>NC_140584.1:206219463-215521963 GCF_964204655.1 Triturus cristatus | reverse complement strand
AGCTTCTGACTTTGCTTTTTCCTTTCATTTTCAGTGCAGGGATCTCCACCGTGAGTGTGCTGTATCTGCACTACTAACTAAACGCTTTAGTGGTAGATGTGAGAATGACTGGGAAGAGGTTGGAAAATGGGGTATATGTAGTACTAAAGGGGAGCGGATTAGGGAGTAATAAGGATGGGTGTAACGAGGTTCATGGAGGGGTTTAAGGAGGTCTGTGTATACACCAACAAAAAATAAGTACATTGCTATTCACAAGCTGCACTTCTAAAGTTTCAACAGCCAAAAGGGGCCCCAAATGGTGGTAAATTACACCAGCTCAGAACTGAAGCAAGTCCAGAAGCACACATTGCCCAACACTGGTACTACTACACCCTCCCATAGTTAATAATAGAGGTAGGGCTTTAAAATAAAACCCAGTAGGAAAAGTTGAATTTACTTAAATTATTCTAAATAGTTAAAGATATAAGGACATTTCATTTAATTTCCCTATATTTTAATGTTAGCAAAAACATAAAATGTGAAAACATATGTTAATAATCAATTTTGTAATAGAAAATTAGATGGATCCTTTTTTTAATTTTCACTATTCTTTACTGTAGGCAGAGTCTGAAGTTTAAAGGCTGTCTAAGAATTGAATTTGGGGAAATATGTGTTTGTACATCTTTTTAATTTCCCTTAGGGACAAGATGCTGGCAATTTACATAACATGATTACTAACATACCCTGTTATGAAAGGAGTGATTGTTATCAATCCCATCTCCACCTAGAAATTTCAATAATCATTTCAATAACAACCACTCAAAGTCAGGATAGACACAAAAGAAAGAACCAACACACAAACCCATCTTTCCGACCTTCACTGAGTCAGAGAACGCCTTTGTAGATTTGTCCCTTCTTTTGAGAAATAATTATTTAAGGAGGATGAGGTAGAAGGTTTACAGACAAAGAATCAACATCTTTGGACTGTCCGGTGAAGCTGCCATTGGCAATATTGCTTCTCACCTGATATGATCCTGGGCATTGTTGCAGACTAGGAGCTGGAACTAAATTCACTTTCCAGGTTATTTCAGCCTGTGTCATAATATTGTCTGCATTCAATTTCCTGGACACTGAATCTATCTTTCCAGAGGGTGTTCCCTGAAAACATTGGCATCCCACTGGCAAACAAGTCTTGATACTTGCATCAGTTACTGAGCTGCATCAATAGAAGAGTGCACCAGTTTATACCATGCCACAGTCACTAGAGAAAACACAAAGGCTGACACAGGAATTGTATGCTGCTCACCTTCTTCATGTGCTGTGGTGCCATTGACTTCACCCATGTGGCACTTCAGTAAACTCACCGCAAAGCACACCTTTTACGCAACAGAGACAACTAACACTCAATGAATGTGCAAGCTTTCTGTCAGGGGCTGCTTGACTAATGTGTATGCTGTCATTCCTGGAAGCACACATGAGAGCTACATTTTCCAACACTCACCTCTTGGAAGTCATGGGGTTACTGGAGATTTTGGTGACATGTTTCTTAACTGGTAAATAACAACAACTCCAACTTATACTACATTTGTATATAGGATTGGCATCTTAGAATTCACTACAACACACTTTACCCGGACATACACTGCATGTAGGCAGACAATATGTAGTACAATTATAATAGAGGCCCCTTTGTTTAAAAAAAATGGTCTCTTCCTATCTCCTTACAGCACACAAACATCCAACCACAGTAAGGTATCTCAGCAGAGGTACACATAAGCAACTGGAAAAACATTCACTTTTAAATATAAATATGAAGATAAGCATTTTTGACCCATTTAATTAACAAAATCTCTATTTTTTCACATTTCTTTTTAGCGGATCAGGCTTGTCAATAGTCATCAGAGTTGGACTCGGGGCAAAAAGACAGATCCTCAGCTTGGAAGCAGGCATGAAGGTGAGACTCCACCAGCAAGGAGAGGAAGCAACCATAAGCAGGGGTAGTGCACCTACCTAGAGAAAAACAAGATCTCTTTCCAGGAGACTCTGGTCGGAAGCTGGATAGTTACATGGGGAGACAGTGGATTTGGAAACCACCAGCCAGGGAAGGAGGCTCATGAGTCACCACCTTTCCTTGAGAAATACCAACCTGTGTTGTCCCAAGAGTGGGCCAAAATACCATCTGGACCAGCAATGGGCAACTCCTGATGACTACATTCCATCAGGGCCTCCAGCTGCACCTCTTCCCATGCATCTCCTCCTCCTCGCAGTGCCCTCTAAGAAGAACTTGAACTAAGGGACATGTCTACCTCAGGCCACCCCACACCCCACTTGTGCTGTTAAATCCCTTGCTCTGGAATATGTGTCAGTGACTGCTCTCAAGGAGGCCCTGATGCAATTGTATTGGTCCAGGGAGCGCACTCAGGATATCTGAGACTTGGTAGAAGAGGTCCAGATGAACCACGAGAAGGTCTCTGGGCAATTACAAACTTTATGTGGACAAATGATGCCTATGGCAGACAAGAATTTCCACACCATGGTAAAATGGAAGGGTGAGGATGGATAATGACCTTTGCCCTCAAGCCAAGAACCTGACACCCTCTGGCTTAGGGGTCTTAATTTGTCTTAATGTTAGACAGTGGACTCTTGTGTTTGGACCATTTATGAACTTTGGACTTTTTCCTGTTTGTACACAGGCTGGTTCTTTTAGCGCTTCCTCATGTTTTCATTTTTTGCACAACCCGCTCCAAGTTAGCATTTCCCCTCTAATCGAAGACTACATTTTGTTCCTTTTGGACACTTCAGAAAGTTTTTAATTCACCCAACATATATGTATTTCTGTTTCAATATTTTGTTTAATTATATATAAATGCAAATGATTCAAACTGAAACAAATCTCTTTCTTGCATTATCAAATCTTACTGCATGATGCTGTGTATGCCAGCCAAAGAAAATGTTTGGTTAGTTAGAAGATGGTTTCTATATAAGAATGCAGTTTTTAAATGCCTTACACTTTGAAAATAAACAAAGAAGGGAAACTGCATAACAGTATCCTATGCGGTAAATGCAACATTAAACTTTGAACACGATAAAAGGTTGACACAGGTTTGAAGGTGTAATAAATGTATGTATGTTTATTTAGATGGAAAAAGTGAATGTGCTTAAGATATAGAGAGAGCACAGTTACTAAAGGGATTTTCTCCTACTACTCTGCCTATGCAATGCTGGTTGTGGATATACTTGAGACTGTGCTCATGTTCTGGAATCAGGTGTGCGGAATATGGAATCAGTGAAAATTGTAGATAACTGGAAGATTTCTGTGTAAATTATTTGAGAGAGCTTGAGATGATTGATGGATGTGATACTAATTTAGAGATTTGTACATCAAATTCAGGTTTGCATACAAAACACATGAGAAATGCAATAATATGTATTTTGAATTATACTTTGAATACATAATGATACATTTTGCAGAATTTCTGAGACTGTTCTCTGTTCTCTGAGAGAGTATGCTCCAATTTAGAACACTATGGCCATGCATTTTGAACTGTGTGCATGCTCACTGGCATAATGATTCCTTGGTTGTCATTTGTGCAATGCCCCACACAGATTGCATCCGCTGTATGGGTAGTACAGCAGCGATTGAACAAAGGTCAGCAGCTATGTCTACAACGTATAAATCTTTGTTTAATTCAATTTAACCAAAACGTCCACACAATGATTTGTAGAGTGATAGCCCAGACCTGAAAATTGTATTCCCTAGACCACTGGGGTACACAAGTGTCAGTAACTTATCTTGTGCTGCTGGTGTATAGGAATAACACGGGCAAACACCATTGTTATTGGATATATATTCTATTCCACAAATTTCTATTAACCATGATGAATATTGGGTATATTTATGGCCATGCTTTAAAGCACTAATCATCTATTCGAGCAACATGTTGCTTCAAAAACTACTCCATGGATTCTGGTAACAGAAAATTGTGTTTAATGCATTGTTGAGTATACTTTTCATCAACCAGGAGTTCACAGAAGAATTTCTGAAAGGTATAAATGGTTTACCAACTGCCAATTTCTCAACCAAGTTTGCAAAGAAATCTGCAGTGTCACTGAAAAGGGTGGAGAGTGGGCAGATCAAGGCCTCATTTTCATTCTAAAGTTGTGGATGCCCAAAAATATTTCAGGTTGGATTAGAAATGATAAACATTTTACTCCATGAAAATGCTGGAGCAACTGACCTTCCAAAATGTTTCCCCATGGAGGAAAAATAAATAAAAAATTGTAATTACAAAAGTGGTACTTACACAAGTGACATTTGAAAACTATATACAATTCCACATTGCAAAAAATGAGTCACACAACTTGCCCAGTAGTTCACCACAAAAACTTGCGATGCTTTCCAGACAAACTGCTGTGAATTTTTTGTTAAGTTCCAAAATTAGCGAATCTACATCTGACTGCTGCTAGAGATTTTCTATTTTTGTTATTGAGTTAAGGAAAAAAGATAAAAAGCAGATGTTGGAAACCTTTAAGTACAAAAGGTACAATTTCAATCATTCAGCACCATCTATTTTTTTCTCAAAATTCTAAGGAGCTGTGGGTTCTAAGAGTCAGCGGCACTGAGTTATCTGTAGGCAGTCTTGATTTTTCATATGTTTTTAATTGAAATAAGAGATGTTGTGTACATTGTAACTGAGCTAACTCCATTTGGCAGAAGATTCCACTCTTTTATAATTATCAGCAGTTACACACCTCCTTATTGCATTTCAACCTGTGGAAACAGCTGAGACAAAATTAGGTGTAATTTCAGCACACAAAACGCTAGCAAATGCTTTACCTTATATGACCTATTTATATTGATACTTTCTTTTAGATATGCACATGCAGATCGTTGATATTCTAATACAGTACAACTAAAATAATGATTAATATTATTGCTATTATTCTTATTCTCATTATTCTCATTATTATTATTATTGTTATTATTATCATTATTATTATTATTAATATTATTATTATTGTTGGTTTTTTATTATTGTCATTATCATGATTATTGTTATTATTAATAATATTAGTCAAGTAGTAGTAGTACAAATTATAATGTATACTTATTGTTATAATACGTATTGCCATTACTATTATTATCAATAAAAATACTAATAATACAAATATACATATTTGTAGCAGATCTGAATATTCCACTCTGGGCAAGCAGACTGACAGAAACATAGAATTGCTGGAAGGCCTACGGAGTGTTCCTCCTTCTGGCTGGTAGGGACATTCTGTAAACAGTACATGGAATATTATGCATGGGTATTGTGAGCTCTCACGCAGGCATTAGATGTTCCAATTTCTAGGTGGAACTTGAAAAAGGAGTAGAAGGACCATGATTCAACAGTTTAATAGTTCAATAGTTAGGAGGGTCCAGCATTGTAGAGGGCCTTGTATGCATGCGTCAGCAACTTGAACTGGCATCTCTTCTGGACAGGAAGCCCATGGAGGTTTCTGAGGTGGGGGTGATGCTGGTCCATTTCAAGAATGAGTGTGGCTAGCTGTGGTGTTTTGTAGTTCTGTAGTTGTCTGAGGAGATGGGAAGATGTTTTGGTGTATAGAGCATTTCAGTAGTCCACTCAACTGGTTATTAGGGCTTGAGTCACTGTTTTTTGGTGTTTACGGGGATCTACCTGAAAATCTTACGAAGCATGTGAAGGGTGTAGAAGCAGGAAATGGCTACTGCGATGTGACGTGGCACTTCATGGAGAGATTGCTGTTTAGGATGATGCTGAGGTTGCTTGTGTCGTTGGTAGGGTTTGGTGAGGGTCCGAGTACAGTGGGCCGCCACATCGTCCCATGTGGTGGTGTTCTTCCTGACAATTAGCTCTTTGGTCTGGTCCGTGTTCAGCTTCGGGCAGTTGGATCTCATCCAGCTGGCGAGGTTGGTCATGCATTCTGGAAGTTGACTCTGGTTGTGGAGGTGTCTTCCATGAGAGATAAGAAAAGTTTGATTTTGTCAGAATATGAGATGATGTTGAGTCTGTGGGTGCTGGCGATGATGGCCAGCGGAGTCATGTAAGCATTGACAAGGGTGGGGCTGAAGGGGGTTCCCTGGTGGACTCTGCAGATGATGGTCTTAGGTTAACGGTGAAATGTCGTAGGTGGATTTTCTGTATGTGTCCTGTGAGGAAGTTGGTGATTGACTTGAGGGAATTTCCTCTGATGTCAATGTGGTGGAGTCCTGTGATGAGAGTGAGGTGAAAGACTCTGTCAAAGGCCGGTGAGAGGTCTCACCACAGTTGAGGATGGATCTGATGTTGTCAGTTGTCACTATTAAGGCGATCTTGGTGCTGGGGTTGGCATGGAAATCGGACTGGGTAGCGTCAAGAAGGTTGTGTTCTTCCAGGTGGTCTGTGAGCTGGCAGTTGTTGGCTTTGTCCAGGACCCTGACTGGGAAGGGGAGCAGTAAGATGGGGTGGTAATTCTTGAGCTCGTTGGGGTCAGTGGAGGGTTTCTTAAGGAGGGATTTCACCTTGGGGTGCTTTCAGGCATTAGGGAAGGTGGCTGTGGAGATGGATAATTTGAGGATGTTGGTGAGGGGGCTGCTGAGTTCCTTCTGTCCGAGGTTGAAGGCTAAGTAGGGTCAGGGGTCTGTCAGTGATCCAAAGTCAATGAAGGCCATGATTGCTGTGGTGACTGGCGTGTTGAGCGTTGTCCATTCGGTGAGGTGGCTGTGGGAGATGCCGGTGTGAGTCAGGTGGTGGGCGAGGTCTGTTAGCTGCAGGTCTAAGTTGCTGTAGATGTCTTCTGTCTTATAGTGGAAGTGGTCCACCAGGGAGTTGCAGAGGGTTTGGGAAGGGCGAATTGTGGTCTCGGTAGCAAACGGGCAGGCGAAATCTCTAATGACGGTAAAGAGTTCTTTAGTGTCATGAGTGCTGGCTTTGATGCGGATGGTTAGTGCATCCTTTTTGGCTTCATTGAGGCAGTGGTGGTAGTTGCATAGGGCAGCTTTGAATGTGGTGAGGTCCCTTTGTTCCTGCTGGATCTCCACCATCTCGACAGTTATATTAATGTGTGAGGGTGCGGACCTCACAGGTGACCCAACTGGCATGCATGGAGGGTTTCCTGGTGCTGGTTCTTTTCATAGGTGCAATGGTGTTGAAGCAGCTTGAGATCCAAATTGAGACGTTTTGGACTGCTAGCTCCAGGTTGATGGTGGTGAGGGGTCTGATGGCATTGAGGGCAGCAGTCCATTAGATCTTTGTGATTTTGCTCCAATTGTAGCTGGCTTGTGTGGGCTGCATGAGGAAGGGCTGTGGTGAGCCTGTGATGGAGAAATGGATGAGTCCAGGTGAATTCGGTGGTGTGATGGAATTTTGTTCTGTCGCTAGTCGTGAAGATGGGGTCCAAGCTGTGTCATGTTCCGTGTGTGGGGCTGATGACCAATTGCATGAGCCTGCCCATGCTTTACAATATGTTGGAGGAGTTAATGTCATTGGGTCATCAAGGTGGAAGTTGAGGTCATAAGAAAGATGTAGTGCTTGGAGTCAATTACCCTGGGGCGATGAGTTTGTAGATGGCATTGCAGAAGCCAGGATGGAGGGCCAGGGGTCTGTAGGTGAGGGTTCTTCTGAGAGTAGAGTTTGCGTCAATTCAGATATGGAAGTTGAGGTGATCCATAATAGCTGCGATGTTGTCTTCAGTGGTGATTAATTGGAGTGCCCCCATATAGATGATGGCTATGGCTCCTCCGTGTTTGTTGGCCCGGTCACTGTGTATCATCTTGTATCTGCTGGCTGTTGCTGTCGCAATGTTGGGTGCAGAAGATGGTGTGATCCAGTTCTCAATGATGAACATCACATCAGGACTGTATGTGGTGATGGTGTCCCAGAATTCGGTGGCATGCATGCAGGTGGGATGGGTGTTGAGCAGCATCCATTGGAGCTGTTCTGGAGGATTGGAGGTTGTATGTGAAGATGCAGTGGGAGTTTCAGTGTTGCAGGTGAAATTGCAGTGGTGGTAGGTAAAGGGCCCTCCTTTTGTGCATCTTGGGGAGGCGATGCAGCAGTTGTTGTCATGGACACCGGGTTTCAGGGCTAGGAGCTCAGTGGTGGTGTAGTGGTGGATTCCTGGAGACCCAGGGTTCTTGCCGGTGGGCGCAGTCCAGGTACGGATGGGCACAATTAAAGATATAGATACAAATTTACTTTTTGGGAAAAGAGGCAATTCAATAACTGATTTGCATACAAGAGATTGATGAGTGGTAGTCCATTATGTGCTACTCAAACATTGTCAATGTAATAAATACCATAAACTGACAACCCAGCCATTCTACAAATCAATGATCACATATCAGCAACTTTCCAATGGTTCCATAGTTCTTACTTAGCTATGGCACACTGAACCATAATGTGGTGAACTGTGCATCCCAACTTAAAAATCATTCTTTAACATACCTAGAGGGTATGTGCTAAGGATTCATCCACAAATATGTTCAAATATTGTGAACTTTTGCTGCAATATGTTTCCCTTTGCATTTGCTTGTGAACTGTTAGGACAAATGCTCTCTTTTGTAATGCACACCTTCTTTATTTCTTCAATTTTGTAAGTTGCTCAGTTCTCACTTGCCTGTAGTTTGCTTTTACATGGGTGTTCCGGTGTATCTGCTGTTTTGATTTTACCTTGAATCCCCTCGCCTGTTTTTTAGCCAATTTACTGAAAATTAAGACTCTCAGAAGGAGGATTCAGTTAATCAGACCAATGATTCTTGACCCCAAAGGTGCCATTATTGAGTGGTGCAGTATTAGGAGTTGGACACTGATGGGTCACAAAGAAATGGGGAATAAATCAGGGAATTAGATTTAATGCATCATATTCCCCAGTTAAGTTTCACTCCTGGCCATATTTTTGCCAACATATTTCAGTTGATTTGAGAAGTTGGAAACTGCCCTGTCCTGTAGGTCTATTGCAATATTCATAATCCCAATAGGATTGCAAATTCCCACTAACACGTCTTTGGACAATACAAGCAATTTGTAATTCGGCCCTTAGTTTACTGGAATTGTTGTTTACTAAAGTTGCAAGTGGCTGATAAGCATCTGCTCACTCATCTCATTTTTGTATTAGTTGGCACTCTCTTGTCTTCAGTACGTTTGTGGGATGGCACTTTTACAAAAAGGAATTCAACAAGAACTGTTAAGTGAGATACTGCAATTTGAGAGTACTCTGGCAAAGAAAAACCAATTATTCTTCCTCTCTTCATTCATCTTGAAGACAGAGTTACAACTGGGATCAAGAACCCCATCATGAACCTGAGGCAAGTGCCACAAATATAGTTTATTAAACATTTGTTTTGCATCATTACACAATGATAGTACACACAAGCTGGTATGTATCTGTCACATTGAGTGATGTGTTCTCTACATAAGCAAGGAGAAGAAGCTCATTTGTACATGATCAATAAATGCACATTTCATGCATATTTGGTGCACTGGCAGACTTTTTATGAGCAAGTTCCTCATAGGTAAGATGCCACTTCGCATTTTGTACTTGGGAAAGACATCCAGGCCCATTTTAGAAATGATCTAGATGGCCATGTGCAAAATCAGTATTAGCAAAGTGACTAAGAACTAACAAATGAATAATTTACTAATTGTTGGCACAATCATTGTTGGAAGACATATTTTCCTGAAGTAGTCATATCTTCCTAATAAGTGACGTTTATAAGGCTGTTTGAGGCATGGGCTCAGCACTATGAGCAATGCTTATTAGAGTAGGTTATCAGTAATTGCTTTTATTTACACTGATTACTTTACTAATCATTTTTGTACTCAATAATTCATTTACATGAACTAGACTGTTTTGTTGTATCAAACAGTGCATGATTGAAGAAAAAGTTGTCTAATGCCACTTTAGGCAAATTATAGAATTAAGTGGTTGTTTTGAAGTGGCCAAGCTTGGATCAATGTAAAACAAAAAAGATTTAGAAAAATGCAAATTATCTAGCATGGATGTATTTGTATAATATGCCCTCTCTTGGAAATATTGAGCTGTGCAATATACCATTAACAAATGCAATCAAGGCATGTCACATTGCTTTAAAGGAGACTTGCTAACATATAAGCAGTAGTGATGGGTGGGCATAAAGCCTGTAATTTGCTGTAGTGTAATTACCCAGAATGACTGCAAAATTATGTGGGATCTTGTGTAATTATGTGTGAAGAGTAATTTGTCATTCAGAGCTACTTTCTTAGACCACAAATGCCCCCTCGCACTGAAAATGGACCTGAGGACACATTTTGCATTAATAAAATAGCACTAAATGCAAAACAACAGAAACAGAGAGTACTTTTTAAATTCATTGTGCCTGTGGTTATGTTTCCCCCAAATAACACTTAACTATGCAAGTGGGGGTATTCACATAAATATTGGTAATTGTACATTAAAGAGTAATGCAGAATTACAGAAATTACTCATATTGCTCTGGCATACTTAAAATTACTCCAAGGCCTAGCGATAATTCGGCATTACAAACATGTGAGGGGATACAGCAGGGTATTCCCCTGACATATATGACAATTTTAGGGACCTAATTCGGTATAATGGAATAATAAACCAAATTAATCATCTCATTAGCTGACCAGGAGAATGTATGTTAGCTTTATACATGGGTATGTATTTTTGTATCTGCAAAACAACTGGAATTGCCACGGATTCTCATTTGTGCCAGTACAGAACCAACAATTTCTGGAACTTTTGTGGCAAGGCCCTTGACTGGATATGCTCCTTTCTCACCGGCAGAACTCAGTGGGTCAGACTCCCTCCCTACCTCTCGGACCTACAAAGACCAACTGTAAAGTGGATCAGGCCTAGTTCCTCAGCCCAACCCTCTTCAACGTCTACATGGCCCCTCAGGCAACCATCGTCAGGAACCACAAGCTCAACATATTCTCTTAGGCCGATGACACCCTGCTTATTATCTCCCCACCAACAAACACAACATCACCAAACACAACTTCCAAGAAGGGATGAAAGCAGTTGCCACTGGGATGAAAAACAGCTGCCTGAATCTCAACTCTGAGAAAACAGAAGTCCTCATCCTTGACTCCACCCCCTCTGCAGGGGATGACTCCTGGTGGCCCGCGCCCACGGAAATCCGCCCACCTCAACGGACTACGCACAAAACCTCAGCATCATACAAGACTCATCGCTCACAATGAACCGCTGGATCAACTCCGCATCCTCAACCTGCTTCTACACCCTCCACATGCTTCAAAAGACTTTTAGATGGATCCCATTCAAATCCATAAAAACTGTCACACACCCACTCATCAGCAGCAGACTGGACTACGACAACGCTCTGTATGCCAGAATCAACAATAAACTCCTTCTCAAGCTCCAGACAGACCAAAACGCCAAAGCCAGACAGATCCTAAACATCCCCTGTCACAGTCATATCACCGAACACCTCCACCATTTCCACTGGCTCCCAGTCATAAGAAGAATAACCTTCAAATTCCTCACCCATGCATACAAGGCCCTTCAAAAAACTGGACCACATACCTGAACCTTCCACCTTCCACTCACCCAAAAGACACCTCCGATCATCCAATCTCTCCCTGGCCACCGTCCCATGCATCTACAAGACAAGAGTCTCCTACCTCCTCACAGCCAAGGCCTGGAATGACCTCCCCTCCTCCTCCAGCAAGCTCTTACATTCCCCAGTTCACGAAGAACCACTAGACCTGGCTTTTCGGTTGACCCCAGCACTCAATGGAGCCAACCCCCTCCTCCTGTGTGAGTAGCTGCACTTTACCAACACTGATTGATTGATTGTTTGATTGAGCTCCAGGATGCTTATGAAACTCTGGAATCATTTTTCCACCTCTTTCACTTCAATGTATAGGCAAATAATTTGTTTGCACATTCTTTTCACAGTAGCCCTCTTACACAAACGGGGATTGCCACACTTCCTTATCTTCATGAAAGTCAAATGCACAGTCCACTTCACAAGTAGACTGCCACCCATGCAGGAAGCAACAGATGTGGGTTCTACATTACTTTGAGCTCAAGATATAGATTCTCAATGTAAACTGTAAACCCTTTCCAACATAAAGTGACACCAGTTACTTCACAGCGATGGCAAAATCAGTTTTCCTAGTGCAGTGAGTTTTGTTTTTACAATAGGAACTTCATTCAAATTTTTGAGGAATTCAAGACATTGGTCGTCAGGACCACATGGTATAGCAGCAATGATTTTCAGACACTGGGCACCTGAATTAATATAATATGTTGAAACACTCAGGTCCCCAGTGACTGAATAGACATCTGAAGTTGATGTTGGTTTGGACAAATTGCCATCCACGGACTCATTTCACTCCTCCAAGTGCTAGGAGCTTGTCCCAGACTGTCACGCAGGCAAGACGTTGAGGGATAAGTTAAGGGGTTCTGTCATTTCCCATTACACTGACAATAAGGGGCCGAGTCCTACCCTAATTGGCAGGTGGGACTTGGCCTGAATGCCTGGCTATCCAATCACAATTGACACTGACCTCTGAATAAAGAACTCATCAAAGGTGCGGAAAAATCTGAGGCACAGTGACTGAGCAGGGTGTTTCCTTCATTAATTTGCGCACTATTAACATCGGTGGTTTACAGTGCTTGATTGCTGCAGAAATATTTTATTTAGTGCTTTTTGACATGTACATTTGGTCCAAATACCTCAGCTGTTGTGCATTTAAAAATATATTTCTCAACCTCTATATGTTGTCTCTGATATTTCATGAGTTCTAAGAGGAGTGTGATGAAGAAGCAAGACGAAGGAATAATTCACAAGGTGCTTCTTTTTTATTTTCTTTACTTCAACTCCCTGCTTGCTTGCCATATAGCTTGCCGACCACACTACCTTTTCTCCCAAATGTTGATGACAGAGGTGCAGACTACTTTAGTACAAACAAAACATCATGAAAGTAGTCTCTCTGATATATACACTCAAGGAAGAAGGTTCAGGAGGAAACACTATATATTTTTAAAACTGCTAAAGCCAGTAGGATGGTTGAGATATTTATGCTTTAAATGATTTATTTAATTGTTTTGTATAGGGCCGCCTTGTGGCATGACACCTCTTCACATTGGTGACAAATACAGTGCTTAGTTTGATCTGGTGATTGCAGGAGGGGCACACCTTCACAGATTTTTGGGAACATTATCATTTCTCTCAGATTTAGACCAAGCTCAAGAGAGCTTAAAAAACACAAGAGGGAAAGAAATTTTAAAAATACAGAAAACTGGGACAAAGGGAGTGTCTTGTGGAGTATTCAAGTTCAATTAAGACTGCAATGCCTTGATATGTGGTAATAGTTTTGGTTTTTGAGGAACATTTTGGGCCTGACACATTCTTTAACAAATTAAGCACTGGGCAAATCACAATGTCAGCACCGAAACTCTATACCACGGAAAATATTAGGGCAAATGCTGGTTGTGTTATTGCAAGAAAGAATTATTTAAGGGGTGTGTGAAGCCACCTCAAATGAAATCTAAATTCTTGACAGAGTGAACCACAAAAGCCAATAAATAAACCATTGCTTAACCTTCTAGTAGCTTGACAAAAGAACAGGCAGGTTTAACTTAGGGGCAATGGGTAAAATATCAATGCAGCAGCCAACCAGTAATAAACTGAAAACACAGCACAAGGAAAATTCCAAACCTACTGTTGAGTTGAGTACATTTTAAGAAATTTAATGACACCAAAATAGTAAATCAGTAGAACTGATGTTATATTTTTTCAAAGTTTGAGAAAAAATGCCATGAATGGGCATGAAATGCCAACTGCAGGAATCTAGTCTCACCTTACCAGGAAGCAAGTTCACGCCTACCACGCAGCAGCACAGCCAGAATACAGGACCAAATTTGTCCTGCTGGAAGATTTACTTTAGAATTTGATGTGAGGACAGTGCCACGTGGCCCTGGGGAGCACTGCTTTACTCTGCTTCACTCCACATTGGATCCATTGAGGCTTTGATCTGGGACCTGCGCAGCTCAGTATCGCTTGGCAATGGATCCGGGAAAGCCTTCAGTGATGAGCTGCGTGGTTCAGCTCTGCTTTGGTATGCATCGCTCTGAGTTTAATATGATGAGGCTTTCAGTCTGGAGCTGCATGGCATGGCTCTGAGGGGCTCTACCTTGCTCAGCGCCAGATTTGGAGAAGCCTCCAGTTAGGAGCTATAGGACTTTGTGGGGCCCTGATTTGCTCTGCATTGGATCTGGTGAAACTTTTGGCTAGGCAGGGTGAAGTGCAATCAGGCTCCAACCAAAGGCCCAGGACCTTGAGGAAAGCACTTGAGGGCCAAGACTATCACCACAGAGGCCAGCAGAGGGGACCAGGTCAAGTCCAATCTGAAATTTGTTGCATCCCCATAATTCACACAGGCCAGACATCTGGAGTTCCTTCTGGGGTCCTGGGTTCAGTCTTCCTTCAGACTTCAGTCATCAGGTCTGCCCTCTTTCCAGGAGTGCTCTCATTTCAGGTTCTGGGAATGCCACTTTTATTTTCAGTTCCTGCCTGTGGGTGGGGTCTCTAAAACTGGTTCTGATTCATTTTTCCTTTTCCCAGGGGTTTGTTTAACGTCTGGCTAGTGAAACAAAGGGCAGGCAGGCTCATGTTTGAGCAGTATCAGCCAGTGCAAGATAGAATTCTTCTGAAGAAAGGAAGGCCTGGTTACAGCCCTCAGGCTACCGTTTGAGGAGCTATCAGGGCAGGGGCACAGCTCCTCCCCATCCTTTGTTCACTGTTTGGGAGGAATACACATCACAGCACATAAGGGCCATTAACAGGTCTGGTGACTCTGGACTCTAGCACAGAGGCATAGTTGGCTCAGGAAAATGCTAACTTTGTAAAAATTGCATTTTCAAAATAGCAAATAAATTCCAACTTGACCTTTAGGTTGGATTTCGAATTGCTATTAAATTTGAGTTCTTGAATAATTTTGCCATCTAGATCCAAACTGAAGTTAAACATTATTAGGAGTGTGACAAATCGGGTCGTTGGTTGACTGGGATGTGAGCCCTCATCAAGTTACAGTCATACCCCATACATGGTGAGCATCCCTAAATTAACCTGTGCTTAACTCTGGGTAGATTGGCACAAAAAGTAGCGAGGCTTAACTTAGAGGTAATGTGTAAAGTACTTATGCAGCACTCAAACAGTAATAATGCAAAAACACAACACAAGAAAAATCCCACACCAATTTATAAACATAGAGTAAATGTTAGTAAATTATTTTCTGCAAAAACAACAAACATCCAATTAGTAGTGCTGGACTTATGATGAATGTATTACGTTTTTAGTAAAAATTGCTCATAAGAGATCAATGCGCCGACCCCAGACATCTAGTCATGCGAGATCAGGTCAAGGTTGAAAAATATGGCAGACCACAGCAGAGCATGGTTCAGACAAGAAGTCTATTGGGCCTGGTCAGTGCTAACCTTCGGACCTAAAAGGAATTTTGAGAAAAATATTCTGAAAAATGAATGTTTAGTGGGGCAAGGCTGCAGGTGTTGTCCGAGGATGGAGCCTTGGGTCAAAGCCATGGTGGAAGTAAAACAATCTCCACTGCTACGAGGCAGAAGGATGTAGCCGAAGACAGTCCAATGGCTCAGATATACCTTCGGCAAAGAACCATTGAACATGATTTGCTACTGCGGGGAGAAGAACATAGCAGGTGCAGGCACGAAATCAGGCCAACCAGAGATGCATCTTGGGCAGATAGACAAGCAGGTTGAACCCGTTCTCCCCTCGGTTCTCAGAGCAGTGTTTACCCGAAACATTAATAAGTCCTCAGATTTGGATTTTCGCTATCTGAGCACCTTTAGCACCATAACCAAGGGACACCACTTTGGGGTTCAGGGCTTACATAGGATGGGTCCAGGTGTGGGTTCTACATGGTGGGAGCTTTTTGTGTCCCTGTGGCTTTGAACAGGAGGCCAGCAAACTAGCCCTTGAAGTCACTCTAATAGTCTTGGGTTCAGGTGAAGATGTAGGGTTCAAACAGCAGGGCTGGCCTCTGAAGTTTCACAAGGCAGGCTCCAGGCACAAACGAGTCCTACCAAGGAACAGCAAAGCAATTTTTTGCCAGAAGGTCACAGCAGCAGGCAGTCCTCTGAGAGTCCTTCTGCAGGTCCAGAAAGTGAACTGAAGAGTTAGTATGAGGGCCGAACCTTTTACCTGGTGTCCTTCCTATGGAAGGTGGCAGGAAGGTCTAGAAAGTCTCTTTGAATTTCTTTCTTGGAATATCCTGATTCCCCTGCACTGGCTCCAAGCTACCTCCAGTGACAAGGTGTAGGTGATAAGCCTTTTGTGTGAACACAGAGTACATCCTATTTATTTGCAAGTGAGGCTGTGGTAAGCGCTGCTATTACATCCAGTCAGAAGATGAGCCATTCAGGCACACCTAATCCCTCTTTTGTGTGACTGTCTTAGAGGAATGTAAAAAGTTTAATTGTCAGTTACACCCAGTCATGTGATCAAAGAAAGGCTGCAGGCACAAAGAGGATAAGGGCAGGAAATGAAAACTTTCCAAATTGGCATTTTTTAAAATTTTTATTAAAAATCTGACTTCACTATTAAAGAGGATTTTTCTTTACAACGTTATAGATACCAAACATGAGCTGACTACCTGGGCCCAATCAAAAGTTAGCACTTATTAAATGTAATAGACAACCCAATATTAACCTTTGGGAAAAGTAAGCCACACAGTAATGAAAAAATATTAGGAATTTTCCTTTAGTACCAGGACATGTAAAACATAAAGGTACATGTCCAACCTTTTAACTGCAATGTATCCTACTCTGTGGGCTGCATACAGCCTACCTTGGCGTGACCCATAGAAAATAAAAGGGATGCTTAAGGCTTGGCAAGCGGGTTATATTGCCAAGTCGAATTTGCAGTTTAAAGCTTCATTCATGCTGCACTGACTGGCTAGGGACATTTTTTTAAGGTGCTACTTAAGTAGATGGCACAATAATTGCTTCAGGCTCATTAGTAGCATTTAATTTAAGGGCCTTGGATATATGGTATGCCCCTCTACAAGGGACTTATAAGTAAATTAAAATAGCTTGCACCCTACTCTATGGGCATTTTGGTCCTACCCTAGGAGTGACATATATTAACAAGCATTGGTATCTAGCTTTAAAAAATGCAATATGGTAATGTCAAGCATGGGAATGAATATGTATTTGTGCTGAAGCAAAGAATTGTAGAATAGTATTGAAATAGGTTGAAAGGTGAGGTGACAATTGCACTGCCAATCAAAACTGAAAAATCCATGTAGGTTAATGACTGCCCTTCTCCCCTTCTCCCATATGTGCTACTGACAGAGATAAACAACATAAATGGTCTAGTTATCTAAGACACTTTAATAGCATTACAATGTCATGTGTGTGTCCCTGAAAGTTTAACCTGAGGCAGCTGGAAAAATAAACAAGAGGATTACTGCTGTGTGGAGAGGAAGCACTTGTTTGTGAAAGCACACAACCTTTGCCATATCAAATCATGAACTCATGGCTATTAAAATGTTGGTCGAGCCAAAGCCCCTCTCCTGGTAATTCTCACATAATTTCCTGGAATTAACTGCACTGTCAAATTTTACCATAAAAAGGAAGGTTTAAGCCTGGCAAATTGTCTGATTTGCCTAGTTGAAGTCGCTGTTTATGACTGCACTACAGGCTGCAATGGCAGGCCTGAGACAGTTTTACCGTGTTACTTTAGTTGCTGGCACAATAAGGGCTGCAACACACTTATTGCATTTAATTTACAATCCCTACGTACACATAGTAGCATATATTAGGGACTTAGAAGTAAATTCAATGTGCCAATTAGGTGGATGACAATTTTACCATGTTTAATAGAGAGAGCACAAGCTCTTTACCACGTGTCTGAGGGAGTAAAGTGCACTAAAGTTCTATGACAACTAAAAATGGGTTCTGCAAAAATAGGATAGATTAGGCAATAAAATCTGGAGGACTACCATGCAAAAGATGGTCATTTCCAACAATTAAGAAATTTCAAGATGATCTTAAGCAGTACCATGAACTACTGCTATAGAAGTGAAAGATCTTTCATGCCAATAAATAGAATAGTTGCCTAATTTCACATAGATTTCACTCTAAAATTAATGTTTCCACATCAAATATGAAAGTTCACTCTGTCATGTGTTTCTAACAAGTGACGTTAACAACAGCTTTTAATGTCTGCGCTATTACTTTGCATACACTTATTTTGTAGAGACAACCAGTATAAAATGCCTGACTGATCCACCCACTGTACACATAAACCAGAAGATGTAGAGACGGGTTCCTATACAGAATAATTATTAGCATGCTTCATGACAGCTGCATTAGAATAATGACAAATTATTGCTGGAAGCTGCGTTTGTAGAAAAACTTAACCGGTCAGGCAGCTTTCGCCTCCAGGTAGCACTTGATAAAGCAATTAACAGATTCACAAATTAAACATGACTAATCTTTACACATTTTAAAGGATCTGCTTTTCATCACCAATGTAGTGCAGAAAGAACAAATAATACTTTAACAACATATTTTGTGGCAAATATGTATTATTTCTGGAATCCAGGGGCCATATTACGGAGTGCCCCGGGGGCGCAATGGGCATTTGAGCCCACTTTGGAAGTCCCTGGGGCACTTTGGTATGCCAGAAGGGGTCACAGACATTTGTGCGTCCCCTTATGTAATAACGATAGTGCTGGTGCAGATAGAGCACCAGCACTATCATCAGAGGGCGTGGCCCCATGCAAATGAGGGAATCACTTTGTCTCTGCTCCTTATTACAGACACAAGCACAGAAGTAAAGAAGCTGTCAGGAGGCGTACTGACAATGCGCTACCTAAAAGGTGGTGCACTGTCAGTGTGCCCCCTTATAGCAGCCCTCTGGAGGGGGAAAGGAGGTCCTATAAAACGCTCACACATCTCCTTGCAGGCAGGTGCAGCCTCTTACTGCACCCACCTGTAAGTGGATCTCTAATCCCCCTTAAAATGCAAGTGGGATGCTGCCTGCACTGTGAAACACAGAGCGGCTTCAAAGTAGCTGTTTTGTTTTTCACCTGAATGCATTGCCCCCAGGGCAGCGTGACTTTGAGACTGCCCTAGGGCAGCACATTCCCTATAACGAGGTGCATTTTCCTGGTTAGCGGTGCACCCAGAAGGAAAATGTACTCATACAAAATATGTCCCCAGGTATGGTATCAGACCATTTGTAATTTTGTTTATTAAATATTCAATTTATCAAACGTACACTAAAAGACAAATCATAGCTGGGACTATTCTTCAAATACAGTGGCTAGCAGTCGATCCATTTAAGCGGCACATTTAAATCCAATTCTTGTATTTCACAATTGTATTCACATTTGTGAGATTCAATCCTATTTATCATCTCATAAAAGTAACATAATACAGTACTATTCACAATGATGACACCTCAGGTATGTATTTACAAATTAGCTACAGTGTTCCAGTGGGAAGGACCTACAGGCACCTGGCTTTCATTGTAAGATGTGAGACTTCCTACATGTTGCAGTAAGTACTCCATTTCTTATCAACTACGATAACACCTAAGGTATGTGTTTGCAAATTATGCACAGTTTCCCAGTGGGAATCACCTACAGGTGCCTGACTTTCATTGTAACCTATGCAATTCCCCCATATTAATATCCGGGGAGTACTCCTTTTTTTATTGCACATATCCCCCTAAAAGTGACCAGTGCATACCTCAATCACCCCATTGCCATCTTTCAATTCAATGCATTCCCCATATAAGTAAGTGCTCTGTGTATTTCAACATAATGTGCAAATGCATAAAATACTTCTTAGTTTATTGCACTCCTAGTCCCAAGGTAACCAGTTATAACTCGATTGCCCCATTGCCGTCTTTCAATTCTATTTACTCTTCATCAGAGAAAGCGATCGGTCCTTCAAAATGAAGCACAAATCCATAATATGATTTTTCGTTTATTGCATTCCTAATCCCAAAGTGCGAGGTGTTTTCATTAAAATGGGTTGCTCATTTTTCACCATATTCATAAGTAGGGGTGGCATCTCCATAATGGTGGAGGAGCGCTGCGCTGCTGCAAAAAATAGAAAATAAAATAATAATAAAAGCATTTTATTATCATTTTATTTTTGCCTGCCTGATTGCTACCGATGTGAGTCTTCAGCGGGGCAGGGCCAGACAGGTGGAGTGGTGATGGGCACTTTTAAGTGGGCATGATGGTTTGGCCGCCCTTCTTTGGAGAACATAGTAAGAGCTAGCACGAAGTCAGGCCGAGCAGCAATGCAACTCGGGGGACCGGCAGGCTGGTAGGTCCCGAACTTCTCTTGGTTCTCAGACCACATTTTGGTAAACCTTTTAGGGTTAGCCAGGAGCAGCACCTTCAACACCATAAACAAGAGTCCAGGACTGAATTGTCAGCACTTGGGGGGCGGTCAGGACTTACTCCAGCAGAGGCCAGGTGCAGAGTTCAATGTTTCTGGCGCTTGTTACGTCCCTCTAGCACACACAGGAGGCTGGGCAACTAGTCTTCGGAGAGACTCTAGTTGTCCTGGGTTAAAGGAGCAGGTCCAGTCCTTCTGCAGTCAGCAGGGCAGTAAGACATTTCTCTTGGCAACAGGAAAGCAAGATGTCCTAATGAATTTTCCACAGGCCTACGGGTGTACAGAAGAGGCGGTTTAGGTGGTCCAATATTGATACCTGGTGTCAGGTTTTGAAGAGTGGTTTACATCCTGGCTACTTCACATCTCTTTCTGTAAAGTTCTTGCCTTCCCATGCCAAGGCTCCAAGTAGCCTGGGCTGACAAATCGCTTGTGTCAATTCTTTGTGAGTGTGCTGGGGACAGCCTTTTGAAATGTAAGTGGGACAGGGAACAGCTTCACCCACACATCCTGGGTGGATGGTCCATCCTGTCTATGTCTAGTCACCTGTTGTTTGCTGTCTGGACCCAATATGAATTCCTAATGGGGGTGACATTAACAGTTCCAGGCCCTCCTAGAAGGCCTTTGAAACATTTGGACAGGAAATTGCCAACTTTCAAAAAGTAGCATTTTCAAAATTGTAATCCCCCCTTCTCTCCACACTTATTTCACTAATTTCACATTCACTGTTCCACCTCAGAAGTACCCCAGATTTCCCTGGGGCAACAAAGGGTTTTAAAATAAATATTCTTGAGATCCTAGTGGTGCCTCTAGAAGGGCTGGTGCATCACCAGGGGTTCTTTTTTAATGTTGTGGAGGGCTGCGGTGAGTGCAGCAGCATCCCAGCGACATGAAAGAACCACAGTAAGTCTCCTGGGGCATTGAATCCATGACCCAAGGAGAGCTTACAATTGTTTTTAAAGCACTCCGAGCTGGAGCTATAGGTTCTTCAGTTAGAGTACAGGGACGTCTTGTGGTTTGTTCTATCACTGCATTTTGTGGCCTGTAAAATGTTAAACAAAGACTCAAAAACATGTTAATGTTTTTAAAGGTTTTATTGTAAATATTTAAGCATAATTCCTTTTGCTAAAATTGCTATGTGTGAATTTATACATTTGTTTGTGATTACTGGTTACTTTATGACAAAGACAAGAGGTCTGCTTTATGTATGTTGATGTGCTCGCCCCTTAATGAAGCCAATAGGCCTGGTGTTCAAATCTTAGATTTGTGACCCTTTGACAAAGTCAGTAGGCCTGCCTTACTTAAAAAGACACCTTTATATTGTTACATCACATAATCAGCAGTGTTTGCATTATGAATGGGAATTCCCAAAATGCATTTTTCCAATGCAATTTACCATAGTAACTTTAGACAATGCTACAGCCAAAACAGCAGAGCGGGATTACACCAAATTTGACAGAAAAAGTTAGAACTTGATCCAAAATGCTTTTGGATTTGGTGTAAATTTGTTAAGTTGTTTTTGAAAAATTAAGGTTTAAAATGTATAGATATTGCACACTGCATTACCTTAATGGTACTACCGCAGAGTCTCATGGTTCCATGAGTTGAAAACACACGATCTGATAGAGTGCTCTCAACGTGAAGTACATGTTGCTCCCACCATTATAGGACTCGAGGACTCAGTCCTTGTGTCCTAAAAAGTTACATACGCGAGTGGTAAAGTGCAAAAAAAGAAATATTTGTTACTGCATACTCACTGTGTTGGTGTGGTACTCAGTGCAGCCTCCCACCCTGTAAAAATATATGGGTGTTCCATGAAATTACTGCAAATGAACACTAAGATTGATGTGGGAAGAAAAACAAATTGGGTGGACACCTGTATATTGTTGAATGAACTTGGAAGGGTACCAATCAATGCAGGGTTAGCCAGCTGTGGGTGGTTGGGCATTAAGCCGGGCTGCAGGCCAGACCATGTGCTCAACCCCATGCTGTGCACAGCTTAGGCCATGCACGGTAGGGATTGGCCACCTGCACGAGGTTTGGGTGCCCATTGGGGTTTGGGCACAGGGTCTGGGCTGGGATCATATCCTGAGCTCAACTTCTGCCTTGCATGGGCAATTGCATTGAGCAGCGGACGTTGCAGGGGTTGGGATAGCTAGTAATGGTAATGAATTCATAATTCCCATTTTTACAAATATAGAAATTCACAGAAAAAAGTAAAGTTTAAAGAGACATTATTGTTAAACATGGTAATACTTTAGTTTACATTACAGAAATACTTTTAAAATTTACAAAAAAGGTGAAAGTACATGTGTAGTTCAGTTTGTAGTTCAGTTCGTGAAAATGTCAGTTTAAAATACCATTTTAAACACAAAAAACACTGAAATTCACCAGTTATAGCTAGCTAAAGCAACTATATTGCAATTACAGGGTTTTGGTGACATTTGCAAACTACAATGCTGATCTGATACCCATTATGTTTTCTTTATATGTGCTTTTATTTCTTAAAATAAGTGTAAAATTGCCTTATATACAAAGTAAAAACAAAAGGAGTCATTCAACAATACATTTATTTTTTTATTGTCCAGTAGTTAAGATGGTAATAAGTAAAACTGCAAAGCTGAACTCTACAAAAGTGACACGTTCCAGCTAGCAGGAAAATAAAGTATATCACTTTTCACCACCTACAAGACAACTATTGTTTCCTCAAATCCAGAGCAAGTAGTGAAATACATTATTTAGGGCCTGACATAATAATACATTCGTTCGAAAAACTGGTCGCAATTTGTGAACAGTGTGGAAGCTTGTGAACTAACAATAGATCAATTCACCATTTTTGGAACTGTAGTGAGTCACACTTTGACCTAGCTCGTTAATATTTATGAGGTATGTCACACATTGTGACTCGCTTTGATTGGTAGCTATCGCAAAAAGGCTGACCTTCAAGGCTCACAAGACCACCTTGTCTGCGAGTGCCTGTAAATAGATAAGCTTTTTGGGGGGAAGGCAGTTCTTCTTCCTTAAAGTGTCCTTTTTGTTAACCACTGCCAGCTCCACTTGAAGCTTTTTTCATCATTTACCAAAGGCAAGGTGTTTAATGGGCCCCTTCCCTTTTGTAAAAGAGTTACAATCTTAACTTGGGGGTCCATAAATGTTCAATGCTTAAAGACTACTAGTTCAGGCTGTACAAAAGTAAAGCTGCTGATGATGCACCACCTCTCCATTGCTTTCATTATCCTTAGTCCCATTAAAGAGTATTTTTTATTATTGTACATTGTACAAAGCACTTTTAATGTGTTCTCTGTGTATTTTAATGACATGCTGTAGTGATGAAGTCTGTAGCCAAGTTGTAGTTTCATGTAGGTTTATTAGATACAGTTACAAGTAGTTGAGATGTAGAGAACAACAAAATACTTCACAGGTGAGTGACCTCTCACCCATGTCATGCCATAGTGTCATTCAAAAACTTCTCTCACGTGTCCAGGAGGAGCCACGAGCAGGTGAAGACAAGCTCAATTAGTAAAGCTAGCCATAACAAAAACAGCATGCGGCACACTGTAATCCATATAGATTGACTCTCTGTAGCCTTATCCATACTAATAGGCTAGTGTGAGTGAAATAAACTACAACACACTTGACCCCACATACATGTACAAGCAATGCGGTGTGCGTGTCACCAAAAGATAGCAGGAGAGAAGACACCCTCCAATTCGCCCATAGATGATGTCCACGAGGGCATAAAAACACAAAGTCTTTGTATAATTAAAACACAGAAGTGCTCGGTGCTAAAACAAAACCAAAATGACAAATGACTTGCCAGTAGAAATGAAGACATTACCGAAAGTATAGTGTCCCGTTTCCCACAGGAATCCATGGGGAAAACTATTGCAGCTTCGCATTTGGATGAGTTAAGTTTGAAATGAACAAGAAAAGAGTTTCAGCTCTGGAGAGTTGGATGGCGGGACGCAGACTACGCTGTGCTGGATGGCTCAAGGCACGTCGTGCAGCAGGGCATCTCTTGGCAGCTAAGAGACTAGCCTAGAGACACCTACGTTGTCAAAGATGTCCAGGCGACTCAGAGGAGAAGGTGAGACTGCACACGTAGAAGGGCTTGTGCCTGATTTTAAACAGCACAGGGGCGTTATACCTGCGGTTGCTCCAGTTCAGTCATGCGTGAAAGAGAAAAAAAAAACACCACACGAGTGACCCCTCACATGTCCTCATGATGAGTGAAGACAAAAGCGCGACAGGGATACAGCAGCTGACCGCTTGAGTGATAGCAAACAAACACAAATCTGTATGGCTTCAGAGTGGCTGCTCTTCTCCCCCTTCAGTTAGCAGGCTGAGACAAGTACAATGTGATGCAATGAACTCACCAAGAATAAATGGTGTAGATAGAGGCTGTAATACAACGTTGAAGTACCATGCTGGAAAACTAAGCCTTGTGCTGAATTACAGCCTTGTAGCAACTTTGTGAACAGACAGACACATGCTCTCCCTAGAGCTGACCGATGCCGAGATCACTAGATGAGGTGTGGAACTGCTCAGGGTCACACCAGTTATCAGCTTGCATTAGAACAGATCCAATAGGCCAATGAAGTGAGTACAGGCCTGGAAGTTCGCTGACAAGTGCTCTATATCACACAAGTTATCCACTTTGAAAAATCAAATTTAGTAGACTAATGAAGCAAGACCAGACCAGGCTAACTGCTGACAAGAACACTGGTGGGGCTGGCAGGCCTGGTGCTTTGGTGTTGATTCTTTTTCCTAAGTTTCTGTAGGCTTCCTTTGGAGATTTCTTCTTTCATAGACCTTTTTAAAGCACGCGTAGTTTTGTTGCAAGAATCGTCACCAAAAATCTATAGTGATGAAGTCCGTAGCCAAGTTGTAGTTTCATGTAGATTTATTAGTTACAGTTACAAGTAGTTGAGTTGTAGAGATGCAGCCCCACCAGGAGCAGCCTGTCTGCTGCTCTTCCCATCTTCCAACCGTCAACACTCACAGCAGGCACCCAAGCATTCCACTCATGTCCATCACAACAACATTCCATACAGAACACTCACACTGGCTGAGCAGCTAGAACCAGGTAACAGGGAACATAATAACCACAACAGGAAGATACTACACATGTCTTTCAAATAACGGACTGTTTGTATGAATCCAAGATCGATTGTACCACCACCAGAAATTTGTAGTTTTTCTCTTTATTGTGTTCAAGGATTTCAAATGAAGAAAACATGTAGGGCCAGATGTATGACCTCTTTTACGGTCGCAAATGGGAAATCAGCCAGTTTGCAATCATGAAAAAGTGTGGTGGTGTGTACAAACTCTATTTTGCGAGTCAGTAAGCAATTACTGACTTGCAAAATAGAGTTTGTGAGTCGCTATTAGGAAAGGGGCGTGCCAAGGGCATCCCTTCCTAATAGCGAGTCGTACTTGTATGTACAATTGTTTCACAACCGCAATTGCGGTCGCAAAACACTTGCAGTGTACCACCTTCTTCAAGAAGGTGGTAATTCACTTGCAAACAGGAAGGGACCCCCCAAGGGGACTCCTTCCTCTTTCTTAATGGATGCGAAAATATTGTTTAAGAGCAGGCAGTGTTTTCACGTACCACCGCCCACTCTTAAAAAAATAATCTTTTTAAATGCATCCCATTTTCCTTAAAGGAAAACAGCCTGCATTTTTTTTAAACCTGCTTTATTGAAAAAGCAAATGAAAAGAGAACAAATGATGGACGGAATGCTGAACAATGCAAACATTCATCCCCAGTCACAAAGATGTGGGTTTAATCCATCGTTCTTTTGCTCACCACACCACCCAAACTTAACCCAGCTATATGCAAATCAGGCTTAATCTGGTTCCTCCTGGGAACATTCCAGCCTGAACTGCCAAGCCAGGTCTTCCCTGGACCAGAAACAAGCATCCTGGGACAAGTTTTGGGAATCACCTCTCATCAGCCAGGCTGTGCACCAAATAAAAGCCCTGAGTACAGATTTTGGGTTGAGGGCAGCAAATAACAGGACCAAATGTGATAAAAATGGGTCCTAACTCGCCAAGTCAAATAGACTACATCATGCTAGACCAAAGGTTTTGGCATAGTTTTATTCACAAGGTTGTGGGTGCAACCGTAGACAGTGATCATAACTCCCTCTGTTCAAGCATGACATCAGTATGGGGAGGCACAAACAACCAGACCATCCTCACCAGCTAACAGGGGATTTTACCAATCTAACGACAAATGATGCCTAAAGTGGTGCAAGAAAATTATACACAAGACAAGCGTTCACATATGCACCAGGATCTGTTGGCTGGTATGGCAGAGCTATTACACTTGCTCAAGAAGCCAGGAGGGAGAGTGAAAGTTACTGATGCCCACTCTCGCTTTTTGAGCACTTAGGTTCTTTATTTCACTGTAACTGGGAATAAGATCAACCCCAGATATAAAAACAGGGATCAAAAAACATAGTTCAACAAAGATTGTAGAACTTGTAGAATATAATTAGCTAAGGCAATAAAATCTAAGGATTGTGGACATATAAGAATCACTAGGAAGATCTGCAAAGCCAAAAGAGAGTCGGATGAATCCAAATGGCAGCTTATAAACAAAGCTTGTGCTAGTAGGGATTCAAAACGTTTTTGTTCATTGGTTGTGTGGGTTGCTGAATCAGGGGCTCCTCTAACCACAAATCATAATCTGTCTTCAGACGGGTATGAGCACTTTAAATTGCTCTATTCAGACCCCGATACGTTGGTCCCCACAGCAGATCCTCCATGTCCCCTCCAGATCCTTGGTAGTGACATATTCTCCCTGAGTGACATCTATTAGCTCAATTGTCCAGGCTAATGCCCCGAGCCCTGATGGCACACCTGGGGACATTTTCCTGCATGACAGCACTAGTTGTTCCCATTATATACTATTACTTTCTAATGCAATAGTTGGAGGTGCCCCAGGCCCAGGGTCCTGAATGGGGGAAGAGGTGATCCCTCTATTCAAGAAAGGTGACAGAGACAAACTTTTTTTATTTTTATGAAGTTGTATATAGCGCGACCTTGACCCGGTATCGGGTATCAGAGCGCTTTACATAGCACCAGTTGCGTTACACATGAGGACACATTCATTTTCGTTACGTACGGGGAGATTAAGTGATTTGCCCTGAATCACAGGATGTTTAGCGTCATTGCCGAGACTCAAACCCAGTTACCAGATTCGAGGTCGACTGCCCTGGCCCTTAGGCCAACTCCTCTCCTGTAACCAAGTAATTATAGGCCCATCAGCTTAATCAACTCCATTCAAAAAGTATTCTGCCGTACTCTCTTGCAAAACATCCAGGCCTGGGCTGAAGAAAATGGTATTTTAACACCCTATCAAGCGGGCTTTAGAGAAAAGATGGATACAACAGACCAGGTGTTTCGCCTTCTCCTTTTATATTAGAAAACAGTGGGCATCAGCTGGGGTAGTCTGTACATAGCCTGCATCGATCTAAAGACAGCCTTCGATCTTGTCCCCAGAAAGAATTTGTGGCAAGTCCTTAAAAAATATGGTGAACCATAGCGAACTTCTCAACCGGATCATACGTCTCCACAAAGCCAACTTTGCCCGGGTGAGGTGGGGATCTCGGGGACAGCTGACAGAACCTTTTTCTGTCAGCAGGAGAGTAGACCAACAGTGTGTAGTGGCACCCATACGTATACTCCCTATAGATAAATAACTTAGTTTAATTCTTATCTCAGGAACCTGCTGATGCCCCCACTCAAGGAGGGGAAAAGGTGTGTGCAGGTAACACCCTGCTGATGTCAAAAACTCTGGGGGGGCTACAGTTGCTTTTAAATCAATTACAAGATGTATGTGACATGCAGGGCCAAGAGATAAATACATCAAAAACAAAATTTATGACTTTAAATCCCCATAAGTCTTACAGGGAAAGGCCAACCGCGGGAGGGGCATTGCTTAAGAGAGTCAGTACCTTCGATTACCTAGGGGTGAAATATTCAATTTAATGTCATGGAAACCCCATTTAACCAAGATGGCTTTGAAGCATAAACAGACAATAGGGGCCCTAGGGAAAAAAACACTGTACCACCTTTAGCAAACCTATAGCTGCGGCCCTGCAAGTTTATGACTTAAAAGCTGTTAGTTCTGCTTTGTACATATCTGAATTATGGGGATTTGACAAAATAAAGGAACTCACCAGATCAGAGCACACATTTTTAAGGAGTCTGGCGATGCTTCTCCGGAGTACCCCACTTCACCCAATAAGGATGGACATGGGGAAGCGATCCATCGCTGACATAGCCAAGCTCCAACCACTATTATTCTGGATTAGAATCAGGTCCACTCCGGAACTGACTCTGTATACCAATGCTCCGGCTGAAGTGATCCGCCTGGATAGATTTAACAAGATTGGCTGGATATACAAAGTAAGAAGGCTCTTATCGAATATAAGGCTATAGGGAGATTCGGAAAATAACGACCCTTCTATTGTTCCCCAAAATTATCTAATTAAGAGATACTATTGGGAGCCCAAGTAGAATATTGTCGTACTTCTTAGGGGAAGCTAACTTTAGAAATAATGGCGCATAAACAGGATAGTTCCTTGAACCAATATCTTGATATAACACAAATACCAAAGGATAGGAAACTGTACATTCAGTTTAGGTTTGGCACTCTCTCCCTGAATGATTTCTCAGGTAGATGGCATAGTAATAAACTTACACCACGTATTTACCAAGGCTGTAAAACGCCCATGGAATCTGTGGCTCATGTCATGTTTGCCCGCCCAGCATATGCACTTCCTGCAGCAAAATGGCTAAGACCCATTTGCAAACAATTAGGAAGACACAATCATTCAGAGGCCATGCGAATCCTAAGATCTGATTCCAGACTGCTGTCGCCTGTGCAGTCGCCAAATTCCTCGCCCATATGTGGGGCATCAGAAAAAGTGCCAAAGGGTGCGGGAAAGATAACTTAATTATATATATTCTTTCTTTTATTTAACCACTTTCTATTATAAGCCTAGGAATTCTAGTGTGAAATCAAGATTCCTAATGAGTCTGCTGAATATTTTATCCAGCCTGTTTTAAGTTGACACTGAGGCCACAGCTTAGAACGCAAAATAATGAATCTTAGCGGGGTTACAAATGAAAGGTGCGGTAACATGAATATACTATATTTGCACATATGTAACATTTATTTTGTAATGCACTCCAATCTCTTCTAGATGGACTGCATTTTAATTATCAATTTAAGCTTTTAGCGGTGGAATTTTAACAATGAACTAGGTAACTGTATTTGAACAAATTGATTTGTCATTGTATGTATACCGAGAAAGTGGAAACTTTTATGGAATGCATGCCAAAAGAAAGTATTTATTGATTGACATATATGTGTGTGGGTGTGCATTTTAACTTTTTTCATTTCAGAAGCATCTGGGTTGCTGATATTAATTTTTCTTAGGTTTAAATTGTAAGGAGGTGTGCTAAAATGCATTTAATGCAGTGTGTTCGCCAGAGATCAGTGATAATGGATCATATGTGTGTTTATTGTTTTCTTTATACATTTTGACTGGTTATCCTTTTTGGTTAATAAAAAATTATTCGTATATTGTGCCACATATACCAGTACAGTATAAAATTGTTGATTCCTTTATTGAAGATTTCATTTGTTGGATTATATGTAGGTGGTTGAATTAATACGCAGTTAAAGAGAAATGTTGGTAGCACAATTGTGGACCTTATCCTTGCAGTCGAGCCATTTATTACTAACGTGAAAGTTGTTTTTCTGCATGGTTTTTATCTTCTGCCAGTGCAAACCAAAGGCATTCATTAGTTAGTGAAAAGCACATTGTGTTTCAGAGATAGTGAGGTGAGGAAGAAATGATTATAATGAAGAATAAAGTGAGTCTTTACAGTTGGTACAATCAGATGAAGTTAGGAATTCAAGGACACCTTGGAAGCGGAGACTGGAATATGGGAATAATATTCAAGGCTTCAAGTTCTTTCTGGGGAACTTGAAAAGTACTGTGACGTGTATGAGCTCGTATTTCTCAAATGTTCTTTGTACATTTTAATTAGTGAACCCATCTTGGGGTCAGTCAGACTCCCTTACAAAGTTGGAGATGTACAGACCTCTCCTAACATTTCTGATTGTGTGGCTTCATGCTATACCTTTCTTTCTGCCTTGATTTCATAGGGGTTTCCCCATCCTAAGGTTAGTGTAGGGTTTTGTTGATGCTGCAAATCTTTTCCGTGCATGGAGAGAAGGATCAAAACCATTCTTTTTGCCATCAAATCCATTTCCTCAATTTCTATATCGCTGCTACTGAGATCCTTATATGTTTTTTATTGCTGAGGACCAATATTGTAAGACGCTTTGCTTGGCCTTCCTTTGGTTATTTTATATTTTTACAATATGTTTTTGGGAATGATATATATCAGTCTGGCTTTGAGTTTGAATTAAACCTTTTACTTCAAGTTTCTGATTCAGACTTTTATTGTGTGGTCCTCATTATCGCACTGTACTTTAAGATCTATATTGTTGTTGACTCCATTTCCTCTCAGGCTAGTAAAAAGGTCTATTGACCAAAATTGAATTAGAAGGACCGGCCCAGAGCATTCTTATACCTGTGCCGATGATATTATAATAAGTACAAATAAGTTGCTTTTGAACAAAGAAACAATGAGGAACTTTTTTAATGTTTAATTTCAAACAAATCCAGTCCATTCTGATTAAGATTATCGCCTTCAATAAGAGGTAATGCTTAGATTTACTGTAAATCATCATCATTTATGAGCCCCTGCATCACTTTTGCGCCACCGGTGCGTCACTTTTTGTGACGCACCAGTGGCGTAAAACATGCGCCATGTTGCGCCATATTTACAAAGTGACACATCTAGGTAGATGCGTCACTTCGTAAACCCCTGCACTTCATTATACCTGCGCCAGGTATAATTATGCAGGGTGGGCGTACCCACGCGAGAAAGGGTCGTAGGAGTGGCGCAGCAAAATCTATGAGATTTCGCTGCGCCACTTCAAGGACGCCAATGCATCAAAACCTTACGCCTGCCTCATGGCAGGCGTAAGGGTGACGTAGGTCCTTTCACATGGGGCTTGCCCCATGTGAAAGGGAATTGCTGGAGTTATGTCAAGCTTCCGACACAACTCCTGCAATGCGCCACATTTTGCGCTGACAGATACATCAGTTATACTGACGTAACTGTCCTTCCTTGCGACATGATGCGTCATACTGTAAATATGACGCGTCATTGGTGTCGCAAGGAGGGCGCACTGAAAAGTGGTGCATCGCTGCTTTCACGCAGCGATGCGCCACTTCTCATAAATGAGGCCCCCAGTATTTACCATTTTATAGCCGCAATGCTGGAAGCTGCATTAATTCAATGTACATCTATCTTTTCAGTCAAGCCCACCACATTTATTGTCATTAATACATGGTCCCGTATTCACGTGAGATACATCACAATAAAATTGATTTTTAGTTCACAAGAAGCAAAACTAGTCATTCCAGTACTCTGTCCACCACAGTTTTACCACAGAAACAGCATTATGAGCACAGAACTGAACTTAGCATGCAACGAGGCAGGAAGTCTTTCCAAAAAAGACATCATGGCCGTCTTTAATCCTTAGCACATTCTAAATAATGAATCCTAAATGTCAGGAATGAATCACCAATTGTCACAGTTTCTTCATCTCATTTAAGAGAGAAGTACAGTTGATCCCTCAAGGAGTTCTGATGAATAGTAAAAAAGAAAATATTATAAAAAGGTGAAAATGCGACATTAAAAATCACAAGCCATGTAACAAGAACCCATCTTTCTTATGCAGCAAACACAGTAGCTGTAATGTGTATTTTGTATATTGACCTTAGCAGGTGTACTCTTTATGGCGTGATATTCCTGTTAATTAGGCATGTGTGGGATATTTAAAAGATACACTAATTAAAAAAAGAAACGAAAGCGTCCCAGTCTAATGAGCTGATTTGCCTTTTCACCGCAAAACTTTAGAGACCTAGCTGAACTTGCCAGACTGGAGCAGGAAGGGGGCATTCCTTTCGAAACGTCTGTCACAAGCTTCAGAGAGCGACAAAGTCACTCAAGGGCAGCTTAAGCAGATGCAATTTCCGCACACTCTTGACATATTCCAGTAAATTAGTCACTTATCCTGCAAACTGACAACCATACAGTAGCAAAACGGGACTCCAGAGCTCTTGATTTGAGTCTGAAATGCTGCCTGTGTCAATGTGAAGAAACGGTAAGTGCCCTGTAGGTGGCTTCCTCTTGAGAGCACTTCCTGCTGAAGCTTAAATGACAGCACGCACCGATTGCAGGACTCGGCAGATCAAGGTGTGGTCTCCTAAGGGGTTACAGGACGATTTACAGAATACATTTTATTGCACATATGTAAATGAGAACGATGCTTCCGTAGAAGCTCTAAATAAATGCGGAAAAGAGGTGGTGTTTTTTTGGGAGCTTTATTCTGATGTGCACTTAGTGCCAGTGCCAACAACCAAATTGTGAAATAATGAGTATATTGTACAAAAATGGGTTCTGTTTGCTTATCTTGTCACACACCATTAAATATATATTCATTTTTTAGTTAGAAGAGTAGGTCAAAATCCTTGTAATGTGCCCTTTTCTATGGTAAATGAGTGTACCAATTACATGGTGATTAGCCAACCCGCGACTCAATGCGGCTCATTTGTTTAAAATTGTAGGTCGGTCAGCTCTCATTCTAACCAATCATTCCTTCCAACTCCAGAGGCAGACAGGGCCGGCTTTAGCTCTGGTTGCGCCCAGTGCGACAATCACTTTTGGCGCCCCCACGTCCCATGACCGCCTCATCTCTCTTATCATATGATATTGCTAAGCACAGCACCCCCGTCCACTGGTGGGGAACCCAGTGCGGCCGCAGAAGGCGCACTGCCCCAAATCCGGCCCTGGAGGCAGTCCTCGCATTCAGGGTCACCTCCGAGGGATCTCCTTGATATTGTGTGGCCAAGCTGATGAGGGACATATCCCTTGTGGCAAGGCGCTAGTTCCCTGGTCTCTCTTTTCGTTTATCTGCTCTCTGCTTGCCCTTGTCAAGTAATCAGGCCCAGTCTCTGAGCTGCATTCACTCTGCTACCAGCAGTCTCTTCCCTCCCTGGTCAGTACTGCATCAGTAGAGTTATTCTCACAGTTGATTATTTTATCTGACAGTCTCTCTCCACCAGTCCTGCTGTCTGTTGTTATCAATCTTGGTGATCCGCTCCATTCTGCCTTTCACATGACTGCTATACTGAGAGTCAGCACGGCCTGGATTCAGCATCTCCTTTCATCACTAAGAAGACTCTCTGCTCACATCCAATTCCATCCCAGATCTATTTGATGTTCCAGTAGGTTGCAGGTTGTCAGCTCGAAAATGTCGGTACAAGAAGGCTCATTGAATGCTGGACACTACCACTATGGCCCTTATATTTTAATTTACAGTTAACAACCAAATCTATTTTTCAATTGAAATTCTGGGGTTCTGGTTTGATGGAAGCGTAGAAAGAGGATAAATAAATATGAAAAACTAGAGTTGTTTTTCTGGAGTTTTTGTCTTGAAGTACTGGTAGTACTGAAACTAAACAACTGAGGGCCAGATGTACGACCATCGTGATTTGCGACTCGCTAATAGCAACAAATTGCGAGTCGTAATTTCCAAGTCGCAAATCACAACATACAACAGTGTCTCAGACACCGTTTGCGATTCCCAATGGGGTTGCAAATTGCATCCTCATGAATATTAATGAGTCACTCGCTATTTGTGACCCATTGGGTTTGGGTGGCCTTACCAGGTATGGTGGCGTACTGGGCTCAGCAGACCTCCATGTCTGGGACTGCCTTTGAATAAAGCATTTTTTTAAATGCAGCCCGTTTTCCTTAAAGGAAAACGGGATGCATTTAAAAAAAGAAAAATTAAACGTTTTTGTTTCATTTTTTAAGGGCAGGTAGTGGTCCCTTCGACCACTGCCTGCCCTCAAAATATTTTCCCCTGTATTCCCAAAGGGGAAGGGGTCCCCTGGGGACCCTTCCCATTTGCAAGTGCTTTACCACCCTTCTGAGAAGGTGGTAAACTGTGACTGTTTTGCGACCGCAATTGCGGTTGCAAATCAGTCTCACATAGGGTTCAGACTTGCTACTTGGAAAGGACGCCCTTAGCACGCCCCATCCTAATAGTGAGTAGCTAATCTTATTTAGCGAGCCGCAAATCATTTGCAACTCGCAAAATAGGGATAGTACATGGGATATTTGTTTTTTGCATGCACAAACGTGTTACAAACCTGTTTGCGTATGCAAAAAACGGTTGTATATCTGGCCCTGAATAGTGTACTGGTGAGTATAAAGAGAAAAATACATCATTAAAATATCTATTATTTTTTTTTAGCTAGAAGGGTAGATTAAAATACCTGACAGTAGACCTAAACCAAGCTACAAATATTTGTAATATGCCCTATTCTATAGGAATTGGTTCATTACAATCTGTTTGACTCAGTCATATATGAAGAAAAGTAATGCCTGCACAAGTGTATCAATTAAATGGTCATAAACAAACTCACAGCACGTTATGTCTCCATAAGGTCACGAGACACGATTAGCAGGAAAACCTTATGAATTCTGAAATTATTTCCTCATTCACTTAGGAGAAACAAATGAAAAAACTTCATTTAGCAAAAGTGTTCTATTTTAACATATTTTGGGGCATATTTATGAGAGGTTTGTGTCATGCTTGCACCATGCAACGCGGTACATGCGTCAAGAAAACTTCCAAGTTAGATTAATGAAACCACGCATAGACATTTTGAGTGGCTTTAAATGGTTTCATATATCTGGTGTAATACAATGCAGTGCAAATTGCTGATTTGCATTATCCTGCACCAGGAAGCAAGGTGACTTCCTGCTCTGCCCGTATCACAAAATTAATAAATATGCACCTATGTTTGCACATCCATTCTTCTAAAATATATCTAGCAAAAGGGATAACTGAACAGCCATTCCTGTATTGGCAGCCAACAGACATTGACAGGCATCTATAGGAAAATGTTGTCTTTTAAAGTAAATCATTTCTAAAGCGCTGGGATTTTTATGTTTCTTTTCATGACGTTGGCGTCATCACTGTTGGTTAAAGTACAATCGCTTGTTGCTTTTGTCTTACTGTGAACTGGAATTAAAGTCTCCTTGCTCTTCCTATATTTAATCTGTAAAAAATGTGGTTACTGCTTCAGGGGGTGAAACTCTTCTGAGGCAGCAACCACAATTCTCAGTGTGAAGTCACAAGCACACCCTAAAATAACCTGCGCTCAAACCTCTGGCAGCTTGGCACAGAGCAGTTAGGTTTAACTCAGAGGCAATGTGTAAATTATTTGTGCAGCACTTCAAACAGTAACACAGTGAAAACACACCACAAACGTAAGAACCACAGAACTAGAAAAAGAGAGTCATTTTTGATAAATATAATAAAACCAAAATGACAAAAATCCAACTAGTAGAACCAGAGATATTCAATGTTAAAGCTTTTAGTAAAAATAGTACCAAAAGGCGTAAAGCACCAACTTTGGATAGCTGGTCGCGCCGTACTGGGACAAAGTCACAATTTCAGGCAGACTGAGATGGAGCACATGCCAGCTGCAGGGATCCAGTTAGGCCCACTGAACAGAGCACATTAAATCATGGCTTGTGGAGCATTGCGAGAATCTGGGTTGAAGATGCATTGCACAGCCAAAGCGATGCATCGTTTCCAAGTTTTGTGGAAGCTGCAGTGAGAGGTCCTGAAGTGTTGAAGCCGAAGATCCTGCCAACAAGGGCTTGCAATGCAAAGTCCGTAGTCAAGGATGCATCACGACATTGGGGCAATGCGTTGGTTCCAAGGATCTGTGAGACTGTGATGCAGATTCCGTTGACGTCATTGAGGCTGTCATTGACAAATGATGTGAGGGCCTATGCTGGTTTGGCATCACACCGCATCAGTTCCAATGCATCAATGGGTTGCGATGCAATGCGGGTCTTTGAGGTGTTTCCGAATCTTTCAGTAGTGGCAATGCGTAGGTACTGCTCGGGGTTGCGTGCGAAGCAGGGGATATGCCCCAGATCTGCTGGATCCAAAGAGGCTGGCAGAGTACCTTAGTCAATTTCTAAGGGCTCAGGACTGGGCTTGCACCACAAAACAGGGAAGACTCACAGATGGTAGAGACCAGGTCCAGAAGCAAGGTTGTTGGAGCCTTCTGTCCCAGATGCTCAAGTCAGGAGGCCAGCCAACTAGTCCTTGGAGTAACTTTGGAGTTTTGGGTTAAAGAGATGCAGGTCCAGCCCTTCAGACCCATGCAAAAGGGCGGCAGTTAGCAGGTCGGTACAGCAAGACAGTAGCTCAGCAGGGCAGCAGTCTGGCTGAGTGGAAGTCCTTCAGCAGCTCAGAGTATCCACAAGTCCAGTATTTATACCCAGTTGTGCCATTGCAGTAGGGGAGAAGATTTTAGAGGTTTCCCTTGGAAGTCCCCAGGCAGCCTGTCTTACCTGTCCTGACTCAGACTATCTACAGGGTGTGTGCAAACCTTTGTGTGGGGTCAGGACACAGCCTATTCAAGTGTGAATAGAGCTGTTCCCACTACCTCACTCCCCTCCTGCCAGGGATGACCCATCTGGGCACACCTAAGCTCCCTATTGTTTGTGGCTGTCTTGAAGAAATACACAAAGCCCAACGGTGGACCACACCCTGTCATATAACCAGAGACGGGTTACTGTCACTAAATGGCTAAGGCAGCAAAATGCCAAGTATCTAAAAGTGCCATTTTCACAACTGTAATTTAAAACCTGACTTCACCATAAGTTAGGATTTTAAATTAGGATTCTAGAGACACCAAACATGAACTGGTTACCTACTCTTCTTTGTAAATTATACTCATAAAATGTAATAAGGTAACTCCAATATTATCCAATGGGAGAGGCAGGTCTTGCAGTAGTAAAAAACGAATTTAGGTATTTTTCAATACCTAAAACCACATGTCCTACTCTTTAAATATATTGCTGTCTGCCCACTGGGCTATCCAGGGCCTACACTAGGGATGACGTATATGTATTAAAAAAGGAAGGTTAGGACCTGACAAAAGAAGGTCACTTGGTCAGGTCGTAGTGGCTGTCTAAACTACACACACAGGCTTCAAAGGCAAGCCTTAGACATGTTTAAAGGGCTACTTAAATGGGTGGCACAATCACTGCTGAATGCCCAATAGTAGCATTTAATTTACAATTGCAGGGCACATGTTGTGCCACATTACTAGGGACCTACAAGTTAATTAAATACTGCTGTTTGGTATAAGCCAATGCTACCATGTTTTAAGGAGTGAGCACATGCACGTTAACACTGGTTAGCAGTGCTAAATTGCGCAGAGTCTAAGGCCAGCCTAAACCAGATCAGAAAAACTGGTGGAAGAAGGCAAAGGTTTGGGGGAAACCAACTAATCTACTTACATGTATTATTTCATACTGTCTATGTTTAATGCGGATGCTCCTCATACATTTTGATAGTCAATACATTTTTCCTATGCATTTAATTTTTCATGTTGCATTGCAAAAGTCACAGAAAAAGTAATAAGAGCATCGCCGAGAAATTCGATTTAGAGATTGTCTATAATGATCCTACAGATAAAAGCAGGAATTTAGACAATATTTTGAATAACATCAATTTTACCGTTATTAAACAAAGGGATTTAATAATTCATCAACTGAGGGAATCAACATTTTAGATGAAGCTTATCTAGTGAGAAATCAACAAAATAAAGCGTGGGACATCCTGTTACTAAAAAATAAATAGAAAAAGGAATATATATTACATGGCAAGTGCCACAAGCAGCTATTAAAATGTTTATACATGAGGCATGATGAGCATGCCAATGATTTGCCTGATTTATACAATCGTGCAATTGTTTTGAAATGCAATATTTGCAGAATCACCAAGCCCAGCTGTTCCATGCATTGAAAAGCAAACAATAGACAACCTGCACCAGCATTATCATAAACAACAATGTGTCTTTTCAATCCCGAGACTCTTTAAGTGGTTATCATTATGGAGAATTGTCTACGAAACAATGCCCTGGGCTACTGGAAAGAAAGTAACTGCATCATTTTTAACGACGTTAACTATCACTATGTGAATTTCTTCAAATAACTGCAATTTGAAAGAATATTAACTGTAATTTTAAAAAATGCCATAATTATTTTTTTTCTGTACATTGGCTGGCATCAATAGAACATGTAAACCTGCTATGAAGCATACTTTTTGTTTTTATGTTGTCATTTAAAGTTTTGTAATCTGTTTTTATTGATTTTATCATGAAACACAGTATGTACATCCTGCTGACTTCAGTTGTGGTTTAACACTTTAAACTTACATGACATGTTACATACTTATTTCTAATAACAGTAGAAAGAAGTTTCAGGGTAACTCAATGGTTTACTATTGATAAATAGCCGTAAAAGTTTGATGTCTGTCACAGGTTGTTTATGATTATCAGGTTAGTCAGTATGCTGTGTAATTAAAGATCTCATTTTCTTAAGACGGGCTAGACACAAACATCTGAACAGCAGGATACCCTCACGGGCTCTAAATATACATATCTCACAACATAACGTAACATAACATAACATAACATTGTTCTCGGCTTGCATCAACGTCTGAGCCAGTCGATTCGGTCAATGACTTCTTCTGTACAAGACACCCAGGCAATGGTACGATGACATCACTACGTATCATGAAGTCTTCCCTATTCATTCATAGTTTGTCACTTTACATAGGCTGTGACACCGACTGTACTTACGCCTGTTTGCCGTCTGAGCCTTTTGTTATTATTTTTGTATGCACTCATCCGAGTCCTGAAGCGTTTTCCTCCTCTCTCTCCTCTTCTCTTTATATTATTTAGTAAAGTGTGTTCAGCAGTTTCCCACTCAAGCAGATTATTCAGCGGCCGTTGAACCCTGGAACGCCTTTTGTGAACTTCCAGGCTATTGCTACCATTTTGCTAATAACAGAGCTAAATCAATGAATTTACATATAGGATCAATTTACGTAATCCCGGCCATAAGACCTACAAAATATGTTTGCTGATTATTCAGGCCTTTCTGTCCTGTACATTCTTTGAATTTCTCTGATGCTTGAGTGCAGAATGGTCTAATTTCCGGGAAACCCCATGACATGTGGTAAATGCCTGCCTCTCTAAGGAACCGGGGTATAATTTTTCCAAGTCGTAACAGAGTTAAATATGTCCTTTGCAAGATATTGTATGGTGGAAACTCAAACCTAGCATCCATGAAAATTGTGGATGGGGAGCTCACTACCAACTCCATTCAGTATGGCAAAGCTTTCTATCCAGATCAAATTCTTGTTCACTTCTCCAGCTCATATTTTGTCATATCTATCTGAGCCTGCTACCGTAAAACTGGTTGATTATTTCTTATCTTCCATTGCCCACAATAAATATTTGGGCCAACTCTTCATGTGTCCATGGTTGTTTTCGTTCTAAACCTCAGTTTAATTGGACCATTTTCACCATGTAGGTGTAGGCAAGGCTGTAGGCATGTATCTTGGTGGTTGAGCTCTTGTTATTGAAGATTCTCATTATTCCACTCTCAAATGAATCTTCCATTTTGGATATCCTGGCTTTGGCCCATACCTTTTCCACCAACCTAGAAAGCCCATAAAGGCCAGTATACATCTTATCACCTAATCTCACACCATATGCTACTGGTGTCATTGCCCTTTTCAGGCATCTGTACCAGCATGATCATGCAGTGCATAGTAACCTTGGCATATCCTTTCAAGGTTTCCTTCTACTTCACCTGGCACTGTATCAATCTTTAAAATCCAAATTAAATGTCAGTGATTTGCTTTGAGCATTACCATTTCCAGCCATCAATTAAGTCACCCATTGGAGCTTGGCACCCCAACAGTGAAGCTCCTTGTTCAGCACTCTAATTCTGCCTCATCTGGCAGCAAGTGGAGTTTTTTCAATGCTATCCTAAATCTTTCTGTATTCCATATCAGGTCTATGAACAAAGAGTCTATTTTTTAAAAAATGAATGTGGGTCGTAGCACCAGTGGTATATTTGTAAAAACATAAAGCAATCCTGTTAATGCAACCATGTTGAGTAATGTCACCCTGGCAGTAACTGAGAGCAAAGTCTCTTTCAGCATGAAATGCTGTTGCCAAGCACTGATGGAATGGAGCACACATTGCCAGCGTTCAGTAGGGTCTTGAATGGGCAGGCTTCATTGTCCATTTCAGCTAAGGAGCAGGGCTAATAAATTATCATACTCCACATGAACCTCAGGTGGAAGTTCATCCTAGCCTGTGTCTTTGCATTGCCTATTTCCTTTATAGCTGATTTAATCACAGTCATGGTTATTGGAGTATCTAGTGGGTGTCTTTCTGTTCAGGGGTAGTTGTTTTCATGCCTGACCTTTCTAAATATTGTCACTTAACAAGTATACTAACCGTGGTGTATCTCCTGTAAAGCCGTTGAATAGTAAGAAGTAAATCCAGTATTTTAATTTGCCTTTAATGTACCATACTGTCATTGCACTTCTTTAACTCTGTTATCATTGATCCTCCCACATCCATCTTCCCGATTCGCACCCGCATCCTGCATATTTAGACTGCTTCATCTTGATTTTTGAGTAGTGAATCTCTATAGTCACCATGCCTCAATATATTTATTAACCGACAAAATTGTTCCTTTATCTTATGTTTACTTAGATCACAGTGTCTTTTCTATTCCAGTTATTTAATTCTATCCTCTAGTGAAAAGTGCATCCTTACTAAGTTTGCTTTTCAGCTCCTATAATGTTTGGATCCAATGCCAAGGGCATTATATGTTTTCCATTTTAGCAATACATTCTCAATGGAACCTGCATGTTGTGTAAGGTAGTGTCTGATCCCTGTGGAGCCAAGAACAACATACCTAGAAGGGGGTTTTGATCTGAAAATGTTCTGTCTAAATATTGAGCATCTGTCATCATGTTGGTATCTGGTGGGTACATAGTATTCTATCTAGTCTTGTATGGAGATCAAATACCGCTTTGTTCGCCATAAGTTGGCAGGGTATGCTCAGACGTGAGTCCCTTGCTCACTTTGCCACTGGATTCAAGCAAGTCTGAAGACGGCTGAAATGCCAGAAACCGGTCCTAGGAAGCTTGTTTACGGTCCAGGGAAGGCATGGCTTGGCAGTTCAGACTGGACTGTTCCCATGAGGCACAGGGTCAGACTGATTTGCATATGGCCATATCTGAACTGGGGTGGCAGAGTGGGCTACAGAACAGTGATGGATCAAACCCAGATCTGTTGACTGGGTGTGAGTGTTTGATTGGTTCTGATGCTCCGTCCATCACCACCCCCTTTTGTATCAAATAGGTAGGCACATAATTAATATACTTGTTTCAAGTGGCCTCCAGTAGGTCCCAGCCTTCAGGCCAGGTCATTTATTCCCTCAACAATTGCATTGTCTGTGATACAGACAAAGGGGAGTTGTTAGAGATGGGATTTCTGGTTGACTGATATATGCACCCAGGACAAGCAGGAACCATCACTCGAGTCAGGGTAAGCTAGCTACACAAAAGATAACCTGTGCTCACAGAGCAGTTAGGTTTACCTTAAGAGGCAAAGCGTAAAGTATTTATGCAACACACACACACAGTAACGCAATGATTACACCACAAAACTACTCCACACAAGTTTAGAAATATATATTATCATACTCTGAGCAGAACAAGAGCAAAAATACAAAAATCTAATATATAGAGGTTGAGATATTTAATTTAAAAGGAATAAATGCAGGAAAGCACTTAGAAACAAGTAGAGCAAAACAATTTACTATAGGTCTTGCCGGACAGGGGCAAAGTCAAAGTACAGGCTGACCACGATGGAGCACCGACCGGCGACAGAACCCACGCAGGCTGTGGTGAAAAAAGCACCTTTTCTGCTTGCAGATAGCATGATGCATCGACGGCTGCCAGAGTCTAGAGGTGTTGAGCAATGCACCGGATTCTGCCATGCAGTCGAGGGGATGCATTGATCTCACCAGGCTGCAGTGGCAGTGATATGGTGTCTGAGGTGTCAATCTCTGGAGGCAAAGCACAGGTTCTGGTGCAATGCGCCAATGTTACTCTTGCATCCGATGCGCTCGTTCTGCTACACGCAGACAGGAGATGCATCAAAATCCATGTTGCATGTATCTGGGCCACTTTCAGTGAGCCAGGCACAGGAGCAGGGGTAGAGACTTTGATATCCCTTAGTCTCAAGCAACAGAAGGCAAGCCAACAAGCCCATGGAGATCACTTAGAGTGAAGATAGAGTCTAGCTTTACTTCAGCAAAGTCAGAGAGCAGCAGGTAGCAGGGCAACAAGCAGAAAAGTAGGTCTTCCAGATCAGCAGTCGAGTTAAGTCATTTAAGCAGAAAGGAAGTTCTTCTGTCGGGGCCTAGGTTACAAGCCCATCAGTGTCTGATTTTAGGAGGTAAGAAGCCCAGTACTCATACCCAAAAGTGCCTTTGATGTGGAGGCGATTTCAAAGCAGCTCTCTGAAGTGCACAAGTATCCCCTTCAATTCAGTCCTGTCTGCCTGGCTATCTGTGGGGAGTAATCAGTCCTTTGTTTGGGGACAGGACACTGCCTAGTGAAGTGTTAGCCACTACCTTCCATCCTGTCCATGCAAGACCATCAGAGTGTAGATCTATGTTGATGGGTACTCAGACACACCTATCCTTCCTGTGTTGTGACTGAATAGAGGGAATATCACAAAGTGTAGCTGTCACCCACCTCAGAGGGGTTAGCAGGCATACAGAGCATTACGTGCAGAAAAATGTCCACCTTCTGTGTCATACTAGTATTCAATTTGTGGTGCGTCTTTAGAGGACCGGGGTACTGATAAAGAAATGGTCTCTATGCATGAATCAATCTCCCAGCCAAAACAAGAAGTTCTCAAACAAATCAACGTTCAGGCAATAGCAGTCTGATCCCAACCCTGTCCAAACCTTACCGATGCTTCCAGCCCTGATGAAGGCCTCCACTAAAACACACAGGCTCTACAAGAAGGTTGCAATGTGTTGGTGTTTACACTGCAGTGGTCAGAAGACAGCCATATATAAATAAAGAAAAAACTAATACATACACGAAGGTGAATAGAGGAATAACACCTCTATGACTACCGAAGTAACCTCCGACCACTAAAGGACCATTGGGTATCTTTTGAATCCCTTTTTTCTGAGGGCTAGAACATGTCCCCAGCCTAAAGAAACATGTAACCTTGAATGGTTTACAATACTGAATACTTTCTTATGTAATTATGACTATATGTGTTGTAGATTTATAAATGTAATGCCATCACGTTGGATTGTGAATGTTGTGTCTACATTGTGTTTAATGTGCTATCTATGTAATTAATCATTTCTATTTGTGTTATATGTGTTTATTGCCCAAAACCTAAGGTTTGCAGATGTTGTTTTGAAGTAAAATATCTCAAAACAAAGAAAAATCATCTTCCTTTCTATATGTGTCATGTTTTTCAACGGATGTAAAATGATGGTGCAGAGATCCATATGACAAAGGGATGGTTGGAAACCCAGTGGTCAAAGAAAACTATAATTTAAATGAATAACATGAAGTCGTAATTGACACTTAGAGATACGATTGATGGGTGTATCACATTAGGAATTAAATCGATATTTATGGTATGGGGTTACAATTTCTTTCAGTGGAGTACATTCTAAAAGTGGCATTTCTAAAACAGTAATGCTAAATCTAACTTCACCAATGAGGAGGATTTATCATTACCATTCAAAAGATATGAAACATGAAAAAGTTACTGCCCTCTGATCAGGGATTACAGCCTAAAATATAATATGGAATTCCCAATGCTAGCCTATTAGAGGGGTAGGCCTCACAGTAGTGAAACAAATTTGGGGGTTTATCACTATCAGGTCATGTAACGATTAAACACACATGTGCTACCTTTTATTTACATGACACCCTGCCCTTAGGGTTACTTACAGCCCACCTTAGGGGTGACTCAAATGTCATAAAAAGGGAACTTTAGGCTTGGCAATTATTTATAAATGCCAAGTTTAGGTGGACTTAAATTGTACACACAGGCACTGCATCGTCAGTCCTGAGATAGGTTTAAAATTCTACTTCGGTGGGTGGCACAATCAGTGCTGCAGCCCTCTAGGAGAATTCAACAAAAAATCCTGGGTATATGGTATACCACTTTACAAGGGGCGTACAAGTAAATTAATCAGGCATACACCAATGTCAACTTGTTTAAGGGAGAAGCACATGCACTTTAGCACTGGTTAGCAGTAGTAAGGTGCTCAGAGTCCTAGGGCCACCAAAAAGAATCAGCAAAAACCGGAGGTTAAAGGAAAATTATCTGGGGAAAGACCAGCCTATGGATGACAGGACTAATAGGAGTGTCATATATCCAGTATAGGGTCATTTTCAAAGTCAAAATACCCTTCTCATATCACATGTATGTTATCATGTCTCATAATAGACCTGTTGAATCAGTCTGGCATATGTTGAGTGCATACATGCTCACTAAAAGCAAGTCTTCAATATCTACCCTACTCTTAAAGATCACATATCATCCTTCTTGTCAATCATCAAGTTATGCATGGCATATGGAACCCCTGGACCAGCCAAAAAAGTACATACCTGGAGAACCCAGAGTACATCCGTTAAGTATTTCAAACTTGCCATCTTCGCTGCAGTCTTTCTACTCCTGTTCTGTCCAGGTGTATTTCCTGAAGGAATTTTATATGCACATTAAATCTTCTTAAGTATGAGTACATTATATCTCTCTGGGATGCTGAGCCCATGCCCCTGATGTTCTATGTGAGGAACGTACATCTCAAGACCTGTCCAATCATGTTATTACTCATAGCCCTCTTTTAAGTACAATTCTGTAAGACCAATATGCAAATTTCAGTTCACTGTGTTGCATGATCACATTCAGTAGCTCTTTTGACAAGTGGTAAAAGTCATGTTTTTTGCCCTGATCACCCCCATTTTTGACTGATACTGGTGGTTACTGACTCCGGCAGTGCTCTTAGCTCTGCTAACCAGGCCCAGGTCCAGTACTCTGCCCTTAAAATGTACGTGGTAATTGTTATAAATCTAATTGGCCAATACAACCTACCAGGGGGTTCCTAGTATATGTTAGGTTTTGAGATCCCAGTGGACTTATTGCACTTGAATGTGTGTACTGTATTTCATTTAGTGTCATCTTAAAGCCAGACATGCCTTGCAGTTTGGTTTTAAAATAACACTGTGTCCACATTTGACTTTGGAATTAAAAGCACTTCCAAAATCTAAAACTACCTTTTTATTTCATATTCGGCACCATTAAGGTCCGCCCTAGGTGGAATAGGGTGCATTGTTATAAACCGCAGGGACAATATAAAGGGTGTTTTATGTGCCCTCTTGATTACAGTTAGCTAGCAACATAATTCAATGTATCAAAATAATAGTTACAATATTTCCAACAACTTGATATGGTCTGATTTAGTATAACTACGTCAGGAAAGTCATTTTAGAACAGACTTTTCTGAAGTTACCTGAACCAGGCCTGCAGTAGCCTCTTATGAGTGGCCAGCCTTTGACAGCCTGAGCCACACTGCTCACTGAGTAGGTGTGAAGAGTCCTGGGGCTAAAACAATACAGCCATTTGCTGGGAGGAGCTTTGCTTTTTGGAGAAGTCAGGGAGGGAAAGGGGGTTGGGGAGAGAAGCTGGACTTCAAAGGCAGGAGAACAGATATCACAGGTCCTAGACCAGCCCCCACTTAATTGATCCCCAGCTAGATGGGAACCCCATAATTAGATTAGGAGAGGGTCTGGACGGGGAGTGTAGTGAATTGTTAGCCACAAGTGTGGGTTGGGCTATCTAGACACAGGCAAGCTCCAAGGATAGAGTTTCTACATTTTGATTTGTGTAGAACAGTGCATTCTTTCTCTATTTCTCTAATCATCTTGGTGAAATACAAAAGAGACCCCAGGGGAGGCACCCACGAGTGAGAGGTCTGACTCTGGATTTGGAAAGTATAATTAGCTAGACGATGGCCACCAGCAAACTGATCTCAACAACAACAAAAGAGTATGTGACATTCATTATTCTATTGTTTCAAATAGTCGGGTGGTCCGCGTTCCTTCTAGCTAATCATAATCAAAACAAAAAAAACATTCTAGATCTGATTCAGAAGTCACAGTGCTCACATCTGAATCACTGCCGCGTTGGCTGTAAAATGAGCAGAATAGCTTATACATCAGATATAATGATTTAATCAGGATGGTATATTGGTATACAGAGTCCAATTTAGCTCATTCTACATGAGATGGGTTTCACTTGGGAGGCTTATTATATGACGAGTCAGCCCGGATTGGAATCCTTATCTCCTTTCTCCACAGAGAAGCCTCTGTTCATACCTGTCTCAGATGTATTTGATGTTCCACTGGGTTGCAGATTTTCAGCTCCTAAAGGTTAGCACAGATTCTGCTGCATTTGTTCGAAATGCTTAGTAATGTTAGTAATTATGTTCCGTCTTAAGATTGGCCACAGCAAGAGGAGATGAGAGTAGGCAGCATGTTAATTTGGCAGAGGTATGATAATATTTTGAAAGGCTCTTAAAGAGAGATGTAATTAGTGCCAGATTTGGTGAAATAAATATGCTGGACCTCTCTGGATGAAATAAATGTTTGTGTCCAAATTTACAAACCAATTTTTAGATGAAAATCTATGTTTATGGCCAAAAGTGTCTATGTGCATGTCTGTCAAGAATCCACAAAAGAATCCTCCTATATGGACTGACTATTGAATAACCTTTTAACCAAAACTGCATACAGTAATATAGTAATGTACCCACAAAAAGGACTAGAGAATGAGTGGCTCCAGCCATGCTTCCTTGAAAGAATATGAACGACCACAAACATTTGAGTTTGTAGGTATTCATCAAATCTGATCTGACACTTTCACACTCTGGAAATGGTAGAACATTTTACTCCAGCAAACAACTGTAACTCTAATGTAGGGCTTTAAAGAAAGGAAAAGGAAAATGAAAAAATACGCATTTGCACATTAGGCTGTATTTCCATTTTGTGGAACTAGTCCCTATGTATAACATAGCAGATGAGAAATTACATTCTCAGTAGCACATCTGGAAAACTGTGGCTGGTAATGGGAAGCATGAGGGATTATATCACAACTTTTACAACAGAAATGCTTAGTGAATAATCATTTTTGTCTTTTTAAATTAGGCATGTATTTCAATATTTTTTCACTATTTTGGCACTAGACTCAACTTTTCAGATGCCTTTGTGAGGGCTCAAGTATGTTCCTCTCAGCGCATATGTAGTGACCATATGGGAACAGATTTCTACAAAGTGTATCATTGTTTTACCATTCAAGATGGCCACTGCATTTAGAATCAATAAAGTGGATTTCCTGGAATGGTAAAAAATTAAACACACCGTGCATTATTGTTTGTAAATGGCTGATGCGTTTATAATCAACACGGTGGCCATCTTGAAACATGTTGTGCATATCATTTCATTATTTTACCATATGAAGATGTTTTTAATGTATAAAACAAAAATTGGCAATGTCATGCTGGTTAACACAAGCAAGCACTGGCATGCACAAATGGACCCCTGTGACTGCCTCTGCTTGTATGCACTAACACAATAAAGCCAGATGTATTGACTTTGTTAAAGTCTCATCTTAGTGTGCTACTCACCTAAAACACACAAACATGCCCAGTATCACACCAATCTCCCCTAATACTCACAGTTGAAGCCTGGAACAGCTTTGTGGGTGATGCCATCATACTCAGTTATACTGACGTATCTGTCCTTCCTTGCGACATGATGCGTCATATTATAAATATGACGCATCATTGGTGTCGCAAGGAGGGTGCACTGAGAAGTGACGCATCGCTGCTTTCACGCAGCGATGCGTCACTTCTCATAAATGATGTCCTTAGACTTTAAAGTATTAAATGCATGAGGGATTATGGTTAGAAACCTCTGGCAGTGTGCAAAACAATTAATGGATTGTTTGACTGAATTATGACAAATCGTCCAAAGTAAAACATTTCTAAAGGACTGGCATAATTACCCCTGTCGAAAAAATAAAAACAACCCTCACTGACATAAGAATTGTGACAAGAAAGAGGGGCTAAGTGGTAAAAGGAGGTGGTGTGATGTAAATACTAGCTGCTGATGTATGAAGTACTGTTATATTTGGTGATAATAAAATATATGAGCTTTGGTTCTTCTTACATTGCTAGAGATGTACATGGTCCATTAAGTAAGCCTGGAAAGTTACGTTGTTGAGAAAAAAGTGACAGGGCAGCTAAGGTGCAAATTGATTTTAGACCACGAAAAACCTGTGCTATAAATTGGTGAACACACCTTCACCGACGCACATGGATAAGGGTTGAAAATGAATTTTGAACTCCCAAGACCCAAAGCGTATTTCTAGTTTCAGTCTTTTAATCCAAACCAAAGGAATTAATGTCAGCATCCTCTGGTTTAATGAAAGCAATTTAACTGCAGGGAATTCATTACCTAACAAATAATCCTCTAATGTAGATTAATGTTTCTTACTATTGCTTTGCAAGTGTTATTAATGATTCTGTTGCAGGCTTTTCTCATACAGCGCTTCCCTTGCCTTTGTCCTCAGTGACAGTGGTAATTTCCACGTTAGAAATGAAACAGGCACCATTTAATTTCATAGCTCCTTCAAAGTACAGTGAAGAAATAAAACTAATTCCAAAAGAAAGCTGGAGTTGTCCTAGACATACATTCTGTCTGTGGTTTAATAAAGCCATGAGGACACATTGTACAGCAAGTGTCATTTGTCAACAGTTTTAAATCTGGTTTGGATGTGAAGAATAAACTTAAGAAAATTATGTGTACAAACAAACGAGAGGTTTTGGTATGAGAAATTATGAAGAAAATAAAATATTGTTTGCAGTGAATGGCGAGGAAATTCATTTTAAAAGTAGTTTTTTGCATGTATGAGTAGTTACAATTGTCTTTTGCTATTAGTAACCTTAATTTCTTCTGTGATGCAAACCAATTCGTCATCAAAACTCTCTCCATTACCAGGTATGCACATCATCTACTTCGTCCTAATTTCAATATATAACCTTTAAGCTCAAATGTGTAAAATCACCATCAACGAAGACTTTGATGCAACAAACTCCTTGAATGACAAGAGGGAGCTGTATCTTACTATAGGCTAACTCCAATCTTTATTCGTTGTGCAGGATTTAAAGCACTCTAAGCATTTCATATCACCATCACCTACTCATTGATATCCCAAAGCACTGGCAAATTCCAAAACCTAGTTCATCAGTTACTGTCCATATTGTGTCTCCTCTTGCAGTGGCGAGGCTCAGTCTCAAAAGGTGCACACTCTCACATCCTTTTTCACACTCGTCCAAAATATCTTTCCAAAACTGATCATTTCTTCTTTGCCCCATCCTTGATCCATACGGAATCCACATTCTCCGCCCATGCTTTTGCGGACTTCCTTTTGATATTATCTAATATCTAACCATAAATGGCTACCAGAATGTGTCTATCGTTGGTTTATACTTAATACCACCTCTGATGCCCAAAGTCTTTTGCCATCCTCCTCCTTGCAACCCTCTGCAAACCTATTCCTACACTGAACTTGGAAAATTGCTTGTCTGCCCAATCCGATTCCTTTCATTAAGATCTTTACCCAGCTGAATCAAGCTACCTCTGAAAATCAACATAGATACACTCCTACAGACATTGCCTCTGTGAAGTATGTGTGCTTTTTCTCCACACTTTTTAACAAAGCAACTCATTTGTTCAAACAGAGTCACATGTTCTTTCTCTGGTCCACTACATATGGAATTCCACTGTGTAAATGCTACACAAACATACACTCACATGCATATCACTTTCCTTAACAACTCTAACTATAATTGCCTTTATTTCAGTCTCCTCCTGCATGAACATTACATGTTTGAGGGACATCATTGATCATCTTGTAATACTAATATTGTACATCAATGACAAAATGTTTATTGGGTTGAGTCCCTTCCTATCGGATAGCTCCAGGTGGTAGCATGATGCTCTCTTCGACTTCAACTCTAATCCAATTCTAGATGAAATCTCTAATTTTTGGTCCTGGATTCTCATCTCGTCCACATCTACACCACTTCTTTTACATTAATGATCTCTTTCTTATGTATATCATTCAAACACATCACTGCTGACAATACCACATGTTCTTTTGTTTCTCTTCCCTCATTATTTACAAACCTATCTAAATGTGTGCCATCCCTATTGAAATTAAGAAGCTAATGGTTCTGTGCTGTCATCTGGTCAGATCATTCACAATCAAAAACAACTCATTCCCATTTTCTAAAGAGCCTGAATCCTTCTGAACCACCTTCTCCTCTTCTTCTATAAGCAGTAATGAAGCTGTATAATTTTTCAATGGTTAATGCCCAGACATCTTTTGAGAAATGGGGGGTTTGCATCAATTACTGTTAGACCTGTCAGACTTAAGGTGGTCTTCCCCCAAACATTTTGCCTTCCTCCTCCATTTTTGCTGATCTCGATTTTACTGGCCTGAGGAGTCTGTGTACAGTACTACTGATAACCAGCGCTAAGGTGCATCTGCTCACTTCTTAAAACAAGGTAACAGTAGCTTATCCCCAATGAACATATTTAATTAACTTATATGTTTCCCTAGTAAAGTGGCAGTACATGTACCCAGAACTTGTAAATTAAATGCTACTACTAGGCTTGCAGCACTGATTGTGTTACTGACTTACGTTGCAGGCCTGCCATTGTAGCCTGTGAGCCTGTGTGTGCAGTTATAAACTGCCATTTTGTCTGAACAAATTAAACCTCTAGCCAGGCTCAGACTTTCCTTTTTAATAGATATAAGTAGATATAATAAGTCACCCGTAGGGTAGAATGAGACAGCGGAGGTAGGCACAGCCCTAATTACACTTGAATAGGCTATGTCCTTTCTCCACACAAAGGGCTGCATACCTCCTGTAGTTAGTCTGGAGCCAGGGCAGGGGATGGAGGAAATCTATGCACTTCAAACGGAAACATCTAGAAGCATTGCCACTTCAAAGGAGACATTTAGTATAAATATTTGACCTCAGACACCAACACCTCAGTACACTTCTGGATCTGTGGAGACTCTGCCATTAAGAAGGACTGCTGTGCTGTTGAAAGGACTGCCACCCTGCTGAACTGCTGCCCTGCTAGAATGCTGCCTTGCTGGACTGCTGCCTTGATGGATTGCTGCCCTGCTGCTTTGCTGTTCTCCTGCCTGAGTCAGATGACTGAACCTGCAGCTGATCCCGGGACTCCCAGAGTGACTACATTGGCTACACCTGTTCAGAGCTACATTGATATAAAAGGCTCACAACCACCTGAAACAGCACCTGGATTCAACTGTAGCTACCCCTGACCTCCATGTGGTGTTCTGCCTTATAGGGTACCCCAATATAGGCTGGAGTAGTCCCCTAACCCTTCACCTACATTTAACGTACCATTACACTAAATAACGGGTTTTGGTATTGACCTTTTACCTAGTTAAGCTCTGCATAAATGTCATGTGTTTATTTCCCATAAAGTAGCCTCATTAATTATGCATAAGGATTCTCAGAATCATGGGAGGATTACCATCATCTGCATAATAACTACGTATAAGGGTCATCCCTTCCGTCATCCTCGGCTGACATGACACAGCAAGGTAGAATCCCATGAGGCTACTCTCTGGGTATATATACACCAAATATTTGCCAAATCAGGCAGAGGAGAATGCCTTCTCTGCTGACACACTTATGCAAGATGCTCAGGTTCCTGCATGCAGACACTCCAGCTCGCAGTGGTCTGACATCCCTTGCGGGGTGTCCATCTCGAAACAAAGACTGGTCCCACAGTCTCTCACTTCAGGTAATGGGGTTGGCTTCAGCCTAGGGGGATTCTTAGCTCTACACCTACATGCATGCTAGGTACAGTTAGGTAGATCTAGTTAGGGATGCATCGTAGGAGTATGCATTATTATTGTCATGTATTGCTTGCATAAATTCATTGTTTTCGCACTATGGTAGAAATCCACGATCCATTTACTCTATTGGTGCTTTGTATCGTTTATATCTGTTTCTGCCATATGGTTGTTTCAGCTCACCTATTTTACACTAGAATGACACTGGTTCAATAAATACTTATTGAAAAACATCCCCACTGTTTATTATGTGTTTCTCTCTGAGACAAAGGGAGCACGAGTGACTGAGCGAAAAGTACTGTACTGTTTCAACCATCCCTGATGAGACAGGGTTGTCATGTTCGATATTTGCCAAGAACTAGTCCCTCCTTGGTAAGAGGAGTTTACAGTGACACTGTGAGCTAGCTGGTATACGGGCAGACATACCCAGCAGGGGTGTCAGGAATCAGTCTGGACAACACTCCCACAGTCTATGTTGTCTAAACGTGCAGATTCTATGTAGGTTTACAGGAACTACACAACAGTGGTGCCGCTCAGACCCGGGACTCTTGGTGTGGCCTCAGTTAAGCTAAATTGAAATTTTGGGCTCTTTGCAACAATGAACAAGCTTACTGGAGCCAAAGCTTTGTTACTTGCAATGCTCGCCAATGCGAAGTTTGGTCAACCCAGCCCCTCAAGCTACAGCATAGACCACTCACAGGTGGTGCCATTGCGAAGCTTGAGCCCTACTGTTCGGGATGACAACAGGATCATCATGGTACAGCGACAACTGTCTGCAACGGCATGCCTGCTATTTGTGCTACATCGATAATCATCCATGATGCTTCCCTACTACTCAATTGGGGCTCTTTGCACTGGACTGAAAAGATAACATTTAGCAGGATTAACCCGATCACTGTGTCCGACCCACGCTTCATTGTGGTCAGCCTCAACTTGTGTATTTCTACAGGGTCTCACATGACCAGATAGCAGTTAGGGGGATTTTGGACCTTTTATCTAAAATCACTAAGAGCTTTAAAATTACATATCTCCGGTTCTACTGATTGGATTTTTGTTGTTTTAGTCTTGTTTTGTTTATTAAAATCTACGCTATTTTTCTAGTCTGGTGTGGATCCTTTTTTTGTTTTCACTTTAGTACTGTTTGCAGTGTGGCATAAATACTTTATAGATTACTTCTAAGTTAAGCCTGACTCCTCTGTGCCAAGCTACCAGAGGGTGGAGCACAGATTAATTTGGGGTTTGCTCGTTCCTTCATCTTGACAAGGATTGCAGTTACTGGTTGAGCAGGGTTTTACCCCCCCAAGCAGTAACCCATGTACACAACTGATTTCTTCATTCAATTAGAACATGTGGTATGGCCTACTGTACAAAAGACATGTAAGACACAAGTTCAATGTATTGGTGATACAGTTTATAAAGTAACAAAGTGAATATTGCGAGTGCAGCACATTTGGCCACTGCATAGATTTCATTTCACAGTTCCGGCCTGACATTTTCATCTCAAACCAGCAAACAAAAATTATGTGAAAGAGTGTGGAAGGAAAACAAATTGTGCCTTACCCACATAAAAAAAAACTGATTTAAATCAAATTATGCATGCATGAAAATAAATGGGATGAGCCTAATCTCCTAATAACAACGCCCCATCACATTTGGTCACCCATGCTTAGTTCTGTCACCTGCATTCATTCCTCATCTCTCATTTATGAGATGAGACTGACTGGCTCTTATCTATAATAACAGCTTGATACACATCTCTCATTCTGATCTTCAAAGCCATCTAGGACTCACCATCCTTCCCCAATGTACTCTCCCAGTCAGTCTCATGGTACAGTCCAAGCCATCTACTGTGTTCAGTGTCTTACCAGTTTTAAAATCCTCTGTGCTGCCTTGAGCATTTGATGTTGTGAACCCACAGCATAACTGAAATTGTCCATATTACTGCTGGAGCTGAAATACTTTTGCCCTTCCAACAATACCTCTCATCCCAAGTTTTTGCACCACTGCACTCACTTTAAATCCATGTTGTTTATTACCATCAAAAATGTACACAATTACAAATAATATCATATGCTGATGACACCCAGCACCTTTTCTCCTGTGAGATGAATTCGGGTTTTCCAGAGGAAAAGTTTAGAATATGTCTGGCAGCCATTTTTAAGTGACTCTTCTAATTCCAGCTCAAATGCAATGAAGAAAAGATAGAGCTGCTGTTCTTTAGCATACAGACCCCTGAGACTTGGCAGACTTTTTGGCCTGCGGACAACTCCCCCCCCAGACATCCCTCCCACCTGGGCAGCAGGAAAATTCAGTAGAAATGGTGGGCATTACATTTAATGATTGCCTTTTCTTTGCGCCACAGATCAATACGGTGGTTTGGACGGGTTTTGGACTGCTGCGAACTTTAAGTAAATTCCTACACTTTCTCTCGCTGTCAGCAAGGAAAGTAGTTATACAAGCCCTAATAATATAAAGACTGCATTATGGCAATGCCTTGTATGTGGGCCTCTCTGAATATTTGTCCAACAAATTACAGGTGGGCCAAACTGCGGCAGCCCACACTCTCCTAGCTTTGCCTCTGAAAGCACATGTGTCCCCACACCTTTGAACACTTTGTAGGCTCCCTATTAAAAATAGGATTTTATTGTCCAAGTCCATAGAGCTCTGCATTAGTAGGACACAGGGTACCTAAAGGCTTGGAGCAGCGTGTATGCCCCTTCTAGGAGTCAATGTTCAGCCAATGCTTTCTTGGCCAAAATCCCTAGGATTTGACGTTCTAGGAATGGTGGTAGTTCTAGATCCTACAGCTTGGAACAACTTGCAGTGGGAGCTGCGGACTATTCTAACCATTGCTCAGTTTAGAAAGAAGCTGAAAACATGTCTTTATTAATCAGGTTTTACAGTCCTCTGCTACTGGACAGCTGATTGGAGGTGAAGAGCTCCAGGATACTCCTTGGAGTGGCAGTGTGCCATACAAGTAAGTGCCTTTTCAGTTCATTTATATGTTTTGTAAATGTTGTCTATATATGACATGCATGTCCTACCTCATACATGCTGAATCAATGTAATTGTAAAAGGAATGCAGTAAATGCTTGTCTTGTCAAATTCATTGTTCCTATTGTTTGTGTGTGTGTGTGTGTGTGTGTGTGTGTGTTCATTTGTGAGTGTTTGCATGTGCATGGAAGCAATAGCATTTTGGTATTCTTGCTTCACCACCTCAGCTTTAAGAAGCATTGACAAAGCAGATAGGTCTGGCGTTGGTTGTCATCCTAGGCCAGTCCTTTGCTCTGGTTTCATCATTCCTTGTTTTTTTATTGGAAATGTTATTGTTAGGAGACTTGTCTTGTCACAGATGAACGTTCAACTCGAGAAATGTATTTTTATTGTCACAGATGAATGTCCAAATGTACATGCGTCTTCATACAAAACATTACATGACAATCATAATTCTTCATATGGTCTTATTGATAACAGCAAACACATTTCACAAGTAACCACTTCTTCAGGCCTCAAATGGCAAATTCTGAAATAATTAGCTACTCTGCTCAATAATTTGAACTTCCAATTGAAAATATCTGATTTATGTTTTGAAGGTGTCTCAACTAATGTTAACTGTAGCGGTCAGAACAGGACATATAAATTTGAAGTGCAAGATACCCTTATGAAGGGGTATAAAGATACTGGAACAAGGCACTCAACATTGTTCTATTTCATTTCATAAGTGAGAAATTGTTGTTGTCTTACACTCCATTTTCACCCCTGCCTGCATAGCTCAGGATTGTGGCAGAATGGAGAAAGTATTTGGCTACAGTTCTGAGGAGTACACGGTCAACTTATAGCTGGCTCAAGGTGCAACTTAACTTTTAGCGTATATAAACAATTCACACTATCAAAATGTCTTCGGCACTTTGATGTAAAACTTAACAAAAGTAATTTTACAGCACTTAATATTTCAGAGAAAAAAAACATGTGAGTTTCAAATGATGTCAATAGCATGTCTGATAAAAATTAATAAATAAGTAATTGTAGATTTCCATTGGCTTTCATTGTGAGTGCAGTTCCAAGCACTGAACATTCCCATATTGTGTGTGGAGTTTCTCCTTATGAAAGGGCTGAATGGTGTCACTCACACTGAAGTTACCCTTCGAATAAAAAGGGCTGACCAATTGACCCATGCTGTGTACTGTAGTGGGCCTCAGAAAAATGCAACTGACACATCAGTAGACCTATGAAAGAAGACTGTCTGACAGCCCTCATAATTATGTATATTGTACATTTACTTTTAGTAAAATCTCCAAACCTAAATACACCTTGATTAGTAATGCATTTGTCATGTTTTGATTGTAAGGAACCTTAGTAGAATATTTGTGAAATAGTTACATATTAACAAAAATGTGTTACTCAAATGATACAATGTAAGGTTTACCAACTACAGGTAACGCCTTTAAAAATGTAGTAATGGTTCAACATTTCCAAAAGCCACTTGAAGTATAGTAGTATGTATTTTTAAAAAAAACCTAAAAATAAGCAAATCACACATTTGTAAAGGTAACTGTTACAATATGTGCATTACAGTAGTAAAAAAGGCAATCCAGTTAAATAGCAAACATTCATTATGTTAATGGTGTGCTATCTGTCATATTTCTCTAAGCATGTCATTAAATGACATGAAACATATTATCTAATGCCTCTGAAATGGAAGTTGCAAAAATAGATTGAATGAGTAGTAATAGAGCATTCTTGCCGCATAACACAATGATCCTAGTGCCAAAATCTCAAAATGTCCAACAGTTTTCAGAAAGATAGCTCATTTTCACCAGTGTTTGGCTGTATGTTACTGTTTAGTTGACACTGTGAGAAACTAGACTTTTGGGTTTGTGCAGCAGTGCACTCCACAAAGGGTAACAGGCATAACATTGGCTAGTTGCTGGTAGTTTGGCCTCAGCAACAACAAGATCTTCAGAGAAAATGCTTAGAGAGGTTGTGTTGTGCTTCCATCACAGCATAGCATAAGAAGCATGGACCTTAAATAGTTATGCAAGTGTAATTGTATCGACGAAAAAACAATAAGAATAAAGCAAAAATTAAAAAAGTGGGTAAGAGGGAATGTGGCAAATATTTCTTCTGTGGGCTACAATGTGAGATATAAGATGTTGGCTTTATCTTTTCCCTTAATAAAAAATTATGTCCATGTGCAGTAATTCACTTTTCCTTAGACACAGAATGACAAAAACTCTAATATATATACACCCTCAAATCTCTAACCAGATATGTGTGGTAGGTATTTGGATACCTCTAGAGTGAGCTCTCAATTACTTCTTCACACTGACTTAACAAAATTCCAAGCCATGTCAATGGATAAGAGTATGTATCTGGCTACAGTATGAAGCCAGACCCACACTGGTAATTAGAATTTTTTCTGGAGCGAGCTTGAATCAGTCAAGCAGATCAAGCCAGGCATGGGTCGCTTGCATTTTTCTTTGAAACCAGATACACTTGGCTTAACCTCATGCTGAAAATTCTTTGACGGTTTTCTAAAGCTCCAAGTAGAACTAAACATTTCAAGAGACTACATTGATATGGCCCAACAGCTGAGCAGTCGTCATATTTTTGGGGGGGAACTGAGGTTGCAGATACAAAGTTTAAAGGAAGTCAATATAGTTATGGTTTCAACAGATATTTGAGAAATCTGCAGGACAGGTATTGAGAGACCCTGTTCTGTTGAAAAAAACTGTTCCTTGTCTCCTATGAGAAAATCACGCCGCTCATGTATAGTTTCTGTCAAACAACAGCACTCATATTCAGCTAAAATTCATTTTATGCCAGTAACATCATAGGAATTCACAGGTTCCTCCCAAGTAACATCTTCCAGAAGCAAAGGATTCCCAGAAATGAGGCGTCCTGCCATGGGAGATATAGGAAGCTTAGTTAAAGATGGTGACTGTTACTTTCCTGGTGCAAGTTATATCTAGTAGACTTCAGAAAGAAGGGTAGAGTAGATTCTAATTACTCTCGCCACAATGGTCGGATGGATTTCCTTAACTGTTTTCTTTTCTTCTAGTCTGGACCTCCCCATAAATGGTTCCATATGAATATCAAAACACGCATTCAATACCTCAACTGTCCTAAAATATTTCTCAGCCTTACCTTTCCGCACTTTGACTATTGAATTTGCATCCAGGCTACTTAAATCTCACAGACATGTCATGGAAAAATTGTAAATATTTGAGTATTTCCTCCAAGGATTACAAATACTACCAAAGAAAACACATGTACAAAAGTACAAAGCAAGTTCATGTGTGTAAGTGAGACAGAAGACAGAACCAGATGCACATTTATGGAGCTTTTAATTTTGAAAGAACCTCACCAGTGAAAAGTACAGGAGCAAACTGGGCCACTCACACTTGCCTGGCAGGTGAGAGTAGCTCTCTAGATTCTCCAAGGATTCACTCCCTCATCCTGATCTTTCACTATCCAAACCTTTAAAATGTCATCTATTGGGAGCTACCAGGTGGACCGTTAAAATAATCTAATTGGAGATTCACTCTCAGCCCAGGACAGTTAATTATTCCCAGCATACATCCTGGGATACGTCCCTCATAGCTCGTAATGAATGGAACAAATAACAATTGGATTTTGCTTTGTGAATTTAAAAAAAAGGAACTGTCTTCATGATGTAAAAATTATATAATTCACTATCACTAAGCCAGAAGTAACAATTAATATTAAGTGATTTGTTTTTAGAAAAATGTGGCTGCAATTTAAAATGGTCAATCTGACTTTCTCTGTTAGAGACACACTGTTCTATCCTACAGTATAAATGCATTCTAATTCACAGTCATGACACAAGATATGAGTAAATGGACAGTTCTCATGCATTATTAGTGTTAATTTTTCTATGTGTTTTTAAATAATTCAAACCCCCATTTCACCACTTTATGTCCTGACAGGTCAGACAACTGAGTTAATTTGATTGTAACAGGACAATAATGCACATATAGGAGAATGGTAATTTTACACAGTAGCTGAGTCTCATTCGTCAGGCCTCACACCACAATAGAGGTCTAAACCTGAGAATCTGGAAAGCAAAACAGACTGTATGTATAGTAGTATACAAGGTTTCCTTCAAAGAAACATATAACAATTACATTTTAGAAAATAACACATTGCTTTATTACTTCTGCAAGGCCAAGACCACCCCTGCTTCTTTGTCATGTCTTAGTGTAATATCTTTAGTCAGCGAATGGTTTGTCATCTGTATGGCATAAATGTACTACACACAGCAGATGGTCATCTCCGACTCTGTTTACTAGAGCAAATGGCAAGATAAAAGATGTGTCTGAAAAAACATCTCTAGATTAGATGAGAGGCCTCTGTGTGGTATCTGTAGACATTATGACTTCAAATGCTAGGGTTTCTAAAAAAGAAAATCCCGAACCACGTCTCCTTCCTAGACCTCACATTATGACCCCAGAAGCACTTTTCCCTGCATAAATCATTTTCATTCATCTCAAGACTTCTTCACCATGAACACCCCACAGTCCGATGAGAGTATACTAAAGCTCAAACTGCTACAGACTATACAAAGATCTAAATTGAAAAAAACTTCATTGCAAAAAAAATCAAACATGCATTTTTAGTGGTCCATTCCTTCTCTACATACTAATTAGTTGGTCTCTTGGATTGAGTTAGACGGATTACCAGTGATTATGAGTGTGGTGAATGGTGAACACATTGCTGGTAGAACCAAGCCAAGGTGTAGTGATAACTTTCCAAGGAATAGTGAGAAATCAATATCCTAATCTGAAGTGACTGATCTGCCATACTCTCTGGCGGAGATATCGCCCAAAAATACTGCAGTGGAAAATATGGTATCATATGTCAATTATTTAAGGTTGTCCTTACTAGATATCTTACTAAGACTCCTGATGTGATTGATTATTACCTCTAAGGAATTAAAGATGATTTCCTATAAAACAACACTGGAATATTGACAGCTCCCTTTGAGACAATGGGAGCAGCTGGGAGCTATCTACAGTGGTATTGGCAAGATGCTCTTGACTTTTCAATGTATTAAGCCAAACCTCTGATTCTCTCACTCCCATTCTTCTCCACGGCTATGTGTATTTTTCAGATGAAGGAGAGAGTCTGACTCTTTAGAGGAGGCTACTCAGTGAGCCTTCCCCAACATGAAACTGCTTTTTTATTAGGCTATTCCACCCTCATCAAAATGTCCTAATAGCCTCATAGCCCACCATAGCCAGCTAGACCAGCTATTCAAGGCCCACACCGTTGGCTCAGGCCTATAATGCTAGTGGCCTTTATTGTCTGCGACAGCGGGCTATATATAGAATTATATATGGGTAACAGTAAATTACAAGGGTTGTTTTTTACTGAGGGATTCTGAGGGACATGAAACAGACAATGAGAACAAAGCTCAAAGTATGATCTCACTAAGAACCCTAAGGTGACAAATATTCCTGTAATTCACCTTTTACCCATGGATATTTATGTTATGTATGGTCCCCCCCACCCTCCTCCACAAAATATCTGCCCTTGCTTTTAACTTTTATGCAGGGGCAGAAGAGGAATGGGGGAACCATACGCAATATGGCCATTCCTCAATATTCTAAATTAAAAAATACCAGACCTCCTGTCACCCACCCCCACCACTCGCTGTGCCTTCCCTTCCCTCTGCCTCAGAAGTTATGATCCTTGCATTGCAGCGTTGCTCTGACAGGCTCTGTAGGGCACCCTACCAGAGCATCCTGGAATTCCTTTATGAAGTAGCACCAGTGAGTTATGAGATCTGTTACCACTGTTGTTACATCACAGCAGTGAATTATCACATTTAGAATCTGGCATTCAAGGTAATGGCACTCAGTGAGAGCCATACATAACATATAGGATTAAAGATGGGTAACATTGAATTACTAGGAGGTTTTTCCCTGAGGAGTTCTGAGTGACATCAAATAGACAACAAGAGCAGAGCTTGAGATATGCAAGATGTCAGCTGTCAGTCTAATATTGAGTCCTCTTGGTTCGTCCACTTCCATTTAAACTGTGTTGTTTACTAATAACAATGTGTTGTAAGGAGAATCAGTGAGCTCTGAGGGAACATCAGGTGTTACTTCTTTTGTTTTGCGTTGCTGTTACAGAGCTTTTGGTCTCTATAATCGTAAATCGACTTAACCTCTTCAGGAGGTTGGGTCTTTCTGTTGCTATCCTACATTTATACAGCATGGTTCTAAGAGTGGTTTACCTGAATCTTATCTCCAATCTGTAAGTTTGCTGTCAATTAATGGTCCTCATTTGTCAGCTGACGTGTTGTTTGGTCACTCTAATTTCCACCCCTCCTATCGGTGGCGAAAGATTTGTTGGAGGATCACTGCCTCTATGGTAAATGGAAATGCTGCAGATTGTCTAATTGTAAAGGGCACTGTACTGTTAGAGTAGTAAAGTAGAGTCATTGCAAAAATAAAAAGTTACCATGCTTACGCTGCAACATTACCGACCCCTATCACCTTCCCTGCTGTCCCCTTCCCCCTCCTGCAAACAGTGTTTTCTATTTTCAGTCGAAAGCAGGCTAACAGTGCTGGCTGACAGAGTCTTGGGGAGCCCTGTCAGCCTCGCCTTAAAGGCCTTCATGATGTAGCAACAATGGATAAAACGTTTTGTTATCAACTGTTGCTATGTAATAGAAGTGAGTTTTCAGTTTTACAAACTGAAATAAACGATGCATAAAGTAGAGAATTAGAGATGGATTACAGTGATTAACGGGGACGTTTTTCACTGAGGGGTTGTGAGTGAAGTCAAATATACAATAAGAGAAAAGCATGAGTTGTCTATGATGTAACTCAGAACCCTGAGGTGAAAAACATGGCGGTAATTCACTTTTAACCCATCTTTAATCGGATGTTATGTATGCCCTCCAAAATCATCTGCCCCTGCCATCAACTTCTGTTCAGAGGGGAATGTGAACAATAAATACCTTACCTACTATCCTTAACCAAAACCTGCTACCTTCCCTGACTTCCTCCCCCCTCCTGCAGCTGTGCTTTCTGCTTTCAGGCAAAGCAGACACACAGATCTGTGCTGACAGGCTCTCAGAGGCCTGTCACATGCCCTGGAAGGCTCTTCTGACATCACAACAGTTGATAGCCTGCTTTGTTAACAACTTTTGTTATGACAAAGCAAGGAGTTATGACTTACAGAAACTGAAATAAACCAGTGAGACTCTCTTTAAAAGCCATACATAACAAATCTATATTAACAAGAAAGTCTCCCAGTTGTAGGCTGAAGTAATGAAAATGGCCCTGTCCTGTACATCATTCAGGAAATGATAACCTTCCTAATCTGAGAGTCACAATGTATACATTGTAAGCACATTTTTCTCAATAGCTGGGCTTGCTTTACTATTTCTACCAGAATAATCTTCAGCCATCGAAAACACCAACATCTAAAAAACATTCACTTTGATTTGTAACAACAGATATCAGGATTCTCATCAATATGCAGCAGTTAATTACTTATGTTCACATGGTAATGCTTGCACTTAAAGACTGTCACTATAAAAATGTACTTGCTCAAGCATTCTATTGCAAAATGACACCATGATTTTTAAGAACTTTACATCATGACCAGCTGTAACCTTCTGCAATGTTCAACAGTAAACTTTCAGAACCTCTAATATGTTCAATATATTTCTTTAAAATGTCTTACCTCTAGATTGTAGTCCAGGGCCACAAACCTCTTGGGCACCCAGTACTCCCTGCCTCACAGAGTCTGGAGCCAATACACACTGATTCCATTTAGGCACCTTCCACCTGTAGCAAAAAATAATCTAAGGTGAAATATTTCCAGAATGCAGTGCTATACAGTGCAACACCTACTGTTGTTAGAAAAGTGTGTTTCAATCAGAGGAACGCATAGGTGATCGTTTGAAGTTTTCTGAAATAAGGCTATCCACTTAGCATCAAAGGTGAATGCTCTCTTCAAAGCAAGAAGCTAATTAAATTAACTCGATCCTCTCTGAGTGAGTGCGACAACAAACACTAGCAAAATAATTAGACTATTGTCTCTTTTAATGAGCCATGACTTCAAAGAGCAGCATTCGTTAAATCACAATTTTGCCATTTTTAATTAAATGGTGCACTCGTGAAATGAACCTTTTTTTCGCTTCTTTTTTCCATTTTCAATCCTACAGGCCCTCATTTATGGGGATTTGTTGTAGGGCAGCAGACCTGTAGTGCTGCCCCCCACCAAAGTGAAAGGGCAGGAATGCACTGTATTTATGCAATATGGTGCATTCCTGTCCTTTCCCGATGTATGGCCCATTTGGGCAGCCTACCAACAACGCAGGCACCCTTGCAAAATGGGTGCCTGTGTTGTCAGAAGGGTTATTTGTGTGCAGGAAGGGACACCTTCCTTCAGAGAAACAATCCTAAGCGGCGGCGTCCTCTTTCTATGTGAGCAGCAGAACGCAGTACACATAGAAAGAGGAAAAAACTAGGGGAAATAAAGGTGTTTCTCTCTGTTATGCCTCACCTTGGAGGCGTAAGGATTTGGCTCCTGCCAGGTCACTTCCCCAGGTCCAACGTTCTTGAAAATCTGGGGTTGTGTGATCCATGGACATAATTTGAAGCTAATGGAGGTCACATCTGCAACCTCTAACTTGCTCTCTGCTACTCCTGCCACTTCTTTTGCAACCCCTGGCCTCAAAGGGGGCAAAACACTTGACTCCCCTGAGGCCAGGGGCGCAAAGGAAGAGCCAGGAGCAGCAGAGAGCAAGATAGAGGACACAGCTACGACCCCTAATAGCCTAAAATGGCATCCATGGGTGCTGCTTGGGAACACCCACCGCAATTCCCATAGAGCACCCCCTGAGCGCAGAGTAAGGCATCGCAGCGATTTGTGCCGCCTTGCCTTACTCTATTTCTATGAGGCCATTCAAAGCCACACATAGTGGCTTTGTGTGGCCTCATAGATATGATTTTGTAATCTGTAGCCTGGGATTACCACAAGTTATGCTGCAGCAGCCCAATAGGTTTGTAAACATGCTCCACAGTGTATAGAAACATGCAGGGATGAAACTACTGGTTCTTCAGGCATGCAGCTTTGTACCCCATTAAGGAACACATGTTGCAGTGGTGGAGGTATTTCAGCACATAATCTAGGAACACGGAGAGAAGCATGCATCTTAAATATGAATTTAGCAAGCTCATTGCATAGGGTTCAAGTAGCTTGCAAGGCAACACAAAATATAAGGTTAAATACAGTGCAAAATGTGAAGTGCGCTGGTTAATTTGTAAAAGAGTAAGTGCTGTGCCCAAGGCTCTGCACAGAAGTCCACAGCAGACGCTATGAAATCAGCAGCACTGAATACCAAGGCTCATAACCTGAAAACCAGCTCATGCCTCTTTAATCCAATGCCAGGCACTCCCTTCACCTTTATCTCACTCTTGCAGCTTTCTCCCATTGGCACTGTTTTCTGCGTTGGGGCTGGGGCATCTTCAGTCTTTCTGATGTGTGTGTTTTTGCCTCTACTGCTCTCTGGGAATATAAGTGTTAGGCTCCAATAATGAGTGCTTGTGCATCCTACAGGCTAACACCGGCTCAAATTAGGCACTGGTGCAGTTGTGTTTTGCTGTTACCAATGTTATTTGTATGTATAGACATGGATTTAAGAAAAAAGCAGCTAGGAAAGGCTGATCACCATATGAACATAAACGCAGAATGGTGCCAGAAATTCAGTTAAACACACAACGTGAACATGCTCATTGTTTTAGAGTAGATCTGTGAATCTGTTTTTAAGACATGACACTGCCCTACAAGGCATACACTTAAATTGGAAGCCCTCGGACTTAGTGCATAACCTGTATGCAGCATAGCTCAGAGACAAGGAACAGTGTTTGCCTCTCACCGTTTTCCAGCTGTGCTGCCTGCAGTTTAAGTGCAAACTCGGAGAATTGCTGCTTAAGTGTATGTACTGTAGCAAGGGTATTGTCTTAAAAACAGGTTCACAGCTCTCCTCTGTACAAGTTATGACATGACCTGCATTCTTCATGCGGCAGACATGTTATAAAATAGATTTTATATCTGATTTTCCCTATGAATAGATTTTATGGTCCTTGGCAACTGGCACTACCTCAGACATTCTCTTGACATATTGAGGTTCATTCCATGAAAATGTCATCTTATTGAAAAGTGAATGGTGGGCAGAAATGTCAAAACATAGAGAGACGGCAAAAAGTTATTCGTCTCAACTATGGCGGCCCGAAGAGAGGTCTGTTGTTCCTCCTCAAAAGTCAGTTCCATCCCACTCTTCACTGGAGCACCAGCTTGAAATGGTTCTGCTCATGAGGGGCTGGAGGTATGAAGTGTATCCCCTTGTTAGGGCACATCTAGGCAACCTAACTAGTGATTTTAGGGGTCTTTATGGCCATATCCACAGGCAGGGCATGGAACACTCAATTCTCAATCCCCAAAGATTAGCACATGCTTGAATACATTTGACTGGTGTGTGCCTTTCCATCACCATCCTTGCAATATGAAATTGACATTCAAGTCTGATTTTGGATGAGATGAAGTCCTCTGGCACAACTGGTAAAATGACTCAGTAAATTCAAGGTTAGTTGATGGCATATTTTGTGATCAATGGCAAGGACCTTGATCCACAAAAATGCCAAATGTAATGGAAGTGACATCACAAGTTGTTTGGCCCTGTGACTTCACAGGAGGCGACATCACATGATCTTTAGCGTTCATGACATCACAGAAATTGATATCCTAACATTTGGCTCGGATTTAACCAAAGGAAATTATAGAAGTGGATTATAAAAATAAGTTTGAACAGACTAATGACACAACAACTCATCATTCCTTCCTTGCAGTTAGGGTCATAAGTCCACGATGCAAGTGTTACAAACATGGCTGTTATTTATTGCCACCTAGTGAAAGGATTGAAAACTCACCTGGTACCTTCTCCACACTTGAAACAGCCAATATAAGATGAAGGCACTTCAGAGTATTTAAGAAATTTATAAACTAACTCCATTTGAGTAATAAAGCAGACAGGGGTAGAATTACCCTTTTATAAAAAAAAACAAAAAAGCATTTTATACTGCTTCCTATTGAAGTACCAGCTTTTGGCATATCAAAAATATAAAAAACATGAACAAATAGCCAGTATTATTCTCTGAGAAAGGTAGCCACCACAGATGGACTCCAGTTCTGTGACTCCAGAGCCTGCAAGACAAAGGGGCATATTACCAAGAAACGGCGTTAAACTTATCGCCACTTTAGCGGCAGAAAGCTGCCGCTAAAGCGGCAATAATGGGATTGATAATATGCCCTTGAGAATTCCCATTGAAGCCCATGTTTTGGTGTCAACATGAGCTTCTATTGGAATTCTCTGCGGCATATTATCAAGCCGATTATCGCCGCTTTAGCGGCAGTTTTCTGCCGCTAAAGCGCCGATAATTTTAACGACGTGCTTGATAATATGCCCCAAAGTTATACCGGGGGAGCCTGGAACATAGGAAGCATTAAAAATTGTGTTGCTAAGCAACACCTGACTTGATTGGACATACTGAAACAGTTTAATGTGTCAACAGTCAGAAAAATCCTAAAGCTGGTTTTTTATTTTCGAACATGATAATGGTGCTGTCTTTGCAAACTGAGGCCAGACGTCACAAGAGCAGTGTCAGGGGTAGCAAGGGTCTAACAAGTGTTTGAACTGTAACCCCTGGCGACCCCCAAATTACATCAATGGTCTACGGTTCTTAAATTTGAATAACAGCAAGGTTAACCCACCCTTCAGAAGCTGGTATACTGAGAACTATTAATCTGGTTAATAGCAACACCTATAAAAGAATATGTTAATATCACGCAAATAATTCAATCCTACCTGCCCAGTGGATCTGAGCTGGTAGGGAAACACACCCTTTGGATATGACAGCACAGCCTGTAGTCTCAGTTGACAATGGCCAGTACTCAATGTCAAGTCGCTCTGTATCTTTGGTTCAGTTTAGATGCATATTCTGAGTTTATGAGCAGCATTCCAGTATGGTTTACAAAACTGAATATTGAGCGGCTTCACTATTACTGCATCAATTCTAAACCTTTTTTAGCATGGTTCTTTGCACACCCTTCTTTTATGCCTCCCTGCTTCTGAAGTTCAAGACACCCCCTCGTACTGTGTTATCTCTTTTATATCCAATCTCCTTTGGGCTGTCTCAACAGGGTTGTAATTTTGCTCCAATATTGTACACCAACCACCTCAGGCCCCATCAGACCCTTTCTGACTGAATTATTTTGCTTCATCTGCTGTAATTCTGCCAAGGTTATTCCGATTATTCTCAAATGAACATCTCAGTCAGACCTTTAATGTCAAATAATCATGTGGTGTTATTAGGTTAACTAAAGTTATGTTTTTTTTATGTTGTTGAGTGGCGTAATGTGCTGCTGGCACAGTCAAAAGAGTCAACTGGCGCTATACAGTGATTCCCAATCTGTGCGCCGACACCCCAGTGCACCATAAAAACTAGCCAGAGGCGCCCCGAACAGATGCGCACTTAGCACACAGATTGGTTTGGGATCTCTGTGTTATGTGGTTGGCTGACACTATGACACTCTACGACCAAACTGGCTCAGCAGCCTGCGTCCTGGAACATGGACCCCCACAACAGACGAAAATACATTCGTTTTTTTAAATGCCACAGAGAATTAGAAAAACACTGAGGCATTATTCACTATTGTGCACAGATTGGAATCCAACTTCAGAATGTTGACTTTGGGAGTTTTGTTTTTGGGCTCCCGGGTAACATGCAGAGTAGAGGCCAATGGAGCAGGGCAGGCCTTTGCCCACCTCAGACCTTATAATGCTAAATCTATGTGAATTGTCAACAGTGACAATTTTTCCAAAACATTGTACATAAACCTCAGACTGAAAGGCAGTCTGCACCCTGCCAGAAATAAATTATATTTCTTAGCAGCAAGAGCCAAATCTACAGAGCTATCTACCTGCAACAGCCAGACGAGAGCATATAAATCAAGGAAGCTTCCGAGGATCTTCTCAACCCCTCCCCAACTCAAAAGGCACAAAGATGTCTTCCCAATGATAAACACTCACTCAAAGGGTTTTCATTTGCAGGGTAGATAAAGACATAATTATTCACTTTTGTTCCTCCAGTGCTTACTTTCTACAGGAAAGGGCTGGTGCTACTATATGTCAGCGTGCTGAGTACCAAGGCTGCGTAGTCTTGAATTTACCTCAGGCATCTTTAATTAAATACCAGGCACCCTCTAACTCTTTATCTCACTTTTGTATGTTCCTGCTTTCTACTTAGTGGCAACTTTTCTTCTTGCACCTTTCTGCTTTGTTTTTCCCTCTCCTGCTCTAGGGAGTTTCTGTTGCGTTAAAATAGGAGCCGGCCTGCAAAAATGAGTGCCAGTGGGCCCCACCACCAGCCACCGGCTCAAATTAAGCACCAGTCACATGTACAACCCATAGCTGAAATTAAGCTATGTCTAAACCAGAGAGACTTGCAAGAAACAGACGAATATTCCCTATACCAACTCGCTTGTTAGTCCAAAATAAGGCTTGAAATGAAGAAAACAACAACTCAGCTATAAAAATTACAAATGGGTCTGCACCCGTACACAGCAGAAAACAGCCAAATGTGTTTTAGCAAAAACCATCCATTACCAGAGAGGTGACACAGTCCAATATCAGATGTACTGTGACAAATAAAAGAGGACATTTTAGACAAAACACTGAACCATCAAAGGGACATTATGTCATTGGGACACCGCTTTCCTGTTTCCGTGTTTTACTTTTACATGTCCTCTTCAGGTGTGTTAGCCCCACTGGCTCTAAAAAAAGGACCTAAGACTACAACTCACAGAGTCCACCTAGTTGAATTGAAACCCAGAAGTGGAAAGTTGAGTTCCGGTGACATGAAGTTATCTATGATGATTGAGTCACTCTAATCATCATACAACACCCCACTGTGCTGAGAGTGTAGGGAAGACTGATTCACCCACATGCTGAGACTTTCTGATTGGCTTAAGCCCTCCCACTGAAGCACTAGCAATCTAAGGTGGCCCGAGTTGAGAGTTTTTTTCAAAGGTACTGTATATTCAATGAATAGCCAATTTCAATGATGTTTCTTGATGTAATATGTTCAGGTACATGGCTGCCGAAGTTTGATTTTGTGTGACATTTCTATGTTTTCAGGCGTTTTGAGGTAATATCAATATTCGATATACTGGGCAAGGGCACAAGGTGTCCCAGACAACAAAAGGGAGACCCAAAAAGGGAGAGGACTAGTATTTGATTGTTTTGATTGAGTGGTTAAGCTTTGATAGCAGGCAGAGGCTCTGTATGCTGTGAGGCAATGCAAAGTTACTGAGCACTAAATATTGACATAAAAAATATAGATACTAGCCTGGCCTTACAAAAACACATAATATTTTGAAACCCTGCAGCGTGACAGGAAAACTGTTTTTAGAGTAACATCAAGTTCCTTTTCTTGATCTGGGAGACCTCTGTCATGTTTCACAGTAGCCAGGCTTGACATTTTTGACATCTCTTTGCACTCTAGGGCATGGGGTTTTACTTACGTACTATACCATGATGACATTGGCATCAGTGAGGATGAAATGTTAGTTTGTTATTACCACTATATATGTGGCCAGCCCTACTAATGTATGTGGAGCATATTTCAGTTGAATCAAATAAGAGTTTGTGTATTGTATAGCATGCACCCTGAACAAACTTAATTCATGGTGATTTCAAATTAGTTGGCCAAGAGAAATGGGAGTGTGTATTAAATTGATTTGCCTATAATTTCTCTGTCTTGTTAATAGCAGGTGCAGGAGATCCCAGAGAGGCGGTAGTCAGATTACATCTCTTCAACTCAAATTGAGCGTTCCATACATGTTCAACGTTCAAATTCCAGTTTCCACTCAGATGTCCTGTATTCAGTGTTTTTTGTCTTTAAGAACTACATTAAGGAGGAATAGAGGTCCTGTCTGGGGTGCCAGGCCCAGCTCCATTTAGGGTCACTAGTTCCATGGGGCAATGGCAAGGCCAGGGTAGATATTGAACTGGAGCCAGCTGCTAGTCTTGCCTGGCTTGCTCATCTCTAGTTGGGAGGAAGCTCACACTGCTGGTTTCCTACAGCACCGTTAGGTCACTAATGGAAGGAATATAACACTGCTGGGGTCCTACAGCACTGGGGGCAGGGCATGGAACTCAGAGTGCTATGGTGACAGGGTACTGCTGGTAGAAAGCTCACACTGCTGAGTCCTATAACAAAGACATGATGTTTGAGGAAGCGAACATTCCTGGGGTCCTATTGGGTACACTTGAGGGAAAGGTCACTTTCCCTCAAGCAGGCAAGGGACCCAAGTCTGGAAATACCCATCACAGTTAGGGTGAAAAGTGCTTCAGCAACACATGATGGATGGCATGCTGAATAAATCAAATATTCACTTCCAGTCAAGAGATCTAGATTAAATCCATTTTTCTTTTGATAACTATGCCACCCCTGTTTGTACCCAGCCATATGAAAATCAGACTTGACCCTACTCCTCATGGTTAGAGTCCAGCCGGAATTGTCAAGCCGGGTCCTCCCTGGACTGGATGCAAGCATCCTGGGACCGGTTTTGGGCAGTTCAGATATAGATGCAAGGATACAAGAGGGTTGACATCTGTGATACATTTATGGAAGGGGAACAAGAATCAGACCTGCAAATACCAGGTCCGGTTCCTAATGTTTTCGCCCTCTCAAGGGAAATATTGAGCTGAATCTGTGTTCAATTCCCTACTTCCTGTAGAAACTGGGTCATGTTCAGGGGGGGAGCGCAGAGTAGATCAGGGAACAGCTGTGGTAACATCTGCCAAACATTGACTATGAGAAGTACACCTTTAATCAGGGGAGACAGAGAGATGGTGAAACGATGGATGAATTTGTTGAAAGACTGAAATGGTCATCAAGCACTGCAAGTTCCACAAATTCAAGGTCGAAGAGGCCATCCATCTAAGAGTCACAGATGGTTGCCTGTCCAATTCCTTCAGACGCTGAATGCTGAGAGAAATGCTCAGTCTGGGGCGTTTGCTCATGTCAGGCAGAGCTTAAGAATGTACAGTCAATAGAAGCCACTGATGAGTAGGCTGGGGGAACCCAGAATGAATCAGCATTGAGTATGAAAAGCAAGAAAAAACACAAGGTAGAAGCCACAAAGAGATGTCTCCGAAGAAAAAGAAGCTGTGTTTTCGATGTGGATTTTTCTTTGCACGTGAAGGTAAATGGCCCACAATTGGGCAGACATGTAAAGGCTGCAGGAGAGAGAACCATTTTGTAACAGCTTGAAAAGTAAGAGAAAAAGTGAATGTTTCATGTCATAAAGATGAAACGGCTGCTGGAAGGCTCCAGAAACTTTCCAGTCACTCCCACCAAACAAAAGTCAACATTATTTAAGGCAAGTAGAAACTTAAAGAGGCTGATTGTCATCTAATTCTTCATCAGGGGTCCTTCGACTTCACTGTCAAGCGACAGTAAAGAAGATGGGTGTTTGTTTTCAATACTGGTTACTGAAAGATGTGCGCATGTGGGTTTGGCTCCATGCAAGCAAGAATACAAGTTGAAAAACTATCAACAAGTGAAATCATGAAATTCCTATGGACACTGTCCCAAAATCAAACTGAAGGTCACTGGTTGCTATACACCATTCATAAGAGACAGTGATGAATCAATAAACATCAGGCCAGCCGAAAAGTACCATGAACTGTCGCTAGTGCCCCATCTCATACCATCGAACATCAAAGTATATATGTGGGCAGCCTCAATGCCATTACAAAGTCAAGGTTCATCCCATGAAACCATGAACCTCAAAAGGATGAAGGTACAAGCCTCAATCCATGTCCGGCAGGGTACTGCATTGAGTGCATGTTTACTCAGCTTCAGCACTGCTGCTGACATAATTTCTGTGATTTAAAATATCGAAGCTCATCATGATATAGTGAATTAGTTTCTGTCACTATCTCATGGATAAGAAAAAAGAAAGACAGTGAAAATACAGCTCCACATTAATGAGGACACTCGTCCTGTTGCTCAACGACATTGTCAAATTTGCATTTTATCTGAAAGAGGCTCTTGAAAAAGAAATTGAGACTTCGTTAAAACATGATATCTTCGAGCGCTCTCCTGGTCCAATACAATGCCTGTCACTGATCGTGGTGGTACCTAAAAATTTGTGATGACATTTATCAAGCAATTGAAAGAGTATGACACCCAGCTCTGCACATTGCCAAAGTCTTTCTGCACCTTGATCTGAACAAAGGACATCATCATTTCGAATTGGAAGAAAATTGCAGGTACATTATTACCTTTTCAACTCATGTTGATTTGTTCAGATATGTAATTTGTTGTATTATACAGCCTGTCATGCATTCTTTCAATTACAGTGATGATATACTTGTATTTGGGGACACACGAAAGAAACATGATAGAGCCCTTACACAAGTGGGCCACCTGCTTACTGATGCAGTTCTTAGATGGAATGTTGAAAAGGGTGAAATTCACAAAACAAAACTAAAATTCTTTAGTCACATTTTCTCAGGCTCTGTCATCTATCTCCCCTACACAAGATGCAACTATGCTGCATTCTTTTCTTGGTATGGCCAGCTACTGTTCCAGGTACATCCGTGACTTTGCTACTGTGAGTGCCCCATTGAGAGAGTTAACGAAATTGAATGTTTCATTTCAGTGGTCACAGAAGTGTGATCAAAGTTTCAAGACGTTTAACCATTTAATTGAAAATTCTTCTGGACTGGCTTATTTTGATCCAAAATTCAATACAGAAATTTTTAGTGGATGACAGCTTGGGTGAGATTCTTGCCCGACATAGTGGACATGCAAACGCACAAAGGTATATTACAGCTGATGCTAGCCGAAGTTTGTCACAGACTGAACAAGCTTACTCGCAACCTGAGAAAGAAAGTCTGCCTGTTGTATAGGCGTGCAAACACTTTCATGCGTTTCTGTATAAGAAACATTTTCGCTTGTTACTGATCATGAAGCACTGCTTGCTATTTTTGGCTGTCCAAAGGCCAAGATGCCACTTCACATTGAGAGATGGGGGCTGAGACTGCAAGAGTATGACAACACCGTTGTTCACTGCCTGGGAAAATGTCAAAACCCTACAGATTACTTTTCTTGAGTGTCCATACAGTTTCATGGTACCCCTTCCCAAGTGGTTAAGGCCTACATTAACTTTATTGTGAGATCCAGCACTCCTGCAGCTGTGTCCGTGGAGCAAATAAGTGTTGCCACCAATGCAGACAGGAATATGCTCATCCTCAAAGACACTATTATGCATCAATACTGGAGAACACATGCTTGTCCTCTTGATAACAACAGTGTAAATCAGAAATTCAAGAATGTGAATGATGAACTGTCCATTACGCAAGAAGGAATTATCTTGCGAGGGTCGGGAATTGTCATTCTTGAAAGTCTACGACAGCAAGTCCTTGAAAATCAGGGACATTGTGGTATTGTCACTACAAAGTGAGCCCTCCAGGACCATGTTTAGTTTCCTCATCTTGATGAGCGAGTTGAAAGAGAGCACCAAGCTTGTCATTTGTGTGACTGTTTATTTATCTCCCAAAACAACAAAGCATCCTTGGAACATGTCAGATCTTCCAAAGTATGTCAGGTAGAAAATTGCAGTTGACTTATTTGGAAATCCTGAAAATGGACATTACCTGATGGTAATTACAGATGAGTACTCCTGGTTTTCTCTGGTGGAAGACCTTTCATCAATCACTCAGATCGAGTATATCAAAGATCAGAAAACATATTTGCAACCTAGGGTGTTCCGTCCATTCTAAAATCTGAAAATAGCCCACCATTGAGAATAAAAAGACTTTCTTTCTCATTTGAATTTCAAGCATTCAAAAAAATCATACCTCTATGGCTGCAGGCTGATGGCATTGTTGAATGTTTTATGAGAACTCTTAAGAAGGCTGTCCAGCGCAATGCGCTAGAGGGATTGGAGCTCAAATGAGTTCTTCATTCTGCTCTACGTACCTACAGATCTACCCCCATTCTAAAACTGGTGAAAGTCCAGTCACCCTGATGTTTGGGAGAGCTATGGGTACCAAGCTGCTCCAGTGGACAGCTGAAAGAACAATTGATACTCAGAAAGCTTGACTCACTGATTCATCTCACAAGTCCAGAATGAAGACTGAAGACTTATGCAGACAAGCATTGATGTGGACGCCTCGTTTCAAAAAGAGGATTGTGCGTTTGTCAAGCAGGGGCGAAAACGAAAATCTCATGCTCCATTCAATGCCAATCAATTGCAAGTTGTGACTAGTAAAAAACACATGATGACTGCTCACAGTCCTGGAAAACCCATTATGAGGGATTCCTCACGTTTCAAGCACATGCCTCAGAGTCTGTCAGTTCCAGACATCTGGAGTGAGATTCTGTCGTCAGAGGACCAGGAGAGCCCCAGGACTGTCTCAATGTCTAGCTCTAAAGGGCCTGCTGTGGTTGTTTCTCTTGTCTCTCTTCAGCCTCACACAACAAGATCTGAAAGAGCGGTTCGAGGGCATCAACGAGTCATTGAGGAACTATGATGCATATATGTTTTGTTTATATATATTTTTTTACCAAAGGGGGAGATGTAGTGTCCTGTGCACTATAGAGCGCAGGAACTCTGTGGTTCCTAATGGACTCCATAGTCTAGTGACGTAAGTGATTGGTTGTGGTTAATAAAATTCATGGCGCAGTATGTTTCAGCTAATGGTCACACTCTAGAGAATAAAGACATGTAACACCAAGTTATGTGTGTGGTCGTGATTCATTTACATGCTACAGGACTGGAGAGGATGCTATACAGGGGTAGGAAAATAGTGCCAGAGGCAAGCACAGGGTAGCAGCTGCATCCTTTTCATACCCCATATTATGTCCAGGTAAGCTATATGTGAGATGGTGTTCAATACATGGTCCCACGTGATGCAATTATACCTTGCTGAATGACACCAGTCTGTCAATCTTCATATATAAGACTGATGTAAGCTTGTCCTGAAAACTTTTGTAAATTCGGATGTTACATCTGAAAGTCCATGTGAACAACTGCCTGCATGCTAAAGAGAGACTTGAACAAGCGGATGCTGATCTGCGTCATAAGGACTAAGAGCCAGAGGATTTAAAACCTAACAGAGGAAGATGACCTCTTCTCCTCACAAAGGATCAATTTGGATTTTAGTACATTCAGAAAATACCTATGCGGTGAGCATTGAAGGTGACCTGAAATTGTCGGAACAATTTGGTTTAGGAACCACACGAAGTTAACTGAGAACAACTGCAACTGTAAAATGTCATCCAGCTGCTCCCACTTTTTCACATACCCTGTAATTCACCCTTCAAATTAGTAATTTAAGATGTCACAATTTCAAACTTGTTTTACTCTGGCAGACTGCAATTTGGCTGGTTTTACTTTGATTGCAGCAATCCAGAGATCGATGTTTCTTGATGCGCAAAAGAGAGTTGTGACAAACGCGCTCAGAACAGTCTAGTCACAGCAGAGTTCCGAGGTACTGCGGAACCAAAGACATGTTAATCAACATTCTATTAATGGATGTGCTGCTCGAATATGAATTTACCTTGAAAAAATGAAAGACAAGAGGAGTTTGGCAAAACAGGAACAGTTGATTTATTTAAATGCAACGGCCGGGAGAACAGGCAACAGAGTCGAGGTCTAAAGACTGTCTCAAAGCACATTGGTTTCAGCCATCATTTTATACATTATATAAAGCATCATAAAACGATTTGTACATTCCTTTGGGGACAGAAATCTGAGCCTAGTCACAAGACCATAAATCTGGTTGCAGAAGTACAGGTGGCCCTCGACCTTGTGTGGACACAATGCAGGGTCAGTGGGTATGTGTCCAGATTCCAGCATTGGGAGTGAGTGACCACTACGTGTAGTGTGCATGCTGTGTTCTGATTGGCTGTGTGTTTCTAACTTAGCGTGGCATCTGACTTTATGGTGTTTTCGAGAGTGTGTGCCCCACTGATCAAGCATGTTTTATTGGGGCCAATCTCTTGAGACATTTGTGGTGTTACTGCCTATCGGCAAGATAGATCTGGGCTTTCCTGTACACACGCTTGTCTATAGGGATACGTATCTCCCCCAACTATGATATGTCAATCAGTTGCTTCAGGCCAGGTTGTAGGGCCTGCCTAACCACATATCTCTGACTCGGGTTGAGAGGGAGGTCATATCGGGTGAATTCAACAAAGGAGATGCAAGTTTGTTATTATACGTACATATATTATTGTGTACATCAACATCAGATTTATCAATATTAACAGATTGATGTATTTACGAATGCGTTTGCATGTGTGTTTACAATTCCTAGTTTTGTAGAGAGAAGGAAATGAATTTGCACCAAATCTCTTAATGTGGCTGCAGCAGGGTAGGGACACACAAAAGGCATCATTATGAGGACTCCCAGTAATCCTGATGGGAACAGTAACCATAGTTTTAAACTGTGCCATTTCACATAGAGACTTTGGGGCATATTATCAAGCACGGCATTAAAATTATCACCGCTTTAGCGGCAGAAAACTGCCGCTAAAGCGGCGATAATGGGCTTGATAATATGCCGCAGAGAATTCCAATAGAAGCCCATGTTCACACCAGAACATGGGCTTCTATGGGAATTCTCTAGGGCATATTACCAAGCCCATTATCGCCGCTTTAACTGCAGTTTTCTGCAGCAAAAGCGGCGATACTTTTAACGCCGTTTCTTGATAATATGCCCGCAAGTTCGCTGAAAGCATTGCAACAATGGAGGAAGAGGGAAAAACCCTAATGAGGTCGACGCTGTAATGTTGATTCATGCACTTTATTTCCCAAAACTTGTAATCACTATTATTTCACTAACCCCCCCCCCCCCCCCCGATTTGCCTGGACACAGACCGTTGTAATTATGGTGGCAGGAACATAAAGGAATAAAGGAGACTTTTATTGAGCACCAATGCATTTTCCCCTTTTACAACATTGTGATGCAATACGTTAAAAGTATATGTTCTAGCGTGGATCTGAAACAAACTTAACTGAAAACTACATATTACTATAAGTCCAAAGCTTGACACCTTCTCAGTCTGTAAAGGGAAACTAGGAATGTGGGCATTAATTACCAGCAGTTTAGCTACTGTACCTGTATGTTGGGCAAAATACAAAGTTTTCACATTCTCGTTCTTCAAATAAAGTGTCTGGGCATTCCAGACCTCCATTCTCAGCGTGTTCAATAATGATCCTGTATCGTGACTGTTTCACTGATGTGACATTGTCTGAAAAATAGAAAGAGCAAAGTTATCAACTAGTAACAAGAGGCGTGTGGATGAAATGCAATTGTATAAATCGTTCCACAAACATACGGCTTTCAATATGATTGCTTGTAGTAGGTTACAGTGGCAAAGACAAGACTACCTGGCATCTAGGGCTCTGTGACACATTGGGTCAGGTGTCTGAACATTTAGAATAGTGACTTCCAAATAGGGACTTTTTTCTGAATTGCTATTCAGTAATCACTATTCTCAATGTATGAAAGTATTCTTTTTAAATTAGCAACTTCTAGTGGGTTACAAATTAACCTACCTCATAAATGATATTGAGTTAGGTCGTAATTTGTGTACCATTAGGAATGACAGACATCACCAGGATGGTGGCCTGCTGGGGTCAGCAGACCACCACATCTATGACTGCGTTTAAGTAAAGCATTTTTTTAATAGCATCCCGTTTTTCTTGTAGGAAAACAGGTTGCATATAAAAAAAAAAAAGACTAACAAGCATTGACAATGCCAATAGGTCTGGCTTTAAAGGTGGTGTATGTAAATGTGATGCATTACAAGTAAATAGCATAGAAACTGATATGTATTTGTATGGAAGCAAATACCTGTAAAATAATATATGTTAAGACGAAACGGTCAGGTGATAGTTACACTCTAAGGCCAGAGCCAAACATTCATGTAGAATAATAACTGCCATACTCCCATTTGTGCTTTAGCAAGAGGAAAACACCATCAATGTTCTAGTTATCTAAGACACTTTAATAGCATTACAGTGTCATGTGTGTGTCCCTGAAGGTTTCAGCTCAGGGAGCTGGAAAAATAAGCAAAATGATCACAGCTGTGTGGAGGGCAAGGACATTTTTGTGGAAGCACATACTCCCAACATGTGTGTGGAGCCAAAGCCCCTTTCTGGTGATACTCACATAATAGTCTGGCAACATCAGCGCTGTCAAGCCAGACCATAAAAATGAACCATTCAACTTTCATTTTTTAAGAGTAGGCTTTGGTTCATTGGGCGACTGCCTACTATTAAAAATATATATTTTTAACATTCTCAAAGGGGAAGGTGTTCATTAAGGACCCTCCCTCGTTTATGAATGGCTTACCACCTCCTTTGAACAGGTGCTGATGCATTATTGTTTTGCGACTGGAATTAAGCCACAAAACATTGATACATACCATAAGGAATAGCTATTTGGAAGGGACACCTTAAACACGCCCATTCCAAACAGCTATCCCTTATGTTTTTCCGAATTCATTTAGCAAATCGGTAACATGTTACCAAATCAGTATATGGATTGAGTACATTTGTACAAGCCATTTAGCTGTCGCAAATTCTGTGATTAGACAAATCACAGTCTCTGCAAGCACTTTACAGATTCATGCATTTGGTCTAGAGACTCAAAAATGATCTGATTAGTAAAAAGGAGACTGTGCAAACTTTTAAGACGGGGAGTTATCAACATTCCTAAGCAATCCTACGGTCATTCTGGCCGTTACATGTTGGATAACTGGTAGTTAAACTATTAGACATTTGTGTTTGCCAAGAAATACTATTCTCATGTTCCTAGATACAGGCTACAACCTCCTGGACTTCCTCATTGGGTTAAAGGGAGTGTGGTAACTGACAATACTTTAGAACAGAGTAGCTTTTACTGTGTCCTGTTTTGGTTTTGGTATCTGACTGCCATTTAGAACAAAGAAGTCTTTAGGTAAATAGGTAACACTTGTTGTCTTGAAATTTCTATCAAGTTTCAACTAACAGACACATATACGATAATGTCGAATGGTCGAGCTAAATATGTCAGCATTTATCATAAAATCTAAAGCCCTAAAGTTTGTTTTGTGCACTGGAAAAGATATGCATAATAATGTCTTAGTGGTTCAAACCTTTTAGATTCTGTTGCACCAATGTCCCGCCTGGTGGACTCTGCTGAGCTGATCTCAGAGAAGAAGGATGCATGGCTTCACAAGAGCATTATGGACCAGGCTGCTGCCAGAGGGCTGCAGGCCACAGCTGTGTACTCGCCTGAAGATGGCTGACCCGCAGGTATAATTTAATGCACTCTCGTTATTCTCTCTGGGGTGCCTTGGTAAATGATGCCATTGGCATCTGCATTATGCTTTACCTCCTTTTTCCCAGAATCCTCCTTCAATGATTTCAGGAATATATCCTGCCCTTCCCAACATGGACACCCTACAATTTATTACTATGAGTTCATTCCCAACACAACATGATTAAGCTCTCTTCCAGTGAGGTATTTTCTGTCTTTAGGGTATAAAAGCCAGGTGATCTGTTTCTCCCTGCGTCGCAACACATCTTGCTCCCTGTTGGAGTGTTTCAACACTCCTGATCAGTTTTAGGATTTCCTTGTCCTTCAGCCATATAGTTCCCCCTCCTGGCACTCCTGTATATCCTGAGGTCTTCTGCACCTTGGAATCTAGCCTCCTGTCCTTGGATATATACTTTTACTTGGTGATTTGATGCCATGTAGGATGTTTTTTTTCCTCCATCCGGGGCTCCTTATGGAATTCATCATTTGCTTAGGTTCTTTTCATGTGTTGGCTACTGGATTGGGTTGCTCTTACCTGCTGGCTGCTTGTAAAACCTTTGGCTTCTCAACCTCCCTGGAGTAAAAAACTTCTAGTTAGGCATCCGGTTCATGACAAGTTCTATAGTTTTGAGACAGAAGAAGACCTCAGATTTGGTCAGTCAGGTATTGAAGAAGGGAAATGTTGGTGAAAACACCAGCATTTAGTTGGTCTATCAACACTCTTTTGGCAAATATATCCTAAAATGAGGATCTTTCTCCAAACATATTTGCAAACTACATGTTAGCTATTAAAGTCTCTCTTCTTAATAGAAACATTAGAGCATTTCTTGAGAAGAGCAGCTGAATGCAGGAGTTGCATACAATACTAGCATTTACATGGGTTACTATCCACTAGTGCAACTGTAGCCTCCCTAGACCTTTGACTGAGCTCTGAAGGACACCCACATGATGTGGTGCAATCCCATAGGCCATGCCACAATGACCAAATCAGGAGTAGAAGTTGACCAGCCCTGATGGTACTACCTCGCTCTGAGCCTGATATCCCTCACTTTGGCATTGTGAATCAATTAAGCACAGTATTAAACTATTATTTCAACCTGCCAAAATTAACCTTTTGCCTAGCCTAGAACATCCTTTTTAATACATAACACTCACCCCTAAGGTATGCCCTGAAGGCTCATAGGGCAGTGCACACTGTATTAAAAAAGCAGGACATGGGTACCCGTCCTGGCAATAATAAAAACTCCTAAATTCATTTTCCACTGTTGTAAGTCTGATCTCACTAACATTGCTGTTCATGCTTGTGACTTGTGATCTAAAATGCTCTTTAATGTTAAAGACAGATTTTGGGTTACAATTCTAAAAATACAACTTTTAGAAAGTTGGAATGTATTTGTCTCAACCATTTGTGCCATCTGCCAGTGTCCTGGGTCATAGTCCTGGGTGAATAGTTCTGCTGTTGGGGTTTGTGTATTGCTGCTTCCAGACAGTAAAACAAAGGGGGCTTAGGTGGACAGGCTGAGCCATCCAGGCACAACGACTGGGGAGTAGCTGCACCCAGGCCCACGTACACTTCAAGGGGCTTTATCTTCAGACCACACAAAGGAATCTGACACCAAGCCTGCTCTGTATTTTGCCCCCCCTGGGCAGTTTGGAGCCTTGACAGAGGAAGGGGACAAACTTTCTATAACCAGATGTGGGAGTAGGACAGGAGGTTCCTACGTACAAAAGCTGCACCCAAGTATACATTGTTGGACCTCCACAGCCACTCTTCAAAACATTCCAGGACCTGTGGAAGTCACAGAAGGACTGCCCTGATGCCAGGGGACTGCCTTGCTGCTTGAAGGACTGCCTTGTGGACTGAAAGAGAAGATTAGACCTGCTTGCCTTCATCCCAGGCTAACCAGGGTGACTCCTAGGGTCAGTTAGCTGACCCTCCTTGAGAGTAAAGGAGATACATCAAGCTTCAGAGACCTCTCTGCAACTGCCCAGCCGACCATCTGCAACAGACCTGTCTGGACCAGCAACTGGACCTGTCTTATTCCTGCTGGAGTGAGTCCTGATCCTCAAGAGGTGCCTCCCCTGGGTCTGAATCCTTGGCTAGTACTGGAGTGTACTCCTTCTAAAAAATAGCTGAAAATAATGCAGTTTAGGCTCCCCAAAAACGGGCCTATTCGCCCAAAGACTCTTCCACAAACAACAACGGCTAACACGATGTTCAGGGAAGAACTGCTCTACAAGCCGACAGTTGGCACCTATGATGACCAGAAACACGGGACCTGTAATTCGTGCTACAGCCACGGCAGGCCACAACGACCGTCAACGCAAAGCTACAGCAACGACAGTGCATGGTGCTTGGCTATCCTTTTGCACTACAGTGATGACTCTCTGCAACTCTTGACCTGTTCTTTGCGCTACAGCGAAGACTGTCCATTATGCTCAGCCTCCACCTCGCGGCCTGCTTCACCACAAATGGAACTCTTCGCACCAGACTTAAAAGTTAACTTTTCAATAGGTATAACCTAGCCCCTGCAACCAATCTGTGCTCCAATGTGTTTGGCTGGGACTTGTGACTTTCCCCCAGTCTGGCGTGACCAGATAACTGCGAGTGATGCTTTGTGCTTTTAGGGGCACTTTTTCCCCAAAAACTTTCAAATTGAATATCTCCGGTTCTACTGATTATTTTGTTATCATTCCACTGCACATGGTATAATTTTATTAACTAAAAGTTACTCCATTGTTCTAAATTGGATGGCGATGTTTCTTTTGTTGTGTTTTCACTTTATTACTGTTTGTTTGTTACATAAATTCTTTAGACATTACCTCTAAGTAAACCGTGACTGCTTTTGTGCCAAGCTACCAGAGGGCTGAGCACAAGTTTAGTGATTTTTGTGATTCACCCTGACAAGGATTGAGGTTGTTGCCTGCGTGGGGCTACCACAGACCCTCAACCAATAACCCAAGTGTATACACCCTCAGAAAAAGTGCACTACGTTTAACAGTAACTTATTTTATCATACCAGTGCATGGCGAATGCTAAAAAGTGCTATATATCTAGCAACATTTGTGAGATAAAGTGTCTAGTCTTAGATACCTACATAAGAGTTTTTTTTAAACATCTAAAATTATATTATCCATAATTTAACATGTTATTGATCTGAAAAATACACAGATGCGCTTTAATAACACAACGCAATGCATTGTATTAAGAGTTTCGAATCACACTACTTGTGTCAATACAACTAGTTAGTCAAAACCTATAAAAACATAATTGTTGTCTGTGCTGCGAATATAATAAAGTTTCCTAATCATCCAGCTTTGTGTATCAAATGAGACAATTCTTATTCTGAGCATATCTAACAGCAATCTACTGAGCAGCAGGTTCCCACTGCTGCAGAACTTTAATTTACAGTAATATTAAAAAGAGAACACAGTCGAGGAGGTTGAAAATTAATTAATACCCTTTCTGTTTAATTGTGTGGCATTTTGTACCAGAACGCACTAAGTAATTTTCTTGTGAACCCCACGCTATTGTATTCAGATTCCTCATATGCACTGGATTTGCCACCTAAAAATAATCAGCAAATAAGAATGGGAATCACAGAGAAAAGCTATTTCTGAAGCACAAACTAATTTACATCAAAATAAGCAGAAATGGTTTGTCCATTTGGAATTAATGTCTATAGATAAATGCAATATGCAAGATATTATGATATCCAATATTTCCACCTCCGAATTATTTACATGGTATTTTCAACATTAGTTAATATAACTAGTTTCCAATAAATGCCGGTAGTGAAGTATATTAGACTTTAGAGAAGTGTGAATAATTTCACATGCATATCCTTTATGGGTTAAATACTCGAATTAAAAGAATATGAGAATAGAGGAACCAATTTACCAATCCAAGAGCAGTCCCAATACAAATCAAAAGTGTGGTGCCCTGGTAGAATCATATTTAAATGTTTATAGGAAATGTCTTAGGTGTACATTGTGGCTGTTTACTAAATAGGAAACACGTCCACATATGGAACCTCAATCAAATGTATTTTCATGGTGGGTCTTGAAATGTAGGAGTCTGTCAGCTACGCCTGTTGCTTTTGAAAAAATCAAGAAGCAAAGCGATTAAAAATAAATAAAAATATTATGAAAATCAGAGCTTTTTTTCCATAATGCAACATAAAAATAGTTATTCACTCATCTTTTAATTGGAATGCAAAAGGAAGGTTTGTGAGTGGAGGGTGGCGATGTCACAAATACTCTGGGGCAGATTTACAAGCCCCTTGTGACATTTTTACGACACAGTTACGTCACTTCTGTGACGCAGCGGCGTCGTAAACAATGTTGCATCACGCGACAGATTTACAATGGGACTCATCTAGTGAGATGCATCACGTTGTAAAGCCCTGCGCTACATTATACCTGCATCAGGTATAATGTATGCAGGGTGGGAGTTCCATCGCGAGGAAGCCCCGTAAAAGTGACGCAGTGAAATCTACAAGATTTTACTGGCAACAAGACTCCAGCACTGCGTCACCTATACGTTGACAGATGGGTCACGCATCTGTCTCTCCTTGCGCCACGGTGCGCCGCATTATAAACGTGACGCATCCATGGTGGCGCAAGGGGTCCCTAACGTCATCCAAAATAACTGGAGCATCCCTGCTGATCTGCAGGGATGCGCCAGTTATTGTAAATCTGCCCCCATACCTAAATAAAGTGATTTGTTATCCGTGAAGCATCAGAAACCACAATACCGATTCTGATTCCAAAGATCACCCATTCGTAGGTAAGAACAGCAACTAACTTTGTAAAAATGTCAGTAGGCTAGGGACCACATCAACAAAGTCTGTCATTTTTACTAATTAAACAGTTACAGACCTAAAGCCAAATGTCTGACCTACTCTTTAAGATTTTGTACATAAAAAACAGAGACTGAATTTATGGATTCCATTTCACGTAATTTCTCCATATAAATGAGTAAAAAGATTGCATTAATAGTAGCTATTCTGTTGAGCCTCTTCTGTATTTTCCTTTCTCTTAATGACATGTTATAGCTTCGGTTTACATTTAGATCATTGGCGTATTCCATCAATTTGGAAATACTGTTAAAAAAAAGATAACCCAAATATTTACATTTAAGAGGGATGTGTACACTAGCTCAGATTTACAAATGCAAACCTGGCTTTGCGTTGTATGGTATCACAAAGTAATGCAAAGATTTGCAATGTGCCGCCTTATATTTCTTTGTATCAAGGGGGTGTTCCATGAGGGGTGCACAGGTGTTTCCATGTAACCACCCGTGGGTTGTGACGCATATCCCTATCTACATCAATTTGGAGACAGGGATTTGCTCCAAAATGATATGCCTCCTTGACAGGTGCAACAACGAGAAATGTTCTAATTTTTGCTCGTTTTATCTACTTTTCAAGTGTGCTGCATTGTACATCACACATACTAACTGGAAAAGCCTCAAACATCTGTTTCTGGGAGCATGCAAATATCCTTGCACAGTGGCACAAGGGTGTCTCCATTGGTGCTTGGCTTCCGCACGTGTGCCAGCACAGGGAGAAAAAACGGTACCACATCTTACGAGATACGGCGCTGTTCTTCTCTCCATACAGTGGCCCTAAAATGATCCTGCGTGGATGCAGAATGTGTCTATTGATGCTAGAGGTGCAACTTTTAGGTGTCAATCAGAGGATGCCCACCACACATGAATTCAGATTTTTTTTTAAAGATTAGCAAATGTGTAGCTCAGTTAGTTAGGGAATCTCATAAAAACACACTGACCTAATAGGTTACAGCTGCTCCTCAATTATGGGGCTCAAAACAATCAACACAAAAATCAGCAATTTTAAAAGACCACAACATTTTTTTTGCTTCTTTTTCACATTGATTTAAGTCTACAGCCCTGCATAGGATTTGCCTTCATACATCACCACCTGGGCCTGTAAGGTCATGTTGCCTTAATGAGGAAAATAGGTTAATTTTCACCAAAGTAAATTTAAAAAAATGTTAGTTCAGAATTTGCATGGGTAACAAAGAGCATAAAAAATATAGCTGCCTTTGGTTTGAGTGCACCTGTATGAGTGTGACAGCAAAAAGTGACAGCAAAAGTATGTGTGAGAAACAGAAGGATAGAAAGAGGGGAAGTAGAACGAGGGAAGGCTAAGTGTAAGGGAAGCTAAGATGTGTGGGGAGAGAGAAAGAGGCATGTGAAAAGTACCGGTAAGAGGGGACTGCGCAGGCATCTAGTCATGTAAGACTGAAGAAATGTTGGAGGTTTTAGCCGACCATGATGGAGCGTGGTTCACAATACATTAAGTGCATTGGGCCCAATCTTGGCTTACCTACAGACTTAGACAAAATTGGAAGAAAAATGTATGAGAAGGTAAGGTTCAGTGGCCAAAGGTAGCTGGCAGTGTCTGAGGAGGAGGTGTTGTTGTCTACAAGTTGAGGGGCAAAGTTGATGTGAAGATTTCGATGTTCAGACCGTGTCACTTTTTGGGAAGTTAAAAATCTCCAGCGGAACAAAGGTGCAGGGTGTAGGTGATGAGGGCTACACGAGGCTCAATACACTTCTGAAGATGAGCCACCCAACATGATTTATTGCTGTGGAGAAAAACGTAGCTGGAGCTACTGCAAAGTCAGGCCGACTGGCAATCCATCTTAGGTACATAAGCAATCAGGTAGGTCATGATCTCCTGTCAGTTCTCTGAGTACATTTTGGCTGAGAAATGTCTAAGCTCCAAATGTAGTTTTTTGCTGTTTGGGCACTTTTAGTACCCCTTTCAAGGGTCCAGGACTCGGTGAGCACTACTTAGAGGGTAGGACACACTTCAGGCAAACTCCAGGTGCCAGAATGGATTCAGAGACTCTAAAAGAAATACTATCAAGCACAAGTTGCTTTGGGGAAGGGTGGCACGTCTTAAAGAATGTTTGCCACAGCCTCATGTAATTCATACATTGAGTCACCAACGTGCTGGAATACAGGTAGTTGGGATTCCACTGGCTGATGAAGCCACAAAGGCAGTAGTTCAGGCTGCTGTCATAGCTGCAATTACTTGTTCCCATACAAGAGTGGATGGAGACTTCGTGGTAGCTGGTACAGTTTCATGCTGTGGCACTCCATTACTTAAAAAATATCCAGCAAAATACTTGTAACTACTGAGTATGCAAAACATACCTTTTTTCATATACCCAGAGTGGGTTAGATCAACTGATTTCAAATTCAGACCACAGACTAGAATTGATCATAGATTTACACGAGGGAATAGCTTCTCCCCATGCAGGTGTGTCGGCCACAGTTTCACTACTACAGCAATGATATTGGTGGACAGGTTTCTACAAACAGACCAATCAATATGCCCTTAGCTGTGATGTTTGTCAACACATAAAAGCTTCTACTGCAGGACGACTACCGCAGACAACTCTCCTAATTTCAAACAATCCTTTGGTTTGTGTGTATCTCGCCCACGGTAGACCACTAAACTCTGAGAGCTCCTTTAAATACACCCTATTAGCAGTAGATTCATGTTCTATATTCCTATGAGTGTGGCCACAGAGAACGGCTGACACTCGAACTGTTATTAGGGATGTGTAATTCTTCTTCGTTACATATGCAGTAGTTGCGTTCCACTCATGCTAGGGACCATCATTTGCTTCTAGGGCTTACCAGGGTACCATGGGCACCCTGGGTGTGGCTGTGCATTATTCCTCCCGCTATCATCCTGAGGGAAATTCTACAGTGGAGATATACAACTGTGACTTAGAGCAGTCTTAAACAGCTAGTGTATTAGGCTCAGGTCGTAGTTAGAGCCATCATCTGTATGTAGTCCAGAGAGCTTCAAATATTCTGCCTAGAAGACATGTGGGCAGCCAAACTCCCTATGAGGTCCTGTTCAGCATCCAGAAGTGCGTTCCAGACATTGATAATCCTAGTACAATGGTGGCAGACACGCCTTTTGACATCCATGAAAGTTGGGCTGTCTTTCAGTATCTGAAAGACTTCCAAGATGACCCATTCAAATGAACACATATAACGTTCTGCCACTGAAGAACTGAAGGTGTAACAAGCAACTCTTGTCTGGGAATCTAGTTCAAGAAAGAAGTTTTAACAAGAAGGAATTCGGACCACCAGTGCCAGTCCTGACAGTTGAAGGTACCAGAACAGTACTTTTGACACCCCTTGCTGGTTGTAAACACAAAAGCTTGGCTCAAATGATCTCATCAAACCATACCATGTGGCCAGTACTACACAGTAGGCCACGAGGGCTCCAGTTTCCTCTCACTACCATACAGAAATGTCTACTCTCTTCTGGGGATAGCAGATACTGAGGTATGCTACTTCCAGTTACAACTACCAACTCCATACTCAAACCTTATGTGTATTCACAGTCTTTCCCATTTAATTTAACAGTCCCTGAACACCAGTAAAACCAACTTACTAGGGATGTACAAGTAAAATAAATAGAGTATATGGCAATCATGTCATGTTGGCTAGCAGGGGTAAATTGTGCAGAGGCCTAAATACCAACCACAACTGGTTCAGAACACAGGTGGGTGTAGGGCAAAAGTCTATGGATGACTCTACAGACAGGGCAAGTTCAAAATGTATTAAACGTAATAAGGTTATCCATTGTTATCCTAGGGGAGTGTTAGTGCTCACATTAGTGAAAATGCAGGCCAATTTTGCTATGCTTTACAGATTGAGCACAAGCACTTTAGCACTGGTTTGCATTAGCAAACTGTAATAAGTCCTAAAGCCAACAAAATCTAATTTCAGCAAACAGGAAGGCAAAATGTTTGTGGGACGACGGCCAAAAGGCTGACAGGTCAAATACATGGGAATTTATATTATCAGTTCAAGCAACAAATATGATGCCACTGGTACAGAAGTGGTGTAGAAAAATGCACCTTCATTCAGGGTGACAAAAATCAATGCAATGGACCTAGGTGGTCGAGCGAGAGCTAGAGATAACTGACATGAGGGCGTAGAGAGAAGGAAGGTGAGAGACAAAAGGGGTGAGAGCAGGAAAGTCAAAATGATTGGCAACATCACTAATTGCGTGAATGTGAATGAAAGAGCGAATCAACAAAAAATTCTGCAGGTATACTTTTGTTTTTGAAACAAGTGTGTTTTTGACACAGACTGCATCACTAGGTCAAATTGTGATAACATTGCAGCCAAGTAGTTTGTTTGTCATGTGACAACTTCAGTCAATTTCTTTTTTTCAGTATCGCTTAGCATATTGGGATTTCTTAAACCTTTGAGGGCAATGGTAAAAGCAAAAGTATAAACCCCAGAATGCAATATGCTTTGGTCTGATGAAAGCCAGGACTGGTTGGTGGTATCACATAACATTAATCATCTTGGAAGCCTTGAGGAAAGGAAATAAAGTTCAGTTGTGGTTTTGTGATTTTTCTGGAGTCGATCAAGGGTGAAACAGTCCAGTGACAAGAGACAGAGATGGCCTCCTATCTAATTTTGATGTGAGCATCTCATTGCTAATGTGTGCACACTTGCAATCATTGGAAAATGAAAAAGGCCATGTTAAAATTAGCTTATTGAGCAGAACAAATAAAGCCTACAGGGATAATTACTTATTTAGAGCAGAGGGACGATTTGGTCAGGTGGGCCGACGTAAAAGTCACAAATTTACTTGCCGCACATGTTGCCCAGAATCCTGCATTTATTTTACAAGAGCATTTTTATTTTAACTTTTATGAAGCACTCTGCAATTCAACCTTGCACTTGCATGTTCATTCCAACAAATCGCGTTGCATTTTAATCCCTCCTGAAACCTTCTTTTCATTTATACATCGAGTGCCTGCACCTTGTCTTTTATACAGTACTGTGCACTTTAACTGTGCACCTGCACTTTAACTCAATATTGCTCATTGCTCCTTAAAGGTTGCACTTGAACCAAACTCTTATCTTTATCAGGGCAATGGTTAGAGGAGTCAAGGGCGCGCCTCCATGGAGAAGTTTAGACTCATGGATACTATCAAACAGTTGCCCAGTGGTCAAAAAGTATGGTCTGCGGTGTGATTGAAGGCAACACTGATGCCAGCGGGGTGGCGGTAGGGGGTATGGCTGGGTCAGGGATTGTGTAAGGTGGTCTAAAAATAATGTTAAGACAGGCAAGAATTTATTTGCAGGTTTTTTTAACATTTCTTTCTGAATATTAGTGCTCAGCAACTAAACAAAAGCTTGTGCTGCTGCTCACCGGGGGGGGGGGGGGCGCACATGTAAAGGTCAAGAGGGCCGCGTGAGGCCCCCTGGCCGTGCTTTGAGTCTCACTCTAGAGTATAGACAGTCAGGGGGCCTACAATCGTGAGCTGGAGGCAATGGTTTTAATAATTAAGCCATAAAGATATTTCAGAGACCCTCAACACGGATGATTACATTCGTAGTAGCAGCTGAATGTGTCTGTAGACATGTGAAAAGAAAACCAATGTGAAGGTGGCCCGCCAATGTGAAGGTGGCCCATAAAACTGGACTCAGTCTACAGAGAGGTGTGCCATGACTGCAGCTCCTCCTTGAAGCACCCAGCTCGGACAGTTGTAGCACTGTTTCGGGCACTGCCTTTCAAGGGCCACCAGCAATCTATGCTTTTCCAAATGGAGCTCTCTCCATGGCACTAATTTACTGAGCTCCAGGCAGCGCTCAGAACCACTGTTTCATGTCTCTGTGAATCAGAGCTGTAGTTAAAACGTTAACTCCTGGATTGATTGATTATATGTTAACTCATTGAGGTAGTGTATGTGCAATTTAGAAAAAAAGCAAAGTGTAAGCCACAGATTCTGTTTCTCCGCGGAATAAAAAAGAGCTCATGATACAGCGGCTTGAGTGGAGTTAATGCAAAGAGATATTCTTGTTGATTTAGGCAATGCAGTCGTAAAGGGTGATTAACTGGCACAGACTGGAATTAAATAAAATAAGTCCTTATAAACAATACCACTTTTCAATGTGTGCAAATCACTGACTCAGCCTTCATGAATACAGCTTCAGTCCCAGAGCACAAGAATGGATTCATGCAGGCAACAAAAGAAAAGATCTTATTGTTGGCCCAATATAACTTACAGTATCAATTGGCAGGCAGCAGAAGCGCAAAAATTGCAAATTTTACCCGTAGCAGGAGGTTGAGTGCGAATGATATTTCATTATTAGTGGTAGAGCACAAGATTAATGCAATGTACTCTCTGGATATGGAGCCAGACAGATCGGAAACAATATCAGTCTTTAATAATCTTAAACCAACATTAATATACACAGTGCCATACCAGTACATTTTTGCGTCATTCATGTGATGTGGCATGATATTTCCAACACACTGGCAACTGGCAGCTCCTACTTTTTGCAACAAAAATAAATTCAGTGAATAAAACTCTCTTGAAACAACTTGAACATCACCAATGACCAACAGATGATCAATGATATTATACTCAAAGTGTATGCCTTTGACATGTCCCAAATGTGGTAGGTGCACTAAACTGAATTCACACATCAATAGGAACCCAAAAGGTCAAGGAGAAAGTCTAAAGAAACTGGTACATCCAACACACCATCAACATGTCAATTATTTGTGAGGTATTATTATGAATCTTTGATTGCCCTGCCCAGCTACATGGCTCATCATCTAATGTATGATTCTTCACTACAGCCGTTACTACACCATCTATATGTGACAGACTCATGTGGCATCTAATTATGTAAAACCAGTGTCACACCCAACCTTACACAGCATCATAATCACTTTGAAAATGAAATCCTGGTTAACCTTCTTTTATAGATGCTTGTGACAGAACACCAGAGACCAAGGTATATATTTGCCACGGACAGAAATTACAAACAAGAGTCACTATGAACTGCTCCAAAAGATACCCACAACACCGAAAGTGTGTCCTTAAGCTCCATATTGAAAACCATTTCCACATCTCTCACACATACTCCTGCAAGAACTTCTAAAAATGTCCTGATATATTTGTTGCACACCTCTCCCTTCCCCAAGAGGTCACAACAGAACAAATTAGACCACAGGCCTGATCCACAAAGGTAAACTTACATTTTTGTGCATGTTTATAATTGTTATTCCCAAAAGTATTTTGCTAGTAGTATCTTTATAACGGTGGTATCTACGCACATAAAAAGATAGGCATTTGCAGCCAATTGGATCCCCAAACAGTAAAAATCATTAAACCTTTGAGTCTCTTACCCTCCAATTAGATGATGTGTTCAAAGAACCTAAGAAGGTTAAAGCACATTAATTTTTCTTTTGCTTCATGTATAAAAAGATCAGTTTCTGGCAAAAGTAAGAACATTTGCTCACAAACGTTTTTAAGCCCCTTTGTGGTCTTCAATATCAGCAAGCTGTTATCTGCAAATAGCAATGTGTATATCTTCTCCCCAGCCAGAATAGAAGGGCCATGAGATCAATCCAAGAGTTGTTTGATCATCTCATCACAGTAAGAGAAAATATGGTTAGAGGCAGTATGCGCCCTTTGCATACTCTCTTTGTAACTGTAAATAGACGTTGTGGACTCTACACTAGAGCCCCATCTTACTTTTGCATAGTTATTAGAGTGCAATTCAAATAATAATTTAGCAAATGTCCTGGGATATACAAAGTTTGGGCAACTGTAAAGTCTTACTATGGAAAGGAATGATCAGAAAGAAAGGGAATTAAATGATCATTGGATACTGGATGCAGACCTCCTTTCACAAAGATAATATTTTTACCATTTGTGGTAATACCATTTCTTATTACTGAAGGAAACTCCAGGAAACAACCTTAGACTCATATGAACAAATTTCTATATATGTACTGACTGCAATATTGTGAATGATAGACCTGTTTTATGTTCCATGTTTGTTCATTAGCCACAACATGGTACTGGATACACCCAGAGGTGAGCTACTATCCTGGTATTCTTTTGTTTATGAAGTAGATAATCACACATTCAATGGGATAAATTTGCTCTCTGTTATTATGCAATACAGCCAATAATGTTGTCCGTTGTTACCATCAAAATTAGAATTGTTTTATCAGAGAAAAACTGCCAAAATTTAACCGCGGAAAACATATTCTATTTATCATATCATTCAGATTTTGAGCACCAAAATCTGCATGTTATTCCCCATGAACTTGTAATAGGTGTCATTTATCACCCTCTATAAATAATTAACCCAGTGGTATCTTTATTTATCGCTACAACTTGTAATCAGGCCTGTACTGGATTACAGGTGTCACAGCCCATCCCTGTTCCATTACATACCCCACTAACACATTAGTGATTTACAGCACACTAACTGCATGGAGTATTTTGACCAGCTATAAAACCAAACATTTCTGCGAATTATTATCTTCAATTCTTCTTCAATTAGCATATTAATGTTTAAATAGCCCACAATTAATAGACACAACGAATGAATGAGCACACAGTAGGCCCAAAATGTAAAGGAGGCTGCTAGTTGTGAGTTGTTTTTATCTCTGTAGAGCTAGTGAGATGATCAATGACTTACCAAAAGATGTATTCGCTTTAGTATGTTATTATCAATGCTAAGTGGTTAAACTAGCCTTGGCCTGGAACCTTCCCAACAGACTATTCATTATCATCTTGTTTCTTCACAGGAGTACTACAAACAGGGTCAATTGAATACTCATTTTGTGCACTACATTTTATCTTAATGATGATAATGTATATCTACATTCAACTATTACATATCTTTAGGAGTTAAATCAACCTTTAACTAGAGGATAAAGTCTCTTTCACTTTTTATTGACACTTGTCAGACCACTCCCCTTTATTGTTGTGTTTTTTACTGAGAAGAGTGTGTTACCTCCTCACCGCAGCAGTGTTATTATTCTGCTACATTAACAATGTCTGCATTAAGATCTCCACTGTATCTGTTGTTATTTATAACGCTTAAATGGTTTGTTATAGCCTCCTTTGTATATACATTGGATGGAAAGCGCCTCCTGCCAGGGTAGCTAAAAAGTTATATTTTAAATACATTTTTGCATGTTGTGCACAATACAGACTAACTTGGGCCAAGTCAAAGGATGGAAAAAGATTAGATCTTGCAAAGACGAGGAAAAGCAGTTAGTAAATTGCAATCCATTAATCAGTAGAATTTCTGAATAGTTTCTGTTCTATCAGTGAAGGAAGATTATTCCATAATCTAGGGCACAATTCAGAAAACCTCTTATTATCATATGTATTGCGGTTTGTCTTGGGTCTAGTTAGGATGACTTGGATGGAGGACAAATAAGCCTGGCCTGGTAGGTGCTAAATGAGTTTCTTTAGACAATAGGTTGATCTTAGCTTATGTAGTCATTTAATAACAAAAGAGAACAATTAAAATGTAATGTCAGTTTTTAGCAGGACTTCAAGATGGCAGTCCTTATATCAGATGTGCTAGAGTTTGCCAAATTCTATTTGTGAATCTATAGGCTCCTTACCAAGAAGCACCTTGCATTGGTTGACAGTTTCATTTAGTCAAGAGATTAGTAGTCCATTTTGTACAAATGGATGGCTCCTGTTAGACTTAGGGCAAAGGATTCATTGGGAAGCTAAGAATTATTTGAAGGCTTGAATGGGGAGAAGCCATTGCATGGCCATACATGAAAAAAACAAAGTGCTGCTACAGTTAAGCAGGTGTACTTATGTGTCTGGATCACTGAAGAACTTCATGACAGAATGCAATGTGAATTTGTATAAATTAACGGTTTTGCTCCAAGTAACAAATCAAATCTTAGCAAAAGCATTTAAGGGTATTATTTCACTAATACACAACTTTGCAGACATCCTATTTCAGTAAAATGTGGAAATGTATTATATATTAATGGTGATCCGCAGGGAGCGGAGTGGCCGGCCGGCGATTTGCGCCCCCCCCCCGCTCCTATCTCACCACCCCGTCGTCCGCTGCCCTATCGCAGGTCCAAACTGGAACTTAGTGCGATTGAGGTGGCCGGGGGATGGGGAGCCAGACCAGACTGCCGCCCGAACTGCCACCAAACTAACTATGCAGCCTGCAAGGTGAGAAGTGGGAGGTGAGCCCGGAGCTGGACTCATAAGTACTGCTGAATCGCTGTTGTGAGAAGGGAAAGTGGGAAAAGAGTGGGGACCCACTGTTGCTGCCCTGCTGTTCGGGGCTTGGAGCTCACTGCCACCATCATCTGGTCCTAAGAGGGGACTGGAGCACCACGGACACACCCGGCCACAGCGCTTCACCGGATCTACAGTGCTGCTATAACTAAACAAGGACTACAAGCCCCAGAGTCCCCAGCCCCATGCCAGGTGCCGCCGGTGAGAGGGAGGCGTGGCCATCACGCTTATAGCGCTGCCTCCCCCACCGCAGCGCGGGACCCACTGCTGCTGCCCTGCTGTTTCTGCCCCTGCTGTTCGGGGCTTGGAGCTCACTGTCACCATCATCTGGTCCTAACAGGGGACAGGAGCACCGCCTTTTGTTACGGGACTATCTTGGATAAGACTTTGCTCGCCTGCCTCCCCTGAGCTTGATGACCACGCTGGACGTAGGTAACATCACTAGCTGGCTTTCCCTTGCGGATCCCCTTTGACTCATGTGAGGAGTAGTGTAAGGACTAAGGACTTGGAGTGGGTTTTTGTGTACAGGGGAAGCCTAGATGATTATATTTCTTCTGATTGGGTTAACCTTATTTTTATTTTTTCTCCTACCTTGCTAAGTGCTATACTTCATCCACGCATACTCTGCTCCCATTTGTCTAAATATTAGCCATATTTAGCCCATGCATTGTAGATCAAGGGGAATCTCTGACTTTACTATCTGTAACGCAGGTGCTAGCTAGGAGGGTATATCCTACGATTTACCCTAAGCCCACAATGGGGAGACGCGCTTGTACTGTAAAACAGCCTCACCCGAAAAAAACGTCCTCTTCTCTGCTACCAATGACATCAATTGATAGAATGTTGCAGAGGGCTATAGGGGTGGTAACAACAGAGATTGAAGTCACTGAAAGGCGTTTATCATTAACCCCAGATCTTTGTCTTCACCCTTCAGAATTGTCCACTTCTAATGCTCTTACCCTTAACCACTCCCCACCATCCCAGGTGTCAGTGCCACTACTATCTCCAAGCCAAGAAGCTATATCGGGAATAGAACCTTGCAGTTTGCCCCTTTATCAGATTATATACACAAGCTAAAGAGACTTATGGACAGCAGACAAGAACTCAGGGGCCTTAAGCAAACTCAATTAATGATGAAGAGGACTGACTTTAGTTGTCAGGAAGACACCTTAGGTCAAACTCCTGCCACCAAATTGGGTGCCCACAAGAGTCCACATCTCACCAGCACAGAGGGTTTTAGATGGCCTAGTTATAATGCTTCTAATAGTCACCAACTAGCTAGGCTGTCCATGCCAGGTCTAGGTGTACAGCAGGAGCAAACTCACACAACCAGCACAACATTTAGGAACTCTAACTGTGAAACTAGGAATGACAATGCAGCCTCCACCTTCCGGAGACAAGGTAAAAGCACTACTAGTCAACCAGGGAACACCGAGTGCAGAGAAGGACATGGGGAGGGAGAAAGCTCAGTGGTCAGTATAGAAGTAATAACACAGCCTAGCAAAGATTTGCCGCCAGCCTCCTTCCCTTATGTGATTATCCTTACAGGGGTACCCTCACTAAAGAAGGGCCAGCAAGAGTCTTACCTAGACCTTAGAAACAGATGTTTGTTCTGGCTGACAAGGAATAGGCAGTTCCCTTATGATAGAGCGGGAGAAATCATAATGGTTCGCAGAGTTGGTGGGGTGGGAAAAGGCATAAAGACGAACCAAGGCGACTGTGTGGTTATAAACTTTAAAAATACTCAGACCGTATGTTGGTTATTAAACCTATGGTACCACACAGAGATCCAAGCACTACCTCTGGACCATTTTTAGCCCAGCCATCCTATACTACACAGGCCCAGTACGCCTTTAGACCGAGTGTCAGTGCACCATCGTGAATTTAACTATCCTACCCCGGGACCCTATTATACAGTGTCCCTTTAAGAAATAGATTGCAGGGTCTTGAGGAAGTGGATTGACATCCAAAGAAACTAGGAAAGGGACCTGCAAGGCCCCATGTAGAATCTAGGGAGAATAGGTTTACCCAACCCAGACGGTTCTTAAATTTCGGGGTACGACAAAATATCCTGGAAATGGGTTTAACATTACCACAGGTGGATGGTGACATAATAAGGCCAGGGACAGAACCTCTCAGCCAGCAATCCCCAGCAACTTTTGATCCCTCTAGTTCTGGAAATTTGGTAGAAAAACAGCACAACTGGCCACCTACCTGCCCTCCCTTGTATTTAGTAGGGGATGTCCATATATCTAATTCTCGTGCCACGGTGGCCCCTGCTCACAACCTGAGCCAAGAAAGAAACTTACAGATTTTATCCTGGAATGTTGCTGGTCTAAAAAGTAAGCTGGCTTGCCCTGATTGGGGCCTTTTTGTCGACCAGTTTGATATCTGCCTATTCCAGGATACATGGGCATGGGAAGATTCTCTCAGGGTGGGGTTTGCCTTGTTCACCATTTTAGGGATTTATGGAGGCAGGGGGAGACCATCCAGGGGTTTATGTATTTGGGTGGGTTCACACTTGGGCTGCACTGCCAAATCCCTGGACTCTGGGTCTTGTGATATTTTATGTGTAGTACTTACCTTTTCTACCAAGTTGGAACTGGCCCTTGTTAACATCTACTCTTGTCCTGTGAGTGTGACTAAGGAATCCCCGACTTTTGACCAACTCAATTCTTTCATGCCAGTTGTCTCCCCAAATACTTGGTTGATAATGGGGGGTGATTTTAACTGTCAATCCGAGCCCCTCCCAGATATGGATAATGCAATTCCCACTGACGAAGATGTACAGTGGTTAATTCCTGAACCCCAAATTCTACCAATTAAGACGTGGTCTACGCTGGCAATACAGATCAAGACGTTCACACTAGCGCACTCCTTACGAGCCTGCAATGGTCGCACACCCTCGGACATCCCAGGGAACCAACAGAATTGGCCAAGCTTCTCGTTTGGATTACATCCTAGTGGAGACTAGGCTGTGGTCCAGGGTCTGTGACTTCACTGTCCTCCCACGACATGACAGCGATCACAATGCTTTATCACTAGTATTGGAGTTGCCAAATCTGGTAACTCCTGTGCCCACTAGTATCGCTGTAGACAGTGGCCTAACCCTCTCTAACAACAGGAGGAGAGTTAGGTGGGGGGCAATCCAGCAGTCACCAGAAAAGCTGTCTGCATTGTATGCAGCAGTCATTCCAGTGTTAGTAGAACTGGGTGAAGTGGTAGTCGCGCTGGATAACACCGCTTCTATCGATAAGGTTGCAGACTTACATGCTGGTCTGGTCGTAAAGCTTGCTGATGTATTCTACCCATAGGCACATGTGAAGGGCAAAAAGAGGGCCATCCGCTCATGGTTTAATGACAGCTGCCGTGTGGCAAAATGAGCTTCATTGGAGGCCATAAAAGTTAAAAACAAGCCATTAGTCAAAGAAAAGAGGACGCTGTACAAAGAGACCATTTGGCTAGTGAAGGAGGCCTGGGAAATGGACAGATGGGATGCTCTTCAAACTGCTCTGGCTAACAAAGATCAAAGAGAATTCTGGTCCATAGTTACCACTGGTAGTTGCCAGGGCAAGGCTGCTATTGAACCTAAAATATCAGCAGAAGCCTGGGAAGCTCACTTTCAGGCCCTATATATCTCAAAGAACGTCCCCATCTCCTGTGGAGATGTATTTCCAATTGCTCCCAGTGCTAACCATGATGAACTTACCGAATTCACTCTCTCAGAAGTTTTAAGTGCTAAAAGTAAGCTCCCTATGGGCAAAGCACCGGGATTGAACAAAATCCAGGGGATCTCTTCCGAGCAGAACCAGGAATTTGGGGACCTTATTTGTGGGCTCTATTTAATGCCATTTTGAAGGGCATGCCAATTTCTGAAACCTGGGCTGGGGCAGAAATAGTCCCAGTTTTTAAAAAGGGATCTCCACTACTCCCTGCAAATTACAGACTGATCAGTTTGATCGACGTCATGCAAAAACTCTTTGCACAGGTAGTTCTTGACCGTTTGCAGGGGTGGATCGGAGATCATGACTTCCTAAGCCCTTATCGAGCCAGATTCAGGAAGAACATTTCCACCGTGGACCAAATCTATAGACTCCAACTTATATTTTGGAAAACGTGAGAATGAAGGGTGGCAGCCTAAATTTGATCTTCGTGGATCTGACGTAGGCTTTTGATTTGGTGCCTAGGGCCAAGCTATGGGGGTACTTGGAGATATGGGGTTTCCCCCATACCTTCTGAAAATACTCATTAGATTGCATGAAGGTAATTTTGCCCAAGTAAGGTGTGGAAAAGGAGGTGAACTGACCCCCCAATTTCCAGTTGACAGGGGTGTAAGGCAGGGGTGTGTGCTTGCAACTAATCTGTTTTGTCTCTTTGTCAATTCTTTGTTATCCCACCTTGCAGAGGTCAGGGACAACGATGCCCCCAAACTTGCAGGTACCAAAGTCCCCGATTTGATATTTGCGGATGATACTTTGCTACTGTCAAAGTCTCCGATGGGCATTCAGAGGATCCAAGGCAGCTTTGCCACTTTTTGTGACAAAAGGGGGTTGGAGATCAACACCCAGCAGACAAAGTTTATGGTCTCCAATCCCCCCACGACAAGCTGCCTCAACCCTAGTCTGGAGGGTACCACCTTGGACATGGTGTCAGTGTTTGAATATCTAGGGGTTACACTGACAGAAAATATGGAATGGGGCCCACAAATTGCTAAAGCAAAGCTTAGGTTAGCCCAGACCTCTGGGGGTATGACCAAATTATTGAGAAATTCCACCTCTAAATCTGCTGGGCCCATAGTTGAGATGTACAAGGCCCAAGCCAGGGGCGCGGCAATGTATGTGGCTGAACTCTGGGGGCGTTGCTGCTGTGGACCTGTGAGCAAGGTGGAAAATATCTTTATGAGGCAGATCCTGGGTCTCTCCGCTAGTATCCCCCTTGTTCCCCTGTGGTTGGATCTAGGAATTAGACCGATTGAGGAGGAGTTGGGCCTCATACCCCTAACTTTTTGACATGGAATGTGGGTGACTCCAGAACTGGCAGCATACAGAAGAGAACTAAAAGAGATATTGAGCCTCCAGGAGTAGTAAAAATCCCCTGGTCTGCACATATAAAGGATGAATGCACTAAGATGGGAAAACCAACAATGTGGAGAAACCCTGAGGAAGCATGTGCTGCAACCCCACGTTCTGAAGTGGTAAAAGCTTACAGTTCGAGCAAGGTTGCCGCTGTACAGGGACATTCATCTGTAGATCAACTGACGGCCCAATTTATATTGCTAAAAGATGACTACAGAAAGGAATCTTTTTTAGATGACATCCAGCCATTTTTGGCGAGAAAACTGTATGTTCAGTTTAGAATGGGCATTCTGCTGCTCCGTGTAGTCACCCGCAAATGGACACACTCTTCTCCTAGAGAATGCCCAGCTTGCAATTGGAAGAAAGAGATGGAGCTTCATGTCTTTTTCTTTTGTCCGGGTTATACACTAATAAGGAAGTACTGGCTTGTCCAACTGTGCAGGAATTTGGGGTTTGTTCACTGTGCTGAGTCATTTAGAGTTTTGAAGTCTGACACCCATAAGCCCATTATCTTTGCCATGTCAAGATTTCTGACTTAAATGTGGCGTAGGCGCATGACTTTTGTAAAATCGGTACTTTAGTTGCAGCAGCACATCGTTGTAGTTCTCTAGGGTTTTAACCTGTATTTTAAATTTTTTAACTATTTTAACCTTAAAAAGTTTTATTTTTTATATGTGTGTATACAGTTTACATTTCAAAGTTATGATTCTGATTGCTGCTTCAACTAACTCCTCGGTATGACCTGCATTGAAACTATTCGCACAGTTGTGTATTTCATACTCATTGTTTTTCTTTGCTCGGTATTTATCTTGCACATGCACTTTATTGAGCCGCCGGATATGGAACTATGTCAGTGCCTAATTACAGATTGGGATGTCATTTTATTAGATTACCTTTTTTGTCTATTTTCTTGTATTGCATTTACTGTTTTTATTGCATACTTTTATGGTCGCAATGACCAAAATAAAAGTTTCTGAAAGGAAAAGGTAATGTATTAGGCCTACTGGGGTAATTGACTTGTCTTTACTCACAAATTAAATAAATCCCATTGTCTTTCATTTCAACTGACTTCTATTAGGCACATGTAAAAGCAAACAAATTCACTCTCAAAATATTTACTTTTAACCCTTGTTTGTTTCATATTGCATCTATTTATGAAATCTTGCAGACAGGCCCTTTTACATTCTTACAATTTAATTTAAAAACATCTTATTCATAAACCTTATCTTACCAAAACACTTGGATAATGAGATGACTGCATGATATTTTGAACACTAGCTGTCATAGGTACTTTAAGTCACACCAGGTCACTTACACTGGCTTATAGATGATGATATCTCTAATGTTAGAGACCTTACTGTTTTAGAGTGTGTAGTGCAATGCATGAGTTTCATTGTTTCAACTGGCAGGCGGGCGGTGGCAACCTTTGGTGCTCTGCCAAAAGTCACAATCAGGCTCTAAATGTAAAAGACTAAGGGGCATATTATCAAGCACGGTGTTAAAATTATCGCCGCTTTAGCGGCAGAAAACTGCCGCTAAAGCGGCGATAATGGGCTTGATAATATGCCATAGAGAATTCCCATAGAAGCCCATGTTGACACCAGAACATGGGCTTCTATGGGAATTCTCAAGGGCATATTATCAAGCCCATTATCGCCGCTTTAGCGGCAGTTTTCTGCCGCTAAAGAGGCGATACTGTTAACGCCGTTTCTTGATAATATGCCCCCTAATATTCTAAAATGAAATTAGAACTATACTGCTGAAATAGCTTTCAATGTATCACCTACTGTGTCAAATTATGAAAAACCCTATCATGCATAGTGATTGATTAAACATGGTTTACCATTATATATTTGTTGGTATTATTGGTTTGGAATTTTTCCCATGGAAATACTAATAGTGCAAGGTTCTGTACTTCCCTTTTCTAATATTATCGTATTATGCAGAGGTGTCCTATTTGGAATAAGAAAAAACCTTAGTAGTAGGTGTTTCCATATTGTTATCTGCAGGCTTTTACCATATTGCGGAGACTTGTCCCCTGAAAAAGTTTGCCGTCTTTTCCCAGGCATAATGTGTAAAGGAAAAACCCAAAGGTATGGGTTTTGCCACAGTTTGTTATTCTCTATTCAGAATGAACCTCCTGTTACATAGTTAATGCATTAGTAGGAAGTTAGTGAAAAATAATAATTTTCTTTTAAAACTATGTGAAAATGTAGAATGTGTCCAGTTTTACATATTTTCTCCACCACTTTGATTATTTTATTTGTACTGCAAATACACTGCAAAATGGCTCTAGCTTTATGTATCGTTAGTAACATCTTAAAACAGACTCAATTCAAATTACTTTGAAGTAATTTCACCTCACTGGCATTTCATTAGACAAAGTCTCAGTTTACTTAAAAATAATTTTACCTTTTTGGCAAGTAGTTGGGCAAGGTGTCCAGTCACTGAAAAGTGTAACAACGCAGTCTATTTTACATTGAAGTAGACATGGGCGGATAGTTTCAGGCTTCAAAGAATCTGGACACCTATAGAAAAAGACAAATATGAAATCCAAAATGCATTTCCACAAAAACCTTCACAATTGCTTATGTCATTGTGGCAAAATGTACCTACCTTCTTTACTGCCCAAGTTAGTTTCATTTAAAAGATTTAAACAAAAAGAGTTTTTACAAACATATGGGCAATATCATGAGAATGAGTCTGATTAATCTAATTTTGCACTACTGGGCATCACATTAAAATAGACACCATTAATCATAAACATGACTAACTGGTTGTGTTATGTAGGACAAATTTGTTGTCACAGTCAAATAAACTAAACTGCTATAATGGATAAATGTTTAATAACATGAAGATAATCTCCATACAACACATGAAGCCACATAATTACGGTAGAAATCAAGTTTGTTTTCAGGTAGTACTATCTTACAGCTAAATCATCTTCATGTAAGCTCAGATATCTTGCTATACAATTTTCCAAGTGAATGTTCTACTATTTAACAATCGCCTAAAACGGCAACATAAAATAGAAATTACAGTAATTGCAGACAAAAAACTACATAGTTTCTGTTGACCTCCACACTGACTTCGATCTTGTTCCAAGAGAGGACTGGGAGGTGGAACGTTCTGATCGACCAGGGTGCCCTGAAATATCTAGTTGATGTCATCATGAGGTTGCATCAGAAGAAATATGTGCAGATTAGATACACTAACATGGGCAGCTGACAACATCAACACCAGTTATGAGGGGGTAAGCCAGGGATACGTTCTAGCCCCAACCTTCTTTCTATTATACATCAAGGATATGGTAGCTCAGTTCGAAAAGCACAGTCACGACGCACCAAGATTAGCGGGTAGGAAGTTCTCAGACTCCTGTTCGCAGACAACACCCTACTGGTATCCATATCCCCTATTGGTTTCCAAAATCTCTTGGACCACTTCGGTGTCTTCTGTGAGCAGAGAGGGCTTGAGATCAACCTTCAAAAGACCAAGTATATGGTCTTTAATCCTAGCAATACTACCCGCTCAAACTCGTCTTGGAACTGTGCTCACCTTGAAAGTGTTTCCACCTTTGGGTATCTGGGTCTCACCCTGATGGAGAATGTTGGTTGGTCTGCACAGATTCACAAGAGCAAGTAAAAGCGCGAACATTAAGCAGGAGGGGTTTTAAGGGTTCTAGTTTTCGACCAGTATATCAGGCCATCCAAGCACTAGGAGGGTCTATATATGGGGGAAATTGTTGGGACACAGGAAAATCACTGCATTGGAGGTGGATGAGAACCAATTCTTATGATTTTGGTGAATCACCCAACTAGTACTCCACTCCTGACACTACAGTTGGTCAAGGCCACAGGTCCATCATCCACAAAGCAGCCCTTAGACCTTTGCGGTATTGGAGATGGTTATGGGCTGATGTGGACCCAGTTCTGTATTGGGTGAGATTGGAGGAGCTACTAAGGCAGCCTGCAGTTTTCAGGATCCCCTGGTTTGGCCACATCAAGACCTACCTGACAAAGCTGGGATGTGAACACCTGTGAACTGATCCAGGAGCTATGACCAATGTGTCAAAGGTTGCACTTAAGGGGATTTCCTGAAATTGAAAGATACCTTCCTTGTGGAAGAACATATGGGCTCAACTGAACCCTCATTGGCAAAAAACTTTTAAATAAAATTTCGCTTTGGTAAATTATCATTGCGCACATTTACTGCTAAATGGGGGCAGCATGATACTGACCCAGACATGACCTGCACTTTCTGTCCCCAGACAAAGGTATGTATTAACCATATTTAATCTTTCTTCCACGTTATTATAAGCACAGGAAGAAGTGGATATAACCTCTCTGTTGGTTTATGGGGACTAGGGACTTGAGGATTGATTCTAGAATCCTCCTATCCAATACAGCACCGTTGACCATATTTGCTGTGTCACATTTTTTACTGAGAGGATGGAGAGTCAGACAGGGCAGGGTGAGGCCCTGAAAACTGTATTGCACATACCCTTGTTGGAGGTAATGTGACCCAGTAGAAATATTCCAGCTCCACCTTCTAACTTAATGGCCTTCTTTAATGAGGTGCTAATTTCTTATTGGATTCCGAAAGTATAAGCTATTTGTCTATAGCCTGTTTTGTGAAATGTCATGACTAGCAATGTTTAAAGGTTATACTGAAACTTAAGTACTGCTCATTGATGGCTTTTAGGATGGTTTTCAGGATTTTATTGGTTTTATTGTTTTTAAAGTTTATTTGTGAATTGTATTTGTGTAAACCTTTATGGCAGCACTTGCCAAATAAAGATCATAAATGAGAAAGTAACTAGCACTTTGGAAAGGCAACTTTACTCCTTAATATCTTTTTTCTCAATCTGCACATGTATTCATACACAGCCAGCAACAGCAAAATAGATTTTTTATTTATTCAAGTGCTATTGGCAAAATAATTTTTCTGAGAAATGAATGCTGCAATAAAGTCTTTCAGAGTGAATTTGCATCTAAGAGAATACATTCACCTCATTTGTGATTTATTCTGCTTCGTCTACGTGTGCCACTGTAAAGGCGTTGTCATAGAAAATAACTGTAAAGAATCCCATTCGCTCCTCAGCTTCACCCAGTCATTTTGTCAGAACCCTTTGTGATTTTATTTACTCTGCTCAGGTCTAAGACCAGTATATATTTGTTTAAAATGGAATACACTTGTCTTGTTTGTTGAATTTTTGGGCAAATGCACAAAATAAATCATAACTTTCAATTGACTGTCAGTGTAATAGATAAAATCTGAGAAAAAACTGATATTATAATTTAAAATGAAATAAAATATTCAATGTATCGTAAGACTCCTACGCATTTTTAACATAATATTAGCATGCATCCTTCCTCTACTCTGGCAATTAGAGTTCTCATCACAAGTCTAAAAGAAGCCAAAGTACAGATAAAGTTATACTTTTCTCCATATATTCTCTAATCTTCATATACCATCATTTCAAAAGCGGTAACAATATTCCGGGTGGCAAACAAGTTTAAATTTCATTCCCAATACTAGGAAGTTGGGAGGGAGTCAGCTTCCAATATAATGTGATGAGTGATTGGGGGATTATCAGAGCTGTAGAGATACTTTTTTTGTTGCTGGTTGCATCACTATATCAGTATCCAGTATCCCTACTAGATATGCTGTTGGATTAGGTTTGAGTTCACTTGAGATTTCATTACTGGTAATTTGGAAAGTCTTCCTCCAGGACCATCGTAATGATATACCGAGCCAAAAGCGATGACGCCTATGGGTCATTGTTCTAGAGTAAGACACATTTAGAACATCAAGTTGCGACTTTAATGTTAAATTTATACCAAAGGGTTGGCAAATAGTAGACCGTTAACATGCTACAGTATTGCAGTATTTTCATATTATTGGCTTATTCATTGGGCATTTTCCAATTATTTTTTCTTAAAAGTTAACACCCACCTTCTCATTGGACCACCTTACATAGGTCTTTATGAAATTTTCCTTACCCCAGCTTAGATTTAGAGCCTTAACCGTGCCCATCAACTGCAAATAAGAGAAATCAAACCAGCTTTTTCGATACCGTTAATAATCTTTGAAGGGACAACTGTCTAAAATTGACTCATTTGTTCACCTAGAAAACATATTCCCCAACTTATTTATTCCAAATGAATGAAATCTGTTAATATATCTAGAGTCAGAGAGTGGATTTTCAGCATTCATCCTTGTGATAACAGAGCCAAAATGAACATTGTTTGGGTATGGTCTGCAAAAACTGGACTGCTTTAAGATAGTAGGGCGTTCTCAGGAGGGATAGAATATCAGAAACATTTTCTGTCTTCATCACAGCCTCCTAATGTGTGTGAGCCAGTGGTTAATTTGTAAAAACAAATGAGTGCCGGGGCTCTCGCCAGGAGGCAGCTTGCACCAGCCTATTTCTCCTGTTAGTGCCACCTAAAACAGAACCAACTACTAACCATGAAAGTGGGGCGAGGATGCGGCATAATCTCCAGAGATGCTCACTTCGGATCGGGGGAACCAGGTTTGAGTCTAGGCGTTGGCTAAACATCTTTTGATTCTGGGCAAATCACTTAATCGCTCCATAAGTGAATGTGTTTTAACTGGAGCTCATGAACAGCATTGCGTTGATGATTAAGTGCAAGTGCGGAGCACTTGAAACCACACGATCAAATTAAGCACTGGCGTGAACTCTTCTCTCCAGCTGCCATTCAAGCCACTCAAATTGCTGTGGCTGCATGGCCATATAGCCTTGAATCCTGCAATGTAATTTAGCTCTACCTCATCCCATGTTAATGCAAATAATTATATTTTCTCGTGCATAAGTGATGGATGTTTACTAGTGTGTATGCATTTTTTCAGATTAATCCATTTGTTTTTGAAAGAGGCTATAGGGACATTATATGTCACATTTGACAAAATAAAAATAAATAATGGAAAACAGACATTGTATCAAACACATTCCTACTAGCAATGAAAAGATTGAGCATTTGCCATCTCTCCAGGCGAAAGCTATATTAATAGACACTAAAAATGCAATTGCTAAAGTTCTTGAAAAGTTTCTGAATACACAATAACCAGATATCATGCTGAGTTACCACTAAGGTAAATCTGCATCAAGATAGATGTAGACTTTGGGCATTTATCTAGTACCCACTAATGCTGGAAACCCTTGTACAATTCTAAAAGTGGATGCTATCACCATAATGTTTGCTCTTACTAAATAATAAGTATAATTTAATGACTGGAGCCCCATTAAGTGAGAATTAAATTGTCAGTGATTTATACAGAGCACATACAAATGACTCTAGAAACGGAGTGAATTGCTGTGGATACAGTCAAAAATGTCTTCTAGTACAGCTTCATATTAGTATTTCCCCTGCTACTTCATATTAACAATCATGGTAGCTTGTTGAATGCAAAGGGGTGATCAACAATGTCAGCCGGAGCATAAAATTAAAATACATTAAAACCAAAAGAAAATCCCATCTAAAACAATCAATACTGCTGAAGCTGTCCCTTTTGACTTTGAACAGATGAGACTCATTGGCAGACTAACAGGCTGCCATTGTGAGTCGAAAAGTGTAAGGTGGTACCAGATTGCCGCTGTAATGAGCCAGTGCACTGTAAATTAGTTGTAGCTCTAAATGTGCACCCTTGTATTGTTGTGTGTTTATTTGTGTAATAATGTTAAAAAGCGATCATATTCTTTTCCCGTAGCCTAGCACTAGCTCAGGTTCTTGTACTAATCATAAACTGTTGAAAGGAGCTTTTTGCCAACCAAGGTATTGCATGTTTTGAAAGATTGTTATAATTTTGGAGACTTGCTGCTGCATCGTGGTTCAACTCCTTCGATCCCTAAATGCCTCAGGGCATGGAGATGATGTCCTTGCATTACCTTTATGTGACCAATGTGTTCTAGCAGAGGAGTTAGGGAAACCCCTAGTGCTTTTACTAAAAGCCTTCCAGCTATCTTTCCCCCATCCAAGGGCAGTAGGGTAATTTCTTTTGTTACAGAACCCAGGCACTCCTCTCCTGGCAGACAGTTTGTGTCGAATTACCTATGGGGAGTGGAAAGAATGCTAGACACCAGGTACGGAGGATTAGGAAGTTCTCCACTGGGTTAGCAATGACTCCCCTAATCATAAAAGAAATTCTCCTAATATTTAGTTGTGCTAAATTTAATACATGGATTTGTTATTAGCTTTAAATTCTTGTACATTATTAGGATATAGTTTGATATTTTTTTTGAACACCTTCTTGACTGCATGTGATTTCTCAGGAGTCACTAGCCTAGTCCTGTGGATCTCTGGGTCTAATAGCGAATATCACAGAACTCAAGTTCTGTTTTGGATTTTGATGACTTTGTACTGTCAATGAGACAGTTGTCAACCTCTTCAACAGAGCTAGAGACCTCATAAGATCCCTGGGGTTTGCCAATCTTATATACAATATTCATTTGACTGGGGGTACTGGCGAATTGTCTTGCAGAACATATCAAGGATACTCTATACTCGTCCACGCCAAAGGCCACAATTAAGTCAATGTGATGAACACTCCTGCTATTTTCCTAAGAATAGTTAACTGGGCCCTATATGGTGTGGGGGCTTTAGTGTTGCCTACTAGGAAAATAATGTTGCCCTAAATGTAACTTGACTAATCCACCTGACAATCCTTAGGAAGATGGGTATTAAAGCAGGCAAGTGGCAGACATTATGTAAATTATTTTCCCTGGGCCACAGAATTGGTAATGGGGAGACGTAGCCAATCTCACTCAAGATACAATTCATGCATTCTAGTATTTGTACATACAACCTAGCTGTGCACCCTCATGGTCATGCATCGATGTGTTTGGGCAGGGGCTGATTGCAAGCTATAGCTTAAGCTAATTATCCACGTATGTGTCTACTAGGCACTGGAAATAACCACAAGGCTGATGATACCTTTTTGTAATTTTTTTTTCATTTGGACATTTCATGAACATCGGTAATTTATGAACTTTGTAAATTCACAAACAACTGAAAACATACAGGGAGATGGTCCCACTTCTTGAATACAAAATTGCACCTGCCTACTCATAAATTCAGGAGCAATTGATATTTTTGTGGAACATTTCCTTGACTCTGTTCATATCAATCTCCCTGTGGTGCTTATATCCAGTCATTAGGATTTCCCTTCTCTTTGGGTTTTCCCTAGGAATGGAATTTGTGATTTTGGCCAAATTCCTAAATACTAACACAGTTAAAAAAATAATACAAGTGCTTCATCAAGTAAGCACACTCCATGACAAATTGAAACACCATTCATGGAATTCATGTGTTCAAGCTCAGAGGTTTATTGGCTTTGCTCCCAATCTAGCAACATTGGCCAAACCCTTCTCTGAACAGGTTTTGTGGGTGTACATTGGTCATACGCTGCAGGGTCTGTGCCCAGACTCCATGGATGTCCATCTCCCAATCAATACAATCTTCAGCTGCGCACACTGAGTAGCAACAAGGCCTGACCTCTAGCCAAGTCCTGTGCTTAACTTGTCTCTGGTTGCTACCAATCACTGCTGACAGCCAATCCCCAGCAGGCAGTCAATTGTTTGCTCACATCCTTCTACCATGCACAGTGGGGCTAGGGCTAGGCCCTGCACCATAGCCCTGCTTCCCGCCTTACTTATGAAGGTCTTTGTCCATGTACTTTTTCATATTTTGTTGGGGGTTCACAGGACCTCATTTGGGTTTGTAAACCTATAGTACGCTGGGTACAAAATTGCCTTTGGGTTTGCTGACCCAACTAATGATTCCAATAAACTGAGAGGGGAAACAGCATCGGTTAATGGGACTACAATGCCTCCCTTACTTACGGCATCTTTTCAGAATCTCTCAAAACAGACCCTCTCAGGCCGTCCCCTGCTAAAGAAATCTACACTATACCCGAATGATCTTGCCAACTACCAGTCCATCACTAACCTACCATTAACCATCAAGATCACTGAAAAAACATCCTATGTTTAGTTCCAAGATCGCGTCACTGCTAGCCATCTCTTGCAAGATTACCAGTCTGGCTTCAGATCACCCTGCAGCAATGAGACCATTACCTTACACATCGTAGACAATGCCCTCTTAACTAAAGATGAAGAAGACCCCTGCCTCCTAACCTTGCTGAACCTCAAATTTGCCTTGAACACAGTCGACCACCCCACCCCCATATTCACCCTGGAGCCTTGAATGGGATTCACCAGCAATGTTCTTCACTTGTTCTCTTTCTAACTTTCCAACCAACACCAGTTTGTTTGCATGGTCACCTCCAAATTGCAAAAGATCCCAATTACCTGTGGAGTCCCCCAGGGTTCTAATCTATCTCCTGCCACCTTTATCCTTTACATATAGATGCTCGGTGCTCTAGTCATAGATAACAGCATCAGGTTTCACCAATAGGCAGATAATACAAAAAGTCTCCTCAGCTCTAGACATCTGTAAACAATTGGAGTGTTAATGGGGTTGAAACCCCACATCAAATAATAATCACAATACTTGTCAGGATAATCCACAAAATACACTACATAAAGCTGTACTAACCCTCTAGTAGATTGCACAAAGCAGCCAGGCTAAACTTAGAGGCAAAATGTCAAATATTGTGCAGTACTCAATCAGTCAAAAAAGTGAAATGCAGCACAAGAAAACCCCAAACAATTCAGAAAAATAGAGAACATTATAAAAATAACAACAAAAAGTACAAAGCACCAACCATGGTTACATGGTCGAGAAAATCAGGGTAAAAGTCACAAGTCCTATTGCAATGGAGTGCGAGTACGATGCAATGATCAGGTAGGTCCCACTATAGACTAACCTTAGGACTTAGAACAATTTCTATGAAGATTGAGTCTTCACGGTTAGCTGTGAAAGGGATCCTAGGTCTGTCTTAATGTTCCTTCCACATGCACTTCTGTGACTCTCACCCAGCCTGCTGAATGAAGCTTTATGAAACTTCATTAGCTGTAGGATGCCACCAGTTTTCCTACCGTTACTGCTGCTCTGCTTCCTTGGCCACTGTTACAGTTAACACCTCTGCTAGGAGGCGTTGAGGAAGCAGACATGATGAGCAGAGCAGAGTGGGTGTGGCTCAGGAAGCATCACAGCGGGCCGCTGCAGCGACATGGGTGCAGCTCTAGGGGGATAAGCTCGGATTCACGAATGCCTGCCCCCATGATACCCTCGGAGCCATCAATCCAGAGGTGTTTGGCTGCCACCAGCTACCCTTGCCCCTGCTCTGCGATGCAATTAGAGCGAGAAGAACTTTGAGAGTTACATTTTACTTTATCTCACGCACACGCATTCCCTCTTCCATGATATATTATTTCATGGCATAAGTATGGGCGGATCACCGAGAGATCATGTCCTAAATATGTTAACCGATGCTACACATACTGCACAATGCACTTATTCTTATTTTTTTTATCCTATCTATAGAAAATTAGTAGGACATACCAGTTGCTACACTCTATGCATGAAGATCAATAAACTATATCGTTAGACGCCAGACACGGTTTAGTTAAACCATTTGATCTCATTAACCTCAGAATTTTAATTAACTTTCTTCAATACAAGCTGCTCATATTTTGAAGTGCTGCTCTGTGGCACACAATAGGAATTAGAGACTAGGTACCAAATCCCCAACCTCATTAACAATGCACAAAGTAATTAGCAAGGAATTGATGCTTTGAAATTGAGGATAGCATCTGTGAAAAGTAATTCCTAAGAGTGGCAATGAGAAAAGGAGACAAAAGAAGAAATGCCAAAGTTACTTGCTTTCATCTAATTGTGTAAGGATAGGCTCAACAAATATGTGAATTGTTGATTGAATCTAATTATGGAATATTCAGTGCTTGTCTACATCAAAGCATATCCTGCTTGCACGTTTTCATACTTGCCTCTGGAACAGAGGGGCCAGATGTACTGAGAACCTTTTTGCACAAACTGATTGCAAATTGTGCACTGATTGTTTTTGTGAATCAAGTTTAATTCCCATTGAGGATGGGTAGCAATCTGACCTACCTCATGAATATTAATCACAAGGGAACTTCATGGGGATAGTGGACTGCTAGGGTCAGAAGGCTACCATGTCTGTGAGGTATAGTAAACCTTTTTTTTAATGCAGCCCGTTTTCCTTAAGGAAAAAAGGGCTGCATTTAAAAAGAAAGGTTTTCTTTTTTTTATAAAAGTTTGTTTGAGAGTTGGTAGTGCTTCTGTGCGCCAGTGCCCACTCCACAACAAAGTTGTTTTGCCATTCATGAAGTGGAAGGTGTCTCAAAGCGATCCCTTCTCTTTTGAAAATAATTTACGACCTATTTTGAGGAGTTAGTACATTTTCAATAGTTTGCAACCAGAAAGTGAACTCAGATCATAGATACAGCTAATATCCAATAGCAGTTTGAAAGTGACAACCTAAACACACCTCTTCCAGTTTGGTATTTGGCACCTATTTCTAGAACCATTTTGCGATATGGTAAGCCTCTAGAAAATTGCAAACCGGGCTTAGTGAATACCAAAAAGCCATTTTGCGGTTGCAACCCCTCAAATTTATCACTTTGCAGGGTTGGAGACCGCAAAATGGCTAATGCATCTGGGCCATTGTGATTATGTCATGATGTATGTTATAAACATAGTCCAGTAATGAAAAGGGCCTGGCTTGATAAATAATGTTACCACTTTGTAACAACATGTAATATACATTCTTCATTTGCAAAGAAATATGGCGCTAATGCATCAAAGGTTTTTATTCTTCACAATGATTATACCATAAAAAGGGGCTTACCTTGAGCAAGGGAAACCCAACAGACAAGAGCAAGACACGCCCAGCAACCCCGGAACAGTCGAGCGGTTAGCGCTCTAACAACACTCCACACAGGGCTATTTAGCCCCTCGGAGGTCATAGCGCGCAGCGGTTGCGCGCAGAGGGGCGCCATTGACGGCGCCGAAGACAAGCCAAAGACCTGCCCGTCTGCGCCCGTCCGCGACAGGACGAGGCCAGGGGCCATGGGGCCTAACACTATTGACTACCCTCTTCAGCCTACTTCCAGGATGACCTACTCTGCTCAGGTACTTCATGATATAGGCGGAAAACAACGTCAGTTACAAGAGTGTATGATGGGAAGGTGTCTCCAGTTAGACAGCCCATTTTCTTGCCGCTTTTGTCGAGCTCAGTTTGGCATACTTATTCACGAGACTTGCCCTAATAAGAGCACTATTCCTCCCACCTACTCTGCTAGCGCTAGTACGAATAGATGTAAAACCTTTATTGGAAGTAAAAACCTACTCTGTAATATTAGGTCTCTTCCCAAACACACGTCAGAAGTATGGGATTTAATTTCTACCAGTGAACCGGATTTTTGTTCCCTTACAGAAACCTGGCTCAAACCCCATTCTACTCCAGCGATCACGTTAGCAATTCCTTCAGGCTACAAAATAATTAGGCTGGATCGCCCTAGTAAAGCAGGAGGAGGGATAGCAATTGTCCATAAACAAGACATTCATTGCACCATCTTGGCTGAAGTGAGCTCGCCAGCTATCGAATTATTGGTTTTCAAATTCTATCATTCCCCTAAAAACATACAGATGGGTACTCTAGTATTCGCCCCCCAGGACCATGTACTAATTTCTCCAATACGCTAATTGAGGCTCTTGCCCCACATATTAACATTGACAGGGACTTTTTAATGGTAGGGGATTTTAACATACACAGTAATTTGAAAGACTGCAAAGAGGCACAGTCCGTACTAAATGATCTATCTCTACTTGGGCTAACTCAAAGAAATTCTGGGCCAACGCACCGGGCAGGGCACACATTAGATCTGATTCTAACTAATTTTCCTACAGTCACATGTACTCCTCCCACTCAAGTAAGTTGGACTGACCATTCTATTATTGAATTTTATACTTCACACCTTAATAACTCTCTGCACAGACCAATTTCTCTGCCTTGTCTCCGACGGCAGTGGCATAAAGTTAATAAAGAAGTCTTTACCAGTAATTTTATAGAGCCCTCTGTTACTATGTCAGAAAATGTTGAAAGCGCCCTAAAGAAGCTGGAAACAGCAACTAGAGTAGCCATAGATAATATAGCCCCTATAAAGAGTTTCAAATCTCGGCCTGCTAATAAACAGGAAATCTGGTTCTCTAAAGACCTTAAAACACTAAAACAAGCAGCCAGGAAGCTGGAAAAAATATGGAGAACCTCCCATTTGGAGAGTGATAGAAAGCACTATTGGGACTCACTAACCATCTATCATAAAGCTATCCGGAGTGCGAGAAAAATTCATATAACATCTCAAATTACGGCTGCAGGGAATTCTCCCAGGGTCCTTTACCAGGTGCTCAATTCGTTTGTTAAACCGGCAGCATGTGAAAGCACTGAACTTGCGTCTCAACAGCTCTGTAATGGTATATCATCTTTTTTCTCCAATAAAATCGATACTATTTATGAGAAAATTGTGGAGTCTAATAATGCCATGGCTACCGACACAGTTCTTGCTTTCCAAAACACAGAATTTAATCATGGCATAAATACTTTGGACATCTTCCCCCCCATTACTTATGAGGATCTATCTGTATTGGCCAAGCAGATTAAAAGTGGCAGTCCTGACGATATTATTCCAGCCAGATTAATGCCCACTCTATTTGACACACTATGTCCTACTATCGAAAAACTCGTCAATCTGTCCCTGAGTACAGGATCTGTCCCCAGAGAATGGAAACGTGCACTAGTTAGGCCGATTAGGAAAAATACCACCACTGCTTGGACCAAATTATCCAACCTAAGGCCAATTTCATTGTTACCTTTTCTGGGAAAACTTACAGAAAAGTATGTTAACAGACTCCTCTCCAGCTTTGTTGAAGCTGTGGGCGGCCTTGACCATTCTCAATCTGGTTTCAGGCCAAAACACAGCACAGAGTCTACACTACTGTCTGTTATGGACGACCTACACATGCTCCAAGATAAAGGCTATTCCGTGATCTTAGTCTTATTAGATCTATCAGCAGCGTTCGACACCGTGTCTCATAACATTCTTATTAACCGGTTGTCGAACGTGGGGATTAAGAACAAAGCCCTTGCATGGCTGAGAAGCTTCCTTTCAGATCGTACCCAGACTGTCACCATGGGTACGTATCGCTCAGCAGAGGTAAAAGTTTTGAAAGGGGTACCACAGGGCTCTTGTCTAAGCCCAACGCTTTTTAACATCTATGTGGCTCCCCTGGCAAGAGTGATGCGTAAATTTGGCTTCATCCCCGTGTCATATGTTGATGACACGCAGCTCCTCTTCCCTTTTAAGACCCTTACCTCGGAATTGAGGAGCTCTTTCTCTGCAGGCATGGAAGCTGTAGCATGCTGGATGTCCACTAACTACTTACAGTGTAACGTCAACAAAACGGAGGTCATGTTGTTCGGAGAAGCCAAAATACTCTGGACTCCAGACTGGTGGCCACCTGGTCTAGGCGTAGTACCTGAGCCCAAACAGATTGTTAAAAACTTGGGGATTCGCCTTGACCAGGATTTGTCACTAAAACAACATACTAATTATGTCACAGGCGTATGCTTCCATACTATTAGCCTGCTACGTAAAGTCTTGCCATTGCTGCCGGACCACTTCAGGAAGACGCTGGTGCAGGCCCTTGTCATGAGTCGGATCGATTACTGCAACGGTCTGTTGCTTTCTGCAAATGAGGGAGTATTGAATAGACTCCAGGTGATACAAAATACTGCGGCTCGCCTTGTTCTTAATGCCCCTCTAAGAACAGCATCAAAGCCACTTTTAGAAGAACTACACTGGCTCTCAATCCGTCAAAGGATAAAATTTTAAATTTGCTGCCTAATACATAAGAGCCTAAATAGACAAGGTCCACTATACCTGGAAAATAAATTTATTCCATACATTCCCTCCAGAATGCTCAGATCCAGCAATGGGCATCTACTGGTAGTACCGCGTGCCAAGAAGGCCAGGCACGGAAATAAGGCCCTATCAGTGCTGGGACCTAAATTGTGGAATTGTCTCCCTGTAGCTATTCGTCCGTGTTCCGAACACTTGATGTTTAGGAAACAACTTAAAACCTTGTTGTTCATAAATGCGATCTAGTGACCCTCGCATGTTTCACTCTTGATAAAGGATTAACCCGCCAGAAGCGCAGAGATACTCCAGTCGGAGTCGATTCTAGCGCTATAAAAACCTGCAAATAAATAAATAAATAAACATTCAATATGTCATAATTCGAAGTGAGCTGTAATTCTTATAATGCCTCACAATATATGCATGTTAATACATTGGGAATAACAAAGTAATGAGGTCATCCCCTTTTCTTAGTGACTCACAATTAAATGGATCAACTGTTTGCATCCTTTCCAGAGGTCACAAAGTCTAAGAAGGTTACCAACCACCACTTGTGAAAGAAAAACTAACTTAAAGGTAAAAGCTTTCTTAGATGGACAGTTCCTACTGTGTGAACCAACATGGAAGGCATTAGTTGACAAGGCAGTGGCCCCGTTCATCACTGAATGCTTTCCCAGTGTAGAAACTATTTTTGAGGTCCCCGCTGTGGCTGTGTGTATTCTCCATTCAATTGGTCGTAGGGACCACTGAAAAGAGGAAATCTACAACCCTAATGGTTGTATACAGTGATTTAAATTTGCCTTGAAATGTTGCCACTGGAAATGTATCCCCTTTATGGCAGCTGTCTTTTCACTGCCAACACACTTTCTCTCCTTATCGTGCTGCGGGTGTATGCAAGCATTTTAAATACTCAGTACTCACCAGTTTTTTATTGTCTGCCTCCATTTCTAGGATGGTCCATCTTGGTACGAGCTACATTAATCATGTTAAGTATGCACACATTGGTTCTTAGAGAAAGCAAACCTATCTGTGACACAATGTAGAGGACATAGAGCCACCACCTTGGTGGTCGAAAACCCAGGCAATAAATCATCACCTTAGTTTTGAGGAACTAGGAAAATATAGGACTCATACCCTATTCTGTGGTGTTGTCTTACAAGGCAACACTCTAATATCCTTGTATCAACCACCAAACTGTTTTGTGGTGTGAATCACACTTCCGGTCACCTCCAAATATTATGGGAGTACACGGCAGCGTACCTACGCATTTGATTATATGGAAAAATCCCCTACTTGTATTCAAACCTTATAATCTGCCATGATTTTCATATTTTATTCTCGAGTAAATATTGTAAAAAATAATATTTAGCAATGCATATTATTTGAATTACCTTTTGGCTGTCACCTGGCCAGCATTATGTTTCATGCAGAATGCATTGCGGGTTTGAATTCCTACTCCACAGGTATCTGCTCCATTCCAGTAAATAGTAGCATTAAGAGTGGTCGCCATGGAACCTTCAGAACAAGGGTCCCATGCTGAGGTTTCCCAGTAAAATGAAGTGCAGGCGTGATCATTGCATAGTCTATATTCTTGGAGAGCTTCAGTGGTAGGACAATGTTTTCCACCTGCATGTAAATAATAGAATATCACGTTTATTATCCAAACGTATTTTACAAACATTATCACATGAGCATGTAATACAAAAAGCAAATACATGTTCTGTCAAAGAAAATGCTGGAGATTCTGTGAGTAGCTAACTGATGAGCAAGTATGAAATGTCCACCCTCATTCCATGAAACTTGTGTTGATATGACGGGCTGGAGAAATGTTTCCATGACTTGGGTTCATAGGAGTCATTGGAACAAGAAGTAGGTGTCTAGTTGTGTCACTAAAAGCTGGTACTTCCTTATAGGAGATGCAGTTTACCCTTTTCCTACCCACTCTCCCCTTAGCATTCTGGTGCAAAGTTCAGGCAGTAGCAGCCATGTTCACTGGTGCTGCTGAAATCACAATTATGTTTTACCAGCTATTTTAGAGTGGGAGTGGTGTCTTGATATGAGGATGCACTCTTTCTGTGGAAGAAATTGCTTTTTGTTGGGTAATTTCTATTCATTTTGGAATATTATGGGAATAGTAGGTGGCTGCAAATATTCTCATTCTAATGCTTGCATCTGCCCCAAGTTAGTAAAAGCGATGCAAATAGAACTTGAACCGCATCTTACATCACAAGAGCTAGGCACCTGCACTGTTCTTATTCGTGATTTGATAAAACATATATGTTTGGAATTTATAAAGATCATAATTCTGAATGAGTTGGGGCAAGGGCAAGCAAGGTGTGACCCTTTTTCGGAAGTGTTACCTGGTCCTGCATTTTCTGGCATCAGTCTTAGGCACACATGGGGGGGTGCCTCATTAATGAAAAATGGTAACAATTTGTTTTGCTTGTCAATGTAGAGCAATGCAGATGGGCACAATGACATTTTTCCTGCAGTGTTTAAAATACATGTACCATTCTTGAATGTCTTTCAGGTTGTGTTTCTCTACCAGCACAGTGATATACCTCATTTGGGCTGCTGTAGCTTGAAGGGTATTTCTAGTAACAGCCATGAAGATGCTCAGATAGTACCTTGCCACAACAGTATTTGATACATCAGTAAAAGCAAGAATATAGAGCCTGTGAGGGTCAAAGGTATACAACTTGTTTTTAGACTCGGTGCACTGGAAATGCTTATCTCTTGAAGACTAGTTTTCCTTGATTTCAATTTGAATCTGAGAGATTGTGTTCTATTGGATTGCTGATATTATTGACGACTAAAAGGAATGAACTTGCAAATCAAGACCCATAGTCTTACTGCTACAAGCTGCACTGGATTTACACATTTTGGATCTCCCAACTTTTTCCAATAATACTCATGTAAAATGTCTGGGAATTTCAATTTATTTGTAATAGAAGGCAGTTCTTCATGCATTGGTTATGCAGAGGGATCTATGTACAACTGCATTTTGTAGTACATTTATTAATACTACAATAGTACTTATCACATACTAGGGAAACGCTATTCACTAACCTGACTGCAGAGGTCTCTGTCTCTCCTATCTTTTCTGGTTGGAGATCACTGCCCTGAAGATGGAAATCTCTACACACATAAGTGTACATTTCAGTAGTAAATATAGGAGGGCAAGGGGAGTGGCGAGAACACTTACTATTAAATGAGAGGTGCGTATGGAAGACTAAGGAGGGGATTAGGGGAGAGCTAAGGAGGAGTTTAGGAATTGATATGCACCCTCCCACAAATGAATAAGCCCATTCCTATTCACACACTGCACTTCAAAAGTTCCTACAGCCAAAAATTACCCTAAACAGCAGTAAATGCACTCATGCTCAGACCAGGACTAGGCCCAGCACTATGTATGTTCAACCACTGGTACTGACACACCCTCCCATTGATAATAATGAAAGCAGGAACCTAAAATAGTATTCCATACAAAATAATGTTACATTACATTCACTCATTTCAACTTTTTGAAAATATCTAAGCATTTCATAATATAAAGCATTTTTGCAACTTTTTATTAATGTGGAAATAAATGGAAAAATACATTTTTGTGTAAATTAATTTAAATTAATTCTACATACATTTTTGTACATTTTGATACATGATGAAATAAATATAAGCAGGTTACTTTAGATGAGATGTAGGTCTAACATCATTTGTATTTTAACTTAATAGATTTAATTTAGATGAATATTTAATTCCAAATTATTGTGTTGTAGATTTAAAATAAATGTACATTAATATTTAACATAAAAAAGTTTTTATTATTTTTTAAAGTTTATTAAACTTTTAACATTGCTTATATCCTTTATATCCTTTACCATAGGGAGTTCTCCACTCCGTTGCAGAGAACTCTGCCTGAATATGTATAGGTACTAGTAGGATAAATGTTACACTCATACATTTGGCTCCACCCCCTGTATTTGAGGGTGAAAATATGCAAGTTTACATCTTGATGTACATTTGCCCTATAAATGAGTTAATAGGCAAAAGTAGTACATTTGCTAAAAAGTGTAAGTATACATTTTCATGTGTACATTTTCTTTTGAAGACAGGACCTAGATTCTCTAAAAATGCATAAGAAAATGGTTTGAGTGAGTGCTATTTCTTTTTTGACAACATTTCATGTCTCCACGGAGAATCATATTTTCCCTTTTTGAGTGTATTCTTCCATTTCCCACCCTGGTAAGGGATTTACTTCTATCTCACGCAGTTTCTAGGGCTGGAATAGGTCCAGGAAATGTTTTAAAATATACACATTTAGTTCATGTATCCTATAATAGGTCGGATCGGTGTACATGTTTCAGCCAGTCACTACCATATGCTGGCTTTCGTCAGGACCAAGAATGTGAAAACAGACTGAGGGAGTATCAATCAGTCTTAAGTGAATTTAGTGAGCACATGCTAAGGTGCGTATAGTGAGAGAAACCCTATTAATTTTCTCATAGTTTACAAGAGCTAACTTGCAGTAGATTTGTTAGGACTTGTCATCTGTAGAAAAAAAACACAAACGATAATCAAAGACACACATATGAACAATAAAACATATACATGAGGAAAACATGCACTCATGTGTGCATCACACAGTGTCCGGCTAGATTGAATTAGATCACTATGGTGAGGACAGCTTATACACCCATGTGTGCATCACACTTTTTGTTGTATAAACATGTAGACAAGCACTAGGCATGTTCAGACTATTATGAATAGGTGGTCCCCATTACTCGAACTCGTACCCGTGCTGTTTGCGGAGATGCCGTGTAATTTTGGCATGACTCATGGCTTTTGTTGAAAGTCTTTTTTCAGTCAAGCAACATGGATCCCAGAAGGGGGCAGTGACTATTGTCACACTCTGGAAAGAAGCCATATTACAATGCAGTTGTGCTCTCTGGAGGTTAAATGAAATGGGTGCGACTGAGGTAGTTAAAATCTGCATACTAACAAATAAACTGCATTTTAAACCAGCAATTTCTGTAGAAGCTGTAACAATTAAGTTTTTGTTATTTTCTGTAAAGGTCCATCTCGCTCAGAGGCTTCTTTGGCTCCTGCAAGATATCAGAATGACAAATCATATTTGCAGCTATTCCTTATGGAAAAATTTAGCTGAAAATATGTCCTGAGTGTCTGGATCCAAAAAAGGGGTCTATTTTGTATAAGCCATATTTTGTGGGACAGTTCAATCACCGAGGATCAAATAACTTGACGTCAAAATAAAATACAATCCAATGGTCTAAACAGGAAGACATTGAAAATCTGGAAACTACAACAATGATCTCTTTATTAAGTGATCATTTTTAAACCTGAATTTAGAAACATCGGTACCCTCTGCCTTAATGATCATGCCATTCATGACAGTCAGTTGTCATTTGTACTCATTGGGCATGATTTACTTTGGTGAAAGTTTACTACTTTTCGTTATTCACAAACTCTGGGCTGAGTGACATAGTTAAAATAAACTTTTGTGTAAGTTTACAATTGTTTGAAATTCACAAAGGTGTTTTACTATTAGTATATTTACAATTGCGGAATCGCAGCACATAAGAATATAGGATAGTCCTATTTTTGTGTGCAGAGACTCCACAGTCGTAACAATGCTACTAGTAAAATACCTTTGTGAATAGCAAACACTCAGAAACTCACACAAAAGTGTAAGTTTACATTTATAGAACAAGCCCACAGAGACTAAATTAACTTAAAAAGTGAAAGTTACATGTCTCCATCCCTGGAAATAGGAATAGGTTACTCGTATGTGAGTGGATGATGTTCCTCCCTAAACCACTCTTTTTCCTCCCTAATCCTGAGCGCTTTTGGAGTAAGCCTGCGGCTTTTTGGAAAACCACTCTCCTGCACCCTACCCACATTTACAGCTAAAACATGTGCATATGTGTGCGAAGACTCTGCAGTTGGGCCGAGAAATCTGAACATATAAGTATTTCAAAAGTTTACAGTCTGTGTAATGTTCCCAAAGGTTGTGAAGTGTTTTGTTAAAGAAGATCAGCAGTAAAATGTTGAGCTCTGGTAGATTCTGTTGGAAAGAACCCACTAAAAACACCATTAGTGATCTGATTCTCTTGCTGGTAAGAGTTTTAAGTGAAAATTAGTATACAAACACTAATTTCCAGGAACTTTTTTCTCACAGCTGTTAGCCTGAAAACACTGCTTTAATCTGCATACCCCGGACCTACACAGGATATTGCTGCTCCATAGTAAGAAATTGTACTAAGAAAGAAGAACAATCCTGCCTAACTGTTGGATTGCAAATTCGGAGGTAAACTGTAATGTAAACATATTCCTAAAAATTAAAGCCCAAAATGTCCCAGTATTAGGCAAAGATTGCTCAGCTTTTTCTACAAGTGAGCCTCAAAGGACAGCAAGCAGTGCTAGACATCTGTCTCGGTCCTTTGGTGGCTCACTCACCTCTATGTATTTGTTTTCTGTTACATACGCACAGTGAGAAGTAACTCCTCGTTCTCTCCTTATAATGGTCCTAACAGGATCTGATAACCTTCTTTTGAAAATAAACACTTCAAAACCTCTGTGAACATTACACAGACTTTAAGGTTTTGAAAAGTGCTTCACAAAGTTCCCAGAGAAAACCTCTGCAACTTCACATATTTATAGATTTTTCTATTGATTCGATGTGTGAATTCAAAAGGTTGCTCGGAAAATGCAGTTGAAAGTCTAGCACTTGTAGCCATCAGTCTGTTCTATGAGAGTGTAACATATTCCCTCCCTAAATGAAAGTACCTATAGAGCAACTACAAGCTTTCGTCTGTGTGGCCTCACAGGAGCCAATTTGCAGGTTTATTGATTGGATGGGAAAATCAAAACTTAAAAAATTGAATGATGAAACCAAAGGGCTAGCTCTCCATGAAAGGGGGGGTGGGGGACTTCACAGATGAAAGAGTGATAAATTTTACCTAACACAGAACTCTTACTCACCTTCTCCTGGTAACGCCAGAATGGACCTTGTCCGTCTTTGTGTTCCTTCAGATTTTTTACTGGAACATGAATGAGAACACACAGACCAGGCTGACCATTCTGTAGTAACACAATCTGCACGGCAAGGCACTTCACAAACCATTTGCGAAGGTGGAGGATCTGAACACAGTTCATTTGCAACATCCTCCCCTACAAATAAAGGATACCAGAGGATGAAGTAGGATTAACCTAGACAGACAAATTAAAACAATCTACATCTTTATTTATTTATTTACTCACATATATTTTTATTCATAGGATAGTTAACGGCGGCAGCAGCAATTTAGCACTCAAGTCTAGATACCAAGCATGTCTGCTCAATACAGTGTGTTGGATAACATAAACAACTTGGGTTTAATAATGGTGATAAGTTAAGGATTAAGTAAGACACTGAATACATTGCAAGATATTCAATGCATAAATATATCTTACAATGTATGTGATCATGGGGACAAGTTTGACAAAGAGACATGGCTCTGCTGGAGAAGGAATGGTTTAGAGCAATCATAAACATTTAATGCATCGATATTGAAATAATTTAAGTTCTCATTAAATAATTTAGTATGTGGACAGATTTCTGATAATAAGTGCAGTCAATTTAACAACTGGCACAAATAAATCATAAAACATTTTTAGGACACACTGTTTGAAAGAACAGTCTATTAATATACAAATATTTGACAAGTTTTACACTCAAAGTACAATCAAAGAACTTCTTCATCATATAGATATTCACCATCCAGGTTTAGTAAAATATTTTTGAAAAACTAATTTCTTAAATCTATCATACTGATTTTACAAGGCTGATAGTATATTGACATGTTACTTTTAATCTGTTTCAGATTGTTGTAAATTAATTCAAGGACTCGTGGCAAAATAATTGGAAATGGGCCAATGTACCTAATATGATTCAACCTTTCTGGTTCCGATCAGATGTTCAAACTGATAAATTGAGGCCTAAACTCACCAAGGCAGTGTCTCTATTAGTGGGAATCCTATGCGAGACAATTTGAGTGAGAAGCTTTGTTTAGTTCCGGGGTACTTCTTGTTACTGGGCAGTACCGGTGCTGGTTTCCACTTATTTTGCAGGGCATTAAATACTATTTGATTTCCATGCGATACTCACGCGCTAACTTTGTACTCCTCATTTTGCAAAAGTAACCTAAATGTGCTTTCAAGGTGTACTGGAATGGGTAATACAGCTTTGGAATAGTAGGTCACGATAATCACATACTACAAATTCAATGCAGAGAGACATCTTTGATTTTTAATCAGAATATATGTTTATTTTTACATACCTAAGTAGGCTACATAGAATTATAAACAATGTAAAATACCCTAGGTCCTAACAGCTAATCAAACAAGTAATGGCACAAGAAAGGTTTTGAGAACTTAGGAAAAGCATATTTTAGGGCAGGAAAAATCTGAAATGTCAACTTTTACTCTGTTTGCACTCTCTTTATCTGTTTAAAAGTTGCCCTCAGCAGTAGTGCAGACTACTGCAGATGCACTAGTGTCTGCTCAGTACAAGAGTTGCATTAGTGTAATTATGTTGCTATTGATAAATCTGTCATTTATGCAATGTTTCCTGTCGTTTTGAGTTCAAGAGTTGATTTTTGGCCGTGAGCCAGTGCTGAACCGATTGAGCTTAAAGCTCAAAAAGCACCAGGTAAATGTAAACTAGATCCCATGCAACTGAAATGGTGGAGCAACTGCTTGGAACATGAAAGCAAAGAATTAAGGGTCTGATTTAGAACTCGGAAAAAGGTTTCCCCTTTTGCAAAATGTAACCTATATCTCGTCCACCTTTTTACAAGTTCATTATAACCTAATGCACTTGTAGTTAGGTGGACAGGATATCCATGCTGTTTGTGACGGAATACCCATCAACCAAACTCTATATCACTCCCAAGGTCTCTATGTCAAAGGTGTCCGGTTAACCAGAGTTACAAGCTTTGCTGAAAGTAATGTGGAAGTTATCAGTAGATGATCAGTAAAAATGATAAACTGGGCTAGGGAATGGTATTTGGTAAGAACGTTGCATCTCATGGGTGAAATTCTAGGGTAATCCCAAACCTTAAAGCCCAAAAACACGATAAAGTTGATGATCTTCCAAGGTGGCGCAACCAGGGTCAATTGCCACACACTAGAATGGCCAGCACCCACCAGGTCAAATTGAAAGTTCCATGATTAGTGTTCTGATGGTGCAAAACTCATGGCAACTAGAAGCTTTTCTAAGGTCTAAAGTAAAAGGGCAAATCCTAGTGGTAAACATGAATATAGGACCAGCAGTTAGAAAATTGTTCCACACTTCTGTCTACCAGTTAGCCATGGACTTACTTGCTAAGTACAGTTTACAGGGCTGGGATACACAGAACATGCTTATGTGTACTGAAAGCTCAATAACAGGTGCAGTACTTGATTGCCTACGTGCATTCTAGTCACTCTTTCAATGTAGGGCTTACAGAGATGCTTCTAAACTTTGATCCAAAGAGAGTGGGTTGCCGGATCACATGACCTCTGACCACATGCCCAGACGTGGGTTCCGTGCTCACTGTGCCACAGAAATTAAAGCAACATGCTACTAATGAGCCCCAATGGGAGTGACACCAGTCTATGGTTGCTTGTGGTCCCTTCTGGAGGTGGCCCTGCCTTGCAGTTCAGAGCAGACAGTGCTCATGAGGAGCAGGGTTGGTATTGATTTGCATAAGGCGGCCTTAGTCTAGAATGGCATAATGATGGACTGGAATGCGGCCTGAGCGATTGCCAGTGGCTGAGATTAATTTGAGCATTACTCTCTAAACTGTGATCTGTTGGAAAAGTGTCAAAATAAAATGTTGTGAGTCTTCTTATGCGGGTGATGACCAGAGGAATGCTTTTATTGAGTAATGTGCAGCTAAGCTTGAGCCTTAAATACAGAAAAGGGAAAGGAACCTCATTCAATATTGTTCTGCCACATGACACTACCTGCTGGGGGGCCAGTAGGTTTCTTGTTTGTTTAACAGATCAATACCTTATATAAATATAGTTTTCGTTTGTCTGAGGCTGACTGGTGGAGACAGATAGTGCAAACAGAGTTACCACAGCCCCCTGAATATTAACACAACTACCTTGTGGTCTTTCAGGCAGTTAACAGCAAGACGTCTCTCCGAGACTGTTCTTCGGCCTACATCAAACCTAAGGTAGGTATGTCTGTTCGGTAGTCTGTCACTTTTTTTCAAATCAAACAGCATTTCTGTTGAACTAAAAAAAAAAAAACATGCGATGGCCCTTTAAAAAATATATTCTCTCAATAAATCTAATTGATCCCATCACAGAAGAAATGCGAGATTAATGCCTGACACTTGTACAAGGCATCATGAAGCTGTGATAGAGTCTCTGTTGTCATTATGAAGTTGTAATTCGTCCCTATAATCCATACTGTCATGTGAATAGCACACCTCTTGAAATACATGCCGCTTATATAGACAATGCTCACGTTTTATTCTTCGTTATTTAAAGCCTAATGTGTGCTGTTCAACATTTACAAATCATTTATCAGGGATCACCAATGAACCTTTGTAGAAGGTAGTGCAGTTTAACAGATTTACACCCCAGATTGCTTTCCTTCGCCATTTCAGTGTAAAAAAGACAAACGTATCTTCCTAAGTATATTCAGTCTCACATACTGAAATACATTCTTCCTGGCAAACATCTCTGCATGCAGAGGATGAAACAAGAATAAGTGAAGAGGGAAATGATCCGCATTGATTTTCACATAGTTTATGAGTTAAGGAAGGCAGAGAGATCGAGAGGGAAGGGAGAGGGAAAGGAAGAGAGAGAGAAATAAATAAAAAAGATGATTGAATGCCCTGTGAGTGTTTGTCCGTGCAAATAAACATCCCACTGCAGTGTTCTTGCAATCACGGATGACATCACAGATGACATAAAAAAGTCCCTCTCCCACGACCAAACTGTACGCAGTGAAGGGGCACTGGCTGAATGGAGTCAGAGCTCTCAATAGCCATAGGGCCTCATTTATGAGGTTTAGCCGTAGGGCAGTGCCACAGGCCTTTGTGCTACGTTGCGCTACGGCAAAAAAAGGGGAGGAATGCACCATATCTGTCAGATACCGCGCATTCCTTTCCTTTTCACCTGCGCCGTCGCACAATGGGCTGCTGTGCGCCAACGCAGGCACCTTTGCACCATGATGCAAGGGTGCCTGCATTGCAGGGATGATTATTTTTGTGCAGGAAGGAGAACTGCATTAAAGGGAATGATATTTACAAAGCAGCATTATGTAAAAAAAAGGTGGCTTGGTGCTACCTCGTAAATATGGAACAGGGTCCTGCGCCTCAGAACGTCACAAAAAGTGACATTCCAGCAGCACAAGGGGACTCATAAATGAGGCTCATAGGGCGTAAACATTTCTTGCTTCCTGTTAGATGATCTGCTTTGAGTGGCATAGCATATGGCGGAAGGCCACCTACTCTGCCTACCAAATACATGAGCATACAATAGTCTTGGTGCGCACAGCGAACATTCCATTGAGACTGCAGAAAGACATCAGCTAGTCCTGTAGTTTTCAATGGGTATCAACCTGATGGTGATAGATGTGGAGATATCACAAACAAATGTATGTTTGCTCGATCACAATGATTGTATAAAAAACTGAATCCCAAATTATAGATAGTTTTATTGTGTTTGGCTTGTAGATTGGTCAAAGGCAGTATAGTATGACCTGGTTTGAGTGATTCCAGGAAAGAGCAATCTATGGTCCTCAAAGTATTCTGCATTTTTCAGATTGTCTTTCCAGGTCATCCGGGGACAGGGCATTCAGATCTTTATACGGTTGGCTGATGTTACAGTGCTTCCTCCCGAACATTCAATCCAACAGCTCTATTTTCGAAAATCCCAGGCCCTCTCCACTTTACAAGTTAAAAAATCTTTAATCTGTAAATATATAAAAAGTCTCTCTGGGAGATCTCAAACTTATCGCATAGTTCTTCAAATGAGGCTATACCAACATGTCTAAAGTAATCACCTAATCTCTTAATTCCACATCCCTCCCAGCCCATCACGATTGAACTCTGAAAAAACATCTGAAAGTGACAGATTTCTTTGTAATGGGGTATAATTATCGAAATGCCCTAATCCCAGCTTTTTGTGAAGTGAATTCCAAATCTTCAAACCTACCTGTAAGGTCTTAAACCGAACATTTTTAAAGTAGCTGTACTCAACTTGTCCCAAGAAATATCCCCTACAATCTTTCCCGAGCAACAGCTCAAAGATAGGAGGAATTCTGCCCACCCATCCATCTACCACCGGGTCACTGACGAGTGAACACATATACTGAAGAGCCGCTGCCCAGAAATAGAGTTTCAGATCTGGTATGGTCCAAACACCTTTATTTCTAGGGATAGTTAGATATTTAAGCGCCCTTGTCATTTTCGAATATGCCCAGATGAAGCGTATAATCAAGTTATTTATGGCTTTGAACCAGTTGTTGTTACATTCCAGAGGGATGGCCCTGAACAGATACAGCACTTTGATAGGAAAATCATCTTTATCACACTGCTATGTCCGACTAAACAAAAAAGTGAATTGTCCATGCTGTGCAAGTCTCTATCTGCCATCCCGATCCTGGGCTCACTGTGCCACTGGACTCAAACTAAACTGGCTGATGAGGGGTGAAACCCCGAAACCTGTCCAAGGATGTTTGTTTCCGGTCCAGCGAGGACCTGGCTTGGCAGTTCGGGCTGGACTGTTCCAATGAGGCACAGAGTCAAGACTGAATTGCATATGGCCAGGTCTAAACTGGGGTGGCATGGTGAGCAAAATAATGATGGATTTAACCCGGATCTCTTGACTGGGGGTGAATGTTTTGATTTGTTCTGAATTCCGACCATCATTTGTGTGTCTTTTGCTTTCTCGCCCTAAGTGCGCCGGCTATGCCCAGTCGTGGGTCCTGGGCTCACTGTGCCACTGGAATCAAGCTATCCTGGCTGATGAGGGGTGAAACCCCGAAACCGGTCCTAGGATGCTTGTTTCAGGTCCAGGGAGGACCTGGCTTGGCAGTTTGGGCTGGACTGTTCCCATGAGGCACAGGGTCAAGACTGATTTGCATATGGCCAGGTCTAAGCTGTGGTGGCATGGTGAGCAAAAGAATGATCGATTTAACCCAGATTGGGGGTGAATGTTTTGATTTGTTCTGCATTCTGCCCATCAATTGTGTGTCTTTTGCTTTTCTGATAACAGGGGCTAGATTGATATCAACCAGTTGATTCAACTTGGACGTCATTGTAACTCCTAAGTACACAGCTCTCTCAACTGCCTTATCAGCCGTAGACTGTGGATGACTGTTGCATACTGCTTGGGTTTTGCTTTGATCGTGCAAACAGCCTGAAAATGGCTCAAACATCTGAGCCACCCTTTCAATTTCCATTAAAGCCATTGCGTGGCTAGGAGTGCAAAAAAACTTCCACTGTGCTACGCGGAACTCCACAAGCAGCGGAGTGTGTTAGATAAATGCCATTCACGGTGATTTTCAGTGCCAGGTGCTTGTCCGCACTGAGCAATCATTGCGAATGGCACCATGCACAGAGCAAGTGGGCGTTGCTTTCTTTCTGCCGCTTGAGTAGATTTTTACTCAAGCCACAGCTTTCTCAACATGAATGGACAGTTTCTCAACGCGAGCGGTCGCGAGCATACGCGACCTCTCGCAATGAGAAATCTGACTGCTGCATTGCGAAATCTCGCTGGGAGGTTGATTTTCCATGCTCGCGCTTGCCAACTGCATGTTGACAATCGCAAACGAGGAAAAATCTTGTCAGGAGCTGGATTTTCCTCGCTCGCCGACTTGACATTGACAAACCCGAACGTGTTTTCAGGAACTCCACATCACGCGGAGTGCAGAAAACTTCGCAAACTCCGTGAGAGGAGCGGAGTTCACTGCTCAGACTTAGCTAGGAGTAACTATTGCCACATCATGCACATTAGCAAGCACTTTTGTCCCAGACATTAAATTGGATGAGTACTAGCAGGGGGTTCAGGTCAAGGTTCCAAATCAGGGGTTTAATATAAAGCGCAAAGACTAAAAGGGAACAGGGAGACCCCTGCTTGTTGCCTCTTTGAATTTGGATTTCCCCTGACTGCCCACATTAATTGCAGTCTGGTCTTTGGTACTCTGTTCTTACTGCCTTTGTGATTTCGGGTCCTATTTCATACTGGACCATGACTTTCCACAAGTACTTCCAGGAAACCTTATCAAACACCTTCTCTGCATCTAATAATATCAAGGCCATAGAGTTCCCGGGCACAGTTGAGGCATCAAAAAGCATAATGACCCAGCGGATATGCTCTGTGGTTCCCTTTCCGAGTATAGGCCCATGCTGTCTTGTGATACCTTGACGCTGTTACCAGGCAGGTCGCTCCCCACACTGCACAGCTCCACCGGTTTGTGCCCGTGTTTCCCGCCCTCACTGCTGCAGCGAGTTTGCGCCAGTCCTCTGCTTTTGTTTTTCTCCCCATCTGCCTGTCAGCCGTTTTCTTTCACTTTGTTCACTATCACTGTATTTTCTTTCCACACTCATTGTATTTAGTTACTATTCATTGTATTTCTCTTATTAGCTCCTTTATCTCTTATTTCTTCCCCTTTCCCGCCGCTGCATCCCCTGCGGCCCCGCCCCCCCTCGCTCGCTCATTCTTAATGGCAGCTGCGTGCAGCGGGCACGCCTAAGGCAAGCCTGTCTGCGCCCGTTCGTGCCTGGACCATGCCCAACGCCAGACCCCCTGGCCCCCGTGAGAGCCATGACACCTGACGCCGCTACGACACCAACATCCTCCACGAACTCAACACCGGACGATCATCCACCTGTTTCCAGGCCACCCCGAAGCTCACACACGGACCCTTCTTCTGCCGGAACTGCAGTTTCACCAGCCACCGAACATCGGCACGTCCTGCCCCTCCCACCAGGGCAGGTCGCAATCATCTCAGATGCATACTTCTCAACACCCACTCCGTCTACAAGCATGTCATCGAACTCTGGGACCTACTCGACTCATCCTTCCCGGACGTCGCTTTCCTGAAGGAGACCTGGATGAACCCCTCCTCGGCACCCGACATTACCATAGCCGTACAAGATCACCCGCAGGGACCGCACCAACAAACCAGGTGGTGTAATCACCATCGTCCACAGGAACACCCTCAGAATTTCAACCAGCACCAAAGACACCCTCAGCACTGCTGAACACCTGCACTTCCAGATCCACATCAACCCCAACACCACCCTCAGAGGAACCCTCTTCTAGAGACCCCCAGGACCCCGACCACAGTTCAGCGACTCCAGCACCTACGACGTCAGCACGCACACCCTTGCCTCCACAGACTACATCCTCCTCAGAGACCTGAACTTCCACCTCAAGAACACCAATGACAGCAACTCCACCACCCTGCTCGACAACCTCGCCAACCTCAGACTCAAACAGCTTGTCACGACACCCACCCACTCCGCCGGACACGCGCTCGACCCCATCTTCTCCTCCAGCAACCATGTCACCTTCAGCCACACTATCAAACTCCACTGGACCGACCACCGCTGTATCCACTTCGTTTTCAAGAAACACACCATGCACAACCACCCGCAACGAATCCCCCACCGCAGCTGGAACAAGGTCACCGAAGACCAACTTATCAACACCCTTGCCCGAGACCCACCAACCGACCCCACCGACACCAAAACAGCTGTCCGCAACTTCAGGCAATGGATTGACGACTGCGCCAACACTCTCGCCCCGATCAGGAAACCCTCAAACAGACACACCAACAGGAGAGCCATCTGGTTCACCACCGACCTACAGGCATCCAAGCAGACTTGCCGAAGACTTGAAAAGAAGTGGCGCCACGAACAGACACCAGATAACCACGCAGCCCTCAAGAACGCCAGTCGCAAGCACCACCAACTCATTCGAACCCCCAAGAGGACCTCCTTCAAGGAACGCATCAACAATGCGCACAACAGCAAAGAGCTCTTCAACATCGTAAAAGAACTTGCCAACCCCAGCTCCAGCTCCAGTTCCAACAACTCCCTAGCCACCTTCTTCCACCGCAAAATCGCGGACATCCACAACAGCTTCAACACCCAGACCCACCCTACACCCGCCGACACTACAGACGCATCACCGCCCAACCACACCGGCCTTCTGCTCTCCTGGAACCACGTCAATGACGACGACACCATCAAAACCATGAACACCATCCACTCCGGCTCACCATCCTAGCCCTGCCCTCACCACATCTTTAACAAAGCGAGGTCCATCATCGCACACCAACTCCAGAAGATCATCAACAGCTCCTTTGAGACCGCCACTTTGCCGGAGAGCTGGAAACACGCCGAGATCAATGTCCTACTCAAGAAACCCAAGGCGGATCCAAAGGACCTCAAGAACTTCCGGCCCATCTCCCTGCTCCCGTTCCCGGCGAAAGTCATCGAGAAGACTGTCAAAGGCAACTGACCCGCTTCCTCGAGAACAACATACTTGTCTCCTCTCAATCAAGATTCCGCAGCAACCACAGCACCGAAACTGCCCTCATCACCTCCACAACGACATCAGGGCCCTGCTGGAAAACGGCAAAAACGCGGACCTCATCCTCCTGGACCTCTCGGCTGCCTTCGACACCGTCTGCCACCGCACCCTATGCACACTCCTCCACGGCTCAGGGATCCGCGACAAAACCCTGGACTGGATGACCTTTTTCCTCACCGGCAGAAACCAGAGAGTCCACCTCCCCCTTTCCGTTCCGAAGCTACCAAGATCACCTGCGGCGTACCCCAAGGATCATCCCTCAGCCCGACCCTTTTTAATGTCTACATGACACCGCTCGCCAACATCGCCCGTTCGCACGACCTCAACATCATCTCATACGCCGATGACACCCAGGTGATCCTCTCTCTCACCAAGGACCTCTCCACCAACAAAATCAACCTCCACAAAGGAATGAAGGCCATCGCCGAATGGATGAAGAAAAGTCACCTGAAACTGAACTAAGACAAGACGGAGGTCCTCATCCTCGGCTCCACCCCATCCGCCTGGGACGACTCCTGCTGGCCGGCTGCGCTGGGAGCTGCCCCAACCCCCACCGACCTGCGCCAGGGTCGAAACTCTCCCCCAGTGGGCCTGTACCTGACATCATCCTTGCCCTGCCCCCTTTTCACAGATGAATAATCTCTGTGCACCATCAGAAAATGATAGAGACAGGCCTATTGTATAAAACTGGTGCCATTGTGAACCACGACCAGTTTACCCAGGATATCAGAAAGCAAAACTGATTGTTTTAGTTTACCCTTTGGATTCCTTTCCTCTATATCTGTTCTACTTCACGAGCACTTTCCCCTTTTTCACACTCCCTTTGGAGCAACCATTTTCCTATTAGAATATTAAATTAGGTGATCTGTGACAAAAATAATTGACAAATAAAACAGTCACCATTGGAGCTATATTTGGGGATTTGGTGTCATTTAAGGATACACATGTTTGATTTGTGAAGGATTTGGTGGTACATTAATGATACAATGTGAATTCTATATGTACCTGATATATTTCTATTTAATGAATGTTCCCCACAACTAAAGTGTAATCTTGAACGGTCTAGGACCATTGTTTTCTATACCAAACATTACCCAGTCTGTGGACTATTGTTGGTCACCCCATTATATCATAATGGTCATTTCCTCTCCTTGGCACACCAGATCATAACTTGAGCTTACAATAGGGTGTAAACGGTTTGTGCAACTAATGACCTTGCCACGTGACTATTTGTATTTCTGCACATGTTTATTACTGTCTTTCATGGATGTCACTACTTCTTTTACCCCATTTGACTCATGGGAATTTTAGTTCATCCTTTCCCCAGTGTCAGTATAAAGTGATAATGTGCTTGTGGGGATACAATTAAAAAACATGCCTAACTTAATGTAAAGAAAGATATTCAAAATCAAAGCAAGATTTCACTCCATACTGTTCTGGGTGAATCTATCCAGTCACAACTGTGAAGTTACAGTTCAGACCACATTTCCATAGGAGAAGCATGTTTTGGTTTGCTTATATCCTCTATCTCTGCTCATAACTGAAACGTTACGGGTAATCAGTCAAGCAGGGAATGAGAAAATCCAAAAGCACATTTTCCCAATTCGTTTTCAAGTGGAAAATTAGAAACAGCTACACCCAAAACCACGGAGCAGAATTACCTTAGAGGATCTCAAGATGAGACCTAGTCAGCTGCCAACACACCAAGAAAGATGTGGTGGCAGCCATTTTAAGAGTCAGGGACTTAGGCTCCTGTCTTAGATTAAAGTTTTAAAAAAAGAGATAGAGGCAGGGTAGAGATTTCCTGATGCCCCGAGGCATGGTGGGGGAATTCCAGAGGGACCCTCCTTGTGGAAAAAAACGGCAGTTCTCCAAAACTGCTGATTTTTTTTGTGCTCATAACCTCACATATTACATCACTTATGACATATTCTATGACATAATTGCAGCTGTGCATGGTGGAGCCACAAGGTTTAGTTACTTTATAACAGGAGTTATAGTTACTTGAGATAACTATAGCTGGTGAATTTCAGAGGTTTTGCTCATATAAAATGGTATGGTTTAACTGACAGTTTCACCTAACTGGAATATACCTTAAACCTTTGTTTTTCACTTAACTCTAAATCAGACCCTATACCTGAAATAGATACAACTCCCAAGACTGGCCTGTTGTCCAGCATACTCTTCTGTCCCTCAGCCACATGTTTCTTTACCACCATCTGCCTCTAATTGGTTGCAGGTGTCAGGTTCTAAACCACATACAGAAAATTCAGTGGGTGCATGCAGAGGTTTTCATGTGTCCTGATGTCTGCAGACTCTCATCTAAATAAGAAAGCTCAGTGGCATATGTGTGTGTTTAAAATATTAGTCATGGGTTCCAATTATGGTGAGATAGAGCATGGGTTCATGGACTTACTGCAGAGATGTGTGTGTGTGTAACATGTTTGTTGGAGATTGCCATTCTAGAAATGTAGTCGCCACCCAGCAATACAATGATAGCGTGGACATTCTATAAACTGTGACTAAAATTGAAAGTGTCTCAAATTTTTTAAATGAGTTTAAATGTCAAAAACTATGCTAAATAAACCAAATCAAAATATGATTCACTATCAGTTATGTTTGTATTGGGATCAAACATTTTATATGCACTTACTTGAAATTACAGATTTGTAAATTATTTTTAACCATGTCTCAGAGCACTCCTTCACAAATACTGACCCCACCCTATTGCTCTCAGGATCCCCATTCCCTTGCCCTTCTTTGTGCACTTCTACTGATGATCAAAACTCACTTTATTTTTGGAATATCAAACAGTAAATTCAGAATAACTAAGATCTTCCATAGGAGTGGGGATCAGGAGTGACATGTTTATACAACAAGAAATGTCAGTCAACAAGATACAATCAGAAAAGTGATGCTTGTGATAGAGGTCTCAGAAATCCAGACAAGAAAAATAATTTCATAGGAAGCATGGAGGGTGCAACTGTCAAGTAAGACAAGTTGCCTTTAAAATGGGTCCTTAAAAAGATCCTTGTGCTACCCACAATGACCCAAGATGACCACAAAAAAACAGCTCTTCAGAATGTTGACTCAGATTGTACAGCGACACAGATTTGATCCAAAACCCCTGTCAGAAACAAAGTATGCCCTTCTATTGGCAATGGATAAGTTCACATATCAAATTATTTTCTGAGGACATTCTCACGGATGTGCAGTGACCAGTTGCTGAAATAATATTTAGAATAGTGGAAATAGAGTTTCTAATGTTTCCCATAAATGTGATTAGTTCATGTAAGCATGGCTTTTGCTCATGATCTGTTCTTATCATCTGCAGACATTTAGTATGCCCCACATGTTATATGCAGAGGTTTTGACACTCATTCACATGTGCTATGCAAATATTCAGGGTGTTGGGCACCAGGGCATGGTCTGCTTCATCGTTGTGACTCAGGACATCATATGTGATCTAAGTATAAATATCATTTGACATATCATTTGTGCTATTTATGTTTGAGACAATGAAAAAAACGTTGTAAGTGTTCTGATTGAATAGGTAGGTTTCATTATTTTAGTATGGCTAAATGTAATTGATGAATTTCAGAGGCTTCTATGTTTTATTGGATGTTTGTTTCTGTGACCCTACAATGTCACTTTGGGGAAATTATTTCTGTGAACATATTAATTTCCTAATTATCTACATTGAATGTGCCCTCTATGCAGTTTAAACAGATTTTGGCTTATAGAACAGCATTTACATGCAGCACATAAACTATGGACATGCCACTGTGGACAAGCACATAGGAACATGCATTGAGAAGTTCTGTGTGTTTAGTAATCGCCATCTTAGCACTTCTTACCACTCTACCAACCAGGCACTGTCTATTGCCATTCGCTACATAGTCTGATCGGAGACTAGGGCCATGACCTTATGTGCAGTTCCCCTGTTGGCAGTACCAGTAATACTTGTTAGAATGGTTCTGAGCATAGGCAATGGCCTACAGCCGTGCAGAATGCCAGTACCCTTATATGTATTACCTGAAAGAATGGCTGCAGGCCATGTCTGGCTCAGACTGAGGACATCACCTTTGGAAATGCTTTATACCCAGATCCCTCACTTACAGTGCCTACATGGCATGGCCACTATCAATGCCATGCAGCCCTCCCACCTGCTGCCCTGATGATCTTGTGATAACAGAGTACATATAGGCTTATGTTTGGTTCCACAGCCCTCACATGGGTGCCAGAGCAAACTCTTCAGCTCCTAGCATTCATTAGGAATGAGGATGTTTAGCTCAGGTTAGAATTTGCAGGTTAGCACACCTCCATTAATGTAACTGTCAGTAAATCTATATTGTTTTTGTTTTGTCAATACATTTCACAAGAAAGTGCCCATAAACATAAAAGTCAACATCTGTCTGGCCTTACTGAAATTTCATCACAGGAGAATTATGCAATAACATCATCAGGCACATATCATATTGTGTGTCAGTGATCCTTAGGAAGCAATTGTGGGTATCTGGTTCAATGTAGTGAGGCCTTTTGTGTCTTTTCAAGGTTCCCCTCCTTAGTGTGAGATCTATTGACCTCACATGTTATGAATTTATCCAGGGCAAACTCTGGCAGTGTAGAATGAAGTCATCATCCACAAACACCAATTCATGTTGACCCTGGGCATAGTTTGCGAAGTAGCGCTACGCGTAGCTACGCAAAGTGCACTTTGCCAAGTGCTACGCATAGCACTTCGCGAACTGCATAGTACCCTGTTTGCACTGTGCAAGATGCCGTTTTCAATGATTGCACAGTGCGGACAAGCATCCGGCACTGTGCCATCATTGAAAACGGCATCTTGCACAGTGCGAGCTGTAGTTTTCTGCCGCTCGAGTAGATTTTTACTCGAGCGTCAGCTTTCTCAACGCGGACTGGTAGTTTCCCATCGCGAGCGGTCGCGAGCATAAGCGACCACTCGCAATGAGATACCTGACCTCCCCGCGTTGAGAATCTCGCCGGGTGGTTTATTTTCCACGCTCGCGATCGGCAACTTGATGTTGCTGATTGCGAACGAGGAAAAAGTCTCGCTGGGATGTGATTTTGCTTGCTTGCGGTTGCACACTTGACGTTGAGGACCGCGAGCAAGCACTTCGCTACGCTATGCGTGTTTGCACTGTGCTACGTGCAATTCGCGAAGTGCAAGGAGGGCAAACTTCGCAAAATACGCGAGCGTAGAGTGGTGCTTTGCCCAGGCTTAGTTGAAATGCCATTGTTCCGCATGTGGGTATTAGCCACTTCCCCAGTGTCTTGAAATGTCTCTACTGAAAGCCACCACTTCCAGACTACATACAACTCTGATGTATTTCTGAGGATTAATGCCATTCCTTGCTCATAAAAGGATGAGCTTCCTCTAGGCAGACCAGTACACTGAAACACTGTCAATATAAGGGCGTTGTCATAGTATGTGGCAAATTGTGCACACCTAATTACCCTTTGTAAGGCACTGGTCATTGTGAGCCCTTCCAAAGTTTTTCAATTGTGGCAATTTATGACATTAGTTCCAGGCAAGTCTGGACCTTTGGGGCAATCAATGGTCTCCTCCTAGTCAGGCTCATCTATAGGCATAGGTGAAATTGGAATGATATTTGTGAAATTTTCAAAATCCAAAAATGTTGCGATAAGCCAAACTGACCAGTTTCTTAGCATTTTCCATCTTGCTATTTCACACAACATTTTGCATGACTATCTTATGGAATATACTCAGGAGAGAGTTTGCATAAAAAAGGTCTTGTCAAGAGACAGTCTCCTGCTGTTGTCTCCCAGGAATTGTAGATACGAGGTGCATGCATGGGTAAAATAAGTGAAGCAGTATATGGACAAACCTCATTTTGCTATGAAATAGTAATTTTGTTGCATTTTTATAGAATCTTGTGACATCTTTCAAGAAAAAATCATACAAGTAATTTACCACCAACTCCCAACACTGTGCCAGGCATTATAGATTATGATGGGCATTACAAGTAAAGTAACTATGTATATGAGACATCTTGAATGTGATCAGGTGCTCTAGAATGTTGTATTCAAGAAATACGACTGTCTGAATGTCTTTGGGGCTGTACCAGTGTTGCCTTTAAATTATGGGAATGGAAATATACCATATAAGTAAATCCAATTCTGCCTACATTTAAAAAAAAACAACTATCTAGACATATATACATAAAATGTCACACAAAATTATGATAACCAGCCTATTCCAACAGACAAAGCATTGTAGGACTTCAGAGCCTGGTAGCATTTCAATTCATAAACATGGACTATTTTTTGCAGGAACAACTGGGATGTGCGGTAGTATCTCCTAATATATAAAGAACAAAACCTACATGATATATAACTTTGTGCATAGTAGCCACCACAACAGGAGGGGGGCCACCAATCCTAAAAGCACTTTGGCTTTTATTTGAGGGAAGAACGTTCAATCCAAGAAGGCGTGTTCTGGAGTGTATATACTGTACTTTGAAGTGATCATTTTGTGCAGAATTGCCCTACTCAGCAGGGAGAACTGTAGTTTGCACCATCAGTGCTCAATATCTGCCTGGCGATGTCCAAATGTATACTTTTTTGTTCATTTTGGGTTCTTTAAGATCAAATGGATGTATTTTCTAAACCTATGGAGCAATAAAGTATGGGTAACCAGATGCTAACATAAAGAAACAGGACATGACATGCAGGGAAAGCAAAGAGAGGAATCCTTGCATTTTAAATTCAAAATCTAAAAATTCTTATAATTATTTATTTATTATGTTTAAATTTGTAAAATGTATATGTGTATCTTTATGGTTTCTTTCTAAACCGAATAAAGATTATTGAAAGGAATGCTTTATTTAGCAAGTCATTCATCTGACAGAAGACATGAACTAAAATGCATCTAAAGATCAATGTTGTTATTTTAAAGAGTGCCCTCAAATTTTCAGTGTAATGAATTTCCATTTTGTGTACGCTTGCTGTTGCTAGAAAATATAAGCAGACATCTCACTTTAATTACCTTATTTGAAGTACTCTACAATCAAACACTTCTAATTAGAAACTCATTACTACTTGTAATTTTAAAACTTTAAAGACGAGTTTAAGGTCAAGTACCTCATCAAGGCATGCTCTACAGATCTAGGCAGAATGGCCTGCATTACAAAATAAGGTTGGTAGCTATGACACCTCACAAAGTTAGGTTATGGTAGAGTTTTAAAAAATGCAGTGCTCTTTTAGCAGATTTGCACATACTTGAATACATTTATCCATTTCGACCCACTGTATGACACCCACTGCTTAATTGATTCAGGTTAGCTGTTGGGCCTTAAGACTAAACTTTCATCTGCAGAGCACACCATAGTTGTTACTAATATGCATTAGGATGGAGAGGCCCAAGATTCCAACCCCCAGAGAATACTGCTTTAGGAAAATCATATCACTCGCACATATTCAGATTAAGAGGCAGCTGACTGTCCCAGCTTTCATTGAGATCCTTCCTAGACTATTTGTCATCATCTTTCAAACCCTTTCAGATAAACATATATTTGATACTTAAAACTATCAGCAAAGATACTGAACAGAGTTACAGCAAGTTTACAAAAGCACATAGAAGAAAGTATGCTTTTGAGAGTGGGTGGCATATTGTTCATTTGTTGTAACATTATACTGCGGAAACAATTAAAATCATGCCCTAAGTTAACAATAGCTCATGCCCCCGCCATGCACTTTTTTCTCATCAATAATTTAATTGCAAATGTTGCAGTGATATTGTCAAGGATGTCATTTTGCATGTCATGAGTGATGTAATATGTGGGATAATTAGCAGTGCATGGCGAGGGCATGAGTAATAGTTACCTTAGGGCACGAGCTTTAGCTACTTGAGATAACTATAACTGGTGAATTTGAGTACTTTTTTGTCTGAAACATTTCTTTCAACTGACATGTTCACTTACCTATAACATCCCTTTGTTTTTTTGAGTTACTTTCCAGGGTTTTGTTCGAGTAAAAGGCCCACCACACACACTGCACATCTACGTCCAACCCATGGGCAGCCAACCCCAAGCCACGCACTCCCTTCCTCTGTGCAGAGCACAGGGCCCAGCAACAACTAAACACAGGGGGCCGCAGGGAGAGACCCAGGACCTCCAAGGCCCCACTGGTTCCCATGCCAGCACCCATCCTGGGTGCCAGCCGGACCCAGTAATTCTTTTAAAAAAATGAATGGAGGGCATGTGGCACCCCCCATCAAGTTTCTACAGGACCCTGGAACCATATCTTCAGGGGTCATATTATTTTTTATGGGGAGGGAGATGAGTATCCACCCTCCAAGAGCCTTTATGGCACCCATCCCACAGGACCTTACAATGTGTTGTCAACTAGCTAGCCACACTATATGAACTATAACTCAAAACCGCTCTACCTTGCACAGTGATCTCACAAATTATGTTATGTGAGATGTCATAAGTTGTTAGAAATGCTATGATTTCATATGGTATAAATGATGTAATATGAAAGGGTATAAGCAGTGCATCGAAAAGCATGAGCTATAGTAAATGTAGTGTGGTTAGCGATTTGACCTGTGTACGGAGGAGTGGATTCATAGTAATTTGAAAATGTTAAGCAAAATATAAATTTAAGGTATAACTATAACTTTACAATTTCTAATGTTTATGTACTTTAATTTTTGTTTGTATGCAAAGGATAAATATAGTTAAAGTAATTTGAATGCACTGTGTGAAGTATACATTTAAGGTATAGCTATAACTTTAGAACTTCTAATGCTGCGTACTTCAAGTTTGGTTTGTTTAGGAAGAATAAATAAAGCTTTACTACAATAACTAAGCTTTAACCTTTATTTTTTCATTGAATTTGTATGTTTTTTAATTTTATTTTTAAATGTGTTTGTAAGATATTAGAAAGTAAATCCATCATTGTTTTTCCTTTTATACAGTGGCTTGAAGAGGAGTCGAATAGAGTGCCATTCCATAGAGTGGTGTAGAGTAGAGTGGCATAAAGTAGAGTAGAGTAAAGTGTAGTAGTGCAGAATAGAAGAGCATAGAGTGGAGTGATGGAAATTGAAATGTACAGTGGAGTGATGTACTGTGGAGTGGCATAGAGTGGAGTGGTGTCGAGTGGAATAGCATAGAGTGAAGTGGCGTAAAGTGGCGTGACACAGAGTGGAGTGGCAAAGAGTGGCGTGGCATAGAGTGAAGTGAAGTAGAGTGGAATAGCATACAGTGGAGTTGCATAGAGTGGAATGCTGTACAGTGTAGCATTGTAGAGTGAAGTGGCATAGAGTTTAACAGCATAAAGTGGATTGTTCTAGAGTGGAGTGGCATGGAGTGGAATGGCATAAAGTGGAGTACAGTGGAGTGGAGAGGAGAGTAGTGCCATAGAAGGTAATGGTGAAGAGTGGAGTAGCGTAGAGTAAAATAGAGTAGAGTGGAGAGGCATAGAGGGGAATAGGATATACTGGAGTGGTGTACATCGGAGTGGCATAGAGTGGAGTAGCATAGAATGGAGTGCCATACAGGGGAGTAGCGTAGAGTGGAATGGTGTAGAATGAAGTGTCATAGAGTGGAATAGAGAGGAGTGGAGTTGTGTGTCATAGATTGGTGTGTCATCTCGTACAGTGACGTGGTGTGTCCTAGAGCGGAGTGGTATGTCATACAGTGGAGTGGGGTGTCGTGGAGTATGTTTTGCATTTGTAATTGACTTTTTAGACAGACATATCATCAAAATGGCTGTGTTCTATGTTTGTACGTTACATGTACATTCTACGTTTCCACCTCTAGGAAGATATGAGGCACTTTTGAAAAGTGTGGATAGGTAGGGAAATATATTTTTCTGGGTACTTATTTTTAAAATGGTAATGGAGTACAGAGGTAATATATAGGAAGTATCACATTACCTAATGTAATTAACCAAAAAAAAGGAATTATAACAAACAGTAGAATGATAATTTCTTATTGTTCGTTATAATTTTAAAACCAAAATTGTTAAAAGGCACCGCAGCATTTTTTAGGTATTACTGCGGTGCCCCATTACCTTTTTTTCAATATTTAGTAAAATAAAAATATGTTTCCCTAACTATTAACACTTTAATAAAGTGCCTTTTGTGTTCCTAAATGTAAACAATCATATTAATATAGTATATATACACCCTACAAACACAGAACAAAGCCAAAGCATGGACTAAACAACATGGCTGCCTTTTACTTTATAAAGTCAGCCATTATCCTATTTTATTTTGTTTTCTCATTGCCATGTGCAAAAATTGCCCATCTCCCTGAGCTTTCCCACAAAAACTTTATAGATGATTGATAATAATACTTCCACTGAATAAAGGATAAAACAGCCCCAGTAAAGTAAAATGCTCTACATCCTTCTCAATCATTTACTTGATGGCAACTATTTTGAATAGGAGGAGTTGAGAAAGCAAGTACTCTGAAGGACGGTATTAAATACTTAGGCCTTAGTGCCTCTTTTTTAGAGCAAATGATGAGTTTGAAGTAATCTACAATCCTCAATGACCTCTTAAAGAAAAAATAAGCAGCCCAAAGCTACATGTTGGTGTGCCAGGCATTGTAAAAACCTTGATTATTTGACACTTCACTGCATCCACAACCTTTGTTAACATGGTATCACAAACTTTTTGCACTTGTGAGACTCAACACACTACCATACAATGTGACCACGAAGGAATGAAGCCAGGCAGAATTCCACAAATGTATTTGTGGTTCCTGTAAAGATTTGGTACATTATGTTAAGTACTATCTTTAAAGCAACATGTGAAACCACCTTTGCTAGGAAAATAACAAAAGAGCACAGAAGCAATGTTTTTCGATTAGGCAACATACCTGTATGAAAGACTACAGTAATGACCAGGTACCTGGGCTGAGAGTGAAAATCTAATTTATTTAACTGTTTAAGGTGCAAGCAGCCTCTGTTTTAAAAAAACACAATTTATTACTAAATATAGGGGTTAGAGGTTTAGGTGTCTTACTGAGCATTAAGCCTGAATGCCAAATGGTATTTCCAAATGTCTTAAATAGAGCTCAAATAAAATACTCGGGTTTGGGGAAAAGGCACTAGTAATCTTGGTATTTTGAGAATTTATTATTCTCTTTTACTGTATTCAAAACAAGCAGATTTCTGAATAATTATTTACATCTTAGAGCAAAATGCAAAAGTTACAGCCCTTTAACAATAAGGTGCCGATTCAGATCCATCAAAAAAAATTACCGTCCGACTCGCATCCGTATTTTTTTACATACGAATCGTACAAGTCCCGTCCAAACGGCGAAGTACGATTCGTACGTGAAAAATCCACACGAATGACTCCGGGAAAAGTCTACGACACATCCCCGGACATTTTTGCATACAAATTGTAAAAGTGAAGTCCGAGCGCACAAGTACGATCCGTACCAGCCGTCCGAAAACACAAGCGCATGGGAAAGGCTCCGTACGGATCGAACGCCGTACCACTCGTATCCGGGGAAACTTGTGCCTGGGATACAAGTCGTACAGCCCCCCCGTCCCCCCCACAGGTCTGCCCCGTACCCCCCCATGTCCGCACTGTACCCCAGCCCCGTACGTGTACGCACCATACCCCACCACCCTACCCCAGCCCCTTACTAGTACGCACCGTACCCCAACACCATCCCCCAGCCCCATACTTGTACGCACCGTACCCCACTGCCGTACCCCAGCCGCGTACCTGGATGCACCGTACCCCACCACCGTACCCCACCACCATACCCCAGCCCTGTACCCCAGCCCCGTACATGTACGCACCGTACCCCACCACCCTACCCCAGCCCCATACTAGTATGCATCATACCCCAACACCGTCCCCCAGCCCCATACTTGTACGCACCGTACCCCACCACTTTTCCCCAGCCGCGTACTTGGGTGCACCGTATCCCACCACCGTACCCCACCACCGTACCCCAGCCCCATACCCCAGCCCCATACATGTACGCACCGTACCCCACCACCCTACCCCAGCCCCTAACTTGTATGCACCGTACCCCACCACCGTCCCCCAGCCCCTTACTTGTACGCACCGTACCCCGCCACTGTACCCCAGCCGCGTACTTGGAGGCACCGTACCCCACCACAGTACCCCACCACCGTACCCCAGCCCCGTACATGTACGCACCGTACCCCACCACCCTACCCCAGCCCCTTACTAGTATGCACCGTACCCCAACACCGTCCCCCAGCCCCATACTGGTATGCACCGTACCCCACCACCGTACCCCAGCAACGTACTTGGATGCACCGTACCCCACCACCGTACCCCACCACCCTACCCCAGCAGCATACTTGGACGCACCGTACCACACCACCGTACCCCAGCATCCCGTATGTACGAACCGTACAACAACATTGCATATGTGAGCACTGTACAACAACATCGCGTATGTACGTACGTTACATACGCTAAAACGACTCGTACAGAACCAGGACACTGCAAACTTTCAGGGGCAACAAGCGGTTGCACAGGGGAGCGTGTGTCGACATTTGTAGCCAGCACGGTCATCCCGGGAGGTGGCGTGCACCGGGGGCTTTGCGAGGCACGGTCGCTCCAGGCTCTTCTCACCTGGGCACCCCCTGATCTGATGATGAGCGCAGTCTTTTCTCCGCACCCGGGTGGTGCTGGTGCAGGCAGCGTCTCCCCTCCTGCGGTGCCGATCGCAGATTATGCAGTCACCCTGTGCCTGATGCCGTCCTTAGCAGACCCCTCTCTTCCGCCGAGGGTTCACTGTTGGGCCGGCCAGTGTGAGAGGCGGCCACCAGCACAGCATGTGGGGTGGGCTCCCGCGAACCTCCGTTTGTTGGGGGTCACTCATCTTCGCGCTACAGCCTCCACAACACCTCTCACCTTCTATGGGCTCACCTCCTGCCCGGCATATCGTCACGACTGATGCGGGTAGGGTCCGCTCGGCTCGCTCTGGATTCCGGCTTCAGTAGGCAGGTAGTGGGGGCGTGAAACCAGCTCCAGGACTCACCGTGTGGTCGGTTACTCCCGTTGTGTGTCGTCATGCACTTACAGGCACACCAGGTGTGGGCTGGGCTCCCAATCACCGTCTTCCCCTCGGGCCCTTCTCAGTCCCGCAGGCCTCCGGGCGCGTCCGGCACCGGCCCGCAGAGGGGTGCCCTTGACGTGGGTTGCATTTTCCCCTCCATGCCGATCAGTTGGGCTGCTGCACGCACGGGCATAGCCCTCTCATTGCCAGAGTAAAGTTGGTCCTCAGGCCCACATGATGAGGAGAGACAGACATGGGCACTCGGTATTATGATGCATGAACTGGCCACGAGCATGTGCACCCGGGCCCTTTTATTGGTGGGGCCACATCACCCGTGATGGATGGGTGTGGGGTTGCAAGTGTGTCCAGCCCTGGAGGGAGTGGCTGGGAGAATGGCTTCCTGCGGAGCACTAGAACGTGTCCCGCAGTACACTGCAGGCTGGGGAGGAGAGCGAAACAATGTGCATAAGAATAAAAGGTGCTGCCGTTCCTGCCAAGAGCAGAACCTTAAGTCTTTATGGTGCTGCATGTGGTACACTCTTTGCATTTACCTAAGACGTGACTGAAAGCAGATCTCTCAAGTCTTCAAGGACCATCCAGTTCATGTTTTTACCTGCATACTGGAACTTGTAGTCATATAAGTTAGCCCATTATAAAATTGGGACTACAAGTCCAAGAACGATAAGTACATATCTGGTCTCGATGAGCTGCTCATTCACGGGGCAGATGGGCTCCCTCGTGGAGGCAAATGTAGTATTTGGTTTTACACCCCACTCTCTTTGAAGTTCAGCAGCAGGCACTGTGTGAGGCTCCAGACCAGCCAGCAAACTCGAACAAAAGGAGGGCTGATGGCCCCTTAACTTAGCCTTTTTTATGTGCACAGCTGGAGTCTGAAATAGAAAAGCCCCTTGCACGTTGTCAAAAACTCACGAAACTTCAAGGTCCTTGTTATTTACAAATATACTGCACTTTTCGTTGTCCACTCTGAAAGCAGCTGGATATTTGCGTCTGTCATGGGTAGCAGTAAATCACTTCTTAAGTTAGAAGAGGGGAATGAATACCCCAAAAATGCAGGGTGTAAGAGAAGAAACCTCTTCACAAACCTAGTTAAACAGTTCAAATGCAGTTATGTATTACATGTAAACATCGCCCTTTATCGCATTTGATGGCCACTGAAAATCAAAGCAGATTTGTATGCTTATTTCTGGAACTTTTGAAAACGTCCAAAAATTTGAAAGTGTCTTCAAATCTAGGAGTAAACCCATAGGAGGAAATTTCTGACTTTCCAGACAGGTCTTTTGAGAAATGAGCCCCATGTTTCTCTCACTGGAATTTTCACATGTAAAAGGTTGATCCAAAGCTGCCCTGCGGAGAAAAGGCCATGATCACGCTATGTATATTGAACAGATGAAAATGAACGTGTAGCAGCTGTGTCTTGTATAATAGATTTGAGAAGAGGCACTTATCGGCTTAAATAACTAACACTATCAACGAGCTTAAAATACACTCCAGTTTCGTCAACAATGCTCCGAAGAGACCAGCAGTCTGACAGCTCCTTGTGGCCGACATTACACAACACCGGCGCCTCTGCTTACAAAAGAGTCTCTTCGCTGTCCCGCTGTGCGCGCCTCCCAAGGGGGCGGCGTTTGCGCGAAAAAACAGCCCGTATAAAAGTGCCTTTTCAGATGCGAACTGACAGGCTGACGCTCGGTGGCTTTTGATGTGTAGATTCTGAGGGCTGCAACATTGGCGAAAATCATAAAAGGGGATTGTGGGATGGAATCTACAGGGGGGGGGGGTAACAAAGACCCCCGCAGCCCCCGCAGTGCGTGGGGCCCCCAGGCCTACCCATACTGGAGGCGGTCTTCTCAGCCACTACTGATGTGAGGATGAGGGGCCCCTCCAGCATGTCCTGCAAGGGGCCCACTCGCATTTTGTTACGTCACTCAAAGGTCCGCCAGGTGAAACGAACACCTTCAGTAAAGAACAAAATACAGGACGTAGAAAAATGCAATTTCAAAGAGGAGGATCATCTAAAAAATGGAACTTGGAAAACTAATTTATTTGGCACACATCTATACATACACCACATACGTCCCTTGACGAAAGGAATCCATCAGCACTCGAACATTTCTGATGTATGAAGTTTTTTTTATGCAGCAAGGCGGATCTACGTGCTTCCACCCAAACAACATACTTATACATATACATTCCTAGGAATCATTGAAGCAATCCATACGGGCACTTAACAAAACCATCAGAATGCTGAGATTGGGGAATTCATAGGTGAATCTACACCTTAAAATAGGACCTTCTATCGTTGAAAAAGTCCTCTCAAATCCTGTATTGTTTGGTTTAACTGAGGCATATCCTCTGTCGTTTGTTTTATAGTTAATTACCACAAATATTATTTTTTGCTGTCTAACTACGTGTCTTTGCACAAGCACACATTTTAATTGCACAGGCAAATCCTTACGTTTCAAACTATATTAATATAACTATTTGTCTTTGATTTGTATAATTCCCCGCACATACAATTACATGTATTCTACATCTGCACATGTCACCAGAATGCACGCATTGATTGTTTATACTTTTCCCGTTGGTAATCACACATTCACTTTCACTGAGATGAAGTGGACAAACCATGGCAAGTCTTGCCATATAAAATACTATATAAAATTATCAAGCTGAGAATCCAAAAGGCTTGATATTTACGGGGGTGTGGTGGGGCAACAAGCATTGTGGACTTGCTCCAGCCGCGCTTCTAACCAATCAAACAATCTATCAATCAATCAGGTGGCTTATAGAGGTTGACTAATCACCCGTAAGTGTCTGAAGGTGCTGTGGGAGAAAACTGCTGGTTTGTTGAAGGTGCTGTGTTTCAGTCGAAGAGTCAGATCTTGAGGTTCTTCCTGAATTGAGGCAGTGACGGTGATTGCCTGAGGTGGAGAGGCAGGATGTTCCAGGTCTTTGCTGAGAGGCAAGAGAAGGATCTTCCTCCGGCCGTGCCTTGCGGATATGTGAAAAACGTAGTCAGGGCCAGGTGGGTGGAGCGGAAGTCTCTGGTGGGTGTGTAGAATGCGAGGTGATGGTTAAGGTACTCTGGTCCCGCGTCATGTAGGGGTTTGTAGGTGTTTGTGAGGATCTTGAAGGGGATTCTTTTGTTGACTGGGAGCCAGTGGAGGTCTCTCAGGTGGCCGGTGATGTGGCTGAGGCGGGGGATGTTGAGGGTGAGTCTGGTGGAGGCGTTCTGAATGTTCTGCAGTTTCTTGAGGAGTTTCTGAGTGATGCTGGTGTACACTGCATTGCCGTAGTCGAATCCGCTGCTGATGAGTGCATGGGTGACCGTCTATTTGGACTCGATGGGGATCCACTTGAAAATCTTTCGGAGCAGGCGTAGAGTGTGGAAGCAGGATGATGAGACAGCATTGATCAGGCAACTCATGGCGAGCGAGGAGTCCAGGATGATGCTTAGGTTCTGTGCTTGGTCTGTGGGTGTGGGGGTGTTTCAAGTGCCGTGGCCACCAGGAGTTGTCCCAGGCAGAGGTGGTGCAGCCCATGACGAGGACTTTGGTCTTTCTCTGAGTTAAGCTTGACACAGCTGTTCTTCATCCAGGTGGTGACAGTGTTCATCCTGTTGTGAAAGTTATTCTTAGCAACTGTGGGTTCGTTGGTGAGGGAGAGAATTATCTGGGTGTTGTCTGTGTAGGAGAGGATGTTGAGTCCGTGGTTACTGAGGATGGCTGTGAGCGGGGCCATGTAGATGTTGAAGAGAGTGTGACTCAGGGAGGAGCCCTGAGGCACTCCGCAGCTGATCTCTGTGGGTTGAGTGGAATGGTGGTAGCCTGACTCTCTATGTTTGGCCGGTGAAAAAGGAGGGGATCCATTCTAGGGCTTTTTCGTGGATGCCGGCGTCGTGGAGTCTTGGTCATTGGGTGCGGCAATGAACTGTATCGAGGATGAGGGTTGCCATTTCATCTTGATCGAGGAGGGTGTGTATGTCATCTGTGGCTGCTAGGAGGGAATTCTGTGCTGTGGTTGCTTCAGAATCTGGATTGGGAGCGGTCCAGGATGTGGTTCGCTTTGATGAACTCGGAAAAGCTGAGCGTTGATGGCCATCTCGATGACCTTGGCTGGGAAGAGTAGAAGAGAGATGGGTCTGAGAAGGTGTAGGGGCTGATGGAGTAGTTGATGGTGCAACTTAGTTTGGGGGCGATGGTGGTGCCGGCTCTGTTGAAGATGTGGTATGAGAAGGGATCTTAGGGCACTCCGGAGTGGATGCTCTTCAGGATCTTGAAGGTGGTGTCATTGGTGAGGGGAGTTCAGCTGAGAAGGGTCTGTTGGGGACTGGGGTCATTGGGTACGTTGGTTGCGGGTGGGGTAGGAGGGTTTTGGGTATCGAGGCTGTTGAAGCTGTCATATATCTCCTTAATCTTTCAGATTCTTTTCTAATAGAGGCAGAACATCTGAGGGAAGGAGGCATATGTGAGTGACTATGGGCCCAATAGAGAAACCAATAGCAAGCAGCAAGTGATAAAAGAGCTACTGGGGTCTTCAAAGTGGAGAACCGAGGACCAGGAATATGACAGATGCTCATGTGCTCCCCTACGCTCCCATGAGGCCCTTGTACTAGAGAGGAGTGAGAGGCCATGACAGGACGCAGAAATGATTGTAGAGTTAGGTGGAGCACGTGGGTTGGTTATCTTGAGCCTAAGACTACAGAGTGGGCTATGCCTTTAACTCATCTTGTTTTAGTTTTCGTGGCAGGGCTCTTACAGGCATTCATGGAAAGTGAAAATATACCAATTCCTAAGGAAAGCTCCAAAGTGTTTGGTCTTTGAGTGACCGTCTGCCTCTCCAAGAACTGTTAGAGGTAGACATACAGAGACATGGGCTCACAGATGATCAGGAAAGCCCTGAAAAGTTAGTTTTCAAAGTCTATTGTGTGTTTTGTCACTGAAGAATTGTACTGTCTGAGAACAGAACAAAGGGGCTTGTAACATGGTGAAAGAGTTCCCAATATGGAAATGAGACAGAGCAGGTTACCCTAAGAGCTAGATTTGCCTTCTTTCGAGATTTAGTAGGCCACATGGAGACGTCCCACCATGAATGGGATAAGAAACTGAACAGGAGGTTTGGTGGATTGTCACTGATGCACAGGGGGCAGATTTAATAAAATATTGCACCAGGTTTGCGTCAAAAGTTGAACAAAAACCACTGCAAAATGAAACCTAGAACGTTAGCTGAAAGTAACTTTGGTTGCTGTGCTGCACTGCATTGCATGACAACTTAGTGAACTTGCCTATGAAAGTCTTGTGTAGGCTAGAAGGGGTAGGCCAGAAAGAGACTAAGGCATATGTTGGCTACCTTGGGATTAAACTTCGACACTGGCCTCAAGTACGGTGGGGGCAATGGTTTGGAATGGTAGAGGGATTACTGAGGAAATTGTGAAATATTTAAGACCACCTCTTATACTTATTTTATTTTAGTATGGTCTGAGCTATTTCTACACCATTTAAGCTAAAAAAAGATACCACAGCAATTAACACAGAAAAACGTTTTCCGTGGGGCAGGTGTTTCATTTGAGTACTTCAAAATGTTTTCCCTGCCCTCTTTTTCATCACCAGTTTACTGTAGCTCACACCAGTCACTTATTTACACCAGTCACCTATTCCCCCACATTCTCACATATCCCTTATTTCCATGACTCATTTTACTCTTTTGTTCCCTTTTTCCCCTATGTTAAAACCGTTCTCCACTTGAACCAGATCTGTTGCCTTGGGGCCCTTCTGCACTATTTGCACTATCATGACTCTTTCTCGTTCAGTGGCAGCTCCAGTTTTTTTTCTGACAGTTCATCTGCTCTGTATTTTTTATCTTAACCTCTCCCTTTAGAAGTATGGAATTCCTCGGACATTCCAGCAGACGTGGTTGTGCTCCCCTATATGAGAGGGGAGTGACCCCTCAAGGTCCGATTCTTGTAAGCTATCAAAAGTCCATCTGTTTTTGGAGGATACAATTGTGTTAACTAAATCTAATTCTCTCTAAATTCTGAGGACCCCCATTTAAGTAGGGAATGTATACTCCTCATACTGCTGATCCTTTGATGTCACCAATATGTCATGTTTTTCAGCACGGGTCATGCATTTATTAAAAAACGAAGTTGCAATGCTTTATTCATTTAGTCTTAAATTAACATTCACAACCAAATTCACAAATCCTTTTCTATGAGTGTACCACAGGTTTTGAAAACTAGATCACTTATGTGTATTGCACAGATTATACTTGAACATCATTAAGCTACAAGATAAAATCAGTGGTTTCACCCTGGCATGCATAAGTGTATGGGTACAGTATATCATGAAAGGTTACACATGTGAAACATTTATATTTCAGTTTTAAAAGCTTGGCCGTTTCAGTATATTAAATTAACAGTTTATGCAGATGTTATACTGCTGATTATGTTGGACCTATAGTTCCTATTGCCAGCTTTTTTCAATTAACTTAATTGTTTTTCAAGGTTATAAGAATATAAACTTAATATAGGGAAATGTTAGGTTCTTCCCCCCAATAAATATTGTGCTAAAGAGCTATTTGCTGAAGCTGGCTTATCCTGGAATCCATCTAAGATTGAATGTCTTGACACCTGGCAGTGTAATCCACTTAGGGATACACTTGAAATAATAAAGAAGTCATTATTTCTAAAGTTAGTAATCTCACACAGAAATGATCCCTTGGGCGAGGATGTTTAGGCACAATCAAATGATAATCCTTTCCATCATAATTGTTTCCATCATGGTGTTATCAATTAAAATCCCCAAACATGCTCTTAAAAGATCCACTATTAAACGGTGACAATGTGTGGTTTAATTCGAATTAGGTTTAATTGCTCCATTCTCATATAATCATATACTCTTCAAGCTTAGCCCCCCTAAATGTTGTGTTCCTCCACCTATTTCACACACACATGCTGTTAGACCTGGCATCCTTGGGTTGGTTTTCTCCAAACATTTTGCTTTCATACCTACTATTTTTGCTGACTTTGTTTTTGCTTGTCTAAGGACTCTGCACACTTTATCACCGCCAACCAGTGCTAAATTGCTAGCGCTCTCTTTCTAAAAATTTTAGATTGGCTAATACCCAATTGGCATACTTAATTTACGTGTAAGTCCCTAGTAAGACGGCACCACCTGTGCCCAGAGCCTATAAATTAAATGCTTCTAATGGGCCTGCAACACTGATTGTGCCACCAAATTAGGTAGCACTTTAAACACGTCACAGGCCTGCCACTGAAGCCTGTGGGTGTGCAGTTTTAGGCTTCCACTTAGACCTGGCAAAGTAAGCCTTTAGCCAGGCTCAAACCTTCCTTCTTAATACATATAAGTTGCACCTAGACTCTGCCCTGGACAGGCCAAAGGCCAGGGGCAATGTACTTAAAAAGTAGGAGATGCACTTTTTATTCTTACATATCCTGTTAGTAAAAAACTCCTAAATTTGTTTTTCACTTCTTCAAGGCCTACCTCTCGCATAAAATAACATTAGAGTTGCCTTATTACATTTTATAAGTGTAATTTCCAAATGGGAACAGGTGACCCCTTCATGTTTGGTGTCTCTGCAATTGTAATTTCAAATCCTAACTCATGGCAAAGTTGGATTTTTTATTACAATTTTGAAAATGCAATTTTTAGACAGTTGGCACTATCTAGCCTTAGCCATTTAGTGGCTGCAGTCTGTCTCTGGGTCACATGACTGGGTTAGGGTGACAATCGGGCTTTGTGTATTCCTCCTCGACAGCCACACACAATGAGGAGCTTAGGTGTGACTGGAAGGCCATTAAAGGCAGGTTGGGAGGGAAGAGCTAGGGCCAGTCCCACTTCCACCTAAATAGGCTGTGTCGTGCCTCCATATACAGGTCTGCATACCCCTGTAGCTAGTCTGTACTGAGGGACAGGAAGGCAGGACATCTGTACACTTTAAGGGCACGCATCTAGAGGCTTCTTCCCTTTTCAAAGGCACAAATATGTATAAATGTTGGACCTCAGACACCAACTCTTGAGTACTCCTCTGGACCTGTGGATACTTTGCCAGTAAGAAGGACTGCTGTGCTGGTGAAATGACTGCCACTCCACTGCACTACTGCTCCTAAGGAACTGTTGCTTTGCTGTGCTGACCTACCACCCTCTTGCCCGGGTGAGAATGATTGGACCTGCATCTCTTGAACCCAGAATCTAGAAAGACTCCAAGGGCTAGTTGTTAGGCCTCCTGAACTGAAACCTCAGGGACAAAAAAGGCTTCCAACAACCTTGAACCTCGACTCAGCCCTCTGTGAGTTTACCCTGCTAAGTGGTGCCAACCCAGTCACGGACCCTTGGAAGTGGGCCTAAGGTGCTTGCCCCCTTTGAATCCAGAGGAACCAACACATCTCCTCTGCTGTGCAAAGCAGAGCAGAACCAACACATCACCACTGCTGCATGAATTGGAGCAGTCGGAAAGAAACACCTCATAGCTCTTCAGAATAGAGGCAGAGCCCCGACTGCGTGGCATGGTTCCCCAAAAGCAGTCTCGATGACGTCTGACTCCACATCGTAGCCTTGCAGCTCTTTGGAGCCGACATATCACTCCGACTGTGCGCCGCATTTCCTATGCCGGACTTCACATCACAAGCCCCGTCAAAGGGATCCTCAATGATGATATAGGCCCTCGCATCTCAGCCTCACTGCATTTCGGAAGCAATGCATTGATTTGGCTGCTCGACGAATCTCCGACGCCGATCCTTGCAATAATCTGCAAACCCGGATTTAAGGTACTTTGTTCAGTTGGACTAACTAGGATCCTGTAGCCAGTGAGACTCAATCGCGGTTGACATGAACTTGTGACTTTATCTTAGTTTGGCCCAACCAGATACCCATAGTTGGTGCTTTGTGCTTTTTGGTGCTATTTTTACTAAAATCTTTATACTTGAATATCTTAGGTTCTACTTATCGGATTTTTGTCCTTTTTGTCTTTTTTATTTTATTAAAGAAAGTACTATTTTTAAATGTTAGTGCGATCCTTTTTGTGTGGTGTTTCCACTTTATTACTGTTTAAAGTGTACCAGACATACTTTACAAATTGCCTCTAAGGTAAGCCTGACTGATCGGCCAAGAGGTTTGAGCACAGGTTAAGTTAGTATCACCTTGACAAGGAGTTTGGTTGCTGCTTGATCAGAACTCTCACACCATTCAACCAATAACCCGATTTCTCACACGTCTTCTGGTAAGACCGTTTATGGTTTCTAACTTGTCAATAATAGATCATTTTCTTAACACTCCCATTTGGTATAATAAGTGGATTAAAAAGAAGGGTAGGGATCTGTTTTGAAAGGATTGGGCAGATGCAGGAATAATGACTGATTTTCAACAATTCCCTGGCACCATACCTGCTCCCTTCCAGGAGTTATCTGATATCTATGGTATAGCTTCTCAACATTGTTGTAGACATACATTGTTTCTTGACCTTTCTATTAATGCATTACAGACCTTGTCCTCCTTCTTCACAGATGCTAAAGAGGGAGTCATTATCCCCATTATTAACTCTGCACGACTGACCGTCTCTGTCAAACACAAGGTAATCAGTTCTTACATTATAGAACAGTGTAAATCAAATACTGAAAATAAATGGGAAACCAACCTACAGTGTGATTAGTTCACTGTAATTTGGGATTACAATTTGGACTAAAGTTTATTCTACAGCTCATAAAGCTAATATCAAACAAACCTTATATTTCTTCTATACCAGATTATAGCATAGCCCTGTAAACATCTCTACAGTTATTCTAGAAGGTCAAAACAATTATTGGAGATGTGACAACACTGATGCCACATTTGTCTTTGCTCTAACGTTGTTGATTTTTTGACCATGGTTTGGACAAAAATGACTATGCTTACTTTCCATCCTGAATGTGTTTATGGGTGGAATACACATAATGTGGTCTCATAATTTACTTGTTAAGTTGGTAAATGTATTAATAGCAATTGCTCTACAAGTTATCACCAACAATTTCAAGAAACATAATACTTTGTCTGTTCATCTTTGGTGGAACTTGGTGTGCTACAATTATAGATGAGATAGGTATTGATTAACATCACTACAAATAGCCCTTTGAAATGATACTCTATGGTTACCAGTTAGTAATTATTTGTCCAAAAGGGCTATTTATTCTCATTTTTGTTTAAATATTAAGTTTACTCCATATAATAAGATTTAGGAATTAACATTAATCTATATGCTATTTTAAGTTCTTATATACCAAATTGTGAATCGATTTTACTAAGTTGTTACTGTTTCATTTTGTGTCTCTTCTTAATAATTACAGTAATTCTAGTCTCTTCTTTCCTCTCTCCTCTGACCTCTGATGTTCTTCTTTCTTTTTCTTAATCTTCCTCTTTTTTTCTCTTCTACGTATCCTACGTATCCTTTCCATATGCCAAATAATTTGGTCAGTTTTCCTTCTATTTCTATACATAGCATATATTCATTTTATTGTCAATGTACTTTTCTTTGAAGTGGATCTTTTGGAATGTGTTCTGTATTAAAACAATGTTTTGCTCTGAAAAAAAGAGCTAGCCTAAAGGAATCCTCAGGTGTACTGTACCAGACGTCTGTCTCTGATACTGTTGTTGGTAAAGGATCTGCATCAAACAGGATGTTAATGTTAGATATGGGGGGACACTAGGATTGCCATGATACTCTCCCCCCCACAGACATCTCAACCCCTCAGAGCCCAAGCGTAGTGTGGCTGAAAATGTTTGTCATCTTGAAAATGCACAAAGTGGGTTGAGGTAACCTGGTAACTTTACCCCATCAGTTAGCTCAGGCCAGGCATAAATGTGGCATTTGCAGGCATGCACATCAGAACACTCCTGGACCTGAGGAAGATCAGAAGAGGAGAGAACCTGCTGTCCATAACCTGGGACCACCCTGGAGGACTGGACCCTCTCTCCTTCTTGTACTCAGGGCAAGTAAGTGGACTCCAAGGGTCATATGGCTGATCCCATGTTAAAGCTAAGGAATGCAATAAATTACATAAGGCCTTTTCCTGCAACTACTCAGCTGACCAGAGGCATCTGGACCTGGACTGGACTCTCCTGTTGGCTTCTGCCTCCTACCCTCTGAGTCTCTAGGTTCCTCAACTGAGGTTCTGGGGGGCTTTAGAAGTGCAATCATGTTGAGGACTGCATCTTAAAGGACTAAAGTCAGAAGGCAAAATCTTTGACCAGGACAAACCTCTTTAGTATATCCAACCCATGCTTCATCGCGATCAGTGTCAAACTGCACCTAAATCCTCTTCTACTGCAGCTATTGACATTCCTGGCACTTTGTGTTTCTTGGTGTTATTTACACTTAAAACTTTAAACCTTTCATATTTCTGTTTCCCCTTAGTGGATTTTTGTAATGTTGGTGTCATTTTGTGTAATACATTTTATTCCATTTCTCTATTTGCTTTTGGAATTTTTATCATTTTGTATTTTGACTTTCTTACTGTTTTAGTACTGCGTGAATTCTTCACACACTGCCTCTAAATTGGACCTGCCATAGCTATCAGGGTGTTGAGCTCAGGTTAATTTGATGGCTGACAAGGAGTGTGCTTACTACTTGAGGTGGATTCTTTTTGATGTTAAAGGGTGGTGGCTATTTGTGTAAGGGTGCTCAACAGATACAAGAACTTCAAAATAATATCACTACCACTAGCATAGTTTTCTACTTATCATTTCGCATAGGTGTGCACTCACAGATATGCACAAATACCCACTCAAGATACAAGTGCTAATTAAAAAAAGGCGGCACTGGTGAATATATTCCTGAGAAAATTGATTCCTAAAACTATGATTAAAACAAAGTTCATTTATGGTAGTCTATGGTGCATCAGGTATTAACTAGGGGTGGGCGGAATTTGCGAAATCCACTTTCGCAAATTATCGCGAAAATGTTTAAAATTATCGCAAACAAGCGGAAATATCGCGAAGATGCGAAAGTTTTTTTCCCGCATGTTCGCGAGATTTTCTGCATGGTTGCGGGTCGCCAACTTACCCATCTGGTTGCTCGCGGGCGCGGCCATCTTGTTTTGAGTTGTCTCGCGGTGCATGATCGCGAGAAGAAAGACATGATCGCGCGACGCATGACGTCACTGCAGGCGCGAACTGTAGCGAGACAGCGCAAATGGCTAAAAACAATACAACATCTCATGGAGAACGCGACCGGATCAAGAAAACTTGTCGGCGAACGCAGGGATTCAGGTAAGGCGATCGCTCGCACGCAAGAATGTATTATTTTACAGCGCGAGCAAGAAACAAATTATCGCCAAGCTGCGGAAATCGGAAATTTTGACATTTTCGCGCTCTCCGCGGAACGCGAAAATGTCAAATTATCGCAATTTCCGCAAACGGAACGAAATTTTAGCCCAGGCCTAGTATTAACCCCTGGATAACCATGGTAGGCTCATGATCATATAAATAGAATTCATATGTCACAGCAATAAAAATCCCCCCAAAAATGAGGGTACCTTTTAAATCATTTTCAGAAATGAGGTACCCTCCTTTAGCTGAAAACAACACTCATAAATTAAACCAGTTAGGCTTTTTAATGGGCAAATTTATTTTCATCATTTACTAAGCTTTATTATAATTGTGTAATTCAGAAATATTTTTGTCTTTGAGACAACCATATTTCTGAATGACGCAACCATAAAAAATCCTAATAATTGCTGTAAATTAGAATGTCCTTCCAACCCTATTTGGTTTAACTTGCAGGATATGCATAAATATATTGCTCATTTCTGTTTCCTATTTTATGAGCTGTAAACTAAACCAATAAATATATGTTATGCATTTGGCTGCCTTTGTTGCAGAAAGTACAGTTGTATATAAACATATTTCAAAGCAAAACATGACATAGGTTCCATATTCCCAACAAATTACATCTTAATAACAGATTCTCCAGAGCTTCACTCTTGCCAATTGTTTAATTTGCAAGGAACAGTTTCAAACATATGTGAGCTTATGCAAAGCTCCTTGTTTAATTACCATTCTATTTCTGAATGTCAAGCAAAGCCATAACACTATAAATGCAATTAAGACACATGGTAAACTGCCATGCTGGCAGCAGCTTCAACAATCTCTGAACATAACCTTTCCCTATTGTTTACTCAACAGTCTGTTCTTAATAACTCAACATTCTAACTGCAAGTAACAGCAACTGTTTATTGTGTCTTACTACAAGAGCTCTGATTTCTACTACCAGGATGTGCTTTTAAGAATGTAAAGCCTGTTTTACTCAAATCCTTGTATTCGTAATTACATAATTGAATACATTTGTCTTTAGACCACAGACAGTATAATCTGTTGTTTTTGTACTATTTTAATAAACGTTTCCTTGTTTCAGAAATGGATTGATTTCATGTTACTACTCCCCTCAAAAAAATATAACATAAAAATACATATTTGGTAGAATATTTAATATGTTCTTTTATTGCCATTTAGGGGTTCTGATGACATTTTCAAATCACTCGGTTGTCTGCCATGTGGTTTATGTTGTCACCAGAATCCTCTGAACGCAATTTAAGACCTTATAATACAGGTACCTCTTATATATGCCTGACATGGTGCTTCACCATCACTCATATTGGGGGCCCTGGCTTCCATTATTAGACTCTGGTCTAGCGCAAGCGAGAGATAGGCAAAAATGGAAGAAGAAGGAGGAGATGGACAGAAAAGCATTGGCAAAGGGAAAAGGTGGGCATGAAAATAAACCTTCAATAGTAAGATAATGAGAAATAAAGTACTGGGATGTGAAAGACAGAGGCATGAATTAGAATCAATCCAGGCAGACTAGACATTTATGAACCAGAGCTTTTGACTATCCCAGTGGCAGACACCTAAGAAAGACTTTCAACCTCGCACTTAGCATTTTAAAATTTTTTTTTTTTTTACAAATTAAGCACTATACACCACCTTATAATAGATACTGCAGTCTTTTGCCACCGGGCCTTCTGCATGCAATCACCCACTGAGCAACTTCCCAATTTCTATAACAGGGTAGAAAGTTATCAAATGACAGATTCATGATACTTTCATTTAACATTTTTAGGAAATCCTTCACTTCATGCCTCACCAACTTGGTAACAGGGCAGGCAATACTATCTTTAACTTTAGGAAGACATTACACCAAACTTGACCAATTAACAATTACAAATGTATTGAAAAAATGGCATGGGCCTTGTAAAAAGACATTTAGCCAATTCCTTTAATGGATAGAGACTTATGTAATAAATAACTTCTGTACGACTTTTTCCATTTACAATCAACAGTAATTGATGCTTTATTGGGGAAAAAACAAGCTGTTAAGACGCCCGTTTGAATAAAAGTTACTTTAACATAAGGCTGCTTATTTCATTTACATTTTTGGGAGAAAAAAAACCTTTATAAGATTTGCACCTGTTACCAGAAAGTTAGACTCTGAGGATGGCATGCATTACTGTACGCAGCACTTCCGTCCTTACGTGTGTTGAACGTGGCTTTCATGCCAGCTTTAAACATTCACGGTGTTGGCATTTTTTTTGGTCCTGTGTCACGTTTTGCCCGACCCAAAAGCCCAGTCCAACATTTGTCCTACCCACCTGACACAGTACATGCTCACTGGGGCATAGCTTGGTCAGTACTATTGGGGGGTTAGGGGGGTGCAGGGGGTGAGCTTCAGATTTCCCAACAGTCACCCAGGCATATCTTGTCAAAATACAGGACATGAGGGGTGTTAAAGGACAGTGAAAAGAGAGAGGAGTGAAGATTGTTAGGGGCACTTCTACAATGGGACTCATTTACTACAAAATGAAACAGCGCTGCCCGACAAGCTATTATGCTGCGCCGAGCGGCGTAATTTCAAAAGCACAGGGTTGCATCATACGTTGCATGCATAGAAAGAGGACAAACAAACAGAAATAAGAGTATTTCTCCTCGTTCTGCCACTCCTATGACTCGACCCCCCTGGGGAGGGGTACGATTGTGATGCATTCCCAGCCTTACAAAACATGTGAATGTGTCCATGGATATTGCGTGGGAACACCCACAGCAACACCCATGGAAACCTCCTTTCACACAGAGTAATGCGTGAAAGGGGCCCATATTTACAAGGCCATGAATTGTCATGCATGGTGACTTTACATAGCATGGTAACTATGGGCTAGCCTATTGCGTCACCAATGCATCAAAAATAGTGACGCACTGGCAACGCAATGGGCTTGTAAAGGAGGCCCAATATTTTTCAAACTATTCAAGTTTTAAGGCCTTCAAAACAGAGACAAGAGAGTCTGTATGTTTGTTTGTGTGCATTTTTGTCAGTGTGGGCATGTAAAAATACAGCGGGAAATCCACCAGACACCTCACCATACCTGACTGAAAGCACACATACCCAATTATTTGCTACAGAATACACTTTTTAGGGGGGTGTAAAATCCCTGGCACCCCCCTGAAAGATCATCTAGACTGTTCTGCATGCAAGCTAAATCTCTGAATTATGTCAGTTCAGGCCCCCTAATTGTGAGCAATTTCACAGTACAAATTACCAGTAAAGTCTCTTAACAATCCATATGTATGTCTTTCATGATTCTCTTGCGAACAATTTATATCAGCGTGTCCCTGTCATATAATAGGTCATTATCCAATTACACCTCCGGGAAAATATATTCCACTGATAGCAAAGACATTAAAATAATGAGCTTCACTAACTGTAGAATCGTTTGTTATGTGCCTAATTAAAAAAGGCAGCAGATCTATTGCAGTTTGGCTGATGTTAGATGAGTGTGGAATGTGGTGCGAAAAGACTTGATTTAAAAATACTGACATTTGATTTTGGGAGTGGTAATGCGGTAATATAAATTCAAATGCATGTAAAGTGGAAACAAAGCATCAATATTGCTTAATAGGTATTCTACTCATAATGTGGAGAAGTGAAAATCAGAGCAATTTTAAAAGATAAGGAACTGGTGTTAGTGTATATGGTCTCAATGTAGGAGCAATCAAAGGCACAAAGCATACACAAATGCTGCAGGCCATGAAGATACAACAGCACATTGGCACATTTGTATGCATGGCCCAGATTATTTCGGGATTAGGTAAGGGGATGCATGTTCCCATACACCATGAACATACGAGTATGGGACATAATTTGTCTCCTCATCTAAGCAGTGGGTGTGGATAGCATTTGGCTAAGAATTCATCTAAGAACAGAGACCATTCAAGAAAAGTGTTGTTCAGCACCGATCTACAAAGATTTTGGGGCTAATTTATGAGCCCCTGCGTCACTTTTGCGCCACTTTTTGTGACGCACCAGTGGCGTAAAAAATGCGCCATGATGCGCCATATTTACAAAGTGACGCATCTACCTAGATGCGTCACTTTGTAAACCCCTGCGCTACATTATACCTGCGTCAGGTATAATGTATGCAGGGTGGGCGTTCCCACGTAAGTAAGCATCGTAGAAGTGACGCAGTGAAATCTACGAGATTTCACTGCGCCACTTCTAGGGTGCAAATGCGTCAATATCTTGCGCCTGCCTCACAGCAGGCGTAAGACTGATGCAGGCCCTTTCACATGGGGCTTGCCCCATGTGAAAGGACACATTGCTGGAGTTGCGTCACTTTTGTGACACACTCCAGCAATGCGGCACTTTTGCGCCTACAGATACGTCAGAAATACTGACGTATCTGTGACTCCTTGCGACATGATGCGTCATACTGTAAATATGACGCATCATTGAAGTCGCAGGGAGGGCGCAGTGAAAAGTAACGCATCACTGTTTTCACGCAGTGATGCGTCACTTTTCAGAAATGAGGCCCTATGTTTTTTTAAATGAAAATTTGGTTGTTTGATGCCCATATTCAAAAAATACAGAGGCGGAGCATTTTAGGAGAGCCCCAGACTCAGAATCTTCGAAAATATGTAAGGATATATATGTAAGAGAGTGAACGTTCTGCTCTTGTTTGTTGAGTCATATTTTATTTGGAAAAACCTTTTGTAGTAGTGTGATACAATACATTACATTACAATAGAAAACATGCTGCAGTATGAACCACAGAATAAACCATGTTTTAAGTAATAAGTGTTAAACGTGACAGCCTTTGATTTGGTCTTACCCCAATCATTCTGCCTTCTCACTTCTTGTTTGCTAAAATTAGTTTTTGATGGCCTTAGGACTCTGTGCGCTTTACCACTGCTAACCAGTGCTAAAGTGCTTATGTTAACTCCTTTCGACATGGTAACATTGAATTACACATAACTGGCACATTTAATATACCTCCGAGTTCATAGTGCAGTGGTACTAAATGTAACCAAGGCCTGTAAAGGAAATGCTACTAGTGGGCTTGCAGCACTTATTGTGCCATCCTCTTAAGTAACATTTTAAAACATGTATCGGCCCTGCCATTGCAGACTGTGTGCAGTTACAAATTACCAATTCGGCCTAGCCAAAGAAACCTTTAGCAAGGCCTAAACTGCCACTTTTAATACATATAAGTCACTCCTAAACAGTCTGTAGGGTAGGGTGCATTGTATTTTTAAAAAGTAAGGCATGTGTTTTTAAATTATACATGTCCTACTAGTGAAAAACTCCTAAATTAGTTTTTCAGTACTGTGAGGCCTACCTTTCCCTATAGGATATCACTGGGATAACTTATTAGATTTAATATGTGCCGACATTTGATTAGGAACAGTTCGAAATGTCATGTTTGGTCTCAAAAGAATTGTAATTTATAATCCTCCTTAATGGTAACTCACAATTCTAAAAATTGACACTTTTAAAAAGTTGGCATTTCTTTGTCCTTAATCATTTGGTGCTTCCAGCCTGTGTCCTGGATCTCATGACTGGGTGCAGTTGGCAGTTGGCCCTTGTGTATTCCTCCTAGACAGTGAGACAAAGTGTGACTAGGTGTTGGCAGGGTGGACCAGGGGAGCATACTCAAATAGCTCATACTCTTAATACCACAGATAAGAATATAGGCAGTTCAAACATTAAGGACCCTGCCCTTACTCAACCTCATTAGTCTGTATATTTATCTTTCCATGTGACTGTTTTGAACTATATGTATGGAACATTTTCTTTGTCTCAAAAGCTAATCCACTTTGGCTTCCAGTATAGTGTGCTCCTCACCGAAAAACGCTCCATAGCCTCATCAGGGGTAGTAAGCGCTATATGAATACATTTACAATTACAAAAGCCACACCCATGGACATGGCCAGTATAGCATTATATCAAGATAGGGTCAACCCTTATCTGGACTCCACAGAAAAGACCAACCAAACACTCTGAATTCCCAAGAACAATGTTACGTATTGTGATGTTCTCAACGTTTTTCCCATTATTTGCCTTTAGCAAGCTAATACAGGCACTCCAAAATTGCAGGAAAGCAAAGGCATATGGGTTTGATACTGACCTTGGAAGTGGGAGTCACAATCTGCCTAGGTACTCCGCCCTCTAATTAGCTGGGAGTTAAATGATGGTCCCAAATGTATGGACAGTACCAATAAGATGGCATTGCCCCTATTCTGGGATCAATAATGACTCACCACAGCTGACAGTTGGGTGACAGCTTTCACCCGCCAATTTTTACATGGCCTGATGGGGTGACAGAATGGCAATGGAGTGGTGATGTGACATACCTGCTCAAAGTCAATGATAGCCCTCTAGCTCCTCTTCTTTAGGGGGATTTAATGGATAAGAGCAGATGGCTCCTGCTACCGCCACCCCTAAGGAGTTATGCCTACCTTTTGGATTATCAGCTCTGAGTGTGCAAATACCGTGTTTGACAACAGGAGAATTGCAAGGGTTAGCTATATGTTACTGTTAGACCAAGCATACTTGGTGTGGTTTCCCCTGTCTTTTTGCCTCTACCTCCTGTATTTTTGACTGTATCCTGGACTTTGTTTTTTCTGGTTTTTGAACTCTGAGCACTTTACCACTGCTGTTCAGTGCTAAAGGGTAATTGCTGCCTTTGTACATTGTGATTATATTTGATTACCCATGATTGCCATTCTTGATTTACTGGCAAGTCCATTGTAAAGTGCACTGTGTGTACCCAGGGCCTGTAAATCAAATGCTACTAGTGGGCCTGCAGCACTGATTGTGCCATCCACATGGGTAGCCCTGCAAACATCTCTTAGGCCTGCCAATGCAGTATCGGCAAGGGCAGTTTTTAACTGCCATGTCGACCTGGCAAGTGCGCTCACTTGCCAGACCCAAACCCTCCCTTTTCTTACATGCAAGACACTCCTAGCTAGGGTAGGCTCAATGTAGCCCCATGGGCAGGGTGCAATGCATGTGAAAGGTAGGACATGTACTGGTGTGTTTTAATGTCCAGATAGTGAAAATACTGCTCAATCCATTTCTCACTATTGCAGAGACTATCTCTTGTCATTGGAGCTGCCTTGTAGCATCCTACAACTGTAACTTTCAATTGGGAAGAATAGAGATTTGGAGTTTGGGTTTCCTGAACTCAGAATTTAAAAACGCATCTTTCTGTGAAAGTGCTTAACTATCCTGTGCCTCTGCCTGCCTGTGGAATCCACGTCTGGTTTAGACTGACAGTTGGGCTGTTTGTGCATTCACTCCAGACAGTCACACAAAGGGAGCGGAGGTGTGTCCTGCATATCCTGATTGCCCATCACCAGGCTGATGGGCCTTCCTGAGCTAGAGTGGTGGGAGGAGTTGTCACTGACACCTGAATAGGGCTGTTCCTGTCCTCCCACAATTATGTCTCTAGCCCCTGTAGTGTGTCTGGAGCAGGCCAGGGCAAAGCAAGATCTGTGCACTACAAAGCATATCCTTTGAATAATGCCTACTTCAAAGGCAGAATTGGACTTGTGACCCCACATTTTAGAACACTTCTAGACTGAAGACTCTGCCAAAAAGATGAGCTGAAGAGATGTCAGAAGGAGTACTGCCCCTTTGCTGTGTTTCTTTGCTGGGTTGGCATGCAGTTGCTGCTTCTGCCCGTGAGCAGTAAAATTACTGAACTTTGCTTTCTAGAATCCTACTTTCCAAGTTCTCCAAGGGCTTGTGGGTGCTTGCCTCCTGTTTGAAGTCTCAGGGGCATCAAAGCTTTTATCTGCATCTCCCCTGAACTCCTCTGCTGGGAGTTCTGATCTGCCAAGTGGTGCCAACTCCAGTTCTGGGCCCTTGAAGTTGGTTTTGCTCCTTCAAGAGCTGAAAATCCATGCATCGCCCTTCAGCGTTGTTTTTCCAGCTTCAGGTTTGCCATGTGGTTGAAAAACCAAGGCATCACCGCAATGCGGCTGAAAATTCGCTGCAGCACCTGTTCGCGGGTGGAAGAACCGCCGCAGCCCAAGCCCAGAGCATTATATCTCCGACATCCAAGACACCCGCTCTGACATTGATGCAGGCCCCACTGTGGGGCTGAAGAAATTGACACATTACCTGCCCATGGCTGGAAAAATCAGCAGCGCCGATTTAGCCACATCGACAAAGCATGCCTAGATTTTCCACACATCGCGCCTGTGCACCAAGTTTCCATTGCATCACGCAGCAGTAAGATGCTTCTTTCAGAATTTTATGCATCACTTCTGCTCATGGTAAGGAATCGATGCAACACTTCTCCTGTGTGCAGCAGAACTGATGCCTCCATTCCCCTGGGACTCCAGAATTGATGCATCACTGTGTTTTCTGATGTTTCTCTCCTGTGCTTTTGTTTTGTGCCTTGGATTTTGACGCATCAAAGGTACTTTGTGTTAAATCAAAGCATCCATAAAGTTTTACGGACTGAATTGCTTAAACCTTTAAAACGTGATATCTAGCATGTGTATGTATTTTTGTCGTTTTGGCCTGGGTTTTTTGTAGATGAAGATTGGTTATTTTTCTAAACTGATGTAGTGTCCATTTGCAGTGTTTTCACTGTGTTACTGTGTGTTTTATGTACAAACACTTTACATATTTCCTCCTCAGTAATAAGCCGGACTGCCCGTGACAAGCTACAAAGGGGGTGGGCAGGGTGTATCTTGGGTGTGTAACTCCCTTACCCTGACTAGAAGGAAGGGTCCCTACTTGGACAGGGTGAATACCACTGCCAACTAGAGATCCCCATTTCTAACAGTTACCACGTGTAAGCGCGATACTGGCAGGGAAATCCCAACAAATATAAATATTGTTATGGTGCCTTGGGAATTCTGATGCCTCAGGAATCCAAAATTCTGTCCCTATAGTGTTGTGCATTACCAGGAATACACATGAAATATTGGGGGGTTCCCCTGGGATTGGCATAACTGCTATGTGCTCTTTTTTCAGGTTTCTTGGCAGGGATGCCAGGTGGAATAGGAACAAAAGCTTTGCTTAAGTTACCGTCATGTCTACCATCACCCCACCATTCACCCTCTATGGATTGACCACCAATGTAATTGAATCCAATGTATCTCTGTTGGCTGTAACGGAATAATGGGGTGGTAGTTAAACTTAGGTGCAAACCCAAATATAGGCCTATGAGTCTTATGGGTCGATAAAAAATATCTGCCATTAGCATAGCACTCACTAATGTGTTATATCTCACTCCAATGAGAAGCAAGTCTTATTCCAGTGGATTTAGGAGAGAGATCAGAACAGCAGGTGATAGTCTTGTCCTCCAGCCTTAAGGCACTGCAGCAGATTCCATTCAAGGTTAGTTCTAGAGCCAATGAGATATTCCTTTCAGAACTCAGTGACATAGCTGGATACAATCTTTTACAATCTTTAGAAAGACTGTAAAATCTACATGGCATATTTGAAATAGTGTTATCAGACCCCATACAAATACAAAATACAACATGAAGTGCATTTCATGATCACCTAAAGGCAACAATAAAGGAATGACTTCTTTCCTGACCAGGGAACATTAGAATGTTGCAAGTATGCAATTTAATTTATATTATGTTTATGAATCATAGTAACATTTTCAGAAAAGCAGAGTGAGAGTGTGTTCTCATATGGGAATCGAAATTAAACACAAATTGATTCTGTCAACTCCAACTTCCAGTGACTGCTCTGTCAGCTACCCTGAGTGTTCTTGCCCCTGTAAACTAAAGGAACAGTGCCTGAAACAAAATAATAGGCATTCATGTAATTGGAACAGGCACAGATAGTGGTCCTTTGGACCACTGCATGCTCACCCCCTTGCAGTCATATCCGATTCACACATTGGAAGCTATCCATCTATCAAATGTCTGAGAATGTAAATGAGGGCAAAAAAGAATGGGATACAGTACACTATAAACTGGGCGAACAGGGTGCCCTTTCACACCCTCACCACCTTCCGATTCACAATAAGTTGCAAAGTGAAATTTGCAATTTGGAAAGCCATTTCTGACTCATAAAGTGCCCTTTGTATATTGCAACTTGTTGCTTTGCACAAATCAATCCTTAGTGCATATTCCTGCTGTAGCATGAAGCACACATGGAAAGATGAAGTAACAAGGAGAAATAAAGATATTTCTCCTCACTTCAATGCTGCCAGGAAGGCACCCAGGTTTACAAGTATTTGTAAATCTAGGTTTGCTTTAAATATATGAGTGAATGCTTGGGAACACCCATGCTCCACTGATGTACAGCCTACCAAATGGAAAGCAATGCAAGGATGTTAATCAGCTGTGTTGCATTTCTTTGTATTTACTAAACCACGCAAATGAATATGCCACCTTATTTCGCATGCGTTTACAACTCATGGCGTTACAACGCGGTCATTACAACGACCGCGTTGTTAGTTCGCATTCCATTACAACGCAAGTCGGAAAAACGACTTGCGTTGTACGGGGCGCTGGATGTTGGAATAGTATAATTTACTATTCCAACTCCAGTCTGTGCGGACAGTAGGGAAGGTGTTGGATTTCAAATCCAACACCTTCTGCCCCTTACAACGCAAGTCGTTGTTCCGACTTGCGTTGTAACGGTATGCGAACTAACAACACGGTGGTTGTAACGACCGTGTTGTAACGCCATGCGTTGTTTCGCATGCGTTGTTAACGCTGTTTACCCACCCAAATCAATGCAAAGTGGCTTTGTGTAGCTTAGTAAATACCAAAAAGGACTTTGTATCGGGGTGGTGCCACAAAAGTGATGCAATGCTAGACCAGAATCAAAGTAAATCTGGGCTCTAGCATTAGGCAACATTATTGCATAGCAAAGCATTACAAAAGCAAAGGGCTAATGCATTTTTCATCTGTGTAGACAAAACATTCAAACCCTGAAGGCTAATTAAAGGTAATTTATTTATTTATTTGAGAGTTTTATGTAATGCAAATGTGAGCGTATCAGAGCACTTTACTTTATACGTTTACCATATACAACAACATTTTCCGCTCATAGTGGTGGATTACATAGTCTGAGAGGCTATAAACTATGATATGCATGCGTTACAGGGTTTCATATAAATATATAAAGGTATTCCATGTGGCTTTGATAGTGTTCCTAGCCATGGTAGTTAAGTTATGCAGTAGCCTGTATGAGGCCGGGCGGTGCTGCACATCAGCCTGGGTTTCTTTTACTGTTAGGTTGTGCGGTTGTTTATTTGTTTAGTCAAATGTTGGTTGAGTACTGGTATATTGGGATTTTCCTGAAATCTGGTGGAGGTCTCATTTTGGATTGGGGTCCAGGTGTCTTTTAAGCAGTAGTGCTTTGATGTTTCTCTTAAAGTTTTTGATAGACTGGGCTGTTTGTGTCTCCAGCAGCAGGGAGTTCCAGGTTCTAGATGCGTTATCTGAGAAGGACCGTGCATGGAACCTTTCTTTTCTAAATCTGGGCGGCTCCAATAGTAATGTGTTCAATCTCCTTAGGGAGTGATTCCTCCCTTATCGTTAAAGTTTCCAAATAGGTATTTGTGTCCCCCTTTGAAGAGCTCTGTGTGTGATGCAGGCAATCTTTACTTTGCATCTCAGTACAAATGGAAGCATTCAAGCTAGGCTAGTGTTGGGGTGATATGTTTAGATTGACTTTTGTTTCCCTGTCATGAGCCTGGCTGCTGCATTGACTGTGGCCATCATGGGGGCTCTTAGGGTTTTCAGTTTGGCAGTAAGAGTTGCACTGCCATAGTATAATCTGTAAATCACCAAGGATTTTGTTGTGTTTTTGAGTTCTCCTCTGGAATGAAGTATTTGGCACTGTTGAGGAGCTTACCTCTATGGGGGTAATTACGATGGCAGTGAACCCACCACTGGCAGGCTGCTTGTGGCAGGTTCACAGCCATCATAAGGCCTTCAGGATGGCAAGCAGTGTGCCTGGCTATCCCATATGCCACAGGTCAGACAGAGACAATCGATTGCCTGTTGGACCCATCCCGCATCTACAAAATGTTGGCGGTGCCTAGAAGCCACCACCCGTCAGATTTGGATGCTGTATCCCTGCCATCCTGTCTATTGCAGTTCAACCGCCATTGAAAGGCTGGCAGGGATGTACTTTGGGGGCCCGTTGCAGGCCCCCCTTTTTGCAGGGGCATGTGGAATTTGCTCTTGAGGGGCACCTATGGTACCCCCTACAGTTCCCTGCACCAGGTGGCAGACACCGCATGGTGCCTGCCACGTAGTGCAGGAAAATGCACAACATGCATTTTTACCATTGCAGTGGGTGCTGTGGGTGCTGCAGCCAGCAGCACCCACAGCAATGGTTAACAGGCACAATGCGACCGTCGCAGTGGCATTGTAATATCATGTGCGGGACCACTGCCATGTAGGCGGCCGGTCCCAATCCCCGGGACAATGGCAGACGGACTCAACCATCATAATCACCGTCTCTGTATTGTTTTTCTGGCTATGGATTTTATGTGAGCCGTCAAGCTCAGATTTTTTTCTAGCACAATCCCAAGCTATTTTGTGGTGTGTATAGTTGTGGGAATGCAGCAGAGGGCATCTAGGTGAGTGATCCATTCTTGGATTGTTGAGGAGTTACCTTAACTAGCCAATATTGTATGTCCTTAAGGGTTTCGTTCAGCTAATATCTACTAGTAGAGGATGGCTGACAAAATTGTGAAAAGTATATTAAAGTTTGGTTCTAGCCAACACACCTAATATGTAGACACATCTACGATATCATAAAACAAAAGGGAGGGTGTCTACTCTGCACCTCTCTTAAAAATGGAGGTGCTATCACTGAGGATGAAAAATGACAGATAAAGGGAAATAAAGGAGGAACATTTCAGAGGCGGATCAGTTTCTTATTATTTATAAGTATAATAATGAGAAAAAGTTGCTGATCGCCGACCTTTTTTCTCAAATATTTTTTCCCCCCAAACAGTCCTCTCAAATTAGAAAATCATTTTTGGAAGTTTGTATAAGATCTACTGCCTTGTCCAAGAAAATTACATTGTCTAATGTCAACAATTCCCACTGCTCTAATTGCAAATTGCTTGGCTACCTTCGTGATCCAGGCCACTTAAAAATGTACCACAGATAACTAAATAAATCATAAATAAAATATTTTCTTCCGCTACGAAACAGTAGCTGCCAGGATGGCTGTGTGCATTAAATTCTTGCCAGTGAAATATGTATTCATCTATGGGTCAGGAGTTCGGACCGCATTAATGCTCACTCAGTCTTCCATACTTCTGAGTTCAATTCTTAGGGTATTGTTAAAATGAGTAAAAAGTAAGACTCATAAACAACAGGCGTGCGCATTGGAGTGGCATATCAGGCTCTCTGGCAGCGCTAGATGAACGACTTGAAAACACCAGTGGGAGGGCTGATTGTATTTGGTCCTGTGGGCAGGGCCGGACTGGGAACCCAAAGCAGACCTGCCTCCCGGGATGGGGGTGGGGGGGACTGGGACAAGTATGAAGCACTACTACTTTTGTAACTGTGGGGCCGATATTGCATCACTGTAGCCCCTCTGTACCAAAACCGCCCCCCCTCCCTTTCAGTCTCCCGGGGAAATGCCCAATGCCCACTACGGCCAGTCCGGCCCTGCCTGTGGGCCTGATGGGATAAAAAACACATAGTCCAAACACACTTTCAAGATCACCTGAAGGTGTGTGCTATATAAAAAAAATTATGATAAGCACAGGTTGCATATTGTTTAACGTCTTTGGTAAATGTATAGCTGAAGGCTGGAGAGTGTTGCATGCAAATAGCAGCAGAAAAAAAGCTTTTATAATTTGTTAGATAGCTAAAAATCGGTTTATACATGGATGCCGGCTTTGAAATCAACGGGGCATGCACACCCACAATGCTAAGGTCTCTCACAGTAGTAAACAGAATTTGCCCAACTGTTCAGATTCATTATACTGAATATAGTAGAACAATAGTTCAACCATAGCCTTCTAAACGACCTTTTGCAAACAATATAAAAGAATTACATCATATCTGTAAGCTTCTGTAAATTGTTATACAAGAACATATTGTCCACTGTACAGGATGTTAAAAGAGACTCGATTATCACCCACAAATGAAGTCTCAGACTTGAATTCGTTTTTACAAATGATAAATTCAATATAACGTTGTACACCCTATCATAGCTGGGAAAAATTGTCAATAAACGTTGATTGTATTACTTTTGTGCTCTCCAATTAAATAGAAAGGTCAAACAACCAATAAAGGAGATTATTTTGTGCAGATTCCATCTGAAATGCAACTTTTTTTCAAGGAAGCTCTACAATATAGGGAGCAACAAATAGTTGATCCTGTATGAATGGGACATCAATAAAAGACAAAGGCTAGATTGCATAGTGTAAAACTGCGGGAGTGCAATTTTGCACAATCAATTACAACAACTGATTAGGACAAAACGTGCAGCACCACTGACTACTTCAAACATATTTTTGCACTGGTAGGTCAATGCAAATGTAATTTTTATAATAGTTTGTTTTTGCAATGCAGGTGTAAAATTACGCTTTATCATTATGCCTTGAATGAATGAATGAATGAATGAATGAATGAAGAGATTTGTAAAGCACACAGCTACTACTAGAGTGTCCTGAGTGCTATCGCAGGCAGCCAAGGAGGTTGGGATGTTTATTCTTTGAACAGGTGGGTTTTTGACAGAACATTTTTTTTAAATCAGAAATGTATCTGAGAGGAAAAGGAAGATCGATTCAGTATTTGGCAGCAAGACCCCAGCAGGCTGAGCCGCCTCACTTCTTCCTTTTGATGGAGGGAGATGGAGAGAAGACGAGCCAACTGCGAGCAAAGGGATCTTTGCGAGCCATACAAGATTAATCTTTTGTGTAGGTATGTGGGGCCAGTTTTATAAAAACTTGAGTGTGCTACAGTCAGGGCTTTAAAAATTACTCTTTTCTTCACTGTAGCTAGTTGCAGTACTAAGTGATTACGGCAGACTTACACCCAAGTAATCCTAACAACATGTATTTCTACATGTGTATACTCTGCATGTTGCAACTAAGACATGGCTTAAATTTCAAGCTTCCGCAGTTGGCTCTGATCATCCGGAGCTTGCTACTGATATCTCTCCAATGGAGCACACTCAAGCACACATAGGGCTTCTGAGTTTGCTTTTGGAGTGTAGTATCACCACCAATGTCTGCAATGCACTAATGCAGCCTAGCATATGCACCTCCTTTATTGCAAGCTCCAAATGTGGTAAATGTGATAGTGGGATAAACTCAGCAGGTGGGAATGCAGCTGCCAGCAGGAATGAATAAATTAAAAACTTGCTTTGGATACTCCACCAGAAAAAAAAAAAATATATATACATATATTCACTGAAAAAACTATAGGTTTCAGGCACGTTATAGTTAGGAATTAGCATTTAAAAAACCTTACAAATTCACTGAAAAAACCATAGGTTTCAGGGGCGTTATAGTTAGCTGGACTTTTCACTCGTACAAAACCATTGAAATTCCCCTGTTATGGTTAGTTCAGCTAACTATAACTCGTGCGCCCGCAATGCACTGCTGATGACGTCACATATTACATCACTCATAACATGGTCAGTGACATCACTCATGATATCACTGATGACATCTCAAATGACATCATTGATGACATCACTGTATATATATATTTTTTTTTCACTAACAAAAACAAATGTGACAGGAATGTTATAGTTATGCTCAGATTTCACTCGTACAAAACCATTGAGATTTAGAAGTTATAGTTACCTGAGCTAATTATAGCTTATACCGTGCAATGCACTGCTTATGACCTCATATATTACATCACTCATGGAATTTTTATTTTATTTATTTGAAGAGTTTTATATAGCGCTGGCTAGACCCGTAGGTATCAGAGCTCTTTACATGAGTATCAATTGAGTTAGAAGTTACAAATTACATCCATTACCAGAGCATAGTAAAACACAGGGAAAAAAAACAATGTTACGGTTATTCGTCGGAGGGAGAGGGAGGAAGGAGACACAGCAGGGATACGGTGAGAACTGTGCCTAATGACCAGCTGGGTACGTGATGGCCGAGGGGGTGAACCAGAACCGATCTCCTCTATCAGCTCAACTGGGCATCATTCATGTTGCTCAGGTCTCAGCGGTCAGGAATAACAAAAATAACAGTTTTTCATGGTTACATTAGTTATAGTTGCATAGTCAAACACAGAAGAACAAGTCCCCAATAGTGGAATTGAGGGAATGGGGAAGGGGAGTGGAAACAGGGGGCTGGGCAGCAGATCAGTTGTGGCAGACCGGCAGTGGGAGAAAAGTACCTTTTGGGGGCCCAAAAAGTTAGAGTAAGCGGGCACATATCCCAGATGGGGTCACATAGTCACTAAGTCCAGTGCCAAATTCAATCACCGGGTTAGGTCATCTCGGCAATGTGGAGGGACCACAAGGAGACGGTGAAAAAAAGGAGCCTCATTAGTGGCCATTAATGTCTGAGGTTAGTGACATCACTGATGACATCACTAATGACATCTCAAATGACATCACTAATTACATCATCCACAGAACCACTCACACACCCACTGACATCCCTATACACCCCTATGTTTGAGTGAGTGCAAGAGTCTCTGAGTGTGTCTGTGAGTGAGTAAATGAATCTTTGAGTGGGTTGGTAAATGTGTGTGTGGGTCTGTGAGTGGGTCTGTCATTGGGTACGTGAGTGTCTCAATGGGTCTCTGAATGCGTACATGAGTCTCTGAGCGGGTCTGTGAGTGGGGGTGTGAGTGTCTCAGTGGATCTTACAATAGTTGTTTGATGGATCATCTGCAGCCTATTGGGGTTAAAGATATGGCCTCTACCCTTATTCGTCCTTTTCTGAGTGATAGTTCTCAATCCATAATTTTTAAAGGTTTTACCTCAGTGCCCTTTACGCTGCCATTTGGGGTCCCCCAGGGCTCATCTTTCAGCCCGACTTTGCTTAATGTTTATGTTTTCCCCCGGCTAGTTTAATAAAGTAATTTAGGTTTTCACTGGTTACCCATGCAGATGACACTCAGATTATTGTGTCAGTTACCAGCGACATTCAAAAATTCAATGACTACATGAGGGAAGTCAGCGATTTGATGCGCAAGAATTGCCTAAAGCTAAATTCAACCAAGACAGAGTTCGTGATTTTTGGGAATGATGTGTCTTTTTGGTCTCCCATCTGGTGGCCACAAAAATGAGGGAATCTACCTAAACCAAAAAGTAAGGTATAAAATCTTGGTGTGATGATAGATGATAAACTACTTTTTAAAGACTAAATTAATACTGTGGTCTCAATCTCTTTTAATATTTTAAAAATAATTAAGAAGATTGCACATCTGCTCTCCATTGGTCAACTAAAAATGGTGGTGACAGCGCTAGCCCTGACAGGACTAGACTATTGTAATGGACTCGTGCAAGCTCCTAAAAATTCCTGAATTGCGACTCGCAAATTGCGAGTCACAATTAAGGAATGGCTTCCCATTCATTCCTATGGGCCTACAGGCCCATAGGAATGAATGGGAAATTGCATGCGCAATTTGCGAGTACCAATAGGTACTCGCAAATTGCACATGCAATTTCAAGGGTATAAAGGTGTCAAAATGACACCCTGTTGCACCCCTGAAATTGTGATGTGTACCCATGTTGCGCACACACATGCCCCAAGGGCATGTGTGTGTGTGTAACCTGAAACCTTGAAAAATGCATGTTAGTGCATTTTTCAAGGTTTTTGCGAAATACAGACCAGAGTAATTTATCTGTATTTTGCGGCCCCAAATAGCGAATTCGCTATTTCCAAGTGCTTCTAGCAATAAATTGTGATTTCTTAAATTGCGAGTCCCTAACACTTTAATACTTCGCAAAAGGCCTTTTTGCAGGCGCAAACGGACGATTTTTGCGAATCGCACCGTTTGCGCTCACAAAAACCTTTGATGCATGTGCCCCTATGTATTGGGCAAAAAACTCTGTATCGAATCGCTCCAGACTATCTAAAAAGGAACCTAATTTGGTATATTGCAGTTAGATCCCTGCTCTCTATCTCTCATAAGAACTTGGTAGTACCCTCCTACAAGCGGATGTCCTGGGGTGGTAGGAGCTTTGTTAGAAACACCACCAACAAATGGAATGGTCTTCCCCAAACATTGAAGTCAATGACTAAGCCTTTGGTTTTTAGGAAGGAGCTAAAAACCTGGCTTTTTAACAACTAAGAATAATCTCCTATTGATCACTGACAGCGCCAAGATGCCTCCGGGTATATGCCACGCTTTATGAATATATTCAATATCAATATCAATCTTTCAGTGGATATGTAAGTATCTGAGTGGGTCTGTGAGTGAGTGCATGAGTCCCTGAGTAAGTCTGTGAGTGAGTTCATGAGTGTTTCAGTGAGTCTGTGAGTGGATGCGTGAGTCTTATCTGCTCATTTTTATGCCGTCTGTTTTACATTTCCTGCTTGTTTTTATGCCCTCTATTTTGCCTTCCCTGCTTGCATTTCTGCCCTCCGTTTGGACTTTTCTGCTCTTTTTCTGTCCCGGGGTGGGCACACAGGAACATAGGAGAAGCCAGCCCTGGGTCAGGTGGTGGCCACCAGGACCATAATTGGCTCCAGAAAGGAGGTGGTCCCCCATATATGGCCTGAGAGGAGACCCCGTGACCCCCTCCATGTTTACTTTTTGGATTTGGCCCCTGGGAGGTGGTGGGCCCCAGGGCTGGGGGTCCGCATGGACCCCATCCATATAGTTTAATTTAGCCCAGGTGAGGCGGTGGTCCCTGGGGCTACAACAAGCCCATAAAGGGGGGTCAGCACATCCCTCCTCCAATAAATTAAAGCAGTCCCAGGGAGGTGGTGGTCTCCAGGGCTCAAATGAGCCAAATGAGCCTTAGGAGGGAGGCCCAGTGTGCAGTCCTCCTTCTTTTAGTATGCCCACATGCCCCCGGGATATGGCCCACCCCAGGAGACCACACTTGTTTTTTTAATTTTTATTGTTGCTGTGGATTTGCAACTCTGTCGCTGAAGTCAAGCCCCAAGATGGCTACCAACACTTCCTGTTTGAGGTGGAGGCTGCCAATCAGATTTCTGCAAGGGCACTGTCGGATCCTCAGAGTATCCATGTCCCTATATATACAAATTTGGTTTTCCTTCCATATTTTGCAAACTATTGAATGGATTTACACCAGAGCTAGCTTTCTGGCAAATTTGATGTAATTCCATCCAGCTGTTCAGGCTATAGTCATGTTCAAAATCCCAATGGGAATTATCATGGGGAAATCAGTTTTTTACTCCCTTTTTCTTATACCTGCTTGACAGATTGCCCTGAACTTTCCATGCACATCAAGACCCAACTTGACACTTTTTTTTGAATATTTTGTGAAAATCTTTCTCTGGCGCCAAAGATATAGGCAAGTCAAAACACACTTTTCCTATGGAAAGTATGTCTTAACTATTAGACTTCAGACACATCAAAAGTGTTTGGAAACCTACAACACCTTAAGCTCGACCTCATTCCCAACTAACTCAGCAATCACATGCATAGACTACATTAATATCACTCCTAGTTTCCCTACCCAACATCCTACCCTTACCCCAAATATAAATACCCCTAGAGGTTCTACCACACCTCCAGTCAGTCTCCTCCTAACCCAACTTCATCCTACACCTAATTGCTATACGATGTATGTGTCCATGGTATACTTATTTACACTGTGACTTAGGGTGCTTTCATGTATGTGTCAGCTCTATTGTAAAGTTATTCATGTAACTTGCAACCTTGTGCAATCTTACAATCTAGTTGCCCTTCCATTCCATTTCTCTGGCATGTTGAAATGTGCACCAATCATTCATTTGTTACATTCAATTGTGAACTGCAGAATATGCCTCCTGACACTGTAGTGACACTAGATCCTTAAGTGAATCCTGACTCTCAATGAAGGAAGTGGAGTCGGCAATTAATTTGTGCACTAGAGCTGCATCTGATCCATCCCTCCATTTCAGAATGTGGCTGTGAAGCACATGTTAATGATATGTTGCTGTTCTAAGATTAGTGCAAATGCTAAACTGGTACACTCACTGCCTCTGCTCCATCAGGAGATGATAGTTGTTCCAATGTCTCCAAGTGCTCACCATTTGTCCTCCATGCCCATGATCTAAAGAAGCTTCAAGTAGCAGGAACTAAGTTGCTGGCTCAGATGCTACCTGGCTAGTATTCATGCTTACAGGCCCTTGAGATACCCTGGGAATGCTCATGGTGGCAGCTGTAACTGCTGAAGCAGAAGATAAGACATCTATCGCAAAACATACAGTGTTGGTGCTGGTGTTGTGCGCGGTAGCTAAGGTTGTAGGCAAAGGAGTGTGGGTGGTGGCAGCTGAACTAAATGCACCTGTGATGGATTGTTCTGTTGTCTTATATGTGCTTGCTACACATGTGGCTAGCAGAGTATGACTGGCGAAAGCCTTCCCCTTGCTCTGTCAAATCTCCTGCAAAGCAGCTTTCACATTTGTTACTTTTGTACTTCACAATCATTAGGGTTAGTTAACTTGACATTAGTAACTGGGTCACAACATGGTATTGGACTCCTTATTGTGGTGTTGGGCCCTCAACAAAAGTTAGTAGGGCTGGATATTTGGGGGCAGCCAAAAGTGGAGTCACAGACGGTGGCAGTATGAGGGAAGAGGCTCAAGGTCCAGCCATCAACAGATGCTCTCCTCACAACTGGTGGAGCATTAACCTCTGCAGCAAGCCCAGTAATCCAGTAAACCTCTGCAGCAAGCCCAGGCTGTACAATTCGTGAATGCATGGGCTTAATCCTGACTGTGTACCCCCACAACATCACCACTGCACAGACTACTGTGCACGCCAGCTACAGAAGTTGGTGCTTTCCTTCCACCTTCCCTTGTATCCTCCCACCTGGTGATTACTGAGCAGCTGCACCGGTATCTCCGTGGACTGCAGTACATCATAGAGATGCAATTAAGAGGAGCCTGTTTTTGCACCCCCTGTATGCAGTTGGAAAAGTAAATCAAAAAAGTCCACAACTAGAAAGCAATATTCTAAAGAAGACCTGGCCATTCCAAATTCAGTATTTTTATTCCCCTTCTGGGGCCTGTAACTTTGAAAGAATGGATGTGGAGGTGCAGATGGAAACAGGAAATGTAAACTTCCACTCTGATATGTTCTCACAACCAGTGACCAGTTAAAGGTCGAGCTGGCAATAATGTTGTTTATTATCTGGCTCTTGAGATTCGCGAAATTCTGCACCTTTAATGATGACCTCATTGCTGGCGACATTGATTATGCCAAACAGTCTCCTCCTATAGCTCTATGTTTAGTGGTGATGCAGGTCTCTCTTTTATTGCCAAGCTCTATTCATGATGTTTTGCAAGCAGGCCTCCTTTCCTCTTCTTCATTTTTTTGCAGTCTTCCCCTTCGAAGGATGGACGGAGACACCATTGAGCCTATTGGTCACTGTTAGCCACAGTTTGCTGTGTACCTTTGATGATATTTCCACCAAGAGGTGTTCCATGAGGTGGGCCTTTTACTTCACTACCTCTTTGTTTGTGACTGCCTTGCATGTAGCATATGATGTATCATGCCTCTGTTTTTTTTTCTTTTTGGCACACAGGAAAGTAATATTTCCAGTGTGTCATGTGAAAAAGAACACTGAATTATTTATTTTCAATTTTCCTGGGCTGTGATATGAAATTAATGTTCTATTTAAAATCATACCTGTCACTGTAAGAATAGTTTTAACTGCACAAGATAAACTAGTGTTTGCAACTATACATTGTGAGGACATTTATTTAGTTAATTTGCCACTTTTACTTATTAAGAACCCCATCTATGTGCAAACAAAGCCCACTGACAAGTGACATCTAACTATTTAAAGTTTATTTGTAAAGTGCATAGACAATTAAAACCATTACCCTGACAATAAAATCAAAAACATTTATTAAAATGAAGGATAGTCCTGTCAATGCATAATCGTTTCTCATTCGTTAGCATTAAAAGAAGCCTTGAGGTTGGAATAAAATGCTACATGTGCTTATTAAAAGATAAGTTTAGCTGTGCAATTGTGCAAATTCATCATAGTGGCAGTTTTCTACAGTGGCAGGGCTCAGTCACAGTTACATTTTTCAGACTCCTTCGTTAGGGGCATCGCGAATAGGACTGTGAGAGAACGGGGCACTCTTGTGAATGATGACCTGCCACTGCCCGCTGTCAGTTGTCTCAGAAGGATGTAGCTGGAGAAGAGGAATGGGGGAGTGGAAAGAGTGCCTTTTCAATGCTGTATCAAAATTGTAAAACATTCAGTAAGATGACCATAGTCTTTTATATGTCTGTGCAAAGAGGTAAGGTAATTTTTATTATGCATGATTAGTTAAAACCGTTGCATCATTAAATAATCTTAAAATCAAAATCCACTATTACAAAAATTTGATCAGTTTTTAAAATAATTCACTGTTACAAAAAGATTAACCAGTTTTAAATAATCCACGCTGTATCATACATAAAACTGTATAAAATGCAATTAATGTTTTAGTCAGGTTAAAAGTCTATCTCATGTAAATTATGTTATTGCACAATCAGCCCTCTAATCTATTATCAAGAGTTTTATTCAGTGTGTTAATGTTTTTTTTATGGGGTTCCCTTGCCACGCAAGTTGTTTGAGGCAACAACAACAGTTTCAAGATGTACCTGCTGGTGTGGTCCAGATACTATGCTTAAATTATTGAGGATAACTTTCCTAAGCTGGCTAGATTAGTTCCCAGGACCATATTGTGCTAGTTCGTGGCCAATAGGGATGTGTTTTTCAGTCTCTGTTCAGTGAGATCAAGGAATTTTGTGTAAGGTGACAATTCAACTGTGCTAGGGTGGGATTGAAGAACAGGATTACTGCCTTCCTGCAGGACCTGATGCCATGCTGGTTAAAGGATGGCTTTAGTAAAGTTTTCCTTATGTCTTTTAATTTATCGCAAATACAGATGATGTGGATGAGATTCTTGACTCCACGAGTGCATAGCCTGCATAGCTGGTCTCCTCCTCTACTTTCCCAAGGTGGTAAAAATGGATTAATTGAACCAACTCCCAAGCGAAGCTTCAACATTTTTTCTTTGGTTGTTAACTTTATTCCTGCGTTTAGGTAAGGTTGAGGTTTACCGGCTTCGTAATTGTTGAGCACAACCCAGCCATGAGCTCGTTTTGACAGTGCTTCCTTGTCCTCTACAGTAGATTTAAGTCTTGTTGACTTCGTGCCTACTTTTTTTTAACACACAGTGAGCCGTTGAGGTATTCCAAAGACTTATGGTAGTTTACTGTCATAATTTTGGATTTGGTGAGCTTTGATGGAATCAAAGAGATATTTATTAGCTGGTGATTTATGCCAGAGCTTAGTGCGGTCAACGTGGTTGAACACTGCTGTGTAATCTATGAAGCAGAGATACAGGGGGTATTTGCCCTCTTTCGCAGCATCCATAAGCATGGTCAGGGCCATGATGTCAGTTGTAGTTCCTTGGTTTTGGCGGAATCCTGTTTGTGCTGTGGGGATAATTTTATTCTCTGAGGCCCAGTTGTCTATTTCTTTCAAGATGATCCCTGCATAATATTTAGCCTCAGTGTCTATAAGGGCTATCAGCCAGTAATTGTTTGGATTAGACCCCTCGCCTTGTTTATTTATTGGACTGATAATTGAGCCTCTCCATGATTCTGGAAGTATAGGAGTACTTAAAGCATGTCTGAAAACTGGTTGCTCCAGAAATCAGGGTCTTTGACAATCTCAAAAGTGGTTATGTGGTTAAATAGTGTTAGAGTTGCGAAGGTGTAGTCTAGATGGGACGATGCTGTGGCTGAATGGTACGGGGCAGCTGGTGGATTATCATCCTTAGAACGGCCATTTACAGCTCTCAAATTCAAGTGCTCCGGCTCCTGAAGCAGGTATTTCGCGCTTCGCACTGGCTTGGTGGCTGGGAATGAAGCTTGCGTAGGAATTCCCCATGCATTAGATAGACCCTGAATTTGGTCGTCCTCTTGAATGTTACCTAAGAGGTGCATGTTGAAATCTCCAGCAAGGATAATGTGATCCGTTGCTTCCACTTCCATCAGCCTTGTTAACTCCGTTGACAACTCCTTTGCTGCTTTTAGCTTTTCTTTTGGGTGTACATAGATATTTATTATTATTACTTCCTGTGGGTACTGGTTAATCTTAAGCGTTACTTTTAAAGCCTGAATGCAATTTGGAGGTGATAATTGAATGTTCATTGAAACAGTCTTACCTATTTCTGTTATAGAGGTTAAGAGCAATAAGCCACCCGAGCGATGACCAAAAACAGATCCCTTGGTTGCCGGAAATAGATGAGAGATGTAACCCTGCAGTTCAAAGGACTGGTCTTCCCAGATCTCCTGGAGCAGGATTATATCAAAATATTTCAGGTAGCTTAGAAACTCTTGGTCACTTGTTTTGGCTAGTGGTTCTAGGATGCTTGTTTCCAGTCCAGGGAGGACCTGGCCTGGCAGTTCGGGCTGGACTGTTCCCATTGGGCACAGGGTCAAGGCTGATTTGCATTTGGCTCGGTCCAAACTGGAATGGCATGGTGAGCAAAAAAACTCACGGATGGATTTAGTCCCAGAACTCTGTACTGGGGTGAATGTATGACATTGTTCTGCATTCTGTCCATAAATAGTTATTTTTGCATTTGACAACCCGAGTGGGACGGGTATGCTCAGACGTGAGCCCTGTGCTCTCCATGCCACTGGAATCAAGCTATCCTGGCTGAAGAGGGGTGAATCCCCGAAACCGGTCCTAGGATGTTTGTTTCCAGTACAGGGAGGACCTGGCCTGGCAGTTCGGGCTGGACTGTTCCCAGTGGGCACAGGGTCAAGACTGATTTGCATATGGCTGGGTCCAAACTGGAATGGCATGGTGAGCAAAAAAACGATGGATTTAGGCCCAGATCTCTGTACTGGGGTGAATGTATGACATTGTTCTGCATTCTGTCCATCAATTGTTCTTTTTGTTTTGGAAGCTAAGCCATTAATATTCCAGACCCATATTTTAAGACTGTCTCGCTCAGTTTGGGATGGTTGTTTTACGTCCAGCTCTTGTCAATTTGTGTGTGCTGAAGTAATTACACGCTGTTTGCCCGACCAATTGTTGGTTACTGGAGATTGTATTAGTGTGCGTTGAGTGTCAGTTGGTAATACTGTAATTGACAAATTCGCCTCAATCTTTGTGCCTGGAGTTCTACTCCTTGATCCTCTCAAGACTGAAAGCATCGTCAAACTTGAGCTGTTTATGTCGTTGTTTAGGAAAGGAGTTGGGTATAATGGTTTTGGGATTGGTTTCGTGATTATCCCCCAGTTTTGGAGTCGGTCGCCTTCCTGTCAGATTCTGTCTGCAATCTCAGAATTTATCCATCTAGTTGTGGTAGCTTCTGAGTTTTGACTATTGTTGTTTGGCAAGAATTCAATTGACAACAAGCCAGACGATGTAATGTCAGCTAAAGTTGGAATAGAGGGTAAGAGCCGTAACACGTTTTGTCTATTTAGTATGTCCATTCGGTCTCGCGATTTATATTGAGGGCGTAGTATAATAGTATCGAACTCTACCACTTTTGGCAATTTCGGGTTGTGAAGAGATGTTTTATCGCAATTAATTGCTGTGTTTGCAGAACATCCCTGATTTGGGGCATGGGTGCCAATACTGCTGATGGCTGCACAGGTAGAGGGCCCAAGGGAGAGTCGTTGATCGTATTTGTTTCCCGGTTAGTATTATTATGAGTGGATACTAGTTGAGCAAATGAAATCCGATTTGTTTCTTGCTGAGTTGGAACTTGCTCGAGGGCTTGGCTCGACGTTAAGCTTAGCTCTTTATAATTCTCCTGAAGGGTTGAACCCTGCTTCCGTGTTGTGACTTGTGTCCCTTCGTTAAGAGTCTTACTTATTAAAGGTGTTTTAAGTGGTTCCTTGATAAGACTGATTTTTACCGAGTTACTATCATTGGTAGAGGGGGTTGGTATAGGGTTAGGATCAAGTAATCTCCTGGTTGGTTCTTGATTGCCTTGCAGGTTATTGGTGACACTGACTAGGGGACTTGGGCCTGAGTGTAGGACCTGGGGATGCGTTTTCTACTTTCTTCCTTTACTTTTTTGCTTGCGCCCAGTTTTTACTGGAGAAGTGACTTTTTCCAAGGATTCTGGCTTGCTGTTCTGCGGGCGTCCACCACCTTCTGTTGGTGGTGCACTATTTGATGATGACGTCTTTGTGAATAATGAGGCCGATGTTGTTTCCTCTCTAAGGAGTTATCATTGCCTATTGTTTTCTGATTAGTGACAGTTGTTTTCAGGACAGACAATAGGTCGACTAATATTGTCAGAAGGGTTAGTAGCTTGTCCACTATTGGGGCACAGGAACATTCTTGTTGCAATTGCTGTACATTGTAGGTTGCTTCCTGCCCTCTCTTTATTAAACCATTCAGGTCGTCTAATTTCCTGTCGATCCCCGAAGTAAAGTCAGCTAGAGTTTGGAGAACTGTCAGCTGGAGATCCATTTGGTGACTGGTATTGTAAAGCCACCGTTGAATATTGCATTGTGCTTAGTATCGATTCCCAGATTAAGTTTCTATTTGGATGACTTCTTTCTAAAGGAACGGTTTTTGAAGATGTAGGTCTGTGGTTGTAAGAGGCGACTAATTCCTCCCACTCTTGGGAGGCTAAAAAGGTCATGTCACCATTACAGTTGGGTAAGTCTCGTAATTGGGCGGCTGGCTGTGCTGTGGTGAGAATTTTTCAAAATGTGTGTCAGGTGACGAAAGGATCATAGAAGGTGTTGTTAATCCTGGATCCCTCAAGTTCTTCCGTAGATGCGTGTGAGGACGGAGATGTCCGAACATTATGTTCAATGCATAAACTGTCCGATGAAATGTTTTGTTGAGTTGGAGGAATGATTTAAGAGTTATTCATTAGAGTGATGATGTTGTCCTTCTGATGAACAAGTTGATGATCGTGATAGTCCTTTTGTGGAATTGGAGTAATGTTTTGAGAGTTAGTCTTTTGGACGATGATGTTGTCCTTCTGATCAGCGTGTTGATTATCTTGGTGGTCCTCTTGAACATTATCATGCTTCTCATCAAGACATGATACATTTAAAATTTCAGTTGTTTGTATCAATTCGCAGTATTGCTGAAGGAGCGATTTTTCTGCTTTGATGCTCCTATTGGCTTTTTCTGGAGAGCATTCATTAGAATGAGCTAGTGCAACTATTTGTTTGGTTGTTGTGGATTGCAAGATTTGGTCGGTGGAGCTTAGATCTAAAGGCAGGAGAGGGGATTGCAGTCCTTCTATTGTGCCACTTTTGGAGTAGATTGCAATGGTGGGGTCTTTCAGAAAGAAGAATTTTGTATATATTTTAGGCTGGAAGGTACAGGGGTTTCTCCTTAATGGGGACCCTTCCAGTCTAGTTGAGTCCTGATCATCTGGCCCGCCTCATATTCTCTGTTTCAGTTGTTGCGGTTGAAAAAGAGTTACTCCTTGCTGGCTCACAAGATCATAGTTGGTTGTTGGATTGAGGAACAATGTGTTGTGGAGATTGGAGAGCATGCTAGTCCATGGTTTATCCTTTATCTCATCAAGTTTTTTGCGTTTTATTTTATGGTTGTCAGGACCAAAATCAAGTGGACTGGCATCTCTATGCATACTCTTGCTGTCATTCTTCAGTTTTGTTGCTTTGGCCTGCAGTCTTGGTTTTGTTGGGGCCTTCTGCACTCTGCTTGATCTCATGGCGCCCTGTTCACTGATTATAGTCCTTGGTCATGTCCGACTTGCAATTGTCTGCATTTCTCAGTTGAGCTCAATTGTATTCTGTGGTGTGTCAATTGTGCCTCGAAGTGTGCCTCTGGGAGCCTTGGTGGTGATGTCCCCCGCTAGTGGCGCTCAAAAACTTGTTTGCTTATTTATTTATTTATTTTTGGTTGTGACAGGAGAGTCTGTGGTTTATCTGCGATTGTCTCGGTTTTTCAGACAAGCTCTGCCCCTTACTCCGCTGCTCTCCTTGGACTCACGCCTGACTGGCTTGGCTGGCTGGTTGGGCGGTTATGAAAGTCTGTGACTTTCAAGCGAGCAGTGCTCTCTGGTAGCCCACAGGCTGCACCCAACCTAGTCGGGCCACCTCCGTGGGCTATCCGGGCACACACTCCGCAACCACCCCCTACTGGCGGTCGGGCTCGCTATGTCTCCTTTCGAAGTGTCCTGCTTGTGCCTTGTTGCAGTTATAGGTAGCTATCTAATCAGGTTTTTTCCAGCAGTCGTAATGCCTAGTGTCTAGTCTCTTCATCTCAGTCTCTGAACCTTTAACAATCCAATCCAAGCGGCCCCTTAGAGGATCCTTGGCTCTGGGAGACCTGGGTAGGCCGCTGGGGCAACTGGTGGGCAGGCTGGCTTGGCTGAATATGGTTGTAGTGCAGGGATACACTAGGCTGGGTATGCAGGGTATAGACTGCTGGTGAAGGGAGGGTAAGGAAGGAGATGTGGGAATAAAGTACTGGCTCATCTCACCTCCCGGTTCCGTCTCTCCACCTCTCCACCTCTCCGCCTCAACCTCCACCTCGCAGTCTCCGCCGCTCCGTCTGGCCACCTCCTGGTGTTCCCCAGTCCTCTCAGCCTAAGCTCTCAGCCTCAGCTCACCTGGCTCATAGCACTCCCAGGGCCTCGTGGCGGCAGTGAGCGGCAGTGAGCGGATTCAGCGGTTCGCAGCAGCAGCTCTGTCGTGACCTCAGGAGCCGGTCCAGTAGCCGGTCCAGCAGCCGGTCCTGCCGACCCTGCAACAAAGCGTGGTCCCGGCCCTCACTCCTGGCGTCTATCCCAGCCTCGAACCGGAGCTTTGGGGAGCTTTAAGGGACTTGAGGGACTGAAAGGGGCTGAAAGGTTTAGGGGGTTGAGGTCGAATACGCTATCGAAGCCTCAACAGCCCTCAGCTGATCCGCTGCCGCTACCCTGCTGCTGCCGATGCTCTGCTGCCTGGCTTCTTGCGGGAAGTTTGCCTGGCTTCCGCTTCCATGAGATACGAGTGTTGGAACTCTTAGGGCTCCAAGAGTGTTGCAAAGAGGGTTAAGGTCCTCAACTTTTTTTATTGCACATTTTTCCTCAGTGTTGGTTTCAATGGATATTTTTTTAGTTTCCGCTCAACTCTCATTAGGTATTTGATAAGTCTGCAGCTCAGCTGTGTTTCAGTTGATATGAAAATAGGCTATGATGGCCTGTTTACAGTGGCATAAACCCTGCTGTTAAATATTGCTTTTAGTATGAATTTGCAATCCTACAAGATGGGTTTACACAGGCAAATTATGTGGGGCATTGTTTCAGGGCCCTCTCCACATAGCCGGAATTGCTCCCTTTCCTCAGTGCATTGCCATGGCAGCAGAGGTAGAAGAAAGGAATGGCACCCCAGTCAATATTTCAGAAACCTCCCTTTGATGTAAGTGTTTAACCGAATTCAAGGTACAGTTGGGTTTCCACGCAGAGTAGCTGGCTATGCCATCCAGGTGTGGCGTCACTTGGAGAAAGCTCCTTTATCATTCAGCTGTGAGATTCGCTTAATTAGTTTATTCCCTGCAATTTTAAAATGAAGATAGCTGGTCCGGATATCCCAAAGAGAATTTAGACCAAGAGCTGGCAGTGACAATGCGAGGTAGGCTCTAGCTGGAGAGTGGGCTCTTGTGCAGATTTCCTGCCATAGATGGCAGTTCAGGGTCTGTGTGTTAGCATTTTTTAGTTGAAACCAGCATTTGATAAATGACCCTTGCATAGCTAAGGTGTGATTTGTCAGGCTGAATTCTAGACTCAGCAGTCCGGGTGATATGTGTCCAGTCAGATGGAATAGGGACTGGGAGATTTTGGCTGTGGTCTTGACTCAGAACAGGCTGTCTCTTTCCCTAATGCCTAACTACTGTTTGCTGGGGTTGGCACCAATTTTGTTTGGATTGCTTGCAGCAGTGGTGTAAGCGTTCATCTGGCAATCTTTGCTCTGAGTCGATGATCAGCCTTCGGAAGGGAGTTGCCTTTTTAAAGCAAACACACTTTGTGCTGCTTAAAAGACTTCAGTATGTCGAACAGCAATCCAAGATATTTGTGTTCAGTGGCTGAATCGAAATTTTCTGTATCCAGATGCCATGTCATGGATCTTGTAGTACGCTCTCCTATAGCCAAGTGTTTTTCCCCATTAAGTTCATCATAGAATAGGCTGACATGGTGTTCAGGAGTCCTTGGAGGCCAATCTTTGTGTGGCTTATCAAAACCACGTCTTCTCCATACATAAAACTTGGGAGATGGATACTTCCTATTTTTGGTGGATGTGCATTGACCTTGTCTAAGATTGAGGGTAGGTCTGACATGAACAGATTGAAAAGAATCAGAGCGAGCACACACCTCTGCCTTAGCCCTTCATTTGTTTAGATCTCCCTGGAGAGGTGTGTGCCTCCTCCCCAGGTTTATCCTAACCTATGAGTTCCTTTGGAGGACAATATGGGCTTGAAGCAGACCCGAGTAATGTTCCAGCTAACTAGCTTCTGCCAAAGTTTAGCACGATTGAAAAGGTCAAAGGCTGCTTTGTAGTCAATAAAGCATAGGAACAGTGGCTGACATGTATGCTTGCTCTGATGGATTATTGCAAAAAGAACAGATGATGGACGGAATGCTGAACCAACCAAACATTCACCCCCAGTCACAGATCTGGGATAAATCCATTGTTTTTTTGCATGCCATACCATTCCAGGTTGGACGCAGCCACATGCAAATCAGTCTTGGCCCTGCTCCCCATGGGAACAGTCCAGCCCAAATGGCAATACTAGGTTCTCCCTGGACCAGAAACAAGCATCCTGGGACCGGTTTTGGTGTTTCACCCCTCATCAGCCAGGCTAGCTTGAATCTGGTGGGGTAGCGAGCAAGGGACCCATCTCTAGGCATACCCTTCCCACTTAGGGTAACAAATGCTAAAGAATAGATGATGGACGGACTGCTGAATGAATCAAACATTAACCCCAAGTCATAGATTGGGGTAAATCCATCGTTTTTTTGCATGCCACACCATTCCAGTTAAGAATCCGCCATATGGAAATCAGTCTTGACCCTTCTACCCAGGGTAACAGTCAAGCCCAAACTGCCAGGCCAGATCCTACCTGGACCAGAAACAAACATCCTGGAACTGGTTTTGGAGTATACCCCCTCATCAGCCAGCCTAGCTTGAATCTGGTGGTGTAGCGAGCAAGGGACCCATGTCTTGAGGTGAATGTTTATTACTTCAGCATTCCGTCCATTATTTGTTGCCACAGCACTTTTCACCCTAAGTAGGATGATTATGCACAGACGTGGGTCCCTTGCTGACTGTGCCACTGGATTTAAGCTAGCCTGGCTGATGAGGGGTGTTACCATAGAACCAGTCCCAGGATGCTTGTTTCCGGTCCATGGGAGGACCTGGCTTGGTGGTTCGGGCTGTACTGTTACCATGAGGAACAAGGTCAAGATTGATTTTCATATGGCTGGTTCCAAACTGGGTTAGCGTAGTGAGCAAAAGAACGATGGATTTAACCCAGGTCTCTTGACTTGGGTGAATGTTTGATTAATTCAGCATTGCGTCTGTCATTTGTTGCTGCAGCACTTTTTCCCCTAAGTAGGATGGGTATGCCTAGGCATGGGTCCTTTGCTCGCTGTGCCATTGGATTCTCAAGCTAGCCTGGCTGATGAGGGATGTTACCTGAAACCAGTCCCACAATGCTTTTTTCCGGTCCAGGGAGGGCCTGGCTTGGCGGTTCAAGCTGGACTGTTCCCTTTAAGACAGGGTCTAGAAGAATTTTTATATGGCTGTGTATAAACTGGGGGGGCGTAGTGAGAAAAAGACTGATGGATTTAACCCAGATCTCTTGACTGGGGGGTGAATTTTTGATTATTTCAGCATTCCCTCCATCAATCAATTGTTGCCACAGCACTATTTGCCAAAAGTGGGATGGGTATGCCCAGCAGTGGGTCCCTTGCTCGCTGTGATACTGGATTCAAGCTAGCCTGGCTGATGAGGGATGTTGTCCAAAACCCGGTCTCAGGATGCTTGTTTTTGGTCCTGGGAGGACCTGGCTTGGCAGTTTAAGCTGGACTGTTTCCATGAGGAACAGGGTCAAGGCTGATTTGCAATTTGTCTGGGTTCAAACTGGGGTGGCAGTGAGCAAAAAAAATTGATTTAACCCAAATCGCTTGACTGGGGATGAATGTTTGATTAATTCAGCATTCCATCCATCATTTGTTGCTGCAGCACTTTTTGCACTAAGTGGAATGGGTCCCTTGCTCGCTGTGTCACTGGATTCAAGCTAGCCTGGCTGATGAGCGTTGTTACCCTGCAACTGGTCCCAGGATGCTTGTTTCCGGGCGAGGGAGGACCTGCTTTGGCAGTTCGAGCTGGACTGTTCCCATGGCTGGGTCCAAACTGGGGTGGCATAGTGAGCAAAACAATGATGGATTTAACACAGATCTCTTGTCAGGAGGTGACTGTTTGATTAATTCAGCATTCCTTCCATCATTTGTTTCCACAGCACTGCTCTGATCGATTCGCAATGAAAGTGCTAAAATGTTTGTCATTGTGCCCATTCTGCCTGTTTGACTGAGGATGATTATTTCTGCACCGAGGCCCAAGATGTTAGTTCCTCCAGTAGGCACCTGCAAGGTACTTTGTCTCAACATCAAGGAGGGCAATCAGCCAAAACATGGCAGGATATGAGCTGTTGCCTCCTTTGTAGATGGGGGAGATATTCGAGCCCTTCCAGCAGTCTGGTATGAGATTGGATGCTGTAATACTACTGAAGACTGGCTCCATGCTCTCTGACCAGATCTTCTCGTTCTCTTTAAAGATCACCGTTGGGATGCCATTAAGACCTGCTGCTCCATCTTGGCAAAACTTTGTGATCTGTTTTTTAATAATCCCTGCATGCATCTTCAAGGGACTTTTTTACTAAGTTAGTTACCAGTCTCTTTAAGTTTGAGTTGAAACCCGCTTGTTTCTCTAGATGGACCTTCTGAGAGGCTTTTGGCACAATTAAAGCGGGAAACCATATGAGGTGGTCCGGTTTTGGTGTTATTTGCGTCTGTGATGCTGTTGAAGTTGCTTGAGAAAAACTCAAACCAGCGCTCTTCCAGTATATTTGAAGCTGTGACAGATTTTATCAGGCTGGTTAGATTGCTCAAAATTGTCCAAAATTTCTTGTGCCTATCAGCTTCATGTCATGTCATGTAGCAGAATAGCCCAAACTGTGTCTCTGTCTCTCTCCTTAACCCTCAGCTTTGTTTCCTGTAGGTTGACCTTGCTTTTGCCATTTCAACTTTAAGGTATTTGCTCCTAGGTGCTTTTTGATATGCCCTTAGTGCTTGATTTGCCTTGCGTTTTGGGCCTTTTAGTTTGCAGGTGGATGGGGTCTTAGTGCTTCCCATCCATTGACCAGGGCCAGACACTGAAATTGTGTGTGGCTGCGCAAACCTCTTAGTGAACTGAACCCAGTTTGTTAGCGCATTCTCTCCTTAAATTGAGCATTTCTGTAATGCTTTTTTCCAAGCTTCGGGAGATTGAGGGCTGAGCCGGTAAACCATTTAATTCTTTTGTTGTTAACTGTGTAAACTGAAACATGTGTTTCAACTACTAGAGTGTAGTAGGCAGGGTTAATAACTAAGCTCAGTTCCTGTGGCAAATGATAGCTTTCCCCTCTTGCTGCTATTTCAAAGCTGTCGACAAGGTGGAACAGAGAGGTTGATAGTATTGTAAAATCAATTAGGATGCTGTGTGTATGGTTGTGACATTAACCACACTAAGATTAAGATGTTTTAGTTTGTTAACAAGATCTGAGCCCTTTTTGTCTGGTCGGGAGGATTGTCATTTACTTTCGATTCAAATACCCAATATGCATTTTGGGATGCCAGAATCTCATCCACTGGGTGGGAGCCCAGCAAGTTCATGTTAAAATCCCCTAAGAGAACTAATTTAATTGGATTCAGTTCATTCAAAAGCTCTGTGTTGTCGGTTTTTAGATGGTCTATTACTTTGTATTTTGTCTGCACTATCGGTGGGATTCATATATTCCCTATTACCAGGAGTGTCTGTGATACTTCTCTAGTGAAGGAGGTGCTGAGTATTTGCAGGCCAGGACATGTCGTAGATTTTGACTTTGACTCTCCTTTGAGTGAGGACGAGATATAAATTGCCAGTCCTCATCTATGGCGACCATAGTGCAACTCCTTTATTGCTGGTCCCGGAAGAGGTAATGTAGCCTGGAATTGGTGTAGATTCTTCTGCCCAAGTTTTCTGGAACAAGACTACCTGAAATGATCTTTAGTTAGCCTGCAAATCTTGGTTGTCCAGTTTACTGAGCAGGCCATTGATATTGCACAAGCATATCCGTAGATGGGCTGTTTGGCCAGGAGTGGTTTAATACTGTTCCTTTCAGTGATCTTGGTCAATGCAATGCCCTAGTCACCCAATTCCAGTCTTGGGCTTATTGTGTGGTTTTAGTTCTTGTTTTTTGAACTGAGAGCGTCCCTTAAGAATGAGTAAACTTGATTTGGCCCACCATTGTTTCGGTGTTCAAACACCTTATTTGCTTTGGATGGGGTAGGCTGGTGCTTTAAAGGAGGTCACTTGAATCCCCAACCTTTTAGAACCTGGATAACGTCTACTGTATAAAAAAATATTTCCTGTATTGCAAATCACAGTTTCTTTCTATGTGTCACTGCAGTCACTTTAAAATCACAGCCCAGCAAGTATTTGATTATGTTTACTGCAGGCATGCAGTTTTGTCATATGTGTGGGTGGTGTAAATGTAAACTACTGATTTCATATGACTTTTAATTTCCACAGCACTAGTGCATTTCATGCCCAAACGTGCAATGGTTGTACTGGAGAATTAAGTAAGTCAATTGGCTGTAACTCATTTATAAGTACATGAATTAAGAGAAAAACACACAAGCTATAACACTGAGTAATAGTTTCATAATGAGCAGCACAATTTCAGCAAACCCAACAATAAAAAATGGGCAAACCAGTGAAAAGTAATTCTCTATCAAACAGCAGGTGAAATAGCGTATTGGATGAGCATGCATTTCTGGATGCTAGACAGTTTCAGATTTGTTAGTTTAGTCCAGACTAAACCATGATTGATGATGCAACACCACCTGGAAGATATAGACTGACTAAAGGTCAATGGAGTGCAACCTAACATCAAAAGATCATTGCCGAGAGTATAACAGCCCCTATAATCAGGTTTGAGGCTTTGGTATTCTCTTTTTAGGTTGAGCATTCGAGACCTCTTGTATATACTTTAGTATATACTTATGTGTGTATGTACTTTGTGGGCTCTGGAGATCAGCCCTAGGACTTGTCTGCTTCCACTTAGGGAATGTTTTCTGTTGAACTGCCTCATTTAACTGTCTTGATGGAAAACAACCACTAGTGGTCCGTAAACTACCAGAATTGCTTTCTGCTTGTTCAACTGCCTCTATTTAACTGTCTTGATAGAAAACGACCCCTAGAGGTCAGTAAAATACCAGAATTGCTTCCTACTGAGGAACTTTCTTTTTTTAATTGTGCTGGCAACTGCCTCTATTTAACTTTCTTGATAGAAAACGACCAGCAGAGGTCAAAAAAATACCAGAATCACTTCAGCAATCTCTAGATTCCTGTCCATAGAAAGTTTCTTCCATGAGCACCCATAGACAATATTTTTTTCAAATCTTGTATTTTCAGTGATATACCACTCAAGGCCGTAATTAAACACAGAGCTTTGGACTTTACCAATTCTCGCTGAAAGGCAATATTTCTCTCCATGTGTTCCCATACCTGGCGTGCCACGCAGTTTGGTGCTTACTTTCCCTCCATGTTAAAGAACAGTAGATGTTTCAGCCCCCAGGCTAATGTGCTGCATAGCTAAATACATATAAGGTCCTAAAGGTGAGACTGATTGCATTGCAAATGCTTGTTTAAGGAGCCCTTTCAATAATTTTATTAGCTATAGCATTAAGACTAACTGTGCTCTATATTTTAATAGAACTAATTGATATGGCCACAACAGAGCAGACGCGATTGCCCAGAGAACACACATCAATATGACAACATACAGAATCTGAGGCCAAACTAGGCCTGCAGTCTTCCCAGTAAGTTTCCTATACAGGGAAGGCACTTAAAAAAGAAGGTACATATACGTAACATCCACTAGAAAGAAGAATACAGGTAAACATATTCCAGTCTTTAAAGAGAAATGGATTGCTTCCGTTCAACTGTTAGAAATGTCATCACCTCTTCTCAAAGGTATGCAGATAAAAGTACCTCAATATTCATTGTAACTCTTTATTTTCACAGCTACGCATATTTAGACAACTTCCATGCGTTCCGTGCACCTCATAAAATATATATAAGGATATTATTGTGTTACAGTTTCTAATTTATTTTTCTTCTCCCGAGCACACTGTTACAATATCCCCTTTGAACTTATGTTTATTACAGTTTTTGCTCAAATAAGTGCACAGATGCAAGAAAGGCAAGGAAGCTTGACTAATTCCATGAAATATTAAAATCTTGACATTAAGGCACAATTTCAGCATATTCAGAAACGCTCTATATCTGTTTGGTGAAACATTTCCTTGCTGTCGTCGATACCCTACCTCTCCGTAAAATACGGTATTTCGAAAATGTTTGAGATGAGAAGCAAACACGTATTTGTGAGTCAATATATTTACAATATCTGTACGTCTGAAATAACACAAAGATTTCACAAACATTCTGTGATATTTAACGTATTAATTCAGTACGGCGCATTTAGTCAACCTGACAGAGTGCAGCAAAATAAAGCTCCCATGTCCTCAACAGCACAGAAATCTGAAAAGCACCGCAGCAGAATCCATTTATCGAAAAATACTGCACGGAACTGACAATAGCCATCTCTTTCCCTTGTTGAATATTGGCCTGCCTACATAATGCCATCATATTTGCATTTTTCTTGTAATCATTGTTTGCTCAAAAAACCACAAAACAATGACAAAATGAGGGCATGTGCGTTTCCAAAGCTAACAAGTCTTTTTTTATATTGCCAAAGACACATAAAACAGAGATTTCTCTCTGTCTTTTAGTTCTCTCAATGCCTCATTATTTCCATAAGTAAAATGATTGCCAACGAGAGACTGGAGTGGAAGGTAGTGGGCGACGTGTTCTCGAGTCTTTCTAAAGACCACGGTAAAAGCACACGGTAAAAGGCAGGCGATTACGTGACTGATGTATCAAAGGCGGGAAAGTTGCGGGTCGCGTTGATTGACATTTCTCCTAACCCGCATCACAGTTTTTGACGTTAGTTAAAATGCCGTGAAAGTGGCACATTTTGTTCTTCAAAGGCTTTTGCAATTATTTTAAAACTATCTGTCCTTATGTGGTATCAAAGAACCTCATAGCCGACCTAGACTACTCTCTCATTTTGTATTTCAAATTTAATTCATATTTTTAATGAAAACGAACCACTTCTGCTGGACAGCGTTGGGATCTCAACTGAAAAAAAATTACAGGCTTCGAATGTAAAGTGCATTTTAAAATAAAAGCATGGTAAAATAATGTATTCAAATGTTTTCAATAAAAGCTCTAGCAATGGTATTGTGTATGTGCGTTGCCTCCTGTTTTTTCTCTGGAGATTGATTGTCAATGCCTCATGCTTAAAATCCTCTTTTTGGTGGCTATTAGGTCAGTCAGAATGTTAGGGGAGTTGGGTGCTTTGTCTTCTAAGTTTCATTTATTCAGGGCATTTCTAAATCGGGTGGTGTTGCTTACGGTTCCAGCTTTCGCCCCCAAGTTAACTTTTTCTTTCATAGGCAGCGGCAAGTCGTTCTTCCAGAGTTTTTCCCCTTCTCCAGGTTCATTGGAGGCAGAAAGGTTGTGTTGCCTGGATGTCGACGGACCATTCCGGTTTATTTGGGGACGGTTCAGCACTTTTGCAAAGTGGAGTCTTTGTGACATTTGGCCAGTGGCGGCTGGTGACATTTGAAAGTGGTGTGGCGTAAAAGTTCAGGGTGAGTGCCCAGTGGTGAGTGAGCCTAGCGAGCAAGCCTGACCGCCATAAGGGGAGCTCGGTGGTCCTCCTCACCATTTTTGTAATCACTCTGGCAATCCCCAGAGCTCAGCTAACCACGGCCTAGCTAACCACGGCCTATCAGTATTCAGATACTGATGCAGACGCTGTGTAATATCTCCAAACTGAACACCAAACATTTCCTTTAAGTGCACCCTGATAAACCATCCTTTAGTTTCTGATGCCACATCTCTCCGTCCTTCCACTCCAATTACCCACCCCCTTATACGGCCTCTATCTGTGCCCCGGTAAGCACCTTTCATGGTTCCATCCTGTTTGCACTCCCTTATGCCTAGATGCCCCTTCTATTTTTGCCCCATCAATAACTCCTAAGTTCCTTTCCTGCTGTGACTGCGGAGTTCAGACTTCCAACTCTAATTTCTCCCTTAATCTATAACCCCTAATCCGATTTTTATTGCCATCCTCCCCGAAATAAATGCAATGGGAGGCCCACACCAAATTTTGAAATGTAGCTGGAAGAAATCAACCAGTAATCCGGCATTGCAAGACTCTTCTTCAACAAAAAAAAATGCATTTCATTCAAATTAAAACATTCAGTCGGCCTTCGTGAAGTTTTACTGCCCATTGAATTACAGATCGCGGGCAGGGGGACCAACCTCTGCCATGCATGTCATCCTAATGCTAATTTTTCCTCACTATAAACATTTGGGACTTGATTAAAAATGTTATTTTCCTTTTGCATTCTTTATTTCTGGTGTGCTATTTTAAAATAAACAAATGATTGCGACTGTCTCAGCTATGTCCTTCTTTATGTGCATTGCAATATAGTTACATCAAAGAGAATGTCACAAAAGACACTTCGGTGTGCACCCTCATTGAGCTTGTCAGATGGCTGCTTAGGACATCCTCTGGCGAGAAATGAGAGAAACTGACACTGACGCACAATCCAGCCCCTCAGTTTGGGGGGCTGGGACCCTTTCACGTGGTTGTCCTCTCTGTGCCTCAATTGGTTTCTATGCGGTACAAAAGGGGGTGGTGATGGACGGAGCATCAGAACCAATCAAACACTCACACCCAGTCAACAGATCTGGGTTTGATCCATCACCGTTCTTTAGCCCACTCTGCCACCCCAGTTTAGGCATAGCCAAATGCAAATCAGTCTGACCCTGTGCCTCATTGGAACAGTCCAGCCCGAACTGCCAAGTCGTGCCTTCCCTGGATCGGAATCAAGCTTCCTAGGACCAGTTTCTGGCATTTCAGCCGTCTTCAGCCAGGCTTGCTTGAATCCAGTGGCAAAGTGAGCAAGGGACTCACGTCTGAGCATACCCTACCAACTTATGGCGAACAAAGCGGTACGAAAGGGGGTGGTGATGGACGGAGCATCAGAACCAATCAAACACTCACACCCAGTCAACAGATCTGGGTTTTATCCATCACCGTTCTTTAGCCCACTCTGCCACCCCAGTTCAGACATAGCCATATGCAAATCAGTCTGACCCTGTGCCTCATGGGAACAGTCCAGCCCGAACTGCCAAGCCATGCCTTCCCTGGACCGGAAGCAAGCTTCCTAGGACCGGTTTCTGGCATTTCAGCCATCTTCAGCCAGGCTTGCTTGAATCCAGTGGCAAAGTGAGCAAGGGACTCACGTCTGAGCATACCCTGCCAAATTATGGCGAACAAAGCGGTACAAAAGGGGGTGGTGATGGACGGAGCATCAGAACCAATCAAACACTCATACCCAGCCAACAGATCTGGGTTTGATCCATCACCATTCTTTAGCCCACTCTGCCACCCCAGTTCAGACATAGCCATATGCAAATCAGTCTGACCCTGTGCCTCATGGGAACAGTCCAGCCCGAACTGCCAAGCCATGCCTTCCCTGGACCGGAAGCAAGCTTCCTAGGACCGGTTTCTGGCATTTCAGCCATCTTCAGCCAGGCTTGCTTGAATCCAGTGGCAAAGTGAGCAAGGGACTCACGTCTGAGCATACCCTGCCAACCTATGGCGAACAAAGTGGTACAAAAGGGGGTGGTGATGGACAGAGCATCAGAACCAATCAAACACTCACACCCAGTCAACAGATCTGGGTTTGATCCATCACCGTTCTTTAGCCCACTCTGCCACCTCAGTTCAGACATAGCCATATGCAAATCAGTCTGACCCTGTGCCTCATGGGAACAGTCCAGCCCGAACTGCCAAGCCGTGCCTTCCCTGGATCGGAAACAAGCTTCCTAGGACCGGTTTCTGGCATTCCAGCCGTCTTCAGCCAGGCTTGCTTGAATCCAGTGGCAAAGTGAGCAAGGGACTCACGTCTGAGCATACCCTGCCAACTTATGGCGAACAAAGCGGTACACAAGGGGGTGGTGATGGACGGAGCATCAGAAACAATCAAACACTCACACCCAGTCAACAGATCTGGGTTTGATCCATCACCTTTCTTCAGCCCACTCTGCCACCCCAGTTCAGACATAGCCATATGCAAATCAGTCTGACTCTGTGCCTCATGGGAACAGTCCAGCCCGAACTGCCAAGCCATGCCTTCCCTGGACCGGAAACAAGCTTCCTAGGACCGGTTTCTGGCATTTCAGCTGTCTTCAGCCAGGCTTGCTTGAATCCAGTGGCAAAGTGAGCAAGGGACTCACGTCTGAGCATACCCTGCCAACTTATGGCGAACAAAGCGGTACACAAGGGGGTGGTGATGGACGGAGCATCAGAACCAATCAACCACTCATACCCAGTCAACAGATCTGGGTTTTATCCATCACCGTTCTTTAGCCCACTCTGCCACCCCAGTTCAGACATAGCCATATGCAAATCAGTCTGACCCTGTGCCTCATGGGAACAGTCCAGCCCGAACTGCCAAGCCATGCCTTCCCTGGACCGGAAACAAGCTTCCTAGGACCGGTTTCTGGCATTTCAGCCATCTTCAGCCAGGCTTGCTTGAATCCAGTGGCAAAGTGAGCAAGGGACTCACGTCTGAGCATACCCTGCCAAATTATGGCGAACAAAGCGGTACAAAAGGGGGTGGTTATGGACGGCGCATCAGAACCAATCAAACACTCATACCCAGTCAACAGATCTGGATTTGATCCATCACCATTCTTTAGCCCACTCTGCCACCCCAGTTCAGACATAGCCATATGCAAATCAGTCTGACCCTGTGCCTCATGGGAACAGTCCAGCCCGAACTGCCAAGCCATGCCTTCCCTGGACCGGAAACAAGCTTCCTAGGACCGGTTTCTGGCATTTCAGCCGTCTTCAGCCAGGCTTGCTTGAATCCAGTGGCAAAGTGAGCAAGGTACTCACGTCTGAGCATACCCTGCCAACCTATGGCGAACAAAGCGGTACAAAAGGGGGTGGTGATGGACGGAGCATCAGAACCAATCAAACACTCACACCCAGTCAACAGATCTGGGTTTCTATAGCAGCCTATCTTCCCATCTTTAAATCCGGCTGCTGTCTGTCTGTCCTTCGATCCGTCCGTCCTGACGGCCTGCCCACCCATCTAACATGCTCTGTGTTTCCATCCTGAACTCGCCATCTGTCTGTACGTGCAGTGGGCACATTGGCATCGCAGCACCACCAGCAGCCTTTATGTCATCCTCAGAAAGGAAAGGAAGTGTGAGAAGCACCCCCTTATAATAACCGCATCACTGGGGCTCAGCGCCGCTATCAGACAAGCACAAGTCCCAGCAAAGAACTACCAACAACAAACAATTTTGTACAAGGCCTTGCAGTGTGAGATAAACTGCAATTTTGCTGATGAACATAATAAACTGTTTAATAAGCACAATCACTCTGGCTTCCAAAACGGAATGTAAATTACATCCCGTTTTGGAAGCCGGAGTGATTGTGCTTCCTTCAAAACAGTTTATCAATCAAGGCCAGGCCCAGGGGGGTCGAGTAGGTGGAATCTGAGGAGCACACGGACGATGTATGGAGCACATACTTTTTTATGCAATTTACTCTGGGCCCTGATGTGCACTAAAGGGCGCGCAAAGTGCCTGCGAGGCGAGCGGCCCCTCCCCGCAACTTTCTCGGAAACTAGGAACAAAGACATACATTTTCTAAAATTCCTAAATTCAGGAAACAATAAAATGTTAACCGGTCCTTCTCAGGAGCAGCACCAAAATATTGGAACGCCATCCAACCAGCACTACAACAAACAATTTCATACAAGGCCTTGCACTGTGAGATAAACTGCAATTTTGATGATGAACATAAACTGTTTAAGAAGCATAATCATCAGTCGCGGCTGGCATGATGGGCGGGTGGAAATGGGGTCGGCGCGGGGGGATGGAGGGGAGGTGGGAGGGGTTTAATAAAAAAAAAAACATACCGTCCGGCGCCACCTCAGCTTCTGGATGGGTCTTGACTCCCACCATCCCCGTTTTACAATTGGTGCAGCTCTCATCGTCATCATGAAAGGCAGCAGCCCTCCCTCCCCTCCGCTAATCACAACGCTGCAATGGCAGCATTGTGATTGGTGAGGCGCAGTGGAGAGCGCCCCAGCCGGGCCATTTTCTCTATGTAGGCTGCATGCAGCAGCCTTACATAGGGAAAAAGGGAGAGTGGGCGCTCCTGCTCGAGGGCAGGGGGGAGTGGATTGCCCACTGTTGTGGGTACTGACTGTTTGGTCGGCCCCATGGACCGCCCGCGCCAACCTGGCACTTCTGCTTTCTCGCCGTGCGAGAAGCAGAAACATAAAATGGTAGTTTTTACCATTTATGTTTCTGCCTTCTCGGTATGCGAGAAAGCAGTGAGGCGACGCCCCCACACCCCAATGGGGGAGCCCCAACTGCATTTGGCCCTGCTAGGAAAGGGGAAAAAACAGCTACAGCTACATTGAGCAGATGGACAAGGTTGTCAGTGTCCAAGGCTTATGAGATTCAGGGCCAGGTCATCCCTTTCCAGCCACGGTCCATGCAGTTAACAGCGGTGGGGAGGTGGGGCAATGTAAGGGGGTATTTTAAGGGGCGATGCAGAGGGGAAATTAATTATTTATTTAATTTCCCTCTGCATCGTCCCTCAAAATCCCCCCTTTAGCGGCCCCACCGATGTTACCTGCACGGACCGCAGCTTTCCCTTTCTCGGTTCAGTGTAGTTCTACAAGCGAGGGAATGGACAAGGAGCAAATGTGGATGTCCATTTTTCTCGTCGTAACTTGGCGACATTCTGACCCATGTGATCAAAAGTTTTTGAGCGTGTTTGAATGCTTGTTTGTTCGTTGACTTGTTTGGTACAGGTTAAAGATAATGCTCATCATTAATAGGCTGGAGACAAACTCATACTAACTATCACATATTTTTGGACTCTTAAGTCACCTAGTATGCCTTAATCTGTAAAGCACACATTGTCATTACAGTTTGCAGTTGCACGAGTGTGTACTGAAGGCACTGAAGTGGGATATGAATGCTGATCGAATCTCCAGATATTACAAGTATGAAACATATTTTGCCATGTTAGTTTCCATACTGATATAGGAGACAACGTATACATTGATGTAACAGTGTTCATAAAACTCAAGATGCCATGTCTGTATTCATATTACCCCATTATCTAATGCACAAGCTGGAATTCTTCTTTTCACATTGGCAAAGTATGAACAAGTGTGTAAAATTCATATTGTAATCCCACCTTTTACATTGCCCAGTGTGGGAGGCACATCTTTCTATGACCGTTTTCAAATTGCCCTAGTATTTAAAGCACACATTGCCATGTTGGTGTTCACACAGCTCAGATTTGCAAAACAATCATGACAATACCATTTTGTGAATTGCCACAGTATGTAAAGCACAATTCTCCATGTCAATCATTTTAATGGCAAAAGCCATACAGACACACATTTTCCACAATTTCCACCACAGGAACAAACTCACAAAGGTAATTAGTCCTGATCAGAGTTAAAAAAAGAAACTCATACACCCATTTGTATATAGATGTTGGAAAGTGGATTATTAGTAGTGGTAAATATATATCTACCACTGGCAATAAGGCAACTGACACTGTCTAGGGCTCAGAATAGCTCTCAGAAAATGATTCCCATGCGTAACCCTTGGTATCTTGGCTGCAAGCAAGCAAGCTTAACTTCAGAGACAGGGATGTAAAGCATTTAAAAACACAAATTCAGTAAATAATTAAGACACAGCACAAAATAAATACACAACACCAATTTATATAAATAGAAAATATTTCTATCGTTAAAATGACATTAACAAGAAAACAATCCAATGTCGGGAACTGGAGAAATGAATTTTTAAAGATTTGGCACTATAGACCACATAGAAACCTATATCGCCTATTGGAACATCTGGTTTTATCTTCCGACTTAGAAACTTTTCTGGAGCTTTTTCTGCCAGGGTCCCTCGATGCTATTCACCAGTCTGAGTTTGGTGAGGGTTCAGAGGCTTGCTTTTGAGGGAGTTCCCAGTCAAACTGCAGAAGCTGGACCTCTGGAGCTTTTCAGCAGGATGAACCAGCAGGGCAGGCCGGCTTGCAATTAAAGTTCGCCAGTTTGGCTCTCGCTGTTGAGTCGGTCCCCCTCTAGAGCTTTTTTCAAAGTTGCTCCACACTTCATCAAACTTCTGGAACTTCTTTCTGAATTTCCTCTGGGGGTCTCAAAGTGTCCAGGACACAATACAAGGGCCTGGAATCTGCAAGATGTTCCTTGGAAGTTTGGGACTTCAGGTCACACAATCCACTTGGGCAAAACCCTTATGTTACAATTAAAGAATGCTAGGTAGTCCATAGATGTGGTCCAAGATCTTAGCTTTATTTCCTAGATAGGATCCACAACAAGTTCAGATTAGGCCTTGATTAATATCCAACAATGCCCCACCAGGAGCAGCCTCCCTGCTGCTCAGCCCATCTCACCAACTGATCTTTCCTTCCACTCAAACACACTCAACATTCCGATGACATCACACAGACAGAGCAGCAAGGCAAGGACAGCAACAGAGAGTAGATGCATTATAAACTTCCTAGATTACAACACATCCCCCCCTCATCAAATTAATAAAAATATGAACATGCAAAAACAATGTACTTTAGTGCAAATTGTGAAGATAGTAAAATGCAAAAACAAAGTACATTATGCAAGAAGGCCAAATAAATAAACTGTGCGAAGATAGAAAAACACACATCCCAAATACCAATGATCTTCAAGTAAAAACTTGAAAAGATTAACATTGCTGACAAACAAATCAAGATGATAAAAAGATAAACAATATCTACGCGTGCGCTCCCATGAAGCAAAGACCAACCAATCACACCAAGTAACCTATTAAGGGTACAACCAGACATACGTCTGAGAAGGCTCACATTAGGAGTCTTCTAACGTGCATACTGATAACACGCAGACCAACACCTCACACGAGGTACCACTAACCCAAAGGTAAAACCAGACAGTAAAGTCTGAGAAGCCATGACAAAGGTCTTCTAACGTGCACATCCACCACGCACAGGCCAACACTTCACACAAGTAACCAACACTCATGGGTAAAACCAGACAGGTAAGTCCGAGAAGCCTTAGTAAGGATCTTCTAACGTGCGCACCCATAACACACAGACTGACACCACACACGAGGCAACCACCAACTCATGGGTAAAACCAGACAGGCAAGTCTGAGAAGACTTAGTCTTCTTACGTGCGCACCCATAACACACAGACCGAGACTTCACTCGAGGTAACCACTAACAAATGGTAAAACCAGACAGGTAAGTCTGAGAAGACTCACATTAAGAATCTTCTGACGTGCGTACTCAAACACACAGACCAACACCTCACACGAGGTAAAGTTTAATTAAACACACACTATACACTCTTTCTCCCTCTTATCCATACAAACACACAACACAAACAACCCTCATAACCATCAACTCACAGGACCGGGAACACAAGACACCACCCCTACATCACCCATTTACGCACTACAGTGCAGTAGCATTTGCAGGACATAGAAGGTAACACAAACACCCCCCCTCTTCTGCACCTATAAGACTTCAACTGCACACACCTAACACCATAAGCCAGCGATGCCATACAAAAAACCACATTTACTTATTACTTCAATATATCAATCAGAGAACATAGTAAGACTTCATAAGCATGAGAAATAATTAAGAGAGTATAAATATGGCATTAGATATAAAGCATAACACCGACTTTGCATGAGAACAGTGAATCAAAACAGTCAAAAATGACCGGTGAGCGACTTCTCACCCGAGGTGCACAGTTCCAAAGGAAACCTTCCATCCGACTTTGCCTCTCTCTTGGTAACCATGGAAGAGACACAGGTGCCTTCAGACAGCAAACCAAAGGAACTCCTCCTCCAAGTGACTTCAGTGTTCCCTTCAGAACTCATGGAAAATCGCATGCTCGTCGCCAGTGTTACAATTAAAGAATGCTAGGTAGTCCATAGATGTGGTCCAAGATCTTAGCTTTATTTCTTAGATAGGATCCACAACAAGTTCAGATTAGGCCTTGATTAATATCCAACAATGCCCCACCAGGAGCAGCCTCCCTGCTGCTCAGCCCATCTCACCAACTGATCTTTCCTTCCACTCAAACACACTCAACATTCCGATGACATCACACAGACTGAGCAGCAAGGCAAGGACAGCAACAGAGAGTAGATGCATTATAAACTTCCTAGATTACAACACCTTACAAATCCACTGGAAGCACTACAGGCTGGTGATTCTTGGTGGTGATGGTCCAGGTGAGCTCTGTTAACCTGTAGCTTTCAGGGAGGGCACTCTTTATTACGCTTGAAGCAAGTTAGGTCCACAGGGCTGTTGTTCCAGATTGTGCAGCAGGCACAGTCAGTCAGAGTTCAGGTCCTGGGTGTTGCAAATCAAACTTCCAGCATGGACCCTTCATCACCCCTTAGTTACAAGCAGCAGAGCTGAGAGACTCTGTCTCCCTCAGATACTTATTTAGTGTTCTCCGGAGTCACACAGGAGGGAACCCCTGTCCAATGGGGTGCAGGGCAACATCCTGGAGCATGACCGCTTCCTCCAAAGTGTGGCACGATGGTCTCCCAGAAAGTACTATTACTTCAAAATCCAATATGGCTGAAGTCTCCCCAGAGGAGTGAGAACTAGTTAAACCTACCTTCAGTATGGCTCATTTGCATAGCTCTCCTTTCCCTCACATCTGCAAATTCCTTCCTAAAGCCTGCCATCTGGCTGGGTTCAGAGGGAATCGGGGTAGATGGGCCTGGCCTTCTCTGCCTGTCCCATTCTTCCTTTGAAGCTCATGCTTTAAGACCCCTCCCCCTGCTCTGGCATTCCTGTGTACCAGAGCCCTCTCCTACCAGATAGCCTCTCTACGGATGCCACTTATCACTTAATTAAAGCAGCCTGTCTAATCATGTTCACTCTGACCAAATCAGGGAAGAGGTCAGGAAGGCAGAGTTTTAGTTTCCTGACAAGAAAGTCTCATAACTTCTTTTCAGCATATTTTAGGATAAATTCATCAATATCATATCGTTGGGTGTATCAATACCATTCTCTTTTAGTACTTGAATGATATTTGCAGTAATCCCTAGTGATTGTTATGAATTCACAAACTATTGCAATGTTAACCCATGTGGCTAGGGATCGACAATGGGGAAAATGAAATGTCAAATTTCTCCAACACCAGGGCCTATAAAACATATTTTATAAGTGCCCTGCTTATAGCTACATGAACCCCCACTCCTGGGACACCTAGGGAAGACTTTAGGGGTCCTGAATATGCCAAAATAATATAGGTCCCTACTCCACAGTGCTCCAAGCACAAATGTCGATTTTGGGAAGCACTTTACTACAATGTGGAAAGTTAAATGTGCAATTTCTCTATCCCAAGGGCATTTCAAACCTCTTTTATAAGGGTCCTCCTTATAATTACATGATCCCCACCCCTGGGGACCTAGGGTAGATCCTGGAGGTACCTAATATGGCATAATACATTAGGTTATCACTTTTTAAGTGTCCCTACCAACAAAGTCGAGCTTGGGCCAATTTACATTTAAAAGCAGTGGTGCAACACAGGACTGCTTATAAAATGACCTCGGGCTCTCAGGATTGCACACATGCAAGTGCAGAATGGGCTGCTGGCCTGTAAACTGCCATGCCCTATTATATACTAGGGACTTTAAAGTAGTCTTAATCCCCCTGCCCTAATATATACTAGGGACTTTAAGAGTAGGACATTCCAATCATAGGGGTACCCTAACACATAGTTTACCCTAATTTATGTGTGTGTTTTCACTGTGTTTTCACTACTTTTTCACCATAGCACTGGCCCTGGGCCTGGTTAAGCAGAGCCCAGGGAGAGTCAAAGTCAGTTACCACCAGTATCAGTCAGCAAAACAATAGGGGTGCCCAGGGCACAGGATGACTTTGCAACATTAGACAAATGTACAAATGCACTGGAATACACGCAATCACTAACAAAAACCCTAGATGGAATAAACCTATTCAGACAAGCGGAGATACAGACACACACACTCACCCCCACACACATACCCACACATGCACAAGGTCATCTGAAAAGCATTGGCTGCTACCCCTTACTGCAAATCTGTAATCTAGCGCCGGGACACCTCCACTGAGGTAGCTGTGCGCTCTACAAACTCAGTTATTATTATTATTGGCTTGCACACACACACACACACACACACACATAATACACGCAGATACACACACAAAAAATGTAGCCTCATCTTCCCTTCATCTTCCACACCCTCCTGCACACGTGGAGTTGATGAAGCTCTGCCATATCTTCGCCAATATATGAAAGTAATCATTCTATTTTACTTGCCAGCAGCCTCTGGAGATGAAAGTAAAGACACAATTAACATTAAGGTAACAGGGCAGATTCACCATCTCATAAGCTGGTGCTTCAATTACGTTTTTGCAACACTAGTAGCTGGTAACGAGCATGCCTGTTTGTTACTCATTCATTGAACACATGAAGCAGGTAACTAGTACTGGCATTGTATGCCTTTTCTTCCCTCCTCAGTTGGACAATCAATATGTAGCTCAAAAGTTACCTGTATTAACAATTACTGGACTGGCTATGCAATGAGAGTCAATCAATAAAAATGATGCAGAATGTTGTGTTCTTTTCAGCCTTAACATTCTTCTCCCCACTATGCACACATAATTAGCCCATACAGTCTCTGCAGGACCCCTCTGAATTTCGAGGTTTATTGAGAACTCCCCAGTTGCAACTTTTTCAAGAATCTGCTTTGCTTACAACACACTAATTCCACCTCACTTTTGTTCTGTAAGCCTTAGTCTCATTCCATGGCTTCCTTCCTCCTAGCCCTAAAAAGTCAAACTTTCATCTTGCCTTTGACACTGATTCTTTCAACATCATCCCAAACTCTTCTCGCTCATGTCTATCTCTATATTTGCCTCTACACATTCATCTTTTTCAAACTCTGTTGCCTCACTCTTTACCTTTCATTCTGCATGTCATTCTCTGATAAAGTATGGCACTCATGTTCATTTCTTCTTTTTTGACACTCCATCCTTTACCTTTCCCAACTTTCATTATTCTTTACATTTTCCTACTCTGATGTTTTTCTCTTTCATCTTACTAGTACGTCTGTGCCACACATTACCCCTCGCACCAATTCTGCCTCTTATTCTCTGACCCAATCTAATTTTGCTTTCACTTAGCTCCCCCATTCTCTCATTGATTCTTCTACCTTTCTTAAACTCAATTCATCACTCCATGTTGCTCTCCCACCTCAATATTTCTCAGTATTCTTGTGATCCTCATGACTCCCATTATTTTTCCTCATCTCTACATCTCATTTTCCCACCTCTGTCTTTTCATTTCTCTCTAGCTTCACATCTTTACTTTCCTAGCACACACGCTATTCCCACCTCATGTTGTCTCCCACTCTCCTATTTCATTCATATCTCTACTTTGATTACACATAATATTCCAGTCTCACGTAACATATTTTCTTCTATAGTCCGCTTTCCTCTACCTATTTTGTTCTGCCAATGTATGTACTAGGATCACCTTTTCTGTCTTTACCTCACAGCACAATGAGGCACATGCATCAAACTCCCCATTTGCGATTACCAAATAGCGATTTTTAAGGAATCGGTATTTGGTAATCAAAAATGCCTATGCATGTAGGAACACAATAGATTTTATGATTCCTTAACATTAGCTAATAGTGATTCGGAAATTGCAAATCGTTATTAGCTAATGTGACTCCATTCATTCCTATGGGTCTACAGGCCCATAGGAATGCATGATAATGCATTTGCAATTTGCGATTACCAAATTGGTAATCGCTAATTGCAAATGCAAGTCCAAGGGCGCCAGGAGGCCTAAGGCCGTCCTGCATCAGCCCCCAAAAAACGGTGAGTGTGCACATCTGCAGCACACACATCCCCTAAAGGCTTGTGTGCACTACATAGCACTTTGAAAAATGATTTTTTTTTTGCATTTTTTCAAAGCATGCACAAATTGCGATTCCCTAATACAATCGCAATTTAGGTAATTGCAATAAATTGTGATTCCCTAAATTGCGAATGGAAAAAGGCACATGCATCAGAAAAGGTGAATCGGCCCATTTGCGAACGGAGAAAACCTTGATGCATGTGCCCCTTTATGACTATATCGTGTTTTCAAGTCCCTAAATATGTTTAAGATTTTCTCGCTCTCACTCCATGCATCTGTAACCCAGAGGAGGAGTTATAGACATTGAATGTAGGAATATTGACTCCTCCACTTGAACAATTTAGGTGATGCCTAGCATTCTATCAAATTAACACCAAAATGTCTGTTTCTATAAAACTGAATTGTTTCTTCAAGACACCCAACTGATATTTTTTCTTGATAATTATATGACCCGAGAGGGAATGGGTACCTCCAGCTGAAGAGTTGTGGTGAAGTGGTCAGTGGGTCATATGTATGGTGTACACTCATGTACTGGCCTTTTTGGCACAGTTAATATTGTTCAATGTACAGAAAATATGCCTTTTGAGGTTTTTTCCTCTGCATCACAGATGTTAATTTGTCATGTTTTGACAGGTTATTCTAACTTGCTTAGGATGACTCGTCTTTCACAAACATCTTCTGTTCTAATTTTGGCATGATATATTTTTCAGCCGCATTTAGCAGAGGAATGTTTTACGATTATGATTTCTTTAATTATCACAGTCACTCCTTATATTCATTTGTGTTGCTTCATTGAATCTGGGCATTGAAGTAGTACAACTCTTTATAAAATTGTACTTAGTGAGCAGAGGGTCAAGACTGATTTGCATATGGCTGGGTCCAAACTGGGGTGGGGTTGTGGGCAAAAGAGCGATGGATTTAACCCAGGTCTTTTGACTGGGGAGAATGTTTGCATTGTCAGCATTCTGTCCATCATTTGTTTGCTGTAACACTTTTCGCCCTAGGTGGAATGGGTATGCCCAGACGTGGGTCCTGTGCTCACTGTGCCCCTGGATTCATGCTAGCCTGGCTAAAGAAGGGTGACATACCCTGAAACCGGTCCCAGGATGCTTGTTTCCGGTCCGGGGAGGACCTGGCCTGGCAGTTTGGTTCGGACTGTTCCCATGATGCACAGGGTCAAGACTGATTTGCATATGGCTGGGTACAAACTTTGGTGGCGTAGTGAGCAAAAGAACAATGGGTTTAACCCAGATCTTTTGACTGGGGGAGAATCCTTGCATTGTCAGCATTCCGTCCATCATTTGTTTGCTGTAACACTTTTCGCCTTAAGTGGGATGGGTATGCCCAGACGTGGGTCCCGTGCTCACTTTGCCACTGGATTCAAGCTAGCCTGGTTGAAGAAGGGTGCAGCAGCGGTCCGTGGAGGGAGTTCCGTGGGGCGGAAAGGCGGGGCGGGGGTGGGGCAGGGTGGGGCGTACTAAACACCGAAATATGGATAATTGGAGTTAAGTAAACAATTAAATAAATAAAACGAATTTCGTAGCGCGCGCTGCACTGCATTTTGTGATGCAGGGCGCGCTACAAAATTCGTTTTATTTATTTAATTGTTAACTTACCTCTAATTATCCATGTTCCAGTGTTTAGTAACCCCCACCCTTCCCCTCCCCCGCACTGCCTTTCTGCCACACGGAACTCCCTCCATGGACCGCTGCTGGAAGGGTGACATACCCTGAAACTGGTCCCAGGATGCTTGTTTCTGGTCCAGGGAGGAGCTTGCCTGGCAGTTCGGTCTGAACTGTTCCCATGAGGCACAGGGTCAAGACTGATTTGCATATGGCTGCGTCCAAACTGGGGTGGCGTAGTGGGCAAAAGAACAATGGATTTAACCAAGATCTTTTGACTGGGGGAGAATGTTTGCTTTGTCAGCATTCCGTCCATCATTTGTTTGCGGCAAAAATAGGATGTCAAGACATGTAACATTCTGGAGTTTTCTGTACCAATGTTGCTCTTTGAGCAAGTTTTTTAAATCCAGGATTATATATGTATATGGGAATGTTTTTTCAAGTGAGTGATGCTTTCCCATATAAATGCTGTCTTAAACCAATCATTCATAATAGTTTTCAGCTTAAAGTGATTCTGCCTCTCCTTGCTCAGAAAATTGTTCTCTTTCTTGCTGACGTCATGTCTCACCTCTATTACTACAATAGTCTCAGTACTGGTCTTCCAAACTAATTACTCACAACACTCAAATGAGTACAGAGCTAGGCTTCAAACAACCTGACCACATTACACAAGCACTGAAGCTCTCCCACTCTTCAAACCGGTGCATGGTTATATCAGTCCCATATACTAAGTCAAAATCATCTTCCATAGTTTGATCCTACTGAAACACTGATTAGATAACTTGCATCAGCTACTACTCATCAATCCAGAGTTTCCAACACTTTGCTAGTTTTTTTCCAAGACCATTTCAACATATTGTGCCATACATGGTTGAGAGACTTCCCCAGAAGACCCAATCTTCAACCGATTAAGAAATCTAAAACCTGATTTATTGCTATTCTGCCCTTTTCATATGAACATTACTTTAGGATAAATATATCTATGGTGAGCAGTATATGGTGGTCTGCACCATTTGTTGGTGATTTGCCAGAATAGGCAACGGCACACAAAAGGCCACCCTATTGAACACGCCTGATAACATCTAGCATTGATGTTCCCAGAAACGTTCAATACATGACCTAAGCTCACAGTCAAGTCATCAAGCAAGCCCTAATTTTGATCGGCAGTGGTGTGTGAGACAGAAAGAATGATGTCTGAGGGTGAGGAGAAGAGCTGCTGACGCTGTCATGGAGTTTGCATATAATTCAAGAGAATCCTCTGCAATGCTGTGTATTTAAAAAAGGAAACCCTTAGTCTTAATTTACCGAGTAAATGGTACACACATTACATTGACAAATGTGTGTTAGATGTAATTGATAGTTTTATCTTACGTGTTATAAATGTCAAATCATTTAGATCTTTTACATTGATGTGACAAAAGAGAAGGGTTAATTGTATTATGCATCTCTGAAGTTGCCTATATAGTTAAATGGAGATTTGGCATGTAACTTAGCTTGAGCTACAACTCCTCAACAGCAGTCAATTGTTCAATATTTACCTGCTGATTCTGCTTTTAATTCATATACATTTAAGGTTCTATCTCCAATAAGTGAGCCATGGCCCGCCAAGATGTGTTCCCGTTTATAGGCGAGAAATCAGTGAATTAATAACTTATGGTTGTAGGGACATTTTATAGCACTTTTTTCTGTGAAACGCCATTAGGATACAAAAAGAAGTATGTGTGGCTAAAGAGAAGGGTGAATTGTATTATGCAGCTCTGAGGTTGAGTATATTGTTAAATGGAGATTTGGCATTTAACTTAGCTTGAGCTTCAACTGCTCAACCAGTGGCATATCAAGGGGGGGTGTGGTCCGCACCGGGCGGCATGAGGTTTGGGGGCCCCCAAACTCCCCTGCTCTTACCTGCGGCCAAAGCTGGGCAGACAGCATGGGAATTGGCAGCATCCCCCTGCTCTTACATTCAGCCGCCGCTGGCAGCAAATGCAGGCACCACCAAGGGCAGCACAAGACCTAGCTATGCCACTGTGCTCAACAGTAGTTAACTGTTCACTATTCACCTGCTAATTTCTGCTTTGAAACCATATACATTTAAGGTTCCTCCTCCAACAACTGAGCCAAGGCCCTCAGAGCTGTGTGCCCATTTATAGGCAAGAAATCAGTGAGTTTATAACTTGTGGTAGGAGGGCGTATTTTAGCACTTTTTCCGTAAAACACTATTATTAATGTGTTTATCTATCTATCTATCTATCTATCTATCTATCTATCTATCTATCTATCTATCTATCTATCTATCTATCTATCTATCTATCTATCTATCTATCGATCTATCGATCGATCTATCTATCTATCTATCTATCTATCTATCGATCTATCGATCTATCGATCTATCTACCTATCTATTTATTGAATTATTTGTGTTTATTTTATTTATAGCAAAACGGGTCATTTTTAAAACCCCAACAGTGTTTTAAAGACATATAAAAATGTATAGGTTTGCTAGGTTTCCCTAGGTGCTGGTAGAGCTAGGTTTCAAAATCAACAGCTAGTCACTTTTCAAAAAAAGGGTCCCTTTCACTGCGAAAATGTGGTGTGTCCATGCTGCGTTTTGGGCTGTTTCCTGTCGCGGCCACTACATCTACCCACACAAGTGAGGCATCATTTTTATTGGGAGACTTAGGGGAACACAAAATTGTGGAGCAACTGTTATTACCTATTGACTTTCAATGCATTTCTGCCTTCCAAATGTAAGACAATGTGTAAAAAAGAAGTCACTTTGAAAAAAATGACCTATAATTCACATGCTGGTATGAGTACTCACAATTTCGGAGATGTGCAAATAGCTACTGTTTCTAAACTCTATATTTTGTTCCCATTTCAGAAATACATAGGTGACTTTCATGCCGATTTTCCCCTGTTTATATTTTTCCAAATGAATTGCTGTATACCCAGTACACAATACAAAACCAATTCAAGACGCTGCTCAGTTATTAGCTCTGGGTTCCTCTAGTTCTTGGTGAACCTACAAGTCCTATATATCCCCACAACCAGAAGGGTCCAGCAAATGTAACAGTATATTGCTTTCAAGCATCTGTCATACTTAGTAGAAGTTACAGGTGAAAACGTTGGCACAAATGGCTGTTTTTTTAACTTATTTTCAATTGTTTCTATTTTCAACTATTAATTTCTATACAAAAACCTTGAAGGATCTACACAAATGACCCCTTGTTGAATTCAAAATTGTGTCTACTTTTCAAAAATGTATAACTTTCCAGGATCCATCATTGCTTTCATATCCATTTTTACCATTAACTGAAAGCACAACAAATAGCAAAAATAGGCTATGTCCCAGAAAAATGCCCAAATTGTATAAAAATATTTTGGTTTTCTGACAAAAGCCTGCTTGTCCCTGAAAGCTGGAAAGATGGTGATTTCAGCACCACAACTGATACCATTTGCAGGGAAAAAAACAGACGCTTTCATCTGTAGCCCTTTTAACCATTTTTCCGAAAACCCCCAAAATTTAGCTGTTTTTTGGCTAATTTCTGGGTCCCCTCCAGGAGAATCCACAAACGATGGGTACATTCAGAATCCCTGTGATGTTGGAAGAAAAGGACACAAATTTGGTGTGAATACCTTATGTGGTCAAAAGTTACAGGGGCCTAAGCGCAAACTACCCCAAATAGCCACAAAAAAGGCTTAGCACTGGGGGATAGAGGCCTAGCAGCGAAGGGGTTAAGAAATAAAGAACATAAAGAAAAACAAAATTTGATATGCATACGTACAAACATTTATTCAACAGCCAATGGAACTCCGTCACTGCATGGCATTAGGATGCTTTACTTGTGGTTCTTCTTCACAAAACATTAAACTATATCTGACAATAAATGAACCACGGGCAGAGGAAATTTTTATTAAATGATATAGAAACATTTGTAAACAGAATAAAACACCCTAGCTAAAAAATAAAATAGCAGAAAAATTATTTAAAGCATGCCCAAGATTATTGTGTATTGTGTACATGTCCAAACAACACATAAAACAATGCACTAAAAGTTCTCCAACGTTGTATTTTCTACAGGACTCATTTAATGACTATCTAGCCGTCAAGGAATATAAGTGCCGCACATAATTCGCTTTCCATGGCATTCTTTTAACTACTCTATCTAACAACCTTTTAGTGCTTTCCAGTAGAGACTGGCTAAATCGAAAAGCAGAGACATGAAATGACATGAATATTTGAGAACTTCCCATAATGTGGCTGACATGAGCCACATAGAGGCACCAGCCTGTCTCCCTCTATCATGATTTCCCTACTATGGATTTGGCCTTTTTAGTAAAAAAGATTCTGCATTAACAAATACTAATTTGTTTACGCTGCTTAAAATTATATTAACAATCTGAAGAAAGACAGTTATGCAAAACAGCAGCGGATGCATGTCAGAAATTGCAAACAAAGCACTGCAGGGGCCATATTATGGATGCAAAGCATTTTACTGGATTGCACTGGGTGCACCTTTCAAAAGGTGCACCCAGTGCAATCCAGGAAAATGCACCGCATTATGGTGAATGCACTGCCGCTAGGGCAACCGTGAACTCACGCTGACCTGGGGGCAGGGCATTCATGTGAAAAACGGAGTGACTGCTTTCACAGTGCAGGTGGCACTGACCTGCACTTTTAAAGGGGATTAGAGATCCACTTGCAGGCGGGTGCAGTCAGTGACCTCACCCGTCTGCAAGGGGATGTCTGGGTGAATCATGGGATCCCACGCCCCCACCAGAGGGCTGCAATAAGGGTGCGCACTGATAATGTGCCAACTTTTAGGTGGCACACTCTCAGTGCACCACCTGAGAGCTTCTTTGCCTCTGCGCCCACATCTGTAATACAGTGTGGCAAGGGGGCAAAGGGATTCCATCATTTGTATGGGGCCATGCCCTCATGCAAATGAAAGAAAGCCCTCTTGAGGAATTACTGGCTCTGTGTGTGCACCAGCGCTTTTAGTGTTACAGAAGATGACGCACAAACATCTTTGGCTCCTTCTGTAATCTCACAGAGACATGCAAAGCGTGTGCAAACTCCTATAATACAGCCTAGGGACAATATCATGAATGCAACGCATTTGCCTGGAATGCGCTGGGTGCACCTTTCGAAAGGTGCACCCAGTGCAATCAAGGACATTGCGCCGCATTATGGTGAATGCGAACACGCGCTGCGTCCAGGACAGCGCATTCATGTGAAGAACGGAGCGGCTGCTTTAAAGCCACTGCGTGTTTTTACAGTGCGGGAGGCAACCCGGCGGCACTTTTGAAGGGGATTAGAGATCCCATTGCAGGCGGATTGAGTCAGTGACTGCATCTGCCTGCAGTGGCATGACTGGGGGGTCCATGGAACTCCTTCTTTCCCCTGCCAGAGGGCTACAATCAGGGGCGCACTGTCAGTGCGCCTCCTGAAAGCTTCTTTGCTTCTGCACCCACATCTGTAATATGGCGCAGATGCAGAGGCAAAGGTATTCCTTCATTTGCAAGAGGCCACGCCCTTTGCATATGAGGAAACATACTCTTGAGGAAGCGCCGGCACTGTATGTGCATCAGTGCTTTTGGTATTACAGAAGGGGACGCACAAGCATCTGAAGCCTCTTCAGTAATACCAAAGTGCCCCGGGGGAGCAACAAGTAGGCATAAACGTCCATTGCACCACGGGGGCACTTCTGTAATACGGCCCCAGGTGTTTTGCCTGTTTTTGTGCTCCCAGTGCAATATCGTTTCAAAGACTGCAACCACAGATTTTATGTTGGCCCCGTAAAGTAGTGAATATTGAAGCATTTCAAAGTTATGGCCTGCAAAATGGAAATGGGGTGTTCTCTGATTTTTATTATTGTGAGGTACCAGTTAAATTAGTAAATTCCTTTGCCTATGCAATCAAGCTGGGGTTGGCTCACTTTAGGCACTCTCCATGGGACATTATAGAAGAGGGCATATACACACCATAGGGGCTGCAGACAAAGTCTGCTTAACCTCTGCTGGAAGGGCCAGTGGCTCCTTCTAAAGCATGTCTGGGGTGCCCTTGTGCAGACAATGATCTGTCATTAATTGTAAACGAGTACCATAGACTTCATCCACTAATTAAGGATCCCAAAAGTCACTCTGTAACCACACCCATCCTCATTGGCCTCTTGATACCTTCTCCAAGGAAATGGGCACTCATAAACATTTTCTCAGGGACCAAATCTTAATTTGTGCCGGTGGTTTTTGGTGCTTAGCACTGGCACTTATTTCTCAGGGCCTGTCTGCACTCCACATAGACTTGCTTAAGTTCTCATGGATCTTACCAGCGAACACTGTAAAATATTTAAAATTGGATGCTGCATGCCTTATTATGAGGCACATTCTGCCTCTCTGGGAAGAGGAGGTGGTGGGGGCAGGGACTGCCTGGTGAGTGAACAGCGTAGCAGTGCCCAGGTTCCTGCCTAAGGCTGATGGCACATCATTCTCCCCAGCTGTAATCCCGTCCCTCCTGCATGAAAAGCCACGCAGCACTGAGGGCAGACTCAACCTTCTCCAACAGGCACCTCCCACTCGCTAACGTCCACCCACCTTTCCACTTCCTGCCCCTGCCATGGTCCTGAAGTCACTCTAAAGGCGGCCAAAGGCGGGGTATTTTCTTTTCTAGAGGAAGCAGCATCTCCTGTAAGAACAACATTTGAAAATAAATAGTAAAGTGGCTCCTGCCTTGCTCCTCCTGAACCCTTTCTGTCACCGGACTGATCTTACATGCCTGGGTGCTACCACAAGCAAAGGGATACATGCAAAGTGCAGCAGCTTCTACATCCCGTTTCCTGAACCAAGACTCGTCTGTGGCTCTCCTTCCACCGGACAGGGCTCCTGTGATCCGAGGATAGCGGGTTTGAGCAGTTGGCTGCTTCTCTGGGTGGCTGAGGGGCTCCTGGGCTCTGTGTGTCCCTGACAGTTAGAGCAGCCTGGCCCTGCCACACAGGGCTCCACATTACTGGCTACCTCTGTAACTGCTCCTGCTGCTCCTCCTGGCCTCCAAGCTGAACATCCCGAAAATGCTGCTTCCCTACGCCTGTGGTACAAGAATAAGCTTCACACTGCAGGCAATGGAGGACTGCTACGGATGGTGAGTGCAGTGGTTGCAGGGTAGAGAGGGCACGGCGAGGTGACAAGAAGCAGAACATGTCTGCACCATGCAGCTGGAGTGTGAAACCATCAGAGACCTGCACTGTGCATGTGCCTTCTATAAAGCCTGAGCTACAGTTGCTAAAACACATTATCATCTTTCACCCACGTGCACAGTGCTCTCAGGTATGTGCATCATTCGCAGACCAGTGCACAGCAGCTTCATGCATTGAACACATGCAGTGCTCCGAATCACATACTCAAAGGCTGTCTCACCCAAGACACATGCTGTGGAAGGTGGTTTGCACCGTTTTGAATCCAGAGGCCTAGCCACAAAGTTTTACTGGATGTCTTTCAAAATGATGACTGAAGGACGCTGTGAAAAGGGAGTGCCTCACAAAAGAGGGGAGGTAAGGGAGCTCAGGGCCTCCAAGCATGATGTTACTAAGTGCAATATCTATTTTTTAAACTATAGACTGATAATAGCACAAACAGTCAAATTAAACAGCATATGTATGCTTTGATTTATTCTCATTTGAATTTGGATTTGCACTGCTCTCATTCCTTTTTCTAGTGGTCTTGTTCAATGACTTTCCACTTCTTTCCTCCTCCATCTCTAGCACATGGACGCACACTTTTTGGTAATAGAACACTTTATAAATCTGTTTTCATTAATTTTTTGGTTCTTCCTTATCTTTTTCATTTTTATTGCTCAAATAAGTAGCAATTGAGATGTGTTTGCTGATTTGATGAACCCTGCTTGTGCACGCAATTATAGACCGCATGCCGCCCACAAATCTGAGAACACCAATACCCCACTTGACTTCATTCAGCTAACAGCGACATACTGGACTTTCCACATTATATAGAACAAAAGACCAGCAGACTAGAATGGTCTTAAATTGAGGTGCAAACCAATTGGGAACCATAGTGTTTATTGAGCAACGAGCCACTAAACGGAGATCCACATGAAGCGCTGAAATTCTGTGGAAAAAAAGAGATAGACCATTCAAATGGAGATGCCATGTAATCCTGACCCAAAAAAGTAAAAAAAACAACCCCTTTTCAACATTGACTCTCCTACATTCCTTAGGGGTAGGGAATGCAGAACACCCAATACTTGCTACTGTCATACTGCTTCACTTTAGCCCCATCTTGCATGGAAGCACCCATATTGCATCTGACAAGGGTCCACTAAATGAACCTTTGCCACCATGTGCTAGTTTCCTGGTACTTGAGAGTCAGCAGTGCCATTTGAGGATGTGGGTGGAGCAACTAGATTAAGTGTGTTGAACCACTGATGGCAGTGGGTGGAGCTGTGGAAAGTGGGTGTGGCCTCCTAAAAGAATTTGAGCACCCACACTTAATATTTTACAAATTAAGCACTGGATGTGACTTAGGGCCACATTGATGCTGGTCAGGTATGGTGGGTAGAAAAAAGATACATGGGGGTTTATAAGTGACAGAGTTATTAGGTGGGCCTATTTCACAGCACCCTTTTTAGGTCTCGGCCTGGTGAAAGCAGCGGTTGCGCTGCTCTCGTCATACGAGGGTTTCTTGGAATCAATGCAGATTCTGAAGCTCTCGGAGGTGGAGTTGAAGCCCCGCCCATCTTCTTCATTCGCTGGCGTCATCCTCCATGCAAAATGCAGGGTCACGATTGAAAGGGAGGCTTCTCAGTCCCTCCTTGTTTCCACCCTGTCCACTTTAGGCCCCGCCCACCGGGATTTGATCTCTCACTTGTGGCGTTACACACTGTCCTTCATTAGCTGCCACACACTATATTTTTCGCACAACGCTCTGTATGTCCTCTATGGCTTCCCGTCCAGCTGCCCCTCGTCTGCCTGTAAAAGCGTCGCTGGGTGGAAGGGCTGCTGTCGGAGGACACCGCACTACCTCCCCAAGGCTGCAGGCCTGTACCAGGGGCACGGAATTGTCTCTCAGTGTGTGCACGTCTGTCACCCAATAGGTGTCGATCTGTCTGACCTACGACACTGGCTTCAAGGCTGCCTGATTGGGAGCAGGGCTGACTCCCACCCAATGAAGGTATTTCTCCCCCGAAGTACAGGGCTGGGAGCCCGGCTGCCTTCAGCTGGCTGCGAGGCTGTCTCGGAGGGTGCTTTTTTACTCTCTCAGGATGCTCTGCGTGGCTGCAAGGGGGTCTACAGTTGGTGTAGGGCTGCTATCGAAGCAGGCGGGTCCAGATTACCACACTGGCTGCATGGGGGTGTCTCGGCGGGCGCATGGCTGTCTGCCAGAGGGGGTAGGGCCAGTTCAGTCAGTCTGAAGCCCGCTCTGCACTGCAGGCCCACGGTGCTGCAGTCTAGCTCTTCCTCCCTGTCCCTTTCTCGCCTCCCCCTGCTCTGATTATACAGAGGGGGCAGCCCGTTCAACCTCTGCCTGGCAGAGGGAGTGGCGCCATGTCACAGTAAGAGCCCTCCCTGGCCCGGGCTACTGGCTGCTTCCTCTGCTCCCGGTCTCTGACACCAGACTCTCCAGCAGCTGCACGGTGCTGCCACGCGCACCCAGTGCGATCGGCGTGCACACTCCAGACAGCATGCATGGGCACTGGGTGCACACATGCAAGGACCAGTGCACACGAAGTTAGGGACATAGGAGTGGGCACTCAAGGGTCTGCACATCGAGGGTCAAAGGCACTGGCATTTGAGGCATGCACATGCCTATCTTTGGAGACAACAACCATGCACATCTAAGGCACCGATGCCTAGAGGCTCATGGAGGGGCAGAGGGGCAAGCGCAGCAAGGGCAAAACAGTGTATGTCTTCTTGGGTACCAGTGGCAAAGACATGGACATGCAGTAGAAGACTCGCAGGCAGGGTCGAAGGTAGGGTCACTGACGTACGACTAACAAGGAAGAGAGTTTCACACCTACAGTATCAGCACGTGCAGCATGAATGTCTAGAGACATTCTTAGACTGGACAGGACGGTGGGCTTATAGCACAATGGCTGCACCAGGGCAACGAAGCGCGCACACCTAGGAGCCCGGTCAGACCGAAGAAACTCCCACTTATTAAAGTACAGCCACCACAAGACCTGAAGCGAAGCGAGCAAGGACGCCACGGGCTATGGTGCAAGCAAGGGGACTGAATCTACTGGTTGTTGTTGGGGTAATAAAATATAGCAATTTTCAGGATTCAATGGGCCCCTCTGGGCACTTGCACCACTCCACCTGTTGCAACATTGGTAGCCACACCCCTCCTCGATACTAGAGACAACTACTGCTGACCTATGGACATCACAGGAGAAGGGGCACAGCAGGCATGGTCACCATGAGACAGCAAAGAAGAAAAGGCACAGGAAGTCCTCGCTAGGTCCACAGCAGGGCAGGGTCACAGGTGGTGCTCTCTAGAAGTCCCCGCCATGGTCTGTAATGTTGCTTGCTCTGTAATTTCCCAGGTGCTGCTTCTACCTTCCTTCATAATCTCCGTTCCGCCTGGGTGGTCCCCACTGCTCACTTCCGGGCCTATTTTGAATGTTGCAGATAGGGGAGGCTGCATAAGGAAACCCGTACTGAAGTATACCATCTAGGAAGGAGTCCAGTGTACATAAACGCCCAGCTCACCATCATCTTAAAACGTGGCGAACATTTATCATCGTTGAGACGGGCCCAAACATTAAAATGTTCAAAAACCTGACTGCCTGGGGCGTGTCGGTGAATAGGATTAAAGTGTCACCTATGCAAAATTTGTGAAATCCTGTGATAGTGCAAAAAGAGTGTGATCAGATTGCTCAGGAAACCTACATCTCTAGGCCAATATGCGCCAGCAGAATGACATGGGTAGCATGGTGTACTGATCTAGGATGGCAGAAAAAAAATATGATTTTTTTAGACCAGAAACAAAACAAAAACACAAAAAAGAAAAGGAGAGAATAGCGAGCAGGAAGATAAAAGCGGATGGGATGAAAGACAGCAACACGGAGTGGGGGGGGCAGCACTTGTGGGAGATGGCTAAAAAAAGCATTGAAAATGCAATAGGTCTCACCTTTGATTAAGTTAAAGCCATTTGCTTTGCTAATGGTATTGTATAGCAAAGCAAATGGCTTTAACTTAACAAAAGACGAGACCTATTGCATTTTTAATGCTTGTTAAATTAGGGTGTGACCAGGTATTGAGGTTATCAAGTGTGATTTGGGAATCATCATAGCGTTAATCCCTCAACCTCGTCCTGGACTCAGGCTTGAAGGCTTGCTATAACTACCTTTGGTGAGTCAAGTGTCCAAAGTGACTGCCTTAGTTATCCAAATGGAATTCAAATGGCATATGTCACCAATGTTAAATAACAATATCCACCACAAATGTTGCTCTTTAATAAACCAACACCCCCAAAAATCCAGAGAAAAGACATCATTACCTCGTTCTGTCAATTCGCGAAATGGAATGTACAACAGTGTCTGAGACACTGTGATTCTCAAATGGGTTGCATGAGACCTGCCTCATTAATATTCATGAGGCAAGACCTGCCTCATTAATATTCATGAGGCAGGTCGCAATTTGCGACTCATTAGGAGTGGCCTGCAAACACAGGGATGGTGGCCTACTAAGGATAGCAGACCCCCATGTCTATGTTTGATTTGTCAACAAAGCAACTTTTTTTTTAAATGCAGTACGTTTTCCTTAAAGGAAAATGGGATGCATTTAAAAAAAAATGAACATTTTTTTTTTCTTTTTTAAAGGTCATGCAGTGGTGGTCCATGGGACCACTGCCTGCTCTTAAAAAATATTTTCGCACCCGTTCCCAAAAGGGAAGGGGTCCCCTGGGGACACCTTCCGTTTGCGAGGGGCTTACCACCTATTAGAATTAGTTGGCAAACTGCCAGTGTTTTGCAACCGCATTTGCGGTTGCAAAACAATGGTACATGACAATCTGACTTGCTATTAGGAAGGGATGCCCTTGGCATGCCACTTCCTAATAGAGACTCCGAAACACTATTTTGCGAGTCATCGACTCGCAATAAATAGCCTTTGTACATACCAGAACCAATTTTGCAGTTGCAAACAGGCCGATTTCCTGTTTGCAACTGCAAAAAATGGTCGTATATCGGGCCCTTATTCTCTCATCTGCAAACATTGGGAGTGCTTCGAATCAATTAAGTTAGTGAGAGTTATAAAAGAAAATCTTGAAGGAACCTGCAACAAGGTGTGTAATGTACATCTCCGCTGCTGGATGCAGTCCAGAAGGTAAGTGTTACTTATGGCTCTATGAGATGTGAAATCTGGCCCTCGATTTACACCTTTGTAAAAATATTCTAGTAGTAAACACTGTATTAGACATTGAGGCAGAGTCCCCTACATAGTGCCGTTTCCATGGGGAAATCTATCCCTGGTCCTCTCCATAAGGACCATCCCGATCCCAGCTGTGATATTGTAAGCACGCTGGAAAACAGAACAACCAGAAGCTATGGGTTTAATTCTGGATTCCTAATGTGACCAGATCATTAAGTCTTGATTACTCACTTCTGCTTTCTACAAAGATTTTAAGCACTTAAAATGGAAGTACCTGCTTGTAATAATCTTTTAAATCAGATTCTGATTTATTAATCCTTTCATATTGTCAGTATGTTAATGTATTATGTTGCTTTGTTTTGGAATGTTCTACCGCTGCTTAGTTACTTCAGAAAGTTATTGGTTCACTCTTGAGTTGGTGTCTGTTGGAGTTGGCTGCTTCCAAGCCAGCTCCTCTTCCATGTAACCTACAAATAAACTACTCAAGACATCTACTGTATCCTGGTTCCTTACTACACTGCTGATAGTCTGTGTATAAGAAAAATAGACTGGACCCCAGCACGCTTTGGATATTAACCCTAGGAGAAAGACACTCCTCTTTCATAGACTACTAACTAAAACGTGCCATAGAGGGAAAGTTACAGACTTAAAAATAAGGCATTCTGTATTTTCTTCTTGATTCTGCGACTTGGCCAACTTGTTCACCGTCTTACCCTTCTGGATCTGTATGGAGAACCTTCAAATAGGCTCTACATAGGAAATACCCACTAAGGACATTTTCCCATCATGCTTAGCACGGATTTCAGTACGGATTTAGAACGGATTAAATCATGGTTTTATGCTCAATTCAGTATATTTGTGATGGTAGAACTGTTGGAGCACAATTGCATCTAATAAAATACCATAACACACTATTTAGACAGTAAAATTACTCCGTTGAGTTTCATGCTTCCTGCTGACAAATACAGTGATAAGAAGGTTATGAATTTCAATCCCAGCAACCCAGACTCTGGTTTCAATGCTTCCGAAGTCAATAAACTGAGTACCATAAATTAGTATCCTCTAACATTATCATTATAATAGAGCTGTGCGATATTATCAGACTTCCAACACATCCCTCAGTGGTGGAAACTAGGTTGCTTAAGTCACAAAGTAGCATTTCCATTTTTATAGCCAGTTAACTGGTTAAACTCATGTTTTATTATAAGCCACACAACAGTTCATTACCTCAATTATACTTATGTGACAATTTTAGTGCAGCCCCTTGCTGGTTTGGATCTGCTCCCCTGCCCTCCAGGGCTGCTCCATGTGAAAGTGTTTGCATTGCTGCTTATTAGCATTTATAAGCACAAGTATCTTTAGTGAAGCAGTTGTTCTGGGCAGGACATACGATACTCTAATGACCTTTAGCCTATAAATTAAGGCTGCCCCCTCAAAGGCACCTCTGTGCAGCTCCTGTTCACATTAGGATGTGCATTATGACAGGACTCGTTGATGCTTTATATCTGACTCCTGTTGTCATACATCCTCGTATTCGTCAGTCGTAAACAGGAACAGAGCGCTAGTGTTTACCACGTGGAACATGTAAATGGATGGTGGGACAAAATTGGCCTGTGGTCCATTCATTGAATATCCAGGCTCTAGGACAATGGTGGATAACTGGACAGGCAGGAGGAATGGAGATTGAACCTCTTCTCTATACCCCATATTTACTAATATAGATACTGGCTATTACAAAACTAAAAACTCCTGCAGTGTGCTAACATCATAGTGTTGCATTACACTGGATCTACAAGGTGTTGTGCAGCAATGGTGTCTGGGTAAGTACACTAATAAAATCACGTGACACAGTGTTCACCAAAAATGTGAAGAACGAAATATTATTTTGCATTGTGGCAGAAAACATATACCTTCACCATACAGCCATCAAAATGTGCCTAAGTGTGCCTGCACAGAGAGCAACACCCAGGAAACTGGCCAAGGACAAACCTGCCACGGTCTGGCTCACAGGAATAGTCTTTGACCAAAGACCAGTCTAGGATCAAGGATCCGAAATGAGGTGATTGCAGGAAAAAAAAACTGCACTTCAAAGATAGGAAGTTGGTTATCCTATTTGCTGCTGTCATCAAACACATCTTTCAAACTTGCACTTAGATACATTGAGAAATAATGTTTCCATACAAATCAATGTAGTAGCATCAAAAGTATTGTCAACGACTTCTGTTACAAAAGATGGCATGACATGAAGCATCAAAAAAATAGAAACTGGACAACCATAGAAATTGATTCCAGCAACAGAAACTCAAATGAGGAAAAAACATCAACCACAAATGCCCCTGACATGGTAAAAGGAATTAAAGGTAAGCGACTGTTGTCATGCAGGAGTATGCACGACGATGTAGAATCACACAATAGAGCTTGCAAGAGTCATGATGCCTGAGTGGATGGCCTGTCGAGTCCATGTTCATGTTTGTCTTCTGGGATTTGTGTGACTCGACTTCTAAAAGCAAAGAAGTATCATAAGAACACAAAGTAGATGTAATGAGCTGACGGAAGCCCACGAAAGGTGGTGTGATGCTAGTAAAGAAGCAGCTGCATAAAATAGTAAGACAAGAGCCTGGCACATGATTGCCACAATTTATATCGCACTGGGAAAGTAATCAACTGCACATCTGAAAAGAACATTGATGGGATTGCGAGGCACACATCAGCAACACTGTTATATTTTCACTTGTACACGGGAGCTGAGTATTGTTAGAACATGAAGTACAAGCTGACTTCATCAACAGTAAGGCTGCATGATTTTTTCAGCCATTTAGTCCTGCCATGGAATATGGCACAGCACATGTGAGTTCAAACTTTCAGGGAGAGAGAAGAGGTTTCTCCTAAATCAGAGCCAAATACTACAATTTTTCATTATCAATCACCTAAGCACAAGAGATGGATGGGCCTTAACAAGGACTTCCATAAGACTAGGCCATTGAATACTCTACATATGATGTGTTGCAGGACAGTCTTTTGGATTAATTATAGGTAAAAAGATAACAAAGTCTCACCAACTGGTAAGGGCATGCTTCCTCATCAGGCCCGCTCCTCTTTGGTATGCTTACTCAGGGTTGTAAGGCTGTGCCAGTTTCTTGCAGAAAGCAAAAATGGTGTGTAGGATATTGTTGTCCTAAAAATGTCCCTGTATGAACTCTGCCCCTGTACCCTGGCTGGTGCTGTCGCCTACTCTGAAGAGGGTGCTCAATCGCTAACCCTAACTGGGTGTTTGCCAATTAATACATGACCTGAGGAATAAATAAAATTGTGTACGAGCAGGCATGGTCGGTTCAAGTGGGGCAGGCAGAATGGGGAAGTAGACAGACAACAGATTAAGGAAAATAAAATGTTAAAAAATGAATAAAACCACTTACCTTGCGCTCACCCTAATCAGTGGTCTGTCAAACCCCCCCTGCCCTGCACCACCTCTCTTACCTGAACCGGCCATGCCTGTGTACGAGTGTGTTTTATTTGCTTCCCTCTATCACAAGATTAAGAATGCACAAACAGGTAAGTTATTAACATCCTTTTGTGTATTTCTATGGATAAAAAAATATGCTTCTGTGTGCTTCGAAGCTTCAAGAGGGCAGGGTCATTCTTCGGGACTTTTATCAGATATTTTTTTCTATAACAATAGCTGTTTTGATATGTGAGTGCTAAATAGGTTACACAAGTTGGTCTTAAATAGCTGTGAAGGTCTAAATAACTTGTAAATAACTCAATGTAAGAACAACGTTCAGAAAAGTTACCAATCTGTACCGTGATTTGGTAACCATGTGACAATTGTCCGTCTCCTTTGTTGTTTTTATGAGTTCAAGGCTAGAATTGATCTCACGCAAGGGAACATATTCATTTACAACATTTAAAACTGTTCTTTGAAATTCTTCACACACTACCTCATGTGAACTGGAACACCATTAACAATCAGGTTAAGAATGGGAAACTGGCAAAACCTATATTCTAGTCGCTAGAGATCATTTTTCACAATTCTATGCGGGAACAATGAAAATGCATCATGTTGGTGCCTTTCATCATGCAGCTTCCTGAAAAATATTGATCATTTTTCGTCAAAGAATGACTAGGCATAATGATAATCACAATCTCTGAATATTAGGACTCAACTGGAAGAAAATGTACAAAACAATGTGATTTATTCCCATGCCAGACCTACTGTAGCCTCAATAATTTGATAATAAAGCCTGACGATATCTTAAAATAGTCATTTTTTCGAGTCATAGATAGCATCCATACTGGGATGTGCACAAAGCACATAAAACAAAAATGAACCTTGAAGGAAGACGTTTCCTTAAGCAAGAGGCCGAAACCTACCATCAATAGGTGAGTTTCCAAATTGTACAGTATTTAAATGCTGTCATCCTCAGAAGCAGATATTAGGGTTGTGAAGGTCAAAGGAATGACCCAGTGAACAGATATCAAAAAGGGTACCCTACAAAAAGAGATAGGCCAGACCATTTACATGCAGCAGTTCCTGAGAAGTTTGCCCCTTGGTTCTGCCCAGTTTTAGACCTAATGAATGGACATTGGTACCGACGAACTGAAATCAATGGTGAATTCACAGCAGTTATTCAGTGCACATGATGTTTTATACCTCTCCTTGGTGCAAAAGCCATTGCATAATAGCCTAGGATGTGGCAATATTGCCTGGGACTAATACGTTACAATGTGACAAACCAATTACAACAGAAACACAGATGTGAGTGCATACTTGATGACATACGTCTGAACAACTTGCTACAAAGACTTAAAAAATGAAAGTTGAATACAGCGTCTGTCTACCTGTTAGCATAAATGTGTGTGTGTGTGTTAGGAAAAAACTCAGATTCTGCAGCAGTGACTTTAAATGCAACACAAACTGGGCTTGATTCACAAAGGGACTTATGACTTGTAAAGTTACGAGTACTCAGTGTGGATATTCCGCCCCGAATGCCGAGGCTCCACCCCGAGTGCGGAGACTCTGCACTCGTAACTCTATGAGTCGCAAGTCCCTTTGTGAATCAGGCCCATTGTCTGTGAATGTGGCACAGCTGCTTCCTCCATTACCCCTGTGGGTTAAAGATCCGGCCATGGCCATTTAAATCAGGTCCTTACTGTCTGTTGGGCTTGAGAAGAATATCGCAGGGCAGACTACAATCTGAGTCTAGGATATGAAGCACCGAAGAGGGAGAATCTTTGTATCAATGGTCTTTGTTAGTATTTGGAATTTGTAGTTTTTCGTTTGCATACTTAGGTTTTCAGTTTTCAATGCTTGTTCTTTATACTTAAGCTTTTTGCTAACAGTACCTTGCCGCCAAACAAATAGAAAACGATTTGTGTGCCAAGAGGCAAGCAACTCTTTTTAGACATTCCCACTAATGCATTGATTTTCTCACAACCTACTTCAAAATGATGTCTGTTTGCTGCGTCTTCTCAAAAGTGCAACCTGGTATTTCTCTTTTCTCTTGATAAATGATAAAACACCTGGACAAGACATCAGGAATGATCAATTTAGATCCACTGTAGCGCAAGCTGAAGAGGAAGGTTATCTCAGGTGCACAGTGATTAAACACTGGTCCATCCTTGAATTCACTAGGATTTTAACCTTAGCTGTGCTGCCATCAGCACAAGACACTCTGGTGTTTCTCAGCAGTGGGACAGTCCGTAGTTTCAAAGATCAATTTCAGTTCATGATTTCAGGCATAGGCATCCCAAGACAGAAATATGAGGATGAGGTGGTGCTCTATACTGGACTAGAGTAAGGCATTTAAAGCTGAGACCATTATTGTCTACCGTATAAATAGGCTGCCTGCTTTTAGGTTTAAACCTATAATAACTGATAAAACCCCACCGGAATTGAAATAGCCCTCACCAGCGTAAACATATAAGCACTGACAAAAACCCTGCACAAATACAAACTAAATGCCATTCAAAGAAAGGAAAAGGATAGTAAAATAGTCATTTTTATTTCTTCCTGAAAAGGTAAAGCTTTACATGGGAAGGAAAGAGCGAGTGTGCATGACCAAAGACTCACTAAAGAAGTATTGTATGGTGTACTATGATAAGTTTGATTTGTAAAAATGTATTCGGACACTGTCTATATATCATGCACTATCAGTGCAGAAAGCAAGCAGTAAGAAAGCAAAAAGTTCCATAAACACCGGAAAAACATTCCTGTTGTTTTTAATGGTGCAAACATGTATAACCACGGATAACCACTGTTTATTTAAGGTACTGAAATCGCTTGAAAACACTGAAAAAAAAACCACCAGAATTTACCAAAAATAGAAACTGAAAACAGGAAAGCCTATGTATAAAACTGAGGCCTGATCCGAGTTGCAAAGATTGCTTTCTTGTGCCAGAGCAAGTGAGTGATAATATTTTTTAAAAGCCAAGATTAACACCTAGCCATGAACTTCTGGCCTTATTAGCATAAAAAACCAAAGTCAAGATGTGGAACTTTGTTGATTGTCACTGCTGAAATGGATGCTTTAATACAGCTTCGTGTTGTACAATGACACCACTTGTGGATAATGTGAGCAAGTAAATATAGAATATTATGAATAGAGAAGTACATTTATTTTTCTGGAAGGTTCAATATTATAAAACGTCCTTCCACAAAGTAATTATGACAAACGGAATCATCTGAAAATGAATTAGACCCATAGGGCCCGATTCACAGAACTAACTTAAGACAAAATCCTAAACTTACTACCATTTTGGTATTCACAGAAGGCACTTACTCATTTTGGTATTCACAGAAGACACTTACTCACTTCGGTATTCACAGAAGTTAGGAGTCCTAACTTTAGGACTCCTAAATGCCTTCTGTGAATACCGAAAGTCCTAAAATTGGGATTTTTCTCAGTTTAGGAGTCCTAAAGTTAGGACTCCTAACTTTACTACTACTAAATTGAGAAAAATCCTAATTTTAAGGCTTTCGGTATTCACAGAAGGCATTTAGGAGTCCTAAAGTTAGGACTCCTAACTTTACTACTACTAAACTGAGAAAAAACCTAATTTTAAGACTTTCGGTATTCACAGAAGGCATTTAGGAGTCCTAAAGTTTGGAGTCCTAACTATACTACTACTAAACTGAGAAAAATCCAAATTTTAAGGCTTTCGGTATTCACAGAAGGCATTTAGGAGTCCTAAAGTTAGGAGTCCTAACCTTACTACTACTAAATTGAGTAAAATCCTAATTTTAAGACTTTCGGTATTCACAGAAGGCATTTAGGAGTCCTAAAGTTAGGAGTCCTAACTATACTACTACTAAACTGAGAAAAATCCTAATTTTAAGACTTTCGGTATTCACAGAAGGCATTTAGGAGTCCTAAAGTTAGGACTCCTAACTTCTGTGAATACCGAAATGAGTAAGTGCCTTTTGTGAATACCAAAATGAGTAAGTGCCTTCTGTGAATACCAAAATGGTAGTAAGTTTAGGATTTTGCCTTAAGTTAGTTCTGTGAATCGGGCCCCTTGAACCTGGCATTTCCAAAAATGTTGACTATGGACCCGATAACAACAGGCACATAAATGATAAATTATGATCCCAGTTTAAATTAATTGCAATTACAAGTGGTGTGATGCTTATTGCAACCTGTAATAATTATCAGGTGTGATTAGTATCATTCCTTTTTATGAATTGCTGCATGGATTTTAAATTCTACCTGAGTCAGGCAGCTGGAAGTTTTGGCGAGACCACCACTTGTTTCAGGCCAGTAAACCCCACCGTCTAATATTGCCAAAGCCATAGCGTGGTTTGTAGTAACACTGTCAGCATTGGTGACGACTGAATATGACAGTGTGTCTCTCACCATGGTGACACTGGCACCTGTATCCCTCAGTGTTTCTATTCGAGTCCCATTGATCCAGGAGTACCGTAGCTACTTTTTCAAGTTGGGTGGCCATACAGTGGCAAACTCAACTTCCCCTTCTGTGACTAAAACAGCTTCAGTGTGAACCCTGATTTGCTCTGGGCACACTGAATATCCCAGCTGGAGATTGGCTACACCAGTACTAACTGGAGGAGGGCAAGTATCATCTCCAATTAAGTTTCCCAACTTCTCCCAGTTGAAAAACCAGGCCTTCTGGGGATCAAAGATTTGCCCTCTGTACCTATCACTGGACTGGGAAGAGTTTTGGGACCCACCCTACTGAGCAGGGTTTTGGGGCCCTTTTCAAGACCCTTGGTTTTTGTCTTTGGGGTTTTCATCCCCTTTCCCCTTGGGAGGTTTGGTACCCCCGTTCTTTTGGTCACTCCCGGTGGCTGTTTCTGTTACCCTAGTCTTGACCGAGTGGTCTGCCATCTTTCCCAATTATTTTGGAGAAATTTGACCTAGGTCTACCAGATGTTGACCAGATGTTGATGCAACGTTTCAACAGTGCAATTACTTAAAATATTTTCCTTTATAAACCTATTGTAAAATCCATTGAAATCATACATACTATTTCCAGTTAACCATACATCTAGTGTCTTAACTGAGCAGTCAATGAAGTCAACCCAGGACTGGCTTTGGGTTTTGTGAGCCCCCTGAATCTAATTCTATATTCCTCAGTTGTGAGCCTAAAGCCCTCAATCAGAGTGTTCTTCATGAGGTCATAAGACCCAGCATCTGCCCCAGTAAGGGTTAGGAGTCTGTCCCTGCAATTGCAAGTGATCAGTCCCCAAAGGAAAGCCCCCTTCTTCACTTTTCTAATTTCACAAGCCCTCTCAAAAGCTGTGAAACATTTGGTGATGTCATCACCATCCTCAAATTGATGTATCCCTATCTGCACATAAAAAATCATTTTAAAAAAAATGACAAGTTGAAACGTTTATGTTTGCTGCACAAAGCAGCACACATAGAAGTTACCTTCCTGCACATAAACAATCCTTCCCCTCAATGCAGGTCTCCTTGCACTATGGTGTAAGGGTGCCTGCACTGTTGCTAGGCAGCTGTAATTAGCACCAGCACAAGGGGAAATGCAGGGCTGCACCGTATTCTTGTAAAAAGTGTGCAGCCCTGCATTTCAGAAATGGAGGAATGCAGTGCTAAACCAGCAAGGCTAACGCCGCGGTCTGCCACTTGTAAATGTAGCCCCTGGTGTCTATTTTTGCTTGTATAATTTGAGGAAATTCAGGCTAATGTCACCTTTGCTGCGTGTCTTGGCATAGCGAAATTAGAAAAGATGCCTTTTCCTACATTAATTATTTAAGAACTGAAATATTTATTATGCAAAATGAAGTACATATATTAATATTGCACTTTAAGCCTAATGTACAATACTTTACATTATATTCGAAATATAATTTTCTCATTTTTTAAGCCGATGAACAAGAATATATTTTTTCCACCAAGGAACACTTTTGGCTTGATCAACAGAACTTTGCTTGTGATAGTTCAGACATTCTGGCATCTGAACAATGTCTGTCTCACACCTTCATGGACAAGTTGAAGAGAAACCTCTATTGAATACTGCATCACATTCACAATACATAACTATTGACAAACAATCTACATCTCATATCACTTAATGTTTGTCTTTGAACTTGCACAGCACTTTAATGCCTTTAGGCTTAATGTGCACTACAGAAATACTACATACATAAATACATTGAATTCGTTTTAAGATATGAGTATGCGTTTAAGACTAAGTGCTAATAGTTTATTTTATGATTGTAGAAATACTCTTGCAATTAACAAAAGCCATTTTTGCATAACTAAAATTATTTAATCAAACCAACATTTCCATGTGCTATATCTTTTACTATAGAAGTGGAGTGAAACATTGTACCAATTGGCACCCCTTTGTGCCTCGCATCCAACTAAAAAGATACTAAGTAACACCCCAATAATACTACCATGCACAGAACAAGGATGAATGCCGAGTTAGGGTAATTGATATTTTTTAGAACCTTTCCACTTGCAATAAGACCACATTTGCTGCTTTAGGAGTCTCTGTTGTGCACCCAACCGGAGCCAATAATATTGTGGCACAGAGTGAGCGACCAACATCAAAACCCTTGCCTACTGTAGTAATCTCTTAGTTTGCATGTAACCAAGTACCTATCTGTAGCCGGAAACATAATATGATAACAATCCTTTTGGTTATAACATGTGCCTTTCAAAGTAAATAAGCCAAACCTTCTGCCTTTATATTAACTTTTTATAAAAATCAAGCCAGAACTATAGCATCAGGCATAACATTGCATTGCACACCAGTCAAGCTTAAAGCTGTAACATTGGTTTGTTACCATAACCAACACATGCTTAGTCCCCTCAGTGTAAGCTTTCCCACAAGGAATATATCAGGCATGCAGTCATAAACTTGCAAATGTATACAAAATTACAGTTGGCAAAGCAAAATACTATCTTTCCTGACTGGGGTTAAGAAGGAGTCTCACAGAGCAAATGTTTTATACTCATGGTTTGTCAGAGCGGGTAACCAACAACAAAACCCATCCCTACCAAGGTAATCCATGAGATTCAATGTAACAAAAAACGTATCTGTAAACTTTAATTCAGAGTAATATCAATCCACACTTAAACACCTATTGACTCCACAATCAATATGGCAGGCCTAATGCCACTATTGTAACCTTTCATTTTAAACAATCAAGCGTATACCCTTTATCAGTGGCTTGGCCCCATGACCAACTTAAGCCCATTGTGCTGAGTGTCAGCTTTTTCCTAAGGGAACAATCAGGCATAGAGTCATAAACGTTCAAATGTATACACAATTACAGTTTACAAAGCAAAATACGATCTCTCCAAAGAATAACTAATCAATATTATTGTAGTGCTATCTTCTATGCACAGTTTGTTTGGGTAGATCATCAATAGCAAAATCCTTGGCTACTACAGCAATTCCTTGTAACAAATTGCTTGCCTGCAGGCTCTAGCACAGTGTAATAACAATTCATCCTATAAAGTCTATTGTCTTTGATACATATTGTTCACAATACGTAAGTCAGGCCTAAAGGCTTTTCCTAACGTTTCATAATAAACAGACCCAGCCTATGAAATCTGGCATGTTTTTCTCAATGAAATGATGATGTCTTTATCCTTCAACACTGATTTTACACTTTACCAAACACCAGCCTTTTCAAGTGACCATAAACTGGAAACCATCCTGCATACCATTATAAAATTACAAATCTGTAGAAAAATACAGCTTGCAAAACTATACAAACCCTCTCAACAAGAGTCATCACAGTGAAACACCCCACAGTTTGTCAGACCGGGTGGCGAGAATCAAAACTCTTGCTTACTACAGTAATTTGTAAGATTCTCTGCAACTAAATATCTATCTGTAACCTTTAATATAAAGTAATACAAATTCACACGCAAATGCCTATTGACCAATGTATGCTTTTCACAATAAATATATCAGGCTTAGTGCCTTTATAATAGAATTTCATAAGATCAGGCACACAGCCACGAAAACTGGCTTGACAACATAATCAACTCAATTCTACTATATCAAGTACAAACCTGCCACAATCCAAAAAGTGCAATACATTTAGTCTTTTTAGTGAAAGACCACAACTGCAGTCCATTCAAATCCTCTACTGTGAAAGCTATTTTTTGCTCATCACATAAAGTTACATCACAGTTGCGCTGTCAAGACACCCCAGAAAATTCATGAAGTTTAATGACTGCCCTCTTCCCATCTGTGCTGCTTCCAGCAAAACACCATAAATTATCTAAGACACAGTAATGACACTTCAATATTGTGTGTGTGCCTGAAAGTTCAAGCACCGACTACTGGGTAAATAAACAAAATTATCACAGCTGTGTGGAGGGCAAGCATTGTTTTGTGAAAGCACACAACCTCTGCCCAATCAAAACATGTACTTCTGGCTCCCAAGATGGGGCAGAGCCAAACCCCATCTCCTGGTAATTCTCACTTAATTGCCTGGTGACAGTTGCACTGTCAAGCAAAACGATAACCAGGCCCAGTCCCAGATACACTTATAATTTCTTACTTCATGATGAAACTCTAATCAAACAGTGAAGGGGAATGCCTAGTCCTTTAAGAGTAACAGCAAGACCAAAGATATTTTTTCAACTTGAAATTGTGTAATTTGAAGTACGTAGTGCCTGACTCGATCATCACTGCTGAAGAAATTGGTAGTTTCTGTACCTGTCAACAAGAAGTCTCTAGGAGGTTGTTCTGGAAGCTATTACTATCAGTTGTCTTACCACTATTTTTCCTTCTCGTTCAAATAAATTCTGAAACTTCCTCAGTCTTGCTCACCACCCTTGTCCCAACCATCTGATCCTTTTGAAAATCCTTAAGACCTGTATATTCAATGACCTTGCTTGTTTCTCTGAGATATTAGCCAAACACCAAGACAGCCTTTGGGGTAAAACTGAGCTGTATAAATGAAGTCATAAATGTACAAATTAATTAATACATTTTTATGTAGCCAAGTTTAACATACTACACAAAGCCAGAGTTAATGGATATACTTACGTAATAATGCACTTTTTCTCTCACACACAAAAAACATTCTCTGTATGATCTTTAGAAATCTACATAAGTGCCAACAAACAAGGCTCACATCAACACCCTACATAAATGCTGTTTCAAGCTCTGTGCGATGAAATAGCTTTTTTCTAGTTTGTCACACTGGGTACTCCATCAAAACCATGACAGAAGTCCAATTCACATTATAACACACCTCTGACAGTTTATCGCCTCTAATACGGTAGACAGGACATCCGTCATGTTTGGACGAAGAATCCAGTCTGCCTAACTCCAAGGTCTAAAGTTCTTCAATAAAATATGCAAACACAGAAACCACCCATGAAACAGATTATCAAATTATGAATTGCAGCTCCAGTAAATTGTTCACTCTGTTACAAGAGGGTTCTATTCTTTTTTTACGCTTTATCATTGCAGCTCCAGTAAATTGTTCAATCTGTTACAAAAGGTTCTCTACTCTCTGTCATTGTTATTTTTTACATTTGTTTCCTCTCCATTATTGTGGTTTGATTGTACTGCTTTCCAAAGGCGTCAAACAGCGTGGATATAAAAGACTGTTTTTATCTCAGAGTGAAACAGATAGACACGGACAATACAGAAGACAATCATCTCTGCAGAGCAAACAAAGAATAAAATAAAATCACCCCTGTGTTCATTATACACAGGAGCTCCTGCAGTTCATAAAAAACTTTTTATTTTTTCTGTATAGTAATCTTATCCCTGCATGCAACTTTGATAGGTTCACATCACGAATGCAGTCACAGTACCTGGAATTTGTACAAGTGCTTTCACTACATGCATTATTTATGGAGAGTTTGAGCATTCAGCAATCTCACTTCTCTTCCGATCAGAACACTTCCAGTGGATGTATGAGAAAAGGAGGAAAAGTACTCCACCGATACATGATGTGTGAACTTGTCTAGTTTGGTGAACATTTTTCTTTATAAACCAACTTTTTCATAGATTTGTCTTATTTAAAAATAATACTGTAAGCACACTGATACCTATTCTTCGTGGAGCTCGAAAGCAAGAAAATTCACAAGGAACTTTCACCAAAACATTCACCCATTTAAAACTGCAATTGACTCCACATCTCAATTGAAGAATCCTGTGTGGCCATTCTAAGGATGAGCAAATATGCTTTTCGATGAAAAAGGTCAGAAATGGCAACGTGTTTCCCACAACCTAATAAATAACGGAAGTGGTACTTTTACCAATTGAGTATGGCTATTAATAAATAATTTCATATTACAGAGAAATAATATGCTAAGGTCTTACACCTCAATATTCTGCATGCTGGATACCTTTAAGTGAAGAGACACTTACAATAATACCATTACAATAATTATATGAATGCAAAATTGATGGTATATATGTAGCTGGCAATAAGCTCATCTTCGCAATTATTTCTCAATCTCATCTTGCTGATCCTCTTTCCAGAAATTAAACACACCTTCTGCAATTTTCTATTCTAAAATATTGTAGCATATTTTGTTTAAAACATTCTTACTACTTTCAATATATTATATCAAACGCTGGGATCCAGCACAAGGAGAAAATTGATAAAAAAGTAATTCTGTGTTGGACAATGTCAAAAGTAGCTCTGATTCTAGTATCTCACATTTCAAGTGATAAAACAAGGATATTCATTTTAAACATCATAAAACACGGACTTGTGCCGGGAGAACTGCAAACAAGTGAAAATAACCAATCACTGGAGCAAATTTAGTTTAGGCATTTTCCTAAGGAGCTGTTATTATCTTTAATACTAATATCACTTATCTATGCAGAGCTGTCAATTTCCAGTTTAGGGAACACCCAGCAGCATGTACATGCATTTGTTTTAGTGTGTCTTCCTCAAAAACAATGTATTTCATCATACATGCAAGGCATTTTACCTGGAATTACAGACTTTCACCCAGATCTCAACAATGTGAAACCTACTGAATGTACATGTTAAACAAGGAGCTAACAAAAAAAGATGTTTTTCACTGATCATATAACTTGTAAGTGATCTATCTGTTAAATAGAAGAGGGCGAGAGTTCCACATATACATAGTGGCAATGGTCTTCTGGCTATATTTGATATTGCTTCATTATACAGCAACATACCACATGAGGATGGTCTTATGGCATTATCTGAAGCTCTGAATAAAAGAACTGTATAAAGCCATCAACCACTGTGCTTTTTATTTATTTATTTATTATTATTTTGTCCTCTTTTGTCATAAGCAGTTAAAGTTTGGAGATGAAACTGGTTTTTCTGCTTTTTTTCAGGCAAACAATGTATGAGGAGTCCGATCCCTCCTTTACGAAGGGGATGTATAACATCTCAGGCCCTCTATTGATCTAGCCGCTTTCCTTTTTTCTCCATTACCACAAGTACATATGGATTTACCGGTCCAGGGCTACCAATCCATCTTGGACAATCCCTGACAACCTGCATTACTGCTACTTAGTCGTAGAATTAAATAATGCACATTTAAAAGAGTAAGAAGGGAAAAAACATAGAAGAGAAAGAACTAAAAAAAAAGAGAAATAACAAAAGAATACTTGTAGAAATTCCTCTTAAGGAGGTGTATTCTTACACCAATCATCCCATAAGTTCCAAAATTTTGTTTTTTGTGAGTTATATGTTGCCCTGTTTAATTCTCTATGCTCCAGTACAATTAACAGAAAAATAAGGGTTTTATATTGTTTAGTTATATTAATTATGGAGTCTTCATCTGGAATGACTCCAAAAATGACCAGCGCTAGACTCACCTTAATTTCATGCTCCACAATACTGGAAATCATTGCACCTACTTTTTCCCAGAAGACTTAGATGGAAGGACACCGCCAAAACATGTGTGCTTCATCTGCATTTATTTCACCGCACTTTAGGCACTTCTTCACAACTTGTAAACCCATTTTGGAGAGCCTTCGCGGAGTCCAATATGTCTTGTGGATAGTACATAAGTGATTTTTTCTTAGAGGTGCAGACTTCACACTGTGCCATAAAAAAGATAGAGATACTTGCCATAGTATGTCAAGACCGTAGTTCGGCAGCTCCTTCCTCCAAGTTGCTTTAAACCAAGGCTGTGAATCTTCATGAGACTGTATCAACATCCAGTACCATGTTGAAATTTCCTTTCGGTCCGGTAAGGACAAAACTAATTTTGACTCAAAAAAATTGTTTCCCTTTCCACATTTTCTCAACACTTTGGCCCAACTTAACAACTGGTAATATTTGAATTTGGAGACGGAACCTTCTGTAATGTCCTGTATTTTCTGGCAAGAAATTAGTTCCGAGCCCTCTAACAATTGGCCCCATCTGTCAATTCCTTTTTCTTTAATTGGAACAGCAGGAGAATCTTGTAGACAAACTGGTGTTCCGGGCGATTTCCAGATTGGGGCATAGTTGCTGTAATACGGGATTTGCAATATCCCCCACGTTTGGAACCGTACCTTACATACTGCTTGATGAATTTTCAGTCTCACCTTTTTTTTAAATTTCGGGTCTCCAAATTTAAAAAGAAAAAAGCTGGATCGATCCAGAGGGCCGAAAGTAAGAGCTTGAAAAAATGGTGAAAGTTCAGCGGTGTCTCTTAATAGTTGCCTGAAATTTTTTAGATGGAAGGCTCTCTGGTATTGAAGGAGGTCTGGACTGGCTACGCCACCATTTTCCTTTGTTTCCCTGAACCTCCGCCAAGCTATGCTAGGTCTTTCCTTGCCCCATATGAAACTAGAAAAAAGGCCTTGCACTTTCTTTATCCAGTCCTTCTTAAACTCTAATGGAATGGAGTTAAATAAAAAGGTATATTTAGGTACAATTGCCATTTTCAGGAGATTAGACTTGCCTAGAAAAGACAGAGGTAACGATTTCCACTGTTGTAATTGTTTTCTGACCTTAGAAGTAACTTTATCAAAAATTTGTTTTTGCAAATAAATCAAGTTTATGGACCACCTCGATCCCTAAATACCTGATGCTATATCGGACTAGGTCACACCTGTAATTTATGTTCCATTGCATAACCTCTGTCTTGGCTAGATTAAAAGCATATCCAGATATTTCCCCAAAACTCTTGAACGTTTCCCAAATGGCTACTATTGAGTCCTGTAAGTGGCCAGTAAATATCAAGTCATCTGCAGAAAGGCCGATTTTCTTATCCCACCCGTTACAGGAGAATGGTATGATGTTCTTACATGCCCTTAATTTAATGGCGCGTGGCTCTATATACAAATTCAACAATAGGGGAGAAAGTGGGCACCCCTGCCTGGTGCCCCTACCTATTGTAACCTGCTTAGATAAAATGCCATTTACTAAAAATCGAGCTGATGGATTTTCATAGAGAGTCTTAATTGCAGAAACGAAATTGTGACCTAGGTTAAAACGCTGAATTACCTCTTGAAGGAAAGGCCAAATAACCCTATCAAACGCTTTGGCTGCATCGCGTGTCATCACCGTTAGGGGAGTGGCGTTTTCCATTGCTTAGTCAATTGTGCCCATGAACTCATGGGTTAAGTCATGTAAATGCCTGCCCTTTATAAAACCCTTCTGATCATTGTGAATCAAAAGGCCGACCATTGAATCCAACCTTTTAGTAATTATCTGGGTATACAATTTATAATCACTGTTAAGACGGGAGATCGGCCTATATGATCCACATAACCTTGGATCTTTATTAGGTTTTAACAGGATGATTATTGTGGCTAGGTCCCAGGATGGAGGGAGTTCTTGTTTTAAAAGATACGCTGAATTAAAAAGATCAAGCAAAATGGGAGCCAATTCTTCTTTCAGATGAGAATAGATTTCATTTGGGAGAGCATCAGACCCTGCAGCCTTGCCTTTCTTTAGGCTTTTTTATTGCACTATAAATTTCTGCTATTGTGAAGGGTGCGGATAATTCCTCTCTATGTTCATCACTGAGAAGTGGGAGATTACTATCTTGAAAAAAGGCTGTTATTCGATTCCTGTCCGGGTTCATATCTTCTGTGTAGAGCTCTTGAAAGAATTGGACAAAGGCCTGCTCAATCTACCCGTCATTAGTGATACTATTCCCAGTAGTTTGACATTTTAATTCTTTAATCGGATTTCTGACTTGATCTGCTTTCGCCTTCCATGCCAAGAGTTTGCCACATCCTTCCCCATACTCATAGTTAGCAAGTTTACTTGCTTACCATTTTTGCTTTAGCTTAATCTCCAGATAATCGGCTAAAAAATAATTTTCACTTTTTCTAATTCTGTTTCAAGACCCAAGCGGTTAGTTAAATTTGAACTACACCCTATATTCCCCTGTATTGCTTTGATGTTATCTTCTAAAAGTTTAATCTCCTTCTTGACCTTTTTATTATGTGAAACATTAATACCAACTAATATGCCTCTAAGAACAGCTTTATACGTGTCCCATACCTTATTTAAGGGAGCTGAGTCAAGGTTAAAAAGAAAAAACTAATTCGTAGAGTTTTTCAATTTGTCAATTATTAAAGTATTTAAAAGTAGCGATCGGTTCAAAGTCCAGCGCCTTTCGGCTGACTTTTCTTTCATCGAAAATTGCAGTGAAACTGCTGAATGATAGGAATATGTACCACACTCTTAATATGGTCACTAATAGCGGCTGTTACCAGGAAAAAATCTATCCTCGATCGGTGACATTGTTTTTTGTTGTGGAAAATATATTTTCCCGGTTCTGTCCCCGCCTTTACGCCTTTTAGGGACCAAATTCAACAAGACCTAGGTCTTGGATTATTTGCTTTAGGGTCGCTCTCATTTTTGGTGAAGTGACAGACGCCCTCTTAGACGTTGTACCCTGCGCAAGGTTAAGGGGTACATTAAAATCCCCCCCATGATAATGGGTTAGTTTATCTCAATTAAACGTAAAAATAATGTGTTTAGGGGAGTCGGGTCATCCAGGTTTGGCCCATAATAACCTACGAGTATGACCCAAATTCCCTGGATCTTTGCCTTTGCTATTACCCATCTACCTAATGGATCGACCCAAGTTTCACCTAAAATACATTGGGAAGCTTTTTTAAACACAATTGCGACCCCTTTTACTGTAACCGCTTGAGTGGTACAAATACAATGGTCTATCCATGGATGACTTTTTATAATTTCCGACCATTCTTCTTTTAAGAGATACGATTCTTGAATGAAAATAATGCCTGAATCACACAACTTCAAATACTCTAATATCCTTCTCCTTGGTATCACCCTCAACCCATTGACGTTCCATGTCAGAATTTTCAGACTTCTAGACTTAGTTAGATCTGCCATTCAGATGGGTAACGTTCCTGTAATTTTTTGAGTAACTCAAAAATTCAAACAATAAAGACAGCCATAACACATCTAAACTAACTAAAAGATAAAACATAAATGACATTTGAGGATTTTTTTGTTTGCTTTTCTCCCACATGCTCCCCCACCCTTTGTGAATCTTATTTTTTTGCTTTTTTCTAAATTTAGATTTTACACCCGTGACCCACCCCACCTTCCCTAACAACTTGAGGTATACTGGTGCACCTCATTTTTGAGCCCTCCTACCTCCTGATGGAATTATTAATATTACTATTATACCGCTTGTGCTTTAATCTGTTCTATAAACACTCACACATCATTTGGGTCCTGGAAATTATGCATCTTATTATTCCTCATGACCCTTAGGGATGCGGGGAACCGGATATTCGCAGTGGCGCCAAGATCTCTTAGTTCCTGGATATATTTGCCAAGCTCCCACTGTCTATCCAGTGTTGTACGGGCTATATCCGACCTTATACGGAATGACCAGTAATTTTTCCTATATGATCCCGCTTGTAATGCTCCTATAAGGATACTCTCTTTCAGTGAGTAGGTTTTGAAGTTTACTAGGATCCTTCTCGCTGCCTTCCTACCTATACGCAGTACAAAGGGATCCTGATGAACTCTCTCTATATCTTCCTCTAGTGAAGCTTGATCAAGATCCTTATTCTGCTCCATTATTAGAGAAACTACGAAGGCCTTGATATCCCCACCTTCTGACCCCTCAGGAACATTCAGAATTCTTATATTATTTCATCTAGCATTGTTTTCAAGGGCTTCTAACTTGTCTCTCAATTCTTGTTTGTTTTTCTTTAGCTTCAGAATCTCCTCTTGAGTATCCACCACCTTCACTGAGACCTTTTCGTGTTTGAGTTCAATAGCTCCAACTTGTTCCACTAAACTATTGATTTTTTCTTCCATCGATTGTATTTTTTGTTGATTTCTTTCAGAGATAACAAACCTCTCCCCTATTTCGGATAGCATTGTCGTCATTAAGTTCTCTAAATCAGGGAAGCTCGGCTGGGCTGGTAATGTTCCTGATTCTCCTAACATAGCCAGTGCCAGATGTTCCAGAGGGAATTGTAAAGTGATCAGACTCTGATCGGTCCTAGGAGTTATACTATCCGAACACAAGTCTGAGCCGTCTTCAAGACCTATTAATGGGTCAAAACTGTTTTTTGTTGTTATGTGGATTAAGGATAGTTCCTTGGAGCCTATAGCAGATGCCATACTCTCCTCCACCTCCTGGCTATTTGGTGTAGCCTTAGGGGGTTGTTGTGAGCCCGGACTGGAGTAGTCTTTTGTTTTATTTGATGATCCTTGCGTTTGTACCTTGAAATATGAACACAGAGAGGGGGTAATTTTAACTTTCGTGGGCTTCCCCTTCTTTATTTGTTGGAGTTTATTAAACCCTTGATTTCCTGCAACCCCTTTACTCACGTCTAGTGCAGGTGCGTTATCTGGAAGAAATTCAGGGTTGCATGGTTGGAGAGATCACCTGGATGTTCGATTTTGTATTCATCATGCTTAAAGTAAGATCCTACTTACCCCAAACCCCTCTACTCCTTAGTGTATACCTGTTTATGGTATTACTGTTACTTGTGGTTACCTTTAACCCCCCCTCTCATCCTTTTTCTCTTTTTTTCCGTATTCCCTGTATTTACTGTGGTTAAACCAGGGTTTTCAGTCCCCATTCCAGAATCCCCATCCTCTGGTGAGACCTGCCCCCGCCTCCTTACCGGGGTCATCAGCGTTGTTCCGCTTGCATTTTCCTGCTCCTGCACCTTCTGATTTGAGATCAAAGCGGGATTTTTAAACATGCACTTTTCAAAGCATTTCTCCTTTGCGTGGTCCTGGGTAGCGCTGAATATTCCCAGCCCGTCGGTGCTCCTTGGCGGGAAACCGGTCCTTGCTGCAGCGCGGCGACCCCTCTCAAGCCGCGCTGCCGCCTCCGCCCACACTCCTCCCAGGGTCTCACCAGCGATTGCCCTCCACCGCGCAGCACCGCCGAAGGCGCAGAAAACACTGGGGCTAGCGTGGCAAGGAAACACCAAAAAATGCCAAAAGAAGAGAAATTCAACCCTGCAACAGCCCTCATGCCAAGTTTACATCACCAAATCCCTTGCGGTAAGCACAAACAGCCGCTTCTGGCTAGCCAAGTCCACCATCAGCATTGGAGAGCTCACAACCATTACTAACTAGCCGCCGCCATGTTCCCCCAAAATACCGCCCTGTGCTTACCAACTTTGCAAAAAATATCCTTAAATCCATCCACCAAATTTACCTTCAATGATAAACACTATCTGCAGTTACAAGTGACTGCCATGGGCAGTCGGATGGCTCCATCCTATGTAACTATCCTCAGAGGCAAAGTAGAGGACTATGTACTTGCTACTTCTAGCATCAAACCACGGGGTTTGGCTAAGATACATTAATGACATATTTATAATTATGGCTCTCGGTTTGATGGTACTTATTTTTGTGACATTTCCATCTGTATTTATCCATATTTATTTTGGGATTTGTGAAAAAATGAAGGCTGAAATGAGTATATTTCCATATCTATTTAACTGAGAAATATGCACTCATGCTTGAATGTCTGACAGTTTTCAATGCTAAGAACACCCTCAGAAGACAAATCAATACTCTTATCAGAACATATACAAATTAGGATATCAACCTTGTGCATATCTACTGCTGTTTATGCTTCTTTACTGAAAATATTTTCTTTGTTTACCCTTTACCTATCTCTCCATACAGCTATTGGCCTGGTAGTCATAGCAGACATATTTAGAATCACTCAAAAAGTAACCCAATTTCAATTTTTATCCACATTTAAAAGTAAATACAGAGAAGAAATGAATGTTTTTATGTCTGTATTCATCTGTAAAAGTCACTAAAAATGGAAAACAGGAAGCCTTTTTTTATAATATGGAATGCAGTAAGTAGAAGATTGGAATAATTTACAACTTACATTAACAATATCCATCCTACCTTCAAATTCACGAGCAGCAATACTAAACAGAAGTATAATCTCCCTTCTATGGATGAACTACTCACTATTTATGAGCAAGAAATTATAACTGATCTGTACCACAAGCCTACAGATGCTCATTTGTATCTAGACTGGACTTCATGTCACCTACACCACTAAACTCTGCATCATCTGCAGTCTAGAACTCAGAATAAGACACATCTGCAGCAATGAGGACACTTGTAAAGAATATCTACCTGAGCTTGCTACATTACTTCAAATGTGAGGCTATCCTCTGCATATCACACAGCTACAATGTGACAAGCCTTCTCAGTTACTCAGGGAAGCATTTCTTTGAAATACCAACAAGAGAAGCAAAAGTGAGAGAATCCAATTTGTGATTGACTATCATTCATCAGCTTCCAACTACAGAAACATAATGCAAAACATATTTCCCTTATTATTCATTTATGAAAAATTGAAAAAAGTTTTTCCTGAATGACCAGCCTTTGCTTACTGCAGAACTCCTGTGAGAAAGTCATCCTTTTTGGCCCTGCTCACCCACATGTTTGATTAATGCTGGTAGTAACTGACTCTGGGCTCTGCTAACCAGGTACAGGGCCAGTGCTCAAATTAGGAAGGTGTATGGTAATTAGATATAAATACAATTGACAATGACAGACCCTGTAATTCCCTAGTATATAATATGGCAGGAGTTATTCAAATTACCTATTATATTACCCTACTATATAATAGGCCATGGCGGTTTAGAGGGCCAGTAGATTTCCTGCACTGGAGTGTACATTGCTGTGTGCCTACTGTCATTTTTGAAAGGCAGCCCTGCTTTGCAGACTGTCTTTAAAAGTAAATTACATGCAAATTTGACCTCACTGGTAAAGGTACTACCAAACTGTAATCTATCTTATTATTACACATACATCATCCCCAAAGCCTCCCCTAGGTGTCCCAGGGGTCGGGTGCCGTGCAACTATAAGCAGGGACCTTATAAAATATGTTTTATAACCCCTGGCAAGCCCTATTCTGTTTTCCCTATTGTAGATTATTTTCTCCATAAGCTAACATTGGAATATGTTATATAAATATAAATATTGCTAGGAAGGGGCTAAAAAAGGCTTTCAAAGACTTATATGTTTGTCAATGATAAATCCCAAAACTTGCCAATTTTAGATTTCTCGTAACTATTACAGAAAATAAGTTATGGAACTTTTTTTTCTGTGAGCTAAAATCCAGCTTCTATCAGCATTTCCTGGTTGGTCATCCTTAACAGGTTTAGCCAGGCTGCTTTGATGAGGTGTTATGTGGCCACACAGAGCAGAGGTTATCTGATGGGTAGAGCTCTGCATCTGCAAAGCACAGACCAAGTCAGGGGCTAGGTAGATCACACTGGGCTTCAAAGAAAGCAGGAGAGAAAGTAATGCCAGCCACATCTACCCCTTCTTCCTGTAACCTAAGCCAGATGTCAGGCCTGGGAATGGAATGTGTGGGAGGTGGAGTGTTGATAGAAATGAGTCACGCTATTAGGTTGATTTAGCCAGCTCTTCCTCTTAAGAAGAGAACATTTCTATCTTGAATTTTAAAGTGCAGTGCTTTGTGAGACAAGAATATGCCACACATTGGAGGAAGCTGTCATGCTTTTGGGTGGCCCCGGATACCTCATATTGGACAGGGGAGCCCCCCGGCTTGGAGCTCCCGATCGTTGAATAAATATGTGAGAGCTGCATAGCAACTCAAATTTGCTGCCTAAAACTACAAGAAAAAGGACCGCCCTGATCGAAACCTGGTCTGCACCACACAGGATTGCTCCCTAAAGGACTGCTGTTGCACACTTGGAACTACAGCCTGAGGACTTTGCTTTGTTTAAAAAAGAAAGGATTAAGGAGTGTACTCCCTGAAAGTAACAGGTTAACAGAGCCTCCCCACACCCTCTCCCTCAAGAAGTCCTTAGCCTGTAGTTGGTCCTATGGATTTTAAGGATTTGGCCAAGTGCATTCTGGGAACTGTAGTCCAGACATCGAAGGACCATCTTAGAGCTTATAGACTCTGGATTTGAGTTTTGGACACTTTGAACTTTGGAAAGAAGCTCCAGAAGTTTTGAGGAATTTGGGGGAAAAATCTCTATAAGTGGAACGGCCTGACGTCGTGAGTCAAGCCAACTACATTCAACCACAACTCAGGTTTCTGGTTCAACATGCTGAAAGCTCTGGAGCTCCAGACTTTCAGGATTTGACCAAGGCCTTGTGGAAAAGCAATCTGACGACGTCACATGTAAATCGGCCTGCTGGAGAGGACCTCACAAAGTTGAGAGAAAATCCATAAGAAAAGTCAGAAGGTGAGATTTTGACCAGGGACTCCCACTTAGTGTATTTGTGCAGGGATCCATAGTGGTCTGCCTCCAACTTTGACTTTGTCCTGGTCAAGCACTACCAGATTACCCAGGTTGGCACTATATATGTTTTGAAGCACTATAAAGTTGTTAACCTTTAGAAATTCATATCTCCAGTTCCCTATATTGGATTTTTGTCATTTTGGTGTCATTTTAAACATACAAATATTTCCTATTTTTCTAAATTGGTGTGGGATTTTTACTCATTGTATGGTGCATCCTATTTATTGTATTTGTGCTTTTAAATGCTTTACATACCTGTCTTCTGAGTTAATCTTTCCTGCTAGCAGCCAGCTACCAAGGGTTGATCCAGAGGCTAATGTATTGAGAGCTTGTATAGACCGTATAGTGTGTGGATGGCCTTATAGCTAGTAGAAGATACACACTTACCCCTATCAATAACCTATCCTCCAACAACTCCCAAATTGTGATCTCTCATTGTGGGAGCTGAACTCAAGGAAGCTGTAACAAATGCAGGGGTTCATTGCTGTGATTCTAAAAGGTGCATGTCATGTGAATACCTTTTGCAAACATCATCAGTAGCTAGTTCTGTTACGAGAAGGACCTATGGAATCAGCATCTTACATTTCACTCAATATGCATTATTTATGTGATACGGTTCCAACACCAAAACTCTAAAAACAAAATGTAGGTCAAACAGTGAATGACTGCCGTACATGATTCAGGAACCACAAATCAGCAATAATTAATAAGAAACTTGACCAGCCCGTAGCCAATCATTTTAACCTTGTGGACCATTTGCATCTGAGGATTTTCCCTATGGACCCTGCCTAGAACTGATCATTAATTTAATCTTGTGGACCATTTGCTATCAGGTTTGAATATTTTGCCTGTGGAACATACCTAGAACTATTGGACGTCAGGGAAAACATCTGGATGTACCATTTAGGATCATTGCATCCAGATAGACTGAACAGTGCTGACAATACCACCTGATTCCTGTATATCTTGTGTCTCAAGAGACCTCAGGACTGCATCAATTCAACATTCCAAATGGAAACTTCACTCATGATGATTTTTGAAAATCCAGCAGTGTATGCTGAGTCTTTTAGAGGTCCCAAGGACCCCATCCCTAGGGCCGCCATACATTGAAATATTGCATGGGTGTCCTAGTGCCCACGTGGGACACCAACAACAGTTGCTGGCCATGGAGCCACAGAGGAGGGATCCAGGGCTCCTGCCAGCTCACCAGACTGCTCCCTTTGTAGTGGAGTGGTATCCGTTTGTTTGCTCCCGCATAGAGGGAGCGGCCTGTTCCTGTTCCCAACGAATGGGAGCAAACTTTTGTTCACTGCCTGAAAGAGCATGGGCAGGGGGTTGTCCATGTTCTTGTAGGCAGGGAACTGAAGTGTCTCAGGAGTTGGGGTACCGGGACACTGCTGCCACCAGCACAAAAGTATGGGGTCCCCAATGTCACTGGATCACTTGAGGATGGAGAAACACGCCCCCCTTCCCAATAAAGACAATTCAGCAATGAGGAATGGGGTCCCTTAGGCCCCTAAATGGTCTGGAGCACTATGCGCCCTTCCCTTTAATTCTCCCCTTTCAAAATGTTATTCCACAATATTTTTGTAGTGACAATATTTTTGACACAATATTCTAGAATCAATATTCGTGTAATTCACTCGTGTATGCTTGCTCTTGAGCATTATATGGGCTGTGATAAATGGAAGGGTTTTTCTTTCCTTTGACATTGAATTCGACATGATGTTATTCATTTTTATGACCCCCTTGTCTCCCAGAACTAGCAGACTTCACAACGTCCCCACTGTGCCACTGGTTAATAAGAGCATCAACTCTGTTTTTCATGGTTAGACTAGTCTGTCAGGTAATCTGTCCGTGCCTGATGGGCCAGCTTGAAAGGGCCATGTGTGGGCCATTTTTTTGGTTCCTTGTTCTGTAACAGGACCAAAGCTTTCAGCCCACACACGGGCCTTGTGAGTGCCAGACTGACCGTCAGGCCAGTGCCACCCTGTTTTTTTGCAAAACCCTTTGATATTTGTTTATTTTACCCAGTCAGCAGTTGGTGTGGATACATTAGGCAAGTAAGGAAACAGGGTTGTAAACAGAGATAATGCATACCAAGAGTCAAACAACTTTTCCAAGTAAAGTAGCCATTAATCATAGACAGAGCCCTGGTTACGAATTTTGTGATTCAGCCACTAAAGTACATCTCCTGTGATGGGATTCAGTCACTAAAGTACATGTGCTGAAAACTTCCACCAGGAAATGCATATGCCTCTTTAAATATGTACAGGCGAAAAATGTAAGTTCATATGCAAAAGTATCAACCGTGGAATAGTCTGTAATACATCCTAAGACCTGTTTAATATAGAAATCTTTTTAAAATGCACAATCACAAAAAGGGTTTTCTGTTGCTATTTAATAGAGTTGGGTGGAAAATATGGAATTTGACTCTGTAGAATACTGTAGAATTAACTCCACAAGATTCTAGAGAGTTCCGCCAACTGGCAAACATAGGCACGTCGCTCTGCTTGCGCTGTGATTTGGCGCCGGGAGCCCATTCTGCACTGAAAAATCATTGCACTGTGCCAGACAGCGCAGCTACTTGAGATGATTTTGCTGCCGCTTGAGTAGATTTTCTACTCGAGTGACAGCATTCTGACCAAAAACGGTCGCAACTGCCCGTGTTGGAAAAATCTTGCTGGATGTCTTCCTAGCAACCAAAATTGCACTAGAGGACACCAAATCTCACTTGGCAACAAAATGTTTTAGAGCAAGTGAGAAAATATTCTGCCATGAAGCGATTGGCAGAATTTGACCAGAACTACGCGGTACCAGAGTAATGCAAAGTCACCAAAAATCCAGCAATACCACTGATGTAATGGAATATTTCACCCACCCCTACTATTTAGTACACTTGCAACACAACATAGCCCTCATTACAAATTTGGGGGAATAGGTGGGGTACTTACCACACGTGGTACATACATTCTTGTACAACTTTTTAACTTGCAAATGAAATATTAAATGCAGAATCTGTATTTAACACACAAAATGTTGGATGCTTAGCGTTTTTTTAGGGCGTTTCCCTGTGATAACTTTGAGCAGGTTTGACCTGTCAGAATTTATGAGTGAAAAAGTGCGAGGGTATGATAATTATCATACAACTTGTAATTCTGGTTCCTGCACAAACATGCGTTTGGCCTGAAGTGCCTCATACACTCTAACAAAGGCGTTTTAAAATGTTACTATTCTGTATGACGTACCCAAGATAGGCCAGGGGCACCATCACTATTTGTAGGTTGCCAGGAGTACAATAGAAGCCCCTAAGTACATTTTCGCTACAAGATGCCCCATATAATTATTGACATCATGAAAGTTTACACACAGTTTCAAGCCCTCTTAGCGCTTGAGCTTTTGCTTTGAAGCTCTCAATTGTTGGGCCTTCTGTTAGTAGGCCCTAAGGTTCTGTTGGCAGAGTGTTGAAAGTAGGAAACAGACTCCTGTCATGTTTTATTGAAATTGGAATGATTTATTGATAATCAAAATCATGGGAATGCTTTATTGATTATCTCTAAATTAAAGAGTCATTGCCTGCTCTAATGATGTCACTGTGAGGTGGTACTAAATCTAGCAGGTGTTTCACTGGCATTGTGTTGTTCTGTTGTGATATGTTTCTACTTTCATGAATATGGTGGCACACTGACAAAGCCAGAAAGCCTGTTGTTTGATAACTACCCCACCTTATTTTGTGTCCAGTATATGTGGGGGTGTCATGGCCATAGGGTTGAATGCTTGCTATGGGTTTGGACAGTTACAAGAGTAACACCACATGTATTTTCACATACCTACTTGCAGATAGTTGTAAATTAAAGTGCCACATGTTAAGTAGAATGTGCACAATAAACAATGTGTCCTTTTCTAAGCAAAGTCACTGGCTGGACAATAATTTCTTAGCCCCGCTACCCTGAGAGACTCATTTGTACAGTGGGGTTCTTAGCTGTAAATGGAAGTGTCAGAATGGCTGAATGCAATGTCAATGAATGTCATGATATGTGCAGGCCCAACAACAGCAATACCAATAAATGCAATGTGAGTGTATGCCACAGCTTTTACCCGCATAATGCCCATCAATGTAATGTCAATGGATACCGTAAATTATGCCTGCACAGCAGCGCCAACATCAGCAGTAATGACAACAATATATTCCGTGATCCATATTCAAATAATAATAATATTGTTGCGAACAATGTCAATGTATGTTCAAACCAGAGGAAACATAACCTTGTTAATACCAGTACGAATGATATCAATGTACAAAATGACCACAGTATGTGTAATGTTGATAATGTCGATAAAAACAATACCAGTGGCTGCCATATTATTTTTAGTCAGAGATACGTGGTTAGGCAGGTCCTGTGACCCATGCCCATGCTTATCGAGTAACAGGTCATAGGTGGGGTCCATCATAAACCAAAGATGAACACACACCCAGGAAAAACCCTGCTTGATTCCACAGATAGATAGTTGCATCACAAACAAGTCCGTGATAATTGGCCCCAAGAACACCCATTTGGCAAAGAAATTCAAAAAAAGTTAGAAACCACATGTAGATAGGCACACTGAACCAATCTGAAAATGACTGGCACTACTAGCTCTCCCTGCTGTCGAGAGACATCTGTGTCCCTATCAGATGTCAGTGTTCGTTGATTTACAACCAAGATTCTTTTTTGAAATGTATAAAATTGTTTTATTGCATCTCATAAACTGTATAAATTGACGGCCAATCCTTTGTACATGATGATGATACCCTGATATGGAATATGGATATATAGTACTCAGGCATTAGAATTTTTTGAGAAAGATCTTTTGAGGTTACCTTCCAAAAGTATTCCCTTGCACAAGAACTTGGGCTTTTTACATTCTCTGTACCTTCCTGAACGCCTCATCAAGTTGCTTATGGATATTGATTTCTTTGGCATTAGATTAGAATAAAAAGCTTGTTAAAAGTAATAGTCCATTGATCCAGAGCTGGAGCCACGCTCTACTTTGCCAAAAATGATTTCTAGATCTATTTTCCTAATTGAGAGGCTAATGGACATTGATTATTTGGACAGTAGATTAGGATCTAATGCAAAATGGCATAAGCAGTTCATCAAAATGTGTAGTCTTTGACCAGTGAGTTGGAGACACTTCAATTTTGCCCAAAAACTGAGTGTTACATCTATTTCCCCAGTTCAGGAAATGTATAGAGCCAAAGTATAATCAGCTGTGGCATTTGGTTATTAAATGTGTAGTTTCTTAACTGGATATCACTGAACATTTTTCTTTGAAACATCTTTTGAGGTTTTCTTCCATTACTTGAATTACTACCTTAAATAACAACTTGGGACTTTGAAATTTTTAATCTGTACCATCATGAATCCCCCCCGTGTTTCTTATGGATATTGATTACTTGGCTTTAGATTAGAATAAAAAGCTGGGTAACTATTTTCCTGCCTAGGGATGAGCATAAACACCAGGCCCAATCAGCTGCTCTAGACAGTTCTGAAATATGGGGTTTTATAAATGATACTTCTCTGGCTGTCAATGAAAATCGTTCTTAGAACAATATTTTGGGGACACTTTTCAGTTCTCCAACTATTTCCTTACAAAAGGACCTGGGTATTAAATTAATAACCATCTTCAAAACGGAATCCAAATTCCTCAAACCTGACAGCTGTCACACTATCACTCCCCACTATCAAGCACAGTGCAATAAACTATCTCTTTTCTTTGATAATAAAATCTGTTCTATTTCTGATACCCTTTCAAAACTGACAGTTGTGAATAACATAAAGTGCAGAAACCACCCAGCAAACATAATTTTACCCTGCTAAATAGCCTTACTAACCCTGTACTCACAGATGACTCCACGGATGCATATAATGACTACTACAAGGACCTGGAGAAGCCCTTTATTGGCAAACTAGAAGCCATTTATTCTAAACTTGCCTCTAATACTACTGATTTCAGTCCTGGCAATTACTCCAGTACTACCCTGCCCTTCCTCCACTTTCTACCCCAGTTACATCTCAATGAGCTACAATCTTTGTGCACCAAATTCCAATCGGCCTCACCCACTGATCCTCTTAAACCAGACATGTTTTTTAAACTTCAATATCGTCTCTTCCCACCTTGACTGGAACTGATTAATCCCTCCTTGTCATCAGCATTCATTCTGGGTACCTGGAATCATGCCAAGGTTATCCCCCTTATGAAAAAAGCCACCCTGGGTGCTTCCAAACCTGAGAATTTTTGCCCTATATCTATTCTGCCTTTCCTTGCTAGGTCACTAGACACATGTCAATGTTACTTTAACAACATTTTTAGAATATGATCAATCAATCAATGTTTGTAAAGCACGGCTACTCACCCGTGAAGGTCTCAAGGCACTGAGTGGGGCGGTGCCGATTCTTCTGAGCGCTGGGGTTCAGTCGAAGAGCCACGTCTTGAGATCTTTCCCGAATTGGGTAGGCGACTGGGATTGTCTGGGGTGGAGAGGCAGGGTGTTCCAGGTCTTGGCGGTGAGGTGGGAGAAGGTTCTTTCTCCAGTTCTAGTCTTGAGGATTCGAGGGACAGTTTCCAAGGTCAGTTATCTGAGCGGAGTTGTCTGGTGGTTATGTGGAATGAGAGGCGGTTGTTAAGGTATGCTGGTCCTGCATCAAGAAGGGCTTTGTGGGCGTGTGTGAGGAGCTTGAAAATTATTCTTTTGTTTTCTGGGAGCCAGTGGAGTTTGTGGAGGTGTTTGATGATATGGCTGCTGTTAGGGATGTCAAAGATCAGTCTGGCTGAGGCATTCTGAATATTCTGTAGTTTCCTGAGGAGTTTCTGGGTGACGCCAGCGTAAAGTGCATTGCCGTAGTCAAGTCTGTTGCTGATGAGCGTGTGGGTGACCATTCGGTTGGATCCATCAGAATGTCTTTTGAAACACGAGAAGCATGTGAAAGCATAATGAGGAAACAGCATTGATCTGACTGTTCATTGTGGTTGAGGAGTCCAGTATGATGTCGAGGTTTGATGTGTGGTTTGTGGGGGTAGGCAGTGTTCACAGTGCAGAGGGCCACCAGGAGTCATCACGGGCTGAGGGGTTGGGTCCCAAGATGAGGACTTCAGTCTTGTCCGATTTGAGTTTGAGGCAAATGTTTTTCATCCAGGTGGCAACAGCCTTTATCCCGCTGTGGAAGTTGTCTCTGGTTGTTGTGGGTTTGTTGGTGAGGGAGAGGATCATTCGGGCATTGTTGGTGTAGGAGATGCTGTTGAGTCCATAGTTCCTGACAATGGCCACAGGAGGAGCCATGTAAATGTTGAAGAGGGTTGGGCTCAGGGAGAAGCTCTGGGGTACTCTGTAGCTGATCTTCATGGATTCGGAGAGGAACAGATGTAATCTGACTCTCTATGTTCAACCTGTGAGGGAGGGGTGGATCCAGTCCAGGGCCTTGTCGTGAATGCCAAATCAGATTCTGGACATCTCTCTGAACAGTTTCAGACCATTACACAGTATGGAGTCAGCTGTCCTTGCAGTTACTGAGGAACTCTGCAGCATTTAAGACAAAGGCAAACCATCAGCCTTGATCTTACTTGACTGACTTGCTGCTTTAACACTGTGCCCGCAAAGGTTTGCTCTGGTGCCTTCAGGTGATTGGCATAGGCAAAACTGCCTTAGCCTGGCTCTCCTCCTATCCCTCTGACCACTCTTTTCAGGCTATTCCGCCTACTTATAGCTCTCACTTGCATACTTTGCACCACAGTGTTCCCTAGGGTTTCTCTCTGAACCCCACTTTGTTTAATATCTATATTCTACATTTGGCTCAGGTTTTGAAATCCCTGAGGCTCTTGCTGGTGTCCTGTGTGGATGACACCCAGCTCATGATCTCCGTTACAAACAAGTCCTCATCTGATATTGCTAATTTCCAACAGGGTCTCTAAGCTGGTACAGATTGAATGGAGACTAATTGTATGCGATTAAATACTATCAAAACTGAGACTCTCCTTCTAGGGAAAGACACCCACTCCTGGGGTGCCCACTGGCAGCCTCCCTCTCTTGGTCTCCTTCCTTGTTTTTAGTCTGTGGTCAAAAACCTAGTTGTCTGGGTGGACAATACGTTAACTTTTGAAGCACATGCAAAATCCGTGGTCGGCCCACGCATTGGACTTATCTGTGGCCTTATGCCCATTTTCCGATTTTTTTGACCCTCCCACCCATCAACTAATTATTCAGGCAGCTATCTTTTCCTGGCTAGACTAATGCAACATCCTCTACCTAAAGCCAACAAGGCCATGATTCACAGCCTCCAGCTGGCTCATAACGCCGTGGCCAGGAGCTGCTCTCGCTTCCAAAGTGCTGGCCTGTATGTGGGCTTATTCACAATTGCATTGGCTCCCTGTTGAGAAGCGCATGCATTTTAAAACCTTGTGCACCACCCATAAGATCTATTTTCCAAGGAGCCCACATCCTGTCTAATCTAGTGTCCCTGTACAGGCCCTCTCAACCACTGTGTTCAGCCAATCGCAATCTGGTCTCAGTTCCATGTGTCTGGAGAGTCAGAGTGGGAGGTCATGCTTTATACACTAAGGCATCAGTGCTTTGGAATGCACTTTATCTGTCCATTAGGAGTTCCCAGAACCCCTGGACTTTCAGGAAAATCCTGAAGATGTCTGACCACTTAGCATAAAGCTCTCATGGTACTGCTTTTCTCACTAGAAATCTAAGCCTTGTCAGTAAGTTACATCAGCAAATTTCACAGCAGCAGGATACCCTTCTTGATGAGTGCTTCACTGTATAAATAGCATTATATTGGATCAGAATAAGGAGGCTCATACCTTTATTATCCTGGGCACAACAATGGAGTACAGAAGAGCTGATAGCCTACAGGGATTCTTTACAAAACATCTTAAATATCAAAGGATCACACAATCTAAGTTGGTTCAGATATTTACATGATTCTTGGGTCAGTAAAGCACTCACCTATTCTGGCTCTCTCCAGACTTGATTAATGGTGGCACCTCGGAATACAATAAATCGGCTTTTAAAAAATTGGATTGGAAGGAAATAAACACTTCAAGAAAGGAAGAATGAGAATAATTACTGAGTTATTTCTTCTATTTAGGACAGCATGTGCCTGAATTTGAACAGAACACTGATTACTTGAGACTCAGCTGGCTAAGTTTTTATGTTTTGAATTTCTTTTCAAAAACAAAGTTGCCTGAACTTAGAAGAGTCTACTTTGGTAGATATGTAAGCAATGCAGTGCTGCTCCTATGATGAATCTCTGTTTCCTATCCACTGTGACCAGCATGAAGTAACAAGTAGATGCTGTGCCAGACAATTTGCAATGAAAATAAGTTTTAAAAATAAGTGAAGAAGGCAAATTACAAAACCTGTGAAGTGAAAACTAAGGGACTGATTTAGACGGGATGTCTGTCACTTGTGTGACGGAGTAACCTGTCCGGCAAGATCTAAATCAGGACTTAAAGGCCTTACTTAGAGCTTGGTGGATGAGATGCTATTATAATTAAATTATAAGTTTATATAATGCACTTCTAGCATAGCAAATGGGATACTCATCACATTTGTGACTGTTGGAAATGGGGGTCTCTAGTTGGGAGAGGTAGGTACCTTTGTTCAAATAGTGACCCATGCTTCTAGTCAGGGTAAGGGGAATATACACTTTAGATAACCCTTGCTCAATCCCTGGGTAGTTTGACACAAGTAAACAGACTTATCCCAAAGGCAATGTGTAAAGTATTTATACTCAAAAGACACAGTAATACAGTGATAACACCACAAATGAACACCATACCAGTTTAGAAAAATAAAGTTTCTTTATCAAAACTCAACAAGACGAAAACAACAAAAAGTCAACATATATGTGATAGGAAAATGACTTTAAAAAGGTTTCAAACTACTTAGTCCATAGAAAACTATGGATTCGTGATTTCTCACAAAGTACCTGTAGATGTGTCAAAATTCCCATGGCCAAACAGCGGCAGAGATGGAAAGTGTCGAGAAACAAAGAGATCCATCAGTTACTGAGACATTGGGGAAGTGATGTGAAGGTTCTGCAGCACGCAAGAGAAGTGATGCATTGAATCTGGTCTGTAGGGGGAATAGATGCATCGACTTCAAGATGATTCTGGTCCTTGGGTGATGTATTGTGAAATCTTGCCGCATAGGTGCGATACATGGAAATCTAGGATGCGTCGGCGATCGAGGTGGCAAGTGGCGATGCGTCCACTTCTTCAGCCATGATCCCTTGATGTGTCGGTTCTTGCTGCGGCGACAGGTGCTTCGTCAATTCGGCAGAGGCACGGCTATGCGTGCAGATGCCATCTCGCACAGCGGTGCTACATCGTACAAACAGCTGCAAGAAGAGCAATGCGTCAATTTCTTCAGTTCTTTAGGTTTCTTCCATCTCCCAGCAGCAAGCACAACCTCCAGAGGCGCAGAACTGGAACAGGCAACATCTGGCAGGTCAGAATTCTGAGCAGCAGAGTTCAGGAGAGCTGGGGTCTTTGTGTCCCTGAGACTTCAGGACAGGAGGCCAGCACACACTGGCCATTGGAGATCTTCTTCAAGCAGGTTTAAAGCAAAGTTCCAGTCTTTGTCCTCTTTTTGGCAGAAACAGCAACTGAAGGCAAACCCAACAGCACACAGCAAAGGGGCAACTCTCCGCCTTACAGCTCAACAGCTCTTGTTGGTAAAGGTTCCTCCTGTTCATAAGTGATCTAAAGTTCTGGGGTTTTAGGTCTAATACTTATACACCAAAATGTCTTTGTTCTCTTTGTGTAATGGTCTCTGAACCCAGTACAAACTAGTTCTGTCCTCACTGGTGCAGTATGACCGAGTTAGTGTAGACAGCATTGTGAAAGGGAGACAGGCCCTATCCAGGTGCAAGGAAACCTCCTCCCACTACTCTAAATTCAACCAAGGTCTATTCAGCTCAGCTCTGAGTCATCCAGGAAGGGCCAGGCACACCTCAACCCCCCAGTTGTTGTCTACAGTCAATGCACAACCCCAGCCCCTGTCACTCCACAACCAGACAGTCAATACACAAACAGGCAGAGGCACAGAGAATGGTTAAACAAGAAAATGCCTACTTTCTAAAAGCACACAATTTAAAAACCATCTTTACTGTGATATGTTTTATTGAATTCTGAGTTCAGAGAGCCTAAACTTTATTTCTCCATTGTGTCCCAATGGGAAGTTATACTTGTAATATGTTACAAAGTATTTCCCATTCTATCCTCCTGGACAGATAGCCTTTCAATCGTAAAAAACTTAAATGAGCAGTATTTCACTATCAGGACATGTTACACACACCAGTACATGTCCTACGTTTCACAAACACTGCACCCTGCCCAGGGAGGTACCTTGGGCCTACAGTAGGGGTTCCTTACTTGTAAGAAAAGGGAAGGTTAGGGCCTGGCAAGTGGGTGCACTTGCCAGGTTGACATGGCAGTCAACAAACTGCGCACAAACACTGCAGTGGCAGGCCTGAGATACCTTTTCAGGGCTACTCATGTGGGTGGCACAATCAATGTTGCAGGCCCACTAGTAGCATTTGATTTACAGGCCCTGGCACACTCAGTGCACTTTACTAGGGGTTTACTAGTAAACCAAATATGCCAATCAGGGAGAACCAATTGTAAACACAATTTACACAAGGAGCACTTGCACCTTGACACTGATCCGCAGTGGCAAAGTTCCCAAAGCATCTAAGCCAGTAAGAACAAAATCCTGTAGTCTTCAAAAATACAGGCGGTAGAGGCAAAAAGTCAGGTGCAACCATGCCAAGGATGCCAAGTCTAACAGTGACAGAGTATCCTGTCCAGCAAACTCTAAATAAAAAAAACCTCACAGAAAAGGCTTCCTAACATCCAAATGTGTGTGACAATTTACAATAACGCAGAGATTATGCAGATTCTGGCTCTAGCTTGGAACAACAAACAATGGCAAAGAAAATAGGTCTGGATGTCACGTGCTCACACATGAAAACAAGCATTTGCATTGCAATCGGTCTAGGCCTGGATGTCACGTGCTCACACATGAAAGCAAGCATTTGCAATGCAATCGGTCTCGCCTTTGGGACCTTATATGTATTTAGCTATGCTGCACATTAGCCTGGGTGCTGAAACATCTACTATTCTTTAACATGGAGGGAAAGTAAGCACCAAACTGCGTGACACGCCAGGTATGGGAACACATAGAGAGAAATATTGCCTTTCAGCAGTAAATAGTATAGTCCAAAGCACTGTCTTTAATATAAAATCAGGGCCTTTGGTGGTCATATCACTGAAAATACAACATTTGGAAAAAATATTATTGTCTACGAGTGCTCATGGAAGACAATTTCTATGGACTGGAATCTAGAGAATGCTAAAGTGATTCTGGTATTTACTGACCTCTGCTGGTCGTTTTCCATCAAGAAAGTTAGCTAGAGGCAGTTGCCAGAAAAATTAAAAAAGAGAGTCCCTCAGCAGAAAGCAATTCTGGTATTTTACTAACCTCTGCTGGTGATTTTCTATCAAGACAGTTAAATAGAGGCAGTTGAAGAGAAAACATATCCCTAAGCAGAAGCAGACAAGTCCTAGGGCTGATCGACATAGCCCACAAAGTACATATAAGTATATAATAAGTATATACTAAAGTATATACAAGAGGTCTCGAATGCTCGACCTATCATAGTCATGGAGAATTGGACTCAAGCATCCTTTGCATGAAATAATGTATGGCACCACAAACTTGAAGAAAAAAAAAGAGGACGCAGTCAAAGGTGGCAAAGAAACTGGCTGTTTGCTCAGAGAAAATGCGTATTTTCTTGACATTTGGGCAAGCATTTGTTTACATGCATCAGCATATGTGTTAGGTTTTCAAAAATCTAGCAATGTGTTAGTATGTGACAGTGAGACACATTGGCTTTGTCAGTGTCTGTTTGTTTTTCTCAGTGAGATGCCACAATTTCAAATGATGCACCCAGATATAAGCCCTGTATTCCCTGTAGCATAGTACTCAAGCTGTACTTCACTGATAAGGCCCAGCAGGGCTAAAGAATTATGGGTTGTTTGTGCTGCAGGTCAGAGGGGACAAAGTTCTGTAGCTCAAGCTGCATAACACCTACTACATAAACACTGGGGCTGATTTCCATCAGTTTGGTCCATGGGGGAATGAGCTAAACAAAAATTGCCTGGAATTTGCCACGGAATAATTATCAATGGCTGAGATTAATTCAAGCATACCTGTCATCATTTATTTTTCTCAGTCTTTACCACTGAGGATGTAGCTGTTGCCTGTGCCTCGGTGAAAGATGATATTATGCTTGTCCCACCTTTTGTGGCAGCTGTAGTCCATGCTACGCTAGCAGTGGTTGTGACTTCTGTGGTCTCGTTTATGATGTGAGATGTTTTTGCTGCTCTTGTTACCTCCGTTGTGGCAGCTGATACATTTTCTTGCTGTGGTTACAACTCTTCTTGCTGGTTTTGCCCCTCTTGTTGTGGTAGCTATTGCTGCTACTGTTGTCCCCACTTCAGGCCCAGCTGAAGTGTAAGCTGTCACTGCTGTGATCCAATCTATGCTTGCATCCATTGTTCCAGGTGCTGTTGCTACTGTGATGATGGTTGTGACCTCAGCCATTGGTAGTTGTGGTCAATGCTATGCATCTTGCTCTGGTTACATCTGTGGATTTTATAACCCCCGCACTTTGCCCACTCCCAACTTTCCATCCTTGCATTCCTACTCATAAATAAGCCAACGTACACATTTTTCTTGTGGTGGTCATTTGTTGGCCGCAGTTTTGGTAGGAATACACGTACATATATATTGCATACTTTTTTCTTATGCCATACATCATTATTGGTGAACTGTCATCTCTGTGTCGTGCCTTGTTTGCACCTCATTATACATTGCATTTGCATAAATCATCTGTACATTGCACAATAGCAAATTAGCCTGACAGTTCATTGTATTGGTTATTCGCAGGCGTGCATTGTCTCTTGGCCCTACTGAGTCGTTGCTTTGTTTGGTTGGGTTTGCCCTCTTTTTGCGCAGGAGGTGTAGCTTCTGTCCTGGAGTTAGGCCGCAACTCACTACCTTGCTGATTCTTGTTGTGCCCTGCCATCCGGCGGGGGCTGGACAGCTAGCGTAAGGCATCCCAGAGTGAGTGGTCCTATTCACCGCTCTATGGCCAACTCACCCAGCCGTGAGGCATCCCAAGGTGAGTGGTCCTATTCCGGCACCCCACCCCCCGGCGTGCCTCCGTACCAACCATTATCTGTAGTTTCTCGCCAACGTCTTGCCTGTTCCTTCGCACTGCGGCATAGCTGTTCCTTCAGTGTGGGTGGGTGGGCCAAAATCTCGCCGGTGCTGCTCCCCCACTCCCAAAAGATAGGAGCCTACCTGGGGGAGCAGTGCTTATATTCCCCCCCCAGCGTTTGGCCGCCTTGTGCCTGGTATCCCCCATTGGAGGGTTCGTACCGCACTTGGGCCCCCATTGGCTGGGGTTGGTGGCGCCTCTCTGGCGGCCACGGCGGTGGGGTGCGGGACCTTTCCTGCTCCTTGGAGCGAAAAACTGGTTTTGTCCAGGGCTCAGCGTCGGTTATGGCACCGGCCCTCGAGGCCCCCTTCGGTGGTGGCCTCTGCTATAACCCCCGCACTTTGCCCACTCCCAACTTCAAATCCTTGCATTCCTACTCATAAATAAGCCAACGTACACATTTTCCTTGTGGTGGTCATTTGTTGGCCACAGTTTTATTAGGAATACATGTATATATATGTTGCATACTTTTTGCCTTATGCCGTACATCATTATTGGTGAACTGTCATCTCTGTGTCGTGCCTTGTTTGTATCTCATTATACATTGCGTTTGCATAAATCATCGGTACATTGCAAAATAGCAGATTAGCCTGACAGTTCATTGTATTGGTTATTTTCAGGCTTGCATTGTCTCTTGGCCCTACTGGGTCGTTGCTTTGTTTGGTTGGGTTTGCCCTCTCTTTGGGCAGGAGGTGTAGCTTCCTGTCCTGGAGTTAGGCCGCAACTCGCTACCTTGCTGATTCTTGTTGTGCCCTGCCATCTATCGGGGGCTGGGCAGCGAGCGCCATCTCCGTTTACTACCCCCTCGTGGTAGGCCGACTCACCCAGCCATACGGCATCCCAGAGTGAATGGTCCTACTCACCGCCCTTAGGCCAACTCACCCAGCCGTGAGGCATCCCAAGGTGAGTGGTCCTATTCTGGCACACCACCCTCCGGCGTGCCTCCATAGCAACCATTATCTGTAGTTTTTCGCCAGGCCGTCAGGGAGGCTTCCGTCTTCCTGCGGCTCCCCCTTTCTCCCCTTGTATGCTCCTTTTATCTACATCCTGCTAACGCCATTGCGCCCCACAGGATGCTCCAGAAAACTCCCATGCCCTCCTCGGACAGGTGCACCCCATCCTGTGCATAGAACTCTGGGCGGCCTGTGTGTATGAGCCCGTGCCTAACTGATGCAAAACCGTTGGTTCTACAGAACTTGCTCACTGTGAGTTTCAGTTTTTTCTGAGAGTTCTCTACCGCGCCCGCACCATTCGTGCCTGCTGATCAGTTCTGACCAAATTATGTCGGTGCCCCCAAATGTCTTGCCTGCCTCCGTCAGATCTCTCTGTATGTCTTGTAGGAGGTCTCGCCTCCCTCGCCTGGCCAAATCATTGCCCCCTAAGTGCATGATCAAAATATCCGGGTGCCATGCCACATCCGCCTGTAGCTCCGCGAGCGTCGCCGGCAGCTGCTCCCACTTCATTTCAGGTTGGCCAAACCAACTGATGCAGGTGTCCACTGGTCGTCCTTCTTGCTTGTACCCCCTTTTCCGCCACCAGGATTGCATCCGTGTTATGAAGGAGTGGCCCATCACCTACACCAAGTGTGGTCTCCGTCCTGCCAGGGAAATTAGAACATGTAACCGTTTTGTTTGGCTGGGTGCTCGAAGCTCTCGTCACCCCTCCTTCCCCCCCGGCAGGTGCTGCGCTTGTCTTTTTTTTTTTTTACATCAACTGGGGAATCACGTAAGTCCGGTATGCCCGTGACCGCCATCTACCCATGGCCTGTATCCCAGCCTCAGACATCCTGTGCTGTGAGGCCTTCGTGGCCGCCCCTATCCTGAATGAATGGGAACCAAAACCTGCAGCGGGCAGCCCTGCCTTGCTGAGTGTGAGGCGCATGATCGAGGGAAACTGGAATCTGCTAAGGTGAGTGCCGTCGCTGTGCTTGAATAGGGGGCCTTCGCCGGCTGGACACATTGTCATGAAGGAGAGCAGGCAGCACACCGTGCTGCAGCTCTTGTCCTCAATACACTGTAGCCTTATCACGGTCCAGCCCGGTCTCTAGCTTGGCGTAGTATGCCACGGCGGACAGGTGGGCTTGCATCCATAACCTGTATTTTTGTGATTTAAATGCCCACTATATGAATTGTTCTGTTGCTCTGCGTGTGGCCCCCATATCGTCCAGCGACTGGATCCCCCCCACCCGCCTTACAGTGTCAATATATGTTCTGTATCTCCTGGCAGCTTCCGGTGTGAGGGCCTGCCTGACCAGCTCTGATAAATCTATCCCTCCAGGTCCCACAGCTGGCCTGGGAAAGGGGTCATTTCCTGCTCTGCGCCGGGCACCAGCTCCCTGAACTTCCCCATCCGAGCCCTGGACAGGGCATCTGCAACTTCGTTGTCCACCCCTGATACGTGGCGCGCTCTCAGGTCTATGTTGACTTCCAGCTGTAACTTAACCAACCTGCGCATTAATCGAAGTGTGTCTGGGCATCTGGCTGTTCCCCTGTTAATCGCTTGCACTACCCCCTTGTTGTCGGACCTTAGTGTTAGCTTCATGTTACGCAACTTTCGCTTCCGGACCGTGAGCGCGACTATGATGGGGAATAGTTCCAAAAAGGTGATATTGCTGGTTATGCCCGCAATGTGCCAGCTGCCGGGCCACTGCTCTGGACACCACTTCTTGCCCAGGATTGCCCCAAAACCTGTGCTCCCAGACGTGTCTGTGTACAGCGCGATCTGTTCAGTAAACCGTTAAAGTCTGTCAAGAACGTATCCTACATTGCCAGGTCTTTCTTGACTACTGCTCCAAGCCTGACATGGTGGTGCTTATGGGTCAAACGCCTGGCGAATGCCCTGCCGGCTGGGATTACCCTGTCTGCAAAGTTCAGTTTGTCTATGAGCCTCTGGAGGTCCCTTAATGTTGCTTTCTCCCACCTGCAGAGGCTCCTGATTTCTTCCCTGAAATCTTCCACCTTTTCTGGGGGGAGTCTGGACGTCCCGGCGACAGAATCTAGCTCTATTCCCAGGCCCACTGTTTTTTCTGCTGAAAAGGGGGACCCTTAGTTCCCCAGCCAGTGTTGTAAATGCTGACAAGGGAGCGCCGCACTCGGCTGACGCCGCGGGACCAGTGAACAGGAAATCGTCCAGGTAGTTGAGTTTCCCACCTGACAGGTGCCTTACGTGCAGCGCCCATTCTAGAAAGGTGCTTAATAGTTCAAAATATGCACATGATACTAAGCATGATACCGAGCACCCCATAGGTATAGCCTTGTCAAAATAGAATTTGCCTTCCCATTGGAAACCCATCAAATGAAAACTTGAGGGATGGACTGGGAGTAAGCGATGTCTGCTTTTGCCATTAGGCCCCCCAGACCGTTGGTCTAACTAGGTCGATGGCATCATCTGTCGTGGAGTAGTTCACTGAGCATACGTCTGTGCTGATCCCACCATTCACAGAAGCACAGTCTGGGAATGACAGGTGGTGAATCAGACGATATTGCCTGGCTAGTTTGCGCAGAAGGTGCGTGTTAAAGGGGGACCATGTTAGCCTGAATTTTGGATACCCGTTCTCCCCTCTGCGCCCCCCTTATCTAGATTACTGCTTCTTTTTCTCTCTCTTGTCTCCCCTGTGGTCTTTCTTGCGTTTGCACCCTGCTGCTGGGTGACCCCTCCGCAGGAGGAGCAGGTATGCTGGAATTTGCAAGCTGCCCCGTAGGTGCATTTATTCACTTCGAACTTCCAGCAGATAGCTGGTGTTCCGCTGCTGTGTGGCACTTTCCATGAGCTGAATTACTTGGGTTTCTGAAATGGCCTCCCCTTCCCCTTGTAGGAGGGCCCTCAAAAGGACTGCTCGCTCCTTCCCCCCCATGCCTTGGCCTCTCTAGCCGCCATCATTTTGTGAATGAATCCCGGCACGTCCTCCTCGTTCCACTCCATTTCTGGGTGTGTTTGCATTTTTAGCCTGAACCCTTTATCATATTCCAGCCAAGCGTCACCTGGAAACTGTCTCTGCGTATTGTGGATATTGGCCTCATATTGCCATAGGTCGGCTGCGCAGCGCGGGAATTTTTCTACTATAATGCAGGTCATTATGCGGAACACTTCTAGCCAATTATCGAAATTTCTCTCTTTACACTCTTTTCTTCTTTCACTTCTTATCGCAGGTGGTCAAGTCAAGCCCCTCTAGCTGTATCTCTAATAATGAAATTATGTCGACAAACTCCTTCCTCCAACTTCATTCCTTGACTACCAGCGGTATGAGGCTAGCTAGCCCTGTTGCCCTAGTTGTTGAGGACGCGGGGCCCGGTGAGGGGCGTGTATATGCATCAGGAGCCGTTGTTGTGTTGGGAGGGATGGTTGCTGGGGCGGCCCCCAGCCCACTGTGGGTGATCCTACCTCGCCTCCCACTGCTGTAGTGACCTGATCCCCTAAGCGTCGCCGGCGTGCCAGGCCTGTGTCTATCAGGTGCCATGGTAACCCTGAGGTCTCCTCCCCTGCCTGGGCTCCCATCACCTTGTGCCCCCGGGCTTCCCTGCCACCCCCTGTCTCTGTACCTGGCACTCCTGCCTGCTTGCCTAACCCTTGCATAGAAAGTGGCGCTATAGTTTTGAAGCATTCCCGCACAATCGCGCTGATATGCTCACCACTTGTTGCTGTATCAGTGGTCCCACTGCTTGGCCCCGCCGCCGCCGTGCTGACTACAGGTGGCTGGGCTTTCTTCTGCGGGGACTTCTTGGGAGCTGCTGCTTCTGCGAGTTTGGCTGGTGCCCTCCTTCGTCGCTTGGCCGCAGGTGTGCTGTGGTTGATCTGGTTCTGGTGACTCGGCCCTTCCTCGGCATTCCCCTGCAGATGGGCCTGCAGCCAGTCGCTCCCGTGACCTCCTCTGCTGCCCGAATCCGCCACAGCAGTTCGTCGAGATTCTCATGCTGTCTCTTGTTCCTGTTCACCATCCCCTCCATTACTGCAGCCGCTGCCCACTTGTGATCCCACTGCCACTTGAATGCGGGGTGCTGCCACAAATGTATGCACCAAACTCTGCTGTCCCCCTTTGCTGTTTGGGGGGAGGGGAAGATGGCGTTTTGCTTGATTGCGAATGTGGAGTGCTGCCACCACCTACTGCACCAAGAATCAGTCCTTCTTGTTCCCTTCATGCTGCTTTCTGGTGCTGCAGCCAATGTCTGCACCAAACGCTGCTGCCCGCCCCCTTGCCTTGGGGGCTAGTGTGCTTAGCTGCTAATGTGGGGGTGCTACCACCACCTACCGCCCCCAGAATCACTCCTTCTTGCTGCCCCCCGGTCGCTGTGGCTTTCGCCCCTTTATGCCTCCGCTGGGCTTCGCGACTCCAATTCCAAGGAGCCTGTCGCTTTAAGGCTGAGCCCTCACACCCGGCCCCACTCCTCACCGACCCTCCCTCCCGGCTCTTGATTGGAAAGAATCAGAGCACGGCGCGACTGGGGCTGCCTTGCGAGCTGCGAGCTGCGCTGGTGTCGCCTGAGGAGACTACCTGCCGGGTGAGTTCAGGTCGCACCAACCCTCCGGATTCCATTCTCCTGGTGTCGGGGAGTTCTCCGGACCATCTCCGTCTGCCACAAATGTTTTTTTGGCGGGCCACAGAGACCGGGGTGGACTCCCGGTTGCTGCTGCTGCACTGATCCCCCTTTCTCGGCGTCAAGTAGGCCGGGGGTGACCTTCCCAGACGTCTGTGCTGTGTTGATCCTCGTCTTGGCACCAAGGAGGCCGGGGTGGGCTCCCGGTTGTCTGTCGCAGTTGTCAGTCTTTCTTGGCGCCAAGGAGGCCGGGGTGGGCTCCCAGTCACCCGCTCCTGTGCGCCCACTCCTGGTCCTCACACTTTGATTCAACTGCCACGCTGTAGCCGGACACTAGGTCCTTCGCCGCGACCGCGGCTCTCAGTGGAGTGGGGGTGGGCACAGCGATTCTCTCCGGCGTTTTTGTTGTAGCACAGGGGCTGGTCATCTTCCAGTCGCTGGTTGCCCCGTTTCGCCGACAGAGCTTTGCCTCCTCCTCTCCGGGACACAAAATGTTGCCGGTGCTGCTCTCCTGCTCCCAAAAGATAGGAGCCTGCCTGGGGGAGCAGTGCTTATATCCCCCCCCAGCGTTTGGCCGCCTTGTGCCTGATATCCCCCCATTGGAGGGTTCATACGGTGCTTGGGCCCCCATTGGCCGGGGGGGGGGGGGGCGGGAGCTTTCCTGCTCCTTGGAGCGAAAAACTGGTTTTGTCTGGTGCTCGGGGTCGGTTATGGTGCCGGCCCTCGAGGCCCCCTTCGGTGGCGGCCTCTGCTATTCTCGTCCCTATCATGGTGGCACAAGTAGTCTCTGTTGCTACAGCTGTAGGTGTTGCTGTGGCACCGGCTCTACTTGCATTTTTTCTTGCAATGACTGAGCTCTGACATATAGTTAAAGTTGTCTCTAGCCATATGCAAAAATGACTTTGCATAGCATAATGACACCACACAATAATGTGCCAGTTCTATTGCCTTTTAAGAGTTTAATGTGTAAACGATATATCAAACATTTATAAAACTTAACAAAGCTTGCCAACATTAGAACGCTTAGCCATGCTCCTTAAGCCTCGTTTTGATATACAGTAACCCACAAATGCCGCCAGGCTGCACAATGCAACTAGAAACAAGCTTAGAGGTAGGGACAGCACTATAATGCAGCAGTGACTCCAGGAGGAATAGCATTATATAGTAATGGTGTGTCATACTACATTATTGAAATGTAGACATGTTGCAAACCAGGCCTTCACATAATAAGGGCCTTTGTAACCCAATCATACTACACACCAACACTTCATAGAGGGCTGTTGTAGGGCAGCCTTGCAATTCAGCAATGCTGAGAGCTGTAAAACAGCACCTAGTAATAGCATGTGACAGGCTCATCGAGTGATCGCGCCGCAAAGAAATATTGGAAATCTGCTAATCGAAAACTGTAGCACAATAATTTATCGTTTTTAGACCTAGCGACTGAGTCAAGATTGTATCTTTTTTAAACTATTTTTCAGAGAAATTACAACTAATATGGCCTTACGTTGTTTTTGGTTCCTCGAACAGAATGTTCTAGCTATTGCCTAACGTGTGAAAGAAGAACAAGACAAGTACCAAGGGTGGTGGCTAGTGGACAGAGAACGGCAGGAGGGTTGGAATTCCAGAACAGAATGAATGAATGGAATGAAGGACCGGACTTGTAAAGCGCCCGAATCACCCCCTTAGGACATATTTTGTATACAATTTTCACAATGACGACCGCACAAGTGTATTTTTTATAGCGTGCATAATTTTCACTTATTAATATTTGCAATTTCACCAAAGCGTTTCGAATCACTCTCTCTGCCTTTTTGTGCTGATTGCATGAGCCATGTCACACAACTGCAGCTGCCTTCATATAGATGTAAAAACATGGACTCGTGGATCAAGTAGATATTGTAGAGAACTAAGGAGTAACACTTATTGTAAGGAACAGAACAAATTGACTCATGCAACACTACATAAGAAAAATAGCAATTATATGGTGAATATAGTTAATGCATAGGAAATGGACATTTTGTCCAGCGGAACACTTTCCCTGTGTACGAACAACAATATATTTAGCTTCTCCCTCTGAAAGAATGTTGTCTCCATTTACTGCTTGTAACATTGCATTCCTCCTTACTCTAAAAAAGCAATCATTGCTGTATAGATCCACATAGATATTGATTATGCATTTTGATGATAGCAGCTGGAAGCCTAGATATGTTTTAGCTATTATATTTCCATTTCCTGTACATCCATATCTGCTCCATATCATTTTGTAATCTCCTTGTTAGCAGAAAGCTTGAAAAAATAGTTTAATACAAATATAACTAACCATTTTATAGAGTATTTCGTTCCCAGTACGACAGTCGTCCAAAATACAAGTTTTGATTGAAAAAGACATTATATAACAACATCATCAAATACATTTATGTGTGACAAAATATGCTTGTAAATGTGACTTATTAAAGAAAACAAATGGTTAACAGAATCTTTTCTGTGATGGACACAAATTTTCTAGTATAATCAAAGGCACAGAAAGCAGATTAGTCAAATTCGCAGCGTTATCAACAGGATTTTGCACAATTACATAGCAGCTTCTCACATTCGATGAGCATGGGGGACAACAAAGTTACAGTAAATGGGCAGGACAACAGTGGGCATGGCGTTTTATTGAAGTTTGGCTCCTCAGACCACGTTTTGTGTTGAACTGGTACACAATTAATGCAGTGCATTTACTCTATGAAGAAGTGTGCAAGTATTTTCTGTATTCTATTTATGCACAGTAATAGTTGCTGCTTGCAAACCATTTTTATCTTTTTTCAGATGTGAACTACAGCAATTTACCACACGTTATTTTTATTTTGTTTCCTAAATATTTAACACTCATAAATGTTGATCTCTCTTGTTCATAATTCTCATGTATAGTCGTGTTAGTCAGCCGAACATCAAATCTGTAAACAACGTTTTGCTAATATAGAAGGGCTCGCAGATGCTTCTGCAGCCCGTTCTTTACTATGGACTTTTATTAAATACACAGGAGAAAAAGGGATTTCCCCAGAATGAAAGGATGTTGAAAGGTCATTAACTCTGGCCGTTAGGCCGCATACATATTTCTCAATTTATGTTTGAGAGTCATATACATGTTGTATGGTTGTGTATAATCATGTATTGTGAGCACATTCTCTCCTAAAATGGCTTTGTGATGTAAAAAAACACACACACAAGCAAGAAATAGTGGAAGGTTCACTCGAAGTCCTGCTTGCGAATAATTGCAAGGGTTTGTTTTAAAACTCGACTTAGGGACATTGTTTATCACCTTTGCAGAGGTGCAGAAACATGGCTAATCAATTTAAATATTACTTATATATATAGACAAGGACTTTTAGAATCTACCAAACGACCACTCACTACCCACCAGAAAAATGCTGCTTTAAAGCAAAGAACTTATGTGTATGAAATCATGACCACAATCTACCTTTCTTAGCAGTGATAACTGCAAATTGATGGAGAGACTGTTAGTTTTTTAATAGTACCAGTATATGTTTAATTCACTTGTGTAAATCATTAGGCATTAAGCTTAACTACTTCATTGATATCCCAGAAGAAGGATAATACTGAATGGCACAAATAGATGTCTTGGTTTGAGTCTGGCCCTTCTCTCCTTGGCGGGATGCCCGGACCCAGCCGATCTGGCATGTCTGCTCAACAAGAGGTGCATTTTGATTCACTGCAATTCCCCTAAAACCATCAGTTTCACCGTTGATAGGCTGAAATGAGGAAATGAGCAGAGGTCAAGAACACAGCCCTGTACTTTGTTTACAGCAGAGGCAATACAAACATTGCCATAACTGAAAAGGGCACAATCCTGATCGACCTAAACTGATAGACCTAACCAAGAAAGATGATGATGACTACCATGATTGTCTGGTAGCTTGAAATCTAGGTTGATGAATCTCTAGTCCTCGAGAACCTCAATCATTCTTTGAGACACTACTATTGATTGAAATAAGGTTTCTCTTTGATTAAACACTCATCGACATTGGCAACTGCATGAATGAACATTGATGTCTCACCCTTTGAGACATGCTAATTAAGGAGCCTCATTCCTTTAGAGACATTAAGGCTCATTTGATTTTCTGCTAAGAGATAGGGAAACCAGAGCTTAATTGATGAAGCACAGCAAAGGAGTCAGTCATAATGAAAGTCTGCAATAGATTGATTTTCCTAGTTATTATTTCTTTTTGGTGGTAACATTCCAGACAATAATAGGATGTCACCTATGGCCTCTTGTCCTTATGTTTACTCTATTACAGAATCAATAAAACCTTTTTTTTTAAAGTGAGGGTATTGGTTTAATATATAGGTGTTCTAAATGTCTGCGATTATTTTTATTTTATCAGATTCACTGAAGTTGTTTGGTCGTCACCTTATTTTCAATGCAAGTAAATATCATGTAATATAAAATAAGCTTTAAATCCATATACTTAAGATAGCGACATTTATAGAGACATTTAAGTTACAAACATTCAAGTTGCGCTTGAGCAGTGAATTGAGGAAAGGAACTAAGTTGTGATTGACTGTCATTTCAGGATGAACAAAGGGAAGATTCCTTGGATAATTACTCACACAATCACTCTAATAAGTTCCATGGTTTCTAAAGCATTAAAAAAATATACTTGCATAGTCTTTTAAATCTAACTCTAAATCAGACTACAATCTTGTTCTTGCATAAGAAAAAAGGCGATATTTGGAGAACATTTTCAAGTTTCAGGTCTGCTTTTTGATTGGAACAGTATCTATTTACGAATGCACAACATACCAGCAATTCACTAAACTACAAATATAGAACGTAAGTAAATAATTGCCCCTAAAAAGAAGACTGATTATTCATGTCCAGACGCTGACAAATTGTAGGACCATTAAAAGTTGCTTTGCAATAATTTTGCCACAGTTATAGGAGCTTCGTGCATGCAGTTACCTGGTACCATGAGAAACCCACCCAGACAGCAAGAACTATTTTGTGCTGTTGCAAAGTGCCTCTGGCATTGTCCTCATTTTCTTCTTTAAACTACTACAAGCTGCAAACATTGCATTGCTAAACGTAGTTTAAAACAATGTATGCAGTGTTGCAAGTTTACAGGCTTCATAACATGACACACCCCATGTTGAAGTGACCCACGTCCGGCTTTGGCTCTTTGTATTTACAACTATTGACTATTGGGAAGAACTGGGAAGAACTCGGACATAGTATGCATTCAAAGAGACAATCACAGAGAGCAACAGCCCTACTTGTTGTTTGCTCAAGGCATTAAGAGGTAGATATGATTTCAAAAGGTTCACTCGAAAATGCATGTGTAAAATAAAACATATAAAACAAAAATCATTGTGTTCACTGTTCATACCTTTTTCATTTTTGCACACAGGCTTCACCACATAATGTCCATGTCCACATTCTCCATTATCCGGAACACAAACATCTTTTCTGGAAATTACCCACTCAAAGCACATTGGATCCTCACAGAGAATCGATTCCACCAAATGAGGACAAACACCAGATTCACCAGTAGATTCCATAATGACATTCCTTCTTCTTAATCTATAACCTATGAAAAGAAGAGACATACAAATAAATGTACCCTTTGCATTAGGTATCATAGAACATGGCATACACATCATCATGTTGTGCTTATGGAACACTGAATAACTAGCCATGTTGGACATGAATCAGTAAAATATATTTATTAAAAAACCCGCTACGATATGTACAATAAACAAACACGTCCATACTGTCATTCAACTGTTAAAAGCCATGATTATGAAAAATATCTTGTAACAAACATTAGCACATATTTCTACTAAATACTCTTAGTAAATAATTTCAGTAAAGTCTAGTAAATAGTTATATTGACAGACAGGGGCTCCAAATATTTAACAGTCCCTGTCAAATCATAACAAATTCCCTCAAAATGGCTAAAGGAGACGAGAACTACAACTTAACCACATTCCAAAAATTTTAAATGAATTAATATATTATATATTGTTGTCACTTGATCCGCAATTCATATGCCCGTCTTTTCTTATCTTTGAAATAGAAGTGTGCCTAACAAAGACAAATATAATTTTTGTAATTCTTCAGTAACTGATAACGCAAATATTCTTAATTCGTAAATAGTTTTCCTACCCCTGAACTTTCCTTTTGATCTTTTCCTCAAGGTTACATGGTTTGTGTATTATGTATAAAAATATATGTTTTATTTCTCAAAAAAAACTATTAACTTGAGTTCAAATGTACAAAAATATGCTTCTTCACATTAAGAACTGTAAGTAACTTCCAAACTATTATAACATCTAGCAACCGCTCCAAACTTGTAGACACTTTTAACAGAGAGCAAACCTGTAGACTATTTAGACCAATTGTATGCATATCTCCATAACAAATAAGCACATTTTTAAGTAACAATTTTACATAAGTTTTATAAAATGTTGGTGAACATCTCCATATTTAGTTACCAATAAATTATATGCAACATTTTTGCAAATAATCCATTTGTTTAATAAAGATCCTAAATATTATTGACTATTAAAATAAAGAGAGATTGGTTGCAAACATACATTCGACATTCATACTTGTTCAACTAACAAACTCTTATAAAAACACACTAATTAATAAGCTCTATTATTTTTTAAAGATAATTTATTATTAACAGTAATAGCTGAAGTAAGTTTCCTTTACGTGTTTTCATAGACTGTAACGTCTAGTGAATTTCTCCTCTAAACAACACGTGAAGTTTATCTTTACAAACTTACTCTCCAAGACTACCAATTGCAAGAGCCTGTATTCCACCATTCCAGCACCACCTCAAAAGTTTTGAATGACTTGCAAATATAGAGCAAAGAATTCCTAATCACCTGCCGCTAGATTATTTGTTAGTCGGTATTGGTATATCCTCTCTTTTTTGTTACATGATTTAAAATTAACAGAGTTGTTTTAGTGTGTAGATGCTCCCTGAAGTGAATGTGTGCTCTGTAAATGTTATCATCAGTAACGACAGAGACCTACCATTTGATAATCAGTCTTGTTTCTGACCAAGTAAGAAGAGCCTAGCCTGAACTGCCAGACCAGGTCCCCTGCAGAAAGGAACACAAGCAACTTCACAACAGTTTCAACCAGCTAATGTCTCATCAGGGAGGTATAGCTTGATTTCTTTTGCACAGTGAGCATGGGGATCCACATCTGGACACATCATTGCACGTAGGGTGTCTACTGCAACAAACAACAAGATGCTGGAATGTTTGCTTGAAATAATCTCAGCCACTAGCGATCACTTAGTACTGTATTCCTGACAATTATTTTTTATTCGCTCTAACAGAGACCCGTTATATGCAATTCACTTCTTGTCCTGCTTCAAAAGTAAAACTGCAGCCCGAAATGCCAGTTCAGGTGGGAAGCTTGCCCACACTGATTAATGCAACTATTAATGATTACTCAGTCTCCAATAGAGATGGATATTGATCACTGAAGAAAAGTGATGAAATACAACATAAAGAACAACTACAACTGATACATTTTTATTTTACCCCATCCACAGAAAGACAACAGCTGATTTGCAGCTTAAAATTCATTATTAGTGATTAATAGGAAGTGTAATTTTGGAGGAAAACAATGATCTAATTACAGGAAATACAAAACATAATAAAATAGCCTCAATTAGATGAAGTAGGCAATACATTGAATATTTCACAAATACACAGAAACGTCTGTTTAGCAGGTAAATACATAATGTTATTTAAGATGGAAATACAACAATTGGCCTTTAAAGCTTTTAATGAAAAGAACCCATTAGACAAGCCATGAAATCCTACATTCTTTTCTCAGTGCAAGGGAATCCCCTCGATTCCACTTTTGATGTTAGCAGTTATTACAATTGTATGATATTGACCCTAGGGTGGAATGTGTTCATCCATCCAAATTGATAAATTGGCCTCTGAACCATGAGATTGCTCCCTAGTACAGAGATATGAGGCAGTTAGTGACCTCTAGGAAGTTTTGCGATAACAATATACATGGGAGAGTGTGGCCAAGAACGATAGAAACTGTAATCGTTTCCAGCACGAGTAACGACTAGGAACCAATGCTACCTAAACTAGCTTTACCTTTAATTTGATAACTGAAATGAATAAACACTTTCTATGGTACATAGAGAAAAATTGGTGGATGCATATGCTGATATGTAGAAAAGGCATTGTTGCAAAGTCAAATTCAAATTCAGCTTTATTCGATTGTAAAATAATGCAATCATAGAAGCAATTTATACACATTAGACTCATAATAATTTTTTTTTAAATTGAGTATCGACTATTCAAATTAATTCATATAAAATTGTGGCAGTAGCTATGATCAAAATATCACACTTAATATCATCAAATGGAAATTCACAACATTTCATTGACTCTAAAAACGATAAACTTAGACATTCCTCAGAATATTATACTCTTCCTATAGCTGACCGCTTTTTAAAAAAACATCGCAATTATCCAAATCACATTAGCATTATCCATGGTTTGTAATGTGATATACGCTGGTCGGCATTTTCTTCTCCCCATAGATTTCACCATTGGGAGAATCCCAATTTTCCTAAAAAGAGTATAGAATCCACAAAAGAAAATAACATGGATAGTGGATTGACTTGAGCAATTATCACAAGGACAGGGTTCATGGTTCGGCTCCAGTCATTCATATCGGGAAAACTAATAAGTCTGTGGACCATTCCAAGCCTGAATCTTGTTAATAGGAATCTGTCATATCCTTCTGGTACTATCACCAGATATGGCTGAATTTTAAAAACACTTAAAATCATTTGATTTTCCAGTACCGTGGGCTTTAGTATTTCGGTCATCAGCCGTGACATTTCCAACATCGTAAGACCATCCTTTTTTAAATCTTTCCTACGTACCACTTGCATGGAATCGGGATCGTTAAAATATTCCAAATGTCCCAGGTTTTGTAAAAATTTACGAACATAGTTGACCCAGAGTATTGTTAAGGCTTTTTCCATCTTTAAAATATCCTTAAAAATATCCCTGTTTAACTTTGTCTCTTCTTTTGTCCATACTCAGTGCCATAAAAGAACCAGCTCCAATTTAATAAGATCGGACAAATAAGTTAAACCCAGTTTGGCATGGCACACATAGGAAGATGTTGCTCTAGGTACTGACAATATATATCTCAGAAAATTATTTTCCACAGACTGTAATGACTGGGTATTTGCAGTGCCCCACACCCCTGAACCATAGGTTGCAGTTGGAATACTTTTTACCTGGTAGATCTGTAAAAGCTCTACCGGGGGTCTTCTCCCTAACTTTGTTGAAAACTGGGCAAGTGCCGAAATAGTTCTGATAAAGCTTAATTTTTTAGATCTAACTGCCTGAACCCATAGGACATCTTGGTGGAATGGTATTCCAAGATATGAAAAAAGTTTTGTTGCCTCAATTTTTTGATCAGTTATGAACATCTCCCGACATTTTTTACTGCCCCTACCACATCTCATGACATATGTCTTAGAAGTATTCACCATAAGTCCTAGATCATTCATATACTCATTAAAACCATTTAAAACCTTTTGTAGACATGCTTGAGTTTGTGACAGTAAAACCGCATCATCGGCGTATAAAAGGGCGAGAATAGAACGACCACTTATCGTTGCAAAGTCATCCTGTGCCCTAAGCACCCCATTTTTTGCTGTTTGTTGACTGATACTGGTGGTGCTCTGCTTAGCCAGACACTGGGCCAGTGCTATGGTGAAGACACAGTGAAAACACACATACATATTATGTGTTAGGGTACCCCTATGATTGGCATGACCTACCCTATAAGTCCATAGCACATAATAGGCCAGGGGGATTAAAACTACTTTTAAGTCCCTAATATATAATAGCATTTGTTAGGTTAGAGGCCACCATCCATTTCCGCAAGTGCATGTGTGCACTGCTAAAAGCCTGAGGTCATTTTAAAAGCAGCCCTGAGCTGCAGCACTGTTTGCGAATGTACATTGTGCCCAAACTCGACTTTGGTGGTAGGGGCACACAATTGATAAACTACAATATTTTGACATATTAAGTTTCCCCAGGGTCTTCCCTAGGTGTCCCAGGGGTAGGGTCAAGTACTTATAAGGAAGATCCTTATAAAAGATGTTTTATATGCCCCTGGGATAGAGAAATTGCACATTTCACTTCCCCCAGTGTAGTAAAGTGCATTCTAAAATCGACTTTTTTGCTAGGAGCACTTAAGAGTGAGGATCTACACTATTCTTGCATATTCATGACTCCTAAAGTCTCCCCTAGGTGTCCTAGAGGTGAAGGATCATGTAGCTATAAGCAGGGTCCTTATAAAATATGTTTTATATGCCCTGTTGTTGGAGAAATTGGGCATTTAATTTTCCCCATTGTAGATCCCCAGCCACATAGGTTAACATCGCAATAGTTTATGATCTTATAACTATCGCTAGGGATTACCAAATAATGTCATTCAGGGACTTGGGAGAATGGCAATGATAATTCCAACCATATGCTATTGTTGAATTTATCCTAAAATATACAGAAAATATGTTATAAGAGTTCTGGGAGACCATTATGCTACACTTTGGAGGAAGAGGGAATGCTCTGGGGTGTTGCCCTGCACCTCATTGGACAGGAGTGACCTCCTGATTGACCACAGAGAACACTGAATAAGTATCTGGGAGGGGCAGAGTCTCTCAGATCTGATGCTTGAAACTAACAGAAGAATAATGGTCCAAGCAGGAAGTTTGATTCGCACAAATGAGGCCCTACACTCTGACTGACTGAACCTGCTGCACAATCTGAAATTACAGCTCCGTGGACCTAACTTGCTTCAAGAAGAATAAAGAGTGGAGTCACTGAGATCACCTAGACCATCACCTTTAATAATCCCCAGCCTGGAGTGCATCCAGTGGATTTGTAAGGGGTCTATCCAAGTGGATTATGGGAACTAAAGTTCCAAACTGTCGAGGACCATTGCGGAGATGCCATACCCTTGAAATTTGTTTTGGACAATTTGGGACCCCCCAGAGGAACTTCAGAAAGAAGTTCCAGAACTTTGGAAAACTTTGGAGCAAATTTTGAAAAATGTTCCAGAGGTGGACCGACTCAACTGCGAAAGCCAAGTCAGCAACCTTGAACCGCAAGCTAGCCTGCCCTGCTGGTATGTCCCGCTGAAAATCTCCGGAGGTCCGATTTCCAGAGTTTGATCGGGAGCTCCCTGGAAAGCAGGCCAGTGCACCCTCACCGAACCCGGACCGGTGAAAAGCATTGAGGGACCTGGACATACAGTGAGAGGTAGATGCGCAGGGATCAATCGCAGTCAGCCTGAAACTTTGACTATGTTCCGGTCTAGACTGACCAGATATCTCAATAAGCGCTAAAGGTTTCTATGTGCAATACAGTGCTAAATTTAAAAAAATCATATATCACGTTCCCTACATTGGATTTTTTCTGTTTTGGTGTTGTTTTTAAGATAAACATATTTCCTATTTTCATAAATTGCTGTTGGATTTTTAATTTGTGTTGTGTCTTAATAATTCACTAAATCAGTGTTTTAAAATGCTTAACATCCCTGTCTCTGAAGATAAACATGCCTGCTCGCAGCCAAGCTACGAACGTTTGAGCATGGGAATATTTTTCAGAGATCTATTCTGAGCCCTAAACTGCATTAGAGGCCTTATTGCCAGTGGTGGATGCATACTTTCCACTACTAATAATCCACTTTCCAACATGCATGTTTCCAAACATTTCTGCATAATTTCCACCATTTTTGCAAGTATAAACTTAAGGGGGTAAATAATGAAAAGCTAAAATGCCAAAAGTCAGCATGGAAGACAAAACAAGAATCCCTTGACTTCTGATAGATAAAAATAATTTGGTTAACAGGGCACAAAGAAACCACCAGGTTCAGGAAGAATTAAATTATGGTGGATGATATGTCCCTTTCCAGCTATATTGCCTAACAACTATTATCTGGCTAACATTCATTAAATCAAAGGGTGCTTGTGTTGTTTACATTTTATTGACAGTGTGTTTCTTCACAAGTTGGTGAATTAACATGTTACTCAACCTTTTACCCTTAATAACATACTCAAAGGATAAAAGTCTAAAGACTTAAAAACATGATTGTTTATTATTTAATCTCCACTCAATTTAAATAGATGATAAACTGGCTGCTTCCTTGTTCCACCACAATAGAAGTCAAACAACATATAACCTTTTAATAAAATCACCATTATTTAGGCATTTACCCCACAAAATGTATGCTTTGTTTTTTCACCAAGGACTAAAGGCAGGTGAAAGGATTCTATTTGATGTGCATTTCATATTACTGTTCAATATAGATCTATTGATTATTTTGGATGGATAGTCACCATTGTATCTTGGAGAAAATTTATAAATCAACAGCACCTAGCAATCATAGAAAAAAATGCTGGTATAAATAATTGATTCAATTGTACTTATGTCTCAATGAATGAGTGCATGAATGAAATAATTAATGAATGAACTAGACTCATAAAGGGTGGCAGTGGCCCGAGTAAGCACCAGTAAAAGCACCAGCAACAAAATGATCAAGGCACACAATTCAGAGTTTTGTAGTAAAGCACAATGTTTAATTTCCTTTCTGGACATAATGGAGATAACAGTTGCAGTTAAGCCAAAGGCAGGGTGTAGTGTGATCCAGGTTTTGGCAGAGAATGGCAGAGAAGGAAATACTCTGTTCTTGGAACACTAGATATAGGAATTAAACCTAGGTGAGCATTCTTGTGCTTTGGTGAGCATATTGACCTGCATCACTGCATCATTTACACCATGCACAAAACAACTATATCTATACATATAGATACATCCAGCAAAAGAGTTTTCCCCTTGAAGAAGCCACACACAGAAAATCAATATTCATTATTTTATTCGTGACAGCGACAGCGTGGATGGCAAAAGAGACACCAAAAATCTAGAACATCTTGGGCCCAACGCGTTTTATGCTCTCGCGCACTTCTTCATGGGCCAGTTCATAAAGGACGCGCCAAACAGTTCAAGCACCTGGTTGCAATTGAAATACCCACCCCAGTGGGCATAGACAATCTGCATTTCCTTCTGGGCATCGTAGTGTTTGTCAGTGTTAATCTCCTGTGAGTCCGTCAGTGCACTCCCTTTTAAAATAGGTAAAACCCCAGTGGTAGGTTGAAAGTCCAGACAATCTAGCTGCACTTTATGACTGCCACAGCGTACCTTTCTGTCCATCAAGCTTGCTGCACGCCGGCTGACATCAGTAAAGGTTCGCTAGCTACGCCAGTAGGTAGTTATAGTTAGAACCTAGTTTCCATAGGAAATGCGTTTTTTATTTTGCCAATAACTTTGGCACCGTTTGACAATTATTCGCGAAATTCTCCCAAAAAATGTTTCATCCAGGTTAGCTCCTATCCAGAAAGTTTGGGGGTGATTTGTCAAGTGGGGACTGAGAAAAAAGGGGGGTCCAAAAAGTGTTTTCTCCATGTTAATTTCCATAGGATATTTTTGCCAAGGCTACAGCCCGAATGGCTGAATTGGATTACAGCAAATTTTGCAAAAAGGTAGCGCTTGGTTCAGAAAGCGACCTTTTTTAAATGGTGTAAATCCGTTCAGTAGTTGATGATAAATTAAAAAAATAAGAGTCAAAAATTCAATTTCCCATAGGAAACTTTAGCCAAGGCTACAGCCTGAACTGCTGATTGGAATTACACTAAATTTGGAAAAAAGGTACTGCTTTGCTCAGAAAGTGACCTTTTTAAAAATGGTGTAAATCCGTTCAGTAGTTGCTGAGTAATTTTAAAAATAAAAATATCGATATCTAGAGGCACGGTAGATCCGCGGACCCTTCCCGACCACGAGCTTTATTCTAATTGGCTGTCAACACTCCAAACCAGGAAGTGTTGGCAGCCATCTTGTGACTCGGTAGAACTGAGTCACAAGAAAACAGAAATAAAAGGTGAAAAAAAAGAAAAGGGGGCAGGGTAGAAACACCCTGACCCCCTAGGCCTGCTCAAGGGGTCCTACAAGGAACCCCAGGGCCCAAAAAAGCATTTTTTTGTTTTAAAACATTGGCCAAATTCGCGCTGGGTGCGCGAATCCGGCCGAGAAAATTAAAAAACAAAAAAGCGCGGGCTCCCGCGCTTCGTTGTATTTAAGCCCCCGGGTGGGCCAGGCCCCGGGGGCACTGACAAAAGCTGTGCCTCTTTACTCCTGTATTTCGGACCACGTGGAACTGATGATAGAGTTCCAATCAGTTTAAAAATTATTCTGCTTACAACCTACCATGTCCCTTCACTAGATAACATCCCAGGACACCTCAGTGCATGATATATAAACACTCAATTCAAGAAAAAGACTTTGCCCTTTCCCAACTCAAAACAGTTACTTCGCATCTTAAGTATAGTATATAGGTATTTTGTTATTAATGAGCCTCTAGACTATGAAAAAATAACGTACCTTATACTTTGCATCCCGGAAATAGCGCGGGTGGCAGCACTGCAAGTGTCCAGCACGGGCAGGCGACGTTTAGGAGTTGATCTTGGCTCCAGTAGTCCTTCCGCTCTTTCTATTATCCCACTGCATTGGGGCCCCTTTTGGATGCACATTTTGCAGTTCACCTGCTTTATCACAACGGCGCCCAGTCACTGGCCTGACAGAGCACACTGTAAACTGCCAACTGCCGATTCACGCCGATTGCCGCCGTTGTTCATGTTCCCCTGCATTTCCACACAGTTTGTCGCAATGGACCCCTTACGGACCTGTTCGACAGTTTGGAATCAGGAAATGTACTTCCACCGAAATAATCACAATGGCAATGGAGAGTTGCAATGAAGCAATAGATGAGGCCGTGTATTCGCACACAAACAACTATACAACGTGAACCGGGGGTGCAAAAAGGCACAAACGACGACTACCGAGGCCAGGACACACTGAGCGTTGTTAAAGTGGTTGTGCCGGTGTGCGTCCGCACTCCGCCATGACCCAGCGGCTGTGATAGTGTACCAGGAGATACGTTTCCAGTAAGAAAGGAATGTTACCGAACAGGTATTGTGCTGTGAAAATGTAACTACCTTCAAATGAATACTGCTGGGCTCCAACGACCTTTTTGTGCCATGACTTTAATATTCGGATGAATGTGCATTCACTTTTAGCAAACCGGACAGCAAATACCTCGTTTAGCTATGGTCTCCAATATTCTAATATATTATACAAACCCTCTAAGGTTTCTCGCACAAGAGGAGCGCATGCCATTCTAGTCACCTTTGTCCTGGACCAAGTACAAAGTTCTGCTAGGTTCAAACTACACAAGTACCACACTTGTCTCCAAGAGATTGTTTGCACTTGGTGTAGTATGAAACAGTTGCAGAGTCATCTATCTCATCCTCCATGCTGTCACTTGAGCCCCCAGAAGAGCACCAGTAAGACTCAAAGCACTGTAGTGTGTCAACATGGAAGGTAACTGACTCTGCCCCAGCCTCCATAAGACTGAACAGTTACTGGTAATTGCCTTTGACAATGTACAGCGTTCCACTGGCCAGTTTCACGCTTTATAAATACTGCATACATACATATATGCATATATACATGCGAGGATGAGTTCACTGGGAAACACTTCTAAATGTTTGAAACTTTTCTTCTCATAAATGAAGAAACTTGAAGTAACACCTGTAGGAGATGTTTTGACTTATGAGCTATTGATCCGTTTGCTTAGAATCTGGTGTGAGACATTTTCCCGAGGACGTTTGCGGTCACCGTTTCTGAGCAGCCATCTTGCTTATGACTGATGTGCGAGCATGTGGATCTTATTATACGGCTCATTTTTAGGTCTCCCCTAAAACAGCACATGCCTGGTCAGTTGCAAGACATATTGTTAAGTTACAGTGGGCTTAAAGCTCGTCCAATCCTTATCATTTGTTGCCCTAATTGTCACCTTCACTTGCTTGCTACCTATTTATCAGGTTCTGTATGATTTCCTTCCTTTTCTTTTGTTTGTCCCTCCCCTGGAGCGCAGATTCATTACTTGTGTCTTTTCACTGCTCATTTTTCAGGTGCTACTTTTTCTTTTTTGTTTAGGCACTCTATGAGAGTGCATGTGTTTTCCTACCATCTCCCTCGTGTACTTCTTTCTCCCAAGGTGTTCCTCTATCTTCCACTCCCTCAGTTGCCTTCTTGCTTCACCCCACTACTTACCCATTCTGTTCTTGATTCCCTATCACCGCTACATCTGTTTTCTCCACCGCTCACCCTCCATTGTCAGTTTGCTTCCCTAGCCCCTCCTACACACCCTTATTTTTCTTTATTTCCACATCTCTGCCATCCTCTATTGTCCATGTGCTTCCTTATCCCCTCCACTCTCCATTGTCTGTGCTTCCCCATTCCCTCCTTTCTGCCTTCCTTTGTCATGTGCTTCCCCGTCACCACTCACCCACCCGTCCTTATGAGCTTGCTGCCCAAATCCTTCCTGCCCTTCCTCTGTTGTCATCTTGCTGCCCCAGCCCCGCTCACCAGTCGTCATCAGTCTGCTGCCCCATCCCCTCCAGCCCTCTCTCTGTTGTCGACTTGCTCTCCCATTCCCTACTCTTGCCTCCCACCATTGTCAGCTTGCGTCCCCACCATCTCCCACCCGCATTCCACTGTCATACTGCTTCTCATTACCTCCAGACTGCCCTCCATTGTCCGTGTGCTTCTCCAACCCCACCTGCCCACCCTTAGTATCACCTTGCTGAACCCACTGTTGTCAGCTTACTGCCCCATTGCCTCCTGCACAGCCTCCCCGTCAGCTTTCTGCCCCAACCCTTCCTGTCCCCTCCTCTGTTGTCAGCGTGCTCCGCCCAGCCCATCCTGCCCACCAGGGCCAGACTGAACTTTTATCCCATCAGCCCTGTATCCAGTGAGTTGGAGCCACAGAGCCGATGCTGGTGCCACTTTCACTTTCCCTAGAATCCCGAGAATAATGACAGTAGGTACAGGCTGGTTCAAAAGAGAGAACGAGGGAGATGGGAGGGAAGGATGGAGAGAAAGTGAGAGATCAGAGAGGGAGGAGAGAGAGAAGGATGGATAAAAAGAGTGATGAGAGGAAGGAAGCAGTGGTTTGAGCAATTTTGCCAGGGCTGCCTTTGGTACCCATGTCTGGCCCTGCTGCCCACCCTCCACTGTCAGCTTGTTGCCCTATCCCAGCCTGCCCTTCATTAACAGCTTGCTTCCCACACAGTCACGTCCACCCGCTGTTGTCCGTTTGCCTTCGCGGCTCCTCCTGCCCACCCACGATTGTCAGCTTGCTGCCCCATCCCGTCCTGCCCTTCATTGTCAGCTTGCTTCCCCATCCTCTCATGCCCACCCACTATTGTCCATTTGCTTTTATGGCTCCTCCTGCCCACCCTCCATTGTCAGCTTGCTGCCCCATCCTCTCACGCCCACTCACGGTTGTCCGTTTGCCTCTACGGCTCTTCCTCCTAACTCTCCATTGTCTAAGTGCTGCCCCCACCTCTCCCGGTGTCCATGTGCTTTCCCATTGTCTCTTGTGTGCCCTGTCCCCCCCACCCAGGTCTTTCTCTCCTGTCTACCCTCTCTTTGTAATGCTTTATCTTCCAACCCATTTCCCGGATTGTTCATTTAATTACAAAAAGTTCATTAGTGCCTGCTATGTCAGAGATTATTTTTCATTATTTTTAAACATGCTGCAAAGCAACCGCGCTGCTCTACAACATGGCTAATAATCCTTGCCAAAGCATTTACCTCTCATAGGCAAGACCTACTCGCTTTGCCAATGCTTGTTTAACTGGTACTACTATTTGGGTCGAGAATCTGGAAAGGATTTTGAGAGCGTGACGACTTACTGGCGTGCAACATTTAGACCCGGGGTCTACAAGTGCCGGCTCCATCCCCCTTCCCGAGGGCCATTCCAGACTCTATGGCCCGAGAGGAGATAAATGGAAAGTCATTGGTCTTCTTGGAAAGAGTGCAAATTTCTGGAGTGTGACGTCACTTCCGTTCCCCGCCGGCTGTGAGTTTCAGGGCCTATTTAGGGCACTGCGTCCCAGGTCTTGGCCTTTTTACGTGCACAGTGCAGGAGAGGCAAAGTCTGCAAGGAGAAGACGGCGGGAAATCCTGATCGGCCGCGGCATCGCAGTTTTCTCTCTCAGGCACGTTATTGTTAGAAATTAGCATTTAAAAAAACATTGAAATTCACTGAAAAAACCATAGGTTTCAGGCACGCTATAGTTAGAAATTAGCATTTAAAAAACCTTAGAAATTCACTGAAAAAACCATAGGTTTCAGGGACGTCATAATTATTTGGACATTTCACTCGTACAAAACCATAGAAATTCCCACGTTATAGTTAGTTCAGCTAACTATAACTCGCGCCCCCGCAATGCACTGCTGATGACATCACATATTACATCATTCATGACATGGTCAGTGATATCACTGATGACATCACCCACGTCAAAATCTGAGGTCTTCACGTTTGTTAAAACATACAACAAGCAACGTGTAACAAAATGAATCGTAAATGCAATCTTCTCTTTTTTATTCATGTAGGCCTTCACAACAGCTCCCAACAGCCAACACGTGTTTCGTCGCGTAAAGGAATGTAGTCCCGTGACTTCCTCAAGGCTGTATAAGTATAAACATACAAAAGGCCAATGTATACAATCAGCATTGAAATAAAACTCGGTCATTTTTAGTTTAACACCAAAGTAAATAATACAGTGTATAATTGTGAGAGGAAGGTTGTGCAGCTACAAAAAGATATAGATTTACTGGAATCAGAAGACCTTAATTTACCTGAAGGGACCACTAAAAACTATGCCATCTTAAATGATATCATACACCGCCATATTGCGGATATCAAAATACGTAAAGCAAGGAAACTAAGAAGAGATGAACGTGACTATTGCGACGGCCGAATCTTCACGTTCGCAAGAAATTATGATCACCTAGTCCCTAAAGAAAAACAACAGTTTAACACGGATAGAAACTCTATCGGCTCTAGCTCCACCTCTCTAGATACAGTTCACACGAGTGGTAGTGAGTCAGAAGGAATCAACAGTGCCCCTACCAGTGGGAATAGTTTTTTATTAGAGGTCACAAGGATCAAAAGAGGCAACAGAGAGTACAGGCGTCAACGGCAGGCAGAAAAACAAGGAGGGGGAAGAGAGGTGGCTCAGGTGGAAGAACGGCCAGGAGTCACGACCAGGTCCTGGAACCCGAAGAAATAGACAATGTGAATGTTGTGAATTTGACTGACAAGTGCCTCTCAGACGATGCTCTTTCTGTACTGACCAAGGGAATGAGTTTCTGCCCAAACAATACTGGAAATGTCTGTGACGTAAAAATCGATCTGTTTAGATTTGTAAGACATTTGAAACTAAAGAAACATTTGGAATCTATAAATCACGGTAATAAAAGCATGCATAAGAATCTTGGTGTGTTAATGTCGGGTGAAAATTCCATACAAGATATATTAGACACAAGGATGTTATTATCAATAACCGATTGTGAGGATGAAGTGATGACTGCAGACGTGATTATGAGAGATTTGAATATAACAACTGACTATAGTATCTCCAGTAATTTAAGAGATAAGTCCAAATGGACCGCAACACTGGTTTCTGGCAACAATATTGATCTATTTCACAAAAAGGTGATAGATAAACATGATGACAGAAAAAATCTTTCCAAAATTAAAACAGACAATATGTCTTTGAAAGAACGTGATGCATTGAAGGAACTGAGTGATAACAGGGACATCACTATACACGAGGCAGACAAAGGTGGTAACATGGTGATCATGCGCAGTACAGATTACAACAATGAGATCCTCACACAACTAGGCAATCTAGATTGCTACGAAGCACTACACAGTAACCTGATCTGGGCTCTTACAGACCATATTAACACACAACTGAGACAGTGGCATGGGCAGGGTCTTATTGACGATAATGAGCTAACATTTCTGAGAGTAGATAGGCCCAGATATCCGTGTATTTAAACATTACCTAAGATTCACAAGGCATTACCTTTTCCCCCAGGCAGACCCATTATATCTGGGATTGGGGGCCCAACTGAGAGAATATCCGAATATGTGGACTTATTTTTAAAGCCGATGGTGACAAATCTACCATCATACATCAGAGACACTAAACATATTTTAAGTATACTGGCAGATTTTAATTGGGATGACTATGATAACCCTGGATGTAACAGCACTATACACTAGTATCAAGAGAGAGGCAGTATTAGTGGCTATCAGAAAGATGCTGAATAGCAGATCTGCTAGTGCCTGGAATCACACAGAAATGCTAATGAAGATGGTGGAACTAATACTGGACAATAATGTATTTCTGTTCCAAGAGAGATGGTATAGGTAGAAACAAGGTGTTGCAATGGGCTCCAGATTTTCTCCCTCGTATGCGAACCTTTTCATGGGTTGGTTCGAGGCGATGAGGATCTGGAGCCCACTGGGTACTAATTGGAACGACTCCATACTCTACTGGGGAAGATATATTGATGATTGCTTCATGATATGGACTGGGTCTCAGGCTAAACTGACTGAGTTTATCGAACATCTTAACACAAATGAATATAACATTTACTTCACCTCTGAACAGAGTAAGTGTAAAATCTCCTTTTTGGATGTAGAATTCGATGTGAGGGACAACTGAATACAGAGCAGACTTTTTAGAAAGGAAACATCCTGCAATTCTTTACTTCACGCTTCCAGTTCACATCCACCCCACCAAATACGGTCTATCCCTTACGGGGAACTAGTTAGGGTTAGACGTAACTGCAGTGATGACACAGACTTTGAAACATGTAAAAAGGGAGTCCTTACGAGATTCACACGAAGACATTTAGAAAAGCGGAACAGAGAATTGATCGAATTAAACGAAATGACACACTGAGAGATAGGACACTGACAACACAGGGAGAGGACAGGATAAGAATGGTCACAGGATTTAATAACTGGTCAGGGGTGCTCAAACGCAGCATGAACAAACATTGGCATTTACTAAAGGCTGATGGATCCCTTTGTGATTTCATTACAGACAAACCAAACATCTCCTATAGACGGGGCTTCTCACTTAGGAACATTTTAAGCCCGAGTTACCCTATACCAAAGAATAAGGAGAATTGGTTAAACAAACACACTTGTGGTTTCTTTGGCTGTGGACATTGCGCAGCATGCAAATGGGCTTATCCCAGGAAAACAGAATTCCAAGGACCAGGTGGCAGAATATATGAGATTAGAACGAATATCAATTGTCTCACGAAATTTGTTGCCTATGCCATTGAATGTAGATGCAGCAAGAGATACATTGGCAGTACCATCAGAACACTACGGGAGAGAATTGGGGAACATATACGGGCAGTAAAACATAGAGACATGAGATATCCTTTAGCTGCTCACATGTCGATATGTTCTGCACAGACCACCAACAAACGATTTGACTTTTATGGAATAGACCATATACCCAGACACCCTAGGGGTGGTTATAGAGAACTGACACTACAAAGAAAAGAAGCATATTGGATTTTAAAATTGAGGAGCACTGAGTGTGGTTTGAACATCGATCAAGAACTACATTACTTTCTAGGCAGATAGGATGGTTTTAAAAGATGAACAAATAATTAACAAACTACACTAGTATGTCTTGACAATACACTAAGTGATCTACCATCTGACCTTAGCATACTATGGCTTTATACAGTTTACAATGTCAAGGTTTTAGCTATACTGTTGCCTTTAAGGACCGTATGTGGACAAAGAAAACCAAAAAGAAAAAGAAAAGAATGTGTCTTTGTATTTTATACACAGCCTTCCTCTATAAGTTTTGAGATTTGCTCATATGTGATTTTCATGTTGCAAAATTACTTTTTAACTATATTATTATACTGACCTCAATGGATGGAGAGACTTGAGGACACAACTTAAAATAGAACTAGAAATAATACGTGTGAAGTAAACAGCAATGACACACAGTTTCGCTTTGACAGCTTATAACATGACACCGCGAAACCACGATACTCACAATAAAGCGAACTAGTACGAGTGATTCACGATGACTGCAAGATGTTTCGAAGATTTTGGAATAGTAGAGTTCATGGCACTTGAAATAATAATGATTAGTGTGGATTTCAATGTATTTGACAATATGATCGTTCTTTCGGAATGAGGTATGGTTTTCACTGTACAATTGTCGAGGTAGACAGGAAAAATCTAGTCCTGTTTCTGTTGTGATGAATGGAGATGACGCTGAATGCCTGACGTCATCGGAAGTGTTTCTTCCGGCTTATAGGTAGCCGGATGTGTGTACCTTCTATGCTACTGCACTCGGATAGCATGGTCGCGAAAGTATGGCGGTGTTTAAATTTTAACGGGGAACAATACGGAGGTAAAGAGACAGTATTAATGGCTTAACATACCGTGATGTGGGCTAATTGTTGCAATGTCACGGAGGATTCTGCAGATTGGGAACTCTTTAAAACAGAGGGATTTAAGCATGGAATTATTTCGCTGTCTTTAGATATAAGTATCGAGTAGCGCTCTGTTCCTAATACTTTATTATGTTCTGGTTTGCTTACAGTATTAAGATTGGATCAGTTACTTTTTAGATGATATACTGAATCCGTGAGATATTTGTAATATAATGGTTGTTTTTGCACATACTTCAGACGTATATATATATATATATCTTTTACAGCATTATTGAAATTGGCCTGTTTGAACGTATTGAGAGCTTAAGTGAGACATTGACATTGACGCCGTCCATACAAAAACCCTCTGTGGTCCAGAATTATCACCACAGATTAAGTAGGTCCTTTGTCTTTACCCCCTCCCCCCTCTTTTTACTTTCTGAGGATTCAAACATGGAGAAATTAGGGGGCATATTATCAAGCCAGGCTAAAACGGCGATAATGGGCTTGATAATATGCCCTATGGAATTTCAATTGAAGCCCATGTTAGACGTCCTTCACATTTAACATGGGCTTCAATTGGAATTCCATAGAGCATATTATCAAGCCCATTATCGCCGTTTTAGCGGCAGTTTTCTGCTGCTAAGGCGGTGATAGTTTTATCGCCTGGCTTGATAATATGCCCCTAGGTACTTTATTAACACATGAAAGGTTTTGCGGTGTGATATTAAAGATGCTTTAATTTTAAGTTCACATTGGGCACCTCTAATAGATTGGCACACGTCACGGAATGCGTGTGGACTTCAGACACACTTTGGTTTGGCGCACTTTATATAGTTTCACTAGCAGGTTTGAAAAAGCGGCGATAGTGTTTTGTCTACACGGGATAAACCTTTTGTTCTCTCCATCTAGATTTGGGTTATAGCATTATTTGACTTTATTACCGCTGTTAACAACGTTTATTTTCACTATCGCGAGTGTTCAGTTTAAATTATTCTTTAAAGAGATCAGTCCGCCTGTTTGTAAGTATACACTGTATTATTTACTTTGGTGTTAAACTAAAAATTACCGAGTTTTATTTCAATTCTGATTGTATACATTGGCCTTTTGTATGTTTATACTTATACAGCTTTGAGGAAGTCGCGGGACTACATTCATTTACGCGACGAAACACGTGTTGGCTGTTGGGAGCTGTTGTGAAGGCCTACATGAATTAAAAAAGAAAAGAGAGAAGATTGCATTGACGAATTATTTTGTTACACGTTGCTTGTTGTAGTATGCTTTAACAAACGTGAACACCTTAAACTTTAATTTGCGTGTGCTGGGGAACAAGTTGAGTATATGTTAGCTAACGCTTTCTTTTGTGGAGTTTGTGGTTCTCCACACTTTACAGCACCGCTATAATAATTAGATAGTAGGAGATTTAATGTGTGAATCTTCTTAGTGGCGCCGATAAACCTATACCTAATACCACTTGTCCAAGTTCTTCACATCAAAATCTGATGCACCTCCTCAAACTCTAATATAATCTTTGATACACCCACTGTAAAAAACAGACTACCATTTTCGAAACCATCAACACACCAATACCAGTTACTACATGCGCACTCACTGATTCCCAGGTCTTAACACACATCGACTCATTCACCCATACAATCACTCATACATACAGTCTCTCTCATCAATACAACACTATCATATGCACTCATACACCTATACACTCACACACTGCCACTCATCCATGGAGATACTCACACACCTGGTCAGTCAAACAAAGAATCAATCACACTCCCATTTCCTCTCCTCTACAGTTATACACACACCACATCACTTATTCAAACATATACTAACACATACTTACTCTCTTATACAATCACTGATACAAGTACATACTCATCCATACAGCCACTCTCACAATCACTGACTCTCGCGTATAGTCATTTATATACTCCTAGTCTCACATACACTGCCTTTTACATATGTAGTTACTTCAACATGTACCACTGAGACATCCAATCTCTCACCAACAGACCCATACACACACTCACCCACCCATACAATTGTTTCCCCATCCACTCTTGAACCCATACACCCAGTGAATCAACCACTCACACATCTATGCACAGAGTCACATACCTCCCACCCACCCACACACACACTCAGTCTCCCATACAAATACTCAGGCAACCAATCAATAACCCATATAGACACTCATGTAGCTATTGACCAACACATGCATCAGCTTACACAACAACAGACATACTGATACATACATTCAGACAGTTTAGTCACAAACCCATGCATTCAGTGAGACACATTTAATCACTCACTTATACAGTCGGTCACGCACCTACTAAATCCTCCATCCAGACACTTATACACCCACTCATTCTTCAATACACCTTGGCATATATATAGAAATATATTTAACCTTTAGAGAAACACACAGTCACTGGATGATGTCATCAGTGATGTCATCAGTGATGTTACTGACCATGTCATGAATGATGTAATATGTGACGTCATCAGCAGTGCATTGCGGGGGCGCGAGTTATAGTTAGCGGGGGAATTTCTATGGTTTTGTACGAGTGAAATGTCCAAGTCACTATAACGGCCCTGACACCTATGGTTATTTCAGTGAATTTTTTTTTATATATATATATATATATATATATATATATATATATATATATATATATATATATATATATATATATATATATATATATATAACCTACAGGCAGTCGCCAGTAGGTAGTTATAGTTAGGACCTATTTTCCATAGGAAATCTGCAACATTCTATTTGGAATAACGTTGGCGCCGAATGACGAATCTTCGCGAAAGTTTCCAAACTTTTGGCCAGCTCCTGTCTGCTCCTATCCTAAAAATTTCAAAGTGATTCGTCAAGCGGGGGCCTAGAAAAAATGGGGGTCCCAAAACACATTTTCCCCATGCATTTTCCCATAGGACCTGTTGGCGCAGCTACAGCCCGAACTGCTGAACGGAATTGCACCAAATTTGGCAAAGAGGTAGTCCTCAGTTCAGACTCATGCCTTTTGCTTAAATGGTGTAAATCCGTTCATTAGTTCCTGAGAAAATTAGAGTTAAAAAGATAGATATATCGGGGCGGAGCCTAACCACACATCTCATCGTGAGATCTGATTGGCTGTCAGTACTTCATCCAAGAAGTGTTGGCAGCCATATTGGGACCAATATACATGATAGCACCTCATTAAAAAGCATTGCAGTTAATAGAAGGTTTTAAGACTTTAGTTACATTATAAATCATTTGTTGATGGTACCATACTCATTTTAGGAATTGTGGTGTGTTCTAAGGTGATTTTACCATGTGAAAAAGCCTTCTGCTGTGATATCATGAATCATGTTTGAGAGAAAACTATTTTCTCATGCTTTTCCCACAGAGGTTTGGAAGGTGATCTATAAGCTAAACTGAGAGCATATTTTCTCTAAATTCTCATTATCTTTCTCAGTCATGGGAGAATGAAGTCTGACATTCTCAGTAAAACATGTACATCCAACAAGGGCAGAGACTGTCAGTTGATTCCTTTGTGTTCTACTGCAGCTTCCCAGACTGTTTTAAAGAACAACTAGAGTGCTAACAGTCCTACTTATGACAAACGTATAGCACACCTGAAGCCATCTTGATTGGAATAAAGTGGTAACTCTTAAAACATTTAATTTAAAAAGGAACAAAATGAGGGGGTTCATTTTGCCGTAGAAAGTATGATTAGTGCTACAGAAAGAAAAATTAGGGCACATTTTGAGTGACTTTTCAAATCCTCTTCTATTTCATTAATAAATTCTGACATGCAGACTGAAACATGCACTTTGAATACCAGCAGCAGACTTCCCTGGTGAGTGTTTGATTGGTTCTGATGCTCCGTCCATCACCACCCCCTTTTGTACCGCTTTGTTCGCCATAAGTTGGCAGGGTATGCTCAGACGTTGAGTCCCTTGCTCACTTTGCCACTGGATTCAAGCAAGCCTGGCTGAAGACGGCTGAAATGCCAGAAACCGGTCCTAGGAAGCTTGTTTCCGGTCCAGGGAAGGCATGGCTTGGCAGTTCGGGCTGGACTGTTCCCATGAGGCACAGGGTGAGACTGATTTGCATATGGCCATGTCTTAACTGGGGTGGCAGAGTGGGCTAAAGAACAGTAATGGATCAAACCCAGATCTGTTGACTGGGTGTGAGTGTTTGATTGGTTCTGATGCTCCGTCCATCACCACCCCCTTTTGTATCGCTTTGTTCGCCATAAGTTGGCAGGGTATGCTCAGACGTTGAGTCCCTTGCTCACTTTGCCACTGGATTCAAGCAAGCCTGGCTGAAGACGGCTGAAATGCCAGAAACCGGTCCTAGGAAGCTTGTTTCCGGTCCAGGGAAGGCATGGCTTGGCAGTTCGGGCTGGACTGTTCCCATGAGGCACAGGGTGAGACTGATTTGCATATGGCCATGTCTTAACTGGGGTGGCAGAGTGGGCTAAAGAACAGTGATGGATCAAACCCAGATCTGTTGACTGGGTGTGAGTGTTTGATTGGTTCTGATGCTCCGTCCATCACCACCCCCTTTTGTATCGCTTTGTTCGCCATAAGTTGGCAGGGTATGCTCAGAAGTTGAGTCCCTTGCTCACTTTGCCACTGGATTCAAGCAAGCCTGGCTGAAGATGGCTGAAATGTCAGAAACCGGTCCTAGGAAGCTTGTTTCCGGTCCAGGGAAGGCATGGCTTGGCAGTTCGGGCTGGACTGTTCCCATGAGGCACAGGGTCAGACTGATTTGCATATGGCCATGTCTTAAATGGGGTGGCAGAGTGGGCTAAAGAACGGTGATGGATCAAACCCAGATCTGTTGACTGGGTGTGAGTGTTTGATTGGTTCTGATGCTCCGTCCATCACCACTCCCTTTTGTACTGAGCAGTAGCTTTACTACAGTGATCTAATGAGTAACTAGAGTGCTAACATTCAGAATTTATGGCAAATGTGTGACACATCTTAATGCCTTCTTGATAGAATCAAAGTAAAAAACTGAAAGTATTTCCTACTGAGGAGACTGTAGTAAATGAGGAAATTAGGAAACTTCATAACAAATAAGTCTCCCAAAATGGCCACCAGAGACAAAAGAGCCCAAATATAGCACAAATATCACCCAGATGTAGCTCAAGTATAGCCCAATGACATAATGTCCCAGAGTTTTCTAACGAACAACTAGAGCACTAACAGTCTTACTTATGACAAAAGTATGGCACACCTGAAGCCATCTTGATTGGAATAAAGTAGTAACATTTAAAACATTTAATTTACAAAGGAACAACATTAGGGGGTTCATTTTGCCATAGAAATTATGATTAGTGCTGCAGAAAGAAAAATTAGGTCACATTTTGACTTCTCAAATCCCCTTCTATTTCATAACAAAATTCTGACATGCAGACTGAAACATGCACTTTGAATACAAGCAGCAGACTTCCCTGGTGAGCAGTAGCTTTACTACTGTGATCTAATGAGCAACTAGAGTGCCAACATTCAGAATTTATGGCAAATGTGTGACACATCTGAATACCTTCTTGACAGAACACAAGTAAAAAACTGAAAGTATTTCCTACTGAGGAGACTGCAGTAAATTAGGAAATTATGAAACTTCATAACAAATAAATCTCCCAAGATGGCCACCAGAGACAAAAGAGCTCAAATGCAGCACAAATATCACCCAGATGTAGCCCACATGTAGCCCAATGACAGAAGTGTGCAAAACACGTTTTTTTGTGTATTTGCAGTTTTATATAGTGCAGACTAGTCAGGTATTGGAGTGCTTTACATGAGCATTGGTTACATCACACAATATCAAATTCATTTTGGTTGTAGACATGGGGAGATTAAGTGATTTGACCAGAATCACAGAATGTTGAGCTGAAGCAGAAACTCCAACCTGGTTCCCCAGTTGCAAAGTCTGCAGCTCTAGAAGTGACACCACATCCTCTCCCCTAAGTGCAACATTTTATCAAGTGGTCAACTGGATAAAAAACATAAAGATTATAAATAATTTAAAAGTTCTTTGCCGCTATTTGAAAACTCAGAAAATATGTCCTCATTTTAGTTTTTTAGAGCACTAACCATAATTTTGATGCAAATAAGACCCTCTCATGTATGTAATTTCTAAAAGAAATGCTCTAGGTATTACAGTTTTAATTACATCAAGATGACGTCAGGCGTTCCACACTTTTGTAATAAATATAGAATGTTAGCAATCTAGTTGTTCATTGGGATACTGTTGAGAGGCAGAGGCCAGGGGCATGGACTCTGAAAATTGAAGGCAGGTAGGAGAGTGCAGAGGCAACAATTTGACCACACTGGGCAGGCAGGAAGGGCAGTGACAGCACAACAGACTAGGGAGGCCAGTGGAAAGGGGGGCAGGGGCAACAAACCAACAATGCAGAACTGGCAAGAGAGGCTGTTGCAATATAATAGACCATTGTGGGCAGAAGGAAGAGGCAGTGGTAGTACAACCATACATGCCAACAGACCCGTTTCAGCCAGGAAATGTCCAATGTTTTTAAGCTCAAATGGGCTTTATTTGATCTGTCTCCTGTCTACAATCTCCTCTTTTTCAATGTAACTCAAAGGGGAAAATCAATACCCCAGTTTTTTTCAAAACCTCCCTCTTACCAAGTTCAAAATGTTCGCAAGTTAGGTACATTGGATCATGGTAGGCAGGAGGAATTGGGGTAGGGACATGGACTCGGATAACAGAGGAGAGGAGGGACATGGAGAGGTGCACCAAACTGACCCTACAGGGCAGGCATCAGGGTTTGCAGCAGCACAATACACCTCACAGGGCATGCGGGACGGGAGTGCAGCACAACAATCCATAGAAAGCAATAGGGAGGGGACAGGACCATGCACATGGACAACAGAGAACAGAGGGGAAAGAGGCAATGGTAGCTAGCTGACCATAACGAACAGACAGGAGAGAAAGCTGCAGCATAACAGACCATAAAGGGCAGGAGGGATGGATCAGGGGCATTATAATGGAACAGACAAGCCAGGAGGGAGAGAATAGGGATCTGCACATGGAAACAGAGGGCTGGGGGCAATGGGGCAGGGCAGGAGCAGCAAGATGACCATGGAGGTCAAGCAGGATGGGCACTAGAAACAAGACACACCAAGGAGAGCAACAGTGAGACTATGATGGCATAGACACAGACAATGGAGGGAAAGTGGGAGGGGGTCAGGGGCAGCTAGCTGACCACACAGGAAGGTGGGAGGGGTATGGCAGCACAGAAGACCATGCATGGCAAGCGGGAGGGTTAGTGGCAGCACAATGGCTATGATGGGCAAGAAGGAGGGTGCAGGGGCATGCACAAAGGACCATGGAGGATAGAAGGGAGGGTCAGGACCTGGGCACAGGCAAGAGAGTTCAGGGGAAGGGGCCTCACAATGGACCGCGCGGGGCAAGCAGGAGGAGCAGTTGCAGAACAACAGACCAGGGAGGGCAGAAGGGTGTGGCAGTAAAATGGACCATGGAGGACAGGAGGAAGGGGATAGGGGGATGGCATGTGGACTGGCACGGTGGAGGTGGCAGGGACAGGTTACAGCCATCTGACAATGCTAGGCAGGTGGGAGGGGAGTGGCAGCTCAACAGAACACTCAGAGTAGATAGGAGTGGCAGGTCCATGGAACATGGTGGGCAAAAAGGATGGAGCAGGGGCATGCACAAAGACATCGGAGGGCAGGGGGAAGGAGAATAGGGGCAGCAAGCTAAGCACAGAGACTAAGCAGGAGGTCAATGATGGACCATAGAATTGGGCAATGGAGGGCAGGAGGAGTGGACTGGTACATCATGCTAAATGGAGGGCAGTGACAGCACATCAGACCATGCATGGCAGGAGGGAGGAGGCTAGTCCATGGATTCAGAGGATAGGGAGGAGGTGGATGGGGCAGCAAGCTCTGTTCAGAGAAGGTGGGTATTAGGAACTTTATTGTTTTTAAAATGTGTGTCTGTGTGAACTACTTAAAATATGAACAAGTATGCAGGAAGAAGAGGACGTTTGTGACTGTGACTCTGGGCTCACTTGGCAGAAACACCCCCTGACCCTCCACCCCCCATCGCAAAATGTAATGCCCGTGAAAAGTGTAGGTGAACGCAGTGTTATATAGAACATAGTCCTGAGAGCACGATTTAAAATGATAACTAGATATAGTATATGATATAAACTATGCACCAAAAAGTGTGATATAAGATGAACCGGGGCGTGAAATATAATATGCAATACATTGTGCGCAATGACAGATACATTGGAGAGCGCGAGATAGCACAGGCACTAGCGCGTGCTATGCGATATGCGCCTTGGAGTGTAATATGCACAGGGCAGTGTTGTGTAACCTAAATAGTCTCTAAAGTTGTAATATAAAATATGTGCTGGGGAGTGTAACATTGCATATGCACTGCGACAAAGATATGGATCCCAGATTGTAATATGTATGGCATAGCGCTGTGCGTTATAACATAGGCATCGAGGAAGGCACGTTAGATGGGGCAATATAACCCGTGCGAAGGCAAGTGTGGCATGACATATTCACGGGGTGGTGTTACAGTGCACATGGGCTAGAGAGTGTCATAGCATACGCACTAGCTGGTGGAATACAACACAGAGGTGTGTGGCACTCGGCAGGCACTGGTGGGTGTAACACAGCATTGGGCTCAGCCAGGAGTGACTCTCAAGTGAGGTTCGTCTCCTTTCCAGAGAGTAAAATAATAAGTATTACACATCCGGCGGTGGATGTGTGTTTTATTAACCGTGAGGGGGGTTTATTTCATAGTTTGGTCGAATTTTTGTTGAATCCCCTTTGAATGGCTTGGTGTGCATGTGTATTAAATGTGCCCGTCAATAGCTACCCATGTTTGTATAAATAAATGACAAGGGTGCCTACTTTGAGAGTACCCACCGGCGGGGGCGCCGGGATTAGGCACGGTAGGGCGTCAGACATGTCAGAGCTTCACTAGCGGTGTAAATACATTCCACGTGGATTCATTTTATGCATAGTCACCTTTTAATGAATATCACGCAAATCGTCATGGTGATAAGGTACATACGGTTTGTCCAGCATGTCCTAGCTGTTTCTATAAATATATATATTTTTAAAATATTAAAAAACAAAGGTCGGCCCCGTGGGATGGGGTCCCCGGGGCCATAAGTAGCCTGAGGAGGGGGGCAACGCAGCCCCCCGCCTAAAGATTTATTTTTAAAAAGGCCATGACCCGGGGGTTGGGGTCCCCGGGGTGGATTAAGGCCTTGTGAGGGGGGCCCTTCCAAATTTATTTTTTTCAACAAAAAAAATTAGGGTGCAGGCCCTGGGGGATGGGGTCCCCATGGCCAATAAATCCAAAAAAGAAGGGGGGCCACACAGCCCTCCTTCTTAAAAAAATTTAATAAATAAAAGATCGGCATCGCGACGGAGGCCACGTCCCCTCCTTGCTCTGTGGCGCTTACTGGAGGTACCTAGTGGGCTAGTTTGACCCTAGGGACCCTTAGGATTCAAGGGAACTTAATCTCTCAACTTTGAACGGCCACAGGGCGCGTTTACACAGTGGTGAAGGGAGGGGACGGGGCCTGAGGTGACGTGTGCAAACACACCCAATGGCGCGTTTTAAGTTGGAGAAATAATTCCCTTTCAATCCTGAGGGACCCTGGTTGCCAACAAGCCCACCAGGTGCTTCCAGTAAGCGCCACTGCTCTGTATTGCAGAGAGGTGGTGCAGGCCGTGCCCCTTTTTACACCTCGCTGCAATGGCGCTTACTGGACATACCTAGTGGGCTATTTTGCCCCTAGAGACCCTCAGGATTCAAGGGGACTTAATCTCCCAACTTAAAACGGCCACAGGGTGTGTTTACACATTGGAGCGCGTTTTAAGTTGGGGAAATAATTCCCCTTCAATCCTGAGGGCCCCTGGTTGCCAACAAGCCCACCAGGTGCTTCCAGTAAGTACCACTGAGCTGCATTGCAGAGAGGTGGTCCAGGCCGTGCCACTTTTTATACCTCTCTGCAGCTCTGTGGCGCTTACTGGAGGTACCTAGTGGGCTAGTTGGACTCTAGGGACCCTCAGGATTCAAATTAACTTAATTGCCCAACTAAAAACGGCCACAGACAGTGTTTACACAGTGGTGAAGGGAGGGGATGGGGCCTGAGTTAATGTGTGCAACACACCCTGTGGCACGTTTTAAGTTGGGGAAATAAGTCCCCTTCAATCCTGAGGGACCCTGGGGGCCAACTAGCCCACCAGGTGCTTCCAGTAAGCGCCACTGTGCTGCATTGCAGAGAGGTGGTCTAGGCCGTGCCCCTTTTTACATCTCTCTGCAACGCAGCTCTGTGGCACTTACTGGAGGCACCTAGTGGTCTAGTTGGACCCTAGGGACCCTCAGGATTCAAGGGGACTTAATCTCCCAACTTAAAACGGCCACAGGGCGTGTTTACACAGTGGGGAAGGGAGGGGACGGGGCCTGAGGTGGCGTGTGCAAACACGCCCTGTGGCGTGTTTTAAGAGGTAGTTTTAATCCCCTGCCCTATTATATACTAGGGGCTTACAGAGGAGGTCATGCTAATCACAGGGGGACCCCAACACATAGTGTTCACTAGTGTATGTAGGTGTTTTCACTGTATTCTGAGTGTCTTTTAACATAGCACTGGCTCTAGGACTGGTTAGTAAGACTCAGTTACCACCAGTATCCATCTGAAAAAGTTGAGGGTACAGGATGATTTTGCAACAAGGCTTCTTTCTGCTCTTCTGTTTGTTCTTTCGGCACGTTGTCCTTCTTCCTGCACTGTTCTTTGTCTTTGAGGACTTCTGTTGCTTCTTTCTGCATTTCTTTTTTTTCTTTCTGAGCGTTTTTTCTTCTTTCTTCACATGTCCTATCTCTGTAGGCATAGTTAGAAATTAGCATTTAAAAAATCTTTGAAATTCACTGAAAAAACCATAGGTTTCAGGCACGTTATAGTTAGGAATTAGCATTTAAAAAACCTTAGAAATTCACTGAGAAAACCATAGGTTTGAGGGGCGTTATAGTTAGCTGGACTTTTCACTCATTCAAAACCATTGAAATTCCCCTGTTATAGTTAGTTCAGCTAACTATAACTCGCGTGCCCGCAATGCACTGCTGATGACGTCACATATTACATCACTCATGACATGGTCAGTGACATCACTCATGACATCACTGATGACATCTCAAATGACATCACTGATGACATCATCCTTGTGATAGAGTGACAGACCTCCTCTCCCCCTAATATAACCATTGATACACACATTCAAAAATAGAAACTAAAACTGTCAAAACAATGGACATACCAATACCAGTTACAACAACCTATTCAGTAATTCTAAGATCCATATCCACTCATTCACCAACAGTTCTATATAGTCACTCATACATGTACTCACTCATCATATGTACTCATACACCTATACATCCTGTTACACAACACCACTCATCCATAGAGTTACTCACACAGATAGTCACTCATGCTAATAAAGAATCAAACATCCATTTACTTGCATATACAGTTATACACACACCACCACACTTACTTCTACAGAAACTTACACATTCTTAGTCTTTTAAACAATCACTTATAGAACACACATACTTATTCATACAGGAACTCTTCCAATCTCTCACTCTCACATATACTCACTTATATAACCAATAGTCACATATACTAGTTTAAAACATATGTAGTTACTCATAAAGACACTATTGAGACAGTCATTCACTCACTAACACACCCATGCACACACTTATCCACCCATACAGTCCTGCACACATCCTGTCTTCAACACATACAAACAGTGAGTCACTCATTCATGCACCTATGCACTACGTAATACTACCCACCGAACCATACAGACACTCAGACACTCATACTGATACTCAAAAAAACAACTAATAACCAATATAGACACTCATGTAGCTACTCACCAACCCATGCAGCCACTTATACACAAAGTGAGAGACTGACACAGATATTTACATATTTAAACATTACTCACTAAGCCATGTATTCACTAAGATACACTTAATCAGTCAGTTATACAATCAATTTTTCAAAAACAAATCATCCATTTAGACACTTATATACCCATTTATTCTTCCATCGACCTTGAGATATACATATATAAAACATATGTAATTTTCAGAAAAATACACATTCACTGGATGATGTCATCAGTGATGTCATTTGAGATGTCATCAGTGTGTCATGAGTGATGTCACTGACCATGTCATGAGTGATGTAATATGTGACGTCATCAGCAGTGCATTGCAGGCGCGCAAGTTATAGTTAGCTGAACTAACTATAACCGGGGAATTTCAATGGTTTTGTACGAGTGAAAAGTCCAGCTAACTATAACGCCCCTGAAACCTATGGTTTTTTCAGTGAATTTCTAAGGTTTTTTAAATGCTAATTCCTAACTATAACGTGCCTGAAACCTATGGTTTTTTCAGTGAATATATATATACATATACATACATACACACACACACACACACACAATATACATATTCAACCAAGTCACACAATGGGTGCCAACACTTCCTGGTTTGAAGTGTTGGCAGCCAATTAGATCTCAGCATGAGATCGAGTGGGGTCTTGGATCTTCAGCGCCCCTGTGTATACAATTGCAAATTCCTTTAAATAACTCCAAAACTACTGAACGTATTTACATCAAATCGCAAAAAGGTTCTTCTTTGGACCAAAATCTACCATATTGCCAAATTTGGTGTAAACCCTTTCAGCAGTTTCGGGCTGTATCCGTGTCTTATGGGAATTACCAAGGGGAAAACGCGCTTTTAAGCACCATCGGTTCTCGCCCCCCGCTTGATGGACCACCCAAAACTTTCAAGATAGTAGTTGCAGTGAGCATCATATCAGTTTTTAAAGTTTTCTGAAGATTCAGCAAATGGTGCCAAAGTTACTGGCAAAAGAAAAAACTCTCTTCCTATGGAAACTAGGTCCTAACTGTAACTACTGGTCCCCTCCCATTTTATTTAATTAAAAGCCGAAATAATGGATCAGGCCCCGGGGGTGGGGTCCCCGGGCCCAAAGGGGTCAAGGGAAGGGAGGCCACACAGCACCCCTTCCTAAAATAAAAAAATAAAAAGTTAGCCGGCAACTCTCCGGTTCCCCGCCCCCTTTCTCCACTACTGTGCATGCCTGCCTCCTGGCACGCTCTTGGTTGGACGATGAAGTCCCCTTCGCTGCTGAGGGTCCTTAGGGGCCAACCAGCCCACCTGTTACCTTCAGTAAGCCCCACACAGTGGGATTGCTGAGAGGTGTTTGAAGGCCATGGCACTTTTGCCACCACTCTGCAAGCACACCTCTCAGCGCACTGCTGGTGGGGGATTGGGTCCCCTTGTCTCCTAAGGGCCTCGGGACTAAAGTGGATTTCATCAATGAAGCAGCAGTGTACCAGGAGACGCGTTTGCAGAGTTGTGGAGAAAGGGGGAGTGGTCTCTGTTCACCTCTCAGCAATCCAGCTATGTGTGGCTTACTGGAGATAACAGGAGGGCTAGTTGGCCCCCAAGGACCTTCTAAAGCCAAGGGGACTTCATCCACAAAACAATAGTGTACCAGGAGGTGCATTTGGAGAGTGGAGGAGAAAGAGGGCGTGGCCACCAAAAATCTCTCAGCAAGCCCACTCTGTGGGATTTGCTGGAGGTAACAGGAGGGGTAGTTGGCACCCAAGGACCCTCAATATCTTAGGGGAGTTCATCCCTCTACTAGTAGTTCATCAGGAGGTGCGTTTACAGAGAGGTGGAGAAAGGGGGCGCGGCCACCAAAAATCTCTCACCAAACCCACTCTATGGGACTTGCTGGAGGTAACAGGAGAGGTAGTTGGCCCCCAAGGACCCTCAATAGCCAAGGGGAGTTCATCTCCCTACTAGTAGTGCATCATTCAGGAGGTGCGTTTACAGAGTGGTGGAGAAAGGGGGCGTGGCCTGCTATCAGATCTCATTGATCCTGCTGCTTGGTAATTACTGGAGGTAATAGGAGGGGTAGTTGGCCCCCAAGGACGTCCTTGGAGGCCAACTTCAAATCCCGTTACCTCCAGTAAGTCCCACACAGCAGGAATTCTGAGAAGTTGTCAGAGGCCATGCTCCCTTTCGCTACCACTCTGCAAATGTGCCTTCTGGCACACCACTAGTTGGGAGATAAAGTCCCCTTGGCTCCAGAGGGTCCTTGGGGGGCAAGAAGTCCTCCTGGTACCTCCTGTAAGTCCTAAACAGCAGGATTCGTGAGAGCTGGTCGGAGGCCCAGCCCCCTTTCTCCACCACTCTACAAACGTGATTGCTAGTAAACAAACCTTCGAAATTCAGTGAAAAAACCAAAGGTTACAGCAACGTAATAGTTAGCAAATAGAATAAAAAAAGCTTATGAATTCACAAAAAGAAAACAAAGGTTACAGGGACATTACAGTTCAGGTCAGATTTTACTCATACAAAACCAGAGAAATTCAGCTGTTATAGTTAGCTAAGTCAACAATGACTGCTTATGACCTCACATATTACATTACTCATGACATGGTCAGTGAAATCACTGATGACATCACTGATGACATCTCAAATGACATCAATGATGACATCATCCAGTGACTGTGAGTGTTTTAAAAAGGCTAATGAATGTTAAATATATATACCAAGGTGTATTGGTGAATCAGTGGGTGTATGAGTGACTATGGATGACTGACTGGGTGCATGACTGACTGTATAAGTGAGTGATTAGATGTCTCAGTGTAGGTATGGGTGAGTGACTGTTTGTGTAAATGTGTGTATAAGTCTGTCAGTTCATGTCTAAGTGGGTGTATGACTGTGTTAGTCGTTACATGAATAGCTATATGGGTGAGTGATTGGCTCTCTGACTACCTCTATGGTTGTCTGGTTCTCTATGTGTTTGGGTGAGGAGGTGTGTGACTACCTGTACGGATGAGTGAGTGCGTGAGCCAGTGGCTGTATAGGGTACTGTGTGCGTGTCTGAGAAGCTGTATGGGTGAGTGGGTGTCTGTGTAGCTGTGTTGGTAATTGAGTGCATGTGTCAGTATGGGTCAGTAACTGGGTATGTGAAAGGCAGTACAGGTGAGTGACGGGGTAAGTAAGTGACTGTATGTGTCAGCGAGTGAATATGAGAGTGGCTATATGGATGAGTGCATGCTTCTGTCATTGACTGTATAGGTGAATGAGTATGTGTTGCTATTTGTATGAGCAAGTAAGTGTGTGTGAATGTAACTGTTTGGGTTAGTACATACCTGCATCATTGACTGTATGGGTGAGTGTGCAGGTGTGTGAGTAGTTCTATGGGTAACTCACTCAGTGTGTGAGTGCCTGTATATGGGTGGATATGTCAATGGCTGTATTAGTGAGTAAACGGGTGTATGAGTGGCAATATGGGTGAGGAAGTGGATATGTGTGCAGATCTATGAATTAGTGAGCAGGTGTGTAAGTACTGGTATGGCTCTGTCAATGGATTTGTGAATGGTTGTGTGGGAGTGGCAGTGGGTGTATAAAAGATTCTATAGGGGTGTGAGTTGGAGTGGCAGAGATGATGTGGATGATGTCCTCAATGATGTCATCAGTGATGTCATTTTAGATATCAACAGTGATGTCACTGACCATGTCATGAGTGAAGTAATATGTGAGGTCATAAGCAGTGCATCGTGGGGGTGCAAGTCATAGTTAACTCAGCAAAATATAGCAACTTAATTTCTCTGGTTTTGTATGAGTAAAATCTGACCCAAACTATAACATCCCTGTAACCTTTGTTTTTTTTACTCAATATATATATATATATATATATATATATATATATATATATATATATATTCACTGAAAAAACCATAGGTTTCACACATGTTATAGTTAGCGGAAATTTTACTGATAAAAAACCAATGAAATTGCCCCGTTATAGTTAGTGCTGGCAACTATAACTCACGCGACCGCAATCCTCTGCTGATGCTAATACTGTATTTAGCCACTTATTTGCCCATGTCTTCTTCCATACATTTTTAGCTATACATATATTACAAATATTTTTTTTTATAAAGACACATATGTCATCAGCAGAAGATTGCGGTCGCGTGAGTTATAGTTGCCAGCACTAACTATAACGGGGCAATTTCATTGGTTTTTTATCAGTAAAATTTCCGCTAACTATAACATGTGTGAAACCTATGGTTTTTCAGTGAATTTGCAAGGTTTTTTAAATGCTAATTCCTAACTATAACGTGTGTGAAACCTATGGTTTTTTCAGTGAATTTGTACGGTTTTTTAAATGCTAAGTTACTTTACGCCATTCGAGGCGTGCGCGCCCACTTAACGCAGTGCGTTCCGTGCACGGTTTTTATCAACTTTAATAAGCCCTGTACATTTGGTGGCCTTCGGCCACCAAAAGCACAGGGGGTGGGGTCAATGTGGATAGTGTTTTTTTTATTTCGATTTTATAATTTCATGTTGCCAAAATATAGTTTTTTTACTGATGTAATAAGCCCTGTACATTTGGTGGCCTACGGGCACCAAAAGCACAGGGGGTGGGGTAAGTGTGGATAGTGTTTTTTTTATTTCTATTTTTTAACCGTACGCTTACGGTAAGCGTACGGTAAGCGTACTCGGCGAAATTGCCGAAAAAAAAATAAAACCGTTTTTGCTCTTGGGGGATGTTTGGGGACTCCCTCAACATGACTATGTGGGAGGGAGTTGTCAAAACAGCCCCGTAACATGTTTTTGGGCATCATGTTTGATAAATAACACTCAGTGCGAGAGACAAAATGGCGGAAGCCGCTTCCTGGTTTCGGCCGATTCGAATGTTTACTAAGATCTAAGAGCCAATCAGAATCGCGCTCGCGCACGCCACCGTACGCGTACGGTAAGCGTACGGTAAGCGTACCGTAAGCGGGCTCAGATATATATATTGATTTAAAGGCTATTTTCTCAGAATCTACTGAACAGATTTACACCAAACCTACAAAAGGCACTTCCTTGACATAGGGACTACCTCTCTGCCAAATTTCTAGTAATTCTGTTCAGCCGTTCGGGCTGTAGCTGTCTAAAGGTCCTATGGAAAAATGCATGGGAAAAACGCGTTTTGGGACCCCCCTTTTATCTCAGCCCCCGCTTGACGAATCCCCCCGAGACTTTCAGGGTAGGAGCGGAGCGTAGCGCCCCACCTATTTTGAGAAATTCGCGAGGATTCATCGACCGGCGCCAAAGTTATTCAAAATAGAATGTTGCGGATTTCCTATGGAAAAGGGGTCCTAACTATAACTACCTACTGGCGACCGCCAGTAGGTAATATATATATATATATATATATATATATATATATATATATATATATATATATATATATGTTTCCATCAGTTTCCCCCAGAGATGAGGCCGCACTCCTCCACAGGTCAGTGACAACACTTTAATTTCCCGAACAGGCTGATTCACACCCCGTAATGGTGCCCCCCTGGCCTGACGCCATATATGTATATATGTATAGATAGATAGATAGATAGATAGATAGATAGATAGATAGATAGATAGATAGATAGATAGATAGATAGATAGATAGATAGATAGATAGATAGATATTGGTGCACAAGACTTTTAGCAGGCCAAGATATATTTAAAAATTTTGAAATATCACCTCAAGTCGTGCCACTGAAATGTAAACAAATAGGGGCCTCTTCACAAGGTCATTTGGAGTACATAGTAGATAAAGTAGTACTCCTGTATACCTATGTGATTTCACCTTAAAAAGGGGGGCAAATGCTAATATTTAAGGTATATTCATGTATAGTATAATGACTTCTTTGCTCTTTTACTAATACAGAAGTTTTGGGTCTGATTCACAAAAGGATGTAAGCGTTGATAAAATAGTACTATTGTAGTACAACTTCCTTACTCATAAATGCTTTTGTGAATCATCCCCTCAGTGCTTGTAGCCCATTATTATGACTGGCCTAGACATAACTGGTCATCATAAGAAAAAAGGATGTCTCCACCAATGGTTTTCTCAAAATTTCCAGCGAGCTGTGTTACAGGACACTCCCCAACTCTTTACACTTCTATAAATGCCACATACAAGTTTTCACTCATTGGGGTATATTTATTAGAAATTGCCAGAGAGCGTGCTATGCCAAATTTGGCAGGGAAGCACTCTGACAGTTTTAAAAAGTGCGGATGCACCGTGTTTATTACAAAACGGTGCACCCCTGCATTTTCCCTAGCACTGGCACTAAATTTAGCTGCCTAGCGCCAATGCAGGTGCCCTTGCACCATAGTGCAAGAGTACCTGCATTGCAGAGGGGATTGTTTATTGTACAGGAAGGTGTCCCTTGCTGCACATAAACAATAGATAATGGCTATTTGTTACTTCTATGTGTGCTGCATTGTGAAAGCAGGAAATCATCATTATTTAATAATTTTTTATGTGGAGGAAGTGACACCTTCCTGCACGTAAACAATCATTAATGACGTTTTGCTCTTTCTATGTGTGTTGCAGAATGCAGTACACAAAAAAAAGCAAGAATTAGAAGAAAAAAGCATTTCTCCTCGTGTATCATTCGTATGCCTGATCTTGTATGGCATTCGTTTTTGGCATTGCCACAGACTTACACCTCCTTGTAAATCTGGGGCAGCGTCAAAACCAATGAGTGTTGCTGTGGAACACCAACAGCAACACCCATTGCATGCCCCTTTCATGCCGATACCTGCATGAAAGGGTAGCATATTCACAAAGCAGCGATAAGCCACGTAAAGTGGCTTAACACCACTTTGTAAATATGGTGTAGGGCATTGCGCCACAGGAACATCGTTAAAAGTGACGTTCATGTGGCTCAATGCCCATTGTAAAAATACCCCAAAGTGTTTAATTTTGATGTAGGATGGTATAGCTATGTTGCTGCCCAAACACAATTAAGTTTAAAATCGTACATAGGACAAAAAATGTAAATGCTTACACCTCTGGCTTGCTTATTGCGTTTGACACTTTTTCCAGTATTTAACTTCACATATATTTCAACAGTGATTACTATGCATTAATTCTCGCTTTTAGCGAATGCATTTCAAGTAAATTTACACTTATATAATATTTCTGAAAATTCAGAACAAAAGTACCTTTCCGTCCTTGTGGGTCTTGGCAGTTTTCATGCATGCATGGTCCCCAGGCAGACCATGAAGAGACCACACAATCCGCGGAGCATGGGATGTTGCATAGTTGAGAGCTGGGAGGTACTGGTCCAGTGCACAGCTTCTGGTCCACAGGTCTGAAGGCTGAAAGAAGAGCAGTGTCACTATTTAGCGGCACACAATAATTAATTAATCTTTTTTTATCACTAACTTTATATCACTTTTATCCATGGTGAGAGGTTGTTTACAATACGTCTGTGCAGGTTCCAAATCTGATCCAATGGCAAAGGAGCAAAAATAAAATACAGCATGGAACATGTATTATTTATAGCAAATTACTGACAACTTGTTTGGTCCTATATGCAATATTATTGATTTCGATCATAGAGCTTCGTATTGCAATCCTGCTAGGCAGTGAATGCTGAAATTGGCAGCCAACGGCAATCCCAACTGTATGTGGTATACCTTCATGGTTAAAAAAACGGTTATTGTAAAATAATGCCTTCCATATCAATAGGTGTCAGTATGTTTCACTCTAAATACATCATTTGCTAATTGTTGATCATTCCAATAAATATTTATGACTAATATATATATATTTTTTTATTACACCCAAAAATTAATATCGTGTTAGAGTTGCAATCTTTCCAGTGTCCTAGTAAGTGGAGGGATGAAGGGGCAGATTTACAAGGAGTGGCGCATCCCTGCATATCAACAGGGATGCGCCAGGCAAGATGCGTCATGCAAGTTTACCCTTGCACCACCACAGATGCGCCGCATTTATAATGCCGTGCGTCGTGGCGCAAGAATAAACAGATGCGTGATGCATCTGATGGCCTAAGGGTGGCGCATTGCTGGAGTCGTGTTGAAAGAGCGACGCAACTCCAGCAATGCTCAGGGGCTGCCCATATCTAACATGCTGCGTCACGCCTTACGCCTGCTTCAAGCAGGCGCAGGGTTTTGACGCAGCAGCATCGGAAACGTGACTCAGTGAAATCTTGTAGATTTCACTGCGTCACTTTTCCAAGGCTTTTTCCGAGGGAACGCCCACCCTGCATACATTAAACCTGACGCAGGTTTAATGTGGCGCAGGGCTTTACAACGTGACTCATCTCCCTAGATGCGTCACGTTGTAAATAAGGCACAACATGGCGCATGGTTTACGCCGCCGCTGCGTCACAGAAGTGATGCAACGGCGGCGTAAATGTGTCGCAAGGGGCTTGTAAATCTGCCCCAAAATGTTTTCCTATCTCTGCAAACTGCTACTATTTGGTGAGAACTAGTACAGCATTTGCTTTTAAGTTTAAAAGTATTTTTTCCCATAACTGATTGTAGGAAATGTGCTTCTCCTGCAGAAATACTCCCTATTGTTTTCCTTTTTGTAGAGCCCTATTTATTCTGGGTATGTAACTCAATGCACGTTTACCCCTGTTAACCAGTGGTAAAGTCTTTGTGCTCATCCTTCCAATATGGTGAAATTGGTATACTCTTGACTGGTATATTCAACTTATCTATGTCACTTAGGATAGGTCCGGTTAGGAACACCACCATTTTTTGGTCCGATCATCTGGCTGTCCCATTTGTGGTGTCTTGCACGACTATGAACAGGCATAATAAAGCTCCTAGCAGGATGGAACTCCGTAGGGATTTTAAGAAAATTACGGATAGCTCCTTTGCTCCTTGGGTTTCCAGCCTGGCTGTCTCTCAAGAGGAGAATGTTCAGGGGGCGGTAACGCTATTTGAAAAGGCTGTTACTGACGCACTGGATGAGTTGGCGCCTATCCGGGTGCGTTATTCAGCGAGAAAAAAGCCTTCTGCCCCTTGGTTTTCGGAGCATCTAAGATCTCTCAGACAGGAAGTTAGGAGACGGGAGCGGCTCTGGCATTCTAGCTGGGATTGGAGGAACAAGGAAGCCCATAGAATCTTGATGAGGAAGTATAAGCAGGAAGTGATAAGGGCTAAACAGGAATACTTTACGGCCCTTTCCTCCTCTCTTTCCTCTCCTAAAGAGCTTTTTAGGATAGTGGACTCCCTTATGTCCCTTCAAACTCCGGACCCTGTTACTGCTTCGCAGCAACTCTGTGACAGTATAGCTGTCTTTTTCCAGACAAAGATCTCTGATATTTATTCCACCTTGGAGTTGCAGAGGACTTCGACCATTGAGCCCCCTGTATTCAGGGATGTGGCTCATGTTCCCATTGCTCTAATGGATAATCCCTCTCGGGGACATTTGGAATCCTTTCCTCTTCTCTCCTTGCAAGATTTAGAGATCCTCCTGACTAATACTAAGTCTGGTTCACCTCTGGATATTTGTCCCCTTAAGATTCTTAAGCAATGCAGGGAAACCTTCTTGCCTCCCCTTGTTGACATCATGAATAGGGCCATAAGGGAGGGTATCTTCCCTCCTCAATGGAAAAGGGCTGTAGTGAAGCCCCTACTCAAGAAACCATCTCTTGATCCTGGGGTCTTAAAAAACTTCCGCCCCATCTCACTGCTCCCTGTCCCTGCGAAGATGTTAGAAACTCATCTCAATAAACATCTCGCAGCTTTTGTAGAAAGCTCTGGCTGCCTCGATCATTCCCAGCATGGTTTTAGGAGGGAACACAGCACCGAGTCGGCCCTCACCATAGTGCTGGATAATATCCGCACTCGGGTAGATGGGGGTCAGACCGCCCTCCTTATCCTACTGGACCTTACGGCAGCCTTTGATACCCTATCTCCCTCAGTCCTGTCATCTCGTCTGAGGGAGATTGGGGTTAATGGAGCAGCTTTGTGCTTATTGACCTCTTTTCTTGGTCAAAGAGAGCAAAGAGTGAAGTTGGGGGAGTTCCTATCTCCATCCCTGTCTGTGCAATGTGGGGTCCCTCAGGGGTCAGCTTTAAGCCCAACGCTTTTTATCATATATGTGACCCCCCTTGCCAGACTTATAAGATCTTTTGGGATGGAGGTAGTCTCCTATCCAGATGACACACAGATCCTCGTCTCTCTCTCCCAGTCAGTTATGTCAACTGCCTCCAACTTTAGATCTTGTATGGAGGCTGTAGGACAATGGATGATTCACAACTCACTGAAACTGAATGGGGAGAAGACGGAGGTGATGGTGTTTGGCGGAAAGGAAGAAGTCTGGTCACATGATTGGTGGCCTGATTCATTGGGAATGTGCCCTGACCCCACCTCGTCGGCCAAAAATCTAGGCGTTTTGATCGACCCTACCCTTAACATGTGTCAACAAGTTAATAGAACGGTCTCTACCTGCTGGGGCATTATATACAGATTGAGAAAAATCAGACACTATCTCTCACAACAGGCAAGGAAACAAGTGGCTGTTGCTCTTATCGGTTCTCGGCTGGACTACTGCAATGCGCTTTATGCAGGACTTAATAGAAGTCTGCTGCAGCGCTTGCAAGTAGCCCAGAACGCAGCAGCTAGGTTTGTCCTTGATTTGCCTAGGTATGCCTCGGCTACCTCTGCCAGAAAATTGTTACACTGGCTGCCTATAGAGGATCGCATACTCTTTAAGACCATGTGTATGACCTATAGGGCTCTGGCTAGGGGTAGCTCTTCTGGTGTGGGTGCTATTCTGTCCCATTATAGCCCCTCCAGGAACTTGCGTTCCTCTAATAAACTTCTCCTACTGGTTCCCCGTATCCGTAAAGTGAGATGGGGAGGCAAAGCCTTTTCCTTTCTGGCACCTAAGTGGTGGAATGATCTCCCACTCGAACTTAGGTCTCTTCCCACTTTACAGCTTTTCAGAACTGCCTTGAAAACCCATATTTTTGTAAAGTCATACTTGTAGTGGTGTTTTGTTTTCTGGTTTTGATCTGTTTGGTAGGCGCCTTGATGCCTTCGGGTTTTAGTTGCGCACTATAAATTTATTTCATTCATTCATTCATTCATTTTACATGCTCCTGTTTCTAAAGTTACCTTCTTTCATACACAGTGACATTTGACATACATTTGCTTGCGTGTCTGTGCATGATAATCTTTTCTGAAACTGCATTTGCTTGAATTTCCACTTCATAGTCATACTATCGCTACACCTTGACCGTTCCGTACAAGGGATAAAGTTCATTGCTCAAGTGATGTTGGTTATTTTTGTCCAGTAGGTGACAAAGATATCACAATAGGATAAACAATAGCCACCTGACTGAGGATTCGACATGGCAGCATGGGTGTTATTATATTTACAGCATTGCTTCCTTGTTAAGGGGGAGACAGCATTTCACTGACACTGCAAGATGGCTGCATGATGGAAGTCCAGCCCAGCTGATTCTTGTTTACCCTGCAAAGAGGGATATCAAGTTTACAAGCAAGATAGACAGCTTAATGACACTTAACCACCAGTATTTGGGAGTAAGACCACCTCACAGGGATATGTCAGATCACCCACCCTAAGGAAACTAAGTTAGCAAGCGCTAGGTAGGATTACACTCTTATACACCAGCATATGTTCTCTGTTATAGCCCAATAGTGAGATTGTTCATCTTTTTCGCTATTCTAATAATGCAAATGATGCTATTCTGTTTCATTCTACTGATTAATAAAGTGCAGGTATTTTATACAAGAATCGCAATGCTTCAATAAATATTGAAATGCCTTGCTGAGTATTTCTTGTGCATTTCTTTGAGTATGCATTAGTAACCAAACAAAAGGGTTCTAAATCTGTTATCACAATTTTCTTTGGGGCTTAAGGTTGCCATGTACTGAGGTTGCACATACATTTGTGACCCTGTGAGGTGAGGGGTGTGGATGGTGCCCCACAAGCTAAAAGGACTACAGGCCAACATATCCTGAGGGTGTGCTCGGATTCAGTCTGCACAGCCCTGACATTGATGTTGTCTAACAAACGCACAGTATTACTGGGAGGGTATAAGCTGTATGACAGCTATTTTTCTATAGTATATTGTACTAAGGTATTGCCACGTGGTCAGGATAGGCCCAGTAAGAAACACCACCATTTACATGCTCACATTTCTTAAGTTGCCTCCTGTTTTAAACACAGTGACTTTTGACACATTTGCGTGCATGATCATGTAGGATAACATTCTCTAAATCTGCAGTGCTCACTTATCCACTTTGTAGGCACGCTATCACGACACCTTTAACATCCAGTACAAGGGATAACGTTAACTGCGCAAATATTATTTATGTTATTGTCTGGTAGACAATGATTATACAGTTAAAATAAACAATTATGGTCTGACAGGGGTTGCGGCATGGCAACCTGGGTGCTGTTATTATATATAAAGAACCACTTCCTTTTTTAGGAAGAGGAGCACTCAGCTGACACTGCAGGGCCACTACATGTCAGAATTTTAACTCAGCTGATTCCTGTGTATCAACACAAGGGATGTCCAGCTGTACACCAAGATGGATAGCCTGATGGCACTTACCTGCGTGTAATGGGGAGCTAGACCACCCAGGAAGGGATTTGGCAGGTCACCCACCCTAAGCTAGAACAGGTTAGGCAGCGCTAGGTAGGAGTATGCTATAAACAGTACTTATATGCCTGCATATACCCAATTTCTTAGAACAATGCTGAAAGTGTTTATCTTTCTCACTTTCCTCATAACGCTAATTACGCTAATGTCTTCTATTCTAGTGGTTATCGTAGCACATGTATCTTATACAAAAATCATAATGCTTTAATAAATATTGAACTTGCACACACATTTGTTACCCTGTAGAGTTAGGGGAATAGATGGGCCACTGTAGGGTAGCAGGGATACAGGCCAACATATCCTGAGGGTGTGCACAGATTCAGTCTGGCACCATCCTGATGTTTATGCTGTCTGAACCAATCACATTTTCAAAGTTAAATGTCACAAGTGGAGTGCAGTGCACATTGTGCCCTCCACTACAGTGACAATGCAAACATGAATGCAGGCCTGCCACCAGTATCTTGGCAGTGCAAACTATAACTGCAAATTCGACCTGTCGAAATACCCCTTTTGACGGGCCAAAACCCTCCCTTTAAATACTTACAAGTCACCATTATTACGCATAAGGCAGGAAGCATAGTATTTAATAGTATAAGGTGTAAAAGTTAGACATGTCTTTAAAGTGACTAGCACATCAAAGCTATTTTCACTGTAGCAAAGCTGGTTGTTCAATAGGAAAACACTGGGATGCAATATTAAACTAAATCCTCTATCTCAGGATTGGGACAGGATGATAAAATAATTAAACAACTATTTTTAATAGTTGTTAAAAAAACCAAATCCATGGGAAAGTCAGATTTGTTCTACATATTATGGGATCCTAACTTTCAAAAAGTTACCTTTTCCCTGTCTGACTCGGTAGTTGCTAAATTTGCATTTTGTTATCCCACTTCGGCCAGCTAATATTTAGCATTTAAATAGTTGTGAATGAGGTGTAAACTTGGTCACAGGAGCAAAACGATAGGCTGGTGGGGACTGGCAAAGATGACCTCTCTGAACCTCAGACAATATGCAAGGGGGTCTGGGGGGATTCTTTTTGACATTAAAGTGTCACATCCTGCTTAAATGTAACATTCCACTTGAAAGGTCTGCTTGGGATTTTCATATGACACTTGGGACGCACTTCAAAGAGGCCTCCTCTGTCACACGCAAATTTTAGCTGATATTTGGTCAGGGTCCTACTGTTGTCTCCCAATCCAGACAAGCTCCAAGGACAACAGTGGGCTTTTTTAACCAGACACTGTCTCAGCTATTTGACAGGTCTTCTAGGTTTACATATAACATTTGATGTGCAGTATCAAGAACAGACCTGAGTCAATGATGAAGCACTGAGGATGTTTTAGGGCTGCTTTAAGTGTTCAATCCATCCTATTTCATTTGGTTGAAGAAATCCTGGATTTGGATTTGCTTGTTCGGATTGGGCAATAAAAAAACTTCTCTCTTGATAGAGTTTAGCTTTAGATTGACATTCATGTCAGTACAAGGACAAACAAGCCACAATACTTTCAATATATTTGCTTGTGAAAACTCTAAGGTAAAGATGAGTTTTCTGGAAATATTTGCAAAAATTATTTCTGATGTTGGGAAAGGGGGAGCTGAGAGACACCACGTCAAGAATTAAGATGAACAGAAAGAGGTTGCAAACATGAGTGACTTTGCCATCATTAGTGTACATCAGAAAAATGAAATTATATTTGTATTAACTGCAAAGAATTAGAGAGGTAGGAGGTAAACCTGTAAAGTATGGTGTTAAGTGATCTTATTAATTATGAGAAAATGATGAGGGCTTGGTACTTGACAATGTGTAAGCTGTCTGAAAGATCAAATAGAATTAGATGGTAGGTGGTTTCCTTATCAACATTGACGAGTGTTGCATCTATGACTTTACTGGTGACTGACTGTGCTTCTGTATGGTCTGAAGCTGAATTGATAGTTAGTTAGAAAGTAAGTGGCAACCAGATGTTCTTGTGGATAGATGATTGCAAGATTTTCTCTTATTTTTCAAAAGTAGGGCAGATGGATTATGGGTCATTAGCTCATATTTCATTTGCATCAAGACTATGCTATTTCAGCAATGAAAGGTTTTGCCTTTTTTGAGGGTGTCTACAAAAGTGCATTGTGTGACTAATAATTATCTGGTTATTGATTTTACAACTCTTGTGAGAAGGAATTTTGACTAAGGTGTGAAGATAAGAAGTTAGCAAGTGAGACTATTTTATAGGAGGTCAATGTTGAATGGAAAGGGGAGTAGCCATGTGGTTGTCTGTTTCTATCAATATAATATCTTTACTTGTTGACTTTTTCTATGAAAAAGTTGGTTGTGGCATTTGATTAGTCTGTTGATTTGCTAATGGTGGTTCTGGTAGGCGGCTAAAAGCTTTTAGTAACTTATAAAGGCACTTGTGATTGGAATGTGTCCTGCAAAACGTGTTTTCTTGTTTTTGGTTGGGGCATTTGCTGTATGAAAGTCCTTCAATAGAAGGAGGCTCAAGGTATTGTCTTAATTGTACATTTTTTCAAAGGAGCACAAATGTTGGAACTATCTTTTGTGTTTATTGTAGAATGAATTTAGGTATAAGTTCATTTTGTCAGATGGTTCAGGGCTGATAAAGTATGATGAGATCTTGATGAAGAGTTTCAATTCAGAAAGTCCTTGATTCAATGGTACGATTTCTTCAATATTTTATATAGGATTTGGTGGGTTGCAGGTGAACGGACAATGAATAATGACATGGCATAGGTGTCTGTCCAGTTCAGAAGGGTAGGTGGCAGTTGTGGTTGACCATGAAGGAGAAGACAACAAGGCAGCTAATTTCCTGAACCTGCTGTGGATGGCTGCTGGTGTCATGGTGATTGAGGAGTGCAGTTTTACTTTGTTCTGGGTGGGGTCATCTGTTAAGGTGCAAGCCCCAAGTTACAGGTTGTTGGACGAACTAAAAGATTTGCTTGTGTTGAGGTCGGAACTTTGGTTGATTGACATTGTTGGTATGTTATGCATATATGGAAAAATTGAATGTTCGTAGGTGCATGCATTTGAGGTTTGACTGTGGCTGTTATATAGCAAGTGTGTCTTATGTGCAGCAGGCTCTAATCTTTGGTGACATGGACGGCCAAGATGTACATTAAGGTGGAGAGAGCCAAGCATCTGTGATGAGTCTGACAACACTGTGTAATTTCAATGCATTGACAATATCTGATACATAGTAGGCTGTTAAATGTGAGCATTAATTAACATGATTTGCAGTATTTTGAATGATAGATTCTTGAATAAGTGAGATGTAGATAAAGCTAATGACCTTGGTTGGGTAGTTGACTGCTGTGTGGTTCTCTGGATTATGTGTGGCTTCCTTTGGATCAAACACTTAGGGTAGGATTTTGAGTTTGGTAGTCCTGATTATAGGAATTGGAGAGTAACATGTGATTCAGTATTTCTGCATCTGTTCCTGGGTGTTTTCCACTGGTGTTTCACCAGGGGAGTTCAGATGTTTTCAGCTGCCAGATACCCAAGATTAAACATACAAAATCAGAACTCTAATTAGGTCTGTGAGTTCTGTTACCACCCTCATTGAGGTTACCAAGGCCTTCCACAAGGAGTGGGATGCAAGAGGGTATGTTTTTTCGTCATCTGCAAACCCTAACAAGCCCAAACATCATTTGCCCTTGTGTTTCTCCACCCTTTTTGCTGAGAATACTCTGAGTGCGCACAAGGTGAAAGTAATTGTGCAGGTATCAAAAGGGCCAGTAATTTGCTCAAACAAGGAGGCAGGTCTTTATTAGGTCAAGGCAGTAGCCCAGCAGAAGGGTAATTGCCCCAGATACATGTAATCACCTGGGGGAGTCCTAGGTTGCACCTGTTTTAATGGCCACTCCCCTCTGCTAAATTAACATTGGAGTTACTCCTAAGGGTAAATGGAAATGATGCCTTTCTAACCTCATCATTAATCCATTACATCAGGGAATGTTACATTTCATTCAATTAATACATGGGAAAAGGACCACATGGTTTGGAGTGGACATGACAACAGAATACCAAGAAGCTTTGAGAGGGGAGAAAGAAAGTGGTAAATTTAGGGGGTTGGAGACCAATTATCGCACAATAAATAGTTCATTACAAAGCACCTCTGCGTAGTATTCCAGCAACTTGTAATAAACGTTTTCTGTTCAATATGGGTATTTTCTTTTGTTCCATATATACACTACAAGAACAAAAGATTGTATCTTAGAAAAATTCATTCATCCTCTCAATTATGTCATCATATAAATACACTTATATCACCTGTCCTGAAGGCTCAACACCTGATACCAGCTGCAAGAAGATTTTTGTTCAATATATTACAGATTATTCACAATTAGATACATGGAAAAGGTCCTGATATCTTCCAAACAAAAGGTCAACAAATACTCCCAACCTAGGAACAACCTAACAGCTAATCGTTCTCCTTTCCAACAAGGAAATAGTCGGTTGCATGAACCTTTTCTATCAAAAACTAGTTATTCACAACCTGACCTTCCTAGAGACTCAGATGCACTATCTTCATAAAATTGGTATAAGCAAGATGAATGCCTGCCCTTCTAACCACTATTACTCAGTGGCTGTCTATAGTCCTTATCAAAATCACATAATTAAATACTGTCCAGGGTCAGACTGACCTATGGGACAATCAAGCAGTGCCCACTGGTCTAGTATGACAGGTTGTGTATGGGCTGAGTTATCTGCGTTTTATGGACCTGTTTTATTGTCTGTTGGGCTGTTGATTTTTCTGACATTAAAATAAACATTGCCTTCAGCAAGTTAAAATCTTTACAGTCTTCCGCACTGTAAGAAATGGAGTTGCTGGTTAACTGGGGTGTGAGCCCTGGTCAAGCAGCAACCAAAATTCTTGTCAGGGTGAAGTAACAAGTAAACCCTAAATTAACTCATACCTCATGTAGCTTGGCACAGAGCAGTCTTAACTCAGAGACAATGAGTATTTGTCAAACACGTCAAACAGTAAAATAGTGAAAAGACAACACAAAAAGATCCCACACCAGCCTAGAACAATAGAGTAATCTTTAGTACAAAAAACAAGACCAAAATACCAAAAATACAATCAGCAAAATCAGAGATATTCAGTTTTAAAGGGTCAGTGAATAAAACACAAAGCACCAACTGTCAAGACCTGGTCGTGCCAGACTAGGACAAAGTCACATGGTCAGGACGACTGCGATCGAGCACAGGCCAGCTACAAGGACCCAGTTAGGCCTGCTGAACAATAGTATCTTAATTCCTGATTTGCGGAGCGTTCGAAAGTTCTGCACTGAGGATGCGTCGCACAGCAGAGGTGATGCATCAGTGCTAAGGTGATGAGGAGCTGTGATGTGAGGTTCTGCATCATCATTGAGAAACCTGTTGACAACAGTTTGAAATGCAAAGTCCAGTGTTGAAGATGTGCCGCACAGTCGTGGTGATATTCTGTGGAATTGTGAAGCTGCGGTACAAAAGCCTGCATCTAGGAGGTTGACATCTACAAGTAGTTTGAGGGCCTCTGTCAGAAAAGATTCACACGGGCAGTGGTTCTGATGCAGGGTCGATGCAGAGTTCTATGTGTCGGGATGGCCCTCGCAACAGAGGCGATGCATCGGTTCCAAAGGTGATGCGTTGAACATCAAAACCGATGCATCAGCTCTGCTGCAAATGCGCCATGGAGGAGATGTGTTGCTTCTGCTGGATCCACAGATGGGCTAGCAGAGCACCTTCAGGCTCACTTCCAAAGTTCCTGGACCAGGGTGGTACAACTTGGCAGGGTAGGACTCACAGGTAGCAGAGTCCAGGTGCTGGGTCCAAGGTTGTTGAAGCGTTCTGTCCCTGAGGCGCTGGTCAGGAGGCCTGCCAACTAGCCCTTGGAGTTACTTTGGGCCTTGGGTTCAACAGATGCAGATCCAGTCCTTCTCATCCAGGCAAAAGGGCTGCAGGTCAGCACAGCAAGGCAGTAGTCCCTCAAAGCAGCACTCCAGGAGAGTGGCAGACCTGTCAGCAGCACCGTAATCCTTCTTCCAGGCAAAGTATTCACAGGTCCAGAAATGTACTGAAGAGGCGGTGTCTGAGGTTCTATATTAATATCTGGTACCCTTCCTTGGAAATGTGGGAGGACCTTCTAGAGGTTTCCCTTTGAAGTCCACAGGCATCAGACTAACTACAGGCGGTATGCCGACCCTTTGTGTGGAGGTAGGACATAGCCTACTGAAATGTATTTAGGGCTTTGCCTAGCTCCGTCCTCCCATTCTTCTAGAGAAGGCCCATCCAGGCACACCTAAGGTGTCTATTGTGTGTGGCTGGCTAGGAGGAATACACAAAGCCCAACTGTCAGCTACACCCAGTCATGCAACCCGGGGTTAGGCTACAGACACTAGTTGACTATGGCAGGCAAATACCAACTTTTAAAAAGTGACTTTACTAAAATCTCAATTTTAAAATCTGACAATACCATGAAAGGGGCTTTTTCATTACAATTCCAAACACACCAAACATGAAAAGGTAACCTGCTATCATTTGAAAAGGACACCTTATTAAATATAATAAGGTAACTCCAATGTTATGCTATGCAAGAGGTAGTCGTGCTAGTAGTGAAAAACAAATTCAAGGATTTGTCACTTCCAGGACAAATACATTTTTTGAAAGTATATGTCCTACTTTTGTAAATATACTGCACCCTGCCATGTGGGTTGTTTAGGGCCTACTCTGCGGGGAATTAAAAAGGAAGGTTTGGGCCTAGCAAAGGGTTTCTATTGCCAGGCCAAAATGATGGGTTAAAACTGCAAACACAGGCTGCATTGCCAGGCCTGGGACAAAATTGAGATTGCTACTTAAGTGGCTGGTAAAACCAGTGCTGCAGGCCCTGGGTACATTTAGTACCTCTTTACTCGGGACTTATAAGTAAACTAAAAATGCCAATTGGGGAGAAGCCAATGTTACCATGTTTAAAGAGTGAGCACATGCACTTTAGCATTGGTCAGTTGTGGTTGCGTGCACAGAGTCCTAAGGCCAGCAGAAAATGGAGAAGGGAAGGCAAAATATTTGGGTGAAAACTACCTTAAGGCTGACAGGTCTAACGCATACCATCCAAAACACTTATACAGTATGTGCTTCCAAATCAAAAACTGCCTTAATTTGCAAGCACAGGTCACTATTTTAGTTATCTAATTCACTGAGAGGGGGCGCTTTTATTTTGGTGCCTGGGCCTATTCTCTGTCCTAGTCTGACCTGTCTCACAGGCAAACAATGTCATTACTTTCTATACCTTACATGCTTAAAATTGCTGGCAATTTTGAGACGTGTCCACCTCTTAGATTGCTAAAGCTATGCATTAAAATTGCATTCATTTCTAGCTATCAAATGTCCTCTCCCATTCACTCCTTTGCTACTGTTGAATGATCCCATCACTATTTACCATATGTGTATACTCTATTCTCCTACCTCAAAGGGCCTGCTGCCTTCCCTTCACTTTCTATCATGTCCCTCTGCAAACGTCCTACTCCTCATTCCATTGAGCAAACTATCCCTTCCTTAAACACACTAAGACCTAATCTCTTCTAACCTCCATTCAGCCACCAAATCATTTGCATTTTCTAAGAAGTCCATACTAATAGAGTCATCTAACCCCCATTGATTAAATTTACCTACAGCAAAACTGAAGTATATGCCTGGAAAGCATTCCCTGACAGCCCAAAATGAAACCTTACAGCAAATTAACCACTAGACTAACCACTCACCTTGAATTCCGAAGGAACTTGCCACTTCCCGTACGTGCTTCAATGCCTCATCCTCACTAATAAGTGCTAAATGAATGCAATTAGATACAGTGCAATGCAATATATTTCTGAGAAGAGAATAAGCATGTTGTGCAAATCTGGATATATTGTTTTCAGACATTTTTGAATATGTAATCAAAAGATTATTGTAAGTCTATCATCTAAATGTTAGCTTTTCGGTTCCTCGTGTATCTCAAAAAAACAACTTTAACATTACAATGCATTTCAGCATACATTTTAAACAAATATACACTTTGCTTAATTGAAGCATTGAAGTCAGTAGATTGTAAATCTAATATCAGACAATGATGCTTTCTCCACTATTTAGTTTGCTTGTAATTTGAATCTATCATTTTGAAGTAGATTTCATAGTACGCAATATGTTGTCTATGCAAAGTTTAGATTATACTGTCTACATTTGCTATCAGCAGGGTATTACAAAGTAGCCTATAAAACTACAGACCCATTTACAGAATAATATGCTTGGAGAAGTCAGCAATTTAAACCAACTCTTAATACTGACATTCTTCCACATTCTTAATCATTTTCTTTTCCAGCAGTGAAAAAGGACATAAAAATATCATTGTACAGCTAAATTGATTTATATTGGGGTTTGTAATACACTGCAGTTCTAAAGAAACACATAAGTTAATATTTAGGAAGACAAAATATCATTCCAATTTCTCCAGTAAACAAAGTGTGTATGTGCTTATTAATCTATGTTAGAACACATTATGATAGGAACAGTTAAAACAACAGAATTGAGGAACTAAGACAGCCTACATTGAATGAAGTAAATGCAAATGTGACATTGATTTCCTTAACTATATTCATTATTTGCAAGCACTGTATGTTGTAAAAAATATAGCACTGAAATGCTGAGTGAACATCTAAGCATAAAACACTGTGACAGATTCAGAAGCTTTGGTTATAATCATCATAGCTCATGTTTGAATGCCAAGTATAAGCCAGAAACAGTTCTAGAATAATCCTGGTCTACTACTGGATTTCGCGACTGAGCCAACGGCGCAACAAGAACAAGTCACACAAACTTTGCATCAATCGGGTCCACAACCATATGATCCATCAGGTGAGATATTCTATTATTAGGGCACTTAGGGCCATATGTAGGTGGCCTAACATTTACCACTTCATAAATACCGAATTTTACCGATTCGGTATTTATGAAGTGGTAAATGCTATGTAGGTAATCCATCGGTAATATTTACCGATTCGGAATGGGTCGGTATTTTAGAATCGGTATTTACCGATTCGCTAATGGTAACTGGCTTCCCATTGATTCCTATGAGCCAGGAGGCCCATAGGAATCAATGGGAAGCCAGTTACCATTACCGAATCGGTAAATACCGATTCGGTAATGGGGGGAGCACAATCAAGGGTGGCAGGGTGTCACAGTGACACCCTGTTGCACCCCTGATTCCTGCATGTGTGCACATGTGGCACACATACATGCCCTAAGGGCATGTATGTCTGCCACATTGCACACTTCTAAGTGCAAAAAAATGCTTTTTCAAAGCCATTCGTCATTTACCACCAACTTTTAGTTGGTGGTAAATAACGAATCCACACAACACCCACACACTCCCCCTACATCTCATTTCAGGATTCGGTATTTACCGAATCGGTAAAATTACCGATTCGGTAAATTACCGAATCCTGAAATGTGCCCCCTACATACCAAAAGCCTGAATACCGGTCGGTAACGGGATTTTTACCGAAAATCGGCCGTTACCGACCGGTATTGGGCTTCCTACATATGGCCCTTAGAGTGCTGGAAATTGAATACTTTGGAAAATTATAGTTTGTTCTTAATTAGCATGTTCCTGGGATGCACTGATGGATCATTTCTGCTGTATTCCAAAACTATTACCCTCTGATCTGTCTGCTGTAGAGATGAGACTGAGCAGACCTGAAAACGGTAATCCTTGCATAAAAGGTTGGTCTTACAGTAAGGAGATGTGATGTGATTGACTCAAAAAGTCAACAGTCTGTTGCCTGTTGCTGAATTTCCCTGATCTTCTGGTCAGTGTACAGAGGAGTTAGCCATAACATTTGCACGAAGAGGAAACAGTTGAAGACCCACCTCTTAAAGCACACAAGTGTGAAGCTCACTTCTACTCACAGAAACCAGACACTAGCACTCTGCTGCTTTTTAGCTAGGTTCATGCTATAGAAGGGCCACATAATTATAAAAAATAAATAAGCATTATGAGTGTGGAGGTAGCATAGAGTTATGATGCATCTCTCCTTGCCTATAATATAGTTTTCATTACACATGTGAGGAAATAAGTGCAAATAACTGCACTCATGGCTTACTCCTGTAATTCAGAAGTTAGCAAGAAATACTACAAAGTCACAGCATTTTCTTTGTGAATCAGTCAAAGTCTAGGTTAATAGTGTTCTCTTGCACATGCGTACTGTAGGACAGATGGAAGGTGAGCAATCTATATTGCATCTGATTTACTAAATCCTCCACTGCAGACCAGTGTTTACATCAAGTTCACCCTAATTTGGCAAGCCACTTCATTTTGTCCATTCAATGTAATAGTTGGCATGACTTTAATATCTATTTATGTTCTGTGAGTTATAGCTCAGCCTATGGCATGCCACCTTACGCATCTGCAATATAGCATGTTGCTAAGAAACCCTTGCATTGCATCTTTGTAACTTTTAGGATTCTCTATCCCTTCAGGGTTTAACCAGTTTTTTAACATATTTATATTTTTTTTAACCAAAAGGCCAACTTTCTCAATTGAATTTCTGTTTTATCCATAATGTTATATACAGATTGTAATATTGTATAGGACTGTTTCCTTTTGCAATGATTTTAGTTAGTCCGCAAATAAATATTTACTTACTCATTTATGTTCTGTATTCATGCAGCTTGTGGGATTAGGTTCCCAATTCCAAAGATGTGAAAGACCGATAATTTCCAATAGTCTTTCCTACTCATATACAGTCTAATCCTTCGATTTATATGTCTTGGACAGTGGTAAAAACTGTAATGATACTACTCTTAAATCCCTTTGCGAATAGTAAACGATCATAAACTTACACAAAAGTGTACGTTTACCTTTGCAAATCAGGCCCATAGGGTGAAAGGCACTGCAAAAACATAGATTTTAAAATAAAGCCAGCAAAAAGTTTAAAATAATTCAACATCTATTTAGTTCCTAATTGCAGGCAAATTTTCTTCCCACCTATTTGTGAACTAGGTCCATAGAATATTTGGGAGATGACCATGGATAGTGGATAGTGGGTTTAGGACAAGACCAACATTATGGAGATAGATAGTGGGTTTAGGACAAAACCAACATTATGGTAGATAATTTCTAAGGGGCAGCATTTTGGTATCCTTTGTTTTGAAGTCTATGTTCTTGCAAAAGATGTTTTGCACTTTCTGCTTTCACAAGCTACCTTTTCAATAAAACCTTGAGAAAAATAATTGATGACTACCCCTTATCCATGGCCAAGGTAATGGATAGAATGATAATATCTATACTAGATGGTGAAAACAGATGCTACACATTTGTGTTAATATAAGTGTAATGAATATACATATCTATTTACTCAATCTATTTTTAATCAAAACATAATAATACAGAAGTCATTTGACGGACTTAAATCGCAATCAAAAGACAACGTCTTGCATCACTGAAGTTGTAGTGCTACTTCAAGAACCAGATAACAAGAGCAGACATGCGAATGCAAACATGTTTTGGGAACTGAGAAAAGCAGTAAAGATAAAATTACTATAAGATTTTCTATCTTGCCCTTTTCAGAAGTGACCTTGAATCCACTTGACTTCAGATACTCAGTGAGATATTATAGAAAATATCATCAGATATTTAAAGATCTATGTGATTCACAGAGCTAAAATACGCACACACATAAGAACAGCATAACAAAGTGTTCTACTACACCCCTGTGAGAATGCATGAGGAGAAGCATACATGAACCACAAACTGGCAAAAATAGATTTCATACACCAACACTTTCTGTGCACAGCAGTGTTAAGTTGTAGGATTTCCAAGACCAATTTACAAAGATGTATGTATGAGCTGGGGTCATTTACTTCTGGAACTCCAACAGTAAGTGAATAGTGAGTCACATGTACTCACAGACAAACCTTTGGATATGGGAAAATTAAGAAATATTTATAATGATGTAAAGTAGTGGCAATGGTAATCATGAATGGATTGATAAAGCCAAAGTGTACTCTTACTATGTAGCATGAAATATAATGCATGACAAAAATATCACATCCCCTACATCGACCTAACCACTACATGGAAAGGTATATTTAGGTACTTAGACGTAGTTACGAAAAATAAATATATTTTTACCTTGACAATGTAAAGTAGGATGCAGTAAATGCAATATTTATGTACGTCAATATCATCAATAGTGACATACAACCCAAGGTGGCCAGGACCGGACTGGGAACGAAAACCAGTTCTGGCAATTGACTCGGACTGGCCGTGGGGGGAGGGGGCAGTGGGGGGCTATGCGATGCTGCATAACTGCCCCCTGTAACAAAAATGGCCTACGGGAGTCCAAAACTAGCCCCCACCATGGCGGCCCACCGGGAAAGCGCCAGGTGCCTGCTAGGGCCATTCCCGCCCTGATGAAGCAGTATCAGAAACTCAGGCATCCACTGTCAGATTGGGAGAATACCGATTGCACAGAGCGAGGGAATGCAATTAGTGACTCCAGAAAAGTATTGCCAATAAAGATTGCAACAATGAAAGTGGAATAAGAAGAATAAGAATAATGTGACAGTTCTGGAAGGGGATTTCTATGAAGGGAAAGCGCTGCAAAAGTAGATCTCTGTGAAGAGAAAGCACCATCATAACTGAAAGCATAGTGCTATGACTGCAGGAAATGTGGGGAGAGTAGCTTGACTTCTGGAAAAGTTTCAAAAATGGAGGATTTTGTAATTGTAGAACAGGCCTGTAAAAGGCAAGCGCTGCTAAGTGAGGATGAGAAGAAAGGTGTAGCTTGAATTCAAGAAGAGTATTGTGAATACAGCATGCTAAATAGTAAATAAATAGAGAGGGCTTGTGTGCAATTCGTTGCGGTTACAAACTGTAGGCATGTGCAGCAAAGATAAAGCTCAAAAGGTATGGAAGTGGACAACTTGTATTAGACTACATTTTTCACTTAGAATTCATCTTTCAAACACTGCAAGTACAAGGAAAAAATCTTTGTATTTATATCAATTTATAGAAGACATATGTCGGACAATATTTGATTTCAGGAAAAACAAACAGGCTTGAAGATAACAAAAAGATATTGTATCCTGTTGCAATAGGGTCCATCTGAAGTATAGACCATTCTTCTGTTCTAATTGGCATATGCAGATTTACAATTCTTTTGAGCAGGCACCCTTTGTCATATATACACATTTTCTTCAAGGTCACCCCATGTGTTTCACCTTTTCTGGACCTTATTTTTGCAGGACATAGAACTCTGTGGACTTTAACCCAGTTAAACAGGAGTAAAGTCCTCTCTCCCCTTGTGGAAATTGGCTTGACTCTAATTGGCATTGTTAACTTTACTACAAGGCCATAGAATAAGATGCAGAAAAACATCAAAGGCATGGAAAGTTAAATGTCATTTGGAGGCTGCAGCACTGAGTGTGACATCCACCACAATGTCAGAGAAAACATGGCTTCAGATATACCCTGTGTATGCTGACTGCAGCAGCCTAAAACATTTAGTAGTGACCTGTCAAAAACCCTTTTTGACAGGTGAGAAACAATGTTTTTAAATATTCCCTAAGTACACCTTGTCACCCACAATATAGTGTGCCTGATATTTAAAAGTGGAACATGTGGAAAATTAAAATAGGCATGTTCTTTCTGTGACTAGGCTGCAAAAGCTATTTTCACTGGCAGGACTGTAGCCAGTGATGGCTGCCACAACAGGAAGGTGGGTGGGTGTGGGGGTTGGACAGGCGATAGGAGAATTTTTTTTTTTAAATACATACCTTTTGCCGGAGCCTCCGGCGCCGACAGCTGCCTCCAATCTCTCCCAGCATTCTCTGGTCAGGCAGAGCCCGGGAGAACATCGCCAGGATTGGTCTCAGCGGCTTGCTCTGCCATTCAGACACTGCTGTGTAGCCTGTGGCTTTTCTGCAACCCGGATGTGAACACAGCCGGGTTGGAGAAATATAAGTGCGCATGTATGTTTGGCCGGCCTAGGACAGCCGGCAAAACATAAATGCACACTTCTAAGTGCCCACCACCTGCCTGTCATGACCTGGCTCCATCCTGCAAGCATGTCAGAGGCAGTCACAGAAAAATAAAATCATATTGTTTCAATTTCATTTTATTTTTCTGTGATTGACTCTGACGAGTGGGGCGATGCTCCTCCACCATTACAGAGGAGCCACCCTGGCTGTAGGTGAATTGCAGAAGATGTCAAATTAAAGATCATGAAATGTAGTCAGTAACTTTTTACAGGAAATGGCTACAAAAGTCATTCAAAGACAATTTTTATCATCATAAATACTTTATTTTGGTCATGGACATTAAAAGCAACAGGAACATAGTAAACATCACAATTTTCATTATTTCGTGGAAAACAGCATTTCTAGCAAATTTAATTTAAAATCAGACACTTCTCCAGTTGTACAAATAAAAAAAGATACATAAAAAGCTTACATACAAAGCTAATTGTTTTAAAAGGTAGGCGTTGCTACTAAGATAATTTTTATAGTGGTCCCCACAATATTAGAACAATAAAGTGCGATATACATTACTAGCAAATACTGTTATATGGGCCTACATTCAAGGCAATATTCTCACTGCTATAACCCAGTGACCTAGTTGAACTTCAGTCACAGTTACAGTTAAATGCCACTTGCAATACAATCTTGGTATGAATGGGCCATGTTGATTCAAGATATTTAGCGATGAAAAAAACTATACATGGTCTAGAGTCAGACCTGCAAATTCTCAAAGCCATTTTATATGCCGGATTACCAAGTTACAGCAAAGGGGCACATCCCATCACCTACGTTGTCTTGCATACATTGGACAATAGAATAAAAGGTGTTCATCAGCCTCATCAATTTCCCTGAATGCAAGACAAAGCACACAACACTCTTGTGGTTCCTCTATTTGATGCTGAAGACTGCAAGCTGAAAAGTTTCCAACCTGAATCTCATATAAAAGAGCCTGGTAAATGGAGGGTCAATCTCTTTGAGAAGCGACTCAAACTTTGTGGTAAGTGTTAGCTTTAAGAAATGTCTGTCAATCCACAGTGAAACACTGATTGGGTTGTTTTCATCCTTTCATTTTCCCCAAAAAACAGTTTCACCACTGTAATTGAAGAAGAAATTCAGACAGAACCTAAAGTCTGTAGGGTCTGTTTAATGTACTTCAGCCACAGTATTGTTACTACTTTTCTCTGAATGCCAAGAATGTCCTTCAATCCCATCCTGTAGGGTTCCAGCTCATCAATTACCCGTAGCCTCAACCAAAATAGAATGAGTTTGAGCTTGACTTTGGCAGTGTTTGGCTGCATATCCAGATCCATTTTAAAAAAAGACTAAGGCCGTGCAGCCCTCAAACATTTATTCTCAGAGACCCCTAAAGGCTCTACATTACTGTGACCCCAAAGTTCGTAACCACATGCTGCAGCAGCCACTGCCTGGGCTCTCAAATTTCTGTAAGAGGTAACACCAGGTGGAGAGAAGTGTTCTCTGCAAAGCTCAAACTCAACGTGGCTACAACTATTTATAAGTTAAAGAAATAGGGTAGGGCCAAGAACGCAACCTTTTCTGACCCCTTCATCGACCAATAATCAGTGTGTTGTTTCCCCGTTTGTACCCTTTCTCATTTTCGCATAATTGTCTGTGTGAAGATGCACTATAATATTCAATAGAGTGGGCAGCAACCCAACATCTCTTAAAATGCTCCAGAGCCTATCTCTAGGGACCATGTTAAAGGCAGCCTTCAGATGAACAAATACTATATATGGGATATCTCTATTTATGTCCACCACTTTCCATCTCAACAACTGTAATCTGAAAACCTGGCCAACAGTACTCGTTTTCAATGAAAGCCTGCTTGGAACTGGGATAGTACCTTGTTATCCTCCATCCAGGAGAACAAACAGTCCAAAACCTTGTTTACTGAATATTTTCCGAGCAGTGTCAATCAACCTATTGGGTGGTAATTGGCTGGGTCAGATTTTGTGTTCTTCTGAAAAATAGGTAAATCCTCTGCTACTCTTCAGGTAGAGGGAATTGGTACACCTGCCATAATTGCATTGGAGACTCTTTTTAAATACAGTGCCCAAACATCTAGCGCTGAGTCATATAAATCCCTGGGGATCTTCTCTGGGCCTGGGGCCTTGCCTGTTTTCTGCAAACAGATAGTTCAATGTGTTTCTTCCAGAGAAAAGAATGTGTTACATCAGCTGCCTCCCAAGAGAACCTTGCAGTATCAACCAGATTATCTACTGATTCAGTGGGCAATGCCTCCCTATCTGGTGTGTCATGATCTGCATTAGTAATATTACCCACACTGTAAAGGGATTGAAAATGGATAATCCGGTCCTGGGGTATATTTTTTAACTCCAGTCTCATCATATTAGTTTTACCACCATGAATAATCATGTGCCAGAAAGCCACCTGGTTCCCAGTCCAGGTGGCATCCAAAATCTCCCTCCATACAGGAGTATCCCAAGTTATTTTGGACTGGTTTTGAAGCTCTTTATATTTAGCTCCATCATCTTTGAATTTTGGATGTGGAGGCCACTTTTAACAGTTTTAATCATATGGGACGTGGCTACTCTGCAATCCCTGTTGTACCAAAGAAAGTTAGCGATTTGTGGAGATTATTGTGTGGTGGTGAGTTTAGTAAAACAAAAATTCTTCAGGTCCTCAAAACATTGAGGCCCTTATTATGAGTTTGGCAGTCCTCAGACTGCCAGGCTCACAGGGATGCAGTGGTGGCGGTTGAGCCACCACCGCATGGGCGGTCTGACAGTCCTATTAGGACTTTGGCAGTCGGACAGCCATTGTAATGCCGCAACCTCCTGGGAACTACGTTCCCTGGTGTTCAGGCGGCGGTCTGAGGGCTGCAATATACTTGGTGGTACCTTGAGGCACCGTCAAGCATATTACAACTTTTCTCACTGCCAGAGGTCTCATGGAGGTTCCTCCTCCATTTAGCTGGTGGTGGTGAGGACGGGCCCCTTCTTGCCCCTTTGCACAGGGGTGCATGTAGGAGGGCACATGTTGTGCCCCATTGTAGATTTGCACCCCCAGTTCCTGCACAGGAAGGAATGGCCTACATGGTGCATTCCCTCCCATGTGGTCCCATGGTAGTGCTGTTTTAAGGCACATAATGAACCTTTAAACAGTACCGTTGTGGGACCACCATGCTGCTCGCCCGCCAGACCACAAAATTACTTGTAATCTGGAGGGTGGGCGACCGTGAGTTTCAACGGTCCTGGAATGGAGCGGTGGCATGCTGTCCAGTAGAGGACCGCCGAAACACATAATCAGCCCTTCCGGTGTAGGTCAATGACAATAAGTGATTAGAGGCTGGGATCAGCTAATGCACATACATTTGAAATTTTGTGAAGGTGTAATTGGCCTTAGGTGACCTCATTGCTACTGTGTCCCACCTAACATTCCTCCTATTATTAGTGATGGTCAAATCCCCACAGGACAGCCTGGATCTAGAAACAGTAAGGTCCAGCAAGCCCTGAGGGTAAAAGGGAGGCGAAAATGGTCACTCTCATATCTGGCTATGACTTACATTTTGATAAGTGCTGGCCACGAGTACAGGTCGAATAACATGTAATTGATGTTACTCAAGTATGCATTCCTTCTGAAAGTGGGTTTTCTTGTTAAATCTGAAGCTGTTCGACCATTACAAGCCTTATATGGCAGGATAGTGAAAAGTCTATCAACTGCAGAGCGGCCCTGGATGTAGCTGGGATGGAGGGACATAGCTCTTGAAGGATACCCCATTGTTGGTCTTCGTCACAGACTATGTCCTTTACAAGGACTGATGGCTCGAAACATACATTGATGTCTCTTCCTACTATGACAGCTAATGTCTTACTAGCCACCAGTATACACTCTCTCAGTAACAGTATAACCTGTAGACTTTGTTGTGCTTCTACTGTAGGCGTTGCACACGGAAAGTTTTTGGCCATTCCAAGGTAAGAATTTTAACCCCAGTATATTGAGGTATCAATATTTAATTGTTTCACCTGACACCCGAGTTCCCAAGGCTGGTATTTGGAAGGTTGTAAAGTGGTGACTGTAGTATGGAACTATATCCCATGTTTCCTGGAAGATAATGACATTGGCTATATCAATAAATACCCTCCTGCCTTCTTGGGCGATTTGCTCCCTACTTCCCCTATGTTTCACAACACTACTTTAAGGTGTTAATTCGTATAGTGTTAATTATCTGATCTTCCTGCGGGATGTTGGTGTTATTATTGGGGTTGCATTTGGTAAAATAGGGATATATACATGTCCTTCTCTGCAGGGATTTTTGAAGAACAGTTAGAGGGGGTAGATAAACAGTTTGAAATCTTGATAACATTATCCAACATTTTTTCCTGAGTTAAATTCAACACTGTGCTAGCTGATTCACTAGAGATGTTGTCAGTAGTCTTCAGTCAATGAATAAGGGACATATGGCAAATACGTCATGGTGTGTCTGTTCTTTTTTAATGCAGGGGATAAGTTTTAAATTGGATTTTAGAATTTGATGGTGGGAATGACGGGCATCAAGAGATAGGAGGCCACTTACATGTTATGTGGACCTAAGTGTCTACTTAACACTGTCAAAATTGTCCACTTCAGAGGATAAATGAGGTGCCCCAAGAATATCCGCATGAATTAAACTATAACACTTTCAAGCACCCCTCATCCAATGGGTGACCGTATTGGTTAAGGAAACCTCATTATCTCTAAGATGCAGTTGTAGGTTTAGAACCCCTATGATGTAAACTGTCCTAGTAGAAGATGGACTTCGGCTGCATGCGCCCTCCCGTAAACAACTTCTGAAACAAGTAGGTAGAAGTTCGTACTGGGTTGGGAAATTAGGAAATGGTGGGGACATATGATATGTAGGAATGCTAGGGTTATTATCTAAGAGGGTCTGGTGTAAGAGGTGGTGCCTCTAAACGACAAGATGAATTTGTGTCACTTAGTCGTGCTTCCTGGACAGATTCTGGATATCCATGTTGGTGGCCATTTATATGGATTAAAAGATTAATTCATAGGCCTTAGGCTATAGGGGATACAAACACTTAACTCCCTGAGCTGAATAAAAAATGTAGGGATCGATTTCCAGATTCATATCAGAGTGGTGCATGTTAGGTGGGGATTGAGCCATCATTGGGCATGATTAGACAAGGGACTAACTCCTCTATGTGCTGGAGGGAAGGTTTAAATTCAACCCTACAGCCCTTGGTCTCAACCTACCTGATGTAGTAGCTTGAGGACATGGCTGTCTGTGTGTATCGTAAAGGGTGCTCTGACAGCGAGCGCACCTTTTCTCTTAGGTCTGTAATATTAGCCCTCCTAGTGAGAATATTCCAAAGTTACAATAGTGAGCAACTAGATGCATCAGAACTCATTGACTGGTGTACTGGCTGGTCACCAGCTCTGCCCCACATCTGTTGAATCACAGGTAGCTAATGGAGCAAAGCGATTGGTGCAAAGTATTGTGGATTCTTGCAGAACATGCGGTTCTATTTGAGGTTGAAGTTGGGGAGCAATAGTTTCACTAGTCACGGGGTTTGTTTTTGGCACCCTTTTCTCAAATAGCGAAAGCACCTCTAGTTTCTTTTTAGTTGGATTTATTGAGTTGGGATTGTCAGGATGTAAAATTTTATCCACTCACTCAATAGGATTAGCACATTATCTTAAAGTTCTGTTTTTGGGGTTAATATATTTTAAATTGTAGGAGCAAAGTGTACTGTAGAATGGTTTGCAATAGGGCAAACATGAATGGCTTCAAAAGTGGGTAGGGTTGCCCCTAGGAACTTTTACCCCATTGTTTAGGGAGGAGCTAGTAGCCACACCCACCAACTAGCTGGTGCCAACAATAAATGTTGCACCCAAAGTCAGATCACTTTCTGGACATGTAGAAGATCAGCAAAGGACTGGACCAGCTTTCTGTGACCTGGGAGCGACCATAAAGGACAGGATCGCTGGCTCTTATATCCTGTAAAAAGATGTGGGCTCCAAGTTTCAGTTGGTTAACCTCCTCTGAGGCTACAGGGACATAGTAAACTGAAAGTAACCTTTTCTCTGTAGTGCCTAGCTGACCAGTAGCAACTGCACCTGGACTGGACTTTACCATTGCCCTTTGCTGGAGTGAGTCCTAACTTTTATGCCCTGCCCCCAAAGTCCTAGGAGCCTTAGAATTGACCCAAAGGAACTGCTCCAGAAACCCTTAATGGGTGGGGCTTCAAAGACTACGGGACTGATTTAGACTGCAGAGGGCAGTCTTTACTTCATCAGGGCAGTGGAGTAAAATATTACAGCACCCTCACAGTGTACGTGTCCTCCAAATCTAGATATGTCCACTGGCCCAGGGAACATCTTTTACACTGGCAGGACCTGGCAGAACCATTCATCAAACTTTTAACACGCTTTGTTATTTTCTATAACAAAATCCCAAAGCAGGATTTTTTAGAAAAAAAATACCCATTGACTTCTACATCATGAGAGTTGCATCATGGGAGTTGCCATGATCATAGACTATCACTGGTGCTTACTGCTTATTGGCACTATTTTCAACACTTAAGCTTTTAAAAGTAATAATTTCTGTTATCCCTATTGGATTCTTGTAATTTTCATGCCATTTTATTTATTAAATATTACTCTACTTTTCTAATTTAGTTTGAGATTTTTATTCTTTGGTGTTTTGTGTTTAGCATTACTTTAGTGCTGCGTACATACTTTAGGCATTGCCATAAATCTGCTCTGTGCCATAGTTACCAGGTGGTTGAGCTCAAGTTAATTTACTATCTTTACAGTTTATCCTGACATGTTACGGATGTTAATCCTTGTGGTGGGCTGCTGATTACCCCAAATATTAATCCACTTTCTTACACTCATGCAATGCAACACACAGCAAACAGGAGCATCATAAATATTTTCATCCCAAGCATGTAAATCCGTTGTAAATGTATGAAAGGTGTAGCAAAATTCGAAAGAATTTCACACAAAACTGTACCTTTTAAGCTAGCATATCCTGGCTTTGTGTCAAATCCTAACTCCAAATTCAACCAGATGCAAATGAAGCAAAAGCTGAATATCACCTAATATTCCATTGCATGATATGTGAAATTTCAGAGACATTACACACGTTATGTGCCTTACATTTTGCCAGTTGTCATTGCATTGATATTTGTATTGAAGCCTACAAACCTTACTACAAATCTCAAGTAATACACTGTAATAATGCAATGCTTATCATATTGCTAAACAAATATTTTTTTCTGGACCATGGTCTATAAAATCATTGGCATAGGAATTTAGTAAACATGACATTTCTCAATTTTATAACATTCTTTTATCACAGCATTGCATGTTTTCAGAGACCACTGAACCATGCGTTTGTTAGAAAATCTAAAATTAAGTACCAACACAATGATGAGCAAGAAAATAGTACACAACAGATTTGACTTTCTTGCATCTGGAGCCGGGACACAATCACATGAAGAGGCTGATTGGCTGTATATTACTTCTTTCAGTGGCTACGTACTACTCTTGGTGATCCCATGTGAGGAGACTGCTATGTTCTATCTACTTGGGCTATGCTAACCTCCTAAATTAGACATTGCAAACATTTTACAATCTCAGGTGATCCAACATTATTCACCTTCTTAGGAATTTCTCATTATGTAGTTGCACTCAGTTGTTGATCCGTTTTTTATACAATTGGTTAATTTAACATAGCTTTGTAGTCAGTCATATTATTATGTAATACTACTTGTGGTATGTCATAATTTTTTTAGGATACATTTCTATCTTCTACCAAGGTCTCAGTTATTGTCATAATGGTCTAAGTAAACAAACACCCTGCAATCAATTAGATAACTTAGAAAGTGAAATAATCTGATTAGATAGACTGTACTATCTCAAAATTTAAGGTACTTCCTGTTATCAATGTGAAACCTCTAAAAGACAGTAGGATCACTTAGATTGTCATTTGATACATAATTGTTTTCAGAATTAAACATACCTTCTTTCAAAACCTGCGTCCCAATTTCAGTCATGCTTTTAACACAAAATACATCTCGGATTTGTATCCCTCCACCACAGAGAATTTGGGGTTTATTTCGACGCACATCCTGCTGGTCTAGTAGTTGACTAACTTCACATTCTTTCCAAGCAGAGGTCTTCCATAAAAACCTGGGGAAGAAGCAAAGTATGTTTAATACTTAATGTACCTCACAGACTCTCCTCTTTATCTAATGGATTTGTTTTTCTTTGATTATGATGTAAGGTGGTGACATTTCTAAGCAATATCGTAAGACATTGAGACTAAAGAAAACAAATATATATTTTAAATAAACCAGTTCAATCGGGTAACATTTGCTTAATGCACATTATCTATTAGGGTTGAGTAGTACACTGTATATAAGCTTTCAATTTTGCATAACATGGTTGATTTTACCAAAACAATAGATAAAAACTATAACCATGCAGGGACAACAGCCTTACCTATTCCATGAACACATCAATTCACTGCAACTAAAATTTTAACTGTGTTTTTAAATTTAAATGTTGTGGAAAGAAAAGAAGTAATCTTTGTTAAGAATTCTGCCTTCACTAAAAGCTAACCTACAAAAGTCTGCAACTGTATACAGCCTGCTTTGTGACGGCGAATCTAATGTATCTGTTTGAACACGTAACACTTCCTGGACACATTTTCTTTTATGTTGAGCATTCCCTCAGTGTACTTTACAATAAGTAAATAAAGTTGATACAAACAGTGAATAAAATAACGGCATGTACAATACAGATAAGATACAGAACTATAAAAACAAGAAAGCAGACACATGCTAATACTTCACAGTGAAAAATAAATGAGCATTCTTGATGTCATAATGAAACAATTGTCTGCAAATCATGAAAATTTTCAGTTGGCTGCCTCAATTCCTTACGAGGTGATATCATGAGCGCATCTGATGCAAATTTATGCAGATGGATAAAGAGATTGCTTCCACCCACTACATCATGAATCATTTCTTCTTTTGTTGTGGACAGCTAATTCATATCACCATGCTTCCCTCTACATGAGAAGCATTGACAAATGGAAGGGCATTGTCTCCAGCATTTTGCAGAGGCAAGGACACATGTGGGTAACATTTTTGTCAGGAAAAGTTTGTGATCTTTCAAAGGTAGAACGTTTGCCATTTACTGGACATTTTGCACATTTCTAGCACAGAAAAGTGGGGAATTTGTGACCTTTCTTAACCATAGATTGACATTCACATGACTTTGTGAAATAAACATTCTGGAGGTCACAGACGCCACGTCACCCTGCAGTCCCATGTGTGTTACGTTTTCAAAAATGTCTGAGGCTGATAGCTTTCTTTGGGTGCCAAGTGACCCCAGTCTCAAATATTTCAATCATTACCAATGATCCTAATCTCCTAATCAAAAACATTTCCTTTGTGTAATTGGCACCTAATCAGAACCAGGAAGGTCTGGTACCTAAGACAATTACCATAGGATGTGTAGATCTTGAGAATATAAGATTGTGGTGGGTTTTGATAGAGCCTAGAGGTGATAACTGAATCCAAAAGTTAGCTGCGTAAGGGATGTCAACCATTAGATCTCCTCAAAAGGTACAAGAACCTTGAGTGAGCAATACATTTGAGTTATATACTTTATCTAATAATACTGACCTAAGACATGATTCTAGCCCATAGGTAATTTCTTAAGAACACTTATTTATTTATCCGTATGTATATAACGGCGCTAAGGAGAGCACATTCTAAGTGAGTGTGGGGTTCTGACAGAGGGTCTCTAGGGTTTCTTTATATTTATTAACTAAAACATTTGCTGATATTCCTAGCAGACCACCATCCATGTGATAACCTCCAATCAAAGTGAGTCACAATTTGCAATCTACCTCATTAGTGTTTATGAGGAATGTGACCTACTCCAATTGCTTATTTTGTGAATTGATCTGATTGTATATGGGTCGGTTCGCAAAATAATTTAGTAGCCGTAAAAGGTTGGTGGGTGAATTGCAACCACTTTTTTCAACCGAATTCATAGTACATAAGGCCCATAGTGTCTAATTGGGCACCAATAAAACTGCCGTACTCTTTCTTATGACAGACAGACATCTCCTGCCCATTCTTCACAGTTTTGAAGAAATCAAGAAAAAATCTTCCATTGCTGTTTACTACAACCAGTAATGGGACTTACATATGAACCTTTAAGATAATGAGAAGGGCATGATCCAGCTGTCTTTACCACTCTGTTTCACTTCCTCAAGGTATGGAAACATTCTGACATGCCTTGAGACAACAAAACTGACACCAGGAACAAAACGGTCTCTAGTTGGCAATGGTTTTCACCTTTGTCCACGTAGGGACCCTTATTCCTAGTCAGGGTAATAAGATACACTTCTAAAATAACCCCTACTCGCCACATTGGTAGCTTGGCATGAGCAGTTAGGCTTATCTCAGAGGCAGTGTGCAAAGCATTTGTGCACACATACAATAATACAGTGAAAACACTACAAATGGGCACCACACCACTTTAGACAAATAAGTAATCTTTATCTAAACCAAACAAGACTAACATGACCAAACTCCAACATACAATATTCAAAATATGACTCTTAGAAGGTAAAAACAGTTCTGTCCACAGCAAACTATAGATGCAACACTTTCAACACAAAGTACCTTGGATGCATCACAACCATAAACAAAAACAGCAGCAGGGAAGGTGATGCATTGGTTCCTTATGCCAAGGGAAGGTGATGTGTCAGTTCCTTAGTCCAGGGGAGGTGATGCGTCGGTTCCTTACTACCACGCAGTGGAGGGGATGTGTTGGCTCCTTACTGAAGAGGAGGTGATGCATCAGTTTCTTACTGTGTGGGGAGGTGATGCATCCATTTCTTACTGCTGCCCCAGCTTTGTTGTAGACTTGGCGCCCCAGTACGATGCGTGGGGATTTGAAGATGGGTCAATTCCCAATGCGGCAGCGGCGATGCATTGATCTTTCCAGCCCCGGTCCCACGATGCATTGGTTCCAGACTTCAGAGATTGGTGCACGGGATTTAGCGTGCAGTGATTTCTCCAGCCACGGGCAGGCCCTGCATCAGTTTCTTAAGCGGCACAGCGGTAATGCTTCAGAAACAGGTGCAGATGTGTCACGCTTCTTAAATTACATCTTTTTTTCAGCTCCCAGCAGCAGGAACACCCTGCAGAGGCCCACCACAGGAACAGACACCTCTTGGCAGGTCAGAACATCCAGCAAGGAATTTCAGTGGAGATGGTGGTGAAGACTTTGTGTCCCTGAGACTTCAGAGCAGGAGGTAAGCTCCAGGTACCCTCCTGTCAGGTCAGGGATGACTTTGTGATACTGACACTCCAGCCCAGCGTCTGTACCCTGACGCTGGACAGGAGATAAGCTGGGCTCTCCCACACCCTGTTCTCCTCCCTGGGGCTCTGTACCCTCCCACCTAGAGTGGTATCTCCAGACGCCAGAATTGTCAGGGACCCCACAACCTGTCCTCCTTTCCTTTCTAGGGCTCTGCACCCTTCCACCTGGAGCTGTAGCTCCAGACTCCAGAATTGTCAGGGCACCTATAGCAGGTGTCCTCCACAATTTGCCCAACAGTTCAGGTGTGCTATTGTGAAACTGGTATCACAGCCTAGGGTCTGTACCCTTAGGATAGGCAGGGGTCAGGGGTGAGGCTGCCCTCTACCTGCCCTCCTACTGGGGCCCAGCACCCTTCCACCTGCAGCAGTGACACCAGAAGAAAAACCAGCATGGGCACTGTTAGCAGTCATCCCTCCCTCTAGGTCTGGGGGGACACCGTGAACCTAGCCCTCCAATCCAGGGTCTGCACCCTTAGACTGGACCTGTGCCTGGCATCCCAGGACTTTCAGGGGTGTCCTCCAACTCCCCTCAAGGGAAACACACTCCTCAGTAGTTGTACAAGAGTCTGCCTGGCGCAGGTCTCCAGCTTCCTGTCCACCTGACAGAGTATGAAGACCCCCCTGGCCAGAAGTGGTCTCAGCAGGGTCAGTCCTGGAGTGCTCTGACATCAGAGCTGGCAACCCCCGACCCAGTTCTTCCACTGGAGACTGCGTTCCTCTCACTCCTCTCTCTGAACTCATGCACTGGAGAGGTGCTGCCACACACCAGAACTGGTGGTATGCTTGTTATAGCAGCCCCCCCAGCTCACCTGATACCTTGGGATTTCCCTCAGGGGATGGCCTCCTATTACAGACCAGACCCCCTCCTGGTGTTTCCTCATGGAGCCAACCCAGCCTTGAGACTGCGTTTCGGGCACCTCTGGACACAGCCCACCTCTTCTCGTCTGAGAGAGGACATAGGACCCTACACCCCTCCCACTACCCTGGGTCCTATCTGGGCTACCACAATCCTCCCCAACCATACTTGGTTGGGGAAACCCTGTGTCACCTCCTTTAGGATCCCCCCAGATGCTTCTTCAGACCCTGTGGAAACTTCCTAAAGGTCTGCCTCCTGTGCAAGCTCCCTGGGGTCAGTGAACTCACACTCCACCACGTGTTGGCATAGCTCTAGAAAACAGGGATTTAAAATTTGCTCTCAAACAATTGTATCACACAGCCCCACATAGGTGTTAACCAAGCTACTCTTTGCCTCACCATCCAGTGCCTCACAGAAGTACCCCATCACTCTCCTGAGACTGGCAAGACAGTGTTGGACTGTCCCTGTCATCCAACCCACACTCTTCTGGGCAGTTTCCACACTCACATACCAGGACTAATACCATGAGGGAACCCCTCCCCCTGTACCTCTTATCTAGAGTCAGTAGAGTGTCCCTCCCACCACAAGGAATATGATCCACTGTACCAGTTCCCCAATCCACTTCAGGGACACTGCGCACCACTGGAGCTACCTCATAACCCTGAAACCCCGGGTGTATGTGAACCCCCTCCTCCACATCAGGTGCCACATCTCTGGGAGATTGTACTTTTCCCTCAGCACTAAATAACGCCTTTTTGCTGGCTCCATCTGAGCTGGACTCCATCTTTAGCCCAGCCAAGTTCAGTTCTTGAGCTAAAAATTTCCTTTTCTTCGGCTAAGGCCCTCTTGGTCTCAGCCCTCTTGAGTTCCTGGTTGAACTCTCTCAGCCTCTGCTGAACAGCTTGAAGCCACTCATTTTTCTCTGTTTCTCCCTCACTGTCAGAGAAGTCCTCCTCCTCAGAATCACCTGGTAGTGTTGCTTCCCAAAGTGAAACCTCATAAGAATACAGGCATGCCTTCAAGGTCCATCCTTGTGGATCCTCTCTCCACAGGCAGCCCCCTCTCCTTGCAAAAGGCTTTAATCTCCTTTATCATGTAGAAGGGCAGGTGACAAAAGTTGATTTCCATTTTGTCAAGACTTAACAGGTGCAACAACTAAACAAAGTCTCAGTATCAAAAATACTTCCAGGAGGACACCAGAAAACAGAAAAAAACAGTATGTGGTTGCGTAATGGTCTGCACTTCATTAGCAGTGTACACCAAGCACTGTAAGTTAGGCACAAATGCAAGTCCTAATTCTCACCGCTGACCACCAATGTTAGAAATAGGGGTCTCTATTTGGAAATGGTTTGCACCTTTGTCCAAGTAGGGACCCTTCTGCCTAGTCAGGGTAAGGGTGATACACTTCTAAAATAACCCCTGCTTGGTAGCTAGGAATGAGCAGACAGGCTTATTTCAGAGGCAGTGTATAAAGCATTTGTGCACACATACAGTAATACTGTGAAAACACTGCAAATGGGCACCACACCAGTTTAGAAAACTAAGTAATCTTTATCTAAAGCAAACAAGACCAAAACAACAAAAACCCAACATACAATAATCAAAATATGACTCTTAGAAGGTAAAAACAGTTCTGTCAATAGCACAACTATAGATGCGACACTTTCAACACAAAGTATATTGGATGTGTCACAATCATAAACAAAAACAACCTCTGGGAAGGTGATGTGCCGGTTCCCTACACCCAGGCAAGGTGATCCATTGGTTTCTTACTCTAGGGGAGGGGATACATTAGTTCCTTACAGCCACGCAGGGGAGGGGATGTGTCAGTTCCTTACTGAAGACAAGGTTATGTGTTGGTTTTTTACTGTGCTGGGAGATGATGTGTTGGTTTCTTACTGCAGCCCCAGCATTGTTGTAGACTTACCTTCCCGGTACGATGCATGGGGATTCGGGGATACATCACTTCTCGATGCGGCATTGGCACTGCGTTGATCTTTCCCACAATGTGTTGATTCTTGCAGTCGCACAGCAGGGCCTGCATCGGAATCAGTGCAGTGATATCAGACTTAGATTGGTGCACGGGATTCAGTGTGCGGCGATTTCTCCAGCCACAGACAGGCACTGCATCGGTTTCTTCAGCAGCAGAATGAATATGCGTCAGAAACAGGTGTGAATGTGTCACACTTCTTTAGTTGCAAATCTTTTTCAGCTCCCAACAGCAGGAACAACCTCCAGAGGCCCAACACAAGGACAGGTACCTCTTGGCAGGTCAGAACTCCCAGCAAGTAAGTTCATGGGGGCTGGTGGTGACGTCTTTGTGTCTTTGAGACTTCAGAACAGGAGGCAAGCTCTACTTCAAGCCCTTGGAGGTCTTCTTCAAGGAGGATACATAGCACACAGCAAAGTCTTTAACATCTCCTTGGTAGAAACAGCCACTGTAAGCCAACCCCAGACAGCACACAGCAAAGGGGCAGACTTCTTCAGTTTTCCCAGCTCTTTTATTTAGCAGAGATTCCTCTTGAGTCTGGGGTCTGGGCCGCAATATTTGTATTCCATTTCTCTTTGTTCTTTGGTGGCAGAGTGGCTCTGTGCTCAGTCAAAACCAGTTATGTCTCTTCTGGTCCAGCTTCCCGGCAGGAGGTGGAGACACGGTGTGTAAGGCAGACCAGGCCTATTCAGGTACAAGGAAATCTCCTCCCTCTATTCTAAATGCAGTCCAGGTCTGTTCAGCCCAGCCCTGATTCAGTCAGGAAAGGCAGGACACACATCAACACCCCTCCCAGTGACTGTCTGAGAGAATGCATATCAACTGGCCCTGTCAGTTCAAAGCCAAACAGTCAATCCACAAACCTGCAGTGGCACCCAGGAAGGATAAGCAAGAAAATATCCACTTTCTAAACGTTGTATTTTCAAACACGCTTCTTCCTGCTTTGTCCCAATGGGAAGTTTACTTTATATAAGATGCTATAAATAAACTCCAATTCTATCCTATGGGACAGAGAGCCTTTCCATAGTGATAAAAGAATTACACTGTAGTTCACTATCAGGACATGTCACACACACCAGGACATGTCCTACCTTTCACAGCACTGCACCTGGCCCACAGGGGTACCTTGGGCCTACCATAGGGGTATTTCATTTTAAATAAAAGAGAAGGTTAGGGCCTGGAAAGTGGGTGCACTTGCTAGGTCGACATGGCAGTAGGGACTGCACGCAGACACTGCAGTGGCAGGTCTGAGAACCTTTTGCATGTCTGCTTGTGTGGGTGGCACAATCAGTGCTGCAGGCCCACTAGAAGCAGTTGATTTACAAGCCCTTGGCACACATGGTGCACTGTACTGTGGACTTAGTAGTAAATCAAATAAGCCAATCAGGGAAACACTAATCCATGATAACAATTTACATACAGAGCATATGCACTTTTGAACTGATCAGCAGTGATAAAGTGACTAGAGTCCTAAAACCAACAAAAACTGGGTCAAAAACAGGAGGCCAAAAAGCAAAAAGTCTGGGGATAAACCCACTGGAAAAGAGAGATCTAACAGACATCTTTTGCCCTTTCTTTTCGGTTTTGAAGAAATCAAAATCTCACACAGGACAAAACCTTCCATTGCTGTTTACCACAACCTCTAATGTTATCTACATATGAACCTTTATGATAATGAGAAGGTCATGATCAGCAGTCTTTACCACTCAGTTTCACTTCCACCAAAGCATGGACACATTCTGACATGCCTATAGGTAACAAAACTGACACCATGCCCAGGAACAATACTGTTGATGACATAATCAACATACTATCTTCCACCCACAGCTATTCTCAATCCCTGACTGCTGCTTATGGCACAGTCTTCAACCAACATAGTAACAGCACTATAACATATACTTGACTGATTTAAGAGGCCCACATTTACATGCCTACCTCCCACCCTCAGTGTACAAACCACAGTTCAACAATACAGCCTGCATCTGTGGACTCACCACCACTTCTAGACAGTTCACCCCACTGCCTCCTTTAAAGCATGGATCCTCAAAAAAAAATGACCATCTAGACAGATGCTACTCCTAAATGTCATCACAGACACGTGCTGTTATACTAAATACAAATCTTTCATCTACTCATCTAAATGAACATGTTTCATCTACTCCTGTAAATTAATGTGAACTTCAAACTGGATTGACCCAACAAATCATGTTGTTTAGATTCTTCTACTATACACACTTTAACTTTGAAACTGCTCTTCTGACTCCCCTCCACTGCTCACTCAACACACCCATTCCTGAGCATACTGACACATACCCAACCCATAACTCCACTAAACACGCTAACACACTAAAACTCTAACACACCCTTAGCCCCTAGTTATCCTACAGCCTCAGATACTATAGCTCACTATTGTTAGAATGTAATGGTCCAAGCAGAACTAGAGATTAATTCACCAAAGTAGCCCCTGGTGAATCACCTCATCCTACACTAGTGAGCTGAAACTAGCAGTAAGTAATCATATTCAATCTGTCCTCTTAACCCCTTCAGCGCGGCGCGGATTACCGCGCTGTGCTGAAGGGTTCGTGCGTGGGCGGGGCCGTGACGGAGCGGTTCCGTCATGCGCGTCGGTCGCGCTGTGCGGATGACGGAACCGCTCCATCACACGCATGCAAGGGGTTAAACTGTAGGTACAATGTTTTGCATGTTGCAGTCTATCAGCTCTCATAAAAAATCATGACCTTGATTCTCTCTCACTGACAGAAATGATCAGCCCATCCTCCATGTCACTACTTGGTGTCTTAACACCAGTTTTCATCATTCTCCACCTCAACAGAGGAGGCAAATCAAGTGGGAGTATGCACTTAAACACAAGCAGTCCTTTAAGTGCAATCTGATCATTGCCTTGAACTCCTCCAGTGCCTCGCCAGGGAGGTTACTAGCACAATTCCTAAATTTGTGAAGCTCAACATGAGATACAGTCCCATCTCATGGTGAGATGAACTTTGCTAATTAATTTTTTTATTAAAGTTATGGATCAACTAATCTCCTCCTGAGATCAGAATTTTCTAGGAGAATCAAACACCACATGATCTTTGCTAAGAAAGAGCACCTAAAAATATTAAACCCTCTTCTAGTAAATTGGTTAGATCACTTACTAATTCCCTGCAACATATTTACTCAAAATATTTTTTGCGTGATACACCAAAATCCATACTGGTAAGCAATATGGACTTTACGTACATCAACAAAAAGGCCATAGACTCTTTGATTCACTTGGTTAAAGTAGCAACAAAACATAGTGCTCACTATTTGAAGCTAATAGAGCACTGTGAGAAAGAGATCTCCACCATCATGAGCAACCTAGTCTCCATCTCCTCTAAAATGAAAAGTTCAAATAAATCCTCACACTGGTAGAAAGACAACTTAATTAAAATGGGAAAGCATTCACAGCATCTAAAATTAGATGCAGAAACGTTCCCACATCCATGCCCCTCCATAAATTCAAAACTGCTAACAGGAGTAATTTGGTGCAATGGTCCCAGGGCAATCAAAAGTTACTCGGTTTATTTGTATTAATGGAGGCTGTTTACTTCTGATGTTCAGGGACCAAAATACAGTAGACCCTCAAACAGGGAACCAAGCACTCTTTTTACCATTTAACTCTCATGATAGAGGGGTTAGAGCAGTCCAGGGCTGACTTAATGGAGTGCCATGGACTAGAAACTCAGAGCTCAGCAGTGTGCACTCAACAAATTCATTTTCAACAAGTGCTTTTAATATCAAAAGTTAAATGTTGTTTAATGTACACATTTCTAAGTACTACACCTATAGCCCCTCTTTCAGGAGATTTGCAGAATGACCAGGGTGCAAACTTCGTACCCTAAAGAATTATCACAGGAGGGAACAAAGATGGCAGGCTGATACCTGTCACTGATCGTGCGCTCACTCTCCATGCTCCCTGGCCGCCATCGTCCACAATACCGGCTAGCAATCTTCTTACAGATTCTGGCATCTGAGTTAGTATTCATGCTAACTGGCTGAGAGAGATTTTGTAATCCATATGAGAACAAGCATAGAGTAAATGTGGCAGCTCTCTAGCTCTGCAGCTGGAGTCTGTATGGTCTCCAAAGAATTATTATCTGGCTGCATAGGATATCAGTGCTGTATCTCTTACCCCGCATCTTTAATCTCACCCCTCACAGAATGGCTCCACAGCACGCCAGGTTTCCCCACGCTGGGCAGGAGACTGACAATGCTGCAAAGGGGAGCAGAAATACAGGAGCAACATAAGATGGAGGAGAGCGAGGGTAGCTATCAGGCAACAGCTTCTGACCTGGCTGTATCACAGGTCGGTTGTCCCATACTGAAGTTACTCAAATCTGGTGCTGTGAAAAACTATATCAAAAGCAAACACTAGCAGCTCCCAAACAGCATTCAGCCTTTGGCGAAGAGGCATTGTTAGCAGAGGTCCCAATGGAAACAGCTACAACCAGAGGAAGCTCCATGGCAGCCCCCTCTTCTCCTGCTTTGGTCGCAGACGGTGGCAACTTAGTTGCAGATCACTCTGATTTACTCAATTTGTAACAAAGTATCAATTCTGGGCCTCAATGTTTTAGTGAGCCACACACTTTTCTCCCCCATGGAAAAGACAAAGAACAGCTCTCCCGGCAGATACTCAGGCTTCGTAAGGGGAAACTAAAACAGTGGGACTGCTGTAGATACTTTGGGAGTACAGGAGGGCGCAGTTGAGGGTTCAATACGGGCTGCTAATTGGGATATGAGAGCTAGTCCTCTAGAACCCAACATCACATCATACAGGAGATTCTGATTTACCACTAAATCATATGCTTGGTATTTAGCCCCCTGGTTTCTCCAATGCATCTGATCACCTCCATGATTACAACATTGGAAAAAATCCTGTTGGATCAATGTCAGTATCTCAAGAATCAGGCATGGCTATAGTACATGGTCGGGGGGAGACAGCCCACTCAGAATGGCCAGGGTAATACAAAGAGGAAGCTATTGGAGCCGTTCAGATCTGTTCAATCTGGCAAGTCTCTAAATCTACAGCAGGCAAGCACGGCTGGTGAGTCTGGTGCTAGCAGTAGCCCACTACGGAAGTGGGTTATGGCAAAGGGAGAGATGACAGCCCTTATCTCCCGTCTGTCGGCAGTCCATTCTAGGACAAACGAGGATAAACAGTCTGTAGAGAAACAGTCCCCTCTTAACCGTTCTACTCTTGAGCTCAGCTCAACCCTGACCCATCTTGCAGCACACCCTCTGGTCTTTCTACACCATTGGTATCCTAGGAAGTTTCCACAGAAGAACATTTTCAAGAACCATCTCTGCTGGCAATTTTGCATATACTTTAGGCTCAGCAGTCTCAGGCACAATCGCATTATACCCAGTCATGGGTGGATATTATGAAAATGCAGCAATGATTACTCAAATTGTCTGGAAAATGTGCTAGTCTCACCACAGAGTTTGTGGAGCTGCAACAGCAAGTTGCCAATGTTGAGGAGATGGAACAGCTACTTTTAAATACATTGGGAACCACGGGGCATATTAACAAGCCTATTATCGCTGCTTTAACGGCCTTTTTTGGCCGAAAAGTGGCGATAATGGCATTGCAGTATTAGCAAGGACACGCTAGCGCGTGCTTCCTTGTCTTAGCACCGGTTTTCCTTACGCCTTGCATCGCATCTCTAATAAAATGCAAAGTAGGCGTTCCCTAGCAAAACAATATTACAAATATCGCTATCTGTCCTTCGCGGTATTTACAAGCCCGCCCAGGACACATATAGCGATATTAAAAGCCGCGCTAACCGTGGTTATCGCCGGTATTTTACATCTGTGAAAATACTGACTTGACTATCTATGGGAGGTGGATTGTATGGCTAAATCCACATCTCCCTATCACTAAGGATTCCCCTATCAATGCAGGTTTATTGCTGGATTCACAGCGATAAACCTGCATTTCGTCACTATCGCCGGATGTTTCATCGCCACGGAGATAGGCGTTGTAAATAACGTGATATCTCGGCGATCAAATCCGGCAACTGCTGGCGTTAAATAAAATCGCGCCAAGCGCGCTCAACGGTATTAATCGCTGATCGTTGATGATATGCCCCTAAGATAGCTAGTTGGAGTACCTGCCATGTGCCCCGCTGTACAGGAATTCTGGGCTGGAGCAATCAAGTTAATATCATCTGGCTTAGACTTACAAATGTCATTATCTCCTAAAGAGATGCTGATAGGAGTTTAATTTAAGTATGATGAGGGGTATCAAGAGATTTATGTCAATAATGATAGTCTGTGCTCGGCTGTGTTTTGCCAGGTCATGGGTTTCTGCCACTCCCGCAAAGGTAGTCGAAAGGTGGGCTTCCATATGACAAAATTATGAGTCTGAACTGGGCTTGGCCAAAGCTATAATTATGCTTTTTTCTGTCATTTTCATGGTGTAGACTATATTTTAAATCTTGTAGGTTGCATTATTTTTCTTTATTTTTCTTTATTGTCTTTTCCTTTTCTCTATATGTTTGGAAATCTGAATATGTTGAATATTATTTATGGAACATATCTGACTTTAAATAATACATTTAAAAAAAAAAATCACAGGGTAACCAAAACCCTTTAATATTCTTACTATATGCATGGTGCCATGTGACTATTTACATACCAGCACACTCTAACCCAGAAAACCTGCTATAAACCCGTACCATACCAACTACATAGATTGTACCAAAAATTAATCTAGACCTAACCTGTTAATTAGAAAAACTATATGTTGGTGCAACACGTAAAAAGGAACTATTGACCCCATATCCTTCTGGTAATGCTTCTGTATTTATAACCTCCAGCACTAGGAAAAGCAAGGGAAATTACTGAACTATGACGAAGGAGTCACAAGCACAAAACTTAAAATATATATTACTGGCATTGAGCACTCACATTATTTCTAAACAAGTTCACAGACACTGAGATCCCACTCCTCCAATAGAACTGCCATGGCCTACAAGCTATCATTGTGAAATCATTATACACCTAGGTTAGGCTTCAATAGCAAAACATGTTCCACATATTCTAGGTGTAGTTCTTTACATTTTCATCTGTACTAACAACTTTGTTGAAACTTCACATCCTGTTTTTAATAGAAGGAATACATCCAATGCTTTTGATATCTATTGCTTTGTCTAGTTATTTACACCTTGTTTGGAAGGGAAACTTGATTTTGAGTAATCTGCAAAGTTATGAAATGCATGAAAAAATATACAAACACATTCTATCTTTCTTTATCCCACTGGGGATGTTGATGACAGTAGAGCCGGGAGTGTAGTGTGGAAATCTAATAACATTTTATGCTTAAAGTGCACTTTTCTATTGAAGAATCTTTCCTTTGTATGAATGTATCTGCTTCAATAATGTTTCTCTTGTAACCTGCAGACAGACTGATGACTTTATTTTTTTAAGTGCTTTTAAAAGTCTTTTTTGAAAAGGCTCTATATCATCCAAAGGAGTGGATACAAAAGAATGCTATAAATTGGCCACATCTAAGAGAGGAATGCAATCCTAACGATTGAAGTGCTTAGCACTAGCATATCAAGAGACCAATTCTCAGATAATGCCACTCATGTGACATTTAAACTTCTGCATTGAATAGAGCAGGGCATGCGCATTAACAATATCCAATTCTATAAATGGGGGCCTTTTGAAAGTAAAAGAACACCATCAGCAAAATTCTACAAAACCTATGTGACATGGTATGCTAAAAAGTTTTATTCTGCTGCCCTTTCAGACAAAGCCTAGATTGTGCATTGGACTTTTTAAGTGGACCATTATCAACAATCCTTGCCTAATGTTCACAAGAGGGCGATAGCTATCCCAAGGAAAAGGCAGGCTAAGTAGTTATAGCTACTTAACACCTGAAGGCCAGAGGAAAGACAAGGCATTTTCATATTCTTCCTTTTCATCAGTTGCAGCCAGAACTCAGTCTGGCTGACATATATCATTGCAATTATAGTTCTTCGACATTATACAAAAGAGCGATTGAGCCAGCATGAGGTATTGCTTTGTTTCCTGTGGCAGAACCTCAGGCGGGCATGAGAGGATGCCCTGACTATATGGTGCAGGGAGTACTGAGCAAAAATGCTAACGATGTAGAAAAAGGATCAGCATTTGCTATTGCACAAGACCTAAGTACTTCATCCCAAATCCATCCTACACTCGTCTTGTTGATAACAAGGTTTATGCGGTGATTAACTTACACTTCATGTCTAGCGCTCATTCAGCTTTCAGGGTTTGGCACGAGGAGTGCCCTCTGACAACAGTCAAGGGTTCCAGAACCTTAGGAACAGCACTTGTGGTTCAGTACTCACTCCAACAAAATGCGTCTGCAGGGTCCAGTGAAGTTCCAGTTAAAACTGGTCAGCTGGGCTTTTTAGGTAAGTGGCTTCTTGCAACCTTAGTGTTCATGTGGCTTAACATGATGTCAGCCAGCTGACCTTTAAAGTCAATTTCTATGTCCTGGGCACAAGTGGAAACAGGTATAGCAATTAGTGTTCTCCCGAGAGGTCTCATCAGCAGGTGCAGAAATTATTTTGTCTTCCATGGGTCACGAAGTGTTCTGAAGAGAGTGCTCGGGAGTGCCACATTTAAGCCTGGCACTCCTGTTCAGGTTAGGGTGACTCCTGACCCCTCCCTGACCAGTAGGGAAATGGTTCAAAGAGGTAACCCTACTCACTTTTGCAGCAGTTCCTGTGTGCCCTACTACAAACATTCCCACAATACCCCTCTATATCTAAATGCATGTCAGAACCTTCCTTCATCTGGCCAAAGGTCCTGTGCACACCCTAGAAATGTGGCACGGTCAAATAAGCAACCCGTCCTCTGTGATCACCCAAAAGTGTTTCTGGTGACAGATCTTCAGCCACTGGGATTGGAGTTCAGCTATCTAGGAGAAGCTACATTCACCAGCGACAGGGCAATCTTTGAAGATACGCAAAGAGCTGGGAACACCCCACAGACCATCCTATCAAAGAAAGGTCAGCCTCTACCTACACTCAAGTCCTGTGTCTCAGCGCTGTTGTGAGTCAATTTACACCTCATCAAGGATTTATTCAGCTACTGGGTGACAGTTGGAAGATCAGACAAATGGGCTTCAAGAGGTTTTACGCATGTTCAAGGTGACTCTTTAAAAGTATCTTCTTAAAAATAAATAGTACACATCCGACTTTACCATTCGATTTGCAATAAATATTTTAAAATGTCCTCTAATTAACTTTTTATCTGGTTCCTAGACAGGAATAACTTTATTTACATTTAATGATGTATCCCCAAGCTTTGCTATGAAACAGCTAGCCCTGCAACAGTGAAAATAGCTTTTGGAGAATTTTCATTGTAAGGACGTGTTCAACAATAAACCTTTAGATGTCCTTTTTTGAAATATCTGTACCCTGCCTTTAGGGCATTTAAGGCCTCTTAGGCATGACCTAACATTATTTAAAAGGAGGGTTTAGGCCTGTCAAAAGAGTCTGTTTTGACAGGTTGAGTTTTCAGTATAAACCTGGATAACAAGGTTACTTGTGGCAGGCCTAAAATCCTGTTTCCCATTGTTGCTTTAGTAGTTGCATAATATGTGCTGCAGTCCACTAGCAACATTTAACTTACTGGGCCTGGGTACATTTTGCATCGTATACTAGGGACCTATTGGTAGGTTAAATGTGCTCATTTGGACTAAGGCCAATTTCAATATACTTTAAGAATCAGAGCACATGCACAGGGGCCTGATTACCAAAGCCCCAGTGCACAGAGTCAAAAAAACAGGAACGAAATATGGAAGGAAAAATATTTATTGACCATGTAAAAGGGGGGCTAGAAACTGGAATTTTCAAACATGGGGCATGCATAAAATTAATGTTACCATGTTCTGGCAGTGACAAGGCAATACAAGGTCTTTTCACTGTGGCAGGTCTAGCTGCGCTATGTAGAAAACCAGAGTGCAGATTAAAATACTAATCCTGCTATCTCACCAAAGGGGCCGCTGAGAAACAAAATTCAATTCAATGTTGAAGTCCGATTTGTAATTAGGGCTCCCGGTTTTATGGTATGTATTTTTGGGGCATTTCCGTCTGTATTTATCCATATTTATTTTTTGCTAATCAATCCACACAGCCATAGGCCTGGCAGTCATGGTAGACAGTATGTAGAATTACTCAAAAAGCAACCCAATTTCCATTTTTATCCACATTTAAAAATAAATGCAGGCAAGAAAATAGATGTTTTTTGTCTGTATTTATCTGTAAAAATCAGTAAAAACGGAAAACAGGGAGCCTTATTTGTAATCAATATTAAGGACAAGTGCCATTTAGTAATTTACACTTAACCTTTCTGGCCTACTTGTGCCATACTCACCACAATGAATGTTGCGGTCAGCGAATCTGTGCATCCCCTGAGTCAATAGAGAACGAGCCGGGGGCCGCTCCTTCCAAGTGATTGCAGCTACACTTTGGAACTCCTTACCTGTGTCCATCAGAATTAACAACAACCATCTGGCCTATAGAAAGGCCATAAAAACCTGGATTTTCCTAAACTAATTTTACAATCTCTATGCTCATCATCCAGCAACGCCTGTGTCCTGGATCTTTTAGTGCTGGGACACCCCGTCGCTGGGGCAGCCATGCGCTGTATAAATCCTCTAACATAACATTTATTTATTTATTTTGCACATTTGTAGAGCGCTCTGATACCCGGAGGTGTCCTGGCGCTAGAAAGATAGACTGGTGTGTTGAAGCGTGCTTACTGAGTGAAGAGCCATGTATTTAGACCTTTTCTAAAGGCCATCAGATTCTGGATTTGTCTAAGCGCAAGTGGAAGTTTATTCCAGGCCTCTGCGGCCCCAAGAGAAAAACTCCTGCCTCCCCAACGAGCTCTTTTAATTCTGGGGTCCGTGACCAGCGCAAGTTGTCCTGACCTCAGGGTTCTTGCTGGTTTGTGCCAGTGGAAAAGAGATTTCAAGTGCCTAGGTCCCGAATCATGGAGGGCCTTAAAGACCATACAGACTGCCTTGAAAATGATTCTTTTACGGACCGGCAGCCAATGAAGCTTGCCCAGCTCCTGAGAAACCGAGGCAAATTTGGGTGTGTCAGTGATAAGGCGAGCAGCTGCATTTTGCAGAAGCTGGAGTTTATTTAATACGCTCTGCTGGGCGTTTAACATCAGGCTGTTACAGTAGTCTAGGCGTGAGAGCACTAGACCCGTAACTATTGTTTTCCTGTGTTTCTTCTCAAGATAAGGTAGTATTTTCCTGATGGTTTTGAGTATGAAATGAAGGGAGGAGGAAAGAGCATTCACCTGGGCTTTAAAGGTCAGGGAGGTATCCACCAGAATACCGAGATTTTTCACTTTGTCCACCGGATCTGGGAGAGGTCCCAATTCGTCTGGCCACCATCTCGGGGACCAAAAGTTGTCTCTGTCACCAAAGAGCAGAACCTCAGTTTTTGAGGAGTTCAGTTTAAGGCAACTTTGTGCCATCCAGCGGCCAACTTCAAGCATGCAGTTTCTGAATCTATCAGCGGTATTTTCTGTGTTACCGGGAAGGAGGGACACCACAATCTGTGTATCATCGGTGTACGCCGTGAGTTGAAAGCCGAATGATCGAATCATCAACATAACTGCCTAAACTATCAAGAGGATGATTAGGATGAGCATCTGCCTGCTCTTAGCCTGTGCTCAGCATTTAATAGGTTTGGAATACATATGAAATGTCATTCAGGAGCAAACAATAGGCTGAATGGGTAGAGATGACTCCTATGAGTTCAATTGAACATGCAGGGTGGGGGCTGTGTGTCTTCTTTTGACAGCACAGTGTCAAATCCTGATTGAAAGGTCTGTTGAGCCACATACATCATGGGGGACACTTGTAAGGGAGAGAAAAAGATGTCAAGACAATTCTTGTGGATCTCTTGCCCGGTTTCTGAAGGGCCCTGCTTTTGTCCTAAAAGGCTTCTTTTTCTGGGTACAGTGCCAGCCTCAAAATAGAGTTTTTCAACCTGTTTTTATTTTATTGGGGTACTTCATTAATATTTGCATGCACATTATTATCCATAACTATTCATATTTTCCCAATCTTTGATAATTGTAACTATTACAAGTTTTAGATTTATTCAGTACATTAAGCATAGAGAATCTTGTAAGTGCTGCACAAGGGCATGACATAATTCACATGAAAATAATTCAAAGTTATGAAAGTTAACAGAAAATTGGAGACAGGACCTAGAGACAGGTTTGAAAGCATGAATACCTTTGTGTTCCACAAGGCTAAGACATAAATAGAAAGATTATCTTTCCAGAAATAGGCACGGTTTACTGTAGTAAATGGTTGAATGTGAAATATGTATGACTGACAGAACCAGGAGCAGAGAAAATAATATTTGGAGATGAAATACACAGTTGAAAGATAAATAGGAGTGAATGCTTGAGTGAACAGAACATTTATCATAATATTAGCTACATGATATTTCGTAACTGCTTGATACGGCTACATGATATTTCATAACCGCTTGCATGTAAAACTATAAATTGTTTAACATCGATTGTATGAGACTTTGAAACAATGTTTAAATAGGTTTCTAAAAACAAATTTCATTTCAATACTTTTTTATCATGTGAGATCGTGATTTTATTTTATTTTCAATTTACTAAAAAGGTTAAGTTGGCACCCCCTCTCTGCCTTTCAATATTAATTGAAACTATTGTATGGAGGATATACATCATTGCAAAATGGCCACTGCTTTTTCGGGTCTTAGCTACAAAGGTATGAAACCTAGACCAACCACTTCTCATTTTCCTCTCCTCCTGCATCATCCCTTAGAGGGACAAAGTTGCTTGACCCTATCCGCAAACACATGAGCAAACTTGGACCATTGCATCTGCGGACACAGTAGAAATTGGGAGTAGGAAGCAAGAACCATCGCAAGGTTTGATTCCACTGAAATGTGGATATTTTCAAAAGACACACTGGAAGAGGATATAACTGTTCTAATGATTTATGTATGGGTCGGAACACAAAGTCTACTTCAAAATGAGACCCTGTGTGTTTTTCTCTCTCTTGCTCTCTGTATTTATCTGATGCGGAAAAAGTGTCTTTCCCACAAATAAGTGCTAGTGGCCCCACCGGCAACCACCGGCTCAAATTAGGCACTGGAAGAAGCAAAGGCAGAGTTTATGAAGGAAGACAAACATTTATGTGGATGGAATCAAGTTCACTGTGGAGGATATGGGTGAAAGCATTGCGCAAATTGAAAAACATTTGACCTACTTATCAGTTTTGTGCACCAGTAATTTCTAAACCCAGATTAAAAGTTAGTGAGCATTTTTATTGCTAAACATATTGTGTTATAAGAAGGTTGTTCATTCACGTTGTATCAATAAATTCTATGTCAGGACTGGAGGCGAGGATTATGCCTTCTTTCTTCACTTTATTAAACAGCAGCGTTGGAAGAAACTAACAAAAACTACTTTTCCCATGAACCATAGGGAAAAATGTAGTCACAAAACACAGTGTGTCAACAACCAATCATGACAGAGACAGTGTCCAATCAGGGCTCTTCAGTAATCCTATAGTCCCTTGTTAGTGTCCTGTCCTCCTCTTTCTTCGCTGCTGCGCAGCCAGTTAAATTCTCCTTAGATTATTTTCTGTTTGGGGGGCTTGGTTTAACAAAATTAATAATGTGTTTTGTTCTGTTAGCAGCGCGTTCGATTTATTTGTAAAGTGTCGCTCTTGCGCTGAGTTGCGATTGCCTTTACCTTGTCAGGTTGATTTATGGGTTTTTCCCCTTTTTTTCTTGTGACGCGCTCTTATTATTCATTGTTTCTTGTTTCGCGCTTATCGCGCGCGATCTGTCATTGCCGTGGGAGTGAATTCTCTCACTCCTACGCGGTTATTCAGCTGGTTTGTGTGCTCTGGACCTCCCGCCGCCTGGGGGCGCGGGAGGCTGAGGTGGGCGCGGCGCATCTCGGCGGTTTCAACCGTCTGACAGAGACGCGCGCGCGTATGTGTACACGGAGCTCCTGGGCTGTTTATAACGCCGATTCTGGTCTGTACTTTGCTCGCGAGCTGTGTAGAACAGCTCGCAGCGCTTTGTTCCTTTGACGCTCGTTCCCTTGAGATTGGGGATTTGAGTCAAGTACCGCTTTTGAAGCGCTGACGCCTCCTGTGGAGGTCTGGTAACGGCCATTAGGCTTTTCTAACAATTGAAGGGGATATTGCCAGCCCAGTTTTTTCAGTAGCATTTAAATTTGATTTCACCAGCTACAATCCCCTTTGGGTCAGTCACCCTGTTGATTTGTGGTTATTACCACTCAAAAATCTTGTTGCTGACACCCAGCTCTGCTTATCCTTTTGCTATTGTGGCACAAAATAAAAAAAATTGTTTGCTCTTCCCCTACTACAGAATGGAGTTTTATGAATATTTCCAGGAGGACCCCTTGGCGGATATGCCATGGGGGGATGCCTTTTACGAGGCTGTGGATACCTCCATTTATAGAGCGGTTGACCAAGCCATTTCTCCTTTAGAGGACAGGCTTACGCGAAAGATTGAGCAGGCATTTTTGCGCCTGGAGCGTGGATCTGGGTCTCATCCTGCCCCATCATCTCAGGATATCCCTGGCTCGCCCCCTTCTAAACGTCCTTGTTCTCAGGGGATAGATGTGGACGCTTTTGAGCGCCTCAAACAGGCTTTTATGGATAGTCAACCGGTTAGGGGTTTAGGGGACGCCCTACCTCCAGCTCCGGCTCTTTCCACAGAGCCAGGTCCTTCAAGGGACCCTGATTCAAGCCCATCGCGTCCCTGGCTTCCTTCCTGACCCTCCCAGCCTCTTCAAGTTCCTTTGGTTCCCTCTGATTCGCAGCCTCCACCGACGCCTTCTGACACATGTTAGACCCTAATGATATCGTGCACCCACGGTCTTCGGACTGGACCCCTGCGGAAAAAGTCGCGACTTATGTCGCAGAACACATTAGAAGGCCACTTGAGAAAGAGGCCCGCAATTGCCTTAGGGCGGAATGCCCCCGTCCTTCCCTGGAGGGTAAAGTTGCCCTCACCCCGGAGATCGACCCTAGGATGTCAACATTTTTGCAAAAATGTATTAGGGATCCCAAAAAGGGCATTGATAGATCTTGGAGAGCGTGCCAAGATATGCTCTTAGATGTCCTCGGATCCGCCACAAAAATTTTGGACATGGCGGAGGAAGCCAAAGCCTCTGGCTCCATGAGTTCACCCGAGACACTATCCGGCTGGGCTCAGCGGTTAGTGATCTTTTTGGGCAATGCTAATTGCATCCTGTCCACCGAGAGACGCAGGTCCCTCCTTATTAAAATTGATCCGAAGCTCGGAGACCTAGCTGATTCGGAGGCGGTTGCCATTGCCCAGGGGGGGACTATTTGGTGAACCCTTCATTAAAGAGCTAGGTAAATTTGTTAATACTTTTACCTCGTTAGACAGAGCTCAATCTACAATCAAAAAAGTGTTCCCTCGTGTTTTTCGAGGGGACGGTTGAGGGAGGGGCCGCTCGACCGGTCGGCAGAATCACCAATCCAAAAAGAGAGGCCCTGCCCAGTACCAGGACCAGTCCAAGTTTGGAAATTTTTACCCCACAAGAGGTCGCCGTGGCAAAGGCAGAGGATACAGAGGAGGAGCGTCTAACGCAAACTCTGGTGAGTGTTCCCCTTTCTTCCCCACAAAACATAGGGGGGAGGCTAGCAGATTGTTACGAGGCATAGTTGTCTATCACGCACGACGCCCGGGTGCTTCAGACGGTGAGGGGTTTCCACATAGAATTCTTCAGGAACCCTGTGCAAAATGTCCCTCCATGTCCCATTCAGTTTTCACTTTCCGACACACAGCTGGTAGACGAGGAAGTGGCTTCCCTTCTTCTCAAGGGCACCATTGCGGTTACAACGCCCCATCCGAACGGCTTTCTCAGCAACATCGTTTTGGTCGACAAGACCGATGGGGGCAAACGCCCGGTCATAAACCTAAGCGAGTTCAATGGGTGGTTAGTTTACCGCCTTTTCAAAATGGAGGGTATTCATCTCCTTCGAGATATCCTCCGACCTCACGACTGGATGGTCCGCCTGGACCTGAAGGACGTGTATTTGGTGGGCCCAATTTTTCAGCCACATCGCCGATTTCTTCAGTTTGCCTGGCGTCGTCAGGTTTACGAATTCAACGTTCTTCCTTTCGGTCTCTCTTCAGCGCCCTGGTGCTTCACCAAGGTGCTCAAGCCAGTAGTGGAGTTTCTAAGGGCTCGAGGGGTAAGACTGATCGTTTACCTAGACGATCTTCTCTTGATGGCGGCCTATCCTCGTCTTTTGACGGATCAGCTACAGATCACAGTAACTCTGTTGCAAGATCTAGGTTTTGTGATCAATGGGAAAAAATCCCTCCTTCAACCCGCTCAGACCGTCACCTTCTTGGGGTTCGTCATCGTCTCCACCTCCTCTACTCTAAGTTTGCCAACCAAAAAACTGGCAAAGATTCGTCACGAGTTGCGACGGGTTCTGGCCAGACAGCGAGTGTCCTTTCGTCAGTTGGCTCGGGTGGTAGGGCTCCTGTCGGCTTCAATTCAGGCTATCTTTCCGGGCCCTCTCCACTACAGGGCCATTCAGCGCCTCAAGGCATATTTCCTTCAGAAGGGGTATCCGTACTCCCACAAAATCCTCTTGAACAACGATGCTCGAGAGGAGATCCAATGGTGGTTAACACACATGGAGGCATGGAACGGGAGAGCAATCTTCGGTTCCGTTCCAGATTTGATTATCGAATCGGACGCAAGCAGACTCGGTTGGGGCGCGCGTTGCGGAGACCTTTCTACGGGGGGCTTGTGGTCACCTGAAGAACAGAGGTTACACATAAATTGTCTCGAGCTGCTGGCGGGCTCGTTTGCCGTCAGATGCTGGACAAGAGATTCAGTGCAGTCGTGTGTGCTCCTCAAAATGGACAACATTTCAGCAGTCCGTTATATCAACCACCTAGGAGGCACCAAATCGAAGGCTCTGTCGGACCTAGCAGCAAGTTTCTGGCAATACTGCCTGGACAGTCACGTTTCTGTCACAGCGGAATACATGCCGGGTCGCGACAATGTGGAGGCAGATTTCCACTCGCGCCACTTTCGGGATACCAGCCTGTGGAAGCTCGGTCTTTGCGTCCCTCAACGGCCTTTGGGGTCCGTTTACAGTGGATCTATTTGTGTCCCGCCTAAACCATCAACTCCCGAAGATTTCAGTTGGAGACCCGATCCCCGGGCAGCAGCCACGGATGCATTTCTCCAAGATTGGAGCAAAGAGCGGGGCTATGCGTCCCCTCCATTCGCGATGATCACCCGCTCAACAGCGCAAGTCTGCCGGCAGCGAGCGGAATTAGTCCTAGTCACCCCGCTTTGGAGGTCTCAAGTGTGGTTTGCAGTTCTTCTGGAACTTTCATGGGATTTTCCAATCCTACTCCCCCGGTTTCGACATCTTCTTAAGGATCCGTACGGAGCTCCTCATCCTCTAGCGTCCACCAACTCGCTGTAGCTCATGGTGTGGAGGATTTCAGGGGTAGATGGCAAACCCCAGGCCTTTCGCGAGCAGCTGAGGAGCTCATTTCCAAAGCCTGGGTGGACAGTACGATTAAAAGATACAAGTCCAAGTGGGGCAGATGGTCCCGTTGGTGTTTGCAAAGGGGTCTCGATCCCCTGGTCGCGGACCTGGTCCACATCGTGAACTTATGGCCTATCGGTCTATCAACACTTTCAGATCGGCCATTTCCTCTGGCCATGGCCCGGTGGGGGGATCCTCTGTGGGGGAACACCCGTTGGTTTGCAGACTGTTAAGAGGTATCCGTCTTTATTTACCACTGGAGCCGAGATATTCGGCTTTATGGGATGTTAATCAGGTCTTGAATCTTTTACTTTCATGGCAGCCTAATAGATTTCTGTCCCGTAAGGAGTTGTCAGCTAAACTTGCAATGCTCCGGTGCCTGGTGTCTTGCCGAAGGGTCTCTGATGTGCACGCACTTGATATCTCTGGTCGCATGTTCACTCCGGAGGGAGTGACGTTTACCCTTTTACGCCAGACAAAGTGCCACACCAGGGTCATCTCTTATCCAGAATTTTCGGATTCTCCGAAGCTGTGCGTGGTTCGCTGTCTTAAAGCGTATGAGGAAATGACAGACGAGTACCGTCCTCCGGGAGAACGTCAGCTTCTCATTGCGCTCCGTAAACCCTTTAAGGCGGTTTCCTCGGCCACCATTGCCAGATGGGTTCGTTGGGTGATGCAAGAAGCAGGCATTAGCCTCAGACATTTTGGAGCGCACTCGGCAAGAGGAGCCATGGCGTCTAAGGCGTTTGGTCTGGGTGCTCGCTTGGAGGACATCCTCAATGCGGCGGACTGGTCCTCAGATTCTACCTTCAAGCGTTTTTACTTCAAGCCAATTCTAAATATGGCTCATTTGGTTGTGGGCAAGCTTTAAACAAGCATAATCCTCACCTCCTTCTATTAAGGACTCGGAGGCGAGGATTATCCCGCCCTATGCTCTTGGAAGAAATCCCTCCCCCTATGGTGGTAGGTATGTTTCCTTTTCCCTATGTCGGAAACTGTTGTTGCTTTCTCATGAATGACGCAAAGGATGTTTGTATTGTATTCTTTCCTGAAAAGATGATACCTAGGGTTGTATTTTCCTCTGGTAATACGTCCTTGTTTGTTTCAGGATCGGAGACCCACAAACAGGATTCCTGAAGATGATGATTTGGCTGCCTTCGCGCTCCGAAAGAGGAGGAGAGGACACTAACAAGGGACTATAGGATTACTGAAGAGCCCTGATTGGACACGGTCTCTGTCATGATTGGTTGTTGACACACTGTGTTTTGTGACTACATTTTTCCCTATGGTTCATGGGAAAAGTAGTTTTTGTTAGTTTCTTCCAACGCTGCTGTTTAATAATGTGAAGAAAGAAGGCATAATCCTCGCCTCCGAGTCCTTAATAGAATTGAAACTTTCCGTTACGATAGCTAGGAAATTTTTCATTCATAACAAAAACTAAAAGGTTAAAAGCTGGGAGTCTCAATACACACATTGTAAGCAGAGACACTGTATTGTGCTGTTCAGAGCTTTATTATAGCTCTTTTCGATGTCTTGTCAAGAATCTATGGTGCTTTTTGGGCAGCCAAGGACAAAAATGGATGCTTCAGTAGCACATGAATAGGAGATTGTTTGCAATGAGATAAAGTTAACATTAGGCAATGTGCTGAGCTTTCACATTGACTCAGAACAATATGGATATAATGATCCCTCCACTTCAAAGCTTCAAGCATCCTTGATTATAAAAGCAAGTTCAGAGCGAGGCTGCATGCTCTTCACAATTTTGTATCGAATGACAATTAGAAGTGACTTTCAAGTTTGGTGAGCACAAAAGGTATCTAGTAATAATGCCCGCATTTCTCTTATTAGGAACAAAAGTCTCTGGTAATGCACAGCACCCTGCTCTCTTGATAGACATGAGCTGGGGTAGGTCAGTTCTTCTGTAATAAAACCATAATAATAAAAATAATAATAATAAAAGCTGCACTCGTAGTCTCAAAGTGCTAATGACAGTCACTATTTGTCTTAGAACCCGTCCTACAGTTATACTTCAATACTGTGTATTCATCAAAATGCTTAGGTTAATACACATTTCAACCATAAGCATATTCACGAAATGCACATTGCAAAGGATGGAACAGAAATAATGCAATGGTTTACAAATGTAGCAGCCAAACATATCAGAAAGCAGGCTCTAGCAAGAGAGGGGAGCAATTGTGTTGTAGGGTGGGGAAAAGATTGAATTGCTGTTCCCTGACCATGAGCCATATTAAGAGTCTTTCTACTGGCAATGGTTCATGGCTCCTGACTGGATATGGTGGCCAAGAAGGTTAAAGGGCCAAGATTTGCCCTATAGTTAGACTAAATGGAGGAAAAACGATTATTATGAATTTTTTGCCTCCATGTGTGGTGGGCACATTTTTTGTTGAAATGTGAAAGAAGTGGAGTCCGCATTGCTTTTAGTTCATCCATTGAACAGAACGTGGACAAAAACACCCTGCAGAAATCAGCTTTACAGTTACAGGCAGACTAGAAAAAGGGGCATATTTCTTTCCTGAATATAAGAAAACTGCTCAGTTGTCTCAAACCTCCCTGAACTGTAAAAAAGTAAAACGAAGAGTGGGCTTCACACTGCTGTGCATGGGCTGCCATCAGCAAATCAGAAGGTTCCAACTAAAGAGATCTGTTCTGATTGGTGAATGCAGCTAAACAGAACTGTTGAAACAGCTTTCTGTTGAGGTTTTTCCAGTAATTCTGACTAATTAAATTTAAAAAAGTATTTGTAGCTAGGCCCTTCTGATTGGCTCATGGCTGCCATTTTACAAACTAAAATTGTCTTCTCTGGCCACCTATCCCTCACGGATTATAAACTGGCTGACAGGGTGAGAGGACCGGTAATCTTGCATGGGATTTCGATACGCTTCCATGTTTTGCCTGCATTCTGCACAATTTTCCATCCATGGCAGCTGAATGTGGATCAGTGTTTGAAAATGTGCACCCACATTTTCATGTGGTTAATGTACAATAAAAAAAAATGCCGAACACTAGATATCGTCCATTTCTGACTCCATTGAGTCTCCTCTACAACATGTCTATTGTGAGAACAAACATTACTGCCACTTTGTTGACGTTCTGGTAGCGCAATGTGCCACTGTCATATTTAGAAGGCAACATAAAGCCATGTTACATGGCTTTTCATGGCCTTTTAAATATGTGACCCTTTCACTCAGAAAACTGCGTGAAGGGGCGTTCCATGGGTGTTGCTGGGGGCGTTCCCAGCAACATCCATGGCTTTTTTACACTGCCCCAGATTTCCGAGAAATTGGAATATTCTGAGGCAATGCCAAAAACTTTTGCCTCCGAAGGGGAGGCGTAAGGGAGGTACAATGAGGAGAAATATCTTTATATCTCCTCATTTTTCCTGAGGAGAAATATCTTTATTTCTCCTCCTTTTTACTCTTTCACATGGTGCAAGGCACTCTTGCACAATGGTGCCTGCATTGGTGCATGCCAGCCCATTGTGCATCGGCACTGGGGAAAAGGACAGGGATGCGCTGTATCCGATAAATATGGTGCATTCCTGCCCTTTTCTTTTGCCACAGGGCAGCCCAGCAGCAAGGCCTGCTGCGCCGCCCTACGGGGAAAAAACACATAAATGAGACCCTGAATGTTGGTACTCCAATCTACGACCTGAATTGCGATGAATCAGATTTTCTGTCTCATACTCAACTTTCAAATGAATGTGCTAACATGCTTCGAGTGGATATGGGACATAATGAAGAGAACACATGGCCCATAGTCAGAGACATGCCATTTCAACCTCAGAGACATAAAGGAACAAGAAGTCTCTTCTAGAGGAAACAGACTACACAGTGTAGACCCACTCTCTTTGCTGTCTCTACTGATGCGCTCTCTGGAACCTACGAATGAAGAAAACAATAACAGATGAATGAAAAGACAAACTGTATCCAAATAATAATAAGAAACGTTTCTGTAAAATCAATGGCAAGATGCGGCCTTATGGGGGCTCCACAAAACGTCTGGGGTGGGGTGGTTGCCAAATATGTGAACTGCAGATTATACTGTACAGATTCCCTCTTTCCCAAAGCGCTTCTATGTTGTGTGAAATTCTGAAATAAACAAATTCTTGCCTACTGTTGCAGAGAGTTAATACAGCTTGATACCTACACATGTCAAAGAGTAAAAGGAAAGGGCAATAATGTAAAGGGCAATAAAGGGCATAAGAGTGCGGCAGAAAAACAAACACGCTCTTATCCATGTGTGCATTATAATTCCATTTCCAATTGAGCTGTGGCCTATTTATGAATGCGGTGCTTACAATCCACTTCTAAAAGAATCACGCTTCCGATTTACACGCCTTTCTATGTGAAGAGAGAGATTTGCCACAATAGAAAACGGACTTAGGGGCAGATTTATGTTTCCTGGCGCATCCCTGCAAATCAGCAGGGATGCGCCAGGAAAGATGCGTCACGAAAGTTTACCCTTGCGCCACGATAGATGCGCCGCATTTACAATGCAGCGCATCGTGGCGCAAGGATAAACAGATGCGTGACGCATCTGATGGCGGAAGGTTGGCGCATTGCTGGAGTTGCGTCGCAAGCGCGACGCAGCTTCAGCAAGGCTCGGGGGTGCCCTATCGTTACAATGCTGCGTCAATCCTTACGCCTGCTTCAAGCAGGCGCAGGGTTTTGACACAGCATGGCCGGAAAAGTGACTGAGTGAAATCTTGTAGATTTCACTCAGCCACTTTTCGGAGGCGTTCCTGCGCCGGAACGCCCCCCCGTGCAGGTACGCCCACATGTGGCGCAAGCTTTACAACGTGACGCATCTCCCTAGATGCGTCACGTTGTAAATGGGGCGCAACATGGTGCAGGGTTTACGCCGCCGCTGCGTCACAAAAGTGACGCAACAGCGGCGTAAAAGTGGCGCAAGTCCGATATAAATCTGCCCCTTAATATCTTAGAAAACATTAGCAGTAATGTATCACGGGCCTCCCGAATCCTACATTAATCACATGAAAGACTTCTTTCTGTGAGCATGCCACTCACATGCTGAGCAACGTGGCATGTCTGAATGGTGCAACATATTAAACACAGCTTGCAAGGGGGTAGAGTTTTGTCTCTCCAAGGTGTCTTGTCTTTCTGGTCGAGCATATATGGATTCTGTCAGTTTGGATGCAGTAACCAGTGTGACCTTTACAGGTTAAAATAATTATCAATGGCACTCAGGTTGTTTGTAATGCTAGGATTAGGGATCTCGTTAAAAGTTGCCTTTATTTGTGATATGTTGGTCAACTCCTGTTATTGCACATTTCTCAATGACGTGTTTTGTTTTGAATATCAGCAGGTCGAGCCTGACAACTTTTATTTGGGAAAAATGCACTTTATTTAGCTAGAACATGCAAATTGTGGCGCAATAAGCAGACAACTACGCATGTACTTCCCCCAAACCCGTAAATGTGCGGCATTTCTTGTACCCTATAAATTCTGATGACATGGAGTCGGATTTTATCAGGTGCGTCACAAACAAATTGACGGCCAGCTCCTAAAGAGACCCACCGTTTTCCTTTACTATTTCTGTTGGAATGATATAGGGGCATATCAACAACAACCGGCGATAATTATCGCTCAGCGCTATTAGCGTGAGGATAATTATCGCCGGCTAGCGTGAATTTTTATCGCTGAGATAGCGTGCTATTAGCAACGCTTATCTCGATAGCGATTAAAATCTACACGCTAACAGGCTAACGTGAGATTATCGCTGGAAACCCAGCGATAATCACACGTTACCTTGTTGATAGGGACAGACAAACTTAGCCATGATATCCTCCTTCCATAGGATATCATGGCTAAGTCTGAAAATTAGCAGACGTAAAAAAGCAGCGTTAACCGCGGTTAGCGCTGCTTTTTTTGTCTCTAACAGGGTTAGCGACATTCTTGATAATAGGAGAAATGTCGCTTAGCGACATTTCTCCTATTATTTTACTCTGGAACGCCCCCTTTGCATCTCATTAGAGATGCAAGGGGAAGCGTAGAGTAAAAGGGTGCTAACATGCAAATTTGCGTGTTAGCACCCTGTTGTTGATAGGGTGCTAGTTTTATCTCTGCTTTTTTGGCTTTTAAAGCCAAAAAAGCAGAGATAAAGCCCTTGTTGATATGCCCCTTAGAACGCAAGATACGCTTTAAAAGATTTGTAAACAATAAAATGAAATTAAAGAAAAGTATGTTTTCTTCATGCACATTGGATTAGGATATTATTGATAAATTACGTTTATTTGGCCAACGCAATGTTAAATTCTACTCAAATTAAATAACTAATAACATAGTAAACAGACAGGTAAATTAGACACTGCCATATTGTCATTTGAATAATGCTTTCCAAAACAAATATACACAAATAGCTTCATTTTGATCTTGATTGAGAAAACAGTTACAATTGAAACTTTGCACTAAAAAGCGTGAATAGCCCCTTGCCTTCCAGTTAAAGACTGACAATATTCATGTGGGAGACAACTCTCTCGCAGAATAATTGCGCATGGCCAGGCTGCCGCGCCAGTGCACACGTTACATGGGAGTAGCAACATTAAACTGACTCCAGAACAAAAAGAAATGGGATTTGTTAACACAAATCTCCAACTCAAAGACAAATAAAGTGATAATGGAAATTCTAGACAAAGAATATTTTAGTTCAAAAACAGCTTTATTTGTTTATGCATTTCATTTACAATGAATCGAGTTTACAGGTTTTTTTAATGTGTGGTATGGAGGTGAAACCTAATGCATACACTGCACAGACTGGAGTTAAAGTTGTTTACAACGGGTTTTTAATACTTCCAGTGGGAGGGACGTGCAAAGCTGGATCATAAGGAGAAATGAAAGCATTTCTCTTTGTTATGCCTGCCTGGTGGTGTACACTTTAGCCTCAAATCCGTGTCTACGAATATTCATAGATAGGGATTTGCGTCAAAATGACTCATGTGGCACCCATTGATGCAAAGAGATGCAGAGTAGTGCATAGTGCAACTTTGTATTATTGGGGTACTCTTGAACGCAAATCCTGGTTAGCGTTGGATAGTAAATCCCATCTCAACACTTTGCATTAAGCTTTGCACTGCATCAGATTTCCCATATTGATGACTCTGAAAGTCAGAGAGCAGAGTTGGAATTTGATATGACTGTGCAAGTGCATAATTATATTCTATTGCAATTCTGCATTACGCTGTTCCGTGCAAGTGCAACAATTCTGCATTTAATTCTACAAAATATGTTTAATGTTCTGGGCCCATTGTAGAGTAGAAAAAGAAAATCCTTCGACACCTGGACCAGTTGATAAGCCTTCCATATGAGGATTCCCTGCTGGTGGTGATATCTCCTGTGCAATTCCCTCAGCCAGTAGAACTGTATGGGAGGGTTATACTGCAAGGTGATTTGCCAAGTTTGGAGAATACTCCAACAGACAATCTGTTATTTTCTCCAACAATCAGAGGAATTTCTAATAATACCTAATCTAATCCTGGCTCTGTACAATGATCTATTAAGAAATAGGCACTTGGCAAAACTAAATAATGAGGAAAACATTGTGATTGAGGAAGTAAAGGTAGAGTTTCATATTGAGGTAAGGAACACTTGCCATGTCTTTAAAATCCAAACATTTGTGGTAGCTCCTTAAACATTGCAGATGTTGTTCATAAGAAGTGAGGACTGATTTATATAGTTCAGTGTGGACCATCAATTAAAACGATCAAACATTTAATCCTGCAGGTTTATGCTAATTTGGGGATTTTAATTATTTTTAATTCACAAAGAAATCTAGGAGTACTCTTGGGAAAATGCAACCCATTAGATGTGTTGGACATATTTTGAAGATATTTTTGAATTCCATTTTACTGACACATTGAAGCATTTCTGAGTACTCAATTGTGGGTATGATACATTTGCTCATGTGTAAAAGTGCTGCTAAAGTCAAATGATACTTGCTAGTAATTTTGGTTTTTGAAATTTGGAAAGTTATTTAGCCCTAGAGGAACACTTTTCTCAACACCACCACATATGTAAGGGATGCTCTTTCCCACGTGCTATCTTGTCCCTTGATAGCAGTACATCTTGGCTACCTACAGGCTGAGAATGCTTCTACCAACTGTTTGTTAAAACCCACACATTCTCATGTCTGACTGACCATCCCTGCCATGGAACACTGCATACCAAATCCATGAAAAAAAAACTTGCAGCTATATAATTTGACAACACACTGTGAGATAATTAACTCATTGATGGAAATTCATGTTTTGTGGATATGAAATACAAGATTACATTCATAAAGACAACTTAGTTCAAATTTGAGTGAAAATATGTGTATAAATATGGCTCATAGAGTAAAAATAAAATGATCCAAAATAAATGTTTGAATCATAAAGAATGGGATTCCATTCTTACGTATCATGCCATAAGACATTGTAGAAGATATTATCAATGTCTTCTGACCCATGTAGCTTTTCACATTTTGTGAATCAATATTGCTCTCAGCAGAGATTTTCTCCCTGAAAATAATGCAAGAGTCCTATAAGTTCTTTCTCAGTGACAATCACTCCCTTAGGATAATATCAAAGGGCCAACCACTCAATAAAAGGTACATTAACAATGCTTCCCCGTTTTAAACTTCTCTTTTCGTACCTTAATTAAAAAGCAAGGTATCCTTATCAAAACTTGGTCTAATACTATTTTAATATTGCAAAGTCTACCTAAAATGCAATCCTAGTCTAAGCTCAATTGTGTATTAATATGTCTTGCTGATTCACCATAGGGTTACCTCACTGCACAGTTTTTAACTAGTAAATATCTGGCTATTTCTATGGCTATCATTCTAACAAGTTGTGTCCTATTATAAATAATGGACGCATATTAGCATATTAACACATTTGCTAAGCCTGAGCCCTACGTTTGTTTTTCAACAAGGGAAAGGTTGTAGTTTAGTTTGACCATTTCGTGGAATATCGACCTATATTTCTAACTAAATAGAATAATCAAAGAAGATTATCCATGTTTGATGAAAGGACCAATACATTGTGAAATATTTGCATCCTCTTCGAATCATGGATTAACATTTCCTTAGCAAATGAATCCCAGTTATCTGACAATTTTAGAAGCACTGTTTTGTAGTTTTAATTCACCTATTCCTGCTCAGGGACAATCAATTGTGCCTTCTTAAATCAAAAGATTTTAAAAGGAAACTGGCAAAATGACTCCAATAAAGGAAGAGAAGATAACAAATGTACCTGTGTCAGAAACACAAAGAGAAAACCATTTGACCTCACCCTACTGGGCAGAACATGCATTGTTCTAAAGTGAATGAGGCCAAAAGAAGGATGCCCAAAACGCAGCCTTGCATATAGTCAATCCTATCTTGGTATCTCTTCATTCAGTATGAATAAATGACTCATATGATTCTCCAATGTTCCAATACCCAAGTCCATAACTTCAATTTAACTAGACTCCAGAAGGATCTTACATATAACTCTGAGATTGGTCATAGGTGAAAATAGCCTATATTGAAATATGAGGGACTACGTATATATAAGACAAGTATCTTACCATCTTTGTCACTTTTATTAGGGACTGTCTGTAGGGACTCTTTTCCTACGTTGTCCACAATTTCTCCCAGTGCTTATTTGATAATAGTCCTTCCACTATATAAGAAACTGTACAACCTAACTCTCATCATGGCGGTAGTGTAGATACCTATAGGTGGGCAGATCAGATGATAATAGAAAGTATGTTCCATTGTTCTGCATACTAGATAGTCACAGGTTCCAAGTGATGATATCCTCATTACAACCATCAACAACAGCATGACCTCCAAATTGAATAGATATTAACAAAAACTCATCTGCCTCAGGCTTCAATCATCACACTAGTTCATAAAAACATAATTTTATATTAAAACAGTCAATGTGTATTACTCATGTAAATTTCAGAGCTCAGCACAGAAAAATAAGGGGTAATATCAAATAACTTGTATGAAAAAGCTTTGTAAATGGAGTTGCATCTGGAAGGCTCCACCATGCACCTAATATAATTTTTAGATGTATCATCTACCCTCTACAGCTACGCATGAAGACTCAGGGTCTAACCTTTAAATCAAATGCTCTAAATACATAGATCCACCTGAAGACTAATAGATACTAAGACAAAATCACACATTCTCAGTAGGAACATATGAATATAAGTTGCCTTTAATTAAACTACATAAGTGCAGATGCCCCCTTGCTATATACATGCCAAGTGTTACTATTCCCTACTCAATCAATCATGCTTCAATAAACATCTGTAAAAACGTTGCCACCTTGAAGAAGTAAAGTATGCCGAACTTCATCTGGCCCATATAAAATATAGCATACCATATGTGGAGGCTTTGGAGAACACCATCTATATTTACTGAATAAAATTCAAAATGTTGCCTCAATTCGGGTGGCATGTTTAAAGAAAGCCCATAGGACTCATTTCAAATGCATACACTGTCTCTGTCATGGAAATAATACCATCTTAAATTGTGTGCTCATTGTAAAGTGCATTAGAGTCACAAGCTTCACTTACCCCCAGAGCAACATAACACACATCTCCAACTGAACCCTCCATGACACAAATCTCAGAATACATGCTCACTCACTTCTAAATATAGGGTATAACCAAGGGTTAAAGATCATTTTTAGTGAAAGCACCACACCTCTAATCTGGCAGATAATGCCATAATGAATAACAACACTCACCCTATCTCAAGTAATTAATTCCTAATTGAGAACCTTCAGCCAAATTTTAAAATGAAGCAGCTGGTAATGAGAGACAGTTTCCACCACAATTAAGTACTGGCAGCAGGACGTTAGGTTGAAATGCAACCAGCTTCAATCCTGCCTTGAAGAGCTAAGGATCCTGACTCCCCTGCAGGCTGGGTTTAGGGAGAAACCATCAACAATAGACCAGATTTTCAGGCTCCAGCTTCTCTACTGGAAAACAGTCCATTTAGAGGGGGGCAGTCTGTATCTGGTCTTTGTTGACCTGAAGAGCGCCTTTGATTTGGTACCCAGAGATGTCTTATGGAGGGTCTTAAGTGAGCTGGGACTTACCCCTTACCTTTTAAACACACTTAGAAGGTTACTTAATGGAAATGTCACCCAAATCAGATACGGGAAAAACGGGGAACTTACGCAGCCCATCCCTGTAAATAGGGGAGTCAGGCAGGGATGTGTGCTTGCCCCCATTCTGTTCTGCATATACATCAATGGTTTGATAGATGCACGGAGAACCTCCAAGGACACAGATGCTCCAAAAATCGCGCACACGCACTTTCCTGCCATGATGTTTGCAGACAATACTTTGCTCCTCTTGAAGTCGCCAATGGGTTTACAAAGAATCCTAGATGGGTTTTGTGAGTTTTGTCGGACCAGGGGATTAAAGATCAATATTAACAAAACTACATTTATGATCTTCAACCCTAGCAAATCCACACGCTCTAACCCGCACATGAACGGAATCCCTCTGGAGCAGGTCTCTGTATTCAATTATTTGGGCCTGACTCTCACTGAAAACTTGACCTGGGGGGCTCAAATAAATAAATCTAATCTCAAATTGACCCAAACTACAGGTGGCCTGGCTAAGTTTTTCAGAAAGACCCTCCATAAACCAGTGAGCCCAGCTATGGAGATATGTAAATGCCAGGCGAGGAGTTCTGGGGACACTCTAACCACAGGCCTCTGGTCAGTACCAAGAACAACTTCTTTAGACAACTATTTGGACTACCGAAAAGCTCCCCATTGGATCCACTGCGTATGGACCTATGGGTGAGATCCATTGCCGAGGAAATTGGCTGCAGGCCACTACTCTTTTGGCGGTGGCTTTGGGTAAAACCGGAACTGTCAGAATATAGATCAGAGCTACAGGAAATCTTGAGACTCCCGGGCTCAGGAAAGATGACATGGCTTTTATTTATCAGGGAGAGCTTTTACAAAATAGGCCTAAAAGAACTATGGGATAACCCTGACACAGCTTGTATGAGAACATCACGTAAATTATTAAGTACTAGCTACTGGGGCAGATTAACTGCAAAACTCCAAACAGAACCCGCTCATGGCACCCTCACTTCACTCTTCCTGGAAGTAAAAGACACTCGCAGGTTGGAGCCTTGTCTTGCCGAAATCTGACCGGTATCAGGCAGGAAACTATATGTACAGTTTTTCCACGGCTCTCTCCCATTGCGTGCCATTTCTTGCAAATGGTCGGGTGGTAATCAAAGTGGGTGTCCAGCCTGTAACATGTGTGTTGAGTCTGAACTACGTGTGTTCTGTTTTTTGCCTGAGATATCAACTAATAAGACAACGATGGTTGGTCCAGCTGTGTAAAAATCTAGGCACAATCCACTGCATGGAAACATTTAGAATTTTAAAATACAACACAGATTCCCATATAGTTTTTGCGGTTTCACGTTGCTTGAATTCCATGTTGTGGGTCAGGAGAAACTTCCTTAAGATGCAAAACCAATTGTTTTTATCTCTTTTTAACTTTTTCTTTTTCTTTTTTATTATTAACTTTCTTAAATCATTTTAATTGTTTGTATTTATCTGTGTTTGTTCTTTTATGGTGAACAACCGAAATAAAGAAATATTGGATTGGATTGAAATGCAACATGGTGTAAAATACCTCAGTGATATGGGCTATCAACCTGTAGAAGTTCTAATCCTAATACATTTACTTTTTCAGTGTGGGCAGTACAAGTTCTGTAAAAACATTAATATAATAAATCAATGAATTTATATAAAGACATTAACCTAAGTGCTGCATAAGAAATATGTTAAAAAGGTTTTACACAAGGCAAGTGAGAGAAAAACAGTTGCTCCATGTGGTAATACAAAGTGTCAGTCAACTGTTCCTTAGGCTCCTTGGCATTTAATTTTGAGTCACCTTTCATTTACATTGCACATACAAATTGACCACATGTGCCTTTTGGGAAATCATTTTACTTTCACTATGCCATTCTTAAAGAAGCCCTGGAATAACACATTTCACATGGGTTCTTAGTCTGCTTTAGTACTGTAACATCCCAGAAAATGGAGCATAATAGCCCATGACCATTGTATGTTTATCCACACAAAATATTTAAAGGCCTTATTTAGAGTTTGGCGACAGGATAATAATGTGATGAATATTTCATCCACTGTATTTGGTGCAAGTGCATTATGATCTACGGCCCTTGCAATGCAGCTATCAGTATATCTGCCACATTTAGGATAGAGTAGCCCATTGCCAAACTCTAAATAAGGCCCTAAATGTTTATTTGTATTTGTTCTCAGTCCACATTTCATTTATGACATTCTCAGTGCCAAAAGTATAACATGTAGAACCTCTAGACCTAAATCAATATTTGTATATCTTTTTCAAAAATGAGATTATATTCCTTAAAGAAGATTCCCTGGTCTAGCACAGTAAATAAACAGCCCTTATCAGATCAGTGTTTGGGAGAGTGATCTGTATGTTACTCAAGTCTACTACAAATCTTCCAATAGAAGAATGTCCAGAGATGATCCAACAAGGTACAAAACACATCAAGTGTTACGGAGTTCATTGCCACGGCTTAATGTAGGCTACACAGGAGAGTATCAATTGGAGTGGTATCTGAATGGCTTGAATACTACAGTAATCATTTTAGGGATTTCAGGCATAAACACTATTCAAAATCACACAGATTGTGACCACAAAAGAGTCTTTCTGACTCACAAAGCAAGTTTAAGGATTCATTGCAAATTGCGTATACAAAGGGACATGAAATGGGCTTCCTCTTCTAATTGAGAGTCACAATGACATAGATCAGTGGCTTGTGACCTCAAGGGTTGGAGTGGCATCAGATTTCAAAGCGGGAAACAGCTCCCATGGGCCTGCTTCCTCTTTGTGAATCACAATGGGCAGCCTTGAGATGATGAGACAGCTGTGCAGAGGAGTGTGGCATGCACCCCTCCCACATGTCTTCACAAATTAAAAATGTTATTTTGTTTATAAAGCAGCACCTCTTCAGTGTGGTACTAAAATAATGTGGCTTAAGTATCATCTGATAAATATATAGTTGTTAGACCTGACAGCCTTTGGTGTGGTCTTCCCCCAAACATGTGGCCTTCTGCCCTCCTGTTTGCTGATAAACATTTTTGGGGCCTTAGACGTCTGCACACTTTACCACTACTACTTAGTGCTAAAGTGCTTCTGTTCACTCCTTTATTTAAACATGAGAAAACTATCTTACACTCAAATTGGCACATTTCATTTACTAGTAAAGTGGTAATACATGTACTCAGAGCCTGCAAATGAAGTGCTACTAGTAGGTCTGCAACCCTTATTGCACCCTACACTTAAGTAGCCCTTTAAAACATGTCTCAGGTCTGCATTGCATCATCTGTGCAGTTTTAAACTGCCAATTCGGCCTGGCAAAATAAACCTTTTGCTTGACCTAAACCTCCCTATTGTAATCCCTTATCAGCCCATACAGCAGGGTGCAGTTATATGTGTATGTGTACATTTAAGTTTTACATGTCATGATAGTGAAAAATTAGAGATGCCTACCTCTCCCATAAGATAACATTGGGTTACCTTATTCCAGCTAATAAGTGCTACTGATTGATTGGGAAATGCATTGTCTGGTCTCAAAAGATTCATAATTTGAAATACTAATTAAGGGTAAAGTCAGATTTTAAGTCACAATTTAATTCTGTAAATGCCACTTTTAGAAAGGTGGCATTTTCTTGTTCTTCGAACCATTTGGTGCTTGCAGCCTGTATCCTGGGTCACATGACTGTTTGTAGTTGGCAGTTGGAGTTTTTGTATTCCTTCCAGACAGTGAAACAAATGGAGTCTAGAATCTGACAGGATGGACCATCCGGCCAGGGTGGGAGTGGGGGGCTTTTGCCTGTCCAACTTACATTTCAAAGGGGCTGCCTCCAGCACACTCAAAAAGACCTTGACACCAGTCTTTTGTCACCAGACCTCTTGAAGCCTGCGGATGGGATGGGGTAATTTCCAGAACCAGATGTAGAAAGGTCTAGATGTTTATTCCAATTCAGAGGCTGGCACTAGGCATAACTATTGGACCCTCAGACCAATTCTACATTTCACTCCTGAACTTGCAGAGGACCCCCAGAAGGACTGCCCTGTACTTACTTCAGAGTACTACCCTATGGCTGGCAGAGGACTGCCCTGCTGCTTGAAGCCTGCCTTATACCCTCAGAGGACAGCCATGCTGTTTAAGGCCTGCTTTGCTACTTGACTCCAGGACCACCAAAGTGATTCCAAGAGCCAATTACCTGGCCTCCTGTCCTGAGCTACATGGACACAAAAAGCTCCAACCACCTTGAACCTGCGCCTAGACCCTGCCACCAGTCCTGGACCCTTGGAAGTGGTGCAAAAGGTGTCCAAACAGCCAAAAACGAAAACGTAGGACTTATAAAAGTTTCCCCCAATAAGTGGCCTGAGAATCGACAGGAGAACGTGTCCTACCTATCCACCGATTCACCAGCGGTGCCTTGACAGTCGGCCTGACTTTGTGGTAGGCCTGCTACATTCTTCTTAGCAACCACAAATGCTTTTTAGTACACCTCTCAGAAATGGGTATCCGGTCTTGTGGATCCCTCATCAGCTACATCCTGCAGCTATGTTCCTTTGGAGATTTTCAACTTCCAAAAAAGTGACAACGTCTGAATGTACAAATCTTCAATGTGACTTTATTCAGCAGCTCGTCAATGACGAAGCCTCCTCCTCAGACACTGCTGGATGCTCTGCACTGCTGAACTTTACCTTAGGAGTAACTTTTCTTCAAAATGTCTTCTATGACCGAAGGTAAGACCAGGCCCAATCCACCATGTGTATTGCAGTCATCCATAACTTTGCCCTGGTCTTGCATGACTAGATGCTTGTGGATAGCGCTCTGATCTTTTAGGCACTATTTTTCACACAAAAAAGTTATAAATTGATTAATCCGGTTGTACTGATTTGACATTTTATTTCTGTGTCAAATTATTCAAAACATTTCTCTAAAATGGTGTGGGATTTTTTTTGTGTTGTGTTTTCACTTGATTACTGTTTGTGTGCTGCATAAATACTTAACACATTGTATCCAGGGCTGGACTGGAAACCCAAAGCAACAATGGCAATTTTGTTTAACCACCCCCCACCCCTGGGAAGGGGGGCAAGCGTGAAGCACTGATGCTTAACAAACCTGGCCACCAGCACTGCTCCTTTTCTTACTAGGGGCCGATATTGCAGCATTGCTATGAAACCACCCCCAGTAACAAAACCTGCCCCCACTGCTCCAAACCCTTCCAGCCTCCCGGGCAAATGTTCAATTCCGGCTACGGCCAGTCCGGCTCTGATTGCATCTAAGTTAAGCCTGTTTGCATTTGTGCCAAGCTACCAGAGAGCTTAGCACAGGATTATTTAGGGTCTTTTGTGAGAGGGATTGTGGCTGTTTCCTGAAAATGATCTTTGTCTCCAAAAATCAAAAATTTCATACAACAGTGTTCTAAACATAATTTACAGAAATATCACCCCATTGAGTTAATAAATCTACTCCGACTGAAACCATGCTTTTGTAAACAATCATTACGTCACAATATTTATGTTAGGCAATCATTTTGCTATTGATATGCTCACATACATAAAAAAAACTTTTTGGGAATGCAAATGCCGGTCCCTTGCAGACTAGTTACTACCCTTTCTTTCATAGCCCATTGCACCGGGTCAAAAACAGTAACTTTCTTATAAATGATTCATTTACAAGTCATTTTACAACCTTGTGTGAAACGGCAATAAGAGATGCAGAATTTCTTTCCATAGGGTTGCATCTTCAATTGAGTCCCAGTTCTCAAACCAGCAAGTTCCTCATCCTTGTTAAGGGGGTTAGTAAATAAGGCCCAAATTGGGCCCACAAAACTTGTAATGCTTTTTGATAATAATGCCCAACTTCAGTGTTTAATTTGTAAAAGAATGAGTGCCGGTGACCAAAGGTCTGCTCAGAAGCCTGTAGCCAAAGCAATTAAATGTTGGTGCACTGAATACATAGGGGCAGATTTACAAACCCCTTGCGCCACTTTTGCGTCACTTTTAACATCGGAAAAGTGACGCAAAAGTGGCGCACGGGGCTTGTAAATCTGCCCCATAGTATTTAATACACGTCTCAGGAGTATATAACCAAGGAGTTGCAGGATTAAATCGCCGAGATAGCGTTGTATTATCAATGCTTATCTCAAAGGCGATAAGAAATCCAGCGATAGCAGGGTTTTCCATGCAACATCACTGGTTTTCAAGCGATGTTCCATGGAAAACGGTGATATCCTTGGTGATAGGGCCTGTGGTCTTAGCCACACAATCCACCCCCCATGTTAGGTATGCCTTAGTCAGGAATTTAACAGACGTTAAATTCCTGCGTTAAGGCATGCTTAACGCAGTTTCAAATATCGCTAGCCCTCGTTGTTAATATGACGAAGCTGGGTTTAGCGATATTTTCCCATGGTGTTTTGTCATGTACGCCTCCTTTGAATCTCATTAGCGATGCGATGGGAGGCGTGCTGACAACACGCGCTAGCGTGTCCTTGTTGATAATGCAATAATATTATCGCCTCTTTTCGCCCGAAAACGGGCTCTAAAGTGACGATAATATTATCGCCGCCCCTTGTTGATATGCCCCGTACTTCTTTAGTCCACTATCAGAAACTCACTGTCAATTTTTCTCACTCTTGCAACGTCCTGCATACCCAATTAATGATGGAGTTTCTCTCCCTATGTCTTTCCATTTTGTTTGGTTTTCTCTCTCTTCCTCTTGGTAATTGATGCAAACAAAGAAATGCAGTCCCCACAAAAATGAATGTTTGTGGACCTCACCAGAAACCACCAGCTAAACTTAAGGCCTGCCTAACTTCGTTGATGATAGTTACAAGCCCTTTCCTCACTCTTCCTTTATCCTGTCAGGTCTGAACCCTGCATACCTGAAAGAGATAGCATCTGATGTAATCACAAGAAAAGTGAGGTCTCTTATTCTCTGTTTGCGAATTAATTATATTGAATCCCATTCTATTTTTGTGTTTCATTCTTTGAAAATGTTGGGAAACAAGAACCTCAATAAAGGGTTATTTGTATTTATGCAAAGTGCCACAGCTCCTCTAGCATCTTTTATCTGAATATACTAATCATACACATATCTTCACTAAATGCTAAGATGTTTTGTTGACAAACACGGCACAACTAACAACTTTCTCTAAAACTCTGGCGAGCATGCCAGAAAAGTTTCAAGCTTCATCTCATAGTTAGAACATTCCCAACAACTGAAAAGTATACAGAATAATTACATAATTGAGAATCATTTGCATATTTAAATTGCCAGTTTAAGCTCATACTTTTAATTTGCATTCACGGGCAATTATTCAAAACTCAATTTTATAAAGAACTATCTGTTGTTTTACATTTTCTTTTCAGTTGCATGCTCCTCTGTGATTTCTTTCAACCTCTATCAATTTATGTGCAAATTGTTCTGAAGCAGAACCCATCTGTTCTTACAGTACATTTAAGTCTTTTTTGCAACAGTCTTCAAGAAAATAATCCTGGTATTTTTAGTTCTTTAACCACGTGTGTCATATCTGCATCTGTTTAGCACAGCAAGGCAGACACACTTAAGCATGTAACATTAAAATGAGAGATTTGATGAAGACTGTTCACCAAGTGGCATTTAATAGTGTAAATATAATGTTAACGAGCAGCATATGCAATATTAAAAGTCATCACGTCTCCCCACTGGCACAGGCGATGCACATCACAGCAAGTGAAAGGTTGAGTTATTTCGTTAAATGTTCAAAACGCTCATAAGAATGGACAATGCCATACAAATCAAACACGGCCAAGCCTGGATAAGCACCACGGGGAAATGATTAAATAAATCAGCTCCTACTGTGTCGAAAGTGTAAATGGGAATTTCGTTCTTCCTTTCATTGATCTTTACTCTTGCTCTGATTTTTTTCTAGAAGATTTGTTTATGTTGGGTAAGAAGCTAGGAGGAAGATTCCCATTGTGTTGCCCTTACAGCTAAGTCTCCAAAACACTCCAGAAACTGCAATTCCTATTTTATTTTGTTAGTTGTACTTTTCTGTTATGATTTCGGTGAGGGTCTGGTGGACTTAATGGGTTTAGAAATGTGTTTTGCCACTTGATTCCTTCTGCTCCCTGGCTGGTTCTTGAAAAATACAGAGTAGGGAATAAAAAGACCAGCCACCAAGAAGTGCGGCTGCCATGATGAGCACCCCTTGGGAGCAGTACTGTGCGGCGCTGCTGGCAATGCACAGCAGAGAGAATGCCCCCCCCCCCCCCCATCTTGTAACCGCCAGATGGAGTAAAACACAGCGGATGACGAAAAAGGTCACCACACTAAAGAGAGTATACAGAGTATTGACTATTAAAATACAATTTATCTCCATAAGGCACAAGATAGGGAGAGGAAATTGTGCCGATAATATAAGAGGGCGGTTTGGACGGGCGAGAAACAGCATACTGGTAGGTTCTGGGCAAAGATGCTCCACATCTGCAAATCTAGAAACGCTAAAGCATTTTTGATAATAATCAATGAGGTAGACAAGGAATCTACGATCGTCTAGAGCAAAAACAATAAACGAGGAGTCCTGGGTACACCACTGGCACCAGGGGAGAGCAGACCAAAAAATATGTAGCCCTCAAGCTATTATGAAGAAACGCATAGCAGATGGGTCTCCCAGCCCAAAAGGCTTACCTTCAGCTATCTTTAAAACCAACCCAGCGTTTTGGGCAATACAACTTACTGCAGTGAGTCTGCAACATGGCCGTCCCAGATTCCTATTGATGATCTATTGTCCATCCAACTTTTAAAGGAGGTGACAGAAGCAACGCTGCCCATTGCTGCCCATTACTGCCCGATCGCTTTACTTGATATTGTCTCTCAAAAGCTATGCAGCTCCCTATTCTAGGGTTGTTTCAGAAGGCAATGGCAGTGAAGTTGCTGCCAAGCATCACATATGGCTACGGAATGACAGTGGGAAAAGTGGCTAGGCAGCTAGTCCTACTGGCTACCTTACTGGTCTACATAAAACCTCACAAGCAGCACATCACAGGCTTAATTGTGCCTGGCTTTCGGCTTGATGAAACAAAAATAGGCCACAAAAAGCAACTTTCTTCAGATGTGCCATAGATTCAATAGATGGAATGCCCTGTGTCAACCAACAAATTCAACATCTCAACAACATTTCCATACTCCCCTCCTTGCAAGAAGACAACATGTCCCTGGCAAAGTGGGCCCATGTCTGGCAAGACATTAACACATATATATGTCCTTAAAGCCTCAGCCTTATTTCGACTTTGGGTATTTACTATTTATATCATACAAGCTTAAGTTCCTGCAACTCCGGTTAGGAGTTCAACCAACACTGGACCTCTTGATGGTCTGGTTGAAAACAGCAGAGGCAACAGGATGCAGAACATGCGGCTTGGAAAGAGACAATGGTACATGCCCTCTGAATCTGTACAGCCATGTTACCTGAACGTAGAAAGATGCTGTGTGGGCGTTGACAACCAAGCCGCGGTTCGAACCAGTAGACTAGTCCTTATTTAAACATTAAACCCAGAACACAACTGTGGTTCGAACCTGTAGACAAGCCCTTATCTCAACAATAAACCCAAAACACAACTGCCTAAGCATACAGGAGGTAACCTTTCTGACCATATTTGAAGCTCCAGTAAATACCCATGTGGAGCAAAGCAATCTATAATCAAGTTGCATCGCAAACTGAGGACCAACTCCTTTGAAATACTTGAAACCATGGCATAATCGATTTCACAGCCATAGCTGAAAACAGATAATTAGGCCTGGGCGGTGAGCTCCACTCTGTTTGCGGAGTTAGCAGAGTTTTCTGCACTCCGCGCTCCGCGGAGTGCTGAAAGTTCCACCTCAGAGGCACAATTGGGTATAAGTACTGCCATAGGAACAGAGTTCAGGCTATCAAAACTGTAAGACTTAGGTCCCGATTCTGAGTTGTGGGATAAATTTTGATTTAGATAGATGCAGAACATCAAATATTACACCAACATGGTGCGCGGGTGTGTGAATGCTGTCTAGCCTAGATTTTGGACGGGAGGGGGGGCCCTTCCAGTACAACAATCTATACATTAATACTTTCCTCACATTGTATCTTTGCGCTACAATGCAGCACAAATACAAAGCAGTAGAAATGTGGAAAATGTATCACATAGTGCAACTTTACATGAGAGTCGAATGCTTTCCAACACAAATCATGATTTGCATTGGAAAGTAAATCCCACCACTACACTTTGCACCGGGTTTGTGTCACCTGTGTGAGGTAAACAAGGTGCATAGTGTTGATAAATCTGGGCCATGGTCTATGTTGAACCCACGCTCAACTTGCACCTTCTTCTTTCTTCACTTAAAGATTTTTGCATAAACATGTTTGTCTTTTAAAGTCATATCTGTTATGCAGAAACCCTTTCCAGAAACAGATTTAAAAAAAAAATTGTATTTCCAGTAATTTTCAAAAGTGTCATTTCCTAAATTCGTATCCGTTCAAACATCACATCTTGTCCACATGTGCTCTCTATTTCTCTGACAGTCATTATCACTTTTTGACATTCTGCTGAAGCACTCAATATTTTATTAGTATTGATTGCAAATGCGTCATTTATCACAGTAAACGTTTTGACTGTAACTGGGTCAACTCGGACCAACTTGTTAAAACTGAATGCTGTGATTTGGGATGGAAAAGTGAAAGACACATTTTGCCATTTACTCGACTCTCCTAACGTTTTTCTATAGTGTCTGTAAATCAAATGCTCACGATGAATAACTAATGATTAAGAATTTTCTAAGCTATTGCAACAAATATAAAAAGCATCATTTTCAGCCATAGTCTTTTTTTCACCTCTACCACTCTAGAAATGTAATAACATGATGCTGTACACATTTTCAACAAAAGAGTTTAAAAAATCATGTGATTTATTATTACGGCGTTAACCCTTCAGATGGAGATGATAAGGGTTATTTAGTAAAGGAAAAGTGAGGCTAATTATATGGTGGAAGAGGCAGTATTTAAATAATGCTGGCAGACTGTCTTCTAAATTATGACAAAATGTGCCTGAGGCACTACTAATAAGGGGGTGCAAAGCATAGCACTGAAATAAAAGTAAGTTTCATTGAAGTGGGAGGAGATAGATAACGTATAGAGTAATGGGCACGTACCTTTGCATGTAATAAAGATCATGCAGCACTCATGCATACCGGTTTACAAACCAGCGGCTCTCGCCACATAAAGGACCAATTAAAATGTGCATTACTATAATTTATGCAATTTTTTGTAAAACAGTACTGCCTACCACCAATGTCCAGTAGTTGTTATGCCTAGGGATGCAGCTACCAATAGTGCAGTGGGTGCAGTTGCACCAGGGGCCGGGGCAGTGAGAGGCTGTTGTCATCTACTGGAAAGAAAGAAAAAGAATGGGATGGGGAGGGGAGGGGCGATATTTTTGCTTGCATTAGGGAACAAGGTGCCCTTGCTATGTCACTGGGTTCAGCGATTATGTGGGGGAGATGCTATTTTTAAAAAAAAATTCTGCCAACCCTGACAAACTAGAAATATACCGCTCAAAAAATGTGAAACTTCTGAAGCCAGACAAGTGAGAGTTGAGCTGTGCCAGCTACAACTAATGGATGGCTTAATATGTATCAAGGCAAAACTGTTGATGTGATGGTGTCTCCAAGAGGTCCCTCGCTCCTGAAGTAGTTCAGTCTCTTTGCGTCTCACCCAAGCTACATCATCACGGGGCCAAAAACGTTCAACGTTACACCAGGGGCATCCATTTTCTGATAAGCTACAGAGCCCCCTTGCACTCTGAAGCATGGTTTGAGCTTTATGTGCTCTATGCTTGTAAACAGTTCAGTGGAAATCTCAGGACCAGTCATTGGAATGCACTTTTAATAACCTCAGTGCACAGATGGCCTGACTGAAGCCGCGCTTTTTGAATGGCTATGGGGCATATTATCAAGGGGCAGCGATAAAAATATCGCCGCTTTAGCGTCCATTTTCGGGAGTAAAGCAGCGATTATTTTATCGCATTATCATCAAGGACATGCTATCGCGTGATTCCATGCCTCAACGTGCCTGACAAAACTACACTGGAGAATATCGCTAACCGGGCTTCGCGATATTTACAACAATGCCCCGGCTGCCGTAGCGATACACAAAATCGCGCTAACTGCCCATTAACGCTGGATTTTAACGTCTGCTAAAATCCAGACTTGGGCATACTTTGCATGGGTGGTGGATTTTTGGGTTACGACCACAGGGTCGTATCAGCAAGGTTTTCGCTATTTTTAGGTGAACATCGCTGGATTTCCAGCGATGTTCGCCCTTTTTCCCACCATCACTGGAATTCTTATTGCCAATGAGCTGAGCGTTGGCAATACAGCGCTAGGTTGGCGATAAGTTGCAGCGATAAAAATAAACACGCTAAGCGTGGTCAGCGATTATTATCGCTGCCTCTTGTTAATATGCCCCTATGTGCGGCATTAAGGGCCACCCTTTGCCAAGATACTGCCGGAGCAAAACAACATTTGGGTCCCTTCCTGCTGCTGGTGAGGAAACATGAGGCAGCAGAGGGCCCTTTTTGTATTCCCAGGTCAGCCCTAAGCTGACGATTGCATCAGGGCAGTGACTGGCCTCTGACGGCCTCCATCACTGTTCCTCCTCATGCCCCCTCATCTCACCTGAATGACCCACAGATTAGCTCCTTCATGCTGACACCAGGTTGTTCTTGGGGATTGGTTGGGCTGGGAGTTCGAGAGAAATGGGAGAGGAAGGGAAAGGAAGGAACTAGACGAGTTGTTAAATACAGCCAAATGTGGCATAGAGTAAAACTTGATTAAACTAATTTTAAGCTGAATTGCTGGTTTCAAGTCAGAGGAGATTGCTGCGTGACCTTAATGCAGACAGCTCCCCGTGCCCCTCTGAATGTTGACACCTGAACGAAAGCCCGGCTCCCCCACGCCAAATGCTGGCCCTCACTCCATGGAACACCTCTATGGAAACGGCCCCAACATTACCCAAAAAAGACACCTGATGTACACTCTCAATATGGCAGCAAAAATACGAGGGCACTGAAGCCTGAAGGCAGAAAAATATGATGTGACATTGTGGTCTTGGGAGAGTCAGAGAGTCTTTTTCAGGAGCACGTTCACAATAAGTGTGGTTTTCAATGTTTTATAACTATGTTATTAGTTATGAAGGAGTGTGATTTTGTATAGTTGCTTGACCACCACGATGCATAGAGCAGGGAAGACATAGGCTATGTTAGAGCAGAATGGCTGCAGTTCAGCACTGAATTCCTAGCAGATTCTGCTTGGTTTATGCACCCTGTCAGGCATGCCTGGAGAGTAGCACTTGCACAATGCAGCTAAGAGAAAACACATTTGTAGATGGTGGCCCAAAACACGGATGTTGGCAAGTTGAAATCATTTTCTTGAAGACTCAGTCCTGGCTTTGAAGATTCGACTATTTGCAAGTACCATGGGTCTAAATTCAGATAGAAAATGTTTGGTTGAATTTTATCAGGTGCTGATAAAATGTTGTGGGATGCCTAAACTAATCACAGCTTTATTAAAGAGCTCTCTGAAACATCGAATTTGCTTATTTTGCTCCCAATATTACGGATACTACGAATATCGGTAGTTTCACAATACAGAATTATCATGGAATTCTGAGTAGTCCTCCCTGCAATGGGGAATACTGGGCAATCAAATCAAATACTTTATTCGGTTTCATAACAATTAAAGTCACAAAACATTCATATAATACATTTAACATATTTAACTTCAATCAGTATCCTTAATACATAAATATAATAAAAACTTTTAAAAATTCATAAAATCACAAAACGTAATCCCAGGATATTTCATGCAATTTACGATTTAATTTTACAATTGATGCCATCGATAAGTATCAGGAATCACCCACAAATGAATAGCCTTATCTTTACATTACCTAAATTAATTGTTAAAATCAAACTCAAGTTCCAAGATGTATAAAACTCATCAGTATCCTATGCTGTCCTAAAAAAGTGCAGATTTCGGATAATTGCTATTAGAGAGGATTGGCCAATACATATTAAATATATGTACATAAGATATAGATACTTACAATTGTTTGGGGCAATCATAGTGACAGCAATGATTTCTAAAGGTTGTTTCCCATTAGCAGGCTCTTTTCTGGGTAAAACGTTTACCAGGATATATCTGATGCTTATGTTACTTCAAAAATTCAAAGTGATTTCCAGTACTGCAATCCCAAATGAAAAGTTAGTGTACTTCTTGAAATTCCCGACTTGGGTTGAACCTCCTATTTCCACTGAAATGGGGAATACTGAGTACCTTGGAATATTTCTACTTTTGACCAAATTGTGAACCCCGTTGTAAGATTGGAAGGTGTCCTGGAACTATTGCACAGCTCCTCATAATGTTGTTTTAAGGATTATTGTGGTACCTAGCAGGATGGGAGACAGCATTTACAACGCTAGCAATACTACACAGGTACATAACAACACGGTGGTTACAAAGACTGCGTTGTTACCATGCGTGCCTTTACATCGCAAGATGTTTCAACGACTTGCACTAAGTGACGTGCAACACCAGGGTATGTGTTGGACTTTAAATCCAACACCTTCCCCGCTGTTGCGCTAACTGGTGTAGGAATGGTAATTTATACTATTCCTAAGTCCAGCGTGCCATCTAGCTGCGATGTAATGCCAAGCGTGGTAACAACACGGCTGTTGTAACGACTGTGTTGTTACCTACCGCGTGGTAAAAGCACGTGTTGTAAAGTGCTACATTCTAGCAGGATATATTTTGCGGCTCTCTTTCACAATAATTTTAAATGCATCATCTATTTTCAACTTATTCAAGACCCCACATTGTCAAACAATATTGAAACATACATCAAACTTCAGAAACAGGACCGCACAACAGCCAAATGCTCTTCCAGGCACCCACTAGCCGAATAGTACCATACGAAAACCTGCACAAACATTGATAAAGCCATTTCCTTGATAGATTCTTTTTTTAATGGGGCAACAATATTTTCTGTAGTATGCAGAGTCTTACCTATATAGTCATTCAATTCTACAATAGACATGGTAAGGATGGCCTACAGTACATAGTGCTTAAAACTATAGCTTTAATTCGCTAATATTGACAAACATAAACAAAGGAACTTTCGCAATTGACCTTCTCGCAGCAATAGGGAAAATCAAAGTATTGCTCCGGGGATTAGTACTATTGCAACTGGTGAAAACGGGGAAAAAAAATCTCCTTTATTTTTCCTTCCATGCCTTGTCCCCATTCTCCTCTTTCAAGGCCTATACATCTCTGACTAAAGAGTGACCTTCAGGTCTGCTGAGGAAGAGAAATGACAAGTGACAGGAGAAGGATAGAGAGGTGAAGCATAAAGAGAACCTCTAAGAAAGAGAACTTTGATTGATAAAAAGAGGCAGGTGAGGTTGGTCCATAAGTGAGGAAGTGAGAGACGTGAGCTAAAATGGGAAAGGTGACGTAGCTAGAAAGACAAAGGGGCATATCAACAAGGGCTTTATCTCTGCTTTTTTGGCTTTAAAAGCGATAAAACTAGCGCCCTATCAACAACAGGGTGCTAACATGCAAATTCGCATGTTAGCACCCTTTTACTCTACGCTTCCCCTTGCATCTCTAATGAGATGCAAAGGGGGCGTTCCAGAGTAAAATAATAGGAGAAATGTCGCTAAGCGACATTTCTCCTATTATCAAGAATGTCGCTGTTAGAAATGGGATTTCTGGTTGGCTAAGGCTTGCGCCAAAGTCAGGCAGAAACCACCACTCTAGTCAGGGCAAGGAAGTTACACGCCAAAGATAACCCCTGCTCACCCCCTTGGTAGCTTGGCACGAGCAGACAGGCTTATCCCTGAGGCAATGTGTAAAGCGTTTGCGCGCGCACCCAGCAACAACACCCAAGGCCCACCACAAAGGAAACTCCACACAAGGTATTATATAAAAATAGCCTTTGTATCATACCAAAACACATTAGATAAAAACACACACTTTACAATGTGCCTACAGGCACGGGCAGAATTTACAAGGGATTATGTGTACAGGGGAGAGGGCCACATGGACCACTGTCAGGAATTAGCACTTAGAACATAGGAATAAAATTACTGTAGCACCAAATAACATATATAGCACACAACCAGTAACTACTGGTATCAGGTAAGTACCACCTACGCAACCCTAACCACCTTAGGAAAATGTCACGCAGGGAAACATGAACACACTAGCATAACCACTACTAGTAAAACAATCTCCAATGCATAAACACAGTTTAGGAAGACAAATATCATGAAGACATTGCGCAGGCGCAAAAGTACATATCTGAAAATCACCAGGTACCCTAGGGGAGGGCACAACGCAGCAGAACTGTCCCCAGGCCAACTGGCCTCTCAGGGGTGCAGAAATGGCCAATATCCAACTGTCGGGCGCGACTGCGCAGGCTGCGCAAGCCAGGCGCACAATGCACAGGGGCACAACCTAAACGATGCAGCTGCCCACTAAGTGCTGGGCAGCTGGAGACAACGAGCGTGGGCACCACTGTGCCTTCTTAGGACAAGTAGGGCAGTTGTTGGAGCCTCCCTGGGCTCTAAACAAACGAATATGGCCTAGGTGGAAGCCTCTCTGGGCTCACAACAAACAATGCGCGCCTCGTTGGAGCCTCACTGGGCTCAAAACAAATATGCCCCCAACGATGGAGTCCAACTCGGGGGACTCGTGAGCCTCGCAGGCTCTTAACAAACAATGTGGCCGAGTCCCCCTCTGGGACTCGGCCAGGACTTGCCCTGACACGTCGGAGCGCAACTGCGCTTGAAGAAAGCAATGGTGGAGCCTTACTCGGCTCTACGGTCCTGCCCCCTTCCTGCGTTGGAGCGTACTCGCGCTCCTCCAACCAGGCGGCCCCGTGGTGGGGCTGCCTCTGTGAGCAGCAGGAAGAAGCTCTGGGTGCGGCAGAGGAGGGACCCCCTGGGACGCCCGCACTCACCTGTGGTTATAGAGGCGGCGTCTCCTCACTCGAGGGTCTCCTCTGCGGCACGGACCTTCGTTCGCCCGGGCCCCCTCCTGGGACCCGGGACTTAGGAGCGGAGCCGGCCGGGCTCCGGTCTTCGGGATTCCTTTTCCGCCTCGCAGCACAGGAGCGCGGGGTAGGCTCCCGTCGCTTCCTGCAAGAAGCCCCGCCCACGTCTCACGAAGGCTGCCTGACTTCCGGGGTTTCGGCCCGGGCTGCAGCGGTGATTTTCGGATCGCGGTGATGCGGGGTGGGCACCCGCTAGGGGGATGAGCAAAACAAAAAGCGGCAAAGTCCCTGGCGGGGTGGGCACCCGCTAGGGATATTAAAGTTCAATAAAGCGGGGTGGGCACACGTTAGCCAAATAATCAAATAAGCGGGGTAGGCGCCGGTTGGGCACCTGCTCGTGCAACAGAGCGCTCCTGAGCGCTGAAGGAAAATAAAAGCGCTTCCAGGCGCTTAGGGATGCCAACATACACCAAGTCCAGCCAAGTTCTCCCCTGCATGCAGCAGGGCAGGGGTGGGGGCAAGGCTGGACCCAGAGCCAGCTCACTGGGCCTCCAGGCAGGGAGGTAGTCCAAGTGGCGGTCCTCTGGTCCAGCGGCAGCAGCAGCAGCCCCCCTCAGGTAAGATCCTGGCAGAGAACAGTTTCTGTGGGGACACAGCCCCATTTTTATACAGTAAAACCCTTTGTTCTGGGTTCAGGGTGAGGGGGAAAACCAGTCGCAGCTGGTTGGGGAGCACCCTTGATGTGCTCAGCCCCTCACTCTATTCACTGGCAGGGCTAGGGTCGTCAGTCGCACCACAGGGGGCGGAGCCAGCATTGTGTGGGGGAAAGCCCTGCCCTATTCAGGACCCAGGTGTACTCCTCCCACCCATCTAGCTGCTGGTCTCCCTAATCACCACTGGGTGACTCCTCCTGACTCTGGGGAATCCCTAGCCCGTCACATGACCTCAGCCAGCCAATCACGCGACAAGGCACACATTTTACACTGCACACCGAAGTGCCCACTTCTAGAAGTGGCACTTACATACTAGCTACACGCACGCCGCACGCATCATCGCGCAGCATTAAATCACACGAGTCCGCACATATCAAACTCGACCATGCACACCCCACGCATCAGGAACTACCAGGGACACATACATTCCCCATGCATTCCTATGGGAGGGCAGGCCTATCTCACCACATGCACTCAGAGTGCGCACGCACTTTACCCTGGGACACAGGGAAAGTGCGCAGAAACCAAAAACCACTATCACCAAGTCACCAATAAAAGCAAAAAAAAGTTCAGGGGTGAACCTGCCAGAAGGGCCAAGTCCAACAGTCGCTAACCCTGTTAGAGAAAAAAAAAGCAGCGCTAACCGCGGTTAACGCTGCTTTTTTACGTCTGGTATTTTTCTGACTTAGCCATGATATCCTATGGAAGGAGGATATCATGGCTAAGTTTGTCTGTCCCTATCAACAAGGTAACGTGAGATTATCGCTGGGTTTCCAGCGATAATCTCACATTAGCCTGTTAGCGTGAGGATTTTTATCGCTATTGAGATAAGCGTTGCTAATAGCACGCTATCTCAGCGATAAAAATTCACGCTAGCCAGCGATAATTATCCTAGCGCTAAGTGCGCTTAGAGATAATTATCGCCGGTTGTTGTTGATATGTCCCCATGGAAAGTTAAAATAAGAAAGTGGTAGGTAAGAAACAGAGGCAGAAAGATACATAATGTTTTAGAATTAGGGGACAGATGCGTCTAAATATAAGGAGCAGAAATTGTAGGGGAACACATCAAGGAAGAGGTTGAGAGTGTCGTAATGTAGACATATTTGTAAGCTTGACGTAGAGGCAGATAGTGGAAGACAAGTAGTTAGGTGAGATAGTGAAAGAAGTACAGGGAGAAGTCAGGAAGACGGGCGAGGTAAAGAGAGTGGCAAGGCACTGAGAAAGCTGGGTGTGAAGGGTAATTAGAGAGAGGAGATACAGAAAGAAAAGAGGTGAAGTATAGAAAAGAGGTAAGGTTGATACAGTGGAAGACAGTGGTAAACAGACGGTAACGGAGAGAGAGTTGAAAGTTAGAGCATGAGATAGAGGCAGAGGTGAGGTAGAGAAATGTATGAAGGTAGACGAAGAGAGAGCTAAGATAGAAAGGGTGCATTCATAGAAAAGGATTCCAGCAATCTCCACCTCAATCACAAAGGAACACGGCACTCAGGCCGCTGCTTGATTCACCCTTTTTATAAGTGGCTACAGAGGTCTCATCAACGCATTTTGTTAGTCACAGTTACCTTGGTCCCCAGAAAATGATGTATATAAAAAGAAGAGAGAAAAGGAGGAGTTAATGATGGATACTGAAAAGTCATATAACTAGAAAAAGACAGGTGCCAATAAAGGTGTAAGATAGTGACAGATGAGTAAAAAGGAACAAAGGTGGAAAGAAAGAGAGGAGGTGGAGAGATCAGGAAGCAAATTAATGGTGAGGTAAATTGAGATGTTAGGTAGTTCGCTCAAAAGAGAGGAGGATACAGCCAGAGGAGGTCGTGATACAGATGTAAGTAAAGAGTGAAATTAATTAAAGGGAGAGCAATTATGCGTAGAATGGAAATGCAAAGAGAATTGTAGACAGAGGTGAAGTATCAAGTGATAGAGATAGAGAGAGGTGTAATGAAAGAGAAGATGTAAATGGAAAACAGATAAAGGAATTTGAGATGGATAGAGTCATGAGGTGCAGAGAAAGGGGTTAAGTAGAATTTATAGAGAGAGAGAGATAGGTTAGAGAAGTAGAGTTGTAGAAGTAGACACAGAGAATGGTACAGAAAGTGGTATAAAGAAAGAGGATGTTGTGAGAGACAGGTTGGTTAGAATTAAGTGGTGCATTGAAAGGTAACAGATATAGAGAGAAGTAGATACAGATAGAGAATAGAGGAAGGTACATAGAGATTCAGAGATAGATAGAGAGGGGCAAAGAGAAAGTGGTGCGGTATTAGAGGTGAGATGAAGTAAGGAGACTGACTCAAGATACAGAGGAGGTAGAGGAGGCAGAGAAAGAGACTTAAAAAGTGGTTGAGAGAGGTGAAAAATATAAAGTCAGAGACAGAAGTAGATAGGGAATTGAGGAAGAGAGAAGAGCCAGAATTGAGAGATTTGCAAGGCAGAGAAAGATTACATATAGTAAGAAAGAGCTGAAGAGGGACAGATGATGCGGAGAAAGCATAAATACAAAAAGAAGTGACAGGTAGATTGAGGGGGCAAGAGTAAGTTATAGGGAGGTAGCGAGGACATGTATGGAATCTCTTGTCTTCTTTTACGTGTATATGGGAGAAACATTTTGGCTCAGCTCACAGCAGTTGTATGCTACTACATCCATCACATCAAAGCATTCTGGTCCAGAGCAAATCTTACCAGTATTGCCTAGTGGGCCATCAAGTATTCTGTTGTCCATATGGCATATGAGTGGTGTTTTTGAGAGACTAAAGTTGCTGATCAGACTTTTATTATTACCAGAAGGCCCATAATGTTGTCAGAAACCATGGAAATTCCAAATAACTTTAGGAGACACACCCTAATGTGATTAAGAGAATCCAAAGCTACCAATCAGATAGAGAGCAAGAGCATCACTGTAACTTTTGAAGGCTGTACCTGTCTCATCCACTTTCTGGGAACCCAGTGGTATACGTGCGGGTACTTAAACGTTGCTGCCCATCACTTGGACAATGCTAGGGAACTGCCAAATGTTAAAGGCTTGAGTGTTTTCCTGGGTTCCTAAACATCCACTTCTGGGACTGTGGGCTTTGTTTTGAAGCATAACCATTTTGTTTCCTCTGTGGAAATTGTTACTGTCAGAGCTAACTCATTGGTCATCTTGTGGTTTAGAGATGGCCTATACAAAACAAATATTTCAAGTATTGGGAAAGCCAATAGGTCCAACCCTGGCATGTTGGCACAATAGCAACTTTTTTACATTTGTTTATTGAAAATATATGCTCCAAAAGTGAAAAGAACAGAAAATAGACTTAAACATTTGGCCCCCATATCCCAGCTCTAAACAAAAAATCATTTCATTTGTGCAATGCATTTTACCTTCAATTTTTATGAAGCTGAGGAGAAGAAATCACCGCCCAATAAAGCACTAACGCTGCAGAAGCTGCAATATCACAATGTCACATAAGCAGTTTCTAAAAGCAACTTTATAAAGGGGTCAGGAAATATATTAATATCCAACTGGGCAAGCAAAATAAATAGCCTTTTCTAAAGATAAAATATAAAATCAAAATGAAAAAAGCACAGTTTGAATGCTCTTTGTGACGGAAAAGAAAGCAATTATTTTTAGGCCGGTGTGAACAATGTGCATAGGTTTTGTCCAGTCAATTGAAGTGAAAGGGGCTAATGGATAGGGGTGGCTGACCCATTGCCCCATGTTGCTTCAGTGGGTGGAAGCAAAATGCGAATGACAATTCAACAGACAAAAAGATTAAGCCTACTGACAAAAAGCCCCTCTTTGTATGTATACTAGATATGAATTTTTGGAAAACAATGGACTAGTGAGAAAGCTAAACCAGTCTCATAAGCCACACCTTAAAAGGTTTGTCTGCACTCAGTAAGCACTCGTGCACTCGTGAACCTAACTCAATTTTTTTGTCATTTTCTATTTACATTTTTATTCTACCCACAGTTATGTTCTTCTCCGCCTCCATACAGCTATGCACCCTTTTTCAACACAGTGCCAGTTTTTAAATTACAGGCCAGCACACACATTCTTGTTTTCTGGTCTTCTTGCAAGGATGCCAGATTTCAGTTTAAATTCTGATTTGTGAAACAAACTATCAAATTTTATTGTTATTGAAACTATTTAAATATGTGAATGGATTATACCTAATTAAAAAAAAGAATAGACACAACACTAGCCTCTGGGAAAGTTGAAAAAGCCATTTAGTACCGATTAAACTGGCTGAGTTTGTGCCTCTCACATCCACAACTGGATACCTGCCAGGATAATTGCATTTCCTAATGTGTCATTGTATGTCACAGTGAACAATTACATAGCAAACCCCATGAAATGATGGGTGGAAGTGAGCAAATTAAGTTGTGGTTTGCAAACGTGTGAGGCTGCTCGCATTCTCAAACTCCTCACCAACACATTCCTTCCCTAGAAATGATCAGATATTTGCTCTAGCAAAGGTAATTCCCTCTCCATGGTGGCAAATGGAACCATGCGCCTCAAAATGTGCAGGATTTTGGAGTTTCTTCCCAATGGAGAAAAAGAAATTAAAAACACGTGAAACTGCACAGCCATGTTGCCTTTTGCCACAATTGAATAAAAGGTAGTGTTCAATTCCAAACTGGCTTATGCAGAAATGGCACTGGTGACAGTTTCAGATGCACTACTGGCAACTACAAAAAGTAGTACATCTGCACTCGTTTATAGGAGTTCTTTTACAAGTGTATTTTTTAATGGGGCCCTCTGTCTTCAAGACACATTTAATGTCATCTAGTTAATTAGATTTATGAAAACACAACGTGTGTGATGTCCATGTAACTTACCCATTCCTTTACAAATCTGTACATAGTTTGGCAAAAAATCTACAGGTGAATAAACATTTTACTGGAAAATACTGAACAGGTTTGTACCTGGATTACTCAACACAACCATAACTTCGGAGTCACTACTGCCCACTCTGTAAAAAGACAGAAGCTCTCTAACGGCTTCAAAACAGTAAAAGGTTTATTGCTTTTATGTATTACAATTTTCAGAGAATGTGTAGGTCTCTTTAGCTCATATGCCCCTAGTTCAGATTATTTGCAAGAATTTCCGAGATCAATGTTGCCTTCCAGATTTTGAGCTGGTGATTAAAAAGGTCTGTCTAAAGGGCATCCAATATTTAGGGTGTAACAAATGTACATAAATTGTTTTTGCGTTTTTATAGATTCTTGGGATTAAGTGACGTAAAATTATGTATAATCAGGCGAAATTCAAAACCGGTATATGGGGGCATATCAACAACAACCGGCGATAATTATCGCTCAGCGCTCTTAGCGTGAGGATAATTATCGCCGGCTAGCGTGAATTTTGATCGCTGAGATAGCGTGCTATTAGCAACGCTTATCTCAATAGCGATAAAAATCAACACGCTAACAGGCTAACGTGAGATTATCGCTGGAAACCCAGCGATAATCTCACGTTAGCTTGTTGATAGGGATAGGCAAACTTAGCCATGATATCCTCCTCCCATAGGATATCATGGCTAAGTCTGAAAATTAGCAGACGTAAAAAAGCAGCGTTAACCGCGGTTAGCGCTGCTTTTTTTGTCTCTAACAGGGTTAGCGACATTCTTGATAATAGGAGAAATGTCGCTTAGCGACATTTCTCCTATTATTTTACTCTGGAACGCCCCCTTTGCATCTCATTAGAGATGCAAGGGGAAGCGTAGAGTAAAAGGGTGCTAACATGCAAATTTGCGTGTTAGCACCCTGTTGTTGATAGGGCGCTAGTTTTATCTCTGCTTTTTTGGCTTTTAAAGCCAAAAAAGCAGAGATAAAGCCCTTGTTGATATGCCCCTTAGTTCTATATTTTAGAGCAAAATGCATCCTCTAAGCAAGAATGCATCTTGTGCTTAAAAAACTGAACAAAAAACACAATTGTCCCAACCAGCACCTACTGACATTCTGGTCATTCACTTTGTTCCGATGTGCTCACGCTAAGGGCCTCATTTACAAGAATTAACAGATAAATCAGAAATTCGGACACATCTGTTTGAGCAAAATTGACGCATTGCTGGAGTTGGTTGTAAAACTGACACAACTCAAGCAATGCATCAGCACGCATAAGCAAGTCCCATTGTAAAAGCCCTGTGTCATTTCTTACGCCTCGTCTGAGCAGGTGTTAAGGATTTTGACACAGTGAAGTCGTAGAGTGACGCAGTTAAATCCTGTAACTTGCACTGCACCAGTTCTGCATGGTTTTTTTCCGTGGGAAAGCCTACCCTGCATACATTTTACCTAGGGCATGTATAATGTGACGCTGGGCTCTACAAACTGATGCATTGGTCTCAATGCATCAATTTGTAGATATGGCCCAGTGTGGCTCAATGATTGAGCCGCTGCTGCGTCAGAAAAAAGTGACGCAGCAGCGGCACAAGGGGCTTGTAAATGAGGCCAGAAGCGGCAGATTTACAAGCCCCTTGCAAAACTTCTGTACCGCCGTGGCATCACTTTTGTGATGCAGCGGCTGTGTAAACAATGCCACGTTGCTGCCCATTTACAATGTGAGGCAACTAGAGAGATACGTAACTTTGTAAAGCCCTGTGCCACATTATACCTGCGTCAGATATAAGGTATGCAGGGTGGGCGTTCCCATGCAAAAAAGCATTGTAGAAGTGACGCAGTGAAATCTACAAGATTTCACTGCGCCACTTCTAGGGTGGCACTGTGTCAAAACCTGATGCCTGCTTGGAGCAGGCGTAAGGAGTGACACAGCACAATAAATATAGGCGTCCCAGAGCATTGCTGGAGTTTCGTCGTGCTTGAGACACGACTCCAGCAATGCATGACCTATGCGCCAACAGATGTGTGACGCATCTGTCAATCCTTGCGCCATGGGGTGCCGCATTGTATATGCGACGCATCTAAGGTGGTGCAAGGGTTTTTTGGCACTGCGCAAGGAAACTGATGCATATCTGCTATAACGCAGAGATGCGTCTGTTTCTTGTAAATCGGCTCCTATATTTTGCTCAGGAGTTACACTTAATTATACAACATTGTGTACTAGTGCAGTTTCAAGAATTTCATGTAACAGAAAAGTACTGAAATTTAAAGAATTTACGTCCCTTCAAATTTTTTTTGCCCAGGTCTACTTATAGTACATTTTAATTCTTAGTTTTTACTTATACCTTTTATTATCTTTTGCCTACACATTTACAATTGTTTATCCTTAATGTGTTTTCTTTAGAGAAAAATTTGTCATTAAACCAGAAATGGAAATACAGCAAATACCATTTCCAATTGCTTTGAAAATGGCCTTTCATACACAAAGCATTCATTTTCAGGGTGGTATTAGGTGTGTGGGCTCAGCTGCTGGGCAAGGCTGTGTTGTCTCAAGCAAATCAAGAATGCCTAAATATACTAAAAAAATGATGATACCTGACATTGGTAAAAATATGTTTTGCTTTCAACAATTGTCAGCAATGTACCTGGGGCATGCAGGAAGCATTTCTCCTCCTAAGTAGCACGCCTCTTTCTCTTCAGTTTCCGGGCATTCTTTTCCACCAGCAATAGGAATTTGTTTCACGCTCCTCTTTCTGCTTCTGAATCCTGGCGAGAGATCTCCTGATTGGCACGTCTTTGAGCAGGAACTCCATGTAGACCAATCTGACATTTCGCAGTCTTTCGCGATAATACATGATTGAAAGGTCAGCGGAATGTTGTCTTGTGTACAGATACTAGAAAGAAAAAAGAAGACAACATGTTTTTTTTAAACATTTACGAAAGGGACATGATGAACATTTTGATAGTCAGTACAAAGGATTTTGCAATAACTTAACACAAAGATATTGGCAATGCAGCTCTAAAAACATATATTTTATGAGATTATTACACCTAAAAGAAATACATAATTGTTCCTAGTACATCCCCCAAGCTGAAAACAGCGTTACATCTTACACGAAAATTGATGGTAATTAACATTTCATTTGCATATTGAACAAAAGATAAAACAAGTGTTAGCAACTAAATGTTTTATTTTTTATTTTGCATATTTATTTAATGTACTTTATTGTATTTATTTTATTTCATTTGGTGTTCAATTGGACATGAGGCAATGGAACATATTCCCACATTCTTTTAAAGACGGACAATACATGTGGGGGTCCCCTGCAAAGGCATGTAAAAGTGCTGGGAGGCCTTCTAGGTTGTGATATGGGGGAATGCATTGCTAGACAATCTGGGATACTCAAATCCATTAGAGGAACCCTTGAGCGCATAGAGGCAGATATTAAAGTACTTGATCTGCAGCAGGCCAGGGACCCCAGCCCCGCCACCCTCGCCTCCATCAGAACTGAACTTTCTGAATACCTCGTGGAAGCAGATAGGGAGGTTGCATTCTTGGGTAGGGAATCCCGAGCCCGCCTTTATGGAGAGGGCGACCACTCTGGTAAGACCCTTGCTAATCTATTAAGAAAGCCACATGCCTCCTCATACATCATGGCACTCATGAGACTGCCGGAAGGACCACTTTCCCTGGCAACATCTTTGCTAGGGTCTCTGCATTTTATGCCCAACTATACACTGCTGGAGAGGTGACCCCTCGTGAAATCCTGGACCAATACTTTGTCTTGATCGAGCTTTTATTGCTTGGCAATGGGCATTGTGAATACTTGGATGAGCCATTCACCTCTGAAGAGATTACCAAAGTTATTGCCAGATTTCTGGGCGATAAAGCTCCTGGCTCAGATCGGTTTTCTCCTGCATTTTATAAAGAATATGCACCCCTCCTCATACCCCATCTAGCCGAGATGTATAATGAATCCCTTACCCTTGGCAGATTTCCCCCTTCTCTCCGCGAGGCCATGATCACTCTCCTCCTTAAACCTGAGACTCCTACCGCCCCTTATCACTGATCAATACAAATAATAAGATATATGCCAAATTGCTAGCCAACCGTCTTCTCCCCCTTATGCCCCTGATACCTACTAACCTCCTGAGGCGGAAAGCCGGGAGATTGCCGCTAATCTGTTTTTAAATATTTGTGTGTCACCTGTGGATAAATTGTTGATTTTATAAGCACTAACTCACCCAGGCTTCACAGGACTTGGTCCTAAAAGAACACCGCACAGCTGCCCCTGCGCTGTCAGCGGACTCCCAAACAACCACGGCGCCATTACCGGCGTGCAGATAGGCCACGCCCCCTTGGAGGCCACGCCCCCTTCCCGAGCAGGTATATAACGCTGAATACTAGCGTCGCCTGCCAGAACCTACTAACCTCCTGAGGCGGAAAGCCGGGAGATTGCCGCTAATCTGTTTTTAAATATTTGTGTGTCACCTGTGGATAAATTGTTGATTTTATAAGCACTGACTCACCCAGGCTTCACAGGACTTGGTCCTAAAAGAACACCGCACAGCTGCCCCTGCGCTGTCAGCGGACTCCCAAACAACCACGGCGCCATTACCGGCGTGCAGATAGGCCACGCCCCCTTGGAGGCCACGCCCCCTTCCCGAGCAGGTATATAACGCTGAATACTAGCGTCGCCTGCCAGAACCTACTAACCTCCTGAGGCGGAAAGCCAGGAGATTGCCGCTAATCTGTTTTTAAATATTTGTGTGTCACCTGTGGATAAATTGTTGATTTTATAAGCACTGACTCACCCAGGCTTCACAGGACTTGGTCCTAAAAGAACACCGCACAGCTGCCCCTGCGCTGTCAGCGGACTCCCAAACAACCACGGCGCCATTACCGGCGTGCAGATAGACCACGCCCCCTTGGAGGCCACGCCCCCTTCCCGAGCAGGTATATAACGCTGAATACTAGCGTCGCCTGCCAGAACCTACTAACCTCCTGAGGCAGAAAGCCGGGAGATTGCCGCTAATCTGTTTTTAAATATTTGTGTGTCACCTGTGGATAAATTGTTGATTTTATAAGCACTGACTCACCCAGGCTTCACAGGACTTGGTCCTAAAAGAACACCGCACAGCTGCCCATGCGCTGTCAGCGGACTCCCAAACAACCAAGGCGCCATTACCGGCGTGCAGATAGGCCACGCCCCCTTGGAGGCCACGCCCCTTTCCTCCCTTCCCATAAAAGTATGTGTCGTTACCGTACGCGCAGCGGACGGGCGCAGCGGACGGGCACAGCGGGCGCGCCGTCTGCGCGCCTCAGGCGCGCCTCAGGCAAGCCCGTCTGCACCCGTCATCGCCAAGTCATCGCCTCTCGCCAGTCCCCCTGCTCAGAAAACACGGACGGCACACTGTTGTGATAAAAATCATCTCCTAGCACTTAACCCACGCCTACGCTGTCACAAGCTAGAGGGCTGCATTGGTCAGACTGCTCTTCAGTGCAATTCCTGTAACTTAATTATATCTGAACCAAGAATGCCCCGACACAGAGCCACCAGAAGGAACCACTCCTCGCTCACAATCTCTCAGCTTAATGTCAGGTCCCTGGTAAAGCACCATTCTGAGGTATTTACGTTATTGACAGACGAGAACCCAGACATACTGTTCTTGAGTGAAACCTGGCTCAAGGATGAACTAACTAGCATCCCGAATCTTACGCTACCAGATGGATTCTCTATGTCCGCCATTAATAGAGACTCTAGGGGTGGCGGCATTGCCGCCATCTATAGAACATCATACACTTGTTCATTTGTAAAGGAAGATATTACGGGCTGCGAGTGCGCACGTGTTAAAATCACCACTAGCCCTCATTTTTCCTTCTCTGGCCTTTTTATCTATAGACCCCCGGGGCCCACCTCTAAATTCACAGAGGATTTCCTAGAGATAGCCCATGCTCTGGTTGCACGCTCCGCTAATTTCACGATCCTGGGGGACTTAAACCTCCATTTTGATTCCATCTCGGATCCAACCATCAGTAATCTCCTAGCGGACCTGACTGCCTTGCAGCTGACCCCTCTGATACAATTCCCTACTCACTCTGCTGGTCACCTACTCGACCCGGTTTTCACTAATATTCCGGAAGCCAGAGCAGATCCTCCTAAACCCATGGGATGGACTGACCACTTCCTTGTCACATTTGTGATACCGGCCGCTATCCAATCTAACAGGGCGTCATCCGCCTCCTGTCTTAAACAGCCCTGGCACAAACTCCAGAATATGGATTTTCCTGCCAGTTTAGGAGAACCCAACTTTGAAATCACAAATGACATTAACACATCATATGCCGCCTTCCAGGATTGGGTCACCAAAGGACTCGACACTATCATACCTGCCAAATGGACTAGAGGACGGAGCACCCCCTCTAACCCATGGTATAACGAGAACTTGAAAATTCTTAGACAGGAATGCAAAAGAGCGGAACGTCATTGGAGGAAAGACTATAGGGACAAGGACAAAGCTCTTTATTTGGCCACACTCAAATCATATCATAAAGCTATACGCACTGCTCGCGCATCCTTCTATGCCAAGGAAATTGACTCCAGCTCCAACCCCACGAAAACAATTTTTAAACTGGTCCAAAAACTACAAAACAGTGGCAACCTTGCCTCGTGTATTTCCTCCACTCAGCAATGCGAGGACCTCGCCACTTTCTTTACAGAAAAGGTGAGGAAGATCTACAACACCTTTTCACATATCCCTTCTGACCACACTAGCTCCCCCAATTTCTCAATTGAAGGTCCCAGGCTCACCTATCTGCCAGCTATCACTCTAGCTAAATTCTGCAGAAAAGTGAAAACCGGTGCCCCTTCAGATCCCATGAGACCAGCCCATTTTCTAGGAGCTCTGGACTTCTTTCTTCCCTCTTTGGCCACGCTCCTTAATCTCTCCTTTTCATCGGCTACAGTACCCATATGTTGGAAACAGGCCTGTGTCACTCCCATTATTAAAAAACCCAATCTAGACCCCACAAAGCCGGAGAACTACAGGCCCGTCTCTCTGCTCCCTTGGGTGTCCAAATTAGCAGAAGCCCATGCGAACACCGTACTCACTGACCATATGGCCAAAAATAACATCTTGGACCCCTCCCAACACGGGTTTAGGCCTGGACATAGTACGGAGTCCGCCCTTCTGTCCACCACTGAACACCTCCGGAGGATTATGGACACCGGTCAGAGTGCTGCGCTGATATTGCTCGATCTCAGCGCAGCCTTTGACACGGTCTCCCATAATATCCTATTGAGTCGCCTGGAAAGCATTGGGACCAGTGATCTGGCACTCGAGTGGTTCCGATCGTTCCTCACGAGCAGATCCTTTCGCGTGTCAGCCCCCCCTTTTATCTCCCAATCACATGCTATCGGCCAAGGAGTCCCGCAGGGCTCTGCCCTCAGTCCATCCCTTTTTAATTTGTATATGCAGCCCCTTGCGGCAGTGGCCAAAGAATGGGATCTCACGCTGGTGTCGTACGCCGACGACACACAGCTGGTAATCACCCTTACTGATATGCCCTCGGTCTCTGCCACAAGATTTAGGGATGGGTTGGCTGCAGTCGCCAACTGGATGACTGCAAACTGCCTACAACTGAATGCAGGGAAAACCGAGGTGCTACTCCTGGGCAAGAACACCAGTTGTTGGAATGATCACTGGTGGCCCCCCTTATTGGGCCCCATCCCCCCTCCCAAATCTCTGGTCAAAAACCTAGGAGTTTGGCTAGATTCCTCGCTGAACTACCAAACTCACACTAAAAAAGTAGCAGCCACATGCATTGGGCTGCTGAGAAGCCTTAATCCCATTCTAGGCTTCTTTGACTCCAAAACACGGCAGCTCATTGTCCAATCCACCATCCTTGCCCGGTTGGACTATGCGAGCGTCCTATTATTAGACGCTAACAAAGCCGAAACAACCAGGTTTCAGCGAATTCAGAATTCAGCGGCCAGGGCAATTGTAGGCCTTCCCAGAAGGTGCTCTGCCAGAGCCATCTTACAAAGACTCCACTGGCTCCCGGTGGAAGCCCGCATTCAATTTAAGGCACTTACCATTGCTTTCAAAATCCTTAAAACTGATGGCCCCGAACTCCTCCGATCGCTGCTAACACCTTACACCCCCCAACGCAATCTTCGCTCCATGGGCCAACACTTAGTAGTGGTCCCCCGCACGAAGCTCTGCCGTATCGGGGGTCATTCCTTCAGACTGTTGGGAGCAAAATTATGGAATTCCCTGCCCCTACACATCCGCCGCCTTGACAACCTGTCCGCTTTTCGCAAAGCAATAAAAACTCACCTCTTCCCTCTCATGTAGTCTCTACTCTCCCTACCCCCCCCCCCAGTAGGTTGAGCTATGGTTCTTAGCGCCGGGACGCCCCGTTGCTGGGGCAGCTGTCGCGCTCAACAAACCTATAACATAACATAACATACCCCACCCTGATCAATCAGGGTTCATCCCTGGTCGTGCCACATAGCACAACCTGTGCACCCTTTTCTCCGTGATGCATCAGATTGACACCGCCTTACCAGCAGTACCTGCAGTGGCTGCTCTACTGGATGCCACAAAGGGCTTTGAAATGCTGGAATGGCCCTTCCTTAATTATCTTCTGAGTTGGCTGGACTTAAGCTAGAGTTTCATTCAAAAGATCCAACTCCTTTACACACTCCCGACAGCGCGCATCAGGATTAATGAACAGGTCACTGACCCCATTGTTATCACCAGAGGCTCCAAGCAGGGCTGCCCCCTGTCCCCTATGCTATTTGCCATTGCTATGGAGCCCCATGCAACACATCTATACCAGCATCACACGCAATCTGCTCTTATTCCCCTAACTGATGCGACTAAGCCATTTTCCATGGACTACCCGTTCATTTGGGCCACTGGTCCCACCAGGTACCTTCGCATCTGCCTAAGCAGAGACATGGATGAGTTGTGGAAATAAAATTTCGGTAAAGCAATAGATTGGCTCAAAACCAAAATACTCTCTTGGTAGAATCTCCCTCTCTCGCTGGCCGGTCGCATCGCAATTGCTAAAGTGGTTGTGCTCCTGAAATTTGTAGATTTATTTTTAAACATTCCCATCCCACTTACTTCGCAAGTTTTTTAAAAGACTACGTACCTATGTAATTACATTGATCTGGGCCAGATGCCAGCCGCGTATCGCCTATGATGTTCTAACACTTCCTCTGGCCCGTGGCGGTCTGGGGCCCCTGATGTAAGGCTCTACGTGCTCTGTGCCCAAGTCAGTTTCCTCCATTTTTGGTTACATCCAACACCTTTTCAGCCACAGGTGGCAGTTGATACGGATCTCACTTTCCCCTGGCTGCTGCAGAAGGCCTTGTTTCTACCACACAGAGTCCCCCGGGCCTAAATAGACACTGTGGAATGTGTGCGCTGGGCCTGGGCTCCGCAGGTACACTTGCTATAGGGATCTATTTGCACCTTCAATGCAGCTAATTAACAACCCCTCCTTCCCTCCGCTGTAAACTGTCGGCATAGCTTGCCACGCTACAAATTTGGATATTCACACCAACGCTGACCTCTACCCCAGCAACAGCTTTCTCACTCTCCCCGAGAGCACAGCGTCACTCGACAAATTGCTATATTATCAGAGAAGAGCCACCTGCAAAAACATTTATCTTACATTTCCACTCGCACCCCAGACTAATGCCGCTCTAAAGTACATTCACTATTCCGCTTCCCCCGTAAACTGGTTACACGACTGTATGCCCTTACATTGGCGGCCTCCCCATTGACATTGAGCACACTGGCAACACATGGAGCTCTGACCTAGCTGACGGACTCTCACCAGCGCAGTGGCAATACTGATGCAACCAAACTAAACAACTCTCCCCCAATTGCCGGCTACGACTCATTCACTTTAAATACTTACACTGGCACTACCGTAGTCCAACCACACTGCACAAGATGGGTTTGACTGACAGCAATGGATGTGCACACTGTTCGGCCCCTGATGAGACTTTTGTGCACCTAGCTTGGTCATGCCCAAGGGTCTCTGAATTTTGGCTGGAGGTGTGCAAAACAATCAGCGATATAACTATAGATCACATCGCTCCTGACCCTCTCCTGTGCCCATTGGGCCATGTCAAAGACGTTTCAGAACCCAACTGCAAACTAACCGTGATGCTACTAGTCTTGGCCAAGTGACGAGTGGCATTTACTTAAAACGTGACAGGTCTCTTACGCAAAATAAACACAAATTGATCATATTTCCTCTCACTGGCTGCATGCTGTTGTTCGACTCGCTTATCTTTCCCCTGAAGTGGGCAACTATTTATGTTTGTAATGGATGTCATGCTATTTAATGGACTTGTAAAAATGTTTCATGCCTTAAGGTTTGAAAAAGGTTTTTTAAATAATTAAATACGTTTAAAAAAATGTCATGTAAAAGTGACTCAAAGTGGGCCAAAGTCTTGAAAGGGTAATTACTACCCTTTTTCACCACAAATAGATTATTACATTTCTTTGTGCCACTTTGCCACAAAGCAGCGTTATAAAGGTGGAATTGGGTATTGGAGTGCAGCATCCCTATTTTTTTTATGCAAAGCTCTCTCTAATAAAGTTGTCAAACTGACTTTACATAAAAATCAATGTCTCCTTGAGGAAGGTACAAAGGTGGAGCAATATTTAATTGCCTGAACAGTTCATACATTGAGTGTGTACTGTAGTGTACATCACCCATCCAATGTGTGAAATGTTTTACAAACTGTCTAGGCATTAGATTTTGTACAGGATTGTACACTTCTTGTCTGTGCTTAAATGGGAAAAAATAAGTGCAGGTACTCATTAAAAAGCGCTAGAGGTGTGGCTAGTGCGCAGGGCTAGGGGTAAGATATGATGACACATAATGACATCTATACCAGTTGCGGCACATATCAAAACACAAGAGAAATGTGTTCATGTAAGCAAAACAGGTTAACTCATTACACAAAGTGAAAGCCAAACAGGATTATATGTTAACATTTCCTTGTTTTGTATTTGCAGCTTCTTAATGTCATACTGTTATTTGATGTTGTTTGGCAGTGTAGTATATATTTTCAAGTGTGCACACACAGTGAAACAAACAAGCAGACGTACAGAAAAATATGTCACACATTCCTTTAAAAATGTCTCCTTAGTGTCCTGACTCTCTCTCTCCCTTCTTTCTCTCACTCTTCTCTCACAGAAAAACAGGCACACACAAGCAGGCAAGCACAGAGACATAAGTAAACAATCACACAAAGTCTCAGGTGGGAATAAAGCCATTTTGAACTCCTTACCTTCCATGGCTTTCTAAATTGCCACCGTCAGTGTACTGCTTCCATACCTATGTTTGCATGAATTCACACAATAGTGTGAATATGATCAACAGTACAGGGCCTAAATGGGCCCTACACTGTCAAACATAGTGTGATGGTGAACACAGGGACATCATGCAAATGAGCCTATGCTGAATAGTTCGGCAGCGGCTGAGAACTAAAGAAGCGCCTTGGCTGTTAGAGACACCACCACTAGCAGTCAATGAGCCTACCTTTCATGAGTATTAGTACTCTCCTAGGCTGTGGATAAATGCTTGTGCTAGCAGTGATAAAGATAAGAATTGCCAGTACTCAGTACCTTAGGAGTAGTGACCCATTTAAAGCATTGTCTGTGCCCTTTTACCTACGGCCAGGCTCTTCCTGTCCCTTGCTGGTTCAGTGTCTTTACATCCACATCTCCTCTCTACTCTCGACTCACCTCTCATGTTTACCCAGCCTCTAAGCTGCTCTCCCTGGTTCTGCCCCTCTTACTCCCACCTCTTGCTTACTCGCGCCACAAGTCTCTTACATATAGTCACTGTCTTTGTTCCCTGCTTGCCTCCTCTTCGCCCCTCCATGATGTACCCATCCCCTAAATTTGCACCTGGTTAGTATTTTGTTGTGCTTCATTTAATTATTTGTGTTGATAGGGCATGCTTACTGTCATGGGCTGTATTTTTTATTTAAAAAAGGACTTGGTAAATCAGGATTGATATTTTTTTCTCTTCAATATATAACAGTAAATAAAAGCATAAAACATTGAAACACTTCTAAAGTGAATAAGTATTTTCAAGTCATGAAAATGTGCATGGGTGTGTATATATATTATCTACTGGCGGTCGCCAGTAGATAGTTATAGTTAGGACCGTGTTTCCATAGGAAATCTGAAAATTCTATTTTGAATAACTTTGGCGCCGGTTGACGGATCCTCGCGAAATTATCAAAACTAATGGGGCGCTTCGCTCAGGTCCTGCCCTGGAAGTCTCGGGGTGATTCGTTAAGCGGGGGCCGAGAAAAAAGGGGGGTCCCAAAACACGTGTTCCCCATGCATTTTCCCATAGGACCTTTAGTCGAAGGTACAGCCCGAACGACTGAACAGAATTACTTGAAATTTGACAAAGAGGTAGTCCTCAGGTCAGGGATGTGCCTTTTGCATATATGGTGTCAATCTGTTCAGTATTTCCTGAGAAAATTGCATTTAAAAGCACATAAATATCTATAGCTGTGCACCGTGCGCGCATGGTGCGTGCACGGTGCATGCACCTTAACGTGCGTGAGCGTAATTCTGATTGATGGTTACATGTCAGTCAACATTTGAATCGGTCGAAATCAGGAAGTGTTGTCTGCCATTTTGTGTGTGACAGTGGAAAAGAAAGGTGGAGAACGTGAAAAGGGGGCAGGGTACAGAGTTCCTGACCCCCTAGCTTTTGTCAGGGGGTCCCTGAAGGACCATGAAGGGTGAAAAAAAAAAATAGAATTAAAAATCAAATTTAAGTGTTTAGATGTTAGGTGGCTCTAAAAAGAGCCGTTGTGTTAATAGAGGGACAGAGGAACAAAAAAATGGCAAAAATTATAGGGTGCCGCACATGTGCTGCTGTATCTTGCTCTCTATTAGGGGAATGCTGGTGTCCCCATAAGAGAGACGAGCATTGCACGCATTGCACCGTATATGCACCCTCTTAAACAGAGGGTGTATATCCAGAGGAACAGAAGCAGGTGAAGCTGCCGCCGCAGATGAAGTGCTCGGCTGAGCTGCCGATGATGTGCTCGGCTGAGCTGCTGCAGATGTGCTCGGCTGAGGGTTTTCTCTAGCAGCTCGAGCATAAGCCACAGGATGTACATCTCTTAACGTGCCTGATCATAGTGAAGATACTAAAAGAGTATTTCTTTTTAGGATCTCCTCTTGATAAGACACGATCACAAAGAGTGCAGGTGACTTTTGGAGCATTCACCTTCTTCTGCCCCTCTGGAAATGTAAACAATTACCATATAAAAGAGTCTTTCTGTTTCCTCTGTCTCTGTCTCACAAGGGTCTCCTGCTCAGTCCCAGAACATGACTGCTGCTCTGCCATTCTCAAGTACTGGAGTACTGGAAAAGCTGCTCAGCTCCTTCTCCCAGGGAATCAGAAGTAATAATGAGGGGAGTGGGTGTGGTGTTGGAAGTTTCTGGAACTAAAACTACTATAAACCAATGAAAAGTGTTGTTTCATAATCACATGACCTGAAACTACTATAAACCAATGAAAAGAGTTGTTTCTAAATCACATGACTTGCCGTGCGCGCACCGTGCGCACATGGAGCATGCACGCATGCGCGTACACGCACGGAGCATGCACGCAGCATGCGCGTACGGAGCACGCGCGTACGGAGCACGTATGCATGCGCACACGGAACACGTATGCATGCGTGCACTGTGCATAAACCCTTAAAAAAATTTTTTGTGTTTATAAGTTTATAGAATATTAGGGTGTGAGAAGATGTGGAAATTTATCACATGGATGACGTCATTTGAGATGTCATCAGTGATGTCATGAGTGATGTCACTGACCATGTCATGAGTGATGTAATATGTGACGTCATCAGCAGTGGATTGCGGGCGCGCGAGTTATAGTTAGCTGAACTAACTATAACGGGGGAATTTCATTGTTTTTTTACGAGTGAAAGGTCCAGCTAACTATTACATGTGTGAAACCTATGGTTTCTTCAGTGAATTTGCAAGGTTTTTTAAATGCTAATTCCTAACTATAACGTATATATATATATATATACGTTATATATATATATATGTATGTATATATATATATATATATATATATATATATATATATATATATATATATATATATAAAAATATTCAAACACACCTTCGATTCTCCACACTTCCTTTCAGCGAACAGGGACACAAACCCAGCAAATATCAGGCAGATCATAATTTATTTCAATCCTCAAGACTGATGCGTTTCGGACAACTATTGTCCTTGCTCACAGGTCAGCAAACGCAATTCGCTATCTTTTTTATATTTGTCAGTGTCATTTCATTGCCACCAAGTGATTAATAAACATAAAAGACATACTGGCAACTCTTATTTTGCAATGAAAAGTCTGTTTTCTAAGCATGCAAGATTGGCGCACATTATTATTCACAAGAATAGGCAATGATTATATATATCTGCATAAATGCGTTAACCACAATTGAATTTCCACGAACCATTCAATTAAAATTTCCAAAAATTAGAAGTTAAAATTTCGATTGTAAATATGGTATATCGCAGCTCATGTTGTCAATATGTCGGGCTCAATAAATAATTAGTGAAAAACATGTTCCATATATAAATATATGAATAAAAACATGATTAGACACTAAAATCATGAGCTCCTGCCCGTGCAAAATTGTAGTAAAACATTTAAATCAATTACTGTGCAAAATCATGCCAAAATAATTTCAAGACCTCCTACTTCAACAGCTTCCTGCTTAAATGCATAGAGGAGGGAATATTGCACTCTGTGTGAGCGTGCAACAATGCAAAAAAGTGCTGTGTGCCTAAACAGTGCAATTCTGGTCAAAATTGACCTACTAAAGGGCCCGTGTTCCGATACATAAATCACTCTGTTGTAAATAAATCTAAAAACCATAGAGGTATCTTACTTTAAACCTTGATAAAAAATTCAAGGGTGAAAGGTAAAAAATGAAACCCCTGCGGCATGTACTCAAATGCAGTTCTCCAACGAATGTCACACAAATCAATCTCTTGTATCGGTGAGTTTATAAATTCAATACATTATAGAAAGTGATAAAGGTCCACCGTGTTGTTGAGGCCATTAGGCATTTTGCTGACTAGCTCTAATATAATTTTAGATTCTAATTGCCTCAACATCCTTTCCCTATCTCCTCCTCTCCAGAATTTAGGGATAGCAGCTGCCACAAAGTATTTCAAACAACAATATATATATATTACCTACTGGCGGTCGCCAGTAGGTAGTAATAGCTCTGTGGCGCTTACTGGAGGTACCTGGTGGGCTAGTTGGCCCCCATGGACCCTCAGGATTCAAGGGGACTTACCCCCAACCTACAACGCGCCAGAGGGCGCGTTTGCACAGTGGTGCAGGGAGGGGGCAGGGCCTGATATTACAAGTGTGCCAACACACCCCCTGGCGCTTTGTAAATTGGAGGATTAAGTCCCCTTGAATCCTGAGGGTCCCTGGGGGCCAACTAGCCCACCAGGTACCTCCAGTAAGTGCCACAGAGCTGTGTTGCAGAGATGTGGTCTGAGGCCATGCCCCTTTTTACACCACTCTACCAACGTGGCTTCTGGTGCACTGATGGTGGGGCGATGAGGTCCTCTTGTGTCCTGAGGACCTCAGGACAAAAGTGGACTTCATCGTCTGAGCAGCAGTGCGCCAGAAGCAGCGTATGCAGCGTGGTGTAAAAAGGGGTGTGGCCTAGGAACACCTCTGTGGCACTTACTAAAGGTACCAGGTGGGCTATTTGTCCACCAGGGACCTTCAGGATTCAAGGGGACTTAATAGGGATGTTATAGTTAGAAATTAGCATTTATAAAAGCTTAGAAATTAACTAAAAAAACATAGGATTGAGGCAAATTATAATTGAACATTTTCCTTTAAAAAAACATTGAAATTCACTGAAAAAACCATAGGTTTCAGCGACGTTATAGTTAGAAATAAGCATTTAAAAAAACATTGAAATTCACTGAAAAAACATAGGTTTCAGGCGCATTATAGTTAGAAATTAGCTTTTAAAATCGTTAGAAATTCACTGAAAAAACCTTAGGTTTCAGGGACGTTATAGTTAGTTGGACATTTCACTCGTACAAAACCATAGAAATGAATGTCATGAATGATGTAATATGTGACGTCATCAGCAGTGCATTGCAGGGGCTCGAGTTATAGTTAGCTGAACTAACTATAACAGCGGAATTTCTATGGTTTTGTACAAGTGAAATGTCCAACTAACTATAACGTCCCTAAAAACATATGGTTTTTTCAGTGAATTTCTAAGGTTTTTTAAATGCTAATTTCTAATTATAACGTGCCTCAAACCTATGTTTTTTTCAGTGAATTTCAATGTTTTTTTAAATGCTAATTTCTAACTATAACGTCCCTGAAACATATGGTTTTTTCAGTGAATACATATATAAACATGTAAAAAAAATATATATATATATATTTTTTTTTTCCAGGTTCACACGCGTTAGGTCTCAGCGTTAGCAGAGACCTAACGCGTTTCAGGCATGCGCCCTTCGTCAGAGGTATATCTGCTACCAAAATGACTGCTCACTTCAGGTATCCATTAATTCTCCCTCCTTTATTTTAGTTCAATCACACTCAGGTGAGTATACAATCAGAATGAATTCTGGGAACCGAAGTCCTGCATAATCATGCTCTAGTGACTCGGACGCAGTCAATTTCGGTAAAATATCTTAAATCACGGGTTACCCTTTCAACTCGTCCTCCATTCAGCCATATGCCAGATAGACCCGCATCGCTGATAATGACACCAGAAGCGGGACCGCATGAGTCCGCGGCGGTGCGCCCCCGGCCGAGCAGGCCGTTTTACATCCAGGTTCACACTGTGCTCACAGCTCGGGGCACACTCCACATCCAGCTTGTATCAGGTCAAGGAAGAGGCCAGGTCACTCAGCGTTAGCAGAGACCTAACGCGTTTCAGGCATGCGCCCTTCGTCAGAGGTATATCTGCTTCCAAAATGACTGCTCACTAGGTATCCATTAATTCTCCCTCCTTTATTTTAGTTCAATCACACTCAGGTGAGTATACAATCAGAATGAATTCTGGGAACAGAAGTCCTGCATAATCTAGTGGGTGAACACCCTAAATATCGATTCCAAAATATCGACTGCCCAGAATATCGAAGTTAAAATTTAGAGTGGACAGAATATCGAATTATCAAAATATAGATAGGTCAGAATATCGAAATCGGGGTACAAAATATAGATTTCCATAATATAGAATTTAAAAATATAGAAATCCATAATATAGAATTTTTAAATATAGATTACCATAATATCGAATTTGTTTTTAGTGTTATGTATGGTAGTATATGTGTTAAAATGATGTATTATTTTTGTAATGTATGTTTAATTTATTTAAACTAATGAATGTTATGTAATTGAATTTTTGCGCAATTTAATTCCGTAGCGGGTTGTGGGTTTATAGGGGAATAGGGTGGGAAGTAATTTAATTATGGTTAATTAAATATTAATTATATTTATATGTTTTGATAATTAATTGATTGATAATTATTTATTAATTGGTAATTAGTTTTTATTAATTGGTAATTAATTTATATCAATTGATTAATTGATAATTATGTTAATTGTATTTTTTATTAGGAGCGGGTTGTGGGTTTGTAGGGGAATTGGGTGGGAAGTAAATTAATTGTAATAAAGTAAATAATTATTTTTTTATTTTGTGTATTGATAATTAATTGATAATTAATTATTAATTGGTAATTAATTTGTATTAATGGGTAAATAATTTGTATGAATTGCAAATTAATTTTTATTAATTGCAAAATGATTTGTATTAATTTATTAATTGATAATAATGTTAATTGTATTTTTTATTATTGGGAGTGGGTTGTGGGTTTATAGGGGAATTAGGTGGGAAGTAAATTAATTGTAATAAAGTAAATATTAATTTTTTTATTTATGTGTATTGATAATTGATAATTAATTCTGGATCCGTTGCTGTTATCATTTAAATGCAGATATTATTGTTGGTGGGGCACACAAAGGGAAGTGGCTCCTGTGTTGAAAAAAAAATGAAAAGAAAACCAGCTTTGGTGAAGGTGTAGGAATGTGTTTCACCGCCACTCGCTTTAGTATGGGCAGTGCAATACCCTAAATGGGACTGAATTACTGACTGGCAGCCCCAGCCCATTTCACGCACTTGAGAGGGGGGTTTGTGAGGCTAAAGCACCTTCAGCTGATGGTTGTTGCATGTCTAATCAATAGTGCAGGGTCTGCCTAGACCCTGTCATGTTAACCTCATTATGACACAAGCCCTCCCAAACCCCTGCAGAGTGGGGAAATTCAAATGGGTGCTGCTGGACGTTAGCAGTGTCTCTGCTAAAGGATACTTCAGGGGCTCAGTGCAATTGTGAGATCCAGAAGCGGAGCGGCATCTGTCCTGCATTGGAGAGGATACCTAACCTGAGCCAGTCGTGCCATCAATCAGGGTACCGGTACTCTCCCTGACTAAAGAGAAGTGCCAGTACTGACAGCAGACAATTTGGAAGTGCCTGTACTGAGTACTGGTGAGTACTGGCCCATTTAAAACACTGCTTCCAATACAAAACCAATGTAGACATCCCACATTTACCTTTCCACTTTGGTACAAAGGTGTGTGCATGGTGCTAGGCAACCTGTTTGTGCACCTGCGCAGGGGAAGAGAGCAGCAACAGGCCATATTTAGTAAATATAACTATTTGCTGCTCTCTCCCTCTTGGTAACACAATAACTTTAGTTGTGCTATATTTCAGTAATGTGCCTGCAATGTTTGGACTGAATATGAAGGCCCACGTGTTTGAGAAGTTCTTCTCCCACATGCTCAAGAAACGCGTCTGCTGCCCTCACGCAGGCTACCTTGTCCCTCGCCACCAGTCTGCATGCCAGGGCCACTCACCTACCTTTATTAATAAATGTGCCGAAGCAGTCACTTGGCGCCCGACAAAAGACTTACGTTCCTACTTACATAAAAGTACACAAAAAAACCAAAGTGTTTAAATTGCTCCAACCTGCATGAAAAGTGTGCCAGTAAGAATGAAGTTAAATGTGTGAGTAACTAAAACAGCTTGCTTTCAGAATCAGTCACTTTTGAAAATAATTTTTCATCCTAAAGCGACAATTTCTCAGTGAATATTTGAAAAAGTGATATCACACACTTCAGGGTAGAAAACCACGAGAAAAGGCAGTTATGTCGGTTTCTGCAGTGTGCGAATTACAGACGCTTTTACATGTCTGAAAATACATTTAAAGAGTGTTGATGTTTTGCAGTCATAACATGCAAATATCTCCCTTAAAACGGAAATATTTTTTTTGTAATAGGGTATGCAATTATATTGGGTTCGTTTTGTTTCAGTTTGCAATAGGTACACACTAGCATTATCAAAATTGAATGCTCCAAGGTGGGATGCCGTAAACGGCCTGATTCCAAAAGAGCCGATGACGTCACATTTCGACTTACAGCTTTTGGCTGAAAAAGGAATGCAAGTGTCCCGGCATATATCCACTTGCAATTTGTGCAGTAACTCTTCTTTCCTGTAATTCTGCATGCCAAAAGTGAATATTCATAATGTCTAGGAAAAGTCACGGTCTTACCACCAGGTCTTGGTATTAATGTGTCACTTGCAATCGACTTCTAGGTGGACAAGAGAGGAGCCAAGAACAGAAAATTACAATGCGATCCGTAGTGAGACTCCCGTACTCTATTACTCTGTTTAATCAATTACACCAAATTGGTGGTGCAGGGTTGGTAAATCTTCTTGAGTATGAGGTATGTGATACTAGTAGCAATAGCCCTGTCCCCAGGTCTTGAGTGTGGTTTGGGGACGCTCCCTAGGACCTGTGGACAGCACTATTGCTACAAGAATAGAAAATTGACATCTCTCAACACAATTTTATACCACAAATAGAACACACAGGAGTGTGCAGTAGTGTCTTCATCAGCACAGCTATGCGTGGCAACATAATGCAGAAGGCATAGCCTTAGTGATCTGTATGGCTACAGGTCAAAATAAATATTTTTGGCTAGTGTGTCCGTTGGTTTGGTAATACTATGATCATTGTCTATCTTGACCTTCAGGGCAGTCTGCAAGTTTTCAGTAAGGCTTCGAAAGGTATTATTTGGTCCCCTCGAAGATGTTCAAGGCCTTAAGTATTACAAGGCAGATTTACTAAGAATTCACGCAATGCAGAGCAGGAAGGCAAGTTGCTGCGCTGCATTGCATAAAGGGGAGAGAAACGAAGAGCACCATATTTACAAAGATATGGCGCTCTTCATCTCTATCCATGCGATAGTACCAATGCAGGCATCCTTACGCTGTGCTTCAATGGTGCCTGCATTATTGTACAGGAAGGCATATCTTACTGCACAACAGCCAACCAAAGAGGAACTAACGAGATGAAACAAACATATTTCTCTTCGTTACGCCTCTCTGTGGAAGGCATACTGTTTCCTCACAATTCCAGCCTTACAAAACTCAGTAAATCTGAAAATGCGAGCAATCCATGGGTGGAACGACCATGCTCCCCTAAAGGAATGCCTACCACTAAGAATTGTAATGCAATGCAGGTCAAGCCGCCGTGTTGCATTACATTTCTTCACACAGCCGTGCAAGTCTATGCAAATCTAGACTTATGTGGCTTTGTAAATCCCAAATAAGGTTTTGTTTTCCCTGCATTTCATTGCACTATGCAAGTACAATCCAAAGGTTTAGTAAATATAGGCCTATGTTTTAACCCCTTCAGCGCTCATGACGGAGCCACTCCGTCATGAGCCACGGGTGCCGTGTGCTCATGACGGAGTGGTTCCGTCATGCTGCGGCCGTTGGCCGCTGCTCCTCCCACGCTGCGCTGATTCCTCGCCTGTGCGGGCGATTAGAGCAGTGGGCGGAGTCATGACGGAACTACTCCGTCATGAGCACAGCTCAACCGTGGCTCATGACGGAGTGGCTCCGTCATGAGCACAGCGCCACCGCGCTGCCCCCAAACCCCCCCCAGCGCTGCGGCGGAATTCCCGCCGCAGCAAAGGGGTTAAAAAAAGCTTGCTATACCAGTGTGGTAGTTGAGCTCAGTTGGTAAATAGTATAGGACCAACATAGTTATGTGGTGTAAAACCATATAATCTCTCCACAAAACATTGCCTGGATGTATTTTGCTTGTTAAGAGAGTTCAAATGGAATGGTGAATGTGTCACTATTTGATAATGGTCATGATGACAAGGAATGAGATGCTAGCTTATAAGGTCATTTGATTATGTGCCTTTTGCTTTACAAGACACTTCTCTGCAGTATTGTGTGTAGAATACAGTAGATGGATTGCATTTTTACCTCTGAGGACAAATTGTGTGACGTGTCCTACACTATTTACCATAGGGTGGTGTACACTGCAACTTATTTTGGATGCAGTTAGTGTACATCTGAGATTCTAATCCAATGAATTAAATAATCCTAGCAGTCACAAAAACATGTGCATGAAGCAGCCAACTTGGACCAGAACCAGCATATGCATTTTTTATGGAAAATATTGGGAAATAAAATTTAGGGTATGTGGCAGGAATAAAAAATCAATACATTTTGTGTGTTTAATTAACATGAATGAGCCATAAATAGTGTAAATCTACTGTTTGTTTTACAAAGAAATGTTAAAGTTGTGTAACTAGGCCAGATAAAATGTGCCCTTCAATCTTTAATAAAATGTCTACAAGCCAACTAGTATTATGGTCCTGTTCAGTTATACTTTAAAATGTATTTCTTTCTGTGTTCATGATGTTCCTGGAGGAAGAGGCTGGGCTCCAGTGTATCTTTATAAGGAAGCTTCCTTTGCTTGCAGAGGTTATGAATATAAGCTTAATCTTAATGAGCGCCTTCAATGTCTTTTGTAGGATGTAAATCAGTATTATTCATTAGTAGTAGAGTAAAAGTCATTTTCATGTGATGTGTTTTCTGTTTTACCATTGGATGTTTCGAATATATATTACTTTTTAACCACCAAAGTGACAGTATGGTTTCTCTACTTGAAAATATATCTAACATGCTGTTTTTGAATGGTTCTGTTGTATCTTGGCCAATGAGGTTGGATGGAATCTGGTATGTGGAACAATGTGTCCAGATTCAGTGCAATGACAGTTGGCCTAGGCTTTCCAGTGAGAGACTTCTCATCTTAATATCTCCAATAAGCCTACCTTTACTTAACCATGCATGACGTGAATCCTTTGAAGAGGACTTAACACTGGCAATGAGTGGAACTTATTGTGGGGAAAGAATGGACCACTGCCGGAGCCCTTTGTGGTAGCATGGCAGACCAGAGGCCGGCGCACACCGCAATCCACAGAAAACAGAGAGAAGCTGATAATGCGGGGTCCTATTTTAAGGTGGACGCATCAAATTCCAGGGAGAACACAGAGTCCCACTGTGAGTAAAGCACAAAGTCAATCAGCCCAGCAGTTGCATGCGCATGTACTACCACGCTACACGACTCACGCTGCGGCTTGTATGCACATTGTTGGGTCCTATTTGGATTTGCTTAACCTGTCTGAAGAGCAGTCAGGCTCTACAAATCAAGGCACACCAACCTTAGAAAACGATTGATATGTTTACATGGCCCATTTTGTGGTGCTGGGATAAGCTTATATCAACACAAAAAATGGCAGAATGAATTTGCTATGGTGATTCGAACACCTGTGCAGACACCATATCTGTGTTGCTACGATTGAGAAATTAATTTGTTCCAGTGATTTGGACACCTGTGCTGACACCATTCAACAATTTGGTTGCCTTATTATATACAGTAATTTGCATATCAAATTAAATACATATTAATGTGACTTAAGTTGAAAGGTTCCTACACATAATAAGTGTGTACTTGTCACAGTGATTCACATACCATAGATAATAAGTGTGGACTTGTCAAGGTGATTCACACACATCTTTCTCTCATATGTAATATATATATGTTCAAAATGTTATTAATTTTAAGGTAAGCTATAGTATGTTAGTGCAAGAAGTAAAACATTAGTTTATTGTTTAAACTATAATATGTATATGTATTGTTGCACCTCTATCTTTTCTTCCCAGCCCCAGTGATCCTATTTTGGAGCGGAAGCATTGGAACAATGGTTTTGAAGCTTATTTAGAAGCTATAAGGAGGTGAGGTATATACTGATAAATGCAAACTAGCTATTTTAAAACATTGTTTGGGTGAGGAGGGGAGACGTGTTTTAAGTCACTTGCCACTCATTGTTATGAATGAAGAAGATGATGAAGAGGGTGATGTTGACGTATATGAAACTGCCATTTCACAGTTGAATATTATCTATATCAAGAAAGTTAATGAGGTGGTTGCTAGAGACACATTTTTAGGTAGGGGTCAATTGCCCAATGAATCCATTGGTTCCTTTGTTAACGATTTAAGAACTTTGGCAGCTAAATGTAAATATGATGACTTTCATGATCAGTTGTTATGGGATCAATTAGTTGACAATATTGTTGATGCAAAATTGCAAGAGAAATTATTAGCTGCCGAAGATTTAACATTAGAGAAAGCTATAGATATTTTTCATAGATTTAGGAGATGAAGTTAGGAATGAAGGAATTAGCTGTAAAACTGACTACTGAAGTACAGGTAGTAAAGAAGGCTGTGGGTGATAGTAAAGAGCCAAGTGAGAGTGGTAAAGGTAGAACTAAGCTGTTCACCCAAAGTGAAGAAAAAAATAAGAAGTTTGTTTCAAATATAGCTTAAAATATGCAGGTATTGTAATAGTAAGGGACACTATGCTCAAATGTGTAGGAAAAGAAGCAAGTACAGGGACAGGTACAAATTTGCCCATGTCAAACAAATCAATCAAGAATCCTATGACATACCTGAGGAATATTTCCTCAGTATTCATGAGTTCAATTAAACAAGTGGTGATGCTCCATTTTGTGTTATTAACATTGATGATAAGGATGTCAAAGTTATGGCTGATTCAGGAGCTCGGCACACAATTAATGCAAGATCAATGGTTGAATCAATTTCCAGATATACGGTTGATACCGTTGGACATTAAACTGGTTGGATATGGTAAGAAACCTATTGAAGTTTTAGGGTACTTTACTTCCAACATTAGTTTCTAAGGCAAGACTATGGTAGCAAACGTTTATGTCACCAAGGAGGGATCTTGTTTGTTGGGATAGCCACAGCAAAGGGATTTGTAAATTACTTTCAATCCTAATCATCCTGAACAAGTCTTAGGATATAGTGACAGGTTACTGAAGATAAAGCTGTAGTTTGGGAAAGTTTAATTTCTAAAGTGTTTTAGACCACCCTGGGATTATTAAAGGATTTTGTACATAAGATCATATTAAAACAAGAAGCTGTGCCTTAAGTTAGAAACATTCCCTTATTTATGAGAGAGGCTTTTAAGGAATAACTGGATAAATTGAGCAGTCAGGGCATAATTGAAGAGAGCAAATCTTCAGAATGGTTGTCAACTGTTGTAGTGGTACACAAAACCAAAGGAAAGATTAGACTTTGTGGGGATCTGAGAGATCTCAATGAATGTGTATGGGTGGATCGACACTCTTTGCCAAATATTGGGGAAATGTTTTAGCACTGAGGGGGGCTACAGTGTTTTCAAACATTGGACTTATCCAATGCTTATCACTAAATTGCTCCGCATGAAGACAGCAAATCTTACACTTCATTTACTATTCTTGAAGGAGCATTTAGATACCTTTTGGATTAATTTCAGCCTCAGCAGTGTTCCAGAGAGTCATGCATATGTTATTCAGGATGTGAAGAATACTCTGTATTTTCAAGATGACATATTAGTTTTTGGTAACACTAAGCAATATCATGCAGAAACTCCATATAAGTTTCTGAGTATATTACAAAGTGATGGTATGACCTTAACTAAGGAAAAATGTAAATTTGAAGTTTAATCTGTGGACTGTTTGGGTCACAACATTGGCAATAGTGGTGTTTTACTAAAGAGGAGCTCAGCTAAGGCAATAGAGGACGCTCCAGACCCTCAAAACAAAGAACAGCTTAGATCATCCATAGCAGAATATTATGCCAAGTTCATTCCATTGTTTGCAGATAAAACAAACAAAATGAGAGGTCTAATGAAAAAAAGAAATCAAAAATGTATTTGGAATGAAGAATGTGCTTCTGAATTTGTCACATTTAAAAAACCAAGGGGCATAGCAACAAGGCGGCGATAATTTTATCGCCCTATCAACAAGGCGACGCTAATGCCTGTTAGCGTTACTTTTTCGGCGATAGCGACCAGAATTTTATCGCCTTTCAAGCCATGACCTGCAAGGTAGGCGTTCCTGACTGAAATCTCACGAAAAAAGTCACTAACACAGCTGCTCCCTATTAACAAGGTTATCTTCAAAACGCTTAGCTACAAAAAAAACAGGCTAACTCCCGCTAACTCCAGTTTTTAACACTTGATAAAAACCTGACTTAAACTGGAGATAAGTGGGTGTATATAAGGGAGAGTTGGCCCGAGCCTTCCCAGAACGGCCACAGAAGCCATGGAGATAGTCATCATGCAGCTTGGAGTCCCACCAATGCAGCAACAACAACAACCACCGCCAATGCCACCACCACCACCCATGCAGCGACGAAGAAGACAGCGCTCACTGCGCAGACGTGTCTACCTCACCGACTTAAGGCCAGAGGAAGTCATAGTCCACTACAGGCTCAAAAGGACATCCATCCAGCACATCCTGACCCTCATTGCCCACAGGCTGACACCACCAACACAGTGGACAACCAATATCCCTCCGCAGACAAAACTGCTCGCTGTGCTGCACTTCTTGGTCTCTGGGACATTCCAACCAACAAGAGCCAGAGTTGATGGAGTATCACAGGCTTCCTTCTCAACCTTCCTCCCCACTGTCTTGGATGCCATACTCAGCCTGATTCCTCAGCACCTACACTTCCCCAACATTGTGCAGGAGCAGACTACCATCAAGCAAGGATGCAATGCCATTGCTGGCATACCACAGGTGATCGGTGCAATTGACTGCACACATGTACCATTTGTGCCCCCTGAGGACAGGGAACACATCTACCGCAACAGGAAGCACACCCATTCAATGAAAGTGCAGGCAATAGTGGACCACCGCGGACTGTTCACAAATGTCGTTGCCAAATTTCCAGGGAGTGTGCATGATGCATTCATCTTCCGACAATGCATCATAAACGAGCGCTTCCAGGATGGCACATATGGAAATGCATTGCTTGTCAGTAAGTACCAACTGAACACACCACATGCACAAAAAGCACAACCATGTTGACTCATCTAGAGGGAGGATGTAAATACATTGTCTAGGTACTGATTGGGGGTGCACAAAATGCATGGGCACATGCTGATGTATTGTGTACGTGGATGATGTATACTGGCTCCACTGTGCCCATGTGCTGCCAGCGGCCAGCCAAGCCTTTCTTGTTGGGCCGTGAACCTTGCAGACATTGTACCTGTGTGCCATGTCTGCTGATTTCATAAGAGTGCCACCAAACACTGCCGCACCAGCGTGGACTCCGAGAGACTCTGCACCATGCGGGCTGTGCGAGTCCAGCGATAGTCAGAGTGGAGATGCATGTGCGCCAAGAGGTGAAATATAACAAAAACTCGTTAACAAGTAAATGGTCCGGGAAAGACCTGTGAAGTACTGGGGTGTGGCTGTGTGTGTGTGCCCAGGAAGCTGTCCCAGCCGAGGCTGCCGGGGGGTAGGTGACAGAGGGTGACAGAGGGAGAGAGAGGGAAAGAGACAGAGGGAGGGAGACAGAGGGATGAGGGCGACAGAGGGAGGGAGACCGAGGGTGACAGAGGGAGGGAGGCAGAGGGAGGGAGACAGAGGGATGAGGGCTACAGAGGGAGGGAGACCGAGGGTGACAGAGGGAGGGAGACAGAGGGAGGAAGAGATAGAGCGAGGGAGGCAGAGAAAGAGAGAGAGAGAGAGAGAGATGTGTGTATGCCAGGTCTGGAGGCTCAGTGAACAAGGGGGTCCGCACCAGGGGCCTGTGTCCAACCACATGGTCAGTTTACACTCTCACTAGCCCTGCCCCCTTCCCCACTGAACCTGCCCCCACCCATGCGGCACACTGTCGCCACAAACGACAGTGCAAATTTTGGACCAGAGAGAACGTATGTGATTACCCATGGTGTAGAGTAACCCCCAGTACCTGGCCATCTATGTACCTAATTAAAGTCATCCTCACTGGTATCCCAGTCCGGTGTGTGGTCGCATTGTTGATGAAGATGATCATGTTGCAGTTCTTGTTGCCGGTGACCTATTAGGGTGACCCAACGTTGCATAAGTACTCACACATGTACAATCAGTGTGTCAATTCAGAGGTCTGTCGTGACCAAGGTTGTAACATTGCACTTTGATTGTAGGAAGTGCAGAGTGTGGCAAATGTGCATGCATAGGCCGTAAAATGTGGCATGAGACCACCATACAGCTCCATTAGTGTTGACTGCAGTGTTGTTGGTGCTGCTGTTGATGGTGTCTAGTAGCATCTCCTCTCTCACTATGCCACACATATTTCTCAATCTCACCCCTGTGATATGGTGTGTCATGTGGTTGGCCGATGAGTAAGTGGATGTCTATTCGGTCAATACTTGTGTGTTGAAATAGATAGGTCAAATGCTAAACAATTACAAATGCTAAGAAGTGTGCAAAGGTGAGCCATGCCATGTGTATCAGCTTGGTGAAGTGTGTGGCCAGTCAGATCTGGTCAAATAAACCACATAGTGTAAATGATTTGGAGAAGTGGAGTCATGTGAGTTTCATGCCCTGTTATGACAGATGACCCAGGCCATGAAGTTTACGTTGTTTCAAAAGTTAGTGTTGATGGTGTTTTCAAATCTTCACTGTCTCCAGTGGGCCCTGCAGGTGAGGTGGCTGCGAACTGTCCCTCGTTATCTCACGGAACATACAATTGCATTGCTTGTGTGGTTTCACAGATCTGCCATCAGCATGAGATGCATGTCTGAATGTGAGCTGTGTCATGCGTGGCTGATGGCATGTTACCATTCACATGGCGGTGACTGCAAGGTGTGTGGATCATTGCCCTGGCTAGATGTCCAGAGACCCAGGCTGCCTGTTGGTGTCTGTGGTTTTAGGGCAGGTCTCAGTTCCATTGTGTACATTTGTAGTGACATGTATGCAACTGTGCAGCAAACACAAGCTAAATGGCTGGTTGGACTATCAACACTGAGGCAATGTACTCATCACTGATGCCGCTAAATAGCTAGAAGCAACACGTCTAACCTAAGTCTAAGCATTGCTAAAATCACAAGATAATAAACTGTCAACACTGCCAACATAGTATGCCTCATGAATCATGTACCCATCTATCCCTCACATGTCATAGGTGATCAAGGATATGCTCTGTGCCCGTGGATGATGACACCCGTCCGAAACCCCACCACCCAGGCACAGAGGCAGTACAATGCTGCACATCGCCGCACACGTGGGATTGTGGAGCGTACATTCGGCGTGCTCAAGTCACGTTTTCATTGCCTGTATGTTACAGGTGGCAAACTGCTCTACAGTCCAGCAATGGTAAACAATATAATCCTGGCATGTTGTGTACTGCACAACATTTGTGTGCGCACAAATACACCGTGGATACAAGTGCCTGCAGCACCGGGCGATAAACAGGATGAGGGTGAGGACCAGCAAGGTGGTCCACACCCCACAGCCACTGCGGCTGGAATTGCCCGAAGGGACTGGATCATAAATAATTTCTTCACATGAGCACATCAGATTGTCATTTACAAAAGCAAATAAATGTATTTAGAAAAGGACCTCAAGTTCTGTTTATGAAAATAAACAAACTCAACACACATACCCTGTCTGCAAGTTACTCTCCTGCATCAGTATATCACTATGAAATGTTACCATTGTACAATAATTGCAAGTAAGAGTACCAAAGTAAAATCATGCTGTGTATGGTTCATCATCCCAGAGAGTTCCAATAGTGTGTCAAGCGTGCACAAGCTGAATTTACAATGAGTAAAATCGGGCACACAACTCATCAATAGTTGTGTCAAATACTATGTAATACATGATTCACAGGGTGTACTTGACATGATAATTTATAATGTATGGTCTATGAACTGACAAAAAATGATTTCATTGGTTAATTCGTTGTCAAATATAACTATTAAGGCTGTGATAAGGGGGCCAAATTAGAAAATTGGGTGTGGAATGGGGCTCTAACCTGAGAAGTGGGTGTGGAATGGGGCACTACCCTGAGAAGTGGGTGTGGAATAGGGGTCAATGTGGAGAAGTGGGTGGGGAATGTGGCTCAAATCTGAGAAGTGGGTGTGGAATGGTGCTCAAATATGAGAGATGGGTGTGAACTGTGTGTCCCAGCAGAAAAATGGGTGTGAATTTGGTGCTCAATTTGGTAAATTGTGTCCTAAATTGGGTGCAAATCTTAAACGTGGGTGTGACCTTTGGGTCTAAGCTTTAAATTGGGTGTGAAATGGTTCCAAATGGTGGAAAGGAACTCTGCATGCATCCAAAACAGAGAATGAGCCAACAGCAAGGCTCACATGCACACCTTCCCTAGACACCTTCATGAAGACCGTCAAGACTGGTCACGATGTTTAACAAATTGGCTCATTGGCAGTATGACCCAACAGACAAGACTAACTATCTGACCATCTCCCTGCAACCCGTGGTGGACAAAGTCACTGAGAGACCCAGAAACACCCAGCTGACTGGCTACATTGAAGAGAACTCCATCATGGACCACTCCCAGTCTTGTTTGGGTATCAAGGACAGCACCAAGAACGTACACCTTGCTGACAATGCTTAAATATGCATGCCACTTGACCTGTGTCACATAGTGGACAACACATCCTACTACACCTCTATGCAGCCTCAAACACCCTCCCACACACCACACCACAGATGCCAGACACCACCACAAGGGGATACGAGAAACAGTCCTCACCTGTATCCACTCCGTCTTCTACGCAATAAGCCAAAAGACCCTCATCCACCCCTATCTCCTAAACCACAGGCAACAACTGCGGAGTCTCCTCCACCTGCTTCAACACCCTATGTATGCTCAACAAGATCTACAGATGGATCCCGATAGACACAAGGAAAACAGTCACCCAGGTCCTCGTCAGCAGTAGACTCGACTACGGAAACACACCCCACGCCGGAGCCACCACCAAGCTCATGAACAGACTGCAAAAAATCCAGAATGCCTCTGCACGCCTGATCCTCGACATCCCACACTGCAAACACATCACCCCACACCTGAGGAACCTGCACTGGCTCCCCGTCGACAAAAGAATCTCCTTCAAACTCAGGATCCACGCACACAAGGCACTCCACAGGACCGGACCGGACTATCTCAACAGACCTCTCCCTGGCTACCGTCCCACACATCCATAGAACCACAGCCCGAGGCAGATCCTTCTCCCACCGCGACGCAAAGACCTGGAAGACCCTCCCCCTCAACCTACGACAAACCGAAGACCTTCTAACCTTCAGGTGATGACTCAAGACCTGGCTGTTCGACCAGTAGCAACAGCACCCACACCTCTACCCACCCTCAGTGCCTTGAAAGCCTTGTGGGTATGTAGTGCACATGAAAATGTATTTGATTGATATATTCATTGCTTGAGTTCCACATGGAGCGTCACTAAGACACACGTCTTGCTATATGCACATGTGCCCACTCACTGCCATTGCTAGACAGCACGGGGTAAGCATATCATCCCACACAGACAACACACAGCTCATCCTCCCCCTTACGAAGAATGCAGAAGACACAAAAGCAAGCTCCCTGGAATGAATGTCGGAACTAGCAGATCGAATGACACACCTCTGCATAAAGATCAACTGTGAGAAGACTGACCTCCTCATCTCTGCTCCATCCACATCCGCATGGTGGTTATCTGCCCTTGTGAGCCCGCGCTCACTGACAGACCATGCACGCAAGTTTGGCATCATCCCAAATCCACCATCATCCTGCACAGCCAGATCTACTCCATTGCGTGCTACAGCTGTCTACAGATCTAACCAAATCCATCACAATGGATAACCCCAGGATGCATTAAAATTGTCACTAGCGCACTCATCCCCAGCAGACTGGACTACTGCAACATACTCTACGAAGGGAGATACAAAACGCTACTACACAAGTTCTAACACAGCCTGAAAGCTGCAGACACATCGTCTTCAGAAACCCAGGTCCCAAACACAAGAGGCAACACATACAGAACATCCAATGTAGCACCAACAAGGAGAAAGTAAGCCTAAAACTATTCACACACACCTCCAAATCACTACACATCATCAGGCACAAGGACAGCCAGGAGAGAGTCAACCTCAACCTCCCCAAGAGGAACTGCTGCTCTGACAACCTTGCTCTTGCAGACTCAACTGGGATTGGAAAATCACAAGGCAGAGGAAGAGCTGCCACCTATGTCACCTGCAAAGCCATGGACGAGATGAAAGTCAACTTCAAACAAGCTCACACCCAGCATGCTTACATGCGGAACCACAAGACATGGCTATTTGGCTGTAGCGGAGCTGCACACCCACTTCCCCACAGCGACTTGGGAGCCCCACGTGTGAGTACGGCACATCATGCTCACCCTTATTGTCTGATTGATCTGCGCACATAATCATCACCTACAGACCACCTCAGGTGAGTAGTGCCCTTACAATGCACATCTCTTTTTTGAATGAATGTCGGTGAAATTACCAAAAGATGTGGGGATGAGTTATGTCACATGCCATTTTGGGTGTCAACTGTCTTGGAACATAAAAGGTAGTCTGTGTATACCCCTGAGGAAGTGTTGTCTATGGACCAAAAATTCCCATTCTGTTGGGTGCAGGGAGATACACAGTACATGGGCCTACAACGTGCTCCAACTCTTGCCTGTACAGCGAAGCGCAAATATTCAACACTGTTGGATGAGACGGCTAAGGCGCTGGACGCCAGCTCAAAACTGAGCCTCACATGGTTTGGATGCATAGCGGGAGTGAAAATGTAGATTCTCCCACGCATTTCCCATGTATGTCAATTTGGACACATGGGGTACCACCCCCGTGCACTCACACAATTGCAAGCCCTCATTAATAAGTCTGTCAGGGAGGGCAAGCATACTTGCCTCTGACTTGTGCAGCTTACACGGCCGAAAATGCAAGGTGGCCTGGGAATGCCCCTCATTGGTGGCTACTAACAAGCCACATGCCTTTGATATATAGTTGAATGGAATAGGCTGCTATGGGAGAAGCAATGTAACTTCATGGACCAGTCTGTGGCGGGCGAAAACATCTGGATCTAACTGTGGCTAGCCCATAAGCACTGGCCCTGGGGCTTGTACTCTTTGCCGGTTAGGGCGCCCACCCACAAGGTCTTGGACAGGGTGGCAGTATGGAAGGGGTGGGCCTTTATCCCCTCACCGACAAACTACAGTGTGGATAACCCGGACTTGCCCCCGGATCAGGAATCAGCGATATCCCATCGCTGGCAAAAACAGGGCTGCAAGAGCATAGGGTCTATCTTTGATCTAGAAGGTCATGTGCCATATCTGTTGCCCATACAGGATTATGAATTTCCCGCTGCTGTTGTGTATTCATAATGCCAAATAACACACTGGGTCACGGGACTCTATGTTGGTTACGTCATATGCGAAGTGGTTAGCGCGTAAGGAGGACAAACATTCCCTCATATCTGAGCTCTACAAAATGCTTCTCACCAGTCTGAGTGGACAGTGCACAAAAGTGCAGGTTTTGTGGGAAATGTAGCTGGGGAGGCCAATTTAAGCCAGGGAATGGGAACGTATCCTGTATTGCGCACACCACACTGCGCACATTGTAGCGGGGGCTGGAAACCCCTTCAAGGTTTGCTCACATTGGTGTTTCACACCTGTGCAACTACATGTCTGGGATAAAAGCAAGCCAGATCGCTGCTGTGGGGGATGCAGGATGACTGGTACCCTTGTGCACTTACTCTGGCATTGTCCAAAATTGTAGAGATATTGGGGTGAGTCCGTAGATAACATAAATACAGCGTGCGACATTGCAATGCCCGGCACACCGGAGTACACTCTCCTTGGCCTCTCACATCCGAAGGCCTTCCCACTAATATCTCTCATGGGTATTCCAATAGTCCCAGCGTTGCTGGCGGACAGGCCGGTTATCCTAGCACAGTGGGGTACAGTGGAAGTTCCAGGGCTCCTGTCCTGGTTACAACGTCTAAGGAACCTATTAGCTCGGGAGCATCTGTCTCGGGCTGCAGAGGGAAGGGTGAGAGGTTTTGCAACTCCGTATTGCCCCTTTGTGATTTCATTGTTGAGAGATATGAGGGAAGTCACATGCCCAAAGTACTTGCAGGTCTAATGCATTCCCCCGATGGGGCAATCATCCTCCGCCGTTCACCGAGTGGAGTGACGAGGGGGCTCCCTTTCACACATATTGTGTATGCTTACTATCATCTAGGTAGGCTGCAACCAGTGCGGAAGGTGGGGTTGTGAGAGGGTTATTGGGGGAGGGGTGTCTTTTCTCCCTTGTTCATGATTGTTTCACTTCTCTGTTTTACATGCTTATTCTTTGGAAAATGGAAGACGCTTTTAGTGGCTTGTTTGCTCTTCCGGTATGCGTCCGGCCTCCGGGTTGCGGCTTAAACGCTGTGTAAATGCCCACAATGCTTGCACGTCTGACATACGGATGTAGCCAGCAATCTGGGTTTGCCACATTAGCCTGCCTTCCTATAAAAATAGGTAACCCTAAAATGGAGTTGGCCTTCATTGTGCAAACCTATCCTCACATTGGATTATTGTGCTGTGACCAGAGTTTTGGCCTGAATGTCCATCATTGCTATATAAATTCTGGGCCGTGAGATTCTCATCGCAAACAAGATGATATGTCCCCCGCGCATTTAAAAGGACATGGCTGGACACACTCTCCAATACTGTATCAGCATCAGGCCAGTAGCAGCCTCTTAGCGTGAAGAAACCCATTGAAAAATATGAAACATGCCGCATACACATGACAGTAAGCATATGGACATTAGCGGGTCCTTAGCGTGCAGATTCTGGTCGCATGTATTCAGCCTGATGACATTAGCTGCCCCTTAGCGTGCAGATTCTGATCGCATTTCATTAAACTGGACGCATACACATTACAGTAGGCCTATGAACATTAGCGGGCCCTTAGCGTGCAGATTCTGATCGCATGTATTCAGCCTGATGAAATCAGCGGCCCCTTAGCATTCAGATTATGATCGCATTTCATGAAAACGGGCCGCATACACATTACAGTATCAGCCTGAGTACATTAGCGGCCCCTTAGCGTGCAGTTTCTTGTCGCTTTGTACAAAAAAGGCCTCTAACACACAGGAAGTGATGTATGCCTGCTTCCTGTCTCCATGTGTGTGGCATTCACTTTCACTTTCTCTTTTGAGCACATTGTGTTAGATTTGGCTGAGTGAGGAGGTGTTTTTGGGATTGTGCTGGTGGAGAGTGTAGTTTGGAGTGTTGCTGTGTTGCTGTGTTGCTGTGTTGCTGTGTTGCTGTGTCCTGTCTAACGTGTTTTTTTGGATTATTTCACATTTTAATTACTTTTTACTGTCTACTGTCCTCTGTCTTGTTGTGTTTGTTGTGGGTTATTTTCCTTTATTGTCATTCTTGGGTTTCTTTTTGTAGTCTGGGGTGAGAACTGGGGTGTGTAGAGATGCCGGCGGTGGGAAAGTCAGGGTGGATGTCGGAGGGAGCATTGGGGGGCTTCCTGTGGCTGGTGCGGTGCTACCTGCCTCTGATGCTGGAGAGGGGAGGACGTATCCTCCAGGGCTATGGTGTGGCAGTGCGCAAGTTGTGGTGGGAGCGTGTGCGGGCGCAGATGCTCTGCTGTTTTAAGGTGAACCGGACCGTGCACTAGTGGAAGCACTGTTGGCAGGACATGCTGGCGCGGGAGGCGGACCTGCTAGATTACACCGGAGTCATGCCTGGCATCCAGGGTGGTAAGTACCAATTCCCTTGTTGTCCACAACTAATGTTACGTACAGATATGAGTGACGTGTGTGAGAAGAAGATAAGATGTCTTAATGCTGTCCCAAGACCGTGACACTGTAACAACGTGGTTAATGCAATGCAACTTACACTACAGTGTGTGCAACAGTACGGAAGGTGTTGGGATAGTCAAACAAAATACACATAATTGATGTGCGCCATGCAGTGCAAGGTGGAGTGACGATTGGCGTTGCAATGACCGGATAGATTACGCTTGCCACTGGAAATACCACATAGGAATGGAGATCCCCGGTGTCAAACATCCCAAAATACACATGCTTAATGTGAGCGAATACTCAGCAGGAAGGGTTGCAGGGGCATGGCGGTGTTTGCATGTTGAAGTATAGCAAGGGGTGTGTCTGTCGAAGAGCAATGTTCAGAGTTAGTGCTTGGAGAAGGGGAGCAATGTTGCCTGTCAGAGGTGTAGCGGAAGTTTGCCACAGGCCATATCTGCAAGGTAGGAAAAGGAGCAGACTCACAATCTGGTCCCTCTGGGGCGGGGGAACACAACATAGGCCAGCTGGTTGGATCGTCGGGTCCTTTGATGTGCCATGGAAATAGAGTTGGATGTTAAGGTATGTTTGCCCAGTGTTGTGGATGGCTGTGTGAGCCTGGGTGCACATCTTGAATGTGACTCTAGCTTTGATGTGGAGACAGTGGAGTGAGCGCAGGTGGTGGGAGGTGTGACAGGGTCCTGGCAGTGTGAGGATCAGTCCTGTGGTTGCATTTGAGATGTTCTTCAGCTTGCGGATGTGGTTCATGTAAAATCTGTCATGGACTGTGATGCCGTAGTAGGGTGAGCTATTGCACAGGGCATGAGTGAGTGTCTATGTGTGTTTGAGTAGGAGTCATTTGAGTGTCTGACATAGGAGGCAGAGTGTGTGGAAGCACGATGATGAGACCGGATAGATCTTGCAATTATCTTGGACATCGGAGTGCATGATGGATTAGATGTCGCATGCTTTGGCCGTGTTGGGGTGTGGGTCCCCCATGCCGTGTGAGGAGCCTGTGTAATTACATGCGTGGATGTTTTGGCGCATGATGGGTACTTTTATTTTGTTTTGCTCACTTTTATGCAGCTCTTTGACATTCATCTAGCAAGCTCTGCCATGGATTCGCAATACTTGTGTTTGCTGGAGTTGTGTTGGATGGATTTGTCGAGGAGGAGTTGCCAGTTGTATGCCTACGACACAATGTTGAGTCCATAGCTAATCACGATTGTGGCGTGCGGATTCATGTAGATGTGCAAGATTGTAGGGCTGAATGATGATCTCTGGGGGACTCCACGGCTGGTTGTTGGAGGCTGCAAGACAACAGAGGGGTGTCTGACCCACACGTATATACGTTGAGAAAGGAGCAGATCCAGTTGAGGGCCTTGTCTTGGATCCCTTTGTTGTGGAGTCTGCATATTGGTGGGCTTTGTGAGACAGTGCTGAATGCTGCAGCGATTGGTCAAGGATGATGAGTAAAAAGTTTTTTTTGCGCTCCGTGTGGATGAGGTGCCTTGATATTGCGTGAAACAACTCAGATGTGCAGCTCGGCCAGCAGTGATGTTTTGTCTGTGCAAACTCTGCTTCCACATGTTCGTGCGTGGATGCCATTCAAAGTAGGCCCAGTCATGTGGCCAACATGAAGTCCACACCACAGGGATGTAGCATTGTTTGTCACTGTAACAATTCACATTGTGAATATGCCACATTTGCGGGGGTTTCCTAACAACACCTATTTGCGTTTGTCCTCTCACAGATGGACACCAACCGATAACCCAGGGGGACATTGACCGTTTCCGGGACACACACGCCACTGGTGAGTAGTGACAAGAAATATTGGCATGTTGCGTGGTCATGAGTGTCTGTGCCAAATGCAGCACGTTTTTGATTAGCAGTATGGGTGTGTATCGCATGTCAATTGCTTATGATGTGCAGAGGTATTCAGCCTTTACGTACTGTGTCTAATATGGTAGTGTAAAGTTGTACAATGCATCTCATTCAGAGTTGTGAGTTTGTCCATCAACAGTCATTGATACACGTGTCAATATATGTGCCTATTTCCGAGCAAATAATGCTGCCAACTAGGCATTTACACTGCAGTTGTGATGGCAATAGGCCACTAGCATTTACTCCCATGTTCATTTGCGCAGCCTAGTCAAGATGGCACACTTACGTGCGGTAGACATTGTCCAAGGGGCGTGCAGTGGGTGTAGCATTGTGCACAATGAGGCAGTGCTATTATGTCCGTACAAGGTCAGACATCTTGGCACAGTGATACCTAAGGTATGCTGCATAGCACAGAAGCAGAAGTGGCAGGGTGTAGCTCAGATCCAATATTGTCAATGGTGTGTTACACAAACACATTCCATAGATGTGTACGTCAATTGAGAATTGATATTGGTGCACTGCAATGGTGTTGATAGGCTATGTCCGTGTGGATATACCAGGCTGGAATCAGGATCATATGTACCAACTCATCTGACACAATTGGTGACACCACATAACACACATTTCATGGCCATGCATTAGTTATGCATCATTTGATGTCACATAGATTTGCAAATCAGGACTGCGGAAACAAGATCTGTGTGTACACATTAGCCATAACAATTACACAACCCTCATGACCCCAGGTTGCCATTACAATGTGCAATCCATTGTAACAGTTTGCGTAGTTGATGCATGCGTGTTCATCTCTACTATGGAGTGAGATTGGGGGTTACAACACATGCATGACTGGCAGTTGTGGGTCAATGATGTATCCCCCTCGCAGTGGATGACTATCACCAATTGCATAGTAATGGTGGAGTGAGTAAGTGCCTAAGTCCGCATTAATACCCTAAACATGTTTCCATGTGTGCCGCATGATGCAGCATGATTACAAGTGTGAGTAGGGCAGTCCCAGGCCTGTTATTGTGCATGTAGTGTGAGACTACAATAGGTAGTTATTCACACCTGCACACATACACCCTTGCCTGTCTTGGCACTGACTTGATGTACTGCACACAGTTCCTGGGGGACACACATGGCTGCACATGTGCATTGTAATTCTGATGCAGCTGTCTGTCACAGGATGGGAGAGGGTTGTGCTGTGCACGTGTGGGTTATGCCTCCCGAATGAAGTCAATTGTACAGGTCACCCACAGCCCGGTTGTCCAATGGTGCCATATTTGTAGCGTATCCTTAGCTTTCAGTTGTGTCAGTGCATGTACCATGCCATGCACTGTCATGTCAGTCTCAACAGCATGTAGTTATTTAATCATGCATAGACATTGTGTTTAAAAGGTCAGTCCTTGACTTATCATGTTGTTTTTCACTTGTGATACAGATCTCATGTTGTACGATTACATAGTGTAGGGGACAGAAAACTGACATCGATTTTTTTTTCTCTCAGACAACATGACACCTGAGGAACAGCACCGGTTCCAGGTCGCCAAGGACCGGTACCTCCATGTGTGGAAGGTACACAAGGGTTACAGATTGATGGCAAGGAGGTACCGGGCCGAAAGGAGGGCAGGGACCTGGCCGTCGCTGCCGGAATGCATCACGACTGGCAGCGGCTCAACACCATCCACCTCAGGTGTCGTTGTGGGATCCCAAGATGTCAATCCCCCTGCTTCCACGCCCGCACCGGTGCCAGGCCAGCATGCGCTGCCACCTGCACCAGCCCCGGCCCCAGCACCAGCACCGGCCCCAGCACCAGCACCGGCACCAGCACTGGCACCGGCACCAGCATCAACGCCAACACCGGCCCCCATGGATCCTGGACTTGCACAAATCATGCGGATTGTCCAAGGCCACACTACCCTCCTCCAGGACATCCTCCGGGAGTTCCTGTATCTGAACCGGCAGATCCACAAGATCAGGGCCCACCTCGGACTGCCATGAACACTGCCCCTGTTCTCACCCCCCCCCCCCCAGCTCTTCTCCCTTCCCACACTGTCCCCCTTTTATTATTATGTTGTGTGATGTCCTAGTTGTGTGTATTGTTCAGCATAGTTTTAGTGTAGGCTTAGTTAGGGTTAGTTTTAGACTGTTTTTACTTATTGAATGTTATAGGATTTGGGGATAGGTTTCATTTATCTTTGGGTGGGGGGTTGATGTATTTATTCATTTTCTGTGTTTGTAAATAGTTAGTTAAGATAGTTTTAGTTAGAATTAATAATTGTAGTTAGTTTAGGGCTAGAGTTAGGGACAAAGATTAGTGTAGGGTTGTTTTACATATATATATTATTCTATTAAAAATCTTGTTAATTATAGATTTCTGCTTGCACTTATATCATGGCTGATGCGGTGGATTGGGGCTTGCCCCATCGTGTGCAATTCATACCATCATTGGAGTAACCATTGTAGGTGTAACTATGGTCATGACCTATCACTCTGCAGGGTGGATTGAGGCCAGATAACTCAGATGTGAGCACAATGACCTTGCATGTCTGATAGATTAGCAATTATGGTTTACGGCCTACTCTGGTGACAGTTCATTGTGACCTCCAACATCTCACATGTTCCTGGGCATGGCCAATCGATCTCCATTCCATGCATGCTGTTGGTCATTTGTGGGTCCACTGTTAACGTCACATGGCACAACAGTGTTAGTGAGTCACATGAGTTATATGAGACTGAGTAATGAGTTTGGAATAGAGGTCACTCACAGGTGTCTTGGAGTATTAGCACTGTCCGGAATACAGACTTAACTTCGAGTTTCTTGCTTTTGTGACACACTTAATCATTACAGTTATGCCTTGGGACCTGATGGTGTTGGTTTGCAGATACACAGTTCTGCTGCACACAAGTGGTGACATGCTGCATTGCTCCCTGTACCAACAGTGCCATAGCTACTCATCCCAGCTGTTACTTTCGCATTGTCTCATAGTGACGACACCCTTGTAATCTTGCCACTGATCCAGACTATATGCTAAGTGTAGTTCAACTGACATCCGTGGGCACATTGGCCAATATGTGTGCACTTCATGGCAGTGCTCAGAAGTTGCTTTGGCATTGTTTGTGCACAGGTAGGGGCTGACTGACGCAATGCACTTTGGCTTCAGTAAGTATTGTGGACTCAACTTTAGTGAGGCTAACTTTGTAGTTCCATGTATGGATGGTAGACCTGTGCCCGTGGGTCTCCTCAGCAATATGAATCTGTTGTGAACACCTAGAGATGTGACATGCAATGTGCTACATCACAACAATCTTTGACCAACACGTCCTGTGTTTGGCGATATGCCAGGAGATTATGCTTTGCTATCATTCTTGGAGACACTACTTGTGTCCTGCAACAGACTTGTACATGGTGTCACACATGCATATTGGTAGAAAGTGGCTAGGTATATACTCTTCCCAAATAGGTACGGTGTGCACAGTCACCAGAGTTTGGGCAGAGGTTAAAGTTAGATATAACCTTACTCTATGAAGTGTTAGCTTGGTCAAGCAGTAAGGCAGTATCAGAGGACAGTGTAAAGCATTTGTTGTACACACTCAGTCAGCAGATGGTCTCACACACTTAATAACTGAACTCTAGGCCAATGGTTTAGATATAAAAATATATGTTTGTTTTATTTTATACCCAACAATAGGTATCAAAATATACTTCCTCGGATTGCGGGGCTTTAGTTACATACTTTGGCAATATGCATTTGACTTTGGTAGGTAATAGTTACAAGTTGTTGCAATAGGCAACACAATTTCAAACACAATAATACATTGAGCTCAATGTGAGTTGGAACTGATTTGCAGTAGATTACTTCCAGGATAACTTTTCTAAGTCATGGCCTGGATCCTATATTCAGTCCTGTGCAAGGTCTTGGAAACATGTGAGTATATCTGTTGTAGTTGCTGTTGTGATTTTCAGGCAATATTTTGCTATTTCTAAACTTGACACTAAGAAGACATTTTACAGAGAAACTGGCAATGATTTCCCATGGAAGAAAATTGTGTTATTGGTAAGTACGGTTGTGAGTGCTTTTCAGGGTCAGTGCCGGGCAGCAAGATCCAGCATTGGGATCTCTCCTAATAGCAGTTGAGTTTTTCCATTTTTGTTAGTTGGTTGATTTTAAGCAAATATTTTAACTTTTATAATCTTCACACTTAGAAGAAATTTCTGATGAAACCAATCAATGTTACCCTATAGAATACAATTGGGTTATCGGTTTTTTGGTAAGTACTCGACTGGCAGAGTTAAGGTTCTGGCCACAGATTCAGGGTTCCCCCAGGCTCAAGTTTATACAGTTGTTACACCCTCTGTGGGACTGTGGCGGACAGGGGCAGAGTGAGTTTGGCATGATGTTATCCTATGGGAGGCAGGGGGGCCTTGGTTGCTTGCTGCTTACTAGCAGGCCACACAGCTGTGGGAGCTGGGCTCCTGGTCACTTGCTCAGGGCAAATGGGGAAGTAGGTAGGAGTAGAAGTTACACTGTCAGGGCCACTCGGGCAGGTGGGTGCAGGGTGCCTTTGACCCTTTGTGCGCTCAATGGATTGCAATGGGAAAGCTTCTGGACAAACAAAGGCTGCAAGCTCGGGGTCGCAGATTCGTCATGTGCCCCCACCACTTTGGGAGTTAAATTGGGTAATTGGAGGGTGGGTATGTACCCAGAAGTCGGGCACAGGGGGCCGCAGTGCGCCGGGTGCTGGGGTGACTTTTGGTCTTGGTAAATCTTACCCTCTGATGATTGTGGTCGGGGGTCCCTGGTTCTGAGGCTGCAGGTGTCGTCATGAGCATCGAGGTGAGACCTTGGTGGCCAGTTTCAGGGTCACCGAAGCTGGGGGGACGTCATCGGGGTCTTTGTCCACTCCGACACAGGCCAGGCTTGTCCAGTGCAAAGTGTGCAGGGTTTGCGGTTCCGGGATGATACCAGGGGTTAGAAACTTGCTTTGAGCAGAGCTACTGCTCATGGGACTCCCAGATAATCAGAGTCACAAGGTAGCCAGGTCCGCAGGGGTTTGTGAGGTTGCTGGCCACAAGTGGGTCTGGGCTGTGGCAGGAACAAGTGCAAGGGTCGACAGGCTGGTAGGGCTGGGGACAAAGCAGTTGGTGTCTTCCTCTTCTTAGCAGCTGCACGGCAGTTTCTTTCTTCTTGCTCTTCCTTGCTTTTTCGGAATCTGGCAAAGGAAGGTTCAGGGTGCCTCTAAATACTAGGTTTATTTGCGTTACAGGTAGGTACAGGGCAGGGACCAATGGGTCCCTGCCCTGGGGTGTATACACACACTATCCTGCCACTCACCTGTGGGAGTGGGCCAGTAGCCTAGTCCTGATTGTGCAGGGCTTCACATCTTCAAGATGGAGAGCACCCGGAGATGGGCTTCACCTCGCCTTCCTCACCTGAGGGTTAGTGTGGGCAGGCTGGAAAAAACCCTGTCCTTATTTTGTGTTTCCGGCCAGTCTTCCCGCCAGAGTGGGTGTCAGAACGGGGTGTTGTGGGCAGTTTTCCGGGTACAGCAAGTGGCCTGGAGAAGCTCACAGAGTCTGCATGCCTTGGAAGCTTCCCCCTGGCCATCCTGTGGGAGGAGACCTAGCACCTCGCCCAGCATGTGCATTGTTGCAGGCCCAGGAGAGCAGGGGCTCTACACCCTGGGGTCCAGCAACATGTCTGATGTGTGGCAGCCTAGGCAGCCTCCCAACCAAACGTGGATTGTAGGTTAGTTGTCCAGGGTTTGCCAATTGTGAATGTTAGTGTTTCGGGAAGGAACATAGGCCCTGGGCACCTGATTGGCAGGAGTCCAGGGCACACTCAGTCAAAGTCCATTCAGCAGTTCCTCAAAAAGTGGGGGAATACCATTCATGAAAGATGGTACTTTCTCGCACATATGTCATACATGTTGTGGGCTCAGATTTGGGATATTGCTAGATTGTGCTATCTGATCAATGTTGTCAGTGCAATTTGGCCCGTGTAATCTCGTGGGACCCCCTGTGCCCCTTCTTCACTATCTGACTCCGGTTGTCTCATCTGTGCAGTCATTGCAAATGTTATTTAGTTTGCCACACTGTGCCCCCTTCTGCCGGGTTTAGTTGTATTGCTCATTTACATTTCTTACCCTGTATTCGGACACCTGTTTTTCAAACCGCCTCCGCTCTCCCTTCCCGCCACAGTATCCTCTGGTGAGCCGCACAGCAAAATGCACATTCGTACCGCCCACATGCCAGGCTGATCCGCCCACCTCCCCTTCCACTTGCGTACATCCACGCCGGGTCCGCATAAAGTGCAGGAACATCCTGGGTCCGCGAACGCAACTACACACGTTGCCACTACGATGCTAGCACACTCAACGCTCTCAACATAGGACGCCTGCTTCCTGCCCGGAACAGAACATACACAAGGACACCACTCCAGCCGGAACTGCATTGTCACCAGCATCGAATCTGCAAATCCACCCACTGTGTTGGAAGCCAACTACCTCAGATGCATTGTCCCCAACACCTGCCACAGATGCCAACACACAAGTGAACTCTGGGACCTATTCAACTCAACCTCCCCAGACATGGTCTCCATGACAGTGACCTAATTGTACCCCTCCTCAGAACACTACCTCACCATAGCCATCCTGTGCAGCTACCATATCAACCACAGGGACCGCACCAACGGAGTAGGACTAGGAATTGCCATCGTCAACAGGAACTCGCAGAGTCTCAGCCAACAACGACAACATCCTCATCAACGCCAAACACATGCACGTCCAGATCCACAACAATCCCAAAACCACCCTCAGATTAACCTGCGTCTACATAGCCTCCAGACCCCTAACACAGTTCTGCAACTCCATCACCAATGTTGTCAGTACACACGCCCTCACATCCAAAGACTACATCCTTCACGTAGAGCTGAACTTCCACCTCGTGTACATTAACGGCACCTTATCCACTACCCTGATCGACACCCTGGCCAACCTCAGCCTCATACAACTTGTCACAACACCCACCCACCACAACAGCCACACGCTTGACCACATATTATCCGCAAGCTCCCACGTCTACTCCAACCACCCACCCAACCTCCACTGGAACAACCATCAATGCATCAACTTCGCATTCCATGAAGACACCACGCGCCACAACACCCAACAGATCCACTGGCACTGCTGGAGCAAAGTCACAGAAGCACAGCTAACCAGCAGCCTTGACTGGAGCACAACCACCAACACTGACTCCACCGCCCAGAACCTCAGACAAGGGATTGGCAACTGCGCAAACACACTCGCCCAGATTAAGACACACTCCAACAGACACACCAGCAAGTAAGCCAGCTGGTTCAATGCAGAACACCAGGCCTCAATGCCGACCTGCCATGAGCTAGTGAAGAAATTGCTGCGTGAACAGACACTGGACAGCTACGCAACCCACAAGACGCCACACGCAGACACCATCACCTCATCAGATACGCAATTGGGCCTTATTCAAAGACCGCATTGCCAACAACACACACACCAGTTAAGTGCTCTTCAACCTAGTGAAAGAACTCTCCAACACCAGCTCCAACACCAACACCATCCCACCTTCGCAAGACCTGTGCAACTCCTTTGCTACTTTCGTCCATCGCAAGGGTGCAGCCATCCGTGACAGCTACAACGCCACGACTGCCACGAATAGCACTGAGACCTCCATCACCATGGATCCCATACGCACCAACCCCCTGCTCTCCTGGACCAACGTAAACAACACAAACACAATGCACATCTGGTACAACATCCACTCTGGATCAACGTCAGGCACATGCCCACACCACATCTGCTCCAAAGCCAGCCCCACCATTGCACCCCATTTCCAGATGAGCATCAACATCTCCCTCGTAAATTCAACATTGACGTAGAGCTGGAAGCACGCCGATATTAACCCCTTACTCCACAAACAAAAGACTGACCCCAAGGACCACCTGAACTTACATCCCATCTCCCTGCTACCAAGCCTGTGAGGTGTCATTGCGAAGACCATCAACATCCAACTGACCAATGAACTCTATGGGAACAGCATCCAGGATCCGTACCATTTGCGCTTCAGCTGCAACTCCTGCAGCAAACTGGACACATCTCCGCCACCAATGACATAATGCCACAGATGGACAACAGTGAAAGAGCAGCACTCATTGACCAGTACCTGTGATTTGCCTTCAACACTGTCTTGCACTGCACACTATGCACACGCATACACGACAACGAGATCCAAGGCAAGGCTTGTGACTGGACAAACTCCTTCCTCTACAGCAAAACCCAGTCCGCCCTCCTCCACCCTTCCTACTCAGAGTCCATAGTAATCTTCTGCGGATTAGCCCAGGGCTCATCCCTCACATAACATTGTTCTACATGTACATGTCACCACTCGCACACGTTACCCGACTGCACAACCTCAACATCATCTCCTACGAGAACAACAGCCAGCTGATCTTCTCCCTCACCATGGCCACCCTCACTTACACAACCATACACCATGTAGGACTGTAAGACGTTGCTGAGTGGACGAAGAAATGCCAACAGGAGATGAACATCAGACAAGACAGAAATGCTAATCCTCGAATCCACCCCCTCCGCATGAGACACCTCCTGGTGTGCGGCCGCCCTGGGAACAGATCCAGCACCAACCAACCACGCATGCAACATGGGGTTCAACATCAACTCTACTCTCTCCATGCCAAAGCAGGTAAACGCCGTCTCGTCCTCCTGCTTCATCACCCTCCAGATGCTTGTCAAGTTCAACAGGTGGATTACCACCAAAACATGGGGAACAGTCACATAGGCACTCAGCAGCAGCAAGTTGGAATACGGTAACATCCTCTATGCAGGAGCCTCGACCAAACTCTAATAACAACTTAAATGCATTAAAAACGCCTCTGCACGCCTGGTCCTCAAAATCCCTCGCCAACAGCACATCACACCCCACCTGTGAGACCAGCACTGGCTCACCGCCAACAAGTGTGTCACCTCCAGGCGCAAGGACCATGCACACAAGCCACTCCACAACACCAGACATGCATACCTCAACAGACTACTCAGCTTCTGCACCCCAATCCAGCAGGTCCGCTATGCTGGCATTGCAATCGCCACAGTCCCCCGCATCTGGACAGCTAACTCCTTCAGAAGATCATTATGCCACCTCAACGCAAAGAACTGGAACACTCTCCCCACCCTCCTGCGGCAGGCACAGCACATGCTGACATTAATGTGACTCCTCAAGAACGGGATTTCCAAGCAGTGACAGACTCCCACCCCGCTCCTTGAGACACTCACGGGTTAGTGGTGCACTTTAAAGATGTTGTCATAGGAAAATTATCTAGATTGCTTTTGCCCATACACGGCCATCTCACTGCCTATCCATGTCAGGTGACAAATGTACATTGATTGAATTAGCCTTGCTGGACCTTCTTGTGAATTCACAGCCCCTTACTTATTGCCTAAGTTAAATACTTGATTGTTCATGGAAACACGCACCTGTGTGATTTAAGTGAATTTATTTACAAAAAACAGGTTGTGCATTGACCAGAACTGGACCATAGGACATGGGATTGGCAGGATGCCTGTTGGAGTAGCAGTCCATTGTGAGCGACAGAGCCAGGGGAGGAGGCGGATTTAGCAGTGCCATTGTCAATGAACAAGAGGAGATTTGCTGTGGGTCAATGTGTGGTCCACGCTGGGTGTTGATGGACGTCAGCAGACAGTGGGAGAGGAAGGGCAGTGAAATGATGTTATGTACAAACCGACAGACCTTTGTACATCACTGCTACATGGTGGCAGTTTCATCCTCAGATTCGTCCAATAATGTGTCGTGTGTCTCACATGTGGGTGGTGGTATGGTGGGAGCGGCACTGTGAGTCACAGACACATCAGGGTGCGGAGCTGAGGATGCGGATGCACAAGCAGCAGATGTCGCAAGACCGTGGGGAGGTAAAGATGTCTGTGGAGAAGCATGGCCTGCCATGTCTGTTCCAGATTACGCTGGTGTTGAGCCGTGGCAGTCAGCTGTTGGAGCTCCCTACGCTCCCTGGACTCCATTACCCCTGCCAGTCGGGATAATGCAGCAAAGACACTGCTGGAGCTATCCTGCCGGGACAGTGTGTCCGCTCTCCGGATCAGGACCCCAGCAATGTCATCCAGGGAGCGTTGGATGTTATTGAGGGATGTGTGGATGTCTGTCATCCCCGCCATGTTGTTATCGAGGCAATTCAGACACCCACTGAGCTCCTCAAACTTGGCTGCCAGGCTCTCCAAGCCCACCCACACAAAGTCCTGTGTCTCCCGTTGGACCTCCAGCACCATGGTGTGAAAGGCCGCATATGTTTTGGCTGGTCCTTGGAGGCAGCTGTGGTGGGAGGTGCTTGCTGCTGGGTGGTTTGTGCAGGGGGTGGGCTGGGCGCAATGCTGGTGGGCAGCCCTGCTACTGGAGATGGTGTAGTGAAGGAATCGAGGAGACGCTGAAACTTGTCCACATTGATGGTTGGTGTTTGGGACGAGTCATCATTGTGGAGTGGGCCGTGCAGCTGACCAGGAGGTGTTGTCGCTCCCTCTGAAATGTTCATGGGAGATACAGTTTAACAGTGGTATCCATGTATGGGCATGCATTATTTGACTTAACAATCAGACTGCTGGAGACTGTACATTTTAGATATTTTGTACAATATGCATGCTAGTTTCTGGATGGTGATTATTTCAGAGACATCACGGATGTGTGGGTGTACTTGTACGTTGTAATATCACATGTTGCCAAGGTGAGAAATGTGTCTTGACAGTGTCTACACACTAATGCTACCTGTTGTGTCCTGGTTTGTGTTATGCGACTGCTGCAGTCCGCAACACCTATTAGGCAATGTTGATGTACTCCGATTAGTATGTGTGTACACTGCATTGTGTGATGGTGGCACCTGCTGCCTTTGTTTAGCTGCCCCTTGTCCCTTTCATGAAATGGGCCTTTGACGTCTGTGTATGGACAATGAAGACATGTGGAAATCTGTGTGGATTGTGTATCCTTGTCAGAGTTGTGACACTTGTGCATAGTAGGTCATCAAGTGTCTTGTTCACATCAGGGGTTGTGTGTACATAAGTTTGTGCCAGGGTGTGACATGCTCCCTTGAGGATGAGTTCCACACTCCGCAACATCAGTGCGGTGTCGTGCACCATGTGAATCTCTTTGTCCTGCAGGCATGCTATCCATCATGCCCTATCACATGCATTATCAGTGTGGATCAAGAAGTTGCAGCTTTGCAGGGGCTTGCACATGTGCATGTGTTTAGTGTGCTATTAGTGATGTGTGATGAGTGCCCACTTTTGGCACATTGGCAATGGGAGCCTACTTGGGGGCAGGTTATCATGGACGTCCATGGTGTTATCGGCGCTTTAGCAGCAGGAGACTTCCGCTACAAGCGGCAAAGATGTTCTTGGAAATATGCCGCCTAGATTTCCAGGAGAAGCACATGTTCTGGTATGAACACGGGCTTTGATTTGAATTCTCTGCTGCATGTTATCAGGCACATTATCACTGCTTTGGTGGCAGTTTCATGCCGCTGAAGTGGCGATAATTTTAAGAACGTCCTTGATTATATACGCCGTGTTTTTTCTACAAAGCTGCACTGTGTAGGACACATGTGCCTCTAAGTCGCTTTGGCTCCTTGCTCTTTGTGTTGTGTGCATTGCGTCTGTCATGTTTAATCCTGCTTCCTGCACTTCTTTTGGATTACCCTTTTAGAGTATGGTGCAGCATGTATGGCAAATGTTGTTGCTGTCTGAGCAGACAGTGTCCACACCCATTACCCACAGATTTGGTCCTACAAGTGGAGTGTATGTGGCAGTGGTGGGCCGTTTTGTGCATCATACCAGGCGCTAACCTTCTAGACTCTGCATGAGCGGTTTGATTTTAGAAAGGGGGACTACATACTCCATGCAGCGATCACAGCGGATATTTGTGCACATTGTAAAGGGGACCAAGCAGGACCTGAGCTTTCTTTAGGGTGCCAATACATATTGACAGCAGCTGTAGAGTTTAAGGCAGTCACATGCCTGTACATGCGCATGGGTCTCGTGGAGCTGCCCCCTTTGGACATACTTAATTGAAATGGGAGGTAGATGTAGGGAGAGAGATACCGGAAAGGGCTTGTGCTGAGATTGTAGAGTAAGCATGGAGGTGCAGCAGGCACACCTGCTTCCAAAGGCTTATTTTTAATGTTTTACATCGCCTTACCTCACACCAGCAAAAAGTCAATATATGTTTCTACACTGACTCATAGGCATGCACAAGGGTTCAGGGAGAGGGGGCAAACTTCCCTCACATGATTTGGGGGTGACCCCTTTAGGCTACTTATTTGACCGTAGTGATAACACTATTGAAGGTGTTGACAGACAGGGAGGTAGATCTGTCGTAGGGGGCTTGTATCCTACATTGCTTCCCACACACGGCTCAAAGTGGGCTTGCCGCAAGTTTATGGATAGGGGATTATTAGTGGCCATGAGGGGATATTACGATGCACTGGAAGGGATGTGGGGACACGAGTTTAGATCAATGGGAGTGCGAGTTCACCAAATGGGCAGAGTGTGATGGGATAGTTAGGCTACTACTGGTCAAGGATACAGTGAGCAAGGGATCACTTGAGGCGGCTAGGGCATGGGACCATTTCTTTGGACCATTGGTGGATGAAGACAGCGAGAGCGATGTCAACACTGAGCCAGGTGAGCTGGTACCAGGCTGGGGCCTTTATAGCCCGTAGATGTAACAATTCGACACCATTGTAGACATGCATGATGGGTGAATCTAAAGCGGCAGCCTGTATATTGTGTTTTTAGTGTTTAACTTCTGGATACCACAGATTATGCACTGCTAAGGCTATCAAGGAGTACACAGCAACATGGGTAATGACATGCCTTGAGGGATTGTGAAATAGACTTTCGTATGGATTTGTGCTGGTGATGTTTGTTTATATGGCCTGTGTTGTAAATTGGTTGTTATACCCCTTTTTACATGGTTCTTAAAATTAAAGGTAGTAGAGGAGACATGTCATAGTAACAAGCCAAGGATCCTATGCTCAGAACATTGAACACCATAGTGAGGGGAGAGGGACTAGGGGCCATATTATCAGGGTCAGCGTTAAAATGATCGTGGCTTTAGCGGCAGGTAACTGCCACTAAAGCGTCGGTGTTGGGCTTGATGATATGCCCATGTGAAGTCTCATAGAAGTCCATGTTCTGGTGTGAACATGGGCTTCTATGGGAATTCACAGGGGCATATTATCAAGCCCATTGCGCCACTTTAGTGGCAGTTTCCTGCCGCTAAGGCAGCAATAATTTCAACGCTGATCTTGGTAATATGTCCCTAGGTTGGCGCACTTGTTAGATTTGAAGATCTAGCTTTCGCAGACATGAAGAGTTTTTAAATTTACAAGAGAAAATAGTACATGCCATGCATTGACGTGGGGCAGGAGAGGGTGGTGGGTATTATGGACAGGGATATGTGTGAATGATGGTAAGTTGCCTTTGGATGACTGAATTGATTTCATGGTGCGCCCTGCATCGCATTTTGCAATGGAGGGCACACGACTAAGGGGCAAATTATCAGGGACGGCATTACAAATGATCGGCACTTGAGCGGCAGAGACCTGACGCTTAAGCGGCGATAATGGGCTTGATAATATGCCCTGGGGAATTCCAATAGAAGTCCATGTTCTGGTGTGACCATGGGCTTCTATTGGAATTCTCCAGGGCATATTTTCAGGGCCATTATCGCCGCTTTAGTGGCAGTTTTCTGCCTCTCAAGCGGCTATTATTTTAATGCCGTCCTTGGTAATATGCCCCATAATACGTATTTTTGGTGTGACATTGCATGTGTTGTCGGTATGCGGAGTCACTCATTACGTTCTCATCTTGAAGAACACGGTGCCGCATAGCATGTACAGGCAAAGGGGCATTTTTGTAGTACAGGCATGAGGTTGTCACAATGTCCCCCTTGCCTCATCACCACACTTATCCAAATCTTCTTCAGAAGTCCGCAACTCCCATGTACCAAAATGAGTATGCAGTGTGAATGTGACTGGTCAAGTGCACAAGTAAGCATGCCAGCGACAGGCTCAGCACACCTGGAACATTGCACATGTGTCTGGCTCGTGTGCAAGGTTGTGTGTGGCCCTCCAAGTCACACTTGTTGGCCACACACATCCTTGCACACAAGTCAGCCCCATGTGCTATTTTGCAGGTGTGCTGGTCTTGCTGTTGGCATGCTTACATGTGCACGTGATCAGTCACATTCACACTGCATACTCATTTTGGCACATGTGAGTTGCAGCCTTGTGGAGATGATTTGGATATGGGTTGTGACGGTGCAAGGGGTGCATTTTGGCAGCATGCTGCGTCTCTATGTGATGTGGCATTTTGGTATGGGATGTGGCACTTATTTTGTGGTCTGATGATGTAGCTAGACTGTGTTTTTCTGACGTTTCAGTGCACATTTCAATGTCAGTGTGTCCGTCAAAGTGTGTCTAGGAATGTTTATGTTGGATCAGTTGATGTTTGACCATGCCACCATGCACAATTCTATCTGGGACCTGAAGCACAGTAATTGTGGGCATGCAATGCTATTTATTGTACATGTGTGCCATTGTGGCCATCCACCCACTCCATAGTTTGTACTCACCCTGTGGTTGTGTCTGTTCACCTGCAGCAGTGTCCCTAACCGGCACTCCAACCACCATCTCCTCAGTGATGACTTGCGCCACCATTTCCTCCTGCTCATCCAGCTCCAGCTGCGGCACGGGGCTACCACCTCCAGTGGCCATGCCTGCCCTCCGGTTGGTGGCCATCTTCTCCTTGGTGTTCTTCTTGCTGTCATTCCAGCGCTTTTTTACCTCCTCCATGGTCCTCCTCTTCCTCTCTCCCACAGCATTGACCTTAGCTGTGATCTCCTCCCAGATGTGTTTCTTTCGAGACAATGGTACTCTCCTCTGGATAAACAGCTCCTGCTGGTGTTCAGCCACCAGGCTATACAGGACCTGATTCTCCTGGTGGCTGAACCTGGGGTTTCTCCTCCTCTTTTCCTTCCCCTGGCTCTCTCCCTGCTCCTCCTGGCTGGCTGTGGAGTACGCTGTGGTCTCCATGCTTGGCCCCGCTTCCTCCATGACTCTGGTCTGGTCTCTGGAATCCATTTTTTTTTTGTTGCCTGCTTGGGGGCCTTTTATAGTGCATTTTCCCGCTTGCTGCGTGCAAAATGCAGACCTGTTGTCAATTGTCAGGCTGATCTTGGAGATAATTTGCTTAGCTCTACTTTTCGCGGCTTAGCATGCATTTTTTTATCGCCGGCGCTAAGATTTTATCGCCATCCATTGACACCGGAACTGATTGTTATCGCTGGCTAACGGCGCCTTGTTAATATGTTGCTACTGCGGTGATAAAAAAAGGACTTCACCGGCGATAAAAAATGTTGCGCTAGCAGCGCTTAGCGATAATTATCGCTATTTGTTGTTGATATGCCCCCAATTTCCTCAGCTTCTGCATTGGCAACTTTTGACACAAGGTACAACTTAGGTATTGTTACAGATGCCAGTAATGTTGGTATTTGGGCTGTTCTAATGCAAAACCATGAGGGCAAGTTGGTCACAATTGTGTTCGCCTCAAGACCATTAAGAGATGTGGAATTCAAGTATTCCACTCTAGAAAACGCCTTGTTGGTGGGAAATTGAGTATTTTTAAATATATGTATAAGGTACTCAATTTAAAAGTAAGATCGGATCATCGTGCATTGGTGAGATTACTACTACTAAAGGTTGTGGAAAGGCTATGCCTAGAATTGCCAGATGGCAATACAAATTGCAGGAGTCTCGTTTCAATGTTGAGTACCTTCCTGGTGCCAGAAACATTCTAGCCTATTGTTTGTCCAGGTTACCGATAAAGGATGATGGGGACATGGGTATCATTGATGATGATTTGGAGAGAGTTTTGCTGATATGTGAGGTGTCAAGTGGCTGCATTAAACATGATCAATGGAAGGATGCATGCAACAAGGATGAGGAAATTCAGGAGGGTATAAAATATATAATAAGTCAAAATGGCCAGAAAAGAGATTTTTGAACAAAGATTTGTTACCATATTTATACATTCTAAATGAGTTAGCAGAATTAGATATCTTTTTTTTCATGGAGAACAGTTAGTTGTACCTCAGAGCTTAAGACAAGTTGTGTTAGACATGGCTAATGAAGGTCATCCTGGCATGAGTAGCATGAAAAGAAGAATTTGCAGTGAGTTTATGTGGCCGGCTATTGATATATTTATTTAAGCCAAAGTTAGTTCATGCATTGAATGTGCAGTCAGTGACAAAGCACAAAAGGGAATCAAATATGAGAAAGCCCTAATTTCTGTACCTGATAGGGTATGGGACAGGGTTTCTCTTGACATTGCAGGTCCCATGTGTTTGTTCAGGAGTAAGGTATTTGCCCTTGCTCTTATTGATCTGTTTCTCAATGGCCAGAAGTTAAAGTAGTTGATAAGGTTGATTCACATGCAGTGATACAGTTTCTTAAGGAAGTATTTGAGAAGGAAGGTTTTCCTAAGTTTTTGGTCACAGACAACGGGATACAGTTGAGATCCTCACAAATGAAAGAATTTGGGGAAAAACATGCTATTAGTCACATACGCACTTCTGTGTACTAACTACTAAGTAATGGAATTGTAGAAAGATGGATAAGGGTCTTGAATGAGGGGTTACAGTTAGCACTCAACAACAGAAAAAATTGTCATTAAGATCTTAAAGACTTATTATGGAATTACAGGGTCACACCCAGATCATTGGGAGATGATGTAAGGTTGTTAGGGTACCGAAATATTTGTGGCCTAAGGAAAGCAATGGTAATGATAATGCGTCGGAATCAAACTACAATTCTGCTGTACGTCGAAATGGAAATGTTTTAAATAGGGTTCTTGGAAAAAGGTTAAAGATGAAGCCTGTGTGGTGCAGAGTTTGCTTTATGCCACACGAGTGCTAATGATCGCAAGTATGCAATTTCATTATATTTATTCTGTTAATTATATCATAACAGGTATAACTTATGTGATTCTGCAGTTTCAGAAGTAGTGTTGATTTGCAGTTTGCAATTATTTTTGGGTTGTGTTTATTATAGTTCAAAATTGTTAACAATGGAGGATGTGTTGTATCCTGGCCAATGAGGTTGGATAGAATATGGTATGTGGAACCATGTGTCCAGATTCCATACAACGACAGCTGACCCAGACTTTCCAGTGAGAGACTCCTCATCTTAATATCTCCAATAAACTTACCTTTACTTAATAACCACACATGACGTGAATCCTTTAAAGACGACTTAACAGGTTCTCCACGTTAGTCAGTTCTTTGACTCTGAACATAGAGTAGTTTTGAGAGAGCATTCCCTTGCTCTCCTTGATGACAGACTTCATATCAATCTTCCTATTGAAACACTACTTAGAGGAGAGCGACAGATTAATAAAGTCCACCAAAAGTGGACTATTACAGAGGAACAGGTCTGTAATATGGAGAATAGACGGGGCCCTCAAGGAAACCAATTTGATCTTCATTAGTGTTGTCTTAACCTTATCCTAGTAACCTGGAGTGAAGGCCATCCAGGTGGAAGTTGGAGAGGAAAATGCAGCAGGGATGAGCCTACCTTTCAAATGAGTCACATGCTCCTTAATGCTTGCACAAATCTGTTTTAAATTAGATCATCCTGTATAGTTCAATTGAGTATAAACCTGTATTATTTCTTAAATAAAGGGGCACACACACCACACAGGATTGATATTGTGGATGTTGCACAATCATATGCCCATACTTTAGGGTAAGTTGGCAGTCTATCAGGGTTTTGTATTTTGCTTATATCAAAGAGTACTAGTTTTTCATTTTTTCACATACTTTACTTTAGGTATTTCTTGAATGAAAGAAGTTGTTCTGTATACTCTCTACTTTTGATATCATATCTCCTGTACTTAGGAATGTATGATGAGCACACAATCAAGATATGGGTATTAATTTCTACATCTGCACTCGGAACTGCATCCCTCTAAATGAAACTGGAGTGAGAACAGTGAATTTAACCCATCCAAAGTCCAACTCTTTCCGTACTGTTGTTTAGACTGAAATGGGAATAGTAAATCTAACTCCATCGAAGTTCAACCCTTTTCCTACTGTTGCTTAAAATGGAGTTGAAATAGTAAATCTAAACCCTCCGAAGTCCAAAACATTCCCTACTGTTGCTTTGTTTGGAATGGGAATATTAAAGGTAACCCCCCAAAGTCCAACACGTGGTGCAGACTGGAGTAGGAATAGTAAATCAAACTCGTTTGAGGTTCAATGCTTTCCCTACTGTTGTTTAAACTAAAATGGGAATAGTAAATCTAACTAGTTGAAGTTAAGCCCTTTCTTTACTGTTGCTTACACAAAAGTGGTAGTAGTATATATAAACCCTCCATCAGCCACGGTCGGTAGTAGGAGTTCCTGCAGGGCGGTGACGTGGGGAGGGGGAGGGGCAGGGTGGGGGGTAGTAAACTATGGATTACGGAGGTTTACAGGTAAGTAAACATTTAAATTAATAAAATGAATTTCGTTGCGTGCACTGCATCGCATTTGGGGATGCAGTGCACGCAACGAAATTTGATTTATTAATTTATATGTTTACTTACCTGTAAACCTCCGTAATCCATAGTTTACTACCCCCCACCCTCCCCCTCCCCCTCCCCACGTCACCGCCCTGCAGGAACTCCTACTACCGACCGCGGCTGCCCTCCATAATACAACACTTCCCCTATTGTTGTTTGGATTGGAGCGTAAAATGTAAATGTAATCCCTCTGAAGTCCAACACTTTGCCAAATGTTACATAAACAGGAGTGGGAAAAGGATATCTAATATTTCAATTGTCCAACACTTTTCTTAATATTGATGAAATATTATTTCTTTATTGTTTATATTCCACATCATTTGTATTCATGTTTAAATTTGTTTCAATGCTTACAGTATTTCTAATATTTGTCTTTTTCTTTGGGGTTTGAAGTCTTCTATATTGCGTATATTAACTAAATTCATGTATACTTTTTGTTAGTGAACTTTTTATATTTCTTAAATTTCTTTTGTGAGTTGGTGTAAATCCATTTAGCAGTTATTGAGATACTTAAGTTTAAAAAATATAGATATCTGGGTGCCCAAACTCCTACTGTAGTCCTATTGAAATTTGATTGGCTGCCAACATGTCAACTAGGAAGTGTTGGCAGCCATCTTGGAATTCGGCTTGAAGTGGAATCCCACAAAAAATACTTAAAAAACCTTAGACATTTCCTGAAAAAAACAAAGGTTACAGGGAAGTAAGAGTTAGGCTCACATTTCTCTCGTACAAAACCAGTGAAATTCAGCAGTTATACTTACTTGAGCTAACTATGACTTACATCCTCGCAATGCGCTGCTTATGACCTCACATATTACTAACACTCATTATATGGTTAGTTACATCACTGATGACATCGCTGTTGACATCTCAAATGGCATCACTGATGACATCATCCACAGAAGCACTCACACCTATACAAACTTTCAAATACCCACTCCCAAACAAACACAACCACTCACAAACCCATTCACACACCCATACAGGCACTCACACAACCATTCACTCACCCATAAATCTTCTTACTCAACCAGTCACTTACCCATACAGCCACTCACAGAGTAATACACTCACCCAAACAGCTACTCACACACCCACTTATTGACCTATATATCCACTCACAGATGCACTCACTCACCCATACAGCCTCTCAACACAGCCACTTACTCACCAATACAAGCACTCACACACTCCCTTACACACCCACACAACCACTTATATACCCAGTCATACATCCATACAAGCACTCACAAATCCACTCACTCACTCACCCACCCATCCATTCACACAGACACTTACTTCACAATACAGACACTCATAAACCAACTCACTTAACCAGACAGACACTCAAACAGCCACTCACTCACCCATACAGCCATGTATACAGCCAGTCACTCACTAATACAGCTATTCAGACACCTTCTCACTCACCTACCTATAACATCCCTGTAACCTTTGGGTTTTTTTTCAGTAAAACTATCTATCTATCTATGTATCTATGTATCTATGTATCTATCTATCTATCTATTTATCTATCTATCTATCTATCTATCTATCTATCTATCTATCTATCTATCTATCTATCTATCTATCTATCTATCTATCTATCTATCTATCTATCTATCTATCTATCTATCTATCTATCTATCTATCTATTTATCTATCTATCTATCTAAATATATTTTTTTCAAGAACATTTCTGTTCACAATATATTCTTTAACAATGTGTGTACTCACCCTTAGAAGTATAGGAACACGATATTATGGTAAACGATATTTTTGACACGATATTTTTCTCAATGATCAACTATTTTACCACAGTATTATGTCACTGAACCGATAAAACAGGGCTCTTCTTTAAAGGGTAGCCAGCATTCTGTCATAATAGTTGTGTTGTTCCATGTATTTGTTTCCTCTCCATTACCCCTTCCCCTCATAGTTTCCACTTGCAATAAGATGACGGTCTGTAGTCTCTCCAAGGATTACATGATAACAACAGTGAGGTGCAAGATACCTCAGCAAGTTTTTCAAATATTTTCAGGTTACGGGTACCAAAACCTTAACACAAGCTGAAGACTAAATTCTACAGATTTATTTCTTCTTGTACCCACATCTTTTTTAATCTTGTTGACAAAAACACGATGCCAATGTTATATACTTGTCTAAGCATATCAAAATCTCCAGCAAACTACACTATAAGAAGCAGGTTTTCAAAAGTGCCAGGATTGCTCTACTCTGTTAGAAAGATTCAGCTATATAGTTCTTTCATCTCAATGGTTCTTTAAGGTCATGAGCAGGCAAGAAGAGGAAAACAAATGAGACAGGGATTTAAACTATGCTATCAGCATGAATAATACATTGTGATCTCTGCTTTCAGCTCCTTCACTGCTCTGTATGAAGTGTGTAACAGTACACCAGTGATTTGTCTAAGTAATGTAATATATAGATGTTCTACATCCAGATCGGGTCCTCTGCTGAGCCTACCGTGCCTGATTAGTTTTCTATGAATTGTTTTGCCCTACAATCTTCAATAGAGGATCGGACTAAGGCTCTAATGCAGGGACAACCAAATCTTCGTAACTTGCTCCTTTGCCCAAAAGAAGCCAAAGCTTTAGAGTTCTGCAAAACAACTGCACATACCTTGCTAGTGTGGAAGACATTCAAAAACACATAACTGCATAGAAAGAGCAAAGTAAAAGAAGCACAACAGCAACCATACAATTGTGATGCATTTAACTCAAAATATATGCAACAATCTTACGTATCAGTGAGTTTCAATAGAGAAGCAGATCAAAAACTAGTAAGATGCTTTCTACTGCACTTAGGTGTCCTTGTACTCCATGTAATTTGTATGAAATAGCCTCTTGCAACTGGCCTAATGTGGCTTTTACAAGTTGTTGGAACATAGTTTTCAGACAAAATACAGCATACAGCTAAGAATTGCAAGTCAGTGAATCGGAAGTCAAAGAATACCACATATCCTAAACTTTAATTGTGTTAATTTTAAATCCTGTATTGCATATTATTTACTTTAGTCAATTGTTCAAGAGAGGAAGTTAATACACGTTTAATCAATGGCACATAGGCTTTAACCACACACGGAAACATACAAAAAACTTCCTTAGTTATATGTGGTTGAATGAAAGGCTGAGTGCGGAAAGAGATGCTGCAAGGAAACAACCACAATCAAAACCTGTAAAAGGAAATAGTGATTGTCAGAATTAAGGAGATTTTCCAAACATATTACCCGAAATTACAAAACCTTCATGTGATAAAGGAGCCGTAAAAGTAATGAAAACTTTTACCGATCAACGTCTTTATGACTGGAAGTTTCATCGGAGAGAGTTCCACACTTCAGCTCTGCTAGCATGACTTCTCATTCCACTGGCAGAAAGAGGTTTGAATTCAGGGCTCACCCTTCTCGCTTTGCTAGAGAAGGACTTTTCAAAGGCATTTAACTATACAGGCACTTTAACCTGCCCAAAACCAGAGAGTGATGCTCATTTGCAAATTAACAGGTTTGTTATTCCCTAGTCTTTGCTATATTTGATCAGGCAATAGGGCGTGTGTTACTAGGATAGTACTTGGTTTAGTTGGGACACTGTACCCTAGTTTTACTTTACTAATGTGTGTGTTCTAGCCACCTAATTACCCATTTAAGAATGTTTCATAGATTGATCCTGCCTTTCTCTCTCGTTCTGTCTCTCAATCTTACTGACACACACCTCCCTACTATCACCCCAGAATAATATTACTCCTGCCCTGTAAGGATTAGGTTGGTATGAGGTTTGTTTCCCCAAGCAATTCACATTTGGATGAAAGTAGAGGGTACCTAGTGTCTCTTGGTAAAGGCTCCACTGGCCATTGCCTAGAAGGCCTACCATGAAACGACCAATGGTTAGCCAGTCTTGGAAATGTATAGGGTTTGGGTCAGTGCCTGCCTCAAAAATATTACAAATCTCATTTCAAATACGCACATACAAAACAATCACAAAATGCCACAAATTTGCTTTTAACTTCTATTTAACTTTTATTTTGAAGGAGATACCGCTGATTGCACATTTCAATTCCCCACCTACAAGTAAAGGGGAGAATGTTCACTTATAATTTAAAGTATTAACAACATCTATTGTATTCCCTAACACGGTTGTGAAATTCTGCAAATTAATGTCCCTTGCTATTTTCAGAACATAAAGCTAATTAAACCATTAAGAGCATCTTATTGTTGTGAGGAGAAATGTACTTGTTTCTATAATCTTGGAAAAACAAAAATGCATTAGGAGGTGTATTATTATATCTATGTACAATTCGTTCATGCAGTTCTCAATTGATAGCATTTTAATTTGAAATAGAAATATTTGTGTTCAGTAGCTATGAGACCTCCAACATGACGTAATGAGTTGCAGACATAAATATGAAAGTTCCCTGGAAGCACTTAAATAAAGCTTGAGAAACTGTCTACTTTACTACATGAAACTCAAAAGCAAACGTTTAGGTGGGATAAAAGAAAGTCGAATGTCAAACACTAAACTAAAGAGAGCCACAGGAGTGGCTCATATCAGAGAAGAGAAGCAGGGTGGAGGAGGTTCGGGGGTGGAAAGGGGAAAGAGGAAGACAAATGTAAGAAATTAAGAAGAACTTACCTGGTACCCTCCCCCATTGTGTTGAGCTCTTCTGCTCCTCTCCTCTTCACTGCAGGAAGGCACAGGCTCCCAGCCTGCCCTGCGGCTAATCTTGAAGCTGCTCTCATGCATGAGAGTAGCTTCAGGATCGTCCTGAGCGCCGATGAGTTGTACTCCAGGACAGACTGGGAGCCTCTTCCTGCTCTCTGCAACCACAGCTGCATTGCTGGGGTTGGAGAGCGCTTCACTGCACAGGCGGGTTAGGCAGTGCACCTACCGCTCCCCCTCAGTGTCTGTCGTCACTGTGGACCCGCCCCAAGTCTCACCACAAGGAAAATAAAACGATAATAAAAAGGGTTTTAACCCCACTTTATTATCTATTTGGAAGGTGCTTGCAGAGGGGCACGGAGGAGCCGCCCATGGAGGGCCATGCTAAATGTAAAGAGGAGTATTGACAGACACTTCTATTTCCTATGAGGGTTGCCTAAAGGTCAACCCTTCCCTCTTGTCTCTCTTCTGTTTCTATGTCTCTCAGCTGAGAGGGAACTTAATGCACTGTAGCTCCTTTCCTTACCAGAGACGAAATAATCATACCTGTTTTTCAGGGCGATATTACAAAAAAAAATCACATTTTGTGTTTAGAATTTTAGGGGTCAAATGGGAGACCGGCTGCATTTGTGATTGTGCATCCTTTGCGTAGTGTTAAGAAGCACTACCTGACTCTGAACAGCTGATAGGTATTATAAACTGGCAGAGAAGATTGCTCCCATATTCATGGAATGGCATTGACTGGTTCGAGCTGCCACCATGGATTTTAACATTGAGATTGAACAATGTGCACAGGAGACAGTGTGGTGTTTTGACTAAATGCCATATGAAAAATGCTGCAATATGTGAATAGACAAAGCATTTCAGTTCTCTGATGCATCTTGTGAGTTCATTTCCACTGGGGTGACTGAGTTGATTCCAAACATAATGAAATAAACCTCTGGAAATGCAGAAAATGGGCTTCTCTGCATTGATTAATGATGAGTGGTGCTGTGGAGAATGGAATCCTAAAAAAATGTGTTCAGGGCGTCCATTTACGGTCAGTTGTACAGATTATTAAAGTTGTTGAGGGAACTGGAAATTTTCATTCATCCTTGACCATGGTCTGTTTCATAAATACAAGGGGGTTTATTCACAAGCCCTGATGGTGCGTCACATTTTTGATGAACCAGTGGCACAGCGTGTTGGCATTTACAAGGCCATGCAAAGCTGCCCTGCCTTTAAATGCATCTCTTTGCATGAAAGAGGTGTGCCAAGGGGGTTGCTGTGAGTGTTCCCACGCAACACTTATGGATTCTGCTGCATTCCCAGATTTGCAATGTTTAGTAAACCTGGAAACGTGTCAGAATCCTATGCCTCCCCAGGGAGATGTAAGGAGGCACGCCTCGTTTTTTCATCTTTATATGCATGCTGCATTCTGCAACACACAGAGAAAGTGCAAAACTTCATCAATGATTGTTTTTGAGCAGGAAGGTGTCCTTTTCTGCACAACCACAATCATCTCTGCAAGGCAAGCACCTTTGCAACATGGTGCAATGGTGCCTGCTTTGGCTCATGGCTGCCAATTGTGCACCAGAACAGGGGAAAGCACAGGGATACATCATATTGTTGTTAATATAACGCATTTTTCTGCTTTGAAATTGACGCAGCTCATCGCAGCAAAATGGGTTGTGGAATCGCGCTATGTCATTTTGTTGTAAATGAGGCCCAATATATTTCTTTTCATTGTGGAGATTGGCACCTATTCCTCCACATAGGAAAGTCATGCATCCCAAAAGCAGTAGATGTTACATTATTGAGTATAACTTCTATGTTAACAACAGTCAGCGACATTAGAAGTTTACGCTGGTTCCATATATGGGTATCAATACAATGCATGTTATTCGTACATTAGGATATGCATGTTTTTATAGTTAATTCCAGTACATAGCACATTTTTACATTTTTCATCTGCCAGAGCAAGTTCTTCATTCTTTTCTGCTATAAAAGAGCAACAGAATGCTGACCACTACATAATGAATGTACACATTATTCACTTGAATGTCATGACTGGGCAGTTTGAAATGACAGGACACAGTAGTTGCAAGATTCAAATAAAGCTGTGGCCTCTTGGAAGAGCCATACCAAATTAAATTTAAATGCTATAACTAAATGCCCTAAACAGCACTCACTGAACTACCTGAATGAAACGGTTTGACTGAGGTGTAAAATGTGTTATTTAAAAAAAAGGATACATTGAAAGTGAGCCAGCACTTGGCATATTTTACTTTGGTTGAATTTTCATGTCAACCACCACATGCTTTCAAGGTGAATTACCATGTTTTGGTATCTCCATGTCATGAGCTTGAATCCCGGCAAATTTAACTTAGACTTTCATCCTTCTGATTCTGATATATTGAGGATAGTAATTCCTGAAATACCATGCTTTGCTATTTACAGTGGTTTGAAGCAGGAAAAAGAGGTATGTGATAAGCAATAAATAATAATAATCATTGTTATTATTATTATGTTGACGTTGTCTTTTGTAGAAATTGACACGCTGGCTCCACGAGTAAAATGGGGTTTACAAGCAACTGCCGACCTGGTATTTGTAAAATGCATTTGAGTCCTTGGGGCAGGTGACAAAATGGTTAACAGCAGAAAAACAGAGCTGGTGTGCATGACTTAGAGGAAAAACCAGCCACGGCTCGCACAGGTAAATGCTGTGGGGCGGTGAGGCGGGGCGTGGCGGGGGGTAGTGGAATCCGACATATGACAGTAATGTGAAAACTAACTGACTAAATAAATAAAACCACTTACCTTGCACTCGCCGTATTGCTGAAGTCTGCAATGCGGCGAGCACAAGGTAAGGGGTTTTATTTATTTAGTTTTCACATTGCGTCGTATGTCAGATTCCACTACCCCCCACCCAGCCCGGCCCGCCCCGCCTCACCGCCCCACAGGATTTACCTGTGCGAGCCACAGCTGGGAAACACGGCAAGTGGCAAAAATTATGGCCATCAACGGATTAGTGCCGAGGTATCAATCAGTTTTAATCATATGATAGGCCATTTTGGCAACAGCTGGTCTTCTATTTATTTATATTTTATTTTAAACTTAACAGTTTTACATAGCCCGAACTTCATTAGAGTAACTTACATGAGTGCCAGATTATTCGTTTTTCTGTATGTGTGTGTTTAGAGGCACAGTGAGATTTTTGAAGTAATTCACTGAACCAGATGATGTAGGAGCCTGGGGGATTTAAATCTGTCATCCAAATTACAAAGTCGGCAGCAATAGCCAATAAACTGCATCGCTTAATAACCATTGAATGATGTAGCCTTTGCTGCTCTTGGGATCTGTTTCATTTGTATGATACATTTTAAAAGCTTTATCAGAATATCTTCATTTGTGGAGCATGTTGTTAATGAATTGTTATTCCTTTTATTATACTTTGGTCTGCACCATGAAAAGCTTTGTTTATGTGTATTGCATATCATTACACCGCACACTGCACGTCTCTCCAAGGTGAATGCTTTCATCTCTGGACAATCTATCAAAAGTGAGCAAATGGGAACTCTTATGGATAAGAAGGATTTACCCTTGTGGGTCCCCTTTCTAGGTGGTGTGAGAGTTCAATCACAGCTCACATCATAACTACACCCTTTAGCCAGCCGTGCAGTTTCCTTTTAGAAGTGTAGCAGCCTATTTTCACAAGCAATTACTGTCAACGCTGACAGGACAGAGAATGTAATCTTGTTTCATTTCCCAGGGTGGCAAATGTGTTCCTGTAATCGGGCCTTGATGTTCTTCAACAAACTCAATGGTTTCAATATTTCGCATACTCTTTTAGCAAACACAATTTTTTTTACTGCAACCCACAATTTAAAAAACCTTTTTTTATAAATAAATTGATTCAATGTCTTTATCTTCGCAAAATAACAAAATGTAGCAATGATTTATGTTCATCTGCCTAGTGTCTAGCACTGACTGCTGAATTTGTAACTTAAGGAACCAGCAGGCACATGCATCAAAGGAAAAACCAGTCGCAAACGGGCAGATTCTCAGAATCTGCCCCTTTGCGACCGGTATTTTTGCATTTGGGATGCATCATCCCAAATGCAAAAATCGCAATTTAAGAAATCTCTAAATAGTGATTACTTAAATTGTGATTGCATTTAAGGAATCCCAAATTGAGTGTCCTTAAATGCAATGCATTAAAGTAAAAAAATAGCGATTTCGCTAATAGGGGGAGCAAATTACCATGTAATTTGCAAAAACTTTGAAAAATGCACTTTTGTGCATTTTTCAAAGTTTCATGTTGCACACACACATGCCCTTAGCGCATGTGTGTGTGCAACATATGTGCACAGATCAATTTCAGGGGTACAATAGGGTGTCATTTTGATACCCTTGCACCCTTGAAAATGCATGAGCAATTTGCGAGTACCTACTGGTACTTGCAAATTGCTCATGCAATCTCCAATTCATTCCTATGGGCCTGTAGGCCCATAGGAATGAATGGGACGGCTTTCCTTAATTGCGACTCGCAATTTGCGAGTTGCAATTTAGGAATGTGTAAGAATCGCTCTTTTTATAGCGATTCCTACATGCATAGGCTTTTGCAATTCCTTAATTGCGATTCCTTAATAATCGCAATTAAGGAATCGCAAAAGCCTACGTTGATGCATGTGCCAGCAGATTTCGAATTTGGTTCGGGTCAAAATTTGGGGCCAGATGTACACAACTTTTTTGCGGTCAGAAATGTGCAGAACTACAGAATCAGTCCGTTTGCGAATGCAGCAAAAGCATTTTGGTGTGTATGAATCCTAAATTCACCCCAAATCCCAATTGTATGAATCCCAAATTACAATTCAGTAACACATTATTGATTCACAATTTGGAACTACGAACACATACTGATTCAGTATTGGGAAGGGCACCCATTCCAAATACCGAATCTGAATGGGATGTATCATTGTTTTGCGATCAAATTCTGGTCACATTACATTAATATTTTTCTGACATCTCCAAAGAGATGGTAACCCATTTGCAAATGTGAGAATGTTCAAATAAATATTATTACAGAGCAGGCAGTGGTGCAACGCACCACTGCCTGCTCCTAAAAAATATTACTTTAATGTTTCATTTTCTTTCTTGAAACACAGCCCATTTTCCTGGAAAATGGGCTGCATTACAAAACAAGCATTTGCAATGTAATAGGTCTCACATTTGCGAGAGTTTACGCTATTGGCATTGCAAATGACAATGCCTTTTATTTATCAGTTTTGATAATTAACACATAAATAAAAGGCATTATTATTTACAATGCCAATAGGTGAAACTCTTGTATATGCGAGACCTATTTGATTTTAAAGAAGGGGCTGCCATTGTTCCGAGCAGCTTGGAAAGTGAAAGCGTGCATGGCGCGCTGAATGTTGCAGGGAAAGCACGTATGCCTGATATGAGGGGTTCTGGGAAGTACACACTGTAAGGAAGGTTCTTGCAGTCACTGAGGCTGAATTAATGGGTGAGGCAGAAAATTGGGAAAAAACAAGTATACCTAGGGATGTGGAGAAATCAAGAGACAACATTATGATAGTAACATTATTATGAGACTGTAGCGGGCCAGTATCATTGACAAAATAATGAACATAACTAACTCTTAATGACAACAAAGCATTACAGACTTTTCCAGGACTGGCCTTCAGATGCACACACGAAGATTAGCATGGCAGTTACATCTTCCTGTACAAGGTAAGCAATTTGGAAACCCACCTACTAAACGTATGGCTCTGCTGTCTGTTGTGCGATACAAACAACCTACATAGTTCCATCGCTCTCCTCCCCATACAGAAATGGCAAAGGCAAAAAGAAACCTCACAATCCAATTATTCATCTTCCATTACAGATGCAGCAAAGACAGAAACAAACCAGCCCATCCCATCACGGGCGCTGCCACATGTGGTGGAGGGATAGAAACACATCTAGCTGTTCCATCACTAGCCTTACTACACACCTATATTGCAGATTGAGAAACAAATCTGTCTGCCCCCAGCAGTAGAAGGGTGGGTAGGTGGGTATAAAGAACAGACAGCGAGAGAAGAGTGGGATTGGTTAAAGAAAAAACGGACAGCGGGAGGAGGGTGGGAGGTGGATAAAAAGAACATACAGCAGGAGGGTTAAAAAGAACGGACAGCAGGAGTGGGGGGAAAGACCGGGTCGGTAAAAAGGCCTGGTAGCGGGAGTATAAAAAGAACGGACAGTGGGTGTAGGGTGTGTAGGTATGTTTAAAGAATGGGCAGCAAAAGTAGGGTGGATGGGTGGGTAAAAAGAATGGCCAGCAGGAGTAAGGCGGGTGGGTAAAAAGAATGGACAGTGGGAGTAGGGTGGGGATGGGTAAAAATAACAGACAGTAGGAGTAGGTTGGGGCGTAGTGACAAAGAATGGACAGCGCAGGTGGGGTCTGGTTAAAAAGAACAGACAGTTGGAGTAGGGCTGGGTGGGTGGGTAAAAAGAACAGACAGTAGGAGGAGGGCCGGGTGGGTGGGTAAAAAGAACGAACAGTAGGAGGAGGGCCGGGTGGGTGGGAAAAAAGAATGGACAGATGGAGTAGGGTGGGGTTGGGTTAAAAGAATGGATAAGGGGAGTATGGTGGGTTATAAAAAGAACAGTCAGCTGGAGTTTAATAAGAACAAACAGCAGGAGTAGGGCGAGGGTGGTTTGTAAGAGCAGACTGCAAGAGTCAGGTGTGCGGTGGTCAATAAGAACAGGCAGCAGGAGAACCGTGGGGGTGGGTGAAAAGAACCGACTGCTGGAGTAGGGCAGGAGATGGGTAAAAAGAACAGACAGTGGGAGGAGGGCGGGGTAGTTAAATGAAAACAGAGGTTGGAGGGGTGGCTAAAGAAGAATGAACTGTGGGAGGAGGTCGGCTGGATAAAAAGAACAGACAGTGGGAGTAGATAAAACCAGGGGAAGAAAGCGGAAGGAGGCTCGGTCGACATCACAGCTGTTAGAAAGCTAGAGGAGCAAATCTTATAATCGCACGTAAATAGACCTGACATTTAAACACAAAAAAAAAGATCACGGGTAGTAGTACCTGGTCCATTATTCTGCGTGACGTGACCACGGAGCTACTGTTTCCCTTCCAGCCCCACTGCCAGCTGCTATGCGGCTCTGCACGAACCCAGTGCGAAAAAGAAACTCAACCGGAAACAACAACATAACCCAAACCAAAAACAAGGAGCTCTTTCAGCCCGGCGTAGGGGTGGAGAAAACAAACAAACAATAACAGCGCGGTGCTCATGATGAGCGCCGTCCTTAATATGTATGATAAACAGCGCGGCGCTCATGACGAGCTCCATGGCCATTATGTATGGAAGTAAGCATGTAATAAACAGCGTGGCACTCATGACGAGCTCCGTGCTCATTATGTATGGAAGTAAGCATGTAAACGAAAGAAAGTTCCCCTCAAACACACCTAAAACAGAAAAGCGGACAAAAACAGTAGTTAGGCGCTGCTGCTTCCTGACTAAACGGAAGTCAGTATCGGATCAACAGCAAGTAAAAAGACAGCTAACAGGAGCTATGCCAATGTTAAACAAATGGCAAGCGGCAGGAGAAATTACCGGGCAATAGGCGGAGTTTCACCTAACATACAGATTACTTGATATGAGACCTAAAAAAGAATGCTTTTTTGAAAAGCAATCACAGATATGGCGGTCTGCTCAATCCCATCAGGCCACCATCTCTGTGACGGCCATCGTTCCTAATGGGTCACAAACTGCAACCTACCTTATTACTATTCATGAGGTAGGTCCATTTACAACCCACTAGTGATCACTATTTTGTAATTGTAAGTTTTCTTACATGAGGAATGATGATTTCCTAATGCAATTCGGTAAGAATCCCAATTAGAAAATTGCAATTCCTACTTTTGTACAAATGGCCCTTTGTGATTCTGGACAAGTTGCTAAATTTCCCTGTGCCTAAAAAGTTTAGAAAGGGCAAGAAAGTCATATACCCAACATGCAAGGAGCAGACAAAAATCCCACTATAATTCTATATTGTGTGTAATAGTTCTGTTTACCAAGAGGCAAATAAAGCTGTTTGTATGCAAAAAATAAAAAGGCACACTAAAACATTTAGAAATCAGGGTCCTAGTTGGCAGTGGTACGCACCCTGTCCAAGTAGGGACCCTTCCTTCTAGTCAGGGTATTGTAGTTACACACCCAAGATAACCCTTGCTCACCGCCTTGGTAGCTTGGTACGAGCAGTCAGGCCTATCTCAGAGGCAATAGAGTAAAGCATTTGTACATAAAGCACACCATAACACAGTGAAACACAACCAATGGACACCACACCAGTTTAAAAATAACCAATCTTTATCTCAACAAAACAAGACCAAAACAACAAACATCCAACATACACAACTCAAGATATAACTTTTAAAAGGTTTGAGCAATTTAAACCATAGAACTCTATGGATGCATTTATTTTTGCAGAAAGTACCTTGATGATAAAACTTAAGAACAAGCTTTAGATAGAAGGTAGGTGGGACATTAGCCATTTTAAAACTAATGAGAAGCTTCTGCTGGAAAGTGTAAAGTTGACATGGGGGAAGTCTATTTTGTTCAAAGGAGAAGAAGCAACAGTAACAGGACAATCACTTTGCTCACTTGACCTAAAGAGCATTATTACATGGGGAAGCTGTAGTTAGAGAAGTGATGCCCAGTGAAGGAGTGGAAAGTAGTAGGAGAGCTGCATCATTATTCTCGTTCTGAGAGTCGAAAGAAAAAAACATCAGGAGCAGCAATTGTGAAGGAAGGTGCTGCAGTAGGATCACGGCACTTTAAAACATTGTCCATAGCTTAATCTGATATACAATAATCATTCATTGGAAAGTTTATAACTAGCATTCATTGCAGAGGTAACCTTGCTAAAAAAACTTGTCAAAGCGGTTCTTTCTGAATGGATAAAGTCAAAGGTTTTTCATGGGACTTGCTCTGCCTCTCAGTTTCCCTCACTCAAGCATTAGTTGTGTTTTTGTCCTTTGCAGATGGGTTAGTCATTTGAAAGAGGGACAACCATTATTATTGCTGAGGTGAGCTGTACAATGTTCAGAAACATGAGCAGAGTTGGCTGCAAAGAGCTGAACCACTTGAGTCAAATGTTGTTCAGAAGGAAGAGAGGTAGCCTGGCCTTTAATAGGAAGTAGGCTCTCACCAGTTCCATGTCATTACACATTCTGCCCCTTCATGCTCCAAGAAACAGTCAGTGGTGGAATGAATATGGCCTTTAGTGGCAAACTGAGGATAACCTGAGTTTGCAGTTCTCTAACATCCAGGATGATAAGAACAGACTCAAAGATGAGAATTGAAGAAGGTTATCCCAGCCCAGTTTCCTCCAGTGGCAGAAGGATGCCTAAGCGTCTGGTCTTGGTCTTGTCTTCACTTGGCTACCACCTGGACATGGCCTATATGTCTCATGCAGAGGGGAAGTCAAATGAGCTATATAGCACTCAGATCTTGCTCCTAACAGTAGAAGTAGAATATCCTGTGAGGTGTAGTGGACAATCATTCTCCCATGCAGTTACTCCCTACCAGTAGCAACACAAGGGCATTATATTTTATATAAAGCATTTATTTCAGATGATATTTCTGTTAATGACATGCTGACATAAAACCTCTGAGTGCTTCATTACACCACTGTGGTAATGTTTGGGTGAGGACCCCTACTGTATGATCTTTCGGATTGTTTACTGTTTCTGTTACTTGAAATACTGAATGACAACATTTATTTAAAACAGAACTTAGATCCTAGCCATAGGTGGTCTATCAAAAATCTGCCAAACACTTTGGCCCATATGATCATGAAAAACCTTCGATAAAGCCCACCTTTGATTGGTTAGATAGAGGTCAACTGCTATTTGAGTGTTTCATTAAAATGTAGGAGGAATTGGTTGGACTCTACAATTACCTCTCCTCTGTTCAGTTGGGCTTCAGGCCAGAACATGGCTTTGAAACTGAGCTTATAGTATGGTGCAGTAGCATACTTGAAATATGTGATGAGGGTAGCATAGCTTGATTTTGGCCTTTCTGCCATGGTCAGTAAAGGGTAGCATCCCAAAGTCCTGAGTCATTTTTCTAAAAATGCTAGATTCTCCTTCTCTCTGTTATTATTTTCTGCTCCTTGCTAACAATATGTATTTTGGTGAATCACTACTTTTATTTAACTGCAAATAAATTACACTGTGGCTCATGCAGTATTTTCTGCTGTCACAAGTAACCAACTGACTCATGATCCTTCTAATTAACATCACTGAGAGCCACAATCTAAGTGGCATGTCAATGTGAAGGTTATTTAACATCATTGACAAGCTAGGCTGAGGCACAACGGTAATACACCAAACACATTAGTGGGTAAATTGTTACTCAAAACATAGTGGTGCTAGAGTCTTGAGGACCAGCCATCGCAGTTTTCAAAACCAGGAGAAACACTCCATCAACCTAAAAATAATATGACTCAGCACCAACATAAGATAAAAATCTCTAATAATGAAGGCCGTATTAATTTGTGATTAAGCTGCAAGATGCACAGAATCTATTTCTTGATAAATAGATGTATTCATGATTATTTCATTTAAAAAATTTCTTTGCTTCTCTGACTTTGATGTAGCCAACACATTTTATCTAAAAGGACTTATTCAGAGATTATTGCAAGATTTTTCGCAAAAAAAGATGGTCAGAATATAGTGCGTTATTGGTCCTCCATCATCAATTAGCAAAGTGTACAGCAGTAATCACTGGTTCAAAGGTAAGTGTACTCAATAAGTGATATTAGGAAAATAATCCATTTATAATCAGAATGAGGTAGCAAAATAAATCGTGGCAATCGAAGACAAAATTGAAACATCAGTGATGCCTGAGATCCATGGTGTCACTCTTAAGTAAATTTAACCTAATTCTATCTTTGTGTGTATTCTAGGAGCAACTGGTAAATTCTCTAAATTCTCTTGATGGTATTGAGAAATGCATATGTAATAAGATGTCAGAATACAGTCCCCTAAATACTGTTCACAAAATTATACAGCCATTGGAGTTAATTTTAGAAAATCTAAACTCAATGGAGCAATATTTTTTAAATGACGTACAGGCGACACAAGTTATATCAGAAGATATTTGTTATCACTAACTCACATCATGCCACCTCGGCAGGGGTCGGTCTGTTTGGCCAACGTGGAAATGTGAACCCAGAATTAAGTTTCTGACTTATCCCTCTATTTTTCGGGAGACCATTTTCGTTCAAGTGCAAGTTAAGAATTGGGTGTGTTTTGGGATTCCAAAATAACCAGAAAGCTACAGGTTACTAATATAGTGTGAAACGTGTTCAAACACGCCTCGTTTAAACAATATACTTCCCTTCATGTCATAGAAGGATAAAGTTAGGGGGCGTGGCTAGGCGCCCAAGGAGTATGGACGCATCTCCGTGAGGCTCCCGGTTCCGGAGCGGAGAAGTCCGTCTTTGCGGTGATTTTCTGTGAATTGGCTGGCAGGGTTTAACATCGGAAGCGCCCCTGCATCGCGCACGATGTCACCCAAGCCTAAATGAGATGGACTACTCTCTCTTTTCAGGTAACGAGCTTCGGAACGCTCCAGCAACTTCGCGGCCGCCATTTTGATTTTCGGCGGAACAGATCTTCTCCTCATGAGCTTCAATTAATTGCGGCATGTATGCATACTTTTCATGGGAATATGTTTCCCTAATACCCACATTGACTATATGACTGTTTTTTACTGGGCTTTTCATGCTGCTGTTTTAATTTTTACTTCAGCTTATGAGAATGCTAGCAACGGCCGCCATTTTGGATGATGGTTCACCTCACAAGTCCTTCCTGCTGCACCTTTCAGCTCTTGGCTGCTCTACTACATATTTGTGCTGGCGGGGAATGTAGTGCTTCACTCTAAATCCACGAATGGTCCATACAGTTGTTTATGACTAGCATGTATTTCACTGACTGTGACTTCTCGTGACCTCATCCGCAAAAAGATATCGACTGCTTTTCTTCATCCTCACTAACATTTTTGTTTGTGACCTGCGCTTGAATATTACGCACCCTAGTTGGCAGTTTCTTTTCTTTCGTGCCTTGCTGTCCATCCTACCAATTTATGGGTAGGACACGGGGTGCTCATACCAGTGCGTCCTTACCACAGCGTTCTTTTGTTAAAAATTCTACTCTTTTTTCACAACTTTCTAAACTGGAAGAGTTGCAGTCGCCTGAGGGAGAGATTGGACGCTTGGCGATGGATCCTGCACCTGCTGCAACGGGCAAGTCGAACGTGAAAAGGTTGAAAAAAGACCCTCCCTCGCCTCCCAAACCATCTTCAGATGTTTCCATGGAACTACTGCTACAGGAGATAAGAGCTCTCAGACCTTTTATGGAGGAAACAAATTCCAAATTACAAATTCTCTCTGAAAATTGGGTGCACCTCGATACAAGGCTTACAGCGGTCGAACACAGTGTTGTTACCCTCAGTGATGCTACTAAGGATGTCCCTTTTTTGCACTCGCAAATTACTAGCCTTCAGAAGCAGGTCGAGGACCTTGAAAATCGTAACCGAAGGAATAATCTGCGCATTTTTGGTCTGGGAGAGGGAATTGAAGGTAGTGACCCTATCGCGTTCTTCAAGTCCTTCCTCCCTAAGGTCCTTCACATGTCAGATGGCACTATGTTAAACATCCAACGAGCCCACAGATTAGGGCGTGCTCCTTCTGTTGGTTCCTCTCTGCAACGACCAAGGGGTGTCATCATCTACTTCCTAGAGTATACGGATTTGCTAAAGGTGTTGGCAGCAGCTAGAGCTATTCAACGTGTTACATGGTCAGGTTCCACACTGTTCTTTGCGCAGGACTACTCCAAGGCCACAGCTGATAGGCGCAAAGCTTTTCTAAATCTCCGACCTGATCTTCGTTCTATGGGGGCCAGATATGGCCTCTTTCATCCTTGTCTTTTCAAGGTCACGTATAACAACAGGACTACGACTTACGAAGATCCAGTGCGCTTGCAGAGCTTTATCAACTCCAACAGGATGGATGCCACAACTTCATCAGGAGCTGTTTCCTCACATGTCGCTTAATCGTTAACTGTTATGTTTGACTTTCTGTCATTCTTCTTGTTTTTATAGCCTTTTTGAAACTAGTTGCATAGCTATCACTAATTTCCCCTCTTTAGCAGCGTTAGTTATATATATCGTTCACCACTGTATTAATGTTTATGAATTTTTGCAACAATACTCTTTAGTGTTTTTTTGAGCTCGTATGTTCCTGATGCATATCTTTCATGGTTTCCTCTTGAGACTAATTTTTGTCTTGTGCTCTTGCTTCACAGTTATGATGTCTTCTCATACGGTCTTCCCCGATCCCCACTGGGCCCTCCCTGGACGTGTGTCTGCTCCATGTGGTTCCGCCTACCCTCCCACCCATTCTCTCCTTTTGTAGGTATGTTTTTTGTTGTATTGTCTCTGCTTTGGTGTTCTATTTTTCCATTCGTGTTCTATTGCTTTTCTGGTATCCTTACTGCTCCGACTTTCTCTTTCTTATTCAACTCTATCTTTTTCTGTATTCTTGACTCGTCTTTTCCTTCTCTTTTCGTTTTTAGACGAAATATTTCTTTTGTGCCATGCATCTTTCATATTTTATATTGTTCTTGTACTGCATTGATTTCTTGCCTTCTAATTGCATTTGTATTATTTTTGATTGCTCATGTCCTTGAAACTGGTTACATGGAACGTTAGGGGTTTACACTCTCCTATTAAGCGGCAAAGAGTCCTGACCCACCTTGCTAAACTAAATGCGGACATTGTCTTCTTACAAGAGGCCCACCTCTCTGCTGATGAATCGTTGAAGTTGAATAGGGGTTGGGTGGGAGAGGTTTTCTTTTCTCCTGGGGATGGCAAACGAAATGGGGTGATGATTCTTTGCCGCAAATCCCTCCCGCTTACATTATTGACTCAGGACTCAGATGTTAATGGACAATGGTTAAATGTTAAATTGTCCTTAAAAGGTGTTCCTGTTTCTCTTTTCAACGTATACGCCCCAACCTGCGGAGAACCCTCTTTTTGGTCCACCTTAGCTGCACAGATTGCTCCTGGCATTGAGGACAATTTTATTTTTGCTGGTGATTGCAACCAGGTCTTTGATCCATTTATAGATAGACATTCCAGATTTCCCTACATTCCTAACAAGCCTCAGAAATCGTTTGTGCAAGTTATTTCCCAGCACCAACTTTTAGACGCCTGGCGTCTTTGTAATCCAACTACCAGAGAGTACACTTTTTATTCCCCCTCACATCAAACTCAATCGAGAATTGACTATATTTTTGTCTCCCACTCCATCTCACAAACACTTACACACGCGGAAATTGGTCCTATTCTACTGTCAGATCATGCCCCTGTCTCAATTGGTCTAGAAATTCTGCCTAAGGTCACAGGTCCCAAAAGGTGGCGCTTTAACAATGCCCTCCTCCTGGATCCAAAATTTACTGCTGCGTTTACCACTTTTTTTGATGAGTTTTTTGTGTTCAATACTGACCAATCCCTACCCTTCTCAACTATTTGGGATGCTTTCAAGGCCTCAGCGAGGGATTTCATTATTGGCTTTGTTGCTAAGAGGCGGCAACTCTCCCGCAAATTTACTGCGGACCTTTTACAGGACATCAAAAAGTTGGAGCATTCTTTTTACACTTCGCATTCAAAACAGTCCCTCACGGCCCTCAGTAACGCTAAATTAAAATTTAATAAGAAATCGACGGAAGATGCTTCATTATATTTGTTAAAATCCAGTGCTAAATTTTATGGAGGCAAAAACAAGGCAGGAAAGATACTAGCTAATTATTTGAAAGTCAAACACAATAGACTTAATATTGAATCCATTTACGATGACCGCTCGGATTTAAAATTTAAAGACGCGGATATTCTGAACGAGTTCTCCCTATTTTACAAAGCCCTCTATGCCTCGGAATCGCAGCCCTCTGATCACTCTCTTTCTCAGTTTTTCTCAACTCTCCAGGCGCCTCCCCGTCATCCGCCGGATCTAAGTCTTCTGGAGTTCGACCTAACACAACAAGAACTATCAACGGCGCTCCAGATACTCAAGAAAGATAAGGCGCCGGGGCCTGATGGCTTTACAGTAGAATTCTTCCAGCACTTTTCCAAACTTCTATTACCCAAGCTACACTCTCTCATAACTTTCTTCACTACCCTAGGCTGCTCTTCCGGATCTTTTTCGGAAGCACACATATGCCTTATACCGAAGGAGGGGAAAGACCATAGATATTGCAAAAATTATAGACCTATTTCTTTTGTAAATAGAGATTTTCTCCAAAGCCTTGGCTATGCGTCTTGATTCCTATTTACCTGATCTACTAAGTGCGGAGCAGTCTGGCTTTGTCAAAGGTAGATTTATCACGGACAATACAAGGCTTCTTTTCGATGTCTTGTCTAAATCCTCATCCTTAAAACATCCCCTAGCGGCAATTGCGCTCGATGCTGAGAAGGCGTTTGACAGGGTTGAATGGACTTATTTGTTTTATACTCTTCGTTGGTTTGGTTTTGGTCCCAAGTTTGTGTCCTTGATTTCTCTTCTTTATTCCAACCCGCGTGCGGCTATCTGTGCTAATGGTCTGATTTCCTCGTATTTTGATCTGGGTAGAGGGGTGCGTCAGGGTTGCCCTCTTTCTCCCTTCCTTTTTAATTTAGCTTTGGAGCCCTTTCTTTCTAAGCTTCGTCAAGATCCAAATCTCTATGGCTTTCAGTCAGCAAGTATCCACCTTAAAATGGCTGCTTACGCAGATGACATTTTACTTTTTATGTCCAACCCTAGTGCTCCATTCCTGCCTTTTTGGCAGATGTACAGGCATATTCCAAAATTTCTGGTTACAAGTTAAATAACGATAAGTGTGAGATTCTTCCCCTGACCAAGTATACCTTTAAAGCGGATTTTAGTGCCTCAAATTTTACATGGAGCCCCTCCCATATTAAATATTTAGGCATGTACGTCACCCCCTCAATATCAGATACAGTAGCGTTATGCTTAAACAAATGTATACAGAAAATTGCTGACTTAACGGCCAAGTGGCATCCACTTTACTTATCATGGTGGGGTCTGTTGGACACTATAAAGATGATGTTGTCACCCATTGTAATGTACACCATCTCTAATATTCCAGTCCCTATCCCGGCCAAGTTCTTTAAAAAGATTAATTCCACCCTTTCTTCCTTCTTGTGGAACTCAAAAAGACCTCGGATGTCTTTAGCTAAATTAATTCATCCCAAGGCAGAGGGAGGAGTTAATTTCCCTGATTTCCAGGTTTATCAAAGAGCTTTCCTTCTGCGACAAGCTTCACTCTGGTTGCTTGATGCCTCGGAGAACTGCCCTCTATGGCTTAGAATAGAGCGTCTCTTCCTTTCTCCCTTCTCCTTCTCTGAATACATTTCCTTCTCGCGTAAGCAGCAGGCGGTGTCCTATCCTATAATTAAATTGACCTCCAAGCTTCTGACGTTTCTGCCTTTTCTTCCCCCCGGACACGACTGAACACTTCCTGAATTCAACAATATGGCATAATAAAGACTTAGTTATTCGTGGTAAATCAATCTACTGGAAGACTTGGCGTCGAAAGGGTTTAATTTGGATACACCAGTTATTCTTGGATTCAAATTTTATGACCTTCCATTCACTTAAGCAGCGTTTTGACTTGCCTGACTCATTCCTACATAAATATAATTTACTCAAGTTGGCTGTGATGGATAGGTTCGATCAAATATCTGCTCTGCCTCAGGCCCCCACGTCCCAGACCTCCTCTTCACAACTCTCCTTCCTCCTTAAGACTAAACCCTCGGCCTTTAGTATATATAAGCACTTACAGGGGAAGGATGCTCTTAGACAGAAATCTAAAGTGGAGGACGCTTGGGAGCGCGATCTTCAGATCTCATGGGCACTATCTCTTTGGAATAATATATGGCTCAAGCTGCGTAAATCCCCCAGGGCAGCTAATCTCACACAAACGCTGTTCTTCGTGTATAACCGCCTTTTATTCACTCCAAGCGTTCTGAGCAGAAGATTCGCATCTACCCCAGATACTTGTTGGTCATGTTCCTCCCCAAAGGCTGATATATTCCACGCGCTATTTCTCTGCCCGCTCGCTCACAGTTTTTGGAAGCAAGTCTGGTCCCAAATCAACTCAATTTTTGACACTACATTTCCCTTTTCTATTACCCATATTTTCTTGGGGAGTCTCTCACCATGCTGGGAGAATGTCCCAGTTAATACTAAAATTATTGATTTGTTGTTAGCGGCTGCGTTTCAGCAGATCACGGTTAATTGGAAGGATTTTACTAAAATTTCTTACAAGGCGTGGTGGTATGTAGTCTGCCATAATCACAGATTGGACACCTCCTTTGTATATCCGCTACGGATGGCAACGAAACGTCTAGACCTGTGGTCCCCTGTTACACTTTACCTTGACTTGTGTGCCAAAGAATGCTCCCAGCTAAAACCGTCCCAGCAAGAGGTTTTGAAACCTCCATGAATCCCTTGTGCGTTCCCAGATTTATTTCCAAATTTTAATACTGTTATAATTTATTCTCTCTGTATTACTGGCAGTATGGTCTATTGTGATGTAATGGCATGAACCTGTCATATTCTTAGTCATATTTTAATGAAATATCTTGATATGCATTTATTGTTATTACTTTTGTATGGATACCTTTGCTTGTATCAATAAAATCTTTCTTTCAAACTAAAAAAAAAAGAAGGATAAAGTTAATAGTGGGTTTGGCAGAAATAGGTCCACTTAGACAATGTCAATGTATTGAATGAAAGAACCCAGATATATCAATTACAAATTCGCTAAAGTGGTGTGAGGCATGGAACGAAGTGCTCATGTAAGAAGAGCTACTGGCTTCCTGTTAATTACTGAGCATTTACCATGATGCTTATTCAACCATTAAGAGCTTTCATCATGTAAAACTTGTTATTGTGGGGCAGAATGCTACCCTCAGTTTGTGAGAGTAATCTGCATTCAACTATCACAGTTCTGCTCACTGAGGCAGAATCCTCAATTGCCTTCAAAGACCTGTCAAACATTTTTAGTATGAGAGTTTTGCACAATCCCTTAGGGTCTCATTACGAGTTTGGCGGTGCGGGAGCGGAACGGTCCAGCTACCGCACTGCCAAATCCATGTACAAACCGCCTGCCAGATTAGGTGTTTTCTCTTGCCTGGCAGGTGGTTCTTTGGTGTTCCCAGGACTGTGCCTATGAAATAGAAACCGGAATGGGAACGTCAAAGGTAGTACGTGCATGGGATGGACTCCGCAGTCAATGCCGTGCAGGTACTGGTGTGCATGCACACATGGGTGCACATGTTGTGCCCACCTGTGTTCAACCACATGGTGTGAGGCACAAAGGGGCCTTGAAGGGTCCCCTTTGTTTCCTCACCGCAGCACATTTCATGGCAGTTGACCCACCATGAAAAGTGTGGCAGTGAGGAAGCTCATGATATGCTTGGCAGGGCCGCAATACCGCCGCAACACTGCCAGGGATCTCTGATCTAATGAGGCAGTCAGAATCCGCCACCCCTGTGCACCCATGAGTCTGGCAGTCCATGCTCTGCCAGAATTGTAATAAAGCCCTTAGATATTTCAGGGAGTTGGGAATGCATGCCTGTTATAGGTTTGCTGCTTGAATGTTCAGAAGAACAGAGTCAATTGTGTCTGAAGTCATGTTGGTGATATATAAATGTTACAACTCATTCAATTACACTTTCATTCACTCTAGAAAAAATTGAAGCATCATGAGAAGAAATGTCTTATTCTTATTCAACTTTATTGTCTCCTCATTTTTCTGAATCAACCACCCAGCAGGAGATATATTTCCTGTATATTACAAAGCATATGGAAAACAGATTTAGAGGTTTAGTTTATTGAATTTTTAACATACTGCTGACTGAATTGCTGGACAAGTTGAGCAGACCGAAATAGTAGTAACTGAAACAGCAGTCAAAACTGCATGAATAATGCATTAGTTCATCATGACCTTGCATAAAAACTGTTTTTATTCGTTACTGGTGAGGAGAGGTTGGCTGCCTGCCCAGCTCCTCACACCATTATTTAAGCCACAATAGATAATGACTACATTCCAGATACCTACATTGCCATGTAGTCTTTGGGGTAAGTGCCTGCAGGCCCGTGTTTGCTCGTGATAAAATAAGATTTCTGCAGTGTTACAAGTGAGCGTAATTTACTGACAGTTTGCAATTTTAAAGCTTTTAACTGCAGGTTAATCATTGATAGCTTGCTATTGGACAGTATTGGATTTTCTTTTGCATGAATAAGTGCACTGGTCTTGCCTTTGGGACCTATTGACTTTGCATTGGTTTTAGCTATATGATATTGTTTATTCAATGCATATTTTACATAATTAAAGAATTTGAGCTCTCTTTTTTGTGCACTTTTGTGTTGTATCTGGAATTTACGTTACTAAGTGTTAGCAAAGGCACACGTTCTTGGCTGTAAAAAGCTGACCTATTGGGGTTTCCAATATCTGTGTGGTACAAGTGAGCTGAATCACATTTAAGTATCCATGTGAGTTCTTGCTGTGGGAGGGGATTTATAATTCAGAATGATTGGGAGCTCTGGAGATGAGGGTAAAGGCAGTTTGAGTCAGTGGTTCATAACACTGTTCTGACTACATGCTCATCCCATCCTTGTCCTTTCTACAGGGATTAGATTGTGATGGTATTATATGCACCATGTGTATTTACTCATTCTAATTATTTACAGCAACATATTGTTTATATGAACTGCTAGTAAGCACTCACAAACCCAATAGGTTGGGAAGCAATAGCAAAATACAAACAAAGAGGCACTTTAATAGTGATCAGGCAGCATGCTTTGTAAAGAACAGGAATATAATTCACATGTTTTAAGCCACACCTATATTTACTTAGGTTATCTACTTTGAGAGTCCCTCCACATCTTTTTCATCCCTCTTGAAGTACTGTGGTCCAAAAAAGGCTTTTGTGTTTAGACAGCTAAAATCGTGGAACAGAAGAAGGAGTGACTGATTTCCTTCTCAGTGGTACTCACTCTGCAGCGTCTCTGGAAGGCAAGAGTACAGGTGGCATCACATGTCAGAGGTGGGAGTTGTGCACTTCAGTGTAAGAAAGCTGAGAGTATGACCTCCTCTAATGTGACATTCCAAACCGTGAGCAATTACAAGGGTTGTTCTGTGGAGGTCCTTGGTTGACAAGATTAAAAGGAATTAGCAGAACTGTTAACTAATTCACAGCCTATTAAATGTACCACTGTGGTGAATGAATCTGCCTGTGCTGCAATGCACATCCCATAGGGGGCAAGAAAACAACAACTGTTGCTGTTTAGATTGTCCTGTGCAGGACAGGTCTTACCCTCTCAATTTGATTCATTTGCCACCATAGTTAGTTTATTAGTCACAGGTTAAGCTGTAACTCAGGCTAAGCAATTCCTCAAAGCAGAGGATGAATTTGTCACCAGGCATACTACATCTTGACACCCAGCAACCACACTTTCCTAATAGCTCACTACAACCATACCATGCCCATTTTAGCACCAGAAGGATCATTGCAATTCCAGATGGCCTCCCCAGTTAACCCATAGACATCAAATATAATTATCCTGTACTGGTGCCACTCCCTTCATACATCCAATATTGACATTTTCCCTTCATACATTGGGGCACATTATCACCAGTCAATTTGCTAATATTGACTCTTTCCCTTTCTACAACTATCCTTTTTGGGCCAGACGTAGTCAGCCCTTGATGTACATCCTTACATTGTATTTGGACAATTCACCATCCAGAAATCAAGTTCCTGCCCTACAATTAGTTTCAGACATGCTTCCCATGGACTTGCATTCCCACCAATTAGCTTCAGGATCTATATTGTGCTGATAAATCTTTGTCCATCCTGATGATGAACTTGCAACTACTTTATGTTTGAAACGCCATCAACACTCTTAAACACTCTGAAAAGCTATGTTGAATTAACACAGCTTTGGAGGAGCATTGAACTGTCTAATCCTTTCCAAAATCAGGTATGCTTCATTAGAGTAACTAAATGAAAGAATACTCTTTGCTTCAGTGTCTACCCCCATGTTTTACTTAATCACTTTTACCAGGCTCTTATGGTTTTACTTCCTTCATCTGATCACCCCCACATCACAGAGCGCTGTTTTTACTAACGATCTAATATGACTTTACAATTAAGTATTGTCTTATTATATATTTGTAAAGTCATTTTGTTGCATGTACAGTCTCCTTGAAGTATTTTGTACTAAATAAGCATTAATTGATGACAGATGGAAGTTGCAACCATCTCCGTAATCATAACGCCTTCTGTTAATTGATGTTGGGCCAGCAAATTTTATTTATGCACACAATATCCCTGTCCTAACCATATCTAAGGGTTGTTCCTATCATTTCCTTTATATGTGAATCAAACACTGGCACAATCAGTTGTCCTGGAGAAATATATCATGTGGAACTCAACATTTAAAACCAGGTTTATTACAATTTCATGCACAAAGCAGCAACCAAATGTGTTGTGTGGCATTGTGTCAAGGGGAAAATAACAGAGTGCCATATATACTAAGACTGCTGATGTCATTATTAGATAAGTGCATGCTTTCCAACATACATTTTCAGAACAAATTCTTGTGTCTAGACAAAAACACCGGATGTGTGATATGTACCACAGCACACACGGAATGTGTGGGTGTTTGTAGAATTGAACACATCTGTCCTTGTTAGCTCTTACCTCGAGAATGTATTCTTTTTCATACAAACCCAGGTCTGGCTGTGTTAGTAGATCAGGCTTTATACCAAAAGCTATAAGTGTTTGCACTGATTCAACCAATTATTGCAAATCTAATACCCCCTTTATTCAAAGCAGTACACAGCAGTGCAAAGAACGTTTTGCACTCAGAAAAGGGCATCATTTTTTCAGTGTGACATACCCTTTGTGCTGGAAAGTTAATACAGTGAGCTGTCTTACATCGCTTTCTAGATAGTGCAAAGGCATAGTAAATATGGGCACCAGTCTTTGAGGAACCATTGAGCACATCACTAATGCATGCTATGATTTACTGTGATTTCCAAGCACTTCTGTAATAGATCTATGCTTCATCTACATTTATTGAGACAAACATAAAAAGTTAAGTCACTTGTCCATCTGAAAACTTAACTTCATTCCATATTTTGTACAGCAGTGATATGGGAAATTGCTCACTTAATTTTAACTTCAAATATTTCATGTGAAATTATTACCCATTCACATGGCTGGTACGCTTAAATCTTTTAAGGAAAGCTGCTCATTTCAAATTCTTCAAGTATTTTCTGCGTGAAGATTGTTTTTTGTCAGGGTAACTCACCCAATTGGACCTTGAATATCTAGCAATTACAGTGGTGTGATTGCTGACAACTCCCAGGGTATCTGAATTAGAGTACTTTTTTCATTCCGATCTCCTGGATGATGCAGAAAGGTTGTTTAGTTTTTGGAATTGCTGGTTAGGCTGTGTCACATATTCTTACATATTTCACAATTCCACAATAATTTGGCCTTTAAAGCATCAAAATGCAATCAGCTGCACTACACAACCATGAATAGTACCTATGTTACCCATCAACACATATCCAAATGGCGTCTGGACAATTCAGTATGGCATTATTTTTTTTTGCTCCAGAGGTGCAAAGGCTGAACGGATCCAGATTTTTATGGAATACTTATCTAATAAGTATTCCCTTTAACTCTCTTTCTTAACAAAGAATTATATACGACTGGTCTTTCTAATACCTGTGATAATCATTTTTGGCTTGCATAATAATTATCAGACTGAACTTTCTTTTCTTTCTCATAATTTGCCTATTGGTCGACATGGGAAGCCAGGGATTGCATTCCAAACTGTCAAATGGCCTCAGGAAATGGTAAATGTTGAATACTGTCAACGTCAGATTACTTTTTGCTGTAGGCTGCACAGCAGGAGTTACAGCAAAATGCAAAAATAGTCAGTTTGCACATTGAGGCTAAGGTTCTGGGGGTTCAAGTATATAGAAATCACGAGGGTAGAATATGGACGGGCACATTTCAAGATAATACCCCCCCTGCTTGAGCTGAAGTGTGCACCTCACACATTCAGGAATTAGGGAGTATGCACCAGCCTGATAAGAATACTAGGCAATGTGGTTGAATTCACCATCGGGAAGGTGGTCTACATTTTGTGCTCTGACTCAAAATGACTGCTTATACACGTTGATGGTCTCAGGAGGGCCAACAAAGGTACATCCATAAAGCGTATATCCATAATTAAGGCTCCCTACCTGGGATTTTAATTATGGATATATTTGTACATTATTATCGAGGGATGAGGAAATGGCTTACAGAACTTTGCTAAGTCAAATGTGTCCTATATAGAACTAGACACTTTCATTGGCTTCCCAAAGCCTACAGAGGACAAAGCTGATTTCTCTTGAATTCCAGACCTAAAAGCTATGCTATGGATCATATCAACAGGAAAAATGGCACGTTCTAGAATTGTGAGGCAGTATAATACCTAAACTAATTTTGCATTTAAAAGTTACAGGATTCTTTGAGACATCCTAGCTCATTCTCAATCAACCTTGGGCCACAATTTCCAACCCAATCTATGGAACACATCTCCATATCAAGGACATGTTCCTTGTTTTATAAGCAATATCTATTCCTTTACTACAGGAAGCAAGGATGTTATTCTGAAAAAAATGGAATACATCATAATCCAAACCATCTCACCAATTGCCTTATGGCTCAAGTCATATACAAACTTAGTTGCAAGAGACTTATATACTATAAAGACATGAAAACATGAAAAATGAAGCTGTGGATTCAAGAACACGAGTGCAGTCAGACATAAAAACATGACAACAAAATTAGTCACCCACTTCTTTTAGGCTCAACATTAAGGGTAAGACCTTACATGAATGACATTGTAACACTTGCCCTTACTCAAAACTATAAGGAACAAATGCCACTTCAAAAGATGGATCTTTCCACATCCACCAACCAGAGGTCCAAAATGAAGTAGTACAGAGGAGCCACTTCATACAATCGATTGGCCTTTTCATAAGGCGTACACTTTGATGTCGACAATCTCTTTGTAACCATTATCAATTATTGTTATCACTCTATTGCACAGGCTACTATCTTCTACAATGAGTCTCTTATAAAATGAAATTCATGTCCTCACATAATAACTTTCATTAGCCGCCCACCTTTTCTATACAGCTTTATTAATTTGTATTCTAGACAACCTGCACATAATTCTCAGCAGCCATTGAATGAATGAATGAATGAAAAGCAATTTATATCGCACAAACTAAGCCCGAAGGCATCAAGGCGCCTACCAATATGATCAGAAACACAGAGGCCAGCTCACGGATATGCCATAACAAATAGCCAGGTCTTTAAAGCTTTCCTGAACAAGGGGACTGATGGTTGAGCTCTAATTTCCATGGGGAGAGCATTCCAAAGCTTTGGCGCCAAATAGGAAGAAGACCTTCCTCCCCACCTGGTTCTCCTGAAACGGGGTACCAATAGCAGTTTCTTATCTGAGGACCGAAGATTTCTGGCGGGGACATAGGAAACTAAGAGATCCTTGATTCCTCTCGCTCCTTGGCCTAGTATTGTCCCATAGGTTAGACTGAGGATCTTAAAAATGATCCTAGCCGAAATAGGGAGCCGGTGTAGGCTCTTCCTAACAGCAGTAGCCGACGCGAGCCTTGGGGCGTCCGTCACAAATTTGGCAGCCGCATTCTGAACCGTTTGCAGTCGCTGCAACAAACCCTTGTCTAGACCAGAGTAAAGGGCATTACAATAGTCAAGACGTGAGGACACCAGGGCTATTATGACTTGTTTGCGCGCAGAAGGAGCAAGGTAATATTTTATTTTTCTTAGGATTTTGATGATGCCCCAGCAGGTCGACACCGTTCTATTTACCTCTAGGTTCATGGAGAGCGAAGCATCAATCAGGACCCCCAGATTACGAGCTGAGTAAGTGGGAGAGGGACACAGTCCCAAAGAGGGGGGCCACCACTCATCCGACCATAGGTCACTCCCACCACCAAAGACAAGAATCTCTGTTTTATCCCCATTCAGCTTTAAGGAGTTGTAAATCATCCATTTAGAAACTGCCTCCATGGAGTTTCTAAAGCTGAGAGCAGAGGAGTCGTCCGGGTGTGAGAGGGACACCATGATCTGGGTATCGTCTGCATAAGAGACCACCTCCATCCCATAAGATCTTATTAGCTTGGCAAGTGGGGCTACATAGATATTGAAAAGGTTAGGGCTAAGAGCCGAACCCTGTGGAACCCCACATTGAACAGGCAGGGATGGAGATAGGAATTCGCCTAGTTTGACCCTCTGTTCTCTCTGATCCAAAAAAGAAGCCAACAGGCTCAGGGCCGCTCCCTCCCCCCCAATCTCCCTCAAACGGGCTGTCAAAGTCACCGGGGATAGGGTGTCGAAGGCTGCTGTAAGGTCTAATAGGACCAGAAGAGTAGTATGGCCCTGGTCCACCTCCGTGCGGATATTGTTTAATACAACAGTAAGAGCGGACTCTGTACTATGGGACCGCCGAAAACCATGTTGGGCTGGATCGAGAAGCCCATGCCCATCTACAAAAGCCATCAAATGTTCATTAAGATGGGTTTCGAGCATTTTGGCAGGTGCCGGAAGCAGCGAAATAGGACGAAAGTTCTTCAGAGTTTCAGGATCAAGGGAGGGCTTTTTTAAAAGAGGCTTGACCACCGCCCTCTTCCACACGGCCGGGTACACACCCTCATGTATTGCCCTGTTCATGATCTCAAGAAGGGGGGGCAATAGGACATCCCTACAATCCTTAAAAACTCTGAGAGGGCAAGGGTCCAGGGGTGAGCCCGACCTGGTTTTACTAAGCAGCCTATCAAGTTGGACTATGTCAAGCGGAGGAAAACAGGACAGACTAGCCTTAGCAGTCCGATTATCAATTTCACTTTCAGCCCCCGAGATGGCCGGAATGCGAGGGGGGGGGCAAAGAGGCCCGTTGTAATTCCAGAGCGGAATAAATATCCGCAATTTTGGAATGAAAGAACTGAGCAATCCTATCACAGAGATCTTGAGAACTGACGGTAGGATTGGGAGTTTGCAGAGAGCACAGAGAATCAACAATCCGAAAGAGGTCTCTGGGAGACATGAGAGAGGTAGTTATTTTAGCGAAGTAATCCTGCTTTTGTTTGATTACCTCCACCTTGTATCTTTTGAGAAAGAGTTTATGTTTTTCCCTTTCAGTTAAGTCCCAGCTCGCCCTCCACACCCTTTCCTGTTTCCTACAGTCCTGCCTCATGCGTCTCAGGGGATCAGTAAACCAGGGGGCCGAAGGACTCTTTCTGGCCGAATAGCGCAATGTGACGGGGGCCAAAGTATCAATTGCCCTGCTCAGAGAAGAGTCAAAATCAGAGGCCGCCAGATTAACATCTCCAACATTAGCAAACTTATTATTGGGAATCAGTGGCGCCAGGGTCTCTTTTGAAATCGCCTTAAGATTACGTCTGGGTTCTCTTCTGCTATGGCTGAAGGACCTAGAGATGGCGGGGGGACCCTGGAACTCCAACGGAACAGCCAGATGGTCGGACCAGACCAAAGGAATGGGTTGGCCCGTCGAAATCCTAGGGTCATTCGAAAAGACCCCATCCAGAGTGTGACCGGCCTGATGAGTGGGGAATTTAATCAGTTGATATAGGCCACACGCGGACATAGAGTCCAGAAGAGAGAGGGAATCCTTGGAATCAAAATTTTCCAAATGAAAATTGAAGTCCCCAAGGATCGTCATGTATTCACAACCAAAATAAGGTTCTAGGATATTGAGCAGTTTTTGACTAAAGGCAGTTCTAGGTCCAGGGGGTCTATAGATTATAATGCCAACAAAGGGAAGAGAAAAAGCCGAAGTGATCACAAAGTGTAGGGCCTGAAAAGGATCTGAAGGAGCGGAGAGCGGAGTGGTACGACAGGAATAGGAGATTTGATGTACAATCCCCAACCCACCCCCTCTGCGACCCACCCGATCTAGTCTTCCAAGAGCATAGCCTTCGGGATGGCGTCTATAAGATCCGGGCCGGAAGAATCCGAAGCCCAGGTTTCCGTTACAAACACCCAAGAGGGTTTTACACTTGACACAAACTCAGCGCGGACGAGCGCAGACGGGCTATACTCTGGCGCGACTCCGGAGCGCGAGGAGCGCGCCCGCTGCACGTGAACGCTGCGTGCAAACGTCATTGGCTTAAGAAGAGGTCGAAAAGCGCCGTCCTAACAACTAGAGTGCAATCCAATATGGCGCCCGTTTACCGGCACTATCTATCCCCAAGATGGTCCTGGAAGTCCAATCTAAGGGCAGAGGGACCCGCGAAAATCGCGGTGAGTAGCGTTTTCTTTTAATGTGCGAGTATGTGGAGATAAAATCAGGGGAAAAACAACACTATCTAAAATAAGGCAACCACAAAACAGGGAACTTTAAAAATCGCTAAAATAGCGAGCGGTGAGTAAATTCAATTACATTCATGCGCAAAGCAAGAAATGAGGCAGCGCGATGTGTAATGGCACAGCTACAAGCTGAGAATACCGTGTATTGATTGTTTCCAATTATATATCTAACATCAAGAGCACTTAAAGCATGCCTCTTATCACATGAAAAACGTCCCTGGTGTCCAGCTCATTCTATTATTATGAACTTGAAATGGTCCAGGCAGGTAAGACACATTGAGGTTGTTTTAATCATTTTAGATATATATGAAGTACTTTGATTCTTTGGGGCCAACATTTTTGAGGTGGCATCACCTGCAGATGAATGTCCTCGCACTACAAGTTAGGGATAAAAAAGACAATATGCCACTTAATCTATTGAAAGCAAATCGTATTGAAATTGCCACTTAGATTGAAATCTCAGGTATGATTTTTTTTTTTTTTTAGCTGTGGCATTTTTGTAATAGCATTCTTCTAATTTTAGAACAGAAAATCATTTAGCAGTGTATCTGTTTTTTTCCAGGGGTCATTGGGGGATCTTAGCGCTCCTGGAGACCATCCACTAGTATCCTCAATTCAAAACAAAACTAGCACAATTATATAGGCAAAGAAGCACGTCAAACTCTATGTTAAAGATATTCACACTTGACAACATTATTTTAATATGTGCTGGAAGGCCCTTAGCTAAAGCTAAGGTGTGTTTTTTCAAAGGCTAGATGACAGGGGCAACCTCATACTTTCCCTGTGTCCATCACACGATATTGTGGAGAAGATTAGCACAGGGCATAAGTACAGGTAGTTAATCATGTAATCTTACAGACATTAGTGAGGGTTGACCAGTGACATTGTGCGCATCCAGTCCACTAAACCGCTTGGTCTTTCAGACCAGTGAGACACATCAATGATATAGAACTCAGGACACTGATACTAAACTTCCCACTGTTCCAACTGGTGGCTTCCATGAAGTGTCACCTAGATTTTTATTCAAGACTATAAAAGGTCTTAGATTATTTAACTGACTTGAACAGCAGGAAATGTTTTCACCAAGCAAACAATTTAATCTGAAGGAAGTGCTCACAGTAGTTACACGCACCATAAGCAGACCTTTAATAATATATGGTCTTTGGGAAGAGGGCAGCAATGACTGTAGCCCTCACACTCCTTTGGTGAGTGATGCTTGAGGCAAACTACCTGTAACATAATATTCACAGAAACAAAAGATTATTTTCCATTCATTTGATTGTTTAAATTTAAAGGAGCTCAGCAAAAGTTCATATAAATTATGTTAGAATAGTGCACAGTTATTAATCAGTAAATATGAAAGAAATTCATCTTGAAAGGATGATGTACATTTAAAATGTTATTTTACCACTACAACTCAATAGCAGGAAATGAAGAAGGCTCGATGTCTATAATGACATGAATAATACTGTAAGAAATAATTTATGTTTCTTTTAAAGAATTGCAACAAACCTATTGTCTTACACAATTTAAGCACTTCTTATCACTTGGGAGTTTACTCAATTGACCCAAAAGTAAATGACTTTTTATGCTTATTTTTTGGGAAAAACTAGATTAACTTTTTGGTCATATTATTTCAATTAGAAATTTTCACAGTGGGTTGATATATTTCCTAGTATATTTACTTTCAGTAATTACAATATATAAAATGTTATGATGTGAAACATTTTTAGAAAGAACAAACATCTATTACATATTTTAGAAACTATTAAGAACATCAGCAAACTCCCAGATCGCACAGCAAACACTCCAGTGAATGAAAGAGGACTATTATAATCCTTTGTTCATTTACATTATTGAAATTAAAATATTAGTTATTTTATAGTGACCCTCAAATTGTTATTGCTAACATACACAGAAAATTACAAATATGGAAGTGATGGATAGTTTGTGCTAATTCTGAAAGCAACAATTGAGTATATGTATTTTTGTAAATATATTCACAAAATGTGCACTTTTTCTTTTGGAATGCCATATTCTACAACGCTGAACAAATATGTAAAACTTGCCAGCTATTTTATGTCTACAGTGAACATCAAATCAAAGGCACAATCTACTGTGAAGGCACCTAAGGTGTTTGGAGAGTAACAGATCAAGTGGTTGGAAAAGCCCATAGATGAAAGCTGGCAGCATATTGATGCTGGCCAAAGTGTTTTGATCTCTCAACCAGTACAATGGAGCGAAGTGACGGCTGTGTGTAAGCTCTGCTCTCTTTCGGCTACATGACCCTAAATAATCTAGGGGTGCTGTCATCATGGGAAAGTAGGCTACTGGGAAGAAGAGCCTGGATTCAAAGCAGAAGATATAAAATGTGAATGGGGACATACAGGGATACTACTTGCTCATCAGTTACATGACATTGCTACTTAATGCCATCACGTGCAACTATACTGCAATTAAACACGTGTGAGGATCTTTAACTCTCCCAGTTGCTTTGTAAGGACACAATGAATACATAACAAACCTGAAAGATTAAGAGCCTTATTACGAATAACCCGCTGTAGTTGTGGTGGCATCCATGGACCACCAGACTGGCAGTCCATCACCGTATTACGAGTTTGGTGGATGGACAGCCACTTGACTGCTGCAACCGCCAGGGATCCCTGAGGCAGCAACATGCTGGCTGTGCTGCTGGGGCACTGCCAAGCATATTACGAGTTGCCTCACCTCGATCCTATCCACAGCAGTAAACCTGCAATGGAAAGGATGGCGGTGAGGCAAGTCAGGGCACCCGGTTGCATCTGTGCATGGCTGTGCATGCGGGGGCCACAAGTTGTGCCCCCTGTTTTTCTGTACCCCCTTTTCCTGCATGGGAAGAAATACACAACATGGTGCATTTCTTCCTATGCAGAGACATGCTTTCGCGGTCCCAAAGCGCTGCCTTTGTATGTCTCTCCTTTGAGCCTTAGAAAGGCACCTTTGTGAGAACACCGTAGCAGAATTAAACTCGTAATACGGTGGGTGGTCTGACTTCTAGTTTGGTGGTCTTCCTGCGGGGCACAGGCATGGCAGCCCGCAAGAAGACCACCAAACTTGAAATCAGGCCGTAAGAATTGGATAGGCATCTCAAATAGCTTTTTATAGTGAGCTCCATTTTCCCTATTAGTGGTTGTGGTATCTCATATGCTTGAAGCATTAGAAGCCCACACCTGTTTTGCTCACTTTTACTCAAAAAAATGCATATTTATTTTTTACGTTTGCACCTTGATTTGCACTTGGCTGCCCTTCTACAAGGCAACATTTAGATTCAGATTCACAAAACCATGTTCCCAATCTGCAAATCATGGAAAGGCACATTTTGCCCATGCACACATTAACAGGGGACATTTTTGCATGTGTGTGCTCACGTTGTTGACAAATGTGACTCTATGCTCAGGGTATTCCAAAAATGCGCCAGATACAGATTTCAGGGCAACATTAATGCAAAGAATGAAGTAATAGAATTCACATTAAATTCACCCGCTGTTCCCTTGCAACAGTCCTGACCTAGAACAAGGCTTCTGTCAGGGAAGGCAGGGAACTTTCTGCAGCTTTACTCAAATAGCCGGTTTCTGATGCTTATGTTCCTAAATCAGTGAAAATTGATAAACATTCCATGTTTCTAATGAATTAGTACAAGAAAAGAGAGTTCCTTCTGAAGCACTAAAATAGCGAACTTAGGTAGGAAAAGCTGGTATGTGGATGCAGACAACATACAAAGAGAAGTTAAAACCTGAATCATATTATAATAATCAGGCACTCTTTTTCAGTGAGGGTGGTTCCAATAAAGACCAGAAACATATGCACACTATAAAACCTGCTCTTCTAGGTACAGGTAAAAACCCAGAGAGTTTGCTCTGCCCTGGGATAGCCTAACAGTGAAAGAGTGGTGGTTTCAAAATATTTTCCCATTTTTCTGTTCAGGCTGACTGGTTTGAATTTTGAGAGTGACCAGAAACCTTGCCACAGACAGGTAAAGCGTGAGTCTTCCTAGGAAGTCATTGGAATTTCCATGTCCCCTGCAAAAAGGTGTCCTCAGGGCATATACTAACTGTATGTCACTATTTATGTGGTGCACAGGGTGTACACTAAGCTTAGGAGAAATGTATATTATGGCAGTGTAATTTGGGGAATTTCGTGCTACATTTACGTGAAATTCTATGTCAGGACTGGAGGCGAGAATTATACCTTCTTTCTTCACTTTATTTATATGCAGCCAATCAAAACAAACAAGACTACATTTCCCATCAACCCTGGGGAAATCTGTAGTCAAAACAAAATGTCCAATTAGAACAGTCCTGGGTGCACCAATTGGGGTCCTCCAGGCTCCAGATAGTCTGCCCTCACTGGCCCTTCTTCCTCTTTCTTTGCTGCTGCGCAAATGAGATAAGTGTTCTCTCATTACTCTGTGTTCTCATGCTAATGGCCTTGTTGCATTTAGATTAAATAACTTTTATTTTCCTAGCGTGCTATCTCTGTGTTGCACTCTGTGTGTTATGCATTGTTTGCCAGCATTCCTGCCATTGTGCTTACTTGTACAGTTTGTCAGTTGGGTCTCAGGTTGTTGCCCGTCCTGGTTCACACTGTTGTTGTTTTCTTGAGTGCACGCCTTCATTCTGAGGCAGCGCGGTGTGTTTTCCGCCGTTCGACGCTCCTTTCCCTTTTTTCATTAAAGGCGAGTGTGCCATCTGTGAGGGAGCTGCGGGGGCGCTTCCACCCCTATGCGGCTTGTCTGGTGTTCCCGCATTCCTCTGGCCGCCCGGGGGCATGTGAGGAATTTCCCAACTGCGCGCGCATTCAAACCCTGAAGGGCTTGTGCAACGCACCGTGGCAGTGGGTTTCTGGCCTGAGGAGGAAGCCGTCAGGTGTAATTTTACCACGATCGGTCTACAGGGCATCGTTTCTAGGCCCGATAAGCCGTACATTGTCACGCTCCACCGGGCACTTTAGTTGGAGTCTGTATTGTTATTTCCTACGCCCTCACAGGGTCCTGTATCAGCGTTTTACGCTCAGTGGGCACATTTGTCCCAGGCCAGGGTATCTATATATTGTTTCTGCTTGACTGCGTGTACAACTTGGACAGCCACCAGACATGTGTGCCCAGGGGTTACTCCCTCCTTTGATGTATGAATTGCGAGTTGCTCACCCTTTTTCTTGGCTGACATCCAGCCTCCCATAACGCTGGTGCTTTCCCAGCCTCTTCTGCCAACCAGAATTCTGATATTATTGTACCAGCTCATCTTTACTTCTCGTCATCATGGAATATGAGTATGATGATGAGTCACATGGAGGGGAGAACGCCCTGGCAGACCTCCAGTAGGACGATGAGTTCTATGACACTGAGGATGCGTCTATTTACAGAGCGGTGGGGAAGGCTATCACCTCCCCTTGAGGAGAGGTAACGCAAGAAATAGAGCAAGCGCTGGCGTGCTTTTGTGGCTCCCCAGCAGTTCCCTAATATTCACAGCCGGTCTCATCTTTCCCTCCTGCTAGATGGCCTCAGGACACAGGACTGGATACCTCAGCCTTCGTCAGGCTTAAGCAGGCCTTCCTGGCTACTTAGCCGGCTCTAACACTAGGGGCTCCTCCCTCCTCTGTCCCTCAGGGCGTTGAGGATACCCCTATTCCAGGTCCCTCCGGGCCATCCGACTCCACTCCTGCGCCGGATGTGTCTGACATGTTTGATCCGGATGAGATCGTCCATCTGAGGTCGTCTGACTGGGCTCCAGCAGATAAAATGGCAGAGTATGTGGCCACCCGCATTAGAAAACCTTTGGAAAAGGAAGCCCACAACTGCCTCCGGCGGAATGTCCCCGTTCGTCTTAGGACGGCAAGGTAGCCCTCACGCCGGAGATTGTTGCCCGTATGGCGACATTCCTTCAGAAGTTCATGCGCGACCCCAAAAAGGAGATAGACAGATCCTGGCACCCCTGCCAGGATAAACTTCTTGATGTCCTAGGCCCGTTGACAAAGATCCTTGATATGGCGGAGAAGGCCAAATCATCAGGTTCTCTCATCTCCCCAGACTCTCTCTCTGGAAGGGCTCAGAGGGCTATAGTTTTTCTTGGCAACGCCAACTGTGCCATTTCGACCGAGCGCCGGCGCTCTCTCATCATCAAAGTGGACCACAAACTTGGGAAACTTGCAGATTCTGAAGCCGGAGCAGTGGCTTAAGGGCATTTGTTTGGAGACCCGCTTGTAAAAGAATTGGGAAAATTTGTTAACACTTTTACTTCCCTGGACAGAGCGCAGTCCACCATCAAAAGTTTTCCCCCGGTTTTTCCGCGGGGCCAGTTGAGGCAGGGGCCGCTCGTCCGGCTGAGATACCAACCACCAGCCAAGAGGCCAAGGCTGCAATAGAGGACACTATCAGGACCAGTCCCGCTTTGGCAACTTTTATCCCACGAGAGGCAAGGGTGGCAAGGGACGAGGCTATCGAGGAGCTGCATCCTCTTCCAACGGTGAGTGTTCTCCCTTCTTCCCTCTTAAAAATCGGGGGGAGGCTGGGGAATTTTGTCCAGGCTTGGGTTTCTGTCACGGGGGACCAGTGGGTTCTACAGACAATCCAGGGCTTCCACATAGAGTATATGGGGTTCACCTATCAGCGTCACATACCCCGTCCCATCCAGTTTTCCCTACAGGGTTCTGCTCTAGTAGACAAAGAGGTTTCCTCCCTCCTTTCCAAAGGAGCTATAGTGTCAGCGGTCCTTCACCCACAGGATTTTGTCAGCAATCTGTTCTTAATGGACAAGGCCGATGGGGGCAAATGCCCTGTCATCAACCTGAGCGAGTTCAACGAGTGGTTGGTTTACCGCCACTTCAAGGTGGAAGGCACCCATCTTCTCAGGGATGTGCTGCACCCGGCCGACTGGATGGTCCGCCTTAATTTGAAAGTTGCTTACCTGGTCGTACCTATTTTTCATCCCCACCGGCGGTTCCTCCAGTTCCTTTGGCGAGGCCAGACTTTCGAGTTTGCCTCTCTACCGTTCGGCCTGTCCTCGGCACCTTGCTTTTTTAGGCTGAGAGCCCGGGGCAATCGGATGATTGTGTACCTTGACGATCTTCTTATGGATGCTTGTCAGTTTCATCATCATCTTCAGACGACAGTGGACCTCCTCCAGGGTCTGGGGTTTGTCATCAACGAGGCAAAGTTCATACTCTCCCCTCACAGACTCTAACATTTCTAGGTTTCGTGATAGACTCAAAGTAATCTACACTCAGTCTCCCGCCCCGCAAGGTCGCAAAGATTCGCCACGAGTTGCGTCGGGCTCTGTCCAGAGAGCAACTTTCTCTCAGAGTCTTAGCGAGACTAGTCTTCTCTCGGCCTCTATCCAGGCGATTTTTCCAGGCCCCCTACATTATGGCACGTTGCAACGTCTCAAGGCCCTGCACCTTCGGAAAGGTTGTCCTTACTCTCACAAAGTGTCTCTGTCGGAGGAAGCCAAAGGAGAGATCCACTGGTAGCTCCAGCACATGGAGGCCTGGAACGGTCGAGCTATTTTCGGTTTCACTCTAAATTTAATTTTCAATCCGACGCCAGCACTCTGGGTTGGGGAGCCAGGTGCGGCGATTTTCTACCGGAGGATTGTGGTCCATCCAGTCTTCGGTCCTCCTCAAAATGGACAACATCTCAGCAGTCCGCTACATCAATCATCTGGGTGGCTCCAAATCCAAAGCCCCGTATGATCTTGAGGCCAGCTTTTGGCAATGCTGCCTAGACCACCATGTGTCGGTGACAGCGGAATATCTTCCAGGCCGGGAGAATTTGGTGGCAGATTTCCAATCCCACAACTTTTGGGATTCCAGCCTGTGGAAGCTGGATTCCAAAGTTTTTCAGACTTTGACCTCTTTGCCCCGAGGCTCGATCACCAACTGCCTCGGTTTTACAGCTGAACCCCTTAGCAGTGTCCACAGATGCCTTTCTCCAAGATTGGAGCCCGGAGTCGGGTTACGCGTTTCCTCTGTTTGCGATGTTGACCCGGGTGACGGCCCATGTACGGCACCAGGGAGCAGACCTGGTAGTCCTCTCTCTCCTGTGGAGATCTCAGGTATGGTTTCCAGTTCTTCTGGAACTTTCTTGGGATTCTCGAATCCGACTCCCCCTTCTCCCACATATGTTGCTCAATCCCAATGGAGTGCCTCATCCTCTAGTTCTGCAGAACTTGTTGCGTCTTGTAGCATGAAGGATTACAAGAGACGATGGGAAGTCCTGGGCCTTTCAGCAGAGGCTGAAGATCTCATCTCTAAAGCGTGGGCGAACAGTACCGTCAAACGATATCTATCCGCTTGGGGAAGGTGGTCCTGTTGGTGTTTGTGAAGGAATACTAATCCCTTGGACGCAGATGTATTGTATGTTCTCAACTTTTTGGCTTGGTGGCCTCCAGTGGCTTCACCTATCGTTCTATTAACACCTTCCGTTCTGCTGGTCATGTTCCCATCAACAACTCCCCTGCCGGGGAACACCCACTTGTTTGTAAGCTCCTGAGAGGCATTAGGCTTTCCCTGCCTCCTGAGCTGCATTACTCGGCTGTTTGGGACGTGAACCAGGTTCTTAATTTATTCTTGTCTTGGCAACCTAACAGATTTCTTTCAAGGAAAGAGCTTTCGGCCAAGATGCCTATGATACTTTGCCTCATTTCATGCAGGTGTGTGTCAGATGTCAGAGCTCTAGACATCACTTCCAGGATGTTTACTCCCTCTGGAGTGACCTTCACATTGCACTGACAGACGAAATACCATTCCAGAGTAATTTCTTACACGGAGTTCCCGGACTCTCCCAAATTGTGCGTTGTTTGCTGTCTGAAAGCGTATGAGGAAATGACGGAGGAGTTTCGCCCTCCAGGCGAGCGCCAACTCCTCATTGCTCTACGTAAGCCTTTCAAGGCAGTCTCTTCTCCAACCATTGCCCGTTGGGTTAGGTGGGTTATGCAGGAAGCCCGCATCAGCCTCAGAGACTTTAGTTCCCACTCAACTAGAGGGGCGATGGTTTCAAAAGCATTTGGCTTGGGTGCCGGTTTGGAGGATATCCTCAACGCGGCAGATTGGTTTTCGGACTCTACCTTTAAGAGGTTCTACTTCAAGCCTGTGCTTGACATGGCTCACCTCATTGTGACTAAGCTGTGAACTAGCATAATCATCGCCTCCAGTCCTGACTTAGAACGAAAAATTTCCCAACTATCGTAATGGAAAGTTTCAATTCTATTAAGTACTCGGAGGCGAGGATGATCCCGTCCTAGGGATCGCTAGAGGATACTCCACCCCGTATCTCAGTAAGTAAACTAATTTTGAGTTCCTTTTCTGCTGTTGTAGTTGGATTTTTTCCTTATAATGATTATGTCATGTTTTCAGAACATTCGTTCATGTTATGGTTCATGCTTCTTCTCAGTGCTGATCTTGATATGTTGCCACTGCCAGATGGCTGCCTTGTGCTGTTTTCTACTCACATCATATTCTTCCATGAATTGATGACTCCATTTGTCCTCGTAGGTTCAGACTCGAATAAACAGGACGTCTGAGGTCTGGGTTACCGGCTGACTTTGTGCCAAGAAAGAGGAAGAAGGGCCAGAGAGGGCAGACTAGCTGGAGCCTGGAGGACCCCCGATTGGTGCACCCAGGACTGTTTTAATTGGACATTTTGTTTTGACTACAGATTTCCCCAGTGTTGATGGGAATTGTAGTCTTGTTTGTTTTGAATGGCTGCATATAGTGCATAAAGTGAAGAAAGAAGGCATAATCCTTGCCTCTGAGTCCTTAATAGGATTGAAACTTTCCGTTACGATAGCTAGGAAATTTGTCATTCCTGAAAATATGCTATTATGCCACTTCGCCTAAGTACATTCAACTTGTGGTAAGAATGTACTGTGAATGAGCCATTCACAGTAAATCATTTACTGCGAACAGGCAGGCACAAAAGAATACGAGTGGCTGTTGTTCTTGTTTTTTTTTTTTGGTTGCACATTGTTTAGCATAAACTGTATTTTTGTGTCAAAAATTGACAACATGATGCACTGCATGCTAAAATATATCACAAATGATCGATTTGCATTTAGTGTAATTATCTATAAACATGCAGACATTTCACATAATTACACAAAAGCAAATTACTCCCTCAGATATATAGGGCCACATTCCCATGAAAATCTAGGGATACCTTATTGAAATTGTAAGGAACACAAATGTTCATCCACAAAACGTGTATTTTAGAAAAGGCCATGAAAGAGCCATTGACCCTTTTTGTACTAAGAAATTGCCCAAGCAAGGCAAAAAGTAGGCAAAAATGCAAAGTGTACCCCAAAGCACTTTCTTTATCTGATCCAGGGGCTTTGAAAGGAGTGTCCAAAAACATTTGCAGTCTAATGTACATCTACCACTGACAGAGGCCAGGATTTCACAGGCCTGGATCGTGCAGGTTGGCAACAAATGCCGTGTTTAATGAAAAATTAGTCCCTGGCATGGTGACAGATAAACAATTAAAGTGGTATAGCCACTGCACATCTCTTCGGCCCTCATTATAAGTGGTGGAATTTCATCTAGAGTAATAACAAGCAAAATTACAAATGTGTGCTGCCCAGAGTAATTGGGTCTGCAAACTCTGTACCAAAAATGTTCCCGGCCCAGCGGCAGCAGGCCTATCTTTGATACTGCAGGGACTGCAAGAAGGGCAAACAGGGGAAAAGGGAATCTCCAATTTGATGTGGCTTCTCCCCATTCTGGGTCAAAAATGTGAAATCAGCACATTCTGGTTTAGTAATACTGGCTTGAGTTTGCAATCCTAGCATCCATTATCTCTGCACCAATTTCAACCGAACTCTTAATGGTGGCCTTAAAAACTGACGGTCAGGGTTTTTTGCTGATGCATTAAATATTTTATACAGAATGTGCTGTGTCATTTAAGTTAGAGAAAGAAAATGATGAGGCACATATAATCCATTCATGCATGTATACCAGTTTGACATTTGGGGGCCGATTACGATGTTGGTCGGAAAGCCTAAAACCACTGGTTGGAAGTTTTCTGACCGCAGTCTGAAGCTTTCCGATTGACACAGTCGGTTTGTGGTCCGACCACCGAATTACGATGTAGGCGGTAGTAGCGTGAAGCGACCAGTCATTCTGACATATTTCCTCATGGCTCTGAGTTTTCCAGTCAGTTGGAACCGCACTGTATTCCCCTATGGATGGCGTTTCAACAATCGAGATTACGCGTTGGCCTTTCCAACATGGAAAGACTGTTGGAAAGTGACTTTGGGGGCCCTAGCAGGGCCCCTTTCCTCCGCGGCCTATGGTTGATTGCAGAGGTGGTATCTAGGGCGCTCCCCTGTAAATCCCTGCACTGTGTGGCAGGCAGCAAGCTATGATTCTGACCTGACAAAAGGTTAAACTTTCCTTTTTTTAATACTTGGTTGTCACCCCCAAGTTAAGCCATAAAGGCCCATGGGTCAGGGTATTTAAAAAGGGGGGCATGTGTACTTACATTTAAAATGTCGTAGCAGTGAAAAACTCCTAAAGCCATTTTTCACTGCTGTGAGGGCTCTCACTTACATTGACTAACACTGGGTTACCCTTATTACTTTCAACACATGCTAATTTTAGATTGGGAGCAGACACAAATATGCTGTTTACACTCAAATGAATTGTAATATAAATCCCTCTTTTATTGTGAAGTCCGATTTGACGTTTTCTTGTCCAAACCATTTGTGCCTTCTGCCTGTGTCCGGGGTCACATGACTGTGCTGCTGTTTGTTTATTACTTCCAAACAGTGATGTGAAGGGGGATTGAGTGTGGACAGGATTGCCAATCCTGGCAGGTTGACTGCAGAGGGGCTGCACCAAGCCCCAGTTACATTTCAAATGACTCCAGCACACACAAATAAACCTGACACCAGGCCTTCCTTGCCTTTTGGCACCTCCAAACAGTTTGTAACCTCAACTGGAGAAAGGCAAGAACATTCCAGAACCAGATGTGAGGGTAGGATAAGGAGCTCCCCCACACAAAAACTGGCACCAGATATAAATAATGAACCCATCAGAATGCTCCTGGAACTGTGAAAGTTACAGAAGAAAGACTGTCCTGCTGTCAGAGGACTGCCCTGCTGTCTGAGAAGGAAGACTAGACCTGCTTGAGTCCCAGGCTAACCAGAGGTATTCCAAAGTTCAGTTGGCTGACCTCATCTGTGAGCTACAGAGGCACAACATTCTTAGAGGCCTTCCTGCAACTGACCACCCGACGTGCTGCACCTAGACCTGCTTGCACCTGCAACTGGACCTGCCTAAGCCCTGTTAGCCTCTGCTAATGAGAATCCAGGATCCCCAAGAGGTGCTTGCCCAGGTCCTGGTCCCCTGGCAGGCATCAGAGTGTACACCTCGTGAAGAAAAGAATAAAATCTTGAAGTGTGGACTCCTCCTGAATAGCCCGTTCATGTCATGACTCTGCTCCAGTGAGACCTGCTCTTTGCATCGACTGCAACTGGCAGTGATGACAAACAATGCAAAAGCTACACTTTGCTCTAGAGCAATGACAGTGTGCAATGACTGCCAATGCAGAACCACAGCAACAACAGTATGAAAGTCAAACCTACTCTTCATGCTACAGCAAAGATAGCCTGAAAAGCCGAACCTGCTCTTTGTGCTACAGCGATAATTGTTGATGATGCTAAGCCTCCTCCTCACGGCCTCATTCTATGTGAATGGAACTCATCGTGCCAGATTTAGAAGGCAACTTTTTTAATTGGACTTACTTGGTCTGTGTATCTGACCCTTGCTCAATCGTGGTCGGCCTGAACTTGTGACTTTTAGTGACTTTTGGTGCAACAAGATGAATGGGCGTAGCCCTCTGTGGTTTTAGGTGTTGTTTTCACTAACAAAGTTACATCTGAGTATCTCCAGTTCTAATGTTTAGATTTTTGTTGTTCCTGGTATGATTTTATTTATATTAAGTGACTTTATGTTTCTAAATTGGTTTGGGACTCTTCTAGTGTTCTTGTGTTGTGTTTCCATAGGACCAGTGCTTGTTTTCTGCATAAAAAGTTTACACATTGCCTCTAAGTTAAACCTGACTGCTTTTGTGCCAAGCTACCAGAGGGTTAATCACAGGTCAATTTAGTGAGTTTTATGGTTCACCTTGACAAGAATTGTGGCTTTTGCCTGAGTGGAGATTGCACCACTGTCAACTAATAACCCAATTTCTTACAGGTATCATGTTTAGTCAATATGTTATGTTTCATCTTAGTACTTTAGAGTCCCAACATGACATACTTGGCCATTTTGTGTCTATGATTTCCCTTGTTTTGCATTTCGTTATATAGCTGTATATTGCCAGGCATTCTGAAGTAACCATGTGGCAACAATTGAAACTCCCAATAATAAGCAAATGAACAAAACATGTTTCTTAAATATTCTGCTTTAGGTAATTACATACTTAGCTAAGAAGAACTTCAGGCATGCCATACTACAAACTATGAAACATGTAAACACATTCAACAAAAGACCACTGAGATCAATTTGACAACTTTAGTTAATGAAATACTAAACCTTCTCTGTAAAAGTAAAAAAATCAATAAAGTTTCTGGTGCATGCAATTTCTGTTACAGGCATAAACGTGTACATGAAAAAAGCCTAGAAGCAGACATTGTATGCAGACCAATCACACAAATGCTTTTAGAACACAAAAGTTCAATGAATAAATATGCTTTTGAAAATATACAGTAGTCTCTCTGGGAGATGAGCAATTTGTTTAATAAAATTGTGGGGAACTATAAACAGAAATTGATTTTACTCTTTTATATATACTTATGCCTAAACATATATAGTCAAACAGCCCACAGGAAAGTCTCCAAAAGGTAATTTAGAAAATGGACTAATGTAGGATTTCTGTAGGAAAATGATGGTATTTTGAAATGAAAGATCACTAACTCATCTAATAATGTGAATGGTGAAACGAAGTTCCCCTATAATCAGCCAGTAAAGAGAGAATTACAGTTAATTAACATAAATTATTTTATCACAGAAGGCTGCTCCTGCCAACTAGAAACAAAAGCAAACACAAAGAGCGTGCATGCAAGCTACAACTAAAAACTTAAAAGTAAATCTTTCTTGGAAGTTTCAGCAGAATAAAAAAATATGTTTGTGAAGCACAGCCTGGGGAAAACACATATCCTACGCAACACTATCCATATGTGCTCTCGTGAAGAGAAACAACAAAGGTGTATGTAGATAGGATGCAAATTTTCAATTGCTTATTACCTGGATAGAACTTGTGAAATGTAAGAAACTTAGAATAGCAGTTAAAAAAAGAATGCAGTCCAAGCAAGCAAAAATGCGATGGGTAATATTGCAATTCACTATATGCTACGAACCAAACCAACCTACAACTGAATGTAATAGTACATTTGAAAATTATTGTTTATTAACTTCAACATATTCACTATCAGTGTCCTTGCCAGGAGGATTACAGTCTTGAAACGTGTTCAAGTATAGTTCGACTATTTAGAAAATAATTGGTAAGAAACAATGCCAAAGTAAATTTGAAAGAGTTGGATAAGCCATTCTTTCTGAGAAGCCCACATCCACTTGCTTGAAATGTCAGCCTTTAAGAGAGAAACAACAGAGAAACAACCTTTCTCTGCAAATGCGCAGAAGAACCGGATCTTCTTAGTAACCCTTAATCAGGAAGCTTTTCTACTTGCCTAACCTTCAAGAGGGAAGTAAAAACCCTAATGTTTCAACTCCTGCTCAGACTACTCTTATTTAGCTACTTTGGAATAGTAACATTTGGTACACATGATGAGAATGTAATTTTGAAATCTTAGTAGACCTAATTGTCACTTACAAAATGAAACTTTGCTTTTATCAAATTTGATTTGTTTGTAATGTATTATTTTATGCTGTAACTATGTGCAGTTATTTGCTAATATTTGTAAAATGCCTGCCACCTCATAGGCCTAGTTAGTTTTAACTCTAATAAACTACAAAAAACAATAAATACATAAATGAATATATAAACAAACATAAACATAAACAAATAAAATTAAACAATCTCACAAGTCACATAATATTTTCGTGAAAGTCACAAAATACTGGCCATGAATTGTACACTAGGGCATGACAAAACTACTGGCGAAAAAATATTTTGGGTCCCAAACATTTAAACCTTTTAAAAATGTAGGAGCTAACTCACCTAATACTATGTATATTGCTTCACTGTAATGCAATTTCAGTGTTGAGTACACAAACGTAGGTGAATGTTACATTTCAAACAATTCTATTTCACTGACAAGAACAAAGGAATAGTGGTGTTATCATGGTGAGATATGTGTTTTTTTCAGAACAAAAAGAAAAAATCATTCATTTGAAACAGTTCCTAATAAATGTAATGAGCAAAGAATGTCAAAAAAGGACTGGTTGAGAGTGTCATATAATTTAAAGTAGCAAAGATATGGGTTATCTCATCAAATATATTAAGAGAAAACATATTTATAACAGCAGCTCAGTAAAATAATACTAAAAGTCAAAGTGATGGGTTGACTGTTGAAAGTGAAAGACCTACAGCAAACACATCTCATTTGAGATTTACTTAGATGGGTGGATGAATCTAGGATTCCCATTACAGTGGTCAGGACCCAATGGTGAAAATGGCACATGCCTCAAGAATGGCTACAGCCAGGAGCCATTGGAAAAAGGATAATTGAAGTTATAGATGGAGGTCTGTGCCCATTAGTCAAATGCAATGAAAGGAATAATAATTTCGAAAATGCATGTTCTTTTGTGCTTGGTTGTCAGGATGTGCCTTTCTGTTCTTGAGACCACAGAGACTGCTTGGCTAAAACTCCTTCAGTTATAGGACCGCAATCAGACGCCCTGCCTTGAGAAAGCCCTCGGCCAATTGGCCATCCAGAGAAACACGTGCCGGCTGTTTTTCATGTAATTTCACTGTTGGAACGAACAATTAAAAAAGGCAAATCCTGCAAACCAAGCACAAAAGAACATGAATTTGGGAAATTATTATTTGTTTCATTGCATTTGACTAACAGGCACAGACCTCCATCTACAACTTCACATCTTGTTTGAAATTCATGTGTAAACTCAGTGGACTAATCTGAGGCAATACATTAGTAGTCAATGAGCACACTGAGGAGGGAAAAACACCACATTTAAGTGAAAATTATGTATAGTGTTAGCTTGCTAATAAACTCCTAATAAGAAATAATTTAATGTGTTATTCTGTACAGGATGATGGTTTCAAATAATACCAGAAAGAGAAAAGACAGCCAAGCAGGATTTTATAATATGCACATTATTATGTGAAGACAAAACAAAAATAATGGGTTATTAAAATGTTAATGGGAGGAATAAACTGAGCTTCAAATGGCTTGCTGCATATTAGTTATATGTTTTAGAAAAGTACAGAAAATGTGTTACAGAGGATGCACCTTATTCATCATTTGTTGCTAGGGTGAAAACAAAGTTTACTTTTCAGCGAATCTAAGAAGCGTGAGGCATGTCTTAACAACACTTAAAAAGCATCAATGTTAAATATATTATAATAGGCGTAAACCAGGTTTTAACAAATGAATTCAACATGCATTAGTTAAATTCTACAAAACTGAAGAACAACAGACATGGGTTGACAGACAGTTCCTCACTCTCCCCGTATTTTTTTCTTCTTACAGTGGTGCTGACAGAAGCAGCAGTTCAGGAAACCACAGGACATCTAATTCCTTCAAACAGCCTGATAACCAAATAGCTCAAAACTTTTGCCAAAGTCAGAGTCTTGAGTTATAAATGTTCAAATCTGTGAAGTCATTCCATATCCAAACGTTTTCAGTAGAACTCTTCTTTTATTTGGGGTCCAATTCATAAGTAAACGTTTTAAAGTACCAGTTGCATCAATTGACTCGATTGAACACACTTTTTTTTTTTTTTAGAATTTATAAAATCTATGTAATGGTATCCTTGTGAAGTCATGTCAAGCACAGTTTTTCAGGCATGTTACTGCTCCTGTCATGAGACTTTTTTAAAGCTGTTAAGCCTCAGCATACAGATTTCTACAGTGGCAAGGGGAAGCCACATGGCCAAATTCTCATATTTTTTTATTCCTTCTCTGCATCATAAACATGTTTACAAGTGACCAAAGACCTTCCCTTACGCACCCACCAAATGTGAGCGTGTTCCATTCCTCTCTTTATTCTGGTAACTTGTCAACCATACCAGGGTAGGAAACGGTCAAATATTCTTCCTTCCTAACCTGTGCATGGAATTTACTACTTAGCCACACTTGTAGCAACAAACTTCACAAGAGTAAATTCATTTACATCTGCTTGGGTTATTTAAGTGAATTTCAGGCAGGCATAAATACCTTTGTGAATTAGTTCTGACACATTTGCTTCAAAAATAGTTTTTTGTGTAAAAATGGATAATGCAGTGGATTTTTGGTTTGGTACCACATCCGGAAATCGAGACGGAACCAGTGTCTTACTTCCTCCACTACACGGACATCAGCAGTACGGCGCACCCGCCCTCTCGTTCCCTCCAAGGTTCTGGATGGACACGATCGCAATGCACACAAGCTTCTGACGATACTCCCGCAGTACAGCGCACCTGCCTTCTCGCTCCCTCCAAGACACTGGATGGACAAGATTGCCGTGCACCTAGTCCTTTGACATTCTCCCGCAGTTTGTCGTACCCACCCCTGTGTGCCTACACGTGACACTGGACTTCAATGAACATTTCCCCCAGGCCCTGAAGAGTCACAGGATAATTCCCTTTTGTGACGAAACGCGTGTCTGCTGGTTGTTTTTCTTTTGTTGTTGCATCATTAAATAACTTTGAACAGTACACTGGTGTCGACAGCAGCAATTTGAACTATACGAGACATTTATACCATTGTTATATCCTCACTACGTGTGCCCAGGACTGTGTTCACACGTTGTTTGAGAGTGGAAGATGCAATAACCATATTCAGGCAAATGAATTCAAAATAGGTGGACATATTATATCATATTAGCTTAGCCCATGACTGTTCCACCATAGCACAATTTGCAATGCACTGAATTGAAAAAATAAGATCATTCATTCTGGTGCTATTTCAATGGCGACCATACCTTCAATGTATGCTTTAAAAAACAGTACAAATGCGGAATGTGGGCTCCACACCGAAGTGAAAAAACCATCTGTTTTACTGACAAATTTTTACTGATGTAGAAATGGAGAGGCCGGTGTTTGCTGACATTCACACAACATTATCTTTTCTACTTACTTTTAAGGCCATATGCATTTTGGTCATATTTGAATACAGTAACTCATATTTATGTGGCACTCAAAAGTACAGCACATTCTGCACCAGTGCTCAGAAGGCATTAAAACATTTGTGCAAGAGTTCTCTTAAAGTGTTTTTAAATATGACAAAGAGAGATATACTAAAATTTCTAGCAAGCATTCTACTGTTGTCAAGAATAGTTGCATTGCTAAGAGTAATCTGGAAAGCATACTTATTCTGATTGGTTTCTTATCACAGAAGAAAAGCTAGAGGGCAAATGATTTTGTTGGAAATATGCTCTTTCAGCACTTTCACTCCAGATTTCTTGCCTTCTTCTACTGATCCCATTTTTGTTTGCTGTAGAACTCTGTGCCCTTTAACACTGCTAACCAATGGTAAAATGCTGGTGCTCAAAGTGACTATAGTGATTCACCCTGGCAAGCATTGTGATTATTATTTGAGGTGGGTTAGTTCTCACCCTCTCAAATAACACTCCAAGGGCCATATGCATCAACACATTTTCCCATAGACACAGAACGGGCAAAACCCTTTAATGCATCTGGCGCCAAGTTCTTACAATTGAGGGAGCATTTTAATAATATCGAGAAAATAATACAGTTTGTAATAAATGTGCAGAATTATCATGCAGGCTTTAATGAAAAACAAAATGCAATTAAATGGAAAATTGTAGTAGGCAACCATATTTACTAGTACTAGGCCTCAAATGGCTGAACCAACATTGCTAGACAAGCTGACATGCCTAGAAAATGCCTAATGTACATAAAATGTTAATTTCATGACCTTTCCATGAACAAGAATGTTCTTATGAATAACAGTTACTTAAATGTTTTCATCTAATTCTGCAAATGTTTCTTCTTACACAATAATTGCTGCTAATACATAAATAAATTTTGTTGTTTTGAAGATAAGAGATGAACATTTCTTCATGGGGAAAGTAGTTTTGAACAAGATGATTTATTACGAGTAGACCAGATGTAACCACTGGGCGATAAGAAAAAAGTGACATTGAAAGCTGCTATTTAGAGCTAGTGTGTTTTCTGTGATAAGACGAGGGGTGATCCTTTTCCCATGAGATCACTGAAAGATGATTAGCTGGATGAAGAAGGAAGAAAACCACAAGCTGCAACATTGATAAAATATATAGTCTATAATAGTGTCTGTTCCTAGAGCAGATCCAGATTTTTTGGAGATAATTCTTTCCACTTCCTCCAAATCGAGCCCCATACCACGCTGTTTTGAGACTCTACAGAATTTCTTGAACTTCTCTTTATGAGAAGTTCTGCTTTGATTGATTCATTATTTATCAAACTGATTTTTGATGCTAAAGCTCTATGCTTTTTCTTTCACTTGAACTGGAACTCTTTATGGGTTCTGACTGACACGTTTGCCTCTCCCTATTTTAAGAACAGGAATTCTTCCCTTTATGGAATGGACTTAATGCATTTTATTATGAATATTTGATTGACTAATATAGATTTTCGATTTCTGTTCATAGTTGATGATTGAGATTAATAAGAATTAACCTGTAACTTTTGAGAAAGATGAATTACTAAAAGATTGGATTAATAAAACCCTTTAAATCATACCAGACTCTCATTATTGACTTATTGACCAAAAATAGAATAGTGATTGTGATTAGAATTTATGTGATGTACAGATCTTGATCCATTGCCTTGGTGATGGTTGGAATTAGCCCGGATGATGATAAACCAAGAATTTAATTAAAACAGATTCCCGCTCCAGCACAGTTTTCATTAGAATTTCTCTCTGAATTTTTTCATGAGCAATTTTCGGAGAATGATAGTGAAGACATCCTCCAATAATACGTATCTCAGGCCAGATCAAGAATGCGTGCACTGGCTCCAAGTACAGTTGAACATCTGGGCTGTCTCATGATGTGCTGTTCTTGCACAGCACATATCCCCATGAGCCTATTTTTATGCCTCTGCAGTGTGATAAGTGAATTAATTTACCTTCATATTTCTCTGAGTTCGTGAATTATTTTAAACAGCACAACTAAGAAATAGAAAGAAGCAGGCTCAGCTCACTATTTCCTAGATTTACTTCATGAAAATCAATCCTCATGTAGATCCTGCTTTTATATAGGTTAGAGTTAGTGCATGAGTTGCAGAGCCATACCAGGAAGCTGTGAACAACGGTTTCCTATGTTTCTGAGTGGTGCTGTCTGCAGCTCATGCATTGTCTCTGAGAAATCCATGATGATAAATGTAGGCACTTTAGAAGATGCCATTGAATAAAAACTGATCCTTGATTCTGCTTTGATCCAGCACATCTGTTTATGATTTGGCTCTTAATGCCCAAGGATTCTCAAGCAGAGTTGCAAGAACTTAAACTCTCACAGCACAACCATGCACATTCATTCAGAACCATGCCTGCAAACGCTGGGACATATTTACAAGTCCCTATCACCACCATAACGTCACTTTTTTTGACGTCGTGGTGGTGATACAGGCTACACCTTATTTACAAGGCAGCCTTGAGCCACTTAATGTGGGTTACGCTGCCTTGTAAATAAGGCCCCCATTCACACTATACTTAGTGTGAAAGGGGTGAGCAATGGGTGTTGAGGCGGGTTTTCCGCTGCAACACCTATTGATTTTGAAACTGTCCCATATTTAAAAGGGTGGCGTAAATATGGGGCGGTGCCAAATTAAGACCAGGGAAAAAGTGGTCTTAACATGGTGAAACGAGGAGAAATGCACTATCTCTCCTCATTGTTGTTGTTTTTATGTGTGCTGCATTATGCAGCATACATAAAAACAGCAAAACGCCATGCATGATTGTTTATGTGCAGGAAGGTGTCCCTTCCTGCACATAAACAAACATTTTAAAAATGACGAGTTGCATCTTCTATGTGTGCTGCACAAAGCAGCACACATAGAAGTTACAAATCGCCATTTAAGAGTGTCCCCTCCTTCACATAAACAATAATATCCTACAACGCAGGCACCCTTGCACTATGGTGCAAGGGTGCCAGCGTTGGGCGCAAGGTAGCTAAATTTAGCATCAGCGCTGGGTGAAAAGCAGGGCAGCACCGTATTGTTTTAAGTACAGTGCAGCCCTGAGTTTCAGAAGTGGCAGAGAGTGGCATTAAGCCAAACAGGCTAACGCCGCTCTCTGTCACTTCCTTGTACATATGCCCCCAAGCCTTCTGTCTACACACTTGGTTAAAAATGTCTACAACTCCAGCTGATGGATGGAGCTAGCCCAAATTCTACACATTTTCTCCTAGGCTGTACAGCAGGAGGATACTTAACATTTCTACTATTAAAAAAAATTGAAGCTCTCCAATTCTCTTTGAATCCTAGCGGTTAGTGTTTAATCCAGCTGTTGTGAAACGTTAAGACAACTGTTTACTATAAATGGGAAATTAAGTGTAGGATACATTAAAAAAAGAAAGATTTACAGTATTCACACAAAAGCTACAGTAATGTAGTGTGACTGAAAATCCCTGATTTGCTTAAACGTTCCTGTTTTTCGACGCCCTGACACGTTTCTAGAAAGTAAATACTTGGTTTTGTTTTCAGAGATGAAGGATCATATCGGTTGGTGCAGTAGAAAGAACATATGTCAACAGCCCTCATTCTCTCATAAATCGGTAGTCAGCAGGGCAGGACTGGATGACTATCTTGCAGAACAGTGAAGGCATGCTTTGTTGTAATGCAAAGCATGTATGGGTACTCAGAGCACACCAAGGCCAAGATTCATAGGCCACTATCACTTACTTGCCATATGGTATTTCACTCTAACTCAGGCATAGTACAGAGAGAGAGACTGATTCCACTAGACTGTTCATGCTAGAATAGTTAGCAGCTGATTATGCAGTGTCGGTGTGTGCCATCACACAATGCATTGGCGATCAGTTAGACACAGCTACAAAAATAATTGCAGAACAAATCTAAAAAGGATTAGCACATTTTATTTTTTACAGTATCTCGAAAACGTCTTCATTCCAGGTGTGAGTAGGTCATTGGTCTAGTTAGGTCTAGGTTTCGACAGGTGTCTAACACGTGTATTGCTAACAAGATACATAAAGTGGGCTTGAGTGAGCTAATTTAGATCACTGGCTTTCATTGACCAGTCTGTCCCAAAGATTGGCTTGAGACTTTGTCAGTCATGCCTTCTCTCTGTCCTGTTGAGTATTTTAGCTCATTCTTAATCCCCTTGGATGTTTGGATGTACCCTTCTGCCGCCACTTTTGTTGAACTGCCTGAGGAACTACTTTACAACTGTAGGACCATATGTTTGCTCCTGCTCCAGGAACCCGGCTCTGTGTCTTACTATAATGTGCCAATGCTGCATGTGATATCACATTAAACGCAGACCTACTCCCTTTGTCAAAGCTTGGTTTTGTATGTTATCTTCTATTTTTAGCCCCAATAACCCCTTTATAAATTAAAGGCTACCAATATCACAATGCGAAGAAAAATCAGAAACTCGACACACTATTCACACCTACGAGCGAGAAACTATAGTGATCTGTTTTTCCCCATGCAATTAAATGAAAGAAGCTGCCTATTATCCCCCGTGGCATTGGAACCTTCTATGGAGCATATGTACGCCGCATTAGTGGCACTTTCCTGATGGTTTCGCAGCAAGATTTTTATCACCCTATGTACAAGCTGCCGCTAACCTCTGTTAGCGGCAATTTTCCGGCAAAAACGTTCATTATAAAGATCGCCACGTCTGTTATCGATAATGACATGCAATGGAGGCGGTCCCTTGCAAAACCGCCTCCTAACCCCACTTAGCGATACCAACAAAACTGCCTCTAACTGCAGTTAGAGACAGTTTTTTAAGACCAGAAAATAGCTGGTCTTAAAAATTGAGATAACCTTTGTGGCCTCATTTCAGCAGGTTTTGTTGATGGACCGCACTGCAAGCAATGTTGCTGCTAACCCTGGGCATAGTGGGCGTAGTGGGGCTACGTGGAGCATCACGTAGTGTGGCCAAATCTATGTACACTCGCGCGCTCCACGTAGTCCCACTACGCGCCGCCCGCCTCCCGCCCGCCCTCATTTTAAAATAAGTTAAACTATGTTAAAAATAAGATAAAATGCCTTACCTGCGGTGCGATGTCCCGGGGCTCCCTCTTCCTCGTTGACGGCAACTTCTTTTTACAAATGTGCATGCGCGGACGCCCGCGCATGCGCCTGTCTCGCAAGAAATGCGCATGCGCGTGCGTCCGCGCATTTGTGAACAGAAGTTGCCGTCAATGAGGAAAAGGGAGCCCCGGGACGACGCACCGCAGGTAAGGCATTTTATCTTATTTTTAACATAGTTTTAACTTACTTTAAAATGAGGGCGGGCGGCAGGCAGCTCTGCTTCGCCCTGGCGTGTGCGTAGCGCTGCCTGCTACGCCTACTTCATAAACCATGAAGCAGGCAGCGCTAAGTACACTACGTGGGCGGAGCAGAGCACTACGCCCGGGTTTAGTTGCTGCGCTGCCCTGCGTCAAAACTACAGGACAGGACTGCGCACCATCAATAAGATAGTTCGCATTCCTGGGCCTCACTCATGAAAAGTGTTGCAGCGCTTTGACAAGACAGCGTTGTAACACTTTTCACTACCCCCTTCTTGCGACACCATGGATGCGCTGTGTTTACTGGACAGCACTCAACGACACGAGTAATGACAGATACGTCTGGAATCCTGACGTGTCTGTCTGAGCTAAAGTCACCCATTGCTGCAGTCGTGTCACAGCCATGACACAACTCCAGCAATGCATGGGGCCAGCCTATCCCTGTGGCACTGCGTCACCCTTACGGCTGCCATCATGCAGGCATAAGGTACTGAGCAGTGCCGTTTTTGAGGGATGCCCGGGTGTCGGCGCAGTTGGAGATCCATTGGTGGAGGTTGCGCACTGCGGAGTCATCGTCTGTAAGCGTTGGCGGAGTGGTGGTGCTGAGTGAGTTGACGAGACGTATTTCGGCGGCCTTGATCCAGCTGCGAGGGGGGCAATGATGGCGGTTGTGTACAGTGAACATTAGGATGTGGGATGCACTCAGTTTTATCGTAACTTCTTCCATTTTTTACTAATTTTCAAAGAATGCGTGCTGATTGGTTGGTCCCCTGCCCAAATGACACCTGAAGGAACATTCATAGAGAAGGGGCGACGTCTCGCCCCAAACCAAACGCACTGCGAAATTGTGCCTAATGTGGCATTCAGAAATTCCTTTCAAATTTGTCAATGTAATCCTTGTAATCTGAACACTTAAATAAATTGATATTGATTACTGTTTTGTTTGTTATTACAGTGACCCCTGATGAAGGGCTATTTCAGCCCGAAATGCATTGGGTTTTTATATAAATAAACTACTGTCTTGGATGAATTTGCGTCATTCGTGTTTTTGGAAGAGGTTCGGATGGCCCACCATCAACATCAGAAAATAGTAAATTGGCATTCCATTCCACGTGTGGATGCACATAACATCGATACGATTACAAGTTATTTAAGTGTTCAGATTACAAGGATTACATTGACAAATTTGAAAGGAATTTCTGAATGCCACATTAGGCACAATTTCGCAGTGCGTTTGGTTGTGTACAGTGGGCATGGTGAAGAGGTGATGAATACAATGATGGTCGGTCCAGGAGAGTCTGGTGGTGTGGCTGTAGTTGAAGGTCCAGATGGCGTTGCAGACGTGCTCGTCCCTGTGTCCTGCTATGTGGCTTGCTGCGGTGACTAGCTGCTTGAGCCTGATGTTGGGGAGCTACCCCAGGAGGGGGTAGTGTTCTGGTCATTTGGGTTGTCCAGGTGGAACTTGAGTTCGCCGAGTAGGATGTCGTCGTTGGATGGGAGAGCCTGGTGTGCAATGAGGTCTACAATGGTATCGTAGAATGGGTGTTCATGGCCCGGGGGGCCTTCAGATGAGGGTGTCGCAGAGGATGGAGGTGGGGTTAGTCCGGATCTGGAAGTTGAGGTGTTCCATGGTCACCATTGGGTCATTAGAGTGTGTGATCAGTCAGAGTGTGCTTCTGTAGGTGATGGCAATGCCTCCTCCAGGACAGTCGGAGTGGTCCTTGCGGGTGATTAAGTAGCCGTCAGTGATGGAGATGGCGATGTCCGGTCGAGAGCAAATGTTGGTCCTGGCAGGTGATGTGAGCGTCCAGGGTTGGCGGCGAGGAGGGTGCTGGTGTCGTAGGGGTGGAGTGTCCGAGAGGAAGGGTCCTTGGTGCTGAGCGAGGTCCAGGGGCAGACGGACACAGACCGGCTTTCCTATGGCTTGCCTTTGGCATGGGAGACGTCCATTACAATGCAGGCATTACATCGTAATGCCTTTTGAACGCAAATCCGACAACGCAGGTGCCTTTATATTGCATTCCATTACGACGCATGGTAAGGTCAGTAATGGAGTAGTTTTAATTTTTAGGGTGGATATGGGTTTAGGGGGTCGGAGATTAAATTTGGGGTGTTTTATGGGGTAAAATTTGAAATTTGGGGTGTGTTATGGGGTCAGTCATGAAAATTGGGGTGTGCATTTGGGTCAACTATGATTTTTTGGGTGTGTTTTGGGGGCTCAAAGATGAATTTTAGGGTTCATGATTATTTACACTTGGGTGCAAGTGTTAGTTTTAGGGTTGCACTCACTGAAGTGGGAATAGTAATGTTTACATCTCCGCAATCCAACACCTTCCCTACTGTTACAGTATGCCTAGTATTAGTATGCATTGTAATGGATTGTGATATAATGGTATGCATCGAAACTCCATATATACCTTTGACACACCAGTGATAAGCCTGCTGCGCATGGCCGCACAGCAACCGCCATTGAGAAGTGATGTGGGGGACTGGACAGCTGGGAGGTGGAAAACGCCGGAAAGAACACTGGCTGGGTCTCGGACGCGGGGGGGGGGGTGTGAGCGGGTGTTGTAAATATTTAAATGAGAGAAATCTTACCTCGGGGCCGGGTCCCGTGTCTTCATTGCTCTGCTCTCCTGAGTCTGCTTCCAGGAACAGGAAGTAGGCAGCCAGGCTCCCTCCCCTATGCCAATCACAACGCTGCAATGCGGTGTTGGGATTGGTCATTGGCGCCTGATGAAGGGCTATTTCAGCCCGAAATGCATTGGGTTTTTATATAAATAAACTACTGTCTTGGATGAATTTGCGTCATTCGTGTTTTTGGAAGAGGTTCGGATGGCCCACCATCAACATCAGAAAATAGTAAATTGGCATTCCATTCCACGTGTGGATGCACATAACATCGATACGATTACAAGTTATTTAAGTGTTCAGATTACAAGGATTACATTGACAAATTTGAAAGGAATTTCTGAATGCCACATTAGGCACAATTTCGCAGTGCGTTTGGTTGTGTACAGTGGGCATGGTGAAGAGGTGATGAATACAATGATGGTCGGTCCAGGAGAGTCTGGTGGTGTGGCTGTAGTTGAAGGTCCAGATGGCGTTGCAGACGTGCTCGTCCCTGTGTCCTGCTATGTGGCTTGCTGCGGTGACTAGCTGCTTGAGCCTGATGTTGGGGAGCTACCCCAGGAGGGGGTAGTGTTCTGGTCATTTGGGTTGTCCAGGTGGAACTTGAGTTCGCCGAGTAGGATGTCGTCGTTGGATGGGAGAGCCTGGTGTGCAATGAGGTCTACAATGGTATCGTAGAATGGGTGTTCATGGCCCGGGGGGCCTTCAGATGAGGGTGCCGCAGAGGATGGAGGTGGGGTTAGTCCGGATCTGGAAGTTGAGGTGTTCCATGGTCACCATTGGGTCATTAGAGTGTGTGATCAGTCAGAGTGTGCTTCTGTAGGTGATGGCAATGCCTCCTCCAGGACAGTCGGAGTGGTCCTTGCGGGTGATTAAGTAGCCGTCAGTGATGGAGATGGCGATGTCCGGTCGAGAGCAAATGTTGGTCCTGGCAGGTGATGTGAGCGTCCAGGGTTGGCGGCGAGGAGGGTGCTGGTGTCGTAGGGGTGGAGTGTCCGAGAGGAAGGGTCCTTGGTGCTGAGCGAGGTCCAGGGGCAGACGGACACAGACCGGCTTTCCTATGGCTTGCCTTTGGCATGGGAGACGTCCATTACAATGCAGGCATTACATCGTAATGCCTTTTGAACGCAAATCCGACAACGCAGGTGCCTTTATATTGCATTCCATTACGACGCATGGTAAGGTCAGTAATGGAGTAGTTTTAATTTTTAGGGTGGATATGGGTTTAGGGGGTCGGAGATTAAATTTGGGGTGTTTTATGGGGTAAAATTTGAAATTTGGGGTGTGTTATGGGGTCAGTCATGAAAATTGGGGTGTGCATTTGGGTCAACTATGATTTTTTGGGTGTGTTTTGGGGGCTCAAAGATGAATTTTAGGGTTCATGATTATTTACACTTGGGTGCAAGTGTTAGTTTTAGGGTTGCACTCACTGAAGTGGGAATAGTAATGTTTACATCTCCGCAATCCAACACCTTCCCTACTGTTACAGTATGCCTAGTATTAGTATGCATTGTAATGGATTGTGATATAATGGTATGCATCGAAACTCCATATATACCTTTGACACACCAGTGATAAGCCTGCTGCGCATGGCCGCACAGCAACCGCCATTGAGAAGTGATGTGGGGGACTGGACAGCTGGGAGGTGGAAAACGCCGGAAAGAACACTGGCTGGGTCGCGGACGCGGGGGGGGGGTGTGAGCGGGTGTTGTAAATATTTAAATGAGAGAAATCTTACCTCGAGGCCGGGTCCCGTGTCTTCATTGCTCTGCTCTCCTGAGTCTGCTTCCAGGAACAGGAAGTAGGCAGCCAGGCTCCCTCCCCTATGCCAATCACAACGCTGCAATGCGGTGTTGGGATTGGTCATTGGCGCCGGGAGGAGGCGTTCAGCCAGGGGCTGGAGGTGTGGGCATGTTCTCCATGCAGGCTGTAATGCAGCCTGCACTGCGAACAGGGCAGTGCACATGACTGCTTTGTGCGGCCTGAGTGGGCCTACCAAACAGTTACTGCACACTTGAGTGGGCATGCCACTCCGACCCTACCCTGCTCCGTGAGTGGAGCAGCCCTACCCACCCACCCGTCCGCAAAGGAAACATGGTACGATAACATCAGGAAGTTATCAGCATGTGATGATTGTTCCTCTTCTTGCACTGCCTGGAAGCAGTGGGGCGACGTTCTTTCGCCATAGCGGATGAGCTGACACTGGGGGTGTGTCATCTACAGGTGCTAGGCCAGGGCGACTCGACCCCCGGGCCTCCTCTGCTACGTGTCTCACCTTCTCCTTACCTGGACATTGACACCGTGGCGCAATCCATGGAACTCTCTCAAAATCTGTGACTGAGCCAGCAGGAGCCCCAGCCAGGTGGGATTTCACAAGTATGGGTACGGCAGTCGCCGCCAAGTCCGCTGGTGAACCTCCCGATGCAGTTGATGCAGCAGGGCCCCCTTAGGCGTGAACTTGCAGCGCTCATGCAACACAATTTTGGCACAGCTCAGGTGCCTCACCCTCCACAGTGTCCAGCCAGTGCAACCTCATCCGGCCTGTGATGAAGAGAGGTGCTGTCCACCGTTGGTAATCCTCTCTGTGCATCCCGGTGTAGTGGTGGATCGTAGTTTGCGATGCAGACCTCCCTACGTTGGTGCACAGGAGCGCCTCTACCATTCACAACTCCAAGGGGCGCAAGGCGGTCTTCTCCCAGAGGTCAGCAATGTCTCCATGCGACCGGCCAGACTTCACCACCATGTACGGGCGATCGCCGCGCCTTAATATCTACCGTCACTGCTCATTGACTCCAAAGGTCCTCCACATCCCACTCCAGGTTCCAGATGCAGGTCCAGCGAAGCAGCCAGGCTTCAGATGCAGGTCCAGCGATGCATCCAGGCTCCTGACACAGGTCCAGCGAGACATCCAGGCTCCAGATGTACATCCAGTGAGGCATTCAGGCTTCAGACGCAGGTTCAGCGATGCATTCAGGCTCCAGACACAAGTCCAGCGATGCACCCAAGCTCCAGACGCAGGTCCAGCGAGGCATCCAGGCTCCAGAAGCAGGTCCAGTAAGGCATTCAGGCTCTAGATGCAGGTCCAGCGAAGCATCCAGGCTCCAGATGCAGGTCCAGCAAGGCCTCCATGCTCCAGGCGCAGGTCCTGCTAGGCATCCAGGCTCCAGGTGCAGGTCCTACAAGGCATCCAGGCTCTCATCCTGGTCATCCTGAATGTTGGGTGGCTTGAGGGGGTTGATGATGTGTGCTGCACTTGGCCCTTGCTGCTCCGTTCTGCATTTCATTGTTTTGTTTGCCTATTTTCTATTGGAGGTCGACTGAAAGGCTATTTTTGCAATAGAGGCAAAAAAACTCATGTTGGGCTGACTAACAGGCGTTTTTTTTGCCGCTGATGGGCCTTTCGTTGGTTTTTGCCCGCTAACACCTGAATTCCTATTGCCATCACGCTAATGTTAACAGCAGTTTTCACCGCTGATCCTTGAAGCTATCGCCATGTAGCGACATCTTGTACATACATCCCTAACAAGGCGATAGTTTTCAGCGGTACACAGCGGTGAGAAAACTGCAGCTAACTAGCTTTAGTGGTAGTTTTCGCCCATCCTTGTACATATGCCCCAATGTTTTTATTTCAGTTCATTTTAATCCTTTTTTTCTACCAAGGACTATTGCCAAATTTTAATAATATTTCTAATATCCATTCTTGTTTAGGTTTATAAAAATATGGTCACCCTACAGTGTGTAATCCATAAGAGACACAGGTCCGCATACAATTAACAAACTGTAGCTTAATTTAACTGTGTTACAAATAGCACATTTGACCTTCTCTCATTAAAAAGGAAAAGTATGTAAGGGAAAGGTGCCAAGTACATTAGCACCAGTAAAGCATACACCTTTCATAACATACCTCCAATAGGTGGTGCAAACACCACCAATGCAGCATTCCATGCTGGAAAAACAATTAGCACCATCCAGCACAATTTACTGAAATGATCTCTCCTGTTTACTGTGCACCACACTGCTGCACACCATTTGCTACTCCGAAATTAACATATCTTTAGGAGTATTTTGAGTTTTTTGTGTTTAATTAGCAGCATCTTACATCATTCTCCCTTGCTGAAAATGCAAAAAAGGTTGGAGTAAAAAGATTCAAAAACGAATTTAATCCCATCTGCAGAAGAAAGAGTAAAAAGCTCGGAGGTTCTTTTACGGTTCCATTTCTTTCGCACTGCAAGCAAAGAAAAAATATCAAATGGTTCCTTTTATTTCCCCGATGAATAAACATCCTAAACTGAAATGATATGTGCACAAAATGGAAAGGCTGGCACTGAGCTTTCATAAAATGAAGCGTAACTAGATTCATATTCTAATGAAATGGATAATGTTTCCTCGGAGACTTTTTCTGGATCAGCCATTTTGAATAAATGAATTAGCATTTGTAATGAGAAGATATGAGGTTCCCAAGCCGGTGGAGGATGGGCCAGGAAAGCTCGAAATTAAATAGAGGCCCACGTGAAATAGAGAATGTCCTAGCGGTAACATAGAGGCATCTAGTCCCAACTTTTAGAACAATAAATGTGGAAATATGAGAGAACAGGAATAGATAACCAAAAATGTACATGTGTGATAGACAGAGCCTCAGTCAGTGACCCATAGAGAGGTCGCAATGTCGTTCCAAAAAATATCTCGTTACTGGTATCTGTCTGTACCGTCTGCCCTGAAATCGACACTTTTTTCTCTGCAGAATTCCCTGCCCAGCTGTCCATGGATGACTGGTAGCACTGTTTTTAGACTGCTCTGGGCTATAGGTTTCAGCAAAGCCGCACCTCGTCAAATCTCTACCTAATGGTGCAGTTAAGCCGCTTTTATCAGTAAAGGGCAGGCGCTAACAGAGAGGAAATCGGCCGTCTTGCAAGTCCTTAGCCTTTTGAACTTTTTTCACATTTTTTATTCCAGCCTCTCAAAGAAACAAGTAAAGTCAAGTCCACTGTGCACACATCATTGGAAAAAAGTACTTTAACAATATAGGAATTACACTACAATTGAACATTATTGGATTGCCCAAGGTATATAAAAGAAAGCTCTTGACCCGATGTCGGCAGCAAAATATTGGACATTTTACAAATCTAGATTAAAGTCGTCAGTACATTGAACCTATACATACATATAAAGGGCAGAGCTGGTATTGCTTTGAAACTAGCTGGACAATAATCCAATTTTTTCAAGCAGAATCCACCCACATGTATTTTAATGGCATTTATGAATTTGCTGACCATAGCTCCTTGGCCCAGAAAGAGGTATAAATTCATGTAGCTCAATATGACAATGTTATTGCAAGTCACCGAGGAGTTCCATAACCTTAAAGAGGAACAAGGCCAAAGGGACTGGGATTGGTGTTAGAGTTGTAAATCTGACCTATCCCCCAACATTTGCATTTTTCCTCAATGTCTGTAAGACTGGAGATAAAATAGTAAACCAACCATTAAATTCCCCAATACCCCAATTAAAAGCACATTTTCGAACATTTGATCATTTGCTATGATGTCATATATTATGTCATGAGTCTTGTAATATGTGAGATCATAAGCAGAGTAAAACAGTCCTGTGAACCGAACCATCCCAAATGTTGCTAACCAATTATTAGTATTAAAAAATATATAAATACGTTTTACAAATCTAAATACATATTGAATAAGCACATTTTAATACACATTTCCATTTCATATATTCTTTCAGGATATTATTTTTAAATAAATACATTATTTAATACACTGCTATGTTAATGTGCTGTAACCTTTATTGTATTGCTTATAGATGTAATAGAGTTAAGAGAAATGTCTACAATTAGTTCTCAATAATATATAATAACATTTTCATTATTTGTTTATTTAAAAAAAAAAAAAAACAATATATTTTCAAATACTTTACCATATTGAGATCTCCATCTTTGTGACAGAGTCCTGTGTGTTAAAAGTGACAAGTAGTAACATTACATTTGTAAATCCTTGTATGTGAGGTTGAACTGGGTGGGTGGGAATGGGAAGGCATTTAAGTCTGTATATAGTAGTAACGTTACACTTGGAAATGGTAAACATCAAAAACATGTAGCTCTGTTTAAAAGCATTATTTACTGTTCCAGTAGTGCTATAAAAAAACTATTAATTTCTCTGAAAAAAAAACAGTTTAAACTTAGGACTTGATAAGATCTTGGCTGAAGGGATACGTGATGGATATCCCTTCTGCTGTATTATAAGTTCCATAGGATATTATGGAATTGTAATATGACAGATGGGATATTCATCACGTTTGTGACGGAGTAACCCTGTCTGACAAGATCATAGCGGCATATAGTCCCAGATTTTAGAACAATAAATGTGGAAATATGAGAGACCAGGAAGATATGAAACAAATATATATTTGTGATGGACAGAGCATCATTCAGTGACCCATAGAGAGATCATAATGTTGTTCTAAAAAAGATCTTGTTACTGGACTTTGTCTGTACCATCTGCCCTGAAATCGACAGTTTTCTCTCTGCAGAATATCCTGGCCATCTGTCTATGGATGACTGGTAGCACTGTTTGTAAACTCTGAAATTCACCACTATGGTTAGCTACACCAACCATTACTCGTGCCCCTGTCAAGCACTCTTTTTGTCCTCAGCATCACTCATACCATGTTCAATTATGTCTTTGACAAAATCACTGATGAAATATCTGATTGCATCTGATTACATCATCTATAATAGTGCTGTTTACATTAGACTGAGGTTCATAAATACATTAGGAAGAAAAAAGGCCATATGCAGTAGCAGTTAACTTCCTGTGGCAGAATTGGTGCAGGGCATGGACTATGGTCAGGCCTGGCTGCAAACTACTTTAGTGCATAGCTGAAGGTTGTAAGTAGTTGGGTTTGTCTTTCTGACAGGTTTTGGTGAATGGCATGGTCATTTGTCAGACCCTCTGAAAAATTAATTGCACACAGCTGAAGCCCTTTAGTAGTGATAATTCATCATCTGCAAAGGTTTTGCCAAGATCTGGGTGCAGGACGTGGCCTTTTGAGTGATTTTAGGTTTTGCTTTCCAGCCATAACTATACTGTACATGTGGTTTTACCAGGACTTTCTTTGATATTATTTTGATCTTAAACCACATCCAACTTCTCTTTGCATGTATTCTGCAATTTATGGAAAACTAATCAGTGCACTGCCTTCGGCCAATTGTAGCAGAGGTTGGCCACAGGGCCTGGCATCTAGCCAAGACCTGGGCTCAATCTACAGGGGAACTCTTTTTATCAAATTGTATGTAATAAACCTACTCAGTCAGGATGGCAAAATATCTCTTGGGATATTGTGATATGTTAAAGGTCAGAAAGTGAAACAGTTACTCTATGGTTTTCTTTGGCTGCACCCAAGTATATATATTGTTTTGCACTTTCTGCAATATGTTACAAATCTTCAGTTTAGGATTATTCTCAGAGGTACTCTTTGTTCTTCATCTGCTTCTTCTTGTCTCCTCCACTCAATGTAAGCCTGGTAAAACCCCTTTTAATGAATAACTCTGATATGCCTGATAATTCCTGTGGTTCCAAATCTTTACGGATTATTTTGACTCCAGTTTAGAGTGTGGGTGACTTTGTGAGCATTCACCTTCTTCCCCCCTTGGAGGTTAGTAAAACATTTCAATGCGAGGGACTCTGTGGATGGACACTCGCTCCTTTTTGCAGAGGCTATTATTTCAACCACATCTTCATCTTGAACACTTGTTGATGACAGCTGTGAACTGGAGTCTCCTGTTTCTTGGCTCTGTTGTTGAGACAGTGTCCTGTTAAAGATGTTGAGCTGACTGCTCTGAATATCCTACTCTGTTCAATATTGGTTACAAAATCGGTTCCTGCAAAGCATTGACTCCTTTTTTGTAGAGGCTACAAGCCTTTTTTCAAAGTGTGGAGTCTTTAACCAATTTGTTACCCCATTTTTTGCCTTTTACTATTTAAGAATTTGCAGATCCTATGAAGATCTGCCAATAGACATGGTACTCCCGGACCGGGCGTATTTTACTGGCTTCATAGCTCTTGTGTAATGCAGAGGTGGAACCTCCTTTACAGGTACCACAAATCCACAAACTACATTTGTGAACCCTCTCACTATTTTAGTAAGCCGTGTTTGGTAGGAAAAAAAACTTAATATCTTGTTTGAAAGTAGAAGTCTTTTAAGCTAAACTAAAAAGTCAAAGATATTCTGGTACATTTCTATTTTCAAAAGTTTAAAGCCATGTGAGATTCTCAGTACTGAAAATGGTAGCACAAAACCAGAAAGTGCTCGACCCACTCATGCCTTTTTTCAGGAGCTTCGGTGGATCTTCAAACCCTTAAGAGCCGGTGTAGGGATTTGAATGGCATATAGCCAGACCTTGTGTCAAACCCACCAATAGCAGCCAGCCAATCCTGTGTTAATCCTAACTACATACTATCAAAGGCTGAAGAGAGAGGGAATTGGCCATGCTCACAAGGTTGGGCATAGGCCTCAGACAATGCAGCCACCCCCTTCTGGAAAAGGTTGAACGCAGGGGGTTTGGAGCATGCCTTGCCAGCCAACCCCCTTTGCACATAGCCTAACTTGCACCCAAACTGCGGCAGTCAACCAACCTCCACTATGTGAGACAATGTAGCCTAAGGGCTAGGTTGGTCGATCTCTAATCTGGGAAACCACGTTTGAGTCTTGGCAATGACGCTCAATATCCTGTGATTCTTGGCAAATCACGTAATCTCTCTGTGCCTACAAAAAAAAAAGAATATTAATGTGTCCTTGTGAAACGCAACTGGTGCACATGTAAGGCGCTCTGATACCTTCGAGTCAAGTTTGTGCTATATAAAACTATGAGAAAAAAATGTGTGGCTTTCAGCCTGTAAAAATTATACGAGGAAGCCAAAAGTGTACTCAATGATGACTTAGGTATGTTGGTGACCTGCTGTACATCTGTTGCGGTTGTGTTTTTGGAAGTAGGCAAGGAGATAGTAATGGTAGGCATACCCAGCACCATCTTCAGCACAAACGTTTTTGTAAAATGTGGGCTCATTGTAGAACTTTTAGACATTCTGTACATCCTTACAAACCATAGTAATCTTCTGGACTAAAGTGTAGGGGCCAGCATTGAGGAATCACTTATAGGCAACGTATGTCTTCTCTCTTCAGTTTGAGAATGCATGGCTGAGATACTTCCTGAACTGTCGGAGGAGTGGATAACAGTAAGGAGGGAAACCTAACTAACTCTTGTGGATTGTATGTGTCCAGCACTTGCCTTGGAGCATTGCGTCATATCTCTGTCCAGTGGCATGCACAGGTTGGGTTTCCTGTTTGACTGGCAAATTATGTCCACAATAAAACTCAATAAAACAATCAGAGTAATTACCTTAAGCCCCAGTGGTTCCACATAGAACGATTCCTAGCCAGTCTATCAACACTTCTAGATCTGATCTGATTCTCCCTAAAATGCATACAAATCTTTTAACTTTTAGAATTAAGATAAATTGCAGCATGCTAAATTCTATGAAACAAAAGCCAGACATTAGTAATGCTATGAGATATTTATTGGGATTTAATAAATTGGGGGAATGGGTATAGGTCGATAATCTCTAATAATAATGTGGACCCCCACCATTGGGTTGCCCACTTTGAAGCCCAATACCAGCAGGGCTCGCAGAGGGTGTCCTCTGTTCTTTCCATATCCATAGATGCTCCTTTACGATTTAGTACCAAGGATGTTGAGGTGGTCCTGAAGAACATTCCGAGTGGTAAGGCACCTGGTCCTGACTGTATTCCAGCGGACCTATTTAGGCAGAATGCTGATCTTTGGTTCCCCTACATAACGAATCTGATGAACTCATTGGCGGGGGGAACTCCATTTCCCAATTCCTGGTCCGGTGCGGAAATAATCCCGATTTTTAAAAAGGGGGATCGTTCCGCACCGGGCAATTATAGGCCAATCAGCCTTATCGATGCCTTGCAAAAGATTATTGCCCGTGTCATCCTAGGAAGGATCCAAAGTTGGATGGATGAAAAGAATATATTATCTAATCTTCAAGTAGGGTTTCGGGCTCACATGGGAACACTGGATCAGGTTTTTAGGTTCGTCTTACTTTATTGGAAGGAGGTCCTTTAGGGTAAGGGGCTAATTTTAGCAGCATTTGTGGACCTAAAATCCGCATTTGACCTTGTCCCCAGATCTAAACTTTGGGATGTTTTACTAGGGTTAGGGATGCCTAAGGAACTAGTGGATTTCGTGATCAAGCTTCACAGCTCCAATTATGCTCAGGTTCGTTGGGGGAAACCAGGAGAGATCACTGAAAGATTCAAAGTAGAGAAAGGAGTTCGCCAGGGGTGCGTCCTGGCCCCAACCCTGTTTTCCCTGTTTATAAACGGGGTTGTACAGTACTTTGACAACCACCCCACTGATGCTCCAAAGTTGGCTGGCCAAAGGGTGCCCCTGCTCATGTTCGCTGATGATACCCTGATATTATCCAAAACGCGGCAGGATTTGCAGCGGGCCCTATCTCGCTTTGAGGCCTTTTGCAGCGAACATGAGCTAGAGGTTAATGTGGAAAAAACAAAATTTATGGTACTCCATGGGGCAGGTGCTGTTTCGGCAAAAGTTTTTATGTGTGGGAAGCTCTTGGAGCAGGCCAAAGTCTTTACTTACCTAGGCATTACCCTTGGCGAAAAGTTGAGCTGGACTCCTCAGGTGAAGCTCCTAGCATTGAAGCACTCACAGCTAGCAGGAGCTCTTTTAAGGGAGCATAGGCTCTCTCAAACTAAGCCAGTGGCTCCAGCTGGTAAGCTGTATTCGTTGAAAATAGTCGCTGCTATTTTATTTGGTGCTGAGATCTGGGGTTGTAGTAATCTGTCCGATTTAGCCCTGGCCCAAAACAAATTTTTAAGATCAATTGTGGGCCTACCAAGATCGACTCCACGAATCCCTCTTCTGTTCGATCTTGGTTGCAATCCCATTGAGGACATTGCACTGCTTAGAATGTTGTTCTTCTGGCGAAGGCTATGGTCTACCCCCGAATTCCATCCATTTGCAAAGGCCCTGCTTGAAGTAAGGGGGCTGGACCACTCAAACAAGATCATATGGCTAAAAACCCTACTTATTGATATGGGAATGAGGGATTTGTGGGAATGCCTGGAAGTGGCTGTTTTTCCAACCAAAACAGAATTTAGAGTAGCATACTGGAGTTTAGTAAAACTTAGGAGATACTCTACTCTGGTAGGCTCTCCATTGACTAGAGACTTCTGGGACTTTAAAGATGAACCATTCCTCGAATCTTATTGGGACCTAATTACTAAACCTAGAGACCGTAGGTTATTCCATCAATTCCGGGTAGAAACGCTCCCACTCAGGGAATTTACCAGCAAATGGAAAACTGGTAAGGGAGATAGGTGTCCATTTTGTCCTAATTGTATAGAAAATGTATGCCACTTCCTTTATGTTTGTCCAGCCTATCATTCAGCTAGGAGCACGTGGCTCAAACCCCTGAGCAGAACTCTTGGTACGATATCCGCACTGACTGCCAAAAGGTTACTGAAAAATGGTGAAAACGAAATAATTATCATAGGGGTAGCCAAATTCTTTAGCTGGTTTTGGGCTATTCGCGAAAGAAATGGCGGACTATAGTAGCTTGTTAAATTTTTATCTTTTTATAGAAGAAATTTCAATGGACATTTTAAAAATCTTTAATGTACTGTATTGGTTGTGTAAAACCTTTATATTCTGTGATATCCTATTTATGGTCATGGTATTTCACACTGTTTTATCTGTATATATATGTCTTTTAAGATGAATAATCGTAATAAAGACTTTTTTTAATTGAATTATTGGTTCCTAGTTCATTCTCTGCCATCTTCTGTGACCACTTTCAATATTTGCCTTGATACATTTAGAGTGATATTGAACCATACAATGGCACAATGCCTGAACAAAGCAGGATTCATGTTCATTATTCATCTTAAACAGGTCACAATCTGAACAAGTGATAAAAGCTGTATTACAAAATGCTTATCTGCAGCACTGTGAAAGAAGGTATTTAAATGAATTTTTTAAAGAAATAATAGATTTGAGGAACAATAACAATGGATGTTATATCTGCGCATTGGTGTGCACTTTAGGATGAGAACTTCACAACCATTCTTAACATGTTTTTAAACACAGTAAAATTGGCACAGACTATGGACTTCCACTTAGCACTGAATACATGACACTTCCTTCTCTGGTTTCCTTCCTTCGATTGTGTGAGCTGATTCCAGTCCATGGTTTTCAGACTTTCCAGCTTTCCCCGGACCACGCCGTCATTCGGCAGGCAGGAAGCGAGCGAGTGAGCGAGCCGTTGTTGCTCCGCTATTCCGCTATTCTGTCTGCTAAGTGATCTTCCGGCTTTCCCCCGATTACTTCTCCACCCTCGGAGCCCCCGCGGCCCCCCTCCTCCAACACTCCAACACTGAAGCAGATAGCGAGCCAACGAGAGGAGGAGGAGGGAGAGGGCCGCGGCTGGGGGTGAGCCGTGGGAACCGAGTGAGCCTGGAGAAGCAGTGAGCAGAGGTGACGCTGTGCAACATACTTGTGGCGGCCGATGGACAGCTGAAGGAGGCTTTTTGCTGAGAGAGAGCCAGCGCGAGTGGCGCGAGAGGCGTGAGGGGTGAAGGACGTTCCTTCTCCTCGCAGCTCCTTCTCCTAGCAGCTTTCTCCTTGTTGCATGCAGTGCTTCTGCTGTTTCTGCTCTTTAATCTTCTTGGCAGGTGTGCCCGTAGAGACATAGAGTCACGGAGCCTGACCGTTTGATCCTCTCCCAGGAGGGTGTTTCCCATGGGCCTGTAGTGGGCCCGTAGTTGCAGTGGAGGGGCACTACTGGGGGCAGAGTATAGATCTAGGAGCGCAGGCTGCCTGAACTCAGCATTGAGCACTGTCTTAACCCAGAGCAGAACAGTGCCTCCAACTTCAACCATCAGAGCTCGCTTCCCATACTGGCCTACAAAGGGGTTGGTATTGCTCTGAGAATTGGATCATACATATTAAGTAACACCGAACAATATCAAGTATACGATCAGGAAGGGAAAGGTCATCGGGCCCCCCCATAAGACGGTCGCGGAAAGTCCAAGTACCGAGAGTGTTAAAAAAAGTCAAAGCACAACCAAAAGATGCGAACCAGACGCTAATCTCACCAATAGCGCTGATGTTCGAAAAATCCTTAAACGTCCCACATAAATTTGAATTTATGAAAGATCTGACTGGGGCTCTGATGTCAATCCAAGTTGAATATGAAACAAGAAATCTACAAGCCCCTATTAAGCCAATTAGTAACTTGGACGTAAACATCCAACTAACTGGGCAAAAGCAAGACTTTGACAGGAAATCATACAATGGGGACGTAGAGGGCAATATGAAAGTGCAAATAACAGATCAAATGACTGACCAAATTACCGACCTTGAACTATTAAGTATAACATCACATTGCCAAATGGACCATAACGAAATGGATATCGTTGAGACATCAAGAATTGAGAGGTCGCTAGAAGAAATAACCGGGAAACCTGGGAAAAAAACAATAACTTCAACTAAGTTACCTATAGAGGTTACTGTTGAAATAAGAAAAAATAATGTTCAAAGCAGGGACTTATGTCCTGTAACCAGACGGTAAATCGAAATAAAAGCTACAACTTAGCTGAAATCACCCAGGAAAGTCAAATTAGTACTAAAGGCCGTATTTCTTCCTCTTCAGAGACAACCATGATGTTAGGAAACGATGAAGTCACAAACTCGAAAATAAATTGTACAGAACAGAGTGAACAGGGAAAAGAATCACCCAACCTATTACCCAGTCAATCAGTCAAGCAACAAAAAAAACACTCAGAAGTTATGACTGTGAAAAAGGAACGAGGGAAGAAACCTTACAAGTCACAGGTGTTATTACAGGAAAAAAAATCGGAAATTGTACAATCTGACAGTGATAACAGTACTAGAAGCAGCGAAAAGTTATCTAGCGGAAATGTCAGGAGCAAATATATTAATATGGCTGGTGTAAAGGAATTTCCTAACATGCCGGAAAACGCTCATTCCAACCGAAAAAATTCCCCTAACACGAAACATGAATTTCAGTGGGATGAAAAAACGAAAACCATTGAAAATCACGATTTAGGGGTCAATATGGGATATTTTTTACCAAACTTCATCATTAACTCTTGAAGCACTTACATTTCAGTCGAATAAAATGGACACTCAAATTGAAATATTGGGAACAATGGCAAATGCGGTGGCCGGAATAGATCATAAACTAGCTGAGCTAAACAGTTTGATAACTAGAGCACAAGCTGATACATCAACAACTTACCTGGAATGTTCCTGTGCACCAATAATTAATAAACTAACATCAATACCAGACGTTATTAACTCTATACTGGAAGACGTCAAGGAAAGCCTTCAATTGAAACAAGATGAAAAAACAAAAAATAAAGAGGGTATGTGTTTAACAGTAAAAAATAAGGTGACAACAATGGAGGATCTAACAGGTATTATAACTGATTTAGATGTCCAGGACAGATCATGCTCTCCAATAACCCTGAACAAGCAACGAGAAAAAAATAATTTATTAGGAGGTGAACCATCTGACCATCTTGTAGGAAAGCTAATCGAGAACCTAGAGCAGGGTTACTCATAGTACGGCCGGCGGGCCACCAGCGGCCCGGCAAGCCTTCCTCGGCGGCCCGCGGACCTTGCAGACATCCTACATGTGTTTTTAAAAAAAATTAAATAGTGTAAACACTGCCGGTTGCAGCAGCCCGGACTCTGAGACTCTTGGCCGGGGGATTCCAGTGATTGTCAAAGTGGAGATGCAGGGGCCTAAGAGGTGAAATACAACAAAGCTTTATTAACATGTAAATGGTCTTTTAAAGACCTGTGAAGTACTCGGGTGCGGCTGTGTGTGAGTGCTCGGAAGCTGTCTCAGGGCGGCTGTGTGTGCGCGCTGGGAAGCTGTCTCAGCCCAGGCTGAGTGCTGACACACACACGGGTGAGATGACAGAGGGTGACGGAGAGAGGGAGACGGAGACAGAGTGAGAGTGAGGGAGACAGAGGGAGGGAGAGAGACAGGGAGAGATAGAGGGAGGGAGACAGAGAGAGAGAGAGACGGAGGGAGGGAGGGAGACAGAGGGAGGGAGACGGAGGGAGGGAGATGGAGGGGGACGGAAGGAGGGAGAAGGAGGGAGGGAGGGAGGGAGAGGGAGACAGGGAGGGAGACGGAGGGAGGGAGACGTACGGAGGGAGAGGGAGGGAGAGGGAGACAGAGGGAGAGAGACAGAGGGAGAGGGAGGGAGACAGAGGGAGAGAGACAGAGGGAGGGAGAGAGACAGAGGGAGAGAGACAGAGGGAGACAGAGGGAGGGAGACGGAGGGAGGGAGGTGGAGGGAGAGAGACAGAGGGAGAGAGACAGAGGGAGAGAGACAGAGGGAGACGGAGGGAGGGAGAGGGAGGGAGATGGAGGGAGGGAGATGGAGGGAGACAGAGGGAGGGAGGGGGAGGGAGAGAGATAAGGGAGGGAGACGGAGGGAGGGAGGCAGGGAGATGGAGAGAGACGGAGGGAGAGAGATAGAGGGAGGGAGACAGGGAGGGAGACGTACGGAGGGAGAGAGAGGGAGACAGAGGGAGAGAGACAGAGAGAGACACAGGGAGACAGAGGGAGAGAGACAGAGGGAGGGAGACAGATTAAGGGAGGAAGACAGAAGGAGGGAGACAGAGGGAGGGAGACAGAGGGAGGGAGACAGAGGGAGAGACAGAGAGGGAGACAGAGAGGGAGACAGGGGAGAGAGACAGGGGGAGACAGACAGGGGGAGGGAGGGATGGGAGGGAGGGATGGGGAGGGAGGGAGAGGGAGGGAGAGAGGGAGGGGGAGAGGGAGAGAGAGATCTGTGTATGCTGGGTCTGGTGGCTCAGTGGACGAAGGCGTCTGCTGCAGGGACCTGTGTTCAACCTCATGGTCACCATTTTTTTTTGCTTTATCCCCGCCCCTCCCTCTCTGACTCCGCCCCCACCGGTGCAGCCCTCGGCCACAAACCACACTGTAAATTTTGTCCCCGAGAGAAAGTTTGTGAGTACCCATGACCTAGAGGATAAAGAAGCGGACTTGACATCATTTACAATGTCAAAAAGACATAGGAAAAAATTACGCAAAGCGAGAAATAAAGCTAAGACAGAGCATATTGTACTGAAACACTCTCAAGAGGAAATGCCATCTAATACGTCTTATAAAGAAAAACATAATTGGGAGGAAACAACAGGGAAACAAAAAAACAATATAGGTAGAGACCAGCTTACATCAGTTAAAACAACGAATACTCCGTACTTTGATATTTCTGTGAAATCAGGTAAACAATCAATCTCTCAAAAAACCCTAAAAACAATCACTGAAAAAGACGAAATAACTTCAAGCGATACCGTGGAACTTTCTCTTGACGAACCTGCCAATGAGGGGAAAAAATACTATCAGGAGATACCACCCAAGGTCAGCAGGGAAACTGCTGTGTGGAAAAAATGGACAGGGAAGACTCCAAAAGAGTATCACTGAAAAAGGCTGCACAAATAAAGAGTTTGCTGAATTCCGGTAATTCTATAGCCCCGGTAGATATAATGGATGAAGAACAAATAAATAGCAGCATTTCAGTTCAAAGATCATCTCAATGGGATCATAATACAGTTTTGAATCCAAATTTGAGTTCAATACGACCATCCCGCCACCACGTCTTATCAAGTTGGATACAACCGAATAACACAGTAATCCAAGAATCCGTTAAACAAACAGAAATGAGAGATCAAATAGAGGATAAAAGACACACAAGGAAATGGGACCACCTAGTTATAGTAAGATGTGGTGAGAATAAACAAGTAATAAATAAAGCACAGCAAAGGGTCGGTACAAATAATTTTCAAACCAGTATATGATTCCCGAGGTGAGCAAAATACGCTGAATAGAGGTAATCTTCTTTGCCTCTCTAAATCTATCCCATCACTAGCTAACGTGGCATCTAACGACATTGAATGTGTTGGATTCTAAAAAAATCCAGAAGGTTCACAGCCATTAACGATAATAACTGTCACATCTCCCTCTACAGCGGAACTAATTATGAACAAACAGGATATTTTCCGTAGTTGGGGGATAATAATTAGCAAGGCTGTACCAAAGGAATATCCTACTCCACTGATAAAAGTCAAAAATCCAATAACAAGTGATAAGAGAAAAAAGTGTGCCCCAGTCTTCTCTATACTAAAAAATCCATTTGGAAAAACAGATATAGACGTTGAAAAACCATTGGTTGATAAAAAAATAGAGAAGACTAGAAGTATAAGTGAGAAATGGATAACAATGGCCTTGCATGGGAATGATAAACAATGACAAAATAATCAACAAAATACGTCTAAAAAACTAAGGAATGAAGGCGAAAGAATAACAATCTGCTCATGGAATATAAATGGATTAAGTAAAAAGTTAGATAATATTAACCAAACTACAATATTTAACTCCTATCAGATCATGTTACTGCAGGAGACATGGGCAACTGGCCCTTTTTTCCTACATGGATATAAAGGATACTTTGAGCCTGCGATTAAGCAAAGCAAACACGGCCGTCCCTGTGGTAGTTTAGCAATATTTATATCAATTGACCTGAAAGTGGAACATAAGCAGCTGTGTACGAATAATTGTAATGTCCAAACGGTAATGTTAAGATATAAAACGAATGATCATGAAAAATCTTTAATGCTGGGCAATATATACATTCCCCCTACATTGAATTCAAGGAACACTATGTGTGCTACTCTTACCAGTTACCTACTGGAACAAATGATGGATGATCCTTTTGTAGATTTTATATTTATGGGAGACCTTAATTTAAATCTGTTAGTACCTTTTAAAAGAGACGACATTACACAGTCACAAGACCAACAATGGCTTATTCCAGAGCAATCAATGGATACAACAACTAAATCCAGGCAAAATAAAATAGGCATAAATTTTGTGAAGGACATGGAAGCGATGGGATTACGAATACTAAATGGGAGATTCCTGACGGATTCACCTCCGGCATGGTCATTTCATATACAAAATTCGAAATCGCGAATTGATTATACGATGGTATCATTGAACATCTTTAACAACTGTACCTCGTATTATTTAAGGAAGCTGCCAGATAGTGATCATAGCCAGCAAATAATTACTACAACATTTTCAAGTAAGAAACACCAATTGTATTTGTCAACGCAAGGTCAGATCGGAACTATCAATTATAGGAAATTAATTTGGAAACCTAACAGTAAAGTACGTACCAATGATCTAGCACTAAAACCGGTTTAAGGAATGCTTTAAAGAAAAAACCTCTATGTCCGCAATTGATCAATGGGCAAACTTTACATGCAAATTAGTTAAACCACATGACCCTTCTTCTGAAACTATGAATAAACATGTAACGCGAATGGAAAAACGAGAAATAAAAATTAATTTAACGTATACAGTACGGAAAATGAAACGGTCTCAAAATAAACTCAGGAAACAACTAACTAAGTTTGGAAATAATAAAGAAATAATAACTAGTATAAAAACGTTAAATCAAAATTTGAGAAAACTAATTTGGAACGAAAAAACCAAAGCTAATCATGATCTTTGGACAACATTTTTTTATGCTAGCAATCAAGCAAATTCAAGGCATTTCTGGAAAATGATAAACAGTCTAGTAAGATCGGATAAAACTGTTGTAGCATCCGTATTAACCAAGACCGAATGGGTTAACTTTCTGGTAAACCATCTAAATCTGGACTGGAAATTAAATAATAGCGAAAATAACCTTAAAAGGAAGGAATTATATAATCCAGAACAGGATAATGAAATTGAAATAACACAAGAACAAGTGTCTAAGTTAATAAAAAAACAAAAAGACGGGGCACCCGGTCCAAATGGTATCCCGTTTGCCCTGTACAAGGAGGAACCAGCCCTATGGGCAGAACATCTAACCAAGGTTGTTAAGGAAGTACTTCGAATAGGCGTAATACCAGAATCCCGGAGAGGGTCATTAATATCCCCCATCTTTAAAAAGGGAATTGGGCGCGACCTGAGAACTAACGTCTAATAACACTATAAGACACAGACGCTAAATTGTTCTCAGGGATACTGTTGTCAAGCTTATCTGACTGGGTAAAGGACAATCGCATTCTTCCGCCAAACCAAACAGTTTTTATTAAAGGCCTAGGATCAGCAACCAACATTTTGGCCCTATCTGTATTAATGGACAAAGCAATCTCAACAAAACAACCTTTGTTTCTATGCTTTGTTGACTTCAAATCGGCTTTCGATTGCGTGGATAGAGATCGACTGTGGGATAAGTTACAAAAGCAAGGGATCCCACCCCTACTATTAAAGTTGATTCGTCTCCTACATACTTTTACTTGGGTCAGAGTGCGGATGGGGGAAGGTCGGACACTCACTAACAAAATACCAACAACAGGAGGTCTAAAGCAAGGGTACGTATTGCCCCATTACTTTTTAACTTGTTCTTAGCAGACTTAACAGATGCACTGAATGATATAAACGCCCATCCACCTAAACTTGCAGACAAACATATATCAAACTTACTATATGTGGATGATGTTGTACTTTTAACTAATACAAAAGTGGGCTTACAACGACTAATAGCGAGAATATTTGAGTATTCAAAAGAAAATAGGATGGTAATAAATGAAACAAAATCCAAAGTTATGGTGATTACAAAAAACTCAAGACTGAAACATAAATCCAAATGGTTTCTGGGAAAGCTGCCACTAGAACAAGTAGAAACTTATAGATATTTGGGTGTCTTATTTAACGATAACGGACATTTTCTCACACAAAAACTTGATATTTATAGGAAAGCAAATGCTTTGACAGCTGCATTTAGGACTATCCAAAAATCAATTAACGACCTAACTTATGGCCCCTTCCTAAAGGTGATATCAGCTAAATTGCTACCTTCTCTAACATATGGTAGTGAGGCTTTAAATGGAAAAGACGCAGTTATCATCAACAACGCTGTCTCAAAAACCTTTAAATCCCTTTTTCACCTGTCTAATAATGCATCACAAGCACAAGTTAGGCTGGAATTTGGATTAAATAATCAGCTGTATGTAAGAAAAGGACAAGCAATTCAAGTATGGAATAGAATAAAAAATGACCAAGACAACCTAATGTCTCAGTTACTATGGAAAGAAATTAGTGAAAATGGAAAATCATCAGCCTGGAAATATCGAGACGCGGCACTGGATGAATTTGAGGTTAGGTCGATTTGGGATTCTACCATAACTCAGGAATCTTTTAAGAAATCTATTAATAAAACAACAGATCACTTATCGTTGATAAGAGACAAAGATATATTTGTAAAAAGAAAACATGCATGGCCCATAATAAATGGTTACTCAAAAAAGAAGGTACAGCAATATTTGGATACGCCATGGTCGTTGAAAAATAAACAAACTTTTATTAAAGCACGATTTGGTGTTATTACCGGGTTTATGCCATTTACCGCCTTGGAAAAAAAACAGAAAAGGACAGATTATGTAGGCTGTGTAAATTTGGGGAGGAAAATATTATCCATCTATTGTGCCTCTGTCCTGAATTGAAAAACGAAAGAGTGACTATACTAAAGAGACTATTTAACGACCGAGGAGTAAGAACGTGTAGACAGGCCTTGATACTATGTTTTTCTTCAGACGATATACTCATGAATTCCGCTTTGGTAAAAATTTTTATGAAAGTATGGAAAAAATTAGATGAGCATAAAACAGAAAACTAATAACTATCATATTTTGCAAATCTTTAATTTAACAAATTTTATCATATATATCTCATTCAAAAGATGTACAGAATTTTTAAGATTTGTTGTTTTATAATTGTATATAATGGTTTATTATACACATTTGTATTGTTGTAAGATTTTAAATAATCAAACAATAAAGGATACTTACTTACTTACTTACTTAGCAATTCAAGTTTCTCTTGAGAAAAACTGATTCTTTAAAAGGGAAATTGGAAGTCTAGGCAGCAAGGTTCTGCCTGTAGCAACATTGAAGTATGATTGCCTAGCAAGGACGTTGTAAAACATGAGAAAAGTTATACTTGATAATCCAAGATGGCCCTGCCATCCCAATCAATGTGAGAGTTTAGGGACTTCTGGAAAATGCCATTTATCACTGGGGCTCAATCATTTAATTCATTTTCCACACACACAGTGTCTAACAGTAGAAACCGCTGCTCTCTGAGATGCCTGCCATCCTTTACTTGGATTCAAAGAACGTCCGTTTAGAGTATCGCTTCCTTTTGCCTATCGAGTCTTAAGTAGTTAGCTATTCACCTCTCGCAATGCCTCATGAAACAATTGATGAGTTAAAAATGTACCCAGAAATATGGTGTGCCACAGACCAGCAAATTGTCTTTTCCACTTTGAAAGACGAAGATTCCAAAAGGCAGCAGTGGTGTTCCTTGGACAGCACAGGTCAAAATCGCAATATATTGCTAATGATGTGTACACTCCTAGTGTTCCAACGGCTCACAAACCTCAATCCATATAAAAAAAAAATTAGTATACATATAAAGCCTTTCTTTTCTCAATCAATCGGCAAACCTTGATATCTTTTCATATAAAGGTCATTTTTATTAAATATCCAATTTTGCAACATCACTTTGACAGACTCAGCCAACGCATTTCATCCATTTTAGGGACTTCATCAGGGCATTTGCATCTGTCTTCATTTCAAGATTTCATTTTCTCTGTCTATTTTTCTCTCTTTAAAATGAACATGCGGCGTGTGTTTCCAAAGCCTCCTCAAATCGTTAATTTTAAAGTGAGAAAAATCAAGAAAAATAGACAGAGAAAATGAAATCTTGAAATAAAGATAAATGCAAACACTTTGAATTATATTGATATTCAGGAAGCAGTTTTAGCTTGCCTACTAAACCTTATTGAAAATTGAACCTAACATATAGCAGTGCCTCATTTGAGCTTAATCTATCAACCTCTACTATGAAGAGCCCGCGCAGTCCTTCACACTACTAATTTTATCTCTAGGCATGTTACTAGCCTCACCTTATTTATTGAATAATAATTGAATAACAGCATACCAACCTTTTTAACATTTTTAATTTAGTAAACATCTGCCACCAACTGTTAATGAATTAAATAAATGATTATTGACTTTGCCTCCTAAATACGGCACAACTGCTACAAATTTAATGACAGAAAAATAAATCTTGCCCTCATTTAATAACACATCAAGTCAACCTAACTTTTTGGGAGAACGATTCACACCTGTAAAGATTCAAAAGAAATTATCAATGGCTGCTCCAATAAACTCAGTTACATAGACAGATGTTATCATCTGTGAGTGCCAAGACAATTCTTTTTGTATTTCCATTGAAGCTTATCTTTGTGAATGCCTTTTTCTCATCTTTCTTAGGCCTGTCTGGTGTATCCCAATGTAAAATGAAGCACATGCAAAATAATACAGCCAAAATGTTGCTGACAAAGAAAAACAGAAGGAACCAGAACATAATGGAGACAGTGTGTTTCAGAAACCTGACACATTTGGAATAAGCACTTTACTATTGGAGGAAGTCATTTATAAAACCCACTACCATTCAATATTCGTTCCATGCACAAGCTTGTTTCTTTACGAAAGTCCTTAAAAATTCATAAAACTGTTTACAACTCTTTTGCACAATGTTTCTGTTCTATATAAAATGTACTGATTTCTCTTTAGTACCAATAGAAAACTGTTAAGGCTTCTACAGTGGCTCAGAGTAGAAGATGGTGTTCAATATAAAACACCCTTCCTCCTGAATAAAATTCATTTCATTTGGAAAACTTCCTCACATTCACAGACACTCTATCCTTTTGACCTGGCAAGAAATTGTGATTGGGAGCTGTTAACATTGTGGAAAGTGCAAAGCAAATGCATGCCAGTAAAAGATGTCCACATTATCAAGTGTCCGTTGCCAGAGAAAAATAAAAACATGTGCTGAAATATCTGGATTATACACACTAAATGCACATTTTCCCAAGCACATTTAGTGTTGGCTTCTGCAGCCCCAAAAACCCTGCAGGTGGATTATTGATTTCTATAAACACCAAAACAAGTTCAAATATAATATACAAATGGTTTTAAAACATCATCTCTGGAACTCCCTAGTTCTATAAGTAAAAGTGATCCCTCCAAATTAATGTTTACTTAAAATGCAAACTGCCACAACTGGGATAACATACATGGGGAGATGTAGAAGGAAATCAGACTTAAAACAGCCTTGTCATGATGTGGTGCTGTGCTGTATCCCAAATAACTCAAACTAAGGCCCTAAGTATGAGTTTGGCAGTCCCACCGCTGCAGTTGCATCGGTGTCGGATTCACCGCGCCACTGACTACGTGGCCTGCTTGCATTATTTAAATGTTGTTGGATTTCAGAATGAAAGACTGCCAGACCACATCTGATATCACCAGCCATTTGCCAACTGCCGTGGGGTTGGTCGGGGGAAAGCAGCTGCCATAGGGCAGTATTGAGAAGTTTCTCCATCGTACGAATTATGAGTTGGCATTCTTATGAGCTGACTGTGGTGGTTGGATTGCCGTTTTCAAGTCACTGCAAATAAAGGATTTGGGGTGCATGTTCACCCATTTCCTTTTCTTCCCTTCCTTTTTGGATGTGGATCCCTTAATCCAGGTCCCCCCTTCAAAGCAGCATCTTGACCCCAATGAAAAAAAAACTTTTGGTGGCGAAATCAGGTAAGTCAGTTTTGTAGTATTTACCCACTGACTAAATTGGGCAGATATGGTTCAGACTTCAGTAATGGGTAGTAGGTATGTTTTCACATGTCATACACATGTGTACATTTGACACTTGTGCAGTCAAGAATATACACACATGCATCAACAAATATGAAAAACCATTCACAGCCAGATTGCTGCCAGCCCATCAGAGACATCGTAATATCGTGGCGGAAGACCGCTGCTGCAGGGGTCTTCTTTGGACTGCTGTGGCGGTTGTACAGAGGTCAGACTGACAAACTCATAATCAGGCCCAAAATAATTATCTTATGCTACTGAAAACCTTAAAACAGAAAATGTCTCCACTGGGACATCTCTATGGGGCTGGTTCTATTCTATTCTGTAAGTCTTGTAAAGTGCGTAGGTACCCGAAGGCCTCTTAGTGCTAAAACAGTCCGTATTGTTGCAAGGTCACTAGCAGGGGCTAATTAATGTAAAACCAAGTTTTCAATTAATGTAAAGCCAAGTTTTCAAGGCCTTACAAAAGGAGACCTCATTAGACAACTGGTGTAGCTCCAGGGGAAGAGTGTTCCAAAGTTTGGGGGCTGGATGGGAAAATGAGCTGTCACTCCAGTGAGGTCTACTGAAGTTAGAAACTTGCAGCAGATGAGTAGTGAAAAATCTGAGTGACCTTCCTGGAATATATGGAGTAGCTAGTGATCTTAACAGAGTGGGACCTCTCTTGTGGAGTGATCTGTTCAGAATGCATAACGCCTTGAATTGGACATACTGCTTCAATGGTAACCTGTGAAGGTCCTTCAGGGCCTTTTTTGCAGATTGGTGCCTAGGAAGATTTATAAGAAGCTGAGAAGAAGCATTCTGTATAGTCTGTAGCTTTTTTATCACATATCGAGATGAACCAATATAAACAGCAGTGCCATAATCAAGGCAAGAGATGATGAGGGTTCGGACAGTTAATCTTCTGGCCAAAAAAGGGAGAAGGTTTAAGACCTTTCTTAGAAGTCTAAGGATACCAAATGAATTAGCCGCATGTTTTTTTTCTAGGTGCTCCATGGTAAGACTGGAGTCTAGCCATATTCTCGGACTCTTTATCGCATCTTTAGGATTAGGGAGTCCCTCCAGACAATGGAGTTGGAACTTTCTTACTGAAATTATTACCCAGTAGCATAACCTCAGTCTTGTCTCCGTTTAGCTTGAGATTACAGTTGGCCATCCATCTGGCCACTTTCTAAAGACAGGAGGCCAGACTGAGGTGATTAAAGCTGGAATCAGGAGAAATGGATATCCTCATGGTTTATTAAACCTGAGATTGTGACAAATAACAGAAATACCTCTGGAATACTTTGGCCAACAGCCACAAAAATTAGATTTTCCACTTGATAGAGGATCAGTATGTTAACACTATAATGTTTATTTTGCTACTCGTTTCGTTTGAAAAACTTTATTCGATTCTTGTGAATCATAAAAGTACATAGTTACAGTAATAAAACATTGCTTAAAATTAATCCATATTACATTTTGCACATACTAAATATAACCAAAACAACATATAACATTTCTTAGCAGGGTTTTCTATAAGCTACCATTTTCTTTATATCAATCCAAAGGTGTAAAAATAAATAAGTAATAAAAATTGCTTAAGGCCCTATTTCCCAATTTCCCTATCACATTTCATATCTTTTCCTGATTCACAAGACAGTTCTAATAAAATTTAACAGAGCACAACATGTGACGGCATTGGACAAAGAACGTAAATAATTAAAACCATCCTGATATGAACAAGGGACAAGTTCCCTCAGGATGGGCCTAATAAAACGAGCCCTTATATCTTTATACATAGTGCAAAACAGCGTAAGGTGCATTGTGCTCTGTTCGGCTAGGTTATCACAAGGACAGGGAGTCAGTCTCTCACACCAACTCACCTGATTGGGAAAAGCCACAAGAAAGTGCAATGTGCAGAGACGAAACCTCGTCAAAAGGAGTACTAAAAGATAAATAGAATTGATGAAGATTTGGCGACCCATATTTTGCTACTCATTAGTTCATCTATTAAAACTGTTTGACATAAAAAATTCTATTAATCATATATATGTTATGATTAGACCATTTTACTTACAGATAGTTAGATTGCAGAACAGGTTTTGTTACTTTTTTTTAGACAATGTAAACTCTGAAAAACGTCAGCAACTCAGCAACAGGCCCCTTGTCTAACTTTTTTTCTGTTTTGTTTTCCTCAGTAGTCAGACATATTGGTCTGTATGTTTGCCTCTTACACTTTGAATTAACTTTACTACTTTGGGCTAGTCATCGTTTGTAAGTGTAAAATAACTCAAAAATGTAGACGTATATGTCTTCGCCACCGGAATTCGGGACCTGGAGCCTGATTTATGAGTATAAAGTTACTACTTATATATTTTCACGCCTAGGCGGGAAGCTTTGCCACCGGCGCGTGGATCTCCCAATGATAAAGTATAGGGAAGAGTTTAAAGTTATATTATGGGTTAATTAAATAGGCAAAATATTTTTGTGTTGAATATATGTTCTTTGCTAATTTTATTTATTTATTTTAAATGTGAAATAATATGAAAAAGTTTACACATTTTTAGCTTAATTTAAAGTAAAATATGATTACGTTTATTTTACATTTAAACTAAAATAATTTTTCTGAAGTTTCATTTAAAAAAATCCCACATAAAGTAAAAGAAAATATTTGTATTACTTATTTCCAAATTATTCAAAGTACAGAACTAATTAACAGTAATTGTATATTTTCTCATAAATATCAATGTTACAATTCTTTTATATTTCAAAAGTGTTAGGAAGATGTTTTAAATTAATAACCTTCTTTAGATTTTTGTAATAAATAGGATAAATAATCTAACTGATTTTAACATGAGCTCCTTGGGAGTTTTATTATAAGTCCCTACCTCTATTACTTTCTATGGGAGTGCAACACATATGAGTGGTCAAGGGATGTGCTGGACTTACTCCAGCTCTGAGTTGGAGTATATTTACCTTTAGTTTGGTCCTTTTTAGCTGCAGAAGGGTAAATTGTGAATAGGAAGGAGATTACTATTTTGTGGGTGGGTGCAAGTACATTGCTAAAACCCTGTCTAGCCCTCATTTAACCCTTCCTTACAGCTCCCTGAACCCCTCCTATTTAGTAGCGCCCTTTCCAACATTACTACTAAAATGTTTACTTACATGTGCAGGAGAGAGGCCTGTAGGTATGTGAAGAGCATTTTGCAGTACATTAGTAACACCACTGTAGTGCTACTAAGCGTGCTAAAAACTGCATTTTCTGAAAAGGCCCCTTTGTTTCCAATACTTAACATATGCTTAGAGTGTGCTCTGGATTTGCCTTTTGCTCATGCTTGATGCCTCATAACTGAATGCTTTTTTGTCTGCCGCAGTTGTCTGCAATTGTTCAATGTTTTTTTCTCTCTATTCTTGAGTTTGCCCCACCCAGTCTCACCGTGTTCAAATAATGCTCTAACTCAACACAGCACAAAGTATAAGTCAAAAGACCAGTCTGTGTCAGTTAGTGGATGCCTTTGCTTTGAGTGCTCACATTTTGCCCTTGCACATTTGTACATACCAATAAACAATCGGTCCCCAAGAACAGAACTTTTAGACCATTGCACTTCCCAGTGACTATTATTGTGTATAGTACAGTGTTATACAGTTCCTACTAATTTAGTGGGATTGTGTATTTAGAACAACACAACTACTTCATAATACAGAGACTGAGTCTTTCTATATAATCAGTAAAAATTGGGAATTCAGCTAGCTCACAATACCATATCTAAACTCCTAAACCTACAGAGTTATATATGTTATCAGTAACCTAGAACATGATTCTCAGATTCCCAAGGAAATCATGGAGACAGATTTAACTCTTTCATTTGTCTATCAAATTTTAAATCAAATCCTTTACTTTGGCTACAAATAACCTTAAAAGGTACAATACATCACATTTAAAAACAATCTCATAAAACACACATAGGACAGTTAAAATATGATATGATAATGATTTAAACATTCATGACACTTAAAGTACTGTAGCTAAATAGTAGCAGCATACATAGGACCAGAGCATTACCTGAAAGTCAGTGCAAATTCAGACAGAAAGAACAATATAAGAAATCTGAAGCATCATACAAAAAAATTATTTTCACCTATAAAGAAAAGAAATTGGCAGCACCCATTGTTTCCAAAGTTCATTAGCATCTGAAACAATGGCTATTTAAATAATAGCCTACAAAATCCCAGTCCATGAATGTGCACAAGCAATTATTGCTGGGCAATGAGCTTGAGGAAGTGAAATAAAAACTGGAAGAACTAACAATATGCATCATTTCTAAACTTTCTTGGGAGTAAGCACCAACTCTCAATGAGCAGTACTCATTTACAACTACAAATATATAATAATAATAATAATAATAATAATAATAATAGTAATAATAAAAGCATACACACAAAGAAAACCATTAGGCTGCTACGGGCACAGTTTCTAGCAAAATGAGCCACCAACGTGCTCTTCCAAGTACCAAGAAAGTTGTCCTGGGCACAAATTGTATACATACTCCCTTTAATCTGATACAAGAGCATGGTATGATAAACATCATTCTTAGTTGCACCCGACCCAAGCAGGGTGGCTGCATGTCTACAATAGAGGGATACCGCCAGTCCTAGAGACAATTAATAGTAACTTCGGCGCTTTGATTTTCTTCACAAAATTATATGTTCCAGTGAAAGGAATATAATTCTCATTTCTCAAATTGGACTAATTGAAGACAAAAACACATACTCTTTTCAAACCTAGAGTAATGCGATTATACAGTTATAATGCCTCTAGCACAGGTCTGCACTGCCATTGCTCTAACAGACCATGCCCACTGAAGAAATTTTGAAATAGCGAACACTAAAATTTCAGATTTTAGTATACGCAAGACCAACAGGCAACGCCTTACTTCTATGTTGGAACATAATGGGAGAAACCACCTGGACCTCTCCGTGTTATATTTGTAGTCTTTAACAAGAGGAACCAGGAGCTTTTTTAAGCAGGTCCTGCATAAATGCTCCTAAGTAGTATTGAGAAACACAAGAGGTATGCAGTTCTGAAAGGTGCAGGGGAAAGGCAGGTCTTTCTCAAAAGTGCCCTCACACACCCCGAAGGATGTCATCCTTCATCATTGGGCCTGCTCCTCGTCGTACCGGCGCTGCAATGCCCGATGGGCACCCACGAAGGGGCTCTTTGGCGGAGATCTTTTGTTGATGAAGCCATAGGGTGAGTGCAGGTGTGTGGGCTAGGAAGTGCGGTGAGTGTGAAGATTAAAATAGGTCTAGAGCAACCCTAACTAATGTTTTTATTCCAAGGGAGCACTAGCTGTGAGTGCCGGCTGGATGTAATGTTCCTATAGGTCTAGTGTGGTGCCTAGGGTCAACATGTTACAAGCCAAAGTAGTCCCTAAAGGGTCTGGTGGCACATCACCCAGATGCAGTTGAGCAAACCGGGTCCAATTAACCCTGAGGAAGAAGACCCCTAGGTAAGTGGGGCTTTGCAGACAGGGGTTACAGAGCACTTTGTTGCTCTGATGGCAAGGAGGCGATGCAACTAGCTTCAGTCCTACTGGCTCCGGTCCACTTACCTAGGGGTCTTCTTCCTCAGGGTCAAGTGGACCCAGTTTACTCAACTGCATCTGGTTACTAGCCAACAATACGAATCCTTGTACCAGTATTGCTTTAGTGCTAGAGTACAGTCAAATCCCTTTTTGGTCCTGATGAAGTGCCAAAGCAAAAGAAAAGACTGTGTACTATTGAATTCAGAGGAATATTATTCTTAGAACTCCAACACCTCATTAAAATAATAAAGGAGAGCAGCTAGTCAACTAAATATAACAGGTAATAGGAAATAGCTAGAGAGTTGGAGAGACTGGGTGAGAGGGAATCTGTTTAAGGAGTTGTAAAATTGTGTTTTATTTTTACAGGTGCCCTAGAATATGCTCGCTATGAACCAGTGAGGCACACCAGTGGCAGTCTCACTTGTCATCCTCCTCCCCTTTCCCCTTCTTTACTGTGAGTGGATTATTAATTAGTTAGCTTGCAGTGGAGTTTGGGATCTGGGGAACAGTTCTTCTGCTGCTGTGGCATCTGAGTTACCGGTGCGTGGTACTGACATATCCCAAATGGCAATAGGGCAGATTCTGCGCCTCTTCCTATACGGAATCCTGTTTGGAACTTGGAAAGGATGGAATTATCTTCAATAAATTGTAACATCTGGGCAAATGCTGCACTTTCTATCAGTTTGCCCAGGAAAGGTCAGTTTGAAATTGGTCTGTAGTTATTGGGGTTAAGCGGGTCCAGGTTTGTTTTATTTAGTAATGGGCATTTGTATGACTTTTTTAGATCTTGTCAAAATATCCCCATAGTTAAAGAATTGTTCATGTTTCTTTTTACTGGTGTGGCAGCAGAGGTAGTTAGAATAATTTTCTTGAAGGTTTGAGGTGGACATGAGTCAGAAGCGTTCCAGCAGTCTTGCTTGCTATGACCAGGTCCATTCTTTTTGTGATATTTGTTGGAAGGAATGAAGAGGCTGGTCGGTTCTGGTGGTATTTCTTTGTTTTAAATAGGAGTCCAGTGTGTCTGCTTTGGTCGTGTAATGATTTGCCAGTGTGTCTGTGAATTCTTAAGTAATTGGATGAGATTCTTCTAGGCAATTTGTTTACCATTTTGAATTCTGTCTGAATGGTATTTTCTCTTAGCTTTTTTGAGTACTGACATGTCTATAGGTGAAGTTTGTCTTGATTGGTGTATGATTTGAGCAGGTACATATTAGTTTTCTAATTTGCTGTTCTATCTCTTTGAGCTCTGTATTTCTCCAAGGTAGCTGTTTTCTTTTGTTCTGATGTGTTGTTTTTGTAGTATCAGGATATCAAAAGCTTCCTGTAGCCATTCATATACTTATTAAAAACAGAACTTATTGTTTCTAGATCTGTATTGAATGTTAGTTGGGTTTCTACATGTTCACAATTGATTGGTTGATGCATACAAGGTGATTTTAGGAGTTATTTAGGGTTCAGTAACGGCCGGCATGGCTCATAGATGAGGGGGTGGGTGCAGGGTTGCACGGTGGAGGGGACGGGCAAGTGGTCATGAGGGAAGGGGGGTTGCGCACGGAGGGGGGGTTTAAATAATAGAAAAAGTACCTTTACCAGGTCCTGCATTTTCTAAGCTCCAGCTCAGACAGCCTCCCTCCCCTCCCCTAAGCCAATCACAATGCTGCAGTGGATGCCAACCACACAGGTGTCTATGGGGGAGGCCCCAGAGGGCCGACCAAACAATCAGGGCCCACAACATTGGGCAAGCCACTCCTCCCCTGCCCTTGAACAGACCCATTTTATGTTTCTGCTTCTCGCACTGCGAGAAAGCAGTTGGGCCACGCTTGTTCGCCCACATGGAGGAGCCGCCCCTGTTAGGGTTTAGGCTAGATGTTTTTTATGTTGGAAAGCAGCCAAATGGTGGTCTGACCATGTGACTGGAGACATTGTTTAAAAGGTAACTAGTTCTTTAGTTGCAAAGATGATAGCTAGGATGTGTCCAGCGATGTGTGTGGGTCTCTGAATGATCGGATGTAGGTTCAGTGTGTTTAGGCCAGTGATGATTGTTTTTGAATGGGGCAAATTTGGCTTGTCAAACCAAATGTTCAGGTCACCCAGAATGCATAGGTTGGAGTATAGTGTTATCAGGTTTGAAACTGTGTCTAGAAGTGTGACTGAGAATGTTGCATTGAGAGGGGGGTCTGTAAAGGAGCAGGAAGTTACAGGAAGAAGATGGTATAGGGTTGCATCTGGTGAAGAGGGCCTCATAACCTTATATGGAGACGTTATCAGCTTTAGTGCTTGACTACAACAGTGATGCCACCTCCTCTTTTGACTATACGATTTTGTGTGATAGTTTGATAATGTCGAGGAACAGCTTCATGCAACACTGGAGCCATATTGTCTCCCAACTATGATTCACTCATGAAGATTAAGTCGGGTTGTAATCATTGAGAATATAGTAGATGTGACACTTGTGTTTTTAGAGTCATAGAGCATTTATTAGGAAGCAATTTAAAGAATGTGCTTTGGTGATGGTGTGACTTTGTTTTGTAGAAGAATGAGCAGTATTTCGTGGGCTTGTAGCAGGTGTCTCATTAGTGCTGGTACTAGCTTAATGAGGATAGCAATAGTGCATCATGTTTCTCATTCAGCAGGCTAAGAAGGCATTTTGATTTGGGTTTGCATGTGTAGTGGTGTAGATGGCAGTTGAAAGTGTGTTGGTGAGCTGTGTTGTTTCTGTAGAGTAGCCTTGTTGTGCAGTACACATGAATATTTGAAGTTATGAATAGTGGCAAGTTGCTTATTTTGTTTGCGTCTGTTTAGGGTGGAAGTTCTATGAGTTAGGGGTGGTGGTACAGCATGTAGGAGATGTTGTAAAGTTCTAAATGTCCATTGGCTAAGAGGTGGTTAAAATAGAGTTGCTGCGCTGCTGTATATGTGTTAGGTGTATGGGAAGACAGAGAGCTTGGGCGTGGATTTGGTTTAGGGTATGTAATATTTATGTAGTCAGGAAGGTGGTAGTGGGTGATTGTTTCTAGTTTGTGACAGAAGGTGTTATGAGGTGTTGTGTGTGTGAGATTCTGTTGTGCTTGTGTGTGTATTATTTTTGTTTTTGAGGAGTAGTGAGAAGAGGTGATGTATTTGTTTTCTGAGAAGAGTTTGTATGTAACGTATTGTTGGTGAGTGGAAGCTGCAAGGTAAAGGGGGTAGTGATATGTTTTGGAAACAAGTATATGTGGTGTGTGAGAAGGAATGAACAAGAGTTATGAGTGTTTGTGTTAGATTTGATTGCTAAAAGAGGCAATTTGTCTGGTGGAGTGTAAGGGTTGTGGGATTGTGTTTTTGGTATAAAAAAATTGGGAGTGTTGGTGGATGAAATATGGAAGGCTGAATATAGGTTTATTAGGGACAGAAAGTAGTCTGTCAGGAGTAATCTGGGCAGGCAGCGTGTGTCTAGATGAGATATAGTTAAGTATGCTGTGGATTTGAGTTGTGTTTGTGATAAGCAGATTGGTTAGAGGTATAGGTTGAAGTGGCGTTACCTCTGTGTGTGAAGGTGCAAATGTGTGTTAGCTGGGATAGAAGGGTATAAAGGTGTGATTTGTGAGATTTTATCAATGGTGCTGTGACCTTATAATGTATGTAGTGTTAGTTTGTAGTATATGAGTACAGTACATTGGAAGTGAGTATGTTAATCTGGTTGTGGATGTGGATGGGGTGGAGTGGATGATGGTAAATGGGAAAATGGCAGCATTTCTGTCCCTAGGCCCGACCGTTCCTGAGCAGGCCCAAACAGGCAGCTGCCCTTGTCTGCTATGCCCAGGCTTAGACACTCAGAACCCTGACCTTAAATAGACCTAGTGGTGAGGTGACACCTTCGGTCAATGGGAACCCTAAGCAACCACACCACTAGCCCTAAGCCCTTAGACCAATAGGAGACCAGGCCCCTACAACCAATAATAAGCCTAGTCCTAGGAGCCAATCAGAAATGAAACTCTAAGCCCTAGGTCCAATTGAAACTCTAGCCCCAGGAACTAATCAAAAACCCTAGACCTATCCGCCAATAAGAAAACTAACCCTAAGCCCTATTACCAATATAATCACTAGCCCAAGGTCCAATAGGAACTGTAGAACTACCAGCCAATTACAACACCAACCCTAAGCCTGAGAGAAACACCGGATACATCAGCCAATCAGAGCGCAGATGTAACATCCAATGGCAACTATAAGGGGGCATGTAACCTCAAGCTCAGCCTGATGCGCAGGGTGCTGGGAGCTGCTCCTCAGTTCAGAATCTTCTTGGAGACAGAGAGGCTCAATCCACACTCTGGAGTTCTGCAGGTAAGGGCCCAAACTAGGCCACTGACAATACTGCTTTTCCCACACTTAAACAACTCTTAGCACAACAACGAGCGCTACATATATTTCCCAAACCCAGTTTAAAGCCTAAGAGCATATTTCTTCAGTCTTAAAGCACACTCTGCTTAGCCTCTGAGGTGTAATATGTCTTCTTGTTGCTCTTTCAAAATTAGTTATTACATATATATATTTTTTTAACTCGCTTGTGAAGACAAAAAGAGAGGTGGGGCGGCCTGCTTACTCTTAGAACTGAGCACAGGTTACGGTAGAAACTACAAGAGGTATAATTAAGCCATTGGCAGGTAAAAACAGAAGATTCTCAGCTACAAAGCTCACAAATGAACAAGTAAAATTAAGGCAGTCACAGGCAGGTAAAAACAGCAGATTTTGAACTACAAATCCCACAATCCAACAGGTAAAGTTAGGCAGTCGCATGCAGAAAAAAACAGCAGATTTTTAGCTACAAGGCCCACAAGCAAGTAAAATTGAGGCAGTCACAGGTAAAGGAAAATCAATTTTAAAGTTTCAGGGACTAGACAGCACAAAGTCTGTCTTCTTACAGCCTCCTGGTGCTTGGTTCACTGGGATGTTGGGCACAGGGAAAGTATGGCTAACAAAATGGAGGTGGCTGTCTTTGGGTTCCCTCCACCAACCAGCTTGAAAACAAATATTCAAGGATTTTGCCAATCCATAAGCTGCTCAAGCGTGTGGGATACTTTTGTGAATTAAATATTTGTCCATCAGGCACTCTCACCTTGCCTCCCACCACACTTTCTGAGGAGCATGTTCTTTGTAGACTCCCTTGACCTGCATAGTCTTAACAGCTGTCAACAGGTTGTCGTACAGTTCTTATCTAGTAATATTACCTCCTACAGGGCTTCTCCATGGAGGCCAGCTCTGGGGTTGTCAACTCAAAACAAGATTTTTTAAACAGGCTGTTTGGTCAAACCTGTGAAGGTTCAGGTCGCATCTTAGGGGTATGAGTGATGTGCTCACAGGGACATCAAAATATATCTAACAGATGTGTTTTCTGTGACAACTAATCGTGAAGTATCACTTGAGCCCCAGATTTCTTCCCCATATAAAGCACCACCTGTGGCCACAGCTCTGTATACCTCAAAGGCTGGGGACACCACCCTATTATTCGATGATTTATGTTTCCTCACAATGCTGCTGATGGAATTAATTTTTTTGCAGCTCTAGGTCCAAGGAGAGCTTATCTGCAAGCATGACTCCCAGGTAGTCAAAACTTGCTAGCTTGATCTATAATCATACCCTCCTATGTCATTTTATTCATGAAGGTACAATGGGTATGAATGGCCATATACTTAGATTTCCCATGCTCCTGCTAAAATTCACAATATGATTTAACAGTTCCTGCAAGTCCATAGGTGTACAAGAGAGCAGCAAGGTATCATCAGCAAAAAGCTATCTTAGGGGGCACAATGCTGCCGCTTGTTCTGTTCATCAACCATGCTGTTCATAATCAGAGAGAATAACGTGGGAGCCAATATACACCCCTGTCTTACCCCATGCTGGATGGGAGCCTAGAAGTCAAACCATCCTTGTCATTCCATCTGCCCTGGGCATATGTGCCTGTATGTAATCTAGTAAGAAGATGGAGAAGGTCATTCTGAATTCTGATGTAGGCAAAGACCTCCCAGAGAGTATTTATAGGTACCAGATCATATGCAGCCCTCATCTTCATAAAAGCTACATACAGATGGTCTTTGCTGATGTTAATATACTTCCAACAGATGGCCATGAAGCAAAATGTCTGGTCAATTGTACCAATACTCTCACGGAAACCTGCTTGGAAATGCGTCAAAACCTGGTATTCATTTATCCCAGCTTGTAGGCAAAGCAAAAATTGTTTACAGAAATTTTTCAGAGCATCATAGATTAGCCTGATTGGCCTACCATTTTCAGAGGTGTCTTTTGGACCCTTCTTATGGATAGGAACCATGATGGCACAGCGCCATTACTTTGGAATCTCATACTAGCTTGCTATAGCATTATTTTAGGAGTTCAAGTAAGGGATCCAGATGTCTGGTTCAAAGTGAAATAAATCTCCTGGTATACTGTTGGGTCTATAGAAAGGAAGCTTTTTTCTTCTTCATACGTAAGAGAGCATCCCAGGTTGCCTCTTGGGTAAATATAATTGAGACTTTGCTCGAAAGTTGTCAGAGGAAAACCATTGTGGCATTCTCCTGGGGGCCAGGCCTCATGCTGGAAATGTCCCTGTATAATGCGTCAAAGTGGTAAACCCGCTGATTAGCAGGAACAAAGACATAAGCAGCAGTTTGGACACAATTAATACTAACATTGATATTTCTCCCAAAAACTTTATGACCACGTTTCATGAGGGCCTCTAATAATTTGACCCACTGTTCTTCCTCCGAGTTTCCATTAGGTTAAATCAGTCATGCCTTGTGAGACTTCCAGGCTTGTAATAAGCCTTGTTTTGAACACTCCTTAATAGCCCTAATCAAGCACCCTTTTGCATCCCTATATTCCCGAGTTCACCAAGGGGACCTCATAGATTTACCCTGTGTTTTTTAGTCCTGAATCCAAAAAAACTGTTAAAAAAATTATGTGTGTTGAAGACTACACCTAACTGAAGTTGTTCTAAAAATGATCCACTAGTGTTTGTTATATTTTACTCTTAACATAAATGTCATTGTTAATGTTAGGGCATTTTATATTTCTACAGTTATTTGTGAGGGCTAGAGGCGTTGGAAAGGTATTGGTGGCTTGCTCAGGGAAGTTAAAAAAAAGGCAGGTGAAATTGCATAAAGGGGGTCATGGTCACTATGAACACGAATGACTACTTCCATGTCAACCATATAACACTATTATCTCAACTCAAGCAGGATATATTCTATATGACTCGTGTACAAGCCTCTTCAACAGTAGGATAGGGTTGATGGTTCAATATAGAACAGCCATTTATAGCTCTTTAGCCAAGGTCTAGGCAAAGATGAAATAATTGACTTGCTACTTTTGGCAATTTCGCAGCTGGTGTACTAAAGAGAGCAGGAATCCCCCATTCCTTGTCCTCCTCTGCCATAAGAGCCAAAGCGACTCCAGGGGTTCAAATCTGGTATTATAGGCACCAGCAATATTCATGGGCCAGGAATGTTGAACCCTATCTTCAAGTAAATTCTAAAGGCTGTGTATAGTCAAAGAGTCTGCTCTATCCTGAACAGAGCATACATAGATGTTAAGCTCGGCTGTGGACTTTATTGGGGCTGATCTTTGAAATGTCAAAAGGATTCCTAATATGTCTTTAGATTCCGTAACTAGCAACTTCATCTTGAAATTGTTTTTATTTGTAAGCCTAATCAGTAGGCCTTCAGAGGCTCTCTCTGATCTAGATAAATTGGCACAAGTAAAAAAAGTTAAATAACTATTTATCATACCTAACTATAACATTACTCTAAACTTTGCTTTTTTCAGTAAGTCTTTAGGTGTTTTTTAATGTAAAGTAATACTTTATAACCATACATAAAGCCAACCTCCTCACAGCACACGGCCTAAGGCTGTACACAGCGGGGGGTTGGCCCAGACCACTGACCATGTCCTGTAGCAAACCCCCCCACAGGCAGTCAACCCCGCGCTGTGCACTGCCTTTGGCCGAGCACAGCAATGTGGCCAACCAGCCAGGGCAGCCAAACTCCCATAGGCAGCCAATCCCATGCTGCACATAGACTTTTATTGTGTGCCACATGGGGTTGGCTGCAGGGCCCGGCTTGCAGCAAGACCTTGCATTCAACTCCCCACAGACAGCTAACACCAGGGTGCACCGAGCTTAGTGGGATGTTGGTCACAGGACTTGGCCTGTCACCAGGATCTGTGGTCAAACTCCTAGCAGGCTGCTACTTCAACACCGCGCACAGCCTTTGGAGTAGGGTTGGCCTTCGGGCCTTCGGGCCTTGGAGACCACATCGCCTGGCCCAAAGCATATATGATAAGGGGAGGGGTGTGCAGTCCTCTTTCCAGTACCTAATTGGCCTTAGAGGCCCCATCCCCAGGGGCAGTTCTGATATAAAAAGGGAGTAGGCCATGTGGCCTACCTCATCATGCCTTAAACGGGCACCTAAACCCTATCAACCTGGGGCCAAATACAATTAAGTATGAGAAGAGGGTGAGCAGCCCATCAGCCCTAATAGACCCCAGGAACCCCATTCCCTGGAGCCATTTATTTTATTAAAATGGGAAGGAGGCCTCAGGGTGTCCCTCCCAGATACCTTTTCAGGCCCCCAGGGATTGCATCCACAGGGGCCTTATGTTTTTAAAAGGGGAGGGGGAACCCATAACCCAGGGCTATCTATTTTTTAAAAGGGGAAGAGGGGCACATGAACCCCCCCCCCCGCCCAAGCCATATTACGTCCCAAGAATGCTATCTGCCAGGGCCCCATTACATTATAAAGGCGCTGGAGAGCCACATGGTGCCTCTTCCTCAGACCTTATTAGGCACTAGGGACCCTACCCATCAGGCTGCATGGCTCCCTTCCAGAGCCACCAGGGACCCTCCCATTGGGGCTGCACGGCTCCCTTCCAGAGCCTCATGAGGCCCTGGTAACCCCATCCCGAGGCCCTATTTTATTATAAAGGGGACGGGGCAAGACAACACCCTTTCCTAAGCCTTTTTAAGCCCTGGGGCCCCATCCCCCAGAGACAAGTAATTAATAAAGGGAGGGGGCTCAGGGAGGGAAGATGCACACCCCCCCTTAATGAAAGAAAGTGGCCACCAGCCACAATTTTGTTTATTTTTTTTCTCATCCTGCGAGAGTCCTGTAGTATCGCTACAAAAATTGCCAATTTGTATTTTGTTGGCCCCTTGGATACCCTGCCCCCTTATATTTTTTTTTATTTAACATTTTCAGGGCAGGATACTAAGTCCCCAAGATCTGTAATGGCTGCCAGCAAAAATTTTCAGATGCTGCTGGCAGCCAATCAGAGTGCTCATTCCCGCAGGAGTCTGACTCATGCAAGAGCAAATTGGCCCAAAGGGAAAAAAAAACTCCCTGCACCAGTCAGAATTCTCCATTTTCACATTGGCACTCCCATGAGAGTCTCTCAAGCCTCTTGTGAACCCAACCATCCAGATATAGACCTTTTTTGTACCTTAAATTAGCAAAAACTACTGAATGGATTTAAACTAAATCATAAAAAAGCACAATCTGCGGATTAAGATCTAGAGTCCTGCCAAATTTGGTGTGATTCCATTCATCAGTTTATCTGTAGCTCTGCTTGAAGAAGTCTATGGAAAATGCATGAGGATTTTGCATTTTGGGCCCCCCTTTTTTGTGTGTGTGTGTGTGTGTGTGCGTGTGTGTGTGTGTGTGTGTGTGTGTGTGTGGTTGTGTGTGTGTGTTTGTGTGTGTGTGTGTGTGTGTGTGTGTGTGTACGTGGGTGTGTGTGTGTGTGTGTGTGTGTAAATAAATAAAAAAATAAAAAATGGGCACTCCAGACAACGTGCTGTATAAACAACGCACTCTGGGTACCATCAGCCTTTCTCAAAGTGTACAAGCCCCATCTCCATTCGAAACATTTTAAAAGCATTCTTTATACATATAGATTAGATACTACAATTGATCATGGCTTCCTAAAAAGATCGGAGGACAGATCCCCTCAATACACCACTTGTGTTAGAAATTTAAAATTAAAGAATTTTCTCTCAAATTACAAACTTTCTTGATTCAATCGTCTGATTTTACAGGACAGATTTACTGGTCTTCCCAGGCAGCAAGTTCTAAATTCCCTTATACATAGAAAAATATAAATACTGAATAATTTACAAACCTCAGCAAGTTACTAATTCAAAACTCCTATTTAAATACACAAAATATATATTTACTGATACATTTATAGACAATATTTCCTTTGTCTTTTCTTAGTCTGCCATCATTGGGGCATATTATCAAGAGAGGCGATAAAATTATTGCCGCTTTAGCGGCAGAAAACTGATGCTAAAACGGCGATTATGGGCTTGATAATATGCTCTAGGGAATTCCAATTGAAGCTCAGGTTAGATGTCCTTCGCCTGTCTTGATAATATGCCCCTCAGTTCTTACGGCCTTGCCCAACACTGTCCCGTGATAACTCAAATTCCATACTACTTCAAGGAGAATGAATTATTTCACAGATATTGATGGTAAAATTTAATTTTACATCCAACCTCACACTTTTTCAAAAATGAGAGCTCGCACGTGAAGACTAAGACATGTTAATGCATTGGGCCTTTCTCGACCCCGCAGCTCAAAGAGACGCGTTTGTGCTGTTCAACAGTCTTTTTCAATCTAAAATACGCCGTTTACACCACATCCTTGTGCTTCAAACGGTAAAAAACATGGACAACATACTTCCAAATGTTTATTAGCCGTATTTTACATCACTGGTTACTCAAAAGGAAATGTATACTTTCAACATAATTGCTCAGTGTTCCCAACCATTTCATTTTAAAACGCAAATATGAAAACAAGTGTGAATACACATATTTAACATTTCACCTGAGACGTTAATGGGTTCACTCTACCCAACCGCATGTGTAATCAATCTGTTTTCAAACCATGTGCACAACTGAACTGCATGTTATCAACAGTGCTATCATCTTGGAACCATAAAATGTACTTGGTTGCACTGTACGCTTCAAGTCATCATTTAATCATTGATAAAAAATGCTGCTTTCATTATTAATACCGTTTCTGCGAGCTCACCGGCAGCAACACAATGAGTAACATGTTACTTTAAATGCAATATTGCCATCTATACTATGCTTACAAATATTACCCCACTGCCAGGAGCTTTAAATGTTCAATTTTTTAGTCATAAGCACCAGCAAGGAATGAGACGTCATTCATAACGGCTGACGGAAACATACTGTTTGATGCAGAATTAACGAATTTGGATGAAAACAATACATTTAGTCAATGTTATTGATAATGATAAACATGGCTATCTCCATGCCCTCCAGACATTCCATTTTACACAAGTTCTTATTTGCCGCGAAAAAGCACAGCATTTGCAAGTTGCAAGATCTGGAGTTTAGGTGGAGAGCATCTTCTATATAAAGCACCCTGCAATAGCAGCAGCAAGACACTCAATCTGCTCACCTCAAATGTCTGTTTTTTCTGGCAAAGATTTTAAGCATAGAATTAGCAGCGTGCCATCTGCACAGAGCTAGAAAAGGACAGTCTTTTGCCATTTATACAGCAAAGGTTTTAAGCATCGTATTAGCTAGTGTCAACCATGCCGAGCTGTTAAATGGCAAAAGCTTTTACTTCTTCAGGTGAAGTTTACAGCTTTGGATTGGTAAAATAACATCCAAGCCAACCTGAAATGAATATATGCAACCCCTCACATGTTTTGCTGTCATGACAGCTCTTCAAAGAGGTTTAGCTTTGTCCAGACACAAGGGAACACTCAGTATAAGTCGAAACAATACTATTTCGGGCTTGGAGTGCCACATACATTATGCAAAAAAGAAGCTGAGAACTCTGAGTACTTCACAAGTTAAGTGGAGAGCAACTCCTATATTGAGCACCCTACAAGATCAGCAATACTCTAAACTTGATCACCTTAAATGTCTGTTATTCTAGCAAAGTTTTTAAGCATAGGACTAGCACAGTGCCATCCACACAGAGCTAGAAAGGGACAAAGTTGTTTGTGATTGATAGAGCAAAGTCTTTAACCCCTTGTGTGCTTCAGACGGTCCCTGGCCATCTGACGTCACGGTGGGCGTGTGCGGAGACGGCCGGGGGCCGTCCAAACCCCGCCCACTCATTAATGCGCCCGCACAGCGGGGGAATTTGCGCAGCACGCAAGGGGTTAAGCATAGGATTCCAAGTGCCATTCATGCCTAGTCGCTGGTGTTGTAGGGTGCACTATAGAGGAGCTGCTCTCCATCTAAACTTGGGAACTACCCAAACGTCTACAAAAAAATATGTAGGATATATATATATATATAGGAGCCCAACGTGATTTCACAAGCAGCTTCACCTGGGGCAGGCCCGTGGTTGAAAGGAGTGATATTACATCAGCATGTCTCCTTTGTTTTCCATTTATTGCAGCAACTATGTGACCAGCGCTATGGTTTAATATACGGCCTCAATTTTCAGTTGTTTTACAGCAACAAGAAAGCATTTTTAATTATGTTGGTGCTCATTTACATTTAACTTGTTGTACTATAGTGGTGTTTGTTGCATTTAAAGCATACTGACAAACTGTTTGATGCACCACGATGGGAAACATCGTTTACAACGCGGGGATTACATCGCGATGCCATGCCATGCCAGGGTACCAGTATAGCTGCGCTTGCGCTGCTGCTAACGCTGTGCGACTTTTCAACTTTCCCGTTTTTGTATTTTGTTTTTATTTACTTTATTTGCCCTTGTTATTATCTGGGACCAGGTTGGGTGCTCCCCTCCCTCTTACCGCACTTAATTGTTATAAAAACACCGCCGTTTTGGTGGGTCCGGGTCACGAGGGTAGTCCTGGTTGGGCGCCATCTTTGGTTGGGCACTCTATCTCCCGGCGGGCGCCATTGTGAGCGTTCCTGCGCTCGGACAGCCTCGCGGGACGCCTATTTAAGGCGGTTTCCATTTCGCCGGTAGCCTGGACAAGGTACCAGTATAGCTGCGCTTGCGCTGCTGCTAACGCTGTGCGACTTTTAAACTTTCCCGTTTTTGTATTTTGTTTTCATTTACTTTATTTGCCCTTGTTATTATCTGGGACCAGGTTGGGTGCTCCCCTCCCTCTTACCGCACTTAATTGTTATAAAAACACCGCCGTTTTGGTGGGTCCGGGTCACGGGGGTAGTCCTGGTTGGGCGCCATCTTTGGTTGGGCACTCTATCTCCCGGCGGGCGCCATTGTGAGCGTTCCTGCGCTCGGACAGCCTCGCGGGACGCCTATTTAAGGCGGTTTCCATTTCGCCGGTAGCCTGGACAAGGTACCAGTATAGCTGCGCTTGCGCTGCTGCTAACGCTGTGCGACTTTTAAACTTTCCCGTTTTTGTATTTTGTTTTCATTTACTTTATTTGCCCTTGTTATTAGCTGGGACCAGGTTGGGTGCTCCCCTCCCTCTTACCGCACTTAATTGTTATAAAAACAGCCTCGCGGGATGCCTATTTAAAGTCGCTCACCCCGCGCAGCGGGGTCGCGCAGTGGGACGCCGTCGCTTAGCCGGAGTCGTGCTAGAGTCCTGCCCGTCTGCGCCCGTCCGCGCTCAGGATGCACGGGGCGCAGCGGGTTTCTCTGTGGCACTTTTCGCATCTGGTGTCGTGATGATCACCTATTCCAATGAGACTTTGCGGTCCATTGGACTGACCATTCCCAAGTGTGATCAGGCACATATCCATCCGTTAAGCGGCCCATATCGGTGTGCCTGCAAGGGATGGGCACTTGGCACTCCCGCACACACCCGCCAGTGGCCTTTCACTACCGCTTCTCGAAGCAATGGCTCGGCGCATGTACTTCGAATACTTAGCCTGAATGTCAGGTCCTTGGTGCAACACCATCAAGCCGTCTTGGACCTCATGCAGGATGAGGCCCCAGATATATTTGCCATCACGGAAACCTGGTTGCAGGAGGATGACCCAGCCATTATTAACTTGGCTTTCCCCCCTGAGTATTCCATCTTCACTCTAAACCGTTCAACTAGAGGAGGGGGTATCGCCCTTGCTGTTAAATCTAGTTTCTCCTGTAGCTGGAATGCTTTAAATATTGCTGGATGCGAAAGCGCCTCCTTTAAGATCTTGATCAGCCCCCAGTTTTCGATCTCGGGGATGGTGGTATATCGACCCCCAGGTAGTGACGTTGCATTCAGAGAAGCTTTCCCTGACGCCGTTAGCTCTTTGGCAATTGGCTGTGCCAATTTTTCTATCCTGGGAGATCTCAACCTCCATTTTGACAATCAGAGCGCGCCGGTTGTCATTAATATTTTAGCTGATCTTGAGGCCCTTCAACTGTCTCAAAAGGTAGCACAACCCACCCACGTAGGAGGGCATACGCTGGATCCCTTTTTCACTAATCTTACGGAAGCCACAGTCTCTTCCATATCACCCCTAGGGTGGACGGATCATTTTTTAGTGGCTATCTGGGCCCCTCTGCCTGAGATTCCCTCTATTCCCCCAGCTAGAACAGTCCCTAGAAGGCATTGGAACAAACTCAGGTTAGAGGACCTACACCACGTCTTGGCTGTAGATCCGCTGGGACCTGTGGACAACGTTGAAACGGGTTATGACCAGTTCTGTCAGTGGATTACCAGGGCGCTTGATTCACTGATTCCCATCATGGCAAGCAAACTTAGCTCCAGAGAGTCGAGCCCCTGGTATGACAGCGCCCTTCGTGTTTTGAAGGGCAGTTGTAGGCGGGCCGAGAGAGAGTGGTGGAGGTCTTACGACACTGCCAAGAAAGCGTTGTATCTGGCTTCCGTTAAGGTTTATCACCGCGCCATCTGTAGAGCCCGCGCGGCGTTCTACTCGGTAGAATTCCGCAACAGTACTAACCCATCTAAATCTATATTTAAGGCCCTCAAAGATCTTTTGGCAAAAAGGATCTCCTCCCCGGCAATGGCTTCTACCTCTCACTGTGAGGCTTTGGCATCCTTCTTTTTGGAGAAAGTGCAGGGCATCTACCGGGCTTTTCCTTGTACGGGGCCACCATCGGGGACCCTGGATATTATCCCGGGCCTCCCCACTATGGACTCTTTCCCCCTGCTTCTACCTGAGGAATTTGATAGGTTGACCCAGAAAATTAAATCTGGATCACCTTTGGATCCATTAAGACCTGCCCTCTTCAGGGATCAGTCTTTTGTGGGACGCCCCATGGTGTGCTCCCTCATTAACATCTCGCTGGCTACGGGCACGGTTCCAGCTAAATGGAAGCGGGCAGTGGTCTCTCCTATCCTGAAGAAACCTTTATTGGATCCTTTAAAACCGGAGAGCTACCGGCCCATTTCTTTGCTCCCTTGGCCGGCAAAAGTTGTGGAGGCCCACGTCAACCAGGCTCTTTCTGACCATCTTACCCGAGCCAACATTCTGGATGTTACCCAGAATGGGTTCCATGCTGGGCATAGCACGGAGACAGCCCTTCTCGCCATGGCTGAACACCTGCATATGGTGCTGGATGTGGGACAGACGGCGGCGCTAGTATTATTAGATCTGAGCGCCGCCTTTGATACTGTTTCACACCGCATCCTTCTGCATCGCCTGGAGGAGATAGGCATTGGTGGGCTGGCCCTGCAGTGGTTCCGTTCCTTTCTCGACGACCGTTCCTTCTGCGTTGCCATACCACCGTACCAGTCCAAATTCCATCCTCTGGGCCTGGGGGTGCCGCAGGGATCCTCGCTGAATCCCACGTTATTCAATCTTTACGTGAGACCGCTGGCTGATGTCGTCAAGCAGTGGGGCATGACTATGTTCTCTTATGCTGACGACACTCAGCTAGCGGTTACTATCAGCGGGGATGTTGAGCAGGATGCCCCCCAGGTTTCAGAGTGGACTGAGGGCGGTGGCGAGCTGGATGAATGCCAACTGTCTCCAGCTCAACGCTAAGAAGACTGAGGTTATGGTTGTCGGGAAGGGGAAGGAGCTCTGGGGGGACAGATGGTGGCCTCCGGAACTTGGGCCGTCTCCAATTCCGGTAACGGAGCTGAGAAACTTGGGAGTGTGGTTGGAGCCCACTCTTAGCTTCGTGGGGCACTCTAAGAAAACCGCGGCCTGCTGTTTTGGGGTCCTTCGAGGCTTAAGACCTGTCCTGAAGTTTTTTGATCCCCCTACCAGGCAGCTGGTGGTCCAGGCAACAGTAATATCTCGTCTAGACTATGCCAGCTCTCTCCTGGTAGGGGCAAACCAGGCAGAAATCATCCGTCTTCAACGCGTCCAAAATGCCGCAGCTAGAGCCATAGTTGGCTTGCCCAGGTCCTGCTCTGTTTCTAGCACCCTTCGTTCTCTGCATTGGCTACCGGTTAAAACAAGAATTCATTTTAAAGTTTTATGTTTGGCTTTTAAAATCTTGAAGGGATCAGCCCCCCGGATCCTCTCGAATCTCCTCTCCTCCTATGTTCCAACCCGCTCTTTGAGATCATTGGGCCAAGCGCTTGCGGTGGTCCCGAGGTTTAAGCTCAGCCGAGTTGGGGGCCGGTCATTCCGGGTAAAAGCAGCAGTGCTTTGGAACTCTCTTCCGATTGAGATTCGCTTGATGGAAGACCTTCTTTTGTTCCGTAAAGCTATAAAAACCTTCCTATTTTAATTTTCCCTCTCTACTTGCTGCGTCTTTTTCCTCTTTCTCTGTCTCTATGCTCAGTGTTGCTATGTTTACCTTGTCATGCGCCAGGACGCCCCTTAGCTGGGGCAGCTGTGCGCACTACAAATATTCCTAACATTACATCGCGGTTTTTACAACGCAAGTTGTTACAATGACTTGCGCTAGATGGCGCTCTAGGACAAGGAATAGTATAATTTACTATCCAACACCTTCCCTACTGTACGTAGACTGGAGTTGGAATAGTAAATTATACTACTCCTAAGTCCAGCGACCTCCAACGCAAGTCGTTGTAACGACTTGCGTTGTCAAAACCGCAATGTAATGTACCACGATGTAAATGTATGCGTTGTAACGTCATACATTTCACCACGATGTGCGTTATCATTTTACGATGTAAATAGCCACATTGTACATATCTGTAATGAAATGTATTTTTTTAGTTAAATGGTCACCACATTTTAACTGATTGACTAACATTAGTTAACAATGAACTCTTTTATGTCTATGACTATGTTTGAATATAAAGGCCACATCAAAATGGCGCTCATTAGATTGAGAAAGCCTGCTGTGACAGGCGAAACGCGTCTCTCTTTGCTGGGTCGAAGGAGACATAATTCAATAAAGAAGCCTTTAGCCCTCGAGTGCGTCCTCTTTTTCCTGATGGGGAGAAGTTCTTTGGTATATATATATATATATATATATATATATATATATATATATATATTACCTACTTGCAGTCGCCAGTAGGTAGTTATAGTTAGGACCTATTTTCCATAGGAAATTCGCAACATTCGATTTGGAATAACGTGGGCGCCCATTGACAAATCTTCGCGAAATTTTCCAAACTTTTGGCCCGCTCCGTTCGCTCCTATCCTGAAAATTTCACGGGGATTCGTCAAGCGGGGGCCGAGAAAAAAGGGGACCCAAAACTCATTTTCCCCATGCATTTTCCCATAGGACCTGTTGATGTAGCTACAGCCCGAACTGCTGAACGGAATTAAACCAAATTTGGCAAAGAGGTAGTCCTCAGTTCAGACTCGTGCCTTTTGCTTAAATGGTGTAAATCCGTTCAGTAGTTCCTAAGAAAATTAGAGTTAAAAAGATAGATGTATCTGGGCGGAGCCTAACCACACATCTCATCGTGAGATCTGATTGGCTGTCAGTACTTCATCCAAGAAGTGTTGGCAGCCATCTTGGGACCAATATACTTGATAGCACCTCATTAAAAAGCATTGCAGTTAGTAGAAGGTTTTTGGCACATCTCCATGTCCCTCCTGTCCTCTGTTATCCGAGTCCATGTCCCTACCTCAATTCCTCCTTCCTACCATGATCCAATGTACCATACTTGCGAACATTTTGAACTTGGTAAAAATGGGGGAATGATTTTCCCCTTTGAGTTAAGGTGGTGTGTTCTATGGTGATTTTACCATGTGAAAAAGCCTTCTGCTGTGATATCATGAATCATGTTTGAGAGAAAACTATTTTCTCATGCTTTTCCCACAGAGGTTTGGAAGGTGATCTATAAGCTAAACTGAGAGCATATTTTCTGTAAATTCACATTATCTTTCTCAGTCATGTGAGAATGAAGTCTGACATTCTCAGTAAAACATGTACATCCAACAAGGGCAGAGACTGTCAGTTGATTCCTCTGTGTTCTACTGCAGCTTCCCAGAGTGTTCTAAAGAACAACTAGAGCACTAACGGTCCTACTTATGACAAACGTATGGCACACCTGAAGCCGTCTTGGTTGGAATAAAGTGGTAACTCTTAAAACATTTAATTTAAAAGGAACAAAACGAGGGGATTCATTTTGCCATAGAAAGTATGATTAGTGCTGCAGAAAGAAAAAATAGGGCACATTTTGAGTGACTTCTCAAATCCTCTTCTATTTCATTAAAAAATTCTAACATGCAGACTAAAACATGCACTTTCAATACCAGCAGCAGACTTCCCTGGTGAGCAGTAGCTTTACTACAGTGATCTAATAAGCAACTAGAGTGCTAACATTCTGAATTTATGGCAAATGTTTGACACATCTGAATGCCTTCTTGATGGAATCAAAGTAAAAAACTGAAAGTATTTCCTACTGAGGAGACTGTAGTAAATGAGGAAATTAGGAAACATCATAACAAATAAGTCTCCCAAAATGGCCACCAGAGACAAAAGAGCCCAAATGTAGCCCAAATATCACCCAGATGTAGCCCAAGCATAGCCCAATGACAGAATGTCCCAGAGTGTTCTTACGAACAACTAGAGCGCTAACAGTCTTACTTATGACAAAAGTATGGCACACCTGAAGCCATCTTGATTGAAATAAAGTGGTAACACTTAAAACATTTAGTTTACAAAGGAACAAAATGAGGGGCTTCATTTTGCAATAGAAATTATGATTAGTGCTGCAGAAAGAAAAATTAGGGCACATTTTGACTTCTCAAACCCTCTTCTATTTCATAAAAAAATTCTGACATGCAGACTGAAACATGCACTTTGAATACAAACAGCAGACTTCCCTGGTGAGCAGTAGCTTTACTACAGTGATCTAATGAGCAACTAGAGTGCTAACATTCAGAATTTATGGCAAATGTGTGACACATCTGAATGCCTTCTTGATGAAACCAAAGTAAAAAACTGAAAGTATTTCCCACTGAGGAGACTGCAGGAAATTAGGAAACTTCATAACAAATGAATCTCCCAAGATGGCCACCACAGACAAAAGAGCCCAAATGTAGTCCAAATATCACCCAGATGTAGCCCAAGTATAGCCCAATGACAGAATGTCCCAGAGTGTTCTAGCGAACAACTAGAGCGCTAACAGTCTTACTTATGATAAAAGATTGGCAAACCTGAAGCTATCTTGATTGGAATAAAGTGGTAACACTTAAAACATTTAATTTACAAAGGAACAAAATGAGGGGGTTCATTTTGCCATAGAAATTATGATTAGTTCTGCAGAAAGAAACATTAGGGCACATTTTGACTTCTCAAATCCTCTTCTATTTCATAAAAAATTCTGACATGCAGACTGAAACATGCACTTTGAATACCAGCAGCAGGCTTCCCTGGTGAGCAGTAGTTTTACTACACTGATCTAATGAGCAACTAGAGTGCTAACATTCAGAATTGATGGCAAATGTGTGACACATCTGAATGCCTTCTTGATGGAACCGAAATAAAAAACTGAAAGCATTCCCACTGAGGAGACTGCAGTAAATAAGGAAATTTGGAAACTTCATAACAAATAAATCTCCAAGATGGCCACCAGAGACAAAAGAGCCCAAATGTAGCCCAAATATCACCCAGATGTAGCCCAAGTATAGCCCAATGACAGAATGTCCCAGAGTGTTCTTAAGAACAACTAGAGCGCTTACTGTCTTACTTATGACAAACGTATGGCACACCTGAAGCCATATTGATTGGAATTAACTGGTAACACTTAAAACATTTAATTTAAAAAGGAACACAATGAGGGGGTTTATTTTGCCATAGAAATTATGATTAGTGCTGAAGAAAGACAAATTAGGGCACATTTTGAGTGACTTCTCAAATCCTCTTCTATTTCATTAAAAAAATTCTGATATGCAGACTGAAACATGCACTTTTAATACCAGCAGCAGACTTCCGTGGTGAGCAGTAGTTTTACTACAGTGATCTAATGAGCAACTAGAGTGCTAACATTCAGAATTTATGGCAAATGTGTGACATATCTGAATACCTTCTTGATGGAATCAAAGTAAAAAACTGAAAGCATTTCCTACTGCAGCAAATGAGGAAATTAGGAAACTTTATAACAAATAAATCTCCCAAGATGGCCACCAGAGACAAAAGAGCCCAAATGCAGCACAAATATCACCCAGATGTAGCTCACATGTAGCCCAATGACAGAAGTGTGCAAAACACTTATTTTTTGTGTATTTGCAGTTTTATATAGTGCAGACTAGTCAGGTATTGGAGTGTTTTACATGAGCTTTGGTTACATCACACAAGATTAAATTCATTTTGGTTGTAGACATGGGGAGATTAAATGATTTGACCAGAATCACAGAATGTTGAGCTGAAGCAGAAACTCCAACCTGGTTCCCCAGTTGCAAAGTCTGCAGCTCTGGAAGTAACACCACATCTTCTCCCCTAGGTGCAACATTTAATCAAGTGGTCAACTGGATAAAAAAACATAAAGATTACAAATAATTTAAAAGTTCTTTGTCGCTATTTGAAAACTCAGAAAATATGTCCTCATTTTGGTTTTTTAGAGCACTAACCATAATTTTGATGCAAATAAGACCCTCTCATATATGTAATTTCTAAAGGAAATACTCTAGGTATTACAGTTTTGATTACATCAAGATGACGTCAGGCGTTCCACACTTTTGTAATAAATATAAAATGTTAGCAATCTAGTTGTTCATTGGGATACTGTTGAGAGGCAGAGGCCAGGGGCACGGACTCTGAAAATTGAAGGCAGGTAGGAGAGTGCAGAGGCAACAATTTGACCACACAGGGCAGGCAGGAAGGGCAGTGGCAGCACAACAGACTATGGAGGGCAGTGGAAAGGGGGGCAGGGGCAACAAACCAACAATACAGGACTGGCAAGAGAGGCTGTGGCAATATAATAGACCATTGTGGGCAGAAGGAAGAGGCAGTGGTAGTACAACCATACATGCCAACAGACCCGTTTCAGCCAGGAAATGTCCAATGTTTTTAAGCTCAAATGGGCTTTATTTGATCTGTCTCCTGTCTACAATCTCCTATTTTTCAATGTAACTCAAAGGGGAAAATCAATACCCCAGTTTTTTTTCAAAATCTCCCTCTTACCAAGTTCAAAATGTTCGCGAGTATGGTACTTTGGATCATGGTAGGCAGGAGGAATTGGGATAGGGACATGGACTCGGATAACAGAGGACAGGAGGGACATGGAGAGGTGCACCAAACTGACCCTACAGGGCAGGCATCAGGATTTGCAGCAGCACAATACACCACACAGCGCATGCGGGATGGGAGTGCAGCACAACAATCCATAGAAAGCAATAGGGAGGGGACAGGACCATGCACATGAACAACAGAGAACAGCGGGGAAAGAGGCAATGGTAGCTAGCTGACCATAATGGACAGACAGGAGAGAAAGCTGCAGCATAACAGACCATAAAGGGCAGGAGGGACGGATCAGGGGCATTACAATGGAACAGACAAGCCAGGAGGGAGGGAATAGGGGTCTGCACATGGAAACAGAGGGCTGGGGGCAAGGGGGCAGGGCAGGAGCAGCAAGATGACCATGGAGGTCAGGCAGTTTGGGCACTAGAAACAAGACACACCATGGAGAGCAACAATGAGACTATGATGGCAAACACACAGACCATGGAGGGAAGGTGGGAGGGGGTCAGGGGCAGCTAGCGGACCCCACAGGGAAGGTGGGAGGGGCCATGGCAGCACAGAAGACCATGCATGGCAAGCGGGAGGGTTAGTGGCAGCACAATGGCTATGATGGGCAAGAAGGAGGGTGCAGGGGCATGCATAAAGGACCATGGAGGATAGAAGGGAGGGTCAGGACCTGGGCACAGACAAGAGAGTTCAGGGGCCTCACAACAGACCGCACGGGGCAGGCAGGAGGAGCAGTTGCAGCACAACAGACCAGGGAGGGCAGAAGGGTGTGGCAGTAAAATGAACCATGGAGGACATGAGGAAGGGGATAGGGGCATGGAATGGGGACAGGCAGGGTGGAGGTAGCAGGGACAGGTTACAGTCATCTAACAATGCTAGGCAGGTGGGAGGGGAGTGCAGCTCAACAGAACACTCAGAGTAGATAGGAGTGGCAGTTCCATGGAACATGGTGGGCAAAAAGGATGGAGCAGGCGCAGGCACAAAGAGGGCAGGGGGAGGGAGAATAGGGGCAGCAAGCTAAGCACAGAGGCTAAGCAGGAGGTCAATGATGGGCCATAGAATTGGGCAATGGAGGGCAGGAGGAGTGGACTGGTACATCATGCTAAATGGAGGGCAGTGGGAGCACATCAGACCATGCATGGCAGGAGGGAGGAGGCTAGTCCGTGGATTCAGACAACAGAGGATAGGGAGGAGGTGGATGGGACAGCAAGCTAACTGTTCAGAGAAGGTGGGTATTAGGAACTTTATTGTTTTTAAAATGTGTTTCTGTGCGAACTACTTAAAATATGAACAAGTATGCAGCATAATCTCACTTTTATTCAGGAAGAAGAGGACGTTTGTGACTGTGACTCCCGGCTCACTTGGCAGAAACACCCACTGACCCTCCACCCCCATCGCAAAATGTAATGCCCGTGAAAAGGGTAGGTGGACGAAGTGTTATATAGAACATAGTCCTGGGAGCACGATTGAAAATTAAAACTAGATATAGTATATGGTATAAACTATGCACCAAAAAGTGTGATATAAGATGAACCGGGGCGTGAAATATAATATACAATACATTGTGCGCAATGACAGATTCATTGGAGAGCGCGAGATAGCACAGGCACTAGCGTGTGCTATGCGATATGCGCCTTGGAGTGTAATATGCACAGGGCAGTGTTGTGTAACCTAACTAGTCTCTAAAGTTGTAATATAAAATATGTGCTGGGGAGTGTAACGTTGCATATGCACTGTGACAAAGATATGGATCCCAGATTGTAATATGTATGGCATGGCGCTGTGCGTTATAAAATAGGCATCGAGGAAGGCACGTGAGATGGGGCAATATAACCCGTGCGAAGGCAAGTGTGGCATGAGATATTCACGGGGTGGTGTTACAGTGCACATGGGCTAGAGAGTGTCATAGCATACGCACTAGCTGGTGGAATACAACACAGAGGTGTGAGGCATTCGGCGGGCACTGGTGGGTGTAACACAGCATTGGTCTCAGCCAGGAGCACGCTGTGACTCTCAAGTGAGGTTCGTCTCCTTTCCAGAGAGTAAAATAAAAAGTATTACACTTCCGGCGGTGGATGTGTGTTTTTTAACCGTGAGGGAGGTTTCTTGCATAGTTTGGTCGAATTTTTGTCGAATCCCCTTTGAATTGCTTGGTGTGTGTGTGTATTAAATGTGCCCTTCAATAGCTACCCATGTTTGTATAAATAAACGACAAGGGTGTCTACTTGGAGAGTACCCACCGGCAGGGGCGCCAGGATTAGGCACGGTAGGGCGTCAGATACGTCAGAGCTTCACTAGTGGTGTAAATACATTCCACGTGGATTCATTGTATGCATAGTCGCCTTTTAATGAATATCACGCAAATCGTCATGGTGATAGGTACATACAGTTTGTCCAGCATGTCCTAGGTGTTTCTATAAATATATATTTTTTTTAAATAATAAAAAACAAAGGTCCTAACTATAACTACCCTTCAATCCTAGGTAATACATATATATATATATATATATATATATATATATATATATATATATATATATATATATATATATATATATATATATATATATATCTCACAACAATGGTGCTCGGTGCTGCAGAGTGCACTCGAGAGACCGCAATTCTCCCAGAAGTCAGGTCAGCACTCCGACCGCGAGTCTCGCCTGACGCGTTTCGGATAGGTTTCCTTAATCATAGGCGACTCGATTTTCATACATTACTGGCGTCACTTTATTTCAATTTTTGTCCACCAATGGGCTCCTTGGATAGGAGTCTCAGAGCCTTCTGGGATTTGTAGTGCCACTCAGTCTGTCTCTCACCCCACTGGGCTTGGTCAAGCGGTCCTAGATGGACCGTGGAGTGCCAGTCCTGCTTCACATCCACGGATCGGTCCCTCCACACCTGGCATCCTCATGATTTCGGCGCCGTGGCCCCTTTCACATCAAGGGTGGTGCAACTCTCACGCCCGGAGCCGGCGTGTGTAACATCACAACAATGGTGCTCGGTGCTGCAGAGTGCACTCGAGAGACCGCAATTCTCCCAGAAGTCAGGTCAGCACTCCGACCGCGAGTCTCGCCTGACGCGTTTCGGATAGGTTTCCTTAATCATAGGCGACTCGATTTTCATACATTACTGGCGTCACTTTATTTGAATTTTTGTCCACCAATGGGCTCCTTGGATAGGAGTCTCAGAGCCTTCTGGGATTTGTAGTGCCACTCAGTCTGTCTCTCACCCCACTGGGCTTGGTCAAGCGGTCCTAGATGGACCGTGGAGTGCCAGTCCTGCTTCACATCCACGGATCGGTCCCTCCACACCTGGCATCCTCATGATTTCGGCGCCGTGGCCCCTTTCACATCAAGGGTGGTGCAACTCTCACGCCCGGAGCCGGCGTGTGTAACATCACAACAATGGTGCTCGGTGCTGCAGAGTGCACTCGAGAGACCGCAATTCTCCCAGAAGTCAGGTCTGCACTCCGACCGCGAGTCTCGCCTGACGCGTTTCGGATAGGTTTCCTTAATCATAGGCGACTCGATTTTCATACATTACTGGCGTCACTTTATTTGAATTTTTGTCCACCAATGGGCTCCTTGGATAGGAGTCTCAGAGCCTTCTGGGATTTGTAGTGCCACTCAGTCTGTCTCTCACCCCACTGGGCTTGGTCAAGCGGTCCTAGATGGACCGTGGAGCGCCAGTCCTGCTTCACATCCACGGATCGGTCCCTCCACACCTGGCATCCTCATGACTTCGGCGCCGTGGCCCCTTTCACATCAAGGGTGGTGCAACTCTCACGCCCGGAGCCGGCGTGTGTAACATCACAACAATGGTGCTCGGTGCTGCAGAGTGCACTCGAGAGACCGCAATTCTCCCAGAAGTCAGGTCAGCACTCCGACCGCGAGTCTCGCCTGACGCGTTTCGGATAGGTTTCCTTAATCATAGGCGACTCGATTTTCATACATTACTGGCGTCACTTTATTTGAATTTTTGTCCACCAATGGGCTCCTTGGATAGGAGTCTCAGAGCCTTCTGGGATTTGTAGTGCCACTCAGTCTGTCTCTCACCCCACTGGGCTTGGTCAAGCGGTCCTAGATGGACCGTGGAGCGCCAGTCCTGCTTCACATCCACGGATCGGTCCCTCCACACCTGGCATCCTCATGATTTCGGCGCCGTGGCCCCTTTCACATCAAGGGTGGTGCAACTCTCACGCCCGGAGCCGGCGTGTGTAACATCACAACAATGGTGCTCGGTGCTGCAGAGTGCACTAGAGAGACCGCAATTCTCCCAGAAGTCAGGTCAGCACTCCGACCGCGAGTCTCGCCTGCCGCGTTTCGGATAGGTTTCCTTAATCATAGGCGACTCGATTTTCATACATTACTGGCGTCACTTTATTTGAATTTTTGTCCACCAATGGGCTCCTTGGATAGGAGTCTCAGAGCCTTCTGGGATTTGTAGTGCCACTCAGTCTGTCTCTCACCCCACTGGGCTTGGTCAAGCGGTCCTAGATGGACCGTGGAGCGCCAGTCCTGCTTCACATCCACGGATCGGTCCCTCCACACCTGGCATCCTCATGATTTCGGCGCCGTGGCCCCTTTCACATCAAGGGTGGTGCAACTCTCACGCCCGGAGCCGGCGTGTGTAACATCACAACAATGGTGCTCGGTGCTACAGAGTGCACTCGAGAGACCGCAATTCTCCCAGAAGTCAGGTCAGCACTCCGACCGCGAGTCTCGCCTGACGCGTTTCGGATAGGTTTCCTTAATCATAGGCGACTCGATTTTCATACATTACTGGCGTCACTTTATTTGAATTTTTGTCCACCAATGGGCTCCTTGGATAGGAGTCTCAGAGCCTTCTGGGATTTGTAGTGCCACTCAGTCTGTCTCTCACCCCACTGGGCTTGGTCAAGCGGTCCTAGATGGACCATGGAGCGCCAGTCCTGCTTCACATCCACGGATCGGTCCCTCCACACCTGGCATCCTCATGATTTCGGCGCCGTGGCCCCTTTCACATCAAGGGTGGTGCAACTCTCACGCCCGGAGCCGGCGTGTGTAACATCACAACAATGGTGCTCGGTGCTGCAGAGTGCACTCGAGAGACCGCAATTCTCCCAGAAGTCAGGTCAGCACTCCGACCGCGAGTCTCGCCTGACGCGTTTCGGATAGGTTTCCTTAATCATAGGCGACTCGATTTTCATACATTACTGGCGTCACTTAATTTGAATTTTTGTCCACCAATGGGCTCCTTGGATAGGAGTCTCAGAGCCTTCTGGGATTTGTAGTGCCACTCAGTCTGTCTCTCACCCCACTGGGCTTGGTCAAGCGGTCCTAGATGGACCGTGGAGCGCCAGTCCTGCTTCACATCCACGGATCGGTCCCTCCACACCTGGCATCCTCATGATTTCGGCGCCGTGGCCCCTTTCACATCAAGGGTGGTGCAACTCTCACGCCCGGAGCCGGCGTGTGTAACATCACAACAATGGTGCTCGGTGCTGCAGAGTGCACTCGAGAGACCGCAATTCTCCCAGAAGTCAGGTCAGCACTCCGACCGCGAGTCTCGCCTGACGCGTTTCGGATAGGTTTCCTTAATCATAGGCGACTCGATTTTCATACATTACTGGCGTCACTTTATTTGAATTTTTGTCCACCATTGGGCTCCTTGGATAGGAGTCTCAGAGCCTTCTGGGATTTGTAGTGCCACTCAGTCTGTCTCTCACCCCACTGGGCTTGGTCAAGCGGTCTTAGATGGACCGTGGAGCGCCAGTCCTGCTTCACATCCACGGATCGGTCCCTCCACACCTGGCATCCTCATGATTTCGGCGCCGTGGCCCCTTTCACATCAAGGGTGGTGCAACTCTCACGCCCGGAGCCGGCGTGTGTAACATCACAACAATGGTGCTCGGTGCTGCAGAGTGCACTCGAGAGACCGCAATTCTCCCAGAAGTCAGGTCAGCACTCCGACCGCGAGTCTCGCCTGACACGTTTCGGATAGGTTTCCTTAATCATAGGCGACTCGATTTTCATACATTACTGGCGTCACTTTATTTGAATTTTTGTCCACCAATGGGCTCCTTGGATAGGAGTCTCAGAGCCTTCTGGGATTTGTAGTGCCACTCAGTCTGTCTCTCACCCCACTGGGCTTGGTCAAGCGGTCCTAGATGGACCGTGGAGCGCCAGTCCTGCTTCACATCCACGGATCGGTCCCTCCACACCTGGCATCCTCATGATTTCGGCGCCGTGGCCCCTTTCACATCAAGGGTGGTGCAACACTCACGCCCGGAGCCAGCGTGTGTAACATCACAACAATGGTGCTCGGTGCTGCAGAGTGCACTCGAGAGACCGCAATTCTCCCAGAAGTCAGGTCAGCAATCCGACCGCGAGTCTCGCCTGACGCGTTTCGGATAGGTTTCCTTAATCATAGGCGACTCGATTTTCATACATTACTGGCGTCACTTTATTTGAATTTTTGTCCACCAATAGGCTCCTTGGATAGGAGTCTCAGAGCCTTCTGGGATTTGTAGTGCCACTCAGTCTGTCTCTCACCCCACTGGGCTTGGTCAAGCGGTCCTAGATGGACCGTGGAGCGCCAGTCCTGCTTCACATCCACGGATCGGTCCCTCCACACCTGGCATCCTCATGATTTCGGCGCCGTGGCCCCTTTCACATCAAGGGTGGTGCAACTCTCACGCCCGGAGCCGGCGTGTGTAACATCACAACAATGGTGCTCGGTGCTGCAGAGTGCACTCGAGAGACCGCAATTCTCCCAGAAGTCAGGTCAGCACTCCGACCGCGAGTCTCGCCTGACGCGTTTCGGATAGGTTTCCTTAATCATAGGCGACTCGATTTTCATACATTACTGGCGTCACTTTATTTGAATTTTTGTCCACCAATGGGCTCCTTGGATAGGAGTCTCAGAGCCTTCTGGGATTTGTAGTGCCACTCAGTCTGTCTCTCACCCCACTGGGCTTGGTCAAGCGGTCCTAGATGGACCGTGGAGCGCCAGTCCTGCTTCACATCCACGGATCGGTCCCTCCACACCTGGCATCCTCATGATTTCGGCGCCGTGGCCCCTTTCACATCAAGGGTGGTGCAACTCTCACGCCCGGAGCCGGCGTGTGTAACATCACAACAATGGTGCTCGGTGCTGCAGAGTGCACTCGAGAGACCGCAATTCTCCCAGAAGTCAGGTCAGCACTCCGACCGCGAGTCTCGCCTGACGCGCTTCGGATAGGTTTCCTTAATCATAGGCGACTCGATTTTCATACATTACTGGCGTCACTTTATTTGAATTTTTGTCCACCAATGGGCTCCTTGGATAGGAGTCTCAGAGCCTTCTGGGATTTGTAGTGCCACTCAGTCTGTCTCTCACCCCACTGGGCTTGGTCAAGCGGTCCTAGATGGACCGTGGAGCGCCAGTCCTGCTTCACATCCACGGATCGGTCCCTCCACACCTGGCATCCTCATGATTTCGGCGCCGTGGCCCCTTTCACATCAAGGGTGGTGCAACTCTCACGCCCGGAGCCGGCGTGTGTAACATCACAACAATGGTGCTCGGTGCTGCAGAGTGCACTCGAGAGACCGCAATTCTCCCAGAAGTCAGGTCAGCACTCCGACCGCGAGTCTCGCCTGACGCGTTTCGGATAGGTTTCCTTAATCATAGGCGACTCGATTTTCATACATTACTGGCGTCACTTTATTTGAATTTTTGTCCACCAATGGGCTCCTTGGATAGGAGTCTCAGAGCCTTCTGGGATTTGTAGTGCCACTCAGTCTGTCTCTCACCCCACTGGGCTTGGTCAAGCGGTCCTAGATGGACCGTGGAGCGCCAGTCCTGCTTCACATCCACGGATCGGTCCCTACACACCTGGCATCCTCATGATTCGCCTATGATTAAGGAAACCTATCCAAAACGCGTCAGGCGAGACTCGCGGTCGGAGTGCTGACCTGACTTCTGGGAGAATTGCGGTCTCTCTAGTGCACTCTGCAGCACCGAGCACCATTGTTGTGATATATATATATATATATATATACAAGTACCAGGTGCATTCATCCACTTCCCAACAGGCGAGGAGAAAGCATACGGACACCGGATCGTGCTTCAGTGAGGTTTATTCAGAGTCAGCATCGGCGTGACATGCCATTACGCGTTTCGGCCAGCAGGTGGCCTTGATCACATAGAGTAACAGCCATACTGGACATCCTAATATATACAACACTGAGTGGTCACATGGTAAATGGTGTGAAACGACATAAAAGAAATCTGGATTATTCGTTTTTTTCCCCCATTAGAAAACAGAAGTTATCACTTGTCATGATACATTGTTGCGCAATTGTACAAATACATGAATATAAGTTATAAAGTGCAGATACTTAAAGTACAAAATCTAGCAAATTTAAAATGCAGATCGCAGGAGTTTCTGTGTGCAAAATACGCAATAAAGTGCACAATACAACTGGTCATATAAGGTATATGCATAAAATAACCATGACTGAAAACAGAAATGTATATGACATAATAGAACCCAGACCTAGTTGTTTGAGGCGAAGTTGACCCTATTCATGATTGCATGAAAAAAATATATGTTGGAGTACAACGCATTCTTCTGTTCATAAACCAGAGAGGCTACTATACTGGTAGCAAATATGTCGGTCGAATTCATATTTGTTTTTTTCGGTATATAAATACCTGTTTTTAAGGTGAACTTAGTGCAAAAATGTGTGAAAAAAATGAAATGAAGGATGAAAAAAACGGCTAAAAGCCAAAAGAAGACAGTATTGATCAATATGGAATGAACAAAATATTGAAGTATACTACAATGAACGTCATATATAAATACAATTTACAAAAAATTCATTTCAATAAGCAAATGTAATCAGCCAGATGTTGAGTTAACGTTTCTTCGGTAACGGTGGTCCCAAATACATTGCGGTAAGTACTGTCAAAGCCAAATTGTATGGGAGTTCAATTGGGAATGTCGAAGACACCAGTATCAGGAAAGATGTATCTAACAATCAAAAACAGAGAGATAAAAATAGAAAGATAAAAGAAATAAAAAGAGATAAAAGGACTAGAAACAGGGAACAATTGATCACATGAATAAAAGTGAAGATAAGGTATCAATGGGCATCATCATGAGTCAAATTGTAGTGCTGGTAAATACTAGTATAGCTATTTTCAGATACAGTTGTATAAATCCTCGGTGTTATTTAATCCCGTGGGTGCCTTACTGTCGAAATCAAGGATATACCTTGTTTCGAGTTGTCTTAGGGTCTTTTCTCTGTTGCCCCCTCTACGAAATGCAGGGACATTATCAACCACAAAGTATTTAAGACAGCCTAAGTCATTGTTGTGGCACCTTTTAAAATGTCGTGCTACAGGATAGCTAGAATCATTGTTGACGATGGCTCTCAAGTGCTGGAGGATTCTAACATGGGCTTGGAGTTTGGTACTGCCGATGTAATTTAGGCCACATGTACACTTGAGAACATACACCACGAATTCTGATCTACAGGTGTAGTGGCCCGTGATTTGTCTAGCACTGGGACTGAAGGGGACAAAATATTCAGTGGTGTTTTGACCGAATTTACAGGCCCTACAGCTTGTGCACTTGAAAAAACCATTTTTTGGTTTGAGCCATGCACTGTTTGAGGGTTTGTTCTTGCTTGATTTCATGAGATCTCCCTTCATGGTCCTGGCCCTTCTGAATGTGATTATGGATTTTGGGGGTAGCATAGGTGCCAGAACACCATCAGTGAGTAGAATGGGCCAGTTTTTGTTGATAATGGCCCTAATTCTATGGTGTTGTTTGTTGTAGGTCGTGATCAGGCGTGGGGCATCCGGGAATGGGTCATCTGACCCTGGATCTGGTGTATTCAAAATGGGTGTGCTCGATTTGTCAATTAGTAATGCATCTCTGGGCAAACTCTGCACTTTTTTATAGGCTTCCCTCAAGATCTTCTCAGAATACCCTCTTTCCCTCATCCTCATTATAGCCTCTTCCGAGCATCTAGTTCTCTCCTCTGATGAACTGCAAATGCGCTTAATGCGGAGGAGTTCCCCGTAGGGGATACTTTTTATGAGATGCTGGGGATGGGCACTGCTGGCGTGCAGGATGGAATTGCCAGCAGTGGGTTTTCTATAGAGTGTGGTTTCAATTTTGTTGTCGATGATCATGACCTTAATATCAAGGAACTCAACTAAGTTGGTGTCAACGTGCGAAGTGAATTTGAGATTAAAAGTGTTGTTATTTAAAACCTCAATAAAATTCATCACACTGTTAAAATCCCCGTTCCAGACCATAAAAACATCATCAATAAATCTATACCAAGCAACAATTTGAGAATTAAAAATGTCCGCATGTGTACCCATGAGAACCTGCTCCTCCCACCAGCCCACATGAAGACAGGCATAACTGGGGGAGAAGCAAGCTCCCATAGCGACTCCCCTCTTTTGGGAATATAGATCATTGCCAAACATGAAGTAGTTATTGTGTAAGGCCCAGTCAATTAATTCCAAAAGCATAGCGTTGTGTTGATGAAATTTGATTGGCCTATGCTCCAGATAGTGTTTGGTGGCAGCCATACCGGTAACATGATTAATGCTAGTATATATATATATATATTATCTACTGGAGGTCACCAGTAGATAGTTATAGTTACAACCTAGTTTCCATAGAAAATCTCAAAATTCTATTTTGAATAACTTTGGCGCCGGTTGACGAATCCTCGCGAAATTTTCAAAACAAATGGGGCGCTCCGTTCAGCTCCTACCCTCAAAGTCTCGGGGTGATTCGTCAAGCGGGGGCCGAGAAAAAGGGGAGGTCCCAAAGCGCGTTTTCCCCATGCATTTTTCCATAGGACCTTTAGTCGCAGCTACAGCCCGAACGGCTGAACAGAATTACGTGAAATTTGGCAGAGAGGTAGCCATAAGGTCAAGGAAGTGCCTTTTGCAGGTCTGGTGTAAATCTGTGGTGGTGAAAAAAAAAGGTGGAGAACGTGAAAAGGGGGCAGAGTGGACAGTTCTTGACCCCCTAGCCTTGGTCAGGGGGTCACAGAAGGACCCCCAAGGGAGAAAAAAGCATTTCTTTTTTTTTAAATCGCGAGGTGCGTGCACTGCGCGCACACGGCACGCACTGCGAACTGTGGGCGAACAGAGCACGAACAGAGCACGCACGGTGCGCGCACGGTGAAAAACCTGAAAAAAAATAATTAATAAATACATAACATAGCATTTAAAAAACCGTACAAATTCACTGAAAAAACCATAGGTTTCACACACGTTATAGTTACGAATTAGCATTTAAAAAACCCTGCAAATTCACTTAAAAAACCATAGGTTTCACACATGTTATAGTTAGCTGGACATTTCACTCGTAAAAAACCAATGAAATTCCCCCGTTATAGTTAGTGCAGGCAACTATAACTCACGCGACCGCAATCCTCTGCTGATGACGTCAGATATGTTATGTTATGGTATGTTATGGTGATTTGTAAAGCGCACGATTACCAGTAGGTGTCCTGGCGCTGTCCACAATTCCTAGATCCTTAAGCCGACTTAATTACTGAAACAGCCAGGTTTTTAAAGCTTTCTTAAAATGCAGTAGATTCTCCAATGTCTCAGGTGGAGAGGCAGTTTGTTCCAAAGCTTGGCGGCCCCGTAGGAAAAACTACGTTCTTCCCAACGGGCTGTTTTTATGGCTGGGACCCTAACAAGCCTGGCTTCCTCTGAACGAAGATACCGGGCAGGGACGTACCAGGTAAGATGCTTAATCAAGTATTCTGCGCCTTCTCCCTTCAAGGCCTTAAACACCAAGCACAGAGATTTGAACTGGACTCTCTTATGGATTGGCAACCAATGTAAATCACGGATGGCCTTGGATATCGGGGAGAATTTTGGAATGCCCGTAAGTAGTCTAGCAGCCGCATTCTGCAATAGCTGCAGTCTGTGCAGCAGATTTTCCTGTATATTCAGATACAAACTATTGCAATAATCGAGTCTGGAAGTTACAAGGGCGGTGACCACCGTTTGTCGACTATCAGGAGGAAGCAAAAACATGATCTTTTTTAACTACTTAAAATAAAACCCGTTTTGGAAGCTACTGCCTTGACCTGTAGTGCCATGGTGAGATTGTCGTCCAACACCATTCCGAGGTTTTTTACGTTGTTAACCGGGCTGGGACACGTTCCTAATTCCTGCGGTCACCAAGTAGGGGTCCAGAAACTAGGGTTGTTCAGCATTACCTCCGTTTTGTTAGAGTTTAGCCTAAGACAGTTGCTAGCCATCCAGCGGACCACCTCCAACATACAGGCCTGGAAATTGTGGTCCATCCCCACTTCACGTCCGGGGTATAGAGACATGACGATCTGCGTGTCATCCGCATAAGAGGTGACACTAAATCCATGACTTCTAATGATGGGAGCAAGGGAGGCTACGTAGATATTACATCACTGATGACATATGTGTCTTTATGAAAAATAAATATTTGTTATATATGAATAGCTAAAGATTCATGGAACAAGACATGGGTAAATAAGTGTCTAAATACAGTGATGTAATATCTGACGTCATCAGCAGAGGATTGCGGTCGCGTGAGTTATAGTTGCCTGCACTAACTATAACGGGGGAATTTCATTGGTTTTTTACGAGTGAAATGTCCAGCTAACTATAACATGTGTGAAACCTATGGTTTTTTAAGTGAATTTGAAAGGTTTTTTAAATGCTAATTCGTAACTATAACATGTGTGAAACCTATTGTTTTTTCAGTGAATATATATATACGCAAAGACACACACACATTACCTACTGGTGGTCGCCAGTCGGTAGTTATAGTTAGGAGCTTGTTTCTATGCAAAAAGTGTTTTATCTTTTGCCAATATCTTTGTCGATGTTTGACAATCTTCGCAAAGTTTTCAAAACTAATGTCCCACTGACTTCAGCTGCTGTGTTGAAAGTTTTGGGGTGATTTGTCAAGCGGGGGCTGAGGAAAAGGGGGGTCCTAAAATGCTTTTTCTTTTTGTTAATTTCCAAAGGATACTTTAGATACTGCTACAACCTGAACTGCTGAATAGAATTACTCCAAATTTGGCAAAATGTTAGCTCTTGGTTCAGAAATCACTCTTTTAGTTAAATGGTGTATATCCGTTCAGTAGTTCCTCAGATGTTGAAACATTTCTCAGATATAAAAATATGGCCACAGAGGATCCGCAAACCCTCTCGATCTTGTGCCTGAGATCTGATTGGCTGCCATCACTTCAAACCAGTAAGTGTTGGCAGCCATCTTGAAGACTCGGTTGAACCGAGTCACAAGGAAAACAGTAAAGAAAATTTAAAAATTAAGAAAAGGGGCAGGGTAGAAAAACACTGACCCCCTAGGCCTGCTCAGGGGGTCTCACAAGGGCCCCCAGGGCCACTCCCAAATTCAGTTATTTTTTAAATCAGTCTGTCCGGCACATCCCCTCAACACTTTGCATTGTATACTTTTATAACCGAGAATCACTTGCCACCTTCGCACATACTTTGCTCCCATCTCTCCCCGCATTCTGCATTGTGTGGCAGAGGTGCTATGTTTGGTTTGTGTACATGGCAAGCCACGATTCCCACAGTACGTAGTGTTGTTGTGTCTGCTAGGTGTACATGTTGTTTGTCATGTTGTATGTGATTATATAAGGTGGCACGTTTATTTACGAGCAGTGGTTTCTTCCATTTACATATCGCTGTCTTAAAGAGGATACAGACGTTTTTCTCACAGGTGAAAAGTGGGACCACAATGGCAGTCATTCATTACTATGCAAGAATGTCCAACTGCATCATGCTTCTAAGCTTACAGCCCCCAATCTTGCGTGCTTTCTTAAAAGCACGCCAACTCCCACAATCAGACCAACATTCACACAGCTTTCTAACAGCAGTTATCTGCTTCTTAATAACATGGACTGCTACACAATGTGAGCTGGCATACCGTATGTCCTTACTGTTTCAAACCGGATAACTTCCTCTGGCAATCTCTATTACCACCCAAACAAAGTAACTCCCAAAGTTCAACTTGGCCTTCAATACCTACTTTGAAAACAGATTTTATTAAACGGAACAAACTGAAAGTGCTTTTGTTTCAAACAGAAGTGTCCCTCACTTCTCCAAAAGTAATTTATCGACTGCAGATAGCACGAACTTCAAGTAAAATACACTCCCTTTTAAATACGAACCTCCCATTACACTTTTTGAATTGTTACACAATTTTCAACACATCTGACATTTAAGGTCTGGCATACTTTTTTAACACTGTCTCCTCCGGCTTTGTCACAGGCTTTCAAACTGTTTTTAGTCTAATACCAGACTTCATTCATTCAATCATCTCTGGAATAACAGGAACAGTGCCAATAATTCCCGCTCTGTATGCGGCCATCCTACTACTATTTTAGCTTGTTAAAAATGGCTGTGCTCCCTGTGGTAACAAGCATGCCCGCCAGAATACGCCTCTATGTGAAGCTACATCAATACCGTGAAAAAACAACTTTTCGGCTGCCTGCCTCTATTATCAGAGCCAGCTACAACATGACATTTATTTACACATATACAATCTGCGTACAACCATCTTTTTATTGCAAAACTTGCCCAATTGACTGGCAAATGGATCTATGCCTTGCCAACATCCCAGCAAACGCTCCCGATATCCAGCAGGTAATGGAGTATCTTGAAAACCATGAACTTGATTGTTCGGGCAGTGGAGCAATGGCGGATGCAACACAAAAAGGAATGGGATTTCTGTGCAGCCGTGAAAGATCTCCTGCAACGTGCGACCTTTGACAACATCGCAGATTGCCTACCAATTCAAATTGCCGCTCCAACATTCGAGGAACATTACTGTCCCTTCGAAGATATGAATTGGATCGCTTCTCTTTTCTCACATGATGGCAACAATCGCCTCATGGAACATCACGCATCTCAAGCCGCTGAAGACCTTCCGGACTGCAATCTCCAAGACTTGTAAGAAATTCACTTTATTCTTGGATTGATTTTTTCCAACTTTTTTTACTTTTTCCTATTAAATTTTTTAATACACTTCAATTGAACTATTTTCATATAATAACTTTCTACGTATGCTTAGTCATTTGAACTCTGTTTTCATTATTGGCCCTTATCTCTCCACACTAACCATGGATGGATGATGTATGGCCTATGCAAATATGCTATTTACTCGCTAAATTAGCCTATACCCAACATCCATTTTGAAACCATGTCTATTCTTTATATACACGTCTCTATGCCTGCCTGTTATCCACGAAGCCCTTTCACAGAAATTAGCTCATCCTCTGCCTCTGCTCACGAGCTAGCGATCAAGATCAAAAACACGGCATTGTTTAGTAACTGGTTGGCACAGTGTGGTAATTGTATTCTACCTTTATTTTCATTCTACAATTTACACTCATTCCTGTCTAATAGGTATTGATTATGTCACATGGAACTGTAACATGTAATGTGGAATTGACTGATGCAGGAGCTTAGGTTTGAATACAGCAGAAGCAGTTGGAGTTTGCCTCAGCTGGATGCCATAGCTCTTGCACCAGTGGGTCCATTTATGGCACTTAAATAAAGACACTTTTTATATAACTTACAGACTCCATCGCTTTATCCCACACAGCCACTTTCTTAAACACACCTGATTTCACCATTTGTCTTCTGTGGCATTGCAACATTCTGCATTATATTCTTCATGATTATTTCTTTATTCCTGCTTACTAAAACACTCCATTCGAGTCTTCAGACCGGTAGGGGTGAGCAGTTTGCTTCCCACTCCCGCTATAGTCTAAACCCATACTAACACCACTTGCACAGCTATGCTACAGCGGTCAGTATGCTACAGCACATCAGTTTACAGCAATCAGCTCACAGTTTCATCCCCAAGTGTACTGGCACCTCACCTCAGCACCATCTCACTCTGGGCAAAACAGCACTTTCACACCGCTAGGGGCGAATACTTTGCTTCACACTCCCTGTATAGCACACCCTAACCACCCCACAGAGCTCACAGCGCTATAGTCTAAACCTATACTGACACCACTTTCACAGCTATGCTACAGCGCCCAGTATGCTACAGCGCCCAGAGCACATCAGTTTACAGCAATCAGCTCACGGTTTCATCCCCAAGTGTACCGGCACCTCACCTCAGCATCATCTCACTCTGGGCAAAACAGCACTTTCACACCGGTAGGGGTGAATACATCACTTCACACTCCCTGTGTAGCACACCCTAACCACCCCACAGACCTCACAGTGCTCCTACCCTCCTCTTTCCTACTCTTTTCACCCTTTTTTCACCTTACTCGCTTCAACGGAATCACAAATGGCTGCCAACACTTCCTAGTTGCAACTGCTCGCACGGCTCGCAGCCAATAAGCAGCAAGCTCGTGCTCGTAACGCCTCAGCCAGTCACATGGCAGGATTCCCAAATATCGATATCTGTAAGTTTCAATATTTCTCCAAAATGACTGAATGGATTTTCACCAAATGAACAAACGTGTGCTTTCTGGACCAAGACCCTTTTCCCTGCCAAATTTGTAGTAATTCCGTTCACCCATTGAACCTGTAGCCTTGTCTAAAGTTTCCTATGGAAATTAACATGGAGAAAACACGTTTTGGGCCCCCCCTTTTTTCTTGGCCCCCCCTTGACAAATCACCCCCAAACTTTCAACATAGGAGCTGATATGAACAAATAATTAGTTTGCAAAATTTCATGAAGCTTCATCAAGCGACGCCAAAGTTATAAGTAAAACATAAAAATGCTCTTCCTATGGAAACTTGGTCCAAACCTTAACTACCTACTGGCAACCGCCACTAGGTAATATATATATATATATATATATATATATATGCCTAAGGACGCGTTGGATGTATTTAGTGACTGTGTCACTCAAGACCTTAAAAATCTTAACAGAAAGATTCAAAAGTCATCGAATCGTCAGAAATATCAAGAGCGACAATATTCCACCCTAATCAACAAACTGAAAAACAATAAGGAAATCATTATAACTAAAGCAGACAAGGGCGGCAATGTTGTCCTTTGGGCTAAGAGTGACTACTTACAAGAGGCCTATCGTCACTTGTACAACGAATCATGTTACAGGAAGGCCACCTTTAACGACATCAAAAAGTTAAAAGACTGCGTCCATGCTGAACTAGGACAATGGAAGAGGGATGGGTTGCTTAACAAGAATGAACACAGCTTCTTAAAAATTGAGTTTCCAACTACTGCAGTTCTTTATTTCATTCCAAAAGTGCACAAACAACAAGAGCCCATTCCAGGTAGACCTATCATCTCAGCTCAGCGAAGTCTATGTGAAAACATTTCTAAATATGTTGACTTTTTCTTGCAAGGTTTTGTGGAGGAACTTCCGTCCTACATCAAGGATACAGGTCATTTTCTCTCCAACATATCAGAGACGGTGTGGCAAGATGGTTATTGTTTTATTGTCATGGATATTTGTTCTCTCTACACGTGCATACGTCATTGTGACAGTTTACTAGCAGTTAAATTTTATCTAGAGAAGAGAGACATCATTTTCCATCAACATAACAGTATGTTACGCATGATTGAATTATGCTTATGCAATAACTATTTTTTGTTCAATCAAGAAGTGTTTCAGCAATTGCAAGGTGTAGCTATGGGGGCATGTTTCTCCCCTAGTTACGCGTGTTTACACGTGGGCTGGTGGGAGGAACATGTCCTCAGATGCATGCATGACGAATTGTATCAGATTCATGTCGTTTGTTGGTGGAGATTCATCGACGACATCTGTATAATTTGGAAAGGGTCGATTGAATCGGCTAATGAATTCGTAAAGCTGATCAATATTAACAACTTGAATCTTGAGTTCACTGCCCATATTAGTGATGAGCATGTTGAATTCCTTGATGTTGAACTCTATATTCATGACAGTAATATTCAGACTAGAATACACCGTAAAAGTACAGCGGGTAATTCAGTACTTCATGCACAGAGCTCCCATCCATATCATCTACTTAAAAGTATACCATATGGTGAGTTTTTACGCATTAAACGCATTTGTAGTACAGATTCGGATTGCATTAACTGCCAAAAAGACTCATTTCAGAGGTTTTTAGCCCGCGGATATACTAGAGTTGACTTGGAAAAAGCACTAGAGAAAGCCAAAAGCACTAACCGTGATGATATCTGAAATCGGTAATCAGGACTACCACTACTAAATCCACCCCTAAAAATGAGAGTGAGTGTAGCGAACCTAGCTGCGTTCGTTTCATCACTACTTTCAGTAATCAGGACAAGGAGTTGAGAAAACTGATTTATAAGAACTGGTCTATAGTGAAAACCGACCTGACTATGTCCCAATTAGTACCTGATCTACCGCAAATCACGTTCAGGAGAGCACCCTCTATGAGGGATGCCCTAGTTAGGACTAGCCCAGAGACTACCAACACGAGCACATGGCTTTCTAATCGTAAAGGTTTTTTCAAATGTAGCTCGTGCCGAGCGTGTAAGTTTGGCACTGACACTCACGAGTTTATGGGCGCTTTTGATTTAACCCCTACTGCTCTTAAAGGTTTTTTCACATGCAAAACTGACCATGCAGTTTATGTTCTTGAATGTTTGTGTAATTTAAAGTATGTTGGGAGTACGAAATTACAGGCATCAGTCAGAATTTTACAACATTTAAGGGCCATTGTTAATTCTGATTCAAGCTACCCTGTTGCCCGACATTTTAAATTAGTTCACAAGAACAACCTGAATTATTTAAAATATTTTGTGATCGATGCAGTACCTAAACAGATCAGAGGAGGCAATAGAGAGAAGCGCCTTAGGCAATTGGAAACCCAATATATTCTTGTATTAGACACTAAGATGCCTAACGGCCTTAACACAGGAGAAGATATGCATACTTTTCTTTGAAAATTAATCCAGGATAGTACATTCCCTGTGTGCACTAATTAATCTACTGGAAATACTCTATTGCTAACTCCACTATACTGAAATAATCACATTAGCTTTTAGATGATTATATTATATTCAGTCTACATTAATAACTGCTTTATGAAGATTACTCTTGTTAACACATTTACCCTTGGGGTACCTTTTGGGGTTCAGTCTAATTTCTCGCCTTGGGCTTGCTAATGTTTTGGATGGATATATATAAGGAATGAAAGGCAACTTTGTAGGTTTTCTAGTCTTGCAGCCCCTGTGTACTTGTGGATTTTACTCACTGTGTTAAATTTGACCTGTCTAGTCTAGTTCCATTCTCTGTTTCTTAATAACTTTTTTGTGCTGCTACACTACTCTGCTAATTGCACATGTGTTGCCTATTTTGCACTAATGCACTTGCACTTTATTTCCAGTACTGTTGTTTCTAGGAGAAAATGTCTGTAGCAGGGCCATTTGACCATTCTAGGATTTATCCTTTATATCGGTCCGTTACTCGTATTGTTTATTTTGTGTATTTGCACATAAAACGATCTGTGCCATACATGTTTTTACTAGCACTAAGGCACAAGCACTTTATCTAGGACGCAGTATTGTAATAATGCATTATCCATTACAGTTTATTTGCATTTTATAATTCTTAACTGGTTTTATAAGTTGTGTGCAATTATATATTAATATTTATATATGCAGGGATGTTCATGTGTAGATTTATGTCATCTTGTAGTTCGCTGCCAATTTTGTATAAAGGAACTATCTATTAATACAGTATATATCTAGAGGGGATTTATCTAATAATGGTCTACATCAACTTTATATTATGTACATTATAGGGCTGTATAGGTTTATATTGAAGAGGCTCATCCACATGTAGCGATTTTTTTGCTACAGAATATTTATAATTTTGAAACTCTGATTCCTTCTGGTTGTCTCATATATGGCAAATTTTAAGGACATGCGAGCACATTGTTTTACTTCAGGGTACATTTTAACTGTGTAACCACTATGGTTTGATTTAGATTGATGTGGCTATCCAACATGTTGCAGAATTTTGCACAGTCTGAGTATTTCTTCTATCTTTTTTAGTTTACCCTTGATGTAATGTGGAAGTTTGCTGTTTTGTATGCCGCAATCCTACTGGCTCATATATGAGGGAGGAGTCAACATTTTACTATAATTGATGTGTATGGTTCTTCAGGTGTCATGTGATCAAGGCCGTGGCAACACGGCCGAAACGCGTCATGCCTACTGACTCTAACGAATAAACCTGTTCGTAATACAATCTTCAGCGTGTGGTGGTCTGTACCTGGTCCAGCTATCTACTGGAGTCTGGGAACTCCTCTTGTGATATATATATATATATATATATATATATATATACATATATCCACACCAAGTGCTCGCCTTGAGAGTCCAGCAAGTGGGACACAGCTCCGGGCACAAACAAAGAATTTTATTTAAGAGAATTCGAAGCGCAGTCCTTGCAATGCGTGAAGTATTCAGGCAGACGCGTTTCTGGCCTCCTTGGCCGTCATCAGTGCTGGTCTCACGAATGATGAGATTGTCCTGGGTTTGACTCGGGAACCATTCCCTAAGAGGCAGTCTCTTGACTCCTCCCCCATGATGCAGGTGTGTTATATCCGCTTATGAATTTGGGTGAACTGCATGGTGGTTACTATAGTCCATCGTGATGCCTCATTAAGTAATGAGAAACTCCAAACATCTAGTGATGCTCCATTTTGCTGGTGTTGGACTGTGTTTCACCTCAGAACTCCCAGGTATATTATTCCCACTCTTAGTTTTGTACCTTGTTTGTGCCCTTATCAGGCAGCACTGTGCTGCCTCCTCTCTCCCCTTGCTGAAAATACACACCAAATGGCGATGGCTTCGCTCAGGGGGGGCGCCGCGTTTGTACTCCTCGTACTGAACCTATTTGCTGATAAACGCGGAGCTCCAGACCGAGAGGGCGTGTCCCAAGTTGGTTTCAGCATTCCCGATTATTAATCCACACCAAGTGCTCGCCTTGAGAGTCCAGCAAGCGGGACACAGCTCCGGGCACAAACAAAGAATTTTATTTAAGAGAATTCGAAGCGCAGTCCTTGCAATGCGTGAAGCTTCATCAAGCGACGCCAAAGTTATAAGTAAGACATAAAAATGCTCTTCCTATGGAAACTTGGTCCAAACCTTAACTACCTACTGGCAACCGCCACTAGGTAATATATATATATATATATATATATATATATATATATATATATATATATATATATAGCTCCTCCTCACTCGAGTAACTGCCGCCGCACACCAAACCAGAGGGTGCGTCGTCTTACGCGAACCACTCCAGCAAAGTTCGCCAATTATCCACCAAACCTCTGCCCGCAGCCAAAGGATGACGACGCCGTGTCTGGGCTCGATAAAGTTTTATTCAAATCAGCCGATTTGTACGCGTTTCACCTGCCAAGCAGGCTTGATCACCAACAATTCAACTGAGCTCGAGTGCCTTATTTACATAGATTTTTGTGCTCGTGACACGTCACATGATATGACTACAACTCCAGTGCATTAGAAAACAGACTCGTAGTCCAACGGTACAAAGGCTCTTCACTTACTAGTGCCTGAGCAAATATCCACAATATAATATTGATTGATTAATGCAAAATCATGCAACATCATGGCAATTTCATACCATACTCAGGGGCAAAGAAACATTCAAATTTCAAAATTTGATACATTTAAAGAACCCGTGGCCCGCCACTTTGAGTCTCATCACGAGAAGAATGAGAAGGGACTTTCTTACTTTGTCATCGATTGTGTACCACGTAATGTGAGAGGGGGCAATAGGGAAAGGAACCTGAGGAGATTGGAGTCAAATTACATCTTGGCTCTCAACACCCGTTCCCCAACAGGTCTCAACATTGAGGAAGATCTTATTACACACCTGTAATGGGATCTGTTTAGAAGTCACAGGAAATGGCAAAAGCAATCCCCCTCGACTGTGTTTTTTAAAACTTGTAAAAATTGGTTTTTTGTTGCTCTTTGATTTTGATTTTTAGGGTGTGCACACACACAAATTCTTTTGTCTTTTTCTTTTTATGAAAATCTTTGTCATAGTTTACAGCAAGATACGTCCTATAGGTAATTAACGAATGCCCACTTGGGCATAAATGCTAAACGTGGTATATGTGGCAAACATGCAAGTTTTGCGGTTCTTTAAATGTATCAAATTTTGAAATTTGAATGTTTCTTTGCCCCTGAGTATGGTATGAAATTGCCATGATGTTGCATGATTTTGCATTAATCAATCAATATTATATTGTGGATATTTGCTCAGGCACTAGTAAGTGAAGAGCCTTTGTACCGTTGGACTACGAGTCTGTTTTCTAATGCACTGGAGTTGTAGTCATATCATGTGACGTGTCACGAGCACAAAAATCTATGTAAATAAGGCACTCGAGCTCAGTTGAATTGTTGGTGATCAAGCCTGCTTGGCAGGTGAAACGCGTACAAATCGGCTGATTTGAATAAAACTTTATCGAGCCCAGACACGGCGTCGTCATCCTTTGGCTGCGGGCAGAGGTTTGGTGGATATATATATATATATATATATATATATATATATATATATGTATATATATATATATATATATGTATATATGTATATAGATATATATATATATATATATATATTCACTTAAAAAACCATAGGTTTCGCACATGTTATAGTTAGCTGGACATTTCACTCGTAAAAAACCAATGAAATTCCCCCGTTATAGTTAGTGCAGGCAACTATAACTCACGCGACCGCAATCCTCTGCTGATGACGTCAGATATTACATCACTGATGACATATGTGTCTTTATGAAAAATAAATATTTGTAATATATGTATAGCTAAAGATTAATGGAAGAAGACATGGGTAAATAAGTGTCTAAATACAGTGATGTAATATCTGACGTCATCAGCAGAGGATTGTGGTTGCGTGAGTTATAGTTGCCTGCACTAACTATAACGGGTGAATTTGCAAGGTTTTTTAAATGCTAATTCGTAACTATAACGTGTGTGAAACCTATGGTTTTTTCAGTGAATATATAAACATATAAATATAATCTGCATATCTATATAAATATAAATTCATGCAAACATATACATATATGCATACATATGCATGGTAAGTACATGAAAGTTTCAAAAACTCTAATACAAGCAAAGCTAAAAAGCCACCTAATTACAAACAGAATTGCTTTAACTTAAACGAGGGCGAGACCTATTGCATTTTCAATGCTTGTTTACTTTGATTCCATCAAAAAGGCATTCAGATGTGTCCCACATTTTCCATAAATTCTGAATGGTAGCACTCTAGTTGCTCATTAGATCACTGTAGTAAAGCTACTGCTCACCAGGGAAGTCTGCTGCTGGTATTGAATGTGCATGTTTCAGTCTGCATATCAGAATTTTTTAATGAAATAGAAGAGGATTTGATAAGTCACTCAAAATGTGCCCTAATTTTTCTTTTTTCCTCACTAATCATAATTTCTATGGCAAAATGAACCTCCTCATTGTGTTCCTTTTAAATTAAACTACTCACTTTCTACTACTCACTCGCTACTACTTTCTACTACTCACTCTCTACTACTCACTTTCTACTACTCTCTACTACTCTACTACTCTCTACTACTCACTCTCTACTACTCACTCTCTACTACTCTCTACTACTCTCTACTACTCTCTACTACTCTCTACTACTCACTCTCAACTACTCACTCTACTACTCTCTCTACTACTCACTCTACTACTCACTCTACTACTCTCTACCACTCACTCTCTACTACTCTCTCTCTCTACTACTCACTCTCTACTACTCACTCTACTACTCCCCACTTCTCTACACTTCTCTCTCTGCTACTCACTTTCTACTACTCTCTACTACTCACTCTCTACTACTCACTCTCTACTACTCTACTACTCTCTACTACTCTCTCTACTACTCACTCTCTACTACTCACCCTCTACTACTTTCTACTACTCTCTCTCTACTACACACTCTCTACTACTTGCTCTCTACTACTCACTCTACTACTCACTCTCTACTACTCCCTACTACTCCCTACTACTCACTCTACTACTCACTCTCTTCTACTCTCTACTACTCACTCTCTACTTCTCCACTACTCTCTACTAATCACTCTCTACTACTCACTCTGTACTACTCTGTACTACTCTCTCTACTACTCTCTACTACTCACTCTCTCTACTACTCACTCTCTACTACTCACTCTACTACTCTCTCTCTACTACTCTCTACTGCTCACTCTCTACTATTCTCTACTACTCACTCTCTACTACTCTCTACTACTCACTCTACTACTCATTCTCTACTACTCATTCTCTACTACTCTCTCTCTGCTACTCAGTCTCCACTACTCACTCTCTACTACTCTCTACTACTCAATCTCTAATACTCACTCTCTACTACTCCCTCTACTACTCACTCTCTACTACTCTCTACTACTCCCTCTACTACTCACTCTCTACTACTCTCTACTACTCTCCACTTCTCACTCGCTACTACTCTCTACTACTCACTCTCTACTACTCACTACTACTCTCTCCTACTCACTCTCTGCTACTCTCTCTACTACTCTCTACTACTCTCTCTACTACTCTCTCTCTACTCTCTATTACTCATCCTCTACTCTCTACCTCTCTACCTTTCTCTACCTCTCTCTCTACTACTCTCTACCTCTCTACCTCTACCTCTCTACCTCTACCTCTCTACCTCTCTACCTCTACCTCTCTACCTCTACCTCTCTACCTCTACGTCTCTACCTCTACATCTCTACCTCTCTACCTCTCTCTACCTCTCTCTACACGCACACATATGCACACATATGCATTTATATATATGTATGTGTATATATATGTATATACATACATATATAAACCTATATATAATCTGCATATCTATATAAATACAAATATAAATGCATGCATACATATACAGATATGCATGTTATTTACATGAAATTTTGAAAAACACTAATAAAAGCAAAGCTAAAAAGCCACCTAATTACAAACAGAATTGCTTTAACTTAAACGAGGGCGAGACCTATTGCATTTTCAATGCTTGTTTACTTTGGTTCCATCAAGAAGGCATTCAGATGTGACACATTTGCCATAAATTCTGAATGGTAGCACTTTAGTTCCTCATTAGATCACTGTCGTAAAGCTACTGCTCACCAGGGAAGTCTGCTGCTGGTATTCAAAGTGCATGTTTCAGTCTGCATGTCAGAACTTTTTAATGAAATAGAAGAGGATTTGAGAAGTCAAAATGTGCCCTAAGTTTTCTTTCTGCAGCACTAGTCATAATTTCTATGGCAAAATGAACCCCCTCATTTTGTTCCTTTGCAAATTAAATGTTTTAAATGTTACCACTGTATTCCAATCAAGATGGCTGCAGGTGTGCCATACCTTTGTCATAAGTAAGACTGTTAGCGCTCTAGTTGTTCTTTAAAACACTCTGGGATTTCTGTCATTGGGCTATACTTGGGCTACATCTCGGTGATATTTGTGCTACATTTGGGCTCTTTTGTCTCTGGTGGCCATCTTGGGAGACTTGTTATGAAGTTTCCAAATTTCCTCATTTACTGCAGTCTCCTCAGTAGGCATACTGTCAGTTTTTTACTTTGATTCAATGAAGAAGGCATTCAGATGTGTCACACATTTGCCATAAATTCAGAATATTAGCACTCTAGTTGCTCATTAGATCACTGTAGTAAAGCTACTGCTCACCAGGGAAGTCTGCTGCTGGTATTGAAAGTGCATGTTTCAGTCTGCATGTCAGAATTCTTTAATGAAATAGAAGAGGATTTGAGAAGTCACTCAAAATGTGCCCTAATTTTTTTTTCTGCAGCACTATTCATACATTCTATGGCAAAATGAACCCTCTCATTTTGTTCCTTTTTAAATTAAATGTTTTAAATGTTACCACTTTATTCCAAACAAGATGGCTTCAGGTGTGCCATACCTTTGTCATAAGTAAGACTGTTAGCGCTCTAGTTGTTCTTTGGAACACTCTGGAAAGCTGCAGTAGAACACAAAGGAATCAACTGACAGTCTCTGCCCTTGTTGGATGTACATGTTTTACTGAGAATGTCAGACTTCATTCTCACATGACTGAGAAAGATAATGTGAATTTACAGAAAATATGCTCTCAGTTTAGCTTATAGATCACCTTCCAAACCTCTGTGGGAAAAGCATGTGAAAATAGTTTTCTCTCAAACATGATTCATGATATCCCAGCAGAAGGCTTTTTCACATGGTAAAATCACCTTAGAACATACTACAATTCCTAAAATGAGTATGGTACCATCAACAAATGATTTATAATGTAACTAAAGTCTTAAAACCTTCTATTAACTGCAATGCTTTTTAATGAGGTGCTATCATGTATATTGGTCCCAAGATGGCTGCCAACACTTCTTGGATTAAGTGCTGACAGCCAATCAGATCTCACAATGAGATGTGTGGTTAGGCTCCGCCCAGATATGTATATGATTTTACTTTTGATTTTCTCAGGAACTACTGAACGGATTTACACCATATATGCAAAAGGCACATGCCTGACCTAAGGACTACCTCTTTGGCAAATTTCAAGTAATTCTGTTCAGCCGTTCTGGCTGTAGCTGTGTCTAAAGGTCCTATGGAAAAATGCATGGGGAAAACGCGTTTTGGGACCCCCTTTTTTCTCGGCCCCGCTCGACGAATCACCCCGAGACTTTCAGGGTAGGAGCTGAACGGAGCGCCCCATTAGTTTTAAAAATTTCGCGAGGATTCATCAACCGGCGCCAAAGTTATTCAAAATAGAATTTTGAGATTTCCTATGGAAACTAGTTTGTAACTATAACTATCTACGGGCGACCGCCAGTTGATAATGTGTATATATATATATATATTCACTGAAAAAACCATAGGTTTCACACACGTTATAGTTAGGAATTAGCATTTAAAAAACCTTGCAAATTCACTGAAAAAACCATAGGTTTCACACATGTTATAGTTAGCGGAAATTTTACTGATAAAAAACCAATGAAATTCCCCCGTTATAGTTAGTGCAGGCAACTATAACTCACGCGACCGCAATCCTCTGCTGATGCTAATACTGTATTTAGACACTTATTTGCCCATGTCTTCTTCCATACATTTTTAGCTATACATATATTACAAATATTTTTTTTTCATAAAGACACATATGTCATCAGCAGAAGATTGCGGTCGCGTGAGTTATAGTTGCCTGCACTAACTATAACGGGGGAATTTCATTGGTTTTTTATCAGTAAAATTTCCGCTAACTATAACATGTGTGAAACCTATGGTTTTTTCAGTGAATTTGCAAGGTTTTTTAAATGCTAATTCCTAACTATAACGTGTGTGAAACCTATGGTTTTTTCAGTGAATTTGTACGGTTTTTTAAATGCTAAGTTACTTTACGCCATTCGTGGCGTGCGCGCCCACTTAACGCAGTTCGTTCCGTGCGCGCACGGTGCGCTTCGCGCACCGCGCGCCCACTTTACGCAGTTAGTGGCGTGCACGCACGGTGGGCACGCGGTGCGCTACGCGCACCGCGTGCCCACGTTACGCTAGATGGGCCATGTACTTACTTGTAGGTACCAAAAAACAAACAATAAACACAAGGGCTCTTTTTAGAGCCACCTTATATCTAAACACTTAAATGCGTTTTTTTTAAAATTTGTTTTATTAAGTTTTTTTCCGGGTGCGCGCTGGGTGCGCGCACTCGGCGATATTTTTTAACAAAATATTAATCTTTTTTTTTGCCCTACAAGGTCCTACTTTGACCCCCTTACAATGCCTACTGGGTCTATTTCTACCCACTCTGCCCCCTTTTCAAGTTCTCCCCCTTTGTTTATCACCCCCTCTTTATGCGATAGACAAAATGGCGGCCGCCGCTTCCTGATTTCCACCGATTCGAATGTTTACTAAGATCTAACAACCAATCAGAATTGCGCTCGCGCACGGCGAGGTGCGCGCACCCAGCGCGCACGGAGCGCGCTTAGATATATATATATTGATTTAAAGGCTATTTTCTCAGAATCTACTGAACAGATTTACACCAAACCTACAAAAGGCACTTCCTTGACCTGGGGACTACCTCTCTGCCAAATTTCAATTAACTCTGTTCAGCCGTTCGGGCTGTAGCCCTGTCTAAAGGTCCTATGGAAAAATGCATGGGGAAAACGCGTTTTGGGACCCCCCTTTTTTCTCAGCCCCCGCTTGATGAATCCCCCCGAGACTTTCAGGGTAGGAGCGGAGCGTAGCGCCCCACCTATTTTGAAAAATTCGCGAGGATTCGTCGACCGGCGCCAAAGTTAGTCAAAATAGAATGTTGAGGTTTTCCTATGGAAAAGGGGTCCTAACTATAACTACCTACTGGCGACCGCCAGTAGGTAAAATATATATATATATATATATATATATATATATATATATATATATATATATAAATGTTGAAGTAACACAGGGCATTGGGTGATAAAGGGACAGCCTTACTCTTAAAGGGGATGGGATTCGGGAGGAGTAAGAGGGCTTAGGGCGGGTCAGGGAGGGGTTTAGGGAGGAAAGTCACACACAGGCAAAAGAGTAAGCCAATTGATTTAATCTGGGGTGTAGACAGTTTGCAGTGAGTTTATACTCGGAGTTTGTGAATACCGAAAATAAGCTGACAATAGAAGGGCCCAAAGTCATGTAGCCTCAGTGGATCGCCAAAATAGGACTTCATTAATCTAATATGCATTTGCCCAGTTTTAAGTCCATACCGTCGCCAACTGCTGAAAAACCTGTCCAACACAAGGGGCATTCGTACCTGTAGAACTGCTATATTAAAGTGTCTCGGGCCGAACGACCGGCAGCTTAACTGCCATTTCGTAAAGTTTTTAATCAAATATGAGAAAGTATTAAAACACGGTCTAAGGGGAATCACAATTGCACTTTAGAGACTATTTCTCACAAGATTGACTATCTACCGCTTCCTTCTGTAATTTTTGCACTATTGCAAAATTATTTTTTATTATGTATACCGTAACTGTATATTTATGACATTGTTGCAAACCAAAACTTTGAATATGTATATATTAATAGTATAACTTATTTAGATCAAATGGTATATTTTTATGTTTTTAATTGACTAAACAATAAAATGCATTCTGATTCTGAATACCAAAAATAGTAAACTTATTCCTAAGTGTAAACTTAGTCAAAAGTGTAGGTTACCTTTACCACTCAATATCTTTGCCAAAACTGTCCAATCACCACTACACACATAAACGTAATACTGGGCAAGCACTATTACATGCAAAACCTAAAAACATACTACATTCTCATTCTTTTATTAAATTTACAATACATTCAGTATTGTCATATAAAACACACAGTCAAAGCCACACCCATTGGCTTTGCTAATTCTTATTTATTTTGTATTCATGACTCCATTGTAGTGCATGTGTTTCCTCGCTCTCTCCATTTTTTCCTGTGCCTCGCCTGTGTGCTCTCTTTTCAATCCCCCTGGTCACCGATACTCCACATTCTATTCTCTTCCCTTGTTCACATACCTGTTTCCATATGTCGTATGTTTTTTTTACGGTTATTGATTGATTGATTTATTCATATCATGGGGGTACAGAAGCTTCAGAGTACTGGGTGGCAGTGTGTCCTTTTTTGTGCTTTGTGCACAATAGTTTTTCAATTTTACATTTTAATTTACCATTTTCACATGGCTTCATGCCATGTTACAAAGGTAAATTAATAATAGCAGCAGTGTCATGTACACTCGTTACAAAGCATGCACACACACGTTATAATGCACATGTATGCATGCATCCCAAACTAGACATGTGCATCAGCAGCTATCTTGGAATGGGCTTTCTTTAATAATAAGCTCATGGTGCGTTTGTGGGCAAAATAACAATGGATTGAGTTGCAGCCCAGAGCAATTACCAGTGGCTGACATTAATTCAAATATTCCATACATCACATTTTGTATACGTCTGTGTGACAGGTATGCCCAAACATGCCCAAACGTGAATCCTATGCACACTAAGCTGCTGGATCTAAGTTATAGCTGACTGATAAGCCCTAATAATAGTGAGGCTGGTCTTGGGTTGTTTTTGTTTGGGAGGACCTGGCCTGGTCTGGCAGTTTGGGCTGAACTTTTCCCACTGGAGCATGGTCAAGACTGATTTGAATATGACTGGAATATGACTGGGTCCAAATTTACATTGCATAGTGTGCACAATACAATAGATTGGGATACAGAATGAATAATTACCTGTGGCTGATATTAATTCAAGAAGTCTATCTTTCAATTTTTTTAATTCAATACAATATGTCAGCTTTTCAGACCTTTCTGGGTTTGTTAACAATTGCTGTATTGTGGAGCTTGACATACTAAAGCATAGCACTGATTAAATGGAGAAAACTCTGTTTAATGTGTAAGATTGCATGAAATAAGTCAGTACAGTTAGACATGATATGAGTGTCTCTTTCAAGTGCAAGTGTAGATTTTCTCTACAAGAAGAGAGAATCCAACTCCTGCAGTAACAGAGATAATACAAATATACAAAGAGCAATTTGCAGATTTCTGATAATGAACATTTGAAAAAGGCACTTTATTCATACAAAGTAAATGCAATTGTGCAACCCACCACCTTTTCGAGGTTCTGGGACAGTGTGGCTATAACTTCAATCGGAACCACAAAAGTGAAACAGGTTTAATAGTGATTAAGGACAAATATGTAACTATAAATGTTCTGGAGATTTTAATGCAAATTACTTTGAAGGAAATATTTAACAGAAACTTAAGCAAAATTGAATTTTCTTTGGGAAATGTACCTTTCGTGCTACCTACAAAGATGTTTAGAGGATTTCCACAAGAACACATTTAGGAATAATTACATGCCACTGATGAAATTAAATCAGTAATGCTTAATGATGGCATGATTGCATTACTCTACATGAACCTTGAAATTGAGTACCATTATTCTCAAATATGCAAATCCAATCAAGAAAAACCAAAAGAGTAAAGCAACCATATTAACATTCTAAATTTGTACTTCTAAGCTAATTTTTTTGATTGCTTCTCTTAATTAAAGAATGGATGTTTCTACAAAATCTATGTTGCTTTCCTTTAAGATACACATCAATTTACAGTGATATAAACCTTATTATGAAATTGTAACACTATAAGCATTTGCCAGAAAATGGATTCACATTTAGGAAACACAAAAATGATTCAGCTAAGACATCAGCAAATCATTTCAGATAAAGAGAGATCATACTGAAGCATTATGAGAACCATTTTTCAGTGATATGAAAATTTCAAATTGAAAATATTTGTTGCAGGTGGAGTTTAACGCTATCTATTGCAAACAGGTGAGTCAAACAAAATATTTTCATCTTGCTGCAGCAACACATCTGCTGCTCTGGAAGATGAATCCCTAATCTCCAATGGATTGTAACCCTAACCGTATCTGTCTTGACACCTTCTTATGTGGTTAACCTTGTTGGAAAGTAGGTTTTAGCCAATAGATAGAAGAAGCATTAACATGTTGGGTGATTTAGAAAGGGATCCAGTTATATTAAAAAATTTATCATTAAAAATGTAATTCTTTATTTATATTATAAAAATAGATGATACTCATTAAATAGAAACAACTGAAATATTAAATGACCCTCTGTGAGATAGCGGATTATTAGTTAGGGGTGGATAGTAGTCTACCACAAGTAATAATGTTGGTATTCTTGTTAGATCCAATAAAGGTTTCAGCAATTTAAACCTGAGCTCAATCCCTGATAGCTTTGGCATGGAGCATATAGGCTTAACTTAAGGAAATGTGGAAAGAATTTAGAAATACCAAAACAGTTTAAAATTAAGAAAACTGCACAACACAGTAAAAACCCAATCCAATTTATAAAAAAGAGAGAATAATTTAATGAACATAATGAATCAAAAATGAAATAATCCAATTAAGGGAACCAGAGATATGAATGTGTGAAATTTAAAACAAAAATAGCACCAAAAAGACTTAAGCACCAACCTCAGTCATTTGGTTGTGCTTGACCAGTTTCTAGGTGCAATTTAATACTGATCAAGTGAGGGTTCGATACAGAAACAAGGCTCATACCAGTCAGAAGTTTTATCTTAGTTTCGTCTTTGAAACGGCAGTCAAAAATATTAAGCAGGGCAAGGCAGTAGGCTGTGTTCAAGAAGTGTTCCACAAGGCCAGATAGCCTTAGGACAAAGCCCATGTGAAGCTGTTGAATTTGGGCAGGAAAGCTCAGAGTGGGAGAAATTCAAAATTTGCAGCCAAGAAAGGCTCTCTACCAACATAAAAAAGATGATGGATGGAATGCTAAACATTGTCAAACATTCACCCCTAGTCACAGATCTGGGCTAAATTAATTGCTTTTTTGTCCACTATGCCACTCTAGTTTGGACCCAGACATATGCAAATCAGTCTTGGCTGTGCTCTACATCGGAACAGTCCAGCCACAACTGCCAGGTCAGGTCCTCCCTGGACCAGAAAACAAGCATCCTGGGATTGGTTTTCAGGTATAACCCCTCATCAGCCAGGTTACTTGAATCCAGTGGTATACTGGGCATGGGACCAACGTCTGGCCATTTCCTTCCCACTTAGGGCAACTATAGCAACACAAAAAGATGATGGGCGGAATGCTGAAGGGGCCCTCAGCAGCCGTCTACTTTTGACCCTTTTGCACGGTGAAGATTGTTGCTTTGGACTTAGTCACTTTTTGGGAACTCTGAGGATGCTGCAGCCCACAAGTGGCAATTACCTTACAGACCCTGGGTACACTTTGTATGATATAATAAGGACTTAAATAGGCCTATTAAGTGTAGACAACATGTTTTTAGGAGTCAGAGCACACCCGCAGGGCACTGGATAGCCTTTATGATATATCAGCACCAAACAATGGAAGAACTGTCTCTTTGCCCTCAAAGTAAATCCTTTTCTTGATTGTTAACTTAGTGACTAGATTGTGAGAACGACAATTATATGAAATCAAATGGTCATACAATTTTGAGGGATTACGTTTTTGTTATTATGGCCATGCATTTCCAGTCACTGAGTTATGCCATATTTTTAGTTCCACATCTTTATGAAACTATTTGCTTTTCTGAGGTCTAAATTTAGCAATCTAGACTTGTCTGGAAATGCCAAGCACCACAATCTGGATGTGTTGCATGAGGCAAAAGATCAAGTACACAATGCTTAACAGTCACATGTTGAGTACTGACTGAAATTAAATACCTTGAAGAGTCCTTGTTTAGGGATAATCTTTGTGCACATATGTAAAGGCCATGGGCACTTCTACATAAAATGATGCAAGTGTGAATTTCCAACAGTTGCTTGTAGACATTTCGTACGACTCACACAGAACCTGAGTTTGTTTCAGATAGACCCTGCAACAGGGTGCTCCTATGGACTATTAGTATTTTGTGAATGCTCCTCTGGCCTTTCATATTGGCATCAATGCTGCAAAACGTCTTTACAATGGTCCTCTTTTATTCCTTTGTTGGCAGACCATCCATTTAAATTGAGACCCTTTTTTGCACATATTATAGATAGCATGTATCACTAAGGGTTTTAACTGTTACTATGGAGGAAATAGGAAAAGCAAACGACTGATCCACTTCACCAACTTGCATCTGTTATATTACATTAATATACGATTACTCTCCTTCAAATATAGCTCACCAGTTGACTGCCTGCTGAAATAGCAACTCACTCCATATGCATATCTGTTAATAAACGCTAAGGACCAAATGTACAAACATTAAGAGTACAGATTTCCTATTTGCGATTATCTCTAAATCAAAATTAGGAAATCAGTATTCCTAACGTATAAATTTTTCCCCAATTAGCGATTCTGAGTAGGTTGCAAATCGACCTACCACATTAATATTAATGAGGAAGGTTGCAATTTGCAGCCCAATAGGAATCAGAGCCATCACAAGGATGGTGGCCTGCTGAAGTCAGTAGACCACCATGTCTGTGACTGCTTTTTAATGAAGCAATCTTTTTTTTAAATGCAGTAAATTTTTCTTAAACAAAACTGGGATGCATTTAAAGAGAAGAGAATTACAGCTTTGAAGTTTCACTTTTTAAGAGTTGGTGGGGTCCGTGGGACCACTGCCCACATTCTTAAAGGGGAAGGGACCCACTTTTAAAATGGTGGAAATGTATAACTGCTTTGTGACTGCAATGCATACCATACCAATTCAGTATTTGGACAAGCCAATTTCAAATTCCGAATTGCAAATACAAAATTGAGATTTTGTAACAACAAATCACTTTTTGCATTCTGTAAATTTGAAAATTAATTTTCCGGTCACAAACTGCCCGATTCTTCAAATCGGGCTGTTTGCGACTGGAAATTTGTTTTGCACATCTGGCCTCCTAGTCACTCAATATGAGCCACCTTACAAAGTGTCTCGACCAACAAGTCTCAACCAATGCTTTCTGGACCAAGACTCAACTTTCTGTCAAATTTAATATAATTCCATTCAGCCATTTTAGCTGTAGATGTGTCTAATTTTCCAATGGAAGATTTAAGCATTTCTAAGGCGCTGCTGTACTCCCTGCAGACCCCAGAAATAACTTAAAAATTACCCCTATGCATCCTGGGGTCTATATAACATGACCCCAGTCAAAGTTGACAGTAACTTACATTTAAAAACTAGCTGAAATTCACTAAAAAAACTAAAGTTAAAGTGACAGTCATAGTTAGATATTCCAAAAAACCTTAGAAATTCACTGAAAAACCAAAGGTTACATTGACTGCATAGGTAAGTTAAAATGCTAGTTTCAACATTACATTTTGAACTGAAAAAACAATGAAATTCACCATTTATAGGTAAATAAAGTAACTATAACTAGAGCCTTGAAGTAACTATAACGTGTGCCTTTGCATGGACTGCTTATTCCTTCACGTAGTACATCAATCATAATATGTTCTTTGACATCATTGATAACATCCCTCCTGACATCTAAAATGACATCTTTGATGACATCACTGTGCATGGTCGAGGCCGTTATTGTTATTGTTATTTTAATTTTATAAGACGCACAGCTACCCTAGGGTTTCCCGGCGCCACCTGAAAAGTGCACAAATAAACGAAAGAGAACTACATATTAAATAGCCAAGTTTTTACACCTCTCCGGAAGATCTCATAAGAAGATTCACTACGGAGACCTAACGGAAGGGAGTTCCATAAAGAAGCACCCAGGTGGGAAAAAGAGCGATCGCCCATACGCCCTAGTCTCATCCTAGGAATGACAAACTTCGCCTGAGTAGCTGATCGAAGTGTGCGGGAAGGAACACAAGAGCCATCAAGTAGGGAGGAGCCTTACCAGATTTTATCTTAAACATAAGACCAAAGCCTTAAACTTAATGCGGCATTCGATCCTGAGCCAATGAAGTTCTTGAATTGAGCCTGAAATAGACGCAGTTTTTGGGATCTTACAAAGCAGCCGTGCTGTGGCGTTCTGTACGAACTGCAGCTTATGTAACACTTCCTTGGAGGCACCCAAGTACAAGATGTTACTATAGTCCAGCCTTGAGGTGATAAGCGCCTGGACCACTGTACGTTGGGCGGCAGAAGGTAACATCCATGATTATTTTTTAGCCATCTAAGGATAGTGAAGCAGGTAGAGGCTACTCTCCCTGCTTGCTGCTTCACAGACAATTGATCGGCGATTAGGACACCCAGATTTTGAACTTGATGTTTGGATTGAGGGACTGGACCCATTTCTGCGGGCCAATGTTGTGGACCTCACAAGTCTTTGTTATTGCCCACGATCAACAGTTCTGTTTTCTCTCCATCTAGTTTTAGCAGGTTGGTATGCATCCATTCTGCAATATTCCTCAAGCCAACCTGAAGTAAAGACGGTTTAAATGCCCCATCAGTAGAGAGGGAGAAGACAATCTGGGTGTCGTCAAGCCAGGGCTGAGAAAAAGGGGGGACCCAAAGCACGTTTTTTCCATTTTATGTTCTATAGGAAAATGGTGTAAATCTGTTCAGTAGCTCCCGAGAACTTTTAAAAAGAAGAATATAGATATCTGAGCACCGAGGAGGAGTCACAAACCTTCCCGAGCACGAGCTCAATTCCCCCTGGCGTATTGTAAATGGGGGGATTAAGTCCCCTTCAATCCTGAGGGTCCCTGGGGCCCAACAAGCCCACCAAGTACCTCCAGTATGCGCCACAGAGCTGTTTTGCAGAGAGGTGGTCCGAGGCCACAGCCCTTTTACACCACTCTGCAAATGTGCCTCTTAGCACACTGGTGGTGGGGCGATGAGGTCCTCTTGTGTCCTGACGACCACAGGACACAAGTGGACTTCATCCCCCGAGCAGCAGTGCGCCAGGAGGCTCATTTGCAGAGTGGTGTAAAAAGGGGGCATGGCCTCAGACCACCTCTCTGCAATCCAGCTGTGTGGCGCTTACTGAAGGTACCTAGTGGGCTAGTTGGCCCCTAGGGTCCCTCAGTATCAATGTGACTTAATTCCCCAATTTAGAACATGCCAGGGGGCGTGTTTGCAGAGTGGTGAAGAAAGGGACGTGGCATTTGTCCACCTCTCAGCAATCCCACTGTGTGGGGCTTACTGCAGGTAAGAGGTAAGCTAGTTGGCCCCTAAAGAACCTCCAGCCGTGAAGGGGACTTCAATCCCCATCCAAGAGCACACCAGTGAGCTTGTTTGTAGAGTGGTGGTGCCTCTTTCTGTACCTCTGAGCCTCTTTCTGCACTTTTCTTGCCTCTTTCTGCACCCCTTTTGCCTCTTTCTGCTCCTCTGCTGCTTCTTTCTGCACTTCCATTGCCTCTTTCTGCACTTCTCTTGCTTATTTCTGCACCTCAATTGCCTCTTTCAGCACGTCTGTTGCTTTTTTATGCAGATCTCTTGCCCCTTTCTGCACCTCACTTGCTCGTTTCAGCACCTCTGTTGCTTTTTTCTGCAGATCTCTTGCCTCTTTCTGCATCCCTCTCTTCTCTTTCTGTACCTCTCTTGCCTCTATCTGCACCCCTGTTCCCTCTTTCTATACCTTTCCTGCCTGTTTCTGCACCTCTCTTGCCTCTTTCTGTAACTCTCTTGCCTCTTTCTGTACTTCACTTACTCTTTCTGCACACTTTGTGCCTCTTTCAGCACCTCTGTTACTTCTTTCTGCAATTCTCTTCCTTCTTTCTGCAACCCCTCATGCCTCTTTCTGTACCTCTTGCCTCTTTCTGTACCCCTCCTACCTTTTTCTGCACCCCTCTTGCCTCTCTCTCCACCCCTCTTCCCTCTTTCTGCACCTCTGTTGGTTCTTTCTGCACTGCTCTTACTTCTATCTGCACCCTACTTGCCTCTTTCTGTACTTCTCTTGCTTCTTTTTTCACTTGGTTGCTTCTGTCAGCAATTCTCTTGTCTCTTTCTGCACTTCTCTTCCTTCTTTCTGCACCCCTCCTGGCTCTTTCTGTACCTCTCTTGCCTCTTTGTGCACATCTCTTACCCTTTTATGCACCCCTTTTGCCTCTTTTTACACCTCTGTTGGTTCTTTCTGCACTGCTCTTGCGTCTTTCTGCACCTCACTTGCCTCTTTCTGCACATCACTTGCTTTTTTTCTGCACCTCTCTTGTCTCTTTCGGCACCTCTGTGGCATCTTTCTGTATGGGTGAATGAGTGGATGTGTGTGTAGATCTAGGAATTAGTGAGTGGGTAAGCACTAACTGGTATTGGTGTGTCTATGGTTTCAAAAATGGTAGTCTGTATTTTAGAGTGGGTGTATCAAAGGTTATTTTAGGGTATGAGGAGTTGCATCAGATTATTACGTGGATGATGTCATCAGTGATGTCATCTGAGATGTCATCAGTGATGTCATCAGTGATGTCACTGACCATGTCATGAATGATGTAATATGTGACGCCATCAGCAGTGCAATGCATGGGCGCACGGAGTTGTAGTTAGCTGAACTAACTATAACAAATTTTTCTGGTTTTGTACGAGAGAAATGTCCAACTAACTATAACGTCCCTGAAACCTGTGGTTTTTTCAATCAATTTCTAAGGTTTTTTAAATTCTAATTTCTATCTATAACATCCCTGAAATCTATGTTTTTTTCAGTGTATATATATGTATGCGGCGAGGGGAGAGAGGAGACGATATTCATCGCCTGAGTTAAGGGGCTGACAATAGGCTTTGCTTCATCCTGCTGGGCACCTGAGCTGGCATGTGGCCCATAACCAGCCAGTTGGGACATCACTTGATGTTGGGAGTAATGCTGTCACTGTACAGACACTCTGTGTGGACTACACTTACCAGCATGCATCTGCTCAGTGAGGTGTGAGCGCGAGGGGCCAGCACACCTTCCATTGGAGGAGGAGCGCGATGACATTAAAATGGGAGCGGTCTAATTCACAGCTGCATCTCGTTTGACCCCCTGAGAGAGCGCGGAGTTCATGGAACCGGCACTGAAGAGAGCCATTGGAGGCTTAAAACGCGTCTGCCTGAGCGTTTCAGGGACTAACAGCACTACGCGCCTTTTAAATCAATAAAGCTACTTGTCAGTAAGCCCGGAGTTGTGTCGTGCCTTTCCTTTCCTGGGAGCAGGCGTTGGTTCATATATATATATATATATATATATTACCTACTGGCGGTCGCCAGTAGGTAGTTATAGTTAGGACCCCTTTTCCATAGGAAATCCGCAACATTCTATTTTGAATAACTTTGGCGCCGGTCGATGAATCCTCGCGAATTTCTCAAAATAGGGGGGGCGCTACGCTCCGCTCCTACCCTGAAAGTCTCGGGGGGATACGTCAAGCGGGGGCTGAGATAAAAGGGGGGTCCCAAAACGCGTTTTTCCCATGCATTTTTCCATAGGACCTTTAGAACGAGCTACAGCCCGAACGGCTGAACAGAATTACTAGAAATTTGGCAGAGAGGTAGTCCCTATGTCAAGGAAGTGCCTTTTGTAGGTTTGGTGTAAATCTGTTCAGTAGATTCTGAGAAAATAGCCTTTAAATCAATATATATATCTGAGCCCGCTTACGGTACGCTTACCGCACGCTTACGGTAAGCTTACGGTACGCGTACGGTGGCGTGCGCGAGCGCGATTCTGATTGGCTGTTAGATCTTAGTAAACATTCGAATCGGCCGAAACCAGGAAGCGGCGGCCGCCATTTTGTGTGTTTCACTCAGAAAAAAAAGAGTGAAAACAAGAAAAGGGGGCAATGAGGAGAGTTACAGACCCCCTTACATTTGTGAGGGGGTCAAAGAAGGACTGAAAAGTACAAAGAAAACATTTATTGATTTTTAAAAAAATCACGGGGTACGCGTACGGTAAGCTTACGGTAAGCGTACGGTAGAAAAAAAAAATAAAAAAATAAATGAAATTCAGATTTAAGTGTTTAGATATTAGGGGGCTCTAAAAAGAGCCGTTGTGTTTATGAAATGATTTTTTAGTGGTACCTACAAGTAAGTACCGATGCAGAGTCTAAGGTTCAAGAGGAAGACTCTGTTCCCTTCATCATTGAAGTGCACACCATCTCCTCTATAAATGTCTTGCATGTCATAACGCAAGTTGTTGTGGTAAATGGCACCCATACCATAGTCACGGAGGAAAGCAGAAACAGATTTGTTGACGTGCTTTCTTGCTTTGTCAATCTGCGGACAGAAATGATTGGACCAGTTCCATTTTTGCCTTTGGCATATGTTGGAAAACACAAAGGCAGTTTTAGGGAAAAGTGAAAACAGTTGTGCAAAGGTGTCCTTCATAAGCATTTCCAGACCTACCCCAGTCAAAGTGCCTAGGTCATTGCCACCACAGTGCACTATTATGAGGTCAGGGTGTTGGATTTGCATGAAGGATTTCACCAATGGCATCAATTGGTGCCACTTTAACCCTCTCTGACCAATCCATTTAATGTCTACATTTGGCAAAGCAAGGTCTCTCACCATATCTGTTTTCACTGCAAACTTTTCACTCCAGAAGACATAGCTGTGCCCTACAATCCACACTGTGAACATCTTCAAAGGAGAACTGGATGCACTCAGGAGGTGTCTTTCAGTAGAATGGCAATATGAAAAGAAAGACAGTTTGGAAATGGAGGCATACATATTTTTTTCAAAACAAAAAGAACTGATTGGCTGTTTCATACCATTCTAGAATAAAAACTAGGCTGTATGTGTAAACTAATAGAAGCATGTTTTGTATTGGTACAAAAAAATGTGTTACCAAAGAACAGTACTATGGATTTGCTGTTAGGTTTGAAAAGTCAAGCACTCTTGCTCTGTGGAATTTAAACATTGTGTGGCGAACTTCTGACCTAACTCCACACAGCAGTGTTCCATGAGCTGTTGCTATGGTAGCAGGCAGAAGTCAAGTTGGGGGAAGGGTACTAGGCAGAAGTCAAGTTGGGGGCAGGGTACTTTTGGAAAAGGGTTGATTTTCAACCAATAGAAATGTGTGATTACATTTGAAAAAAAGGGGGAAGCACTGAGATTTGAAACTTACATGTATATGTGTGGAAAAATAGAGGGAAAGTTTGCCATTATCTGGTTCTGCTGAGAGGAGAGAGGTGAACAGAACAGAGATCCTGGCTCTGATAATCTGCTGTTTGAGTGCCACATTTCTTTCACAACTAACTAATTTTAAAGGTGAGGTTAGAGTTTGAGAGGAGATGTATATGGTAAATTAAGAAATGAATAATAGAAATGGAAATTCTTTTTGTTGAAGTTGCGTTTATCATTTTCTGTTTTGGGAGAAATTTAAATGTGAGGAACATGTAAAATAATATGGACTATGTTTTCACGATAAATTAAGGTGTACTGGAAAAAAAAAGAATAGTTTAAGGGTTTGAGGTTGGACTCAGTAATTCTATTTTTTTTAAAAACAAATGAATAAATATTTTTTTGAGTGGGTATGGTAAGTCAATAATAATAATTGTAGTCTCTCAAGGACCTTGTAATGTGAATATTGATTTTTAGTGTTTTTAAAAAAAAAAAAAAAAAAAGTACGCGTACGGTAAAAAAAAAAAAAAAAAAGTTTTTACAAACATATGTAAAAAAAAGATGAAAGATAAGGTTGGCTCTTAAAAGAACCGTTGTGTTCATGCAGGGACAGAGGAAAGAAAGAATGGGAAAATTATTCAAAGCGACAAGTGTGCTGATCTATTTTGTTGTTCACTAGGGAAACACTGGTCTCCCTATGGCAAATTAGATCTTGACAAAAGGCGCATCGAATATCAACCCTCCGAAATCGAGGGTTCATTTCCAGAGGGCCAGCAAAAGGAGATGCTCCCCCCACAGATGAAGGGCTCACCTGACCTGCAGAAGAAGGAGTCAGCTCTGCAGATGATGGTCCAGGCTGAGCTGCTGTGGATGTACTTGCTTGTCTTTCTGAAGAGTTACCTCCAAAAAGATGACCACATGTCCTTCTGTGTACATCCTTGAGGTGTCTCTTCATGGTATGATTCCCAAAGGAATACTTCCTGTCAGGATTACCTCTTGAAAGTACACGCTGACACAGCTTGCAAGTTACTAAGGGTGCATTCACCTTTTGCTGGCCTTCAGGAAAAGTAAAATAATCCCATACATAAGAGGGCTTTTGTTTCCTCGCTCTCTGCCTCAAAACAGTGCTGCTAGTGCTAGCCTCACTCTCAGAAGAGCTCTGCTGTTCTGCCATCGTATCACAAAGACAACCCAGCTCCTTCTCCTAAGGGATCACAAGCAGAAATGAGAGGAATGGGTGTGGTGTAGGAGAGTTCTAGAACTGAAAGTAGTTTCAACCAATCAAAAGTTGTGTTTCATGATCACATGACCTACCGTACGCTTACGGTGCGCTTACGGTGCGCTTACGGTACGCTTACGGCAAAAGTGCGCATGCGCGTAAAAAAGACACGCGCTTGCGCGCATGCGCATAACAGACACTACCCGAGACTTCCGCGTAACGTGCGCGTGTAGCGTACGCGCGCACGCGTCCCACGCGGAGTACGCGCGGCTACGCAAATTGCGTAACTATACGCAAGCAGCGTAGAAAAATTACGGGCGTTGCGTAAACCGTACGCTTACCGTAAGCTTACGGTACGCGTACTAAAAAAATAATAAAAAAAAATAAAAAAAGTACTGCAAATAAATTTTACATGTTTATTTTAAAAAATATATTTAAAAAAAAACATATTAAAGAATTTTAAAAATTTAACCATAGTCTTTATAAAAGGTAAGAAAAATAAAATAAAAATATGTTAAAAAAAATAGAAGAAAAAAAAAACAATTAGCATTTAAAAAACCTTGCAAATTCACTGAAAAAACCATGGGTTTCACACACGTTATAGTTAGGAATTAGCATTTAAAAAACCTTAGAAATTCAGTGAAAAAACCATAGGTTTCACACACGTTATAGTTAGGAATTAGCATTTAAAAAACCTTAGAAATTCAGTGAAAAAACCATAGGTTTCACACATGTTATAGTTAGCTGGACATTTTACTCGTAAAAAACCAATGAAATTCCCCCGTTATAGTTAGTTCAGCTAACTATAACTCGCGCGCCCGCAATGCACTGCTGATGACGTCACATATTACATCACTCATGACATGGTCAGTGACATCACTCATGACATCACTGATGACATCTCAAATGACATCACTGATGACATCACTGATGACATCATCCTTGTGATAGAGTGGCAGACCTCCTCTTCCCCTAATATAACCTTTGATACACGCATTCAAAAATAGAGACTAAAATTTTCAAAACAATGGACATACCAATAACAGTTACAACAACCTCTTCAGTAATTCTAAGATCCACATACACATCCACTCATTCACCAACAGTCCTATACAGTCACTCATACATGTACTCACTTATCATATGTACTCATACACCTATACATCCTGTTACACAATGCCACTCATCCATAGAGCTACTCACACACATAGTCACTCATGCTAATAAAGAATCAAACATACATTTACTTGCATATACAGTTATACACACACCACCACACTTACTTCTACGGAAACTTACACATACTTAGTCTTTTAAACAATCACTTATAGAAATACATACTTATTCATACAGGAACTCTTTCAATCTCTCACTCTCACATATACTCACATATATAAACCAATAGTCACATATACTAGTTTTAAACATATGTAGTTACTCATAAAGACACTATTGAGACAGTCATTCACTCACTAACACACCCATACACACACTCATCCACCCATGCAGTCCTGCACACATGCTCTGTTCAACACATACAAACAGTGAGTCACTCATTCATGCACCTATGCACTACGTCATACCCCCCACCGAACCATGCAGACACTCAGACTAATACTCAAAAAACCAACTAATAACCTATATAGACACCCATGTAGCTACTCACCAACCCATGCAGCCACTTATACACAAAGTGAAAAAATGATACAGATATTTACATATTTAAATATTACTCACTAAGCCATGTATTCACTATGATACACTTAATCAGTCAGTTACACAATCAATTTTTCAAAAAGAAATCATCCATTTAGACAGTAATATACCCATTTATTCTTCCATCAACCTTGAGATATACATATATAAAACATATTTAATTTTCAGAAAAACACACATTCACTGGATGATGTCATCAGTGATGTCATCAGTGATGTCATTTGAGATGTCATCAGTGATGTCATGAGTGATGTCACTGACCATGTCATGAGTGATGTAATATGTGACGTCATCAGCAGTGCATTGCGGGCGCGCGAGTTATAGTTAGCTGAAATAACTATAACGGGGGAATTTCATTGGTTTTTTCCGAGTAAAATGTCCAGCTAACTATAACATGTGTGAAACCTATGGTTTTTTCACTGAATTTCTAAGGTTTTTTAAATGCTAATTCCTAACTATAACGTGTGTGAAACCTATGGTTTTTTCACTGAATATATATATATATATATATATATATATATATATATATATTTCATGCACCTCGTCACAACTCCAACTCCTCGGACAAATGAAAGCGGATCCAGATAAGTGCTTCAATCATTTTATTTTCTTATGCCAAAGTCTGCCATTACGCGGTTCGGCCAAACTAGCGGCTTTGATCACATGACAATGCCAAGGATTTTTCACCGCCTTTTAAAGTGCTAGTGTTAACATCAACCATGGACATAGACACAATACTTTGCCATTTGAGGTTAATTTCTTGCTTAAATGCTTTAAACAACATAGCATTAAGGACACACTAAATAATAACCATAAAATACATGAGTACTCAACAGAATATATAAATGACATTAATGTCTTTTAGAGAATGTCCAACATGCATGTTATATAATGATTGCGTAAATACATTTTTTCCTTTTTTATGGTCTAGTCCAAAGTTTAAAAATGAAAAGTGAATAAACAGAGCGCCCCCTCATAAAAGTGAATAATGGAAAAAATGTTAAATAATAAAAAAATGTGCAGCATAACATTAAGCAAAAGCTGAAACCTGGTGCATATTCGAAAAGTCACTAAGTGCTTCTGAATGACAAATCGTTGACATTCCTAATATTGTGGAATCAAGATGTAGGTAATAATCCTATTAGACATCTTATTGCATTTCATTGGTCTGCAAATGAACCGACTCAACAATGCATAAGTCCCACATATTTCCCTCTCACTGATAAAGTGACTATGTGCTACAGTACCTGATTATAAAGTGCCAAAGTGCCATAAAGTGCCAACATGCTAGGGGTTCTGGAGGATTTTAAGACTAAAAGATTATAGAGATCTCATTCATTCATCTTTAATGTGTATGAAACAGATTATAACAAAGTCTTTCAATCAGTAGGTTTCATAGGTTATAGCCTTTAGATCCTAAATTCATCTATACATATATTCATCATTTAATATACATAAAAGAGCTGTTCCTCTATGATTGGAAAAACGACACAATAAATATAACAATATGCCTAAGATCACCCATAAATATCATAAATATATACATATGAATATAAATAATGATAAAACCCCATAAAACACACATAGCTTAAAAACAGATAAATCACATAGAGCAAATTCATTAATAAGGGCAGATAAAAAAGGAAGACTTTGGAACTACTTATAACTCCTCATTTAGAACAATTCTAAAATGACTCATTAAGCACTGAATTTATTAGAGTTATAAAAATGTATGTAGGTCTTCTGTAGTGTTGAGACATCCTGGATGCTTTGAATCGAATTCCAGTATAAAACTGGTTTCTAAGTGCCTCAACTTAGCTTCTCTGTTCCCACCTCTTTTAGAAATTGGAATAGCTTTGATGGCATAATATTTAAGATGTGTGGGATTACTGTCATGTATAGCTTGAAAATGCCTGGCCACAGCCCAGATATGCTGCAGGATTCTCTTCTGAACAGCCAGTTTGGTACTTTCTATATATTTAAGTTTGCAACTGCACTAGAGGACATAAACAGAAAATTCAGTTTTACATGTAAGATGTTGCTTCAATCTCTTGAGCTTTAGTGGAAAATGCAGTTGTATAGGATTTCACATTGGTTCTTAACTGTCAAGCTTTACATGAAAGACATTTGAAGAAACTTTTTCTCACTGTTAACCACATGTCCCTATTGCGTTCCTCTTGACTGTTATTTATCAGCATGTTCCCCATGCTTATAGTTTTCCTGTATGTTATAGAAGGATTGGACGGAATACACCCTCCAATCACAGGATCATCTTGGATAAAGTGCCAATTGCGCCTTACTATGGTTCTTATTTGTTTTTCTTGTCTGGAATAAGATAGAATAAGTCTAGTGGGCTGTGGGACATAAATATCATTGTTAACAACTGTCATTTTGGCCTTATATGTCAAAAGGTCATCCCTGGCCTGTGTCTTGGACCTCCTAATGGTGGCATCCACAATTTCTGTCCTATATCCCGTGGCCAGGAATCTAGAACTACTTTCTGCTTGCTTACTATCCGCATCTTCATTACTGCTGCATATGCGTCGAATGCGCAACATCTTCCCATAAGTAATGCCTTTGATTAAATGGGGAGGATGAGCACTCAACGCATGCAGCACTGTATTGCCAGCTGTATGCTTTCTAAAAAGAGAGGTTGTTAAAAAAAAATTAGTGAATATAATATATAACAGGAGAAAGAAAGGTCGAGTAACCTCTTAGGACTAAGCGACGTGACCATGATATTAATGCACTGGAATGTAATGCCTTAGCATGTGTTTATGTGTAGCAAGGCCGTGAATATGAAAGCTTTGTGATACTACGTAGACCAGAATTCCTCAGGAGTGGGAGACAGGTCCGCCACTATTCTGATTGACAATTTACAAATAATAGAGTGATGACACCAAGATTTTAATGCACTCGAATGTAATGCATTAGCATGTGTTTATGTGTAACAAGGCCGTGAATACGATAGCTTTGTGGTACTACATAGACCAGAATTCCTCAGTAGTGGGAGACAGGTCCGCTACTATTTTGATTGACAATCTACAAATAATAGAGTGATGACACGTGCTACATAGATAAATCAACATATGCAATAACTGTATATCAATACATGAAGCAATGTTTAAAATTAAGGATGAAACGGGTTATAATCGCTTGTACAATATGGCGCCCAAAGTGCAGTAACTGATGTTACGAAATGGAACGTCCTTTGTTCATTTTCATGAATTCAGAAATGTATGTAATGGCATCCCCGTGTTTACGAACGCTGTGTGAACAAGCCGCTACGGTGACGAAACGCGTCATGGCGGGTTTATGACTGAAATAAACCCCCAACTTGCTTGAAATGAGGTCTGGTGCATCTGCATCAGAAACTTTCTGAGAGCGCGAGTGGTATTTCGTTTTGGGAACATATATATATATATATGTATATATTATATATATATATATATATATATATATATATATATATATATAATAATATAACCAGGAAGGATGCATTCGGTTGTCCGTTGATCATTTCTGACTTCAGACAAATACTGGCTTGTTCCAGTTTAGAGGCTATGCTTTATGAGAGGCATCTTCACTTTATTTCTCCATCAAAACGTAATTCTGTTTTCTAATTAACTTGCAGAAAAGATTTACATGCAACCTTCCTACTGTGTCAGTATCTTGAACAGCTATGATTCTCTCCCCTGCAATAAAAGAAAACAGATTACTTAATTCTTTATGCCAGTAGTATGTATTTTAGTAGTCGGTGACATTGCTGAATAAATTGGGAGGCAATCAGGTTTACTACTGAATTGGAAGTGCATGCATGTTTGCAAATAGGATCTCGGGGAGTTAGGGTTTAACTCCCGGTAGTTAAGAAAAACATTAATATCAATGGCCAGCTCATTGAAAAAGAAACAACGTATTACTCTAAGGCAGCCAATCCCGAATTTAATCAAGCACTTGAATTAATTGTTTAAAACAACGAAGACAGGAATGCTGCAAAATGCGTTTATGTAACTCATTCTGCATTCAAGGATGAACTCTCACTTCAATGGAAGAGCATGACAATTGCTTTTTAAAATAAGCTCCAATAGATGTTTTTTTTCTCATTATGTTACCACTTATCCTGTAACAAAGCATTATTAGGTGACTGTCATGTTAGGTTTCTCTGGTAGTTTTTGACCCACTTTACCTCTTCTTTCCTTCAGCTGGTGGCTTGGCATTAGTAGATATAGGTGAACTGGGGGAGGTCCTTAAAGATTGCAAAGAAATACAAATAAAGACTAACTAATTTGCCCCCTGGCAGTGTTGGTTTAAGTCAAACATCTCAATGACTCTACATCTTGATTATTAACATCTGCACTTATGACTTTAAGACAGAACTTGTATTTAAAATAACTGACCATTATGAGACAACTCAAGAAACCCTTTATTGAATAACTTTCAACATCTGGGACTGGATGGACGAAGTATTTTTGTGTTCCCAAATGGCCGGACCACAAAAATGCATTTTCTGATGTACAAAGCCCAAATTGCAATTTTAGTTTTGCGATTCGGTATTTGAAAGGGGCTTGTTGAGGACGTCCCTTCCTAATACCGAATTGAGGTGTTATGTACCAATGTTTTGAGACCAAAATGTGCTTGCAAAACATTTGCAATTTACCTATTTACAAATGGAAAGGGACCCCCCTTTGAGAAGGGTCGAGAAAATATTTTAAAGATATGGCAGTAGTCCAAGGGACCACTGCCTACTCTTCAAAAATAAACATTCCAAGCTTAGTTTTTTCTTTGTAAACGCATTCCATTTTCTTTGAAGAAAAACAGCCTGCGTTTAAAATAAGGATTGCCTTATATAAAAGCAATCACATACATGGTGGTCTGCTGACCCCAGCAGGCCACCATCCCTGTGATGGCAGCGAATCCCAGTGGGTCAAAATTGCGACCTACCTCATTCATGAGGTAGGTCTATTTGCGACCCAAAACAATTAGCTATTTGAAACTCAAAAGTTTCATACATTGGAAATAGCGATTTCCTAATTCCGATTCGCAAAAAAACACAATTAGGTAAAGGCTATTTTTGTATATCGGGCCTGTGGTATTTTGGAAGACTGTGCAGCAATCATCAAAAAGACATGTTTGAATGACCTAATTGTGATGGGTTTGCCAAGATGTGGGTGCTATGCTCATTGTGCAACAGGATTCAAGGTGCCCCGCACTGATGAGGCACAAGTGAGTCTAAAGTGGTCTGGAACTGTTTGTATTCCCTTCTGGGGGTGAATTGGCGTGGCAGAAAAACTGCACTGTCCCCTTTGCTGCAGGATAGAGACTGACTTACATACAGCTAGGTTCTGTATAAGGTGGTGGGTGCAGTTGGTGATAAACAATTGACAGCAAAGTGCTCTGAGTGATGCCAACAACTGTGATTAATTCAGGCATTAGTTTTATCACTTTGTGTTTGTTACACTAACGAAAATTGGGGCTTATTATCAAGCCAGGCGATAAAATTATCGCCGCTTTAGTGGCAAAAAACTGCCGCTAAAATGGCGATAATGGGCTTGATAATATGCTCTATGGAATTCCAATTGAAGCTCATGTTAGATGTAGAGGACATCTAACATGGGCTTCAATTGGAATTCCATAGAGCATATTATCAAGCCCATTCTCGCCGTTTTGGTGGCAGTTTTCTGCCACTAAAGCGGCGATAATTTTATCGCCTGGCTTGATAATATGCCCCTTTGTATTTCTCTGAACTGTTTCAGTGCAACTCATTGATATTCCATAAACACCTTAATAAATACTTGAATTTATAAGTAGGACCCTTTTGAGTACACGACAAGAGATTTGGATCTCGGTTACTTCTGACCTATTTTGAATACTGTAGTATGAACCAGCCAAATGTGGCATGTAGCTGGATTGAGACATTTTCGATATTTGCAGCCAGACTTTGATAACTGCAACTTAGCTGACGTTGTCGCTCAATCTTTTGAGAAGTAATTAAGGTATCACCATTTTCGTTCATCGCTTTCATTGTTGACAAAAATATAAAACAATAAGCCCAACATTCGATTTGCATTGAAAAATGTAGTTCTTACCTCAGCATAGCGTTTTTTCCATCACTCCTACTGCACCTAACCTGCCTTGTTTGGTAACCTATTTCTATGCTCCAAAGTTTGGAATGATGTAGAGGTTTATTGCTTTGTTGTCTAAAAGAACCTCTCTCTGAAGAGTCTGAACTGAAATCCAGCATTGTTCTCCCGCTAAGATTTATATCTTTGAGATGAGGCATTCTGCATTCACTCCAAGGTCCAACTTTAAGGCTGTATGTGTAAATTTCTTCTCCAGCAGGACAGGACTGTTTAGATTCACACAATCTTGACTCAGTTAGGTTTGGACATTTGGAGCCACCGTAAAGAGAAGGAGAAAGAACTGAACGAGTTCTGTGCTGTAGACTCTTTCCGCAGCCTTTATTGCACTTGGACCAAGATGAGAATTCAGACACAACGCAGTCCCGTGGGCAAGGAACTAAACACACTTGTTCAGTAGGTGGCCGTGGAGTAAAATATTCACATATTTCATCCGCAACGACTGTTCTGTTCAATGTCTGCATGCAGTGTATTTTTCTGTGCTGCAGTCCATGCTGTGCGGTTGTACATTCTGAAGTTCGTGGTTTGACCTCACCGTGGGCAAAAAGAACCAGCTTGCACATTTGCCACTCTGATACTTCCCATTCAAAGAGTTCATTATGCCAGTCACAAACCTTGAAACAGCTTTGCTGGCTATCAGGCCTGCTTGCTTGTTTACAGTGTGAATAATGAGTTGTCCATCCATCTTTGTGTACACACCATACTGATCGGCTCTGAATTCCATCAGGTCCACAATCACCTGTGCAGCGACCCCAGGGGCCTAAAAAAGAAAAATAAATCAGTTATCACAGAGGTATTCAGGTCGCTATTGATCATGTTTAGCCTTGGCCGACAAACGTACAATAAATTATATTCTCAATTACCAATGTACTAGTTTTTTAACACGCGATCTTGATCGATATGGTCCTAAAACAACTACCGAATCCAATCAATTGTTCAGCAAACTTCATAGAAAGTTTAGGAAAGGGAGGAAATAATATTTTGACAATAATAATTAAAAATCGGGGTGTATTTAATAACGTTGTGTTGGATTTGGCCCTTTCTGCAGGGTTATCCTCAAATTTTTTGCCTTCCTCCTATTTTCTGACCGTGTTTTTGTTGGCATGAGAACTCTGGGCGCTTTACCACTGCTAACCAGTGCTAAAGTACATGTGCTCTCTCCCCTAAATGTGGTGTGATTGGTTTACATCTGTTTGTCATAATGATTTACTTTCAAGTCCCTGGTAAACTGGTATACCATATACCAAGGGCTTGTAAATTAAATGCTGCTAATGGGCCCGTAGCACTGATTGTGCAACCCACATAAGTAGCCTTTCAAACCTGTCTGAGACCTGCCACTGCATGCACAGTTTACTGTCACTTCAATTGGGCATTTAAAACTACTTTCCAAGCTTTACACTCCCCTTTTACTACCCAGTGTTCATGAAAGGCTACAGGCATGTTAATGTTTTGGGGACATCTTCCAGGTGGTGGGGTGGAAACCCTGTGGGAGAACTAGAGATTGGCGTAGAGCCGCCGTTGAAGAATGAACTGCCTAATTAGACTCCAGTCTCTTCGGAAGCCCACACCAATTACTGTATAAAGTTTAGTAGGCACGCAGGCGCTTCTGTGCCCTATGTTTTCCTAATGCAATTGTTTAAAATTTTCCTGCAATGTATGAGATTCACTCTAATCCTGCATATTTTCACTAATCAGGTGATTTACATTGTTCTTTTTGTGAGACTCATGATATTAAAATCTATTTTTATAACAAGCAAAGTCTCTTTTGTGGTGTATTCTTTGTGTTGCTGTGTGCGTGTGTGTTGCAAAAATGCTTTACACATTAACTCTGTAGATAAGGCTGCCTGCTCTGCGCCAAGCTACCAAAGGGTGAGCACAGGATATCTTTAGGTGTGAATCTTACTTACCCTGACAAAAGTGGTGGGTTCTGCCTGGCTGTGGTTCATACCTTGACCAACCAGAAACCCAATTTCTAACCTGTGGGTACAATTCTTTGGATTTTCTTAAAGGAACAATACATCAAACTACAGCAATCTACTCATTATGGTACTTACGACGTCTTAGGACTTGTAAGATATTTGGTAAGTTATTTTTAGAGTTGATGGAATAAAATAAAACTGCCTAAACATTTGATTTTGAGCTAACAGCATAATTTCTAGGGGCTAAGGAAATATGGCCTCAGGAAAGAATGAGCTGATTGAAGAGATGAATGAATTTAATAACTAGTGACATAGACTGTAGAAGAAACCATTTCTTCAGGTACTGTGGGGATGCACCTCTTTTACTGTTTGTGCAGCAGAAGCTGCTCCTTATTTATCATTTTTTAAAGATCAAGTCAGGGATTTCCTTGTTTTTATCCCAGACACCACCATTTCCATGCAGTATTTAATTCCATATTATGGTGTGCAGGAAGCACTCGCATTAGTGGCATCATTGTGACCATTTGCCAGACCACACTGAGGCAGAACAATCTCACCAAGATAGTTCTGATGCTTCTTCCAGGCTGGATTTTATGCTCCTGGCCTGCCACTAGTGGAGAATTTCCTGTCCATGGCCACTACCCTCTGAGCTTGTGTGGGTCCTCTACCACAAAACTGTCCAGACAGGAGGGCTATCTTGAGCTACATACAGAGGCATCTGACGAAGATGCTCAATATGTTCAAGAGTGGAGACAAAACATGCTGGGTCCTCTTCTGATGGAGGACAGTCAGCATATTTGCACTAAAGAGGAATTTGCATCTAGGTGATGAATATTACTTATTTATTAAGTATTAATGCAGGCAGTCAGACAATATTCCCCACTATTGCACTGCTTGGAAGGTTCAGATCAGGGAATCAAAGGAGGTTGTATGTCTAGGATTCTCCCAACAACAATAATAGCTTGGCATCAAGAGGACTCACGTATCAATTCAAGGACCCCCACTACTATTGGGAACAACTTTATTCCACCCACTGGCAGTATGTCCAAAAAATTGGCCCGGTCCTGAACCTCTTGAATTTTAATTAAGATAATCTGCAATACAACCCTTCATAGCCTTACAGAAAGTGTTTCACCACAACTCACAAAGAAAAAAGAGTAGTGTGATTCGTGAGAGGTGAGAGTAAAAGGAAAAGATGAGAAGGCACCTCACGTACGCAACACCAGGAAGGCTGCCAGCTGGTTCTCGCTAGTATGCCCACGTTTTGTCATCATTGGTTGCAAACTCATAAAGAAAGTGTCCAGTAAAAAAGGTAGATAGACAAAGGAAATTTTTGACAGTAAAACTTTGCTGTCCCCAAAAACAAAGAGTAAGAATGAAAAAACCCAGTGAATTGCTAAGAACAAGACCTTCAGAGCAATAGTAAAATTGAGGTATGAACTCACTGTTAGGTCAACCTCTTTATTCACAACCAGTGAGTTCACTCAAAAGTAAAAGCACTATATGTCGCTAACCTTTATAAAGAAGGCCAACATGTTTCATTGCCATTAATCTTTCGTCAATTTCATCAGGGCATGGGGTTTTGAGCACTCGTATAACTGGACATCCACTTTACTGTTTATAGAAGGGCATGCAAAGGCCGAGGACATTCATACCAGCCTTCACAAAGCCAATCGGAATTATATTTAGTATTCCTTTTTCCGATTCTCTGAAATGCGCTGCAACTAGCGCGTGTTCCACCGTAACCTCTAACGGAGCAATCCTTGTCTCGTCACCGCCTCATATCCTGATGCCACTCTCCAGTTCAGTTTAAGGCCACATTATCATCTGTGGTCAAGATGGACTATTTGATGCTTGGACTTACCCTACCTGGGAACAATGATATTGGCCCCAGACAGCTTCTGCTATCTTACCTAAGCACCTCTGTGTGCATTTTGGACTCAATGTTTCATTTGGGTGTTTCCAAGACTTCGTACTCAAGGCATCAATTATTCAAATGACAGAGTCAGAGCGGGTCCTGACTCGCTACTCCTGCATGTTCATGGTGCAGAAGCCTTTGGCAATTTTGTCCAATCCTAATGCTGAAGAAGGCAAATTCATTTCTGCCCCACCACGCTTTCAAGATGGTAATGCTTCAGACAATCTTGCCATTGTTTTCCCCGGGGTGCCTACTTGTCTCAGTGGACCTAACAGATACATGTTCAAATACATCCAGCTTCATAAGTTTTTCTGGTTCTCTGTCATTGGATGGCTTTTCCAATTCTGTGTCCTTCTCTGAGATGGGGCAAAATTTTAAAACCAGCGGACTCCAACTCCATTCTCGGCAGGGTTAGGATAATACAAACATTGATTTCTATCTGGGTGATGTTTCTCTTTCTAGTGCTAGTACTGTGATACCAAAATGGTATGGATGCAAATGCAGCTGGGAACTCCCTGCCCTTTACATGTTACAGGATCAAAAGAACTGAGTTCATATCCTGGTACAGATTTGAAATTTCATTATAATTCATGGGATTCTGTAATCCTTGTTTTAACAGCAGTCCCTAATTTCTTTATAATTGGTGAATTGTGACGCAACCCAGTCACCGATTATAAAGAAAAGACCTCAGAACGCAACCAATATAGATTATTACAGTCAAGTTCTAATGTTACAATGTCTGCTTGCCAGAGCCACTTGCCAATGCCAAAGGCAGGTCAGGTCATGGAGCATAATTGAAGTAGCTGTTTAAATCAACACAAATGTAATGCTGCTTTTCTTTCTTCTGCTCTATTTTGATAACTTACACTGACAAGCAGAGAGAATATGTTTATTTTTTTCACCTCCTATTTAAAGAAAAGCTAGAATCTTTCTACATGCTTCAACACATTCTGAGCTGTAGCAGCTTTTTTATATAACTGACTTGTATTGAACTTTTTCTGATATTTGTTTGCAACAAAAACATAACAGGTTTTTCATGTGTTGAACTTTGCAATAGATGTTTTATTTGTATTCTTCATGTTTGCAAACATGCTTGCTTTTTCATGTGAAAGAGCTACATACCATGGTTTTAAGTGGTTTGCTGGAAAGGTGATGGTGTGAGATTATGTATTATATGGGACAAAGTACCCCTGGCATACCTGTTAAGGGTTTTGCAAGTCACCTCAGAGTTCCATAACCTCATAGAGGAACTCAACCTTTCGTCTTGTTCTAGATGGTTATGGAGCTCCTAAGTTACTTACAATATCCCTATAATGTACATGGTGTACTTTCCCTTTATATCTCCATTAGACAAGAGGATACTTCACCTTTTCTCTTAGGTGTATGTCAATGGCATTCAGCAGTGTGTGCAGCGTGTATTAGCTGTACATTAAGATAAGTGTTGAGACCAGACAGAGTGCCTTTGCATCTATCTGATACAACACACACCCAGGAAGCATTGATTCAGCCAAGTTAAAATCATTAAATATAAAAGAAGTTTCTTCAAATGCACTTCATGTAGATGAGAGCATACTTTATGCCAAATTCATTTCCAGTATATTGCACTCTTGGAGGACTCCATCGCAGGAGGTTTGCAGTAGCATACTTTTACAATCACTAATACATGTTCTTGTCAGAATTTAACTGCATTATAATAAAGTAAAAAAAATATATATCTATATCTATCTTGGCCAACAACATATTAGTATCAATTTCTGGCAGAGCATTTAAAATATGTTTCAGCATTATTTGATCACAGCAGAAATATTAAAAAGAGTTTAATAAACCGAATCAGCATTTACTTTCTAACATTATATTGTTGTGATTCCTCGTTTTTGATCATTGTTTTTAAAAGCAATTCATTGGATGGATTTAAACCTAAGCTTGACTTCGCTGATAGAATAATCTATTAGCAGCAGAGTTTAGCAAAATATTCATGTTATTTACAGCTCTCTCTAATACTAAATTCTAACAATCTCCATCAACCATATTTATCTTATTTGCTGATTTTAGAAGTCTATATTGTCTTAAATATCTGATTGCTCATTACTGGATGCTTCATATTCAATGCCATGATGAACAACATATGTTTGATTTACAATTTCTAAACCACATAATGGAAATATTTCATTATTTTGAAGCCATTTGTAAGCTTGAGCACCTAAGCAACATTGCTGTAATGCTTATCCATCTATTAAGAATACCATGTTGTGTTATTCCAAAGATAGTGGGCCATATTCTCAAGGACCTATCGCTGAATTAACAGCATTGTACCACAGCCAAAGTTGCGATAAATATATCACCCCATTCACAAGCTGGTGTCAACAGCCCATAACACCAGTTTATCTGCGATAGCAGCCGCTAAAAACATCGCCACAGATGGCCCCGGCAACTATCGCTGATGAGATGCAGAGTAGGCGTTCCAGTGCAAAAATCTGCGACAACACCACTCCTCAACATTCTCAACGACCAGCCACATCTGCAAAAAGACCACGAAACATGTGATAAGGCACGCTAGCAGCAGAAAACTAACACCTGCTCTGACCTGGTGCTAAATCGGACGACAACCAGCAGCAGCCAAGGGAGCCCAGCCCAGAGCCATACCTGAAGAACAACAGATGCCATGGAGCCACTGAATATGCAGCCCGGAGCCCCAATAGGGCAACAACACCCACCGCCACCACACTCAGGACCACAACCCCCCCGGAACGCCCTCCTGACCACCACAGAGGCAGCAAGGACAAAGACAGCGGACCCACAGGAAATGCACCAGCCTCACAGACTTAACACCAGAGGATGTCATTGCCCACTACAGGCTCAAAAGGACAACCATCCTACGCATCCTGACCATCATCGGCCAACATGCTGACGGCACCAACACAGCAGACAACCACCATCCCACCCCACACAAAGCTGCTGGCTGTGCTGCACCTGTTGGCCTCTGGTACCCCCCAACCAACACCCGCCAGAGTCGGAGGAGTCTCACAGCCAGCCGCATCCAAGTCCCTCACACCTGTCTTGGATGCCATCATCCGCCTGGTACCCTAGTATCTATACTTCCACCACAATGCGCAGGATCTGCTGGAGACCAAGCAAGGACCATACGCCATAGCTGGATGCACGCACGTGTTGGGGGCAATCCACAGCACACATGTCCTACTTGTTCCCCCTGGTGACACAGCACACAAACACGCAACAGAAATCACACATCTCACATCAATGTGGAAGCAAAATCCGAACACCATGGAATATCCACCAACGTCGTCGCCAAATACCCAGCCAGTGTGCATGGTTCCTTCATTCTCTGACAGTACATCATCAACCAGCACTTCCAGGATGGCACCAATGTGAATGCACTGCCCGTTGTCACGTACCAAATGGACACCCCAAACACCTCAACTCCACAACCATGCAACCACAACTCTGGCAATGCACATGTCAAAAAATCACATACAACATGCAAAACAACATGCTCACCCACCAGACACGAAAGCACTACTTACAATGTTAACCTGGGCAAGCCGTGGACATGAGTCATCAATGGCATGGCACTTCAGTCACACAATAGCGGAACTTAGGGGGAGGTGGGAACCAGGCATATGTGAAGGAGGCAGGAGAACCATGATTGGGAAAGTACACAATGCCAAGCGTGGTGGCGATGTGCTGGACAGACTGCAGTATGCATAACACACCCATATCCATGGCGACATACACTGCTGGTGTATGGAGTGTAGTGGACACAACCGTGTCACCCCAGCCAGTGGGGGAGTCTGCAAAAATGTTGCCTGTTATTTCCCCCCGTAAGCTTGAGTGGAGTGGGATGGCCTGGCGTATGCCAGGCCAGCATAGGGGTGTGAATAAAAAGTACGTAGCCCTGGGCGTGGTCCTCTTCCGGAATGTCCAATGTCTCTCTCACCCTACCATGAGGCCGACGCCATCCTCATGAGCGGAGTTGCCTGCAATCCTGTGTGCCTGCTGTACCCCGGCCCGCTGAACCCTGAACCCGTCAGGCCCGCCTCTACGCAGCCAGGACACATTGATCACCTGCCGACACTGGTGGGTGTCACAGAGGGCCTGCCACATGCCGGCACAAGCTCAAAGCCCGAGGCCCGTGACCTTGGCAGCCTCCTCAGACCATCACGGCCTCCACGACACAGGCCCACTTTAGTCCTTTCTCGTTGACGTACTCTACTTCTGCACCCGGCCTACACTACAATCAAGAAGGTCACACATTTGGAACTGAGTCTTGATTACACAATGGCAGTGAACATTATTCAAGGCAGAGTTTATGTCACTATACTCCCTTCGATGTGGTGCCACCAAGTCTGTGCATAGCATTACAACCACACGTGTCTGTGGGCCTGTGCAGACTACTGCCCTTGGCCTATGCTGTGCATGAGTAGGTCACAGAATTGGAATTGAACATCGATTATTCAAAGGCAGAACACATATCATTGCACGCAAGGAGAGGCGTAAGAGAATGGCACGTTGCAGTTCGGAGAGAATAGGATCATCGTTACGGAGGTGATCGAACACTACCGACATCTGCCCTGGTGTCACTGTCTGTGCATCTCGAGCCAATGAGACGTGGCTGTGGGCCAATGCTGAACGCTGCCTCCGGTCTACACTGTGATCCAGTAGGTCACAGGGTCTTGATTTAGCAATGGCGGAGTTCACATCAGTGTACTGGCATCATTGCAGACTGCACCCCCTCCCAGCCCCAGTGCCACTAAGTCTGTTCCCCGACATTCATGGACACTCTCTGATCGTACATTGGTGCAGTCTGAGTCTATGGACTAGGGGGTAGTTTTCATCCTCATGTGGCTGTCACCGAATTGGTGGTGGCAACGAGGCTGTCGCTTTCCACTCCTCCATTTGCTGCTTCCGGATATCATCAGACCTCTACATCATGCCCTAGAGGACACCTTCCACTGTCCCCTGCAACCCTCAGCCACATTCACCTCTGACATCGATGAGGACTAGCCCAGTCTGCGTGGCCCTACCTCAGTTCCCCGCAAGTCACCGACCCATGGCGGTGTGCCTGTGCTGACCGCTGTGCATCTGGGGCCACTAACTCATGCAGCTCATGTCAGGGACCATGTCTGAATGAATATTGGATGACCTCTGTGACGGTGGTCCTGGGGTCATCGACGCCATGTACATGTGACCCTGTGCTGTCCACTGCCTCCGGCCTCAACTGCGGACCACCAGGGCTCATACATCAAATCGAGTCCTGACTGGGCCAGACATCGCATCACCGCTTGAGGCACACGCCACCATCGCAAGGGCCAACTCCATCCACCATCTGCCAGAGTCGAAACAGTGGTACTGGCAGACTAACGGAGTTGCTCAGACCTGTCGTGGATGCCATCATCTGCCTGATCCCTTGCACAGCACTCTAGGTGCCACTGACTCAGTGCACCACCACCCATGGACTATTACTGATTGAGTTTTGTGCTGTGGAGATGTTGCGCAGCAATGTCACCTCAGGCAGAGTGGGAGACCTGGGATGTTGATGGGGAAGTTGATGCAGGTGTAACACACCCCACTAACCTGAAGGGACACAATCCTAGCAGTTTCTTCACATGAGCATGCTCATCTCTAGTGCTCCAACCTCAGTGCACTGCAACTCACGGACTCTTCTGTTTGAATTTTGGGTGACCGCTGTCCTTGCTCCGGCTCCCTCCATGTTGCTTAGCAGTTGACTCTGTTATGCAGGTGTTTTCTGTTTCCATTGCACTGGTGTCCACTGTTCAAGTTGTTGCCAGCACCAAGCACTCTGTGCAGGCTGACTTAAACTCACCCCACATACATCCAGCACAGGCATCACTGTACATGTGGCCCTGCCAATAAAGGGGCCGGACGCACATGCCCGTAGCCAGTTCAACATGATGTTTGCATGTGTCCCTGTGGTCTTGTTGGATGCATGAGGGTCCTGGGCCCTACGACATTACATTGCGCTGTGTACAGCGGACGCAGACATGTCACTGCAGGAAGCGGGTATGACCTTGGATATGTAGCTTTGTTGTCAGCCGCTCAATACGTAAGAGGAGTGGACTGGGCCATCGTACGGAGGACCAGCATCGGGGTGTAAAGGATGATTCCGTGGCTCTGGGCATGTGCACATGCATGTGTATCTGTCACGGTGTGGGTCTCCTTTGTGGGGTGTAGGTGGTCCCTGATGTAATCTAGTTCAGCTTCCAAGTGCTCTGAGCCCACCCACAGCCACCTCCTTTTGGCATTCTGACACCTGGCATTGGAATGCAATGTGTACCTTGGTGAAGTGTTGGGAGCCAGCTGTGGTGGCGGGTGCTACCTACTGTGTGGTCTGTGCAGGGGCGGTGGTCTTCTCTATGTGGCTTGGTTGCCTGAGAAGTCCATGAGCTGCTTTAGGGTGTCGGTGTTAGAGGTGTGGTGGTCGTCTCCGGCATCACTGATGGTTTGTCTGGTCTGACCTGCTGGAGGTGTTTTCTGTCCCTCTGCAATGTGAAGGGGAAGATGCATGTTGACATTGTTTTGACATTTATGTTTGCGAATTGTTCTTGTTTACATGCAGACTGTGTGACAATGTACATTGTGACTGTTTGGGCGGTGCTGGCAATTTGGGGGGGGAGAGTGAACATTGGGACTACAGGATGGATGTGAGGTTGTACCCGTGCATATGCATCTCACAGTTCCCTGCTCTGTCCAATATTATTGGCCTGTTTCTGCGCATGAGCGGAGCCAGTTGTGTCCCCGGTTCTGCAGTGTCGATGTTGCACATTGTGCCACATTGTCATGGGACGTCCTGTGATTGCTATGTGTGTGTGCTGCAGTGTGCCATGAGGATGAGGGACATGATACTGGGTCATTGTGGGTGTGCAGTGTGCTATACTTGGTTGTGCATGTGTGCTATTGTGCCCATCTCCCCCTATCCCCCCAGTCCCTGGTTGTTACTCACCATGTTGTTGTTGTGTCAGCTCCTCTCGAGCTGTGTACGTACTCCCACCTCCTTGCATCGTCTCAACACTGATGACTGGCCTCCATTTCCTCCTGCTCCTCCTGTGGCGCAGGACTCCCACCTCCTGTCGCCGTTGCTGCCTTCCTGTTGGCAGCGGGTTTGTGCCTGGTTTAGGATTTTAGGTCATGCCAGCGCCGCTTGGCCTCATCCATTGTCCTCCTTGACACTCCGGCTGCATTCCAGATAGTCTGATTGTGGGACAGTTGCTGGTAGTGTTCTGTCACCTCTGTGACGCTGGTCTTGTATTGCTGCAGACTGCACCCCGTCTTCCTCTCCCTCTTCTCCCTGGCCTTCCCCGACCCTATTGTACCTTGCCGGTGGTCTGTGGGGTTGTGGGGTTCGCGTTGGCCTCTGCGCTGGGTAAGGGTCCATCCATCGTGCTGAGCACTTTGGATTGTTTCTGGTGTTTTTTTCTTGTTCTGCTTTTACAGTGCATTTTCCCGCCAGACGCGTGGGATTTGCAGGCCTGTGGCTGGTTTTTGCAGCTTTTTGTATCGCGCTCGGCCTCATCGAAGCTTTTTTGGTGTTCGTGTTTCACATTTCTGCAGCATGGCATTGATTTTCATGCTGCCATTTGACGCGTTATCTGGTGACTATCACATGGTGCCGCCGTGTTGTGAATACTTGGTTAACACGGCGTAAATTTCTCACTATAGACTGCGATGTTCTTGAGAATATACCCCAGTGTTTCTCTTTTGTTGCAGAGTTCACATACACTTCCTATATCCACATAACTTAAAGAAATATAATATGGCATGCTCAAGTAACTTGTCATTGTAAGTCACAATGTTTGAACTGATATAAGACCACCCTACATGCAACACTATACCTAATCCATGCTGCGGCATCTTCACACTAAAGGAAAATATTCCTGTGAACCCACTATTCATTGGAACTAAGTGTAATTGTTTATTTTAAGGAATGCTAGAGTACCTTTATAGAAAGTGGGATTTGTATGGCTTTTGTCATAGACAGGTTTCTAGACCTAAGAAATAACCTCACTGACATTAGTCTCGCCACACCCCCCTGAGGTACCCTTGCTCTTCCTCAAATTCTTACTGTTTTCTTTTCCAGAGAGTGAAAAGGACTCGTGTGAAGTTCTAATAACTTTAAAAAATAAATAATGGCATACCAGTGAGCAGGATATGAACTAGGATGAAATTGTCATATTTTTCTTCAGGAGTTCTTGGAATCAACTGAGTGGATACTACACACATTTGAACGGGGTCTCAGCAATTAGCAAACCCTAAAAATTATTGGAATGCGTAAGTGATGTAGGTATTTTTTTATTTGCTATCAACACTCTTCATAAAACAAAAAGGCTTAGATGATGGCCAAGATGAAATCACAAATCACTATCAACCGGAGTCCCAAAAGAAGTTTGAAATGTACAGGCCTAAATATTAACAGAAATATAGAACGCTTTTTTTAAAAAAAATGACCAAACGTTACCAATCAATGCATGTATTTATTTCTCCGAAGATACATTAGTCCACCTCCCCCTGGAGAAACGCCTTTCCAAACAACCAACAAATCCTGGTGTGCTCCAACACTGCTTTATCTCACTGTAAAAGTATATGTACTCCTGCCCTTGACAGGAGAAAAACTGTGGTCATTTATGGGTGAGAAGTGTGAATATCCAAATAACTGTGATTTTATTGTTGTTCACTCCTTTCACAGGTGTACATATTCTGAAAACCCCACAGCCCAACATACAAGATATAACCACAATTAAATAATGCACTCAATCAAGGTAAATTATGAACTTGAATCTGCACTCCAAAGGATTTTACTCGAACACCTGACTTTTATTTGAATTGTCCAAAAAAGCTACATGAATTTGTCAATCAATTCTCAATGAAGAACAAGGCGGTAGAAAGAAGCAAAACATTGAGTTTTAACATGGTTCTCTAAGCCAAGCAAGGAGGGTGAGGTTTGACTGAAGATAGGATTCTATTGAAATTTCTTTTTGTAATAGTTTTCACACCCAAGCTTTAACTGTGCAACATATGTATGATACCTAGATGCACTTGTGGTCAGAAAGTGAAATCGGACTCACTATATACATTTGAATTGCCTTACATATTAAATTTGATGTGATAGTTGAGTGACCAGAATGCAAGGATCCCTTGTTTTAGCATTGATCATACTACTACAATGGTAATAGTATCTTGAGTTAAATGCACTACATGGTTGCAAGAAATGCAGATACAAGAAAAGAAGTGCAAGGGTTTCAATTCAACACTACTTATTTCTTCATTAGGATGTGTGTCTGTAAAAAAAGTTTGGATTCCTTCCGTCATAGAGATCTAGTGCCCCAGGATCAAGCATGGAAATCTGCAAGCTGCGCTCCCTGCTGGGGATTCCAGGTACTCCTTGTTTGACCCGGCCATCTGGACACGGTCATCACAGATTTTTGCCTTTCTTTCCTGACCCATTATTGTTGGCTTTTAAGACTCTATGCACTTTACTTCTGCTAACCAGTGGTAAGTGCCTGTGCACTCCCTTGACCTCATGGTAAAATTGGCATACAAATAAACGGTACATTTGATTTACTTGTAAGTTCCTAGTAAATGGTATGGCATGTACCCCGGACCCGTACATTAAATGCTACTAGTGGGCTGCAGCACTTCTTGTGACACCCACTAAGGTAGGCTTTTGAAACATGTCTTAGGCTATCCACTGTGGGTTTAGTGAAGTTTTAAAATGCAATTTGGACCTGGCAGAATAAACCTTTTTCCAGGCCTAATCTTTCCTTTTTATTATGCCCCAAAGGGAGGCCTTAACGGCTAATAGGGCATGGTGTATGGAATTTAACAAGTAGGACATGTAGCTTTCAGTCTTACATGTCCTGGTACTGAAAAACTTCTAAATTGGTTTTCCTCTGCTGTAAGGCTATCTCTCCTGCAGACTAACACTGGGTTACCTTATTACACTCAACAAATGCTAACATCAGTGTGGAATCAGATAGAGATATGTTGCTTACACTCAAATGATTTGCAATGTAAAATCCCCTTTAATGGTAAAGTCAGCATTTAAGTTTCCACTTAAATAACACTTCTAGGAAGTTGGCATTTTTCTGCCCATCTAATTTCTGCCAGTGTCCTGAATAACATGACTGTGGATGGTTATCCATTTGTGGGTTGGGTATTCCTTCCAGAAAATGAGACAAAGGAAACCTAGGTGTGAGGGGAGAGGCATTTACTGTCAGGATTGTTGGGGAGGAGTTGTGCCCTGATTTGATAACACTTCAAAGGAGTCTGTCTGCAGCACACACAAATGAACCTGACACCAGTACTGCCCTTGACTTTGTCACCCTAGACAGTTTGGAGCCAAACCCAGGGGAAAAAATTACCATAATCAGTTTTGTGGGTAGGCCAGGTAGTTCCCCACACACAGGGTGGCCTAGGTATAAATGGGGCATCTTCAGAACCTCTCAACAACACATTCCTGAGTCTGGGGAAGATCAGAAGAAGGACTGCCATGCTGTCTGAGGAAGAGGGACCGCCCTGCTGACTGAAGACTGACCTGTTTGCCCTGAACCCAGGATCAGTTGGTTGGACTTCTTTGGGAGCTACAGGGACATAACAAGCTTTGCTGGCATCATTAGAGCTCCTTTTGAAGGAAAGGTAGAGATGCAGAGGTTTAGGGCTCCTCCCAACTGCAAAGCAACCTCTTTGTCCAAAATTCGGCTGCTCGCAATGACCACCAATGCATAGCTCCAGCTGGATTTGCTCTTTGCAACTATCCATGACAACTGGCAACGTGAGACCTGCACTTCAAGCTGACAGCAATTGTCCACCATGATTAATCAACGCAAAGCTCTAGTGGTGGCATGCTTCGCGCAGCAACCACGACCATCCACGCCACTTGACCTGCTCTTCGCCCTGAAAGCCTCTTCCTCGTGGTACCCACGAATGGCCCCCTTCGATCTAGATGTGAGATTGTAACCCTTCAGTGGGACTAATCTGGTCCCTGTATCAGACCCACACTCCATCCCGGTCGGCCTGAAACCTTTGACTTTTCCCTGGTCTAACGTGACCCAATAACCGAGAGTGGCACTTTGTGCTATTTGACAATATTTGTGCCTAAAACTTTAGAAACTTATATCTCCAGTTCTACTGATTGACTTTTTTGTGATTTTGGTTTCATTTTATTTATTAAAATTTGTTCTGTATTTCTGGGAGTTTTCCTGTGTTGTGTTTTCCCTTTTAATACTGTTTGAGTGCTGCATAAATACTTTACACATTGCCTCTAAGTTAAACCTGACTGCTTGGTGCCAAGCTACCAATGGGTTACGTACAGGTTAATATAATGACTTTTGTAGTTTACTCTTTCAAGGATTGTGTTTATTATTTGAGTGGGGATTTCACCCCTCAACTAATAACCTAATTTCCTACACTCCTTGATTGTATTTCGACGATCACAGCAAAAATCATTTCCAGCTTCCTAATGATGAAGACAACTCACTGGCAAAAGTATTTCTAGACTGTATTGCAGCTTCCAGAAATAAATGATAAACACGATAGTAGAAAAAGCTAGCTTACTATATTCTAGATTCACTGCCCTCTGCCCTCTGCCCTCTTGTCTTTATTCCAGGAGCTCAAATTATCAAATGGAGAATACCACAGTGAGTTTAGTATTATTTCATTTTATCTGATCCATCCTCTCCGATTTCTGTGCTAAGGGAATGTTTCCTAAGAATGCCATGGAAGCCCCTATTTTGCGTGTGGAATGCACACTAGGGGGAACCGTTAGTGTGCGTTTAGCCTTGTGGTAGCATATTTGGATACATTTAACTATCCACCTAGCTATCCCAGATTTGGAAATGGGGTTGCCTTTATGTGGTGGAGAGAAAGCAACAAACAATTGTTTTGTTTTGCGGAATGATTTGGTTCTGTCAATGTAGTAGAGACGGGCTCTTTTAACGTCTAAGGTATGAAGAGCTCTTTCAGCTACCGAGTCTGGATTTGGGAAGAACACTGGTAACTCTACTGATTGGTTAAGATGGAACAGAGATATGACTTTTGGAAGGAATTTCGGATTTGTTCTAAGAACCACTTTGTTACGGTGTAATTGTAAGAATGGTTCTTGTATGGTTAAAGCCTGGATCTCACTTATCCTTCTGAGGAATGTGATAGCGATAAGGAAAGCCACTTTCCATGTAAGGAACTGTAGCTCGCATTTATGCAGAGGTTCAAAGGGGGGTCCCATGAGCCTTGTAAGAACAATGTTTAGATTCCACACTGGAGAGGGTGGTAATGTGGGAGGAATAATCCTTTTTAGTCCTTCCACAAAGGCTTTGATAGCAGGTACTCTAAAGAGTGACAAGTGTTGTCTATTTTGTAAGTAGGCTGCTAATGCTGCTAGGTGGAGACGTATGGATGAGTATGCCAAATTATATCTTTGCAAGTGCAGTAAGTAGCAAATGATGTCCTGGATGGATGCATCCAGTGGGTTTATATGATTGTTAGTGCAGTAAATGGCAAATCTTTTCCATTTTGCAGCGTAGCAGGCTCTAGTGGTAGGTCTTCTGGCCTCTCTTATAATATTCATGCAGTCTTGTGGCAGGTTGAGGTAACCGAACTCTAGGACTTCAGGAGCGAGATCGCCAGGTTCAGTTGAGCTGGATCTGGGTGTCTGATTTCTCCATGGTTCTGGGTTAATAAGGACGGGGAGAGATGCAGTTTTTGGTGTGGAACTAGCGAGAGTTCCAGTAGTGTTGGGAACCATGGCTGGCGTGCCCATGTGGGAGCTACTAGGATCAGTTTGAGAGACTGTTGCCTGAGCTTGCGTACCACTAATGGAATGAGTGAGAGAGGCAGAAAAGCGTATGCAAATCTGCCTGACCAGTTCATCCATATCGTATTGCCCTTTGACTCCAGGTGGGGAAACCTGGCGGCGAAGGTTGGGCATTTTGCGTTTTCGTGTGTGGTGAACAGATCTATGTCTGGTTGACCCCATTGTTGGAAAAAGGGCAGTAGGACTTGGGGATGTAGTTCCCATTCGTGGATCTGTTGAGTTTGTCGACTTAACAGGTCGGCAATTTGATTGTGAACCCCTGGAAGGTGTTCTGCAAGTAGGTATATTTTCTGGGGAATAACCCATCTCCAAATGTTCGGTGCGAGCTAGGACAGCTGGAGAGAATGTGTGCCTCCTTGTTTCTGTATGTAATGCATGGCTGTCATGTTGTCTGTCCGGATGAGGACAGTTTTGTTCTGGAGATGTAGTTGGAATGATTTTAATGCTAGGAACACTGCTAGTAGTTCTAGGTAATTGATATGGAGCACTTTCTGTTGAGTGGTCCATTTGCCCTGAGTGGTGTGGCCGAGGAGATGGGCTCCCCATCCTGTGAGCGATGCGTCCATTGTCAGCACTATGTGTGGAAGAGGCTCTAGGAACGGCCGCCCTTTGGAGAGGTTTGTTATGTTCCACCATTTCAGAGAGCGATGTGTGCGGCTGTCCACCAACACCAGATCTGTAAGTTGTCCGTGGGCCTGGTTCCACTGACTTGCTAGACATTCTTGCAAGGGATGCATTTGAAGTCTTGCATAAGGCACAATGAAGATGCATGATGCCATCATGCCTATGAGTTGCATGAACACTCTTGCTGGAAGAGAGTGTTGGATTTGGAATTTTGTGATAAGAGCTTGTATATTGGCTATCCTGGCTGGGCTGGGATATGCTAGTGCTGTGGAGGTGTTTATGGTGGCTCCTAGATACTGATGTATGTGAGAGGGTTGGAGATGAGATTTGGGATAGTTTATTGTGAATCCCAAGTTGTGTAAGATTTGGATGGTTTGGTGAGTGTGTAGAACACATTTGTTGAATGACTTGGCTTTTAATAGCCAGTCGTCCAGATACGGGAATACATGAATTTGTCGCCTTCTGAGATGTGCTGCTACTACTTCCAGGCATTTTGTGAATACTCTGGGTGCGGTTGTGACCCCGAATGGAAGGACTGTAGTGTTGTCCGTCCACCACAAACCTTAAATACTTCCTGTGGGCAGGATGTATGGGAATGTGGAAGTAGGCATCCTTGAGATCTAGTGTGGCAAGGAAATCGCCTTGTTGCAGTAGTGGAAGCACTTGTTGAAGAGTGATCATATGGAAATGATCTGAGTTGATATACAGATTTAGGGGTCTGAGGTCGAGTATTGGTCTTAGAGTCCCGTCCTTTTTTGGGATTAGGAAGTAGAGTGAGTATACCCCTGTACCCTCATGTTCTAAGGGAACTGGTTCTATTGCGTGTTTTTGAAGCAATGAGAGAACCTCTTGTTTGAGGAGCGTAAGATGGTCTGGTGACATGGAACGCTGTTTGGGTGGTATGTGGGGGGTAGTTGTGAGTTCCAGGCAGTAACCATACTGGATAATTTGTCTTACCCACTTGTCTGTTGTGATGGAGTTCCAGACAGGTAGGAACGGTTTTAGTCTTCCCCCGACCGGAGTGGAATTGTCTGGGGAAGTGGAGGAAAGTCACTGTTTTGTGGCAGGGGAGGTACGACTGTTGTTATTACCTCAACCTCGCCCTTTGTTGTTGTTTCCTCTGTATCCGCCTCTAAAATATCCTCTACTGGGGGATGCTTATGTAGTGGGTTTGTATGTAGAGGAGGTGTCCGCTCCCATTTTTTTGGAGGCTCCTCTATAGAAGGAGCACCGAAAGAAGCCACGTGGTTTGGGAGACTGTAATTCTCCCATGGACTTAGCCGTCTCTGTGTCCTTCTTCATTTTTTCAAGGGCAGTGTCTACTGCTGGCCCGAAGAGCTGTTCCTGATTGAATGGCTGACTAAGTATGGTAGTTTGCACCTCTGGCTTAAAGCCTGAAATGCGTAGCCACGCATGTCGTCGAAGGAGCACACTTGTGCTAATTGCTCTAGAGGCGGTGTCTGCGGCGTCAAGCGCACATTTAATGGCTGCATTTGAAATATGTTTTCCCTCCTGGATAAGGTCATTTGCCTGGGTCTTGTATTGGTCTGGCAGATGTTGTAAGAGAGTCTCTAATTGATCGACGTGGGCCCTGTCATAGGGTGCTAGTAGGGCTTGGGTGTTGGCAATACGCCAATGATTAGCGGCTTGTGCTGCTACTCTTTTGCCAGAGGCTTCTAACAGTTTGGATTCTTTGTCTGGGGGTGGTGTATCTCCTGTGGTTTGGGAGTTGGCGCGTTTCCTAGCATTGGAAACGACCAAAGAATCCAAAGGGAGTTGCTTTTTGATGTAATTAGGATCTTCAGGGGCAGGCCTATATTTCTTTTCTATCCTTGGGCTGAGAACCCTGGCACGAACGGGGTCTTTAAACACTTCGGGGGCGTGTTTTATGACTCCTTTAATCATGGGTAGAATTTGTACAGACTTTTGACATTGTTCTAAAGTGTCTAATAGGAAGTCTTCCTCTGGTGTGTCTGAGTGCATTGTGACGCCGTGGTAAAGTGCCGCTTATTTAATAATTGGCCAAACCCCAGGTGATCATCAGGAGGTGATGTTTTTGAGGGATATGGCTGATTTCGGTGCCGAATGGTCTTTTGTCTTCGGGGGCCGAAGGTGCCGGTTGGACAATGACATGCAGTTTGCTCGGTCCCGAGCTACCGTAAGGCTTATGTTTCTTCGGAGCCGAGCCCGGATGGGGGGCTTCTGAAGGGTATTTTCGGTCTCGACTGGGGCCAGCAGGCGAAGTCTTGACCAATGCCTTTGGTCTTGGTGGGGTTGGGGCAGGGCAGTAGTACTCACACGTTGCCCAGGAGTGATGGGGTCATCTGAGTCGTCTGCTTCGGAAATTATTTGTAAATCTTGGGAGTCTTCTTCAGGGACATCGGGGCCTTCATCAAAGATGTCCTCTGGTTCCGGAGCTGTTCTCTGTGCAATGATGTGTCATCGAGCCCTTCGATCTCGGATGGTCTTTTTGGATTGAAAGGATGCGCAGGCTGGACAGCTGGACTCGTCGTGTTCAGGTGCTAGGCACAGGTTGCAGACTTTGTGGTGGTCACTGCGGGGAAATTTTGCTCCACACTGGAGGCATTTTTTGAAAGACGTCCTTTCCATGAGCCGTAGGCCTCATGGCGTGGATAGGCCCAGCAGCCCGCGTCGACGTCCGGAATCGAGCTGATGAAATTGATGTGGAGAATGAAGGTGCTTCGATGTTGTGTGTGAAGTTTTGCGCTTCGAAAAGTTTGGAATTGATATTTCCAACCGGAGCGGAAAAGTTGCATCCGAACCCAATGGCGGGAAAAAAAAATCTAATGATGGAGTTGATGCCCATGCGCACTGTCGTCCAAGGGAGGAGTCACCTATCTCGTGACTAAAGACTTCTTCCGAAGACAACAACAACCTGCAAGCATCCAAGCCCAACACCAGATGGCAATCTACGATCCTAAGTGTGGGATCTGCAGCTCATATGCCTCGAACATCCATTTATTAAGTTACATTTCTAGCCACATAATCAAATACATATTAATCCATTATAACCCCAGTGAGTTCTAGATCTTAAAATTCAACAAACATCTGTGTGTTATGCTTGCAAAAAAATCATACTTTGAAGTGCATTGTGAATTGTCTTATGATCGCTACTAGACTATAGCCATGTAACATTGTTCTTTCAAATGCATAGGCCCTCATGTACAAAGATTCCACTTAAGGAATCATAAATTGTGACAAATAAGGATTCTTAATTTGCAATTCCTTCAATAGAATGTGAAAAATGTATTTGTTAGTTGTCGCAATTTGCGCACTGACTTCCAATGAACCCATAGGTGTTTTGAGAACTGACCCGTGTATTATTAGGTTGGTTCTCATAATACTGGTTCATAGTGGGTCGTAATTTGACCTACCTCATTAATATGCATGAGGTGGGATGTATATTGAGACCCGCTATGAATGTCTGCAATGGCAGGAATGCCCGCCTGCTGGGATCAGTAGACCGCCATGCCCTTAACACACTCCTTTCAAATACTGATTCTGTTTGTATTTATAGCCTAATTAGTCTTTCTGTAGTGCTCGATAACATATTACCGAATCACTAATTGGGTTTGGTAAATGTATAAATGCCATTTTGCAGTTGAAAGGTTTCTGATTTTAAAAATCGGAGCCTTACTGACCATAAAATAGCATGATACATCAGGGCCATAGAATCAAGTCTTCTAACCCACCTAAGCAATTTAGCTGGGGTATAATGCAAATTGTAGATTGTTTTAAGCTCCCCAATGTTTCTGACAATTATACTTTATATAATCTTATGACCTAGATTCAGAGAGGACTGAAAAAAAATTGTCACTTGCATTTAACTACAATAATCTTGCCGAATTAACTGATTGTAGTTCTATATCATCTACTTCAGCGCCCAATAACAATTGATAAAGCATTTTAATTAATGGTTCAACTGAAAATTATCATAGATTGAACAATTGAGACTTTTCACTCTTTTCAATCTTAAAAAAAGAAATATCCCATTTGGAGATACTGAAAGTGACTCTCCTTGGGCAGTCCAAATCTCTCCTCTAGGTCCAAAAATGAGCATATTTGATTAGAAACCTAATGTCCCCAATTTTCCAGGTTCCTCCATGATCCCAGGTTTCCCACTACTTATCAGGGAAATTAGCAGTAAACAGGGGCAATGCCAAATTGGGTATAATAGCTACATCTTGTTAAGCCAAATCGGAGAGCATTGATTGTCTTAAATCTCTCTTTTTTCAAATAGCTTGACACCAACAATTTAAAAAAAAAAAAAAACTGTAGATTCTTTTTCCAGAGTTGATTCATACATGGTTGGTAGCCTCTCTAACGCAAATCCCTAGCCCCTCTGTCCTGTTATATGATATCATATGCTGTAGCACTGCTACATAATAATAATAATAATAATAATAATAATAATAATAATATTAAAATATTGGGAGTGTCCAACCACCTCTTTCTAGTTGTAACCCTGGAAATGTTAGCGCTCTTCTTACCCTCTTATGCTCCCAGATGAAACTATTACATATATAGCATAGCTTCTTAAACCAGCTCAAACCTAACTCTAAGGGGATGGCTCTAAAAAGGTGTAGGATGTTCAGCAAGATAACCATTTAAATTATGTTGCCATGCCCTATGATTGTTAAGTGCGAATTATGGATACGTTTCAAATCTTTTTTTGTTTGAGAAGGACTATATCACCAACCAGGGCTGTTATTTAGCCCCCAAATATGTTGCACTGCCTGCCTTTCTATGGCCTTGTAGCTGAGCATCCTCACTCCCACTATTTCAGATGACATAGTCGAAGCTAGCAACTTCAATCTCCAATTCATGGATGGAATGTTTTGCGTCTGTGGTGTCAAACACAATAGCGTTGCCATATGCCAATATTTTAGTACCAAAGCCATTGACCATAGAAACACAGATAGCCTTGCTCCTCCATATTTTTTGCAGGAAGGGGTCGATATAAGCAAACAAATGGGGAAAGCATGTACATCCCCGCCTTGTCTCCCTAGATATAAAAATACAGTTAGACTCTCATCCCTTGATCCGAAGTTTAACTAAAGGGGTTCTATATATAAGCTATATGGCAGTCTTAAAACAGGGTTCAAGCAACATTCTATCTATGACTTTCCAAGCATATACCGAGGTAATACAATTAAATGCTTTTTCTGAGTTGAACAGGATCATTGCTAATTGGGAGCCCTGTACCTCATCGAGAACAAACAGAGTTATTACTCGTCTTATGTGAGCCTGCTCAAAAGCATCGCTATAATTTTTTAATGAATCTTCAGTATGAAACTGGGTTTAATGGAGACATCCCCTTCTTAAGAAAAACTCAGATATATGTAGCAGCCCAAGAGACACCCAATAGAACTGCCCTAAAACTTGCATATTGGCTGAAAAAACAGCAAAAGGCATTGGTAGAGTTCTAGATAAATCAGGTCTGCCCCACTGCTTTCTCAAAGGCAATTGAATCCAATGCTATTTTTAAACCCATCAAAGTTAGTGGGCATTCTAGTTCCTCTCTGTCTTCCTCAAGCCAAATTTGATCTAAAATGTTTTATCAAATCCTTAGGATATTCTCCTGATATGAAGATTGGTAATATTCCTCAACAACCCTTATGATACAATGTGGGGAATATACCAGCTGTCCATCCATATCCTGAAATGCAATAATAGCATTCCAAGTTTCTCTCTGCCTTGTTTTTAAAGCAAATACCTTTCCTGTACTTTTGCTATATTCATAGTTTTCTGCTCTATGTATTTGACACCTCCAAGCTGTCTTTTGCGCATAAAGACTGATAATCCTGGTTTTGGATGCTGCTATTTTATGAAGAATTCCTCTATCCTATTAGAACCCCCCCCATTCTCATCATTACATGTCCCTGCTCTAAACAGTGAAACTCCAAATGGATTGTGGAACGTCGCACTCCTGGTTGTTAGTGGTAAATGCTGTTGAGTTTATTTAGGGTGCCTGGTAAATGTCCTCCTGAGCCAGGAGGTGAAAACTATAATTGTGAATGCGTTGTCTCCCGTAGGAGTAACGTCCTTTACTCGGCACTCCTTTGTTGTCAAAATTCAAATAATGGTAATTCAATTGGTGTAGTTTTCTTTAACAATTTATTTTCTGATTCAAATTGTAGACGATTTCATTAACATTCATACTATTTCCGGCATAGTATTGTTCATAGTAAAGTTCAAAATTCACTGTGTTTCAGCCCTATGCATTTCGGGCGAACCCTTCTTCAGGGGACTTCTGCAGGGAGCTGCAGACACACACCCCTGTGGGAGGCGCCCTAGGAGTCACCGGGGGCCTGCGCTGAAGGGAGAGACCGACACGGGAGGAGCTGTTAAGCTCCGGTAGAAGAAGCAGCTGAGGCCCCGTCGGAGCAGCACCGGAGCCGCCGCCCTGCTCCCCAGAGCCGCCCGGGCGCCAGCAGCATGGCCGGCAAGAAATGTAAGTCCCCTGAAGAAGGGTTCGCCCGAAATGCATAGGGCTGAAACACAGTGAATTTTGAACTTTACTATGAACAATACTATGCCGGAAATAGTATGAATGTTAATGAAATCGTCTACAATTTGAATCAGAAAATAAATTGTTAAAGAAAACTACACCAATTGAATTACCATTATTTGAATTTTGACAACAAAGGAGTGCCGAGTAAAGGACGTTACTCCTACGGGAGACAACGCCTGCTCTAAACAGGCCATTAATTATAGAATTCCTTGGTTTTGCTAATCTGGATTTTAAGAATTTTAAATCTAAAACTGAGAATTTTCTCGCTAATTCGAGCTTTCAATGCATCCCATACGATCCCGCGTGAAGCTCTGCCCTTATTCCTGATCATAAAATCCGTAATCTATTCTTTCATATATCTAATGTAGTTGTGATTCAATAGTAAAACGAGGCCTTTATCCCTTGATGCTATGGCAGGTTTCACCTCCTTTGACTCATGTAGTTGTGTGACTACATTATTCCACACTTACTTCTTACATAACCCATATAATGTTCAGGAATGTCTAACTTTACTTTAGATGTAACAGAAATTGCACTATAAATTTAGAATCTGATCTGTTCAGTGATCTAAACCATATTTTGACTCAAAATGTAAGATATACAGAAATCATTTCTAATATTGAGTGGTGATTCCCTGAGTGAAAGAGAGAGTATTTGAAAGAGTGATAGAAAGGCTTTGGGCAAGATAAATGCATTCTTTTCACTTTTTGCAATCTATTTTAAAATGTTAGCTCCGGTTGAAAAATTGCCAACATAAATTTACATGCTGGATAAAGATGTCACTGCTGGTGAAAACCTGGAACTCTAAAAATGTCAAAACACGTTAGGTTTACTCTTTTCTCACATTACTCACCCAGTGTAATATTGGAACCAGTGGTGTAGGAAGGGGGAGGCGGTGGGTGCGGGCCGCCCTGGGTGTCATCACTGAGGGGGGTGACAAAATGGCAAAAATATGTGTTTTAAACACGTATTTTTGGCATTTTGTCAAGACAGGTGTGACAAGAAATTATTAGCACCGGGTACTACCTGTCCATGCTACGCCACTGATTGGAACCATGTGGTAAAGGTATTCACCTGTATGCATATACTTCCCAAAAGTTCTGAGAACCTCACAATGTGAATCTAAGTTGTGTTGTATGGAAGATACTTTACAATGGACAATCAACAACTACAACAGGCTACATGCACTGACATAAAATCTACTAAAAGTCATTGACAGTGATAATTTCGGGTCCAAGTAAAGAAGAATACCCACGCTGAATAATATTGCGAAAACTAGGAAATTTGTAGGAATCGTGTGACCAGTCCAAAATTTAGAGGAATATATGCTATGATCCATGCATATTCTATGGTAGAAGCGCCAAGGGAATGAGCTTACTCACAAATCTATCAGTGACATTCACAGCCTTCTAGTAATGAAATGGAAAGTACAATCTTTTCTATTTGACATCTGAGGAGAGGTAGAATTTGGCACATGCACCAAGAGAAAATCAGAATCCCCAAAAAGTGAACAGCATCAGAATACATTCCACTAAAAGTGCAAATCAAGAAGGAACAATTTAATCACTTGGACCTCAATTGCGAGTGCCCATGTAGAAGATGCAACAGGTATCACATCCTCTAAAATCTGATTCCCTAGGGTTAAAAATTTGACAGGCATGATAAATATCAGTAAAACTTTAGACCTCAGAAATGACCATACCATACAGATTGAGTTAATTTCTATACCAAAATCCAAATATCACAGTATTTATCAGGAGTTTCCCTCTGTTCAATTTCAACAAGTTTGGAGCCGCGACCCGTGCAGGTAAGAGCGGTGGGGCCGAGTTGGGGGGATTTCGACAGATGACGAAGAGGGGAAATTAATTATTTATTTAATTTTCCCTTGTCGTTGTCTTTTGAAACCCCCCCAACCCAGCCCCGCCGCTCTTACCTGCACGGGCTACGGCTGCAAGTTTGACATGTTTAAAGGGATATGTGGGAGGTGGACTTGCTCACACGCTGTAATTACCGGATGAGGTCAACTCCGACCCACTTGTAATTGTGACTCCTGAAAACACTCTTGCCTCACAGGGGCCATTTTAATAACTGAAGCGCGAGTAGTCAAGGCCTTTATCGCAAGGAAACCTTTCCCATACAGTTTAAGCAGATCTACTTCGGAGGCTATCTGTGCAGCGATTACTATTTATGTGCCCACAAACATACAAAAAATGTTTTATAAGTAAACACTGTCACAATGAAAGAATCCTGAAGATTTTTTTGGATATATCCAAGACCTCAAGTTACAAACATTTTAATCTAAAATAACTATGCATCTTTGACCTTTGTTAATTTAGAACACTGAATGTTTATATGATTACGGATTATATTCCATACGTTAAAAGCTGCTAACATTATTATACATAATTATGCTGTGATTTACAGTCCATTAGTATACAAAATACGAAATGTACAATTTACCATTCCTCAGGGGTCTTTTTTAAATAATTTCATCCACCTCAGAGAGCAGAAAGAAATTATACTGATCAGTGAAATGTTCATTAACCATTCAATCTGGTGACCAACCTAACATTTAATTGGATACTTTAAACGATTTTTCTTTTACATTTTCAATTAACATTCTTCGCCAATTTTGTTGCAGAAGCAAGATATTAAAATAATTAGAGATTTTTTTTCAATTTATGCTAATAGGAATACACTGATTGCACATATCATGTTTGATTAGCTGCATCTTTTAAGAGGCAAGCCAGGAAGAAAAAAAAACATTTAAGAAAGAAATGAATTATCGTCAAAGACCGATATATTTCAGAATGTAGAAGAGAGAAGCATGATTCATTCAGTGACAGATTGAAGAATTAATTTAGGCAGTCATACTCATTAATCACTGTGATTGTAATCGTGGGTTTTCACGGTATATCAGTTCTTGAAGTATGGTGTAAGGCTACTTAGCCATGGATATCCTCATGCAGGCAATGCTGACTCAATTGTTGATCCTTTGAAAAATTAAACTAGCCGAGCAATATTTATTGGCCAGAATAAGCGCTGAGAATAGCAATAGGCCTAGCTTATAACTGAAAGCGTCTCTATAGTCACAGGAGAATTTAAGCATTCAATATATGCACGCTGTTTCTCATCCCTGCATTTATAAAGCGATTCATCCATCCACGGACTCATTCTTGCATTTACCTACTAAACCATCAACAATAACACTTGAACACAAATTCAACCAGTATATGCAAAACAAATGAAAATAATAAAAGTAGAAAAAAGAGAACATGCCTCCCCAAAACATAGCAGCTAAATTATGCATAACATCATTCTTCCATCGGTACAATGGCATGGTATATAGTGGATTGTCATTTTTAAGTTCCCACTTCACAATCGCATTTAGCAACAACATGTTGGCCAACCTGGAATGGCAAAACATTGATATACTATGGACAATGCCATTTCAAGATGGCCATGCAGGCTAGAAGCAGTGGCCATGTAGGATACGGCAAGCGTGTTGCTTAGTTTCATTGTCAGGATGCTGCAGTATGCTCTAAAAAATAAACTAAATTAGAAGACGAAGAGGGAAACAAATTAAACAAGACTTATAAACGCAGAACACTAATGAACTAGCCTACCAACAATAATCGTAAAAGTCACTTATTTCCAAGAGGATGTGCAGTGTGATCAGGCAAAGTAGCATCACTCACAGGACAAGAGATCCAATGGCTTGAAGGTTGCTGTCTCAGTGGCCTATGTTGTATGCTTTCATGTATGGAAGCAGAGTGTGAATGGCACTCAAACAGACCTATGACAGAAGAGGACTGAACCAAAGCCCATCTATGTTTATATATGCATGTATACACATGGCAGGCCTTCCCCCCTAAGAGGGCCTAGCACATTATTACAGTGAAAATCTCTGGCCCTATGTTTTCTTAAAGGGAGGAATCAACACTAAAACCCATGACTATGAAGGGAATCTTTACGAGTCCATGCAACAAAATTCTAATTTGCAGGCTTTTAAATGGCAGAATAACTATTCTCCCTTAAAGGACCATCATCTTTAACAAATTCCAATTAAGCTATTACCTTTGTTGTAACCTTTGTTGTAACATTTCATAATATAAAGGTCACGTATATGGCATCTGAAATACATTTCCCAAATAATCCAATAAGACCTACAGCCTTAAAATTGATTGGGAATATAATTAACTAAGGCCTGCTACATGAAACATAAGCTGTCCCACAAGACAAGCATTACTCATGCAATTAAAAACTTACAACTATGTAGAAAGTTAACGTTACCAAAACAATAAGCAAACAGTCTTGGGTAGCCTAATAAGGATTTTAACATTACAAATCTCCTGTCAGAGTTCGTCTGACAGGGTCACTGATACAAGACATCTTGTCTACAATGGTAATCTGTAAGAATCCATATAACAAAATACCCATCTGCATGGTTTAGCACAGTGTGATACAAATCAGCCCTCTATTTCTCAATAAACAAGTCATCCATTGCCTCAGGCATCCATAATGTAGGAGTGTGGGAAATTATTTGGGGTGGACAAATGTCCACCTCAAAGAATAAGACCACCCACTGCTTGACGTCACACAAATCAAACTCAATAAACCTGCCCTATACCCCTAGTAACGCGACACAAAGCAGTTGGGTTTAAACCAAAGGCAAAGTGTAAAGTATTTAAGCAGCACATACACAGGAGGAAAAGTCAAACAAAATGCAATAAAATTCCACAACCAGTTCTAAAATAAAGAGAAAGGATATATAAGTAAAATAAGACCAAAACAACAAAAATCCAATAAGGAGTACCAGAGTTATGAATATTTTAAGATTTAAGTGAAAATAGTGCTAAAAGCACAAAGCCTCAAAGAAAGGTGATTGAAGCTGTGGATCAGGACCTTGAGATGATTTCAGGCCAACCATGATGGAACTTTGTATGGATACACCAAGTGGAATGGTCCCAGTGAAAGTCTGGAATTCAAAAGGTTTGAAAAGGTTCAAAGTCCTAAAACAAAGAGGGAAGTTTTCCCTTTTTTTATGAACATTTTTTCTCCCTATGGGACAAATCTGAAATTTTCCCAGCGCCGGCCGCAGGTTGGCCCAACTAAGGCGCTGGAGCTTTTGCTTGAAAAAGCTTCTATGTACCAACATATCAGTGGAACTACCAGTCATGTTCTATTTGCGGTCAATCCCCTTGGCTTTAGAGCTGTGGAGAAAAAGTTTTCAAAGGTGTACCAAATTTTTTCCTGGTGCCCAAAAAACAACCAGAGTATATTTCTAAGCCCCTTAGAACCTCAGGGGACAACTAGAATCAGAGTGCCAGTCACAGGCCCCCAGCAAAATGCAGTCCAAGTTCCAGTTGCCATTGGCCAGCTGGAAATTGTATGGAAAAGGCCTGCTGCAGCTTTTTGTACCCTTGTTGCCACACAGAAGGTCAGCATTGGAGTCAGTCCATTACTTTGTCCTGGATACAAGGGGGAACAGTTCCAGTCCTTTAGAGCTCTTGATAAGTCACAGACAGAAGGTCCAACCTGTTTCTGTTTTTCAGCAAGTTCAGAAAAAGTTCTCAATAGGCTTCTTGGTGATGCCAGATTTGTGCCCGAACCATTTAGCTAGTCGGTGAGGGGGGACTACTGGGTTCTCCTTAACCAATGTGGTAAAAGTTCCTAGGGGCAACCCTACCCACCTTTTCAGTACTTTCTGTTTGCCTTGGTGCAACCTAGCTCACAAGGCCATATGCCAGGGCTTTTTCACAATGGTGAAAGTCTTCATTCACACTAAACTTGGTCTCTGAGGGTTGTGAGTGTGCTGGGGAGTGCACTATGGTAATGTCCACTGTCCTTCCATATCTAATTTGAAATCGAGTTTGAAGGCGCCCCGTAACAACAAAAAACCCAGAGGCAGAAGTCCCAGACAGGGGATATCAAAGAAATGAGCGTGCATCCTGTTCCCTTAATTTCAAGTGCACCATAGTGTTACATGTGGCTCAAACAGACCTGTCAGGCAGGATTTTACACTGCAGTGTCAAAATGATGCCCACAACCCGACACTGCACATTTTGCTGAATTAAGAGAATCCATCACTTACCATTCATGTCAGCCTATTGTGTAGCTCTTGAGAGGAATTATTCTGGTGTAATCAAAATTATGCTCACGTCTACTGAATAGCCTCCTTTGTACTCCTAGAAAGCCAGACACCAATACCAGTGGGAGAGGAGCTGCCCCCAGAATCGGATTTTGAGTGACCACAGAAGTTCTAGGGTTGTCCCAGGAGCTATGCAATGGGAAAGAAAGGTTCTACCATGTTGGATTTGGGTTGAGAGCTGCACTGTGAGATGTTTGCAGTAGGTTGCATAAGAACTACTACAAGAGTAGTTAGTGTTCCCCCTGGAAAGGTTTTCCCTACTGGTCAGGGAGGGCCCAGGAATCACCCCCACCCACAAGCTAGTGTCAAGCATATATATTTGGCATCCCTGAGCTCTCTGTACAGAACACTACAAGACCTTTGGAAGGAGACCTATCAAGAGACCAGGACAAAGAAGTTGACTCTAAAGGTCAGTTGGCGTACCTCCTGCTAAGCTACTGGGAACAAACAAGCAAACAGAAGACCAATTTCCCAGAAGAACCCAGCTGTCCAGTTCCAACTGGACCTGCAGTGTTACCTGCTGGTGGCTTCTGCGGAAGTGGGTCTTGACTCTTAAGAGCTAGCCTTGAAGTCATGGCTCCCTTGGCTGTGTTAAAGTGTAGTACTCCTAACATTCTGGAAAACCTGGGACTTAGAAACTTTCTACAATCTTTTTACCTGGAGAACCATGAGGAGACTGGGACAACTCACCCAGCAGATCTGATGAGGATGCATCATTGCTGGACCTCAAATGACCAAAACTCCCACTGCATTCTTGTCCCTGCACCAGAATCCATCAACCCCTAGCCCTCTTTGGTTCCCACCAGGAGTTTCATCAGCAGCTATGATGAAGAACTGTTCAATGCTGAAGACCTACGGTACATGAATATTTTAATTTCTCCCATGTGAACTTTTTACATCTAAAACCAATGGGTTTTCTGAGACTTCATCCCAGTGCCAGAATTCATGAACATAGAGCCCCTTCTCTCGACACCAGCTCCACTGCCTGCTTCAGAGAAGGCTGTCGATGCAGGGTTGTAACTTTTCGACCAGGAAGAATCTAGTACCTGTATCTGACCTGAGCTTCATCGCGGTCTGTGTTGAAAAGTCAAGTACAAGCAAATTACCAGCCTAGCCAGACAAAGGAAACCAGGTGACTTCTATTGGCTCATAAAGCTTTTTGGCACTATTTTATTTAAAACTTAAAAAAATCATACCTCTGGTTCCCCTGATTGAATTTTTGTAATGTTGGTGTCATGATGCTCATGAAATTCTTCTCTATTTCAAATGAATTGATTTTGATTGGGATTTTGTTGTGTTGTTTTTGACCTTTTAACTGTTTTGGTACTTCAAAGTGCTTTACACATTTTCTTAATTTAATCTTGTCTGCTCTGTGCTAAAGCTAGCAGCGGTTGAACTCAGGTTTAACTTACTGCAACATTTACTAGACTAAAAGGAATAGTGCCATTATTACTTCTGGTGGACTACCGTCCACACCAATAAATAATCCACTTTCTCACAATAACCGAAAAGTGCAAGACCAGCAACTTTTGTCACATTAGGGTAGCAAGGTCCCTACCCCTTACATGGCCAGATCACTTTTTAATCATCTCCAAAATCCCCTTATTTCAACTTAAAGCTCCTGCATATAACCTAAGGGCCTTATTTATTGGATTTTGGTATAGGGCAGCGCAGCAAGGCATCTTCCTGCACAGCCCTATGCCTAAGTGAATGCACCATATTTATGCTATACAGTGCTTTCCTATCCTTTCTCCCTGCACTGTCGTCGTTTCGGCAGGCTAGCAACACCATTGGCAACCCTGCACCATGGTGCAAAGGTACCTCCATTTCAGGCAGGATTATGCTGGCATTTTGGCATGCCTTTTTAGGAGACTTCAAGTGGTCCAGAACTCAGCCACCATTCTTGTTCTAAGTCTGCCTTCTTGTCTCACCCTCATTGCCCACATACATATTCATGATTGGCTTTCTCTCTATAGGGAATTCCCTCTACAAGCTTCTCGAGCACAAAGCATTTCACAACCTTGGCCCTTCCTACCTTAGCAGTCTCTTCTATGATTCTTCCAGATAACTTTTTCTTGGCATCTCATCTGCTCGCTCACCAGTCTCACCTCCAGCATGCAAGAGCATAAGGGCACTCCTTTTCCTACCTGGCACCCATTGGTAGGAATAAGCTAACCCTCCCTTTTCATTCAGTTGGATCTCTCACAGGATTCAGGAGGACGCGTAAAACCTGGCTGTTCTGACTGGCTTAGTTTCAAACCTCAAGTCAATTACTTTTTGTTCCTCGCCAGGCTACCCATATGGGTGAGACGTGTGTGTTACAAATGCAAATACAATACCAACATAACATAACATACCATACCAAAACATAACATAACATGACATGTCATAACATAAAAAAGCGATTCACTAAATCAAAGGGCCCAAACACCACTGTACATCACTTTTAGAAGGAGCTGAGAACTAAGATGGGTTCCAAGAGGCTAGTCCAGTCACTTGCTTATTTATCTGGCAGGCTTCCAATGAGAAAACACTGAAGAGGCTGGTCCAGAGGAACCTCAGAGTAGAGTGGTTTCAGATGAATTCCTAAACCGGGTTTATCTATTGGCAATAGGAAAAGGGTGATGCTCAAGTCACTCCTCATTCCTGACTCGAAATAACAATTCCAAGGGAGGGAATCCCCTTCAGATGTATGATCCTTTGGCTGATATATTTGCAGCAGACTCAGTTCACTAACATTCTTGAAAAATCCAAAATCGAAGGGTAAAACAACACTGTATGACTGACAGAAAATCAGAAGGAACAGTTGACCAATCGGCTTCTGCAGGAGTACTGATCAAGCTGCAACTCTCCTGCATAGCCCTAGCCCCACCACTGTAGACAGATAAAAATGAAACACACCTGCTCCAGAAACATTAATCTGATTACTTTAACACATAATCTCTCTCTTAACGAGTAAGCAAAAGCACTGGAAAAAAGCAGCTGACCTGTGTTTCACTGCAGTTGGCACTAATATGCCTTTGGAAGGGGGCTATCAAGACCCAACCGAAGGTGGAGTCTTTTATTTAACTCTGCTGAGGGGGAGGAGGGTTCCTAGAATCTTAACTCTCCTGAGGGGGAGGCGAGGATCCTAAGATCTTTCATCTCCCTTCCCAAATGAAACCTTTGAGGGCTTACTGTACGCCCTTCGAATCACAAGCCAAAGTACCAGTAATTTTGTTGTGATTCACAGCCAATGGAAATTCACAAACACCCCCTTCACTTTGCATAGGTGTCGAATATGTTACCACAGAATAAACATGTGTGAAGGTTCCAGCCATCTGCGGCCCTGAAAGTGCAAAACTCAAACTCTCAGTGGTTCCCACTGAACTTGCATAACCATGCCCCTGGTACTTCTTTTTTTTTTTTTTTTGTTTTTTTGCTTTTTACCCGAATATAGTGCTAACTTGACCCGCAGGTATCCGAGGACTTTACATGAGAACCAGTTGCTTTACTTAGAGAGACATTCATTTTTTTTTTTGTTGGGTACGAGGACATTAAGGGGCAGATTTACAAGCCCCCTGCGCCAACAGTATGTCACTTTTTGTGACGTACTGGAGGTGCATTTCACTTCTCCATATTTACAAGGAGAGGACAAGCCCCTTCCTGCACAAAAACAATCTCCCCATGACGCAGGCATCCTTGCATCATAGTGCAAGGTTGCCTGCGCTGGCGCATGGCTACAAGTTTGTGCGCCAGCGCAGGGGGAAGCACAGGAATGCAACATATTATTGTAAATATGTTGCACTCCTGTGCTTCGGAGTGCCGCAGCATGGCACAGCCAAAGGGCTTGCGTTGCCGCCCTGCGGCACTTCCTTGTAGATCTGCCCCTAAGTGGTTTGCCCAGAATCACAAGATGTTAAGCATCGTTGCCTGACAATCAACTTCTCCATGAGTGTCTTCTTTAACTTCCCTGTGGCTTTCCCTGTGCTATGCATTTGGCTCAGTCCAGAACTTGCGATTTAGAAATTAGCATTTTCTAAACAATGCTGCCCAATTTGTTTTTTAAATATTTTTATGATGTTTTAAAGAGTTAAATATGCCTTTACCACTAGGGTGCTCATTATAGATGGCCAGTAAATGAAAATTTGAACCCTAGGGGTCCCCTAATAAATGCGATATTAGCAAGGTAACTGATAAATCCAGTTCCAATTCCCCCATCATCCTTCTCTTGTCCTGACATCTCGAGAAGAAAGTTATGATATCTGCGGTGCTCCTGCAGATGTCATAGGTCTAATGGGGCTGGTGGCTGCAGTTACCGGCCCCATCGGAACTAAGAGAAACCTCACACTGAGAGCTGTTATTCTGACTATTCCTATTTTGGCAGAAGTCATTTCTCAGTGTCACACACTATGGAACAGATTTTTTAAAAGATTTTAAGAAACAAAAATATTTTGTATAACTGCTAGTTGGTAAATCCCTGTCTGCATGTTCATACTCTTGTTACAAATTGTTTAAAAAGAGGATCACAGCTGGTCATGGTTCCAGTTTAATTCTATAGTCATATAATATAGTGGTTGGGATACATTTACTTATCTTCCCCTTTTCTCAATTGCTATGTTATTTTACCTCTCTAAAGCTAGCCACTGCTCTACCTATAAAAATGTGCAGTGTGGGTATGGAAGACAACAGAAACATAAGATAATGTATTCCTTTGTAGTTATAGCTATTATCATTCTGCAGCGGATTTATTAAATTATGTATGATTCTGTGTTACTGCTGTTCTGGATTAAGAAGGGCTTTTGGGAAATATACACATCTACTTATTAATACTAGCTAATTAACTCTGATAGTCATTTGTATGTATAATGTCTGCGATTTCTTTTTCAATAATCTCAACTTTATTTTCATAATACTTATGATAATGCCTCTTTCTAAAGATGTGAACAGATGCAAATTCAGCAAAGGCACACATTCTGGTGATTGCAGAATTCAAGCACACTGGGTGAGACATTGGCATGAACAGTGAATATAATTTGAAATGCAGTTATTCACTGCAATTGAAAAACAAATGTTAAACAATAGTAGATGTTCTTTACTGCTGTTATGTTCTCAAGAAAGTGGTTCTGCCCCGTCCCCTAGATCTACACAGGCCCTGTGCTGTGAGGCCAGTGGAGTGGTAGATGCTTTCCCTCCCCCACACTTTTCGCGTGGACGGTGTTTTGGGGTAGATCGCTTGTGTAACTCAGGGCTAGTTTGTGATGCGTGGGTGTCAGATTCTGCTAGCGGGAGGTACACAGGTCGATATAATGACAGGTACTGCTGCTCTGGGTAGTACGGACCCATACCAGGTATTGTTTCTGTGGGGCAAAGTGGGAGTGGTAGGATGACAGGTATTGTTTTTTAGGGTAGCAGGTAAGTAGCAGGACATCATGTAATGTTTCTTTTGGGGTGGCAGAACGCAGGATACCAGGTATTGCTTTCATTTTGTTAGTTGAGGTGAAGCTTGGGGGAGATAGGAACGGGTTGAGTGGGAGAGAGTTTGTGGGAAGTGGGAGGGGTACATGGAAGGGCAATTTGTGCCAGAATCCCAGTCATTTAACTTCCACTTTTTAACTGTTACAGGCCATTAGGCTACAGGAGCAATGCTCAAAGTAGGACTATAAACATCATACAATTCTAAATGGGTAGCAATTAAATATTGAGGCTTTTACAATTTGGGATTTCAAGTGACATAAACATGACATCAAGTTGAGATTCAATTTTATTATCTATAATATAATGTAGATCCTCTTTCAAAACAGCTTCTTCAATGATAACCCCTCTTCTAAAGGTCTGCATCACTTCTTTTTTCCTTTCAACGGGAAATAATGCTTTGGTGCTACAACATTTTCAAGTCATGTGACATAAAATGTACGTGGCTCTTTCATTCCCCCTCCCGCTTCCAGAAAGCAGCCATTCAGACTGACTTCTGGTTCTTGTCTCTGATAGGTCACCCTGTCAAAGGAACTCACTTGAAAGATATAACCTGCAAGTAAACAATACTACCAAATTGTAAAAAGGCAGACATAACAAAGGGATTCAAATAACATGAAAGAAAAAAACGTGAAGACTACTATACATACAATTTTGCAGACATGTAGCGATAATTTACTATAGTTTAAAGCAGGGTTCTCCAAAGTCGGTCCTGGAAGCTGGATCCAGGCCAGATTTCTAGCATGTCCCCATTTAGATAAATGTAGTATTCTAGTATTCTAATGTAGTATGTAGGACCCACTTTGGAGAACCCTGGTTTAAAGTATTAACATACATCGATGAACTACAAATGCTTGCTGCAATGCACATTTGAATTGCTGCACCCTTCATATACATTGCTATTTAAATTAGGATTGTTTTGTTTAGGTTTAGTATGGTATGTACTCTCTTTGCTCAAAAAAAGTACCGGTGTATGTGATTAGAGGAACTGGATAACCATTTTTCAACTGTACTTATTTCACTGAACGTGTTTAGAGATTAAATGTCTCTCATTCCAACAGATACTGTAGAACATTGGCCAATTTGATGCAGTTTCCAACAGTTTTCTCACCACTTGTGTCTGACAATTTTAGTGTAAGTGGCATATGCAGGTTAGAGTGAGAAATAGATTGCAGAATGTGTGTGGATAATTACAAAGTTAAGGCTCTGTGTGCTTTCACCATATGTGCATTTCATTTTTTAGAACACCACTCTGATTCTCCCCTGGGAACTACTTTAATCTAAACTACTTTCAGAACTAAGGCTGGATTTATTAACATTTTACACAATGAAGTGCATCATCCTACTGCTTTGCATTACTTAGCGTCAAGGGGGCGTTCCGGATCTGTGCCAGCTGCCAGTGACCACCCATGGCTTTTGATGCAAAACCCTATCTACTAACAACAGTAGACAGGGTTTTGCATATAAAGTTAATGCCACTTGAAACCAAGTGTTGAAAGAAGGAATTTATTTATTTCTCCTTTCTTTTCGTACTATTCATGTGTGCTGCACTGACCAACACACTGCACCATCGGAAACGTTTTAAAAGTTGTCCAGGCATTGTATTTTGCACTGGACGGGAATTCTTCCGAGTACAAAACCTATGCTAGATTCAAGCACACACCCTTGCACGATGACACAAATTTTGTACGTGGTGCTCGGCAGCAAAATGCGGCGCCATCGCTAGGTAGAGGGGAGGAGAGTGCCATATCTGAGTAGAAATGGCACACTTCTGCTCTCTCCCTGTCATACAACGCAGCACAGCATTTTTGGCTGCTGTGCTGCACTTTGATAAATCTGGCCCAACATGCGTTTACAGTTGATAGAGTTTTGTGTCAAAACGTATATGTGTTTGTGCTGTTTCTGCCAATAGCAAGAGCACATACACCAAAAGTGATGCAAAGTGAAATTGACGGTGTGAAAAGGGCACTCATGTGCTGGAAAGGAAATCACAGCTGTTGCATTGGGTCACTTTTAAACCACCTTACATAGCTTTGCATTGGACCAGTTTCATATTGATTGAGATGCTTGAAATGTATGCAGGCACCAATATAACTTTTGCCAACCTTAAGACACATTTTTGTACACTCATACCAGCTTTCTTTACTCTGCAAAAAAATACATGTATTTCTTATTTTTGCTTTATGGCTGTTAAGGAAAACCATAACAGAATGTTTGCTTTATGATTGTCAACACAGCAGCGGCCCATGTAGGTGAGAGTGGTGGGAAGAGTGGGTCCGGGTTGGGGGTGGTTCGACAAACGACCACGAGGGAAAATTAAATAAATAATACATTTTCCCTCATCGTCATCTGTAGAAATCCCCCCCACAAGGCCCCACTTCCCCACAGCTCTTACGTGCACAGGCCGCTGCTGGGTAAACAGTTTTGAATGTAGCAGATAACCAACCAGCACACCCTTTCACTGTAGCATTAAGTTGTAATGCCTGTTAGACCTGGTACCATTGGCGTGAGTCTCCCTTCCATTTTTACTGATTGCCTCCTCTGTTTTTGATATGTTTTGCTGGTTTAGATGCTTTGGGCACTGTGCCACTGCTATTCAGTGCCTTAGTGCAAGTGCTCCCTATGTTAAATTGATGTATTGATTAGTGACTCCATGATTGGGTTATTTGATTTACTTGTCTGACCCTAGTACAGAGCACCATGTGTGCCCAGGGCTTGTAAGTCAAATGCTGCTGGTGGGCTTGCAGCACTGGTTGGGCAACCCACAGAAGCAGCTTGTAAAGTGTGTCTCAGGCCTGCCACTGCAAAGCCTGTGTGCAGTCTCTGACTGTCATGTTGACTGGCCAAGTGCACCCACTTGCCAGTCCCTAAACCTTCCCTTTTCTTCATATTAGACACCCCTATGGTAGGCCCAAGGGCAGGGTGCATTGTAAGTATAAGGTAGGACATACCCTGGTGTGTGTGGCATGTCCTAATAGTGAATTACAGCCATTTTCGTTATTCACTATTGCAAGGCTACCTGTTCCCCATAGGCCTGAATGGGCAGTTTGATTATTACATCTTGGAATCCTAACTGACTCAGGGAACTAGGTAGAAATTCAAGTTTAGTATGGCTGAACTCAGGATGATAAAACACATCTTTTAGTGAAGTTGGTTTTAACATTCTGTGTTTGAAAATACCACTTTTAGAGAGTAGGTATTTTCTTGCTTAACTGTCCAAGCCTGCCTCTGCTAGGTTGTGTATTGTGTGTCTGGTTCTGTGAGTGACAGGTGCTGGGGGATTCCAGGAGACAGGGTGAGTCAGCACAGGGCTGAATAGAGAGATCTGCATGTAGATGGGTGGGAGGAGCTGCACCTGGGACCTGAATAGGGCTGTGCCTTCCCTCCACAATGCTGGTTCCACCTCCTGTGGTGCATCTGATGTCCCTGGTCTGCACTGTGAAAGGAAAGAAGGAGTCTTGTCAACAAAGCACTCCAGGACTGACCAGAACTGGTTTGGACTAGGCAAACTCCTCTCTGCCTTCAGAGAACAAAGAGAAAAGAAGTATAAATATGGGGACCCAGAACCCAAGACTTTAGATCACTTCTGGAACAACAAGACAAACCTCGGCCAAGGAAAAGAACCAAAGGAAAATGTAGGAGTTTTACTGCCCCCCTGCCAGTGTGCTGTGTTGCTGGGTTGGACTACAGTGGTGTCTTCAGTGCCAAGGAGAGGAGAAGGAACTTTCAAAGGACTTTCATCATCTTGCAAAATATTACTCCAAGGGCTTGAACATGTGCTTGTCGTCGGCTGAAGTCTCAGGGACAAAAGACTTCCGCCGCATCTCCCCTCTGAATTTCCTTGCTGGAAATTCTATCTGCAGAAGCCCACATGTCGCTGGGAGCTGGAAGCACGACGCAACGAGAAGAAGTGTGTCGCTGCCGCAGCTGTAGTCGTTGCATCGCCGGAGAAGCGTGCTGCCGCCGTATCTCCCCAGAAGCGTGTCTTCGTCAGAGTTGTCTGCTGTTGCATCCCAGAGGAGCGTGTCGCCACCGTGACGGTCGCCGTCGCATCACCGGAGAAGCGTGTCGCAGGGCCTGTCGCGGCTCCAATGTACAGAGTCACCGCAAGGCTGCCAGGGTGTGCACGCATCGTCTTCACATCGTCGCATCAAGGGCACCATCTTATCTTATCGCACCGGATTGTCGCATCGCATCAAGGTGCCATCTTGCCGCATCGCAACCGGGCTGCAGCACAAGAATTTGCGTATCACCTCCTCTCCGGTAATGATCAAGACGCATCTCCTACTCTGCGCAAGCATTGAGGTGTGACACATCATCTCCCCCGAAGCAAGGAACCAATGCATCTCCAACGCTGTGAGCCTTTTGTTCATTTTGCGTTATGCATCCAGGTACTTTTGTGAGAACTGTGTCGCATTTACCTTCAACTTAAACTAAGTTAATTCTACCATCTTTAAGTCAATTTTGAGTATAGTATTGTGGATTTTTGTCGTTTGTGGTCTTGTGTTAAGTATATATAAAGAATACTTCTTTTTATAAAACCTGTGTGGTGTCCATCTGTACTGTTTTCACTGTATTACTGTATGTGTTCACAAATGCTTAACACACTGCCTCTGAGATAAGCCTGTCTGCTCGTGCCAAGCTACCAAGGGGGTGAGCAGGGGTTATCCAGTAGTGTAATCCCCTTAACCTGACTTAGAAGCAAGGGTCCCTATTTGGTCAAAGGTACCTACCTCTGCCAACTAGAGACCCCCAGTTCTAACAATGCCCCTTCACAAAAAACCTCAGTGTCAGGTTATAAGTGAAATTCCTATGCAGAGAGCAGTTAATACAAAAAGTGAAGCACTTTACCTGGAGTTAGCCATGCACATAATGGCATATAGACAACGTCATAGCAAGCACATTTACATACATCAACGTAGTTACACAACATGACATAACATGAGTCAAAGAAACACTGGCCCAGCACGAAAGGTAGCAGTCAGGAACACAGTAGAAAACTGGAACCTACATTAAGTACAGGCTTGGAAAAGATGTGATGTCACTGTTTGCTAGCTGAGACGTTTTAAGGCATGGGCAAAGAGGGCAATTGTCTAGGGCCCCTATTTTTCAAGCCACCCCCGGAAAGGTTAACTATCTCTGTGTGACATCTACTACTATATATAAACCTTTCTCCTCCTGTCTGAGTACCTCTCACTCAGTCTCTGTTTGCTGGGGGTCATCTTAAGGGTTTCTAAGGCCCCCCCTGCAAAGCATACTTCTTTTTTCTATACACGTTTTATTGGTTTTAATGTATTGATAATACACACAGTAAGCGTTTTCATCCTTATATTGGCAAGGCAGGGTTAAACTGTTTCTAACTAACCCTATTTAGAAATTTGGCATAATGAGTGCTTGAATTAGCTCAAACTGGGAAGGGAAAATCAAAGTTGTTCCTCACAAGGGCCCTCAAAATATGTTTTGCCTAGGACCCAAAGTACCTTAAGAAGACACTGTTTGCTAGCTGTCAACATGAAATAGAAGGCAGACCTGTGACACCTACTTGTAGACTGGGGTTGAGTGTCTGAAAAGTTTCAGTGCTCTGTCCATTGTCTTCTTTTGTTTGCTTGCCTTAAGTTAGCAGGGTATGCCCAGATGTGGGTCCCTTGCTCACTTTGCCACTGGATTCCAGCTAGCGTGGCTGATGAGGGATGTTACCCCGAAACCGGTCCCAGGATTCTTGTTTTCGGTTCAGGGAAGACCTGGCTTGGCAGTTCAGGCTGGACTGTTCCCATGAGACACAGGGTCAAGACTGATTTGCACATAGCTGGGTCTGAACTGAGGTGGCGAAGTGAGCTGAACGATGATGGAATCAACCCAGATCTGTAACTGGGGGTGAGTGTTTGAAAAGTTTCAGCGCTCAGTCCATCATCTCCTTGTATTTGCTTTGTTTGCCCTAAGTTGGCAGGGTATGTCCAGACCTGTGTCCCTTGCTCACTTTGCCTCTGGATTCAAGCTAGCCTGGCTGATGAGGGGTATTACCCTGAAACCGGTCCCAGGATGCTTGTTTCCAGCTCAGGGAAGACCTGGCTTAGCAGTTCAGGCTGGACTGTTCCCATGAGACACAGGGTCAAGACTGATTTGCATATAGCTGGGTCTGAACTGAGGTGGCGAAGTGAGCTAAAGAACGATGATGGATTCAACCCATATCTGTGACTGGGGGTGAGTGTCTGAAAAGTTTAAGCGCTCTGTCCATCATCTCCTCGTGTTTGCTTTGCTTTCCCCAATGCTTGGCCACTGAATAACATGCAGGTAGCAAAAGCAGGAGTGTGCTAATGGGAAAAATGTCACAAAATTACATGTTTATGCATAGGCCTTGCATAGGCCTATAGAGCAGGACTACACTTCCAGCGTCAAAGCTGTACATATGCCCCTGCACCTCATCCTGACTTAAAAATGCAACTCCTGCATTCATCAGACCTAGAACTCACTGACAAATGTGACAGTAAAGCACAAATTAAGGCAGTATTCATGAATGGATAATTACTGTTATTTTCTAATGGTTTAATTGCTGTTATCTTGACCACACTGCCCTCTAAAGCATGTTTCCTTTTTCTTGTAGGGGCAGTTCAGATCACCGCCTTTATTAGCAAGCAGCTTAGGTAATGAGTAGGTGTAAGAGTATACACAAATTGCTTGAACTGTATCCTATTGCACTACAATGTACAATTTACTAATGTAGTGCTTACTAAGCCTGACAAGGCATTGAAGCGCTTTGCAGATGGGTACTACCCTACTTGGTGGTGCTTACAGTTAATTTGTAATGTTAGTTTATGTTTCATGTTGCAGCTTTTGTTGTAGTTAGCTGTATATTATGTAACAGTATCAGAGCTGGTAATCCGATTCATTGCATGTAATTTATAGTCTTAAAGGAAGTTAAGACTAGGGACCCTGGCACACTTTTTTGTGCACGCACATTGCACCTACCTAAAGATGGGCTGTGGTGCAAACAGGAAACATGTGCCATATTATGAAGAATGCACTACCCTCAGAGCTGCAGCAACCTCGCGCTGCCCTGGGGGTAGCGCATTCAAGTAAAAAACGGAGTGGCTGCTTCAAAGCTGCTCCATATTTCACAGTGCAGGCGGAAACCTAACTTCATTTTGAGGAGGGATTAGAGATCCATTTGCAGGTAGGTGGAGTGAGTGACTGCATCTGCCTGCAAGAGGATGTCTGGGAGTCTATAGGACCCCCCTAACCCTATTCCAGAGTGCTACCATCAGGATGTCACTTGCGCAATTTCAGTGTGCCTCCTGACAGTTTCTTTGCATTTGTGCCCGTGTCTATAGTACGGTGCGGGTGCAAAAGTGAAGTGATTCCTTCATTTGCATGGGCCGCTCCCCAATGCAAACAATGGAGCACCCTTTTGTGAGAGAGCTGGCGCTACACATGCAGCAACGCTATCTGTATTACAGAAGATGCCGCACAAGCGGCTGCGACCTCTTCTGTAATATCAAGGTGCCCCGGGGTTGCACTAAGCACGCGCACATGCTTGTTGTGTCCCTGGGGCAACTTCTATAATATTGTCCCTGACGTACTATGAATCCATTCACAAATAGTAGTCACAAATTACGCACCTACTTTTTTCAACTGGATGTCATGAAGCAACTTATGTACTATTAAGTACACAGTAAAATCAACATTCGCACTGGGTAGCAGCATGACCTACCTAATGAATACAATCAGGCAGGTCAGAAGTTGCGATACCTTGTGATTGGCGAAAAACATAGTGAAGATAGCATTCAAGGGACAGCAGACCACAATCCTTGTGTATGCATTTCCAAATGGAAAACGTTTATTTTTTAAATGCAGCCAATGTTACACAAGGAACTAGGTTTCCTTATAAAAAACTAAAAAACAGGCAGTTTGGGAAAACATAAGACCACTGCCTTCTTACTTTAAGACTGACCTTTATCCATTTGTGAAACAGTTGTCATCTCTTTTGATATGTTGGCAACGATGGAATGGTTTGTGATTCCAATTGCATTTGCAAAAAGGTGATATAGCATTCCTTTTCACAATTGCTGTTACTGATGAAGTTATGTATTAGCTTGCCAATTTTGTCTCTGTGATTAAAGGGAATGTGTATTATTCTATAATTTGCTTGTCCTAGTACACTGTGCTATTGGATGACAGTACTGCTGTTAGATAATTCAGTTATACGTATTTTGGATCATTCTTATTCAAGCTTGGTCAGTAAGTCTGGTGTAAAGAACTCAGTGGGATTTCATTTGAAATATCAATTAGTATAGGTGAAAAGCAGACATAAACTTCAGCTAGCAGGAGTATGAAATTAACCTCTATGCCATTCACGTACATTTTGAGAATTCCTCACATGCTGTATCATGCTAGACAGTGCAAGATCATACTTTTTTATTGATGTTTTTATATTTGTAATTACAAAGTTGCATCCTTCATATTATGTCAGTACTGAAAATTATCAAGATTTTATTGGCGCTGTTGGTCAAATATGAATTTACTTTGAAATAATAACAGAAGAAGCTTTTGGGAAATCAGGAACATTTGGTTTAATTAAATGCAGTGGCCGGAAGAGGAGGTAACAGAGTGAGGGTCTTAAGCTGTCTCAAAGTACATTGGTTTCGGCTGTTATTAAATGACATGAAGCGTCATAAAGTAATTTGTACTTTCCTAAGTCTAGTGTAGTCATTTGATAAGAAGCTCATGTGGGTCTCAACCTTGCGTGGAACCAATGTGGGTCCAGTGGGTATGTGGCCAGATATCCAGCCTGGGGAGCACATGATCTCTGCATGTAGTGTGCAGGGCCGGACTGGCCGTAGCGGGCACCGGGCAAACCCCCGGTGCGCCGCACGGGTGGGGGCCGGTTTTGGGCCCCTGGGGGCCGTTTTTGTTACAGGGCCGATTTAATCGGCCCTCTAACAAAATTGGCTGAAAACCGGCCCTGGCAAAGAGCTCGGCGGCACCCCCAACCGCCCGTGGGGAGAGGCGGGGCGGCCGAGCACTTTGCCAGGGCCGGTTTTGGTTCCCAGTCTAGCCCTGGTAGTGTGCATGCTATGTTCTGACAACATACTTCTGTCTCGGGGTTGAGGGGGGAGGTCATATCAGGTGCATTAAACAATGGTGATCCATTTTCGGTATTATATGTATATATGTATATATATCATGAAGTGCATTGATATCGTTCTTTCCAATATTAACAGTGCTTTTCGGCTTTATGAAAATGTGTGCAATAGAAGAAGGGCTTCCTCCTCATTTCCACATGAAACCTGGTATTCTATCTTTGACTCCTTTGTTGTGTCTGATGGAAGGAGGACTTCATACTCATTTCCAGGTTTACCTGATGAGGATGAAGATGAAGTCCTCCTTGGTTATGATGTTTTAGATGTTTTATATAGGGGAACCATCACCTTTAGGTCATAGTCAGGAGTATATGATTCTTCAATGTCATCCCCACTTTTTGTTGATAGTGAAATCCTTATTCTATGTTATAGTCCGAGGTTCAGATTGAGGATAGGCACGCTTTAAGCATCCTTTCAACTTGAGTTGATATAAGGTAGTTTGAATGTTTGCTGATAGTGAATTCCCTACTTTAGCTGTTTGGATGGAAAAAGATGTACTATCAACCGTTTTTGTTTTTTATAGCAGAACAATTAGTTGTCTGGTGTGTAGCATAATTTTCTGTGAATATTTATTGAGCTTCATCTGTAAACATATATGGGTGTTTTAACCAGTGAATGGCGTGCATTTGTGGATGTTTTCTATCATGAGCCACAGATGTTGACATGGCAGTCCCAGACAAAATGAACACTGGTGAAACTGAATCAAGGGGGTACCCTAAATAGGTCAAATCTCTCTTATGCCATTTCCATAGGTTTGGATTGACACAACAAATTTCTTTACAATGATACATGCAGCAAATCAGACATTGGAAAAACCTTATTTGGTAACCTCTAAATGAGAAGGTGAACTGTGAGGTAAACCAACAGTATATCCACCAATTTATGGCTTAGATACCTTTAACACCAGCCTCTAAGTGAGGCTCTTTCTTTGATTGAATAGAATATTTTCTATGATTAGACAACATAGTCACTGCTTACTTGAATTTTAGCAGAAATATAAGCAGATGTAATGTTATATTATTGGAGTATACAGAGCAATACTATGTGGCAGATTATGATGTTGTTTGGAAACTGTCCCGAACGCATCAGTTCCGGACTAGTTTCCAACCGAATTGGGTCCTATGAGTCCAGACGACTGATTAAAATGCCTCCCAACATCGTTAGGGCGGACTCGCTTGACTTTAATGGAAGCCTGTGTTCCGAACACAGGCTCTCATTGAAAAAAGGGGTAGTTTGGAAAAACCTTATACCCCATGGTGCCTACCACATTGTGCATGGTTTGGAAGAGGGGTCCCTTGGGTACCCCCACCTGCCACATTCGGACACCTCTGGGTGAAGGGGGGCCCGCAATGGTCCCCTAAAGACAGATTCTGACCGCCGTTTCATCTCGGGCAAACCGAATTGGAACGACTGTCCGAATCGGTCATCGTAATCGCTTGACCGGAAACCGTGCCCATAGAGCTGTATGAATCGGCTCTGAATGACTCGGTCTGTTCGAACGGTTTCAGGGCATCGTAATCAGTCGTTGGGAAAACTGTATGTTTCAGTAGGAAATGAGGGTTCCGAATCGGATTCGACAAAATCGAATCCCATCTGGAGCCCTTCGTAACAACATCGTAATCAGGCCCTATATAGTGATAAAATGAGGACCTTTGCTTTGGATGTTGCACAACTGAACTTACAGTTTTCGGCTCCAGAAGTCATAATGTCCTGTGAAGCACTTTTCTTTGCCGAGACTGAATCTTTCGGTGTGGACAAGACTACAACAATGCTGGTCCTCATTCTCAAAGTCTCTGCTTAAACTTCAACTCTAAGAAAGTGGAATGGAGTGAAATCTAAGGCTTTCGGTTCCTAAGGCTGTTGATAAGTAAAACACAGTCAAATGTAAAATGTATGGTGCAAACACAAGTGCTGATGACTTTGCCTCCTGGTATCTATTAACTAACCTTGATAATCATATAAGTCAATAGTGGGAACACACAGAACAACTGAGGAACAAAATAATATTTTTATTTGAAAATAAAAAAAGACAATTATAGATACTGTAAACCTGCTCCTATAGGAAGGTATTTAGAATACATGCTGAAGTCAAATTTAGATATTTAAAATGGATAAAAAGATCAGTATTTTTTTATCTATGTACATCTAAAAAATGACTAATACTAATATATAGTGCATTTGGGGCACACATCATGTCAGAGCTGCAGTTTCCCTGATTTGAGTTTACTCAATGCACTCTAATAATGAAGAGGGGCCTTAAATAATCCTTTGTATAATGCAGAAAGCAATTGTAGGGTTCCTTTGCATGCAAATAGGAACACCTGCAATATTATTAGTCCTTGGGGAATCTTTTTTCTCCCTCTTTGTGCCGTTAAATAACTTTGTTGCTAAATTATAATACTGTGCTAGCCTATTGCTCCAAGAAAAATTCCTATATATATTTATAGGCCAGATGGTAAAATCTGTGCTTCCTCCAAGTCCATTTTAGGAAAATATTCTGGAGGTGCTAGAAAATTCAACATTTGTGGAAATGAAAATGTGAACTCGTGTAAGCACAAGAAAGAAACAAGCTCTATATCAAAAAACTGAAATAAATTAGACATCTTCAATACTTTTTGACTGTTTGCTTTATACTTAGCATTACCATTGTTTTTGTGTACTCTTCTGGTGTGCAACAGACAATTTTCCAATACTGTGAGTAAGATATTTCACCCCAGTCAAGTTTTACCCTTCTGGTAGCAAGATGCTGCGTGATGTAGCACCCATTTATGAGCATATCTGCAATGCTAGTGTTTGTGTATTCTTTCTCAGAGCCGTAAGACTAGTATGGCTGTGTGGTTAATTAAACTCCCTGCAACCACTTGTAAATTAGATTCTGGAGGGAGCAGTTCATCTGTGGTAATGGCAGATTTTAGACTACTTCTGCAATGTCATCCTAGACAGGTGTAATCCTTGGTAATTGGCCAGGAAGTTCTCGTGGACTTCTCAGAGTCCTGAGCAGGAGCATGTTGACACTCTATGACAGAACAAGGAGACCTGTGAAGTTTGGAGCTAACCTTTTGGACACAGCACACCTGTGGTTTTACTATCTGAATTCACATAAAGTCATTACTGATACTTAGCAAATTTGTTAGAGAGAATAGGATGTCTGCTTAGATTGGGTCAGCCTCTAAAGGTGGTGCTTTAATAGAGGACCCAGTGCTCTCTCACACAATGGTCAGGGCTGCCGGCTGGTGCATAGAGTGTGAGTGAGGTGGAGAGGACCACAGGCAAACACTAAACTAATTTGCCAGTTCCTGTCAAATAGAATGGAGTGCCTGCCACCAGGACCTGACTCGCCTTATCGGGCACTGGGCATTTTTCTGTTGGGCCAGAAGAGGGGTAGGGGCGGTTCTGGACTAGTGGGGGCTGTTTTTGTTACTGGGGGCTGGTTTTGCAGCATTGCAGCAAAATCAGTCCCCTGTAACAAAAGCACAGCAGCTGTGTTTTCCACCAGCACCCCATGAGAGGGGGGGGGCCGGTCCGACGTAAGTGCCAGGGTTGGTTTGCTTTTCCTGTCCAGCCCTGCCTGCCACCTGGGTCGGACTGGCCTCTAGGGCAATCAGGGAGTGCCTACTGCAAGCTCAAATCCATGCAGTCTTCCATACCTTGCAAAACACTCAACATGTCTTTCCAAGACTGCCGCAATTTGTAAACATGGGCCACGTTTTCAGGTTTCTAATTCAGTAATGGGAGCAACTGTTATTTTGGGGCCCAGGCCTATTTTCTGTGCCAGTCCAATCTTACCAGCCACTAGCTGGGGCAGAGCCAAGGACAATGCATCCTGAGCATTATAACACATTTTCTTTTAAAAACAGTGTATAAGGTGTTCTAAATCGTGTCACAACGGTGTACATTTTGCACACTACATGGAGAATGGTATTTTTAAGAAAGCAGCAAACATCTCTGAACAGCCATATGCAATGGGTGACTAGTTATGGCTTTGCTCTGTTCCTTTCCCCCTAAATCAAACGCTATGCAAGTATGATCCAATTTTAGGGTGATACCTCTATCGGAAAAATCATAACTCATTTTCATGTTGATTGGGTAGATGATATATATCCAGCTGTGAGCACTAGATAGAAGCAGAACCATTGTGTTCATTAAATTAAAAATGTTCCAGACAGCTATTTCCACTTTTGAAAGCTCATTTAAAAAGATGAAAAGGCAGTCCAGTTTAGACGTCTTTGTAAAAGGTCAAAGTCAGGTTGAACGTTGTTACAATACAAAATGGTCTATGGTGTGCAGTGTCATAGAAACTGTGTAATAGCTAACTGAACAGAAAAACATGAAAGGCACTTACTTTTTGAAATGCTGGGGTAATTTGCCAAAGCTATATATTGCATTTCAGAGGCATGAAACCACATTGAACCAACGGTGCCAATTAGGGCGGTATTGCTAGATATGCCTGCTCCCCCAACAAAGACCAGGGGCAGAGACCCCGGGGAATGCTGGGGATGCCCAGGTGGCAGGTAAAGGCACAGACACGGTGTTTGCTTATTTTTTAATCAATGAAGAGTGACTGCCACATTTGCTCATACCAACTAAGAGCTGATGAGGAGGTGGAGGGGGGAGGTGCACACAGGACGCCAGCCGTTGTAACCATTTTTTCTGGACAACTCCTGCGTCCAAATCTTGGCATTCTTTTTTCCTTCAATAATTCTGGCACCCAAATTACCGAATTCTTTACCACAGAACATCAAGGGAGAGAAGCATCACAACTTTACTCGTGCAGCCGACCGGGGAAACTAAGTATAACAAAACCAACACTCAAAATATGAATGACTGTCTTGAAAGAGAATCTCTTTTGAAGGAAATTCCTACATGACTCAGAATCTTGTAGGCAAAGCGAAATTGAAGAACAACAAACAGTTGAAAAGGTCAGGCACTTAAGTTCTAGACCACTTCTGGAGTTACAATTCAGGGACAGATTCTGATATGGGTCGGAAGGGCACCGAAAGCGATCCGGCCGGAAAAACTACGAGCCGTACGCGTGTTTTCTGGCCGACTCGTACAGCTGTATGAGCGAGCCAGTACCATGCGAGCTACATGAAATTCACCGACCGACTCGTTTCTGGGTCCGAACCGCTCCGTACGTCTCGGTCGTAAGCTAACCGTGGCGTACAATGGATGCGATTCACGACCAAGCCAAAACAATGCACGCGTCGGAGAGCCTGTGCGAGCCGGAGAGTCCGGCTCGCAAAAGCTCCCGCAGTCGGACTTCGGGGGTCAGCGTCGGACCCCCGACACCCGCAGCCATACGAATCACACTCACAGGCATGTATGGTGCGGATGGCACCAACGCATACCCACTGTAGGGGGCGCACTTGTTTGAGACATACCCATTCAATCAATGGGAGCGCATGTACATGTCGTACAACTGGCTCCCATTGACTTCTATGGGAGTCCGACCGAACCAAGTCCGACAGCATACGTGCGCATCGTACTCGGTCGGTTGGACTGTAGGGGTCCGGCTCGGTCGAAAAACACTCCGGATCAGACTCGGTCGTAGTGCTTTCCGACCCGGATCGGAATCGGCCCCAATATGGTTAATTTTTGCAGCATGAAAGTGTTCAGGGGAGAAAAGTTGTTAAGGAAACAGTCAATATAGCTAGGAATTCCGTTTGATACATAATAACTTACGGACAACTACTTTATGTTAGTTAATTTATCACAAAGCCAAAAAACAGCTGAACATAAAGACACCGCAACAAGAGAGTATATATGTACAAAGGAACCAACGTGAAGCCAAATCCATGCATCAAGTTAAGATGAGGTGGCATAAGTAATATGACAAGAAGTAAAATACAGAAAATCAGGAAGCCTGAGTCCAAATTTCCCTGCAACGAGGGTTGATGTGTAAAAGCATTAATCTGTCCCTACTCTACCACTAATTGACATACCTAACTATGCATTTTCAGGAGGAAGTATAAAAGGTGTCAGTACGTGAAGTCTCCCTAAGAAATCTCTCCATGATCAATGGGTCAAATCTCATAAAGCTACCAAAGACCGAGCTCATTCTAGGATGCTCTCTCTCTGAAGGCAGAGAAGAAGTGGCACACTGTCACTAACTTCAACATACAATTATTCTCAGATGGCACTCTCATGCTGCACTTCGGATCATGCAATCCACCCTGTGCACAGTGCTAAAGGAAACTTTTCAAGGGACAACGGTGCATCTTCCTTGATACAATTTGCCCTTGGTTACCAGGCCTTCTCCTCTGTGAAGCACAACAACCTTTCTTTATCGGCTCAAACTACAAGATTGTAACCTCTACAGTCCTGGCCTAACTAGTAAAACAAAGGCATTATTCTATCTAGTGAGAAATCTTCTTTCACCTGCAGCACAATCGTGAGAAAGAAAATATTCCACAGGACACATGAAAATCAGGGTCTTGTGTTTCAGACCTACGAAATTCAGATAACATAAGAAAGCATCATATAAGCTTTACAAACTCACATAATGTTAATGTAATTTGAACTAATAATTTACCTACATATGAACTGACATGACTAATAAGCATATTTAATATGTAAATGGTGATCAGTTGTACAACACGAGTTCTTTACATTAGTGTTTTCTGCTAGTTATATTCATCTTCTACATTGATTTTCCATGTTACTTTTCAATGGCCTAAAATACATCACTTTTCCATGATACTACATTTCACAATTCTAACACTTCACTTTAATACAACAAATGATTATATGCATGTGCGCTCTATGTGTGATTATGATGCAACCCTACAATTGAGATAAAAGCTCTGTGCTATCACAGTTATTGCAAAAATAGAAGCAGGGTTTGTTTTGTTGTCAACATTTTACAGCACGTTGGGGAAGTCTGCATGGCTTCTGCAAAAGATACAAACATATACTGCAAAGTCCTTCATGGTGTATTTTGGCGGAGACTCCTTGCAAAACGAGTCCCTGAGATACAGTGGTACCTTTTAGCATATTAGGGATAAAATTAGAATTTTGATGCTTGCTCCATGGCTGAGTACTGTGCCTGGCATATTGGTGGCAATTATTGGAATATATGAGGCATCAGAGAAATTCAGGCTGATCCATGGTACAATGGTGCCCAATCTTGGCAAAATGCTTGCCCTAGCATACTGGTGGAAATTTGTGTCCTACTGGAAACATCCATTGCATGATGGTGACCAACCTTTGGCAAGAGGCTGCCCTTTAGTAACTTGTCTAGTGCTCAAATCAGCAACTTCTCCATATTAGAAGCAGCATTGCTTTTGGAGTCTCTAAAGTTTGAAAGGCCTGTATTTTCTATTGTTCTCCTTTCAGTCATAATACTATTGAGAATCTATTGGAAGGTGGAGAATAGAAAAATTAAAGTCTCAAATGTAGTGTAGGGTGCAGAGCAGGAATATCGAAGGAGAAATATTGAGGGACATCAATATCGCCGCAGAAATATCGTGGGGAAGAAACATCGACAACAAAAATATAGTTGTCAAGAATATCGACTGACAGGTAAGTAATATCGATTACAAAAATATCGATGTTTTAAATATCGTTTACAAAAACATAGTTGACAAAAATATCGAATTATTAATAATGTTATGTATTTTAGTGTTTTTAATGAGAATTGTTGGTCATTTTATTATATGTTTTAAAATGTTGCTAGTTATTAATTTATTTTAAGTATAATTTTGCGTTTTTAGTTCTGTAGCAGGTTGTGGGTTTATAGGGGAATAGGGTGGGAAGTAATTTAATTATATAGATTTAATTAATTATTTATAGTAGTTAATACTTTTTTTTAATGGAATTTTGCGTTTTTAGTTCTGTAGCGGGTTGTGGGTTTATAGGGGAATAAGGTGGGAAGTAATTTAATTATATAAAATGTATTGAATATTTATTATATATCATTGTGAGTTAAATGTGTTAATTGATTAATTAATAATTGTTTGATAATTAGTTGTTAATTAATTTCAATTTATCACTTAAGAAATAATTATGTTAATTGTTTAATTAATTGTAGGTGTGTGTTGTGGTGTTTATATGTGTAAATGGTGGGAAGGGTGGGAAGTAATTAATTTTGTATTGATTAATTATTAAATATTTTTAAATTAATTTCCATGAATTAATTAGCAATTATTTATTGTAATTGTGTAATTAATTGTAGGTATGTGTTGTGGATATTACAGTGTTAATTAATGTGTAATTAATAATTTTTCATTATCTTTGTTGATAATAATATATTTAAATTTAAATTATAATTATGTCAATATTGGAAAATAAATGTAATAAAAATGTTAATTTTTTGTTTTTTATTGTTGTGGATCCAGTGCTTTCCCTACTGTTGCACTCACTGGAGTGAGAATAGTAATTTGTACCCCTCCGCTATCCAGCGCTTTCCCTACTGTTGCACTCACTGGAGTGGGAATAGTAATTTTTACCCCTCCGCTATCCAACGCTTTCCCTACTGTTGCACTCACTGGAGTGGGAATAGTAATTTTTACCTCTCCGCTATCCTGCGCTTTCCCTACTTTTGCACTCACTGGAGTGGTAATAGTAATTTGTACCCCTCCGCTATCCTGCGCTTTCCCTACTGTTGCACTCACTGGAGTGGGAATAGTAATTTTTACCCCTCCACTATCCAGCGCTTTCCCTGCGGTTGCACTCACTGGAGTGGGAATAGTAATTTTTACCCCTCCGCTATCCAGCACTTTCCCTATGGTTGCACTCACTGGAGTGGGAATAGTAAGTTTTTACCCCTACGCTATCCAGCGCTTTCCCTACTGTTGCATTCACTGGAGTGGCAATAGTAATTTTTACTCCTCTGCTATCCAGCGCTTTCCCTACTAATGTGTTTATTTTGTTATTAAATGTATGTTTTATTCTTTGTTTAATAGTTTAATGTGTTAATTAAATATAGAATATTTTATTTTATATTAAAATATTTATATATGTGTTTTTTATTTTTATATAATTTAAAAAGTTTATAAATTAAATAAAGATAATAGTTAATAAAATGTATTTAAGTAAATACATGTATGTGTACACATTTTTGTGTTTATATTTATTAAATTAAGTTTATTTGTTATAATTAGTTAAAATATATATTAAATTGATTTTATTTTGTTAATAATATTAATATTATTTAATTAATTTTTTTAAGTTATGTCATTTTTTTTAAGTCGACATTTTTTACTTCTATATTTTTTACATCGTTATTTTTGTGTTGATATTATTGTATCGGGAGCTGCAATATTTTTTAGGTGATTAACCCCTTCAGTGCGGCGGGAATTCCCCCGCGGTGCTGAAGGGTTCGAGCGCGGGCGGGGCCATGACGGAACGGTTCCGTCATGAGCACAGCGCAACCGATGCTCATGACGGAACCGTTCCGTCATGGGCATGGAAGGGGTTAAGACCGAAGGTTAATGAACCACGAGGTCTTACTGGGTCTGATAGTCTGACTAATATTTATTTGGATTAGACTGTGTTACAAGTAGTTTGTTTGATTGTATTCAAGTAGCACTACCTGCGTGAGGACTTCTCTGAATATGACAAATCTTGTAGATTTTATGAATGTCCCCTCAGTTGTGTTATACGGCCATTTGCTATAATTGTAAGCTGTCGCACTTGGGCACACTGGCAGAAGTATATAGATGGACTAATATTGATGAGTGATTTTGATTGGTTTGAGTAGCTATAATTATATTTAGTATTATTCACTGAAGAATCTATATAGTGGTAAAAATGATTGAACTGACTCAACCTGGCGTTTACACTTATTTGTTTGAGCGGTGTTATAACAATCAGGGATATCAGAATCTGCTGTTCGTTACAGAATTATGACTGTTTGAAGTATGAACTAATCCAGTAAATATATGGTGAAATAATATATGGTCTAAATAAATTTAACAAATTTTGATGTATTTGATTGACATGCGCTAATAAGCGCCAAAACACGGCATTAATTGGGCTCTTATCGTGACATTTGTAGTGTCTTAGGAATTCAAAGATGGCACTGTAAATATGGGTCATACGCCGGTGACTACTTTATACTTATATATATAGTGTTTTTTTTTAAAAATACAGACATGGCGTTCTAAAATATTGTTGTGTATACTCAATTTTGATTGAAAGTACTTATATTCAGGTATATACGACCAATATGGGCGAAAAACCGCTAAGATATCTTAGAACTATGGTTCTTTTCCTTGCGTATAGAGTGGTTTAAGTATTCAAATATGGCGCTGGATTTATTGGTGAGCGCCGTTGACCTTTTCTATGTTTATACCTATTATTCAAACTTTCTTATACGGAAGTACCTGTGTGTTAGAAGCACTGATCACTCGTACTCGGGTTTTCACCGTTCGACAGGTAAGATACGTGAAGTCAGGGTGACCGGCATTTTGAATGTATAGTTGGGGAAATGTGGCTTAGGATGGTAACAACTACATAATTATTGTCTCACTTATGTTGTAGATCGTAATTACTTTGGATAACTGGACAACGTTATACTTAAAGACTAGTACATTGTGTTTTGGCGTAGGATTACCGGAAATAGGGTAAGCCCGGATAATGATAATTTGGACGCACATTATATATTTCATGTGCGCTTTGATTACTGAGATTGTAAAGTTTTGTCGTACTATTCTTTTTAGGATTTCTCGGGCCATAAATAATTTGGCTGTTGCCTATAAACTACATGGGAGATAATATTGGAGGATTCTACTAGGAACCACACGAGTTTTCTGAAGGTATCGTGATTAAGTAGAATCTTTATTAGTGCTATGATACATTTTGCCTCAAGTGTGGCGGAGTCAGTGCTCTAGCAATTAACTGAACGTAATTTATATAATTACAGGTTCTCTACATTACAGATATTCAGGTACAGACTTATACATATTATTGTTCATTAGTTGCACGAAGCATGTAACTCACTAGGGTGGCGAGTAAATAATTATTAGTTATAGTTTATTTAAGAGACACAACACATTCACGAACTTTGTTTGTTTGAAATATATTTACTGTTCTGTTTTCATTACGCTTATGAGGTTACTTTAAAGTTTGTACATTTTAACCTTTACACCGGTGGTGCAATGGAAGTTACCTGTATGCACCTGTGTTTACTCTGCACTGGGTACACGATTTGGGGGCATAATCTTGTTTGTTGCCCACCATCAATATATTGTATTACAATGGTTATTCATTACTTCCAGCCCTCAAGAAGTCGTATGGGATACACCCCTTAACGACGAAACGCGTTGGGATCGGAAGGATTCTTTATGAATAAAAAAGAAGAACAGAAGTTCATAGTGTGAAAATGGTTTCTACTGTGTATACTTGTTATTTTAAGCGTGTGCATCAATAACATTGAATGTCGATATTATTGTACTTACCTGTTTAAGCATAGGAGTCGATATTTTTGTAATCGATATTTTTACATCAATATTTTTTTCATCTATATTTTTGACATCGATATTTAAACATGGAACCGTAGTGTAGCTACTCTTGAAAGAGGCAGTCCATACCAAATTGCATTTCCAAAACCACTTATATCTTTAATGCCTTTTAGACACTTTTGTGTAAAATTATGCTACAAAATTAGAGCATGTAGCCAACGTTTTATCAATACTATCTATATAAAATATGAACCAACAACACACCTTGGGAAAGTTAGTCTTATTTAGCAAATCATTATGATAAATAAATATTAGTGGTGGGCGGTAAACTCTGCTCAGCCGGCGGAAGTTTCGGAGATTTCCAACTCCGCGTAGAGCGCAGAGCAAAGAAAAAGCCCATGAAGCGGCACAGAGTGGAGTTTTCCCTCTCGCACAACTCACCAACTTTAAGTGGGCGAGCGTGGAAATCATATACTAGACCACCTGCCAGTGAGATTTCTAAACGCGGCAATCGCGGCATGTTGCTACTACTCGCATTGAGAAAGTTGCCGCTCAAGTAGAACATCTGCTGAAGTGTCAGAAAGAATCAACACCCTCGTGTGCTGCACATGGTGCTTTTTGTGCTGATTTTACAACATAGGACAAACTAATAGCGGTACAAATCAGCACGAGCAGCGCGACTTACTGTACTCTGCCGCTTGCGGAACTTCGTGAAGGCAGAGTTTTTTCTGCTCTCAGCAGAGTACCACGTAGCAGAACTCTGTGAACTCTGCCCAGGACTAATAAATATTTTATATCAAGGTAGTGCAAAAGCTGTTTTGTAAAATGCATAGTTTGAACCCATTATTTTAAATTTTGACACCACCTACTCTCATGTTATACAGGGGAGATTGCTCACTTTGCTCACTAAAAAGATCACAAGCCACCACTGGTTACGTTCCAAAATAAACATCTATGACAGGACTGCACTCAGTCCTTTATGCAGCCTTCTCATTACTCACACTCTCACCTCAAGCTCTGTCTTCTTTCACAGTGCCATTCCTCTCATCTTTTTCAGTGTACCTACTACTTTTCACTTATTTACTTCCAGTCAGCTGTCACATAGATCCAAGGTCCTGCTTTCCCGCTCAGCCCTCCTAGCATAGAAATGTTGAAGTTGGCTTCTGTGCTGCTATTCATTGCACCTTTGACAGATGTTAGAAGACAGTGCTTATAAAAAAAGAAAATAGGCAAAATGCACAGAACAAGTGGTCCATTCATATACTAGCAGTGGTTTTTGATCAAATTGACTTTGCCATATGAAGGTATGAAGGGTGGTAGCGATCCACCCATTAGCAAGATTCAGTACTTTGAAATCTATATGTTGCTTTACCATGGAAAAAACAACAAACAACAAGGTGATGGAGGTAATCCTTGTATTAATCTCAGCTATTTATGATATTTCTGTCTGCATTCCAGTCCATTGTTTTTCATCCACCATAACACTTTATATTGAGGTCTACCTTCTGCAAATCAGTACTGACCTCCAGCCAAGTCTATTCTCAGTCAATATAGAGATGACATCCACAGCACGTGGTTTTCAGCTGTGTGCAGTGCATGCAATCAATGGCCAAAGACTGATAGAGGGATAAGTAGGCATAAGCACTGGTAGCTTGCTATAGCACTAGAGCCAATGAATACTCTGGAAGGGTCAGCGGTAGTCGCTAAAGGGGTACTAAATTCTATAGGCACCAAAAAAGGACAATTTCCATTCATGCTCCCTGATCTTACCATTCAAGTTCCCTCAGCCTGTATGGGTTGTCTCTGACTAAGGTTTCCCACTGAGCTCGAGTCGTAAATAGGAACAACAGGACCAATGGTGACCCGTACTGAATGAGCTCCCGGCAACCGTGAAGCAGCATTAATTCCATTCTGTTCCATACCTCCAAAGGGGGAAACTCATGCCCCCCACTCCTTCCAATATTTTCCCACAACTCCTGGACCAGGAAACGTCTGAGCTGTTATACTTCCCACCTTCTCTGCGCATCCTGTGGCTCACCCCCCTTCACCCAATCATAGACTGTAAGGTGGAGGACGCTCAGCTATCAACCCATCCAACAAAATGTCTTTCTTGTCACTACTGTCACTTCCTTTGTCCTTTTACTCCTGTCCAGTGACTCTCCACTCCTACAAATACAGGGTACAACCTCTCTCCCTCAATGGTATCCACTCTCCATCTCTTAAGTTGTGCATCCTTCTGTGTGTCCTGGTATGCCCTCACAGTTGTTTTCATCCTCCCTTGGTATTTCTCCCGCTGCTTAGCATGGGGAGATCCCACTGATGCCTAAAAGGACTAAGACTTCTGCCCCAGTTGACCCCAGGACTTGTGGGTCTTTCCAAGGAATATCGAGGCTGGGCCGCTTACACCACATTAGGATGAGTTGGGGGAAAGAGCTGGACTTCTGAGCCCAGAGATAAAGGTCAGGAGGAAAGCTGGTGCAGGACACCTGTGAAACCAGCTCTCTGTAGATTATAACACTTTTGATTCAAAGAGGCTTGATGGATCTCGTCCTGGTAGCTAGAGCTTGTTACCAGTAGTAAAATGAGCTCAGGATCATTCTAATCCGCACAACAGGGGCTGAGTTATGGCTTTTTAAAATCTGGTGACCTTTGACTACTCAGCAAGGATGGAAGTGCGTGGGGCTCCACTGCATCTCCTTTCCATTACCCCCAGGGTTGGCTAGGGCCTGGCAAAACAATTATTAAATACTTTTGAGCAAGTGTATGTTCTTTGGGCCGCCTCCCGGTTTCACTTTGCCCAAGGGTACCTGTTATACCTGCTACTCAGCCAGTTTGACTGTGGTGGTGTAATGTTGGTGAGGGTGGTGGTTGTAGAATGTTCGTGAGAGAGTCAGTTGGTGGATGGGCAGAGCAGCAGGAAGGCTGCTCCTGGTGGGGCTCTACATCATAACATCTATCTTGAATAAACCTACTTAAAACCCACTTGGACTACGAGACATCTTTATTACAACAGTACCCCAATCTCCCTGGGGTGGGCGGTGCAATGGAAATGGCGGGAGCATCATTGCACCACCCCAACAAGGAGAAATGGGGCCCAGGACCTCATTTCTTGGCCCCCAATGGTCGTGGTCATGCTCCTGCTCCCTGTGCCCCTGTCCAGGGGACAGGGTGGGTGGCCACAGAGCATGAAGCGCCCTGCCCATATGGAGCAGGCAGGGCAGAAAGTCAGGTGCCGGCTCACACACCGTGGGGGGGGGGGCAGTCATTCTGGGGCAGTTTCAATGGCTGTATTGTATGTGGCCCCAAGGTGTTTAAAAAAGACACTTTGTTTTGGTTGCATTTTTTAGGGCTTGAAAGTACATAAAAAGCACCTAGACACATGTTATGTTTATTTTAAAAAGCTTTATTTATATAATAATGTTGACAGTGATCACGGATCACTTGAAATGCTTCATTGACATTAATAATTGCATTTACATATGGTTATTAGTGATTATTGCATTGACACACAAAATGATGGTGTTTTTTTACATTTTGTGGGTTGTTGTTTGGAAACAATGGTGAAGCCATGATAAAGCCAATAGGCCTTTTTTATCTAAAGTGAAGACCCGCCCCCATATTGTTGTCTTGTATAGATGGGGGAGGCACAGTGATTTTGAGATCAAATGTGATTTTATAACATAATCTTGATCTGCTTTATGGAGATATTTGTAAATCAACGCCTAGTATTTAATAGTGTTTGTGTAATAAATATACTTTCCCTTTTCTAATCAAAAAGCACTAACTGGGCAATCATTTCTTGGATGTTAATATTGAGTGTCAATTAATGATGATTACTAGCCCATGTCACCTTCCCTGAGTAGGCCTTGGACTGATCTCTATCCTGAGAGTTAAGCACTACAACGGGGCACTTGGTTCCCAGTAGGGGGAAATTGTGGACCTATTACTTCACTGACCTCACATACTGCACAACCAATAACCCAAATTGCTACAGCATTTATGTCTAAAGGGTACATGGAAATGATGGTTAAAGTTTAGTATATCTTGTAAATATTATAAAGATTTACATATTCTCCTTCATTTCTAAAAGAAAATATGCAGTTGAAACAAAAGGGTACCATTTTATCAGCAATGCACGGGTGGTATTAATGTATCAGCAACATGTGGTTCTGACAGCCATGAAATAAAGCATTTGCTGTGTGAAGCAGTGCACTGACAGTTCTGTACAAGATACTTTTAAAGCCCTTACTTAAACGAAAGCTTATGTTTGGAAGATGTCACATTTAATTACAATTATCTCACTCTACACAAAATCATTAAAGTATTTTGTTTTTATTCCTAATATGATTCCAAAAGCTAAACAATATAATTGTCTTGATAATGGTAGCAATTATTTTAAAATATTAAATGCAACTTATTACTATTACAACATAATATTTCACACAGGCTCGTATACTGTAGTAGAAGTTATGACTGAAGTCCCATAAGGCCAGGCAATTATTTTTGTAGTCAAATTGCTTGTGTTACCGTCAGTTTGTCAATTATCTCAATATGATGGATTACATTTTTCTCCCTCTGTCATCAGTCCCAACAAATCATGTCAACTTTTCTTAAATGTAATGAGTTTTCCCACTAAAACCAAAGGATGCATTTGAAACCCAGCTATAAGGAAACCAGCACCCAAGTTAGAGAGCCTTGCAAACAGCAGACTGATCTTAAGCCTGTCATATGGAAACCTTGCAGTGGTTAGCTCCCCTGAGATAAACATTCTCCTCACAGACTTCAATGTTGGCTTCAGATTTAAGAAGGCACCAAAAGCACCTTAGACCTAGATTTATTAAGGTTTTGCATCAACTATAGATTAGCTAATGTTTTGAGTTGATAGATATGGCACATTTCTGCCCGCTGCCTTTCACACAATGCTGCACAGCCGGTTGTCTTGCTGGGTTGAGTTGCATTAAAAAAAATGTTAAATTTGGCCCTCTGTCTATATTAGGCAACCACAACTTACTGTTACAGATGGATGGCATCTATGCATCCTTTGACACAAGTGTCACATAAACTTTTTCACTACTCAGAACTCTCCTGTAGAATTCTCCAATGACTGAGGGGGTAGCAATTGATTGGTTCAAGTCATTCTTATTTGTTTACATTAGACAGATGAAGCTAGGTCTGTTGTTCTCTGAAGCCACTAAGGTGAGCTGTGGTGCACCCCACGATTGCTCCATATGATGTTGGCTCATCTTCAGAGTGTACTCAGTTCTTTACAGGACAATACTTAAAATCCATCAACAAAACTACAACGTACACATCATTTATAGTTATATCAATTGGATTTGAAAACAGCTTCTCTTTAAACCAGAGCCTATCACACAAAAACAGATTAATAAATTGTAATTTCCCATGCCACAGGAGAACTAAAAGTGAGATGAATCATTTTGATTCACTTGGACTCAACTGGATTGTAAAATCCTCTCTAATGCTGCAGTTGGATTTTAAGTCATACATCTGAGAATGCCATTTTTAGAAAGTTGGCATTTTCTTGTCCTAAACATTGGTTGACTCTGCAGTGTCTCATGTCACATGGCTGTGAATGACTCTGCTGTTGAGTATTCCTCCCAGACAATGACACAAAGGGAACTGAAGGGTTGAGCTCTGCCCCACTTACACTTCAAATGGCTTGCCTTTAGCATAAGGACGCTGACACCTGTTTACTGTAACCCCAGATTCCTTGGAGCTTTGACAGGGTAATGGAAGATCTTTCCAGAAACAGGTGTGGGGGTAGCACAGGGTGTTCCCCCACTCACAAAGGCTGTCACCAGGTATAGATATTGGACCTCCTGAGTCACACATCATCACACACTTGGACCTGTGGGTATTATAGCTGAAGGACTACCCTGCAACCAGAGGACTGTCCTACTGCTAACAGAGGACTACCCTGTTACATGAGGGCTGCCTTGCTGTCTGAGATGGAAGACTGAACCTGCTTGTCTTCAGCCCAGGCTAACCTGAGTGAATCCAGGTTTCAGTTTGCTGTCCTGTTTGAGTTTAAAGGGACAGAACATACTCCAGAGCCTCCACGCAACTGTCCAGTCGACCTGATGCAACTGGACAAACATTTTGTCCTGCTTGAGCACTGCTGCTGATCTCTGCCTGGATCGAGTCCTGAACCCCAAATGTTACCCACAGGCCCTGGACCCTTGGCTAGTATCAGTGAACTCCTCCCTGCCTAACTGAGAGGGTTCCATCAAAACTGACACAGCATGACGTAATCAAGGACATAAGGTACAATTCTTAGCTGGATTATCCTTGTGCCATGCTCCATCGCAGTTTGCCCAATCCTTGTCAATTTAGTCCAGAAAACCAAAGTTGGCACTTTGTGAGTCTAAGAGCTAGTTTACTTAAAACTTTGAAATGACATATCTATGGTTCTACTGATCAATTTTTGTCATTAACAAAAAAGTTTCTGTAATAATTTCTTGAAGGCTTATGGAAAAAGCATTTTAAAGTAACTCACTATTGATTCTTCCTGCAAACTTGTGGTGATTCGGTTGTAGCAGATGATTTTATTAGACTAATGCTACTGTTTCAAAATCATGCCTATGGTTTAAAAAAGGGGTGAATGAAAGGTCATAAAATGTGCAATCTTACAGACTTGTGAATATTTTGTCCAAGATTGACGAAAATGATTTATCACGAAGTGCGTTTCTAGTATGAGAACGTGTTAATAATAGTCATTGCACAAATGATTGAGATATGTTTTTACTGCATTCTGTACCATGGTGGTATTTTTACCTTTTTATGATTTTTAACGAAATCAAATAAAAGTATATTTGACTGACTGACTGAGATATGTTCTGTTTTATGAATTTAAAATTCCATACTCTATTGCGCTCAGCATTTGAACAAAAAGCAAATATTTATTTTTTTAATTCTTAGCTTGTTTAAGATACTGTTGGGTTACTTGCCAACATGTTTTATATTTGCTTGCTATAATGTAATAAGCAAACTGCTGGGTTACCATAGAAAGTATATAAAAGGAGATCTGAAGAGAAATCGGACATGCAGATGATTAATTACTTTTGCTTTTCCACATATCTGACTCAAAGTTTAGTAAATATTCGTTTTAGATGTGAGTATACTTGTGGCATGTTGCTCACTGTTTAGGTTCAGTGACAGGCAAGCAGGAGATTTCACTGGCAGCCTATGGCTGTATTTACCACTTATCCGTCTGGGAGCTTTAGTGTTCGGTGGTTTAATTAAAACTCAATGGCATTATCAATCTGGTGTCTTCTTCATTTTGATGGTTATTGCTTTTGCAGTACAGCAGAAGTACAAATTATAGTAAGCAGAAGATAAATCTCACTTTAAATTTTAATTTAGCAGTTTTTACAGAGGTAATATTTTTTATCCTATCTGTGCTTATGAAAAGATTCCCTGGATCTATTTCATTATTGCAGTCTTTTGCTACAGTACAGTAGAGAAATTACATTTTTACAATTCGAAGTCAGCTTACATTACACAAATATTATTCCATCGTGTATTCAATCAAGCTGGCAATCTCGAGAGTGGCACACGAAAAGGTGAAGTAAATGCACAGAGGATGAAAAGAGGATTTCCAGATCAAACAAGGAAAAGAATAGCTCAAGGCTCTTGCGACGGGAAACATCTAACGCCTAAGCTACCGTTTTAAATAAAACAGTTTATTGCTGCCTCTGAATGTTTTGATGCGATTGAAGCAGCTCGGTTTAGAGAATAATAAACTAAACATAAACAAAGTACTTTAATGAACCACCCCGTGTAGTGGGCCATGAAGTTTTTTTATTCATTCGCATTTTTATTTAACATCATCACACAGTGCTTCTGCGATAGTGAAAATGTATTCAGCAGCTATGCATTGTTTGAAATTTTGGGGGGAATTTTGGGAACAAAAATGATAGACTTCTATGAACAAAGTCGATAAAAGAGTTATGTTCTACATATATCTCTCAGTTGTGTATCTTTGGCCTCTGATCCTTCGTCCATTTCACCAACAAAATGATTAATGAAACAAAAAAAAGTAAACAATTTAACACTTGGCCATCTCATTGGATGTCTCCCTAAAATAATCTGGGCAACCATTAAACTGTCTACAGTCATGGGAAGGGGATAGAGGGTATTGCATCAGTTCCTCTTGTGAGTGTGCTTGTAGTAGTAGAGATCAAGGGAGTATGTAACCCCTCTAGAACTTCAATGTATATGTAGATAAAATAATAATATAATAATTTAATACATGGGATTCTGAAATCCATGTATAAACGTAAGTCTCTAATTTCTTTATAATCGGCGACTTATAATGAAAGACGTCAGGACTTAACTATTAAAAGTTTTTTTTTTTTTTTTTTTTTGTCCTCATTTGCCTTACCCTCAATGTTGGACAAGCCAATCACCACACATGTGCACCAGTTGTTATAATGGTGGCATACATGGCCAAACAACCGAGGGACTTTCTCAGACTCCATCTAGGCATGTTACAACCTGCCGGACCGTTGGTGGACCTAGACAAACAAAAACCCGGTCCAAGGAGTGTTCAAGGCATAATCATAGGACCCGGGGAAAAAAACAAAAAAAAAAAAACAAAAAAAAAAAAAACCCGGACACTATCGCCATTCGATCGGCAAGTTCCAAAAAATTAGATTGTATTTACTGCATGATCTGTTAAGGTCCGCCTTAGATGTTTCGTATAAAGATGAGAGCCACCCGGAATGTAATGGGGCTGTTTTTTCCGTCCAGTGGATACAAATTTGCCTTCTAGCCAATAAAATTGCGTAGAAGAGAAAGGGCCTCGCCTTGCCAGTGATGTTATCATCCAAACCAAAGATGACAAGAGGTAAGGTTATTGACAAGGATACATTTAAGATGGAATTTAGAGTGTTCTTCACTTCTTCCCAAAAGCCAGCGATGGCAGGGCAGCCCAAGAACATGTGGACATCACAGGCCTCACTGTAGTTACATTTGTTGCACTTTTTGTCTGGGAGAAATTTGGAGAGTCTCAACGGTGTTATATATGCACGATGAACTGAGAATATGTGGTTACGTTTTAGCCATGATGGTTTCACAATTTTATGGAGGAGACCAAAGGATTTTAGCCAAAGCTCTTCACAGTGTAGGCCAATCGCCTCCCCCCATAGCTGGTCTGGAAGAAGGAACTCTCCATCACTTTCCTCCATCAACTGCCAATACCATATGGCTACTTCTTTCCCTCCCGATGGAAATTCCACTAACTGTTGCTCTAGAATGCTAGCCTTCCCTAGGTAGGGGTCTGTGCGCCTTTGGGATCTAACCCAACTTTCCAATTGAATGAATTTGAATCTGGAAAGTCCGGGCCCAACACATTCGTATAGTTGGTTCCAAGCTATAAATGACCCTTCCTTAAATAGCTGACCCCATCTCCTGATACCAGCTTGTTGTATTGTGGAGGACAGACTATCATTCAAACATTGTGGGAGACCCGGCGAGTCCCAAATTGGGGAGGGATCAGAATAATAGGACAACCCTATTCTCTTCCTAATACTGAACCAGGTTTTGGTCCATGAGTATAAAATTTTTAGTTTAATTTTTTTGAAAAATTTCTGACTCCCAAATTTGAACAGAAACCCCTCTGCTGATAGATTCACCCCCATTAGCATTGCTTTGTATATTGACCCAGATGGAAGGTTGGATGGCATTTTTAAAAGCATCCTCGAGTGTGACAGCAGGAATGCCCAGGCATAGTACAATAAATCTGGCAAGGCGAGCCCCCCCTTCTCCCTTCTTCTCCTCAACTTCTTCCAAGCTATTCTGATAGGTTTATAGTTCCATATAAAGGAGTTTATTTGTTGTTGACATTTTTCAATTAATTTGGGATCAAATGCCAAGGGGATTGCATTAAAAATAAACGTAAACTTAGGAAGAATAGACATCTTTACCAGGTTTACCCTACCCGTTATGGAAAGTGACAGGTGAGTCCAAGATTTTAGAAGTTTTTTAGTCTCGATGTATATTCTATTCAAATTGGTTGGAGCTATGCTGTCCATTTCTTGGGTGATTCTTATACCAAGATATCGCATGAATGTGGAAATATCTACCCCCAGCTGTATATCCGGTAAGTTCCAGACCATTATTTCGCTCTTACTAGAGTTTACATCATAACCAGAGATGAGACCAAACTCTTCTGCCCGTTTGATAACCACGGGAAATGCCGTTACTGGGTCAGAAGTAAAAATCAACATGTCATCCGCATAAAGTGCTACCCGTCTTTCCCATTCTCCAAAGCTAAAAGATGGAATATTAGCCTCCTCGCGCAAAAGCTGAGCAAACGGTTCTATATATAAGTTGAAAAGGAGAGGGGAAAGCGGGCAGCCCTGCCTTGTACCTCTGGTTATATTGAAAGCCTCTGTCAGAACCCCATTAATCAGCAGTCTGGCCGAGGGTGTAGTATATAGGTGTTTTATAGTTCTACAAAAACCATCCCCACAATTAAATTTTTTAAGTACATCGGTGAGGTAGAGCCAGTTCACTCTATCAAATGCCTTAGTTGCATCCAAGGTTAGAGTGGCCAAAGGTAGGGAAAAGGCAGTAGCGATGTCTATGGCTCCTATCAATTGATGTGTTAGGTCGGCTAATTGTCGGCCTTTAATGAAACCTTTTTGATCCTGATGGACTATAAAACTGCTAACACTCGCCAATCTGCCTGACATGATTGTTGCAAAGATTTTATAATCATTGTTTAATAATGATATCGGTCTGTATGACCTGCACTCAAGGGGAGATTTCCCAGGTTTCGGGATAAGTACAATTGTAGCCTCCCCCCAAGATCTTACTATTAAAAGTTATTACACTCGAGCTCTGATATCACAATGTCTGTGTCCGGAGCCAGCAGCTGAGGTAGCTGTTTAAAGCAAAAAAAAATGGAACTTGGCTTTTCTTCCATCTGCTCCATTTTAGTAACTTACAATGAAAAACAGGGAGAATATGTTTATTTTTTGCACTCCTTAGATAAAGAAATGTTAAAATGTTTCTGCATGTTTCCACACATTCCGAGCTACTGACTTGTATTGAACTATTTCTAACATCTGTTTGCAGCAAATATCTAACAGGTCCCGCATCGTTCCTGCACCCACCTGTTTGTCTCCTACTGGCTGCTGTGCTGATGCCCTAGGAAGGGCTTTGATGACCGTTGATTTTCGCGAGTGGCTGCACCAACATGGGGATTAGGCTCTGCACGGGACTCCGGTTCCCAGGAGCCCGTGCGCTGTCACACCTGTGCTTCTCCCCGCCCATCCCGCCTCAGCTCTACTTAAGTTTTGACGGTATCCGCTTCGCGGTACGCGAGCGGGACGCGCCGGACGAAGCCCGGACAAAGGGCGGGCCCTCTGTGGCCCTCCGAGGACCGACGAGATCGGACCGGGCGTAGCACCCTGGTCACATTGAGAGATATAAGAACACGTCGCATTGTAAGTTATAATTAATTTCTATTGCTTCAATTCATATATCCGTCACAGCTACTAACATGACCACGATTGTGCCGAGCCCAATATCAACGGTGGCTGACAGAGTGGGAACAATAACGAATGGCACTTTGGATAATTATTTTACCAAGACACCATCTGCAGGCTCAACAGAGCTCACTCTAGCAGAGCGCCGAGTTAAGCGTAGACGCTCTATAGAAAATATCAAAAATAGGGCACTGCACGAGCCTAATCCCACAGATATTCTCCAAAACGAGCACATTCTAGTATCAGCTTCTGCTGACGATACCCTAAGTACAGAAGGTGTTCCACTGTTGTTGAGAGAATGTGCAGCACCCAGTATTCTTTCTACTGGAATAGATACCATTAATCCATCACTTGATCTATCCAGCTCTCTAGTAGTTTCAACTACAGTGACACCCACTCCTCTTAAGTCTATTAGACAAAAAATAAAGAAAGTTGCACAATTTACAAATCATGCTTCACCACCCACCAAGAAGAGACGTAACGGGATGGAACCTATGAAACAGAGGATGAGCTACACCGAATTTGGGAAGAAGGCAATCCCCCCTAGCTCCAAAGTTATATCCGCTGTAACTTCCAAGGATTTGACTGGATTGGACATTGTTCCTACACCGTCATTGACCTCTGTATATTTAGAGGGGGAACATAGTCTTGAACATTGCTCTAAAGACATTGGGTCTAATACTAAAATCACCAGCATTCTTTTGGACAGTATAGAGATGATTATGCGATCTTATACCTTCGCAATAGTGGAAAGATTGGAAAAAATAGAGAACCGACTAGGAAAAATAGAAGTGGACCTGGGTAGGAAGTTTAGTCCTGTACAATTAGAAGGTAATTCGGAGTTCAATCAGGTCCCAGTTCTCCCCCTTGGGGATAAATCCACTAATAAATCTCGATTACCACTGACTGAAATTGGGCCAGCTGTAAACACAGTCTTAACTAACCCAATATCAGATGTCCGGTCCTCTAGCAGTTATCAATTGAGAGGGTCAGTTCCAGCCCCTAAATCCACTGCGAGCAACCTTACCACCAATCTGACAAACGTTCCTGTGTGTAACATTTCAGCTAATACCAACTGTCATCCAACAATCTCTGGAAACAAAACCACTAGTGACATGGGTAATTGTTTGAATGGATCAAAGAGATATGAGGAGGGAGGCCTGTGGCAGACCCGGGGGAATCAGCCTAGGGGACCATTACCGGATCTTCCGCCCGAGGCTGTACCGTATGTTGTGATTCTAACGGGGGTTCCCGAGCTCCCAGTAAACAAGAGAGAGGGTTTCTCCCAATTGAAGAATAAAATAACACACTGGCTGGCACTACATAGGCCAATCGCCAGTAATATAGATGGCAAAATAATTTATGTACGCCGGCTCCAGTGGTTGGGGGGAAGACCTAAAGATATTGGGGGGGACGTAGTTGTGATTAATTTTAGAGACCAAAACGCAGTACGCTATATCCTGAATTGGCCAGAGGTTAATTCTGATAGTAGCATTATTCCACGCCCTCTGACTTATTTCTACCCTAGATCTGTAGTATTTTCAACCCACCAGACCAAGGGTTATATCTTACCCAGTATTAAATTCCCTCGTACGATGAACATCAGACACCCGGCTTATGTGCAACATGCAGTCACAACTCCAGAATTGTCCGGGTGGAATACAGTACCTACTAGGCTAAGTCTCCCTGCACACAGGAGTATGGACTATCCAGCACTATTTACTCCACTGGAAATGTCTAATCGGTTCGACATTTTTAGTGGTCTGGATGCCTGTGACTGAAGTCTACAGATACCCGGGGAGGAGTTAGTGGATGTGGTTGAGGTCTTGGATAGGATTGCACCCACTGACCTAAATATACCAGTTAGAGATCTTAATTTGACCGGTGTGACCATCAATGTGCAAACTAACTCTGAGCACAATACACAAACAATTAACCAAGGAGACTGCACCAGTGATATATTAATTTATGGTCTAACTAATTATGAGACTCCCGCTGGGGCTACAGGCTTTTCTATACCTAGTAACTTTCCAGGGAAGCTAATTGATACCGATCGTTTGGTGGAGACTAGTGGAACAGTGTCAGAGGGAAAGCTGGATATCAGTAGTACAGGAGTTTCTGCAACTGTTCAAAACACCACAATCAGTAATGCGGAGACCCAGTTTTTGGTCTCGTGGAATGTGGCAGGTCTTAAAAACAAGCTGTCCTCCAGGGACTGGGCCACTTTTATTGATAACTTTATGATAGTTAATATGCAAGAAACATGGGCATTAGAGCCCCAATATAGATCAGGGTATCTCCACTTTGCAATAGCCGCAACCAAAACAAATAGAGGGAGACCCAAGGGGGGACTGACTACTTGGGTAAAACAGGATGATGGCTTTACAATTTCACAACTTGAAATTAATTCAAGGGACATTTTGGCGGTTAAGCTAAAATTTAGATCTTTTGGCGAACTTATCATTTTCAATGTGTATGCCAGAGGAAAGCCAGGAGGGAAACCATCAGAAGTCGTGACGGCACTGGGATACTATGTTAGTATCTGGAGGGGACGGGCCAACCTGTTAATTTGCGGTGATTTCAACTGCTCCTATGAGCCTCTGGACCAGATTGATCTAGAGCTCACTGAGGCAGAGGATATCTGTTGGCAAATCCCCACCCTTAGTCTAACTCCCATCAAACGGTGGACCCAGGCAGCCCTACAACTTAAGACTTTTAGTTTAGAACATGGGCTGAGAGCAGTGAATGGTAGGACACGAGGTGATAAGCAGGGCAATCCAACCTTCAACAATGGTCTGAGCACCAGTAGAATTGACTACATTTTGGTCAATCTCGAATTCTGGTCTGCTATACTTGATATGACAGTAATACAGCGTATTGAAAGTGACCATAATCCTCTAAGTCTTGAGTTGCTGCTACACAAAGGGCCGGGGTCAATACAAGATGATTTGATAGATAACATCATCATGACAAACGACACCCGGCGGGTTAGATGGGCCGAGTGTCTGGGTAAGCCCGAATCTATTAATAAAATGAACGACATGGTAAAAGAAGCAACAACTGAAATGCAGGGGCAGTCGGATTATGAGGATTGCTGCAGTAGGGTTGTCCATATTGTCGTACTTTAATATTCGGGACCGCGTAGGGGACAGGGCCCTACCCCTGTCTATCTTGGTATTAGCGAACCGCAAATGGTAAATGCGGCATGTACGAGTGCTTTATATACCGTTCTAGCTATGAATGCACTGTGTACACGCTATTCTGCTTCACTACGCGGGTTCCATTTTGGAAGCAGTGGCCATCTTGTCATTGCCCTCACATAGGCTATAATGGAGTAAATACGGGCCTCACAGTACATGGGCTCTCCCTTTGACTTCTCTGTGACCTGGGCAGCTGGCTCTGCTGCCCCAGGTCAAACCGGTCTCACGAGCTCCCCTTCCTCCGTCCACCTGTGATTAGCATCAGGGCTTGACCCGTCATAAAACCCTTTCATTCTACACAATCCCCCGGCTAATCTCTTCCACACCTGCTTGTTCCTGCTTTATGACTTGTTTCCCAAAACAGGAGATGCTCATGTTTATTGGGGGGTCTATTGACATACGATGTGGGATCTGAACCTTACTGTATAAATCATTGTGGGCTGGCCGAACTGGAATGTGGGATGGTCATCATGACTCTGCCTTTTCTTTGTAATGTACACTTGTATATTGCCGTATCATAAAACCTAGGAATGTATGCTTGAGGCAAGGAAAAGCGTATTTAAGATGAAGTCCGTTCCTATGATTTTCAGCAGTCTCCTGAGAACATACACGCTGTTGTACTTCTAGGATACCTGTCATTGGTCTGCAGCCAATAAACGAATCTTTGACTTCACCCAGAAGACTCTGTGTTTCTGTAGGTCCGGAACAGGGTGAACCCAGAAGTCATAGGGTGTGTGCCCCTGCACCGCTGGGTCTAAAATACCCAGTACTTCAGTTTGGCGCCCAACTCGGGACGATTTCAGCGGTACCAGTCCAAGCCAGAGGTTCGTGAGGAGCTTCGTGTGGAAATTCCGGAGGAAGGCCGCCACTTCATCGACCCCTGCATGTCGACGTGGTCCGAAAGTCTTTTCTGCGAGGTTCTCCGCGTCCCGACGGCTACGAAGGACTGCTGCCCTGATTAATCGACCTGTTTTGGACCCTTGACGAGTTTTGAGAGAGCGAAACAATCGAGAGAGTCTTCTGGTGACGCCATCGATCAGCAATATTCAGTTAAGTATAAGTGGAGCGTCTCCCGTTTGTTTTTGGTATCCTTCGGGATCGTTTGATTTGGTAATTTGGTACTTTGGAGTTTGCAAACGCCAAAACCAGAGGACTCGTGTATTCACGAGAATATCGTAATCGATAATCCTTTGACGTTTGGATCTAGACTAGTGAGCAAAGATGCCTGGTTCTGGACTATTTGGTAGATTATTCTGTTTGGGTTGTGGAAAAGATTTCCAGCTAGAGGAATCATGTCCGGTTCCTCCGGTTGGAACTCCAACTTATGAGCTCTATGTAAAACATGGCGTAGGCCCCATTGCATATAACGAAGTGTGGATCCACTACACCAGGAAAGATGGTGTTTTAAAATGCCCCCAAAATGGTAGTTTTGATACCGATATTTTAGATAATTTAGAAATTAAATTGTTTAAGAAGAAAGCCCGGCCGGCGATGTTTGACTCTTTCCGCTTATGGCGAAAGGAAGCCAAACAAAAGGAAATTAAGCTAGCAAAAAAGAATAAGAGAGAGAGAGGTATGTCAGTAATGCAAGCAGCTGTACAATTTAAAGACAATGAAGAGGAGCAAATGAATGAGCAATTGCACAGGCAGCGTAAGTTAGGGATTGACAAATGTTACCCAGCTTTACCACATTCTAAGCAGAATGAGTTAGAAGAAAAGGAGAAAGATCCCCTGATGTCACATCTGTTGAATTCACCACCCCCGTATGCTCAAACTGCCACGGCGCCTCCCCAGCTTGTAAATATGCCGCCTCCAGTGCATATACTGCAAGCCTTGCCGCAACCGCCAGTTGCTTTGCAGCCAATTCCTATCCCTGTAGCGCAGCCCTCTCAAGGGCCGCCAGTTGTGCTTCCAACTGCCCCCGCACTTCCTGCGACTTTGCCTAATACAGCAGCTTCCTCCCCTAACACTCTTCCTTCCACCACTCCAGTACCTGTCTCTACATCCTCTTTTCTTCCCTCTGTTTTTCCCCCTGTTCTTGCCTCAGCTTCTCCTTCGGCGCGACAGCGCTTAGCTAATGTGGTTACTACATTAATGTCTCCTCTCTTTGAGTCGTCTGGTGCGACTCCTGGTTTACAGCGTAAGCAGTTGCGCAGCCAATTGCCTAACCCCGATGAGAAAAAGGTAATAGATAACATGGCGCGTAGATGGATCGTTTTTCCTTCACTGTATAATGTGGAATCAGTTGTCAACGTTTTACATCAATGGGATGCCCCGAAACAGAGATATGTGTTTGAGAAAATGTGCGAAATTCTCTGTGAAGAATTGGAGGATAGTGGTAAAAATCCGAACCCGCAGGAGTTGTGTAGAGTGAGGTTCGATTTTGGAACTGGTATAATTGTGGATCGCGAAGTAGATAAAGCAGTTGCGGTTGTATTGTCCTTCAGGAATGATGATTGCCAACAATCATTGTTTGAACAAGATGTCCTTGTGGGGAAAAAGGCAAAAGCGCGACAATACCCTATGAGAGAAGTTCCCCCGGTATGGAAGGAAGCGGTTGCAGCTGCCGGTGGTAACCCCACTGTGGCAGCGCATTTCCAGCGTGTTTGGGTGCAAGTTCCATGGAAGCGCTCTGAGGTGTTAGCGCTTAAGCAGTCCTTGCCTGATCCCCGTAAAAACCCAGCAGGTTATTATAAAGAGTTGTCACAGACGGCAGGGTCATGCATTATGAATCTGGCCGACATAGACATGTTGTTTGGTAATGTTGTTCCACAGCCTCTATGGGGATCAATTCGTAATGTAGATCACAATGCAGAACTAGGGGATACATGGGCTAACATTGTTGCTGCTGATGCTAGACAAACGGGTGGTGCGAAACCAGAACCTTTGGTAGCTGAATTGCCTGGTAGAATCATCACGTATATGAAGACAATAATGCCTGCGATGCGTGTAAATTGGGACAAGTTATCTGCATGCAAGCAGAAGAAAGATGAGACAGTGTCAGACTTCTTTACTAGGTTTGAAGAAACATTTATTGACCACAGTGGGCAGGATATGAGTACTGAGGGTGGCCAACGGCTGTTTGTGGATAAGTTTGTGCAGAATTTACTTCCTGACCTGTGTAAAAAGTTAAAAGATTCAGAAAGTTCTTGGGCTGTTTCTTCTTCAGCGCAAATACTGGCTACTGCACAGTATTATGAAAACAGAGATAAGGACGAGAAAGATAGAACAGAGAAGAAAACGAAGGAACTAAAGACAAAGGTCCTTTTACAGCAGGCCTATCCGCCACGTGGAGGTCAGAATAATTATAGGCAACCCCAAGGTGTCTATCACCAACCCCAACAGTTTCAGAACAATCAGCAAATGAACGGGTATTACCAACCACGTGTCCCTGTAGGTCCCAACCAATGTTCATACTGCAAAGAGGAAGGCCATTTTAAATATAGTTGCCCTAAATTAATGCAGCGGAACGGTAATATGTATGGCGCAAGAGGTAGAGGTGGTCAGCAAGCTCCTAGAGGCAGAGGGCGTGGAAGTGTTCCCCAGAACGCGCGTCCTCTGCCGCCTCAAAGTACCATCAATAGCTTTGATCAGCAAGCTAACGCGACTGGTAATACGGCCCAGTATTATAATAATGATTATTATGCAGAGGACGGTGATGCAGAAAATAATGATTACTAGGACAGCCGTAGACAGAGAGAGGGAGTTGTTTCAGTGCCAGTGGATCAGAGCGGACCGTATGTTGAGGTGACTACAGCAAATGTAACGGAGCCTTTTCTGCTAGACACTGGTGCTGCAAAGAGTTCAATTATGCATTCCAAACTCCCTGGCGCACCTTTGTCTGGCGATATAAATGTTTCAGTAGGTTTTTCTGGCGCCCCAGTTAGGAACCCGATTTCAAGTCCCATGTCACTTTCTGTTGGACCTTGCGAGCTGAAAGCACCCCTGATTCTGACAACAGGTTGTGGTGAGAATTTGCTGGGATTAGATTTGTTGAAAAGATTGCACGCTACACTGTATTGTTCTCCTTCAGGAGTGCAACTTACATTAGGCAAGAAAGTGATTTCCCCAATGTATTTGTCTAAAAATACAATGCCACCTGAATTGTCATCCCTTCCGGATGCCCTTTGGGCTACTGGTCTCAATGATGTGGGCCTCTTGGAGATACCACCATATGTGGTGACTCTAAAGGCTAATGTCAGACTGCCACGTATTCCCCAGTACAAGATCTCTAATGAAGGGCAGAAAGCATTGTTAGACATTGTCAGCGACTTGATTAATAAGGGTGTGATAGAAGAGACAAGAGGCAACGTTTGCAATAGTCCGATTTTACCTGTCTTAAAGCGAACGGATCCTTCACAGCCACCTGTTTACAGATTTGTGATTGATCTTAGAGAGGTTAATAAGATTGTTGTGCCACAGTTTCCGGTTGTCCCTGATATAACTGCCTTGTTAACGATGATTCCAGCCTCTGCTGCATGGTTTTCAGTGATCGATTTAAAGAATGCTTTCTTTAGTATCCCAATTGCAGAAGAGAGCAGGGACATTTTTGGTTTTAGTCTGGGAGGCCGAAGCTTCCGCTTCAAACGCGCTCCCCAGGGCTACTGTGAGAGTCCATCCATATACAGTCAGGCTTTGAAAGCGCAGCTTGATGCACTTGTTTTACCTAGTGGCGCTATCCTGATTCAGTACGTGGACGATTTACTAATCGCCGCGGATACTGAGAAGATTTGTAAAGAAGCCACATTGTCACTGTTGCGCCATTTATCCGCTTTCCATCACAAAGTGTCTCTCTCTAAGCTGCAATATTGTCGACAAGAAGTGACCTACTTAGGTCATCTCTTATCGAAGGAGGGAAGGAAACTGACCCCAGAAAGAATTCAAGCCATTGCACAGTTGAGTGTGCCAAAGACACAGAGAGAAGTGCATGCTTTCTTGGGCATCACTTCATACTGTAGGCATTGGATCCCTAGTTTTTCTTTGTTGGCAAAACCTTTGTTAGCCTTAACATGCAAAGACACACCGAATCCTATCCCATGGTCTGAAGAGTGCCAGAAAAGTTTTGTGGAATTGCGTAATGCATTATGTTCAGCACCTGTGTTGGGTACCCCTGACTACAGTAAGCCATTTACATTGTATGTTCACGAGAAAGATGGATGTGCGTTGTCAGTGTTAACACAGCCTTTTGGCGACAGACCGCGCCCATGCGCATATTTTTCATCAACCTTGGACCCTGTAGCGAGGGCATTGCCAAGCTGTCTGAGAGCGACAGCTGCTGCAGCGATGTCTATCCGACAATCTGCTGGTTTGGTAATGGACAACACATTGATTGTTATGGTTCCACACGCTGTAGACACATTATTAAATAGGACCAAGACACAACACTTGACTAGTGCGCGGCTATCAGGTTATGAACTTACACTGTTAGCTAACCACATACACATAAAGAGATGCAATACGCTGAATCCAGCCACATTGTTGCCAATTCCAGCAGACTCAGATGAGATTGAGCAACATGATTGTCTGTTCAGGACAGAAGAAGAGACGAAAGGGAGAGTAGATCTAAAAGATACTCCCCTGACTGAGTGTGATGGCACTTTATGGGTAGATGGTTCATGTTTCAAGCTCCCTAATGGTGACACGACTGCTGCATATGCTATCACGACTTTGCACACGGTCGTGGAAACTGCACGAGTGCCACATAATTCGGCCCAAGCAGCGGAATTAATCGCCCTCACGAGAGCATGTGTGTTGTCTGAAGGAATGAGAGTGAATATATACACAGATAGCCAGTACGCCTTTGGCGTGGCTCATAATTTTGGGCGTTTGTGGAAAGAGCGTGGGTTCCTGACGTCGCATGGAGCTAAAATTCAGAATGGCAAGTTGGTGAATGATCTCCTTGAGTCACTGACCCTACCGTTGCGAGTTGCGATCATGAAATGCAGTGCGCACAGGAAAGTTACAGATGATGTTGGACGTGGGAATGCGTTTGCTGATGAGACCGCGAAAGAAACAGCACAGAATGTGAAGACTAGAATGTATGTTGCAGGTCCCGCAAGATGGGTTAATGATGTGGGAATGTGTGAGAACACAATAGAGAGTGTGAAGTCGCTTCAAGCTGAAGCCACAGAGGAAGAGTTAAGCAAGTGGAGAGAAAGTATGGGTAAGTTGGATGAGAATGGTTGTTGGATTGATCTGACAGAACATAGGCGATGGTTGTTGCCTGATGCATATGTGCTTCCAGTGGTTACTATGGCACATGGAATGGCACATATCAGTACGAAAGGTATATGCAAGTTGTTGGCTCCAGTATGGCAGAATGCTGGGATTCCCAAGTGTGCAGAGAATGTGGTCAAGAATTGCATAGTATGCTTGAAGTACAACCCTGGTAGGGGAACCCCAACTCCAGCTGGTCACTTTGCACCCCCATCATGTCCATTTGAAGTTTTGCAGCTGGACTTTATTCACATGGAAAGATGCAACAACCTGAAATATGTACTAGTGGTTGTTTGTGCTTTCTCAAAATGGATAGAGGCTTATCCTCTGAAAGATAACACTGCCCTATCCACAGCCAAAGCCCTTGTGAAAGAGTTTTTCCCTAGGTTTGGGATGCCAAGAATGGTGTGGTGTGATAACGGAAGTGAATTTGTGGGTAAAGTAATGAAGAATGTATGTGAAGGGCTAGGGATAAAGCAGAAGTTCCATGCTGCAAATCACCCCCAATCAGCTGGATTAGTAGAACGCTACAATGGAGCCTTAAAGCTCAAGCTGGCCAAAATCCAGGCGAGCACCGGTCTTAAATGTCCCGACGCTCTGCCCCTAGCACTCCTGTCCACCAGAATGACCATACACTCACGAGTGGGACTTAGCCCTTATGAGGTCGTCTTTGGCCGCCCGGCTAATGTATGGGGCGTGCCGAGACTGGCGAAATTTGGTGAGATAGAACATCCAGTACTGCTCGATTACCTGTATGATTTGACTGTTAAACTGCGTGTTTTGCACCAACAGGTACATGATACTCTTCCCCAAGCCTCTGAACCTCCTGGACACCCTATCAACCCTGGTACGTGGGTGCTAGTCCGAAATTTCCAGCGTAAGAGCAACGACGAGCCTCGCTGGATCGGCCCTCATCTTGTTCTCCTTTCGACAAGATCAGCAGTGCGAGTGAAAGGGAAGAAACACTGGATTCATGGTACCCACTGTAAGGTAGTCCCCTTGCCTCTGCCATATGACCAGTGGGTCAAGGAGGGTATCGCCGACTCAGAGACAGACATTGTACCTCGCCTTGTACCATTCAGTGACGCACGCTTAAGAGGCACAGTTTCAGATCAAGAGAGTGACAATATTCTGCAGGAAGCTGTGCCACCATCAAGTCGACTGGACACCACTGAGCCTGAACTTTTGTTCCAAGACCAAACAGCATCTGGCCGTCTCCGCTATAATTTGAGACCAAGGCCCATGGACAAATAAAGATTTCCTCACTATTTCTTTTTTTTTTTTTTTTTTTTTTTTTTTTAAACCGTTTATTGCAATCTCAAATATATACAAGTATGGGCCTACAACCTTCCGGCCGGCCGCTAGAGTGACAGGAGCATATGACATACATACAAAAAAAAGGCTCTTGGCGTTGCAGAGAGGTAAATCAGGAGGTATCAACGACGTGGGCCACATGACTCCGAGCCCGCAATACGGTTTCATTTTATAAGAACACAACAACACAAAAAAACCACACCCGCAAGGCAACCCGCAATCCGAAGTGACAGCACGTGCTCCTTAAGTGGGGAACCCCAACCATCCACAAGAATCTAAAGAGGGGAGCGGGAAGAGAGCAGGGACTGGGGGACCCTGTGCCCGGGGCCGGGGGAGGGGGTCAACTAGGGGGACGGAGCTGGCGAGGCAGCCGGCAGCAGTGGTGGCTCACAAATACCCCCGCGGTAGGCGTTCCAGGGGCCCCAAACTTTCACCCACGCCCCAGGCTTACCTCTCGCCACGTACACCACCTTTTCTCGGATCATGCACCAATCCATGTGTTCTTTCCAGGCCGACACCGCCGGGGGCCTCTGGGATCCCCACAGCTGCGCGATGTCACGCTTAGCTATCATGTATCCCAGAGTCACCCATCGCGTCTGCGGAACCGAATAGTCAGTTGGTTCCCACACATTCAGCAAGCATCTCCTCGCTTCAGGCAACAGCGCGACACGCGTAACCACTCGCAGGACCTCATGCACACCACGCCAGAATCGCTCCACCTTCGGGCATTCCCACAGAATATGCAAAAAAGTCGCCAAAGCACCACACCCACGCTTACACATCCCATCCTCGGCATAGCCCATACGCAGAAGCCTTGGCCCCGTCATGTAAACCCGGTGGAGGATCTTTAGCTGGACGAAGCGAAGGCGAGCCGGTATGGCCACCTCCTTCGGAGAGGCCACCGCGGAAATCCAGTCCTCGTCGTCCAACTCAAGCCCATCGGCAACCCAGGCCTCGCGGAGGCCAGTTAGCAAGCCCGAGCGATCATTAATCAGTTTTTTGTATATGAGGGAGATCGTGCTGTCCGGAACATGGCCATCCAGCACTCTATCCTCCAGGGGGGATGACTCCGGAATGGAGGCGACGTCTGGGAAGACGGAGCCCAGTGCGTGGCGGACCTGCAAGTACCGAAAGTATTCACTGCCCTGCAGCTGAAACTCCGTCTGCAGCATCTCGAATGTTTTAAATCCCCCCCTCGTCCAGAGGTCCCCCACTGTACTGATGCCGATCGTGTCCCACTTCTCGAAACCCTTCGAGGTCCACAGGGAGCCCAACCTCTCAGACGCATATAGCGGTGACGCCCGGGTCAAACGGTCCTTCCACCCCATAGCTGCGTTAGCCGCGTGCCATACTCGCACCATGACACGCGTAGGTCCCGTCAGGCGGGGGTCGGGCGCGCCAGAGTAGAGCGCTCGATTGTAGTCGCCACCAGGCAGGAGCATCTTGTCCATTTCAAATGCCGGATTTAAGGCGGGCCCGTAAAGGCCATGATTAATTGCAGCTAGCTGGGAGGCCCAGTAATACCGTTTAATATCCGGGAGGGCAACCCCCCCGTCGTACCACGGGAGCGTCAACTTCGCCAAGGCAATACGCGGCCTCCCGTCCCAGAACAAGCGACGCTGTAGACTCTCCACCTCACGGAAGTAGCGCGCCGGGACCAAGTCCATAGTGTTCTGGAGAGCGTACAGGAAGCGTGGCAGCGACATCATCTTAAACAATGCCGCCCGGCCGAGCGGCGAAAGCGGCAGGCGCCGCCAACGCGCGACGTCCTCCTTCAAGCGCTGGAGGGGGGGAAGCAAATTCCGCTCGTAGCGGGCCTCCGGGTCCAGAGTGATATAGATACCCAGGTACCGGAACCCCTGAGAGGCAATCTGGATCGGACAGTCCCGCGGGAGGACGGGAGCCTCCCCGGAAAGCACATACACACATGATTTAGCCCAGTTGATGACAAGGCCTGAGTTGCGGCCGAAGGAGCGCAAAACATCAACCAGGACAATCAGTGATTTACGCGGGGAGGCGAGGCACAGAAGGATATCGTCAGCGTATAGGGACACGCGGTCCTCATACTCGGGGGTCCAACGGAGACCACGGATGGAAGGGTGCCACCGCAGCCACTCCGCCAGGGGTTCCAAGGCCAGTGCAAACAGGAGAGGCGACAAGGGGCAACCCTGTCGCGTGCCTCGTCCCAGCGCGAATGGGGCCGAGACTCGTCCATTCACCACCACCTGCGCCAATGGGCCCGAATACAACAATTTGACCCAGCTGATGAATCCCGGTCCAAATCCAAATTTCGCCAGCATCGCCCAAATGTATGGCCACTCGAGTGTATCAAACGCCATGGTGGCGTCTAAGGACGCCAAGATGGCCGGCTCCCGCACAAACGGAACACGCGCGAGCACCCCGTGCAGGCGCCGCAGATTAAGGGCCGTGTTGCGATGGGGTATAAAGCCGGACTGGTCTTGGTGGACCAGATCGCCCACCACGCCGACCAGCCGGTTGGCGAGCACCTTGGCGAGGATTTTGGGCTCCGCATTCAAGAGCGAGATAGGCCTATAGGATGTGACCCGTTCTCGGGGTCTCCCCTCCTTGTGGATCACTACGATTGTAGCCAGACGCTGGTCCGGCGGGAGGGAGCCCCGCGAGTGGGCCGCCAGGAACATCGCGCGAAGGTGGGGTGCCAGCACATCCGGTCGCAGCTTATACAGCTCGATAGGGATACCGTTTGGGCCCATGGCCTTGCCAGATGCGACCGAGCGTATGGCAAGGGCAATTTCATCCGAGGTGGGAGCAGCCTCCAACGACTCCCTGTCCTCCACCGAAAGGGAGGGCAGCGCGATGTCCCGAAGCAGGGCATGGGAATCCTCCTCCGAGCAGGGAGAAACCGGGGAATACACCTCGCGGAAATAATCCGCGAAGCAAGAGACAATGTCTTCTGGCTCGGTGACACGTACACCATCCATTCTCTCGATCAGCGGGACCACACGATTCGCTCTCTCCTTTTTATCCAACCACGCAATCAATTTACCAGCCTTATCACCCACATCATACAGTCGCCCCTGTTGCTCTCTACCGAGGCCCCTGGCCGCCTCCGTGACGAGGGCCCTATAGGCCGCCTGCTTAAGGTGTAGAACATGTAGTGCGGCATCCGTCACCCCACTCCCCAGGTCACCCTCTAGTTCAGTAATTTCGGCTTCCACCCGGGTCACCTCCTCCTGTTCGCGCCTCCGGGCATGGGAGATAAAGGAGAGGGCCTCCCCTCTAAGAACTGTCTTGAAGGCTTCCCACAGGGAGATAGCCGAAGGGACAGACCCCACATTCTCCTCAAAGTACCGCTGCAAGTCGGCACGAATAGTGGGGTCGCGCAGGTACCATGCATTGATTGGAGCTACCCTGCCCTCCCCCCTCGGGAAGACATCAAAATGCAACAGGAGCGGGGAGTGATCTGAAATACCCCGCGCCAGATGGCGCACCTCTCCCACTCTCCCAGCATAGGCCGCAGGAACAAGGACATGATCAAGCCGCGAGAGGCTACCATGGGCACCCGACTGAAAGGTGTACTGCAGCTGCGTGGGATGTTTTAGTCGCCAGCAGTCTACCAATCCCAATGTATCTAAGAGGCCGGACAGCCACGCCTGTGCCCGGGGGAGGTCCCTAGGGGGGGTAACGATCCATAGTCCCAGAAGCCACCGCATTGAAGTCTCCCCCAACCACAAGAAGCCCCCCCGGGAGGTCAAGGAGGAGGCGCCCCAGGTCCGCAAAAGTGGTAGATTGTAACCCCGGTGGGACGTACACTGATACAAAAACGACTACTCTGCCCTCCATTCTCCCCACCAAGACCGTGTAACGTCCCCTCTCATCATGGCGCACCTCATCTATTTCCAGCGGGAGCGAGTTCTTAACCATGATGCCCACCCCCCGCGAGCCCGACGTGAAGCCCGAGTGGGCCACCAAGCGATAGCCCTGCCGATTCATGGCATAAAAGGAATTACCAATAAGGTGTGTCTCCTGCAGAAAGACCACATCTGGAGAAATTCGTTTCAGATACTGCAGGACCACACCTCGCTTAATCCTATCCCCCAGTCCATTAACGTTCCACGACAACAGAGTCAAATCCCTACCCCCCATCACATACAGAAGCCATCATTTGTCCCCCAAGGAGCACCTCAAAAACACCAACACAGTAAAGGGTTTGCCTTGCGGTAAAAACAAACAACACCCCACCCCAACCCACCCGTCTCAACAGAACTCCCCCCTCCCTGCACCCCTGCATGAGCCCAGACAGCCCCCCCAAAGTGCAGTGTGCCTGTCGCCCCATAGATGAAAAAACTAACTAGTCCCCCAGAGGAGGAGGGAAAGCCCCCAAGAGACCCCGCACGACCTCCACAGGAGGGGAACATACACGAGCAGTCAATGATAACAATAATATTGTCCCGAGCAAGGCCTACTATTTGTCCCTCAGTCCTGATCCGGCGGGCCCTCCCCACCAACCGCACCCCCCCCACCCCTCCGGCCCCGATCCCCGGGCAAAGTGTCCAACCAGTCCCCGGCCGCCTCGGGACGATCAAAAAAGTGCGTGCGGCCATCCACCTCTACCCTCAGCTTAGCTGGAAAAAGCATTGCGTACTTAAGGTTCAGGTCCCGTAGGCGACGTTTAACTCCGAGAAAACTCAGTCTCTGCTTTTGGACCGCCGGAGTAAAATCAGGATAGAAATTGACGTCCATGTTGTCGAGTCTGACCGGTCCTTGTAGCCTAGAAGTCTGCAGGATAGCGTCCCTGTCCCGAAAATTGAAAATCCGGGCAATGAGAGGCCTCGGCGGGGCTCCGGCCTTAGGTCTTCCTCCGGGGAGCCTGTGGGCACGTTCCACCGCAAAGAGTTTACTCAGCCCCCGGGGCTGGAGATGGGTGAGAATCAAGTCCTCCACAAACAGATCCGCCGCCTCCTCCTCTCGTCCCTCCGGCACCCCAATAATGCGGACATTGTTCCTCTGGGCCCGACCCTCGGAATCCTCTAGTCGACGATCCATCAGGGCGCTCGCCTGGCCAAGCCGGCGCACCTCCTTTTGGAGGGCCGCCACGTCCGTAGTGAGGCCCGAGGTAGTGTGGGCCAAAGAGTCGACCCGGTCATTCGTTTTGGACAAATCGGCCCTTACCAGGCCCACATCCACGAGGACCGAGTCTATCTTCTGCGCCAGAGTGTGGTCAGATCCGCGGGCAGAGCAGGAGCATCAGTCGGGCCCGCAGGGGACGTACGCGGCGCCTCAGGAGATCCCTTCTGGAGGGTGTAGCGGTCCATGTTGTTGGACTGATGGGCCGTGCCACGGCGGGTCGATTTCACCTTTGCCCGGTCGCCATCTTGCTTTGTGGACATGGTTGCAGTCCCCAAATCGTGCCAATCTCCTCGAAAGGGCTGACAAACCAGTTCACGGGCTCCGGGGGGGGGCGACCACAGGTCCGCAGGCCGATTCACAGACGGCGGGTCGGCCGGGCACCCGGGCAAGACCACACCACCGCACACCGCCCCGCAACCCTACCTCGCCCGTCAGCGAGGAGGGCGCAAAAGCGAAAGTGAAAGTGCGGGGTACGCGAGTCGCCCAGCCTTGCCCGCCGCTGTTGTTCACTTTGTCTCCGGATCGCCCCACTACTCCAATCCGGGGGGCCGGCGTGGAGAAGGCCGCAAACCTCAATCGGTGCTCCCGCCGGTGTCCGAGGTCCGATTTGGAAACGGAAAACGGGTGTCACCTCAGCTCGGGCTCACAAACACAGTCCCCTCATCTAGGACAGGATATAGTCAGGATTAATGCAGGAGGTCGCGGAGGTCCTCGGGAGCCTCGCACCTACGCGGCCATCTTGGTTGCGCGCTAGGCTCCTCCTCCACTATTTCTTTTTGATATTTTTGCTCTCCCATCTGAAGGACTTTCTTGATTTTTGTTTTTCGAACCACCATCCGGGTTCTGCCGCAGGGTCGCGGTGCCAAGACTTTGGGGTACAGGCCGAAGACGCTAGGTCGACGGTTCTGGTTGGTCTAGGGCGTTTCCCTGGACTGGCAGGCGTGCCCCTCAGCAGAAGAAACTCATCCACCGCGAGCGGCCCGAGTAGAGGATGGAGTTTTTTAAGATGGAGAGACCGATTGAGGAAATGAACTTTAACGCAAGGATGTGTAAAATTATGAAAAGTAAATGTTTTGTCTTTTTGTGCCTTTTTACACTGTGTAGCATAACAATGTTTATTGTAGGATTTGTGTTTTTCTCCGCTCAAAAGCCCATTGCACCCACTGAACAGCCTATACCTCTTTCTACTGCCTCCTCTCACTCTTTTCACCCTTTGCCTGAGCATGAACAGACCAGACGATCAGAGTTCGTAAATAACTCGTTTATCCAGCTCTTGCACCAGCACCAACTGGTAATGAATACGACCAATTGCTGGGTGTGTGGGTTAATGCCCCATACCATTAACAAAGGTATTCCCTACCTGGTGCTGCCGTATAGTTACAATGGATCGTCATGGGCATTCCAAACCATGTTTCTCTATGCTCTAGATACATACTCCCCTCGCCAACCGCGTTCCATCAGACCTATCACCAATAATAAGGCTTTGATGAAAGGAGTTGCCGATATGAGTAGGGATATCGATGCATACTCATCCATTCCCAAAGAAGAGTTGAGTCCTTATGTAGGATGGAACGCGACGGGGTATAGTATTAGTTTGGGTGAAAGATAGCGAAAAATCTCATCTCCAATCTGGGTCGTACCCCACATGGGTCGGTTCTGCTTACAGGGTAATGGTCAGAATCCTAGAGCTCAACTGGGAAGGAGTGACTGTACTGAAACGTACACTTTCCCGTCGCAGTTTTCCCCTGCGTTTTTGGCTGCTAAGGGCACATATTTCATCTGTCATGACCGAGCATATACATGGCTGCCCCCTGATTTCTCGGGCACATGTTATATTGCGAACTTGCTACCGCCGACATTTACTGCTGCCTCTGACTATCACAAGACCAGAGTTGTGAGAGGTGTGATTAGTAAGGAGGATACTGCCGGCCAGGAAGCAGGAGACTTCTTCTTGGGTTTCCTGCCGTTTTGGGGACCTATGGTCAATAGTAGGAACCTGAGACAGCTGACACGTGTGGTTGAATCCACTGTCAATGTAACGGCTGGTGCCCTTAGTAATCTGACAGCTGAGCTCCAAGCGGATCGCCTTATGACTTTGCAGAACCGCATGGTTCTAGACGTTATTCTTGCAGACCGCGGTGGGGTATGCAAGGTCATCCAATCCAGTTGCTGCATTTTCATACCAGATAATGCTCCAACAGTGTATCAAGCCATCTCCAAGCTCCATAAAATATCTGAAGCCATACACGTGGATAAGGGAGATTGGTCACTGGTGGGGTGGTTCTGGGAATTGATATCTGCCTGGGGTTGGAAAGTTCTGATGGTCATTGGAATGATCTTAGCCATTCTTTTCCTGTTCTGTCTGTGTATACAGTGTGCTCCCGCGATATGTGGTCTCTGTGCTACCTTATGTGTAAGGAAGCCTGTATCAAGGAACTAGCTAAGTAATAGGATGATGCTACAGCAACATCTCCATGACTTTGTGAACATTGACCTGGACTCGGATTAAGATGAGTATAGTGATTGCCTATGTAAGGGCAAAAGGAGGGTCTGTCGTACTTTAATATTCGGGACCGCGTAGGGGACAGGGCCCTACCCCTGTCTATCTTGGTATTAGCGAACCGCAAATGGTAAATGCGGCATGTACGAGTGCTTTATATACCGTTCTAGCTATGAATGCACTGTGTACACGCTATTCTGCTTCACTACGCGGGTTCCATTTTGGAAGCAGTGGCCATCTTGTCATTGCCCTCACATAGGCTATAATGGAGTAAATACGGGCCTCACAGTACATGGGCTCTCCCTTTGACTTCTCTGTGACCTGGGCAGCTGGCTCTGCTGCCCCAGGTCAAACCGGTCTCACGAGCTCCCCTTCCTCCGTCCACCTGTGATTAGCATCAGGGCTTGACCCGTCATAAAACCCTTTCATTCTACACAATCCCCCGGCTAATCTCTTCCACACCTGCTTGTTCCTGCTTTATGACTTGTTTCCCAAAACAGGAGATGCTCATGTTTATTGGGGGGTCTATTGACATACGATGTGGGATCTGAACCTTACTGTATAAATCATTGTGGGCTGGCCGAACTGGAATGTGGGATGGTCATCATGACTCTGCCTTTTCTTTGTGATGTACACTTGTATATTGCCGTATCATAAAACCTAGGAATGTATGCTTGAGGCAAGGAAAAGCGTATTTAAGATGAAGTCCGTTCCTATGATTTTCAGCAGTCTCCTGAGAACATACACGCTGTTGTACTTCTAGGATACCTGTCATTGGTCTGCAGCCAATAAACGAATCTTTGACTTCACCCAGAAGACTCTGTGTTTCTGTAGGTCCGGAACAGGGTGAACCCAGAAGTCATAGGGTGTGTGCCCCTGCACCGCTGGGTCTAAAATACCCAGTACTTCAATATTCACTCGACCCTTTTTTTTAAACTTAGTACATTTTTTAGTACTTCCAGGAAAAGGCACCCTGGTAAGGGGAAAAGAAAACAGGAATCATGGTATGATAAAAACTGCAGGATCGCTTATAAATCTTTAGCTGATGCAGTGCGATCCACCGATAGGGAAGCTATAAGGGCGGCAAGGATTTATTATAAAAAGACACAAAATGTGGCGAAAAAAACCTGGGACACCAAATACTGGGAGGAGTTACTGGCAGCCAGTAAGTCCAGAGATTCGACGGACTTCTGGCATCTTGTGAGGTGGGGCATGGGGAACCAAAAACCAGCCCCGGTCAATCATGTCCCGCCAGAACAATGGGTCAAACACTTCAGGTCCCAGTTCGCCAATACAAATACTGTCCCATTATCCGCCCTAGCCTCTCTTAGTCCTCCCCCGCCAGTAACTACGCTAGTGTTCACCAAAAAAGATGTAGAATGTGCCCTTAATTTAATTCCCAAGGGCAGGGCCCCGGGCTTAGATAAAATTCCTGCAGATCTGTTCTTGCATAGCAGATCAGTCTGGGTCCCTTACATTGAATTACTGGCGAACACTCTGGCTAAAGGCACCACGGTGCCGGACATATGGCGGGGAGCAGAAATCATACCAATTTTCAAGAAGGGTGACCGAGCTGACCCGGGAAACTACAGGCCAATTAGCCTAATAGCCTGCATCCAGAAGGTTGTGGCTAGAATGATACTTCTCAGGGTCCAGACCTGGATTCAGGAATCGGGAGTTATGTCCACTCTACAGGCTGGTTTTCGACCCCTGACCAGCACGGTGGACCAAGTTTTTAGATTTTCCACAATATATTGGAAATGGGTGGTTTTGGGGGGTGGTACACACCATATGCAGCCTTTGTTGATTTAAAGGCTGCATTCGACTTAGTTCCGAGAGATAGGCTGTGGAGAGCGCTCCATGAGCAGGGCATCCCACCTGAATTACTTGCAATTTTGATTACATTACATGAAAACAATTATGCGCAGGTCAGATGGGGCAATCAGAGTCAGGTGACTGACAGCTTCCCAACGGATAGGGGTGTCCGGCAAGGATGCGTGCTGGCACCCACACTATTCACACTATATATAAATAGAGTTATAGATTATTGTAGGGACTCCATTACCGACCCACCCAAACAGAACGGCATCCCCGTCCCCCTTTTAATGTTTGCCGACGATACCCTCCTACTATCAAAGACCCAGGAAGGGTTACAAAAGGCAATAGACTGCTTCGAAACATTTTGTAACGATTACGGCCTTTCTGTTAATGTTTCCAAAACTAAATTTATGACAATGCACAGGCATAGGAACATTAGGGGTAGAGTCTTCATGAATGGGGAACTATTAGAGCAGACTGACAGCTTCAATTACCTGGGTATCACATTGGGCTCCAGGTTACAGTGGAAGCCTCATGTGGCCCATTTAATCTCCAAGCATGCGCAACTATCCGGCGCTTTGCTAAGAGAATTTAAGTCATCAGCCACCAAACCCATAGCCCCAGTATTAAAAATCTATGACTCGAGAGTAAGATCTTCCATGCTGTATGGTGCCGAATTGTGGGGGTCGTCTGATATAGCAGGCTTACAAAAAGCACATAATAGGTTTCTTCGCTGCATAACAGGCCTCCCACAATCTACACCATTAATACCCCTTCACATGGACCTGGGGTGTCAGAGTCTTGAAAATATATGTAGATTTAGACCAGTTGCCTACTGGAGAAGACTGTGGGTTACCCCTGAATTGAATCACTATGCGTTAGCACTTTTGGAGACGCGCAACATGGATTCTGGGGACAAAATTCCATGGTTTAGAAAGGTAAAAACTCTCTTAAAGTCCCTAGGAATGGGGGATCTTTGGGACAATCCACAGGGGACATCATTTCCTACTAAATTAGAGTTGAAAGAGGCTTATTGGTCACTCATATCCCAGGAGGAGTTCCAGTCACATATTGATCCATCACATACCAAGGTCTTTCTGGAGCTGAAACATACTACTGGGTATGAGCTGTACTGGGATTTGATCACATTGCCTCTCGATAGGAAATTATATCACCAGTTCAGGGTAGGTACTCTCCCACTGAACACGGTCACCTGTAAATGGGCTTCTAGCAAAAAAGATCAAATGTGCCCTTTTTGCATAATCTACCCTGAAACTATAGCACATATCTTGTTTATTTGCCCAGAATACAAGGTCCCCCGCCTAAGATGGATAAGAGCAGTCTGTATTCAAAAGGGTATTAGGACGGGGATCACTGCATTAAGAATACTTCAAACTGACTGTTCTGAAATAATAGTGATAGCTTTAGCTAAATTTTTGAAACAAATGTGGCTAATTAGAGCTGGGAAACTGAAAGCCCTCCAGCCGCCCTAAAAGAAATTCAGTATAATGGTGGAATTTTTGTATTTTTCTTAGCCTGTTTTTATGATAGACAGATATTTATTCTTTTAACTGGTCGAGTAGGAATGCCCTACATGTAGTAAACCTAAACCATGATGCTTCTAGTTTTAGTATCATGAATTTAATACTTGATTTAATTGTGTAGCCTAAACTGGAAACATCTGATGATGAATTGTTTTTTTTAAATGTGGTTTTTTGTAAATGATGATGAGATCTGTTTTAATTTGTCTTTTATGACAACAAGTCGAAATAAAGACTGTTTGAACTGAACTAACAGGTTTTTGATGTATTTAATTTTCCACTAGCGGTTTTATTTTATTCTTTATGTTTGCAAAGATGGTCACTCTCACATGTGATGGAGCTATCCACAAAGGTTTTAAGTGGTTTGTAGAGAAGGGGTATGAGTGGCCATGTATTCTATGGGATAAAGTACCCCCTAGCGAACTAAACAAACTTTATATGTCTTTGGCACTGCTTGGTGACTTGTAATATCGTTATAATGTATTGCAGGTGGTACTTTATCCTTTATATCTCTCCAGACTGCTGTTTGCGTTTAGTCCACACCTTCTTTGTATTCAAAAGCTCTACTTTCTAACAACAGATATGAAAACATATTGCGCTAAAATATGGCTAGGTAGAATAAGTAAGGGGATTTGGAATTTTGGGGCATCACATTTTTGCTCATTAGTAAAGACATAAAGAAAAGCAAACAAGGTAACAGATCCTCATACATGCACTGCACAGAAATTTATTTAGAGGCTCAAGCTGGTTCATGGTCAATACCCTGAGGCCTAGATTAACTAAAATAATCATACAGCACAGTGCAGTAATTAAAGCTGCTGCAATATGTTGTGTGAACCAGATAAGCAGAACAGAGGCATAACTGCTAAGATGTGGTGCTGTTCTGCTTCCTCCCTGCACTGACACATTTTTGGCTGATATGCACCAATGCAGACACTCTTGCACCATAGTCAAAGGGTATATGCCTTGTGGGAAGCATGTTTTTTTGTACAGGAAAAGGTCCCTTCTAGTACAAAAAATATGCTATAAGGCAGTGGTTCCCCACAGTTTTTAGAGCCAAGACCCAATTTTTAGAACAATAAACTGGTGTGACCCACCTACCTCTAATGGACATGAGGCATGGCAATTTTTTAATGCAACTAAAGTATCATGTGGTAGTGCATTGTTTTGTACAGACAGCACATTTTCCATTGAAATGGCCACTATATTCACACAGACATACAGTTTAACTAATTATCAGGTTTCTGTGAATATTTATCATTTGTGCATCACCAAGTTAGGGACTAATTATGAGTTTGGCAGTGTGGGAGTGGGCCGCCATGCTACTGCCCCAGTCCCACATTGCCAAACCTTACAGCCCACCATATTAAGAGTCAATTTATAGTCTGGTGGGCGGGTGGGGTGGCATGGTGATCCACGGCAGTGAAGTACAAATGCTCATATGTGAGCTTTAGAACTTCACCGCCGCGGGACCGCCCATGCACTTTTCTGCATGGCATGGACTGTGCAGTCTATGGCGCGCAAGAATTGGGGTGCAGGCACACAGGGAGGCACAGCATGTCTCCCCCTCCATGCACCCTCATGCATAGGGGCAAGTGAGGCCCTGTAGGGCCCGCTTTGTTTCCTCATCACCAGCAGTTTCATGGCGTGAGAACCACTGCTGGCAGTGAGGAAACTCGTACTATGCTTGGTGGTGCTGCAGCGGCATCACCAACCATATTGCGGTCTCAAGACTCCCATGCCAACGCCAAGGATTGCGGATCCCTAGCAATTGCAGAGGTCCCATGGAGGTCCAACTGCAGTACTAGTAATGAGGCAGTCGGACAGCTGGTGCGTCGGTCATCCACTGTCCCCGCAACTACACAACAAGTTAGGTCACCATATGGACCACCAAACTAGTTATTAGACCCTAAGTGTCTTGATTTGTTATGATCCTATTAAAATCTCTGTTTTGAGCATGCTTCAGAGTTGCACAAAAATAATGCTTCATTTTTGGTTTCCACACTGCTTAATGCATACAGTTAATTTACAAGTATATACATGTTGGTGAGTATTGCAAAAAGCAACATCCTACATTGTCACATAAATCACTTAAAAAAATTCTCTCACTTTGCAGTCAGAGAAAAAAAAGTAAACACCAATCCCAATGTTAAAAAACTAAAGCAGCCTTACAACTGAACTCTGTTTTTGAATCACCAGCAAATGTGACAAATTAAACACATAATTTAAAGGCATTTTTATCTATTGCTCTGACTTTTGCCACCTACCACAAATTGGTGGATTGCGACCTACAGTTTGGGAAACACTACTTTAAGGTTTTTCCCTCTTTGTATGTGTACTATAGAATGTAGCACACATGCAAAACTGGAAATATGAGAAGAAATTAAAACATTTCTCCTCATAACATCTGCCTCGAAGAGGTGCAGGATTTTGGCGTAAATCCCTGTCGACAATTCTATATAGCTAGCAATTTACATCAAAACAGATGGATGTGCTTATGGGAACGGGCATGCACCATCCATGGAACAACCCCTTGATGCAAAGTAACGCAAGGCCATGCACTGGGCAGCTGAATGTTACCTTTATGTTCAATCTAACATGATTTCTGTTGGATTGCAAATCCCACCACTATGTTTTGCCTCTGTTTTGCCTTAAAACATTAACACAAACCCAGTGCAAAGTGTTTGTAAGTCTGGGCCTCAGTATCTCCAAGTTAGTGACTGTCAAGTCATAAAACAAATAAGCAATCTCTGAGTCACCTTAACAGTTTTCTTGGTTCCAAGATTGCTGAGATTGTATCATGCAGCAGACAGGTTCTGTAAACCTGATGTTTGGGGAAATTATCAGTTCAAATGAAACAGTGAAGCAATCAAGAACAGACAGCAGACAGCAGCCAGCAGCCAGCAGCATATAATGGACCACATCCTCAGGTACATGCAACAAGTTCAAATGAGATCCTCCAGTATACAGTTAACAGTTTGTAGAGATTTTGGGGTATCACATTTATGTCTTTTTTTTTTTTTTTAGAGCAAATATAATTTGATTTTAAATATGTTCCTATGTAGAGACCACCAAACTTAGAAACTATAAACATGCAAGAACCACAAACCACATTTGTTTGTAAATATTTTGTATACTGCTACAGGGAAATATTTTGAATTGTAGACACTGTTCTTATGAAGAGCTGGTAATTGCCATTGGGGGGAAGTAAAGGTTGTTTGTTTTTAATTCTTAAGCACAAAAATGTAAAAACTCTTAATTTTCTACATCAGGAACTTGCTGCATGATTAAAGTTCACTGAAGCATGTAACGTGTATGTAACCTTTAAAGGCTGCTACAACTAGAAGCATAGAGCAATCTCACATTCATGGAGCCATCTAAGTAATGCCCCCCAGATTACTTGTTTCATCATATGAATCCCACTTTTTAGGTCTTTTAATTGGCTTTCAAAACAAACAACATAATTTCTGTATTGGCCACATTTTTAGAACCAGCAAGAGCACATCCAGACACTGAGCCATTACAAAAACCCCTGCAAGTTGTCTCAATGAGTGCTTTCTCCAACAATCTACCCAAATGGATGGGTGTCTTTGGCACACAAACTTCTCAACTTCTGCAAACCCCACAGCCTGATCACGTTTAGAGGGAAGGCTCCAGACCAGTGCTACTATGTTCTAGCAGGGCCCAGAGCCATAGCCTGGCTGGAAGCAACAAAAGCAAAAGGGAGCAGAAGGTGTTTGACACCGGGGAGCTCTGGCACGAGACGCAGGCAAGAAGCTGAACACAATTCAATAAGTGCCAATGGTTTGCACCGGTGGGAGAAACCGCCATACGTGGTTGGTTGGTGCCTCTCCCACCACCTTTGAATTTGCCAGTCAGGCAGGAGAACACCAACCCATGTATGGGGCACGGACCCCACAACGACACATTCAGTGACAATGAAGTAAAGAGTAACAGATGGAAACAGACAACTAAGTGCATGATCAACAATGGTAATATCTGAACCATCCCCCAACTCTTCTCCCTCAGGGCCACATATAAAACCTATAGCTTCACTGTATAAGTGTGATCAGAGAGATTTGAGCAAAACCCAGATATTTTGGGATCAATTGCACCTGCAACTTCTAAATATTTTAGCAGTACAACATAATTTGACGTGGGCAGACTTGAAGGTAGGTTCGCAAGTGCCAGAAGTATCCAATCATTGTGCAAAGTAATTTTCATGATGAATCTACTATGGCCAGTACAGCAGAATCCATTCCTTGGCAGAGTCAAAAGTCAAATGTTGTTATTACCAATAGATCCTGCTCATCTATGTGTTTCTGAAAATGTTCAGTCACCCAACGTTCAAACATAATGAGACTCACTGTAAGACCTGTCAGCCTTAGGGTGGTCTTCCCCCAAAAATGTTGCCTTCACACCTCATATTTTTGATGTTCTTGTTTGTGCTGGACTCTGGGCACTTTACTACTGCTAACAAGTGCTACAGTGAATATCCCTGATTGGCATATTTAATTTACTTGCAAGCCCCTAGTAGAATGTTATTACATGTACCCAGTGCCTGTTAATTAAATGCTACTAGTGAGCCTATAGCACTGACTGTGCCACACACTGAAGTAGCCCTTTAAACATGCCTCATTTCTGCCATTGCAGCCTGGTTGTGCAGTTTTGAACTGCCATTTTGATCTGGTAATATAAATATTTTGCCAGACTCAAACCTTCCTTTTTAATACATATAAGTCACCCCTGAGGTAGGTCTTGGACATCCCTGGGGCAGGGTGCAGTGCATCTACAAAGCAGGACATATTCTTTTTAGTTGTATTTGTCCTGATAGTTAAAAGCCCTAACAATTGTTTTTCATTACCACAAGACCTACCTCTCCTGAAGGACCACATTGAAGGTAATATAACACATTTAATAAGTTGTAACTTCTAAATGACAGCAGATAACCAGTTCATGTTTGGTGTCTTTGACACGGTAATGAAAAATACTCTCTTATGGTAAAGCTGGATTTTTTGTTACAATTTTGAAAATGCCACTTCTAGAAAGTTCCTGCCTTAGCCACTTTGTGCCTACAGCCTGTCTCTGGGTCATATGACTGGGTATAATTAACAGTTGCGCTTTGGGCATTCATGTTATGTTATGTTATGTTATACTGATTTATAAAGCGCACAGCTGCCCCAGCAAAGGGGCGTCCCGGCGCTGCAGCATCAGAAAGCGGAACCATATCACTAAAATGGAGAACGGCACGAGGAGTAGAACATGAAGGAAGAACGTTAAGTAGGGAGAAAAAGAAAAGTTTTAATCGCCTTCCTAAAGCCGGATAAACAGGTCATGCTACGTATCTGTCCAGGCAGAGAGTTCCAAAGCTTTGCTGCTAAGCAGCGAAAAGACCGCCCCCGCACGATGGCATTTAATACGGGGGACAGTAACCAAATGTTGCCCCAAGGAGCGCAGCTGACGCACAGGAATATATGGAACAAGTAGATTGCTTAGCAGACTAGGAGTAGCCAGCTTCAAAATCTTAAATGAAAGACAAAGCGTCTTAAATTAAATGCGCTCCATTATGGGGAGCCAGTGAAGTTTACGAATAGCACTGGCAGAAGAACAAAAGCGCGTTAGCCCAAATAAGGCTCCAGCAGCAGCATTTTGAACGTGCTGCAGCCGTGATATTTCTGCCTGGTTAGCCACTAAAAGTAGAGAACTAGCATAGTCCAGACAAGATAGAATAGCTGGCGTGTTGGAGGGTCAAAGAACTTAAGAAGAGGCTTAAGACCCCGTAGAAGACCAAAACAAGTGCCGGCCACTTTCTATGTGTGGTCTTGAAAAGTGAGGGAGGAATCCATCCAAACCCCCAAATTCTTTACCACCGGTTTTGGGTTAGTAACACTGCCCAAGACATCCGGCCACCAACTCTCATTCCAGAGGCTAGCATTTTTCCCTACTAACAAAACCTCAGTTTTGTTAGCATTCAGCTGTAAGCAGTTAGAAGTCTTCCAGTCCGCGGCGGCTGCCAGGCCGCCTCTAAACCTTGAGGCGCTCAGTGTGGAACCTTCAACCAGGGTCACCACCAGCTGCGCATCATCCACATAGGAGAACATGGTGAGGTCCAACTGCCTGTCGACCGCCGCAAGAGGCTGAACATACAGATTGAATAATGACAGACTGAGTGCCGAGCCCTGAGGCACCTCCTGATCGATGGAATGGGTCAGAGAAAGAAAGGGGGGGCTGATACATGAAAAGATCTGTCAGTTAGATATGATCTGAACCAATCCAGAGCCACGCTAGTCACACCCACCTCCTCCAACCGCTGAAGCAAAATACCGTGCGAGACCGTGTCAAAGGCAGCACTAAGATCCAACAGGATCAGTGCCGCCGTCTGACCGGAATCAAGAATGGTCTGCAGATGTTCCGTTATGGCCAAAAGAGCAGTTTCCGTGCTCTGGCCCGGGCGGAACCCATTCTGAGACGGATCCAAGATGTTATTGGAACTAAGAAAATTTGTGAGTATGTTATTCACATATGTCTCTGTGATCTTAGCCACCCAAGGGAGGAGAGAAATAGGTCTAAAATTTTCAGGTTTAGTAGCGTCAAGCGATGATTTCTTAAGAATGGGGGAAACCCATGCCTGCTTCCATAAAACAGGGACAATGGCAGCCTTCCTTAAAATAATCTGTGACTCATTATACCAGGGACTCATTTTCGAAGAACAGCCCCTGGACCACTTGGCCGGAATAAGAGAGTCTAGGCCATGGGTGATCCAATCGCAAAGCAGGGTATATCCTGTTTCGGCGTGATTAAAAGGTCCCAGAGGATGCATGTCAAAAAAAGCATGACGATCCTCCAGCCTCAATTTATGCCATGGGCGTTTAAAAGCAAGCGGTCAAATGGAGTTTTTTATGGGTTCAGAAGTCAAAAGGAACATTGTTACCAACGAATGGTCAGTCCAGCCCATAGGTTTAGGAGTCTCTACAATTGCAGTCAAAATGTTGGAAAAAATAGGATCCAGCAGATGCCAAGCCGAATGGGTAGGCCCGGGGACCAGTTGGTTAAGTTGGTATGGCTGGAGAGCTTAGGTGTGCCTGGATGGGCAATTACTGGCAGGATGAGAGGGAGGTGCTAAGCACAACCCTGCTTACACTTGAACAGGCTGTGTCTTGTCTCCACACAAAAGACTTCATACCCCATGTATTGGGTCTGGAGCCAGAGAAGGGAAGGCAGGACTCTAATGAAATTCAAAGGAAAGCCTCTAGAAACTTCCCACACTCCAAAGGCAAACCTGGATATAAATATTGGACGCAAACATTGGAGGTCAATTGAGGCTCAGTAAGGTCAACAACAGGAATTTTCCCTTTTCACGATGACCATAGAAAAGAATAGGTTTTCTTCTGTTTGTCAAGATAGGAATCTAAACATATTGCTCTCTCTATTGTTCATAAATTTGAACAGTATGTCTTCACACACCCCATGGGTGTCATGCTTCATCAACGGCCATGTTTGCTTGCCAGAGAATGTTTCTAGTGGCAGGCAGCTCACCTATGTGACCATAAGGAACACTGTTGGATGAAGGAGGGGAATAGGGATCCAAGATTATAAGAGCTAAAGATCTCAGTGACCTTCAGTGAAGAACTACCTCTATTCTGTTCTGGAGGAAGCATGATGGTTAAAAGCTACAGCAATGTCTGGGAGTGGTGATTAGTCCTGCATCTGTCTGTCAACATGTTTCAACCTAAGGCCCCATAAGGGGTCTGTGACTTTTGTCTGGAGCAGTGCACCCTCTGTCACGTGGCCCATGGGGACATTGTCGTCTTCCCTAAGTTTGCATGAGCACGCTGCAGACTGTCCGCTGCTTTGCACATGCTCCTACACAAGTTTATTTAGCAAATGCCTCTTATGATATTTTCTCATGAGAACCTACTGCTGTGTTCACGCTTTGCAGGTTCCTGGGATTTAGTCTGAACATTGTGAACACGGTCAAACAACAATGCCCCTTGCTATTCAGTTCTGGTCAGGACCTAGCACCTAGACAAAGCATACAGATGCAGCTGTTGTTTGGGAATACGTACGTTGGTCTTCTTGGAATACACGGGTAGGTAGGGAACACTTGGAGAGGCACCTTTCCAGGGAGAAGAGCATGACAGCACCTATGATGTAGAACTACCATCCATAGACTGAGGTACAGGGTCTGCAGATAACACCCAGAGATCTTCTAAAATATATTCATCATGCTTCTATACAAGGGGAGGGAGGTTAAGTGATGCTGCCTCTCACTATGACAGCTCCTTTTATGATTTGCGGACTACTTGCTATGCTGACCGTATTTGTGTTATGAAGTTTTCTGCTTATTGTGGCACGTATACTGCATATTAGAGTACGTCAGTTAAAATAAATATTTTAAACTTGTTCCAGTCTCTGTCAGATCTTATTGGGAGCGAAAGGGTGTGTCTTGTAACCCTGATTCCTGTGAGAGTCTGGAGTGTTGGGTTCTGGGGTGTCTAATCACTTGTTGCTGTGTGAGTGAGTAGGAGGGCAAGTGAGACACAATAGCTAGTCGGCCTGGGCTCATGGGTAGTAAGGTGGTAGGATGATTCAGTCCCTATATACTAAGGTCCCATAATCCTACACATAGTTCTGTGTTTGTGCAGAATCCCGGCAACACCTCTTTCCCTAGACGGCTAGTGTAAACTAATTCACACACACAGAGGCATACATTCACACAACACCATCTAGTATATGTTTCCTTTTTCTCTGCTAAATTGAAGGAACGTTTTCTCAGTGTGTCTTCTGGTGGTCCTGTGGTAACATATAACAAAAAGATAAAAGGAAATGTTTAATCAACAGACAAAGACAAACAATAAAAGATAAAGGATCATGCTGCACACATTGTTATTTTGTTTTTTAGCTCAATGCAAATTTGCGAAAAGCAGATCTATGAGAGAATCTTACTGAACGCTCCTTGGTACACTGCATATCGGTGTACAAGCTGAATGGATTACCATCAGACGCAGACATGCACACAGAAATGCACATAATATTGCATCAAAGGTTTCTTCAAATACCTTAAACTAGACAAGGGTAGGGCCAGAGGAGGAGATTGATGAGGGTAGCCTTGTAGTCAGACACTGAAAAATTAGAAATATTTAAAATCACAGAAAATGGTGAAAAACCCATGATATATGATACTCCATAACGGACATAGTCAAAGTTTACACCCTGCTTTCCCACCTATTTTGGTGTCCGTCTCCTCCAGACAATGCATTGGGAAGGGACATGCCAGTAGAAAAAGTAGCTGCATACGTGTGCGGCTGCACAGGCATGTGGTATGTGAGGGCATGCCCATGCACATACTCACATGACTGATGGTACACATGGGAATTGGAGTCCTGCAGGTTTGGCCATGCACACGGTCACATGACTGATCTGACTCATGGGAATTGGAGTGCCACATGAAAATCTGTCTCCACACTGCGTCATGTAGCGCAAGTCACTAATAGAAAAAAGAGTTCTGAGCGCCTATTCTCCATACACACTATGGATACTTCTATAAATTATGCAGAAAATTAGATTTTGATACTTCTGGATAAGCAATAGTCACTTTAACTTAATAGAGGATCAACAGGAATTTTATAGAAAAACCCTCAGGATTATGCCAGACTCAAAAACTTTGATAATCATATTGAGTGTTTATTAAATACCTCAAAGAGGATTTTAAAAGTTATTTGAAAAAAACAATAGTCACATTAAATGTTCATTAAGCAATCAACAAGAGTTTTTTTCTCTTTCCCTTTTCTCATGTAAGGGATTACATGTATGAGACTAATAGTGAATGATAGTAAAATGGTCAACCAATCAGAAGGACTTATGAGGTTTGAGACAAGCCAGGAGGTAGAATATTGTGAACAATGATAACTGTAAACTGGTAGGAATGAGAATCTCCTGACACATCTAAAGGCCTATTTTGTTTGATTGTGTGTTCATAGATCTAATGTTATCCCCTATTGAGCAATGTTTATAATATGTTGCTCCTAGCCAGAATATGTACTTTTTCCAGTGCTACCACCTGATCTCATCCTCACTTTCTTTGGTTTCCAGAAAGTGGGCTGTCATTTCCGTAGTTCCCTTATTGCATCTGATATTACTTCTGTGGCCATCTATTCAGAGGCAAACATTTTTGTGAAGTCAAGCCCACATATCCGAGGCCGCAAGGGCAAGTGATCATACACACAGTGTTGTCTGTATTACAGTTTGTATGAAATCTGATAATCCAAGGGCGGTCTGTTCCAATATCAATTTCCTAATACGTATTGGAGAATTTACAGACTGAGCATCATATGCATGGGTAATGGCATGTGACCGGAGGATGATCCCATAAAGATTTTGTCTGAGTGGGATGGCAATAGTCATAAAACCTGCCAAAAAAGAGGACGCAATTGTGGTGATGGATAAGGAGATGTACAAAGCTGAATGCATTTGTCTTCTATCCGATAATAAAACCTATGAAGTTCTTGGCTCTGACCCTAATGACAACCTCAGGAGTATAATTGGTAACATAACCGAGGAAGCCTTAGCATCAGGTTGGATAACGAAACAGGAGGCTGATTTCCTATGTCCCAGGGAAACCCGTATTGCCCAATTCTACATCCTACCTAAGATCCATAAAATTAGATTCCCACCTCCAAGAAGACCAGTATTGTCAGAGATTAGCTCCATCCTTGAACCCTTATCAAAGTTATGTGATTGGTTCGTGTTAGACCTGGTACCATTGGCGTGAGTCTCCCTTCCATTTTTTCCTGATTGCCTCCTCTGTTTTTTATATGTTTTACTGGTTTAGATGCTTTGGGCACTGTGCCACTGCTGTTCAGTGCCACAGTGCAAGTGCTCACTTTGTTAAATTGATGTACTGATTAGTGACTCCATGATTGCGTTATTTGATTTACTTGTTAGACCCTAGTAGAGTACACCATGTGTGCCCAGGGCTTGTAAATCAAATGCTGCTGGTGGGTTTTAAAAAACAATGGATTTAGGCCCAGATCTCTGTACTGGGGTGAATGTATGACATTGTTCTGCATTCTGTCCATCAACTGTTGTTTTTGCTGGTGGGCTTGCAGCACTGGTTGTGCCACCCACAGAAGCAGCTTGTAAAGTGTGTCTCAGGCCTGCCATTGCAGAGCCTGTGTGCAGTCTCTGACTGCCATGTTGATTTGGCAAGTGCACCCACTTGCCAGTCCCTAACCCTTCTCTTATCTTCATATCAGACACCCCTAAGGTAGGCCCAAGGGCAGGGTGCATTGTGAGTATAACGTAGGACAAGCCCTGGTGTGTGTGGCACGTCCTAATAGTGAATTACAGCCATTTTCGTTTTTCACTATTGCAAGGATACCTGTTCCCCATAGGCCAGAATGTGCAGTTTGATTATAACATCCTATAATCCTAACTGACCCAGGGAACATGATAGAAATTTGAGTTTAGTATGCCTGAACACAGAATGATAAAATCCATCTTTTAGTAAAGGTGGTTTTAACATTCTGTGTTTTAAAATACCACTTTTAGAAAGTAGGTATTTTCTTGCCTAACTGTCCAAGCCTGCCTCTGCTAGGTTGTGTATTGTGTGTCTGGTCTTGTGAATGACAGGGGCTGGGGGATTCCAAGAGACAGGGTGAGTCAGCACAGGGCTGAATAGAGAGATCTGCGTCTGGTGTCCCTGGCTTACACTGTGAAAGGAAAGAAGGAGTCTTGTCAACAAAGTGCTCCAGGACTGACCAGAACTGGTTTGGACTACGCCCAGGCCGCTCTGCCTTCAGAGAACAAAGAGAATAGTAGTGTGAATATGGGGACCCAGACCCCAAGACTTTAGATCACTTCTGGAACAACAAGACAAACCTCTGTCAAGGAGAAGAACCAAAGAAGCTGTATGAGTTGGACTGCCCCCCTGCCAGTGTGCTGTGTTGTTGGGTTGGTCTGCAGTGGTGTCTTCATTGCCAAGGAGAGGAGAAGGAACATTTAAAGAACTTCCATCATCTTGCAGAATATTACTACAAGGGCTTGATTTGAGCTTTGACCGAAGTCTCAGGGATACCAGACTTCACTCTTTCTGTTTGCCTGCATCTGGAACTTGCTGTTCTAGTGCTACAGAAGGAATCTGCAACACAGATGCCGGCGAGCGACGCCGTCATCTGCAACAAAGTCGTGTGCGCTGCTCCGACTTGCAACGTGGACCCGACGCCGGCCGCCGTGCCACATCAACGCCAGCGAACGACATCGTAAGCCTGCCATAGCTGTGAGCGCTGCTCCGGCTTGCGACGCCGGCCCAGCGCTTGCTGCTGTGCCGCATCGACTCCGAAGCTGACATCATCGCGGAGCCGATCGACTACGTGGGTGGTCAGGAATCCATCGACACTGTGGTTTCAGCACCATTGTGACGTCACTTCCTCTCCAGTCAGGAACTAACACTTCCCCTGCCTGCGCAAGCATCCAGGTACCGACGCATCACTCCCCGAAGCAAGGAACCGGCGCCGCAATGCACCAACGACGCCACACCTCCCCGATTCCGTGAGCTGTCTATGTATTCACTTTTCCAAGGTACTCTTAATTGTGGGTCTGTTTTGACCTCGCGGTCGGTGCCGTACTTTGGGATTTCTTTGACCCCGACATCTTGATAACTCTCGTTGGGGTGATCTGTTGGTAAAAACTGCTTTCAAGTGAAGAACCGATTTTTAAACTAATTCTACCATCTTGAAGAATTCTTATTGAGTACAGTATTGTCGATTTTTGTCGTTTATGGTCTTGTGACAAGTCTATAGAAAGGATACTTATTTTTATAATACAACCTGTGTGGTGTCCATCTGTAGTGTTTTCACTGTATTGCTGTATGTGTTCACAAATGCTTAACACACTGCCTGAGATAAGCCTGTCTGCTCATGCTAAGCTACCAAGGGGGTGAGCAGGGTTTATCCAGTAGTGTAATCCACTTTCCCTGACTTAGAAGCAAGGGTCCCTATTTGGTCAAAGGTACCTACCTCTGCCAAATAGAGACCCCCAGATCTAACAGTTCCTCTGAACTTTAGTCACAAAAATGCCATCGTACCTTAAGGACACAAAAGATGTCCTTGTCCTTCTTAGAGATCTGAACATATACAGTACTAAAACAATTCTCATTACTATGGATATTGAAGCCCTCTATATCAGTATTCCCCAAGAATGCACCTTAGAAGTGATAGAATTCATACTGAGGGAGACAGAGATTGATAGTATCTCCCCTTTCGAATTTGTCATTGAATGTGACTAAGTGGCCCTAACTGAAAATATCTTTGAGTAAAATGCCACATTATATCATCAAATGCAAGGGACTTCTATGGGCAGTACCTTTGCCCCAGTCTGGCCTGTTTATGCCTATACCATTTTGAGACTGACCACATTTATTCACCTATCAACCCGTTTTCAGTCCGGATTGTTATCTGACCAGATACATAGATGATACCCTAATCATTTGAAAGGGTGATGGGAAGTCTGCCCTTGAATTCCTCACATGAGCCAACATGATTGATCACTTTCTTTTTTACTCCTACCTTTAGATTTAAAAACATCACATTTCTTGATCTCAACATCGAAGTGAGAAACAAACCATTCATCACAAAGGTTTTTGAAAAATCACGAGACAAGAATCATTTATTACAATTTGATAGTTTCCACCCTAGGGCACTGAGAGAGAATCTCTCATTCAGACATTCCTCTGCTTTAGGAACAACTATTCCAATGTGCAAATATTTAATGAACAGGCAAAAGTCTTGATCAATAAACTTGGTAGATTAGACACCAACAGAATATTGAAAAAGGCAAAAAAGTGTGTTTGTAACAATAATAGAGACTCTTTACTTGAAACTATTCCGAAACATCCAGTGAACAGAATCACATGTGTATCCACCTCCTTTTCTAATAGATTCTGAAAGATTATTTCAAGGAACTGGAGAATCTTACATTGCACAGGCAATAATTGGGTTTCACCCCTTTTCAAGTTTAAGAAATGAACCACTATTAGGGATCATTTGGTACACACTAGACAAATAAAATTGGATCACACTTAGACAAAACATGATGGTATCTTCCTCCAGCCACAGGCCATTACCAATGCGTAAGATGCACAGTCTGTAAATTTACCAACAGGTATAAGAAAATTGATATTGGAACTGACTGCCCTGAGATTATCAGATCCCATACAAACTGCAATGCAGACAATGCTGTGTATATGATCACTTGCCCTTCCGGCCTCAGATATGTGGCATGATCTCATGAAAGTTTGCATCATAATCAATAAACACAGAAGTAATATCAGGTGCAAGCAGGAAGCTTCAAAAATGATGACCCACTTTCTGAAAGCCAAACTCAGTGAGGACTGGAAAAAGTTCATATTGCAAGGACGGAAAACATATTACAAGCATTGCACAATAGGGAACAATGTTGGTTATAATGCATTATGACTTGGCAGTATCGATCGGCTACAGATCCCATGATAACACATAATAGGCCATTAGATGTGTCAGGAGATACTCATTCCTACCAGAGACAGTTATCATTGCTTACAATATTCAAACTCCGGGATTGTCTCATGCCCCATAGTTCTTCTGGTTGGTTCATTCTGTCACTATTGTTCACTATTAGCCATTCATATATATACCTTCACTTGGGAAAAAGGAAAGAGGGAAAAAAACCTTGTTGATTGCTTCGCAAGCATATAAAGTGGTTATTGGTTTTTCAAATAGCAATTTAAATCCCCCTTGAGGTATTTAATTAACACTCAATCTTATTATTTAGTTTTTTTACCACTATAATCATAATTTGTGAGTCTAGTATAAGCTTATGTTTTTTTTAAAAAAGCATTCCTGTTGATCGTCTAGGAAGTTAAAGTGACTGTTGTCTTTCCAGAAATAGGAAAATTATATTGTAGGCATCATTTTAGAGAAGTTGCCATAGCGTGTATAAAGAACAGAGAAGCAGAACTCTTTTTTCTAATAGCCACTCGCGCTAGATGGCCACAATAAGGAGACAGGCTTTCATGCGGGACTCCAATTTAGAGTATTCTCGTCAGTCATGTGACCGTGTAGAAGAACATGCCTGCGGGTATCCAATTCTCATGAATCCAATCAGTCTCCTTTTTCTACCGGTGTCTCCATTGCCATTACTTTGTTGGTAGGAGACATAAGCCAAATTAAGTGGGAAAGCAGGGTGTAAACTTTGATGACATGAGTAATGGAGTATCACTCACCATGGGCTTTCCCCAATCCTTGGTGCCTTCTAAATATTTTCAATGTTTCAGTGTTTGACTACAAGGCCATCCTTGTTGATCTCCTCCATAAGGCACTACCTCAGTCTAGTTGAGGGTACATGTAGAAACTTTTGATGAGATCTAATGTGCATGTCTGTGTGCTATCACCATCCACACAATCTGTACACTGATGTGCAGTGTACCACGGAGTGGTCACAAATGTTCTTTCATTAATGTGCTTTTCATAATTTTGCATTGAACTACAGCACAAAATATTGATGTGTGCAGAATGATCCTTTACCTTCAGTTGGAATTCAACCGATTTTGGGGGACACTGAAGCCTTAATATAATATATTTGTTTGTCTTTGTTGATTAAAAATTGCCTTTTCTCTTTCTTTATATGTTACCACAGAACCTCCCAAAGACACGCAGATGAAGCTTTCTTTCAATTTAGCAGAAATAAAGGAAACATACATCAGATGGTATTGAATAAATGTATGCCTGATGTATGCCGGATTTAGTTTATGCTAGCAGCCTAAGGAAAGAGGCATCCATAGTCCTGATTAATGCCACAGGCCACTTATGTGGTCAAAGGCTGAAACATGTTGATGCACAGATGCAAGAGTAATCACAACTCCTAGTCATCGCTGTATTTTTAACCATCTTGTTTACTCCAGAACACAAGTAAGTTAGTTTCTCACTATGATCACCAAGATTTTAGGCTTTTGTAATCCTGGTTCCCAACCCCTATGCTTCCTCCACAAGTTTTTCCTATAGTCCCATAGGGGAGTCTGCCCGCCACTAGAAAAACTATCTGTCAAGCAAGGATGGCCGATGATGAAGCAGGACACCCAGAGGGTGTGTGAGGCCATACCTTTCAATTTTTTCTAATTGACTCCCAGAGCATAACAGAAAGAGCAATATATCTAGGGTCCTATCTTGATAAACAGAAAAAAAACTATTGTTTTTATCTTAAAAAAGGGAAAATTCCTGTTATTGAACTTACTGTGTCTCATTTGCCCTGCAGTGTTTGTGTATCATTAGAGGAAGGATGCAAATGTAGATTGCCCATAACTTTCCTCTCATTACCATGACCTTGAAAAAAGTGTGTGGTGTCATAGTTTGTGTGTAAATATTGTACCTCAGACACCGACTCTTCAGTACACTTATGGACCTGTGGATACTCTGCCAGGAAAAAGGACTAATGTGCTGTTTAAAGGACTGACACTCTGTTGGACTGATGCTCCGACAGACTGCAGCCCAGCAGGTTTGACCTGCTGCCTGTTGGTATCTTGCATCTATTTGACCCAGTACCCCAAAGTGACCCCAAGGGCTGGTTGGCTGGCCTCTTAACTAAAGCCTCAGGGACCAAGGGCTCCAACAACCTTGACCCAGCACCTGGACTCTGCGATCTGTGAGTCCTACCCTGCCAAGTGGTGCCACCCCAGTACCAACCGGACCCTTGGAAGAGGTCCTGAAAGTGCTTTGTCAACCCATATATGGACCCAGGAGAACCAATGCATCTCCTCTGTTGTCCATCTCCCACAGATCTGGTACTTCGCCTTTGGAACCAACGCATCGCCTCTACTACAAGAGTTGTCACAGTGCAAGGACTCTACACCCACCTTGGTGCCTGCATCAACACAGTTGTTGTGTGAAGATTCACTGATGGAGCCCCAGCCTCCATGATGACGCAGGTTGTTGTATCGCAGCATCACAGCTGTTCACCTGTGTGGTGCATCCTTGATACCGGACTTCTCTTGCCAGGCCCTCCTCAATGGGCTACTCAATGATGATGCACGACCTGGCATCACAGCTCCAAAGCTTCTCAGAACAAATGCATCCTTGGCGTGGGACCCACAACGCTCTGCAAACCAGAATTTAAGGTACTCTTGTTCAGCGGGCCTCATTGCGTCCCTGTAGCCTGTCTGCGCTCCATCGCAGTTGGCCTAAACTTGTGACTTTGCCCAGATATCCACAGTTGGCACTTTGTGCTTTATGGCGCTATTTTCACTGAAATCATTAAACCTGCATATCTACGGTTATAATGGCTGGATTTATGCCATTTTCGGCTAGTTTTATTTATTACAAACTGCTTTATCGTTCCTGATCAAGTGTGGTATCCTTCTGTGGTGTGTTTTCACTGTGCTACTTTTTGAAGTGTTGCACACATACTTTAATGTTGCATCTATAGGTTAGTTTATTATTATTATAAGAACTTGCAGAGTCAATGAAGAGCATCACATGCATAATAAGAAGTGATCAAAGAAATAAATAATAATACAACAAATACAATTCCACATATACTAAATTACAATTACATTAGAGAGAGTGGAGCCTTTAATTTGTGATAGTGCCACTGAAACGACAACCCTCTACAGAAATGGCACAGTGGCAATCATGCAGATCATTCACTGAGGGACGCCAACAGACTGATGCCCTAAGCACATCTAAAACCTGGGAACATCACCAATCAACACTACCCTGGCACACATCATCAGCACCTTCATCATGTAAGCCAGTTTTCTGGGTGAATGGAAACCTGCAGAAATCAACACTCTACTCAAGGAGCCAATAGCCAACTTGAATTAACTGAGCAACTTCCAGCCCATTTCCATGATCCCCTATACAGCCAAACTGATTGAGAAGGCCATTAACGAGCAACTCACAACCCACCTCGAACTTCAAAATCTTTGATTCAACACACAAACAGAATTCAGAAAGAACCACAAAACCGAAATAGCACTCACCGTGGCCACCAATGATATTCTAAATATCGTCATCATGTTTGACCTCTCCGCGGCCTTCAACACTATCTCCCACAATACCCTCATCAGAAGACTCTACAAGATTGGAATACACTCTCAAATAGATCTGTTCCTTCCTCACAGGAAGAACCCAAAGGGTTAGGCTGCCACCCTTCACATCACAGACCAAGAAACTGCTACACGATGTCCCAAAGGGGTCATCCTTCAGCCCCACCCTTTACAACATTTACATGACACCTCTCACCAACATCATCTGATCACAACACATCACTGTCATCTCCAACTTCAGCAACTGCATGACCATGGGAACAGACTGGATGCTCAACTCTGACAAGATGGAAGTACTGGTCTTTGGCAACAAGACTTCCCCCTGGAATTTCACCTGGTGGCCATCTGAACTAGGACCAACCCACAGACCACACAACAAATCTAGGGATCATCCTGGACAATAAGCTCAACATTAAAGCTCCCCGCAGTATGCACCTCCTACTTCCACATGCTATGCATGTTGTGAAAGATATTGAAATGATTTGCTCAGACAGACCATCACGTAAGCACTTATTACCAGCAGGTTAGACTACAGCAACATTCTCTTTGCTGGAATCTCAAACAACTCCTAAACAAACTCCACACCATCCAGAAAACAATTCCAAGACTCATACTGAACCTCCCATGCTGCACCCACATCACACCGCACCTCAGGAAGCTTCACTGGCTCCCTGTTCACAAGCACAGTTAATTCAAACTTCTCAAGCACACATACAAAGCCCTACACAATGCAGGACCAGAATACCTGAACAGCCGCATATTCTTTCACCAACCCACCAGACTCCTATGCTCTACCTCACTCTCACATGCACATACTTCCTGCATCTGCAAAAGCAAAACTGGAGGTGGCTCAATCTCCTACATTGCACCCAAGACATGGAACAACCTCCCTCAACACATCAGGCCCTCCTCCTCACTTCTTGAGTTCTGCAAGAAGCTAAAGACCTGGCTCTTCATATAATCACCTTGATACCACAAAACTAAACACCTTGCCGAAGCGCCTGCATACCCTCTTGGGTGATTAGTGTCCTATAAAAATCAACATTACATAACAAAACATCGTGTCTTATACAGGTATAAATAACGAAATTAAAAATCTATAACTTCTGATTTTCATCCCGAAATAAAATCCACAGAGGCTGAAATTGCAATTCCATCATGTAGTTAGGGAGGGGAGGCCCTCATGGTGTTCTCAGCAGATGTGTGTCCCCATCTGTAATTTTGGACTAAAAGCTGAGATTGCCTGATTACTACCGATGTAATGTTGACATAACAGAGCTTCAAAGGCTCAAATGCCCAGCACTTGGCCTACTTTTCCCCTACGAATGTGCATAACTTTGATAACAATGGAATTTAGTCTCAGGTTTTAAGGTTCAGCACCCCAACCACTGCTTGTCTGCATGTCTGAATTGAAAGCTGATTGAACAGTTCTTTTGTTGAGTACTGGGCAGATGCATGGGGCATGCAACAGTGATTCTTCTGGTGACTCACAGAGCTTGCACGTTTGGTTCCCATTGGTTTTCTGCCATGGTGGGGCACTAGGTAATGTGGAGTGAATGCAGAAGCTATACAGTACGAATTTACTTTTCAAGGCCTTTGAACACTCTTCTCATAGTACGGTTGTGGCTTTAAAGCATTATAAGGATTTATAATTAAAAAGGGGGGCTTTTGCTTAGCAATTAGATCTTTATCATCTAAATGGGACTTTGTGCTTGTCCATTTGTTCAATACTCTTCAATACTCTTTTGAAGCTGGCAGTGGGTATTGACTGAGCCCAAAGATGATTAGCCTGTAAATGACTTATGGATTCCTCCAAGTAACGTCTTTGATGTGAAGCTGGACTGCAGTCATCTTGTGCTATAACAGGTAATCCAAAGTGTCCAGTTGGACTGAGTGCAACCTGAGGCACATTTTTAGAAATGTGCTCCTGCTTTCTAAATTCTGTTTGACTAGGCCAAACTCTAGTCATACCTGGGCCTTAGCTGTGTATTTGGGCAATCCGAAAACGTGTCTGTAGGTTTGAGCAATCAAGCAATCCAGGAGATGGAGTATCTGCCTCTCATTATCTGCCTTCTTTAGGTAATGGCTGCAGTCAGCTTGACTCTCATGGCCTCCAACAGGTAACTGAGTATAGGGACCCATATTAACTATAGTAGTGAATTCAAAGCTAACCTATGTGCCAGTGTTTTAAATTTCATTGATTTACCATGTGGCATGGATAACTCTCCACTGGCTATAATGACCCCCAGATATTTGTACTGTGCTACAGTTTCCAATTTCTCACCATTTGTAGGCCCCTGATCCCTGGTTATACATTTTTCCCAATTTTAAGGGTCTTCATTTTTTTGCAATTAACCACAAATTTATTTTTGGTTGAAAAAGTGTGGACACTGTCCAACAGCCTATCCTTGTTTTTTTTAACAGTAGTAAGTCATTCACGTAAAGTAGATTTGATAGTTGCAAAGGACCCAGTTTCGGGGCATCTGCATTGGTCTTGCTAAGTTCACTCAACAAATCTCAGATATATAGATTGAATAGGAAAGGAGGGAGCACACAACCTTGCTTGAAGCCAATGTCGAAAAAGGTTTTCCTAGCGAGCCTGGTCCCGCCACCCAGTTTAACCTGCAGTCACGTATTTGTATATAGGAGTTGGATGCACCATAATATTGCTGAAGGGATACCTAAGTTACATAGTTGTATTCATAACAAAGCGTATGGCATGCTGTTGAACGCAGCCTTTAAGTCAACAAAGTTGATGAGCGTTATTATTTTGGTAGAAAAAGTTTTGCCATGAAAAATTGACAGGGCCAGAACATTTATTTTTTGTAACTTATTTTTATTATAATATTGCATTATTTATCACAAACATCATTGCATTCCACTTTTTTTCCCTTTTACTTTTTTACATAGTTAACACCTGTGCTAATAGCTCCAATTGCATTACAATGTGTAAGTTACTCCAGGATCTCAAACCCACTCTTCATATATCTTTACAGTCCATATGCCACAATCACAAGGGTAAGGATCATACAGTATGAGTAAAAAATAAATAATATCAATATAACAATTGTACAGCAGCAATCGATGACTAACTCCACTCCCAGGGTTGAGGGTTCCATTTTGGAGACTGTGTGAGCAGTGTGGGAGGGGGCCCTACAACTTAACTATATCTATCTTCTCCTGTGCTTGGGGATCCGAGCTATCCTATGCCTCTGTGGGTGGCAAAGATGCATTTGGTTGTTCCCCCTGGGAAGCACCCAATAAGGCCAAAAGATTTGACAGAGTTCCACATCGTGGACAGAATCATGTCTGATTTAGCAGCACTATTTTTAGGTTGGCCACCCAGTCAGCCACATCTTGGAGTAGCAAGCTTGCAAAATTGTTGGCCTCTACATCAAGGAGGGCTATGAGTCTGTGATAGGCTAGATTACTTTTCGCCCCATAAAAATGGGATTTATCATGGAGCCTCCTCATGATTCTGGGCCCTCGCCTGTCAACCAGGCTGTGTTGTATAGTATATTGACTTCCTTGGCCCAGAAATTTGAATTGGGTTTATAAATGGCCTGTGGCATACCATTTGGGCTGGGAGCATGTGCTGCCTATGTATGCTTGATTGCCTTTATTCATTTTTCTCTATAAATCTCCACCGGTACTGATGTTATTGGAGGATCTTGGTGTCAGTATTGGTGCTGCTTTCCGCAACTAGAGTTTGGGTCTTGCCTATGGTTATGGAAAAATGGTCCTGTAAATGTCTGACCCATGCAGTTTCATATATATGTATGTTAAAATATTTTCCTGATATGTTGGATTTTTCTTTTTACTAGTGTGCATCAGTTTGCTCCAATATTTTCTCTAAGTTAAGCTTTACTGCTCTGTGCCAAGCTTTCAGGGGGTTGAGCACAGTTAATTCAGGGTTGACTAGTGACTTCACCCTGACAAGGATTGTGATTGCTGCTTGAGCGGGGTTTCACCCCCTCAACCCGTAACTCAATTTCTTACACTCGCTATAATATTTTGCAGCTCCAGTGGGAATTTTGTTTTTTAATAGTGGGATTATGTTTACGCTCTTCAAGGCAAATGTAACTGTACTCTCACTAAGAGATGTAGTCACCGGATCTATTCACAGTTTCTCCAAGCAGGTAGGCCTTCAAGAATGAGCTGGGGAGTGCACCATTGTTATGATCTCTAGGCTGAATTTTTGGTTGTGTAGAGAGGACTTAAAATACAACTGTACAATCTTTCTGGTTATCTGACTATTCCAACGGAATAATACTGTGTGTGGTAATGATCGGCTACAAGTAGTGGAACTATTGCTGCTACATTTACTACTAAGTGCAAGTGCTTTAACTAGATTAATGAGACAGTGGCATAGGAAAGTAGCACAGGCGAATTATCACTATTGATATTGCATTGTATTCTGTGCACATGCTGTCATTGCACAACAGTGTGACTTGCCTTTGACAATCATATCACCTTTGCTTCCATGAGTTCACAAAATCATTTAAGTAAAAGGTGAATTGTTCGAGTTTGAATGAAGTAAAAAAAAATAGATGAAAAAGAGGGGGGACTTGACGGTTAGTCATGAGTGAAGAGGTAGACAATGGTGAAAGCCTGAAGAGGCATTTGGGAAAATGAAGACATCATACAGCTTATAGAGCTAGTAGAATAATCGACAAGGTGGGTGTCCTTCATTGAGTTTATATTCTTCATATGCAACTTACATTGGAAACAAGTAGATGTTCAATACATTTGGCATGAAGGAGTGACCAGTGCATTAATCATAGATACAAATATGATGTAAACAGTATACATTTAAAGAATTGCATAGGGTTTATAGTGAAAATCCACCCACTTAGTTGCAAGAACTTTAAATGTGTTCAATGAGCAGACAAGTTAAATTAATCCTGTATTTGGGCAAAAGGATAACTTTAAAGTCTCACAATAACACCCACAAGGTGGTACTTCCTTGACTGTGCCCAATACGGCTACTCCCAGATACTTTGAATCTAAATGGCAGATTGTTATATAAAAGTGTAAATTCATGGTACATAGATACTTTCAATGCTTTCGCTGACGCACAGTAGATTCTTATGTAACTATGTACCAGTCTGAATCCTATCTATTCTAGATGGTCAACATGAATGTGTATGTACTGTTCAGGACACGTATCCATATTTTTATGTATGGCTCTTTTAGACAGCCTCTAGCATCAATAACTGGATTCAAATCTAGTACCTCCCTGAAATGACATAGCAACAGTTGTTAAAAAACTGTTACCAACTGCTTTGTGTCTTAAAGGATTTTCAGGATGCTCTGGCTAGTTTCTCTATGACCCTGTCAGAGTAAGGAAGACAACTAGGGAGCACAGCCTCTGGAGAAAAGGGTACCAAGAGGGATGGTGGTGGTGGGTGGCAGGAGACCAGGTATTTTGTTGTATATTCTGGACACTGCGTAGTAGTTGAATGCAGGGGCAGATGAGTTTGGGGACCTTACATTTATTTATTTGCATGTTTATACCGCGCTAGAATCGACTCCCAAGGGAGTATCTCCGCGCCTTTTAGCATCATCAATATCAGGAACAAATATCGGCCGAGTAGATTATAACATTAGGATGATATCTTAATCTTGGAAGAGGAAGGTTTTCAACTGTTTCCTAAAAAGGAGATGTTCTCCATGCATTCTGATGGCTAAGGGAAGTCTATTCCACAGCATGGGGCCTGCCACCGATAGAGCTCTGGACCCTTGCCTTACTTTCCTAGCTCTAGGGACACATAACAAAGCCCGCTCACCAGATCTAAGGGAGCGTGTGGGGACATATGGGATAAGCTTATTGGCCAAATAGGCCGGGCCTGTCCCCATCAGGCATTTATGTATGATGCAGCATATTTTAAACTTTACCCTCTGTTTCACTGGTAACCAGTGAAGTTTGATCAACAACATTATAGATGGGTGAGAATAAACCACTGGGAATTAGCATGCTTTGGTTTTGTTGTGTATTTGATGTCACTCAGAACTGATCGGTGAAAAGCATGCCCTTAAATCACTGTTACCCATCTATAATTCTATATATTCCCTCCCTATGTATTGCTTAATCTTCCAGGTATATCGATGAAGCTGCAATATAATGCTTCCCATTGTCTGACGGGGAACACCCCTGTTAAGTATAGTGTGAGTCAGTGTATTGTAGTTTTGTCAGCTTTTTCCCCCTGCCCATATAACTGTGTAATAGCGTTGATTATGTCATTAAAAATAGTATGTGAGGTAGTATATTCATTTTTATTAAAACGATACGCCCTATAAATGTAACAAAAGGCCTGGTGAGAAGTTGATAATTAAAATGTCATTTGTCTGACTAAAATATATGTAGTTTAATTCTTAAAGGTTAGAGATGCCCATGGCAGTGTGTACCTGTAGGTATGTTACTGGTTTATTATTTATAGTCACCAAGTGTCCGGGCTCAGATCATAAACCGAGAATCTTTCCTTTAGTTTGAGCAATTTGATATCCTGATGAAAACTGACTCACCAATTATTCGTAGTGTTCTATTAATGTTGTTCTCTTGTGCGTTGCGGAACAAAGCTACGACATCCACATATAATTTTAATTTTCTTCCTCATTAATAAATACGAGAGTTCTAATGGATGTATTTAGACTATGCTCTAAGTACAAAATCCTGCTAGTCAATCACTCTGAGGAAATTAATTTAATGAAAACCAGCAGAAATGGAAATGGAATTAAAAGACATCCTGCTGAAACTAAGCTGTGAAAGAAATGCACATATCCAATGTTCATTATATTTCACTCCATTTAGATAATATTAGACACTATCTAATATCCAAACAAGGTACCCTTGCAGATAACTCTGTTAACGTTGCAAAATACAAATCGGTATGTAGGAGCATATGTTTATTGAATGTATATAGAATTGAAATGACCTACTGTATATATATCTCTAAGCTGAAATCCTCTTTGGACCAAGGAAACAAATAAAACAGTTGCAGGGTTAATGAAGAATGTAATGGAAAAAAACAGAATGAAACACTATTCAAAGTGAGACATACATTCAAGTTCATCAGCAACCTTAGGGGCTGATTATGATGGCGTCACTCGGACCACCGACAGCCCATCATAGGCGGTTTGACTGCCACCAGCCTTTTCATCTGACCTCCGTATTATGATACTGGTGGTCGGACCTACAGCTGTCGGATGCCACACCGATGCCTCCGTCAGGATAATAGGGCTGTCCACCCACCGGTGCGATGGCAACTGCACTGTCACCGTGGATTTGGTGAGCCATTGGGCCTCCAAACTCAACATAAGGTGCTTAGTAAGTGCATTCAATTCTAGTATGTAGACTTGCATGTGATTAAAAAACGGGGTGCCTTACTTTAACTGAGAACATGTTTTCTAATTTCTTATTCTTCCAATAGGTTACTTGCATCTAACCCCAGATTTTACTGAAATTTACTGCCAACAATACACATTAGACAAATCTGATATGCTTCTTGACAAACATGGTAGAGCACTATGGTTGATTATCAGTCATGGATGCATTAATTAATATTTGTGTTTTGCAGCATATTCATTTCAGATTCTATAAGCGACGTGCCTGCAGTTTTTAATTTTATTATTTTTATTTGAATTGATTGTTTGATATGCATATATCTTGTACTTTCGATTAATTTCCATTGATTCAAAAATGTCATAATACTAGAACCTACAATGAGTGTGCAGAAGACATTGGGGAATCCGAAACTGCTGCAAAACTAGTGTAAAGCACATTGTGTGACAGGACTCTCTCTAGAGGGACGAATTCAAAATATTCACGTGGGACTATGTCCATCTCATATTATCTTAAATCCTATCATAGAAAAAGTCTCCAACTGGCGATCCACATAAGGGAAGCTGGAGGACCATCTACATCAGTGGCAGCAGCAACAATACCCGGCCAGAAAGTCCCTTTAGACTGAGGTACAGACTTCTACAATAGATGTGGCTTTGCAGTTTTCAAGAATGGCCTCGTATTGCATGGACTGTAGTGTTGTTATAACAGGTAGTGAGCAGTGTGTTACAACTATTCACAATGCTGCCAAAAATAATACATGGTATTTTTTCCCCTTTTATATTTTCATACAAGGAGCATCAAGAAGCCAATGCAAAGCTGAAGGACCCTGGGCTTCAATAGCAGCACAACAACACCGAAGCAGAGAGTCAATTTAAAAGTCCAATCTCAACTTCAAGATTTGGCTCCACAGTTTTTCCTGATGGCATCATACTGCATGGATTGTGGAGTTGTAGTTAGTGATGGAGAGCAGCACATAACAGCCCTTTGCAATGCTGGAAAGAATATTAAATGTTGATCTTTTTTATTTTTGCCCTCCATAGTTTTTCTACATTAGCAGGCATTTTATTATCTTACAAAATGGGTATCTAATATTTATGTTTTGTTCCTTTTAATATCTTCTAATTTTTTGTAACACTATTTACATATAACTTGCAGTAAAGACAAGTCAAACTATCCCTCCACAAATAAATACACAGGTAACTGTTGTCAGTTATCATAATTTACTTTCTCACTTTTTAAATACAAGTCAACAGTCTGTGTTTAAATCTTCTAGTAAATGCATCAACAACATATACAAACACTCTGTTTTTTTACAGAACGCTATGTTAAATTTCGTAATTTCTTTTTTAAATCTATCAACTTTAATACGTGTCTTGTTCTGCAACTCCTCCTCTTAACAACTCTTCTTTTTCTCTAGAATCCTGATCAGGGCCAAAGAAACAAAACTGCACATTACCACAAACCTTTTCTACGTGTGTCGCACTACCATGCAAAAGTGCTCTGCTGATTTTTCCTAAACATAAAGCAGGGGTTTTCACATAATACACCTTCCTATCTAAAGTTCACATTGTTGAGTGTATAAATTATTTTATGTTTTACAATTTTCCTTGGAAAGATACGTAAGAATTTACTTAATATATCAATGGATTGCTGTCTAGTACTAGAAACTCTACTACAATTCCATTTGTATGCAGTATCCTGACCACGCCATCATTGTACCTCTTCTGCAATAACTTCTTTTACATTTCTAGGTACCATCACCTCTTTTGCTATAGGACTACCATTCTTCATGTCATAACATCGTCCTCTTAAATCAATAGCATGAACTAATTTGTTATCCTGGAGATAGCTTTCTTCAATAAAGAAAGATTCTATACAAGAAGTAGGTACCCATTGTCCACTAAAAACTGTACAACAGTTACATCTATTCACTAATCTTTTCTTCTCACTTTGCCTACTCAGGCAAAACACTATTTTGTAAAGAGTATTTCTTTATATTTAGAATCCAAATTAAAAGCTTCCTCTTCAAAGTAAAGGCCTTTTCAACTACTCTCTCAATTTGCTCTTTCTGTTCCACTGCATCTCTCCTTCTTCTACACTATTTTAATTGTAACACTAAATTTACAAGGCTGTAACTATGCAATCATTACAACATTTGCGCAGAACCTATGCAACCATCTAAACACCCACTTACAATGCAGTCATTTAAATACTGAGGCATACGCATACACTAATGAAACACTCAGGCTCTACTCATGCACTCATGTAATTATATATATTTTTATAGAGTTTTTATCAAAGGATAAATAAAAAACGCTTTTTGCAAACGATCGGAGTCCATGGCATGCTGTCTATGAAAGAGGAGAACAGAGTTTGATTATATTTCGGGATTCACCTCCCCGCCATGGAACGCCATCATCTGAGGCTCGGGTAAGGATAAATACGCTTTGCTGTGGGAATATATATATATATATATATATATATATATATATATATATATATATATAACAGGCTCCAGCGCATGCGGTGATACAGCACGCATAGGCACTCACGGGGACTATAATCCACTTTTATTCATTAGCAGATGCATTTCAGCAAACAGCTTTCATCAGTGCTTTTTAAATGTGTGGCAATGACAAATTCCCGACATGCGTTTAAAATAAGGGATTGTCTAGCCTGATTGACGCTTCTGAGTGGTGGTAAGTAAGGAAGGACTCCATCATTACTCGTTCTTTATGGCCGCCATGTTGGTAAGATGATGTTATAATGTCTCTTTTAGCCATATCAACTTATATCTTAGAAAAATATTTAATGATTCAAAGTGTTCTTATTGTTCCACCGTGATTTGGAGGGAAAAATTAGTCCATTCCAGCTTTAAATATTTCCCCAAGCATGGGAAACCACCACAATACCGTCGTGCAACTTAGTCCCCTCGCCAAGCCTCTGGTTTCTTCACTATGAGTCCGCAGGAGGCAGTAGAATTAGAGCAAACCCTGAATTAAATAATTCACGACCCCCGGTCAACAGCTTCATCATGCAGAGGCGGTTCTGACTTCTGCAAATAATCCAGGCTCCAATCCCATCAAATGCAGATTTCGCCGAACTCTTAAGGCGGGTGCCAAAGTTTTCGTGAGGATGGGACTCACATTAAATAGCAGGGTCCAGCGCATGTGGTGATACAGCACGCATAGGCACTCACGGGGACTATAATCCACTTTTATTCAGTATCACATGTTCAATCACTCACTTATACAGTCAGTCACACACCTACTAAATAATCCATTCAAGGACTTGTAAATTCACTCTTTCTTCAATACACCTTGGCATAGATATATATGAAAAATATTTAAACTTTACAGAAACACACATTCAGTGATGTCATTTGATATGTCATCAGTGATGTCACTGACCATGTCATGAGTGATGTAATATGTGACGTCATCACCAGTGCATTGCGGGCGTGTGAGATATTGTTAGCTCAACTAACTAACGGGCAAATTTCTCTGGTTTTATATGAGTCAAATGTCCAACTAACTATAACGTCTCTAAAACCTATGGTTTTTTCAGTGAATTTCGAAGGTTTTTTAAATGCTAATTCCTAACTATAATGTCTGTAAAACCTATGGTTTTTTCAGTGAATTTCAAAGGTTTTTTAAACGTTAATTTCATATTTTAATATTCATAAAACCTATATTTTTTCTAGTTTTTTTTTGTAATATTTTGGAACTCTATTATCCTTTTTTTTTTTTATTTGAAAAATATGCAATTTTTATATCTTCAAAAAAAAGTATGTATATCGATTTTTTTTTTTTTAGAAAACTGAAGTCCCATACCGGTAGTGTACCAAGCTTCATCAGCACGCAAATCCCATCCGCCATATTGCTAAACTCGTAAAGGATGCGCAATTCATGTCCGACGGGTTCGTGGCACCACGTCCCGTGTAACATCATATACGTATGTGGTGGCGCCAGCTGCTACTTTGGTATGTGACGGGCCCTGTGTTACGTCATAGACGTATGGTGTAACGCTGGGAACGCCATTTCCTCATTTTTTTTGTCTCAAAACTATATCTGAAATAAGTTTAAAGTGTATATGAGAAGAAGCGATAATCTAAAATATTTTAAACATTTATATATTTCTAACTTTAATAAACTTATATTATGGTAAATATATTTTCTCAAAATCGCGTCAGGTGCAGCCTCCTTGCACGCTCGGTGCGCGATTGCCATGTGACCTTAAAGAAAAGCATTTGATTGGTTCATAACATTTCCCATTGTAACAGTTGGAGGACCCCACCCATTTTAGTCATTCTCTCTGCAGCGTTTGATGAGAGACTCCTCTTCTGCTTACAGAGCTTTTTTTTAAACTTTTTGCTATATACACATATCTGACACTACACACAACATGCAACCATCATCTGCATCAATATTCATGCTCTGTAAAGTAGCCTTCCACCTGTGATAGCCATGCATCTAAAAGCTTCATATCAGAACTTTTCCCCACTGCCAGAGGTAACATGGTTGCATACGCTGTCCACAGCACAATGTAATGTGGTACGGCCCAGGGGCACTATCATGCATAGATAATGAACACACGGACACAGATACATATTGGAAGTGGGAACGGGAATGTGCGCTCCACTCCTTTTTATTACCAGGGTCACATATCCAGTGACGTCTGTGCTGAATGCGTGTGGGGTGAGTGTAAACCAGCCCTCAGGGAATGGTTGCTGCTAGCATCAACTACAACAGTAACCATTGGATCACACACAGAGATTCAATAATAAAAGGGACAATAGTTTGTGCTGCAGTAAGGTAGGGACACTAGATGTGAAATAATACAGCAAAGATTGTATCGTAAAAGAACCATAATTTGTGGTATACTGAGATACAGGCAGTAGATCTGAAATAATACACAAAAAGGTTGTATCATAAAGGGTCCATCAGGTCTAGTGCACTCAGATAGCCACATCAAAAGCATTCAGCATGTGCACAGCCAGCGATGATGCTTGCTGCGGGCGGACCGTACTAGGAGCAATGTCTGTTGCCTACAACACTACATCATCTGCAATAGCGACTCAATCTGAATTGTAAACACTGCTGTCTGCAGTGTAGGCCAGAGAGCGGTCAGCAAGGGTCCACAGCCACGTGGCGTTGACTTGAGCTGTCTTGTTTGCCATACGCGAAGTAACAAAAACCATGTGCGGACCCTGTGATGATGCGTATGCGTGCTGTTAACAGAGCGCACTGGAGCAATGCCTTTTGCCTACAGGACTGCGCCATCTACAATAGCGAATCGATCTGAATTGTAAACACTGCTGTCTACAGTGTAGGCCAGAGAGCGGTCAGCAAGGGCCCACAGCCACGTGGCGTTGACTTGAGCTGCCCAGTTTGTCATACGCGAAACAAGAAAAACCGTGTGCGGACCCTGCGATGATGCGTATGCGTGGTGTGGACAGAGAGCACTGGAGCAATGTCTTTTGCCTACAGGACTGCGTCATCTACAAAAGCGACTCGATCTGAATTGTGAACACTGCTGTCTGCAGTGTAAATTGAAGGCAGTAGTGAGCACAGTCTTCCATGAATACTTTTTCTCACTTCCACTTCACAAAATACAACAACATAAATTACACAAAACTCTGCAATAAATAAATCAAAACAATTCAAATTGCGATCTCTGCTGTCCACTGTGTACACTATTATTCAGTGTTTTTTACCACTACCAAGAAGAATTTGGTCATTGTACTAGACCTATAAGTCATCTTAAAAAACTTCTTCAAGGAAGTATACTAAAAGGCTATTGTGTATATTTCAATAGACGTTGTAGTTAGTTGCCTACTGGATTCTGTAATTAAACAATCACCACTTGATCTGAATTGTAAGCCCTGCTGACCACAATGTAGGCCAGAGGCAGTGGTCATTAATGCCTCACAGCCACGTGCCGTTGGATTCGGAAGCACGGAGTTGGTTGCACCTGATCGGAGAGGGTACACACAAATCGTTCACAAACTTTAAATTCTGACATCCTCAATCACAGAATCAAGACCCCATTTCACTGTTCCGACCTGCTGTACCACGGTGTACTCCACCGACTGCAGTCACCAAGCCCAATCATCATGTGCAGCAGTTAGCTACGGAAGCACAGAGTCTGATGCATGTCAACTGAGGGAGTTCTGTGAAAAACAAGCAGCAGGTAATATCGGACATCGTCCCTTTTGGGATCAAGACACCGTTCCACTGTTGGGACGTAGAGTTGGTTGCACCTGTTCGAAGGGAGTACCTTCATCTCCACTCTCAGATGCAGTTCTAACATCGTCCATTGTGGGATCAAAACCCGGTTTCACTGTTCAGACCTGCTGTACTGCGGTGTACTCCACCGACTGCAGTCAGCCAACCCCAATAATCATGTGCAGCACTTAGCTACGGAAGCACAGAGTCTGATGCACGTCAACGGAGGGACTTCTGTGAAAACCAACAAGCAGCAGGTAATATCGGACATCGTCCATTCTGGGATCAAGACACCGTTCCACTGTTGGTACCTAGAGTTGGTTACACCTGGTCGAAGGGAGTACCTTCATCTGCACTCTCAGATGCAGTTCTAACATCGTCCATTCTGGGATCCACTGTTCGGACCTGCTGTACCACGGTGTACTCAGCGACTGCAGTCAGTCAAGCCAAATGATCATGTGCAGCAATTAGCTACGGAAGCACAGGGTCTGATGCACCTCAACAGAGGGAGTTCTGTGAAAACCACGCAGCAGGTAATATCGGACATCGTCCATTCTGGGATCAAGACAACGTTCCACTGTTGGGACCTAGAGTTGGTTACAGCTGGTCAAAAGGAGTACCTTCATCTGCTCTCTCAGATGCAGTTCTAACATCGTCCATTGTGGGTTCAAGACACCGTTCCACTATTGGTACCTGTTGGACTACTGTGTTAGTAGTATACAGAGCACTCCACGGTGCTGGGCCTCAGGCTGGGTGCTGTCTGCCTTAGTCGCGGTAGCCAGCGTTGATCTCAGGAGCCTTCCCAGCTTGCAGACCTCGGACCAGAAGCTTCCGCTGGCACGTGGTGGGCCCTCTTTCACATACGGCGGTGTCGAGAGTTGAACTGTCGGGCATATGTGCGTCGTAGCAGCCATGCCGTTTTCTGGGTACCAGCAGGCTGAGAGCATTATTCCCGCAGCCACCTTCGCTCACGGCGTCAGCCTCATGGCAGTGTAAGCTGCGCAGACCTGACAGACATGTTCGCCATTCCGGAAGAGAACCACACCCAGAGAAACCTGCCTTTTATTCATACCCCTACACTAGCCTTGCGTACGCTGAGCCAGCCCACTACGCTAAAGATTTGCGGGGGATGAGGGGGCACGTACGCGCTATGTTTTCGTAATCTTCCCTACTGACTGTACTATCATGGTTGCGTCTACTGTCCACTTCACTCAATAGACCATCAGTGTATGTTGACATGTACATGTCTGTACTCTGCATACTCTAGTCTGTCCGGCACATCCCCTCAACACTTGCATTGTATCCTTTTATAATCGAGAATCACTTGCCACCTTCGCACATACTTTGCTCCCATATCTCCCCGCATTCTGTATTGTGTGGCAGAGGTGCTATGTTTGGTTTGTGTACATGGCTAGCCACGGTCCCACAGTACGTAGTGTCATTGTGTCTGCTAGGTGTACATGTTGTTTGTCATGTTGTACGTGATTATATACGGTAGCGCGTTTATTTACGAGCATTGGTTTCTCCCATTTACATATCGCTGTCTTAACGAGGATACCGAAGTTTTTCTCACAGGTGAAAAGTGGGACCACAATGGCAGTCATTCATTACTATACAAGAATGTCCAACTGCACGACGCTTCTAAGTTTACAGCCCCCAATCTTGCATGCTTTCTTAAAAGCACGCCAACTCCCACAATCAGACCAGCATTCACACAGCTTTCTAAACGGCAGTTATCTGCTTCTTAATAACATGGACTGCTACGCAATGTGAGCTGGCATACCGTATGTCCTTACTGTTTCAAACCGGATAACTTACTCCTCACAAAGTAATTCCCAAAGTTCAACTTGGCCTTCAATACCTACTTTGAAAACAGATTTTATTAAACGGAGCAAACTGAAAGCGCTTTTGTTTCAAACAGAAGTGTCCCTCACTTCTCCAAAAGTATTTTATCGACTGCAGATAGCACGAACTTCAAGTAAAATACACTCCCTTTTAAATACGAACCTCCCATTACACTTTGTGAATTGTTACACAATTTTCAACACATCTGACATTTAAGGTCTGGCACACTTTTTTTAACACTATCTCCTCCGGCCTTCTCACAGGCTTTCAAACTGTTTTTAGTCTAATACCAGACTTCATTCATTCGATCATCTCTGGAATAACAGCATCAGAGCCCATAATTCTCGCTCTGTTTGCGGCCATCCTACAACTATTTTAGCTTGTTAAAAATGGCTGCGCCCCCTGTGGTAACAAGTATGTCTGACAGAATACGCCTCTACGTGAAGCTACATCAATACGTGAAAAAATGGAACAGCTTTTCGGCTGCCTGCCTCTATTATCGGAGCCAGATACAACATGACATTTATTTACACATATACAATCTGCGTACAACCATCTTTTTATTGCAAAACTTGCCCAATCGACTGGCAAATGGATCTATGCCTTGCCAACATCCCAGCAAATGCTCCCGATATCCAGCAGGTAATGGAGTATCTTGAAAACAATGAACTTGATTGTTCGGGCAGTGGAGCAATGGCGGATGCAATGCAAAAAGGTATCCTGGCAGAATGGGATTTCTGCGCATCCGTGAAAGATCTCCTGCAACGTGCGACCTTTGACAACATTGCAGATTGCCTGCCAATTCAAATTGCCGCTCCAACATTCGAGGAACATTACTGTCCCTTCCAGGATATGAATTGGATCGCTTCTCTTTTCTCACATGATGTCAACAATCGCCTCTTGGAACATTACGTATCTCAAGCCGCTGAAGAACTTCCGGACTGCATTCTCCAAGACTTGTAAGAAATTCACTTTATTCTTGGATTGATTTTTTCCAACTTTTTTGACTTTTTCCTATAAAATTTTTTATTCACTTCAATTGAACTATTTTCATATAATAACTTTCTAAGTATGCTTAGGCATTTGAACTCTGTTTACATTATTGGCCCTTACGTCTCCACACTGACCATGGATGGATGATGTCTGGCCTATGCAAATACGCTATTTTCTTGCTAAATTAGCCTAAACCCGACATCCATTTTGAAACCATATCTATTCTTTGTACACACGTCTCTCTGCCTGCCTGTTATCCACGAAGCCCTTTCACACAAATTAGCTCATCCTCAGCCTCTGCTCACGAGCTGGCGATCAAGATAAAAAAACACGCCAATGTTTAGCAACTGGTTGGCACAGTGTGGTAATCGTATCCTACCTTTATTTTGGTTCCTCAATTTACAGTCATTCATGTCTAATAGGTATTGTTTATGTCACATGGAACTGTAACATGTAATGTGGAATTGACTGATGCAGGAGCTTAGGTTTGAATACAGCAGAAGCGGTTGGAGTTTGCCTCAGCTGGATATCTTAGCTCTTGCACCAGTGGTTCCATTTATGGCACTTAAATAAAGACACTTTTTATAAAACTTGCAGACTCCATTGCTTTATCCCACACAGCCACTTTCTTAAACACACCTGATTTCACCATTTGTCTTCTGTGGCATTGCAGCATTCTGCATTATATTCTTCACGATTATTTCTTTATTCCTGCTTGCTAAAACACTCCAGTCGAGTCTTCAGACCGGTAGGGGTGAGTAGTTTGATTCCCACTCCCGTTATAGTCTAAACCCATATTAACACCACTTGCACAACTATGCTACAGCGGCCAGTATGCTACAGTGCCCAGAGCACATCAGTTTACAGCAATCAGCTCACGGTTTCATCCCTGAGTGTACCGGCACCTCACCTCACCACCATCTCACTCTGGGCAAAACAGCACTTTCACACTGCTAGGATTGAATACTTCGCTTCACACTCCCTGTGTAGCACACCCTAACCACCCCACAGAGCTCACAGCGCTCCCACCCTCGTCTTTCCTACTCTTTTCGGCCTTTTTTCCCCTTACTCACTTCAACGGAATCACAAGATGGCTGCCAACACTTCCTAGTTGCAACCGCTCTCACCGTTCGCAGCCAATAAGCAGCAAGCTCGTGCTAGTAACCCCTCAGCCAATCACAAGGCAGAATTCCCAAATATCGATATCTGTAAATTTCGATATTTCTCCAAAACTACAGAACGGATTTACTCCAAATAAACAAAAGCGTGCTTTCTAGACCAAGACCCTTCTCCATGCCAAATTTGGGGTAATTCCGTTCACCCGTTCGACCTGTAGCCTTGTCTAAAGTTTCCTAAGGAAATGAACATGGAGAAACCACGTTTTGGGACCCCCCTTATTTCTCGACCCCCCCTTGATGAATCACCCCCAAATGTTCAACATAGGAGCGGATATGAACAAAGAATTAGTTTGGAAAATTTCATGAAGATTCATCAAACGACGCCAAAGTTATAAGCAAAACAAAAAATGATCTTCCTATCGAAACTTGGTCCTTACTATAACTACCTATAGGCGACCGCCAGTAGGTAATATATATGGGGTTTACAAAGCGGTCCATGGCGCAGGAGGTGGATTGCCTGCGCCATGACAGAAGACAAACCCTGAGACCAACAATGCAGAAATCAGCCAAAGACGACAAAGAAACAATCACAAGCGCAAAGAGCGACGACAAAGCCACAGAATCAAAAAGTGGAGGGAAACAAAACAACAGAAAACCCTACAAGAAATGGAATCGCAAGTAGTTGCATCTATGGATAACAACAGATTGGCAGTAATTAATCTAACTGACATGAAATTGAATGACAATGAACGTAACATTCTTTCATTGGGATTGTCTCACAGCCCTGCCAGTGATTTTAACTATGTGCAGACGCGCATTCATATTTATAACTTCACAAGGAAATTGAAACTACGCAAATTTCATTTAATACAAAGGAAAGATCAATCGAAGGCTGAAACAGTTGTGGTTCCTGTAGTAAATAGTCCATCCATGCTCACAGTTAAAGATATGGAACTCCTGCGAGATCTACAGGAACTGCGTGAAGAAAGCACCAGCTCGCAGGGTTCTCAGAGCATAGGCAATTCCAGCATACCCAATATTGGCATTGCAGGTTCAACGCACTTCAAGCCCAAGTCTACATTCAATCCAATCATGTTACATGACAATTTAGATGTCTTCAATGAGCTGATGACTAATCAATTGAAAAAACTGTATATCTCTACGCTGAAATCACGGCGCATAGTGTCTAGAGATAACAATTGCTATGGTCAACTAATAAGAAAACCTGCAATCTAAGGACAATATAATTGTCAGACAGTCCAACAAGGGAGGCAATGTGGTCTTATGGCCACGAGAAATGTATTTGGAGGAAGCATACTGTCACCTCAAAGATAGAGACTGTTACAGAATCAGTGACATGAAATCAGTCAAACAGGCATGGAGTGAATTTTACGTCAAGCTTGTAGGATGGAAAAGTGCGGGACTGCTTAGTGGGGATGAATTTAAGTTTTTAAAAAATGACCATCCGGTGATTCTGGTTTTCTACTTCATCCCTAAGATTCATAAGGATGCCAATAAACCACTGGGTCGGCCAATAATTTCAGCCCGGAACAGTATTTTGGAGAATACATCAAGGTATGTCGATTTCTTCTTGCAAGAACACGTTAAACATCTGTCTTACCCTAGATGTCAGTGCCCTCTATACAAGCATCCACCATTGTGATGGCATCAAGGCAGTGGACTACTTTTTAAGCAAAATCCCAATATGTATGCTGAATGACAATAAGATGTTGTTGAACATGATTTTAACTTGTTTAACCAATAACTTCTTTTTGTTCAACAACCAGGTTTATCAGCAGATGAGAGGAGTTGCGATGGGGGCTTGCTTCTCCCCAAGTTATGCCTGCCTGCATATGTTCTTTGGGAGGAGCAGGTCCTCGTCAGCAAATTTGCGTGTGTTATGGCCAACAATGTAATTAGATGTTATCGTTACATTGATAATCTGTTACTTGTAAGGAGGGGCAATGTACAAGAAGCTTTGACCTTCATAGATCAAATCAATAACAATGAGCTGAATCTGCACTTTGTATCACACGTTAGCAAGGAAAGAGTACATTTTTTAGATGTGGAGGTATACATCAACCAAGGCAAACTAGAGACTACTTTACATCGTAAACCAACAGTCAGCAATACAATGCTCCACGCATCCAGTCACCATCCCGAACATCTGATTCGCAGTATTCCCTACGGGGTAATGCTGCGAATCCGAAGAATATGCAGTGTTGAGTCGGAATGTGCCCTAGCCCAATTCGAAAGTAAGAAAAGATTTTTGACTAGGGGCTATTCAAGGGATATTCTGGACAGGGCAATTAGCAAAACGAGCACGATTTCTAGAACATCAGCTCTTGCACCCAAAAAGATCAATCAACCCAATGAAAAGTCCAGCATTAGCAATGATCCACCACGGTTGATTTTAACTTACAACAGGCATCATTTTGCCTTACGAAAGTTGATCAACAGAAATTGGGTTGTAGCTCGTAATGATCCAGTTATAGGGGAACTTCTCCCTAAAACACTAGCCATTACATTCAGTAAGGCACGCTCTATGAGCAACATGCTGGTCAAAAGTAGTCCTGAGATTACATCTACTAAATCATGGCTCCATAACATAAAAGGCTTCTACAAATATGTTACTTGCAAAGTTTGCAAGTATGGTAAAAACAAAACAGCTTTTACCAGTCCATTCAATGAGACGCCCATCACTATATCGAGGAGATTAACTTGTAAAAAGAATATGCCGTCTATGTGCTGGAGTGTTCATGTGGCCTGCAATATGTGGGTAGCACCAAGTTGCAGGTTCACAAACGGATACTCCAGCACATAAGGGCAATTAACAACAGTGATGCGGCATACCCTGTCGCTCGTTATTTTAATGAATGCCATGATAACTGTCTTGACCATCTCAGTTATTATGTGATTGACACGGTGCCACTGCTCAGACGTGGTGGTAACCGTGAAGCATTACTCAGAAAACTAGAGACCAAATATATCCTGGAGTTGTATTCTAAAGTGCCCAATGGGCTCAATTCGAGTGATGATCTTTATACATGTTTATAAAGCAATAGATAGCGCGTCCTGTATATGCTGTCTATTGGATTTAACATTATATTGTTCTATAGTCAAACACGTCTTCTGCATTGTAATTTTTAAAGGTTAAAAAAGATTTTTTTTTAAAATATGAAGAAATGTGTTATTATTTTTATAACGCATGTTGATACACGGCAAATCTTTGCACTTTTTGCACTCATTTAGTTTTTAACTGTAAATACGGGTTCTTTTGATATAACGTGATGGATTAAGTAAAGCCATAGGGACAAAATACATTACAACTTTTGCTAACGCAAGATATACATACTATTCAGCAGCAACACACTTAGTATGAGGGTATTGCACTCATGATATATTAAATAAGGGATGTTGTGGTGTTTTTTTTTTAAAATAATCCATAACGGCCATTTGTATGTGACAAACTGAATGACAGCCCATAAGGGCTTGATTGACGAGGCATTGGATTTGGGCAACATTTTATTTTAGATATGTCCATTACACTAAAAATTTAACAACATTCCTTAAACACATTGTGCAGCAATGGCTAACATAGACTTGTGGCAAGATTTCTTTTTAACGTAATTCATAAAAGAATTTTAGCTAATAATAATGTTCTCTCCATTAATGGAGATAAGATACAATATAAACTTTTATTGGTGTATTTATTGAACGTTATTTGCACTTTACGAATTGCATTACTTGCATGGTGTGGGTCATGATTATCGACCAATGTGGGCTGAATCAATGTTTACAGCAATTATGAAGGATAGGTTTTAACTTGTTTATGAATATAATAAACATGGTTTTAAACTTATGCAAATTTGCACAAAGAAAGAAGCAATTTGCACATTTGTGAAGTTTTGTTTGCACTTGCAAAAATATTTTGTCCATGTCTATTTTGAAGAATAGGTTTTAAAACTTATGCGAATTAGCACAAAGAAAGCACATTTTGCACTAGTCAAAGTATGTTGTTTATGTCTATTTGATAGACTATGAACCCGTAGTCACATGTTTGTTGCACTGGCACTTTAAATTCAATGGTCACTCCTCATGACATCATGTGATCAAGGTTTTTCTGAAGCCGAAACGCGTCATGGCGGCAGTGCGGGTTTAAAGAAATAAATAAATCAGCACCTATACCTGGATCCGTACCGTCCTTTGTGCAGAACTTGTGAAGTGGAGTACTGCGGCGGATTGCGTGTGTATATATATATATATTCACTGAAAAAACCATAGGTTTCACACATGTTATAGTTAGCTGTACATTTTACTGATAAAAAACCAATGAAATTCCCCGGTTATAGTTACTGTAGGCAACTATAACTCACGCGACCGTAATCCTCTGCTGATGCTAATACTGTATTTAGACACTTATTTGCCCATGTCTTCTTCCATTAAATTTTAGCTATACATATATTACAAATATTTTTTTTTCATAAAGACACATATGTCATCAGCAGAGGATTACGGTCGCGTGAGTTATAGTTGCCTACAGTAACTATAACCGGGGAATTTCATTGGTTTTTTATCAGTAAAATGTACAGCTAACTATAACATGTGTGAAACCTATGGTTTTTTCAGTGAATTTGCAAGGTTTTTTAAATGCTAATTCCTAACTATAACGTGTGTGAAACCTATGGTTTTTTCAGTGAATTTGTACGTTTTTTTAAATGCTAACTTACTTTACGCCATTCGTGGCGTGCGCGCCCAGTTAACGCAGTTCGTTCCATGCGCGCACTGTGCACGCACAGTGAGCACGCGGTGCGCTTCGCGCACCGCGCGCCCACTTTACGCAGTTAGTGCCATGCACGCACGGTGGTCACGCGGTGCGCTGCGCGCACCGCGTGCCCACATTATGCGGGATGGGCCATGTACGCACGATGCGCTTCGCGCACCGTGCGCACATGGGGGACATATTATGCGCATCGTTGTGAAATGTTTTGTTTATTATTTTCAGTTAGTAGATATGCCATGCACAAACGGTCCCCTTCGGGCACCATTTGCACATGGGGTGGGGAGAGTGTGGATAATTTTTTTTTTTTATATAAATTTTTACCGTACGCGTACGGTAAGCGTAATCGGCGATTTTTCAAAAAAAATTACAAAATTTTTTTGGGCCTTGAGGGTTGTTTGGGGGCCCGTATATCACTGCTGGGTGATTATTATCTCAATATACTGCCCCTTTACACATTTTTGGGCTTCATTTATGCTGCCCCACTCAGAGTGCGAGAGAGAAAATGGCGGCCGCCGCTTCCTGGTTTCGGCCGATTCGAATGTTTACTAAGATCTAAGAGCCAATCAGAATCGCGCTCGCGCACGTCACCGTACGCGTACGGTAAGCGCACCGTAAGCGCACCGTAAGCTGGCTCAGATATATATATTGATTTAAAGGCTATTTTCTCAGAATCTACTGAACAGATTTACACCAAACCTACAAGAGGCACTTCCTTGACCTGAGGACTACCTCTCTGCCAAATTTCAAGTAATTCTGTTCAGCCGTTCGGGCTGTAGCTGTGTCTAAAGGTCCTATGGAAAAATGCATGGGAAAAACGCGTTTTGGGACCCCCCTTTTATCTCAGCCCCCGCTTGACGAATCCCCCCGAGACTTTCAGGGTAGGAGCGGAGCGTAGCGCCCCACCTATTTTGAAAAATTCGCGAGGATTCGTCGACCGGCGCAAAAATTATTCAAAATAGAATGTTGCGGATTTCCTATGGAAACGTGGGCCTAACTATAACTACCTACTGGCGACCGCCAGTAGGTAATATATATATATATATTATATAGATATCGATATATATATATCTACATCTATATATACATATATATAGATATAGATAGATAGATATATGTATACATTTATATATATAGAGATATATATATATTCACTTAAAAAACCATAGGTTTCACACATGTTATAGTTAGGTGGACATTTCACTTGTAAAAAACCAATGAAATTCCCCCGTTATAGTTAGTTCAGATAACTATAACTCGCGCGACCGCCACTCTATCACAAGGATGATGTCATCAGTGATGTCATGAGTGATGCCACTGACCATGTCATGAGTGATGTAACGTCATGAGCAGTGGATTGCGGGCGCGCAAGTTATAGTTATCTGAACTAACTATAACGGGGGAATTTCATTGGTTTTTTACGAGTGAAATGTCCACCTAACTATGACATGTGTGAAACCTATGGTTTTTTAAGTGAATTTGCAAGGTTTTTTAAATGCTAATTCCTAACTATAACGTGTGTGAAACCTATGGTTTTTTAAGTGAATTTGTACGGTTTTTTAAATGCTAAGTTATGTATGTATTATTATATATTTTTTTTTAAGGTTTTTCACCGTGCGCGCAAAATGTTTTTTTCACCCTTCGGGGTCCTTCAGGGACCCCCTGACAAAGGCTAGGGGGTCAGGAACTCTCTACCCTGCCCCCTTTTCATGTTCGCCACCTCTCTTTTTCAGTGTCGCACTCAAAACAAACAAAATGGCGGCCGACACTTCCTGATTTCGACCGATTCGAACGTTGACTGACATGTAACCACCAATCAGAATTACGCTCGCGCACGTAAGGGTGCGCGCACGGTGCGCACACGGTGCGCGGCTATAGATATTTATGTACTTTTAACTGCAATTTTCTCAGGAACTACTGTACAGATTGACTCCATATGTGCAAAAGGCACATGCCTGACCTGAGGACTACTTCTCTGCCAAATTTCAAGTAATTCTGTTCAGCCGTTCGGGCTGTACCTTCGACTAAAGGTCCTATGGGAAAATGCATGGAGAAAACGCGTTTTGGGACCCCCCTTTTTCTCGGCCCCCGCTTGACGAATCACCCCGAGACTTTCAGGGTAGGAGCTGAGCGGAGCACCCCATTAGTCTACATACCACGTCCGATGCTGCAACCTAATACATTGACTAAATACGCTCGCAACGGAGCTGGCGGCTTTAAAGGACACCGATTGGGTCCAGCGCTAATGAGCGCTTCACTTACAGACCTACCCGTGGTATGTAGAGTACACATCACCATTTTAATGTAGACAGCTCCTGATCCTGATGAATTGCCTAAGATCCTTCTGACTAATATGGCAAGAAACATGTCGATCATTTTAGAGTAGAGCTTCACGCCTAGACACCTTATTTCTAGCATCTAGCCACTCTACACATTTTAATAGGGTAGTCTACCTTCTGAATAAAGTACTATTAGGACTGACCAACCCTTTTTATTACACACTTCCTCCTTCTGCTACATTTTTCTTACTAGGCCCCTCACACCCAAGCAAATATCGGCAGGAACAAAAGAACCCCGATAAAGAGCCCCGGTTTCGGGTGCCCGTCAAGGATTGCAGCGCCGACTTGACGAGGGGCAATGCTCATATGATGAAGCATGACACCTAGCTTGCTGGGTGTGTGAGAGCATTAGTTCCACCTAAAGGAATTTCCCTGGCTCCTTTGTTTTCTACCAACAAACCTTGGTGAATGAACCTTCCATTTACCAACCGCATCTCCTCCTTCTAGTACTTGAGGAACTCTGTACCCCGCTTTGGATACAGCAAAAAAAGCAGACAGTGCTAAACTATGACCAGCCTGCAGACCAATAATGCATCAAACAAGCATGTGTGATGCCGCAGTCAAAATAGTGACACCACGAGGTGCAAAGACATAGAAGAAAAGGTGGAGGAGTTAGAGGTCTGTGGACTTTACATACTGGATTTGAGCTGCAGGGAAAGCCTTGGAAATTCTCTCCTGCTGTTTAATGACTGCCCGGCAGGTATTTAAATGTCCTCCATTAGTATTTCTAAAGACAAAAAAGCGTCCTTAAATATCCATTTGGAAGAGCAGCGTCATCACCATCAGCAACATTTCATAGGCTTTAGTGAAGCATTTAATTAATGTAGTGCAATCCTTTGTAGTACATGATGATTGTAGGTGTCTGCGCAGAGGGAAACCTCGGTGTGTGTGCCCACTCAGGCGCGCACTTTAGAGGGAACCATGTTTACTACTTTCTACTCTATTTATGGTAAAAAATCTATATTTTAGTCAATCTTTGGATGATATTGGTGTCAAGATCTGTTTTTCGATATTTTTCACTAACCATTACAAGTATAGGATCACAATATTATGGTAAACAGTATTTTTGACACAATATTTTTGTCAACGATAATGTTTACCGCAATATTGTGTCAGTGATCAGCTAGTGAAAGGGCTGACTGCAGAAACTGATAGCGAAGCGTTCCAAGGCAGAAGTGGGCTGTCCCAAGCCACTATACATGAGTACATTATACTTACAATTGTAGCAAAATCAAAAGATCTTAGCTAATTACAATAACTGAATTTATTTACATCAAACATGTGCATAATAGAACCCAATGCTAGCATCTATAGTTCCTCACTGTAAGCCTTAACTTTCTAAACATATTTAGATTTAACAAAACACTCAAAAATGTACACCCAATAAACACTAACCCTAAATCAAAATTATAAAGGATGTACATTGTGGGTATTGTAATATCAATTTACTTGACTACAGTATTCAGAAACAATTACGAAATCTGTAGGTGTACAGCATAGTCTATATCATTCATGTTGTTTTATATGTAACTCTATTATCAACTGATACCAAATAAAGTAGAAGAAAACAAATGTAAGTGAACACACATGAAAAAGGGGCACGATAGTAGAAGGATTGCCCCATCTAGCCTCATGGAGGTGGATTTGAACTACCTATCAAGGGGTTAGGTTAGATTTTATCATACAGACTTTCTTCGGATAGACATGATTCACTAAACCATTATGCCTCATACTTAAAATGCTTTAGAGCTATACAGTTTACATTTAATGCCTAGTAAATTGCTCAGTGTACCCATTATTAATATTTCGTCTTGACTTTTTTGTGAGTCTCTACACAAGGTGCTACAATGCGTGAAAATTGTAGATATGATCCATGAAGCAAAAACAACTTAAGGTAATTTTACAAGATCAACACATGAATTCCAGATTGATGGAGTGGTTTGATGGTCTCATTTTCCAAATACCTTTAATGTACTTTCTTTTTTTGATCAATTTTCTCCATAATCTATTCTCAATCATTGTTAAGAACATCTCACATAAATCCACATTCTATATAATGCATCTGAGATAAATTCAGTGAAGTATTTTTACAATTCAGGTTGAATCAAATGTCCTCCAAACTTACAAGGGGTCTGCAAGGTTTTTCATCAAATCATTTAATGTTTCATTTAATAATGGATCTCATGTCTCAATACAACATGGGCAGTGAACTCTGGCAGAGTTAGCCCCAAGTGCATGGGCCTAGGCAGGATCTCTTGGCCGCACTTTACTCTGGAACGTACCATTAGGAGGGGGTGGACAACTCACAGCTTTCAAATGTTTCCTCCCAGTTGTAGGAGTAAGGGCGCTAGGGCAATGTATCTGCCTACCAGCACTTTTCACTCTCAGGTAAGTTGCAGGGTATTTATCAGTCAGGTCAGTGTATGGATGTTCAAATACCTTTGTGAACACATATTGTTATTCTGCACCTACCTAAATTGACTGGGGGGAATACTTGGGCTACAATTGATTTATTCACGTGTGATTTGCCAAATCAGTGAATGGCATAATTCAGATAACTACACTAAATAGGTAAAATGCACACATAAAATAGGAGCCTTGATTTTCAATTGCAGTTCCTCCCATTAAGTATGCATTATTACTCTTGACAAATCACTTTTAATGCAATGTGGCTTCTGTTTGTCCCCTAATTTCTCCGTTGGGAGTGCCTAAAATTGAATTTGTACTGAACAGCGTTCCAAAGTGTAATAGCAGTTTATGCAATAACCATAGTCCTGGTGGTGTGCCATGTAAATAGCAAAAATACAATATTAATTGTGCCATACTGTCTTCAACTACTCAGTAGAAACTATGCATGTGCTGGACAACATAAACGTTGGGATTGGTGCCCGACTGATTCCATGCACTCCCTCTGGCTATGTTGGCCTATAGACCAGGTAACTCACAGTGCCACCATAAGCCACCCCTAAACTTAATAAGGTAGCAAATGGTTTAGGCAACCTCAGAACAAGACATCCCTGATCCTCCCAGGAATCGTGGTAACAGATGAAGAATCCTTTTACTCAGTCACTCATGTCCTCTCAGAGAGATATACTAGAAATACACAAAGGGGCGTTTTTAATATTTATTGAACCATCATGATTCTTGTATAAAATATGTGCGCTGCAATGATCAAAAGACAGAAGCAGATAAAAGTGATTAGAAAAATAAGGGCATTGAACAGAATAAACAATTTTACCATCATGCTAAAACAATGTATATATAAGGGAATATAAGTACTGTGTGTAGTGTACTCCCACTATGCGTTCCCTAACCTAAGTGTCTAGGGTGAGTTTTCTGCCAAGAATGCCCTTCTAGATTATCTAAATCCCCACTACCTGAAGGCAAGATATGGAGGTCCCCACCGTGGTCACAAACTGGACATCCCTCCTTGCAGAGGGAGAAACAGGAACCAGCTGAATTGGAACTTCAACATGCTGTGACCTCATAATGACTGCAGAGTGGTCCTCTGGCTGAGTACGGAAGTATGTGTGTATTTATAACAACCAAGTGCATGCCTCTTTGTCGACGCTCCAGCTGAGCTGACATTGTTTATTATCTCTTTGATAGCAATGTCACCTTTATGGACAAAAATAACAAATAACATTTGCACAATGGGTGTCAAAGCCTTGTACAAAATGTTCAAGGTGTCGTGAAATTGTACATACAAAGTGGTTTTATAAGCAATGTGGTTTCAGAGAAACTAATCCCGCACTGTCACGCAGGCAAATGTGTGTCAAAAGTCACCCTGTGAAAGAGAAGGCAACTTAAGGAACATGTACATGTTAAAAGGGCAGTCTTTCATCGCAGGCCTAACTAAGCCACCTGACAATGAGGCACAATGTCGAGGAGAGAACATCAAAAATAAAATATTGGCATGTAAGTAAGTCTAGCTTTTCTATATCCAACTCCACATATATTTACCCCTGGTACGAAGATCTTCTAGGTATGCAGATGTGGAGTTAGGAATAGTAAATCCATGCTTCCCTATATGCACTTACCTTTTAATAATTTGTCTCTCGATATTCTGTTTGAGAGATTCTTGTACCATCATTTTGTGGAGTCTACAGTCAGGCCAGGTCTAACCCATAGCCAATTCTATTAGCTATTCTTCTTCTTGCTTTAATTCAGACGCTTTTTTTAAAATTATTTTTTATTGGAGATATTATATTAATATATTAATAAACCAGATCATAATGTTGAACATAATGCACAATCATTATCCCATTGAAGGAAAAGACACACAAAACTAAGAGGAAAAACAAAAAGCATAAAGTGCAGGGGGCATCTTAAGCATTAAAGTATCAAAGGCAGACCAGAAGGTATCCACTATGGTATTTAGCCATGGCCAGCCCGAAAACAACTCAGCATCCCCCTCACAGGTCACAGATAATCCTTAATCTGGCTCTCTGCTCGTCATTGTCTAATATTGATATTTCGAGGATGCCTGTATTCAAGATTTGTGCCACCAGAGCATCAGGATTTGCATCTCGCTGAATAGCCAGTATCGGGCCACTCGCCAGAGAGATCACAAATAAATAAATTCCTGAAAGACGATATGGAATGGCTGGAGAATGGCCTAGTACTACTAATTTAGGGTGCCAGGCCATATTAGGCTGACAGGTGGGGTTGAGTTACTCCATAACTGTCTCCCAATAATGATCAATGGAGAGACAAATAGCTAAGATATGCACAGCTTCTGCTTGATCAATCGTGCATTTAGCATCTTGTCTAACTTTCATGAGATAAAGACAAATGGGCATGTAATAGAAATCATTTAAAAAACTTAAGATGATGAATTTTAACACTTGAGACATTTAAGACACTCTGCGTCAACATTTTGGTACGCAGGACATCTTCAAGAGTTACCTCAACCCCAAGATGCTTGTTACACTTATCTGCCCTAACTAGAAAAGGATCCATCTGCCACCCTGCCTGGGACGAAGATATAGCACAAAAAGTCTGTTCTTAAGATCTTGCTTGAGACGTCAATGGAACTAAGGGCCTTAGTTATGACTTAAGTGGCACAGGGCCTTGCAGCAGCAGCCCTGCGTCACAGGGAAAGGGCAGGAATGCACCGTATTTATCCAATATGGTGCATTCCTGTCTTTTTCCCTCGAGCTGGTGTCGCCGACGCAGACACCCTAATGCCATGGTGTAAGCGTGCCTGTGTTGTATGCAGGATTCTTTTTGAGCAGGAAGGGGCACCTTCCTGCACAAGAACAATGCTGTGAGGCTTTTTCCCCTTTCTATATGTTCTGAATGCAGCAAACATAGAAAGCGGACTAAAGGGGGAGAGAGAAAGAGATTTCTCCTTGTCACGCCTCTCCTGGGAAGGCATATGATTTTGGCACATTCCCAGGTTTACATGTTCTTGTGAGAATGAGTTCAAATCCATGGGAATTGTGTGAGAACATCCACCACAACTCACATGGAATGGCTACCCAGGGCAGAGTAGTGCAACGCAGTGATTTGCTCTGCGTTGCTCTACTCCAGATTCATGAGGCCACTCGGAGCCATTCATAAATCTGAATCTGACTTAGAGGTTTGAGTCGCACATGTACTACATTGTGTGATGCAAGCAGACACAAGCTTCCCCTAAGTAAAAGTTGGGATTCATAGGGGATCACGACGCTATCAGGCCCTTTCGGTGCAGTTTGTTTTCTCGTTGGCAGAATGTTGTTTAGGCAACGTAATGTTCATTCAAGGTCAATAAAAAAAGTTTAAAAAAAATGTGCAGTGCCTATTTACTATTACTGTTGCGAATTGCACTATCGTAAGAATAAAACTACTTTTGCAAACGGAAAAAAAAATCCAGCAGTTGCACAGACGATCTGTAAAACTGATCTTGGAGCTATAAAATCGTAAACACTTAGTTGTATTATATCCATTATATTTATCCGGGAAATAACTGACATGGAATGTCCTACTTAAACTCCTGTAGTCAGAACTAACTAGTTATTAAAAGAGTTAAGCTCCCTAATGTAATTACAGCATGCGGACAACACGCGCAATGCGTGTAAGCAGCGCATTTAATTGTTTACATTACTTAGTTATGGTATATTTGGAATCCGAGCAAATATAACAGAGGGCTGTGAAATAAGCAGAGATGCAACAGTTTCTGAATCGGAAGACTGGTAATGCTGTCAACTAGCAAGACAGAGTATTTCCGGGGCAAATAAAGGGCCCCTAGGGGAGGGGAACAGAAGGAGACATCATCTTTACGTATGGCTCGGTTTACATACTCTCTGCTCCTTTAATTATTTATATGAGGCAATTGCCAGGAGATAAAACCGTGAGAAGTAACAGGGCTGAAACAGTATCTGCTTCAATCTGTCCGCTTTTATGACCCTGCAACACGCGCAGGGTTGGACGGTCCATTAAACGAACAGTCCGCTGCTTGTGCGCCATCCGACGGCATATGGTCTGAGCAGATGCTAACTGCCCTTGAAGAAAAAAAATACAAAAGAAAGGAAACTATCTCACAGCCTGATTAATGGGCGCGCAGGAGAATTATGCAAAGCAAAACAAGAAATAGCTAAATGAAAAAAAGATCAGCTGGACTCTAATGCACATAATTGATTTAAATGACGAAATGTTGCCGCTAATAATTTCTTAAAGACGAGTGTTCGTAAAATCAGTTGCTTTTAAAAAAATATTATCACAGTTTGATATTTGCACATGGACCAATTTGTACTCGTTTTACCTCCCTACAGTCTGCAGTTTGTTTTCCAAAACTAGCATGCATACATGAAAGTTAATTCCAAAAATAGAGAATTAACCAAATCGGATAGAAGTATTTAATAAAAGTTTCCGTGAAAGTGTCTGCTTCAACAAGCAGGGGTCATGGAAAGGGACGTCGAGAAGCAGATCTTGACTGGTTTTAGGAGTGCTGTGTGGACCAACTGATACCCGTCCTCAATCCTTGCTAATAATGACAAAAGGTGTCACATGAGATCTTTTGTCATGAACTACTTTATAATATCTAATTACAACTCATGATTTCTGTTTAATTCATAATTACAACACAGAGTGTATAAAACAATATATGATTTTCCAAGTCAGTCTTCTACAGCAGAATACGAAATTAGAGCGACACCTGCAAACATGCATAGCTCAATGATAGGACGTGTGTGCAGAACATTCACATATGTATTTATTTATTCACTTATCTATTTATTAATATTAATGAGGCGTTTCCTTGTGCCTGCCTCTAGGCCCCCATTGCAGCCACTTCAAAGCAATAATAGCTATGAACCGATGAAATGGCAGTGCGCGTTTGGGTTAAATATTATATATAATTTGAGCCATAAAATGAAAGTGAGTAAAGAGGGTTATGCCAATGACTTACTACATTTCTGAGTACATTTCCGTTGGTGTTAATCATTCATAAGTGGATTATTATAAAGATTATCAGGTATAAAATTATATTTTTTAACGCAGAGCATATCTGATGTTACTTAGCACTGTTAGCAAGTGTTGCTATTATCGGAAATAGGCTGGATTTAAGGCGATATAATAATATTATTAGAGTTTGGCTGCTCAGCTTTGTAAGAAATATCCCGAAACAATAAACGAACTATGATATATGTAACTAACAAAAATAGCCCTCATTTATTCAGAACCAACTTTGGTGTGTTATAGGCAATCGCTGCAGTGAAGTGTTTTTATTCATTCTTACGAAATGTTTAAGAAAATATATAGTTGATTACTATACAAAAAGGAAACATACATTTCTCAATAACAATACGCCTGCTTGCTTTGTGACATTGGGATTTAAATAAAGCCTTTCTTTCTGCAGTGTGCTGGAACTAAGTGTTTCAATTATATGTAATCTGTAAAGATTGGCATCCTTGCAGAAAGAAAAATCTTTTTGGAAATATGATAAATAGACATTGGTCTATTGATATGATGATTTCAGGAGACAGTTGTTTTCTACCACTTAAAAAGCAAAAAAGAAAAACTATGGTGTGTTAGTTGGCAAGCAATACATTAACATAATGCATGAATTAGAAATTATTTTACAGAATTATAATTTAGTATACATAACTGACTCATGTGTGTTTCACAACCACATAACTCCCTACAAACTTTTGATAATATTCAATTTGGCTTGTTTTGCACTATAGACATCCCAAATACATAGGTACAGTGTCCTACTTTGCACCATTGTAAATTCAATGTACAACAAAACTTTCTTGAGGAGCACATGCTCAAGTCCCAGGCAAACATATTTGCCCACACCCCCCATGTCAAAAATGTGGTATCTACCCAGTCCCAATATTCAGGCAACAGCACTGAGCATGCGTGGACTTGCAAACCAAGGTTCATAATTCACAATTGCCAGCAAGTGTAGTGCTGTCAGTTTAAAAATAAGTGGCTTGCCCTCATGAGTTGATGCCATTTGACAGCTACAGACAAATGCACGTATTCTAAGCCTAACCATTACCTCCCTCTTCCATGGCCCATTGCATACTATGAGGTGGGCACATGAACCACGCTTTGGTTAAATCATAATTAAAACATGTACTGGTTGTGGGAGAGACGTGTCTACTGTGGCACCTGTTGGGTTTGAGTCTTTACAACAGCCACAGGGTAGTCTCCACAGAGCTTGTGTGGTGACAATTTCAGATTGTGGGTGATATGGTGCAGTTTGTTGCAGTAGATCCCACTGAAAGAGGGTGGTGGAAATGTGCCCACTTAGAAAAGAGAAACAAAGATAGAGTAGCAAACATTTATACCTTCACAGGTAGAGTTGCGGGGAAGCAGAGGAAGCCACGCAATGGCAGAATCTGTAGAATGAGTGTGCTGGTCTGGGGATACAAGGGGAAGGGATAGTGGCTCCTTTTTTGCGTTGTAATCCTAATGACCCACATTGGCAGGGGGGACAAGGGGCTTAAAAGTACTGAGGTGCCGGGCTGATCCTTCAAGCACATCCACACCAGCGCTTCATGCATCTGTGAAAAAGTGAAGAATTGAGGGCATTTTGATGGCCAATTGGGTTATGATGGATGTTTGACAGATTACAGGTGGTAACCAGTCCAGATGTTCAGCAATTCTGAGCATTTGACAGTTAAATGTATCTGAGAGGAGGCAGGGCCATAGGGAACCAACAAGTTCCAGGTTCTGCCTCTTCTCCTCTTTCTAAGGTTAAGCGAGATGGATTGGAAGCTGAAGAAAAGGTAATTCAGTGCTTTACAGAGTAATGTATTATTGACTTGTTTCATCTATCTGCCTTGCAGGAGGAGAAACACAACCTTGGTGGATGTGCACCCTCATAGATATCGTGAGTCAGGTCGTGTTGATTTCACTGAGACATGACCAAGAATATTCTTCCCTTATACAGCTTACATCAGGGAGTAGTCATGAGAGAAGAGGTCAGTCCAGGATATATTTTCCTATCCTTCAAGGATTTTTCTGAGTAATCTATATGGCTTTAGGAATACATTTTCCTTTTCTTACAGCTGCAATACAAGGTTGGATAAAGTTTCACAAAGCAGTTATTTGGAATTTTTCTGGCAATATTCAGTAGGAAATGATTAACTGTCCAAAGAATGGTTGGATATATGTCGAAATACCAACTGCAAAAATGCCGTGCTCCCAATTTATGGCTGCAAAAAATATTGATAACCAAAATATTGAGGTGAGTGTATATAGGTAAGGATAGATTTACTATTCTAAACTCTGCATCTATATACATTGAAGATATTGAATATCAAGATACACATATGTTGACTTAAGAAAAGGTGATGTATACTTATATATTTACCGTCTCAATATTTTGGCCTTCTATATTTTGCTCATGATATTCCGGTTGCATATTAATCTGTAGTTGAAATTAAGGTGCCAAATTGGTGGATATGTCTCGCTCATTCTTGCCCTCAGCCATTTTCTCGTTGAAATTTGTATTTTTGGTGTCTCCATTTCAAGTTCAGGCCTACATGCTAAAAGACTATACCTGGCAAAGGTTTTTTACATGACATGAGGTCTTTGAGTGCTATTCTAATTTTTTACAAATGCTACACTGGCTATCATATAGCAGCCACAACAACTTGTAAATTAAAGGATAACAAAAGAAGGAAGCCTTCTGGCAATTTTTGTTTTGTCATGGTTTTTTCAAAACTTTATTGTTTGGGAATATGAGGGCCCCTTATCAATCTAAAAAGTTTTTGAGGGGTATAAAAGTTACACATTATCATAGTACTCCCTGTAACTGAAGTGAACTACGTACAATAACAATCACACTGGCATTGGCTGCAAGTTCTTGCCTTTGTGAAGGAAAGAAAGAGAGAAGGAAAGAGAGAAAGAAAAAAGGGACAAGGAAGGAACGCGAGAATGTAGGAATGAGAAATAAAATGAAAGAGAAATGGAAAGAATGGGAGAAGGAAAGAAAGTGAGAGAGAAGAAAAAGAGAGCAGGAAAAGGAGAGAAAGAAAGAAGGAAATAGAAGGGGAAGGAAAGCAGGAGTGAGAGAGTAGGAAAGAAAGAGAGAAGGAAACAGAAAGAAAGAAGGAAAGACAGAATGAAAGAAGGTGAAACAAAGAAGGCAAGAGAAAGAAAGAGAGAAAGATAGGGACAAAGAGAAAAGGAAAGAGAGAAAGAAAGAAAAAAGAAAGAAGAAAAAGAATGAAAGAAGGCAAGAATGAAAGAAGGTAATAAAGAACAAATGAGAGAAAGAGTAGGAAAGAGAAATAGAGAAGGAAAGAGAGAAAGATAAAAGGAAAGAATGAAGAAAAGAAAAAGAAAAAAGGAAGAAAGAGAAAGAAAGACAGAGGAAAGGAAAGAAAGAAAGGGGAGAAAGAAAAAGTAAGTAAATAAAGGACATGTAGAATAGTTTTGGATGGACATAATCTGGTATGCTGCGAAATAGCAGCTGGCTGAAAAGCAAACCACCTCAAAATGAATTTACAACAGCATTAGCAGGAGATAGGATCTGTTAAAGATAGAATGTGCATCAGAAGCTTCCTTTTATCACATCAGGCTCTAAACACAAAGACAATACTAAAGTATTTATAAAGTAAAAATAAAACACTGGTTCAGATGTGAACCTTTTGAGAGAGCAAAATGCAGTCACTCAACATGAAATTAACCATTGGCTTGAGTTGGCTGACCCTCTGCCCCACAGTTGAAGTGAGCTGGCTGAAAGCTCCTATATGTAAGTATATTATACATATTTTAGTAAAATCAGAAGATCTTGGCTGATTTCCGACTGAAAACACATGTCCAAGGGTATCTAGTACTTACTGTACAAACACTAGCTAACGCATGATTGATTGTATCAACACTGTTGAATACAACTACAACAATGCATTGTGACAGCTGATGGAAGCAGACAGGCAGTTTGCTCCCCTCGTTCAAATTTTCAAAATTTTGCGTAGAATGTTGGACCCAGATGTTGAAATAACGGTAGTCTGGGAGGTGTTTCTGAAATTACTTTTACAACTTTAATGTCGATGGAATGCAGAAAAGTCATTTATTTAAACTGCTTTTTTATTAATATTTGCATGTCAGTGAAGTATTTGTGTGTATGGGAGGAAGCAATATCAAACAAAGCAAAGGAGTACTCCCAATCGATAGAAAACTGTCTATGGGATATTGGAACGTAGAGCAGAGGAAAGCAAATGTCTTTCTTAAGAAGACCCCTCACTCACCAACCTGGTTGGTGACATGCTTCATCATCGGGGTCCCACCTGGACAGCCAAGTGCCATCCATGTGTGCTGCGACACCTGACTACAGTGGAGCTGGTTTTTGTGTGAAGGTGAATAGAGAATTTAGGTTAAAAAATTGGCCAAATTGAACCCAATCCAAATAATTTATTCTAGGGCAATTTGGACAATGTTAAAATAATATAGATACCATGATAGGTTAAATTGACCTATGGTATCTTGTAGGGAGTTGAAAGTGAAAAAAAGGTCTACATGTTTCAACCATCAGTTGCTTCGCTCGTGTGCACACCTAACTCGTTATTGATCTTTTCAACATAAATCTTGAAGGTAACAAATCGCTCGATCCCGACTCCCACGAGGCACGCAATTACCGGGTGCCCAGTAAGCGTCCTTTTCTTGTGGGACCCCGATGATGAAGCATTGATATTGTACTGATTAGGGGACTAGGAGTACCCCCTCCAATGGTTTTCCATTGTGAGAATCCCTTTCTCTCCATTTTTGTTTTGTAATTTATGGGAGGAAGCAACCATTAGATGCCTTAGTAACTGCTTTAGACGTTCAGAGATAGGATCTCTTGAGTGCATATTTTTGATTATATACATTAACAGTGGCCATTGATTTTGGAGGAAAGTGGACCCAAGACTTGTCAAAATGTGAAAAAGTCTTGTTAGGGTAGGATTGGGCTGAGACTAGGGAAATTATGGTATTTGTATGTTTAAATATAGCAATTTCAGAAGAAATAGTAAGTAGGAAATAAAAATCTGAAGATGCTCTCTCAGTCCATAACTAGATAAAAAGACTAATGGAGACTACTTTGCTGGAAAGAGACACAATGATCAAAGAAGGTCACCTTTATAGTCTGCCAAAATTCTTCACAATTTATTACTTCACTTAGCTGTACACTTGAGCTACTGTTGAAAGGTCAAGTCATGGAAAAGGTGAACATACGCTTTACTGAGAAAGGAAAACACTAACAGCATTCGCAATTTTACCAATCCAATCAAATGCATGTGAACTTTATATTTTGTATAGTGTTTGCAGGCATTGAAACATGAAAAAAGGACATAATTCAACAGTATTCTACAAATACAAACATCTACAATGATATTCATATTATATATACATATATATATTTGCATTTGGATGGAAACGTATGCAACAAAGCATGACCATATATAGATGGGAACTGTAATTTCTACAGGTTTTTATATTGGTGATTCAGCTAAACTTTCATTACATAGGATATGACTTCAAAGTCCTCTGCACTAGAGTTTGAAGGACACAGAAGTTACACCTCACAACCAGTGATGGGAATCTCTTTGGTACTTAAGGCCAGAAAGATTCCCAAGTCATGATACTGCCTTACATTGCAAGAAAAGTGACTCTGAAAGCAGCTGAAGCCTACAGGCCTCAGCTGCCTACAGTTTGATTGGTTCTTTGAGGTTCATCTCAGTCTGCTGGGCACCGATCACAGTGAGAGAGGTTCCTTTTAAAAGGAGAGATTCTACCCTTTCGAAATGGCATTTCTGCTGAGAGGCTTTCTACCTCAGCAGCTTCCTCCTGCAGGGATCCCAAGCAGAATTCCACTGTACGCTCTAACCTGAGACATTATCATGAGTACCAGCCCTCCTGGCATACGCTATTGCTCTCTTCACCACCTGGGGCTCATGGAATCCATATGCTTCCTGGGGGGTGGGGGGAGACTGGAAAAATGTGCCCCAATCTCTCCGCCCTGGGGGACAGAAAACCCACTAGATATCAAGGAATAAACATTTAAAAAAGAAATGGTGTGGGGACCAGCCAAACTTAGCTTCAGACGGACCTCTTATCCTTGGGAACAAGACAGTTTTTTAGCCCCTGGAGGGTAGATTGGAGGGTTTAACTCCCATCTTCCATTGGGATTACCCCCTAATCTGCCCACATCATGGGTGCAGAAAGCCCATTAGACCACGGAAAAATGAAATGGATGAGGGCTTTCTCATTTATGCCTCAGATTGCCCAGAACTCCAGGATTATAAATAGTCATCTTCCCTCGCTGGCAGAGTGGAAGGTTTATCCTCAATATGACTGCCCAATGGGCAGTAAGTCTACTGGACCTTCAAGATTGTTTTTAAGAAACAAATTGTGTAGGAGTGGTGCTTCCTGGCATTACACCGCACCCTCCTGCCTCTAGCGCAGAGATATTTCTGTCCCGTCCCCACAGATCATCAGGAGGGAAGAATACCTCTAAACTACCAATCCTACCATGGGGACCAGAAAGCACCTCTAGACATCAAGAGTTTTTCACTAAACCAAATGAAGTGTGTGTTGTGCCTTCATGTCATCAAGGCTGGCACCACCCTCCACTCCTAGGGCACAGTTCATTTGGGCAGCTCAGGCACTCTGAGGTTGGTCAGAGGGCAAAATGCTTTATCAATTACCAAAGAGGTAGAAATCAAGCTGGTGGGTAAACGTTACAATGTAACTTGTCTGGTGCCAGGAAGTCTGCCCCAAATGCCATATCATTATTTGCTGCTTCAACAAAAATGATCATTCATGTCTATCTGTGCATGTTAAAACTTCAGACGTTAGCAGGTTAGAAAGGATCCTACCAATTTGTTCCTTGAGAGGATATTAAATGCACACACTTGGTAGAGGCAGAACTATGCAAGTCCTGTGCCAGTAAGCCCGGCTCCTAACTCCATGTTTTCTTTGTCACATGACTAAAAATCATACCTGGTGTCCATTTGAGGTCCCTCATGATAGGCAAATGAGAGGATATACCCCAACTGCTCTTGATCTCCAGTGGTACTAATTACACCTGGATTTCTACCCATGGACTGCAGGGAACCCCAATGCTTGAATAGGCATCTTTGAATTTTCATCAGGGATCATGTTTTAACTGCAGTCTCCCAGAACGTTTGAGGGTAAGTAGGCATCATCAGGCTGCAAAAGGAGAAAGGCAATGTTACTCATACCTATGCTAACTTGAGGAGCTCAAAATGACTCCTGGATACTGGGGATCCATTTTAGTCAAATGAAAAAAGAGATTAGCGAGCTAAGCTTCCTGGCACAAAGTATGTCTTTCTCAGACTTCAACCAACTTTATATGTTTCCAGTCCCCTGTGGGACAATTTGATGTCAAAATAAGACCTGTTAGACAATGGCCCTCTCAGCAGGGTCACCCCCAAACCTTTTGCATTCATCCTCCCACTTTGTGCTGAATTTGTTTTGTTGACCTTATGATTCTTTAGACTTTCCTACTGCTATCTAGTGCTAATGTGCTTGTGCTCTATCTCTAAAATATGGTATAATTGGTTATAACCCACCTAAGTAGCACCTAAAACTTGTCCCAGGCCTGCAGAATTGCAACCTGAATGCAGTATCACTCTGTCATGTCTGCTTGGCATTTAAAACCCAATGCAAAGCTATAAACTTCCCTTTTATTACAAGTAGGCCACCCCTAAAGTAGGCACCCGGTAGACCACATGGCAGGGTGCTGTGTAATTGAAAGGTAGGACATGTGTTGATATGTTTTACATGCCCTGGTAGTGAAAAACTCTAAATTCGTTTTTCACTACTATGAGTCCTACCCCTTGCATAGAATAATTTTGGGGACTCCTTATTATATTTAATAAGCTATAATTCCTAAATGAATGAAGGTAGATATACCATGTTTGATATCTGTGAAATAGTAATGATAAACCATCTTTAATGGTTAAGTCAGATTTATCATTATAAGTTTGAAAATTGGCACTTTTAGAACGTTGAAAAAAATGTCTAGCTGACGAATTCCAATGCTGTTTTCCACTACAACAGACTCAGACCAAATTCTGATTGTATTGGTCTCCATAATTTATTACATTATCTTTTTTGGTACTGCTTATAGAAAAAACATTTCATTTAGCTTTTAAAAGACAGAGTTAGAAACCACATTATTTGCTTTGACATTGAACATATAAACAAGCTAACACAAAAAACTTTATTAAACATTACAAGTGTGAATCTCAAATTAATTGAAACACAAATAAAAAATATTCAACCAGTCAATATTTACACAGCAACATTGATCTCAATTTGTAATTGAATTAACAATTCATCTGTAGGTTGCTGACCAGAGGGAACAAGAGTTTGAGCAATTCCTATTTCCATGCTAATGTTTCCTCAATGGTAAAGTGCGCCGACGCATTTCAAATCCCAACTTGATACTTGGGATTTTCCTTAGGGCAAAGACTGGATGTAATCTGCTAAATGTGTCATGCGAACATCATCCTTTTAATCGGTAGAAATGATGGTGCGCATGCTGCCGACCATCCGGCTTTCCAATGCTCTCTCAAAGAAAATGAGGTTGACTGCTGCCCATACTGGAATTGTTTTTCTCCGTAACAGGCTCGAATTTTCTTCTGCAATTCTTCTGTCTACATAGTTCTGGTGTTTCGCTCTGACTGAATTGGTCAGGTTTTTGGGTCGGAAATGTTTGTGGCTTTCAGGCAGGCAGTCCACACCACCCTGAACTGACCCATGTCTCTAGTTTTTGGAAATGACTAACGTTAGTAGGTTTTACCTAGAGGTGGCTGACCCTAAGGGAATATGGCTGCTACCCACATGCCGAAAAAATAAGTTTTGGAATGGAAATTTAAAGACTTTCAGTGGTCATGGTTTTGGGTGTTTCCTTTTGAGAAAACTACACTTAAAGATTCATGACATTTTCCCCACAAAAATGTGAGAAAACTCAGTGATTCACCCAAAGTTTGACATTTGCAGAGGTTAGTGGAATCCATAGAAATAGCAGCGCCATGACACCTCCGGGTGACTGTTTTTCAGAAATGTCTGGTCTTGCTAGGTTCTCCTGGGTGACAAATGACCCCTGTACCACAGCAACCCACATCTCAAGAATCAATGTAAATTCAGAGCAAAATCTGGTGTGGTTTGAGTCTTTCTTGTCCTGGGTAATAAGCTCACCCACACTAGAAGGAGAGGATGTGATTTTTTAAATTTTTGACATGCACACAGTTTTTCACACCTTGTAGGGCAAGAGAATTCAGAGGAGGGAGGGATGGTCTCCTTTTGTTGTTGGGCTTCCTCTTCCTCTCATAGGGAGGCAGACCTTTCTGGTTTTACCCCTGCTTCCTAGTCTGGTCCTGGTGGGCCAAAGTACTGCTGGACTTCCAAACACACCAAATAGTTATGCTTTTTTGAAAAACACGAGGTATGGAACAGTTAAAGCTCCCTTTGGGCCAGACCTAAAATATTAAGTGACTTTGTGATCAAGTGTAGGCAACCTTCTTGACACACCATACACAGAACTTGATGAATCCTAATCCTTTTGCATTCCCGGCCCCCAAGAAAGTACTTACAGGCACCATGCAGTGCAAGCAACGCTGGTACAGTTATTACACCGAATGTTATGTACCCAGGACTACCATGGTCTCAGGGCATTTCTAATTTCTAGCTCTGTCAGACCTATTATATAAAAATGAATTAAACATTTAGCACTTAAAAATGAGTTAGTACATAGAGCCAAGTAATGACACCAACCTACTAGGCACAACCCATATATAACCAATCATTCAAAAAGCCCAAGGCCTGCGCGCCAATACGGGACAAAACACATTATGGCTGAACAACAATAGAACAGCTAGTCTCCTAAATCAAAACTTTTACTGCCACACGAATAAAAGAATTGTAATTCATTTATTAGGATTAATTGTATTCTTTTTTCTGCTATGTGAGTCCTTGGTAATTTATTTCTTGCACCTTTGACTATATTTCTGACTTTTACAGTTATTGTATTCTTTTGTGGTTTCATCTCATTACTGTAAATGTTGAGCTCACTGGTAAGGAGGGTGTTACCCAGAACAGTACACAACTTATATTAGACATTAACCGTAAAGCACTTTGCTGTACAAATACAAGATTAAGCTTAATTTTAAACAGTGAGACTTTAATTCCTGCAGAGTTTTGTCTCAGGCTAGAGAACATTCAAGACAATTTTTGTATTCACAGAATATGCTAAGATTAGTCATGGATAACTACGAGACTTGGGGCCCAATTCAGGGTTTGGTTCGCCCCACTCCAGGACAGCCAAACAGGGCTGCTGGTCGCCCATCAGTCTTTTTATAGTCTGGTGGGTGGTCCTTGGCGTTCTCACGCCGGTGCCTTTTAAAAGGCACAGCAATGGGAACGTCAAAGCCTCTTCTTGCATGGCATGGACTGTCAAGTTCATGCCATGCAGGAAAGGGGGTGATTGCACAGGGGGCACACCATGTGCCCCGACATACATCCCACTGGCCTGAGGCAATCCCTTGTTTACCTCCAACAGCATTTTCAAGGCGTGCTCACCACAATGAAACTACTGGCAGTGATAAAACTCATAATATGCCTGGTGTTGCCACAGTGGCACAGCAAAGAAAATTGCAGCCTCAAGACTGCTGGCGATTGCAGTTCCCTGGTGGTTTCAGTGGCCTCACAACAGTCAGACTGCCATAGTTGTAATATGATGGTTGAACTGTGGAGTGTGGTGGTTGAACGTGGTGGGGGTCGACCACCACCACGCCTCCACCATGGGTTCAGTGGTCCTATGGACCACCAAACTCGTAATCAGGCCCTTGTTATTTGCCAGGAGTAGTTAGGCTCTTTTGTAAAGTACTAGTTTCTCATTTGCAACTACACTTTTAATGCATGACATTTTCATTGTGTGCATTAATGCATGGATTTGCACTTTTCATTAGTGCAATTTCAATTGGATGCATTGTATAGTTTTATTCACTGGAACTACGTTCGTCCAGCTACACCCCTACCATTTTGGGAATGCTCCCTTCGGACCATGGATATGAGTTTACTCTTGCCCTTGCCAGAGATACATTTGTGGCAATGTTCTGATGGCAATGGATCATTAAGATTGCAAAGGTCACACCATCAGTAGCAGGTTTACACCCATATTTGAGTGAATCATTTGGAGATTGTTAATAAATGATTTGTCAAAGTCAAGTAAAGATTTACAATAGTAAAATTTGAAATTTAGAGGCACTTTCATACCTGCCTATACTGGAACCCCAACACCCACTGACTCTCCAATCCACCAATAAGTATCCCTCACCAACCCAGGGCTGTGGTGGTTGGTTCCAGTATTTCATTTCCTTTTCCTCACTTGCTTCTTCTGCATATTTAATCATTTCACCACAAGCTCCATTACATTCCTGAAGCCAGCATCACTCTGCTCTAAATTCCCTTAACCTCAGTACAAACAAAAGCAAATTAGCTTGTATGTCATCATGAACAAAGGTCAAGAAGTAACCTACAAAATTGTATAATTATTTTGCCCTATATAAGTCACAGCTATAAAGATGCCATAGTCTTTCATCATGTCAAGTGCATCACTTTAGTTAAACTTGTATTTATTTCGTCAAATAACTCTTATTGGTGTTAAAACTATCTTAATCTTGGGGCAGAATCTGGTTACATGAATTGAATCTTACACTTCTTGAGCAATATTCCATAAAAACAGTATAATTACTTCTTCCACTGTGTTAGTCACACCTGCAAGCTGTGTATTTCTCCTTGTTTTCCCTTTTGTGCATGGCTGAACATTAGTGACTGTACTGTGATGTGGTAGTACATTAAAATAAACTGTGCCACCCCTCATGCATTTGGTACACGGAGCGGGGAGAGATTTGCTCTGTCTTGAGACAGGTCTCACAAAGTGAACCGCTGCGATTACGCCTATGATAAATTGCTTTTGTATTGTTGTGCCCCTCAAGGCACAATTCTGTCACTGCTCTTTCAGTTGATTCATTTCACGAGTGAGAAAGGGATTTGGGAAGGGTAAGATTTGACCAAGTCATCTATGGGCTATGTAGCAAACGCTGCCACATTCTTCTGAAATACTGCATCTACTCGCTTGACATCTGCTTATTGATTATTCATAGTTCAGTACCTTGCCCATATTGAATGTTTTTAAGAGTCAATAATGTGTAGCTTATCTCAGTTCCCTTAAGTGGGATGCTCAGTGTACGTATGCTTAGCTTAAATGTTTTCTTAAGTAAGATGCTGCTTGCAGTTCAAGTAAAATCTCTAAAATGAGACTGCTTATGCGAAATTTGCTATTAGTATAATTACGCCTCGTTCAAAAAATGCTTTCAAAGATCAGCTAAGCGCTTTTTGTAGTAGAGGAAAAAAGAACTAACCACCTTGGTCAGCCCGGTGATGCCACAACTTTCCCACACAAAAATGTGTAAAAAAGGTGATTTTTTTCAGCTAAATTTGAGGTTTGCAGGGCATTCTGGGTAAGGAAACGTTGGGGGATCCACGCAAGCCATACCTCCCTGGAATCCCCCGGGTGTCTAGTTTTCAGAAATGTGTGGGTTTGGTAGGTTTCCCTAGGTGGCCGCCGAGCACCGGGCCAAAATCCCAAGTGACCCCCCTTGCAAAACCAGGTCGTTTGGAGATAGGCAATTTTCATGTCGCCTCACAACGTTTTGGGCCCTTGCCTGTCGCGGGTACTTGGGCATCCCACACGAGTGAAGCACCGTTTTTATCGGGAGACCCGGGGGAACGCTGGGTGGTAGGAAATTTATGTCAGCCTGGTGATGCCACAACTTTCCCACACAAAAATGTGTGAAAAAGGTGATTTTTTTCAGCTAAATTTGAGGTTTGCAGGGCATTCTGGGTAAGGAAACGTTGGGGATCCACGCAAGCCATACCTCCCTGGAATCCTCAGGGGGTCTAGTTTTCGGAAATGTGTGGATTTAGTAGGTTTCCGTAGGTGCTGGCAGGGCTAGGGTTAAAAAACTACAGCTAGGCACTTTGCCAAAAAAAGTTCATTTTTCACAGCGAAATTGAGGTGTGTCCACGATGCATTTTGCGCAGTTACCTGTCGCGTGCACTAGGCCGACCCACACAAGTGAGGTACCATTTTTCTCAGAAGACTTTGGGGAACACGGGGTTGGTGGAAATTTGTGGATCCACGCAGATTCCAGAACTTTCCACCACAGAAATGTGTGAAAAAAGGGATTTTTTCAGCTAAATTTGAGGTTTGCAGGGTATTCTGGGTAAGGAAACGTTGGGGGATCCACGCAAGCCATACCTCCCTGGAATCCCCCGGGTGTCTAGTTTTCAGAAATGTGTGGTTTTGGTAAGTTTCCTTAGATAGCCACCAAGCCCGGGGCCAAAAACTCATGGGACCCCCTTTGCAAAACCGGGTTGTTTTGTGATAGGTAATTTTGATGTCTCCTCAATTGGTTTTGGGCCCTTGCCTGACGCGGACACTAGGCCTACCCACGCAAGTGAGGTACCATTTTTCTCTGAAGACTTTGGGGAACGTGGGGTGGGTGGAATTTTGTGGACCCACGCAGATTCCAGAACTTTCCACCACAGAAATGTGAGGAAAATTTGTTATTTTGGACACATTTTTAGGTTTGCAATGGATTCTGGGTAACACAACCTGGTGAGAGCCAGTCAAGTCACCCCATCCTGGATTCCCCTCGGTGTCTAGTTTTAAAAAATGTAAAGGTTTGCTAGGTTTGCCTACGTGCCAACTGCGCTAGGGCCCAAAATCCACAGGTATGCACATTGCTAAAAAAAAGGCGGCGCCCAGTGGGCTTTCTGCCGCCCTGGGGGGGAATCGGGGAAGGGGGTTTCATCCCGATATGCCCCTAAAGGGGCAGAAAGACTGTGGCTATTTTTTGTGGGGGTGGGGGCATTGGTTTGACCATTTTGGGTAGCCCCCACCCCCACGCATAAAAAAAGCTTGCGTACTCGCTGGTGCCTAGTGGGCTTTCTGCCCCCCGAGGGGTCAGATCAGGGGCCGCTGCCGCCAACTACCCTCCCAGGGGGGGGCGGAAAGACTGGAGTTTCTCTGGGGGTGGGGTCCCCCACCCCCAGCGAAACTCCAGTCTTTCCGCCTCCCTGGGAGGGTAGTTGTCATGCCCATTTTGGGGAGCCCCTACCCCTACACTAATAAAACAAAAAAATCCATGGTTTCTAGTGGGCTTTCTGCGCACCCCAGGGGGGGCCAGATTGGGGGCTACAGCTCCCATCTGCCTCCTGGGGGGCAGAAAGACTGTCATTTTTGTGGGGAGGGAGGGTGGGGGCATTGGCGTGCCTGTTTCGGGCAGCCCCCACCCTAAAAATAATCTAACAACTAATCCCTGGTATTTAGTTGGCTTTCTGCCCCCCCGAAGGGGCAGATTAGGGGCCAATGCCCCATCTGCCCCCCGGGGGGGCAGAAAGACTGTAGTAATTGGGGGGTGGGGTGGGGGCATGGGCCTGCCCGTTTTGGGCAGCCCCAACCTCTATTTTTTTTTATTTTTTATTCCCTGGTGTCTAGTGGGCTTTCTGCCCCCCCGGGGGGGCAGATTGGGGTCCGATGCCCCATCTTTCCCCCAGGGGGGTAGAAAGGCTGTAATGGTGGTGGGTGGGTGGGGGCATTGGCGTGCTCGTTGCGGGCAGCCCCCACCCTAAAAAAAAGTAAAAACGAATCCCTGGTAGTTAGTGGGCCTTCTGCCCCCCCGAAGGGGCAGATTAGGGGCCAATGCCCCATCTGCCCCCCGGGGGGGCAGAAAGACTGTAGTAATTGGGGGGTGGGGGCATGGGCCTGCCCATTTTGGCCAGCCCCCACCCCTATTGTTATTGGTAAAAAATTCCCTGGGGTCTAGTGGGCTTTTTGCCCCCGGGGGGCAGATTGGCGGCTAATGCCCCCATCTGCCCCCCAGGGGGGGCAAAAAGACTAAATTGCACCAAAGTTACATGGGGGAGAAAGGCCCTTGCCCAAGGGGCCGCTCCCCCCTCCCTGGTGTCTAGTGGGTGGATCCCTGCTTGGGGATCGCCCTCCTGTGGCGATCCCCAAGCAGGGATCCACTGGGGAGGGGTGCCATTGGAAAGGGGAGATTCTCCCCTTTCCAACGATACCTCTCCCGTCTTCCTACGTGCTCAGGGGGCTGAGATAGCCCCGAGAGCACATAGAAAGTGAAACTGAAATGAGCATCTTGGCTCATTTCAGTTTCACTTTCACTGTAATGACGTCGGCGCGACGTGCGCGCTGATCGTCATTACAGTGAAAGGGGGGGGGGCCTCGGGAGCTGGGGAAGCTCTTCCCCAGTTCCCGAGGCTATTTTGGTTTAAAGGGATTCCCTAGGGAATGCCTCATGACGAGCTGGACTCGTCATGGGCACAGCGCGACTGTGCACCATGACGAGTCCAGCTCGTCATGGGCACAGAAGGGGTTAATACTGGCAATGAACAAGCATCAGTAACAACCAGATTTATTTCTTCACTTTTACATTATTCATTGATCAAAATCTCATACCTGCAATATGACTAACAATATGAGATACAGTGAGAAGCAAGACTGAAAAATACGAGGCAAACAGTGGCAGCTACCAACTACGGAATGTGGTGGGTGGGCAAATGGGGGAGTGCGTGTTTGCAAGCAATTACATTAACTAAGTTGCCAACATGCATTACATTATCATGTTAAAGTTACAAAGATAAACTTTAAAACGTAATGTCATGCATGTCGGCGATTTAGTGCACATTAAACACATTTAAAAATGTAAAATAAAATATTCACGTACCTTGCTCTGCTCCTGGTGTTCTCCTCTCATTCAGCATGGGCCCCAGCCAACTCCCCTAACCAATCCTTTCACTGTTCTCATGCTGTTAACTAGCATAAGAGAAGGGCCGGGATTGGATGGAGCAGGATCTATAGGCACTCCCCAAAGCAATGGGGGCATGTTCTTCCCCTTCACCCAGCTGTCTTAAACTGCTGGTTGGAGAGGTTTAAAATGCACATGTCTGGCATCCATCGCAGGACACTATAAACTTAAGTGTACAGCACACCACGCCACTCAGCAGCAGTCACCCCAACCCACCCTGACACTCAACTAAGGACAAGGGTTAGTAAAAAATAAAATGGTAATAATTTAACTTTATTACCATTTAATTTTCATCTCTGAGGCATTTTCTGGGGCATTTTTATTAGTGGGGCGACGCTCCTCCGCTCCAATAGAGGAGCGGGTCCAGGAGGCAAGCCAGCAAATCCTGATTCATTTTGAACAACATAATGTCAGGAATATTAATGATTAACCCACATATCTGCTTCAAGTTAATCAATGAAAATGGGATAGCATAATGAGTGCATATAAGACACACTGAGCAACATAAAGAATAGATATGACTTGAAGAGAAAGGTAGCTTTCAAATTTTCATTAGGCTGACTAACCAGTGAATATAGATTTAGCTGACCAGTCATACTAGAGAAGGTGGCCATTAAATTAACTCAACTGGCCACTGATCACCAGATAAGTTGAACCGTGGAAGTGACTACTGAAAATGAAACTGAATGAGCAGAGACTCTCAGTGAATTTCAGAAAGACTGGGTAAAGAAAAGGGAACTATACATGGATAGGCTTGAACAAAAGGCACCATCACAAAAGAGGCTCTACATCTTAGAAAAGCTTTTCCCCTTCAAGCTAATAGATTAGAGTTATCTGTGGTGTCAGCAATGGCAAGAATGGTACAGGAAATTACATCACTGATTTAAGACATCAAGGTGGTAGATACCAGAAGCTTTCAACACATCTTTGGGAAAAAGCTGAAGAAGATCCCTCTGCTATATTGTGTAGTTGGAACAGAGAGAAATCTACCTTTATGTGATAGGGCAGACACATCCTCAATCACTAACGATCACTTGTAGCAAAAACAGAAGTAAACAATACTACAATGGTCTCTGAAGGCTTCTTGACGACACTTCTTGTAATTGCCTCAACTGAATATCAAGCTACTGTGATATGTGTTGTCATCAGAAGCAGAATATAGAGTGCAAAGTGAAAACAGCTTTTGCACATTCTGTCACTATGAGAGCACGCTGTTTCCAATATGTAGTGTGCCACTTGTTCATATATTAAGCACCCAGTCCTATGATCTTAAAAGTTACATTCTAAAAGTAAATTATTAATATACAAAAATAGATGTTCTTGCATAGCACATGCATGTTTTCTTTCCATAGGTAACTGTATCACTTTGAAAATGCAGCTATGCCAGATCACGGCGATGCTCCCAGCAGATATATATTTTTCATATATGCGGATGGTGCAAATGCACACTGCAGCCCACGTATGACATTTAACTTACATACCACTTGGGCAATATTAAATAGACTCAATGGGTGAAACCATGTTTGACAATATGCACACTGTGGCACTGAATCGCAGTGCACAGAATTCTAATACCAGCAAAAATAAAGCTTAGAAAAATATGAAGGTCTGGAATGGACATCGAGATTTTCTACCATTAGCATTAATAGTATTTTATCCCTTGTATATATAATTTAGCCTCACCACTTTCAAATGTTTCCGCATAATTGAATACCTGTGTCCAAAGTTTTCTGGACTTGAGTGGAGTCAGATAAAAGATAAACTAATACATATGTTGTGAATTGAATAAACTCACGCAATGTAGAACACATAATTACACAATGTGTTTCATACATACTTCATTCACCTGACCATTGTTTTTGTTATTACTAGAACAAAGATCACTTTTCATGTGTGCCTGTCTTTAGAATCACTGACCAAAACACGGAGTCCGGTGAAGGCAAAAGACCGGCCCTCCTGCCCAGCTCAATCCTAAAATACATCACCTACAGCAGATGATTTTATTATTAATCAACACCAGGAGTGAGCTGCACATGCTTGAGATAAGACTGGGGTGAACTGTTTTGCAGAATGGCTTGCCTCCAGGGCCTCCACTAGTTATTTTTGTGTGGTGACTTTTGTGTGGGACTTCCTGTAATGATGCAAAGCCTTAATCTTGTTTTGAGACATTTATTTACATGGGCACAGAGCAGGCCACTTGCTTCCAGTATCCCAGTCTCCAGCAACTGACTTAAAAAGAATCCCTGTAGATTCTATGTGGTGATGACTACACGACCATCGTTCTTATCCATGACATCACTACATCTTCCCCCTACTGAACAAACAAAAGAAAACTACGGATAACTGATGATAAATTATAAAAATAGAAAAGAGAACTAACTGTTAACATTGTTCAATCAGTCTTTGAGATTTCTTTTGTAAGAGGAGCACAATCACTGATACCATCCCCTTCTCTGTAGGTTTCATTTGAGGGGCTTACAAACTTTTTAAAATGTGCTTTATTTCGTATTATCACTTTATTTTCATTCTGAGCAGTGACAGTTGAACCTTTCATCTTAGTCACTTCCAAAGGAGATGGGTGAAATCTACTCAAAGACTTTCTTCTTTGATGTTGCCTTACCAACACCAGATCCCCTATTTCATAATTTCCTCTGCAAACATACTTTCTTTTTTCTGCATTCTTCTTCATTTTTTCTTTCATTTTCTCATCTCTCTTTGTAATTTGTGTATGTTCTTTAGGAGGTCTTAAAGGCATTTGTGGCAAGCGTATCTGTCTAGACTGGCCAAACATGAGCTCTGCAGGAGTCTTTCCAGTCGACCCATGAGGTGTATTCCTATAGTCACGTAGTACTTGACACACAGCTTGATTTACGGTAATGTCTGTTAACTTTGCCCTCTGCATAAATTTTTTTAATGTGGCCATCAGTCTTTCCGCTATAGCATTTGCTTGTGGCCAGAGTGGGGTAATCTTCCTATGTCTCACACCCATATATTCAAGAAATTTTGAAAATTCTTTCCCATTAAAAGGTGGACCATTGTCTGTCTTCAAAAGGTTAGGTATACCCCAAGCTGAAAAAATGTCATCAAGAATAGGTAAAATCACAGATGCAGAAGTAGAGGTCACTGTTTTTACGATTGGAAATCTAGAATATTCATCAATCAGAACAAAAAGATAACGTCCAGAATCCAGAGGTCCATAAAAATCACATGCCAGATCAGACCAGACAGCATCTGGCAATTTAGACATTTGTAATTCTTCAACAGCTCTTTCCCTTGTGGTGCATTGACAAAAATGACAAGACTGCACTATCTCTTCTACCTGACTGTCGAGTCTCGGAAACCACACTTTTTCTCTTGAAAGACTTTTTGTTGCTGATATTCCTCTATGACCTTCATGTGCAAGGTTAATGACACGTCTCTGCAAACTGATTGGAATAACTATCCTGTTTCCTCTAATAAGAATACCAGAAGTGGCTATCGTCAATTCTTCTTGAATATTTTTGAAGGCAAACATGTCCCTTCTGCGTACTCCCGGTTGAAACTTTGTTGAAACATTGACATGCTTCTATCTATTAAGGTTTATCATTCTTTTTACTTCCACTAAAGTATTGTCTTTGTTAGATTCATGAATTAGTTCTTGTTCAGATATCACTTCAGGAACTGTTAACATAATAATGAAATGTATGTGGTTTTCTGTATCATTTATTTAAATTTTATTCTCATCTGTTGGATGCCTAGACAAATAATCAGCAGGATTATACTCTTTTCCTGGCTTATGAATTATTTTAAAATCATAGTCCATTAACCTCAAGCCCCATCTTTCAATCCTGAGGGGTCTCTTCGCTTTCGGATTTCCAAAAATAGTTGTGAGGGCTTGATGATCTGCTTCTATCACAAATGTTTTTCCGTACAAAAATCATGATAGTGCTCACATGCCCAGACTACCGCCAAACTTTTTTTCTCCGGTTGAGAATTATTTTTTTCTATATCCATCTGCTAGCATGTGAGACCAAAAATCTTGGGGCATCTTTTCCTTGTTTTTTTTTTTTTTTTTAAATTTCTTTATTGAATAGAGATCACGGGTACAAACAAAAAAAAGAAACATAACACACGATTCAATTTGTTATGCAATGCAGGATCAATTCACAAGATTTAAATTGCTATAATATTCAGCAGATTTCAGGCTGTATAGCAGCCGGTATAGCTAATACAGAAGGAAAAAATAATTCCATTATATCATTCAGTACAAAAATAAAAAATAAAAAAGATAAGACCAGGTAATTAATAGGTACACCAAATAACTCAAGACCATCCTACTTATCCATATATGCACGGACAGCACCCCATATCATCTGCCCCAATGCCATTTTCCACCTCCCCTTAACAGTATATAGGTTATGTTCCATATTATACGTGAACAAAAAACGAGTTCTCCACATCTCAAATGGGGGGGCATCAATTTGTAGCCACACTGAGGCAGTACACATCCTAAGCACTGCTGCTGCCATAAATATCAAATACCTAACTTCCTTACTAGAGTCTGTGCGTGCCCCACCTGCATCTATACCCAATAGAATCTCACTAATTGACACTTGTATAGAAACACCAAGAATCTCAGACAAAAACCTATTTATATGTCCGAGCAATTCTGATAATTTAGCACAGGTGGCAAAGATATGTGCTACATCAGCGTGTAAAATATTACATCTGAAACACTTTCCATCTGGATCTCCCCCCCACTTTGCAATTTTATCAGGCGTGCGATAAAGATAGAACATAGTCTTGTAATGCTGTGCCTTAAGATTGGCTGACATAAATAAACGGTTAGCCCATTCAATCGAGAGCTCCAACGATATTTCAGAGCATCCCAGTCTTTCTTTCCATCTCATTCGATGAGTTTCCAGATCGTTGGACATTGTCTCCAGAATTATATTGTACAATACTCCTATACGAGAGCACTTTTTATTTGCCTCAATAAGAGGGTTAGATTTATTCCCAATATTTATTTTAACAAAATACTCACGCAACTGAAGATACTTAAAAAAATGCGAAGTGGGTAACAGATATTGTTTCTTCAGTTGGGAGAAAGATTTTAACCCGTCTGGTGTATATAAATCTCCCACTGTTATTAAACTTCTTAAACGCCAATTGACTACTATGTAATCCCAGCATATATTGGGGTGCAATACCGGTGCAATTAAAGGAGTATAGGTAGACACATTTCGAATATTATATTGTTTCCTTATTACCTTCCAGACCTTATATGCAGCGGCTATCAACTTAAATCTAGTGCGTTTGTAATAGTTCCAATCTATGTCAATAAAGAGGCGGTTCCTGGCATCAGTCCCTAAAAGCAGAGAATATATAGAGGGTTGTAGTGCTGGCTCCACAGGTCCCTGACCAGTTAATAAAACATTCATACGCTGCAACATACATACATAATAGTACAAAAGGAAATCAGGGACTGCCCAACCACCCACTGCCCTAGGCAGCATCATATATTTCTTAGCCCGTCTTTCTTTCCCCTGAGACCAAATAAACCTCATACATATTGCTTGCAACTGTGATATACGTACACTAGTAATCTCTAATGGTAGGCATCTATAAAGATACAACACCTTAGGCAATACCATCATTTTCAAGATGTTGCATCTGCCAACCAGTGTCAAATGTAAACATTCTAACTGATCCAGCTGTTTACGGACCCCGTGTATCAGCTTCTGCCAGTTAGCCTCTACCGTAGTGGAGGCACCAGCACGAATCTGTACTCCCAAATAAGTAACCTCATCTAAGACTCGTGGATCAACATAAGACTTGATATTCATACAAAGTATTTGAGTCTTAGCAGTGTTTAATTTATATCCCGATACCGCTCCGTATATCTTTGCAAGATTTTCAATTTCGGGCATAGCCATAGACGGTCTTGGTGAGAGCACTGCAACATCATCAGCGTACGCCAATACACGGTACTGCTGTGATTGTATCCTAACTGGAGGTACCCTACTACTCATCTCAATCATTTTTAAAAAGGGATCTATATACAGAGCAAACAGCAATGGGGGGCATGGACATCCCTGCCTAGTCCCTCGTTGAATTAATACCACTGCGGATTGATGTCCCATTACATTGATCCGTGCGCTAGGTTGTTGATAGAGCACCTGTACTGATTTAATAAAATTGGGCCCAAATCCCTGTAACTTCATCAAGTCCCATAAGAAGGCCCACGATACTTGATCGAAGGCCTTCTCTGCGTCCAGTAATATAAGGCTCAATGGATTCCCTGACACAGTTGCATGATCAATTAAAGCGATCACCCGGTTAACATGATCGGTTGTACCACGCTTTGGGATAAACCCATGCTGATAAATAGAGACCAGAGGGGTTATCACTTCTGATAGTCTGGTAGCTAAAATCTTAGAGTATACTTTCCCGTCTGCGTTTAATAATGAAATAGGCCGATATGAGCCCGGTTTTTCCTTTTTTCTAAACACTGCTATACTCGCTTCGCCCCATGTTATAGGATACTCCCCTTGCTGGGCCATTCGGAATGTAGCTAACATATCCCATTTTAAAACTTGAAAAAAAGTCTTATATACTTCAAGCGGGAGCTTATCAGGGCCCACAGCCTTACCTACTGGTAGTGCTTTAATAGCCGCTTCTAATTCAAACATCTCTATAGGGGCCTCTAATATGTCTGCCAGTCCTTGATCCAGTTTTGGCCCGAGATTTTGCCCAAGAAAGGATAAAGCTTTATTGCTATCATATTCTTCTACTGCATATAAACGAGCATAGAAACTTCTAAAGACTTCTAAGATTCCACTCTCAGTTTCTTCATATTGCCCAGCCTCATTTTTCATACTTTTAATTCGTTGAGCGGTTTCCCTGTTTCTCATTCTCTGAGCAAGACACCTCCCACTAGCCTCCCCATATTCATACAGCACCTGTCTCTTAACCTCGAAAGTCTTTGCTGCTTCCTTACTCCAGTGGTTATTAACCTTGGCCTTGGATCGCGTCACCGCGGCTGATGTATTATAGGTATCCCTATTATAAGCAATATCTTGAGTCAACAGCTCCTCAACCTTACCTAAGTCCTGATAAAGCTCCTGCAACTTTTTTCGAATCTGTTTTTGAGCATACAATCCATAACTAAACACCTCCCCCCTAAAAGCTGCTTTAAACGTATCCCAGACTACCCCAACTCCTGCACTTCCCCTATTTGAATTGAAAAACTCACAAATCCACTCGCTCATATTTTCTTGAAATTTAACATCCAGCAGCAACTTGCGATCAAAAGAGAAATCACGGGGTTTGCAGGGTGGAAGTAAAGCCCGGATGGACAATACTACAGGCCCGTGATCAGACGCCGCTCGAGGATAAACCTGTATTTGTGCATCATGAAGCAGTTTATGTGTAACTAAGAAGTAGTCAAGGCGGAATAATTTTTGGTGAGGGGCCGAGAAAAAAGTATAGCCGGGCTCAGTCTTCCTGAGATGAGCCCAAGCATCGGTTAGTCCATGTGCTTTCACCAGTGAACTTAGTGCCCTGTATACCTTTGGTTTCCTGCCTACATAACTATATTGATCACTACCTAATGTTCCAGGATGAAGATTAATATTCAAATCACCGCAGAGAATTACAGGAGCGGGCCAAGTTGCCAATTCGACATTCAAATATTCCAGGATTGCTGCCTCATCAAAATTAGATCCATAAATGGAGCAGACAGTGCATTGAAAAGTTCCTACTCTACATTCCGTAATTGCCCACCTTCCAGCATTATCCTCTAAGACTCGTCCACCTTCAATTAGATTTCTCTTAGCTAATATAGCGACCCCCCTCGTTGTAATGGACTGCTTAGTGGCCACCAGCACACTATACCCTAGATCGGTTAAATACTTTCGTTTAGACCATGCAAGATGTGTCTCCTGCAATGCTATAATATCGCAATTAAGCCACTGCAATTCCCGAGCAACACGTTGAAGGCGCGACAGGTGGTGATGGGGCTGACTCTAACGGCTCGGCCCCTCCTGAGCGCAGCATCAGGAAAGGAGAAAGAGAAGGTGGCTCAAATGAGCAATGCACTGCCACAGTGGATCTGGGAGATACCGATTCTGCACTGTCTGACCGCAAATTTTACTCAATGCCAGATTTATCGGTGATGTCGGAAGATGATGATAACAGTCTTCCAGGTGAGTGGGGTGATGAGGTGGCTCTTACAGATGATGAAGATCTGATAGAGGAAGACGGCGATATGACAAACTCACCTACACAGACGAGGGGGCTAGGGGATCAACAAGACAGAGTCCGGCGAAATCCCGAAATTGAAGGGGCACAACAGGACAAGACTCCTCTAACACAACCTAATTGGGAACCGGGGGGAGAAGAACCCCCATTACAGGATCTAGAGCAAGGCGCTAAAGGAGTAACTTTGGACTTAATATACAAGAGTATTATGGCCCATCGGGCTGAGACTAAGGCTGAAAGTAGTCGTACTCAGGGTGCAGTTCGGAAGTTACAGAACACTATGCGGCGGATGGTTAAGTCTGTAAATGAACTTACCAAGCGGGTGACTGATACAGAGGAACGAATATCGAGTACCGAAGATATACTTACTAAGCAACAAACTGCGATAGAGACTTTACAGGCCACTCGAGAAGATATTGACTGGAAGATGACGGATCTGGAAAATCGCGCACGGCGCAATAACCTTCGCGTCCTTGGAATTCCAGAGATGAAAGAAGGGAAAGATGCCCGAAAGTTCATTATCGAGACTTTCACTGAAGCCTTCCCAGAGTTAGCCGAATGGCAGTGGGAGAAGGAGATCACCAGGGCGCATAGATATCCATTTGTTTTGCGTAAGACCCGAGGGGAATTAAATCCCTCGACAGGCTCGAAAGTCTTTCCACGAGCGATACTAATTTGCGTAAATAACTTTGTTCTGAGAGAAGCACTATATGACTTGGCTCGCCCTGATAAGCGGCGTAAGGGTTCCGGATGTGACTTTTTTGTTAGGCCGGACTATTGTTCAGCTACTGTGACTTTAAGATGGCAATTCCAACAATTATTTCAGCCATTTCAAGCTAAGGGTGCGCAGGTATTTCTCCTGAATCCTGCTAAACTCAAGGTGATTTATAAGAATCAGGCTAAATACTTCACCTCGGAATCTCAAGCGCAAGCATATTTGAAATCTATCGCCACTAAAGTAGGTCCACCCTGAAGGTGAAAAAGGGTGAAAGGGAAAAAAAATAAGGTGGGAATTAAATTGTTTGGAATGAGAAGAAGAAAGGTGTGAGGGAGGGTGGGAAAGAAAGGAGAAAAGGGAAAAAAAATTATTAGCTAGTTAAAATATTTATGAGATGTATAGGGTGTACTATCTATTAGAGGTGAATCAAATATTGGAGGCAGGAGCTGTAGTATCAACTTGCACGAATAGGACTTTTACGGCTTCTACGGCTTCTTAATGTTGTTTAAACATCTATGGTCTGTTTCTTTTCTGACTTTTTGTTTTGGATATTTTTTTTCTTTTTTTTTTTTTTTTTTATTACCAAGGTAGAAAACTGGCTTGACCAAAAGAGCAACACTGCTTAAAAAAAAGGGAGGATGACTATGTAATTTATAGTATTTAAGGTATAGAGGGATAAAGTGTCGTTCTAAGAGGTGTTTTTTTTTATTTTTTTATTACCGGGCAGACAAGATGCTTAGTAATGTGTTGTTTAAGTAAAAAACAGACTACTGATAAATGTCAGAAGAGGGCAATAACCTGGCGGATCCTCTGTCGAGGTGGATCTTGCACACTCGCATCACCAAGGACTATGTCCTTATGCTCACAAGGGGTGACTGAAGTAGGGAGGGGGAGGGGGGAAGGGAGGGAGGCCTTGGCTCGGGGCCAGAGGGTGGGTCAGAGTGGGATGGTTTGAAAGGGGAAAACAGGGATCACGGGTATAATTTTTGTTGATTGTTTGGAAACAATGCAGGACAGGGCGCAGAGTGTTTCTATTTTTTTTAGAGCTAGAGCTAGAGAAGATGGCAGCTAGAAAACTAAGAATAGGTACTCTAAATGTGAGAGGCTTGAATGCTTTAAATCTTTTCCTTGTTTATGTTGAAACAAAATAGCACCTAGCCCCAGTGGACTTGCATCTACCACAATTTCAGTGCATAAGTTTGGATCAAAGTATTTCAAATTTGCTGCTGCTGCTATGTCACTCTTTATTTTCTTAAAAGCATTGTTGCATTCCTTACTCCAAAGTAATGTTTTATTCTTTTTCGTTAACTCTCTGAGAGAAGAGCTGGTAGTAGCATAATCTTTAATATAATGAGAACAGTAACTGGCCATTCCTAGAAAAGAACGTAATTCTGTAATGTCTTTTGGACAAGACATTGCCAGAAGAGATGGCACTTTCTTTGGGTCCGGTCTCATTCCTTTACTTGAGAATATATGCCCATAGAACGTCAATTATGATTTACCAATTTCGCACTTTTCAGAGTTCAGTGTTAACCCAGCTTTCATAAGCTCTTGACAAAATTCTCTTAGTGCTTGATCATGTTCACTTTTTGTTTCTCCAAACACAAGAATATCATCACTGTAGTTCATTGAATTTTTTACCGGTCTGATAACATTTTTTATAATTTCTTGAAAAATCTCTGCAGCTGAGCATATACTAAAATTGAGTCTTTTGTAATGAAATAAACCCATATGTGTTGAGAAAGTCGTAATATATCTTGATTTTTCATCAATTTCCAATTGAATATATCTTTTACAGAGATCCAATTTGGAGAAAGTTGTTGCCCCATTCAGAATACTAATCATGTCATTCAAATGGGGCCCAGGATATCTCTCTCTATTGCAGTATTCAGTATTCTCATATCAACACAAATCCTAATTTGGTCTGTGTCTTTTTTTGACACTACGACAATCGGAGACACCCAAGGTTTTGGACCCGTAGCAGGCTCAATTATGTCCTGTTTGAGTAGAGAATTGATTTCTTCTTCAAATTTACTCTGCATGTGAATTGGAACTGTGCATTTGTACTACTGGTTTCACTTTTTCATTCATGTGCAACGAAATAGTCTTCCCTTTCAACTTTCCAAGACCTTTCGTCAGAACAGAAAAGTCTTTTAAAATATGGTGTTCTGTTGTCATACGAAACGTCATACCAATAGTCCCATTAACTGAGCTGTGACATTGCTTAACAAACATGGCCCAGCAGTTTCTCCTTTCAACACATGTACTTCTTCTTTCAGAGATATCTTTCCATATGATAGATTTTCTTCAAATTTCCCTAAACATGTTACAGGTTCTTTTGCACCCCATTGGAAAACTTTTACATTTGATGAAACATGAGGCATTTTTTTTTCCATTCTGTCATACTCAGTCGTACACATGATATTACACGTTGCTCTGCTATCTAGCGCAAACTGAACATTTTGGGATCCTACTAATATGTCAACAGAAGCTGTTATTTCAATATCTTCTTTTTTTAACAAATTAATTTTCTCACCCTCACTTGCTTCTGACATTAGATATAAACGCTCTTGGTCAAATTCATCAGCGGAAGAATCTTCAACACTTTCCATTTGTCTGACATACCTTGTACTTCCTTGACGTTTCCACATTTTTCCACCATCCTTTCTTTTGAATCTACATACAGCAGCAAAGAGATTCATCCTTCCACACTCTTTGCACTGTTGTCCAAATGCTGGACATGTATTCATATGTGGAAATAATTGTCCACATCTATAACATATTCTTTTTTCTTTTCTAAAAAGTGTTGGCTTTTCCATTTCTTTTTTGAAGTTTGTTGACTTTTCCACTCTATTACTAGTTTTTTCATCTTTCTTTTTATCTTTTTCTTCACTTTTGTTGTCCTTTTTTGTCATTTGGTAAGCTTGTTCTAATGTTTTAATTCGTCCTTGTTCCATGTTATTTGCATCTTTTTTTGCTTGAGCCTCAGTATGTGCCCTACGCAAAATTGTTTTTAAATCATGTGTTTTTTGAAGAGGTTTCTTCCGGAATTCTAGTGAATTACATCCTTGAATGACTGAATTTTTTTAATTTGGTTACAAACTCATCAATTGTTTTGTTGTCTTGTTGACATGTCATGTTAAAAGTGTATCTTTCAAAGTCTACATTTCTTTGTGGGTCAAACCTTTCATTCAAACTTTTCATGATGCCTTTGTACGTGTATTTATATGCATCTGGGAATGTAACAATAATATCTTCCACTTCATCACCCACTAAATTGAGTAGTAGATCTTTTGCTTGCTCATCGGTATACTTTTTGCATGTTGCCTTAAGAAAATGTTCAAATCGTCTTGTCCACTTTTACCATCTTTGAGCAATTGTTTGCTCATCTGTAACATCAAATGGTAATGGTCTTCTATAAATTGCGCTGGACACACTTTCCTCTTCTTGTTCATCTATGTGTCTGTGTGTAGACACACAGTTTGAATTTTCACCTTCTTCTACTAATATAGTATCCATATTATGTTATTTAGTTGTTTAATACTTTTACATTTGTTTGTAATTAAGTTGTTTAGCTGTTTAATTATGTTTTATTTGCTTGAAATCATTCATGTGGTATTTCAGTGCCATGTCCCAATACTTGCCTGACTCCAAGATGGCCTCCGAGTTTTTGAACTCTTGCGTTATTTTCTTTTGCCTGAATCTAAGATGGCCACCAACTGTGACATATCAGACGAGGTAATGCGAGATCTGCTTTGCACATGCTCACATTCATGGCAATCAATTCTGCTCCTCGCGCTGCACCGGTAAGCAGTTCTCCTTATTTAAAGTTATTTAGCGCGATTTCTACTCAGCGAGTTACACAGGCAGACATATACAGGCAGTTTCTTGTGTATTTCTGATTTCTGATGATCACGCCGATTTTTTCATTCAATAATGACAGTTTACAACAAGCGCTCTTACCTCAATTATAAGAGCTGAGGCAGACGTGGGGTCGCATCGGCGCTCGTCACCAATCTGTAATGATGCGAAGCCTTAATCTTGTTTTGAGACATTTATTACATGGACTAAGTGGGATGGGTATTACCAGACGTGGGACCCGTGCTCACTACGCCACTGGAGTCAAGCTATCCTGGCTGATGACGGCTGATAGCCAGAAACCGGTCCTAGGATGCTTGATTCCAGTCCAGGGAAGACATGGCTTGGCAGTTCGGGCTGGACTGTTCCCATGAGGCACAGGGTCAAGACTGATTTGCATATGGCCATGTCTAAACTGGGGTCTACTATGATGTTGCTAAAGTATAATTAGGAGTGGTAGATGGTGTTGAAGCAGTGCAGAGAAAACAAAATTAGTGAGTGCAGATGTTAAAAACAACTACTGGGTCAGTACAACCAGTTTATTTATAACTGACCGAGTGATGTAACTAAAAACAGTGCAAAAGCAGTTTGAAATAATAACTGCTGTTGTCCTAAAGTTGGTCTACATGTTTCAGCCTATTGATTGAGTCCCGAATATTCGTGGAGTGATACTCAAATCCTAAAATAAAGGAAATTATTATTAAAGAAAATTCTAATAGGAATATCAATGTTGTTGACAAAAAGCATGTGAACAACATTGATATTCACTCGGTCAGTTATGAATAAACTGGTTGTACTGACCCAGTAGTTGTTTTTAACATCTGCACTCACTAATTTTGTTTTCTCTGCACTGCTTCAACACCATCTACCACTCCTAATTATACTTTAGCGACATCATAGTAGACCCGGGGTTGTGAATTTCATTGCTTTCCCTTGGTTTCATACACCACATGGTTCTTCGGAACTGGAGTTGAGTGTATGGCTGAATCCTAAATGATGATATGCGCTACTTGTAGTGGCTGATGGGATTCAATATCAATGATACTGCTCACATCTGTGTTTTTTTCCCAATTTAGGCGATGTTTATAGTAATTATTGGCTCCTGTATTTTGACCCTGGTTGCCGTTTGTTGATATTTGATTCCACCTGGTAGCCATCAAAGCTAGAACCAACACCAACTGACCACGCAAGAATATTGGGTACTATCCTGAATGACAAGTTCAACATGACTGCACACATCACCAAAGTGAACTCCTCCTGCTTCCACATCCTACGCATGCTACAAAAGATCTTCAAGTGGCTCCCATGAAACACCAGACAGACCATCACAACGGTTCTCATCACCAACAAGTTAGACCACGGCAATTCACTCTACGCAAGAATCTTCAAACAACTCCTACCCAGACAATCCAGAATGCTGCTGCAAAACTGATACTCGACCTTCCATACAGCACCCATATCACTCGTCACCTCAGAAAGCTCCACTGGCTCCCCATTCACAAACGCAGCCAATTCCTGCTTCTCATGCACACATACAAAGCCCTACACTGGACCTGCATACCTCAACATCCTCATACCCGTTCACCAGACAGCTACGCCCTGCCTCACTCTCACCAGCTCGCACACCTCACATCTGCAACAGCAAAGCAGAAGGTCACTCATTCTCAAACATACCATTCTAAACCTGGTACAACCTCCCTTAATACATCAGAGCCTCCTCCTCACGTTTTGAGTTCCACAAGAGGCTGAAGACCTCACTCTTCAAACAACATTGCAGGGACTACATGCCTACATGCCAGCTCAAGTGTCTGGATACCATCACCATTGACTAGTGAGCTATACAAATCAGAATGACATAACATTATAATGCTGAAACTATTTACTCTAATGCTAAGAAGAATACATTATTTTATTGCACTATTGAATCTTTCTATATAAATACATTTATATAAACTGATAACTATGCCTGGACAATATATTTCTGAGGACAATTCACACTACCTCTAGGAGTGCGTTCTATCCCAGACCACCCATGAAAAGTAAACCCAGAGTGGTAGCAATTCCTACCCCTGAGAGTTAACACCTAAAAGTGGCTTTTTGAGATTCACTGTGTTTGCAATAGTGTGCGATCTCTCAGTTTCCATGGTCAAGAGACAATGCTTCGTACAAAGATAAAGGTGTAACTGAGTTCTGTAAGCCCCAAAGAACTGCCAGACCTGAATAAAATAATGATTATATAGAATTTTGGAAAGGCAGTGATAGTAACAATAATCCTACCTTGACACTTCCACCACTGATACTCAGTGATAATCATTTGTTTGCAATTTGTTCTGAAGTTATCAAAAATGTTAATATTAAGCATTAATTTTGTCTTCCAGCACTCTGCTCTTGTGACATCTTGCGGTGTTATCCAGGAATCTTTGCTGTTTTCCCTTTATTTCGCCAATGCCTTTGCTATGCTAAATCAAGCACTTATAACTTCTTTTTTCTGCAGTAATGCTGTTCCCACCTGTCACTCTGTAGTTCCCAGAACAGGACTATAAGCTGTTATTCATCATAGAATACATTTGAACATCTTCAATATATTGAGTCACTGTACTGGATTCGTCAAACAAGTCTCAATCTTCTTTGGATGGTTTGAGGGGATTCTCTAGTAAAGAATAACATTTATCAAAAATGCCACCCATTACCCAAAGTCATCAAATTATGGATAGACACTCATAAAATATGCCACCAATTTGTGGTCTGCGACATTTTCATGGAAACATATCTCTCTGAAGCATTAATTCTTTCATTACTCTATATATCTGCTCACCCAGCCTTGAATACAATCCATTATACTTCATCTGACCATGTCTTGAGTTGCTAATGTTTCGGTTCAGGGAGGACCTAGTCAGGCAGTTCAGGCTTGACTGCTCTTGTTGGAGCAGGATGAAGATTGGTTTGCATATTTCTGGGTTTGAACTGAGGTGGCATGAAGAGGAAAAGAGCAACAGTTTGGGATGCTATCCTGGTTGCCACTGGTTAGACAAATTACAAGCATTCCTCCCATCACCTTTTGTGTGTTTGTTAGTGCAGAAAAGACATACATCTCCTGCATTTACCAATGGACAATCCATTTCCCCTTTAGTGCATCTGTTATCAACTATTTTAGACTTGAATTGTTTCCTTCCTTTTTCCTGAATTCTTTTATCTCTTCTATCTGTCTCGTGAGTCATTCTTGCTCTGTCCCACAACACAGCTTCTACTACTGTTTAATTCACCTGTTTCTCTTTTTTTCAGAGCCTCTACTATTATCAACTGCTACCTTGAAACTGTGCCTTGAAACATCTACATTTCTCCCTCTCTTTGTTTATTTAACATACATACCTTTCCCTTCCTAATAGAAAAGGTGAGATGTTCGTTTCTTCTTTCCATGGATTTCTCTGTTCATACACTTTGCAGGCTGTGCTTCCTTTTTCATTTAGGTAACTCCATTTACTGTCTTTTTCCTCTTCTCTTCCAATCATCTTTCTCCAGGAGTGCCACCGATGTTTCCTCCTTAAAGAGTGGATCCTACTTCAATTCTTAATTTTGTTTCCTGCCTTTTTGCCGTGTCTCAGTACATCAATCGAAGCAGCCCCCCTTTCAACTGTATGAATCTACTTACAATATATCTATTTGAATTTCTTTTGTTTTCACGTGCAAAAATACTCTAATCTCTGTGTTTTCAACTCGCTTTCTTGCTCACACTGTCTTAAAATATACCTTTTAAAAAAAAAACCCTACTCCCTCTCGTACCCTATTCAGCCTTGTTTTGCTTTTACTTGCGGCGCCTTTGGTGCTCCTTCAGCAAACTTGCCATGCTGGGGCTGGGTAAAATATCCCTTGAAATTTCCATACTTCAACTACAGGTTTTCTCAGTGCTTAATATGAGTCAGTGTCTGCTTTGGGGTGCTCGAACGAGCACTCCACTTTGAGGATTAAGACTTGCTTTTCATCATCAGACATTGACCCAGAACAAGAGATAAAAAGGTAGCAAAGGTTAAGAGAAATACAAGCAACAGTGACAAAGAGAGAAAGCAGAGGCAGCACCGGTCCGTTCAGGTAACAGCGGTGGGGTGGTGGAGCTGTGTGGGGGGGATTTCAAGGGACGATGCCAAGGGAAAATTAAATGAATAATTAATTTTCCCTCGTCATCGTCATTTGGAATCCCCCCACCCAGCTCCATCACCCCACTGCTGTCACCTGCACAGACCGCGGCTGAGCAGATGTGAAGGAGAACCTCAAAGTGTGAACGATATGGGATGGGAGTTTATTGTGACAGATGGAGGCATGTTTTGGAATCTGAATCAAGACTATCCAGCCTTGGCATTCAGTACCCCATACAGTCAGTAGCAACTTTGGGGCACCAGCACTTAATCTTTTACAAATTATTCACTTGGGTTTTCCATTGGTGTGGCAAAATGAAGCTGTGTCCAGAACTAGGATACTGGGCAAAGAATACTGTGTCTGTACCTAATCTCTTCTCACTCCCCAGGGACACTGTTCCAGTAGCCCCCACTTAAGAAGAGCCACTTGTTCTTCCAGGGGACTAAGTAAGTTACAATAGTCATATTTTCTAACATTGTGAAGTGGATGTTGGCAGTGCCAAATGTGGTTTCTACATCACTAGATAACAATCCAATTATGTGTAGAGCCTCAATGGAAAGATGTACCACATCACAGATGATTGAAACATACAATGCCCCCCTTCATTCGAATCATGTGGTAATATCATACATGATAGATTGTAACCCAGGGGTGTCCAACATTGTTCCATAAGGGGAGGTTCCATATCATATTTCAGGGTAACTACATTAAATAATATTGAATGAAAATTTACACAGCCAATAGTTATCTGAAATTTTGTCATGGTGCTCACCCGCCTGAACATATGTTGAACATGCCATGCTTTCACTTTTTAAAGACCCCTGTGGATCTCTTCTGTTTAGACTCGATCACTAGGGGCCCTATTATGTTTACCTGTCGCTCCTTAAACAGGTGTGCAGGCGCAAACAGGGGAAGTGTGCCTAATTACATAGAATGTGCTGTCCCAAAGGGCAGCCGCAATCTTGCGCTGCCTCGGGGGCAGCGCATTCAAGTGAAATACGGAGCGGCTTTGAAGCAGCCACTCTGTTGTTCACTGTGAAAGCGGCAACCTACAAGCACTTTTAAAAGGGATTAGACATCCCTTTGCAGGCAGGTGCAGTGCGGGACTGCACTCACCTGCACTGGGAGGTCTGGGGGGTCCATTGGACCCCCTTTCTCTCCTCCAGAGGGCTGCTATGTGTGCCACAGCTTTCAGTGTTACAGAAGGGCCCCCATCGGTAATACTAGAGTGCCCCGGGGCCACAAAGAGGAGGTAAAGGCCTATTGAGCTCTCGGGGCATTTTATGTAATACGGCACCAGCTGAGTGTTCCACCAACTCATTAAGTTCTGAATGCATTGGTTCTTACCTGGGCAAGGGAGGCTCGCTCGGAACGTGGGTGTCGGGGCACAGGGGATGAAATAAAAATAAAAAACTTACCTTCTCTGCCTCATGCCTCTCCTGCCGCCGCACACCTCTCCTCTGCTAGAAGCAGCGGAAGCACTCAGGTTTCCGGGCACCCAGCCAATCACGGCGCTGCAGAAGCTGCATCGTGATTGGCCTTAACGTCATGTTTGGATGCTCAGGAAGTGCCTGGCGAGGCTGGGCATGTTCTCCCCAGGGCTGTGCAACACAGTCAAATGCAGAAAATGCCAAGTGCGCATGACAGTTTTCCTGGCCCTAAAGGGCCGGCCAAACTATCATGTGCACTTAGAGGAGTGCAAACCACTCCTCCCCATCTCTGGCGTAAGGGAGTCAGCCCCGCTTGACTCCTGAAAGAAAAAGAAAATGCTAATAACTTCTTGTTATCATTTTCTTTTCTTTTTTGCACTGCTGCAACAGCAGTGGGGCGACGGTCTTCTGCCTTAGCGGAGGAGACGCCACTGGCCCTGGGATGATATTGGATTTTTTTTCCTACTCTTCTGCATGCGTAGGCCCGTTTGTTTCATTCATTTACCCTTGATTGACAAGGCAGTTGATGATCCAGCTCGTGACGCCCAAATTGATGTAATCATTGCAGAAGAAAAGTCCCACATGAGACTCCAGGCGCATTGCTTTTGTGTACAGAGTAGAGTGGTGAACAGCTGCAGAGAATATGACGATGCAGAGAATTGAGATCACAGCATGGCGCACACGGCTCCCCACAGAGCCTGAGCTGAAGGTCAGGAGGCCGCATTTAAAGGTGTTGCTGAATCTGTATTCCACAGAGACGGAGAAGTGGAGCCCCTGACAGATTTTCAAAAGCTGAAAACGTGTCGTGCTTGGAAATATGCGTTAGAGGGTACTGGGGGAAAAAAAACACATTTTAATCAATCCAGCTTGCAGCCAGAAAACAATACGAGATGTTTTAGAGAATAAAAAATGCAATATGCATTTCTCATGATTGTTTATAGGAAGATTATTTAAATCTGATTAGCTTTATGCATCAAAATGAATTACATTAACTGTAAAATTGGTGTCAGCACTAACTTGGCATTTTGAAAATTGGTGTAAAAATGTCTTCTCCAACGTGTTAATTAACCTATTAATCCCAACTGTCTTGGCAGTGGTGTTGCAAAACAGACTGCTCATTATATACGCAAAATATGTCTATACTCCTCTTGATGAGATACGCAATACGAATGCTGTACGAAAGTCAAAGGGGCAGATTTATGAGTCCCTTGCGCCACTTTTGCGTCACTTTTCCCATGTTAAAAGTGACGCAAAAGTGGCGCAAGGGGCTCATAAATCTGCCCCAAAATGTGTAACTGATTTGTTGAGATGGACTTAATCGAACCTCCAGGAAAATACGATTCGTTTTATGATTACGCAGCCATTATGGTCAGGTCTGAAAAACAATAAGCATTTCACGTTCTGCCTCTGGCAAGCAGGCAAATCTTTTTGCCGATGAAACCTGGCTTTAAGTCACAGACATACACATTTGCCGCACTGCTGTGCTTTCTGTCGGGGGAGAAGGGGAAATCTTACGCTTAGGCCTTTCATGTGTTTAAATTGTAGGCAGGTGTGCGTGTAAAAGGGGTTACACATTGATGTCCTTGATTCATCTAAAACGGGCCTAGCAGAGGGGCAGGAGGTCACGCTGCCCCAAATTAATAAATCAAAGCCATGTAAGTTATCTCTAGCCGGAACATCCCTAGTGAGAGGGAAAGTGTGGTTAACATTCTTATCACTGGTTGGCCTCTCCGGATGACAGCGGAAAGCCTTTCCAATCGGTATTAAAGATAATTGTGGGTTAGGTTCTGCCAACAGCTACCCACTGTGATTGGTCGGAAGTCCACCACTGATTCAAAACTGTTCCGAAATTAATAAAATACCATGGTTTCTCCTGTTCACTAATAACTTGCCTGAAACTAAAAAGAAAAAACAGAGATAAAAACTGCTGCCAGATAAACAAACAAAAGGTCCCATTTCTGAGGGGTAAAGAGATATGGATGGTGCAGATCATGGTACAGACCATGAAGGCTGGATTATTGTTATTCATTCAAAGCAATTGACTCATTGAAATGAAATGTGAAATTCTGTAAAAAAAAAACAATTATATACATTTGCATAATAGATCTACAATGTTTCATCAGATATGTGATCCTAAAGGGCTGCTTATCCCAGCTCATCAAATCTAGTTCATCTTTAGATGAATCTGTGATCTTCCACTCCACTTTGAGGATTAGGACTTGCTTTTCATCATCAGACATTGACCCAGAACAAGAGATAAAAAGGTAGAAAAATAAGGAAAGGAAAGAGTTAAGAGGAATACAAGCAACAGTGACAAAGAGAGAAAGCAGAGGCAGTACCGGTCCGTGCAGGTAACAGCGGTGGGGTGGTGGGGCTGGGTGGGGGGGATTTCAAGGGACGATGCCAAGGGAAAATTAAATGAATAATTAATTTTCCCTCGTCATCGTCAGTTGGAATCCCCCCACCCAGCTCCACCACCCCACTGCTGTCACCTGCACAGACCGCGGCTGAGCAGATGTGAAGGAGAACCTCAAAGTGTGAACGATATGGGATGGGAGTTTATTGTGATAGATGGAGGCATGAGGTGGAATCTGAATCAAGACTATCCAGCCTTGGCATTCAGTACCCCATACAGTCAGTAGCAACTTTGGGGCACCAGCACTTAATCTTTTACAAATTATTCACTTGGGTTTTCCATTGCTGTGGCAAAATGAAGCTGTGACCAGAACTAGGATACTGGGCAAAGAATACTGTGTCTGTACCTAATCTCTTCTCACTCCCCAAGGACACTGTTCCAGTAGCCCCCACTTAAGAAGAGCCACTTGTTCTTCCAGGGGACTAAGTAAGTTACAATAGTCATATTTTCTAACATTGTGAAGTGGATGTTGGCAGTGCCAATTGCCAAATGTGGTTTCTACATCACTAGATAACAATCCAATTATGTGTAGAGCCTCAATGGAAAGATGTACCACATCACAGATGATTGAAACATACAATGCCCCCCTTCATTCGAATCATGTGGTAATATCATACATGATAGATTGTAACCCAGGGGTGTCCAACATTGTTCCATAAGGGGAGGTTCCATATCATATTTCAGGGTAACTACATTAAATAATATTGAATGAAAATTTACACAGCCAATAGTTATCTGAAATTTTGTCATGGTGCTCACCCGCCTGAACATATGTTGAACATGCCATGCTTTCACTTTTTAAAGACCCCTGTGGATCTCTTCTGTTTAGACTCGATCACAAGGGGCCCTATTATGTTTACCTGTCGCTCCTTAAACAGGTGTGCAGGCGCAAACAGGGGAATTTAATTACATAGAATGTGCTGTCCCAAAGGGCAGCCGCAATCTTGCGCTGCCTCGGGGGCAGCGCATTCAAGTGAAATACGGAGCGGCTTTGAAGCAGCCACTCTGTTGTTCACTGTGAAAGTGGCAACCTACAAGCACTTTTAAAAGGGATTAGACATCCCCTTGCAGGCAGGTGCAGTGAGGGACTGCACTCACCTGCAATGGGAGGTCTGGGGGGTCCATTGGACCCCCTTTCTCTCTTCCAGAGGGCTGCTATGTGTGCCACAGCTTTCAGTGTTATAGAAGGGCCCCCATCGATAATACTAGAGTGCCCCGGGGCCACAAAGAGGAGGCAAAGGCCTATTGAGCTCTCGGGGCATTTTATGTAATACGGCACCAGCTGAGTGTTCCACCAACTCATTAAGTTCTGAATGCAGTGGTTCTTACCTGGGCAAAGGAGGCTCGCTCGGAACGTGGGTGTCGGGGCACGGGGGATTAAATAAAAATAAAAAACTTACCTTCTCTGCCTCGTGCCTCTCCTGCTGCCGCACACCTCTCCTCTGCTGGAAGCAGCGGAAGCACTCAGGTTTACGGGCATCCAACCAATCACGGCGCTGCAGGAGCTGCATCGTGATTGGCCTTAACATCATGTTTGGATGTTCAGGAAGTGCCTGGCGAGGCTGGGCATGTTCTCCCCAGAGCTGTGCAACACAGTCCAATGCAGAAAATGCCAAGTGCGCATGACAGTTTTCCTGGCCCTAAAGGGCCGGCCAAACTATCATGTGCACTTAGAGGAGTGCAAACCACTCCTCCCCTGCTCTGGCGTAAGGGAGTCAGCCCCGCTTCACTCCTGAAAGAAAAAGAAAATGCTAATAACTTCTTGTTATCATTTTCTTTTCTTTTTTGCACTGCTGCAACAGCAGTGGGGCGACGGTCTTCTGCCTTAGCGGAGGAGACGCCACTGGCCCTGGGATGATATTGGATTTTTTTTCCTACTCTTCTGCATGCGTAGGCCCGTTTGTTTCATTCATTTACCCTTGATTGACAAGGCAGTTGATGATCCAGCTCGTGACGCCCAAATTGATGTAATCATTGCAGAAGAAAAGTCCCACATGAGACTCCAGGCGCATTGCTTTTGTGTACAGAGTAGAGTGGTGAACAGCTGCAGAGAATATGACGATGCAGAGAATTGAGATCACAGCATGGCGCACACGGCTCCCCACAGAGCCTGAGCTGAAGGTCAGGAGGCCGCATTTAAAGGTGTTGCTGAATCTGTATTCCACAGAGACGGAGAAGTGGAGCCCCTGACAGATTTTCAAAAGCTGAAAACGTGTCGTGCTTGGAAATATGCGTTAGAGGGTACTGGGGGGAAAAAACACATTTTAATCAATCCAGCTTGCAGCCAGAAAACAATACGAGATGTTTTAGAGAATAAAAAATGCAATATGCATTTCTCATGATTGTTTATAGGAAGATTATTTAAATCTGATTAGCTTTATGCATCAAAATGAATTACATTAACTGTAAAATTGGTGTCAGCACTAACTTGGCATTTTGAAAATTGGTGTAAAAATGTCTTCTCCAACGTGTTAATTAACCTATTAATCCCAACTGTCTTGGCAGTGGTGTTGCAAAACAGACTGCTCATTATATACGCAAAATATGTCTATACTCCTCTTGATGAGATACGCAATACGAATGCTGTACGAAAGTCAGAGGGGCAGATTTATGAGTCCCTTGCGCCACTTTTGCGTCACTTTTCCCATGTTAAAAGTGACGCAAAAGTGGCGCAAGGGGCTCATAAATCTGCCCCAAAATGTGTAACTGATTTGTTGAGATGGACTTAATCGAACCTCCAGGAAAATACGATTCGTTTTATGATTACGCAGCCATTATGGTCAGGTCTGAAAAACAATAAGCATTTCACGTTCTGCCTCTGGCAAGCAGGCAAATCTTTTTGCCGATGAAACCTGGCTTTAAGTCACAGACATACACATTTGCCGCACTGCTGTGCTTTCTGTCGGGGGAGAAGGGGAAATCTTACGCTTAGGCCTTTCATGTGTTTAAATTGTAGGCAGGTGTGCGTGTAAAAGGGGTTACACATTGATGTCCTTGATTCATCTAAAACGGGCCTAGCAGAGGGGCAGGAGGTCACGCTGCCCCAAATTAATAAATCAAAGCCATGTAAGTTATCTCTAGCCGGAACATCCCTAGTGAGAGGGAAAGTGTGGTTAACATTCTTAACACTGGTTGGCCTCTCCGGATGACAGCGGAAAGCCTTTCCAATCGGTATTAAAGATAATTGTGGGTTAGGTTCTGCCTACAGCTACCCACTGTGATTGGTCGGAAGTCCACCACTGATTCAAAACTGTTCCGAAATTAATAAAATACCATGGTTTCTCCTGTTCACTAATAACTTGCCTGAAACTAAAGAGAAAAAACAGAGATAAAAACTGCTGCCAGATAAACAAACAAAAGGTCCTATTTCTGAGGGGTAAAGAGATATGGATGGTGCAGATCATGGTGCAGACCATGAAGGCTGGATTATTGTTATTCATTCAAAGCAATTGACTCATTGAAATGAAATGTGAAATTCTGTAAAAAAAACAATTACATACATTTGCATAATAGATCTACAATGTTTCATCAGATATGTGATCCTAAAGGGCTGCTTATCCCAGCTCATCAAATCTAGTTCATCATTAGATGACTCTGTGATCTTCCATCCGTGCACACTTTAATTGAGGTTGTTTCAGATATTGAAGAAGCTGCAAATCAGTATATGACAAAATGTCATATTTCAATTTCAGAACCTTGCAGTGTGTTCCCGAACTTTTGAAAAGGCGTGTTGCATGTGCTGGAGCACAGGGTTTCTCTCTACCTTCTCAGCAATCATAAACCCAGCGCTAGAGGTCAATGGATCTTTGATGCCGACAAAGATGTAAGGAGCTACAATCAATATGCAACGTTATCAATTAACATTTCTTCTGATTCAGTCAATAGTGATTTAGAGTGAGTGTGAGGGTTTTAATTTAGGTCTTTTAGTTTGTCATCCTTATTAAAGTATTATTTTCAAAATCTTATTATTTAAGGTTAATATAATCAAACAGTTGATATTTGATAATAAGGTAAATCAATATATTAATCCATAATAAAAATCAATATTATAATAATAATGCAACAAACGTGTTCTATGAAGAAACTCCCCTATTTTAAGTTAATCACAAATTGAAGCGAGAAGGAAAAAAGATGTCAGTTCAGATATCCATGACCAGTTCTGATGAGAGTCTCAAGCATAAGCGTGAAGCTTCAGCATAACAAGCTGGAATGTATTCTCAGCTCAAATAATAGCAGATCAAGAAATAAGCATAGATTTCTCATGAAGAGATGTCTAAGAAAATCAGTAAAGAGTCTTTTCTTCGAGTGTCTTGGATAAAGGACACACACCTACTGCCCTCAGTCTAAGAAAAGTAATGAAAATCTCAATCTATCTTGTCTAAGAACACATACTAATAAAAATTACAAATTACACATTTTCTATGTTACAACACTAATATTCTTTCTTCTTTATGATGACCAATAAGTCTACAGCATGCTCCTGGGAACAGGTTTAATCCCCATCTTCTCACCAGAGTACAATTGTCTTTTAGCCATGTGCTCTTGAATGTTGCGGCACAACTTTTCTTGTTTTCCAAAACTTCTTCCCATGAATCATCCTCCCTGTCATTTTAATCTATTGCGATAAGAACCTTACTTTCAGTCACCTAATACAAAAAAGTATCTATTCACTAGCTAATGAACAGTAGCTTTCGGAAATGTAACCAGCAAAGAGAAGAAAAACATCTTGCACAATGAATGTTTAATGTCAAAAACAAGCTTTTCAGTATTAATATATCTTATTATTCATTCATGGCATCATCAGTTATGACAAATTAAGAAACCATTCTTCATTTTTATGTTACAGGCCTATAACCTTTAAGTATGATTGCCTACTACAAATGCTGCATTTAACACATTTTTATTTTTACAGGTAAGCTTTGCACATCATTTTTAATAACACATTTTGCAAATGACTACATTCACGGCAGCACATGCATCTATGATACATTAATCAACTTCTGTTCAATTCCAATTTTATTTCGGTTCTTTAAACCATAAAAGCACATTCATCATTTTTGGCATTACTCAAAACTCAGAAATATGTGGTTTGAAGTTGGTAAAAGGCATACAGAAGATAATGCAAAATTGCCCTTTAAAACCACATCAAGGCCACTTCAAAAGTAACAAAATGTTCATGTTGCCTCTTCACTGAGGTTAATATGATCTTGTCAACCAGTGACACAAAACGCTAGGTCAAAAGACTACTGCTTTAGGGTGGGACTATTTACAAAATGTTCCTGTAAAAAACTTGCCAATTGAGAAGATAACAAAAAATGTCTGTGAACATTTTTCAGAGGTTTGATACGTTCAAAAGCCTTGTCGAATAGGTAATTTCCTATAAAAAGGTGCTTTTCTTATGAATATTGAATACTGGTCAAGTGACATTCCGTACCCATGACGGTTAGCCATTTTCTTAATACATTTTTCTTGGTCAAACACTTAAAAGTTAATTGAACACAATTTATTTAGCATATACTAACAATTTCTGTACTAAAATTGTAATTACTTATTATTTGACTTTATTTATATTACATAATGTTATGCGCTATGTTAGTATTATATGTTTTTGATGTTGGATGATGTTGATGATGATTTTTAATCAATACATATTTTATATAGTTGTGTGATGCTTTCATTTGAATTGTACTAAGAAAGTGGCAAAATTGGATATAAACAAAATTATTTGAGCTCGCTCATGCTTACCGATAAGACAGCTCATTACAGTGAGAGAACAGTCTGCATCTGAGAACAACTTATTTCAATTTTTATTGTATGCAGGTGGACAAATTGTATACTGCTGGTTTTGCAAATGGTGACTCTCATTAGCAATGCAATATTGTATGTATATGACATAAAGAGACAATTATTATTACAATTGAGTGCATCTTCTTGTTATTGGAAGTTTCATGTACCTTAGTGTAGGAGAATAGGATCTGCTTCACATGGGTACCCCCACTTTTTGCTGGTGTTTCACTGTTTTTCGACCTTAGTCTGCTTCCTCTCTAAAATGGTTTCCATGTACACTAGGTACATTTCCAATTGGATTCTGGAGTGCCTTATAAGCCCTAGTATATGGTATACTATGTACCTAGGGCATAGGTACCTCAGAGGCCTACCAGGGGCTGAAGCATGTATTATGCCACCCCTGGGAAGCACTCCAAAATGACACCACAGGTCTGCTACTGCAGCCTGGGTAAGGTGGTGCTTGCACCCCTTACTGTGGTATAGGCTACCTATATCACTACCATTGCACACACATATAAAACCTATGTCACTCCTATAGCAGGCCTTAACAATCCTGAAGGCAGAGTGCTTAGTTTTATTGTGAGAGGGTGCCCCTGCATGAGCAGAGCCCCTCTGCAGCATTCGGAGTACCTCCTCTGATGCTGTGTGTGGTGCAGCCTGACCATATACTCTTAAGTGCATTATAACCTCGACGTAAATGCTAACTTTGGACTGGCTGCACGGAAACATGTCGTGTTTGGTGTCAAACGCTTTGGAATACTACCTCCCCACTAGTACTGATGGCGGGGTAGCATTCTACCCTTCTAGAGGGAGAGACATGTTCACACTGGTCTAACCCGGTAAAGACTTTCTACAGCCCTGACATCACAAAATGGATGCCTCTGCCACAGACACGGGTCTGGCCTCCTGCTGCTGACCGAAACTGCAGCAGGGGAGACCTTGACAGTATGTTTCCTGTCCCAGGGAGATGTAACCACCTCCCCAGACAGGCAGATGTGTATTGGGGCTGGGCGGGAGCACTCCCTGGTGCTTTGAAGTCCTGCACTGGGGGCACACTTGGTGTCCCCATGCATAGTCCAGTTCAAACCGGTTGCAGGGGCTACCTGCCCCTGCTCTGGCGTGAAACTGGACAAAGGAAATGGGTGTAACCACCCCTCTTTCCAAACCCTCCCATAGGTGGGTCCCTAGAGTATGTGCAACCCCCAAACTTAGTATAAGTATGGGAACCCAGTCCTTGCGACTTTAGATCACCCTGGACGAAACTCTGCAACATATATCCTGGACCTTCAACGTTCTAATTTAACTAGAAGACTGAAGAAATCTCCCTTGGAGTCAAGGAGTGACTCCCCTGCTTTGCAGGCACAAAAGAAGCAACTGTCTGGTATGCAATTCTGAAGCTCCCGCCGGACGCCAAAGTCTCTACTTCCCCAGAGGTGGATTTACAGACTTCCCCGAGGCTACCCTGAGTCCACAGCAAAGCTGAGGCACATGGTTATCATGGGTGATGTGGAACCGCGACCCCTGAACACCGTGATCTTTTGCTGATCCATCATCTTCCTGGTCTTCCTCGAAGTTGTGCTTTAGGCTTCGAGTAGCCCCCGCCTTGATCACCTCCTGCACTGAAGATTTCTGGCCTCCACTCCACGAGTGAACCGTGGGCCAGTTTCCAGTGCGACCGCTTGAGGCTCCTTCGCAATCGCTAGCCCGTTGGCTAGTGGGTCCCAATGAAGTCAACTCCTCTTCTGATTGCTCTTTCCTGGTTGCTCCACACGTGCCCCAACTTACCCTTGACGGGTGAGTCCCCCAGACCTTGCTGGTCTGCACCGATGTCCTTTCTCTGATTGCAAGTGACTTTCCGTTGCCAAGGCTTGTTGGGTCCAATCTGGTTACCAACTCCGCAGCACTTGACAGACTTTGTGAGACAGCTCGTATCCAGCTCCTGGTTGTCATCGGTGCCTCCTGGACCTCGTGGCTGAAGAGTCAAGACACCCGTCAACTCACCTGAAGCACCCGACATCTGTGGGCATTGGACTATCGTGCCCTTGGTCACTAGTAAGTGACCCAGACTCTGTCCCCTCTGCTTTCAGGTTCTTTCCATCCTAGATCCGGGCTTGGATCTCTCCGGACACTTCTCCTCTTCACGGCAGCAGCACTTCCTGAGCAGCTTCCTTTGAAAACAGCGACGCAATCCAACACCATTTGACACCTATGCACCCAGCTTCCCTGGGTGAGGTAACTCGAGTACTCCGGTGCTCCCGTGGGTGTTGGCCCTAGACAAAAGGGTTTGCTCGTAGATATCCTCTAAGTGTCCTTAAACTCTAAATTTCCAACCGCGACTTTCCCCATAGAAGTAAACGGCGATTTGCGGCTGAGTTCTCACACTGCACGCGTCCCCCGTGGGTCCCCTGTGTCACTACCTTGGGTGGTCCAAGCACTTTTACAGGCTCTAGGCCTTGTGTCTAGCTCAGTCGTGGTTCTTATACCACTTTATTGGTATATGGTTTGGTACCCAAACGTGTATTTGTGCTTTTACTGTTGAATACTGACTTTTAACTTAAGTACTTCGCCTCTAGCCTTATAAAGAGACTAGAGGGGTGTGTTTTATCTTAAATACATATATTTTAAATATATACCTGGTGTGGTTGTCTTTTCATTTGATCATTCAAGAGATTATGGACTGGTAAAACAAGCTGCTTTACATTTCTTCAAGAGTTAGCCTGAAGGCTGCTCTCCAAAGCTACCACTAGGATAGCTTTCAATAAAGGTTGTCTTAAACCTATCACCATAAGGGGTTGTTTGGACTGATACAAGATGCCCACTATAACTAGTGGACAGCATATATCAGGCCAACTTCTCACACTTAGTACATTGCAAAGTCATATATTCCGAAGGTAAAAAAAAGGCATAAGGAGTTAAAACTGAAATACTGATAAGAAAAAGCTGGCATGCCCCCTGAAAAGGGTGAGTTTCATGTTTGTTTCGGTGTACAGCAAAGGCTCAATCAGTATGGCCATGCTATGTTTGTCTGTGCATAGGTATTTGTACTGAAAGCGTATGTGTCTAGTACAAATCCTGAGCAAGAGAGTGTAACACCGTCCCCTATGCTAGGGTGCAAGGCAGTGCACTGCCCGAAGAAGCCTGTTTGTGCAGCAGTGCACTGCAGGTCAATCTTTGTAGATACGGTGCTGCACTTTGTTCTCCCTTCCAGGTGTGGGACACAGCAAATATGAATGTGGCACTGTGCTGCAGTGCATGAAACTGTGATAAAATTTGGCCCTAGAGTTTTAAAATTCGAATCCAAAGGAAGTGATATTGCATCGTGGGAGATGGTCTACCGATTTTAAATATCTTTGTAAACTTGTAATTACTTGTTTAAAAAGAATACATAATATATGTCTATACTAAACATTTATAGAAATCTATATAATGGTTTGATATCCTAAAGTAACCTCTAATTCTACATCCCTCATATCGTATTTACTGATAAAACACACTAAATTGAAATTATATAGAGCTTGATTAACAAAACCACTGGTGTTCTTTTGCGGGGGAAAAATGTTCCATGCAAGTGCATCCAAAGTTAAAAAAAGTCTCAATTCATAAGTAGCTGCATATGACAGGAGAACCTGGCAGTGAGAGTAGATGCTGCACACACTTTTAGCTCTCTGTGAATATCAAACCCAGATGCGTGTCTGCTCCTGTATTTGGCATTGTCTTTCATGAGACCAGTGTCAAGGTTAGGTTGTAGCGTGTACCAGGAGTTTCCCCGGTGGGCCGGAAGGGCGGGGGCCAGTTTTGGACCAGTAGGGTCTGTTTTTGTTACTGGGGGCCAGTTTCGCAGCAGTGCATCAATAAAGGTGTAACACAGGTCCACGCAGTCCCCGCGGTGTGGGGGAGCCAGAGCTGCAGAAGCCCCACTCAGCAAAATAGTGTGGCCGGAAAGCACCTGATTGAATCCAGAGTGTGGGCCCCTCCATGTACCTTGCAGGAGGCCCCACACAAGGTTCCTTATGCCACTGGCCCCTGTAACAAAAGCAGCAGCAGTGTAGCAGCAGTGTTCCCACCAGCATTCCCCTGCCTCCCCCCTGACCCCCTCCCACAGGGCAGCTTCAAATTGATTGCCAGGGCAGGTTTGCATTCCCAGTCCAGCCACGGTCAAGGTGATGTCCGCCTGCAGCCCTCAATACACATCATTTTATGAATTCACATGTACAGGTATTAATGGCCCCATACATTTCAGGGTTAAGATTGAAATATTTACCCATGAGTTAAGGATGCAAAAATAAATGTGTAGTTCACCATGCACACATTTCATGAAGGGCTGAATACTGGTTTGAAATGCTGCACTGGTCATTTTAGTTTTCTGCTGGTACCAAGCCTTCTCCTGTAGCAGCCCTGTCCCTGTTCAGATCTGCCACAGAGGAAGAAGAGAAGAGGCAAGGAAAAGTGCACTCATCACTTGAAATACTCGGAGCACTGGTGTTTGCACCTGCCACGCCCTCTAGAAAGTACTAAGTACGCAATTTTAAATGGGGGATGAAAGCAGTGAGCAAGCCAGTTAGGGCATAAGGATCTCAAAATGTGCATGCACAAATTCTACTTTATATTAGCATATGAGAAATGTGTTTTTCCTGAGTCAAGATCCAGAAAATCAGGAAAAGAGCTTCACGATTGGGGCGATCGTGTGAAATACCCACCCTTGCAATTATATCTTCAATTCCTATCCTTGACACAATTAATAAGTACATTCACTGACATATAAAACAAGCTAGATTTCACACTCATTTTTAAATAACTGAACATGTGCACAACGTAATTAATATGTACAATTTTGTTCATAGAAAAAGATGTCTTCTTTTCTGGAGTCTGCAAACATCCATCAAGAAATACAACTCTAGTTATGGGACCGGATTTTGAGAAACGTTTGCATATAATATTACTACTGAAATATAGGTGAAACCAGGCTCTCATAAATCTACAAGTTTCCTGAAAAAGACTGTATTTCATACGTGGGTGTGAGTTTGCATTGGAAAGAGAAAGAACAAAATATGGCCATGTGAAAAATGATTCTTCTTTTCAGTACACAATTATAAGAAAGCAGAAAAAACACACATTACTGAATGGAGGTATTATGGGAAATCCACAGATGAGTCCACCTCATTGATCAGTACAGACTTTCCTAGAAATATTGCCCTTTGGCCTGCAGCTCATTATATCAAAAACAACTCTTACTTAATTTTGTATCTGAAAATCCAATAACCACCACTGCTGACTGCGTATGCCACAGGATGGTACATTTCTTCTATCGTAATGTTTTCAACAATTTATGGTTGCACACATGTTTAGAAAATGCCAACACTAAGTTATAATAAGTGCATTCTCAAAAGGAAAATGTTAGCAGTTTCTCAAACAGGAAACCAACGGACATAAAGAAGCTCAGTAACACTCCATGTTTCCTAGGGGGAGGTAAAGGAATTTTGCAGGGCTTGTAGTAATTGTAAATGGATTTGATATAGCACTCACTCTCCTTGACGAGGCACTGAAGCACTTTATGGTGGGTTACACGCTAGTCTGGAACCCAAGGTTAGTGGTTAGTCTAGTGGTTACTGTTGGTTATTGTGATTAATACACCATCCATTTAATACACTCTCTAATGTAAAGGAATATTTCCTGTGTGCAAACCATTTATAAATTAAGAATCATGCACATTCCTCTTCATTCATGGGAAAATCACAGAAACAACATGCAGTGTTATTGTCAATGTATGGGGCATCTTTACTGAGCGGGCCAATTCATCACAGAAGTGTAAAACAGGAATAGGTAGTGGTGGATACGAGGGTCGCACCTCAAAATGACTGTATATATGGGCTACAGAGTGAGTTAAAATAGTAACCTAGCATGAAAGAGTAGATGTGCTGCCACTCAGGGTAAGGAACACCCCATTACCTAAGGTGTAGGAAAACCAAGTAGCAGCAGTGGCTTGTAAAATAGCTTACAACAAAAGAAACCCTGGCACTCACAATATTTCAGATTATATTGTTGGCATAATTCTGTCTAACCTAGCAAAAAGAGTGAAAAAGGAGAAATCCTCTTGACACAGGAAACAAAGGAAGTGCCTTTATCAAGACATTCGTTAGTTTATTTGATAAATATCAAAGTACCAAAATGAATACAAGAAGTTACAAGGATTCATACACTTTAGTCTAGATAATACAGTCAACAATCTCTACAATGATAGAGATAGTGATCCAGTCCTTTTTGCAAAGAACATGAAACAGCCAACATACGCTGACTTTCTCAAGGCTATGAAAACAATAGTAAAAACATGTATAAACATTTCATATATCCCTATAATGTATAATACATCCTATCCACATAGGACAGCAAGCATATCCTACCACATTTACGCGGACGACACGCAGATATACATCAAGATCGCGTCTCTGGAAGACATCAAGTTAATGAATGAGGCTTTAAAAGTTTCATTAGACTGGTTAACTAGCAATCATCTGAAGCTAAATGCACAAAAAACTGAATTCCTATTAATCTCACCACCAAAGAACCACACAGAAGTGAAGGAATGGACGAAACTGATCACAGCACTAAACTGCACCCCTACTCTAGTGGAATCAGCGAAATCGCTAGGAATCACACTGGATAAGAACCTAGACATGAAAGCCCACATCAAATCAATGGCAAAAAGTGCCCGATTTCACTTGAACTACATTAGAAAAGTGAAACCATTCATTTCTACGGCGGACCTCAAATTGGCAGTCCAATCCTTAGTTATCTCAAGGATTTAATATGGATGTACAACCTTAGCAGGTCTATCAAAAATTTCCACTGCACCACTAAAAGCATGTCTCAATGCGGCCGCAAGACTCATCACCGGATCGAGGAAATTCGACCACATCTCCCCACACCTGAAAGCTTAAACGGGTTACCTTACAAACCCAGAATTCAACTTAAATTGGCATGTATTACCCACAAAGCACTCCACTACAAAACACCAAGATATTTGGCCCAGAAAATTGAGCAATCAGGGGGAAACAGACCTCCCAGGAGTGCCAAGGAGCTGTTGCTGAGAACACCCATCTTCCGGAAGAAGAAAATGTATGATAGAGCTTTCTCTGGAGCAGCCCCCAGAATCTGGAACTCACTCCCTCCACACATTAGGAAAATTCCAAACATGGCAACATTCAAGAGGGAAGCGAAGATCTTCCTAATGAGTAAGTTCCTTCCGTAGGCAAGACAGTTCAACACTAGCACCGTGATATAGATGTTTTCAAAACAGATCTTTAGTAAGTAAAGATAAAGTCACCAGTTATACTGGGGATAACCTTTTACGGTACTATACTACTCGAGACTCGTGGATGTGGAATGCACGGAAAAAGACACTCAGAACTATTTGTATTGGAAGTCCCAGTACACCTTGTACAGTAAGCAGATCCAATAACTTTATTTATAACATTGAAGATAGACATATATAGGAAATACATATATATATATATGTGAATGCTGACATCATGCGATATCCTAAATCTTGTCACTGTATATATTTATGCTACTACTGTATAGCTGCATACCTAACCTACCTCATATCATTGTAAAACGTTCTGCTATACAAGTTGTATCTTTAACCTACCTCATGTAATTGTGAAGCGCTCTGATACCCAAGGGTCACGTTCGCGCTATATAAAACTCTTTAAAATAAAAAAATAAAAAGACAGTGTTTAAGCAGGATATAGCAAGACAAGAAGGTCTGAGCCATGTAGAAAGGCAAAAACTAGTGTAGAAAATTGAAATAACTGTGACACAGAGTAAAGGTAAACCCAATACCGACAATCGCGTAAAGAAGAACAGAAAATTCATATTGTGATGTGTTCCAATCCATTTAGTGCATAAGACAAGCAGAAGAGTGAACGTGAAGAAAGATTAACCATGGGATCACCGATGTGAAGGAAAAACAGTCATGTATCCAAAAGAGTATAATGAAGACTTATGACCTTAGAGATGTACGAATTGTTCGAAGAAGTTAAACGGCTCCACGGTAGTGGTAAGCAGACGTAATGAGAGTAAATCTGTAATATCAGCATACAAAGCTGAAAACATAAGAGTTACCAAAAATCAGAGACACAAATTGGAGTGTTTAGAATGAAAAAGAAATATATAGCTTGGCTGTATGCTCACTCTGTAATTGTATCTGGCCATTTTCGGTCTTCGTTGCCATAGCTAAAAACATTTAATTGTGTCCTGAAAGACTTGTATTCAAAATCTGTCTGTTAATAAAGAAAAAATATATTCTGAATTAAAATGGCAAATTATAATTTATCGGGTATGTCAAACATAGACGCGCAATTACATGTAAGATTTTCAAATAATAACGTCCGGGTTTAAAATTATATGAATAATTGATGCATTTCGTGACTTACATGTCAAAGTTTTCTTTGTAGAAAGTATGGATGACAATTTAATACGGCATCTAGGGCGCTATGGTAAGGCCCTGTGAACAAACCAGTTGTTATTCAGAGACATGAGACTAACATCTATACTTTTAATTGAGTAATTTTCCAATATTTAAAGCAAATGTGCCCTTGATCTGTAGTGCTGACAAGCAGCACGCTCAGAAACATATGTCATTCAGGGCAAAGGAACAGACTTATATAGTAATTCTTCAGTAACTTTCCCAATATTAAACATAGATGTGCTCACAACATAGAGTGCTGGATGTTCATAAACATGCAGCATGTGCCAAGAAACAAGAGCTGCTGCGCTCTTAATACAAATTGTTGACTATTTTAGAATGAACTGCATGTTAGAAGAAAGTGGTACAGCACTAATTAACAGCCTATTATGACTGTGCTCTTGGTGCAAATAGTTGCTACATTTCTTCTATTGTGATATTTTCAACAATTTATGGTTGGACACATGTTTAGAAAATGCCAAAACTAAGTCATATTAAATGCATTTTCAAAAGGAAAATGTTACTGGTTTCTCAAACAGGAAACCAACAGACATAAAGAAGCTCATTAACACTACATGTTTCCTAGGGGGAGGTAAAGGAATTTTGCAGGGCTTGTAGTAATTGTAAATGGATTTGAAATAGCACTTACTCTCCTTGATGAGGCATTGAAGCACTTTATGGTGGGTAGCATGCTAGTTTGGAACCCAAGGTTAGTGGTCAGTCTAGTGGTTACTGTTGGTTATTTTGATTGATACACTCTCCATTTAATACACTCTCTAATGTAAATGAATATTTCATGTGTGGAAACCATTTCTATATTAAGAATCATGCCCATTCCTCTTCATTCACTGGAAAATCAAAGAAACAACATACAGTGTTATTGTCAATGTATGGGGCATCTTTACTGAGCTGTTCAATTCATTACAGAAGTGTACTGAAGTCCCCACATGACTAAGAATTTACACATTACCTTTATATGAATATCCTAACTCTAATCTCCATCCATTATGCTGAGACTTTAAAAGGCATGCTGGAAATTGTAATTAATCACTGTTAGAGGGATAGAGAAATAAAATTGAACATAATTGCAGTTCTTGAAAAAAAAAATTCTGAGAGCAAGAAATGAGAAGTAATATCAGTTTCTAAGATCTCACTGAATGTAAAAATGAGCAAACATGAAGAACACATTACAGTGAGAAAACATAAAGCTTCAAAGAGGTGATGAAACCAGCAGAATTCTGATATGAGCCATAAGCGCAGACAGATTATGAAGGAAAGATGTCAAATTAGGGAAAACTCAAAAATAGTAATAGTTGACAAAATAATCAAATTTAGCTCTGACTCAGAGGGATCAAAAAGCAGAGATCTTGGCTAAACTTCAACGACAGGCATCCAAGGAAAAGTCACTTCATAGATTAATTCAAGACGTTAGAAAATATACAGAAACAATGGCAGTCTGAATATGGCGAATCAAAATGTACCAATGGCAAAAGAACATGAGCGAGCTAGCAGATAAAGGAAAAACTGAACTAGGAGAGTACAATGAAAAAATGTGCTGGAAAATCTAAAGAAATTACAATTAGGAACTAATTATTAAGCTTCTTGATTTGGACCCATAATGTCTTTCCCTCCTTCAGGGAGAAAAGGAGTATCAGAAATAAAAGGGAAAAGGTTTATAACATGGTAATAGATGTTAGGATAATTCACTTACCTACTCATAATTAAGTCTTTTGAATCTATATTTGTCTTTCTGTCTAGCAGGAAGATATCATTATTTTGACTCTAGGCTAAATTTTTCCAATTTGTTCATAAAACAAATCTGATGCGAAACACAAAATGTCATAGAATATGAGTTACAGTGAGGCCTGCACTAATAGTTTACTGGATGCTCCTCACAATTGAGAAGTAGGAGATATAGATTTGCTGTGCACTCTACAAGATTTATCAACTCGAAGGTCCCAGAACACACAGACACTCTCATCAGAGCAACTATGATGAGATATTTTAGACTAGAGGCAATTGGATGGCCACTGGATTTAAAAACGTGGCGTATTTTTGCCAATCATGCCTCACAGTGCCTTCAACATCTTTCAGGGTGGTGTTGTTTCAGATCTTGTAAGCATTTTAGCAATTTTCAGGCTGAACAATGTTTAAAAATTAAGCCCTCATACAAAGGGGAGGGGGCATTACAGTGATGTCTATATACATGTATGAAAGAAATTGTTAGATTTGAAATAGAAGGGATTATTTGATTTTGAGGAGTATAAATATCTGGAATGTTTCCAACCTAGAATACTTACTCTATACTTATTAACTAAAGCACATAAGAGCTTCTGCAGCTAGTGTCAGGTTAAATTAAGTATAAAGCAGCAGCTTTTTCTCTATTAGGGCTTTGGGGCTACGCCCCTTTGACTTTCAGGCCTGGCAAATATTCTCTTAATCTTACCCTGACTAAAGGCCTGTCTGCCTCACCTTTCATCTGAGCAACCAACATACCAGAAAACAAAGCCAAACAATAATGAGAAAACCATTGTACCTGCAAGGAAATCTCTACATTAGAGCTTCTCCATTTACAGGCCTTGATTTTCATTAAAACGGTGGTGCAGGAGTGACACCACCATGCTGATAAAATTCTGTCTAACTGAACCTTGCACTCTAAAGCTCAGTGTCATACAGTCATGCTCTACGTCACTTGTTAAGTAAGAAATGCAAATTTTTCAGCAGTCCCTCATCAGTTTTACATAGATGATGACTGCATGCTTGTACTGTGTTGTGCGACTACAGAAACCTCAAAAAAATGCTGCCATGCCAGGTACTTCCTTTATAGATTATTTAAAGATTAATTACAATTGGAAATGGAGTTGTTATGATGTCCTATAATCAAATAGCTCCACCTTCTTGAAAGTTGCAACAAATATTTAACAGTATCAAAATATAATGGAATGAATGCATGCTGCCATCAAATCTCCATGAAATTGTTGGTATGGCATGAGACGAAGTGCAGTTGTCTATTGTATTTACATGCAGGTGAACAAACGCACATAAACAGTATTGTGCAGTGTTAGCTTATTTCCTATATTGGGCTGGCAATAGACTACATACAAAACAGTTGTACTGATTGTGGGAGAGACAAACCCCCTGATTGCCCAGCTGAACCTTTACTTAAAGCGTTGGGGTTGTGTGCTTCACTTGCTGTTGCATTTCACTTTGGTTTGTCTGGCGGCACCATATCAAATTCCACCAGCTGCCACTGGTACAATGGTTTCCAAAAAACATTCAGACTAACCATCACTTGGTCAGGTTGATGGGCCTTGGCTGTTGAAGCAAGAGGACAACATCTAATCACTGATCATTTTAACTATTGCATCAATAATCAATATTGAGTGTGAGACAATGAAGAGAGTTTTAGGAAGTTTAAAAGGTTTATTATTTCAAATCTTTATAAGCTCATTTTTTATGAATCAGATTTATTCATCAGTCCATAATTCGAATCAGTTTAGTATCAATACATTGCATAAATCATTAACAAGCGTGTTCCATAAAGGAAATAATTACTATTCTAATAAAAAATGACAAAGAAGTCCCGATAAACCCATAAAAAGATCTGTTTCAAGAGAGGGAGAGCAATCATAAAGCTTTTAGAAGGTTACATTCAATAATATGAGAAATAATCAAAACAGAATGCCCCATAAAGAGATATTCAAAAACTAAGTAGAGTCTCGGCGCAGTTAAGCACAGGGTCTGGGGGTAATGGGAAAGGGTCTCAGTCAAAGCTCTACGGACCAAAGTCTGGAAAAGTGAGTCAGCGTGAGAGGTTGGCCAGGGAGACAAGGAGAAGAGAAAACCTTTAGTTGGGTCTGACCTGCGCTAATCTAAGAACACTCACTTATAAAATCAGCACATTTTTGTTAGTATCAGCAAACTGTTGAATCTTCTCACTACTTCCATCCAATCACCGTCCAAGGTTTTCCTGGGAACTGGATTACTCCTCTCTGTATCTCAAGAAACAATGTACTAATGATTTTATTAACTAAATGTTTTACAACTAATATCGAACAAGTTTCAGCTCAGATTATGGCTGAGTTTTCCTACAAATACTTATACAAGACTATCCTTAAAACTAAAGTAAGGTTTGTAGAAACTGAAATATTTTCTAGAAAAACTATAAACATTTGACAATGACATAACCTGATAAGAAAACACGAGATTAGTTCAAGGCGTCATCATTCCGGATTTTCTGCTGATTCTTCATATAGGGTTGCACAGTTGCCTTTTTAAAGCTATATCCTAATCAATGAGCTCTTAAAAACACAGCAACTTGAATAATATTATAAAATGTTAATCTTTTAATGAGAAGCATCCATTAGCAAGGATCAAAAGTACACGTTTGCTATATCTTCATTGTGCATGTTCTCATTTTTCACAAAAGAATATACATTGATTTAACACTTCTAAATGAACCACTTTTAGCATTGCAATAAAACAGCTTGCGGCCTAGCATGTGTAAGTGTGCCCCATGTGTACATTTTCATTGTGTTAAGCATTTTCTTCTATTTATGTTTACCTGTTAATTTTCTACTCGTTTATTTAAATCTACATTATTTCAGTTTAGTTAAACACCCTATTAGAGACCACAAAGTCAATTTGGCAGACCAATTCTGTTATTGAGTCCATGTTGTATTGAAGGTAACACCCACTTATATAAATGATTTTGTCTTCCTATTTTTTTAAACCTACTCCTCACAAATAGTGGGGAGTTTCTGAGGAGAATACATAATGTGAAGTGGGGAGAGAATTGTGTATTAGTGACACTGAGTATCTATAGCCTCTAAACTAGCATAGAACACAGTGACAGCATCATGTTCTTTTTTCAAAAAGAGTGTACGCTATGCCACCAGTAGAGAAAGATTTACATGAGAAAAACAATGTTTTCTGACTGAATCACACAATGCATGTTACAATGACTACACGTGAAAACAACTGTTCAGTATACCTCTACTTTACTGAACAGATTTAACCATTTTTATCTTGGCTTTGGTTACATTAATTATTTAAGCAAGTGTACATGAAAAATGCCATGATATAAACTAGATATACAGAGGCAGAGAAACATAGGAATAGATAGATAGATAGATAGATAGATAGATAGATGATAGATAGATAGATAGATAGATAGATAGATAGATAGATAGATAGATAGATAGATAGATAGATAGATAGATAGATAGATAGATAGATAGATAGATAGATAGATAGATAGATAGATAGATAGATAGATAGAGAAGGAGCATCATGACTCAGTCACCTTTATCTTTAGTGGACCATAGCCCTCCCCTCACACAACTGTAAAAATAATATTGCACCATGTACATCTGCATATGTACTATTTATGTTGCACTGAACCCCCAACTGGCAGCCAACCCATGCTGCACAAAGCTGAAGACCAGACCAGGCATCCAGCCTATCGCAGGTGACCAACCACTGGCTCGGGCCCAGCTCACCAGAGGTTGGATGTAGAGTCTGACAGAAAGCCTACCTTGGGCAGCTGACGAAGCTGAGCATGTCTGCTCTGTATGCAAGACCTATTTCTTGATGTATAACTCCATTCTGCTTTGAAACAGTACAAAATATAGCTATTCCCTTCTTTTGGCCATGCACAACTGGGTTTGAATGCAGAGCCTGACCTGCAGTAAGGCCTTTCAACCAACCACTGTGGGTGACGTTGCATGCTGTGCACGGCATCTGGGCCTGCACGGCACAAATTATCGCAGAGCTTGTCCTTTGGTCAGGCCCTATTACCCACCCTGGCAGGCCACCAACCCTGCTGCCCACGGTCTTTGGCAATAAGCTTTTGTGGTTGGACTCAAGACCTTAGGCACGAGTCATGCTCAGGACCAAATCCCCAGAAGCAGCCAACTCCACTGCCTACGACCTTTGACCATGTAGTTAGGGTTTTCCAATTAATGTATAGGAGAACTTATCTTTTTGCCCACTTATTGCTTTTTCCTGTTTCACAACTATGATATAAAAATTAAATAAACATACACATTACTTTAGAACTGGTAAGTGGTGTGTACATGTAATTTGACAACAAACCTATATGAGAAGATATCCAACTTGAAAATCCTTGTTTAGTATAATTTTAGTGTAGGCTGAATCGATTTAGCAATTAAACATGGCTTTGTGAAAATTCTCCAATTATTTGCAGATGGTTTCTCCTACTGGAAATGCAAGCAAATCTATTCATACAGAGAGCACAAGTAAACGCATTTCCATTGTGTGAAGGAGAAGTAAACACTATCCATATTATGAAGAGCAGTGAATTAAAACTCTTTTCCTCAATGAAAATCGAAATAAATTATAATTAGCAACTCATTATTAAGCTTCATGATTTGGACCCGTTATGTCTATCCTTCCTTCAGTTTTTACAAATATTTGGGTTACTGGTATCTCAGTGGGGGTGGAGGGGCAGAGTTACTAGAGGCTAGAAATGGAAGACTGAAGGTCCCCTGAAAAATGAGGAATTTTCAGATGAATCAGTAATTCTGAGTCTGATTCCCTTGGTAATTCCTCATTTGCCAGACCATTTCAGATGGATATTTTAGCTACGTTCAGTGACCTAAATCTCCAAGTGGAACATGAAGGTGCACGGTGTTACTAGGGATTTCATAATTCTGAAGGGGCAAGTAAATGACCTACAAATCCCATCAGAATTAAGTGGTCACTCATAATAAGTGCTAAGAATAGCAAATGTGCATGTTTGTATGTATGTCATAGGATTTAAAAAGCGCATAGTTGCCTGGGGGCATCCCAGCGCTGAGAGTGAGAAACGTGATACTGGTGGAAAATCCATATCTTCATTTGATTCCACTTCCAGAAATCTTAGTTCACGAGGTAGGGCGTTCCATAATTTAGGAGCCAGATGAGAGAAAGATCTGCCTCCCCATTTTGTTCTCTAGATTCTAGTAGTTCTTAATAGGTGTTCAGAGTGGCATCTTAGGCATTTGTTGGGGACACATGATGCCACCAAGTGACTGAACAGATTAAATTATTTAATGGCTCTTCATAATTTTTAACTCTCACTCACAGGTCATTTTAAGACTGAAGGAGAAACTAATAAATACTGGAAGAATAAATAACTGCAGCACAGCTCTCCAATGGTGGGCCAAAGAAGCCTAAAATGGTGATAGAGAGACATTTTCAAAGTGGGAAACAATTAGGAGGAGGCAAATGCAGTTTGCCAGCAAGAAAGGAAGGAAAGAGGAATGCAAATAAGTGAAGAACAAAGGAAAGTTAAAAGGAAGCAGGATAGAACACGGGTATAAACAAAGAATAGAAAGAAGGAAAGAAGTATGAATGGATGAAAAGGGTAAAAGGAAGGAAGAAAGGAAAGAAATTACAAGTACATTTTGGAAAAAAGGTAGCAAGAAGAAAAGAAGGAAGGAATAAAAAAGAGAAATAAGGAAAGCAGAAAAGTAGAATTAGATAATGGAAAGAGGAAATCAAAACGTATGTAAGGGTGATGGGAAAGGAAGGATAATAAAAAGAAGGATGGAAAGAAGGGATGAAGAAAGGACAGGAGGATGGTAAGAAGAAAGGAAGGGACAAAAGAGAATGAGAGAATGACAAGAAGAAAGGGAAAAATAGGAAAGTAAATTAAGCAGAATCTTAAATAAGTTTGTAAAGTTAGAGCTTGAAAGAAGCTCAAATAACAAGAATTAGCAGAAGGAAAGAATGATGGAAAGAAGGAATGAACGGAAAATGGAAAAGAAGGAAAGAAAGGAAAGTAGATCATAGGAAAGAGATGGCGATAGAAAAGGGCAAAATGAAAAAAGGTCAGTACATTTAAATGTTCCGTTTAGTTGACATTCCTTACATATAAACTGTAAATGCATTATTTTGACGACTTCCTGCAAATTTTCCTCAGGGATACAATTCCTACAGGCCTTCATATAAAAGTTAAGGATCGCTCACTTTGCTTGGGACATTTTATTTTTGCTGTCTACGCCCTTGTGTAGAAGTCGCTTAAAAAGAAGTGAGAGGTCTGAGCAATGCTTTCTCACTTAATACCATAAAATAACCATGTATAATTGGTCATAATTATTTCAACCTATTCGAAAATTGGGTGTTATGCAACTGAGGGACACGATTGCAGAATATGAGATAGTGCTTAACATCACGGGTCAGACTGAAATGACCCACAAATGTGACTGCACCCTGCTTTTCATTACTAGGGGCATTCGCAGCACGCTATATACTCACAGATAAAGAAACGTGTGCCTCCTTAGCTCTTGTAGTCCTATTGGTAGAAACAATCTGATGCATATACCTGAAGAGTACAATGGAGACTGATAAAAGTCTGTGGTAGATTAGGCAGGAAATGGTTCACACAAAATGCTAGTGATGATTCTGTATTACCATTAATGTCTGTTAGGTTGTGTATAATCTCTATTTGGAAACAGCCAGATGGGCCACTCGGGATGTCATGTTATTCGAGCCCCTTGGGAACATAACATGAAAATGTCTCTGAGTGCAGAACTGAATATATACACTCATACATTTTAGCTGGCTTTTCTTTGCAAATTTAAAAAGATATGCACTTTGTTCATTATTTTGTCTCTAAACAATAGCTGAGTATTGAACTGCTAACTCTTGATTGCAAATTAGATGGAATGGAATTAACGCATACATGTATGCATTAATTTTCTCCACCTGATTGTTAGTGGCTTTGTTTTCTCACACTCACATTTACTGGTTGTGGAAGAACCTGACCCAATTTTTCATCCAGGAATAACCATCAGTATAAATTGCATGAGATGCCAGTTGCATACGCAGACAAGTCTCTTTCGAACCGGAAAGGCATACCAAGCCCTGCTCACCACCACCCCTCGCTCAATGCGATGTTACCTACATACATTTAGCACTTGTTCAATACTCAAATTAGTAAATGTATGTGGCAAAACTCCATAGAATAGGCAATTCCATGTGGTTTCAAAATTGGGTACTGGGGTAATTTTATTGCCCAGAAACTTTGAATGTCCTTAGTTCCATGCAAATTCAATTAAGGGGCTAGTGCAATACTTGCATCACCACCGTTACATGACATTTGAACTCAGAGAACTAGGGGCCACATGTAAATAATTCAGAGATTTTGAGCTCCTAATTGATATCTAAATTTCAATTGCTAACATACAAAAAATGTACAAGTTGGTAATAGCGATTTTTAATGGGGTCACAATAAACCAACCTCATGAATATTAATGAGCTAGGTTGCAATTTGCGACCTATTAGTAATTGCAACCAGCACAGCGATGTTAGCCCGCTCGGGTCAGCAGACCACCATGTTTGTGATTACTTTTTTCTTTTTCTTAAACGCATCCTGTTTTTCTTAAAGAAAAACGTGATGCTTTTCTAAAAATAGCATGAAACGAATAAGTTTCATTTTTTAAGATCAGGCACTGATCTATTGGATCCCCACCTGCTCTTAAAAATGATTTGTTCCAACATTCACAAAAAGAAAGGGGTCCTGTGAGCAGCCCTCCCCATTTGGGAATGGTTACCACTACCCTTGAGTCGTTGGTAAAAAATGAATGTTTTGCGACCGTAATTTGGTTACAAAACATTCATATATAGCACTGCAATTCGCTTAACACAAATCGCGAGTCAGTACCATGTTACTGAATCGCAATTTGTGCTCTGTGCATATGTAAATGCATTTTTGCTATCCCACCACAAAAAGGCTTTTGTACATATGGCCCATAGTTAGTTTTGTGAAATTCAAAACATATTTAATGTTTTGCTGAGCATCACTTCCACTTGTCTGGTCTCTTTCCATCAGTTTCAAACATTGTCAGATTCATTTGACCCAGAATGATCTGTATCAACTTTACAATCCAACTGCAACCCATGGCAACAAAATAAAATAAAAAATGCATGAGAAGCTAAATTCATACTGTACACTGAAGCATCTTGAGGAAGAGTTAATAACCATTCAAAAAAAGAAACAGATTGTACATTAAATAGAAGTGCACAACTGAATACATATGGTACACCAGCGAAAATCCTTAGTGTGGTTATTCCCAGTGGCACCACAGCTATCCGGCCTTGAAATTCTCACTTATATTTCAAGCTACAAATCAGAGGTAAAGTGAGCACAGATTCAGGTTTTATTTTGCTGTTGAGTGTATCTTTCATGACCGACTTTTCTCAGATTTTAAGTGAACTGAAGAGGCAAGAAGATGCTCACATTTTGCTCCATGTTTTAAGCCCAAAAGTCACCTTTGTTTTTTCATTTAGTTTCATTAATTTATCTAATTTTACCATCTGGCTGACTCACTAATAACATTCATAATGCCTACACTCCCTTAAGGGGCCTCTGGCTCAAGTCTTATAAAATATGTTAACCAAATAAACTTTATTTTTTGACTGTTGAAGAAGACTTCAATGAAGGGGAAAGTCCTTGGATGAAGGTGGGTTTGGATACAATTGGTTACATGAATAATTTAAATAAAGGAGAGCTTCTTGCAGTGGTGATGGTGAACATCTTTTTAAGTGGGTGATGGTGGAATAAGTGCTTAAAATGAGTTGTTCATTATAGAGCTTTGAAGATGACATTTTTCTTTAATATTTTCATACAGGCACAGCCAACTTGTTTCACCTTAAAAAAGCTTCATCAGGGCCAAAGTTAATTTGCCTTTCTTCACACCAGCCTAGGTTCCCTTAGTCTATGTCAGTTTGAAAGAATACACATGTAGTTCACAGAACTCATAGACCTAATGTTGAGTCAGGTTTGTTCGTCTCAACTCCCAAATTAATCCAATGGCGAAGTCTTGCGAGGTTCACCAAATATTTAGATATATAAGAGTTCTCGATTTCTACACTTCAAGTGATACCATGAACCTATCAGCTTGAACACTGGATGCTCTGGAAAATAGGACATGTTGCTTTGTGCTGTACACGGCACTCGTTACCCGTTTGTCTCACTGTAATTTTAGTGAGAAATCGAGAACTCTTGTGTATCTAACTATTTGACAAACCTTGCAAGACATGTTATTAATAAACAAAGTCAGGGTCCCAAGGGGAACATAACAGTTACTGTAAATCATACAAAAAGAATTAAGACCACAAAGACACAGGTACTGTGTAAGGCGGAATGCTTTTAAAGTGGATAAAAAACGGCACAAAAGCTTACTTGTTTCTCATACAGACTTGCTTGTCTGTGTCGTATCACTGAAAGCAAGGATGGCGCTTGGCTATTGAATGTAAGCCTTGGGAACAAAAAGTAAACAAAGCTTATTTCGCCTTGACTGAGACGATAAGATTAGCTCATGTCGTAGTGTAGAAAAAACATACTGACTTTAATTATAGTGTCAAAAAGGGGGATGTTAAAAGAGCATAAATTGGTTCAAAATGGAACCTACTCGAAAGAGGCAAAGGCCGCAGTAATACTCAGTGGTCCTCATGTGACTTCCACAATGTCTGGAAGCTACGCTAGTCACTGGAAATTACACTAAATATACATAGGAGCCGGCTGGACAAGGTGTGCATCGGCCATATTGGAAGGGAGTTCCTATGAAAAAAGTGTCCAGAAGCTCCACAAAAAACTGAGAGGGGAAGGCTAATTTGTTTGCCAATTTGTTGCCTCACAATTGCTGTATAATTGATGTGGTACACTTACAATTACATGCCAGGGATAAATAAAATAAACAGAAACAGGACAATCTGTAAATGACCTAGAAAAGTGTCAGCCATCATTAAATGGCATAGTTTACAATGAATGTAATGTGACAGAGAATAAAATGTGATAAAGGAAATTTCAGGAGACAGATGGGGCATAGAATGCAACCCTTGTAAGTGATAGAAAGAGAACACACTATAAAAGCATGCATTTTACATACAAATCATCTGGAAAAATATACTTGTACTAGTAAATAGAATATTCTGATTCCGATCAATATTAATTTACAATGGTAAACCCAGAACAGAGCATAGCTTGATGTTTTAACATTAATTATAAAAATCATCTGGAGAAATATACTCATAATAATAAATGACAAATGTTAATCCAAATCAATATTTACAAAGGTAAACCATAGGAAAAACATGGGCTGATGTTTTAGACATTTGAGGAAAATCAGATAATTACTCTGAAGGTTGTATCACTAGTATATAAACTCATGTGAGAGTATAACACCCAATCTAAAAAAAATTGACAAAAGCCTATCCTATATGCCGAGGACACCCAACTCTATTGGCTCAATGACCTGAATGCTCTAAGCTACTCTCTCACTCCTTCCAACTCAGCAAAATCCTTCGGCTTCACCCTGGTCAAAAACATGTCAATGAAGGATCACATCAAAAACTCTGCCAAAGGTGCACTTTACACACTAAAAAACCTCAAAAAAAATTAAACCTTTCATTTCCTCTGATGATTTCATGATGGTAGTACATTCTCTGGTCCTCTTCAAACTTGACTATGGGAATGCTATTCTCACAGGGACCCCGAAAACTCACCTCACCCCCTTAAATCAGTTCTAAACATGGCTGGTAACTGGTACTAAACGGTTTGAACACATCACTCCTGCCCCCAAGAACCTCAACTGGCTTCCCATCGAAGGAAGATGTACGTACACGACTGCCTATATCACCCACAAAGCCCTTCATTCTCATACCCCGACTATTTAAATAACAAACTCACAAACGCAGGAATAAACAGAACTCTGAGAAGTTCTTGTTCGTCGCAAGCTAAAAAGGAAAAACAAAACTCGCTCTTTTTCTGGAAATGCACCCAACATATGGAACTCTCTCCTCAGAGATCTTCGATGCAACCCCTCCTTCTCCTGCTTCAAAAGAGACCTGAAACTCCATCTCCTCCACAAATACTTTAACACAGGAGAAAACTGAACTATGTTTAAATATTCTCCCTTTCTAAAGACTGGAAACAACCTATGACAGCCGGTTAATTTTGTTTTGTTTTTCTCCACTGTCTATTATGTCCTTCTCTCCCTTAACTCATACTTTGCTATTGTAACACGTATGGTTAACCACCCTCATTGCCTGTTTCTTCCCTGTATATTTTGTGTTGATTTGAATCTAATATGGCTTGCATCTTATGCTCAGCGACTTGATTACTGTCTTGTTCATTATTATGTAAAGCTCTCTGATACCTACGGGTCGAGCTAGTGCTATATAAAACCTATATAGATAATAAATACATAAAATAAATAAATAAATAAATACATATCCAAAATACAGTGTATTACAATAGTCACTTTGGTAATACAAAGAAAGGCTGTCAGCACAGATACCTATAAAAGATCAGTTTAACATAAATTGGAGACTGGACCAGAGCCCATCCAAAATAGAATGGTGATAGACAGCAAAAGTCACAATGTTTTTAATAGAAAGGCTGCAAAAACAGATGCATAATGCAGATCAGTCAAACATAAAGATGCTATCACTTGCCATTCAACAGCTGCATTCAGACCCCTATTAACATTATCGGTTTTACAGATCCATCAATGTTCTTCCATAGTCAGAACACAGTCAACATTTGGTGACCTTTTTGTTGGTTTGACAACATCAATGACCCACCACATCATGCCCTTTTCTGAATGTTTCTTTAGGCTGAAATGGCCTACAAGAGGGGCATGTTCCACCTTGCATCAGATTCTGGATTGGTGCTTAACTATACATTTCTTAATAGGTTTAGTTGTCTTACCTATATAGGCTAGGCCTCAAGGTCACTCAATGCAATATATACAATTATGTGTATTGTAGTTTGAAAAATGTTTGATTTAAAACCACTGTTCACTGATGCCTACATTTTTTGTGGTTTGTGTTGTACTATACACCACACAGCTATTTCATTTTAATGGCCTATCACTGGGGGCATATGTAACATGTTCTGTATGTCAGGTTGTCTAGGTTCATCAGAAACTCTGACAAGTCTGTTCATGAGGTTCGAACCTCTCTTAAAGGCAAAGAGTGGCTTATCCTTCAGCTCAGTAAATCTTGTTATAAGGCCCCAATGTTTACCAATTATCTTCTTGTTTTTGTTGGACCAAGTCCCAAAAGTGGAAACACAAACAAGGCTTGAGTTAACAGGTTGATCCTTGTTTTTGAGAAGGGCTGCGCCTCTATAGTACCACACCCTTTTCTTTGATCTCTTAAGTAGTCTAGCAGGATAGCCTCTTGCTATTAATTTATCCTGACGTTTTAGTGTGTCAAGAAAATAATCCTCCTTTTTTTAAACAATTTCTCTGTAAATGTAGAAACTGTAGAAACTGACCGAAAGATAGATTGTCCTTAAGGGCCTTGGGATGGTGACTATCATTTTTAAGGAGAGTATTTCTAGATGTTGGTTTGGTAAAACAAAGAAGTGCACAAACAACCATCTTCAGTTTTCATTATAATGTCCACAACATTCATCTTAAAGTTGTCATACTTAATAGTGAATCTTAGATTTGAATTAAGACTATTCAGCCAGTTTTGGAACTCCAGTAATTTAAGAACATCTCCCTTCCAAATTAGAAGAATATCATCAATGTATCACATCCATTTGCTAATATATTTTCGATATGGATTGCCGTTACAATGCATATATTTTGCTTCAAAATTGGAAACAAGGATGTGAGAAGTTGGCCTGGCATATGCTGGTCACTAGTTATAGTGGCCACCTTGCACCAGTCCAATTCGACTCTTATGGTAGATAGGTTTAAGACAACCTTTTAAAGAAAGCTATCCTAGTGGTAGCTGTGGAAAGCAGCCTTCAGACTAAGTCTCAAAGGAATGTAAAGCAGCTTGTTTTACCTTATAATCTCTTGAATTACCAAATGAAAGGACACCACACAGGTATATATATCAAATATATATGTATTTATTTCTAGACACACTCTACTAATCTCTTTATGAGATTAGAAGTCAGTAACATATGCAAATATCAACGTTTCTCAATAAGTTAAGCACAAATATGGCTGGGGCACTAGGGGCGTACCAGACCATATACTAAAAAAGAGGTTTAGGAAAGTCGACTTGCAGGGAGACAAGGCCTAGGGCCTGTGGAATCGCTGGGGCTTCACTAATCCCCCCAAGGCAGGTAAGTAGAGGACCCACGGAAGACGCGTGCAGTGAGAACACCGCCGCGGGTTCCCTATTGATTACAATGGAGCAAGTCGCGGTTGGATTTTTAAAGTTTAAGGATACTTCTAGGAAGTCTACAATCAAGTCACTTACAAGGTAAGTAGTTTGAGGGCCAACACCTACAGGAGCACCGGAGTGCACGAGTTACCTCACCCAGGGAAGGCGGGTGCATAGGTGTCCTTTGGTGTCGGGTCGCGTCGTCGATTTCTATGGAAGCCGATGACGTTTTGCTGCTTGTGAAGACTGAAGAAGTGTCCGGTGGAATCCAATGCTGGATTCAAGGTGAAGATGACCTGAAAGCAGAAAGGACAGTGTTCACAGTCACTTGCCAGTGACCCGGAGCCAGGAAGATGGATGCCCACGTAAGTCGGGTGATTTCAGGTGATCAAGGGTATTTTGACTCTTCCACCACAAGGACCAGGAGGTGTCGACGACAACCAGGAGCTGGATTCGGAGTGTACCATGAAGTCTGCAGCTTATTGAGGTGTCGGTAACCAGATTGGAGCCAACAAGCCTTGGCAAAAGCAAGTCTCATGGAAATCAAGAAAAGTCAGTGTGCAGAACAGCAAGGTCTGAGGGACTCAACCAGCGAAGGTATCTCAGGGCAGGCCTGGAGCAACAAGGGGAGCCCTTTGGTTTGATGAAGAAGTCTTCAGGGGACCCACAATCCAGCTGGCAAGGGATTGCGAAGACGCCTTGTGAGGATTCGCTTCACAGGAGCCTACGGTCACTCAGGATGAGGTAGGGCTCTGATTTTCGAAAGAAATCATGCTGGAGGCTTGGGCCAGACGTGGTCCAAAGCACAAGTTTGTAGAACATCGTGAAGAGGTTGCACTTGACAATAGTGCACGGTTCCTAGGTATTGCAGTTCCTCGTCACTCGTGGGGTCCACTCGCCTCAGCTTCGCTGGAGACTCACAATGGCTGTCGATAAGTCAGGAAATCCACTTCTGGGGCTGCAGGGACTTCAGACTCCGGTGGGAGTGGGAACGTTGTCGACTGTTGATTCAAGTTTTGGTGCCTGCCAAGCAGGGGAGTCACTCCTTGACCCCAAGGGAGATTCGTCCTTCTTCTAAAGGTAGTGGAACGTCGAAGGACCAGGATTCTTCTTGTAAAGCATTGTCCAGGGTTATCTAACTTGCAATGGCAAGGTTTCCCTAACTTATACCAAAAGGATGAGAGGGACTAGCTCTATGACCACTCCTCTGGGAGGGTCAGGGGAGTAGGTGGTTACACCCACTTCCCTTTGACCAGTCTCGCGCCAGAGCAGGGGCAGGTAGCCCCTGAACCGGTTTGAGCTGGCATATGCACAGAGGAGCCTACTGCTCCCCCAGTGCAGGACTTCAAAGCACTCTAAGAGTGCACCCACCCAGCCCCATTACACTAAATCCTGCCTGGAAGGTGGTGACAGCTCCCTGTGACAGGATGCCTATTGTTGGGCATCCTCTACTGTGAGTTTCAGTCAGCAGCAGGAGGGCAGCCCAGTGTCTGTGCTGGTGGCATCCATTTTGTGATGCCAGGGCTCTTTCAGATTTCTACCGTGTTTCCTCAGTAGGTACATGTCGTCCCCTCTAGAAGGGTGGAATCATACTCCCACACCAGTTACTGGTGTGGGGGTATGATTCCAAGTTGTTTGACACCAAACACAACATGTTTTGATACAGTCATTCCAAAGTTAGCATTTACCGAGAGGTTATAATGCACTTAAGAGTATATGGTTTAACTGCATCCACAAACAGCCACAGGGAATAGACCCTGCAAGCTGCAGAGGGGCCCTGCTCAGGCAGAGGCACCCCCTCACATTGTAAACCAAGCACCCTGCCCTCAGGATTGACAGGGCCTGCCTTAGGGGTGACTGATAGGTTTATATGTGTGTGTATGGTGAGATATAGGAACTATACCTCAGTGAGCAGTGCTAACACTACCTCACTCAGGCTGCAGTAGCAGGCCTGTGGTGTCAGATTTAGTCTGCTTCCCAGGGGTGGCATAATACATGCTTCAGCCCCTGGTAGGCCTGTGAAGTACCTGTGCCCGTGGTACCTAAGGTACCATATACTAGGGGCTCATAAGGTACCACAGTATCCAATCACTAGTGAATCTAATATGCACACCAGTCATTCAAGGGAGTAAGCAGATAGGCGGGGGTCCTGGATGGCAGGATCCCAGCCAGACTAGTCAAAAACCATTCAAACACCAGGAAAAAAGTGGGGGCAACCATGCAGTCAGATTCCACCTTCCTACAATGAATATTGACAATGTCTTGACCGTATAGTGCACCCACTTCAACACCCTTGATTTGTTCATAGAATTGGTTTTCAAATCAAAAGACATTACTACATAATGCCAGTTTGATGCATTCAATAATGAAAGAGGTAGGGACATTATGGGGCCAAGCCCTGGTGTCTAATAGTTCCAGTTCCTCTAGGAGGGTTAACGCTTCATGTTGTGGTATGTTAGTATAGAGACTTTCAATGTCCATACTGACTAATAGTTCTTCATTGGAGTCAAAGGTAAGGTTTTTAACAAGGTTGATCACTGCTGTGGTGTCTTTAAAGTACATTGGGTGATTGATAGCGAAGGGCTTCATGAAAAAGTCAGCATACTGTGTCATAGGTTTAAGGATGGAATTGCATCTGGGGATGATGGGGCGGCCTGGAGGATTAACCCCACTTTTATGGACTTTTGTCAGTATGTAGATAACAGGTATTGTGGGGTTTGTATTAATAAGGAAACATGATTCTTGTTCCCTTAGCCAACCTTCATCAAAACCTTTCACCAAATCACTACGTTGCCTTACATTGTACCCAGGCGGCATTCCATGGGCGTTGTGATGGGTTTTCCCATGCAACACCAATGGATTTTGCTGCTGCCCAAGATTTACAAAATCATGTAAACCTGGGAAAGCACCAAATCTGTACGCCTCCTGAGATGAGGCCTAACAAGGTGAAATATGTTTATTTCGACTCGCTTTTATCTCTTTCTATGGGTGCTGCATTCTGCATGAAGGTGTCACTTCCACTATAAAATAATTTTACATGCAAAAAAAGGCACCCTTGCACCCTGGTGCAAGAGTGCCTACGTTGACTCTAGGCTGCTGAAGTGATGCGAGCGCAGGGTGAAATAACAGGAATGCACCATATTGCATAAATACAATGCATTACTGTCCTATCACTTTGGCAAAGGGCCGCACAGCCCTACACAAAAATCCCATAAATTAGGGCCTTTATCTATGCTGGATTATGAAAGTAGGTGCAGAGGCATTGAGGACATCAGGAAGCTCACTGAATGTATACCAAAGTCAGTGTAAACCCTGAGGGTGACCGATCCCAGGGTTTGAAGAGGGTCTGCCGGACCCCTCTTCTTTTCTCCCACAGGCAGCTTTTGCATAGTTACAACGTTATCAAGGGCTATTCCAGTTCAATTCAATTGAATTGCTCTTAAAATAATGAATACGTTAATAACCATTGCAATATTAAGAATGCTCATCTAACTCACGTTGTGATTTTTTGGGGAATTATGTCAATGCTCCAATACTAGAAAGTGAGGATGGGGCTACCCAGTTTAAAAACCTCCTAAATATTATTGGACAAAAAAGAACAAGTTACCTGAGAATAATATAGGGGAAGGTTATTAGAGGACTTCCTATGAGGAAAGAGTCTACCCTTGCTAATCGAGTCGAGGGTATTACTTAAACATTTTAGACAAACCCTCATACTCCTACCAAGGTGTCATGCATCATCAGAGGGTTGTCACATCCTCCCAATAGTTTTTTAGGGGGGGCAACGGCATAATCGAAAGGCTTCAAGAAAACTTTGGAGGACCTGGTGAGCTCAATCTTTGATGAGGTTTAGAATCTGTGAAAAAAAAAAATCCCCCGCAGTAAAACACATCCTCTATCACTTATTTTGGGATATTTTAATGTGGGATATTAAACTGAAACCAACGGGACTACAGGGCTTATCTCGGCTTCCAGTTACAGGAATATATCTCACTGCGGAGTGACTAAAAGATTAGGTATATATTTTTGGGACAATGACACATACTTTAAAAACCTGCCAGACATAAACCTGTTTGATATCAGTTGGGCGCCAAGTCATGTAAATCGAGCGCTGCACGAATATCAAATCTTCCTTCCAGTGTTCGATTGGATCCTCTTTGAACACATGCCCTTTCACGTGAAATGAATCAATCTCTTTATCATTCCTGCAGCATCTGGTGCCATAATCATTACCCAACTGCTGAGAAAGAAATGAAACTGCTAATCGCAGTGGGAGGAAGCCTTACTGTTCAGGAAGGAAAGATTTTAAGTTCTCATTTGAAAAATGATTTTTCATAGATACACCGGCATGATTGATACAACACACAAATGGAACTATTTTGTATCTATCCACAGGAACCAAATCAACAAATTGGAAACAAATTTGATTCTTATCATAAACATTCACATTTTGAATGTAACAATGCTGAATGTGGCTGCATTTCTTTATCAGCTTGTGTACTGTACACTGAAGATTAGCACATTTTTATTGGGTGGCAAACGAAATACCAAAAATATGATAGTTTGCAGATGTATAAATGCACAGCACATATTATAAGCTGTAGATATAGGTTTTGTATACAAGTTTCAATCATATATATTTGTTTTTGCAAGTGCTGTGAACGTCATATGAAATACGCCCCTAAAACGCATCTTTTATAACAGTAAACCCATATATCAAAAAATATCAAAACATTAAAAAGCGGCATAATGCAAATTTTGCAAAAACAAACATTACTGTAAGAGGATAAATGTTATGGCTGAAAAAGGCATCATGAACTGGGGAGTCTGAGAAGGTTTTGAGGGGAAAACCTTCAAAGGATGCTGGGCCTTCACCTTCAAGGGGTTGTATGCGTCCTCACTGACGCCTACTCCCCGCTTATCCATTGTGTAGTTTAACACAACAGGCGCACCACAACAAGAAGGACATTATTTGATAGGGTTTAGTTAACGGAGATATAGGTGTTGCATAGGAAGGTTCCTATCAAGGTGACATGCAATGTATAATCACTTTCCTGTACCCTGACAGTAAAGGGGCAGTGGGATCAAATGGGAACGAAAAGTTGGTGAGTTATAACTTCCTCGTGGTAGACCTGAAAATAATTATATTGAGGGCACCTGAAGGAAAATAGAGACAAGAAAGGAAATAATTCTGCCTTAAGTGGTGCAAAGGATTGAACAGGAAAAAGGCTGGAGAGCAAGACTGGGCCTACCCTTTCCTGAGGGTGAGCAGGTTGGGGGCAGAGCGAATGCGATAAGGAAGCACATTCTAGGCCTTAGCTGTGCAGATGATAAAACCTCTACCACCCCAGTTACTTCTATTGAATTTGGGAACAACCAAGGTTTTGGCTCCCAAGAAATGGAGTGTTCTGTTGGGTTCATACCATTTAAACTTCTGCCTAAAGTGCGAGGGACCAATATTGTGTAATGCCTTACAGGCTGTGCAGGGAGCGTTGAATTCGATCTAGTGTCTTACCGGTAGCCAATTAAGTTTTTTGAATTTCAGTTTTGGCTGACTTGTATATGAGTATACCAGACAGATGTCTGACTACAGCATTTTGTAGCACTTATAGCTTGTTAGGATGCTGCTGCATATTAAGGTATAGTTTGTTAAAATAGTCCAACTTTGATAGGACAAGAGAAGTCACAACCATTTTTTGAGACTCATAAGATATCAAATGCTAAATCTTTTTAATCAACCTCATTGTGAAGAAGGTAGAGGCAGTCACTGAGTTTACCTGGTCACCAAAGGTGAGCTTGTTGTCCCTTTGAACACCCAGGTTTTTAGCTTTCCCAGCAGGAGTAAGCAGGGAGCCTAATTAATCTGGACACCAGGATGGAGTAGCAGAAGGAAGTTTTGTTTCCAAACAGAATGCATTCTGCTTTTTCGGAATTCAATTATAGATAGTTATTTCTCATCCAGTGGCTAATGGCCAGCTTGCAATCATGAAATGTAATGCCTGTTTCTATGTCCTGGTTTGATAATGACACAACATTTTGTGTGTCATTGGCGTACGAGGTAAGCGAGAACCCATAAGATCCTATTAGAAACTCCAGTGATGACACATAGACATTAAACAGGGCCGGGCTGAGCGAGGATCCCTGTGGGACCCCGCATGGGAGAGAAAAAAGCACCGAAACTAATGAGTCCAAGGCCACCGATTGTTTCCTATCAGAAAGGAGGGAGAGCAGCAATGTCAATGTGGTCCCATGCACTCTAATCATGGGTAAACGGTCCAATCAAAATATCATGATGAACCATGTCAAATGCCGCAGAAAGATCTAGCAGTATGAAATCGGCATTAACCCCGGCATCCAGTACCTCTCTAATTTCTTCCGAAGATTTGATCAGAGCCCGTGCTGTGGCCACCTCTTAAGCCATATTGCATAGCATCTAGCAACTGATGTTCTTGAATGAAGTTAGTTATTTGGGTGTTAATGGCCTTTGCAACTAGCTTCACTTGCAAAGGAAGACGTGAGATGGGTTGTAAATTGTTAGGGTCATTGGGGTTTAGACAGTTTTTTTATTAGAGGCAGTATTGAATCCTCCTTCTATGCCTTGGGAAAATGGCCAGTTTTGAACATAGAAATAAACAAGATTCTTGGCCATTAACTCTGGGACCATTCTAACCTTTGCTACAGGACAAGGAACCAGTGGGGAATCACTGGGGAACCTAAGTTTGTTACTTGAATCAGACCAAGGACTTAGGGGCATATTATCAAGACAGGCAATAAAATGATCGCCGCTTTAGCGGCAGAAAACTGACGCTAAAACGGCGGTAATGGGCTTGATAATATGCTCTTTGGAATTCCAATTGAAGCTCAGGTTAGATGTCCTTCACATCTAATATGGGCTTCAATTGGAATTACATAGAGCATATTATCAAGCCCATTATCGCCGTTTCAGCAGCAGTTTTCGGCCGCTAAAGCGGCGATAATTTTAACGCCTGTCTTGATAATATGCCCCTTAATTGGGTGAGAGAAGAGAAAATTTGGAAAAGTGAGTCTCAGGAAACTGCGTAGTCTGTGCTATTTCTGTTCCTACTTATGGATGAACATCAACCGAACTGTCCTTGGGGCATTTGAAATTATAATAAATACACTCTACTTTGTGTAAAAAGAACTTTGCAATGTTGTCACAGAGTGATTGATTGCTAGTGACCTCGGTTCAGCTGGGCAGGGCAAGCTAAGTTTTGGCGCAATTCTAGACAGTTCTTTGGAGAAATCTGTTTAGGGCAGTACCCAGATTTTTCTTTTACTAGTAAGGATTTATACTTAGTCAAGCACTATTTTCATTTGTCCTTTTCTAGGCTATTGTAGCCCTTTCTCCATAAACGCTCTTGCCGTTTACAGATTTGTTTCTGAATCCTGACTTCATCTGAATACTCAGGAGCAGTGGCGTGATGGCAAAGAGAGTGCATACATTTTTCTGGGGCAAAAGCTGAGCAGGCAGAATGGAGCCATTCAAAGTACAAGGCAGTGGTGGTTTCTACGTCATCTGAAAATATCAGCTGAGATGTGGAGAGCTGCTGCAAGAGTAGGTTGGGCTTTATTTTTTTTCAGGCAAAAGTTTAAAGTGGCTTGAAGGTAGTGTTAGGGGCCTGTGGACTAAGTTGAAGGGATAATTCAAACATGACCGCAAAGTGGTCAGACCAGGTTAGCAGTAGAGAACCTACATCTTTGAGAAAGGAGTAATTAGAAAAGATGCCATCAAGTGTGTGGCCCACATCATGTGTGAGGTCTCCATCCAACTGTGGAAGACCCATACTGCCCACAGTGTGAGGTGAGCAGTATCAGGGTCAGTGGTGGCTTCAAGATGGACATAAAAGGCACCAAGCACTGTGAAATTGTTTGTGCATAGCCCTTCTTCTAATAGGGAACCCACCTTGGTAGTAAATATGTTTCTTGGGCCTGTAAAGTGATATAGTGAGATTCCTATTAAAGTTATCCTGAACTGTTTGGTCTACCTCCTAGGCACGTGCGGGGACACTCCTGGGAGTAGCTGTGAGCGTTATAAGTGCCAATGACATAACATAACAATAACAAATGTACTTAGTAGATTGAATACAGAAGGAAAGCACTTCACAGACTGGAGAGGGCACCGAACTAAAGGAGGCTAAGAAGAATTCACTGTAAGTAATGGCTAAACCTCCTCCCCACTTTATGAGTCTATCAAGCATGTGACAAGGAAATCCTGAAGGAACAGCCTCTATCAGGTCCGGTCCGATGCAGCATCGGTCCATGTCTCCATCACACGTGCTTTATCTAGCCGCTGGCTTTATAGGAGTCCAGCATAATCCATGTTGTGCTTTACCAGTGAGCTGACATTTTTTGTGAGAATTGCCTGGCTAATTGGAATTCATTGGTTAACACCAGTTAAGAGCAGCAAGGACAAGTAGGATTTGCATGATTGACACATAAAATGTGAGCAGTTAACAGCGAAATTTAAATTTAAACACAGACAGTCAGTAATCTTACCCTTAACATTGCAGGAATGCATTTCTGAGCTGGAGTACTGTGCAGTATGTACTACATTAGACATGGAATGAGCAGGGGGGCTGCCGCTGAGCACAATCTGAGCACGGACAGGAGCAGATGGGATTCCCTTTGTTGCCCCAGCGGTGCACCCACTACATGGCCCCACTGCATGGGCTTGCTCTAGAGGATTTTATGTAGGAGGAGGGCATATCCAATTAGCACTATACAACACAGCACCCGAAGAAGGTGGGCAAAGAAACAGAGCAGTGAACCGGAGTCCAGCAACCGACAACCCGTAAACTTGTGTCCCTCGGAAGTGCTTAGTTTCATCGCTAATGCAGTTGCTTCTCCACTGTGACTTCAAGGGTCTACTCGGTTAGTTAAGTAAGTTAAGTGCACTTGTTGAGCATGCTTGTTGAGTCACTCAGAAGGGTATCCTGGCACTAAAAATAGAGGGGTGTTGCTAAACGCCCGGTCAAGGTCCTATGTGTGAAAACTCATGTTTTAACATTCTTTTGAATTCTAGGACTTAGCCAGAGACTCTAATGTGAATTGTTAGTGCACTCCAGACTTTAGGGTTCCAGTATGAAAGTGCACAGCCACCAGACCCGGCTCTTTGAATAAGAGGGACACAAGTGGTCAGCAGGTTTGGGGAGTGTAGGAGTCCAGTGGGGCTGTGGAAGGTGATGCAGTTGTTAGGTAGGTGGGGCCAGATTTGTGTACAGCCAGTGGGAGCCAGTGGAAGTTTCTTTGGTGGTGGAGGATTTTCATGCGTGGAGGAAGGTTAAGAGTGAATCTTTCTGCTGTATTCTAAATGGTTGGGAGTGTCTTGATGAGCTAGGCAGAGATTTGAACATAGAGACCTTGATTACGAGTCTTGCGGCAAAAGGTCTGATACACTTGTGGTGGTGTGATGGTTGCGGTATCCAGGCTGGCCCATTACAATAAGGGCAGTCAGACCGCCAGTGCTCTGCCGCCAGGGAACCATGATTCCGTAGCGGTGTTGCAGCGATCAGGAGGCAGTAAGTTGCTTGGTGGGACCGCCACAGTCCTGCTCAGTATATTACTAATTTCCTCTCTGCCACAGTTTTCATGGTGGTTCCACCATGAAAACCGTGATAGAGAGGAAACAAAGGGGTCCGTACAAGGTCCCCTGGTGCCTCACACCCTGTGAATTCACACTCTGGGGGCACAACAAGTGCCCCTCTGTGTGCATGCACCAGTTCCTGAAAAGCGTGGACTTTACAGTACATGCCACACAGGAACAGTTTTTGGCGTTTCCATTGCAGTGCCCAATTTCAGAGCACTGTCATGCGAACATCAAAAACAAAGCCCGCCAGACTGGAGGAAACTCCTAATCTGGTGGGTGCTCCGACCACAGCTTTGGCAGACTTTGGTTTGGGGGATTGTTTGCTGTCAAGAGTACAGATGACCACCAGCCTTCAGACCAAAGTGCAGGGTCTTTTCATATTAAGACTAACTCTGTCCTGTCTTGAGCTGAGTTTGAGGCAGTTTGATTTGGTGTTTGGACAGAATATCGGGGGAAAAAATCCTAATACAAAAGTATTGTGTCGAGAATATTGGGACATCAAAAATATAGTCAACAGGAATATTCACGTTAAAAATATAATTTTTAGTGTTGTTTTCAATATTGTTGTCAGAAAGATATTCATGTAGTAAATATTGTTCTACGTAATATCGCTTGTAGGTGTAAATTAGTATGTAATTTATTCAATTGTGTTTTATTTTATCTGTTTTTTATATTTGTGTTTTAGTACTGTTTTTTATTTATGAAAATTTTGAAATTTGAATATTTAGATTTTTGTATGTATATAACCAACTTTTTTATACAGTTTTAGTAGGAGGATTTTAGGTTTTTAGGAGTATAAGTATGGGGAGAGGTTTGAAAAATGCATATTTTAAGTTACAATGTATGTTATTTCAAAAATATGCAGATAATTAAAATAAATTATTTCACTTTGCAATATTCATATTTTTTACCCATCTATATTTATATATATATTACCTACTGGTGGTCGCCAGTAGGTAGTTATAGTTAGGAGCTAGTTTCCATAGGAAAAGCGTTTTTTGATTTGCCAATATCTTTGCGTAATTTTCAGAACTAATGGGACACTCCGGTCAGCTCCTATCTTGAACGTTTCGGGGTGATTCATCAAGCGGGGGCCAGGAAAAAAGAGGGGTCCCAAAACGAGTTTATTCCATGTTAATTTACATAGGGAACTTTAGACAAAGCTACAGCCCGAACTGCTGAATGGAACTACACCAAATTTGGCAAAAAGGTTGGTCTTGGTCTAGAAAGTGTGCTTTTTTGTTTAAATGGTGTAAATCTATTCAGTAGTTCCTGAGAAATTACAAAAATAAAAATATCGATATCTGAGTACCGAGGAGGATTCACTAACACTCCCGGTCACAAGCTTCACTCTGATTGGCTGTCAACACTCTGAACCAGGAAGTGTTGGCAGCCAAGAAAAAGGGTGAAAAAAAGATGAAAAACAAAACAAGGGGGCAGGATAGAAACACCCTGACCCCCTAGGCCTGCTCAGGGGGTCCCACAAGGACCCCCAGGCCCATAAAAAGCATTTTATTTTTAAAACAGTCAAATTTGCGCTGGGTGCGCGAATCTGGGTGAAAAAATTATACAAATATGAAGTGCAGCCTCCCGTGCTTCGTTTTCTATAAGCATCCGGGTGGGCCAGGACCCAGGGGCAATGCCTAGTTAATTAGCAGGTGCCCACAGGGGCCCCCGCAGCCCCAGAGACCACCACCTCACCAAGGCTTAGTTAATAGTATGTGGGGGCATGTGCCCCCCAGAGCCCCGGGAACCACCACTTCCCCGGGGCTTAGTTAATAGTATGCGGGGGCACGTGGCCCCCTGCAACCCTGGGGACCGCCACCTCCCTGGGACTTTATTATAATTGAGACGGGGGCCTTGTGAGCCCACCCAAGCCCTGGGGACCTCCACCTCCCTGGGGCTTCCTTGATTATTGAGGGGTGGCCTTGCGGGCCCCACCAAGCCCCAGGGACCACCACCTCCACGGGGCTTCCGATAATAATGAGGGGGGCCTCCCAGTGCCCCCAAGCCCTGGGGACCACCACTTCCCTTGGGCATTGAAAGTGTAGGGTGGGGGGCTGCGCGGGCTCCTCCTGGAGCCCTTGATGGCCCTGGAGACCGCCTCCCCCAGGGCTGGCTCCTGCAATGTTCCAGGGTGCCCACCCCTGGGACATTGCCGTTTGCACTGCTCCCGCCCTGTCTTAGCAACTCCTGCTTTGCTTCGTTGAAGCAAGAGCAGAAAACCTGTTCTCGCTTCAGCAAAGCAAATCAGAATTGCTTTTGGGCAAGGGGAGCTGCATGTTTGCAGCTCCCCTTGGCCAAAAGCAATGCTGGCTCCCGCAGGAGGCAGGGAGCTGGATGAGACTGTGGGGGCATTGGGGCTCCCTCCACGGTCCCCAACACTAAGGCCCTGCCCCGGGGTATGGGGTACCCGGGGCCCCATCCCTTTATTTAAAAAAAAGAATGGCAGCAGCCCCGGGGTATGCGGTCGCTGGGGACGAAATCGGCCTGGGAAGGGGGGCCCCTCCTCAAATAAAAATAATTTAAATAATGGCCATGGCCTGGGAAATGGGGTCCCCGGGGCCAATAGTGGCCATGGGAAGGGGGGTTACGCGGGCCCCTTTCCCTATAAATATATAGAAAAAAGGAGGCCATGCCCCCCAGGATGGGGTCCTCTGGGCCTAAATCGGCATTGAGAGGGGGTCCACGCGGCCCTTTCCCGTTTTTTTTCTCAAATGGTCAGGCCCTGGGGAATGATGTGCCCTGGGCCCAAAAATAATAAAGGAAGGGGGGGCCACACAGCCCCCCTCCTAAAAATACATATGTAAAAAAAGCCAGCATTTCACCAGAGGCCCCGCCCCCTCCCTGCACCACTCTGAAAACACACCCCCGGGCACATTCTAAGTTGGGGAATTAAGTCCCCTTGAAAACTGATGGTCCCTGGGGGCCAACTAGCCTACCAGGTACCTCCAGTAAGTGCCACAGAGCTTTATTGCAGAGAGGTGGTCCGAGGCCACACCCCTTTTTACAACACTCTGCAAACATGCCTCTTGGCACACTGCTGGTGGGGCGATGAAGTACTCTTGTGTTCTGAGGACCTTAGGACACAAGTGGACTTCATCCCCCAAGCAGCAGTGCGCCAGGAGCCATGTTTGCAGAGTGGTGTGAAAAGGGGGCATGGCCTCGGACCACTCTCAGTAATCCAGGTGGGTGGTGCTTACTGGAGAGACCTGGTGGGCTAACTGGCTCCCAGGGACCCTCAGGAATGAAGGGGACTTAATACCCCAACTTAGAACGCGCCAGGAGGTGCGTTTGCCAAGTGGTGGGGAAAGGGGTGTGGCCTTTGTCTACCTCTCAGCAATCCCACTGTGTGGGGCTTACTGGAGGTAAGAGGTAGGCTAGTTGGCCCCTAAAGGACCCCCAGCAGCCAAGGGAACTTCAATCCCCATCCATGAGAGCATCATGGAGCGCGTTTGCAGATTAGTTGGCAAAGGGGCCGTGGCCTGCTATGAGAACTTAGCAATCCTGCTGTGTGGGACTTACTGGTGGTAATAGGAGGGGTAGTTGGCCCCCAAGGATGTCCTTGGGGTGCAACTACCCCTCTTGTTACCACCAGTAAGTCCCACACAGTGGGTTTGCAAAAATGTGTTTGGAGGCCATGCCCTCCTTTCTCCACCACTCTGCAAATGCACCTCCTGGCAGACTACGGGATGGGGGATGAACTCCAATTTACTCCTGAGGGACTTTGGGGGCCAAGAAGCCCTCCTGGTACCTCCAGTAAGTCCTACTGAGAGCTGATTGGAGGCCCTGCACCCTTTCTCCACCGCTCTGCAAACCAACTACTAGATAAAGAAGTGTTTGCAATGTAATAGGTTTCACATTTGTCAGAATTAGAGCTATTGGCGATGTAAATGTCAAAGTTTTTTACTAATGTTTTTTGGAGTGGAGTGGATGTACATTGTGTGTAGTGGAATTATGTGGTATGTTGTGCAGTGAAATTATGTGGATAGAAAGTATGTGGTATTTAGTGTATAGGAATTATGTAGAGTGGGATTATGTGTTATGGAGAGTAATGATGTGGTATGGTAGTCTGTGTTGTGGAGTGGTAACTACAGGTTTAGCCTTCCTCGTTTCCATAGAAGCTCAACTATGAACTCAGTGAGACAAAAAAAGAAGGTATCACTGAGGAGCACTTGTGGACCTAGTCAGAGGTATGAGCAGGGCCACTGGAACTATGCGACTGTTTGGCTGCACCGATTTTTGCACAAATATACATTTTCTGCTTTAGCCACATAATTCATCATCTGCTCCCTAATCAGCAGATTTGAACAAAAAAAGCCTTGTTTCTAGCTCAAACGGCTCAAACGTTATCAAAATGCAGCGACAAGTGTTACAGCGTGATGGAAGGCCCTTTGCAAACCTAGAATGGTCACCTCTTACTTTTCGCTAAATGTGGGTATTAAATTGGTATTAATGGTGTCCAAGCCACTCTTGCCTCTTTCTGCATTTCTATTGCTTCTTTCTGCACATTTCTTTCTTTTTCTGCCCTTCTCTTGCCTCTGTCTGCAAATCTCTTCTACTTTCTGCACCTCTCTTCCCTCTTTCTGCACGTCTGTTGCCTCTTTCTGTAACTCATTTGCTTCTTTCTGTACCCCTCTTGCCTCTTTCTGTACACTTCTTCCCACTTTCTGTACCTCTCTTGCCTTTTTCTGTACCCCTCTTATGTCTTTCTGCACCCTTTTACCTCTTTCTGCACCTCTGTTCCTTCTTTCTGCACTTCTTTTGTTTCTTTCTGCACCTGTCTTGCTTCTTTCTGCACCCCTCTTGCCTCTCTCTCCACCCCTCTTCTCTCTGTCTGCACTTCTGTTGCTTCTTTCTGCACTTATCTTGCTTCTTTTTGCACCTCACTTGCCTGTTTTTCACCTCTATTGCCTCTTTCTGCAGTTCTCTTTCCTCCTTGTGCACTTCACTTGCCTTTTTCTGTAACTCTCTTGCTTCTTTCTGCACCTCTCTTGTCTCTTTCGGCACCTCACTTGCTTCTTTCTGCACCCCCTTTTGCCTGTTTCTGCAACCCTCTTCCCTCTTTGTGCAACTCTTTTGCCTCTTTCTACACCTCTCTTTTCTCTTTCTGCACCACTGTTGTCTCTTTCTGGACCTCTGTTCCTTCTTTCTTTACCTGTCTTGTCTCTTTCTGCACCATTCGTGCCTCTTTCAGCACCTTTGTTGCTTCTTTCTGCAGGTCTCTTCCTCTTTCTTTACCCCTCCTGCCTCTTCCTGTACCCCTCCTGCCTCTTCCTGTACCCCTCTTGCCTCTTTCTGCACCTCTCCTACCCCTTTCTGCACCCCTCTTGCCTCTTTTTCCACCTCTGTTGGTTCTTTCTGCACCTCTTTTGCTTCGTTCTGCACTTCACTTGCCTCTTTCTGTACCCCTCTTGCCTCTTCTGCACCTCTGTTGGTTCTTTCTGGACTCCTCTGGCTTCTTCCTGTCTCTCTGTTCCAAATTTCTGCTTCCCTCTTGCCTTTTTCTACAGCCCTCTTCCCTCTTTCTGCACCTCTTGTGCCACAGTCTGCCCACCTATTCCCTCTTTCTTCCCCCCTTTTTGCCTGTTTCTGTAACTCGCTTGCCTGTTTCTGCAGTTCTCTTGCCTCCTTCTGCACCTTTGTTGCTTCTTTCTGCACTTCTCTTGCCTCTTTCTGTTCCCCTGTTGCTTCATTCTGCACTTTCCAATCTTTTTTCTGCACCTGTCTTGCTTCTTTCTGCACCCCTGTTGTCTCTTTCTGCACTCGCCTTCCCTCTGTCTGTATCTTTCTTGCCTGTTTCTGCATCTCATATGCCTCTTTCTGCACTTTTCTTGCTTCTTTCCACACCTCTGTTGCTTCTTTCAGAAATTCTCTTGCCTCTTTCTGCACTTCTCTTGCCTGTTTCTGTACCCGTCCTGCCTCTTTCTGTGCCTCTCTTGCCTCTTTGTGTACCTCTCCTACTTCTTTCTGCACCCCTCTTGCCTCTTTTTGCACCTCTGTTGGTTCTTTTTGCACTGCTTTTGCTTCTTTCTTCACCTCACTTACCTCTTTTTGCACTTCTCTTGGTTCTTTCTAAACATCTGTTGCTTTTTTCAGCAATTATCATACCTCTTTATGCACTTCTTTTGCTTGTTTCTGCACCTCACTTGCCTCTTTCGGCACCTCTGTTGCTTCTTTCTGAACCTCTCCTGTCTCTTTCTGCACCCCTCTTCCCTCTTTGTGCAACTACCTCTCTTGCTTTTTTCTGCACCTCACTTGCATCTTTCTGCACCTCTGTTGGTTCTTTCTGCATATCTCTTGCTTCTTTCTGCCATTTTCTTCGTCTTTATGGACTTCTGTTGCCTCTTTCTGCATTTCTCTTGCTTCTTTCTGTGCCTTTGTTCCTGCAAATGTTCTACTTCTGTAGGCATAGTTAGAAATTAGCATTTAAAAAAACCTTTGAAATTCACTGAAAGCCATAGGTTTCAGGGAGGTTATAGTTAGGAATTAGCATTTAGAAAACCTTAGAAATTAACTGAAAAAAACACAGGTTTCAGAGATGTTATAGTTAGTTGGACATGTCACTCGTCCAAAACCAGAGAAATTTGGCCGTTATAGTTAGTTGAGCTAACTATAACTCGTGCCCCCGCAATGCACTGCTGATGGCCTCACATAATAAATCATTCATAATAATTTGGTACAGAAAGATCTGTAGCTACAGAACAGTAAGTATTATTTATTTTATTTCTTTATGGGTTTGAAATGCACTTTTAAAATGTTTGTGTTAATATGGTGTGACTATTATGTGGATTTGGTTGGTTTAAGTATTGTAATTATTTTATGTGATGGATTGAATTCGTTTTTTAATTTTTAGTTAGTGATTGTTACATTTAATTTTTTATATTTGATATATAATTTTATTATATCAGTCGAAATTGATGTTGACATTAAAATTGTTTTTTGACTGATTTATTAAAATATATTTATTATATAAAATAAAAAATGTTTGATTTGTTGGTTTAGAATTTAACATAGGGGCTTATTATGAGTTTGGACTACCCCGCTCCTGCACTGCAAAACTCATGTACAAACTACCTGCCAGATTAGGAGTTTTCGCCTGTCTAGCGGGCTGTTCTTTGGCGTGTCCCATTGTGGTGCCTATGAAATAGGCACCAAAATGGGTTCTTCAAAGGCAGTACCTGCAGTCCACGCTGTGCACGTACTGGTGTGCATGCACACAGAGGGACACATATTGTACTCTCGTGTGTGCATCCACATGGCATGAGGCACTAGGGGGCCCTGTATGGTGCCCTTTATTTCCTCACCACCATACTTTTCATGACACCATGAAAAGTGTTGAATAATGCATACAAGAGGTTACAACAAGGGAGTAAAAAGTATTTATAATTTCTACCCCATCAAGGTATCCAATGAGTTGAGGGTCAGTGTCAAAATATTCTAGGAAAAGACTAACCGAAAATATGAAGGAAATAACCAATATGCCACTGAACACAATTGGGCAGCATCTTTATTTTTTCAGTTTGCAAATTACTAAATTATGAGACAAGATGACAAACCATAAACCATCTTCTTGCACTTCTATTTTCAACCAGATCCACAGACTATGCTAACATTTCTAAAATGGACAGTAAAGGAACAAATGTAGAAAGTGGCATTTAAGTCCATGACAGACAGTGTACCAGTTGAATTTTGATCAGCATTTTGCATCAAATAATTAATTTCAACAAAGTCTTCAAATGTTACTAGACTTATGAATACATCAAATTTAAACAGACTAGTCCACAGTTATTAGAAATAAATAAGTGGCACAACATATTCTTATTTGGAATATTTTCTGTGAACACCAATGAACTTTTCGACCAATGAAAAGAAGACCCATTAACAAATCCGTCAGTCAGTCAGTCAATAGGCTTTATTTCGATAAAATCTTATCTTAAAAAGCAATACATACAATATGGTAAAAACACAAAAAATAGCCATAACAATGCAATACAATCGATAAAATATACAATAAACAAATGGCATTAATAAATTACCTAAACACACAGATTAAAATCCTTCAATTAAACAATTAATTTAAGCCTTCTTGATCTAATCACCCAGGCCCAATTTAAAAACTTTGCCATGCCACACCCAATTAAGGGCGTGTATCTGACTTCAATATTCTCAAGGCTACCTTATAGTGCCTAGTACCAAGCTCTTTACATAATGGTTTTAACCACCTAGATCTAGGGGCTTTGTAGGCAGGGCACTCAAACAATAGATGGGCAACCGACTCAGTCCTCTGTGAACAAAAAACACACAAGGGGCTAGTTTGAGGTGGGATTTTCCAGCGGGCAGTCAGTTCTCCCACTGGTAGGACACCAATTCTAAATTTGAAATACAAGGTCCTATCTCTGGGTTTTGAAATTATGTCGAGATAGGGTTCCCGAAAGGACACGTCCTTGACCAAGATGGATTCACTGGAAGATCTACATAAATTTGGGTTAGAGTTGTTCCTACCCTCTACCCAATTCCAAAAAATCTTCTTCAAGGCGGATTTGGGAGGGGCGTACCTGGAATACCATGACTCCCAGAGACCCAATTCCCCCAGCAAAAATTTGACATCCCTTAACCACCCAATTTTTGACCAACCGGGCAGCAATAAAATCTCCCTCAGCCCTTCTGCATAACTCACTAATTTAAGGACTCTCCCTAGGCGAGCCCAGAGGAGCAAGGGGCGAAGCCTAGCCTGTTCACTAATAGAGCGGCAGCCCATATCCATAAATAGAGGTAAGGACGGGGTACTATAAGGGAGGGACAACAAGTCTTTCAGAAATTTACTCTCTGAACATGCTAGCAGGTCAGTATTCTGCAAGCCCCATAGCTCAGCACCATACAGGGCCGCACTAACCCCTCTGGCTGTTTAGATGTCCAACACAGGAGCGATAGGTTTTGAGGTGGGTAATCGTTGTTCTTTAAGAAGAGCCCCAACCACCCTTTTTTGACTCAGCAACATCTTCTGGAGATGGGAAGTCCACCGCATAGTATCAGTGAGACGAATGCCAAGGTAATCAAACTCCTTGACCCTTTCCAAAGGCACCCGATTTAAAATTGGAGATTTTCCAAGCTTCTTCGGGGGATTAAGGATCAGATATTTGGTTTTATCTGTATTAATTTGAAGACCCCTTTTCTCGCAAAAAGTTTGGAAACTGTCAAGGAGACTTTGTAGGCCCATCGGGGATTTAGAGTTGAGCAGGGGGTCGTCGGCGAATAGTAAGGTGGGTATTCTCCTGCCCGCCAGGTATGGTGAATCGGTAGGATTTTCCAAAAGATTCTCCACCACTCCGTTCACATATAAGGTGAACAGAGTGGGAGCAAGCACACACCCCTGGCGGACACCCCTGTTCACCAGTATTCTAGCGGTCTTCTCCCCCTGCTTACCCCACCTCACCTGCGCAAAGTTACCTGTATGAAGCTTCACTACCAAGGATAATAAATATGCGGGCATTCCCATTTCCGACAAAACCTTCCACAAACAGCCCCGAGGGACTAGGTCAAATGCAGACCGTAAATCAATAAAGGCAAGATACAAACTGCCTTTGGCCAGGACAACCCCTTTCCAATACAATAGCATCAGTCTGAATGTCTGCTCAATAGTCCCGGTGCCTGATCTAAACCCAGCCTGTAGGTCTGAGAGAATTTTCTTGTCATCTACCCACTGAAGCACTCTCCCCAGAACCACCTTCCCCGCCACTTTCTGGGAAGAATCAATTAGGCTTATGGGCCGGTAATTAGCTGGGTCGTCCCGCCCCCCTTTCTTGAAGATCGGAACGACCTCAGCACCCATCCAGGAATCAGGAAGAGCTGCACCACAATACGATGCATTTAATAGTGATGAAATAAGTAACCCCCATTCCGTTAGGTTAAGACGGAACAGATCCCCCGGTATCCCGTCTGGGCCTGATGCTTTATTGGGGACAAGAGAGTTAATAACCTTCTCCACCTCCTTGGGCATAAAAGAAACATCTTCGCTCGACCCGAGAAAGCTCAGAGAAGGTAAGACAATCATCCCACTGGTATCGTCCTGGGAGGGAGTATAAAGTTTGGAGAAATGGTTAAACCACATCTCCTCAGAGATGTTACAAGTTAACAAAGAGCCAACCGGCCTGTTCCTCGACCTAACTAGGTCCCAAAAGCCCCTCGAGCCTCTCCCAGCACTGGCCATTTTTAGATCACACAAGAACTTATCGTCCCTTTCTTAGCGATATTAATAGCATACCTATATTCCTTCCTAGCCACGCCAATCAACTCAGAACTCTTAGACTTCACAGCTTCAATTAGAACCCTTTTCGCCCTCCGACATTCCTTGGAATACCATCCGTGGTTGCCCCAGATTCCCTACAGACTCTAGTTGAAGAACCCTTATTCCGTATCACAAATAACTCTCCCAGGGCTTCAATAGTATCACAAAAAATGGAGGAAACATCAGGGTAGGTCAGGGGGCCGGTTCCTAGTCCTGACATAGCCTTAGTCAAGGTCAGACCTATTTCCTGAACCTTCCCCTCGTCCAAAACAACCTTTTGCCATTTAAGACGCCTCCCACAGTTTGCTGGACAGACTTCCCCAGTTGACCGCAAGACTGGAACTTCTTGAGAGCGAGTAAGGGCTAACAACATTGGGGAAAGTGACAAAGAAAGCGGGTTATAGTCGCTGTCTAAAGATGGAAGGACAGCCATGTCAATCATATAAGCCCAAAGCTTAAGGTCCAGTAAAACATAATCTATTCTAGAGGAATGGCCGACCCTGTTGAACGTATGTGCTCCACAGCGATCCGAAGTTGTTCTGCCATTCGCTGCCCTTAAGCCATATTCCAAAACTAGGGCATTAAGCTGCATGGCCCGTTTGGACCACCTTTTTATAGGTGCTATTGCTAAAGGTGGAATACCTCTCCTCAGGTCCTCCTCTACAATGCCCAGGATGTCGTCTGCAGCAAGAGGCTCAAAGGTGCAATTAAAATCTCTAGCAACCAAAACATGCATGTCAGGACTACACCGAGTAAGTTCGTCTTCCAGCCCTGATATAATTGGCGATGACATACCACTATTACCACCTCTAACATAAATGTTAAAGATTTCCAGGGACCGCCCTCTGTGAGATCCGGTAAGGGAAATTCTCATTAGATCAGGGAACTTGGAAACCCTAAACCTGATCTGGAGGCCCAACGCAATACTAACCCAGATGAGCAGGCCACCCGAAGGGCGACCTCTCCCTGAGATGGAGGAAATTGCTGTAACAAAATAGGTGGTATAGCCAACCTTATAACAAGGCTCCAGAAACCAAGTCTCTTGGAAGATACATATTCCAAAAGACTCAATGAAAATGTTCAAGTCCGGAAGGGCTAAATTTCTGGCGATGCCAGCTATGTTCCAGCTTACAAACCTTAAGTCGCCTTTGGTTTTATCTCGAACCTCTTGCAGATGTTGTGGGGCCATACTCTGCCCAGCGCGGGACTCACATATTGTGCCCACAGACCCTATCAACATACAATTGTTCTCTAGGTGGCAGTAATCCAGTACAGCCTCATTCTGTGTACCAGGAGAAGGGGAAGACAGAGGAGCATAGGAATTAGAAGACGCCATTAAACCCCCTAAATGCATTAAACTACGGCTTACAGGAAAAACAACTTGGATAGCAGCCCTCCCCGCAATATGCAGGACTTCAGGTCAACAGCCCCGCCTCTGCCAATGAAGACCTGTACCTGAAAACTGTGAGAACAAACTATGGGGAGGAAAGGTAGAATGGGAATACAATTTGTCCCTTCCACCCCAGTTCGGAGTGCTATCTGGCCAAAGGGTTGCTTGATATGGATAGAAGTAATTCAGGGTGTGGGTGTTAATTCCTGAGTTACGTTCCCTCTAAAAATGGCTGCAGATGAAGCTGGCTACCCTGGGATCTTTAAAATTAACTATAATGCATTCACCCCTCAGATCTTTGGGCCTGATTCCCAGCCAAGTAACCCGTCTTACATGAAGGATCTGACCATCCAAAAAGATAGGTAACGGTCTATTTTCCCTCAACCATAACATAGTTTTGTTTTTTAATTCATTATACGATTCATATTTGCCAGCTTTAAGCACAGGGACCCCAGTTAGCACCACAACAAAGGGTTGGCAATCGGGCGGTAGATTGACATGGGGAGTAATGGTAGCCCCCTCCTCTTCCACTAGCTGCGTATTGGGGGGAAGAACTGAGATGGAGCTTGCCCCCCATTACCTCCCGTATTGATGTTAGCGCTAGAACTTCGCGCAAAGCTAGGCTTATCAGGACGCTGAGGCCCTTTGGCCAAATAAGGGGGGATGTTAGTATTCATAGGGACTGAAGATTGTGCAGGGGTACCTAGAGCTACAAAGTCAGCATTCGTGTGTGACCCAGATGGACACCCTAAGGTAGGTACTACTACACACGCATTGGAAGCCCCCCCAATTCCCCTGATATCGAGGTAAGATCATTCACCTGTACGGGAGATGGAATTTCCTGATGAATTATATTCCCCACCAGCCCGTCTTCCTGTATTTTAAAGTGTAATTTTATTAGGGTTTTGAGAGAAAAAGTTGTCCCTGGTGGTCTGTTCGAAACTATCCAGCCACCCTTTACTCTCTCCAAAACCGGAATAATCATAGCTTTTAATAGATGCTAATTCTGAACTAAAGAGGGAAGCTCAGATTGAACACCCATATCTAGACTAGTCTGTGGGATGACGGCCGTCGGCCCTCCTAATAAGCCAATTGACTGGCCACCCGATAGTCCTTGCGGGCCCATAGAAAGCTGTCTCTCCTCCACTCCCCACCCCAAAGTGTCCAAACCCCTCTTTGTACAAATAGTTTTTGGTTTTTTAGCAGGTTTACGGTTCCTACCCTTCCTTGGACTTGGAATACGCTTCCTCTTGGAGGGAACTACACCAGCTACCTTTGCTGGTGCTGGTTCCATGCTAACAAGAGGAATTTTTTGTTGGGCAGAAATAATCAGGGAAACAGGGGGTGCAGAGGACTCAGCCGGCCTCACATCAGGAATAGTGGCCATATGTTCTTTGTGCTTTAGGGATGGGGTGAGCCTGTCCAAGCTTTCCCTTATGGCAGTGACTCTCTGGCCCACATTCCCCAGAGAGTCCACAACCAAGGGCTCAGCTACATGAATGGGAGAGGAAGCTAAGGCCAAAGGCCCCAAAGATGATCGTTTATGAGTGAGAGATTCGCGAGAGAGACGACGCTCAGTGATTGCGATCTCTTTCTCGAGAACCGAAAAAGCCCTAGTAATGAACTGATCTATGGAGCCGCTAACGGAACCACCCACCCTCCTCAAACCTTTTCCTGAGCATGTTGTCATTGGCATGCACAGACCGTTAATGAGTGTAAACAGACCAATGGCAGTCCCTGTAGATGGAACAATGACACAAGGCAGAGGTTAACAAAACTCTAGTACAGGAAATATTACACCTTAGAGAGGTGGCCCAGCCCTGCCCCCTCCTGCCCCGGACGGCCACAGACGGCCCGCCCTTTGCCCGGGCTTAGCCCGCCGCACTCCCGCGCGCTCCTGCGACGCGGGATTCAAGACCGTTAAATGGAGTGCATTGGGGTCAGTGGGCGGGGCAGAGCACGAACGCTGACCAGGTGGTACGGGTCACGCAGGGACTCCTGGTAGATGGAGTCCCTGCAGCGTTCCAATGGCCCGCACCTAGCCCTGCGCTCCCCACAGCACACCAGCAGCCCCACCGCAAACAGCGCCTCCCTGGATGCTCGAAGCGGCACCCGCGCAGTGGGTGCGGCAAGGCGTAAGGGTAAAGACAAAGTTCAGTCCGGCAAAGATCCCCAGGACCGCAGCAAATAGGTAAGCTCCTCCTCAACGTCAGCAAAAGAGAGTGTCCCAAAAATAGAAGCACTATGGGGTGATTTAAAGATCTGCAGAGGCCAGTGGGCGGGGCAGAGCACGAACGCTGACCAGGTGGTACGGGTCATGCAGGGACTCCTGGTAGATGGAGTCCCTGCAGCGTTACAATGGCCCGCACCTAGCCCTGCGCTCCCCACAGCACACCAGCAGCCCCACCGCAAACAGCGCCTCCCTGGGTCCTCGAAGCGGCACCCGCGCAGCGGGTGCGGCAAGGCGTAAGGGTAAAGACAAAGTTCAGTCCAGCGAAGATCCCCAGGACCGCAGCAAATAGGTAAGCTCCTCCTCAACGTCAGCAAAAGAGAGTGTCCCAAAAATAGAAGCACTATGGGGTGATTTAAAGATCTGCAGAGGCCAGTGGGTGGGGCAGAGCACGAACGCTGACCAGGTGGTACGGGTCATGCAGGGACTCCTGGTAGATGGAGTCCCTGCAGCGTTCCAACGGCCCGCACCTAGCCCTGCGCTCCCCACAGCACACCAGCAGCCCCACCGCAAACAGTGCCTCCCTGGATGCTCGAAGCTGCACCCGCGCAGCGGGTGCGGCAAGGCGTAAGGGTAAAGACAAAGTTCAGTCCGGCGAAGATCCCCAGGACCGCAGCAAATAGGTAAGCTCCTCCTCAACGTCAGCAAAAGAGAGTGTCTCAAAAATAGAAGCACTATGGGGTGATTTAAAGATCCGCAGAGGCCAGTGGGCGGGGCAGAGCACGAACGCTGAGCAGGTGGTATGGGTCACGCAGGGACTCCTGGTAGATGGAGTCCCTGCAGCGCTCCAACGGCCCGCACCTATCCCCGCGCCCCTCACAGCACACCAGCAGCCCCACCGCAAACAGCGCCCCCCTGAATGCTCGAAGCGGCACCCGCGCAGCGGGTGCGGCAAGTCGTAAGGGTAAAGACAAAGTTCAGTCCGGCGAAGATCCCCAGGACCGCAGCAAATAGGTAAGCTCCTCCTCAACATCAGCAAAAGGGAGTGTCCCCAACAAATCCATCTTTTCACTTTAAACTAAAACATTATATTCATCTCATACTCTTCAACTTATAGCAATTGAAGTTCATCCACATCAGTCTGAAAAAGTGGATAGAAATGAAATGAATCTCCTTATAGTTTATCTGATCATTTAATCCTAAACTACAATCAGCCACAAAGAGATAGGATAGTCTAATTAATACTCTAGACTTAAGTTGTAATGTGAAATTCAAGAGGGCTCGTCTTTTGCACCATTTTCCTTGCTATGTGGGTTTTCCAAATGACAAAGATGATAAAAAAGCACTACTAGAGAATGCTTCCCTACTGGTAGCCTAATCCACACTAAGGGCCGGTTTCTGATGTGGTTAGGAAATCTTCCCGATCGAATCGGTTTGGAAATGGTTTCCGACCAACTCAAATCAGGAGAGTCCAACCGACCGAGTATGATGCATCTAGATGCTTGCAGATACAAATTGTTTGGACTCCCATTGACGTCTATGGGAGCCTATGTTCCTAACCGCATCGCAATCTGGCCCTCGGTCAGGAAGACATGTTCCCGATCAGATTTGGAAGGAGCAAATGCCATTAGGAGGCCTTTTCGAACCGCATCGTAATCGGGCCCTATAAAGGCAACTCTAAATTAACACTCATGCAATGGACATTTATATCTTGTTAACCCAACTAACCAAAGTGGAACATCTGGCAGCAAATCATTATGAAAGTAAGGTACTATCTAATTACTACTACTTACTATTAAGAACAAACACAGCACACCAAGTCTCACAGCTTTATCCATGTACCCTACCCACACACATACATACCAGCAGACTTATATGCACATGCACCATTATTTTACCTTCTGTGATACAATCTCATCCCTTGTTGTGCATACCTAAGACTAGCAAGAAATGTTAATGATAAGCACACTTAAGCAAGATGCAACCAGAAGTACCTGTCATCATACCAATGGAAAAATTCACCGAAACTCATGACATTACACAAAAATCCCCTCACTCAGACAAAACAAAAAGAACTTCACTAAGATGCAATATTGCAACAAACAGGGATAATTAATTCTCCATTTGGACTCTCTATATGATTGCATTACGTATCTTTACAGCAGTAGAATAGTAACCTGAACCATAGCACTAGTTAGTAGAATTGCATTACATATCATGTACAACTTTACCAGAATAAAACCAAGACATTGATGGTTACCTATGGGTTGGCTAAATATGCCCTTAATACCTTATATTAGAAAGTACCAAATGTAATTTTTACATGGTCATTCCTAACCAGCTTTAAAATAATATACAATTATGTTAAATGAATGATTTGGTCCACCTAATTATCCTATCAACATTAATATTGAATCTAAAAAGCAGCAGTATTTACAAACTAGATATTGTCCTATCCATGCTAAACATAATTGTTGAACTAAAATGTAATGATCTCAGCAAGGGATGTTTACCTACCTACTTGCTTCTTTCTTATAGGAAAGCCTAATTAATCACGAGTCAAACATCATACAAATCTATTAAGCAAGCTGGGTTTTGATCAGTAATTGATGTCTTTCTTACCAACCTCATTACCTAGAACTGACATTCGACCTCACCATCAGTACATTGAGAGAACCTTTACAACAATCTCCCAATGCACCTGCGATAAGGCATATATTGGTTTCATCAGACAATCGTCAACAATACCTTCGATTTAACCTACAAAAGATCACACTACAACAGAACATGCTAGACATAATGCTCCCACTAGCAATTACATCATGAAATCACTGTGCTATGAATAAGCACTGAACAATGACTCCATTTGAGGTAAGCAGAAAAACTTTAGCACTCCCATTTACCCAAAGGAAATCATACTAATCTTCCCTCATTAATCTTGCTTTGCCTTCACACTAACTCACACAAACTAGTTTAGAACAAACAAATCAACAAGTATCTTCTACCACTCACAACCAAACACATACAATCAACACACACAATCATTAAATAAGCTTGCATTCTGTATGAAAATCTGCTTTGCTTCCACAGCGATGCTTAATAGTACTTTTAAGTGGAAGCAACATTGGAATAAAATTTCCAATGTACGAATGATACCTCGGTCAATGTCGACTTGGAAATTGGGAAATCATTTTAATACTGTCACAAACCGGTCCTAGGATGCTTGTTTCCGGTCCAGGGAGGACCTGGGTTGGCAGTTCGGGCTGGACTGTTCCCATGGGGCACAGGGTCAAGACTAATTTGAATATGGCCAGGTCTAAACTGAGGTGGCATGGTGAGCGAAAGAATGATGGATTTAACCCAGATCTCTTGACTGGGGCTGAATGTTTTGATTTGTTCTGCATACCGTCCATCAATTGTGTGTCTTTTGGGTCCTGTGCCCTCCATGCCACTGGAAACAAGCTATCCTGGCTGAAGAGGGGTGAAACCCCAAAACCGGTCCTAGGATGCTTTTTTCCAATCCAGGGAGGACTTGGCTTGGCAGTTCGGGCTGGACTGTTCCTATGAGGCACAGGGTCAAGACTGATTTGCATATGGCTGGGTTCAAACTGGAATGGCATGGTGAGCAAAGAAACGATGGATTTAGGCCCTGATCTCTGTACTGGGGTGAATGTATGACATTGTTCTGCATTCTGTCCATCAACTGTTGTTTTTGCATTTGTCACCCTGAGTGGGACGGGTATGCCCAGACGTGGGTCCCGTGCTCTCCATGCCACTGGAAACAAGCTATCCTGGCTGAAGAGGGGAGAAACCCCGAAACCGGTCCTAGGATGCTTGTTTCCAGTCCAGGGAGGACCTGGCTTGGCAGTTCGGGCTGGACTGTTCCCATGAGGCACAGGGTCAAGACTGATTTGCATATGGCTGGGTTCAAACTGGAATGGCATGGTGAGCAAAAAAACGATGGATTTAGGCCCAGATCTCTGTACTGGGGTGAATGTATGACATTGTTCTGCATTCTGTCCATCAACTGTTGTTTCTGCAACTGTGCTATGAATAAGCACTGAACAATGACTCCATTTGAGGTAAGCAGAAAACCTTTAGCACTCCCATTTACCCGAAGGAAACCATACTGATCTTCCCTCATTAATCTTGCTTTGCTTTCACACTAACTCACACAAACTAGTTTAGAACAGAGCAATCAACAAGTATCTTCTACCACTCACAACCAAACACATACATTCAACACACACAATCATGAAACAAGCTTGCATTCTGTATGACAAAAATTTGCTTTGCTTCCACAGCGATGCTTGATAGTACTTTTAAGTGGAAATATCATTGGAATTAAATTTCTAATGTACGAATGATACCTCGGTCAATGTCGACTTGGAAGTTGGGAAATAATTTTAATACTGTCACAAATGTGTTTATTTTATATATCCTTAGCTAAAAACAGAAACAGTCCTCCCTGAATGCTGCAAATGTCTGGTACAATGGTGCATGTTGCCAGTGTGAGAGTTTCTCATTTAAGCAGCAATCAATTCAGGTAATTGCCCTCGCCCTAAACAGATTACATGCTACCCACTAATAAGCTAAACTTTGCAAGAAACTAATTACCAGCACTCCATGGGTTACTGGGTGTCTGATGTTAGAACACACCAAAAGTCAAAGGAACTAATGGGAGCCCAGGGTATGGCAAACCTACATTAATCCAAATTTATTCATAACAGTCGTTACTAAAAATTTAGAGATAGGTTTAAAAAAGTCAATTCAAAGTTGCCAAGGTGAGCCTGGATGTTAAAATACGTTATCACTCAAATCCTATCATTAAAGCAATCAGCTACCTTCGAATTCAGCCTATAATTGAATTAGGAGGTTATCTACCAACTGCAAGCTATGGAATCCTTTTGTCCAGGTCACATCAAATCCAATTAACAACGCAGGGTAGTAGCGGGTTAGTGGGTTTTCTGGATTCAAGATCAATGTCTTGGGAATGGCTTTGATCCTATACTTAAAACAGAACCCAATTAACTGCCGATCATGCAAGTCCTAGAACTCAACAACTGATAAAATCTTTCGGTTGATTGAGCTTGAGGGCACACAACCATGGTTCATGGGCAGGCATGTCTTTATTGTTCAATTAGCCTTCCCAATCTTACCCATTAACACAATCTAAACCCCCAAAACCCCCAACATAGGACTAACATTAACAGAATGAAGCAAATAAAGAAAATGGAACAGAGAAACTAACCCAAGTTTCAAATGTGACTAAGAGGCAGGACACAACTCTGTAGTGCAGAACACAACAATCAAAGAATGGCAGATTGAGCACCCGCACTTTCACACAGACTAATTCCTATATCCAGTGCTTAATTTGAGCCTGTGGTTGCTGTTGGGGGGGGCACTAGCAATTAATTTTGGAGGACCTGCACGTATTTTTTCCGCATCATTTATTTATGGAGCACAAGAGAGGAAAATTACACAGCTCGGAAGAAGAGAAAAAATAGCAAAATCCTGACAAAGGGTAAAACAGGAACTTGCAGGAGTGAGATGAAGAGAAAGGAAGTGTCTGATAGTGGGTTTGAGAGGTATGAGGTGGTTTCAGAATGACATTTAATTGCACCATTTGAGGTCTTCCAAGCAGAATTTTGGACACTGGCACTCATTCTTTCACAAATTAAGCACTGTCCATATCCTGTCCGACTATAGCATAAGGCCTACACGATACCATGCTATCTGCACCCATTTCACTGAAAGCAGTATGACACAGACGAGTTGAACTACAACAAAACCAGACCTCATCGACATATAAAAACCCTATCAGGTTTTTGGACATTAGGAAACTTTTAACTCACAATAAACTGCACCAATGTGCAGTTACAGAACTACACAAGTGCCAATAAAAAATAAAAAAAATGAATAAAATGAACACACACCTACACACGTGCAATTGGTCACATGTAAGAACCTAAAATAGCAATAGAGAAATAAAATAGACAACATTTTGTTGATTTACATTCAACTCAGTGTTTTCTGTTTAACGCACATTTTGAGATTTAATATTATTCATATATTCATATGTTTTGATTTCTTTTTATAAGTGGAATACATTTTATGAGTAAGCTCACATAGATATTACCAGCACTCAGCTTTAAAGAAATTCTAAACTGCGTTTTCTTTTTACTTGTAAACATATGTTTCAATGTCAAAGAGCATAATTCAAAAACATACTTACAAAGCCCACAAAGATTTTATCATTTAAGAAGTTTTATCTCAGCATTGTATTCTTATATAGCAGCTGAAATCAATCACCTAGTGCTAGATCAGGTGCCTAATGCGATTAAAAACAATTATGGTTTCATTAAAAACAAAAAATATGACGAATGATATGTAGGGCTGGCCTTTCATCTCTTGAAAACTGCTGAGCTCCTCCCGTTTCATATTATTGTGGCTATCCATCGTGTTTAGGAAGGCTCGTGATCAGACCAGCATGAGGAAATGTTGTATCTGGCAACAGCTATACGGAAATAAATTACAATTAACCACTTGCGAAAAAAATCAACATGTTTATCTGTTGTTCTAAACTCTGCTTTTGCTTTTTTTTTTCTCTGAATGCCGCCTTCGAATCCGAAAATTTCAGTTTGAAATGCAGGAACCCAATAATAGATCTCGGTTCAAAAATGAACTACTTGATAGACAGAAACAACTTTTAGAAACTGACTTTTATGACCCACGATCTTGTCTCCATGGCAACCAAATGTTCAAAAAAAAAAAAGGGAGATGGCCTGTTCACTTTTACTGCTCTAGAAAATATGCATTTTCTGCTGCTTCCCCAAAAGGAGAAAATACCAGATCGGTGGGAGTAGGGCGTTCGTCTCCTACATTGTCCAATTTAGAATCCAGGGAGAACTCTCTTTTATGTACTGTCACATGTGTACGGATAAATGTATCTTTTTCATAACACTTAGCAAGTCTCGCTGATCAATATAAGTCTCTTCTTCTGTTAAGAGAAGAAATGTCGGTGCCTTGTAGCATCTGTCACTAAAGAGTTGTGTGCATCATCTATGATAGCCACATTGGAACATCTTGAAGTGTGTTAGCACTTGGCTAATGTTATCCTCTTTTTGGATGCGGTTGTCTTCTGGTCTACAGATAGAATCATGTATCTGTAGTTTAGATATAACAAGTGGCAGAATACCACTGCGTCTCCTGTATGCACTGATGTTGAAGCGGAAAAAGGTCAGTGGACACATATGGCCACCTGCTGGCATCTCATGCCTTTGTTACAAGTAGGTTTCAACAGTTTAAGGAACTGGGTCATAAAACATGTTTTTTCTTTTGGTTTTGTTCTTGAAGGCCTTCTTGGGGCGCTCTGTAGAGTCTACAGAGTTGAACCGCAGACTCTATAATGCAATGGATATGATCATGTTTTGTTCAAGACCATTGTAAATTGTGTTAAGGGTTTGCCTGTGGCTCATGGTAATGATCATGATTATGTTACATTTGTATGACAATCGTAATTAAATATTGGTTCAAAGAACAAATTACAGTTGCTTTGGGAGTTTTTTTTTTTATTTAGAAAAATGGCTACACCAATGTTGAAATGCAAGGACAGTTGATGCATATTAAAAGAACACACAGTTTTAGGAGATTTCATCAGATAATCTCTCTTACAGGTGGAGGGGACCCATCCACATTTTAATTCTAGGATCACTATAGCAATGTGATATAATCACACAGATCTATTTGGGCTCTGTTGATATTCTTATTCTTATTCTTATTCTTATTATTATTAATATTATTATTATTATTATTATTCACATTAATAGTAGTACTACTAGTAGTAGCAGTAGTAGCACCTGAAGATGCTTAGACTGCACAGATGACACATCTATTATATTTCCCCATGGCTCCTCTCTTTAGGGACAAAGATTAGAAAAAAGGTCTGGGTCTTTTGTTAGTGATATCAAGGAGAGAGTAAGTTTGAATGCATGTTTAGGTCTAACTTCTACATTGGCTCTTAATTGGTGAGACCACCACTATTAAGCAAGAGTCAGGCAACGTGGTGGGCTTCTTAAGATTAATTCTTATTATGGAAGCTTATCCTCAGCACCACTGATACTAGTTTTGAAAAAGAAAATTCTCCTTATGTTTTCCTGTGGAGTTAATGTGCTGTGATCCAAGAGTTTTTTGGGATTCCAAAGAGGTCAGTATTTGGAAACACGTGTGGAACCTTCCATCATGTTCAATGATTCAGGTGATGAGGCATGAGCTGAGATTAGTTTCATGTCCTGAAACGCTATTTAACAATATGTTTTAACATTCATGAAGTCCTTTTCCAATGAGGATGAAGAAACATGTCTCCTAGATAATGGAAAAAAATACAAAATTCTAATAAATGGTGGGCTAAACAAATCTTAAACCAAATACGTCTTTAAATGAATCAGCATGATGCTTGTGATGGGTCTAAAATTGAGATTACTTTCTCCTTCTCATCAGGTCTTCAAGCAGTCAACATTGTTCATCACTGTGGAGAAAAATTGGAAGTATTTGGAAATAAACCTTGAGTTTACCTCAGTAGACAAACATAGGGTGTAACTAGCAGTTTCTGGAAATTAACAAGCTAGATCCCTATCAAAAGAGGGATGAGATACTGAAGGTCAGGATAGGCCTAAATCCTTTCTGTTCCATTGCAGACATCTTTATTGATTTTAATACAATAATTACACCACACGGACTTTGGCAATTGGGCAGGGCAGATAACTTGTACCTATAAAAAAAGCTTCATATTTTGTACTTTTAGAAGATTCCTTGCCTTGTGGTTTTCAAATTTGAAGTTGCTTTGCAGACTAATTTTTCTTAATAAGATATATTTAAATTAAATTGAATCATAATGAAATTACCCCTAACAGCATCCAAGATACACATTAGTATTAAGCCAATAATCTGTCCAGTTTTGAAATTAAATGTGAAGCAATGGAAATGCCCAACAATAATTTGACTTTGACTTTGGCGTATAAAGACTTTCTGAATTTTAAAAGAAAATGGATGTGGAAAGGGTGATTAGGATACTGCTGTTGAAAAGCTGCCTTAATAGCTAGATGGTTAGATTAAAAGCAATACATCATTTAATGCTCCACAATTATTTGTATGAAGTAAGCTGTTTATTTGGTAGCTCAAAACTATATGTCCTTGCATTTCCTTCGCTGAAGGGGGGATGTTGTTATCCTTTACATTTATATTTCTTTTGTTTGACACACTTTTTGACGCATCATTTTGTCAAAATGACGTAGGTCTGAATGTGGACCTCCTATTTGACTTTGAGATGACTTTAGGCACCTTAGGGCCCAATTCAAAAATATTTATGCACACCTTGTGAGAAAGTGATTTATTACTTAGGGTAGGTTGAAGTCAACCACAAGTAAAAAGGCACTTATTTGGTAGGTCTTGTTAAAGGTTTCAGTAGTGTAAACCTAAGTTCAACCCTTTGAAGCTATGGCAAAGAACGGAAAGGCTTAACTGAGAGGAAATGTGTAAAACATGTACTAAAACCCAAATTGTTAGAAATTAAAGCTCACTGCACAATAAAAATTCCATTCCAATTTATAAAATTAGAGAATAATCTAATGAACTAAAGAACAAAAATCCAATAAGGAGAACCAGGAATTTGAGCTTTTCAAGATTTGAGTAAAAATAGTTTAAACAAGCATTTGCAATGCAATAGGTCTCGCATTTGCGAGACTTTGAGCTACTGGCATTGTAAATGACAAACCTTTTATCTATGTGTTGGTTTTGAAAACATATAAATAAAAGGCATTGTCATTTACAATGCCAATAGCCAATAGCTTAAAATTTCGCAAATGCGAGGCCTATTGCATTGCTACAAGGGGTTGTGTACCTGTAATATCTCTGCGGGGTGCTATATATTTTTTATGCCAAAAGAACAATTGATGGACGGAATGCTGATCAGTGTCAAACATTCTCCCCAGTACAGAGATCTGGGCCTACATCCATCTTTTTTTGCTCCCTATGCCATTCCAGTTTGAACCCAGCCATATGCAAATCAGTTTTGACCCTGTTCCAATGGGAACAGTCCTGCCCGAACTGCCAAGCCAGGTCCTCCCTGGACCGGAAACAAGCATCCTAGGTCCGGTTTCGGGGTTTTACCCCTCATCAGCCAAGCTAGCTTGACTCCAGTGGCATGGAGAGCACTGGCTGAGCATTCCCGTCCCACTCGGGGTGACAAATGAAAAAAGAACAATTGATGGACAGAATGCAGAACAATGTCATACATTCACCCCAGTACAGAGACGTGGGCCTAAATCCATCGTTTTTATGCTCCCCGTACCCTTCCAGTTTGAACCCAGCCATATGCAAATGAGTCTTGACCCTGTTCCCCATAGGAACACTCCAGCCTGAACTGCCCATGTGGAACAGGGTCAAGAGTGATTTGCATTTGGCTGGGTCCAAACCAGGGTGGGTAGTGGTGAGAAAAAGAACGATGGATTAAACACAGATCTTTGTGACTGGGGGTGAATGTTTGCATTGTTCAGCATTCCGTCCATCAATTGTTCCTTTTGCTTTCATATTTTTTTTATGGGCAGATATGTACCTGTAACGACACAGAAGAGTAATCATTTAATGGGTAATTTAATTGGCAAATGAAATGATTATGATATAATACCACGTTCTACTTAATGTGACGAGGAAAGGTCCGAGGAAATTGACAGTTCTAAGCGTTAGAGCACCTGTACCAGCGATGCAAGGACGTGTCATTCTTAATAATACTGCCAGTGTAACATCAGTGCCCAGGTTCAAATCCCGGTGGGTCCATTCAGCCTCTCATCCTTTCTGAAGTGGATGAAATGAGTACCATTGAGTTGGGCAACGAAAAAATCTGTTATTCATGCGCTTTACAAATACACGTTATGTTAAAACCGCAAAGTACATACCTATGAAATAAGGGCTCTGCAGAGGAGCAGCCACGGAGACACGCATATCAAGTACATGTAATACAACGGCAGGAGAATCTATCTGTAACACCAATTCAGGGGATACTAGTGTAATGCGGGCAAGTACTTACAATCGTCAGCATTAGAGGGGCGCTAGAACTGCCTGGACCCCAATAAACGCTGCTGATGACAGCCCAGTGTGTGTGTGTGTTACTGTAGACGCAGGGGTGGCGCTGATAGCAGAGCCCAGCTGCACCTCTCCCCTCCTACACATTCCTTCTGACCCTCCTGTTTTGGAAACCAGACTCTCCCCCTCGCAGCCCTGACCCCCGTGATCCATTAGGGTGTTTATCTCAATGCGTTGAGATGTCAAAACTCATCCAGTCTCACTGTGAGGGCTGGCGCCACTCAGCGAGAACAAGAGCGCGTGGCACCCCTCACACCTACAACTGCAACAGAGGGCCTACTGCAGGACTGACTGCCCTCACACTTAGAAAGATGCCAACAGACACGCAACGGAAGACTGACCCAAAAACACTGAACACACTGGAGGGCCGACTGAGAAATCCAACAATGGCCTTGGACCCGGTAATGAGGACAGTTACAGCTTCGTGGGCTGACCGGATTTAAAGCCACTAAGCTGACTCCGCACGGGGCTGCAGGAATTATGTGGCAACCAAGGGCAATATGACCCTCCTGCCTTAACTAAATTATGCGGGAAGAAAAGGCCATTTATACCGCACAATGCGACACGATCTGAGGCAGCATTATTCGGCTATTAGGACACTAACGTGCAAAAATCTGAGCAAATGTTTTTATCTCTGACAGTACCCGTTTGTCACCTGAAGCAATCAGAAAAGGAAAGGTTACCAGTACCAGTCAATCTTTGCTAAGCATGCAACATGTAATTTGTATGTGAGAAAATGGGGTAGAAAATGGTGGATTATGCGGCAAATGTGGACAATCCATATTAAAGCAAAAATCACTGCCGCCGCAGAACTGCATAGTTCCAGTAGCTCGGCTCCTGCATATACACTGCATACCTAACTGGACCATTCGCAGAGGACAGGACAGATGCAGAAATACAAAGGCACGTCACACAACATAAACGCTGGAGGCCACATCCATACACTGAAGATACACTGGCCATATACACTGCAAAGCTGAATAAAAAATACAACTGCGCTATGTACATGCAGAATAGTAAATCTAGAAATACAGGAGAATGAGAAGAAATAAAGATGCAGTGTTTACACACTGCAGGTAAGATTCACTGTGTGTCTACACTGCAAGTTAGGACCACTGACATGGGAACACTGCCTACACACTCCATGTCGTCTCAGCACTCAAATAAGGCAGGGTGCCCAAAGTTATCACCCGACGGCATAGTGGAAACGCAGTGCACCGGCACTTAATAGTCAACACCGGGACTTATGACAACCAGCCACATGGTGGTGATCTTTGTCCAATTTGTGATGAACACGACAACAGTCTTTAGTCACTCTATATACATTAACAAGATGTCGCCATTGAGCAAATGAAAAAAAGTGCTTACAGACTTAATGATGAAGACAGCGTGACGCTGCAAGTAAAAGATCCAGTCCGGATGGGCGAGCCGAAAAGGAGACAGGGCGGCAATAAAGAAGCCTCATTTCAAATAGGGAGCGAGCGTTCACCATAAACGGTGACGCCCGCCAATAAAGGATGGGCGGGGCTTCCACTCCAATTGTAAAATCTCCTCGATTACAAGAGACCTTGCAGAGCGAGCAACGCATGCGCTGCAACACAACGCGAGTCCTAAAAAGCACTAAGTGACAATACGGATCAACTGGTTGTGGTAGACCTTGACCCTGGACGTAGACACGATTTTATGCAACAGTTATGGGCATAGGTTGAATACTGTTTTCTGCAAGTCCAAATCCATAAATAAGGCAAGGCAGTGGGATATATATCGGTGAAGGTTTCAACAATGTCTGATAGGCATTGGAGGAGGTCCCATTGAAGCCATTAGTTTTGGCAGGAAAAGGTCAGTGAGGGAAAATTAAGATTTAGTGCCTAAGAAAGTCCTATCGCCGGTCAGATACTTTTGGTGCTGTCACTCGGTCAAGAGCTTTAGCTTCGGACTTAGGTCCCTATGGTGAGTTTGGCAGTACGGGAGCGGGACCGCTCCTCTCCCACACTTCCAAACCCATGGTTGAATCGCCCGCCTGATTAGTAGTTTTCACTCTCTGGCGGGGGTTCCTTGGCATTCCCATGGTGGTGCGTATGAAATAGTCACCTCAATCGGAACATCAAAATCAGTACCTGCACAGCATTTGCTGCTGCAGTCCATGCCGTGCAGTGACTGTGGTGCATGCACACAGGACGGAACATCATGGGCTCCTCTGCATGCACCTCATAGCGCAGAGGCACAAGGAGGCCCTATAAGGCCCCCTTTGTTTCCTCACCACCAGACTGTTCATGGGGGTCACACTGCCATGAAAAGTGTGGTTGTGAGGAAAGTCGTAACATGCTTGGCAGGCCCGCAGCAGCCCTGACAAGCATTATGCGGCCTCAACACTGCTGCATCACCGCCAGGGATCTTTGATCCCTGGCGGTTGTGGTGGTCTCAGGGTGGCTCGACCACCCTGGTCATAATAGGGCAGTCAGAAGACCGCCACTGCCATGCACTCACGTGTTTTAGTGGTCCATGGACAATCAGACTCATAATGATGCCCTAAGTCTCTTTTTTGGAGATGAAAATGCTTCAGCGAGACAAGGCTCTGGATTGTGTCTGACAAGGGCTCCACTAGACCAGATAACTTCTCGCCTCAGCAGAGAACCTCCAAGTAGAGAGAAACAGTTTCTTCAGCAAGGTTGCACCATAGGCCAATCAGCTTGAAATGCATATCCTTGTTCTCTGAAAGTCTTGATGTCCAACATTTTTCAATGACCCAGGTTTTCAGGGGCAACAGGAGAAATCCATTTAGACAGAGCCAAGGGTACTAGGGCTTTAGGAACATCTCTTGGGGATGAAGACTCACTCCAGCAGGATCCAGGTCAGGTTTATTTGGTACTGGTCAGCCTGAAACTTCAAAGAAAGGGCATCTTGCAGATTTCTGTGTCCCTGTAGGCAGCTAACTTAACTATGCAGTCCACTTCTTTGTTCTGGATGCAAGTGATAGGAGGTCCAGCCCTCAGGCCTCCTCTCAGGTCTCAAACACCGGGTGCAGTCCCTATTCTGTTTATTCACATATCCAGAGTGTTCCAAAAAAGTTGTCTTGGCGTACCACATGTGTGCCTGGCACTAGCTTGTGGCCCAGCAATGTGAAAATACTCTATCAGAGCAAGCGGTTTGTGAAATCAGTGGAGTACAATCTTAAATCACCTCTATATTTCAGTATCCATCTGTGCAGCTCACATGAATCACTCCACACATGCACTGGGGTAGGGGTCTCTTAGTCCCTCCAAAAGACACCGACAAACTGCTATTCTTGTGTGTCCTTGAAGTTATTAGAAGCAACCTCTATGGAGGGCAAGCTGCACAGTGAAGGAGGGAAGTACATGACATAGGCTACTTCAGCCTGTGAAGAGCAGGAGACACCCAAATCTTCAGCACAGTCTCACCCATTTAGAGGGCCACCATTCAGCACAAGAAGATATGGGAGACTCGGATGCCCCTCATTCTGGAGGGAGCTCCATCATTTTGCATTCTACCACTGGCTCACAGAAGGGAATACAGCACGTTCACATGTCCAAGGCACAAATGCATCCAGTCTGAAAATCATTGTGAATAAATATATTTAACAATCAAAATTAATTATCTTGTATTTACTGATTCATATACACCTCAATGATTTACTCCGTTTTCATTCGCAGTGCCATTGACAACAGAAGAATAAACATATTTATGAAATCGCCTGTTATTCTGCTGGAGTCCTACAGGGCTTTTTTCATAGTTACAGAATAGTGGTTTTCATTGATGAATAGTATTTCATTTTATATCTTTCCAAGGCATGGCAATTTATTGAAATTATGTCAGTACCATTTCCTATAATATGCTCTGCTTGTTGTGTATCCTCCCAATTCATTTAGACTCTAACAGCAATTATTCAGAAACTGTAGCACACCTGATCTCACACCAGATGTCATCAATATAAATACTTTTTTCAAAACCATGTATTGTTGTTGGGCTCCTCTTGGATGTCTAATTCAGTGGGAATGTACCTACACATTGGTTTACATTTCGCCAAAGATACTTATTAGTACCATGTAAGCATCACACAGGGCTACTTTCCGTGGTGAGTGTAAGAAAAAAGAAACTCATGTCAGGAGATTTTTGTCACAGAGTAAGGGCCTGATTATGATGTTGGGTGGACCGACACCGACAGGCCGTCGGTGGCGGTCCACTCGAAAGACAACCCATCATTACAATGCAGGCGGCGAGACAGCAGAGGTCATGGGGAAAGACCTCAGTCCTCTTACAGGATCCAAGATTCCATCGGACGGTGGTCAGAATCCTATCCCTACCATGGAGGAAGTGCCTGTGCAGGCACCACCGTAGGGATTAGAATGTCCCTTTCAGGCTGCCTTTTCATGAAGGTATGACCGCCATGAAAAGGTAGTCAGAAATGGACTTTGGGGGGCCCAAGCATGGCCCCTGTCCCCTGTACCCTGTGGGTCACTGATAGGTAGCCATGGGGGCACATGTAATGCCCCTATGCACATCCATGCACTGTGTGTCAGGGACCACATGGTGCCTTGCACACAGGCCATAAATGTGCACAAAGTGCCCTTTTACTGCGGCTTGTGCTGCTGCCCTTTTCCTGGGCCGAAGCACAAGCCACAATGTAAAAATGCAAGGCGGTGGCATCATGATGCGGCAGTCGGACCCTGCGACTGCTTGTTGGGAATTCTCCTGACCGTAGCAACTTCGGTAGGCAGTCCAACAAATCAAATATCATAATCAGCCCCTAAATACTTGATTGCTAAAACAGTTGAAACGCATCATAGATGCCTGTGCTATCCCTAAATCTCCATTATCCCCTCGAAGTGCTGCTCTTTCTCAGAAGCTCCGTGACAAACTGTCAAATTTCTTTCAGGAAAAAATCCTGTAAATCTCAGTAGGATTTACCAACCACTCTCTAAACTTGGGCTCCTCAACTGGTTTGAAATCTGAAGCTCATATCATCCACTGTTCAATGCTTTCCAACTTTGAACTGTTTTGTTCTAAATATTTTCACACAATGGTGAGTTATGTTACCACCAGCTCCCTAGTTGACCATTCGCTCCCTGCAATATAGAAGACTACTGCCTCCACATTGTTTGCCCCTTTGCAGCAAATGTTCAATCTCTTGATTTCTTCTGGAATTGTGTCATCTAGGTGAAAAACTGTCATGGTTGTTCCTTTGGTAAAAAATCCCTTGACTGATCGAGCCATTTTAAGTAACTTTCACACAATTTCTTTACTCCCCTTCCCCATTACAGTTGTGTATGAGGCTATCAATAAAAAACCTGCCAATTTCCTTGAGGACAACAATATTTTTGATAAGTCCCAATCTGGATTCCATCCATCCCATGGGACTGAGACAGCATTGGTGGCAGTATTTGATGACTTGTGAATGTTGACAGGTCAGGGCTAATTGGTAGTCTTGGTATTGTTAGACCAATCTGCTACACTGGATAGAGTATCTCACTTGTGTTTATTGGCAAGACTAAGAGATGTTGGAGTGGTAGGCATGGCTTTGAAATGACTGTAGACATACTTACAGGAGCATAGCGAAGTGGTCAACTTGCAGTCTATCTGATCAATGACTGTGAAAATAGTTCAGGGCCTCACTCAAGGGCCATCGCAGTATACAACTTTCTTCAATATATATATTTACCCTTTCGCAGAGTTGATTTATTTCTTCAATTTCAAATTCACGTGTTATGCAGATGAAACACAGCTCAATATTGCTTGTGAAGATCAGGAAGTCGATGTTGCAGCCAGGAGTGAATGAAGGCAGCGTCTCATTGGCTGGCAGATATGTTGCTCAAGATCAACTCAAATAAAACATCTCCGACCTTAGTCCAGTCATTCAGGAACCTCGGCATTCACATGGACACAAGCTTACATTCTGAAGCACATCAATTTGTATTGAAATTAAACAGGGAGGATATAAAGTCAGTTAAAATTGAATATCGATAAGTCACCCAATCAGTGCAAGGACTTTGAAATTATACCATGTTCAATACTTTTCTTTCCTTCTAGAAAAGATATAGATGAAATAATAGTCATTTATTTTAGCCTAGTCAGCATTTTTTATTCAGAGTACATATTAACATGATACATTTATTAAAAAAGAAACAAATCAGGTAATAATTAGTACTCTTTACCACTAGTAAACATCTATCGCACTCCACCTGATGTTTTCACATTACCACATCACATTCATGCCTTTCCGGGCTCAAGCTTCCACCTCTTCACATTCATTGTTAGACAATTGTGTAATCATTGCTTCTCATGCTTTCTTCAACCTTCTGAAAAATAGAAACAAGCCTCTCAGGATTCAAATGCAAAGGGTCTGATAAAGCATAAAAATGTAAACGTGTGAACAAAAATTTAGATCTGTGACTGAACATACTTGCACAGTTTTTTGGTATTGTCCAACACTCCCAGTAGTACTCCTCGACTGCCCATGGGTTCTTATTCTTGCTCAGTGGGATTCTATAAAGAGTAGAATTCTGGATGAGTGAAAGCCACCTCCTGTGGAATTACCATTGTTTCCTTTTTTATGGTCCAAAGGTTAAATATTTTTCATGTAGAAAAAGATCCATGACCATTTCCTGGATAAAAATGTTTCAGATTGAAGACTTGAATGGTGAAAGAGATGGTTGGGCTTTCTATACTTCTTAGGCAACTCCCTTCCCACATCTTGAGTGGTTTTTACTATTACTGATATAACCTCACTCATAGTGAAATAATCCATAGTAATAATGGAAGCATACCAACCAGAAATCCCTTTGTGTATTCCTAGATGGCCCAAAAATATTTGTGAAAGTGCCCCATATCAAAATGACCATAACTTTGAGGGACTTCCCAGCAAAGTTGAGACCCTAGTATGTGTTGTTATCTATGGTGATTTGTCCATGCAGAGAATATTTTTTAATTTTGTGGAGCTTGTTGCCAAGAGTACACTCAGCAGCCGCATAATACTCAAGCAACTAGGGGGTATATTCACAAGAACGTGTGCTAAACATCACCAAAAAATGCTAACACAACTTTACACATCGCAGCCCATCGCAGGAAAATAACCCTGTGTTAACGTGGAATTCACAGCATGGTGGTAGCATGCGATAGTCCAACTAAAACGCCAATGTCCGCGATACAACCACCCCCACGGACATAAAAACACAAACCACAACACCAGAAAACTTGCGATGAGCCTATCCGCGATGAGGAAGGCAGGGATAAGCACCGCCAGGACCGCAAAACACATGGCAGGTTGGGGATAAGCACCACTAAAGCCTGAAAAAGTAAGACAGACCAAACAGAAAACAACAGCCAACCACAATGGAGGAAACCCGAGCCAGCAGACAACCCCACCAAACCCATTGGCAACAAAACATTGTACATGGGAGGCCAACTTGGACAAGATAAATGCAGCCTGAGAGTGGAGGAGGACAATGGCAGAAAACCAGAACTCCAGCAATGTCTCGAAAGGCACAAACAAGCAGAAACACGCCAACAACAAGAAGGCAGCAATGCACACCGGAGGTGGCAGTCCAGCGCCTCACCAGGAGCTGGATGTCATGCAGGAAATGGTCTCCACCACATCAGTCTGGAGATGGTGGCAGGACTCGGGGACCGGAAACTGCGCCAAACAACAGACACAACAGCAACAGAGAGAGGAACCAGCAGGGACTGGGGGACAGGGGAGATGGGCACAATGGCACACATGCACAACTAAGCACAGCACAACTGCAGACAAACCATGCCGAAGAGTAACAACACCAACCAGGAGCACAAGTCACACAACCCGGCAATGTCACACCACTGAACAAGCACAGAAGTGAACACAACACCACCTTAAAGGGAGAAGGGTGAGCCAAATCAGAGCTGAAGGGTCATCACACGCACAAGGCAGCACACACACATAGGAAGCAGAGCACCCCAACATCCAACACAATGTGGTACAAACACCAACTTGTGCACAACCAAACCCTGGACACAAGTGCACCCGCCTGTGTCTAGAAAAATGGCCATACTCATCTGGCAAAGCACGAAACAGGGACATGATAATGCACAAGTAGAAACACACAGTCCTGATGGGGTAGCAATGCACAGATGGCAGGGAGCCAGAGAGTCTGTGGCACACAAATTGGCATACAAATCAAGACACAACACAGTAAAAGTACAGAAACTTTATCAGCAAGTGCGAGTCAGTACGGCCAAGAGAAGTGGCATGATATGCAGACAACTGCAGAAGCATGTCTGAATGAGGAACGTAGGAATGCGCCCGTGTCCACCTCGGGGGAGTCCCTCACCAATACAAGTCAGTGCCAACCCGCGTTGGTTGTACACCCCTGGAACATGAGTCCTGGCCAATACAGCCATGTCCACTGTAGTCTCAGGACCTGTGACCATATCCACAACATGCAACCATGTGTCGTGACAAGTGCAATCGCTCACATCCAGTTGTGTCTGCAGGTACCTTGTCACTCATCCATGAATACGAGTGCAGCTGCGTAGGCCAACATCTCCAATGAGCGATCGTCATCTACCACATCTGATGTATCATCGACGTAATCTATCAGCTGACTCGGACAGATGTGCTGACTCCAACCACTGGACCCAATGTGCACCTAAGCCCAATCGGTAGTGGCTCAATGTGCTCACTGCACACGACGACTCGTGCAATCTCCCAGGTCCAGTTTCCAGCATGCATGCCAAACATCCATGCATGCCATAAGTGGTCATCCTGGTGACACTCCTGGTCGTGGGCCAACAGGGGACGCACACACACGTCTAAATCCAGATCAGTTACCGTTACGTTGGAGATGCAGACATCCATGGACCACTCGAATATGCACGAGTGACAATGCAACACAGGCTGCATGCAGGTAACGTGCGCAAGGTGGAAGCTCAGCCGTTAACTGATCCATAGCACTGCCAATGGCAGTGCCCCCAGTACATGCAGCAGACGTGCACAGTACAGCTCCACGTGACTGGAGTAGACAATGTGTCCGGGATGGTCTGCCATTGCTTCAGTGGCTCTGCTTGGAGCGGCACTGGCTTGCCCTGAGACAGTCCTGTGGATGAAATGGCACAACTCGGTGCAATGAGCAGTCTCTGTGTACAACGGGTGCAGGCCTTGGGTGGGGTGGGAGTACATGTGAAGGCCATATCACACACGCCAACTACGACCAAGGACTACTGCGTGTGAGATGTGTACATGTTGGTCTCACGCCGGGCAGTGCGTAGTGTGGGAGTCGCAAGCAAATGCTATTGTATCTGTCAGGGGGTGCTGGGCACATGCAAGTTCCTGCTCGGAGCTGCAGATGTGCTACCGCCTGATAGTACGGACAAAGGACCTTTCATCCCTACATTAACTTCACCAGCTGCATGCATATAGGAGACGTACAGAGGTCGGTCGTGGGTGTGGTGGGACGTCTGCGACCCTGAGAATCATGGATGATATGCCCAGCACGATGCACATGAGCGGACTCGCAGTGTGTCACGCTGCCACACAGCTGCTCTTCCCTGCCACGGGCACCCACACTTGTGTGCGCTGCACGGTTGCATCATGTGCACTCCTACGGGACACCATTTTAATGCCTATCCGTGCATGTCTAGCGCCATGCCAAAAACACTGCAACGCTGGCCTTCGAAGGTGTGCGCCCACTTGGGTATAGGCCAATGGTCCAGACAGGGCAGACACAGGTGTCCAGTCCATGGCTGGCTGGGATCGCGCTGCGAATGAGGCCAGACTCATGCATCTGCAAGACCGATACACATCATACCTGGCATGAATGTGCCAATACCCCGAGTGTCATTGTGCCTCTATATGTCCCCGTACCTGCGGGCCCGCCTTCCTTGGACATGCCACATTGCAGCATAATGTACTGTGGCCCTTGTGGCGACAACACCCGAAAACAGAGACACACTTACCGCACTTCCTGCACCGGGCCAGGTCTGGACCACGCCCTGCCCCCCTGCCGAACCAGCACACGCAGCCTGTGCATGCAGGGGGGTAGGTGTGGGGCTACATGTCCAGGGTCACTGCCAACACTGAGGTGACATGGCAACGTCTGCAGAAGACAGCACACTGTGATGTTGCCAGGCCAGTGCCCATCAAGCTTTCACAATGAACACACGGACTCACTTGCTCAGATGGTGTGAATAGCTACGGGCACGTGCGCACGGCCACATTTATTATTAGGCACACCTACTGAGTGACACCTGTGTTGGATGTGTGCCTGGTGCAGTCTGAAATCGACAACAGTGTTCATCGTAAAGGACACAACCATAAAGGCCCCATGATTTGTGCTGCACAGAGTTAGTGGCCCGGATGCACATAGTCCTTCACGGGCCTGCCACCACAGGCCGCTGACTTGCAGTGCACTGGGGCAGGGTCACGGGTGCAGAGCAGGTTCACAGGATGACAAGGGGCCTTGTTGCGGAGTGTCTCGATGGACAGTGGAAGGTGTACCCCCAGGGCAGGATGCAGAGGGCAGGCCCACGCTCATACAGTCACTATGGTGGAGATGAATGGAACAGACCCATGTCGGACGCCAAGTCTGGTCCAGCCAGAAGAAGATGCAGAAAACCACCAGGCCATGGGCTCTGATGCCACCAAGGTCCAACCAGATGGTGCCCATGACTCATTGTGCACAGAGTTAGTCGCACCAGTGCAGTTAGGGGATGCCGCCTGCGATGAGCTGTGTCCAATGGTGTGGATTACTCCACATCTTACCCAAAACACAGTTTCACATGTGTGACCTACTGGACCGCAGTGTCGACCTGAGGCAGCGGTCAGCAAGCCAAGGGCCATTCACCGAGTGTCGCCGGCATAGGTTGGATGGCCCCACCGGCCTGCGTAGTTCAGGTTCAGTGGCACCACGGGACGCGGACTTGCGATGAACAGGGTTGATGGCACCAGGCCAGTTGTTGATAGTGTTCGGTCACCTCCGTGACTGTGACCCGGCTTTCATCTGGACTGAGCCACATCTTCCTCTTACTCCTCTCCGTGCGACCATTGGTGTGGAATCTGCCATTCCTGATTCACAACTAGGTGCTGGATGTGGGAATTACGGGTCCGCAGGGTGGTCCTGGTCCCTCATCCACGTGTCGCTGGCTGGCGTTAAACAGGGTTAGTGGCACCACGTGTCGCTGGCTGGCGTTGAACAGGGTTAGTGGCACCATGTGTTGCCGGCTGGTGTTGAACAGGGTTAGTGGCACCACGTGTCGCTGGCTGGCGTTGAACAGGGTTAGTGGCACCACGTGTCGCAAGATGCCCATATAGATCTATGCCTCACTGATCGGGGGTCTGGTGCTGTGGCCACCACCCCGGCTTTGGGGTCACTGCCATTCAGGACTCAGGAGACAGTTTCACATATGGGACCTACTGGGCAGAAGAGGACGCCAGTGTAGTATGTGAATGAGGAAGGAGTAATGTGACCCAGCGTCGGGGGACCAGCGATGGTCTGCGAGGGCTGCAGAGGTCACAGAAATGGTGCTTGGAGCTTGCACCGGCATGTGGTGGACCCTCCTTGACACACACCGGTGTCTGAAGGTGATCAGTGTGGCGGGCCTGATGGGTTCGGGGTCCAGCGAGCCGGGGTACGGCAGGCGCACAGGATCTCAGGCAACTCCGCTCACAAGGACGGCGTCAGCCTTGTGTAGTGGTGAGAGGCGCTGCCCTGGCAGAGACGTTGGGCTTCCGGAAGATGACCATGCCCAGGGCTACGTGCTTTTTATTCACACCCCTACACTGGCCTGGCGTACGCCGGGCCATCCCACTCCGCTCATGCTTACGGGGGGGGGACGTAACAGGAAAGATTTCCGCTAACTCACCCTTTGGCCGCGGTGACATGGTTGCGTCCACTTTCCACTACACTTCATACACCAGAGGTGTATGTCGCCATGGATATGGGTGTGTTCTGCATACTGCGGTCTGTCCAGCACATCTCCGCCACTCTTGGCATTGTGTGCTTTCCCAGTCATGGTTCCCCTGCCTCCTTCACACATGCCTGGTTGCCACCTCTCCCCACATTGGGCTAGTGTGTGGCTGAGGTGTCATGCTGTTGATGACTCTTGTTCTCGGCTTGCCCAGGTTACCATTGTGAGTTGTTCTGTTGTGTCTGGTGGGTGGGCATGTTGTTTAGAATGTTGGTTGTGATTTTGTGACGTGTGCATTGCCAGGGTTGCGAGTTGCAACTTGCATGGTTGTGGAGTTAAGGTGAGTGGGGTGTTCATTTGGAACTTGCTAAGGGGCTGTGGATTTTCCTTGGTGCCATCCTGGGGACGCTGGTTGCTGATGGACTGTCGGAGGATGGAGGAATCATGCACACTGGCTGTGTATTTGAAGGCGACATTGTTGGAGGTTTCACGGTGTTCTGTTGTTGCCTGCATATTGGGGTGGGACATGTGCTTTCTGTTACGGTGATTGTGTGTTGTGTCACCGGGGGCACAGGTGGGACATGTGTGCTGTTGAATGCCCCCAACATGTGCGTGCATCCTGCTATGGCGTTTGATCCTTGCTTGGTCTCCAGCGTGACCTGTGCATTGTGTTGGACGTATCGGGAGTGGGGTACCAGGGTGATGGTGATGTCCTGGACAGGTGTGAGGGACTTGGATATGGCTGGCAGGGAGACTCCTCCAACTCTGGCAGGTGTTGGTTTGGGGGTGTCAGGGGCCAACAGGTGCAGCCAAGCCCGCAGATTGGTGTGGGGTGAGATGTTGGTTGTCCGCTGTGTTAGTGCCGTCGGCCTGTTGGGCATTGTTGGTCAGGATGCGTACGATGGTTTTCCTTTTGAGCCTGTAGTGGGCAATGACATTGTCAGGTGTTGGGTCTGTGAGGCTGGTGCATTTCCTGGGGGTCTGCTGTCTTTGTCTACGCTGCATCTGTGGTGGTCCGGGGGGGGGGAATCCGGGTGGGGGTTGGGGTTCTGGGCTGCAGGCGGTGGGTGTTGTGGCCCTCTTTGGTGTCTGGCCCGCATGCCTGGTGGCTCCATGGCATCTGTTGCCCTTCCGATGTGGCTGTGGGCTGTGCTCCCTTTTGTGGTGAATTCTGTGGTCTGACTTTGCACCAGGTCAGAGCAGGTGTTATTTTCCTGCTGCTAACATGCCTTATCACCTGTTTTGTGTTCTTATCGCAGTTCTGGCTAGTCGTTGTGAATGTTGTGGAGTGGTGTTGTCGCTGCTTTGGGCACGGAAATGCCTACTCTGCATTTCATTAGCAATAGTTGCGGGGGTCTTCTGTGGCGATGTTTTTTGCAGCTGCTATCGCAGGTAAACTGGTGCTGTGGGTTGTTAACATCAGTTTGTAAATGGGGTGATCGATTTAACGCAACTTTGGCAGCGATAAAGTGCCGTTAACTCAGCGATAGCTCCTTGTGGATATCCCCCTAGATTGCTAGATATCTTACTACAGGGGATCCCTCCAATGCCTCTTGCTGTTAACCAGTTACACAATGTGTGCTCTGTCAAAACTACTCCAACAGGTTTGATCTTGCATCAGATAACACTGAATGCACTTCACTATCCTCACTGGTTCTTTGCACAGCAACAAAGAACAGTGTCTTAGGTCATGGTCCTGCTTCTCTGGTACCACAGAGCATACACTTCCACAATTCAATGCGTTTAAATCCTATCTATTGTACATATCAAAATACTGTAAATAGTGAATATTTGTGTAAAATCAAGTAGGAAAGGTCAGTGGTGTTATTTCCATTCCCTTAACGAATCACTAAGGCTCAGATGTCTCACACTTCTACAAAGCCCCTCACAATCTTTCATTTATATGGTATGTATTTAGAACCAAATGAAAAACACGAACGACGGAACAAAATGAATACTCATCTGAACAACTACACCACTTTTTTTTAAATATTACAATCATAATTTTAACATCTTTGTAAAAGATGAATTTATTTCATAATAATTCTGACTCTTCTGCTCGCTGTAGTTCTATATATTCTGCAGCCGAATTAAAAAAATAATTGAAAAAAACAAATGAAGTGGTTTAAAAGGGAACAGGACCAGTGACAGAATTAAAAAGCCCAAATTGCTCTTATTTCAAATAAAGACAAATATAGCTCTTGAACTCTCTGATACTGGCACCCACAATGAAGAAAATGGAAGCTAAATGAATGCAAGCTTTTAAAAGATCAAACCTATAAAGGATTCGGACCTCTTCAAACAGCATGTGAACATTTGTCTTAGCAGGTGAATATTTTATTCCAACCATTTCTTGAGCTTTTTAAGCACAGCATAAATAAATTTCCAACACCCTAATTAGATATCACAGTCAGTAGTCGGATTAATTTGCAGTGCCTTAAAAGCAATTAACATTTCCACAGATTGTATCACTTACTTTCCTTTGTTAGCTGTGGGTGAAATGCTTTAAAACATTTTTGAGGCATTTATGTTTGTGAAGTCATTTAATTGAAACAGTTTCTGAATGTTATATGGATCTGCAATCACACCGTCTCCGAATTATAGATAACAACCTTGACCTAATTAACAGACGAGACCCCACATTTTAGATAGTAATTTCCTTTTTTGCCAGCGGTTATCTGATGACAATAAATGACAACATGAAGTAAAACACATGCAGGTTATTCATAAAATATATACTCTATATTTTATAGATTAATGTTTGCTGGTATCTTTGTAAATATTCATGCTATTAATTGACTTAGGTGCAGTAGATATATTGAGCTACATGTACAGTTCATCAATCGACAATCTTTTCCTTATGTCAGTTTGTTATATGTGCTAAAGATGATTTTCCCTCTTCATGCAATCCATCATCAAATCTACCATGTCCATGTAAGGTTCCAATGTAATCCTGCATATTTTAAGTATATTAGCAGCTCATTTGCCTTTATATCTGTCTTATATAAAGAGTACAGGGAGTACCTAGAGTTGCATTTGTGTGAAATACATATAAATGAAATAAAACTTGTTATTGTTTGTCATTTTGAAACACTTATTGTCCGCTAATTTAGGCTTATAATTTTACTCTTCCATCAGAGGTTTCATTTGTTCAAAGGGTACATTTAGATTAGTATATGTAAATTTTGGTTGTTTTTTTCATTTACAGACACAGAGAAATAGCAGGCGGTGCAGTGTTCTCGGAATGCAATATTCATCATTAAGTATAAAAAAGGTTGCATGAGCCAATGTGTTCCCAGTCCATATGATGGGCAAATGTTAGAAACACAAACACAACAGCCACTATGACTTGCTGCTTGATTCCAAGACTATTGCGTCTTCCACAACTCTACAACCGGACACCATCGAGACCCCCTGGGGCCACGGTCTCCACCAACCCTAGCTTGAACCTTAACCTCACATTTGTGTCCCCTTTGCCCCCATGTTCCCCTCAACCCTCCCCCCTTTTATATTTTATATTTTTCTGTTTTGGAGACTACTATTGTTTTCCCTTGTTAACCATGTAAAGCGCTCTGATACCCTCACGGGTCATGTTCGCGCTCTATAAAACATTAAAATAAAATAAAAAAATAAAATAGAACACCCCTTGTTACATCGCATCCAGTGATGCAGCAGTTGTGTCCCTAATTCGAGCAAAGCATATAGGCGTTCTTATCCCCTGGCTATCTTGTAAAAGGCCGCCACAATGGGGGCAGAGGGGCTCTAATGCTTCTCGACCTCGGTGCCACTGCACGTTCTGCAAATATAGATAGCTATGCCTTTGCCTGTAGCTCCATTTTTCTATGACGCTTCTAAATGTAGTTAAACATAAGAAGAACGGGAATAATTAATGAGCCTCTCGCTGTCTGGCAAGATGGCACATAATGTGTGCATTTTGGATGACCACCTCCCTTAAGGTCATTATAGACACTGCTTTATGTGATAAATGTTTGTGTGATAGCCTAATTCATTCTATAAGTTATAGTCGTGCTTTTCTTCCATTCAAATTAGTTTAAAAGACACACCTGAATCTATTAATTTATAAGTGAAAATTTCAGGAATGGAGACAGTGTCTTGCAGTGAAATGCACTTAGTTGACCCTATTAGCATGTTACATTTTCTCTGTATTTTCTCTTTACAAGGATCGTGAAAACTGGCAAAGCTTTGTAGGTAAACCTGAAAAAGTTTTTGAATTGCTAACAGTCACATTTTCACCCATACCAAGTTGAAAACTGAGAATGGGGACTACAGTTTGTTTTCAGATCTGTGTGCATCATGTTTCTTTCTGTTTTTTTACACAAAACCTTCATTCCTTAAGGCTTAGTTTGTTTCTCCTTTTTCCCTCTCATGCCCACTCTTTAATGTTTCATTTTAAGGTTTAGAATTGGTGGTCTCAGCGCTATACAAGAATACGACATAACATGGTACATTCCTGTGCACAAACCTAGGACAGGGAGCCAAGTTATCTCTTAGCCAACAAAGCGGTAGTGCAAACAAACAATGTAGTCAACAGAGGAACATCTCACACGGACAACCTGCAGAGAGCCACAGAACAAGAGGGACGAGGGCACCTAGCACAAACTCCTTGCAACAAGTGAACATCTAAGAGAGCGACACATTGTATCAACTTCTGCGGACCGCCTTGGTGCACATCCTCCTCAACATCTTTGCTGGTGTGGACACAAAAAACCACAAGACAGAATCTCCACATCCATTGGCTATGCTCACTTTATGCAGTTGGAGACACCACAATACTGTGGTTCAGATTATTGTTGACACACCATATTTTTATGATAAAACTGGGGCTCATAGACCCCTTATTGCTTGTATGGAATTCAGCAGATGTTGGTACCATCTGACATCCTAATATACTGATATGTGCTCTATTGCGACCAACCTAGGCAGTCCCATCAAAACTGAACATCAAATGCATGCTGCTGGCACCCATATCCTCATTAGCATTTCAAAATGCATGCAAATTTGAGATCTTTTTGCTCACTTTTGGGAGCCGACATCACCACAGGTTTAGGGCTACTTTCTTGGATATGCTCTTGAATGCCAAATTAGTGAACATCCTGGAGGGGTTGTGAAAACAAGACTTCAATCCTGTGAGTTAGCTCCATCGGACCTTCCCCCCGGCAAGGTGTGAAGACATCCTCTGGTGGAGCAAAGGATCTAAACTCTTGATGATTTTGTATCATCCAGTGACTTGCATTGGTAGGACCAGTCTACATCCTCCGCTGCTATGTGTTCATGAAGTACCACAAGACTGTGTCAATGCTATACAAAAAAAAAAAAAATACAATACAAAGAAAAATAAATAAAAAAACAAGAGAGAGAGAGAGAACTCAAAGGAAAATTTCCACAGAGAGTTTGTTGACATGCAATGGTAGATAGTGAACATGCTTCGTTATCTCGTCCAGGGATTGCACTGGAACTCCCACAAGAACAGAACCTCTATACCCTCTTGGAACAACACATGCCTGTTTATTTATTTATTTTTTCACAACTGACCCTACAATGCAGAGGACTCTAAAATAGACGTGCGCAGAAACCCACAGGGCGATTAGCCTGATCTCCGGGCTCCGCGAGGCTCGGGAGCATTAGCGCTAAGCCTTGGCCTTCTGCGGAATCCTCTGAGCCACAGATCTGTAATTTCTTTACATTACCCCACTACAGGCTGACACTTCATTGCTCCCCCCGTCCCACACCATAAGCCATTAAAAGGAAGAGAAAAATAATAACACCATTCCAAGATGCGAGGAAGTCGCAGGGGAATGGGTGGGCAGTGTGGGTTAGAAAGAGAACCAGGCTTCTGTTGTCACATCCACTAATGATACATGCAACGGAATAAGAGTGCTGTGCACGTGGTTCACAGAGGAGAGAGGTTTCCCTCCAGCTTCTTGGTGTTATCTTCAGCCGAATGCCTGATTTTACCCTGCCTTCCTTTCAAAGCTGCACACACGGGCCAATCAGCTTCACTGAAGTCAATCAGGTATTAGTTATATAGCGAACTTTAGGCGCACCTGTGATGTATCTTGAGGTACCTATCACATATGACGATGAGAAGACATGAAGAGATCAGCAGACAGGAAGCCCCTCACAGCCGAAGGGCTAGGAACCTGGAAGTCCATTTTCTCTGTTACTTGCCCATCAGAGGTCAGACAAAGATGAAAGTCATGAGATATATACATCTCAACTCATTGTTAACGAAGGGCCATCAATTTGCCAAAAGTTAACAGGGACTGCTCAGATTAAGGAAAGAAAGCCTCACGCATGAATAAACTCACCTGTGAAAGCCTTTGCCTGCATCCCACGCCCGCCAGGCTAGATTATATATCCCTCGCTCTTCTAGTGCTCCCGCCTGCCCACTCCTGGTGACACCAACCAAGCCCCGAAGGCTCGCTCTCCAGTGAGATTATGCCCGTAACTTCCACTAAACTGTACAGCAACATTTTAATCCCAGCTTAACATTTAACCAATGTGTGGCTGAAATCAGTCTACGGCAATCACTCCTTCAAGCAGATGGATCCGACAGCCCCCAGTGAATAAAGCGATTATTTCTGCATTCCCGCCTCCCCCGCCCTTCCTTCACATCTGCATCTTCCCAGCTCTGAAGCTCTGGTCTTTCAGTGCAATCATCATCCCAAAGAAGGCTGCCGCCTGCGTGCAAATCCAGTGCACTGCAGCCCTGCAACCCACCACAGCCACCGAGAGCAGGGGACACAACTCCAGCATGGCGGCTCCGCTGCTACCACAGAGGCCGCTGTTTGAAGGACTGGGTAAATACCAGATGAACAATGCCTCCAGGCAGACACTAGTCCTCCTGAAATAGCAAGCTTACAGCTTCGGCAGACCATCCCCGCAGGCCCCGTGAGTGGGACTGTGCCACAGAAAGGTACATGTGGAAGTAAAGTCATGCAAGGGTACTGGGCAATAAACATTGGAAAGACTCGCTTCTGAAAGCATGATGAGGCAAGGAATTCAACAAGCTGTCTCCGCGTGCACATCTCCTCTCCGCACAGGCACAGCGAGCAGGAGACAGGGAAGGACAGGATTGTCCACGCGTACACATGACCCGTATGGGACAGGTGATGCGCACGTGTACACATGACCCGTACGCATGCACATCTCCTGTCCGTACACGTGCACATCTCCTGTCCTCATTCGGCCAGGAAACCGATGACAATAGTGCTCGCCAGGGAGGGCAGCGCATGCGCTGCGTCGCTAGGCGAGACCTAAAAAATCTTGCTCTCATATTGTCCAATGTAGACCTGCTTTTAGATTTTTACTATTATTAACCAATGAAGAGGTAGTTTTTGCACATTGGGTCCTTTTTAAAATTGGCTTCCCATGCACTGGCGTAACAAAACTTGAGGGATCCCCTGCAAGGTAACTAGAGGCGCCCACTCCGGAATCAATCAGGAGCTCTCTAGCCAGAGTTTTGGGTTGAGGAAGCCACCTGGAGCTTGGGCTCCCCGCTCCGCAGGGGCTGCGGGGGCCTGTGTTACGCCACGATGTCAGTGCACGGAGGTTCATGTTGTCTTAACAATATATCGTTCTGCTACTTATATTCTATTCGTTGCAATTGACGCACACACATTTTATGTTATCTGGCCTTAACTTTGTATGTACTGTGTGCTGCTTTTATGGGTGCTTTGTGCCTCTGAATAAAGTTTTTTACCACCAAACAATTGATAACTCATAAATTGGCTTTCAAATGTTTTACTGGCGTATTCAAAATGAGTCTGGGTCAGTGAAAAGTCTGTACTTTATCGTTTTTCAGCTAAATAAATAGCATCTACACCTGCATAAATCCTTGCATTGATGAGGAGAGGGTGCAGCATACATACAAAATGTGCAGAAACGATTCCCCATAAGAGCCACAATGCGTCAACAACATGTCATATTAGAAAATGGCATAAAAGCATGCCTGAATTCCCAGAAAGTAGAATTAATAATCGTTCACTAAAGATGTTATCACTCATGATGGTATTCCACCAGTATATTGGCACTATGATATTGTGGCGCCTGAATATTGTAGGGAAAATATTGTGGTCAAAATATTACGTGCATATAGGTATGAATAGATTACTTTACTGCACTCCACAAATATGTGCTGATAGCATATATATCTTCAGTCTGAATATATAAGCACATACTTCGATCGGTCAGTAGCTCTGGACCCTGTATATGATGTAGTCCCATCTTTTAAAAAACATATAGAATAACTGAGTTTTCCATGGACTATGTAGATCCTGTATCATGGATGCACCCATTCCTCTTCAGAAGGATGAGTCAAGAAACATTTTTCACTGTCCCACTAAGGGTCAGATTTACGCTGTACGTGATGTATGACAAGCATTGCAAATCTGAAATAGGGATGCAACCGATTAGCGACTCGCAAAGCAAGCGGGTGAAATTTGCGAGTCGCAAAACCTAAGTGCGCATCGCAAAATACCACGTACAATTGAGTCACAATTTGCAAGTAGGTTAAAAATGCCACGTTTGCACATGCAATTTACTACCAATCCAAATCAGGTAGTAACAGGACCCAACCTATAAAAATGGGCCCAGAATGCATCAGAGACTTTTCAACAATGGCTGCCCTGTAAGTGATCGCAAGGAGTATGCAGATTCTGGCTGCTCAGCTGAGGAGGGGGAGACAGGAGCAGATTATCAGAGTCAGGCTGACCATGTTTGATAAGACAGAGGAAGAGATATATGAGCAGTACAGGCTGAGTAGCAATGTGATCCTGGAGCTAATCGCCACCTTAAATTCACACCAAACAGCAGTACACTGTGCAGCAATGCAATCCCCACCCATGTCCACGTATTGCACTTCCTCCACCTATTGACCAGTGGTACTTACCAAAATAGCATAGCAGTGGCCGGAGGGGTGTCAGAAAGTGTGCTATTGCATTTCTTGCCATGATCCACCACATACACCAACACATCTACCTGCCCAGGGACGATGTTGAAATTAAAAATATCAAACGCAATTCTACCGGACAGCCAAGTACCACAGGAAATCGGGTGCATAGACGGAACCCATGTGCCCATATGTCCCCTATCCCGCCTGGAAGACATGCTTTGGAACCGCAAAAACACCCATTCCCTAAACAATCAGGTATCTGCAATACACACATCATCACAGATATTGTGGCCAAATTTCCAGGGAGCACCCATGACTCCTACATCTTTAGGCATAGTGGCATATACCAGCGACTAGAAAGAGGAGATTTTGATGACGGCTATTTACTAGGTACTGGAATGTTATGTACACAGTGAAAAGTACTTTTGCAATCATTACTGTCTGTATGTTCTCTCACCGTTATATGTGTCTCACTAGGTGACAGTGTGTAAGCTGTGCAGCCATGGATCCTCACACCCTACCTGTCTTCTAACAACCGCACAAAAGGTGTTACAATGTGGCACATAGGCGTACCAGGACCTTCATTGAGTGCACATTTGTCATCCTAAAATCGTGCTTGAGTTGCCTTCACAAAAGTGGCAGAGCCTTCCAGTATGCAACTGAGACTGCTCTCAAAATCGTGGCAACATGTGCCATACTCCAAAATATTGCCAGCAGGAGAGGCTTACTCAAACAGGCATCTGGATCAGACTTGGAGGATGATGACTGAGGCCCAACTGCCCCGCAGCCAACCAAAAACAGCAGAGCAGCAGAGAGGAGAAGGCGCAGGGACCACATAGACAGACACTTTTTTCACTGTAAGATGCATCCATTTACACAGTACCCTCCACAAATGACAAACAACAGGTTGATTTAAAAGAAATAGGTAACCCTTTATTTTACGGGCACTCCACAACCATGCTGGACAACCTGTCAATCGTGAACACCATGACATAAATGTGGGTACGTAGTGCAGTCACACCACCGCCAACATATATGACAATGGGGCTACTGCATGGCACACTGTCACTGTACCGTAATTTCTTGCCTCTCCATGCAGCATGAATGGATTTGGGAGCTGGAGAAGTTGGTTGCCTGCTGCTGCTCCTACGCAGCATATGTGTGTCTACTACAGAGACACTGCTGCGGCTGGAGACTTCACTATCTGGAGCATCTTCTATTGGGCCATTCACAAAACTGGCGGTCTGTATCGCCTTGACAGCAGCAGTAATTTGTTGCAAGCCTCTGGAAACGTCCCCACTGTAGTGGCCCATTTCAGCCTGCAGGGCCAGTGTATGCCTTGAGTGTAGGTCGGTTGCTTGTGTTAGCCTCCCTATTGCACTGGTCATAGCCCCAATCCTGATTGCCTGGCTTTGTTCTGTATGCCTATGATGGCTTCTCTCCTCTGCCAGCTCCGTAGAAAGTTGCCCAGTTGACCAAGGGCTTCAAATTCGGCATCCAGCCAAGGTTGTCCGCCAACTGGAGTGAAATGTTGTCGAAGTTCTATGCTAGCCTGTTATTGATGAGCCTCTTTTGTTTGACTGCAGGCCCTGAATATTCAGCATGGCCTGTTCTAGCTCACCAAATGACGTGCCTGGGAGTGGGTGTAAGGCTGTGCACGATAACACCTCTGTGATCTCTGTGTTGGATGCTGCTGCCGGACCCCAGTGCAAGGATTGTTTGTCATTGTGGCTGGTTGGTGTAATCCCGGGGCCTCATAAGCGGCTGTTGGAGGTGACATGGATGCAACAGTGGCCTGGTCATCAGCAAAACCTGCCCTTCCTCCATCTGGGCCTAATCCTGGTTTTTGCCTGTTTTCTCTAGCCTTTCTGTCCTCCTGCAGGTGTTTCTATATGGCAAATGGGGAGATTAATAAAATAAAGGTGTGAAACACTATCTCAGTGGCCGTAGAATGTTATTCAGTTTATGTCTGGCAGTAACTGCACTGCCTATGTACCTGACAACGTTTCCCATAATGCACCAGCTGTTACTTTTATACATCTAAATGGAGCTTCTATGTATATCCGAGTCAGGGTACGTTGCATGCATGTGGACTGGAGGGTTATGGCAGGTATGTCTGAATAGTAGAAATATTGTACTTACCAGGATTAGAGGGGGTGCAGATGTGTTTAGGGACCCTGAGGTGCACACTGCCTCTGTCTCCTGTTTTAACTCCAGCAGTGCCTATGCAGATGAGGTGGGGGGCATCAGATGGACCGGTATTCTGGTCTTCTCACAGCCGTGTTGCCACCCTTTCCTTGGCCTGAGAGCACAGATCATACCAGCCCTTTTTCAGGTCATCTATAGATTGGTCTGCACCACCCAGGGCATTTATTTGCTGCTGTATTTCTCGCCATATTTTTCTCTTCTCAGACTTCGGGACTTTCTGAGAAGTACACCCTAAAAGCCTTTCATGGTTGTTGCAGCAACCATCTGTAAGTATTTAAAGTTTGAGAAAAGGTTATTTTGCAGCTGCGCTATTTTCCGCCCTTCTCAATCTGCTGACTGGCCATTGCAGGTCTTGATTGGTGCCTGGAAGTAGTGTTGGACTATGCTGCAGACTTCCCAGTGTGCTGTGACTGCTGATCAGGATTCTCAAAGGCCGCCACTTCTTGGTTTGGGGTCCTTCAGCAGTTACAGGAAGTGATTGCGCATTTTTTAAATCAAATCGCTAATTGCGACCGCTAAGCACTAAATGCGAATGCAAAATCTACTTGCGACTGTGCTTACAATTTGCGAGCCCTTACTGACTCGCAAATCGCGAGCTCGGTAATAGTGATGTGACTCAATTGTGAGTTGCAATTTGGAGGCTAGCTTGTTACGAGTCACTGTTTTATCCAATTGAGGGTCGCTAAATCTAGAAGTCGTACATCTGGTCCTTAGGTGCTTTCCTCACCTTGAATACATCCTTCATATAATTTGTAGCATGCTTTAAATATTAGGGTTGAAGATTCCATCCAAACAAACTTAGACTTGGTAATTGGATCTATGTATTGCTGTAATAGAACAATTTTGCCATCTCTCCAGGCCAAGCTGCTCTACTATAAATAAAAGATGGATAACAGCCAAACAGCCATATAATTAACCTTCAAAATAGCAGTATCTGTCACATCAGGAGGTTGAATTATTCTTTTTAATGCAAATGGTAATGAAGAACTTTTGTTTGATAGGTTGGGTGAGTAATAGGGAAAACTGCAAGTGGCGTATTTTACAAAACAAAAAACTTGGTTTGCTCAATAGCTAGTTTGCTCTTATTTCACCCAATATACCAGTTTCTCCAGTTCTAACTCCCTGCATAAAAAGTTGGAATTTTGATCTTGCTGGTGTTAACATCCAATCCATGTTTTCCAATTTATCTCATCCATTCTGAGAGAGCCAGATCTTATATTTGGTCTAACTTTGCAGTGTCAGTGACAAATTGCTACAGCTGCAATGATAGATCTACCCAAATTCTGGCTCTTGGCTGAAGTATGAGGTTTAAAAGCTGGAGAGACACTTCACTTCCTCTATTGGTGTAAAAATGATCTGAGATCCCTTGATAGGTCCAAGTTTCATCCTCACAGTATGGGAAAAGAGGTATTGGATTCCCATTAACAAAGCTGCATTGATTCCCTATGCTTGGAGCTCTACCACATGAGGAATCTGCCAATGGTACACAGGCAACCCCACTGTCTATAAAGCAGACACAATGGGGGAACCTCCTGATATAAAGTGACAGATGGCTCTGGTGGAACTGTCAATATGTTACCAGTGGTACATTATTTGGAGACAGAACTGGTTTAGTGAACAGGAAAGGATTTTTTCCAGTCAATCTGGCTTCTAATTCTTCTAGCCTGAAGTAGATTGTCATTTATCTTTGCATACACATCGGAGAGTGCCATTTAGTTATAACTACTAGGCTATTTTTCAGCAAGAGAGAAAGGACAGATCCCCATCATGGATCAGGGATAACAGCAGACTGAAAACAGGAATTCAAGGGAGATAGAGACAAGGATACACAGTAGTCATAGTCAGACTTGTTAGACTTCAACACTGGAGCTGGGATACCATTCATACTTCATGTGTATCATTTTTGTCCTCCCCTAAACCAACTTGACATTAATGTCCATGGAATTAAAGTTACTATCCTGCACGGTTGACGGGGGCACAGTCGATCTCTGGTGGGTTGAGTCAGTACACAAACATTCTATTTGGGCAAAGTATTTGAGGCTACAGCATTACAACACATGTCAGAGTTCAACTTTCATAAATGTCCTTACTTTTTGTGTGATCATTCCTACCAAATACCAACATTATGGAACACAGCTCATCCTAATAGGCACTTCTAGCTTCTCAAAATGTCTCTACATGTTCATAAAATTTAAGAGTGCACTGTGGGAAATAGCAAGAAGTGAGCCATTCATTACTAATTAGCCAAAGCTTCCTTCATAAGAATTTACTAGCTGTTATTAAACCTCCTTAATAAAGCTCTGGATGAATCTAACCCTTTCTTAGGTTGAGCATGCGCTATTGATGTCTTGCTATTCTAATAATATGCAGTTATTAAGCATCTTTGTCACATTTCTGACAGTAGATAACAACCTTACTTACTTACTTAGACTTTATTTCGGCCTATAAGCCATAAAAACACATAGAATAAAACATACATAAAACATTTGACATTTGCAGTATAACTGTACAAAATTAAATACGATAATATTACCAGTAAACTGTGTAAGAATGTAATGCAATTTGTTTGGGGGTGCTTAATACCTCCCTAAGCTTAAATTCATTGTTAACATAATTGCAAATCCAGCTATCCTAAAGCTAATTGAATGTCGCTTTCTAGGCAATAAAATAGGTGATATAAAACTCTAATCTTAATCCTGTTATACAACAAGTATTACCCTTCCTACTCTCCACGATTGTACAGCTTCCATATTATTGTTCACCATTTATACAAGTTTCCTATAAGGGATGCTTAACTTGTGCCTTATTCTCCACACACTCATCAGAAAATGAGAGAGAGCAAAGATTGACAACCTGCATGTGTTGTATCTCAAAATCCTGAGTGCTTCCTTATGTTCCCTAACTCCCAGTTTCTGACAGAGCGGAATAATCCAACAGCTCCTTTGCGACACATAAATTGGGCAGAAAAAGATGATGTGCTCAATGGTTTCTTTTTGATCCCCATAGACCGGACAATGCAACTCCTTTACCCTTAGTACACGCTCCCACTTTGCAGTAAAAGCCTGGACAGGTAAAGTTCCATACCGGAATTGCGAGTAAAAACGCCTGACTGGAGGAGGTTCTATTTCATCCAGGAAGTTCTCTAGCTTGAAGGAATCCTTAACTGTGAGATAGTCATTTGTTAGTGTTCCATGGCTTGACTGGCTATACATACATCTATCTTTATATCGCCAGTGTAACAACCTGTTAATGAATTAGATGTATTGCTTTTAGATTCTGCCCTCATGCATCGAGCTGCCACCAACAGAATTGTTACTTATCAGACATTGAATCACTGTTGCCTGTATTTTATGTACTTAAAGAATGCTTTCGCAGAATTTCTATCATTTTGTGTAAGCATTCATCATGGATTTTTTGTCAGCATGTTTTAAGTGTTATTTTTGTTTGTGTTATATTCAACTGTTGACGGTTTTTAATAAAGATAAAATATATATATCTTCATTTATTCATTCATGTTAAGGCCACTGTATAGTATTTGGTTTTCTACAGGCTTAACTTCGTTTTGAGGCTGGGTAAGCCTCTAACTCAATAATTTACTCTTTGAATATTTTTATCCCTATCAGACCATCCTAAATTGTGAAACAATCTTCATTGAGCAACATTTTGTCTGTGATTTATCATTTGAAAATATGGAATCTGTATAAGTTGTGGAAAATGATAATTCTCTGTTCTGGGAGATATTTTGAAACTGATACCTTGCTGGAATAAAGACTGTGTAAAATGGAGTAGCCAATAACTGCCTGCTCTGAAAGTTGCAAATGCATATATGAAAAAGGTGAATGTGACAGAAGAATCCATTCACTGCTACTACCTTAATTGAATAAAGGACACCTAGCTAAAGGTATGATATGACTTTCATATCTACCTTTTGTGAATAACAAACTTGAATAGGAATTTCCTATGCTCTTTCTTTCTAATCAATACTAATCACCACATTTCTGAACTGTGAATTTAAGATTGAAAACCTCCAATTACTGTTATTTCCGCATTAATGTATTTTGCAAACACATTAGATAGCACACAAATTAACTGCTCACAGCAAGATATTTTTTTTGCTCCAATACAAATATATACACATTTTACCAAGCATATACAATGTTGGTTTCATGTCTAGAAAGTGAAGGGAACTTAATTACAATTGTCTGCCTGCTTGTTTATATTGCTATGGAATTTGTTTTCATGAGAACTGAAGCTGACATAAAAATTGCACACCACTGCAGGACAACTCTTCTTCTGACTTTAAAGCAGGAATGAGAAACCCAGAGAGCCAGGTAAACTCATGTTCTTGCAAATAGGCTAGCCCCCACATTCATGAAAAACTTAATGGATTTCAGTCATTCATGAGATGCTGCAAATATAAGCTATCTGCAGACTAACAACCCAGATACTGACCATCTGCAGGTAAAGAGCTAGCAATAATGTCAAACTCCTGTGTTCAGCATATGCGATACACATCCTCCAACTTCATTAATTTACTTCTTTCTTTCATGTGACGTTCTAGCTCTCCTTCCGTTCAGATTATCCCAAGAAATGCAAGTCAATCATATTATTGGACCAGTGCTCTGTCCCTCTATTTGGCATCTATGAGGCATCTATGTGGATTGTGGTATCGGCCCTAGGAGAAGCAATGAATGTAGCATCCCTATCCTTTCTCACATAGCCACCTATCTCACAAATTCCAGGATATCGTTCTTGCTTGACTTTTTCAAACCTGATACTGGACAACTAGCAAAAGGATGACTTTCGCATCTATCCTTTGTGAATGGCAGACCTGAACAGGAATGCCCCATGTTCTCCTATGCTTAAAGATCATTCTCTGCTCAGAAACTTAACCTGCAGTACTTTCAGAAGCCAAAGTGACCACTGTTTTTATGACTACTGTTCCACATATAGTGGAATATTCAACTGATAGAATACCATTAGATGTTAGATAAGACAAATCACCAGACTCCTTCAACAACCATGAAAGGTTATCGCTGTTAAGCATTTCTTGCCTTCCTCTTAAGACATATTCAAGGTGGAAAATTCAGTTAAATAATTAATTAGTTTAATCTATTCACACTTAGGGGCTGATTACGATGTAGGGCGGATCGCCTCCGCCTGCATGGTGGTGGCGATCCCCTCTACATTTACCTCCGCCCACCACCCATTTCCCCCCTGCCATATTAGTATAGCGGCGGTACCCCGGCGTTCGGAAAGACTGTCCGCTGGTTTTCCGCCGGTCGACCAGTCGACCGGTCGACCGGGCGGAAAAGGGACTAGATATGGTGGCGGTGTCTGCCAGACACCGCCATCCATATTAGCATGGATGCGGGAAGCAGTCTTTCCGTGGCGGCATCAAAGGCATGCGGATTTTGCTGTCGAGGCCTGTTGCGGGCCCTCAGGGTATTGGCGGGTGGGGGGTGCACATGGGTGGGTACCTATGGTACCCCCCTACATTGTCATGAACAAGGTGGCAGGCACCGCGCGGTGCCTGTCACCTTGTGCATGACAATGTACACAGTCCATTCCCAGCATTGTGGCGGATGGTGCTGTGAGCACCGCCCGCCACAATGCTGGGATTGGAGGATGCCACGGTGGCATCCTAATTGCAGGTGTGGGACCGCCACTCCACTGGCGGCCGGTCCCAGCACCGCTAGGGTGATGGGCAGACAAAAGTCCGCCCGCCATCCTAATCGGCCTCTTAATGTGCATACACCATTAGTCATTAAGCAAAGCTCATGTAATCTGGATTTGGGTATTGCAAATAGTAGACAAAAGAACTGAACAGTTGGGAATCTGGTGATACTAGCAATATGTATTGTTCATGTACTATCACTACTGGAAGTATCTGAGCATTTACAAGACTTGCAACAAATTGGAATTACTTTAACTAATTATCCTGCAAACCAAAGTGGCTCAGGAAGAGGTGCTTCACAATATGTTGCACCCTTAGAAAAGATCCCTTTGGGACAGAGTCTTATTTTTGTTCTAAGTGAAAGTTATTTCTTTTTAAACTTATTTAATCTAAGTGAAACACCACACTATACAAATGAGTTTGCAAGAATGCATTGCAAATATCGACATATTTTCCGCTTTCTGGAGAGATTGCTGAAACTCACCCAAACTATATTCCTTGCTAAAACCCTAAAACAATGTATGGCTACCCAACGTTTGCACAAATATCAAAATAAAATGACTTTTGATTCTTGTAAGTCTACTCTTTTTCTTGATTGCGTCACCAAAATAGCCACATGAAAGGTGCAAAATTATTATCTACTCTTAATGGAAAAAACAGATTCACGTTTACTTGAATTTCCAAGTAGCTAGTGGCACAATCGCATAATAAGCAAAATGAGAAGCCGCATAGCTCATTCCTGAATCTGCTTTTCCTGGCAAACATACACCAGTTGAACAGAACTGGGCAGCAAGCTTTAAACAAATCTGTAAAGGACCTGTAAATCTGACCTTAGTTGGATATTGTTTCTAACTATCAGCCCAAGGATTTAAATCACATCCATACAAAGCTGTTGTAAATGAGAATTAGATAGTTACAGGAGAAAAGCGAAAGGTCAAGGCACTAGAAGACTGCACCAGTCAGTCTAGTGTGTGACAGTTAAAACAAAGGCATGGTGCAATGAGCCAGGAACGTGACCTTCCTATGTCCCCACTAATTGAGGAAACCCAAAAACACAGAAATCGAGCTGGCTCAGCACTCAAATATTACTGTACGTTATTATTCAAGGGGATTTTGTATCCAAAAGTTACAACAGCACATAAAGGTCAACAATACAAAGGTACTGTGGAGTACACAGGAGTATTTCTAAACAGAGGATGGGTAAAGTGTGCCCCAAAATCACGAGCAGAAGTCTGGATTAAAAAAGGCACACTTTACCCATCCACTGTTTAGAAATACTCCTGTATACTCCACAGTACCTTTGACATATAGTATTTGTGTGTCTTCTTTTGAATATATTAAGATTCTTTTTGTATTAGTACTTCTCTTGCCACAACAAACTTGATGTGAAGCGCCTGTGTGGGATACTGAAATATGCAAAAGCCTTGAAGAAGTCCCGTTGGGGAGAAACGCGTCACGTCGGCTATCAATTTTGTGCTGTGGTTTTAAAAAGAATCATGAACAAAAAAATAAAGGAAGAATATGTTTTCAGTAACCTGATGAATAATTTGATTCATTTGGGAGGAGCCATGTTAATGTTCAATTGTTAACCTGTGCAGTTGTAACTTTTGGATACAAAATTCCCTTGAACAATAAAGTACGGTAATATTTGAGTGCTGAGCCAGCTCAGTTTCAGAATTAGATATTTAATTAAATACTAATTAAACAAACCAGAAGTAGAAATGAGATGTTTCTTTAAAATAAACACTCCGAAGACTCTGATTTTTCTTCTCTCCACAAAAGATAACTGCAGTATTCCTAAATCTGTATGGAAACTAAAAGTAGATGAGTCCACACCAACTTTGGTCCACATGCAAATTTTTGTGTTTTTTTACTCAACACACGACTTTGAATGTTTCTGCACATTAATCATATTATCTAATTATCAGGTCTGTCATCTTTAAACATAATGCTTAAAGCGTGTTAAATGTATCCTTTTCTTTCCAACCCATTAAACCAATTCTGGGCTGTGGTTATCGCCTGCAGAGGAAATCGGAACTGGGGGGGGGAAAGATCTGCACAGCCTCAAAGCTGATTTCTCATTCCCAATCAAAGCAATGATTCAAAGATTGACTTGGCGGATTCTCGAATTAAATATTCAAAATGTAAATTCTTAGCTAAGATGCTTTCCCTTACAATGGCTTACAACAGCTAAACAAAAACTGAATTTATTGTGTTCCTCCAGAGATGAAAAAAGCTTTATTGGGATTCAGCTACTCTGATTAATAGGAAATCAAACCTTGACATTAGGGGCCTTATTACGAGTCTGGCAGTCCGAGGACTGCCAGACCTGTGGTGGTGATCCAGACACCACCGCACTGGCGGTCCAACTGTCCTATTACGACTTGGGTGGTCGGATCCTAATTGGACCAACATTCCCTGGCGGTTGTGCAACAGTCAGGGGCTGTGTAATATGCAGTTGATGCTCCTTCATCACCACCATGCATATTACAGGTTTCAAGACCGCCAGTGGTTTCATGGAGATCTTTCCTCCATGAAAAGGCAGATGGTTCTGAAACAAAGGGGGCCCTACAGGGACCTCTGTGCCCTCTCTGCCTGGGGATGCATGCAGGGGGGCACAAAATGTGCCCCTGTATGTGCATGCATGGCATGGACTTTTGAGTCCCCATTTGTGGTGCCTCTTTCAAAGGCACCACTGCCTTTCAAAGATGCACCGCAGCGGGACCACCATGCCGCCCCCAGATCACAAAATTTGTTGTAATCTGGAGGCGGCGGCAACGACCTTCGGCGGAGAAGTAGCACAGTGGTACCACTCTGCCAAAAAGGGTAATTAGGCCCTTTATGTCTCTAAAAGAGAAGCAACAGTAACATTCCAGCATGTGTTCCTGTCAGCTACTCAGGATAAATAATACATCTAGGCATTCCATGTCATCTGGTATAGTAAGGTATGAGCTGTTGTTTCAGCTCATTGCAAATTAATGCAGCACACTAAAAATTGAGGTTTCTTCTTGCAGTATGTGATATTGGACATCATATTGAAGCAATGAAGACTAAAACGTAATTTTTAAAACTACTATTTCTGTTGCCTAAGCCTTTCCTTAAAATATATACATTTACTTATCACAAGAATAACCCTTTTACACAGCGCTTCATGTCTCACTTCTTCAATTTCTAAGCCCTGCAAATACCACATACTGCTATCACTCAATTTAATGGTACCTCATTTATTGTTCTCATAAGAATTTAAGGCTGATTTTGTCAGGCTTCAAACTCATTACCTGTGGTTCACAGTAGATGATAGGATTATCTTTTTAATTCACTTAGGCGTCTCGTTGTCACTTCCTGAGTTGTACAACTGTAACTATCAACATACAACATCCAGTGATGGAGGCCAGCGAGACACAGGACCTCCATCACTGCATTTACTAAATGAGCAGAAGCTGAAATTTGAAAAAAAGATTATGCAAATGATAGTTGGGGAAGCATTTGTTTGTATAGGTCTCATGTTCTGCGGTATTCCCCATTTCCCAGATTCCAGCAAATGCCAAATGCCACTTCCCTTTTGTTCTGGGTAGCGACCCCTTTGATAAGTCAGCAAGCAATCCACCATCTTCAAACAGAATTGCTGTCTCATAGCATTCATGCATTTCATTGCAATTCAAAAGTAGGGATGAAAGCAACTTTCATGCACACCACAAGGAGTCACAATGCCTTGTAACGCATTATGTACCTCTTGAACATCCGGGCTGTATTTTGCCGGCACACAGCCTGCTATTATGAATACTTCCAGCTAACGAACAAATACTACATCAGGCCAAAATGAGGTTTTGTGACACTCACCTATAGTTTGTGGTGGTATTACTAAATGTAGATGACAACATGTGGTGTGCAAGGCAATGAACTGGGTACTGTAAAGGGAAATCGAAATATTTATGAAACACACTGAAAAAAATAGGTCAGACACTCTAAAGAATGCAGCCTTTTGTGCTACAAGGCCAACCAAATAGAGAAATGTTCTGTTGAAGTACTGATAACATAATAAAGCAAAACATAACAAAGTACTGCTCTGAGATAAAGGGAAGTAAGAGAGATAGTTTCAACAGACCTAATAAAGAAATGCATTGTTGCCCACACAGGCAACAAAAGCAAGCTACTTCCAAACATTCCTCATTCATTTTCTCCTTGCTGCCTTTTCCCTTTCTTGCCCTTCAGTAGAAACATTCACAGACAAGTAATTAGTGATCATCTTGCTCGTCTTTGCTGGTCTGTCTTCCTTGTAATTTCTGAGCTCAACTAATGTTCTCATAACTTTGACCAGAATTACCAAACCAACACTTTGTTACCTAGGAAAGGCCTTTTAAACTTTTCCCGTTGGGAGTTACCTTTCAAGACTCTTCCTCTTCATGGTTTTACAGACACTTTAATTCCATCCTTTAACTACAGAAAGACAAGTTTTAACAATGTTGTACACCAGAGTTGCTTCCATTCAGCTTGTCTAAAAGTCAGTAGGGTAAAGGAGAGTGGCATGGAGTGAAGTGTCATAAAGTGCAGTAGAGTGGAGTCTTATGGAGTTGTGTTGAGCAGCTTGGAGTGGCATACAGTAGAGTTGCTATGGAGTGGCATTGAAAGGAGTGAAGTGGAGTGTCATGGAGTAGCATACAGTGTTGTGGAGTGTCATGGAGGGAGTAGAGTGTCATAGAGAGGAAGGGTGGAGAGTTGAGTGGTGTAGAGTGGAATACAGTGTCAGAGTTGAGTAGAGTGTCATAGAGTGGAGTGGCATAGTGTGTCATAGAGTGGTGTACAGGGTGTTGGATAGAGTGTTGTGGAGTAGAGTGGAGAACAGAGGAGTAGATTGTCATAGAGTGGAGTGGCATGGAGTGGAGTACAATGGAGTAGTGTGTCATAGAATAGAGTGGAGTAAAGTGGCATGGAGTGGCATAGAGGAAGTTGCATAGGACATTGTTTTGTGTAGTATTGTAGTAGAATGGCATAGAGTGGAGTAGAGGGCTATAGAGTTGAGTGGCACGGAGTGGAGTAGAGTGTCAGTGGGGCTGAGTTTAATGGAGTAGAGCATCATAGAATGGAGTATCGTGGAGTGGAGTGCCGTAGAGTGGAGTGCAGTAGAAAAGAGTATAATGGCCTAGAGTGAAGTGGCGTAGAGTACAGTGGTGCAGCTAGATTGGTGTAGAGTTCAGTGGCATAGAGTGCATTGGTTTTGAGTAAAGTGATGTAGAGTGCATTGGCGTATAGTGCGGTGACATAGAGTAGCATAGAGTGCAGTGACATAGAGTAGAGCAGTGAAGAGAAGATTGCAGTGCCATAGGGCAGAGAGGCATAAAATGGCATAGAGTGCAATGGAGTGGCATAGAGTGGAGTGGTGCAGGGTAGACTGCAGAGCTGTAGAGTAGAGTGCGTAGAGTGCAGTTGCATAGATTGCAGTGGCGTGGAGTGTAATGGTGTATAGTGTGGTGGTGTAGAGTGCAGTAGAATGGCTTAGAGCCAAGTGGTGCAGAGTACAGTGTAGTGGCATAAAGTGCAGTCAAGCACAGTAGACTGTCTGAGTGCAGTGTGGAAACGTTCAGGGTCATAGAGTGCAAGGTCATAGAGAGGTGCAGGATAGAGTGCTGCAGAGAGCAGTAGAGTACAGTGACATAGAGTACAGTGACGTAGAGCACAATGGTGCAGAATGAGGTAGAGTGCAGTGGTGAAGAGTGGAGTGGCACAGAGTGGCATAGAGTGTAGCGACATAGAGTGAGATGGTGTAAGGAGACTGTTTCAGAGTAGAGTAAAGTGGACTGGACTGGAGTGGAGCAGGGTAGAGTATAGTGGTGCAGTGTAGAGTGAAGTGGCATAGAGTAGTGGCATAGAGCACATTAGCATATAGTAGAGTGACATAGAGAAGAGTGGTGCATTGTTAACTATAGTGTAGTAGAATGGAGTGGGGCAGAGTGGAGTAGAGAAGCATAAAGTGCAGTGACTTACAGAAGATTGTTTCAGAGTAGAGTGAAGTGGCGTAGAATGGAGTGGTGCACGGTAGAGTTGAGTGGTATAGAGTACTGGTGTAGAGTGCATTGGCGTAGAGTGGTGTGAAGTGGTGTAGAGTGCAGTGGCAAAGAGCGCAGTGGTGTATGGTAGAGAGGGGTAAAGTGCACTGGCATAGAGTAGAGTGATGCAGAGTAGACTAAAGAGGCATGGAGTGAAGTGACGTAGAGTGCTGTGGCAGAGTGCAACTTTGAACAGTAGATTACAGCGTTGTAGAGTACATTGGCATAGAGTGCAGAAGAGAGGCATAGAGTGTTAGAGAGTGGCACAGAGGAGAGTGGTGCAGTGTAGAGTGGCATATATTTCAGCAGCAGAGAGATCAGCAGAAGAAAGTGGAGTAAAGCAGCGTAGATTTTAGTAGTGTAGAGTAGAGGGCATATAGGGCATTGGAGTGGAGTGCAGAAACATACAATGGTACAGAGTGCAATTGTGTAATGTAGTACAGTAGCATAGAGAACAGTATAGTAGCATACAGTGCAGTGAGTGGTGCAGGGTAGAGTGGAGTGGTATAGAGTACTGGTGTAGAATGCATTGGCGTAGAGTGCAGTGCTGCAGAGTGGAATAGTATGGGGTGGTGTAGATTGGCAGTGGCAACAAGTACTGTGGTGCATAGTAGAGTGGGGTAGAATGCACTGGCATAGAGTATAGTGATGCAGAGTTGAGTAGAGAGGCATAGAGTGAAGTAGCGTAGAGTGCAGTGTCAGAGTGTAGTGATGCACAATAGATTAAAGTGCCGCAGAGTGCATGGGTGTTGAGCACAGAAGAGTGGCGTAGAGTGGTAAAGAGTAGAGTGCAGTGGCATATTGTAGAGTGACATAGAGCTCAGTGGCAGCGAGTATAGTGCTTCAGAGTAGAGTGATGTAGAGTGCAATGGTGTAGAGTAGAGTGGCGTAGAGTGCAGTGGCACATAGTAGAGTATAGTGGTATACAGTGTAATGATACAGAGTAGATTGGCATAGAGTGTATTGATTTTGAGTAAAGTAGTAAAGTAGTGTAGAGTGCATTGGCATTGAATGCAGTGGTATGGTGTGGAGTGGCATGGTGTGGAGTGGTGTAAAGTGCAATAGAGCTGTGTAGACTACAGTGGCCGAGTAGAATGTTTCAGAGTAGAGTGAAGTGGCTTAGAGTGCAGTGATATATAGTAGAGTGCTGTAGAGAGAATTGTTGCAGAGTTGATTAGAGTGGCTTGGAGTGGATTGGTGTAGAGTGTAGTGACGAAGGGTTCAGTGGCATAGAGTTCAGTGGCCTAGAGTTCAGTGGCATAGAGTTCAGTGGTGTAGAGTTCAGTGATATACAGTGGCATAAAGTAGAGAGACAGAGAGTGCAGAGTCGCAGAGTATACTGTCGTAGAGTGCAGTGGTGTATGATAGAGTGGTATGAAGTGCAGTGATGGAGAGTAGAGTGATGTAGAGAGCAGTAATGCAGAGTAGAACTATGTGGCATAGACTGCATTGATGTAGAGTAGAACAGTGTGGTGTAGAGTGCAGTGGCGTAAAGTATAATGACGTAGAGTGATTTGGTGCAGAGCAGATTGGCATAGAGTGCACAGATTGTGAGTAAAGTGGAGTTTAGTGCGGTGTTGCAGAGTAGGGTGCCAACGAGTGGAGTGGCGTGGAGTGCAGTGGTGCATAGTAGAATATTGTGTGGTAGAGTGCATTGGCATAGAGTAGAGTGGAATGGTGCAGAGTAAAGAGGCATAGAGTGTGGTAGTGCAATGAAGAGGGTGGGGACACAGTGTGGAGTGGCTTGGCATAGTGCGGAGTTGTGTAGGTTGCAGTGGTGTGGAGTGGTGCAGCGTAGAGTGGAGTAGGGTAATGTGAAGTATGCATGGTCTAGGAGCGTACAACCATTCCAGACAACACATCTTCAATTGAAATGACCATTACGTTTGGACTCTCATAAAGTATTACTAATAAAATTTTACAGTACACAAATAATAATGTATGGAAATATAATCACTCAATTTATTGATTTGTTCATCAGCACAGTTCATTTACAGACATTTAAATGTTGTTGTGTGCTACAAAAAAATACATTTGTACAGTTCCTTAAGCAGGCCCTACTAGCCACCATGATTGTCAAAGAAATCCTCTCACTTTAAAGTCAGAGAAAGAAAATAAACATCGAGCTCCCTGGAAGACATAGCCTTGCGATCGATCTCTGTCTTTGAATGCCCAGCAAAATTGACAAGGTAAGAACAAGATTTAAAGGCCTGTTCGCAGAAAGTAAATTAGTGGAAGAATACTGTAAGCAAGGCTTGGGCAATGGGAGAGATGAACTCGAGCTAGTTAGCCTAAATCAAGTAGAGCCAGCAAATAGAAGACCAGAAAATGTGAGTTATAAACCACAAAGCCAATGGTAGGCAATGGGTAGAATGCATTACTTAGATAAGTTTCTGAATTTCCCCAAGATGTCTCTAGCAAATCAGACAGCTGTGCTGTCTGGTAGGCTGAGACCTAAAAGTGATGTTTCAACGACTGAACTATATAAAATTTCAGTACTTTGAGTTTATTTCTTCCTACTGTGCTTTCATAGCATAAATAAAGGGAAGACTTTTGCTCTTCATGTTAAATCATGTTTATTTTATCATGTCCTCAAATTTTGATTGCTCGTATGTATGTAATTTTAAGTAAAGTGATATTTGCCATTCAGTGGTATGAAATTTGGGAGCATGTGCTTCCATTGTCAAAATCAGGGCCAGATAGGCCTTTTATTTCACTGGGCATATCCCCGGTAGGCTGGAGCCCCTGGTGGCCTGTTTTTAGGTCAGAGGGCTACTCCTGGTGGCTCTGTCGCTTTCCCAGATTCGGAGGTTAATTGCAGTAGGCACAGGAGGCATCAAGATAGAGAGAGGGAAGGAAGAGGAAGACAGAGAGAAACCGATCTGAGAGGGAGAAGAGAGTGAGGAGAAAGGGAGAGAGAGAGTAAACTGGAGTACACACAGAGAGAGATTGTGCAAGGAGATGAAGAGTGCCAAGTTGGTTTGGGCATTTTTGCCAGGGCTGCTTTGGTTCCACAGTCAAGCTGTGGTAAAATTGTAAACTCATGACTAGCTGATCTGAGCAAATGTCAGAAGTGACTATGAGCTCATTACATCATCTTGTCGATCATTTTCATTGCAATTGAACTCTAGATATAGCAAAATTTATGTTTGCCCAATGCCATTTTATTTTCATAATACTTTATTTTTGTTATTTAGTTAACCACTCACACACTTTACAATGAAGGTCTATTATGACTGTTATTATAGAGCAAACAATAAATACTTAAAGCCAATTCAGTCTCTGGTACTAAATACCACTATCTGCTTTTGGCATGATTTTGTTCATACTTGATCCAAATACAATCTCCCCGTCATTTACAGTTGAGAGGAATCATTATAGTTTAGGTCATTTGAAATATTGAAAATATATTTGCTGCTGTCGCTGATATCACACACCACGAGCAAGGCAGCAGGTTGCTTGATTTCATACTGCTCCTTACTGCTCCACCTCTGAGCGCCAGTCGACCATAGCAGTGCGTAGCACCACTTCGGCACCAGTCGCTCATATTGGTCCCCTGGCTCTTTAGGTTTTCGAGTCTTTCTGTGGGCTTTCAAGAAATGGGCCCTGAGACCTGGGCAGGAGTCGGAGGTGGGCCTGGAGCTAGGACTTGAGACATGCGGAGGACTGGAGCTGCAGTGGAGCGTGGAGTATTGGGGCTAACACGGTACAGTGCACCTTTGTTAAAGTGGGTAGTGGTGCCAGAATTTGGTGGGCAAGTAAGGCCCTAGGACCACAGTGCTCTCTGTAAGGTGCTGAAGAGGTCAACGTTAGGTCAGTGTGGCTTGCTCCTCTGGAGGGTACACCATCTGCACTCACCGATGCGAGTGTCTGCTGGAGGTGGTTACTTTGTTCTAATATGCTCAAACTAGAATTGATTAAGGTCCTATGGCATACCACCTAATCCAGCTTAACATCTAGCAGGGCACTAATAGAGTAGCCTTGGAATCTTTAGAGCCACCACTCTGCCTTACCTTCTGTGACCTTTGGAATAACAACTAATTTAGCTTTACATCTATCCTGGGTGCTAATAAAATAGCCCTGAAACCTCTGGAGCCACCACTATGCCTTACCTTCTGCGACTTGACACTTGTTTCTTTGCCTCGTTGGTCAGGAGAGTTGGAGTTGTGTAGTGTGCCTCCCCAGGGTAGAGCCGGCTGTAAGTTGAAGTGGCCCGGCTAGGTCTGAGACGCAGCTTGCTTTACGGCATGTGCTCCCCGCTTCCTTAGTTTTGAGTGCAATAAAAATGTGTATCCAACTTACCAACGACAATGTCAACTGGTAATTACCAAGACTCCAAGGTGACTATGTGCTCTGGCAAGACAAAGGTGGCCTCTACAACTGTTAGTTGTAAGCACAAGCATTTTAGGGCACTAACTACAAACAATGCAATATTAGAACTTGCATCACCCATGATAAGCTATTGCAGAGCAAGATGCAGGACTCCATCTTCCCTCGCAAGCCCCGGCAGTTTCCAGCCAAGGCTCTCAGGGAAAATCTCACACCAAATGTGCCTTACTAAAGGACCTATTGGATGCATTGTTTTCTTTCAATAAAGACGCAAGCAGCCTACAAACCCCCTTACAATCTCAATCGCCCCTTTTCTATGGCGCTGCTAGATGGGGCTTTCCGGCTTCTCATGCACTGTTGGATGCAAGGAGGGTTTTGGTAGGCTCACATGTATCCACGAGTTCTATTATCTACCTCCACATAGACACCTTTCATAGTATAATGTCTCGGGAGGAAGATGAGACAAATGATACATGGGATGTCTTGCTCTGTTCATTTCAGACAGTAGTAAATACCTTAACATAAAAAGTCAAACAAGTTAGATATACAGGTGGATCTTCTTAATACAAAGGCTATTTATGTCACTACTGACTCAAAAATAGGAGCCTTAAACTCATTGATACAGTGGGCTCAAGATGAAGCACAATTAGTTCTACCCTGCACGTGTAGCCCAGTACTGAATAAATTGAATTGCCTTCTGGGCATCCTAGACTCTGTTAATGGACATCAAATTGGAGTTGAAATCTGACTCGCAAACAAAGGAATAGTCTACAACAATAAGGTGTCCTAAATACACCCCTAAAGACCAGTACCAGGAAAGACTCCTATGCAAAGCTGGGCAACATAGGATTACCAGCATACAGCCTTCTGTGAGTTGTCAGTTAACCATGGCAAATTATGTTGATAAACTACCAACAACAGAGGATTAAAGAAATGCTGAGAAACAGAGTGGTAGGAACTCAGTTCAACAGAGTAATTCAGTCATATGGTCCTCCACTGCTAAGTCCCTTGCGGAGCTTGGGTGCGATGATAGGAGCAAGCAACACATTTTTATAAACACTAACCCCCTGCCTAGTGAGCTTGATACAAACCTTGTCCCAGTGACAGTTTTACCTACAGTAATTGCACAGCTTATGAAAAGACAGCACAAGAGGCTTAGGAAAACCCATAATAAAAAATCAGCAATAAGCTCAGCAAAGCTGCAGACTGAATGGATTGATCAAGTCTACTCCATCTTTAGACCACCTGTTAAGCCAAAATAGGTGGCTAAACTGTATTCAATTCAAACATCCCCAAATCACTTCCGCAGAATGAGATAGATACCGCTGTTTTTGGTTGTCAACACCCGCCGGACTTAGCTGTATCTGACTTGAGCATAAGAGGGGGAATTTTCTCAATCAATAATCAAGCCACAACTGTAGCCATTATGGAAGATATACAAGTCAATCATCAAGTTTAACTTTCTCTCACAGTTGTGGTAATGGGGAGCACATATCACCATCAAACTTTCTGCAGAGAAATTCAGGTGCACACCCAGCTGCCTATATATACACCCTCTTCAACAGCAAACAATGATTAAAGACCTACTCCCCAGGACATCATTACTCAATAACCTCCTTTAGAACTTAATTTACCTCCCTCCATGTGATCAATGCCGAATACTGTTTTCCCTCCTAATAAATTCTGCAATTAAATGTTTACACCTACAAATCGAGGGGGCATTTTGCCAAAATCAATAGAGGCACTATGCTTCACATGACGCAAGAAATCACTTCTCTAAGACACATTAAATCATCTGACATCCACTCGGTCACCTTCATAAGTGCCCTAAATCCTGCCAGGGAAGAATCAATAGTCATATCCTGGGCATTTGACTTGCGGAGAGAAACAGGCAAAATTGAGAATTGAAATCTCCTGTGAAGCAGACGAAGCCTATCCTCAGCTGTAATTCAGGTTATGCAGGAAAACGGGTATTTCATGAACCGACCAAGAGACTTGATGACAAGGCAAGACTCAGCCAGCATCGATAGTTAGAGGGACTCAGAGGCATTCGGTCACACCGATATGTGTCAAGACGCTAATAAAAATGGACATGGCAATGCTGTACTGCCTGAGAAACAACCACGACATGTACAATGGATTGGTCTTAGCTCCAGTGTGCCCTACTACCTGCCTCACACAGGAGACTTAATAATTGATAGAGTCACTTCTTATCAGATTGCTTCCTAACGGAGAGTCTTTCAATTTGTGCCTGGAATATGGAGGGACTATCGGGGGGGAAGGAGGACAATGCCTTTTTAGCTTATATTAAAACCTTTCATGTGGTAAGTTTGCAAGAAGCCTTGGGCCCTAGAGGCTACAGACCTTCCAGCATTTTTGAGTTTCTGTAAATCGGCTATTAAATTTCACACACTGGGCCTCTCTGCAAGAAGTCTAGCCATCTATGCAACGGCTGAACTTAACGCCAAAATAGACAAAATTAACATCGACCATCTTAATCTATAAGCAGTAAAATTATTGGAATTCTCTCCAAGTAGTGAACTCCCCCTGCTGATTATTAATGTGTATATACATCCATCACTGGTAAAAAAGAAAGAATCTATTGATTTTTTTTGATTTTATGACCAACCAAGTTTCCAAGTTTAAGTTTATTATGTTTTGGCTCTCAAAGAGGGCCACATAAAATAAAGACACAATTATACAACAATACTTACAATAAAATCACAGACAAACAGTTGAGAAGAAGATACATCATATACACTGGTCAGACAATTGACAGATATTTCTCTATATTTCATTCAATAAATATTTAAAAAACCTTTAAAAAAGTTAATAACTTTAAAACAGAACATTTCATTTGGAGGACAGTAAAGTGCATGAAAAAAAGTGTTTACATTTAAAATTCCTAATTGTAAACAAATAGGTTTCAACCATTTATAACGCAATGGGCGTAAAGCAGGACAGATAAACAGAACGTGATTACGATCCTGCACAGCATTATGACAAAGATTACATATAGGAGATACACCATACCATTTAGCTAAAAGTGGATTTAGTGGAAGCAAATCTTGTCTTAACAGGTACCATAACCTACGGACTCTGTGGGGGATATTCCATGTGAGGTATTGTTGTGGCAGCTTTAATGTATATGTGTTTAAAAGAAGTTGCCTTTCCGATTTTCCTTGTTGGGCAATCATATCCAATTTATAACTGAGCTCCCAAGATGCATTTTTTAATTTAGACTTTAGTTCAGAGGGAGTAAGTAGGAACAGAGTACTTACATCCAACTCTAACAGAATTACTGCTTCTCTAAAGTTTTTTACTAACAGGGAAAACTCATTGAAATTGCCCAGAAGCTCATTTTTTATGGCTTCCCGTAAGGAATCCTTTTTACCTCTAGCTATGCAAGCTACCCACCTTACCAGAGCTATCAGCCCCTGTACCCAACAACTTCGGAGTCCGAACTCCAATCTACATGAGGATACAGAACAAGCTGTATTAATGGAAGTAATCCTTCTTAATATCTTTCCTTCCATTCTATGTAAAAATCCCCAGTGTTTTAACTCTACTAATTCTAACCCATACAATAAAGTTGCAGGGATCTTTGCCCTAAATACCTCCATAAATAGTGTAAGGTGTCTCTTCCCTGTAGCCTTGTACAAGGAGCATAATCCAATACCATGGGCTAATGCTTTACGCGAGTTATGATCTGTATGGAGTTTCTCACTTAAGTTTGCCGAGATTATTTTACCCAAAAAGGTGTATGTTTTTACCACCTCTAACTTATGTCCGCCTATGGCCCATCCATAATTTACAGACCTACATTTTTTCTTTCCAAAAATACACATGATTTTACTTTTCGAAGCATTAATCTTCATGAAATTTGCTTCTGCAAATTGATTTAATGCACATAAGTGGTTAGACAAGCCCTTCGGAGTTAAATCTAATATGAGGATATCATCTGCATACATTAAAATTGATACAGGAGATCCTCCAATTATCGGGGCTATCCCACCGCACACTGAAATGGAAGAAGGAAGGTCTGCCGTATAGAGAGAAAACAATATAGGGGCCAATATGCACCCTTGTTTCAGCCCATTAGGTGAGGGAATAGATTGAGACAAACCTCTTGCTCCACCTTGTAATACCTTACACCACGTGTTCGAGTGAAGGGCTTTTACAAGTTCGAGTAAATATAACGGCATCCCTAGAATAGCGAGTTTTCTCCACAGGGTTGGTCGGTCGACCTTATCAAACGCTGTGGAGAAATCAATGAATGCCGCATATATTCCACCACCGCGAACACGTACATATTTATCGACAATCACCTGTAATGCTGGTAAGTTATCAAGTGTACCATGCTCTTTACGAAATCCAGTTTGTTCCAAAGGTAGGATGTCATTCGCTTCCATCCATTCAGAGATTAAAATCAAAAGACATTTTGCAAAAATTTTCCCTATCGAATCTAAAAGAGCAATTAAACGATAGTTCCCAGGGCTATCCCTCTCTCCTTTTTTGAATATCGGGATTAATATACTTCCCCTCCAAGAATTAGGGACTGATCTCTGTAAAAAGCACGCACGAAATACTGGAAGGAGAATCCTACTCCAGGATATAACGTCTTGCTTTATTATAGACATGGGCAGCTCATCCGGGCCCATAGCTCCGGACGCACTCATACTCTTTATCACCGAAGCGATCGTTTTCTCAGATGGGAGCTCTATATTAGGCTGACTATTTAGGGCTGAATCCCAGCTGTCCCCCTCTACATTATTAGAAGCATACAAACTGGATATAAATGATATCCAGACATTTTCAGCAATAGAGATAGGGATAGGGGAAGTTCTTACCCCACATCCTTTCCCTATTAGGGTCCAGAATTCTCTAGATGTATTAAAGGCCGATGCCTCTCTTAACCTGATCCAGAGAGAATCTTCTTTTTCTCTTTTTAATTTGATTCTAAGTATAGCTCTCCTTCTTCTTAATAAGGCTATCTTATACTCATTTTCTTTAGTTCTACTAATGAACTGTTGCCTTACGAGTTTATTTATTTCCTTATTTAGGGGTAATAATAAACTAGGAGGGAGATATGGCTTTTTAGGTTTACTTAATTTCCTAGCTCTCATGGTAAGGGTTTCCTTAAGAGTTTCAAAACATGAAAATTCCCTACCCTGCCAATCATCTAGTTCAAGTAAGGTTTGGGCGAGAATATTTTGTACATCTTTCATAGTGGAAGGGTCCCAGAAACACCTTCCAGACTTGCAATGAATAGAAACACCTTTATTAATTATAGACCATGATTCAGTATCTGGGGTTTGTATTGAAACTATTATATTAATCACATTATGATCGCTCAAACAAGATTGAGAGACCACCATGTCCTGAACATAAGAAAATGAATCATAATCCGTAATTACATAGTCCAAGATAGATTCACCCCTAAAGGAATTATGTGTAAACTTGACCAGCCAATCTACAACAAAACTGGTGCCTCTTATCGTAATGGCCAGCAATTTTAACATGAAGTTGCTGCAGGCGACAACCCGGGATCAAATAGTGGAAGCATTCGACCCGATATGGCATATTACCTCATTCCAACCTTATATGCAGAGAAAGGATGCAAGTGGGTTACAATTCGTAAATGTTGTGGAGCATCTGGGTCAGAGACTCTTGAATAGTTGCGTCAAAAACTGATATACCGGCACAAACCAATCCATCACTCTGCAATCTCTAATTCAATCATTGACTACACTCTAGTGCCACTCCCTTTACTTCATATGTCAGCTGACTATGCTCTGGGAAGCTGGCTGGAAAGTGGCCATCAACTGCTGAGGTTCCAGTTAAATCTGCAGGTCTCCTTGCACCATCAAGCCCAGACGAATATTGGCATCGCTTCTATGACCAATTGCAGAAGGCTGCAATGAAGAACAGATTCCACCAAGAAAGTGGAACTCAAAGCCAGACTCCAATGGAAAAAGGTATGTGTAACAATCTCTAACCCATTGGCCGAGCAGACCCAACTCTCTAAGGTACTTCTGGAGGACCACAATTGTACCCAAAGAGCACAAAACATCTCAGCCTCAGTAGGAAACCAGCCAAGAAGGGTCTTGGCCCAACTTAAAACAGCAAATAAGAAGCTGAACCATGCTTTATGGCAACTTAAAAATAACCCAAAATCAAGAACACAGAGTGAGATTATTAAACAAAATAAAAAGAAACAAATAACCTGGGTTCAGAACACTAAGGTAGTGATGTGTGCGTATCCTACTATGGTTGGACACACACTGTGTTGTTTAAATGCAATGAGATCTAATTGAATATTTATAAATTATACGGGGATAGTTGGTAATAAAATATATTATTTTTTATTTTTTAAGGGGTGACAAAAGTAAACCAAGTTGTAGCGTGCTGAAAAATCTGGAGCGCTGACTCCACTGGTATAGCGGAAGTGTGCACGCAATCGTGAAGTCTTTATTTATAAATATTCATTTAGATCTCATTGCAGTTTACCTTTGCCCATTCGTTCTTTTTTACCATTTTTCCTCACTTCCGCATTTACAAGTAGAGGCAACGCTCTAGCCCCTTTTTTCAACATAACCCGGAAGTATAACAACGATCCAGGAGTAACGAGTTTGGCCACAGTGAGTGATTTACAGCTAATTTAAATAGAGTTCGTCCGGCATAGTCTCGCACAACAGCGGAACCGCGGGATGGACTCACATCGAGTATAGTCTTTGCAAGGGAACATAAGTACGGCACAGCCGTTCTGAGGAGCCGACTTTACGTTCCTAAGTACGATCAGCGCATTGGAGGTAACAGCCATTTTTTCCTGCTGTCTCGTTTCTTCTTTTTTTCCCATTAGCATTGAGGCTCCTTGACTTTTCAACCCGTTTTCAAGGTTCATGAGGCAGTATCCTCACATACACATAAGTATGTATTAGGATTTTTTCCACGATGTCTCTCTCGCTCAATAGAGAATAGCTCACAATATCCATGAGTGTGTGTTTTCTGTTGTGTGTTTGTAGTGTCATGTATTGTTCCTTTTTCTTACAGGTCACCGCACCTTTTTCCTGCAAAGTTAGATTTATGGCTAATGTACACGTTTGGTATTGTGGCGCACCACTTATGTTTGCAGGTACCACGTTTTTTCCTGGGACACTAAAAACGTCCATTTTTCTTTTTCTTTTTCTTTTTCTTTTCAGACATTCAAGTATACTATTAGGTACCGTATATAAATGCATTATTGATTGCGTCCTCACTTATGTTTATAGTTATGTAAATAAGTACACGCTCTCTATTTAGGAGGGATCTTTGTTTTGTCCTGATGAAGATGCTTTGCATCGAAACATGTTGACATATTAGGAGTAACCACACATTATGTAGGACATCTCCGCACCACTTTTTTTACCAGTACCAGCCTCCCTTGACATATTAAAGATTTTTGTCTTAAGGGGCCAGGTCCTTTTTAATATACATACTTACATTCACTTCAGACCCTCCCTTTGCACCACACATAGCACTTTATCATCAGTGCTCCCGCGTAGTCGCAGGTCGTAGCACGCCCCATCCCGCAGCGGGGCGGGAAGACCCCTATGATGAAGCATGACACCATGGGCCATTTTGGTGTGTGAGGGGTTTTTAAACAACACAGTGTGTGTCCAACCATAGTAGGATACGCACACATCACTACCTTAGTGTTCTGAACCCAGGTTATTTGTTTCTTTTCATTCTCTTCCTCTAGAGGTGGATCCTTATGTTTTGATAACTGATTCTACGTGGAGGATGTATCCACCTCCAGTGCCCGTGTAGGGATTTTCCTCTACACTCCCTAATCCTGTTATTATTAGCTATTATACAAAATAGCCCTTTGAGTTAAGATTATTATATAAAAAGCCATATGGGAGTCAGCTTAAACTGAGGTTGACCTGTACTGGTGCAAAATTCTCTCAGCCACCTGATGAAATGATGCCATAGAGTTCTGGTGGTTGGTGAATCATGCTACATGCCCCTGGATGTCTTCCACAACCTTGAACGTTTCGGAAGTCTCCCGTTCAGCTTATCTACAGGAAATGTATGGGAGTTCAGAATCATCACAGGGAGCTATAAAAATAGAGTCTTCAAAACTAGAGGGGTAGGTTCATTAAGTGCAGTTTCTACAGGAGAAGTGGAAATAATAAGAAAAATGAGTCGACGTGATGGTGTCCCTGGTCCCAAAGTCTTCCCGCAGGTGATCTTTAAACAAAATCCCCACTTTTGGTCTAAACATCTTGTTACCTCATACAATCATGTTCCTTATTAACTACAAAATCCCAGATAGCTGGTGCGGGTCTATCCTGGCCCCAATCTATAAAGCAGGGAAAACTACACTACCTTCCAATTACAGGTTAATTCAATTGCTTTAATGGACAGGGAGACAAAATAATTAGCAAAATGGGTTCTTGCCGAGTTCTCAGACTGGGCCCACATGCGTTAATTGGTACGAATGAATCAATCAATCCATGCTATGTTGCCTTTCATTCAGCCTTTGATGTGGTACATACAGTGAGACATCTTGTGGTCCAAGTTGCAAAGCTGGGGTATTTCTTCTCCCCTCTTAAGAGCAATTCAATTGCTGTACACAGATACCTGAACAAAGGTAAGGCTGTGAAAATGTACAATGGTTTCAAAACAAATTCCAACAAGAAACAGCCTAAAGCAAGGCTGTTTTTTGGCTCAGATTCTATTTAACTTGTATCTTGTGGAGAAGACAACAGCTCTAAATAGTGTCAATTCTCATTCGCCCACGGTGGCTGGCTTTAATGCTTCACTTATGTTATACGCCAACAATGTCATCCTGATTAGTTATACCAAGGTCAGCCTTCCGCACTTCATCAATGCAACTACTCAGTACTCAGCGAAACATGGGTTAAGAGTCAATTTCAATAAAACAAAAACAATGCTAGTGACTAGGAGAAGATCTTCATCACCCACTTTCTATGTAGATTTTTGAAACTGTGATGTGATGTGTGATAAGTATTTTGGGGTGATTTTTGATTCAAGAGGTGCATTTGCGAATCAGTGTAGTGCAATCCAAAGAAGAAATAACACCCTAACTACTGCTTTTCACTGACTACGGAATTCTTTAAAAGGCCTGTCCCTCCAGCCACTCCTGCAAGATATGGCTGATAAACATTCTCCCTCTCCTACGCAGGAAGTCGAGGCTTTGAGAGGAAGAAAGGATATATAATTGATAATGCTATTGTAGGGACATATAGGCACCTGTTCGATCTTCCTTGCCAGGTCTCTCCTGCTCAAATTAATCTAGAGTTTGGCCTTAGGAGGCACAGCATTAGCAGCTTGGGTGCTTATTTTAAATTTTGCAAAAAGCTAAATAATGACTCAAGACCTACCTTTAGTTCCACTGTACGGAAAGCCATACATGATTTAATAAACACCATGGCATACGATTATTTAAACTTGGTCTTGTGCACCTCCAAGGCTGAGCAGCTCTGGGCTCTAACCCTTTCACAACCTACATTTAACAGACGCATACATTCTTCTGGGAAAATGATCACATCCCCATTGAACAAAATTGTGCTGTCTAAAAGATCTCAAGTATGGATGGTAATATGTTCATTTGGCCTCCTCAAAATTTAAATGTACTTAAGGGGTTTGTATAGTCTAACATACAAACTCAAGCTGCTAAGTCTTCAATTAGGTGATTTTCAAACATGTTTGGAGGAGATCGACTGTTGAGACTTTATGCTGAATTTGAAACTATCCAAAGGAAGACATTTTGCCATATTGCCAGTACCTGCCCAGCACTAATGGGCAAACAAAAAGGGCTGTTAAGACAGTACTTTATTAGAAACACCATACATACATTCCGGCAAGCAGTTATAGACTGTCCTCAGGTGGAGGTTGCATAGTTCTGTGGGAAATTTATGTGCAGTGCAGATTCAGAACTAGCAAAGTTGGAGTCATAAAGGTAATTATATCTGCGGCATTTGTATTGTGCTGGAGATTCTTCATGATCAGTCATCTACTGCGGGTCATGTTATGGGAGAACTAAAGTCAAATACCAAAGTATTATTCTCCTATATCAAACTTACTCAATTACAGATATGTTTATTCCAGCGGTTTTATTTTATATTTTGTAGTGGTTTTAGTACACAGAATTGAAATCAAGGACAAGCACTAACACTTTTCCTTGTGTATTTTGTACTAACTAACTATTTTTATTGCAAACGGCTGTCTCTAGTTGGATCAGAGTGATGACCTTTAAATCTAGACCAAAATAATTTTACCCTGTTTCTTCTTTAAAAATGTTTTATCAATGATCAAACTAAGTATGATTTATATTGTTAACTCTTTTACATTTGAATGTACAAAACACTTCTTCTCAGTATACTCATCGACTTAAAGCTTGTATGTTTTGTATTCTGTAGTTTGGTAGTTTAAACAATTGCTTTAGTACAAAGTTTTAAAATCTATCACGATCACATAGCACTTTTCTGTGTATTTTGCACTAACTAGCCATTTTATGGTAATACTTCTGTTTCTTGTTGTGTTGTTTTCTTGTGAATCTGTATTTGCGATTATATCATATATGAATTATATTTCTCTTTCTTGCAAAATCTTGACTGCACAAAACAGGTATATCTAGTATTCTTGATCAGGTAAGAAGAGTATGGTTATATTTCATAGATGGGAGTTTTAGGAACTGGAAAATAAGCTAAGCACTAAGCACTTTATTGAGAGTACTTTCTTTGAAATTAGGCTAAGGTATTACCTGACTTCTTAGAGTATTTATCTTTGCAATGAAATTGTGTGAAATCCTAATCCTACATTTCTTTTTAATATCTTTCACTCGATTCTGATTTCTGGCCAACCCAAGTATTTTAATTAGAAATGTTTGCATGTGATTCTAGGTTTATGTTAATATCTCTCCTTTCTTAGGGTAAAGGGTAGAGGTCTTAAGCGAGTCGAAAACATGTTAAGCAAAAGAATGAAAACAGGATTTTAAGTGTAAATCATGGTTTCTATTGGCAGATGTTGTAACTTGTAATTTTATTTTGATAATATTGTACATTTAAATTAACTGAACAATAAAGTGTTACTTAGCGACAGACAGTCTACGGTTATTTGCTGCTGTGCGAATTGTTAATGCTCTAAATTGTGCTTTTTAACCAGTGGTGACTCGCAGAGGGAGTGCTGCGTGGTGGTGGGGTGGGGCGGGGGAGGGCAGGTTGGGAGGTAGTGGAGTGGGACATGCGATGGCCAGGAGTAAAGTAACTAAATAAATAAATAAAACTATTTACCAACTCAGCGATGCAGCGAGCGCAAGGTAAATAATTGTATTTATTTATTTACTTACTTTACTCCTGGCCATCGTATGTCTGAATCCACTACCCCACCACCCTGCTCCTCTCCCGCCCTGCCCCACCGCCCCGCAGCACTCCCTCTTTTTTAGTAAAACTTTTTATGTGTACATCCAAAACTATACTTCTGTCTGCTACATTTTTGTACATTATGTGCGAATAAAGACAAACATATTTAATATTATTGTTTTTTAAGGGAGCAAGCAGCATGTATATAGGGTTTTTTCATGTATTTCGAAATTATCAAAAATGAAATGAAAATGTAAATGAACAAATAATTGTATACAGATGTGGTGCAATTATGCAAAAGGTTGTTATATTAGTGAGCTGCTAATGGTTTTGTGCCACTGGAAAGAAGTTTAACTAAGCAACTCTTTAGCAGAGTTTGTATTTTTAGTTACAGACAAAACACTGATGAAGCTTTCCTGAACCTTTTCCTAAATATATATTAATGTTTCTACAAATATTACATTAAACAAATATTCTAATAACGTATGCAGCAATAGAACACACATATATGGATTAATGGTACAGTGCAAAACTGGCTTTATCAATTGTATAACATCAGTGCAAGTACAATGCTTGCATTCTATCTATGTTTCAGGACAAGAAACATTTGAACCCCCAACCCCATTTATACTTGTGGCAGACTCCTGCCAATAAATGGTACTGCCAGAAATGGGATGATGCACATTGCTTCTCCGTATAATGTTTCACTTGATGTTGTAACAAGCAGCTTATTTGAAAACCTTAACATCTGGAAACCACGTTTCATGAACAGTAACATAAGGCAGTGGGAAACAATGTTTACATGTGTTCTAAAACCTGTACAGTAGAAAGTTTAAGCAAATATCAGAGCTATAATTCAAACACATATGATAATTCTGACACAAGAAACATCGGAAGCCAAACTTCTATATGGAAAATTTCTATGGCTGATTAATTGCAGAACATTTTGTGGCCAACACAAAGTCTATACTTCTGAGATCATAAAAAGAACTACAAATAAAAATGTTGATACTGCTTACTAATAACATCCATATTTAACAATCTTCAATTCAAAGATAAGCAACAATCAAAACCTTTTGCAACTTGCCGCTGGTGGTGGATAGAAGGGCCTGTGGCCGATGCACGTTCACACTCTAGTTATGCAGTAGACTAAGGATGTATCATTATCAGATTAAGAGTTCATTCCAGAACTTACTAAATTAATTACTGGAATTAGCCTAAAATGATATCTGAAACATCCTGTTACATTGTCTCACAAGGGGTAATTTGTGGCCTTCTCAAGGCTATTCATAGAACGTTTTTATAGTGGATGACAAGTAAGTGAATGCAATGGTCATCTTAGATTTTGTGACGATGGTATTAATTTCACTGTTTAAGTTATAAACCAGAAGGTGAGCATTTATTGCAGTATGGTATGGGAGGGAAGTGTGGACAAGGGATTATTATTGCCAGATTTCTGCATCTAAGGATCATTTAGGAATATATGTCTATGTAAATATTAATGAAAAAAACAATAGTTACAGGGAAGTTATGGTTAGGCTAATATTTCACTTGCACAAAACCAGTGAAATGCAGCAGTATAGTTACTGTTGATGTGATGTCATCAGTGATATCACTGACCATGCCCTGAGTGATGTAATACATGATGTCATAAGCAGTGCTTTGCAGGGGGCATAAGTTATAGCTAGCTCAGGTAACTATAGCTGCTGCATTTCTATGGTTTTGTGTGTCTGAAATTTGTACCTAGCTATAACGGGCCTGTAATCTTTGTTTTCTCAGTGAATTTTTTATATATATATATATATATATTTTTTTTTTTCTGAAAAAACTAAGTTTAAGGTGACATTATAGTTAGGTTTGGTAAAAATATCCTTATTTGCATAAAATAACCTTGGAAACTCACTGAAAAGAAACACAGATTAAAAGGACCTCATAATCGCATGAAAATGTCAATTAAAACACACAATTTTAAATTTAAAAGGCCACTGAAATTCACTGGTTATAGTTATCTCAGGTAACTATAACTCATGCCCTAAATTAACTATACCTCACTCCCCTGCCTTTCAGATTTTTGTCATCAATGTTGTCATATCAGATGTTGCACTGGTGCTATAGAATATGTCATGAGTTATGTAATATGTGAAGTAAATGGCAGTGCATGACAATGACGGTCAGACCCTGCATCAACCTCCCAAAGGATACCAACCTCACCCCCTGCATGGCCTTCGGAGTTGGATTCCCCGTTGTCACATCCCCCTGGGCAATGGGTGTGAGTAGTAGGGTGTGGAGGGTCTGGCTTCTCCATTTTTTTTCAATATCCTGCAAGAGTCTAATAATAGTTTCCTGCGATCTCAGGCAGGATCACACATTTTTTTAAAACTATATACAGTTTGCTTCATCATACTACTAATGCCTCTTAATTAATAGGGGGTTAGGATGCCTTTAACCTGCCATTTTCTTGGTATTTTCTGATTGTTTTCATAATACCATGATTCTTCCCCATATTCAATAATGGCAGCCATTTCATTTCTGTTTTTCCAACAGTTTGCCAAGCAGAGCATGAGCTCCCACAGGACCAGTGGGTGTCTCTCGCTCCCACAAGACAGTGATAGGAAAAAATTCGCTCTCAACCAATCAGATAGCTCTGTTGTTCTGTTCGTGTGACTGCAGGACTCTTGAAAGGCTCTAGCAAACCCAATCATCCAGATATACAAATATTTTTCAAACTTAGTTTCTATGAATGCACACCAAATCACAAGACTATGATCTAGCTTCCTGATTAAGATCAAGCCTCCTGAATTTGAATTTGGTGTAATTCCGTTCAGTCATTTTTCCTGTCGCATGTTCAAAAATTCCTATAGAAATTACATTACAGATTGGTTGGCCAAGGAAAATCTTAGTGTGAAGTAAAGCGATTTGCCTGAAATTTCTTTGTCCTGTTGATAGCAGGAGCAGGAGATACCAGAGAGGCAGTGCTCTAATTACAACTCTTCAACAGGAGAAACTGAGAGTTTCATACATATTCTTCATTCAAATACCATTTTCAACTCAGCTGTCCTGTATTCAGTGTTTGTTTCTGCATTAAGGAGGTATGGAGGCGCTGTCTGAGGTGCCAGGTCCAACTCCATTTAGCCATGGCAAAATGGCAGACCAAGGGTAGATATTTAACTGGAGCCAGCTTCCAGTTCTCCCTGGCTTGTCGATCTATAATTGGGACAAAACTCACGCTGCTGGTTTCCTACAGCACCGTCAGGTCACTAATGGAAGGTTGATAACACTGCTGAGGCCCTACAGCACTAGGGGAAGGGTAGGAGAGTCACAGTGCAATGGTGACAGTACTCACAGGGCATTGCTGGTAGAAAGTTCACACTGATGAGTCCTATATCAAAGACATGCTGTTCGAGGAAGCAAACATTCATGGGGTCCTATTGGGTACACCACAGGGAGAGGTCACTGCTGCAGTCTTAGCACTGACAGGGCGCTGTTGGGGAAAGGTCATATTACTTGAAAGTGTGTACACCACATTCAAAACTAGATGTTCTGTCCTAAAAGCGGATGTTATTTGCCAAGAAAAACAAGCAATAGCTAGTTCAAACCTGAGTCAGTGGCATAAACCAGGACCAATTTAGATCCCAACTTTCATATAACTCATTACTTGGATTCATCCTTGACACCAACCTCAGTCTCAAGGACCACACTGCCAAGGAAACAAGGACAGGCTGGTACCATCTGACTGGAGGCAATAATGTGCAAAAAGAAAAAACTAGATGGCAGACGCAGACCTTCTCTATGAATGCACCCATGATCTAAAACAACATTCCTGTTCTATAATGAGTTAAAGACACCTCTTTAAAGAGCACTACATCACTCTGCAGTAACAGTTAACTTTTCTGAGAATCCCATGTCCCTGTAATTAGTCCTTGACACTGCATGGGGCTCCATAGCGCATAGGATAGGATTACATTTATGATTACAATACCTTCATCAGCTTCAAACCAATTATTTTAAGGGAAAAGAATGGAAATACTCCAGAGGTCAGGCTTACATCTCCCCACCCACCAAAAAAAACTAACAATGGGGAGGTGTGGCCAAAAGCCAATATGTCAAGTGAGCCACGGGTCAAGAAAGTTTGGGAACCCATGGCTTAAAGGAAAAGTTAACCTGTGAGAGATCACACATTAAAAATGTAACGCAATTGAAATAGACTGTTCTGGAATCCAAGAATGTATTAACTTTTTTAATGAACTGTTATATTAACACTGGTAACAGAACAGGGCTCTGCGAACAAACATTAGCTATTGTGATGCAGAAGTGTATCTTGTTGTACTTGTTGTCATGGAAAGACATAGAAAACATTGTGAAGAGTGAAAGAACACTAACCTGTTTTCCATACAAACTGATTTTCTGCCTTTTCGTCTACATCGGCTCTCGTGTGTGGAATGAGGATGATCAATAATAGCAGGAATTTGCTTGTGTTGTGCCATGGCCAGTGACCATGAGCCCAGCCATTTATCAGGAGCATAATTAAGAAACACGAGGAGTCTTCTGTTTCCTACAATTAAATTATATAATAATTAGTGCCCTTAAACACCAGCATTTGAAAGAGTTTAAAATGCTTACATATTTTGTATTTCGCAGTCCATAACATCCTTCTCTTGCCCTGATTGTCCTTATGTACTGTTGTCCCAATTAAGGTGCAATTCCGTGAATCCATCACACACAATGCTGATCACATGCGCATAATTTTCATAGCATACAATTATTACTGTACTATGAAATTAAGTAACAAATACAAAATTCAATTGGACCTATACAGTTCAGTTAGTTTCATACTATAATTTAATTACAATAGATGTATCTAATAATTGCAAAACTTCAAAACAGTGGATGATGTAAGAGCTATGTGCTTTCAAATAAAATGCAGGATGGCACTTAGTGACCCCAAGCACACAGTTTATTGGCAACAAATTCTCATACTCTCATACTAAAATTGCCACAAAAAAAGAAATTAATGCTCTTCTCTCTAGAATTGTTATCAAGTTAGAACATGTTGAGATCGTGGCAATCTCCAATCCTATAGTGATTGGACCAGCTTAAGTAAAGTTGCTGTCAAAGAGAATAGATCAAACTTCAAGTGGGTAATTAAATTATGTCTAGGCAAGCTGATGACATGTAACAAGAATAAATGCTGAGTCTATACTGCTTTTAAAGAGATAGTGTTGTGTTGCTTAATCTCTGTACTTTCCACTCCAATGAGCCTCTGATAAGATTTCTTGAGTAAAATGCATTTGGCCGCTATGAAATTACACTAGGGTATTGAACTATTCATATCCCACTACTTTAGAAAGCTTACATTTCACATGCTTTAGTCAAAGAATATTTACAAAGTGTTATGTGGGTGCTTTCCCATTCAGAAATGTGCCCTGGAACTCCTAACAGATCCCAGTATAGTCTATTCTCTTTTGTTACAGGGAATGAAACCGCATACCTCCAAATTCCTCTAATATACAAAGGCACTATTTGGTATCGTGTATAATGCTAATAACCTATGTATTAGAATGTCCAGGTGGTTGCTAGGACGTACTTGGGAAACCAACGCTGGAACTGAGTTGGCTGGTGAAGATTGATGTCGCTGGATGGGATCTCTGTTACTTGCAACTTGATAAAGAAGTATGTTTTTTCCAACTTTTGGGTCTGAGCATGACTGGTTGGCGTACGGAAAACGAGACGCTTCATATGACTGCGAAGAGTGCTCCAGCATGGTCTGCTGGTCACTGGCATCAACTAAGCTCCTCTATGATGTGATTGTGCGAACATTAACTTGGTTACATGAGAACTGTATGTCACACTACGTGTCTGACAATAATAAGAATTGTGATGCTTCAAACTGGTTGCCTAGGAACCACAAGTCTCTGGGAAGGTATCCATATGGGACAGTGAATGTCTGCGCGTGTTGTTGCCAGGTAAAGAAAATAGTCAGATGCTGAAATGTCCTGTGGAGCATCTACCAAGCATCTTACGTCATCTGTCTTTCATCAGGCAGTTGTGGGCACACAGCACATGGGTGTTTAGTTCCTTAACGTGCCTTCATTACTTTAAGGGTGTCGTGATGGGATGAGTCACCCAGGCTACATCATGGATACAGCAGCAAGCTGTAGAAAACATAGAAAACGTATGTGACCTGTGTTCATCTCTGTTAAGACAAGGTGACTATTTTTGACAGGTACTCAAATGAAATTATCTTCGACACAAGAGCTCTCGACAGGTCCTAACCTGTCTTTTATGCAGCAAGACTAGCTGCCGTGTTCAACCAGCAACATATTCATTGTCTTAATGTTCTTCATCATGTCATAGTGAATTGAATTACGTGGGTGTGTTTTCTTGCAGGTATCTGTGTTTCAATATTAAATCCTTAACCGCAGCGCAAATTCTCCCGCAGTATGGGAGAATTAAAGAGTGGACGGGGCTGCGTTGGCCAACGGACGTGCGCAGCACCAGGGAGGTAGTGCTTGCGAAGCACCAAATGGGTTAAGTCAAATACCAGTGTTTGTGCCTACAACTTTTGGGTTTAGGCACATCTATCATTTTAGAGTTTAAGCGCTTAAATTCTGTGTTCCATTTGTAAGGACAGGTTATTTCAACATGCAAAATGTCCAATTTTTTTCTCATGTCACATGGTGAACCTCTGTCACAATGGCACAAATGAAGCAAGGTTTTTAGCCACTATGCTAGAGTGTGTGGTAATTCTCATAGTGCAGAACGGAAAATGCTTTGTTGATGCACTGTCAAGAGGTATTCGAGCATCCTCCTAATTTAACTGACAATGGCACAACTAGATTAAGTGAGTTTGAAATCTGTTTGAAAAAGCTTGATTTGCATTATCTAGCCAAGGTGAGCACCGTATTAGAATGTTACCACTTTGGGAGGAGGATGCAACTTCAAGGTGAATCTGTGGATAAATATAGTACTCAACTACGCAGACTAGGTGCTACTTGTGGGTTTGATGCCTCAAATGAACAACACTTGTGGGATTAGGTTGTGTTGGGGTGTACTTTAGATAAAGACAGGAAAAGTATGTGGCAAAAAGATAACCCTTCTTTGCAGGACATGTTCACAATAGCCAAGATGCACAATCATTCAAAAGCTTGTGTAGAGGTTATTCACAAAGAGACATTCTTAGTTGATAAAAGTGAAGCTACAGCAATTATGTTATGTTATTTTAATTTGATATAGCTCACAAATAACCCCAACAGAATATCTTGACACTGCAAGAGGACACTGCGGCAGGAACAGAAATGCAGAAATTAAAATAAGAAATGTTCTGAAGTTTTCAAAAGTTCAGTTACGGTGTTTCATGAGAAATAGGGTCATGAGAACTCTTCATCTAATTCACAGAGTTCTAGTTATGCAAAAATATTTCTAGGCAATTGTTTTTGGTGTTACAAATTGGGACACATGGCAAATATTAAAGATTGTCCAGCATGGAAAGTCAAGGGCAAGAAATGTGGTCGCAAAGGTCACTTGGCCAAGTGTTATAAATCTTCCAAAGATGGGAGGAAAGTAAGGAAGGAAGATTGTGATTATGATGGTGAATACATTGAAAAGGTATTATTTTCCAAGTGTAGGAACGCTCTGAAGAAGTTCCTTTGAAAGAGGTTCTGGTTAACGATAAGCCAGTAAAAAATGTGTTTGACTCTGGTGCCAAAGTAACACTAATACTCAAACATTTCTATGGGCAACATTTGGAAGGGATGGCGAAATTGTGGAGCCCTGATATGAAACCACAAGGGCTATGGTCGAGAATTCATAGAATTTCTTGGGTACTTTAGGGCACTATTGAGTTTAAAGACAGAATCATACCAGGGAAAACCTATGTCTCCAATAAAAGTGGATTCTCTTATCAATTGGTTCCACCAATGCGATTTATATGTCTATTTGGATCCCAATGAGAATCTCTCTGTAAGGGCCAGAGAAATGCTTCCCATTGAAACATTGTCAAAAGGTGAAGTGAGTGGGTGAAGGAATTCCTTGAGGTGTTCTCAAGCAAATTGGGGTGTCTCACAGATTATCTACATCTAATTAGGCTAAAGTCAGATACAAAACCAATAGTGGCTAAAATGAGGAATGTTCCTTTGTTGATGGAAATTAGTATGAAGACTGAACTTGATAAGCTGGTCAAGTGTGGGATAATTGCTGAAGTAGAAGCAATAGAATGGGTTGCTCTGGTGGTTATGGCAAGGAAAGCCAATGGTGACGCCAGGCTTTGCATCCGCTTTTCAAAGGGCAATGGAGAGGGTCCTAGAAGGCATTGCTGGACTCAAAATTTACCAGGGTAAAGTGTTAACATATAGGTCTAATTTTGATGAACATAACAGTAGGATGTGTAAGGTGCTGTGTGGTTACAAAATAGTGGTCTAACTTTGAAATTAAAAAAGTTCACATTTAATGTCAAAGAAATCAAATATCCAGGGCACACAGTAAAAGCTTCTGACATTAACCCTTAAAAAAGGTTGGCAGAGACAATTAAGAACCTGCACCTACCTAAAAATATGGAGGAACTAGTAAAGTTCTTGCCATGGCTGAGTTTAATTTTGTGCCACAATTTGCTGAGAAGACAGCGTGAATGAGGAATTTCTAAGACAAGAGAAGGAGTACATTTGGTGCAAGATGTGTGAGGACTTTGAGCATGTTAAGACAAATCTTGATAAAGCTTCATGTTTACGAAGTTTTGAACCTGGCAATGTGACTTTTGTAAGGACGGATTCGAGCTCTAAGGGTCTCAGTGCTGTATTGATGCAGAGATCCAGAGGGGTAGACAGAACCATATTGTTTATATCAAGGGGCTTGAGAGGAGCAGAGAAAGAGGCTTTTGTAGTCTTTTGGCCCGTAAGGAAGTTAAGGAAATTTTTTGGAGGCATAAGTTTGCGATTAAAACCGATCACAAAACTCCTAGGGACGTGTTCTCCAAGAAAGGTTGGTTTTTATATCTCATAGGATTCGAAAGTGGGCGGTTGTTTTTCAGGAACTTGAATTTGACATGTCATATGTGCCAGGTGGCAGTACATTTCTGGCACATTGTACTTCAAGGTTAGGTGACACTTATGAGATTTTAGAGCTTGATGATTTCTTTGGAGTGGAAGAATTTGGAGAAGAGGTGAATGTCTGTCTCATCAGCGATGGCATTATATAGGAAGAAGAATGGAATTAGTGGATGATCCCATTCTCCATAAAGTCATGATGATGATCACTGATTGGTGGAGTGACAAGAACGAGTGTGAGGAAAATGCTATAAGATTTTGACATGTGAAAGAGGAATTAAATATTGTTGGTGGCTTACGTTGAGGAAAGGGTTGGTGGAGAATGGGCATGCCAGCTATATGGGGATAGCCAAATCCAAGGAAAGAGTTTGAGAAGGATACTGGTGGCCGGCAATGGATATGATGATTGAGGGGGAGGTGAGGAATTGTATAGAGTGCATACACAATGACGAGGTGTTAAAATGCAGGACGCAGCCCATGGTTCTGAGGGAACAGGCTTTGAGCCCTTGGGCTGACATAGCAGTGGATATTTTGGGTCTGGTAAAGATCAAAACATGTGACAGATATGGCATCATCTGCATTGGTATGTTTTCTCTCTGGTTGGAGATCAAAGTGGTGAGCTTGGTTGAGTCTGGAGTGATAATACAATTTTTGCAAGAATTATTTGAGAGGGAGATTTTTCCTTCAACTCTCCTTACTGTCAATCGGATGCAGTCTATATCCAGTGTAGTGGAAATGTTCTTAAAGAAGAGAGGCAATAAGCATAAAAAAGCAGCGCTCTATCGTCCCGAAAGTAACAGTGTGGTGAAATGGTTTATACAAGAACTTAAGGAAAGTTTGCAACAAGCTGTTGTGTGTGGAGTAAACTGAAAGTATGAACTCAGGAGGAGAGTGAGCAAATATCGCTTAACCCTATACTCGTCAAAGGGAATTACTCTCTTTCAACTGTTCAAGGGTGGGCTTCCCGATAGTGAGGTGGTTACGGTGTAGGTGAATGAGGGATGAATGGCAGTGGATTATCATGTAGGCAATGTAGAGAGCTGTAGAGAGAGAGAGAGAAAGAGAAGATGGTAAAGAGAAAGAAGCTGTATGATGTACGGAAAGCAGTTAAGAGAACCTTAGTACAGGTTGGTGACTGGATTAAAATGAAATCCTTTAGAATGGGAAATAAGGTTTCAAAGTTCAGTACTCCTCTGAAAATCATTAAAGTGTTTAAAAATGCTGTTAAAAACAAAAACAAGTGATCACAAAGTATGGAATAGTAGCTATATATCATCCTGTGGTGTGTGAAACGGAGTCTCTGGTTGCCGAATTGGAGTCTCCAGGTATCAGTGGTGGTTGTTGGGTAATGCTCAATTAAAAGAGTGTCCAGGGAGAGATCTTAATGCATTAAGAAGACTCCTCTGCATTGGAAAGACTATGTTTAGGCTTATGTGTAAGTTTGATGTGTTATTTAGTAATACATCATCAACTTTCATTTTGTATGTAGGTTTGTATTTATAGAAGTAGAAAACTCAAGTTCTCATGCAAGACAGTGATGGGAAGGGAGGTGTGTGGTATCTTGTATAATGCATATTTCCTATGTAGTAGAATGTCCAGTGGTTGCCAGGAACGATGCCACTGGCTAGGGTCTCTGTCACTTGAAACTTAATAACAAAGTAAGTCTTTACTACTGAGTCCCTGCTCTCTTCTATTAGGTGAATTTAACACAGAACTCACACATTTGCTGTATACACGAAAGCTAACAATAGGGAAATTGTCTACATTTTAAAATGCATTACTTCCCTTATGATTGCCTCATTTACCTCTGCTATGAAGATATTAAGATATTAATATGTCTTCCACTTATGTCCTGTATGAAACTGGAACTATATGTTTTTTTAAGATGTTATTGATGTGGTTACCAAGTGTATCAAGTTCAATTTCCGGATAAAATACCTAAAGAGATTGGCTAGGTTGCAAACTGTACCTAAAAATAACAACAAATTGGCATAATGCACATACATGAGAACTTTACTCTTTTTGCACCAATTAATAGCGGATGCTTGCAGTACACTAACGTGCGTAATTGCAGCATCTAATATTGGCCTAGCAAGACCCATTTATTATAAAATTGTTCATAGTCTAGCCCAATTGATGCCAATAATTTATGTAAGTAATTAATTTTTTTGTTTTGCTATTTTTTTGTAAATTTCTTTTGCTTGTATAAAATATGTATATGCCATTTATCATTGATTTTTATCTGTTTTTATTTGAGGTGTTTACATATTTTGTATAAAATGAAAAATTTGGTGGAATGTTATTGGTAGTCCCTCCAAAGTCCTACAGTTTCTGCACTGTTGTTTACTCTGGAGTGTGAGTAAGAAATCTAACCCTCCCAGAGTCCAACACTTTCCCTACTGCTATGTAAATTGGAGTGGTAATGGTAAATCTAATCTTTCCAGAGTCCAACTCTTCTCTGCTGTTGCATGGATTGAATTAGAAATAATACATTCAACCCTTCCTGAGTCCACCACTTTCTTTAGTAATGCATAGATTGAATAAGAAATACTAAATAATAAACCTCTTAAATCCAACACTTTCTCTATATTGCTTAAACCTGTAGTGGGAATAATAAAGCTAACCCATCCGGAGTCCAACACTTTCCACACTGTTGCTTAGATTGTAGTGGAAATAGTAAATCTAACCACTATGGAGTCCTTCACTTTCCCTATTGAGACATATGTTGGAGTAGGAATAGCAAATCTAAACCTCCTGATCCAACACGTTTCCTACTATTGCACAGATTGGAGTGGGAATGGCAATTATAACCACTTCAGAGTCCATCACTTTTCCTACTATTCCTTAAACTGGAATGGGAATTGTAAATCTAAGCTCTTTGGAATTAAACACTTTCCATACTTTTGTTTAGACTGGAGTGGGAATAGTAAATGTAACCCCTGTGAAATTCAAGAGTTTTCTTACTGTTATGTAGACTGGAGTGTGAATAGTAAATATAACCTGTCGGGATTCCATCACTTTCCCTACTCTTGCATAGACTTGAGGGGGAATAGTAAGTCTCACTCCTCTAGAATCCAACCCTTTTCCTCCTGTTGCTTAGACTGGAGTGGGAATAGTAAATCTAACCCCTCCGCAATTCAGTACTTCCCTACCATTTTATAGGATGGCAGTAGTAAAATAATCCTTTATGTAATGTTTGTTAACCTACATTCGTATTATTTTTTATTGCTATTTAGTGTCATATGTCCATATTTATCAATCATTTCTATATTTTATGTTTTTTATTATTTTTATAAAATGTTTTTACGCTTAATATTTTTATATTTATTCTGTTAGTTTATTTATTTGTTATATCCATTTTTATGATTGCTAATATTATTTTTCATTGTTTATATATATATTCTATTGGCGGTTGCCAGAAGGTAGTCATAGTTTTATAGTTAAGACCAAAGATTCCATAGGAAAAGCCTTTCTTGTTTTGACAATAACTTTGCAGCTGCTTGACGAATCTGCAAAAAACTTCTAAAAAATGTCCCCTCTTCTGGTTCAGCTGCTGTTTTGAAAATTTTGGGGTGATCTGTCAAGCGTGGGTTGAGAAAAAAGGGGGGGTCCCAAAACTTGTTTTCCCCATTTTATGTCTATGGGGATTTTTCATTTATTGAACACAAATACAGCCCGAACCACTGAACTGAATCACACCAAATTGGGCAGAAAGCTAGATCCTGGTCCATAAGGCGGGCTTTTTGTAATTTGGTGTAAATCCATTCAACAGTTTCAGAGATGCTTAAATAATAGAGATATCTGGGAGCCCAACAGCCTACTGAGACCCTACAGAAATTTGATTGCCTGACAACAATTCAATCAGGAAGTGTTGGCAGCCATCTTGGGACTCGGTTGAACCAAGACTCACAAATTATATTAAAAAACAATAGGGTGCAGAGTATGGCTATGCCTCTTGGAAGGTCCTATTCCAAGGGCCAAAAAAACTATTTAAAAAAAAAGATTTCAGTAAGACCCACAGGTCTGGCTGAAAATGTAAAAATGAAGGAAGCACGGGCTTCTGCACTTTGTTTATTATTGGCCCCCGGGTAGGCCAGGTACTGGGACATGATTTGTAATTATAGGAGGGGGACACACAGGCCCCCCTCTTGTGGGGCTTTGTATGCCCCAGGGACCACCACCTCCTCCATTATGTAAATGTTAATGCAGGGGAGGCCCGTATGGACTCCCCTGATGCATCTGGGACCACCACCTCCCTGAGGCTTTATTGAAAATAAGTGCAGGGGCACACAGACCCCTCTCAGTCCCGGGGGCCACCACCTACCAGGGACTTCATTGTAAAATAATTCCAGCAACCTGCACAAACACACCAGGAGCCACCACCTCCCCAGGGCTTTAATGTAAAAAAATGCTGTGGGGGCAGTGCAGACCCCCTGCAGCCCTGAACCACCAACTCCAAAGGGCTTTTTTTTTTAATTGAGTGCGGGACCACCACCTCCCCACGGAAAAATACAATCAAAGGAGTGGGGTCGAGTGTCCTCCCTCTTGGAGCCAATAATGGCCCAGGGGACCGCCACCTCCCAGGGCCGGCTTCAGCAATGTACCGGAGTGCCAACTCCCTGGACATTGCAATTTGCCAAGGCTTGGCAGGAGCACAGCTTCCACTAAGCCATAGCAAACACTGCTCCACTTTCAGCAAACAAGTGCAGAAAAAATGCTCTTGGTTGCTGAAAGCGGAGCAGAATTGCTTTTGCACAAATCTTGTCCAGAAGTAATGCTAGCTTCCACAGGATGCTGGGAGCCGGCAGGGACAGTCTTGAAGCCCTTCTCAATTGTTTTATAATTTAAAAAAATAATAATAAAGGGCAGGGTCCATGGATTGGGATCCCTGGGACCATAATCTGCCCAGGGAAAGGAGCCCTCAAGGAAAGGAGGAGCTCACAGCACTCCATGTATAGGGAGCAGTATTTATGGGACAATACATGTTTTTGTTTGCATTTGCTGTTTAATAAGTTTCATATTTAGTGTGGTTCATGAGCTATAGAAAAAGTACTCCTGAATAATCTCATAAACCCCGGCCCCTGCACACAACCATGTCCCTCCCTCTTTCCCAATCCTTTCCATAAACCTTTTGAGGGAGGTCTGACCTCAAAACATTTTGCTTAACGGGGCTCAGAGCAAAAACGTTTGAAGACCTCTGAATTAGACTAACAAAGGGTTATAGCCTGGGGGTTAGTTATAAATAATTGATGCATAAAGTAAGAATATGTATATTTCTTTCTTTTTCCTTTTTTAGTTAGTGCTGGCTCAATAAGAAATATTGCGAAGCGTTTATCTATAAATATGAAACACAGTAGCAGTGTTTTGTTACTAAATTGGAAAGGATCCTGTAGCATAGGGGTAGTGTGCTATGTATTGCATACTAAGGACAATCGCGGTTTGATCATGCAGTACGCAAGATGAATAGTGAAAATATATGTGGGCAGATTTACAATAAACGAACGCAGCACAGTGCAGCAAGACATTTGGCTGCACCGCGCTGCGTTAGTTTGGAAACACAGGTATGTGTCATATTTACAATAATATGTTGCATCTCTGTGCTTCACCGTGCGCTGGCGCACAAGCTGCTGCCATGCGCCGACGCAGGGATGATTGTTTGTGTGCAGGAAGGGTTCCCTTCCTTCACATAAACAATCAGAAAGGGCGTTTTCCAAATTCTATGTGTGCTGCGTTGGCACACATAGAACTTGTAAAACGTCATTTATTTAAAGGATTGTTTATGTACAGAAGGGGACACCTTCCTGTACATCAACAATCATTAGAGGTTATTTCCTTGTTCTGTGTGTGCTGCAGAATGCAGCATGTATAGAAAGAGGAAAATAACGAGGAGAAATTAATACATTTCTCCTCGTTGTGCCTCCCTACGCCTCCCCTGGGGAGGCGTAGCATTCAGTCACATTTCCAGATTTACGATTTCTTGTAAATCTGGAAATGTGTCTTGTTACATGGGCGTTGCATGGGAACACCCAGAGCAACACCCATTGAATGCCCCTTTTGCGCAAAGTGCTGCGTGTAAAGGGGCCAGATGTACAAGGACAGGAAAAACCACGCGGGGTGGCTTTTCTTGTCCTTGTAAATATGGGGCAGAAAAATGCGCTGCCAGTGTGTCACAAAAAGTGAAGTACTGGCAGCGCAAGGAGCTTGTAAATCTGCCCCATTGCCTTTATTTTTGTATACATTTTTATTAATTCAGAATAAACGAGGGGAGACTTGATGCTTTGAAAACCAGTTAGTGAAGGGAACACGTTAATTAGATTTTTCATTATCTTTATCTCGTCTCTGCCGCATGCCTCGGGCTCTAAAAGCAAAACGGAGCAGTCAGTTTAAACATTTGAAAAGGAACGAACTTGCAACTGGTGACGTTAATTAACTAATTGACATCCCTGAACAAGGGATCACGGGTGTTACATCGCAGTACACCGAAATCAAGTAGGAGGAAGGTAGTTTGGAGCAGGAGAGGCGGTAAGTAGATAAATCACGGAGGGTTAGGAAAGGCGAAGGATTGTCAGAATCAGTGCTCCGACTGAAGTTTGAAATAAAGCAACCTTGTGATTTTAATTTGAGTTCTGCAACTGTTAATAGTAAAAGTCCTGTTTCATATATTAAATATACTGAGGTTTAAAGGGCATGTGTTTTTCTTGTCAAAAAGTGTATATCTTTTAAGAGGCAAGCTCTCTGCTTTTTCGGAAGAAAGTCTGTGGAAGCACTTCAAATTACACTTTTGTTAACAGTAAATGTCTTTTGCAGATTCAATTACATTGCGGTTTTAAGGACCATGCCTGTATCCAGTAGTGTGCCAATTGATGTTAGGATGAGATACAAGGGGTGAGGCTCGGTTTTTCACGTTAAAGAGTGGATTTCTACAAAGAGGCATGTTCTCTCTTTATTTTTTTAACGATTAAGGCGCATATCATCAAGACAATTATCACCGCTTTAGCGGCCGTTTTGGGCTGGAAAGCGGCAGCAATTATAACAGGTATCAACAAGGACACGCTAACTGTCTTTAGCGTGTATTTCCTTGTATTATCACCCATTTCACTAACGCCTTGCATCTCAACACTAATGAGATGCAAGGTAGGCGAAAATAGTCGCTAACACAGCTCCTCTCTATCAACAAGGATATCGCTAACGCCCCTAGCGACAGGAAAAGTTGCGCTAACCGCGTATATATCGCCGGTTTCTAACACCTACTAATTTTCTGACTTACCTCTATGTATCATGGGAGGTGGATTGTGAAGCTAAGTCCGCATCTCCCTATCAACAATGTTTTCCCTATCGGTGTTTTTTATCGCTGTAAATCCAACGATATTGCCACTTTTCGCCGCTATTGCTGGGATTTCTATCGCCGCGGCGATGCGCGTAGTTAATAGTGTGCTAACCGGGCGATAGAATCCGGAGATAGAAATGTTCATGCTACACATGGCCAGCGATAATTATCGCTGCCGCTTGATGATATGCCCCAATGTTCCGTATATAAAATCACTGAACTAGGACTTGATGTGTGCAGATGCAGCTCAGTTAATATTAGAAACGCCTGGTGGGTCATGTTCTATCACAATTAAGAGTGAATTGCTTTAAAGACAAGTTCTCTTTCATTCAGAAGAAATAGAATCTTCCTGTATAAATCACCAATTTGGTCACTTGAGTTAGAGTGATCCATTAAATCGCTTGAAGTGGCATTACCAAATTAGTGCATTTTTGGTTACAATAAACTGTTAGAGGCACTGGGAATCCTCCAGTTTTTATACGATCTAATGATGTTTTGCCTGAAATTCAATCTGGTGGTGCAGCTATGAAAGTGCACCAGTAATTTCAAAAGTGGCATAAACTACAATTGAGGCGATCTGGCCCCACAGCAGCAGATACTGTTTCATTGCTAGGGGTTAGTAAATATAACGACGATGATTACTGATTTTGAATCATAGAGACAGGAATTTTAGAATGTCATTATTATTCCTTACAGTATCCTATATCGTGGTGAATGCATGGAAAAGGTCGGAAATATAACCATGTGCGCGTGGGGCACAAGGTATGCACAGAATTTGATCTACTAAGGTGAAAGAGGGGGTTTATGAGAATTGGGAAACTATAGGAATGGGGCTAACAAGAACGTAAAAGAAGTACTTAGGTGAGACAGATATATATATATATTCTAATAGGTCACTTCTATAAAGACGAGATAATTCAGCTAGCTGCTCAATATCTACATAAGAGTAACAAGTTCAAGAGGAAATGAACTAAAAGAAGAATTCTGCAATGCAAATTAACACTAAAGTAAGTGCGCAATACCTCTAGGTGTTAATAATAAGAAGTCTTTGGGGATTATATTTCATTTGGAAAAATAATAGTTAAAAAAATGACTGATTACAGAGAACCATTTTAAAGATTATTACATTTCAAGAACAGAAGACATATTTTGCTTGGAGATAGTGCTCGAGAAGGAAGCCTTATTATATAAGGTAACTGATTATTGAATTTTTAAATAGAATTTAAGTATGAGAGTTTTAGTAATCAGGTAGCTAGGTTCACATGGGTCACTTCTGCAAACACTAAACAACTGACTGAGGTAAAATTGGGTTCTCTAGGGTAGGGTTTGGAAATTGAACTGGCATACGATACTGTTCTTATGTATGATAAACGTTCATGATACTGATGGAGAACTGCAATAATGTTGCACTTTGGGAAACACCCCTATCATATTATTGGAGTGCTTTGTGCAAGATTATTTTCTGTCAGTAATAATTCTATTAACATTGCTGTTTATCTATGTATTGAGTTTTCAGTTTAAAAAAAAAAAAAATATATATATATATGTCCACAAAATGCTTCACCCAAGAAGGAAAGGTGCGCTCACATGATTGGTAATATTTATTTAGCATTTCCATCGGACATTGCACCGGACGCGTTTCAGTCTTAGCGACCTTTCTCAAAGGTTATAGTCCGGCATTGCCACTGTTGCAAAACCTTTCCGTCCCAACAGGTTGCTGATTTTATACTGTTGGTCCCCATTGGACCTCCTCGGTGGTGTTACTTTCACTGCATTGTGGGACTTGTGGTTTGCACATTTCAAACCCTCCAGTGGGTGAATGCCTGGTCTACAGATGTCCGTTTAATTATTGTTTTCGTGCTGTTTTTCAATCATGTTCCCTCGCAAGCCTACTTTGAAGGCTGTGCGGACCCCTGCCTCGGCTGGTCCGAGGTGGCAGCCAATACCCCTGTGTGTCTTCCGACTGCAAACAAACTTGGTCCATGGCGGGGCATTATGGCGCTCTTGTCGGGTGGGGCGTCCTTTTCGGTGGGACCGAGCCGGTATTAATGTCCACAAAATCCTTCACCCAAGAAGGAAGGCGCGCTCACATGATTGGTAATATTTATTTAGCATTTCCATCGGACATCGCACCTGACGCGTTTCAGTCTTAGCGACCTTTCTCAAAGGTTATAGTCCGGCATTGCCATTGTTGCAAAACCTTTCCGTCCCAACAGGTTTCTGATTTTATACTGTTGGTCCCCATTGGACCTCCTCGGTGGTGTTACTTTCACTGCATGTATATATATTCAAAAATAAGATTCTCCTTAGTATATAGGAAATAATCGTCCAGCACTCCAGAAGGGTTGAATCACTCGGATCTTTATTTAGATGATAAACATCTACGCGTTTCAGCAGTCTCAGCTGCCTTGCTCACGATGTTGGAGCACCATCATTTTTACTTTAAAATACTCCATCAAAGAGTAACAACAATGAAGAAGGACTATCAAAGTTTCCACACATATGCCCACACACTCTTTTTGGTTGAAAGGGTCGGCCATATTTAAATGTACACGGGGCATATACAAATAAATGACTTGTTATTTGGAAAGTTCCAATTTACACCATCTATTCTATAGAGATGACAACGCAAAATACTTTATATTCACAGATGTTGCTGCCATATTTCACTTTCATCTTTCTGGATTTATATATATCACAGAGATATTTCACCCCTTGCATTTTTAGTCCAGATTAACTCACAAGATAAAAATTATTTATGGCTCTGCCAAACATCTACCAAAGAATGCATTTATATATCTGCACCTATTCAACTTACATTATGGATGTTTCTTCATTTTATATTTTCCACGGAAATAAAGATGGTATTATTCCTTAATCCTGTATACTATAGAAAAATTACAATTTATCTCAAAGTGCTAGTGCTTTGTGCAAATTAGTCATTGAAAGTGTCAGTGCTTCACAATATATTGTTATACACATTTCATTAGCCAATTAGAAAAACATTTATCAAATAAATACATAATTCAAATATCATTACATAACTAAAAGGAATTTTCTAAATCTCAAAGTTTTTCTTAAAGTGCAAGTGCTTTACAAATATATATATATATCAACGCACTCCACCACTGCTTGCAATACTTATCACAGTACATGGAGCACGGACGATGAAATGCGTGCTGAGAGTTTTATTTAATGTCAGCCATTACACGTTTCAGCCCTCACAGGCCTTGATCACATGGCAGGTGCCAGTAGGTGGTTATAGTTAGGACCTATTTTCCATAGGAAGAGAGTGTTTGGTTTTGGCAATAACTTTGCTGCCATTTGATGAATCTTCATGAAAGTTTCAAAACTAATTACTGCTCATATCAGCTGCTGTATAATAAGTTTAGGGGTGATTCATGTTTTCCCCATGTTAATTCCCATAGTGACTTTAGACACGACTACAACCCGAACCGCTGGACAGAATTACACCAAATTTGGCAGAAAAGTAGATCTTGGTCAGGAAGAGTGCCTATTGGTAGTTTGGTCTGAATCCATTCAGTAGTTTTAGAGACATTTGTATATCTAGGGATGCAGATCCTCTGTGGATCCACCCATGATGGATCCGCCTCTTCCCTCACCACTGCAGGGCCCTGAGTGGCTTGCCGCAATCTGAGAGAAATGATGTGGTCACCATGTTATGTGTCGGGAAACTGAAAAGTTGTTTGTATATTAAATGAAGTGGTCAGGTGGAATCTTTCATGACCCCTTGTGTGAGTTAAAAGAAGAGGGCTAAGCATATGTACTGGGGTCTGAAATTCCCCAAAATGTTTTTTTGCCACTCACAAGATCCGCTGAACCGTTGTTGACCTCAATGTGGCCCCTGTGTAACTCTGTGAAGAATCCACAGATCTTGCGTGTCTCAATAAATATAAAGACTTATACTTTTACACTCAGTCTTACACCTATAGAGACACTCTCACACCCACGCTTACAACCATACAGTCTCACTCACTCACATACCCAGACAGATACTCTCACAGCCACTCTGACACCCATACACACAGTCTTGCACCCACTAGTATACACAAATAGACACTTTCACACCCACACTTACATCCATACAGAGACTCTCAAACCCACTCACATATACATATACTGGCAGACCCTCACTCTTGCACCCACTCACAGACCCACTCAGAGAGTCACACTCAGAAACACATGCACCCACTCATAGACCAACTGAGACACTCATGAACCCACTCACAGACCTACAATGACAGTTTCACACCCACTCACAGATCTACTCAGAGACCCACAATCTCAGTCACAGACCCAGTGAGACAATGATGCACCCACTCAGTGAACCACTCAGATAATGATGCACCTAATTACAGACCCATTCAGACACTCATGCAGCCACTCACAGACCTGTTGAAAAACTCATGCACTGACTCAAAGGCCCACTCCGAGACTCATGCAGCCACTCAAATCCTCACTCAGGCACTCATGCACCCACTCAGAGACCTACACAGAGACTCATGCATTCACACCCTCATTCAGACAGTCATGCACCCACTCACAGACCCACTGAGACACTTGTCTACCCACTCACAGACCCTCTCAGACATGTGTGCAGCCAGTCACAGAGCCCCTCAGACACATACACATCTACTCATAGACTGACTCAAAGACTCATAGACTCATACACCCACTTTCCGACCCACTTACACAGTGACACGCTCACAGACTCAGAGTCTTATCATCCCTTCACAGACCTACTCAGACAGTCATGCACACACCCACAGATCTAATTAAAGACTCATGCACCAAGTCACACACCCACTCAGAGAGTCTGGCCCTCACTCACAGACCCTCTTAGACATTACATATCTACTCACAGAGCTATTGAGACTCTCACACACCCACTCACAAACTCACTCAAATATTCATGCAACCACTCACAGGCCTACTCAGCAAGTCATGCACCCACTCACAGACTCACTCAGATGCTCCCACACCTGTTCACACACCCACTCATTGATACATGCATCCACTCAGAGAGTCACTCTTACTCACACACCCATTGAGACATTCATGTACGCACTCAGACACTTATGCACCCACTGACAGACTCACTCAGAGACACATGGACCCACTCACAGACCTACTCAGACACTAATGCACTTATAGTTCAACTCAGAGCTATCTTCAAGAAAAATCTTGATGTGTTGTTTTGCATTGAGGGTGCACTTTTGGTTTGCAGGTCTGCAATGGATCTGCAGAGTCGAGAAATTTAAAAAAGAAAAAAGGATTCACAAAGAAAAGTGTTTTGGGGAATAGGGTAGCTCTGAAAAGAGCTTTTATGTTTAATATCTGTATGTCGTCACTACACATAAAATAGGATGCAGTCTTCCAAATTGTTCAGGAGCACCCTGTTGCCTTTCTCTGTAAACTGCACTCCATCAGCTTTGTAAATGACATCCATGTCAAAGCTCATGTTATTTTTGTGGATAGAGCTCATGTTATCGTCTCTCAGAAATGCAGAAACAGCTTTAGTCACATATATCCTAGCTTTGACTATCTGTGGACAGAATTCAGATGACCATTTCCATTTCTGTCTCTGGCATATGTTGGAAAACACCATGGCAGTGTGAGGTTAAAGTGCCATTAGTTTCCAAAGGTATCCCTAATTAGGATTTCTAATCCTACCCCAGTAAAAGTGCCCAGGTCATTGCCACCACAGTGCACAGTCATGATGTGTGGATGTTAGCAATCCATAATGCTTTCAACCAAAGGAAGCCACAGATGCCACTTTAAGCCTCTCTGGCCAACCCAATATATCAAATCACAAGGGGGGGAGGATGGATCACTTGTCCTGTGGTGCCATGGTCTTATTGGTTGTATCCACTATAAAAAGACCCTCATACATCTACACAGGTCAAAGGCGGTATATTTTCATTCTGCGCCATTTGTGTACTGTTTCAGCAACATCTTTGGGTCAGTTTATTGTAAAATGCTGACCTCCACCTGGAGGAAGACCTGCTGGCACTGACAGTAGTGGTCAGAAATGAACGTGAATAAGTGCTCGTGGTGAGGTGAAAAATACTACATTAAAATCCCTATGTCACTTATAACCTCTATAATTTATTCGGGAGGCAGTGAATTGGAATTTAAAAGAAAGATATTGTGCGTATTGAATGAGTTACTAGTCATTCGCACTTCTTAATGGTCAACATGTTTCAGCCCTCTGCATATTCTCGGGGCTTTCGTCAGGACCGAATTTCAATGTGTAGGGCCAATGAGGTTCTACATAGAGTGGTTAATTAACCACTAAATAATAGATGGTCAGATCAGTTGTATCTGTACCTAAAAATAAAAGAAAGTAAAGCAAAAGGGTGGTGCTGTAAATTTAAGAAAACATAATCTTTCGACGTTTTCAAAACAAGAGCTTTCGAAACAGTATTATTTTTCATACACATCCGCAATGGGAGTTACATTTACGCAGCATTGTGCATTAGTCATCACAATTTGTGTGAACATGGAGATTCGGTTAAAGAACACTAAAGGAAAAGCAAAGCTATATCGGAGTGAGTATATAATATTTTGGGTTTGTAGCAGACATCGTATTTTGCGTGTCTTCTAACTCATTCATACATTGCATGAATCAAGGATACATTTTAGATTCTCACATACGCGCGCTTGTGTTTGGAAAAGTACTAGACATGAGAACTATCTTATTTGCGAAATCCAGATTACTCTTGGCAGTGTTCGTAGTGCCTAATAGAAAGCAGGATCTATAGTTGCTCAGAACATTTTTATCGACATAAAATCCAATGTGAGTCAGTCTACAAGATTTAATATTTACATAGGTTTGTGGGTGACATCGTATTGTGCGCGTTTTCTCGCTCATTCATACGTTGCATGAATCGAGGGTGCAACTTAGAATACGCGCGCTTTTGTTTGGGCAGATAAACATGAAAACTATCTCCTTTGTGAAAAATAGATTGCTCTCGGCAATGTTCGTAGTGCTTATTAAAAAGGAAAAGGAAAATCTGTGGTTGCTCGAATCATTTTTTCGGCATGAAATTCAAATGAGCGTAAATATTCTCAATAGTTAGTCATGCGGGTAAATTTTACCTTATGTGCGCTAAGTTTCCGCATTCATGGAGTCGGTGCCAACCGACGAACAACTTAGTCCCTTTTTGCTTTCTGACCGTGACCGGGAATACAAGAGCACCGAGAAACGGCTCCCGCGTCACTCGGAGCTCCGTAGCAAGAGGCAGCACAAGTGCAATACGGTGATTACAGCGGGTGAGATGTACGAACAAAACAGACTTCCCTACCGCATCTCCGGTTTCAAGTAAGATACAATAACACTTCTCTTTTCCTCAGAATCAACCTTTTAAAGCCCGTCGGAGACTCCATGAATGCGGAAACTTAGCGCACATAAGGTAAAATTTACCCGCATGACTAACTATTGAGAATATTTACGCTCATTTGAATTTCATGCCGAAAAAATGATTCGAGCAACCACAGATTTTCCTTTTCCTTTTTAATAAGCACTACGAACATTGCCGAGAGCAATCTATTTTTCACAAAGGAGATAGTTTTCATGTTTATCTGCCCAAACAAAAGCGCGCGTATTCTAAGTTGCACCCTCGATTCATGCAACGTATGAATGAGCGAGAAAACGCGCACAATACGATGTCACCCACAAACCTATGTAAATATTAAATCTTGTAGACTGACTCACATTGGATTTTATGTCGATAAAAATGTTCTGAGCAACTATAGATCCTGCTTTCTATTAGGCACTACGAACACTGCCAAGAGTAATCTGGATTTCGCAAATAAGATAGTTCTCATGTCTAGTACTTTTCCAAACACAAGCGCGCGTATGTGAGAATCTAAAATGTATCTTTGATTCATGCAATGTATGAATGAGTTAGAAGACACGCAAAATACGATGTCTGCTACAAACCCAAAATATTATATACTCACTCCGATATAGCTTTGCTTTTCCTTTAGTGTTCTTTAACCGAATCTCCATGTTCACACAAATTGTGATGACTAATGCACAATGCTGCGTAAATGTAACTCCCATTGCGGATGTGTATGAAAAATAATACTGTTTCGAAAGCTCTTGTTTTGAAAACGTCGAAAGATTATGTTTTCTTAAATTTACAGCACCACCCTTTTGCTTTACTTCCTTTTATTTTTAGGTACAGATACAACTGATCTGACCATCTATTATTTAGTGGTTAATTAACCACTCTATGTAGAACCTCATTGGCCCTACACATTGAAATTCGGTCCTGACGAAAGCCCCGAGAATATGCAGAGGGCTGAAACATGTTGACCATTAAGAAGTGCGAATGACTAGTAACTCATTCAATACGCACAATATCTTTCTTTTAAATTCCAATTCACTGCCTCCCGAATAAATTATAGAGGTTATAAGTGACATAGGGATTTTAATGTAGTATTTTTCACCTCACCACGAGCACTTATTCACGTTCATTTCTGACCACTACTGTCAGTGCCAGCAGGTTTTCCTCCAGGTGGAGGTCAGCATTTTACAATAAACTGACCCAATGATGTTGCTGAAACAGTACACAAATGGCGGAGAATGAAAATATACCGCCTTTGACCTGTGTAGATGTATGAGGGTCTTTTTATAGTGGATACAACCAATAAGACCATGGCACCACAGGACAAGTGATCCATCCTCCCCCCCTTGTGATTTGAAACTAACTTTCGGAAGCTGGATGGACTTATAGCTTCTCTTTCCCCCACTTGATTACAACATATTGAAGCAGCGCACAGCTGTGGGAAACCTATTCCCCATAAGAGTGTTAACAAATTGGTCTGACAAACCTATCATAAAGAAGAACCAGCAAACATGGCAGACAACCAAGGTTTGAGCTACACAGAAGAAGAAGTAAACGCTATCCTATCAGGAGCCTCACTATTGCAAGACAAGGATCTATCAAATACACTGACACATAATAATGAATGGGACGAACTAACTGAAATGAAGAAGGATCAAGTAAGAACAGCTATACATGGGATCATTATGAAAGAGTATCTGCGAGCCAACTCAGCCCCAAAAGGCTTATGGGTGCAAAATTCCCCACGTATTTTCCTTAAAGATCTCGCATTCAGAAAGGATTGGTCTTCCATATCCTGGAAGTGTACACGAGATTATCTGGTACTCATAATAAAAACAGCAACAAGATTAGTAAAAGCACTGACAATCAAGATTCAAGTTAGTGAAGCTAATCTAAAAACCACAGTCCAGATTTCCGTATACAAAAAACGCCTAGAAGAAATCAACAAAGAGATGAATGAAACAAAAGAATACATAACCCAAAATAAAATCCAAAAATTGGGAAAAGATCTCAAAAAATTCTCAATGGAGAAAATGCACCCATACGCAAGAACAGATTATGTTATTCCAGACCATCAAGAGGATGAGGATACAACAGGCGAAAGTTCCGGCAACAGCTCAGACTGGAGCAATAATGAAGGAACTAATCCCAGAAGAGGGAGAGGACAATTCAGACGTAATCAAAGAAGAAGGACCAACAACTGGCAGATGCCAAGATACTATGACCAATCACAACCCCCTTTCCAACCTTATATACCTCACTACCAAGGATGGATAAATCCCTACTTCCAAAGCCCTAACACCATGGGACCCCCAATGAATTTACAACAGCCCCCTTTTTTAGGGAGAGGCCAAAGCACACGGAGAGGGAGAAGAAAAGGGGTAACATGGAACGAACAAGAAAGACAAGTACATACACGAAGTATGACAAAAGAACAACCAGGGACCAGCTCGACGAATCACTGGTAGTAAATCTCACTAACATCACTCTCACAGCAGATCAAGAGAAAATTTTGAACAAAGGACTTGGTTTTGTACCAACACCAACAACGGATATTTTCAAACTAAAGTGCGAACTCTCAGAATTCTGTAGGAAAATAAAACTGAAGGCATTCTTCAAAGATAAAGAGAACTACAATCAAGACAGTGACACCAAACTTAGACCCAAGTCAACCTTCTGTCCACCTTCCCAAATGGTCCCCGTAGAAATACAAGCTTTTGAGCAGGCGATCATGAAAGAAGTAGACAACATAAAACCAACCAAGAGACCTTTTGTGAACACAACACGACAAGAAAAGAAAGCAATGAAAGAATTACACGAGAACACAGATCTGGTTATCAAACCAGCTGATAAAGGGGGAGCCATTGTCCTTTTAAACAAACAAGGATATAACGATCAATGCCTATCACTACTCTCAGATACGAAATTCTACCAGAAACTTACAGTAGATCCAACAAAAAGACTACAGAGGACAATTGAACTCATGGTGGAAGAGGCTGAGATCCACCAGTGGATTTCGAAGCATGAAGCTGAATTCCTCAGAACCAAAACACCAAGAACTCCATATTTTTATTCATTACCCAAAATCCACAAAAACAAATCACCACCACCAGGACGTCCAATAGTCTCAGGAATAGGGTCTGTACTTGAACCTTTATCACAATTTGCTGACCAATTCCTGAGACCAATAGTACAAAAAACACCTACCTATCTAAAAGATACAAGAGATCTCCTAAACATGTTAGGAGATCTAACATACAACGATCAAACAATGCTTCTGGTGGGACTTGATGTGGAGAGTCTCTATACAAGCCTACCACAGCAAAAGACGCTAGAGACTTTAGAGAATATTCTTTTCACTCAAGATTGGCAATACAGAACTCCCAGACATTTTGTTTTGGAATGCTGTAAGGTGGCTCTGACTGAAAATTTCTTTGAATATGATGGGACCCTCTACGCCCAACGACACGGTACTTCTATGGGCAGTACCTTTGCGCCTAGTGTAGCAGGTCTATATGTCAGCGCGTTTGAAGAACAATGGATACAGAATTCCATCAATCCATACTTCAATCAGATGAAATTCTGGCGCAGGTATATTGACGATGTTCTATTAATTTGGGAAGACACCCAAGAAACACTAGCTGAATTCATGAACTGGATAAACACACTCATCAAATAACAAGAAGATAGACTTCCTTGATGTTACAATCTATTCTGAGAATAACACCTTACAAACAAAAACTTTTTACAAACCAACAGCTAGAAACAGTATCTTATCTTACAACAGCTTTCATCCTCGACCATTGAGAGAAAATCTACCCTACAGCCAGTTCTTACGACTGAAAAGGAACTGTAGTAAGCTGACGGATTACAAGATACAAGCAGCAGCACTAGAACAAAAACTGCAACGTAGGAATTATCCTACCAAAATCCTCAGGAAATGCCAAAAGAGAGCAAGGAACCAGCCCAGAGACAGTTTACTGGAAACGACCGAACGAGAAGAACCAACGGACTTGCTGACATGTGTCACTACTTACTGCACATCCACAAATGTCGTTAAGAAAATAATTAACAAAAACTGGAGAATCTTAACATCCAACAATCTATGCTGGCCAAAACCACGCTTTGCCAATAGACGCACAAAGAACATCAAAGACATCCTTGTACATACAAGACCTACAGCCATCACGAGCAAAGGAACCTTAACAACCCTCTGGAACCTTGATCCAGTAATAGGACACTACCCATGTGGCTCGTGTTCAGTCTGCAAACTTACGAAAATTACAAAAACACTACAACTCTCATCTGATCTCACATGGACATTACGGCACCACACAAACTGTAATACAACTCATGTGATTTACATGATTGTATGTCCCTGTGGCCTCAAATACATAGGGATGACGTGCCGTAAAGTGAAAATTCGAATCTGTGAACACAGGAGCAATGTCTCCTGCAAACGAATCACAACCAAGATGAGTAAACACTATATCGAACAGAACCATACTCCTGACGACCTGAAATGGGTAGTTCTTGAAACACTACTATCCAAATCATACAACGCAGAGAAGATTCTCTTTGAAAAAGAACAACGTTGGATCTATCGCCTTCATACAGACACAGGAGGGATGAACGATAATATCCCCTGGTATTCCCTCTCATAAGACATTAATCCATCGCCTCCTTATAGACAGAGACATGAGGAATGATAAAATCCCGTGGAATATCCAGTGGAATATCCCCTAGAATTGATCATATGTCTCTTTCACAGAATAACGTCGACCATTCAAGATCAACTCCATTGAGTTAGCTTTTTAATGTTATAACTCCACACGGGCAATAACCCTTGACACATGATTTTCATATCCCTCCACATGACCATAAGGCATAAAACCACCTACAACTATATATGCATAGGAATGTGTATGAAAACCCTTTTATGATTTTTCCACAATAGCTAATGGCTACAACAATACAGTATACTCAATAATTAATTCACTCTTTCTTAACATCAACTCTATAATCAAGAGTCTTTTTTCTTTTTTCTAATCACAAACATGCCAATCGTTGCCAACCGACGAACAACTTAGTCCCTTTTTGTTTCTGACCGTGACCGGGAATACAAGAGCACCGAGAAACGGCTCCCGCGTCACTCGGAGCTCCGTAGCAAGAGGCAGCACAAGTGCAATACGGTGATTACAGCGGGTGAGATCTACAAACAAAACAGACTTCCCTACCGCATCTCCGGTTTCAAGTAAGATACAATAACACTTCTCTTTTCCTCAGAATCAACCTTTTAAAGCCCGTCGGAGACTCCATGAATGCGGAAACTTAGCGCACATAAGGTAAAATTTACCCGCATGACTAACTATTGAGAATATTTACGCTCATTTGAATTTCATGCCGAAAAAATGATTCGAGCAACCACAGATTTTCCTTTTCCTTTTTAATAAGCACTACGAACATTGCCGAGAGCAATCTATTTTTCACAAAGGAGATAGTTTTCATGTTTATCTGCCCAAACAAAAGCGCGCGTATTCTAAGTTGCACCCTCGATTCATGCAACGTATGAATGAGCGAGAAAACGCGCACAATACGATGTCACCCACAAACCTATGTAAATATTAAATCTTGTAGACTGACTCACATTGGATTTTATGTCGATAAAAATGTTCTGAGCAACTATAGATCCTGCTTTCTATTAGGCACTACGAACACTGCCAAGAGTAATCTGGATTTCGCAAATAAGATAGTTCTCATGTCTAGTACTTTTCCAAACACAAGCGCGCGTATGTGAGAATCTAAAATGTATCCTTGATTCATGCAATGTATGAATGAGTTAGAAGACACGCAAAATACGATGTCTGCTACAAACCCAAAATATTACATACTCACTCCGATATAGCTTTGCTTTTCCTTTAGTGTTCTTTAACCGAATCTCCATGTTCACACAAATTGTGATGACTAATGCACAATGCTGCGTAAATGTAACTCCCATTGCGGATGTGTATGAAAAATAATACTGTTTCGAAAGCTCTTGTTTTGAAAACGTCGAAAGATTATGTTTTCTTAAATTTACAGCACCACCCTTTTGCTTTACTTTCTTTTATTTTTAGGTACAGATACAACTGATCTGACCATCTATTATTTAGTGGTTAATTAACCACTCTATGTAGAACCTCATTGGCCCTACACATTGAAATTCGGTCCTGACGAAAGCCCCGAGAATATGCAGAGGGCTGAAACATGTTGACCATTAAGAAGTGCGAATGACTAGTAACTCATTCAATACGCACAATATCTTTCTTTTAAATTCCAATTCACTGCCTCCCGAATAAATTATAGAGGTTATAAGTGACATAGGGATTTTAATGTAGTATTTTTCACCTCACCACGAGCACTTATTCACGTTCATTTCTGACCACAACTGTCAGTGCCAGCAGGTCTTCCTCCAGGTGGAGGTCAGCATTTTACAATAAACTGACCCAATGATGTTGCTGAAACAGTACACAAATGGCGGAGAATGAAAATATACCGCCTTTGACCTGTGTAGATGTATGTGGGTCTTTTTATAGTGGATACAACCAATAAGACCATGGCACCACAGGACAAGTGATCCATCCTCCCCCCCTTGTGATTTGAAACTAACTTTCGGAAGCTGGATGGACTTATAGCTTCTCTTTCCCCCACTTGATTACAACAACCCAATATATCTCCACAATAGGCAAACCCAGGTATCTTTTAATATTACTCTTTCTTGCGAAATCTATGGCCCAAACCACACAGCTATGTCCCACAATCCACACTCTAACCATTTTCAAAGGAAGGAGCAGTAGTACACAAGAGAAGGCTGCAGTTGAATGAGACAGATTTGAAAAGAAGTTCGTTAAAAAGATGCTTGCCACAACAATTTGAAACAAGACATTTGATTGGCAGGTATAAATATGGTAGTGGTTATAACTAGGTTGTATTATTGACAAAAATGTAAGGAGATGTGGGATTGGGTTATCTGATATTAACAAAAATAATTGAGTATCAGATGTGGCTCTAACTACAAACACTCAACTACACCTGACACAGTCGGTTTAGGAGTTAGCATGCTGATCTAGAAAGTGCTCAGAACTTGTGAGTTACTGTTAGCAGAGCATGTTAAAATATTGGTCACCATAGGAGCAGAGCTAAAGAAGCAAGGGGGAAGGGTCGGTAAAAACCAACAATGTAAAGGTGAAGGTAGAATCCTAGTATAAGAAATACGGAATAAGGTGCATTTGGGTCCAAATTTAGGCAGGAATCACAAGTGTTGTCTAAGTGAAACTGTTTAGGGGCAGTTTTAAAAAAAGATTTTGCATTCCTGTGTGGATTCACGGTGCACTGCGTGGTTACATGGTGGGCCACGCTGAGCACCGCGGTTGATCCGTGAAGCTGCCTAAAACCCCTACTGAATTGTGATTTCTTTAAAGGAGGTTAAGAAAGGTTTAACAATCATGACCATTCAGAAGAGTTGTATTAAGTTAAAAATTTGAAAGCCATGTCTGTTATTTGTTCACAGCATGTGTAACCTTGAAGGCAAAGTTGAAAAGGTTGCCATTAATTGTTCCCTTGCATGAGAGTGTTGTATTATCCTTGTGCTTGTATTTTTGTAAACATAGTGCGTACAGAAAATTAAAGGTGAACGGATCAAGAGGAAAAGATAATAACAATCATATCTAACAGGTACCTGAATTAAATTGAAGCACAAAAAAATATTAGGCAGAGAGTGAATGAATACATAAAAAGGTGTTGGAAGTGTTTATGAAGCAAATAAATAACAGAGCAATTAGAACATCACAATCAAAATATGTAAAGATTCACAAAATGCACGGATTCCGATATGTACGTAACGGTGGAAGCTGAGAAACAGGTATGCACTGGGCAACCAACATGCTTACTAACATACACAATAACACAACCTCATTGGTACTGAGATAGTCAGTTAAGTGTTTTCTAGGAAACTGGCACTAACAAGTCATCCATGCAGACAAGTAAACATTCAAAGTTGTTTCAGTCCTGCTACAATACAACATGTATATGCAGCTGTACTGGTAGGCTCAGTTCAAAATCAGAAGATTTTCCTAATCATTCAAGTCCTGATCTACAACATATAACTTACTCCTGAGATGTACGTAGGCTATAAGGTTGGGAGATTTGACCTCAAAAGAGAAGACATGCTTTCTAAGTTTGATTCAGTTATATGAACACTTCCAGACCCATATGACCAGTTATAGGTCCTATCTACATCCTATATTGTAATTGACATACCTACAGCTAAATTGAAAGAGCCACTAAAACACCTCCTCACACACTTAAACATGTACTCCTCACACACACATACAGCGGGTATGTATCCAGTAGTATTGGAGGCAGTCACATCTATATCACATATATGGGTCGTGGGAGGCACAGCAAGTTGAAAATTAAGCATTTATGTCACTCTGGAGCAGATTGAAAGGCTGACTGATGGTGCGTGAGTGTCTCTATTGTGGCCGCCATCTTAGGGTCAGGCCACTTCTGGAGTGCTCGCCGTGATGATGAATTAAGTGTGAATAAGTGTAGAAGGTAGCGGTATCTACCCATGACGTTGGGCTGTGCCGTGCGGAGTTTGCAAGAGGAGGTGACCTGCCCGGTCTGTCTCGAGTACTTAAGGGACCCGGTGATCACTGAGTGCGGCCACGTCTTCTGCTGGTGCTGCATCCCCCGGTGCTCAGAGGGGGGCCGGGCATCCCAGCTCCTCTGCCCGGAGTGCAGGAGGGCCTGTACAGAGGGAAGCCTGCAGCCTGTCCGGCGGCTGCAGAGCATGGAAAAAAATCAGTTGCCTCTGCTGCGGGGCGCCACCATCTTGGGAGACTCGTCAGATCGGGGCTCAGCTACTCTAGCCCCATTCCCTCGTCTCCCAATCCACCTTTTTGCTAGCAAGTCCTGTGTGTCCGGATCGGATGGAGAATACTCACAGGGGTAATGATTTGCCCCGGGGACAACAGGACGGAGCCAGATGGTGGCAAGCTGGTCGGAGCTCGCGAGCAGTGCTGCTCCAACCGGCTGACCGGAACCGGAAGGTTACACACATGGAAGATGACACTTTACCATCAAGAGGTCATATTGAAAGGGTGGATTAATCCAGACCAGAAGAAATGTATGAACACTCCAGTATTCATCCTCTGCATTCTAAAGAGATTATTGGTGATCCTATTTATCTCTTTCATATGAAAGAATAGGAAGAAGCTCCCTTAAGTGTGTAGGAGAAAAGTTTAGAAGCTTGCTGTTTTCTTGATCTGTTTACTACTGCAGTAGGTGGCAGGGCTCGTGCAGTTTCACCTTCAGCGGAGTTCCAAAAAAAACTCCACCAAATTCCACTGTTCCGCAAGTAGCCAGGGTATTGTTCTGCCATCCCAACAACACACCCAAGATGACCTAATATAATTATAGAGCTTCTGTCCGGGTTTAGGGGCTCCTCAGCAGCACTCCAGGGCCACATTGTGCAATCCTGGCATATGTAAGGAATGCCACAGACACTCGATTAACCCTGCGCAGCCTCTATTGTTACCAATCACTCGGAAATGAAGGTACTAATAGTGCACCCCCCGCTCTAAACAATATATTTTAGCAGAATCCATCGGCTGGCGCTCTCTGAGATCAACAAACTCCATGGGCGGGTTGCTGCACTTTTTAATTTGCAAACTCCTTTGTGTGCACCTCATTCATGTTACTCACCTTGGCTCTGACGGACAGCCCCCTTCCTGAGGCTGCTTTTTATATATGATAATCCACCCCCAGTCTGCATACTGGGGGATGGGTCATGAAGATATCCAAACCGTGCCAAAATCAGTGCAGTGTGTCTCAGTTGTATGCACTGCTGGAATCAGCAGAGTACGTCAGGTTTTTGACACCTGCTCTGTGTCACTCAGTACATGGAGACGCTTTGCTTATAACCTTCCAATTAGAACTTCTGCCACAGCAATCAAAGAGAATGCTTCCCGTTTTTTTGAGACCAGCGTCTCCTTGTTTTAAAACTCCAAACCTCTATTCTGAGCTGAAAAGGAAGAGCACAAACTTACTTGTGCAGATGACTTCTTCCCAGAATCCAATAGCACTATGTGCTTACCTCACACTTGAAGTTGAAGCAGCATTTATTTGTTTTGAAATAAACCCCTGAGTAAATCATCACCTTCAATTACCTGAAATGCATTATGCGCCTTGTACGCTGCTCGTAAATATACTTTATTTGCTCACGAACGCTGTGATATACTGAGTTAGTCATGTTGCTAAACTTTGATGTATACTCTACAGGTGCGATAGGCAGTGCTTAGTGTATAGTAGTGTGGGGTAGCGCATGGAGGTCAATCACCATATTACATCCTGTGTTTTGAATTGTGTAACTTTCTACAACAGGGAGTGTCAGATTCTGACAGGATCAGGGCACACATTACCAGAATTTGTCTGAGATTAGCTTTTTGAAAGAGGAGTAATAAGAGAATCCTCGCCAACTTGGGCTCGCACATGCCTGTAGTTGTTAATCAATACCTTCACTGTTTAGAAATGGGGCCTGCATCTGGCCATTTCCAAGCAAAATTCTCTGCTTCATTTGGCGGTGTGCTGGCTATACAGTCCAGTGGGCACAAATGATGTGTAAGAATGCACAGAAAAAGCTGCCAGCCTGAGCATGGCTAGAACTGCAGCAGCTGCCAATCTCCAGGCTGTGACAATAACTAATTCAAGATTAATTGTAGTTCTAATTTTGTCATGTTCACTTTGAAAGGCTCTACCTTTCAGATGTCTGCCCGTGCCCAAAACCTCCACCCTTTGTTGTAAATTAAGTTCCATTTTTCTTTTTACCAACTGTGCCGGAAAAGCAGTGTTCAGGCCCATTCTTTGGCACACAATGGTAACTACCTGGACTTTTAGGGGAGGCGGGCATCTGCCACCCTACAGCCGGCAAGTTCTCTTGTTTGGCTTCATGCTTTGTCTATTGTTATGGAAATGAATCTCCACGGAAAACGATTCGGTTCTTAAACTGGTATGTTAGGGCACTTCATCTTGACAGTTCCTAGCCCACCCCCCTTGGCTATCTGTTATGCTGAATGACTGAATCTTGATAAACTACAGGCTCCTCTGTGCAGAATACTGATATTGAATGCTAGAAAGACTCAGGCCTGTGTAATGGCACTCATAACAATTATCTGGTTTTACAGTATGCCCTTAACACAAACACAGGTTTCAAAGTGCCCTTCAATCAGCATAATGCGGGAACCACCACTGAAACATGTATGCGGTAGCAGGGACTGTCATTCGCCAGGATTTTTAACAAAACACATGACTATGGAATTAGCTCCTTACATGTGGATAAACAGACGCACAGGGAGGTTAAATGACTTTCTCTGGGTGCCCAATTAGTGATAAGCAGAATCAACTGACAGAAGTCACTGGCATTTGCTCTCTATTGAAACAGCCTGGCGGTAACTCTGCTTCCGAGGCGGTTGCAGAGTTTTTGCCAAACCCCACGCTACCAGTGGAGCACGTAGTGACAATTCTTAATAAACTCCACCAGCAGAGCGGAGTTTTCTGCCCACCCCTAGGTACAATGACCAGCCTGTACAAATACCAGCAGCCCAGTACAGATCAAATAGACTTTATTCAGGAGACCCTAGAGTTTGCCACAGTATTCCCTATAAATGTCATCCACTATTTGAAAGTGACGTGTCTGGGATATGTAATTAAGTAAGAGTGGATCTGCTAAATCTATCAGCAAGGGAATTTGTTGACAAAGGCTATGGAAAATATGAAAATCTGGAATACAGCTTTATAAATCTGCTGGTGTGTCAACGAGTATTGGTATGGCTACCACGGTGAGCTCAAAAGCATGTTGAGATACCTACCAGCACCTTCTTGGTTTCTAGCACTCGGTTCTGCTAAGTACGCATGGGATGATCTCCTTGAATTCTTGAGAGTTGCAAAATTAAACATAAAAGACATCAATCTGAAGAAATCAGGAGAACTTTGTTTGTTGGACCCTGCAAACATTTGCAGATATTTTAACCACAGGTTTTAAGCAATGATGATTTTCATCTGCAACAAAAACTAATCCTCCTCTCAGTGAGGTAACTGATTTCTTTTGACGCAAAGAGATTCATGCTAAAGGAGCTTCACATATTCACATACTCTTTTGGGAAAAAGATGCCCTGAAGTTTGGAACGGATGCTGAGCCTGTCTTGTCTTTCATACAACAGTATGTGATGTGCCATCCCAACACTGCTGATGAGGGCTTGTGAAAACAAGTTCTATGATTTCAAAATCATAGATGTGGAAAATACTGTCACCAAAATTATAGATGCAGAGGAATATTTTCCCACAAGATATCATTTCGGATTACCATGACCTGTCATCTAAGAAGGAAGAGTGAACAGCTTCTTGTCTGCGGTCAGACACACCTTGACACAGAAATCACCAAAGAATGCATGCGAACAGAGGCTTCAAAGTATATAATTGTCTAAAACCCAGTGATGCTGAAGATGTGTAATGCAAATAACGATCTACAATTTGTTGCAGACAACTCCATCACTGTTGCTCGATATGTTACTTTGTAAATTACTAAATCAGGGAAGACAGATATGAAAGAGATGTGGGAGAAGATTTCTGCTGAGAAAAGTTTTACGAAAATGTTTTATATTTTCAGTTAAAAATTCTTTCCACCAGAGAAATCGGATCCTAAAAATGCTCGTGCAGGTTGAACTCGTCTAGTTTGTTCTCCCAGTCAAGAGGAATTGTGTGGGTAAGCTTAGGCCTTGCAAATAGTCGAATTGAGTATTTAAGTATTTTTCGGAAATATAGTACCTTGCAGAATTGATCCAGAGAGTTGAGACATTCTGGAAACTAGCATGCTGGGTACATACTACCCAAGAAGGAGTCCTCATCTTCAAAACATGTGTCTCTATGAAGTACTTCAACACTACACATTTAGAAATAATGCAACTGAAAACATAGACAAAGGAAGACATGGACTACTTTGATGTGATGGTCGTTTGATAAGACACGACCAAAGAAATCTAAGTAAATACTGAAAACTTAGTTGCCAAATCCCAGAGAGAAGAGAGTTTTTCTACTTGCCACTTTTGTAGTTGTTCAAACCATGGTGTGCTGAATCAGAATTACTTAGAGACTATGGGCCTCATGTAGGTAGCCAAATACCGGTCGGTAACGGCCGATTTTCGGTAAATATGCCGTTACCGACCGGTATTCAGACAAGTGAGATGTAGGAGTCCAAAAACGACTTTTCGGTAAATATGAGGCGGTAAATACCGAATCATATTTACCGAATTCTAAAATACCGAATCAGATTTACCGAATACATACTTAACGAATCGGTAAATATGAAGTGGTAAATATGAAGTGGTAAAAATCAAAATGACATGTAGGAGCACTCGGTAATTAAGAAATCCAAGAAAATCGGTAAATAAGAGTCGGTAATTAACACGGATTGAAAGCAGGTGGTAACCATCAACAGTGCATATAAGCAATCCCAAAATGCAACAGCGTGGACAACATGGCCGCTATGTATGTCATTGCAAGGCGCCTACGTCTTCAGGCAGCAGGACTGAGGGTTTGGCGACGGGAGGAACGCATCTACAGACAGCGCATCACACTATTCCAGCTGACTGATGCAGAGATACATGAGAGGTACAGGCTACACCCCGAAACCATCATGGACTTAATCAGGGACCTTCACCCACTCCTGGACCAGCCAATAAGAAGGGCGCACGCCATACCCCCACATGTGCAGGTGCTCTGCAGCCTACATCTGCTGGCATCCGGCAGTTATCAGGTGGTGATAGCTGCGGTGGGTGGTGTATCCCAGAGTTGCCTGTCACGTTTCTTCAGGAAGTTCCTGGATGCCATGATGCAGAGAATGCACCACTACATCAGCTTCCCCAACACACAGGCTGCACTGCAGAAAACAAAAACTGACTTTTATCACATGGCACAGTTCCCCCATGTCATCGGCTGTATTGATGGTACACACATCCCAATCTGTCCACCAGCTGACACAGAGCACATCTACAGGAACAGGAAGTCCACCCACTCCATCAATGTGCATACCGATTTGAATGATTTTGTTAAGGGTCCTGTGGGTGGCAGAACCAAAAGGTGGGCGTATGCTATTTACAACGAAGTCTGGAAGTTGTCGCAGATTGAGGCGGCTTCCAGATTGAGAGCTATTGATCAAGCAAACATGGAGAAGGTTTTAGCCGTTATAGATAATAGCATTAGCACTCTCTCTTCTAGGATTTATACATTAGACAATATTGTTTCTTCGGTTGTTGATATTGTGCATGATGATATGTCTGTGTTATATCATGGTCAAAACCAGTTGCGTTCTGTTATGCAGTTTGCATGGACGTTGCAGACGTTAAAGGCAGGGAGGGTCCCTTGGGACTATCTGACCACTACATCGTTATTCCTTCCCTACAACCTCACTGACAAGCAGCGATTTATGTCCATGAAGGATGCTACATATTCATTGTTACAGATTGAAAAGTTAGAACCGTTGCCTTTCTCTGTAGCGGAGATCAATTCAGCTACGTGGTTAGTACACGGATTGATAACTCTCCCTTTCGCGCTTTTTAAGTTTACGTCTTGTATGAAACATTATGCTTTGGGTAGGTATGAACCGCTGGGCACCGCTTTCATGCATGAGGTTTGGTCCCTCCCCTTTACATATAGATGTACTAGGGACGGAACTGAGGTTTATTTGAAAGGCGAGGAATGTACCACTACACCAGACCATTCCTTGGTATGTAGGCACATTCAATTACACGGCGCATGCAATGTACAAGCCCCGAATTTGGCGTGCGTCCTACGAGGTATCCCAGTGCCTGTGATTACACCTTCTTTCAGGCTGCTTGCAAACGGTAGTTATTTAATTTTGAATAATGAAGCTTGCTGCGGGATGTTAGTGGGAATCCCGTACATAGTAACTGTCTCGCAGAAAGTTGTCTGCTGCAATAATGTTCTTTTTCCACCCCCGCATGGGCGGCTGGATGTTTCCATCTGGCCTTCGATTCCAACCTTGAAAGCAGAGTTCAACAAGTTGAGCAGAATAAGAGCGCTATTGTCCCAAAAAGAGGTGCCTTTGACTTCCTCTCGTGAAACATTTGTCCTTCACGTTGCTAATACGCGCACTGAGGTACAGGCGCTTCTGAATACTGACCTCCCCCTGCATTTCTGCTCTTTGATCCAAACTATTTTCAATGCCTCGTCCACGACCGGCCTGGCTCATTTTTTTATACTTGTGGGCTCGGGTCTCGTGACCTCTTTCCAAACTATTTTTGGTGTGATTCCGGCATTTTTTCATTCACTTTTCTCGAGCATCTTTGGAGGTGTCCCGCTGCTTCTGGCGCTAGTGGCAGGTGTGCTGCTTTTCCTTTTTATACTCCGGAATGGCTGCTCCTTCTGTGCCACACGAGCACCTGTCCCGTCTGCATCTTCTTCGTGATAGGATGCTTGACTTTTATGGTACTTTGCCATTGGCGACTTTGAGCCTGGCTTATGGATTATCCTTCAGGTATTCCTACTTCACCTGCGTACAACCTGTATTTCACTGCCTGGATTGTCCCTTTGAATGGCCTCTGGATTTGTGCTTGACCAACATGGTGTCTCCGGTGCCGGATTTCGATCGACTGATGAGGCCCTTAGTGTCTCACGAGTTGGCCTGTTCTGGTGTCCGGATTATGGCCTGTGGTGCGGCGCATGGTATCCTGGGTAATTGGGACATCTCTGCGGCCGCCTACGACTTCTTGGCTATGAGCTATTTGGAGGAACATTCCGGGTGCCCTCTGATTGTGCTAGAGGCTCCGATGGTTGGAGAACACGGATGTTCCTTTTCTTTACTTAATTGGATGGCTGAGACTTTCAGTGGCCCTGCAAACGATTTTTTGTTGGAAGCAGTGGCCACATATGCTGCCTATACATTCATGGATTAACTGGACTGTCGTCCATTGCGCCTGTGCTACTGGCCAGCACCCTGGCGCAACATTTATTTCTTTTATTTCTCTTTTTTATCTTCCTGATGGTCGTTTTGAGTTTTTTTATCTACTTGCATTTTTTTTTAGAATTCTATGCTGCTATTTTTTGTAGTTTCGGACTTTGGCGCAGCATTGGTTACGCCTTGTTCTGCTCTGACGAAACTGAACTCTGCGTTCTCTCTTTTCTTGCCTATTAAATAGTGCTTCGATCAAGGGGGCGTGTAGTGAGTTCTCCCTGAATACGTACATACATTGTTAAGTTCGCATAACCACGTTAAATGTTAGACAGCCATCTTTTTGTCTTTGCACACGACACTGCGTTTACATGTTATTTCTTAAATAAACTGCTGACTCGAGACTTGCTTCACACGAGAGCAATCTGTTGTTACCATCCCAAGCTCTGCGCAGCGACCTTGGTCTGTACATGGTGTGACAAACAGTCTGGAATATTACACAATGCATGTTTTCCACTCTAGGTTGATCGACCCACTATTTAGCCATGACACACGCGCAGCTGCAAATACCTGAAAGTTGGTGCTTTTAATATCACAGACATCATGTTTATTATTCAGACCAAAGACGAGCCTTCCTGCGAGGAGACTCCTGATGCTCCTGTGATGTGATTTCACTAAGCTGATCTTTGAGGTATGGGGTCCCCTATTCAAGCCTAAGAGACCTTCTATTAGCATAATAATAATATTAGCTTCTTAGTAAAGGGAAGGTGGTAGTATCCTCGGTATTTTCCGATTCGGTAAATCCCACCTCGGTATTTACCGATTCGGTAACTACCACCTCGGTATTTACCGATTCGGTAAATACCACCTCGGTATTTACCGAATCGGTAAATACCACCTCGGTATTTACCGATTCGGTGAATTCCGATTCGTGATTACCGAATGTTACCGAATCGGTAACTGTTACCGAATTTTTACCTACATATAACTTTCCGATTCTAATTTACCGATTCGGTACGGCTCGGTATTTAAGAAACGGTAAAATTTATTTACCTACATGAGGCCCTATGACTCTTATGAAGACTCAGTTTCAGTTCAGTTCAAATACTTTATTCGACAAATGAATGTCATAAAAGTAAACAATTCAAACAATCATATAGTACAATTACAAATAAAAATACAGGGTATCGTCAACCAACTCATGGTGAATTACTAAACAGTTAAAAACAGAATTTCAGGGATAAAAACAGTGCATTTCTAAGCATAAAAATACGAGATACGAGCGAGTTCTAAGGGAAATTATGCACAATACCTATCACATGATACATAAAGTGCTTAATGCATAGTGCAAATGTCGCATACAGATTAAAGTGCAAACATATCAAACAGTACAGTCATAGGATGTACTGAGTGCAAAGCGTCAAGCAAAAACAGGACCAAGGAAAGTACTATGTGCAATGTGCCGAGCATACAAAAATACAAAACTAAAATTACAATATAACCTTTAAAAATCCAGACAGTCAGAAAGCCTATTTCTCATCTTTTTAGAACGTGTGGCTGAGGCCAGAAAGCTGGCAATGTTAAAAATATCCCATGGTGTACTTAGTAACTGCAGGTAAAGTAATGCTGGTCTAACCTGAATAAAGCCCTTCCCTTTCAAAATTGGAATTAAGAACTTATTCCGCATAGTGGAATAAAAGGGACAAAACATCATGAAATGAAGGGTATTCTGGGTAGAAAAATTATCACATTTGCAGGGTGTTGAAGACTCTGGGTTACTCCACTCCTGGAAATCGCCTAGCAGGAATGGAACTAGATTAAAACGGAACCTAGTTAAAAGCCAGCGATGGTATGGGATAATAACTAATATCAAATAGGGTTCGATACAGATGTTAGTTTATGTTAGAAAATGAGCCCTTACAAGTGGTTTCTGCAGCTCTGTAACCTCCCGTTCTGCAGACAATATCTTTTTAAAAATATTTTTTACCCATATAACATCCTCCTTCCGTATCTTTTCGGGGGATTCAAATAGCTCAGACCGTCCCAGCTTAGTTAGCCCGCTTTTAACATAGGTCAGCCACTTAATTTTATTAGAGTTGTCCAAACGTACACAGTCACTTAGGATTTTATGGTTCAAAGTTAATTCAGAATTTAACCACACTTTGAGCCAGCAGAGTAACGGCGCTCGGCTCAAAGTGTCTGAGATGTAACCAATTCCAAGTTCCTGGTGTATAGAAAAGACTGGTGTTGATTGTGGAACTGATAAAAGACTGCGTAAGAATTTATTTTCGGCTATTTGAATGCCTGGTTGATCCTTATAGCCCCAGATCGCAGAACCATAAGTTGCAATTGCGACGCACTTGGCGCTATATATTTTCAGTATGCTCTTAATTGGTCTTGCCCCCAGGCGTTTGGCAAACCCCATAAGTCCTATAGCAGAACGTGTGACAGAATTCTTTTTAATTTTTTGCTGCGGGATCCAGGAAAACTTCTCATCGAAGACTACCCCTAAGTAAGTAAAAGAGGAGACCGAGGTCACCTCTTGGCCATTACAAAAAAAGGGGTGGGGTTTTCTTGTTTTACCACCAATTGACAAGGTATGAGACTTACTATTATTCACAACTAGGTCCAACGATTTCACGTGGGCCCCAAACGCATCCAGTAGCCGCTGTAGAGCAACCGCAGTGCGGGCAATAAGGACCGCGTCATCCGCGTATAGGAGGACCGGGATGGAATAGTCTCCTACACGCGGAATATCCGGGGTTGCTGATAAGAGTGATCTGTCTAGGTCATTAATATAAAGGGTAAAAAGAACTGGTGCCAAAATACACCCTTGCCGAACACCACGGGCAGATCTAAAAGAACTTGTACATTTTCCATCCCGTGAAATTCTGACCGAGGCGGAGAGATCCTGGTGAAGATCGGACAAAAAATGCACCAGGGTAGGATCAAGACCTTTTTCTAACAGAATAGTCCACAGCTTAGACCTGTTAACCAGGTCAAAAGCTGAGGATAAGTCCATGAAAGCCAGTCTAATACAGCCTTCCTTCGCCACAATATATTTGTTGATTAATAATGACAGGTTAAGGCACTGATCAATGGTACTTCTGTTTTTTCTAAAACCATATTGTAGGTCTGAAATAATGTTCTTATCAACAGCCCAGTCAGAAATTTTCATTAAAATTACTTTGCCTAAAATCTTCACGGAAGAATCGATCTAGGATATAGGTCTGTAGCACCGCGGGTCCCCTCTCTGGCCTTTCTTAAAAATTGGAATAATTGTAGAACAGGACCATGATGCGGGGAACCCTAGGGAGCCAGAGACGTTAAAAACTTTGGCCAGGATCTTCGCCCAAAATTTAGGGTTTGATTTAAATACATCAGCCGGGACTAAATCAGGGCCAGGAGCCTTGTCACTGATAGATTCTCTTATAGCTTTCTCCACATCTGTTTCGCAGAACACAAGTGTAGTTCGTGACTCAACAAATGGGACGCTCGGGCAGAGATCCAAATTCTCAGGAAAGGCGTATATTGCCTCAAAATGAGACAACCATTGATCCTCAGTGATGTGGCAGTCCTGAATTTCATTGTCCAAACCGGAGAAAAAATGAGTTTGATAATCCCCCAAAATTTTGAGCTATCCCTGATGACGTCTACAGATAGCAACGCGTGCCACGCCTCAGCCTTGATCTCGGATTTCCGCTTATAAGTTGCCAACTTATACTGTTTGCGTAGGACCGCTATCAGGGATCTATCTCGAGGTTTTGTTTTCAGCGCTTCGATTAATAGGCGATGGGCGAGAGAGCAGTTGCTGTCAAACCACTTAGGGCCATGTGCTGGTCTCGGTATATGTTTGACTGTGATATCACTGGCAATTTGTTTACAAATACCCTCGAAAGCTCTAAATATTTCATCTTTTGAACTCAATGGGTTATCGCAGAATGAAAAGTGCCCCTCGCATTTCGTGTGAAGTTCGTTAAAAAAGATATCCGGGATCACCTTAGGCCAACTAAGCCGTCTCCCTTGGTCACAGGTGGATACAAAACAAGGTGCAGTTTGGGTCTTGTCACTAGATCGTGAACTGCAACATATATTAAGTTCCAGAATGACAGGGTTATGGTCGCTAAATGGCGATTCTCTTGCATTGTAAAAAACAACTTTATCCAATAGCCCTGGAGACAGAAAAAAGTAATCAATAATGGTATCTTTAGTATTGGATTTGAAAGTCGGGCACCGCTCAAGCTTATTAGCGAAGCCCGGTTCAAAAAGATCAGCATCAGACAGGAGGGACTCTAAGGCCTCCCCCTCCCCAGTGTGTTCAAAATGGGGCGATGAGGCATAATTATGGCCAAGATCATCGACAATGAGGCAATTTTGTTGGCAAGGATGAATATTAAAATCGCCCATGAGTACGACATAGAACGCAGTAGTTTGCGAAGCCCTATATTTTTCTAAAAACAAATTCAAATTAATCAAGTGTTGATGCCTAAAATTAACTTCCCCAGAATTATAAAAGTTCACCAAAAGTATCTTAGGTTGAGAGGTAGAGCAGATTTCAATTGCCAAACAGTTGAAAGAATCTACATGAATCCTATTAATAGGTCCCTGTATATTTAGAGATAAAAGTAACAAAAGCCCACCTTTTGCTCTACCGGCTACGGTGGCTTGAGCTGGGAGAAAAAAGGAACTGAAACCATCCACCCAGAAATTCTCCTCCTTATCCCAAGATTCCTGGATGGCGATTATATCAAAAAGTTTTAAAAACGCTAGCCACTGAGGATTATCTCTTTTACTTCTTAAGCCCGCAATGTTCCAGCTAACAGCTCTACAAATTGGGGCATTTACCACGCCAATGTCTAATTCCAAATTAATTGGACGGGGGCTAACAGATAGGCAGTTGATACTCTCCAAGCCTAATCCCTCCAAATCATTGGGAGCAGAAGGAGGCAAAATTACATCTCGTTCCATATTAATTGTGCAGGGGGTAACAGATAGGCAATTATTATTCACGAGGCCTAGACCCTCCACATCATTGGAAACAGAGAGAGACGGTGTTGTGTCAGGTTCAAAGAGTCAATCATTTGAGTCCAACGTGTTTAAGGGAGAAAATCTATTGGTCAGTGGCAGGCCCACCTCCTCACCCCCTGACTGGGCAGTTATAGTATTAGAGGATAGAGAACCAACTTCTCCCGATCTATTTCTATACCAATACTGTGGTGGATAAAACTTGATATTAGCATGTGGCCTGCTAGAGGTCACCCCCGGATTTGGGGGAGGGTAAAAATAGCCCAATGGTACAGCCCTTATACCTTCTGAATTAAGGGCAGAAGTATCCCAAAACAACCTATCTGCTATGTCAGGTTTGTTTAAATTTACAATTATGCAGTCCCCTACAATATTTTTAGGTTGGTTGCCCACCCACGACAATCGTCTAGCCATAATAATGTGGTCTGAAATATCATGCGGGCCCGTACAATAGTGGTTACACCAATTTCTTGTTTTACGTAACAAACCATCTGTAGATTCCTGAACGGTGTGGTCAAGGGAGGGAACCCCAACAAGGACCGCGACAAGAGGGGTAGCTTCAGGGGGGAGATCAATCCTGTTAGAGTTATTAGAGGTAGAACTATTGTATGCCACAGGGCTCTCCCATGTTACAGGACCCAATCCTCTAGGTTGCATTGGAACGGCGCCATGAGGGGCTACGGATACATTTTGCCTTATAATAGGGCAAGGAACCATCCTACCCTCCAAATTCATATGACCACCCGGCCCCGATGAATTCGACTGGACACATGTTTGAATAGACCCTCTGGTAACTGATCCAGTCACTACTGTTGTCGCATCGCTAGTGTTAGTAGATGGCGGACAGAGATTGTCTTTTAAGCGGGAATCCAAAATGGAGTGTAAATGATCACACTTTTTTTTAAGGTCAGCGACACAGCAGTTCATAGTGTCAATAATATCCTTTGCAATGGAGGACAGCATGGATTCAAATCTTGTGCTAAAAATATTCTCAATTAGAAGCCGTAAGGACTGCTGGATAGAAACATCAATTCCTGGGAAAGTACTACTTGGGCCAGCCTTAGGTCCTTTGCCACGCTTTACTGGATTTTTCTTTTGTGACCGTTTTACATCAGCCGGCCCAACCCTAGGGACCCCTGGACACAAGGGGCTATGATGTCTCTGGGGGCTGGTCTGGTCACCCAGGTTGTCCATAACAAGTACTGGAACATCCTGAGGTAAATCTGGGGCAATGATCACTACCTCGGGTTCCAAAGGGATGGGAGCCGCAACCAGATCCGCCAGCCCAACTCTGGGCACAACATCTGTGTCCAATCCTAGCTCTTTTTCGGCATTAGCGATTTCTTTATTCAAAGCACCCACAGCAGAGGTCAAATAGGAAATAATAGAGGGGGATTGTCTAGGTATTTTCGCTTTTAAACCCCCTTTATCAGCGTCCCCCATGAGCTTACGCTTACCCATCTTAAGGCGTTAGAGGGGAGGCCCAGTCCAGTCTTCGACGGGCGCGGACGGGCCCGCCCTTGGCCCGGGCTTTGCCCGGGCACGCCCGCGCGCGTCCCGCGCTTCGAGAGGTCACTGCTGGTTAAATGGACCTCCGGCGCCCTCTGTTGATGCTGGTAGAAGGCGCCTTGCAGGGAACTCTGGGAAGTGTAGTCCCTTCTCTACCCGGTACCATTTCCCTCACGGCGGGAGCAGGGAGTCTTGTTGCCGTTATGCCGTTCCCATCACAGCAGCTGAAACTCTGGTTGTGATAGAAGGCAGCCCAAAAGGTAATAGTACCGCAGTAGAGCGTCCCGCGCTGCGAGAGGTCACTGCTGGTTAAATGGACCTCCGGCGCCCTCTGATGATGCTGGTAGAAGGCGCCTTGCAGGGAACTCTGGGAAGTGTAGTCCCTTCGCTACCCGGTACCGTTTCCCTCACGGCGGGAGCAGGGAGTCTTGTTGCCGTTATGCCGTTCCCGTCACGGCAGCTGAAACTCTGGTTGTGATAGAAGGCAGCCCAAAAGGTAATAGTACCGCAGTAGACTCTTTTAATGCTGTAAAAGACAGTATTGAGTGCAGCAGTGGGCGCTCCATAGAGCAAAGGAGCACCACCCCCATGCCACTACCAGCAAATAAAACAATAATAAAACAGGTTTATAATCTACTGGACCCACACATAGGATTCTGACGAGTCTTGGGGGTGGGTCCAGGGGATGACAGTGCTGGTGAGAGGGTAGGCATTCCCTTCACTGTCTCAGGCTGGCCAAACTTTCATGCGCAGTGAAGCTCTATACAGCCCCAGCTGTATTGCTGGGGCTGGAGAGAGCAGGCACAGTCGCCGGCACTGAGGCCAATCCTGACGCTGCTTTCATGCAGCATCAGGACTGGCCACAGTGCAGTCTGGGAGCCTGTGCCCAGATGCAGGAAGAGCATAATGCAGGAAGAGATTGTGGTGTTAAGGTAAGGTGTTTATTTATTTTTGTCCCCCAACCCCCTCCCTACCCTGGCCCAGCCCACCCGCCTCTTTGGCAGGGGACAAGCCGCTACTGGTTGAGTGTTCAGTCTTTCCAACCTACTTACAAATGTTGAAAGATGAGATGGAACAGGAAGAAGCCATTATTTCTGAAGTAGCCAGGGAGAATTTAGAAAGCAGCCAAAGTTCTGCACCAGCGATTCAAGATCCGCTTGGAGAACAAATAATTCGAAATGAAATGGATATAGCTAAGAAGGAGGTGTAGAATGTGATGCAGGAAGCAAGAGAGGAAACTGTGGATTTCAAACAATTAGTAGAAGAACTGAACAATTAACAAAAAACAAATGTACAACAAAGTTAAAGATAAAATAGAGCATGGATTTCTCCATGAGAGGAAACAATGTGAATGTTCTTCATATAAACCAATATTATACTATGAATCATCGGCCAAGCTGGCACTGGAAACGCTTTCTAATTAAAGTTCTCACCAGTTATCTACAGAAGACTACAGATTGAATTTTGTCGTGTAGTAAGAGCACCAACAGGATTAGCTGCACATAGTATTAAAGGGATTACTCTACATCAACTACTAATGCTACCTGTTGAACATAACTATACACTGGAATATCAGAAATTATCTGGTGATGCAGCCATGAGGTTTCAGGAGTGTTGAAAAAATGAAGCTTCTAATGATTGGTCAAGTGAACATTTTACTTGGCCATACACTTATGAATGTAGCAGATTTTAAGAACAGACTATGATTTATTCTTTGGAGGAGAGCATTTAATTGTGTTTGGTGACCAACTGCAACTTACCCCTGTAAAAGGACAACTTGTTTTCAAAAACACTTCTGCATAATGAAACAGGAAATTCTCTGGGAAGAATTGGCAACTTGAATATTTTGTCACATTTTGAATACAAAGATTGTGTGAAAAATATGCACTAAGCATCTGATGAGAAATATGGAGATATTCTGAAGGACATTAGAGTGGGAGTGCTGACAAAAGAGGGGAAACATGCTTTGTAAAGCTGCCTTATCAGGAGTCTATTTTCATCTAATACAGCAGAACTAATGTACAATTTCATTAAAGAACGTAAATCTATAGTTTATTTAATGCCAACACTTCAAGAGTGCTCCAAATTTAATGAAGAATTACTACTACTGGAAAAAGAAGATATTTTGGAAATTACAGGTATTGATAAAATGGAACTTTGGGGAGTCACTATACTACTGACAGATAAATTAGAAGCAAAGTTGGATTATTTGGAGAAGTCTGTAGCCAAAACAGCAGCATTAGAGAAACATTCACGCATAAGCAAAAACTGTCTGATTATTTTACATTGTAATTTAAATGGTGAGGGAGGGTTAGTGAATGTTGCAATGGGCAAAGTTATTAATTTAATTAATTTCCCTAACTGAAATGATGTTGAAAACTTAACCATAAAATTTGATCATTTTGATGGGCAATGCGTTGTACGTTTTTTTCTAGTGAAAGACATATGTGTGGAGCAAGCAGTTTCCACTCTAGTAAATACTGTAACTATCCATAAATCACAAGGTTCATGTGTAGATGCAGATTTTGTTAATGTTGGATGTTCTGTAATCAAAGATGGAGTGTCGTATGTAGCATTGTCGTGAATTAGAAGATTGACTGGTTCACTTTTGATTGACTTTGTTGAGAAGAAAGTTAGGGCTGATAAAAGCTGCGTAAGAGAGTACAATGAGTTAAGAAGTCTTTGAGCTCCTCATTTACCACAGTACCCTGTTTATGAGAAACATACACTCTGTCCAAAGTGCAAGATTACAAAAGAGTCTACAAATGCTCAAGAAAAGAAAGAAAACAAGGACAAACCAGAAGCTGTTTAGAAGAGAAAAGTCAAACATTACAGTGACATTGTAAGTTACCAGTTAGACTATAGTTCAGGTGTCAACTGCTATGCAAATGCTATTCTGAATGTACTGTTCCATTTACCCCATGTAGTAAATCAAATTGAACAAAACCAAATAAGAGATTGTGTTCTGCACTGTATCACTTCTTTCAGTTTACTGACTGAAAGAAGTGTGACACATTCTGACTCGGATATTCGAGTTGTTTTACATATATGTAGTGGATCAATAATGTTTACTCTTGATACTCAGCAAGACACACAGGAGTTTATGGTGGTCATCCTTGGAGATTTAGAACAAGAAGAAGTAAATATTGATGGTTTATTTGGACTAAGTTACACTTGGAGGCATGACTGTGAAGATTGTGATTATTCATCTAGTACTGATATAAATGTTGAGCGTTTTCTCTATTTGACATGACCAGATTGTAAAACTGTGCCTTTTGACACATTGTTAAAAAAGAGTAACCAAAATATGACCTTTCAAACTGTAGATCAAATGTTCTGCCTACGTTGATTCTAGAAACAACTGGAGAATACTTTGTTGTGATGCTAGAATGATGCCGAGCACATGCCTCCAAATTGGAAACTCAAATTATAAATTTCAAATCTAGACATATATTAGTTTCTGGAAGAAGTTTCGCTACTTTGTCTTTTGTCTTTCACGAAAGACTTAATATAACATCTGGACACTGTTGAATGGATTGAATGTAGTGACTTCAATCTTAAGTTCAAAGCAAAACTACCTTTCAAATTACCAATCTGATATCTTTTCTTTCTTCAAACAAAGTTCCAAGTAGGAATTATGGCTAAAAAAGTGCTGTACGGTATTTCTTCCACGTGATTTATTGGCGGTTTAGACATTATTTCACCTATTGGGGGAAAAAGTCTTCAAAAGTTCTTCAAAATTCAAGAATCCTTTTATCTTCCACAAAGGAGTTAATCAAACATCTAAATACTCCACTCTCTAATTAAAGTCTGAAACTGGATGGACACAATGCAATTACAGCTGCATCAAGTTAAGAAAAAACTGCATTCAAAACTACAAACTTTACCCATTTTGTTTCTTCAACCAAGCATCAACCTACTACTGCGAAAAAATATTACTGTGTGACAGTATGTCTTCATGGATCATCAGCAGTTTAGACATAATTTGGCCTACTAGAGGTTATGTTTTGAAGAGGATCTCAAAAATTAAACGGTGGTTTAAATGTATTTGTAGTATTGTACCAGATATAATAATTTAGACAATAATTCTTACAAAGGTTAGTTTAGATTAGTATAGTAATTCCAGAAAATAAAACTGATTCATGAATTGTAGTGAGTGCAATGCATAATGTCACATATTTATAGTGATACACTGTGCACTGATATATACACTGACACACCCAGGAACACACTGATGGATACACTGACACTCCCAAGAACACACCTAAGTATACACTCACATACCCAGGAACTCACTGATGCATACACTGACCCACACAGGAACACATTTGACCATATTCTGAGACACCCTGGCGTACTATTCAAACCATCCAGCATGTGGCAGCAAAAACAGTGAGTGGTTATATGAGCCAAGTTAAGACAATCAGCTACCACTGTTATTGTAGCTGAAGTTGAAGCTCCAAGTATGCTTGACATAGATGTGGAACCACAAGCATTAGCTTCATTCTCATGTATCATTCGGTGGTATGAATTCTCATGAATGGTCTTCAAATGCTTCCACATTAAGACTTTTTAGATGATTCCCGGGACAGCTCCATTACACATATAGTACACTTTACTATCTTTGCAGACACTTTCTTATCTTTGCATACACTTTCTTCTTGCCCAAAGGGATTACAAAGAATCTCCATAGGTCACTCTGTTTTTTAGGTGGCCCTGCATCAACCTCTTCATCCTCCTCCAGAACAGGATTTTCATCGTGTGCAGATTGTGTTGCTGCAGAAATTCTAAAAGATTTCCAAATAGCACAAAGTAAAGGTTCCAAAATCAGCAGTTATCAAGCTCTATATCCTTTGCCTTTACTGTTCTAATACAAATGAAATGTGCTATGTGAAGTTTCATTCAGAATAAGGTGTGAATCTTATGTAGCCAATTAAATTAGCTCATTTTGCTGAGTAAGCACGTGGCTCTGTGGTGCCCTTGGGCAGATTCAAGGTGCCGCAAAAACCCATAAATCGAGCAACTGCACATTCAGTAAAAACGATTTATTGAAGTGGTTGACCTCAAATATATTTACTTTAATTGCAAGTTGCAAATTAGTGAGTTATATTTGAAGAATTTAAATGTAAAAAATATCGGCAAATCCACAAGTCAGAAATTGTGGATAGATTCCGATTACGGGATCACAATACAAAATCATGGAGTTATTGTTGCTAGACTGGGATGCAGCACTGTGGGAGATCCGAAAAACCCAACAGGATATTACTCTCCTGCAAATTCAGAAACTTCCCAATCTTTTATAAAAACAAACTTAAAAAATATTTCTAGAAGACAAAATACAAAAAAAAAGAAAACACACACAATTAAAAATAGAAATACACTTTAAAATATCCCAATTAATACCAAATAATATATTTAAAAAATTTTAAGTATTAAAAAAATTCTTAAAATGCAAATAAAAAGAAATTTACCAATATAAAACAGCACAAAAACTCACACAAACCCTTACAAATAGACTGAAAACTCAAAATATTAGTGGGATGTTTTAATTATCAACTAATATTTAAAACGGTTTAGAAATTCACTCAAAAAACCAAAGGTTACAGGGATGCTATAGTTAGCAAATAGAATAACAAAACCTTAGAAATTCACTGAAAAAACAAAAGGTTACAGGGACATTATAGTTAGGCTCACATTTCACTCATATAAAAACAGAGAAATTCAGCAGTTGTAGTTAACTGAGCAACTTATAACTTTTATCCTCGCAATACACTGCTTATGACCTCACATATTACATCACTCATGACATGGTCAGTGACATCACTGATATCATCCAAAGAACCACTCACACACCGACTCATACCCCCATACCACCTCTCATACACCTACTCTCACTCCCACACAACCACTAACATACTGAATCACCCAATCACTCATGCATAGAACCACTCAGACACCTACTCACTCACTCGTATAGACATTAACACAACTAGAAACTCACCCATACAGATATTCACACCCTGATTCACTTACTCATGCAGATAACACATGTTCTCACTTACCAAAACAGTCACTGAGACAACTCCATACTCTCCCATGGAGCCTCTCTCACACTCATTTGCTCAATCATACAATCATACAACCAGTCACCTCCACTTATTCACCCATCATCATCATCAGTAGACTTTATTTCAGTCAAATGCCATAAAAGTGCAATACAGTATAATACATGATATTCACCCATATAGCCACTCACACACTTACCTACCCATACAGTCACTCATTTATCCTCGCAATCACCCATACAGACACTCATACACCTATTTACTTACTTACATAACCACTTACATACAATTCACACATCCATGCAACCACTAATATACACACACACTCACTCTTACACCCACTCACATGCACTTTTATTCTCCAATACAGGCACTCACACCTACTTGCATATCTATACACACACTCAAACAACTATTCAGTAAACCATACAACCACTCACAAATCTACTGCCTTAACTATACAGTCACTCATGCAGTCACCCGTATAGCTACTCATACTCCCATTCACACACCTATGCAGCCACTCACATGGCCACTCGCCATCAAATACAGCCAATAACATAGCCTCTCATTTACCCAGAAAGCTACCCACATACCCACCAGCACATCCATCCAGTCATTCACACACCCATACAACCACTAAGATAGCTAGCCACACACCTATACAGCTACTGAAACAGCCACTCACAAACAGATTCAGACAGTCTCACAATCACTCAGATAACACATATATGAAATAGTGTCACCCTTACACTTACTAGATGATGTGATCAGTGATATCACCAGTAATGTCATTTGAGATGTCATTAATGATGTCACTATCCATGTCATGAGTGATGTAATATGTGAAGTCATAAGCAGTGCATTGCGGGGGCTTTAGCTCTAGTTAGCTCAGGTAACTATAACTGCTGAATTTCTCTGGTTTTGTACAAGTGAAATGTCAGCCTAACTATACTGTCCCCCTAAACAACCTCAGGGACCACCAACTTCCCAGGGCTGGCCCGTCAACTACAAAGTAGGGGGGCCTGGAGTGAAAAATGGCTCTGGTGACCACACCAGCAGGGCCAGCTCCTGCATTGTCTCAGGGTGCACACCCCGGGGACATAGTTTCTTGCTGTGGCTTGGTGGGAGCTTTGACACTTCATGCAAAGTCACAGCAAACGCTCCACTTCCATCAGGTGAGAGCAGAGAAATGCTCTTGCTCGCTGTAAGAGGAGCTTTTTTCTGTGTCTTTGCCTGCTGTCAAGTGAGCAGTGAAACAGACAGATTGCTTTCACACACAGGGAGCTGCATGTTTAGGCTCCCCCTGTGGTCCCATTGCACACTGGGTACACCCACTGCCAGGCCGCGGAAGATGGGGTCTCCGGGGCCAAAATCTACCCGGATAGTGGTGGCCACTTTGCCGCCCTCCCCCATTGCCCGGGGGATGGGGTCTGTGGGCCTCAAATCGGCTTGGGGAGTAGGGTAGGGCGGCCCCCCTCCACTGTATACTAGCCAGGCCCCGGCAGATGGGCCCCCCTTCTCTATAAAAATAATAAGTGGCTGGACCCTGAAGGATGGGATACCTGGGGCCAAAATCAGCTCGGGCCCAGACCAACTTTCCTATTAAAAAAAAGAATTAAAAGGCTGTGCCCCAGGAATGGGGTCCCCGGGGCAGTAATAAGCCAGGAGAGAAGCAGAGAGGAGGCTACATGGCCTCTCACCCCCATTTATTAAAGGCAGGGGCTGGGTCCCCGGGGCCAAATTCGGCTCAGTGAGGGGGCAGCACAGCCTCCATTTAAATATTGCCTGGCCACTCACACATCCAATCACAGACCCACTTACTCACTCACAGACCCACACAAACACTCAAACACCCACTCACAGACCCACTCAGACACAAATGCAGCCATTCTTCGATACACTCAGAGGCTGGCTCGTGCACACAGAGATCATAAAACTTGAAAACAAGTTAAAAATAGCAATACAAAAAGGTCACATTAACATGTATAAAAATAGAAAATATACAAATTAGTTAGCTTCCTAAAACAGCTAAGGATCTCCACTGCCAGAAACTCATCTGTCACATACAGACCCGCACAAATGTGCCTCGCAATAAGCAAGGATAAATACATTAATTATGGAGAAATTCACAGCCAGGACATCTTGAAAATGGGATGTAATCGGTGCGACAATCATATTTAGAATCCATATCAGCAAATGCTAGGAGTCTCATTAGAACATTTGTTTAGTTAAAAGACATAACCCCGGTGAGATTCTTTCCAGATAATCCATGATGTACAACACAATTAATTCTCACGTCATCTAATAAATCTCCAAGTCAACAGTTTTCTCCTTCTTACATGTGCCAACAGGAAAGTAGCTATCAAAACATATATAAATGGGTCATTGAGTATTTAAGAAAATACAGTGCAGGTTGACATTGTTTCTTGTTTTGCTAATTAAAACAACTACTTCGTCAAGGCCTAATATCATATTCCAGACAAATCTTCCGAATTGATTATTGTGTATACTAAGGGGTTGATTAGGACGGCGGGTGGACCTAAGTCTGCCCGCCACCCTAGCGGTAACGGGACCACCCGCCAGCCATGTGGCAGTCCCGCCACCCCAATCATGATGCGACCGCCGCGGCAACTTCAACATTGCGGCAGGTGCTGCTGGCTGCAGCACCTGCCGCAGTGGTGAAGATGCCATGTTGTGCATTGCCATGCACAACATGGCAGGCACCACGCAGTGCCTGCAACCTTGTGCATGACAATGTAGGGGGGTACCATAACCCCCAAGTGCAGCCCCCACCCCTGCACCCCACCCCAGGGGCCCGCAACAGGCCTCTAATTGAAATCCTCGCCAGCGTTTCCATGGCGGAAAGCCGCTCAGCCGTTATATTCCAGTGTATGTGAATAAACATAAACTTTACAGATAATCCTTACCTGTGTGACTTTCAAATGGGCTGAAAGGCTTAACCATGCATGTGGCCTTGATCATAACGCCTAATTACCAAAAGACGAAACACGTGTTGGCTACTGTTTAAAATGTAATTGGATATATATGATTTGGACTAAAGCATCAAGTTTGTGACATTTGCTACATGAAAAATTTGAAAACAGCAACAAATAAAAGGAAGAATGCTTACAACGATGAACACGTGTGGATTATGAAAATTTGATTTAATATTGAGTGCTCAGGACTGATTTTGTATTGTATTTTGGGAATTTTTTTCCTCAAATGTGGGAAGGGTTTTGTGGCTCCCTTTTGTCTTTGGAGCACTGCATGTAAATAGGATGCCTGATAAACTTTAACCTGCTGTTTTGAGCAATCTTTACCTACCTCTCCTCTATAAATTTCCTGTTTGCCATCCTACCCCGGGAGGCTTGATAAATATCTTCAGTGGGGCCAAGACCCTGTCCCTTGCAATACAGGTGCCAATTCTACTTCTCTTATCAGTCCCATGAAGTCTTCTTTATTAAAAAAAATACCAATTATTGCAATGAAATGTGTTTTTTATTAATTCACACAGTGCATTGCTTAATAAAATTAATTGTCATTAAAAACATATAATGAAGTTATATTTAAAATGTAAAAAAAGAAATTTCAAGCTACAAAATAAAGACATAAAACCCCACCCTACATCTTTATTCAGGACTTGGGACTGAGTCCCAAGTCCTAGGATGGCTGCAGCTACATCATTGTTGGTGTGGTGCAGTCCATCAAAACTCATCTTGAGATCTGTTGGGTTCACGGATCCTTCGCTGCATGAAATATACAACCTTTTTGAAGCTTCATTTCTAAAAATCTACTGAATAGATTTATACAAAAAGCATGCTGTGTGGACCAAGATTTTGCTTTCTGACAAATTTTATGAAATTCTGTGCCACAATTTTGATGAAAAGCCAACTATCGCTGTCCTGCTTCATCTACCCACCTATTCCACCTAACAGTTCTCCATTTCATACCTACCTTAATTGCGCTTCCATTTTTGAATTACATACTGCTTAGTTCCCTTTATTTTCCCCTCACTCTGTTTGATTTTGTATGGTTAGTATGCTTCATTCTCATCTGTTGTTCCTGTTAAAGCTCACTGCATCTGTACCTAGGTACACCAACACTATATAAAATATAAAAGAAATGCTGATAGATAAATTACTCCTGTACAACAATTTTGATTCTTTGTATGTCAAATACTGCAGAAACACAGTGTGTGTTTTATGCTTTAAAATAATACTGTATACAATACCACGCCTACTTCACTAATGTCAGATAGTAACAGGTCAGTATATAGGGACTCTGTAATGTGCCACTGCAAAGACTGATATCAGCAATGGTTACATGGAGGTTATATTACATCCTTGTTCTGCAATTAATTTAAAATAAAATATATAAGAAGTAGTATTTTTATTAAATGTTGAAAGCTGCTAGTTTCTGCCTATTGGGTAGTATGTGCAAGCAGCCAATTGCCACTCTCATCAGTCATCACCCTAAGGGTTATTTTATTTGGCTGTCAGTATAACTTGGTTTCAGTTGACACTTATACAATTTAGCCTCAGATATTTTCCTTTTGCAATATGTGTGAGTTATTCAACTGTGTTGAAGATAAATCCTATAAACAAAATAATAAAGTATTGTTCTTGGACTGCTCGCTCAAATAAAGCCAACTACTGAATGTACAACCTGTTATTATAGCCATGGCCATATAGGGACTTCATCACTGCCTCAAAACTGCACAAAACTAAATATGCCCGTTGTCTCATTTTACTTATTATTGTCATATTTTTATTCCAAAGTATATGCTTAAACCTTGTGCTTACGCATAGCACCCATTTACAACTGCTAGCCAGAATTTATTTACTCAATACATTTGCCATCTGAACATCTTTTTTATAGTAATAGCAACCAGAACAATAAAACAACCAACGACACTCAAATGCAAAATAATCTTCAACCTAAAGTATCAATCCAAGGATGTGGCCTTTCGGTCAAAATGTCAGATGTGTTCAGGAACGCTGCCTACTCCATCACAGTTAACTAGATAATACATCTTTGCTGACTTAAGATCCAATATTACATTTTGCCAGTAACTCAGGGAGCCTGATCACCTGCCTGAGGGCTTTTGGTACAGGCGTTTTTGGCTTATGTGAGGTGATTGCTTCTTGAGGGCCCCGGCCTTCTCCATTATGCTAGGAGATGCAAAGTGGGGTGTATCCCCAACTGCGGACTGCCAGGTGAACATGTTTGTTGATAGCAGGAAAAATAGAAAATTGCATGGCTCTTGGGATTGAAAGTAAACTGTCTGTCCTGAGCAGCATAGATTGGATGGAGTGATAGTGGCCTGACTAAGTGATGTCCCTAAGGTAGACACCACAAAATGGCAATGCTGATGTGAATAGGCAGCACCAACTGATCTTTCATAAAGAAATACATGCTGCTATGTCTATGCGCTATCTAATGTGCAGCACAAAGATGAAATGCCACAATTTTATTGAAGTAGTTCTGTGGGTTCGAAGTCAGAATTTTCCTGAGCGGTTAAACCTCACATTTTAGTGCTATGTACTCAGCATTCAATATGTAACTCACATTGGTATACTTGCCTTATAATTTCCATTGATGCTTACTAGACTGGACAAATATGCAAAGCCTTCTGGTACCTTCACCCAGCACTTAAGTGAGGAACAGTCAACCACCCACTGGGAATAACATTCTTCTGACACTACCTCATCGACCAAAATGATTATGCAAGCAGTAAAAGACATCAAAGTAGTGTTAGAAACAAAGGTTGGAATTATGAGGATATATGTTGTGTTACTGAGGCAGAACCTGAGGGCTGTGATTGAAAGAGTCATGGAGGCACAGGGCTTCATATTACATAGCATAATATATCTGCAACCCAAAGTGGACCAACTTGTCACTCACAATGTACAGGATACTGGTGGAATATGTGAAAGATGCAGATGGCTGCACAGTGTGCAGCAAACTATGGGTTGTTGGGACTCCTGAAAGTGCAGAGAGCAAGCTACCCAAAAACATTTTGGAAAGTTGGGTGAGCACTCTGGTCAAAGCTGATTAACTTTGCATTTCTTTTGTCATAGACCAGACAGATAGGGCTTATGTTCTGCAGCCTCCTCTGCTGCCCTGCCTGACAGCAGCATTATCTATATTCTGGATCAAACAAAACGGGTACAATAATAACTTAAGTCCTATCACAAATTTAAAAAGAAGATGACAGCAATGCAATTAGACTACATGCTCCAGTTCCCGACCAGGATTGAAGGTGATGCTCAACTCTACAACTTTCTTCTTGATTTCTCAGGAGGGAAAATGGGGTTTGATGCTGGATCCAGTCACATAGAAGAGTGCAGTGTACATATGGATATTCTATATAAAGTTAACATACTAAGGAACTCATTTTACAGGGTCTGGCTATTGTTTTCTATATTCCAAAGCAAGAATGCTCCCAGAAAGAGGATACACTTGAGAGTAATGCACAGAGGAGAACTGATCTGCCTGACTTTCCAACAGAGAGGGGGCACATTGAGATGGGGCGGGGGGTCGTTGCCAGTTAGAAGTCAAGAAAATGCAAGCAATTGATATGACTGACCACATTGAAATCTTATCTAGGAATGTTAATGAGCTGGGAGGCAAGATAAAGAAGCGATGGTCCCCCAGTATGGCCAAAGAATGGGGAATTATTTCATACTTCTCCAGGAATCCCACATGCTGTGTATTCTTGGGGCAAAGGACATGCAAAGACTGGCCCATGCAGGATTTACCAGTAGCATGAATGGATCTGTCATATTGGACATCTTGCTCTTCCTATCACACATGTTGACTCTAAAAGTTGCTATGTTAGTATTCATGGAAAATAAAGTAGTAAAGAGTGCAAATTGTTAAGTATGTACAACCACCAAGCTACAAAACTCCATGTTGGACAAACCCAGCCATACACTGCTTGAATCAAATCAAAGCATATACAAAGAGGTTATTTCAATGACCTGACATTTACTGACTTAGACAGATCCATCATTATACTAAAAGAGAGGGACACCCAACACCTCTGGTGAAATTTAAAAGGGCATCTGGATTTCAGACATCTGAGAACTAAACACCAAGAAAAGAGCAATATTCTTAAATCTCCAGTGCCCACAAGGCCTCCTCCAGGCCAGACAATTTTGTTATTCCTGCTGCTGAGGTCCCAAACATTTACAACATGCATCTTGGCACACAGATGCCTACCATTCCCAACTTCCCCTTTTGTGTTGACAGAAACTAAGGGACACTGAAAGGGAGCTGTGAAACATGGAAATGGCTGACATTCTCACCAAGAACATGAAACACTTCTTTAAAAAATATATGGGGAAGTTCCAATCTAACGTCACGAATCAAGATGCATACAGGATGGTGCTGAAGGGGACGGTGCTTTCTAGAATGAATTATAAAAATTTGATTCAAGACTGCTCGCAACTCATGTTCTGTTGCATTTAGCGCTATTTCTTAGTGCAAAATGCATCCTTGCATCCACTTTGGACACGAGTGCATTTTGAACCAAGAAAATAGAGCTGAATGGCTGGCAATAAATTGGGTGCAAATCATACCCCAAGTGCACATTTAGCGAGTACAAGTGGCTGCTCATGCTTGCTATTCATGTTCTCTTGCACTTAGTACTATTTCCTAGCGCAGAATGCATCGCTGCATCCATTTTAGGCAGGGGGCTGCATTTTTGTATGAAGACAATAGCTCTGGATACAAATTTTTCTTTTTGCGTAATTCAATGTATTCTCTCAGAATCTTTGGGTAATTCTATGTTACATGGAATTACGTGAACTACACCCACCCATAGTAGGTAAAAAGGCAGACCTTTAGCTAATACAGTCGGAAATATTAGATATAGCATGCTATAACAGGAACAGAGAAGATTGCCTAAGATGGATCTGACTGTGGAAGGCGAGTGTTTGAGAACTATGAAGAGTGAGGGTATACCCCACCATACGAAATGGGAGTGCAGGATCATTCACACTTTCTGGCAGGATGTAGAAGACAAAACGTTCCTCTGTATTGGCTGTGAAGATTCCCTTCACACAGCAGATTGTGATCATGGGTATCTTGAATGAGGTAGGCATGATAAGAGGCAAGCTAATTTTTTGCTGTTTGTGCTGAATGATTGCTAAGAGGAATATTGCATGTGTATATGGGAACACACAGAGCTGAACTGTAGCAAGATATCTTAAATGAATGGACCAACGTATGGTTGCTGGAAGGGTTGTTTAGGAAAGCAGAAGTTGACTAGAGAGGCATCAGAAAATACTTGTACAACTTTTTGAGTGAGATGATGATACTGGGGAATTTACAACCTGAAAGTGATTCTATATAGGTGCTCGTACAGATTGATACAGCTACCAAGTACATAGGCTCCTTTGGATGTGAGTATAGGAGGTACATTTGCTGTAACAGTATTACTCTGGTCGATCTTTATTATTGGATTAGGTGTGATACCCAATGTTATGTAGTAAACTGAGGTCAGGTATATTGACATTAAATATTTTATATTTAAAAAAAATATATAAATATATTTATAATCAAATTAAAATGTCCAATCCAGAAATAATAAATTTGCTAAAGCTGTCAGTCACTTAAATATGAATTCCTCATCGACTGGGGATAATCTCATGTAATTGTCACACACTTATTCACCAAACTTCCAGGGTATTGAGGGTAATTCAAAGGTCACCTTGCATGGCTTTGCATGGCATAGTAAATCTGGAGTAACACAAGGTACCTTTAGTTGTAGCATTATGTTACTCTGCCCTGGAAAGGCATTCCATGAGTTGCACATGGTTGTTCCCACACTCAACCCATGGTTTTGGCACGTTCCCAGATTTACTAAAAGTAGTACACCTGGGAATGCATCAAAATGCTATGCCTTACCGGGGGGTTATATGTGCTGCACATCGGTCATCCTGGTGGTGGATTTCTTTTCATATGGATCTTTGGTAGGGAATAAAAATATAGTATTCGTGGATTCATAGGTCAAAGGAAATCTTCCTCATTTTTTTAGATCCAGAGGTTCATTTTTGCCTCTTCAATCATTATGTATATAGTTCTTTTGAGTCTTTAAACTTTACAGCTGACTGATGATATGGAAACCCCACACAAATTGCAATACCACCCATGTGATATACATCATCACATGCCCATGCCATTTGAAATATATTGGCACGACATGCCGTAGGGTTAAACAACAAATTTGCGAGCATAGCAGCAATATTAAATGCAAAAAATCAACCACATGTATGAGCAACCATTTCCTAAATATGAACCACACAATGAAGAATAAGGAGTGGGTAATCATAGAGACTCTGGAAACTAAACAAGACTGCCATATTGAAAATATTCTCTTTGAAATGGAACAACAATGGGCTTTACGCCTACGTACATACGAAAAAGGATTGAATGACAACATTCCCCGGCTATCACTTAAACACTGAAGCAAACTCAACTTCTTTGCTGAATAACACAACATATAGACCTGGGAACTGCAGAAATACACAAGAAAACGAACTTTGTGATTACAAATAGCAAGATAAAAGCACTACTACAAAGAAGCAGATTCCCATCCAAAAATCTCACACTTAAAAATAAAGGACCCTGACTATGTATATAGCCGATGTAGATAATTTCTCATTGAATACACACATGATGGCCATCATGTGACAGTACCATTCCAGAATTGGTAACAGAAACAGGATTGAGACTTGAGCATTGAAAATCTCACATACATATTTTTTAATAATTACACACATTATAGCTTAATACAATGGAATTGTTAGAGGCACTGTCCCATTTGTTTTTGGAATTGTTATAAGCACTGTACCATTCTTCTTTATGTCTTTTTACTTCTACTTGTGGCTGAAGAAAATTACTTCTCTCTCTGTGGTTAGCCACGCCTCTACAAATGAATCGATACCGCCATTACTGATGTCAACTTCCAGGTCAGGGTAGGAAGATACATGAATTAGGCGCAAATAGAAGCTTTGAGGTAAAGGAATATTAACAGCAGCCATTTGAGAAGGTAACACGACTTGCCCACTCAACTCTTTTCTTTTCCACAGACCTTCCCTCCTATTGAGTGAGTTATAGATAGTATCTTAACCTATAACAACGTCACAAATTCAGTCTATGACCCCTGTGACGAAGAAAGGTAAGTGACTTAAACTTACCTACCACAGAGCGGTCTAATTTTTCACCGCTTTTCCCTCGGTCCTGATGAAAGTCCGCCAATCTATAGAGACATTTAAGGACCGAAGCATGTTGACCACCAATATCAATACTATATAGGTGCAGTGGACTACTTACACATCCACTACAGCACCTGTCACTGTTTTTAATCCTCCCCCTCCCTGATCCAAACAATACTTTTTTAAAGGAAAGGAGGTATTCTTAACTTCACAAATTTTTCCGCTAATTTTCACATAATAATCACGACCGTCACAGACCCAGATGGTTACCCTCCAGGAGGAGGAAAGTTGACTGCCTGGAGAATGTGAAACTGAGAATGCAAAGGACTCATTGATAAATCCACTCACCTAACTCAAGTGGAGAATCAAGATATACCACTACCACAAGTTAGAGTGCATGAGGGCCTTTGTATACCACTCATAGACCCTGGCATTCCATGACACATGGTTCATTCTCCCTTGATTTAATACTATTATGCATGGAAGCTGAATAAATCACTGCTTCTTTCTCCCCACTCTGATTTTTGGAGTGGTATTGTAACCTCCCATAACGACTGGACTTTTTACTTGTGTTGTTATACGGTCTGCATTATGTAGCCGGTGAGCACTATTTTCTTTAATCATCTTCCTCTATCCTACCTACGATATCGCAGCACGCTTTTATATTATTGTAAATGTATTTATTTAAATTACGGTGCGGTCAGCTTTCACATTAGCAGACGTGCTTATTTAATTATTTCATTTCCAGTGCAAGCCGCGTTTCACTTTAGCGGCTGTGCTTATTTATTTATTGAATTAACAGTACGGGCCGCTTCCACTTTAGCAAATGCAAAAGAAACAATTGATGGACGGAATGCTGGACAATGCAATCATTCACCCCCAGTCACAAAGAGCTGGGTTTAATCCATAATTTTTTTGCTCACCACACCACTCCAGTTTGGACCCAGCCATATGCAAATCAGTCTTGACCCTGTTCTTTGTGGGAACAGTCCAGCCCAAACTGCCCAGCCAGGTTCTCCCTGGACCGGAAACAAGCATCCTGGGACCGGTTTCAGGGCATCACCCTTCTTCAGCCAGGCTAGCTTGAATCCAGTGTTGTAGTGAGCACGGGACCCACGTCTGGGCACACCCTTCCCACGCAGGGGGACAAATGCAAAAGAAACAATTGATGGACGGAATGCTGGACAATGCAATCATTCACCTCCAGTCACAAAGAGCTGGGTTTAATCCATCATTTTTTTGCTCGCCACACCACTCCAGTTTGGACCCAGCCATATACAAATCAGTCTTGACCCTGTTTTTTGTGGGAACAGTCCAGCCCAAACTGCCAATCCTGGACCGGAAACAAGCATCCTGGGACCGGTTTCAGGGCATCACCCTTCTTCAGCCAGGCTAGCTTGAATCCGGTGGTGTAGTGAGCACGGGACCCACGTCTGGGCACACCCTTCCCACTCAGGGGTACAAATGCAAAAGATACAATTGATGGACGGAATGGTGGACAATGCAATCATTCACCTCCAGTCACAAAGATCTGGGTTTAGTCCATCATTCTTTTGCTCACCACACCACCCCAGTTTAGAACCAGCCATATGCAAATCAGTCTTGACCCTGTCCCTTGTGGGAACAGTCCAGCCCGAACTGCCAAACCAGGTCCTCCCTGGACCGGAAACAAGTATCCAGGGACCGGTTTCAGGGCATCACCCTTCTTCAGCCAGGCTAGCTTGAATCCAGTGGTGTAGTGACTGAGCACGGTCTTTTGCTTACTCGCCCTAAGTGCGCCAAGTATGGGCTGGACTGTTCCCATGAGGCACAGGGTTAAGACTAATTTGCATATGGCCAGGTCTAAACTGGGGTGGCATGGTGAGCAAAAGAAGGATATTTTAACCCAGATCTCTTGATTGGGGGTGATTGTTTTGATTTGTTCTGCATTCCGTCCATCAATTGTGTGTCTTTTGCTTTCTCGCCCTAAGTGCGCCAGGTATGCATAGACATGGGTCCTGGGCTCTCTGTGCCACTAGAAACAAGCTATCGTGGCTGAAGGGGGTGAAACCCTGAAACCAGTCCTAGGATGCTTGTTTCCAGTCAAGGGAGGACCTGGCTTGGCAGTTCGGGCTGGACTGTTCCCACGAGGCACAGGGCCAAGACTGATTTGCATATGTCCAGGTCTAAACTGGGGTGGCACAGTGAGCAAAAGCATGATGGATTTAACCCAGATCTCTTGACTGGGGGTGAATGTTTTGATTTGTTCTGCATTCCGTCCATCAATTCTGTGTCTTTGCTTTATCGCCCTAAGTGCGCCAGTTATGCCCAGACGTGGGTCCTGGGCTCACTGCCACTGGAATCAAGCTTTTTTGGCTGAAAAGGGGAGAAACCCCGAAACCGGTCCTAGGATGCTTGTTTCCGGTCCAGGGAGGACCTGGCATGGCAGTTCGGGCTGGACTGTTCCCATGAGGCACAGGGTTAAGACTGATTTGCATATGGCCAGGTCTAAACTGGGGTGGCATGGTGAGCAAAAGAATGCTGGATTTAACCCAGATCTCTTGACTGGGGTGAATGTTTTGATATGTTCTGCATTCTGTCCATCAATTGTGTGTCTTTTACTTTCTCGCCCTAAGTGCGCCAGGTATGCCCAGACGTGGCTTCTGGGCTCACTGTGCCACTGGAATCAAGCTTTCCTGGCTGAAGAGGGGTGAAACCCAGAAACCGGTCCTAGGATGCTTGTTTCTGCTCCAGGGTGAACCTGGCTTGGCAGTTCTGGCTGGACTGTTCCCATGAGGCACAGGGTCAAAACTGATTTGCATATGGCCAGGTCTAAACTGGGGTGGCATGGTGAGCAGAAGAATGATGGATTTAACCCAGATCTCTAGACTGGCGTGAATGTTTTGATTTGTTCTGCATTCCGTCCATCAATTGTGTGTCTTTTGCTTTCTCGCCCGAAGTGCGCCAGGTATGCCCAGACGTGGGTCCTGGGCTTACTGTGCCACTGGAATAAAGGCGATCCTGGCTGAAGAGGGGTGAAACCCCGAAACCGGTCCTAGGATGCTTGTTTCCGGTCCAGGGAGGACCTGGCTTGGCAGTTTGGGCTGGACTGTTCCCATGAGGCACAGGGTTAAGCCTGATTTGCATATGGCCAGGTCTAAACTGGGGTGGCATGGTGAGCAAAGGAATTCTGGGTTTAACCCAGATCTCTTGACTGGGGTGAATGTTTTGATATGTTCTGCATTCTGTCCATCAATTGTGTGTCTTTTACTTTCTCGCCCTAAGTGCGCCTGGTATGCCCAGACGTGGGTCCTGGTCTCACTGTGCCACTGGAATCAATCTTTCCTGGCTGAAGAGGGGTGAAACTCCGAAACCGGTCCTAGGATGCTTGTTTCTGCTCCAGGGTGGACCTGGCTTGGCAGTTCTGGCTGGACTGTTCCTATGAGGCACAGGGTCAAGACTGATTTGCAAATGGCCAGGTCTAAACTGGGGTGGCATGGTGAGCAACAGAATGATGGATTTAACCCAGATCTCTAGACTGGTGTGAATGTTTTGAAATGTTCTGCATTCCGTCCTTCAATTGTGTGTATTTTGCTTTCTTGTCCTAAGTGCGCCAGGTGTGCCCAGACGTGGGTCCTGGGCTTTCTGTGCCACTGGAATCAAGCTATCCTGCCTAAAGAGGGGTGAAACCCTGAAACTGGTCCTAGGATGCTTGTTTCCGGACCAGAGAGGACCTGGCTTGTCAGTTTGGGCTGGACTGTTCCCATGAGGCACAGGTCAAGACTGATTTGCATATGCCCAGGTCTAAACTGGGGTGGCATGGTGAGCAAAAGAATGATGGATTTAACCCAGCTCTCTTGACTGGGGGTGAATGTTTTGATTTGTTCTGCATTCCGTCCATCAATTGTGTGTCTTTTGCTTTCTCGCCCTGTGTGCGCCAGGTATGCCCAGACGTGGGTCCTGTGCTCACTGTGCCACTGGAATCAAGCTATCCTAGCTGAAGAGGGGTGAAACCCCGAAACCGGTCCTAGGATGCTTGTTTTCTGTCCAGGGAGGACCTGGCTTGGCAGTTCAGGCTGGACTGTTCCCATGAGGCACAGGGTCAAGACTGATTTGCATATGGCCAGGTCTAAACTGCAGTGACAAGGTGAGCAAAAGAATGATGGATTTAACCCAGATCTCTTGACTGGGGGGGAATGTTTTGCTGTGTTCTGCATTCTGCCCATCAATTGCGTGTCTTTTGCTTCCACTTTAGCAGCCATGCTACAGAAGCTTTCTTAATTAATTCATTTTTTTAGCTTTGGGTGAAAGTGCCCCATACGCGCTTTAACTTTAATGTTGGCGGCACCCCTTTCTTTAGATGCTGCTCACTGTAACCTGAATACGGCGAGCAGCATCTAAAGAATTGGGCGTGGCCAACACTAAAGTGGTCTCACATTTGCGAGAGATAGAGCTACTGTCATTAGAAATAACAACCCCTTTTATATCTGTGTAACCTGGTTCCGCAGGTCCAAAGTAGGTAGTTCTGGTTGCAGTAGAGCCACATTCTCTCCTGTTATACCCGGAGTCCCGAGGCTGGATTTAGGCTTAGTGATTTTCGTGTTACAAACACGGAGAGATCGTGACTGGCATAAGAGGGTGAGCGAAAGAGAGTACAGTGAGGACATGTGTACAGGAGACACAGACATAGTGGAACTGCAGTGACCAAAAGGAACAAAATCTGCATGAGAGACTGAGCCACATGTATAAGTCTTGCCTGAAAGTTAGTATCAGCACCTTCCAGGCTTGCATCTGATGTTGTCTTTTGACAAACTGGAGGGACTGTTAGCTACGACTTTAGAGTTTCTGGGGTATATTTACAATAACTGGGGCATCCCTGCATATCAGCAGGGATGCGCCAGTTCTTGTGCGCCACAGCTCCGCCACCATGGAAGCGCCACATTTACAATGCGGCGCACCATGGGGCAAAAACGGCACAGATGCATGACGCATTTGTGCCGTAAAAGTGGCACATTGCTAGAGTTGTGTGGCAAACGCGACGCAGCTCCAGCAATGCTCTGGGGGGCCCTATCTTGTTAATGCTGCGTCAATCCTTACGCCTGCTTCAGGCAGGCACAGGGTTTTGACGCAGTTTGGGCCTAAAAGTGACTGAGTGAAATCTTGTGGATTAAACTCAGCCACTTTTAGGAGGCGTCCTGCGCCGGAAGGCCCCCCCCCCGCGCAGGAACGCCTACATGTGGCACAGGGCTTTACAACGTGACGCATCTCCAAGATGCGTCACTTAAGTACCCCGCACCATGGAGCAGGATTTGCGCCGCCGCTGCATCACAAAAGTGACGCAACGGTGGCGTAAATGAGGCGCAAGGGGCTTGTAAATCTGCCTCTCTGTTTTTAACAATATGTCATAGCATGCACATCTTTTTGCACTTTTTTGATGGTAGCTTCTCAAGGACTATCTATGAAATTATGCATTTTTTTACATTGATGTTTTATATGACAGGAAATTGGGCAGAGGCGTTAGATCTCTTTAAAAGAAGCTACATTACGTCCCACGGTACAGAGAAATTGAATGATTTTCCTAGAACCAAGGCTGTTGAACAGAAGCTGGGATTCAAACCTGGTTCCTCAGTGCTAAAGTCAGCACATCTAAGCACTGTGTGCATCTGAGGTAAAAGGTGCCTAAGGTGCCATGCGCTGGGTTGAAAATCTTGGAGCGCTACTGAAAATGACGACGGATTGCTAGGTTTAAAACATTCAGGGCTTTAAGTGGGCCAGGTCTCACCGGATCTGAGCACCAGCAGTTTTTTAAAGGGGGCCTCGAAACGGGTCTGTATCGGGCTCTGTTTTGTGCCCGGGCACAGGCAGTCCGTTTTTTTCCGGACTGCAGTGACAGCAGGTACATGGATGTGCACGTGCTCACACTGCTCACTTCTCACTGCTGGAGAAGTTACTGCCTGACGTCATGCCAGGCGAGTGTTGTAGGGGAAGGGGAAGGGAAATCCTTCAAAGAGTCATTTTCTCTCTGGATTTCCCTTCTCTTTTTGAAACGCAGGAGCAGCAACATTGTCGTGGTGTCACCAGGTCCTTTATGTAGCAACTTTTTCAATATTATATACAAGCCATAGTTGCTGCTTATTTATCTTATGCAACCAACAACCATTGACAAAGCCAATAGTCCTGGCTTCTTGTAGGTATGATGTTACTTGTTGTATCATATATCTGGATGCAATGACAGAAATTGAAAAATACAAGTCGGGCGGCACACTAGCTAAGCACGGATTTTTAGCTTGTGTTTTTAAGCCACACCCTTAATTACATTGGCCACGCTCCTTTGAAAGAACCTTCAGTTTTTTCATCCTACTTAAAGCCCTGAAAACAATCTTTGATGATGCTATAATCGTGGAAAAAGCAGCGAGCAGTAAGTGATCTATATTTTGCCCAGCAACCGAAGATCTTTGATTTGACAAGCCATGAGAACGATACACACCTGCCAACAATGACAGTTCACACTGGATGTTTCTGGTAGCGTAGTCATGTGGTCGCAATATGCCTTTGGCCACACAAGGTGGCATATCAACAAGGCCCGGCATTAAAATTATCGCCGCTTTTGCGCCCGTTTTCGGGCGAAAAGCGGCGATAATTTTAACACCCTATCAGCATGGATCCATGCCTTAGCGCCCATCATCTTAGCGCTAATGAGATGTGAGTTAAGAGTTAGGCGTTCCCATGAGAAATGCAGCGTAAATGATCGCTAACAAAGGTTCTCCCTATCAGCAAGGAAATCGCTAACCTGCCTAGCGACATTAAAAGTAGCGCTAACCGGCTATATCGCCGCTTTCATACTCCTGCTAATTTTCCGACTTAGCCATGTTCATCATGGGAGGTGGATTGTCATGTTAAGTCCACATCTCCATTATCTACAATGTTTTTCCTAACGCTGTTTATTATCGCTGGTATTCCTGCGATATTGTCTCTTTTCGCCGATAATGCCGGGATTTCTATCGCCTCGGCGATGCGCGTTGCTGATAGTGCGCTAACCGGGCAAAAGAATCCTGCGATAGACGGCGTTAGGATTTTGCACGCTAAACGCGTCCAGCGATAATTATCGCTGCCACTTGATGATATGCCCCAAGATGACTTAAAACAGAGTTGCCCATTAGAACCTGCCAGCAACCACCACACAAAGTGTCAGTGTGACTGTCACTACACCTGTTGAGCCAGAAAGCAACATGAACAATATGCAAGGCAGCGCCACCCAGATTTCTGGAAGGGCACTGCTGGGTACGGCCTCTGAGGAGTTCATAACTAATGCTGTCAGCTATGCCCTGCCCGAGGCATGCTGCGATGAGAGAAGTTGCAGGCAGGATCCTTAAAATTTAATAATAATATACTGAGTGTCAAATTAATGTACTCTACTCCTGACACACAGCGACTGAAGCCACGCTGCTTTGGTTAATAAAGCTTTTCTCGACTGTCACCTCAAAGTGCGCAGGTGGCATCAGGGAGATAATAATACATGACTAAGCATTTTAGTCTGTTAATGCATACCACCAGACAAAAATGATTAGTCTAACCACTGATGCGCGTTACTTGGCAGGGCTGTTTGTATATAGTAAATTTCATGTAAACTTTTGTCCTTACCTTTACAAATCGAAATGGTAATGCTACATCTTTCATTTGGTACACTGCCATTGTCTAAATCTACAATATCATGCCTCAAATTTACAATGAGTGGATGGAACACAAGGCAGCAAGCAAAGTTGCAGTGATGCGTTTGGTGAACTGGAGTGAGAAGACCTGTACCATAGCTGCACAGAATGGTGCAGTTCTACTCTCTTTCTACGTTGCACGTTTCCAGCTGTCAAACGATGTTTGCTGCAAAATGCAACAAACATGCAAAGAAGAAAAAACGCAACCTCGTGGAGGCGCAGGATTTGGTGAAAATCCATGTGTACAATTTTTGGTGGATATAGGCTTGCATCAAGATGCATGGGTGGATGCATGGTTATAACCATGTACCACCAATAGAACACCACCTTGACACAAACTAACACAAGGCAGCACTGCATGTGTTTGTAAATACCAAACAGGATTTTGCTTTAGATCCGTTTTGAAAACATTAACACAAACCTTGGCAACATCTTTGTAAATCTGGGACTGCTTTCATAGATTTTCATTTTTTGTTTTATCTAAGGAACATAAACTGAACATCGCATCTAAAACATCCCTTGTGAAGTAGGCATGTTACTGTTTGCAGCTGTTTCTGGTGTTAGCCTGGTAAGATAGCTCAGGTGATGAAGGAAAACCTTGTAGATATGTGTGTATAATACAAGAATCATAACTTCAGGTCCACAAATGCTTACCTTCTTGAGCTGGTAATAAGTAGTTAACACCTCTTATCACATGTTATCAGTGCCATTAGATGAAGGAATTTGAGAAATGTGCTATGTAAGTCCACCAATATTTATTATACTATTATATTTACTACTAAACCTATCATAGTTTGTTTCTGTTGTTCCATGTTACCATAGAATACTTCAGTAAGTACAATATGCACACAAATAGAATGTAAGAGTTAAGCTGTAAACACCCTAAGGTGCAGCAAGATATGCTTATCCCAGATTGACAGGTCCATTCTCTATGGTCTACTAATGGACACAGCTAGAGGAGGTCACATTGTCTGAGGTTAGTAATGAAAAATGTGGAAAATCTTGTTATAGCTCCATAAACTCACATTAGACTAGTTTAACATGATTTTTAACACATCTGACCTTGCCTGATCGAGGACCCTGGAGCCATTATAATGCTGCTCATTGTTGACTAACATTTTTGAGTTTCATTAATATGCTGCTGTCACATAGCATCCAGGGTTCTGAAATGGAAGTACTACCAAGGTACGAGACTGAGATTCTGGAAGCAAACTTCGCACCAATGTTCAATCCATCAATAATATTTCCTAAGAGAATTTCTAGGGTTGATTAATTCAACAATAGCATGTCACACAAACAACACACTTCAAGGGGAACATTATTTACCTTGTCTTCTCAGGACCACTGACAATCCAATGAAACCCACCCATAATCATTGAGTGGGCCAATCATTTTAACATACATTTCACCTTCCTCAGCATGATACCAACAAACCAAGGGCAACATAAAAGAAAATACCCAAACTTCAGATCCATCAATGACCTCTTCATAGGCAAACCAATCGATGAACTCATCTCCCATCCTATCAGCTCCACGTCTGAAGTCAACACACTTCTAAAAAACTTAAACATATTTTTGGGACACAATGTGGGCAGTCATGCCCCATTTAAAACATACAAGTGCAAGCCAAGCTACTGAAGTCACTCTGTACAACACACAGATCGCTCATTACATCAGCCAAAGCAGAGTTCAATACTAACACCATCACTTTAGCCACCAAAGGAAACAAAATGCTTTCAAGTGCAATACATCATTGTGTCAACAGCCTGCAGCGCTATCTATTCATCACTCCACAGCAAAATGTAATGCCATTAACCTCTTCTACAGTGAAAAAATACAGATGATTCAACAGCACATCAATATCACCATCCTGCTTTATTGTCTATGTCCATACCTTCCTGTATAATCCCACAATTGCCAGCATTCAAAGCCTTTCTCTCTCAGATTACACCAACATAATCAACTCCCTTAAAGCTAATACTCATTAAGATGATGCCTTACTCTTGTTCCTCATCAATAGCTTATCTGGGGATGCTCTCGCACCCCTACTCACCATTGTAAGTGCCTTTCTCCCATTACTAAAAAAAATATAATAGACCTAGATGTTGTCGCAGTCATCTACAAGAGTTCTATTAAGTGTTCAATATCCACTTCACTCCATTTATGGAACATCTGCACTTCAAGCTCTGAGAACTTCAACCTGAAAGGAACCCTCAGATACTGACCACCTGGACCACAAGCTTCCTTCATCTGCCTCATCACCAACTTCATAGCCTCCCTCACCACCAACTCTAAAGCCTGCATACTCCAAAGCGAACTCAATTTCCACCTAGAAGACAGAACAGACTCCTGCTCCACCACACTGGTAATAGCACGCACGTGCGCTATGCTGCTGCAATTATAATCTACAGCGCTGCTTATATTTTAAAAAATCGTTTTTGTATTTTGTTTGTTCTAAATTGTATTATCCCCTGTTTTTAGTCAATCTTTGTGTGCCCACATACTTGCACCTTCAATTGGGCCCCCCACCGCGCTTTTCACGGATCTGTTGTCATCTTTCCTCTCGCCTTCGTGTTTGGCGCCTGGTCGCCATCTTGGGGGTGGCGAGTAGCGAGTGTGCCACTTGTTTGAGCGCTCTAGTGCTCACTAGGACCACAGGTGAGCCCTACTTAAGGTGAGCTTGGCAGTAGCTCGACCTTGGAGAAGGTAATAGCACGCACGCGCGCTATGCTGCTGCAATTATAATCTACAGCGCTGCTTATATTTTAAAAAATCGTTTTTGTATTTTGTTTGTTCTAAATTGTATTATCCCCTGTTTTTAGTCAATCTTTGTGTGCCCACATACTTGCACCTTCAATTGGGCCCCCCACCGCGCTTTTCGCGGATCTGTTGTCATCTTTCCTCTCGCCTTCGTGTTTGGCGCCTGGTCGCCATCTTGGGGGTGGCGAGTAGCGAGTGTGCCACTTGTTTGAGCGCTCTAGCGCTCACTAGGACCACAGGTGAGCCCTACTTAAGGTGAGCTTGGCAGTAGCTCGACCTTGGAGAAGGTAATAGCACGCACGCGCGCTATGCTGCTGCAATTATAATCTACAGCGCTGCTTATATTTTAAAAAATCGTTTTTGTATTTTGTTTGTTCTAAATTGTATTATCCCCTGTTTTTAGTCAATCTTTGTGTGCCCACATACTTGCACCTTCAATTGGGCCCCCCACCGCGCTTTTCGCGGATCTGTTGTCATCTTTCCTCTCGCCTTCGTGTTTGGCGCCTGGTCGCCATCTTGGGGGTGGCGAGTAGCGAGTGTGCCACTTGTTTGAGCGCTCTAGCGCTCACTAGGACCACAGGTGAGCCCTACTTAAGGTGAGCTTGGCAGTAGCTCGACCTTGGAGAAGGTAATAGCACGCACGCGCGCTATGCTGCTGCAATTATAATCTACAGCGCTGCTTATATTTTAAAAAATCGTTTTTGTATTTTGTTTGTTCTAAATTGTATTATCCCCTGTTTTTAGTCAATCTTTGTGTGCCCACATACTTGCACCTTCAATTGGGCCCCCCACCGCGCTTTTCGCAGATCTGTTGTCATCTTTCCTCTCGCCTTCGTGTTTGGCGCCTGGTCGCCATCTTGGGGGTGGCGAGTAGCGAGTGTGCCACTTGTTTGAGCGCTCTAGCGCTCACTAGGACCACAGGTGAGCCCTACTTAAGGTGAGCTTGGCAGTAGCTCGACCTTGGAGAAGGTAATAGCACGCACGCGCGCTATGCTGCTGCAATTATAATCTACAGCGCTGCTTATATTTTAAAAAATCGTTTTTGTATTTTGTTTGTTCTAAATTGTATTATCCCCTGTTTTTAGTCAATCTTTGTGTGCCCACATACTTGCACCTTCAATTGGGCCCCCCACCGCGCTTTTCGCGGATCTGTTGTCATCTTTCCTCTCGCCTTCGTGTTTGGCGCCTGGTCGCCATCTTGGGGGTGGCGAGTAGCGAGTGTGCCACTTGTTTGAGCGCTCTAGCGCTCACTAGGACCACAGGTGAGCCCTACTTAAGGTGAGCTTGGCAGTAGCTCGACCTTGGAGAAGGTAATAGCACGCACGCGCGCTATGCTGCTGCAATTATAATCTACAGCGCTGCTTATATTTTAAAAAATCGTTTTTGTATTTTGTTTGTTCTAAATTGTATTATCCCCTGTTTTTAGTCAATCTTTGTGTGCCCACATACTTGCACCTTCAATTGGGCCCCCCACCGCGCTTTTCGCGGATCTGTTGTCATCTTTCCTCTCGCCTTCGTGTTTGGCGCCTGGTCGCCATCTTGGGGGTGGCGAGTAGCGAGTGTGCCACTTGTTTGAGCGCTCTAGCGCTCACTAGGACCACAGGTGAGCCCTACTTAAGGTGAGCTTGGCAGTAGCTCGACCTTGGAGAAGGTAATAGCACGCACGCGCGCTATGCTGCTGCAATTATAATCTACAGCGCTGCTTATATTTTAAAAAATCGTTTTTGTATTTTGTTTGTTCTAAATTGTATTATCCCCTGTTTTTAGTCAATCTTTGTGTGCCCACATACTTGCACCTTCAATTGGGCCCCCCACCGCGCTTTTCGCAGATCTGTTGTCATCTTTCCTCTCGCCTTCGTGTTTGGCGCCTGGTCGCCATCTTGGGGGTGGCGAGTAGCGAGTGTGCCACTTGTTTGAGCGCTCTAGCGCTCACTAGGACCACAAGTGAGCCCTACTTAAGGTGAGCTTGGCAGTAGCTCGACCTTGGAGAAGGTAATAGCACGCACGCGCGCTATGCTGCTGCAATTATAATCTACAGCGCTGCTTATATTTTAAAAAATCGTTTTTGTATTTTGTTTGTTCTAAATTGTATTATCCCCTGTTTTTAGTCAATCTTTGTGTGCCCACATACTTGCACCTTCAATTGGGCCCCCCACCGCGCTTTTCGCGGATCTGTTGTCATCTTTCCTCTCGCCTTCGTGTTTGGCGCCTGGTCGCCATCTTGGGGGTGGCGAGTAGCGAGTGTGCCACTTGTTTGAGCGCTCTAGCGCTCACTAGGACCACAGGTGAGCCCTACCTAATGCTCGCTTTCTGCGCGCAGCGGTGACGCGCAGCGGTAGCGCCGGACTCGCGCCGGACTCGCGCCGGAGTCAAGCCAGAGTCCTGCCCGTCTGCGCCCGTCAGCGTCCCGGAGGCGACCGGAGCGGCGGGTAGGGCTCTAAACATCAGGAATGTGCCCCCCTGGGACACCAGTGCTGCAGTATTCCCTTGGGGAACTTCGCTCCTTTGACACCTTGGTCGCAGGCTGTCGCACTGTCTTTCCCGGACGCCATGGCGGGAAACGCGGCTGCCCTGGCTGTGGCTGGCGCCCTAACCGCTCTCAGGTATCACGCCCCAATAAGAACACCCTCAGTGTGGGTTATCGCTGCATGCTATTAAACACCAGGTCGGCGTGCAAACATGCGCAAGACATATTTGAGCTTCTAGATACAGTGAAGCCACTATGCCTTATGCTTACTGAGACGTGGTGGGGTGAATTTTCCAATCCTGATGTCGCTACGGCAATCCCGCCGGATTATAACATTTTCAGGAAGGATAGAGCTAAGGGAAGGGGTGGTGGAGTGGCATTGGTGGTCAAGAAAGGCACGCCTTGTGTGATCCTGCCAGTGAAGGATATCCGAGGTTCAGAGACCCTCGCTTTTTCTATTACTCTGTCTCCACATCAATCTGTTAAGGGATTACTCGTGTATAGACCACCTGGTTTACCCGGTACGTTCTTTGAAGATCTGGACTCCGTGTTGTTGGGGCTGGCCCTGAAAGCGGAACATTGCATCGTGGCAGGGGATTTCAACTTTCGGATGGATGATCCGTCTGACCCTGCTGCCATTAAACTTTCTGAGGCTATGGCCCCGCTGGGACTGATTCCTCATTTGCAGGAACCTACGCACGAGAAGGGGCACACTCTTGACCAGGTATTCTCGTCTTCCCCTCTCGGGGCGATTGAGACTATACCAGTACTATGGTCAGACCACTTGCTGGCCAAATTTACGATCAAAGGCACAGTCAAACCGGTGGCTGCCTTGGCACAGCAACAGGGTCGTGTCCATAGGGCATATCATCGTGTGACCCCAGAGATGCTGGCTCAGGCTGCTGTGGATCATCCATGCTCCCTCTCGGGCGATCTGGATAGGGACTTGGAGACCCTGCAAGCTTGGCTTCTAGACAGGCTGAATGATCTTGCCCCGGAACTGACACCCCGCCTGACACCGAAACGGGTCTCTGCGCCTTGGTTCACCGCAGCACTGTCGGCTACGCGGCAGCAGTGTAAGGTGGCCGAGAGAGCTTGGCGGGCACAATATGATACTATAGCCAAGCTGACCTATTAAACGGTGGTCAAGGCCTATCACCGGGACATTCGCCTGGAAAAAAAAGCGTATCTTGCAAGGAGAATAGAAGCTGCTTCTAACTCCTGCAAGGAGATTTTCTCCATTGTGAGAGAATTTATTTCCCCATGGTCTAACACCTCGGATGAAAAACCGTCTGGTACCTGGGCTTCGGACCTTGCTGATTTTTTTACGAGCAAGATCCAACGCATACAGGACTCTTTTCCATCGCCTGGGCCCATGGGCCAGACTAATCCTGAAGCCATTTTATCCCCGCGGGCTTGGCCTGGTGTGACGCTGAGTGTGTTTCCTTCGCTCTCGGCTCCCGACTCTTTAGCACTAATGGGCAATCTTAAATCGGGTTCGCCCCTCGACCCATGCCCTGCTAAATTTTTAGCGAAAGTTGCGGAGGTGATTAATCCATTAGCAAACCCGCTGCTGAATCTTTCGTTGAGTCAGGGAGTGGTCCCGCACGCCTGGAAACAGGCGATGGTGATTCCATTGCTTAAAAAGCCAGGCCTAGACCCGAAGGCCCCGGTCAATTATAGGCCCATCTCTCTGTTGCCGGCTCTCACGAAGATTGTGGAAAAGCACGTTCAGGTTGTGCTCTCCAATTTTCTTGAGACCAACGAGATCTTGCACGCTACCCAGTCTGGTTTTCGTCCTCATCTCAGCACAGAGACTGCGCTCCTTGAGGTCTCAGAAACCATTAAAGGTGTCCTGGACTCTGGGGGCAAAGCCATGCTGGTGATGTTGGACTTGTCGGCGGCGTTCGACACCGTCCCCCATGATGGCCTTCTCGCAAGACTCTTTGAGATAGGTCTGCGGGGGACGGTGCTTGGCTGGTTTTCCTCCTTTCTTGCCGGCCGCCGGCAAACGGTCTGGGCCTCGCCAGATTCCGCCGTGATGCCGCCTCTGGGAGTCGGGGTCCCACAGGGCTCTATCTTGAGCCCGACCCTATTTAACATCTTCATGACCCCGTTGGCGGCACTGGCGGAGTCGTATGGGGCCCAGATCGTATCCTACGCTGACGACACCCAGCTCCTCTTCTCGTGTAAGAGAGGAGGAGACTTTGATGGGGAGAGTATCAGGGATTGCCTTGGGGCTGTTTTTCAATGGTTCCAACTGAACAGCCTCAAGTGCAACTCCGATAAGTCTGAGGTACTCTTCTTTGGGTGCGACACTGAGCCAGACTGGCAGGCCTGGTGGCCGATTGATATGTTTCCTCCGTCCTGCTCCTCCCAAGTCGCCAAGAATTTGGGGGTTAAGATGGATAAGGGGCTAACATTTAAATCCCAGATCCTCGGGGTGTCGGGCACCTGCTTCGGCATCCTCAGGATGCTGCGGAGGTTCCTTCCCCTGCTGTCTGAGGAGCATAGGAAACTGACAGTGCAGGCTCTGATCGGGTCCAGGTTGGATTATTCTAACATTCTTTACCTGGGCCTGCCAGAGTATTTGCTGCAGCGGCTCCAAGTGGTGCAGAACGCTGCTGCGAGAGCAATCTTTGGATTAAATAGACGGGCCAGTGCATCTGGCTTGTTGAGAACCTTGCATTGGCTCCCTATCCGGAAGCGGATCGCCTTCAAGGCTCTGACTCTGGCCTACAAAGCTCTCCACGCGGTGGGAGCTAAGTATCTTCAAAAGAGACTGGTCTTCTATCAGCCGACCCGGTCTTTGAGGTCGGAATCTTTGTTTTTGGCGGTTGTTCCGCGCGTGAAGAGAGCTCGCCTGGGTGGCCGCTCTTTTGGACTACTGGCGCCACAGTTGTGGAACTCTCTGCCGCTCACTCTGCGGGGAGCTACCAGCCTATTAGCTTTTAGAAAAAGCCTTAAAACCTGGCTGTTTACCCAGTAGTTTGTTTTTCTTGCATGTATTTGTCTGGCATTCTGTCTTTTCTTTTAATGGTGTTATGTTATTGTGTTGCAGCCTTCCTTTTCCAAAAAAAAGCGCCGGGACACTCTTTTTGAGTAGCCGTGCGCTATACAAAAGAATAAATAACATAACATAACATAACTCCTTTAAAGCCTGAACAATGTTGGACTTACCCAGTGCATCACAGGACCAACCCACATCCCAGGATACATACTTCACCTCATCTTCACCACCAGCAAAAGCATCAAATACACCACAACTTTGCCACGCAAATGGACAGACCATACCACCATCCACCTACAAATCAACATTTTCAAGTCAACATATTCACTAGCATCAGCCTGCCAAGCCACAGCTGTGGCAAAATCTGATAAGCAGCGCTGATCAACCCATCCCCAGAGAGAGCCTCAACAATGACATTACCAACTATAATAACTGGATCAAGTATTGTACAGACTTCCTTGAACCCATCAATCCGAACAAGCAAAGAAGATTCAACAAGCCGGCCAACTGGTACACTGAGGACCTACGAGATGTCGGACGACACTGCAAACAGCTAGCAAGAAAATGGAGAGCCAGCCACAAAACCACTGATATAACCAACTACAAGGCTGCACTTAGATGCAACCTCCAGCAACTGAGAGACACTAAGAAAAGAGTGCTAGCTGAATGCATTGAAGGGAGCTCTAACAGTTGCAAGGAGATCTTCTCAATCAGCAAAGACTTCACCACACCTTCTTCTACAGAATAATCTAAAACATCCACAGCACCTTCGCACACCAATTCAAACAAAGCAATCTCATCGCCAACCTCCCCATCACAAACGAAGACAGCCACCTAGCCGAATGGACAACCTTTGCCAGAGGTGACACAGTGATGATCAAACAGACCATCACTCAGGAACCCCATTGGATCCATGTCCCCACCATGAATATAACCTGGGAGTATCACCAATCAGCACTGCTTTCGCTCACATCATCAACATTTCCATCATATTCGCCACATTCCTGAAAGACTAGAAGAATGAAGCGGTCAACACCCTACTCAAGAAGTCATCAGCCAACCTCAACCAACTTCCGACCTATCCCCCTGCTCCCTTACCTAGCCAAAGTGATAGAAAGGGCAGTCAACAACTCACAACTCATCTCGAACTACACCACCGACTGGACAACTCTCAGTCAGGATTCACAAAGAACCACAGCACTTAATCAGCACTCATTGAAGCTACCATTGACATCAAGACCATTCTGGACTTTAGAGAAACTGTGTCTCTCACCCTGCTCAACCTATTCACTGCAAATTACACAGTATGCCACAACTTGCTCATCAGAAGACTCCAAGAGATCAGCATCAAAGGACTTGCACTCAAATGGATCTCTTTCTTCCTCATGGGAAGAATTCGAAGAGTGAGACTGACACCCTTCATTTTGGACACCAAAACCTAAACAGAGTAGTTCTTCATAGATTGTTCCTCAGTCCTACCCAGTTCAAGGTCTACACGAAACCGCTCGCCAACATCATCTGATCGCAGGGCGTCAACATCATCTCCTATGCCTACTTCTCCTACCCAAGAATGAATGAATGAATGAGAAATGTGTCAAATGCAAACTCCTGCCCAGGGGCTTCTTGGCGCTAAAGAGACAGATATGGCTACAAATTCAGGTAACCTTGTGAAGACTCTTGATACATCAAGGGAAAGACAACCACTCCTATTCTTGAACAAAAAGCCAGGTTTTCAAGGTTTTTCTAAAAATAAATAGTGAAGGAGCAGTATTAAGTTCCAGGGGTAGGCTGGCCCAAAGCAGGGCTGCGGTGCTAAGAAAGCTTTTTCCACCCCACATTGTTCTGCTAAAGGGGGGACTGCAAGATTCCTAGCTGATGCTGACTGTAAGATCCTCCCTGGAATGTACCATTTGAGCTTGTCCTTGAACCGAGAGGGACCTAGTTCCTGCAATGATTTATAGGTCAGACAGAGTGCCTTGAACCTGACATGTTGTTTAACTGGCAGCCAGTGAAGTTTCATGATGGCTCCTGTAGCTGATTCAGATTTAGGAATTTTGAAAAGAAATCGAGCAACAGCATTCTGCAGGGTCTGAAGCTTCTCAAAGACCCCACTGATAGGTTGAGGTATAAGCTATTACAGTAATCAAGCCTTGAAAGTTCAAGCAAAATGATGACTCTTTTCAGAAGATCTGACGGCTCCTCATCAAGCAGAATTCCTAAATTTTTCACTTTGGTCATTGGCTCTGGGAGAGAGCCCAATTCAGGGGCCAACATCTGGGCGTCCAAAATGATGGATTATTGCCAGAAACAATGACCTCAGTTTTTGCTGAGTTTAGCTTCACGCAATTATTATCTATCTACTTACTAACATCGCTCATACAAGTCCTAAAGGCATGGCCCAAATTATTCTTGTGTTTTGCCAATGTCACAACAATTTGTGTGTCATCTGCGTAAGAAGCTAGGAAAAAGCCAGATGATGTAATAAGTTTAGCTAGCGGCGTCACATGTAGATTGTGCAGCATTGGGCTGAATGAAGAGCCCTGTGGGACTCTGCAAGGCAAGGAGAAGGATTTAGAGGTGAACTTACCTGGTGGCACTCTCTGTCTGTTTGCTAAGAAGGATTGTAGGAGATTAAGTGCAGTGACCTCTACCCCCATCTTCTGCATAGCATACGGTCAACCGGAATTTCGTGGTTGACTATATCGAACACCACGGGGAGATCCAAGACAACTGCCACCAGAACCATTTTCACCAACTGCATGACCATGGTAGCAGCATTAGTAAATACCAACTGCTTGAATCTCAACTCCAATAATACAGAAGTACTGGTATTCTGAAACAAGACCTCTCAATGGCATCCCACTAGGTGGCCAACAGAGCAAGGTCCAACACCAACACCACCGACTGCTCCAGTAATCTGGCGATGATACTGGATGACAAGTTCAATATGACAGCACAAGTCAATGCTGTGAGTGCTGCCTGCTTCCACATACTAAGTATATAACATAAAATCTTCAAGTGGCAGCCATAGAACACCAGACGCATTGTCACACCAGCACTCATCACTAACAGTCTTAGCTACAGCAACACACTCTACGTTGAACTATCCAAGCATCACCTAGACAGACCTCCCATGGTGAACCCACAACTCACCCCACCTCAGAGAGCTCCATTGGCTCCCCATTCACAAATGTTACCCCTTTAAACTCCACACACATACATACAAAGCCTTATACAACACTGGTTCAGCATACCTCAACAGCTGAATACTCTTTCACCAGCCTAAGAGACATCTGCACTCAGCATCACTCTCACTCGCACACATCCCCGCATCCACAAGACAGAACATGAGGTTGTTCCTCATACTTTGCACCAGAAACATGGCAAAGTCTCCCACAACACATCAGAGCCATTTCCTCACTTCTTGAGTTCTGAAAGACGCTGAAGACCTGCCTCTTTGAACTACCCTGAGGGGGAACACCTACGCACCTGCTCAAGAATCTGGATACCTCCCGGATGAACAGTATTATACAAATAGACATAACCCAACAGATAACGTTGCTAGTTACGGATCCATCACTCACCTACCTTTCATCTGCAAGATCATTTCTTTCAGAAAGTGACTTCAGAACTGCTGTTTACGGACTTATACTCTTGGACCTGAATGGTGGTAATGGCTATCTCTATGGCCCCTTTGACTCACTCCACACTGGTAACCATTAAGGGCATTGTACATGCTGCAGCACATCACCTCTTTGGTCTGAAGAAATATAATCATACCATCCCCATCATGATGGAACCCCCCATGGATTCCCAAAAATGTTGCCTTCACCCTTCTTTTTTATCAACTCGCTTTTTTGGCTTTTAGGACTCTGCACACTTTACCACTGCTAACCAGTGCTAAAGTGCTTGTGTTCTCTTTTATAAACATGGCAAAACTGACTTACACCAAACTGGCATATTTGATTGACTTGCAATTCTCTAGATAAGACATACTACATGTACTCAGGGCCTATATGTTAAATCTACTAGTGGGCCTGCAGCACTTATTGCACCACTGACTTAAGTAGCCTCTAAACCTGTTGCAGGCCTGCCACTGCAACCTGTGTGTGCCATTTTAAACTGCCTTTATGACCTGCTAAAAGAAACCTCTTGCTCGGCCCAAACCTCCTTAATACATATATGTTACCCATAGGATAGGCCTTTCACAGCCCAGAGAGCATGGTGCAGTGTTCTTAAACAGTTGGACACTTACTCTTACATGTTATTTGTCTTGGTGGTGAAAAACTCCTGCATTTGTTTTTCACTACTGTGAGGCCTACCTCTCCCACAGGATAAAATTGGGTTGCCTTATTAAATTTTATAAGTGGTAGCTTCAAATTGGGAGGAGATACAAATATCAAGTTTGGTGTTTCAAGTTTGTAATTTAAAACACTCTTTAATTGTAAAGTTGGATTTTAAGTCACAATTCTGAAAATGCCACTTTTTTTAGAAAGTTGGCATTTTCTTGTCCTAACCATTTGCTGCCAGCAGCATGTATATTGGGTCACAAGACTAGGTGTAACTAGAAGTTGGTATTTGTGTATTGCTCCCCATCACAAGGCCTCTGCCTCAGGAAACTCACAAAGGGTTTGACACTAGTCTTTTATGCCCCAAGACAATCTGAGAACATGGCTGGGAGACAGGAAATTCCAAGCACCTCTGGGGTGGAGACCACTAGAAGCTTCTCCATCTTCAAAGCTGGCGCCAAGTATAACTATAGTACCCTCAGACCCAGCTCTTCAGTACACCACTGGACCTGTGGAAGACTCAGAAGGACTTCTGTGCTGCTCTATAAGAGGCACGGTTACTCTGCTGCCCTGCTGTCTGAGCTAGAAAGACCTGAATTTTGGACCCAGGACTACCGGAGTGACTCCATGGGATAGTTGGCTGGTCTCCTGATCACAGCCTCAGGGACAGAATAGGTTCCAACCACCTTAAACACAGCACCTGGAATATGCCGTCTGTGTATCTTGCACCCCAAGTGGTGCACCCCAATCCTGGATCCTTGGAACTGGGCCCAACAGTGTTCTGCTAGCCCAACGATGATCCCTGCAGAAGCATTGCCCAGCAACTCCTCTGAACTGCCACTGCATAACCTTTCGACGCAGGACTACGCATTGCAGCCCCACAGCTGCTTGGAATCACTGCTGTGTGATGTATCACAATGCAAGACCTAGCACCACAGCCCCACAGCTCATCTGAACTGCCACTGTGAAACGCATTCCAACATGGGACCACATATCATAGCCCCGCTGCCCATTGGATCCTCCATTGAGCAACACATCCTATGCACAGAATCGTGCAATGCTCAGCAACAGGGATTTAAGGTACTTTGTTCAGCGGGCCTAACTTGTTCCTGTACCTGAGCAGTGCTCCATCACAGTTTCCCTGAACCTGTGACTTTGTCCCTGTAAGTAGTGACCAGATAACCATAGTTGCAGCATTTCTGCTTCTAAGCACTGTTTTCACTTTAATCTTTAAAATTGCATATGTCCAGTTCTACTGATTGCATTTTTGTTGATTTGGTCTCAAACAATGTAATACATTTTGCTCTATTTTTCTTGCATAGTGTTTTTACTTTATTACTGTTTGAAGTGCTCCACAAATACTTTACACATTACCTCTATTTAAGCCTGACTGCCAAGCTACCAATGATCTGAGTAGTGTCTCATCACCCTCAACCAGTAAACCAATTTCCTACAGAACTTCATCTCCCTTTGCCTGTTATCACCATCTTTAAATCTAGGTGCATCATTTACAAAGCCATCAAGCCCAGCACCATTGATTATCTAGCAGACAGGCTTGCCATCGTTGGTGGCTCTAAGCACAACTGCAGTCAAGACACCATCAGACTGCTGACAAGGAAGTGTTAAAAAGAAATAACAAGACAGCAGGCTGTTTTTATGTACGCACCCTAGAACATCATCCCATATCAATGAGGACCACCACAATGCTGCTCCAATTTAGGAAATAGCTGAAGAAGCACCTCTTTAAAGAACACTACATGGTCCACAAACCACCTACCTCAACCATCATTTGACATTGTGCTTGTGTTTCACCCTGTACGGTGCTTCACTGCCTTTTAGCTAAGATTTTGCAAAAGAAATCCCACATACATACATAAACCTCATACATATATAAACGAGGCAGACTTGCCTTTAATGTAGATCGAGAAGCTTCAAAATTAAAAAAGTTAGTTAGCATATATTCTAAATTTAAAATATGGATTGCTTTAGGTGCCTCTATTAAAAAACATTGTTTTGTAAAAACAAGGGACCCTGAAAATCTCACGAAAATGTGTATATGGAGAAAGCTCACACAACAAACACAGTCTGATTCTTGAGTGATTAGGGAGGAAAAGATAATTTTCATTTTGAGTAAATAGTGTGCTTGTAGGAGAAGCCACAGTTAAAGAGTTTTCAAAAAGATTGCTAACATTCTGTCAAATAAGTTGCTGTTATATTTCATTTAATTTAAGATTGATATCGATACATACTTATATGTATTTATATATCTAAATATAAATATATATATGTATATATATCTATATCTATATATATATATATATATATATATATATATATATATATAGAGAGAGAGAGAGAGTAAAACATGTAACACTTGGTTTTAACACGGTTAGTTTTAATGTTAATCAAATTTAGATTTTTTGCATATTTTTTAAAGAACGGTTTAGTCTCTTACTTATTGTGGGTACCACAATGGTTACAGCATGACAGCATCATAAATGTCACTTTCTGATCGTAAAATAGAAACATTTGCCTACTCTCTTTCTATGCCACTCGCATATGGCAAATATTTCTGTGACATATGCTAATGAGAAATGTTACATAAAGATGGTGGGGGCAGGGGGTTTATAAAGAAGATGGAGAAAGACCAGCAATTTATTACCTCAATTTATATTTAGATGGAAATATACAGAATGAAAGCAATAAAAGGTTTGCAAACACTATTCATATTGATCCATTCATAACCGAAAAGAGGCTGTTCCACAGTAGATGTAGTCCAACGATTTTCTACGAGTTACATGTCATGCTGTGTTCATGACTGTGTTAGTTGCCACTTAGTGGATTTTTTTTTTGTAGATACATACAGGTGTTTATGATGCAAGGGAATTGTTGATATTTAGAACAATTTTGCCATTATAGGAAATCCAGCTGGCATGCTTTGGGTTTTTAAGGAGGGGGAGGAAGTCATAGACTCCATGAGGGCTGTGCCTAAACATATGCGACAACCAAGCAGGAGGATCTACACAAGTAGGCATGCCTAAATGACCTTGGTTTACCTTTGGTAGCTTGGTCTGAGAGGCAAGACAGGCCTCAGAAAAATGTGGTATAGCATAAGGCATTTTCTTTTTAGATGTAAATATTGCAGGTGACAAACTATCTCAGTATCGTTTCCCAAAGAATCAATAAAGCTAGATGTATAGCAGGGTCTAAAGTCACTGTCCTATGGCACTAATTCTCAAACAAATGTTCTAATTAATCCTGACTAAATTGAAGAATTTTTTTTTCAAATCAATCCTTAGAGTTATCATCAAAACAGGTAACCATTTCATCAATGTTCTTGGGAGGTTCGCATAGAGTATGCATGACTGATATAATTGCAGGCCACTCAGCAGCAATTGATGCTTTGCACTTAGTGTCTGGGAACATGGGTTACTACTAGGTGTACATGACTCACATGGCTATGAGAACCTGTGAGTTAAGGATTATCCAAATGCAACCAATATTACCAACAGAAGTAATTGATGACTCCAGCAGAAGAAGTGTACGCTTAAGGACAAGTGACATTATTCGACAGTGATTTATCATGCTCCAATTCGAACCTCATTCTGAGTCCATCGCTACATCAGTTTCAGACAATGCAAAAAGAGTGTCCGCCAGATTAGGGATTACATCATAATTTGTAACACTGCACTTTTTTCCGGCACAAAATTTGCCAATTTAAACCTGGTGGAATTTGTGTAGGAAAATACTGCACATTCAAAGTTTTGCATCTTGTACTGGGGGCAAACAAATGGTAGAATAGATCATATCCCAGATGTTAAACAGTGCTCCCCGTGATACTGTTTTTTACTGTGTATGGTGTTCTCTCAAAACACTAGATCATGTACAACCTGGCCTGGGTGCAAATAAGAGGGTTCAGATATCTCCATAAAATGTTAACTTTCAAATAGGAAAATAACCAAGCATGAATAAAGCATGTAAGCGCTAAGGTGTGCAAGCCAATAATAACCAAGATGTTAACCAGAATGTCCAATGACAATGTGAAATATGTTGATATGAGTGTATACCCTATATTTATGAGAATGTACCTTTGGAATATATATGATCAGAGAGATTCGAGAGAGGTTTTCTTCACAGAATTATATAAAAAGTAGATTCTCTGAGACATCAAACCATACTCTGATGAAAAGTCGGGCGGCTCCTCCACTAGGGCAGAGGAGCATTGCCTCATTGCTTTCTCACACTGCGAGAAAGCCAAAACATAAAATGGTAATAACTTTTGGTTATTACCATTTTATGTTTCTTTCAGCATTGCGGGCGGGCGGTGGGCAGAGGTGCCCAGGCAAGGCAGGAGTGATTTGCCCACTCTTGAGTACGCATGACTGGTTTGGTCAGCCCTCTCGGGCCACCCAAACCAGTCATGCACACTCTGCATTGCAGCCTACATGGAGAACATGCAATCCCCTACAGGCCCAGGCTGGGTGGCATCCCGACCAATTACAACGCTCCACTGGAAGATTGTGATTGGCTTAGGGGAGGGGAGGGAAGCTGCCTGCTTCCTATTCATGCCGGAAGCAGGATAGCAGGAGTAGACCAAGCAGTGAAGACGCTGGACCCGGGCTGGCAGAAAGGTAGGTTTTAATTTTTGTAATATTAAATAGCCCCCTCCCCTCGTGCCCCCCACTCCTGGTGACCCCGCACCCACCCCCCCACCCGTGACCATGCTGCAACTGATTATAGTATTGTGTGTGTGTGTGTCTGTGTGTGTCTGTGTGTGTCTCCATGCGCATGCACACACAATGAGGCAGGTTGAAGTGAATAACATGCCTATAACATACAGCTTCATAATAATCAGTGAGAGAATGTGAGAATGCTACTTTACCCAGTGGTTTTCAGTATAATTTAGATTTGATAAATACATATGTACAAACAGAATGTGATAGAAAGTGAGGCGCACAGGGCCGTGACTTGGCGCCCAATGTGGATGGCAGCATCTGTGTGAGGCTCCGCGGAATGGCTCGAGAAAGCCACTTTCTACGGCTTTCTTTTTGACGAGGGTGAGCAGTTTAGGTTCTCAGATCATGCGCTGACAAGCGTCGGTCATTTTTCGATGTCTCCTGCTACCTGAGGACCTGATAGCTTCTCATATCAAGCGCAACATTTCTGCAACACGGAGCTCAGCTGCCATTTTGCATGCAGCGTCTGTTCTGAGGAGAATTACCGGTGAGAGAGATGCAGTGTGCTCAGGCATATGTTAACTCTCCTCTTTTACAAAATCACCTATTTTGATATCTAAGTCCTTTTTTTTTTACATATGGCACCCCCCAATGGACTAATACTTGCATGAGTCAGTCTGTTTTAAAGCCTGCCAGCATTTCCTTTTCTTTATTCATATTTTTGGACATTGCTCTGTCAAGACACCTCGATAACTTCATAGTTTGCCTAACTCCTTCAGGTTTTGAAAAGGTGTCCTCTGCTATGGATCTCTGAGGAACATTGTTCTTGATATCCTCTTCATGTATCTGAGTCAGAAAGGTATCCTGGTTCTGGTGACTGATCAACTAAGACTCCTTACCATCTTAGACATTTCACAAACATTTCACCTACTGCCACATATAAGTAGTAGTGTGCATGCCTCAAAAACAGACGTGAATACCAGTTCACATGACCTTCCTCAACATTCAGCCCTTCTCTATCGCTCACGCAGCTCGTAATGCATTTCATTTGCAGCTTTCTTAACAATACCTCTTCGTAAGGCGTGGTTGTGGTTTCATCAATATATAGTAAGATTACACTTTACCACATCATCTTTTTGACTCCCATATGGGAAGACTTAACAAGCTGGGATCTTCGGAACCTCGCATTACGCATACTTTTATCAAAAATTCATTGACACCTGCTTCCAAAGTTACAATTTCTTACGGAGAACTGGTCCCAGATGAATGAGCGCCTCACCACGGTGGAGCAAAATATCTCCTCATTTCATCACATTCATGAGAAGGTTGACTCGCTTCAATCCCAGGTATTATCGCTACAGCAGCAAGTTGAAGATTTAGAAAACCGAAATAGGAGAAATAATCTCCTCATTTATTGTCAGCCAGAGGGCTCAGAGGGATCAGATACCTTATCTTTCTTCAAATCCTTTCTTCCAAAAATGTTGCACCTACCTGAATGAACTTTGCTCAATATCAACAAGCTCATAGACTTGGTCACCAATGTGCAGACTCCTCTTCTTCCCGGAGACCAAGAGGTGTCATTATTTATTTCCTGGAATACACAGATCTTCTCAAAGTGCTGTCAGCAGCCAAGTCTATTCAACGCATTACATTGTCCGGATCTACATTATTTTTTGCACAGGATTATGCTAAATCCACAGCAAATAGACGTAAGGACTTTTTTAACATGAAACCTGCTTTACGCGCTATGGGTGCATGATACAGCCTTTTTCATCCCTGCCTCTTCAAGGTTACATACAACAACAAAATGATAACTTATGTGGATCCTGTTAAATTGCAAAGTTTCATCCATTTTAGAAAAAATGACTCTATGGGCTTTTCCAGAGCTTCATCTTCATCATCTCAAGCTCTCTGAATAAGTTTTCTTATCTGTTGTATTGTTCTCTCTTCTTGATTTCATAGTTTTTTAGGATTTAATTACAAAATGATTAATTGGTTCTCTTGCTTATTATCCTGATTTTTCTTCTTAGTTTTTTTGGTTCTAAATATTAGCGATTACCACTTCTATTTAGGCTACTTGTTTGTTCTTAGCCGCTTGTTTTGTTGGCTCTTTTTATGGTAGAGGGTTTATATTTTGCGTGTTCTATTCTCCTGTTTTGATAAATATTGTTTTCCCCACATTTTTTTCCCTACAGGTCCCTGGATGTATTTACCCACTATGTACCCTCACCTCATTTGATTTGCTGTGGTTGTTCTCGTCCCCGTTTAGTTGAGTCTGGATGCGCCATCCGTTCTTCGTGGCTTCACCTTCCCCCACTCCTTTGTGATGTTTTTTGAATTAGGTATGCTTTTTCATCGTTATTCTTTCTTTTCCCTTCTTTTTATTTTCTTCTTGTCTCCTATTTTTGTATTACTCCTTCTTCTTCTACTTTTTTTTTTCCTTCCCCCTCATCTTTTGGTTCAATATTTGGTCCTCACATGATTGTCTACTTTCTTCAGTTTTTTCTCTCTACTGTCTTTCCTATTTTCAAAAAAAAAATTCTTCTTCATTTCTTTCTTCTTTTTCTTTTCTCTTGTTGTTGTGTATCACTTTTCTACCTAAATCTTTAATTTCCTATTTTTCTCGGTTTCTTTTTTCTAGCTCACTTCTATGTCTATTATTAAACTTTATACTCTTCTGGTTGGAATGTTATTTATCTTACCTTCTGTTCTCTGAAGGTCCTTGAAGGCCTTCCTTTTGTTATTATTTTATTGGTATTTTTATGTCTTTGAAAATCGTATCATGGAATGTCAGAGGTCTGAACTCTCCTATCACATGACAGAGTGTATTAACACATTTATCTAAATTAGGAGCACATACTGTTTGCTTGCAGGAATCTCACTTAAATGCTACAGAATCTTTGAAGTTGAAGAAGGGTTGGGTTGGGAATCTCTTCTTTTCACCAGGTGATGGTAAGCGCAATGGGGTTGTTACTCTTTGTCACAAATCGTTAAAGGTTACTTTGCTTCCTCAACATTCTGATGATGATGGGTGATGGTTATTTACTAAATTACTAGTGGGAGATGTTCAGTTATCTGTGTTTAATGTTTATGCACCCACCAATGTGGATCCTCAGTTTTGGCCTTCCATATCTCAGCAACTTTTCTCGTACATTGATGATAACTTCATCCTCGCTGGTGATTGTAATCAAGTGATGGATCCTTTCATAGATCGAAGTTCAGAGGTTTCTTTTAAACCCTACAAAGCCCATAAAATATTCACTCAAACCATTAAGCAATATAAACGTATTGATGCTTGGAGATTTTGTAATCCCACCACTAGAGAATTCACGTTTTTCTCCCGGCCCACCAAACTCAATCCCAATTAGATAATCTTTTTGTGTCACATAATATATCCCAAGCTTTAAGAGGCGCTGAAATTGGTTCTATCTCTGATCATGCCCCTATTTCTATTCAATTGGATTTAGTTATAAAGTCCTAGAAGATGGAGATATAATCATTCACTTCTTCTGGATCAAAATTTTCACTCCTCTTTTGTTTCATTCTTTAATGAATATTTTTCTCTTAATCAAGCTGACAATATATATTTTTCTATTGTTTGGGATGCTTTTAAAGCAGCTGCTAGAGACTTTATCATTGTTTATGTCTCTAAAAAATGTAAAAACGCCCGTAAGGATACTAATGATCTTTTGGCTGATATAAGGAGACTAGAACACTCCTAATACTGTCTTTCAGGTATTGAGTACTGCCTCATCAGTTACAGAGAAGTCAAAAGGACACAGTAAGTGGTGTCTCTGCTCCCATTAGGAGCCCGTATGCAGACCTACCCCTCTCCACTGCAGCCAGGAAGGATGAGGCAGTACTCAATACCTAACTAGGTTGCCTCTTTTCCCCAAGGGTAATGTCCCAGGGGGACAACTAGTGGTAGGTAGCGTTGCACCTCGCCACCCACGTGTAGATAGTTTTTAATTCACACGGTCCTGAAGAATCGCCAATGATCACTCCTTGACGACATAAGGCGAGAAACATGTTGACCATCTGGGAGTTGATTACATTTTTTGTCACATTATAACAAAAGAGCCACCCCTCTCTATTGACTTTTAACCAGGTTGGGTCCCTCACAGAATAAATTTACCACAGAGGACTCTCTTACCTGTTTTACCACCACAATATACATCTACACTCATGTAGGCCCCTCACACCCACGGCACCCTTACGGCGAGGAACAAAAGATCTCCGATAAAGAGCCCCTTTAAGGGTGCCCGTCGGGCATTGCAGCGCCGGCCTGACGAGGAGCAGGCCCATATAATGAAGCATGACACCTAGCTTGCTGGGTGTGTGAGGGCCCTAGTTCCAAAAGGAGGAATCCCCCTCCTCACAACATGTAGTACTCTTTTAACCTTACCTTGTGAGTGGTTAATACATCACTTAGGAACTTCGTACCCTCCTTTTTGTGAATCTTACCATTGAAACCATTGTCCATTTGAGGTTTTGACATCACTGGTAATCTGAACAATTTGAACATGTGCATTCTGTTTTTACTACATACAAGAAGAGATGGAGCCTCTCAAGGCAACGTACCGTTGTCCACTTCTAGTTCGTTGCTTACTTTGAAGGGGTTTTAGCTTTCTCTCCAAGTCTTCCTGTATATATATATATATATATATATATCACTCAAACTTTGCCCTGCAAATGAGCCCGCACTCATGGACTAAAATGCTTGCTTTCCTTGGAAATAAATATTGATGTTCAACTTACCTGCGAGGAGTGCGGGCTCATTTGCAGGGCAAAGTTTGAGTGATATATATATATATATATACATCTTTATCCACCCTGCCTGCTGCTGACAACTTTGATTTGTGTGTCTTCTTGTTTTTCCCTGGTTTACCTGTTTTATATAATCTAGAGAAACTGTTTTTCCCAGTTTACTTTTTTTTCTCTTGCTTGCTCTGGTCAGCATACTGGAACCAGGAATAGTGGAAGGAGCTGACAGGAGGTCTGTGCGTAAAGAGAAGTTCCGGCTTACATTTCCTAGAAGACCAGCCCCTAGCACCAGATGAGCATATGTAGTGCTTAATTTGTAAAAAACATAAGCGCCATGCCCCTCGTCAGGAAGCCACTGCAGCTTTCACCACCCACTGCCCCTACCAGTGCTGCCAATGACACTACCCACACTATAAGTGTGACAACTGAGACTATTGCAGGTCCCCAAAGCTATAAGAATATTGTGTGCACTAGGTAGTAGTCATATTTAATGTATATTGACTAAATAAACAACTGTTATTGTGCTCTTCTCTAAATAAGATAAACAGCACCCCCAGGTGGCAGACTGTAATAAGTTCCAGTGTTGATAATTAAGTGCCGGTGCAGAGCACCAGAAACCACTGGCTCATATTAAGCACTGTCCCCATCCATTGACAGGGGGCGTGAAGGCATCCATGATGGTGAGTAAAGTCACAAACTGCACTGACAGTTGTGCTTGTCTTTATGTCACAGTACTGGGGCTACTGCATGGCTGCACCTGTTGGTGCATTGTCCGTGTATCTGCAATGGCTTCCCCAACATTCCTTCTACTGCACTGAAGGGTACGCTCTGTGAGTGCACATCCTTTGCAGCATCTCCAAAATCCTATGGCATCCCCTTAAATGCCTTTACTGTGCCTCATCTAATGGGTGGTGAACAGTTATCGTACCCCTCACTGGCCCACTTACCTAAGCTCTTGCATCTTTAAGAGGATTCAGGTAATTTGGTAAAGTCTTTGACTCTCTTTGCTCTCTGAAGCTCAAGGCCCCCATTACATAATATACTAATTATTTTTGCATCTTCAAATGTATGTAGGTGATATCTGGGACCACTCAATCAATCAGGTGACTTGCAAAGTGCAACTACTCACCCGTAAGGGTCTCAAGATGCTGTACAGAACATTGAGGACAAAAGTATTGTGTGGACACAATATTGTGTCAAAAATATCGAGACTCAAAATATTGAGAAGGTAAGTGCAAAAAGGTAAGCATAGATTTACTATTCTTCTCTCCACATCTACGTACTTTCGCATAGAAACGTATCTTCACTATATTCTTGTCCTCGATATTCTTGAAACAATATCTTGTTCACACAATATTTTGAACTTGATATTTTGCCTGAACACCGTTATTGGTGTAGCCCTACCTTGGCTGAAAGGCAACGGAACACTCCAGCAGAGTCAAAGTTCAATATATACAGTCAACGAGTGATAGGAGGCATTGCCGGGTTATGAGAGAAGTGCACTGTGTAGTGTACAGGTAAAACAGGAGAGACCTCTTTGGTAATTACAGGAGTCCCCACAGTGACAGAAACATTCATTGCTCTCCAAGAGCACTTTGAAGTCATGCCTCCTCGAGGCCATGAGATGTGTACACTCTATGGTGAAGAACTTTTGATAGTACACACAAAAGGGGATGGGAGGAATATTTGCAATAAGTCTAACCACTGGCAATCACTTGGAGTCGCATTTCAATCCATCACACATTACATAGTCACAACATTAACTGTTTAGTCCGCATCATTATCAGAGTTTTCCTAATCACAATTAAATACAAATAATATGGCTCATTTGAAGTGCCTGTAGGAGGCCAACTGCGGCGTCATACATACAGCAAATATATAGCAGTGAGGGCTTATAGCACACACTGACGATGCATCTCATTCTCTGGGGGTTCTCCACGAAATTAATAATAAGTGGAAGGTATTGGTGTGTAACTTTTCAATTCCATTTTTTAGCTTGAATGATTCCAAGAAAAATCCCTGGGCAATGACGTGAGCTAAATTATCATAAACACTGCTTTGTGACTCAATGATACACCTCTCTAATGATTTTCTACAATCACAGTTTGGTTTTCTTCTTTGTTTGCGACTCATCAGTGAAATGAAATTTACATAATTTAGAAAACTCAAGAAAAAAGGCATTCTCATATCAATTATTTCTAATGCTGTGCCAAAAACATATGAAACAAGAAATGTGCATTAATGTTTTGATAGAGCTACAACTCGATACTCATTAAACTACTTTATATTTCTTGTCAAAATGCCCTCCCCTTCTTTCTATGAGGTCACCAAATCCTACTGCAGCAGTAAGAATATAGGGGCCTATTTATGGGGAAGTCATGCAGTGCAGTTTCTTCACCGTGCTGTGTTGTGCTGCACTGCGTGACAGGGAAAGGGCAGGAATGCCCTATATTTAAGGAAATCCGGCATATTCCTGTCCTTTCCCCTGTGCTGGTGCCCTTTTGGCTGCTTAGCGCCAATGCAGGCACCCTTGCACCATGGCGCAAGGGTTCCTGCGTTGCATGCCGGATTGTTTTGTGCAGTAAGGGGCACCTTCCTGCACAAAAATAACCCTGGGAAGCATATTCCTCATTCTATATGTGCTGCAGAATGCTGCACACATAAAAAGAGGAAGAAACAAGGAGATATAGAGATATCTCTACTTGTTGTGATTCCCCTGGGAAGGTGTAAGATTTTGGATCTTTCACAGGCTTAGAAGTTCTTTTAAATCTGGAAATGCATCAAAAACCATAGGATTTGCATGAGAATAACCACGGAACACCCACAGAATGCCTTGCCAGGGCAGAGCAACGCAATGCAGCGGTTTGCACTGCAGTGCATTACTTCAGAATTTTGGGGCCACTCAGAGCAATGCAAAGTTGCTTTGCATTGCTTCAAAAATCTGTTTTAAGGTTGTGCCACTCTTGTACCATGTTGCGTGGTGCAACAGCAACACAAACATCCTGATGAAATATGCCCCATAGTTTAGAATTGTCTACGCACAGAGAGCACTCACCGGGGGCCAGACGGACTACCTGGCCCAGCAGCACTTGCGGCATGAGCGGCCGCCAACGCCGTTTCACCGTGCCTGGAGAAGCACAAAAGGGCGGGCAGCAGCACTTCCGCAACACGGGACGCACAGAGAGCACTCACCGGGGGTCGGACGGACTACCTGGCCCAGCAGCACTCATGGCAGGAGAGGCCGCAGATGCCGTTTCACCAGGCCTGGAGGCTCACAAAAGGGCAGCAGCACTCCGGCGACACGGGACACGCGCGGGGTCGAAGCCCAGGCCAAGGGTGGGCCCGTCCACACCCGTCGGAGCCCGGAGGAGGCTGGCCACCCCTCTAACAACAGGCCCCCCCGCAATCCTTTGCCGATCTCCAGGTACTGTCTTCTGACTTTACTTTCTGTCTCCACATACAGTGTGTAGTGTGACTGGTACTTATTATTGTGGAGGAGTGACTTATATTGACAACTTAAAAATGAGTAACCCCGCAGCGATCATGAGCAAGGGGCCAAGGGGACCTTGTATGCCATAATAATGAGTGCAGAATCACTGCTCTGCCACGAAATAGCACTAACAGAGGGGCGGCTGTCTCTAGATCCTTCATTATTTCCGAGGCAATCCTCACTAGGAGCACACAATCTGACTGGCATTCCCCAAACTCAAACTCTAATTCAAACTTGCTCACCACCACTCAATTCAGGGGCAGCACTGGCCGCCCTGGAAACCCCGGTCCCCGCATTTGATGACTCGATAGCACCACATATGTATACCTCTAACGGGCCAGGTACAGCCTTTAGGACCCGGGCTTCTCACCTACACACAGAGGGCACAAGGGTTAAGATGAAGGCATGTGTGAACCACAAGAAGGGTGCGGGCCCATTAAAACAAAAACAACAAAAGGGGCCTCAGCGTAATCCTTAGTGTAATTCTGTGGTGAGGACCTGTTCCATAGGCACACAGACTACAGACACCTCTTTGTTAACGCAGCCACGCCCCTTGGAGGATAAAACTGCCACCATTGCCGCCTTGAACAAGGTCGTCTAGAACATCTGGATGGGGCATTGACTAACTTGTCAGGACGTTTAGAGTTGTTTTCCCCACTGTGTACCCACAGGCGTTGAGGGAGAGCCAGGGCCTCAGGCAATGCTTCCGACCATCAAAACTCAGACTTGGTTCCCCTAGAGAAATTGTTGGTCATGACATTGGTCATTGAGGACCTGCTAAGTAAAGTACAGGGTGTAGGCCTAAATAACATACCGCATTATCGCCCAGTGAGCACACTAGATGACGGCAGGACAGCTAACCCCCTTTTGGCAGACCTCTCACAACCAGTCCCAGGGGGAAGGGATGGCTTTAAGTGCACTCCTAATTTAAATCATAATAAAGTGCCAGCCCAAATAGCACCCAGTGACTCTCAAAGGATGCCCAATTTGTGCACTATTTTTAGGGAAAGGGTCAGGGTAAACGGAGAGGAGGTGACTTTAAATCTACCACCAGAAGCCACACCTTACACAATAATATTGGCGAATGTACCACAACTAACCTCCAAGTCAACTGAATCTTGGGAGTCCTTACTCAACAAGGCCCTTTGTTGGCTCGGATCTAAATCCGGCCTAACTGATGTCCTATTTAGGGAGTTTAAAATGGCAAGGAGAGTAGGATGGGTGGGGAAAAGAGATAAAAGGTTCACTGGCAACTGCATTGTTGTCACATTTAGAACACCAAACCTAACACAAGAGATCTTGCGCCAACAGGGTTCCAATCATGTGACCAATCATGGTATAAACGTACTGCCATTGGGTTATTTTTATCCTCCTACAAACTATACTTCCTATGTAAGACAGCAGACCCCATGAATCATTCCCAACCCAGCCTACCCTTGTTTAACAGATTTGAGGTGCTTTCTTCCCTGGAGGACATTGATTGACTAAGTAAAAGAAGTAGTAATGTGGCTCAATCCCAAACTCCGGGAATAACTTTGCCATGTATAGTTCCCACGGCTAATGCCGAGCAAGTTGACATTGAGGTAGGAGACATTCCTAATAATTATAATACCCAGAATGGAACAGCTCAATTCATCATAGACATCACTCATAGTGATATATCAAATAGCCTTGATGGCCCCTATGCCGCCCTTTCCCCACCGATTGCGTATCTCAGCCTGGGCCCAGAACTAATGAAATGGAAATTCTGTTTTGGAATGTGGCAGGCCTTAAAGCCAAACTGACTAACCTTGCCTGGCTGGAATTTATTTATACATTCGACATTATATGCACTCAAGAAACCTGGATGGATATTATACATCATATTAATGGTTATAAAACATTCTTCAGCCCAGTGGTCTCTTCGATTCAGGGGAGGAATAAGAGTGGCCTTTGTACCTACGTGTCCTATAGATTAAATGCACCCAAGATAGACCTCGCGGAGTCCAAGATCTATTATCAGGTGCTTAAAATCAATATAGACAATAATTTGTATTTAGTCCTAATACATTTTTATAATAACGTACCCACTGGGGACATTGAACAAATTCTAATGCACGTGCAGAGAGACTTGGATAATATACAAAGGAGTACTGGTAAAGACTCCTGCATAATTTGGGGTGGGGACTTTAATTGTGGACCCTGCCCACATACTGGAGGAGATGTCTGTGGCATTGAATTAGATGACGATAATGATTCGTCCTATTTTTTACATTCTGCTCCTGGTGAAAAATTTAATTTGTTAAAATACATTTTGGATCTGGGTTTTGCTAACAATGTATGCTTATTCCCAACTCTTTTTAGTAGTACTTTTAATGGTCGTGGCCTGTCTTCAGTTATAGACCACATACTAGTATCAAATAGATACGCAGACAGAGAGACTTGGATAATATACAAAGGAGTACTGGTAAAGACTACTGCATAATTTGGGGTGGGGACTTTAATTGTGGACCCTGCCCACATACTGTAGGAGATGTCTGTGGCATTGAATTAGATGACGATAATGATTCGTCCTATTTTTTACATTCTGCTCCTGGTGAAAAATTCAATTTGTTAAAATACATTTTGGATCTGGGTTTTGCTAACAATGTGTGCTTATTCCCAACTCTTTTTAGTAGTACTTTTAATGGTCGTGGCCTGTCTTCAGTTATAGACCACATACTAGTATCAAATAGATACGCAGACAGAATACACTATTTTAAAGTACATCCCATTGCTTTTAGTGACCACTACCCCATTGGTGTCCTTCTTGATCTTCCTGCCAAGGTGCTAACTAGCAAAACATTGGCTACCCACCCGGCGGAAGATATTGTTATTAACAGGCAAAATGACTATACAGTCAAATGGGCAGGCGTCAATACATCCGAATTATGTAAGCACCTTTTAACTATTTTTAAAGATGACTTCATGGTTTGCCTCGAAGAAAGTGCTAACAAATCTGACGTTCTTAGCTCCTTTATGAATATATACCATTCTATACAAAATAGATTACGGGTAAAAAGCAAAAAACAGGCAGATAAGAGAAGTGGCTGGTTCGACCCTAAGTGCACAAAAGCTCATGCAGCCATGATGACTGCCTTACATAAGCCCATAAATGATCGAGGAGCAATAAAAAAGGGCTAGACTATCTTACAAGATATCCTTTAAGGAACGCAAGCCGGCCATAAAGCTAGAATTATGGCAAAACCTAAAACAAGCATCAGATCTGAAAGGTTTCTGGAAGGCCGTGAATGCCCCCTTTTTTGTTTCGGGTAACTCGCCCAGCATTGAAATCACAATAGGGGAGGATAAATGGGTGACTCACTTTTCTGGTCTTTATAACAAACTGGCGGATCCCCAAAATGAAGAGGCCTTAAGCATAAACTCCTCAAATTACCTTCCGATTGAAATCGATTTTGATGCACAGGAGGTGATTTTAGCTATAAACGCAAGCATGGGTGGTAAGGCCCCAGGCCCAGATAGTATACCAGTGGGTTTATTTAAATCAAGTCCAGTGCTCTGGGGACCCTTGTTAGCTCTGGTCCTAAAGGCTTGCTCCACCTTGGGATTTACACCCACCCAGACGGAGTCTATACTCGTCCCTATTTTTAAGACCCGTCCTGCTATAGACCAATATCACTACTGGACTCTTTTGCAAAGGTGGCCAAGCATGTCATCTTAAACCGCCTCCAGCTCTGGGTGGAGGAAAAGGGCATAATTTCAGAAATACAGTACGGTTTCCGTCAAGGTGTGGGAATCGTCGAACAGAGTCTGAATTTGAACCTCCTGGGGGAAAATATTTACAGGCCAATAGGGGGAGTCTATTTTTATGTTTTGTTGATTTGAGTTCAGCCTTTGATTGTGTCAACCACCAGAAGCTATGGAGTATTTTAGAGACCATGGGGGTTGATCCACCCATCCTAAATTTTTTAAAACAGTCCTACCTAGATGCCAGGGCCCGGGTGCGCTATGGAAGAGACGGCAAACTCAGCCACAGCTTCCCTGTAAAGAAGGGGGTGAGGCAGGGGTGTGTGTTAGCACCCTTCCTGTTTACCATTTATATTAACAATCTGGGTGCAAAACTAGATGGCGACTGTCAGGATCTACCATGCATAAATAGACGACCAATTGGATCATTGTTATATGCGGACGATGCTGTCCTATTGGCTCGTACCCCCCTTGGCTTACAAAAAGTAATCTCTAGCTTTTCTGCCTATATGTCAAACCTTGACCTCCATGTAAATATAAAGAAAACATTCGTAATTAAATGCTGTAAGCCCAGTATCAAGTGCTGAGATTTCTTCATTGACAATAGGAAACTCAAATTTACTACTCACTTTTCTTACTTGGGCATTGTATTTGAAAGAAGGGGTCTATAGGCTAAAGCCATAGAATATAGAACATTATTATTTTGTAAAGCAACTGGTGCATTGATCCACTTTGCCAGAAAATTAGGAAGGCTCCCAATCGCTGATCTACTAACAATCTACAAAGCTAAATGTACACCGATTGCTATGTATGGAGCGGGCATCTGGGGTTATGCTAATGTCGAGTGCCTGCAGCTAGTAGAAAATAGGTTTTTAAGATATCTCCTAGCGATCCCTAATAGTACAGCCATATTCATATGCCACGCTGTGCTGGGTTTGCCCTATCCTTCGGATCTGATTAAACTGCAGCCTATCCTGCTGTGGTACAAGGCTTCGACCGGTACTTCTACTAGTCTGAACAGGGACTTGATCAACGATTGCCTGTCCCTTGATGGGGCAGACCGCATTCCCTGGTTGACCTATGTTAAAAATTTCCTAGAGGAATTATGACATCCCGATTATTTTTCCAACCCTGATAGTTTGAATATGGTCACCAAAAATAATCTAAAATCTCTATGTCTAGATCACTTGGAGACTATTAATTTAGCTACTAACATTGTGAAACCGTCAGTGAGAGCACACCAACGACTTCTGACTCACTCAGGAATACAACCATACCTATTAAATACCACAGGAGGTTATGATAGGTTGTTACTGACCCGTTTACGCCTTGGTATTTTTCACATCAGGGTCACTTTTCCAAACATTAACCATTGGTCCCGCTCTCTATGTTTATGTCCGTGTGATAATATCTCTGCTCAGTCGATAATTCATATTATTTTTTTTGCAAATGTTATTCTATGCTCAGGACAAAATGGATTTTACCTATTTTAAAGTGGTATGGCCTGAGACAATGTCGACCTGCCTTTTTAAAGTTGCAATATTTGAATGATGGACCAAATACCTGAAAGGGGTGGTTAGATACCGGATGACAATAGACAGTCCTCCTCTTTCTTAAATTGTCTGAGTTCTTTTTTAATCTATTTTATACAAATTATCTTGATGTAATGTATGCTCTCTTAATATGTATTGTGCTTTTATGGTTTAACACTTTTTAATCGAATAAAGCGTATTCTGATCTGATCTGAATTCTCTATAGTTTTTTTCTGTTGCATCGAGACATATTTTAATTTCCCATGCTCATCTAATTCATTCGCTTTCTTGTAATTCCTTCAGAAAGCAAACCTTTCTACAATGACACCACATTGTACACTTGTTTAAATATAGAGTTTTGTGTGGTCAAGTTCAGACATTAAAACTATTTTTTTTTGTTTGATCAAATGATACCTTAAGAGTTGAAAAACTTGTCTCAAACTAACCTGGTAAGGAGTATTACAGATTCACAGATCACAACTTTTTCAAAATTATAACCCTTGATATTATTCAAGTATTCATTAATTATTAGAAAATGGGGTCTTTTTAGTTATGGCTGCAAAAGAATGGAACAACGTTCCCAAAGACATCTGGGAATTAGTTCCAATACGTCCCTTCTGTAAGGCGCTTAAAACTTAAATATTCAAGCTACAGTAAACAGCCCCGTTCCTATTGCACAGATTTTTTTTCTTTTTTCTCTGATCTTAATGTTTTTTCTTCTTTTTTTCTCTTAGGCCATGAAGATCCAGTGTACGTGCACTCAGTAAATGAAAATACAAAACATATAATAATGTCAATCATCTTTACTTTTTTTTCAGTGAAAATATTTTCCTGAAGTATCACGTAACCAGAAAAAAAATCACAGCTTCTCAGTCTCAGACTCACATAAGAGAAATCAGCAGTGTAAATGTCACTCAAAAAATGGCACCCTGGAATATTTACCTTATCTCAAGTTGTGGAAAACAGGTAAATCCAGAATTATTAATTCGTACAGGGCACAGACAAGAAGCCAGTTTGAGACACAAACAGAAAGGCAAGGTCAGGGAGCTACAGGGAGGGCACAAACAGAGCACGGGCAAGTTAACACCACAGCATCAGTTAGGTGGTCCAGCCAATCGCAAAAGCAAAATAGCTAAGGATGGCTTTTCAGATGGACCATATTTACACATGCACTCTGTCAGTACCATACTGGCCTTTAAAACACTGTGATGTGTGATGTGCATGTGGAAAGCCTCTGTTCCCAAACATGGAGTTCCTGACCTTCTCATCCATAAACCTGAAAAGATTAGATATCTTTCAGCTTCCTGCAGTATGGTGCTCCATCTTTTTAAACCCATCACCTGCATATAGAGGCTTGCATAGCCCCAGAACTCTCAATACCTGTAGAAATATCCCAGAGCTGGATAGAAATGTAGCAAAATAGAGACAGCCAAAATAAGAAGCTGGAATTTCCAGCTTGGTAATTATTTGTTTGGTTCATCCAGTCGAAATATGTTAGGGCCGTGAAACAATCTGGTAGTTCTTTACATATCACTTGCACTTCCACGTGAAATATGTCTGTGTGCTCCCAGTGCCAGGATTATGACTGAGATAGAGTGAATATTATAAAACTGAGTATACCGTCTTACCATACATATTGCCTACATGGGATAATCTTACACCCTCATTGTTTTGAGTACCACAGTCAGGGCCGGACTAGCCGTAGCGGGCATCGAGCATTTTCCTGGAAGGTTGGGGGACAGTTTTGCAGCAGTGGGGTGTTTTTTTGTTACCGAGGGTCAGTTTTGCAGTGGTGCTGCAATACTGGCCCCCAGTACCAAAAGCAGCAATATTTCACACTTGCAGCCCTCTACCCTTGCCGGGCTGGTCCCACAAAAATTGCTTGGGCTGCTTTGGGTTCCCAGTCCACCCTGCTCATAATCCACAACAATCAAGTCACTGATGTTCTGAATCTGTGATTTCGCTGACATCATGGCTCAAACATTTAGCTATATGCCAGGGTTTTTTAATGCTCCTCTGTATAAAAAAGTTGCAATTTGTCACTCTTATGAAGCCTTTGGCCAAATGATGACACATGATTTACTGTGAATCTAGCTGTTCTCCTGAGGAAGACTCCATACATTTTCGGGAAGATGGCTGAAACATTGAGTGTATGATTGAACTGGATAAAATGTAACGCCTGGTATAATTTTGTGAGCAGTCAAAATGTTACTTCGTATGTTACAATGGGAAACAACCTTTACAATGCGGTCATTACAACCCAATGCCTCAAAGTTATAAAGGCATGCTTGGAAAAGCCAAATGGGTACTAAATGCAATGCGTGGAAATGGATTTGTGGTAAAGGCATGCGTTTTAAAGGCATGTGTTGTTAAGTCATACAACAGTTACAATTTAAACCCAATAAGCATATTTCAGCTGTCTATTGTCCCATTATGCTTTTGATATAGGTTTATTGAATGCAAACATTTTTGTATCACACTTCAAAATACTGTCCACACTTAACATTTGTCATGTGCAGGCCTCACAAATATTATATCGCCCATAAGAAAAACATTTACTTATGGCTGGCACACATTTTTTGTGCAATTCGTTCGAAAGCTAGACTAACTCGCACAAGGCAGCACACCTTATCAATGTGAGGTAGCTAGGGAGGAGGAGCAAACATTTTGTAATAAGCACGTCAGCAGCAATAGTGCAAGTTATGTAGCACTGTGGTAGCACTACTGACTCCAGAGACTGGATGAACTACATTTGTAGACTAAGCTTCAGTCAGATTTCACTTCAGAAAATCAATCAGAGAATATAACTGAGACACTTCAACACACAGATTATTTAACTTGTTCATAAACTAATAGAGACTGGCACCATCCGCCCTAACAGTGCCTGATGCCCCAACACAGTAACACAAATGCCACTCTCCCAAGTAAAAACAAATAAGGTTCTCATAAATATTGAGGATGTGTTTTTGGCTATTTCACCCACATATTGTGCCTTCTAGAGCATCCCTCTCAGTTTCACGCTCACTGCTGCACAATTTAATGCACAAATAATACCCTCAACACAGATGAAGATGTGAAAAAGCACATTTTTCCTTGTCTTTGAAAAGTTGGGCATCTATTTTCAGGGACGAAGCATCACTGTGCTCATATTCAGCTGCTTTGTATTCCTCTATGCATACTAAAAGGCAGGCACTCTTTTGGTGCTGCAAGGATATGTGAATTGTCCATGTACTTCCTGCTCTACAGCCCATTTGTTCTAAAAGCACTGTAATTGTTTTCTCCCACCACTATGCCAGAATGTAGAACAGGACATTATTCTTTACAGTCGTCCTCTTTGTTCCCATACATTATTCACCAGATGAAACTCTTTCTTTCTGTACTCCAAGTCAATAAAGAATGTTGCTAAATTCAACATAAATACTTGACTGAAACCTATTTTCAAAATACGCAGCCCAGAAAGAGTTTAATTTCCACTTCATAGTTCTTTGTGATGAAACTTTATCACCAATTAATAGTTTTGTAACATATCCTAAGCCCATGAGCATTACATTCAGCATTGCCCCACTGCCTTTCAGCACAGCAAAAAAGGACGAATAAAATTATAATAATGCGCTGTTATTTTCATTTTATTTTTCCGTGCTAAGGCAGTTTTGTGGGGCGGGGCTGGGCTTGGCAGCGCAGGGGGAGGAATTGTGGGCACCCTCCTAAGAGGCCATGAATGTCTGGCCTGCCGTTCCGGGCCGGCCAAACAGTCATGCACACTTTGCATGTTCTCCACTCAGGCTGCATTACAGCCTGCATGGAGAACATGCCCAGGCTCCCATCCCCTCTCTGAGCGCCGAACCACAGCACTCAGACCAATCACATCACACCTAGTAATAGGCAATACAGTGTATGTAGTCTTTGGGAACAGTATTACAACATGATGTCCTCAATACCACACAGTGTGCAAATGTCTCCTGTACTTACCTGGGTGATGTTGCAAAGGTGAAATAAAGACTAAGTGCAATATGTAGACACACACTTGAGCACGTTGTCGTTCTCTGATGGCAAATTTACCACAGCACTCAGATGCTGATTGAAAGTGTCCCACCCAGCAATGTGGAATACATACATTTACATCATCTAGGACCATATGTATCAAGAATTGCTTTTGCGATTCTTAAATAGCAAATTTTACCAATTTGGTATTTAAGAATCGCAAAATGCAATGTACATAGGATTTGCAAAAAAAATTGTGAATCCTACATATTCCTTAATAGCGAATCCCGATACCTTCCCATTGAAGGTCATATATGTGTGCCACATGCCACTTAGGAAAATCCTAAAAAGTGAATTTTTAAAGGAATTTGCAAATTACCACCAACTAGAAGTTGGTGGTAATTTGCGATATCTTAAATCCAAGTCGTAATTTTTTCTTGCTTCCTGCATAGCATTTAAGTAATCGCAAATTGCGATTCCTTAAATGCTTTCGCAAAAAAGGTAATCACAAAAATTGGATTACCTATTTTGTGAATGCCTTTTGGGATGATACATCCCAAAAGGCTTTTTCCCATTCGCAAATGGGCCGATTCTGTGAATCGGCTCGTTTGCGATTGGGAAAACCCTTGATACATGTGTCCCCTAGATCAGTATGTGGACATGGCGGTCCTAACTGTAACTATTCTGTTTGTATGCATGAATTTACCAAGGTATTTTGTTGCAAAGAAAATATGGAGCAAGCTCAATTTCAAAATATGGACATACTATCTTTTAGTGGTTTTAAACTTACATTGAATCCATAAACGTACAATTATGACAAGACCTCTTTTGAATTTCATACTTTAAAAAGCAGGTTTACAATTCAAAGGGGGTGCATACAAGAGTCGGGACCATTTGGGGAGTAAGCCAGTTGGCATGAGTTTTCTTTGTGAGTCTTGTACGTTTCCAGCCTAGACAGCTGAGTGCTCCAAGTACTGATGATACCATGAGATTTATTGATTTTTGTAGCAAGATAGTCAGATTTATTTAAGTTTGGCATCTATATATTATTTGACAACACAACATAATTTAATTTGAATTCTAGAAAGGAGCGAGAGCCAATGCAGTTCCTTTTTAAAATTAGGGGAGATGGGTTTGAATTCATTTGGTTTGAAACTTGTCTGGATGTTGAGTGATGAATGATGTTACTGGTGATCAAAATGGGAGATCACTTTGTAGTAGGTTGCCTACAATGATATGTGATGAAAAATTAAGGCCTTTACTGGTTCATAGGAGAGAAGCAGTGTTAGAAATGGAAAGTCTCTTGTTGGCAATGGTTTGCACCTTTGTCCAAGTCGGGACCCTTCTTGGTAGTCAGGCTAAGGGACACACACTTCTAAAATAACCCCTGCTCACCCCCTTGGTAGCTTGGCACGAGCAGACAGGCTTATATCAGAGTTGCATGCTTACAGTAACGCAGTGAAAACAATGCAAAGGGACACCACAACCAGTTTAGAAAAATAAGCAATTCTTTATCTAAACCAAACAAGACCAAAAATGACAAGAATCCACAATATAGTTCTGAAAAATATGCAGTTTACAAGAAAACCTTAAACTTGTAGAAATAACCACAAACCATAGTTCTTCCTAGTCGGTAACTCAGTCCGGGGCTACCATGATGCTGAAAATAGAGTCAAACAGTTCCAGCCGACCATGTATTTACTGGCCAGCTAAAGCCTGGACAGACTCATGAACAGTATATTTCTCGTTGTGGCTGATATGTTGGTGCGAGTCTGTCGGGGCAACTGTCATGATTGCATTGCAAAAATGGAAGCAGTGCAAGGTGCGGTGTACTCATAATGCTGTGGAGGCAGCGGCTAGGTGACAATTGTCCAGATAACATCGGTGAGGCCAAGGCTTACGGTGCAGGGTGAGGTGGTGCTGGCAGGTTGTGGTGCAGGCGACGGAGGTGGTCAATGTTCATATTGTGCAGCGATGGTATAAGTGACATCAAGGCAGGATGAAGTGAGGTGGTGCGGAGTGTGGTGCCCACAGGACACAGTGAAAGCAAAGGCTCGGTGAGGATCATCCAGACAGCGTTGGTGAGACAAAGGATGCAGTGCAAAGTGCAGAGGGTGTTCTGCGGTGCCTCCACGACATGGAATCCTTTGACTGACTCTGTGACAGAGACATGTGTACTAAAGGGGTAACCCTTAAACACTACCCGACCTGGGTAAATAGTACAGTACAAAAAGATGTGGTCACGGTAGCAAAGAACTGCTATTCAAACAGTATATAGTAGCAATCACACATTGTTTGAAATGACATTACTCCAATTTATTTACTTTTTGAACCAAAACATCTAATGCAATTGTATTCAAAGCATTAGCAAATAATGGCAACACCGTCGCTCATTATGATTACAGTGCAATATATTACAGTGCTCTTGGTGCAGACGGGGAAAGAAGGAAGGAATGGGTGTTAAGTGGTAACGTGTGGGTGCAGGACAGGGAAAAGGTATTTGTGACATATATATGACTTCTGTTCTTGAGCAGGGGGTCTTCTTTGTCCTTTTCTTCTTCTTGTCCATCGAATCTAGGTTCTCAGGTCTAGGAATGCCACCTAAATACTAGATTTAGGGGCGTTAAAGGGAGTGACAGTTAGTAGCCAATCGGCTACCTACTTTTAGGGTGTCTACACCCTCTAAGGGACCCCTTCCTGTGATAAGGGGCACTACCTAGCTCTGATAGGTTGCTTTTCCACCATTTCATTAGTGTGGATTTTTAGGAGAAGTGTTCACATCGCCTGCCACACCTTAGGGGTGGTGCTGGCTGAATATGGGCACTCCTTCTCAACTAACTAATATTCCTGAATCCTCCAGCTAAATGTGGAACAGACTAGGGGGGTTGGCATCCCGCATTTTCTGGGGATGCATGAGCTGAATCAAAAGTGGCAAAGCCACACTGGAAGGCCGTTCTTACCTGGAAGAGGTGAGAAGCAACCCCTCCGTCCAGAGCAGGCATTGTTTCTGGCCTCTGAGAGTGCAGGCTCTCATCCCCATGAGGTCAGAAACATGTCTGGTGGTGGCAGACTGGCTAGTACTAGAGACACCACCAGTGCTTGGTAGTTTTTCAGGGGAACCTCTAAAGGGTCTCCTGTGTTCAATTATTAGTAAATGCAACACTGGTATCAGTGGGGATTTATTAGGACAAGATATTTGGTACCAAACATCTTAGGGTTCAGTGAAACCATCATGGAGCTAGGAAACTCATAATGACATGTATCCAGCCCATGTACTCTTCATGGCTGCCCTGTGCACTTACAATATTCAAGGTTGGCTCAGATATTGCATGCGCAGATATGTCCTCTCAGGGGATATAGGTCACCTTGCCTTATGACTATAAGGCCTGCAGTAGTATATCATGCAGTGTATGAGGGTATGTGAAACAGGGCTGTGTGCGATATTGACTCTTCAGATTCCTCTGCAACAAAACACGCAGCCTGCAGTGGCAGTTTGCATTGTCTTGGTGATAGGTCTCTGGGGTGGTACAATTTGTGCTGCAGCCCCAATGGATCCTCTTCTGTACCCATGCCCTAGGTAACATTTATTAGGGAAATACAAGGGTGGTTGAAGTTGTGCCAATCATGATACAGTTTGGGAAAAAGATCAGGCACTGGGAACCTGATGAGCAGGTAGCCCGTGCACTTACAGGTCGAAATCGCATCAATCAAAATGTTGGGGCTAACTATGTCAAAAGAGGCACTTTCCTACAAGGGGCTTGTGAATTCCTCTGTTAATGCAGACAAATGTAGTTGTTTTTGGGTTAAGTTTTGAAAATGCTGATGGCATCCATGATTGAACGACATCCGAGAAGGATCTAAGTTGAAGGATGCTTTTGATCATCCACCTTTAATGTCTGTTGACTATGTAGTACTTATAGGATCCCAACTTATAGGATAAAGGAGTGAGTATAGATTGCCATTGTTGATGAAGATCCTATGACGTCCTTCTTTTAGAATTATATTTGGGCAAAAGGGTATGCTCGGATACAACTTAAAACAGAGCAGGTGATGCACAGGTATGATTGGACTAGTTCATGTAGGGCCTGGTAGCTGTGGTAAATGAATATGCAGTGTAGCCAGTAGTATAAGTGAAACAGAATAAGGTTTATTCTCGAGATGGGAGTCTCGGGTTACAGGTAAAGACGGTAGTAAGGAAGCATGAAGGCCCCACTGGGTGCAGCATTCTTGCTGCTCAGCCCACGCACTCCCCCTGGCATTTACCCCACCAGGCACACATCAGCATTCTATTACCTCACACTCACACTGGCTAAGCAGCAGGGGACAGAAAACTAAGGAGAGAATGCATGGCATAGAAATGTAGTTACCATAGTGGCCAACAATATCCATGGGCACTGACTGATACAATGCCTTCTCCTACCTGGATGCTGGCAGTCTCCTACTACAGAGTGGGTTTCCTCACGATGCAGAGGCTTGTCAAGAGCTTTAAAACCGTGGGCTCTCACTGGGAAGAAATAAAGGGGCATATCAAAAAGGGCTTTATCTCTGCTTTTTTGGCTTTAAAAGCCAAAAAAGCAGAGATAAAACTAGCGCCCTATCAACAACAGGGTGCTAACATGCAAATTTGCATGTTAGCACCCTTTTACTCTACGCTTCCCCTTGCATCTCTAATGAGATGCAAAGGGGGCGTTCCAGAGTAAAATAATAGGAGAAATGTAGCTAAGCGACATTTCTCCTATTATCAAGAATGTCGCTAACCCTGTTAGAGACAAAAAAAGCAGCGCTAACCGCGGTTAACGCTGCTTTTTTACGTCTGGTATTTTTCTGACTTAGCCATGATATCCTATGGAAGGAGGATATCATGGCTAAGTTTGCCTGTCCCTATCAACAAGGTAACGTGAGATTATCGCTGGGTTTCCAGCGATAATCTCACGTTAGCCTGTTAGCGTGAGGATTTTTATCGCTATTGAGATAAGCGTTGCTAATAGCACGCTATCTCAGCGATAAAAATTCACGCTAGCCGGCGATAATTATCCTAGCGCTAAGTGCGCTTAGAGATAATTATCGCCGGTTGTTGTTGATATGCCCCAAACTGACCAACGACTCTCTGAAAGTAGCGCCATTTTTCTTGGAAACGACTGATGATATTTTTTCATCATTAAATAAAACTCAGGATGGACTGCTCCCTAACTGTCAAGTGGTCTTTTCATGAATGGAGTATCAGTTGCCTGTTTTCTAATAAAAACAATTTCACAAGATTTTGGAAATGTTAAAAAAAAAATCATGAGACTTCTTCAACTTTTTTTTAAAACGTGGGGTCATTTGATCCACAACATTATTAAGTATGATTCGAACTGCCTTGTCACAATCACGTCTTCTGGACCAATCAGTCTGACTGCATTCAAATGTTGCCTAATCCTAGAATTTATTTTCAAATAATAAACATTATTGTGTTCTGTTTAAAGCAACATAGTAAGTAATATAAAAATGGAGGCGTACATCATACGAATACCATAACAATGCAAAGCATTACTGACTTGATTGTTGAATAGTCTCTGTGCTGTCTGTGTGTCACTGAAGAAAACTGAAAATAATAACAAACCTTCTCATTCAACATTTGAAAGACAGTTACGTGGCTGTACCCTGGAAACTAACAAACAAAATATTTAATAACGAATTTAATTAAAGTTAGAGAGTGTAGGTGGATTTTAATAACATATTTCTCTGGCAAGGGAGTTTCAAACAATATATTGGAAGTAAATTAAAGAAAACCCAAGAGACAGAATTTCCATTCTTGAAAAACTTTTATAATTACTCGAGGCACACCAGCAAAATGGAACTAATGATTTTTTATCACGTGTAAAGCAATTTCCAATTACAGTGTTCGTGCCATGTACAAATCAGGCATGTAAACATTAAAGAAACACGCGCTTTTAACGTATGAACAGAACATTCAAAAGTAAAAGCGCATTGCTGCATATACCATGGATTCACACCCAAATGCCCTGACTTTCGATAAACCGTTTTTTGCAATTATCAGTATGGTGTTGCTACTACATTACCGCAGTACTAGGCAACAGACCTAGGTCGTCACTATAAACGACTGCTAAATTATGGGCCTTTTGCTGCGGAAGGGAGCTGCAAAAATGTTATAATATCATATTACTCCGGGCACCCAAGATAGAGCAGAAGAGGTGCATGTTGGGGGCTCACAGGGTCCAGGGGATGTGTAATGAAAACCTTCTGCACCTGCTGGTGGTGTAATTCCAAATGATGGGGTCCCCTGCAGAATGCGATGAAGGCCCCCCCCCCCCTGTCTTCCCTATCTCACAGATATTCATTGACTTTGGGCTGAATGGTGCCCCCTTGAATGGTTGGTGTAGTGTTTGGGCCTCAGGCCCACATGCATACAAAGGATGGACACGGACAAAGTCAGTATGGTTGGATAACTGCCCCAGAGCACGTGCGCTCGGCCCCTTTTATTATCAGTGTCACCTGACCGGTGACGCCTGTGGTGGGTGGGTGTTTAGTGTGGGCTTACAACCATCAGGAACACTAGACTGTATCCAGCAGGATACTACAGTTGGGTGGTCCCCTGGAGGTTTGGGTGCCCCCCCACCATAGAGATTGTAGAGGTCTTCATTAAGCCCCTGGCACCTGCTCAAAGACACAGAACTGTGAGCTAATTTTTAGCTTTCAACTCTCTAACAATGAGTACAGGGGCGTATTTATCAATAGTGCAGCAGGTGGATTGGCACCAGGAGGCAATGGTATGAGGGGCCCACTGAATCTCAATTGTGGCTGTTTCATTTTCTAACTCACAGTGTTACCAAGTGAGAACTTTCATAGTAAAGAGTGGCACTGAATTAGAACAAGCATACAAATCTATTTATGATACAGTCTTGGGGGCCAATTTACATAGGGCCTCAACACTTGTGGTAAAAGGCCCCGCAGTGATGGTGGGGGGACCTCCACTCGCGGCAAGACCTCCGCAGTGCAGTCACTGATATGTTATTTTAAATTGATTGATTAGTGCACTAATCACTCCAGAGGGTATCCAGGCACTTTGACAGGTGTGTAGGTGAGAGGTACCCATGGTGTTTATAGGAAGAGCTTCTTGTGGGACTCAAGAAAAAAGAAAGAGGCTCTGATGTGTTGAGGCAGATCGCTCCATGTCTTGGGTGCGATGTAGGAGAATGAGCGGCCTCCAGTTTTGCTTCTGAGAATGCGGGGAATTTGTGCGAGTGAAAGTGAGGAAGAGAGTAAGTGTATGGTGGGTTGGTGAAAGTGTATTTGGGCTGCTTCAGTATTCTGGTCCTGTGTTGTGCAGGGCTTTCTATGTGTGCGTGAGAGGTTTGAATTTACTGTGTTTGTGAATGGGGAGCCAGACACTGTGTGATGTGGGTGCGGCATGGGAGGTGAGTATTAGTCTTGCAACAGTGTTCTGGATAGTCTGGAGTCTGTGTAGGAGTTTTTATTATTATTATTATGAGTATTATGATTATTATTTGGAGTTCTTGTATAGTGCTTAAATTGTAAATGTAAATTGATACTTGTATAGCGCACTACTCACCCACAAGGGTCTCAAGGCGCTTGTACGAATACCGCTGTGGAACCCATCCTGGCTTTCCCTGTGAGGCGCCCACTCCAGGGCACCCCTAAGGTGGAGGCCAGGCATCCTTAGCGTTGTGGGGGCCATTGTAGAGATTAAGCAAGCTACTGCCCAGAGTTGCAGAGTGGGACTCCATGATTGGAATGGTACCGAGGCGAGAATTATCAGGTCCGTGGAATTTTTTGAGCCCAAGACCCGCCGAGGCGGGGAATTGAACCCTGGTCCCGGGATAGAACTCTGCATCAGGGTCTGCCGCTCTAATCATTGAGCCACACTTCTCCACTGCTTAGTTACCCCCAGGGCTTCCCAGCACTTAGACAACTAGTAGATCAGCCTAATAGGAGCTAAAACAACTATGGGCCCGATTCACAGAAGTAATCTGAGACAAAATCCTAAACTTAATACTTTTGGTATTCACAGAAGGCATTTAGTAGTAGTAAAGTTAGGATTTTGTCTTAAATCTGTCTTAAGTCGGTCCTAAATGTGTCTAATATCTGTCTTAAGTCTGTCTTAAGTCAAACTTAAGACGAAATCCTAACTTTACTACTACTAAATGCCTTCTATTTGCTTTTAAATAAAGCATTCATTTTTTTTTAATGCTTCTCATTTTCCTTAAAGAAAAGGGGGTTGCATTAAAAAAAAAATGAAAAGTTTTCTTTTCATTTTTAAGAGCAGGCAGTGGTCAATGGGACCACTGCCTGCTCTTAAAAAACGGTTTTACAACCATTCCCAAAGTCAAAGGGGTCCCTTGGGCACCCCTTTCCATTTGGGAATGGGTTATCACCTACTTGAAGTAAGTGGTAAAATGCGAATGTTTTGCGACTTCATTCATGGTCACAAAACATTCATACATACCATTAGGATTCGCTATTTGGAAGCGACGCCATAAACATGCACCTTACAAACACCAAATCGCAAACCTATTTTGCGATTTGGTAACCGAATCACAAAATGGGTTTTGATACAGGTGAAAAGCCTTTTTTGCACTCACAAACGGTCTGATTGTGCGAATCGTGCCGTTTGCGAACACAAAATTGGTTGATACATGTAACCCTTAAAGAGCTAAGGGGCATATTTACAACGAGGCGATAAAAAATTATCGCCGCTTTAGCGGCCGTTTTCGGCCGAAAAGCGGTGATAATTTTATCGCTATATTAGCAAGGCCATCTAATGAGATGCAAAGTGGGCGTTCCTGACCTGACATAATAGGAGAAATGTCGCTAAGCGACATTTCTTCTATCATCAAGCCCCACGCTATGAAGCATAGCGTCAGGAAAAGTAGCGATAACCCCTGTTATCGCTACTTTCCTAACACCTGCTTCAGGACTGACTTAGCCATGATATCCTATGGAAGGTGGATATCATGGCTAAGTTTGTGAGTCCCTATCAACTAGCTAACGTGAGATTATCGCTGGGTTTCCAGCGATAATCTCACGTTAGCCAGTTAGCGCTAGGATTTTTATCGCTGATGAGATAAGCGTTGCTAATAGCACGCTATCTCAGCGATAAAAATCGGCGCTAGCCGGCGATAATTATCCGAGCGCTAAGTGCGCTCAGCGATAATTATCGCCGGTTGTTGTTGATATGCCCCTTAGTTTGGCTGGGGAAAGAGAGTCTAAGGGTGACCCTGATTCAGTGTAAGCCAGAAGGTCTATCAGCCGGGGTAGGTCCAGCGGGATAAAGAACTTTAACCCTGCTGGTGACTTGCCTGTACCTGTTGTGATGAAATCCCTAAAAAAGGGCGGGATCGGAAGAGGACTGGATCTCTCGAGCTTTACATTAGGGTTTTCGGTTCTAACGTCCGTAAGACCAGCCTGGATATCAGTTACCTTTTCAATAAAAAAGTTAGCAAGTTCCTGCCATTGAACTTGGGATAGTGAGGAAGGAGGAGAGATACGATTCGGATCAGAAAGGTCTTGGACTACTTTGAAAAGAGTTTAGGGCAATTTTGAGCTCAGGAGATTTATTCAGAATAGAAATGGGCGAATGCCTTGCTACAATGCAGGTGGTACTGGTACAAGGCAGTTCTGTATTTGGTTTATGAGTCAGTCATATAGATTCCTCCAAGCTCTCTTTAATCACTTGCAGGACTTCTTTTCAGTTTGTAGGGACTCGTTAAAACAGGAGACAGGTGGATGGTGAGAGGACAAAGATTTTAGTTTGGCTGGTAATGTCATATTTAGGGAACTTTGGAGCCAGCTATCAATCAGGGGCTGGTAGAGTTCGAAATTGTGGGTTAGATGAGGCAGCATCGTTAGCAGGCAGGCATCGAGGTTGGTGATATCCTGTTTGGCCCAGTTTCTATTCATGACCTTTGGCCTGGGTGTCGGTGAGGGCGGTGAAGGGGAATCGGGTATGAGACTGGGCACCACCTGGTTGTTAGAAAAAATAGGGTCTAACAGGTGACCTGCTTTGTGAGTCACAGATGGATTGATTAGATTGAGCTGCAAGGCACCAAAGTCATCAATGAGGGTTTGGCTAAGGCTACAAGTGGCGCCCTCTAAATGCAAGTTGACATCTCCAAGAAGAGTAAAGTTGGCGCTTTTTAGTAAATAGGGATCCAGAATAGTGGAGCATCAAGGCCCGCATATCCAGGTGGGTGGTACATTAAGACAATAGAGATAGTATAACTGGGGGTAAGTTGGAGGGAGAAGCGCAGGGCTGTGCATGCTGGGAGCAATAGCCCCTTGATTTTACACTGAAAGATTTCTTTGCAGATAATCGCTATGCCACCTTCCTTCTTATCTTTACAGTCTCTCCTAAGATTGTTATAGTTGGGGGGTAGAGCAGTGATGATGTCTGGTGCGGACGCCTCGTGTATGTTGATTGTAGATTCTGGCCTTTAGAGTGTTGCCATAATTCAGTCTGCTGGTGATGAGTGCTTGTGTGATGGTCCATCTGGTGTTCTGAGGTAACCATTTGAAAATCTTTCTTAATGCACAGGATGTGGAAACAGGAGGTGCACACCGCATTGACTTAAGCCGTTATGATGAGCTTGTAGCGTAGGCTGATCCCTAGATTTCTTGCATGGTTTGTGGGTGAGGGTGATGGTCCTAGCTCCAACAGCCACCAGGTGGAGTCCCATGGGGTGGTCTTGTTGCCAAAGAGCAGTACTTCTGTTTTGTTGGAATTGAGCTAGAGACGGTTGCATTCAGTCTGCTACCATGGTCATGTAGTTGTTGAAGTTGGTCATGATGGTCATTCTCTTGTCTGTCAGGGAGAGGTTGAGTTGGATATCATCAGCTTAGGAGATGACGGTGATGCATTAGAATTGGATGATGTTTGCGTGCGGTGTCATGCATATGTTGAAAATGAGAGGGCTGAGGGACAATCCCTGTGGGACGCTGCATAGCAGTCTCTTGGTCTCTGATGTGAAGGGTGGCAGCCTGATCCTTTGGGTGCTTCCATTGAGGAAGTAACTGATCCATTTGAGAGCAGATCCTTAATTGTCAATCTCATGGAGTCTTCTTGGGTGCTATGGGAAATAGTGCTGTTTCTCCTTGGTCCAGGTTGATTCGAATGCCATCTGTGGCCGTGATAAATGCTTTTAGTGCTCTAATTCTATCTAAATCCTGATTGAGTGTTGTCTAGAAAGTGGTGAAGTTTGAGGTGAGTTGTGAGTACCTTGAGGTGGCTTTTAAATCACTTTGGCATGGTAGCAGGGAGATGGGTTGGAAGTTGTTCAGTGGATTAGGGTCAGCTGTGGGCTTCTTGAGGATGGCATTGATTTCTGCAAGTTTCCATTCATTGGGAAAAGTGGATACGTGATGAAGGGGTGAGCATTATGTGGGCTATTGTGGTACTAATTTATGATGATCACACGTTGCGGATGTTGTGTGACTGGTGAAGGGCCCATATCACCACTTGGAGCCTCCACAACGAGTGTGGAGGCCCTTTGTGAATTGGCCCCTTGATGTTTTGTGTGCTATTGTGGTGAGCTAAACCCAGAGTTTCTTTGATTTCATCAGGTATTGAATTATTTTATCCAAGGCCATAGCATATCTAGATATGCTCTTCTGGACCTATACTCCAACGTGGACTCTGCAGTATGAGGCTTCCTAGCATTTTTGATGATCTATCCAGGATAGTACAGGGTAACAGAAGACTACTTTCCTATTCTGAGGTTAAACTAGTTCTTTAAAGGGCATATACCTGGTATTTCACTTATTATCAATGTAAAGGCATCAAAATTCCTCTTGATCACAGTACAATTACAAGTGTTTGTGTGCTCTGGAGATCAAATATAGACAGGGCTAATATCTCTAAAGTGTAGCCTTCAGATGTTGGCATTAATAAAAATGTGCAGTTAGGAACTTCAGTGGCAGGTTGATCTCACATTTACATTGTAAACTTGAAATTGATGGTGATTCTGAAGAACAGGAGTATCATTACTCCTTTTAGTAGATCCCACTTGTAAAGAATTGGTCCAGGAAGACAGTCGAGTAACATATGTCCTCATTTCTAATCAGTTTTCTCCATAACATCTAGGTTCACTGTTTCGCTTCACAGTGCTTATGTATCTTCCTCCAGCCCCCTCCCCTGTCTACTCTGACCTGCACCCTATTATGTGGATAGCCTGCAAGGGTGTTTTGGCACTACGATGTGGCACCCTTCAGGAGGGAGGAAATGAAAAAAATATTTTGGGATTCAAAGACAGGTGCTAGAAACAAAGGCTTTGACTTTCCTCAAACTGTGTGGAAGTATGTTTACGTAAGAGAAAAATAAGCAGTACATTGTGGATTAGCTGAACTGCATGTATTTCATTAGATTGGGAACATATAAAATGGATAATGACAGCATGCTACTATTAATTGTAGAACACAAAAGAGAGAGCATGAGTTTTTTCCAAATATTGTCCCAGCATTGTCACATTTCAAAGGCATGCGAGCTTTTAGTTAGATTAGTTGCTAATTTTTAAGACTTTTTCAAGATCCACTGTAATTTAATTTAATTTAAAAAATATTTCTAAAGCGCAGCGTACACCTTGCGGTTTCTTGGCGCTAGGGGGATTGGCAACTGAGGGAGAGAGACCAGAAGAAAAGATAAGAGGAGATATTAAAAGAGTTTAAGAGGGGAAGGCCTGGCTGAAGAGGAACGTTTTCAGATCTCTACGAAAGGGGAGGTACTGAGTGGCAGAGCGGAGATGGTCAGGGAGTGAGTTCCAGAAAGTTGGAGCCAGGGTGGAAAAGCTGGCCCCGCCCCACTTTTTGCGTGTGAAACGAGGGGTCTGAAGAAGGGACTTAGAGGAAGACCGAAGTACTCTTGCAGGTACATACGGATTGATTAATGAAGAGATAAAAGCGGGGGCAGTGCCCTGACGGGCCTGGAAGGCCATGCAGCCGATCTTAAAAAGGGAGCGTTCTTTTACAGGGAGCCAGTGAAGCTCCCTGAGAAGGGGGGTGGAATGGTGATAACGAGGAAGGCCATACACCAGCCGAGCTGCCTGGTTCTGGATAATCTGGAGTCTACGCAAGCTGTACGCGGGGATACCGTGGTAGAGAGCGTTTGTGTAGTCCAGTCGCGATATCACTAGTGCGGCCATGATGATCTTAAGTGCCTGGGGGGAAAAAAAACGGGAAACAGTGCGGATAGTGCGGAGAGTGAGGAAACAAGAGGATACCACGGAACTAATTTGTGAATGGAGAGTGAGCTGGTTGTTTATTTTGACACCGAGTGTTTTGACCGTGGTGGAAGGGGTAGGTGCGGGGCCAAGAGAGGGGGGCCAAAAGAAAGAGTTCCAGGGGCTGGATGAACCACCAGTGAGAACCAGCTCGGTTTTATCCGGGTTCAGCTTAAGGTGGTTGTGGTTCATCCAGTCCCTGATGAATGTCATAGTTGACTGGAAGTTAGAGACAGAGAGAGGAGAGGGAGATAGATCAAAGATGAGCTGGAGGTCGTCCGCGTAATTATAAACGGTGACCTCCAGCTGTTGGAGTGCGAAAATGAGAGAAAAGATATAGAGATTGAAAAGCAGAGGGGAGAGAGAGGAACCCTGGGGGACACCGCAGGTGACAGGGAGAGGGGTGGCCGTGAAGTCGCCTAGCCGAACCGCCTGAGTGCGGTCCCTCAGAAAGGAGGAGAGCCAGACCAGAGCTGATCCCCCGATACCAGCTGCCTTGACACGGGTAAGTAAGATGGTATGGTCCACCGTGTCAAAGGCGGCAGAGAGATCAAGGAGGACCAGTGCCTGGTGTTTGTTCTCATCCATGCCCCTTCTGAGTTTGTCTAAGACTGCGACCACGACTGATTCGGTCGAATGCCTGGGGCGGAACCCGGCTTGGCGGGATGCCAGTCCTCCATTTGCCTCAACATGGGCGCTAAGTGCCCCGGTGACGTGGCGTTCCATCACCTTGGCCAGAAAGGGTAGCAGGGAGATGGGGCGGTAATTGGCCGAGATGGAAGGATCCGCGGCAGGTTTTTTCAGGATGGGCACTATTGTAGCTGCCTTTAGCATAGAGGGCACTACGCCCTGTGCCAGAGAACTGTTGAGGAAGGCGATGGGGGGGTCGGGGCAGCCGAAGTAAATTTGCTGCAGGACTCGTGCCGGGCAGACGTCCGCAGGAGACCCCGACTTCACCTTGGGAAGTATCTCTAAAAAAGAGTCCTGAGTGAGAGGGGGGATGGAGGTAAAAGGGCATAGGACGAAAGGGGGGGAGGGATCGACGAAGGAAGACGAGGGTGGTGGGATGTTGGTCTTGATGGTGGCAATTTCCTCTAAGAAGTAGGTATTAAGTTGGTCGCAGAGAGACTGGGAAGGAGGAATTTGGGACGAGGTTCGGTCTGAGAATGCCAGGTCATTCACTATGCCGAAGATTTCCCTGGGTTTGTTTTTTGCAGAAGTTATTTTTGAAGAAAAGTAGGAGGTTTTTGCGGCCAGGATTGCTGTTTTGTATTTAGCCAGTGCTGATAAGAAGTGGGTTTTTGATAAGGGGCTGTAATTTTTCCTCCATTGCCTCTCCGCCCGTCGGGCGCTCAGTTTGAGATCTTTTAGGTGGTCATTGAACCATCTATTGGAGTCCTTAGGTCGACGGATGGAAATGCGGCGTAAGGGAGCCACTGAGTCGCAGCCTTCAGCCAGCCAGGTGTTAATGGCCTTGGCTTGAGAGGCAGATGATAAGCCCGCGAGAATGGGAGTGGAGTTGCAGAGTGAGGAGGTCAAGGAGGGATAATCCAGTCTATTCCAATTCCGCGCCCAGGTGTTTTTGGTGTGCGGGGTTTTGGACATCAGGTTTCAGAGAATGGAGAGGGAGATGAGGGTATGGTCGGACCATGGGCACGGCGAGACAGCAGCCGAGGCCACAGGGAGGTTAAGGGACCAGACCTGGTCCAGTATGTGCCCATGGGAATGAGTGGGGACGGATATGTGTGACACGAAGTTGAGGGATGAAAGGTAATCTGTAAATTCTTTAGAGGCTGAGCACTCGTGTGGGTCTGAGGGCCAGTAATTGAAGTCCCCTAGCACGAAGACCGAGGCGTAGTTGACCACCAGGTTAGCCAACAGGTCTTGAAATGCCGGCAAGAATAAGGGCGAGGGCTGAGGAGGGCGGTACATGAGGAGGCAAGTTATGGGGGGGGGAAATGAAAGAGAGCGGACTGCCAGGAAGTCAGCAGGGGGAATAGGGGGAAAAGGGAGTGGTTGAAAGTTCAACTCCGACCGAGCGATTAGGGCGACCCCACCGCCAGCCTTGCCTGTCGGCCGGTCGGCCCGCAGGGCCATGTAGGAGGGGGGTAGGGTGGCCAGGAGAACAGGGAGGGAAGAATCACAGTACCAGGTTTCGGTCAGGAGCAGTATGTCAGGTTTCTCTGAGTCGAGTAAGACAAACAGCTCGTGGTGGTGCTTGACCGCTGACCTGGTATTGAGTAGCAAAATAGACAATGCCGGAGAGCGGGGGGGGGGGTCAAGGGGGGGGGCAAGGTGACGGGGGGGCGAGCTGCAGGGGATAGGGTGCAATGGGGGAAGAAGGAGCAAGGCCTAGTGAGGAGATCAGACTGCGGATGGGATCCGGGAGTGGCCAATGGCCTTGGAGGGCAATAAGGTTCTTGGTAGAGTAAGATGTAGTTTTGGCATAGAATCGTGCCCCAGCCCCGTCCGGCCGTGGACGGGCGCAGACGGGCTTGCCTTAGGCGCGCCTTCGGCGCGCAAAAGTCGCGCCCGCTGCGCCCGTCCGCTGCGCTTCCTGGCAAGACACATGCTTTATGCCGGTGGGTCAAGAGGTTGGAGGGGTGTGGCCAGCCGAGGGGGCGTGTCTCGCCTCGCCCTCGGGAATGGCGGGAGAAGTAAGGGGATCGTAGCAGCGAGTAGCGCTGTTTGTGGCAAGCCAAGAAATGCAAGTAAGTAAAGATGCCAGTTAAAAACACAGTATTCAATCACAGTAAAATTTTAAAAGTAAATAGCCCCTGCTCCCGGCTTTCCGCCTCAGGAGCCAATCATGAATGCGACGCCTGGCAGCCGCGCGCTCAATTTATAGGTATGGCGGGGGGCGTGGCCAGCCGAGGGGGCGTGTCTCGCCTCGCCCTCGGGAATGGCGGGAGAAGTAAGGGGATCGTAGCAGCGAGTAGCGCTGTTTGTGGCAAGCCGAGAAATGCAAGTAAGTAAAGATACCAGTTAAAAACACAGTATTCAATCACTGTAAAATTTTAAAAGTAAATAGCCCCTGCTCCCGGCTTTCCGCCTCAGGAGCCAATCATGAATCTGTAAACTGTAAGACATTTTATTTTTATTTGGGTGTTTTCAGTGCATATTCACCACAAATTGCAACACATGACATTAAACACACTTAACACCATGAAGGTTTAGTAGCTGCTAAAATGTAAGGAAATAAATAGTGTTCATTAGTGCTGACGTTTAGGTGGTAAGAGGCTGCTCTCAGTGCAATGTACAGGATTTTTCACAGGGAGTAGCAAGAACAGAGGAGACATTTCTCTTCGCTTTCTCCTCATGTTGTTACATTAAGAAGTAGACCAGCTGATGATCTTACATGAAGCCGGGTAAAATGATGTGAAACTTTCTATTTAACATTGCCTGATTATCTATTATAGAGTGATACATGTATAAAACACCTAAAATTGAAGTCAGAGCATTTGTTCAATGGCAAACATTTCTATACTCCCAAAGCAGAAGTTAGACATTCCCTGCAGTCTTGGTATAAAGTGGCTAGGTTGCACTATTGTGTGCTCTCTCAAAGCAGTAGAGTCAATACTGTTCAATGCCCATCTAGGTGCTATCATCATAATCTAAATTTGACAAAACAAAATCTATGTCAACTTGAGCATTATGTGTAAATAAAAGACAAGGAAAAGCGTTTCAACCACTATAGCTGTAGCAAGCAGGTATTTGAGTGACTTCATTCTTGGAGGGGAAAGATATGTCAGCATCCTTGTGTATCCGAAACAGATTTTATAGATTGACAGTCAACTAAAGAGACAAGCCAGATATTTACTGGCGACATTTGAAATACTGCAGTGACCACCAAGGTCTCCATCTTGCTAAAGTTGATTTTTAGGTTTTAGAACTATATTTTAATGGAGGACAGTAAAGAGACCATGAATTATAAATTAAACCTGGATGCTTTGGTTACTTCTTAAAGAGCTCCTGGACAATGTCAAGATGAGCTTATACCTTAACACCTATGTGTCTTCGATTTTTAATCAAAGGAAAAGTACAGAAGTTGTCAAAAGAAAATGTCCAGGCATATCACCGTTGGTTCCCATGGATGAACCATAGAAGAAAAAGTGAGGAATGGGAACACGTTTCACTTAGACTAAAATGACGTGATCAAGTTCAACACTTGACATTTAATCCCAAAAAACCCGAAGGCTGAGAGTGTCGAAGGCCACTCACAAATCGCACAACAGTGTGCCTAGCATCTGCAGCATCCATCCATTATCCAAAATTGAAGCCACTATGCGTCATTTCATTTCTTTTCATTTTATTATTTTGTTACTGCAGAATAGAAGAACAGCAAAAGTATACAAAAAGTCATTCTTTGATTAGTTCATACAACAAACAAGCGATGGACGTTGCAGGAAAATATATGGCAATTTAGAAATGACCTTCTATTCCATTAGTTTATATAACAGAATGAAAGAATCTATTTGATATTTAGGTGAATGTGTTCCCTGTGCAGAACATTTCAGCTTTATTGTCAACATCTTTGCGACTATTCTAAATTCTCTCTGGTTGGACATCAGAATCTTGTCATGGGTTCTTTGCACTGGAACAAAAGCAATCCATATGGTTTCGAGAATATGAAAGTTATCAATATTCTTATAACAATTTAATGTGAGAAAATCTATGATACATTCTCAGTAATAACCATTCTACACTTTGTAAATGATGGTGTTCTAATGTGTGTAAACCAAATCCAAATATATATGTCCTCATGATAAAAATGTTGGAAAACATTTTTAGGTATTTTGTATACTATTTTCAGTTTAAACTTTTACGGTCAACAAATTAGACTGAGTTTATATATGATTTTTAGAGATGATGTCATTGGAACGATCTAAAGCAAGTCAAAAGCGATCCATGTTTATCCCGACACCCATTGTATCTTGAGTGATAACAGAAAACAATGTACAAGACGAAAGAATATCAATTAAACTTCTAATATACTGCAATTTACTAGAGTGTCTGTCTGTCTGTGTATGCATGAATACTTTGAGGAGTAATGATACTCCTGTATAGAACTGCACAGTTGTCAGACCTAAAGAATAAAAGAGGAAACTAGACAAGTACTCGTTTATCAAAGATAAAACCAAACCCAGCCTATGCCCAGTTTTTTGAGAAAACCACTCACCAGCTTTGGTGGATATATTTTAGATCGAAGTCTAGCTCCATGAATTTTCTAAATCAGCTCTATCTATCCATTTAAGCATTTAAGTATCTAAATATAATTAGTTTATTATTATCTAGAGCACATTTTGCAAGATGATCAGCAAAAGCACAGGAAAAACTGTATTTCGACCAAAAGGGGGCTGTGCGAACAATGGAACAATTTGATTGATTTGAAGAAGTTCTGCACTGCATTATCAGATGCTCACAATTACATATAATGTCACAAGACCTTTCATGGCTTTGAACATAGTAGCAATGTGTACGCGTTTTAAATGCTGACAGGGCTCATAAGTGACTGACTGGTCTCCAAGACGCCGAGCAGATTACAAAAACACTGGGTAAACTTCAAGGAGTTGTGCCTCACTAGGGGGTTGGAGATCAACGAAAACAAAGCTGATGACGTTAAACCCCCACAAATCTTTTAAGAAGGGCATAGTATTAGGGGGGCCACCTCTTGAGACGGTGGATAGTTTTACTTACTTGGGTGTTGCTTTTAGCTGGTGCATGTCTTGGAAACCTCGGGCATGTTTACATGGCCTGCTGGCGTTAAGTCCTTCATCTTATATACAGGATGCCGTTAAGCCACTTTAATTTGTAAATAATGCCCCTATTCACGCAGCACTTAGCCTGAAAGGGGCAGGCAATAGGTGTTGCAATGGGCGATCTTCCGCAACACCCATTGCTTTTTGACGCATATTTAGAAGTTATGGCACAGGGCCAGATATAAGACAAGGAAATACCTGGTATTAAACAGGTGATATGAGGAGAATTTTTTTATTTCTCCGTGTATATTGCTCTTTCCACGTGTGATCCATTATGCAGCACACATGGATAGAGCAAATCGCCTGTTAAGATTTTTATGTGCAGGAAGGTGTCCCTTTCTGGACATAAACAATTGCTCCTGCAGTGAAGGGACCCTAGCAAAATGATGTTAGAGTGCCTGTGTTGGCACTTGGCTGCTTCTTTAGTGCCAGAGCTAGGGGAAATACAGGGTTGCACTGTATTTTTGTAAATATGGCACATCCCTGTGTTTTGGAACTGACAGAGCACAGCGTTACCAATTTTGTCAGAACCCTGCGTTCTGCAGTTTTAGGTGCATATGCTCCCTCATGCCACTAAAGCTGCCCTAAAACAAAATCAAGGCATGGGGGCAATTCTTAAAGAATATAGGGCCACCTACACCAAACCTATTCCGCCTTCCGCCTTCACTCCACCTCTATGAGGCCAGGGCTTTGGGTTCAGCTTTATGTGGGGCAGAGTTGTGGGCTTCTCCAACACTGAAATATTTTCCATCACCGAAAACAAATTATTGTGCAATCTTTCATCTCTTCACCCTAGTACTTCCTAAGCACCACTCTTCCTGGATATGGGTGTTAGAATTCTTGTTGGAAAAGTCAGGTGCCCTCTGTTATACTGGAGATGGTTATGGACAACCCCAGAATATGTCCACTATGACACAACCCTCCAAGATGTACTGCATGCAGGTCAATTTGCTAAAATACACTGGCCCTCGAACATCAAAGAGTCACTCTACCCTCCTGGGGTGCCCAACCTTTGGAACCATGCCGCCAATACTTATTTCCTGTAAAAAAAACTGCTTTAAGAAGTTTTACTGGGCAGCTACAGAGGCCAACAACCTCAGAAGGGGTGACTCCTCCAAATTGGTCAGAGAATTGCTTTAATTTAAGCCTTTGAGATGGTATGAGTCATATTGGGATCACGTGGCTGTCTCTATTGGTAGAAAGCTATATTTTCAATTTAGAGTGGTCACTCTCCTGCTGAGAGCTTTCACCAAGAGGTGGAGTGTCGAAGCTACTGACATCGGCCCTGAATGCACTATTCAGTGGATCAGTGGAGAGTGTCACACATGTTTTCTTTGCTTGTACAGCCTACGACTGGCCCCATAGACTACACCAGTATAACCATTTGGCCGCTCTTCGTATCCTGAGAATGGACTGCAGCTTACCACTTGCCATACCAGTGGTTAAGTTTCTGGGCGCTACGTGGCTGCTTGGTAGAAAGGCACTTTCCCTTTATTAATTCCATGTGGCTTACTGATTTTGTCCTTGTTTTTTTAAATTACATTGCAACAATTTTTATTGATCCTTTTTAGCATTTTTCCTCTACATGCAAGTTGATATTTTAATGTGCTCCCTTATCATTTTGGCAACTATCTTCAAATTCATGACTTCCACACGTTAGACTGTACTGTATTGCATTGTTTCACCTAATTATTTACTATGTACTGTTCTATTTGAAATTGCACTTTTATGGCTCTGGAGGCCGAAAAAATGTATTTGAACTGACTGTGGCATGCACTTCATTGCAAAAAGAATGATATGTCTTCAGTACATGCCTTAATTCAGCGATTAAGCAAATGTGCTATAAAAAGTGCATAGCACTGAAATCAGCGGTGGCTGCTGCCAATCTGATGTGAGGGTGCAGCCTGGGGAAAAGTAATAATAAGAAAATATAGACTTACCTTTTGTTGTCTCCCGCCGCGATCTTCTACTCCTGTGCCATGCCTCACTGCTCCTCTGCTCCCGGCACTGCAATCCCCATGAACACAGGCTCCCAGACTTCCCACAGCGCTTCTCTAAATGTATTACACACAGCATGAAAAAAGCGCTGGGATTGGGCAGAGTGGGCCAGTTTCATAATCCAGCAGGGTCTGGGGGCTTGTGCCCCTGAGCACTGTGGATATGTCTAGGGAACAGCCGGGAAATATCCAAGTGCGCATGTCGGTTTGGTCATCCTAAGACAGCCGGACAAACCGACATGTGCACTTTCAGTGCTTACCACTCCTCCTTCAGTTGCTACTGATGCTGCATCATGGCCCGTCCTGCCCTAGACCTCACAACTGGATGTCAAAAATTGAATGACAATAAAATAGTTTTATTGTCATTTTATTTTTCTTCTGTCTGCTGCATTTCAGCAGTGGGGTGACGCTACTTCACCATAGCGGAGGAGCTGCACCTGAATGAAACACCCAGGAAGGATTATCCTTTGGTCGGAGTTGCTGGGCAGGTTGACTAAGAAATTTAAGGGGGGACTGCCATGGAGATGGTGCTCATCTAGGGCACATGCAGCGTGTTCTCTGCTGCATTGCCAGTACCTCTGCAGCGGCGCTTCGGCAGTGCAAACTCTTCTATTTAGTATCAAGACGCCTCCTTACTACTCTTTCAGCTAACTGTCCCTCTTATGGTTTTCAGCTCTAGAGCACTATTTAGAAAATAGATAAATGACAAGCAAAACAACATCTTGAATGAAAAATAAAACAATGTTTTGTGTTGGATAAAATAATAAATGAAAAATAAAACAAATCCTTCACTTTGTATAGCTAGCTAAGAGAGCAGAAGCTGGCAGAATTGTGCTTAGGTAGAAGCTGAAATCCTACCTCAATTTTCTCCCTAGGTTTTATGTGGAGGGACAAGAATTACTTTTAGAAGTTTGATCTAGATACATGATCTCCATGCATTTTTAAATGCAGGGCGGTGGCATGTATGATATCGGTTTCTACTATCCGGTGTGCTTAAGGCTGCGCCAACTTTAAGACGATCAATCTAGATACACGACTTCCATGCTGGTTTTAAATGTTCTCCTGAGATCTATTTAAAATTGCCTTTTGTGCCTATGATTGCATCCTCTTCCCAGTTCCGGCTGACACCTCTGAGAACAAACTATACATTTTTCAGTTAATGTAATCTAACATGTTGTGTGTTCCTTTGTTAGAGACACCGGATTTAGAAGCGTATTGATCTAGTGGGCAAGCAATGCATTATGCACAGTTTAGTGACTAGAATTTAATTTTGATTACAAATTGAGAGTCCTGTTAATTGTGTTTTCTATCAATACTCCTTAAACACTTTGATTACCCATTTTCGTTATTTAACATTCCCTACTGCAATACATTTTAATGATTATTTTGCTTGATGGTCCCTATAGTTCTAAATAGTGTGCTTAACTAAGAAGAGATTACTTTTTTCATGTATACCCTATGCTCTTAAGCTCTCTTCACCCTGAGCTTGTGCAAGCTGTTTTTTAGGGAGAGACAAATTCATGCAGGAGAATTTATTTAATCTCTGCTTTAAAATTACTGAGTTTGAGATGGTATCAAAGCGTGAGAGGAATACTGTGAGTCTCTTTTCATTCACGTGTGTCTGGCCTGCAACTTTCTAACAGGATATTTTTTAATTCCCTATTCTTAACATGATTTGTAAGGATCTCAGAGGTTTTTTGTATGTCTTAAAATTTTATTACGTATTTGGCGATTAAAGACATTTAAAAAGCAGTCCTACATAGCCATAGAAGAAGGGCCTGTGCTACTGACAGCTTTATATTCTATCTGTAATGACCGTGGATTTTTTTACTGAGGGCCATATTTATGTACCACTTCTGCCGCTTTTGAACTATGCAACTGAATGCATGCACGACGCAACACTAAAATGTAATTTATCAAGCCATGCTAGGCCACCTTGCATGGCCCTAAGTGGCTTGAAAAATCCAGAGTAATGCAGCGCAAACTACTGCATTGTGTTACTCTGCCCCAGGGAGGCCTTCCATGGATGGGGTGTTGAACTTCCTACGCAAAATTTATGTACCAGTTCCGCCGTTTTTGCACCATGCAACTGAATGCATGCACGACGCAACACTAAAATGTAATTTATCAAGCCATGCTAGGCCACCTTGCATGGCCCTAAGTGGCATGAAAAATCCAGAGTAACGCAGCGCAGACTACTGCCTTGTGTTACTCTGCCCCAGGGAGGCCTTCCATGGCTGGGGTGTGGATCTTCCTACGCAAAATTCCGGGAGTTTGATGCATGCCCATATTTGCCAATACTGGTAGACCTGGGAATGTGCCAAAATGCTACACCTTCCCAGGGGAGGCGAATCGAGGAGAAATATCTTTATTTTCCTAGTTTTTTCCCCTTTCTATAGTGCTTCTTCTGCAGCACACACAGAAAAAGGAAAATGCCTCAGGGGATTGATTGTGTGCATGAAGGTGTCCCTGCTGCACAAAAACAATCCTGCTTACAATGTAGGGCACCCTTGCACCATGGTCCAAGAGTGCCTGCATTGGCGCTAGGCAGGACCTTGTGCGTCAGCACTGGGAAAAGGCAGGAAGGCGCTTTACTGTGTTAAATGCAGAGCATGCCTGCCCTTTCTCGGTCACGCAGCGCAGCAATGTGAATTGCTGCACTGTGTGACTTCTACATAAATATGCCCCTTGGTGTTGTAGGCAGGAACATAATATATAATGTAATTTGCTCCTTGCGTACTCCTCCTTTTTCACAAGTGATATGCACTTACTTACAGAAATCTGCTTTAAACAGCTTTATGAAATGGGCCTATAACTCACAATGTTAATACCAGGATACAGACTTGTAGTATGGATGTAGGAGGCTATGTAACAATCACAGAACTGATACTACAGTTGAGGGCAAAGCAAGCATCAGAGGGCAGTTCGCTCAGACAAGTGGAAGGTTTGAGGGTATTCCAATTCAGCCGCTGACGCACAAGGTTTGCTGTCCCTCTGCCGGTAAGGATGAGACCCACCGCACACACACTGCTGTTTTCCATTGGTGGCTTGGTGCCCCCTCATCTGGCAAAAATTGACCCACAGAATAGATTTCTTCATTTGGACTTGCTCTTAACTGGCAGGCATCTATTCCCTCGCGAATCAATTTCTACGTACTGGTTCATTTCCAGAAGATAGTTTCTACTATTATATTGTTTTGTCGGGGCCTTAGTGCTTTCTTAGAAGCAAGGATTCCAAACACACTTTGAATGCCTCTCGGTGTGTTCGTAACCCCTAGGTACATGCAGTAGCGGCTCCTCGAGGGAGTGCTGCGGGCGGTGAGGCGGGGGAGGGGCAGGGGGAGGGGTAGTAAACTCTGGAATACGGCCGGAGTTGAGTAAATAAATAAACGCATTACATTGTGCACTGCATCGACGATTTGGCGTTGCAGCGCACGCAATGTAATTCATTTTATTTATTTATTTACTCAACTCCGTTTGGCCGTATTCCGGCATTTACTACCCCCCACCCTGACCCTCCCCTGCCCCGCCCACCGCCCGCAGCACTCCCTCGAGGAGCCGCCACTGGGTACATGGTTTCTGCACAGTAATGAACTTGTTTCCACGCACACAAGAAATCCACCAACTGTCCTTCCTCAGTTCTGGTGATGCCACTCTGTGGGCAAGGGCTCCCCCTCATAAATTCCTTTTGTTCAGGGTACTTTGCACTTATATGTGGGCAATGGAATGCTACCAACGCTCTATCCCAAACTCCCTCTATCACAAAGCTCCATTTCCCCCAAAGTGGTTTAATTTTCTTTGCAAAACAGATATTTCTTCAAATATGCCACTTTTGGAGGGAAATAAACACTCTCATGTAAAATGCATGAGAAACAACTGAAGCAGAAATGTTTTCATCGACATGCTTGCAAATGGCTCCCGCAATTACCTAAAACTACTTCTTGAGGAAAGTTGCTATCGGTTATATTTAGTAGAAAAATATGACTACCCATTCATTGTAATTTTTTTTAATCCACTATCGATTAACCAGGAACCTTTAAAGCATCCTTAGATATAAACGAGCACCACCGTTACGTATCTTCTGTAGTGCGACTGAAGAAAAATGTACAGATTTAATTTGTCATTGAAAATATTGTATTTTTCCTATGTAGAGTAGTTCAAACATAGGACACTGGAGAACTAGGCAGACAGTTTACAGTGTCAGCAAAATGTATGCATATTTTTAACAAAATTATGATTCATGAGTTATTCATTAGAGCAGGGCCATAGAAAAGGGAATTATTGTTTCCTTTGTTTGATAAAAATAGGCTTTAATGAATGTAACGGAAAACGGAACGTTTCTCTTGTACTCAGATGAGCAAAACGTTAACCCTTGCATTGACAAAATGGAAAGATGAAATTCTACTTTGTTTTAGAGTTTTTCACTATATAGTGCTTAATTTGAGCTGGTGGTTGCTGGTGGGTGACACTGGGGCACATTTTTGGGGATCAGCACTTATTTTTCTGCACCAGATATTTATGGAGAGCAAAAGAGGGAAAAGCAAACAAAGCAAAAAGAAGGAAGAAGAGAAAGGAGGAAAAACGTCTCAAAGGGAGAGCAGGAACTCACAAGAGTGAGGAAAAGGCAGTAGCGACTCCTGGAGGGAGTGCTGCCGGGCGGTGATGCAGGGTGGGGGAGGGGCAGGGTGGGTGTAATAAACTCCGGATTATGGCCTAACGGAGGTAAGTATACAAATAAATAAATAAAACGAATTTCGTTGCGCGTGCTGCATCGCCAAATGCGATGCAGCGCGCGCAATAAATTTTGTTTCGTTTATTTATTTGTATACTTACCTCCGTTAGGCCATAATCTGGAGTTTACTACCCCACACCCTGCACCTCCACCGCCCTGCGTCACAGCCTGGCAGCACTCCCTCCAGGAGCAGCTACTGGGTAAAGGGGCAGGGAGTGTCTGGTAGGGGTCTGAGGTGGCAGTGCTTAATTTGAGCTGGTGGTTTCCGGTGCTCGGCACCAGCACTTAATTGTCAGCACTGGCTCCAGTGACTGTCCACCACTTGGTGGCGCTGTCACTCTAATTTTGAAATTAGCACAACAACAGTGTTTAATAAGTCAATATACATTAAAAAAAGAGCAATACCTGTCTCTCATACCAAAATTATAGCTATGGGTGGCCTGGAATAGTCTGAATTATCACACTTGGAGTGCGATAGCTCGTAGCTGTGTTGGTACTGTCATTGGCAATGTTGGCAGGAACAATGGATGATGCAGGCTGCAGTGGCCTCCAGAGAAGGGCCCTGGCACCTACATCTTTACAAATTAACCACTGTGAGGTAGATTCAAGACTACAGACTAAGCATGGTATTCAGTGTGATGAATTTGAATGCCCCGGCCATTGGCTTCTGACCAGAGTTTTGGGCACCAGCAATCTTTCTAATTTAAATTAAGTTCTGACTATAACAAAGTTTGTTTATAAGTAGACAATCATTGTACCATATGGCATCAGTTGTAATATGTACAAAAACATGAACATTTAAAGAGCGTGCTTCCTTAGATGGAAAGTGGATTGTGTACTGTTCTCGCTTTCCTTCCCAAAAGACATATATTCATTTGCATTTTGGATGACAGACTGATCACTCACAACAGCATGGTATGGTTTTGCAACACCAATCAAAGGTCTTAAAAACACAATGTCTGTAACGCTTCATTCCAACACATAATAAAGTTTAGTATTTTCCCAGATTATTTATGTTCACAGCATTTAATAATTTACAATGATTTCTCCTGATCACAGCATTTGGATCTGCTAGGAGTATGCTTCAAACATTATTTTTCTAAAAAATTGCAGCACCTTGTGCAAGAACAGAGGAGCATACTAATAAGTGCAATTAATAAACACAGGGCCTTTGTAACCTGTAAGTATGTGGTATTCTTCTCTCATGCAGTGGCCTGGAATAAGGGACAATCCATAAACTGCATGCAATGGTCCTAATTATCAAAGTTATTTAGGCCCACAGTGCACAAGTAGCAGGGAAAACACGGTTTTGCTTTGAGTAGTATCTTAAAAGAACGTGTGTAAATTGTTTTGTGCTTAACGTTGATGAAGTTGCAATCTCACAGCAATTAATGCACATCTTCAGTTTTCATCTAGCACTAACTACTTCCTTAACCTCTTCCATACATCGGATGGCCCCCGGCCATCTGACGTCACGGTGGGCGTGTGCGTTCGATTTGCGCACGCGTAGAATTCTCCCGCACAGCGGGGAAATTTGCGCTGCATGGAATCGGTTAACATGAGTCCTTACTGCATTCTGGGCCGGATCGGCTATTTATTTGCTATATTGGTCATTTTGCCAGGGGACTGGATCCACTGGAGAATGTTATTTTGTGGAGAAGTGTGGCTCACTGGTTAGAGTAGGCAGACCTGGAAGCAGAGATCAGCCTGGGACCAGGGTTCAATTCCCGGCTCGGCTGGGTCTTGAGTCCATAAATTCTCCATGGACTTGATAATTCTCGCTCCAGTGCATACTTGATTCATGGGTTCACACTCTGCGACTCTGGGCAATAGCTTGCTTAATCTCCACAATGGCCCCTCGTGGCGGGATGCCTGGCTTTCACCTTGTGGATGCCCTGCTGGGTTATCTCACAGGGGAATACCAGGACGGGTTCCCTAAGCAAGCGCTTAGAGACCGGTTGGTGATTTGTGCTATATAAATATCTGTACATTTACATTTACATTTATGACTGATGGCCTTTGACTATGTGTCCAGCTACCAGGGATTGATAGTAGTAGGCACAGTTGGCTATAAGGAAAGAAGTCACATGCTATTTAGATTTGTTTTCCCCTATGGTAAGAAAAATCCATACAGTGTCTGGCTTCTTTCTTGATCACTGAACACTGTGTCTACACCCTAAAAAGGAGTGGAACTCTGTTTAAAGTGGACTAATCCAAGCAGTGTCTGTCTCCTTGACGGTCACATAATAACTGTTTGTTTGTGCCCCAGCTACAAAAAAGCAAACATTTTCTGACTCCTTGCACGGTACAGACGCACAGCTTCTTGCTCGCATAATGATTGCCTTAAACAGAGAAGCATTGTGAGCACAGGGAGCTATATGAAGTGAATCAGGAAGTGAAGATTGAAAAGGGAGGTACTAGAAACAATACCACTTCCTCCCCTTCCACTGCCCAATTCCTGACTCATTACTTCTATGAGTGTGATGGGAGATGTGAAAGAAGCTCAGCTAACTCACCCACTGTTGTACATGGCCCTTCTTAGGGGGATTTCCATAAAACATTTTGCTTTTTTTCCTCCTGGTTTTTGCCAACTCTCTTTCCCTGATCTTAGAACGTGGGCACTTTCCCACTGTACAACAGCAGGAAAGTGTGTGTGCCCTTCCTGAACATGTCAGGATAGGGTGCTTACTTGATTGGTTTAGGTTTCATACCTTTGACTGCCCTGTAAGTAGGTACACCACATACCCAGGGCGGGTGCGACACTGGCTAATAGGGGGATGCACACTGATTGTGTCAACCCCCCCCCCCGAATAGTCTGCCAAAAATGTCCCATACTCAGGTTGGCCAGTCTCACTCCCTAGCCAACCCTAAGGGGGCCATTCACCACCACCAAACCGGGTAGGTACATCTGCGTGTGCACTGCCCTGATAGGGATGAACGCCCATGGGGGTTTTCCCTACCTAGGGGTCAGCCCTCACTATGGGACATTTCCCGGGTTTGGCTGATTCTCTTGTGAGAGCATTGGGCCTGGGTCACTTTCCCAATGTCAGTACAGTGTAAAAGTGCATGCACCCTTCCTACACACGTTAGAAAGTGGTGCTCACTTGAGGTTTCTAAAGCGTCTGGTAGGTGTGCCATGGCCGTCAGTGGATGCCCACTTGTTTAAGACCTGGGTCCAGCCTGCCAGTGTAGGCTGGTGTGCGCACTTGTCCCAATGGTGCTCATCCGAGGGTGTGCTAAGTATAGGTCTAGCATACCACTGCAGGCTGGTGTGCGCCCTCGCACCTATGGTGCTCCTAAATACGTGAGCGGCATGCCATTGCAGACTGGTGTGCACTTTGCACCAATAGTGCTATTAAATACGTGTCCAGCCTGCCATTCCAGGCTGATGTGCAAAATTGTGCATTTACTCAGACTGGCCTGTTTAAGTCACTAGCCCTCTTAAGAGGACCTTTCACTTCCACCCGAGTACCCCAAGGGTATATCTTAAAGGGTGAAGTGAGTGGTAGCTAACAGACGGGGCAGGTCCACATGTGTGTCCCCTACCCAGGTACTGAGGAATACTTATGTGTGTTTTCACTACCTATGAGGTTTGCTATACCAATATGCTAACATGAAGGAAATGGTACAATCACTCCAGGCTGCAATAGTGGATTGTAGTGGAGCAGAGTCATGATCTTTCCTATCATTGGATTTGCAGCGACAACTCTTTGCCAGTGGTAAAGTTGGCATAGTCATAATTCATGTGGAAATGGCACTACTAAAAAGTTGGCATTTCTGTGCTCTATAACTCTATGTGTGCCTTGGTGCTTGCCTGCAGTCCACACTGGAGGTTGGGGAAGCACATCAGAGCATTCCGCAGTGACAGCCATACAACACTGGGCATGCAACTGGAATGATAGACCTCTACCATTTGCGGGACAGCTGGAAAGACTGGATGAAGACGTTTTGACACTTGGCCTCTGGAGCCAGGTCAGGGTCTCACTAAAGCTAAAGATCTGTATTCCACAGCCTCATGGCAGACAGGACTGACATTTCGGGAGACATCTATGATTCAAAGGCTGACCCTTTGAACCACTGAAACTTCAAAGGCAGACTCCAGTATTACTATCAGTGCCATAGTTTAGCATGGGGAAAGATATGCTTGTGGAGATGTAGAACCAGAGAACCTTAAACTACACATTGCCAGAGGACTCTGTTGTGCACAAGGAGGATTACTGTCATTGAAAGGAGCCCTTCCTGAATAGTGACTGACCTGGGGCAACTACCTGCTGCTCTATGGCACCATGATGTGTACTCTCCAAGGGCTTGTTGACCTTGATCCCTGTTCTTTCAAAGGTCTCAGGGACATCAAAGATCTTCTAAAAGGGACCCGCACCATCTACCTGTGACACCTGAAGCGGGGTGCCCTCTCAAGTGCCAACATTGTCTGCTAGATTCCACTTCGTAGCAAGGCATGGGCATGGAACTAAGAACTGTGCCGGGATACCAGATTGCCTTGTGCAGAGCCCTAAAGTCTAGCCCGCATCTAAGACATGAGGCCCTTGCAACGTGGGGACCTTGGCACATATAGGTGTCTCATTGGTGGTGAGCGTATTCACCGGTTGCAGGACCCATACAATCCCTGTAGAGCCGCCCCATTGTGCTATTTTGGCCGTGGTATAATATAAAGAGAAAACAGTTTTAAAATGTTGTGCCTGCAGCCCAGCCAAGACTAGAGCTGACTGACCCAGCTTTAAAGATTTCACAACTGTTCCGGGGGCAGCCCCAACATGCTCAGCCCACTTACCCTCATGTTTAAGTAAATCATCTTGTTTCAGATTTATCAATTCTGCATAAATTAGCTTGATCATCCCCTTAGCGCCACTTTTCATAATATCAATTATGCTATTACTAGCGAACCCCCATGCCCCACCAATTTTCTTACAGAAAAAACTACGAAGTTGTAAGTACTTAAAGAAATTACAACTTTCCAACCCAAAGTCCTTCTGTATATCTTTGAATTGTCGAAAACCTTGCTTTCCTATTATATCCCCGGCCTGACGGATACCCTTGCTAGCCCAACCAGCCATAACTTCATCCGAAAGTACCTCGGGAAACATTGGATTTTTAAACAAAACTGTGTAAAAATTAAGCCTCCCTAATCCAATCTTTTTCTTTAGCCCCCCCCAAATCTTAAAAGCAGCCATCAGCGTCTTAAATTTTGTACGTTTGTAATAACTGGGTTCTGTAAATTTGAAAAAACAATATTCAGCATTTTGACCCAGTAATAGTCTATAAACATCCGGGAGATCATTTTCCCTTTCCATTTCCCTGGAGCACGGCCCAACCAATATCCTCATATATTGCAGAGCTGCTGCCCAATAATAGCTACGAAAATCCGGCACCGAGAATCCTCCTTTCTCCTGTGATAAACACATGAACCGAAGTGCCCGCCTAGTTTTCCCATGTGCCCAAATAAACCTATTAACTAAACCTTCTAGAATAACAAACCAGGATTTTTGAAATTTTAAAGGAATTGACCTAAATAGATACAATACTTTAGGTAAAAACAGCATCTTAATGAGATTACACCGACCCACAAGAGAGAGCTGGAGATTATTTAATCTAACAAAATCCACCCTCGCTTTGCTGATTACTGGCTCCATATTAACGGCCACCAATTTCCCAAGATCTGAAGTGACAAGTATCCCCAAATAAACTGCCGAATCAACAACCCGAGCATCTTCTAAATTAATGAAGCGATTCTTAATAACTTGAGTCTTAGTTTTATTGAACACTTATCCTGTAAACATACCAAACTCACTAGAAATTGACTCAACCCTTTCCAAAGCCAATTGCGGATCCGCTGTAACAATAGCCACGTCATCAGCGTATGCAAGCACTTTAGTTTCTATCCCCTGACATACAACTGGTCGGATTCCACTATTGGCCTCAAATAATCGTAACAGGGGATCAATATAGATGGCAAACAACAGTGGAGACGAGGGACAGCCCTGCCTAGTCCCCCTCTGTATATAAAATGGAGATGTATAGTTGCCATTAATCTTCAAACGAGCTGTTGGGGCCAAATATAATACTTGAACAGATTTAATAAATCCTTCTCCCAATCCAAACCAGCTCATAGCCTCCCAAAGAAAATCCAAGGAGACCCTATCAAATGCCTTTTCAGCATCTAGTAATAACACAGACATAGGGTCCCCTGAGATCTCCGTTACATCAAAAAGAGTAATCAATCGCCTTATATGTTGCGTGGTTCCCCGGCCCATAATGAACCCATGTTGACGCGGATGGATAGTTTTTCCCAAGATACCATTTAATCTCATGGCCAAGATTTTTGAAAATATTTTAACATCACTGTTCATTAGGGTGATGGGGCGATAGGAGCCAGGATCCTTATCTGGTTTATCCTTTTTCAAAAATATGACGACATCTGCCCCAGCCCAGGATTCGGGGGTAGAGTTCCCCTTTTGTGCCGATAGCATAACCTCAACCAGATCCTGTCCTAATGAATCAATAAAAATTTTATAAAATTCCAACGGAATCTGATCGGGACCGACAGCCTTACCGGACGGTAATTCTTGTAGAGCACCCCTTATTTCTTCCTCAGAGAAAACCCTCTCGAGTTCCTCCCTATCTATAGGGTCAACTTTCTGGTTGGGTATATTATCTAAATATTCACGAATGCCACCAGGTATAGCGGCCGGTCCACCGGAGTATAATTGCTGATAGAATAACCTAAAAACTTCCCGAATACCTACTGCATCAGTAATAACCTTTCTACTGGTATCATAGATTTCAGAAATCGTCCCGGCCGAGGTTTTCTGCCTAGCTCTAACTGCCAACGTGTGGCCTATTCTCTCATTAAATTCATGGCAATGCTGTTTTTTAGCCAGAAACATTTCTGCTGCCTTTTTAGCCAAATGTTCACCTATCTCGGCCTTTTTAATAGCCAGCTGTGAGAGTATCCTATCTATTCCTACACCGGTGCTGATGACTGTAGCTAAAATTCCCTCAAGATGATTTAATTCCTCCTTTATCTCTCTCTCTCTTAATCTTTCCATCTTTTGTCGCCGTAAGCTGCAACTTAAAGTTTCCACTCTAACCCCTGCCTTAAAGGCATCCCAAACAACTCCAACCCGTGTGCTTCCTCGATTAAACTCCCAAAATTCTTTAACCCACCCCTTCATTTTGACAATATAGTCTGGATCATATAATAACCTCCTTTCAAAGGTCCAGCCAATATTCTTTTTTTCCAACAGACTAATATTAATTGTCAAAACTAAGGGATTGTGATCTGATAAGATGCGTGGGTGCTTCTCGATACCCAAATTAATAAGAGGTTGATTGGATACAAAAAAATAGTCCAAACGGGAAATAACTTTGTGTGGAGCTGAAAAAAAGGTGCCACGTAAATCAGTAGGTTTTAAATGAGCCCAAGCATCTATCAAACCATTATTGTGAACTAGATTATATAGGGCAGTACTAGATTTCTTTTTCTTTCCTAGATAGTTATTCCCTTGACTATCCCATTGTACCCCTAAGCCATTAATGTTAAAATCTCCACATAAAACAACTGGGACAGACCATAATGCCAATCTTCCGTCTAAATACTCAAACAATTCCGGATCGTCACCGGTTGAGCCATACAGTGAGCAAAGTGTAAATTTGAAGTTATTAACCAAACATTCAATTATTACCCAACGACCGCATTGATCAGCTGATTTACGAAGAACTCTTATATCACTTCTTCGAGTGAGGATTGCCACCCCACGAGTTCGAGCACCTTGTGTGGTATATGCAATCAATCTAAAACCAAGGTGCTCCATCAAATAAGCTCTATTACCCTCTATATGGGTTTCTTGAATACATACTAAGTCTATTTGTAAAGACTTCAACCAAATCGCTACCTTATTCCTCTTTCTCTGATCGTTTAGCCCACAGATATTAATTGTCAAAATCCGGAGATTAATGTCTTAGAATTGAGGTTTTCTCTCTTTACATTCACACAGTAGACCCATCTGGCTACTAATCCGACAGACCTTGCCTAGCCATCTGTCCTCATTTTCATTTTCCAAACCTTACCAATTATCCTATCCAACACATATTTAACACCACTCTTCTGCCTCTTTGATTGCCTCTTTATTTGCTTAACAATATGAAACACCTTGACCTGCCATGATCCCCCCCACCCCCTACAACCTGAGCCCTAACCCCGCCCCCCCTCAACCCCCCCTTACCTCCCTTACAGGCAATTAGGTCACCCAGACCTAAGTATGGCCGAGACATCTTGCGTTAAAGCAGCGCCCGACCCCCTCCTCCCATCAAGAAAAACAAGTGTAAACCCCAACAATAGTATTTACCACCACAAAATAGACCCCACCATATAGAAAAAATCTCAGCATATAATCAACATTTAAAAATCACATCACACTTTTCTTTGATCGTCCTTATTGCCCTTATTGCTGTCCCCCGTGCCAGACAATGCCCTTAGCCCACGTGTTTCAGTCAAATCAGTGAGAAACTCTTGGGCTTTAATCTCTGAAAAAAAGATTCTCGCCCGACATCTATGAATAACCTTAAGTCTTGCGGGAAACAGCAGAAAGGCATCACATCCTGCCCCTTTAAATGCAGATATCAGCTGGCGCATCCTCCACCTCCGCTCGACCGTGGTGTGGCAAAAATCCGGCCGAGCAAAGAAGGTATGCCCCTCTGCGGTTATCTTAGAATCAGGTCTAGCGCGGTCCAAAATTGCCTGTCTCAGAAAAAAATTTCCAATAAAAATAAGGATCGCTCTAGGATGTTCTCTTTGATTATTAGGCTGATGTTTCCTAAACATTGGGAAACGGTGTGCCCTCTGCACATCCATCTCCCAATTCCAATGAACCAAATCTGGGAAAGCTGCCTTCATTAACTTCACCACAAAAGTGTTCTCCCCCTCCACTTTTTCCTCCAAACCGAGAAGTCGGATATTATTCTGGCGCTGCCGATTTTCAAAATCCTCAAGTTTCCAATCCACATCCTGTGAACGCTTTTCCTGAGCACCTTTATCCACAAGTAGTTTCTCTACATCTTCCTCTACGGCAACAGTCCTTGCTTCAACCTGGGTTATCCGCTCAGACATATCAGAACATAGTTTATTTGTTTTGCGAATTGCCCCTTGTAATTTTCTAGTAGCAAGCTGAGATCTCTTACTCTCCTGCCGGGCCTCGCTCTGCATTTGCTTTAATGTTGCATACAGCAACTCCAACGTTGGTGGTGAGGGCGCGATGCCTGGCTTGTTGACACCTTCTGTTCCACTGCCACCCCCAGGCCCACTACCTGAGCAAGCTATGAGGGTTGAGACAGAGTAATCCCACTCAAGTCGTCTGCTGGTTGAATCCGAAGATTGACGTTTCCCCCTGCTCCGACGCTTGATAGTCTTGGATTTCAGCTTGGACTGAGTAGTATCCTGCTGAGCCACCAGGGACTCCTCTCCAGAGACACTCTCCTGTGTCGACTCAAAATCACTCTCCAGAGATGACTCTGAGTCATCATTCAGTGAAAAAAACCGATCACCATCTGGAGAAAGCAATGGGACACATGCCTGAAGAATATTAGACTCCTGGTTATCTATCTTACTGAATGTGCCATTAAGATCACCAGATTTGAGAGCAGGGGTCCCCACATTACCATAAGACTGTGCAGATATCATAAGGTTATTTTGACCTGTTTCAGGGGGCGGCTCCGTAATATAAACATCTTAATGCTAAATAAAACCCAAAACCTTGCGTGTACTAACATAAACAGCCCAACGTAAAACCATTCCACGAAAGCTCCCACTTAAACTAATACCAATCCCTTTAGTGCAATGTAGCTTATAAACTAATAAATCACCTTCAAAGCCGAAACCGGCAGCCTCATCATAATGTGCACATCTATTCGTCACTGCCAGCATTCATTTTGACGCAAACCTTTCTGAACGTTGTTTTATAAACGTTTGTTTTTTCACTATCTTTCACTTTTTCATTTAACCGAAGATGTTTATATTAGAATGGGCCAAGTTTTGGGGTTTTATTTAGCATTGAATTTTCACGCGCTATATTAATTTGAACTTTTGAGTTTAGGTAATGGGGTTACGGGGTGGAGGGACACAATTAGCACGTGGAATTTTTGGTTTTGATTGCAAACATGGGTGAACAGAGGGTAAAACGATCGGGTGTGCAGTTTAATTCACATTATTATTTTAATGCAGAAATATTTCGATGGTTGATATGTCTGTTTCATTATTCTTTTCAGTGACCCCTGACGAAGGGCCCTTGTGGCCTGAAATGCATTGGTTGATAAGAAATAAATACCTTTGATGAGCCAACTTGTCGTGTATGATTCATTTCAACGTGTCGCTGTTGAAGGCCCGGAGGGCATGCAGGAGACATTTGAAAATGTAAAGTTAATGGATCATGTTGGAATTGCGCTGTTCCCGCCGTGATGTTGCAAGTATGGATGAACTGTGGATGAAGGCTTCTTGAATATAGCTTGGTTTACTTTGAAAATGAAGATTATGGTAAACAGAAAAGAAAAAAAGTTGTGTATGATATGGAAATATTCCTGTTCCTGCAGTGCGACAGTTGGGAGCGCAATCGCATGACCTCTTGGAAAACTCTTTTACAGAATTGTGATCGTTGGGACAGATCACTGACTGTTCGCACGCATCAATTCATAATAACATTTCGATTTAGTTAGATACAATGAACAAAAGGGAAGGAGTGCATTCTTTCATCTTTTCTCTTGTTACTCAACTTTTTTAAAGTAGCATTTTCAGCATTGTGACTTAAACTCCGACTTTGCTAATAAGGAGGATTTTGAATTACAATTCTTTTCAGTGAAAACAGTATATTAACATCTTCTTCCGATCCAATGTTTGCCTATATTTAGTGTAATTAGAAAGTGCTAGTTAATGGGAGAATTAGCCTTTGCAACAATGATAAATGACCTTGTGAGTTTATCTCAGGGAGTACACGTAAAGCTCAAACACGCATATCCTACTATAAATGCAATCTGCCCTATGAGTCTTTAGGACCAACCTTAGGGGTGACCTGTAAGTTGTATAAAGGGAGGTTTAGGCATGGCAAAAGGTTTATTTTCCCTGCTCAAAATGGCCACTTAAAACTATATTACAGGCCTCAGTGTCAAGCCAGAGACATGTTTAAAAAGGATTGTTTAGTGAATGGCACAATGAGTGCTGCAGGCCCACTGTTAGCAATTTTTTTACAGGCCGTGGGTACATGTAGTACCATTTACTAGAGACGCACAAGTAAATCAAATGTACCAATTATGTGTCGGCCAATTTTACCATGTTTGAAGGAGAGAGCACCAGCACTTTAGCAATGGATATAGCAGCTGTGAAGTGCACGGTCCTCAAGCCAACAGAAACAAATTCAGCAAAAGATGATCAGTGAAGGAAAAAGGTTTGAGGGAATACTATGCCAAGGATGTCAGGTCTAACAATAAGTCTTGTACATAAATGAAATATAAGAACATTTATATTAGGCCTAACAAATGTTGATTATGAAAACATTACACATAACTTACTATCCTCCTGGAATGATAGTAATATTTACTGTCTACGTGTAAAACGCAGACACAAGAGGATTAGGTAAACTTGTGTGTCCGCTGGGACCCTAAATTGTTTGTCAAATTATAATGATAATAAATGTCCAGGCTACGATTTCTCTTTTAGGCACGGAGGAAATGTCTCGCTGGTTCAACTGATGAATGGACTAGCTGAGGATGTGGGTCAGCAAGTGGCCAAGCAGCGCTCACTATCTCAGCTTGCTTGATTCATTGCAGATCCCTTTCAAAACATTATTTTGAGATTTATAATCTGCTTGAAGAGGACAACTTGGATGTTGTATTTTTAACATAAACTTGGCTTACTGAATCATCAGTGCCTGACATTTCTTTAGACATACCGCAGGGGTTCCTCATTCACTCTATTAATAGGACTGAGAAAACTGGTGGAGGCATGGCGGTAGTGTATTGAGATGCTTTTCAAAGCTCAAATTATAAGTTGGCTAACACTGAAACCATAGAAGGCCTTTCCTTCTCTATAGTTGTGCATCACTCCTTCGTGCTGGCTGGGGCCCTGATTTACAGACCTCTGTACAGCACTCATGAGTCCCTCAGTGTACTAGACAACTTGGTAGGTCAACTCTCAATATTGCACTCAAATTTCCTGTTACTAGGAGACTTTATCCTGCATACTGATGAGTTAAGCTGCTTGTCGCCCAGCAATTTATAAATATCTTAGAGCGTTTCAACCTAGTGCAACGTGTGCATGAGCCCACCCACAGGGGGGACACATTTTAGATCTCATTTTCCTCTCACTCCTTGAATAGCCACACTAGTCTTGCCCTTAAGCTTACATTGTCAGATCACTTCTTGATTCCCTTTAAGATTTTTACTAATCGATCCATGCTCCAGCAGCCTACTTTTCAGAAAGTTTCTCGACCTTGGTGTCAGATCTCAACCACAGTTATTTGAGGCCCTCATATCAATCCCACTTGAACTGTCGTGTTTGTGGATTCTGATCTTGCTAAGGGTAATAAATGGCTTCGCTCAGCCCTTAGTTATTGCCCCTCTAAAAAAGGTAGTATTGAGACGATCAAGACCTTCCGCACCCTGACACTAGTTTGCCTTAAGAGTGGAAAGGTCGCAATGTAAATGCCTTGAGCCGATTTGGAGGAGAGGGTATGATCAGATGGTGAAAGTGACATAAAAGAGAGCCTTAACAAATTTCTCGTAAAGCTTTTTGGAAGGCTCATAAGGAGTTTATGTACTCTTAAATTTCAACTGCCTCTAGCAAACAGCAGGAATTGTTTACCATGGTTAACCCCTTTATGTAACCCAGGGCTAGACAATTTTGCTTAACACCATCAGCTAGCCTTGGCAAAGACCTTTCTAATTTCTTCTTTTAAAAAATCACAGTGATTTATAATCAATTTGCCACCCAGAGGGTGTCAACACCTATTTTGGAGAAAACGTCACCCTCCAGCCTGCTTTTTTTTAAGGTTGAACCTATCTCCCTGTGGGAATATTTCTCCACTCTAGCCAATTCTAAGTCTGGCTCGCCTATTGATCAATGTTCCCCAGACATTCTTGTTTAAAGGCGGTTTGGGAATGGATGAATGACAATTGTCTTAAAGTGAATTCTGAAAAAACTGAAATTCTTTTTTTGGCACCACCCTTCACCCATATTCTTATAACTGGTTGCCTATGGAGCCGGGACCCTCCCCTGTACCCTCTTCATGTGTAAGAAACATTGATTTTAAATTTGCCTCGAATCTGTCTTTCAAACCGCTGTTTCTGTTTCTGCCTTCACTTTGAAATCACTTAAGAGAATGCTTCATCCAGTGCCTGAAATTAATTGAAAGACCATTGTGCATTCTCTGGTGACACCCAGACTTGACTATGCAAACTGACTGTACCTGGGTCTGCCATCCTACCATCTGCATCATCTGCAGATCATCCGAAATACTGTAGCTCTTCTTATACTGAAGGTATAAGCACTCGTATCAGTTTCTGCATCCAGACGCCAACAGCACTGGGTGCTCCTCAGTTGCAGTATCAAATTTAAAGCTTTAATTTATGCTTACAGAGCCTTTCACCTGAAAGGTCCCCTGTATCTGAGGAGAAGGCTATAAGTGTACTGTCAGGGTAGAACCTTGTGTTCCAATGCATTGATGCTTATGCATGTTCCAAGGATGCACAGGGCAAGAAGGGAGGAAGATCCTTTGCATGCTTGACTACCAAACTCTGGAACTCCAATCCCATTGCACTGTGTTCGCCCCCCTCTGAATCAACTTTTTGTAAGCATCTGAAGAGTTTCATCTTTGTTGTCTAGGCTCCAAGATTCTGGAGGGCGTTACTCATTTTGGTTATCCTTCCGCTAGCACCGGAACAGTTCCTTGGAAGCAGCGGTGCTCTTTATAAATGTTATTGCATTGTAAGTTACACCTATCCCTCTCTCAATTGGCTAGAGGACGCACTGAAGGACTCAGGGAGTATCAGTATGGCTATTGCAAAAAAAACACCAGCTTAATGTAAGAATAGTTTTTGTCTTAACAAAGGTTGTTTTACCTTGGCTCCTAGTGTACGGTAACCAAAGGGTGCTCAGTGGCAATGGTTACTGTAAGTAGGCTGTATTTGCTAAAGGAAAAAGCCAGTGAAAATAAGTTTCAATCCAGGATTTGCAGACTCCTGAGAATATGGACTACTTGTGTTTTCCTATCATTGATAGCAGACATCTTTATTTTCAGCCAGTTGAATAGTTTATTCAGTTTAAAACCTTAGATTATTTATAATCACACATAACTTTGACATTAAGTCATCGTATTAATCTAAATACAATTGCCTGATTCCTCACATAAACATATAAAAAATATACTAAAACATTACAGTATGTTTGCAAGCAACTGAATTTTACTAGGAGACAGTCTTAAAGCACTGGACTACAATAGGGTAGAACATGCCTCCTCCGAACCGCACAAAAATATTATGCTGGGTGCAATAAGGCAGGGTGTTGATTGACCCACAAATGAGTGCCCAAACACGTAAGCATTGGATTTCTGAAATTTGTCAGGCCGGCAGTAGTAGAACCCAGAAGATAGCAAAATCACGCAGGCCTTTGAACGCTTTTGCACTATCCTACATAAGGTTGAGAAGACAGCTCCAGGGGAATGCCAGGGGTTTCTGTCTCCAGTACCTGTTGATTACCCGAAAATGACGTTCTCACCCTAGAGGCATATATCCGCATAGAAGAGGTCCTCTCCACCATATCCAACCCGTTACGGTCCCACGATCTGACGGCTTCAACCACGGTTTTACAATCTCTTTGGGCCTAAACTTGCCCCCATGCTTGCCCAACTCTAGAACTCAATTGGGGACTCCGCACGCTCCCTCCTTCTATGAAATGGCAGGTATTACTGTTATACTGAAACCGCGGAAAGATCCCGTGCAGTGCGGCTCCTACTAACCTATTTCTCTTCTGAACGTCGATGCTAAGCTCTACAAGGGCATCCTGGTAACTCGGTTGGGACCCTACATGCAGGGACTAATTGACTCCGATCAATCATCCTTCCTCCCTGAAAGAAACTACAGTTCTAACACCAAGCACCTCCTCCACCACATGGATACAGCAGCTCAGTCACACACCCCTGCACTTCTCATGTCCATCGATGCTGAAAAGGCATTTGCCCGGTTGCCCCGACCATTTCGTCGGCTGATGATGGAGAAGGCAGGACCTGGGCAAAGATTCTTGTCATGGATATAGAGAAACTGGCCGGCCTGAGAACTCAGATGTGAGTCAATAGCATCTTATCTCGCCCCTTTGCAATCACCAGGGGAACCCAGCAGGACTGCTCCCTATCCCCTATCCTTTTTACGCTATACATGGCACCACTAGTGGATCGGATAATGGGAAATACACTGATTATCGGTATCCCTTTCAATAAGCAGGACCATAAAATGACCCTGTATGCCGATGACGGAATGATCTCACTGACCCAATTCCATCCTTCAGTTACACCCCTTATTGATGAACTCAAGACTTTTGGGAGAGCCTCTGGCTTCAAAGTGAATATTCAAAAAACACAACTTCTCAATCTAACCATACCACATACTGTCCATACCCTTCTGGAAAAGTGTTTCCCCTTTCCATGGGCACATAAGGGGGTGTCATATCTGGGGCTCATATTGTAGTCCTCCCTCAGTGAGACAGCGGAGTGTAACTACCTATCCCTCCTAGACACAGTAAGAAAACATTTCCAGAGCTGGTGGAAAGGATGGTCTGTCATAGATGAACAGACTTGCCGCAGTATAAACGACACTGATACAGAGGCTCCACCCTTTCCTCATAACAGCACAGACCCTTTTTGAGGTTTTTGTTATTAGGTTTATGACAAGGGAGCCCTCCGGTATGCACTGTGCCGGTATTTTATAGCGATGTTCTGAATCAGTAAATTGCATAACAGTACATTTCATGAAAAGGTTGTATATATGTAATGAAATGTATTTTCAGTCACCTTTTACACACATGTTTTTTTAACATGTTAGTAATGTTGGTGTTTCTTTTTCATGTGCTTTTATGGTCCATGTTTGAATAAAAAATTTATTTTGACTAACTGACTGACAGTGTTACTCAAAATTCTATACGCAATGCAGACACTTCCTTTAAGCCCACCCGAACATGTGCAATACAAATTCCAGCACACAATAGAATCCTACATCTGGGACAGCAAGCAACCCGACCTGGCAGAAAACAGGCATATATCTGTTTGTCACTGATAGAGGCTTCAGAGATCCACAGCTTACGCACTACTGTTCAGCCACCCAACTTAGATACATGGACGAATGGACCAGGCCCTTAACTAAAAAACGTTGGTGCTTTATCAAGCAGGCTATAGCAGTGTTCCATTACTGGAAGGTCCCCTGGCTGCCTAAACTGCATCGTCCAGCAGGGGTATACATCTCCTCTATCTCCCCACTCACTCCCATCATAAAGAATCCAGCATTCCCAGTAGCATACATGGGCACAGATTATCATGTATAGCAAACAGCCAACTGCAAACAAATTGGAGATATGTACGACCATATACGCGTTCTAGACTTTCCCCAGCTTCAAGGCAATTACGACGTTCTTGACAGTGAGTTTTGGCATTATACAGCGATAAAACACTGGGTCTCACACCCGTAAATCTGCCCGCATGCCAGTAGGCCACTCACTAAATTTGAAAACTGGTTATCCCTCAAGACGGATGACAAACACATACTCCGAAATTCTCCACAGAACCACCACTTCCTCCATTAGCGCTGCTCGGAAAGAATCCATGCTAAAAATTGCCCACTATTGGTATTACACTACAGGCAGGGTTGCACCCTGGAAGACTAATACCACAGGCTCACCTTGACACAACTACAGGCAGGAAGACACACTTACTCACATCTTTTGGAACTACCCCAAACTTCAGCAATACAGGGAAGGAGTTCTCAAGGACATTGACAAGATTTTCACAACCGACATACCCCACTTTCCCAAGTATACTCTGCAAAAGCTACCCAACCCACTGACATACCCAAATACCTCTGACAGGGGAAAGATGATTATGCTGACCCTTTGGGTGGTACAGCAAGTTCTCTTATTGAGATGGGGCAATGACACGTGCCAGCACATACAGACTAGTTACATAAGCTATGGTACGCACTGGCAGTTGAGAAGATTATGGCCTTTGTAGAAAGGACATTGTAACCGTGGGGCCCCTGCATCCAATTCCGCACCCTTGACAATGATCATGCCCAATATATCTCAGGGTGATTAAACTGATTGGAACAGAACCCCAGGAGAATTAATGGTATGGACTCAATACTGCTGGCCTAAGCAGCCAATTGCACCACATCCAGATACTCAATGACTGTATATACAACTCCTGATCACCCCACTCCAACCCTTCCGTTCCCTTCCCTGCATCACCTTCTCCTGCCATCTTCCACCCCCCACCTCTATAGCTTTGTGCCGCCCCATCCCAGCTCCTGCACCTTTGCTCCCCTCACTGGCCGATGATTGTAGGTGAGTGTAGTATTAATCACAAACTTAATAAAGAGATCTGAACTCTAAAACATTACTGTATCTGAATACCTATCCAATTACACATGAGAATTTTATACAACTTTTAGAATTTTCAGTTGCACATTTTGCTTTTAATATTTTTATATGCACTTCATTAATTAAGTATCATTTAATTTTCTAAGCAGCCACGGAGCCCGAAGCAGGCTTTGAGGACCCAAAGGGGGCCCAGCACCACAGGTTAAAAACCACTGCCCTACACTATATATGTCAGTGCTCAATTTAACTATTGTTTGATTAGACTGACCACAAAACAAAACAACATGAAATTTTGCTTTGTTGATTTGATAGTAATTTCACTGGATGGGTATAAACTTCTCAACAATCCAAGGAGGTGTGTATATAATATTTTAAATAATTAATCATGAAGTAATGAAGTGTAGGAGAAAGTTTCATTTATAGAATGTCTCTTAGGATCAATTATTTAAATGGTAAAATTATTATATCAAACTGAAATCCATAAACGTGGAAAGGCCCATTTTGGACTATTCTCAAAATACCTAATGTCAAGCTCTTGATAGACCAAAACAGTTGAGTTTACTGTGGCAAAACAAGGGGTCATCGCAGGAATTCATTTGCACCTATTTGTAATGATTTGCTTCTTACAAAGCCCAAAATTCTTACCACTTATAAATCTATCAAAACATTATATGGAAATGAACATGGGGAAAACGTATCTTGGAACCCTCCCTTTTTATCAGCCCTTGCCGGATGGATCACCCAAAAAGTTTCAGTATACCAGCTGAAGTGAGTGGCAAACTAGCTTTATAAATAGCACAATGATTCATCAAACAACCCCAAAGTTATTGTCAAATGAATAATCCTATGGAAGCTGCATCCTAACTATAACTACCTACTGGCGACCATCAGTAGGTAATGTATGTGTGTGTGTATATAAATATATATATATTACACTTGCACACATAGTTGATTGTGTAGGCTACATTCTCTTGGAAAATAACCAACATATATTTACTGGTGCTAGACTCCAGGCATCTTGAGTAACCTTTGCTTGCTTAGCTTTCTGGTATATAAGCTTGTTCATTTGAGAAATGCAAAGAAAATGGTACCACTCGGTCAAACGCAACATTGTAGGTCTTGCAGTCACCACTTTAGTTGAGTCTTTGAGTAAGGACTCACTACATGCAATTTGGTAATTCAGGACACGGAGAGCAATGGACAACGAATAATCTACAATGCCTTCTGTTTTTGTCATTTCTTCTCCTAATTGTGAATTGGCTTAATGCTTAGTTATAGCCTTCATGTATTATATCAATTAAGGAACTTGCATCTGGAATAGACATTGAAGTATATTAAGTCATTATACCAGAATAATTTCTGACTCTGAGTCACCTAGGTTAAATAATTTAACTTGAAATACACAAACTAGCTCAGGAACCCCGCAACATCTTAAGGATCTGAGGGGCATATTAGCAAGACCGTCAATAAAATTATCGCTGTTTTAGGCGATAATGGGCTTGCTAATATGCGTTATAGAATTCCAATAGAAGCCCAGGTTAGATGTGCAGGACATCTAACCTGGGCTTCTATTGGAATTCTATAACGCATATTAGCAAGCCCATTATCGCCGTTTTAGCGGCAGTTTCCTGCCGCTAAAACGGCGATAATGTTTTCGCCGGTCTTGCTAATATGCCCCACAGTTAGTCAGACAACCTCATCACTGGGCCAGCCAGCCACCAGCCGCAGATGGTGTGAAATGTACTTTTGCAACCCTAAGTTACAGAAGTGCAAAAAAAGGCAAGGGTACAAATGAAAACAGACTGAAAATTATTACAATAAAAGAAATCCCCGTCATACTTCAGCACTCCTTGCTTCCTTGACTCTTCTCTATCGTGGACAAGTGCATACCATCCTTCTATTTATCCTTCACATATGCAATGAGCAAAAAGCTAAACTAGTGGAGATCAGCATATTCTGTTAGTCCTATTCTTCTTCTACATGTATAATAAAGACACAGATGTCATTTGAGAGGCATCTCTAACACGATAGTGACATGATAGAAGTGAAGTCCTATTTTTCTCTGGGTTTAGAAAATAATGGTAATGGAGAGCACAGAGAGGCTCTTGTCAGTTGTAATCAATACTGCATAGAGAATGTTTGTGTCCTGACTAATGTTTAAAATCTCAATTAGATACATTTATTTTCAGTGATGTTTAACAGATTAACTCTTGAATTCTGTAGAACAAAATATTACTCTAAAACAGTGGTAGTCTTTTTTTGGACCAAATAAAGGAGCTTCGATCTCTGATCTGGGGATCTGTTTTCGCTTAGATTCACTTCAGACTCCAATCTGTTAAACCAAAAATGAAAAAAATAACTGCAGCCCAAATAGGTATATATGTATTTATGTACAAACAAAACACCATTCGTGGATGTCTTGACTGCATCTGTACAGAGGTCATTTTATAAATAAAGGCCATTATGCAGTTGAAAGAAAAGACCTTCAACTTGTGATGTAATTTCCAATCGAACAATCATTTCTCCTGTGCTGGAAATTTCTACACTTTAGAGTGCAGCAGGGATTTAAGTGCCATTATGCTTCATGTTGCAGCTATTACAGGCAAAAGGTACAGTTAGAGATAGTTTACTTCAGCAATAATGGTTCATTGTTCTCATAAGTGCATCAGTACAGACCTTTTTGCTTCTAAACATTGTCACTGCAGGCATATATGTTCTAGGTACTTGCTGAGGTTAAGCAAATAGCGTTGCTGTGTATCTGCAATGCATTTCCAAAATCTATACTGTGCTGACATGACATTTTAACCTGTTCTTCATATATTCCAGTGTTCAGAAAGAGTGGTTGAATTCCTTCACATCTGATGTTTTGTGCCTAGCTGTCACCTGAATGTAAAGCAACTACTTTCTAAATATGTCTTCAAACCAGGATCCATTTTTACCCCCTGCCACACAGGGTCACCTTTATTATTACTTCTCAAGATTTGCTTTGCCAATGATTCAACAAATTAGGTAAAAAATAGGCAGACTTGTGGCAAATAAACATTTAGCCCACAAGGTAGGTGGCGTGGTATTTAAAAGTGGAATTTTTCATTGTGACAAGCCTAGCTGTCCTATGTAGAAAACTAGAGTGTAGATTAAAAAAACTGATACTGCTAAATCGTGAAAGAGACAGGCTAGAAAAATAATGAAACCTCTATTATTAATAGCTAATAAAATCCAATTCAATGGGAAAGTATGATTTTTAATAAATAATAAGAAAGAATTACCTTTAAAAGGCTTCCCTTCACCAGCCTGTGATTTCATGAAGCTAATTTGAATGATAGCTACAGCTACTCCCAGCCAGTGCACAGCTTCCAATGAGATGTGAGTGAGTTGTGAAATTCCTCCCAGGAGCATACAACAGGCTGACCTGAATGGGGAGATTAAACACCACTGAACTCAACAGAATAAGCAGGGTGGGCGATGAGTCCCCCTCACTGACACCCCATAATCAAATCCTGCATGCCAGGTCTGTCTGAAGCAAATGTAAATGTATTATGCCTTTCAAAGCAAGCAGAGAGGGTGCCAGGACAATTCTTGTTTATAGACTGCCTGGTTGCGAAAGGACGCTGCTTTTATACTGTCAGATATCTGTCTCTTGCTTTGTGTAGGTATAGTGCTTACTTGAAACTGGATTTCAGTGTTAGATGTGGGAGGAAACTGGGATTACCATAGTGCACTCCACACTCACACTTCCATCCTCAGAGCCCTAGTTTAGTGTGGCCTAAGACATTCATCATCTTGATTTTGCCCTGACACATTGCATTGTGGGCCTGTTTACAGTAAAACAAACAGGAACTTCTGCAAAAGTAGTTAGGTCAGGCCCTGTGAACTTTACTCCAATGGTCAGAAATTAATTAAGAGTGCCTTAGGATGTCCCTCATCAACACAGGCTGATGAACCCTGCAAGGCTGAATCTTCACTCAGCTTTCCTCAGAACACTGCTAGACTTGGCAAAGGATACCAAGTGGACTGAAAATGTTACACTTGACATCTGTGACCAATGAGAAGGACATGAAGAGGTTGCCTCCCTCCACTTGAAATTCAAGGACAGAAAGATCTCAAGGGTCTTAAACTGTATCTCATGGGTGGCTCCAGGAACATACAAAAAACAAAGAGGACATTCCAGTGAAGAATCCTAGCTGACCAGACCCAACCAGACCTGGGCTGAATTTTGGTGTTGCCCTCTGCCTGATACACTGAGAGTCTCGTAGTGCTTTGCCTGAGGACTTCGGGGCATTAGATTTGTACTCGTTTTGTTGTTTGGCACCAAATGAAGTTTGAGAACTTTTTCAAAACAGTTGCTCTAGAGCTCTAAAGGGACAGACCTAAAACGTATCTGACTGTCAGGTCCATGGCATTAGCTTATCCTGCATATAAGCAATAATAGATATAAAAATCAACTGTAATTGACAATAGGGAAAGCGTTAGACTTTGGAGAGGTTAGATTTATTATTCCCGCTCCATTCTAAACAACAGAAGGGACAGCGTTAGACTTTGGAGGGGTTCGATTTAGTATTCCCACTCCAGTCTAAGCAACAGTAGGTAAGGTTTTGAACTTTGGAGGTGTGAGAAATAGGGTTGTTGGTTGACTGGGGTGTTAACCTTGTTCAAGACACAATCACAATTCCGGTCAGGGAGAACCACCAAAAGGCACTAAATTAACCGGTGCTTAACCCAGGGTAGCTTGGCACTAAAAGCAGCCATGCTTAATTTAGAGGAAATGTGTTAAGTATTCATGCAGCACACGAAAGGTAATAAAGTGGAAACACAACACAAGAAAATCCCCCACCAATTTAGAAACATAGAGTATATTTTAATACATTAGTTGACATCAAAATGACAAATATCCAATCAATAGAACCGGTGTTATGAATAATTAATGTTTAAGGAAAAATCTAGCACTTAAAAGATCAAACAGTGAACATATCAAAGTGGATTGGACCTGGTGGGCGCTAACCTTCAAATTTAAAAGAAATTTCAAAGAAAAGTGGCTTCAGAAGGTAAAGTTCAGCTGGGCAAGTTGCAGGTGTTGTCTGAGGAGGAACCACTATCATAAGAGAGCCACTAGATGAAGTTGCATTGAAGAGTTCTACTATCGGACGTATTGAGTTTTTTGAGGTCGAAAATGTTTAGTTGGAAGAATGCCCAAGCTAGCACTTATTAAATGTAATAAGGCAACCCAATGTTATCCTGTGGGACAGGTAGGCCTCACAGGTGAAAAATGAATTGAGGAGTTATTCACTACCAGGACATGTAACACTTAAACGTACATGTCCAGCCTTTTAATTACAGTGCACACTGCCCTATGGCCAGCATAGGGCCTATTTTAGGGGTGACTTAGATGCAATGAAAGGGCAGACCTTGATCATGTTTTAACGGGCCACTTAAGGGTGTGGCACAATTGGTGCTGCAGGCTCATTAGCAGCAGTTCATTTGCAGGCCCTGAGTATATGGTATACCACTCTAAAAGTGACATAAGTAAAATAAATATTACAAACTGGTGTAGACCAATTTTACCATTGTTTAGAGGAGTGAGCACATGCACCTTAACACTGGTTAACAGAGTCTAACGGCCAACAAAAACTAATTCAGCAAACAAATTGAGGGAAATGGGCAAAATCTTTGAGCATGACCCTGCAGAGAGGGACAGGTCAAACAGGAGGGGTTAGATTTACTATTTTCACTCCAGTCTAAGCAACAGAAGGGAAAGGGTTGAACTTTGGAGTGGTTAGATTACTATTTCCTTTCCAGTCAAAGCAACAGTAGGGAAAGTGTCGGGCATTGAAAGAAATACATATAACAATAAAAGTTTGAATAATTCATTGCAACTATTTAAAAACAAAATAAAGCATAATAAATTATAGTCATAAAAATATTAATACTATCTTAATGAACAGAAATCTAAAAAAAACTTAAAATAGCATTTAAAATTGTAAAATCAAATAAATAAAAACACTAAAATATACATTTATATTAACAAAATAAATATAAAAATATATTGTCACAATTATAGAATTACCTTCAGTAATAAACAATTTAATAATTATTTCACAATAAATAAGTACTTACCATTAAAGAAATATGTAATTATAATGTATTTAACTTCCCACCCTATACCCTACAAACCAAACAACCCACTACTGAAATATAGCAGAATATTATTAAAAATTACATTTTAATATACATTAAAATTAACAAACCAAATCAAACATCTCTTGGAAATGTACTCAGAATCCCTGCAGAACGGTTCACTCCCCCATCTACCAAAGAGGCGGTCATTTTAACACTACTTAATCTGGGCAAACCCCCAAATAAGTGTGACTCCTATAGACCCCTTTCCCTTATCAATATAGATAACAAGATCTATGCGAAGCTTCTAGCAAATCGCTTACAACCCCTATTACCATTTATAGCTCGGCCCGATCAATCTGGGTTTATACCGGGGCGCTCTACATCACCTAATCTGAGAACCTTTTTCTCCATTTTACATCAATTGGACCCACAAGCCCCTGCCTTGGCAGCATTTCATGACGCCACCAAGGCTTTCGACTCACTGGAATGGCAATACCTCTTCACCATTCTTGCTAGACTAGGATTGAGCCCTCTATTCATAAAACAGATCAGGCTTTTGTATTCCAGCCCTACCGCCAGACTACGTGCAAATGGATTCACTTCAGCCCCATTCGACATTACACGTGGCACCAGGCAGGGGTGTTCTCTGTCGCCCCTCGTGTTTGCCATCGCTATGGAACCCCTCGCGGTGAGGATACAACAACATCATAAAACACGTGGGCTTGACTTCTCCACCAGAAGTATAATCATATGGTTATATGCGGATAACATTACTCTATATCTCAGAGATCAACTCGATAACCTGCACCCAGTCCTCCGCGAACTCACTAAGTTCGGAGGTCTCTCTGGCATTCACATTAATGGGTCCAAATCCTACTTGCTTCCGCTCACTGATGCAACAGACCCCTTCGAGTTGGATTACCCTATCCAATGGGCGACGGGCCCAGTTCGCTACTTGGGCATCTAGCTTAGCACTAATATTCAAGATATTTGGGACATGAACTTTGGCCGTGCACTTACATGGCTAGAAGGTATAACGGTCATATGGTCTAAACTCCCCACCTCTTTAGCCGGACACATTGCTATCACTAAAATGATAGCCTTGCCCAATTTTTTTTTTATTTGTCAATTTACCACTGCAACTAACCCAATCATTCCTGAAAACTCTTGATCTCTAATGATCTCACTCGTATGGGAGGGGAAACAACCATGTATATCCTGGGAAGTGCTCACGCTTCCATTAACTCAAGGCGGACTGGGTGCAGCCGACGTAGCCTTATATGCCTTCTGTGCTCAGGCGCAGTTTCTCCATTACTGGATCTTTCCCACCCCCTTTCAACCCCATGTGGCAGCTGGTGTGGACAGGGAGGCGCCGGTACCCTTAGCGGTGGCGCTATACCATTCTCATAAACTCCAACACACTACCCTAAATACTGCAGAAACACTGCGCTGGGCCTGGGATCGACTCTGCCTATGCGCTGGACACTCGACATTATACACTCCATCCATTATACTCACGCAAAATCCACAGCTACCTATACTGCAAGACAAGGGAAATTCCACACGCACACACAATTTTGGTTGGGACACTTTCGCTGATCTATATATCAATGATAATTTCATAAATCCTCCTATGGCTGCTCCGGGTGATAGATCCAGGATCTCCAACTTATTGTTATACTACAGTATTAGGAGTACTCGCCGCAAACTGCAAGAATACATTTTCTTCCCCCCCAGCTACTTTCCTGGCCCTTAGAGTCAGTGCTCACAAACTCTTCACCCAGCAAACTCCTTACCCGTCTTCATCAATCCATGCAAGGCCTCGTATCCAGTCATTCAACTGAAGGCCTTAGCGGGCTGGAATGAGGAGCTGGACGACCCCTGTTTCGGACGACCAATGGAAGTTCTGTTGTGGACAATTAGAAATGCTCTCACCCAACTATAAATTGCACCTTATACATTTCAAATACCTGCATCACATTTATAGAACCCCTATGCAACTTAAGCGCATGGGTGCCTGCCCAGACGCAAGCTGCTGGGGCTGCAATATGCACGACGCCGCATTCCTTCACATGGCTTGGTACTGCCCGGTTATGGAACAATTTTGGACAGAAATATTTAATACAATAAATGTGATTTTGAAGAATAACATGTCTCCCACGCCTAAAGTGGGTCTTGTGGGATATGTGAAGGAGGCCCCAATTGGTCACTGTAGATTGCTTGCTATGCTCCTACTGCTAGCCAAGCGCAGTAATAACAATATTTGATCACAATATTTCTGTATCATTATATTTTAAGCTCAACATTTTGTTCAAATACGGAAACAACTAACTGGCTATTCACTAGCCAAACTTGAATTTCAAAGAAATACATGATTCTCAACCTCCTGAATGCAGAGTTTATAATAATGACAAATAAAAATAAACATGCACCTGTTCACAAACGAATATTGGGTACAGACTTAGAGTTATTCACCCCTTTGCTATCAGAAAGTGCTAAATCACTTCGTGGACATCATTTAGGGGTCTCCAGAATCACTGCTGCAACCCCAGTTTTGATCTTTGTTAACATTGATCTCTTGCAACCCCTGATAAGAAGATCCAAGGAAAAGATAAGCCTGTTTCCAGATTCTGTCTTGTGTCTTTAAAACAAAATGCTGACTGAGGCTGGTCTCACCAGAGATTGTCAACAGTTTCAGGCTGGAGCTATTATAGTTTGTCAAATCACCTGGCTACCCAACTCCAGCCTTCAGGCAGCTTAGCCTTCTGCTGTAGCTTACGCATAGTTTGTCAAGTTTATTGAAACGAATCAGAGAAGATGTTGGATTATGGCATGGAAATGTTTAAAGAGTTTTTGAAGACCGAGAACCTTTTTGGAGCAAATACTGTCTTTAAAGTGTATATGCACATCTTTGTATGCCTGTGCTTTAGTTTTATAATCAGGTGCATTTGTTTTTAGTCATTCACATCGACCCTGTGGCCTGTGAACTGAAACTAACTCCTGGGCCATTGGGGTTAAATTTCACTTCACATGCCGAAGCTGCCAAACAGGCCAGTCCATGCCCTCCCCCCCCCCCAGTGCAAGGAGCCTGAGGTGTAGGACAGTCAACAGATATTAACCTAGGCAGAGGGAGAAGTCAACAGCATAATCACTGGAACTACAGCAGAAGTAGGTGAGTCAAGCCCTGGAAACCTGTACTCTATTGGTCAGAAAAGAATTAGGAGTGTCTTATGACGTCCCCAATTCACAGGCTGGTGAAGCCTACAAAGCTGGACCCTCAGCCAGCCTTCCTCAGAACTCTGGCAGACTTGTCAAAGGATTCCAGGCGGATTGAAAATTCTGCAGTTGGATAATTTATGGTTCTAAAACCAGTCTACCGAAATACAGGAAGAGGATAGCAGGTCTCCTACATAGAGTGGCAGAATCGGGGCTGCTACTGTCTGCAGGTGCAAGGTGGTCAGTGCTTATTGATCTCATGGTCATGCAGCAGATGTGAGTTTCAGTGGTTGCGGTTGGCCACTACACTGTTTGCCTACGTTTGATGTGAGACTGGCGCAGCAATTTGGGGTTTTAGGCTTGGAGCAGCCAAGAAAGAGCTGGAGTTTACACACAACGTTATCTGTGCATACTATGCACAGGGTGTTTGGTCAAAATATCAGAGAAAAAATATTTTGTGGGCAAAATATCACATTGAGGACAAAAATATCTTGAAGATAAATTTCTATCAGAAAACAACGTTTTACTACACTTAACTCCACATCTTTTTACCCTAATGTTATATATATATCTTCAAGGTACGTAGATTTGTAGTTAAGAACAGTAAACTTATATTTACCTCATTGCACTTACCTTCTCAATATTTTGGACCTCATTACTTTTGACATGATATTCTGCCTACACTGTATGTGTTTCCTCAATATTCCGTCAGACAACCACCCATTGATATTCTTGATGGAGTGGCAGATTTTGTGAAAAATGAGGGTTGTTGAATCTGAACAGCCCAGTGTTGCATCTGAAGAGATTTTGCAGAGCCTCGTAGTCATGCATTGGATTATGTATAGTGCAGTATGGCAGCCACATAGTGGACATAGGTCAATTAGAGGGATGTGAATAGTTGAGTTTCACATGGAGAATGGATGCAAATTGAATATTTATGTTTAAAAAATCCACCTTAAGTGAATTGTAGTTTTGGAAAGATACTGTTGACCCTCAACATCAGTCTGTGAATCTCATCAACTTTATCCAACAGTGACATAAGGGCCAAGAGTAGAGACACAGATGGAGCACAATGGGGAATTAGCAAGTCTTCAAGGTCTTGTTGAGAAGAAATGCCTTTACCTCTGGTGCCCTTTTATCGCTTGTTTGTGCTCCTGTCATATGAGTGGGACGGGTATGCCCAGACGTGGGTCCCGTGCTCTCCATGCCACTGGAGTCAAGCTATCCTGGTTGATGAGGGGTGAAACCCCGAAACAAGTCCTAGGATGCTTGTTTCCAGTCTATGGAGGACCTGGCCTGGCAGTTCGGGCTGGCCTGTTCCCATTGGGCACAGGGTCAAGACTGATTTGCATATGGCTGAGTTCAAATGGAATGGCATGGTGAGCAAAAAAACGATGTATTTAGACCCAGATCTCTGTACTAGGGTGAATGTATTACATTGTTCTGCATTCTGTCCATCAATTGTTGTTTTTGCATTTATCACCCTGAGTGGGACGGGTATGCCCAGACGTAGGTCCTGTGCTCTCCATGCCACTGGAGTTAAGCTATACTGACTGATGATGGGTGAAACCCTAAAACCAGTCCTAGGATGCTTGTTTCCAGTCCAGGGAGGACCTGGCCTGGCAGTTCGGGCTGGACTGTGCCCATTGGGCACAGGGTCAAGACTGATTTGCATATGGCTGGGTTCAAACTGGAATGGCATGGTGAGCAAAAAATCGATGAATTTAGGCCCAGTTCTCTGTACTGGGGTGAATGTATGACATTGTTCTGCATTCTATCTATCAATTGTTGTTTTTGCATTTGTCACCCTGAGTGGGACGGGTATGCCCAGCCGTCGGTCCGGTGCTTTCCATGCCACTGGAGTCAAGCTATCCTGGCTGATGAGGAGTGAAACCCCGAAACCAGTCCTAGGATGCTTGTTTCCAGGCTAGGGAGGACCTGGCCTGGCAGTTCGGGCTGGACTGATCCCATTGGGCACAGGTTCAAGACTGATTTGCCTATGGCAGAGTTCAAACTGGAATGGCATGGCGAGCAAAAAAATGATGGATTTAGGTCCAGATGTCTGCACTGGGGTGAATGTATGACATTTTTCTGCATTCTGTCCATCAATTGTTGTTTTTGCACCTGTCATATGACAGCATGACAATTATTGTATCTGTAGTAAAAAAATACATTTACCTGTTATAGTAGTGGTTCTGTGTATTTGTTGTTATTTTTACTTCAGTGATGTCGCTTTTTGTGGTATTGGCAGGGTCATATTTTGATTAATTCCTGTCCAGGAATCACTTGGATTCTACATTGACACATGGCTCAACTTTAAGACACACACTTCAGTGAATTAATAAGCAATCATGCATCAGCGCTTCCTGCTGCTTAGGTTTTAGGCATTGATTTAGCACCCCAACATGAGAACAGTTTTTTAAGCACGAGCGAGCTCACAATACAGGAAGGCAACACCTTGCTCACCAGCATTCTAGACTCCTTCCATCTGCCAGAAATAGTGTGATCCAGGCACGAGCACAACTCATCAGCAAACTACAAAAATCTAACAGGATCACCTCCTCATCAAAGAACGTACTCTGGCTCTCGATTTCTACCTCCATCACCATCAATGTCATCTGTGCAACATTCAAGGTGGTGATCTCCTATACACCTCCATACCTAGCAGATAAGAGCATGCGGCCAACACAAAACATTCACCAGCGACATTGGCAGGCGCAAGACAAAGAAGAGCAAGAAGGAAATGACAAGATGAAATGTTTTTACCAACTCTGCTCTCATGATCTGATTTTTTTTCAATGCAGATTTAACTCTCCACCTCTTCAGTTCCAGAGGTAACTGAATTATCATATATATAATATTGTGTCTGCAAGTAAGGAATCCCGTTGCTCCACAACCTCAGATATCACATGACAAAGGTCATTGCCCTCAAAAAATGAACTGAAGATATCTTGTAGAAATGTATTGCATCTCCTGCAATTGGTTGGCTCTCTTCTGGTAAACAGCCAAGTTAACACAATATAATTTTGCCCTGAGTACATATGTAAATAAATTTAAACAAATTAGGGAGCCAGAGAAACCAATTTGACTTCACATGGAAATCTGTGAAAATTGAAGACTTGCATCCATACAACTGACTCTAAACTGGTAAATTCTCAGTTGGTGGGGCTATTGTTGAAGTTGAACTGTAATTCCCTTTTGTATCCATGGAGATAGATCTTCCGCTTCAATCTTCCTGAATATTTGTGAAATACCATTAGAATCAATTTAGCAAATTGGATGTGAAAACCCGGTAGGAATGTCTGTCCCAAATCTCTGAAACGTGCAACTTTATAAGTGTTCAGATCAGACCTGATATTTATCTGCCATTCCCTGGGAACACCCACCCATGGGACTTACGTACGAGCACATTTTCCCATAGTCACACAATGGGTAAAACCCTTTGATACATCTGGCTCCATATCCCTACTGGTATAACAGCAAAATAATGCCACGTAGTATGTTTTCTACATTCATAGTTAGAATTTAGGATCTGGAAATTCCTCGGATCCATCAGGATTTTGGAAATCAGACACGAAATCCAAAACATTCACAGTCGTAAATGGAAACTGTGACTTCAAAATGTTTGGTGGCTCTGGCCCAGTCTAAAAGGCCGTGGTCCTATTTTTATGTTCAAGAGTTTAAGAAGAACTCAGTATCTTTTAGGGTTTTAATGTATTTAAGTTTTTCTCTGCATAAGCGTTAGCACAAGTCAACCTGACAGAGTAATACCAATATCATATCACATGTAGTGCTAAGAATAATCCTGCTTATGAGGATAAGGTACCTATAACTATGTACCCATACCATACCTTCACAGCGCAACGACCTTTAATGATAGTTACATTAGCACAAAGGCGCACACTTATTATGCATTATGATAAGTTCACTTTGCATGACTCTGGTGTTCATGTTACGTGATTAATTCCATCACTGAAGCCCTCCCAGCTGGCATGCCCATTATAGATCAATTAACACAGACGCGGAAGAGAACATCTGCCGAAGCCACCTGGCAGTAATACAATAAAATACTCAATAAAAAAATAATAGAAGTCACCCAGCTACTTAATTTCACCGTAGGGAAAAGAGTAAACGTGTTTATGCGTGGCATTATGTATTCACCACACACCTTTCACTGCTGCCAATGGGAGCACCTTTGTTTTAATAACCTGCCATTTACACTCAATAACAACATATAAAGCAAATGATATACCTTTCTTTGAACGCACTCGGTAGATTTTCATCTGTAAGCAGTTCTTTGCAGTTTCACAGACAGTCACAAAAATAGTAGAATCTCGTGCCTACAGGGCGCCACCTTGAAGTGTTGTTTGAAAGCTGGGAATTATCTCCCAACTTCAATTAGATGGTTTTTGTAGCACCTTATGGTTGCAAACTATACACTTACCTTGGTTAAAAACGGCATACATATTTACGTTAAGATTGACTGAAGGATAACATTATATTGGACTATCTGCCCTTTAATAACGCCCTCTCCAATCCTCCGCGGAAACGCATAGGGTGGAAAAATATATACATTTTCTGGTAACTACTGGTTAATACTTGAACTTAAAAAAAAAAATGGGGATAAAAAGGAACAACCTTATGCACGGACCAGCAGGTAGGAACGGACAGGGTTTGCCAGCAGAAAACAGAAGTGAACTGCACTCGTTTTTTCCTAGTGGGTACAAATGCAAACACCTACGCAAAGAATATGTGGGCCCATTGTATATACTCGCATCAAACTCAGATCATAAAGCGTGCACCCGCAAGTTAATGTTCTCATTTGAATCTCATGGAAACGCGAAGTCAGAGCAAACAATATGAATTGCCTGCGACAGGCAAACACGTCGCCAAATGTTGTGTCACTTAATAAAATGAACTGCCTTTTTAACATGGTGCCGTAATCTACTTCGAAGGCTGTTTTCTATCAAAAGTAAGATTATGTGATTAATTGGGCAGTAAAGGAAATATGTAACCGAAAGGAGTATAAGGACACTGTGAAGACCTGCGTGCCAACTCTTGAACAATCTTCTTACATGGAGCTAAGTTATATCCTTCAAAGGCAGTATCTACATGACCCTTAAGCCATTTTTTAATCCGGTTGAACTCCATCACGACTATCTTTACTACCAAGCAGTTGGCACAAGTTTCTGCCTCTGAAAGAAGCACACCTCATACTAATTTTGTTCTATATACCGATAAGTTATATTATTGTATTCATTTTTATTTTTGCAGTTGCATGTACCGTGACCAAGACCCAATGGGTTGTCAGATTGTTTTCCAAAATAACTGTTTCATAGTGTAAAAATAACAGTTTACATAAGAACAATTTAAAGACCATGCAAACAGTTTCATACACACATTAGAGATGTTTCTTAAGATAGTAGAACATTGAGAAAAAAAAACAGGTGACATGATTCAAGCATGTAGTAGCGGTCCGTGGAGGGAGTGACGGTGGGGCAGTGGGGCGGGGGAGGGGCAGGGAGGTGAAATGTAAACACCGGAATATGGATGACCGGAGGTAAGTACACGTTTAAATAAGTAAAACGAATTTCGGTGCGCGCGCTGCATCGCAAAATGCGATGCAGCGCGCGCAAAGGAATTCGTTTTACTTATTTAAATAGGTACGCCTATGGTACGCCTACGCCTATGCCAAAACTTCGGATTTTTGTTTATATTCAGGCTCTCTTGAGCCGGTGGGGCTGACGAGCCCATGGCTACGCACCTGCGCGCCTTGAGTGGTACTTTACCTGAGAATATTTTTTGGCAGGCTACGCAGCAACCCTACACACATACCTACTCCCTGCTGACGAGAGGCAACTACCTCGAAACACGTGTCCAGGGATGGCTAACGCGACACTCATTTTCATTTTAAACTTTTGGCATAGGCGTACCCGCCGACGCTACTTCATGGACCACAATTCCTTGGGGTAACACGCTGGTAGGACTAGCAGAGTGCGGCCAATCGGATTTTTCTTTTCACATTTTGCTTTGTCACAGTGAGTGCTTTGGAGGTGATACAAGTGTCACTTTTTGTGATTAGATGCCATGAAAGAGACTTTCTGTAATTTATTGTATGTTAAGAACTCGGTGCCTTGAGCTGCTATGCATGCCATTTTCCCAAATCTGATATTGATGATGTTTCTAGTGGCCATTTCTAACATTGGATGTCTCTGGTTTTAGAAGTTACTCTGTTAGGGTGTTGTTACATGGTACTTTCAAAAAATTGATTTCTTCTGTTGTTATCATTTCCACTGACTGGCGCTGTTTCTTGTAATGCTACACGCGCCCTCCTCTGGCTTTTAGTATCTCAATATTAAAATGCCATTTTCGGTCAGTTGGGCAGCAAGTGTCATGTGATGTTACAAGTACCCTTTTCTAGCAGTGGAAGATGTTGCGTGCAATGCTTTCAACTTACTGACAGCGAGTATCTGGGGTTATTACAAGTGGTACTATTTGACTGTGAATGCTTTGGGGTGTTTAAAGTTCTATCTGCTGACAATGAGTGTCTGGGATATATTAGCTGCCCTACTTATTGATAGTAGATGTTATGTTTGCCAGTTCCTCACAGTGGAGGTCTTAGGATGATATCATTGCCACTTCCTGACACTGAGTGTCTGATGCTACAAGTACCACCTGCCTCAAAATTCATTAGTAAATCAGACCATTTGCAGATGGCTGCTACTTATAAAGTGTACACAGTCTGCAGCAGTTGTGTGGCCCTTTAATCCCTGGTGGCACAGCACACAGGATAATGTGCTGCATGGCTAAACACTTATAAGGCGAGAACTATTGGCTATGCCAATGCTTGTTAATTATTGAAAGACATTTTATTTCGTCTTTAATCAGGTTGTCCTAAAAGCTAAGCCAAGTTAAGGCACGCGCACTGACAACTGTACTTAGCAGTTTTGCATTCAGTACCTGTTAATAATAAATGTGATTGGATACAATTCACTCCTTCTCCCTTAAACAGAACAAGCCCACCCCTGCTGGATAAATAAAAGGGTGAGGATTTGGATGGACCGGCAGAAAAAAAAAATGTCATTCGCACCAACTGAAAAGTGTGCAATGGAGACAAACTCCACGTTAATTGTATAGTGATGACATTTCTACAGCATGATGGTAAATGCATGTAAACGTGGCAAATAGATTTCAAAGTGTACTAAACTGCGCTTTCACATCAGGTGCAAGGGAGTGAGAATGCTGCGCTTTTTTCAGATTTTATTTATGTGCTCTATTTTTACTAAAAAAATATTATCATTATGCAATATCAAAAGATTCCAGAAATATTTAAGATACAGATGTGGCTAGCATGACAATTTCGCAATTTATTTGACTACAACTAATCCGGGAGCTGTCACGGTGAATATTTGTAAAACCGAATGCTAAAAGAAATACATTTACTGCCTCGAAAGCCATGGCTGCCTATTTGTAACCCGATGACAATTCTTGAGCTGCAGCAAGCTCTTAATTAATGACACTCCATGTGACACGTGAGGATGACTCCTGAATCTTTAATGGCCTCGTGCTGTCATGCAGGAAGCAGAGCAAGGGTGCTTCTTAGTTTCATCTTGGAACTAGGTTAGATTTACAGTATCTAAAGAACATAATTTGAGGTGCAGCGCGGTACAAAGAGACAATCTGAATAAACGCTACGCCACACATGGGGCAAGCCCCGTGCAGGACGCCATGGACAACTCTGGTCTGGGATTGTAGGAGAGGAGAAGCATGCAGTGCACTGGGCGCTGCCAACACAACCACTCACACGAATAAAAATGTTTAACGGAAAATTAGTGTTAAATTCTGATCTGCACGGGCCACTATGCTCTTGGAGCCCCCGGGCAACTGCTCAGCGTGCCCATGTGTTAAGACCACACGGTGTAGTGTCCTAAGAACCTGTTAGAAAACAAGTACAGGTCTTCTGTGACAACCATGGGACAATCAATTAGGAAAGATAAGGTTGACAAACTAAAACTCACTAATCAATTTAAGGATGTGTGGCACACAACTGGCAAATGTCCAACACATTGTAAGACTGGCACATGACAAAAAGTAGGTGGCAGTATACGGAAACTGTAGAAATAAAGGGCGAGTTAGGTAGTTGTTTAGTGAAACAGTGCAGCATAAAAAGGTACATGCTATAGGCGAATGTTAAGGTAACACAAATGTTTTGAAAGCTACACTGAGGTTATCTGAGGAGGTGCTGACAGGACAGAAAATAAAGGCTTGCCACACTAGACCTATACCACATTCATACCAGGACAGAGAAAACCACAATATGTATGCACAAGACTCTACACTATATCTTACCCTCAATTGGTAAATGAACTGATCTCACAGCTGATGGAGGCAATCACTGGCAGAATTCAGTGCAACTGAATTCCCAGGAGTCCGGAAAATAAAGGATAATTATAACTCAAATGTATAAAACAAATGTGTATTTTATATATAGCCTCATATTTCACTTTTGTTAATTTTAAATACTGTAACTAGTGGATCTTTTTATTACCAGAGGTAATGTTATGCAATTTCTTGACTTCGTATGGAAGGAAGGCTATTTCTGCTATTCTGAGATTCACACGTGATCTATCTATAACTGCAGAAGTATACATTAGTAGAGTTATCTACAGAAACCTATCGCCAGCTATATAAACTCACTGTCACACTATTTTGGCACTCAGTATTCTAAGATGATATTATTATAGAATTAACTTTTATCATTTGAAGTCTGGTAACATGCTACAGGCCTGCAAGATGTGCTAACCTGCGCTTGTTGTTTTAGTTTGTTGAAATACCACTAAATAGTACCAAGTGTGGCAGATACTTGATGGATATTCTCTGACTGTTCTGTCTCTTCCTCCTGGTCACTGTCTAATGTCACACCTGAATTTCTGATAGAAATTTTAGCACACTAGATTTATGCCCTGATTCCGCAGTGCAGAATTTCTTCCACGTATGGTGCGTTTCATGGAGCAAAATTCAATTATCGGCGTATTTTGATCTGATTTAATAAGACTGCAAGGCAGTGTATTACTTTTGTGCAACATAAGGCTCTTCAGGCTGGATTAAGGGAGCTGTGATCCACCATGTATGGCAGGTCAGATGATGGCCTCACAATAAGATAAACAAGAAGTAGCATTAGCCACACAAATAGGGCTTGGTACATTGGTCACCCAATCTCAACCTGTTTGAGGCCACAATATCTAATAACTGACAATTAGGCCACCATGAACGATGAGGATTTCTGCAGCCTGTGAGGAAATGATTAAGTGCAACGTTACACGTTCTTAGTCCTAAATATTTGCCCTAGTTAAAGGAGGTAACTTCCAGAGGTGAGGTGCTCCTTTAAACCCATTGTGGGAATAATCTGGGCTTCCACTAGATTTATATTAGTCCAGCCAAGAACGTTTGGTTTAGCCACTTGGGAGAATGGGTATCAGAATTGCAGCCTAGTTCTGGTGAAAGGTTAAAAGCTGTAAGTGAAACTAACAGGAATTACCTCGTAAAAGGTCATAGATCCCTGGGAAAGAATGAGAGTGCTTAATATGACGGATATTAAAGATTAAAGTCACTGGTCACTGAAGTTGAGAAATAACTTCCACTTGCAGTTAAAATGAGATGAAGAGCATCGCTTGACATATGGACTGTCACTACTTCCATCCTGTCTATTGTAACAACCCTCCATTTCTCCTAGAGTGAGTTAAAACCATACTTCAATTGTGGAATGTTGAGTAAATAGTTCTGCTGGCTCAGATAGAAACTAAATATAGGAATTAATGTAACCTGTAAATGGTGTTCTAATCTGCTGTCTTGCAGATGTGAGTTATTTGTGATGCCATAGAAACCCATCTAACAAAAACAAAAAGCTACTGTAAAGCAGTTTTTTACAGAGGCATGCAAACTAATTCTTTCAGCAGTACCCATATTGCTTGTGGGCTTGAGTGAACAAAGAAGACAGATACATTTAAATGCAATTAAATTTAGAATTATAAATGGGCACTAGTAAATACTGTGATGCTTTTCACCAAAAGGTTCTGAGTGACATTAATAGACAAGTGCAAAGCTTGAATTTTCTATTATGCCACTCAGAATCCTGAGGTGACAAACAGCCCCATTATTCACTTTTTACCAGTCTATGTATTTTGTTTTATGATACACAGCCCCAAAAATCATCTGCACCTGCATTTAACTGCTATCCAGGGATAGAGGAGTAATGGTGGTGCCGTACATAATATGGCCTCTCCTCCCTGTCCCAATTCTAAAAGAAAACACAAAAATCTTTCCTCCTGCCACCCATCCCCACCACTCTTAGTGCCTTCTCTTCTCCTTTCCTCCCTTCCTGAAGCAGTTTTCTACTGAGCTGCACTGACAGTAGTCAGGATTTTAGTCAGAGTAGCCTGGAATTCCTTTATGATGTAGCAACAGTGGGTGCAATCTTTTGTTAGTCACTGATACTGTGTCATAGTGGGGAATAACCAGATTGAGAATCTGGTGATCACAATAGTCACTTTAAGTAACAGCATTTCATAACAAAGATGCTTTTAGACTAAAGGAACATTTTATTTTCTACCCATTTATTAGAAGCATTATGGCTTTGGAATCTAAACGGCACAGTGAAGTTTAGACCTTTCAGCACCTTTAAGGTACCTGATGCCTGAACAGTAGATTTCACGTAAAATGAATGAGAGGATGTAGCCTTGCGGCTAGAGCGGTAGACCTCGGATCTGGGGAACCGGGTTCAAGTCTTGGCAACGACGCTCAGCATCCTGTGATACTAGGCAAATTGCTTAATCTCCCCGTGCCTAACAAAAATGAATGTGTACATCTGTAATGAAACTGGTGCTCATGTAAAGCGCTCTGATACCCAATGTCTCGGGTCTAGTTCACGCTATATAAAACTCTAAGGAAAAAAAAAAGAATTTAAAACAGCCTTCTAATGGAGGCCTCGGCATAATGCAAATTCAGGGAAATTATAACTCAAAGATATTGGGAACAAGTTCAATTGTGTTTATTTGCAGAATGTGCAGCAATCTACATTGAAGGGCACAATTTATCAGATTAACAGTTAAAGAATCACGGTAGACAATGTGGAATTCAAATGCGATAAAATGGGCAGTGTTCAAAGCAAGCAAAATAAAGCCACTGCTAATCAACAAGGAACAATGCAGTAAACATCTTAATATGCCAATATCGCCTTTTGCGAAAGCAGATTCTGAAAACTCCGCTCATTAATTAAAGTGTTAAATGTATGGAAGTATTGAAGTTAATTTAAACTCTCACTTTGAAAAGTTTGAACCTTTTACTACACCTGACAAGATGTCTGTAACCTGAGTATAGTTTAATCAATCAATCAATCAAATTCTTTATTTCGGCCAATTTGGCCATAAAAGATGCAAAAACAATATCATTAAAATGCATCCACATTAGTTTAAGAACATAGTAAAATACATAAAACCATCATAGTATAAAAAGAATTTCCGATTGCGAAAGGCGTTAAGAATCATAGCCAAAAGGATCAGTCTTTAAGATATTTTGACCTTAACTGCCACATGGCCATTAAAAATTTAGCAACTGCAAATACTATGTGGGGTGCCGTGCTCGTTTTCAATATTCTAAGGGAATGGAGATAGCTCCTTAAGCCCAAGTTTCTGCATAGAGGAGCTAACCAGTATTTTCTGGGTCGATTGTATGCAGGACAGAAAAACATAATATGGGGTTCTTCCTCATCATAAATGCAACAACCTGGGCAGATTTTATCCGTCCTTTTTGTCCAGTTGTAAGTAAATGTTTTAATGGGAAGAGTCCCTAGCCTCCATTGGATAAACAATTTTCTAGCTAGTATGGGGAAAATTATGTCCATAAACCCTTCGAATTGGTATAAATCCTTAAAATCCAAAAATCTAACAGTCAAAATACCTTTATTGGTGGCAGAAACAAGGGAGGCAAAACTTTTTTCCCTATAAATACCCACAAGGTGTTTGCGTGACACCTTGAAACAGCCTTGTTCCGGGGAATCCCATAGTTCGTGAAGACCTAGTCGGTAAAGTTCTTTCTTTATAAAAACCAGCCACGGGATTTTATCACAGAAATTATAATTCATGACATGGGCAAGCTCTTGCCTGTAGTGTTCGAGCTCAGCGGTGGACCAAAGCCTATGCCAGAATCTCAGTGGCATTAATTCCAGGTCTTCTCTTATGGAGGGTAGACCCAAGTCTAATCTTAGGGGGAGAAGGGGTGTGCCACAAGGGAGGGCCAAAAGGCGCCTTATGAAATTGTTCTCTACTTTTACAATTCCTAGACCCGCTTTGTGTCCCCAAAGTTCTCCACCATAGGATGCGGCTGCTCTTGCTTGCGTCTTATACATCTCAACTGCCGGACTGATAGGTTTGTATGTAGAGGAATTTGCCACTTTCAGAATTCCCCCTGACAGTTGAGAAAGCTTGAGCCGACTTCTAGTCACCTGAGGTTCCCAAGATAAATTCTCATGGAGAGTTACCCCCAGATACTGGAAGGTATTCACCCTCTCCAATCTTTCAGTGCTCAGAGAAGGATTAGGTCTGGTTTTAGATGATGGATTAAATATCATAAACTTGGTCTTTTCTGTATTAATTTCTAGACCATGTTGCTTACAGAAAAGGCCAAATCCATCTAGGATCCGTTGGATCCCCATCGGAGATTTTGACAGCAGGAGGGTGTCATCTGCAAACATGATGGCGGGTACCCTCCTGCTGCCCAAACAGGGGGCATCATTGTCGACAACAGTGTCAAGATGTGCTATGACACTGTTGACATAAAGACAGAACAGGGTTGGTGCAAGGACACAGCCCTGCCTGACCCCTCTGAGGACCGGGAATTTTGATGATAGTGCTCCCAACCTCCCATGCCTGACCTGTGCGTAGTTATTCTCATGGAGCCTGATAATGGCATTTAATATATGGGTCGGAACGCCTAACTCCTTTAAGGTCTGCCATAATTTTTTCCTGGGAACTAGGTCGAATGCTGACCTCAGGTCCACGAACACCATGTACAGCCTTCCCCTCTCGATGGTTACAGTTTTCCAATAAAGGAGAACGAGGCGGAAGATCTGGTCCATGGTGGACGTTTTTTTCCTGAAGCCAGCCTGAAGAGGACTAAGAATTTTATTGTCCTCCATCCACTCCGAGAGGTGGTTCAAGAGGAGGCGAGAATATAATTTTTGAGGGACATCTATGAGACTTATTGGCCTGTAGTTGGCTGGGAGAAGAGGAGAGCCCTTTTTAAAAATTGGAACTATCTCCGCCCCCAGCCAAGTACAGGGAATCTCCATCCCACCCAGAATGGAATTGAAAAGTATGAGGAAATAAGGACCCCAAATGTCTGGATGAAGACGAAAGAGGTCGCCAGGCAACCTATCAAGACCCGGTGCCTTGCCCTTCGCCAAACCCCCGATTGCATTAACCACCTCGACAAGAGTGAATTCCAGATCAGATGTGGGGTCATGGGCAATTGTAGGAGCCACATACCCCTCATCATCGCATCGAAGCGGTTCTTGATAAAGCTGTCCAAAATGGGCCTCCCATATGGATGCTGCAATGTTTGACTCCACTGCAGCTTTGGGTTCTGCCGTGCCGGCATTTACCAGAGACCAAAATTTTCTCATATCCCTTGTTTCAAGTGCGAGTGTGAGATCCTGCCATCTGTTCCAATCCCATTCTGACCGTGCCACTGCCATAGCTCTCCTGTAGTTTCGTCTAAGCTCAGAAATTTTAGTTTTATCCATACCTATTTTGACTGTATTTAGTAATTCTGTCTTAATCTTTCTACAGGATGAATTATACCATGTTGGGGTACGTGTTTTATTTTTCCTCTGCGGTAACACTGGGTAGAAAACCTCACCCAGTGCACCCACTAGGTCGTCATGGATTAAGGCCAGCTTCTCGTTAAAATGCAGATCTTTAGGCTGCATAATTAGCAAATCCAGTTCTTGTAGCTTTGGGAGTGCTATCCTGTAGATGTTACTTATGGACTCCTCTGAGTTCTCCAGTTTCCCCCACTTGACCCTGCGTCTGTTTGAGCTAAGTACCAGGTTCCCAGGATCATGACCAAGCTCAACAGAGGAAGATCGCACGGCAGCCACAGGATGCACCATCTCCATTATAAGTGCATTGTGGTCACTGTCCGATCTATCAGTGACTTTAAAGTCCAGGACCTTTGGCCATAGGCTAATGTCTACAAAAATATAGTCCAGCCTGGATTCATGGTTCTTCCTGTTACACGTGCATGCAGAAGGGGTATCAGAGATAGTGCGTCCGTTACATGCCCTTAGAGAGAAATTAAGTGTTAGGGACATGATTTGCACAGCCAAGGGGGACCAGGATTTAGCGTATGGGGATTGGCAGGGGGGGACACCCCAGAGATCATCTTCTGCCGTAAGTGCACCTTCCTTTAAGCCTTCCAAGGGCTCAAAGTGGCAGTTAAAATCCCCGCCCAGCACTATCTTGTAGTTAATAGGAAGGGATTCCAGAAAGCGCGCAAGATCATCTAATAGTGGGGATTCCACAGTAATACCAATGGGGCGGGAGTACACATTAAGAACTGCTAGTTTAAAACCATTAGGCCACTTGAGTAGAACACATTGTATGTCCGGCGAGAGAGTCGGTAGACTCTCCGCATTACACCCAATGTGACTAGCTACCCAAATCGCCAGTCCTCCAGATGGCCTCCCCCTGCCAGACCAAACTGCATTTACTTCAAAGACTGCATAACCCGCTCTGGACAGGGGTTCCCTAGCCCAGGTCTCCTGAAAGAGACAAATATCACTGTTACTTACTAAAGTGTCCCAGTCACTCGTATCTATTTTATTGGTAATGCCGGCGACATTCCAAGAAAGGACCTTCAAGACGTTATCAGGCACTTCTGATCCACATCCGCCATTTTCCTCCATTATAACATCTATAGTTGGGGATGGTTAATAGGGCCCAAATACTCCATCGGCATGATTGGTTAAATAAATGTATTGTGTAGTTACAAGAATTTGTAATCCATGATAAACTGAAAACATTTGAGGTTTTTATATGGGAATTTGGAGCATCCGATGATCAGAAATGTAGGGTGGCCATGAAAGGCTCTGAAGTTACATCATTTTGTGTAGATTGATGACGTAATATGCACTTTACAGGCAGAAAAGGTGTCCTAGGGATGAAGGGAACCTCACCCTTAGCACAGATTGGGCGAGAGCAGATGGTTACGATATGTATTAATTGTCACAGTTGACCACATAATTACATCATTATACTTTTTTTTCCAACAGGTGTTATGGACACAATTAGGAAATGCAAGGCCTGCCTTAGAATCTCATATTCATGCTGGCATTGTAGGGGAGAGTTCTAGAACATTTAGTTTAAGGATTGCCCAAAGCAAATTTACCTGTAACTTGTTAGACAGGAAATAAGGAAATATGCTCCATATATAGCAAATATATAAAAATGGAAGATATTTGATATAATTATTTAGCTGTAGCGCCATGGGCCCATTTACTATTGTTCTTGATTTTTTTCTCTGGCACTGCTCCTAACCCCCTTATCATCAATCCAACATGTAACATAACTTCCCAAGTTCTGGGATGACACCTTCTGGATCACCTCATCTAGTCAGATCAGTCAGTCCATTTGTCAGTTCATAGAGGATGATTGTCATGCAGCATAAAGAAGACTCATTTTGTAGAATTTTAGCCAGTGCAAATTAAGTTACTGTCAAGACATCCAGTATGAATTACTCTTAAACAAATATCCTTTAACCAAAGGCACATGAGTGTAGTGGAAAGGACAGTTTCTCAAGCAGATGATCTTACAGAAACAAAAATTGTATCAAACAGTCCTCATATTCAAGTGAGAACGCTAGGAAAAAACCATAATTCAATTCATTTTGTAAAGCCGGATCCTTTTCCCATGAGAACGAAGTTGGGAACAGGAACAATGTGAGTAGAAACAGGCAGGCCTTCAGAATTTAGGCTTATATTAGCCAAGTATAAAATATTGAAATATACATTTTCATTAAGAAATATAACATTCAAGTCAATGCTTCAGATTAAATTCTCTTAGGAAGCAGGTTAATTTCATCATAAATTGTAAGTGTTACTAAGGCATATTACTAAAAGTACCTAACATGTAAAATTATTGCCTACTATAAATTCTAAATTTCGTTTCTAGAAGTTCTCATTAGCACATTCATTAAGATCGTTCTCTGAAAAATTCAGTGAAATTGGAATTAGTATAAATGTGTAGCACCTGTTTCTCTTTTCTCACTTGGTGTACATTTTTAACATATGCAAAATATGGAGTGTTAAACCAAGTGTTCTAAAATACACAGGTTGTTACCTAAATTGCATTAGTCTCATTACATTTTTCACACTTTATTATTACCTAATGGAAGAAAGTTTAATAAATATTAATAACACATGAGTCATCACCTTCACATTTCTATTCCATGTTAAAAGAATACACTATGGAAATTTAATAAACACAAACCTATGTTATTTTAACAGTAACTAAATTTGTTCAATGTTGTTTCTGAATTTCTTCAATATATATTGAGCAAGTTTGTCATTTGCTGCTCAAAGGTGCCAAAAATCGGTTTTATGTGTCAAGGAAGGATTCAGCAGTTTATCTGCTTTGTCAATTTCAAATATAGCATAAGCTATCACTAGGCTTTGGACGAATTCTAAGGTATTTTATATGGAAATGGATACATGCTCCGTGCAACATTAATAGATTGTATTGGAATTCTTCTAACTCTCCTTCCAAGAGCTTTCTATTTGAACACCTTTAGGAATCTTTACAAGAACATTTGTCAAGGATATGTGTGTGCAGTTTAAAGGCCTATGTGTACCATAAAGGATGACAGTTGAATTGGGTCACCAAGAATGACCGTTTTTAAATATTAGTCATTTTGTTATTAAATGGCAGCTGATATAAGCCATTTGGGCCTCCTGTGTTGTAAACAATAAGCACTACAAACTTTCAACTTCCCTTATCTCAATACATTTGTTTTATTTTATGTGTTTATAGTTTGTAAACACGGCGGATTGGGCTATGCATTTAATTATCATTGTTTTTCTGTGCAGTTTTTTTCAAAGTCATTAAATGACCTTTATATTTTACAAGAACTTTATGTACTGAAAATGATAACAAAATTACAAATGACAAAGAGCCTAAAAAAGGGGCTGATTACAGCAGTAGTGAGATCACAAACAACAGTTTGGTATAATAGAGCTCACATATGACCCACAGCTGATGTGTGTTAACTTTATTCCTTCTCCTTGACCCATTAGCTTCTGATGCCATATACTTATCCGTGAATAGAAACACCTACTATGCATGCAATTACTTGTCCATAAATAGAAAACTCATGATCTCCTAAGATTTGCCACAGTTTATGTATTGTCACCTTACTACTATTTCTCAGTGCAATCACGTCAAACCGAGTGGATTATCTGTGTCATAAAACAAGAAAAGAGTTAATACATTTATTATGTAGTTTTTTATTGTGATAACTTGGCCCAAGGGCATTAGAGCGCTTTACATGAGAACCAGAAGTCACACATGTTGGAATCTACCGACCAAACACAAAGTTAAAGAAGTGCTTGCTCCACACACCTTTTACAACTGTATTATTTCTCGATGTCATAATGCGTGTTGAGAACATTTATGTACAGTTGTGCTGTGGCATTATGTTGTGTTGGTGATTTGTTCTATGTTACGTGCCGCTGTATATTTGTGCTACATAATTCATATTATTTTGTTGTGTTGTACTGCAGTTGAAGTGCTGCACTTTGTTTAGAATGTTTTGGTGTGAGGTGCCTTGTGATGTTCAATTGTCTTGTCAAGTTGTGTACTTTAAATATGCCAGCAAATGCTGCAACATTTACAGACAGCAAAATCACATGCCTTGAAAGTTCCAGTGACCATTTACCATTGTCCAAGCTGCTGCTCCAGTTGTTCAAATATGTATGAGACTGTGGGGCAAATTTAGAATCCCTGTGTTCTGCTGAAATTCCACTTTTTTTGACGTTCCAGTGGCGTAGAGTGCTTAGCCATACCTACGAGGCCACGAAAAGCCACCCTGCGTGTATTTTCATGGACTTGTAGATATGGAGTAAGGCAAGGCAGCGCAAGTCGCTGTGTTGCCTCACACTCAACGCCCCTGGTATTGGACATATTCCCAGATTTTCAAAACAGCATAAATCTGGGAATGCATCAGCAGTGGCAGCTCCTCCGCAATGGCAGAGGAGTGTCACCCCAGTGCTTTCAAAATGATAATAATTTTCAGTTATTATTTCATGTTTCTTTTGTGGGCAGGCGGGAGGGGTTGCTCTGCTAATGGAGCAGGGCAGGAGAGGAGTGGTTTGCCCGCACCTAAGTGCACAATGACTGTTTGATCGGCCCTCTCGGGCCACCCAAACCAGTCGTGCACACTTTCCCAGTTCTCCATGCAGGCCGCTTTGTGTGCCAGCGCAGAGGAAGAGGACAGGAATGGGCTGTATCTCATAGATTAGGCACATTCCTGCCCTTTTCTTTTGATGCAGCAAAGTGTGCCTGCATTGGTGCTAGGAAGTCATTTGTGCACCAGCTCAGAGGAAGAGGACAGGAATGCGCCTTATCTAATAGATAGGGCACATTCTTACCCTTTTTTTGATGCAGCGCAGCAAAGTGACGTGCTCCGCTGCTCTGCAGCAAATTATTGAACATGAGGCCCTGCATCTTAACTAAGCGCGCCCAGTGCTCATTTGATTTGATACAGCCCTTTGTCTCTTACAACTGGTGGCCATATTTCGCAAAGTCATTTATTGCCTAAACCAATCTGTTCATCCCAAAGAGGCTCCTATTACAGCTCTCAGAAATCCGAAAATAGATACCCTGCAGGTGTGAATAGTTTTACCACCTCACTATTGTGTACAGTTTCCCCATAAAAAACTACATGAACAAACTGGATAATGGGAAGATCAAGAAGGGGTTTGTCTTCAGAGTTTGTGAATGCAGAACACAATTGGGAGTTTGTTGTCAATCACAATTCCACACCAATTGGATCAGTGATTTAAATGTAGGCAGCTGTAATTTATAAGTGACAGGTTTAAATATTACCAGAGCAAAACAAAACGTTTCAAGTTCGCCAAATTGAATATCATTACTTTTGGTCATAATTACATCTGAGAATTACATCACTTTGTAATGTCAGAAATTCTGTAAAATGGCAGAAGTGTAGAAAAAAAAGCACTACAAACAAATAACTTGCTGTATTATACCAAAATGTGTTCACTCTTTCTCCGGTTCAACCTCTAATTTGAGCAAGTTGATGTATTGTTTTAGAGTATTTATTCCCTTTCTAATTACCAAGCGTACCCCAGGGATCCTCCCTCAGCCCGACACTGTGCAACATTTACATGCCCCGCTCGCACACGTCGCCCGACAGCACGACCTTAACATAATTTCCTACGCGGACGACACTCAACTGATCCTCTCCCTCACCAAGGACCACATCTTTGCCAAAGCCAACCTCCACGAAGGAATGAAGGCCATCGCCGACTGGATGAAGATCAGCCGCCTGAAGCTGAACTCGGACAAGACGGAGGTCCTCATCCTCGGCTCCAACCCCTCAGCCTGGGACGACTCCTGGTGGCCGAAGGCACTGGGGGCCGCCCCGACACCCACCGATCATGCACGCAACCTGGGAATCATCCTTGACTCAACGCTCTCAATGACCAAGCAAGTCAAAGCCGTCTCCTCCTCCTGCTTCAACACCCTCCGCATGCTCCGCAAGATCTACAAATGGATCACGACAGATACAAGAAAGACAGTCACCCAGGCCCTCGTCAGCAGCAGACTCGACTACGGAAACGCCCTCTACGCGGGAGCTCCGACTAAGCTCATCAAACGACTACAACTCATCCAAAACGCCTCAACGCGACTGATCCTCGACATACCACGACACGGCCACATCACCCCCCACCTGAGAAACCTGCACTGGCTCCCCGTCAACAAGAGGATATCCTTCAAGCTCCTCATCCACGCACACAAAGCACTCCACAAGACCGGCCCAGCCTACCTCAACAGACGGCTCTCCTTCTACATCCCCAACCACCAGCTACACTCCGCCGACCTCTCACTCGCCACCGTCCCGCACATCCGAAGAACAACCACCGGCGGGAGATCCTTCTCCCACCTCGCCGCCAAGACGTGGAACACCCTCCCACTGAGTCCACGACAGACCCAAGACCTGCTGACCTTCAGGAGGATACTCAGTAGCACCCCCTCAGAGCCTTGAGACCCTCGCGGGTATTTAGTGCGCTTTACAAATAGATTGATTGATTGTATTGATTTAATTAGAGGGAGAAATTACTTCAAGTGTCTCACAAACTTTCACAAACGCATTGAAAATTGCAAATATTGTTTACAGTATAACACGTCTACTTTGCGAATAGAACTGACCCAACTCTTTGGTGGCATTTGAAACATTGTCGTCATCTGTGAAGCCTGGAGGCTGTAGATTCTAATACCAACATCTGAGATGTTCATGAGTGCTTGCAATACGCATTCAGCGAAAACAATCACTTACTGAGAATGTATGCGGATATCACTTCAATTACAACCGGAAGGACTCCATCTTGGAGTTCCTTGCAGCTCCTTCTTATTGTTACAATCAAACTCAGCTCAGGGCTTAGCAACTTTTTATGCAAGTCACACATGAAGATAGTACGGAGTTTATTCATACTTAGCTAACTCTTAAATCAGGCATCAACTACTGTAAACCTCGGCCTGACCTTGTACATTACAGCAACATAATAGATTAAGTTAATTTTACATGATGAGGTGTACCGCTGCTCTTTCAAAAGAGCTCAAAGAAAACAGTATGATAACACTTTTTTATAAGCTAATTTATAATGATATAATGATATTAATAGTATTTTTTATTAGTATTTTTATTATTATTATTGTTATTATTATCAATAATAAGAAGAATCCTTTTCTGCATAGCGCTTGCTGCAATCGTATTGCTGATTCATAGCACTGTAAATAATAATAAAAAAAGAAATCCCAATGTAATGGTACTTATTGTATCAAACCTGGAAGCATGAAAGACAAGGTAAGCCTTATTGAAATTTGAACCTTTGACCATCATGTTATACAAATGGCGGTAGAGAGAAATAAAGTCACTAAGTAATCCTAAAAAAGATTTGGGAAATGCAAAATTTGACTATGCATTTTTGCATGTGAATTTGCATTCACCAATTTGTTGGTGGTTTCTGTGGTTTCCATAAATGTATATGTCCATCATGTTACCAGCTTGTTTTTTAAGTATGTGGTGTGGCAGAAATGTAACACTAGAGAACACAAAGGTATTACACTGATCGTAGCACAGAGTATCCACTGTCTGTGCCAAGCCAGGCAAACAGCAGCAGAAGCGCGTGTCATAAAGTTATTTATAAACTGCCCAAGCTGGATTGCATTACAGTCATGTTCATCCATAAATTTGATCTATTACACAAGCTGCAGTATAATAAATTGAGCATCTTGTCCTCACATATGCTCTCTTGTTTCAGCAGGTTTCCCAATAATGTACCGTGTTGTTCCACTAATTGAATGCTTATAAGAAATTAATCCTTTTGTTTCTGAATTGCAGATCGACAAATGCTGCTATTAAGAAACTCTAACACCAACTTTACAACTGCTGAAAACAATAGCATGCTGCAACCAATGCCTAGTCAAACACATTTGTGCTTTGGCAGATCGAAAAATATTTTACACAAGTGTGCCCGAAATATTATAGGAAAATAACTGAAAGGGTACAGAATAAACGTACTGACTACACAAGGTTTTGTTCTGCCTTCCTATATGTTATTAAACCGTACTAAACTTTTTGCAAAACATTGAAAATGTGATCAATCAATCAACCAATCAATCAAGCAATTGTAGAGAGCACTAATCACCTGTGAGGGTCTCAAGGCGCTGAGGGGAGGGGGGTGCAGCTACTTCTCGAACAGCCAGTTCTTGAGGTGTCTCTCTGAAGGTCAGCAGGTCCTGGGGTCTGTCGCAGCTGGGTGAGGAGGGTGTTCCATGTCTTGGCGGTGAGGTAGGAAAAAGATCTGCTGCCGGTGTTCGTCCTGTGGATGCGTGGAATGGTGAGAGCCCCTAGAATATACCAGGACTCATATATATTGGACAGTGCAGAATATGTTATGTTATGTTATGTTATAAAATTTGTAGAGCGCATGGCTGCCCCAGCAAAAGGGGCGTCCCAGCGCTAATCACAGACAGCAAATGGAAGACCGGCGAAGCCAACACCCCAATCCATTGATTAGAGAACAAATAGGTTTTTATAGCCTTACGGAAAGCTATGTGATCATGAATGCATCTAATGTTCCCTGGGAGGGAGTTCCAAAGTTTCGGAGCTAAAGCTCGAAATGAACGTCTCCCGGCTCTGGCTTTCTTGACCCGCGGTATAACTGCCAGGTGTTGATTACAGGAGTGCAAGAGGCAGGATGGCGTGTACGGAGTAAGAAGATCTGCCAGAATTTCTGGGGATTGGAAGTTGTAAATCCGATGAGTAATACACAGAGTTTTAAAAAGAACATGCTTTTCCACAGGGAGCCAGTGAAGTCTGTTAATGAATTCTGAAATATGGCAGGTCCTGGGAAGCCCAAACAACAGTCGGGCAGCCGCATTCTGTATTCTCTGGAGGTGCTGTGTCTCTGCTCTTCTGACAGATATAGAGTGCTGGCATAGTCGAGCCTAAGCAGTATAGTAGCCTGGACAATGACCTGCCGGATTTTGGGCTAAAAAAAGCCCAAGAGAGGTTTAAGACCTCGGAGGAGTCCGAAACAAACTGCGGCCACGGTCTTCGTTTGTGGCTGGAAAGAAAGGGCTGAATCGAACCAGACGCCCACATTTTTTACTGTCTGCTTAGGTGAGGGTGGAGGACCAAGAGCTGAGGCCACCATTGCTCACTCCACAAATGTATGTTCTTCACCACCAGCAAGATTTCTGATTTGGTGGCGTTGAGTTGAAGGCAATTTGATGTCATCCAGTTTGCGACCTCTGTTAAATCCTCCCTAAGTTTAGCAGCATCTAGATCAGGATTATTAGACAGAGCGATCACTAACTGTGTCGTCTGCATAAGAGACAACCGTCAGGCCTCTATCTTTTGTCAATGATGCCAAGGGCCGGACATAAATGTTAAAGAGGGCAGGACTCAAGGTCGAACCCTGTGGAACACCCTGGCGGACACTGTGCGTCTGAGAACAAAAAGGGGGGGCGATCACATGAAAAGATCTTTTTGAGAGGAAAGAGGAAAGCCACCCCAGGGCTGTGCCACTGATGCCAATGTCCTCCAGGCACTGCAGAAGAATCTGGTGAGACACCGTGTCAAATGCGGCACTTAAGTCTAATAAAATCAGAGCAGAAGTGTCACCAGAGTCCAAAGAGTGCCGCAGATGTTTCGTGACCGCCAGGAGAGCTGACTCCGTACTATGACGCGGATGAAAACCATTCTGAGAAGGGTCCAACATGTTGTGGGTGTCAATGTAATTAGAGAGAATTGCATTGATGAAAGCCTCAGAGATTTTGGTCATCAAAGGAAGAAGGGAAATAAGGCGAAAATTAGAAGGCTTGGAATTGTCCAGTGTGGGTTTCTTTAGGAGAGGGATCACTTTGGTATGTTTCCAGGCCATGGGAACAGTAGCCGAGGTTAGGGACAAATTTATAAGGTCACAAAACACGGGCAATAGCTGTGGTAAAAAAGCCTTGAATTGATCAGGTTTAAGAGGATCCGCCGGCGATCCTGATTTAAGATTTTTGCAGATAGACCGCATGGTTTCCTGACGAAGTGCCGGAAAAAACAGAAAGTGATGGACCGGTAATTACCAAAGGATCAGACCGACCTATATGGGGCCCTATGTGAGGGAAAGTTGCATAGATGTCGTCAAACTTTTTGATAAAAAGGCAGCGAGAATCTCACATTGCTCATTAGAAGTGAGGGGGGATGATGTGGGTTGCCCCAAGGTTTTACGATCCTTAAGAAGGGAAAATATAAACTTAGTGGGGTTACTACTGTTTTTAATTTCACTGGAGAAAAAGTCCACTCTGGCCTTGAGGATGGATCTGTGATATTGTTTAATGCATGCTCAATATTGGAGTTTCAGAATGGGGTCATACTGTCTTCTCAAGACCCTTTCCAGGGCTTTACACACCCTCCTAGCTTGGGCTAGTTCATCGTTAAACCAAGGGCAAGATCGAGTTCTACGGCTATTGGTCAAGTTAGCCGGGATCAGGGTGTTCAGTGTGGATGAGAGCCAGTCTGATAAAATACTATTAGCTCTGTCGAGGTTATTAGGGAGACTAGGCCTTTGGGGAAGCAGGAGATCGTGAAAGCGATCAGCGTCCAACTTATGCCACGGACGTTTTAGGATAAGTCTATGCCGGAGTCTCTAAAGGAGGGCCTATACCTTGTAACATCAGTAAAACCAAATAGTGATCTGTCCAGCTCATAGGGAGGGGAAGACTAGCTGTAAGAGTCAAAATATTTGAAAAAAAAAAAGATTCTCGGAAGTGGCCGGATACATGTATACTATTGGGGACATGTTGTCTCAATTGGAACACAGCTGGATCCGCTAAAAAATTACAGATCGCCCTATCCTGATTGGCTTCCAGATGGAGATAAAGGTCCCCAACAATATTGAAGTTGGCAGCTCTAGTAGCCAGCAGCCCCACTTTATTAATCAGGGCTTCCATAAAAGCTTTAGACGGCCCTGGCGGGCGATAGATCAGAAGGCCTGAGTGGGTAAAATTAGCGTTAACCCCAATTTTAAAAAGAGAACATTCAGAATCTATAATGCTTTCTATAGTCAAAGAACAGGTAAAACCAATTCTAAAAACAATCCCTATCTCCCTACCCCTACCATCTCTGTTATGAGTTCTGATAGCATATCCCTTAGGAAGTGCTAAATTGTGCTCTGCCACAGTGTTAGCAGAGAGCCATGTCTCAGTCAAAAAAAGGATGTCCGGGGCCTCATCCTGAATCAGGTCAAACACTTCAGCAGAGTGCTTGACCAATGGGCGTCAATTTAGGCTCAGAATGTTAATGGCCGACAAGGGAATGCGCGTGGGACTGGTGGGAACCATAGAATTAAACCCACAATTTTTACAAACAAAAGGACCAACCAGCGTAGCGTCAAACCGATGGGAGCAGCGGTAGAGGTCCTTCCCGATGTCAATCAGTGTCCTCCGTGAATACACCCGCTGTTGGGCAGCAGAACTCGTAGCATGTCTGGCGTCTTAGAATAGACTATAAGAGTTAAAAATGTATAAGTATTTTGATACGCAATCTTACCTGTCGAGTAAGCACAGCATCCTATAGTGCAGGCACTGAGAACACCAGCTGTTTTAATAATGGACGTGGTGATACCACACCCCAAAAGATAGTACTAATGCAGAAAGGTGAAAGGAAGGCCCAAATCAGTGGTGATATCTTAAAAAACATAACAGAAATAAAAAAAAGGTTCTTGATTACTATCCTTAAAGATGATTGTAGAGAGATGATACCTATCTCCCAGACCACCTTGGGGTACATTCATGCATACATATATTTACTTAGAAGCTGAGGCAAACTCCATCAATGATTCCCTCCACCAGGCCTAAGCACAGTCACCCTCTTGACACCTAAGGGATGTTGTCCTTCCTCCTTCCCCAGTTGCAAAGCTTGTTCAGCTGCTTCCCTCCTCACTGAGTCCTCATCAGCATTCCTTCACCAAGCAATCCAGATTCAAGCTCCATGCCTCATGAATGCCCCTCAGATTATATCCACTCACCAGTGAGTTGGAAGGTTTGTCCTGGCTCCCACTCTGATCCTTGTCCTCAGGATCTGAGCTTGTGTCTAAGGAATAGAACTTCAGCCCCTTCTGATTTGTTAGGTATAACAGGCTAGATGTATGGGCTGGAGAACACTCTGCTAATCTGATTTGGGATGCATTAGGATGCATTACTGGAGTGAGCCATCCCTCCAATATTGAAGCCCCTTTTTCTGCACCATGTCTTCCCAATGCAAGGGTGCTGGGATTGTGGCTCTGAAGGGCTCTGACATCCAAAAAAACCTAAGAGGAGATTATCCTCCTGCCATCTCCCTGCCACATTGACAGACTGTTTAAAATATTCTGCTGCCTGAGACAATATTTAGATCATGAGAAATGTTAAATTCCATGAGATTTTACTACTACCATTCTATACAATGGTCAATATGTTTCTATTCCACACAACTGTGGAACGTTGTGGCAATAAATAAACATAAACTGTATACAAAAAAATGAACTTAGGAGAATGGAACGTTGGTGAGAATTAAAATACAAAGCAAGGAAATGGCAGTGATGGGTGGCCAGCTTGCCAGAAGGAGCAATAGTAGATAATATTTATTAAAAACTAGGTTTTCTGGAGCTTTCTGAGGGAGTTTAAAATGGGTTAAGTTTACAAATGTCAAAGAATAAGGTTCTAGAGTTCAGCAGCAGGTATGGCGAAAGGTATTGAGAGAACTATTGAGATCACCACAGGTCAACGTTCTTGCTTTAGAAATTAGAGGCAGATCTTGGTTTGTGGACAATTGATGCAGGCTAAGGAAATACAAAATAATGTTTGAGGCCTGAAAACATGTTGAGTTCTTGTCTATTGCTTAGTTTACAATGGTTGAAATTTTAAAGGAGACCCTGTAGCATATAGGCAACCAAAGAAGAAACTTTAGCACATGTGAAACCTGTTCACATCTGGCTGTGTCAAAATCAGATGCATCCCCAACCAGTTGTAAATGATGGAGGAGTTTGCTGGCAGCTGCTAGATATATTGAGTTAGTATGGAACAGCACATTCCTTCTAGTTATCATTAAGTAATGTATTTAGAAAGAATGAATGATTGTCAATTAATCCAATGAAAACAAACAATAAATGTAAAAACAGTGGTAGGAGACCTGGATACTGTACAATAATCCCTTCTATACAGAGTCATCAAAAAGAAACAAGTCAGACTTCAATTATGTACAAAAGGATCTACAGTAAGCAATATTGGTGCTCTGTGAGACAAAGTTATCCCACTGTGTAGGTAGGTGCAGTGATAAAGACAATAACATGATCATAAAGAAAGATGGTAGAAAATTAGATGGTCATTTGAACGGCTAATCCAACAAATAACTAGTCATGGCAATAAATGAATCTTGTAGTTTGATGAACAGCTTCTGAGTGACCAGCTTAGTAGGCTGTCTTTGTGCCACCTAATGTCAACAATGTTTCAACCCTTAGAAGAAATTTGAGGGGTCATCATTTTGACAGAAATTGCTTGCAGATCTGTGGATCGAGAAATAGTGTGTACTCTTTAAATACTAAATAAACCATGGGTCTCGTAAAGATAGTGGAGATCTGTTAGGAATGATTGGGTTTTGATTTTATAGGAGTAATTGACAATCATTTATTCTTTTTGAATAAGTTACTGAATGGTACCTAGGAAGACGTGTTGATCCTAATTATTACGTGCACTGTGCTCCTTGTGCCTAAGGGTAGCTTCTGTTGTTTTCATAGGTATATTGATTTGGCATAATATAGTATAAATTGGAGTAAAGCATTTAGAACTGAAATATGAAGACTAACATTAATGAAAGGATAATAGTTTTTAAGATCCAGAGATTGTCAATGCAATTGCTTGTCATGTGCAAATTGAAAGCTAAGTTCAAGTCTACAAGCACAAAACAATTTTGAACACCTTTCTCCAATGAGAGAAACCATGATTTCTGGCCAGGATATGGTTTCCTTACAGTGGTGTTAAAAGGAGGGCACAGAATCCCTATTTTCCTGGGGTTTAGTTTTAGGAGGTTAGTGACATCCGCCATCTTGTGTCAGCCACATACTTTTACAGGGTGTCAGGGTTCTCAAGAGGGAGATAATTACCATCTATATAGGATATGCCAAATATGAGCTGGATGTTGTCTGTGTGTATGTAAAATCAAGCCCTAACCAGATGGATTAAGGTGGCAATGGCTGCACATAGAGGTTGAGAAAAACGTTTACAAGAAATGACCCTTACACAACACCACATCTCAAGGGTTGGTTGCAGATGAAAAAGGTAGTGCCTCCTCTTTTGCCTTCTGGTTTCCCTGCCTCTTTCAAGTTAAACACCAAATTGTTGTTTGATTTGAGATCTACCTCCAATTTTTATCCTGCGCAGAGTGACACACCTTAGGTTTTTCCTTAATTTAGGTCAGTGCTGTAATTCCTGTAGTATTTTGATGTGTTTTCTTGAAGTTTGACTGACTTTAACCACTTTTACAGTCAGTGGAGTGTTTCAGTACACACTGCCTTCAGGGGGCATGAAACCAGTGTTGCTACTACTTAGCTACCATTTTGAACAATTTGCAGTCTAGTCGCTGTTTAACCCATTTAATTTGATTTCCAGCTAGTTTAAACACTGCCGCAAGAACCTTAGTCACACCGCGAACACAGTCAGAGTGCCCCCAACTTTCACATTGAAATCACACCAAAAAAAGAAAACCTTTGCCTGTTTGTGTTGAGATCCCTGACAGAAACTAGTCATGATGGTCAAAACAGCCCCAAGCCTATCACAACTCTAGAAAGTGTGCATGGAATCAAATACTGCTTGGATGTACTCCTAACGTTTTTTACTCAAACAACACCACACCAAAAGGCTGTTCAGGGTGTAAAAGCTAAAAATCTATACCAGTATATCCCATTGCAGAACGTTTCATCTTTCACATATAGAAAGCAAAAAGGAATGCCACAGCTCACTGATTGTTTCAGTTTCTATTTTATTGATCTACTGCTTTTTACAGAAACCTGATTCTCTGACAACAGTGTCTCCTTCATTGATAATAAATGTTAAGATTTATAGTAAACACAGGCCTAGCAAGGCTGGGGTGAGGGGTGCTATAAGAGCACATTTTCCTCACACGATTTGATTGAATACCTTTTGCCCAAAGCTATGTGGTCATCAAGCTCCTGCTGAAGGTGTTGGTTTGGTGCCAAAAGCTCCAAGGAGAAAGTTGGATTACGTTGCGCCAAAGTCACTTTGCTGTTGGGATATATTTGCGATCTTGCCCCTGAACATTTGGACTAATTCATTATTTTTGTTTTTCAAAATTCCTCAGCAAGTCAAGACTGGAAGCTGTAGAGGGACAGTTTTTAGAGCAGCCAAAGGCTCTGAGTGCTTTCCTCTATTTTGAGGGAGGACCCTTCTTGAGCACACCTCAGGTTTTGTTCTGGGACTCCAGAGGAAGAAATAATGATGAAGACTCACTCTTCTTCCAATCTTCTGCAGGTTCACAAAGTGTTCTTTGGATGGTTCCATGAGGTGACATTTTTATGGGCGGCACTAGCCAGTTGGCGGAGGTGGCTCCAGGATACTCTCTAACCAATGGGTAAACATTACCAGTGGTAACTGCCCCAGCTAGTCTATTTTCAGTGGAAATTATCCTGTAGTTCCAGCTTGCTCTACCTAAGTGGAATCCCCCCTCCCTCGTGGAGAGCCTTTGTGTACGCCCAGGAGTGTGACCAGGGAGATGAGCAGTTCCCTGTCATTGTTTACTCTAAACTGATTTTGGAGGCTGTTTCTTACCCACTAGGTTTTGATTCAGCCTGGCTTATGAGGGCCTGAGAGACTGAGTCTTGCTGTCCTCCATGTTTCACTTTACATCTACTTGTGAAAGGACAGGCCTCACCTTTATCTCTTTCAAGTCAATGACGTTCCTGGGGTACTCCAACTGTCCTTCCTACAAGGGAGAGAACAACACCACTCAACACCCACACTATTGAGAGTCAAAAGGCTCAGGTCATTGTTTCTGTTGTGGGAGCACGTTTGACACCTCATTGTCAGGGAGGCAGTGGCAAGCCAGGTGTCTAAGGCTTATTCTAATTAGACTACCTGGGCCTCAGGCAGAAAAAGTATAACTTTCCAAAATATACTTTTCACATGTATTCAGCGCAAATCTGACTTTAACAATGGAGTACATTTTTAATAAATATGAAAAATAGACCTAAAGCATACCTTTTCTGTTTCCTGTCAAAAGTTACAAATTGAAATGTATAATCTGTAGATTGATATTTTTCAGGACTCAGCTCAAACCAGCCAGTGAAAATAGCTTTCGGGGACTAGTCACTGGAGGACAATGCCAGCTCTACCTTTGTTCCACTTGTAAATATCATTACCCCTACCTTGTGCACGACTAGGTGTAGTTATGGGTCACTTTTTAATAGTTAAAAGCAGGGTTTCCCTTCTGTGAGATTATATTGAAAGTTTTGACAACAGATGTTTAGGCTGCTTCAGTGAGATTACACTTGGTAGGCCTACAGACATACTTTGCAAGTCAACTCTGTGGATGGCACAATAGGTGCTGCAGTGTCCATGGGTAGCATATACAATGGACTTGTAGGCAAATTAAATATTCAAATCAGGATTAAGCGAATTAAACTATTTTTAAATGGCGAGCACTACTGTTTAGCAGGGTTAACGCACACGTGTGAAGTCCATCAAAGCTAATAGGGCAAAAATCGGGAGGAAAACACAGAGAAGATGGTAATTTCTCACAATGATGTTGCTCTATCTGCTCTAGTAATAATAATAATAAAGGATTGGATAGAAGTCACAAAAATACTGACTTGCCTGTTGAGTCATTAATGAAATCCTCTGGACAGAAGTGATGTGGTATACTAATTGTAATACAGGCCAATCATGCCTGTCAAATGCACTAAAGCAAAGCAATCCAAATTATACTTTTTCAATTTAAAATTCGAGGATGCAGTTCTATGAAATGTCTATGAAATGTGAAAATGCGGAAATGGTACAGTCCATAATAATGACTACTTGCGTATTCAGGCATTTTAAAAAATAAGAATTAAAAAAAAATGTAGGGAAGGAAAACTTTAAAACGAACATTTGCTTTACATCACTGAAAACAACCGTAAACAAAAGCTAAGAATTTTGTTTTTCCGAGTACCAATTATTGAATTTGAATATTGAAAGAGATTCCTGTGTTTATCCACACTCTCCTTTTACATAAACATGATGTTATTTTATGCCAGTAGAAAGAATGAGCAGGCAGATTGGCTTTTAGAGTGGTGGTGGGAAATGGGACTTCATTTCAGCCAGTAAATGAATTTGTGATTTATTATTCAGACTAAGATGGTGTAGAAACATACAAGCATGCAGACATTTATATTTTTAAGTAAAGCATCAGCTATTAAAATTAAATTGTGAGCATGTTTGTTGATGAAGCGAATGGTGAATGTACAAAGCAATTTGACAGAGTGCTGCAGTATGTCATTTCATTAGAGATTTACTGGACTCATCTGCTTCATTGAATTGAACACATCAACAAAGAGAAAAACAGTTCGACTTGCCAGTTGCATGCATTTGCATAGTAGTTGTCGTCGCCAGCAGTACATATGTTGCTATTTGGGCCAAAAACCTCCTTGCAGTTGATATTTGGCTGCAAAGCAACGTTTACACCAGACAAAAATGCCACTTCGAATCAAGATTCAATGAGACATATTGTCCTCAGAGAATGATCAGAGAGGAGTGCTGTCAAGGAGCACTGGCAACAACTACAGCTTTCATTCTGAAAAGTGGAATACATTAAATGATGCACTGGCTGCATAACTTTTAATGAGATTGTAGACTACTCTTTCAATAATTTTCAGAATCAAAGTGAGCTTATAAGAAAAGTAAAGAAAACTCTTAGAAACCCATAATAGTCATGGTCAGTTAGGTGTTTTTCAGAAGTGCAAAAGGAAAATCTAATTGGTGTCAATGTAAATACAATGGTAGTATCAGGGTACAGCAATCACATCATTAGTCACATCATCATTGACAAGACCAGAGTGGGGTCACCGACAAAGCCTTGGGGTATCATCGGTAGGATAACAGCCTTAAGCCAACGCTATTAGGTTTTCATTGTATTAGCATTAGGGAAGAACCAAGGGAGGGCAAGTATAGGCCAGCAAAACAGTCTTCCTTGTCATGCAGTTTGAGAGGTCAAAACGTTTGTATCTGTGGCCAACATCACACCCTTGTAAACAATATCTTAATTTATTTTCTTAAAAGTAGAAAATCAGTCAAACCATGCCCTGATGTGTCTTCCTAACCAGTGGCTGTCTACATTCACTGCGAAAATATCCACTGTGAAGAATTTGGGAATTCTCTTTCACACCAATCTCACTTTTGGTTCATTAATCAGCACTATGGCAAGGAGGTGAGCATGCAGCCCTAATATCTATGAACAAGGCTCCTCCTCCTCCAAACAGAAAACATTTTTCAGATAGCCAGCAGCACCTCCTCAATTGTACATTGAGTATGTTATCCCCAACAACTATTGAGCCAAGTAGCCCAAATGTGTATTATGCTCAGAAACAGAAAATACATAAAACATGCTTTAAAAACTCTCCCCTCGCTCCTGCCATGTGCCAGGACTAGGCTCAATGTGCTTAGACTAGGCTCTGTGCCCCACACAAAAGGCCCTGTTGTGGTCTAAAACATCAAGGAGGCTGGTGGGTAGTCATGAATCGGGGGCCATATTTTTTCTTTTGGTGAGCCATGACCATAAATAAGAGGCCTGCTTATCTCAACCACCAGTTATTGCAGATAGAAGTTAAAAACAGCAGCATCTGCACATGATTCATTCATCAGGCAAGATGGCCGCCCGGTGAGGAGCTCCGGCCGGGAGCTCCCAGTCTGTGATTGCCGTTCTGACCTTAAAACCCCTTTTTCCCCGTAATTTTCCCCATAGTATCCGGACAGCAGACATGGAGAAGACTTGGCCGATGCCCGGTGGAGTCGCTTGGTTCGGCTATAGGGGAGTCTGGCCCAGGTTTCTCCAGAGGCCATTTCCTACCAAGCCGGACATCGGGGCATGGCTTACCTCACCCCGCTGATGCTTCTCTTTCCAACTCTACCGCCTCCTCCTGATGACTATTCAGCCTCGGCGCAGTTCCGGCTCCTTCGGATGGCGTCGGAATGCTCTAGGGCGTGATTCTACTCTTTCCGGGACATTGAGATGACTTGGCCATTGCCCAGTGGAGCAGCTTGGTTCGGCTATCAAGGAGTCCGGCCTGGGTTCTCCCGCGGCCGTCACCTACCCAGCTGGACATCGGGGAAAGACATTCCTCATCCTGCTGCTGCTGCTGTTCTCTCCCTCTGCTCACTTTCTCGAAATGAGTCACCGCGGATGACTGATGATGGGGCAAGCCATGGCACAGCTCAGTCTCCATCGGCTGTCTGCCAGTGCTCGCTGCCTCCCCATGCTGGCCATCTGCCTGGATGTGCTTCGCCTCGTCCCCGACTTCCGAGACCCGAGAGACCTTTTCCAGGAATGGGAGCGTGGGAGCCATGACCGGGGGTTTGCCTACACCGATGCCCCAGTGTTCACGAGCCTGCACGCCTCTTTTCTCTTCCTCCTGCCTTTGACTTTGGAACTGCGTACCCCCCTTAGACCCTCTTTTTTTTGCACTTAAATCAAGGTCCCTGGTTTGCATCTATGGACTTTTTGACTTTTTGAAATTTGCCCTGCCCGCCATTTTGTTGCTGATCACCGCTGATTCCCCGGACACACCATCTTGTTGAACCTATGTCCTTCCCCCTTTCCTCTGTTCTCCTCCTGACAATCCTCAAACGTTTCCCCCTCTTTCTGGTCTGCCTTAACTCCATCCCCCCTCCCCGTCTCTCTCCTATCCCCGCACCCTCTCTCATAACACTACTTTTGTCACCCTCTATCTTCTCTCCCCCCTTTAATTTTTCGACTATCCTTCTTAATTCCGTGCAACTCTGTCTTTAATTTACTGTATAACACAACAGAAATCCTGGGGTCTAAAGGTAAAGGAAAATAGGTGGTATGTGGGGTGAGGAGAGAAAGCCTAATGTACGTAGTGAAAATGGAGGAGGCTCCAAAACCAAGGTCATGTAATCACCGAGGGTAGAACCCCATCACATGGGATTTTCATCCCAAAGAAAATCTCAAAATCTCCCAGGGCAGGCAGCGCCCTTATGTGAGATGTGAGTCCTTTGTGCTATGATTGATATGCACCAAACAATGAAATAAATCAAAAATGAGCCTAAAGTGAGTGGGGATTGCAGTGCTAGTAGTAGTGAAAAAAGTAGGTGTATTAAAACTAGTGACGGGACGGCCAGAGGACTTCTGTTAGACAATGCCGTCCCGATGTAAGATTAAAAAGAAGTGGGGGCAACACTAATCTAGTCTGATCAATGAAGCAACGTGAAAGAATGTGGTCGACATGTTTCAGCCATAACGCCTGACTAGGCTAGGCTTTCATCAGGACCTAGAAGCTACTGCAGGGAAAAAAACGTGACAAAGGATATGGTATGCACCCTCAACTTGATTGTAGAGTGCAAGTCTCTTCAGCGAAACATACAGCACCTAAATAACAGATAAAGAGGAGACAGTGTGGAAATAAAACCGATATGCTCAGTCATGATAAATAGGAAAAATGTATAAATATAGACTTGAAGCATGGTCCAACTCACCCGATCAAACTGGGTGGTAAGAGGACCTCCACCTGGCAACCGCTCAGGAAGGAACACCGCTCTGGAATGGAAATGTAAGGACTGGTGAAGGGGCTTACACAAATAGAGCAAGTGTCAAAGAGGTGGGAAAGACAGCTGAAAACTAGGGAGAACTGCCCGGGGCAGAGTCTGCACACAAAATGAGCTCGGTGAGATCATTGTGACAATTAAAACATGGCTGCAAAAGGGCAGATAGTCAGAGTGATCACGGATAATGCAGATCCGTACAGAGGCAGACCAAGATTGAGGCGAGGAGATACCATGCTAAAAGATAAGCGCCTTAGAATGAACGCAAACACCGGCAGCGTAGAAGCCTACCTGTCCGTCGGGGAACCAGGCTGGAATGAGCCTGCAGCCGGAGGTCCCGTGTGATTGGACGGAGGCGGAAGAAATGAAAAAACTGCCGGTGGAAGGGGCCAATGGCGTGGCAGGTATAGTACACAAGCTGGAGTGGGAGCCAATACAAAACGCTGTCACACGCATCTGGCTGTTGATGGAAATGACAGGGCAGGAATGACGCTGTCAAAATATCGCTGACTCGATGCACCTGGGGAGTCAGGGAGATGACGCGGTGCGCTTGAGGAATGCGGAAGCCGCCGTCAGATATAGAATGACGGCTCTCAAGGCACGTGTTGCTCTGAAAGGTGCGAGTCATCTTGGTGAATACGGGCGGAAGTCAAGAACACCAAAAAAATGCTTGTGTGTAATGTCCCAGGGAGGCCACGGGCTGTAGGGCAGACGGTTATGGAACAAAAATCACGGCCAAAGGTGTAAACGCCAGTGGATGCGGGGGGAAGAAAGCAAGGATATGATGTGGGCTGGATCACGAGTGTCCCCCTCAGAAGTTTGAAACAAGGTCAAAAGGACAGGCTAAGTGCGTTTATAACGATAGCCAAGGGATATCGTCATTAAGTCCCCGAACATGTGTTTGTAGTTTATACACCCACCTCTGCTCTCGTTTAAAAAGGAAAGCGGAGCTGTCTGTAAGGTGTGGTGGTATGTGGGGTTTGTCAATGACGGTCCAATGTAAGTCATCAGGGGCATGTTTAACCTCCAAAAAGTGGTTAGTAAGTTTGGTGGAGGTGCGGCCACACCGTATCGTGCTCTTGTGTTCCAGAATACGAGTTTTAATACGGCGGGTGGTCATGCCGATGTATCTCAACTCGCAAGGGCAGGTGATCAAATAGATCAGATGGGAGCTGTTGCAGTTCGTATGGCTCCTCAAAATCCAGGGTCGGCCAGTGCCAATGTCAATCTCCTTGGTCACAGAGGTAAGGCTGCATGCAGCACAAGAACCACAAGGGTAATGGCCCACAACTGGAGGGAGTCCCCACAAGGTAGGTTGGGTGCATCTCTGATTAATGCGTGGGCGGGTATGTACCAATTGGTCCCTGATATTGCTGCTGCGTTTAAACGCAAAAAGGGGTTGGGGTAGCCCAACCTCACCTATATTAAGAATCTTCCAATTGGAAAGAATGATTTTCTTGAGTTTATTGGAAAATTGGCAATAGGTGTGGACACACGTGAGTCTGTTTTCGGATGCTTTAGGAGTCTTGGGTTCTAACAGAGCCTCTCGGTTGTTGTTAGCAGCTCGTTTAGAAGCCCTCCGAATGAGATGTTTAGGGTAGTTTCTAGCCAGCAATTGCTTAGAGAGATTGTTGGCGTGTTCCTTGTATTTATCGCTAGAGGAACAATTCCGTTTAAGGCGCAGGAATTGGCCGAAGGGCAGATTGTCACGCAGAGCTCGTGGGTGAAAGCTGTCATACTTTAAAAGAGCGTTCACCGCCATGGGCTTTCTGTATAGCTCTGTGCCCAAATACCCTTCCGATGGGGTGATGAGGATGTCGAGAAAGGGTAAGTGAGTCTTGGAGTACTCGCAAGTGAATTTCAAAAAGGGGTCACAGTTGTTGAGCCAGTCTTTGAAGGCCAAGAGGGAGGACAGGGATCCCTGCCACAGCACAAACACATCATCTATGTACCTCTTCCAAATCGTGATGTGATCCCTATATGGGTTGGTAGTATTGAGGACATGTTGTTCTTCAAAAACATGAACGTACAGGTTCGCCAGGCTGGGAGCAAAAATGCTCCCCATTGATGTACCTGATACTTGCAAGAATAGCTGGTCCTCGAATTGGAAGAAGTTCTCTTTCATTGCAAGTCTGGCACAGGACATGATGAAAGAGACTGGAGTAATGGAGTCAGGAGGATCTGCAAGCAGGAGAGATTCAATGACAGATAAAGTTTCATCCTGCGGGATACAAGTGTATAGCGACTCCACATCAAATGATACAAGAAAGTCAGTAGTGCAATCAAAGGACAAATCCGTAAGGAGGATGAGAATATCCTTGGTGTCCTTGAGGTAGGTGGGCATCTTCGACACTAAGGGACGAAGGAAATGGTCAGTAAAAGCCGACAGGGGTTCCAGTAAGGACCCCAGCCCTGAGATGATAGGGCGGCCAGGGGGAGGGTGCACCTTCTTGTGTACCTTGGGTAAAATGTAGAAGTACGGTATAGTGGCAGTGGAATTAACCAGGTATTGTGCTTCATTAGAAGTGATCCAGCCGTTGGCACTGGCTTCATTGACTAAGATCCGGATCGTCTGAAGTAGACGTGTGGTGGGATCTTCGGCAAGGGGTTGATAGAAATTGGTGTTACCCAACTGTCTTAAACATTCAGAACGGTAGGCAGTGGTGTCCATCAAGACAGTGGCGCCACCCTTGTCTGCTGGTTTGATAATTATGGTATCATCAGAAGTGAGGGAGTTTAATGCCAGGCGTTCTGACTTGGTGAGGTTCTGATATTGGCGGTTAGTGGAGCCGCTGAAGGAAGATACTTGAGAGGTCACTGCTTTCTCGAAGGTGAGAACCTGTGGAGGAATTTGGCTAGGCAAAGGATTAAAAGAGGATTTAATTCGTAAGCCTGTGTTCAAGTCATGATCGCTCGGTGAGCTGAGGGATTCTGCTCTGAAGAAAAAATTCAAACGAATTTTCCTAAAGAATTGGGCAAGTTCCTGGTGGATGGAGAACATGTCTCCTTTGAAGGACGGAACAAAGCCAAGACCTTTATTAAGAAGAGAGTTCTCGTCAGCTGTGAGGATTCTACTAGATAAATTAATAACTAGGTCGCGCTCGTGCTCGGAGCGGCTGGAGTGTTCCTCGAGTTCAGTGGTAGATTCCCTTGTTGTTGGTCCTGCCATTGGACTTGGTTCCGTCTCCTTCCCCTGGATCACAGGCTTACGAATTAAATCCTCTTTTAATCCTTTGCCTAGCCAAATTCCTCCACAGGTTCTCACCTTCGAGAAAGCAGTGACCTCTCAAGTATCTTCCTTCAGCGGCTCCACTAACCGCCAATATCAGAACCTCACCAAGTCAGAACGCCTGGCATTAAACTCCCTCACTTCTGATGATACCATAATTATCAAACCAGCAGACAAGGGTGGCGCCACTGTCTTGATGGACACCACTGCCTACCGTTCTGAATGTTTAAGACAGTTGGGTAACACCAATTTCTATCAACCCCTTGCCGAAGATCCCACCACACGTCTACTTCAGACGATCCGGATCTTAGTCAATGAAGCCAGTGCCAACGGCTGGATCACTTCTAATGAAGCACAATACCTGGTTAATTCCACTGCCACTATACCGTACTTCTACATTTTACCCAAGGTACACAAGAAGGTGCACCCTCCCCCTGGCCGCCCTATCATCTCAGGGCTGGGGTCCTTACTGGAACCCCTGTCGGCTTTTACTGACCATTTCCTTCGTCCCTTAGTGTCGAAGATGCCCACCTACCTCAAGGACACCAAGGATATTCTCATCCTCCTTACGGATTTGTCCTTTGATTGCACTACTGACTTTCTTGTATCATTTGATGTGGAGTCGCTATACACTTGTATCCCGCAGGATGAAACTTTATCTGTCATTGAATCTCTCCTGCTTGCAGATCCTCCTGACTCCATTACTCCAGTCTCTTTCATCATGTCCTGTGCCAGACTTGCAATGAAAGAGAACTTCTTCCAATTCGAGGACCAGCTATTCTTGCAAGTATCAGGTACATCAATGGGGAGCATTTTTGCTCCCAGCCTGGCGAACCTGTACGTTCATGTTTTTGAAGAACAACATGTCCTCAATACTACCAACCCATATAGGGATCACATCACGATTTGGAAGAGGTACATAGATGATGTGTTTGTGCTGTGGCAGGGATCCCTGTCCTCCCTCTTGGCCTTCAAAGACTGGCTCAACAACTGTGACCCCTTTTTGAAATTCACTTGCGAGTACTCCAAGACTCACTTACCCTTTCTCGACATCCTCATCACCCCATCGGAAGGGTATTTGGGCACAGAGCTATACAGAAAGCCCATGGCGGTGAACGCTCTTTTAAAGTATGACAGCTTTCACCCACGAGCTCTGCGTGACAATCTGCCCTTCGGCCAATTCCTGCGCCTTAAACGGAATTGTTCCTCTAGCGATAAATACAAGGAACACGCCAACAATCTCTCTAAGCAATTGCTGGCTAGAAACTACCCTAAACATCTCATTCGGAGGGCTTCTAAACGAGCTGCTAACAACAACCGAGAGGCTCTGTTAGAACCCAAGACTCCTAAAGCATCCGAAAACAGACTCACGTGTGTCCACACCTATTGCCAATTTTCCAATAAACTCAAGAAAATCATTCTTTCCAATTGGAAGATTCTTAATATAGGTGAGGTTGGGCTACCCCAACCCCTTTTTGCGTTTAAACGCAGCAGCAATATCAGGGACCAATTGGTACATACCCGCCCACGCATTAATCAGAGATGCACCCAACCTACCTTGTGGGGACTCCCTCCAGTTGTGGGCCATTACCCTTGTGGTTCTTGTGCTGCATGCAGCCTTACCTCTGTGACCAAGGAGATTGACATTGGCACTGGCCGACCCTGGATTTTGAGGAGCCATACGAACTGCAACAGCTCCCATCTGATCTATTTGATCACCTGCCCTTGCGAGTTGAGATACATCGGCATGACCACCCGCCGTATTAAAACTCGTATTCTGGAACACAAGAGCACGATACGGTGTGGCCGCACCTCCACCAAACTTACTAACCACTTTTTGGAGGTTAAACATGCCCCTGATGACTTACATTGGACCGTCATTGACAAACCCCACATACCACCACACCTTACAGACAGCTCCGCTTTCCTTTTTAAACGAGAGCAGAGGTGGGTGTATAAACTACAAACACATGTTCGGGGACTTAATGACGATATCCCTTGGCTATCGTTATAAACGCACTTAGCCTGTCCTTTTGACCTTGTTTCAAACTTCTGAGGGGGACACTCGTGATCCAGCCCACATCATATCCTTGCTTTCTTCCCCCCGCATCCACTGGCGTTTACACCTTTGGCCGTGATTTTTGTTCCATAACCGTCTGCCCTACACCCCGTGGCCTCCCTGGGACATTACACACAAGCATTTTTTTGGTGTTCTTGACTTCCGCCCGTATTCACCAAGATGACTCGCACCTTTCAGAGCAACACGTGCCTTGAGAGCCGTCATTCTATATCTGACGGCGGCTTCCGCATTCCTCAAGCGCACCGCGTCATCTCCCTGACTCCCCAGGTGCATCGAGTCAGCGATATTTTGACAGCGTCATTCCTGCCCTGTCATTTCCATCAACAGCCAGATGCGTGTGACAGCGTTTTGTATTGGCTCCCACTCCAGCTTGTGTACTATACCTGCCACGCCATTGGCCCCTTCCACCGGCAGTTTTTTCATTTCTTCCGCCTCCGTCCAATCACACGGGACCTCCGGCTGCAGGCTCATTCCAGCCTGGTTCCCCGACGGACAGGTAGGCTTCTACGCTGCCGGTGTTTGCGTTCATTCTAAGGCGCTTATCTTTTAGCATGGTATCTCCTCGCCTCAATCTTGGTCTGCCTCTGTACGGATCTGCATTATCCGTGATCACTCTGACTATCTGCCCTTTTGCAGCCATGTTTTAATTGTCACAATGATCTCACCGAGCTCATTTTGTGTGCAGACTCTGCCCCGGGCAGTTCTCCCTAGTTTTCAGCTGTCTTTCCCACCTCTTTGACACTTGCTCTATTTGTGTAAGCCCCTTCACCAGTCCTTACATTTCCATTCCAGAGCGGTGTTCCTTCCTGAGCGGTTGCCAGGTGGAGGTCCTCTTACCACCCAGTTTGATCGGGTGAGTTGGACCATGCTTCAAGTCTATATTTATACATTTTTCCTATTTATCATGACTGAGCATATCGGTTTTATTTCCACACTGTCTCCTCTTTATCTGTTATTTAGGTGCTGTATGTTTCGCTGAAGAGACTTGCACTCTACAATCAAGTTGAGGGTGCATACCATATCCTTTGTCACGTTTTTTTCCCTGCAGTAGCTTCTAGGTCCTGATGAAAGCCTAGCCTAGTCAGGCGTTATGGCTGAAACATGTCGACCACATTCTTTCACGTTGCTTCATTGATCAGACTAGATTAGTGTTGCCCCCACTTCTTTTTAATCTTACATCGGGACGGCATTGTCTAACAGAAGTCCTCTGGCCGTCCCGTCACTAGTTTTAATACACCTACTTTTTTCACTACTACTAGCACTGCAATCCCCACTCACTTTAGGCTCATTTTTGATTTATTTCATTGTTTGGTGCATATCAATCATAGCACAAAGGACTCACATCTCACATAAGGGCGCTGCCTGCCCTGGGAGATTTTGAGATTTTCTTTGGGATGAAAATCCCATGTGATGGGGTTCTACCCTCGGTGATTACATGACCTTGGTTTTGGAGCCTCCTCCATTTTCACTACGTACATTAGGCTTTCTCTCCTCACCCCACATACCACCTATTTTCCTTTACCTTTAGACCCCAGGATTTCTGTTGTGTTATATGTACTTCTATGGGGGAATCAATCCTGTGCGGTCTCTAAACTTGCTCCCTCCGACCCTCTGGTGCCCAACCGTTTCTTATTAGGTTTAATTTACTGTACCTTGACCTTATGTTAATCGCTATGATTCCTGAACTCTTGAGTCGAACGTCTTTCTCTTTTCGCTCGTCTGCCTTTACTCCCTCCCCCCTCAGGTTCCCCTCCCCCCACCCCCACCTATCCTTTTACTTATATTCTTGTCCCCCCTTCTCTCTCAGCCTCTTATGATTTGTCATTTACTTTGAAATTTCCGTGAAAATGTTTAAATTATTATTCTTGTAACTCGCTGTTGTTCCTTATGTAAAGCGCTCTGATACCTCCGGGTCTAGCCAGCGCTATATAAAACTCAATAAATAAATACAAATTCAGCACGCATCTTGGATTAGAGCAAAAAAGTCTGAAATTTTGAGAAACAAGAGGAAACTTCTGCCATGCTATTTTCTTATTAAAGTCAGGTTTGGCACATGAGAGTGGCATGGGTCCAATCCCACCAAACTAATAAGAAACCCTGAGAAAAATGGAATACAATTTCTCCATTCCTCCAATATTCGTTTTTTTTCCAGTGAACAAACTGGGAAAACTTGTGAGAGATTTTAAAACTAAAAGAAGCAAGAAACAATGGTAAAGGAGGAGCTTGAGGAAAGACTTCCTTCCTCCCCACTTAAGATTGTGACTAATTCTTGCAATAGCTTATTGGAAATCATAGAAACTCACAAACTTACTAACAAAAAAGGCATCCTTGATTCTTGGAGACTCCGAGAAATTATAGGGAGATCCTCAGTGGCAAGACTGTATATTGAACTTACTGAGACACTTAGGGGGATATGTACAAGGAAGTGGAGGAGAGAGGCTTTAGCCTTCCTGGCTTAACGCCTTTCTCCTCCACTTCTGAAACACAAGGCTGCACCATATTTACAAGAATGTGGTGAAGCCATGCGTTTCCCCCTGCGATGGTGCTAAGTTTAGCAACTTAGCGCCAGCGCAGGCACCCTTGCACCAGAGTGCAAGGGTGTCGGTGTGCAGGGGAGGATTGTTTATGTGTAGGAAGGTGTCCCTTCCTGCACACAAACAATCCTAGAAATGCCATCTTTATACTTTATGCGTGCTGCTATACGCAGCACACATGAAAGTGACAAAATTGCATTTTTTTAAAAGTTTGTTTATGTACAGGAAGGGACACCTTCCTGCATATAAGCAAACCATGGAATTTTGCTTTTTCCATGTGTGTTGCACAAGGCAGCGCACATGGAAAAAGCAAAAATGTGGAGAAATAATGTATTTCTCATCGTTTCGCTAACTTAAGACCAGTTTTTACCTCGTCGTATTTTGGCGCTACCTCCTATGTACGCCACTGTTGTACATAGGGGGCAGCATCAAAATGAATGGGTGTTGAGGTGGAACGCCCACCGCAACAACCACTGCCCACTGCTTTCACACTAACCATAGCGTGAAAGGGGGCCTTATGTACAAGGCAGTGTTAAGCCACGTTATGTGGCTTAACGCTGCCTTGTACATAAGGTGCAGACCCTGTCGCCACCACAACGCCAATATAGGTGACGTTGTGGTGGTCATAGAGGCTTGTACATATGCCCGTTCAACTTCTCATTTACAAGTTGGCGTTCGTGGAGGTGGGGGAGGGTGCAAATACGGGCTCAGTGGAAGTAATAGGTTTATATTGATGTTCAAGTTTGCCCAAATTGCTGTTAACTGTGCAACTCCATTACAGGGTCTCAGCTCCTCTCACTCCTTATTGGCAAATCCCTTTCTCACATGGCTAAGAAGTAAAGTCTCTGCAAATATTATTTTCTTCAATGCAATAAGAACCTTGGAGGATCCACTCTCTATTTCTTCCTACCGTATAACTCCTGCTTAGGACTGAGGTCATCACTTACCATCCCACAAGTCAAAAGAAACGATTCCGCTTCTTAACCCTTTCCCAAAAGATCTTGAGGTAATTTGCATTTTGGTGGTATGAGGTTGCATTCTACTCCTGCGTCTGAGTAGGCAGCCTGAAAATTCCTCCAAGCTCAAGTTTTTCCAATAGTGTTTACCTATGGCCTTTTACAGGGATTCTAGCTTTTGCTTTCGCACAAGTATGATTACTCTTGACTTCCTGTATAAAGGGATATCTTCATTATTCGATTCACATCCCACAAGAGACTATAACGTGGATACAAGTAGATTGTTTCATAAACACAAACACCGCTGACAAACATCATAGACAATCATCACAAAACAAACATGTTAACTATAAACACAGATAATACCATGCACTTTGAAAAATGGCAACTCGCTTCTAACACTGCCCAATATTTTTCACTTCTTTGGACCTTGAGAGAAGAACTACTCTTTTAGAAAGATGTGCAAGAAATGTCTAACTTTTATATAGTTACGTCATGTCCTCAGATTGTCTAAATTTTTATTGTTTTGTACACTAGTAAAGTCATTCAATCAAGCGTGTGAACAATGGGTTCTTACCTACGCCAATAAGGGGCAGAAACCAATGAGATTTTGCCTAATCCAAACATACAGTTCTTGTATAATGGCATTCTGGGCACATAAAATTGCCATTAATACATTGTCTTATCCACGGTGGTCATGTGGTAAATGGACTGCAAGTGTGTACAGTCAGTGTCCATTTTTATGATAAGGCTGCTGCAATGTAGATACGGTAAGTCGCACTTGGCTGGTTACACATGACTATAGCAAAACAAAAGGGGATGATGGACGGAGTGTTGAACAATGCAAGCACTCACCCCCAGTCAACTGATCTGGGTTTAATCATCATCGTTCTTTTGCCCACTACGCCACCCCAGTTCAGACATGGCCATATGCAAATCAGTCTGACCCTGTGCCTCATGGGAACAGTCCAGCCCGAACTGCCATGCCATGTCTTCCCTGGACCGGAAACAAGCATTCTGGGATCGGTTTCTGGCTAATCAGGCGTCATCAGCCAGGCTAGCCTGAATCCAGTGGCAAAGTGAGCAAGGGACCCATGTCTGGGCATTCCCTACCAACTTAGGGCGAACAAAGCAAAACCGAAGGGGATGATGGATGGAGTGTTGAACAATGCAAGCACTCACCCCCAGTCAATTGATATGGGTTTAATCCATCATCATTCTTTAGCTCACTCTGCCACCCCAGTTCAGACATGGCCATATGCAAACCAGTCTGACCCTGTGACTCATGGGAACAGTCCAGCCTGGATGAGCTACCTGCACCACACAACCACGAGGAGAGAGGTAAGGGGGATTGGGCCTGGCGCAGCAGTTTCTATTTTAGGGTCTGGGGGCCATGGGGGTCATGCAGGGGTAGGTTTTTAGGGTAGGGCAAGGGTTTGGGGGGGGGTCGTGTTTTAGGCTTTAGGGTGGGGCAAGGGTCGGGGCAGGGGGATCGTGCAGGCATAGTGTTTTAGGGTTCAGGGTAGGACAAGGGCAGGGTGTGGGGAGGGGTGGGAGGGTCGTGGAGGGGTAGGCGTTTTAGGATAGGGCAAGGGCTGGGGCTGGTGGGTGGAGGTCTTGCAGGGGGTAGTGTTTTAGGGTTTAGGGTAGGGCAAGGGCTGGGTGCCAGGGGCGTGTCGATCAGGGGTAGAGTTTTAGGGTTTGGGGCAGGGGAAGTCTATTTTTTAGAAGGGTTGGGGGCTGGGGGTGGGGTGGGGTGTGCCATGGACCGGGATTAGGGTTTAGAATAGGGGTCACGGAAACATTTATCATGTATATATTTTTAATCAAACATGGTTTTACAATGAATTTTGTTGTAAAGACATGCACGATAAACGTATATTCGCTGTTAAATATGCATTGTAAAGGTTTGCGATGTAAAGGCATTTGCATTGATAGAGTGCTCGGCACTCTTAAAAATTTGTAAGAGTGCATTATACTCATGGACGAACTGCGCTAGCATATATTCTGTTGTATTCTAGGATTTTATGAATTGGGGAAGGTGATGTCTGAGCTCATGTTTCTAAGCGAATGACTTAGCTGCCACAACGCAACACCTCAAGGGAAAGGTTATCAATAAATCTATCGAACCAGATTACTTTCTGAGCACAAATGTTTATACACAGCGTGAAATGGTGTACAAATTACACTACACATGCATCAAACGCATTAGGATATTTTGAGCACCTAAAACGTCCTGACATTGCAAATTTTATCTCACTACTAGATATAATTTAACGTGACTACTAAAATTCAATTTACAAATTTGATTTTATTGGAGCGTGAGGCGGGGGGGGGGGCGAAGGTCACTGCAGGCCATCTTCAGGAGGCCACAGAGCACGATGAAAAATGAAATAATAAGTGACAAGATTGATGGTAAATAGGTTAGGCACCAAAGTACCCTTAACATGACAATTACATTTTTAGTCACTTTTGGATGTAATTTATATTTTGAATGAAGAACTGGAAGTATTTTATGAGCTACAGCTAAACATATTACTTTTAAAGAAGTTTTCGGTGAATAAGTATACCAGTACCTTCATTGCACACCTTGGTAAGCAGATGCCAAAAAGGGCCTGGGAGAATTTTTTTGCTATGCGCAAACATGTCTCCCTTGAATGAAATTCACTCCATGGTCTAAAAAGCAATCTTGCAACATGTTGTATGGAATTATATCTCTGACTTGAAATGCATTTTGCACAAAAGCAAGCCTCAGAGTGCCTCGAAGTGACGACTTTTAGGTGAAATGAACTAAGACAGAGTGTCAGCAAGTCGAGGAAAGCAGACACCTTGTGGATCCACCAGCAGGGGGCAGCAAAGAGTGTGGCGGCGCGTCGCAGATCATTTATTTTTGCCTGTGGCTCTGACAAATCCTCACATTCCTGCGCACGAATTTCATACACTTGCTGAAAAACACTGCTGTGATTTTAAACCCCTTTGTCGCAGCGAATTACAGCAGAACCTCAAGAAGTTAAAATGGGAAAGTACAGGTGTCAAAAGGCCAGTAAACAGGCAGTGGGACACTTTGATAACACCATCTGTCATTTTCTGTCATGGCAGCACCTGCTGGCACTCGATAGCTGTGCATGGTGCAATGTCTTTCATATCCTAGTCTGGCGTTTACTTTGCAAGGGTGGCTCTTCTGTGTGTGTTTATATATACAGGATATTTCAGAATGCGCCAGTGTTCATCCATCATCCTGAAGGTGCCGCGTTATCATCTGAACAGACCTTGTCTAGACATTCACTTCAGCCAACTTAGCCAGCTTGCTGGGTTATGATGAATCCAGTGCTTGCCATGAATATCATTGACTTTATCTTTTCCGAGTATATCATTTGCATGCTTTTCTTCCAAAATTATTTTCCACATTGAGTCATTTTTTTCGATTAAAGGAGACCCGTATTAAAAAAAAAATATGTGAAGAATGGAGCAAGTATGACATTGGCATATGATATAGATCTCATGATTGCTGGTAACTTTGGGATATATTGCTTTTTGGCAGTGGTGTAAAGATATGTTCCCATCAAAGATGTATTGCACAGTTTACAAAGGCGCCTGAGAAGTTCACAAGAGCTATACATTGCAGACCATAGCAGGAGGTTAGATGGGTGCGGATGGGTGAGAAAAACGACAGAAATAAAATGTTTTGTGGTGTAAGTTAAAGTAGAGCAACATGTAGGAGCGTTCTGCTTTAGAAATGTTAATCCCCAACATGATGTTTTCCTTTTGGGTGACTTTAATCTTGAGACTTATAAAACGCAACATACATACAGCAGTCGGAATGTTGTAACTTCCACGGTCCTAAATATAACGTCACTTTAACATTTGTTTTATCAGTGAATTTCTGGGGCCTTCTTAAAGCAAAGTAAGATATTAAAATCGCTAACTATAACTTCACCTTAACCTTTCTTATTTGTGTTTTCAGTGAATTTCTAAGGTTTTTAAATGTAAACCATGTAACACCAACCCCCGGCTGCTCACAGCGTGGGGTTGGCTACAAAGGCTGGCCTGTGATCAAGCCCTCTGTCCAAACCCTACCCCCAACACAGGTAGCAAACCCCTTGCCAAATGTTGTGCCTGGTGTGGGGTTGGACACAGTGCCTGGCCAACCTCCTTCGAGCAGCCAGCACAGATCAGTACGGCCCCCTGCGCTTCAGAAGGACTCTTGTGGGAGCAGGGGAACCTCCCTAACGCCTGTGAGAGTCCTGCGGGATAGCAGAACCCCCAATTTCTTTTTAAGTTTTCCAAATGGGGAGTACCTCTGAGCCCCCCCCTTCCACAATGTCCAAAAGGTTAGTGCGCCCCTTCTCTACCCATTTAGAAAATTGGCCCCAGCTGCAATCCTTCTGGGACCCCACAAGGTCCAAGAGGTCAGGGTACACTTACCATACCCTTATACCGTTTTATAAATTTGCAGGACACAGGGACCAAGTCTCCGGGTCTTGAAATGGTGGCCACAACAGTTTTCTTCATGTTAAGGGCAAGCTCCTGCAGGATTCACAGCAGCTTTTTGGTCCTACGGTAACAAGATGGACAACAGGAAAAGAGGCCCTCTCAGCCGATCAGATTGCGAGAGTCCCATGAGCCCACATATGCAAATATTTTAAATCACAATTTCTTAAAAACTGCTCAAAGGATATACACCAAATTGCATTCAGCCCCTTGGGCTGCAGCATTGTTAAAAAATACTTATGAAAATTGCATGAGAACATTTTTATTTCAGGAGCCCACTAGCCCCCCTTTTTTCTCATCCCCCGCATGACTGATCACCCTGAAACTTTAAAGGGAGAAGTTGGGTTGAATGAACATTTTTGTTTTGGAAAGTTTCATGAAAATTGCTCAAATGGCCCCAAAGGGATTAGCAAGCTAAAAAAAACACTCTACCTATGGTAACTATAAATATATGGTAAATAAACACACAAAAATGTACTGTTGTACCGTTAGGCCTGTCATCATTTGGGTGGTCTTCCCCCAAACTGTTCACCTACCCTCCTCCAATTTACTGAACCTATTTTTATTATTGTCCATAGGACCCTGTGCACATTACCACTGCTAACCAGAGCTGAGGTTTTTGTGCTGTTTCCCTTAAACATGGTTACATTGGTTTATACCCAACTGGCATATTTAATTTACTCATAAATCCCTTGTAAAGTGGTATAATATTTACCTAAGGCCTCCAAATTAAATGCAACTACTGGGCCTGCAGCACTGATTGTGCCACCCAATTAATTATCCCATTAAAATATGTCCCAGGCCTGCCACTGCAGCCTGAATTAGGTTTTACACTGCCATGTAAACCTGGCATTCAAACCCCCTTGCCAAGCCTTAAACGTCCCTTAATTACATATGCCACCCCAAGGTAGACCCTAGGTAGCACATAGGGAAGGGTTCTGTTTAATTAAAAAGGTTGGACATGTACATTTAAGTTCTAAATATCCTTGTAGTGAAAAACCCCATTGTTTGTTTTTCCCTACTGTGAGGCCTAACCCTTCCATAAGATAATATTGGTGATTCCTTACTACATTTATTAAGCTGTAAATTCTAATTTGGAACTTGTAGCTATATCATTCTTGCTGTCTTTGGAGTTGTAATGAGAAACACTATTTAATGGTAAATTTGGGTAGTTTTTTGCAATTTTAAACACACCACGTTTAGAAAGTTGCCATTTTTTAACATTAGCCCTTTTGCACATGTAGCCTGTCTTTGGTCACATGAATGGTTGTAACTGGCAGACTTTCTGAATTCCTCCCAGACAGCCACACTATAGAGTGATTAGATGTGATGGATGAGCCATCCGCTGGCAGGATGAGGGGCGAACCTGGTCACAGCCCCACTTACAAATGAAAAGGGAGTGCTCTGCCATCACAAAAAAGATCTAACACCTCCACATTATCACTGCAGCCAGCCTGGTGATTGAGCAGGAGAGTGAGGAAATTCCATACATTTCAAAGCCAGTTTCTAGAAGCTTCTCCCACTATCCAGAAGAGGGCACCAGGTTAATCAATGGGGACCTCAAACACCAACTCTTCAGTACACGTCTGGACTTGTGGACTCTTTCAGAAAGAAGGGATGTTGTGCTGCTGAAAGGACTACTACTTCCTGGCAGCACAATCACAGCGCCTTACCTGATTTCTTGCTCTTGGGTCAGAACAGCTCGACAGCGACGGGGTCCCTACGCTGTTTGTCTCCCCCGCTGCCATTCAACACCATTGGCCGCTGCGGGGGGAGACTACAGCTCCCGTGATCCTGTGCGAGCCCGTCTGTTCCTGCGTTCCAGCGCGCCCGGAGGCGCTTAAAAAGCGAGTGCTCCCCTCGCGTCGTGGGACGCGCGCGGGCGCCGCCGGGCTGAGCCCGGGCAGAGGGCGGGCCGTCTGTGGCCGTCCGGGGCTGGACGAGGCTGGGCTGGGCCACGGACTTTGGCCCATACTTTTAAGGCTCTGGACTAGCAAGTAAGACTTCATATAGACTAGCGGTGTATGTTTGTAGCCTCAGCTGGGGGTATTGTTTGCTTGACATTGTATACTGCCCGGTGAAGACATTGTTGCTTATTTTATCTATAGCTAGTTCCAGTAGTCCACTTCATGTCCATGCCTAGGTCTGTAAAACTAGCCGTCACAAATGATACTAGGACAATGGATAACTATCTTGTCAAAGTGGTAAATAAGATCAATAAAGACAGGAGACATTCACTTGGCAGATCGAGTCCAGAAACGTCACCAATAAGGTTAACCTTGTCCACTACGCCAATGCTCGCCCTAGATAGTGGCTGTGTTAACACTAACAATGTAGATGCAAATAATGACTTGGCTATTCTAGTAAGCTCTGAAGAGCGTGTAACCCCAAATGATCCTGGTTCCAGCCAGAGTCCGGCCACCTGTCTAAAGGATATTTCTACCCCATCTCCTGTGCGTAGAACGGTGCGTGCATGCAGGAAGGTCCCGGTCAAGAGGGTGGTGACCCGAAAGCCTAAAAAACAAGGTCCAGCCTCGTTAAGTAGGGGGGATACCCCAGAGTCAGAGCCCATTAATAATGCGGAGGCAAGTACTCTCCACTCAGCACACATAGAATACTTGGCTTCTATCCTACAGTCCAAACTAGAGGCTCTGATTAGCCCATTGTTGTAGAAGCTAGATTTAGTCTCACTAGAGGTTACCAGATTGAAAGGTCTCTTAGATTCTCATTTGACTCGGCCCTCCACCCTGTCGACCCCTCAACCAGGTCTATCGGGCTCCACAGGCCATAGTTTATTGGAACCCGTATTCCACACCACTGTTTTGACTTCTTTTTTGTTAAATAATGTGACCAAATATTATACAGAGGTATCAGTTTTTAGTGACCATAATCCTGTTCTCTTAGAACTGTTGCTTGCAGATGTTATCTCCCTAAAATCAGTCCAAGATAGAGGGGGAGTAAATCTTATGGTTAAAGACCAAAATCGTAGGTTGAAATGGACAAAAATAGTCCCTGAAACTTTTTTACAGGAGGTTTTGTCTAGGACCGAGGACGAAGTTGCAATATGTTTAGCAAATAGATTTGAGTGCAATAAGGTCATAGCGGCCTTTGATTACATTTGCATAGAAATCGATCATAGCCTCCAGAATAAATCCAGATCAAAGCTGTTAGTGGGTAAAAGATGGTTCGACAAGAAATGCTCAAAGGCTCATGGCGATCTACTTAAAGCCCTGAAAGCCACTCCCAAAATCCGCGCGGAGATAGTGAGTGCAAGGACTATTTATAAAAAAACAATCCTAGAAAGAAAGAGGGTCTTGAAAGACAATGCTTTAGCGCAACTTCTAGAACCAGAAACTCTAAAAAATAGTGGCCTATTCTGGAAAACAATAAATCAGCCACTTTTTTTAGAAGACTCAAATACCCCTCTAGAGGCAAATATTCCTGATGAGGGCTGGATCAAACATTTTAGGGAAATATACACAGAATCTAACAGCACTGTTATTATCGCTGCCCCCACAGAAGTGGAGGATGGGGAACTGAGTACCGCTAAGGTCACTGTCACCTTTGTCCCAGCAGAAGTGGAACGGGCAATAGATTTGACCCCGAAAAACAAAGCTCCAGGCCCTGATGGGGTTCCAGGGGACGTTTTTAAACATGCACCCAAGTTTTGGTCTAAAATTTTATGTAATGTTTTTAACGTCCTTACAACCGATAAAATCCCGGATTCATGGAAAAAATCCATTATTATACCGGTCTTTAAAAAGGGAAACAGGCAAGACCCATCCTGTTATAGACCGATTTCTTTGATAGATTCATCGGTGAAAATACTGGGTAGGGTCATTCTATCAAGACTGAATGATTGGTTAAGTGAGAAAGGGGTCCTGTCTAATGTTCAGTACGGTTTCAGACCTAAAAGGAGCACAATTGACCAAGGTCTCAATCTGCACTTACTGGTTGAAAAATACACGAGGGCAAGGGAGGGGTCCATGTACCTGGGGTTCATGGACCTCTCGTCCGCCTTCAACCTTGTAAATCGTTCTAAGCTATGGAATATCCTGCTTAACATAGGCTTGGACAGGGCTCTTGTTTGTCTTTTGGCTGACCTTCATTCTGATCTAACAGCTGTGGTTAGAGTTACCTCGGAAGGGCGTTGTACAAGTAACTTTAAGTCAGAAAGAGGGGTGAGGCAGGGGTGCATTTTGGCTCCCCTCCTCTTTACTGTTTATATAAATGCCCTGGAACCTTCCCTAAAAGAGGCAACTCTTGATGTTCCGCGTATAGGTGAACTTGGTATTCCAGTTCTCCTATACGCGGATGATGCTGTTTTGCTTTCCCGAACTGGTGTGGGTCTTCAACGGCTATTGGATGCTTTTGAAGACTTTATGGGTACTCTGGACCTAAAGATCAATGTTAAAAAGTCCCAAATCATGATAATGGGCAAGGGAAAGAATAACAAGTTAATAAAAATATTTACATGTGGGAAACAAGAGCTCTGTGGAGTAGCCTCTTTCCCCTATTTAGGGATAACCTTTGATGAGAGAGGTACCTGGGGTCCCCAAATAAAAAACAGAAATATTGCTCTCGCCAGATCTTCTTCTGCCCTCCAGAGCTTTATTAAAAAATTGGGAGCAAGACCAATAGTTACTCTGTTAAAAATTTACAAAGCCAAAAGCCTGGCCATTGCTACATATGGCAGTGCTATCTGGGGCTACTGTTCTACGGAAAGTATGCAGATTACTGAAAACAAATTTTTAAGATCAGTCCTTTCCGTTCCCCAGTCAACTTCTACATATATTGTTCATTCTGAACTTGGCATGGGATACATCTCAGACCTGATTAAATTGGCTCCTGTCCTGGCCTGGCTTAGGATCTGGCTGAATCAAGAAATTCCCCTTAATCATACCATCTTAAAAGACTGTTTGAAGCTAGACAGGGCAAGTAAAATACCGTGGCTGGCCTATATTAAAAACAGACTTTTTAAGCTAGGGAGACCAGATCTCTTTTCATCCCCGTCCACAATAACTGCAAAAGACATAGTCCTGATTAAAGGCTTGATGGGAGATATGTTACGATTAGAAAGGGAACAAGTAGAACTTGAGAAACCAACGGTAAGGTCGGGTATCATCCTGTGTACTCATCTTGGCCCGGAACCATACTTAACTATTGTTAATTTGCCTTCCCATCGCTTCCTCTTAACTCGTTTTCGGTTGAACCTGATCCATTTATCTTTGGGTCACTTTCCGACTTGGTGTTCTCCCGAAAACGCTTTGCCGTGTAAGTGTGACAACTTCTCGATTCAGAACACACTGCATTTTTTGATGTTCTGTGATCACTTCACGGCTTTAAGAAGGAAATATTTAATTCCGATCCTTAAGGAGGCTGGGTTCATACAGGTCAAGCCAGCACTTTTGTTTCTCCAGCTATTACAGACCCCAAGGATAATATCCCATGTTGCTAATTTTTTAGTGGGGGCTATTAGGGTTAAGAAAAGGTTGTTGTCTGATAATCCTGTGTATTTGGGTCCTTAAACAAGATGAATCGTATATCGCCCTTTGATAATGGTTACTCCATGAATATTTTTTAATTCGATGATTTTATGTAAGTGATGTGTATAGTTTGTTTTATCTTAACTGACCTCTTCTTAATGCTTTTTTAGGATTGGATTTTATAGAAAGTATATATTTTTGTATGATTCACATGTAAATAGTAAATGTATGTATATATATTATGAACTTACTCTGTATTAATTACATTTTTTTCGAGTGTATATATATTGTTCCTCTGTCTTTTTATGATATTGATTTATCGAAATAAAGTATTATGATTGGCTGACTGACTACTACTCTGCTGGACTGCTGGACTGAAGCCTTGCTGCCATGCTGCCCTGCTGTCCTCTTAGTCCTAGGAGAGGAGATCTGGACCAGCAACTTTACCTTGAACCCAGGGTTACCAGAGTGACCCCAAGGGCAACTCTACTTCTCTCCTGATGTGAGCCCCAACATCCTGGAACTGCATCTGGACCTGGTTGAAGGGAGTTCCTGACCCCCAAGTGATGCCACTCAGGTCCTGGACCCTTGGTATGGCTCAGAGGGCTGCATTTACGTTTTTGGGCTCTTTGAAACCACAAACAGGCCTAGTCACACCAAGATCGTGCCTCCCACAATACAACTGGAAGCTCTGGCAGCTGCCTTTTCGCACTTGAGCATCAAAATCTCACGGGAACCGCCCATGCAAATCTCCAGCAATGCCTGACTGCGATGCCTGGCCTACTATTCACACTATGCCGGTAGCCTCCAATAGCACTCTTCCTGCTCCTTGCGACCCCCTACACCACAAATGGGACTCTTGGCACTGATTTGAGAAGGTAAACTTCAGCAGGACGAATCTTGTGCCTGTAGCCGATTTGCGCTCCATCGCAGTTGGCCTGAACATATGACTTTGTCCCAGTCCAGCCTGACCAGATATCAATAGTCCGTGCATTGGGCGTTTTGAAGCTATATTTACAAAAAAAAAAGAAAAAAATCATTAACTGCGGTTATACTGAATTAATTTGTGTTGTTTTGGTGTCAAATGATTTATTAAGATCACTTTAGTTTTCTGAATTGGTGTGGGATTTCTCTTGAGTTGTGTTTTCACTATATTATTGTCTGAGTAGACTGCGTGGGATGCCAAGCTATCCACGGTTAAGCAAAAGCTAATTTAGTGACTTTATGTGTAGATGTAAGATGTGGACATGGAAAGGTATCTCTAAGACCTTGTTTTTAACTTTTATTCTCATGATGAGGAATTTGTAATTTATAATCCATCATTTGTTAAACTATCCAGAAAAAAAGCACTATGTACCTCAAGCTCTGCCTTCTGGCACTTTATAAATTGCATGTATAAATGCACCCACTTTTGGAATAAAAAATGATTCTATGGAAACATGTACCAATTGACAACTGTGACATTAATATTTCTTTGATATCAAACTTGTGCCCCTTTTTCACTATTTAAGGAGAAATAATTAAAAAAAAATTGTAAAGATCTATTTTTTTACTGCATGAGATATGTCTATGTAATTCAATTTCAGTCTAACATTCTAAATTACTTTTGGTGAACTGCTGCTCTTTTATTGTTGTACTTACCCAGAGTTCCTTATTCCCTTATTGCCTGGGTGCATCCAGGCTCAGAAGGATAGGATAAATATGAAATTGTCAGATAACCACCCCTTTTGGAAATGAGTTCCAGTTAGGTTTATTGGTGCTAATCAAATTGGGGCTACTAATCCTATTTTGAATGCACATTTCCGTATACACCTAAAGTTCACTTGCTACAAAGCATAGAGGCATTCAGAGTAAATGTGCTATTTGTACCCCTCAGCCTGGGTAATAACATAGGTCATTGCTGTGTTATTTCCAATTCTGAGGTGTCAGATGTGTGCATGAGTTAAAATTATGTAATGCTAATTTACACATTATATACTAATTCAAATTAGCTGTTTTATATTTACCACCCACATTGTGCAGCATAATCATTTTAAATGCAAATATGTCTTGGGCAGAGGTCATTAAAATCTGACATTGACTCAGTTCTACAGGCCAGCAGGGGGCACCATTTCAATACACAGATACAGACCAACGTGGAATAAGAACATTATTGCCACAGAACCAACCCAATGCTAACAACTGTGTTGTGTCTTGAGATTCTTCATGGTAAGAGTCCATCCAGAATTTCCTCGTGAGCCCACTCCAGTGAAGAACATAGAAAAACCCAGGTTTCAAGCACAAACAGGCTATAATCTCATAGTTTCTTCCTTAATAGGATTCATCAGTGAGGTATAGCTTGGATCCTGTGGCACAGCAAGGATGGGACCTGCATTTGAGCATACACTTAACTACTTAATGTGTTACATCAAACAGCACACAGTGAACATAGAATACAATTCATCCTTTGTACATGCCCAAAATGCTAAACATTATGTAGGTAGCAATTTATTTGGGATTTCTGGAGCTCAGTGTAAGTAACACGCTGGCGATAATTTGTGGCTCAAATGTCCATAACATGGTCGAATGCAGTCAATTGATGGCCAAATGGAATTGAAGAGAACCGACATTTGTCTGCAAAGTGAACATTTCCATTATCCCTCTTATAGTGTATATAATGTTTAATATACAATTGAGTTTGTGGTGATTGCATTTTAGCAGTGGCAGATAAGTCTTTGAAATATCATTTAACAATGTGTGAAATATCAGGTATTTTAGGACAATTTTTTTCCCTTCTCGTGCAATAGAAGAGCAATAGAAAACAGCCTCCCAGTGATGGCTTTCCTTAAAGGTCAATATTAAAATAAGAACAGAGATGAATGTTTGGCACAACAGAAGAATTGTAACACCTGAATATTTAGCATTCCAGTGCTTTAAATTCCATTCTTTGTTGAATTAGAAGCTTCAGGAACATACAAGCAATTGCATAGATAGGCTTCAATTAATAATCATTGAGATGTCTATTATAAGATCCACACACACACACAAGTAATATAATTTCCAAACAAATACATTGTAGAAAAAGTTACAGAAGAGATGTTGCAGAAAATGACATTTCTTGGATAGTCTTACTTACAAAACAGCACTCTAAAGTCACTAATCAAACATTTCAATGCAAAATTAGCAATGATTGCAAGGCTAGGATAAATGCACACATTATTTTAAGATGTAACAAACTGTTGTTAAATCAATTAATATTCAAGTTTAATTTCTGCTCACTACAGGTATTGAGAAAGTTTATTTAGCCTATATATTTCATTCTCATGTAAAGGGAAGATAGAGGCAACTAAACCAAAGCTATATCTCATATAGTTTGTCCACTGCTTGTACATAATTGTTCTTGGATGTGGAGTGTGTCACCCGTTGGATCTTGCCCATGCTATGCCAAGGCAAATTCATCACTAAATCAGTGATAACTTTGTCAGTAATTGTGGAAACACAATTCAGAAGTTGTATATGCATTTACAAACCTAGGCAACGATTTCCAACACTGAATTGTATCCCATCTTACATTTTGGTTTGAGTTACTACAAAGTAACTCACAATCCAGTCTTTTTGTTAACTATAATTATTAGTGATATTTTTCTCTAAAACGAGTCTATGATGCATGATTTTATTGGTTATTAGTTGGACCTAGTCCTCTCTACAAGGTCACCCCATAGCTTAATTTTACCCGCTGGTTTTCAGCGCTCGGCACTGGCAGTTAATTGTGAACACCGTCACTTATAACAGCTTGCCACATGGTGACGCCTTTTTAGATAGATAAACCTTTCCTGCTAAGATTTTTCCTCCAAATTCAATGTATGCCATGAAAAATATACATCTCAATGGGTATACCTCTATCTCCCCCAGGGGATGTATCCATTCTGCTTATTTTGATCTTATTGTTAAAATGTGTATCAAATGTTTTTCTTGAAATCATGGAGAGATGTGAACATGAGTCAAATTGAAGTCAACTCCCTCAAATGTAACTCTATCAATTGAATGATCGCCCTTGTGACTGCCCACCCAAAAAACGTTCTCTTTCCCTGCTTGTTTCATAGCTTTTATTTCCTATTTTATCGTCAAAACAATGATGATGGATTCTCTCTTCTGTCACCCCCCCAAATTTAAAACTTGCAACCAATTTGCAAAGTGCTGTAACAAAATCCTCTACTAATTCCTCTTTACCTTCCTCTCACAAGCCAAAGTAATACATTTTCATAATCGTGCTTACGCATGGCAGATAGTGTCTATCTAATTTCATTACATATCTCATATTTATTTAATGACCTTTGATCTGCTGAACTAAGTTCAAGTAAATTTTCCAAGACAATGTAACAGTAATTAGCATTTGTTTCAGCACTTAAATTGTGCCACAGACCCTTGCATATTGGCAGATGATTTCTTCTACTTTTGCCACAGCGGATTCTCCTGGACTGCATACTAAAAATGGTGAAGGAGCGATGTTCTGCATCTCACAATTTATAAATTACACAAGTGCCAGCCACAATTTGCACCTCCTTCACCAGTAAAGTCAAATCATTCATGCATCAATAGTCATGTAATACAATAATGTTAACTTCTTTTAGGGCCACCAGGTGTGCCTATCATTGACTTCATGTGCCTCAAGTAAATAATTTCCTTATGAAATAATCACTTCACTGCAGAATTAAGCTGCATAATTGTTGCTTGAAAATTATCTCAAAGCATCTCACTTGCCATCACTCTTCAAGTTCTGTTTCACTACCAGATGGCAGACAGTTCTCACTGCCAGACCTGGAGATATTATGAAATTAACCAAGAGAGTTATTTTTAGAACAAAACAAACAGTGTGCCTATCACTGAGATGCGCAGGTACAAGAAGTGCGCCTATCACTGAGATAGGCAGAGTCTGACTTCTGTACTTCCAAATTTGCATTCTCCTCTGTGTTAAATTATTTCCTTTTTTTTTTTTACATGCACTTCCAATACACTTGTATGGAATATCTCCCAACTCATCAAAATGGCAGCTGATATAAGTCATGTACACAAACAGGCCTATTTCTGTAGACAATAGACCTTGTTTTGCCCAGAACAAGACAGTGGCTTTACATCAATACACAAACAATTAGGTCTTTTTATGCACTTCAGCAAATGAGCAATCAGAGACTAGCAGACTACTAAAGCCCATCAGGGGCAGGAGTTAACAACTGGCACCATGGAGCACAAAAGCGTTCCACAGTGGCAAGCAATGTCACAAAGGCCTTATGCGACCCTCAACACCTCAGCAAACACATCAAGATGCATTCCTTATGTCAGGCAGCAATTCTCCTCTCCGTGAATTTTTCCAACAGGACTTAAGCAGCCTCATTCAGGAAATGCATTTTCCAAGTGTAAACGGTTAATTGTGCAGCACGATTTTGAGGTGCAGACTTTCATCAACAGGTTAATCCTATCCTTGCCCAGTTTGTGGTGTCTTATTGATGCCAAGAAGGACATAGATCAGGATAAATGAAGGTAAGCTCTTTAATGCACCTCAGTCATCAATCTCTAAGTCTCCACAGACTCCTTTTAGAACTTTCCAAAATCCTTCCCCTTAGAATACAATCTCCACCATAAGGTGTTCCAGCTGAGAAGCCTTACCAGGTCATCCCACACAATTGCATTAAGCTATTGTTTTATTAAACATAAATGAAAATAAGGGTCACTGGAAGGATGTTGCAATTGGGGTAAAAATTATGTGGTACAGTTGATTAAATTATGTAGGAAGAACAAAGACTATAGGGTGCATAATGGGACAATTTGTTGTCATCTGTAATGCACTCTCTTGCTTTTTTCTGGATCCTACATATGATGGGTCTTTTTGAAAATGTTTACTTGAGCGCCATATTGATACACGTAAATAGTTGGTGTTTTCAGGACTCACTATGTTTGATGAGTTGGCATGCACTGTTGAGGGCAACAAATGACACCCGTGATGTGTATTCAGTTTCTATTCTGAAATATGTATTAGAATGATAATTTTCTTTCTTCACCTGACTATGATTTGCTTTTATTGTAAGTAATACAATTTTACAATATTCGAACAATATTAACAAATACTTTGTTCATGTCCTGCTAAACGAGCTATTAGACTCAGACTTTCTTGCCTTTATGGCAAACACAATAAACAAGGCCATCGTGGTGTCTGTCTAAATAGTGAACTACAGAATGCCTTACGTCATCACTCAGCAAGTGCATGGCTATATAATGAATTGTCTTATCTCCACACTGTACCAGGGCCCATAGATTTCCATTTTATAGAGTCATTAACAGTCCAACCAATTGGATTCACTCACTCCCTACGAATTCAGTAAAGGGTTGTAGTTTTATTAAAATAGATATTCACTCTATTTACGTGAAGAACATTCACTGATTTCATTAATTTGAAAGACTATAAATGGATAAATCACATTTAAATTAATTGGTGCCAGTGGGCTCTTTCCTCTTCTACCCTACTGTTTTAATTATATGCATTATGTACTCATAAAATTGATGAAATGTGAAGCGTAAGCACACTTATGCGGCTGGTGTATTTTCATGTATACATGGAAAATAATTAGATAAATACATGCATTCATATATCTGCCATTTAATTTCAAGTCACCCTTGAACCTGACTGTAAATGCAAAGCCAGTCTTCGATTAACATGAATGCAGTTTCAAATATTACCCTCACACAGAGAATCTCTTCTTACATTATTGATGCTTACAGGGCACCAATAGCTTTATAAAGTACCTTGCTTGTTGAAAACGCTTTCAGGTTCCTCCTTCCATCAAATTAGGCCATCATTTTCTCCCAAGACACTTGTGCAAAGAGATACTTGCACCATGCTATGCTGTGTAGGTGTTCTTGCCCTTCATTAGTAGACTAACTAAAAACAGTATTGCAGAGATGGCAACAGGCAGAAGTGCTGGCTCCAGCCTTTCCTGACTACTACTCATGTTATATATTCCGGTAGCATCTTGTTTTATTAATGCCCCTGTGATTTTTAAGAATATAGGTTATAAGTATTTTTTGCTATCCTCCTCAGCAAATGCACTTTTCTACAGGTGTTACTGTTTCTTCACTACTCATTTCCTAACCCATGCAAGCATTAGAGCCTTTTCCTTCTGAGATAAGCACAGAGTCCGCTTGTTGTTGTGGGGTGCTCTTTCCATCATACGCTCATTTGTATTCCTAGTTGATTTTGCCTCTTCAATTCTCACATGCATGATAAACATTAAGACAGACCACTGGTTGTTGATATTCATAGGAGGCCATAACTTTCTTTACTTCAAATCAAAATACTAAGCATTTTAAAGATTATCCACCTTTTCTTTGCAGAATTATTTATGACAGACCATTGTTGTACATTATCAGAATTAGATTTCAATCCCATTCGGACAGGTTCAGCCAGACAACAAACGTCTGCATTGCAGCAAGTACAATTCTTCAAACCACACATGCAATATATCAGAAAATGTATTTACAGGTAAATGCAACCAGAGAACAATATGGCATCATCCCTGATCATAGCACCTGGGACTTAACCCAGCCACACCTCAATGAATGTCCATCCATGGTCAACTCCAGGGTAGGTTCAGAAAGTCTGGACCACCAACAGGACAGATCCCCCTCCTACCAGCTCATGCATCCACCAAAACCTCATAGTGAGAACATATGGATCTTCAGAGCACCATTCCTGCTTGGTGTACCCATGACTAAACCCAACCACACCTCTATGGACCACCAGCAGACCAGTCCTCCCTCCAGCAATCCCCTTGCACACCAAAACCTCTCATAGTGAGAAAAGACATAAATAAACATATCATGCCTTTATGTGATAACATTACATTTGTTCAATTTACTACCACCACATGGTGTGGAGGAAACTGACAGACATGTCTGGCAACCCAAGCTTGCAAATCTTTTGACAATTGACATTGAAGCTGAAAGGGAATCTCACATAGCTTCACAATCACAAAACCGCTTCAAGATTTGATCAAGATGAAACAGCCACTCCTTAACAGGCTAATACCAGTTGGATATACCTTTCAATATAATCCTGAACATTTCTTCCTCCCACAAGCTGAAATAGACTCTCCAGGAGCCATTTTCAGTCCTACCAGCAGCCCCAGCACCATATCTCTCTTTTAAACACCCACTGCAGTCTCAATCAAGAGAAAGCCACATCTCACATGGAGACTGACATCCCATTTTTCAACAATAGACAGTGATATAGAAAAGTAAATCCCCTTGCATCATGACCACCCCTTAAGGATTGTCCAAGATGGATCAGTCACACTCCCAACGGGTTGATGGCAGTGAGATGTACCTTTTCCAGTGCATCCACAAAATTATATCTCCCGGCAGACTCTCAATGGTGCATTTCCAACCCTATGTATAGGGTACATATATGAGCCTTGACGATATATATATCTTCAAGGTACATAGATGCGGAGTTAAGATTCTTGAATCTATACTTACCTATTTGCACTTACCATCTTGAAACGTTGGTCCTCGATATTTTTTAAATGACATTCTGTCCTCAAGATATTTTTAATTCTGATATTGAGTGATCCTTACACACCTATCAGGGTGTATAGTGGTGGTTGAGCAATTTCTTCCTCTGTAAAACATTGTAGGCATCCACTATCTATTTAAAAACTCCTTTGAAAACTACTCCTTTGAGCTTGGCTCCTCTTTGTATTGTGTCTGAATTACAGCAAGTGAAAAAGCTTATGATGTAATTTTATGATTTTATCTAATTAAAATCTCATAACATGGACACTGGAGGTGTTAAATTCCCCTGACCTAAAGTTGACAAGATAAGGAGTCTGAGTAACTCAGGAAGTGCACAATTAATGGGAATTCCATGGAGCACCCTGAAAATCTTTTTATTAATGAGTAATAACTAAAGAGAATCTAATTCAGCCTGACTTCAGTCAAACATCCTCATTATTACCCCCAGTTTCCCCTAGAGGCTGCAGTTACTTCAGCAGCTCAAATCTTTGGGGAATTCATGACAAGTCTGCAGTAGCTTTGAACTTTATAAATTACAGTGCAACCAGTAACCGGGTTCGCAGTCCTGTAGGGGACTATGACAGTCTTGTAACCAGGACCTATATCTTTCAAAGGTGAAGGAAGGGGGGCTATGTTGGCATTTCTGTGCATACTTCTGTCAAGTTCCAAAACAGTCAGCCAGGTGTTGCGTCAAAGACTATACATGAACAGCCGAAGCGGCTGCAGGTAAGAGCAGTGGGATTTAGAAAGACAACCACAAGAGAAAATTAAATAAATAATTAATTTTCCCTCGTCGTCGTCTCTCGAAATCCCGCCCACCGCTCTTACCTGCAGCAGCCGCTGCTGTACAAGAAAAGCATTAATCAATATAAAATACATAATGTGATTTACAGCAATACTTACAATGAAGCTGTTTGCATAATCATTACAATATTGTTCTTTTTTTTCTTCTAGCCAGTCTTGCCAAATGTGGATGCTTAAATTACAGATTTAGGCCATTATTTAGGCCTAGGCAGGTTGGCTGCCTAGTGTGTACGGTGGTGGAGGCTCGGCCTCAATGGGCTTTGTGGTATATGACCCATTTAATTTAAAAATGTCTCTTGAACAGACAGGAAATATGATACTATAAATGACATGGAAGTAGCACTTTTAGCAAAGTTGGCCTGCCCACTGTTTCATGGTGGCCCGGAAGTCAGTTTTTGTTTTACCGAAGTAAACAACCAAATCAAGTTCCCCGACATGTTGGGAATTTTCACACAGCATGGGAGATATTGATTTTTCTCCTTGTGCCAGTCTGTAAAACTTTGTATGGACTATGGATGCCCCTAGAAATATGACAGGCAGAGGGCCCTGGACTCAGAAAGCCAAAGACCTTACTGCTCTCTTGAGGCTGGCTCACCACGAAGCTGTGTGTGACGGAGTCAGGTTTGGCTCTGTTATCAGGACTGAAGCTGTACTCTCAATTCGATCTGCGGTAGAGGACTCAGAGGTTCGCAATTTAGTGATATGTCCTTCGTTTGGTGGAAATTATCCAGCCACCTTGAAATGAGACCCTTAATTGTCTCCATGGGAGAAACTTAACCTGCTCCCACGGCCATTTTTAACTGAGACAACAACAGTTCATTTTTCATTATTTTGCTGAAATCGTTTTTGTGTTCTTGCATTAGTTAAACCTAATCCTTATTTTTTATCCTAAATTCATACTGCTGCCAGCTGTTTATTTACAGAAAGGTCCATTAGCAGCACACTGGATTATAAATTCAAACCCTCACCAAGGTGTTTTACAGAATCAGCTTAAACAAGGTAATGCTTGGAGCCCTGTAATAGGCAGTATAGTTTAGTAATCTCATTCAGGCTATTTCAGTAGTTTGTGGTTTGTCCCTATGAGGTTCCAATCACGTCAAGAATGATCCCTAATAAATAATTCTATAAATAAATAAAATACAAATATTCCTTCCTTCTCAACTAGAGAGGCGGGGGACCAATTTAACAAATTCGCCACTCTATGGCTTCATGGAACTTGGCTTTCATCAGGCAAAGCTTAACCACAACACTTACAGTAAGGGGCGTATCCCACAGATCCTGTGTACAGTTCAGGAGACAGACAATCGTGTCCTAGAAGAAAACTACAATCCCACGGGGGTGTCTGACAAATTAGAAGGCATTTTAACTAGGAACATGTTGACTGTTGTTTCGTTGTGTTTAGAATTGTATATTCAAATGTACAACCTTGAATTATAAGATTAGTCAAGCCCCTAAAAAGTGAACAAAGGGGCATATTAACAAGCCAGGCGATAAAATTATTGCCGCTTTAGCGGCAGAAAACTGCCGCTAAAACGGCGATAATGGGCTTGATAATATGCTCTGTGGAATTCCAATTGAAGCCCATGTTAGATGTCCTTCACATTTAACATGGGCTTCAATTGGAATTCCATAGAGCATATTATCAAGCCCATTATCGCCGTTCTAGCGGCAGTTTACTGCCGCTAGAGCGGCGATAATTTTATCGCCTAGCTTGTTAATATGCCCCAAAATTTCTCTTAACAGAATCACAACATCACTGTTATGATAGAGAAGATATCCACATATCAAGGAGTTTTTACCTCTTCCTGGAGCTGAAAGGGGAACATGGCTACCTGAAAGTGAAGAGACTCTGGCAGAATAAAGTCTTGTCTCTTCTGGAATTTCCCACGAGAGAGTCATGTTTTACTCACCAATAGAGTTTTATTGCCATTATGTAATAATTAAGAAAACTTAAACTGGACTATTTGGAATATTTTCAAATTGATTAAATCTACCTTGCATCTTGACAGTTGCTTTCCTTTCATATTTCTTTGATTTCCAGCAGGGAATGAGCTTTATATTTATTCAAATTGCCATGTCAACAAAATGCATGGAGAATATTCACACAACCATTTAGAGGGGTGACACTTATTTAAAAATGGACAATGTAAACCTATGTACGTGGAATTTACACCCGATTCACAAAACGTGAAGAAGTAAATGCCTGTGATCTACTAAAGCATTGTGTGCAAGCACCAACATAGATTGTTCATAAAAACTGGTGGATTTAATTTAGAACAGTGGTGGTTCCTTTTTTCAGTAAGTGAAGTAATTAGAGAAGACGCACTTATTTTGTTATGCTCCCCCTCAGTTTTCTGTATATTTAACTAACACAGATTCTTGCACAGTTTGCGTCATGCTATGACATTGGAAATTGGTGTGATAGTTTCCGTTTCTGGTTTGTGGCTAGGATAGATACACATTGAAAGGAAAAATATTGGTCTTGAACAAAAAAGTATGAATAACATTTTGGAAAAGTACACAAATCTCGCAACCATACATGTATAAGCTACTCACAGTGCATTTAATATACACTTCCAGGGATAGGAAAACATATGTGCTCTGTGCATACATGTTTTCTGTGCAGATCAGACAGCTATGCATGTAAATATTGAAATGCTCTTTTTTGAAACATGGGAAGCTTAGTAAAGTTCTGCCCAACTCAATCACCCATCAATTCCAAGAATGGATCTTTATAAAATATGAATTTCAAAATGTACACATATTTTTAGATCAGGCCCATAATCGCCTAGAAGAGTTAGCTAGCACTTTATTGTGGTTGATAGCAAAGCCTGAAATCTTTGGGAAGAGTGGGGCAGTAGCACATAAATGCAGGATAAAGAATATTATCCCATAAGGGTCTTTGTGTTGTTGAATAACACCTCACTCTAGATTAGATTCAGTTTAAACACTATTGTCGTCAAACTCCACCATATTATGGCCAGCTTGGTAGTGAAAGCACTAAGCTAAGGCTCAGTGAAAGAACAAAACACCATACCTGTCAGCTTGAAACACGAAATGGATCTGCAACCATGTAAAACCTGGAATCACCTTCTTGTAATAACTGCAATAAGCTGGCCATGGACCTCTTGTATAAGTTAACCAAAAATGGAAATGGCATAGACCCCGTTTGTACATTGTATTGGAAGGTAGGGAGCTGTTAAATAGTGAAAAGACCACCACCCTAAAACAGCTGATTAAAACAGATTTAAATTATACCAGTAACACAGCTTACACAACTTGGTACAGTTGGTTTAGCAAAAGGTTGCTGTAGCAGAAGTTTGTGCATAAGTCCAATAGGAATTACAATCAAGCATCTAGGGTTGGTCTCGGACAGAAAATAGCCCCTGACACCAAAATAAAAGTGGCCCCATTAGCAAATCAAATGGATAAAAAAGGGGCCCACATTCTGCATACTGGAACAGTTTTGAACTTGTAAAGACACCATGTACAGGTGTTTTGTAAAGTATAGAAGACTGCATGCAATTGTGCCTGATACAGACAATGTTTATGGGAATATCAAGGAAATCAAAGGTAAAAATTGCCCCATACAACCATGAAACAGGCCCCAAAATGGCCAAAACATGCATTGGCAATGCCAATAGGTCTGGCTTATGAATGCACTGTCAAGCCAGACCTAAACACCTGTTTATGTTAATGGCGGCCCTCCTCTCATCTGTGCTGCTTCCAGAGAAAAATAGCATCAATTATCTGGTTATCTAACACATTAATCGCATTGCAATGTCTTGTATGTGCTCTTACAAGTTCAACCTCCGGCAGCTGTATAAACAAACAAAATTATCACAGATTTGTGGAGGAGAAGCACTTTTTAATGTAATCACACACCTTCATGCCCAATCAAAACATGTACTCCTGGCTCCCAACATGTGGGTGGATTCAAAGTGCCTTTCTACTGATGCTCCCATGATTGTGTGGCAACAGCTGCACTTTCAAGCCAGACCATAAAAGTGGCCTGCAGACTGATCTGTTAGGCCATCTCTTCTAGCACTGTCAGATTGCATTATAGGCCAGTCTGACCCTGCCAACACCACTGTTGTCTGTCTCATGTCTAAGATTGTCTAGCACTTATAGAACCCATATTTTTACTTCTGTTTTGTCTAAATTCGAGATGATATGGCCCTAGCAGTTGGTGTAACTCAGCAAAATGGTGGATTGACTTCATGACCACTTTGTTCAATTGTTTTGCTGTATAGGGACACAGTGATATTGGTCTAAATGTGTTAAGGTGTTTTCGCATGAGCGCTGGTTCTTCAAAAGTGTCTTCTCAGTGGCTACTTTCCACTCCTAAAACCCTTGTTCCCCAGAACGTTTGAGTAGACATTGTTTAAGTAGCTGGACAGGGCACTGGTCTTGAACAGATCCTTAGTCAGGTTGTGGAATCCAATGTTCGTGATGGATTCAAACTCCAAAACATTAACGGAATACAACGTCTTCTGTGGTGGATTCAAGATGGCTTGCAGTAGACTTTAGTGTGACATCCTGTTGGATTTTAGAGATAATATTCAATAATTCCTTTGATGTATTGTTAGCTTTCCATATATAATATTGCATTATAATTATGTTTACTGACTAAGTTGGCTTGGTGGACTTCAATTTTTACTTTTGGTGGTGGGCAGGAGAGGACTTGTTATTATTATGAAGTGCTATTGTTGCTTTATGTATTTGTTTTAAAAAACAAGGTTTACAGACTTGATCAAATAAGTGGAGGATCACATAACATCTAATTATGATGCAGAAGATAGGTTGCTATAAATACAGCTGATAGATAAATACTCTTGGTAGAGCAGGAATATTTTTTCTTACCAGCTTTATGAGTATGAATAAGGATGATGTGAGTGTATCGATCTGAATATGAAAGGAAAAGTGGAATCAAACATGATCCTCAAATGTTTCTGAGTCAGAGCGAGCACTGGAGATAAATCGGGTGTCTAATGAGAATTTGATCCTCTGAATGCCATTGCCTCCATTTTATCCAAGATTTATCACAGGCAGCAAATACAATACAATGTAAGCTAAGGATGATTTGCGTATCATTTACATAGGACATATAAGACAATTAAAAGTTCTTAATTAAGGTTGTAAGAAGGGCAACACAAAGTTTAAATAGGGTGAAGCCAAGAGAGAACACCTGTGGGACGAAGCAATATAGACCATTTCTAAGTTTAGCCCAAAAAATGGGGTTTAATGCATAGATTTTATCACACCAAATCTGCATGCCCAGGTATTAACTAGATTAGCAAATATGTAAAAAAGAGAGTTTCTCTTGGGTGTATCGGACCACTTAGACTGCAACCAAATCAAGTTCACTCCAACCAATTCCGACCAACTCTACTAGAGGTCTAAAAAACACACACCAAAGGGGTGGTAGAAATCGGGTTACATTCTCAGAATCATCTGGCTCCGGTTCTGATGATGAAATTGGCAGAAATAATCAAGCTGCAAATCACCTAAGAACCGAATACGGTGGAAATGCACAAATGACCAACAATGTCCCCATTTTAGGCTTCACTGCCCCACCGTCCTCGTCCTCTTTTTTAGATCAGCGCTCGAGGAGAGGACAAAGAACCAATCGGGGATACGGGAGAGGACAATATGTGAGGCATCAACCCCAAGAGGAATTCCTGGAGACAAGGAATCGCAAATACTGGAGATAAGTAATGAAAATTTTCCAATTGTCAATTTGTCCAAACGTATCATGACTAACATGGAACTGGAGATCTTGGCTCAGGGTTTCAGTTTTGCCCCCTCAACCCAAGTGAATAAATTTAATTTAGAAAAAGACCTTAAGTCTTTCTTCCGCAAAATCAGACTAACTAGGTTCTTTGAGGATAGAGAGTATAGGGAAGATATTAACATCTCAGGCCTCAAACCAAAATCCACCTTCACTCCACACATCAACCAAGTGGACAAAAAAGTAGAGATCTTTGAACAAGTAGTAGAAATGAAAATACAAGAAATGTGTAGATCCCAGCCTCCTACCACACATAATATAAGTAATGAACAGAGAAATGCTATTTTAAACCTGAAAAATGATTTAAGTATTACAATTAAACCCGCCGATAAGGGCGGTGGGGTTGTCATTTTTGATACCTCTGACTATGAAGGTAGAGTAATGAATCTCCTTAATGTTCAAGATCACTATAGTAGAGTCCCAATGAATAAATGGAATGAACTAAAAGGTATGGTGAGCACACTCCTTACTAGAGCCAAAGAAAATAAATGGATTTCCGATAAGGAATATTGCTTTATGCATAATGATAAACCGGTTATTCCAGCAATATATGGATTACCAAAAATCCATAAGGATGCTCAGAACCCACCACTCAGACCAATTGTGAGTTGCATTAACTCACTTTTGGAACCACTGAGTAAATATGTGGACAGCTTTTTAAGACCACTAGTCCCAAAACAGAAATCCTACATTAAAGACTCTGCCCATATGATTACCACCATTGAAGGTTTCAAATTTAACAACCAAACACAAATTTTGGTCACCCTAGACATTGAGGCCCTCTACACAAACATACCCCAGGATGCTACCCTTAGTGTCATCAGTAGCATCCTGGGCCCAGTTGAATGTAGAGGGGCCCAAGCCGATTTCATTTTGGCCTGTACTGAATTAGTACTTAAACATAATCTGTTTTTGTTTAAGGACGATCTCTACCTCCAAACTAAGGGTACAAGCATGGGGGCTACTTGTGCCCCAAGTTTAGCTTGCCTATATGTGGGAAAATTCGAGAAGACTCACATTTTCAATGAATCTGCTCCATTTTTCGAGAACATCGTTAAGTGGAGCAGATTTATTGACGACATCTTTTTTATCTGGGAGGGACCCACAGATACCTTGGAAGAATTCCTCATGTGGCTAAACCTGGGTGACCCCAATCTGAGATTTACCTCGGAATATAGTAACACGAGTGTGACCTTCCTGGATTTGCGAATTAAAGAAATGAAAGGAACATTGGCAGTCGAATTATTCACTAAACCCACAGATAAGAACACACTATTGCACTATTCAAGCTTTCACCCGAAGGCCCAGAAAGACAACATCCCCTTTGGACAGTTCCTCCGTCTTCGGAGGAACTGTTCATCCCTAGATGATTTTTATAAACATTCGGAGGTCCTTAGCAAAAAATTAAAAAACAGAGGGTACCCCAAAAAATTGATTACACATTCCCGTAAACGAGCACGATTTTATGACCGTGACAGTATGTTAGAAGGAAAGAATAATAGAAATAACCCAATAACTCAGGATACAAAAAAATTGGTGTTTGTGAGCCAATACTCCAGTTCGAGTAATAGGATAAAAAATATCATTAACTCGAGTTGGAGTATTTTAAATGATCAAACAGCGAGTAAACTTGATAGACCCTTGTTTGCCTTCAGACGTAATAACAATTTGAGGAGGGAGTTAGTCCACACATATAGAGAAACCTCCTCAATCCAACAACGCACCCTTACAGGTACTTTAGCAACTGGTAACTACAAATGCAATAGTTGCAGTATGTGTAGTCAATGCCTACAGGGTAAGGAAGTGGTCTACAACAAACATACTCTCACCTCCAAGTCCCTGAATAACTGCAGGAGCAAGAACTTGGTTTACCTGCTCTTGTGTCCGTGCAATTTGGGATATGTCGGTGAGACGTCCCGTGAACTACGCATTAGATTAGGAGAACATAAGTCTGCCATAAAAAACAAGAAAGAAACGGCCCCCTTGGTGAACCACTTTGTGAACGAGGGACATACTGAAATGGATTTCAAGTGGTTCATCATAGAAAAAATAGTGGGTAACAAAAGATCGGGGGACTTAACCCTGAAAAGAAAAAAACGGGAACAATGGTATATCTCAATCCTAGACACTATTAGAACAGGGCTTAACACAAAGGAAGATTGGATGAGACTTATAGACTAATGGATCTGTTCAGATTACAACTACTGCTCTGAACCTAAAAAAGCTTTTTTCTGGTACATATAACTATACTCAGAGGTCGATCCGAAGGGTTTCATCGATGTACCGGCCATCGATGGACTCATGAGGCCCCCCTCTTTCTAGTATATCTACCGCATAAATAGCGCACTTATAGACAAGTGCCACTATGTGAAGAACGATTCAAAAAAAACATGAGGCCCCCCTCTTTCTAGTATATCTACCGCATAAATAGCGCACTTATAGACAAGTGCCACTATGTGAAGAACGATTAAAAAAAACAGACTGTATTCATGGAGCAAGATGAGCAGTAGAACTGTTATTATTTCCGCTACAAATATATAATATACATTTAGTGTATTTAGATACCGATACCATTATCTAAATTTTAGGCTGAGTATAATAATTTTGTTAGTTATTTAACATTGAGAATGGGTGGACACCATCCTCGCGGTTATGAATTCTGCGGCAGTAATCACCCTTAAACGTTATATAAATAAGAAATCAAACGTTTTTTAGACATCCAAATTATTATTTGAATAATGAGTAGAATACCATAATTTAATGGTGTCAACAGGCGGATTGCCCGCTTACACTATATTTCTTGTCTTAAAATACTTAAATAAAACAAAAAAAATTTTTTTCAATGTCCACAATAGGGGGATCATTTCCTCATATAAATATACTCTTTGGTTATTGTCTTATTTAGATTACGAGTGATCACAAAACTTTATGATTCGCCTCCCGTTTAACATTAGGTGGACCCCACCAACAAGGCAACATACCTTGCGGTAGCCGCTTTAAGATTGGTGGGCCCCTTTAATTTTAAAATAAACAACGTCGACGCTTTAGAGAAGGCGGGTCGAGCAAAATAGAAGATGGGAAGTCGCGCTCTCTTTACGTAGTTTCACAGGTGTAAACGATCTTATCACGTTTACCTACGTATAAAAGTGACCATTGAAAAACGCAATCCAATCGGTTACTGACCAGGGGAGGAACAACACGTGAAGACGGCAGGATATCTAAATAGAACCGAAGGACGCCGCCACGACGCGCTGACACCACTCACTCACGAAGGTAATAATAAGACAAGCAGCACGGAGGGACATTTTTTCCTTCCTTACTTTACTTAGGCAAACATAGTCGCCGTTTTCGTAATTGGTTTTTAAAGGAAAAAACATTGTATAATACATATCCTTTAAAACGTTTTATTCTCCATCGGAGATGCTTTAATTAAGAAACTAGCATAAAACCGCTACGATTGCCTCTAGAGAACGGGACATTCAGTCCACGAAAATTAATGCAAATGAGATCTGTAGGAGACCCGTTACCTATAAAATATATTATTTTACCCGTGGACCTGATGATATCTTATTTTATAGGTGTACAAATGGAACTAACGCCCCAATCAGGAGCCTATGTTTGACAATGGAATACGTGCTATATTGATGCAGTATTTTTGAGGCACGCACCTATCGGATTCTAGTGAAAAAATCCCCATTTTCCGCAGTAACTTTAAATTATCGAGGTAAGCGGCCAAACCCAAACGATCATATTTTGTGACATATAGCACAGAGATTAGGACTATATTTAAAAGTCTTTCTCTATATATATTTGTATATTTCCCATTAGATCCATTATTTGAACATATTGGGACTCTCTGAGAATTACATCTCTTTATGGTACAGATGATATCTATATCTGTCCTTCAGATCGGATTGCACCCGTAATAGGGGTATGTATGCATTACTGTTGCTGCACATACAATGAGAAATATCGGGGACGAATGGATATTATAGTCTTATTGATTAACCCCTGAGTACCTTCTATGACCTTTGGGTCCAGGTAACTGAATTATAATATAGTATGTATGATGATTGTATGACTGAGATTGATATGGATTTATGAATGGATGAATTGGTTATCGATAGCCGCATGCACTCACTGACAAAAACTATTTTGGTTTTTTGCTCTATAAATGTATGATAGATGGTTCCCAGTCTCCGCATAATAATGTACGAAATGCACAGGAAATCATTTTTCTTTTCATCTTCTGTAAAAAATTAGATAATGCATATGACAATGTTTGTGGATGATTGACAATAGTGGAACCATCATTAGTATTGTGGTTAGAATTAAGATAAATCACTTTTATGATCCTAAACGACGTTCTTTTTTATTTTTCATTATCTCAATAGGTTTTTAAATTGCTCAAAAATATTGGAGAGCTTTTATATTGTTTTGTCCTGAAGAAGGTGGATATTAATTAGAACTCACCACCGAAACGCGTCGACGCCTACATTACCCAGAATTGGTCTAAAATCCAGAAATTGTCTCACATTTGGATCTACCATATCAAAAATAGACCTGTGATACACATATATATGTATATGATTGTATGCTGGAATTATACCATTCTGTGATGAATGAATAGAGTTCACACTGTATTTTCGCTCTCTAATTTTTTATGTTTTTTAGACATTGTTTATATACTTTTCTGATTATTTGTATGAATTCAAGTGCACAATCATTGATATGTGAACAAATTGTTATTAATAAATCACAATATTAATTTTTACTTCATTTGGTTTGTTGTCTTTGAGATATATGCGGCTATGAATGTGTGTTTTTTAGACCTCTAGTAGAGTTGGTCGGAATTGGTTGGAGTGAACTTGATTTGGTTTCAGTCTAAGTGGTCCGATACACCCAAGAGAAACTCTCTTTTTTACATATTTGTGGTACCCTGTCTCTTGGGCAGTGGGGTCCCTCCCATATTTTTTATATATAATATTAACTAGATTAGCACCCTTAAAGTTCTTTCTTACACAAAGAGATAGCGAGACAGCAGGATTCCTAGTTGCTTCCCCCCTGACACAATCACATACACTTATGAGCAATTAGGATGGATTTATAAAAGGGGTCCTGATGTGAATCCAAATATTTGGAATTAGATGTCTCTCCCACCAAATAGTGGAATGCTTCATCATCGGCATCTATCCACATCCTGGTAGGATGGTACCACCAGGCAGGCTCGACCAAATCCCCCATGTGGGTTTTTTTACCCCTGTAAAAGCCAACCTGTTTCGACCTACATTTAAAGTCCATACAGGTCTGAGGACTGTGTCAGGGCTGTCAGTATCACAGCCCATCTGCTCATTCATACCATCCATAGATATGAGGCCTAGGGCTCTTACCTTCAATAGGGATCCTTACTGGAGAAAACACTAGAAATGGGAGGGTCAGGAGCCATGCACATCTGGCAGGAGACAACTTCCTATAGGCAAACATTCATCAAGGTAAAGTGCCTGCCTTCAATACCTGTAGGTCCCCTCTCAGACTTCTGCTAAATGGTTTTTACTGGGGTAATTGAGTCATTGATTCTCAAAAAGACCCCATCACCTGTTTTTATCCATGTCTAGGGTACCCAACGAATAAAGGAAATCTCCTTGGATATATCTTGAGACATTTTTATCGCTTTTCTTCTGGATCCCTGCATTATATCCAGTAACAATTTATATAAGAACTCTCGATTTTGATCAAGTCTGTCTAGGTGGAACCATCCTACCAGGGTGTTGACAGACACTGATGATGTAGCAGTCCACTTTTTAGTGGGTCAGGTGCCTACTGCAAAATCTTTGGATACCCTTCAGGTCCCCCATGTACATCCACGCTAGTTGCTCATACGTGACTCTTCAAATTCTGTCAGGTTTGATATTCTTAAATTTAAAAGGGATTTCAATTTTATTGCACCCAGTAAATATGGCACGCAATTATAATTTCACAACTTATAATTGCTGTCATTGGCCAAACAGGTGATTACACAGGGATCAAAATTCACTGGGGTATTCATAGTCAAGCCCAGAAATGAGTATTAATGTGTTCACAGCAACACTTTCTGCCATCATACTTCTATGATGCACTATCATGATGGGAAACAACAGACCCAGTCACTCTAGGACAATAGAAATCCCTGCAATGCCATCCAATATGGTACTACACTAGAATATCATTGAAGTATCTTCCTACATAAATATTGAGCGCTAAATATCCTTCACAATGCTCGCAATTAACTCATTGGTTCTTACTGGTGATAAGAGGAGATCCTTCTTTCTGGAAATGACAACAAATGGTGAACAAGCTGGTGGCCGCCTACCTTGTGGTACCTCTTCCACCTCCTGTTGAACATGTCAGAAATTCGGGGATCGAGCTCGACTTCAATCTCAAGTTCAAGCACAAGCACATGAAATCCCTTTCAACTTCCTGTTTCCATCTCCTATCAGTCCTAGGGAAAATCCTTGTATTTCTCCAGGAAAAGCATCTTCCGGGAAGGACTTGGCCCAAGCCCTTATAAAATTGAGGTTGGCCTATTGCAATTCCCACTTGGTGTGGCTTCTTGCCCACCTCATATGCATCCAGTGGCGGCTGCTGCCTATCTAGAGTGGTAGGGTAGCCAGGGAAAGATAGGGGTTGGAGAATAAAACAAAAAAACAAATGTACCTGCCGCTTTGCTCCTGCTGATGCTGCCAATCGCCTTGTTGCTACTCTATTCTAACCCGGAAGTGGATGGACATCAAAGCAGAGGCTCCCCACCCCATCCAGATGCTGTTCTCTAGCATGAGAGCAGCACCAGTATTGGTCTGGAGGGCCCCGTTTGCCACACAGATGATGCATGGGAACCTGTGCCTTTTCCCCAACCCTGCTGGTCAACACAGCTGGGTTGGAGAAACATAAGTGCACATGTCTGTTTGGCTGGCCTAAGACACCAGCCAAACTGAAAGGCGCACTTAGAAGTGCACACTATTCCTCCTCCCTGTCATGCCCGGCTGCCCTATACTCATTGACCAGCTTAGACAATGATAAATAAAATGATAACACAATGTAATTATCATGTTATTTATCATCTGCTGCCACTGGGCAGTGGAGCGATGCTCCTCCGCCATTACAGAGGAGCCACCCCTGCTTGCATCAATTTCACTGGCTACCTATTGCCAAAAAAAGTATCTTAAAAGCACCATATGTCACAAAACATTCCACAGAACAGCATTTGATTCTTTTATGGCCACCATGTTCTCCAAGTACTCCCCATGCACCCTCTACGATCACAGTCTCAACATTTGGTCAATGTTCCTAAATTTAAAAGAACTAAACATGAAGGTTGATCGCTGCATATTGTGATGGCCAAACCCTGGAAAGATACACCAATTTCATACCATACTCAAAGTAACTACCAAAGCAGTTCTCTGGCTTTCCTTTCTTCCTGCCTTCATTAAAGAGTGGACTTGAAGCACCTGGACACCTCTTTCTGAGGTTTAGATTGCTTAGTAATGCTTCATTTATTAATTCATGCAATATGAAATTTACACCCAATGGTTTGATATTCAGGACAATATTTGTCAGATGATATTTGTTACAACAATTTTCTGACATACAACCAACCGGTGGCTGATAGTGCGGTTCGAATGTGAGTAACATAACTTAATGTAGATAATAATTAATACATAATGGAAAAAAAAACTCAATGGAAAGGTAGCTCTTTACATTAAATTTATACTACTGAAATAGGAACTAGATACACTTATATAATGGTTGCAAAAGGTGGTCGCACATTGTGCACCAACATTTTGTGAGCAGTATTTCATTTTGCAAAGTTTTATATCAATTCACAACAATCACCATTCATAGGGGGTTGCAGAACGACCTGCCTAAATTAGATTATTTTGGCTTGTCATAATGTGTGACTCCCTAGATTGGCTCAAAACACAAGGATAGTTGTCTGTAGGGAACAGCAGACTTTAATCCCTGTGATTGCATTTTCAAAATGACAAATCTTTTTTTAAAGCAGTCTGTGTTTCTTAAAAGAACTAGTGGTGCTTTAAAAGAATACAAGTTTTCCATTTTGAGGAACATCTGGGAGAGAAAGCAGAGGTGCCACCAAATTTCCTAAAGAGGAGGAGGTCCAAGTGGACCTTGTCTGCTTTAATAATAAATTGCCAACTCATTTGAAATGTTGATAACTGTACAATGCAGTTCCGGTCACAAAGCAATTCATACTAAACCACAATTTAGCAGGAACCCTCTTAATAAACCACTTTCAATTTAGTTTGGGTCAAAAAATCCATTTTAAGAATCAGAAAACTTTCTGACTCGTAAAATGGGTTTAGTAGATTCCACAAAACCACTGATTCAGTGAATTGAAGAGTCTGCATTCTAAAATCATTCCGCATATCTGGCCCGATGCTTGTGAACAGCAGGTCATAGATTCAAAGAAGTAGGAGTAGGCCCATCTAACCTTTGATCATTGTGGCTCATATAAGATGGTTAACATCGAGAAAGGAAAACAATGAAATACACTGAAATAAAACCTGCACTTCACCTTTTGTAAGCAACCCTTCCAAAGTCAGCAAATATATGAAGTTTGAAGCCATTTTTATCTGATAATTGTTCATTTTACCGAGCCTGATTCAAATCAAAAGAAATCCTTTTAACTGGAGATCTTTGAACATCCATGAAAGCAGCACAAAAGGATGACATTGATCTTCGTGACCCCTGTCTGAAAGGAAAAGCTTCCATCTAAAATGTTTAACCTTTGACGAAATTTCGTTTCATTGATGTGCATAACCTCCCAGGGTGACTTAAAAATATGAATCTGGCTAGATGTAAGGGCGAGCACTGCCAGTCATGTCTCATTTAATACTTTTGGGGATTTTCAGCCCCCAAAGAATCTGTGTGTTGTTAACTTTTCTCAGAAGTCTCAGAAGTGCTGAAAAAGCGGCTTTAAAATCATTGTTACATAAAATGCCTATATAGACCTTGACTATTGACTGCTAAGCAACGTAATGACTTAAAAGCTGCTTTTCCTTGGTCTGTGAAGCAAATGGTATAGTTTATGCAAATTTGTTCTAATGTTTGAGGGAATACCGTTGCACCTCACACCCTGCCTTAGGCAGAAGCACTGATTGGGATGCAGATGTCTTAGCTCCTTCACTTGGAATGTCTTCTAGCATAGTTGTCAAGTGGATGTTTGTATGGGTCGGGTCGGCAATATTTTGTTTGGGGGCAGGGCAGACTCTTGACTATTCAAGCAATTCAATCCACAGGATTCCCTGGCTAACGGTAAAGGTTCACTCTATTAAGTACCACCTCCCCCCACCGTACCCCAGGAAGCCATCCTATTTTTGTGGCCACACAGACCTAGAGCTACAGAACTACTGAAGGGATAGAAATGAGGACCATTTACAACTCTTTTCAAGCGACACATGTTCAAACCTGACAGGGACAATTTTAGAGCACGTAAGTGATACTGACAGGGCAAAATTTAAAGCATGCAACATATACTATACTGATTTTTAAAAGTCAAATATACAGACAAACAACTATTTGTTTCATAAAGTAAAAATGTGAGAGCACACCAGGGTGTAAAGCTTAAAATAGTAGTATATTTTAATGATACACTCCTAGGAAGATATCCATAAAAGAGGTAATTTATCATAATGAGAGGAATGGTATCACATGTTGTAGGGACAGATTTCCCTACAAGGCTTAGAAAAGATGTGCCAACATTGTGTGTTGAACTTTCACTGCCTGCCTACATGTTCTAATTTGAAGTCCTGTTGCAGCATATTGACTTGAAAAAAGAAGTGGAGGGAAAACAAGCATGGCCTTCATCATGGGATCACAGAGGAACAGTTACCTGATTGTAACAGATATTGAGGAAGTCCATTACACCTGAATTGCTAAGGTGTTACAAGGACCTTGCAATTAAGCTGTTCTAGGGTAACTGTAACACAAGAGGTTCAGAAGCAACAGAGATGCATTTCAGGATTGTAAGTCTGTTAAGCCTGGATCATCTCTGATCTACTCAATACCCCAGGGGAAGATGTATCCCTTCATAACCAGAATAAGAACACAGCGGTTCTTCGTCAACATCCTGTGGGCTGCAGCAGGTTACCCTCATTATAACTGAATGGTTTTTCCAGCTATAACTGCTCAGGAGATAGCTTACTCAAGTTTTTTGGCATCCAGCCCTATTTGAGAAAAGGAGATGCCGGCCCACTCCATGAGCCTTAATAGGCACTGGGAACCCCATCCCCCAGGACTGAATGCCAATATTAAGGGGTGGGGCATCCATTTCCTCTCCTGACCCTTAATATGCCCCGAGATCCCAGCTCCCGGGACCAAAAGCAATTGAAAAGGGGGGCGGGCCCATGCGGCCTCTCTTCCAGAGCCTTTAAAGACCCCAGGAACACTATCCCCCAGGGGCAGCTCAGTTACTGTGTCCGGGAAGTTCACTCCTGGGAAACATTAGTTTCCCTGTCCTCATTAGCATGGGCAGGGAAACATGTGTCTGCTTCCATATGGCGGTAGCATATTCAAAGCATTGTTAAGGCATATCTGCTCTAACTCAGTGGAAGCTATTAAAATGTTCTGGCTGTTTGGGAGCAGACTTTTGTTTTCCTGCCTGCACTCTTGCAAGCAGGGAAGCACACATTAGTTCAACCTGGCAGGAGGAAACAAAAACAGCTGCTTCCACCAGGCATGATCAATGCTGGCTCCCACAACATGCAGGGAGCCAGCTGGGGCTGCAACTTGCTGTTTGGTTTGTGCCGCAGCAGGGCACCGAGAGCCCACCTAGAAGAAAATCAAGCCCATGGGATGGGGTCACCAGGGCCATAATAGGCCTCAGAGTTGGGGGATGTGTGCCCCCTTCCCTTTTGATTGGAGTTCAGCCCCAGGGATGACGTCCAGGGCCATTTTTGGCTCAGGGAAGGGGTCAATGTGCAACACCAGCATCAACCAGCACCATGAGAGCTGTATTTCACGGTCCAGTAGCAACAGCTCGCGGTGACCACCAATGCAAAACACCAGCAATGACCATCTGTGAAAACCCACTGGATCATTGCGCTATATTGATGACTGTCCGCAACACCAGGCCTGCTCTTCGTGATACAGCGATGACTATTGATGACGCTCTCCCTGTTCCTTGTAGTCTCCTCCATCGTTAAATGGACTCTTCACGACAGACTTTGAGAGGGTAACTTTTTCAGTGGAACAAACCTGGTCCCTCTAGACGGCCCGCACTCCAATGTAGTCAGCCTGAACTTGTGATTTGCCCCAGCCTAGCATGGCCAGATGACCGCGAGCCCACTTTTGTGATCTTGGGCGCTATATCTACTTAAAACTTTGAAAATGTATGTCTCCACTTCTCCCGATTTAATTTTTTGTCATTCTGGTATCATTTAAATATTAAAAGCTACTCTTTCTAAATTTGTTTGGGATTTTTTTTGTGTTGTGTTTTCACTTCATTTCTGTTTGTGTGCTCCATAAATACCTTACACCTTGAGTCTAAGTTAAGCCTGACTGTTTTTGTGCCAAGCTACCAGAGGGTTAAGCACAGGTTAAGTTAGTAATCTTAGTGGTTCACCCTAACAAGGATTGTGGTTGTTGCCTGAGTGGGCCTTCCACCCCCCTCAACCAATAACCCAATTTCTTGTAGCAGCCTCCTCTGGCGTATGGGGTCTTCAAATCACACTGCACACGGGTGACGTGAAGATCGGCACAGCAGTCTTCACATGGCCTCCCATGGCATACAGGGTCACTGGCTCACACCTGCACAAGGTCAAGAACCTGATCGGTGCAGCAAAGCTCACAGCTCACTTCACAGCAGCCGTCCTCTGGCAAATGGGGTCACTGACTTAACCCTGCACACAGTCAATGACCTGATTAGTGCAGCAAAGTTTACAGCTTACTTCACAGCTGTCCTCCTGTGGCATACTATGGTCGCTAACTTAACCCTGCACTCATTTCAACCACCCGATCGGTGCAGCAGCTTTCCCCTCACTCCTCACTAACGAGATCCACTCACCATTTTCTCCTCTTCCTCATGGGGCTCACTGATCTTGGCAAGCAGTTTGGCACTGTTGCTCCAGGGGCAGGTGGTCTTGGATACCCTTGGGTGATGTCCCCTCACCCAGTTGGGAGTCTGGAAGGCCTTAGCCTCCAGCCCTGGTCAAAGGCATTAGACTTACAGAGCTTCCTGTCCTTGCACAGCCTGTGTGGCTGCTTGACAGTTGACCTTTGTGGGGGGCTCAAGCTCCTCTTCTTACAGTCTGTTTCCAGACACCAAATGTGATTTAGGTAATGAGTCTTTGGGGGTCTACTTTCTTTTGAAGTGCCATCTTGTCTGCCCTGCCCTTCCTGCAGAAAGCAGCCTGTCACTTCAGCAGTCTCTCCAAATCTGATAACTGCACAACAGACCATGGAAGTGACTAGAGGTTCACACCCGGATGTCAGCAACAGTGATGTGTGTATCAAAAGTTTACCCCAGGGTCTCAAGCCTACTATTTATGATTCCTTTATCAGCCCCATCTCCTTCCTGAAATGTGCCCAGGACCTTCTCAGTGACCTCTTTCTGAAACAAAGAACACCCTTTGTAGTGTACTGGAGAGCCTGGCACTCCTTACTCAAGTGTGTGTACCATCCAGCTCACAGGAATGCAGAAATTCCCACATGTGTCTGTGGGGATGCCTTCGCTTCCTCATGCTCCTCCAGTGAGTCCTGGATCTCCCAAATTGTAACCCAGTGTCTTCCATGTATTGTACCATCCACAGGCACACATACACTCAGCATATGTACACAGGTTATACGCACTGCACAGCACTACATACTAACTTGATGTAGGTCAAGGGTGAGTTAAGCAGACAGCAGCGGAACTTGTCATGAGTGAGCCTCTAGGCCTCACTCCGGTGGCACGAGTAAAAAAGCTTGTTCACTTCTACTGATCACTACACGGAATGCTGCCACTACCAAGCTCATGTTGCTTATCTCCTGGAAAAGGCAGCAGCCTTTCACCACCATGAAAGGAGCACTTTAGGTGCCCCTCCTGGTCCAAAAAGGCTGCAATCCATGAGGAAGTCCTATGTCATAGTGCATACGCAAGATCCATGTTTGCTCTTGACAACAGAAAGCAGCACCAGGAATCCAGACTGGACCTCACACAGGACAGCTGTGTACTTCCATCACCATGCAAGGAACGTTCCCATCCCAACTTGTCATTTTAAAGATGTTCTCCAGACACAGCATTTGTGCAAAGTAATGGCTGTCATAGCAGATATAAATGGTACATGCTCTAAGTAGCAGTATTGGAAACATGGCAAATGAAGTGTAAGTTCTTTGCACTGGGCAGTCATCAGTATTCCTGACACAATAATTGATGAGAGACCAAAGGGCAAACCCTGCCAAGAAACCTCCTCACCTTGAAGAAAGTAAACTGCAATCCCTCCTCTCACCCCTGACATTTACTAAAGGATAGTGCTCAAGGGGAACTAAACATTAGCCCTTCGCTGACAAGGCCCTCACTGAATTTCTTATCAAAGCCCTGTCTCATCCTCCTTCACTTAAGTGGCTGGACCATTAGTGTTAACCTGGTTTTCACACACCTAGCACTGTTTTATCACTACTGCCTCAAAAGCAGCAGGATCCAGCTCACCTCAATGGTCTCTACCCAAAGGTGCTGTTTCCATTATAGTGCAATCATGATTGAGTGGTTTAAACGTTAAAGTCCCCATAGTATGAACAATTTGGAAAGAGAAGAGCATATAGATCCTATTTACTCAATTGTCTTTTTAAGAGATGTTGCATATGGTTAGCGACTCAACATTAATGATCATTTCTGTATCCCTTTGGCTGGGACTCCGCACTACTGAGAACGCATCAACCATGGACTGCTTCTTCCTGGCTCCTGGCAATGGAAAGCTCTAGGTGCCTAAGGAATAAAAGGAGTTAGGATTGACTACCATTTACCAAATACAATGTAACCTATTTGGTCACATAGTAGAGCTCAGCGTTGATTGATGGGATAAGTTTGAATTTATTATAAATTCAAAGCCGAGCTGATATAAATCAGTCCCAGAAACATAGTATAAAATACAGATTTACTAATGGATATCCAAAGTGGCAGATACAATTGATTCTCAATAACAGAAAGCAAATGAGGAATTTGTTAGCTATTACATAAATAATAAGAAATAAACTCTGGTGAATAAAAATAGAATTTTGGTCCTCTTGCCTATACATGAGTTTGTCTAAGAAGACCTATTAAATCCTATTCTAACTGGGAATCAGGGTGACCCTATTAATCAAAGAAGCATGGAAAAGGTGTCAGCATAGCAGAACTTCTGTAGAATTTCTCGAAGATAAATTATAATGTATAGCATAAAGACACACAACAGAGACAGAGAGTCTAAACGGCATCTGAACAAAGCTAAACTGCATTGCCCAATTATACCCACAAGAGAACCTTCTAGAATTTCATGCCACATGTCTAATAATTCCTTGTCTTCAAACAGCACACTTTGGATACTGCACTCATGACTTTTTTCCTTTAGTCTACTCATTAAATCATCTTAGAATTCCTACCGTATCCATATTCTGCTTGGACAGTAGTCCTCCCTTGCTTCGTTAAATCTTCTTATCCTTGCCCAGAGATACTCCTTTCAATCCTTGCTATCTCTTTCAGACAATGTGCCTTTCTTTAACCATGAGATCATGCATCCACACCTACAGAGGAAAGAAGAACATTGCATCCAAATCAAGCATTAATTTTAAAATTAAACACTGTGAAATCCAAAAGTTTAGAACCTATGGTCAACTTCAGTATGGCAAACATTACAATACATGTTTTAAATGCATTATTCCAAACACATATATAGGTACAATATAGGTGTAGAGCACTTTTTCGAATGGGTAAATTTTCAGTTATGATATAAATGGAGAGTATTGTTTGAAGAAATACATGAACATGTAAGAAATACAGTCTTATTCAAACCACACAGAAATAGATATATGAGAGAACGGCAACTTGTTACTGTAAAGAAAAAATGTTAGTATAAACACTGATATAAATGTCAAGATTATACAATAGATGCACTTTCTGTAACTGTTCAAGTGTACTGCATTGTGCTAGTAAGATTACATCACACGAGTACAGGACACCATACATACATATATATGTGGCCTAATTAAACATGAAAGGGTGGAGCAAAAATGATGATGCTCCAGTGCCATGCAGAAGGTGGGTGGTGAAATCTGCTATAAGGTCACAATGTAGACGTCAATACATATGCTTGTTCATGTAAAATGACCCTGTGTATGTGGATGGAAGCAGGGATGGCACTATTCTCAGAAATTGGACCCAAGTACCACTTAGCATATCAATAGGACAGCAGCAGTCACTATATGCCAGGAGGAGGAAATCAATCAATCAATCATTCAATCACTATTGGCAGAACAAACACTATCGCCCGTAGGGGCATCTGGGCACTGTGGTGCCATGTCTCAGTTGAAAAGCTTCTTCCTGAATTCTGCCAGGAAGGGAGCTGTTCGTAGGTGGACAGGTAGGACATTCCAGGTGTTGGCAGCAATGTAAGAGAAGGAGCCGCCCACGCAGCGGCTGCGATGGATTCCCTGGGTGTATGTGAGGGCGAATGAGGTAGATTGCAGGTGTCTTGAGGGCAGGTGGAAGTTCAGTCAATGATTGATGTAAGATGGTCCTTGGTTGTGCAGAACTTTGTAGGCATGTGTTAGGATCTTAAACTGGCGTCTCTTCTGGATGGGAAGCCAGTGGAGATCTTTGAGTTGTGGGGTGATGTAGATCCATTTGGGGATGTCCAGGATAAGTTGGCTGCAGTGTTCTGTATAGGTGAAGTTTTTGAGGAGTTGGGTGGAGATTCCTGTATAGAGAGTATTGCCGTAGTCTAGACTGCTGGTGATGAGGGCCTGCATGATGATCTTTCTGGTGTTGATAGGGATACCTCTTTTAGATTCTGTAGAGCATGTAGAGAGTGTGGAAGCAGCATGAGGCAGTGACTGCATTGACTTGTTGTTTCATAGTCAGTTGGCTGTCGAGGATGATGCTGAGGTTGCGTGTATGGTCTGTTGGTGTGGATATTGGTCCAAGTTCTGCTGACCACCAGCTGTAGTCACATACAAAGGTGTTTTCCCATAGATCACTGCTTCTGTTTTGTCAGAGTTGAGCTTCAGTCAATTGTCCCTTATCCATTTGGTTATGACTGTTGTTGTGGTGCTGGAGTTTGTTTTGGCATTGATAGGGTTCTTAATGAGTGGGAGGATGAGGAGAGTGTCCTCAGTGTAAGCAATTATGTTGAGGTTGTGGCATCTGATGATGTTCTGAGAGGGGTCATGTAAATGTTGTATAAGGTAGAGCGAAGGAATGATCCTTGGGGTATGCTGCAGGTGATGTTGTTCGGAGTGGAGGAGAAGGGAGGCAGTCAGATGCCCTGAGAGGAAAAAAGTGATCCATTTGAGTGTGTTTTGCCGTATGCCAGCGGTGTGGAATCTGTAGATGAGGGTGTGGTGGGAGACGGTGTCCAACACAGCAGAGAAGTCGAGGAGGATCAGGAGCACGGTTTCTTTGCAGTCGAAGAGAAATCTGATGTCATCTGTGGAGTCTGGGTGCTGTGGTTGGCACAGAATCTGGATTGTGAGGCATCAAGTAGTCAGTTGAGTTCCAGGTGTTCGATGAGATGTTGGTTGACTGCTTTCCTTAGTACTTTGGCTGGAAAGGGAAGCTGGGAGATTGATCAGTAATTTTTGAGGTCGCTGGGGTCAGCCGAATGCTTTTCAGGAGGGGTCTGATGGCTGCGTGTTTCCATCCATCTGGAAAGTTTGCTGTGGAGATGGAGGTGTTGAGGATGCTAGTGAGCTCCATGCCAATTGGGTTGGCTCTGAGGTTGAAGAGATGATGGGGGAAGGTGTCGGTGGGCGCCCCGGAGTGGATGGGAGACATGATAGTAGAGGTAGTCTGCGCAATGAGTGGAGACCAGGTGGTTAGCGATTGGCTGGTAATTGTTGGTTGCTTTAGGTTGTTGGGGCTGGGGGTCTAATTTTTTGTAGATGATCACTATCTTGCTGTGGCATAAGTCCAAGAGGGAGTTGCAGAATTCTTGTGAGGGGTGGATGGTGTTCTCTGTGGCTGGAGGTTTAGCAAATTCCTTGACAATCTTAAATAGTTCCTTTGTGTGGTTGGTGGCAGTGTCAAGATGGTCAGTGATGGCTGCTCTCTTGGCTTCCCTAATGCACCAGTGGTAGTTGCTAAGGGCTGCTTTTCGGGGGGCTCTGTTGGAGGTGTCCTTTGAAGCTTACCATCACTTCTCGAGTCGGTAGCAGTTGTGCTTGGTGGTTCTGAGCTCTAGAGTGTGCCAGTTGGCTTGTGTTGAGGCTTTGTTGGTTTTAGCTGGTTTCAGTGGGGTAACTTTGTTGGCACATTTGGTGATCCAGGTGGCGAAGTTCTGGGAGGCCTAGTTGAGGTTTCTTAAGGTTTTGTGTTGTATGGTGTGAAGGGATTGGTCACCTTTCCCTAACAGCCGTAGGTGGCACTGTGGTGCTTGGTGGTTGTATGCTGGGCTCTGCCGTAGATGGTAAAGTGAAAATGGCGATGTTGGTCCAGGTGGGTTCTCTGGCGTGGGTGAATTTGAGTCTAGCCCTGTAGGTAAAAATGCCATTGAGTGTGTGTCCAGCTTTGTGAATGGGTTCGGTGACTAGTTGGGTTAGGTCGATGTTGTTGAGCTTCTCTAGGAAAGAGACAGTGTTGTTGGGGTTGTTGATGTGGAAATTGAGATCGCGGAGCAGGACATAGACATGGAAGTCAATGGCCAGGAGGGCAATGTACTTGGAGATGGCTTCACAGAAGGCTGGTTGTGGTTCCAGTGGTCGGTAAGCGAAGGTGCCTCTTATTGTGGTCATGGTGTCGGTTTGTAGTCAGAAGTTGAGGTGTTCCATGAGTGGTGTGGGGTTGTGGTTGGTGATGATGATGGTGCATTGGATGTTTTCCTTGAAAATTATTATGGTGCATCCACCGTGTCTGTTTGCATGGTCTCTGTATATCATCCTGTAGCCGGTGGGTGTGGCAGTAGTGATGTCGGGGTTTGCGGTGGGGTTAAGCCATGTTTTGATGATGAAGAGGAGAGAGTGGTGATGGTGTCCCAAATTTCTACGACGTGTTTGCAGAGGGAACGGGTGTTGCATTGGAGTGGTGCTGGATTGTGCAAAGCCTCATGTGTGTAGGATCCGGTGTGGGTTGGTGGTCCTGTGCAGCATGAGAAGTGGTAGGGGTGGCAGGTGAAGAGTCCTTTGGATGATCGTGAGGAAAGTGTCCTACTCTGTGTACAAAAGGATTAGCAATGTTTACAGAGGCAGTCATTGTGTTCACAGAAAATGAAAATGTGGTACAGGGTGTCCCTGCATAAGCAGAATCTTGGGGAACGGTTTTACATACAGCACGGTTAACAATGTGTATACAAAGGCAAACAGAGGTAACACAGCATTTAGGGCAGAAAGAGTTGGCCTTATGATATATTCAATGGCAGAAGAGAGTGAAGTTCTCGCCATGGATAATGATGGCATTGGATGCCACTTTGTGTACACTTTAGACAATGTGGGTGAGCAACAAACACAGCAGAGAATGTTAGACAGCACTATGTTCTGTGCAGTTTAGCACAAAAACACGCCTGAGTGCAAGTGCACCATGCTCATAAACTCAGTAACCGCGGATTCATCAGTAGGTGTTTCCATCTTTATCAACATCGCTCAGTTGCAAACGAACAGGATTACAACAGGAAAAAAATATAATTCACTAAGCATATACACGATCACTGATTTTCTTTTACTCAGTACTCAATAAAAAATAAAGGGAAGTACTGTTTGTGGCATATCTATGTAGTATGTTACATTGCACTTGTAAAATGTGTGATTCTCGACCTTTTTCTGTTACGCTTATAGACACCTTCCATAAATATAACAAATACATCCTAGTTAACTTTTATTAATCTGGCTATCATTATTGTATTCCTTCTTTTTCTTCCCTAAAACATTCCCTGTAAAAATATTCTATGATTTTAGGCCTAATTTAGATTTCGGCAGATGGATTTCTCCTCACAATGGTGCCCGTCAGGCCCTTTATTTTCTTTCACTTCTAGTGATTTAAGGGGCTGAAAGTGGTCTTATGAGTTACTGTCTGTATTGATTTGGCAAATGTGTTATTTTCCCTCTCTTTGCTTGCAGACTTGCATATTTAGTATATGTGCTTATTGAACATGATGTCATTTGAGTTCAAGGTTTTTCCCCAGTCATTTTGGTTAATGTTCAAAACGTAGAAAGGAGCAATATTTTATCAAGGGAATAAATACATTAAAAAAAAAAATTCAGCTTCGAAGACGGTGTTGAGATTGAGCCTTCGACCTGCCAAATCGTAGTGTTTACCGTGGGCCAGAGGCGCTGGCAGTAAGGGTGCTGGTAGTGCTGCATCACTCCCTAAATAACCATGCTGGGATTCTGTAGGTGAAGGAGCACTAAAGGTTCCTTTACATTTAAATGTAGTTCAAATCTCAGACTATGTTTTGACAAACTGCTGTTTTTTTCTTTTTAACGTGGACTGGTGTTTTCTTTCTCTGACTGCAACATGATTTTGTAAAGTGAACTAATTAACAATCTTGCTGGTATTAAAGTCTGCATTTTGTTTAAAACAAAGCAAAATTTAGAAACACATAAATGAATTGTACAAGTATTTCAAAATATATCAGGAATTTTGAAAACATTCATGTAAGGCTTTTTTGAAATTCTGAAGTGTGATGGAAATTGGAAGCAAAGATTTTAATAGGATCAAAACATATCAAGACTCTTGTTGATGGGCAAATTACAAATATTCCCTGAATCCCAAATTCCACACATCATCATTTGTGCTCTTCATAGTTTTATCAGTCAAACGTCACACTGTAGTGTGCACATGTTATGGGCATTTCAATGTCCATTCTCTAGTAATGTATGGGTGACAGTGTGCTTCAAAATGCACTATGAGCTACATACTACTTCCTTACCACTCTCTTGCTTAAGGGAAGTGGCTCATTACTACACTTCTTCGTGTGATGCTTGGACTTTTCACAATCGTTATGATTTCAGTGACATAACATCAGGTCATTACAAATATGCAATTCTATGGGAGCAGTCTTACTCACACGGTTATGGATTCGCTGCAATTGCCACATAATCCATCATTCAGGGCCGGCTTTAACACTGGTGACGCCCTGTGCGACAATGTCTGTTGGCGTCCCCCCAATGGACACCTCTGCCACTGATTCACTCACTAGTACCCTTTAACAGTGCCCCTCAAGTCTCCATAACCACTGTCTCTACGATTTATTTAGTTTTATAGCACCACTCATACCAGTGTAAGGTGTCAGAGCACTTTACACCGCACACACATTGCACAGAGACAATCATATGTATGAAAATCAGTGTATAGGAAATGTTGCATCACACAAGAGTACAAGGTGAAGTGTGGAAGTGCCATTGATAATGGAAGGCAATATAGTTTGAGTCCTTATTCTGGAAAAACACAAATACAGAATTTAAAATGTAACACCATTGTCAGGGGTTCCCTTTAATAATTAGAATGGTTTCTACCCAAATGAACCCTTTTGGGACGATTAGGATAATGAAAGAATGTGCAAAAAAAACATATAGCTCTAACACATACCTTGCAGTTTGCATGCAGCTCTTTGATGACAGTTAATAGCTCAATGTTCTATATTAGGATTTTGAAAAAAGAGCTCTTTTACAGAAACAGTAACCCACTGACCTATTTACATTATATGCACTTTGTGAGCAAGCAGGCATTTTACCCTCTGCACTCTCTTAGGATGAGTCAAAACTTTTACTAGAGAAACCTCCACTCTCTTTCCAGGAATAGGATTAATCACCGGTGTTATCTTGACATTTTAATTGATGCCTCAAAATTGCTGGAGGCCAGTAACACAGCAGCAGGTGCTTTTATAATGTTAATATACTTGCAATAATAACACCCTACCCTAAGTCAGTGCCTGGTGCAGTGGCACCGATCACCTCACCCTAGAGCCAGCCCTGCCATCATTCTCTGCATAATTAGCAGATTTATTTATTTATTTATTTATTTATTTATTTATTTATTTTTTTTGTCCTCATTTGCCCAGCCCTTGTGTGTGAAAAAAGAAAACCGCCAACCACCATTTTGTGCTATCTTGTCCCGACCACCCAGAGGCCATTAGTGTGATCTGGACAACTGCACAAGGAAGAGCGGACAACAAATTGGCGGAAGAAGGAGAGAGCAACACACAGAAAAGGCGGCCTTTAGAAACTCCATCTAGGCATGTTTCAGCCTATTTGGACCAGAAAATCGGAGAAGACCCTTGTTGTAGGTCCATGGAGTAGGGAGACTGGCATAATCATAGGACCGGGGGGAAAAAAAAAAAATAAAAAAAAAAAAACCCCGGTAAACCTACTTCCACTGTATCAGATAATCCCAAAAAGCAGTTTTCTTATTTTTTATACTGCAGGGTCTAGCCAGATCTGTTTTAGAAACTTCATATAGGGACGATAACCATCCTGTATATGTTGGAGGAGCTGTATCCACCCAGAATCTGCAAATCTGTCTCCTAGCCATTAAAATTGCAAAAAACAAGAAGGATCTAGCAGGCCCTAAAATATTTTCATCAATCCCAAAGATAATCAAGGGAAGAGTGCTGGTGAGAGTGATGTTTAGGATAGAGGATATTGCTTCCATCACCTCTTCCCAAAAGAGACCGATAACTGGGCAATCTTTAAACATGTGCACATCCGAGGCCTCTACTAGGTCACATTTATTGCATTTTTTCCCATGTTGGAATTTCGCTAGTTTTTGAGGGGATAGGTATGCGCGATGTAGTGTAAAAAGGTGGTTTCGCCTTAGCCAAGCTGGCTTCACAATTTTATACAGAAGACTAAATGAGTTCAGCCACAAATGCTGGCACTGTTCGCCTACATTACTACCCCATAACACCTCAGGGAGATTAGAGTCATCGTCTATCTCCTCCAAGATCGCCCAATACCAACAAGCAACTTCCTTTCCCCCCCCTGGCCTTGTAACTAAAAGATTTTCTAAATTGCTATAATTCCCCAGGGGGGCTCCCTTCCTTGTCAAAGCCTGCACCCAGCTATTCAACTGCATATACTTGAAGGCAGATAATCCTGGTCCGACTTTCTCCCGAATAGTCTCCCAAGGTATCATTGACCCACCTGCCGTCAGCTCTCCCCATTTTATAATTCCAGCTTCTTTAATTGTGCCTGCCAACCTGTCTTTAAGGCACAAGGGAGTGCCTGGCGAATCCCACATGGGTGCTAAGTTAGAATAATAGCACAACCCTATTCTATTTCTGATTGTGGACCAACTTCTAGCCAAAGATTGAAGAATTTTTAGTTTTATTTTTTTAAAGAATTTCTGGTCTCCAAACTTAAAAAGAAAGCCGTCAGATGGAAGATCGGACCCCTCCAACATAGCTTGGAACATCCTTCCTCTAAGATTATCCGTTGGTGTTTTTAGGAGCATTCTCGAGTAAGATAATTGGAATGCCCAAGCATAGTATTGAATATCTGGAGACGTTAAGCCTCCTTTCTCTCTCCTTCTCCTCAACTTTTTCCAAGCCAATCTTGTAGCTCCGTTCTTCCAAATAAAAGAATTAAGACCTTGTTGACATTTAAGTAATTGTTTAGTGTCAAAAGCCATAGGGATCGAATTAAACAAAAAGGTATATTTGGGTAGGATAGACATTTTTAGAAGATTTGTCCTCCCAAAGATGGATAGCGGGAGATTATTCCATGCCTTTAGTTGTTTCTGGCATTCTTTATGTACTCGCTCGAGGTTATAAGTGGTGATATTGCTTATATCTTGAGTTATTCTTATACCAAGATACCGCATGGAGGGCACAACCTCTACCTGAGTATTGGGGGAATTCCAGGCCATGATCTCTGTTTTCTCTGAATTTATGTTATATCCAGAGATTTTTCCGAACTCCTCAGCCTTCCTAATCACAGAGGGAAGAGCCAGATCTAAATTTGAAGTCATTATGAGGATATCATCGGCTTACAGGGCTACCCGTCTTTCCCACCCTCCAAAGCTAAATGATGGTATGGTGGCCTCCTCTCTAAGAATCTGTGCAAAGGGTTCAATGTAGAGGTTAAAGAGGAGGGGGGATAGCGGGCAACCCTGCCTTGTGCCTCTCGTAATTACAAAAGGCTCTGTTAATTAGCAGATTTTAACAAAATAAAATTGTTTCTAGCTCAAACGGATCAAAAGTTACAAAAAATGTAGCAATGTTTTGCTGCACAATGGAACGCTCTTCCCAAAGGTTGATTGGTCACCGCTGTTTACTTTATTGCAGTACTTGACTCTTTAAGCAATGAGGTGGTAACAAGTGTAGAACCAACAATATAATGAAGTACTACTGATACAAACAATCCTGCATAATTTGCCTTTTCATGCCGCATAATTTAGTTGATTTATAATTTGGAGCTCTCCTGTCAAATAATACAAGTAGCCCTGCAGAACATTGACGGCAGCGATCCCACTCTGAAAAATGTTTCAGCACCTATGTCATTGGTAAACAGTTAGAGAAATGTACTAATCAGGCCTCATTTCACAAACAACTTTGCATGTCATGCATGAAGTCCTACGCATACAGCTTGCTCCTTGATCTTACACATGGGGCTTTACAATCAGCACTACAAAAAATTGACTTTGCTGCCCACCGTGGTTCACCGTTTTGTTGCAGTGGATGCTGTTCAGTGATACACACGCAAATAATGGGTAGCCCTAGTCCCCAGTGCACTCCCCATTAAAGATAATTGGGTCAGACCCTTCCTTTGCAGAGTGCAGTTTGTAGGGCACCATGGGTATCTATATATTTCTTTACACGGTGAGAAGTTTTTAGAAGGGGTGAGGGAGAACGTATATTTGTCAGGGATTCCCATAGGGGAGAACATTTATAGACAACTACAGGGGCGGCGCCTCCATTTGAGTGAAAGAGTTTTGCCACACAAGCCCTAGAGCAGAAAAATATAATGGTAAAAACAGGTTATCTATTTCCATTTTATATTTCAGCAACTGGGCTAAGTGACGGGTTGGGGCGGGGCCAGTGCTGCTGAGTGGCAGCATCAGGGAACTGTGCAGTGCACTTTAAAATGTGCATGTCTCTTTGGCCAGCCGTCGCCCGATGGCCAGCTGGGCATGCGCATTTTAAAGTTCTTTAATCTAGCTGTCTTACACAGCTGGGATCGAGAAAGGCAGACCTCCAGTGCTCTTAGGAACGCTGAGAGAGCCTGCTATAGCTAATTCTGTCTCTGATCTCATGCTATGCGAGCAGTGCGAGGATTGGGTAGTGCAGTTTCCTGCATTTGGCATTCAGAAGTCATATGAGAGAGGAGGATGTCACACTGCATGTGGAAGGTAAGTCTATTTACTTTCTTTCTTTTTTTGTGTGCCTCACCACCCTCGCTACATGCCAGCCGCCACGTAACAACTGTAAGAGCTGGACAAAGGCTTTTCAAAGGAGCCCGAAACAGCTAGATCCATGCCGTATTTTCAAAGTCTCAATTGGTTATGTAAATGACTTCAATTTATAATCATTGCATGCAAATATTTTTTATTTGAATATCCTCAAAAAACTGGTTTGGATCCCACCTTTCTGGACTTAACTTTTGACACATTTGTTGAAAGCCGAAGACAAGTAGAGAAATAGATTCAAGCTCCACACATAACCCATCCGCTATGGGGAACTCAGGGTCTGTGATTTTATTACAATGGAGAATCTGCAAGATGTGTAGATTCCTTTGCAGTCACAGTTTAAGGGCTCGTCGCTTCACAGTTTAAGGGCTCGTTGCATTGAGTGATGCAAGGGCAATGCAAGCCCTTCATAGTTCCGGCCCTTAGTGTCAAAGGGCAACCTAAAGGTAGCGCTGGCTATCCATTGGGACCCTTGATTCCATGGATGTGTGTGAATCTCAGGCTGATAAAGCAACATTTAAAGATGAGATGCTGTCTCTGTGCCGTGCCATAGCATCAACAAAGATACAGTGACTTCAAGCCAATGTCTTTATTTTAATAGCAAACCCCTATTAACATATCTATCATGCATTGTTTATAAACCAGGTACCATGAGATACGTTTAGGACATCGGAGTGGACCAATGGCTTCTGCACAATCTTTTCTCTTATTCTGGAGACAGATTTAGGCTCGGACATTTTCTTGAAAAAAACACAACAAATTTAAAGAAGGCTGTGAGCATGCATAATATTCCAACATTCTATTATAGAATTATAGAAGATCTGGGGGCATATCAGCAACAACCGGCGATAATTATCGCTAAGTGCACTTAGCGCTAGGATAATTATCGCCGGCTAACGTGGATTTTTATCGCTGAGATAGCGTGCTAATTGCAACGCTTATCTCAAAAGCGATAAAAATCCTAGCGCTAACTGCCAAACGTGAGATTATCTCATGAAGATTGGCATTAGCTTGATGATAGGGCCTCACATACTTAGCCATGATATCCACCTTCCATAGGATATCATGGCTAAGTCAGTCCTGAAGCAGGCGTAATGAAAGTAGAAATAACAGGGGTTATCGCTACTTTTCTTGCCGCTATGCTTCATAGCTTGGGGATTGATGATAGGAGAAATGTCGCTTAGCGACATTTCTCCAGTCATGTCAGGTCAGTAACGTCCACTCATTAGAGATGCAAAGCTGGGCGTTAAGAATCCGGGCGCTAATGCAAGGTTTCACGCGAATTAGGTTTCTTGCTGATTAGGCGATAAAATTATCGCCGCTTTTCGCCCGAAAACGGGCGCAAAGGCAGCGATAATTTTATATCGCCTCGTTGCTAATATGCCCCTGGTCCCCAAACTCAGTGCGAATTTGTAGGTCTCCTGGGCATTTTACTTGACTAAGTCGCTTTTGATTTTGCCTTTTTAGAATGGGAGCACTTTAGCTGTCTCATTTTTGTATTTATTCGCTTGTCAGGCATCAGTAGGCAAACCAGAGCACCTGCTTTCCCTGCGTTTTGACAAGGAAATTTATTTTAACTACATGGAGTACAGCAGCAGAAGCAATATCATCTATATCTGTCAAGATGGCTTGCATGTTTTTATTTCCTTTACTGCCATTTTCATTTCACACCAGAAAGCTGCTGTTTATTGAGAACATTATGCAGGGCCCTTGAGGCACTGCTTACGATCAAGTTAGTTTGATTTTCTCTTGATTTAATGAGAGTGCTTGGTTTGGTTTACTTTGTTCTATATTATTTGGGACAGGGTTATGTGAATCTTTCTCCACAGTTCTGCCATTTTATCACAGGTTGTTCATGGTAAAAACCCATGTGAAACTCAAATCTCTGAAATACTGTCCCTGTCCTCAGTGAAGTGCTCGCGGAATACGCCTTTGCCACCATATGCAGTGAGGAGAGGCAATGCATCTTTTTCTACGACTAGACGTTCTCAATAGTGATGGGGAACGGAGATAGTCCAGCATCATTCTTCTGGCCTGGTGTGCTCGGATCTGTGGGCTGAGCACACTTTGAGATACATCTGATTTACAAAGGACCAGGGATCCCCTTGAGTAATCAATCAAAGTGGCTTGGGTTTGACACTGAATGGCAGGGCTGACCCAGTCCTCCCAGTGTATGCTGGTAAATGTAGTAACAATCCACCTTTGGTCACTGTAGACAAGTAGTTACTTTCATTTTCAAATGCAGCCCAGTGCTTGGAAATGCAGAAGCCCAATGCTTGGTCAGTGTTTCGTACTTTCCATATCCGTCACTGGGGGAGTCTTGGTGGGGGCATCTCTTGCTGCACATCTCTGAGGTCCTAACTCAGGCCCCAGAAACCAGATCAACAGTTCTTCTAATGAGCAGAAGCCTTCTGCAATCAATCAAACCAGGGGGTGGGTTGCTGTAGTACTGGCCACTAGCACACGTGATGCTGGAGAGTGGCTGCACACTGTTAGAACTGCATCTTTGCAGCTGCAGCCATCTTGGATATTTAGGAGGGCCAGACATATTTCTGGGGGTCTCATACTATTAAAAATGCTGTATGTTAGGTAACAGCTACGCATATATGACACAACCATTGGGGAGAGCATGTGGCCTAGTGGCTAGGGTGGTCACCTCGCAGCTGGGAATCTGGGCTCGAGTCTCGGCAGGGACACTCAACATCATGTGATTCTGGGCAAACCACTTAATCTCCCTGGGCCTAAAAATGAATGTATCCGTCTGTAATGCAACTGGTGCTCATGTAAAGCGCTCTGATAATACCTTTGGGTCTAGTTCCTGCTATATATAAAAAAAAAAACTTTTCTGGGCTATGTGCAAGCAGGGTTCCTGCATTCTGTGATGTGATAAGGAGTCATTAAAGGGGATGCATTGTTACCTGCCCTAAGAGTCATCTTTATCTTTTGGAAGCATAAATTAAAACTGTGAGAAAAGACATCTTGTTGAGACATCCCCTAAATGTTCTGGTTATTTCTTTGCTGCCATTTGGACTCTGGGCCTGACTTAGATCTTGGCGGACTTGTTACTTTGTCGCAACAATGACGGATATCCTGTCTGTTGAAATATAAATCCATTTTATCCAATGGAATTTAAATTTCGGAGGACGGGATATCTGTCACCGTTATGATGGTTTAACCCGTCCGGCAAGATTAGGCCCTCTGTTTGCTGTGGCATTCCCTTTAATTTGTATAGCATACATGCCCTTTACCCTGTAAATATAAGGTAAACATGGTAACAACTGGTTGCCTTATTACATTTTTAGGATATCCATGGAAAGGTAAAGTAGGAAGCACGCTTGTGTCATATGTGTGCCTGAGTTTATGTTTATAAAATCCACATGCATAACTAAATATGTATGGCTCCAGTGGCACCATTGTGTCCTTTCTAGCTGTAGTATAAACCCATATAGTAAAACGTAGCTGAAAAGTGTTCAGTCATGTAGAAATGTAGAAAAGCAAACTGCTATCCATGGTTGTATGTCGTTACAGCACATTCCGTTGCAATGAATGCCTTTACCATGCATGCGTTACAACGGAATGCTATTTCCACACATAACCTTTACTACGAATATTCCTTTACCACGCATACTTTTACAATGATTTTCGTTGTAAATTCATGCATGGTAATGGCATACTCTTGGTAAAGGTTATACCCCTCCTGTGTACCTTTACATGACCCCCCAGCCCCCAATCCTTATTATAATTACCCCTGCCTGTTACCCTCAATCCATATATATGTATATATTTTAAACTTATATTCCCCTTACCTCTTCACGTCCTCTCCTCTCCTTGATCTTCCTTGGTGACGTCGTACGTCGTAAAGAGAAAGCGTCATTCCGTTTCCTTTAAAATGACGCTGATTGCCTCCACTTCCTGATGTTACAACAGGTTCTGTTTTTGGGGGGGGGAGACCCCCCCAAGCCTCTTTTTTTTCGCACGCATTTTTATTTATTTTTGGGGGAGACCCCCAATCCCCCTTTTTCTAATTGTAGCCTTTAACAGTAAAAAAGGACTAAACCGGACGAAGAAGAAGACGTTCCAGTGCAGCTTGCGTGGTAAAGACGGTCGTGGAAGGCATACGCGTTGCAAAGACGTTTATGTGGTAAGTGTACCATTGTAAACGTAACGTGTAGAAAAACCTTCGTGGTTAAGGATGTTTCCCCTATCCATTAGGTAAATCATCTCTGAGCATACCCTGTAATCCCACAGCTTTGAATGCTCACTGTATAAAACTGTGACAGGGCAAATACCAAATACTGTATGTCACTGTGAAAGTAAATTAGTAGTTTCTTGAGGACTTGTCAGTGCAGTAATGATGGTACATATTTTCAATCCAAACAGAATAGGTAACTTTGAAAAATCACTCATTTTGCCTGAAACGTAGAAATGTTAAATAAATCCTCAGTGGCAGTAGGGAGTTCTCAGTTAGATGTGAAAAGCAGTGTTGACAGCATACAATATACAATACACAAACTTCTAAAGGCAGGGGGTGTTAGACAATCACTCATCACTTAACTGGTATCTGCCATTCGGAAGGAGACAGGAAGAGATGAAGCAAAAACAATCAGAGCGACATAAGGTTGCCATAAGGAAGCCCAAGTTTCCTCAGTAGGAGGAAATCTGTTCTCAGATCTGGATTAAAGGATTCTAGGAAAACTTACAGTCAAGTGCGGTGGGAAGTGCTAAAAGGAGATTATATTTTGGTGGAAATGTGCGGAGATCTTGATCCTGAAAGTTTCTGCTTACTAGCTAAAATGGCACCAAACTAGATGCTTGAAGAAATAATCCTTTACTGGGACGAAAACATCAGAAGAAAGCAAAATCCTGAAAGACCTGCTGGAGAAGAAGCCTGAAGTTACTCCTGCTCTCTACTTGTACTCAGGGACTGGAACTGCTCCACAAGGGCCAGCTCAATGCCTCCTGTAACAGCCTTAGGAATATACAGGTTTAGAAGGGTATATCTTGTATATAAAAACCAGATTGCCAGCTGATAACTATAGCAAATCTGTTTTTTCTGCCTAGTCCCCCTAGATTTTTTTGTTTTCTTTCTGGACCCTATTTTTGCTGAACTCAGTGCACTTTATCACTCTTGAGCATAAGTGCCTGTGCTTCCTCTTTAAACATGGTTAAATTGACTTACCCTTTACTGACATGTTTAACTTGTCTGTACATCCCTTGTACGTGGTATAGAAAATACGCTCTGGAACTTAAATGCCATTTGTGCACTTCAGCCCCTATGGTACCACCCACAGGCTTGTTCTGTAAAACACAGCTTCAGGCCTGACTGCTGCAGTAGCCTGACTGCAGCAGTATAAAAAACCTGTTGTCAGTCAAACCTTACAAAAAACCTTTTTGGCAGGCAGGAGCCCTGCTTTTAAATATTAGTAAGTCACACCTAAGTATGGCAGTCACCGACATGGTAGGGTGCCTAATATTTACAAGTGAAAAAAGTTAAATTAAAGTTGGCACGTTCCTCCAGAGACTAGTACACAAAAGCTATTTTCAGGAGCAAGGATGCATCTGGATGCTAGTAAATGTCAAAGTACACTTTATAACCTTTAACTTGTAACTTTTGGCATGAATAAGATATAATATTCAATAACTATTTTTTTCATTTTTTAAAGTCCAATTCTTTGGTCAAATAATATATTTTTTAAACATTTCAAAGAAATGTTAGTAAGTTACCCTTTCCTTGCTTGAAGCTCCTGGAGGGTAGGTAATTTGACCAGTGATTGCCTGACCTTCATGAAATGTGAAAAGTACTTGCAGAGGAAATATATGGCTTAACCCCACTGATAGGATGGACTGGGTGTGGGGCATTTGATCCCTATGAGCCTGGGAAAGGCAGTTAAGAGAAGCTGGAAACTTAATTAACTTAAACAGAACAGAGATGAGGCCCACCCATTCATAGTTTAGTGTAGAAAGAGCTTTGAAGAAGGCAAAGCCTTTGAATCCAAGGCCCAAATTAGCTAGGCTGTTTTGGAGTAGACACAAAGGATGGAACAGCTCATTTCTCCAGCCCCACCCCTGAGTGGTCACAAGAGCTCTTACAAGAGAGAAAGGGTCTCTCTCTCTTGGTTTTCGCAGTGAGGATCAATATGGGGTTGTTTGCAGTAGGGCAAACAGGAACTGTTTAAAAAGTGGGTAGGGTTGTCACTGGGAACTTTTAGCCTATTGGAGTGTCCCGGAGTCACCCCAATTACTGGCTAGTGCCAACGATAAATGTGGAACCCCGAAGAACCCCCCTCAGAAGACATTTTAGATCTGCAGAAGATCAGAAGAGGACTGGTCATGTTGTCAGTGAATTTAGAGGAGCCATGAAGGACCCTGGACTGCTTCCTTGTGTACACAACACAAAGAAGTGGACTCCAGGGGTCAGTTGTCTTCAAGAGTCATTTTTCCTCATGTGGCCAGTTGACCAGTATCAACTGGATATGAACTGGATCTTGCTGGAAGCATCTGCTGGAATATGTCCTGGTCCCAGGAGCTTTAGAAATAACACAGAGGAGCTGATTTAGAAACTCTAATAAGATTTGACTTAAAACATTTTTGGACCTCCAAGACCTCCAGAGCCATCTCAGGACATGACAGCAAAGGCATATGATTTCAATCCATCCTCTTCAGATATAAATTCAGGCTTACCGCATTGGAGGCTATTGAGCTCCATAAAACAGACTAAAATGCTGATTAAGAGTTCAGGACTCCCTGGACACCCAGACTGGCAATCCACCTGCCGTATTACGATTACGGTGGTGGGACCGCCACAGGCCTGCAAAAACCACTGGGGATCACATATTCCACAGCGGTGAGAGGCCCTGATATGCTGGTGGCGTTATTGTGGCACTGCTGAGCATATTAGGAGTTTTCTCACTGCCACAGTTTTCATGGTAGCAAGTCCACCATGAAAACTGTGGTGGTGAGGAAACAAAGTGGGCCTATGGGGCCCACAGTTTCCTCAAGGCCAAGGGGTGCCCCTGTGTGCATTTACTACCTTTTCTGCACCGCATGGATTACACAGTACATGCTGTGCAGGAACAGTCCTTGATGCTCCCATTTTGGATGGGCACCGCCATTGGACTGCCAAAGCGCCACCTGCCAGACACAAAGAAACTCTTAATCTGGCAGGCACTGTCAGTATTGCTTTGGTGGTGTGGGAGGAGGGCTTTGGTGTGGTGTCCAGCCATAAATCAGAAGGTCACATCTTTTGACTGGAATAAACACGCTTGGTGCATCCGACCCACGCTCTATCACAGTTCAATTGAAATTGTGGTTACATCCTGGTCTAATGCCTCCATAGACTATTATTGGTGCTTAGTGGTTTTTGGTCTCTATTATTCTAATTGAGTTTGAGATTGTTTTACTATTTTGGATTTAGACTTTATAAATATTCTGGTGCTGGATAAAAAAAATCACATAGCCCTGAGTTAAGCCTGTTGGCTTTGTATTATAGCTACCAGGGGGTTGAGCTCCGGTTAATGCAGTTACCTTACAGCTCAACCTGACAAGTTAGTGATACTGTACCTAGAGATGGGTGACCATCCAATCCAAATAATAATTTCCTTTCTTACAAAATAGTTCAAATGGGACAGCGGGCTCTTTTTGGGTGGATATTGCTCAACTGCAAAACTCTAAATACCCTTGAAAGTCCCAAGGTAGACAATTTGACGGGGTGACTTTCTGACTTAATGAGACCCTTTCTCCATTGTGGTCACCTTGAAATCGCACATTGGTCCTGGTCCACTAGGAACACTGACTTTGATAGGCTTTTTTCATTTTCCAGGGATTTTTACTATAAAAAAATAAAAATTGATTTATACTGCGGGTTTAACTAATATTTTGTTATTTTGTCATTTGTTTAAGAAATTTGCGTTGCTTTTTTCCCATTGGTTTGGAGATGTTATTCTGTTGTGTTCCAAATGGTTGTTGGTACCACCTAAAGCTGTCATGCTTTTCTCAGGGGAACTGCTTGCAGTTTGTATCACAAATAGCAGGTCTTTATCAGAGTTTAATACTGAAGTGCAACACAATAGTTTTTTATTAAGTCATTATGTTTAACCGCTTCCAAAACGATAACAAACTTTCTGACCAAAACCCACCACTAGGGAGCCCTATTACTAGTGCCTCTTGAGGGAGCAGAGAAATGACTGGGCCATCCTCTAAACTGTGGAAGACACCAGCGGTGGTAAATCTTACCTGTCTTGTATTGGGTTCAGCCCACATAAATTAGCAAACACCATTTATAGTGTAATATCTCATCAAGTGCACAAGCAAAAGACAGTTTTATTAAAAAAATAGTGCTACCAAAACATGCATTCGGGTGAATCAGTTATCCCTTTCTAAGGTATCAGCATAAACAAATGATTTTCAGATCTACTTCAATGCTGCAGTGTCTCTGAGGAATACTATAAAGAATAACAAGAAGTCTGTCATTTGGACCATACCAGTAATGTATCAGAGAGATAAAAGGTCCTCACCAGATTGCTTTCTCTCTGAAGAATTAAAAACCACTTCAGTAATTTCCAGGAGCTGAAGTTGTAATAGGTGGAAGTGTTGCGGTAATAGCAAATATCTGCCAGTAATTATCAGAAGTGTTCAAATCAGAGTTCTATTGCAGGAAGAGACTTGCGGGAGCAATGGTTCATGCATCAATGCAGCGATATAAATATAGAGACTGCACTTCAGCAATCTGTTAAGTAGAGCTTCTATTTCAATGCTTAAGTTGGGCAAACTTGTTGGGGACTATTTATAAAGGTAACAACACATGAGTAAATCTACATTTGCATTGTTCTTGTTAAACATTTGAGTAACTTTAGTACTTTTGGCTATTCACCATTAGTGAGTGTAAAGTTAGTCATATGTGCACACTTACATGTCCCCAGTCCCTAAAACAGGGGCTGGGGTGTCAAAAAACTTCAAATACGACCATAACGTTACCACTAGTAGAGACTTTACATCTATATTTCACGTTTCTCTCACATGATGGACACCTCCGCAATCAGGGCAGAGAACTCTATATGGTAAAGTATAAGGAATGTAGAATAATATTTTTAAAATGTTTCTGCACTATAAACTAAATTTTAAATCTCATTTTTGATAAGTGTAAATACATCAAAATAAATTTAAATTGTATTTAACTTTTTAAATGAAATGCAACTAAAATAAAATGTTTATATTTAGTTTTTATGTAGACGCATAGCATTTATTACATTTACTGTTATCAATATTTCTAAAAATGTAAAGTTACATTTAATTTGAAATCGGAAAAATTAATTCTATTATTTTTGAATATTATGTATTTAAAATGTATTTTTCTTATGGGGTTTTATTTTCAGTTCCTATCACATATATTCCTATGGAAGGTTTTTTCAATCACTATGAGTGGAATGCTGGACTTACTCCAATTTAGAGCTGAAATACATGTTCTACTGTTGTGGGTCCTTTTTTGGCTGTAGTAACTTTAGAAGTGCAGTTTACTCTTCTGGGTGTGGCTCGGTACATGTCCCTCTCTAAACCCCTCCTTCGGCCTCTTTCAACCACTTTGTATGCTTACGGAAATCTCTCCCATTTGGAAGTAAATAGTCCCCATTTTCCAGCCACTCCCTCAGTTCTTCCACATTTGCCCCAAAAAGTATAGCTACGTGTGCAGAGAGCTTTGCAGTCAGGGCAGAGATCTCTGCACATCAAACATAGGACAGGCGGAGGCAGAGATCTCTGCACGTAAAGAAAACAGAGGGAGTGGGGAGAAAAAAGAACAAATGACATCATTTGAATGGGTTAAAATAAAATTCACTTAATTGGAATACATTTCAATCTTTCAGTTATTTAATATTGTTGGATTTGATCGCAAAATTATCAATAGGATCCTCACATTTTATTATAGAAGAGTCATAGTGGTAGTTTTACTTCAATATATTATACATCCTGCATAATTGTGATATTTCATATCACAATAGTTTCCACAAATAAAGTTAGAGATTTCATAGTTTCTAGCTAGAATCTATACATGCTTTTAAAGAACGCATGCATTATTACACAAGTGGTGTCATAATTGTTAATAATAAAGATAATTTACAACAAAATTACTTTCAAATTTACAGTGTGCATCAACGTTCCTCATTACCAATATCTTTATCAAAATTGTTCATCATTTCCATTAGAAAGACCTACATTTGGCAGAGATCAAGGTAAACAGATTTGGGACTATATTGGGATTAATTCGATCATTTTAAAAAACTGGCATATTTAAACAGTTTTTGATTATTAAATGAACCATATGATTATTATAATTCGAGTATCAATTTAGGTTGTTTTTTACAAAGGTTTTATTCAGTTTTAGATGTGCTGATCAGGTAAAATTGAACTGGAGAAACAAATAGACTAGATTTCAGTTAGTAAAATCACACTCTTCTTATTTAGGAAACGTTTTGATGAGCCAGGTAAAAAAACACATTTTAAATTACATGAACCAACATGAGACTAGAAGGGAACATCTAGAACTTGGATCTGTGGAGTTAGGGAGGGACTATCAACTTTTTTGAATGCAGATCTAAGTTATGGTGGGATAAGGAACAGTGAAGGATAGAAATGCCAAAAATTAAACTGAGCATGGTCTGACCAAATGATGGGAAGGATTTTGTTAAGCCTAATATTCACATTTTATCAAACACTGCTTGACTAATGAGGCCCTCGATGTGAGTGTAGTCATGCCCCACGTGGGATCAACAAATATCAGTAGGGAATTACTAAAGTGAGTGCCTAATAAATCCCAGTGAACAACAAGCCATAGTCTGTATTCTGCTAAAACAATAATTGAAGAATTACTGTTAGATAAGGTAACCAAAAACATCAATTGGGCTAATTGACTATTCAATAATTTTCCCTTCAGTGCTATAACAAATGAGCCAACGAGTCAAAGGTTTGGAGGATTAAAGATAAGACACTCAGAGATCAAAAGAAAATTGTGACTGGATGAAGAAAAGAGAAAGCTGTTTTTGTACAGGATCAACATTGTTACAAATGTATCATTCTGATGGAACCAGAGTGGTGAAGCATTAAAATCACCACTCTGCCGTGAAGTTTCAAGCAATATTAAACTTTGCAGGACATGTCTAGTTGTAAGAGAAGATGATTCTGTTATAGATGGTGTTTGCCTCCCCATCTACATTAAAAAAATGACAGTAGGGCTGGAGGGCTGGGTGGACCACACAACAGTAGTTATATGTCACGGGTACGTCTTGGTTCAAGAATATTAAGAGAGCTCAGCTCAGACATTACCCCCTGAATTGGAGAATGTACCATCTAGATCAATTAGCTATGAAAACTAATGCATGGTTAACTCATCGGATAATCATATATCATAGTAGAGTCATGCCAATGTCAGAAGCAAACTAGATAGATTGGCAGCTAAAGGAACAATGTCCTTAGCTACCATCCTTTGTTTTGTGGTGGATGCTGGGTGTCTCAGGGACTGACACATGCAGACAGGAAAGGGGATGTTTTCCTGATGCTAGAAAGTGCTAGCAGCACACCATTCCAAGCACTGGTCATCAGAGGTGCTTGACTGGGTGCATCAGATGTAACTGCTAGATATATTCCTCAGAGTTCTTCAAAAATGTAATTTGATATGAAACATATTGGAGATATAATGTTTAGTATAAGCAGAGAAACTTTACATTATGTCTTCATCCCATTTACATTGCTTCATTTTATATCCCCATATTTAGGAATCTACATCCAATAAATTCTTGTCTTACATTAAAATGCAAGCATTGTATATGCTTAGTTACATCCATGTAGTGTTTTGTCAAAATAATATTCATAACAGATTCTTGGTAGTTTATATTACTAAATGCAAATATCTGTTTTAATTGCAAGCAAGATAATAAGCAGCTTTCAATTATATGAATTTCATCCACTGACTCTCCCATTTTCTCTCAGAATTATTATTTAAACAAGCACATGTTTATGATAAAATTATAACCCTGATATTGATATGTGTAAGTCTCATGTGTTTATTTACAGCTTAATGTGAAGACACATTTTTTTTCCATTACAATGACCACTTCATAACATCTGATAGTGCACTCCCACTTTTAGCTGAGTTTTAAGCATGTTCTCTGATGAAATGTGATAATGAGCTTTCTTTGGAAAGACTTTAGTAATTTTAGGCAGCCACATCATTTCTACCTTGAATATATGATACTATGCTGTATGCAAACAATAGAACAGTTTCAATGATTAAAGTTAAATTGAAATGCACATTAACTATCAGCCTTAAATTTCAGACTGATGTCGATGATATTTCAAAAGTACAGGTACAATTGAAAACTTCAGAGCAAACATCATCACTGTGATCAAGTGTTAATTTTCATCAAAGAAGATCTCACAAGTGAAACGCCATTCAGAAGAATGTGCGACATACCCAATCTTACATCCTGAAAATGGAGCAAGGACTTATTCCTCATCACACAATCAAACAAATGAGGACTTATAATATGTCAGACAGGACATCTATCACATTTATAACAGAACAATACATCTGTGAAACTCTTACTCAGACCCTAAGTATGCTTTTATATTGCTCCTGTACAAACTACCTTTGCAATGTGCCATTAATTAGATTTATTTCAGTGAACCATAATGCTGCTAGATTTATTGGTTGATAGTATACCATGTGTCCTCCTATGGCAAAATATTTTATATCAAAAGTAAAATCCCTCACCAAATTTGTGCTCCCTGGGGAGGTTGTAAAGTGCCCTTCAGATAGGTGATAGATGGATGAATGGATGGATGGATGTTGGTATTCACTTTCCAGATTAAAATTATTGCGTGTGAATCCTGAGAGGAGATTACTCTCCCCGATAGACAGAGATAGATAGATAGATAGATAGATAGATAGATAGATAGATAGATAGATAGATAGATAGATAGATAGATAGATAGATAGATAGATAGATAGATAGATAGATAGATAGATAGATAGATAGATAGATTACAGACTGAGGTCAATGACAATTTTAAAATACATGTACAATTGAAAACTTCAAAGCAAACATCATCATTGTGATCAAGCCTTCATTTTCATCAAATAAGATGTCATGCTGGAGCATTGCATTGTACATCGAAATTATGGCATTACTTTGGGCCTAATTTAGAGTTTGGCATGGAGGTTACCCCATCACAATGCGGGGATACCCTCTTTGTTCTATCACAAATGCCATTGGATATAATGCATTTATGACAGAGTAATCCATCTGTGACACTCTTAATCAGAGCCTAAGCTTTCTTGTATATTGATATTGTACAAGCTACTTTTGCCGTGTGCTATTAATTGGAATTATTCCAGTGAACCATAATATTGATAGATGTATTGGTTGATAGGAGTACTTCTGTCTTCCTATGCCCAAAGGATTCCAATCAAAATTAAAATACCCTCGCAAAATGTGGGCTGTATAGTGCCCTCCGGACATATGATAGATAGATAGATAGATAGATAGATAGATAGATAGATAGATAGATAGATAGATAGATAGATAGATAGATAGATAGATAGATAGATAGATAGATAGATAGATAGATAGACAGACTTGGGTGGATGGATAGATAGATAGATAGATAGATAGATAGATAGATAGATAGATAGATAGATAGATAGATAGATAGATAGATAGATAGATAGATAGATAGATAGATAGATAGTGAGTGGGTGGGATTGTATATGTGGATAAATAGACAGACAGACAGACAGACAGACAGACAGACAGACAGACAGACAGACAGACAGACAGACAGACAGACAGATAGATAGATAGATAGATAGATAGATAGATAGATAGATAGATAGATAGATAGATAGATAGATAGATAGATAGATTACTTAAAATAAATACAAAATTGCGAAAATTAAGAAAACGTTAAAAACCAAGATAATAAGAAAATGCACAGATTTATAAGGCATCATAGTCTCTTCAGAAGCAAAAACTCCATTCCTTAATGAGGTTTCTTATTTAATTACACTTCTTTACTTCTGTGGTGGTCTCGCATTTCAGCAGACCTTCGGCATCTCGATTTAGCACCACATTAAGAGTTGCTTAGAATGCTTTCCTGATTATCTTGAGCGCCAACCTTCTGTTGCATCAGCACTCTTGACTCACCTCAGGCATTGAAGAAATCTTAGCGCTGTAGAATTTCTATAATTGCACAGCTGCTAATTATAGGAGTCTGGCTATCAGCTCATTATATTCCCCTTTTACGCAGGTTTCTATCACCTCAATGCATTCCCATATATTTAAGCTGTAGAGAGACGGTAGCAACCAGTAACGCCTTTGTCACGTTAGCAGCCGGTTAGTCGGTGCATGGAAGGATTTCCCATTCATCCTAAACTTCCATGGCAGCTTCACCATTGCATCTGACATTCTTGCCTCACCTCAAGGGGTGCAACAGTCTTGTCTTTATTCAATTCCATAATTGCACACACACTTGATGAATTTCAGAAAATCTGGATGCCAGCTGCTTTTATTCCGCATTCAATCAGGTTTCTATCACCTCTGTGCATTTTCATAAATTTAAGCTGTGCAAAATTGGTAACAGCCAATATCGGCTTTGCCACATCAATTCGCCTACAGTGATGTAGATTAGCGATGTATAAACTAGCCTGCACAGTCTGCAGAGTTGATATGGGTTACAGCATAATCCACCATAGCCATCTTCTTTTAGAGGATTGTTTCCACTAAATGCCCTATCTGTCGAGCCAACTGCTTCTTCAATTCAGAAATGCGGGGCTGTTTTAGGTAAGCTGGCCATTTCAGGGGTTCGGATAGATGTCCGGCCAGTGTTGCATGCGCCTTCTTGCTCAGATCTATTTGGTCCTGGCTGAGTGAGATAAATGTTGCTTGTTTTATTCGCACTTTTGCTAACTGTCTAATAGAGATGTTGCTTTCCTATACTTCCTCTGCTGCCAGGTTCCTAATTGAGTCTCCAAGGGGCATATGTATCAAAAACCGTATTTGCGATTCTCAAATAGCGATTTTTTGAGAATCGCTATTTGAGAATTGCAAAACGGGATGTATTTAAAAATTTGCACATATTTTGCGAATTCTTAATATTCCTTGATTGCGATTAGCAAATTGCGAAATCGCAATTAAGGAATACCTTCCCATCCATTCCTATGGGCAAGGAGGCCCATAGGAATGAATGGGAAGTAATTCTCAAATTGCGAATTGCAATTTGCTAATCGCAAATTGAGAATAATTTCAAAGGTGCAAGGGTGTCATGATGACACCCTGATGCACCCCTGAAATGATCATGTGTGCGCATATGGCGCACATACAAGCCCTAAGGGCATGTATGTGCGCCACATGGCACTTTGAAAAATGCCAAAAATTGCATTTTTCAAAGAAATCGCAAATTACCACCAACTTGAAGTTGGTGGTAATTTGCGATTTCTTAAGGAGAATTTGCACAACTTGGGTGCGTATTACATAGCATTTAAGGAATCGAAATTTGCGATTCCTTAAATGCTTACGCAAAAATAAGGAATCGGAAAATTAGCGATTCCTTAAGAATGCGATGCGAAAATGTCACATACATCGCGTTTTGCGATTTTGTATTCGCAAACGCTGTTTTTTTGCGATTTGCAGCGTTTGCGAATACAAAATCGTTTGATACATATGCCCCCAAGTCTTTTCTTCCATTCAGACTTCTCGTTGGTTATTTTCCCCCATAGTAGATATTTGAAAGATTCTGGTCTAGCTGATTTAAATGTCATGCAGAATTCAAAATATCTGGCGCTGAGCATAAATTCTTGTTTTGTTAGCTTAAATTCGAGACAAATTTGAGCTGGGACCAAGGAATCTGACAGATGGAATAGCAGTCAGTAACAGCAGCAATGGGCCTTGGCTAGTCAGAAGCTGTGTTTATTTCTAAATGCCAGTGTATCAAAGGCTAATGACGGCATTGGATTACTTCCTATCACTTTTTAAAGTGGCAGTCAAGGTTTTTAACAGATGTTTGCATGCAAAGGTCAGTGCCGAGCGGCACGCCCATGTTCTTTAGCAACTTCAGATGGGTCTCGTAGCTTCCCCTTTTATTTATCCACTCATCCAGGTATTTAGAAGACGCTGCCCTCCCCACTATTTCTAATCCATTTTAAGCTTTTTACAATCCAGATAATGGCTTGAGCCTCAAATCATCACACCACATTATCATACATATTTTAACTACAATGGATTTTGTAGAGTAAGAATTCTATGAAATCTGAGAATAAACTGGAGAACATCAAGTCATTGAAAAACGTCATTTGTTTTAATTTAGATGCTGTTGTATGTATCTGTAGGATTTGCACATCATATAGGGACTCATTATGATGGCGGGAGGACCGCCACCGCTGGGCTGGCGGTGGCGATCCTCCCGCCATCAGAATGAGATTTGCCCACCGCCAAATTAGAATGTCAGTGGGAATCACAATGGTTCTGTGGCGTATGGAAAGTCCGTCCGCCATGGTTCTGCAAGGCTGTCCTTTTCTGCCCGCATTGAGGAACCCGGAACCAGGGCAACATTGCGGCGTTGCTGTGCAGGCACCTCCATAGTAATTATGATATGCCCTTCCGTCTGTCTTTTTGTGGCAGATATCCTGCTGCAAAAAGACTGGCGGAGACTGGCTTTGGGGGACCGTTGCGGGCCCCCTCTGTGGGGGGGGTTGGTGGGGGGTGGACTCTGCAGTTCCAAGCACCAAGTGGCAGGCACCGCGTGGTGCCTGCCACGTGGTGCTGGGAAATGCTGTGCATGCTCTTTTAACATTGCGGACGGTGCTGCAATGTCTGCAATGTTAAAAGGCCAGGATGCTCCCGCCAGTATGGCGGGTGCTTCCTAATTGCACTGGTGGGACTGCCGCACGTTTCGCGGGCAGTCTCATCACCGTTATGATGGTGGGCGGACATTAGTCCGCCCGCCTTCATAATGAGCCCCTTAGTTCGTAACGCCCAATTATTTAAATCTCAAATTCTGTCACAAATTCTGGCCATAAGGCCATCCCATGTCCACTGTGTTATCTAAGGGAAGGACAATATTGAATATTGTATATATGCATAGTAGAACTGATGTGCTCATGTTTTTTTTCAGATGGGAGTACAGTGTCTCTGTTAAGATACATTCCTGAATATTGAATCAACTTGTGCTCAAGATGAGGCATGCTAGCCAATGACAATGAAAAATGTGAATGCATTTACATAGCCTAAATATGTAGATATAAAAGTATGATGAGACAAGCCCTAATTTTAGTCTAGGGGTTATTTTTTATTTATTTATCTATTTGTGTCTGTTTATTTACTATTGCGTGTGCCATATATGTAAACATACATCTGATGTCTCATTGTGCAAAGAAATTAATGATGGTGACAGGAGGTTCTATCTTCCCCTCAGTAGGCTCCTAAACTCTCTAACAATCAACTGGTACTCGGGGAATGTACTTATGTTATCACCATACTCAATATTTACAAAATGTAAATAAGGTGGAATAACAAGTGGGAAAGGAAATAAAGAAAGGGACAAGGCGTTCTTCCCAAGGGGTTGTTGGGGCTATTTTCTTAGTTTAAATAATAATAATAAAGGCTTTGAAATATGAACGTTTTGTATTTGAAATGAAAATGCTTTGTTTTCCTGGCTTAGGCCGAAGGTGGCTTCAATTAGGTCTCAACTCCATATTGGCTTTAGAATTGTTCATGTTTTCATTTCTCATTGACACTGCAAGCAATAACATGTGCACTGAGGCTCTGCGTTGACATGCTTTTCCTGAAGAGACTCAGATTTCTTTAGTCACACTTTGACTTTCCAAGGCCTCTTCCTGTTCTCTATGATGCAGGCTTATTCATTTATAAGGCTACTATTGTTTATGTAGCCTGATTTGAGCTAGAATGTCCTCTGAAATTAGGTAGGAGGAGATTAATCAATAATCATTTAGGGAGATGGTGGCATTCTATAATGCTCTATTATGATTTGACGATATGTTGATAGATTTGTTCACCATATGATTGTACGATTTCCATTGCTTTCTATGATGAGTTTTGTTATAAAAGAATGTGTTGTTGGAGGTGAGCCAGATAATCTTTTTGTCTCTTTCCTGTGCTCCGCGGAAGCCGTCTGATTTTCTATTGATTTACTGCTTATACTGGATTTAAGATTATTTTTCAGATTTTGTGTATTCTGCCTCTAACTTAAATTATTCTTGAGCTGTATGCATATGACTAAAACATTATGCATTTCAATTGACTTTGATATATGTTTTTAACTTCTGTATTGCACATTAATAAATATAAATAAATCTTTGTTGATTCTATCTTGTACCTCTTTGGATCCAGGCTTATTCCTACTGATTGCTATCTGAAATGCTGTTTTGAATATTATCTTTAGGGACACAATTCTTCATCTGTTTCTTAAGCACAGCACCTGCCCCGGGTTTACGGAGGCGCTTTAACGGTACGCTATCAGATAATCTGGCACAGCATCAACAGGGTGAATGCAACATACAAACATAAACATAAAGAGACCTGAATTCGCACCATCACTCCACTATGTGCATTTAAATAGGCAGCTCATGCTGTACATGTCGAAGGTGGCTATACAGCACAAACTCGACTCATATATTATTCACCATCCTATAGTAAGATTTATAGATATAGCTGCATAGAGGACATAAAGAAAAGTAAATAACTGCAATCCACCTGTGGACCAATAGCGCCAAAAGGTACACAATAATGCATTATATCCATGGTTCTATCAAGTCACAATTTTCAGTACATTAACTACATTAAATACAGAGGTGATATATCAAAGATCAAATCCACAAACATTGACACATAAGTGATATCAAGTGCCCAATTCATCCCTGTGTCCGTGGATGTGGTTACACATAAATGTACAATACAAGCTCCCTCACAACCTCTATTTCTTTTACTATGTTGACAAAATCTAGTATGGCTAAACATTTATATGAACAATGTCAAAGCAATTCAACACTTCAACAATATATTATACTTTTCATAATTTTATTATTCAAAGTAATTATATCAAAATACATTTCTTTTTTTCTTTTTGTATAAAAGAGAATATATATTAATTTTTATTTATACTCAATTTTTCACTTTATACATGATTGCACACCAGCCAGCACGTTCCGGGCTACTGCAACATACTACTCTGGACCCCTAAATAAAATAGATGATACAAAACAATTGTCAAATCTCAAACTCACTCAATCACAACCTAACACATTCAAACATCACCCAAAACCATCATACACATCTGGGTCATGGGGAAACTTAGGACTAATTAATCTCCATGACCCTGTTGGATGAACTGGTTCAAGAGGGTCTGACAGTAAGGTCGACGCACGTTTCGGTGGGGTAAAACAGATGTCACGTATGCACTAGAATATCACGCAAATTTCTATTTCTCCTATAGGCCACTAGAGGGGGTTTTAGTTGTTGTTCATCCTCTTTAGCATTCAGTGTCTTTCAGTTCTTAGTTAAGACATTTTAGATTGTGTAGTTAAGTTGAGAGTGGTTGATGACACAAACCACTTGCTCTAGGGGTGCGCGGTGGGTACCTTGTAATAATACATCACGATTGTAGTACTTTGCCCTTTTAAAGGCATTTCTCACCAAACGGTGTGGGTACTCACGCGCCACCTTAGTCCAATCAATATTTTGATAGAATCCATAGTGTATGGGCTACTATAAATATATTCCATTGTTTGTATTCTCTAGATGCCCCTTGGTTTGTTGTGTTAAACCATATTTTTTGGCAAGGTCCTGAAGAAGGTGGTTCACCATCTGTTTTACCCAACCAAAACGCATGTCGACTTTACTGTCAGACCCTGTTGAACCAGTTCATCCAACAGGGTCGTGGAGATTAACTAATCCTAAATCTCCCCATGACCCAGATGTGTATGATGGTTTTGGGTGATGTATGAATGTGTTAGGTTGTGATTGAGTGAGTTTGATATTTGACAATTGTTTTGTATCATCTATTTTATGTAGGGGTCCAGAGTAGTATGTTGCATTAGCCCGTAACATGCTGGCTGGTGTGCAATCATATATAAAGAGAAAAATTGAGTATAAATAAAAATGAATATATATTCTGTTTTGTAAAAAAAATGTATTTTGATATAATTGCTTTGAATAATAAAATTATGAAAAGTATAATATATTGTTGAAGTGTTGATTTGCTTTGACATTGTTCATATAAATGTTTAGCCCCTACTAGATTTTGTCTACATAGTAAAAGAAATAGAGGTCATGAGAGAGCTTGTATTGTACATTTATTCTCTTGTTGTTTACCCTCTTTTCCCTGACCTTATTCTCCCTTAGAGGCGGTCCCCCCTTATAGCAATTGTGGTTACACATAAGCTATGGGGGCCAACAGCATTAAGTATTTTTCTCTTTCAATTATAGGAAAGTCACACCAGACCCTTCCAAACATTTCAAGTTTATCATTGAGCATATATGTCATCTGTTCATAGTATACAAAATTATGCATTTCTGTCAGCCACTCATTACATATAGGTGTAGATTACTGATGCCAGTGTCTGGAAGCCTAGCTGTCACTCTGCTCTAGACATGGTTTGGAGTCAAGCTGCAAAGCACAAAGTGTCATAAGCACATAGAAATGCCTACTTTTGAAAAGTGGCATTTCTACAATTGTACATTAGTAATGAAGAACCCACCTACACCAATAAGCAGGATTTATCACCACAATTCAAAACATGCCAAACATGGCAACGCTACTCCTTTCAGATTAGAATTTGCCACTTACAAATATATAAGGGAATTCCCAATGCTAACTTATGAGAGCAGTTTGTGCACATTGAATACAACTTAATTGAATTAAATTGAGAGGTGTAGCACTCACTGTAGTGAAAAAGAAATAGGGTGTTTGTCACTACCAGGACATGCCACACAATAAAGGCATCTATCCTACTTTTTACCTGCACGGCATTCGGCCAAAAGGGCTACCTATGGCCTACCTTAGGGGTGACCTATATGCAGTCAAAGGGGAGTTTCAGGCTTGGTATGTAACTTTAAATGCCAAGTCACTGTAGCAGCAAACTGCGCATACAGGCCCTGCAGTGGTAGGCCTGAGACAGGTTTGAAATCACTGTACAAGGACTTACAATTAAAATAACTATGCCAAACAGGTGTAAGCTAATCATATCAAGATTAAAGGAGTGAGCTCATGCACTTTAGCACTGATTGGCAGTAGTAAAGTGCCCAGAGTCATAAAGCCAACAAAAAGAGGGTCAGAAACATAGGAGAAAGAAGGAAAAAAGTTGGGGATAACCCTGCACAAAGGGCTAGGTCCAACAGTTAGATATAATGTCAATGTTATCTTTAGTTGTTCTTTATAATTATCAGTGGTATGCTTAATTTTTCAACTTAATGACAGTAATTATTTGTATTTTTTTTGTTATCCCTCCACAGCTCCTGCAGGACTCCTGCTGGACTCTACAAGCAATGGGAGGGTTCCACAGGAGTTCATGGGGATTTTACTTCTTGTTCCAGGTCCAGCAGGAAAATTGAGGAACTGTTCAAAAATTGAAAGAGATGAGTTTAGTATAAAGGAGTGATTTTAATTTAAGTTTGAGCCCAGAGATTTTCTATTTGGTTTAAATAATAAGGATCCCTTTAGTCTTTTTCTGTAGAATTGTCCTTGTTCTTAGGTATCGTGATCATGCAGGAGTACTATGGGAGTAATGTGATGGGCCTGAGAGACCTATGACGCACCCATTAAAGACTCTGATTGGTTCATATCATTGTCTTTCTTCCTGTCTGAGAAGACAGTTTGTATGGGCCCTCTTCTTCCTTGGCTGTTTTCAGTGCTTTTCCAGATGGAATTGGACACCGTGGCATCAGGGGAGGGGACAGATGTGTGGGAGGAGGAAAATATTCCACCACCCCCGAAAGAGTCAATCATATGCAAATGTTTTTCAATTCCTTCCGGGTAAAAAACTTGTTAATGCTTAAATAGTAAAGTGAAAAGGAATTTTCAAGAGGATCCAGGAGAAAAATATTTGCATGGAAACAGTGACATTTGGAACCACAGGCCCAGCATCCACCCATGCCCTTGGTTAGAGCAGAGTGGGAATGTGATGCTGCAGTGATGCAGTGGAATCAACATCTTCGGCATACACTATTGTCCTTGGGGACACAGTCCCACCGGTGATCTTGCAGCAGGGATCTGACACTATTCCTGCAGAGAAGTATAATTGTGTATTGCGCTAACTGCAATACAGTAGTAATAACTCTGGAGCAGTTTACGTTTGCCCGTAACAAGTTAGTTGTTGAGCACCAGTATGCTAGAAAGTAGCTTTTAAAAAAAAATCTAAGTTCTGATGCCCTTCTTCTGGTTATTGTTCAATTCCCTTTCAAAGATGAGCAAAAACAAATACTTTTTTTCAGAACCACCTATTTTGGTTTAGAAATAGAATATTTTGATTTTGTTTATCATGTGTATGTCTCTACGTTGGTATATCATAGTCTACTGTTAAAAGTTTTTTTTTTAAACACTTATAACTATACATTTATTTTCCAATTTCAAAGATTTTACATCAGGTTTGTGTTAGATGTTTGATGCTTACCCAAAACTAAATTCCTATTTCTAATTATGAACTAACAGAAATGACTTTTTCTGTTTGTTTGTAACTAATAGTAAATCAATGCAATACAATGTTATACTTTGTATTACTTTACAACAAGGGCACGTTCTAGGGATTCCCATGCACCCACCCAAGGTTTTTGATGCAAATCTATTTCTACAGTAACTTGTAAACACGGATTTGTGCCAAAATCCTGCACCTCCCTGAGACTGACATACAGACAAGAAATATATTTATTTCTCTTTGTTTTTCATCTTTGCATGTGTGCTACTTTCTACAGTACTTATACATGGCGGAAATAAAATTAAAGTATAGTTTAGGTACAAGAAGGTAGTCTTGCACAAAACCTATTCTAACTACAGCACAGACACTCATGCAGAGCAGCATAAGCCAGCATAAAGTGTGCCAGAACATTAACACGGCAAAGCCAGCTGTCCTAGTTCTTTGTAGCTATAGAACACCTGTGTGCATGTTGAAGGCTCTGTATAGTAGGACATTGGCCACCTCAAGAAGCATGGGTGTCTAGAAGGAGTGGGTTGACATAATGTAAATATAAGGACCCCCTGTTACCAATAAACTTTCCTAAGACAGGGAAAATGCAATCATTCATAAAGAATTCCTAGGCAACTACTTGGTCATAGGCTATTGCAGACCATCAACCTGCAATGATAGCGCTTGTAGTCATTTTAATCACAGATTTGTATTAATAAAATTGACTTTTTATAAATGAGCAGTGGTTAACAGTGGTACATTGAGTCCAGTGCTAACATTGTTGGTTGATGGTCTGCAAAAGACTATGACCAAGTAGTTGCCTAGGAATTCTTTATTAACGATTGGAAGGAGTGGGTTGTACCTGAAAACGTCTGCAGAAGGTGTGGACTGTGAGTTGGAGAGACTTGACCACCTGCATCTCACAGATTGTGAACGAGTGATTGCCTACTCATAAAGGGTCTGGCAAAGGGAGAAGGGTGTGTGTTTTAGAGGTTTGTCTGCATAATTGGGCATAGGTGTGTGGAGGGGGTAGGCTGTCCACCAGGACTTTTGAAGAAGGCATAGGATGTGCATAGTAGGAACTTGGCCACCTAAGTGGGCTTGGGTGTCTGGAGTGAGCAGGCTTTCAATTAAGACTTCTGTACAAGGCGTAGGATGTGTCTTGTGGGGGCTTGGCTATTCAAATATAATTGATTGTGCATGAGACATTGCCTACCTGCAAAGGGTTTGGTACAGATTTGAAAGGTATGTGTAGAAGTGGCTTGCCCACCAATGTGCCATGGGTGTTTGGAGGAAGTAGGAGTATGAAAGGAAAAGGAAAACCCTATTTCATTAGCTGTGTAGACCATCAACATCATCAAAACCTTTTTCCGGCAAATTTCTATAAAAGGTTGTCACATAAAACCTCAGTTTGGAGTTAAAAACAAATAAATAAAACTCAATACAATTTAAAAATATTTCAATATGTAAGATGGCTAAGGTACTCAATTAATACAGAGAATACACACATTGAGCAGAAAAGTTAGCACCACCACAAGGATTAGTCTGAGTAAATACCACTATACAGACTAGGTTTAAATAACTATTTTTTGTCAATTCTGAGTGCCTTACAAATATAACTTATTACAGCAAAGCAAGTAAGCTGCAAATATAAAAGATGAAGGATATTCAGGCCTGTCAAACACGTTGTTGGACCGTGGTCATGTAGTAGGGTGCATAAAATTTGTTGTCCCCGTAATTGTGTAAAAAGTACAAAAATGGTAAAATGAATAAGGGATTGGGGAGAGAAATTATTACAGGGACAAATTGGCAAAAAAGGAAACCAAGTACCATACTGTGGAAAGGTCACCAAATAGTGCACAGTGCCCAATCTAACAGGGGTTAAATAAAATCTCTGTTCATGATTGGTTGTCCACAGTTGATAGGTCTTAATCCCATCTGTAATGGTTATCGCCAAGTGACGAGGGTTTGATTGCATTTGTAAGACACTAGAGTATCTAGTGGTGCTGCTATGTTAATGAAATAGAGCTTTGACTGCTTTCTAGGAGTTATTATCTATTTCACTGGGACAAAAAAGATATTTAAGATTCCAATTTCTAGAAATGTTTTCTTGACATAGGCCATTCAGGGGATGGAATCCACATGATTTAAACAGTCCTCTATGACTAGATGAGAACTTTTTGTCAGAGAGACAGCCGGCTCTTTAACCATAACAATAAAAATGAAATATTAATCAGGTCTTCCAAATAAGCAAGGCTTGTTTCTGAGTAGATGATGAAACTAGCAGTACTATATGGTGGTGTTAATAGCCTGCTTAAACATTTATTTTAGATTTTTGACAGCTTCTTGGTTTAGTGTAACCCAATACTCTAGCACCAAATGTGCTCACTGAGAGACACTTATATTTGTATAGCATCATCAATTCTTTTATTGGTTTATTGCTAAGTTTCTCTGCGAAATTTGAAATTTCATCAGCTGCTCCAACAAATTTAGAGGCCCTTTGTGGTAAAAGTTTCCCCATCTTAAGTTAACGTCCAACATTATTCCTAAATTATTCAAGTTCTGTACCTTCGCACTTGTGGTCATTCCTAGATATTATTTTCTTGTACAGGTGTTTCTTGGGCCACAGTTCGTGATTAACGATTTCTGCTGACTGACCATCAAGCTAAAGCTTTCCATGAATTCATTAAAAAGTTCAAGAAGAACTTGCAGACCATTTGTGGTTTGGGCTAAAAGAAGTGCGTTGTTTGTATACAGTAACACAGGTCCCCGGCGATTGCCTACTTTTAGTAAATCCTTACCCTTTGATACTCAAAAAGAGTCTAAGGTCCTGATTATGAGTTTGGTAGTCCAACCACCTGAACACCACAGCCGCTAGAAGAGCTTAGCACTGGTGGTCATCAGACCACTGAATTGCGGGTTGTCCGCTGGGCCTGCAGTGTGGATGCGGTAGTTGGCAACGGTTTCCATATTTATTGATGCCTGTGTGTACATTTCAAATGCACAAACAACAGTTGATGGACAGAATGCAGAACAACGTCATACATTCCCCCCAGTATAGAGCTCTGGGCCTAAATCCATCGTATTTTTGCTCACCATGCCATTCCAGTTTGAACCCAGCCATATGCAAATCAGTCTTGACCCTGTGCCCCATGGGAATAGCTCAGCCCGAACTGTCAAGCCAGATCCTCCCTGGACTGGAAACAAGCATCCTAGGACTGGTTTCGGGCTTTCAGCCCTCGTCAGCCAGGATAGCTTGATTCCAGTGGCATGGAGAGCACGGGCCTCCGTTTGAGCATACCCGTCACACTCGGGGTGACAAATACAAAAACAACAGTTGATGGACAGAATGAAGAACAATGTCATACATTCACCCCAGTACAGAGATCTGGGCCTAAATCCATCGTTTTTTTGCTCACCATGCCATTCCAGTTCGAAACCATCCCTTGCTCACTTTGTCACTGGATTCAAGATAGCCTGGCTGATGATGGTAATGAACCCGAACCGGTCCCAGGATGCTCGTTTCCGGTCCAGGGAAGACATGGCTTGGCAGTTCGGGCTGGACTGTTCCCATGAGGCACAGGGTCAGACTGATTTGCATATGGCCATGTCTGAACCGGGGTGGTGGAGTGAGCTAAAGAATGATGATGGATTAAGCCCAGATCAGTTGACTGTGGGTGAGTGTTTGATTTGCTCAAACGCTCCGTCCATCATCCCCTTTGGTATCGCTTTGTTCGCCCTAAGTTGGCAGGGTATGCCCAGACGTGGGTCCCTTGCTCACTTTGCCACTGGATTCAAGATAGCCTGGCTGATGAGGGTAATGAACCCGAAACCGGTCCCAGGATGCTTTATTTCCGGTCCAGGGTAGACATGGCTCAGCAGTTCGGGCTGGACTGTTCCCATGAGGCACAGGGTCAGACTGATTTGCATATGGCCATGTCTGAACTGGGGTGGTGGAGTGAGCTAAATAATGATGATGGATTAAACCCAGATCAGTTTACTGGGGGCGAGTGTTTGATTTGCTCAAATGCTCCGTCCATCATCCCCTTTGGTATCGCTTTGTTCGCCCTAAGTTGGCAGGGTATGCCCAGACGTGGGTCCCTTGCTCACTTTGCCACTGGATTCAAGATAGCCTGGCTGAAGAGGGCAATGAACCCGAAACCGGTCCCAGGATGCTTGTTTCCGGTCCAGGGAAGACATGGCTTGGCAGTTCGGGCTGGACTGTTCCCATGAGGCACAGGGTCAGACTGATCTGCATATGGCCATGTCTGAACTGGGGTGGTGGAGTGAGCTAAAGAATGATGATGGATTAAACCCAGATCAGTTGACTGGGGGTGAGTGTTTGATTTGCTCAAACGCTCCGTCCATCATCCCCTTTGGTATCGCTTTGTGTGTACATTTTGACACGAATGCATGATACATTTGTAAAAATACCACCTACCCATTGCCGGAGTCTAGACCATATGTGGTCAGTCCAGGAAATAGGTATATGATACATAAAGGACTTACCTGTTGATTGCCACACACAGGGACATATTCTTTATAGTGAAGATGCTGCTGTGAAGGGGAGACCTAGAGGAAAGGATCTACATTTAACTCTGACAGTTAGAACAGGAAAGGGGTGAGTATGCTCCGCGAATCCTTAATTTTTGCTGACTTGAAGCTGGTGGTCCCTCCGCCGCAGTTGGTTTGTCGGAAAGCCGACTTGTAATACCGACAGTGGTGGAACTCCTCTTTACCGCCCTATGGAAGCTGCTTTTCTCCAACCATGACTCCGGCAGTCTGCTGTGTGCTGGCTGTTTTGGCGGATCAGCCACGGTCTTTGCAATAGCAATCTGCCCATCTTGTAATATGGCGGCCAGACCACTGAGCTCGCAGTGGTCAGACCGCAACTGTGGGTTAGGCAGTTCATGGACTGCCAAACTCATAATAAGGCCCTATGGAATTAATATAAACACCAATAAGAAGGGACAAGTATGAAGCCCTCTCTGGCTCTGCAATTGACCTAAAAAAAGGGGCCCACTCCCCGGTCAGAATGGGGTGTACACACCTTTTTTTATGTCCAACCGTGTAATCAGACAGGGCTGCATTCTTGGTGTTTTGACCAATATTGCTCACATAAGAAGTGATAACTCAATGTGGCAAATCCACACCTAAGCAAGTATTCAAGCTAAAATGTTATCTTTTCGATTACTGACTGCAGAGATGATATATGCAATATAAAAATATACCCATAATTAATTTTGTTTGTTTTGTTTGTTTTGATCTGTAAAATATGATACTATCTCATCAACTCTAAACCTCTGCAATATCCAACAAATGTTTGAGTGTGTGCGCCTGCATATTTCTCAACTAAATCTGCAACCTTTTGCACCAATGAAAAATCCATGCCACTGAATCAGGGCATACAGTCATTCGCTTTAAAATATGCATATGTTAATATATTCTTGGTTCAATAATGCAAATCAGCCTCACACTGCACTTTCTGCCTGACCAATAAAACATATTCAGAGCTGAAAACTCAATACACCATTTTGTGTATAATTATAAATCACAAGATGGTGTTTCTAAGGCTGTGTGCTACCCTTAGGTACTGTTCTTCCACACTCTGACTGAGGACTAATTTTTAATGTGTGAAGGGGCGTAATAAATAAAGTGCATCATTAACCAATAATACTGTGGAAAAAGAGGTATCTCACTACGAATTGTGCGGGTTTTAATTTCTAATTCATCAGAGGAGTCACAGTGCCTTACAAAGATTTTTATTATGAAGTATGATTTCTTCCCAAATTACTCACTTATGGTTGGGTCACAAAACATTTTTTACAAAAGCTATTATGTGACTTTGGTAGTATCTTAAAGCAGTGCTTGCTCAAAACACCTTGTATTAGAGTATTAAGAAAACAGGATTCTGAAGGTTGCAATGTGTGACAAGAAAGTTTGTGTACATTTGATATCTGAAAATTTAATTTTGTTGTGTTATACTGTGTTTCTTGTGTTGTGGGCTGTTTGGTTCTATTGTGTTGTTATGCTATTTTTTTAATGTTATTTGTATTTTTCTGTTGTTTACTTCAGATATGACAACAAATGCTGCCATATTTCCAACCCAAAGTGGCACATGATTTGAAAGTTCCTCTTACACGCAACTCTCTATTACTCTCTGAGGTGACAAAATAGCATTGCTCCCTCTCTTTAATTACATAACAGACTAGTGAGCCCAAAACTGTGGCAGAGAACTTCTTAATTTTCTGTGATATGATCCATAAAGTGGTAATGGTTTGGAACTATGCCCCTGGTAAATAGATCTAGCAGATTATGTGACATTCATTATATGGTGGAACAATGAAGCAAAACACTAAACCTGCACCATTTGGTGGTGAAAGAAAACAATTTATATAAGTCAACCATATATGGACCTCATATTTTATGCACTATAAAACAGAACGCTGTAAACAGGTGGGCCTGCATATCTAAATCTATGAAAGAATGATATGCATGTGAGATCTCATAAACACCCTGAGACAATCATCTCAGCAAGCCACAAGAGAACCTCTACCAAACAGTGATCCACATACCCCTCTCTGCTTGTCGCTAATAGGTTTTGATGTGCTCATTCAACTTTTACATCATGTTACGGTCCATGCAGGATGTCAAAGTGAACATTGAAAACAGACCAAAATGAGAATTATGAATAAGCTTTGCTGATGAAACAAGGTTGTGAAACCTTTCTGAAACAATTATGGACAAATTTGTGGTCCCAGCATTTATGTAATAAAATTGGTTAGAACAATAGAGCCCATGACTGGGAGACATAGCTCAATCCTAAAGTCTAGTGTCTTGAGATCCAGATGTTTTTCATCTTGGAGTAAGAAGCACACACCAGATATTTTGGGGACTCCAAACGACAGCCTGCACTTCACCAGAAGGCATGGACATCATCAAGGATGGAGGAAGCAGGCCCTCTATATAGTGCCACTGACCATCCTGCTGTGTCTGGGTCTGGTGGCTCAGTGGACTAATGTGTCCACTGCAGGAGGGTGTGTTCAACCTCATGGTCACAGGTTCAAATCCCGGAGGGTCCACGCAGCCTTTCATCCATCTGAGGTTGATAAAATGAGTACCATTGAGTTGGGTAACAATAAACACCTGTTATTCAGAGCCAAGATACCCAAGGGTGAATGTGCGCTTTACAAATACACATGTTATGTTATGGGTGGGATGCACTAGACCTTGCGGGCACTCCAAGCCCCAGTCTGCACTGTGCATTGTGGTGCTCACATAATGAAGGAGAGAGAAGGCAGACCCTCAAGTGCTATATAGCACCACTGACCATCCTACTGCTTGGAGTGCAGGCGAGCCACACCCTGGTGTTGCTCAGCCTAAAGGTGGGCCCAACTTCGCCCGTCATTGGCAGGAAGAGACTGGGCTGAATCATCCCTCTGGGTCCCTCTGTAGAGCTCAGGCACTGTAACGTATCTTATGACTGTGTCATCGGAGGCCACAATTTGGCTGAATTTTAATCCTAGTGTACCTAACCCTACATTGGTAGTCTGTTATTTGCCTTAGGGTTTACATGCACGTAGACAGTGTTTGCGTAAGTCTGTAGGAATTGGGCTGAGCCAGTGATTGGGCATCTTCACAACATTTCTTTCATTTTTTACCCCTCTTTGGTCAATATTGGGAAACTTAGAATGAGCTGCAGCATTAAACCAATCTCTATCCCAGAATTAGCAACTTAGACTAGTTTTACGAAAGGACTATTATAGTTGTATCAATGGAGATTGCTTTGGCCAAAAAACAACTATCTATTGACCCAACTTATTCATTAAGTGTAAATCTAGGCCCCTCTGGGGACACGGCATGTGGTTCCCAGATTTAGGGAAACACATATTTGGGCATTAATGAGCAAGATAAGGCAGTAGTTTTGGAATTCTCATCAGCCAAATTATCTGTCCTTGAAGCACTCTACCTTAGAGTAGTTGTTTGTAACCTGTGGTCCGGGGACCACTGTGGGTCCACAAAGCCTACTCAGGGGGTCCACGACTATTTAGAAAATTAAATGACGATAATAAGAGATTATTAAACTGTAGATAAATAAAGAAGCAAACTGTCTGATTGAACATTTTAAAACGTTCTGTAAATGTGAAGGAATTTGAAATTGGGGGCTAAAATGTACATTTTAATGTCAAACAGATTATAGTATGAACAATGAGTGGCCCCAATTGAATTTAGAAAAGTTCCAACCTTCCTAGTAAAATTCTTTTTTTTTATATTTGTTTGCAAACTAAATAAAATGTTTCATATTTGTTTGGTGAATACTTATTTTTGTTTTATGTGTATTGTTTTGTGGTTGAAATCATCGAAAATGCTTAGAGCAGGGTCCTCTGCTTTTTTACCCATATGCTGGGATCCTGTCCCCAATCATTCTATACATCCTGTCATAAATCCAGTTCCTGATACCTCTACTTCAACCTCAATGTATGTCCCTAGCTCCTAACAATCTCACAATAGTTAATGTTTCTGAGGTTATAGCTCAAAGGGTTTTTATACTTGAGAATAGACAACCTTTTAATAATGTCTCCATCTCCTAGGACCCCAAGAAGGTCCTGCTCTTAAAAGTCATTTTTCTGCTTCGATTTATCACCAGAGGTCTATCCATATGTAGCCATTTTTCCCAACGTCACCCTACTGCTATCAAGGGCCACCATCCAATTGAAGAAAAAGGTGTCACTGGCTCTTTCGGCACAAAGCATTTAACACTGCACATTGTGATATCATAATTTTTGTGAGGGGGTTGTATGAGTTGTTTCCTCCGCAAAACACGTAAGAGATATTGCATAGTTATAATCTTTAAACAGCCCATTTTGGGGAGACATCTCTTACTATAAAACTTCTCTAAGCCAACACAAACTGACTGGGCTAGGATGCTACAGCTGTGGTTTTGTATAACCATCTTCAGCTCTACCAACTACCTCATTAGTTTATAATCACTTCCAGTCCTTGTTTGATCTGAATCAGCTTGCTTGACATTAAATCATGAGAGAAACCGGTATTAGAGGTTGAAAGGATAGCTCCCTCCTCGGTCTCAAGATGTGACTCCCTTCTGACCAAACATTCAGTGTTAGATAGGGTTTCCTGGGAGTTTCTGTGGGGCACCCTCAAATGATTTGGGCTAGGAAAGGGATTTATCACTGCAATTCGGGGCTTATTTAGAACCCTGTCGGCCCGAGTGAGAGTGAACGGAGGGTTCACATTTCTGATATGGATTACAAGGGGGACCAGGCAGGGGTGTTGGTGCACCTCCCTTCTCTTTGCATTATACATTGACCCCCTGAACCACAAAATTGACGCAAATAGAGCTATTAAACCTATGAGATTCCAGGAACGAGAGACCAAAGTCTTGCATATGCTGATGATCTGGCAGTCATTACACCAGACCCCCAAGTAGCAATTGTGGAAATTGGAGAGGAAGCTCTAGCATTTGGCAAGATCTCAAAGTATCTGCTCAATCAACAAAAAACCCAAATAGCTATTAATAGCTCAATTATTTTGGAGGATCAACGGGTGACTCAGGTGGCCACCTATTTATGGATACATTTCACCTCAGAGCTTGATCAAATAGTAGAGATAAATATAGCCACAATCATCAGGAAAGGGAAAAAGGATTTTGCAGACTGCACAACCTTCACCTCTCTATTGTATGCTGATGCGATATAATCAAGATACTATTTCTGCCCAAAATTTTATATCATTTTAGGACTATACCTTTGGAATTTGGGAGGCACTGGTTTAAGGGGTTGGAGAATATATTTAATAGATTTATCTGGGCACAGGGGAAGACTAGTAGAGCATAGAAATATTTGACACTAGCAAGAGAGAGAGGAGGATGGGGGGTGCCAGATCTTAAACTCTATTACTGGACTGCAGCCTTACAGTACAAGCTGGGGCTGATGGGAGGGAAAGTAAAAGAGCAATGGAACCAAATGAGGTCACCGGACGTTCATCAACTACTACTTGGAGATGAGGCCCTGGGGTGCTTCCTGAAATATAGCGAGCCTAGTTACTATTACAAAAAAGTAAGATTTAAAGCCTTATTGGCAGCTTTTCAGATTTGGGCATCCTTTAAAAGAAAAATGGGGCTTGGCAGAATGAATTATTACATGCAACTTTTTAGAAACCCGATGCTCCCTGGATTCTTCCAGGATAAAATTGTGGCAAGATGGGAGGATGTGGGCATCCAGGTGGTAGGAGAATCTCATGGATATGAATGTGTTTCAATCGTTCAATGATATCCAAACCAAATTTAGAATACAGGAGGGGCTTTTTTAAATACCTGTAAATCCGAAGTTTTCTAACAAAGAAAAAAGGAGAATTAAAGGGCTTTAGCCAAAATTGGGTTTGGGAGGTGGTTAGAGCTGACATAGGTTGCACCATTAGCCATAATTACTTCAAACTATCCCAACTCAGCCAAGATGATCTGGAGAAGCAAGGGGCCCGATGGGAACAAAAACTCGGAACAGTGCATGGCAGATTCTTAGACTCCCTGGAAAATTGAAGGACCATTCTTTGCTCGGCCCGACTACAAGCACAACACTATAAAACGTGTTCTCACAATATTACACCCCAGCCAAAATAGCACAAAGGAGCGGTCAAGATGGGATTACCTTTCCCTGCTGTAATAGCACTGAAGCCAATCTAGAACATATGTTTGCAACGTGTCCCAGGATAGAAACTTTGATAAGGGAAATAGAAAAGTTTTTAAATCAATCACTGAAAATAAAACAAAATCTAACTCCACAACTTATACTTCTTGGGGTTAGTAATAATGAAACACCAGAGGACCATAACTTTTTTCTCTTTTTGACTATGGCAGTGGCCAGACTTTGTATATTAACAGCATGGCGGATTGCTCTGGCACCTAGTTTTCAGCAATGGTTAGGGAGGCTACTAGCTATCTTCAATCTGGAAAAAGGGGTATATGAAAAAAAGGGACAGAGAGAAAAAAGACTAGGGAGATATATCTGTGCCCCGATCTACAGGTGGAAGGAAGGAAGATAAGTCACTAGACTGCAGCTTCTAGCCAAGTGGCGAATGCCGGCGCCAAGATGTCATTTGAATCTCTCATGATAATTAAAAGGTCTATTTTTTTCCTGTGTACCGGTAATTTTTACTATGTAAATTTTCATTATGTGATTTGTGTGCTTTTTATTATCTCCATCCTTAGCAAAAAACTCATGAAATGTATGCATATTAAATGTTGGTGATAAAATAAAAATAATTACAAAATTAAATAAAAAAATAAGACAGGAAGATCAGAAAATGCCTTTTCCATCACTTTGCATGGTCTTTTCTTTACATCTGATCCCTAATCACTTCTCCATTACACTTTCTTTCATTTTCTATCCTGTCCCTTCCAAATAGATTTTTAGCCATTCTGATTAGTTTCCGGGCCTGGAATTATCAGGTCTGAATAATGTGAAATTGATAATTACGGACATGGAGACACTACTCCTGCTGTACCTGTTGCAGTGGCAGGGGCTGCGGGCAGAAAATGCTCCACCCAGACAGGCACAAGCATTCTCAACAACCCTGAGCGCCCACCGAGAAACCCTTGCTGCCGCTCTCCGTGGTTTTTACTGATATACAGAAACACTGCCAGTTAAAGGACCTGTTAATTCTGTGTCTGGAAAGTTATCTCCCATTTGAAGGAAAAGCTTGTGTTGACTGGACTTTGGTGCAGAAACAACAGCCAGCAACTTAGAATTTGGTCCCCTGGTCACTCTACACCAAAGCCCTAAACAAAAATGAAGTGGGGGACCTTGTGGAAGGCCTGCCACTCTTCTAGCAGTCCCGGGGTCTCTTGATTACATCGGTGGTGGTTCCTCTGCCCTGCAAGGCATGACTGGGTGGATTTGTCTAGCTCCTAGTCAATCTTCTAAGGACAGCTGGCCACTTTTGGATGCAGTCAGATGTCATGTTTTTCTTTTCTTCTTTCCATTTACTTTCAATGTGCCACCTGGTGAATTTTTCTTTTTATTTGGAGTGGGTGCCACTGCTCATCTGTGGGGTACCCACACACTTGTTTCAGGGATCACATGGCAGTCCTAGTCTGTACAGTCATACCAACTTCCCTACAATACAGCACACTGCATCTGGGTGCCAGAGTAGCAAGATCCATATATCCTACTCTTGGTCAGCTCCTATAGCCCCAAGTTAGAAATGAGGGTCTCTAGTTGGCAGTGGATTGCACCCTATCCAAGTAAGGATCCTTATTCTAGTCAGGGTAAGGGAGTTACACACCCAAGATAACACCTGGTTACCCCCTTTGTAGCTTGGTATGAGCAGTCAGGCTTATCTCAGAGGCTATGTGTAAAGCATTTGTACATAAACACAGAGTAACACAGTAAACACACTACAAATGGATACCAAACTAGTTTAGAAAAATAACAAATAGTTATCTGTATAAAACAAGACCAAAATGACAAGAATCCAACATACACAAGCAAAGAGATCACTTTTAAAGCTTCAAAATAGTTCAGTCCATAGGAAACTATGGATGAGTCACTTTAATCACAAAGTATCTGGGATAAAACAAAATCAAAGACAAAACGGGCAAAGGAGAGGTGAGGCATTGTAAAAGTAAAGCGATGCGTTGGTTCCTTACTCCCACGGGAGGTGATGCGCTTACTGTCAGGGTTGGTGATGCATCGGTTCCTTACTGTGAGGGAAGGTGATGCATCAATTTCCCAACATGTGGCCTCGGTTCCTTACTGCTGGGCAATGTCGATGAGGAATTCGGTACACAGGAGCAATGTGTCAAAAATCTGAATGCGCTGGCTCGATGCGGCAGCAGCAAAACAGGCACTGCATCAATTTTCCAGCCACAAACCAGGTAATGCTGCGATTTCTTCAGCTGCACAGCAGGGCGTGCGTCAGAGTTGGAGCGGGTGCCACGCATGTTGGTGACAATGGGCCCTGGACTTGGGCTGCGGTGATCTTTCAGCTGCATGGCAGGCACTGCATTGATTCTTCGGCCACACCGCGGTGATAAATTGGTTTTTCAACCGCACAGCTTTTCATGTGGTGGGAAATCAGGCGCTGAATGTCGATGCATGGATTTTCTTCAGTCCTTTGCAGCAAAGCCACCTCCAAGGGTCCCGAACTGGAATTGGCACCACTTGCCAAGTCCGAGCTCCCCACAGAAGAGTTTATGGGCTGCAGATGAAGTCTTTGATGGCCCTGAGATTACTTAATAGGAGGCAGGCACACACAGGCCCTTGAAAAACATTAGCAAGCAGGATAGAGAAAGGAAAATCCAGTCCTTTCACTGCCCAAGACAGAAGTAGCAAGCAGTAGGCCAGCACAGCACAGCAACAAGTAGAGTGGCAGTTCCTCTTGTACAGCTTCTCCAGCTCTTCTTCTCGGCAGAATCTTCTCTTAGTTCAGAAATGTTTTGAACTTATGGTGTCACATCTCCAAAACTTATACCGGTTTTTGCCTTTGAAGTAGGCAAACTCCAAAGGAAAGTCTTTGCAGTGCACATCACCCTGCCTTTGCTTCAAACACACTGCGGGGGGGGAGACAGGTTTGTGTGAGGACAGGCACAGCCCTATTTAGGTGTCGGTGACAACTCCTCCCACCACTCTAGCTCAGGAAGATCCATCTGCCTGGTGATGTGCCATCTGGATATGCAGGGCACACCTCAGCTCCCTTTGTGTGACTGTTTAGAGTGAATGCACAAACTGCCCAACTGTCAGTCTAAACCAGAAGTGGATTTCACAGGCATGCAGAAGCCCAGAATAATAATGCAAGAAAATGCCCACTTTCTAAAAGTGGCATTTTCAAACACACAATTTAAAATCCAACTTCATTAAATATGTATTTATAAATTGTGAGTTCAGGGACCCTAAACTCCAAATCTCCATCTGTTCCCAATTGAAAGTTACACTTGCAAGAGGTTACGAGGCAGCTCCAATGATAACCTTTACGGGAGATAGTCCTTGCAATAGTAAAAAAACCCGACATTGGCAGCATTTTACTATCAGGACATGTAAAACACACAAGTACATGTCCTACCTTTCACATACACTGCACCCTACCCATGGGACAAACGTGGGCCTACCTTAGGGGTACCTTACAAGAGAAAAAGGGAAATTTGAGGCTGGCAAGTGGATACACTTGCAGGGTCGACATGGCAGTTTAAAACTGCACACAGTGACACTGCAGTGGCAGGTCTGAGGCATGGTTGCAGGGCTACTGTGAGTGGCACAATCAGTGCTGCAGGCCCACTAGCACCATTTGATGTACAGGCCCTGGGGACACACAGTGCACTTAACTAGGGTCTTAGCAGTAAATCAAATATGCCAATCATGGATAACCAATCATAATCACAATTTACACAGGGAGCACTTGCACTGTAGCACTGGTCAGCAGGAGTAAAGTGGCCAGAGTTCTAAAACCAGCAAAAACAAAATGCAGCACACAGTCAAACACAGGAGGTCAGAAGCAAAAAAGACAGGACATAAACACATCAAAGATGCCAGGTCTAACAACCCAGTATCTTACTCTTTTGCATGGACAAAATGGAGGAGGCACAAACCAGTCAACATACCATATTGGTTTAGGAACGTACCCATCCCATGGGCTACTCCAGGTCATACCTAGGTCTCCCCTTGCTGAGAGTGAGGAGTGGCTTTGGCTATGCTTGGTGCAACTTTATGGGATATGTATGGCATGCTACATCCTGGCTGATCCTGCAGGGGTCCACCGCCCACAGGCTCCTTTAGGATATTTGCAAGAAGATGCTGACTGCAGCAAGGATCCTCTGGGCTCACTGGTCCCAAAGCATATCCAGTTGTAAAATATTGGGGTATTTGTTGAGAGTAGTGAGAGCCCCACTCAAGTAAAGAACAAGAACTTCACGCTGGGGCCATGTCCGGCCAATTCGACCTCCTGATACGGGTTTGACCGCTTCAGGTGAGTGGGCTCCACTTTTGGAGCATGAGACATCTGGACTGATGCTCTGTCATGCACATTTGGAACAATTTCCTTTTCGGGTTGCATGCCCTTCTCTATGTTGGCCACATCTACTTGCTACATGATGCAAAACAGGATGATAGGCCTCATTGAACTCTCCTGCTATAGTGCTATACCTGCATAGGCCAATTCTTTGGCTGTGGAGCACTGTCAGATTTCTCTCCCCTCTTCAATGCCAACAGGTGAAGTGGCTCGAGGCTGTGCTGCTGGCCTCTGACATTGGTGCAACTTGGAGTGGCGATCCCTTGGTGGGACCTCTTCGCCTTACTCTGACCGTAAAGTACCAGATTGATTATTGGTTGGCATCGAGTGGACCCTGATCTACCCCCACTGCCAAACTGAGGACGTTGGATAAAGTACAGTCTACTCACCCTGCCTGTCTGTGTTACGACCCACGTACAATCTCCCTACTTACCTGTGCGCCTCCTGTTCCTGATTGCTAGCCTTCATAATTGGTCGTGGTGACCCCGAACAACATACATTTCTCTTCGAACAATCCAAGCCCACTCAGCATCAAGGCTCACACTCTGACACTGATGACAGGCCAGATAGAGATGCTGGTTCAAAGACCTCACATGGCACCGCTGCTATAATGGTTGAAATCTGCGCTCAATTGACGTCAGATTTGATGCACTCACCAATAGACTTGACTGCATGGGCGAACGTCTGGATTGACAAGCCACCAGAATCTTTTGACAAGAGTATGGGAAAATGACCACAGTGAAACGCTTGGAAAAACTGGAGCTTATCCTTAAGTCAATAGCGGTAAAAAAAGACCTTGAAGCGTGCTCACGCTGCAATAGTATTTGCATCATGGAAATTGCGGAATTGAGAGATATGGGGTGCTCATATGCAGACCTGTTTCACAGCCGCAGCTTCACATTAACCTTTGTGGTGAAACACGCGTATAGATCCCTAGGCCCCAGAATGTCACCTTGTGCCTCCCTGTGCCCAATAGTTATGTTTCTACTCAATTACAGGGATAGAGACACAGCACTTCAGCTGGCCAGTGAATAAGGCCCACTGCAATTCCAATTATCCACCATCTATCTATTCCCTGATTTTACCATTGCTGTTCAAGAGGCACAGTGGACATTCTCGGATATGAAGAACTCCCTCTGCAAATTGGGCTTTAAATACGCCATATTGTATCCCGCTGGGCTGTGGGTTGAGGTGAATGGGAAATCCTGTGTTTTCGATACCACAGCGGAAGCCACTGAGTTTTGCAAACAGCACAATATGATTAGCTCTACGTCCCAACGGAACACTCCAGAATGTTTCTCATCATCCGCCTCAGCTGCAGTGACCATGGAACAACCACTCCCAGACTGATCAATGTCTTCTCTGCCGACTAGTTCTCCTCTCGATGTGTTTGTCATGGACTGCTCCTTGCCGCCTGTGTTATCGATGTTCTCGTTTTGACACATTGATCCCGCTGCTAAAGGTTTCTTTAGTGTAACTTGTGTTAATGCCTATCTTTCGTGTATCATACATCACACTGGCCCCGTGGGCTGTAGCATTGTCTCTCTCCCGAGGTATATACTGTATTGCAGATTGGTGGGGTTTACGTTTTGTTCTTGTTATTGGGATTCGCAGGATGTCTTGCCATCTAGTGAGGGTGGGAGGTTTCTTCAAAGTTTGTTTGATTAAGTTATGTTTGTTTATTAATGGCAGTCTGGTATGTACATCATGTATGTCTACAACTACACAACCATTCCTAACCCTGCCTCTTCATTGGCTCAAACAATAGGAGGGAAAGGGTGTCATAACTCACTTTCCTGACCTGGGACATCTGTGGCCTCAACAACTCTGAAAGGGCAAACTGGTCCTCTCCTATTTAACATTCAATGGTGTAAAAATAGCCTTTTTTCAAGAGACTGACCTCCCAACATCTGTGGCCTCAACAACCCCCGTAAGGACAAACAAGTCATCTCCTATTTAACGCTCCATGGTGTCAAAATAACCTTTCTTCAAGGGACTCACCTTCAACCCCAAGATTCCTTGTCATTTGCTTCGCCCTGAGGGATGCATCGCTATTTCTTCTGCTACAGCCCCTATACACTTACAGTCAGTTTTATAGACACTAATGGCTATTATTTGATATTAGCTAGTATAATGCTTGACAGATGTGTTCTACTAATGAATGTCTATGCGATGACTGTAGATCACCCCGGCTTCGATCAAGAAATTTCTGCATTGATGGTGGAGTTGAGTTGGACCCAATCATAATGGGTGGGGACCTTAAATTGGTGCAAGATCCCTTGTTAGACTCCACTAGCACACAGGTGAGTAGCAAACCATGAGCTCTACGTGTCCTACGTGACATTAAAAAACACCTATGTCCTCCATGATGTATGGCAACTGTGGCAGATCTCCATTTTTGACTATACCTTCTATTCTTCTGGAGTATGAACACAGTCTAATGGACAATTGATGTGGAACATCTATCGTGCACATTGCCGGATCATTCTCTGGAGGGGCAGGTGATAAGAGTGCCTTATGGAAGTGGCCTAGAATACAGCTGGTGATTCTAGAGTAATGCTCTGCATGATGAAGTCTCCCATTCAGAACTACACGACTCCATCATTGAACACTTCATTACTAATACTGGTTCAGGAACCGCTCCGGCTACCCTTTGGGAGGCTTTTAAAGCATACATTCATGGGGTGTTTATCTCAAAACACACTGGAGTAGTACGGGGCATAAGCACCAGTATGACCCGTATAGAGACAAAGCTGAAAGAGATTGACTTTGAAGACTCCCACCGACACCACCAGCCTTAGTTACACCAGGGATCAGTCTTACTGTTAAAGTTTTGTGTCCTGGCTGACAGAGAGACAGCGTACTTGAGGAAATATGTCACAGCCAGACAGTATTGAGAGGGGGGATGCCTCAGCCGGACCTTGGTGCAACTTCTCTGTCACAACACACTTAGGGGGTACATCCCTACATTACAGTCAGCTACTGGTGAGCAGATCTTTGACAATGGGGTATTATGATTGAACTCCTGCACTACTATAAACAACTTTACTCTTCTCGCACATTGGGAGATTCCACTGCAATTGCAGCCTACACCACAGAGATCGCGATGGTAAGGATCACCGATGGCCAGGGGAAATTCTTAAGTGAACCCATCTCCTGCGAGGAAATTATACTACCAATTGACGCTCTCGATGAGTCTGAGGCCCGATGAGTCTGAGGCCCCCAGTCTTGATGGGATCACAGGTGCATTCTATAGAGCATACAAACACCTACTAGGACCACACTCACTGAAATGTCTGCTGAGGTGCTCAAAGTGGGAACTCACTTGTTCACATTGCGAGACACTGTGCTCACGCTGTTACAGAAAAATGGGAAAGAACCCCACTTCTGTAGCACCTACAACCCACACTCACTACTTAACCTTGATAATAAAATCTTAGCTAAGGTCCTTGCAACCACATGGTCTCTGCTCATTGTAAAAATCATATCGCCCTTGCAGAAGGGCTTTGCCTCAAACAGAACCACCTCTTTAAAACTGCAGAACATTTATGCAGTATAAGATCTCCCAGAGGTCCCTGAGGCAGTAGCCCTTTTAGACGTCGAAAAGGCATTCGATTCTTTAGAATGGTCCTTTTTAAGAGTGACCTTGGATAAGCTAGGTCTTTCCAGTTGTTACACTTCCCTGATAATACTCCTATATTCCAGCCCAGTGGCTCGTTAGAGAGTCAATGACATTCCCTGTGGTCAGAGAGACCAGGCAGGGGTGCCCACTGTCTCTGCTCCTTTTCATAGTTGTCATGGACGCCCTGGTTCACCATCTTAAGGAGAAACATATGCATCGTAGTTTACAATTTATTTCAGGCCCTCTGTTGATGTACGTCGATGACATACTACTATTTGTTCACCCCCCTTCTAATAATCTTCCCCCTCTAATTCATGAAATCACATGGTTCAGAGACTCTTCCGGCCTTAATATAAACTGGATTAAATAAGAGCTATTCCCCCTCACTGACTGCATGCATAATGTGAGCATTGATTATCACTTGACTTGGAGTGTGGACTCCACCAAATGAAATGAATGAAATGAAAAAAACACTTAAAAAGCACGTAGCTACCCAGAGGCATCCCAGCGCTATCTGCGGCAGTAGACAGAGGAGATATCTTTACTCATCTTTAACTTGGAAAAGCCAAGTTTTAAGGAGTTTTCGGAAAGGTAAATGGTTGGACTCCCAACGTAGTTGGGGAGGGAGGGAATTCCAAAGCTTGGCAGTGTAATAGGAGAAAGAGTTGCCGCCGCTTCTTGCTTTCTTTATTTTTGAAACTGCAGTGAGCAAGAGGTTAGCCGAGCGGAGGCTGTACGGCACAACAATGGACTGATTATTAGACGGGCCTTTCCCCCAGAAGGACTTGTGGGTGATGCAAAGATCCTTAAATGTAATTCTCTCCAATATGGGCAACCAGTGAAGAGTATTTAGTGCAGGCTTGGCAGATTGCTGATAGGGGATCTTGATGAGCAGGCGAGCTGCACAGTTTTGAATGACCTGTCGGTTAGCGATGGTGGCTTGCGTGGCTCCCAGATAGAGCCCATCCCCGTAGTCCAGGAGTAATAAAATCAAAGCCTGGACCATTATCCTTCTGGCAGGGAATGGGAGAACAGGAAGAATTTTCCTAAGCATCCTCAGGATGCCATAGCGTGTAGATGAAAGCTTCGCTGCTTGATAATCAAAAGTCAGGGATCAATCCAGCCATATGCCCAGGCTCTTGATCAGATTTTTTGCTAGGACATGGCCAAAACAATTTGGCAACCGCAGCCCAGGATTGAAAGATTGGGAAATTGCCTAGGAGCATGAGGTCCGTCTTACCTCAGTTTAGTTTCAGGCAGGAGAGCTCCATCCGTTTAGCTACCTTCTGCAGGCAGGGACCTAAGCTGGAAGGCAGGTTTCCTGGGTGATTTAAGGACACAAGTTGTGTGTCGTCGGCATATGTGACTATTTTTATGCCAAATGGACAGACAATCTCTGCCAGCGACTCATGTATATATTGAACAATGTAGGGCTTAGGGAGGTTCCTGAGGTACACCACAGCTGAGCGACATACATTTAAAAGTGACATCTCCTTCGAAGACCTGAAAAAACCTGTCTTCTAAGAATGACTGCAGCTAAGTGATGATGCCTCCAGTCACAACAAGATTCCTGAGTCAAAGGGTCAAGATGTCATAATTAGGGCTCCCGGTTTTATGGTATTTATTTTTTTGACATTTCTGTCTGTTTTTATCCATATTTTTTTTTGCTAATTTTATCTGTATTTATCCATATTTATTTTGTGTTATGTGGAGAAATGTATGCTGTCATTAGTATATTTCCAAATGTATTTAACCGATAAATATGCACTCATGCTTGAATGCCTGTCAGGTTTCAATGCTGTGAACATCCGCAGAAGATAAATCAATGCACTTATATGAAAATATGATCAATTTCACTATCAACCTTGTGCATATCTACTGCTGTTAAATCCTCTTTACTAAAATTCCTTTCTTTTTTAACCCGTTACCTATCAATCCATGCAGCTATTGGCCTGGCAGTCATGGCAGACAGAATTTAGAATTACTCCAAAAGCAACCCAATTTCCGTTTTTATGCACATTTAAAAATAAATACAGACAAGAAAATACATGGTTTCTGTCTGTATTTATGTGTAAAAATCTGTAAAAACGGAAAACAGGGAGCCTTAGTCATAATTAACGGTGTTGAATTAGGTCCTGAGGTCCAGGAGAATGATAGCCGCTGTGCCACCCTGGTCCAAAATTCTCCTGGACACTTCAGCCACCACTAAAAGAGCTGTTCCCGGAAACCTGCCTGCGAGGAGTGAAGCAAGTTGTTAGACTCTAAGAACCCGGATAGGACTGAGTTAACATGCTTCTCAATGATTTTACTAACTGCGGGTAGGAGGGAGATAGGCCGGTAATTCACCAGGTGTTCTGGATATAGATTGGGCTTTTTGAGTAGTGCTCTAACCATGGCACATTTCCAAGGTGGGGGGACCACTCCAGAGGAGATAGAGGAATTGACCAGTTCACGAATCACTGGGAGAATTGTTCCTGTGGCTAAATTCAGAAAATGAGAAGAGGTGGGGTTCCTCGGGGAACCTGATTTTACGCAAGCCAAGATTCTAGAGATTTAAGGTCCAACAGAGGGATATGTTCCAAAAGAACTTGAGTGCATGCAGGGGAAGTGACCACAGGGGACAGGTCCTTATGAGCAACTGCATGAGGGAAGGTGAGATATATGTCGTGTATTTTCTTGTGGAAGAACTCTGCTAGATCATTACAGCGATCAAGGGTGCCATCAGCGATGGCTTGTAAGGGGGAGCTTGATGAGAGTTTTGGCAATGCGGAAAATTTCACGCAGAGAGTTAGACGCGAGGCAGCTTGTGTGGATTTAATTTCAGCTTGGAAGGTTTTAATAGCCTTCCTACATTTTTGTTTGTCTGATGCTGCATAGTCCCTCCTCCATTTTATTTCTAATTTCTTACAGCTTTGTTTATGTTCGTGGAGCTTGGGGGTATACCACGGAGAGATCTTGGAAAGGACCTTTTTCCGGATGGATTTTTTGGGGAGGACATGGTCTAGAGAGTGCTCGATCCACTTCTTGAATTTATTATTGGCCACAGTAGAATTCGATTCATTGGAAGGTCTAGTGGCATTGAGGGCTAAGACCCACTGTTCTAGGCGAAGCTTAGACCATGAGAGTCCCTGATTACAGATCAAACTAAATGAGGAGGGTGGACCTGTGATGTCCCATGACAAGGGGATCAAAAGGTGGTCTGACCCTGGGAGCGGTGTTGGAGCCTCTGCTAAAAGTTCCTCACTGTTAGTGAAAATGGGGTCCAGTAGATGACCTTTGACGTGAGTAGCTCCAGAAACTCTTTGACTAAAAGTGCTAAGAGATTCCTAACTAGCTCTGAGGCAGCAGGGTTAGAGGGGTCATCAAAATGCAGGTTAAGGTCTCCTAATATCGGAGGGGGAGCTGGCTAGATTAGCAGTAATTTCTGGAAGTACTTTAAGAAATTGTCCAAGGGCTTCAGGGGGACGATAGATTAATAAGACCCAAAACATAAGGATAGGTAAGAAGGTTATTGAGAAAGCATGATTCTCGCAGTGGGATAGAGGGTCAACTGTGATGCGGCATTTAAACAGGTCTTTATATATAATGGCAATTCCCCCGCCCTTATGCAGTCTAACCCCTGGATAAGGTAGCCAGGATGAAGAGTTTGTACAAGAACTGGATCAAACTCATTGTTGATCCAGGTTTCGGTTAGGAATAAAACATCAGGGTGCTCCTTCTCTAATAATATAAAAATTTGAGCAGCATGTTTGGCTAGAGACCTACAATTTAATAGCAACATTTATAAGGTGCATATTTTTTAGCGAAAGGCTGGGTTTTAAGATGGACAGAATTTAAAAGAACAATGGGGACAAGTGATATTGCTCTTGGATGGGAGTAGGGAGTGAAGATAGCCTTCATTCACAGTCCCCCTTAGGCCATGGAGTAAAAGTGAATACCTGCGGGAGAATGGACACGGGGTATCGCCACTGGCTATGGCCGGAGGTGGACAGGCGTAGCTTAGACGGCTTCGCCTTTGGTGCTCCAGCGGCGTTCTCATTGTGCGCGTTCACTGCGCGTCATGTTCGGCATATGTCTTAAATAGGTTTAGCAGCTAGCCTGCTGATATTGTGACTCCGCCCACTGCCTCCTGGCCAGAAGTGAGGACCTTTGTTGCCACCAGCTCCCTCCGAGCAATCGAGACGACCCGTGGTTGACCAGGGAGTGGGGAGGTAGGTTCCTGCCGGTTAGAGGAGTGCCAGGTGAGAAAACAAAGTGCGAGTGCGGCCCAATTTAAAAACATGCTACAGTGCAAAATCACAATAGAAATCCTTTTTGCTAAGCAACAAAGTTTTAAGACCAATTAGGAGTGCCTTACTCAAGTGCTCGTTCCTGGGAATTATCCTACACCAAGGAAAGGAACAGATAATCAGTCTGAATTATGGGCCTGCCATCTATATAATATCTACGCAAATCAATCACTGGATTAAACAACCCCTCTCTATGGCAGGACACGTACCTCTTCCTAAACATACCAATTCCGTTAACTAATAACTTTTTCACTGCTTTATGCGGCCTCTTACTACATCTTTTATGGGCTGGGCACAGACCATTCATTAGATGGGACATGCCAGTACTTCAGTATGAACACAGAGGCTTTGCTGTACCCGACTTCCATTTATATTACCTTGCTGCACAATGCCACTTTGCGTATCACTGGCATCATTTGGACGCTCGGATCCCCTTTATGACACCAGAGAAAGACGAAGAATGGCTACTCCCACTGCCTTCCATACTCCTAAAGGGTATTCCTATTGGCCCATCTCACATGCAAACACTATCAACCACAAGCTGGGCATGGAGGAACCTTCACCGCAGTTTAAGGGGAGGCATCCTTTATTCACAAGCCATACCCTTAATGAAATGAAAGGAAAGTAGCATTTATAAAGCGCATGCTCACCCGTAGGCATCCCAGCGCTATCAGCAGCACTCAACACTTAGGCAGTCCTCAAGGGAAAAGATGGGTTTTTTCTTTCTTTCAAAAGGTCAGATGATCGGCCTCTAGGCGTATATGAAGAGGCAAAAGATTCCAAAGATTTGCCACATTATACGAGAAGAGTCGCCCCCCACTTCGAACTCTTCTGATTTTCGGCACCGTAACCAATCGCTTATTTCCAGATCTCAGCGCTCTATTTGGGTAGTAAGGCTGAATGAGAGAACGCATCAAAGGAGAGCCTTTGCCAGTGAGTGCTTTATGGGCAAAGCATAAAGCCTTAAACTGGACTCGTTCGTTGATGGGAAGCCAATGGAGGGAGTTAAGAGCTGGTTTTGCCGAGATACGCCTAGGGGTATTCATCAGCAGGCGGGCTGCGCAATTCTGCACAGTCTGCAGTCTTCTAGTCGAGGAGAGCGGTGCTCCAAGATATAAAGCGTTAGAGTAATCTAACCGCGAAAGAATCAATGCCTGGACCAGCAGCCTATTAGCACCAAAAGGTAGGAGAGGAAAGATCTTTCTGATCAGCCTCAGCATTCCATAGCAGCTAGCCGCAACCTTTTGAGCTTGTTCATTAAGGTCTAGATTATGGTCCAGCCACACACCAAGGCTCTTAATGTGTTCTTTGGGTATAGGGGCTAATATATGTTCAGGGGAGCTGAGTTGCCCTGTAGGATAAGCTCTGTCTTAGCCCCATTAAGCTTTAGGTACGATTCATCCATCCACTTGGAGACGGCTTCAAGACATGAACAACCCTTGGCTCCGCCTTACAACCGAAAAGCTGGTTCAGGATACCTTGCTATGACATGATTGCTATGACATGATTTACTTTCTATTGGGGACCTTTTCCCAGATGGCCATGTGCTTAGGCTTGCTGATGATATCCGTCTTAGGGATACCACGTATACGGATCATTATTTGCTTTAGCGCCTTCATAACACATTAATCTCCAGGATATCATCCTACACACTGACTCCAGAGGATTTCTCTTGATTGACGTTCATTATCACAGACACAGCCGGGCAGAGACTGGTTTCTAGATCCGTCAAGGTGGACTAGGAACGCCTGGGAACTCGACCTAGGGCAACCAATACCTGATAAAATATGGTGTTATTGTTGCACTCAGACTAAACTCATATTTTTCAATCACAAACACAAGCTTCAACATTTAAAGTTTTTACACCGGGTCTACACCACATCTAGAGATTTATCACAAATTGATGCCACACACTAGTTTAAATACCCTAAATGCCATGCCACAGAGGCTGATTTCAACAATTTAACTTGGACAAGCCTGCACATAAGAACATATTGGGCTTAAATCTTCTCATTATTTTCCAAAATGATAGTAGTCACGATTACACCTGTCCCACTCCTGGCTCTTCTGGGATATGTTCACGATCCCCCAAAAGAAACCCGCAGATTTACTGCCATAGCGCTACTGCATGCAAAACGTGGTCTGGCATTGGGGCAGTAAGAATTTACCCACCTATTCGGCATGGTTAAAAATCATGATCTATTGTGATAAGATTAGTGAAGACTATGGAACACTGCAACCCCATGCCTCCAAACCTAAAGATATCTGGCAACCGCTATGAAACTGCCTACTTGCTTTGGAGGATCATATATCGGACTGAATCGCAAACCATACCCACTCAGACTCGCTGGAACATCATTCCCTAGTAGACTGCATAACTTGTCACCTCCACCATACCTTGATTCTTCTACTGTTGATAACTGTTAGACCTGGCCTTTTTGACAGGTTTATACCCAAACCTTTTTCCTTTTGCCTCCTATTTGTCTGACCGTGTCTTAGTTGGCTAAAGGATTCTGGGCACTTTACCACTGCGGATCAGTGCTCTCTGGAGTGCGAGCCCGCTATCCAGGCAGCACGAGGAAGACATGTGGGCTCATCAGTGAGGAAGCATCGGCGGCATTGCTTGGCAACCAACACAGCTGCCCAGAGTTTGACGTCACGTCAGGAAGCAGCCAGGTTATGTACCACAGGGAAGAGCAGCCCCCCATTCCAGAGACCGAGGGAGAGCTGCACGGGTGGCAGCCGGTAGGTGCCATGACCCGGGCTGAAGAAGAAAGGTGCAGCACAGCTGCTCAGCCCTCAGTGTTCGTAAAGTGCATCTGGGCATGGCTAGACGAGTCTTACTTATAAGTATATGCTAGACACCGCCATCCATATTTCAATGGCAGCAGGAAGCAGCCCAACGCCGCCACAGAAAGGCATGCGGTCTTCTCAGTTAGGGGCCCGTTGCGGACCCCAGGGTGTTGGGGGGTGGGGGATGCACATAGGTACCCCCCTGCGGTGCCTGCCATGTTGTGCATGCAAATGCACAAGGTGCATCCACAGCATTGTTGCGGGCGGAGCTGTGAGCACTACCCGCCACAATGTTGTGGATGGAGGATGCCACCGTGGCGGTGGCATCCTAATTGCCGGTGCAGGACCACCGCACCACTGGCGGCTGGTCCCAGCACCACTAGGGTGGCGGGTAGACAAAAGTCCGCCCACCATCCTAATAGGCCCCCTAGTGTTTTAAGTTTTAGTGCAAGGACTTGCACCGGTGTGGTGAGGTATAGGGGGGCTTTACTAGAGATTAAAATTCCCTCGACTGCTCCAAGGTGTCCCTTTATTAGTGGAGTAGTTGGGGATGTTAAAATTACAATGTACATGGGTTTTTAGGATTTAATGGTCCTATGACCCTTTGCCATACCAAGATGTTTCAGCCCTACTGTAAGGACTAAATATGTCCGGTGCTTTTGTCAGGGTGATACGGTTTATCTCCCAAGTTCGTTCAGCGTGTTTCGCTATTTTTTTCTATGTATACGTGATGCATGCAAAACCTGTGCATGCTAGGGCAGTGAGTATACTTGACCTTTCGTTCCACTGGGGTCCAATAAAAAAAATGTTGTACAGTTGCCATACTGGTTTGTTTATGACTTCCCATGAGGTATTCTAATGACATCGTGAGGGTTCTCACTCATTGCATGCATCACCCAGTGTATGCTATTTTGGTTGTGATAGTGAAACTCTCATGTTCACCACCTATCCAGCAATCAAGGAGTATTTATATGCTGTGGTGAAGGCATATGAGTAGTGGAAATGCATGTGTGGTAAAAGCATGCATTCTAATGTTGTACAACCATGCATCAAAAAGAATAAAGTATGGACAATGAGTGGCCTCAGTTGAATTTTGCCAAGACCCAACCTTCCCATAAAAAAGAATTTTAAACATTTTTTATTTTTGTTTGTGAATTAAATTAAATGTTTTAACATTTGTGTATTTGTTTGATGCATGCTTGTTTCTGTATTTTTTGTGTATTGTTTTGCAGTTTAAATCCTCAACAATGCTTAGGTTGGGGTCCCCTGCTTCCAGTAATAACTCAGTGGGGGTCCCGAGATCACAATAATGATGTAGTGGGGGTCCCCGAGTTTCAGAATTAAATAAGTGGAGGGGTCCACAGAAGCCAAAATGTTAAGAACCACTGACTTAGGGGTTGACAAAATGTAGAATTAGGAACTGTTCAGCCAATGAAAAGAAGGAGTTCAGTACAAAGGGATACCAGGAAATATGTAAATGACAATCCAGCATACGTGGTTGGAAAGAGGTCATTGCCTGACACAAGTGCCCTCAGAGCTGTATAAAGGTGACATGTGCTGTTAGTGAGATAAGAACGCCCACTTAAAGCTAAATATATATTGCTACAAATAAATATAGAGGAAAGAGCACAGAGTGTTCTTAAAAATGCTTGCCATAAACCAAGCTGAAAATGCACTGATGGAAAGGAAGAGCACAGCTAGCGAACACCCTATGTCAGTGAATCACAAGATGCACTTGAAATTAATGAATGTGGCAAAAGGGGGTAGCTGGTGCTGTAAAGATAATGTTGACACTGTGTAAGACACAACAAATACTGAACCTAATTAAAATAGCTTGAAAGGTCATATAAAAAAGACGCATTGTTTGCATAGCACAATAAATACTGCAATTAATTATTGCGCTGAAAAATTCATATCAGGGTACATTCAAAGAGTGCGCATGTTCTGTGGTTCACATTAAACACTGGTCGCAAGAGAATACTCTAGAAATACAGATAGAGAGCTGTACACATGAAGTGCTGAAAAACTTGGTTTATCATAGCACATCAATAAATTTAGTAGAGATTTGGTAACACATGTAAAACAGGTGAAGCAGGAATGCACCTGATTGACACAACATTTACATTGGTAGAACATGGCATTTGCTCAGTATTTCTGAGAATACTGTCAGTCATTCTTTTGCGGGGTATTTAGAACAATTGCTTTGCTTACTGCTTTTAGAGTGATATCATTGAAATGAGATGTGGTTATCTTTGTGGCAAACCACATCTTCAAGCTAAGATATGGCTGCTTATTAGTATTTTACCAGAGCATTTCTATAAATGGGAACACACGTTATACATGATCTGAACAGGGTGAAGGTGGCCTTGTCATTAGGGCAATGGATATATTTCTGTCTACTAGGGATGCCTGGAGAAGCATGACTTTGCATATGAAGGGCTGCCCAATAGTCCAAGGGAAACTAAAACATAAAATATATGCAAGAGAGTGCTTCCGAAGGAATTAACATTTCAAAGCAAAATATATGTGTAGTCCTTTAGTGTTTGGAAAAAGAGGAGCTTGATATCGAAATTACAAAAATGCAAGCAAACGCTTATAATACACACAAAATAAAATATATACCATATGGATGAGCAAGAAAGTTGCACACAAAAACTACAGCCAAAAGGGACATAAACAATAGTAACTGTATTCCATCTCAGAGCTGAAGCAAGTCCAGCACCGCACATCACCAATCCATTGATACTGTAGCACCCTCCCATAAATAATGATGTAGCTTATGATGTAAACAGAAAGAGAAAGTTTGGTACTGGACAAACAATAGTGTGGAGGAGGCGGCCTTTCTAGTAAAATAAAAATAACGAAACAATTGCCACAAATGTATCTATATTTTAGATTTAATTTAATTCTTCATTGTTTCCTATGGGGTTTTATTTGAAGTTCATACTTCCATTATTATTAATGAGCGAGTGGTGCATTTTTAGTGGTTGGTGGTGTGTGGTGCTGAACTTGCTTCAACTCTGAGATGGAATACAGTTACTATTGTCTGGGTCAATTGGCTGTAATAACTTTAGAAGTGCAGTTGTGAATAGCAATACTATTTTCTGTGTGGGTGTATATGCCTCTCTCAGCCCAAACGTAGCCCTCGCTAAATGCCTCCTTACTCGACCCTAAACCCCTCTCATTTAGTAGTAAGTATTCCCCTTTTTCTATTCCCATATTTAGTGCTAAGTAGTAAACTTACTTGTGTGAGGATCCACCCTTGGAAAAGATAAGAAAAATTGTGATGGAGAATCACACAGTAAGTAGTTGTACTGTAGTAATATTTTGTGTACTACAAAATGGATTTTGTGAAGTGGGCCCAGGAAATGTATCCAAAACATCCTTTCCTTATAACCAAATTATGGAATCTGGGTTGCATTATGGGTCCAAGCCAAGCAACATAAAGCTGGAGTTAGAGTGTGGAACTTGAAAATGCCATCAAGAAAATGAATCACTACATTATTCTCTGTTCTTTTCCATTTTTTTCTCATGATTGCTTGGCTAAAATAACCCCTGTACTCATCAGTAGCATCTGAAGATATTTAATGCTCTAGAAAAACATCTATGCAGAGACGCCCACAAAAATGATCCTTACCTTTTAGTTAGAGATTTAAGGAAGTGGCCCTAACAGACTCTGGCCCACATAACTTTAGGGAGGCAGATATTATTACATCAATTTGAAAGACAAGTTAGGAAGATTTCACTCTATGCCTCTCTTGGGTGCACCTGTTAAACTGTATGAGAACCTTATCGTAGGACAGATGCAAACTTGGAGAAATAGACAATTATACTCTGGCATTTTTATGGAGGGGGGAGAGAAAACAGGACTTCAATCATTTCTAGAAGCTAAATGGGTAAAGCTGGGTTATCTTAGTTTCATGTTCCATTATGAATCTATTTGCTTTTAGCAAGATGGACTGGAACCTCTATATGACAAACTGAGTGTTATTAATTGACCTATATGCGCGGCCTGTCAAAATGACGTACACGCAAAGAGCTACTCGCGGGCCCATAGACTCATGGGAGTTCTAGTTTTAGGTAGAAAACTAGATATGCATTATTGGATACTTTAGCCAGCTCTTTCAATGTGTAATAGAGAATTGCATATACTCATACTCATGCAGCAGCGTGTAACGCTTGATTTATGTTTCATATTAACAATCCTGACAGTGTTCAAAGTTGGCATCGTAGGAATGCTCGATTCTATTGTTAAACGTCTAACAACTGAGCCAATTTCTAAGGGAAACCAAAAGAAGCCAATCCGCTCAGATTTGCCTGTATCAGTTGCATGTTTTCAAGGTGCCTAGTTTATGTATGTATCCTCCTGATGACCCTGTCATCCAAACGGATGCATCTGTAGGGTGAAGGTCTGTTAATGATCTATATTGAACAGAGTGCCTGCAGTGTTTAACAGACTGTTTGTTCTTGATGGTTTTTGTCTAAAGTGAGAGTACTCATGTAGTGCAAACTCAGAACATGGCGGCAGCAGGCTGAGCTGCCGCTGCGTCGGAAGGCTCCACCCGCTCCACCCGCTTTTTGATGTATGTGCCGATATCGAAGGTGGCTCTCCCTCTGTTTTTTTTCTTTTTGTGGACGCTGTCAGGCGGCCGTATGGAGGTCGCTGTAACCTTGCTGGGGTGTGTTGCCTTTGGACTTGGACTTTAGCCCTGCTTGAGATCCCAGCTTTTTTCATTTCTGCCGGATGTGTACCGGCAATGAAGTAGGTGGCAGCATCGCAACGGTCTCTGCTCCCTTCGCTCCCTTTGACCCCGGTGCTCCTTCCAGCTTGCCGCGTTGGGGAGTAGTGGTGCTGGAGCTGAGAAGGAGCCGGAGAGTCGCGGCCCGTGGACTCCTTAGGGGGTGCACTAGAGGAGTGGTGGTCATCCTGGAGCAGAGCGTGAGGAGTGATCCCACGGAGAGGAGCAGTGAGGACGGCCAAGAGCAGGGTGCTTGCAAGGCTGACGCGGCCGGCGTTTATTCACAGAGGTCTCTGGAGGCCCCGTTGCAGGTTGGGGGAGGTAGCTTGATTGACGAGGTCCCACATTCAGGTAGGAGGCACCTAGTTAATGTAGACTTGCTTGTCCTGACCTCTGATTCTGCATCTATTTTTGTCCCCTCCCTGCATAGTAAGAGCTTTAGGAAGAATAATAGGCATAAGGGAGGAGAAGGGCTAGCCAAGATTAAACCGGTTACCTCCGCTAACTCTGGTAAGGAAGCTGTCGACCAGCTAAGCTGCTTGGGGGGAGAGCTGGTTACCAGTACATTGAACACTGACAATATTGTGTGTAGTAGCGCCGGAGAAGATCACGGTATTAGTAGTAATATCAGTAACACTAGTTACATTAAAATTAAGGGGAAGGTGAAATCTGGAAAGACAAATTCTTCCACTTTTTTATCAGGGGAAGTTAAAAAAAAGAACTCTAAGGTAACTAAGGGTAAGAGTGCCTTTCCAGATACTAAGCCTAGGATTACCCCTTCCCTAAGATCATATTTTAAGGTACTGCCGGAAGTTTTGTGCCTCGCAAGACAGGGAGAGGTTGGGAGCTCAGGGGGTGAGATTGCTACCGATCTGTACAGTCCCGCTAATCCCGTTAACCTCGCCTTAGGGATTATGGAGTGGACAGGGAGGGATAACAGGATGGAGAAAGTAAACGAAGTAGAGTCAGAGGCAGTGGGTCAAACTCCACATGTGGTCTCTCCAGGAAATCCAGGAAATCTTTACGACTCACTTAATAGCCAGGGTCAGAGTCCGACCTTTTCGGAAAGACAACTGGAAAGACAATTGGATGGAGGAGTAACAGCAACTACTTTAAATCTAGAGACTCCAATTTTAGAGACACATTCGATTCCCTCCTTAGAGCGTCTTATGGCTTCGCTGGCGGTAGATATTAAAAAGGGTTTTGAGGTCTCCGCTGCAAACCAAGGAGAGATCCGGGGTTTTTGTGAGACACTGGACAAAAAAATAGATCTTCTAAATGCAAGGACGGAAACCCTAGAATCTAATATGGAACTATTGACGGAGCAGCATGACGCTATGAAAGGGGACATCATAGCTATGAAAAAAGAAGAAGGAGTCTTACGGGACAGGCTAGAGACATTGGAAAATAATTCTCATAGGAATAACCTGCGAATACTAAATGTTCCAGAGGGGAGCAAGGGTGAGGATCTTAAATCTTTTATGACCAAGCTTTTGAAAGAATCACTCGAACTAGATCCTTGAAGAAGAATTGATTAGGGACATTCAGAAGATCCATCGGGACCCTTTCAGAAGGAATCCAAATCATTCTAAGCCGAGGAAAATCCTTATTAATTTCCACACGTATTAAGTGAAAGAGAGGATACTTAATCTATCTCTCAAATATAAATCCTTGAAAAGTAAGGACTTTCCATTCCAGATTAGATCGTATCTGGCCAGAACCATGTTAGACAGGCAGTGGGAACTGGGCAGAAAGCTGGAGGACTTTAAAAAGATAGCAGCAGTGGCCCAACTCAAATTCCCTGCTTTGTTGAAGATCATGTTTAAAAATAAAATGTACAATGTGAGATCTGTACAGGAAGCAGAGGATCTGTTAGCAAATTTACAGGCGGGCTAGGTATTTCTTATCTATTGGGTTCCGTTTTTGGCTTTAGCCCCCGTCCGCCTTTTTTGTGTCTTCTTATTTTTTCTAAGTATTTTATATATGTTGGGAGTTTAGTGGGGTTTAGGAGGGTAGAATAATTATAGTTTAAGATGGGGAGATAAGGAATTGAAGGAGAAAAATATACATTTTTTCATTGGAAATTAATTACATGAATGTTGTAGTTACTTTATTTTTTATGTTGTGTAATTTAGATGTAAGTTGTGGAGTTTGTAGGGGTAAAGGGTGGGAAGTTAATTGTAATTAATTAATAATTTGTGATGATTCATTATTGAATTGATAATTCATTATATCAATTGTTTAATTAACATATTTTTTAAGTCATATTACAGGTGCAGGTTGTGAGGTTTGTAGGGGTACAGGGTGGGAAGTAAATTATTTATTTATTAATAATTATTTAATTGATATTTATATAAATTGTGAAATCATCAAATTTGTTACATTATATTTTAGGTGTGTGTTTAGTTTGTAGAGGAATAGAGTGGGAAAATATTAAAGTAGTAATAAATGCAAAACTATTTTTTCGTTTATTAAAAATTGTTTTATTTATTACTTAATATATGAATTGTGTTATACTTTTTTATTGTATTACATTTTAATTGTTGGCTGTTATGTTTGTGGGAATATCGTGTGGTATTTTAATTCAATTAATAATATTAGTTTTAATTAATAATAATATATATTTTTTTAAATTATTATGTAATTTGTAAACATTTCTGTTGAAATTTTGACTTTTAATTTTTATATATTTAGAATTTTATATTTTGGGTATTTTATAGAGTTGGTAAAATATTTACTTTGTTTGAGGTGAACTACTTTTTTCTCTACTGTCGCACAGACTGGAGAGGGAATAATTAATTTTACCCATTTGGTATCCAATGCTTTCCCTACTGTTGCACCGAATGGAGTGGAAATAGTAAATTTGACCCCTTCTGAGTCCAACGCTTTACCTAATGTTGCACAGACTGGAGAGGGAATAATAAATTGTACTCCTCCTGAGTATAGTGCTTTCCCTACTGTTTCACAGACTGCAGTGGGAGTAGTAAATTTTACTTCTCTCGAGTCTAACACTTTCCAAACTTTTGCACAGAATGGAGTGGGAATAGCAATTTTTATCCCTCCGGAATCCGACAATTTCCTTACTGTTACACAGACTGGGGTGGGAATGGTAAATTGTGCCCCTCCTGAGTTTATTGCTTTCCCTACTGTTGCACAGACTGGGATGGGAATAGTAAATTGTAAACCTCCTGAGTTAAACATTTTCCCTACTGTTGCAGAGACTGGGGTGGGAATAGTACATTTTACTTCTCTTGGGTCTAACGCTTTCCCAACTTTTGCACAGAATGGAGTGGGAATAGCAATTTTTACCCCTCCAGAATCTGACAATTTCCTTACTGTTACACAGACTGGGGTGGAAATAGTAAATTGTACCCCTCCTGAGTCCAACACATTCCCTACTGTTGTATGGATTGGAATGGGAATAGTTTATTTATTTTTACTAGAGTTTAATAGTTTTGTTAAAATTGTTTAAAAATATAATATTATGTGCTTATGGATTACATTTTATAATTTTGATATATATTAATTTATGTCATTAATAGGATAGTTTTAGTATAAATGTATTTTTGTGTATTGTTTCCTTTTTATGTATAATTAAATTGCCAAACTTTTAAATGATTTTACAGTTCATTTGTTAAATTTACTATTTTTTATGTAAAATAATTGCGCAATAAACACAATTGATGTGAACAATAACTTCTTGAGTTCTGGTTGTTCACATTGCTTCCACAATCCCTTATCATCATTTTGCTGCAAACGTAGGTATAATTAGGTGAAATAATGTAATGGCATAGTTGTGGGAATTTTGTGGAAGAAAGCGTAATCTAAAATTCTTGAAAGTACAAGTTATGCCAGTGAAATTTACATTTGAACTGAGCTTATAGGCAACAACACCTAGTGTTCCTGAAGGGTACAATTGAAGAGGTGGGCATAGATGTCTCCCTTCTCCATTAGGATTTCAGAAAGATGGCAGAATTCGTGACATAAGTCAAATTCCCAACATAAACAGACTACCACAACAGATGATGCAATTCAGACCCTGCAGCTTTTGGTAGCTGAACTTCTGAAGACAACCAAAGAGTTAGAAAACGGGTGGGAGATGTCAAAGGATAACCAAGGCACAATAATGTACACTTCTTAGCAATACCGTAACTGACAGAATATGTATGCCTGGAAAACTTTCTATGTTCCTACTTTCAATTCTGAATGGCAATGGAGGAGCTATGTACCTCCTTCATTACTGAACATGCACATTGTGCATTAGCATCAAAACCTCATAGGCATCTGATTGTGACAATTCTTAACTATAGACAGAGAGATAACAAACTAAGATTTGCTCATTAAAAGGGTGACCTGTTTCTTGACTCATTTAAATAAATTATCTTCACAGATTACACAAATCTGACCAAAATCAAGGCAACTCCTGCCTAGGTGCCAAAAGGAAACTTAAAAAAGTGGAAATGCTATATAGACTGTTAGACTAGGCTCACTTGAAGGTCATTCTCAAAGGCAAATCCCACTTTTTTGACATGCTTGAAAGCACTTGAGACAGGCTGACAGAGAAGAGGCCCTATACTAAGACCAATGAATCCTGAAGATTAAGACAGTGGTGACTACCCCCTGAACTTAGTAATATTTCCTGGCACTTAAATGGTCATAATAACCCTATCAAAGGAGGCATTACCAAAAGACATTAAGCACCATTTCTTTAGAATGTGTCTCATTACAGGAAATCACCTATTGAGCAAACATTGCAGTTCCTTGGGTAGACATGGTTAGTCCTGAGTTTTTCACTTGGGTTCACAAAATTCTCTAGAGTAGCAATATTACTTTATACATTATTCCTTATCACAATCTCAAAAGCAATCAGAGCCGCAGGGCATATTTAATATAGAGTCTGGCTCTCTTAAAGAAAAACCTTATCCACTCCTTAGGGTGTATTCCCCATCAGCCTTAATAAATTATTCTTTTAGGACTCTCTCAGGTATCACCAGTGATACTCCAAGGGAAGAACAATTATACGAGGCAACCTCAGTGCCATTATTAATCCAAAATGGGAATCATGGAGCTCCGAACAATGAATCACTCATAAATCAGATACCCTGGCACAATAGGCCTCTTGACCTGGACAGTGTGAAGCTTGGGATTCATTGTTTCTAAAGGAGAGAGGCTTCATCTTCAATTCAGCAGCCCACAAGTACTTCTCTTGTTTGGGTTACTTCTTTTTCCCTTGCCCATAGAATTATGACTAGGGCTCCCGGTTTTATGGTATTTTATTTTTTTCCATTTCCGTCCGTATTTATCCATATTTATTTTTTGGGCATTTTATCTGTATTTATCCACATTTATTTTTGCCACAAGCAAAAGACGACGCTGCAGCTAGTATTTTTCAACATTTACCTAAATTGACAAAGCTCACATGCACTCGGTTATTATTGGTCAACACAATACATTAATCTGAAAACTTAGCCATTCGCAGAATGTCCCAAATATGCTTAAAAGTGCTATCACAAGCCATTTATCTCAAAGCCTTGCAGTTTCAGTCACCGGAACAGAGTGCCACATTCCCTCCCACACTGAAAACGATACTGCCCCACTGAGAGAAACTCACACTGCCGTTAGCTACAACCCAATTGTGCCCGCTATAAAAACCTGGAAGCAACTCAATTCAAATTATGGACTAGACAAGTAATATGCTGCCTGAAAAAAAGTAACAACATTCTGGAAAAAGCAAACACTCATTGGGAATACAACTTAAAGCTTTTTACACTCATTGTTCAGAAATCAATTAGTGTTTTTGCTTGAAAAACTAAGGACATAAAAAGAAAAGTAGTGCTTCATTGGCAAACTCTGTAAGGTGGCGCTCATGTGTTTGGATGTGAATAAAACCAATCTGACCACTTTGGGACTACTCTCTCTTGTTTTATTTAGTTATGTATTTATTGTTCATATTTTAAAACCTTTTCTCTCTCCTCCTGAGGCTGCATTTTGGAACAGAAAAAGACATTTGCAGCAAAAGTGTTTCCTCTTTTTTTGGATCCAGTTCACTGAAGAATGATTGATGGAAAGGAGAGGAAAGAACAGTCACGGTTTTCTGCAAGTGAGGAGGAGCGAGACAGAAAGAGAGGAAGAAAGAGGGGGGCAGCAGAAGTGGACACTGTCCTTGTCTTGTCCGGGCAAGAAGGAAGAGAGAGCAACAGTTAAGGGCTATGCTGGCCAGCCACTGTGTAGGCAGGCACATGCCGAGAATCAGGAAGAGGGCATGGCGAGGCAACTCTCTGCTGGAGTACGGCAGTGCGGCGAAATATGCTAGTATTTTCCCGTTTTTAAATATAAATACAGACAAAGGAAAACTTTTTTCCATCTGTATTTATATGTGGAAATCTGTTTAAAAGGAAAACCCGGAGCCCTAATTATGACTGTGTCATAGTGTGGGTCGTCATCATCCTATGCGGCAGTTGAAAGCTTAGTGTTTGACTGATGGACATTTCTCAGCATAACTTATGGAAGAAATACAGGTAGCAGTCATTTCTGCTGCCCTACTACAGAATGCATTCAAAGACACAATGAGGGGTAGCACCATGTTCTTTCTGCACAATAAAGCACAGGAATGGGGGAAGACCATTATAAACCTAGAATCAAACAATCTTACCAGAGAACAGAAATATACCTCCTCTCCCAATGAGCCTACACTCAGAGCACTCAAGTTATCTTGAACTCAACTGAAACATTTGACTCTGCACACCACCAGTCTTAAAAAGATGGTCTCACAACACCACACTTTTGAACTCAGTGATAAAATAGCGAAACTGTTATATTGGCTCCCTACCCAATAAGCTTCATGTAGAATTATCCCATCTTCATGTAGTCTTGAGGGCCATCTAAAGCAAAGCTCTGTAAATATAGCCTCAACCTTCACCAACTACTATAAAACCCTATATGCGGCCAGATTCTTCTCTGAAGCAGAACAAATTCAAGAGCAATGTGAAGATCTTGACCTCCCAATTATGTTTGATGAGATGCTAGATTCTATTACAAGCTGAGCAAGACAAATGGCTCAGGTCATTTTCATGCTGAATTCTTTAAGAAAAAGGTATTTCTCCTCTCACCAAAGCTTCCCATTCAGGTTACCTCTCAACGCATCCTAGAGGTATCAAGGATCTTGCCCAAATTCCAGCCAAGAGGCTTATTAAAGTTATTACCTCCTCCTCGTGCACCCTTACCAAGTCAACTTCATTCCACGCTGTAGCATAAGGCACTGTCTTAGATAACACACATTGGCCCATGCACATGAATTCACTGGTACCAGTGCCTTACTCCTCTTCAACGTTAAACAGGCTTTTGATGTAACAAGCAAACAACTTCACCTGCAAGACTTTTATAAAATGAACACTGGTCCCTTGATCCTGCTCTTATAGTCAGGGACTGTGTCACTCTCGCTGGGCCCTATTAAAAGTTAACAGTATGCTTTCAGATCACTTTTCCATTGAGTAGGGTTTATGACTACTGCCCACTTACACCATTGCTGCTTACCCTGGCCATCAAGCCCCAGTTGGAAAGTCAGCATGGAGGACCGCATTTCACTATGTGCACACGATATGCTCCTCTGTACATGATACACTAGATGGACTGGACAGAGGTTGATGGAAATTTTCAATCTAGAAGGTGATGTGCGATGATTTAAAGTCAACTGAGACAAGTACATCATAGTGTTGTCCAAAGGGGCCATCTTATCAACAAGTGGCAAATGAAGGTACAGACTATGACCAATCATTTCACAACACGACACTATACAAACAGCAATTACCCTACCACCTTTCAAAAACTGCAGAGAAGCATTAAAACACATGGTATGAGAAATAAAAATGGAAAATATCACTCTAGCAGGGCACACAGCTGGCTAATATTGCTTGCTTGGCAGGTTTCAAGTGCATTGGACCTTGTTTAAATCTCAAACATAGAGGACAATGAGTCAAGAATGCATAAACTCCTATGCAGTGCTTAAATATGAATTTGACTTAAGTATTTTCTGATTCTATTGTTTTCTGTAGCTGTGGCATGCTCAGAAGACGTTATGCCTGGAACACCATGATCTACCTGAATTCAATCCATTCAAGGCCAACATAATGGAACCTCTGGGCATGAAGGGTCTCCAGACCATATAGACCCTCAGTAGTAAATTGTCTAGAGGCATCAGACCACTTCACCTAATGTGTGATCTAGGACCTCATAATGAAGGTGAATATAAAGAGGCAAACACGGTTTTACAATTTCTAGTTTTCTCCTCTAAACTTAAAATGATTCAGCTGAAATACCTCCATAGAACATTCGTCACACTAGAAAATAGGAAAGAGCTAATTTTCCACCTGCACTAGATACCAGGCTGCGATAAGTGACTTCCTTCCCAAGGTATTGGGTGGCCTGTGATTCAAACATTCCGGTCATGCATACACCACACTCTATTGATGGACCTGGGCAATTCTCTAGACCGTAAACCTAAGTTGGTGCTCCTAGAGCTTGGGGATTGCGGGGCACTTGAGGATCCTAATACCCTGCTCTTGTCTTTCTAATTGATAATGGCAAGATGCCTTCAATAGATGAAGGGTTCTAGAGAATTGATTATTGTTCTCATCAAGGAAAAGGGAATTTATTTATGTAGGGGTTGCCCTGGGAAACACAAGCTATGGGGTCTTTGGTGGGCACATTTTACCCCATCAATGTGAACAACAGACAATTCTCTAATTCTCAGAGACAGTCTAAATAAAGTCTAGTTGTAGCTGTTTGATTGTATTGTATTTTCTGTATTCTGACTTACACAGCTGTGCGAGGCCTGATCTGCAATCTGTGTTACGATGTACAACATTCTAAAAACATAAAGACATTTGTTTAAAAAAAAGGATTGTAGTAACAGATTGTTAACTTTTATTATAGGTTCTTAAAAATCATTCCCTACTTAGCGGATCCTGTCTTGAATATATTAGGACAGAGATCAGGGACCTGCTGAAATACTAAGGCACTTCAAGTCAGCCAGGAAATGACCTGGTATTTCCTCACACCAGATTTACTAAAACCGTGGCAGCAGTAAGTGTGGAGCAGCAACAACGAGTTAGCCCACGAGCAGCCCACTACGAGTTAAATTGAGAGGGTGCACTAGGAAATTATGGGTTACAGTGGGAATCTGTAACTCTGGGTCAGATTTAAAATCATCTGGTGTTTCTGTGGGTCTCATATTTCTAATGGGGTGTAATAGTTGTTATCACCCCCATCAGAATTAAGTGCCACTTGCATTGAGAGCCACAGTAAGGAACCATTCTCTGACATAGTTAGCTCCCTCCCTTGAACTCTACTTTTTGTTCCTCTGATCACATGAAAAGTAAGGTTTTATAAATAACTTTCTATGTTCCCCTCAACTCCTACCAATATTTCCTAGAAAAGTGGAATGCCATGTGATGCATCACAAAATAATGTATTATATGATTCTGTTCAGTGTATTTAGCTTCCATTGGACACTGCTGAACACCTCAGTGACTGCAATCCTCCATCAAAAATTATGTAATGGCTTTTTGTTATCTTCAAACAATGCACTCCTTGGCAATTTCAATAGCATGAAAATGTTTCCCGGATATTGTTTTTAAAAGGCATGCAAGCAACGGCAACATCCTGTTATCAAGTTAGAACTTCCTTCATTAAAACTCTCAATTAAATATTTTATATACCTGATTCTATAAAATATTGATTAGGAAGATATTGCCTTGCCAAAGCGTTCAGATTTATAAAGTACCAATGCAGTGTTGCAGATATTGCCCCTGAATGTATTTTAGCTAACCCCAAGCAGTGGCAATGTCATTTTTTCAATATATTGTTTTCCTATGTTTTAAATTGGAAGCTGTTAACTTCCAATAGGTTTCTGTACTTTGCAAAATGGAATTGATACACAAAATGTGTACATAAAATTAGATTTTAGTTTTATATTACATAAGGAAAAAAATAATATGTGGGCAATGTTGACAGGTGCCTATGTTTAATTCTTGTGCTGTTAAAAGGGTTTGCCATAAGTAGTTTGGTTTGTTGTTGACCGAAAAGTGCTTCAATTTGCCTTGATCCTGTGTGACTGCAAGATTTCCATTAGCTTTCCTTTAGAAACAAGTTGTTGATTACCTAACTGTAGATACAATTAGTAGTATTTTGTAGTTCCTGTAAGGATTCTGACCAAAAATTGTTGGTGATTCTAATTTTTTATGCAAATATATATTTGTGTTCGGTGCTGACAAGACATGCATTTTTCTATTGAATTGTACGGTGTGGGGGAAATCTAGGGAGGGGTTTAGGGAACTGAGGGAAAATACTTCTGGTGGTTTTTCAAGCATCTTATAAATGTGGATCATTCCAACTGTAGTATTATTTTGTTTCTGTTACAGTTTCCAAAAGAAATCATTTACAACAATAAAAAAATTCCAGGGTTGCAACTAGATTTCAGAAGGGTTTGTGGTGGTGTCAGATCACTTGGTAAGAGGCCCAGAGAAGTGGAACAAAAGAAAAATTAAGATGTTGGTATATGATTGAATAAAAATGAGACTTCAGCATGTAAAGATTCCTCTAAAAGTTGTTAGAAGGAGTGTATTCACGGTTTAGATTAAGAGCCTTATTACGAGTTTGGCGGTCTTTGAACCGCCGTACCTGTGGCAGCGGTACGACCACTATGAGCTCGGCTGTCTAACCGCCGTATTATGAATTGTGCGTATTGCAACTTTGAAATATGCAGCTGACCTACCGACACTGCCAGCCATCCATAGACTGCCGGGGTTGCAGTCAGGGAAAAACAGCTGCCATATTACTAGTTGGCTATTCGACAAGCTGACCACAGAGGTGGGACCGCCAGCTTCAAGTCAGCAGAAACAAAGGTTTTGGGGTGCGTACTCACCCCATTCTTGTTTTTCGGTCAGAGTTCGATGTGCATCCCTTTCTTCAGGTCCTTCCTTCACAGCAGCATCTTCCCTCCGAGGATTGCAACCCTGCTTGTGGCGATGTATAGGTGAGTCCTTTTTGTACCATATGCCCAGTACCTGGACTGCCCACATAACGGCCTGACTCCGGCATTGAGTAGGTGCTATTTTTCCACATGTATTATGCACATGTGTATATCTGACACATATGCAGTCGAAATGCTCTCACAGGCATCAATATATATAGAAATGTAATCACCACCGCTATAAAATGTCCGCAGCCACACCGCGGGATCCACAGTAAACTCGTAATACGGTGGTCGTAAAACTGCTGGCACTACGTTCTCCTGGCAGCTGCGGTGTTCAAGCAGTCATCAAAATCGTAAATAGGCCTTAAATGCACGACTATGGAGGATTGTGGTCTGGAACATTGAGTAGGTAAGTGACTAAGTATAGATGACCTATTCTTAATTCCACAAATACGTACCTTGAATTCTGGACCCCTCGAGTGCCCATTGTGTTTCTTCTGAGGTTTGTGGATTCGTCACATGAGTCCACCCTTACAAAAAGAGGCACCCGTCCTAAGAGTTCGGCAGTATACTGGTGGAATGAATGTAGTTGGAGATTGCAATACAACAAGTAGAATAAACCATGGTACACGAGATCCGCATTGTTTGATTGTTAATGATTATTAAATCAGAGATGCACTGTCATTAGATGGACTCCCATGGGTAGGTGCCTGTCATTAACCTGCGGTTGCGACAAGGGGTGAATTTAAGAGAGAGACATCATCCTCAGTGAAGGAGCATTTAAAGAAGCTGCAGTGGGTGTTGACTGTGTACTTGCCCCCTGCACAGGTAGTACATTTGAGGAATATATGTGGCTCTTTGGGATACACATGACAACCCAATCAGGGCATAATTAATAATTGGAGGCCTCACTATATAGAGGGCGTCGTCCGTTTGAGGCAACTTCTCTGTTGGATATGTAACTGCCTGTCTCTGCCGTGGATGAGGCCTCGCTGCGTTGCAGACCTTGATGACGCCAACCAGCGTGCAGGATGCGGGGACAGGCGCTGCTTTTTGAAGCTGTGAATTGTCAGCAAAACAGTGACTGAACTTTAAAGCAACCCACTGGGGATTTTATATTTTCTGATAGTGGTCCTTCTAATTTGCCACCTCACTGGAGGAAAAATGCTGGATGCACTACTGGTACCAGAGGGCCGAGCGAGGGAAAACGGCCACACCCACTGGGGGTGGTATTATTGTGGATATTAAGTGCATCCTTTTGCCAGTATCAGGACATTGATTGGCCCTGGATGAAGGGCGGGAGCCCGAAAAGCATTGGCCAGTAATATGGCTTTTAAGACTGCTGTGTTTATGATGTAAGCTTCAAAGTAAATTCGACAACATACCTACCTGTGTGGGCCTCGTCCGTTGGAGGCAACTTCTTTGTTAGATTTATATATATATATATATAATATATATATATATTACTCAAAGGTCACCCAAAACTGATGAACTCTGGATCGGTGCTATATTCTCAGAAGTGAGGGTGAAATCACTTGAAAATTATTCAGCACAAAAGAGGCACGGAGCACTCACAGGACATCTATAAGATTTAATCTGAGCAACTGCATTTCGACACACTGACTTCTTCAGTACTCATTAGTTAGCCCGATGGTATGCATGTGTTTTTTAAACAGCATGGAGATTATTTTCATCGGAGAACACAAAAACGTAATCAGCAAAATGGAGAACTCTAAAAAAATGAAAACAAAGTGTTTTCGTTTTGGCTTGAAAGTTAAGAATTAACACACTGGCATTGCGGCCAACAACACTGTTATCTGGACTTTGAATGGCAGTTCTTTTTTGCTGGTTACATTTGTGTGTTCTCCATAAAAAATAATCTCTATGCTATTTAAAAACACATGCAAACCATTGTGCTAACTAATGAGTACTGAAGAAGGCAGTGTGCCGAAATGCATTTGTTCAGATTAAATCTTATAGATATACCGTGAGTGATCCATGCCTTTTTTGTTCTGACTATGTATATATTATATATATTCTGTCACGTTCTCCATCTGCAAAACACCATTCTCAATGCAGTGGGTGCCTCAGAGCACAGGGAGGATACCGCGCCTCACAGCCAAAATACAGTCAAAAAGGCAATACCAGACACTCTCGGGCTAGTTCATGTAAATAAATTATCCTCCCCTCATGCATTTCTGCAAAAGACCATGCAGTGTTAGATTGATTCTAGGTTTCTCAGCCAAGACCAAGCAGATTCGAAACTTGATTAACAGGAACTGGGGTATGCTAAAGTAGTATCAAGGTAAAACATTTCCAAGTCCCAGGCAGGAAAGCAAAGAAAAATATCAATAAATTGTTGAATTGTAATTCCAGCTTTGTGGTTTATTGCCTGGCGTGTCTCTGTGGCCTCCAATATATTGGAAGCACCATAAGCCCGGCAAAAAAACGCATCCTAGAGCACACAAGAGCTATCACGAATAGCGACACAGCATATCCGGTCGCAAGGCATTTTGCAGAGATGCATGAGGGGAGGAGTGGTAGACTGCAATTTTTCTGTATCGATCTAGTTGCCCCCAGAGAAAGAGGTAGTGACCGCATAATACTCTTGGGACAGTTGGAGTCCAGGTTTATTGTGGAACTTCGAACTCGATCACCATTTTGGCTGAATAGTGAAGAGGAACTGTGGTCACATATTGGTTGAGTTTCGCTCATAGGTGGTAGCAGAACCACCTTTAAGGAACTGGCTCCCACTAAGTAGCAGGCATTATGGTTGTGCAGAGGGCTCCTGAAATGTGAACACACCATTACGTCAGACCATTACTCCTGAAGAACAAGGTGGCAGGCAGAAAGTGAGATAGTTGATACTAGTGATTTAGGTACAACCGTTTGTGGCAACTGCCATATCTGACATATATTTGTTGTGTATATTGTAGAACCCATAGGTCTCTATGCCTCAACCTTACTGAATATGTTTTCAGTAAGAAGAGAAGTGGGAGGCTGTATAAGAGAAACATAGTGGTCAATGAAGGCCCATTCAGGGCACAATTATGATTCTCCCATGATTGCCACATGTAGGTCATTGTAAACTTCTACTAATGTCATAATTATTGCTCTATTTAGTCTGTATTGCTGTAGCATACAATGATTATATGAGGTGCACATGAATGTGTTAGCAATTATGAGAGTCCTTATTTAAAGTCTTTGATTCTCTGAGTTATGTTGATATTTACATATTGTTTCTTATTATTTATTTTTGTATGACAATCTCTTGACCCCCTATGATTGAAATTCAACAACGGCTATATTCGTCGATTCTCCCATATCTGGGCCAGACTCAGTGGCTTAAATCATGCCTTTTTCGATTTATAACATAACACTTTAAAGGAAAATCCAAAGTTCTATGATGGCCGCCACCATGAACTTATTTTGTTTTCTATGAATACTGCATAAGTCAGTTTTTGATTTTGCCGAATGAATTGCCAACCAATCAAGTTGTAATTTGCTAAAAGGTGATTTCTCACTCAGGGATACTGACACTGAGAAAGGCGAGGAGGATGGAATGCTTGTGTCAGTTTTATGTGGTTGCATGAGATACAACAAATAATTATCTAAATGAATTAGCCCGCGAGTGCCCGGTATCGTCTCCTAGATGGTATTTTGGATATATATATATATATATATATATATATTCAATGCAAAAACCATAGGTTTCAGGCACGTTATAGGTAGAAATTTAAAAAACCATAGAAATTAACTGCAAAAACCATAGGTTTCAGGAACGTTATAGTTAGTTGGACATTTCACTCGTGCAAAACCATAGAAATTCCGGCGTTGTAGTTAGTTCAGCTAACTATAACTCAAGCCCCCGCAATGCACTACTGATGACATCACATATTACATCATTCATGACATGGTCAGTGATATCACTGATGACATCACTGATGACATCTCAAATGACGTTCCTGAAACCTATGGTTTTTTCAGTTAATTTCTATGGGTTTTTAAATGCTAATTTCTAACTATAACGTGCCTGAAACCTATAGTTTTTCAGTGAATTTCAAAGGTTTTTTAAATGAAAATTTGGTAAGTCTAATGTACCTCAATCCTACGTTTAAAAAAAAAATTATATATATATATATATATATATATATACATTTCTCCAAGCGTTCAGTCGTAGACACAAACGTGGCGCACACACTTTGATGATATTTTAAGTTCTTTTATTCCGCTCCAATGGCAGACAAACGTGTTTCGGCCATGCTGGCCTTTGTCAATGTCAATGCATACAATGTTTGCACTGAATATATGAACATTGTTCCACCCACGTCATCTTGAATTGAAATGAAAGGAGGACTGTGACACTCAGAAAACTCTTTCAAATAGAGCAGATCTAAATAGCTGCCATTTTGAACTAGTAAGGAGATGTTATTTTCCTATACCTAGAGTTCTGAAAACATATATGCACATACACATACAGCAAGCATATCATCTCTTTTTTTGCAGAGTAATTCCTAAATTAATTAGAATACCCTTCTTCACAAAATTACGCCCTGGATGGGCGGAAACATATGTGCAAATACAAATACAACAAGCATGTCATTTATTGTTTTACAGAGTAATTCCTTAATTAATTGAAATACCCTTCCTTCATAATATTTCGCCCTCGATGGGCTGAGGATATGCTATATTTTATTTTCTAGGGATATTCTTATCTCATTATTTCGAGTCCCTATAAATAAAATCAAGCCCTGAATGGGCAATTGTCATCGCACAGTCTCGAATTCTATCGATCATTCTATGGGTTGGACATATTAACAGTTAAAATCAATCAAGTTCCTTACAAAATATCAATTCCTTAGGAGGGAAAAGTGTTAACAAAAATACATATATATGTATAATATCTTTCTCAACAGTATTGCCATTAATTCATTTAAGATGTTCTATATTTATCACAAAACATGCGATTATGATTCTTTTCTGTATTAGTTTCCTTAATCCTCACTTTTTCATCATTCACTATTCTTTTTGCTTTACTCATCCTATATTTTCCTCATAAAGTATTTCTTCATCCTGTTACATCATAGTTGTTTATAGCAATTTCTCATTTTCTCTTGTTTTAACCAACATGTATCCACATTTCTTCCTCACAGTTTAGTCCATTCGGTGCCAGGGTACGAAGTTCTATAATATATTTTGATTCTAACTGTCTAAGAGTTCTTATCCTATCACCACCTCTTCTAAGGGGTGGGACTCGATCTAGGCAGAAGAATTTTAAGAGATTGCTGTTACTTTTATGCCTTTCGGCAAAGTGCCTGGCCACAGGATAGTTGTTATCAATTTTAGTTATCGCACGCATGTGCTCTAAAATTCTCTTCTTTGTCTGGTGTATCGTGCTCCCCACGTATCGAAGGTTGCATGGACACACCAGGCAGTAGACTGTAAAGTCTGAGTTACAGTTGAGTAGTTTGGTAATGTTTTTCGATTGGTCATTTCCAGGGGTCAGATAGATTTTTGTTACTGTGCTATTTTTACATGCGTTACATTTTAGGCATGGATAGAAGCCTTTGATATTATGGTGGCCTGTATCCTTTTTTGAAAAATAACTATGTACTAGCATGTCCTTTAAAGAAACATTTTTCCTATAGGTTATGCTTGGTTGTTTTGTTACTTGTTGGCCAATGGTCATATCTGCCTGGAGCATACCCCAATGTTTTTTGAGAATTTTGCGGATTTCTCCAGAGTCTGAGGAAAAAGTTAAAATGAGTCTGATGGTGCCATCATTATTTACTTTTGGGGGCTTGCTTAGGAGATCTTCTCTTTTCTGTGTTTCTGCCCTTTCTGTTTCTGCCTTCAAGATATGCTGAGGGTACCCTCTCTGTTTGAAGCGTTGCACAGCTTCTCCAGTGGCTATTTTGTAATTTTCTTTTGTAGTATTGTTCCTTTTTAGACGAAGACATTCACCATATGGTATACTATTCACCAGACAGCGTGGATGCTGACTGGTGAAGTGCAGAGTTGCATTACCTGCAGTTGGTTTGCGAAATAGTCTTGTCTTAAGTGTACCATTATCCGCATATACCAAAAGATCTAAGTATGGTACTTCCCTTTCACTGATGGTTCCTGTAAAGTGAAGATTGATATCATTTCTATTCAAACTCTCAAGATATTCCTCTAGTTCTTGTCTATTGCCTGTCCATGTGAAAAATATATCGTCAATGAAGCGGGTCCAGATTCCTATCTTCTGTGCCCACGCTTCATTGGTACCTGCCCAGGCCACGTGCTTCTCCCACCAGCCCACGAAAAGGTTCGCGTAACTGGGGGCGAAGCACGTGCCCATCGCAGTACCCTGTTTTTGGATGTACAGTTGTTCACCGAAGGTAAAGATGTTGTTGTTCAAACAAAATGACAGAAATTGTAAAATCATTTCGTTATGTTCTGTGTATTTTAGTGGTCTCATTTTCAGAAAGGATTTTATGGCTATTTCTCCCTGGCCGTGGTGAATACTCGTATATAGACTAGTAATGTCCAGAGTAACAAGAAAGAAAGAATTTTCCCAATTCATATTGTCAATTATCTTAATAAAATCTGTACTATCTTTTATATAAGACACTAGATCAAATACAAATGGACACAGCACATTGTTTACCAGGATTGAGGTGTTTTCCAAGAGACTGCCCCTGGACGAGACTATTGGTCTCCCCGGGGGCTTTTTGTCATCTTTATGGAGTTTTGGGATATGATAGAAAGTAGGGGTAACTGGGTGTTCTGTTTTAATGAAATCATATTCATCTTGACCTAATATCCCCTTATTTTTCCAAAAATCAATCATTCCATAAAACTCAAGAATGCTTTGGTTATAATCTTTAGTTGTAATTTTCTCATAGCACACATGATCACTTAATTGCCTTAAAGCTTCCCGTTCATACGATACACTGTCTTGGATGACAATATTCCCGCCTTTGTCTGACGGTTTTATTACGATTGTCAGATCTTCCTGTAACGCTTTTATCGCTTGACGTTCCTCCAGTGAGATATTTTGATTTTTCTTACTTGTTCCTTTAGGGTTAGTTCTTAACTTGTCCAAATCCCTGATTGCCAGTTCATGAAAACTGTCGATCATATCATACGCTGTTCTTGGTATGAATCTAGATTTCTTCTTTCAGTTAGTGACCATTCCTGTTTGTATTATTTCATTTTGTTCTAGAAATTCTGTGTCACTTGTTGGTTGTATCGCATCGTCTCTTTCGATTTCTTCGCGTAGGCCATGAAGGGCTCTTAAGGCTGGTAGTTCACTTCCAGTCAATAGATCCATCGGGTCAATTGTCCGGTCCGGATCTCTCACGGGTTTTGGAATTTTCCCATGGAACATTTTATTAAGCTTTAGTTTTCATATGAAAAGATAGAGATCAATCCGTGTTTGAACATAGTCCCATTGATTTGTTGGGCAGAATGATAGGCCCTTTCGTAGTACCTGCTCCTCTATTCTTGTTAATTTTCTTTTTGATAGGTTTACTACGGTTAGATCTTCAGATTTTACTTTTTGTTGATTCCCCTTCTGCTCCTGGTGACCTTCGGGGTTTGTTGTGCATTTGCCTTTTTTGCCCCTTCTTGTTTTCCTTTTACTGAATCTGGAGGTCTTGTTCTCTGTGGGAGTTGGCGCCATGATTGTTGGATTACCTCGTATTCCTTGGGAACATTTACTCTTGCTCCTGTGCTTTCTATCACATTAGATGCACCCTCTGGTTCAGATTGTTCCGGGCCTACCTCTGACTCTGACTTATCTCTTGTCACTTCAACATTGGTTTTCTTTGCCTCTTGTATTGATTTTCTCGGCATGTCGAATTTCTTGGCAAATGTTAGAACCCTGCCAGATTCGTAGTCATGTTGATCTCGGGCAAATTTTTCATGTTTACGCTTTCTTATTACTTCTTCATACTTAAGTAAGCGTTGTTTCATTTGTTGCCTCAGGTTTTCAGCTGTCTCTGTTGCCGAATCCTTTGTGATTAGCTCTTCCAGTCTTCTTATTTCTTCCATTAATTTCACTCTGTCGCTAATCGCATATTTTATCAGAATTTCTACCATTCCCTTTGCTGATCTTGTAGTATGGTCTGACCATTCTAGTAGCAGATTAGGGTCCGGATTTTCATAGGATGGCACCGTGTATATTCTTAGTCCTCGAGGGATACGATCAACCTCAAGATAGCGTGTTAAAGATGCTGATTCCCACCATTTGCGCACTTCTTTTTCGTACGTCTTTTCAAGTGTTTGAAATAACCCTTTCAATGAATTTGGCGGTATACTGCTCTCTTGTTTATTTTTATATTTGCTTCCTTCATTAGCTTTCACTGTAAAGACCGTGGCAGCCGCCTCCAGTCTCTCCTCCTCACTAAACATTGTTGCGGTTGCCTTGGATGCAGTCGCGGATTTGTCTAAGGTCCGTATTTCGCCACCTTCCCTGGCGATACGTGTAATGCTCTTAACTATTTTCAGAGTTCAAAGTATAAACATCCAGCCAGTAAGCTCACGAGTGTATCCTTTGAAATGGCATATTCGACTTACCCGAACTGGTTCTCGATAGGCTTGCGCATCCTCCGACTCGGTCGCCTCCGATATTCATCCAGTCCTGGTTTTGCCTTCGCCTGATACAATCTCAGCGTTCCACTTTCGTTGGTCAGCTTGCTTCGATCTACTGGCGGTGCCGGCGTTTTTCCAATAGAGATTCTTCCAAGATTCCACCAATACCACGCCGCACTGCTTCCTGGATGGGTGCTGCCACAGACGTATACATATATATTTTTAAAAAATGTGAATCAGTTTTAATTAGGAAAACTATATTCATTCTTTTTTTAAAAAATATTATACAGAAGTCGCACACCCTTCGCGCACCCTACACGATGGCTGCGCGCATTCTGGTAGCCATTTTGAAAAGTCACGCTGGGGTCGCGACTTCAGCATAATTTGTAAAGTATGAAATATCTTTAAATTAATTATAAATAAAAGTTTTCCTTTAAGTGTTTGTCTAAATTTATTAGTAAAAGTATTTTTAAAGTATTATTTTCAATATAATTTCGACTAAAATTATTCAATTATTATTGGATTCGGAGGTTAGGAGGGTTGGCCATTTTGCTCAATCTGTTTTGCAAGATTTTTTGGTCTAGTCAAGTGGACACCCTCCTCCGGGTGAGGTATGGCTTGAGGATTCTATTCAAAAGGTGAGGAATCAACAGGCAGAAGTATCCATCAGAAGAGCAAGTTACTTACCTTCAGTAACGCTTTTTCTGGTGGATACAGTATCTGCCTGTAGATTCCTCACTGTCCCACCCACCTCCCCGTTGTCCACCTGTGTCTACCAAAAAGATGCTTTTACTGTTTGGCATGAATGTTTTTAATATGTCTTAATCATGCTTATGTTTTAATAGTGAGAAATGCTTGATCTGTTGCTATTTCTTTATGCCTTTATTGGTTATGCATTTGTGTATACATATATATATTTAGTATACTATGTATAAATGTGAAAATGTGTCGGTCCACATGTTTACCTTGGAGGCACGGAAAAAATGGGTAGAACTGACGTCAGCACGCCGACGAGGTCCTCTTATGGCTACTATGACGTCATACAGTGTCGCGAGCGGAGCCGTGCTATTATGACATCGTCATCGACATGGGAGAGCTAGGAAAGAATTTCCGTGGCATGCTGGTGCAGGGGATTTTCACCTAAGTGTTCAGGCTAGTCCTTTGGGAGCAACTGTTTATGTTGCCACTCCAGAAACCGAAACCAGTGATCGGAGGGCAGAGGCCCTGCAGATGGCACACTAGGTGGGGAGCCCAGTCATGTGCACCGGCGGGGCAGCGAAGTGACAAGCACCACTATCCACAGAAAAGGTAACGAGGGCAATGAATAACACAGGATCTTCTCTTTGTATCTGGCAGGAACCACATGGATGCTGCTTCTGCCTTCTTTACACTGGAGGCGGCACATGGGTCATGCGGTACGGTCATACTGCAGTGGAACGCACACTCGTTGACCTCTCATGGCACTGCTCCACACTTCAGGGACAGCGCTTTCCGTTAGCTGTTTTTTCTGATGACGTGTCGTGCCGGCCTCGTCCAACAGCAGAACCCCTTTAGATCCAAACAGACTCTTCCACTCTCTCACCGGAAGTGAAACCAGGCCACGCGGACACTTTCACAATACAATCGCCTGGACTGCACTTTTCAGTAAAAAAAACACATTCCTTCCTCCTAATTTATCAAATAAACGACTCACTGAAGAACAGGGCCCAGCTTCGATCGGTAAACAGCTGTTACAACGACTTTTTTACTTCGCCATACCATTACAACACATGCATTACCACGCATGCGTTGTACATCGCGAAGTCATTACTACGCATTTTTTTAGAATGCACGGTCATTTACCACGCATGCCTTTACAACAAATTTTGTTGTAATGGTATGTATGGTAAATGACCATGAGTTCTAAAAAAATTTAGATGATCCACGTCGTTCTAAGGAAACAGAGGCTGTTCCGTTTCCTCACAACGACGTGCACCGCCCCTCAGAGACGACATGAAGCAGGAACCACAAGGAGAGGGAACCATGAGGAGTAAATGGTAAGGGGGATGGAGCATGGGGTGGTGGTTACTTTTCTAGGGTTTAGGATAGTGCAGTGGTGTTTGGGTAGTGTAGGGGTCATGCTGAGGGTAGGGTTTTAGGGTTTAGGGTAGTGCATTGGTGTTTGTGTAGTGTAGGGGGTCGTGCTGGTGGTAGTGTTTTAGGGTTTAGGGTAGTGCAGTGATGTTTCTGTAGTGTAGGGGATCGTGCCTGGGGTAGATTTAGGGTTTATGGTAGTGCAGTGGTGTTTGTGTAGTGTAGGGGGTCATGCTGGGGGTAGTGTTTTAGGGTTTAGGGCAGTGCTGTGGTGTTTGTGTAGTGTAGGGGATCAGGCTGGGGGTAGTGTTTTAGGGTTTAGGGTAGTGCAGTGATGTTTGGGTAGTGTAGGGGGTCATGCTGAGGGTAGATTTAGGGTTTAGGGTAGTAAAGTGGTGTTTGGGTAGTGTAGGGGTCGTGCTGAAGTAGATTTAGGGTTTAGGGTAGTGCAGTGGTGTTTGGGTAGTGTACGGAGTCGTGTTGGGGGAGTGTTTTAGGGTTTAGTGTAGTGCAGTGGTGTTTGGGTAGTGTAGGGGTCGTGCTGGGGGTAGTGTTTTAGGGTTTAGTGTAGTGCAGTGGTGTTTGGGTAGTGTAGGGGTCGTGCTGGGGGTAGTGTTTTAGGGTTTAGGGTAGTGCAGTGGTGTTTGGGTAGTGTAGGGGGTTGTGCTGGGGGTGGTGCTTTAGGGTTTAGGGTAGTGCATTGGTGTTTGTGTAGTGAAGGGGGTCGGGCTGGGGGTAGTGTTTTAGGGTTTAGGGCAGTGCAGTGGTGTTTGGGTAGTGTAGGGGGTCGTGCTGGGGGTAGTGTTTTAGGGTTTAGGGCAGAGCAGTGGTGTTTGGGTAGTGAAGGGGGTTGTGCGGGGGTAGTGTTTTAGGGTTTAGGGTAGTGCAGTGGTGCTCGGGTAGTGTAGGGTATCGTGCTGGGGGTGGTGTTTTAGGGTTTAGGGCAGTGCAGTGGTGTTCGAGCAGTGTAGGGGGTCGTGCTGGGATAGTGTTTTAGGGTTTAGGCCTGTGCAGTGGTGTTCAGGCAGTGTAGGGGGTCGTGCTGGGGGTGGTGTTTTAGGGTTTAGGGCAGTGCAGTGTTGTTCCGGCAGTGTAGGGGGTAATGGTGGGGTGGTGTTTTAGGGTTTAGGGCAGTGCAGTTGTGATCGGGCAGTGTAGGGGTCGTGTTGGGGGTAGTGTTTTACAGTTTAGGGCAGTGCAGTATTTTTCGGGCAGTGTAGGGGTCGTGCTGGGGAAGTGTTTTAGGGTTTAGGGTAGTGCTGTGGTGTTCGGGTAGTGTAGGGGGTCGTGCTGGGGGTAGTGTTTTAGGGTTTAGGGTTGTACATTGGTGTTTGTGTAGTGAAGGGGGTCGTGCTGGTAGTAGTGTTTTAGGGTTTAGGGCAGTGCAGTGGTGTTTGTGTAGTGTAGGGGGTCGTGCTGAGGGTGGTGTTTTAGGGTTTAGGGCAGTGCAGTGGTGTTCGGGCAGTGTAGGGGGTCATGCTGGGGGTGGTGTTTCAGGGTTTAGGGAAGTGCAGTGGTGTTCGGGCAGTGTAAGGGGTCGTGCGGGGGTGGTATTTCAGGGTTTGGGGCAGTGCAGTGGTGTTCGGGCAGTGTAGGGGGTCGAGCAGGGGTGGTGTTTCAGGATTTAGGGCAGTGCAGTGGTGTTCGGGCAGTGTAGGGGTCATGCAGGGTGGTGGTGTTTCAGGGTTTAGGGCAGTGCAGTGGTGTTTGGGCAGTGTAGAGGGTCATGCAGGGGGGTGGTGTTTCAGGGTTTAGGACTGTGCAGTAGTGTTCGCGCAGTGTAGGGGGTCGTACTGGGGTAGTGTTTTAGGGTTTAGGGCAGTGCAGTGGTGTATGTGTAGTGTGCAGCGCATGTGCTGCATCGCTAGGCGAGACCTAAAAAGCATTGCACCAAGATGGCTGCCAACACTTCCTGGATTGAAGTGTTGGCAGCCAATTAGAGCCAAGCTCGTGCTTGTGTAGTTAGATCCCAACCAGATATATAAAGATTTTTTTCCTTTAATTTCTCAAAAACTATTGAACGGATTTACACCATTTAATAAAAATAAAGGCGCTTTATGAACCAAGCACTACCTTTTTGCCGAATTTGGTGTAATTCCGTTCAGCAGTTTCAGCTGTAAATAATTTTCAAGGTTCTTGCAGCTTGTAAACTGCATTGCATTATGAGTATTTTCATTGTTCATGTAGCTAGTTGCTCTGATACCTCAGATGACTTTAGGTCAGAAGATGCAATTTATTATTCATAAAGTAGGATCGTACTAAGATAGTGGAATTATATGACGTCTTACAATGTTAAATTGTGATTTGTTGTAATGTCAATACATTTGCTCACACCATGTTGACAGTGCATTTCCTATTGCTTTCTTTGCAAAATTCACTATAACAAAAATTGAATTTGGGGCTGAGCTAGATCTTTTTGGGTCTCTACTAGAGATTCAGTCCATTTCTCTATCGGTTTGCTGCTCATTTGACACTTATTTTTCAGATGTTGTTTGAAGCTGCATCTGTTAAAACTCTGACAGCCTTATTAACAATTAAATTATATGGTTTTTGCTGATTTACTGAGATTGCTATCTATATTTTTGTCTTTCTGTTTCTGTATCTGTACTTTAATATTTTAATAAACTTTCATGGTTTCCAAATGCTCTGATCTCAAACTCACTTTTTGAGACAGTCTTTATTATTTACTGTATTGATTATTGAATCTTACCACTAGAGACATATTACCTCATTTATTCTTGAAGTCAACATCGTTCCAGACTCCTCGATGGGTGCTATGACTGCCCAGATCATTTAAGAGATAATGCCCACATTCGGGACCCACACAAATATGGAGGGTTCCTGGCACCAATTAAATGACTATTGCAAATCCCAATCTCCTGGTTGTCAGTACCCAGTGAAAAATAACCTTGTGAATTGATAGGCTAAAGGGCTATTTTAGACGATTATTGTAAAAATAATGATAGATCATAAGGTCCCATTCCCTCCTGCTGTTGATGGTGCATGTCCTAATGACAAGGTGTCCACTAGCTCTGCCACTGGGACTACTAAAGAAGGCCCTGAAAGCTACCAGAAGTTATTAAAGACTGGAGGCTCTATCAATTTATATCTGATGGATTGTTCATTATATTGCATTAGGTTTGTCAGAGTCTTTGCAAGAAGGTGGCAATTTGAACATAAGAATAAGCATTTAATTTAACTGGATGACATCAGAGAATCCTGGACATAGAAAAATACATTATATCCAGCTCACAGATTGGTCAAAAGGCCCCTCTTGGAGCAAAGGGTGAGGGAAAAGGAATGGTAAAGAGATAATGTCAGACAGTAAGCTGGGGACAAATTTGTAGGTGGTATCTTTGTTCGTCTAAGATGACTCCGGAACTAATCCAGACTATCCTACAATTCAGAAATTCGTTTTTGAGCACTTCTTTGCAAAATGCAATCCATCACCCTTCAATTGGGCATAGTCATGTTGAGCAACTATTTAGGGTAGTGGGCATTATTCACACCCAGGTTTCAAATGGGGAGGGAGGTCAGGCAGGGACTTTGGGACAAATCTGCAGAATCTTATGACAAATCTCCACTGGACAACTAACACGGGGCATAGGCAGGAGCATAAAAGTTTAACCATCTTAGATGGTTACAGAAAAGTTATCTCAAAACAACTAAGGCATCATCAAATGGACAAATAAAGCACAGGGAAACATTCTAACATAAAAACAAGATTCAGGCAACATTTCAGACAACAGCATGTGGTGTAGGAACATGAGGAATAGGCACTTAGAAGGTTGGAGAAAAAAGAATGGACAAAATGACAACATAACACTATTTGGTGTGGGCATGTTTTTATTGAGAGCATGAACGTTGGACCTGGTCCTTTATGCAAAGTTTCCCCCCAGATTTTGTCCTTCGGTTGTTGAACCTGTTTAGTTGGAATTAGGACTCTGTGCACTTTTTCTCTGCTAACCTGTGGTAAAATGCTGGTGATCTCTCCTCAAAGCATGGTACAATTGGCATCTATTTTACTGAAACATATTAATTTACTTGTAAGTCCCAAGTAAATTGTACTACATGTAACCAGGGCTGCTAGTGGGCCTGCAACACTCACTCGAAGTACACTTTTAAAACATGTCTCAGGTCTGCCATTGCAGCCTATGTGCGGTTTTAAATTGCCATTTCAACCCTGCAAAATAAACATTTTGCCAGAACTAAACCATCCTTTTTTAATACATAGAAGTCATCTCTACTGTAGGTGCTAAAGGGTAATGGGGCAGGGTGCATAGTATTTAAAAAGTGGGTTTAGATTTTACATGTCCTGGCAGTGAAAACTCCTAAAGTCATTTTTCACTTCTGGAAGACCTATTCCCTTGACCAACACTGGGTTATCTTGTTACATTTAATAAGTGATAATTTTGGATTAGGAGAATATAGAAATATGTGGTTTACACTCAAAGGAATTGCAATTTAAAACCCTCATCAATGTTGAAGTCGCATTTTAAGTAGGGGTAGGCAGGGTGGTTCATTCCGCCCACAGAATTGGTGGAATTTTGGTCACTCAGTGTTACTCTTTAATGCAGAGTTCTGGTCAAATTTTGCTTATTGCCACATGGTGGAATTTTTCTCCTGCAAGGCTCCAGAAAGTGCGAGCTGGCATGCACAAGCATGATTTAGCATCCTCCAGCACGATTTTCGAATGTGGATGGTATCGGGCGATCAAAGGCAGTTGTGGGCAGTTGCATTCAGAGGGCTGCCGCTTGAATAGATTTGCTACCATTCTAGTAGATTTTCTAACCGTGCGGCAGCAAAATTAACTTGAATGGCCGCGTGCTCTTGCACAATGAATGGTGCCATTTGCGCTGACTTTTTATTGCTGCTCATGCTAATAGTGCTAAATTGCAGCACGAGCAGCGTGAGCTGGATATTTTCCACCCTTTGTCAGAACTCCCTGAATTATAGAGGAGTTTTTATGGAACTCTACGGAGTAAAACTCTGTGAGTTCCACCCACTTCTAATTTTAAGTCACAATTCTGAAAATGCTACTTTTAGAAAGTTTGACTTTTCTTGTCCTTGCCATTTGTGCCATCTGCCAGTGGCCTGGGTCACATGACAATGAATAACTCTGCTATTGAGGTTCGTATAAGCCTTGTACACAGTACCAGAATAGGGGATTAGATGAGGACAGGATGGGCCACCCTGTCAGGATTATTGGGACGGAGCTGTACCCAGGCCCACTTACATTTAAAGTGGCTTTTTTTCCCCTGCCCACACAAAGGAACCTGACACTAGTCTTTTATCACCACAGATGTCTTGGAGCCCTAACAGAGGAAAGTAAGAACTTTTCAGAACCAGATGTGGGGGTAGGCTAGGAACAGGTATATATATTGGACCACCAGCGCCACTCTTCTGTACACTCCTGGACCTGTGGACATTACAGAGGAAGAACAGCTTTGTACCCCAAATGTGTGCCCTGCTGTTTGATGCCTACATTGTTCACCAGAGTACTGCCCTGCTGCATGAGGTCTACCTTATTTCCCAAATACTGCCCTGCTGTATGAGGCCTTCCCTGCTCTCTGAGAAAGAAGAATGGGCCTGCTACCTTCATCCTAGGCTATGTGAGAGAATCCAAGGGCTAGCTGGCTGCCCTTATGTCTGCGCTACATGGACCCAGCAACCTTCAGAGGTCTCCCTGCAACTGCCCATGTGACTTGTTGCATAGGACCTGCAACTGGACCTGCCTGAGCCCTGCTGGTCTCTGCTAGGGTGACTCCCTGATCCCCAAGAGGTGCTTGCCCAGGTCCTGGACCCTTGGCTGGCATCAGAGTGCACTCCACTACAAGAAAAGGTGAAATCCTGAAGCTTTAAGCTTTTTGCGATTGTGAACGGGCAGGTACATGCCTTGACCCTGCCTCCTGCGACGACCACCAGTGCAAAGCTCCAGTGAACCCGACTTTTGATGCTACAGCGATTGCCAACAATGATCAGAAACGCAAGACCTGCTCTTCACGCTACTTAACCAACAGCCTGTACTACAGCAGTATTAATCTGGTCCCCCTACCCAGCCTGTACTACCTCTACCCTGCCTGTACTATCTCTCAGTTGGCCTGTACTTGTGACTCTCCTCTGGTCCAGAACAACCAGATGACCGCAAGTGGCCCTTTATGGTTTTAGGTGCTACATATTTTTAAAGTTTTCCAAGTGAATACTTCCGGTTCCACTGATAGGTTTTTTGTTGTTCTGATCTCTCCCTCTCTCACCATCCAGCTCCTCCTCTTTTTCCTCTCTCTCTTTCTCTCCCCTCTGCCTGGTGCAATTAACTTGGAGGGATGGGGAAAGTGACAGAGCCAACGGCAGAGACCCTAGCATTGCAAAGCTGGCCTCCAACGGCTCCCCCCCTCCCGCGGAGAAATTCCCCATAGACTAAAAGGCCAGTCTGGTCCTTTCCAAAGGTTTCTCCATAAGACCCTCTGACTAATTCATTTAGATACCACCAGGAAGTGAACCTATATTCAACCACTCAGTTAAAACAAATGTTTTCAATTCAGAAATAATCAGTATAATACCAATTCGTTCCCTCATGAATTGCATCAAAATATAGCATGCAGTTAAATGTCATGGTTATAAGGTATTGGAGAAACACAATGACATTGACAGAATTACAGGGCTGTACGGAGCTAAACACATAGCAATGCAAGTTATTTTCCATGTAGCACAAAAGCGCCGCAATGCTTTCTCTATTATGGAAAAAATACCTATATTTTGCATTGCATTGACACGGTGGATGCAGCAGACGCGATGATTGCATCTCCCTTTCTGCTTTAACAAATACCCATGTGGTTAACTGCATCTGTGAGGACTGTACTTATTTCGCCGACAAGTAATCTGCTCAACAGCACCTCCCCAGCTGGGAACTGTAATTAGGGTGCAAACTGCCATGCAATCGCCGTGCCAGATTGATGAAGGAGCCCTCTTACAAGGTGATCCAGAAGGCATTGCTGATACCATAAATCATTTATTTGCTGAAGAGAATACAAAAAGGTACATCTATTTAACTGTGCTGCCGTGGTATTGAGCTGAAAAGCACACCAAGAGATCGCCAGCGAAGAGACCGGTGCTGTTGTATTGAGCTGAAATGGATATCGAGAGATTGCCGGCAGAAGACTAATGGCGCAGCATTAAATGCAGGCTTTGTCATATGAATTATAAAAAAGAACGGAATTCACAGAGGACGAATACATTCTTAGGCGATCTATATTTGTAACATTTTTATGAGCCAAACGAAGCTTACCACTAATCACATGTTCAAGGAAAATGTTTTTTCAATCAATGCACAGACGAAAAGCCATGGAAACCTTGGCATCGCTCTGCTTGATTTCAAACCTAGGTCACGACATACGCGGTTCGTGAGGGGATAGTGAAATAGAGAGGAATACAGCGGTCATTTCGCGAGCGCGTCATTGGTTTGTCATGGGATGCTCGGTGCATGCTCCTCTCATAAAGAGGCCGTTTGAACAGTGACGAGCACACTGCAACATCTTCATGCAGCAAACTCCGGACAATACGGAGCTGTAGGTTAACGAATTAGAACACGGGAACGTGTGAAATTAGATGCCGTCATTACGCGAACGCGTAATATGTATACCAGCCAAAAAAATCCCAGGCACTCAGAAAGTTTGTAAGTGCTTTCAAGGTGGGTCTTATTCACTAATTTCGTTAAATTCACTGAGGTTGTTTATTGAGTATTATTGATTTCTCTGGTACGAGATCCAATGGAAAAGTTTATGATTTTGAGCACACATAAACTTTGAAGAAGGAACCAAAGGGCATATTAACAAGGGCCGGCGATAAATATCGCAAAGCGCGCTTAGCGCTTGCATATTTATCGCCAGCTATCTCTGGAATTTATCGCCCGGTTTGCGTGTTATTAACAATGCGCATCGCCGAGGCGATAAAAATTCCAGTGATAGTTGGGATATCGCCGTTTTCCATGGTGGAAAACGGCGATATCCTAGATGATAGGGCCTGTGGTCTTAGCCACAGAATCTACCCCCCATGTTAAGTATGCCTTAGTCAGGAATTTAACAGACGTTAAATTCCTGCGTTAAGGCATACTTAACGCGATTTTAAAAATCGCTACCCTCCCTTGTTAATATCGCGAAGCTGCCTTCGCGATATTTTCCAGGGAGTCTTGTCAGGCACGCCTCCTTTGCATCTCATTAGCGCTGCGATCCGAGGCGTGCTGCAAACGGGCGCTAAGTCAGCAAGACACGCTATAGCGTGTCTTTGCTGATAAGGCGATGAAATTATCGCCGCTTTTCGCCCGAAAATGGGCGCAAAAGCGGCGATAATTTCAGATCGCCGCCTTGTTAATATGCCCATAAAATGGCACTGGTTTGTGATGAAGGCTACTTCTGACAGCCGAAACACGTCATGGTAAAAGCTCTGAAATAAATGGCTCTATGGAAAGCGCAACTGTGGTGTCAGCGCCTTTCTGTTTTTCTAGGAAGGAATTTGAATTTACAAGAACCCAGTTGAATCCATTGGTGTTGATGTCCTCTTCCCTCTGATACATATTTTACCAAGGGGCAGCTGCCAATGGGTAGGTATAATTAGGTTTGTGTTTCCATAAGAAATGCCTTTTTTTGTGTTGCTAACAACTTTGGTGTCTTCTGACGAATCTCGGTGAACCTTACTGAAAAAGACCTACTTTTTGACAAGTATGTGCATGGAAAGTTTTGGGGTGATCTGTCAAGCGGGGGCTGAGAAGCAGGGGGAGTCCCAAAACGCGTCTTCCCCATTTAACTTTTCCTTAGGCACTTTAGATACAGCTGCATCCCAAACTGCTGAATGGATTTACACCATATTTGGCAGAGAGCTAGATCCTGGTCTAGAAAGAGTAAGTTTGTTCATGCATAGCTAATTAAAACCATTACGTGTACATAAAAGCATAGCAAAAACTTTCCATGGTAATACAATGTAGCCACTGAATCATTATGATTAAAAAATACAGTAAGTCAGTGCAAGATATTACACTTCACTTTAAACAGTTACAACTTCACAAAATAATAATTTAATACTATAAATTAAAATGCTACACCCAATATGATAAAAAATGAGGCCTACTTCACTGGAAGACCTTTTTTCTATTTTCTAGTAGTGATAAAGTGCATACGCGCTGGGAAAACCTTTTGCCATAAAGTTAATTTCACTATATACTATACTAAATAAAATACTGTTTACGTTGACTACTAGGTCTAAGGACTTTGAGTGGCGAGCAATTTCAATTTATACTACAATCCCCGGCCTTGTCATGCAAGTCACTTAAAAAAGTATAAAAATTGTACTGGAGGACGAGGATAGAAGAAGCAAACTCACTTGCACCTCGGGGTTGGCTGGAAATTGAAGGGCAGGTTTACAGAAAGATCTCTGTGTTCTCAGTATTCAGCAATCAATCACAGCACTGCAACTAGAAGATGTTTGGCAGGCTTCATGGATTACGCTGCTTATAAACGCATTACAAGCAAAACTGCTAAACTCTCATCCTTTGTCATGGACAAGGCTACTCTAGCAAGTAAAGGGAATGCATGGGCAGTCTTGCCATTGTATGCAGCTTGGGGTTCGCCGCCGTATTTATCTGTGCACTTTCCAGAGCTCAGGAAACATGAATTCCTGCTATTACATCTTGACATGTTCATATCGAAGGATCTTGCACACCCCTAAAAATAGCACTGGACAACTTCGGAGTGTTGGCGCTGCGGTCCAAAAAAAGAATCCTTGATTCATTTGCTGTTTGTTTGCCTCGCCTTGCTAACACAGAGACAAATTACGAGTCTGGCGGTCCAAGGATCACCAGAATTGTGGTGGGGCAGTGGTGGCAATCACCACCATCTGTCGTTCCTTGAAGGTGGCGTATTAGTCAGAGGCCTTAGTATGCTTGGAGGACCTGCCACGGTCCCGCAAAGTTTATTACGAGTTTCTGCTTCACCGGCAGTGACATGGAGTATTCTACTCCATGTCAGCCCTGAAAGAGAGGAAACAAAGTCCCTGTGCCTCCTCTGCTTATGCATGCACATATGGGTACATAACATGTGTCCCCCTCTGTGCATGTACAAGAGTTACAGCACGGCATGGACTTTTCAGCCTATGCCATGCAGAAACCTTGTGAGGCGTTCCCAAAGGCACCACAGTCTTTGAAAGAGACACCGTCCTAGGAACACCATGCCGCCTACTCGCCAGACTACAAATAACTTGCAATCTGGAAGGCAGGCAGTGGTGAGTTTCAGCGGTGCAGGGGTGCGGCGGTGGAGTACCGGCTGCCCCCGCACCTCCAAACTTGTAATCGGGTCCTGAGAGTTCTGCAAATCAGGTTATGTCGACTAGCTGTAATTACCTCACTGGGGGGAGCTTCTGTGCAACTAGCATGTCAAACTTTAAGATTTCTGTACTTAGCGGCTAAGGAGCTGGTGAAAGCCAGTATCTGACTTTCTGACATTCTAACCTGGTCCAGAAACAGTGCTTTTTGTGTTTTGATGTAAATCTGTTCAGTAGGTCTGGAGAAATTAAGCTTCAAATAATTTGTATATATCAAACTACTGAGGATCTGTGGGCCTACACATCTACTAATGAGATCCGATTGGCTGCTTCCACATCAGCCAGGAAGTGGCGGCAGCCATCTAAGGACTCGAAACGAAGTCCTGAGTCTTAAAGAACAAAAACGCAAAAGAAAGACAGAGGGTGCCAGGTAGGGATACCCTGACCTCATATCCCCTGGTGGTGGGGTCCAGAGGGACCACGCCTGGGGCCCCAAACATTTTTTTGTGCAGTGGTGGGAGTTATAGTTACCCTATTACACAAGTTATTGATACTTGAGTTAACCATAAGTATAACTGGTGAATTTTGATTTTCTTTCTTTAAAATGTTACATTGATACTGAACATTTTACCTAAATATAAAGTTACCAAAACCTTTATTTTTATATATTGTGGTAAAAGGCTTTTGTCATTTTACAGCTTGGCATGGATGGCACTGTGCTAGTCTTATGCTTGGAAACTTTTCTGTAGAAATGGCAAAAGACTTTGTCCCTTTTTATCTCGGTGTGGATGGCACTATGCTAATCCTATGCTTAAAGACCTTGGTAGAAAAGCAGAAATTTGAGGTAAGCACATTTAGAGTGTCGCTGGTGTTGAGGGTGTTCTATACAGGAGCTGTTTTCCACGGAAACTTGAGAACTACCCAGAGTTCTCTGCTTTGTTAACAAACTTTTTGCATCACTCTATGCCTGAAAGGGTATTGTTTTGACTTACACTGGGGGCTCCCTTGTGTCTGGACAAAGCTATACCTCTCTGAAGAGCTCTAATGAGAGTGAAACACGTGTCAAGGGTTGCTTTTATTCTTTTCAGGTTGGCTTGGTTGGTAATTCACCAATTGAAAGCTGTAGTACTGTGTCAGGAGTGGTATAAGGCTTTTGACATTTTACAGCTTGGCTTTCATGGTATTGTGCTAGTCCTATGCTTAAAAGTTTGCTGTCGAAATGGCAAAAGACTTTGTCCCTTGCTATCTCCATGTGGATGGAACTGTGCTAATCCCTTACTTAAAGACTTTGATACAAAAGCAGGCATTTCAGGGGAGCAAATTTAGAGTGTTGCTGGTGTTGAGGACTCTATATATATCACACGAAAAGGATTGCCCCCATTTGAAAGCGCACTCACGAAAGCAGCCGAGACACCACTCTGTTCCAGTAGCGTTTCTTTATTCGCAGCATTCAGCAGGTAACGCCCCGATCATTTCAGCCTTACACGTTTCGGAACATTCTTGTTCCTTGTTCACAGGCATGTTTTATGTTACGAGGCAGAATGAAGGCAAGGTTAAAAGTCAACTACTTTTATTGTCCTCTGGTGGCCTGCCCTCCAGTGGGCGTAGTTCACGATCCAGAAGTCTGGGTGATGTAGTTCCTTTGCCTTTCAGTTACACCCTCCAGTGGGTTCCGCTACATTAACATCTTTTTAAACATTTATTTAACAGCTCTCCAGTGAGCTAGAAGCATTGACCTCCGATTGCATTTCATTGCTAACTGCTTTCCTTTTTCTCGTTGCGTTAAAGTTAAGTCCACACGTAGCAACCATATGCAGTGATGGCGGTGCAGCTTTCCCGACCGGGACCGGCCGGTTTTATGTCACACGAAAAGGATTGCCCCCATTTGAAAGCGCACTCACGAAAGCAGCCGAGACACCACTCTGTTCCAGTAGCGTTTCTTTATTCGCAGCATTCAGCAGGTAACACCCTGATCATTTCAGCCTTACGCTTTTCGGAACATTCTTGTTCCTTGTTCACAGGCACGTTTTATGTTATGAGGCGGAATGAAGGCACGGTTAAAAGTCAACAACTTTTATTGTCCTCTGGTGGCCTGCCCTCCAGTGGGCGTAGTTCACGATCCAGCAGTCTGGGTGATGTAGTTCCTTTGCCTTCCAGTGGGTTCCGCTACATTAACATCTCTTTAAACATTTATTTAACAGCTCTCCAGTGAGCTAGAGGCATTGACCTCCGATTGCATTTTATTGCTAACTGCTTTCCTTTTGCTCGTTTGCTATATATATATATATATATATATATATATTCACTGAGAAAACCATAGGTCTCAGGGGCGTTATAGTTAGCTGGACATTTCACACGTACAAAACCAGAGAAATTCCACCCTTATAGTTAGTTCAGCTAACTATAACTCGCGCCCCCGCAATGCACTGCTCATGATGTCACATATTACATCAAACATGGCATGGTCAGTGACATCACTGATGACATCACTGATGACATCTTAAATGACATCACTGATGACATCATCCACGTGAAAATCTGATGCACCTCTTCACAGTCTAATTCAACCTTTGATACATCTATTGTAAAATACAGACAACCATTTCCGAAATTGTTAACACACCAATACCAGTTACTACATAAGCACTCACTGATTGCTAGCTCTTGACACACATCTGCTCATTCATACATACAATCACTCATACATGCAGTCACTCATAAATACAATACTATCATATGCAGACATACACCTATACAGACAATCACACACCCCTACTCATCCATGCAGTTACTCACACACCCACTTAGTCATGCAAAGAATCTACCACAGTCCCATTTACTCACCTATACAATTATATACACACCACCTCACTTATTCATACAGATAGTAACGCATACTTACTCTCTTATATAATAACTGATACAAGTACACACTCACCCATATAGCCACTGTCAGAATCACTCACTCTCACATATAGTTGTTTATATACACCATCACTCACATATACTGCCTTTAACATATGTAGTTACTTGGACATGTACCACTGAGACATCCATTCACTCACCAACACATTCATACATACACTGACCCACCCATACAGCTGTTTCCATATGCACTCTTGAACCCATACACCCAGTGAATCAACCATTCACACATCTATGTTCAGAGTCACACACCTCCCACCCACCCACCCACACACACACTCAGACTCCCATACAAATACTCAGGCAAACAAACAATAACCCATTTAAACACTATTGTACCTACTAACCAACCCATGTAGCAGTTTACACAACAACAGACAGACTGATACAGACATTCACACAGTTTAGTCACTAACCGAAGCATTCAGTAAGACACGTTTAATCACTCACTTATACAATCAGTCACACACCTGCTAAATCGTCCATCCAGACACTTATACACCTACTGATTCCTCAATACACCTTGGCAAATATATAAAACATATTTAAACTTTACAGAAACACACAGTCACTGGATGGTGTCATCAGTGATGTCAACAGTGATGTCATTTGAGATGTCATCAGTGATGTCATAAGTGATGTCACTAACCATGCCATGAATGATGTAATATGTGACGTCATGAGCAGTGCATTGCGGGGGCTCGAGTTATAGTTAGCTGAACTATCTATAACGGTGGAATTTCTCTAGTTTTGTATGTGTGAAATGTCCAGCTAACTATAACACCCCTGAAACCTATGGTTTTTTCAGTGAATTTTAATGGTTTTTTAAATGCTAATTTCTAACTATAACGTCTGTAAAATCTATGTACTGAATTGCAGAGGGACAGCTGTGGTCTGACTCGCAGAGGGAGAGCAATGGGCCTGACAGGCCCGCTAGCAGAGACACAGCTACGAGCTAACGGGCTGGCTCGCAGAGGTAGAGCTGCGGGCCCAAGCTGCGAGCCGACGGGTGGACTGGCAAAGGAAGAGCAACGGGCCGAAGGGCCTGCAAGCAGAGACACAGCTACGTGCTAATGGGCTGGCTCACAGAGGTAGAGCTGCGGTGGCTGACGGCTTGCTGGCGCAGAGCTGCAAGCCAATGGACTGGTTTCTAAAGGCATAGCCACGAGCTGCAATTGGTTCTGACCATGATATAACACAGATACATCATCCTGTACAATATCAACAAGAGACGAAACAATGTTGTGTAATGGCAGTTATTTTCTCTTGACTAATGAAAAATGCTACGGCATCTTAAAAGGTATTCCGTACATTGTGACTGTGTCACAACGTGTAGTTTGCTGTAAAAACCTGCTGTTTCCTCCCTCACAGGGGAGTTTCGATACCTCTATTTGGCCTTCCATTCCGACATTGAAGGCCGAGTTCGACAAGCTGAGCTGAATAAGAGCCTTATTGTCCCAGAAAGAAGTTTCTCTCACTTCTGCCCGTGAGAGTTATGTCCTGCAGATGGCCAACACGAGAATAGAAGTTCATAATCTTTTAAACACTGATCTACCACAACATTTTGGTGAGCTAATTCATTCTATTTTCAATGCTTTGCACACAACAGGGCTGGCGCATTTTTTTAAGCTTGTGGGATCCGGCCTTGTAACGTCTTTTCAAACTATTTTTGGTTTGATCCCTGCTTTCATTCATTCAATTTTCTCTAGTGATTTTGGCGGACTGCCACTTCGACTAGCTTTGGCTGCCGGACTTTTCCTCTTGATCTGCATGCTCAGAAATGGCTGCTCCACCTGTGCTCGTTCACAACCCAGCCCTACTACAGCTACTTTGCAACCGCATGCTTGACTCTTATGGTACCTTTCTGCTGGCCACTTTCAGCGTGGCTTACAATTTGTCTTTCCGCTATCCCTGGTATACTTGCATCCAGCCAGTGTTCTCATGCATGTCCTGTCCCTTCCAATGGGCGTTGGATATATGCCTCACAAACACAGCGTCGCCTCACAACACAGCGTCGCCTGACCTGGATTTTCCATTACGGATTAACCCTTTGGTGAATCATGAGCGTGTATGTTCCGGCATTGGTTTCATGGCATGTGCTGCTGCACTTGGTGTGCTAGCTCAGTGGGATGTATGTACGGCTGCACATGATTTCCTGCAACGGAGTTACATCGAGTACCACGCAAGTTGCCCTGCTATGGTGCTGGAAGCACCGATAATCAATGAGCACGTTTGCTCCTTCGAATTGCTGAATTGGATGGCGTCTACTTTTTCAGATGAAAATAATGATTTCCTGTTGGAAGGTGTTGCAACTTACTGCTCTTACACACTGATGGATTAATTTAGCGGTGCCACATGTTTTTTTTCTTTCTCTCTTACCATGGTATTGTTACATTTTTCTCTTTTCAACCCTGTTGACATTCTTCACCTACTTCATTTTCCTATATTGGATATCTGTTCTTCTTGGCTCAGACTTTTTGGACTCTGTGTTCTACTTTGCTCACTGTGCGTAGGACCGTCCAAAGGGGTGGGTGTCATGGGGGTTAGGAGGTGCCAACGAATGTTGCTAAGTTAGCATGAGTTCATACCTTGCATCACAGCCATTTTAGCTGCTTTTTCCATACAACTCTAAATACATTGGTTCTCGTAAACACTTCTGTTTTCGCTGCTTCGCATGGGAACTGTCTGCCTTTCACTATTTCTGCTGTGCACTGAGTTCTCGTCTGTACGCCGTGTTCAAGAGCAGAAAACAACATTGCTGGTTATTCAGCTTTGGCCCATCCCACGCACTTATAGACATAACATGGAATAGACCTCCGCTTCTGAAATTTCGAGTGCTTTTAATATTGCACAGGATGCAAATTACACATACTTGGAGAACAATCTTTCCCGAGGAAGAGCTGTGCTTGTCCGGAGATGTAAATCCTATCATATAAGACTTGAGGTAGGGGGTTCCGCTGTCCAAGGCCAGAGGTCTTCCACTGATATAATAAACATAGCTCGTAGCATGGGGAGGGTGGTAGGCGATATTTGGCTTAATCCACTGACATTACAATATGCTTTCCCCATTCGTACTTTATGCAATTGTAACTATGCTGATTGTATTGTTTACATGCATTTCTTTGCTCACCTTAGCACGTGTACTACATTACAGAGCTCGTTAGTTGAAATAAACATATTAAACTATACAAAGTCAAAGGTTATTCACATTGTGAACAGGTATGAGTGTCTAAGCTAAAGAGTGTCTTCTTCCCACAAATTCTGAGAGGACCTGAGTCGCATTGTTCTAGGATATCTAATCATTGGTAGCTCCGCTGTAGTACGGAGAATGAATGAGATACTATAGCTAGCCGGATAGGGGTGTCTGTGCACTGAGGCATGTTTTTGGTACACCACAACATACCGAGGTCCTGGATTCCTGTGATGTGTGGAGGGAGCCGTGAGCCAGTGATGTGTGGAGAGGGACCGTGAAAGGGGTATCTCGCACAGTCAGAGCTGCGGTATATTTTCAGTGTTGCCTCGCAGAGGTAGAACTACAGACCTGATGGCTTGTAGACGGAGAGATGCAAGCTGACAGACTGAATCACAAAATGGCTGCCAACACATCCTAGTTTCAACCGTTCACAGCCAATCAGACGCAAGCTCGTGCTCGCAATCCCTCAGCCAATCAGATGTCAGAATTCCAAAATATCGATACCTGTCAAATTTGATATTTCTCAAAAACTACTGAACGTACGCCATTTTAACAAAAGTGTGCTTTCTGAACCAAGACCTTTCTCCCTGCCAAATTTGACGTAATTCCGTTCAGCAGTTTGACCTGTGGCCTTGTCTAAAGTTTCCTATAGAAAATGCATTGAGAAAACACGTTTTGGGACCCCCCTTTTTCTCAGCCCCCCCTTGACCAATCACCCCCAAAATTTTAAGATAGGAGCTGATCAAAAAAGAGAAACGCTTTGGAAAATTTCGTAAAGATTCGTCAAACGACGCCAAAGTTATAAGCACATGAAAAAGTGCTTTTTCTATGGAAACGTGGTCCTAACTATTACTATCTACTGGCGACCGCCAGTAGATAATATATATATATATATGTGTATATATGTATATATATATGTGTGCGTGTGTATATATATATACGTGTGTGTGTGTGTGTGTTTGTGTGTATGTGTGTATATATATAAGCTAAGAAAATAAACTAAAGCTGGATGGTGAAGCTCACCCAAGTGTCGGAGTCTGATTTCTGCAGTGAAATTGGAGGTGGTTTGAATATATATATATTTATATATATGAAACAACCAACACGTGAAAACGTGTAAATTGAAGAGCACTCCAGCAAAATCCAGGGACAATGTTCTTCAAAGCATGGATGCTTTATTTGGCAAGTTCCCCCCCGTTATACCCCCGAAACGCTGACAGACGCGTTTCGCCGACTGGCTTTTTCAATGTCAGTTTCCATTACGTTTAAACGGCACATTTAAACTTCAATAATGTGTCACTTGACAAAGAATACACAAACATAGAAGATGGGCTAGCAGCAACATTATTTCTAAATTCATGGTGGCCATCTTCTAATAGCAAATACAAACAAATAAAGTGCCTAACGTGCATACGAAAATAACATGTGTGAAGGTTAAAATTACAGTTTCAAGTTGGACAACAGCATAAAGTGACAGGTGATAATAGGGTGTTCACATAATGCATTGTTAGGGATGGAAAACGCCCGATTATGGATATATAATGCTCTAAAATTCCAAAATATGGTTGTATTAGGACTGACTAGGGTTTTAAGTATGTGCAATCCTCATAGATATTAATTGATCTACAAACCTAGGGGGTGAGAAGACTAAAATTATACTGAATAGTGGCACTTAATTCATCTAATGTTTAATTTGTCAATCTGCCCCCCTAAATTCAAGCATTTCCTCCAAATTGCCTAGTCACCTGTCCTTATGTGTTAATGAAGCCCTGAATGGGCTACAAGCCAACTACTGAGAGAGAGTACTTGGATGTGTTCTGCTATCAAAATAGAAAAAGAGACATTCGAAACAAAACAACAACAAGTGTCGGTTATGTGTGATCGTAATGAGACTTTGTAACAAAAGAAACTCAGTGCAGGGGTGTCTAAGGTACATTAGAGGACACGCCCTAGGGTTTGTGTGTTTCCACCCTCTCATAAGTGGACCCATAATTCCTCATCATTGTTAAGCCCTATTGGGGCCTTTGTTTGGAGATCTATTATGTAGGTTGACTCTAGGATACGAAGTTTTCGTATTCTGTCGCCACCCCTCTCCGACTTGCCCACTTGATCCAGACAATAGAATTTTAAAAGATCACGGTTGCTCTGATGGTATTGTTCAAAGTGTCGAGCAACCGGATATGCTGGATCTTTATTCGTAATTGCCCGCATGTGCTCCAAAATACGTTTTTTAGTAGGATGTATAGTGCTTCCTATGTATCTTTTGGCACATGGGCAAGTAAGGCAGTAGACAGTAAAGTCTGAATTGCAGTTGAGGAAAAGTTTCATCCTGCGTACAGGTCTGGGGTCATTGGGTCTGCCTGAGTATGTTGTTGTTTTCTCGCTAAATTTGCAGGCTTTGCAGTGGTTACAGGGATAAAATCCCGTAAGGCCTATTCTGTTTTTGACTTTGGGGACCGGATCAAAGTGACTATGGACAAGGTAGTCGCCAATTGATAGGCTACGCTTGTAAGTGATTACTGGGCGTGCAGGCAACTTTTTTTTAAGGATGTTGTCTGTTTGTAAGATGTGCCAATTTCTCTTGAAGATCTGCATGATCTGGCTAGATTTTTCATTAAAATTGGTTATCATCCTGGCCTGACCTTCATTCGATTCAGTAGCTTTTTTAGCAATTAATAGATCTTTTCTGTCAATTTCTTTGACTTTAGTTTCAGCTATGGAGAGGTCTGCGTTGTTATAGCCTCTTTCCCTGAATCCTTTGGTGGCTTCTGTTTTTACCTGGGCATAGTCCTGTGCTTTGGAGCAATTCCTTTTGAGGCGTATGAATTCCCCAAATGGTATGTTCTTTATAATACTGCGTGGGTGGTGGCTGTCAGCATGCAGGACAGTGTTGCCTGCTGTGGGCTTCCTGAAGACTTTGGTAGACAGTGTACCATTATCTACGTAAACCTCTAGATCCAGGTATGTGACTGATTTGTCACTGATTTCCCCCGTGAATCTTAGGTTGAGGTCATTTATGTTAAGGGAAGCCACAAATTCCTCAGCCGAGGTACGGCTGCCACGCCAAATTATAAAAAGATCGTCTATGTATCGTGCCCAAAGAGCGATCTTTTCCACCCAGCATTCATTTGCCTCGCCCCAGGCCACGTGCTTCTCCCACCAGCCCACGAAGATTGATTGAAGGTACTGCCTGGGACGCTGATATGCTACTCATAACTCTGGACATCACCAGTCTATATACCTGCATTGATCACAAGAATGGCGTCATTGCTATAGATTGGTTCCTGAACAAAAGACCTATGAAATATTACCAACATAACAAAATGCTGATACAAATGATTACTTTCTGTCTTACCAACAACATTTTCACTTTTGCAGGAAAGTTGTATCGACAACTGCGAGGGACCGCGATGGGAACGTGCTTCGCCCCCAGCTACGCGAATCTCTTCGTGGGCTGGTGGGAGAAGCACGTGGCCTGGGGCGAGGCAAATGAATGCTGGGTGGAAAAGATCGCTCTTTGGGCACGATACATAGACGATCTTTTTATAATTTGGCGTGGCAGCCGTACCTCGCAGTACCATAAAGAACATACCATTTGGGGAATTCATACGCCTCAAAAGGAATTGCTCCAAAGCACAGGACTATGCCCAGGTAAAAACAGAAGCCACCAAAAGATTCAGGGAAAGAGGCTATAACAACGCAGACCTCTCCATAGCTGAAACTAAAGTCAAAGAAATTGACAGAAAAGATCTATTAATTGCTAAAAAAGCTACTGAATCGAATGAAGGTCAGGCCAGGATGATAACCAATTTTAATGAAAAATCTAGCCAGATCATGCAGATCTTCAAGAGAAATTGGCACATCTTACAAACAGACAACATCCTTAAAAAAAAGTTGCCTGCACGCCCAGTAATCACTTACAAGCGTAGCCTATCAATTGGCGACTACCTTGTCCATAGTCACTTTGATCCGGTCCCCAAAGTCAAAAACAGAATAGGCCTTACGGGATTTTATCCCTGTAACCACTGCAAAGCCTGCAAATTTAGCGAGAAAACAACAACATACTCAGGCAGACCCAATGACCCCAGACCTGTACGCAGGATGAAACTTTTCCTCAACTGCAATTCAGACTTTACTGTCTACTGCCTTACTTGCCCATGTGCCAAAAGATACATAGGAAGCACTATACATCCTACTAAAAAACGTATTTTGGAGCACATGCGGGCAATTACGAATAAAGATCCAGCATATCCGGTTGCTCGACACTTTGAACAATACCATCAGAGCAACCGTGATCTTTTAAAATTCTATTGTCTGGATCAAGTGGGCAAGTCGGAGAGGGGTGGCGACAGAATACGAAAACTTCGTATCCTAGAGTCAACCTACATAATAGATCTCCAAACAAAGGCCCCAATAGGGCTTAACAATGATGAGGAATTATGGGTCCACTTATGAGAGGGTGGAAACACACAAACCCTAGGGCGTGTCCTCTAATGTACCTTAGACACCCCTGCACTGAGTTTCTTTTGTTACAAAGTCTCATTACGATCACACATAACCGACACTTGTTGTTGTTTTGTTTCGAATGTCTCTTTTTCTATTTTGATAGCAGAACACATCCAAGTACTCTCTCTCAGTAGTTGGCTTGTAGCCCATTCAGGGCTTCATTAACACATAAGGACAGGTGACTAGGCAATTTGGAGGAAATGCTTGAATTTAGGGGGGCAGATTGACAAATTAAACATTAGATGAATTAAGTGCCACTATTCAGTATAATTTTAGTCTTCTCACCCCCTAGGTTTGTAGATCAATTAATATCTATGAGGATTGCACATACTTAAAACCCTAGTCAGTCCTAATACAACCATATTTTGGAATTTTAGAGCATTATATATCCATAATCGGGCGTTTTCCATCCCTAACAATGCATTATGTGAACACCCTATTATCACCTGTCACTTTATGCTGTTGTCCAACTTGAAACTGTAATTTTAACCTTCACACATGTTATTTTCGTATGCACGTTAGGCACTTTATTTGTTTGTATTTGCTATTAGAAGATGGCCGCCATGAATTTAGAAATAATGTTGCTGCTAGCCCATCTTCTATGTTTGTGTATTCTTTGTCAAGTGACACATTATTGAAGTTTAAATGTGCCGTTTAAACGTAATGGAAACTGACATTGAAAAAGCCAGTCGGCGAAACGCGTCTGTCAGCGTTTCGGGGGTATAACGGGGGTAACTTGCCAAATAAAGCATTCATGCTTTGAAGAACATTGTCCCTGGATTTTGCTGGAGTGCTCTTCAATTTACACGTTTTCACGTGTTGGTTGTTTCGTGTGTTGGCGGCTCACCACCGCCGGAAGAAAGCACCCAGGACAAAGACGGAGCGGCGGCGGTGAAGTGCTGTTGATTAAAATATTTATATATATATGTATAAATATATATTCCAACCCAAAGTTGCTGTTGAGGAGGCCTCTGACCCTCACAAGGTGTGCAGAAAACGGACACCAGCTGTTAGAACAATTTCCATGCACCAGGAAAACGCTGTATGCCCGATTCTGGACAACACGTTGGCACTTTATTTCAAATCACAAAATCCAGAAGGCCCACTGTTATTTCTGATGCATTTTGTGTCCCTCAATGAGCCTTATCCATTGACAGGCTAGATGATTTTATTCACTGTTCTCAAAGGTAACCACACAAGAAAGAACTTAGTCTCCCCTCTAACAGTCTTTTTTCAGAGCATCAATAGTGTGCCAATATCAACAACACAGTCAGTGCTTCACAATTAGATATTACTTGATGGATCTGTGAAAAATCTAACAATACACATGTAAGTGCTCACAGTCACTAATTTTCATGTCAATACAATGGGCATATCGATAATGTCACAAGCTATTTTATGCAGCATGCCGTCTCAGTGAACACAATTATTGCAATCCATATCGTGCCTCATTCCATTGAATCCATGGGAAGAGCCAATATTGCCTTGCATTACCTTTACCAGCAACTTCTCTGTGATTTCTAGTTTGAATAGTTTGGTACACTTTTTAACTTCAGAAACTGTCTGTGGGTCATGCTTCCTTTTTAACAACATCCTAACACAAAGTTTCTGTTGAGTAAGCCTTCAACCCTCACAACGTGGCCCCAGCATGTGAGAAATGAACACCCGCTGTTATACTCAGAGTCTTTGATGAAAGCTCATTGAGGGATCCAAAACACGTCAGAGCAATTGTGTGCCTGCCGTATATTGTGATTTGAAATAAAGTGCCAATGTGTGTGTATAAAATTGGGTGTACAGCGTTTTCCTGGTGCATGAAAATTGTTCGATATATATATATATATATATATATATATATATATATATATATATATATATATATAATCTACTGGCGGTCGCCAGTAGATAGTTATAGTTAGGACCGTGTTTCCATAGGAATCCGCAACATTCTATTTGGAATAACTTTGGCGCCGATTGACGAATCCTCGCGAAATTCTCAAAATAGGTGGGGCGCTCCGCTCCGCTTCCACCCTGAAAGTCTTGGGGGGATTCGTCAAGTGGGGGCTGAGAAAAAGGGGGGGTCCCAAAACGCATTTTCCCCATGCATTTTTCCATAGGACCTTTAGTCCGAGCTACAGCCCGAACGGCTGAACAGAATTACTTGAAATTTGGCAGAGAGGTAGCCGTCAGGTCAGGGATGTGCCTTTTGAAGGTCTCGTGTAAATCTGTTCAGTATTTCCTGAGAAAATAGCTTTTAAATCAATATATATATCTATAGGCGCGCTCTGAGCGCGTACCGTAAGCTTACCGTACGCGCACACCGCCATGCACGAGCGCGATTCTGATTGGTTGTTAGATCTCAGTAAACATTCGAATCGGTCGAAACCAGGAAGTGTCAGCCGCCATTTTGTCTCTCGCAGTCTGAGGGGGTGAAAAACAAAGGTGGAGAACGTGAAAAGGGGGCAGGGTGGACAGTTCCTGACCCCCTAGCCTTTGTCAGGGGGTCCCAGAAGGACCCCCAAGGGCAAAAATTAATTTTAATTTTTTTTCGAAAAATTGCCGAATGCGCGTAGCGTACGCGCACGGCGTAAATGGAGAAATCCCGCGAGGAAAAATTCCGCGAACTTCGCGTAACTATTCCGCGATTACGCGTACCGTACGCGCACGGCAAAAAAAAAATTTCAAAAAGGAAAGCTTAAAAAAAAATAAAAAAAATTGTGAGGTAAGGTTGGCTCTTAAAAGAGCTGTTGGGTTAATACAGGGATGGAGGAAAGAAAGAATTCGAATATTATGAGCGTCTACAAACGTGCTGGTCTATCTTATTGTTAATAAGGGAAACACTGGTCTCCCCAAAAACAATAAGACCACAACACATTGTACACCTCATTGAAACCCTCCGAAATCGAGGGTTAATGTCCAGAGGAGCAGAAGAAGGTGATGCTCCCACCTCAGAGGAAGGGCTCAGCTGAGCTGCCGATGATGTACTCGGCTGAGCTTCTGAGGTTGGGCTCCGGTGACTTACTGAAGAGTTTTCTTCAGTATGTCGAGCAAAGGTCCTGGGATGTTTATCCCTAATGTGTCTCATCATAGAGTGATTTCCAAAGGAATACTTCTTCCTTGGATCTCCTCTAGATAAAACACGGTCACAAAGTGTGCAAGTGACCAATGGAGCATTGACCTTTTTCTGCCCCTCTGGAAAAGTAAAATACTCCCACACAAAATAATCCTTTTGTTTCCTCCTTCTCTGTCTGATGATGGTGCTGCTAGGCTCACTCTCAGAAGAGGTCTGCTGCTCTGCCATTGTATCTCAATGTCAATTCAGCTCCTTCTCCTAGGGGATCTCAAGCAGTAATGAGGGGAATGGGTGTGGTGTGGGAAGTTTCTGGAACTGAAAGTAGTTTCAACCAATGAAAAGTGTTCTTTGTGGATCACATGACCTACCGTGCGCGCTCCGTAAGCTTACGGTACGCGCTCGTAAACAAGTACGCATACGCAAACGTGACGCTTACGGAGCGCTTACGGAGCGCGTACGTAAGACGCACTTGCGCATGCGCATTACACGCCCCTGCGTAACCGCGACGTTGCTTCCGCGCAACGCGCATGCGTGTACGCGTACGTCACGTACGTATCACGTAAGCGCACTGTACTTATGACGTACGGTGCGCGTAGCGTCAGCTTACCGTACGCGCATCGTATCACGTAAGCGCACCGTACTTATGACGTACGGAGCGCGTAGCGTCAGCTTACCGTACGCGCACGGAAAAAAATGCATAAAAAAAAAATAACCATTTCATAATGCAGGATATAGTACATATATTATTTTATACATAGGTTTACCAAAAATCTCAAAAAAAATTTGCATTTAAAAAACCGTACAAATTCACTGAAAAAACCATAGGTTTCACACACGTTATAGTTAGGAATTAGCATTTAAAAAACCTTGCAAATTCACTGAAAAAACCATAGGTTTCACACATGTTATAGTTAGCTGGACATTTCACTCGTAAAAAACCAATGAAATTCCCCCGTTATAGTTAGTGCAGGCAACTATAACTCACGTGACCGCAATCCTCTGTTGATGCTAATACTGTATCTTTAGCTATACATATATTACAAATATTTATTTTTCATAAAGACACATATGTCATCAGTGATGTAATATTTGACATCATCAGCAGAGGCAAGACCAGAATACATTAACAAGCTGCATACACTTTCACCAACCCACCACATACCGATGTTCTGACTCTCTCACACATATTACTAGTATCACCAAAAGCAACATTGTCCTGCATTGCACCCAAGACATAGAACAACCTCCTTCAACACATCAGAGTCTCCTCCCTTCTCGAATTCCTTAACAAGCTGAAAACCCGGCTGTTCATATAAGCACATCGGGGACCACACACATAAACACCTGCCCAAGTACCTGGATACCCTCCATGGTGATTAGTGCACTATACAAATCAACATAACACATAACAAAACGGAACATATCATTACATAAAATTACATGCAAGTATAATTATTAAAACGTATAATTTTAAAAATACTTTAAAATAGTGCAAACATGGCTAATAATTTTTAAAAATGCATGCAAAAATTAATGTAAGCAAAATAAATTAATATATAAAGTATAATTCTACATTTTACATGATTAAAATATTTTTGAGGAGGGCAAGTAACATTTGCTAATCCAAATTCAATGTAAAATCTATATCAAAAATTGTATTTTAAGAGAGGGCAGATGTATTGCCCTAACTCCAGGATAACACACATAGAGGGAAGTGCATTTATTAAGTGGGTGCAGATTTTCTATTATAACTCAAGTTCAGAACATATCAGAAAAAGTACATATATTTGTTGATAGTGTGTGTCAGTTTTCCTGTTCTATAAAATCCAATCTAAAACATATTGGGGGAAATGCACATATTTTTGTAGGTTAGTGTACTCGGGGTAGGGGTCGTACAAAGTTCGCTCCGCACGGGGCCTTTTCCATGCGCTTGTGTTTTCGGACGGGCGGTACGGATCGTACTTGCGCGCTCGGACTTCAGTTTTACGATTTGTATGTAAAACTGTCCGGGGACGTCTTGTAGACTTTTCCCGAGGCAATTTGTATGTATTTTTCACATACGAATCGTACTTCGCCGTTTGTATGGGACTTGTACGATTCGTACGTAAAAAAATACGGATACGAGCCGTACGGGAAAAAAAAATCCAGGTTCGGAATCGACCCCTAAATAGTTAAGCAAGAAAAATAAATATTTACAAAAGTATCAAAAAACAATCAGTAATAATTGATATATGTATGGTTTCCTATAATACCAGAAATTCTCATACAACCAATAGAGCTGACATCCCAACAAATGTTAGATAATTTTAACAAAATAAACATGTAATTAACACCAATAATACATTTAACCCGTTGAGTGCTCCTGTCGGCCAACGGCCGTCGCGAGCACTACCTCGGCAGTGCTGCACACATCCGTTTGCCGACGCGGCCCCGCCCACTCTTTCAAACCGCCAATTCCGCCGCGGTAAAGGGGTTAAAGAATACATTAATTTGATATGAATAATTATAAACTGTAAATTGAAACAGTAACCAGCAATCATTCAACCATAAATTACGATTTCTAAAATAATTTTGAAATAAAAATAAATATATAAACAAATATGCTCAATTACACATGATACTCAATTAACTTTATTTAACAAATAAGTTAGAAAAACTACCCCAAATAAATTCAACCACAAACAAGATATACAGTATTATAATTGTATTAGAAATTATTTAAAAATTAACAAAAAAATAGTAATCAACAATAAAGCAATACATTTATGTAATACAATAAAAAAGCAATATGGTAAACAATCATTTATATTGCAATAAACTAAAAAGATATATAGGTACCTTCAATATTTTTGTCCACAATATTTTTGTAGTCATGATATCTTTACCACAATTTTATGGTCAGATAATATTCTTGTATTGAATAATGCTGCAAACAGACCAGGTCAGAGAAATTTATAGATAAGTGTAGGCATTGTAAGCAAGACATTTGCACCAAAACAAATCTACAGTGAGACAGTGCACCTGTTTGTGAAAGACAACATTTTTAATAATGTTACTCATACATACACAAGACTGGGGGTCAGTCAGATAGCAAACAGTATTTAAGTTTTATTTTGTTTAAGGCAGGGCATTTCACTGTGGATTTCTGTTCACTTTGCGTAGTTGAAAAAAGATGACAAACCTTTTGATCAGCAAATATAGATACAAATACCTTACATACCAGAGTACCATACTACAAATTCAATAGCAGGCTTTTTCGGATTAGTTCCTAACATCATGAATTCCAAAAGAGGAAAGGGTGTTTTTCTCCTCAGCATTTAATATTCTGGTTGCGTTTAGTCATAATGATCAATTACCAGTGTCATAGCAAGGGGGCCATGGTGCTAGCAAGAACATGGGATCACCTAACCTCTAGTTGGATAGTAAATAACCATAATATGGATGCAATTGGCCCTTCAGAAACCAGGCTTCTAGTGCAGGTGCACCTGCTGCACTGTTAGCTATGTCTTGGCTAGTGTTAGAGGCATGCTTCTCATCGTGTTCAGCGCAGCAGCGGTCCGTGGAGGGAGTTCCGTGGGGCGGAAAGGTGGGGCGGGGAGGGGCAGGGTGGGGGGTACTAAACACCAGAACATGGATAATTGGAGGTAAGTAAACAATTAAATAAATAAAACGAATTTCGTAGCGCGCCCTGCATCACAAAATGCAGTGCAGCGCGTGCTACGAAATTCGTTTTATTTATTTCATTGTTTACTTACCTCCAATTATCCATGTTCCGGTGTTTAGTACCCCCCACCCTGCCCCTCCCCCGCCCCGCCTTTCCGCCCCACGGAACTCTCTCCACGGACCGCTGCTGGTTCAGCGTGCTGTTTAACAGCACTTCAGAGTTCTTGTGCATGACAGTAAAGGAAGCTATTTAGTGATGGTAAAAATACCACTATACATAGTGTTATATTTAGCAGTAGAAGTGGATACTACAACTATAGCAATGTAGTGAAACATTTGAGTGTCCAACTCCACCAGTTCCACCAGTGGACCACAACAATATTAAAACACTTTTATCTATCTCTGTTACAGGTAAAGTCGCCTTTCTTGATCCCTATCCATTCCATACTATCTAAATTCTCTCTGTTCTTAACAATAGACCATAATACTCAGGTAGGAGAGGAGGATATTACATATACTGGTAGAGGCCAAGGCAGTCTCAATGACTTCATTGCTCTTTCTGAATATTATAAACCGAAGTCCCTATGCTTCACCATTTTTAAAACAAATTTAGTGACCATTTTCCTCTGTCTATCCAGTTCAATACCCAAATTAGGAAAGTGACCTCATATGTACCACTGATAACCTATAAATAAATAAGGGCCTCATGCGTAAATGGGCATCTATAAATCCTGACAATGTTCTTGAAAAATGTGTGAATATAAACAGGCTTCCAATTCTGACCTGTCTTGAAAGTGACATGAAACCAAATAGCATGTTGGAATCCTTTGCTTACTTAACCAAAACAATAAATGACGTTTTTTTAATAGTGATTGCTCAAGGAGCCATAATAACCTTATCATAGTTCTAAAACTGAAGCCCAGAGATATACGGACTGTGAGATCCTGCAGAAATCATTACAAACAGGTCCTCGAGAGTTGTAGAGAGACTATTAGGAAAGAGGCATGGGAGAGACTACAAAAAGCTAGTTTTACCAAAGACTCAGGTCTCATTTTGAAGACTGTCAATGTCCCTTTTTTCAGGACAGTCACAATAGCTGTAACAATGTACAATCCCACCTGATGAATGGGTCGATCTCTTTTCCGAACTTTACAATACTGGAGGGGTGCACATCTGCAAAACAGAATCCGATAATCACACAGCTGGGAGTTTGGGCAAGATGCCCCCCCACAGCTCAAGAAGTAGCAAAGGCACTAAATTTTACTATGAAGAACTAAGCACCCGGTCCTGACGGCGTCCCGGCTGATCTCTTTTTGGCAAAGCCTGACCTATCGCTCCCAATGCTAACCAACATCCTAAGCTCTGTCACAATCTCAGGCCAGCTAAAATCTTGGTCAAATGTAATAATTGTTCTCATGTTTTAAAAGGGAGATATGTCAAATCCCAAATGTTATCGCCCCATCTCATTGATTGATTCTACATGCAAGTTAACGGGAAGGGTTCTACTCGATCGTCTAGAAACATGTATAGCTGAAAAATGGAAATTCTCAGCCATTCAATATGGTTTTAGGAGAGATTTGGGTAGCGTTGAGCAATGCCTTAATCTCCGTCTGGTGATAAGTAAGTATACATTGGCAAAAAACAGCAATCTCTATCTAGGATATATGGACCTGACATCGCCCTTTGACTAGGTGGTGAGAGGGAAACTCTGGGTAAAGATGCTGGGAATTGGCATGGATACACACATTGTTAATTTTTTAGCTCAGATGTATCAGGATGTAACGGGCAGCGGTAGATATGGGGCAGAAGGTGAACTGAAAGCCCCAATAAAAATGAACTGTGGGGTCACACAAGGGTGTGTGCTAGCCCCCTTTTATTTTGTTTATACATTAATGATCTGGAGAGTTATCTGAATGAGGGGGTGACCGATGTCCCAAGGGTGGGCCAGAGAAATCTGCCTGCATTATTATATGCAGATGACTGTGTTTTGATCTCAAGAACTGGAGTAGGCTTACGAATCCTTTTAAACAGATTCAATGATTTTATTAGCAATTGGGCCTGAAGACTAACACAACTAAGTCACACGTCATGGTAGTAAAAAAACCACACTACAAATTAAGATCATGTTTTATTAATAAGGATAAGCCGCATCAGGTATCCAACTTTTCTTACTTGGGTGTCCCTTTTGACCATAAAGGCTCTTGGCTTCATCTTATTGAGGTTAGGAAGAGGAGTTTTGATGAACCTCTTGAGGCTCAATTCAGGTTCACGAGGAAATTGGGCTCCAAACCCATCGTTGCAATAATCAGATCCATATTGTACATTGTTGTGCTCTCATCTTGCATGGGTCCGGGGTCTGGGGATTTTGTAATGTCTCTACCCTACAAACAACAGAAACTGTCTTCCATAGATGATTAATGTTAGTCCCTTCTAGCCTCCCAAGAATCTTATGTCATATGGAACTAGGACTGACACCCTTAATACATCGCATTCAAACTGCCCCTATTACGTTATGGCGCTCGATTTGGACGAAAGAAGAACCAGCCTTTAATCGAGCAATAATTTGGGATTGTCTAAGTTTGGATCATGATTACAAAATACCCTGGCTTAGTTACATTAAGAGTCAGTTGGAACTTATAAGGAGGTGAGATTTCTTTACCAACCCACAACTTATCATCACCGTCACAAAATCTCAGCTAAAGTAGGAATTTTTAACTGTTTTAACTGAGCATTGGGAATGCATGGAATCCAGAAAGAAGCATGTAGCTGATTACCTCTCCTTGGTCAGCACCGAAAGAATAGAACCATACCTTTTGTTTCTTTTTGGTCACTCTATAGGATTTTCTCTTATTAGATTTAGATTTAATATTGCCCTTTTACTGGTTTCTTTTCCCAGAAAAGTTTATTGTGACTCTCACCTGGACCCCTGTCCATGTGACTCCAAATCACCCCAGAATACGCTGCACCTCCTTTTTTTCTGCCAATTATACTCCAAACCACGAAGAGAATTTATTATTCCATTACTGAGATTGTTGAATATTAGGAAATGTAGGCCAGCACTATTTTACCTTCAGCTCCTTCAAACAGAACATATATGTCAAATGATTTATAATTGTATTTCTGCTGCAGTGCTTTTAAGGAGCCTAGTGGGGAAATGATCAATTTTAATCTAGGACTGCATTTTGTGCTACAAAATTGCTCATACAGAATATACTTTTTTTTTTTAAAAGGTCATTACATTTTGCACTTTTATGGGGCACTCTGCACTTTAAACATCTTTTATGGCCAGATGAATTGGAAATCATATACTTGTTGCAGTCTAAGTAAAAACTGTGATGTAACTTGTATGATTGCAAATTTTCTTAAACATTAACTGAGCATTGGAGCGTTCAAATTTGGGAATTTTAACACATACTTTTATACACCTGTCTGAGGACATCATACTTTTAATGAGCTGACATGTTCTGAGCATAATGCGAGTAATGATTTTTTTTATTATGTCCTTGTCTTTTATGCACTCTATGTATATTTATATTACTTTTATGGTTGTTAACCTGAATAAGGCTTGGTGACTGACTGATGCCTATCACCAGCATTCCTTACTTGTGATAACCGTCCTTTCCAGGTATGTGCGGTATAGTAAAATCACATCAAACAATTCTTGGGCCTATTCAGCTATGACTAGAAATGCATATCAAATATTATCAAATATTATAGAATTGCAGCCCACCATGCTCTACCAATTGTTAAATGCCCTCTTCCAGATTTATAAACCCAAACTATAGGAATAGGCATTTAATGAAGATGAATGTCTTCAACAGTAATTATAGCCAGAGTCAGGAGGGCAATAGTGCTATTAGAACATATTCAAGGAGGGTAGAATGTTTTTCATTAAACCGGTAGAAACAAATATACAAACATTGAAATGCTTTTGCCTAAGGAGCTTTTGCCGAAGGTCCACCTCGGCTATAACCGACACTTTCAATGGTTTAAATATTAAAAAATCATGTACGAAACTTCTTTTAGCAAATAATTTCCGGAAAAAATATTTTCATAATTGTTTTACCTCCTATTGTGGTATCACCTTAGAATATATTATTGCAAATACAAAGTATCGGTCATTTTCCAGGTGGATTCACTGTATAATTTTCTAAGATCTAGAATCGCTTACATAAATTCACCACAAATGTGACCTGTTTACCAAAAAAGGAAATGCATACCTATTGAGGAATCAAGGCTATTTGATGTGAAATGTAAATATGTAATAAACTCTTTTTAACCCCTTCGCCGCGGCAGGAATTCCGCCGCGGCGCAGGGGGGGGTTTGGGGGCAGCGCGGTGGCGCTGTGCTTGTGACGGAACCGCTCCGTCACGAGCCACAGTTGAGCTGTGCTCATGACGGAGTGGTTCCGTCACGTCTCCGCCCACTGCGCTAATCGTCCGCACAGGCGGGTAATTAGCGCCGCGCGGGCGGAGCGGCGGCCAACGGCCGCAGCATGACGGAACCACTCCGTCATGAGCACAGCGCAACCGTGGCTCATGACGGAGTGGTTCCGTCATGAGCAGGGAAGGGGTTAAATGCTGCTCTTTCTTTAATTACCAGATATTTGAACCAAATAATATTTTAGGAATCATTCTGTTCTGATTCTTTGTATTCATTGACCCCAGATATACTCCTCATGCAAACAGGTACTGTTTGAACATGATGCCACTGACAAGCATTTTCATCTCAGCTTAGCATGCATTCCAACACACCAGGAAATGTTACTTACATACAGTAAGACCAAGACAATTGTGACAAAGTGTCTCTTGAAGGAACGCTTTCTTGTGAGATTGCTGAAAAGGGGTGTCTCTGGGTAAATTGAGCCGCCTGGTGTGTCTGAGACAAAGCAGATGATTGCAGACTATGAATTTAATTCTCATACATTTTTTTAACCCTGTGTCATTTTGTGAGCAGCATCAACGTGGCGCTTATGAAAAAGCTCCTTTTTTTATTGAAACCAGAATCCGTTGAAATTAAAATTACCAGCGGATTACTCAAAAATGGGAGAGATATGTGGCTCGGCTAATTGTCAAATAGGTTAATTATGTCCAGCTGGCATCCGGATATTTGCACACGATTAGCATCGGCTTCCACAGGTCGGTTAATTCATTCTTTTGACCTGAAAAGCCACAGGATATGATGGTGGATACATTAATTAAAAGCCTGCCAATGCCTGCATTAACACTCTTTGTCAAAACCCACACTCGGATTTGAGTTCACATTTGTTCATGGACAGAAGACAAACCACTGCGGTGTCTCGAATCTTGCAATTATTCGCCGAGAAGTATGGGCCGTTCATAACTATTTCAACTTCCATTGTAACTAGAAAAAAAACCTTTAGGTTAATATAAATGAAAGATAATTTTTGCCTAAGGAGCATTTTGCGTTTTTAATTGACCCACAAAATGCAATTAAAAGCAGCAGCTGTGCGTGGAGGGAGTTCCGTGGGGCGGAAAGGCGGGGCGGGGGCAGGGTGGGGGGTACTAAACACCGGAACATGGATAATTGGAGGTAAGTAAACAATTAACTAAATAAAACGAATTTCGTAGCGCGCCCTGTATCACAAAATGCGGTGCAGCGCGCGCTACGAAATTCGTTTTATATATTAAATTGTTTACTTACCTCCAATTATCCATATTCCGGTGTTTAGTAGCCCCCGCCCCGCCTTTCCGCCCCACAGAACTCCCTCCACGGACCGCTGCTGATTAAAAGGAAGTTTAGTAGAGGATGAAATGCCAAATGGTCTCGTTGTATTTCACCAGAAAAAGCTATTATGATTAGTGATTCAGGAGGTATGGATTCCTAAATCAAAATAATATGTCTAAATAATTGAGGTAGGACCTGGCATTTCAGTGCATCAGTCACTCTCTCCCAATGGAATGGCACAAAGAACGGCACACTAGAGATAATACACCTGCCACAAAATGTGATGCTGTTTTGATCACTATCAGTGTCCGTTAGTGGTGCATCTAAATTCCCGCTCACTGCCACTGTGATAGTGGGAAGAGTTGTGGCGCTGCGGCCAGGGTGACTGACTCCGGAACCTGGGTATCACGCTTCAATCCCCGGTGCCGGCGGCAGATTAGCCCAGCACCATATGACTCTGGGCAATAGCTTGCTTAATCTTCATGACGGCCCCCAGCGCCAAGAGACCCTTGTGGGTGATTGTTAGCGCTTTATAAATGTGGATTATTATACCACAGGAAGCTGCTTGGGGACCACTGTTGGAAAACAAGGCATTAGTTGTGTGGCCTGCGCAAGTAATGAGTCTACATTTGTCCTTCTCTGAGAACCAAACCCCATTGTAGTGCTTGACTCTTAGAGGGTAGCATTGCAGAGCAGTACAAGACTGGTGGTGTTGGCTAGTAGTCACCATTGACAAATGGGCAAAAATAACGCTAAATAAATGATTGTCCAGTCTGTGCTTTTCTTTATAAAAAGGAAAAGCACATTTATTACACACACACTACTCTATACTATGCAACAATTTACAAATATACATAAGCTGACGGAAATACTTCTTGATGACAATGCGTAAACATTCCCACCTCTCCCGCAGGAGGGGGTATAGCACCACCACTCACATGTTGTGGTACTATACCATTTCTTGGAGTGAGGGCCCTTACCACTGGCACCAAGTAAGTGGCTGCCCACCACATTATTTCAACAAGCATTTCATAGCGGGAACACATACCATAGTGGCATATAACCGTGAACAAGAGCACCTACACTACCTATAAAGTATACACACTTGAATCACAGTGGCTAACAGTCTGGCTGTTCAACTAACGCAGTAGCAATGTCTAAGCATGACAGGGATTGAGGAGTACCTATCATGACTACTAGCATGATTTTCGCAAGTCAATTTTAGCCCCTAAACAGCATCACATTTATAATTACATTGGTGTACAATTATAACCAGGCACCCTGGTAAGGATGCTAGCAACATATATTCCAATATCACATTTAGTACAACACAAGGCATGTAAAAAATGGGCCCTAAAGGACCACTTCAGATAAACTGTGGCTCTCTGCAATTGCACCCTACCACTCCTAGGAGATGTCTCCAATACAACATCTCACATTGAGCCTCTCACACCTGGGGTTAGTCCTAATAAACGGCTATTCCAAGCTGAAGAACAAATGTTCCTGCATTAGATAGGCTTAAAAACATACAAAAACGCTTGAGGGATTATTTTGTTGCAGTCCCCTGAAACTTAGGGTTGGGACTGTCCAGTTCTGTGATGGGAGTTTCTGCACTGCTCCTGCAGCTCCCCCTACAGATTTTCTTCCCAATAGTGGTGACCCCATCTTCATGGGGTCACCACAAGCTGAAAAAGAGCTGTTGTTTTTCTGAGAATGCTGTCTGCCCTGCACGGCATTATGGGTGCTTGTGAATATCCGAGTAGCAACTCCCCTGCTGCTCCTGGGAGAGCCACGCTGGAGCAATTTGAGGTAAGCAGCTTGGCGCCGTGACGCATGTTTTCTCTCAGGGTGCTCGGTCCCACCTGGGCACCCCAATGGCCTCTCATATCATTGGAGAGCAGCTCGGGGAGCCCAACCCCTGGCAGCTCCTGCCTTTATTCTGGTCTGCCCCTTCCTGTGGGCAGATGGGGGTGCTGCGTCTGGCCTGGCGGTGATGCAAGTGAGTGCAGTGCCACTCTCCCTTCCCTTTCTGGCCATCAGGACCCTGGGATTGGATCCGGGGCCCCTGTTCAGCTTCACAGGGAGTGCAATGACGCTCCTGGACTTCCTCTTTGTCAGGACCCAGGGATGGGATCTTGGGCCCCTAAGGCACCTTCATGGGGGAGCACCTTCGTTCCCCGTCTTCATCTTTGTAGGGGCCCAAGGATGGGATCCTGGGTCCCTGAGGCACCTTCACGGGGGGTGCAACATTGCTCCCTGCCTTTACTTCACGTCTGGGAGTCATTGGGATGGGGTCTTTGGTCTCTTGCCAGTTTTGCGGGGGAGCACAATGGCGCTATCCGACTTCTGCCACTTCTCTAAGGCCATTTCACGGGGAGCGCAATGGCACTCCCTGGCTTTTTCTTCTTCTGAGGGCAGGCCCCGGGACCTGACCCAACCCGGGGGCACATTGGAGACTGGTGGCGGAACCCCACACTCTTCATCGTCAGTCCGGTAGAGGTCAAAGGTTGTCTACCTTCTAGGGGGCATATCTCAGCCCCTGTTGGGCCGATTTCGATGATCTTAGCCTCTTTTCACTCCTGATGGCCAGCCCTGCTTCCCAGCATATGAGGCTCTAAAAGATCAAAAATCAGGTGATTAAAAAGTGAAAAATCTGGGCGGCTTAGATGGTCAACACCACCTTCTCACAACTACAATCTACATGTTGGTGAAGTCCCGGTAAGCATGTCTGCCACCCGGCACAATGCTACAGAAAACATCCTGGCTAGAAGTGTCAGCCCTTAGTAAAAAAATCTAAGATAAGGAACATTAAAACAGCTGAATAAATGCATTCGGAATTGTCATGTCATAGGTTATATAAAAGTGGCCAATTTTACTGGGAGAGTCACAGAACAGGTGCCAATGAAAATACTGATCGTACACCGGGACAACCTTGTGTACTTACTTCCACATTCTCTCTCACAGGACTTTACCCCTTCACAACTGACGGTGCTCACTTTATCTGGGGTATATGTCTATATTATCAAACAACATTAATCCCATTAAGGAATCAAACCTAAGTACTAGTAGTACACAAACACGGAAAACAAGCTAAACAAAGTTTCTTATGACAGGTTATGAATCATGTTCATGGTCTTTTTAGGTCCTGTGACTCCCAACTTCTTGCTAATTAGCTAACCAATTACTCAGAGAACCCGTTCCGATAGTATTAAGTAGACACCCGCACAAATGAGGTAAGCCTCTATGGTACCTCATTGGAAATCACCCTTCATTTGCTATATGCATAAGGTTTCCTTCGAGATTGCATTAGAGGCAAATCCCTGTTTTACACTCAGATGCTGCCCTTTTCAAAATGGTTCTAACGTAGTCAACCAAATTCCACAGTGCTTTTCATTATTCAATTGGCTTATGGTTAGCGTTTCATTCTGTCAAGTGTTGCAAGTGGTTCAGAGTGGTCTGTTTGTGTATTTATTGCTGTGTTTTATTGAGTGGGCCAGTAGTCTTACACTTTAAACTACTATATGTAGTAATACTAGGCTCAACCACATTGGGGCCATTTCTGCATCTGGTAAATCCTCAGATGCAACCATGGACAGTTTCCACATACTCAGACCCGGTGGAAAATCCCCCATGAACAGAAAACTGCATGTGATTAAGGGCCTCGTGTTGGCACATCTGCATGGTATTCCCCATTTTGATATCTTCAACATGTAATTCCTGGGAATCACATGTACAGATACTGACTGTAATCGTTAAATCAGGGCCGAGAATGTGTCCCCTGAATTCCACCCAGCTCATAATAAGGCCTTACATTTCTTTTGCATTTTCAGTTTCTTTATGCATCAGCATCTTGTCCAGTAGTCTTGTGGCAATACTGATAAACAAATCGCCTCTCGGCCATGAAAAATTAATTCAACTGAATTTTGTTTATGAAGAGTTTGGTTAATGTCATATTCTCTATTACTTATTTGTGTCATGGGCGTCATGAACAAACCCGTCTGTTCATGTTTTAAGCAGGAACTCAAATAAAAGGCGCGGTAAAATGTGGCCTAATTGACCTGAAAGATATTGGCATGGAATATTCTGTGCGCAAATTTTTAAGACTGACACATTGAAGGCCTTTTGAATGACTGCATGGGGCAAAAGGAATCCCTTGCCATGACTAACAAGTTACATTTATCTTTTTTGGTTTTATCCATGATAATTATTGACAATTAATATTATTTTGTCAATGTCATTCTTCAGCGATATATTATTCACCGACAAGAACATCATGGCCCTCAGTACAACGTCACTTAAGTAGCACAAAAGTTGTTGAGCAACTTGAGCAGTACTTGTTATAGGGCCAGATGTATGACCTGCCAAATAGCGCCTCGCAAATTGCGTTGCATTTTGCTCTATTTTGCATGTACAACGTTATATTTAACACTATTTGTGATTCCCAATGGGATCGCAAATTGCAAGGCTCATGAATATTAATGAGCCTCTCGCAATTTGCGAGCTCATTGGGAATGACAGGCCCTCTTAGGGATGGAGGCTTGCTGGACTCAGCAGACCACCATGTCTGGGACTGCATTTAAAATAAAATATTAAAAGTTTTCGTTTCAGTTTTTTAAGGGCAGGCAGTGGTCTGTGGGACCACTGCCTGCCCTTGAAATATAATATTGCATGCGTTTGCAAAGGGACCCCTTCCCATTTGTGAATGCATTACCACCTACTTGAAACTCGCAAAATACTGTTTGTAAATGGGCCAATGATTATAGGGGTGCAAAAATACAGTTTGCACACACTAAAAAGCTTTGTACATCTGGCCCTTAGTTTGCTAATTTTCGGTACAAGGGCAGTTCAGAGGAGTAAATGTTTTACTCTATTTTAGTGAATCAGCAACATTCTGTGACCTTCTTTTTCTTTGTAGCTTTTTCCTCATTGACACTTCTTGTCTTTGAACATCCTCGTTTACCATATGCAAATTGAACAATTTAACAATGTCAGCCCTATTTCCACCCACCTGAGTTCAACAACATGCCTGTACCACATTTCCATTCACATTTTGCACTTTCGAATTAGACTCAAAGGTGCCAATTCCGATCCGGTAAAAAAATTCCCCGTCCGACTCGTATCCGGATTTATTTCCGTCCGAATCGTCAAAGTAGCGTACAAACTGCCAAGTACGATTCGAACGGAAAAAAGTCCATACGAATCGCATTGGGAAGATTTCCCCACACGTCCTCGGGTCGGGAAAAGTCACCGACACGTCCCCGGTCGAAAAACCCACCGTGCGGAAAAATAAAGTCCGACTGCGCAAGTACGATCCCTCCCGTCCTCCCCATTTCACAACCGTACGCAAAAAACACCGTCCGAACCGAACTCCCATAGCAACCATGGAGACATGTGCCCGCATACGCGCCGAACACCCCACCACCCCCCCCGCCCGTGTATGTACGCACTGAACCCCCACCCGTGTATGTACGCCCCCGAACCCCCACCCGTGTATGTACGCACCGAACCCCCACCTGTGTATGTACGCCCCCGAACCCCCCCAGCCGTGTATGTACGCACCGAACCACCACCCGTGTATGTACGCCCCCGAACCCCCACCCGTGTATGTACGCACCAAACCCCCCCCAGCCGTGTATGTACGCACCGAACCCCCAGCCGTGTATGTACGCACCGAACCACCACCCGTGTATGTACGCCCCCGAACCCCCACCCGTGTATGTACGCACCAAACCCCCCCCCCAGCCGTGTATGTACGCACCAAACCCCCCCCCAGCCGTGTATGTACGCACCAAACCCCCACCCGTGCATGTACGCCCCCGAACCCCCACCCGTGTATGTGCGCACCAAACCCCCCCCCAGCCGTGTATGTACGCACCAAACCCCCACCCGTGCATGTACGCCCCCGAACCCCCACCCGTGTATGTACGCACCAAACCCCCACCCGTGTATGAACGGACCGAACCCCCCCAGCCGTGTATGTACGCACCGAACCCCCCCCAGCCGTGTATGTACGCACCGAACCCCCCCAGCCGTGTATGTACGCACCGAACCCCCCCCAGCCGTGTATGTACGCACCGAACCCCCACCCGTGTATGTACGCCCCCGAACCCCCCCCAGCCGTGTATGTACGCACCGAACCACCACCCGTGTATGTACGCCCCCGAACGCCCCCGAACCCCCCCCAGCCGTGTATGTACGCACCAAACCCCCACCCGTGCATGTACGCCCCCGAACCCCCACCCGTGTATGTACGCACCAAACCCCCACCCGTGTATGAACGGACCGAACCCCCCCAGCCGTGTATGTACGCACCGAACCACCACCCGTGTATGTACGCACCAAACCCCCACCCCAGCCGTGTATGTACGCACCGAACCACCACCCGTGTATGTACGCCCCCGAACCCCCACCCGTGTATGTACGCACCAAACCCCCCCCCAGCCGTGTATGTACGCACCGAACCACCACCCGTGTATGTACGCACCAAACCCCCACCCCAGCCGTGTATGTACGCCCCGCACCCCCACCAGTGCATGTACGGACCGTACTGACGCCAAAAAAACACGTACTGAACCAGGACAAACCATACTTACACAAGGAGAGTCAAGTAGAGTTTCCCCACACTAGCAAACATGCCCAACAACCCCACAAACATCACATACACTCACCTGCAACTGCCAAACTGCCAAACAGAGGCCCAAAACTCAATCACTCCTCATAACACACCCACACAAATTTCAAACACAGCCACACCCACAAATGGACCAATAAAAATGGACCACACACACAAACCATGAGCCTTTGCAACAGACCCACTGCTGCCAGAGCCCACAGACGACCCACACCACCATACTTGAACCTCACACTTGCATACCTTCACACAACCACCTACACAAACACCCCCTCATCACATTCACACACACACCTCCACTACCACACCCACACACCCACAACTATCCACACCCACACCCCCACAACCATCCACACCCACACCCCCACAACCATCCACACCCACACCCCACGCCATGTCCACCACCAAGAATCCAAAGTTCACAAAGGAGGAGCTGGAGATCCTTGTCGACGAAATCCTCAGAGTCGAGCCACAGCTCTTTGGGACATTGGTCAGACAGACCAGCATATCCGAAAAAACGGCCATGTGGCAGAGGATCGTCGATTCTGTGAATGCTGTTGGGACCACCAGAAGGACCAGGCACGAGTGCCAATCCAGGTGGTACGATCTGCGGAGGACGGTCAAGAGGAAGATGACTGACAATCACAACCAGGGGAACATCACTGGAGGAGGGCCGCCCCCCAGACCGGTACAATACCATCCCTGGGAGGAGAAGGTGATGTCCACGCTGGCGGTGGAGGGACTACACGGACTGCCAGGACTCCCAGACCCTGGTGAGTACACAAACAACTCACCGCACATGGGGGGGATGCCATACACAATCAATCATGCATGCCACCCCCCCCAAGCCACCACCGGACACAACAACACTCCACAAACACACACATGCCACTAGCGCCTCCATGCCCCATGCATCAATCAGGGCCATGCCAAGTCACAGGCCACACAAAACACCAACACAACACAGGATGTGGTCGATGCTGGGAGTGGGGGCATCAAAACTAACATTGAGCAACTCACAAGCACACAACAATGCCCTCAGCCCATATGGCCCAGGGCACAGCCATACAAACTGTGTGTACCCACACAGTACTGTCTTGCCTGCAAATGGTGGCTGCCATGCAGGATGACATGGGTCTGAAGGCACAATTTGCACATAACAGCAGACAATGAAGATGCATCGCTCTGATAGAGTCTCAGCACACACCGCCACAGCAGCAGCCTACACTCAGACACACTGCCCAATGGGTGCCCGGAGAACAGGGACTAACTCACATGAACAAGCCAATGGCCATTCAAAGACCGGCTAACTGTGTGTGCCCAGGAAGCTGGCCTGAGGTGACAGAGAGTGACAAAGAGAGGGAGGGAGAGGGGGAATGAGAGGGAAGGAGACAGAGGGGGAGACAGGGAGACAGACAGAGGGAGGGAGTAGGGTGACAGAGGGAGACCGACAGAGGGAGGGAGGAGGGTGACAGAGGGAGGGAGGAAGGGAGACACAGGGAGACTAAATCACCCTTGGGTGGTGTGGCCATGTCCACTCGTCAGCCGGTGGACTGTGTGCATGCAGACCAGGTCTGGCAGTGCCTCAACCCCCCCTTCCGTAGATGAAGACCGGTCCATGTGTCAATCTGTGCACGAGTCCATCCGTGCTGCAGGCACAGACCTAACCACACACCCAGTATACCCACCCACTGTGTCGGTAAGAACCCTGTCACAAATGCTTCAGTCCCCTACCTGCAACATCAAATTGCCTTGGCAAAACACCATTTGGCCACGTACAGTGCAACACGTAAGGCACCTCTGCATGGCTCGCTACGCCCGCACACCACACTGCTGACTGTGTACCCAGTCAGTCAGTCAGTCAAAGGTAGCTTTATTCGGTTAAAATTTAAAACCATCAAAGCACATAACAGAAAACAAAATAGAGGACAATGCATTACAGAAAAATTATTAACACAAATAATAAATACAAAACAGGTTGGCGCAATGTTCAATACAATAACACTTAGAGTTAATTCATTCATAGAGCTAAAAACATAATAAAATTTCATAATGACCTTAAAAAACATTTCAACTATGACAACGTAATAGGTACGTTAATCATTATCAGGTAACTATGTCAACTGGGCCCTATTTCTGACTCTCAGGGCACCAACTATAAAGCTGGCAACCCCAAAACAAATCAATGGAGATTCCAACATTTGTAAGTAAACCAAAGCGGGCCTAACTTGCTTAAATTGACAATTTTTTTAAATCGGCAAGATAAATTTTTTCCGCTGCACAGAGTAAAATTTACAGAAAAATATCATGTGCAATAAATTTTGTTCAGAAATATTATCACAGGGACAGGGCCCCAGAGTTCCCTCTTTAAAAAATCCTTTCGGGTATGCCAAGAGCCAGGGAAGCATACCATGCTTAAATCTTATTAGCAAAAACATATGGAAAGGTTTGTTAATGTAGGTTAGGTAGGGCTGAATCTCGTTCCCTAAACTCAACATCACAAACCTCCTCACTGTCGGTTTCCCCAGCTCATCACTTTCTCTTGACAACATTACTCTTAACAAAAATTGGGTCTTAATGGCTTTAATTTGCTCTTTACTAATCACACAAGGACTAGAGAACAGTGCCGAACACCCTATTGAAGTCAAATTATTTTTAATGTAGCTTAACCAAGGGATAGACACTGCTGACTGTGTACCCAAATAGATGCATCAACTAAGATTGTGTCTCACACATGCGTAAAGCCCTGACAGCTGTGGCCAAGGGACATAGCCATGCACAAGTCCACTGTGAGAGGAATGCAGGACAGATCCAACTACCCAGAGGAAGAGTGCCAAATCAGAAATGCATGCAACATGGATGCCACATCTGACACTGTTAACATTGTCTCTCTCACACACAGGTCAACGTCGACGAACACCCCCCAACACTGGGGGGGAAGTCTCACAGGACCAGGCTCCGCGGGATGAGGACCCCACCGCCAGTGATGACTCTCACCACTCCGTGGATGACCCAGACCAACCTGGCCCCTCTGGTGTCCAACCACCTGCAGCACCTGCGTCAGGTACAACTGTGCCAACCACCACCCCCATTCCTGCCACATCCCAGGAGACGTCCAGGAGCCCTGCCCGCACACGACCACCCAGCCAGTCTGCCCAGGAGGGACACGGTCCTCCGGGCACCCAGGAGGAGGCAGGCGGCAACGCAGATGCCATCCCTCAGGGGTCCCGGAGACCCGATGCACCCACAACGGCAGGCCAGGTGCACGTGGGCAGGGGTGGCGGGAGTGGAGGACGGCGGAGGCGCGAACCTGACCAGGCAGCTCAGGACCCGGTAGTGTCCCAGGTCAGCAACATCCTGGATACATACCGGCGTGACACCAGGGGCATGGACCAGATTGCGTCCACCCTCAATGACATCAAGGGGACCCTCCAGGAGATGAAGACCCTGCAGTCCCAGCAACATGCCTGTCAACTGCAACACCAAGGAAGGATGGAGGATAGACAGGCTGAGCTCGTGGCGGTGCAAACCCAAATGACCGGTGTACTCCGTCGGATTGCCGACAACATGGGCAACCCTCCCTGTGGCACCAGGCGAAGGCCATTACCAGACACAGGGAGGGATCAGGAGGAGGAGGATTCATCCGACGGAGCGTCACAGACATCGTCACGGACTGCTTCCGAGGGTCCCCGCAGGAAGGTGGGTCGTCCACGAAAAAGACTGTGAGAGTCAGCAGAACATCACCATCTCCCAGGTCACCTGGCCTGGCACCTGGCCCTCTGGCCCAATAGCAGCACATGACATTCTCTGCCACATGGACTTGCTGGTCAGTGTCTGACCTATGTTGACGAAGACTGTGGCATGGACTCTGACATTTTGCTACGGCAAGGATACCAACTCCCCCAGTGAACTTTGGATTCTACACTCCCGCTGTGCACCTCTTGTCATCCCCACAAACCCGTACCCCACCACAAATAAATTAATCACACTTACAAGATGATGCCGTGATTCTGCATTATTACAATACATGTGTGTGTCGTGAAGTCAAAGCATGCCTGATCTCAGAATTAACTCCAACCATCCAAACCGTGGGGTCGCAGTCTTGCCCAGGACACACATGGGTCCCAATGTATCATCTGATACAGACATGGAGTACCATACTCACCTGTGCTGGGCCCAACCAGCTGAGTGGTTCCCGCACAACTGTGGCTACAGACACATTCAGGGGAGCAACAGTCATGCGCAGAGGTCAGGGATCATGTGGAGTGACCTGGCTTGCCGCTCCCAGGTATGTCTAGACATGTGTCCCTACAATGTGCAGCATGCTTGCGTCAGGCGGATGTTGAGAATGGTGGCTAGGCCAAGGTTGGATGCATGGAGATGCCAGAATGCAGTTTAGGATCACAGTGCCACATGGTTGTGTTGGGGTTGTGGGCTGCATCATGAGTGTGGGCGTGGATCGAGAAGTTCATCCTGCAGCTGGCTGTGAAACATTCCCCCCATCCCGTTTGGACGTTGATGTGGCCTGGTTGCCCGACGCAGTAGCAGAGCTGTGCAGATGCACTCCGGATATGGACAAGTACCATGGGAGTCGTAAGGCACATGTCCGTAGACTGCAGGGTAGGATTCGACACGGATGTTGTAGTTGCCCTGGGGGATGGTCTCTCTTGCCTTGAGGTGGATGGAACTGTGCATCTTGTGCATAATACAGTTCCCACTCCCTGACAAACCCCTAGCATCTTGTCACTCTACACATAGACACATATGCACCACCTATGAAAACTATGCCAGACATGCCGCACGCACAGTGGCAACAGGCCAACATTGACAGGGAAGAGGCACCTTGGAGACAGAGGGACAAATTTATTAGTCATGTGTGTTGGAATGACAATGATACTCTGTCAACACATACACAGGTCATGCGGATGAACATGTGGGAGCAACACTGGCACCCCCCATTGCAACACAGATGCTGGTATCCCATTGACCTGGCACACAAGTGACGGATAACAGCTAAACACCCCCTGCTGCCACGGAGAGGCCGCTATACACCATTGAGGCCCTGATGGGGCAATCACACACCATGTCAACCCGGTGTAACCTGTATGTTTCCGAGGCCAGTGTTACACACAATGATGGCCTCATCACAATCCCCAATCCCCTGCCACATGACAGTCACCAAGTCTGACCATGGCTCCAGGTGAAGCCTGCCCCATGTCATGTTCCCCATGTAGGATCACCATGTATGCAAATGGAACACACATGAACCGGAGAAGTGCACACAGACTACAAACAATTCACACACCAAAAACGACGTGAGGCATCCCTTACCCTAAGGAGATTTCAACACTTGCCCGTGCATGTGACGCTGAATCAGCACATGTTGCTGTGTTCATGAGGAGTAGCAGGAGCACAACAATGCCACCAGCAGACAGCATGCACATGGACCTGTGGAAGAGAGACACACAAGGAGTCAGCACAAAGGAGCACATCCGCAAGCATGTACTCAACACGTATCATGTTGTCAACATGACAGGTGACAATGATGACCCTCAGACAACATCCTTCCATTGCACCATCACTTGAGTGACACTTCAATACACACCACTGACTCACTTGGCAGACATGCAGATGGACACACACATTGCAACACATGCCACACAGGGCCCAATGCGTGCACACTCAGACACTGGAACTCACCACTAAGCAAAGAAGTTGCGTATGAGCCGACTCCGCATGTCCTCCACAGCCTCCTCCTCCTCCACATCACTTGCCCCGTCACCAAGGCCTTCATCCTCCACGGGTGGATGGTCCTGGTCATCTTGATCCAGTATGAGTGGAACAGCTTCCTCCACTGCCATGTTGTGCAGCATGCAGCAGACGATGATGATCTTGCACACCTTCACCGGGGCATATGGGAGTGCTCCGCCGGTCTTGTGGAGGCACCGGAATCGGCTCTTCAGAAGGCCAAACGTCCTCTCAATGACTCTCCTGGTCCGCCCATGTGCGTTGTTGTAGCGGTGCTCGGCAGCCGTGCTGGGGTTGCGGACAGGCGTCATCAGCCATGGCATGTTGGGATAGCCAGCGTCCCCTACAAGGAAACATCATGGACAGAAGTGTGTCAGCACAGGCAGTGAGATTGGAAGATGACGCCAAACACTGAACTGCCAGAGTCTACCCACCAACAATACATGCTCGCTCGTTCCGCAGCTGCAGCATCATTTCAGGCAGCCTGCTACGCCTCATGATGAAGGCATCGTGTGCTGATCCTGGAAAGCGAACACAGACATGTGAAATCACCATGTTGGACAGACACACCACAAGGGCATTAATGGAGTGATAATGTTTGCGATTCCTATACACCACCTCCTGTGCCTGTGGTGGTACCAACGCAACATGTGTCCCATCTATGGACCCAATGACATGGGGCATCCCTCCCAGGGCATAGAACTCACGCTTGACATCTGTCAACTGCTCACGAATTGGGAATTTAATGTACTCATCCAGGTGAACCAACATGGCCTCTAAGAAATCATGCAGAACACGGCTGAACATCGTCTGGGACATGCCCCCGACATCAGCAATGGTATGTTGGAACGTACCCGTGGCAAGGAAATGTAGGGCTGCCATCACCTTCAACTTGGGTGTCAGTGCACTGGGATACCTGTGGCGCGGGAGGAGTTGTGCTTCCAGCCGGCCAGTCAACTCATCAATCAACCGTTGGCTGAATCTGTAGCGGCGTATACAGTCCCGTTCATGCAGGGCAGCCATGTCTGGCATACGTCGAGGGAGAGGCGGAGCCCTGCAGTGAAATGGAAGGAACACCGAAGAGTGAGCACTGTACAACGACATCGTCAATGCACTGAGCACATGTTACACAGCCAATACACATATGCCACGTTGTGAGTCAGGTCTGTGCCACATTTCCTGGACACGTACGCCAGTCAGGTGACACTCCTACCAAGGGACAGCCACTAACGGAGGGGGGCAAGATCACGATGACATGGCATGAGACTAGCTGTGGGCCAGTGTGAGTGAACATGCACACGCATCACAGGATTCACAGACATCCACACATGTGCAGAAGTAGTATGCGTATGGTACAGACAGGTAGTTGGATGCGATATGCACTGGTCACATGTCATAGGAATAGGACAGGCCACACACATTGCCTTTGAGGAGTACATGTCGAGACAGAACATACATAGGGAGCATGTGGATATGTACTTGTGTTGATACTCCGTGTAGTTGCATACATACACACCTCATGGCAAATCACATATGTGGGCTGGTGTGCGGAACAGTGTGCCATGCCCATCGACACACAGACACATGTTGGCAGCAGCAACTGCTGATGCATTGAACCACACACCTACAGCAAAATCATGGAAAGACATGCCACACACATGACATGGTTGCAGCGTGCAACGCAGCCATACACATGTCATGTGTAATATTCCGTGTACCTGGCATCAGGGGACAGGTGCGGGTGTCCGTGACTGGGACATGCAAGTGACTCATGGCTCCACTAGTGTGTACGACATGCACACATGTCAAAGGAGTGCAGGGGATGTGTTGTACAATGCGCACCATCACACACGACATGTGTACACAGCTCATCGTACATGTGCTTTGCCCACACCTCAGGGGTAAAGTGCCACATCACATCCTGACACACCTGTGTCACACACATGTGGTATTGCACAGACAATGCATTGGTGTCCACCCTTGGCAATACCTGTCCGCTCCATTCCTGTCTGTGTGCCGCCTGTCACCACTGACAGTTGTGAAACGCACCGTACATACGCTCGGAGTGCGTGTATAGGGTCCCTGGGCCAATATTGCCGCTGGCGTATGCGTACGCCACAGTAGTACGGACCGTACAAGCGCTTGTACGGTCCGGATCACAATATGGGCGCTGGCGTATGCGTACGCCACAGTAGTACGGACCGTACAAGCGCTTGTGCGGTCCGGATCACAATATGGGCGCTGGCGTATGCGTACGCCACAGTAGTACGGACCGTACAAGCGCTTGTACGGTCCGGATCACAATATGGGCGCTGGCGTATGCGTACGCCACAGTAGTACGGACCGTACAAGCGCTTGTACGGTCCGGATCACAATATGGGCGCTGGCGTATGCGTACGCCACAGTAGTACGGACTGTACAAGCGCTTGTACGGTCCGGATCACAATATGGGCGCTGGCGTATGCGTACGCCACAGTAGTACAGACCGTACAAGCGCTTGTACGGTCCGGATCACAATATGGGCGCTGGCGTATGCGTACGCCACAGTAGTACGGACTGTACACGCGCTTGTACGGTCCGTACTACTGTGGCCTACGCATACGCCAGCGCCCATATTGTGATCCGGACCGTACAAGCGCTTGTACAGTCCGTACTACTGTGGCGTACGCATACGCCAGCGCCCATATTGTGATCCGGACCGTACAAGCGCTTGTACAGTCCGTACTACTGTGGCGTACGCATACGCCAGCGCCCATATTGTGATCCGGACCGTACAAGCGCTTGTACAGTCCGTACTACTGTGGCGTACGCATACGCCAGCGCCCATATTGTGATCCGGACCGTACAAGCGCTTGTACGGTCGGTATCACTGCTTGTGGGGTGCCCTAGGGCGTGGAACGCACCGTACCTGTGTGTAAATGTATGAAAACACATAGGGGACACATGAGGGACAAGTATAAGGGCCTAAATGCATGATGGTTGCCATGGAGACTGAGTTAAATTTTTGAATTTGAGCACCAGGTGCACAGCAGAAGTCAGTTTGAAAGAATCTACATTGTTGCAATGTGGATGTTGACTTGACATCATTATCAAAACTGAAACCATGCAAAGCCACACACTGGGGTAGGTTTGAAGGGATTGGATGAAACGTAGGATGCTAATGTGACTGACCAATCAATCTGTACTCCTATACATGAACAGGCCAGCCAGGCATATATAAGGCAGCCAGGTCCCATGAGAGAGCACTTGCCTGCACATCCATTCATCCATGACCACTGCTGCTGATAGTGATTCCTCTGGCACCATGTCCAGGACTGTGGAGAGGTCACAGCCATTCACCCAGGAGGAGAACCTTGCCCTGATAGATGTGATCCTCCCACAGTTCCAGAGCCTGTATGGTCGACCAGGGGTTCAGGTGAGTGCAGACTCCACTAGCTTAGACTGTGCCCCTTTTGTGTGACAGTGACTTCTGGCATTGTGTCCATGTGTGACAGACATGCACTGTTGTTTGGAGTGGGTCCCAGGGTGTGGAAGGCCTCATGTCACCCATGCAGAGCATGCTGTGTTTCCTGTGTGCACTCCTCACTTGCATAGTGCCTACTGTGACAATGAATGCAAGGTGTATGCCACATTCTGCCTGCATACTCCTCCTGGGGATGTTGTTTCCACAGTCCTGATGTGATCCTGTGTTCCCCCCAGTGTGACAGGTGTCAGTACCCATGGATGTGTGTTTGTTCAGTGTACCTGTGCTGTGAGTGTCCAAAGGCCGTGTTCGTCCCCTGCACATTGGTGTGTGTGTTAGTCCCCTGTCATGTGGGTGTGTGCATATGGGGAGTGTTGCACACAAGCAGCATGAGGGATGGATATGGCCTGGCCATCCGATGTGAGCAGGGAGCAGTGCTGTGTGCATGCCGTGCTGAGCCAGCCCCACACCTGTGACACCCCCGTCTACTGGCACATGGGCAGAGTGAGGTGTGTACCCGCAGTTGGCAATGCCATGTGATTGTCCTGTACCTGTGTGTGTCTGTGTACTCTGCTGAGGTAGCATCAGTGTGCTGGGGCAGGTGACTGCTGTGAGGTGCTGTACATAATCCTGGTGTAGCCTGTGAGGCAGAGTGTGATCCCTGGTCATTGAGTGTGTGGTACCCCTCATGCCACCCGTGTGCTTTCACTGGCACGTAGTGCATTTGGCCTTCCACAGTGGATAATGTCCCTATGACAAAGGTGCAATTAGTTGCATGCATACCATGGCCTGTTCATAATGAGGATTGTTCTATATGTGTGTCTCTGTGTCTTTGCTCATGTGGATTAATGTATTCTCTCTTTTGCATCCTCACAGGTAGGCGCCATTGCCAAGGGGGAGATCTGGAGGGAAGCCGTCAGTGCCGTGAGGGGTACAGAGGGTCGGAGGCGGAGCCTGTCTCAGGTGAGGAAACGCTGGCAGGACATCCGGTGCTGGACGAGGAGGATTGCACGGCTCCTGCTGGGGGACTCACCTGAGAGCCGTAAGAACCGTGGGCGCCGTCGTCTGACCCACATCCAGAAGCGTGTGCTGGCGGTGGTCTTCCCCGATATGGACAGGCGCCTACAGGAGAGGCAGCAGCAGGAAGGGGGTAGGTACATGTGTGTCAGTTGTGTGTCCCCAGCCAATGTAAGTGTGCAGTTGCATGGATACACTGCCAGGGTTTGATTGTGCAGTGCGTCAACTTCTCCACAAAGTAGCACAGTGCTGTTCTCACTCCCTCCCTTCCCCTCCTTGCAATGTGTTCCCTGGTCTGTCTGTAGCCACTCTTGCACAAGGTTATTTAGGCAGGCAGTTCATGCAGGTGCCCTATGCTATCAGCATCATATGTGGGGGTGATGTGCCACAGGTATGGGGACCTTGCGTGTGCCATGGCCAATTTCAGTCATTGTGGTGTCCATGTCACTTGGCACTGATTGTGAATCACGACATAGGGGTGTGTCTCCAAAATGTACAGCCTTCCAGCATGCATGTCCAATTGTGTGCCCTCTGACATGATGTGCCTGAGTGGGAGGCCTGCTAAGTGCAGGGACGGTTGCTTAATTTGCAGTCATGTCCATCCTGGACCATGGAGGAGTGTGGGCACTACTGTGCCCTGGGGCACCTCTTCCTAGGTATCATGTGCGTCATCCAACAATATGGCCATTCACTGTGTCTTCACCATGGGTTGGGTAGGGTGGCATTGTACCCTGGGCTCAACTGTTAGGACCTACAGGTTGCTACATGTGTCCACTGTACAGGGGGACCCATTTTGCTTGTGCATACTCACAGTGGGCATTACCTGTGTGTGTTGTTGAGACAATCTGATGATGTTTGCCTGTCAATGATGTGTGGACATGGCCACCAGGGGCTGTGTGTGTACAGTCATGAATTAGTGGAGGCCATGTGTTTCCATCCCAGAGTAAGAGGTGTACATACTTTCTCCGTCTCAATGAGATTGTCTCAGGTGTGGGTGGTTTGTGCGTACAAGGCCTACATGTCAGAAGCTTCATCCTCCTTGCTGGGTTTAGCCTGTGTGTGATGTTTGACTGGACATACGCTCAAGGTGCAGTGACCCTGTCATGTGTGGCCTGGTTTCATGTATTGCCTTTGCAGCATGCGGCAAGAGTAAATGGATATGATTCATGCTCATCCCTTTTTGACGACGCAGTGTGGTGCAGGTGCTGTGCACATTTGTCCCCAGAGGCTGGCTCCTCTCTAAAATTTCAGGTGCAGTGATTTGCTGTTGTGTCATGATCTCCATTGTGTCTCAGTGGCATGGTGGGTCGAAAAACTGTGTGTTCCATGGCCTACATGTGTACATTGTTTTGTAGGTGTTACTCCTGTTGCTTTTCAGGCTATGCAATGTGACCTATGTATATTTGACTCATGTGACATATGTGTACAGGTGTCTGATTTTCTCCTGTCTCTTCACCTTGCCCACAGCATCGCCGGGGGACACGGAAGGAGACACTAGCACGGACCGGGAGGAGGGATTGAGCACCAGTGCCAGCAGTGCTGTCCTGTCTGGCACATGGAGTGGCACGGAGGCCGAAGGGAGTGAGGCAGAGGACCTGTTGACTGCCAACACAGACTATGACGCAGACGGGTCCGAGGCTGAGCTCCCAGAGGTGGCGGAGTCTGCCCCCCCAGCTGATGGCAGCCCTCCACATCCCCCCGCCACCTCAGGTTCCATCACCGGCCTCCCACATGCTCGTGGCCCTTCCCTCCGTGCTCGGTCCCCACATGTCTCCTTCCTGCCAGGCACCGCACCCCCTGCCCCTGTCACCACTGCTGCGGTGAGTGCGGAGTCTGTGGACATCCTGAGGCAGTTGCAGGTTGGTCAGACTGCGATGCTAAATGTCCTCCATGCCCACACCCAGGTGCTGACCCAGATGGAGGCATACATGGAGGGCATGTCGGCTGCGCAGTCTGACCAACGGCAGTTGCTGAGGTCCATAGACTCCACACTGACTGCAGCACTGGATCTCCTGCAGCGCTGCGTAACACCCCCTACCCCTGCCCCATCCACAATTCCCACTCCCGTGCCTGTCCCACGCACATCCAGACGTCAGCGTGCACGCACCCCAACAGACACAGGCACCACACCACCAGGGAAGTCGAAGCGCACACCTCCTGTCACGCACACACAGGGTGAGGAAGGCACACCCACTGGGTCGGGGGGGAAACGTAGAACACGCAGCCACAGTGGGAGTCCGCATTCCACACAACCCACTCCCTCCAAATCCACTCCCCTTAGCTCTCCTGGCCAACAGTCAGTGACAGCATCATCCACTGCGAGTGTGCCCCCCAGCCCCAGGATGACACCACCCCGCAAGCGGTGGAGGCGGGACCCGGCCAGGGGAGTTGAGTCCCCCACCCTGTCCACACCCTCCCCCAGTGGCGCTGCGACCCATCCCTTTGCCCCCCCCTCCTTGGGGCCTGTGGTTGGATTGGGTGCGGGGGAGTCGCTGGGGGAACTTGCCGACGTGTGCAGCGCCATTCTGTCCTCCACCTTTGGCGCTGGCACCCCCCCTGTGGCAGAATCATCCCTCCCTGCACCCACAACACCTACCCTTTCCCCTCCTGTCCCTGCGGTGCCTGTTTCCACCCTCCCCCCTGATGCCCCCTCTTCTGTGGATGAAATGGACTTGTGAACTGTGCAGGCAAGCTAGGGGACACACGTCCCGATGTGTACCCCCCCCCCGGACTTTGCTGCTGGGCTGGCCCATGGCCCTTGTACATAGTGGACATTTTCTCAGATATATTTTCCTGCTGAATAAAGCCTTTTATTTTGGTTTTGCACACTGATGCTTTCCTGGACTTGCTGTTGGTGCTGGTGCTCCCTGCGTTGGGGTGGTGATAATGTGTTAGGGGTCTGTGAAATGTTGGAGTGTGCTGCTCATGGGGTGTACCCTGCCATCTGCGTGCCATCACAAAGGTCTCTGCCAATGGTATTTGGTCATGTTTGCTCTCACTGTATGGTGACATTGTCCCAAGGTGTGTTCCATCCTCTGTGGAGCAGGCCATTTTCCCTGCAGGGTGTCTCCCAAATGCTGTGCTGTGCTGTGTCTACATTTCCTGGATGTGTGAGGGTTGCCGTTCAATATAGCCATGCTGGCTCAGCGATGGCTCCGCCTGCATCTGGGGTATCACCCTTGTAGGTCACTGAACTTGTTGATGGGGTATATTGTCCTATGTCTGGGCACTGCTGGGAGGACTCTGCACACACCCCTCCTGTGTCTGGGCACTGCTGGGAGGACCCTGCACCCACCCCTCCTGTGTCTGGGCACTGCTGGGGGACTCTGCACCCACCCCTCCTGTGTCTGGGCACTGCTGGGAGGACTCTGCACCCACCCCTCCTGTGTCTGGGCACTGCTGGGAGGACCCTGCACCCACCCCTCCTGTGTCTGGGCACTGCTGGGAGGACCCTGCACCCACCCCTCCTGTGTCTGGGCACTGCTGGGGGTGTTTGGCACACCCCATTCTTATTGCAGGTTCGGTGCGTACATACACGGGTGGGGGTTTGGTGCGTACATACACGGGTGGGGGTTCGGTGCGTACATACACGGGTGAGGTTTCGTTGCGTACATACACGGGTGGCCGGGTGGCGCTTGGGTGCGTACATACACGGGTGAAGTTTCGGTGCGTACATACACGGGTGGCGCTTGGGTGCGTACATACACGGGTGGGGGTTCGGTGCGTACATACACGGGTGAGGTTTCGGTGCGTACATACACGGGTGGCGCTTGGGTGCGTACATACACGGGTGGGGGTTCGGTGCGTACATACACGGGTGAGGTTTCGGTGCGTACATACACGGGTGGGGGTTCGGGGCGTACATACACGGGTGAGGTTTCAGTGCGTACATACACGGGTGGCGCTTGGGTGCGTACATACACGGGTGGGGGTTCGGTGCGTACATACACGGGTGAGGTTTCGGTGCGTACATACACGGGTGGGGGTTCGGGGCGTACATACACGGCTGGGGGTTCGGTGCGTACATACACGGCTGGGGGTTTGGTGCGTACATACACGGGTGGGGGTTCGGTGCGTACATACACGGGTGGGGGTTCGGGGCGTACATACACGGGTGGGGGTTCGGTGCGTACATACACGGGTGAGGTTTCGGTGCGTACATACACGGGTGGCGCTTGGGTGCGCACATACACGGGTGGGGGTTCGGTGCGTACATACACGGGTGAGGTTACGGTGCGTACATACACGGGTGGGGGTTCGGGGCGTACATACACGGCTGGGGGTTCGGTGCGTACATACACGGCTGGGGGTTTGGTGCGTACATACACGGGTGGGGGTTCGGTGCGTACATACACGGGTGGGGGTTCGGGGCGTACATACACGGGTGGGGGTTCGGTGCGTACATACACGGGTGAGGTTTCGGTGCGTACATACACGGGTGGCGCTTGGGTGCGCACATACACGGGTGGCGCTTGGGTGCGTACATACACGGGTGGGGGTTCGGTGCGTACATACACGGGTGAAGTTTCGGTGCGTACATACACGGGTGGGGGTTCGGGGCGTACATACACGGGTGAGGTTTCGGTGCGTACATACACGGGTGGCGCTTGGGTGCGTACATACACGGGTGGGGGTTCGGGGCGTACATACACGGCTGGGGGTTCGGTGCGTACATACACGGCTGGGGGTTTGGTGCGTACATACACGGGTGGGGGTTCGGTGCGTACATACACGGGTGGGGGTTCGTGGCGTACATACACGGCTGGGGGTTCGGTGCGTACATACACGGCTGGGGGTTCGGTGCGTACATACACGGCTGGGGGTTTGGTGCGTACATACACGGGTGGGGGTTCGGTGCGTACATACACGGGTGGGGGTTCGGTGCGTACATACACGGGTGGGGGTTCGGGGCGTACATACACGGCTGGGGGTTTGGTGCGTACATACACGGGTGGGGGTTCGGTGCGTACATACACGGGTGGGGGTTCGGTGCGTACATACACGGGTGGGGGTTCGGGGCGTACATACACGGGTGGGGGTTCGGGGCGTATATACACGGGTGGTGCTTGGGTGCGTACATACACGGGTGGGGGTTCGGGGCGTACATGCACGGGTGGGGGTACGGGCCGTACTTCTACGGGTGGGGGTACGGTCCGTACATACCCCTGCCCACGCTCTGCGTGCCTGGGTACGGGCCGTACCCATGCCTTTGGTGGGTGGGTACGGTGCGTCCCCCCATTGTTGCGGTGCCGTGGGGTCCGCACCGTACACAGGCCTTGGGGGCGTGGCTACGGGTCATACCACGCGTACCCCTACATGACCCCAGCAATGCTGGTACGAGCTGTACCAAGGCCTTTCTGACGTGGGTACGGGCCGTACCGCCATTGTTGGAGTGACGTAGGGGGACGCGTGGTACGTTCCGTACCCATGCTCTTGCGGCCTGGGTAGGGTACGTACCGGTTCGCGTGACCATCCACTTCCGTTGTGGCGGACGCTTGCGTTGCTGGCCTCGCCCCCACACCCTGGCAGTGTCCAGGCCCTGATGGTCAGGTATGTCCAGGCCATGTGTGATTTGGTACCATGTGTTGGTGTTGTGTGTCCTGCCCCTGCCCCCCCCTTTGCCCCTGGTTGTTGTGCTGACCTTCTGCGGCGTCTGCGTCGGTTCCTGTACGCCAGGTGGACTGCTAGGAGGGCAGGGATGGCACGTAGGTTCGGGTCCATGTCTGTTCGTCGCGTCCAGCTGCTCCTTGCGTGTCTCGTCCTGATTTCCCGGCAGTTTTTGGAAGCCGGTAAATATTTACCGTGCGGGATGACGTCGGTTCGAATCGTACTTCCTGGTTCGTGAAACGTAGGCTGGATGCGTACCGACGTCACGTCGGCGCCTTTCAGGATCGGAATTGTGTTTAGTTTCTGTTCGGTCGGTGTTTTGTTCGATTCGTACGGAAATGGTGTTTCCGTATGAATCGTACTTGCATTTTCGGATGGATTTCGCACCGGGTACGAGTCGGACGGAGAAAAGGCTCCATCCGACGGTTCGTACCCGTTTTTTACCGGATCGGAATTGGCACCAAAGTGTTCAACCGCATAATCCAATTTTCGATGGGGGGAGGGGGGTGTAGGTGCAGGTCTAATTGTGAACAAAGTATCACTTTAACTCGCTCCAAATATATTTAAAACCAAAAATGATAAATATTAGAGGTGCATGGTTTTAGTGAGTGCAAGGTTAAAATGATTTTGGTTATAATCTTGCTGATTGGAATAACTTTTTGGTCTGGAAGATCGTTTGCTATGTTCTCGGAAAGCTGTTTGTTAAGGAGCAAAAAACGACCTGTTATTTACACTATAGCCAGAATATATTACATATCAAATTTCTCTGAAGCATTTCTACAAATCAAGATCAATCCATTAAAGAACTGGCGTCGATTGTGCCTGATCTTTTCATGAAAAATCAATTTCCATTTATTGATTATACAGACAGAGTTATTTAGTGAACTTTCAGGGTCACCTTGCCCAATAACTGAGTACACACACTTTTTAGTACCGTCGTTTTAATGGTGTAGGAACTTTTATCAAATACATTAAACGGAGGTACTTAAAAAGTCAATTCTTTATTTTTTTCTCTTGTATGATCAAATTTTTGCTACAAAAACACCCTAAGCCCTTTTATCATCAGTTCTGACAACATTAGGAATTAAATTAATGATAAAACGAGATCCTATGTTCTCTTCTTCGGATCATGCTTGATGAAAAGAGTATGTGATTCCTTGAGCATTTACTACAAAAGAATATGTAAGAACCTGCAGATAAGCTTTTTTTCATTTCCCAAATAGTCATATACTTGTATATGGTTTCCTTTTTTGTTTCCCAAAAAACATGCCTTTAAGTGAAGGAGAGTGAGCCATTCCAATATGAATGTTATTAATTTTAACAGCAGCCCTACAGTATTGATCTAAAATACCCTGCGGCTTATTGACGAGCCCCTTGTGCAGCCGCTACAGCACCTTTTTCCATGTTAAAAAGTGGCGCGCCGGCGGCGCAAGGGGTATGTAAATAAGCCCCCCCAACTTTATTAAAACCAAATTACAACCCGAAATAATGTTAGCTGTCTTTGACAGTAAAATTAAAATCCTAAAATTTGTTTAGGATGATTTACGAAAAACACGTGTTTTACTTTTATTTACACATTCATAAATCTTTAAAATTGCAGCACTACAGTTCCTATGATATTCTCCTTCATTATTTATCCAATCATGTCCATTGCCTGGATTTATCAGTGACTGCTTTCTACTGATTCATGTAGGCAAAGTATTTCTCCACAACAAACCAATGTGAACATGAGTCTCTTGTATTACAAATTAGTGGCTAGACATAGGATGAAATGAAGTGTACAACTGTACGCTTCATGAACACTTAGAGCAACCGCAAAATAATATCTTGCAAAAAAGTTACATCTGTAAATTCCTATTTTAATTCAGGGAGTAGCCAGCATTAAAAGGGACAGATAATCAAGAGTATGGCTTTATCAGTGTCAAATTCCTACTGCAATTTCTGAAAGCCCGTTTTCGAAAATGTATTAATTTTAGGTAAGACCTGAAAGGATAACTGTATTTCAGTGTAGAAACTTGAGAACAGATTAATGTTGAGCAAAGTTGTATGGGTAAGATCAGTGGCAGAGATCAACAATAACTTAATCATGGACTCTTCTCCACAATACTTTGGTTAGTATTGTACCCTATGTGTATACTATGGGGTTATCTTTAAGAAGCTTGCCCCGCTGGAGCATCAATTTTTTTGACGCTTTGGCGGTGCAAGGCTCTCAGTCCTATCTATTAGGAGGCGTGACATAGCATGGCCTCATCAATATGGAGTAAGACAAAGCAGTGAAAGTTGCTGCCTTGCCTTAATCTGTGTCAAGGAGGCGTTCCATGGGAGTTGCCGTGGGTTTTCTCACGCAGCACAGATGGATTTTGATGCTGCCCCAGATTTACTTAATCATGTAAACCCGGCGAAGTGCTAAAACCTTACTCCTCACCAGAGTAGGCATAATGAGGAGAAATATTTTTATTTCTGCAGCACACTTAAAAAAGGGAAATACTGCTCTGGATTGTTTTTGTACAGCCAGGGGCCCCTTGAACTCAGCTGTGCAGAAGGATTGGAACCAGGTGGAGAGGTGATGTGGCACAATAGAATGTATGATGTTACAACGCATACATTTACAACGCATGCATTTACAACGCAGTTTTAACATCGGAACACTCTTTACAACGCATACATTTACATCACATGCAATTACAACAATTTTTTTAAACTACATTTACAACGCATTCCATTACATCGCATTATACCTTTACAACGCATACTATTACAACGCATACCATTACATTGCATTTAAGGTAAGTGTTGGAAAGTGTACGGGTAAAAATTACTATTCTAACTCCAGTGGGTACAACAGTAGGGTAAGTGTTGGATAGTGTAGGGGTAAAAATTACTATTCTAACTCCAGGGGGTGCAACAGTAAGGTAAGTGTTGGATAGTGTAGGGGTAAAAATTACTATTCTAACTCCAGGGGGTGCAACAGTAGGGTAAGTGTTGGATAGTGTAGGGGTACTATGCGTTGTAATGGTATGGGTTGTAATGACATGCAATGTAATGCCTGCATTGTAGTGACATGCGTTGTAGTATCATGCGTTGTAGTGACATGCAATGTAATGGCTGCGTTGTAGTGACATGCGTTGTAAAGGATGTTGCGATGTAATGACTGCAGTGTAAATGTAGTGCGATGTAATGACTGCGTTGTAAAGGTAGTTTCCTGGCACAATAGGATTGTCCAGGGGTGCTTAGCTTCTAGAACCCTCCACCATCATTTAAAAACTCTTGCACAAGGGAGAGAGTGTGCTTAACTGTTGGAATTGAACACTGGATTTAGACAACTTGAAGACAAACCCCTTGATGCCCTCAAGAACTAAGGACCCTGCCTACAGCTGACCTTCAGGACAACTGGGTTATTCCAGGACCAGGGAAGCTGGTCCCCTTACACCATATAAGAATCAGTTGGGGAAATAACTGGACTTCTGCACCCACACAGGAGGGGAGAAGAACCAAAGGACAAGGAAAAGGAGAAAGGCTAGAACAGGGAACTGGTGGGAACATACCCCAGCAAGGCGTTCCACCTAGGAGGCCAGGCAGCCTGTGAAAAGAGCTCTAGGTGACATGGGGTCGCCACGAGGAGGAAAATGAACCCAAGATTGCAAGCATTGGCCAAAGGCGCCCAAAATATGTGGAAGGAAAAGGATTTGATATTTGAACCCACAGTCAAGAACCGGAGCACATGGAACTCCGCTGCAAAAATTTTTAAAACCTCCAGGATGGGCCAAGGCCCGGATGTCAATTAAATATTCATTAATATTTAACAAACCCTGGGACGAGGAGTGCAGGGGCCCCTTCCCTAGAGGTCATGAGCACCGGGGATTCCAATGCCCTGGGCCACTTTATACACAAGGGTACCTGGAACCCCATTCCCAGGCCCCTGCCACAAAGAGGACAAGGGGAGTGCCCCAACAAAAGAGATAAAGGGCCCAGGACCCCATCTCTGGGCCCCACCAAGCAAGAAGCACTGTTGCACCCACCACGGAATAAGAAAGGGACTCAGGAAACCATCTCTGGGTTACCAATGATCAACAGAATCAGGGAAGATCCACTGCACTTTCCCCAACTCCCCATGGCCGTGTTTGTGGGAAGTGGGGTGGCAATTACACAAAGCACACCCTGCTTGCATGGAGTGGGCAGGGGGAAGCATACTGCTTGCTTCTGTACCAGTAGAGATGGAGGCTGGCTGAAGCAGCAAGGGTTAGGATCCTTGAGATGCACCAACAAAAAAGCCATGCAGGGGTGCCTGGGTGGGACCAGTCATCCGCAACAACAAAAAAGAAACAAAGAAACAGAAAGGAAGTTTTACAGTGCAAGGTGACTGGAGCCGCTCATCAAATATTCATACTCTCACAAGGGTGTGCCTCATAATGCCCTGTGGCGTTGTGGCAACGTTTGTGATCATCACTGTGGCCACAGGATGGACAGGCACCACCAACTACAAAATGAAAGCGTTGGGGGTCTGCAGATGTGCAGCAGCTTCCCCCACCCCCAAGGCATTTTTCAAGTTAACCCTAAGTTTGGAGGTTCAACAATATTAAGAACCCCTTGGCCTATCTGCAAAACAAGGTAAGCATTCCCAAGGCAGGAGCTATTGCCCTACAGCAGGGAATGCAGTGCTTTCTAAGGTCTGGTTCCATGGCTGCATTTTATGTGAAAATAGATAAAAAACACAGACATGTTATATGTATTTTTTTATGCTTTATTGACCATGTATGTTGACAGTGATTTATGATCAATGCTAAAATGTTTTAGTGACATTAAAGGTTGTAGTTACACATGTATTGCTTAAAGGGAAAAAAAGATGATTTTCAAAAGGTGAGTATTGATTAATTTTATTGTGGGGTACCTCTGAAAAAGTCAATAGGCTTCCCAGTATATGTGTTGTGATGACCTCTTGACAAAGCCAAGGGGCCTGTTTTGTTTAAAGTGATAACCTCCTACATTGTGATGTGCTGTCTGGTATAGGTGGGGGCACTGTGATTTTGGGGGTCATGACTTTTTAGGGGTCAAATGTGAGTTCAGTTGTCACCAAGGTATTTTTCATCTGACTTATGCATATATTTGCAATTTAATTTGTAGTATTTAGTTGTGTGGGGGTAATAAATGTACATTTCCTTTTGTAAAGAAAAAGCTCTGACTAGACAATCATTTATTGAGTGTTATTATTGTGTTCCAGCAGATGGTAATTGCTAGCCCACACCACCTATCCTGAGTAGGCCGTGGACTGCTCTGTCAAGCTACCTTGAGAGAGTCAAGAACTACAATGGGGTGGTTGATTCTCAGTAAGTGGAAATTGTGAATCTATTACTTGCACAAGCCTCACATTGTGTAAAACCAATAACCCAATTTCCTACAGTTGCATTTAGCATAATTTCACATACATTTTCAGAATACCGTGCAAATAGGCAAAAGCTAAATTAGAACAATCAGCCATGATGAGAATTGACTGACTAGAAATACAATTTTTAGGTAGTCAATGAGTAATGAATTCCTAAGAAGGTACAAACAGAGAGGGATTTCATTTGATGAGCAATCGTTTAACCTACAGGAACCCAAGTCATGAGCTGCATTGCAAAAGGCCTGTTGGCTGCACGCATCTAGCATAGGGAACAGGAACAAGGGCAACAAAAGAATATTAACTACCATGTATAAATCCTCCCTTTTAGAGCTATGATAGAGATAAAGCAATCATTTGTGTTGTTTGGACAAGCTGTATTTAAATGTGCCACACAAAATAAGCTGTATTTAAATGTGCCACACAAAAAAAAATCAAGGGGGAGGAAGAGGGCCTCACTGTTTGAGCTCTCGTCACCCTGCTATTATTTATGTTACGTAACCAGGCACGTGTTCAAATGATACATCTTTTCTATGCCAATGCTTGATGTAAGATATTGTAAAATATTTTTGCAACTCAGAATTTGAGACAAATACCAATTTGCAAATTGCAGATAACCACTTTAATGTGTAGAACCGCAGCGAGAAATAACATTGCAATTTCATTAATAGCTGCTAGCACCAAATAAGGCATGGTGAATTGCAAATCAGAACCTGTCACAGATTTAAGCTGTCACCTAGGAAGATACTGATGACATCATAAACCAGGAGGTGCACCAGGATGGCAAGATGATGATCAATAAAAGTTGGAGGGGCCATGTTACTCCTTAGGTACAAGGTTTGAATGTGAACTCCAGGATAAGGGATGTATTAAAGGTTCAGTAAGGACCAGTGCTTCCACTCCCTATTTAATGCTGAGAACCATATTTGCACCCCAAGAGCTCCTACTGGTGGCACATGCTGCCTGAGGTAGCACTGCTTAAACTTAGGGTCTAAACCATCCCATTTACTTCTTCATGAGGCATTCTCCTGTTCACTACTGAAGCCGGAGAAACCTTTATATTCATAAATATGAACTTAAGAAGTTCTGTCCATTGTTTTTAAAACATTTTACATATGGGGCTACACTTATGTTACACAAGAAACAACAATGCTTAAATTGCACCACAAATGTGAAAAGTTCACTTCGTGCTCAGTACTGCGGTTGAGACATAGGCACACACCATTAATAATACATGGTATATTTCAGTGGTGGCTATCTACGTTTTGAACAGAGACAACATTGAGGCCGAGATCAAGTATTGCATGTGCAAAATCTACAAAATGGTGGGGGGGAGGAGGGGGTGAATGTGCATTTAAATGTGGTAGTAATATGTGAATTAGTCAAAATAGTAGGAGCACGTGCTGCCAGTGCTAAAATGAGAGAGCCGTAAGCAGTTTATTCACCAGTCTGCACTGGAGGTACATACAGGCAAAAGCATAAAGAATCAATGAACAATATATATATCCACTCACACAAGAGCTTTTTATGCACATATTGAGATTAAGTAGTTGGATCGGAAATTATATTATTGTAATTGCGGGAGCCTGAGGATTAGCCAAGAATGGTATTTAAGACTAAACATCCAACTTACAGATTTCGTTCTTTGGGAACTCCTGATGGTTCTTGAAAGGTCAATGGACCTTTGCCACTGTATTACAATGGAGCGAGAATGAAGACATAAACTACGGATATATCATCAATGATCACATAATTAATGTTCAGTCAATGATGAGAGGTTGATGAACACCTTTAGTTATTTTAAAAGATTAGTATTGTTTGGTCATCTTCATTCAGATTAGTTGCTTCACAGAAATATCAATAAAAGATTCATTAGTGACAGCATAAATAAATACAAAGTGTTCCTTAAAGGAAAATTGTCACTAAACTAGCTAAGGAACCTAACCTACTCTAAATGGAACCCATGAAGAGTTATTTTTTTAAAAGAGCAAGATTCAGAATATAAGATGAGCTACCACTAAAGAGTTCTTCTGGAAACTCAGATGCGTTCCCTACAGCTGCAATAGCAACCAACAATAATAGAATGATCTTTGCTGTAGTATTGATCAGAAAAGTGTCTTTAGATAAAGAGGAATAAAGTCACCTTTAGTAGTAGCTGTCGGCAACAGAAGTAACAGACCAACTGTCTGGTAGTAAAGTTGCAAGACAGGGAAAAAGAGATCTAGAACAGAGTCTGAGAGAGTTCCTTCTAACTAGCTAGCAACATTTATTAATATAAAATCACTTCAGTAATGTATCAAAACTTATTAGACTGTGTCAACAACTTCTGATGCTTCTTCTCCCAATTCCCAAGGTAAACATTCACATCAATATAGTGTAAAATACTGGTTCACGACTTTGTTACATGGGGGAAAGTTCTCATGAGAACCTTCTTGCCTAAGCTAAAATATGCATTCAAATCAATTGAGAATACAAACCAAGTCAGATATGATGGGGGCAAACTAGAAATATTTTTCTTTGAAGCATTCATGAAATATATCTAAATCATTATTTATTCAAGCAGTCACAGCAAAGCTCATTGTATTTAGGTAGATGCTCTAATATGACGCGAGGAAGCTAAAGAAACAGAAGTTTGAAGTCAGCACATCCTTAAGCAAGTTGTTGATGCTAGACAAAGTGTTCTACATAAATGTCAATTAAGCTATGAACATGAGTTGAAAGAAAAAGGCTTATAGGCCTTTATTTATATATATATCCCAACGATTGGCTCCCTTTGTCGAAAGAATGGCTCTGCACACCCGTGCGGTATCCTTACGGTCGAGCCAGACCATTATATATATCCAAACTCTCCAAAATGCGATGCAGCGCGCGCTACGAAATTCGTTTTATTTATTTAATTGTTTACTTACCAGCAACTATCCCTATTCCGGTTTTTAGAACCCCCCACCCTGCCCCTCCCCACGGAACTCCCTCCACGGGCCGCGGCTGAAAAAATCCAAACCAACTAAAAAAATTAGAGTACAACTTAATAAATAAAATGATACCAAAACTAAATAATTCCAATTGGTAGAACCAGAGTTATGAATTTTTACATTTTAAAATGAAAAATAGTGCCTAAAAGATCAAAAGAGAAATCGAGGGTATCTGGTCGAACAATAATGAGGCAAAGTAAAAAAAATAAGGCCAACCCTGATGGAGAGTGGTTCGGATACATGAGGTGGATTGGACCCGGTTTCGGCTTCCCAGTGGAGTTAGAAGAAATTTTGAAGAAGATAAAGTTCAGAGTTTAGCGAGGCAAGTCAGCCGCAGTGACAGAGGAAGAGACAACATCATAAGAGAGCAGCTGGAGTTGTGGTGAAGGTTTACATCTTCAGACTTTGTCACTTTTGTGCAAGTCAAAAATCTTGAGTGGGACGCAGCAGCAGGCTGTATTTGATGAGGGCTTAACATGGCTGATAGCCTTTGCTGAGAGCTGCCGCTGAACAGGATTTGCTGCTGCGTACAAGAACATAGCAGGAACTACAAGGCTGACAAGCGATGCATCATGGGCAGATCAACGAGCAGGTAAGTCCTGGTCTCCTGTTAGTTTCAGGCCACTTTTTGCCAAAAACCTTTCTACGTCCCAACTTCTAGGATTATGTCACCATTAACACCATAATCAAGGGTCCAGGACTGGAGAAGCACCACTTTGGGGGTCAGGACTCACTGCACCCAAGGCCAGGTGCAGATTCCAATATTTCTGGAGCTTGATATTTCCCCGTAGCTCACACAGAGTGACAGCAAACTAGCCCTTGGAGTCACTCTGGTATTCCTAGGGTGAAGCAGAAAGGCAGGCCTAAAGCACCAGGGCAGACCTCTGGGGAACAAAGCAAGCCACAAGCAGAGGGACAGTCCTCTGGTAGCAGCAGATCTGCCCTCTGAGGAACAAAGCAAGCCTCCAGCAGAAGGGCAGTCCTATCAAGAACACAGCAGGCCTCAAGAAGAGGGGGAGTTCTCTGGGGAACAAATCAGTCTTTCGTGTGTTATATCCACAGTTCCAGGAGTGCACTGAAAAGTTGATCTGAAGGTCCAGTATTTACACCTGATGCCAACCTTTCAAATGGGGGTTCTTCTAGGCTACCCCCACATCTGGCTCTGGAAATTTTTTTCCTTTCCCTTATAAGCCTCCAAGAAGCCTGGTGTTAGGTTTAATCATGTGTGCTGGAGGCAGCCCCTATTGAAGTGCAAATAGGACAGAGAACATCTCTGCCCCAACCATCCTGTCAGTATGGCCCATCCTGCCCACAACTAGTTCCCTATTCACTGTTTGAGCCCACTGCACATGCTTAATCAGGAGCCATTTACAGGTCCAGCAGCTGGAAATTCCTAGAAGACCATAGAAATATTTCAGCAGGAAAATGCCAACTTTCTAAAAGTGCTTTTAAATTTCAACTCATTTGAGTCCAAACTTGACATTTCTACCTGCTCCCAATTCAAAGTTAGCACTTATTATATATACTTAGGTAACCCTATTTTATCCAATGAGAGATATAGGCCTTACAGTAGTGACAAATGAATTTTGGAGTTTTTCACTACAAGGAGATATAAAACTTTAAAACATATATCCTACTTTTCCAATACAACGCACCTTGCCCTATGGGCATTTAGGGTCTGTCTTAGAGGTGACTAATGGACAGGTCCTAGTATATAGTAGCATGTACTAGGGCCGTATAAGTAAATCAAATGTGCCAATCAGGTGTAAGCCAATTTGACCATGTTTCGAGGAAAGAGCACAAACTCTTTAGCATTGGTTTGCAGTGATAAAGTGTGCATGTCCTAGTGCCAACAAAACAAATTCAGGAAACAGGAGCTAGAAGACAAAAAGTATTGGGGCCACTCTGCAGAGAGCACCAAGCCCAACATTACTGCAGAGTTGGGCCTTTCAGTAGTGAAAGATAAATCGAAATTCTTTTCACTACCAGGACATGTAAAACTTAAAAACACATGTCCCACTTTTCAAACACAATGCACTCTGCCCTGTGGTCTGTTTAGTTTCTACCTTGGGTGTGACTTATATGAATTAAAAAGGAAGGTTTAGGCCTGGCATAAGGTTCATTTTGCCATGTTGAAATTGCAGTTTTTAACTGCACCATTGGGTGCAATGGGAGGCCTGAGACATGTGTTAAAGTGCTACTTAAGTGGGAGACAGAATGAGTGCTTCAGTTCCACTAGTAGCATTTAATTAACAGGTCCTGGGTACAAGTAGATCCAAATTACAAGGAACATTAAGTAAATTAAACATGCCACTCAGGTGGAGGTCAATGTCACCATGTTTTAGGGGGAGAGCATGAATACTTTAGCACTGATTAGCAGTGGTCAAGTGCAGAGTCCTAATGTCAACGAAACTGAATTCCGAAAACCAGGAGGGATGAAGGTAAAGCGTTTGGGGGAAGACCGCACTAAGGGGTCTATTACGATGGCGGCACCGTAACGGAATGCGGGACCGTCCGTCAGGGGTGCGGCTGTCCCGCACCTGCAATTAGGATGCCACCATGGCAGTGGCATCCCCCATTCCCATCATTGTGGCGGGCAGAGTTCACAGCACCGCCCGCCACATTGCTGGGAATGCACGTTGTGCATTGACATGCACAAGGTGACAGGTACCATAGGTACCCCCTATGTACACCCCCCAGCCTCCCAACACCCTGGGGGCCCGCTACGGATCCCCAACAGCGAAGACCGCATGCCTTTCCATGGCGGAAACGCCACCATGGAAGGGCTGCTTTCCGCTATCATCATAATATGGATGGCGGTGTCTTGCAGACACCGCCACCATATTATGCATGTTTTCCACCTGGTCGACGAGTCGACCGGAGGAAAAGCGGTCTTTCCATCCGCCGCGGACCCCCCAGCCATCCTAATATGGTGGGGGTCAGTGGTGACTACCGCCAGCCCGGCGGGGGCAATTCGCTCACCATCCTAAAGGGCCCCTAAGTATGTTTGGTCTAACACTACCCCTCCAATACTCTTTTAGACTGGCTTGGATGACTAGAACCTCAAAGCATTTTACTTTGAACACATATTATAGAAATGTATGTACTTGTTCATTCATTGTGGTGAAAATTCATGTCCCCCTTTATATTCCTGCAAAGAGATATGCAAATTGTTCATACATTTAAAAACATACCTTACATTTTGGCCAACCATAGAAAGAAATTAAGACATTTGAAACAAGGAAGTAGAACGGTGGAAGAGTGGTCTCACAAATGATGACCTGATAACTATTGGTCATTCGTTAGTATCTTCATTAGTGTGAAAAGAATGCTTAAAGAAAAGCAAACACAACCAAAAAATTAAATACAAAAACTGAAAAAACACTCAAATTTCATATACAATGACCCCCTAATTATTAAAGTATTCAATTTTTTCTTATTTCTCGGTGACTCCCATTACAACCAGGGCGCAGAATTTTTGTAGGACCAAATTTTGTGCAAGTGTTGAAAAATATTTTGCCAAGAAATGCCAAATTGCACAGCATTATAGTGCACAATTTGTGGCAGCACTTTATGGCTAATTTGGTATCTATGCAACTGTTTATACTGCCTGTTTTCCGAGTTTCAATTGATTCTTCACAAATATCTTCTGTATGATTGTTCAGTAATGAAAACCTCATATTTTTTAGGCCCAGGAAAATGTTTTATCACGCCGCTGTAATTCATGTCATTTGAGGGATTTCTCTGTATGCTTGTTACATGAATTAGTGACATCACCAGTCATGGTAAAAATATAGTGTGAGATGGGGGGAATAAAGCAAACAACCAGAACACTAGTGGCTGTTGTTGACAGCAAAAGTTTTTTTCGTGTTTTTTTTTGTGAAAAATTAGATCTGTGTTAAAAACTTAGGGGCAGATTTACGTTCCCTGGCACATCCCTGCAAATCAGCAGGGATGCTCCAGGTAAGATGCGTCACGCAAGTTTGCCCTTACGCCACCGCAGATGCGGTGCATCGTGGCGCAAGGACAAGCAGATGCGTGACGCATCTGCTGGGGTAAGGTTGGCGCAGTGCTGAAGTTGTGTCGCAAGCGCGACGCAACTCCAGCAGTGTTCCAACCTGCCCTATCCCTAACATGGTGCATCACGCCTTACGCCTGCTTGAAGCAGGCGTAAGGATTTGACGCACCAGCGTCGGAAAAGTGACTGCGTGAAATCTTGTAGATTTCACTGCGTCACTTTTCCAAGGCTTTTTCCGAAGTAACGCCCACCCTGCATACATTAAACCTGACCTAGATGCGTCACGTTGTAAATCTGTCGCAGCATGGCGCTAGCTTTGCGCCGCCGCTGCGTCACAAATGTGACGCAACGGCGGTGCAAAAGTGGCGCACGGGGCTTGTAAATCTGCCCCCTAGCATTTCTTACTAAAATATCGCACTAAAAGATGGGTTTCCATTTCATGTAGTGGGGCGTAATTTTGATGAATTTTTATGAAATTTCAACTAATTGCCCAAAAGCAATTTATTCGAATTGTACACTTTCCTAGCAGCCTAAAGGTAGCGCTGGCAGCACTTGAATCTAAAAAAGGACTGAATGATTAGATTCCAAATGCTGTCTGTCTAAATCAATGTATCCAATTCAGCAACATTAATACAATGCTCCTTAATTTAGTTCCAATGCAGCAAGTACAATTATTTACAAAAAGAAGCGATGCACTGGTGAAGAAACTCCTCCTGCACACATCCTGGGCAAACAACTGTTGACAACAATCATTGTTAGTTCAGGATTGAGTTAGGCCCCTGAACTATGTTTATAACGATGGCTAGTTTTAATGTCCTGCCGTTCTCCCAGCATCACAAAAACATGGGCAATTTTCCCTGCAGACCTTGGCTCTAGAAATAAATTTGTGTTTGTGAATATATTTATCAATACATTCCCCACAACGACAAGAAATTACATACTCCAAACCTGTAATTACTTCCTTAGTGGATACGGACCTGAGATTGTTGCACATTACACTTTATTGTTGTCACAACAACACATTTTCTCTTTTTGTCCCAATACACAAAGGGCCCGGGCTGCCATTCTTTGCTGTCCATAGAAAGCGAGCAGTCACAATGCATCCCGAGTTTTCCTTCTGTACGCGTTTCATTTAGAAAGGTCAAACAAATAATTTCTGACTGAATACAAACTGCATTGCCTAACTGAGCTTCCGACTGCTCTCCATTTACTTGCCTCAATGATGAGAATATTTCTGAGCAGCGACTGCGGATTAAGGGAAATGGATTGTAAATGCGAGAGCAGGGGGCATGGGTTGTGCAAATCCGTTGTTTGTATAAAAAGGTTTCAAAAGTGGCCATTTCTAATTTTGCATTTCAGCCTCGTGGTGTCAGAAACGTTTTAATAAATGGCGATCTGCTTAGACATGTTGTATGCAAATATGTACAAAAAAAATCTGAAAAAAAGAATTGTTAAAGATTGCTATAGCTCGATTATGAGAACAGTATTATAAAATACAACAGAAACATTTACAGAACAATTTTCATGTGAATTATATTTCTGGTTTGGAACCAAATCCCTCGAAACTAAATGTATGGCCTCACTCATGACATCACAGTTGACATCATCAAAGGCTTTTTTGGTCCCCTCACATTAGATGTGGTCAATATTTTATCACTAGAGTTTTTTCCCCTAACAATATAGATAACATAATGTTACAGTACCACTGGCCATTTATGGTTGTCGTCCTACCCAAAATGTGGTTCGAAAATGACAATCACTAGATGACCACAAAAAGGTTATATATAAGCAAAGATTTGCAGTACGATTGCCCATTACCATCAGTTTCCACTGTTGTTTCATATATAGAAGCAAGGTTGCAGAATTTCTGACAATTATTAGATGTCTGTGCAGTTGATAAAATGATAGAAGCATGGATGCAGTATCACTGACAATTATTGGATGTCTGTGCAGTTGATAAAATTATAGAAGCATGGATGCAGTATCACTGACAATTATTGGATGTCTGTGCAGTTGATATGCGTATTGAAGCAAGGCTGCAGTATTAATGACAGTTATTATAAGTCTCTGCAGTTGACATACCTGTAGAAGCAAGGGTAGAGCATCACTGACCATTACAAGATGTCTCTGCAGTTCATATACATATAGAAGGAAAGGTGCAATATTAATATTCCTAGATGTCTCTACATTTGACATAAATACAGAAGGAAGCCAGCAGTATCATTGTCCATTGATAGATGTCTCCATGGTTGATATACCTGTAGAGCCAAGGCAGCAGCATCAGTGACCCTTACTAGATGTTTGTACATTTGACATGCATGTAGAAGGAAGCCTGCAGTACCACTGACCATTACTAGATGTCTCTGCAGTTCATATACATATAGAAGGAACGGTGCCATGTTACTATTACTAGAATGTATTTGCAGTTGATATACATATAGAATGAAGATAACAGTATCACTGGCAATACTGGATATCTCTGCAATTTTTTTACCTATAGTGGCAAAGGTGTGGTACTGCTGCCCATTACCATGTTTCCGTGCAGATGTTTTATATGGAAAAGAAGGATAACTGTACTCCTGACCATTACTGGGTGTCTCATGCAGCTGCTCTACGTTGAAAAGCAAGCCCGGAGGGCTTCTGGCCATTGTTAGATGTCTTCACTGGTGCTATTAAGTAATGAAATGTCATTACATGATCTAAAAAGATTATAGAGAAACAAAACGTTGCAGTACCACCAACTGTTAGTAGATGCCTGCGGTGTTGTACTATATATTGAAAAAAGTGTCCAGTAAGACTAGTCTTTACTGAATAGGGAAGCAGGGCTTTAAAACTGAGAAGCAGGGCTTAAATACAGGTAAGCAAGGCTGTGGGACCACTGACCATTTTTAGATAAAGCATGGCCCCATTACTTCAGACCATTACAAGATCGCTCAGTAAACACTAATAACTGAGGAAAGGTCAGGACATAAACTAAACGGGTTGTAATGTAGTGTAAATTACGTCTTCTTTTCCAAAACTACTTTTCATTTCCAAATTACAAATTAAAGTTTCATATCTCCAGGATCTGCTTTTCTATTCTGTAAAGTGGGGTTTCATCTTCAAATAGACGAACATGTGCTCATAAAATGTAATTACGTCTCTAGAATGTGCCATTCCAATTTAAATAATTTAATAACCCTATATGATGTCACAATGATGACATTGATGATGTCACTTGGGATTTCATGCCTTGAGCTGTGCATAGCGATTGGTACAGTCAGAGAATAGATAAATGGTGAGATTCAGTGGTTTTTAGGTTTTGGATCCAGAACGTTTTTTTCTGGATTTTTTTCAGTTTCTTTCAATTATATTGCAAAGTTACTGAATTTGTGGATGAAATCCTAATTTTCTGAACACTAGAACTTCAGGGAACATTGGTGGGTTTGTAATTATATATCTTATGGAGTCCCATACCCAAGTATGATCACATATGTTTTGTAGCCTTTAGCTGTGTATGGCAGGCACATGGTGTCCCTCTCGTTCATGCCCTACACTCACTAGATGCCCTCACTACCTGCTGGACATGGTATTTGATATGCCCCAGGGATACTAGATTATACCTTTCCAGTACCAACTAGGCAATGCTCAGTGCATGGCATTTGGCCAGACCCATCAGGCAGCCTCTCCAGTTTTAGTATGTTTAACACATAGCATCTGGTTGTGCCCAATGAGTACAGGGCACAGGGCAATGCTTTGTCCACACCATGTACCCAGTGTTCCACTGCCCATGCCCAATGGGTACATTCTGCAGCAGACTTCCGCTAAAGTATAATAATTGCCCTGAAAAGGAGCTTTGTCACGTGGTGCATTAGTATTTGTAACTTACAGCTGACAATAATCACAGTTTGAACATCTCATACCCTTTAAAAACAGTGCATTTGCCAATGGGAAAGGTACATCTTTTTTTTAATTAAAGTGGAATTTCTGAAATGCATTTCATCTAACCGAAAACATTATTTTTTCTCCAGCTCTCTCAATAGAATTCTGTCTAGAGTGGAATCAAATTAGCGACAAACAAAACAGAAGACCTGGGAATTATATCTTCTCTGTAAAGAAACATATCCTTTATTTCTGAGTTGAGGCATCTCTGTTGAGCCCGGCATCGCGTTTTGCACCTTAAACATCCTTCTGCTTCTCTACTACAAGTGCTTTCGGGTTTTATTGCAATTTGAAGATGTGCCCATGCACGGTGCAGGCTTGGCTGCTTCATGACAAACTGGTTCCATTACAATTCAGAGCTGTAGGATTTTTTACAACTGCGATTATGCAACACTTCCAGCCAGAAAGTAACTGCGGTTCTCTGCAGTGCAGGCTGGACTGCGAGGCCTGGGAATTAAATCACCGTTATTGCACCTGACGGAAAGAAAAGTGGTGGAGAAGTGTGCTGCATATCTTTTCAAATCCACCGAGGATGCTCCTGGCTTCTCTGCTGAAGGAGGGAAAAGTACCTAAACCTAGATAATTAAGATTTCGCCGAGCACCTGGCTGAAAATAACATTTTCAAGCTACAGTATTCTCATTGCTGCTTGGTATCCTGTGCCTCGTGCCGCTGTGGGAAATGTGGGCTGTATATGATGAATAGAAATCACTGCTGCGTTACCCTTCTGTTTCGATATTATTATTAAACAAATAGTTCCTCGGTAAGCAGTTTTTAAATAACGCAGCTCAAAAACTTGATGTCTGCCAGGCTCATCACAGGTAATACAGCTCAGTGTTGGGGGTGCTGGGGGTGCATGGGTCTATGCGGTGGGGTGGCTCAAGCATCTTCATCCGTCACTTTTTGTTGCCTTATGCCTTCATTGTGTGTTGGGATATTTTAGTTGGAGCGATAACTCCAGGTGAAAACCCCAAAAGTTAATTCTTTTTTGTGTTCAGTAGTTTGTATCACTTAGAAATAAAAGAGGCACACATTCAGAAATACATGCAACATAGGTAAAATCCATGTAATACAAAATGCACATGAGAATACAGTTGATTACATAGAACAAATTGGTATGACAGAGTTAAAGAAGTGGAACAGATGAGCAAGGACACAGCGGAGAGATGCGTCGGCAATATAAACAGTTAGCCCAAATGTGATCAAGAGTACGAACATAGCCGTACAACCAGTGAAAACTAAGTATAATGTAAAGCAGTACCACGAGAATTAACAATGTGTGTATCGCCTATGATACATATAAAGCCAGGGAGGGGGGAGGAAGGAAGGAGGTCAAGGAATAGGTTGGGATGTCTGTCGCATGACTCCAGCATGATCCCTAGGAAGCAATAGTGGAAAGAGTCAGTGAACCCTGAGAGCCTAGTTCCATGTACTTATAAAGGGACCACCAAACCCTACTAGAGATTAGTGGTACGGAATGCTTACCTAAGAGTGACGTATGAGCCTCACAGAGATAAGAAACCCAAGCCCACCAGGTGTAGTACGATAGATTGTGAAAGGTCTTCCATTCTGTAAGTATGACTTTAACTACAATGGTTAAGAGCAATCTAACAAGGCCATACCTGTAGAGTCTAAGGCCAGAGCAGTCGAGGAAGCCCAAGGGCCTAGTGTTACCATAGTGAAGGTCAGAGAAATGGGAGTGTTGAGAATAGCTGATACCTGCGTTTGTATTGCTGTCCAGTATGAGCTTAAGTGGTGGCATCCAAAAAACATGTGTTGATGAGTGCCAGCCTCAAAGTTGCAGTTCTAGCACTTGCCATTATCTCTTAGTTTCAGTTTGTATCACCGATCAGGAGTCCAGTGTAAAAGATTAATTGTGAAAAGTTTTGACTGAATAAGAGATGGAGCAATTTTGTTATGCAGGGAAAGTTTACCAATAGTGTGTCATGAGTCAGTTGTAATATGCTCAAATTCCCCTTTATCAATATATTTGGCCCATTTTGTGCAAAAGCTCATTCTAAGTGTGTCAGGTCCCAGAATGATTAGTCCTGAAAACTCCAGAACCGATAATTCCAGGACTTGATACAGCAGCTTGTCAAAGTTTCTGCAGGTCAGGGGCTATAGGCTGGGGCGTAGCTTCAGGAGGGATTGTTTGGGGGTTACACCCCCTAATAAATGTATTTTCTGAACAATAGTTGGGTAAGGTGCTTTAAGTAGGTTATTGTGAGATGTCAGTCATATTTCACCAAGGGTTTTTACATACACAGACAAAAACACACACACACGCTTCCCTCTTTGCTTTGAAAGTCCTCAGATCTCTCTTAATACCCCCCAGAGGCGCAACTAGACCCACATTTCGGGGGGGGGGGGGGCTGGGGACTACGAAAAATTTGGGGGTGGGGCTAATTCTTCCAGGATTAGACAGAGAAGAGATGAAGGGGTGAAAAAACAACAAAGCCTCGTTAACATCTAAATGGTCCTTTAAAGACCTGTGAAGTACTCGGGTATGGCTGCTATAAGCCCAAAAACTGTCTGTGTGTGTGCACAGGAAGCTGTCTCAGCCCAGGCTGACACACACGACCGGGGGGGGGGCTGAAGCCCTTTGAGGCCTATGGGTGTTGGTCACCTGGTACCCCACCAATCTGCATTCCTCTTCCTTTACACTGCCTCTCATGATCCCTGCTTGTCCTATAATGTATTTAAACATTATATGCAAGTTTGTTTGTCAGAAAATCTGATGCTCGCATCGCCCGAATCTTACTGACCAAGCTACACCCATGGCTATAGGCAGCAGCATTGCCCAGTGCCCACCGAGCTCTGTAGTTGTCCACAGGTCCGGACTTGGAACTGAAATCAGCTATGGCAAACTGCTCGGCCGGCCGAGCTGTTTGAAAGGACCAGTTTCGGACGATTTTGTTACAGAGGGGCGCCCCCCGGTAACAAAAACGGACCTCCAGGGACTCAAAACCGGCCCCCAATCTGGCAGCCCACCGGGGAAACGCCCGGTGCCCGCCATGGCCAGACTGGCCCTGGTTGTCCAGGGGTGGGAGGAGACAAAGCTCCCCTTAGACAGATACCGGCATGCCCTGTATCAGTGCTCCCACCTCACCCTCCACAAAGTCTCCCACTTACACTTTCTACTCCCTCTTAGCTGGTGGAAAATGTCACTGTTTTTTGCCAAAATCGGGAAAGACTGGCTTATAAAGCACTCGGTAACTGCATTTCAGCCACATTTTGGAGACAAAACTCTTAGGGGCTGATTAGGATGGCGGGTGGAAAAACATCCCGACCGCCGTGGTAGTGGAAAAGTACAGTCTGCAGGTACCGCAGCAAAACCGGCAGTCAGATTAGAATGCACTGCCTGAAACATCCATCCGCGGTGGTCAGAATTGCTGCGGAAAGGCCCAAGACCACCATTTTCCCAGCAGTCAGGAACACATGGAGCTATCCGCAGTATTGCCACCGCCATCCCCGAATGACCGGATTCTCCACTGCGGTGTGATGAGCCGTTTGAGGCATTGTGATTCAACAGGTGGTGGTACCCGCGTTCCTCACAGCGGTCCCTCTGTATTGGCTCTGTCCACTACCAGTGCGGGAGGGTATTTCTGGCGGAACCTGAAACACCACACCGAAAGGGAAATGGGCTATTTATGCCCATCGTAATACGGCGGATGCATTGACCGCCAATGGAGTGCGGAAAAGGGCATTTTCCGCCACCGTCAGCACCGCGGATGTGCCTGCGCCTGCCATCCTAATCAGCCCCTTAATGTCCGGAGATAACGGATGGTAACTGATATCCGCATCAAAGTCAAGCGAACTCATTATGAGTGCCTAGGCGGGCTTTATGTAATTATAAAGGGTAGACAAATGGCAGTGATACCGTAGAATCTTTGAATGAATATCAATGCAAAAAGTGTTTAAAAAATCCTGCCAAAACAACAATTTTACCTGCTAATATGGAATTGAAAGATGGAAATAAAAACTGATTTAGAGAGACTGCTCCGTGTTTTCGTACAGCATGGTCTAAAACACATACACAAACTTGCAGGGTTATTACTTTGTATACTCCAAGCATTACTTTTTTTAACATTTTGCATCAGTGATTTGTTCCCTGGCCTGGTCGCATATGTTGCCTGTAATAAGGAAAAAAAGTCTAGTCCTTGTGCACCGGGGGGGGGGAGGATAAGGAAAACACAGACAAGTAAATTGAGAATGAGGCAATCTTGCAAGTTATCAAAATTAGTTTCACATAATTAAGAAGTGGATACATAAATAATTGTGAATAAACACGATTGAAAGATGAATAATATTTTTTGTGGGTGTGGTGTAGCTCATGTAAGTTAGACCCTGGTTTGAGGAGCATATAAATACAAAAAACGTAAGAATACCTGAAGCATTCCTTAATAATGATGCCAGGATGCAGATGAGTTGATAGAAGTAAGTTTAATCCATAGAGATCCCATCCATACAGACACTGGTACAAACAGCAACTCCCAGTTTACATCCAAATCTCACCCACCTAGAATTCAGTGACATGATAGATGACACTACTAACATTCCTGAGCTAACAACCAATAGTATGATGAGACATTGTAAGTGTATGCCATACTCATGACATACTACACAACCCCACTAGGTCATAAATACGTGCTACATTGGTGAAAACAAGCACATGGATCTCTTTCCCGTGCTTATGTCCTCAATTTGTTTTTGACATTTGCAAAATTAGTGATAACAGCACGACCCTTAAGTATTTGCATTTGTTTTTGTGTAATGACTGATCGCCCCTTTTCAGTGCATACCCATACAGAACGCATCAAACTATAAACGTAAAACATTCAACATTCATTCTGGATTTAAAAGGGTCCTTAAAGGTTCCAAAAGCAATTTTATGGTGTGATATTCAGTGCCCGGTTTTTTTCAAAGAGCCCTTTTAATATTTATATTAAATAATGTCCCTGATTGGAGGGGCAGTTGTAGCACAGGACATATCATCCATGAGTGAGTCATTAATTGCTTTAAATAGACAATTCTGTCATTTTTACAGTCATCATCAGACCACCACTGATGTGTTTTAATCTGCTTTGATCGCACGTGTCCACAATTTCAGCACCACATTTATCAACAAAACCTCAAAATGCTCTACAATTTCTTCCAAACTATGCAGTACCAACTCCCCTAAAGATACTGAGCTGGGGACAACCTTCTGCACAATGGATAGACAAACACATTCTCCCCTCACTGGTGGGTTCCATTTTATATGGGATCTACTATACTAAAAGTTAATTCATTTCAAACCCCCTATTGCTTTTGGGATTCAAACTGCATACAACATTCTGGTAGCGAAAAAACAGAATAACTCGTTTGCTGTGATCAATTTCTAACTGTTGGACAGTTCTAAAACACATTATTTGGTCTCAGGCATTTATTGACCAAAAAATATATAATTTATTTTTGATGCTAGATCTCCCTTATTTAAAGTTGTATTGACTGTTAGTTCTGTGAAAACAATGCCATTAGGCACCATAAGCAAATCTTTGTAGAAATAGCTTTCAGTTGTTTGCATACAGAAGAAGTCTGAACCCATTTGTGGACTTTGGGCATGTCATTTCCAAACTGCATCACAAAGAGGAATAGGTTTCACTTGTTTCTATAGCAAACGAGCAGGGACTACCCAGACAGAGGCAGGGTTGTCATTGGGGTCATACAGAAAACTAGTGGTCGCCTTTTTGGCTATAGAAGGCCCACTAGTCCAGACTGACCCTTACTCCAGATAATAAAGATGAACCGGAGGAGTAAGATATAAGACAACATTTCATTTAAGGTTCTGAATGATCAATATTTTGGGGACATTTAAGAAGCAATCTATTCAAACTTAAGCTATCACTTGCAGTGAAGGGGTAAGACTTAAAGTCCAACAACATTAAAAAGAACCAGAAAGTCCATGTCTACATGCAATTGTCTGCAAAGTATTAGCACATGAGTGGAAGGAGGTGGAATGTGAATAATTTCCAAGGTTTCTGGCAAGTAATTATTCACTATAGATGTTTCCAGAGAGGTTCCCTTCTGTAGTGAAGGTTGACTCTCTGCTGCCAGGTTTGTCATCTCAAGGGTTTAAAGTCTGCATAAATTTCTCCAGCCGATGCTCTAGAAAAAAAGGCAGAGATCATATTGAACTATTCCAGTAACAAACTTTGCCATAAGAGAAAATTGTTATGCAAAATATGCAATTCAATCACAATTCAATTACTCCTTGTTGGAAAGTGGGTTATTAGTAGTGGTAAATATGTCTCTACCACTGGTAATAAGACCACTACCACGGTCTAGGGCTCAGTATAGGTCTCCTTAAATTATTACCATGCTCAACCCTTGGGTAGCTTGGCTGTGAGCAGGGAGGCTTAACTTAGGAGACATGTATGTATAGCAATTGAGCAACCCCACAATGACCAACAGGGTCAGGGGGCCTAACATACATAACTTGGCCATGGGGTTCATCTTCCATGCTAAGAACACTGCTGCCATGAAGACCAGCACCCAGCAGAGGCTACTGAAAGCTGTAAGTATCTAGAACCACCACCTACACTCTCCACCAACAGGGGGTTGAGTAGACTTAGGTTCAACTGTGGGTTCCTGGCACCTCTCTTGCTGGGGGGATAACACATACTGTGAAAGACACCCTCCTTCCACTCTTTGTTCTTTCAGGGCAGGGGGACACCCTCCTTCCTGGCAACTGCCTTACTGCTCAGGACTTCTTTTTGGTCAGGAGAAGCCTTACCAGTGCCAACTCTTTGTTTCTCCCTTACTGGGACTGAGTATCCTTGGCCCACTGAAACTCTCTTGAAGAGTGGCTTACCTTTCCTCTTTTGGGGGGCATCTTGGGACCAGACCAAATACTGGGAGGTCATTGCCCAGGAGACAATCTAAAGGGAGGTCTGCACTGACTACCATCTTATTTCAGCTATGGGTATCCTCCCACTCTAGGGAACTAAGGCTACAGGTTTTGTAGTTACCTCACCAGTGGCTGCCATTACTCTCCTTGTCTCTCATGGCACATACATGTATGGGGACCCCAGCCTGTCACTCACTACTCTGTGGCTGGCACAAGTGTCTTGCAGGCTATGGCCGGGATACAATTCACCTGAATGGAGTGAAAGTGCCTCCCCCACCCTCAGGGATCACCAGCTTACCATCTGCCCCTGTCTTCCAGCAAAATGCTAAAAAGATCTCCTCATCTGAGGAAGTCTCCTCCATGACTAAACTGGCCAATCTAGTGCAAACCACCCTCTTGGAATCGGCAGGGTCACCCCTAAATTTTCCTGACTGCTGCCAGTCAAAACACACCCTGTTATCCAATTGCATCTCCAGCCCCGGGTCCCTCTGCCTCTGTTTCTTAGAGGTGGGGTGGGTGCTACCCTCCTCCTTTCTAGAGAATCCCGGTGGTGGGCTTACCACCACCCTCCTTAGGATTTCATAGCTGCCAAGGTTTCAAGATTGCTATATGTGACATTTTCATAATTTCTGTGTAATTATGAGTGACTTTTCAAGGACTATGAGTGACACTTTCTTGTGTGCAAAATCAAGTAACGAAGACTAGGGAAACATGAATACATGAAATCTCACCGATTTTGGCAAGGAGAAGCTCTAAGATCCTGCCCCAAGAACACATTGTCTTACATAGAATCTGGAAACCTCAGTTTTCTAATTGTGGTCGGTCTCTTCACTTATCAGTATTGTGTGATCCTTGTCAATTCACCCGATCTTCATTTACTCAGCTCCATTACCAACAAAAAAGGATTGCTTGGAAACATGTGCCTGCCCGTATTAGATGCTGTGTAGAAAAACAAACAGCCACCCTCGCTTAGTGATTATTATTTCTGAAACGCTCAACTTTATAGAGCTGCTTCTGTGGTACTGTATGCATGAAAATATTTCAAAGGGGCTACTGGGGAAACATGTTTTCTAAGAGTGGCTATCTCACCAGATGTCAAGATGTGTTTTCAGTGAGCTATTTCAAGACTGACCTGTGTTTTGCATTAGACCAAAAGAGTATAAAAAACAGCCCGGGACAGAAGAACTTCAGCTATTTATACGACCGGCACTGCAGGCAGCTATCTGATCGCGTGCTGCCGCTAAAAAAGCAAACTTAATTAACACACTCGGCTGCACTAGCCATGGAAAATTGGTCCAGACGTGGCCGCTGCAATGTCACCGCGGTGAGGTGACTTTCACGAAGTGCAGTGCACCATCCAATGCCATGTGAGAGAGGCCCCAACACAAGATCATCCATGACAGTGAGTTATAACACTCACAAATGATGGTCAGGTCTCGTAAGCACTGCACCCGCCCACTCCAACTGCAGGTAGCAATGCCAAATTTAACACATCTCTGACACACTGTGTACTGTCACACGGGTTGGGTGGTCTACTTACTTGTTGTTCACTCCACTTTCCTCTTGACTCCAGGCTCCGTTCATCAGTCGGCTCTCCAAGATTACTTGAATTTTTGCCACAGACTGCGACCATAATAGTTGACAGCCTCAGGGGTTCGGTGCAACCAGCAGCAGCGCTACGAGAAAGCAACATGATGATTGCGGCTGGCGCAAACCAGTTGCCAGCCGCTGACAACTTAACTCTCCAATCTGGCAGCAGGACATGACATCCCCCTGCAGCATCACGGATGGCCAGACAGTGACTTACAATCACGTGACTTCAGGTAGGAAGCTGTCTGACTCAGCCGCGCTGTGGGAGTCATCATGATGAGATACATTATTGCAGAGCAGTGAGCTTGCCAGCAGCCCATGGCTTAGCTCAGCTACAAGCGTCCCAATCCTGCGGGAGCACCGCGCAAGCCACGGGCAACCCGCTGAAAGCTGGCAGCTGCTCAGCTGCCAGCTGCACAGTTTTAGCGAGCGATTCGGAAGACACATAATGCAGAATGCATCATATGCATGACAATGCATTTCAGTGCAATGATGCGGAGCACAACACTGAAATACTTTAGTCTAACACCTGATGAGTGGTACTTTTGCAGGACTGGGTTTTGGTGAGCCTATTCCCCCCTTTTTGGAGTCTCCCCCCTGGTGATGGGTGAGACCTTGGGTCCTCACCCACTCATCAGCTGCTTCTCCTAGCTCTCTGGAGTCTGACAGCTTTTAGTCCATATGTGTTTACTTTGTTACCAACAATCAAGTCTTCTAGTGCCTTCACTGAAATGTCCACCCAGGGTTGTGTGCTCACTTTCTGGGTATCTCTGATCTTTACCTTGTGCTGGACTGGAGTCAGACCAAACTTCATGAAAAAGCATTGCCTTATGTGAGAGTAGGATTTTGCCTCTAACGCCTGCAGAGTCAGGAGCCTACCCTTCCCAGCTATCAGTTCCCACAAGAGTGAACCCCAAAGCTTGGGACGGACCCCCACATCTCAAGCGCCCCTTCAAATGCAGTAAGCAATTTGTCAATGTCATCCCCCTCTGTGTACCTGGGTATTATACCCATGGGAAGCTTGTAGTCAAACCCACCACCCCTGGACATCTCAGCCTCTTCATCATTATCATTGCCACCATTTCTCCTCTTCCCTTTCCCACATCTTCGCCAATTCCAGTTTCCTCCACTCCAAGGCTATTTAGGCTAGTTGGGCCTCAACGTGCTTCTCTGCAAGGGACAGTGGTGGTGCCTGAGTAGGGACCCTGCCTTCCTCCCACCATCTGGAATTACATGGCTAACACTGGAAACATTGGAGGAGGCATCATCCTCACCCTCCTCCTGGGTGACATTGAGGGGTCAACTTCCCTCCGCCCTTAAATCTCTGCAGCTGCCCTAGTCCAGGCCTTCAGGGACTTAAGCAACCCTGCCTTCCTAATTTTATTGGATGCAGGCAGCCCCTAAGCCTACACTGTATCCTAAGCTCAGCCATCTTGAGTGTATTCAGCTTAGCTAGGTCCAGCTCAATGGAATCCCTAGTTTTGGGGCACAACAACTATCTATCAGACTTAGAACAATTTTGGAAAAATCAAACCAATGGATTAAAAATAAGTTTAGTCCACATTCCAAAAATTCAAAACTCAAACTTTTTGTTCTAATTTATATCTTAATTTAATTTACTATAAGGTGCACTTTTAAACACAAGTCCTCATCCAATCAGTTGAACAGCAGATATTGGAAAGTGGTAAATATGCCTCTATCACTGGCAATAAGGCCATTAACATGGTCCAGGGCTCAGTATAGGCCCCTATACATTATTTCCATGCTCAACCCTTGGAAGCTTGGCTGCGAGCAGGCAGGCTTAATTTAGGAGACCGGTATGTGAAGATTTAAAAACATCAATCCAGTAACTAATTAAGACACAACACACAATTAAAATCCAACAACAACTTATACACATAGCACATATTTCTATCTTTGAAATGACACCAAAACAACAGAAATCCAATGTAGGGAACCAGAGATATGAGTGTTTTAAAGACGTACCACTTTATAGTGCTTAAAAGCCTAAAGCTACACTGTGACATCTGGTCGCACTTGACTGGGACAATCTCAAAGTTTCAGGCCAACTGCGATGGAGCCCTTCTTGGACAACCCACGTTGTAGGCCTCAGTCAAAATTATACCTTCGGACTTAGAAACATTTCTAGAGTTTTTTATTCCGAGGATCCTCGCTGTTTTTCAACAGACCGGATTTGGTGAGGGTTTGCCGGCTTGACTTTCACAGAGTTCCTGGTCAAACTCTGGAAGTCAGACCTCCAGAGCTTTACAGTGGGACGAATCTGGAATCCGGGCCAGGTAGCAGTTGAATTGGTCACCTTATGGACCTTTTTTCCAAAGTTGCTCCAAACTTCTAGAACTTCTTCATGAAGTTCCTCTAGAGAGTCCAAAGTGTCCAAAACATAATCCAAGGGTCAGGAAGATCCAAGATTGTCTTTGAAAGTTTGGACCACATTCCCACAATTCACCTGGACAAAACTCTTACAAATCCACTGGACGCACTCCAAGCAGGGGACTCTTGGTGGTGATGCTCTAGGTGAGCTCTGTTAACCTGTAGCTTGCAGGGAGTCCACTATGTAATCCTTATGAAATAAGGTACAACCACAGGACTGTCATTATAGATAATGCAGCAGGTGCAATCAGTTTGAATGCAGGGCCTGGTGGTGCAAATCAAGTTTCTAGCTCGGCAATCCTTCTTCTTCTCTTAGTTTTAAGCAGCAGATCTGAGAGGCTCTGCTTCTCTCACATATTTATTCAGTCTCTGGGGTCAAGCAGGAGAGCACTTCTGTCCAATGAGGTGCAAGGCAACACCCCAGAGCATGACCACTTCCCCCAAAATGTGCATATTCTTCCCCCAGAAAGCACTATTCCTGCAAATTTCAGTATGGCTGAAATCTCAGCAGAGGAGCTAGCTAAACCACTCTCCACTATGGCTCTCCTCCGCCTGGCATCTGCAGATTCCTTCCTTAAGCCTGCCATCTGGCTGGTTCAGAGGAGATGGGGCAGATGGACCTGACATTACCTGCCTGTCCTATTCCTCCTTTAGAAGCTTCATGCTTTAGGACCCCCTCTCCCCTGCTCTGGCATTCCTATGTAGAAGAGCTCCGTCCAGCAGATAGCCTCTCCCTGGGTAAGCCACTTACTTCATCAAAGCAAACACAAGGAGATTATGGATTGAGCACTGAAACCTTTCAGACACTCACCCCCAGTCACAGATCTGGGTCGAATTCATCATTGTTCTTTAGCTCACTTCGCCACCCCAGTTCAGACCTAGCCATATGCAAATCAGTCTTGACCCTTTTCCTTATGGGAATAGTCCAGCCCGAACTGCCAAGCCAGGTATTCCCTGGACCGGAAACAAGCATTAGGGACCAGTTTCGGGGTAACACCCCTCATCAGCCAGGCTAGCTTGAATCCAGTGGCAAAGTGAGAAAGGGACCCACGCCTGGGCATACCCAGCCAACTTAGGGTGAACAAAGCAAACACAAGGAGATGATGGACGGAGCACTGAAACTTTTCAGACACTCACCCCCAGTCACAGATCTGGGTTGAATCCATCATCGTTCTCTAGCTCCCTTTGCCACCCCAGTTCAGACCCAGCCATATGCAAATCAGTCTTGAACCTGTTCCTTATGGCAACAGTCCAGCCCGAACTGCCAAGCCAGGTCTTCTCTGGACCGGAAACAAGCATCCTGGGACCGGTTTTGGGGTACCATGCCTCATCAGGCTAGCTTGAATCCAGTGGCAAAGTGAGCAAGGGTACCACGTTTGGGCATACCCTGCCAACTTAGGCTGATGAGGGGTGCTACCCCGAAACCGGTCCCAGGATGCTTGTTTCCGGTCGGGTTGGACTATTCCCATGAGGCACAGGGTCTAGATTTATTTTCATATAGCTGTGTCTGAACTGGGGTGGCGAAGTGAGCTAAAGAACGATGATGGATTTAACTCCATTTAGAAAGAGTTAAATACAGTTCATCTGGCATTGCTTCCTTACTGTCCATTTCTGAGGCCCCAGGAAATCTGGATTTGGATCAACAACCAGATTGTCCAGTCCTATCTGATTCAGCAAGGGAATTAGGTGGAGTGTGTTATTAACTAGTTCAGCCTTAACACAAGAAATCTGTTGATAGACAGAGTAGAATCTCTTGGCACTCTCTGTAGTATATGGTGAAGGACAATGGCCAGTTTGAGTCAGGTTATCCGTCCTCAATTTCCTTATCACTACATCCCCACATACTTCAGCATATTGTACAGAAATTCGGGAATTCAAACTTATCTGTTTTTGTGACTACAAAGAATGCAAACTTAACAGGTTTGAAGCACACGCTATTCATATTACAGTTTAGTACAAGAACAGTCAGAGTATATAAAGCACAGATGGTTAAGTTTCATGTCTTCAGATGTTGTATTTTATTTTTTCTTCTTCTTTTAGCCTTAGCTGTGTTTTGTCGTTTTAGGGTATGTATCCTCTCTACTTCGTCAGGGCTGTTATTGTAAGGCGGTCCTGTAGTTAGACCCCCTATCTAGATGCAGTATAGGAGGTCAAGTGTTCAGTGTCTCATACAAGTATGTGCAATAAGACGTCAGAAAGTCACTGGATGTAAAGTTGAGCAGTGACAGAGAATAATCCCACTCCAGTAAAGCTGTCCTAATATATATTCTGTTAATTAATTCTAACCGAGGCAGAAAATATGCTGCCGACATACAGGACCCAACATGGGAGAACCCTGATGCTGCAAGTAAACGGAAACAAATACAGGTGCAAAGAATACACGCCTGCCCATTTTATGTTGTTAAATTCCTTATCTGAGGGCATGGTGTGTGAATGTCTGTCTCTAGTGTGGTCAAAGGAGATGTTGCATGCTTTCTCCACAACACCATTGATACCAAGCATGTTAAAGAAGATTCAGGAGGATCCTGCATGGCTATTGCATTCGGTGTATGGTTCCATCTGGGAGCTTGGACCTTGAGAATCTGTCTTTCCAGGCCCCAACTTGCTGTTCTGAAATAGACTCCTTCATCCAATAATAAATTCCAGGTCTGGCTTTAGGGCAGTGTCACTAGTGCAGTTCGACTGGGCACTGACATGGTGAGGGGGCACTGACCTCAGAGGGGGCGCTGTGTTTAGCTATAAATTATGATTTAAAAACACATGCTACAGAGTGCATTGTGCATCCAGTTTTCAGGCAATCATTAAAATTGTCAAGATAACTCTAGTGATTAATGTTCCTGCTAGAGAGTGAGAGAGAGAGATCAGAGTTTTGTCTATTGCCAGTTTTGACTCACCATAAAATAGCACAGAGGGTTAATATGCTTGATGAAAATAACTTGTACCGTGCAGATCACAGATCTGTATTTCATGCGGATCGCTGAGTGGATTACTGCCTTTGTCACAGAGATTGTTTTGTCACCGCAGTTCATAAGATAAATCTCTAATATATAACAGTGACTGTTACGAACTGTCATCAAAGAGCTGCATGCACACTGCATAAAATATTTAGGACATTATTTTTCTTTCTCCAGTCTTTTATTATCTATTCCTAATGTTGCTAAAAAGTGTTTGTTTTGGTAGACATACATTCTAAGAAGTAAAGTCAGTTTTACCAGCGCAATAAAACAAATGAAATAAACATGAGAGAGGGACTATGGAGAGATATGGTGCATTTTTGCCTGCTGGTTTTGAGGGAATCCGAGGAAGAGGTCATGGGGGTGGGGGCACCAAAAATATAATTGCACCGGTGTTAGAAATGGGGGCCTCCAGTTGGCAGCGGCTGGCGCCGGTGTCAAATAGTGACCCTTCTTCCTAAGTCAGAGTAAGGGGGCTACACCCTTTGATAACCCCTGCTCAACCCTGTGGTAACGTAGCATGAGCAGACAGGCCTATCTCAAAGGCAGTGTGTGAAGCATTTATGACCATACACAATAACGCTGGAAAGACGCTACAAAACGGACACCACAAGCAAGTATAGAAAAATAGGTATTTTTAATATAGGTTAAAAATGAAATGGAGAGATGCTCAAAGAACCACAATGCACATGATTACAGATTCATTCAGGGCGATGGAAGCACTCGTGTGTGCGAGTGGAACGGGCTTAGTTCGAGATCGGGGCCTACGTGGCCCGGTTATGCACAATGCACCTGGGATATAAAAGGGGGACACTGCTTCACGGGGAAGGTGCGGGATGACAGGCGGACTCTCAGCGGCCACAACTCCTCGGCTGTAGCAGTCCGCGGCGTGCACTCACGCTAATCCTAGGACGGGGTTAGAAGGCGGCGCCTAGCGGCACACACAGAAGATGGCAAGGTTTGTGATGGAGGGGCTAGCGTGGGCGCTCAGCGGCACAGCTCTTCAGCTGCAGCGGCCCGCGATAGCAATAACGATGGTTTCTGTAGTAAAACAAGGGTGGGCACTCAGCGGCACATCTCCTCAGTAGCGGCAGGCCAAAATAGTGATAGTACTGATTCTCATAGTATCCTCGTGGTAGGACCAATGCGGGCACTCGGCGGCACGACTCCGCAGCGGCCCACACTAGCGACAGCAATAGTTTTTGTGGCAAGGCCAAGGCGGGCACTCAGCGGCACAGCTTCTCAACTGAAGCGGCCCACAATGGCGATAGCAGTGGTTTTCGTAGCAAGTCAGATGCGGGCACTCAGTGGCACAGCTCCTCAGCTGCAGCGGCTCACAACGGCGACAAAAATGGATTTCGTAGCAAGGTAAAGGCGGGCACTCAGCGGCACAGCTCTTCTGCTGTCGCGGCCCACAATGGCGATAGCAATAGTTTCCGTAACAAGTCAAAAGCGGGCACTCAGCGGCACAGCCTATCAGCTGCGGCGGCCCACAATCGCGATAGCAATAGTTTTCGTAGCAAGTCAAATGCGAGCACTCTGCGGAACAGCTCCTCAGCTGCAGCAGCCCACAATGGCGATAGCGATAGTTTCTTGTAGCAAGTCAAATGCGGGCACTCAGCGGCACAGCTCCTCAGCGGCAGCGGCCGACAATGGCGATAGCAATAGTTTCTGTAGTAAGTAAAATGTGGCGTTCCCCACAGTAGGACTGGAGACCCTAGATTTCTCGACAGATGCCTCACCTGCAAGTAGGATTCCCTTCAGAGGAATCCGAGATGCTGAGGAATGAAGTCTAATGTCCCGGAGACTTCGGCAGGAAGCAAGCTCAAATCAGGCCCTTGGGAAGTTGCTTCAGTAGATGGAGGAAAGTTACAAAGTCCTTTTACTCTTGTTACGTGGACAGAGGTTTGTATTTGCATCCCGAAGTTACACACCTCAGAGGGATTTCAGCTCAGATCTTTATACCCCAAAAGTCTTTGTTCTTGAGAAAGTAACAAATCACTCGACCCGGCCAGAACCAGTTTGGTGTCGACTTGGGTCACTTTATTTATGAGGCAGCATCCTCCCTTTCAGGGAGAGGGGGCCCACCATCAGACGCCCTGGCCCTCTAAACCAGACGGCCATTACACATACCAAGAAAACACACAGGAAGGTTTAGACAAAAAGATACCCGCTTTCCAAAAGCGGTAGTTGCACACTCAGAATATAAGGACAATCACCACTACTAGATGCACGTTCATATTTGAAGCTCAAGCATACCAAATTCGACTTTCCTAACATGCTCCTTGGTACTACTAAGACTATACTAGTTCATACAGTTAATTTATAATAAGGAGCATTCGCGCTGTGACACTGAATGGCAGTGGCACAGAGGCCAGAGCATCTAACGCCAGCAACCATGAAGGAGACAAAAATAGAAGGGAGACCTAGGCCAATGGTGCCAGGTCTAACAACCGAGCACCACCAGTGCTAAAGCCAGTCCTGGCAAAATAATTCTCACACCCTTAGATTGGTGTCATCGTGAAAAATTGTGCATAAATATGGGGATTTCTTCTTTATATGATCTATCGAAAGCACTAGATTATTTGAGAGACCAGCTTCCTGTCTGGTTAGCACAGTCTATTATTCAAAGCCATATGTGGCATTACGTCCATTAAGAGGTGTGGAAATTAAATCCATTTCTAATTCAGGGGCTGATTTCGATGCGTTATGAAACTGCTCCGTCCATCGTTCGGAGCCGTTCCTAACTCATCATAGTCAGGCAGTCGGATTCCTTTCTGATCGACCCATTATGATGGTTTCGGTAGGAAAGAAATCTGACCAGTCATTCCAACTGGCTTCTGACAGGCTCAGAGAGCTGGTCCGCCAGTCGGAATGATGTCAGTAATCCCAAGGGCAGCTCTTTCTGTCCGGGGGAATACAATGTTGGATTCCGACAACCTATCTGTGCTGGCCTTTCCGACACAGAAATCTGTCGGAAGTCATCTTTGGGGGCCCCCAGCAGGGCCCCCATGGGTGCACGGCGACTGTCGATCACTGCACCCCGTGGCAGGCACATTGATGTGCCTGCCACGGGGTGCAGGGATGAACTGAACCTCTTTGTTTTACAATGAGAGCATGCATTCCAGTCAGAAAGCATGCTCTCGTTGTAAAGAAAAGTAGTGTGACCGAACAGTGTTCTGTACATCCTAATTGGTCAGTCGGGACTGCCGACAGGAGGTCGGTCGGTCCCAGTATTGAAACGATGTCGGGCGGACTCATCGTAATTAGGCCCTTTGTGTCTCAGCTATTAAGAAACTTGAGTGCTTGCATTTGCCCGTTCCTTCTTGTTTCCCATTACTGTTGGTTTCAGTTGACCTCAAATTCCAATCGTATAAGGTCCTCCTTTTGGTGGCATCTTGTTCACATATGGAGATGGGGGAAACAGGGGCTTTTTCGTGTTCAGAGAATATATTTGTTTTCTGAAGGATTGGTTTTTTTTGTTGCTTACAAGCCCTTCATTTCAAAGATTCCTTCCTTATTTCATTTTTCCCTGTACAGGTTACTATACTTTTCTTTTCCTTTTCTAGGTTCTTCTCCTTTCTCTCTTATTACATGGCTCAGACAAACTATTGTACTAACTTATCAGAAAGCAGGGAAAGAACTCCTAGGACCAGGGACCTGGAGGACGACAAAGGAAGTAACGGCCAGTTACTTACTGGTAAATTTAACTAAACTAAGGACCAATGTACGACTCTTACAATTTGCAGGTCCACAATTGCGTTGTTTTGTGACTCGTAATTTGCGACAAAATGTAATTTATACAGTGGCTCAGAAACTGGTTGCGATTCATAATGGGCTTGTAAATTGCATGCCTCATTAATATTCATGAGGCAGGTGCGATTTGCAATCCCATAGCACTTCCAGGGATGGTGGCCTGCTGGGGTCAGCAGACCACCATGTCTGTGACTGCTTTTTAAATCAAGTAGTGTTTTTTAAAAGCAGCCCGTTTTCCTTGAAGGAAAACAGGATGCATTTAAATAAGAAAAATGAAAGTTTTCTGTTTAATATTTTAGGAGTAGGCAGTGCTCCGTGGGATTACTGCCTGCTCTTAAAAAAATATTTTCACATCCATTCGCAACAAGGAAGGGGTTCCCTAGGGACCCCTTACATTTGCGAGTGGCTCACTACTTACTTGAAGTAGGTGGAAAACTGCAAGTGTTTTGCGACCGCAATTGCGGTCGCAAATTAATTGTACATTGAAGTGCGAGTCGCTATTAGGAAGGGACGCCCTTGGCACGCCCCTTCCTAATAGTGAGTTGCAAACCCAATTTTGCGATTAGGTAATAGGTTACTGACTCGCAAAATAGAGTTTGTACACGGGGCAGACCAATTTTGCAGTCGCACACGGGCTGATTTCCCGTTCGCGACCTCAAAAAATGGTCGTACATCTGGCCCTAATTCTTGATCTTCCTTATCACAGTCCAATCCTCCCGTCCTTCAGCCTCAGGTGGCATTATCTGGTTCACCCGCTTTTTAGGTCGAGCGTGAGCCAGCGCGCAAGTGCTGTCTGCAAGACGTGGAGTACTTGGAAAAATGACTTGGCTCCCGCCTGCTGGTTTCCCATTCCGTCTGCTGGTTTCCCATTGGTACACTGCAGTGTGGCTCTTCTATTCGGCATCCTAAATGGCTCTGGTAGCGTAACATCACTTTTGTGTTGTGCTACAGCAGCACCGCTCAACTACAGTTCCCTTCCACTTCAATTGCTTTTCTAGAATTCCGGAGAGCGCTTTTTTTTTATTACAGCGCGGGCATGCACAGCCGTATCTTCACATATGGCGGCTGCAACTTTGTTTTGCACAAAGTGCGTCTCACACACCTCCTGTGATTAACACTGTGGTCTCCACCCCCACCCCTCCTACAATAGTGATTGTTTAGGCCCCCACCACTCCTCCAATATTGATGAATGATTTTATAGTGTAAATTAGGGCGAACATTACCCACAATCAGTCACAAGACGTTCAACCGGCGCTGAGTCTCGAACATGGATCCCTAGCGCCGAAGTCTGCAGATCCCACTGCTGAGCCACTTCCTCTCCTCTGCAGGCTACTCGCATTAGCAGCAGCTCGCTCTCTGGCTTTTTGTTTCACTATAGTAGCGCTTTCTTCGAGCACCAGTAACATTACACAATTACAGTTTGATATTTTTTGTAGACACACGAAGATTAATCGGCAGCTCAGGGCATTACTTAAATGTCTTTAACAGAGATGCCGATTAATCTCCCTGTGTCTACAAAAAATATGAACATGTTACTGTGTAATGTTACTAGTGCTCGTGGAAAGCGCTACGAAACTGAAACAAAAAGCCCCCAGAGCGAGTGAAGGCTTTGTCTCGGGACTGATCTGACTCGGCGTCTCCCTTGAAGTACTGCTGAGAGTACGTTCTCAGTATCTCCCTTCTATGGAGGTATATCGTACAGGATCAGTGTCTCTTGCCTGTGCCGTGGTGGGCTGGTGTGAAACAAAGTGTCCGTCTCTCCAGTGTATTGTTTTCAGGCCGTATGTATTTAATTGAATTCTTTATAAAAAATCTGACAAATGCTGTTTTTTTTGGGGGGGGGGCATATTTATATCATGCAAACTGACCCGGTATTGGCGCCCTCTACATGAGCACTAGTTTTGTTACAGATGGACACATTTATTTTTGGTATGCACAGGGAGATTAAGTGATTTGCCCAGAATCACAGGATGCTGAGCCGACGCCCAGGCTCGAACCTAGTTCCTCAGCTCCAAAGTCGCCAGACATCCTCTCCCCCTCTCCGTATTTTCTTTACATGTTTGTGCACAGTACCCAAAGAGTTGAAGTGGAAGATGTTTTATTCGATTTTTTAATGCCACATTTAAATAGGGGTTTGTCAGTGAACCCCAACATATGTATGAAGGATCTTCATACTTTTGTTGTGAATGTTTTGAATCGATACAACGTCGTTGTGCGGCAAGATTGATTCAGGAAAGTACGTGGAGAGAAACAGATTACTATCAATGTATACCTACGTAACCCCCCAGTGCCTTGTTATAAAACCTGACTGCCGGCGTACAATGTCCTGTTACAAAAACATTGTGAATGTATGTGGCCTTTTATATTCAGAAGTACTTTGCAGAAGTGCACAAGCGGATGCATTCCCGGACTACGGAAATGTCTCGGAGTTGTGAATTTGGCTTCTGTGCAAGTTCATAGTAAATGTTTCCTGTCTGCCGGCTTCGGAGTGAGGGGTTTAGTACATGGTTTTGTTAAGGCCTCTGGGCGGGTTTCAGAGGGGTGAAGCTCTAACAGCTCATATTGGGCTCAGATCTTAAAGCAGAGGATTGTCAAACACCTGCGGGAATCCTGTCAATCACCCATCTATTAAGAAACAAGACTGGGGACCTGACACATGAACATTAGTGCCTCACAAGACACAGCACTGGACAGCAGTATCTGTTAGTTTCTGCCGTGCCACTACATCCTGTGATTCTTGGTAAATCTCCTCGCATACAAAACAAAAACAAGCATTGGCATAGCCAATAGGTCTCGCCTTTGGGACCTTATAAGTGCTTAGCCATGCAACAGTCGATGTTGTTGCACCAAGGATTTTGTGCTGCATAACTAAATATTTATAAGGTCCCAAAAGCGAGACCTATTGGCTATGCCAATGCTTGTTATTTCTACCTATGGGTTTTAGCTTAGTACTACAGGAACTATGCAGTTTTGTGATTTAAAAGCTCACTTGGTTGGATAAGCAAGCAATTTCTTTGAGCGGAAACATTTACTCATTTGATAAGTCGATTGCAAATATAAGTAATGAATATTCTGTGATATGGTCCAACATTGCCATCAAGGGGTTCTTGTAACATCATAAACTTACGAGGCCGAAAGCCGAGCAATTTGTAACTGACAGCTGAAGCCTGAGGACTTTGTATTTTGCACACTAGGCCAATGCCTTTAGCTATAGACTGACTCCTGATCTAAAGCAGTACTTTGTTATAATGTGGCACATTTGCTGCCTCCCTGTTCAAAGAATCAATTCTCAAAATCTCTCCTTTTTTTGCGTTCAGTTCTAGTTACTGATCGCTTGTCATTTCGCTGCCATTTTTTAGGTCTCAAACCAAGAACCCTTCATTCTAAATTTACCTGTCAAGTCTCAATGACAGAATCTCATTCAATTGACTGCATCAGTGTCAGTTGTTCACGGATTACTGAGCTCAGCACACTTAGCTGCAGCTATGAAAGTAACATCTAACACACAAGCACAGGCATCAGTAGGGTTTCGTGTCTTAACGTTTTTAGACAACTGCTGAACACTATCAACTCTTGCAGAAGTGAAAAGGGTCTGTTATATCATAATCACGGCTCGTTTTCAAGTTTTTCAAATAAAGTTTCTTTAAAAAATGTCTTGATTAGTAAAAACGTGTATTAAGCAGTTTAGCTAATCAAAAGCATAAATAAATCCAACGTCTGTTATTTTTATTCTAGGTGCTTGATTCGGTACTGAGCGGTCAAAGATCACATCCAACACTCTGGGTGCTCTAGACAATTGGTTTCTGTAAACATTGTTATAATGCAGTCCTTACTCTCATGCCCTCACTGACAGGCATGTTCGTCTGAGTCAGTTATGTTCACGTTACTTGAGATGGCTTTGGCACTGAATGTTGCTTCAAAGTGAGTAGTTCTTCTGTTTGAGTTACTATAAAAAATATGTATATCTTACCTAAATCGCTCCGGAATCTTCTTCGTCCTGAGACTGAAACCGGATGCTGAAACTCCCTTGCCCAATCCTGGCGCTGCTAACATGCAGCATGTTAGCAGCTCCAGAATTGGTGGGAGCACCCTCACTCAGTGCTCTACAGTGCCCTGGAGGCCTCCACTGACTCTCAACCCAGCTGTCTTAAGACAGCTGCCTTGAGAGGTTTAAAGTGCACACATGTGGCTGCCCGTCGCAAGATGCCCGGCCAAAAAGACATGCGCACTTTAAACAGTGCATTAGGCAGCCCACCCTCTTCCCAGCTGCTGTCACTCAGCAGCAGCCCCCCCCCCGTCCTGATGCTTGTCTCGGGATGGAGTTGAAAAATAAAATGGTAATGAACTACCATTTTATTTTAATCTCTGGGGCTTTGGGAGGGTATTTTATGTGGGGCAATGCTCCTACACTCCAACGGTGGAGCCGCCCTGAACTCTTCTTGAATGGCGGTACAAAGGGGGGTGGTGATGGACGGAGCATCAGAACCAAACAAACACTCACACCCAGTCAACAGATCCGGGTTTGATCCATCACCGTTCTTTAGCCCACTCTGCCACCCAAGTTCAGACATGGCCATATGCAAATCAGTCTGACCCTGTTCCTCATGGGAACAGTCCAGCCTGAACTGCCAAGCCATGCCTTCCCTGGACCGGAAACAAGCTTCCTCGGACCGGTTTTTGGCATTCCAGCCGTCTTCAGCCAGGCTTGCTTGAATCCAGTGGCAAAGTGGATTCAAGCAAGCCTGGCTGAAGACGGCTGAAATGCCAGAAACCGGTCCAGGGAAGACATGGCTTGGCAGTTCAGGCTGGACTATTCCCATGAGGCACAGGGTCAGACTGATTTGCATATGGCCATGTCTGAACTGGGGTGGCAGAGTGGGCTAAAGAACGGTGGTGGATTAAACCCAGATAAGTTGACTCGGGGTGAGTGCTTGCAATGTTCAACACTCTGTCCATCATTTCCTTTGGTTTTGCTCTCTTCTTGTATGGCCCTTAAGGACAGTAAAATACACATACAGCACTTTAAGAATACTCAACTGTAGTATACAAAATTAGATGGTATGCACTGCTTGATGTATGCCACTATGCCCTTTCTGATACTATATCTGATTCCTCAAGCTGGAGGGTCTTCTCATGCCAATCAAAGTGTGCACACAAATTACATGTTTTAAAACAACCAATAATGAAGTGCCCCACTGTAAGTCAGACAAACATGGTAATATGAATGTTGAATGCAAAAACCCTTATCCTATTCAGAGAGTTGGTTGTGCACACTGGAAATGCATGCACATCTACTCACCAAGCCATTTGTGGGTAACCACAAATACCTTTCTGACACAATTACCCGTATAGAAAAGGGAAAAGATTTACTTGTGTGACGCTCAGTAGTGACACCCTTTGCCAGATGGATATTTTAAGGGAAAATATCCCCATAATTGATGGTATGTAGGAGACGAGGGTTACTCATTGAAAAAATATTTACCCAGGTAGGAAAAACACACAAGTGCATTTTCTCATGTGAGATTATACACATGTATATTCCCCCTTGTAAAGTGTAATTCTCATTAGAACACTGGAATATTGGGAGCTCAATTGAAGACAATGGAGTGCTCCGGCTTTTAATGGCTGGTAGAAGCCCAGAGCATCAACATTCCAATATTTGCCTTTGTTCACAGCTTTTGATGAGAACAAAGTCCTCATGGAGCCTGAGGGGATGTCAACCCCCTTGGCTCCGTGAGGCCTTTGTTTTACTATTTGAGCACTCTGCCCTCGAGGACGGAATGTTCTAATAGCCGTATAGTCCTCCATAGCGGGCTATTCCGGCCATTAAAAGCCTGCTCCCTCGTTAAAGTCTCTCAACTTCGGCTCAGGTCTTTAATAGCCGGCTATATTAGAACATGAGAATGTTGGGAACTCCATTGGAGACAATGTGGAGGGTAAGGGCCAATAATGGCTGGTAGAGAACCCACATTTTTCTTTATATTTAAGAACCTTCTGCCTGAGTGTGTGGAATGTTCCAATAGCATCTTAGACCTTCTGGCTCCTGCTACAAAGCTTGTTAATGGTCCTATCCCTTGTCTTAATCCTTGCCTGTGACTCAGGCCTTTAATAAATGGTAAGTGTGCCTTTAAGAAGCACTATTCCACTTGGCAGGGGCTGTAATGTTAAATTACTTTTGTAAGATTCCACCTGCAACGCTGCAACTAGTACAGGTTAGCTGACTTAAACTTCAAGAGTTGTAGGCACTTGCAAAAATGGTAAATCTGCATCCATGTAAGGTACTAAACCTCCAGATGCAAATTTACTAAGTTCTTAGACAATTTGTAGCTGTGTTAATTAAGCAAAATTGCTACCTGCTCAGGGTGTTAACAGTTGGTAATGCCCTCTGCAGAGGGTAATTACCTCTGTTAATTGCCTGCACTCCAGCTATGGTCATGAGAAAAAAGGCGAGGACATGTAATGAGGGTGATGACAATTGATAGCTGTTGAATTCTCACAACATGAGGACAATAACTCTATTAGGACATCTCCATAATCTGAGCGATGACCGACACAAGTGGGTAACAGTGTCCGCCTGCTTCAAGTTGCTGCTCAACAATGTCTCTGATGATAGTATGCAAATCACCGCCACAAGTTAGTGGAAGTATTGTAGAAATTAGATTGGCTGAGCCAGTTGTAACATTCCATGCACTTTCCTAATATTTCTTGAGTAAAATAATACAAAACCTTTCCACTCTCCATGGTGAAAAAGACAGTTAAATCATAAAGTACCAAGCAATTGAAGTTGTGAATAAATATAAATAAACTCCATCATAATCAAGAGTGTGTCTATGATTATGCATTCAAAGCAATTGCAATCATTGCTTCTAAAGTCATTGTTCTTGTCATAATAATTTCCATACACTGGCTAATCTCTGATTTGAAATAAAAGCTTGTCAAGGATTGCTTTAGAAGAAATCGTTGCATGCATAGGCAGACTCCAGAAAAGGGGCTGGCTAATTCTATCGTTTACAATATTTTTCATTGGAATTTCATTTCAGATCATCAAGGCCCACGTCAGTTGCTAGCCATGCGAAATATGAATATTTATCATTATCATTAAATCACCTGAAGCAAATGAGCGCAGCCTCTTGAAAGCAGCCTTCAGCTGTCGCAAATTGATTATAATTGAGCTAGTGCCTCTGCATGCACAATTGCATATTTCAAGAAGAACGAGAAGAAGCCATCTTTCGTTATTGAAGGCACATTTAAAAATGTGGACACTGTGCCAGCATTGTTATTGAAGTGTAATTATACATCCACTGAAAATGTGTATGTGCGTGTGCATGCGTGTGTGTGTGTGTGTGTGTGTGTGTGTTTCGTGTGTGTGTGGTAAAAGACAAATGTTTAAATTCTGGCATAGACACATGACATTTCATCCTTCTGAGGTGCATTTCAGCTAATTATTTGACGTTGGCTGATATTTGTTGCTGCTATATCTGCCTACAGATAAACCAATTCAAATAACGCACCCATAGGTGGAGAGCGGCGCATTAAAATGCTATAGAGGCCTAGGTGTACAGGACTCTGTGCAACTCTGATCATGAATGTAGCACAGAGAAATGTGAAAAGTTTTCAATAACCTCTACATTTTAGTAGCATCCACCATTTCACAATACATGTGTTACAATTTATCGGGGGAGTATTACATAAAGTGCCCCGGGAGCTCAACATGCATTTGCACTCATTGTCTGCACCCACAGGGTATTGCATTACAGATGAGGCAGCAGATGCTTGTGCACCCCTTCTGCAATACAGATAGCACCAGTGCACATATGATGCTGACACTATAACAGGTGGTGTGACTTCATTTGCATAGGGTTGTGGCCCTTTGCAAATGAGCTAAATACTTCGTTTCTACACCTGCACCATATTATGAACGTAGCGCTGAGGCAAAGAAGCCGTCAAGTGGTGCATTGACTATACACCAAATAGCAGTCATGAACAGATGTGCGCCTCTGAGGGCAGCCATCTGGAAGCAGGAAAAGGGGTCCCACTGACCACCCAGACATCCCTATGCTGGCAGGTGCAGTCGCTCACTGCACCCACCTGCAATGGGACCCTTTGTACCTCCTTTGAAATGCAGGTAGGTACCAACTGCACATTGAATAAGGGAGAGTTTGCTTCAAAAAGCTGCTTCACCTTTCACTAATGTGCCGCCCCCAGGTCAGGTGCAGGTTTGCGGCTGCCCTGGAGACAGTGCATTGATTGTAATAGGAGCACTGTCCCTATCTGCTCTTAGCGCACCTGTTTAAAGGTGTGCAGTGGCATAAGCGGGATGCTGTGCCTGATACATAATATGGGTTCAGGGATGGAAACTCAGTATCATTTTTAGAGCTTCTTTTCTAAGAAGAACTACGCTCTTCTTTCGCACACGGTTTATCTCACACTGGTGTTGTACACATTAATTTAAGACTAAATGCCAATGTGCCAATCTCAGGAACATGTCTAGTATATTTTGCTAAACTATGGAAGGTTGTCTATGGAGCCTCACAGAAGGTTTCTATTCAGTATAAAACATATATCTGCCAACCTCTTAAAATTGAGGGTCAAGTGAAGACTTCAAGAGGGTAATCCCATTAAGGTGAATAGAAAATTGTCCACACATGTAACATGTTGAATTGCTTCACGTCCATAAACCATATAGGTTGGTGTCACCATGATTGTATAATGTCATCAGTGATGCCATCTGAGATGCCATCAGTGATTTCATCAATGATGCAGTTAACATGTCATGAGTGATGTAATATGTGAGGTCGTAACCACTACTTGGTGGGGGTGAAAGGTATAGTTACCTCAGTAAAAAATAACTGGGGAACTTTGGTGGTGCTTTTGTTTTTTAAACATTAGTTTTTGTCTCATTTTAAAACCTAACTATAATGTCACTTTAACCTTTGTTTTTATCTGGGAATTTCCAGGTGTTTTCTTACATAAGCTAAGATATTACTACAATTCATAACTATAACATTACATTAACCTTAGTGAATGTCTAGAACGTTTTGATTATATTTATCCATCTCCCCTGCGATTCATGGTTTTTGGCCCTTGGCCATGCCCAACAAGGGGTTGGCCACATGGTCTGGCCTCTGGCCAGGCCCTGTGCCGAGCCATCCCACGGCCAGCAGACCGCCTGCATCTTTCAGTTAAAATGCAAGTCCTCAAGATTCGAAAGTGTTAAGCTATTTTAAAACAGTGAATTCGTCAACTTGAATGCGGTTAATGTTTTTGTTACATAAAGCATAGGGACTGATAGGGGAAAGACAATTTTTTACAGAGTTCTTCCATTCAATTATGTTGTCCTAGTTTGAAAATTAGAAGCAGTTAGAAAGTGACAATATCTATGCTGAGTTTATAAGCTTCCCTACCTTTAATGGGGTTTCTGTATTTCATTGACAATATCTCATTGTACAATCAACATCTTTCAACCACTAAAGATACAGTTTTTGGGAGTGGTGAGTATCTCAATGCAACTCTGTCGTACTTTAATATTCGGGACCGCGTAGGGGACAGGGCCCTACCCCTGTCTATCTTGGTATTAGCAAACCGCAAATGGTAAATGCGGCATGTACGAGTGCTTTATATATCGTTCTAGCTATGAATGCACTGCGTACACGTTATTCTGCTTCACTACGCGGGTTCCATTTTGGAAGCAGTGGCCATCTTGTCATTGCCCTCACATAGGCTATAATGGAGTAAATACGGGCCTCACAGTACATGGGCTTTCCCTCTGACTTCTCTGTGACCTGGGCAGCTGGCTCTGCTGCCCCAGGTCAAACCGGTCTCACGAGCTCCCCTTCCTCCTTCCACCTGTGATTAGCATCAGGGCCTGACCCGTCATAAAACCCTTTCATTCTATACAATCCTCCGGCTAATCTCTTCCACACCTGCTTGTTCCTGCTTTATGACTTGTTTCCCAAAACAGGAGATGCTCATGTTTATTGGGGGGTCTATTGACATCCGATGTGGGATCTGAACCTTACTGTGTAAATCATTGTGGGCTGGCCGAACTGGAATGTGGGATGGTCATCATGACTCTGCCTTTTCTTTGTAATGTACACTTGTATATTGCCGTATCATAAAACCTAGGAATGTATGCTTGAGGCAAGGAAAAGCGTATTTAAGATGAAGTCCGTTTCTATGATTTTCAGCAGTCTCCTGAGAACATACACGCTGTTGTACTTCTAGGATACCTGTAATTGGTCTGCAGCCAATAAACGAATCTTTGACTTCACCCAGAAGACTCTGTGTTTCTGTAGGTCTGGAACAGGGTGAACCCAGAAGTCATAGGGTGTGTGCCCCTGCACCGCTGGGTCTAAAATACCCGGTACTTCAGTTTGGCGCCCAACTCGGGACGATTTCAGCGGTACCAGTCCAAGCCAGAGGTTCGTGAGGAGCTTCGTGTGGAAATTCCGGAGGAAGGCCGCCACTTCATCGACCCCTGCATGTCGACGTGGTCCGAAAGTCTTTTCTGCGAGGTTCTCCGCGTCCCGACGGCTACGAAGGACTGCTGCCCTGATTAATCGACCTGTTTTGGACCCTTGACGAATTTGAGAGAGCGAAACAATCGAGAGAGTCTTCTGGTGACGCCATCGATCAGCAATATTCAGTTAAGTATAAGTGGAGCGTCTCCCATTTGTTTTTGGTATCCTTCGGGATCGTTTGATTTGGTAATTTGGTACTTTGGAGTTTGCAAACGCCAAAACCAGAGGACTCGTGTATTCACAAGGCTATCGTAATCGATAATCCTTTGACGTTTGGATCTAGACTAGTGAGCAAAGATGCCTGGCTCTGGACTATTTGGTAGATTATTCTGTTTGGGTTGTGGAAAAGATTTCCAGCTAGAGGAATCATGTCCGGTTCCTCCGGTTGGAACTCCAACTTATGAGCTCTATGTAAAACATGGCGTAGGCCCCATTGCATATAACGAAGTGTGGATCCACTACACCAGGAAAGATGGTGTTTTAAAATGGCCCCAAAATGGTAGTTTTGATACCGATATTTTAGATCATTTGGAAATTAAATTGTTTAAGAAGAAAGCCCGGCCGGCGATGATTGACTCTTTCCGCTTATGGCGAAAGGAAGCCAAACAAAAGGAAATTAAGCTAGCGAAAAAGAATAAGAGAGAGAAAGGTATGACAGTAATGCAAGCAGCTGTACAATTTAAAGACAATGAAGAGGAGCAGATGAGTGAGCAATTGCACAGGCAGCGCAAGTTAGGGATTGACAAATGTTACCCAGCTTTACCACATTCTAAGCAGAATGAGTTAGAAGAAAAGGAGAAAGATCCCCTGATGTTACATTTGTTGAGTTCGCCACCCCCGTATGCTCAAAATGCCACGGCACCTCCCCAGCTTGTAAATATGCCACCTCCAGTGAATATACTGCAAGCCTTGCCGCAACCGCCAGTTGCTTTGCAGCCGGTTCCTATCCCTGTAGCGCAGCCCTCTCAAGGGCCGCCAGTTGTGCTTCCAACTGCCCCCGCACTTCCTGCGACTTTGCCTAATACAGCAGCTGCCTCCCCTGACACTCTTCCTTCCACCACTCCAGTACCTGTTTCTACATCCTCTTTTCTTCCCTCTGTTTTTCCCCCTGTTCTCGCCTCAGCTTCTCCTTCAGCGCGACAGCGCTTAGCTAATGTGGTTACTACATTAATGTCTCCTCTCTTTGAGTCATCTGGTGCGACTCCTGGTTTACAGCGTAAGCAATTGCGTAGCCAATTGCCTAACCCCGATGAGAAAAAGGTAATAGATAACATGGCGCGTAGATGGATTGTTTTTCCTTCACTGTATGATGTGGAGTCAGTTGTCAACGTTTTCCATCAATGGGATGCCCCAAAACAGAGATATGTGTTTGAGAAAATGTGCGAAATTCTCTGTGAAGAATTGGAGGATAGTGGTAAAAATCCGAACCCGCAGGAATTGTGTAGAGTGAGGTTCGATTTTGGAACTGGTATAATTGTGGACCGTGGAGTAGATAAAGCAGTTGCGGTTGTATTGTCCTTTAGGAATGATGATTGCCAACAATCATTGTTTGAACAAGATGTCCTTGTGGGGAAAAAGGTAAAAGCGCGACAATACCCTATGAGAGAAGTTCCCCCGGTATGGAAGGAAGCGGTTGCAGCTGCCGGTGGTAACCCCGCTGTGGCAGCGCATTTCCAGCGTGTTTGGGTGCATGTTCCATGGAAGCGCTCTGAGGTGTTAGCGCTTAAGCAGTCCTTGCCTGATCCCCGTAAGAACCCAGCAGGTTATTATAAAGAGTTGTCACAGACGGCAGGGTCATGCATTATGAATCTGGCCGACATAGACATGTTGTTTGGTAATGTTGTTCCACAGCCTCTATGGGGGTCAATTCGTAATGTAGATCACAATGCAGAACTAGGGGATACATGGGCTAACATTGTTGCTGCTGATGCTAGACAAACTGGTGGTGCGAAACCAGAACCTTTAGTAGCTGAACTGCCTGGTAGAATCATCACGTATATGAAGACAATAATGCCTGCGATGCGCGTAAATTGGGACAAGTTATCTGCATGCAAGCAGAAGAAAGATGAGACAGTGTCAGACTTCTTTACTAGGTTTGAAGAAACGTTTATCGATCACAGTGGGCAGGATATGAGTACTGAGGGTGGCCAACGGTTGTTTGTGGATAAGTTTGTGCAGAATTTACTTCCTGACCTGTGTAAAAAGTTAAAAGATTCAGAAAGTTCTTGGGCTGTTTCTTCTTCAGCGCAAATACTGGCTACTGCACAGTATTATGAAAATAGAGATAAAGACGAGAAAGATAGAACAGAGAAGAAAACGAAGGAATTAAAGACAAAGGTCCTTTTACAGCAGGCCTATCCGCCACGTGGAGGTAAGAATAATTATAGGCAACCCCAAGGTGTCTATCACCAACCTCAACAGTTTCAGAACAACCAGCAAATGAATGGGTATTACCAACCACGTGTCCCTGTAGGTCCCAACCAATGTTCATACTGCAAAGAGGAAGGTCATTTTAAATACAGTTGCCCTAAATTGCTGCAGCGTAACGGCAATATGTATGGCGCCAGAGGTAGGGGTGGTCAGCAAGCTCCTAGACGCAGAGGGCGTGGAAGTGTTCCCCAGAACGCGCGTCCTCTGCCGCCTCAAAGTACCATCAATAGCTTTGATCAGCAAGCTAACGCGACTAGTAATACGGCCCAGTATTATAATAATGATTATTATGCAGAGGACGGCGATGCAGAAAATAATGATTACTAGGACAGCCATAGACAGAGAGAGGGAGTTGTTTCAGTGCCAGTGGATCAGAGCGGACCATATGTTGAGGTGACTACAGCAAATGTAACAGAGCCTTTTCTGCTAGACACTGGTGCTGCAAAGAGTTCAATCATGCATTCAAAACTCCCTGGCGCACCTTTGTCTGGCGATATAAATGTTTCGGTAGGTTTTTCTGGCGCCCCAGTTAGGAACCCGATTTCTAGTCCCATGTCACTTTCTGTTGGACCTTGCGAACTGAAAGCACCCCTGATCCTAACAACAGGTTGTGGTGAGAATTTGCTGGGATTAGACTTGTTGAAAAGATTGCACGCTACACTGTATTGTTCTCCTTCAGGAGTACAACTTACATTAGGCAAGAAAGTGATTTCCCCAATGTACTTGTCTAAAAATACAATGCCGCCTGAATTGTCATCCCTTTCGGATGCCCTTTGGGCTACTGGTCCCAATGATGTGGGCCTCTTGGAGATACCGCCATATGTGGTGACTTTAAAGGCTAATGTCAGACTGCCACGTATTCCCCAGTACAAGATCTCTATTGAAGGGCAGAAAGCATTGTTAGACATTGTCAGCGACTTGATTAATAAGGGTGTGATTGAAGAGACAAGAGGCAACGTTTGCAATAGTCCGATTTTAACTGTCTTAAAACGAACGGATCCTTCACAGCCACCTGTTTACAGATTTGTGATTGATCTTAGAGAGGCTAATAAGATTGTTGTGCCACAGTTTCCGGTTGTCCCTGATATAACCGCCTTGTTAACGATGATTCCAGCCTCTGCTGCATGGTTTTCAGTGATTGATTTAAAGAATGCTTTCTTTAGTATCCCAATTGCAGAAGAGAGCAGAGACATTTTTGATTTTAGTCTGGGAGGCCGAAGCTTCTGCTTCAAACGCGCTCCCCAGGGCTACTGTGAGAGTCCATCCATATACAGTCAGGCTTTGAAAGCGCAGCTTGATGCACTTGTTTTACCTAGTGGCGCTATCCTGATTCAGTACGTGGATGATTTACTAATTGCCGCGGATACTGAGAAGATCTGTAAAGAAGCCACATTGTCACTGTTGCGCCATTTATCCGCTTTCCATCACAAAGTGTCTCTCTCTAAGCTGCAATATTGTCGACAAGAAGTGACCTACTTAGGTCATCTCTTATCGAAGGAGGGAAGGAAACTGACCCCAGAAAGAATTCAAGCCATTGCACAGTTGAGTGTGCCAAGAACACAGAGAGAAGTGCGTGCTTTCTTGGGCATCACTTCATACTGTAGGCATTGGATCCCTAGTTTTTCTTTATTGGCAAAACCTTTGTTAGCCTTAACATGCAAAGACACACCGAATCCTATCCCATGGTCTGAAGAATGCCAGAAAAGTTTTGTGGAATTGCGTAATGCATTATGTTCAGCACCTGTGTTGGGCACTCCTGACTACAGCAAACCTTTTACATTGTATGTTCACGAGAAAGATGGTTGTGCGTTGTCAGTGTTAACACAGCCTTTTGGCGACAGACCGCGCCCATGCGCATATTTCTCACCAACCTTGGACCCTGTAGCAAGGGCATTGCCAAGCTGTCTGAGAGCGACAGCTGCTGCAGCGATGTCTATCCGACAATCTGCTGGTTTGGTAATGGACAATACATTGATTGTTATGGTTCCACACGCTGTAGACACATTATTAAATAGGACCAAGACACAACACTTGACTAGTGCGCGATTATCAGGTTATGAACTTACACTGTTAGCAAATCACATACACATAAAGAGATGCAATACGCTGAATCCAGCTACATTGTTGCCAATTCCAGTAGACTCAGATGAGATTGAGCAACATGACTGTCTGTTCAGAACAGAAGAAGAGACGAAAGGGAGAGTAGATCTAAAAGATACTCCCCTGACTGAGTGTGATGGCACTTTATGGGTAGATGGTTCATGTTTCAAGCTCCCTAATGGTGACACGACTGCTGCATATGCTATCACGACTTTACACACGGTCGTGGAAACTGCACGAGTGCCACATAATTCGGCCCAAGCAGCGGAATTAATCGCCCTCACGAGAGCATGTGTGTTGTCTGAAGGAATGAGAGTGAATATATACACAGATAGCCAGTACGCCTTTGGCGTGGCTCATAATTTTGGGCGTTTGTGGAAGGAGCGTGGGTTCCTGACGTCGCATGGAGCTAAAATTCAGAATGGCAAGTTGGTGAATGATCTCCTTGAGTCACTGACCCTACCGTTGCAAGTTGCGATCATGAAATGCAGTGCGCACAAGAAAGTCACAGATGATGTTGGATGTGGAAATGCGTTTGCTGATGAGACCGCGAAAGAAACAGCACAGAATGTGAAGACTAGAATGTATGTTGCAGGCCCCGCAAGATGGGTTAATGATGTGGGAATGTGTGAGAACACAATAGAGAGTGTGAAGTCGCTTCAAGCTGAAGCCACAGAGGAAGAGTTAAGCAAGTGGAGAGAAAGTATGGGTAAGTTGGATGAGAATGGTTGTTGGATTGATCTGACAGAACATAGGCGATGGTTGTTGCCTGATGCATATGTGCTTCCAGTGGTTACAATGGCACATGGAATGGCACATATCAGTACGAAAGGTATATGCAAGCTGTTGGCTCCAGTATGGCAGAATGCTGGGATTCCCAAGTGTGCAGAGAATGTGGTCAAGAATTGCATAGTATGTTTGAAGTACAACCCTGGTAGGGGAACCCCAACTCCAGCTGGTCACTTTGCACCCCCATCATGTCCATTTGAAGTTTTGCAGCTGGACTTTATTCACATGGAAAGATGCAACAACCTGAAATATGTACTGGTGGCTGTTTGTGCTTTCTCAAAATGGATAGAGGCTTATCCTCTGAAAGATAACACTGCCCTATCCACAGCCAAAGCCCTTGTGAAGGAATTTTTCCCTAGGTTTGGGATGCCAAGAATGGTGTGGTGTGATAACGGAAGTGAGTTTGTGGGTAAAGTGATGAAGAATGTATGTGAAGGGCTAGGGATAAAGCAGAAGTTCCATGCTGCAAATCACCCCCAATCAGCTGGATTAGTAGAACGCTACAATGGAGCCTTAAAGCTCAAGCTAGCCAAAATCCAGGCGAGCACCGGTCTTAAATGGCCTGACGCTCTGCCTCTAGCACTCCTGTCCACCAGAATGACCATACACTCACGAGTGGGACTTAGTCCTTACGAGGTTGTCTTTGGCCGTCCGGCCAATGTATGGGGTGTACCGAGGCCTACGAAGTTCAGTGAGATAGAGCATCCAGTACTGCTCGATTACCTGTATGATTTGACTGTTAAACTGCGTGTTTTGCACCAACAGGTACATGATACTCTTCCCCAAGCTTCTGAACCTCCTGGACACCCTATCAATCCTGGTACGTGGGTGCTAGTCCAAAATTTCCAGCGCAAGAGCAACGACGAGCCTCGCTGGATCGGCCCTCATCTTTTTCTTCTTTCGACAAGATCAGCAGTGCGAGTAAAAGGGAAGAAGCACTGGATCCATGGTACCCACTGTAAAGTAGTCCCCTTGCCTCTGCCATATGACCAGTGGGTCAAGGAGGGTATCGCCGACTCTGAGACAGACACTGTACCTCGTTTTGTACCATTCAGTGACGCACGCATAAGAGACACAGTTTCAGACCAAGAGAGTGACAATATTCTGCAGGAAGCTGTGCCACCATCAAATCGACTGGACACCACTGAGCCTGAACTTTTGTTTCAAGACCAAACAGCACCTGGCCGTCTCCGCTATAATTTGAGACCTAGGCCCATGGACAAATAAAGATTTCCTTACTATTTCCTTTTTAACATTTTTGCTCTCCCATCTGAAGGACTTTCTTGATTTTTGTTTTTCGAACCACCATCCGGGTTCTGCCGCAGGGTCGCGGTGCCAAGACTTTGGGGTACAGGCCGAAGACGCTAGGTCGACGGTCCTGGTTGGTCTAGGGCGTTTCCCTGGACTGACAGGCGTACTCCTTAGCAGAAGAAACTCATCCACCGCGAGCGGCCCGAGTAGAGGATGGAGTTTTTTAAGATGGAGAGACCGATTGAGGAAATGAACTTTAACGCAAGGATGTGTAGAATTGTAAAAAGTAAATGTTTTGTCTTTTTGTGCCTTTTTACACTGTGTAGCATAATAATGTTTATTGTAGGATTTGTGTTTTTCTCCGCTCAAAAGCCCATTGAACCCACTGAACAGCCTATACCTCTTTCTACTGCCTCCTCTCACTCTTTTCACCCTTTGCCTGAGCACGAACAGACCAGACGATCAGAGTTCGTAAATAACTCGTTTATCCAGCTCTTGCACCAGCACCAACTGGTAATGAATACGACCAATTGCTGGGTGTGTGGGTTAATGCCACATACCATTAACAAGGGTATTCCCTACCTGGTGCTGCCGTACAGTTACAATGGATCGTCATGGGCATTCCAAACCATGTTTCTCTATGCTCTAGATACATACTCCCCTCGCCAACCGCGTTCCATCAGACCTATCACCAATAATAAGGCTTTGATGAAAGGAGTTGCCGATATGAGTAGGGATATCGATGCATACTCATCCATTCCCAAAGAAGAGTTGAGACCTTATGTAGGATGGAACACGACAGGGTATAGTATTAGTCTGGGTGAAAGACAGCGAAAAATCTCATCTCCAATCTGGGTCGTACCCCACATGGGTCGGTTCTGCTTACAGGGTAATGGTCAGAATCCTAGAGCTCAACTGGGAAGAAGTGACTGTATTGAAACGTACACTTTCCCGTCACAGTTTTCCCCTGCGTTTTTGGCTGCCAAGGGCACATATTTCATCTGTAATGACCGAGCATATACATGGCTGCCCCCTGATTTCTCGGGCACATGTTATATTGCGAACTTGCTACCGCCGACATTTACTGCTGCCTCTGACTATCACAAGACCAGAGTTGTGAGAGGTGTGATTAGTAAGGAGGATACTGCCGGTCAGGAAGCGGGAGACTTCTTCTTGGGTTTCCTGCCGTTTTGGGGACCTATGGTCAATAGTAGGAACCTGAGACAGCTGACTCGTGTGGTTGAATCCACTGTCAATGTAACGGCTGGTGCCCTTAGTAATCTGACAGCTGAGCTCCAAGCGGATCGCCTTATGACTCTGCAGAACCGCATGGTTCTAGATGTTATTCTTGCAGACCGCGGTGGGGTATGCAAGGTCATCCAATCCAGTTCATACCAGACAATGCTCCAACAGTGTATCAAGCCATCTCCAAACTCCATAAAATATCTGAATCCATACACGTGGATAAGGGAGATTGGTCACTGGTGGGGTGGTTCTGGGAATTGATATCTGCCTGGGGTTGGAAAGTTCTGATGGTCATTGGAATGATCTTAGCCATTCTTTTCCTGTTCTGTCTGTGCCTACAGTGTGCTCCTGCGATATGTGGCCTCTGTGCTACCTTATGTATAAGGAAACCTGTATCGAGGGACGAACTAAGTAATAGGATGATGCTACAGCAACATCTCCATGACTTTGTGAACATTGACCTAGACTCGGATTAAGATGAGTATAGTGATTGCCTATGTAAGGGCAAAAGGAGGGTCTGTCGTACTTTAATATTCGGGACCGCGTAGGGGACAGGGCCCTACCCCTGTCTATCTTGGTATTAGCAAACCGCAAATGGTAAATGCGGCATGTACGAGTGCTTTATATATCGTTCTAGCTATGAATGCACTGCGTACACGTTATTCTGCTTCACTACGCGGGTTCCATTTTGGAAGCAGTGGCCATCTTGTCATTGCCCTCACATAGGCTATAATGGAGTAAATACGGGCCTCACAGTACATGGGCTTTCCCTCTGACTTCTCTGTGACCTGGGCAGCTGGCTCTGCTGCCCCAGGTCAAACCGGTCTCACGAGCTCCCCTTCCTCCTTCCACCTGTGATTAGCATCAGGGCCTGACCCGTCATAAAACCCTTTCATTCTATACAATCCTCCGGCTAATCTCTTCCACACCTGCTTGTTCCTGCTTTATGACTTGTTTCCCAAAACAGGAGATGCTCATGTTTATTGGGGGGTCTATTGACATCCGATGTGGGATCTGAACCTTACTGTGTAAATCATTGTGGGCTGGCCGAACTGGAATGTGGGATGGTAATCATGACTCTGCCTTTTCTTTGTAATGTACACTTGTATATTGCCGTATCATAAAACCTAGGAATGTATGCTTGAGGCAAGGAAAAGCGTATTTAAGATGAAGTCCGTTTCTATGATTTTCAGCAGTCTCCTGAGAACATACACGCTGTTGTACTTCTAGGATACCTGTAATTGGTCTGCAGCCAATAAACGAATCTTTGACTTCACCCAGAAGACTCTGTGTTTCTGTAGGTCTGGAACAGGGTGAACCCAGAAGTCATACGGTGTGTGCCCCTGCACCGCTGGGTCTAAAATACCCGGTACTTCAACTCAGGGCAATATCTCACGAAGATGGCCTTCATCTTGTATCCTTATCACAATGTATTTTTTCTGGTTCCTCAAGAGGCCGCCATGTCATGCACTGGTCATCCTGACATCATCTATACCTCAACTACAATTCAATCCTTGTCTGATTGACATGGCCAAGTAACACAGGGGGAAATGGCTATCCTTCCCTTTTCAGCTCTAGGACTACAACGATAACCAATATCATAACCGAATAATAAACACTCATTGATTTTCAATGGCAACGCCTACTAATGCCAAAATGTGAGATGCAACTGCTCTAGACCCCTTATCACACCATGTCCTTGTGGCAACTAAGATATGAAGAAAATAAGTCTGTGAAGACTACTATTGGCTTCATTATGTAGGGCAAGATGTAGAGGGCTTTACTGAAGTGAGGGCACTGCATATAAGTCTTAACGTCCGCATCTTAAAGTCTTTGCCTGCACGTTCAACATAAACTGCGTTAGAAACAATGAAGTTTCTTGACTGTAACTTGCTACTTGAAACTCTGTTCTTGTTAAATGCATTGCAATGAATTTGAGTTTATTTGTATCATGACTGATCTTATGGAAGTCGCTTTGACAGCCATCATGTCGTGCTCACGCAACATAAAAATTAAAAATAAATAAAATATGTACTTTTAGTGTTGAAGCACCCGTAGTGATCTGAGTAATTACATGTCAGTCACCATAGCTTATGGCTTTGTATTTAGAATTCAGGGGACTGTGCCGGCTTCCTTATATATATATGACTATTTACATCGTACTTGGATGAGAAGTTTTCCCATTTGGAAGCCTATAGTTAAGTTTTGTTTCAAGAAACAAAGGGCCAGATTTAGAACTTGATGGAGAAGTTACCACGTCACAACAGTGATGGAGTGCCGTCTCTGCCAAACTGAAGGTCCACCTGCCTCATTTATTCAGCGCATTTCCCATATGTCCATGGTGGAGACTACTTGACTTCCCCACTGACATATACGTTCAATTGCCTGACAGAGTAATGGTCATTGGAGGTGGGTGGACAAATGGCAAGTTGTAACTGTCCATCATCGCCAGGTAAAACCTGGTGGTAACGGGCAGTGAAAGCAGCAAAATGACCCTCACACCATGGAAGAAACCTCCCATGGTGAGGGAATCATTGCTTTTTTTTTTTAAGTTCAAACACAAACTCCTGCTCAGAGATTTTTTGTAAAAGAAAAAAGAAGTTGAAAGTGTAACGTATGGCTCCGTCAGTCCGTCAAAGTTTCAATGCAATTACAGCAACCGCTGTGACAGCAGTTCCTAGAAATGCAAGAGACGTCATCTGGGTCAACACACATTCCCTAAATTTGGTAGGCGGAGTACATTTACCATGGTGGGAATAAAGAACTCCGGTATGGTGAAATTACATACTGAGTCCCCCAGGTCTGAATCAGGCCCAAAATCTGTGACCACGCTATCTCTAAGCAGTCAGAGGTCCCCCTACACCTCTGGCTCAATGAAGAAACAGTGTGCTTTCTCACTCACTGGAGTGAGTACACAAACTGTAAAGCTGTGTTTAAAAGGTTTTCTGAACAACGACCCTCTAAATCACTAGTCAGAACAAAATGCAGCATATTTCTATATCCGTAGATTAACTGTTCATCGTTTGTAAACTATAACGTATGTTTTAGATTTGTTTACATGTATTATTTTGGTGTTTAATGAGTTGTAATGTGTGTATTTGACTTGTCCTCTAGACGTACCATAGGTGTCCTCTGAGCTGGCTGAAGTACCAGTGGACTCTGGTCTGAGCAGCGCAGATCAATAATGGCAGAAGCAATGTGGGGGAAGAGTGTCAGTCTCCACAGAAAGGTTTTGGGCCTTGATTTTTTTTTAAATGTTATGAGTAAAGCAGTGGCTACTTTCCTCTGATATTAAGTTCTACTGATCAAAACAAGCTTTCAATTATACATACATTATAATAGAAGTTTTCTTGCAATCATTTTCTCAAGGAATGTATACTTTTAAGAAATTCTGTTGTTGGTGTCAACAGTTCCACACAAGAACAACGGCACTCTCTGTCCTCTTAACTTAGAGTCTAGCTTTGACAATAACTACCGGTTGGGTGCTTTTAACAGTCTCCAAAGGCAACATATCTGGCTGCTTTTTAATTAATCTGTTTGAACCTTGGAGAAAATCATTTTTAATCATGTTTTCTTTAGGAACTTTTTATTTTCCTGTCAATAGACTAAAGGAAATCTCTTTGTCTATCTTATAAACTCACCCAATATCCCATGTGTCCTATAACAGGTGCACATTTTCCATTGATAAAAGGACTTTGTCTTGTTACTTCCCATATATTCCTTTAAAGCAATAGAAGCATGTATGTGCCTGAGTGTGCCCATTATTTCTTTTAAAAGGTAGTGTGTATGACAATACCAGTTTGTTTGGGTCAGAACTGGGGTGGCGAAGTGAGCTAAAGAACGATGATGGATTCAACCCAGATCTGTGACTGGGGGTTAGTGTCTGAACAGTTTATGCCTCCATACATCATCTATTTGTGTTTGAATAACAGTTTCTGCTCCATGTTGATATTCGTGAAACCCTGCATTAAAGGCAGCATGTGTCAGTGTGTGAAATCACATAATATATATATAATTTGTTTTAAGCTCCAGAAACATTTTATGAAATTATACTAGTTTGTGCGTACCACACGTCACTTATTTAATCTGAGCACCACTTTTCCTTAAAAAGTCTCACATGCTATTGGAAAGAGAAAGTTTTAAGCAAAACAGATCTCATGGCAAGACATGTTCTGTGTGAACAAGCCTATCACATGCAAAACAATTTGAAAAAAATTGTGTAACGTGTACTTTCAAGAAAATGTGCAAATAATGTTATATGCAAAATTCATAAATTTCATGAAATTCATGAATGTAGTTAACATTTTGAACACGCAGAAGATGATTGGAGGATGTTTGCAATACGTATATCCCCTGGAAATCACTCAGGGTTGCATTCAAACCCATCATTCTTTAGCCCACCATGCCCTCTCAGATTTCACCCATACGTATACATATCAGTCTAGACCCTGCTCCAATAGGGACAGTCCATCCTGAACTACAAAACCAGGTCCACTCTGAAGCTTAGCACAAGCAACCCAGGACAGTTTTCGCCTTGACTGGGGCCTTTCAGTCAGGTATAGCTTGGTTCCAGTGGCACAGTGAGAAAGGACGCATATCTGGGCACACACTTGGCCATGCGTGGATGTGGATTTAGTGCTCGCTGTGCCATCAGGACTCAAGCTATGCCTCACTGAAGAGAATCAAGAAGATTGAAACTGGTCTGAGGTTGCTTGTGTTCCCAACTGATGGGGAGCTGGTTCGGCAGTTCAGGCTGGATTGTTCATATTTGAGCAGGATGAAGACTGATTTGTATAAGGTGGTTCTCTGTCTAGAATGGCACAGTGGGCAAAAGCAATAGTCTTGAAAGTGGCCTAGAGCAATTTCCAGTGACTGGGAATAATTAATTCAGGCATTTCTTTTATCGTCTTGTTTTTGCAGTAATTAATATTTTGGCCAGGCCTAGCAGCTATACATAACTATACAGTTTACAAAGAAAAACTATTTTTCACAATTAATTATTTTATGTGTATGGAATTTATGATTCCACATCAGAGGAAACTTTATGAATAAACCAAACAGACACAAATTTTTTAAAACTTTTCTTCGAATATGCTTTACTTATTTTACTAATGTAATAAAATATTTTGTATTGTCGATCTAACCACCATGGTTAGGACGTTCTTGGCTAAGCTTGCCATTATGAACCCTATCGACACTGTTTCAAAGCAATATTTGAAAAAAAAGATCTTTAACACTAGTAAACTGTCCATCAAATATCTTGGATGCAAAGTTCTACATATCCAGTATTTTTTTTACACAACTCACACCAAAGCAAACTAAATATGTTACTTTGCAGCTTCTGATCATCAGTTAAAATAATGTGAATGATAAAATTGTCACATTATTTATATCATATTTAGTCTCATATGGTTTCGTGAAACCTCATAACACCTTGAGTGGAAACACTAATGAGTCACTGTATTATTTTTAACATCACTATTTTTAATCTTGCAACCAGAAACTAGGACCTGTCTAAATCTCTACACTGCACTTGAAGAACTCCATTTGTGGTGATGTTTCAACGTTATAGAAGACAAACGTAAGCAATTAGAGCATACCTAGCACAATAAAAATTACATTTCTTAGATATAGAGCATACAGATAATAACTATTAAAGAGTACAGATTCAGTAACAATAGTGTGTATATGCTGGCACCTGTAACTGTCATTAGACTTTTTCCTTCTAATTCTCTTTCAGATTGTGACTTGTGTTTCCAATGATAAGGTTTGTTGATAGATTTGTAAGTGAAGGGTTCCCATATTAATGCACATTGTGTTGGTTTGGACATCTCAAGGTTGCTAAGTTTCAGACCTATCAAATCTCCAGAGCTGACTGCAATATATGACTCAGTGAAATCAGGTTCTCCATTGGATCCTGGAACGAGGACTGGAGATGATCCTCCTAATGTTATGTGATTTGATGAATGACTCTCTAACCTCTGGCCAGGTACCTGGGAGATGGAAGCATTTCGTGGTGGTCCCACTCGTAAAATAAGTCACTGCTGGACCCAACAAGCCAGAACATTTTATTCTGGTTTCGCTTCTGCCAAAATTCCCCAATATTGCAGAGAAAGCTGTCAACAAGCAGCTGTCGAGCTTCATAGTGAGCCACAACATATTAAACAGGACCCAATCTGCACAGAGTCAGCCTTACTTCTGGCGAGAGAGGCGATCTGACAGATCTTGGACATGGGTGATTTGGAGGCACTGTTGTTGTTGGATCTCAGTACCATGTTTGACACTGTGTTCCACAATATATAGTTATAAAGACTCTGGAAATGTGGGGTGGGACATAAAACACTGCTATAGGTTGCTTTTTTGGCAAGGTCGCACCTTTCAGGTGCTACAGAAGCCCCATAAGTCAAAGGTGCTTCTACTGAGGCAAGAGATGCAACAGGGCTCCTCACTAAGCCCAACCCTGTTTAATGTATATGTGCAACCATTAGCAGACGTAATCGAGAGCTATGGGGTCACAATCATGTCAAACGCAGATGACCCACAGCTCATCATTATGCTGTCAAAAAATTCCAATCATATGGTCACTTCCTTATGCTTCTGCCTAGCAGAGGTGGCTAAATAGAAGGACTCAAATTGTTTTGAACTCAACGCTGAGAAGACAGAGGTTCTGACCTTGGCTAAATTTCTAACATCTGGTCAACTCCATGGTGGCCACAGGAGCTGGGTTCAGTTCCCGACTCCAAATGAAGGTCAAGAATCTTGGAATTTGAGTGGATGAAAAACTGTCATTTGACAACCAAATCACTGCTGAAGTGGGAAAATATTTCAGAATCCTTAAAATGATGAGGAAAAATGTTGTGCTTCCTGCGGGATGCAGCAAGAAGGACAGTAGTTCAAGCCTTGATAGTGTCAAGACTGGACTACTGTATTATCTTATATCTTGGAGTGTCACATTGGAGAATTAACAGACTACGAAGAGTGCAAAACGCTGCAGCCTGACTGATTCCGAATTTGCCTAAGCATGCGTCAATGGAGACTGCGCACAAGCAGCTCCATTGGCTCGCTGTGAAACAGAGGTACTCATTCAAGGCTTTGTGTTAGTGTTGCAAGGCCTTGAATAACAAAGGACCTTGCTGGTCGCAACAGTTTATCAGACTTATGTATCACTGAGGAACCTTAGATCCGCAGGGGAGACGCTGGCAATGGTCCCAAGATTTAAGAAAGTACACATGAGCAGGAGCTCGTTTGGCTACCTGGTGCCTAAATTGTGGAATTCTCTGCCTTTAGCGACAGACCCGAATGGAAGACCTGTTCAGGAAAACAATTAAAATCTGGTTATTCAGCTCTTGGATGCAGGGGGGTTTGATAACGGTCTTGACGCTGATGATCGCCAGTACGTAGTGCTGGGACACCTCAAATGAGTTAGCCATGCACTTTAGAAATCACATTACTATATCTGTAGCAATGACGAGTTCATCACATTTTGTGATTACATTTTTCTGCAACTAAAAATATATAATTGGCTTGCCACATTGCCTTGTTGACATACAGAGCAATTAAAATATTTTTCGTTATTAGCCTATGTGTAAAATCATTCACCAATATCCCTATTTAAAAAAACATTCACTTGAAGAATTCAATATGACAAACTAGTTGTTGCGCCCCCCAAAAAAAAAACATTAAGCCAGCTTTATCAAGGTTTTGCATCATCCTTGCGCCACGCAAGGAGGGGAAAGGGTAGTGCAAAATCTATGTGAGATTTATCAAGCTACTCAAGGCCATCTTCGTGGCCCTGAATAGCTTGAAAACTCTAGAGTGACTCAAGGCAGCACAAATCAATACCTTGCGGTAATCTGCTGCAGGCAGGCGTTCTATGGGTGCAGCGTGGGGGTTCCCACGCACCTACCCATTGATTTTGGTGCATTCCCAGATTTACCATTTGTGGTAGACCTGGGAATGCGTCAAAATGCTACACCTCCCCAGGTGAGGCGTAACAAGTAGAAATAACTTTACTTATTGTTTTTTCCTCTTTCTACATGTGCTGCATTCACACATAGAAAGAGGAAAATGCCTCTCAAGATTGTTTATGTACAGGACGGTGCCCATTCCAGCACAAAGCAACCCTGCCTTTAACGCAGGCACCAGGCAGCCAACAGTATGCCAGCGCCAGGAAAGGACAGAAATGCGACTGTATAATGGTAAATACGGCACATTCATGGTCTTTCCCTCTCGCCCAGTGCAGCAAGGTGGCTTGCTGCGTTGTACAACGTGAAAGAATGAGAAATCTGCCCCAACATTTCCAGTCCCAATGACACTATATGAAATGAGTTATTGGGGCTACCAGAGGCAGACACTAAACTTGATTTTCACCTCCATGAATTGATACACTGAAAGTACACTTTTAGTATTTAAATAACAGTCAATAAGCTAAAAATAAAACCTCAAAACGTTGTCAAAAAGTGGAAAGTATCCCCATAATTATGCACAAGTCTAGGGAAATAGCCTTTTACACATTTGTTTCCCTCTGAATGGCAGCTTATAAATTAAACTAAGCTCTAAATACAGTTTTTATGATTTCAGCACAGTGTTATAATGTATCACCACGTGCAAGCCTGATTTTGGTCCAAACTGCTATGAAGCATTTTTTTGGGCATCTGAAATGGGAATATTATCATTGTGAACGAATGTCCTTGGTCAGTGATCCAGCATAAAGATGTCGATTGTAATATAATATTTGCTTTCTCGGAACTCTGAGGACAGTAAGCTACTGTGTAACACACTTTCATGAACACCGGTGACCATATGCTCATATTAGAGCTAAAAATGAACGGAGCGTTTGAAGCCAAGAACTAAGGCCTTTTCAGCTTCTGAGCTCCTTATGGCTTATCTGAGAACACTTTCTTTGATTTTCAAAGACGTTTTTATAGCATTACAGAGGAGACCTTGTGACCAACAAATCTTGACCTGTTCTCAGTCCATTACGTTTGTTTTGTATGTTTCTTTAGCAGTGGCGGTATGACACTTCATTTGTCTGCTTTTATCCACACAGTACCGTATGATTTCATATGATTGAAACATTTGCATGGGTCTGCTTTTTACAGTTTTATTAAGAATCCATAAACTGCAGCAGTTTGCCCTTTTTTCCCCTCCACTGTACGCCTATCCTTAAAGATTTCATAGTTCAATGTTTGGAACTGTGTTTGAATCAAAAAATATGAAACGTATTTGTAAATCTTTATAAAAATGTCCTACAACGTCATTCAACCCCTTGTTGTCTATTACTTTTACTTCACTCTTTTTACAAGTAGCTCCATTTTGTTCCGACATTTCAACATAACCCAGGTTTTCCACGGTGAGGCTGCAGGGTACTTTTTAACCTCACATTTACTTTTTTCTTTACTAACATTTTCATTTCCATGGGGTAAGAGCTTCAATGAGCAGTGATATTTTAATAAGGACCCGATAGTTTCTACTCTAATTAATAGGTAAAATCATTTAGCATGAAATTACAAACAGGTCTACTGACATCTGCAGTTCTTTAGTTAATTATGCAATGTCTTCTGGGCGCGTCAGAATGCAGCCAACCCGAGTACTAGTCAATCGCTTGTAAATTAGTTTATTTCACCCACATTTAAAGAGTAATTTCAGCAGGGTAATAGCTTCGATGCTTGTATTGGCAGTGCTTAAAATAGGCAGCTGCCCACAGGTACTGAGCGCCTGCCCGTATTACATTTGAAAGGTAGAGTGCCAGCACTTCTCAGCAAGGGTGAAATACTTTCACTGAGAGAGAACTGCCACTTCTCTGTGGCAAACAGGAGTTCTGAGATAGTGAGTACCTGCACTTTTATTTTTCCATTTCAACCCCTGTGTATGGGTGAGTGAAGGAGTGAGGTTGCATGTAGTTCATTTTAAAGCAAACAACTTGGAGTAGGCCAGGCTACCCCATCTATCCATCCATCCATTCAACCATCCATTCATCCATCTATCTATCTACCTACTTATCTATCTAGCAACACAAATATTCACAAACCTTCACCTGATTTACAAAGACAAAAATCAAACATACTAGCGGAATTGAATTGCTTATTAATGCATTTTCAAGGGTGAATTTCAACATAGTCTTACCCTGTGAATCAAGCAGCAGAATGTATTCTCACAGACCTTTTTTATTATTATACACATAATAGTGCAAATTAGTGTTGATAGGCTCATCACTGACCTCATATCAGCGTTGGTTGAGTTCTTTATCACACTGTTCTGAATAGAAACGCTTGTCTAAACTTTCTAGCTTTTCTTTATCATTTAATGATCTTGACTGGCTTTATTTGATATTGTTTTTTATGCAATTAATAATAGATATGTATGGTGTTGTATTATCATTGTTTTCTATTTTTGTCGAACCCTCACAGCCCATAATCCTTTGTTAGGGGTTGTTAGAAACCGCCACTATTTCATGATGGGTACAGGCAGGTGCCCTGGAGAATGTGGTTACTCCAGGATGATAAGGGAAGAACTAGCTCAACACTTCAGGATGCTGAGCATTCCTAATACAAGTATTTCTACACTTTCCGTCTCCCTGTGTTTCTCCCTACGTGGATTTGCTCCTCCTACACGTTCTCTATTTAATTTTTTGCCTTGGCATAATTGATCCCTACAATGAAACCCACATTGAGACATTGTTGTTTGATATAATGTACAGCCCCAGTCTCACTGCGGTTTACGGGCTACCTCCTGTGGTCTGATATTGTCTCCGTTAAGGTATCAGAGCGCTTTTGAAACTTACATTGGAACCTTAAAAAAGGGAGGAGAACCTGTAACTTCAGAGGAGTACAACTTAATGTAAATGGAAAAAGCAAGTCAGACCCGGGCCTTGGAACAGTGGTGATGTGTGAACTATATAGAGAGAGCTCATAAAAAGGAAACCTGTTGAGGAAGGACAAGGCTGAGACATTATTGGCATGGCTCATAAATAAATGTAGGGAATGGGGCAGGAGCAATAGTTTAACCCCATGATTATATAAATCAGATTTTCGCTGACTACTACGCCAGGGTGTATTGGGGTACGGTGCTTTGGGAAAGGACATGGTAGACAGGTATGCCAAGCATTGTGAGGTGCCATTGATTATGAGGTAATAGTGTGATTAACCTGAAACACACATAACACAGCACAGGACATGAAAGACAATCTTCGGCATGACATCTGGGAAGAATCCAAGCTCTTACTGGCTGACAACTGAATTGAATTCAACATATGAAGACTACTGGTACCAAAATTGAAAGAAATTAGTTGGAAATGTGTTCTTCCTGCAGGGGCCCTGGAATTTGTTGCCTTTTTATTGAGTTCTACTTTGTTAGCTGTAGAACTATGTGCACTTTGCCCCTGATAATCAGTGGAAATGTGTGTGTGATCGCACTGTTAAACATGTTAAAATTGGTATACACCTGATTGGCACACTTAATTTACTTTTAAGTCCTTATTATATGGTATTACATGTGTCCAGGGCCTGTAAATGAAGTGCTACTAGTGGGCAACAGTAATAAATGCGCCACTTACTAAAGTAGCACTTTAATGCAAGGTTTCAGGCCTGCCGCTGCATTTTGGGTGTGCAGTTTTAAGCTGGTATTTCATGCTACCAAAGAAAATCTATTGCCATGCCTAAACCTTTCTTTTTAATACTTATTATTCACCCCTAAAGTAGGCCCTAAGTGATCCCAGGACAGCTTGCATGGTTCTTAAAAAGTAGGACAGGTATAATTATGTTTAACATGCCCTGCCAGTGAAAAATCGACAAGGTCGTTTTTACTGTGTCAAGGCTAGTTCTTCTACAGGTTAATAATGGATTACACTATAACCTTTAATAAATGCTAAGTTTAGGAGTCATCTAAAAATGGATCAGGGACATATTTTAATAGTAATTTAAAATCCAACATAAAAGATGAGTCAGATTTTATATGAATACTTTGGAAATTACACATTTGGAAATGTCTATTTTTCTGCCTCAAACCAAAATGCTTTCCTGCCAGTGTTTAGCCGTCACCCGACCCCCCAGATGGCTCCCCTATGTGAAAATGTGTTGCTTCCAGACAGTGGAAATAGAGCTCTGGGAGTGGGGAAAGGGAATCCTCCCTTAACAGGATGGCCTGGGGGTGCTGTGCACAGCACCTTCTTTAGCTTCAACCAATGCCTACACTGTCACTAGGAGATAGAGCTCAGAGCTAGACATGCCTGCCCTTTGCCTCTCTAGTTAAGAATTCACTAAGCCCAGTTTGAGTAGGAAAACTGACTAGAACTGGTTTAGAAGCTGGAAAAAAGGTTTGCCCTCAACCCACAGGCTGTCACTGGGCATGAAAGTGAATCTCAAAGATCACTCCTCAGAATACTCCTGGATCTCTGAAGAATCACAAGAAGGGGAATGGTCCTGTTGTTTGAAAAACCTGAAGGAAGTCTGAACCTGTTTGTCTTGAACCCGGGACCCCAGTAGTGACTACAAGGGTCAGTTGGTTGACCTCCTGTTTGAACACAAGAAGCTTGCAGAAGCCCTTTTGCTGCAACTGCCCAGCTGCCCACTGCCAGCTGGTCCTGCTGTGTCCCCTGCTGTTGGCTTCTGCTAGAGTGAGCCCTAACCCTTAAAAACTGCCTACAGGTCCTGGACCATTGGCTGGTGCGAGAAAGCACCCCTCCAGCCACATTACAAACTGAGACTTAGAAGCTTTTTACCAACTTTCTGCCCTGAGAACGTACAGGTAATGGGATCTTTATCAAAGTGGCAGCTGTTGATGTTGAAATGTCGGGTAGCCTTAGCTTGCTAGTATGCCCTGCTGAAGGAGATCTAACTTTGAGAAACTGTTTTAAGTTCAAACATAGAGGGCTTTATTGTGACTGACAATAAGCAGCAACCCATCGGCATTGAGGCCTTCATGGGCACAGACTACGGTCTTTGACTGCACTGAGCTTTCCCGCTTTCATCAATTACCACACCAGGACACCACTCCTCAGCATCCCACTGTCGCTGAGCTCCACTCCAGGTCCAACTTGCAGCTTGTGCCTCTGATGACTTGTCAATGACCACTTTTTCTCCATAAAAGTTTTAAAGACCAAAGCAAACTTGCCACTGAGATGAAACTGGTTCTTGTATCTGACCCACACTCCATCACATTCAGCTTTAGCTTTTCACTTTGACATGGTCTACCATGACCGAATAACAGCAGTTGGTGTTTTGTGGTTTTTGGTGCTATTTTTTAATAATTCAGACTTTAAAAACTTCATATCTGTAGTTCAACGTATTGGATTTGTGTTGTCTTGGTATCATTTTATTGTACTCTGTTTTTCCAAATTGATTTGGGATTTTCCTTGTGTTGTGTTTTCACTATATTACTGTTTGAGTGCTGCATAACATATTTCACACATTGCCCCTAAATTAAACCCAACTGCTTTGTGCCAAGCTACCAGAGGATTAAGCAGAATTTAGTGACTTTGTGATTCAGCCTGACAAGGATTGTGATTATTATTTGAGATGGGTCCTCACCCTTCCCCCCACAACTAATAGACCAATTTCTTAAACATCTATATGGCTACAAAAATTAAGAAAGTATTACCACTAGTGACCAGTGACTCCCTGATTGCATCTCTCCCAAAACCAGAACTTGATGAGTTAGACGTGCCTTCTGACCACACCCTGTCTATGTTAAAGCTGACTTATAAAATCATGTGTGAAGTGATGTACAAGAACATTACTCTGATGTCTCCCAGAATAAGTCCATCTAGATCAATGAAGCTTTATTCCAAGTCACAACATATCATAGAATACCAGGAGACTCTTGCATGCAATGTATGATGTCATGTGGGCTAGGTGTGTAGGCTTAGAAAATGCATTTGATACGCTCATCTGGTGATACCTACTTGCGAGAGATGGATAGGGATGGAATGGGAGATTATGGGTTGGACTGAAAAGCTGCAAAACCAATAGATAGAGAGTGTACAAAATAGAGTTGTGGTATCTCAGCCCTGTGGAACAGGCAGGGACACACGTCAAATGTGTAATTTGTCCCTCTTAAATTTTCTCTTGGTAACGAAGCAATGGTGATCTTGATGCGCTGAAAAATGAGAAAAAGGGGCATCACAAATATTGGGGAGTTGCATGCTGTGCTTCTGCATGCAGACATCAAGCTTGTCTTTCTGTGAGATGCTGATATAGAACTTGAATCAATAATCTCCATCCTGGAAGACTTTGGCACAGTAGCGTGTATAAAAGTAAACTGGTCCAAGACATGCGTATACTGCATTGATGCTGGAATGAAGGTAGAACCTCATACAGCCTTTAGTAGAATTCTTAGATGCGAACCCCAGACCTTCAAGTATATGGGAGTTAAATATTGCACTCATATTCAGACTTGATTGAGAAGAATTTCGGGAAGATGATGGCACCCCTACGGGATGTGAGGCCTTTTGGTGAATGCTACCATTGTTTGGAATTTGTAGGGTGGCTCTCGCCAAGATGGTGGTGCTCTCCAGCTTGCGGTATTATTTTGCAAATATCCCTAGGTGCCTGCCCATAGTGCTTTTCAGGAAACTGCATGGAATAATCACTAATTTGATTCAGGGGTATGGAAAGCGCAGAGTGGCCTTGAGCACACTTAGGCCCCTGATAATGGAAGTGCAGGCTCTGGATTGCAAACCCTGTCCTTCTACTATGTGGCAGCACAGCTCCAGTGGGTGACACAATGGTTGGCAGACCTAGCTTCGGAGGAAGTCAAGGGGCTTAGAGTCTACACATGGAAGAAACCTACTGGTACCGCTTTTGGGTTTGGAGCCTCTCGTGGGAAGCCTGCTTTTCTGATGAGGAATGCTGGATATTGCTGGAGAAAGAAGCTGCTAAACCAGACTTTGGCATACCATATTCTCCTCACATGCCTTTCTCTGGTTTACAGGTGATGGGAGTGGATGGGGAGACAACTTTTCGGGAGCTTGGCAAGACAAGGGATTTCATATGGTAGGTGAACTCAGCGATGTAATTCTCGGTTAATTTTAATTGCACTGTAGAATTTGGAAAGCAATCAGGCATGCTGGAGAACAGGAACCTGTCACAGGTGGGTTCAGCAATTTTGGCTCAACTTGGAGGAGGGCAAAAAACCTGTAACTAAGAGAGTGGACTTGGAAACCCTTAAACGCAACAGTCAACTAACATCTGGGAGGAAGTAGGGGATGGTGACTGGTGACTCATCCTAAGCTGCATGCATAATGTTTCTGGAAATACTAGGTTTAAATTGATCTGGTTTAACTTTCTGCGTATGACATATCTCAAACCCAAGACTGCTGAAAAGATCTACCCTGCAGCTAGCACTCTACACCCCACATGAAGTGTTCTGGAGGCAGAATTTCATTTTATCATATATTTGGAACTGCTGATTACTAACAGATTACTGGACATCAATCACGCGGGTACTCACTGAAATTACATATTTATAGGTGTTGCCTAACCAGGAGACATATTTGCTTGGTCTCCTGCCCAGACCTAAGAAAACAAAAGTGGCTGTCAGATTGTTGATCTTACAATGGTTGCACCAAAGAGACAGATAGCTTTGGGGTGGACCATATGGTAGACCGTATCAAAATGAATGGAAGTGGTAAAATGAATGGATAAATGAATGTTATTCTTGTAAAGCACAGACTCACTCCAAATGGAGCTTTCTGGCGCTCAAACGTAGACCTAAACCATAAAACAAATTAAGATTGGAAGAAAAAGGTTTTTAATTTGAGAAATGGCAAAGGACGCCCCCAAAGAGCCAAGTCCTCAGACTTCTCTTGAATGTTACTTGTCTGTCTATAGAACGGAGGGAATTTGGAAGTTGGTTCCAGGCTCTAGTGCCAAGTACTGAAACAGACTTTAGTCTGAGGGTGGAGGCTTTAGGAGATTTACTGAAGGGGACATCCACACCCTCTGTGTGTTGCAATGCATAGCACGGAGGGCTAGTCTGAGAGGTCGACCCTGCATACAGAGGGTTTAAGAGGCGGTACGATGTTCTGTGTGGACCTTCCCTGGGGTCATTTAAGTGATAAGGTGTGTGTGTGGGGGTATCTGTGCCACTACCCAAATTCTCTCTGACATAGTGTTATTGTTTTGCTCAGTCTATAAATTACCCTCTAGATTGACTGACAAATAGGAGGTGTGACACCCAGTCCAAATGGAACACAATGCGCTTACTGCAGATGACTGTACTAGGAATAGGAATTGGAAGGAATATGCAGGTTAATTGAGGCTAGTAGTGTAGGACGACGGACTCAATTCATTGTTGAATGTTGATGTACTGTTCCATGTTTCATGAAATGATCCTTGGATAGAGTTGTAATGTTGTTGATATGTGATTCTTCTGTCATAAGCATCTTCACATTTACCTTTGGTGATGATTCAGTGATATCGCTTGAGGGGCTGTACGCTGTCATGAAACGGATAAAACATGTTCTGAGACATCATTATTTTCTATTCTGAATGTTTATTTCTAAAACAAAAATAAAGAATTAAGAAAGAATTTTATTGGGGAAAATACAGTAGGGATCTTTGACAGCTACTTCGAAGCATGGCAGTGGAAAGAAACTTTGCATCCCACATGCTTTCAAATGCAAATTATAAATAGTTGACAGTAGTCTGAGGTATGGCATTACGTCTTGAGAATGCATGGCCCGACCTACTTAACTATATGCTTTGAAGGAGATACAGCACATTGAATATGCACAATGCGCTTCCTCTATTTTGATGGACCTCTTGATTTTCCTCTTCTCCACTGACCATGATCTGATGAACATACCCACCAGATGTGCTCTTCTGAAGCAGTTCCCTGGGATTGTGGGACTGGCCTTTCTGTCTATATTTGACTCTAGTTGTCTCTGGTTACAATGAAGAACAGCAAACTATTAATAACTAGAGGATTGTAAGGCTGCAATTCAAGTGCAGACCACTCTAAATAGTGTAAATACATACTGCAGGAACTGAAATGAGATCCACGGGTTGTGGCATTCTGATTCTCATTTCCTCAATTTATAATAATATTAATTCCTACTTGTAAAGCATGAACATATCACCTCTTGAGGGTTGCAAGGCACTGGGGGCCGTCGGAGGGATTAAGTGCCCAGAGTCCCATGATGCTGAGCAGCTGCCCGCAATCAAACCGTAAACCCTGCGCTCTGAAGTCAGCTGCTCTGGCCACTGTGCCACACTTCTCCCCAATTTATTAGAACATTCTTGGCCCACTGACGCCTCATACCTAGCTTGGCAGAAGATGAGGGAAAGATACTGCCTGCTCTCCAAGAAGAATGCCTGCATGCCTGCTACAGAACCCTGGAAATGTTGTACCTATCTGTGTCTGAAGCTTTGCCCTCTTGGACCTGATTCCAAGTTCTAGAAGAGCAAGTTTTGCTAGATCGTCACGGGGCTATTTGGACCAGCCCTGTTGGGAGAAACAGAGAGGCACCCTGCAACGCCCTGGGTAACTGACATCCCTCTGTGTGATCCGCGTCTTTGAACACTCTTGGTCATTGAAGGAGATGTGGCTTACTGGCTAGAACTGCCACCTTTCGATCTGGCAAACCTGTCCCGAATCATTACCTCGTATAAACATCCCATGATTTTGGGCAAATCATTTAGCCTACACATACCTTTAAAACAATGTATAACTCCTGGCTCCTCTGGGCCATGTTTGTGATATATAATGCTATAAAAAATAGGAACCTCGGTGACTCTTCTTGCTGCCCTCTCGTGGCCTCATTTTGAATAGCCTGTAAGTGGATCAGCAAGCATATTCGTCAGTTGTGTTATGGCCACTTGCCATCTAGAATGCAAAATAGGTTTTAAGAAGAAATATGCTTTTGGGAGCTTAGGTGTAACATGCTATGCACAGTACTATCAATTCATTCCCTGGTAGGCTATGGCTATTTCTACAGCAGAAAACTTGCACAAAGCATATTGTATGCCCATATTGGCATCTTTGTATCCATCCGAGTCCGAGCAAGAACCCTTTGGGCCATACTTATTAAAAGGTTGTGTTGCTTTTGCACCACGCAACACGGTGCATGCATGACCCAACCCTTAAAAGTGAATTATCAAGCCACGCAAGGTCACCTTGCATGGCCCTGAGTGGCTTGATAAATCCAGAGAAATGCAACGCGAAAATCACTGCATTGCTTTACCCTGCCCCACGGAGTTGTTCCATGGTTGGTTTATGGGTGATCCTACATATAATGCATGGATTTCAACGCATTGCCAGATTTACCATAAGTGATAGACCAGGGAATGCGCCATAACTGCTACGCCTCCCCAGGTGCGGCATAACTAGGAGAAATATGTATGTTTCTCCTCGTTTTCTTCTTTCTATGTGTGCTGCATTCTGCAGCATATATAGAAAGAGGAAATGCCTCTGGGGAACTTCCTGCACAAAAACAAACTTGCTTACAACACAGGCACCCTTGTGCAAGGGTTCCTGCATTCGCACTAGGCAGCACGTTGCGAGCCAGCACATGGAAATCACAGAAATGCACCGCACAATGTGAAGTACCGCGCATTCCTGCCCTTGCCCTATCACCAAGCGCTCACCTTGCCGCGCTGTGTGGTCTTCTAATAAATATGCCCCAGAATACTTTTATGCAACGACATCTAGCACACTTCCAGATTTTTCAGATGCTGTCGTACTCAGATGTTCCAACATTTTCTGATAAACTTGCGCACATTTCCCACTATGAATACACATACAATATGTCATCCTCTGCTTAGAAATACCACAGTTAATTATGTGAAGCCTCCCCTCCTTTTCTGCTCTCGCTTCCACCCCTTCATCAAAAGGCCTGCGCTGCATTTGCATTCAGAGCCTACCACTGGCAGCAGAGGTATGACAGATGAGGGCGAGGGCCACATAAATATTGGGAAGCACGTCACGGAAGGTTCCATTGGAGACTGTCACATTACTCTGTAATGACAAGTCGTAGGGGGGCGTCTCACTCACTCTAACCGCCTCAAAGTATTCAAGTGCAAGACCGGTGCTATCCTCTTAGTTGGCTGGCGTTCGAATTGAGGGCTGCAGACCAAAATGCCATGCGTTCGTCAAAATGTGCTCGAAACGATGCCCCCCTCTCTGCCGAGAGACTCAGTCATTCCGTTTACAGATGGAAACCGTCGGCATTAAATCTTCGGAGGCATGCACGGCACATCACAGGGCGCAGTGGGATTCAGAATGCGCTGCTGAGCCACAAGTAATGAAGTAGGAGGCAGCGTGACCCCGGGGCATAAATCTGTTGCCTGCCTAATGCATAGACGTGGAACCGGAAGCCAGCATCTGCCGGGCTCTCCATTAGAGCAGACAGCAGGGCGAGCACGACCAGGCATTACTGAAAACCGAAACCCGAGCTCGGCGAGGTTCGGATCCCATCACAGGGTTTTAAAGTTTTATCAATAAGCAGATTATTTTCAGGATATTACATCTGAATTTTTTTTAAAAACATAAATTCATCCCAAATGTAGGGCTCGTGTGCTATTGTAAATACCTCAGAAGTAACTAATTTATGCCGAAGGGTTTAAGTCACCAGGGGAAAAGCCAGCTTTAAAGTTATTGCCTGATTTAATTGACTGGCTATCACTTAAATGCAATCATGGAAATATTCCCAGTGGTTGAATACATAAGTCCATCTCGTGAAAGTCTTGGAAAGCCTACCCACGCATTCAACACAAGAGGTTTTCTGCCTTTACTCTTTAGTATCCTACATACTTTATCGTGCATTGCACAACGGGCATTGACTTACTGCTCCAATCAATATATTATACAATGGTATATGACAATAGTTCTTAATCCGTGGTCCGAGGACCCCTGGGAGTCCGCGAGGCCCACTCAGGGGTTCCCCAACTGTGTTAACAAATTAAGTAACATTACAATGAATACATTAAAATCAATAAAGTGTATACAAATAAAGGAGCAAAATTGAAAATGTGAAAACGTTTTCTTTATTTTGTTGTGAATTACAATATTTTGATATCTGACCGGCCCTCAGGACTCTGACGAGTCTTGGAGGTGGGTCTAGGGATGGCACTGCTGGTGAAGGAGTGGTGGGCACTCCCTTCACTGCGCATGCGTTGCAGGTTGGCCAAACCCTCATGCGCAGTGAAGCTCTCTCCACCTCACCTGCGTTGCTGGGGCTGGAGAGAGCAGGCATAGGCTCCCAGTCTGCCTGGGGGTGTAAGTTGCCGGCGCTCAGCCCGAAAGCAGCGTCAGGATTGGCTACAGTGCAGTCTGGGAGCCTGTGCCCAGATGCAGGAAGAACTTGATGTGTCAAGAGACGGTGGAGGTGTTAAGGTAAGTTTCCTATTTATTTACTTATTTATTTTTCTCCTCCAAAACCCCCTCTCTCCCCCTTCTTCCTCCGGTCTGCCCTGCCCCTTTGGCAGGGGGGGGGGACTACTGAGACAGTCAATATCAAGCCCTTGTCTGTCCTAATGGTCCAGGGATCATACATAAGAGCAAACAGAATGTAAAGGAAAAAGATTGCCACTATTGACTAGCTTCATTGTAAATATATAGAATTGTAGATAGGTAGCTATGAGTTACAGGAATGTTGTTCCCCAAGGGGTTGTGAGTGACATTAAATAGACACTGAGAGCAAAACTCAAGTTGGTTATGATGTCACTCAGAGCCATAGGTGGAAAAACATCTCCGGAGCTCACAGTTATCCATCTATAATTGTATGTTGTGTATGGCCCTCAAAATCAAGGAGTAATGGTAAACCATAATTATTATGGATTCTCCTTTCTGTTTTAAATCCTTTACCAACTTTCATCACCTTTCCTGCCTTCTTTCCCACAACATGTGGCCCCCTGTGTGCCTGCACCCCAGTTCCTGAACACAGTAGCATAACGAAACTTGAGGGGGCCCCCTGTAGGGTACATGGAGGGGCCCCCTCCGGACTCAATCTGGAGCTCTCCGGCCGAAGTGCGGTGCTGACAGGGTCCCCTGGAGTTTGGGGGCCCCCCGCACCACGGGGGATGCGGGGTCTTGTGTTACGCCCATGCCTGAACGGCATGGACTTGACAGTCTATGCTGTGCAGGAACTGTTTTTGGCATTCCCACTGCGGTGCCCATTTTGAGAGGCACCTCCATGGGAACGCCAAAAACAGCCTGTCAGACATGAGGAAACTCGTAATCTGGTGGGTAAACGGACCACCGGTTTGGCGGTGCAGGACCGTGCCACTGGCATGGCGGTCACCCCAAACTCGTAATCGGGCCCTATGTGTCTTCCCTTCCATCTCCTCCAGCAGCTATGACTGTTTCCGGTCTTTTACTGCACTAATAGGCTCTCAGAGACCCCAGCAAGAGCAATCTGGAATTCCTCTATGACACTGCAACAGTGATTAACAAGTTCTGCTACCCACTGGTGCTACATCATAGCAGTAAATTACTGGATTTGGACACCAGTCATTCATGCTACATAACCATGCTAATATCACATGAATACAGCAGTAAATTAAGCACAGACCGCTTCTGTCCCTCTGAAAAATAAGTGATCTGCTGTGAAAACTGCCGCTAAAGGACCACACAGGTTGAATCCTGAAAATTCTGATTAGCTGTGCAACTTCCCACATTCGGATGAGCCTGCTAACTCCACTTTTTTAAAAGGAAAAAACATAATTAATCCCAAAAAATAATGTATTTAGTCACTTCCGGCACATATTACAAATGTTTCAATAACTTTGCCGCCCTCAATATTACTTTGCTAAAAAGTAAACCCAACATTAAAATTCTTAAACTATGATAGCGGATATATATATAACAACAGTTATATAATTTACTCCGGGTTGTCGAATTTAGCTCCCACACCCACTTTAAGTTTGTGATACTAGTTCACAGCTTCATTGCACAAAGGAAAATGATGCGAATTCCAAATGCGGATGAGTAAAATTAAAAGCGAAACTAAACATTTGATGGTGGAGTATTAAAAACGTGTCCAACTTCAACAACTGGCGGTGTAATTACCGGAAGTTTGGGTTCATTCCTCAGCCTTCAGTCTTATTATGAGAATCTAGAAGCTTCCAACGTGTAGTGCTTTCTTCAGCTTCAATGTCATCATCTTTCATTTTTACTTTGTTGTTTATTGCAGCTTTGGTTTTATTGCCTAAACCCTACAACTATCAAGTGTTCATAAAAAATAACGATAAATAATAAGTCCAAACAGGTCAGGAACGAGAAGACAGTGAATCCTGAAGACCTTCGTCAAACAGTAACATATAACTCTGTGATGTTACAGTAAAACGAGGTCAGTTCCGGCCTGCACTGGATTGGCCCGCCTGGTTTCTGCTGCATTATGATTGAGCGTTTAGTCTCCATTGCACAGCCCTGAAAGAAAACATGACTTTTTGCCATTTTCTGCCTAAAGAGGACTTTCAAGAGAGAGGCAGTGCTTAATTTGCAAAAAAATATGAGCCAGGGCTCTCGTCAGGAGGAAATTGCACCTTGTGCCACACATTGCCCCTGCCAGTCCTGCCAATGATAGTAACAGCACAAGTACTAACATTCACAAGCCTACAAGTGTGACAATTTGGTCTATTTCGGCCCCCAAAGATATAAGAATGGCCTGGGTGGCAGGTAATATTAATTTTAAATGTATATTTAGTTAATAATTAACTGTTGCTGTCGTCGTCTCTATATTGACCAGACAGCTCCACCTTGTGGCAGACTGTCACAGGTCCCGGTGCTGACAATTAAGTGCTGGTGCCCAGCACCGGAAAGCACCGGCTCAAATTAAGCACTGGAGAGAGGTGAACGGGTTTGCAGACAGGTTGCTTTGAAACCAGTGTTAGCTCAGTACAAGTATTGAAATGATTTGGGTTTCGAGGATTTGCTTGGACATGACATGCGCAGTTGGAATACTGATTGTGGTTTGGATTGCATTAAGGTCCTGCTTGAAAGGGCTCAGAGTCATCAATAGAAGCCCCTGTTGTATTGTGCTCCTATGGGTTTTCTCTTTGACAGTGAGCTCGGTCTAGGTCCTTGCAGAGAAAGGTGACTTTTGGGTTCTGCCTTCCCATAAGCAGGTTATGTAATTTACATTTACATTTAGGATACTATAGAGAACTCTGTCTTGTCTCTCACTGGGGTCAGACATAGGCGGTTGTCTCTTAGAGATTAAAAGAGCAGAAAGGGAAACATAGTCATGAGTACAGCCTAGGACACATTCACCTCAGAGGCACATACCACGGCTGGCAGGTGTGTGGGGCGCTGTACGCGAGCTAATATGTAGTTATGAGCTGAACCCTTGGAAGTGTGGGTGTTCTCACCTTGTGACTTATTAGATGTAAACTTATCATTCAGGGCCGGTGACGTCTTTTAGTTGGGTAAATATGGACGGCGGCATCAGGATCAGCAGTCGGTTTTATCTTAAATTCTATAAAATAATCTCTAACTAATGACTTCATCCGCACACTTCACTTTCATCCATCAGACTGCAGTGTCACCTGAACTCGCGTATGTTTAGTGCATTTTCATGTATGTCTTGGAGTGGAGACTGGTGGCACTGTTCTTTTCTTACTTCTTATCAGACATGAAAGACGGCCTGTGGTTTGTGACATTGTGCATGTTCGCACATTCGTTCAAGGGCCCTGCATGCATTTAAAAAGGCAGCGCAATATCTCTGTGGGGTGAGAAACAGCTACAGTCCATATCTGCACTAGAAACGTGTCTCAATTCCCTAGTGAGTGTGAAGAGTGCCATATTTCACAAGCAGTGCTGAGGCAACATATGATGGACGGAACGCTGAATAAACGAAACATTAACCCTCAGTCAAGAGATCTGGATTAAAACCATTGTTATTTTGCTCACTACACCACTCCAGTTTGGACCCAGCCATATGCAAATCAATCTTGACCCTGCTCCTCAGGGAAAAAGTCCAGTCCGAACTACCAAGCCGGGTCCTCCCAGGACCGGAAACAAGCATCCCGGGACCGTTTTCGGGATAACACCAGGCTAGCTTGAATCCAGTGGCAAAGCGGGCAAGGGTCCAACGTCTGGGCATACCCATCCCACTTAGGGTGAAAAGTGGGATGGGGGGGCATGAACGTTTGACATTGTTCAGCATCCTGTCCATCAATTGTTCTTTTTTGCTTATTTCACAAGTAGAGCAGACACAAGGGTGAGTAGCACATTCATTTATGGAGCAATCTAATATGTGTATGTATCTGTGGGTTGTGTGGCTGTGCGTGTGCACATGTGTGTGTGTGTGTGTGTGTGTGTGTGAGTACACTTATTTGCTACTTTGTGCCAGTGGGGAGCAAAGGGATGTTTAAAAAGATGAAAGGGTTTGAAGAGAGGAGTGAGGCCACTGTAGATGTTGATCTTTTGCTATGAACCTAAGCAAAAAATGATATGCTAAGTAGGAGCAGTGCTTATATGTCAAAGATGCATGATTTCAGAGAGACAGAGGAAGACGTTGACCAAGACAAATTAGTTTTAGCAATCGTTAATGGCACTCATTTGGGAGAATGTGTGTCATATTTCACTTATGATATGTGCACACACTGGCAGAATGACTGTTTCAAACTATCGAATATGTATTTTTAGGTGGAGAACACCAGTTATCTTTAATAACCTCTTTCATTTGATTTTGATGTCCCACGTGTGCTTAATGTGTAAATTAGCCGAAAAGGGTACTTCCCCACCGATATTTGCGTGTGTTGTTCAGTTTTATTGAAGACATCCATAAATATATCTACCAAAAAAGCATGCATACTTTTACACAATTTACGTCGTTTAAGTTTTTAAAAAGGCAAAGTTACAAATATTTGAATATATTGACTTTTCCTCTACAGCATATAAACAAGTGTGTTTGCCTGAATGCCAGCGGCGCTTTGTCAGTACAGGTGCTGTCAGCTGCACATGGCACTCATGTTACCAAAGGATGAACAAATGTTTCACCAATGACAGTTCTGCGAGTGCAGACACTCCAGAGCAGAACAGAGAACTTGATAACAGCAACAGGGTAACACATTCTGATAATGTGGTATCTGGACAAAGCCTGAAGCAAACCTCCAGCATATTTTATTTCAAGACACATTTAGGCCACTTTGATTTTCTATTCGTAAGAAAAACAGGAATAACACATGTGAAGATGTGTTTGACTGAACTAGAACACAGGTATATTTTTCCGTAGAGACCACAATCCGCTTCAGAGACGAGGCTTCGTGTGAAGTCTGTTAAAAACAGAATAAATACGTCAATGGTAATTCCTTTTTGGGCCGGGCTAGTTTCCTGTCATTGCCTTGTAAGTCAGTTGTTGTTGCGCGTTACTATCAGTGACATATTCTGTCGGAGTGACGTTTCAGAGAGGTCTTTGATATGAGAATGCGCAGCGTGTGTGTAAATGGCTCATGCAGCGCGTTTGACGTTTGTACCTCAGCCTCACAGGTGTGCTTGCATGTGATATGAGGTGACAGAACCGGCCAGAAAAAAGGACATCCACGGGGGTGAGGGTTAGTCACTGACCTCACAGGCGGCACGGTGGCGTAACGAAACGTGACCCCGAACATGCCTTCTGAATCAGACACAATCGCAGCGTAGATACCATCGGGCAGCCTACAACGTACACCACTTTTAACCAAAATCCGCGGTGAGTTGAAGCTAGCAAGACGGTGAAACACAAGCGCATCTTAGCTTCCCACACAACTGTGGATGAACGGCACACCAATCAGAATGGATAACAAAGTAGCAAAGTGCCATAAAATGCAGCTTAAACACATCATCCTACGCCGCTCACTTGTACGACATCACTTAAAGACGCGGATCCTGGCAGAAAGCTAGTGCTCGTGGGAGGTTCAGCAGCTGAGGATGTGGACAGCTCCTTCTCGGCAGGGCTCAGTGCGCCTCGTGCTCTCCGGCTGAGGCTCCGTCGGAGGCTCGTGGCCAGTGGACGCAGCGTGGGGGCCAGGGGCGTACCGCAGACCCCTGCAGCCCCTGGTGAAGGGCCCACACCCTCCACTGAGCCCCCATTCAAACTAAGGTCTACGAATTTACGTGAGACCCGAGAGGCTCCCTGAGCTCTCACTACATTCTGGATGTGTGTGTGAGGGAGGGGTATCACAGAAAGTAGTGAGTGTATTGGGTCGTGCAGACGCAATTTTGGTAAAATGCCAAGCTCTAGAGATATGCACCACCCGAAAATAAGTTTCCCGTACATTTCTCACATCCTAAAGTAACCCATAATTCCATACTATTCACGCAATCGGATCAAACTTGTTGGTAACCTGGAAAAGCTCAGAACAGAATAATCAATAGAAAACGCTTTTGAGTGGATCCGCCCTTTCAAAAGCCACGTTCGTGGTACCACTATTCCACTACTATTGCCGCGTATAGAGAGAAAACCCAAGTTCACAGAGTCAAGCACCCAGCAAACCACAAACTGTAAAACTTCCCCAATAATGCCCAGCTGCTTCCGGTACCGGTGAGCATGCTGGATCCCCGCCTTCACGCACCAGTGAATGCAGCAAGCAGCCTAAGTGCACAGTCAGAGGGACACCCTGGGACACATTGATGGGGTTTGGGAGTAGGGCACCTTGCTGTGCTGTCCTATGTCAAAGTTTAAGTCCAGGAATGCACCGTATTTATCCAATAGAGCACATTCCTGTGCTTTCCTCCTGCGCTGGCACCATTTCGCCAGGCTAGTGCCTGGCGTTGATGCTGGATGGTTTTTGCGGAAGAAAGGGCACCATCCTGCACAAAAACCATACTGGCAGTCCTTTTCCCCTTTTTGTGTGTGCTGCATAATGCAGCACACATGATGCAACACACATGGAAAGAAGAACAATTAGGAAAAATAAAGTTATTTCTCCCTGTTGCGCCTCCCCTGGCGAGGCGTAAGGTTTTGACACAACCCCAGGTTTACATGGTTTTGTAAGGCTGGGGAAGCGTCAACATCACTGGGTGTTGCGTTGGGAAAACCCACCGCTATGCCCGTGGAACACTTCCCTATTGCAGAGTAAGGCAGCACAGTGATTTGCGCTGCCTTGACTTACTCCATATTTATGAGAGCATCAAATTGGCCGTGCGTGACCTCATAAATATGATTTTGTAGCCTGCACAGCCAGAGCATCCCAAAAAGTGACGCTCTGGCGATGCAAGGGGCTCATAAATATGCCCCCGTGTGTGCAAATCCCTGTTCTGTCAGCCATAATATGCGCTGCGGCACACTTCAGCAACAAGCAGGAGATTCCCTCAGCTACCCAGCACACCTGGCTATTAAATAAAGACATTGTGTGACACGAAATGTCCATATGTTCTCCAACATTGACCATGCTCTCTGCGAGTGGCTAAGAGACGCACAGATTGAGGCATCGCCAGGCCAGTGGGCAGCCTCGCCACTCACGCAGGCCATAAACTGCCCCGTGCTTGTATGACTGCAGGAGGCAGTGCACAGCCTAAGCAGAGCAGGGGAAAGTAACTACCAAGCGTGCGCTGTACACCTTCCCTCGCAGAGTACGTCTGACTGGACTTACCGCAAGCAGCTTCCTTAGAGCCGGCCCGAAACCGTCCAGAAATCCGGAGCCCTCCACTGACACAGCACAACTGCCTTTGACGTGCACAGCACTGTCGCCCTCCGCTGGCACAGCACAGATGCCCTCCGCGGGTAAAACACTGTCGTCCTCTTCTGACACAGCCAAACACCCTTGCCACAGCAGTCTCCCCACAGCAGCACTGCGCTGTCGCCTTCCACAGGTACGGTACTCCCGTCCTTCGGTGACACAGCCCAATTGCACTCCACAGCAACGCCGACTTCCAGCAGCCCAGTACAGCTTCCTTCCACTGGCACAGTGTTTCCTCCTTAGCCCTGCACTGCACGGCCGCACTCTCCTAGTACACGAGATCCTCGCGCTCCACGCACAGCAAGGTAGTCGTCCCTTTGCAGAGCACACAGAGCGCTCTGGCAGCAGACCACCCATTCCACTGTATAAAGCGGCAGAGGTGCCGGACTCCGGGGGCGGGACAGCGCATTCTAAACAGCTCTGCGCCGTGCGCGCCCATTGGCTGCCACAGGAGCCACTTGTCGAGAAAGGAGCACCCCTCTACGTCAACCTTCGGCTACACACCTCCACGCGGCGTCCCCCTCCACAGCAGTGCGTGGTGACAGCGCTAGTGATGCCGTGGCTAGAGGGTTCACCCGGGACCGCTATGGGCTTTCTCGGCTCTCCATTTACAAAACCGAGACTGCTATTTAAAAGTGTGGTGTTGTTTGTGACATTTCTCCCATTTTTTAAAAAGCACCGTACCCTATCTATGACACCTCACCTCCCAGAGAGAGATACTTTTTGAAACTATCGATACCGCCATCGTTTTGAAGTTTTAGTGATTGACTTGAACTTCAAAACGATTGTATCGATAGTCTCAAATAATTTCCATCCTTGCTTTTCGCCAGTCACATTCCAATTAGACGATAAACAGTAACCCTTGGAAGGGCTTTTTTTGGATCTCAAAAATCACACTTTGTTGTCTAAACCTTACTTTTTAAAACTCGTAGTTAGACAACGCTATAATAAACTTTCGTTTAATTGAAGTATTTGCCCGAACGTAATGCAGACGAAAACTAGAGCCGGCCGTTCCCAGCTGCCCTTCTCCTGAAGTGAACGTGTATTGATCACGAATGTTCCGTTCGACATCGATATGCCAGTCTGCCCTCTATTTTAGCCAATGAACCGAAGTTAGCAGATCGACTTCTATTCAGACAAATATTTTTTCAAGCCAGTAAACTTGCTGGCAAACTGTAAAAATCAGAGGTGAAAATTTAGCAGTAGCAAGGCCGCTTTGCTGAACAGTAGAGACCTAATCGAGCTTGGCGTATCAAGAGCACAGCTCCAATGGTAAAGAGCGAGTTAGAGAGAAAAGGCACAAAAATCAGTGGCGGCTCCTGTACCGATGTGCGGTCTAGTAGTGGGGAGGGCGGAGCGTGGGCGGAGCGAGGGAAGAGGAAGGGGCGAGGAAAGGGAAACGGGGAGTTAGAGTAGGGACGTGAAAGAGAGAGGTTGAATAAAGAAGCCTCTCCGAACCTACTGTGTCTGTCGTCATTGAGGGGCGCTGCAGGGGGACACGACAGCTGGCGACGAGGGTGGGATGAGCAGTGGACTCTCCCGGACCCGACACCGTAAGCATTTAAGGAACCCCCCCAGGGAGAACTGCTTTGCAAGAGACGATCTCGACACATGAGAGCCCCCCCCCCTGCGCAGGAGACTCGAAGATACGCGTGCGAGCAGCAGTGAGGCCCCCCCCCTACCTGGCACAAGCGGCAGGCTCCAGGAGTGGGTGAGTGAAGCTTCAGCACGCTGCAACAAGCAGAAAGCAAGGCTCGAGCCTCGTGTGAGGCCCCACGTGTGTAGTGACCCGGCGGCCATCTTGAAGTCAGGCAGCCTTGGAGGGACATCCCCATTGAAGTGAATAGGCGGCCATCTTGAAGTCAGGCGCCCAGAACAAATTTAAACAAGCACAAGCCAATGCAAACAAGCACGAGCTAATGCAAACGAAGGAACAAACAGACACGAGCCAGGCCACAGCAAGCCTGAAAGCACACAAGCATAAGAAACAGCAAGAGTGAAAGCAGAATACAACCAACAAGTACAAGTCAAGGCGAAACAAACAAGCACGAGCTAATTCAGACAAGTGAACAAGCAAGCACGAACACTGCCCACACAATGTCGAACAACGGATCACCGACCCGTCAGGAAGTGAAGCCAATCGTCATGGGACTGTCACACTTGCGCCCTCCGGAGCCTCTGGCGCTCGTCGTCGGTAGCAGTATGGGCCCCCGTTGGGAGGAATGGATAGAGGACTTTGAGGACTACATCAAAGGTTCCAAAGTACTCGGAGATGAGGACCAGCTGATTGCACTCCGCAATCTAGTGGGGAAAGATGTCAGCAAGATGATCAAGGAAATTCCCGCAGCAGATGCAGGAACATACGCCAAAGTTCGTGAAGCCCTCGATAAAAAATTCATACACAAGAAAAATGTGGACTATGAGCGGTACGTGTTTCAGCGGGCGCGACAAGAGAAAGATGAGATAATGGGCGCCTACATTACGCGGCTTCGGCGGCTAGCGCGTCACTGCGACTTTGAAAGGTTTTCAACGGATGATGCCATACGCTTGCGCGTGATCGACGGCTGCCAGTCGGAGACACTTCGACGAAAACTGCTAAAGAAGACCCACACACTGGACGAAATAGAAGAACTCACAAGAGTGCACGACCAGGCTGAGGAACATGCCAAGTCCATGGAGTCGGGGTGCACGGAGCGCAAGGAGCTTGCGTGTCAAGTGCGCACCGGTCGTCCCCGCCGGGGGTCGAAAGAGCGCGAGCGACACGCCCGACCATCGTCGCGCCGCCGCTATCCAGCACATCGGCGGCCTGACTCGGGAAGGAGGAGCAAAAGACACGATCACACGAAGAAATCGGCCGCAAGACGGTGTTACCGATGTGGATACGACTTTCCACACAGCGGAACATGCCCGGCCATGGGGCAACAATGCCGCAAGTGCGGCCGGAGCCATCACTTTGAAGCTATGTGCGGGGAGTACCGCCGCGAGAAAGACAAAGACAAGACCGCGCCTGAGTCGTCGAGAAGAGACACCCGCTGGCACCATGTGCGAGCAGTCCATGTCCGTCGGAAGTCGTCATCAAGGTCTTCCCACTCCAGCAGAGAGTCCCGGTCGTCCAGGTGGTCAAGGCGACCTCCGTCTCGAGACTCAGGGTCATCTTCGGACGAACAAGAGTATTCGGTAGAGTACGCGAACATGATCGCTGACCCGGACCAACTCAAAAAGTACCCCCGTTTGGACATAAGCGTGGGTGGCCACAACACGAAGTTCGTGATGGACAGCGGGGCGTCGCTGAATTACATCCCAGTGACTGAATACCGGAAGATGAACCCTCGCCCCCGACTGAACCCTGCGCACGTCCGTGTCTACACCTGGATGTCCAGGGAACCACTTCCGTGTCTTGGGAAATTTCCGACTGTACTGAGGCACCAAACAACATCAGTCCCCGCGGTGATACATGTCATTGAGGGGCCGGAAGCGGACTGTCTCCTCAGTCTCCCAACGGCCGAACGGCTAAGACTGGTTGAAATTCTATATCGCGTCACCGATGACAGTGACACTGTCCGCAAGTTCCCAAAACTGTTCACAGGACTCGGCAAAATGAATAGAGGCCAGATCCGCTTGCATATTGATGAACAGGTTCGGCCGGTTGCCCAGCACCCCAGAAAGGTTCCTTTTCACCTTCAACAGGCTGTAGAAGATGAACTGCAAGACCTCCTGACAGCCGACATCATCGAGCGTACGGAGGGCCCCACGCCGTGGGTTTCACCAGTGGTGATCGTCCCAAAGAAAGGAACTCCAGGGAAAGTCCGACTCTGTGTGGATATGCGCATGCCCAACACAGCTATCGAGAGAGAACGACACCCTGGACCCCACCTGAGTGACATGATAGCCGCACTAAATGGTGCGCGCGTGTTTTCCAAACTTGACCTCAACAAGGGGTACCATCAACTGGAACTCCATGAAGATTCTCGGTACATCACAACGTTCGCGACGCACCTGGGGCTGTTCCGGTATAAACGACTGAACTTTGGCATATCATCAGCTGCCGAGATATTCCAAGAAGCCATCCGGCAGACGATCCATCACATCCCCAACACGCTGAATTACAGCGATGACATCCTAGTGTATGGGGCAGACATTCAAGCGCATGACACAGCCCTCGACAGAGTCTGCCACGCGCTTTTGGACGCAAACCTAACTCTCAACAAGGAGAAGTGCGAATTCCACCAAGAAAAGCTGAAATTCTTTGGGCACGTCTTCTCTAGTGCAGGGATGAAGCCGGACCCGGACAAAGTGAGCTCGTTGAATGACACCAAGAGTCCACGGGATGTCAGCGATGTGCGATCCTTCCTAGGGATGGCGAGCTACTGCTCGCGGTACATCGAAGACTACGCCACTATCAGTCACCCCCTCCGGAGATTGACCAAACAAGGCCAGGCATTCGAGTGGACTTCAGAGTGCGAGCGAGCATTTCGAGACATCAAACAAGCGGTGGGAAGAGCCGACAGCCTGGCGTACTTCAGCCCGGACCGAAAAACTGAGATCACAGTGGACGCCAGCCCCGTCGGTCTCGGGGCCATCTTAGCCCAATACGATAAGGACACTGACCAGCGTCATATAGTGGCCCATGCCAGCCGAAGTCTCTCAGACACGGAGAAGGCCTACTCCCAACCTGAGAAAGAAAGCCTCGCGGTAGTATGGGCCTGCGAACATTTCCACGTATTCATATATGGGAAACACTTCACCATGGTGACAGACCACCAAGCGCTTGTCACCATCTTTGGGAACCCGCGCTCCAAAATGCCACCCCGCATCGAACGATGGGGACTACGCCTGCAAGAATATACTTTCACTATCGTCCACAAACCAGGAAAGTCGGCCAACCCAGCTGACTACATGTCAAGGCACCCCGAAGCTACCCACCGTCTCACTCCGTCTGTAGCTGAGGAGTACATCCACTTTGTAGTGGCCCAGGCACGGCCGCCGGCTGTTCCCCTGGAAGCCATCCAACAAGCCACCTCGCAGGATGAGCTGCTACAAAGAGTGATTCACCGGATACGAACACATCGGTGGAGACAGGACGATGCACCTGAGGAGAGTGACCCAGAGAAGTGCCAAGAGCTACAGGCGTTTAAGAATGTGAGCGAGGAACTATCCGTCACAGCGGAAGGGCTGCTCCTGAGAGACCACCGGATCGTCATCCCACAGCACCTGCGCCAAGGAGTCATCAACTTGGCCCATGAAAGTCACCGAGGCGTGGTTGCGACCAAGAGGGCTCTTCGTGAACGTGTCTGGTTCCCGTTCCTTGACAAAATGGTAGAACGTACCCTCAAAGACTGTCCGCAGTGCCAAGTAGTGGGGCGCGGTGATCCCCCAGCTCCGCTCCAAATGACACCACTACCATCAGGAGTGTGGCAGGAACTAGCCATGGACTTCTACGGCCCAATGCAGTCGGGCAAGTACGTGCTGGTGATTGTTGATGAGTACTCGAGATTCCCCATCGCTCAATTTGTCCCGTCCACCGGAGCAACTGCTACGCTCGCCGTCCTTGACGAAGTGTTTGCAGCGTGGGGAGTACCCAAAGTAATGAAGACGGACAATGGCCCACCGTTCAACGGGCAAGAATTCAGCGACTTCATGAAAGTAATGGATATCCGACACCGGCGAATAACACCGCTATGGCCTCAGGCCAACGGCACTGTTGAAAGATTCATGGCCACCCTCAAGAGAACTTTCCAGCAGGCTGTGCTTGATAGAAAAGACATGCAAACAGCCCTCAATGACGTGCTCCGATCATACCGAACCACACCACATGCCACCACAGGCAAATGCCCAGCGACACTCATGCTGGGGCGGCCCATTCGGACACGAATACCCACCTGGGAAGGAGCATTACGACCTGTGTCCCCAGGTCGCGTCCATCAAGAAATGGTGACCACCGACAGAGCTCGCAAGGAGGGCATGAAGACGTATGCTGATGGTCGTAGGCGAGCCCGATCGCTCTCTTTCCGAGAGGGAGACTGCGTGGTGGTTAAGCAGGAGCAATGTAAGAAAACGGACAGCAGGTTTCGAGCAGAGCCGCTGACAGTCACCCGGCAAAGGGGAACCATGCTGACGGCGGAATCAGACCGGAGACGCATCACTCGAAATGTGTCTCATTTTCAGAGATGCAGCTCGGCTCTGCAGGATGCGCTAGAGTCACAACTCCAGCCTCCGAGAGCTGACCAGACTGAACTGCGAGGTGAGACTGTTACTGGCTCAGAGGAGAGAAGCGAAGGTAACACTGCTGTGTTTCCAGAGGGCCGGTCTCTCAGACCACGACAGACAATTCGCCAGCCACGTCGGCTGATTGAAGAGATGTAAACATTTTGTAAGTTTGTTCTGCTAACAAAGGGGGAGATGTACCGATGTGCGGTCTAGTAGTGGGGAGGGCGGAGCGTGGGCGGAGCGAGGGAAGAGGAAGGGGCGAGGAAAGGGAAACGGGGAGTTAGAGTAGGGACGTGAAAGAGAGAGGTTGAATAAAGAAGCCTCTCCGAACCTACTGTGTCTGTCGTCATTGAGGGGCGCTGCAGGGGGACACGACAGCTCCTACGCTATGACGGAGGAGTGTCGCCCCACTGCTTTTGAGCAGTATGAAGGAAAGGAAATATAAAATGATAATAACTTTAAGTTATTATAATTTTATATTTCCTTTTCGGGTGGGCGGGGCTGGTCTGCTTACAGAGCAGGGTAGGGGAGGAGTGGTTTGCCCACTCCTAAGTGCGCAATGCCTGTTTGGTCAGCCCACTCGGGCCACCCAAACCAGTCATGCGCACTTTCTCCATTCTCCATGCAGGCTGCATTGCAGCCTGCATGGAGAACAAGCCAAGGCCCCCATTCCCTGTTTGAGCGTCGAACCAGGACGCTCAAAACCAGTCACAACGCTGCATTTCAGCATTGTGATTGGTCAGGGGAGCCTGGCTATACTCCCTGTCCCACAAGCAGAGTAGGAGCAATGAGCAGAGACGTGGGACCCGGTGGCAAGGTAAGTGCTTAATTTTTTTTCCATTGCGCAACTCAGAGTGCCCGGCTCCCCATTCACACACCCCGCGCCTTTTCCTGCCCCGCCACCCACGTGTTATGCCGGCTGCCACTGAACAATGGAGTTTAGAAAGCACGTATCTATATCACGGGCAAAGGAATAGAAGTCCAGATGTTGCAAACCCGTATCAAACCTCCAGGTGGCCAAGAACTTGTCATTCAGTTAAGAAGTTAAGTGGGCTTTTGCCCTATGGACTGGATTCACCGCCTCATCATTAGTTTCATTCGCAAAAGTATTGGAGAAATGGTTTCAGAAATTGTCAAATACATTATAATACTTATAGCATTTGGAGAGGCATGATGTACTTATGTGAAAAAAGCAACAAAAACCATTCTAGAGCCCCAAACACACCTTAGATCGACTAAGGGTTATGAGAAATTTGCAATTTTGGTTTTTACAACAGTTTGGAGATGTAAAAAAGAAATCAACTTCACAAATTTAAGATGCAGCATTAGGATTAATGCAAGATTAGAGACCCCATGAGAAAAAGTGTCTGAGAGCAGTGCCCTCAAAGAGAAAGGGACTGGATGAATCATTTTGACAGGAATGCCTTACCTGAGATTGCAGAGAGGCCAGGTTCACTATGTGATAACAGGAGTTAAGGCAGAGTAATGAAGAGAGGCCTCTGAGGATAGCTGGTGAGGTCGTATGATTCCATTAAACAAAATAATATTTTTATTGAGAAAATATTCAAGTACAGGTTTTGCCCCCCACTAACTCCCACCCATCCACACACTGTGAAATACATACAAAAGCAGAAAGAACCAGGATCCATTAGAGTGCACATTCTATGTCTAGCTAAATACATAGTTCAAAGAGAAATAAACACATACTTTTCATAAAATAATTATTCAATTAATTGATATAAGCCTTTATTCTATTCAGTCAATCATTTAAAGTGCATGTGCAATTTATCCATTCTTTTATTCTGTCCAACCAGGCTAGTACAGCCATATTTTAGTCCTTGCCCCCATACCCTAGCACCACAGAGACAAAATCATTTCCCCCCAAAAAATGTGGGCACCCGTCCCCATTCAACACAATTGAAGATGGGGGTAGGGTAAAACTGGGATCCATCAATGATCAAATCTAAGACCAAATAAAATACAGAGTTTCCACGAAGAAATAGATGCATAGGTTTCCCACAAGGAAAAAAAGAGAAATAAATTCAATAGCTGTTTAAAGCAATTATTCTAATCGACCACTTCTGTAAAGTGCATGTGCAATTCATCCCTTATTTTAATCTATCCAACTGGACAGGTGCTCCCATATTTTAAGACCTTTTCCCATGCCCTAGAACCTCTCCAAGCATAAATAGATGTTTCTAGATTATAAGTAGACAACAATCGGGCTAGCCACTGCTGGAGAGCGGGGGGATCTGGATCCAACCAGGCTGGGGAACCACAAAGCCTAAATACAGCCATGGATATACTTAATAACTCTCCTCCCTCGTTGGTACTACCACCCTCTTGTGTGCCCAATTGGATTAGGGCTAGGGTCATAGCTACTTTCATGCATAACTGATCTCTTAACAATTCCCCCATTTGATTAATAACCATTGAGAGAGACCCACAAGTTGCAAACAAGTGGACTATAATTGCCTTGTAAAGGGCGCAACATGGGCACCATGTTCCTTTCCCTTCACCCCACTTTGAAATTCGATAAGGTGTGTAGTATAGAAAGAAACACGTTTTAAAAAGCTGGACCTGCAGTTTAGCTGACGTCAGTGCAATCTGAGCAGTTAAAAGGCTTGATGAAACTGAGTATCTGTAATATCAAGTTTACCTTGGCACCTTTCTGAGAGCTTCTCTATATCATCCTTCATTAACCCATTTAAAAGACAATAAATAGTCCCAATAAGGGGTGGTGGTTCCATTTTTTAATTTCTCCACCAATTCAGTTTTAAGTATTTTCCCTCACCCACCTTCTCTCTTCTGTAAAAAGTCCCTTATCTGAAGGAATAAAAAAAACTCTATATGGGTAAGATTAAATTTGGTCTTAAGCTCATTGTATGAAACAAAGCTCGAGGCCAAATAAAAACACCCTATTTTGTTAATCCCAGACCTCAGCCATTTAGTCATGCATGAGTTGGAGAATATCTCTGGTAGATTTTCGTTACCCGGGAGTGAAGTATAAAAATGGATCCTGCCGAATCCCAAAATGCGACGAATAGGAAACCATATTTTATAGGCAGTCATGAGAGTCTTAAATCTGATCCATTTGTAGTACCCCAACTCTAGCTGGTGCCATAAGCATCCCCAGGCCTCAGCCCCGATTATCAGTTCAAAAGGGAAAGGGTACGTCGGTGGGTCGTCGCTGAGGAATTCCCTCAGAAGAATCATAAAATGCACTACTGCTGTGGCCCAATAATCTAGCTCTAAACTAGGTAGTGCCAGCCCACAGCGCACTTTAGGAAGTGTCAGCAGTTTAAGAGACCTTCAGGGTTTCAAATAAGCCCAAATACATTTTTGAAAAATATTATCGAAATTTTTAAACCAGTGATTAGAAAAAAGAAGGGGAACAGCTCTCATTAGATATAGTAATTTGGGAAAGTATACAATTTTTATTAAATTGCACCTACCTACCAATGTTAAATGCAAATTGTCCAACTTCTTCAGTGTGTGTCTGTTTTTTTCCGCTACAGGTGTTAGATTTTCATCAACAATAGCATCCAAATCTGCCCTAATTATAACCCCCAGGTAGCTAGAACTCTCAACTACTCTGCTATCCATCATTATGACATGCGCATTATTAACTATCTGCCTTTTCCCTCTGTTCAGGGAATACCCTGATAGTTCCCAAAAAAACATTGCTTCTTCTTCTATGGTTTTTATAGTGAGCTTGGGGTTAGGAGTGGCCACTGCCACATCATCGGCTTTGGCCAAGACAGAGGTGCGATAGCCTGGCGCTATTATGGGAGGTATGATTGGATTAGCTTCCAGCATTTTGTAAGGGCAGCCATGTGAGGTTCCTCTTGTTATACTCAGGGGTCTAGATAATTCACTGTTTATACAAACTCTGGCTATTGGATTTATATACAGGGCTCTGACTGCCTCAATAAAATTTGGAACAATCCCCTTCCCCTGCATTACAGTCCACAGAAAGTGCCAGGAGACCCTATCAAATGTTTCTCTGCATCAATCAAGATTACCGCCTTAGGGTCTCCTGACACTTGTCCTGCTTCAAAAAGGGAAATTCTTCTTCTAATATGGTCAATAGTCCACCTCCCGGGAATAAACCTATGCTGATAATTCACCACCATTTTACCAATCACTCGGGTCAGTCTAGAAGCCAGCACTTTTGAGTAAGCCTTAGCGTCACAGTTATCCAAGGTAATAGGACGATAAGAGCCAAGCTCTTGAACTGTTTTATTCTTATGGGAAAACTAATTTTTTTGCTTCTGCCCATGACTTAGGTGTAGCATCCCCATTAAAGTTTTGCGTAAAGAGACCCATCATTACTTCTTTTAGCTGTTCTGCGAATACCTTATAAAAATCAGAGGGTATTAAATCGGGCCCGCAGCTTTCCCATCAGATAAACTCAAAAGCACCAAAAGCATCTTGTCCACGACCAGAGGTGCTTCAAAGTACTCTTTCTCGTCCTCCTTCGGTAGATCCGTAGGCACTGAGTTTAGATACTAACTGATGGAGACATGTTTCAGAGGGCCTATCATCTCAGATTCCTCAGTGTACAGGTTTTGATAGAATTTCTGGAAAGCCTCTTGAAACCCTTCAGAGTCGGTAACTATATTTGAATCGGGGTCCCTGATATTAGTAACTTCCATTCGTACATATTCCTGCCGAGTTTATACCACCAATTGGTGACCTATTTTCTCACAATTTTTGTATACCTTTTCCTGATAGATAATGGCTCTGTCTGCCGATTTTTTCATCAGGATTTCACTAACTACCGCTTTGGCTATTGCTACCTCAATCTGGGCCTTGCCTACCCCATTCCCTAGCTGTACAGCGACTACAAGTTGCATTTCTGCTTGGGCAAGTCTTACGTGGAAATATTGTATCTTCCGTTTTTCATCTTTCCGTTTATTTAGAGTAAACTGAATGGTTTCCCCCCGAATGCCAGCTTTTAGGGAATCCTAAACGTTAATAAGAGAAGCTGTTCCTACGTTTACCTGCAGGAACCCCGGTATCCACTCCCTAATAAGCTTCTTGTAATTTTTATCAAGGAGTAACGCTCTTTCAAAGGTCCAAGTTAAGGTTCTCGGCCTTACTCCCATCACCACCAATTTCAACAAGAGCGGATTGTGATTGGATACAAATCTGAGATGTCTAGCTATTTGACACTTTGGCTGAATTGAAGATGATACAAAAAAGTAATCCAGACTTACGTGTTTACCATGGGGGGGCGGAGAGCCCCTCTGAAGACCTCACCGCAGCCCAGACGTCTTTCAAACTGTGTGTGCTACATAAATGTAAAAGCGCTTGAAACACTCTAGGCTTCCTCCCTACCTACTTAGGAGTGGACTCCCAGTTATTAGGTAAGTAAATGTTAAAATCTCCACAGAGGAAAATGGGTAATGGCCAGTGTGCTAACCCATTTGTTAACCAGTTGAAAACCCCGGGATCATACACTATGGACCCATACACAGAGCAAAGTGTGAGAGTATCAGTACCCAATAAGCTACACTTAGTGATCACCCATCTCCCCATAGGATCCGATCGCATTTGGGGAAACTGCATTTTTACTGCGTTGGGCTAGAATAGCTCCACCACATGTAAGTGAACCTTAGGTAGTCCCTACTATCAATCTATAGCCCAGGTTTTTTAACAGGCCCACCTTTGACTCTTCTATGTGGGTTACCTGCAGGCAGACAACGTCTGTTTGCAGCATTTGCAACCCTCTGCCTTTTCTTGGCATCATTTAGCCCACATATATTAACTGTAGCTATGCAAAGCTTCCCAACGCCTGTCTGTGCCCTCATATTATATTGTGTCATCCTTTAGCCATGGACCATGTCTACACACTTCCTCCTTGAGCTGCAAAAATACCCGGACTCTCAAAACAGATACCAAATACAATCAAACTGAGTGGACCCTTCATCCACCCTTCATCCCCCTGTCCCACCCCCCCAGAAAATGAGCAAACAGGCATAGCCTGAATGATGTGTCCCCAGTCCCCTGCCCCTGCCACCCCTTTCTCCATGCACTAAAGAAAATTCCCTTTCCCCATCAGCCCTTCACCACTACCTCTTCAAGGTAATACAATTAAGCGTTAGTCATTGGGTATCATTAAACTTTGCTACTGCTACTCCCCGGGCACAGTTCCTTCAAATATTCCTGGGCTTGTATTTCCGATGTAAAGCTGCGGGTATGTCCTCCAAAAATAACCTTTAGCCTGATCGGATTTAAGAGATAGACTTCTGCCCCTACTTTTTGGCAGGGGTTAATTAACTGCCAGAGGTGCCATCTCCGCTCCACCGTAGCGTGTGCAAAGTCCGGTCTAGTAAATAATGATACCCCTTCAAAGAGCTTTTTAGAATTCGGGCGTGCCTTGTCATATATGTGTTGTTTCAATAGGAAATTACCAAAATGAACAAGCATTGCCCCAGGTCTTTCAGCTTCGCTCTGTGGATGCGTTCTCGCCATTAGTTGGAAACAATGGGCCCGTTGGACTTATGCATTCCAATCCCATTTATCTTGGTATGGGAAGGCTCCTCTCAGCAGATTGACCACATACCTTCTTGGATTATCAACCTCCAACCCTTTTGGAATCCCTAGTAGACATAAGTTATTCCGCAGCTGGCGGTTTTCCTGGTCCTCCAACTTAAGTATAGCGTATGCCAAGGCCGCACCCTGCGATGAATTCTGAGCTTTTAGGGTTTCCACTTTTGTCTCCAAGGACTCTGTTCAGCCTTCTACTTTGGTCAGTCAATCCGCAAATTCTCCACAGGCTTTGTTAAACTTTTGCAACTTGCGCATCCCCGCCTGTAATTTCTTTGAGGCAACCCTTGCCTGGCAGCTTTCACTGCCATATACCTGTTTGCCAACATGTGTCTGCCAAACTGCATTACTCTAAATGGACTGGGGTATTCATCAGGGCATGTGGATGCCTAGTGTAGGTGGAAGTAGGATGTGTTCCTATCATGAAGGTAGAGTATACCTATATAGAAAATCCCTAGACTTTATGGGGAACCGGCACCTCGGTCACAGAGGGGGTGGTGTCCTTCGTAGTCACACATTCATCAAAAGGTGCGCCACTCCTTTCTACCTTAGTTAATCCCGTTCTGTGCTGCGGGAACGTTCCAGCGGCATAGAGTCTAGGGCATCAAGCCATCACTCAGTAGTCGGTTGGTTAGGTCCCAATTATTGAAACTAATCAGTTTTAAACAGATGAATTCCTTTTCTATACATGTATATTCTACCTTCATGATAGGAACACATCCTACTTCCACCTACACTAGGGATCCACATGCCCTGACGAATGCCCCAGACCATTTAGGCTAATATATTTGGGCAGAAACATGTTGGCAAACCGGTGTATGGGTGTGAGTCGTTGATCTCCGTACCCATTCACAATATTTTTAAACATACCTAGTGTCCAGTTGATTAAAGTTGTTTATGGCACACTAAGGTATTTTTACTTTTTCACCTGGATCTCCCTTCTTGTCGGTGTTGGCTAGTAAGCTTTATTTAAGAACTGCCTCCTACCGTTATAGTCTTCGAGTAGTTTGAGTCTGCCTCAGTGGCACTGTCCTACCGAGGTGGGGAGAGGATTCCTTTTTTTTTTTTTTTTTTTTTTATTTTTTTATTAGCATCATGAGTAACATCAGCTACATATATAAACAATGTCAGTTAACTCATATAAGATAAAGCATCAATCAAAAACAGTACTGAAAAGCAATATTTCCGTTAAATTGTTAAGACATAATTACTCCCCAAATTTCCTGTATCTTTCGTTTTTGCCTCAGTCCCTTAGTCATCGCTAAAGTGTTTTCCATATCGTAAATGTCTTTAACCAGAAGCCACCATTCCATGACCGTGGGGGGATGGCTTTGTATCCAGGCCCTGGCAATAGTTAATCTAGCACATGTGAAAAGTATATTCATCAAATCACGAGATCTATTTTTTACCCCAACAACTCCGATCAAAATATCCAATGGCGTAAGTATAATGGGCCTAGCCAATTTAGTCGAGATAACACCAACTACATCCTTCCAGAAAATGGATAGCTCGGGGCAAGAAAAAAACATGTGAACAATGTTTGCCCCCTTAAGTGCACATTTAGGACATTTTGTACGGTCATTCGGATCGTTCAGATCATTATTAAAAGCCCATTTTAGTATCCTGTCTGGTGAGTAATACAATTGAAACACAGTTTTAAACAGCTGTAACTTCAGACTAGATGATTGAACTGCATTATTTAGGCTATTTAATGAGGAAGTTATTAAGTCTGATGTTACATTCACACCCAACTTTGTGCTCCACTTTTCTGCCACCTTACTAATATCATCCTTATTTAAGATAGAGAAAGTCTTATAACCACACCTGATCAGTGCCTTGTCAGAATCCCTATACATACAGCTCCAGATTTCGGATTCAGATATACTATCAAGGCCTATTCTATGGGTAATATAATCCTTGATCTGATTATATTTAAACCACGCCCTTTCTGGTACTTTATTCATCATCTTTAACTTTTCAAAATCAAAAAATCCAGTATGGTCATACAAATCTCCCAAATTATTTATGCCATTATCCGAGAGCATAGAAGTAGCTAGATCGTGAAAAACACCTGGCAACCCTGGGTTATACCAGAGTGGTGTTTTGGTGTGAAATAGGGAGATGTTATTCCTAACAAGAATAGATCGCCAGATGCTCACTGTGTCCCGAATCGTCTTGAACCGTACTCGTTTAAAGTAGTTGGGGTCATTAAGTCTGTACAGAAACATAGTAGCGTCATCCCCTAATGTAAATTTGTGAAAATAAAGACATTTGTCAGAAATAAGTAGACTACGAAAACGAGTTAAAAAAGCAGCCCAATAATATAATTTAAAGTCTGGTAGCCCGAGTCCACCTTGATCATAGGGGAGTTTGAGCAAAGATATCGCCCGCCGTGCTTTCTTATACCCCCATATGAAGCTGCTGATGATGCCCTCCAGTCTGCTAAAGTAAGTGTTACATACTCTTAAGGGTATGGACCGAAAAAGATAAAGAAATCTGGGTAAGATCTTCATTTTAATTAAGTTAATTCGCCCCAAAATCCCCATTGGAAGTTTGTGCCATTTCTTAAGAAGAAGAGAAGTTTCTTTTAATAAAGGTTCGTAGTTGAGTGCGATTATTGAATCAATACTAGAAGATATTTTTACCCCGAGATATGTTGCCACATTACATATTCCATCTATTGGTGTTAGTGAAGTAAAATTTGTAATTATTTGTGTTTTGCTGATATTTAACCTATACCCTGATGCCATACCATATTTATCTGCTTCAATACCTATACCTGATATAGCTTCAGGGACATTTGTAGAGAAAACCGCTACATCATCTGCGTAAGCAGTTATTTTTAATGCATTAAGGCCATTTTTGAACGGTACAATCATCTCTTGTTTGTGCAATGCAATCAAAAAGGGTTCTATTGCTAAGGCAAATAGCAGAGGAGACAGAGGGCACCCTTGTCGAGTGCCGCGTTCAATTGGAAAGATAGGTGAGCACAGTCCTGAATAGCATACTTTACCCCTTGGTTGATCATATAGGGATTTAACCCATTTTAAGTACTGACCTTTTATGCCGAATGCAACCAAGGCTGCCCAGAGGAAGTCCCACCCCACGCGATCGAAAGCTTTCTCCGCATCTAAAAGGATCATTCCGAGTGGGGTGGGATACGTCCTAGCAACATCAAATGCCGATATAGCAGTATTAATGTGTGCGGTAGTATCCCGTTTGGGGATGAACCCGTGTTGAAATGGTGAAACCATCTGTGGCATTAGTGACGCCAGCCTTGTTGCTAGTATCTTTGCAAAAATCTTTGCATCGGCATTGATTAATGATATAGGTCTATAAGACCCTCTCTCTTGTGGGGGTTTCCCCTTCTTAAGAAAAAATATAATTTGAGTGCGATTCCAGGACTTTGGAGCTTGTTCACCTTTACCAATAGCTTTGATAACCATAATCATAAGAGGAATTAATTCTTCCATGCATTTTTTATAAAGTTCTATGGGGATTGAATCTTCGCCTGCAGCTTTTCCCAGTGCTAGGGAATTGATAGCTGCCTGTATTTCATCAGCTGTTATATCTGCCTCCAAGTGATCGGCTTGCTCATCCTTTATATTCTGTACAGCATTTTCTGTCAGATATACTTTTATATTATCTCCTATTGGAATTGTTTCAGGCGTATATAACTCTTGATAGTATGTGGCAAACTGATATAAAATTGATTTAGAATCTTGATATAATTGTCCATCGTCACCTTTTATTTCCTTGATCAACGCTTGGGCTCGATCCTCCGCCACTTTATATGTCAAAATTTTTCCTATCCTCTCCCCACTTTCATATTGATTTAGCCTATATTTAGCTAATTTAGAAATGCTTTTCTCCCTAAAAATATTTTTCAAAACTAATCTTGATTCCATCAATTTTGCATTTAAATCTTCGATTTCTTTAGCCCTTGTAGTGGCGGAATTAACTAGCATCTTAGATAGCCTCTCTTCGATATTAGATATATCATCTAGTAATTTTTTATTATGAACCCTATTGATTTTATTTTGCTGCCAAACGAACTGTTGTGTAAACCCACGGATACTGGCCTTACAAGCATCCCATACCATCAGAAGAGATGTAGTGGACCCATTGATATCGATAAAATCTTTTATATGTCCTTTCAGCAAACTCACAAACTTAGCATCAGAAAAAAGATACCGGGGAAAAGAGAAGGGTCTAGGTGGATGTCTGTCCGTTTCAATTTCTATTATGAATGAAATCGGGTTATGATCCGATGTCACCCTAGGGCATATTGACATTTTACTAGTTGACAGTATAGAGTTAGAGGCAAAAACCATATCGATACGCGAGCAGAGCTTATGGGCGGATGAATAGTAAGTATACCCTGCTAAGTGTGGGTGAAGATATCTCCAGGCATCCTTGATTGCATGTATATTAGCCAAATCTAAGATGGCAGCCCTCGTCTTACGCATCCTTTGCAACGCACCCTTTCTGGTTGTGTCCATATTATAATCCATAACACAATTAAAATCACCCAACACTATACGTTCCCCTTCCCAAGTAAGTAATTCCATATTGACCTGATCAATTATTCTCGGTTCATCCTGATTTGAAGCATAAACCCCACAAATTATATATTGGAGGCCTTCCAAAGTCACTTGTACCATGGCCCACCTGCCCGCTTTATCCGTCATTTTTTTGTTGACTTCTATTTTAAGCTGTTTATGCTTCAGTATGGCCACCCCTCGAATTGAAGCATTGAGGTCTGTACAGACCAAAAGATCATAGCCTAACTGATTCAATAACTGTCTATCCTTATATGCAATATGAGTCTCAGTTATAACTACCATCTGTGGGTTATGCATCCTAAGTTCCTCATATACTAGTCTCCTCTTATTCCGATTGTTAAGCCCAGCCACATTCCAAACTAGAAGTTTTAGTTGATACATTTAATTGATATTGTTATTATAAATTCTGACAGAGCTTCTACCCAAAAAAAAACCATAGCATTCTTGCAAACCATATAAGCTTCTCTTAGCCAAAAGAACATAGATATATTTGTACTCATGATGCATTTTTTTATTTTTTCCCCTCCCCCGGTTCCCACCCAGTAGCTCCCCTCTGGTCCCCCCATTTCGGTTGACTGCCGTTCCCTTGGCAGTCGGTGAGCGGATAAAACCCTGTTAGGGTCCAGGCTTTCAACACTAATCATATGAAAACAACAGCAACACAAAAAGAAAGAGGAAGAAACCTGTGCTACCCAATGTGCTACCCAATGTTCATAGGAGCAATCGCTCAGTTACCATATAAACTTTTAAAACTAACCAAGATATAACTGAAAAATCAACTAAAAGCGTATGGACTGAGCATTAGCATTAGCCTTAGACACTATCATAGTTGTTAGCTTAATCATTTCCCCTGTCGCCAGGAGGCAATAGCATTCTCAACCTCATTTACTTCCCCAAAGAAATAAGGTCGGCCGTTTTTAATCACTTTCAACTTAGCAGGTTCCTGCAAATAAGCTTGATATCCAAGTTCTTTAATTGGATCAATGAATTGCTTCAGTTTCCATCGTCTTTCTAACGTGAGTTTACTTAAATCAGATCTCACAAAAAAGATAGTAGAGTCAATGGTGACTGGAGTGTTAGGCCGTGCTTTTAGAGAAATAGCTTGTCGAAGCAGATAGTTGCCTATATAAATCAAAACCGGCCGTGGAAATTTACCACTCTTATCTTTTTGAAATAGGGGTAAGCGATGAGCCCGTTGTATCTGAGAGTCCCAGTCCCAATCTGAAAGGTCGGGAAATGCCTTTTGAAATAGTTGGGTAACATATGCTCTTGGGTCCGCCCCCTCCGCTCCTTCAGCAATACCAAAAACACGGAGATTCTGTCTTCTCTGTCTATTTTCTAAATCTTCCAGTTTATTTTGCATCTGAATTAATTGAGAGGCATGTTTATTCACTTCTATTTCAGAGCGCTGTGATTTCTCCTCTGTCACTACCACTCTTTGCTGTAGTTCCTCTATATCTTGAGATACTGACCCCAATTTGCTCGCCATCTCTTGCAAAGAGGTTTGAGTTCTGTTATTATCCTCCCTCATTTGCTGATAATGTTCTTTAGCTTCTTGTTTTTGTTCATGTAGGAGTTGTAAGGTTGTCTGAAAAGAAGCAGACACCTCCCCTTGTGGATCCCATTCTGTTGGCCCGTTAGATAAGGAAGAAGCGACATTTTCCGTGTGTAATTCTTGTATGTTCTCTTCTGTCGTAGTAATTAATGCCTCATCTGTAGGCCCAATTAGAGTGTCAGGCAAGTCATGAGTTAGGTCTTGGGTTATACTGCCACTGCTACCACTACTGTTATTCTTGTTAATACTACTGTTGCAGCTCTCTGACAAAGAAGCGGAGTTGTCTTCCGTAAGTATCGTGTTAGGCACCGAGGGTACTGAAGGTACTGAAGGGTGTGGCTGATCCAATAGACTTTCCCCCAAAGACCCCAAAGACCCCAAAGACTCTGCCGATTCCTTATTCAGGCCAGATTTATCAAAACTATCGGTCTTTGCTTTTGTCGCCTTTGCTACATTAGAAATATTGGTCTGGGTAGGGCTGAGTGGTACAGTGATCTGGTTTAGGTCTTTGGAGATAATGTTTTGATCGTTGGGGCTGTTACCAGATAATCTCATTGCCATAGATTTAACACCGCCCTTAGCCTGTACCCATTGTCTAATTGGGCTGCTCTCCGCAATCATTTTCATAACATTTGGTTTGGATTTGCTTGTAATTTTAGTAGCTTTATTCTTATTTTTGCCCTTTAATTTCTTTGTGGTAAGTGTTTTATTTTTGTCTTTGGTCGCTTTTAACATCGTGCTACTACCTACATCGTTGAGATCCACATATTCTTCATCTGTCTCTGCGATGTCGGTATTGTCAGTATTTTCAGCGCCCTCACTTTCTCCCACGCCCTCAGTGCTCCCTTTATCTGCAGGCATGCTGGTTGTATTAGTTATTTCAAAGTGAGGGGTGCTCATACTAGTATCAGCATCAATATCAAAACTAGTCAATTTATTCACCAGTTCTACCGGTTCATTATCTTCTTTGGTTAGAGTTTTAGACAGACTAGTTAACTCTTCCTCTGCGCCAGCCAACTCAGTAGTGTCTGTTGTAAATAGCATAGTTGCATTGTTTAAGGTATCATCGATCTGTGCTGCGGCACTAGAATTCTCAAACTCCTCTGTTCTCATTTGAGTGCCCTCAATTACTAATAGGTTATCAACTGTGTTATCAGCAGCAGCACAATCAGCTGCATAATTTTTCTTTTGAGTCGGGTATTTCTCCCCAAGTTTACCTAAATGCAATTGTTCTGCATCTGAGGCTACATCCGTTGCGTTCTTAACACATGAAATTTTCTTACTTGTTGTAAGTTCGTTTGTGGCTGCGATTGAGAGTAGCAGGGGGGTCGTCGCTCTCCCGCTAGCAGCTGTTGTGCGGGTCGTGCGCGTAGGAGGTTTTGGAGCCATCGTGCTGCTGCTCCCGCTGCCGCTCGTCTCCTCTGGCTGTGCTGTTGCCGGTGCTGCGGGGGAACGCAGGCCAAACCAATTGAGTACCGACAGTCTCGTCCACCTCGTCAGACTCAGCCAACTCGGCCAGCCGCGCGAAGGTTCCTGACTTGTTGAGGCTGCGGTATTCTTCGCGGTATTCTTAGCGCTAGCAGCCCGTAGCTGACTCAGGATGCGGTCACCGATCAGCCGTAGCTGCAACATTCAACGCGCCCCTCTGTTCCTGCAGTTCACGTAAGTCTTTTGGCATATGAAAAAAAGCAGAAAAGCAGAAAAACAGAAAAGCAGTCACTCCAGTATTGCGTTGCCGTTTTCAAGATCACGGTTTTCAGATCATTTTGTTTGGTATCCGCCTGGACCCGTTTCAGTGCTCACCACTCCGGCGGTGTCAATCCGCCATCTTGGACCCAAGAGCCACTTAGGAAATTACCAAAATGAACAAGCATTGCCCCAGGTCTTTCAGCTTCGCTCTGTGGATGCGTTCTCGCCATTAGTTGGAAACAATGGGCCCGTTGGACTTATGCATTCCAATCCCATTTATCTTGGTATGGGAAGGCTCCTCTCAGCAGATTGACCACATACCTTCTTGGATTATCAACCTCCAACCCTTTTGGAATCCCTAGTAGACATAAGTTATTCCGCAGCTGGCGGTTTTCCTGGTCCTCCAACTTAAGTATAGCGTATGCCAAGGCCGCACCCTGCGATGAATTCTGAGCTTTTAGGGTTTCCACTTTTGTCTCCAAGGACTCTGTTCAGCCTTCTACTTTGGTCAGTCAATCCGCAAATTCTCCACAGGCTTTGTTAAACTTTTGCAACTTGCGCATCCCCGCCTGTAATTTCTTTGAGGCAACCCTTGCCTGGCAGCTTTCACTGCCATATACCTGTTTGCCAACATGTGTCTGCCAAACTGCATTACTCTAAATGGACTGGGGTATTCATCAGGGCATGTGGATGCCTAGTGTAGGTGGAAGTAGGATGTGTTCCTATCATGAAGGTAGAGTATACCTATATAGAAAATCCCTAGACTTTATGGGGAACCGGCACCTCGGTCACAGAGGGGGTGGTGTCCTTCGTAGTCACACATTCATCAAAAGGTGCGCCACTCCTTTCTACCTTAGTTAATCCCGTTCTGTGCTGCGGGAACGTTCCAGCGGCATAGAGTCTAGGGCATCAAGCCATCACTCAGTAGTCGGTTGGTTAGGTCCCAATTATTGAAACTAATCAGTTTTAAACAGATGAATTCCTTTTCTATACATGTATATTCTACCTTCATGATAGGAACACATCCTACTTCCACCTACACTAGGGATCCACATGCCCTGACGAATGCCCCAGACCATTTAGGCTAATATATTTGGGCAGAAACATGTTGGCAAACCGGTGTATGGGTGTGAGTCGTTGATCTCCGTACCCATTCACAATATTTTTAAACATACCTAGTGTCCAGTTGATTAAAGTTGTTTATGGCACACTAAGGTATTTTTACTTTTTCACCTGGATCTCCCTTCTTGTCGGTGTTGGCTAGTAAGCTTTATTTAAGAACTGCCTCCTACCGTTATAGTCTTCGAGTAGTTTGAGTCTGCCTCAGTGGCACTGTCCTACCGAGGTGGGGAGAGGATTCCTATTATGAAGTATAATGCTATTACATTTGAGAGGTTTCCATTTCCATCAAGGATGACCTTTCTTTGATAACATATCTAGATTCAACCTAAGTCACTTAGGTCTATTAAAAGATGGATGATTTGGATCTAACTGCAGTCTAAAATACACTATATGGTTCCTTGAATGAATCAGCCACTGTACCTTTTTTTGTGTTAAACTCTTAGTAGTAAAGGGACGTACGGTGGTTCCCCCTTCTCTTTCCACCCTGTGTTTTCACTGGAGGAACATGCCACTTCTAATGGTTCACATGTCATGTTCCACTCTTAAATATTATGCACCTTACATTGTGAGCAGGAAGCTGTGCTTGGGGTGACTTTTTAATATTTTAAATCAGGTTATCCTACCTATCAGAAGGAGTATTTTGGCAGACCTGTGCAGCAGGGTTCAAGCTGCTGGGGTCAGGCGATATAGGTTAGCCCTGAAGCCACTGCACAGTAGTAGAGGGTGTTAGACTTGCCATCTTAGGCATTTTTTCCACCTGTCTTTTGTGCTTCTGATCTCCTGTTTTTGACTGTGTGCTGCATTTCATTTTTTCTGGTTTTAGAACTCTGGGCACTTTAGCACTGCTGATCAGTACTAAAGTGCAAGTGCTCCCTGTGCAAATTGTGAGTTTGATTGGTTTTCCATGAATTGGCATATTCAATTTACAGGTAAGTCCCTAGTAAAGTGTACTGTGTGTGCCCAGGGCTGGTAATTAAAATGCGATCAGTGGGCCTGTAGCACTGATTGTGCCACCCATACGAGTAGCCCTGCAACAATGTCTCAGACCTGCCACAGCAGTGTCTGTGAGTGCAATTATAACCTGCCACGTCGACCTGGCAAGTGCACCCACTTGCTAGGCCCAAACCTTGCCATTTTCTATATGTAAACCAGACCTAAGGTAGGCCCAAGGTAGCCCCATAGGCAGGGTGCAGTGTCTGTGAAAGGTATGACATGTACTGTTGTTTTTTATGTGTCCTGATAGTGAAATACCTTCACATTCGTTTTCACTATTGCAGGACTATCTCTCCATTAGGTTATCATTGGAGATGCCTTGTAACCTCTTACAAGTGTAATTTCCAATTGGGAAGCAATAGAGTGTTGGAGTTTCTGGTCCCTGAACTCACAATTTTAAAATACATCTTTTAGTGAAGGTGGTTTTTAGATTGCATGTCTGAAAATGCCAGTTTTAGAAAGTGGGCGTTTCTGTGCTTCTGTCTGCCTGTGGAATCCGCATCTAGTTTAGACTGGCAGTTGGGTTGTTTGTTCATTCACTCTAGAAAGTCACACGAAGGGAGCTGAGGTGTGCCCTGCATATCCCGATGGCCCATTACCAGGATAAAAGGGTCTTCCTGAGCTAGCGTGGTGGTAGGAGTTATTACTGACACCTGAATAGGGCTGTTACTGTCCTCACACAAAGCTGTCTCCATCTGTCTTGAGACAAATCAGGGGAAGGCATGGTCTTGTGTACTACAAAGACTATCCTTTGAAGTCTGTCTATTTCAAAGGCAGAAACTGGTATAAGTACTGGAGCTGTCACACTGTAACTTCAGAACACTTCTGGACTAAGAAGAGATTCTGCTAAGAAGAAGAGCTGGAAAAGTGGTAGGAGGGGAACTGCCACTCTGCTTGTTGCTGTGTTGGGCTGGCCTGCTGCTTCCTTTTTCTGTCTTGGACAGTGAAAGGACTGGACCTTTGCTTTCTGTGTCCTGCTTGATGAGGTTCTCCAAGGGCTTGTGTGTGCTTGTCTCGTGTTAAGAAGCCTCATGTCCATCAGAGACTTAACCTGCAGGCACTGAACTCCTCTGCTGGGAGTTCTGACCTGCCAAGTGGTGCCAGTTTTGGTTCTGGTCCCTTGGAGGTGGTTTTGCTGCAAAGGAACCAGAAAATCCGTGCATCAATCTATGGAGATTGTTTCTTTCGCTACAGTCTCGCCATGCGGTTGAAAAACCAATGCACTGCTGTACATCCAATGAATCAACACAGTGCCTGCCATGCAGCTGACAGTCTGAGTCCTCAGCACCATGTCTCCGATGCCCAAGTCACTTGCTCCGACTCCGATGAAGGCCCTGCTGTGCGCTGAAGAAATCAATGAATCACCTGCTCGTTGCTGGGATATCAATGCAGTGCCTTCTTTTTCACCACCACATCGACCCCAGCTAATCCAGATTTTCAACACATCACACCTGTGCGACAAGTTGACGTAGCCCAGTAGTAAGCAACCGAGGCCGCATGTCCGGAAACCGACCCATCAGCTCCCTGTCAGTAAGGAATAGATGCATCACCTCACCTGGGCACACACGGTCCCTGAGAGAGACTGTGGGGCAGGCCTGTGGAACCGCTTCACTGTGGTGGGGAGGGACACCTTGTTGTCATTAGTCCAAGAGGAACAGATGAAGTACCCCGAGATGTAGGAAGGCCTTATCAGGAGGTATGGTCTTACCTCAGTGAGTTACAAGGTAACGTTTAGTGAGAGTACTAAACTTGATTCACAAACATGAGTCGAATATGTGTACTTCTACTGCAGAGCACTGGATGGTTGGGTGAAGGGCAGTGAGGTAACAGATTATCAGGGGCTCTACAGTTTGATTGCATGAAAGCACTTGTCTAATCATTTTCCAGAGCTGCACCAGCACTTGATTGACAGCAAGCTGACCCCAGGCAGTTTGCTAAGGAGGCGGGCTGCTGGCTCAGTAGCAGAAGCCAAAAGAAGTTGTGCATGGGATACTCTGCCAAGGGTGGGCAGGGTTACTGTGTTTTTATGTACAAATGCTTTACAAATTGACTCTGAGATAAGCCTGACTGGTGGTGCCAAGCTACAAAAGGGGTGGGCAGGGGTTATCTTGGGTGTTTAACTTCCTTACTCTGACTACAATCAGAGTCCTGACTTGGACAGGGAGCAAGCCACTGCCAACTAGTGACTCTCTTTTTCAAAGGTGGCATAATAGGTGCTGCAGGTTTTAAGCCAGAGCACATGCACTGGGTACTGGATACCAGTGTCCCCTTGTTAACGTTCTAGAGTACCAGCAGGCGAGTTAAAAAACATAAGAAAAGGTGGGGGTGGCCACCGAAAAGGGGGTCATTTTTATAAAAAAGACAATACAGTATGCGTGCTGATGAATATTGTTAGACTCTGTGTTAACTTTAAAAATACCATTTCAGAGAGATTTTAAATATTTAAATTGTGAACACCCCCCCCCCCCCCAATTGGAGCCCTATCTGAAATCTATATTATGAAAACAACACTGCAGAATTCCTCATGCTTCATGACTGAATGTTCAAAACTCAGAGAATGGTAAAGTGGATATGGCAAAGGCAGAATTCTCTTAGGGGGGAAAATACATTGATGAAGGGGTGTCTAATATATCCTTTACTAGTAGTCATCAGCACAGGGCAGTATTATTGTTTTTTGTAGAGTGCAAGGTGGAGAAATGTCATCATGGTACCAGTGATAGACTCCTAAGAATGCTGGTAATAGTGAGTCAAATCAATCTTAAAACCTTTGAACAAAATTTCTTGTTGCCAACCCTATGTGTACCTTCTTATACAATATACTCCCCACGGTTTGATAATTGTTCTGATGGCAAGACTATACCGCAGAGGAAAGCATATGTTGTGCATTTGTAAAATGTTTTCTTCTGTCCACCAAACTCCTGCAAGGAAGTAATGTGGCAATGCTTCCAGGGTTAAAGCAACAGAGTTACTACCACAATAGTTGACAGATAGCAGAGAATGGGCACTGCTACATGGCACAGGCGGGTTAGGTATTGCTACAGATCCAAGTTTGAGCTTGGCTTTGAGCTAATGTCTCCCCACCAGTGTATCCAAGGCATGCCCATGTGTTTCAGTGGACCTTCAAATGCCATTGGATGGGAAGAATAGTGGCAGCTGTTCTAATAAAACAACTCTAAAACTTCTTATGTGCATCCTGCATGGTACTGTAACAATATACAATCTGATCATATATGTGTGACTGCTTAAACATTCACTCTGAGTAAGGTCAGGAAACCAGGCTTTTACTGGAGGCCCACAGCACAAGTAAGCACATTTTTGATCAGGGTCTACCATTGTGCAGCACTTTGTTTTTTAATGGATGGGAGTGATGGGCGAGTGGTCAAGAAAGAACTAGTCTCTGTCTCCAAAGGTGTAACTTTGGGTGTTGTAGACAGTCCTGTTAAATAATGATCAATACAAATAGTTCTCTCCAAATCCTCTTTAAAAATAGATTATCATGAGTTCATTAACTGAACTTTGGGGCCTGTTACATTATGGTGTTTGTGTTGTGCTATAGGCAGCAACCGGGCCAAAGGCTGCACGTCAGTTACTACAGACTTACTATAGCCTTTTCCACTTGTCAGAAGGCGGGGTGAGTTCCAGATGATTCACTTACTCCACTCAACTGTGTAACAAGATGGATATGGGTGCAATTAAAGAAAGAATCCTGTCTATGGCTGGTCAAGTTCTTCATGGCTCCACCACATTAGACTCTAGAGTGACCCACCCAGCTGCTGTTGCCAACCTGCCTTGCAGTCACTTGAGCACACAAGCTAATGCAAATAAAGCAAAACGTTTATCACATCCACAATTTAAAAAGTTAACAAGTGTTGAAGTCACTTGAGGTTGCCTGATTGAATTCAATTAACCTCAGGACTCTTCTGCTGGAAGTTGTGACTGATCACTGACTGGTGCCTTGATTTCTATAGTGTATCTTCCTTGTCTTCTATATGTATGTCAATTGCTGCACTCCATGAAGCAACTTAGCATGATAGCAGTTGAAAGTAAAATGTACACTGACTGGGACTACTTTTTAAAAAGCTGAAGTTCTGCAGCAGTCCTCAAAGGATTTGGATTTAGCCAGGGTAGCCCGGGGAGGGAGGGGGGACCAGGTGTGATGGATTATTGGAGGCTTGAGGGCATATGGTGTCAAGGAGTTCTCCTCACCAGTTCATTCTTTTGGATTGTTTGAATATGAATAGGCAATGAGATTCCCAAAAGAAGAAATCCTTCACAACTCAAGAATTCATCTGAAGGGCTTGACATGCGTTCATCACTTTACGATGGCAAGTGGAGGTGTGGTAGACACAAAATGTTTTATGGGGAGCTGTGGTTCTTCAAAAATTGTTTCCAATTTTATTGGAGGATGCCAGAAGTAATACAGGTCCAATAGCAGCATGCTGTCAGGTGCCTGCATCTCTTGTACGAGGTAACCTAAAGCTGTTGAGCATTTGAGGTGGCCCACAGAAGAGCAGTTTGACTCATTCCTTCATGCCATCACATTATAAAGGGCCAAGGCTGAGCAACGAAGCAGAAGCAGTCGGTGGCTACTATTGAAAGGAAAAGGATGCTCAGAATCCTCTATGTGATTTAAGTGCTATAAATTTGCAATGCTGACATGTGACATTTGACATTGTTAGGAGGCATAGTTACAGGTTGTTCATTGAAAGTGAAGAAGAGCAACGCAGTGAACGGAAAGTTTGTCACTGTGTACAAGACAATCTTTCTAGACCACTGGAGGTTGAAAATTCCTACATTGATTTTGAAGTCCTGTGTGTGCAGCTTCTCGGGCTACAAAGTAAATCCTTAAAACCATCCTTCCTGCTATCATGAAGCAGGATCTTCTGAGAAATCCTACTAAAAGGGTGGCTTGGCTACATCAAATTGCTGCCCACTCAATGTGCCCCTGTGATAGTCCATAACAACATTTACACCAATTGTTCTTATTTCCTGAGGATCGGACCAGCAGAGCCAAGAAACTGCTATATCTGAATGTTGTTCATAGAGAACAGCCCTTGTCTAGTGGTGCACTCACTATCAATGTACCATCTCATCCAAAATTATAAGTCCTACCCACCATAATTTTTCTCTTAACCTGAACATTTTTTAGCACAATTATATGGTATTATTATGTATAAATTGCTGTAGTCATGGACAGGAAGTTGTATCAGTTTAATATATAAAGTAAGGAGAAGCATTCGGATCTACCTATATCATAGCCTAATTTACTGTACTGTCACTTTATTTAAATTTGTGGATGAGCCTGTCGTTTATGGACACAGCTAAAGGTAGCGTTTGTACTGTTGGGTATACTGATATTAACTGTTAGATTTATGGTTCTATTTTGCACAGTCTGTTAATTCATTAAGGATTTATTGTATTGGTATTTATCTCAAACAGTGGTGTCAGTCATATTTTTTCCTACATCTTTCAAGAATCCAAGTCCTAGAAAGGATTGCCGACATTTAGGTGCCGATCACGATCCGGCAAAAACCGGGTACGAACCGTCGGACGGAGCATATTCTCCGTCCGACGCGTACCCGGTCGTCAAAATTTACAAACAAGGAATTACGATTCGCACGGAACACCATTTCCGTACGATTCGTAAAAAAGCCCGACCGAACAAAATAAACCTACCAATGCGATCCGGGAAAGCGCCGACCTGACGTCGGGACGCTCGCAGCCTGCCATTCACGAACCAGGAATCACGATTCGCACCGACGTCATCCCGCACGGTGAATATTTTCCGGCTGCCAAAAACTGCCGGGAAATCAGGACGACGCGAACAAGGACGTCAGTACGCGACGGACAGACAGGACGACGCGAACAAGGAGGACCAGTACGCGACAGGACGACGCGAACAAGGAGTACCAGTACGCGACGGACACACAGGACGACGCGATCAAGGAGGACCAGTACGCGACGGACACACAGGACGACGCAAACAAGGAGGACCCGTACGCGACGGACAGACATGGACCCGAACCTACGTGTCATCCCGGCCCTCATAGCAGTCCACCTCCTCTACAGGTTACGACGCAGACGCCGCAGAAGGTCAGAATAACTAAGGGAGGGGGGAAAGTGGGGTGGGGTGGGGGTGGCAGGACCAGGGCAGGCCACAAAACCCCCACCAAAGTCACACACCACACATGCCCAGGACATACCTGACACCCATGCCCTGGTCACTACGAGGGGGTGGGGGCGTGTCCAGCTAAGCCAGCGACCGCCACAACAGAAGTCCGTCACCACCCGAACCGGCAACACAACCAGACCGGTACATCCCGTACCCACGCCTGAAGAGCGTGGGTACGAGACGTACCATGCCCACACCCACGTCACCCCAACAATGGCGGGACGGATCGTACCCACGTGGCAAAGGCCTGGGTACGGACCGCACAAGCATCACATAGCGTGGGGACGGATATGTACGGACCCTACCCCCACCCGCGTACGTATGGAGCGTACACCCACCCCAACAGTGTAAGTACGACTCGTACCCTCACCCGTGGACGTACGGACCGTACCCCCACCCCACCAGTGTAAGTACGACTCGTACCCTCACCCCCGTATGCATGGAGCCTACCCCCACCCCACCAGTGTAAGTACGACTCGTACCCTCACCCCGTATGCATGGAGCGTACCCCCACCCCACCAGTGTAAGTACGACTCGTACCCTCACCCCGTATGCACGGAGCGTACCCCCACCCCACCAGTGTAAGTACGACTCGTACCCTCACCCGCGGACGTACGGACCGTACCCCCACCCCCACCAGTGTAAGTACGACTCGTACCCTCACCCCGTATGCATGGAGCGTACCCCCACCCCACCAGTGTAAGTACGACTCGTACCCTCACCCCCGTATGCATGGAGCATACCCCCACCCCACCAGTGTAAGTACGACTCGTACCCTCACCCCGTATGCATGGAGCGTACCCCCACCCCAACAGTGTAAGTACGACTCATACCCTCACCCGCGGACGTACGGACCGTACTCCCAACCCCACCAGTGTAAGTACGACACGTACCCCCACCCCCGTAGGCATGGAGCCCACCCCACCAGTGTAAGTACGACTCGTACCCTCACCCCGTATGCATGGAGCGTACCCCCACCCCACCAGTGTAAGTACGACTCGTACCCTCACCCCGTATGCATGGAGCGTACCCCCACCCCAACAGTGTAAGTACGACTCGTACCCTCACCCGCGGACGTATGGACCGTACCCCCAACCCCACCAGTGTAAGTACGATACGTACCCCCACCCCCGTAGGCATGGAGCCCACCCCCACCCCACCAGTGTAAGTACGACTCGTACCCTCACCCCGTATGCATGGAGCGTACCCCCACCCCACCAGTGTAAGTACGACTCGTACCCTCACCCCCGTATGCATGGAGCGTACCCCCACCCCAACAGTGTAAGTATGACTCGTACCCTCACCCCGTATGCATGGAGCGTACCCCCACCCCACCAGTGTAAGTACGACTCGTACCCTCACCCCCGTATGCATGGAGCGTACCCCCACCCCACCAGTGTAAGTACGACTCGTACCCTCACCCCGTATGCACGGAGCGTACCCCCACCCCACCAGTGTAAGTACGACTCGTACCCTCACCCCGTATGCACGGAGCGTTCCCCCACCCCAACAGTGTAAGTACGACTCGTACCCTCACCCGCGGACGTACGGACCGTACCCCCACCCCCACCAGTGTAAGTACGACACGTACCCCCACCCCCGTAGGCATGGAGCCCACCCCCACCCCACCAGTGTAAGTATGACTCGTACCCTCACCCCGTATGCATGGAGCGTACCCCCACCCCACCAGTGTAAGTACGACTCGTACCCTCACCCCCGTATGCATGGAGCGTACCCCCACCCCAACAGTGTAAGTACGACTCGTACCCTCACCCCGTATGCATGGAGCGTACCCCCACCCCACCAGTGTAAGTACGACTCGTACCCTCACCCCCGTATGCATGGAGCGTACCCCCACCCCAACAGTGTAAGTACGACTCGTACCCTCACCCCGTATGCATGGAGCGTACCCCCACCCCACCAGTGTAAGTACGACTCGTACCCTCACCCCATATGCATGGAGCGTACCCCCACCCCAACAGTGTAAGTACGACTCGTACCCTCACCCGCGGACGTACGGACCGTACCCCCAACCCCACCAGTGTAAGTACGACACGTACCCCCACCCCCGTAGGCATGGAGCCCACCCCCACCCCACCAGTGTAAGTACGACTCGTACCCTCACCCCGTATGCATGGAGCGTACCCCCACCCCACCAGTGTAAGTACGACTCGTACCCTCACCCCGTATGCATGGAGCGTACCCCCACCCCAACAGTGTAAGTACGACTCGTACCCTCACCCGCGGACGTACGGACCGTACCCCCAACCCCACCAGTGTAAGTACGACACGTACCCCCACCCCCGTAGGCATGGAGCCCACCCCCACCCCACCAGTGTAAGTACAACTCATACCCTCACCCCGTATGCATGGAGCGTACCCCCACCCCACCAGTGTAAGTACGACTCGTACCCTCACCTCGAATGCATGGAGCGTACCCCCACCGTGTATGTTCCAAGCGTACATATCCAGAAATAGGAGGTGTGTGTGCAGAGTCCTCCCAGCAGTGCCCTGAGACAGGAGGGGTGGGTGCCTAACACTCCCAGCAGTGCCCTGAGACAGGAGGGGTGGGTACCTAACACTCCCAGCAGTGCCCAGAGTCAGGAGGGGTGTGTGCAGAGTCCTCCCAGCAGTGCCCTGAGACAGGAGGGGTGGGTGCAGAGTCCTCCCAGCAGTGCCCTGACACAGGAGGGGTGGGTGCCTAACACTCTCAGCAGTGCCCAGTCACAAGAGAAGTGGGTGCAGAGTCCTCCCAGCAGTGCCCAGACACAGGAGGGGTGGGTGCCTAACACTCCCAGCAGTGCCCTGAGACAGGAGGGGTGGGTGCCTAACACTCCCAGCAGTGCCCTGAGACAGGAGGGGTGGGTGCAGAGTCCTCCCAGCAGTGCCCTGAGACAGGAGGGGTGGGTGCAGAGTCCTCCCAGCAGTGCCCTGAGACAGGAGGGGTGGGTGCAGAGTCCTCCCAGCAGTGCCCTGAGACAGGAGGGGTGGGTGCCTAACACTCCCAGCAGTGCCCAGTCACAAGAGAAGTGGGTACAGAGTCCTCCCAGCAGTGCCCAGACACAGGAGGGGTGTAACACATGTGTGTGAGGCTGGAAGTACACACATGCATACTGCCTACAAGGGAACATGTCCCCATGAACTCATGTCAACAGACTCCATACACATGTACAGTGATCACCAAGGATGCCACGAATGTTGCAGGTGGAGACATGGCCCTGCATGCATGGCCAAAGTAGAAGGGCTCCGTCACACACACAGCTCATGTAGACACAGCTCTGCGCTAAATAATGGGAACACCCTGCAGGGAAGATATCAGGGTACACAGAGGGAGGAATAAACCCTGGGACAATTGCACCATGCAGTAACTGCTTACATGAACAAAGAAAGTTAGCTAACACCTTGTGATGGCACACAGATCCCAGGGTCCCCCCAATGAGCAGCCCACTACTACATTTCCCACACACCCAACACATAAACACCACCCAAAACCATGTAGCAGCCCCACCAACACCAATACCAGCATAGCAGTAGTGTCAGAATGAAAAAAAAAGTAAAGCTTTATTCAGCATGATCACAGTGTCCGTGGATCGCAGGCAGTTAAATATTCACAAAGCCCATAGGGCAGTCAATAAGTCTCAGCTGGATGGGGGACACAGTGGGATGCGTGTCCCCTAGCTTGCCTGCACAGTTACATGCCGTCGTCTTCCACAGGGGTGAGGGCATCAGGGGGGGGGGGAAGCACCAGGCACCGCAGGGACATCAGGGCAAAGGGGAGGCATTGTGGGTGCAGGGATGGAGGACTCCACCACAGGGGGTGGGGCAGGGCCAAAGGTGGAGGCTAGGATGGCACTACACACCTTTGCAAGGTCCTCCAGGGATTCCCCTGCACCCGAAGGATCCACAGGCCCCAAGGAGGGGGGGGGGGGTCAGAGGGATGGGTCGCAGCGCCACTGTGGTAGGGTGTAGACAGGGGGGGGAATCAAGCACCCTGACCGGGGACCTCCTTGACCGCTTGCGGGGTGGTGTCACTGTGGGGCTCAGGGACAGAGCGGCCATGAAGGAGTCTTTGGGGGAGAGGTGGCCAGGAGAACTGAGGGGAGGGGATTTGGAGGGAGTGGATTGTGTGGAATGCGGACTCCCACTCTGGCTGCGTGTCACACGTTTGGCCCCCAACCCAGTGGGTGTGCCTACCTCACCCTGTGTGTGCGTGTCAGGAGGAGTGCGGTGGACCTTCCCTGCTGGTGTGGTGCCTGTGTCTGTTGATGTGGGTGCATGCCGACGTCTGGGTGTACGTGGGACAGGCATGGGAGTGGGAAGTGTGGATGGGGCAGGGGTAGGTGGTGGGAGGTCGCGCTGCAGGAGACCCACTGCTGCAGTCAGTGTCGAGTCTATCGACCTCAGCAAGCTGCGTTGGTCAGCCTGCGATGAATGAATGCCCTCCAAGTATGCCTCGATGTTGTTGAGGGTCTGGCCGTGGGCATGGAGGACATTAAGGATCGCAGCCTGACCAACCTGCAGCTGCCGCTGGATGTCCACAGACTCGGCATAGGCGGCAGCAGTGGAGACAGGGGCAGGGGGTGCGGTGCCTGGCAGGAAGGAGACATGCGGTGACCGGGCACGCTGGGAAGGGACACGAGCAAGTGGGAGGCGGCTGATGGGAACGGAGGGGGCGGTGCGAGGTGTTGTTCCGCTGTCAGCTGCTGGTGCAGCCTCCGCCCACTCGGTGACATCCTCCTCGGACCTGTCAGCTTCGTATTCTGACGTGCCAGTCGACAGGTCCTCGGCCACACTCTCCTCCGCCTCTGTCCCACTCGATGTGCCAGCCACGATGTCACGGCTGGCATTGGTGCTCGGTCCCTCCGCCTGGTCTGTGTCCATGTCTCCCTCTGTGTCCCCCGACGATGCTGTGGGCAGGGTGGAGAGACAGAAATTAATCAGACACCTGTACACATCTGTCACATGAGTCTAATCTACATAGGTTACATTGCATAGCCTGAAAAGGAAGATCCCTAACATCTACTAAACAAGGTACCGATGTAGGGCATGAAACACACAGTTGGTTGACCCACCATGCCACTGAAATACCATGGAGAGCATGAGACAATAGCAAATGACAGGAAACGGAGTCTGACATAGCACCCAGGCCCTGGGGACAATCCAGCACTGCATCTGCACCACACAGCGTTGGCGAAAATAGGGATGACCTGGGACCATATCCATGAACTTGAGACACATGCTGCATAGGTAATGCTGAAAACATGCCCAACATGACTGGGTCACTGCACCTTGAGTGTATGTCCAGACAAACATCACACACTGCCCATACCCAGCAAGTAGAAATCAGGATTTGACATATAGGCTTTGCCCGCCCCAACCACCCCCTACACGAGGCAAATTGTTGAGACACAGGTGGCACCAACATCTCATAGTCTGGGTGATAAACACAGGGGCAGGCAAAATGCAAGAATGGACGCCAAACACCCAAGGTGCGCCTGTACAAATAATGAGGTACCAGTGCCCATCCTCAGATGAGTATAACAAGACACACAGGCACTGGCAACTGTGAGTATGAAGAAGGACATTCAGGTCAGGCTGCACAGTGGACACCTGTACTAAATTTCACGTCTATATACATGGTGCCAGGGGACAATGGCACAGAGCACAACCTACGCTGTAGACACTGAGAGTGTCCACGTTTTTGGATGACACATACAACACCGAGGAAAAGATGCCCCAGGGGACAGTAGTGGCCACACAACTCCATGCTCCTGAATGGTAATGACTTCAACACACGCCACCATCCCTGCACTATGCGTATCGCACACTCATGCACATCATGTCACAAGCCACTACATAGGACATGCGCGCTGTAAGGCATGACACTTGAGAGACTAACTCCCATGTCTGGACTCAGCATCAGTGCCAACTGACATGGAACCCACATGCAGTGAACTGGACAGGGCACAGGCAAGGTCCCAAAACCTGTTACACACCACCCCCACACATGATGCTACAGGCATAGTTCTCGTGGACAAAGCGCCAGCCTACATTACCTTGTGAAGGAGTGACCACACACAGACCAGGGAACACATTGCATGGAGGGGAAGGGTGGCAGGAGCGCTGCGCTATACTGGGGCAAACTGGATCTGCACAGCACCTTTAAACCCTGGCAGTGAATTCATGCTACTGTGCCCTTACAAATGCCGGTGACACACAACAAACACACATGTACCTACCCCCTTCCGGCTGCTGCATCTCCTGTAAGCGCCTCTCCAAGTCTGGAAAGACCACCGGCAGCACACGCCTGTGGAGGTGGCTCAGACGGCAGCACCCGCGGTTCTTGTGGCTCACAGGTGAGTCCCCCAGCAGGAGCCGTGCGATCCTCCGCGTCCAGCACCGGATATCCTGCCAGCGTTTCCTCACCTGGGACAGGCTCCGCCTCCGACCATCCACACCCCTCACGGCACTGACGGCGGTCAGCCAGATCTGCTCCTTGGCAGTGGCGCCTACCTGTGAGGAAGAACAAGTGACACCACATCAATACACCAGCCACATGTCACAGAGAGACATATGAGGAAAAATTAGCTGGTTACAACAAGGCATGTCATGCAGCCAACGCATTGCACCTTTGTCATGGGGACATGATCCTCTGGGGAGGGAAGAAGCAGTACGTGCCATTGTAGGTACACAGGTGGAATGATGGCAATGTCACAATCAATGATCAAGGCTCACACTGTGCATCACACCCACCCCCTCCTGTCTCAGGGCACTGCTGGGAGTGTTAGGCACCCACCCCTCCTGTCTCAGGGCACTGCTGGGAGGACTCTGCACCCACCCCTCCTGTCTCAGGGCACTGCTGGGAGGACTCTGCACCCACCCCTCCTGTCTCAGGGCACTGCTGGGAGGACTCTGCACCCACCCCTCCTGTCTCAGGGCACTGCTGGGAGTGTTAGGCACCCACCCCTCCTGTCTCAGGGCACTGCTGGGAGGACTCTGCACCCACCCCTCCTGTCTCAGGGCACTGCTGGGAGGACTCTGCACACACACCTCCTGTGTCTGGCCAGCACCTCAAAGCAGTCACATGCCACAGGCCATTGACGCCACCTCAGCAGAGTACACAGACACAGGACATTCACCTGCCATTGCCAAATGCAGATACAAACCTCACTGCACATGTGCCACTAGATCGGGGGGGCTCACAGGTATGGGGCTGGCTCTGCACGTCAGACACACAGCACTGCTCCCTGCTCACATGAGATGTGCAGGGCATATCCAGGCCTCATGCATCTGGGGTGGTCCACTACACATATGCACCCACACAAATGACATTGGACTTACACACACAGATGTCCAGGGGACGAACACATCATGTGGCCACTCTCAGCATAGGTACAGTGGACAAACACACATCTGTAGGTACAGTCACCTGTCACACTGGGGTAACCACAGAATCACAGGAGGACTGTAGTAGCTCCATACCCTGGAGGATTAAACAGGCACAATGTGTAATGCCACATGCAGTGAATGTCACAGTAAACACAATGCAAGTGAGGAGAGCAGACATGCACCACAGCATGCTCTGGCTGGGAGACATCAGGCATCCCCCCCTGGGACCCCCCCTACAGTACATAGCATGTGTGTCACACCAGGACACAATGCCAGAAGTCACAGTCACAACAAAGGGACAGTCTGTGCCAGTGGCCTATGCACTCACCTGATACCCTGGTCGCCCATACAGAAGGGGGTACTGTGGGAGGATCACATCCAGCAATGCCAGGTTCTCCTCCAGGGTGAATGGCTGTGTCCTCTCCACAGCCCTTGACATGGTTCCAGGGAATCAGTAGCAGCAGCTGGGTCGACGAATTCAAAGATGTGCAGGCAAGTTCTCCCTCATGGGACCTGGCTGCCTTATATCTGCCTTTCTGCCCTGTCTCATGCACAGGAGTGTCCTCCAATCCCTTCAAACCTAGCAGTCTGTGGGTTCTCTATCGGTTTCATTCTCCTGCATGATGTCAGCCCCACAAACACATTGCAACAAAGTAGATTAATTCCAACTGACTTCTGCTGTGCACCTTCCAGAACAAATTCAAATTTTGAACTTGGTCTCCATGACAACCAGCATGCATGTAGGCCTTAATACTTGTCCCTCATGTGTCCCCTATGTAATTTGGAGCTTCACACACACAGGTACGGTGCGTTCCGGGGCCCTAGGGCACCCCAAATGCCTTGCAACGGGCCGTACACGCGTGCCTACTATCACTATCAGTATGGGTGTCCTCGCGTATGCGTACACGTTGTGATAGGGAGCGTACAGGCGTGTGTACGGCCCATACCACTATGGGTGTTCTTGCGTATGCGTAGTCGTAGTGGTACGGGCCGTACACACGCCTGTACGCTCCCTATCACTATGGGTGTCCTCGCGTATGCATACACATTGTGATAGTGAGCGTACAGGCATGTGTACGGCCCGTACCACTACGAGTACGCATACGCGAGGCCACCCATAGTGATAGGGAGCGTACAGGCGTGTGTACGGCCCGTACCACTACGAGTACGCATACGCGAGGCCACCCATACTGATAGGGAGCGTACAGGCATGTGTACGGCCCGTACCACTACGACTACGCATACGCGAGGACACCCATAGTGATAGGGAGCGTACAGGCGTGTGTACGGCCCGTACCACTACGAGTACGCATACGCGAGGCCACCCATAGTGATAGGGAGCGTACAGGTGTGTGTACGGCCCGTACCACTACGAGTACGCATACGCGAGGCCACCCATACTGATAGGGAGCGTACAGGCGTGTGTACGGCCCGTACCACTATGGGTGGCCTCGCGTATGCGTACTCGTAGTGGCACGGGCCGTACACATGCCTGTATGCTCGCCATCACGATGGGTACACATACGGCAGCACTCCCATAGTGATATGGGAACGTACACAGGCCCTCTTGGCAGCAGTACAGCGGTTTTCACACATCACAGTGGTGACAGGCGGCACACAGGTAGGGATAGGGCGGACATACTTGTACATGGATGGACATACTTGTCCATTAATTGACATCGAGGCATCGTCTGTGCATCACTACATGTGTGGGGCACAGGTGTGACGGCCTGTGATGTGGAACATTACTCCTGAGTCGAGAAGGCACCAGATGTATGATGAGATGTGTACAGATGTACTGTGTGATGGTGCGATGTGTGCCAGGCATGCTCTTGACTCCTTTGACATGTGTGCATGTCGTACTGCGCACTTGGGGTGAGCGTCACTGGCATGGCACGGACAACAACACACGGAAGTGTCCCCTGATGCCCGGTACAGGGGTTATGACACCTGACTTGTCACTACCCACGGTGCACAATGTGACTATGTCATGTATGTGTGGGGGCTTCCCATCAGGTTGATGTTGGAGCACCCTCAAAAGCTGCAGCCGTTGCAGCAACCAACATGTGTCTGTGTGTAGATTGTCATTGCACACTGTTCCTCACACCATGCCACATGTGCTATCGGATGTGAGGTGCACATGTATGCATGGGACACGGAGTAGCGTGACAAGGACATGTCAGCATCCTCACAAGGTATGTGTGGTGAGTCATGACATGTGCACCTTCATGGCAAGGTGTGTGGGCTGTCCTAGTGCAATGTCATGTGACCTGTGGCTCCAGTGTTCCGCTACCAGTCTCTGCAATCGGCATCCTACTGCTGCTGATGTGTGGGCGTATGTCACTCCTGTGTTGCATCTGGCTGTTCACTTGCACTGGGACACAGCTATTCCCATGGCGTGGCATGGGGAGGTTCTCAATCTCCGTGTGTAGCTGGGTCTTGGAAGGAGTGTCACCTTGCATCCATACGTGTCCTGGCCATGTAGCACATACCTGACTCCCTATGTAGCATGTGTGTATTGACAGATTAACATGTGCTCAGTACACATGAGTTGTTGTCGTAGTGCACTCACTCTTCCTTGTCACTTCAAAATTACTGCAGAGCGCCGCCTCTTGCCCGAAGAATTCCAGACTTGGCTGCCATGCAGGAGAATGACAGCATACGGCTGTACCGCTTCACCCAACCGTTGATTCTGGAGTTGACGGCGAGACTGGCACCACACCTGCAACCGCAGCACAGGTATCCCACGGCACTGACACCCCAGCTGAAGGTAATGGCTGCCCTACATTTTCTTGCCACGGGTACCTTTCAAAATACCATAGCTCATGTTGGTGGCATGTCCCAGAGCACGTTCAGCGGTGTGCTGCATGATTTCTTAGAGGCCATGTTGATTCACCTGGATGACTTCATCAAGTTCCCAACCCCTGAACAGATGACTGAGGTCAAGCGTGGATTCTATGCCCTGGGAGGGATGCCCCATGTCCTTGGGTCCATAGATGGTACACATGTAGCTTTGGTACCACCACACGCACGGGAGGTGGCGTACCGCAATCGGAAGCACTACCACTCCATCAATGCCCTTGTGGTGTGTCAGTCCAACATGGTGATTTCACATGTCTGTGCTCGTTTTCCAGGATCAGCACACGATGCCTACATCATGAGACGTAGCGGGATGCCTGATATGATGATGCAGCTGCGCAACGAACGGGCATGTGTTGTTGGTGGGTACAGTCTGTCTGTCCTGTATTCTGTATAGCCTACCAGCACGACCGCTTCACCACTTCTAACGATGAGCATGTGCTTCCCATGTAGGGGACGCTGGCTATCCCAACATGCCTTGGCTGCTCACACCTCTCCGCAACCCCATCACGCCGGCCCAGCTCCGCTACAACACCGCCCATGGCCGGACAAGGCGAGTGATAGAGAGGACGTTTGGCATGCTGAAGAGCCGATTCAGGTGCCTCCACAAGACCGTCGGCGCACTCCCATATGCCCCGGCAAAGGTCTGCAAGATCTTCATGGTCTGCTGCATGCTGCACAACATGGCAGTTGAAAGAGCTGTGCCACTTATCCTGGATCAACATGACGAGGAGCATCCACCCGTGGAGGACGAAGGGCTTGGCAATGGGGCTAGTGATGTGGAGGATGTGGAGCCGCAAGAGGACATCCGGACTCGGCTCATACGCGACTTCTTTGCTTAGTGGTGAGTACCAGTGTCTGAGTGTGCACGCATTTGGCCCATTGTGGCATGCGTTGTGATGTGTGTCTCCACCTGCATGTATGGCATGTGAGTCAGAGGTGTGTGTGGGTGTGTCACTGGAGTGATGGTGCCAGTGATGGTTGTACTTCCCCAGTCATAATTGTGACCTAGCATGTTGTCATCCATACATGTGTCGAGTAAATGCACATGCAAGTGGCTGTGCTTTTTGTGGGTGACTTCTTGTGTGTCTCTCTTCCCCAGGTACTTGCGCATGCCGTCTGCTGCTTGCATTGTTGTGGCACTGCTATTCCTCAGGGACACGTCATCGTGGGCTGACTCAGAGTTACAGGCACGGACACGTTTGGAAGTCTCCATAGGGTAAGGGATGCATCAGGGGTGTATTGGGTGTGGCAGTTGTTCACGATGTATGCACACTGCCCCTGTCGATGTTTGGTTCCTCTGCAGCCATGTCGCATCCCCATGGGACACGACATGCAGCTGTGTACACCTGAATAGATGGTCTGCCTGGTTGACAGTCATCAGTGATGGGATAGGGGATTGTGATGATGGCATCAATGTGTGTGACACTGCCCTCGGACACATACGGTTAGCTTTGGCTTGACATGGTGTGGGACTTCGACATCAGCGGATCTATGGTGTATGGCAGGCTCTCCGTGTGCAGCTGTGGGTATTTAGCTGTTAGCCGACGCTTGTGTGCCAGTTCCATGGCGAACACGCATGTGTGCTGCTGAAGGGGGGTGCCAGTGTTGGACCCACATGTTACTCCACATGATGTGTTCATGTGTACTTCGAGTTGCCTCAGCAATCCCGAATACATGACTAATAAAGGTGTCCCTATGCCTCCAAGGTGCCTCTTCTCAGTCAATGCTGGTGTGTTGCCACGGTGCATCCTGCTTGTCTGGCATGGTATTCCCTGATTGTGGCTATGTGTCAATGTGTCGAGTGGCAAGATGCAAGCTGTGTGTGTGGGCTGAGACTGTGTATTGGGCATGATGTCCATGACTGTGTGGGTATTGTGACATGTGCCATCCCCATGCATCCAACGTTGGCCAGGCCCCCATTCTCTGTATCCACCGGACTCAAGCTTGCAGGACATGGTTCTGCCACCTGTCTACACATACCTGGGTGCCCCCCAGGACACTGGACTGGATCCCTGACCTCTGCGCATGACTGTTGCTGTACTCAATGTGTGTGTCAGCACGGTTGTTCGGTAACCCCCTCAGCTGGTTGGGCCCATCACGGGTGTGCATGGTGCTCCATGTCTGTCTTGCCTAATACACTGTGACCCATGTGTCCTGTGCCAGACTCAGGCCCCAGGGTGTGGGTGGTTGAAGACAAAAGATGACTCAGGCATGTTTTGACTTTACAAGACACATGTTAGATAATAATGCTACCAGCAGGCATCTACTCTTCATACTGTGATTTATTATTGGGGGGGGGGGACAAAGTGAGGGTCTTTCCGGGATTTTGGAATCCAAAGTTCAGTAGGGGAGTTGGTGTCCTTGCCATTGGAGTCCATGCCACAGTCTTTGTCAACATTGGTCAGCCAGTGACCAGCAGGGCCATGTGGCAGAGAATGTCTCTTGATGCTGTGATGCTGTTGCTCCAGTGGGCCAGGTGCCAGGCCAGGTGTCCTGGGAGATGGTGATGTAGCGCCGACCCTCACGGTCCTTTCCGTGGACGACCCGCCCTCCTGCGGGGAACCTCAGCAGCAGGCCGTGACGACATCTGGGATGCTCCGTCGGATGTTTCCTCCTCCTCCTCCTGATCCCTCCCTGTGGGTGGTGATGTTCTCCGCCTTCTGGCACAGGGAGGGTCGGCCATGTTGTCGGCCATCCGACGGAGTGTAGCGTGAATCCCCTGGAATGCCGTCACTTGCTCAGCCTGTCTGTCCTCCATCCTCCGTTGGTGTACCAGTAGACAGGCATGTAGCTCCGCATGTTGCTGGGCCTGCTGGGTCTTTATCTCATCGAGGCTCCCCTTGATCTCATTGAGGGTGGACACAACCTGGGCCATGCCCGTGGTGTCCTGCCGGTATGAGTCCAGGATGTTACGGACATGGGAAAATACCGGATCCACAGCCAACTGGTCAGGCTCGCGCCTCCGCCGTCCTCCACTCCCACCACCCCTGCCCACTTGCGCCTGGCCTGCCCTTGTGGGCACATCGGGTCTCCGGGACCCCTGAGGGGTGGCATTGGCGTTGTCGCCTGCCTCCTCCTGGGTGCCCGGGACACCGTGTCCCTCCTGGCCAGCCTGGCTGCATTGTGGTGTTGGGGCAGGGATCCTGGGTGTCTCCTGGGATGTGGCATGAGTGGGGGTGGTGGTTGGCACAGTTGTACCTGACGCAGGTGCTGCAGGTGGTTGGACACCAGAGGGGCCAGGTCGGTCGGGGTCGTCCACAGAGTGGTGAGAGTGGTCGCTGCCGGTGGGATCGGGCTCCTGCAGATCCAGGTCCTGTGAGTCTTCCACCCCTGTGTTGGGGGGTGCACCACGACGTTGACCTGTGTGTGAGAGAGACAATGTTAATTTTGGTCCATGCAACATCCATGTTTCATCAGTTTCAAAGTTGGCACATTTCCTCTTGGAATTAGGATCTGTCTTGCATTCCACTCACAGTGCACTTGTGCATGGGTGTGTCCCTTGGGCACCACTTTGGCCCCTTTAACTATGTGTGGCACAGTCTTACTTGCTGCGTCAAGTGTGACTGCAGTCAGCAGTGGAGTGGGCAGGTGTGGCGAGCCATGCATTGGCGCCTTCCGTGTAGCACTGTACATGCGCACATGGAGTGGATCCACACACTTATATGATCCAGGTAGCTGTCGTTGTGCTTGTGAACAGGTTGTGACATGGCCCTGTGTTTTGCCATGGTGAAGAGGGGGGGTTCTGGGACTGGCCACCCTTGTCTACATGCACGCAGTCTACCTGCTGACGAGCAGACATTCGCACATGCCACACGGCTGATTTGCTCTCCCTGTGTCTCGCTCCCTCTCTGTCCCCCTCTCCCTCCCTCTCTGTCCCCCTCTCCCTCCCTCTGTGTGTCAGCCTCCTCCCTCTGTCCGTCTCCCTGTGTCTCCCTCCCTCTCTGGCCCCCTCTCCCTCCCTCTGTGTCCCCCTCTCCCTCCCTCTGTGTGTCAGCCTCCTCCCTCTGTCCGTCTCCCTGTGTCTCCCTCCCTCTCTGTCCCCCTCTCCCTCCCTCTCTGTCCCCCTCTCCCTCCCTCTGTGTGTCAGCCTCCTCCCTCTGTCCGTCTCCCTGTGTCTCCCTCCCTCTCTGTCACCCTCTCCCTCCCTCTCTGTCCCCCTCTCCCTCCCTCTGTGTGTCACCCTCTGTCACCTCAGCCCAGCTTCCTGGGCACACACTGTTAGCAGATCTTTGAGTGGCCCTTGGCTTGTTGATGTGAGTTTGTTTCTGATCTCCAGGCACCCATTGGGTGTGATGTGTGTCTGTGCGCTGCTGCTGTGGTGGTGTGTGCTGCCACTCTTTCACAATGTTGGCTGTTCATTAGCTGCTGTCATGTGCAAAACAGTGCCTTCACCCCCATGTGTTGATGCAAGGCGTCCGCCATTTGCTGGCAAGTCATTCCTGTGTTGGGACACACTGTTTGTCTGGCTGTGACCTAGGCCATATGGGCAGAGTGCATTGTTGTCTGCTTCGGAGTCGCACTATGTGATTTTTGGTGCCCAGCCTCCCGCCATCCGGGTTACCGTGTCATGTGTTGTTGTCTTCTGTGGCCTGTGACTTGACATTGTCCAGCTGGGTGCATGGGGCATGGTGGCAGCAGTGGCATGTGCGTGCTCATGGAGTGTGGTTGAGTCATGCGATGGCTTGTGGTGGTTGCGTGCCTGTTAGTGATTTTGGTTGTGGATGCCGTTCCCCCCATGTGAGGTGCGTTGTTTGTGTACTCACCCGGGTCTCGGAGTCCTTCTAATCCTTCGACTGCCTCCACCGGCAGTATGGCCATCACCCTCTCCTCCCAGGGCTGGTAGTGTACGGGTCTGCGGGAGGGCCCTCCTCCGGTGGCGTTGGCCTGGTCGTGTTCCTCCTGCCTCTTGGCTCGGACCCTCCTCCGCAGATCGTACCACCTGTTCTGGCATTCCTGCCTGGTCCTTCTGGTGTCCGCAACAGCATTCACAGCATCGACGATGGTCTGCCACATGGCTGTATTTGCTGCCAGGCTGGTGTTTCTGACCAATGTTCCAAAGATCTGTGGCTCGACTCTGAGGATTTGATCAACAAGGACCTCCAACTCTCGGTTACTGAACTTTGGATTCTTGGTAGTGGGCATGTTGAGGGGTGTGGGTGGGGATGGTGGGGGGGGTGTGGATGTTGGGGGGGTGTGGATGGTTGTGGGTGTGTGTGTGTGAATGTGATGAGGGGGTGTTTGTGAAGGTGGTTGTGTGAAGGTGTGCAAGTGTAAGGTGTGGTGTAGCTTGTAGTATGGTTCTGTGGTGTCTGGCAGCAGTGAGTCTGTTGCAAAGGCTCATGGTTTGTGTGTGTGGGCCCTTTTTATTGGTCCATGGGTGGGTGTGGCAGTGTTTGAAGTTTGGGTGGGTGTGTTATAAGTAGTGGTGGTGTTTTGGGCCTCTGTTTGTCTTTGGCAGTTGCAGGTCAGTGAAGGTGTTTTTGTAGTGTTTGTTGGCCATGTTTAGTGGCTTTGTGCCATTCGTATGGTGTATTCTTGTGTTGTTTAGTTTTGGCCTGGTTGCGTACGTGCGTTTTGAGCGTGTGTATGGTGTGTACATGGGCCATTTGGTTGTACGGTGCTGTCCTTGTGTGTGGGTTGGTACGACTCGTACATGCGGGTGTGATGTTGGGGCCTGGGGTGCGCTCCGTACTTAGGAGGTTGTGTTGGGGGTAGGACCGGAACGTACTGGGGTGTAGGTACACGATGGTACGACATGTACAGGGGTGGGGGTACGACTCGAACGTACTGGGGTGTGGGTACACGGTGGTACGACACGTACAGGGGTGGGGGTAAGACTCGAACGTACTGGGGTGTGGGTACACGGTGGTACGACACGTACAGGGGTGGGGGTACGACTCGAACGTACTGGGGTGTACTTAGACGGTGGTACGACACGTACAGGGGTGGGGGTACGAATCGAACGTACTGGGGTGTAGGTACACGGGGGTACGACACGTACAGGGGTGGGGGTACGACTCGGACGTACTGGGGTGTGGGTACACGGTGGTACGACACGTACAGGGGTGGGGGTAAGACTCGAACGTACTGGGGTGTGGGTACACGGTGGTACGACACGTACAGGGGTGGGGGTACGACTCGAACGTACTGGGGTGTACTTAGACGGTGGTACGACACGTACAGGGGTGGGGGTACGAATCGAACGTACTGGGGTGTAGGTACACGGGGGTACGACACGTACAGGGGTGGGGGTAGGACTCGAATGTACTGGGGTGTAGGTACACGGGGGTATGACACCGTACTGGGGTGGGGGTACGACTCGAACGAACTGAGGTGTACTTAGATGGTGGTACGACACGTACAGGGGTGGGGGTATGACTCGAACGTACTGGGGTGTAGGTACACAGGGGTACGACACGTACAGGGGTGGGGGTACGACTTGAACGTACTGGGGTGTACATACACGGGTGGGGGTTCGACACGTACATGGGTGTACATCCGGGGGGGGTGTACATTGAACGGGGGTAGGACTCGGACGTACTGGGGTGTGGGTACACGGTGGTACGACACGTACAGGGGTGGGGGTACGACTCGAACGTACTGGGGTGTAGGTACACGGTGGTACGACACGTACAGGGGTGGGGGTATGACTCGAACGTACTGGGGTGTACTTAGATGGTGGTACGACACGTACAGGGGTGGGGGTACGACTCGAACATACTGGGGTGTACTTAGACGGTGGTACGACACGTACAGGGGTGGGGGTACGACTCGAACGTACTGGGGTGTAGGTACACGGGGGTACGACACGTACAGGGGTGGGGGTACGACTCGAACGTACTGGGGTGTGGGTACACGGTGGTACGACACGTACAGGGGTGGGGGTAATACTCGAACGTACTGGGGTGTGGGTACACGGTGGTATGACATGTACAGGGGTGGGGGTACGACTCGAACGTACTGGGGTGTAGGTACACGGGGGTACGACACGTACAGGGGTGGGGGTACGACTCGAACGTACTGGGGTGTGGGTACACGGTGGTATGACACGTACAGGGGTGGGGGTAAGACTCAAACGTACTGGGGTGTGGGTACACGGTGGTACGACACGTACAGGGGTGGGGGTATGACTCGAACGTACTGGGGTGTACTTAGACGGTGGTACGACACGTACAGGGGTGGGGGTACGAATCGAACGTACTGGGGTGTAGGTACACGGTGGTACGACACGTACAGGGGTGGGGGTAAGACTCGAACGTACTGGGGTGTGGGTACACGGTGGTACGACACGTACAGGGGTGGGGGTATGACTCGAACGTACTGGGGTGTAGGTACATGGGGGTATGACACGTACAGGGGTGGGGGTACGACTCGAACGTACTGGGGTGTGGGTACACGGTGGTACCACACGTACAGGGGTGGGGGTACGACTCGGACGTACTGGGGTGTGGGTACACGGTGGTACGACACGTACAGGGATGGGGGTAAGACTCGAATGTACTGGGGTGTAGGTACACGGGGGTACGACACGTACAGGGGTGGGGGTATGACTCGAACGTACTGGGGTGTGGGTACACGGGGGTACGACACGTACAGGGGTGGGGGTACGACTCGAACGTACTGGGGTGTACTTAGACGGTGGTACGACACGTACAGGGGTGGGGGTACGAATCGAACGTACTGGGGTGTAGGTACACGGGGGTACGACACGCACAGGGGTGGGGGTAGGACTCGAACGTACTGGGGTGTAGGTACACGGGGGTATGACACCGTACAGGGGTGGGGGTACGACTCGAACGTACTGGGGTGTACATAGACGGTGGTACGGCTCGTACAGGGGTGGGGGTGCGACTCGAACGTACTGGGGTGTACCTAGACGGGTGGGGGTGTACATACACGGGGGGTACGTGTCGGACGTACGGGGGCTTGGGGGAGTGTTGGGCGCGTATGCGGGCACATGTCTCCATGGTTGCTATAGGAGTTCGGTGCAGACGGTGTTTTTTCCATACGGTTGTACCCTCGGACGCACGGGATGGATCGTGATTCCTCGGTCGGACTTGACTTTTCACGTTTGTACGGTAAATCGTCCGAGGACGTGTCGGACACGTTTTCCGACCCGAGGACGTGTGGGGAATGATTCCCAATGCGGTTCGTATGGACTTTTTACCATGCGAATCGTGATTGCCAGTTCGTACGGCACTTGTACGATTCGTACGGTAAAAAGACCGGATACGAGTCGCACAGGGAAATTTTTTACCGGATCGTGATCGGCGCCCTAATGTTTTTCTTCTGTGAAAGCCCATTTATTATCTGTAGCAATATTAGTTGTTTTCTGCTTATTATTATTTCACATACTGTGAGAAAATGGGGGGACCAAGTAACCCAGGGACCTGGGTAGAATAATGATTAAAACACAAATGGTCACTATGGGGAAGTGTAACCCTTGACTTCCACGACAGTAGTTTCTTAAGGAACCCTTATTATAAGTAAGGTTTATATACAAATTCAATGCAACAATTTTGATGTCAACAATTTATTATTTCCTAAATCAAGTATGATCAAATATTGAGTCCAGGTGCTCTTATTTGATGATTGTGCAGTGAAAAGTGAAAAGTGAAAAAGTAAATAAATGGTGCACCTGTGATACATACAATACTATATACATGTGACTGACAGGGATGTTGTGATATTATTTGAGACACTCGTCTTACGGGTGTCACAATCCACAATCAAACTAAAACTATCCACATTTGTAAACTGTCGATGTTTCGACCTGAAATGCCAAATAAATTAGAAAAGGACCATCATCATGACAGTAGATTAAAGTAGACACAGAAAGATTTGTAGCAGCAGTCCTGCAATATTAGCGAGTGTTTAACTCAATGGGTACATCATTCATTAAGCTTGTGCTGCAAATAAGAAGCATGGAGGCAAGTGCCTGATTGAGAATTAGGGTGAATCAAGTTCTACATGCACCTAATTGTAGATGTGTCACAACATAAATTCTTCACTGTGGTCCATGTAATCAGGCCCTCATAAAACAAGTGGCTACCTATTAGATAAATCAGGGGTCTAATATGTGCCGTCAAGAAGATCGGTATTTTGTTAGAAGTAGAGCGGCATACGGTCCCAGGATTCTTATGTTCAGGGAGGACCTGGCCTAGCAGTTCAGGCTGGTCTGTGCCTATGGGGAGTAGGGTCAAGACTGATTTCCATATGGCTGGATCATGTGGCGAGCAAAAGAACAGTGGATTTAGCCCAATTCTGTGACTAGGTGTGAATTCTTGACATCGTCCAGCATTCCGTCCATCAACGTTTTGTGTTGCTATTACCTCTACATAACCTGGGAGCAGAGAATCTAGAGGTAGTAGACAATTTAAGAGAGTTGGACAGGGATACTGTGAGAGGATAAATGAGTATGAAATTTATTTTAAAACATTAGACATGTATTTTTTACAAATGCATTGTTTACCAAGAGCCAAAAGTATCCACAATTCTAAAGAGGTATCATTTTGGCAAGAGGAAACAAGGGAAACAGAAATCTTTAGAGGATCATTTCACTTTCTGTGAAAGCTGGCTTCAATGTGGAAGTGAGGGCAACTATTTGCTGAAAGAATTAGGGTCTACTTTTACTGTGTTGTAGCTCTGACAGAGCAAGAGAAGAATTATGGTTAAAAGAGGATCCACCATTAAGCAAGGTAATTCGTGTGGCCAAACATGTTGAACACATAGTAAAATGTTTAGTGAGCTTAAAAAGAATGAACAGAAGACTGTGTTGAGGGGAACAGTTATACCTGTGAAAGAAAACCAAGTGGAAACGGGTGAAGAGAGACAAGGCAAATTTAAGGGACCTTGTTTTTGTCGTGGTATGCAGAAACATATGTCCAGTATTAAAGAGTTTGCTGCCCTAATAGTCATATGAAATGAGTATGGTAACAGAGGGAACTATGCAAAATGTTACAGGAGTAATACTTCTACCAGCAAGAAGGTGCAAAATATGAAAGAGGTGTGTTATGAAATCATACTGTAGGCATGAATGACTGAAGGCAACACTTCAAAAGAATGGGTGAGGTTGGGCTCCGGAGATATAAGGATGATGTTTTCTCTCTTGTTTTAAGTTGAAAATAATATCAAAAGAGAAACATTCTAAGGATGCAAAGTTACAAAAAACAGATGCTGTATTAGGTGGGTAAGGTGGACAACCTATTGACATGTTGGTTTTCCTTTAAACAAAAATAGAAATGGAAGGTAACAGGATCGCTGCTAAAGTTTCTGTGGCAAAAATGAGTTGATTGTATTTTAAGTTGGCCACATCAGAAGGTTCTAGGTGTATGACAGGGTCCTGATGTCAGCCAACAGGAAAGATAAGACAAGTAAAATTTGAGGCAGAGCATTATTAAAAATTATTTCAGTATGTTTTCATGGATGAGCTTGGTTGTTTGAAGGCTTATGTACATCAAATTGTGAAGCAGAGACATACCAGTCTTGGCTAAGTTGTAAAGGTTGCCAGTAGCTGTAAAAGAAGCAGTGGAAAAAGAGTTGGACACGTTGCAGAATGTGTATGTGATTGCGCCTGTGGAGGCCACAGAATGTTTTGCATCCATTATAGCCGCTAAGAAAGCCAAACGGAATGTGCTTCTTTGTTTAGATCTAACAGCTCTAAATTAGGAAGTAATTGTGGACAAGTTCCCTCTTTCTTACATCACTGGAATGCTCAAGGTTAGCAGATGCCATGATTTTTTTATGTGAAACTTGACACCTGCTTACCATCAATTAAAGTTGCCTGAAGACTCACAGAAACTGGCAATTTGTGTCACACCCAAGGGAGATTTTAAATTTAAGAGCATTTCTTGTGGGTTGACAATGGTAGAGTCAGTTTTTCTTTTTTTTTGTTTTTTATTTTTTTTATTTGTCATAACAGAAAATATTACAGAGGTATGACGTTCAAGACGCCCGTCCCTCCCCCCACCCCCCAGTCTGTAAAACAGCGAGACAAATGGCACAAAAAAAAAGAAAAAAAAAGGGTAAACATAAGAGAATAGCACGGTAAGAATCAAAAGAAAAGAGAAAGGATAATGAAAGAAGGGCGGATACTGAGAAAAAGAAAAAAAAAATAATAAACCAAAGAAAAGAGAGTATAACAGAGTGAGGAGAAGAAAACAGTCAAGGGAAAGAACACTGGTCGGATTAACCCGACTGCTCTCACCAAGATGTAAACTTTCCCCACACGTCCAAACCCCTCTTCCGATTTTTGCGCCCTTGTCTGGCGTATACTGCTTTTTCTAGATGGTAAGTGGCCGCTAGTCTGGCCAGCCACTGAGAGAAAGGTGGGGGATCAGCATCCAACCATGCTGAAGCCACACAGATCCTCCAGACTGCCATTGCAATGAATATTAAACCCCCAGCATGATGACAGTGGGGGTTAGCACAATAGTTTGAGAGGTGACTTCCCTTAAAAATTCTTCTATTTTGAGGAGGATTGGGGCGAGTTTAGGACAAATTGCAAAGATATGAATTGAGTCGACCCCAAACTCAGCACACCGGGGACATAATGTCCCTTTGCCAACTCCCCATTTCGCGATTTTGCTAGGGGTAATGTAGAGAAAAAAAACAGTTTTAAAATGTTGTGCCTGTAATTTGGTCGACAGCAGAGTATTTTGAGACAGTGCTAAGGAGTTGAAGAATGTACTGTGTGGGGATTCAAGTTTAGTATACCATTTATCGGCAATCTTTGGTAGGTCATCTGGAGTTTGTCTGATTAGTATTTTGTACAAAATACCAATCCGAGGGGCAGTGTTGTCGCGTAGTTTGTTAAGAAGTTCCACTTCCGTGAACCCTGCACTACCCCCAACCTTTCCGGAAAGAAAATTAGATATGGATAGGTACTTAAAAACGTCTTGGTCTTTCAAACTATATTTCAATTGCAGATTTGTGAATGGTTTAACTCCATCGCTAGTAATGAGATCCCCAAGTTTCGTAATACCTGCCCTGTGCCAATCTAAAAAATAAGACCTGCCAAAAATAGCGGGAAGATTGCAATTTGTCATAATGGGAGAGTAAAAGTTAAATCTTCCCAGTCCAAATATTCTGCGGATATTACGGAAAACCATATATGAGTTCAGTTTTTCAAAGAGAAATACGTTCTTTTTTAAAGGGCATTTCAGGCACTGTGTACTATCAAGATGATGATTTATTGTATGCTACTACAGGCACAGAACATGATGAAACATTGAAAGCAGTGTTGATGGTTTTTGAAGACAATTGTTTGGTATTCAAGTTAAGAAAAATAATTTTGTCAAAGAGAAAACATCATATTTAGGACATCAAAAAGATAGAGATGGTGCCAAGCCAAACAACAGGTTGGTTGATGTGATTAAGAAACTAAAAACACAGAAAAACTATGGATAGGTGATTTCATTTATTGGTATGGTGGAGCATTATTTCTGATTCATTAGGAATCTAGCTGTAAAAACACAGTAGCAGTTCAGAGCTTAATGAGGAAAATGTGGAATTTTCAAGGACCCAGAAAGTGACAATGAATTTGTATGAATCTAAAAATACCTTTATGGTGTTTCTTGCAGACAAAGACTATATTGTAATCAATAATGCCATTTGCAAGGGCTTTGGGCAGTGCTGTTTCTAGAAGACAAAGGGAAGAAAGAACAATTGCTTCAGCATCACATGCTTTGAGAGGAGTTAAGTTAATTTACTCGTTCATTGAAAATAATGCTTAGGCAATAACATGTGCAGTTAAGAAATTGAGTATATTTCTGCGGGTATAAAGATCAATGTGGGAACAGATCACAAACCTCAATGTGAAATATTTTACTACAAAGGCTTTGACTGAGTTTCATCTAGGATAAGAAAATGGGTAATTTCACTGCACAAGATTTTTCCAACATATCTCATTCACCAGGTATGCAAACACAACCACAGATTGTCCCTCAATGTTGATATCTAGCTGTGGAGATGAGGGGAATGTAGTTGAGATTGAAAATCAGTGGCGAAGTGTTTGTGAAGTGACAGATGGAGATGTTGTTGAGGATCAATGGGTGGAGGAGGTATGCAATGATGTGATTCTGAGCTGGTTTATTGAATGAGTGATGTATGAAAAGGATGGGAAAGGGCAAATTCTATATTCATTGAAACCTTATGAGATTTTTTGCACTGAGGTGTCTTTACAAGCATTTGTCATTTGGGGGTGTTAGGTTGATTGTACCAATGTCTATATTTCTAAAGGTGATTCATTCAGCACTTATTGGATACGTTTGAATCGTTAAGACTAGTAAACAGCTTCAAGCTGATCTCTGGTGGCCCAGAATGGATTTGCGGATAGAGTGGGTGGTTAGGGAATGCATGGAATGGAGGAGCAGTGACAAGGTTTTGAAGAAAAGATTTCCTCCAATGTAGGGTAGATCTCCTACCGATCATGCTTGGCAAGGGGTAGCTATTAATGTTATGGGACATTTAAAAGGAGAGCAGGCCACTCCATATTTGTTGATGTTGATTGGTTTGTTTTCCAGATGGCCCATTGTTCATTGCATTAGTGATATCATTTCTAAGAGTGTCATTAGATTTCTGAGTACTGTATTTGAGAGTGTGAGAGTACCAAGGGTTGTGCTGTTGGATAATGGAACACAGTTGTGTTTTAAAGAAATGGAGTTTTAAAGAAAAATGTCATTTCTCACACAAAGGCTTCACTTTTTCATCCAGAAACAAATAGTGTAACGGAGAGATTTAAGAGAATGATGAAGGACGGAATTCAAATAGGCAAAGGCTTACACAAGGAAACACAAGGAGATGATGGACAGAGTGCTGAAACTTTTCAGACACTCACCCCCAGTCACAGATCTGGGTTAAATCCATCATCGTTCTTTAGCTCACTTCACCACCTCAGTTCAGACCCAGCTATATGCAAACCAGTCTTGACCCTATGCCTCATGGGAACAGTCCAGCCTGAACTGCCAAGCCAGGTCTTCCCTGAACAGGAAACAAGCATCCTGTGACCGGTTTCGGGGTAATACCCCTCTTCAGCCAGGCACAGGGTCAAGACTGATTTGCATACAGCTGGGTCTGAACTGAGGTGGCGAAGTGAGCGAAACAATGATGATGAATTCAACCCAGATCTGTGACTGGGGGTGAGTGTCTGAAAAGTTTCAGTGCTCCGTCCATCATCTCCTTGTGTTTGCTTTAAAAGTGTGTTTGCCCATAGACTTACTCTGCATAAAACCACCAAGAAATTACCATTTTAATTGTTCAGCGGTAGAAAAGATAAGGAAAGGCACTCCTCTTTTACTGGTGATTTGTGAGAGTAAAGGAACAAAAGGTAGTTGCTAATAGGAAGAGAGGTATCATAGCAGGATGTGTGTTAAAGAGCAGGCCATTTTGGTTAGTGATTTGATGAAGGTGAGGGCTTACACTGGTGCTATGCAATGTTCAAAATGTACTTGCCCGTTTGGTTATTCAGTTATTTCATAATCCTGTGGAACCATTGGACGGGAAATCTTGGAATTTAGCCAGAATGACTAGGCAGGAACAAATTGGTGACATGGTAGATTCAAAAGAGAACAAAAATATGAACCCATTTAAGAAGTTGAATGGTTTTAGGATTCTAATGCATGGATCAAAAATGTTAGAAAAAAGGCCTTCTTAGCTTCAAAATTGTTAGTGAGACTTAACATGTTTAGTATTATATAGTTTTGTTTCTTAGTCCATGTTTGTTTTATTCTTTGCAATGTATCTTCTCAATACTCAATATTTATTGTTGCATTTATTTGTTTTTAGAAGGAAGATATGTGGTATCTAGGAGTTCTCATCACCTGTTCATTCCTTTGGCATGTTCAGAAATGAATGGGCGGTAATATTTCAAGAGAGATGATGACACTGTCAAGATGCTGTGGCTTGGGGTGTCTCCTTCCTGAAAAACTTACCTGAACTGAGACGTTGTTGTTTCCTCATTTTAGTCCTATTTCAGAGGACATATTTCTAGTATCCATGTGCTACACCATGCAATCCCTTACATTTGCTTATGGTCTTGCTACCCCTCTCTTATATATGTAGCTCTTTTCCTTAATATCCCTCACCAGTCTTTCCTGTTTCTTTATTACCTCCTGGCCTTTTCCACATGTTGTTCAAAATAACGTGCACTGCAAAAGGGTTATTTTCTTTTTTATTGGTTCATGCTGACCATGTCCATAACATGCTGCACAATTATGCTTACTGTGGGTCTCCTATGTTTCTATGGATGCTGGATGCCTTTATTCACCCAGCGGAAGTAGGGTTAGGGAATACATAATTAATTGGTATTGGACAAAATATTGTATGAAGAAATATTATATAGCAAAGATTTTGTGTCAAGAATATTGTGATGTAAGAATATCATTGAAAGAAATGCCGAAGGTAAAAATATAATTTTAAAGAATTGTTATTAATATATATTTTTTTAAAGTAATTTTTCAGAAAATATTGTTGTAAATAATATCCTTTTTATGGGTTAACTTATGTCTCTTTATGTGTGTTTTATTTTAGTTGTATGTTAATTTTAGTGTTAATATGGTTTGTTAATTCTTTTTTACAAAATTTCTAAATTTAAGAACTAGTTTTTTTTTATACATATTTATTAATGATTATATTTAATGTATATATCAATACGTTTTCGGAGAGGGATATTGAGTTTTTGGGGAAAAAGGGTGGAGATATTTATTTAATTTGTTAGTATAAATTTGTTTGTATTTTAAATTGCATCTAATGTATTAATTAAATATTTTGATTAAATTGTTAGTGCAAGATTATGTTATTATTATATTATCAAACTAAATTTTTTACATTTTAAAATATATTTTAAAATGCATTTAAATATTCTATAAAATTTTTGAGAAACCAGTATATTTGTGTGTATTTCATGAAATAGTTTTAGAAAATTTGAAATGTAATTCCCAATTGTTTTTTTTAATTGTAATACCCCAGGAATCTTTAGAATTAGTAATATAAAACTATTTCCAAAATATTAATTTACATTTATATATAATAATGTGTTTTGAATTTATTTCAAGAATAATTCATATTACATAATTAGTTAGCTTAATTTCAGAAACTATGATTTATTTAGACATTCATTTAACATATTACTGTATAAAATATTGAGTGTTCAACTTTAAAATTGTTATATTTGAATGTATTAATACATAAACATTGTTATGTGTTTAATTGTTAGTTTGAAAAAGTAATTAATATTTATATGTATACTTACAGACTGTCAATATTAATTTTTGAATATAATTATTAATATGTGACAAATAATTGTTTTATTTATATATTAGGTAATTCGGAAGTAAATGTACATATTTATTTGAGTACAAATACCTGAATATATCTTATATATGTCCAAATGGATAAATGCTGTTACATATATAATAATAAATAATGGTTTTCAGTTTTTTATTTTGATTATTTACAGTATTATGTTCATTTTATGTATATGTTTTCTACACTATTTACTTTTACGGTACACACATATATATATATCCCTATGAGAAAATCTGTTAGCGGCCGTCCTGCCACTGAGTCTGCTCCACCCCGGGGAAGGGGGCCACGGGGTATCGTTGACATGGTACTCCCTACGTGGGAAACCGTGTGAGGATTAGAACAGTCACGCAAGCCGGAGCTCTTGTTGAGAGCTTTATTGAGCATTCATCATAAGCGCATCCATCTGTAGGGAAAATAATGGACTTCAACTACCATAATGCAACGTTAATCTCATTCAGAGCGCACAATATGGCGAACGATAACGCATATAAAAGGATGTTGAAACTGAGCATGCGCTTTTGCCTGCACTAGTCCCTGATGAAGAGGCATTCTCGAAAAGCGTAGGTAGTGGCCAGATTCTGATTATAAATGGATTGCGGGACTGTTCGTACCTTGAATAAAGCATTCTTTGGGGTAAGGCACCGCTGTTTCTGAGTGCGACTCTCTGTTGGACAAGACCCCTATGAGCAAATCTGTTAGCGGCCGTCCTGCCGCTGAGTCTGCACCACCCCGGGGAAGGGGGCCACGGGTATCGTTGACACGGTACTCCCTACGTGGGAAACAGTGTGAGGATTAGAACAGTCACGCAAGCCGGAGCTCTTGTTGAGAGCTTTATTGACTATTCATCATAAGCGCATCCATCTGTGGGGAAAATAATGGACTTCAACTACCATAATGCAAAGTTAATCTCATTCAGAGCGCACGATATGGCGAACGATAAGTCATATAAAAGAAGTTTGAAACTGAGCATGCGCTTTTGGCTGCACTAGTCCCTGATGAAGAGGCATTCTCGAAACGCGTAGGTAGTGGCCAGATTCTGATTATAAATGGATTGCGGGACTGTTCGTACCTTGAATAAAGCATTCTTTGGGGTAAGGCACCGCTGTTTCTGAGTGCGACTCTCTGTTGGACAAGACCCCTATGAGCAAATCTGTTAGCGGCCGTCCTGCCGCTGAGTCTGCACCACCCCGGGGAAGGGGGCCACGGGTATCGTTGACACGGTACTCCCTACGTGGGAAACAGTGTGAGGATTAGAACAGTCACGCAAGCCGGAGCTCTTGTTGAGAGCTTTATTGACTATTCATCATAAGCGCATCCATCTGTGGGGAAAATAATGGACTTCAACTACCATAATGCAAAGTTAATCTCATTCAGAGCGCACGATATGGCGAACGATAAGTCATATAAAAGAAGTTTGAAACTGAGCACGCGCTTTTGGCTGCACTAGTCCCTGATGAAGAGGCATTCTCGAAACGCGTAGGCAGCGGCCAGATACTGATTATAATTGGATTGCTGGACTGTTCGTACCTTGAATAAAGCTTTCCTTGGGGTAAGGCACCGCTGTTTCCGAGTGCGACTCTCTGTTGGATAAGACCCCTATAAGCAAATAATATATGTACATTAAATGTAAATAGGGTAGAAACATATACATTAAATCAAAATAATACAGTTATATATATATATATATATATATATATATATATATATATATATATATATATATATATATATATATATATATATACACGCACATTACCTACTGGCGGTCGCCAGTAGGTAGTTATAGTTAGGACCAAGTTTCCATAGGTAGAGCATTTTTCTTTTGCTTATAACTTTGGCATCGTTTTATGAATCTTCATGAAATTTTCCAAACTAATTCTTTGTTCATATCAACTCCTATGTTGAATGCTTGGGGGTGATTCATCAAGGGGGGGGGCGAGGAAAAAAGGGGTCCCAAAACGTGTTTTCTCCATGTTAATTTCCATAGGAAACTTTAGACAAGGCAGCAGGTCGAACGGGTGAACGGAACTACCCCAAATTTGGCAGGGAGAAGGGTCTTGGTCTAGAAAGCACACTTTTGTTTATTTGGTGTAAATCTGTTCAGTAGTTTTGGAGAAATATAGAAATTTACAGATATCGATATTTGGGTATTCTGCCATCCGCGAGTTTAAGCTATTGGCATTGTAAATGATAATGCCTTTTATTGATCTTTTAAAAACTAAAACTAAAATAAAAGGCATTGTTATTTGCATTGTCAATAGCTCCAACTCGCGTAAATGTGAGACCTATTGCATTGCAAATGCTTGTTGATTGCTGGCAGGTCTACAACCAGGAGGGACCCGGCTCACTGAAAGCCCTGTGCACTGTACGTTTCAAGCAAGCACCCTCTGCATGAGACTAAAGGCTCCTTGCCCTTTGACCCAAGGCACTCTGCCCAGTGACACTGGCTCCTGCTCACAGTATGAGGTTCCTATCCCTAAAACTCACCACCATTGGCTCACCGCATGAGACCAGAGGCAGCCTTAAGCCGCGCTCATGAGCTGGCATCAGAGAAGAGGCAATACCAGCACGCGCCCTGAAGTTCTTGTAAGGCGCCACATAGGCACTCTAAAAACATCAAAATAAATACAATGAAATAACAAGGCCCGGGAGTTGTGTGCGAGCGCGCTAAAATAAAATTTAAAAAAGCACGTGAGTGGTGCTCAGAGGTGTTCGAGTGAGTGCACTGGCGATGACCAGGTGCGTGATCACGCATCCTGCTCTTTTTTAAAGCACATACTCGTGCTTGTGGCACGTGGCTGCGCACTCCCGCAAGCCGTATGCCACCACAAGCACGAGTATGTGCTCTGTAAAAAGAGCTGCATGACGACTAAAGGTCTCCTATGCAGTGCATGCGCACTGCGTAGGCGAGACCTAAAAAGAAAGGTAGTCAGAATGAAAGGAAGAAAGTGAGAATGGGGCAGAGAGTGAGTGGGTGGAAGGGAGAAGGGGAGGGAGAGTCAAAAGAACAGAGGGAGGAGGAGACAGAGCGTCGACCTACTGCACCCAGCCCTCACTGTTCACCCCCCTGTCACCCGTGTGTCTGGGATACTGGGGTCCGTGAGAAACAGTGCGGTCCAGCAAGTCTTTCAAATGAAACAGAGATATGAATGAGGCCAGAGATTATATTATTATCTACGGCAAAATCGCTTGTCTGCACCTGTGCACCTAGGCTGCTACACCCCAGTCCCTTCCCCGCACTGTGCTCAATTGCAGCGTCTGCACTCCTCACTTGCCACAACCGGTGTGTCCAACGATGTGCAGGTGCGAGCTCCAACTCTGGGGTGCCGCTCTCAGAGTGGCACAGCAGATCTCCAGTCGGGGACGGTGTCTTGATACCACGATGGTAGGCGTCAGAAAGGCCAGAGCCTCATCACTAGTTGAGCACCTGATGCATGCTTTTTCGTGCAACTAACTCAGTGTCTGAAAAGGGAGGAATAATATAATGGTGGAAACGTCTTAAGGTAAATGAAGGTTTATTTCATGCTTAAGAGAGAACACCAGTTGAGTGCATCATTCCTTCTTGAATTACGATCTACCAACTGTTAGTGGTAATCGTGGTTAAAAGAGGAGTTGGAGTGCACAAGAATACACAACAGTAAATAATAATATATTCTGCCAACATTCACATACAAAGGAACAGAGCGCATGCTAGAAGGATAATGTGCATGTGCAATGCAGTTGGGCAAGCCTGTGTGCATGTACACTTAGTAATCAGCTCACTACAGTGCCCCAAAAGCCAACGCCACGTGTCTGTAGGGCAGCGCTGCCCGCTGGTTCAGGCCTACAGTACGGTCCAGCAGGTCCTTAAAATGAGACAGAGATGTGACTGAATGAGGTCGGAGATCACATCATTACGCACGGCAACATCGCTTGTTTGCACCTGTGCACCAAGGCTGATGCACCCCATCCCTTCCGCCGCACTGCGCACAATTGCAGCCCCTGTGTACCCAGGCCCCACTGCTCACCTACTGTCATTGGTTTGTGTCCAAACACGTCGGCCAGCAGGGTTCACAATTCAGATGTAGTTTTGATTGCCAGGATGATGTACACCTCATGGATCCCTTTTTTTATTGCGCATTGTGATATGCGATATGGATGCAGCCATATCACCTGAAGCAGTGTGGAAGAACTGGGACATGTGGCGTTGTCGTTATCCTATTTATACGTACGCTAAGTGGGCTGGGCTTGCGTACGCCAGGCCAGCGTAGGGGTGTGAATAATAATTCCGGGGACCTGGGCGTTGTTCAGTTCCTGCCTGGGCAGGAAATGTACTTATGTGTGTGTCACTGTTGCAGTTTTGACGTCGCACAATCCGCAATTTACATTAATGTAGCATGTACCAGGAGGGCAGGAACTATTGCTAATGAGATGATGTCCGAAAACACTGAATGGACAACATCACATGTCGTTGTCAAGCTTGTGGACATGCGCAGACACGCATGTCAATGGCGTGCGGTATTATTGAAAGTGTTGCTATCGCGAAGCGCACACATGTGAATGTGCTCGATGGAGGGAGGATCAGCAGTGCGGCTACGTCAAACACAGTGATAATGCTCATTACAGTCAAGCAATGCATGTTAAACGTGAATCTGAAAGTCTCACATATGACACACTACTATACTGGTAAAGCCTGACAACAGAGCATACTGCAACACAAATCTACACATTACTCTTAACTGTTTGTCACATGTGATCTAGGATGTGCATTCTGCCCGTGGCTGATGATACCCCTTCGAGCCACCAATATCCAGGCTGAAAGGTAGTACAATAATGTGCGCACACACACACCGGAGGCATCGTGTAACAGACATTTATTTTTTGATGTAGCGTTTCAGATGGCTATCACACTTGGAAGGCTACTGTACAGAGCATGATTATTGATCAAGATGATCGTTGCATGTTGTGTGTACTATAAGATATGTGTACACAGCAAAAAAGTTTTCAAAAAATCTCTGTAAGCAGAAGAGGTGTCTCTCATCAAACGGTGTAGAGAGAATGACTAAAATGGGTAGGGTCCTCCAACTGTTACAATGGGAAATGTTATGAACCAATCAAAAGCTTTTTTTTAAGGTCACATGGCAAGAGCGCACCGAGCGTTTGAGAAAACATATTTACCATAATATAAGTTTATTACAGTTAGAAATATATAAATGTGGAAAATATTTTAGATTATCACTTGCTCTCATAAACTTTAAACATATTTAGATATAGTTTTGAGATATAAAAAAATAAATGAGGGAAGGGTGTACCCGGCGCAATACCATATGTCTATGATGTAACACAGGGCCTGGCAGCGTGCACGGGCAGCGTGCACTCGTCGCATATGGAACACGCAGCCGGCGCGACCCTATACGTAGCTGACGTAACACGTGTATTGGTACCGCGCAGCCGTTGCATACCAAACTAGGAGCTGGCGCGACCTTTTATGTATATGATGTTGGGCGGGACACGGTGCTACGAAGCCGTCGGATCCAAAATGCACATCCTTAAAGAGTTTTGCCATATCGCGGATAGGATTTGCGTGATGATGGAGCTTGGTACACTACCGGTACGGGAATCTAGTTTTCTAAAAAATAAAAAAATACATACATACTTTTTTTGGAAGATATAAACAATTACATTATTTTTCAAATTTAAAAAAAAAGGATAATAGAGTAGCAAAATATTTAAAAAAATAGAAAAAATACAGGTTTTATAAATATTAAGATATGAAATTAACATTTAAAAAACCTTTGAAATTCACTGAAAAAACCATAGGGTTTACAGACGTTATAGTTAGGAATTAGCATTTAAAAAACCTTAGAAATTCACTGAAAAAACCATAGGTTTTAGGGATGTTATAGTTAGTTGGACATTTGACTCATATAAAACCAGAGAAATTCGCCTGTTATAGTTAGTTGAGCGAACTATAACTCGCGCGTGCGCAATGCACTGGTGATGACGTCACATATTACTTCACTCATGACATGGTCAGTAACATCACTGATGACATCACTGATGACATCTCAAATGACATCACTGATGACATCATCCGTGTGATAATCTGATGCACATACTGATGGCCTAATATAAACTTTGATACATGCACTCTAAAATACAGACTACTATTTTTGAAACCATACACACAACAATGCCAGATACTACATACCACCCACTATTTCCTAGGTCTACACTCACATCCACTCACTTATACATGCAGTTACTCATCAATACAGTACTATAATATGCACTCATACCCCTATACATAGAGTCACAGTCCACCACTCATCCATAGAGTTACTCACACACCTAGTCAGTCATGCAAAGAATCAATCACATAGGCTCATGTATACAGTTATACACACGTTTATACACACACCACATCACTTATTTATGCAGATACTAACACATACTCACTGTCTTATACAATCACTGATAAAAGCAGACACTCTTTTATACACCCACTCTTCAAATAACTTACTCCCACGTATAGTCATTTATATACTCCAACACTCACATATACTGCCTTAAAACATATGTAGTTACTCACATATATACCAGTGAGACATTCATTCACTCACCATCACACCCATACACACACTAACTCACCCATACAGCCCTTCCCAGATGCACTTTTTAATCCATACAACCAGTGAATCACCCACTCAGACATGTATGCACACACCCCCGGCACCCACCCATACAGATACTCAGACAACAAATGAATAACCAATATAGACACTCATGTAGCTACTCACCAAACCATGGAGCCGCTTACACACCAACTGAGACACTAATACAGACTTTCACACAGTTTAGTCACTAACCCATACATTCAGTAACACATGTTCAATCACTCACTTATACAGTCAGTCATGCACCTACTAAATAATCCATTCAGGGACTTGTAAATTCACTATTTCTTCAATACACCTTGGCATAGATATAAAGGAAAAATATTTAAACTTTACAGAAACACGCATTCACTGGATGGTGTCATCAGTCATGTCATCAGTGATGTCATTTGAGATGTCATCAGTGATGTCATCAGTGATGTCACTGACCATGTCATGATTGATGTAATATGTGACGTTATCACCAGTGCATTGCAGGCGCGCGAGTTATAGTTAGCTCAACTAACTATAGCAGGCGAATTTCCAAATCTGTCAGTGAATATATATATATACATACATTATCTACTGGCGGTCGCCAGTAGATAGTTATAGTTAGGATCGTGTTTCCATAGGAAAATTCGCAACATTCTATTTGGAATAACTTTGGCGACGATTGACGAATCCTCGCGAAATTTTCAAAATAGGTGGGGCGCTCCGCTCCGCTCCTTCCCTGAAAGTCTCGGGGGGATTCGTCAAGCGGGGGCTGAGAAAAAGGGGGGTCCCATAACGCGTTTTCCCCATGCATTTTTCCATAGGACCTTTAGTCCAAGCTACAGCCCGATCGGCTGAACAGAATTACTTGAAATTTTGCAGAGAGGTAGTCCTCAGGTCAGGGATGTGCCTTTTGCAGGTCTGGTGTAAATCTGTTCAGTATTTCCTGAGAAAATAGCATTTAAAAGCATATATATATCTATAAGCGCGCACCGTGCGCGTACGGTAAAACTTACCGTACGCGCACGCTGCCGTGCGCGAGCGAGATTCTGATTGGTTGTTAGATCTTAGTAAACATTCGAATCGGTCGAAACCAGGAAGTGTTGGCCGCCATTTTGTCTCTCGCAGTCTGAGGGGGTGAAAAACAAAGGTGGAGAACGTGAAAAGGGGGCAGGGTGGACAATTCCTGACCCCCTAGCCTTTGTCAGGGGGTTCCAGAAGGACCCCCAAGGGCCAAAATTTCTTTAAATTTTGTTTCGAAAAATCGCGGAGTGCGCGTAGCGTGTGCGTACGGTAGAAACGGAAAAATTCCGCGAACTGTGTAACGTGGGCGTCCGGTGCGCGAAGCGCACTGCGCGCCCACAGCGCGCGCACGGTGAAAAACCTTTTAAAAAAAAAAAAAAATACATAACTTAGCATTTAAAAAACCGTACAAATTCACTCAAAAAACCATAGGTTTCACACATGTTATAGTTAGGAATTAGCATTTAAAAAACCTTGCAAATTCACTTAAAAAACCATAGGTTTCACACATGTTATAGTTAGCTGGACATTTCACTCGTGAAAAACCATTGAAATTCCCCCGTTATAGTTAGTGCAGGCAACTATAACTCACGCGACCGCAATCCTCTGCTGATGACGTCAGATATTACATCACTGATGACATATGTGTCTTTCTGAAAAATAAATATTTGTAATATATGTATAGCTAAAAATTAATGGAAGAAGACATGGGTACATAAGTGTCTAAATACAGTGATGTAATATCTGACGTCATCAGCAGAGGATTGCGGTCGCGTGAGTTATAGTTGCCTGCACTAACTATAACGGGGGAATTTCAACGGTTTTTCACGAGTGAAATGTCCAGCTAACTATAACATGTATGAAACCTATGTTTTTTTAAGTGAATATATATATGTATATATATATGTGTGTGTGTTCATTTTATAAATATCAATTTATTATGATAATTTGTAGTAATAATGTGATTTGAATACATTATTAGCTAGGATTTTATTTTTTATAATGTTTTGCTGATTGAAAAACCCATTTTTAATTATATTTTATTTTGAGATACGTATTATACTTGTAACACCTTTGGTATTCACCATCTCCCTCAAAATGGATTTACTTGGAGTGGGAATAGTAAATGTAACTACTTTAGTATGCAACAGCTTCCCTTAAATGGTTTAGTTTGGCATGGAAATAGTAAATATATCCACTTTATCATCCAACATCTTCCCCAACTTGTCATAGAGTGGAGTGGGAATGATTAATGTAACCTCTTTAGTTTCCAACAACTTCCATGAAATGGTTTAGATGGATGTGGGAATAGTAAAACCTCTTTAGTGTCCTAAAACTTTTCTACGAATGCGTAGGTAGGAGTTAGTATTGCCATTATTACATACATAGTTAATATATTTGTGTTGGTTTAATAAAGGTACCTAACACACTATGTATTTCTCTTTATTTATTTCCCCTTTCATTGAATGTGTTTGTATATTTTTTAATTGCATACATATTTTTTAAAATAGGGAAAACATATACAGTTAAATTTAAACTATATGTTAATACATTTTCCATATTAACTAAAACAAGTAAATAATATTTATACATTGTTGCACATTTTAACATTTTATTATATTTTTTCCATTGCTCGACATTAATATACTTCTTTCACATACAATGTTTTAAAACAATCTACATTTAGGGCCTGATTACAATGGCGGGGAGACCGCCACTGACAGGCTGTCGTGGTGGTCTCCCCACCATCGGTGACTGAATCCCCGACTGCCACATTACGATGGCGGGCGGTGTGTTGGTGATCGAAAGACTGACCGACATGGTCCAGATGGTCGGAAGCTTTCTAACTCCTGTCAGGCACCACCATGGGGATCACAATATCCCTTCCCATAGGTCATTCTCCAGTGGTCACCTGCTGTGACACAGCTGGCGGAAACAGATTTGGGGACCCGTAGCGGTCCCACTTTTCCCCATGGAGCTGGTACATGGGCCCTGGGACATATCTCTGTACCATGTGGTAGGCACCTCATGGAGCCTGCCACATAGGGTAGACATATGTAAACACCCTATTTTTTGTATTGCGATGGGGGCTGCTGACCTCATCCCTGGCACAATACAAAATATAGGCAATGCGACCACAGTGGTGGCAGTCGCACTGTCATTCTGAGTGTGGGTAGGCTGCCTCATGGGTGGCCCGTCCCCAATTAGAGACAATGGCCGACAGACTTAAGTCCGTCCACCATCGTAATTTGGCCCTTAATTTTGTTTGTTATGGATTTATATCATTTTTCTTGACATGTTTGACATTATTTACACATTTCTATATTTTTGAAACATTTCTACATTAAATACCTATTGTTTCCTAGTCAGGTGGAAAAGTGCTCAATAACATTGTGGCTTTTGCTGCGGTCCTGGAAAAAGGCTGCAGCACAAGCTCCATTGTTATGGAGCACTTTGTGCACATTCATGCACCATGTGCCAGGCACTATGTGGTGCCTGTCACACGACGCATGAATGTGCATGGGGGTACTTTATGTGCCCCCAGGGGCACATTACAGTGGCCAACAGGGGACTGGACCCTGCTTGGGGCCCCCAAAATCCCTTTCCGGCTACCTTTTCATGCCAGTGGGACAGCCATGAACAGCCAGTCGGAAATGGACATTGTAATGCTGACAGCGGCTCCGCCTCCATTCAGGATTACCATTCTAACTGTAGACCCTTTGGGATCAGTAAATCCTTCCATAGGCGGCAGTCTGTCCCCCGAGATCCATGCACGGCATTGACCATGGCACACGATGCACAGATGTGCAGGAGATGCTGCACAGCATTGGCATGTGCTGTTGCCCTTTACCATATGCAAAAAGAACAATTGATGGACAGAATGTAGAACAATGTCATACATTCACCGCAGTACAGTGATCTGGGCCTAAATCAATCGTTTTTTGGCTCCCTATGTATTCCAGTTTGAACCCAGCCATATGCAAATCAGCCTTGACCCTGCGCCCAGTGGTAACAGTCCAGCTCGACCTGCCAGGCCAGGTTCTCCGTGGACTGGAAACAAGCATCCTAGGACCGCTTTCAGGGTTTTCACCCCGCATCAGCCAGGATGGCTTGACTCCAGTGGCATGGAGAGCACGGGACCCACTTATGGGCATATACCCATCCCACTCGGAATGACAAATGCAAAAAAAATAAATTGATGGACAGAATGCAGAACAATGGCATATATTCACCCCATTACAGAGATCTGGGCCTAAAGCCATGATGTTTTTGCTCCGCATGCCATTCCAGTTTGAACCCAGCCATATGCAAACCAGCCTTGACCCTGCGACCAATGGGAACAGCCCAGCCAGAACTGCTAGGCCTGGTCGTCCCTGGACTAGAAACAAGTATCCTAGGACCGGTTTCAGAGTTTCATCTCTCATCAGCCAGGATAGCTTGACTCCATTGGCATGGAGAGCAAGAGACCCAAGTCTGGGCACATCCATCCAACTCGGGGGACAAATTCAAAAAGAAGCATTGATTGGCAGAATGCAGAACAATGTCATACATTCACCCTAATACCGAGCACTCCATCCATTATCTCCTTGTGTTTGCTTTGTTCACACTAAGTTGGCAGGGTATGCCTGGCTGATGATGTCATTTATCCATGTATTTATTACTGTTTGTGAGAATCAATTGTGCATTACATTCCCTCTTGATTCTATAGTTGCAGTCAGTGAATTAAGGAATACCTACAACAGGGAAATGTTTGACAAGGCTGTGTATCTCTGTCTTTTTATACTGTGTCGCCCTGCCTCACCTTGGTAGCCGAGTATTCAGATACAATAACCTTGTGTCTCCATCGTATCCTTAACTTGAGTTTTTATCCACTAGCATCATCTACCCACAGTGTACTGCTATAAAATCTACAGGCTATTGCCGGTAAAGAGACTCCTGTGCCCTAAGAGCCCCAAGGTAACATACAAGCTTCATAGTCATTAAATCTAGGATTCAAGATACCAGTGAAAGGCAAACTTAATTTTCTGAAAGTTAGAGGGATCCCTGTGGACACAGATTGTGACATAGCTCAACCATCCTATTATTCATAGCATTTCACACAACCTGCATCATATGACAGTATCTGCAGTATGTGACTTAAAAAAACTGCATGAAGAAATACCATCTGCTAGCCAATATATTATATTTTTGTAGTGTATACGCATGTCTTAAAATGTATTAGGCAAATAGTACACGGCCATATCATCACGAGCTGGAACGCCCCCGGCCACTGCAGGTAAGCGTTTAAGCTTGGGAACCGCCGTCTTCAGTCACCATCAGGATCCCGTCAGGACCGTAATAGGTAACGAAGGCGGGCGGATAACCTTGATGAAGTAAGTCTTCTCTTAGGTCCAGACATAGTCCCACATGGCCTCTTCTCTATCGGGCACCCTACCCACACATCTCTATACCTCTTGCCATTTTTTCACTTTCATTATAAAGTGTGCATTTAGTATGCATCTATTGATTACGCATGCACACACATTAAGGCTAATCCCTTTCTCGATCAGTAGGTCTAGGTCTTTTTTACCGCTTGTTGCCATTACAATGTTGAGAGTAACAGTATTAACAATTAGCAGATCATGATTCAAGCTTCGACCACAAGAAATGGGTCAAATTCAGCACGGTTTTACTGTTCAGTATGAGACATATATGATTGCACTAATCCCTATGCACAAATTGCATACACCACGTGTACGTCCCCAGTCCATGTGTGAATATCTGTTTTTGATGAATCCAGAGATTGACTCACAGATTGCACTTCAATATAGTCGCAAGGACATCAGTAAAAATCAGACAAGGTAACTACCTAGCAACAGTCACACTGATGTTTCTTTAAATGTTTTGAATGTCCTTTTATGTTGTGCTTTGTCTTCCAGATTTTAACCAGATGGTGGGATCCGTAAGTATGGCTACACCACTGCATGCACAGTACATTTTAGAATGTGTGCTGAAAAATTCATGTGGCTATATTCCTTTTTGCCACATCACATTTCACATCTTTATGGTCCTGAAGAGATTATTATAGACGAGGCTGAAACATATAGACCTGTTAAAAGGGATAACGATGACCAATTTTTCATCTTCACAATTTTCCCGCTCTGTTTGTAACTGTGTCCTAGGACCCCAGGAATAAACACTATCAGTGGGGGATCCCAAAGAAATTTTTAATATCACCACTTTGAGCACACTTCACACCAAAAAACCAAACCCGCTCTGCTGTAACTCAGGCGTCAAAGCACAGCTGGGTTGCACTCGGCAGCCCAGCTGGGAACCCAATTATGAAGCATGCCACCAACTAGGTTGGTGGGTGAGGGTTCTACTTTCAAACCTATTGATTTTTTGTGATTCCAGTGTATGATATTAAGTCATCCTGTTATGTGGATTCATGAGTGGGTCCGTCCATGTTGTTCTTTACTAGTGAAAAGCAGGGGGCAAAGGACGCACCCCCTTGTTCTTCTTCGCTCTCTCCTTGTTGCCCTTAGACAAATAGTAGTCATCTGAAAATTATAGCCATGAATGTGTTTCTTTCTAATTTTTTTAACACAATTATGTCTTGTAGGATGTTAATACCCAAAAAGATAGCATTTCTTAAGAGGACTTTGTTTTGTAATTTAATTGACCCTATATTGTTGCCAAATCAAATAAAATTAGCTTTATTCGACGATTGTCATAAAAGCATACAAAGATTGGATATAAATACAGCAAGAAAAAACACATTAAAATAGTTTAACAAAAATAAATAATGTTACAATTTAATTCATAATTCAAGGGTTTAGACAATCTGCCCAGCCAACAATTTACTCCTAATCACCCATGCCCTCCCAAGGAATTTAGCAACAGATATATAGATACATGGAATTTCAGTAGAGCGTAAAATTCTAACTGCTACCTTAGCATTCCTAGTGCCCAGCTGTCGACACATTGGTTTTATCCAAGCCCGTCGCGGGATTACATATGATGGACATTGAAACAAGAGATGGTTAATTGATTCGGTAGTTGCCATGCAACCCGGGCAATTTAGTATGTTTCTCGAGGACCATCTAGATGTAAATTCTCTAACTGGAAGACTACCAACTCTAAATTGGAAGTAAAGCTTCCTATCCAAGGAATTGGTAATATCATCCCAGAAAGAGGCCTGGGAAATCGTGTCCTTAAAATCGAGAAAAACACCTGTTAGTGAGAGAGGGGCTGTACTTCTATAAACTCGAATAGCCACCATTTCCCAGTATAAAGCCTTCAATACTTGTTTTGGCGGGAACCTGGCATTTACTGGGTCCTCCCACAGATCTTTTAGACCCAACTCTTTGAGAATCTCATATATCCTATGGAGCCACTTGACTTTGTGAAAGGTATCGATCTTAATTATGTCCATAAGGCCACGGTCAAAAAGCCCAAGTTCCGGGGTAACCCATAATCGTCGCCAATATAAAACAGGGCGAAACGAAGCAATTAATGCTATTGGTCTCATTCCTAAATCATAAAACAAAGGGCACAGGGGAGTACTCTGTGGTAATCTAGTAAGATTACGTAAAAATCTATTTTCTGAGGTAGACATTTTATGTAGGTTCTCAAACCCCCATAACTCAACTCCATAGAGCGCTGCAACAACCACTTTTCCATCATACACATGGACAGCCGGGTCGATAGGTTTTGTCAGAGACTTGGTATGTTCTTTGCTCAGCGCACTAGAGAGTTGAGAATGTTTGAGGGTTGCCAAATCTACCTGCTTCTTCCAGCCCAGATCATGTTGGATACAAATACCTAAGTAGAAAAAATCTTGAACTTGATCAAGTGGCAGGTTATTCATGAATATTTTACCCTTGAAAGATTTAGACTGATTAAAAGACATAAATTTAGATTTTAAAACATTTATTTCTAGCCCACGAGCTGAACAAAAGTCCTCAAAAATACCTAAAGATTTCTGGAGGCCGCTCTGGGTTTTAGCTATAAGCAGACAATCATCGGTAAACATTAAAATTGGAATTTTGGCACCTGCCAATGTAGGGGCATCTACGCTTGCGTCAATTAGCAATTCGGCCACATCATTGATGTACATAGAAAATAAAGTTGGCGCAAGAACACAGCCTTGCCTAAACCCCTTCTGTATAGGGAACTGGGTGGTCACTTGTACTACACAACCCCACCTGATCTGTGCAAAGTTGTCCACGTGGAGTCTAGCAATTAGAGAAAGTAATAAAGGTGGCATACCCATTTTGTCTAGGACAGCCCATAAAGATGCCCGGGGGACAAGATCAAACGCTGCCCTTAGATCAATAAAGGCAGCATACAGGCTGCCCCCACCTAGGAGTATGGTTTTCCAGTTGAGCATAGCAAAATGCAACACCTGATCGATGGTGCTTATTCGAGCTCTAAATCCAGCTTGCAAATGGGAAAGAATTAAATGTTCGGAGGCCCAGTCCAACACTTTGTTCAAAATCAACCTACCCAGAATTTTTTGTGTGGCATCAATCAAATTGATTGGTCGATAATTACCAGGGAGGGACTTATTCCCCTTCTTAAACACCGGAATAATTTCAGCGCCTTTCCAGGAAGTGGGTATCGGGGCACCTCTAGCAATCAGATTGGCTAATACTAGTATATACTTTCCCCAGGATTCACTATTACTCAGAAAAATATCGTCTGGAACTCCGTCCATACCAAGCGCCCTACCTGGAACCACAAGCTAGGGCATTATCAACATCACCCAGAGTAAAAGCTTCATCCTGATAAAACACAGGTTGAAACTCAGGGGTAGTGCTCTGACCCTCTCCTATAGCATAAAGGGACTTGAAATGTTCAACCCACGCTTTTTGAGATACCCAGTTTTGGGGTTTATCAGGATTACCCCCACTCCCCCACTTGAGAATTGCCCAAAAGCGTCTAGAATCATGTTGGGCACCTGCTTCCCTAAGTTCCTGACATCTTTGGTCATCCCATGCTCGTTTGGATTTTAATATTACTTGCTTATAAGCATACCTTGCAGAGCGGACACAGGAACTTACGCCACTTTTGAGGGCAATTCCCAGATTCAAGCGAGCTTCTCTACACTCTGGGGAGTACCAGCGTGGGGAAGAATCATGCTTGTTCATGTTTGGTTTACATGGCCTCAAAAAAATATCTCTAAGTTCTAGGAAAAAAGATTCATGGATCGTTATTCCAGGGGTACGTGATAAATCTAGGGCACTCTTTTTATACTCAGCCGCTAATTCCACTGTAGCAAAGCTTAGGCTACTTGAAATAAGATTGAGATTTTCTTTACTTTGGACTACTTTTGCCCATCTAACATGGCGCATATCATTTGCAATGACTAGATCTTGTTGAGTCTGAACAGACAAGTCGTAGCAGACAATTGGGTACGCCCAGGACAAGAGTGACAAAGAAAGAGGATTGTGGTCACTCTCTAATCTATCGATAATCAACATGCCTCTCAGATCAACCCACAAATCAAGGGATAGCAAAATATAATCGATTCTACTGGCACGTAAGCCACTCTTAAAATTATTCGACCCTGCTTTATCTTGCTCAGACCTGCCACTGGTTGCTCGAAGCCCCTTGTTCAAACAGAGGGCATTAATCTGAATTGCCACTTCAGACCAGCGATTGACAGGCTCAAGGTCTAGTTTAGGGATACCCCATAGACTATCCTCCTCATCCGAACCACTCCAGTCGGCATCAAATAGAGGTTCAAAGGTAGTGTTGAAATCTCCTCCAATGATTACATGGGAGTGCTGAGAATAGAGAAGCATAGGTTCCTCCAGGCAAACTATGGTATCGGACTTCTTACCACCAGTGCTTCTAGCATAAACATTTTAAATGTCTAGTGATTTCCCATTTTTGAACTTGACATTGAGAAGTTGGATATCCGGATGTAAAGTAGGAAACTCCTTGACAGTAGTGCCAAGGACCTGCTTAATCCAAATAGTAAGACCGCCTGAAGGGCGCCCTTTTGTACCCTTTTCTGCAAGATCATTAAAATTCAAAAATTCAGGGAAGTAATGGGCCACTAGGAGCCAAGTCTCCTGGAATAAACAAACATCATAAAGATTGATAAACAATGCCCAATCAGGGTCATTAGTTTTTGATTTTAAACCTGCAATATTACAAGATAAAAGCATCCCATGCTCTGAATGAATTACACTTTCTTCCTGTTGAACCTCCGAGATACTACTCATTTGGGGTGTACTCACCAATTCCATAGAGAAACCTTGAGATTCGGAGCTGTCATTGATACCTTGCTCAGAAACAATATTTAAGGTTTTACCAGTCACCAAGGGGCAAGCTATAAAGTCATCTACAGCACTTTTATTAGTCAGTCAGTCGTTTTGTTCTAAACATGAGTCACCCATAGACTGACTGTAAAGAGCATCTTCCCGTGATAACCGAAAGGGAATAGACCTCATTTGTATTGCAGAACAATCCGGGGAACAGCTTCTAAACTCAAGATTAATTAAATTCCCTGCAATATTAGCATCAATAAAACCCACCTCTATATAATCCAGCTCATTTCAACCCCGTGAAAACCTTCTAACTCCAGCAATGTCAGCTCTGATCACCGAACGACAGCCCCTCACATGTCTAATCCAGTGTATGACTTTGTTAGACAAGGATTCAATGGTTTCGTATTCAGACCCAGAGTGCAACCTAGGGACATTCACCATATTTATTTTGTGTGGGTGAGGCGTATAAATATTTGGCTCATGTTTTAAATCTCCTTGGTAAGTCCTAACCCCAGGAAAAGTTCCAGGTCTCGCGTTAACAGAAGGTGGACCTCCATGATGCTTTTTGGCCGAGTTGTTATCCACGGGTGCTCTATTATCTCGTCCTACATTTCTCGGGGTAAAATCAAGAAATTGTCCATCACCCCTCGCCAGTTTTGAGAATCTAGACTGGTTACTTGATGAGTTTTGCTCTTGGCGTGTGTTATTCTTACTAACATTAGCAGAATCGCTATACTTGTCGGCCACAATTGGTAAAACTTTATTGAGACCCGCACCTTGCACGGGTACCTTGTTGACAGGATAAGCACTAGAGCCCAAATTAGTTTCTTCAAACTTTGTGACAGTAACGGTTAAGATTTCGATTTTGCTCTGCAAAGACTCTATGAAAGAACAAAGGTTTTTCACCACCACCAGTAGGGATTTCACATCACTAGCACTTGTTTCTTGGAATTAGGGTTTGGGGAACTAAAAGAGGCAATGCAGGATTACACGTATCAGTATCAGTATCAAGTTCTCCCAAAATAGAAAATCTATTGTTACAGACAATATTAGCCATTTGATTAACCACAGGTAAGGTCACATTTGGGGAGAGAGAGACATGCTCCTTGTCAGAAATAATGGCTGTAGCCCTAGAGGCAGACTCTTTACCAGGCACCCCTGCACTATGATCCTCACCACTTTTTTTGATGAGAAACATGTCCGGAACAACAACCGAACCTCTAGTAGCCTCCCCCCTCCCGCCTGCAGGAGAGGTAGAAGGGGTATTAAGCAGCTCCCCACACTCTCAGCTTTCTATTCCCATGTGCTATGTTACTCAGTTCGGATTCGCCCTCCAAGTGTTTCCTCTTACCCATGTCTTATGTAATCTCCAGACGATACACACAGCGCCCACGGGTCTAGATGTCAGGGGGGCAGCCCGTCCCGGCCCCAGTCGACCCCTGACGGCCACAGACGGCCCGCCCTTTGCCCAGGCTTAGCCCGGCGCGTCTTGCGCGCGTCCTCGCGGGGCGAGTACTGGGCGGCGCTTTAAGCGCCTCCTGGCGGAGCCAAGCCCGGCCGGTAGGCACCCAAAGGGAACAGAGGAAGCACTGGGCAGAGCTTTAAGCGCCTCCTGGCGCGTGTTCTGGTCGCGTCGTGGCCCAGGGCTCCCTGGGAATTGTAGTAGTACGGGGCCGGCGGAGCCAAGCCCGGCCGGTCCCTCGTTACTAGCAATGGAGGTAGAGCCAAGTCCGGCCAAGCCCGGCCACGGGAACAGCAGGCAGCAGGCAGCGAGGGAAAGGTGGCACAAAGCAGCTGCAGGTAGGCACCCAAAGGGAACAGAGGAAGCATATGCAAAAAGAACAATTGATGGACAGAATGTAGAACAATGTCATACATTCACCGCAGTATAGTGATATGGGCCTAAATCAATAGTTTTTTGGCTCCCTATGTATTCCAGTTTGAACCCAGCCATATGCAAACCAGCCTTGACCCTGCGACCAATGGGAACAGCCCAGCCAGAACTGCTAGGCCTGGTCATCCCTGGACTAGAAACAAGTATCCTAGGAGTGGTTTCAGAGTTTCATCTCTCATCAGCCAGGATAGCTTGACTCCATTGGCATGGAGAGCAAGAGACCCAAGTCTGGGCACATCCATCCAACTCGGGGGACAAATGCAAAAAGAAGCATTGATTGGCAGAATGCAGAACAATGTCATACATTCACCCTAATACCGAGCACTCCATCCATTATCTCCTTGTGTTTGCTTTGTTCACACTAAGTTGGCAGGGTATGCCTGGCTGATGATGTCATTTATCCATGTATTTATTACTGTTTGTGACAATCAATTGTGCATTACATTCCCTCTTGATTCTATAGTTGCAGTCAGTGAATTAAGGAATACCTACAACAGGGAAATGTTTGACAAGGCTGTGTATCTCTGTCTTTTTATACTGTGCGCCTTGGCAGCCGAGTATTCTGATACAATAACCTTGTGTCTCCATCGTATCCTTAACTTGAGTTTTTATCCACTGGCATCATCTACCCAAAGTGTACTGCTATAAAATCTACAGGGTATTGCAGGTAAAGAGACTCCTGTGCCCTAAGAGCCCCAAGGTAACATACAAGCTTCATAGTCATTAAATCCAGGATTCAATATACCAGTCAAAGGCAAACTTCGTTTTCTGAAAGTTAGAGGGATCCCTGTGGACACAGATTGTGACATAGCTCAACCATCCTATTATGCATAGTATTTCACACAACCTGCATCATATGACAGTATCTGCAGTATGTGACATAAAAAAACTGCATGAAGAAATACCATCTGCTAGCCAATATATTATATTTTTGTAGTGTATACGCATGTCTTAAAATGTATTAGGCAAATAGTACACGGCCATATCATCACGAGCTGGAACGCCCCCGGCCACTGCAGGTAAGCGTTTAAGTTTGGGAACCGCCGTCTTCAGTCACCATCAGGATCCCGTCAGGACCGGAATAGGTAACGAAGGCGTGCGGATAACCTTGATGAAGTAAGTCTTCTCTTAGGTCCAGACATAGTCCCACATGGCCTCTTCTCTATCGGGCACCCTACCCACACATCTCTATACCTCTTGCCATTTTTTCACTTTCATTATAAAGTGTGCATTTAGTATGCATCTATTGATTACGCATGCACACACATTAAGGCTAATCCCTTTCTCGATCAGTAATTCTAGGTCTTTTTTACCGCTTGTTGCCATTACAATGTTGAGAGTAACAGTATTAACAAATAGCATATCATGATTCAAGCTTCGACCACAAGGAATGGGTCAAATTCAGCACGGTTTTACTGTTCACTATGAGACATATATGATTGCACTAATCACTATGCACAAATTGCATACACCACGTGTACGTCCCCAGTCCATGTGTGAATATCTGTTTTTGATTAATCCAGAGATTGACTCACAGATTGCACTTCAATATAGTCGCAAGGACATCAGTAAAAATCAGACAAGGTAACTACCTAGCAACAGTCACACTGATGTTTCTTTAAATGTTTTGAATGTCCTTTTATGTTGTGCTTTGTATTCCAGATTTTAACCAGATGGTGGGATCCGTAAGTATGGCTACACCACTGCATGCACAGTACATCTTAGAGTGTGTGCTGAAAAATTCATGTGGCTATATTCCTTTTTGCCACATCACATTTCACATCTTTATGGTCCTGAAGAGATTATTATAGACGAGGCTGAAACATATAGACCTGTTAAAAGGGATAACGATGACCAATTTTTCATCTTCACAATTTTCCCGCTCTGTTTGTAACTGTGTCCTAGGACCCCAGGAATAGACACTATCAGTGGGGGATCCCAAAGAAATTTTTAATATCACCACTTTGAGCACACTTCACACCAAAAAACCAAACCCGCTCTGCTGTAACTCAGGCGTCGAAGCACAGCTGGGTTGCACTCGGCAGCCCAGCTGGGAACCCAATTATGAAGCATGCCACCAACTAGGTTGGTGGGTGAGGGTTCTACTTTCAAACCTATTGATTTTTTGTGATTCCAGTGTATGATATTGAGTCATCCTGTTATGTGGATTCATGAGTGGGTCCTTCCATGTTGTTCTCTACTAGTGAAAAGCAGGGGGCAAAGGACGCACCCCCTTGTTCTTCTTCACTCTCTCCTTGTTGCCCTTAGACAAATAGTAGTCATCTGAAAATTATAGCCATGAATGTGTTTCTTTCGAATTTTTTTAACACAATTATGTCTTGTAGAATGTTAATACCCAAAAAGATAGTACTTCTTGATAGGACTTTTTTTTGTAATTTAATTGACCCTATATTGTTGCCTTTTTAGGTATATTCCCATGTTTGTTAAATTGGAAAGTTCAGTGACAACGGTCAGAAAGGCCCATAGAAAATGTATAAGGTACAACATCACTGCAGAACAACTCTTTGGACCCCTGGGGGGGGGGGTCACCATTCCTCCATTTTCTTAAAGGCCAGTATGGGCAGCTGCTCAGGGCTACAAAGAGAATTCTTATAACCATTTGTCCATCAATATATGTTCGAAAAAACTGTTATCATGAAGCAGGATCTTCTGAGAAATCCCACTGAAAGAATTACTTGGTTACATTGAATTGCTGCCCACACAATGTGCTCCTGTGTCAGTCCAGACCAGCTTTTATACCAACTGTTCTCATTTCCTGAGGAGAAGACCAACAGAGCCAAGAAACTGGCATAACTGACTGTTGTTCATAGAGAACAGCCCTCATCTAGTGCTTTCACTCACCATCATTACACCATCACATTTAATTACATTTATCATTGTAAGTTCTGCCCACCTTCATCTTCCAGTACAGTGTGGTATTTGGCATTGACATGCAATTTTCAGATATTGTAAGTACTGAAGGCCGGATATTTGTGTAAGGAAGCACATTCTCTGACATGACTAATCGCACCACACTGTGCCGATTGACATAGAAAAAGGTCTAAACCTATTCTGCAAGAATTGTAACATTACACCTAAACCGAGGCTGAAAAACAGCTAGGACATCACATATGCTACAATGCACTAATCAGCTTACAACTTTGGTAGCATTCTGTAATTTCCCCTTCCTCCTTTATCTCAAATTTTCCTAAATATATGGCTATGGGAGAAGACTCTTTCCTTCGAATAAATGCTAACGCTGTGAATAAATTAATGTATGCAGTTACATGGGACAAAGCAGTAAACAGTACTGGAAACCGCCAGTCAGCACACAGCAAAGAAAACAATGAGATTTCTAAATGTGGCAATAGGAATAATGATAGTCATATTTAGAAGGATAAAATGTCCAGTATCACCACACTGGAATTAATAAATGGTGAGATTGGAAGATGATAGACGTGCAGGTTACTTGAAAATTATAATTGTCTCGAATTTGAGCTGGAAGGTCTATTTTGATCTATTTCTTATTAAATTGTCTAACCATCCGGCAGATAGCGGAATCAATTAAAAACCTCGCTCCCGACAACTCAAGGCAGGGTCATAGGTTTCAATCCCAGCAGCGATGACTGCTTCTTTAACCTTCCAATGCAAAGAAAACTAGAACTCTTTGTAAGAATAATAGCACCATGTGCTATTTATGCAGCTGAAAATATTATACCTTAATTGGTGTAAAACTAATTGACAGCAGTTATTTTTAATCGGTACCAATTCCTATTTAGTCATTTTAATGAATCGAATGAACAGCATGATACAGATGTCCAACTAGTTCCCATTTTTCTCAACTTTGAAATCGTATCTGAAAACATTACAAAATGAAGCATTCCGGATAATGGCATCTAAACATCAAGCAATACTTACATTACCTATTTAATAAAATGAATTGTTTATTATGCGTTTGAAAACCATGTGATATTATGGTCAGGCCACTAAGTTGAATTCATCACTCGTAAATATTGTACTGTTTTTAATAGGGGCGTGCATGTTCCAGGGGCGCGAATGGCCTTTGCCACACCCAGGGGATCTATGCTATCAGATTGTCAAACAACATGTATTGACTTAAAAGACTGCTGAATTTATAGTAGTGCGCGAGCAGAAGAGAGCCGTCTGCAACTGTTACTGTCAACGAGATGGCTCAATACTGCACGCACGTGCAGTTCCAGGCACGCCTCGCGCTGTTGTCCCTCCCTCGGGATTGAATGACATCTTAATTCCGCGAGGAGGTGGATATGGATGGAAAAGGGATGCTCTGTGCGGCAGCAAAGTATGCGCCCAGGTCGTCAAGGATGACCTCTAATGTAATATCAGGCAAAGAAAAGGCACCCCGTGGTGTCGTTCCATGTGATGAATGGACAACATCGAGGAGAAACACCGGAAATAAATGTCTCATTACCATAATCACGCATGGCCGACTGTGAGGTTTAAAATGGCGTTGTAATAGCATCTGCACAACAATGCTGGTCACGGTTCAAGATAAAACAGTGTATACTTTCGATAAAAGATCAAAGCTTATTGCCAAGCGAGGAATATTTTCTGACAATCATATTACTCTATCTGAAATCAAAGGAAAATAAGCGATTACGTAGTAAGGACGCTCCAGATCACTATTTCTATCACAACCATGTCATGACTTGTTTTCTTTAAAAAAAGGTCATATTAGACGCGATATTTGAGTGGAATGCTCACGAGCCAATTCCCTTAAATCACACTTAATCCCTTTTAGAGGACATAGAAATCCAGCCTGCACCTCGTCTCTCCCGACTTTTGTCAATAACCAAATCCAACCAATACCATAATTGATCTTGAATGATGAAAATGAGGGTGGGATTGAGTACAATCATTTAAAATGTGTATTTCATCTGTTTGGGAAATTGAGACGGGTACAGTAGCAAACATGGCTTCTTGACGGGTATCTTTAATAATAATAATAAAGTGTTTTATAAAGCGCCTGGTTACTTCTACCGCAGTATCCCTGCGATAAGGTTTCACTCTCAGATGCAGAACCGAGGAGGCAAGCTCAAGACTTCCATCCTCATCACACTGTGTCTTAAGAACAATAAACACAGGGCCTCATTTATGAGGTTTCACCATAGGGCAGCACCGCAGGCCTCCCTGCAGTGCTGCCCGACAGTAAAAGAAAAGGGCAGGAATGCGCCGTATCAATGAGATACAGCGCACTCCTGTCCTTTCCCCCTGTGCCGGCGCAGAATGGGCTGCTGTGCACCAGCGCAGGCAGCTTTGCACCATGGTGCAATGTTGCCTGCGTTAAGGGGAGGATTGTTTCTGTGCAGGAAGGTGAAGGCTTTTTCCTTTTTCTATTTGTCCCCCGTGGGGAGGCATACGTTTTTGACTCTGCTTCACATTTACAATTTCTCGTAAATCTGGGGCAGTGTCAAAATGCCATGGATGTTGCTGGGATTGCCCCCAGCGACACCCATTGCATGCCCCTTTAACGCAGAAAACTGTGTTAAAGGGGACAATATTTATGAGGCAGCAATAAGCTAAAAAAAAGTGGCTCAGTGCTGCCTCGTTAATATAGAACAGGTTCCTGCGCCAAGGAATGTCACAAAAAGTGACGTTCCGACGGCGCAAGGGGCCTCATAAATGAGGCCCTCGGTTTCCACATGAAGGATGGATCCATGCCATACTCTTCAGGGATCCCCATGACATGTGTCCTTGCAGAAGGGATTGAGCCTACCGTCTCTTTGTACAGTTATTTTCTTTGACTGCAGAAAATAGTGAGTTGCTCATTTATTTGCCATGGTAATTCTTAATATGTGTTCCTTTTCTGTTAATTATCAGTAATAGATAATATACACAAACCAGACATCAGATACAGTAAAAATTAAGAAGAGGACCTCAGAGAGCTGTGTCTCAAAGACAAGAGACAAATTAGTTCTAACTCTGTTTTTGATAGATACTATAGAAAAATACTTTTAAAAACTTGTTAAACCTTTTCTCGTTTTCACTAATTTCATGGATGATCTTTTAGATCTAGGATAATTAATTTTTTTCCCCTTTAATTCATGATAGGCATCATCATGTCTATTTTACCAACTTTACTGAATGTGCTGCATATGAGCTTCTTCTCCCTGGCAGATTTTAGGTTCACTACAAGGATCACACTCAGGGGCAAATTTACAAGCCCCTATCTCCACCACAACGTCACTTTCGGTGATGTTGTGAAGGCGATAGGGGCCTCGCCTTATTTACAAGGCAGCGTTAAGCCACTTAACGTGGCTTAACGCTGCCTTGTAAATAAGGGAGCCTTTCAAGGTGTGTTTGGTGTGAAAGGGAAGGGTAATGAGTGTTTCGGTGGGTGTTCCACCCCAACACCCATTGATTTTGATGCTGCCTCCTATATACAAGGGCGGCGTAAATAAGAGGCAGCGCCAAAATTAAGACCAGGGAAAACCTTGTCTTAAACAGGTAAAACAAGGAGAAATTCTTTATTTCTCCTCTTTTTTGCAGTTTCTATGTGTGCTGCCTTGTGCAGCACACATAGAAACAGCAAATTGCCTATGAAGGTCCCCGTTCCTGCACATAAACGATAATTAAAAAAAAAAATCAGTTTGCAACTTCTATGTGTGCTGCATCAAGCAGCACACACAGAGGTTACAAAACGGTATTTAAAGATTGTTTATATGCAGGAAGGGGAACCTTACTGCACAAAAACAATCTTCCCCTCAACGCTGAAGCAAGGGGGCCTGCATTGACACTAGACTGCTAAATTTAGCAACCGCGCAGGGGGAAACGCAGGGCTGCACCATATTCGTGTAAATATGGTGCAGCCCTGCTTTTCAGAAGTGGCGAAGCGTGGCTTTAAGCCACGGAGGCTAACGCCACGCTCCGCCACTTCATTGTAAATATACTCCTCAGTCCCTCCTGATGAGCCACTGTGAGCACTAGTGAGTCAGTCCAGGTGAAGCTGGAGAGGGGAGCACCGTACACCAGATGCTGCCTTCTTGGAGGTGTGGTTACCAGAGGCATAGTGACCCAGGTTCTACTGTGTCACAGGCGCGAACAGAGGAGAATCTGTACCCCATTACTGTCCGTCGACACACTCCCACTTTCATCACGTTTTGCTTTGACCGCCTGTGCCTCTACGATGGTAGAAAATGAAGTAATGCCGGAGCTCCTGAAAACGGAGGCTATTCCAGAGCACTGAAAACTCTGCTGGGTTTGGTCTTGAAATGTTCTGGTTTCCTGAGTAATCATAAGTCTTCCTTGACGTACCGAGACTGTTCTCGACCCAAGGCTAAGGCTGACAATGTCCGTGCATGTGTAGCATGGGCATCACTAGCATAGGACAGGATTGGATTGAGTCAAAATAAGTGAACGACCAGCCCAATGAGAAATCAAGGCAACACATTTAAGGAAATTTGAGCATCATCTTAACCTTCTGCCAGAGCTGTCACAGGCTCAGGTCTGCTGCTTGCTCCTCTTTATTCTATTGCATCTAATCTCACTTGACACAGATTATTTGCCGGGAAATTCACCTTTATCAGGGACCACCCGCAACTTTTGCATTTACGGAACAGGCTTTAGTGGCATATGTTGACTCTGGGCAACACCCTCAGTGAAGATGTGCTGCCCTTTAGAAATGGTGATACATGGATCATTCTATTGGCACTTCTCACTAGTTAGTAAGGTCACAGTACATGCACATAAACAGTATCAGTGGCATAAAAATAAGAAGACCCACCTGGATTGCAATGTTGACTCACAAAACCCACATGAGTGGTGGCAAAAACCAAGTATCAGGCTGTCCAGCAACTTTGAAATATAGTGGTCAAAATCTATAGGCAACAAGTCAAAGTAAACATGTGTGGCACGTTGAAAAGATGTACTTTTAACATTATTTAAATAACCTGTAAGAAGCGCTTTAGGAGTCCACATGGCCTGAGAACCAAATGTGTAAACGTGAGCTAAGCCATATATGGAACTGACATCTCTCTACCAAACCAGGAAGCAATAGTTCTACTTACAGTATAGCACTGAAGCAGCATTTCCATTTTGACAAGACCTTCTTTAAGTTGTTCATCTCTGTCTGAAGCCCACATAGTTCCCAAACTGGTTTTAGCAGCCCCCCAGCCACCCACCCGCAGCAGAGATTTCCAGCCCAGAGGAAAGGCTAGAATGAGTCCTGTTGGAGGCCTCAGGGTCATTGGGAGCAGTTGGCCTGCAGGCAGATCTCAGACAGGAAGGTGGGTGCAGATTAGATAAAGACACACCCATCCGGAACTATTGTCGAATATGGACAGAGCAGGGTGGAAACATGAAAGGAAATGCAATATAGAAGTGAAGGGATGTGCCTAATACATTTTGAAATAGATGGAATGACATTGAAGTTGCTTATAGGGACGTTTTGAAGTGGTTGTGATATTCATATCTTTTGACACAATTCTTTCAAAGTTTGATTGAGGAGTGTAAACCATATATAGCCCTGTGGAGGGCAGAACTTGACTGAGGCACAGAGAACGTGCTGCAACATGCACAAAGTAGCTGTGTTTAGATTAAAAACATTTCTTGGGAGACAACTCTCAGGATCCCTTATAAGAACTTAGGGTTGCTCACCTTGCTTACACAAATAAATGGAGGCGAGGGCCTAGCATGTGCTTTGTTTTTGTCTGTTCTATGGAGGAGTTCTTACCCTGTGCTTTTCACACCACTACCATCACCACCTTCGGGCGGGAGAACCAAAGTTTAACGATACAGGCGATCTATTAATTTATGACGATTCACTTACCCCACCAATCTCTAAATGACCTCTTTAATAAAGATAATGCTAGCCTGAGTGAAGAACTTCCCATGACCCGTGTCCTTGACACAACTCTATGTTTGTGAATCAGCATTGTGCAGAACAGGATTATTCATAAGCAGAAGCACACAATGCATGGCAAAATCGCCCTTGAGCAAGTCATGGAAAAGACATGGAACTTGGTCAGTAAGATGGGGGCGGGGGGCGTGAGCTTCAGATTTCACAACAATCACACACGCTAAAATAAATTATCAGTGGCGGCTGGCATATCCTGAGAGTGGTAGGCATGTGGGAAAAATACATTAAATAAAATAAAACACCTACCTTTCTGCAATGAGGTATAGTTCTCTATCGTCTTCCCTCCTCAAGGTAGGCTCCCAAGCCAATCCTGGTGCTGCTCTCATGGCAGCAGCTCCATGATTGGAGGGAGCGGCCTCTGTCAGCTCTCCCGAGGGCACTGGATGCCAGCACTTACTCTCAACCCAGCTGTTTTAAAACAGCTGTGTTGAGAGGTTTAAAGTGCGCATGTGTGGCTGGCCATCGCTAGATGGCTGGCCAAAGAGACATGCACACTATAACCAAGTGCACGAACAGCCCACCCTCTCACCGCTGTTGCCATTCGGCATAGGCCCCGCCCCCGTCTTGACACTCCGTTTGGGACAGAAATGACAAAAAAATAAAATGGTAATGAATTAGCTTCATTTCCATTTTTTTTCATCTCTGGGGGCATTTCAGTGAGGTGAAGCTCCTTCGATACAATGAAGGAGCCAACCTGTACATTATATGGGAAGAAGCAGGGCATATGGGGAACTTGCGAAGCAGTAGGAAGGGAGAGGAGCGCAAATTGTGTGTGGTACTTACAACTCAATATTTTGTAAAAGAACCATTTTTAAGACCTTTAAAACAGAGATGAGAGTGTGTGTCTTTTTGTCTGCATGTGTAAGTAAAAATCCCATGTGAATTTTGACAACCACCACAGCATACCCGGCCTTTAGCACCTGTCCCCAACTATTTGCTATTTAATGCATTTAATTGGGGGGTGTAACAACCCAAGCACCCATCCTGAAGGGAAGCCCCTGTGTAAAGGCATGTAAAATGAAGTGATCAGTAATCCCTTTTGGAATGCACATTAAAGAACAGAGTGCTAAGGTGGTGCTAAAGAAATACCCAGAAATGCTGCAGGCCAGGATCTTTGAAAATGATATCTTAACCCAAGATCATAATTAGTTAATTACGTCTTGCCCTGTCATGACTCCATACATTTTCTGCATGGCTTCCATTCAAATACATTAGCTTGAATATGATCTAAAATCCAGTTATTCACTGCTCTGACATCACAGAGGCACAAATGCATTGTTCTACCACTTCTGTGATGTCACATAAGTCACTTTCCTAGTGGTCCCATGCCTTGCTGTAGGATGTAGAGACCTAAGTGAATTGGTGGAATATGGATGACAGTCAGCCATCTCAAGAACCTTCTCCTGCATCTCGTGAACCTCTATAGACCTGGTGGGGGCAGGAAAATGCAGGCGGTGCACTCACCCTGCCATCCGTCATCTTCTAAGTCAGTGAGGATCTGCACAGACCCGGGCTGATATGAGATCTTTGTCAACACTGTCACAATTGCAGCACAATACTGGATCTCTGCTCTGAAACAGACAGCACAAAGCAAATCTTCCTGTGGGATGGCATGGCAAGGTTCAGAGGGTGGTCCTGTGGGTGGCAGCATACCAGATATTTCCATTTTTATTATTTGGCTGGGGAATGGAGGATAACGTGAGGGTAGTGGGTTTGTGTGAGGAAATACACCAGGTAGTATAACTTCTATAATTTGGTAAATGTTGGGGAAGTTAATTCTAAGAGTGGTGAGTGTGAGTGGAGTGGCTTGAAACTAGGGGCGTGAATCGCAAAGGTGAATGAATGATCTTGATGTGCATCATTGTTTAAAATCTTTGCAAAGCATAATACATAAAAAACATTTCTGAAATCTATACTGACATAAAATCACAATTCACCATAAAGCGTTTATAATAAAGTACTATATACCATTAGGATTGTTGTATAAATACATTTTGACCATTAAAATGATTAAAAATAAATTGTGCATTACATGCGACTCAAAGCTTTTCACTAAACTTGAATAGAAGCTTTACCAGTCTAATGTTCAAGTGGGTGTGGGTAGGGGGCAGCGTTGCTATAATGGCCTGTCTTCATGTCTGCACATTCAGAATATTAAAATATCTGCCTAGAAACTCTCTGCACTCTCTGCAAAGTGCTTTGGCACAAACATACCACACGAATAGGGGTTTATTTTCCGGTATTGCAGTGGTAGATGACATAATCTGTAGTGTCTTTAATGTGTAAAGATACTACTTATAAATCCCTTTGTGAATAGCACACAATTGTAAACTTACAAGTGTAAGTTCTAAGTCTTTCATTGTTTTATATGTGGGAAGGGATGGTCAATGCTGATAATACCAGCTGCAATTATTGATGGACAAATAACACAGGTTATGAAGGCTGAGACAAACATGACCATGTTGCTTATGACTCCCCCTTGACTAGTCTACCTTTGTACTGCTTTTCGCAGCAGGGTCAGAAGATTTCTCAGGTCATACATGGCCTAGTATTGTAGATGGTTAAGGGTCAAAAAGGGGATATTTCTACCACAAAGCACTCTTGATATCTTAGACAACGTGAGCTTTAATCTCATTCTCTATTTGATTTTAATTGCTTGCTGTTGGCGCAAAATATATAGAAGTATCGATTTGTAACAGTGAATTAAGAGAATGTTTTTCGCCGAGGTGTTCTGAGTGACATCAAATAGGCAACAAGAATGAAGCTCAAGTTTTCTATGATGTCACTCTGAACCCTGAGATGAAAAACATCTCCGTAATCCACTTTTTGCCAATCTATTATTTTTTGTTATGTATGCCCCCTAACATCATCTTTCCACTTCAACTGCTACACAGTGGCAGAGTAGTAATTGGGTGCCATACATAACATGGCTTTCATTATATATCCCTGTCCCACTGGTTAAAAATAAGATTATTTGCCATCCTTAACTAAACACCACCACTTTCCCTACATTCATATCTCCCTTTTTTACCTGTGCTTTTTGCTTTCAGTCAAACCTGACAAGCAGAGTTGCACTGACAGGCTCTCAGGGAGACCTATCAGCCTGACCTGGAAGGACTTTATGATATCCCAACAGTAGGTAACCAGTTTTGCTATCAACTTTTCCTATGTCAAAGCAGTGGGTTATGAGATTCAGAAACTGAAATACACAATTGAGGCTCTCTATGAGAGTCAAACATAATATTCTAGTTATTGGCAGTTGCCCATCTATGATTCTATATGTTTGGCTCCATATATTACTAAGTTCACACAACAAACTCAAGCTGCATTTCAATTTGACATTAGTACCTACCCTACCAATGGAACACCATTCTGGATGGCATATACAAGTTTGGAATTATTATTTTGGGGAGGTTGTTATTTATGTATGTATGTATGTATGTATGTATGTATGTATGTATGTATGTATGTATGTATGTATGTATGTATATGGTATTTCTATAGTGCAAACCTAACTAAAAAGCAGAAAAGCATTGAACGGGGTTAAAGATAAGCAGTAAGTGAACAAGTAATCAGAGAGGCAGCAGGCTTGTGGATGGTTAAAGCATGGTTATGGTAGTGCTTTTTAAAGAGGAGAGTCTTCAGCTCCTTCCTAAGTTGTACTTAAAAATATGGGGCAACTCTATGTTCCTGGAAACCTGTGTAATTATTCATCTGCAACTACAATGGTTACTTTGGAGGAAGCAATAAGACTATGCTTCCAAGACCACAGAAATTGTATCAACATACATAAAGACATCCATTTCAGAGAATAAGTCAGAAGGTGACCCAGATGAAATCAGGATGAACCTGATTTCAATATCGGACCAGCGCTCTATCACGGTGGCTTTAAATTGTGGCTAGGTCCTGGTCAAGCACACCCATATGTCTGCGGTTAACATTTAATGCTTTTTCATCTAAAATTTTAGAAATTCATATCTTCTTAAAAGGATTGTTGTCATTTTGGTCTCATTTTGTTCATTAAAATATTTTCTAAGTTTAAAATATAGAGTGGAATTTTTATGTTATATTTCTGACTATTTGAATATTTTGGAACTTCTAACTGTGTTACACAATTTCATAAGTGCGGGAGCTCAGGTTTAAATTACTGAAACCTTTACTGGCCATAACAAGAATAGTGACATTATTACTTGAGATGGAGAGCCACCCACCCAACTAATAATACTAATAATACTAATAATAATAATTAGAATATGAATAATCATACTACTAGTCATTACGGTGGTAATAGTAATAATAATGATGATAATAAAACAATGATAATAATAGGGAGAAGAAGAAGAAGAAGAAGAAGAAGAAGAAGAAGAAGAAGAAGAAACAATTTGAGAAATTGGGTTGTTGGTTGAGTGAGGTGAAACCCTACTCAAGTAACAGCCAAAATCCTTGTCAGGGTGAAAACCACTTAAAAGTCACTAACTTAACCTGTGTTTAACCCTCTTGCTTAACTTAGAGGCAATGTTTTAATTATGTATGCAGCACACAGTAATAAAGTGAAAACACAACACAAGAAAACTCCCACACTAATTTAAAAAATAGAAAGAAATTTAACAAATTATTTGACATTGAAATGGCAAAAATCCAATCAGGAGAACCCGAGATATGCAATTAAAAAAATTTAAGATACGTATAGCTCCTAAAAGCACAGTTATCTAGCCTTCCAAGATTGGGTGAAATTTACAAATTCAAGCTGATCATGATAGAACGTGGGCTGGATAAAGGGACCAGGTTAGTCCAGCTGAAACAGTTACCTTCTAAAATTCAGCTTGAAGAGTTTCGTTTGCCATAGACGAAGCCTTGAGGAGAAGGGACAGTGTCGCAGATGTTTGTCGGTATAGCACGAAGAGAAGTCTGGGCATCACGGGCAGATGCCGCTGTTCCGCAAATGTCCTGTTGGGCATCACATGTAGTCTCTGCTGGAGGTTTGCATTGGCAGTCACCGCAGGCCATCAATGCCGTAGAGTGAAGTCCAAATCTCACATTCCCAGTCTTCACTGGTGACCAACATTATAGCACAAAAGGGTCTGGTTCACCTGTCAATACAAATGCAAAGATGTTGGCACTAATCGGCCTATTTGCGGCAGTGAGAGTCCAAAACTTCAGGATTTCTTCTTTCTAAGTCAGAGGAGTGCACATTGATGCCCGCGAAGAGTCCAGGACCTGGGGAGGTACCCCTTGGCAATCACAGATTGACTCTTGCGCGGGCCAGTAATGCCCAGGCAGTTCCAGTTTAAGATACAGGCAGCATGTCAGCTGGGCAGATGCAGGAAGGCCTCTGGAGCTAATGTCCCTATTGCTCAGAACAAGAAGGTAAGACAGCTGACCCTTTGAGCCACTCATCCTGGGATGAAGGGATCAGGCCCAGTTCTCCTTCTCAGCAAGCATGACAGGCCTTAAGCAGCAGGGCAGCAGAGCACCCTTCTTCTGTAGTATCCACAGGCCCAGAACTGTAATGAAGAGTGTGTCTGAGTGTTTCCTTTTTATACCTGATGCCCGTTTTGAAGTGGGAGAAGCTTCTGGAATTCTCACCTTCCAGACGTATCTGTAATTTAGTGCCTCCCTGCCCTGAACTCAGATTGTTTGGGGTCAAAACAGGCTACTGCAAAGTCCTTTGGGGCAGATTTATGACGTCTGGCGCATCTCTGCTAATTAGCAGAGATGCGCCAGAAGAGTTACGACGCATCTGCCCACCCGTGCGCCACCATTGATGCGCCTCATTTACAATGCGGCGCACCATGGCACTCGGATGGACAGATGCGTGGCGCATCTCCTGTCGGAAAGGCGGCGCATTGATGGAGTTGCGTCGCAAGCGCGACGCTGCTCCAGCAAGCATCGGGGGTGCCCTATCATTACAATGCTGCGTCAATCCTTAAGCCTGCTTCAAGCAGGCGCAGGGTTTTGACGCAGCATGGGCTCAAAAGTGACTGAGTGAAATCTTGTAGATTTCACTCAGCCACTTTTAGGAAGCATTCCTGCGACGGAACGCCCCCCCCCTGCACAGGTACACCTACTGCTGGCGCAGGGCTTTACAACGTAACGCATCTCCCAGATGCGTCACGTTGTAAATACCCCGCAGCATGGCGCAGGATTTGCGCCGCCTCTGCGTCACAAAAGTGACGCAACGGCGGCGTAAATGAGGCGCAAGGGGCTCATAAATCTGCCCTTTTGTGTGTGAAATAGGACAGTTCCTTTGAAGTGCAAGTGTGCTAGGTGACAACTCAGCTCCCCAATCCTGCTACAGAGGGCCCAACCTGCCAACACCAAGAACCTCTGTTGTGATGCTATCTGGCAGGTATACACAAAGGCCAACTGCCAACTACACCTAGGGGCCGATTCTGATTCCGGCCTCAAAACGAACCGACCGACACGGACCTGGACTGAATACCAACCGACATGGACCAGCGCCGTACGACCTGTGCAGTACGATGCAACGCATGTGAATTACAACCGACACGTACAGAATACAAGCTGTACGACCAAGCCATAGGGAAAATAGTGATCCGGCTGGAAAACCGACAAGAATATCACCGACTGACACGAACCCGGAATGAAGCCGACCGACCCAAACCCGCGATGCACGATTTGCGCAGTACGATGCAGTGCGTGCAAAACAAGACTGACTCGCACGGAGAACAAGCCGCACGACCGACACGCACAGACAACCTGGCACACAAGCAATAAAGACCGCCGCGAACGACGCGTACCAAACACAGAAGACAGGCAGTGTGAACGAGGCGGAGAAGCCCGCACGGGACAACAGCATCGTCCGTTTCCGTCACATGAACGTCTCCTTCATGCCTACAAAACACAAAGGAAAAAAGACAAAAAAAGGACCAAACAAGCAATGACAAAGCCAATAAATATAAAAAAAAAACATGGGACAAAGACACACCCACCACTCCAACTATATAAAGGACTACAATCACTACCATCATCCCTTGCAAACAGGAGACACAGCCAGCAGCAAACACCAGTACACAGCAACCACAGACACATTCACAACTCACCCATCACACAACTAACACACCATCAGCATCTCATACAAAAGCACACACACATACACCCAGCAAAACCAACACCAACCCACCATCATTTGCACCCTCCCACACACATCACTCACCACCACCACCCATCACCATGCCTCCAAAGAAGAATTCAAAGTTCACAGATAGTGAGTTAGAAGTGCTGGTAGATGAGATCATCAGAGTAGAGCCACATTTGTTTGGTACATTGGTCCAAAGGACCCCCATCTCACAGAAAACCAAGATGTGGGCGAGGATTGTGGACAAGGTGAACGCCCAAGCACCAGCAAGGCGCACAAAGGACGACATCCAGAACAGGTGGTATGACGTGCGCAGGAGGGTCAAGAAACTCATCGAAAAAGATCACTCCCTGAGTCAGTGCACCGGCAGTCGCCCTCCTGCCAAACCAGTCTACTTCAGGACCTGGGAGGAGAAAGTGCGGGACATCCTACCACCAGAGAGCGTCCATGGCCTAACAGACATCCCAGAGCCTGGTGAGTACACAAATAACATGCCCAAGATTGTGTGGCAAGGGGACAGTGAAACCATGCACCGCAAGCAAAGCTACACTAACCAATAGATAATCAGCCAAAGATGTGTATGCCAGTCACACAAACACAATACCTGCCATCTCATAGTGACTGAGAACTGTGTCATGACTTGCACCAACCTACAAACAAATAGAGCAAGCCAGTGGCACTAAGCCAAATACACCCTGCCAGACCGTTTGACACCACAAACACACCACCTCAACGTGCAGCTGACTGTCAGGAAGGAATAGTGGGGATGCAGGTGAAGTGAGTGTAGCCAAAAGCATGATGGGGCCTGTAGTCACAGAAAATGCTCCCCCTCCTGATTGGCCCATCAAGACCTCTCTGAAACATGCCCCCATCACAGGGAGTGGAAAATGACTGACAAGATGGCTGACACTGGGTCCTGCTGTGGGGAGCAAAAGTCCCTGCTAGGGCCTGTGTGCAAATCAGAAGCGGGACACCACTGACTGACATCCTGAAAGTCAACTTGCACGCCCTACAATGGAAGCACGTTTCATGATGGGAAGGAGGACTGACAGCCCTGACCATACTAATCAGCATGGGGAGACAACCCCCTCTCAACACAAACTCCACACAACTCACCGGGTACAATGCATTGAAACACACCTCATTGAAATATCAGCAAAAGATACCCGGTACTGGGTGCTGCTGTGTGAAGCCCAGGGGCTCGCTTGGGTCTTGTAGCCAAACAAACACCAGGATTTCACAGCCAGCCATCTTGCCATTGCTGTCACACCCCCTAACGGGGAAGCAGAGTCAAGAGGGAGGAAGTATGGGCATGCTGGGAAGGGGGGGGTGTAGCCAAGAGTATGATGGGAGTCACAGTCACAGACATTCCCCACCCACTCACATGGCCCAGCAAGATCAAACTGACCCATACTCACCCCACAGGGAGTGGGAAGGGACTGCCACGATGTCTGACACTGGGCTCTGTTGTGGGGAGCACAAGGACATGCTGGGAAATGGCCAACAACAAACCTCAGGACTTCACAGTCAGCCATCTTGCCATTGCTGTCACACCCCCTCACAGGGAAGCAGAGTCAAGAGGGAGGAAGTATGGGCATGCTGGGAAGGGGGGTGTAGCCAAGAGTATGATGTGACTCGCAGTCACAGACAACCTACATCCACCCACATGGCCCAGCAAGATCAAACTGAACCATACTCACCTCACAGGGAGTGGGAAGGGACTGACAAGATGTCTGACACTGGGCTCTGTTGTGGGGAGCACAAGGCCATGCTGGGAAATGGCCAACAACAAACATCAGGACTTCACAGTCGACCATCTTGCCATTGCTGTCACACCCCCTCACAGGGAAGCAGACTCAAGAGGGAGGAAGTATGGGCATGTTGGGATGGGGGTGTAGCCAAGAGTATGATGGGACTCACAGTCACAGACAACCTACACCCACCCACATGGCCCAGCAAGATCAAACTGAACCATACTCGCCTCACAGGGAGTGGGAAGGGACTGACAAGATGTCTGACACACGGGGAGCACAAGGCCATGCTGGGAAATGGCCAACAACAATATGAAACTCTGTCTGTGGCAAGCTGAGAAAAAGCAGTGTACAGGCAGGCATCTGTTTGAAAAGTAGAAAATGTAATGTTTGTGAACCAACAATGCATGTAGAAACATAAATCACATTGTGGGTCTCTTCCAAACACAGGTGGTGCTGTGTCACAGACTCTGGTGGACACTGAGTTCTCTGGTCTGACTCTCTCACTGTCCTCTTCGGATGACGACGATCAACCTGGCCCCTCCGGTGTGAGCCATCATGCAGCACCCTTAGCTTCAACATCTCCCCCCCTGTACCCACGCCTCCAGCATCTGGACACCGACAGAGCACCCCCGCCAACACGGACAGACCAAGGACAATCAACACCCACAGAACAGGGACACAGGACCCCCCAGAAGCTACAGCCAACACCACCAGCAACACCACCCAAGGGGTCCCAGTGTTACCTGTGTGTCCCGCCGCTGGTCCTGCCCGTGTGGAGAGGGGTGCTGGGAGGGGTGGGAGGCACAGGGCACGCCTTGCAGAGTGGTCTGGACTGCATAATGACCCCCACCTGGCACCGGAGGATTTGGCCAGGTAGTGGGGATCCTCAAGGACATGCAACACAAGCAGGTCGCCCACCATGCCCGCATGGAGGCCAAGTGGGATGACATCACTGTGGTGCATCGGGACATACTACAAAGCCTCCGCCAGATCAACACCAACCTGTCCACACACCCCTGTGTTCCCACAACATCTGTCGCAACACCATCTGCCAGTGCCACAGGGAGGGAGGAGGACTCTGGCGGAGAGTCCCCTGCACCGCAGAGGCCTGCACATGAGGATCCCCCCCCGGAAGAAGAGGGGTCGTCCGAAGAAGGACATGTGAGAGGCAGATGTCCCAGCACATCCCCCAGGGTCTCTAAACCTGTTCTGGACAATGTTCTTTGTGTGCAACCCGTTCACCTTGTCCAATCGCACACATGACATGGAGGGTTCATGTTGGGCCGATGTATCAGATGACTGTGGACTTTACTCTGGACATTTCATCTACCAGCACTTCCAACTCCAATGTGAACTTTGGGTTCCCAAACCACTGTACAGCACCCACCATCCTGTGCACTTCCGCAACACGTTTGTAAATAAACTCACCAATACACCATACTTGCCTCTGTTGTGATTCCAACTTGTCATGTTCAGGGAGATGTCGATCTGCTACACAACACAGTGCATGCCAAATACAGCAACAATGTGACCAACGTAAGGTGAGTCATGGGGATGTGACACATGTGAGGGAGACACACCACTAGGGCAACACAAAACATACTCACCATGGCCATGTTACTCATCACACACAATGATGTTGACCTGAAACACATTGGCATGCACAGACACAACACCAAGCCCAGTCAGTGGTAACAAGTTCACAGGTGAGGTAAGCAGATGTCGCTCAGATGTGGGAAGACAGACAACACACATAACAAAGCGTAGCACAGGTTCATTACACATCAGCAACAAGTTTATTCCACACTAGTTGCACGGTACTTCTACGTAATAGGGGACACACTCTCCCAATGTGTTGGAGAATGGAAGTCCAGGGATGTGTGGTACATCAGTTGATGGGAATTGTCAACTTCCACACTCGTGTTGGTTTCTGGGTGTTGGGGGACAGTGTTGACCACACAACAGGCAAAGTACCCTGGGAAGGACAGACAAGATATAGTCAAAAGCACATAAGAACAGGAGAGAAATGCAATACACATGCACAAAACATGTTGCAAGACACCTACTCAAACACTAGTTAGCAGTACTACCCTATTGTGGAGTACACACCCCCTGAATGGACACATCACAGCACGCATCCAGTCAAGTTGCACACAGACATACTCAGACAGCAACAGAGCTGGCTCAACACATTCCAGGCTACCTTCATACATTCCATAACAACCCTGGAAACTCACATTCAGGGGAAGAAGTTGTTGATGAGCTGGGAGCGGACGTCACCATCATCTTCATCATCACTGGCATCTTGGCCCAGGCCGGGATCCTCCACAGGTGCCGGACGTTGGTCGTCGTCATCGTCATCCTGGATGAGAGGCACCTCCTTCCACACCGCCAAGTTGTGTAGCACGCAGCAGACAAGGATTATTTTGCACACCTTTGCAAGCTCATATGGGAGGGCCTCTCCGGTGTTGTCCAGGCAGCGAAAGCGGCTTTTCATGAGGCCGAATGTCCGCTCAATCACCCTCCTGCTCCGACCATGTGCCTCATTTACATTTACATTTACATTCACATGTCCACATGAGTCCCATGTAGTGCAATGGCCAATCATCTGGCTGTGTCACCCAACCTATGTGCTGCTGCAACATTCCAAAAACACACCACTGTGACAATTGAGGCCTCATGTCTCCCAGGCATCACAGATCAATGCCATGCAGAAACCCAGGCTCTCTGTATTGCCACATCAACACAGCAATGGACATGGCATACCACGTGCACACCACAAGGCAAGCGTAAGTCCCACAGGTAGTGGCAACTGTTGTTCCTGCCGGCCCTACATGTACGTCTCTTAGACACACACCCCATCAAGGTTGATGCATATACCACATGGATGTGGAGACTGTCACCCATTGGGAACATTTGATCAGACACATCTGAGACACAACATGCACACAGACTGTGGGTGCACATCAGTATTTTGGCTACAGGTCTCACTGTGACGTACATGCCATCACCCCCAGGACTCAGGGTGTATGTGACCTGCCCTAAACATATCCAGCCTGACACTGTAGCCGTGACGCATGCCCATTACTGTCCTATTGCACAGCACAGTGGTAATGTGCACAACACACAAATGATTCTGCCCCCATGTACACGTGCACAGCCTGGAAGTGGCTGCACAAAGTGCCAGCCAAAAAAACAGCTGTGGCCCCCCCGCGGCACCCAGGGAATGCAGCCTTACATGCCATGGGACACTGTGTGGCCAATGCTGTAGTGTGATAGGTGTGCACAGGTGTCCCTGGCCAGTATATGTGTGTTGCATCCGTATAATAGTCACACTAATGAGGTTTGACGCGGGTGACAATGCGTGCGCATTGCACGGGTCATGTCCGAGCCGTGCGTACACTTTGTCATTGAATGCAATGAGGTCCGACGTGGGTGACAATGCGTACGCATTGCACGGGTCATGTCCGAGCCGTGCGTACGCTTTGTCATTGAATGCAATGAGGTCCGACGCGGGTGACAATGCGTACGCATTGCACAGGTCATGTCTGAGCTGTGCGTACGCTTTGTCATTGAATGCAATGAGGTCCGACGCGGGTGACAATGTGTACGCATTGCATGGGTCATGTCCGAGCCGTGCGTACGCTTTGTCATTGAATGCAATGAGGTCCGACGCGGGTGACTATCATGAATACGCGTCAGACAGGCATGGTCCGTGACAGGCGTACAGCTTGTCCATTGAATCGTATGGAGACGGGTGCATGTGTATATTCAAAATACGCGTTGCACAGTCAGTTGAACGAGCCGGGCGCACCCATTGGCTCAGGACTGTCATGGAGACGGATTCGGATTCAAAACTTGTACGAATTGTGCACTGGAAATTCAGTTGAATGCCTACAACAATGTTGCAATTTCAAGTGTTCCATGAAAGTGAAGATTTGAACGATGCGGAAGGCGTGTACGAGTCGTACTTTTAAATGGATTGGCCAGATTCATAGAATGCAATGTGTTGGACCTATCACTTGGGACACATGGCACAGATTCTGCCTCTGCAGCACAGATATAAGGCTGGCTGGCCCCCAGGGAGCTCACTTGCCTGCACTACATGCTACTGGACCACATCCCTGCTATCACTGCTGCTGTCTCTGCATCCTCTGGCTCCTGCTATGGCACGTACTCTGGAGAGGGCCCCAGCCTTCACTGAGGAGGAGAACCAGTCCCTGCTGGACGGGCTCCTTCCAGAGTACAGAAAGCTCTAAGGGAAACCAGGGGAGCAGGTGAGTGTGCAGTCCACTGCCTTCCTAAATATGCATGTTGTCTGACTAGCAGTACTAGCAGTGTGTATACCAGTGGCAAGCATTCTCACTGACTACTTTCATCCCCCAAAGTGTGTAGGTACATGTAATGAATAGTTTTCCTGCTGCTAAAGTGCATTATTGCAAGCTTAAACTATCCAGGTATTGTTAACATGTCAGACATGCATGTGATTTTTCAATCCCCATGGTTGCACTACATGGGTATTTTATTTCCCTTTGTGATGATGATATGTATATCCAAATGTGTGCTGCACAAATCTGGGGCATGTGTGTTAATCTACCTTTCACTTTGTCCTCCTCACAGGTTGATGCTCACCAGAAGCAGGAGATCTGGCTGACCATCGCCCAGGCTGTTCGTTCGGTGGGGGTCTACAAGCGTCGGATCCGCAACTGCCAGAAGAGGTGGCAGGATCTTCGGGGCTGGACCCGGAGGATAGCTAGAGTACAGCTGAAGCTGTCACCTCTACGCCGGGGGGTCAGACACCGGACCCTGACTCCCCACATGCTCCGTATCCTGGTGGTGGTCTTCCCGGACCTGGACGGGCAGCTGAAGACCAGACAGCAGTAGGAAGGGGTTGAGTCCATGTCTGATCTGTGTACTATGTCTGACATGCAAATAGCAGTTTTTTGTCCTGGTCACACTTCCACATTACTTAGGTCTTATAGTCCCAAACTCAGGTCCCTCATTTGTGTGATGCACCCTCCTCATCTGTTCCACAGGTGTGGCCCCTCCAGTCTGTTGCTTGTGTCACTAGGGCACTGTGTCCCTGCAGTCAGCTATGCTTCAGGTACCGGTCAGCATCAGTTCCCGTGAATCTGTTGTGTGCTTCATGGGTGGGTCAATTGTTTACACAATGCCTGAGATATGACATGTGATCTGTGTGTGCTCTTGAGATGTGTACCAATTGCTGGTCTGACTCGCAACATGTGGCTGGGGTATTCCAAACAAACCCTTGCAGCAGGAGACTCCAATTTTTGGACCTCAGGAGTATGTATATCAAGCATGTCACACTTGCTTAGCCACCTGACTACTGTCCAGGTACAAACACTGTTTCACTTAGTCCTGGCCAGTCATGCCACCTCAAGGGCATCTGTAATCCCCTATGTACAACTGGGGTGTCCATGATTCAGAGGGTCAGCATGACATATGCGATGTGACTGTGAGAGACAAGACCTGTGAGACATATAGGTTTGTGATCATCTGACAGCGCACAATGGTGTATGCAACAGCGTCCTTCATGCAGCTGGGTTACATGAATGGCAGACTGTGATGTGTTAATGTACAGGGATTAGTGTTTGCTGAGACTCATATGTATGATTTGCATGATGTGGGGTCTTCTGGGTCCTGTATATGTTGTTTGCATGGGATGGGCAAGTGCGCCGGTAATCTGCAGAGTTAGCTTTACCCCTGAGCTAGGATTGTGAGTCAGTGCATATTGTTGTTGTCTGGATGCCCTGCCCCTGTGACAGGAGACAGTGTTGACTGACTTTCAGGGCATCCCAGTGCCATGGCATTTAACTTGCTATGAGTGAGCCTGCATTTTGTTCAAGTGTGCACCATGCACCACATTGTGGCATTGCCCATCAGGACATGAGTACATCATAGGGTGTGTTGCTGGCATGCATCCCAAGCATGTGAAATGATTCTCTGTCCACCCTTCATCCGGACACCTGTACTGAGTCAGTAGTAAGAGATGTGCTGTGTGTATAGTGACATACTCCTACATGTTCACTTGCATGTACAACTAATGTGTGGGTGGTGCATGTTGGCACATTGGGGTGTTAGCATCCAACATGATACGGACATATGTGAGAAAGTCAAGGAGGGATATGTGTGCCATGGTTGATGTTGAGAATGACAATTGTCTTATCCTAAACAGTGTTGGCACTTTGAGCTGTGTTCAGCTGATGATGCCCTGTGATGTGATGTACTCACTGTGGTGTGTGCAGTCGGTGCAGGTGACTGATGTTGTTCTTTTACTTCCTATTCCTATCCAGATACATCCACGGACCAGGAGGAGCCACAGAGCCTTACAGGGACAGATGGAGAGAAGTCGGGTGGACCCAGTGGCACGGAGGGCGATTGGAGCCACACAGAGGAGTCGTCAGCACCATCCCCCCAGCTGACGGCCACAGCCGCTCTGAGGATGACTCCCTTGTGGAGGTGGGTGTCAGCAGCCACCAAACCCCAGCTAGTGAGGCTGTCCCCGCCCCCGCCACCACCACCACCACCACCCCCCTCCCATCGGCTCCCATCCCAGAGGTCCCTGTGGGCTCCCGTGTTCGTGAGCATGTGTCATTTGTGCCAGGCACTGCACCCCCTGCCCCTGTGTCCCCTGCTGCCCTGAGTGAGGAGTATGTGGACTTACTTCGACAGATCCATGTAGGGCAGACGTCGATGCTGAAGGTCCTCCATGCACACATAGGTCTGTTGACACAACTGGTTTCATTCATGGAGGGCATTTCCTTGGGCATGTCTGCCCCACAGAGGACCAATCAGTCCGTGGCCTCCTACCTGACGGCAGCAGTGTCCCTTCTCCAACAGTCCCACACCCCTCCTACCCCTGCACCACCCACAATTCCTAGCACCCTACCTGTCCCAAGCACAGAAACCCCCAAACCAAGGTCTAGATGTGCACACAAGCAAGTGCAGGGGACTGATTCCACACTCACAGGGGCTGGTTTGCAGACACACACACAGTCATCCACAACCACTCCGCAGTCCTCCGAGACCTCTCCCTCCCAGCCCCCTTCCCTTGCCTCACCTGCAACCCCATCCCCCCAGAAGCTCTTCCTCTTTGACCTTGGCCTCTTCCCCACCAACCCTTCAGATCCTGATTACAAGGGAAAGAGGAAGTCCACACACACAGAAGGGAGTGCCCCTCACACCCAGATACCCTCCCCAGGCGCAGTCAGACAGAGACCCCCACCCGCAAGTCCCCCCAGCGCCAGAAGAGCAAGACCCCCCCACCACCACACAGCTCCATGGCAAAGTCTCCGTCCTCCATCCCCCAGGCCACCACTCCAGAGGTTCCCCCACCACTCCCTGCCCTGGGTTCCCCCACACACAGATACACCATACCCAAAATGCTAAGGCCATCCCCCCTAGCACTTGCTCATCCACACCTGGTCAGACTGTTAGTGCCACTGATGTGGGGACCGTGTCCCCCCCTGCCCTGCTGACCTCACCTGTCCCCCATTCCGCTCCCATGGATGTAGGCACTGCTTTGGAGTCCACGACCACCCCGTCTGACTTGGGCACTGCAGTGGTGAGCCAATCCACTCCATCTGACCTGCCCACTGGAGTTGTGCTGGCACCCACCCCATCTGGTTTGTGCCCCACAGTTGTGATAGCACCCACCACTTCAGTCAGCTCCACTGCAGTTGCAAGTGTCTCGCCTGCATCCACCACCTTTTCACTGCCTCCTTCTGCTGCGCCCTGATCCTGTCCCTGCGGTGCCTGGCCTGCCCCCATGTATGCCCCTCCGAGGGGATGACCCCGGTCCTTAGCAGTGCAGGCAAGCAAGGTGTGACAGTTGTCAGTCTACTTCACTCCTTGGCATTTGGACATGGACTGGCCATTGGCCTTTTGTTTGCACAGACGTTTAACTTTTAAAATGCTAAATAAAGTTTTTTTCTTTCTCCCTGTGAACTAGATTTCGCTGTACATTATGTTGATGATGTTTAACATGCCCTTGCACCTGTGATGCTTTGTTTACAATGTTGAATTCTGATGTGTTGCTGTGAGGTACTCCGTGTGGTCCATGAGATATGTATCCTATTCTGGTGGGTATCCATGTCATCCTTTGCAGCTACCTGGGTGTGTCAGGATCAACTATTTGTGGACATCTCTCTGTGAGCATTTCATTTGCATGGTCACATCTGTGGCTTGAGCCCCTGCACATATGATGTGCTTCGCATAGTCCAATTTGTCACTTCCACATACTTTGTGCTCATCAACACTAGACCTACAGGTGTGGGCATCATTGTAATAGGAGCAACTGGGGCCTCTGTGCAACTTGCTAGACATATGTTTTGGGGATGTGCAGATGACTTAGGGGAGACTCACGTAACCAGGCTGTTGTGACCAGAGCCTTCATTGTGTGGTAACTGATGGCTGACTGACCAAGTGTTCTGCAGACATGAGTGGGACTTGCGGTGAATATGTTTGGCACAGCTGGGCTTCCACAGGAGTTGTGTCCCCTCAAGTAAGTGTGTTGTCCAGTGATATGGCCTGGGCCCATGGTGTGTGTTAAATGAGCATGTGTGTGTGTCCACATCCCTGTTCATACACAGACAGTGTTCCCTTGATATGTTCTTGTTGTTGATGCTTGCTGAGTGGTACTGGGTTCATCCCACTACTTTTACAATGGGCTACCAGATGTGTGGGTGCATGACACACTACTGTTAATTGGTTTATCATCATTGGGATTTGTCAGTTCTGAGTGGTGATGATGTTGTCAGACACAGATGGGACACAGTCAGGGTTCCTCAAGGCACCTGTTTATTTTCTAAATCATGTAGTTGTCCCTAGGTGGTAGTTTTCAGTGATTGAGACATTTGTATGTGTGTGTGACTGCTCCCACTTGTCGGGTTCATGGCTACGATGCTGTCAGGTGTCAGCATGTGTGCCTTGTGGTTCTCCTTGGCATCTGCATTGTCCTGAGACTGTGGCAGGGATTCTGAAGGTTACGTGAGCTTTGAGGTCATGGCCATGTACCGGATACTGTGCAGTATGTCTGTCATTCCCCAGGGTTGTGATTTGTGAACTGTCCTTGTGTGATGTGTCTGTGCACATTAGTTCCTCCCAACATTCCTGTGTTTGTCATGGGTGCATGTGCAATGTCACCTGTCCATGTGGGCTTCACAGATACACATTGTTGCAGTTCAGGGTGTGTGGTGTTGAGGGTGAACTGATGTGAATGTTTGCATGGGTGGCCACCTAGCTCCGGTTTGTCCATGGATGAGGGGCCATGTTGAGTGATTTGTGTTCCTGTATGTGTGATGTACGTTTGTGGCACAGGACACATGTCTGGGTTTCTCAATTTGTACGACATCTGCCTTTAGCATCACAGTGGAGGTGTCATGCATGCTTGTGTTACCCCAATGTCTGTTACCTGGGGGTAGTGGTGTTGTGTGTCAGTCTCTTGCTGTGTTAGTTGGTGTTCATTCCAGCTTGTGTCACATGTGTCTGTTGTGCTCCCTCTTATCTCCCAATGCCTGATTGCCCACTAAGGGTGTCCCAATGATGGTTTACTTTTGTATGGCACTGTGTCCACATCTGTGTCACTGGGGTTCAGCCCCCCTCATGTGTTGTGTAGTTGCCTGGGGATACTGTGATGCACACACACACATGTTGTGTCAGATGTGCAGTGTGAGTTTGCCTGTTTGTGTTTCTGCATCTGCACCAGTGCATTGGTATTGCTGTTGTGGGCCTTTGTCTGGATGCTGTTTCTGTCATTTTGCATGCTGTCCCTGTGAGTCATTTCACATCATTGTGCACATTCATCCTGGTTGTTGGGTGCCATTGCTGGTATGGAATGTGAGTTTGGGATCTGACACCTACAGTCTACACATGTTTTGATTGGCGTGTCTATTTTCGAGGAGTGTGCATGCTTGGTGATGGTCACTTATGCTGTTGTGTCATTGTACGCTGTATGCATTGTCAGCCCCCATGTGTGGTGCTTGTCTGCACATGGCCGAGAGTGTGTTATGTTTTCACAGCACTGTTAGCCTCACCACATCTCTGTGCGTATGGGACACAACCACTAGTTTGCCCCAAAAGTGTTTAATGTGTTGGGAGCAGGGATCATACATGCTGTTTGGCATTTGCAGCTTTGACCATGATGACACTTACTTTTTGGTCACTGTGATGAGGGGGATTTAGTCCCCATCGCCAAAATGCTCAACATCTGCTGCATTTTGGGAGCCCCCACTTAACTTCTGTTCTACACAGTGAGGGGATGTTCTTTTTACATTGCCACAGTGCTATTGTGATGCTTGTCTTGTGTATGTCACACTCATGTGTTGGTCACACATGTGCTGTTACTTACATTGTATGCTCGTAGCCATATTCACTGTTGTGGGCATTTGTCACAGACTACACACTGTTGACTTGATGTTAGGGGGATGTATTTTGCGGACATACCTGATGTTGGAGTATGCTGGATGTGTTGCGCATCACCCATCCTATGGGTCGGGTTGGCAGGGGTGATGGGCAGCAGGTTCCCTATGGGTGGGGGTGGCTGTAGTGATGGGCAACATAAGCCCAATGGATGGGGGTGGCTGTAGTGATGGGCAACAGGTCCCCTATGGGTGGGGGTGGCAGTAGTGATGGGCAACATAAGCCCTATGGATGGGGGTGGCAGGGGTGATGGGCAACAGGTCCCCTATGGGTGGGGGTGGCAGTAGTGATGGGCAACATACTCCCTATGAGTGGGGGTGGCAGTAGTGATGGGCAACATAAGCCCTGTGGGTGGCGGTGGCAGTAGTGATGGGAAACAGGTCCCCTATGGGTGGGGCAGGCAGTAGGGATGGGCAACATAAGCCCTATGAGTGGGAGGGCAGTAGTGATGGGCAACATAAGCCCTATGGCTGGGGGGGCAGTAGTGATGGGCAACATAAGCCCTATGGGTGGGGGTGGCAGGGGTGATGGGCAACAGGTCCCCTGTGAGTGGGGGTGGCAGGGATGATAGGCAACATCAGCCATATGTCTGGGGGTGGCAGGGGTGATGGGCAACAGGTCCCCTATGGGTGGGGGTGGCTGTAGTGATGGGCAACATAAGCCCTATGGCTGGGTGTGGCAGTAGTGATGGACAACATAAGCCCTATGGGTGGGGGTGGCAGGGGTTATGGGCAACAGGTCCCCTGTGAGTGGGGGTGGCAAGGGGTGATGGGCAACAGGTCCCCTATGGGTGGGGGTGGCTGTAGTGATGGGCAACATAAGCCCTGTGGATGGGGGTGTCAGTAGTGATGGGCAACATAAGCCCTATGGCTGGGGGTGGCAGGGGTGATTGGTAACAGGTCCACCTGTGAGTGGGGGTGGTAGGGGTGATGGCCAACAGGTCCCCTGTGAGTGGGGGGTGGCAGTGGTGATGGGCAACATAAGCCCTATGGCTGGGGGTGGCAGGGATGATGGGCAACAGGTCCCCTGTGAGTGGGGGTGGCAGTAGTGATGGGCAACATAAGCCCTATGGCTGGGGTGGCAGGGGTGATGAGCAACAGTTCCCCTGTGAGTGGGGGTGGCAGTGGTGATGGGCAACATAAGCCCTATGGGTGGGGGTGGCAGGGGTGGCAGTGGTGATGGGCAACAGGTCCCCTGTGAGTGGGGGTGGCAAGGGTGATGGGCAACAGGTCCCCTGTGAGTGGCGGTGGTAGGGGTGATGGGCAACATAAGCCCTATGGCTGGGGGTGGCAGGGGTGATGGTCAACATGAGCCCTATGGGTGGGGGTGTTAGTGGTGCTGGCCATGCAACCCTATGGTGGCCTGTTGTTAGTGGCCAGGATGTGGATCCCCTGTGTGTGTGTGTGCCATTTTGCGGGTACGTGTCGTTTGTTTATGTGGTAGGTGTCTGACTTACCACCTATGACCTGCACGATGTGATTCATGATGTGTTTGTGTTGTACATGCTGCTTGTTGCTCCGTCTCGTAGCCGTGTATTGATTTGTGGTGCGAACGTAGCTGATATGCTTGTTTTCCGGGTGCTGTGACGTGCCGTACGTGACGACCCGTCCGGCGCGTAAGACGTACGCATCGTACTTGTCATGCCGGAAACTGCTATGGATACTGCTTCCGGGAAACTCATTCATCGTTAGGAGTTACGGCTCGGACGGAGAATGGGGCTTGATTCACAGCCTACGTGTCAGTCGTGTTTTTGGCAGTTATGCACATCGTACTTACTCTACAGGACGGACCGGCTCTGGGTACATGTCGGTCGCACGGTAAGGCTTCCGACAGCTGTCCAACCGGCTATCGGAATCGGCCCCCTAGTGATGTGACCCAGGTAACAGGCTGCAGGCACCAAATGGTTAGGACAAGAAAATGGCGACATTCTAAATGTGCAAAAAGAACAATTGATAGACGGAATGCTGAATGTCAAGCATTCACCCCCAGTACAGAGATCTGGGCCTAAATCCATTGGTTGTTGCTCACTACGCCATTCCTGTTTGGAATTAGCCATATGCAAATCTGTCTTGACCCTGCTTCCCATGGGTGCAGTCCAGCCTGAAGTGCCAGGACAAGCCCTCCCTGGACTGGAAACAAGCATCCTAGGACCGGGTTCGGGGTATCACCCCTCATCAGCCAGGATAGCTTGCCCCAGTGCCATGGTGAGCACGGGATCCACATCTGGGCCGACCCGTTACACTTAGGGTGACAAATACATAAAGAACAATTGATTGGAGGAATGCTGAATAATGTCAAACATTCACCCCAGTACAGAGATCTGGGACTAAATCAATTGTTGTTTTGCTCACTGATTTATGTCCAGGTCCCACCCAGACCCCCCAAAAATTGATTTCGGGATTCCATACTACTGTTGATATGGCTTATGAGTAGACGATTTCTTGATGAATTATTACTTATCAACCGTTTCCAAAAACACACTGTTTCTATTTTTTTTGGATCTCGATCCAGTGCTGCTGTTCACATAGCCTGATAGCATACGGTGTTTTTCATGCTGAACAACCCCCCAACCAGTTCTTACATATAACACACCTTCTTACCTACATTGTGGATCTCGCCATGGTCCGGCTTACCTGCCTTTTAGCATGATAGTAATCTTACAGCGGGTCCGCTTCTCCATAGTCAAACCACCGGAGCTTGAGGGTGGCACCTAGTCTCCGATGATTTATACATTTCACCAGTTTTTAACGGCAGCGCTATTTCCCAACACAATTGATTATGACTTTTTTTGGGGTTTCTCTCATTTTATACGCTTTTCTCCCATTAGACCACGAGCCCTTATCAAGGAGGCCCGGACTGGCAAGCAACACGCAACATTGCGCACAAGACAACACTCTCTCATGGTATGTAACTCTCCCCATTGTACTTAAATCCAGAATAGGGGATATGCATCCTTGCATTAATAAAACAATGTGTTTGCACAGCAAGGGGCATGCCTATGCTTACGTAAAGCCACACCTCCCCACCTAGATCTTTCTGACTAGAAATGGTTTCCACGTACATTCTCACACCGCAAATACACAATATATAGATCAAATCAGCTGGGATACATGAACCATTAGGACATACCACACAGATTAGACGTCAACAACAAAGGGAGAATGTTTTTGGTCACACCCTGTCTTTGCCTGTCTCCATCACATTCCCCTTTTCCGCTTCCAGATGCACATTTCCTTCTGCCTACCGCTACTTGCTCTGACCTCCTTCCCACCCTGTCTACCTCCATGACGCTTGTTCCCCCCTAAACCACTGATTCCCGTGCCTCTTCCCTCACTGTTCCAGTTTACATACTCACCTCTATGTCACCCAAATTCCTGTGGCCTGTACACTTATGTCTTTGTTTTTGTTTTTGTATATATATTTATGTATCCTATATTGTAACTTACAGCCCTGAAGAAGTTCATCTTTGAACGAAATGCGTTGGCTGACAATCACCTAATACGAGGGAAAGTGTATTAATACTCAGGAATCAAATATGATGCATGAGTATTACATATTTCATATAATTTAAAATTATTTAATATTATGAAAAGAATGTTTGCAAATTATTTAAGAAATAGGTAAATAACGTGTTATGGTGGGATGTAAGGTATATAGGGCTAATCAGTGGGTAAGTATAGTAACACTCAAGTATCAACTATGATAACTGAGCATTAAATATGAGTTTGAATTTTAAAAAGTATGGTTTTTAAAATAATTTTTACCAATTAATACAAAATATATGTTTAGGTACGAGATGTAAGGGAGTACTACATTTGTAATATAATTCTTTATGATTCAATATTATTAAAATAATGTATGCACACTATTTTAATAATAGGTCAATATTAGGACCAGGATGTAAGGGATATAGGGGTAATATTTGGAGAGGTGTATTAATATTCAGTTATAAACTATGATACCTCAATAATAGATATTTAATTTACAATTATTTATATTACATAACATTTTATACAAACTATTTTAATAAACAGTAAATAAAGTTTTAGGGGTGGGAAGTAAGAGATATAGGGATAATGAATCTCGATATAGGGGTGGGAAGTGCATTAAAACTCTTTTACCATAGATGATACCTGAGTATTCAATATGTAATTTCATTTAACATATTTAATATTATTAAAATAAGGTATTGAAATAATTTAAAAATATGTAAATAAAGTATATTGAAGCAGAATGTAAAGGATATTGGAGCAGTGGGTAAGGAAGTTTATTAGTACTTGGGTAACAACCATGATACCTGAGTATTATTTTATAGAATTATAATAAACCTATTTAATTATGCATATTTATAAAACAATATTGCATAACTCATTCAAAAGAGAAATTAAAAAAAGAAAAACTGCAATGGGAATTTCAACAGTAAAAATGTAATAATAAAAAAAAAAAAATTAAAGCATGTATTGCAAAAATACAGCAAGTTAAACTGCAATAAATATTTGTATTTATTATCATGAAAAGGATTATTTTCTTAACGCATGTAACAAAATACATTTGAAAATTAATTATTAGATATAACAATTTATTTAACATTTTATTACAATTACCCTTGTTTTTCTCTTATTTTCAATGAGTGCTGCAGTCAAGATCAGTAAGGTGGAGCTGTGGTCAGGTATAACAATCTAATTTACTTTTATAACATTCTGTTTAGACAATATATTGTAAGGAGCGATGGAAGGAGGTACATAAATGTTAAAAGTAAAAAGAAATATGGATTTTGTATTTTAACCAGTTTAAAAAAAGTATATATTTCTTTTCAAAACGAATTAAATTAAAACCAACATTTTAATATTTGGTGTGTTTTTTCCATTGATCAATTTTGGAAAAAGAAGACAATGCCTTCGATTGGGAAAAAATCTTAGGGCCTGCTTACGAGTTTGGTGATCCCACAGCAAACAGCGCAATGCGCCATCCACTGTGGGACTGCCAACCCCCTGGTACAGCCTCCTGCCAGATTAGGAGTTTATTCTTGGCCTGGAAAGTGGTCCTGTGGAGGTCTGACAGTAGATAGTCTGTCCGACTCCCTTTTGAAGAGCCTGACATGCAGACTGCCTCTCACAGAGACCCGACTACACCTTCCTGTATGATGTGATACTGGGCCCTAATAGGGCCCCCTTACTTGCCTCACTGCCACCCTTTTCATGTTGGGCTTCCTGCCATTAAAATGGTGGTAGTGAGGCAACTCGTTATATATACACGGTGGTGTCACAGCGGCACCGCCTGCATATTGCTACGTCAACCCACACCACCTCCACTGCATGGGATCCTTGGTCCCAGCAGTGCTGGCAGTATTGTGGCGGTCCGACTGCTGCAGTCGAAATACTGTGAGTACTCCCATAGTGCAGTTGTGGTCGGACTGCCACCATGGGTTTGGCTGTCCTATGGATGGCCAAACTCGAAATAAGCCCTCAGTCTCTTCGATTTAATTGTACATTTTTTATTCAAAGTTGTATTGAGATTGGTTTCTGATTTTTTATTTTTAAAATTTTACCAATTTATCCGCCCGAATAGTGTTGGGAATTTCAACATTTCGGAAGTTTAGATGAAAGCAACAAGAAAATTGGATTGCGGTTTTTTTGGTTTGGGTCTTAAGTTTTGTTTTGGACTGTATGGCTTGTTGGATTACCCGTTACTCTTAGTGAAAGGTTTTGCGAATGTCACCAAGAGATGAAACAAGAAGACAACCGCAGGTAGGAATTGCATATTTTATTTCATTTGAAAAATAATTTAAAAAATACCAATAGAATTAGGTTGTCAAACAGTAGAGAACATTTTACAAGCTATAATATGGTGTTAGTAGTGTAACATTATTTAATATTGTCCAGGCAGTCTGAAGCTATCATTAATGGAAATTTATGACCTTTTGCCACTAGTCTTTCAAACATCTATTTGCTTTTTTTTATTTTTTATTTTTAGACATAGAAGGGTCCAGACTACCTGACAATGAGTGTGTCATTCTCATTTCTTGGAAAATCTATTCTTTTTTTAAAATGTCCAGGAAATGCTGGAAGTTGGGGTGACTATTCCAATAGACTTGTTTAAGGAATTCTGCCACCCCTCAGTTACATAATGGTTTTTGCAATTCAGTCTAAACAGGTTGAATAACACTTCCATCGTGCAATAGGAAACATTGGTTTCCTTCTGTGACCCAATCTGCTTAGATGGTTAATCTATGTCTGCACAAAGCAATTTAGAAATGGGGCCAATTTTTTCCTTGTTTTATAAAAAATGTTCTAATTGCACAATTGAAGTGTAGAAGTCATACACACTTAGGAGATACACAACACAATGCTATTTATTTTTTAGTTCATATTGAAGTATACTATTTGACATGCAATCCTCGGCTAACAGTGTTTTCTGAATTTTTCAGCAAAATTATTGGAAAAAGCTAAACAAAAAATATCAGTGAATTTTGGTGCTAAAATACATTTTGGTTATTGCATTAATCTTTGTAATTCAAAGTCACTTTTGATTTTCTTAGAACTTTTATTTACTGTTTTCGATTTTCTAACAGATAAAAATTCAGTGTACATTGAGAATTGTTTGGCAGACTGTAAAGCGTAAACCAGTGATATAGTAGTGTTGTTAATGTTTGCATGAATAGTATACATTTGGGTGAATGGATGGGGAGTTGATTTAAAAGTTCCATCTATAAGCACAATGTCACTGTTCTCTATTGTTACCATGTTCTGCACTGTACTAAACCAGTATGTGTTTCAGTGGGTTCTCATTATCATAGAGTAGAAAAGGTTCATGATTAAAAGATACAATAGTTTAGAGGGATATTCATTTTAAAGTGAATTGAGGATTTATTCTTTGAGGGATTACTCAAGTGTTTTTATCTTTGCACCATTATTATTAAATTTGTGATTGTGGCCACATTACTGGCAACATGGAGATGTTCTGGGCTACCTCCCTAAAGACTGAGCCACAGAGCTCATTGGAGGTGGCCGCAAGTGACTTTACTTTTTTAATATTGTCACTTACTTCAATGTTCATTGCAGGGGCACAGTGGCTATGCTCAGTAGTCATTTCAACTGTGTCATCAAGAGTAACCGCTCAGCCTTTGCAATGGGATGACAAATATTAAACACACCTTCAACAACTCCTGGGCCGAGTTAATCTCTCTTTACAATAAATGTACACAGCATATTTTAGAAGTCTATTTCGACACTTGGATTGAATATAAGATGCCAGTCTTGAATTTGGCATTCTTAAAAAATCTGAAAAAATGCAGAAAAAAATAGGCGAGCATGAGATAATGATACTGTATATTTTTCCATTTAATGATTTGTTCCTATACTGAGAAAAATATGAAATGTTATTTCATGTCATCGGTTGAAATGCGAAATTTATTTTATACTGTTGCTCTATGAAAAAAAAAAGTTATTTTCCTATTTAGGAAGTAAAATGTAATCGTTAAATTTATTTTTTAATTAGTAGGAATCGATTTACCTTTGAATTGAAGATACTGCCTTCGTTGTCAGGCTTTTGTGGATGTTATTCTGTTGAGTTGATTGAATTAGCTGAGTTGTGTTTCCTTGTTTGATGCATTTCTGAGAAAAAGACATGCGTATCACATTGTTGAGTTCCTCATTCATGACTGTATTTATGTTTTCTCTGGCTAGATTCTTAGAATTTCTTAATAAGCTTAGCTTATTTTTGGTGACCTTGCCTTGGTTTGGTGTAGTATTATTAGTTCTTCTTTTTGTACTTCGAAGGTTTTAAAATTTCAGTACGTGGTCGGCTATTGTAATATTAAAAGAGAAAAGAAAATTGAAACTCAATTTGACCCCTTGCCACTGTCCAACACCTTCTTTGGCTAGGCACTTGGCAGAATTTGAATTGTAAAACTGATCCCTGTAGCCACTGTCAAGCAACTTTCCTAAGTTTCCACTTGGCTAGGTTAGAATAGTCAATCTGCCCCAGTTACCGTCTAGTCGCTTTCCCTGAGTTTGCACTTGGCAGAGCTAGAAAAATAAATCTGCTTCCCCCCCCAAATCCCTGTTTAGAACCTGTCCAGACTAGGCACTTACCAGAGTTAGAATAGTAAATCTGCCTCACTGTCTGGAACCTGCCTGAAGTAGACAACAAGGTGCCGATTCCGATCCGGTAAAACCCGGGTACGATTCGTACGGAGCGTATTCTCCATACGATTTGTACCCGGGAAATCCACTGTACAATCCAGCAAGTACGATTCGTACAGAAATACCATTTCCGTATGAATCGTACAAAACACCGTACGGCAAAAAAATACCTACGAGTCTGATCCTGGACAGCGCGTACGCGGCGTCCGTACGGAGTCAGGCAGCGTTTTACGGACCAGCAAGTACAATTCGTCCCTACGTCACTCCGCACAGCTATTTTTTTATGGCAGCCAGAAAAAGCTGGAAAACTGAGTCCGACGCGAAAACGGAGCCCCGGTACATGACGGACAGCCATGGACCCCATCCTACGTGTCATCCCAGCCCTCTTAGCCTACGACCTAGTGCACCGAACCCAACGCACACGCCGCAGAAGGTGAGAACAACACCCAGGGGTCAAGGGGGGGTGAGGGGCAGGAAACATACCCCCTACCCAAATTAAAACCTACAATATTGAGGACATACATTACCTCAAGGGTCTGGTCACTCCGGGGGGCGTGTCCACCAATCCCTGCGTCACGCAACAACGGAAGTGGACGTGTACGCATACCCCTACGGCAACACTACAATAGTGATATGCACCGTACTCACACATACATAGCGTGGGTACTGTCCGTAGCATCATATTAGTGGTGCCATGGGGGTACGCATGGTACGGACCGTACACACACCCTCAGAGCGTGTGTACGGTCCGTATCACTATCGTAGTGGTGCCATAAGGGTACGCGTGGTACGGACCGTACACACGCCCGCAGAGCGTGTGTACGGTCCGTAACACCATTGTAGTGGTGACGTAGGGGTATGCGTGGTACGGACCGTACACACGCCCTCAGAGCTTGTGTATGGTCCGTATCACCATTGTAGTGGTGACATAGGGGTACGCGTGGTACGGACCGTACACATGCCCTCAGAGCGTGTGTACGGTCTGTAACACCATTGTAGTGTTGCCGTAGCGGTATGCGTGGTACGGACCGTACACACGCCCTCAAAGCGTGTGTACGGTCCGTATCACCATTGTAGTGGTGCCGTAAGGGTACGCGTGGAACGGACCATACACACGCTCTCAGGGCGTGTGTATGGGCCGTACCACACGTACTCCTACGGCACCACTACTATAGTGATACGGACCGCACCCACACATACATAGCGTGGGTATGGGCCGTATCACCATTGTATTTGGGCGGTAGGGGTATGCGTGGTATGGACCGTACACACCCCATGAATGCGGGGGTACGGTCCATATCACACGTACCCCTTTGGCACCTGTACATTTTGGGATACAAGGCGTACACACGCCACAAATGTTGGCCTACGGCCTGGTGCTGCATATTACCTCTATATTGGTGTGTGTGTAGGACCAGGACAGCAGTGTACTGCACCAAGGTTGGGTGGCTGCATAGGATTCCCAGCAGTGGACAGACATGTGAGGGGTGGGTGCAGAGGACTCCCAGCAGTGGCCTGCAATATGAGGGGTGGGTGCATATCACTCCCAGCAGTGGACAGACATGTGAGGGGTGGGTGCAGAGGACTCCCAGCAGTGGCCTGCAATATGAGGGGTGGGTGCATATCACTCCCAGATGTGGACAGACATGTGAGGGGTGGGTGCAGAGGACTCCTAGCAGTGGCCTGCAATCTGAGGGGTGGGTGCATATCACTCCCAGCAGTGGACAGACATGTGAGGGGTGGGTGCAGAGGACTGCCAGCAGTGCCCTGCAATATGAGGCGTGGTTGCATATCACTCCCAGCAGTGGACAGACATGTGAGGGGTGGGTGCAGAGGACTCCCAGCAGTGGCCTGCAATATGAGGGGTGGGTGCATATCACTCCCAGCAGTGGACAGACATGTGAGGGGTGGGTGCAGAGGACTCCCAGCAGTGGCCTGCAATATGAGGGGTGGGTGCATATCACTCCCAGCAGTGGACAGACATGTGAGGGGTGGGTGCAGTGGACTCCCAGCAGTGGACAGAGACATGGTGGTGGGTGCACAGGACTCCCAGCAGTGGCCTGCAATATGAGGGGTGGGTGCATATCACTCCCAGCAGTGGACAGACATGTGGGGGGTGGGTGCAGAGGACTCCCAGCAGTGGACAGAGACATGGGGGGGGGGTGTACATCATTATCACATGACCACAACTCCATGGGTGTATGTACGCATCCCTAACTTTGGACAATGATGATAGTGCCATAACAACACATCACTGACAGCAGTGTCTCACTCCCAGGAGGATGGATGTCACTCTCCCACTGCATGACACACCACATGTAGGTGTGAGGACAAATAACACATGCATACCCACCCCTGGCGGATGCAGCACAATACACACACTGAGATCATGCCACAAGACTGTATAGTCATGTCACTGCCTACTAAACTAAGAGAGCCAAAGGGAACGCACACTGTCACGCACATCTCAGGACTGATAGGAATGTTCAGGTGCTGGGCCACCCACCAAGATGTTGTCTCTCATGGAAGGACTAGGGTGGAGTTCCCCCAGATACAATGCCCACAATTGTGAGTCAGGTGCCAAAATACCCTGCAGAAAAAGTACCATATGTGTGCTAGGCCAGGAGTACACACTTGCATAGTGCTGAAAAGGGAGAATTTCTCCATGAAGGCATTTCAACATACTCAATACACAAGTACAGTGACTAGCAAGGATGGCACAGACGATGCAGCCGGAGACATTGCTGAGCAGGCATGGCCATAGTTGAAGGGATCCATCACCAACAAAGGAAATGTAGACACAGGTCAGCACAACAATTGTGCAACTCTTTGCAGGGAAGATGTCAGGTGACACAGAGGAAGGAACACTCCTTGGGACAATGTCTCAAAAACAAAATAACACACACTACCAATTAATATTTGCAGAGACCTTGTGATGGCACGCAGATACCATGGTCCACCTCATGACCATCAGAGTAGAACATTTCTCTGAACCATAACACATTACCACAACACCAACTCCAGGAGCCTCAGCACCAACATCAATACCTGAAATGCAATAGTGTGCAAAGTAAAAATAAAATGCTTTAGTCAGCATAAAAAAAAATGAAATGACACTATATACAAAGGCCAATGGCCAGTCCATAATAGAAGTCCTTGGGGGGACACATGGGCACGTGTCTCCCCTAGCTTGCCTGCACATTGGAACCCTCAGGTTCGTCCAGGGTAAGCCCTGCATGGGAAGAAACCCCAGGGCCAACGGAGGGGGGGTGGCCGAGGGATGGGGTGCAGCGTTCTTGGGGGATGGGGTGGACAGGGATTGGGACTTGACTTCCCTGCCCGGGGACTTCCTCGCTCGCTTGCGGGGTGGTGCCACAGTGGGGCTGATGGGCAGACCACCCATATGGACCTCTTTGGGTGTCAATTTGGCAGGGGAGCCAAGGGGAGTGCTTTTGGAGGGACTGGGTTGTGAGGCCTGCGGACTCAGACTGTGGCAGCGTGTATGTCTTTTTGCCCCAGACCCAGTGGGTGTGCCTACATCCCCCTGAGTGTGCGTGACAGGTGGTGTGCGCTTGCCCTTACTTGGTGGTGTGCTGCCTTTGACTGGTGGGGTGCGTATTTGGGAATGTCTGGTTGTGCATGGGACAGGTATGGGAGAGGGAAGTGTGGATGGGGCTGGGGTAGGGGGGGACGAAGCGCTTCAGGAGACTCACTGCTGCCATCAGTGAACAGTCCATGGACCGCAGAAACCTGAGTTGTTCAGACATCGATGCTGACATGCCCTCCATGAACGACACCATCTGTGTCAGCAGTGTGGTGTGGCCATGGAGGACAGTCAGCACTGATGCCTGCCCAACCTGCAACTGCCACAGTATGTCCACAGACTCTGCACTGAGGGCAGCAGGGGTGACAGGGGCAGGGGCTGCGGTGCCTGTCCCGAAGGAGACATGGTGGTGCCCTGCACGGACAGAAGGGACCGGAGCAACTGGGAGGGCGGTGATGGGAATGGAGGAGGCGGGGACAGATGTTGGGCTGCTGCCAGGTGTTGTAGCAGCCTCCACCCCCTCGATGAGGTCAGCCTCGGACCCGTCTGCGTCGTAGTTGGAATCGCCACCAGACAGGTCCTCTGACTGACTCCCCTCGCCCTCCATGCCACTGGCTCCTGCAGACTCGCCAGCACTGGTGGCACTGGTGCTGGGTCCCTCATCCAGGTCCGTGCAGGAGTCTCCCTCGGTTTCCAATGATGATGCTGTGGGCAAGGTGAAGATACAGAAAAACATCAGTCACCTGTATACATCTGACACATTAGTACAAAAACAGTAGGTCACAGTGCATATCAGGCAATGCATCATGAGTAACAGCTAGATTACTCCGCACATATGTAAGCCCTGTACTCCCCAGTTGGTTGACCATGCCACTTGGACACAAGGAACAATAGGACACACCAGCCCTAAACTTGAATGAGAAGCTAGTGTGTGGGAACAGGTGAGCACAGCAATACAATGAAGTCATGCCACCTCTTGTTTACCCAGAAAGAAACAGTATTGGTGCACCCAAGGCAAAGTAACACACCTCAATACCAAAGGTGTCCCCACACTCAGAGACCTGTAAGTACTTTGGAACACAAAACGAAAAAATGTTGGTCCCTTGGGAATCACAATACTTGACACAATCGACATGGTCAGAATGTGGGAATGTGCCATTTTGTGAACAGAACACACATGTGCCTTCATAACAGATGGCTCCCAAGGAGGTGCACACAAAACGACATTTACACAGTCATTGAAGAAGCTGGCAGCCTTCTTTAAAGAAGCCACTGTTAGAAAGAAATGTTGTTGCAGAAAGTACATATACATGGGCCCACGGCGGGCTTGATGACTTGACACTGGTAAGTTGGTATCACCAACAACCAAGGACTTACCCAATTTCCAAAACACTGGGGGAACATGTATATGTATAATCTGAAAAACAGTCTCATTAGAACAGTGCCTTCTTTAAAATTGTGACAGCGTGTTCCCTGAAAGTGTAAAGGTGGTGTGTTGTGCACTTCCTTGGGAGACATCTGTCATGCAGGCACATTATTGTTCTTAACAACAAAACATCAAACTAAAGCATAGGAAACATGAAGACCTGTTGACAAGTGTTGTGAGTGCCAAGGTACAATACCTTGTGACTAACAACTTGAATTATGTCAGTTGTCACATGGCCATCCGTTACCTGATAACACATTTGCCAACACATTTGACCCACTGCCTGTCATATGGAGTGGCACACATGTCCAAACCCAGGACAATGCATTAGCTAATGGGCCTGCTATTGTGTTGTAAAAAGGCATACCCGCACTGAGGAGACATCCCCATGGCAAGCCAGAATGTCCACACAGATGTCAGCACACAAAGAACAAAATACGTAGCATCTTGACCACACAATGATGCAAAAAATGAATGAGCAGAAATCATGGGTCAGATTTATGAGGTTTTGCCGTAGGGAAGCGCAGCAGGCCTTCCTGCTGCGCTTCCCTACGGCAAAAGAAAAGGGCAGGGATGCGCCGTATCTATGAAATGCGGCGCATTCCTGTCCTTTTCCCCTGCGCCGGCGCACAATGGGCTGCCTGCGCCAACGCAGGCACCTCTGCACCATGGTGCAAGGGTGCCTGCGTTGCAGAGATGAACATTTTTGTACAGGAAGGGAAACCTTTCTGTACAAAAATAACCACAAGAGGTTTTTCCTCTTTGTATGGGTGCTGCAGAATGCAGCACACATAGAAAAAGGAAAAACGAGGAGAAATAAAGATATTTCTCCCTGTTGCGCCTCCCTTACGCCTCCCCTGGGGAGGTGGAAGCTTTTGGCGCTGCCTCAGATTTACGATTTCTCGTAAATCTGGGGCAGTGTCAAAAGGCCATGGGTGTTGCTGGGAACACCCCCAGCAACACCCATTGCACGCCCCTTTAACGCAGAACACTGCATTAAAGGGACTGATATTTATGAGGCAGCATTAAGCCAAAAAAAGTGGCTCAGTGCTGGCTGATAAATATCACGCAGGCTTCTGCGCCACGGAACGTCACAAAAAGTGACATTCCGATGGCGCAACGGGCCTCATAAATCTGCCCCCATGTATTTAAACAATTGACACATGCTGCAAAGCACAAACATTAAACCCTGCACAACATCACTGGGTCACTGCACGTTGAGTCTCTGTCCAGCCAATTATCACACACAGGTCAGACCTGGCAAGGAGACATAAGGTCTGGCCATGTAGGCCTCACCCGCACAAATCCCCCATACCTGAGACAATGTGATTGAGACAGATCAAGAAGTGACACCTCTTAATCAGGCTTTACAAAAATGTGCAGCAAGAATTCCCAAATGTACTCCACATTACCTCGTGAGGCTGCCAACACATATTTGTGACAAACAACCATCGACAGATAGTTGTGAATAGACACACAGGCACTGCCCAGTGTGAGTATGCACAAGCCAAATGGGGTCTCCCTGACCAGTCGACACATGTAGCACACTTTGGATAAATACAAATGAGGCCAGGGAACAATGCCACAGAGGCAAACATATGCTGAACACACTGAGAATGGACACAGTGTTGGATGACACACATGATTACGAGGCAAGGGTGTCTCAGGGGACTGTAGTGGGCACACTGCTCCTTGTTCCTGGAATGATCTGACTGTAACATGAGCAACCGTCCTGGCACTATGCATATCTCCCACTCATGCACATCATGTCTGAGGCCACAACATTGGTCATGCATGCTGCAAGTATGTTCATTTGAAACCTCACACTCCCATGTTGAGACTCATCATCAGTGCCAACAAATATGGACCCCCAACAGAGTGAACAGGACAGGGCACAGGCAAGGTAACAACACATGCCACAGACCACCCTCTCACATGATGCAGAAAGCAATGTGCACTTGGATCAACTGGCAGCCTAGATGACCATGTGCAATTGTGATTACACACAGACCAGGGGACACATGTCAAGCAGGGGAAGGGACGAATAAGAGCACCGTTTGACTTTGGGGAACAGAATATGCACTGCACATATAAACCCTGGCAGTGTATCTAGGCTACAGAGCACTTCTAAAAGCTGGGGACACACAACACAACAAACAGACAGGTACCTACCCCCTCCTTGCTGCTGTCCCTCCCGTAACTGCCTATCCAGGTCAGGGAAGACCACCGCCAGGACGCGCATCATGTGGGTGCTCAGGCGTCGGCGCCCGCCGTGGGGGCGTGGAGGTGAGAGCCCCAACTGGACCCGGGCGATCCACCGGGTCCAGCACCGGATGTCCTGCCATTGTTTTTAGACTTGGGCTAGGCGCCGACTGCGACCCCCCGCCACTCTCATGGCCCCGACGATCCGCTTCCAGAACCCCCCCTTCTCGTAGGCAGTTACCTGTGAGGATGACAAAGTGAGACAACATCACTACACCTGCTCCATGTCACAGAGACACACATTTGAACATCAATGATATGTTGAACAGGGCATAGGATGCTGCCAAGGAATAGCATCTTACTCATATAGACATTGGCCTCTGTGGAAGCCCCGATGCACTACATGGCATTGAAACTACACAGGTGGCAGGAGGGGTGTGACACACTCCCTGATCATGGCACACACTGTGCATCACATGCAACACCAGGCTGATGGACAGCACCTCAAAGCAGTTACATGCCCCAGCCCACTGACGCAACCTCAGCAGAGTACACAGACACACACAGGCACAGATAAATCACCTGTCAACAGCGGATACATACCTAAGTCTGCACATGTGCCACTTGCCTGTGGGGTGTAACAGGTGTTGGGCTAGCTCAGCAAGTCAGACACACAGCACGGTTTACTTCTCACATCAGATGGGTAGAGCTGTTGCCTCCTCCATGCAGCTGTGGTGCAACACTTCACATAGACACTCACCCAGATGACAAGGAACCTTCACACACATCAATGTCCAGGAGGGCGTACACATCACTTGGACACTATCACCACAGCTCCACTCAACTCATACACATATGTGGGTACAGTCACCTGTCACACCGGGGGGAACACTGAATCACCTCAGGACAATAGCCAAAAAATGCCACCAAGGATTTGCCCGGCTGAATGTGTCATGCACTATGCAGTGAATGTCACAGTAAGCACAATGCAAGTGAGGAGTGCACACAGGAACTACTTCATGCTCTGCATGACAGACATAAGCCTTCCCCCCCCCCCGGGACCCAATCTAAACCACATTGCATGTCTGTCACACCTGGACACAATGCCAGAAGTGACAGTCACAAAAAAGGTGCACAGTCAAAGGTAGTGGGGTCAGCACTCACCTGCTCCCCTGGCCTCCCATACAGGCTGGGGTACTGTGGGAGGAGGACATTCAGCAAGGCCTCATTCTCCTCAAGTGTGAATGGCTGGGCCCTCTCCACAGTCCACGACATGGTGCCAGAGGAATCACAGACAGCAGCAGTGTGGTTGACAGGAAGGTTGTGCAGGCAAGTGCCCTCTCATGGGTTCTGGCTGGGGGCTTTCATTTACAGGAGTACAGGAGTGATTGGTCAGACTCATTTGCATCCTACGTTTCCTCCAATCCCTTTAAACATACACCAATGACACGAATTTGCATGGTTCAAATTCTGAGCATCATAGCAAGGCAAACACCACTTTGCAACATTGTAATTTTGGGGCCAACTAACTTTTCAAGCCCACATGATGGCCACATTGCAACTGAAATCTCTGTATCCATGACAACCAGCATGCATTTTGGGCCTAATACTTGTCCCCTATGTAATTTTTGATTCCAAAAACATGTACAGTGCGTTTCACACTTACCCGTACATGTGCGGCACCACTACAATAGTGATACGGACCGTACACACGCTCTGAGAGCCTGTGTATGGTCCTTATCACTATAGTAGTGGTGCCGTAGGAGTACGCGTGTGTGTACGGTCCGTACCACGCGTATACCTATGGTACCACTACTATAGTGATACGGACCGTACACATGCTCTGAGAGCATGTGTATGGCCCGTACCACGAGTACTCCTATGGCACCACTACTATAGTGATACGGACCGTACACACGCTCTGAGAGCGTGTGTACGGCCCGTACCACGTGTACTCCTACGGCACCACTACAATAGTGAAACGGACCATACACATGCTCTGAGAGCCTGTGTACGGTCCGTATCACTATAGTAGTGGTGCCATAGGAGTACGCGTGTGTGTACGGTCCGTACCACGCATATTCCTACGGCACCACTACTATAGTGATACAGACCGTACACATGACGTGTGTACGGTCCGTATCACTATAGTAGTGGTGCCGTAGGAGTACGCATGGTCAGGCCGTACACACGCTCTGAGAGCGTGTGTACGGTCCGTATCACTATAGTAGTGGTGCCGTAGGAGTACGCGTGGTATGGACCGTACACACACGCGTACTCCTACGGCACCACTACTATAGTGATACAGACCGTACACACGCTATGAGAGCGTGTGTACGGCCCGTACCACACGTACTCCTACGGCACCACTACTATAGTGATACGGACCGTACACACGACGTGTGTAAGGCCTGTACCACGCGTACACCTACGGCACCACCACAATAGTGATACGGACCGTACACAGGCTCTGAGAGCGTGTGTACAGTGCATTTCACACGCTTACACTGGTGATAGGAGGCGCACACGAAAGGAATGGAGGTCTCCGACTCGCACAAGGCTGTACATCAAGTCATTGTCATTGCAGACTTTCATGTGCAGGGCCTAGGTGTGTCAGGCAGTGATATTGCACATGTCTCCTCATGTAGTTGCACAATTGATGTGTGATGACCTGTGTACACATGTCATGTGTGATGGGGCACTATGTGGCACACTTCCCCTTCACACTTTGCACATGTGTGCCTGTAGTACAAACGTATCAAGCACAGCATCACTAGTATGGCACAGTCACCACCACCGGCAACTGTCCACTGATGCCAGGGACAGGGACACTAACAACTGACATTTCACAATCAGCGTGCCCCGATGTGACTATGTCATGTGTGTGACATGTGTCCCCATGAGCTTGCTGTTAGTGTTCCGTCAACTACATCTGCTGTTGCTGCATCCAACATGTGTCTGTGTGGAGATGGGCATGGCACACATCTACGCACACCATGCCACATGTGGATTCCCACGTGTATGCATCGGACATGATATTTTCACATTAGGACATATCTGCGTCGTCTCAATGTCTGTGTTTTCTGTTTTCACGTGTACTCCTTCATCGCAATGTGTTTGATCTGTACATTTGACATTCCATGTGACCTGTGCGTCTAGCTTGCCGTCAGCTGTCTGTATGAGATGAGATCCTTTAAATGCAGCTATGTGGATGTATGTCACTCCTGTGATGTCTCTGGCTGTTCACTCAGACTGGCCCACAGCTTGTTTCAGGGCATGTCATGTAGACTTGCCAATCAACGGGTGTATCTGGCTTTTCGTAGGAGTATCAACAAGCTAGCATACGTGTCCTGGATGTATTGCACACACCAGACTCTGTATTTAGCAGATGTGTAGTAGCAGTTGAGCATGTGCTCTGTTCATTGACATTGATGTTGTCATGCTCTCAATCTTCGTCATTCATCACAATTTTCTGCAGGGCACCGCCTGTCCCCCGACCAATGCCAGACTTTGGTGCCATGAGGGAACGTGCCTGCCTCCGACGTTACAGATTTACTCAACAGTTGATTGAGGACTTGACCGCCAACCGCGACACAGGTATCCGACTGCGCTGACCCCTAAGATGAAGGTGATGGCAGCCCTACATTTTTTTGCCACAGGTACGTTTCAATTCACCATAGCTGATGTTGGTGGCATGTCACAGAAAATGTTCAGCCGTGTCCTGCGTGATGTTTTGGCAGCCATGTTGGAGCACCTTGATGAATTCTCCATTTTCTGACTCCTGAGGAGTTGACAGGTGTCAAGGGTGATTTCTATGCCCTGGGAGGGATGCCCCATGTCATTGGGTCCATTGATGGGACACATGTGGCTTTGGTACCACCACAGGCACAGGAGGTAGCCTATCGCAACTGTAAACCTTACCACTCTATAAATGCCCTTGTGGTGTGTCTTGCTAACATACTGATTTCCCATGTCTGTGCACGTTTTCCAGGGTCAGCACAAGATGCCTACATCATGAGGCGTAGCAGGGTGCCACAAATGATGCTGCGGCTGCAAAACGAATGAGCATGTCTTGTTGGTGGGTATACTCTGTTTGTCCTGTGTGTTGCGGTATCTTTGGCTCTTACGGCATCTCCTGACCCACTTATTTACATGATGTTTCCATGTAGGGGACTCTGGCTATCCCAACATGCCATGGCTGATGACGCCTCTCCGCAACCCAAGATCAGCCTCAGATCACCGGTACAACAATGCACACGGGCAGACCAGGTGAGTGATTGAGAGGACGTTTGGCCTCCTGAAGTGCCGATTCCGGTGCCTTCACAAGACAGGCGGGTCCCTCCTATATGCACCAGCGAAGGTCTGCAAAATCTTCCTCGTGTGCTACATGCTGCACAAAATGGCAGTGGAGAAGGCAGTGCCACTCATCCTGGAGCAGGATGAGCAGGAACATCCACCCGTGGAGGATGAAGGGCTTGGTCATGAGGCAAGTGAGGAGGAGGAGGAGGAGGAGGAGGATATCCGGAGTCAGCTCATACGCAACTTCTTCTCATAATGGTGAGTCCCTGGGTCTGAGTGTGCACGCTTGTAGCCTTGGGTGGCATGTGTTGCAATGTGTGTGTCCAGCTGACTGTATGCTAAGTGACTTAGATGTGTGTTCTGATGTGTCACTCGAGTGATGATGTAATTCCACACATTTTAGCTGAGACACTTTCTTTTAAGTTAGCATGGGGACAACATTGTTCATGTTTAGTATATTACCATGTATGCGGAGAAAAATCTTTAAGCTGACTTCTTGTGGGTCTGTCATTTCCAGGTTCTTGCGCATGTTGTATGCTCGTGTCTTCGTTGTCCTCCTGCTATTCCTGATGAGTATTGCAACGTGTGCTGAATCAGCGTTCCATGCACGGACATGGGGAAATGTCATTTTGGGTAAGGATTGCAGCAAGCCATTTTGGGGGTGGTACGTGTTTGGAATGTGTGGGGACTGCTTCTGTGCATGTTGTGTTACCATGCATACATGTCGACTCACCATGGGGCACATAACATGTAGCATGACTCCCATGAATTGACAGTCACCCTTTGTGACAGTCATCTGTAATGGTTTTTGGATTCTGATGAAGGCATAAATGTGTGTAAAACTTCCCTCTGAAACATACGGGATGCTACGGGTGGACATTGTGTGGGACATCCCCATGACAGGCTCACTGGGGAATTAAAGCCTCTCCGTGTGCAGCAGGAGGTGTTTGGTTCATCCCCTTAACTTGTGTGCCAGTTCATTTGGATTTACAACATCCGTGTTGTGAAGGGGGTGTCCAGCGTAGGTCCCACATGTTCTGTCAAATGACGTGTGAGTCTGTTCATATTGATGCATTTCCCTTAGTGTGAGCTTGAGTAATAAAGGTGTTCCTCATCCTCCGAAGTGCCTCATCTCTGTCAATGCAGGTCTCTTGCCACTTTGCATGCGTCATCTCTGGCATAGTTGTCAAAGATTGTGCATATGAGTGCATGTGTAGTTCGGCAACATGCATGCAGTTCTACATGGCTAATAATCTCTATTGTGCATGAAGTCCATAGTTGTGTATGTATTTGGGCAGGTTGCTCCCACCAACGGGCCGTCAACGCCTGCTGAGGGTGTGTCTCCTATGCACAGCTCGGCCTTCTGTTTCCTGATCCTGTTTCAGCGATCTTTGGTGATTGTTCATCCATTTTCTCTTGGTGAGCCATGAGTAACCTGACATTACGTCCTTTACATATGCCTGTTGCAGTTGTCCTTTCTGACATCCTTGTCTTTGTGTGCTACTTTCGGCCTAGTTTTCAGTACATGCCGCCTGCTGCTGCAGTCCCTGCGGCAAGGCCCCACCAAGTTCACAGATTCTGCAACCCACACGCCTCCAAGATGCTCCTCCCTTCCTCCCTCCACCCATTCATTAGGCTGTCATCAGCTTGTCTGTGCCACTGTTGCGGCCACACGGTGCCAAAGGCAGGACCGTCAGTGCATGCAATGTGCACATTGCACGACCCTCATGTCCTTGCATAACTCACATCACACAACAGTCTCATGTTGCAGCCACCCTCCAAGCAATGTCCAAGCGAAAATCAACCGCATGCTCTCAGGCATACCCTAAGCGCACACACCACACCTTCGCATGCTGAGTGTGCAACTCCAACTGCCTACACAGCGCTGCCCGCCTTCCAGGCCCTGTCGCACCAACCAGGTCATGTCCCTCATACTCCACACCGGCTCCGTCCACCAGCACGCCATTGGACTCTGTTACCTCCTCAACACAACAGGCCCACACATCACCTTCATGACAGTGACCTGGATGAAAGCATCCTCAGCACACTACTTCTTCATTGCCATCTAAGACGGATACAAGAGCACACGCAGGGACGGCACTAACAATCCCGGGGGATGAATTGATATCTATTCCCAAGTACGCACTCAGGGTCACAAATCCGGTTTGGCACAAACCCCCTGCAAACCCTCAGAATAACACTCATCTACAGATCTCCAGGCCTACAGCCACAATTCCGCAAAGCCATCAACACGTCCATCGTCACGCACGCCCTCACATCCACAGGATACATGTGGCTGTAGGCCAGGAACTTCTGGCTGGATGAGAACCACACCAGCATCCATCATTGGTCCATCCACATTAGCATCCACGTCTCCGACGGGCAACACACTGCCACACACCCCGCTACCAATGCCACAAAGATGCTTGATGTAAGTCAACACAGACATGCTGTGTGGGACACTGGAAGCAACACCACCGCCACACCCTGCAACCTCACACACTGGATCAGCAACTGATCCAACAATCTAGCCATGTTGACGGACTTTCCTGTGATGCACATCAACAATTAATCCACCTGGGACAAGACAGACCTACTGGACTCATACATGTCTAGCAGGACTCTTGTGCACAGCTTGCAACACAAATGACCATCAGTGGCCTTACAACCCTGGAAAACGGAACATACAGCCATCACCATATCATCAGCAAGGACAATTGGAGATCCTTCAGATGGGGCCGAGGCCAAAAAAAGCACGACATCAAGGAGCTCATCAGCATTGTGAGTGCACTCACATCAGCTCTCCATCCAAAAGACACCCCACCCTTGCAAGGTTGAGCCAATCCCTTGCAACTTTCTACCACTGCAAGCTCATGGACATACATGCAAGCCTTGGCACACAGAGGCAGAACGCACTATTATACGCGGGACCAACCACCCTCAGGTTTTGGACTTCCATCATCAGCAGATACAACACCCGGCTCATGTGCAACATCCCCTGGGAATCTCCATCAGGCCCCTTCCCACACAACATCTCAACCACATCATTCCCCATCCTTGTAGCCCCCGTCCAGCACGTCATGTATGTATCATTGGAGTTATCCACATTCCATGGTAGATAGAGGCATGCAGTGACCCAAGCCCTTCTTAGACAATGGACGGCAGGAACGCTGGCTCTCAAGGAACCTCAACGTGCTTCCCTAGCCAGCAAATGTCATCAGGAAGACAGTCAATGAGCAACTGACAAACTTCCTCCACGCAAAGAGCTCCAGGCAACCTGCACAAGACCGTCTTCCACAGTAATCACCCCAGTGCAACCGTCATCATTGCCACCAACACCAACAACTTTGCCCTGCTCTACAATGCTGAGGCCACCCCCCTTGACCTCTCCACAGCATTATGCACAATGTGCTCACACACTGTCAGCTGACACATCTCCAACACTGGTATCCAGGGGATGGACCAGGATGAAATCACAAAGTAGCTCACCAGCAAGGCCATGGGAGTGGGACTCAAGCCTTCAGCATGTAGCACAGTGGCGTAATTTGGCACATAGCCCAGGGCTCATCTCTCAGCGTGTCAATCTTCAATGTGTCCATGACCCCCCTATCCACCATCACATGCGCACACAACCTCATCATCATCTCGTATGCCATTGACAGCCAGCTGCTCCTCACCCTTACCAAAGACACAGCCATTGCCAGTTCCAACCTTCAAGAAGGCGTGAGGTCCGTTGATGAATGGCTGAACATCAGCCACCTGAGGCTGGACTTGTACAGGACTGAGGTAATCACCTGAGGATTGTCCCCTTACAGCTGGGTCAACTCCTTGTGTCCCACCCGCAAGGGCACTGCACCAGCACCCAGTGGCCACGCACACAAGATGGTGTGCATCATGGACTTGTCGCTCACAATTGCACAAGACCCACAGATAGATCCACTCCAAGGCAAGACAGACCATCCCCCAGGTCCACGACACCAGCCGTGTCAACTACAGCCCTGGCCTCTACGGAGCAAGTACAGACAAACTCCCGGAAAACATGTCCACATCCATGGTGCATATGCACACCTCAGCTTCAACATCCCGCGCAACAGCCACATCACCATCCACCTGAGATTGCTGCGATGGATCACTGTCTGGTGCAGGATGACCTTCACACTCCTCACCCACACTCAGGAGGTAGTCCACAACCCCAGACCCCAAACCAACCTTGGACGTCTGTCATCCAAGACCCCGTTGGGCCAACTCCGTGCATCCAACCTTGCCCTGGCCAACATTCTTCACATCCACCGAACTCCAGCATGCAGGACATAGTTCTCCCACCTGGCTAAAAAAACCTGGGACTCCCTCCCCGGGAACCTCCACATGAGCCATGACCTCTACACCTTAATGATACTCTTCCAAATTGGTCTGTCCGCACAGTATTGCAAGCCCCCCCTCAGCAGCTTGAGGCCATCACGGGTGAGTCTTGTGCTCCATGTCTGTATTGGATGATACATTGTGACCCATGTGTGTGTCCTGTACCGGACTCAGATCCCAGGGTATGGATGGCTGGAGTTAGTTCAACACTCAGGCATAGTTTGACATTTCCCCACACATATGTTGTGGACTCATGCAAAATGACTGCAACATCTAATTAAAGTAATTTAGTTTTATTCTCGGTGGGGGGCGTGTATTGTGCTATACAGTGTGCCTAGAATCCAAAGTTCACAGGGGGAGATGGAATCCTTGGCATTTGAAGTCATCAGAGTCCAGACCACAGTGTTTGTCATCATTGGTCAGACTGTGACCAGCAAGTCCATGTGGCAGAGAATGTCAGTGAATGAGGTGCTGCTGTTGCGCATGAAGGCCAGGTGCCAGGCCAGGTGACCTGAGAGATGTGGATGGTCTGCTGCCTCTCACGGTCTTTTCCGTGGCCGACCCACCTTCCTCGCGGGACCCTCAGATGCAGGCCTTGACGATGTTTGTGACGCTCCGTCGGACGAATCCTCCTCCTCCTCCCTCCCTGTGGCTGGTGGTGGTCTTCACCTGGTGGCACAGGGAGGGTTGGCCATGTTGTCGGCGATCTGACGGAGTGAACGGCTTATGTCCGTTTGCACCGCCAGGAGCTCAGCCAGTCTTGCCTCCATCCGTCCTTGGTGTTGTTGTTGACTGGCGTGTTGCTCAGCCTGCTGGTTCTTAATCTCTATGAGGGTCTCCACTACCTGGCTGATGGCCCTGGTGTCACGCCGGTATGCGTCCATGATGTTGCGTATGTGTGACATACTGGTCCCTTCAGCTGGCTGGTCAGGTTCTGGCCTGCCGTTGTGGGCACATCAGGTCTATGGGACCCCTGAGGGATGGCAGTTGCGGGGTTGTCTGCCTCCTCCTGGGTGCCCGGCGAACCTTGTCCCTCCAGGTCAGACTGGCTCAGTTGTTCAGTGCGGGCAGGGCTCCTGGGATGTGGCAGGAATGGGAGTGGTGGTTGGCACATGTGTACCTGAAGCAGGTGCTGCAGGAGCTTGGACACCAGGGGGTCCAGGTGGGTTGGGGTCATCCGCGGAGTGTTGAGAGGCGTTGCTGCCGGTGGGATCAGGTTCCTCCCGAGCCTCCTGTGATTCTTCCCCCCCATTGTTGGGGGGAGATCCATGACGTTGCCCTATGTGAGAGAGAGAGACAATGTTAATGCTGTTTCATGCGACATCCATGTTTCATACATATTCAAGTTGGCACAGTTCCTCCAGGTAGTTGTATGTGCCTAGCATTCCCCTCACTGTTCACTTGTGGATGGGTATGTTGCGGGGGACAGATTGATATGTTCTCCTGAGTGTTTGACATGTAGATATTTGGCTTGGATGCTTCTTTGGCTATGGATGGATCTTGTTGTGTCATATGTCCATTGTGAGAGTGGGTAAATCCATTGCCTGCCCCGGGGATGTGTGCTTGTGTAAGGGGTGTGTGTGACAGGGCCTGCTGGTGGGTGTAGTGTGATTTGGCCGTGGGTCTCCCAGGTGATATATCTGTCCCCTCATGGTGCATGCTGCCATGACAGTGAGTGTGAGTTCCTGTCCTAGATATCTGAGCTTGTGGTGTTGGTGTTTGAGTTTACAGTGGTCACAGGAGGGCCTTGTGCTGCCTACAGCAAGGCCAAGTGGCAGCTACCTTGTCAGTACTTTGCCAGTCCCTGTGCATTGAGCATGGTGCATGTGTGTGTACCTGGGCCATATGGGCTGAGGGCAATGGTGTCTGATTCAGAGTTGAACTATGTGTTTTGTGAGACCCACCCTCCCAGCATCCCAGACATCCAGTCTTGGGTTTGTGCTTCATGTAGCCTGGGACATGGCATGGCCTTGCTTTGTGGATGGGGCATACACATGTTAGAGGCATGAGCGTTGTTTTTGAGTGTGGTGGTGTCCAATGAGGGCTTGGGGGTAGTTGTGTGCATTTGGTGTAGTTGGGGTGTGGATGCCATTACCCCTATGTTACGTAAGTTGTTTGTGTACTCACCAGGCTCTGCAACTCCTTCGACTCCATGTACTCCCACCGGCGGAAGCAGGGCCATCACCTTCTCCTCCCAGGGATGGTAATGTACCGGTCTGCGGGGCAGCCCACCTCCAGTGATGTTGCTCTGGGCGTAGTCCTCGTTAATTTTCCACTTGACTGCCCTCCGCAGATCGTACCACCTGGCTTGGCATTCATTCCTGGTCCTTCTGATGGGCGCAACAGCATTCACCCTATCGACGATCCTCTGCCACAGGTGTGATTTTTCGGCTATGCTGGTCTGTCTGACCAATGTTCCAAAGAGCTGTGGCTCGACTCTGATGACTTCGTTGACAAGGATGTCCAGCTCCTCCCTTGTGAACTTCGGATTCTTGTCTGTGGGCATGGTGTAGGGTGAGGGTGTGGATGGTTGTGGGTGTGAATGTGAAGGTGTGTGTGGGAATGTGAAGAGGGGGTATATGTGAAGGAGTGTGTGTGAAGGTGTATATGTTAAGGTGTATGGGTGCAGTTGTTGGGGTGTGCTCTGTAGCTGCTGTGAGTCGGTTGCAAAGGCTCATGGTTTGTGTGTGTGGGCCCTTTTTATTGGTCCATTTGTGGGTGGGCCTGAGTTTGAAATTTTGGTGGGTGTGTTATAAGAGGTGGTTGTGAGTTTGGGCCTCTGTTTACCTGTTTGGATGTGCCAGGTTAGTCATGTTGATCTTTTTTGTACCGTAGACGTGTTTTGTGGTGTTGTGCGAGTCGAATTGACCCTCCTTGTGCTGTTTTACAGTGTCCTGGTTCAGTACAAGTCGTTTTCGTGTATGTAAGGTGCGTCCTTACGCGAAGTTGTTGTACCGTGCTCGCATACGCAATGTTGTTGTAAGGTCCGTGCATACGCAATGCTGGGGGATGGTGCTGGGGTACGGTGCGTCCAAGTATGGGGCTGAGGTACGGTGCGTCCAAGTACAGGGCTGGGGTACGGTGCTGGGGTACGGTGCGTCCAAGTACGGGGCTGGTGTATGGTGCTGGGTTACGGTGCGTCCAAGTACGGGGCTGGGGTATGGTGCATCCAAGTATGGGGCTGGGGTACGGTGCTGGGGTACGGTGCGTCCAAGTACGGTGCTGGGGTTCGGTGCGTCCAAGTATGGGGCTGGGGTATGGTGCGTACAAGTATGGGGCTGGGGTACGGTGCTGGGGTATGGTGCGTACAAGTACGGGGCTGGGGTACGGTGCTGGGGTACGGTGCATCCAAGTATGGGGCTGGGGTATGGTGCGTCCAAGTACAGGGCTGGGGTATGGTGCATCCAAGTACGGGGCTGGGTTACGGTGCTGGGGTACGGTGCGTACAAGTACGGGGCTGGGGTACGGTGCTGGGGTACGGTGCATCCAAGTACGGTGCTGGGGTTCAGTGCGTCAAAGTACGGGGCTGGAGTACGGTGCTGAGGTACGGTGCGTACAAGTACGGGGCTGGGGTACAGTGCTGGGGTACGGTGCGTCCAAGTACGGTGCTGGGGTACGGTGCTGGGGTACGGTGCATACAAGTACAGGGCTGGGGTACGGTGCTGGGGTACGGTGCATCCAAGTACGGGGCTGGGGTACGATGCGTAGAAGTACAGGGCTGGGGTAAGGGCTGGGGTACGGTGCGTCCAAGTACGGGGCTGGGGCATGGTGCGTACAAGTACGGGGCTGGGATACAGTGCTGGGGTACGGTGCGTCCAAGTACGGGGCTGGGGTATGGTACATCCAAGTACGGGGCTGGGGTACGGTGCTGGGGTACGGTGCGTCCAAGTACGGTGCTGGGGTTCGGTGCGTCCAAGTATGGGGCTGGGGTACGGTGCGTACAAGTACGGGGCTGGGGTACGGTGCTGGGGTATGGTGCGTACAAGTACGGGGCTGGGGTACGGTGCTGGGGTACTGTGCGTCCAAGTATGGGGCTGGGGTACGGTGCATCCAAGTACAGGGCTGGGGTATGGTGCATCCAAGTACGGGGCTGGGTTACGGTGCTGGGGTACGGTGCGTACAAGTACGGGGCTGGGGTACAGTGCTGGGGTACGGTGCGTCCAAGTACGGTGCTGGGGTACGGTGCTGGGGTACGGTGCATACAAGTACAGGGCTGGGGTACGGTGCTGGGGTACGTTGCATCCAAGTACGGGGCTGGGGTACGATGCGTAGAAGTACAGGGCTGGGGTAAGGGGTGGGGTACGGTGCGTCCAAGTACGGGACTGGGGCATGGTGCATACAAGTACGGGGCAGGGATACAGTGCTGGGGTACGGTGCGTCCAAGTACGGTGCTGGGGTATGGTGCATCCAAGTACGGGGCTGGGGTACGGTGCTGGGGTACGGTGCGTACAAGTACGGGGCTGGGGTACGGTGCTGGGGTATGGTGCGTACAAGTACGGGGCTGGTGTACGGTGCGGACATGGGGGGTATGGTGCTGACATACGGGGGTACGGTGCTGACATACGGGGGACGTGTGGACATACGCGGGGGAGGGGGGGGAGGGGGGAGGCTGTACGACTCGTATCCCGGGCACAAGTTTACCCGGGATACGAGTGGTACAGAGTTTGCTCCGTACGGGATGTTTTACATACGCTTGTATATTCGGAAGGGCGGTACGGATCGTACTTGTGCGCTCGGACTTCAGTTTTACGATTTGTATGTAAAACTGTCCGGGTACGTCTCGTAAACCTTTTCCCGAAGCGATTCGTATGTATTTTTTACGTACGAATCGTACTTCACCGGTGGGACGGGACTTGTACGATTCGTACGTAAAACTATACGGATACGAGACATACGGAAATTTTTTTAACGGATCGGAATCGGCACCCAATTTTTCAATTAAATGTCAATTCAATTAAAATGTAAACATAGTCACTGTTCAGGAAATGTTGCTATGAAAGTTTTTTAAAAAAATACACATGTATATTAAATTACATTATAATCAAATTTGTAAACATTTGAAAACAAAATGTTTTTGAGATTTTGATAATCTACAGAATAAAGGTCTGATAATGTAAAAAAATTCTGTCTTCGTCATATAACTTACAATTTTCACACGTTTAAACTGTGTAAGTTATATTTACATTGATAGATAGATGGCAGTATTTCAAATTGTGTCTCTCAAACAATCTTCCTCATTCCAGTGCATGTGGTCACTTAAGAAGGCAGTGTACCAGCTATTACAAAATGTTAAAAACTTGAATTTGTTTTTTTGTAATGCTTAACTATAATTTTCATTAAAATAACTGTAATCTGTGTTTTCTTCTAAAGCAAAATTTATAATAATGTTTCTGGTGAATTGTATCACATTTTTGAACTTCCTTGGAGAGTTTGTATGGATGTTTTAAACACATTGGCATAGTGCTGCAATGTGTTGTGTTGTGTTGTGTTGCATAGTCATATGATGTTGAAAACATTTGTGAAGTGTTGCGATGTATTGGTTGAGTTGCGATGTGTTGGGATGTATTATGTTCTGCTGCATACAGATGCACTTTGCAGTAAAACATTTTATATAAAAATATTTTAGTTTTTGTTTCAAATTTATTTGTATTTTTTTCCATCAAAAAAATTGTGTGATAAATGGGTGTGTGGTAAAGGTGTTCATGGCAATGGTAACTTGAATGTAATGCTATGTATGTTTGTGGTAGGGTATGCATGGTAAAGGAATGTTTGGTCAAGGTATATGTGTTTTAAAGACTGAGTGGCAAAGGCATGCATTGTTGCATCATACAACCCTCCTGATATGCCATCACTATTACTAACCAAATGCCTAGTAATCAGATGCAAATCTGATAAAATAAAATAGTGCATGGTTTCATGTTTAACTTTTTATGGCAAAAAGTACAGTTGCATTTTAATGCTGTTGGTGGTGTGTGTTTGCAATGGGGTAAGTTTTACAGCAGTAAGTCAGGTGAGAACACGGTGCATTGTCTCACCTACACTCCACATGATTGTCAGCAGAAATTTGCAATCATTTGGCAGTGTCCTGCTCTCTTTTAGATGTCACCTCAGAAAAGACTGCCTGGGATGAGAAGTATGGCAAGCTTTTGGCTGGAGGAGGGCTCTGTGGTGGTGCCTGGCTTTAGAGCCACAACTGCTGCAGCTATGTTGAAGTGCCTCAACCAGCTTGCCTAACATATATGAAACTACGAGGATAGGAATGGCGAGAGAAACCTCTGCTTGATATTTTGAGGCCCAGGAAGTAGGAAAACCAATAGAGGTGAAGTCAAAAAGAACTGTGAGTTTGAGTCACACTCTTTCCTCTTCCGACCCAACTCTCCTCCTGCCCATCATACACCTAGAGACCTGGGGTTAGCTCAGCTGACTGTAAGCTTTGAAGGGGGGGACTTGCCAGTTTCACAGACACAGGTGCTATGGATTTGTACCATGTATTACCGGCATGGAGAGAGCATGTGAACCCTGGGCAGGGGTGCAACTAGACCCAAACTTCAGGGGGCAGCAGCAGGTCAACCAATGGAGGTTGAGCTAACACTTCAAACAATGTGGTAGACCTATCCTTAATACAAGAAATAGTAATAGCATTTTAAACATATTGGTCAAACCCAATGCAATACAACAAACGTATTTTAGTGGATTAAAATTGTCCATAGGCTACCGAAAATCATATTTAAAAACAGGATTGTTATGCTATTGTTGTTATGTTAGGTGCTCAGCTGGTGATAGTCTAGACTCACCAAGGGCAGGGAGGGTATATTGTTTAAATCCAGACCTGTGGATTAGCTGCTATTCCAGAGAATGAACCTCTCACAAGCAGTTCTGCTACTGTCCTTCATTCCTGCTTCTAACTTGAACCCTGTCCCCTACTACTCCACATAAGTAGTCCTCACATTCAGCTCTGCTAACCTTCTGTGAAACTGACCTAGCTTTTCAGTACATGAGCATTTTTAGCAGCTCTGTCAACACACTTGACTTTGTCCATCAATTGTGTGTCTTTTGCTTTCTCACCCTAAGTGCACCAGGTATGCTCAGACGTGGGTCCTGGGCTCACTGTGCCACTGCAATCAAGCTATCCTGGCTGAAGAGAGGTGAAACCCCGAAACCGGTACTAGGATGCTTGTTTCTGGTCCAGGGAGAACCTGGCCTGGCAGTTCGGGCTGGACTGTTCCGATGAGGCACAGGGTCAAGACTGATTTGCATATGGCCAGGTCTAAACTGGGGTGGCATGGTGAGCAAAAGAATGATGGATTTAACCCAGATCTCTTGACTGGGGGTGAATGTTTTGATTTGTTCTGCATTCCGTCCATCAATTGTGTGTCTTTTGCTTTCTCGCCCCCTGTCAACACACTTCAGTCACAAGATGGAGATCCATGCACCTGCATTCCAGTGTTGTTGCTCTCACAAGCAGCTCAGGTAATGCAACTAGTCCTGCTCACTAGCTTCTTTTATCTACTATTCCAGAACCAAGGCCCTTACAAATCAAACAGTCAATGCACTCGGATGCAAGCATTTGAGCTATTGCACCTGCTATTCAATTAAGAAAGCCCTAATGTGTGTACTGTCAGTGTACCAGAAGCCTTCTGTTGCTCCCTTCTTCTACTCCTGCATACTGGAGAACTCCCAAATGGCTCTGCTGATGCATCTATGTTCTGACATGAACCTCTATGCTATGTCAGTGCCCTTATAGGTAGCACTACAGAACCAACTCTATCCAGCTATATCTCCATGCTACTGCAGTGTTTATCAGTTCTCATCAAGGGTCTCTTACAATCTTTCCTTGGGGTTAGAGAAGCTTGCCAACCTTTGAGAACTTATAGGGAGATTTACACAAAGGGGAAACTTTGAAATTCCCTACCAACCAGCATTAAAGGGCAGGATTGAAAACTAGAAAGGTAGAAAACTTCTTAGAGTTTACAAGAAGTGCCCCACTGTGATCTGCAGGGTGGAGAATAGACCTTCTAGTCACCCCCTATCTGCACTCCACCACCCTATCTCCACCTACACCCTGGTGTACCTCACTGCTGTCAGTTGCGGGATGCAGCCCCTGGCTTCGTTTTTGCCAGTTCCAGTCTCCTGCATGCCCTGGCATCACCAGTTCAAGAATGAGTGATTTGACAACTAAAAAGCAGCTTCAACCGAATGCAATTCAAAGCACTTTAGGAACAGTTTGCAAAAAGTTATTTCAAGACGATGACCCTTCTTGCCAATTCTACGAAATCTCTGATAGTGAGCTCATGAAATATCAGCAAGATACTTCTGCCTGTCTGTTGACGAAAGGCATATTTTGAGTCCGCTCAATTGGACATTGCAACATATGATCTTATTGAGTGAACACACCTAATTTCAGGTTTGACTGGCAAGCCACAGGTTTGATTCTTACTGTATCTTGCACTCCTCCTGTGATCAAATAAGTGAATAATGGTCAGCACTCACTGTTCGGAGAGCTGCTGTGTACAGTCGGAGAGCCTCTGACATCAGATGTTGTTGCTGCAAGGCTGAGAAAGCAGAGGAGTGAGTGGGCTAGCGGGTGTGCATGGGTCTGAGCCCCTGTGACTTCAGGAGTGCTGGTGTGCTGTTCTAGCAGCCAGCTGGTGCAGGGAGGGCTGAAGTCTGCTGTTGGCCAATAGTTGGTCCATGGCAGTACTGAGACACGGCAGAGCACATGGAATAGAGCGAGCTGAACGCTTGTATTGGCTGTTGCAGTGGGGAGGGGGGTTGATTCTGCCACCCAGCTCTTCTCCCCTAGGACACTTGGGCATTTGGACTGTCGGATTCCTGAATTTCACTCCATTCTGCCCCCATGCAGCATCGTTGGATTGCTGGTGGTAGATTAGCAGCGTGGGCAATTTTCCCAGCCACCTTCCCTCCCCGGTTACGCTGGATTGCTGGATTTCTTGGACTGTTAAAATCCCCCTTTCAATCCCCCTCACTGTAAGGCAGAGGCAGGAGCTGGGATATTAGCATCGCAGGCAATCGGAGTTGGCTAGTTAGGGCTGGTATCTGTGTGCTACTGGGTGCAGAACAAATCTTAGGCTGCAGGTTACCCCACTGATATGGAAGCAGCTAGCTTTAAGTCTGTGTGGCTTGTGCCTCCTGGTTGGTAACCTGCATTCTGCACGCATAGTTTCTTTTCTGCGAATCCAACTCTGCTCATCTATTTGCTCACCCCTGGGATATGGGATCTAAAATTCTGGCTGTCTGTGGCTGCTGTCGCCTTTTGCTATCACTGCTTAAATCATTGCAAATACTGCTAATACTGCAGTTACTTATCACTTCTTTGGGGTGAGTTTTGATCTTGGGAAAGATGGCCCAAGATTGTGCAGTGAAGCTTTAGGGTCGTGCAGTGTAGCTTTCAGTGGTTAAGCTGATATAGGCCATGTCTGAGTCTTTTGGTGCTGTTTGACTGTTTTTGGAGTTCTTCACCTGTGCATGTGTGGAAATTTCTTTTGGCTTATTCAGCTGCCTACAAGTCATACCTGTCCAAGCATTGGGAGTTTTGTGAGAAACGCTATGACATTGAAGAAATTGCATTCTGGGGGAGTAGTTTTACCTCCCAGAGTCAAAATCCAAGAGTAAAGAAATTCACTTGTGGTACTAGAAGGATCCAGTACCTTGTTTTTAAATCCCATCCCAAAAATGCCTAAAATAGCCCTTGAGGCAGTGGCAGATGTTTCTATCTCTTGCCATTCCGAGTTTCCAATAATGTCCCCTCCTTGGTCCATGGATGTTCGATGAGGGTCAGTGATGATAATGGAACTTTGCTAGCTGGTGATGAACAGGAGGGTCTGGTGTTCTTGCCCCCATCTTTGTCTTCAACGGAGTAATCTGGGGCAATCCAGCTCTCAATCTTTATCCATTCTGATATCAATAAAAAAAGCTATCGTACAACAAGTCTATCCCAGAAGGGTGGCCGGTGCTCATGGCTTTGCATAGCTACTGATATATTACAGAGAAATGTATTTATGTAATGAAGCTGCTTCAATTGTTTGCAAAGATATGGTGCGTATTCAAGATTTTACTCTTCTTCATACAGACATTGATTGGCACAAGAAGTATGGGGGGTTCCCCCGTCGAAGGTCTCGCCTGAAACACACTGGATGCAGGAGTTAGTTGAACTCAACTTTCCCCTCTTTCTCTGAGCGACCATCACTCCCTCCACTCTTCTCCCTTGGTGGGACGGGATCTTTTTTAGAACTAGAAACAATGTCTTTCTACTGAGTACCCAATTCTACTCCGGAAGTGGAAGAGAAGTTTTTTCATTTGACTTTTTATTTTGTATTGAAAAAAATCTTATTTTCTAAATGGTCTTTATTGAAAAAAATCTATTGTAAGTTCCAATTAGGTCCGCAATATTGTTGGAAATACAAAATGCAAATACGTTTGGTTCTTCTGTGTCAAAGTTAGTTGTGAATAATTTAAAGGATAACATTTTGAAACAAAAGTCTAACATGGTTGTCGCATTGGGAGTGGTATAAGATGCTACTGTCCAGGTTGGTAGATCACTTCACTATGTGGTGTTCTCAAAAAACAACAATGGAGAGTTATGTTTAGGTACGTTGTTTCGTTACCCGGTTCAGTGCACTTCTTTGGGCACAGCTAAATAAGAGATTTTTCCAATGTTTAAAAAGGGGACATAAAGCAAGTACTAAAAACACTACAGCGGTAAATAGACCAGCATTGCAGTTGGGTGTTGGTTGGAAGAGGAAATGGCAAAGGCTAGTACATCAACCGTATTGCACAGTATTGAGGCCAAGACCAGTGGTCTGCCAAGTAGGGTTCCAATGGAGGGCAAGGGGTCATCTGCAGGGAGTCAGAAACGTGCAATTAAGGCAAGGAAATATAAAAAAACTAAGAAGAATCTCTAAACAGGAAACCAAAAAATTGCTTTTACCCAAGGCATATGATAAGAAGAGTCCCAGGGTAGGGGTGTTGATGAAATGGCCCCTTGAAGGTACTGCCACAACTGTTCCTATTACACAGAATACATATGATCATTTGGTTGGGGTAGAGGCTAGTACTGGAGCATTGTTGGCCGCTCCCACTTCGTCCTCTCTCTGCCCCAAGGGTGCCTTGATCGAATGCTTCATCTGAGTCTTAGGATGTGGGATTGGAAATCGTAAGTGGGGTTTTTCATCCCTTGCCGGAGACAAGTTCCACTGATGTTAGCAATCCGGTTGGATGGTCTTGAGGGGAAAGTGCCCATTTAAGAAAACAAAAGAGGAGCCAACAAGCAACCTTGCTTAAGACCATTTTGGGTTTTAACCTTATGGGATAGACCCTTTATCCCACCCATCAGAACAATTATCCATGTGTAATTCCATGATAAAACCCAGAATATGGTGTGGACCACGCAGCAGGAGAAGCTTTTTCTGCAACGTCTGATGATCAATTCTGTGAAATGCTGTGAAGAAATAAATAAATGCTGTATATATACAAGTATACCTTGGGAAATGGTGTATTTTTCGACTGCCATTTGAAGGACCGCAATACTATCCAATGTGCTATGATTCCACCTAAAACTGGCTTGTTCCGGGGAATGATCTTCTGATCTTCAGTGCACTGCTGTTAGTGACAAAGCAAACTCTAGGCAAAAAGTTTTCCAGAGATATCCGGCAATGTTATCTATCTGAAACTTGCTGGGGATGACTTTAGCCCTACTTATACAGCATTACAATGAGCTACCCTTCCGTGAGTGGGAGATTTTCCCAGAACAGTAACCAATGATTTAATAATGGGGCAAGGAAAGACTCTCAAACTGCAGCCTCCTATTTAAAGACCTCAATGGGAACTTCATCAGGCCCCAAAGCACCAAAGGTTCTGGCATTTTTATAAACGCCACACTCTCAATAGGGGGCGCCAGGTGCCTTATCCGCAAAGTATGAGAACTGTAGATCATGGCACTATTGCAGCTTCTGCCTCACACACCTGTCCCTCGTTTTACTATGGGGAAAAAATGTTCTGCACAAAGGCAGAGGAATCCTTATAAATACCCCTGAAAGGCCCGTTACCAAGGACTTGTGTGGAGGTGAATGATATGTCTTCTGTTTTAGATTGTATTCTGTTATTTGATACGAATCTCACACAGTAAACAGAAGTTCCATCTTAAAATCCTTTATAATGATTGACGCCTGAAAGTTGGTGAACAGTGGTGACATTATAAATGTGACCATTCATCTGGTTTGTCTTCACCTTTAGATCCCTGGTTATTGCAAATCTGGTGATTATGAATTGTGAGTTTTTTTCTAAAGTGAGGGATAGATGTTGACCCCATTGCTGAGTACTTGGAACATTCTATTAAACAATCCAATGGTTCAAAAGAGTATAAGTTGATGGTGATAGATGCAGTGGCACCCGACTCTGTTTTTATACATAGGATCCCCAACAATATAGTTATATCACTAGGGCATAGGGGTCGAGTAGTTAAAGTTGTGGATGGGCCCGTAATCCATCCTCGAGCCTCTGACTTGAAGGATGACCTTTCGCAGTGGAGTTGGGTGGCGGGTGCTTTGAATTATGCCAGCCCTCTATTCAGGTCCAATGAGCCTTTAAGGTAGCCTGGGTGGGTTACTACTGTCATGGAACATGTCTAGATTAGGTCAAGATGAGGTAAAATAACACATTTGGAAATCTCTCACCTCATTAATTGTGTGTTTACAGGAAACTTGGTCATGTACATAGTTTGACTGTGGTGGTTATTTTGTATTCTCCTGTAAGGCATGTTGTTCGGAAAAGGGGTATTCGAGCAGGAGAGGGGTGGCAATCCTGTTGAAGAACATGGTTAATTGGAATCATGTTGTTTATGTACATCCCTAGAATTTGTGCTTATGCTTGAAGTTAGTCTTCCAGGTTGTTAATGGTTGTCCGTCTTTCTTTATATTAGTGAATATCTATATCACACCTCGGAAACAATTTGATTTCTTGGTGCGCTCACTTTTTGCTTTTGCTTATGATATATGTATTGGTTAAGATTGCCCTTTGGTCAGAATCATGGGAGACTTAAATACAAAGGTGTCTAATTCTACCTCTGCAATCTTTACCAGTGTAAATAAAGAAGAGATATTGTCTATTCCAGAGATTATGTCCCCATACAAAATCAGAACATATAAGTGTTTACTACTTGAGACTTTTAGAAACTATGATTTGATTTTATGAAATGGGAGCTCTCTTACGTGCAAAGCTGCTTGGTATGCTTTCCACTTTTCCTTTACACACAGTCTACTTGATTATGTAATAGTCTCCTATTAAATGTTTGGGTTTTGTGAGAAACTCACTGTCTGTTTAACCTATATGAGTGATCATTGCATAGTTGGTACAACTACGGCCCTTTGTCTCCAGTAGTTAGATTTTGGGAACCCTCAGTTGGGTATGATTGGTTTTAAAAAGTCTAATGGTCGCTCTTTCAGGACAGTTTAGCATATGACTGCTGTAAGTGATAAGATCAAGGGAGTTATAGCAGACCCTGGGGGCACGTTCATGGTGATCCTACTTCCTTTTTTTGAGTCACACATGGAAGAGTTCCACAAATTAAGTACAAGGCCATTTGGTCCTCGGCTGTCTAAAAAGTGTAAAACCTCATTTAAGGTATTACATCAGGATATAATCTTCCTAATAAGAAAACAGCTGTTGCTCATTTCTGTGGTTCACAACCATGATATTGACAGCCTTAAGTGGTTAACAACCCACTGCAAACTCCATGACAATAGTAGGGAATGTGACCTAAAATGGATCAATTTGAGAGAGGCTGGACCTGCTAAAGACTCTAGGAAGTACTGACGTTTGATCGCAGAATATTATTATTCCATGGTGAAAGAGCATGCAATTCCTATTTCTGAAAATACTTCAGTGGATGTATCTTCCAGTTGTATGCAGGTAATTCTGAATCTGATATCCCCCTGACTCTTTGTTTAGATGAGGTGTTATTTTCGGAGTATGGTGCTCCCATTGTTGTTGAGATTGAAGCATTTATAAAAATGCCGAAACCTTTGGAGCTTTGTGGCCTGATGAAGTTCCCATTTAGGTAATTAAAAAGGAGGCTGCAGTTTGAAAATCTTTCCTTGCCCCATTATTAAATCATTGTTACTGTTCTGGGAAAATCCCCCAATCATGGAAGGGTAGCATCATTGTAATGCTGTATAAGTAGGGCCTAAGTCATCCCCAGCAAGTTTCAGATAGATATCATTGCCGGATGCCTCTGGAAAACTTTTTGCCTAGAGTGTGCTTTGTCACTTACAGCAGTGCACTGAAGATCAGAAGATCATTCCCCGTAACAAGCCGGTTTTAGGTGGAATCAGAGCACATTGGATAATATTGTGGTCCTTCAAATAGCAGTAAAAAAATACACTATTTCCCAATGTATGCTTGTATATATGCAGCGTTTATTTATTTCTCCACAGCGTTTGACAGGTTTGATCATCAGACGTTGCTGGAAAAGCTTATCCTGCTGCGTGCTCCGCACCATCTTCTGGGTCTTATCATTAACATGGATAATTGTTCTGATGGGTGGGATAAAGGGTCTATCCCATAAGTTTAAAACCCAAAATGGTCTTAAGCAAGGTTGCCTGTTGGCTCCTCTTTTGTTTTCTTTATATATCTACAACCTCCCAGCTACCTCAAATTAAGTGAGCTGTGATCCTCACAAAATTGGGGCGATTTCCATTGGCTCCTTATTGTACGCTGATGATGTAGCCATTATGGATCTTCCTCTATTGGCCTGCAGTGTCATCTTGAAGCATTGTTTAAGTACACAGGAGCCAATTTTCTGAAGATTAATATCTCTATAAGCAAAGTCTTGATCTTTAGTAGGAATGGATCAACAATTTAACTGGTATCTGGTTATTGACAAATTGGAAACAGTAGACTCATATCTTTATCTTGGGAAGGTTTTTTCTAAGACTGGATGGGATACTGATTACATGAGGTTGTGTTCAAGCAGGGCTCTTTCTCGGGCTAATGTTTTGTATAGATTTTATAAAACTTGTGGGAGATGTCATTTTTGGCATGTCCTATCAGTTTATAAGGCCAAAACTCCCCCCTTCTGTGTTATGTGCGTGAAGTGTTAGATATACGCTACTGGCACTCTTTTGAGGGGATTGAAGGTTGAATCTTTCGTTAGATGTGTAACTTAAAAACACTTGCTGCCCCACATATCCTGCACTTGGACTTCAGCCTGTTATCATCTTATTCCTTTTCCCTGGCTGCTATATTGCAGCGGGAAATTATCTCTTAGGTGGTGAAGAGAGAACATAGTGGGCAGCCCTAAAATATGAGATTTTCTCCCTTGAAAAATATTGGAGTTCTTTATTCACAACCTTTGAGCAGAGGAAGGAAACTTTGGTGTTCGATCTGAATGTAGACTCCTTTATGTCCAAGTCCACTATGAACAGCTTAATAAAGGGATGTATGACGTTACAACGCACACTTTTACAACGCATGCACTTACAACGCATTTTTTACAACGCATAATCCATTACAACGCATGACATTACAACGCATGACACTACAACGCATTTTTAAAAAATACCTTTACAACGCATTTCCATTACAACGCATACTACCTTTACAACGCATACCATTACAACGCATAATATTAAATTACATTTAAGGTAAGTATTAGATAGTATAGGGGTAAAAGTTACTTTTCTAACTCCAGGGGGTGCAACAGTAGGGTAAGTGTTGGATAGTATAGGGGTAAAAATTACTATTCTAACTCCAGGGGGTGCAACAGTGGGGTAAGTGTTGGATAGTATAGGGGTAAAAATTACTATTCTAACTCCAGGGGGTGCAACAGTAGGGTAAGTGTTGGATAGTATAGGGGTAAAAATTACTATTCTAACTCCAGGGGGTGCAACAGTAGGGTAAGTGTTGGATAGTATAGGGGTAAAAATTACTATTCTAACTCCAGGGGGTGCAACAGTAGGGTAAGTGTTGGATAGTATAGGGGTAAAAATTACTATTCTAACTCCAGGGGGTGCAACAGTAGGGTAAGTGTTGGATAGAATAGGGGTAAAAATTACTATTCTAACTCCAGGCGGTGCAACAGTAGGGTAAGTGTTGGATAGTATAGGGGTAAAAATTACTATTCTAACTCCAGGGGGTGCAACAGTAGGGTAAGTGTTGGATAGTATAGGGGTAAAAATTACTATTCTAACTCCAGGGGGTGCATCAGTAGGGTAAGTGTTGGATAGTATAGGGGTAAAAATTACTATTCTAACTCCAGGGGGTGCAACAGTAGGGTAAGTGTTGGATAGTGTAGTGTAATATTATGCGTTGTAATGGTATGCGTTGTAATGGTAGTATGCGTTGTAATGGAATGCGTTGTAAAGGTAGTTTTTAAAAATGCGTTGTAGTGTCATGCGTTGTAATGTCATGCGTTGTAATGGATTATGCGTTGTAAAAAATGCGTTGTAAAGGTAGTGCGTTGTAAAAGTTGCGTTGTAAAGGTTGTTCCCCTAATAAAGAGCTCAGTGCTTAAAATAAGTTTCACCAGAGATATTGCTCTAAGTAAGTCAAAGCAGCATAATTAGGTGTTTCAGGAGAGCAATTTGGGGAACAAGACTCCGCCTTATTTAAAGATGGAATCTGCCCCATGGAATTAGAAGGTTGGTTTTATTGCTGAGACTGGATTTGTTCTCCCTATGTGTGATTACTGGCATTGGGGGCAAAATCCCATAAAAGGTCAGAAGATGTGAGCTGTGCTAGTTAAATATTCAAGATCTGAGCCTCATATTATTTGTGTGTCCTGTGCTAAAAAATGCTTGCCGTCTGCATTTAAGGCCTTTGTTTATTAAAATTTAACTTCCATTCCACCCTGGAGGCACGTATATTTGTATTATTTCCAATGAATGAAATGATATGTAATGAGATCTTTTAATTTCTTGGATCCTTTTTGAAAATCTATTTCGGCCTTGGCATATTAATAGTGTTTAGACAATAATCAATGGAATTCTTATTTTTTAAGGTCGCTTCCAGATAATTGTATTTTGCATTATTTGCACTTTGGATGTTACACTGCACATGTTGCACTTTTGTGGACACAATAACAAAAGTATTGATCAAGTTTTATTTTCATTCTTGCACTGTTTCATTTTTCGTTTCATTAAGGTGCTCAATTCTCCTTTTTAGACCTGGGTACAAGTAATGCGTTTAAAGTCAGATGGCATAGTAGATAGAATCAAGTGTTACAGGGTCTAGTAAATTGTTATGTGATGTTCATGCATTTTTGATCATGCTATGTTTGTTCCTCTGTTTAAAGATTGCACTTCTAGAACTACACTTTTAGAATCGCAGTTATTGAACATTCTCTATATGTTGTTATGCATGTCGTAACATAATAAAGGATCGCAATTTATGTTTTTATATGATGTATGTAACAGATTGGAGATTTATACTGAGTTTATTATGTTCTATGTATCATTGTTTTATTGTTTTGTCATATTACGTGGACCTCCATATGAGTTCTGTATCATAATACATTAAAAACTGAAACTGGAGTGCCAATTCGTTGTTAATATTACCGCCTGTTAGATGACTGAGCTACAGCCATGAAGCCAACAAGCCTAAATAACTGGCAAAAAGGTAGTTGAAATATCTTTGCAACAAATGTTGCTCTAGCATGCAAAGAATACAAGTATTCCTTCAAGCTCCAGAACACAAACAATAAGTAGTTGAGGGGCAATGTCATACAAAAAGGTCACTTTAACAGAAACCAAAATCATACATCTTCATAGCATGTTATAATAAAAAAGCATGCTTTCAGTCCTTGTTCTTAAGTCCATAGCATATAAAATTGTCAAATTCATGATATTTTTAATGTTTTTTTAAAATCTTGCGGAGGAAACAGGCATTATAAAATGCGAAATTTGTTACGAATTTCTCCAAAATTCCTTTGAGGAGAAGTACCATATTTTTCATAATGATTTCTCATAAATGTCTTTTCTAACTTTTGCTAATTATTGCAATTAGCCGTCCTTGGTAGAGAAAGGGAGAGTTCTGAATGGGCCCCAAGAGAGACACTAGGCAGACATTACCAATTTGTCACTGTAACAAAATAGTGCACAAATTAGTGTATTCATTGCTCATTGCTTTTCCAAAGGAAATCTATCATACACGAAATCAGTTATGCTGCTTTTCACAGACCTCGACTTAGTTTGACCGTAGACTTGGGTTTTTCAAGCATTTGCTGCAAAGTGCATACGTTTTAAGAGGCAAGAAACAGAGGTGAAACAGCACAAGGGAGTGCTGGTGTACAACCTCTGCATATACACAATCACAGAGAAAAGCCAACAAGGCATACTTTAAAGCAAATTCTGTATTTGTCTTAATATGAACTAAGAGGAAGTGGTCACATGGGCGTTTGCTTTAGGTGGAAGAGGTATGCCTCAGGCTAGACAAAAAGTATGGGTTCAGGCTTCACATAACTGAGCTATCCCTCAGTTTACGATGCTCCACCACCACAACCAATTATTTCTGCTAGATTTGTTCTAAAATTGCTTCGGCCATGTGTGTAAATATAATGAAAACCTATACAGACCAGGTCTGATTCGAATTGTTATTTAAAAATGCAACAACTGCGCCAAGACATCTTGGTGTTGAACTAATAAAATCAGAAAAGATATGGAGATAATCAATAAAATAGATGCATGTTCAGAGCATTCCTAAACAGAGAATGTTCCTCTATTTTACGTACGTGAGGAAGAAGTTTCAAACAAAAAAAAGAAAAAAGAACAAATTTCAGGACAATTCATGCTGCCATATTCTGACCGCCCTGAAGTCTGTAAATAACTGATTCATGAAGGCTAATGTAGCAAGCTCTGGCATTCTTCAAACTAGAATTTATGGCATTAACAACACAAAATTTAAAGTGACACAGAATCAAAGAGTTTTTCTTCAAGTTCTTCATTTGGAAGTAACAAGACAACACAACTCTGACAATAGAATGAGGCAGGTGCAAATGCCATCATTGTAATCTTGTCAGGTGAAATCTAATACAGTAACAGGGGCCATCTTTGTTTCTAAAGTAGATCTTAAACTCATCTGGCTAGCATCTAGTAACTGGTGCTCTTGAAGGTGTTTAGAAAGCCACAGAGCCAGAACTTCTCATCAGCTTTAGTGACTGCTGACAAAGAAAGTTGGGCCTAAAGTGACATAAGCGTATAGCTGTGATGACTCCTGGGTGTAGGCAAGACGTGTGAGAATAGACGTAGTAGCACAAGCCAAAACCTACCATTTTTTAAATGGTCTGCGAATATACAATTTGAACCACATAGAATGCAGCTAAGAAAGTACACAGAGATAAAGAAAGCTACCCTTGAGAGGTACACACTATGGGATTCAGGCAGTTGTATGGCCAAAAGTACATCCAATCAACCCCAAAAACATTGTGGAAGGAAAAACATACATGAACTTCACAGCACATGAGGGTCTATTGCAGCCACAATACTCTTTGCTTAAAGCAATATTTAGCTGGAATCAGGAATGTGGACAGGTGTTGGAAGGTTGTGTCATAAATTAGAGTCAATGCTAAAACCTGAAGACAACATATATATTTTTTCATTAGGTTTCTGTTTAAATAGTGCCTGATGCTATGAATGAATTCAGAGCAGTAAGAAACTAAAACAAACCAACATTTCTCCCACATCTGCGCTTTCATATCTGTTGACCTAACTCAAGGCACTTCAAGTAGCCCACAATAGCCCTGGTAACAAGTGTCACTGTACTAGTGGGGTGTAACTTCTGTACCAGTAATTACCAGTGCAGTGTGGTAGCAACCGATCAGGACCACGCAATTACAAATTTAACCTCACACAAAGGGTAATCACTGTAGACACTCAGATTTACCAGGAGGTACTTTCCATAATATTCCCTTTTCTTGGTGTTTAACACGCACATATACCACCTCTCTAGTAGAAGTGTATAGGGGCTGTGCTAAAATTGTTCAGGGACTGTTGTACAGCAGGTGTGGGGAGAAGGGATTATGAAGATTAAGGGAGGGGTGGAGAATATTGGCTTTTCGGGGGCATAGAAGTTGATTTACCAAAATGTCAGGGGGAGCAGACATGACATCACACATCCTTTGACCTGCATGGAATCAAAGGAAATTGCATCATATGACCTTTGACTCTGAATCTTCCTAGGAAGTAATGTCAGTTGGCCTTACAGAATGACATAACAATCATTGACATTTCTGCAGCTCTGTAATGATTGTGCAATTAATATGAGACTACACAAATGTTAATTCCAGTTACATATATTAGCTCTTTGAAAGTCGTGGGAATACTGCAATACTTGACCATGATTTGCAATGGAAAGTTGCCTAAAATGGAGCAAAGTCAATCTGCTCACTGATTTATGCTGCATTGTGCCATGTGGGCATACGATGGGTAGTACACAAGCATTTCCATGCACCCACCCATGAGTTTTGTAGAAAATCTATATCTACTAACATTGGTAGACAGGGATCAGCGTCACAGATTTATGCCTCCTAGAGTAAGGCGTAACAGTGAAGCAACTTTTAAGTGTCCACTTTTTTTAACTTTACATGTGGAATCTATTGTACAGCACATATACAAAGTGGAAAAAAGTATTAAATTATAGTTTTTGAACTAGAATGGTCCCCTTCCTGTACAAAACCTATGCTTGACAGAATGCACACACACACTTGCACTGTAGTACCTGGGTATGCACTGGCGCATGGCAGCCTAAAGTGCACTAGCACATGCAGAGAGGGGAAACAGCACCGTATCTTAGTAGGTAAGGCACTGTTCTACCCTCTCTCTTTCATGAAGCACAGAAACTTTGATTGCTTCACTGCGTAAAAAGTTAAAACTTAGTAACTGCTCCATGCGCTTTTAACAAACTTGTTTTATGAGGAACATTAAATATATTTGTACATTTTTTGGGAGGTTTTCTGTGTGTAATACTATTTTTAAGTAATGACTTGCATATTCACAGTTCTTTCAGTCACAGGATGGGACCAAACAGCACAATAAATACATGTCACTATTTCCGACCGCACCAAATCTGTGAATCTCTGTTTACACACAAAGACATGTGCAATGATCTTGTAAGCCTACTAATCATTTACATCATAAACTAATGTACTTTCCCACCAATTACGATAAGGTAGCTCCTAGATACTTTTTATGCACTTCAGCTTGATACTTTGTTCAAGGCTGTTACTCAGGCCCCATTTCTAGGACACTCCAGCACGCATCAGCAGAATCGTTTTTTAGGTCTCGCCTGCGAACGCAGCGCGAAGCGCTGCGGTCCGCAGCAAGATCTATTGTTGCTGACTTGCTTCGGAAGTGGGACAGGAGATGGGCACGCGCAAGGCTTTTGGCCGGATTTGAGCCGGTGTACGCGCACGTGAACATGCACGTGCACACACGCAATGTGCACATCTCCTGTCCCACTTCCGATAACATGCCAGCCCCGTTGGAGGCTCCGTGTGGGCTATTGTTGGCGTAAAGTGTAATTCTGAGCAACAATAGCCCACACGGAGCCCCCCCAGCCCTTCTTTACTCACCGGGCTGCTCTTCTGGGGGGGGCTCCTCCTCACGGCTGCAGCACTTCTGTTACGGGGCTTCCCTGCACTCCTGGGAGCCTCGCGTTGCTGTGGTCATCCTCAGCCGCCGCATTCTTCACCCGGGCCCCCTCCTAGGACCCGGGGCTTCTCTTCACTCCGGCCGCCACCGCGGGGCTCTCCCTTCAACAAGGGAGCCCCGTGTTAGCACGGCACGTCGGTTTCTGTTTTTGCCAGAGCAGGCCCCGCCCACGTCCCGGGCAAGGGCACCTGACTTCCGGCTTGTTCCTATTGTCAAAGATAATTTGCCAGTTTGGCAAACTCGAACTTTGGCGATAGGGGCAGACACTCGAAAAATGAGGTACGTGTCAAGGGTGCACTGGAGTCTCCACAGAGGCAGAATGTCGCTATTTCCCAATGCCCTCCTCCCAGAGCTTACTGCATATAGCAGCTTCTCCAGGCCGGGGGAAAGGGGAGTGGACAGAGAAGAGACACCTGAGCTGGACCTGAACTCCTTCTTCGCCTTTCTTGGATGATAACTGGAGCACCTAATGCACAGAGGGAGACAGCACTTCAATTCTAACACTTAAACCCGCTTCTACCTTCTTCTTCCTTTTTGAACTCACTCCCTTCACATTCCAACCAGGTTCGGCGTGAGTAATTGCTTCTCTTCTGGTATTATGGTGATAGCAGCTGGGATTAAATGAATGCTACTTCCTAATGCACATAGGAGAGAAAAGTGGCAGTTAAGACTCCCTTCCTAACCTTCTACTCTACTACTTCTATGGGTCTGTCTTCATACCATTTAACTACACTGAGTCTTTCCAAAAGGAATGAATGTTTATAGGTAGTCAGCAAGTGGGTTTGTCTTCTTGGCGATAGTAACCAACTGTTCTCTGATTCCTCGAAGAGGTTTTTCTAATCCCAAGATTAGTTCAAGTTTGAAGAGATATCCTTATGCTCAGCTCCTAGGATTATACGCTCAAAAAGGAAACCAGGTAAGGAGAAAAGGTGGGAGGACAGAATAGGGTAGCACGCATGGAAGGAGGGGTAGCGGAGACTGAGCATGAATGGTAAAGTTGCCTAGTAAATTCTTTAGTTCTCAATGAAGTCTTAAGCAACAGTCTTGCGCTTACTTGTCTTTGGACAGCTAGGATATACCCCCACTCGCTCACCTAGGGCTCCACAGTAAGCCTACCGGAGCGGTGAAACGACAGGCTGCTTCTCTGGAGTACTGCGAAATGATTAGCCTTCTGAATTCACTTGCGGAAGTGGCAGCTCTAGTTGCAGACAGAACTCTTGCCTAAACTGCCGAACTCTGGAACTGTGGTTAATTATTTCTAATTCAAATGACTTCCCAATGCTACAGAGTGAAAGCGTGGGGAAACTATGAGAGGCGCTACCAAATTTTGGCGAACTGTAGCGCGACACAGGAAACAACTTCTTCTCTATTCAGGATTCAATTTGAAGTGCGCAGTTGAACGCGCACGTGCCGAGGAAGAAATCTCGAATCACGCGAGATCCACTCCTTCGGTACTAGTACATCAGGGGAGCTGGCAAATAGGGCGGCCATCTTAAAAGGGTCAATCCCGGCCTTAAACATTTACCCAGCAATTGCAACTAGAGGGTTTCACAATAACCCTACGTTTCCACACTGGATTCTTCATTACAGAAATGACGTTCACTAGATTCCTGACAGTACCCCCTCTCAAAGACCGATTGATCGGTCTTGGTTTTAATGGGTGTTGCAAATGAAAACGTTTTATATGTAATGGAGCATGAACCTCTTCTGCTGGTTCCCAGGATCTCTCTTCAGGACCGTACCCCTTCCAGTCAATTAGATAAAATAATTTTCCTCTAATCTTTTTAGAATCTAAGATCCCTTTTACTTCGTACTCTAAATGCTCTTCAACTTTTAAAGGGGGAGGTGGTTTGCCCAACCTGAGATTTGATGCCACAGTCTTTAAAAGGGAAACATGAAAGACGGGATGAATTCCCAAATTAGCAGTTAGTTTCAATTTGACAGTTACTGGACCCAGGACTTGTTCTATAGGAAATGGACCCACAAAACGAGGCTGAAATTTTCGATTGCCTTTCAATCTGAGATGACGTGAAGACAACCAAACTGAATCTCCCACTTGATACTTTTTTGCTCTCTTTCTATGCTTGTCTGCTTGCCTCTTATAACTCTCTTTTGCTTTTAATAGGTTAGATTCCGCTGACCTATGAGCTGAGGATAACTCTGTGAGCAGATCCTGAACCGCTGGTACCCCAAAATCTCCTTGGGTTATGAAAGGATTTGGATGTCTCCCAAAGTTCAAAAAGAATGGGGAATATACCGTGGAGACATTCTTTGCATTGTTTTGTGCAAATTCTGCCATCCACAACAAATCTGACCATTCACCTCCCTGATCCAGAAGGAACAGCCGAAGGTACTGTTCCAGCTCTTGATTCATCCTCTCGGTCTGACCATCTGTCTCAGGGTGGTAACTAGTGGAGTGTCTGACCTCCACTCCCAAACTTTTCATAAAAGCCTTCCAAAAGTGGGACACAAATTGGGGGCCTCGGTCTGAAATTAGAATCTTGGGAATCCCATGTATCTTTACTATATGTTCACTAAAAAGCCTAGCTAACTCTGAAGCTGAAGGAACCCCTTTTACTGGGATAAAGTGACTCATCTTAGTGTAGGTGTCTACTACTACCAATACAGTGTTGTAACCTCTACTCAAAGGTAGGTCCACTATTAGGTCTAACGTGACAGTATGCCAAGGGTGTTTTGAAATGGGCAAAGGTTGCAGAAACCCCTGTGGAGCCTGTCTATTGGATTTCCCTCGGGCACAAAGCTCACAAGAATCTACATATTGTTTAATCTGGGATTTCATGTTGGGCCACCAGAAGTAACGTTGAATTAGATCTGTAGTTTTCAGGGTAGCCTTATGGCCAGCCAAAGGGTGATCATGACAATCTTTCATAACACGTTCTCGAATCGCAGCAGTGGCTACATAGAGAGTCCCATTATGGTATGGTAAAGAGTCTACAATCTCTCTTCCATCTTCCTGACTTGCCCACTCCGTCATTTCAGATGAAGACATGTGTTTTCCAATCTCTTCTTTGTAATCAACCAAGGAGAGAGTACATACAATCTTCGATTCTGGAATGATTGGCTGTGGATCTACCGGGTGTTCTGTGACTTCAGTCTGTATTCGGGATAAGGCATCCGCCTTGCCATTCTTGTTTCCTGGGTGGTAGGTAATTACAAAATCAAAATCTACAAAATAAAGGGACCATCGTAATTGGCGAGGAGTTAAAGTTCTTGTGGACTTGAGGAATTGTAAATTCTTGTGATCGGTAAACACTGTGACAGTATGCCGAGCTCCAAGTAAGTAGTGTCTCCATTCGACAAAAGCATCTTTAACTGCCAATAACTCCTTCTCGGCAATAGTGTAATTGATCTCAGCTTGACTTAATTTTCTTGAATGATACGCCACAGGATGCAATTGCCCAGTAATTTTGTGCCGCTGTGACAAGACTCCCCCAATAGCTTGATCTGAAGCGTCTGCTTCCACATAGAATGGCTCGGTTGGATCTGCATGAAGCAAGATTGGGGCTGAGGTGAAGCTCTTCTTGAGATACTCAAAGGCTTGCTCCGCTTCAGTTGACCACTGGAACTTTACACCCTTCTTAAGCAGTCTGGTAATCGGTACTATCTTTTGCGAAAATCCTTGAATAAATCGGCGATAGAAATTGGCAAAGCCTAAGAAGCTCTGAATTTCTCTTACATTCTTAGGTGGAGGCCATTCTACCACAGCTTGAACCTTCTTGGCGTCCATTGTGATTCCACCTGGAAACACAAGGAATCCCAAAAATTCCACCGACTGTACACTGAAGGCACATTTTTCTAATTTCACATAAAGTTGATGTTGACGTAATCTCTCTAGAACAGCCTTAACATGACCTGAATTTTCTTGAGGGTTCTTTGAGAAAATCAAAATGTCATCCAAATAAATAACAGCAATGTTATCCAACAAATCCCCCATGATATCATTGATGAAGTGTTGGAACGCCGCTGGAGCATTGCATAGGCCAAATGGCATAACCTGATATTCAAACAACCCGTATTTGGTTCTGAAGGCGGTTTTCCATTCGTGCCCCTCCTTCATACGAATAAGGTGATAGGCCCCTCTCAAATCTAGTTTGGTGAATATCTGAGCATCTTTAATCTGGTCAAGAAGAACAGAGATCAACGGTAGTGGATAACGATTCTTAATAGTTGCTTGATTAATTGCACGTAGTCTATGCACGTCCTTAAGGACCCTTCTTTCTTCGGAATGAAGAACAGCGGAGAAGAGACCGGCGACTGAGACGGTCTAATGAATCCGTTGGCGAGATATCTATCGAGATATTCCTTTAGGTAGCCATTCTCAGCTTCGGTCAAAGCATAAATCCTACTGCAGGGCAGGGCGGCTCCTGGTTCCAAGTCAATGGCACAGTCGTAAAAACGATGTGGTGGCAGCTTCTCAGCTTCTTGTTCACTAAATACTTCCTTGTATTCTTCATATTCCTTTGGAATCTCCAATGTATTGATAACACCAATGGATTCTCCCCCAAAGGACAACAGAGTAGCTGACGAGGGTTCCAAAGTCTCCTTGGCGTGAGGGAAACATTGTTCTGAGAAAAAGGATGAATCCATGTTGACTGTTCGATTTTCCCAATCAATGTTGGGGTTATGCAATGAGAGCCACGGAATACCCAAAATTATCTGAAATGGGGGGGCGTCAATTAAATTGAATTGGATAATCTCTTGGTGACCGTTGGGCTGGATGAGTTCCACCAATTCCGTATAATGTGTGATGGGGCCCGAAGAGAGGTTGGTACCATCTACCGCTCTAACAGATTTTTTTCGTTCTTTGAGCACCGCTTGAATTCCCATCTTTCTGGCATATTTAATATCGCAAAAGTTGCCAGTGGCACCAGAATCGATCATGATTACCACTCCTGCGATTTCTTTCTTTCGGAACCTTACAGTCATTTGCAAAGTTAAATGTGGAATTTGAGTCTGAAGGGTATTCATGATTTGATGGCTTTCAGGAGTCTGGTTCCCTTGTTTCACCACCTGAGCGACTCCGCCTACAGATGGTTTAGAGAGTTTCCCAAAACTGCTGTCTTAGGTCTCTTGGGACACTCCTTCACAAAATGTCCAGCACCCCCACAATACATACAGAGCTTCTTTTGTCTTCTTTGTTCTTTCTCTTCTCTGGTCAATGGACCGCGCACGGATCCAATCTGCATGGGTTCACCTTCCATGGAAGTTCCTGGATTCTTACTCTGATCAGGTTTTGCTCTATCAAACCGTGAAAAATTCCATCGCAAATCTCTGGACCTCTTTTCTCCTTTCCTCTCCAAACTTCGGAAGTCAATCTCAAGAATCAGATCCACTAATTCCGAAAATTCTGTGGGTCGATTCAGAACCTGTGCTAATGTATTTTTTATGTCATCACGTAAACCCCGATAGAATAGGGCAGATCTTTTTTCCTCTGGCCAATTAGTTTCCACTAAGAGTTTATTGAAATGAGTCAAATACGTTATAAGATCTTTGGATCCCTGACGCAACTCTAACAACTCATTATCAGTAGCTTGGGAGATTCTGCGTCTATCAAAGATCCTCAGAAATTCGGCCTTAAAACGCTCAAAATCATATAAAAAAGGATCATCCCGTGAAACTAAAGGCATGGCCCAATTTGCAGCATCCCCACTCAGATAGGATAAAATAAATGCTACTCGTGACTGAGCATCTGGGAAGAGAGTAGAGCAACACATGAAATGTAAGGAGCACTGAGTAAGGAAGAGCTGGGCCTTCTGGGGATCACCACTAAATCTTTCTGGGGGGCCAAAGGAATGAGTTGGGAAACTGAATGCACTACCTGTGCTACTGTGCGTTGGTCTTGGTCAGATTGAATGTTACTCGGCAAGGACTGTGACAAGGGAGCTCCTGTTGTGATTTCGCTAACCCTCTTAGAAAGTAACATAGTCTCTTGACGGGAAGCTAATATATCCTGTCTTAAATTTTTGTTGTATTCACTAAGTGTCCCAATTTCTCGCTGAATTCCCTCCAACATCTCTCCTAAAGCCTTTAAACTAAAACCCTCGGTCATTCTGCCTGGGTGAAGAAAATTCGTGGGCACTTCAATCTGTCAAGGGTGCACTGGAATCTCCACAGAGGCAGAATGTCGCTATTTCCCAATGCCCTCCTCCCAGAGCTTAATGCATATAGCAGCTTCTCCAGGCTGGGGGAAAGGGGAGTGGACAGAGAAGAGACACTCGAGCTGGACCTGAACTCCTTCTTCGCCTTTCTTGGATGATAACTGGAGCACCTAATGCACAGAGGGAGACAACACTTCAATTCTAACACTTAAACCCGCTTCTAACTTCTTCTTCCTTTTCGAACTCACTCCCGTCACATTCCTACCAGGTTCGGCGTGAGTAATTGCTTCTCTTCTGGTATTATGGTGATAGCAGCTGGGATTGAATGACTGCTACTTCCTAATGCACATAGGAGAGAAAAGTGGCAGTTAAGACTCCCTTCCTAACCTTCTACTCTACTACTTCTATGGGTCTGTCTTCATACCATTTAACTACACTGAGTCTTTCCAAAAGGAATGAAAGTTTATAGGTAGTCAGCAATTGGGTTTGTCTTCTTGGCGATAGTAACCAACTGTTCTCTGATTCCTCGAAAAGGTTTTTCTAATCCCAAGATTAGTTCAAGTTTGAAGAGATATCCTTATGCTCAGCTCCTAGGATTATACGCGCAAAAAGGAAACCAGGTAAGGAGAAAAGGTGGGAGGACAGAATAGGGTAGCACGCATGGAAGGAGGGGTAGCGGAGACTGAGCATGAATGGTAAAGTTGCCTTGTAAATTCTTTAGTTCTCAATGAAGTCTTAAAAAACAGTCTTGTGCTTACTTGTCTTTGGACAGCTAGGATATACCCCCACTCGCTCACCTAGGGCTCCACGGTAAGCCTACCGGAGCGGTGAAACGACGGGCTGCTTCTCTGGAGTACTACGAAATGATTAGCCTTCTGAATTCACTTGCGGAAGTGGCAGCTCTAGTTGCAGACAGAACTCTTGCCTAAACTGCCGAACTCTGGAACTGTGGTTAATTATTTCTAATTCAAATGACTTCCCAACGCTACAGAGTGAAAGCGTGAGGAAACTATGAGAGGCGCTACCAAATTTTGGCGAACTGTAGCGCGACACAGGAAACAACTTCTTCTCTAGTCAGGATTCAAATTGAAGTGCGCAGTTGAACGCGCGCGCGCCGAGGAAGAAATCTCGAATCACGCGAGATCCACTCCTTCGGTACTAGTACATCAGGGGAGCTGGCAAATAGGGCGGCCATCTTAAAAGGGTCAATCCCGGCCTTAAACATTTACCCAGCAATTGCAACTAGAGGGTTTCACAATAACCCTACGTTTCCACACTGGATTCTTCATTACAGAAATGACGTTCAATAGATTCCTGACAGTACGCAAGCAAATAGAGTGAAGCTCGGCCGAAAAATAGGAGAAAAACGCGACCACTTGAGCGCATCAAAAGCTTCACTTGGACGTAAAGTGGGCAGCGTTGGGGCATGCTATCTGTATCGTATGCTGGTGAGGCTGCCTCCGCGGCATACCTCATAGCTCCCGTGGGCTATGCTTCTTTCTTCACATGTCCCAGGCTCTGTTCCCCTTCTTCAGCCTCGTCGGTTTCTGTTTTAGTTCAATGTTTGCATAGTGTGCTTGTGCTGCCTGTGAGGTTTCCGATTTCTGGTGTGTTTGGAGACTTCCTAACTCTTTTCGCTCCTCTAAGTGCTCAGTACAGTTGTGGTGGTGCCACTTGTAATTTGTGGAGAGTGTGAACTGCATTGAAATGTGCCACAGCTATCGGTTTATTTTATTTCAGACTACGTTGGCTGTTAATAAGTTAAAATACATCAGCTTTGCAAGTGAAGCCCTTACTTCTATAAACGGAAAGCTTTAAACGTCCTAATGTTAAAGTAGTGGAGAAGGAGGCTACTCCATAGAATCTGCAGAAATCTAAACATGATAATGGGAGGTGAGGCGGGAAACCTGCACTGTTTCTTCTGCTCATAGTACCAGCGACAGGCTGCTCAGCGGACTGTTTACCTTTCAGAGCAAGCTACAGCTCACGCGGAGCTGAAAGGGAAGCATTTGCAATGCAATAGGTCTAGCATTTTCGCAAGTTTAAGCTATTGGCATTGCAAGTGACAATGCCTTTTATTTATGTTTTGGTTTTTAAAACATAAATAAAAGGCATTGTTATTTACAATGTCAATAGCTTAAACTATCGTAAATGCGAGACCTATTGCATTGCAAATGCTTGTTGTGTCCTGGAAGCTGCAACAGCTTGGGCTGAGAGACACGAAGGGCTGGGAGGGGTCTGACCCAAGAAACTTTGTAGGGGTGGGCGGAATGTTTCATTCCACCCACAGAATTGGTGTAATTTGGCAACCCCGCGTTATAATTGTGAAGTTGAATTCCGACCAAATTCCGCCAGCGAATCAGAATTTTTCCTGCAAGGCTTCAGAAATGTCACAGTGAGCGAGATTTGACATCGCCCAGCATTAGTTTCTAATGTGGGTAGTCAGAAGACTGCTACTCGACAGATTTTCTACTCTAGCGGCAGCAAAATCAACGCTAATGGACCCACACAATAGGGCACCAATTGGTGCTTTGCATGCTAATTTTTTAGCACTCCTGCTACTTGCGCTAAATTATAGCACAATGTCCATATTTTCTGCCCGTTGGTGAACTCAGCGGAATCTTGCAGAGTTTCTATGTAACTCTGTGGAATCCCACGGAGTGAAACTCCGCAAGTTCTGCCTAGCCCTAGAACTTTGAGATTTTTTAGGTCCAGTCCAGAGGCAATTCCTGGGTAAACAAGTTTCCAGAATTCCCATGCAAATTCTTGTGCACCCTTGGCGCTATCTGTCTGGACCCTCTGTTATGGTATTGCCATGTAGGCCTACCTGGTAAATCTCAAATACCCGTGCAGCATGCTTTGGTGTCTGTGTTGTTCCCTTGACAGCCTGATGCATGTACGTTAGCACAGTGTGTACAGACAGGCAGTGCTAAGAAACAGATTTTTCTACAAAACTTGCACAATCTTTTAAATTGCGACAGCCATGTGGGACAAAGTGTCACGGCACCAACCGGTTCAAATGAGCCATTGGCTGAACCCATTTAATCCAGGCACTAAAGGTTTTCCAACCAATTTATGAGTTTCTTTATCTTTCTTTTCTTTGAACAAAATTGTGAATTGGCTTATTTGAGGATTTTTATTATAAAGGGAAACTTTATTTGGGCGTTTTCCAATGAATGAAGGTCTCTTTAACATTTGCAACAACAGTGCTTAAAATAGGAAGCAATGCGGTCTTTTTCTAACGATCTGTCAAGTACAACCTAGTAACTGAAAGCATTTGGCAGCAAGCTGCGTTTTTGTTATTTTGCGTGCTGTGTTGATTGCTCAGTAATATGGATCTGACACTACTCTGCTTAAATTGTGTTCTCATACTTTATAATTAACTGTCACCATTCAACGGTCAAAGATTACAAGAGGGAAAAGTTCGAGTAGAGATAGTGACTCTATCTATATTTTTGTGAACAGCGGTATTCTTGATTACGCAACAATTTCGTTTTTTAAATTATTTTTATTATTAAAATAAACTTCCTTGCTAAATTACACATTATTTGGATTGATTGCCAAACTGTTTTAATATAATACTTCATTGTAAACAAATTTAATGTGATTTTATTATTTGGGTAAAGACCTACTTGAGATTTGGAAAACTCACAGAATAGCATTTGTAATCATACTTCCAAAATGTATGTTTTTTTCAAAACATCTAATTAAGAGCGAGTAATTTCATCTGGCAACATAACCAAACGTATGTGAATTTCACTTAATGAATAAGGCACGCGGGAGAAACATGTCTAGTACTACTCGAACAATCAAGTAGGAAGCAGATGAAAAGGAAATTTAATAGTTTCGACACAAAGTCTATAATATTCACAATAAAACAATACACTCAGTGTCACCTAACAATATTTTGGGGGGATTATTATGAAACAAGTGGTAATAGACAGTAGCCCACTTCAAGAAGGGCACGCTCTAAGCTTGTATTGTATATTGTAACGCAATTGCAATTATAAAGCGCTTACTACCCCTGACGAGGCATTGAAGTGCTTTATGGTGGATAGCATGCTACTTCGAAATGCAGTATTATAGGTTAGTGGTATTGATTTTAGTTGGCTATTATAATTTAGATTGAACGTTTAAGAAATCGTTCCATACCTTCACTTCCGTTTCATTGTGGAAGATTAGATTTATATGAAATAGGTGTTATCATTAGTGGGGGCTATGTGAGTTGATGCAAATGCGGGGTGAATAGATTGCCTAGAGCAGATTAGCAGTTGTTAAGGTGCAAGGATATGGGTTAAGTGAGAGGTTGTGATCATGCTGGTGACATATCTTTTAAAAGCAGACCACCATGTAAAGAGCATTAACAAGCAAAGTATCATTGCCCTGCTTTGAAAACACTAGCCCATGCATTGCCTTGTCTTGATGCACAAATTATATTTTTTAGAAAATGTAGCTTTTTTCATGGTTACCCCCATTTTTTAGTGACTGGCATTGCTGGTTTTTAAACTCTGCACTGAGGTACTCGTGTCCAGTCCCTAGTGTAGGTGCTCTGACTTCTAAAACATGGCTAAATTGGTTAACCCCAGTTGGTATATTTCATTTCCATGTAATGCCATGGTACACGGTGTAGGAAAATACACCAGTGGCGTGGAACGTTAAATTTCACCTGTGGACTTCAGCACAACTAGGTGCACAAGGAAATACATGGCTTTAGATATTACATGTAGGCTAACTGCTGGAGTCTTTAACCCTACAGGCACACCTGTGAAAATAATTCTTTTTGACATGAAAGAACCCCCTACTTTGAAAATTTAAATAAGTCACCACTAACTGGAGTGTAGCTCACATGTTGGGTGCTTAGTATTTCAATGTGGTACGTGTAAAAAAATCATGTTAGAATGTTCGTACAGAGAATGGCTCCGGTAAGCTATGTTCACCCTCAAGTAACTAAATTAACTTTAAAGGGACCAGGGTGAGATCAGTCCATTCATAGTAAAGTGTAAAGTGAGACATAAGGAATGACAGGTTCTTTGATCACAGGGCACAGTGTAGCCATGCTGACCCCATCAGGGGATAGTCCCAGAACCAGTTTGCTGTTATTTAAGAGGAGGGAAATGTTTGTTTCCATAGATACACTACTGCCTGGGCCACCAGCATCTTCCAGGGGCAGAACTGCCACATTGGATTAACCTAAGAGTAATGTACCTTGTGGTAGTTTGCTTTAAGTCACGCAGGAATGACTGCTGAAAGGAAGATGTGCCACTCAGAACTTCATGACCATTGGTTAGGGAGAGTCCACACATCACCCCCACCCCTCCCCAGGTGTTAATGATTCCTACATAACTAGCACCTCACCCCAAGCTCATCAGAACACATTTGGGATTGTGGATGAACAGAAGAGGACTGGACCTGATGTCTGTAACCTGTTTGGAGACCTGAAGGCCTGGACCTTCTCCCACTTATACCCATTATTGAAAAGTGGATTCCAAGTGTTAGTTTGCTGACTTCCTGTGTGGCTGCAGGGACAGAACCAACTGCAAGAGGAGATTTTCCTGGAGTGACCAGTAGCAACTTGATCCTGACTGGACTTTGTTGGTGGCCTCTGCAGGAGTGAGTCGTGGTGCCTCAGTGTTTTTCTGAGGTCTTTGTAATCTTAGGAGAGACAAAGAGGACCTGCTCCTAAAAATCTGAAATTTTAGCACTTAAAAAATGTTTTGAAAATCACAGACCTATAGAGCTTCAGCAGGAACTTGTGGCAAAGGCACTTAATTGGATACATCTTCAAGCTTGTCCTGTTGGATGATTTTGTGTTCCAAAATCAAACTAAGAGCCTAATTTAGACTTTGGCAGTCCTGGGACCGGCAACGCTTTTTGGCGGTCCAACGACCCACATACCTGGGACTGCGACTGGCAGATCACAAAGCGGGTGGTGAGTCAGTCATCAGACTGCCAACTCTGTCAAGAGCTGAGCTCCTGCGGCGGCAGTGGTGGGGACAGCCGGGGTTAATGGAGGCAGTGCCAGTATCAACATCACCCATGTCCATTATGACCTGCCTTTCTACTGACCTTTGCATTACAGAGACGCAAAGGAAGGGGCCCCTTGGCGTTCTAACCCATTGGGCACTGGGGTACATGTCCCAATGCCTGCACTGTCCTGCACGCACTGTCTGCCATGTACGACATGGTGCATGGCAACAGTGAGCGCATGACAGTGCAGGCTCTACAGTGCAGTGCCATTGCCTTCAGGCTCTCTCTGTGAGCAGAAGTATACCGCTACTGCAAAACCACCACAGGCACACTGTCAGCCCTGTGGCAACATTGTAATGAGGCGGTAAGGATGCAGCCGGCTTTAAAGCATTCTCTCGACAACTGCCGCAGCGGGCTGGCAGTGTCCCTGTCAAAGTCTAAATCGGGCACTAAGTAGAAAGGTAAAAAGTTTGACCTGGTGAAGATGCAAAATGTATCTGACCAATGAGAAGACTTCAGTGGGTGCGAAATTAGCATTTTTCCCACTCGAGCCTTTGCCATCTAAACCATGGTGTGGTGTAGCCAGCATTGCTACCGCCCAAAGAGAGCAGCTATTTCTGCTTCCACATGTGGACAGGAGCAATATTTTATGTTATGTTCATTTATATTTGTAGAGCGCCACTCACCAAAAGGTCTCTAAGCGATTGCAGTATAGACCAAAAACCCGGGTATCCCTTATTCTTGCTGGGCTCAGCACGATTAGGGTGAGCTTATCCAAATGCCTCAGTGAACAAAATGGTCTTGAGTTTCCACCTGAACGGGAGTAGGGTGGCTTCCCCATGCATACTGCCCGGTAGCTTGTTCTAGAGCTGTTGAATCACAGCTGAGAAGGCCCGACCCCCAAGGTGGCTCTATTAAAGTACGGGCAGGCCAACAGGCTTGACTCAGATGAATGGAGGCATTGTCCAGGCACATAAATCTTCAAACGGTCTTTGATGTAGTTAGGCGCCACTCCATACTGTGCTTTATGTGCAATGCACAGGCCCTTGAACCTGACCCCCTGCTAAATAGGGAGCCAGTGTGGCTGTTGTAGCAGGGGTGTGGTGTGTGCTCTTCTTGGCAATTTGAAAATCAATCTTGCCGCATCATTTAGAACCACCTGAAGTTTCCCCACAAGTTTATCAGGAATCTCTATGTATACTGCGTTACCATAATCCAAGCATGACAAGATTAATGCCGACACAACGGTATGCATGGTGGAAAATGACAATAGGGTCGCAAGTTTCCGGAGTTGCCTCATCCAGCCCACACAACTCCCCACTACAGCTGACATCTGACTGTTTAGAGTTAACTTGGTGTCTAGCCTGATACCCAAGCTCTTCACAGTTGGCACCGATGTCATGGTGGTGCAAAGCTCTTGTGTCCAAAAGAGGCTAGACCAGGGGTTAGCCCCCGTTGTGAGGACAAGCACCTCTGTCTTATCTGGATTTACCTTAAGTGAATCAGTGAGGTCATCCAGTTGATAGTAAACCAGAGGATATTCTGAACATTAAGCTGTGCCAGAGTGGAATTGTCAACGCGCACAATTAGTTGGGTGTCATCGGCATAATTGAACACCTGACATTCCAATTTTGCCAATGCTTCTACCAATGGCTGAAGGTAAATATTGAAAAGCAGGGGTGACAACGTAGAACCCTGCAGAACCCCACATGGCAGGGCACCATACCCAGACATACATTCCCCTAGTTGGACCTTCTGAGACCGATCCTTCAAGAAGGAGACGACCCATTGGAGGACCGTCCCGGTGACTCCCAACCACCAAACACGGGCCAGCAGCTGCGCGTGGTTCACCGTGTCGTACACGGCTGAGAGGTCTAATAGGATCAGTGCTGAGGGGTTCTTCTTATCAACTGCGAGCCTCAGTTTGTCCAGTACTGAGAGCATCACCAACTCAGTACTGTTGTGGGCCGTAAATCCTGCTTGCGGTGCATGTAACGTCGGATGTTCTTCCAAGAAGGACAAGAGAACTCTGAGCACAAGTTGCTCAAGTACTTTAGCCAAGTCTGGAGATGGGTCGGACGTTCTTCAAGTTATTGATGTCCACCCCTGCTTTCTTCAGCAGTGGAATCACCATAGCTTCTTTGAATTTGTGTGGAACCTTCCCTGTTGCCAAGGACAGGTTTAGTAGGGACAGAACCTCTGGCTCTACTGGAGGAAGGACTATTTTAAACAGCCTAGGAGGGCAGGGATCTTCTGGTGACCCAGATTTTACTTTGGCCACAATATGGGCTAAGCCGTTTGAGTCAAGTGCAGGAAAAACTGCACTTGGCGACCGTCTCTGTTCCTTCTTTTGACTCAACTCCCTGAGTACATTAAAGGTCTCTTTCTGAGTGTCCGTGGCCTCCCTAATCTTCAGTTCGTAATACGCAGATTCTGTTGTGATAATTGATGCTTTGTAGAGGGCTAATTTTGCTTTGTATGTCTCCCGGGCCTTTGGGTCGTATAATTTCCGCCAATGCCTTTCGCTATGACGAAAGGCCTGTTTTCCCCCTCTTAGTTCTCCTGTGTACCATGGGGCTCCCTTCATTCTATTCACAGAGCCACAGTGTCAATGTCTGTCCTCAGCCAGTATGTAAATTTCTCGTACTCCATGTCTGGATCGCCGGACTGTGTTCCTGGGTGTACGGTCTCATTTAATACTTCCCTCAGCCTGGTGTCCTCTATCTTATGCCAATTCCGTACCACCCTCCACACTGGAGGTAAGTGGTTAGGTCGGGTACACACAGGGATCTCGAAGCTGATCAGATAATGATCTTACCAGCTACAGGGTCTACACTCTATTTGTAGCGTGGCTGGAGACGTAGTCCAAATGAGGTCTAAAGTATGACCCTTCTCGTGAGTAGGGGTCTCCACAATTTTTTTAATCCCCAGCATGGTCATAGCTTCTCCAAACCTACTAGACACACAATATCTTGGTATGAGATCCCAGTGGAAGTTGAAGTCCCCTAATACAAGAATCTGTTGGTATCTCGAACATAGAACACTAACCACTTCATGGAACAGATGAATAAACAACGAGGTTGATCGAGGATGGCGGTATAGCACTGCCACTATCAGGCAGGATGATTTGAGCCCGATCTTAATCCCTAGTACCTCCGCCCCATCTAGGCTCTCCTCAGCTATTTTCTCAATGGTAAGGGCCCAGCAGCTGAATACTGCAACTCCTTCCCCTCTTTTATTCTTTTATCTTCATCTGTTTCCTTTCCTGCCTCAGTGTGGGTAGGGAAACAGATCTCAAGTCTGCTCCCAGCTGGCGGGAAACTTTTTAAAGGTCCCACCCATTGGGAGCAGACTTTTGGCCCGATTCCGATGCGGTTTGGAAATCATTCTGACTGAATTGGTTTGGGAATGGTTTCCAACTGACTCGGATGGGGACAGTCCCACCGACTGATTACGATGCATCCAGATGCGTACAGATATGATTCGGTCAGACTCCAATTGACTTCAATGGGAGACTATATTCTGACCGAAGAAAGGGGTGACTAGGAAAAATCATGCACTCAGTGGCGGGCACCCCCTGGAACCCACATGGGCCCGATTGGGAAGGCTCCGGGTTCAAGGGGGCCCGCTAGAGGCCCCCAAAGTCTGATTCCGACTGCCGATTCGAGTTGGACGGCATGATTCAGAATGGCTGTCCTAATACAGCATCGTAATCGGTCGCTCTGAAACTCTGCCCGTAGAGGCGTATGAGTCTGCTCCGTACGGCTCTGTCATTCCGAATGCCGTATGTTCGGATCAGGATATTCCTAATGCCTAACTCGCATCGTAATCAGTCGGAAGCCTTTCCGATTTGGTCAGAAAGACATGTTCCAGATCCGATTCAGATGGAGCAAATGCCATTAGGAGGCCTTCCAAACGGCATTGGAATCTGCCCCTTTGTGTTTGCTCCTGTTTGGCAGGCAGAAGCAAACACAAGTGGGACGAGAACCCACTGTGTTCTATGGTTGGCCTACCTGGTACAGGCTTCAGGGGATGGAGTCTCCAGGGTGATTGATGGGTCTGGAAGGGGGATGCTCTGCCCCACTCCCTTTTATTTGAGTAACAGCCCTGGTGGATGGGGTCCCCAGGGCCTTTTAAAGGCTCTGGGACAGAGACCGCCGGGCCCCCTCCTCTTTAAAATATATTTAGGACCTTGGGGAATGGGGTCCCTGGAGCCTAATAAAGCCTGGGGAGGGGGCCATGTTCCCTCCTCCCCTTATGAGATACTGTGGGCCCCCGAGTATGGGGTACCCTGGGCTGACAATGGCCTGGAGAGGGCAATAATGCTCCCCCTTCCACAAATAAATTAGATTGGTACCCAGGTGATGGGGTCCATGGGGCTGCAAAAATGGTCTGAAGAGGGTGACCACGCACCCCCCCTTAATAGATACTTCAGGCCCGGAGCCAAAGCCGGCATGGTGAGTGGGACATATGGGACCCCACCACCAGGTCAAGGGAGTCTAAGTATCCCTACCCTCGCCGTTGTGTTTTTTTTAACACTTTTTTTAGGACTCAGGACTGAGCCCTCAGTCCTAAGATGGATACCACCACTTCCTAGTTGAGGAGGTGGCAGCCAATTCGATCTCAGTTTTATTTATTTATTTATTTATAGAGTTTTATATAGCGCGGACTTGACCCTTGGATATCAGAGCGCTTCACAGTTACATGGGGTACATATTTGGAATACAGTGGGAATAACAGCATTAATATACATAATATTTCGGTACATGACTTTCTTATCGGTTTCAGCAAAAGACAATTTTTACAAGGTGTAATAGTATTTCTATACCAATGGTTCTGATGTGCTTTCCATGAGTTCTACATCAGAAACGGTTCACGGTCGACGTTTGGGTATTAGTCACGATGCTGATGGTGAACAGTCTAGCCTAAGGAAGGAACTTGCTCATTAGGAAGATCTTCGCTTCCTTCTTGAATGTTGCTGTGTTTGGAATTTTTCTAATGTTTGGAGGGAGTGAGTTCCAGATTCTGGGGGCGGCTCCGGAGAAAGCTCTGTCATACGTTTTCTTCTTCCGAAAGATGGGTGGTTTCAGCAGCAGCTCTTTGGCACTCCTAGCTGGTCTGCTTCCCCCTGAGAGTTCAATTTTCTGAGCTAAGTACCTTGGAGTTTTGTAGTGGAGCGCTTTGTGGTTTTTTCAGTTTTAAATCTGTTGGCTTTGCTGATTCTCTGTTGTGTGAAATATACACGTTTTTTCAACCTTAATTTCTCAGAAACTTCAAAATGGTTTATTAGCAAAACAGAAAAGCACTCGTTCTGGACCAAGATCTAGCTTTCTGCCAAATTTGGTGTAAATCCGTTATGCGGTTTGAGTTTGAGTTGTAAAGTTTCTATGGAGCAATGAATATGGAAAATGCATTTTTAGACCCCCTTATTCACAGCCCCTGCTTGTTGGATTGCCCCGTAATTTTCCATGGGTAAACTAGTCAAAAAGTAGCACTTTTCTGGAAATGTGTGTGAAGGTTTGCTTCGCTTTTGCACCACATTGCAAACTGGGTCATAAAAATCGCCCTAAGTCTTTTTGTCTGAAGGTCCAAGACACCCAGGGGACAAGGTCCAAAGCTGAATGTAGTAATGGTCATTAACAAAAGCTCCTAGCAGGACCCAGATGGTGCAACTCCAACAAGGAACTATCTTGAAAATGGGACTTGGAGCACAGAGATAAAAAGGAGTATATAGGCACCTTATCATCAAGACCCTTTTACCACGTGCCACAGCCCATACATTTTTGTGGTTAAATATTGGACTAGAATGCAATCCTCAACTGTAACAGCACCTCTACAGGAGTCCCATGTATTGTGTGTCATGATAACCAGTATAAGGGAATGTCAGGACTCTATTATAACTCCCCTTATAGTCAGCATAACCCTATATCATGAAAAGTATATACTAGGTACTTTTCTGGATATAAACGAAAAAGGGGCAATTAAAAAAAGAATATCTCCAATGCACATTTAAATCAATATATAAAACATAAGGCAACGTAAAGAATACATTAGACCAAACACAATCCAGAGTAGAATCTAGCACAGGGAGTGCCTCATGTGACACAAAATTAAATTTAAGGTGGGAGTTAAGCTAATAACATTCTCAGTAAAAAGGGGGCTACTAAGAATCTTGGTTAGATGTAAAGAGCTAGTTCAGTTGGTTGTTCTTGGAAATTACCCCCCTTATAATGCAGGGGATGTTAGTTAACACCTCCAATCTTTGTCAATCCTACAACCTAAAAATGTGCTCACTGAATCGTTATCACTCCGTTAGAGAGTATGAGTGGCTGCTTTGTGTTCTATCCATGTTCTATTGCATTTAACACTATTTCTTAGTGCACAATCTATTTTTGCATCCATTTTAAATGTGAGGAGACACTTGTGTGCTAAAAACTAGCGCTAAAGGCAGAATTACTACTTTTCTCAGAAAATGATATGTAATCTTGCTGAATTCTCAGGTAATTCCACTACATTGAAACACATGAGTTACTCCCCCCTAAAATAAACCCCCCAAAGGGGAGCTTGTTTCTGAAACAGAAAAAAATCAATGACCCTGACTATAGGAAGCCCTTCTGATGCATTGACCCAATAGACCTCTGATGGATTACTTGTTGGGTCATAGGTTTCCAACAGCACACTCTGCTGCGGCACTGCCTTTGCTTACTGTGAGGAAAAGCCCTTTTTGCAGGATCACCCCCATTATTTGACCACACTTTCTGCTAGATTTAGTGCTGGTTTACTGACTCTGAACATTGGGTCACTAATATTCAGGGCCCAGGGTATGTACCCTGACCCCTACATATTATGTTATGTTATGTAATGTTATGGTATGTAAAGTTATGCTATGTTATGCTATGAAGGTGTCCTGGCATAGGAGACTAAACACAAATGTCCCAGTGCTGTGAAAAAAGGGAAACAATCACATCCTGAAAGACAGAAAAAACAGAGGATCAAGAATAATGTGCATATAGCCCGGTCTCCAAAGCTTTTCTTAATTTAATCAGAGCTGGCATCCTACATAAAAATAGACGCTTAGAATTCCACAATTTGGAGGTTGCCACAAAGGAGGCCCTACCACCAGACTACTCTAGGAATAGATAGAAAAAAAGAATCCTGAGAAGAAAGATAGACAGAAACATAGGGCCAGATGTACATAGGTGATCATTTGTGATTAACAAATAGCAGGTTTTTGTGATTCGCTATTTGGTAATCGCAAACACCCATGTACAAATGTGTGTATTATAAAATTTGGAATTTCCTGTGGGTTGCAAATAGACCTACCTCATGAATATTAATGATGTAGGTCTTGGTTTGCGTCCCATTGGAAATCTCAAAAATCATGGGGATGGTGGCCTGCAGGGGTCAGCAGACAACCATGCCTGTGAGTGCTTTTCAATAAAGCAATTTTTTGTTTAAATGCATTATTTTTTTCTTAAAGGACAACAGGATGCATTTTTTTTAAAATAATGAAAAGGCTTCTTTGAATTTTTGAAGAGTAGGTAGTGGCCCGTGGGACTTTGGCATGCTCTTAAAATGTTTCTACAAACATTCACAAAGGGGAAGGGATCCCTTGGGAACCCCACCCCATTTGCAAATGGGTTAACACCTACTTGAATAGATGGTAATATGCGAGTGTTTTGCAACCACATTTCTGTTCCAAATCATTCTTACATACCACTGCGACTGGTTATTTGTAAGGGATGCCCTAAACATGACCCTTCTTAATACCAAATCACAAACTTAATATGTGATTCGGTCATAGGTTACCGAATCGCAAATTGGGATTGGTACATTTCAAAAAGCCTTTTCGCATTCGCAAACTGCCCGATTCTGTGAATTAGCCTGGCTGCGAACACTAAATTGCTTTGTACATCTGACCCGACCCTGGTACCTTGGTAATCTAAGAGCTACGTTGGCCTGGACATTCTGGATTTGTTGAAGCCTCTTCAGTACATTGGTCGAAGCCCCTAGATACATAGAGGTGTAATAGTCAGGGTGATCAATGATGGCAATCTGCACCACAATCATGTTCAAACTTCACCGAACCGTAACTTAGGTTCTTTTGTTCCCTATCATCAATTACAAAATGCCAGGCAAGGTGGACTGAAAAGTTTGGCTGCGCCAAAATGGTCTTGGTCCGATAATTGTGTTAGTGGCAAGCACTTTATATTGTCCACAACTCGATGTAATCAGCAATGCATTTGATTAGCTATGCAACTAATGATAATACATTTTTAGCCAAGATGGATTTCTTCCACTCTTCATTAGGTTGTTTTTTCTTCGAGTTTACATGAACCAGAGTGTCCTTCTCGTTCTACAACAGACACTTTACGCCACAAAGAATATTCTGCAAAGAAACACGGAAGCGACTGAACATCCCCCTTGACACAAAGCAATGCATGTTTTATTTATAGAAAAAACACTATAAAAACAGCTGCTAAAGAGATGTGCTTCAAAGTTTGTACAATTTGAAAATGCGCTGATATAACATGCCTGTGCTTCAAACTTAATTTACAGCTTGTGTCAAGTAGATTCTAGTCTATTTTTCAAAGCATTTTGATTCTACTTTCATTGTGCTTTGGAGACGTCGCTTCAGGCATTTAGACTAAAGTGCATGCTGATGTCACAGATGCTTTTCAAATAGATCCACCTGTTGGGGGGAGTCTGGTGGATTATTGCGCGACAGACTTTTCTTTTTCATTCGTTAGTCTCTAAAAAGCCCAGACAGATTTCATTTGGTAAACTACCGTTTGATAAATGTTTGACTCAGAATGTTCTGGAAGTGCTCGCATGGTGCCCTGAAGATGACACACCAAGGTGGTATATTGCTACATGATTATTTTATGCTCCTGCTGACATGTTCTTGAACATGTATTATGCTCAGAGAAGAAATGTCAGCATCGTCTGCACCTCCCTTTGTCACAGCCCCGTCTCTTATATTAGAGTGTGTGTCCTTAAAATAAAATGCAGAGAAAGGCGTTGTGGAAGTGAATTGTGTAGGTGTTATAGCACGGTCAATTCATGCTTGGAGACATATCTGAGAATTGTTTTCAATAAAGAACTGCATCGGTTATGGGCGCCTTCGGCATTGGTGGTTTGGATTCTTTAAAAAAAAAAAGAAGTATACCGTTTTGAGTATGTGTGCTGTGTACTTAAAATTGTATGTTTGGTTTTATGGCACTAAACTCAATGTTGTGGATGATGATATCCGAATAATCAAATGTAATAGAAGTATTTAATCAATCAGAGTCTTTATAAAGCGTGACTACTCAGCTGTGAGGGTCTTAAGGCACAGGGGGGGAGGCTGTGTCTGCGGTTCAGTCGAAGAGCCAGGTCTTCAGGTCCTTCCTGAATTGCGGCAGTGATGTTGATTGCCTAAGGTGCAAAAGCAGGAAGTTCCAGGCCTTTTCAGCGATGTAAGAGAAGGATCTTCCTCCAACCATGGTCTTGTGGATTCATGGGACGGTGCCTTGGGCCAGTTGAGCAGGGTGGAAATGTCTGGTGGGAGTATAGAAAGAGAGGTGGTGATTGAGGTATGCAGGTCCGGTGTTGTGTAGGGTTTTATAGGCATGTGTGGGAACTTTAAAGGTGATTCTCTTGTTGACCGGTAGGTAGTCAGTGAAAGTCTCTCAGGTGGCTGGTGATGCAGTTGCGGCGTGGGATGTTCAAGATGAGTCTAGTAGAGGCATTCTGCGTGGTCTGCAGTGTTTTTGGAAGTTTATGGGTGGTACCAGTGTAGAGTGCGTTGCCGAAGTAGAGTCTGCTGCTGACGAGTGCATAGGTGACTGTTTTCCTGGACTCAATGGGGATCCACTTAAAGATCTTATGAAGGAGGTGGAGTGTGTGGAAGCAGGAAGATGAGACAGCATTGATTGGGTGGTTCATTAAGAGTGAGGAGTGCAGGATAATGCTGAGGGTTTGTGTATGGTCTCAGGGAGTGGGGGTTTCCGAGTGCTCGGACCACCAAGAGTTTTCCCAGGATGAGGACTTTGGTCTTGGCTGAGTTAAGCTTGAGGCAGCTGTCCTTCATCCAGGTGGCGACTGTCTTCATTCCGTCGTGAAAGTTGCTCTTGGAGCCTCTGGGTTCGTCTGTGAGGGAAAAAAATCAGCTGGGTGTCATCGGAATAGGAGACGATGTTGAGTTTGTTTGTGGCTTCTGATGATGGCTGTAAGGGGGCCATGTAGATGTTTAAGAGTGTGGGGCTCAGGGAGGATCGCTGAGGCACTCTGCAGCTGATCTCTGTTGGATCTGATTTGAACGGTGGAAGTCAGACTCTCTGCATTCGGCTGGTGATGAAGAAGCTTATCCATTTTAGGGCTTTTTTGCAGAATTCCCCTTTGTGGAGTCTTGCGCAGAGGGTGTAGTGGGAGATGGTGTCAAAAGTGGCCGAGAGGTTCAGAAGGATGAGGGCTGCACTCTCACCTCGATCAAGGAGGGTGTGGATGTCATCTGTAGTGGCGTTGCAATTTAAAATAAATACATAACTTAGCATTTAAAAAACCGTACAAATTCACTGAAAAATCCATAGGTTTCACACACGTTATAGTTAGGAATTAGCATTTAAAAAACCTTGCAAATTCACTGAAAAAACCATAGGTTTCACACATGTTATAGTTAGCTGTACATTTCACTCGTAAAAAATCAATGAAATTCCACGTTATAGTTAGTGCAGGCAACTATAATTCACGCGACCGCAATCCTCTGTTGATGCTAATACTGTATCTTTAGCTATACATATATTACAAATATTTATTTTTCAGAAAGACACATATGTCATCAGTGATGTAATATCTTACATCATCAGCAGAGGATTGCGGTCGCGTGAGTTATAGTTGCCTGCACTAACTATAACGTGGAATTTCATTGGTTTTTTACGAGTGAAATGTACAGCTAACTATAACATGTGTGAAACCTATGGTTTTTTCAGTGAATATATATATATATATATATACATATATATATATATATATATATATATTCACTGAAAAAACCATAGGATTCACACATGTTATAGTTAGCGGAAATTTTACTGATAAAAAACCAGTGAAATTCCCCCGTTATAGTTAGTGCAGGCAACTATAACTCACGCGACCGCAATCCTCTGCTGATGCTAATACTGTATTTAGACACTTATTTGCCCATGTCTTCTTCCATACATTTTTAGCTATACACATATTACAAATATTTTTTTTTCATAAAGACACATATGTCATCAGCAGAAGATTGCGGTCGCGTGAGTTATAGTTGCCTGCACTAACTATAACGGGGGAATTTCACTGGTTTTTTATCAGTAAAATTTCCGCTAACTATAACATGTGTGAAACCTATGGTTTTTTCAGTGAATTTGCAAGGTTTTTTAAATGCTAATTCCTAACTATAACGTGTGTGAAACCTATGGTTTTTACAGTGAATTTGTACGGTTTTTTAAATGCTAAGTTACTTTACGCCATTCGTGGCGTGCGCGCCCACTTAACGCAGTTCGTTCCGTGCGCGCACGGTGCGCTTCGCGCACCGTGCGCGCACAGTAAGCACGCGGTGCGCTTCGCGCACCGCGCGCCCACTTTACGCAGTTAGTGCCGTGCACGCACGGTGGGCACGCGGTGCGCTACGCGCACCGCGTGCCCACGTTACGCTAGATGGGCCATGTACGCACGATGCGCTTCGCGCACCGTGCGCACATGGAGGACATATGATGCACTTCGTTTTGAAAGGTAATATTTTAATTTTTCGTAATTTTTATAAGCCATGCACAAATGGTGCCCTTCGGGCACCATTTGCACACGGGGTGGAGAGAGTGTGGATAATTTTTTCTTTTATTATTTTTGTTTAAAATATTGTGGTTTTTCACACTTCAAATAAGCCCTGCACATTTGGCGGCGTGCGGCCACCAAAAGCACAGGGGGTGGGGAGAGTGTGGATAGTGTTTTTTTTATTAAATTTTTTACCGTACGCGTACGGTAAGCGTAATCGGCGAAATTAGCGAAAAAATAAAAATTCAATTTTTGGCCTTGGGGGGTCTTTGGGGACTCCCTCAACATGGCTATGTGTGTGGGAGCTGTCTAAACAGCCCCTTTACATGTTTATTGGTTTTATTTAACAACCTAACTCTCAGTGCGAGAGATAAAATGGCGGCCGCCGCTTCCTGGTTTCGGCCGATTCGAATGTTTACTAAGATCTAAGAGCCAATCAGAATCGCGCTCGCGCACGCCACCGTACGCGTACGGTAAGCTTACGGTAAGCGTACCGTAAGCTGGCTCAGATATATATATTGATTTAAAGGCTATTTTCTCAAAATCTACTGAACAGATTTACACCAAACCTACAAAAGGCACTTCCTTGACCTGAGGACTACCTCTCTGCCAAATTTCTAGTAATTCTGTTCAGCCGTTCGGGCTGTAGCCCTGTCTAAAGGTCCTATGGAAAAATGCATTGGAAAAACGCGTTTTGGGACCCCCCTTTTATCTCAGCCCCCGCTTGACGAATCCCCCCGAGACTTTCAGGGTAGGAGCGGAGCGTAGCGCCCCACCTATTTTGAGAAATTCGCGAGGATTCGTCGACCGGCGCCAAAGTTATTCCAAATAGAATGTTGCGGTTTTCCTATGGAAAAGGGGTCCTAACTATAACTACCTACTGGCGACCGCCAGTAGGTAATATATATATTGCTGCTTCAAAACACCAGTCAGGTGCACTCGCAGGCGGGTGCTTCTTCGTGCGGGGGTGTACCCGCATTCAATTATTGCTGCGACTCTCCTTCTCACATCCACCATCCAAAGAGAAAGACAGCACTCGCGGGGGCCGTTTCCAAAGTTTATTAGCTGGAAACTGTCACGTAAACAAACAGACGCGTTTCGGTAACAACCTTCATCTATGTTTACCGAAGCGCCCGCCCGCCATGTTTTTAAACCATCATATTGTACACAAACATCGATGAGGGACCAACGTCAATCACGTAGTCTCCAACATTTCCTCCCCAATGTCGGCGCCATCTTGAAATGTCAGATTACCAACAAGCCTGGGTATCAATACTCTACTTGCAAATTCGTGCAGAATAAAGGAAGAATTAATCCATGCACGTTAATCAAGCCCTGGATGGGCATACACCTGGAGAAATTCTCCAACAAACAAAACATGGCTGGGGCTGCCTACTACTAAATACTCTATACAATCATAAGCATAAATAATAGCAAAAATACTGAGAGGGTAGGAATCATAAGCATAAATAATAGCAAAAATACTGAGAGGGTAAACAACTACTGAGTCTATACAACTAGGGATACTATATATTATATACAATACGTAATGTTTCTACAGGAAGCATCCAAGGTAAAGTAACGGGTCCTATAATCGGGTTCAAGTACAAATACAAATACAAAGCAATCTCTGCAAGTATACATATACACATATATACATATATACACATATACACATCATATATATACACACAGTATACAGTATATATACACATTATATATATAGCTGCAAAATCCAATGTCGTCAGACTATAGTGAAGGAAGGGGAAGATAGAATGTTAGGTTTCATTCCCCTAGATGCACAGCTAACTCTTCACTACTTTTGAGGCCCCATGGTGTTTTAGTTTGTAGATCGATAATGTACCGTGACTCCAATCTCCGGAGTTTAAGTATCCTATCTCCCCCTCTAGGATTCAACGGTACATGGTCCAAACAAAAGTAGCTCAACTCATCTCGATTGCGATTGTGAGTTTTGTCAAAATGACGTGCTACGGGGTAGGTCTCGTCTCCTTTACTGATCGCCCGCATGTGTTCTAGAATCCTGATCTTCGTAGGATGGATAGTACTGCCCACGTAGCGCAGGCCACATGGACATACTAGGCAGTAGACTGTATATGGAGTGGTGCATGTGAGGAATTTCCTGATGTTCCTACTGATTCTCATAATAGGGATTTCATAGCTAAGCACTCTTTTACTCCCTTTGCAGGCTTTGCATTTGCCACATGGAAAAAACCCTCCTAGTGCCCCAAAAGGTGATCTGGGGGCATCTCTCAGGTAACTGCACAGTAAATCATTTTTGATGGACCTAGCTTTTCTAAATGTGACAAGGGGATGGGATGGAAGATCAGTCCCTATCACGCCATCAGTCTGTAAAATGTGCCAGTCAGTGGACAGAACAGGTGGTCGTGTGGTACCGTTACATTGATGACTTGTTCATCGTGTGGAACGGTTCACTCGACTCGGCCAGGGACTACATAGATGTGTTGAATAACAACAAGGTTAATCTAGAATTCACAGGGGAGATAGATGCCATATCTGTGAATTATTTGGATGTTAACATCTATGTAGAAGAAGGACAGTTGAAAACCAAACTTTTCCGCAAAGAGACAGCGGGGAATTCTGTCCTGCATGCCTCGAGCAGCCACCCCACTAATCTGGTTAGGAGCATCCCCTATGGGGAATTGCTCCGTATAAAAAGGAACAGTTCAGATGATAAAGAGTTTCAAGAGGCAGTCACAGATAGCATCAGACGTTTCGAAGCCCGAGGTTACAGTAAAGGGGTTCTGGAGAAAGCTTTTGAAAAGGTGAAGGTCATTAAAAGGGCGGATTTGCTTAAAAGTGTAAAAACCCAGGATGTGGGTGATACCATCAATGGGGGCAAATTCAGACTCATAACTACCTTCTCGAGGGATGCGGGGGACCTCAAAAGGATCATGCGCAAGAACTGGCACATTTTACAGACTGATGGCGTGATAGAGACTGATCTTCCATCCCATCCCCTTGTCACATTTAGAAAAGCTAGGTCCATCAAAAATGATTTAGTGTGCAGTTACCTGAGAGATGCCCCCAGATCACCTTTTTGGGGCACTAGGAGGGTTTTTCCATGTGGCAAATGCAAAGCCTGCAAAGGGAGTAAAAGAGTGCTTAGCTATGAAATCCCTATTATGAGAATCAGTAGGAACATCAGGAAATTCTTAACATGCACCACTCCATATACAGTCTACTGCCTAGTATGTCCATGTGGCCTGCGCTACGTGGGCAGTACTATCCATCCTACGAAGATCAGGATTCTAGAACACATGCGGGCGATCAGTAAAGGAGACGAGACCTACCCCGTAGCACGTCATTTTGACAAAACTCACAATCGCAATCGAGATGAGTTGAGCTACTTTTGTTTGGACCATGTACCGTTGAATCCTAGTGGGGGAGATTCGATACTTAAACTCCGGAGATTGGAGTCACGGTACATTATCGATCTACAAACTAAAACACCATGGGGCCTCAATAGTAGTGAAGAGTTAGCTGTGCATCTAGGGGAATGAAACCTAACATTCTATCTTCCCCTTCCTTCACTATAGTCTGACGACATTGGATTTTGCAGTTATATATATATAATGTGTATATATACTGTATACTGTGTGTATATATATGATGTGTATATGTGTATATATGTGTATATGTATACTTGCAGAGATTGCTTTGTATTTGTATTTGTACTTGAACCCGATTATAGGACCCGTTACTTTACCTTGGATGCTTCCTGTAGAAACATTACGTATTGTATATAATATATAGTATCCCTAGTTGTATAGACTCAGTAGTTGTTTACCCTCTCAGTATTTTTGCTACTATTTATGCTTATGATTGTATAGAGTATTTAGTAGTAGGCAGCCCTAGCCATGTTTTGTTTGTTGGAGAATTTCTCCAGGTGTATGCCCATCCAGGGCTTGATTAACGTGCATGGATTAATTCTTCCTTTATTCTGCACGAATTTGCAAGTAGAGTATTGATACCCAGGCTTGTTGGTAATCTGAATGAATGAATGAATGAATGGAAACTTGTAATCGCACTACTTAGCCCGAAGGCATCAAAGCGCCTAAACAAAACAGTTCGAAAAAGAGGCAGATCGTATCTAAGCGTAGGCCCTGGCAAAAAGCCAGGTCTTAAGGGCCTTCCTAAAAGCCAGAGCCGAGGGAAGAGATCTTATCTCCAGAGGCAGGGAATTCCACTGCCTGGGAGCAAGAGTTGAGAAAGCTCTACCTCCCCACCTAGCCTTACGTATCCTGGGCACTGAAAGCAGAAGTTTATTTGACGACCGGAGGGTTCTGGGGGGAATGTATGGGACCAGCAAATCCTTCATACCCCCAGACCGATTAGTTGCCAAGGCTCTATAAATCAAAGTCAGGGATTTAAAGGATATCCTGGACTCAATAGGGAGCCAATGTAAGGTCCTTCTTGCTTGATGGGTCTTGGCCCGTTTAGGCAGGTCCAGGACCAGTCTAGCGGCAGCATTCTGCACCATCTGTAGACGAGACACCAAGCCCTTATTGATGCCCAAATAAAGAGCATTGCAATAATCAAGTCTGGACCCAATCAATGCCAGGACAGTATGTTTCCTGGCCTGGAAAGACAGATAGTGCCTGATCCTCCTTAAGATGTTTATCTGTCCCCAACAGGTGGAGATGGTCCTGCTTACCTGTTGATCCATCCTCAAAAGGGGATCGATCAAAACACCCAGATTTTTGGCCAGGGTCGACGGAGTAGGGCACACCCCCATAGAGGGCGGCCACCAATCAGTTGACCAGAAATCCTCCTTTCCCCCGAACACCAGGAACTCTGTCTTATCCCCATTGAATTTCAATGAGTTACCCACCATCCATTGAGCGACTGCCTTCAAACAGTTTTTAAAATTGGACATTGACATTTCAAGATGGCGCCGACATTGGGGAGGAAATGTTGGAGACTACGTGATTGACGTTGGTCCCTCATCGATGTTTGTGTACAATATGATGGTTTAAAAACATGGCGGGCGGGCGCTTCGGTAAACATAGATGAAGGTTGTTAACGAAACGCGTCTGTTTGTTTACGTGACAGTTTCCAGCTAATAAACTTTGGAAACTGCCCCCGCGAGTGCTGTCTTTCTCTTTGGATGGTGGATGTGAGAAGGAGAGTCGCAGCAATAATATATATATATATATATATATATATTATCTACTGGCGGTCGCCAGTAGATAGTTATAGTTACAACCTAGTTTCCATAGGAAATCTCAAAATTCTATTTTGAATAACTTTGGCGCCGGTTGACGAATACTCGCGAAATTTTCAAAACTAATGGGGCGCTCCGTTCAGCCCCTACCCTGAAAGTCTCGGGGTGATTCGTCAAGCAGGGGCCGAGAAAAAAGGGGGGTCCCAAAACGCGTTTTCCCCATGCATTTTTCCATAGGACCTTTAGACACAGCTACAGCCCGAACGGCTGAACAGAATTACTTGAAATTTGGCAGAGAGGTAGCCATAAGGTCAAGGAAGTGCCTTTTGCAGGTCTGGTGTAAATCTGTTCAGTATTTCCTGAGAAAATAGCATTTAAAAGCATATCAATATCTATACGCGCGCACCATGCCCGCACTGTGTGCGCACCCTGCCGTGCGCGAGCGCAATTCTGATTGGTTGTTAGATGTCGGTAAACATTCGAATCGGTCGAAACCAGGAAGTGTTGGCCGCCATTTTGTCTCTCGCAGTCTGAGGGGGTGAAAAACAAAGGTGGAGAACGTGAAAAGGGGGCAGAGTGGACAGTTCCTGACCCCCTAGCCTTGGTCAGGGGGTCACAGAAGGACCCCAAAGGGAGAAAAAACAAAATTAGTTTTTTTTTTAAACTCGCGAGCTGCACGCACCCTGCGCGCACTGCGAACCGTGGGTGCTCGGTGCGCGACCAGGCCGCCGTGTCGTTAAATGAAACCCCAAATTGAGGCCGGGGTGCCTCGAAACGCGTCGGCATACACACCCTTACCGGGACATGGAGGCGAGCTGATTGAGATTGCCGGAGGGCGGGAGTGTTGTCGAGTGCTGCCTCAAAGCTGAAAGGCAATTTGGGGTTTCATTTAACTACACGGCAGCCTGGTCGTGGAGGCATGCACCATCCCATGAAAGAGAAACGGGAGGCTGCGGTTGAAACGTTTCATGCCGGTCAGCACAGCATTCCTTATATGAAAAATGTCTTGCCAAAATGAACTGGTTCCTACTCAAGGATTTTAATATTTGTGTGTTATTCCAAACAGCGCATTGAATTAAGCAGAGGAGAGCAGTAACAAGCGTCAATGGACTCCTATTCCCAGCAGTCACTATGATGGCCACGTACACTGAGCACGTAAACTGGGTGATAAAAACGAATAAAAAGATGCGGATGCATTTAAATGAAGAAGGACTCTTACTGCACTGTTTGTACAAGCCTGTGAAAAAGAGGCCGGGGTGCCTCGAAACGCGTCGGCATACACACCCTTACCGTGACATGGAGGCGAGCTGATTGAGATTGCCGGAGGGCGGGAGTGTTGTCGAGTGCCGCCTCAAAGCTGAAAGGCAATTTGGGATTTCATATATATATATATATATATATTCACTGAAAAAACCATAGGTTTCACACACGTTATAGTTAGGAATTAGCATTTAAAAAACCTTGCAAATTCACTGAAAAAACCATAGGTTTCACACATGTTATAGTTAGCGGAAATTTTACTGATAAAAAACCAGTGAAATTGCCCCGTTATAGTTAGTGCTGGCAACTATAACTCACGCGACCGCAATCCTCTGCTGATGCTAATACTGTATTTAGACACTTATTTGCCCATGTCTTCTTCCATACATTTTTAGCTATACATATATTACAAATATTTTTTTTTCATAAAGACACATATGTCATCAGCAGAAGATTGCGGTCGCATGAGTTATAGTTGCCAGCACTAACTATAACGGGGCAATTTCACTGGTTTTTTATCAGTAAAATTTCCGCTAACTATAACATGTGTGAAACCTATGGTTTTTTCAGTGAATTTGCAAGGTTTTTTAAATGCTAATTCCTAACTATAACGTGTGTGAAACCTATGGTTTTTTCAGTGAATTTGTACGGTTTTTTAAATGCTAAGTTACTTTACGCCATTCGAGGCGTGCGCGCCCACTTAACGCAGTTCGTTCCGTGCACGGTTTTTATCAACTTTAATAAGCCCTGTACATTTGGTGGCCTTCGGCCACCAAAAGCACAGGGGGTGGGGTCAATGTGGATAGTGTTTTTTTATTTCGATTTTATAATTTCATGTTGCCAAAATTTAGTTTTTTTTACCTATTAATAAGCCCTGTACGTTTGGTGGCCTACGGCCACCAAAAGCACAGGGGGTGGGGTAAGTGTGGATAGTGTTTTTTTTATTTTATTTTTTTTACCGTACGCTTACGGTAAGCGTACGGTAAGCGTACTCGGCGAAATTGCCGAAAAAAAAATAAAACCGTTTTTGCTCTTGGGGGATGTTTGGGGACTCCCTCAACATGACTATGTGGGAGGGAGTTGTCAAAACAGCCCCGTAACATGTTTTTGGCCATCTTGTTTGATAAACAACACTCAGTGCGAGAGACAAAATGGCGGCCGCCGCTTCCTGGTTTCGGCCGATTCGAATGTTTACTAAGATCTAAGAGCCAATCAGAATCGTGCTCGCGCACGCCACCGTACGCTTACCGTAAGCGTACGGTAAGCGTACCGTAAGCGGGCTCAGATATATATATTGATTTAAAGGCTATTTTCTCAGAATCTACTGAACAGATTTACACCAAACCTACAAAAGGCACTTCCTTGACCTAGGGACTACCTCTCTGCCAAATTTTGAGTAATTCTGTTCAGCCGTTCGGGCTGTAGCTCGTTCTAAAGGTCCTATGGAAAAATGCATGGGAAAAACGCGTTTTGGGACCCCCCTTTTATCTCAGCCCCCGCTTGACGGATCCCCCCGAGACTTTCAGGGTAGGAGCGGAGCGTAGCGCCCCACCTATTTTGAGAAATTCGCGAGGATTCGTCGACCGGCGCCAAAGTTATTCAAAATAGAATGTTGAGGTTTTCCTATGGAAACGTGGTCCTAACTATAACTACCTACTGGCGACCGCCAGTAGGTAATATATATATACATATATATATATATATATATTCACTGAAAAAACCATGGGTTTCACACACGTTATAGTTAGGAATTAGCATTTAAAAAACCTTAGAAATTCAATGAAAAAACCAAAGGTTTCACACATGTTATAGTTAGCTGGACATTTCACTCGTAAAAAACCAATGAAATTCCCCCGTTATAGTTAGTTCAGCTAACTATAACTCGTGCGCCCGCAATGCACTGCTGATGACGTCACATATTACATCACTCATGACATGGTCAGTGACATCACTCATGACATCACTGATGACATCTCAAATGACATCACTGATGACATCACCGATGACATCATCCAGTGAATGTGTGTATTTCTGAAAATTAAATATGTTTTATATATGTATATCTCAAGGATGATGGAAGAATAAATGGGTATATAAGTGTCTAAATGGATGATTTGTTTTTGAAAAATTGATTGTGTAACTGACTGATTAAGTGTTTCATAGTGAATACATGGCTTACTGAGTAATGTTTAAATATGTAAATATCTGTATCAGTCTCTCACTTTGTGTATAAGTGGCTGCATGGGTTGGTGAGTAGCTACATGGGTGTCTATATAGGTTATTAGTTGTTTTTTTAAGTATCAGTCTGAGTGTCTGCATGGTTCGGTGGGGGTATTACGTAGTGCATAGGTGCATGAATGAGTGATTCACTCTTTGTATGTGTTGAAGACAGCATGTGTGCAGGACTGTATGGGTGGATGAGTGTGTGTATGGGTGTGTTAGTGAGTGAATGACTGTCTCAATAGTGTCTTTATGAGTAACTACATGTCTTTAAAACTAGTATATGTGACTATTGGTGTATATAAGTGAGTATATGTGAGAGTGAGAGATTGAAAGAGTTCCTGTATGAATAAGTATGTGTTTCTATAAGTGACTGTTTAAAAGACTAAGTATGTGTAAGTTTCCGTAGAAGTAAGTGTGGTGGTGTGTGTATAACTGTATATGCAAATAAATGTATGTTTGATTCTTTATTAGCATGAGTGACTTTGTGTGTGAGTAACTCTATGGATGAGTGGCATTGTGTAACAGGATGTATAGGTGTATGAGTACATATGATGAGTGAGTACATGTATGAGTGACTGTATAGGACTGTTGGTGAATGAGTGGATGTGTATGTTGCTCTTAGAATTACTGAAGAGGTTGTTGTAACTGGTATTGGTATGTCCATTGTTTTGAAAATTTTTGTCTCTATTTTTGAATGTGTGTATCAAAGGTTATATTAGGGTGAGAGGAGGTCTGCCACTCTATCACAAGGATGATGTCATCAGTGATGTCATCAGTGATGTCATTTGAGATGTCATCAGTGATGTCATGAGTGATGTCACTGACCATGTCATGAGTGATGTAATACGTGACGTCATCAGCAGTGCATTGCGGGCGCGCGAGTTATAGTTAGCTGAACTAACTATAACGGGGGAATTTCATTGGTTTTTTACGAGTGAAATGTCCAGCTAACTATAACATGTGTGAAACCTTTGGTTTTTTCATTGAATTTCTAAGGTTTTTTAAATGCTAATTCCTAACTATAACGTGTGTGAAACCCATGGTTTTTTCAGTGAATTTGCAAGGTTTTTTAAATGCTAATTCTTATATTTACTTTTTTTTTTTTTTTTTTGCAATGTTTTTTACATATTTTTATTTTAAATTTATTTCCTCTTTAAAGACTATGGTTAAATTAAAAAAATTCTACAATATATTTTTTATTTTTACCTTTTTTTTAAACTAAACAGGTAAGATTTAGTAGTATAACATAGTGAATCTTTTTTTCCCTTTTTTTTTTTTTTTTAGTATTTTTTTAACGTGCGCGTACGGTAAGCGCACGTCTTGCTTTTAGTACGTTAGATTTCTACGCTGTTTGCGTTGAGTTACGCAATTTATGTAGACGTGCGTCACGCGCACGCGGCGCGTAACGCGTACCCTGCACGCGCATGTTACGCGGAAGTGAAGGGGCGTGCCTGTTTTGCGCATGCGCGCGTGTCTTTTTTACGCGCATGCGTAATTTTACCGTAAGCGCTCCGTAAGCGCACCGTAAGCGTAACGTACGCGCACGTTGGGTCATGTGACCAAGAAACAACACTTTTGATTGGTTTTTACTACTTTCAGTTCTAGAACTCTCCTACACCACACCCATTCCCCTCATTTCTGCTTGTGATCCCTTAGGAGAAGGAGCTGAGTTGTCTTTGTGATACGATGGCAGAACAGCAGACCTCTTCGGAGAGTGAGGCTAGCAGCACTACCTTGAGGCAGAGAAGGAGGAAACAAAAGAGCTCTTTCATATGGGAGTATTTTTCTTTTCCAGAGGGCAAGAAAAAGGTAAATGCACCTTTAGTGACTTGTAAGCTGTGTGACCGTGCACTTTCAAGAGGGAATCCTAACAAGAAGTATTCCTTCGGGAATCACACTATGTTGAGACACCTTCATGATGTACACGGTAGGACATATGCTCGACATACTGGAGGAAACCCTTCAGTAAGTCAACCAAGCACATCCACAGCAGCTCAGCCTGGTCGATCATCTGCAGGGCCGAGTCCATCTTCGGCAGGTCAGCTGAGCCCTTCATCTGTGGGGGGAGAATCTCCTTTTTCTGGTCCTCAGGAAACTAACCATCGGTTTGCGAGGGTTACAATGCGGTGCCCCACTTGTTATGGTCTAATTGTTCATAGGGAGACCAGTGTTGCCCTAGTTAACAATAAAATAGACCAGCACATTTGTCCTACCGACTAATATTCCCATTCTTTCTTTCCTCTGTCCCTGTACGAACACAACGGCACTTTTAAGAGCCAACCTTACCTTTCAACTTTTTTTTATATATTTTTTTTAACTTTTTTTTGATATTTTTTTTACCGTACGCGTAATTTTTTTTTTTTTTTTAAAAACACTAAAAATCAATTATCACATTACAAGGTCCTTGAGAGATTACAATGAAAAACTGAAAATGTGATTGTGGAGAAGTGGAAAAAAGGGACCATGAAATTTCTGACTTACCATACCCACTCAAAAAATTATTTATTAATTAAAATGTAATTTAAATTGCTATAAAAATGGTTCAAGTTTTCGAAAATTTTCTTTCTCAATCTGAAAAAAACGAAAAAAGTATTAATATTTAATAAAACATTTTATAATACAGTACACATATTTACATATTTTCCAAAAACAATTTTTTGCCTTTTTTTTGCTGTTTTCAGAATATATTGCATTTCACTATAAATCGTGAAAGCAATTGCATTCATCACTTTACAGCGGGCAAAAAAAAAATGACAATCTCAAAGATTGTTTAAAAAAGCCCAGAATCTCTTCTCAGTTAAACATAACATTTCGAAATGCAAAATATTATTCATTAAAAATATCATCTAATAACAAAAACTATTTCTAAAAAATACCGTCTGACAATTTTCTTACAGAAGCATAATCTCAAAAATAATATATCTCAAATAAATCCACAATACATCTAGTTTCCTTTCTTTTAGGCCAAATGTTAATTTTTGAAATTATTTTTTGATTAAATTTCCAACGATAATCCAATAAAATTTCAAAATTTAAATTGTACAGATGTTACCAATTCTCTCTAAAATGTTGGTTTCCGAAAGATTAATTAGGATTTAATTAAGTCCACAATACAATTGGATACCTTTCCTTTAGGCCAAATGGTAATTTTAAAAATCTTTTTTGATTAAATTTCCAACGGTAATCCAATAAAATACAAAAATTTAAATTGTACAGATGTTACCGATTCTCTGTAAAATGTTGTTTTCTGAAACATTAATTAAGAATTATATAAGTCCACAATACAATTGGTTACCTTTCCTTTAGGCCAAATGATAATTTTAAAAATCTTTAAATTTGAAAATTCCAATGGTAATCCAAAAAAAGGGTAAAATTGATTTGTACAGATCTTGCCAAGTCTCTCTAAAATGTAGGTTTCAGAAAGATTAGATAGGAATTTGCTAAATCAAAAGGCAAACGTTGCTTGAAAATCAATTTTGAATCATTACACAGTGTCCAGCCTTTTTCACATTTAAGATAAACTGTGTACTGTCCAGAAGTAACAGTAGGTCCTTCATGGAAAATTATTGCAACTGTTACAAAAGTTTTTCCTGAAATTGATAATTGCTGTCCTGTAAACTTCTTTATTAAAGTATCCAATTTTGAACCATCAGCTCTACATCGTTGCATCATTAAAATGACATACTGTCCGTATTCCTTTAAAATTAACGTTGAAAACATGTCAGATTTACACTCACCACATTGCATGCTATGATTAGCATCTTTAACTAATTTAGCAAAAGTGACTGTTTTACTCTCTGGCAATGTTAAATAAATAAACCTTTCAGAATCAACATTAGAGCCACATGTATTGAAACAGTTTTCACAACTATGTTCCCATTTATAAGACAGACCAAACAAATTTTCAATGTGTACACCTTCTTCTTCCAGTTGTGGTAAATAATTTAATTACCGGTACTTAATTTGATGCGGAAAATTAATAAGAATAGCTCAGTAAAATAAGAGGCAGAATCCGTGGTATTAGAGATTCGGAACGGGCTTTATTCCAATAACAATTCGAATTGTGGGCTTCATATTCCATCACCACGGAGGTTCAGGAAGTGAAGGACTCCATACTTTATTGACAGGTAATCATTTTTATAGAAGAGGCATTACAGTGAAACAGATGCAGGAGGCGTAACAGTTGATAACAGAGATAAAGACATACATGCGTAACTAAAATGGGTGTAACTAGGCGTAACTAAAGAACGTCATTAGGTATGATGTCACAAATGGGTGGTTCCATGAAAGAATTTCGCAATGTCAGCAAAAATACTTGGCAGAGATGCGCGCGCAGCAGCATGACGTGTGATTTGACGTGCAACTAGGGGGTGAAGGGGACTTGACATTTAGCTCTACATGTGGAGACAGAAGTCTGGGGGGTCAAGTCAACCTAATCCCAAATCATATCTAACATCCTATGTTTAAAGAACTATGTTATCCAAAAGGAAAGGTCTCTCGAACAAAATCTATTCTATACTGACTGTGAGTGCGTGTACAAGCGTCTAAGTGTCTACATGAGATGCAAGGGCAGAAATCTTTCATAGTAACAGGGCTATGAATTACTTGCATAAAGACAGAGAAGCCGGGCCCTTTGCTCGGTAGCTGGAAGAATGTTTACCTAAACTGCTAGACAGGAATGCATCGGATGAGGAGCGGAGCAGAGCAGATAATCTTGAAGGTGAAATACAGTTTTTGGCAGGCAGACAGGCCGAGTCAGGCACCGTTAGCCGCGCAGGGAGTAGGACAAAGTTCATGGATACAGATGCGAGCTCAGACTGGAGCTTTCAGAGGCAGAAGGCAGGAAAAGGCTTAATGGCAGAATCAGGGCCTACTCGCCTGGACTGTAAAATGGGATAAATGAACCATATAAAGCCGGTGGCCTTTCATACTTAGGAATAGAATATCCGGCCCATTCATGGCGGATCTGAAAGAGGACATGTTGACGGTAGACGCACATGTGTTTGCGTCTTCATAACTGGAACTGGAGGGAACATACATGTACTTGTGACTTATACATGAAACCGTTGGGGTCCAAGATAGGGGACATAACTGATCATAAAAATCCATATTTCCACATTCCCTCCTTGTCCCCTACTGGCCCTTAGGAGATATCAATCTTCATCAATCCGTCGATCTGTTCATATAGCATCATTTGTTCTCCTTTCTTCTTCCGGGATGAATGAAATCTTGGTGGTGGAATACACGATGTGGCACACAGACCACAAATCGCTGGTCCACATTGTAGACATAAGCAGCAACTGAATAGTATGAGAAAGCCAATACCTAGGAAGGATAGGACCCTCCATCCCCAGGCTGACAATACACTCCAAAACCAACCGGACCAAGTCCAGGTGCCTGGATTCTGGTGTATCTGGCTTACAATCTTATGAAGGCGGGTTATGGCTTTATATACTGACGGCGAATTTTCTGGTATGAAAATGCAACAACTTGATCCGATGACCCTACAAGCTCCGCCCCTATCGGCCAGGATGACGTCAAGGACAAGACGATTTTGAAGCACAACAATCCGCATAGCAGACTGCTCTTCTGTTAAATTGCCTAAGGCGGAAATAGTTTCGTTCACTACTGCTTCAAGGGTTCTGGTTAATCTACGTATCAACTTACTATTAGTGACTGTACCTATATAAGGGAAGAAACCTTTATTGAAATCTGTGTATTTTTCCCATGCTGTTTCAGTGTAATCGACGATTGGGAGATCTCTCTGCTGTCTATTGTGTACTAAATGAGTATTTCTATGATAATCAGGAGGAGCTAGGAAAACAGGTGGCAAAAGGAATCCGATGTAACAGGTACCATCCCAATCTAGAGGCAAACGTATATATGCAGTCTGACCACATACGAAGTAGGAATGGCGAGAAGCTCTAAATGTAGACTTGCCTTGATCACTGAATTCTATTACAGTGGTGCATCTACTATGGCCCATATGTATGGAACCATTCTTTCTTACACACAATTCACCTTTAACTGGAAATACTGACATAGCGGGCAAAATTGGTGCAGCTTCGGATTCAACATTCAGGATCATGAGATTAAGCGTGAAATTACCTAATCCGTATACTTCATTTTCTAGATCAGTTCCTGTTCTTTTGGGAAGTCCCTCCTTGTTAGGGTAGCAGACTTTAAGCAAAACTAAGTTCAGGTTTCCCCATACCCAGTTGTCTTGATAAACTGCGGAATTCGAATCTAGGGAATTAATTAAACTAAACCATGCTCCACAGGAGCCATTGTGTGTGAACGGATAGGGAAAGAGAGGCAGAATTCCCTTATAGTTCTGATAGGGAGGGAGTCGGCCACATATCCAACAATTTGTAGCATTGCTAGTCTGATGGGAATGATGTAACATACTAATAAAAGTGTTATTGCGCAGCGCAAATCTATAGGACAACTCATGCGGGGGTAATTCACTAAAAGAATGTTCAGCAGTAACATTGTAAACATGTTTAGAAATAGGATAATATATGTGCAACAATATACTTGCAGCGATTATTAAAAGACTTAAGAAAAACAAAATTAATAACGTCACTGTGCAATGACTACGCAGTGATTTACAGTACGCATGCTTTTTCAACTGCATCTTTCGGTTTCTTTCTCTATTCAGGTCTAGGGGATACATGTCAGAGACAAATTCGACCGATTCACCTTGGAGAGGACTTAAACAATCAAATTGTCTGACTTATTAGACCGTAATTTTAGTTTGTATAGTTCCTTATCGCTTTGTTCAATCAAAGGAAGCTTTGAGTCAATCGGTGAAGACACGCGAGGTGTAACGTTTACATCAGACGGTAGTCCATGAAATTTCTTGATATGACTTGAATGTAACCATCCTTTGCGACCTTCGATCTTCACGGCTGTCCTCGTGGTGAGTAGTACAAGTTGAGGCGATTTCCACCTAGGATCCAGCTGAGTCTTCCGGTCAAAATTCCGCACTAACACCAGGTCCCCGGGAACTACGTCATGGGGTTTCACCTCGGTGTTGTCGGGAAAGGCTGCAGCTACCTGTGAACGACAAGATTGTAGTGCAGACATCAAGGAAGCCAGGTAATCTGTCAGCATATTACAGTCAACATCAGTTATTTTGCGTGGTATAGGCGTCCCCCACATATTTGGTGGTCTGCCAAAGATCACCTCATAAGGGGATAGCCCTGTTCGAGAGTGCGCTACCATTCTCATGTAAAAGAGTGCAACTGGTAAGGCTACTACCCAATCGACACCTTTCTCTTTACATATTTTGGACAATCTAATTTTCAGAGTTTGATTATGTCGTTCCACGAGACCTGCTGCCTCGGGGTGTCGGACACAGTGAAATTTCCATTGATAGCCTAACAAAAGTGAAACGTGTTTCATTAGTTCGGATGAGAACGGCTGGCCGTTATCTGAGTAGACAACACGTGGTAAACCGTACCGTGGGAAGAATTCTCGAACCAACTGTTTGGCAGTAGTCGGGGTAGTGTAATCTGAGACCGGGTATGCCTCTGTCCAACGGGAAAGAGCACAGACAACTACAAGAACATATTTGAATCCTCGACATCGTTCCATCTGGATATAATCCATCTGGAGGACTTCAAAAGGATGATCAGGAGGCTGAAATCCACCCTGTTCTACGGGAATGCTTTTACCTGGGTTAAACTGACAACAGATCATACAGGTACGAACTTTTTGTTTAGCTGCTGTTCGTAAATGTTTGTTGAACCAAATGTGTTGAATGCTGTCTAGCATAGCTTTTTCTCCTAGGTGCGCTGGACTATGTATCGTATTAATGATAACTTGAACCATAGAGTCAGGAAGGAACCATACAGATTTTTCCTTCGTCATCCATCCTTGATCCGTTTGGATCCCTCCTAATTCAGTCCATTTCTTTATTTCATCTGGTGTAGCATGTGTCTGTATGTCAATTACGTCAAGAGCGGGATCCTTAACCGTCATGCAATGTGTTGGTGTCGGAACTATTGTCTTTATCATGTCAGATGTGTGAGTTTGAGCAGTCTGTTTAGCTGTTCTGTCAGCTAGATCATTGCCTTGGGAAATGATATCAGTAACTTTCGTATGAGCTTTACATTTCATAATTGAGATTGCAGTGGGTAGATGTATTGCATCTAATAAGGCATGAATGAGGGGTCCGTGCTGAATGTGGGCACCGTGAGAAGTTAAATAACCTCTCTCTCGCCACAGCACGCCGAAGTCATGTACAACTCCGAATGCATAACGTGAATCAGTGTATATGTTGACTTTCTTATTTGTGGCTTGAATACAGGCTTGTGTCAGAGCGATGAGCTCTGCTGCTTGAGCTGACAAGGTATTTATGCAATATGTTTCAATGACTTCAGTGTCTGTTGTGACTGCATACGCGGCCACTAGCTCTCCTGTACTTGTTCTCATACATGAACCATCTACATACAACGTCAGGTCTGGATCTGACAATGGGACGTCTGTCAAGTCTTGTCTGGGTTTCGTCGTGATAGTAATAACTTCAATACAATCATGTGCTAGTGGGTCTGTTCCGTTTACTGGCAAAAGTGTGGCAGGATTTAACGTATTACAACGTCTGATTTCTATGTGTGGCTGAAACAATGTTAATTCGTAACCGGTAAATCTTGCTATAGTCAAGTGTTGTGTTTGCGTTCGGTTCACAAGAACCTCTACTGCGTGTGGTACTTGTACTGTCAATGGATGTCCTAACACTATGGCATCGCTTTGTCTGATTGCTAAAGCTGTCGCTGCCACTGATTTCAGGCACGCAGGCAGAGCCTGAGCTACGGGATCTAATGTACTAGAAAAATAAGCACATGGTTTGTGTGATCCTGCTTGTTCCTGTGTGAGTACTGACAAGGCAGTACCTTCGCGTTCTGTAACAACGAGCGTAAAATGTTTATTGTAACATGGTGTTGCTAAAACCGGTGCTTGACATAAAGCTTTCTTTAGGCTTTCAAAAGCTTGTGTATGTTCCTGAGTCCAAGGGAGGACAGTTGATGTGGCCGCCTCCTGTGTTGTCAACTGAATGAGTGGTTTTGCTAGAAATGCATACTGAGGGATCCACTGCCTACAATATGAAGTGAGGCCTATAAAAGCCCGTACCTCCTTTTGTGTCTTGGGTATTGGCATGTTAGCAATTAACTGGATGCGATCTGACGTAAGCTGCCTTCCCTCCTTGGACAGCGAGTGCCCAAGGTAAACAACTCGCTGGACACAGAATTGCAGCTTAGAAGGGGACACCTTGTGCCCCTTTTCGGCCAAAAATTGTAAAACCGTCAGTGAGGCTTTTTCACATTCAGGTTCGCTTCTAGCGGTGATCAGCAGATCATCGACATATTGAAGCAGGGCAGTGTTGACTGGCATGTGGATACTGTCAAGTTCTCGTTTCAGTGCTTGGCTATAGATGCTGGGGCTTTCTGTGAATCCTTGAGGTGCGCGTGTGAATTTAAAGCTTCGTCCATTTAAACTAAATCCGAACAAGTATTGGCTTTCCGGATCTATTGGGACGCTGAAAAAGGCATTCTTGAGATCAATTACAGTAAAGAATGTTGCTTCGGAATCAATGGCTGTCAGTAATGAAGAAATGTCTGGGACTACGGGGTATTGTGGTACAATACATTTATTTAATTCACGCAGATCAATAACCAATCGATATACTGGCGGGGCTTTTGGATCAGTTCGTTTAAGAATCGGAATTATCGGGGAATTACATACATTGGAGTCGGTTTCCACAACCACTCCTTGGGTAATAAGCTCGTCAATGATTTGCAGTAAAGCCACTACAGCATCTGGGGGTAACTTGTATTGTCGCATTCGTGGTAGTACCACTCCTGTCTTTAGTGTGACTCGATATGGTGTAATGTTCATGCAACCAACATCTGTAGGGCCTTGTGCCCATAAATGTGTGGGTAAAGTCTGCAGTCGGTGATCCATGTCTCGGGACACATAGTGCCCTTTGAAATCACGTAAAAACAATCTTACTCCTTCCGGAGAACAACATATTATAGCTCCTAGAGCTTTCAATGTTTTTATACCTAACAGGTTTTCTGGACATGATTTAGTAAGCAATAAATCTGTAGTTCGTGTCAAGGGACCAATCGTAAGTGGAAGAGGCTGTGATACTTCGTTAATGATAGGTTTTCCTGAAAAACCAAGGGAAATATTCTGTGAGCCTGAGAGGGGTGCCCCTGGAACTTCACTACGTTTTATGGTTGTTCGGCTTGCCCCTGTATCAAGTAAAAATTTTCTATCTTGGCCTAATAGTTCACTGTGTACATAAGGTCCTTCTTGATCTACAGGGACCTCGATAAGGGGTAAGCCAACTTCCCTCTCTAGGCTGCTTCATGAGTATCGTTGATAATCAGGATAGTCATACTGTGCGGTCTGATACATCTGTCGTGTCGTTGTTTGTGTGGCAGCAATAGGCTGCGGTGGTGGAGCTGGCATAGACTGTTGCGGAGCTGGCATGGACTGTGCATGCTGTGGGGCTCCTTGTTGGTTCTGATCCTGTCTAAGTGGCCGTGGTCTTTCTTTTGTATTACCTATGGCGATATTATGTTTTAAAACTGGACAATCGTGTACATAATGACCTGGCTGTTTACAATAGTTGCATGTCCCTTTTACAGAACCTGCTGAAACACTGGACTGTGTCATACCCTTTTTATGACCGTCAGCTGGAACTGTCTGGGAAACTAGCATTTTCATTTTCGTGTCTTTCATGCGTCTTTGTTCATGTTCTTGTTCCTCTCTAATTCTATTGTGATGGTACTGTAGCATTTGTAACATTTGTGACGGAGTGTTACCTTGCCAGGTACTCTCGAATTTCAATACTCTATTCTTAACTTGGGGCAAGGAATTTTCAACTAATTTCGTCACAAACAGATGTGGATACGATTCGCTACTTGCTTTTATTCCACTATTTATACCAAAACATTTTTCGAATCGGACATAGAAATCACTAGTGTCTTCATCTTGCTTTTGTTTACAGGCTGAGATTGCACCCCAGTCTTCCTTTTTCGTAGTTAATAAACGTGGCAGTACCTGTACTAATAAACCTGGTAGTATTTTGGTCTTTTCCCCAAGCCCTAAACCTGGACCTCGAGCTGTTTCTTCATTTTCTAATGCTGTCCAATCTATCTTTTGGTCTCCCACCTCCCAATCCTTTTCTTTGAGTTTTTCGTAAATGCCCGCAGGCATTAATACCTTTAATATTTTCATAATGTCGGGATAGGTATACTCTCCCATGAGCAACATGTCTTTAATTTCACGGTGGAAACCCGCTGGGTCTTTGTCATGACTGGGTACCACTTTCTTCATTTCTAATAGTTCCATTTTAGATATGGGTGTGTAGACAAACACACGTTTAAACTGATTGTCATCACCTTTTATCGGGTGCACTTCGCGTAAGGGATTCTGTCTATCCATATAATACGTCGTTCTTTCCTTGATGGGCAGTGAGACATGTTCGGGGCATACAAAAAGAATGTACTGCTTTCTGGATTCTAGTATTTCTCTAATTAACTCAGTACCTGAACCTCTCCATTTATTCGTGAGTAATTCAGTCAATATATCAGGTAGGGGACCAGGATCGGAGTGTTGGCTTTTATATAATATAAGGAGTTGTTGAATCATGTACATTCCAGTTAAACGCTGTTCATCTGGGGTGAGGTTCAAAAACGTGTGCGCTAGTGTATCATCACTATATTTTCCGGGACTGTCAACCCAGTGAACGGCTGACCTGGCTAATTCTTGTTCGTCCATAGAATCGAGTATATGATAACCCCTTCGTTCTCGGAGTAATTTGTCAGCGGCTTGGAACGAATGTTCAGGGGACCTTATATTTATTATAGGGGTTTGGAAATTTCTGTTATTATCTGGACGTATCGGACGTATCGGATCAGTAAAGCATCTAGTATTATTACAAGATCTTCCTCTACCTACATAGGCCATGGTTTCTAACTGTCCTGTGGGCAGTTCTAATTCTTCCTCCTCCTCGTTTTGTTCCGGCTGGTCTACCGCTAATCTTTCTTCGTGTATTCGTTCTACTTCTTTGCGGATCTTTCGGCACATAGCTACTATACTTAATAGTTTATCATGTCTCCCCTCTGATATATTCCGACTCCATGTGGTAAGAATTCGCATTTTTTCCGGATTTACCCCTGGTCGGTCTTGATTTCTGATCACACAATTTATGAGGAAACGTAACAGTTCCCCCTGTATCTCCACTTTCTGGTACTCCATGGCTCTATTAATACTTTCAGAATCTCGCCCTGACTGGACAAAGTGATATATATTTTCTAAATGTGTAGTCATTCCTGGTAGCCTCCCTAAATATATTGCAGCTCGTCGGATACGTAATGATGCCAGCAGCATTTCGTCCTCTTTGCCGGGCACAGGGTCATATCTACAATCTACTAGAAGTTCCTTAAGCATGTCGGGAGTTACTAGTTTGGGCGTACGTTGGTGGGCTAATTCTTGAAAGGAAAGTTTATTTACTCTGGGTGGCGTGGAAAAAATGTTTGTTGTACCTCCTGTAGCACCGCCTGGGGTGCTGGATGTGAAAGGATTCGTTGAACGTGATATAGCAACCATAGGTGTGGGTACAGCTGTAGAAACAGATGTGCTTGCCGGAACTTGTGTCGGAGTTTGTTGTTGCGGAGGTACAGACGGAGGGTCTTGGCGTTGAACCCCCTCGGCAGGCGGTCTATGTGGTGCAGTATTAGCATACTCGGGAGCTGCATCGTCTAAATAAGAGGAAAGGAAAACATCTTCTGCGGTTCTGGGATGCCCTTTGGGATGTGCTTTTATCGGAAACAATGGAGGTGGCAAGTCTTTTGGTATCTCCGGAGTAGCCTTAGGTAACCCTTCGGCCAGAAGAGGATACATACCATTCATAAGGGCATTTCTTTGTCTGTCTACTTGTTCTGATTTTGCTCGGGTACCTTCTTCAATTAATAGATCTTCTCGGACTTTATTTGAATTCTCCTTACTTTTCTCTTCCTGTCTGAGTGCTTTTTCTGTACGTCTATATGATTCTTTACGCCATAATTCAATGGCATCTTTCTGTGATTGTCTAGCTTTCTTTTTCCATAATTCTTCCTCTACTTTCATGATGCAATCTGCATCCCAGGTCCCAGCTGCGGGCCACCTCTGACTTTCTGGTAATTCCTTGGTGTAGTCTACCCATAAATCAAGAAATAATATGGCGTCTAGGCCATGTTTATGATACATGAAGTACCCTGGAGTGTCCCTAGGAGGAATGGGAACAGCTTCCTCGAGTACCCCTTTTCTAGTTTTGATCTGTCTTAATTTCGAAAAGAGCGGCATATTGAGAACTGATCTGATACCTAATTTTGAACACGTTTAATACAACAAAACACAATAATGAACAGTCATTCACACCACAATATGCAGAACGTATTTAAAACATTTAACATTTAACATTTAATGAACAACAATGATGGCCATTTAGGGAACTAGTCACTAAGCATAATACTCGGCACTAACTAGGTAATTCTGAATTATATACTAGACATACTAGATATGCTGCTAAACAGTACAGATACACTGCTGAAACAGTGCAGACCGGATTTGTGTACCCAAACCCGTCTTGACCGGCACAACCTATGTGCACGTCAGAACGCCTCCCCGGCAATGGTACTCACCAGGTAGCTCGGAACGGAAGGCCTCGGAACTGAACTGAACTGGACTTGGACCGGACTGGACTCGACTCGAAACTTCGGAACTTCGGAAACTGGTGGGCCTCTGTATACCTCGGATCTTGCTCTCTCAGCTAGGCTCTGGTCGGGATACTTCGCACTTCTCACCGCCTCGTCTGGGTGTTGATCGCAGCCTCAGTTACCCCCGCTCGGCAGGAGGGAGATACAGGAAATCCTGTGGGTACGCGTTGTTGTCCGTCCAGCTGTGGCAGGAGACTGGGCCTGCAACGCACCTCCGGCGCGTGAGATGAGAAAGTGTCCCTGTTCGGGCGCCATATATGTGGTAAATAATTTAATTACCGGTACTTAATTTGATGCGGAAAATTAATAAGAATAGCTCAGTAAAATAAGAGGCAGAATCCGTGGTATTAGAGATTCGGAACGGGCTTTATTCCAATAACAATTCGAATTGTGGGCTTCATATTCCATCACCACGGAGGTTCAGGAAGTGAAGGACTCCATACTTTATTGACAGGTAATCATTTTTATAGAAGAGGCATTACAGTGAAACAGATGCAGGAGGCGTAACAGTTGATAACAGAGATAAAGACATACATGCGTAACTAAAATGGGTGTAACTAGGCGTAACTAAAGAACGTCATTAGGTATGATGTCACAAATGGGTGGTTCCATGAAAGAATTTCGCAATGTCAGCAAAAATACTTGGCAGAGATGCGCGCGCAGCAGCATGACGTGTGATTTGACGTGCAACTAGGGGGTGAAGGGGACTTGACATTTAGCGCTACATGTGGAGACAGAAGTCTGGGGGGTCAAGTCAACCTAATCCCAAATCATATCTAACATCCTATGTTTAAAGAACTATGTTATCCAAAAGGAAAGGTCTCTCGAACAAAATCTATTCTATACTGACTGTGAGTGCGTGTACAAGCGTCTAAGTGTCTACATGAGATGCAAGGGCAGAAATCTTTCATAGTAACAGGGCTATGAATTACTTGCATAAAGACAGAGAAGCCGGGCCCTTTGCTCGGTAGCTGGAAGAATGTTTACCTAAACTGCTAGACAGGAATGCATCGGATGAGGAGCGGAGCAGAGCAGATAATCTTGAAGGTGAAATACAGTTTTTGGCAGGCAGACAGGCCGAGTCAGGCACCGTTAGCCGCGCAGGGAGTAGGACAAAGTTCATGGATACAGATGCGAGCTCAGACTGGAGCTTTCAGAGGCAGAAGGCAGGAAAAGGCTTAATGGCAGAATCAGGGCCTACTCGCCTGGACTGTAAAATGGGATAAATGAACCATATAAAGCCGGTGGCCTTTCATACTTAGGAATAGAATATCCGGCCCATTCATGGCGGATCTGAAAGAGGACATGTTGACGGTGGACGCACATGTGTTTGCGTCTTCATAACTGGAACTGGAGGGAACATACATGTACTTGTGACTTATACATGAAACCGTTGGGGTCCAAGATAGGGGACATAACTGATCATAAAAATCCATATTTCCACACAGTACCTGAAGAAAATACAACAAGAATTCCTGTGCGTCTTGCTGTACATTTTGAGAAAACTGTGTACATCCTGAACATACATCTAAAAGTTTTCTAATTTCAGTAGCACTTTCTATTTGAGTTTTATCATTACTCAGCTTTTGAAAAAGGAGACTCAACTCAGAACAGAATCTTTTTCTCTGATTTACTATTATCTGCTCTTGCAAACTTTCCAGATAAAATGCAACATTCAGCACTACATTAGCGTAGCAGTTGACACCAGAGCTATTTTCAAAATGACATCCTACAACCTCTTCTTCATTTTCCTTTTTCTTTTTGCTTGCAATTACATCACTCCTCTTTTTTTTTCCTCCTCTCTACATCCTCATTACAGATATTCTCATTTCTCCTTTTACGAGAAACTACACGTTTCTCTAACACAGGATACTGACCTAAATGAGGAGCATAGGTTCTTCTTAATCTATTGTATTCCTTTACACAATTTGCATCAGCACTAACTTTTGGATCATCAAAGTCTATCATGAATAAACCAGATAATGTTTTCACTCGTGACAAAGCTACATAAGCCATACCTTCTTTGAACACAGTTGAACCAATGTTTACAAATGCACAATCTACAGTCAATCCTTGAGACTTGTGAATAGTTACAGCATATGCTAGAGAAAACGGAAACTGTTTCCTTTGTACATATAAGTCTTTCACAAGCATAAAACGAACTGTACAACGACAAATGTCTATAACTTCTTCTATCTGATCACATTTTATTTTTAAACATTCAATTCCATCTTTTTTATGATAATTAATAAAACCCACAACTCTTCCCATAGCTCCATTAACTAAACCTTTTTCAACATCCAAATTTCTCCTTAAAAATACTCTACAGTTCATGCAAACATATAGATTTTTTTCTAATCCAGCAGTTTTGGAAATGTTCTTCTCTAGTGAATCCAATTTATTTTTCAGTTTGCCTGTTAATGTGATAGTAATTCTTCCATCCTGAATTTTGTCCACTGCTTCCAATTTCCTGATATCTTCCTTTTCCAATTTCAAAAGCTCCTCATTGAATATTGAGCATTCACGTAGAGTTGGCATTAAGCAGATGACACTTTTCTTTTCTGCAATGTTCTTGTATATCTTCTCTGCAACTATTTTTTCCTTTGGAAATAAATTATGTAGCAACCGACTCTGTAATGCTTTTGTGCCAGCTTCAGTGAGTAGTCCAATTCTGATATCTTTCAGAATACTTCCATATTCTTCATCGTTTGCTTGTCTCATATTAGTAGTAAGTTCCTTGTACTCAAAGAAGGACCAAATATTTGCATTACCGATGCTTCCCAATGACTTCTTTGTGTCTTCATGTGTCACAGTATTAAACACTGGTTGTCCTTTAACTGGAGTAAGCTGTAGAAGATCCCCAAAAACTATGACATGTTTTCCACCAAATAACACGTCATAGTCTGTCCTTAGAGTTTGCTGCATTCTTAAATGCACAAAGGCAAGCATTAAGTTTGATACCATGCTCACCTCATCAATAATGAGAACTTGCATCTTCTTCAATACTCTTGAAACTTCCAAGCATGCTTCTCCAGTTAGCTTGTGGTATTGTATTTTGTTCTCATGCTCCACTGGTAACATTAGCAAACGATGTAAGGTGATTCCTTTTATGTTATATGCTGCTAACCCAGTTGGAGCAGTAACCACACAAGACAAAGTAGAATCCGTTTTTTGCTGTAGGTAGCTTCTGATGACTTTTATTAGGAAACTATTTCCAGTTCCAGCTTGTCCGCTTACATACATCCTGATTGGATGAAATGATGTGCATGAGCACTCTTTTTTTTCATGTAGTAATCCGTGATCAATTTTGTTTCTGATTTCTTCATATATTTATTGCTGCTCTTCATTCAGTTGTCTTTCCAAATTTGGTAAGTCTATAAATTCTTCTTGAGCTTGATTCATAGCCGTTTCCACTTCATTCATGGCTATTGCAGCTTCATTTTCAACGATTGGTTGTCCTAGGGGATCTTGACTGAGTGTTCCTGAACTTTGGCTGTCTTGAGAACTGTCTCTAGCTACTTCAGCTGCAATTGTAGTTTCCTGTTCAATTTCTTCATTTAACATTTCCACATAAGTTGTGAATGTACTGCATTGTATGCTGTCTTTGCAAGCATTAAATGAATCTTCATAGCTTTGAAATTCTCCCAGTAGTTCATCCTCTGTACGCCATGGTTTAAACAGCTGTAAAAGAGCCAAGTAGTAAAATTCCTTTTTGTCAGTAGTGTCGCAACTCAGCTTCCTGTGATTTATCAACCTTCCTTTTGTTTGCTTCACCAAACACCCTTCCTCACCAATGACTTTATATTTTCCATTGTTGATGTCTTCTGCGGATTTCCGTGAATAAATGTAGTTCTGCAGCACTTCATAGAGACACATGTTCTCCAGATGATGACTTCTCTTGGGATAGTATGTGTCCAACATGTTTGATTTCAAAATATCTGTACTTTCTGGGTCATTCTCGGCCAAATATTCAATTTCTCCAACAGATTTCAGTACCCGATTTCTCATTGCTGCAAGGCCTAAACTTGCCCAAATTATTCTTCTTGATTTCGAGTAGAGACTTGCAGAAGATAACCTATCTGAACATTCGTAGGATCCAATTTCTCGATGCGTTAACATCTTTAAACTGAAACTGTACAGCTTCTTACTGACAGTCTTCTCGTGAGAAATCTCTTCCCACATTTCCTTCAATTCAGTTTTTTCTGATTTAGTAATGTAAGACGTTACATATCGAGCAACAGCAATGGAATTGTCAGCTACATATTGTATATCCATGTTAGCATTCCACATGGATAAAATGACTGGGTTTTAGTCATTTATATTTTTTGATTCTTCTTTTCTTTTAAGGTTGTAGGTATTCTTAGGTGATTTTCTTGTAATAGTATGTCTCACAGATGACATAAAACTGTTTACTCTTTCATTTGAAAGAACAGGTCTAGGAAATCCAAATCGACATTTAGTGTAGTATTTATCTTTGCTCTTGTATTTCCGTCGACAGTATTTTCCACACCGATGACTTTGGAAACGTAAAACTTGCTCCTTTAACTTTTTCTCTTCTGTGCTTTTTGGTATAGCACATGTTGCATATTCTTCAATGAAAGATAACACTGCTTCATCAGTATCTGTTCCAAACTTTGGGGCATCCTTGATCCACAACAGCATATGAATATGAGGAGCACCTCTTGCCTGGTACTCTTTTCTCCAAAAGAAATCCTCTACTTCTCCAAGAGGTGGATTTTTTTTATTGCAGATGAAGGACATCATAGCCTCAAATCAATGATTGAAATATCTGCAAACATTAACCGGATCCAATGAGCACAGTTCTCCAGCTGTCTTGTATTTGATGTTTTTAATGTTTGAATTTGCCTCTCGTAGAAAATCCAGTAAATCATCCCAAGCGTACTCAGCACAGCTTAGAGTAAGGAACCATGTTGGTGTTCCTAAATTTCGTAACATGCATTTTAATTCACCATGGCGTCGGTACCAATATTCATTTGTCCCACGCTGACAAGCCATCAGATTGATCAGTTGTGTTTCCAAATGATCATCTCGGTGCTGCACTTTCTTCATAAAATCCTTAGCAGACACATTTTGTAAATGTACTCCACTTTTTAAAATGTGATTTACTGCATATGATAATGCAGACAAGTCGCTTTCAAATAAAAGATGGAATAAATAAGGAATACTTTGTCCAAATCTTGGATCTTCTGCATATAGTCTTGTAGTCTGATACTCAGAAGCTGGAATCTGTTCTGGACGTTCATCGTATCGTCCTCCTTTTCCTGTAGGAAACAGCTGGGGAAAACATTGAGCTTCCAAGCTCTCCTCCCATACACTCACAGGAGTTCCTTTTGCTTTCTTCATCTGAAACAGATCAATATTGTCTCCCATAACTTCTTTTGAATGAAGAGGATGTATGCTAAAATGTTCATAAACTTCTTCTTCCTTTGACTTGTCCACTTTTTCAATTTGTCCAGTTGGTGTTTCTATGTCTTCTTGTAAATCTTCTTCTTCTTCTTCTATATAAATTGATTCATACCATTTGTTATTCCTTTTCAAATACAAATTTGCTCTTTGTACTTTCCGTACGTCTACCAGCTCCTGCCAAATCTTCTTATTCTTTGTAGGTACACCATTAACCAGAATAACTAATGGTTCAGTTTCCAAAGTATCTGCATTAATAGTTTCCGTATTTTTTTTCAAATCCAAGGGCAAATACACCACTCTTCCTTTTAAACCTCTTACTAAATCTGAAGGAGGTAATTTCCCAGTTTTTGGCTCCATACGCACTATGGTTTGGAACGGATGAACACATTGAATAAGTATAGACTCATATGTATTTAATTCAGAAAGTTCGGCAGGAAGAGCATCCAATTCTAAATTATTATGTACAGCTCTGGTCGGCATTCTATTTTCTTCTAATTTGTTGTAACAGTATTTACAAATACGCTGATCTTCACCCAATTCAAAACAATTTTCAAGAAATATATATGTGGCAAAATCCTTCCACTTATAATTATCTTCATTTTCACTTTTTCTGTAGAGATCAACATACCTGGTTTGTTTTCTATAATGAGTTCTGCGGCAACAAATACAAGTAATATTTGGTCTTTCATTAGAGATTATTGCAAATTTTGTTATGTGATCATTAAATGTCTTACTTACAGAGGGTTCTACATTCTCTTCCACTTCTTCCTCATTTACTGTGTCCTTTTCTGCACTGTCTTGTTCAGGACCAAAGTAACAAAACTGAATTTTATCAATAACCTTCTCTACATCTGATACCGATCCACGGAACAGAGCCCTATTCAATTCATCTAACTTTATTGCTGGACTTTTTGCAAAATACAACCGTCTCACAAACGTTCTCATTTCAGTATGATGAACAGCCAGCATCCTAAAATGATGAAAAACACTTTTACACACCTTTCTAGATAGACAAGCCAGAGAATGACCCTGCAAACCAGTATTCTCTCTCACTCTGCATGGATCTAGACTTTGAAGCACCTTAATCTTCTGTTTTACACTTTTTTTACTATATTCTCTTAGAAACTGACAAAATTTATCAATAGATTCCTGACGCACAGTGCAAATACTACTACAATTCCAAGTGTACACTGGGGCTTTAGGACGTCTCCCCATAGCCTCATCCGCCATCACTTGTACCTCATCTCTTGGAACCATTTTCTCCTTCTCCATTATACAACCATTTTTCACTTCGTAAGCACGACCTCTGGTGTCAACTGCATGCAGCAAACTATTACTTTGAAAATAACTCTCTTCATTAAAAAAAGGTTCACTACTTGAACTATGCATCCATTCTCCTAAAAACACTTTACAAAAGTTTGTTCTTTTCACTTCTCTTTTCCTTTTGGTTTGTGATTTCAGTACATTAACCATTTTATCTAATGTACGCATCCTATTCAAAATTAAAATGAATAGTTTCCTTTTTAATTCTAATGCCTTAGCTGCAATGGCTTCAATTTCTTTTTTTCTCTTATAAAATTTAGCCTTTTGCTTATATTTCTTCACATCCTTTATCAAATTGGACATAACTCTTCTCTGAAACATTTGTCTACGTATCTCTTTAAACGCTGTTTTTCTGTTTAAGTTAATCTTTATTGTTTCTGAAGGTATATTTGCATTAACTAAATGCTCAATTTTTTCCTGTTCTTTTCTATTTAAAACATTCTTTCCAGTACAGACATTTTGTACATTTTTCCTTTTTTTGAAGATGTTCTTTAAAAAATCTTTTGTCTGCTTACCAGAAGACTTTCTCTTTTTCCCAACATGAGCATCTCCAGCTAACTTAGGTCCTCCAGTTGTCTTCAAATATAGGTTTTTTTGTGGTTTTTCCTTAGTCTGGATTTTGTAGGCATCTTAAATTTTGTTCACTGCTCTTCAGCAATACCTGAAAAAAACTAAAAAAAAATGTCTTTATTTTATTTAAATATATTACTACATTTTTTATGATCTTTTCAAATCTTAAAATCCTAAGTACCCCTTTCCTACAAGTGAAAATCACAATAACACCTTCACAAATTAAATATCTAAAAACAATTCCTGTGTGCACACAGAGTCATGGTTTGAAATTAGGCAAAAAACGAAATTTCTTTGCCAATTGGAAAGCACACTTACTACTCTTTTTTTGGCAAGTGATAAGTACTTTTACAATCTGACACATTTTGAATCCACTTTTCAGATTCTCAAAAAAGCACATGTCCAAACAGCTTTTTCAGACCAGAAACATCTATAACCTGGGTGACTGACTACACTCCAGCAAGGGCAACCAGCCTTAGTGATGCTGAATGTATTTGCATTACTAACTGCAACCTCAAACCCCACTCGGTTGTGAATACTGTGCATGATTCCACAGGATAAGCAGCTGGCTGTGTGCTAAGAGTCTGCTTCTGCATAAAAAAATAGTTCCCCCTTTCCTACTAATGCAACTGTAAAATTACCAGAGCAATACGCAATAAATCTCTGTCTGTAATTCCTCTTTGCACACAGAGTCATGTTTTCATATTAGTCAGAAAACAAAATTTCTTTGCCAATTTGAAAGCACACTTACTACTCTTTTTTTTGGCAAGTGATAAGTACTTTTACAATCTGACACATTTCTAATCCACTTTTCAGATTCTCAAAAAAGCACATGTCCAAACAGCTTTTTGAGACCAGCAACATGTGTAACCTGGGTGACTGACTACACTCCAGCAAGGGCAACCAGCCTTAGTGATGCTGAATGTATTTGCATTACTGACTGCAACCTCAAACCCCACTCGGTTGTGAATACTGTGCATGATTCCACAGGGTAAGCAGCTGGGTGTGTGCTAAGAGTCTGCTTCTGCATATAAAAAATAGTTCCCCCTTTCCTACTAATGCAACTGTAAAATTACCAGAGCAATACGCAATAAATCTCTGCCTGTAATTCCTCTTTGCACACAGAGTCATGTTTTCATATTAGTCAGAAAACGAAATTTCTTTGCCAATTTGAAAGCACACTTACTACTCTTTTTTTTGGCAAAAGATAAGTACTTTTACAATCTGACACATTTCTAATCCACTTTTCAGATTCTCAAAAAAGCACATGTCCAAACAGCTTTTTGAGACCAGCAACATGTGTAACCTGGGTGACTGACTACACTCCAGCAAGGGCAACCAGCCTTAGTGATGCTGAATGTATTTGCATTACTGACTGCAACCTCAAACCCCACTCGGTTGTGAATACTGTGCATGATTCCACAGGATAAGCAGCTGGCTGTGTGCTAAGAGTCTGCTTCTGCACAAAAAAAATAGTTCCCCCTTTCCTACTAATGCAACTGTAAAATTACCAGAGCAATACGCAATAAATCTCTGCCTGTAATTCCTCTTTGCACACAGAGTCATGTTTTCATATTAGTCAGAAAACGAAATTTCTTTGCCAATTTGAAAGCACACTTACTACTCTTTTTTTGGCAAGTGATAAGTACTTTTACAGTCTGACACATTTTGAATCCACTTTTCAGATTCTTAAAAAAGCACATGTCCAAACAGCTTTTTGAGACCACCAACATGTGTAACCTGGGTGACTGACTACACTCCAGCAAGGGCAACCAGCCTTAGTGATGCTGAATGTATTTGCATTACTAACTGCAACCTCAAACCCCACTCGGTTGTGAATACTGTGCATGATTCCACAGGATAAGCAGCTGGCTGTGTGCTAAGAGTCTGCTTCTGCATAAAAAAAATAGTTCCCCCTTTCCTACTTATGCAACTGTAAAATTACCAGAGCAATACACAATAAATCTCTGCCTGTAATTCCTCTTTGCACACAGAGTCATGTTTTCATATTAGTCAGAAAACGAAATTTCTTTGCCAATTTGAAAGCACACTTACTACTCTTTTTTTTGCCAATTGATAAGTACTTTTAAAGTCTGACACATTTTGAATCCACTTTTCAGATTCTTAAAAAAGCACATGTCCAAACAGCTTTTTGAGACCACCAACATGTGTAACCTGGGTGACTGACTACACTCCAGCAAGGGCAACCAGCCTTAGTGATACTGAATGTATTTGCATTACTGACTGCAACCTCAAACCCCACTCGGTTGTGAATACTGTGCATGATTCCACAGGATAAGCAGGTGGCTGTGTGCTAAGAGTCTGCTTCTGCATAAAAAAAATAGTTCCCCCTTTCCTACTTATGCAACTGTAAAATTACCAGAGCAATACGCAATAAATCTCTGCCTGTAATTCCTCTTTGCACACAGAGTCATGTTTTCATATTAGTCAGAAAACGAAATTTCTTTGCCAATTTGAAAGCACACGTACTACTCTTTTTTTGGCAAGTGATAAGTACTTTTACAGTCTGACACATTTTGAATCCACTTTTCAGATTCTTAAAAAAGCACATGTCCAAACAGCTTTTTGAGACCACCAACATGTGTAACCTGGGTGACTGACTACACTCCAGCAAGGGCAACCAGCCTTAGTGATGCTGAATGTATTTGCATTACTAACTGCAACCTCAAACCCCACTCGGTTGTGAATACTGTGCATGATTCCACAGGATAAGCAGCTGGCTGTGTGCTAAGAGTCTGCTTCTGCATAAAAAAAATAGTTCCCCCTTTCCTACTTATGCAACTATAAAATTACCAGAGCAATACGCAATAAATCTCTGCCTGTAATTCCTCTTTGCACACAGAGTCATGTTTTCATATTAGTCAGAAAACGAAATTTCTTTGCCAATTTGAAAGCACACTTACTACTCTTTTTTTTGCCAATTGATAAGTACTTTTAAAGTCTGACACATTTTGAATCCACTTTTCAGATTCTTAAAAAAGCACATGTCCAAACAGCTTTTTGAGACCACCAACATGTGTAACCTGGGTGACTGACTACACTCCAGCAAGGGCAACCAGCCTTAGTGATACTGAATGTATTTGCATTACTGACTGCAACCTCAAACCCCACTCGGTTGTGAATACTGTGCATGATTCCACAGGATAAGCAGGTGGCTGTGTGCTAAGAGTCTGCTTCTGCATAAAAAAAATAGTTCCCCCTTTCCTACTTATGCAACTGTAAAATTACCAGAGCAATACGCAATAAATCTCTGCCTGTAATTCCTCTTTGCACACAGAGTCATGTTTTCATATTAGTCAGAAAACGAAATTTCTTTGCCAATTTGAAAGCACACTTACTACTCTTTTTTTTTGCCAATTGATAAGTACTTTTAAAGTCTGACACATTTTGAATCCACTTTTCAGATTCTTAAAAAAGCACATGTCCAAACAGCTTTTTGAGACCACCAACATGTGTAACCTGGGTGACTGACTACACTCCAGCAAGGGCAACCAGCCTTAGTGATCCTGAATGTATTTGCATTACTGACTGCAACCTCAAACCCCACTCGGTTGTGAATACTGTGCATGATTCCACAGGATAAGCAGCTGGCTGTGTGCTAAGAGTCTGCTTCTGCACAAAAAAATAGCTCCCCCTTTCCTACTAATGCAACTGTAAAATTACCAGAGCAATACGCAATAAATCTCTGCCTGTAATTCCTCTTTGCACACAGAGTCATGTTTTCATATTAGTCATAAAACGAAATATCTTTGCCAATTTGAAAGCACACTTACTACTCTTTTTTTTGGCAAGTGATAAGTACTTTTACAGTCTGACACATTTTGAATCCACTTTTCAGATTCTTAAAAAAGCACATGTCCAAACAGATTTCTGAGACCAGCAACATCTGTAACCTGGGTGACTGACTACACTCCAGCAAGGGCAACCAGCCTTAGTGATGCTGAATGTATTTGCATTACTGACTGCAACCTCAAACCCCACTCGGTTGTGAATACTGTGCATGATTCCACAGGATAAGCAGCTGGCTGTGTGCTAAGAGTCTGCTTCTGCATAAAAAAATAGCTCCCCCTTTCCATCTAATGCAAATGTAAAATCACCAGAGCAATACCAAACAGCTTTCTGAGACCAGCAACATGTGTAACCTGGGTGACTGACTACACTCCAGCATGGGCAACCAGCCTTAGTGATGCTGAATGTATTTGCATTACTGACTGGAACCTCGAACCCTAAAAGTATTCCTTATTTATACCAGTACACCTTAATTTATGGTGAAAACATAGTCCATATTATTTTACATGTTCCTCACATTTAAATTTCTCCCAAAACACAAAATGATAAACACAACTTCAACAAAAGGAATTCCAATGCTATTATTCATTTCTTAATTTACCATATACATCCCCTCTCAAACTCTTAACTCACCTTTAAAATTAGTTAGTTGTGAAAGAAATGTGGCACTCAAACAGCAGATTATCAGAGCCAGGATCTCTGTTCTGTACACCTCTCTCCTCTCAGCAGTACCAGATAATGGCAAAGTTTCCCTCTCTTTTTCCCCACATATACATGTTAGGTTCAAATCTCAGTGCTTCCCCCTTTTTTTCAAATGTAATCACACATTTCTATTGGTTGAAAAACAACACTTTTCCAACTGTACCCTTCCCCCAACTTGACTTCAGCCTAGTACCCTTCCCCCAACTTGACTTCTGCCTGCTACCATAGCAACAGCTCATGGAACACTGCTGTCTACAGTCAGGTCAGAAGTTCACCACACAATGTTTCATTTTCAATGAGCAAGAGTGCTTGACTTTTCTAACCTAACAGCAAATCCATACTAATGTTCTTTGGTAACACATTTTTCTGCACCAATACAAATCATGCTTCTATAAATTGACACACACAGCCTAGTTTTTAGTGTAGAATGGTATGAAACAGCCAATGAGTTCATTTTATTTAAAAAAAATATGTATGCCTCCATTTCCAAACTGTCTTTCATTTCATTTTACCATTCTACTGAAATACACCTCCTGAGTGCATCCAGATCTCCTTGGAAGATGTTCACAGTGTGGATTGTAGGGCACAGCTATGTTTTCTGGAGTGAAAAGTTTGCCGAGAAAACAGGTATGGTGAGAGACCTTGCTTTGCCAAATGTAGACATTAAATGGATTGGTCAGAGAGGGTTAAAGTGGCACCAATTAATGCCATTGGTGAAATCCTTCATGCAAATCCAACACCCTGACCTCATAATAGAGCACTGTGGTGGCAATGACCTAGGCACTTTGACTGGGGTAGGTCTGGAAATGCTTATGAAGGAGACCTTTGCACAACTGTTTTCACTTTTCCCTAAAACTGCCTTTGTGTTTTCTAACATATGCCAAAGGCAAAAATGGAACTGGTCCAATCATTTTTGTCCACAGATTGACAAAGCAAGAAAGCACGTCTACAAATCTGTTTCTGCTTTCCTCCGTGACTATGGTATGGATTCCATTTACCACAACAACTTGCGTTACGACATGCAAGACATTTATAGAGGAGATGGTGTACACTTCACTGATGAAGGGAACAGAGTCTTCCTCTTGAACCTTAGACTCTGCATCGGTACTTACTTGTAGGTACCACTAAAAAATCAAATCACTTCATAAACACAACGGCTCTTTTTAGAGCCCCCTAATATCTAAACACTTAAATCTGCATTTCATGTCATTTTTTTTTTTTTTTTTACCGTACGCGTACGGTGAGCTTACCGTACGCGTACCCCGCGTTTTTTTTTAAAATTAATAAATGTTTTTTTTGTACTTTTCTGTCCTTCTTTGACCCCCTTTCAAATGTAAGGGGGTCTGTAACTCTCTTCCTTGCACCCTTTTCAAGTTATCACCCTTTTTTTTCTGAGTGAAACACACAAAATGGCGGCCGCCGCTTCCTGGTTTCGACCGATTCGAATGTTTACTAAGATCTAACAGCCAATCAGAATCGCGCTCGTGCATGTCGGTAAGCGCACCGTAAGCGCACCGTAAGCTGGCTCAGATATATATATTGATTTAAAGGCTATTTTCTCAGAATCTACTGAACAGATTTACACCAAACCTACAAAAGGCACTTCCTTGACCTGTAGACTACCTCTCTGCCAAATTTCAAGGAACTCTGTTCAGCCGTTCGGGCTGTAGCTGTGTCTAAAGGTCCTATGGAAAAATGCATGGGAAAAACGCGTTTTGGGACCCCCCTTTTATCTCAGCCCCCGCTTGACGAATCCCCCCGAGACTTTCAGGGTAGGAGCGGAGCGTAGCGCCCCATTAGTTTGGAAAATTTCGCGAGGATTCGTCGACCGGCACCAAAGCTATTCCAAATAGAATGTTGCGGTTTTCCTATGGAAACAGGGTCCTAATACATATATACATATTGATATTAAAGGAGGCGGATTTTAACTTACCTGTGTGGGCTCACGTCTTTCCTACCGGAGAGGTTCGTTTGGTCGGATGTTGTGTGCGTGGCCACTCGCACTTAAGCCCCCACCCCAAAGAGTTCGGCGGACCGTGGCAACTGTTGGTGCATCTCAAGGCGCTTGAGAAAACGCCGAACCACCGCAATTCACAGCGTAATGCGAGGCCAGAGGACTGGGTGATTATTGTATCGCGGCGCCCTTGCCTACTCAGGCGATGGTACACCTGCTCGCTGTGACTACTGTTGGTGGGGTGTTGGTCAGTAGAACGAGCCACCAGAACACTACAAGGACCACAATCCTAAGGGAGCTGCAGTCACCGCCCACTGGGGTAAGGACTTCCACATGTGTAACTGCAGCTAATCAAACTCGAGCAGCGAGCTTGAAGATCATCCCCTTTAAATGTGGCAGGAGTGTCTTCGTATATCTTAGAGGGACGCTCTTCACTTGAAGTGGACAATTCATTTTGAAACAAGCAATGGCGTCAGAAGAAGGCACGGAGTGCCGAAATGCATAATGCCGTTTGTTTATTGATATTAAAGGAGGCGGATTTTAACTTACCTGTGTGGGCTCACGTCTTTCCTACCGGAGAGGTTCGTTTGGTCGGATGTTGTGTGCGTGGCCACTCGCACTTAAGCCCCCACCCCAAAGAGTTCGGCGGACCGTGGCAACTGTTGGTGCATCTCAAGGCGCTTGAGAAAACGCCGAACCACCGCAATTCACAGCGTAATGCGAGGCCAGAGGACTGGGTGATTATTGTATCGCGGCGCCCTTGCCTACTCAGGCGATGGTACACCTGCTCGCTGTGACTACTGTTGGTGGGGTGTTGGTCAGTAGAACGAGCCACCAGAACACTACAAGGACCACAATCCTAAGGGAGCTGCAGTCACCGCCCACTGGGGTAAGGACTTCCACATGTGTAACTGCAGCTAATCAAACTCGAGCAGCGAGCTTGAAGATCATCCCCTTTAAATGTGGCAGGAGTGTCTTCGTATATCTTAGAGGGACGCTCTTCACTTGAAGTGGACAATTCATTTTGAAACAAGCAATGGCGTCAGAAGAAGGCACGGAGTGCCGAAATGCATAATGCCGTTTGTTTATTGATATTAAAGGAGGCGGATTTTAACTTACCTGTGTGGGCTCACGTCTTTCCTACCGGAGAGGTTCGTTTGGTCGGATGTTGTGTGCGTGGCCACTCGCACTTAAGCCCCCACCCCAAAGAGTTCGGCGGACCGTGGCAACTGTTGGTGCATCTCAAGGCGCTTGAGAAAACGCCGAACCACCGCAATTCACAGCGTAATGCGAGGCCAGAGGACTGGGTGATTATTGTATCGCGGCGCCCTTGCCTACTCAGGCGATGGTACACCTGCTCGCTGTGACTACTGTTGGTGGGGTGTTGGTCAGTAGAACGAGCCACCAGAACACTACAAGGACCACAATCCTAAGGGAGCTGCAGTCACCGCCCACTGGGGTAAGGACTTCCACATGTGTAACTGCAGCTAATCAAACTCGAGCAGCGAGCTTGAAGATCATCCCCTTTAAATGTGGCAGGAGTGTCTTCGTATATCTTAGAGGGACGCTCTTCACTTGAAGTGGACAATTCATTTTGAAACAAGCAATGGCGTCAGAAGAAGGCACGGAGTGCCGAAATGCATAATGCCGTTTGTTTATTGATATTAAAGGAGGCGGATTTTAACTTACCTGTGTGGGCTCACGTCTTTCCTACCGGAGAGGTTCGTTTGGTCGGATGTTGTGTGCGTGGCCACTCGCACTTAAGCCCCCACCCCAAAGAGTTCGGCGGACCGTGGCAACTGTTGGTGCATCTCAAGGCGCTTGAGAAAACGCCGAACCACCGCAATTCACAGCGTAATGCGAGGCCAGAGGACTGGGTGATTATTGTATCGCGGCGCCCTTGCCTACTCAGGCGATGGTACACCTGCTCGCTGTGACTACTGTTGGTGGGGTGTTGGTCAGTAGAACGAGCCACCAGAACACTACAAGGACCACAATCCTAAGGGAGCTGCAGTCACCGCCCACTGGGGTAAGGACTTCCACATGTGTAACTGCAGCTAATCAAACTCGAGCAGCGAGCTTGAAGATCATCCCCTTTAAATGTGGCAGGAGTGTCTTCGTATATCTTAGAGGGACGCTCTTCACTTGAAGTGGACAATTCATTTTGAAACAAGCAATGGCGTCAGAAGAAGGCACGGAGTGCCGAAATGCATAATGCCGTTTGTTTATTGATATTAAAGGAGGCGGATTTTAACTTACCTGTGTGGGCTCACGTCTTTCCTACCGGAGAGGTTCGTTTGGTCGGATATATATATATATATACATATATATTCAATAACAGTCGGGTCCTTCCGGGATCCAAGCCCTCATCAGGTGGTGCGTTGTCCGGCGAACCCACTGCCGGATAATCCAATTACCAGTTTCAAGAAACGAAAACGCACTCTCAAAGGTCAGTCTTTTTAATCACAAATCGCTACGCGTTTCGACACAACCTGTGTCTTGGTCACACGATTTTTTCTAGTTTCTCGAGCATACATATAGGTATATGTAAACATAGAAGAGGTGCTAACAACTCATTTGGGCTGCAGAGCGGCCGCCATTTCTAAACAGGTTCAAGCCTCGTGTAAGTTAATGAATAGGTCCAAGTTTCCTTGAGTTCGGACTGTACATCAGCTTAATAACATGTTTACAATAAATTATTCACAACGAATTGATTACCAATAATGTCATATTGTCGGATTCCTGTAACGGGTTTACCATACATTTAAGTGCCGAAAACATTTTTACTTCAACCAACTTTATCAAATGCGAGTTGATACTCACAGACAACAGCTCGTAATACGGGTTAATGAAGCCTTGTGGACTCTACTGTATATACGTCAAGCGGACTAGTGCCGCATTCGTTCCCATAGAAGTGTTGGCATGCATATATGTGGTTCTCAAACTCCGACCTCAATTATTTGGATTTGTAAACGGACTAGTGCCTCATATACAAATACACCTGTAAAACAGAATGCATGGCTCGAATGCCAAGTGGCAAATAAAAACCAAGAGCAGTTAGCACATCCAATTACAACCACCTGGTGGTTAGCAAAGACCAAAGTCACAAGAGTGTACGTGACATCCGAGAAGAAATAAATAAATATACTGAAATTATATGAAAACTGTGCAATTCTTATCTCAAGGAGAGTGCGATGGAGTGTCATCCTCGTGAAGAAAAGGGTAGGGAACCTGTGCCGTGTCGTGGAGAAGTGAATGGTCCCTTCCTTTCCTCCTGGATGGTGAGAGAAACATGGGTTAAAATTACAAATGGCTCTAAATTACTGAACAATCATCTAAATGCACTAGCATGTTATTCAAAAAAGAGACACATACATGGAAGGCATTCAATACTAATAAAATACATATAAAATACAGATAGAGATCACTTTACAGGATTAAAGGTTCAGTCATCATGTAAGTGTGTTGCAAGTTCCTCATCCATATTGTGCCCCCCAGGGAACTTGGTTTCTAATTCCATGATCCATTTGGATTCCCTCTTTCTCAGGGCCAGCTCTCTATTACCTCCTCTTTTGGAAACATACACCTGTTCTATGGCGAAGTACTTCAAAAGAGAGTTATTGGACTGGTGTACATCCTGGAAATGTCGAGCAATGGGATAATTCTGGTCCTTGTTTGTTATGGCTCTAAGGTGTTCCTGTATCCTCTTTTTAACCATGCAAGTTGTACTCCCAACATACCAGAGTCTGCACGGACATTCCAGGATATACACTACATAGTTAGTACTACATGTAAGGAACTGCGGGATAGTTTTGTTCTGTCTTAATCCCGGGATCCTAAAATCCTTCACCATGTGGCTAAATTTGCAGGCTTTGCAGTGGCCACATGGATAGAACCCTTTGAGATTGAAGCGGTTCCTATTGGGTATTTCTGTGATGTCCCCTCTGACCAAAATATCCTTCAAATTCCTCCCTCTTCTATATGTTATCAGAGGTCTGTCACTGATGGTCCCACCAATGATAGAATCTGATTTTAAGATCCTCCAATTGTCAGCCAACATTTTCTGGACCTGTTTGGATTCGTGATTGAATGTAGTTATCACCCTAGTTGTCATTTCATCTTGGTCCTCCCTGGCGGAGTACTCTAAGGCTTGTAGTCTGATGATTCCACTGATCTTCTTTACTGCCTTATTTAATACCCATTCCGGGTACCCTCTTTCCCTGAATCTGCCTAGTACGATACCCAGTTCCTTCTGGAAGTTTTCCTCCGTGCTGCAATTTCTCCGTGCTCTTAACACCTCCCCAAAGGGGATGCTCCATTTGAGTGGCTCTGGATGAGCACTGTGGGCATGGAGCAGGCTGTTCCCGGAAGTTTCCTTCCGGTGTAAGCTTGAAACCATTTTGCCTTCCTGTATAGTAATGACAGTGTCTAGGAATTCAATTTTATTGCTACTTATGTTAGCAGTAAGATGTATATTATACTTATTGTTGTTAAGTTTGCTAATGAATTCCCTAGCTTCCTCTTCATTGCCCTTCCAAATGACGAAGAGGTCGTCAATATACCTCAACCACACCAAGACTTTTTCAAAGTCCGAATCCATGTCACTATTAGTGTGTAGCTCCTCCTCCCACTTACCCAGGAAGAGGTTCGCAAAACTAGGTGCGAAGCACGTTCCCATGGCCGTGCCGCGGACCTGTTTGTATAGTTCATCATTAAATAGGAAGATGTTATTGTTCAGACACAGACTCATCATGTCAATTAACATGTTGGTGTGATCAAGATAGCAAATATTTCTTGCCTTGAGAAAGTGAAGACATGCTTCAATGCCCTGGGTGTGATCAATGATGGTGTATAATGAGCTCACATCCAGGGCAATGAGTAGATATTCTTCTGCCCATACGATATCTGAGATTTTGTTCAGAAAATCTTTAGTATCCCTGATGTGTGAGGGTAACTGGGTGACATACTCTCTAAGAAAGAAGTCAACGTATTTAGATATGTTCTCGTTGACATTACCTAGTGACGATACTATGGGTCTCCCTGGTGGTACATGTGGGTCTTTATGTATCTTAGGGAGTAAGTACAAGATAGGTAAGTTTGGGGAAATCTTTTTTTAGAAAACAGTATTCATGCCATGTGATGAGTCCTTCTTTTTGCCAATTAGTTAGTTATTTCATGTCATTTTTTTTTTTTTTCCCGTACGCGTACGGTGAGCTTACCGTACGCGTACCCCGCGATTTTTTTTTAAATTATTAAATGTTTTTTTTTGTACTTTTCTGTCCTTCTTTGACCCCCTTTCAAATGTTAGGGGGTCTGTAACTCTCTTCCTTGCCCCCTTTTCAAGTTATCACCCTTTTTTTTCTGAGTGAAACACACAAAATGGCGGCCGCCGCTTCCTGGTTTCGACCGATTCGAATGTTTACTAAGATCTAACAGCCAATCAGAATCGCGCTCGTGCACGTCACCGTACGCGTACGGTAAGCGCACCGTAAGCGCACCGTAAGCTGGCTCAGATATATATATTGATTTAAAGGCTATTTTCTCAGAATCTACTGAACAGATTTACACCAAACCTACAAAAGGCACTTCCTTGACCTGTAGACTACCTCTCTGCCAAATTTCAAGGAACTCTGTTCAGCCGTTCGAGCTGTAGCTGTGTCTAAAGGTCCTATGGAAAAATGCATGGGAAAAACGCGTTTTGGGACCCCCCTTTTATGTCAGCCCCCGCTTGACGAATCCCCCCGAGACTTTCAGGGTAGGAGCGGAGCATAGCGCCCCATTAGTTTGGAAAATTTCGCGAGGATTCGTCGACCGGCGCCAAAGCTATTCCAAATAGAATGTTATATATATATATATATATATATATATATATATATATACAAATGGTAAACTGATTAAATAACAACAGTGTGTGAACGGGGGTGTCGTTTATAGATTGTGCTCCTAAACAAAGTTTGCTTATGTAAGTGTTTTTGTTTTTCAGTTTTGAGATGTTACCAAAAATTTACTTTATTTGTGTGTTTTTTAGGTCAAATTCTATTTTAAATACACACTGGGATGTTCTGACTGACAATAACTGTAACTTCACTTTAACTTTTTTTTGTTTGGTGCACTTGTGGGGTGTTTTTATCATAGACAACAGTCAAGAGTCCCATGCACTTAATCCTCTTTAGGTGGACAACCCCAGCTGCATAAGGCCTTTATCTTTGTAGCGGGGCTGAAGGGCCTGGCTTCCAGCGAGGCCATGCCTAACCATCTGTGGGTGGCCAACACCAGCAAAGCACCATCTTTGGGCTGTACTCATTGAGGATTAGCCAGGAAGCCTAGCCAGCCAACACCCCTTGGGAGCCAATCCACACTGCACATAACTGAAGGCTGTGTGCAGAGCGGTTGAAAACAATATTGATTCACAAAAATATCGCAAACAAAATATTGTTTACAAAAATATCACTGTCCTATACTTAACTAAACAAATACAAATATTGATGACCAACATTTTTCTATGAAAAATATAAATTTTTTTATCAATATGAAAACCACATAATGCCTTTAAATAAATATATAAAATGTTAAAAAATATCAATCACACTATCAAGTACACTGATATAAAGCAAAGAATATTGCAAAATATGATAAAATAACATCCTAACTCTATTTGACTTCAAACAACAACTATAATTAAACTCTACATAATTTAATAAATTGTGTAACTACATTATTTAAATCTTATAATAATAAAATGAACTTTAAACACATAAATAATTTAAATATATTTCAAGAGATTAAATAATTAATAGACAAACATACTTGCCACAATTATTGTAATATAAAACATAAATATTAATTAAAACATTAAATATAAAACATAGATCCAAAATAACACAAATTTAAATATATATTAAACAGTAAAAATTAAACAGTCAAATATAAACTGTTTGCGGCAGGCACCTTGAGGATAAACACAGACTCCCATTCCTCTATGGGAGCTTGTGTCATGGCCGGTTTATGGCCATAACATGAGCTCCCATGGAGGAATAGGAGCATGTGACCCTACCATGTGCAATCGCATCATGATTAGGCGGTCGGGACCGCCGATTGGAGGTCAGTATGTTCCGTCTCCGCGACAGTGTCAGGCGGACTCAATTACGCCCGGCATCGAAATAAGCCCCAATATATTTAATACTCCAAAAACAATTCTATTTTAAAATATTATAAATTTAAAATAAAATTAATAGACACAAATATTTATATAAACAAAAACTAATTCTATTAAAATAAATAAAACATGCATTCACAATAAATTATGTAATAACAAAACACATATTGAGATGTATTCAATGGTATTAAAATATGATCATTTTGCATCACAATTTTTTTTAAAAACAGTACTTTTAAGCACAATGAAAAACTAAATATATAAACAAAAATATAACCAACTTAAATAACAAAAATACATTTATACAAAAACATTATTTAAATAAATTATTGTTTTCATACGCTATTGAAAAAACCATGAAACTATAATTACACAAGAACATTGTGTAATCAAGTTTTTCTACAAACTATTAATAATAATATAAAACATTTTAAATAATATAAATTACTACACACTGAAATTAATTAATAAAATGTAATATTAAACTATAAATAAATTTCAATCTAAATATATAACAAATGTCTCAATATTTTTTTTATACAATAATAATTAATTGAAACTTTGCTAACATAAGTTTGATATTTTTGAATGAATTACATATCACAGTTATCAAATCAATTGAGTAAATATTAAAAATAATAAAAGATCAATATTACAAAACAGAAAGTCAAACTTTAAATTAAATATATTTTTCATAACATTTCAAGAAATATGTTCTCAACACATATAACATGTTAAATGTAAAATAATAAAATAAATATAAAAATATCGTTATCACAGAAAATGTCACTAAAACAATTATACAAACATATTTTAAAAATCCGCCCATCCTTTTTCCCTATAAACCCAGCATCCCACTCTTATAACACAGCATTTACAAAAATAGGATATTTCTGTAATTAATACTCTCAAAAATAATTATGATATTTACATCTTACATGAAATAAATTAGATTAACACAAAAATTAACATACAATACTAAGTACTGCAAAAAACAAAATGAATTAAAATATGTAAACAATATTATATACAACGATAATTTAGAAAATTATATTTTTACAACAATATCAAAAGCAACACTTAAAATGATATTCCTGCCTGCAACTTACCTGTCCATGATATTTTGCTTCAAAGTATCTTTTATTTATTATTGTCCAAACACCTGCTCCACCCTCTGCTGGTAACCAAATACTATTGGGCTTGGCTTGGGCTGTGTGCAGTGTAATCTGCTTCATCGCTGGCTTCCTGTCAGCCTCTGTACAAAATCAACATGTGCAGCCAACGCCCACAATGCACGGCCATCAGCCAGGTACAGCAGAAGTTGGCAGCAGAGCCTGGCCTCGGGCCAGTCCCTGCATGCAACACTCCACAGACAAGTGCCACAATGAATAGCCTTCTGCCCTGGGCATGGACTGTGGGGTTGGTCACAGGAAATGACCACTGGCCAGGCTCTGCACCAAACTCTCCATAGGTGACCAATCTCAGCTATGCGTTTCCCATGTCCATGGGCAGTGGGCAATTTGCCTGCAGGCTCTGACCTCCAGCCAGCATATGTGCTCTGCTCTCAATGGACACCTGCAGCGCCTGGCCTTTGGCTGTGCCTACTGGGGTTGATCGCTGGGTCTGGAATCCGACCAGGCCCTACACCCAACACTCAATTGCGGGACAAGTTCCATTATGCATGGTCTTGGGCCATACACAGCAGGGAGTTACAATTCCCAAGGTACATTTGGAGTTCCAATGCAAGTTAGGTTAACTTACCTATAAACCACGTTACTGAAATTTATAGCAACCAAATAATGTGCAATGGAAAATTGGCTAAAAATTTAGCCATCAAGTGTGCACTCAGAAAAGACTTCTTATACTTCAAAGAAGCAGCACCTGGAAAGGCAGACAGCTTGCACGTTTATGCAGTGTCACCAATGTCGTAGTAGAAAAGGTGTTGCCTTTGGGTGGGGGCTAAAGTGCCTTGAGGGTAGTGTAGTAATGGAAGTGGGAAAATACATAGCATTTTCTCACTTACCGTTACCTTTCTACCACTGCTTTTGGTAATACATAGGAATACACACTTGCAATTCATCTCAGGACCTGGTACAGACACCAATATTGGCTTACCGATGAAATGCCCACAACATCTACAGTGACTCTCTCGAAAGATCAGATGGCCAGGAAGTGAACTGCAGCCAGTATTTTAACATATGCAAGAGTGGCCTGGCAGTGGGCTCTAGGTGAAACAAGATTCTGTTGGAGTCTCCAATAATCACATCTGGAAAGATGTGGCATCTTGACACTACTGTTTACCTAAACATATAAAAGAGGTTGATCCACTAACCGAATATCCTCTCTCCTTGTCAGGTAATTGATTCTCAACATGAGGGGCAATGTAGCAAATACATTCACTAATTAAACCTATATAGAAATAATCTTCAAGATATAACTTATAAAATTATGTTGATATATTTGTTTCAATATCTGAAATTATTCATTCTTTTTTACTATTTTTCTCATTGTACTGGCAGTGTTATTCCATGGTGCCATTGATTTCTATGTAATCTTTCAGAAGTACCAGTGAGTGGCCATGTAAGATGTGTGACTTACATTAAGGCTTGGTTTGGGTAGATTTGAACATGTTTGGGCTGTAATACTGTAAGTAGATGAAGGTTTAACTTTGATAAATAGCAACTGGCTTACTCTTTTGTAGGTGTGTCTTTGTAGTTGCATGTGCCTTCCTGCCCTATTTTTATTTTCCATTTAGGCTCTGTTTAGTAGTAGAAGTTCCCCATTTATATTCCAATCTACAACAGCATCCTTTGAGCTTCCCATGCAATCGGCATTTACTTCCTTGTATGGCACACGCTGTGGCAATTTTTGGAGGAGCCCGGCTCCCACCTTACAACCTAGTGTCCATTCCCCCCAAAAAATGAAAGCCAAGTGGGGAGGCAGAAGCACCGCATACTTTCCTGGCCAGCTTTGGAATACCATGCATTCCTCTCTGAGATCGCAGCCCAACAGAGATCTTTTTAGGACATCACTAAAAACCTTGCTTTTCTCCTTATGTCTGAAATAGATTCTTTATCGTCTGTTCTTGTTTTTTAATGCCACAGTCACAGGCAAGATGGAGGCAGCGTGATTACTGCAGCAGCAGCTCCTCTCCCCCGCTCAGCGCTTTGTGCTCCGCTCATTGTCGAGCATAATCGAGTGCACTCACCTGGGCTTTGCGGACTTGGGGATTCCGTCTGGATCTGCCTCGTCGGCGCTCAGAACTTACACGAATGTCCTGGCTGGGACTGGGACTGAGCAGGCGATTTGGCACTACAACACTGGCTGGGATATCGGACTCCTGCGTGAATGGAGGTGGTAAGGGCGACAGTGAGAGGCTGGTGAGAGCAGCAAGATCATTGTGTTCCACCTGGTGTGCACAGGCAAGAATTGCATTCAAAGTGGTAAATAGGTTGTCTTTACAGGACTCCTGCATCATAACAATATATAATTTGGTGTTTGGGAGGATGCCACCAAAATCGGCAAAGCAAGTGAAAGAAGCGGCGATTAGTAATTCACCACAAATACATCTGCCCCAAGATCACAATCTGGACTCCCCCTTAAGCACTGGTGCTTTGGCAGGCAAACCAAATGAGCCTCGCAACGTCAAAAAACAAGCAGAGAGTGGAGGGGTAGGGAGATGGAGGATTCAGACTGAGAGTACCGAGGGGTGGAAAGAGATAAATGCAAAAGCTTCAGAAGAAGTGGGGGCTGCCTCTGTAGGGGACAAGATAAATACACTTTCTATACCACCTCAACCTACTATTACCGAATTCTTCAAAAAAACTGGAGATGGTATTCTGGAACACATAATAGAACCCCTGGACAATTTAGACTCAGAAATGGCTGTCCACAACCTGAGCACAGATCCGATGGATGTTATGGGTGAAAACTTTGTAAACGTGGAAACACAGGATGAGATTGCCAGGAATAATAAAGATGTTCGGAAGGAAAAAAAGAATAGATGTTCTTATAATCACCCCCTCAGTGAAACATGGTTTTTCTCATGTAAATGTAAAATATATGTTTTTATGGTATATGAATTTGATTTCAGTGTGATTGTAAACAATTTTATAGTGTTTTTTAATTGCTACCACTATCGATTTTTAATAAAAAATATTTTTCAATACATACTTCACATTTTGGCATGGTTATATTTAGAACTGTATATGATCTAACACATGGGCTATAACTTCCTTCGCTGGGAACTTTGAGACCCAGTATTCATATAACTTTTCACCAAGGGAATTTCATTTCTACCTGTCAGTAGTACCCTATTCCCCTGGTTCGGTACAAGGGGTCCCTCTCATCTGTTTGATATTTTTGAAAAAGCCCGACCAGAGGTCAGACGGCAATATAAAGAGTCCTCTTTAGTTTGTATGCCTGGATTTTTGTCATGTTACCGTAGAGCGTAGATGGCGACTCCGGCAAATGATCAAGCCCTTTCCGGATGCGGGGTTCGAGGCGTTTTTACTCTCCCCTGCTAGACTGAATACGATCGTAAGAGGGGCGGTTAAGTTTTTCATCTCAGAAATTCAGGCTAGAAAGTATCTAGATCAAATCCGGTCAGATAAAAGACACGTCTGAGGTTTTCATGTAACTGTGGGGTTAATTTAAATGAAAATGTTTTTTTCTTTTTCTTCCCGACATTAGTAAAAGGTTATATATGCATTTAACCTACCATGTGTTTCTTTTTCTCCCCTTTGTTTCTCTCTCTTTCCTCCTTTTCTCTTATTGACACTTTAGGTTTAATAAAGTGCGGAGGGAGCTTTGGGGGGGAGGCGCGCTGTGATGGCTTTTTCCTGTCTGCATCACGCAGACCTTTCTCGGTCTGGCTGCCTCTAAGGGTAGGGGAGGGAGGGGGGTGGAGAAGGGGTGGCATGGGGATGGGAAAGGGGGGGTATGGTGACAACGTAAAGTGTAAATTGCAGCAGAAACGAGAAGCAGGTTATGGGTATTATTTAATAAGGTTACTAATGGTCAGAGAGCAGTTCGGTAGGAAGGCTATACAAGACGATTTGCAGGAACAGTACAATATGTGTATTAATTCAGATATAGTGGAACAACTGGAAGCAACTTTTATGGGGAACCATGGCTAAAGTTCGTATTGCGTCTATTAATATATGTGAGCTCAATGATGGGGCCAAGAGGAGGAGGTTACAGGAAGATCTCAAGGTATTAGAGGCAGATATCTATTGTCTGCAGGAGACTCACATTGCCAGGAATGATAGCAACTTTCTTAATTCCCTGGGGCAGAAGGTAGCAGCATTCACTACACAAGATGTGAAGCCTAAGGGCGACACAGTTCTTATTAAAGGCTGTGTTATTAACCCTGCTAGGAAAGTGGTCGATAGGAATGGTAGATGGGTATTATTGGAATGTAGGCATATAACTGGTTCTTTTACATTATGTACAGTTTACACTCCTGTTTTAGATGGCCCAGGGCTACTCTGTTTTTTGGCCAATGAATTACCATCTTGGCCAGCCCCGTTTGTGGTGTGTGGGGACCTGAATCTCAATGGGTCTAGAGACAATCCGGGAACAGGCGGGACAACTAGTAAAGGGCGGAAGCCACATTCGATGAGGGCGCTTAAAAATGTTGTAATTGATATCGGTTTGGTAGATTTTTGGCCTAAACTTAGAGCTCCTGAGCCCGGTTATAATTTTTATTCAGCCCCACATGGCAAGTTTGCCAGACTGGACTACTTTTTAACCTCACCATGTATACTCCAAGAGGCACGAACAGAACTCTTCCCCAGATTTATGTCCGATCATAACCCGATAGTCCTAGAGGTTTCAGTAAAAGGCATAAGAAAGGAATATTCTAGATGGACTTGAGAGAGGGCTTTGCTCACAGATCAAAAATGTATTGGATATATGATGGACTGGATCAGGGAGCTTTTTGATAATAATAGTGGTAGTGCCCCTCCAGGTATGGTCTGGGATGCTTTTAAGGCGGCAGCGAGAGGTGAGATCTTGCAATTCTGTTTGAGTGAGCAAAAAAAAGAGGGAGAACAGATCAAACAGTTTTATCAAAAGCTTGCCCGACTAGAAACAGAATTGATTAGTACCCCGTCATGTCGTGGGGAAGTGTCAAGAATCCTGAGTTCTATTAACATCACTAAAGCCTGCCTGAACGATTTTAATACTGAGAGGCTTGCGGGAAAATATTTAGCTAAGAAGCAGGATTACTATGAATATAGCGAGACAGTGGGCAGATTACTGGCAATCAGGGCTAGACAGCAGGCTTCAGCAGGATATATAGACCAGATTAGAAATATGCAGGGTAAAGTCGTGACAGAGCCTGCTGAGATTAGAAAGGCTTTTAGAGAATTTTATGAAGACCTGTACTGTTTCCTCTGGTGAAGTTCACTTATCAAATCTGGAAGTACAGGAGTTTGAACCGACTGGATGGGTCCCACAGGAGGATGTTGCCCGGCTTGGGGCAGAAATCACACAGGAGGAGTTTTATAATGCCTTACAAGCCCTCCCAATGGGCAAGGCATCAGGAATGGACTGCATTCCTGTAGAGTTTTACAAAGTTTTTGTGGGTGAGATATATCGTCCTATGCTTAGGTTATTTCAGGAGCTCAAGGAAGGGGCCACACCACCGGTTTCCTGGGGTATCGGGAACATCATCAACTTTCTAAAAAAGGGTAAAGATCCAACAAACTTAGGTTCATATAGGCCTATAACGCCGTTAAACAGCGATGCTAAGCTTTATTCCAAGATTTTTGCCTCACGTCTGAACTCTGTGATGCACCATCTTGTTTCAGTATGGCAGCATGGTTTTATACAAGGAAGAGGGACTGTCGATCATGTTAGGAGGTTAATTACCCTCTTTGATGCTACTGAGATCGCTGCTAAACCTATGGGGGTAGCTTTTTTAGATGCGGAGAAGGCCTTCGACAGGGTGTCATGGAATTTTTTATGGCAGACCCTTAAGGCTTACGGCCTAGGGGAACCATTTGTGAAAGCAATACAGGTCTTATACGCTAACCCTGTAGCAAGATTATGAATTATGGGGGGTAGAGATGGCTTCTTTCTCAATCGGCAGGGAAACAAGACACGCTGTCCTGCTTCACCCTTATTGTTTGCCCTGTATATAGACCCCCTTCCTAGGCGTCTGGAGGCCTCCTCAGAAATTATTCCGGTCAGTCTGCAAGGCGGTGACACCAAGTTATTGGCTTATGCTGATGACGTGGCTATCATTTCATCTGACCCAGACCGCAAATTGACAGCGGTTGAAAGTATTGCTGAAGGCTTTGGGACTCAATCGGGCTTTTTATTAAATAAAGCTAAAACGCAGATCTTGACAAATAGGTTTGTTACAGGTATGGAGAATAGAACTGCTGAAAAAGCGGTTTACCTAGGCATTACCATCACGGCTAGGGTGGATGATATAGTGGAGTTAAATATTACCCCTATAATGGGGAAAATTAAAAACGATCTTCAACGTTGGGATATTCTGAAAGTGTCCATAGTAGGGAGATGTAATCTCATTAAAAAGATGATCCTGCCAAAACGTTTGTATATTTTTTGTGCAATTCCTTTGGAAATTCATAATTTTTGGTTTAAGCAAATAGAGAAGGAGGTTGCTAGGTTTATTTGGTGCTATCAGAGGACTAGGAGAGCGAATATAGACCTCTCCCTTCCCTGGGATAGAGGAGGATGGGGGCTCCCGTCTTTTAAGCTATACTATTTAGCAGCTTCATTCCAATACTACTGGCCTCTCTTTGGTGTCAAGGAAATGGACAGGGGGGATCCTGGACAAGTACCAATGATATATGAACTACTGATAGGCGCTCAGGCAAATGGTTGTCTCCTGAAATTTTATGAAGCAAGTTACTTTAAGAAAATGCGCTTCAAGGTATTGATCACTGCCTTCTGCAACTGGGTAGTCATAAGGAAGAAACTTGGGGTAGGTAGGTTCAATCGGTATTCTCCGATAATCGGCAATGACCAATTGCCCAGGGCATTACAAGATACATGTCTGGCAATGTGGGGTAAGAGCGGTATATACAGGATAGGTGATCTATTAGCTGGGGATCACATAACATCTTTTGAAGTAGTTAGAGAAAGGTTTATTGTTGGCCCCCGGGATTTTTAAAAATGTTTACAGTTGAGAGATTTTATGCTTAAAAGAGCAGGAGGTGCGGCAGGGTTTGGACAAGTACCTTTGATGGAATTACTAACTAGTAATACCAGACTCTCAATTACACAAATGTATAGATATTTGCAGGAAGGTGTGCCAGATGATTTGAATAAACATAGTCTGAAATGGCAGGATGGGTTGTGAGACGAGGATTCTTGCTTTATGAGATAATTAAAACTGTGGGACACTGTACTGTGCTCTGCCAATCTGCAGACTCAGCATTTTAAGACCTTATTCGATTTATATATCACACCTGCGAAGATTGTTAAATGGGGTGGTACTGAGGGGACCTCTTGTTTCAGATGCTCAACATTTGGGGCTGATTTAGTGCATATCTTTGCCACTTGTACTTGTATAGAATCTATTGGTTGTGAAATTACAAGCTTTTTACAACAGATTCTTAATGCTGATGTTCCTTTGACACCGCAGTTGATGTTATTAGGGGTATATGAAGGAGAAGAACTAATTTTTATAGCTATGGAAGTACTTAGGTTATGTGTTGCTTCAGCTTGGCTTGATCCTCAACCTCCAACCTTCCAGCAGTGGATGGGATGATTTTTATTTATTTATTTATTTATTTATTTTTGGCAATTTTTAAAGCGCTGCAATTACCCGTAGGTGTCTCGGCGCTAGCAGCTAAAGGCTAACTAACCAGATAATAAACATTGAAACAGTGGATAAAGTGATCTACAGGAATGTCATTGGGAAAACAGCCAAGTCTTTAGCTGCTTTCTGAAGACAATCAAAGATGGACTAATCTTTATGTTAAGGGGAAGGGAGTTCCACAATTTCGCTGCTGCTATGGTGAAACATCTGTCTCCCCAGGTCACTTTTCTTGTTCTGGGAATCTGAAGCATGTGAGCCGTGTTGGAACGCAACGTTCTGGGGGTTGCCAAAGGTTTAAAGGAACTTCTCAGGAATCTAGGTCCCGTGTTATTTATTGCCTTATAGACAATACAGAGGGTCTTGAACTTCGTGCGGCTTCTGACTGGAAGCCAGTGCAGTTGGTCGAGATGTCCAGAGACAGAGCTGTATTTGGGAATGCCCAGTAGAATTCTGGCGGAGGCATTTTGTATTAGTTGCAGTTTGGAGATAACCTTTTTTTGAGCATTGAGGAAGAGGGAGTTGCAGTAATCGATGCGAGAAAACACCAGTGTGGATATGAGTGTTTTTCCCATAGCTATGGGAAGGTACGGTAGAAGTTTCTTTATTTTCCTTAAGATGTTAAAGGAAGATGACACTACCGAATTCGTATGATGATGGAAAAGGAGCTTGTTGTCGAATATCACTCCCAGATTTCTAACTTTACTGACAGATTGTGGTGGGGTTCCTAATTCCTCAGGCCACCATGAAGGGGACCACACAGGTTGAATATTTCCAAACAGCATAACTTCTGTCTTAGCTGAGTTGAGTTTTAAGCAGTTGGAAGCCATCCAACTGCTAATGGCCCTCATACCATTCTTGAAATTTGCTGCGACCGTGGGTCCATCTTTGTGAATAGACAACACCAGCTGAGTATCATCAGCGTATGTTGTCAAACTGATGTTATGCTCCTTTATTACCCTCGCTAAGTCCGAAACATAGATATTAAAAAGGGTCGGACTTAGCGAGGAACCCTGAGGGACTCCACAGGGAAGGCTGAAGGTGGGTGAAGTAAAAGTGCCCAACTTGACCGCTTGGCTACGATCCGCCAAGAATGATGCAATGAGGTCCCTAGCTTTATGTTTAATGCCGATGGCCTCGACACGGCCGACCAAAGTTACATGATCGACCGTGTCGAAAGCCGCCGACAAGTCCAGCAGTATTAGGACAGCCTGTCCACCCTTATCCATTGTAGCCCTGATTTCATCTGCCGCCTTGATCAGGGCGGTCTCTGTTCCATGACCTTGCCGGAAACCAAACTGGGTTTCGTCTAGCAAGTCATTAGTATGAATGTAGTCAGAAAGTTGTTTATTCATGACCGATTCAAAGATCTTGGCAGGAAACGGCAGAGATGCAATGGGACGATAACTGGAGGGTAGTGTGGGATCTAGGGAAGGTTTTTTAAGAAGCGGCCTGATAATGGTGTTTTTCCAAATGGTAGGATAGGATCCAGTGACAAACATACTATTGCAGATACGTGCAAGTGGCATAGAAATAATGTCTGGGATGTTATTGAGTATGGATGGATGACAGGGATCCAAAGGGGAACCAGATTTGATTGACTGAATTAATTTGTGAATGTCTTGTGGATTCGTGCTGGTAAATTCAGTAAATTCAGTAGAAGCTGTCAGAGTCTCGTGTAACTCAGAGTCAGAGGTGTCGGAGATTATCACTTTAGGGCTGAAATCCTTGAATATGGATGTGACCTTTTCAGAGAAAAAGTCAGCCAGTATGTTACAGAGATTTTGAGACGTTTCCGTCGGGGGGTTAGAAGGTTCAGCAAGATGGTTGACAACTTCAAACAGTTTCTTCATACTACATCGGGCTTGGTTTATTTGGGCAGTATAATAGATGTTTTTCTCCGATACTATGCTCTGCTTATAGCTAAGAAGTGCAGCTTTGTAGGCAGTCTTGTCTGCTGAGTTGTAATTTTTACGCCAATGTCGTTCCTTGTTACGACAGTATTGTCGTTGGAGTCTAAGGTTTTCGGTAAACCATGGGGCCGAAGGGGTCTTCCTGTTGCATTTGTGTGTTTTAAGGGGGGCCAAGGTGAGAAAAGCTTCTTCCAAAATAGAGGTGTAGGTGGCTGCTGCAATATTTGGGTCGTGTACAGTGTCTATACTTGCAAAGGCGTCAGTAAGAATCTGTGCAAGTTGATTAAAGTCAACGTTTTTCCAATCTCTGGAGGTAAAATCAGGATTTACAGACGTGGTGTAGGGAGCTGTAGTTTTTGTTCGTATGTCAAATAAAATAGCAAAGTGGTCAGACCAAGTTAAAGGAAATATGACGTTTTTGATAATATGGGGGTCATTAGTAAATATACCGTCAAGCGTATGGCCAGCTTCATGGGTTGGCTCTGTGATCAGTTGTTCAAGACCTACAGCAAGCAGATCATTAGTAAGCTGATCAGTATCTTTATCTAACAGAGAATCGAGATGAAAATTAAAATCTCCCAGGAGAGTGAAGTGTTTGTGATCTGCAGATAGCTCGCTCAGTTGATTAAGTTGAGAGAGAAAGATAGAACGAGAGCCTGGTGGTCGGTATAGAAGAGTACCTGAGAATGTTTGGTTGGTGGTGAGGGTAATCGTAAAAGCCAACGCCTCGCAACTTGAATGTTTAAGGTCGATGGTTTCAGGCAATTGCGGTATATTATTGCAATCCCCCCGCCTTTATGGGCAGAAATACGATCCTGCCTATGGACACAATAGTCCTCTGGCATCGCAGCCTTAAAGTCTGGCCCTGATGCATTGTCTCCCCAGGTCTCAGTCAGAAATAGGAGATCAATAGCATAATTGTTGAGCAACTCCAGTATGTCAATTTTATGACAGGGGAGCGAGCGGGCATTAACAAGTGCTGCGTGTATAAGTTTCTGGGAATTAGGGGAAATGTGGGTTTGGGTAACCGTGCTCTTATTAGTGCACAAAGTGCATAGGAAAGGACCTCCAATAGGGTCAGCTAATAAGCATGTCGGAGGTATATGTACAGTCTGAAATGTGTTATTAAAATGACGAAGTTCATTAGCAGTGTAAACTAACCTTGCTGAGGGTGACGATGTAAGGGGGGTGGCACTGGGCTCGGTCCAGGCTCGGACGGGCGCAGACGGGCTTGGCTTAGGCGCGGCTTCGGCGCGCACCCGGCGCGCCCGCTGCGCCAGCCCGCTGCGCCGTCTGGAGACAACGCACATTATATAGCTAGTTGAGGAGGGCGTGAGTCCTGCGCGACTAGAGCGCTGACCCCGCTATCCCCAAGATGGCGCCCACCGCTGCCAGACGCGTCAAGAAATCGCCACAGACAGAGGTAGGGAAGTATTGAAAGAGCGTGTCAAGGGTGTCAGAGTGCCTACAATAATTCCCAATTACATTCTCGAAATTAAAAGCTCCCAAAAAGAATTAACGAACTAAATACAATTTTATCGCAGCCTGGTGCAGAAACGCTAAGGAACACAGTAAAAACACAGTAAAAACAGTCTCGGTTGTGTATCTCTGGTATAGCGCGATTAGCTCGCAGCCCCAGTCGCTATCACAGGGGAGAGCTTCTTAGGCACATATATGATTTAGAAAAGGCACTTTATGAAAGAAGAGGTAGAAAAGGCAGAATCAAAGAGAAAAGGATCTGGGGCCCTTTTTCCACCTGGATCGCTTCCTTTTCACATACTGAAATTTCCTCCTTAAGTCAAGCCTATACTATTATGTGTCATATTACGCTGCTCTCTAATTTATTATTTCTTGGTTATTGTGCATAATGTATTACTCGATTGCCTTCTGTTGATCAAATGAAAAATTATAATTTATGTTTGGAATGTATGTACAGGTAATCAATGCTGCAATTGCACTGTTTTTTTTCCTATACAATAAAAAAAAGGATTTTAATGCCAGCAGGAAGTGTTGGCAGCCGTCTTCAGACTTGGCTTCCCCCATTAAATTTCAGCCGGGTCCCAGGGGATGGGGTCCTCTGGGCTGAAATAGGACCGGGGAAGGGAGGGAATGCAGTCCTCCTCTCCCATTAAGTTGTGGCCTGACCATGGGGGATGGGACCCATTCTGGCCCTGATTCTCATTTCACAGAAATTAAACCTCAGCAGGAAGCATTACAAATATAAGCATAGCAGTTGCCCCTGTTGAAGCTTCACTTCTGCAATGGCTTGCATTTCACTCATACAAAACCAGTGAAAATCAGTAGTTATAATTAGCTGAGCAAACTATAACTCACGCCCCTGCAATGCACTGCCTATTACCTTACATATTACATCACTCATGCCATGGTCAGTGACACCACTGCTGACATCATCCACAGAAGCACTCACACACTGGCTCATACCTCTATATAACCTCTCATACACCAACTTACACACCCACACAACCAATCACATACCCATTCACAAACCCATACAAGTACTCACACAACCACTCACTCATCCATAGAGTCACTCACAAACCCATTCACACACTCATATAACTACTCATACAACCACTCACTCACCCATACAGCTAATCATACAACCAGTCACTTACCCATACAGCTAATCACATAGCCACACACTTACCCAAACAGCTACTCACACTCCTACTTATTAACCTATACAGGGCCATATTATCAAGGACAGAGTTAAAATTATCGTTTCCTGCCGCTAAAGCGGCGATAATGGGCTTGATAATATGCCCTTGTGAATTCCCATAGAAGCTCATGTTCACACCGGAACATGGGCTTCTATGGGATTTCACAAGGGCATATTATCAAGCCCATTATCGCCACTTTAGCGGCAGTTTCCTGCCGCTAAAGCGGCGATAATTTTAACTCCGTCCTTGATAATATGGCCCACAGTCACTCACATACCCACTCACTCAGCCATACAGCCTCCCACCTCAGCCACTCACACATCCATACCCGCACTCACACATACACATACTCTCACATATGCATCCATTCATACAGATACTTACTCTACTATGCAGCCACTCACACACCAACTCACTTAACCAAACACCCACTCAAACAGCCTCTCACTCATCTATAGCGATATAGCCACTTATAGAACCAGTCAGTCACTCATATATCCATTCAGACACCCACTCACTCACCCATACCGTCACATATATACCCATTCACTTACTCATAAAGGCACACACACAGCCACTCACTCACCCACACAGCTACTGACACACCTACTTATACACCTCTACAGCCACACAAACACCCACTCACACACTCATAAAGGCACTCAGATAACCAGTCACACACGGATATACACAGTCACCTAGTCAATCACACACTAAGGGGCCGATTCCGATCTCGGTCGGAAGGGCACCGAATCAGGTTCGGCCAGAAAAACTACGAGCCGTACGCGTGTTTTCCGGCCGACTCGTACAGCTGTACGGGCAAGCAAGTACGATGCGAGCTATATGAAATTCACCGACCGAGTCGTTTCCGGACCTGAACCGCTCCGTACGTCCCGGTCGGAAGCTAACCGTGGCGTGCAATGGATGCGATTTTCTACCAAGCCAGTACGATGCACGCGTCGGACAGCCTGTGCGAGCCGGAGTGTCCGGCTCGCAAAAGCTCCCAGAGTCAGACTTTGGGGGTCCGCGTCGGACCCCCTGACACCCGCAGCCCTGCGACTCGGACACAGGGGGAGACCTATGGGTCTCCCCAACACAGGTAGGTATGCTGCGGGTGGCACCGATGCGTACCCACTGTAGGGGGCACACTTGTTCGAGACATACCCATTCAGTCAATGGGAGCCAATGTACGCGTCGTACGACCGGCTCCCATTGACTTCTATGGGAGTCCGACCGAACCGAGTCCGACATCATACGTGCGCATCGTACTCACTCGGTCGGACTGTAGGGGTCCGGCTCGGTCGGTAAAACACTCCGGATCCGACTCGGTCAAAGTGCTTCCCGACCCGGATCGGAATCGGCCCCTATATGTTAGAAATAGTATCACTCATCAGTAGTACACAAAGTATACACATTTAACTTTTGTGGTAGCTTAGCATACATGTTTAACAATCATAAACTATTAGAAAACAAACTAATTGGCTGATGTCATTATTGATGTCATCAGTGAAGTCACTGACCATGACGTGAGTGATGTAATATATGAGGAAATGAGCAGTGAAAAGTGAACTCTGCAAAGGGCAAAAAAAAGCTCTACCACGCTAGGTGGAGCGCCGCAAATGGTGGAGTGTGTTAGATAGATGCCATTCACAGTGATTTTCAGCACCGGGTGTTTGTCGACACTGTGCAATTAACGCAAATGGTACTGCTTCCTTTCTGCCGCTCAAGTCGTTTTTTTACTCAAGCAGCAGCTTTCTCAATGTGAACGGACTGTTTCTGAACGTGGTCGCGAGCTCATGCAATGAGAAATCTGACCGCCTGCATTGAGAAATCTCACCGGCAGTCTGATTTTCCATGCTTGCGCTCATCAACTTGACATTAACAATCAAGAAAAAGAAAAATCATGCCAGGAGGTGGCTTTTCCTCGCTCTCGCTCGCCAACTTGAAGTTGACGAGCACGAGTGAGAAAAAACTCTGCAAAGTCCGCAAGCGGAGCAAAGTTCACTGCCCAGACTTAATATCTGCATACATTTATACATATATATGAAGTAATTATTGTTAATTTGTAAATTTCCTCTGTATGTGAGTTTCAGGATCATATGATGGAGTGGCAGGCAAGGGGGATCATATATTGGGATAGATACAAGGTCAGATCTCCCCAGAGTTCCATCTTTTTATGTACTGCCCAAAGTGCATAAAAACATTGCAAATCACTGGGCAGACAGATTGTCTCCTCAAATGAAAGCTTTCTGAAAAATACATACATTGATTCATTCTTTTTTCCATTTGTGGCACCTCTCCTGGTGTATTGCAGGGACAGTGTAGATTTTCTGTCTAAAATTCATAGTTTGGAGTCATCAGAGTCTTTTCTCATGATTACGATGGATGTGTGTTTTTTTCTATATGTGTATAGATTATGAGTTTGTAGTTAGTGGGTGTGAGCATTTCTTGAAAACAAGGCTGCCATGTTTTTCGGAAAACAACAAAATGCTCATCAGCATTATATAATTTTGTCTCAAGGAGAATATCTTTGTACATGATGGTGTCTTTTATCGGTCGAGAGTTGGGACCAAGATAAGCACCTGATTCACCCCCAGCTTTGCAAAACTCATAATGGGCTGGTGGCACAAGTAGAGGGGTTGAGCAGATGACAACCAGAAATATATGCAATACATTTTGATTTGGACTGGTTATATTGATGATTTGTTTTTGTTATGGAATGGTTCAAGGAAAAAGGCATGTGAGTATCTCGCAAGACTAAATGACAATGCTTTTAATTTGAGAATCACGGCAACCATGAGCTCTCAGGAGATCTCCTTCCTAGATGTCCAATTGTGGGTACAGGACGGAAGTACATACTTTTGTTCAGCGTCAAACAATGGCAGGGAATAGCACATTGCACTACAAGAGCCAGCACCTGAAAAACCTAATTGAGTGTATCCCCATGGGAGGCAAGATGGCGGCCACGCTGTTGGCCGGTTGAGCGGGCTGCTCCTCACTCCTCTCATCATCAGTTTTGAAAAGCTGTGATTCTGGCGTGGTCAATTGTTTAAATCCGAATATACTGAATGAACTTGTGTGTTGGCGATAGCTACAGATAGTTACGGATATTCGACCCCCCTTTGGCTTACCTGGCTCCTGGCGCTTCCGCCGCCGGCGTTCTAATTAGAGGCTTCAGGGTTACGGAGCACAAGCCATGCCGTCGAAAGCCGCGTCCCGGTCTGCGAGGTCAGTGAGACCACGGGCGGCTGCTGCACAGACCGGCACTCCGGTGAAGACGCGCATGGCTGCCAATACCGCCAACACGGCTCTGGGCAGAAAGACTCCGATTCTAGCTAGTCCAACAGGAGAGCTGCAACCCTCGGAAGTTTTGGGCTCGACGGGTCAGTCTTTAGACAAACAGAAAGCTCAGTCTCCGTCTAAACCGGCAATACCTGCAATGTTTATGCAAATGCCGAACAGAAAGAGCTGAGGAAAGGAGTCTCCTACCTGCACGAACCCGGCTGTGGGAGCGGATGATTTGGAGTGTAATGCCGGCGCTTTGGTGAGTGCGGAGAGGGCTAAGCCGGGGGGGTCGGAAGATGCTGCAGTACCCCCAGCCCCAGAGCCGGGGTCCGATGCTCTTACCTACTGCATCATGGGAGATGAAGTTCAGTCAGAAGCAGTGCCGAAACAAGTTATTGATACTCTCAATGTAGCCATGGTCAATAAAGGAAGAGCAGGAAGGGTTATGGTCGAGAATCTAAGTCCTGATGAAATGATTGGGATAGCTAAGGATACCTTAACCGTTTCTAATACGACGATCAATCAATTACAATTGGAGTCATGTGACCCTCCTGACAAACTGTCCAGTACAGACGATTTCTTCTCCCTGTCTGACCATTCATCTGATGAGAGCTTCGCCGAGGATGGTCCGGATGAGTGTGGTTTAGATATAGGCAGGGGTAAAATGATTAGTCCTTTGAGACGTTTGAATTTAGGGAATCCGGAGAATCAAGAAAATTTGGAGAATTTGGAGAAGGTGAATAATCCTATGGCTGCAGTTGAGGGAGCCGAGAGATTGAGTCCACCTGATGCTTCACTTTCTTGGGACTATGAGGGCTCACCCAACACAATTGTGCAGCTTTCAGAGCCCCATTTACTCTCATTGGCTGGAGATGCACCTATAGCAACAGAGAGTGGGGAAGTAACTCTGGCTATTATTTATGATTTGATTCTGGCGCACAGGGCGGAAACTCGGGCGGAGAGTATTCGAATGCAAAATTCATCCAAAAAGATACAGAACTCAATGCGGAGGGTCGTGAAGACCTGCACTGATATGTCTAACAGAATTACAGAGGCTGAGACACGTATATCCGCCCTGGAGGATGATCTTACAAAGCAGAGAGAAGTTACCGGATCTATCAAAGCTCATCGTGACGACGTACAATGGAAATTGACTGATTTAGAAAATCGTGTAAGGCGCAACAACCTTAGGATTTTGGGGATCCCTGAAGGCAAAGAGCTCGCCGATGTACGCAATTTTGTAGCTGAATTATTTGAGGAGGCTTTCCCGGGGCTTACGCAGTGGGATTGGCGAGTGGAAATACAACGAGCTCATCGTTTTCCAATCAGTTTGAGAAAGAAGTCAGGTGAGAGTACTTATCCTCGAGCAATTCTTATTTCGTTAAACAATTTTTTGGCTCGTGAAGCCCTTTATGACATTGCACGACCCAGCAAGAAAGGCCATGCCAAGGATTGTGACTTTTTCGTGAGGCCTGACTTCTGTCAGTCCACAGTCGACCTTCGTTGGAGGATGCGTCAGCTGATCCCACAGTTTCAGGGCAAAGGTGCTCAAGCCTTTCTACAGAATCCATCAAAATTGAAGATTGTCGACAAGGGACGGACAAGGATGTTTTTTGACGAATTGTTGGCTGAGGAGTTTTTACAGACATTATAGTATGTTACGCTAGACTGTATTGATTCTGTTTTTTTTTTTGTTTCTTTTTGCCATCAGAGAATCTCGAGGATAAGTCCGTTTGGGCAATGGAAAGAAAAGTAATCTTGTAGACTTAACTTTGTTGTGAGAGTGAAGATGAGGGGAGTGTGAGGCGTGGGTGTCCGACTCTACATCGCAAGGGATCTTGATCCCAATGCCTCATGGGGTTGGTAAGCTGTTCGGGAGGGGGAGGGGCTGGGTTCTGGGATGGGGTTGGGGGGTTTGGGGGTGGTTGCACGGGGTGGGGGACTGCAGGGGTAGTAGGGTAGGGTTGGTGATAAAAAATACAGCAGTGGAGAAGTACTTTCTATATAGGTTTGGAGGGAGTTTAGTAATTTTTTTGTTTTTCTTTTTGTTTGGCAATTGTCCGATTTTAGTAACTATCAGTGCTAATCTGAAAAGGGATCCTGCAAGTAAGCTTATAAGTGGCGAGAGCATTTGGGGAGAAGAAATGATTCTCCCGAGAAAAATTTATTGTAATTTAAATGACCAAATTCACAGTCTGCTCTCTCAACATATGTGGCTTAAATGACGCTAATAAGAGAAGGGTTTTGGCTAGGATAGTACAGGCCCTGTCTTGGGATGTTGTGTGTTTACAAGAGATGCACATTGCATGGGCGAACAGAGGCTGGCTAAAGGGCTTGGGTATGGATCTGGTAGTTTGTTCTCGTCAGTCAGTTAATGTAAGGGGGGTCGCTATTCTATCTAAGAAAGGGGTATTAACGGTTAGGAATCATAGGGAGGATAAATGGGGGCGTTGGGCAATCGTCGAAGTTATTGTTAATAGTAAAAAGCTAACAATATGTACAGTTTATGGTCCAAACCTAGATGAATCTGAATTTTTTGATAAAATCAATTTAGAAATGTCTACCTGGGCGCAACCGTTCATCATTTGTGGGGACTTGAATATACATTTAAATGCGGGGTTTGATGTCAAAGGCAATCAGTTCTACTATGGAAGGAAGCCTAGAGCATTTAGAAGTTTGCGTAGCTTGGTTTTAGATCAAGGTTTAGCAGATGTTTGGACGGAATTTAATGCCAATCAGCCCGGTTTTACGTTTTTCTCAGCCCCCCATAAAAAATTGGTACGTTTGGACTACTTTTTTATTTCCTATTCCCTGCTTGAAAATGCAAGGGTTTCTATTCTGCCTAGGTTTATTTCGGACCATAATCCTATAGTTTTAACCATTGAGCTTGATACAACCATCCCACGAAACTCTGAGTGGACTTTTGACAGGAAAATTTTGTTAGACTTGGAGTATTGTAGACATATTAAGGATTGGATTTCAAGTTTCTTTGAGATAAATAGGAACTCTGCCTCTGTAGAAATTGTATGGGATTCATTTAAGGCGGGACTTAGGGGCGAGACTCTTAGTTATGCTGCCCACAAGCGAAAAAATATTAAGGAAGTGTTAGATAATCGTATTAGGGTTTTAAGTAATTCCGAACGTGAGCTGGATAAGAATATTAAAGAAGGAGTAGACCTGACTGAGACATTGAGAAAGTTAGCTATTAATAGATCAGCTATATACCAACAGTTTGCTGAAGAGGTGGCTGCTAAGTTCCAGCTGTATAAAAGAGAATGCTATGAGTATGGTGAGCAGTCCGGTAAGATTTTAGCCAATCGACTCCGACAAAGAGAGGTACAGAATAAAATTCTTAAGGTTAGAGATATGCAGGGTATAATCCAGGTGACTTCGCTTGGCGTGAGGAAAGCTTTTCATACATTTTATGAGAATTTGTACCAGTATGAGGCATCTGAAAAGGCGGAGAGTTTTTTAGCTGGGATTGAATCCTCCTCTCTGACAGAAGAATTGAGAGATATTTTGGTCGAGCCGATAACGCTAGAAGAAGTTGAGGCCACAATTTTTTCGCTTTCGTGTGGTAAGGCTATGGGCCCGGATAGAATACCTTTGGAATTCTATAGGAGGTTCTTGGCGGAGCTGGGGTTAGAATTCCTGACTCTGCTGCAAAATGCCTTTAATGGCTTCCCGCCGGACTCTTGGTCCAAAACGATCATTATGGTATTCAAAAAAAAGGGGAAGGATGGGATGCAATTAGGATCATATCGACCTATATCTTTAATAAATGCAGATTCCAAAATTTACTCAAAACTTCTTGCTAGGAGAATGTCGAAAGTCATAATCTCAATTGTCTCACGGCGCCAGCATGGTTTTATTGCTGGACGGGGCACTATAGATCATATTAGTCGGGTTATATCTCTTCTAGATTGGGCCCAGGCGACTGGGTCGCGGGCTGGGGTGGCCCTGTTGGATGCCGAAAAGGCGTTCGACAGGGTCTCCTGGGCCTACTTATGGTCTGTGCTTGAATGGAAGGGATTTCCCCTCGATTTTGTCAAAGCTATAAAGACTATGTATAAAAATCCGACTGGTGCTGTAAGGGTTTCAGGAGCACAATCAGACGAGTTTAAAGTGCTTAGGGGCACACGACAAGGATGTCCTTGTTCGCCCATGCTTTTTGCTCTCTATATAGAACCTCTGATTCACAAACTGGAACATGATACACTAATTGCTCCCGTTAAACCTCAGCTGCATGAGGTGAAAGTTTTAGCCTATGCTGATGATATAGCAGTTTTGACTAGTGACGTTGCCCGAGCACTGGATAGAATTGAGATTTTGACGAATGACTTTGCAAGGTATTCAGGCTATAAGTTAAACTTAGCCAAGACCCAAATCTTGCACTCTGAAAAGGGACGCCCAGTAGATCCTAAAATAGTTGATGAGGCTGTTTACTTGGGCATCAGAATCTCGGCGAAAGTTGAGGCTATTCCAGCTCTGAATGCTGACCCCATTATATCAGACTCCGATAATATCTTGGAGAGACTGGACCATCTGCATTTATCACTTTACGGAAGAAGCAATGTTATCAAAATGGTGATTCTCCCAAAGTTTCTTTATATATTTCGGGCGATCCCGTTACTTTTTCCTAACTCTATGTTTCTGAGGATAGAAAGACTTTGTTCTCGGTTTTTATGGAGCTATAAAAGGGCGAGAAAGGCCTTGAAGTGGCTTTATATGCCCGTTAGTCGAGGGGGGTGGGCTATCCCTAATTTTCGTTTATATTATTATATAGCAATGTTACAACATTGCCGAATTTTGATCTTTGGAGAAAGGGCAAGTCTGGATTTGGCTGTTTCTCCTTCTATATTTGAATTGGTTTTGGGCCCTGAAGCAAGGCATTTATTAGTAAGGGTTATTGAGCCCAGCTATTACAAAAAAACTAGATTCAAAGTTGTCGCAGCAGCTTTTTTTGTATGGAAAAAGATGTGTCTATTGTGTAAGATAAATAAAGTTAATGTTTATACGCCGATTGGTCTGCCCGGGGCTATGTCTTCTGTTCTTATGGACTCCGTCGCTCGGAAGTGGCGGGCGGCAGGTATCTGGACTTTGGGGGACATAAGTGAATATGGCCAAATAATGCCATATGCTCTAGTGAGAGAGAAATTTGATTTGGAAAAGGGGGATTTTTTTAAATATTTACAGTTGCGTAGTTATGTAGATAAAGCTATCACAGAGGGTATATGCTCACTCGAGGGAATTTATATACTTAAGGTTCTAATACGTAAGGTGAAACTGTCTCAAATATATAAAGAAGTTATGCATGGCCAGCTTGATGATCTCCAAAGTCATGAATTAAAATGGGAAGGAAAGCTTGGGATTCAGAACATAGACCTGCAGGAGGCATTAGAACTGGCAAGTACTATTCTGTTTTCGGGGAGTTTAAAGAGTCAGTGTTTTATGTCAGTTTTTGATCTCTATTACACTCCAGCCAAGCTTGCAAAATGGAAGGCTGGAAAGGGTGATAAATGTGCGCGCTGTGGTGAGAGCGCCGCGGATGCTGCACATATGTTTTTTTTTGTGCTCATCATTGGCACATTTTCTTGGCGAAGTGCAATTTTTTCTGAATTCCTCCTTAAAAATGTTCGTAGTTCTTAACCCGGGTCTAGTGTTGTTTGGCATCGAGTCTGAATCACTAATTAGTCGGTCGTTACCTCAAAGGGGTTTTCTATTTTTGTGTATGGCTGTGATTCGACTCTGTATCACTACGAAGTGGCTAAGCCCGGACCCACCTTCCTTTTCTGAATGGAGATCCAGGATTCTTGCTTTATATTATATGGAAACTGCTCTTTATAAATTGAAGGGTCATAGAAGAAAGTTATTTGGAGAGCAATTATGGGCACCGATAACGGATTGGCTGTGAAGTGACAATCTGTGTAAATTTATGAAACTATTTTAGTTGTATGCTTCAGATTTGTATTTATTTTGGCTCATATGCTAATTTGTGTTGTTTTTGTATTTCTGACACTGCTGAATAAAATAAAAAAAAAAAAATAAAAAAAAAATTAGTGTATCCCCATGGAGAGACCTTGATACCATAGAAAAGTTGTAGTAACAATGTGGAATTTGCCAAGAGACATCTCAAACGAGGGAAAGATTTAGAAGAAGGGGCTATATGCCTAAGGTCTTAAGTACAGCTGCTAAGAAAGTGGAACCCCTCACCAGGGATCAGTCACTTTATACAAACACCAAGAAGAAACTCAAGGGGGAGAGTGTACTGCTTATCATGCCCTATATCGCTCTTATCAAGTCAGGAATCTGATGTGCAAACATTGGACTATCCTGAAAAATAATATTGTAATTGTTCTAGAACTGCCTTCAAAACCCTCTATTACCGCAGAGGAAGTTCGCTGGGGGATGAACGGACTCATAGTTACTGTACAAGGGCCCGCAAGATGAATACTTGGTTGACTAAACCCAAGGGGTTTTACAAATGCGGGCAGTGCAAAGCATGTAGATTCATCTCCAACACTATAGGGTATGTTTTATCTAGTGGACATAAGAAAAAGATAGGTTGCTTTTAGAACTGTAGCTCCGACCACTGCATATACATTTTAGTATGTCTCTGCCCACTTATGTACATGGGCAGAACTATCTTTCCACTCTGGAGCACCAACGTACGATCGATCAGAAACATGATGTGGCCAAACTGTTGTTCTCCGCAAAAGTTAGAATTGAAAATCACTTGACAGGTGGCATCAGGGTGAGGCAATTACGATGCCTGGAGTCCAGGTACATCTTGGATCTGCCCACAAAATCCCCAGCAGGGTTTAATAATGATGAGGAGATGGAGGTACACATGGGCTAAACAGTTCAGGTAATACACACTGTCTTCTATCCTCATAGGTCCCCTTGGTTGAAGATGGTTCTGCCTATGTTACATGTTTATGTTACATGCTTTTGATGTATGTCTTGTTCCATGATAATACGGCTTTAGATGTTGTAGGTTTACATTGCCAACAGGCAGTAAATGCTTTATAGGGCACTGGCCCAGTACGAGGATTACCTCTGTTTTTATATCACAGGGTTTAGAGGTATTATTGAGAGGTGCAATGGTTTCCCTGCAGCATTAGGTGGGCTCTTGACAGGTATACACAGGGATCAACATTACACCAATTTGGTGGCAACAGTTGGGCTTTGTGTGGCCCCTTTACAAAATAAATACGATTTATTGCCACTACCCATAATTGACTGTAGTGGGGTAACTACCATTGGTAATATACCAGCTGATCCAATGATAGCAAATATCCTTCAGCCTCACCAGCTGAGTTCCGATTGATAAGATTTTTTCTCTAAAAACATTCTTGCATATGGTAATGCAGGTGGGATGCCAATCAAATGGCCAAGGATACAATTAATTTATAAATTATGCTTGTGATTCTGGCATTTCTGATTTGATATTATTATGCTTCGTTTCTGATAAATTAATTTATTCAGGAATGTATCATATTGATTATGATTTTGATTCAGACCTATTTTGATTGTCCTTCTGAAAATATGTCTCTTGTTTTTTTTTTATATCTCTGTGGACATTTTAATATAATAATATTTATGCATTGATTTGTCCATGCTTATGTTACTCAGAGACACAGGACAGTGACGTATGTCTTCTATGTCCATGGAGACCAGTGTATATGTGTTCTTGTAAGGTGGTGGGGTTCATTCACTTTGGGAAAGGCTTGTTCAAGCTGAAATTAGTCAGTGTCGTTGAAATCTGCTGAATAAAAGATAATTTCTACATGCTACCTGGAGTGCCCGCATTCTTAAGCTTGCGATTGTTCTTGTAAATGTATATATATATATATGACTCATAAGAAGACCAGGAAGGTCGAAACGCGTCAGTCTAAAATAAATTTGCATTAAAAAGAAACCTGGAGTGCGGTTCCTTCTTGCATGAGGCGATTTGGATATATATATATACACGAGACCACCATTCCCAAAAAAGCATTGTGCAGTAAGGAGTTTGTTTGTGTATTATTATTGATGCTACGCACTTGCACTTTACTTCTAGATTCCAATTTGCAAGGAAGCAAGTTGCACCTTGAGAAGTAGGGAGAAAGGAATTGAGTACTTTATTTATAATAAACACTGTGTATCAGTATTAAGGAAAATCTAGTTTTCCAGTTGAAAGGAATAGTGTATGGCACTTAGCACCTTTTCCCATTTGCATATTTGCACAATTTGCGGTAATAACATCTTGACTGTTAAACCTGATTATTAATTAGAGCACTTGCATTTTCAACACAGAACCACAGGTATTTGTAATCTATATTCATTTGAGAGGCTAATACAAACATGGACAGGTCCGAGTGTGAGGTACATAAAAGATTTGGTTTGACACACGAGATCTCTGTAGACACATATAGATATTTAATTTACTAACAAATTACAAATCTACACTTTAGAATAGGGATAGTCAGAACACTCTGGAAATAGAAATATGTAAAAAGCATATAAAAAATAGAGAAAAAACAAAAAAACAAAAAAATGAAGGTAAACATAAAAAACAATGATTTAAAAAGTGTGTAGAAAATGAAGACATTATGATGAAATTAATAATGAAACCTGTCAATAAAGGGAAATATAGCATGTGCATTGGGAAGGTAAGTTGTCTATGTCAATAGTACCATGTGATAAACTGTGCTTTTGCATTGAGTTAGAAGCCATTATAACAAATCAGCTCGCTGTGTGAACAAGGCAGGGGATCCTGTCGAAACCCGTTACAGCCCTAAATTTTGAAAAATAAAAAGCATACTGAATCACTGGAATGGCGGTGTCGGAATCTGTCTCGATGACTGTGGGTGCCGGAAGTGTTTGAAGAGATTAAACCGCTTGTTGCTGAGTGCAGCATTTCCGAAGCGCTCTCGGCGTGGAGTTCAATAGTAACTCAGCTAAGCTGTTTGAGAAGTGTACTGCACAATGTGGAAACCCCACTGAGGAGCTGGAGAAGGCTGCGATAGCCGCATATAGCTGAGCAGAAGTGCTGCAGCGAACGGCGTGCCAGAGGACACCCGGGAGCAGGTAAGCGTCAGAGAGGCTAAGTCCGGAGGCATATTTCCGCAAATGGGGGAAAGGCGCCATTGATACAGAGCGTGTCCCAGAGTGCACGTTCCAGTGTAGCTTGTGTATTTCCACAATACGGAAACAAGGGCTTGTGCCAGGCATGTGTACAGAAGCCTGACATTTGGAGTAGCTAAAAAAAGAGTGACAGGCAATTTGGCAACAATAAAAACCAGACATGGAGGAGCGGGTGAAACTATGAGAGGAGTCTGCTGGGTCAGTCTTTGATGAGGAAAGACCGGTTACAAGTGGTGCCAGCAGAGGTCAAATGGCAGATGCAACTCCACCAGAACAAGACACACATATCATTATGTGCAAACTGGAGAAACTCCCGGGAACAGAACTTTTCCAAGTGGTGGGAAATTTGGTCTTTTGAAAAATACCTTGAAGTAGGAAGAGTCCCCTATGGCCTCAGAATTTTAATTGTTCCAACGTTTGAAAACTTAGACCCAGAAATTCTTCAGGAGTGGGCCAACAGTAGCGCTGAATCTTCCAGCAACATGATGCGGATCCTGGTAAAATACGCCAAACGGTATAGAGATTAAATCTTGGAAGAAATTAAGAAGATACAAGATTTAAATGCCATAGCAAAACAAGAAGCTGTGGGGAAATTTGAAAAAGATCTGGAGTCTAAACTAAGCAACCATGAGAAGTCAATCAAAGAAAGAAAAGCAATTAAATTCACTTGTGATCGGTAAGACTACCAACTAGGCCAGATCTACACGTTCGGCAGGTGCTTTGATTCATTACGGCATCAGAAATTATCAAGCAATGCCACCTCAAGAAAACAACCACACAAAGAGAAAAGAGGGGTGGGAGACACCAGCTCCAAATATAGTTCTGATGTCGAGATGACTAAGAAGATGACGCCAGAGCACTGGCCAATGCAGACAAGCCATCAACAGAAATTGAAACGTTTTTAAGGACTAGACCGAAACCACAATGCAAGACAAAGACCACCTGAAAGGGGAAGAGGCCGGGTATTCAGAAGAGGCAGAAAAGAAATAGAAGAAGGAGAAGGCATGGAATTATGATAGGGAGTGAAGACGAACGAGAACAAACAGAGCAGGTAGAAAAACCATCGATTACCGTAATTAATCTAACAGATATGATACTAACTGAAGCAGAAATCAGCACATTATCGCTAGGTCTCTCTTTCTGTAAATGAACCAATTTTAACTACGCCCAAACCCGAATTGTGTTTTACAAATATATACGAAAACTAAAACCCCAAAAATATTTTGGAAACAAAATGGACCAAAGCTAAAGTCGTGACCAAATAAATCTATGTGGGGAAGATCAAAGTAATTTGGTGATAGATGATTTAAATCTTTTGAGGGAGTAGACTTACCTTGTGAGCAGTAGCTTTACTACAGTGATCTAATGAGCAACTGGAGTGCTAACATTCAGAATTTATGGCAAATGTGTGACACATCTGAATGCCTTCTTGATGGAACCAAAGTAAAAAACTGAAAGTATTTCCTACTGAGGAGACTGCAGTAAATGAGGAAATTAGGAAACTTCATAACAAATAAGTCTCTGGCCACCAGAGACAAAAGAGCCCAAATGTAGCACAAATATCACCCAGATGTAGCCCAAGTATAGCCCAATGACAGAATGTTGCAGAGTGTTCTTAAGAACAACTAGAGCGCTTACTGTCTTACTTATGACAAAAGTATGGCACACCTGAAGCCATCTTGATTGGAATAAACTGGTAACACTTAAAACATTTAATTTAATAAGGAACACCATGAGGGGGTACATTTTGCCATTGAAATTATGATTAGTGCTGAAGAAATAAAAATTAGGCAACATTTTGAGTGACTTCTCAAATCCTCTTCTTGATGGAACCAAAGTAAAAAACTGAAAGTATTTCCTGCTGAGGAGGCTGCAGTAAATGAGGAAATTAGGAAACTTCATAACAAATAAATCTCCCAAGATGGCCATCAGAGACAAAAGAGCCCAAATGTAGCACAAATATCACCCAGATGTAGCCCACATGTAGCCCAATGACAGAAGTGTGCAAAACACTTTTTATTTTTTGTGTTTTTTGCAGTTTTATATAGTGCAAACTTGTCAGGTATTGGAGTGCTTTAAATGAGCATTGGTTACATCACACAAGAACAAATTCATTTTGGTTGTAGACATGGGGAGATTAAGTGATTTGACCAGAATCACTGAATGGCGAGCTGAAGCAGAAACTCCAACCTGGTTCCCCAGTTGCAAAGTCTGCAGCTCTGGAAGTAACACCACATCCTCTCCCCTAAGTGCAACATTTAATCAAGTGGTCAACTGGATAAAAAAAATAAAGATAACAAATAATTTAAAAGTTCTTTGTCGCTATTTGAAAACTCAGAAAATATGTCCTCATTTTAGTTTTTTAGAGCACTAACCATAATTTTGATGCAAATAAGACCCTCTCATATATGTCATTTCTAAAGGAAATGCTCTAGGTATTACAGTTTTGATTACATCAAGATGACGTCAGGCGTTCCACACTTTTGTGATAAAAATAGAATGTTAGCAATCTAGTTGTTCATTAGGATACTGTTGAGAGGCAGAGGCCAGGGGCACGGACTCTGAAATTTGAAGGCTGGTAGGAGGGTGAAGAGGCAACAATTTGACCACACTGGGCAGGCAGGAAGGGCAGTGGCTGCACAACAGACTATGGAGGGCAGTGGAAAGGGGGGCAGGGGCAACAAACCAACAATACAGGACTGGAAAGAGAGGCTGTGGCAATATAATAGACCATTGTGGGCAGAAGGAAGAGGCAGTGGTAGTACAACCATACATGCCAACAGACCCGATTCAGCCAGGAAACGTCCAATGACTTTATTTGATCTGTCTCCTGTCTACAATCTCCTTTTTTTCAATGTAACTCAAAGGGGAAAAGCAATACCCCTTTTTTTTCAAAATCTCCCTCTTACCAAGTTCAAAATGTTCGCAAGTATGGTACATTGGATCATGGTAGGCAGGAGGAATTGGGGTAGGGACATGGACTCGGATAACAGAGGACAGGAGGGACATGGGGAGGTGCACCAAACTGACCCTACAGGGCAGACATCAGGGTTTGCAGCAGCACAATACACCACACAGGGCATGCGGGACGGGAGTGCAGCACAACAATCCATAGAAAGCAATAGGGAGGGGACAGGACCATGCACATGGACAACAGATAACAGAGGGGAAAAAGGCAATGGTAGCTAGCTGACCATAATGGACAGACAGGAGAGAAAGCTGCAGCATAACAGACCATAAATGGCAGGAGGGACGGATCAGGGGCATTACAGTGGAACAGACAAGCCAGGAGGGAGGGAATAGGGGTCTGCACATGGAAACAGAGGGCTGAGGACAAGGGGGCAGGGCAGGAGCCGCAAGATGACCATGGAGGTCAGGCAGGATGGGCACTAGAAACAAGACACACCATGGAGAGCAACAGTGAGACTATGATGGCATACACACAGACCATGGAGAGAATGTGGAGGGGGGTCAGGGGCAGCTAGCTGACTACACTGGGAAGGTGGTAGGGGGCATGACAGCACAGAAGACCATGCATGGCAAGCGGGAGGGTTAGTGGCAGCACAATGGCTATGATGGGCAAGAAGGAGGGTGCAGGGGCATGCACAAAGGACCATGGAGGATAGGGAGGGTCCGGACCTGGGCACAGACAAGAGAGTTCAGGGGAAGGGGCCTCACAACAGACCACGCGGGGAAGGCAGGAGGAGCAGTTGCAGCACAAGAGACCAGGGAGGGCAGAAGGGTGTGGCAGTAAAATGGACCACGGAGGACTGGAGGAAGGGGATAGGGGCATGGCATGTGGACAGGCAAGGTGGAGGTGGCAGGGACAGGTTACCGTCATCTGACAATGCCAGGCAGGTGGAAGGGGAGTGGCAGCTCAACAGAACACTCAAAGTAGATAGGAGTGGCAGGTCCATGGGACATGGTGGGCAAAAAGGATGGAGCAGGGGCATGCACAAAGACATCGGAGGGCAGAAGGAAGGAGAATAGGGGCAGCAAGCTAAGCACAGAGGCTAAGCAGGAGGACAATGATGGGCCATAGAATTGGGCAATGGAGGGCAGGAGGAGTGGACTGGTACATCATGCTAAATGGAGGGCAGTGGCAGCACATCAGACCATGCATGGCAGGAGGGAGGAGGCTAGTCCATGGATTCAGACAACAGAGGATAAGGAGGAGGTGGATGGGGCAGCAAGCTAACTGTTCAGAGAAGTTGGGTGTTAGGAACTTTATTGTTTTTAAAATGTGTGTCTGTGCGAACTACTTAAAATATGAACAAGTATGCAGCATAATCTCACTTTTATTCAGGAAGAAGAGGACGTTTGTGACTGTGACTCTGGGCTCACTTGGCAGAAACACCCCCTGACCCTTCCCCCATCGCAAAATGTAATGCCCGTGAAAAGGGTAGGTGGACGCAGTGTTATATAGAACAGAGTCCTGAGAGCACGATTGAAAATGAAAACTAGATATAGTATATGGTATAAACTATGCACCAAAAAGTGTGATATAAGATGAACCGGGGCGTGAAATATAATATGCAATACATTTTGCGCAATGACAGATTCATTGGAGAGCGCAAGATAGCACAGGTACTAGCGTGTGCTATGCGATATGCGCCTTGGAGTGTAATATGCACAGGGCAGTGTTGTGTAACCTAACTAGTCTCTAAAGTTGTAATATAAAATATGTGCTGGGGAGTGTAACGTTGCATATGAACTGTGACAAATATATGGATCGCAGATTGTATTATGTATGGCATAGCGCTGTGCGTTATAACATAGGTATCGAGGATGGCACGTTAGATGGGGCAATATAACCTGGGCGAAAGCAAGTGTGGCATGACATATTCACGGGGTGTTGTTACAGTGCACATGGGCTAGAGAGTGTCATAGCATATGCACTAGCTGGTGGAATACAGCACAGAGGTGTGTGGCACTTGGTGGGCACTGGTGGGTGTAACACAGCATTGGGCTCAACCAGGAGCATGCTGTGACTCTCAAGTGAGGTTCGTCTCCTTTCCAGAGAGTAAAATAAAAAGTATTACACATCCGGCGGTGGATGTGTGTTTTATTAACCGTGAGGGGGGTTACTTGCATAGTTTGGTCGAATTTTTGTAGAATCCCCTTTGAATGGCTTGGTGTGCGTGTGTATTAAATGTGCCCGTCAATAGCTACCCATCTTTGTAGAAATAAACGACAAGGGTGTCTACTTGGAGAGTACCCACCGGCGGGGGCGCCGGGATTAGGCACGGTAGGGCGTCAGACACGTCAGAGCTTCACTAGCGTTGTAAATACATTCCACATGGATTCATTGTATGCACAGTCGCCTTTTAATGAATATCACGCAAATCGTCATGGTGATAGGTACGTACGGTTTGTCCAGCATGTCCTAGGTGTTTCTATAAATATATATTTTTTTGGGGCCATAAGTGGACTGAGGAGGGGGGCAACGCAGCCCCCCTCCTAAAGAATAAAAAAAAAAGGCCAGGACCCGGGGATTGGGGTCCCCGGGGCCGATTAAGGCCTTGGGAGGGGGGGCACGTGGCCCCCTTCCAAATTAATATTTTCAACAAAAAAAATTAGGGTGCAGGCCCTGGGGGATGGGGTCCTCAGGGCCAATAAATTAGAAAAAGAAGGGGGGCCACACAGCCCTCCTTCTTAAAAAAATTAAATAAATAAAAGACCGTCATCGCGCCGGAGGCCACGCCCCCTCCTTGCAGCACTCTGCAAACGCGCCCCCTGGCCAGTTGTAAGTTGGGGAATTAATTCCCCTTCAATACTGAGGGTCCCTGAGGGCCAACTAGCCAAACAGGTATCTCCAGTATGCGCCAGGGAGCTGCGTTGCAGACAGGTGTTCTGAGGCCATGGCCCTTTTTACACCTCTATGCAACGCAGCTCTGTGACACTTACTGGAGGTACCTAGTGGGCTAGTTTGACCCTAGGGACCCTTAGGATTCAAGGGGCCACAGGGCGCGTTTACACAGTGGGGAAGGGAGGGGACGGGGCCTGAGGTGACGTGTGCAAACACGCCCTGTGGCGCGTTTTAAGAGGTAGTTTTAATCCCCTGCCCTATTATATACTAGGGGCTTACAGAGGAGGTCATGCTAATCACAGGGGGACCCCAACGCATAGTGTTCCCTAGTGTATGTTGGTGTTTTCACTGTATTCTGAGTGTCTTTTAACATAGCACTGGCTCTAGGACTGGTTAGTCAGACTCATTTACCACCAGTATCCATCTGAAAAAGTTGAGGGTACAGGATGATTTTGCAACAAGGCTTCTTTCTGCTCTTCTGTTTGTTCTTTCTGCACGTTATCCTTCTTTCTGCACTTTTCTTCGGCCTTGAGGACTTCTGTTGCTTCTTTCTGCATTTCTTTTTTTTCTTTCTGTGTTTTTTCTTCTTTCTTCACATGTCCTATCTCTGTAGGCATAGTTAGAAATTAGCATTTAAAAAACCTTTGAAATTCACTGAAAAAACCATAGGTTTCAGGCACGTTATAGTTAGGAATTAGCATTTAAAAAACATTAGAAATTCACTGAAGAAACCATAGGTTTCAGGGGCGTTATAGTTAGCTGGACTTTTCACTCGTACAAAACCATTGAAATTCCCCCGTTATAGTTAGTGCAGCTAACTATAACTTGCGCGCCTGCAATGCACTGCTGATGACGTCACATATTACATCACTCATGACGTGGTCAGTGACAGCACTCATGACTACTGATGACATCTCAAATGACATCACTGATGACATCACTGATGACATCATCCTTGTGATAGAGTGGCAAACCTCCTCTCCCCCTAATATAACCTTTGATACACACATTCAAAAATAGAAACTAAAATTTTCAAAACAATGGACATACCAATACCAGTTACAACAACCTATTCAGTAATTCTAAGATCCACGTCAACATCCACTCATTCACCAACAGTCCTACACAGTCACTCATACATGTACTCACTCATCATATGTACTCATACACCTATACATCCTGTTACACAATGCCACTCATCCATAGAGTTACTCACACACATAGTCACTCATGCTAATAAAGAATCAAGCATCCATTTACTTGCATATACAGTTATACACACACCACCACACTTACTTCTACAAAAACTTACACATACTTATTCTTTTAAATAATCACTTATAGAAACACATACTTATTCATACAGGAACTCTTCCAATCTCTCACTCTCACATATACTCACTTATATACACCAATAGTCACATATACTAGTTTAAAACATATGTAGTTACTCATCAAGACACTATTGAGACAGTCATTCACACACTAACACACCCATGCACATACGCATCCACCCATACAGTCCTGCACACATGCTGTCTTCAACACATACAAACAGTGAGTCACTCATTCATGCACCTATGCACTACGTAATACCCCCCACCGAACCATACAGACACTCAGACACTCATACTGATACTCAAAAAAACAACTAATAACCTATATAGACACTCATGTAGCTACTCACCAACCCATGCAGCCACTTATACACAAAGTGAGAGACTGATACAGATATTTACATATTTAAGCATTACTCACTAAGCCATGTATTCACTAAGATACACTTAATCAGTCAGTTATACAATCAATTTTTCAAAAACAAATCATCCATTTAGACACTTATATACCCATTTATTCTTCCATCGACCTTGAGATATACATATATAAAACATATGTAATTTTCAGAGAACACACACATTCACTAGATGATGTCATCAGTGATGTCATCAGTGATGTCATGAGTGATGTCACTGACCATGTCATGAGTGATGTAATATGTGACGTCATCAGCAGTGCCTTGCGAGCGTGCGAGTTATAGTTAGCTGAACTAACTATAACGGGGGAATTTCAATGGTTTTGTACGAGTGAAAAGTCCAGCTAACTATAACGCCTCTGGAACCTATGGTTTCCTCAGTGAATATAGATATATAAGCTCCGGTTCCCATATGTATTTATATTTATATTTATACACTCCCATCTGAACTTTACAATGCCAAAACAAGCTACTTGTGTAAGCATGGATATTTTGAGTGTATACAAGTGTCTGGTCTTATAAAATCTTTATTTCATTGTTCCAACCAGTAAATATAACATATAACATAGCAAATAAGACGTGACTCGGAAAATTGTTTCTGTGATCACATTTTCATGTACAGATCTTAACAACCGGGAAGGAGAGGACACATCAGTAAATTTCATATATGATAGGCAGCATAAAAATAGGTCTACATCATAAGCTGGAGCCATATCACCTACCTCACCAAAAGAATCCCCCATCATTTAAACCAATAAACAGACACATGGCAATACAATGGTTTCCGATCACATTGTCATTCCAATATAGTTTTGCTGCATCTGGTGGAATGTCACAAACAAATGTCAGTGATGTGCCACAATAACTGTGGTCTACAATAAGGAGACACATCAACAGCTGCATACAGTTCATACACAATGAGGATTTAGCCAATGTGAAGGCAGAATATCATTATTTGGCCCAACACAACATTGTGTTGGAGCACACGATGGCACACATGTAACATCCAATTGCTGTACAAGCTGTCTTTGTACAGGTCTTTTACACCCAATGTCTGTGACAGACATTCCCAGGACCACTCAATGTCCACTTTGTACGTCCGAACAGCATCATATCCCTGGTAATGTCACAACTTTTAAATGTTCCAAGGAAGATGCCATGCTGAAAGTATCAAAAACAGACCAAAACAAAGAGATTAGTTAGGACACCATACATATGGCCCAATCCATATAGTCAACTTCTAGAGAACACAGTACGAGACAAAATTCTAAGCTAAGCAAATCAGGACTAGCAAAACAAACAACTTTCACCAGATTTTGCCAGAGCTGTATCTTCCTAGTATTTTCATCAACATACTCCTCACATCATCACAACAAGAGTTCCTTTAATAGTCAAAGTCATGATATCTCACAACATACTTACACTCATGAGAAGAAGTTATTGATGAGATCTTGACTTAAGTCTGCTCCTTCCTCTTCACCACTATCATCATTTGGCATTTCAGGATCCTCATCTGGTAGCTCATGATAGTCTTCATCCTCTTCGATATAAGGGATGTTCTATCACAGGGGAATGTTTTGGAGCATGCAGCAGGCCACAGTGATTTGACACACTTTCCCAGGTGAGTGGAGGAGGGTCCCCGCAGTCTTGTCCAGACATCTGAATCTGGCCTTCAAAAGCCAAAAAGCCCACTGTCCTGTCTGCCGCGTTCTTCCATGGGCCACATTGAACAGGGCTTCCCCTGGCGTAGTTGGGTTCCTCAGCGGTTCCAACTACCATAGATTTATTGGGATATGCTGAGTCTCCTAGATGGAAGACAGACAGAAGTGCAACAATAAGTTACACACTTTCAGATAATACTACCTTACATTATCCACACAAAGTTAGGACAGACAAAACTTATCAACAAGCCAGGCCCTCTCTGATAGTAGTTGTGACATCAGCTGGGATATGGTGCTGTTCCACTGTATGAACGACTCATGTGCAGATCCTGGGATCCAGGCACAGATCTTTGAGAAGTACAAATCCAAAAAGCACACAACTTGCACTGTGATAGACTGGTAGCGCTTCCTGTTAAGGTAAACTTGCCCCGGGGCTTGCAGTGGTACTAAGGCAATATGGGTGCCATGAATGGATCCAATCACATGTGGGAGGTGACCAAATCTATAGAAATCACCCTTTACCGTGGCTAAATCCTCACGTCTGGGTAACTGGATATAGCTGTCAATGTGTCTCATCATTGCTGTAAGCACATCTCGTGGTACACCACTGAACATTGATTGTGATGTACCACCAGATATAGCCACAGTGTAGTGAAAGTTACCAGTGGCCAGAAAATACAATGCTGATGCAAGTTTCACAATTGGTGTGCTACATTTAGGATAAGTGATTTGAGGAAAGGGGTCAGACCACAACTGATGACATGAATACTCTATTGTTTGCTTATTCAAACAAAACTTCTTGATAAACTCTCTTTCTTCCATGGTCTGAAGGTCTTGAAAAATTGGGGGTACACTTGAGACTGTTTATTTCTCCCTCTCCCAGGGTACCTATGTGAGGAATAAAAACAATCTTGATCATTGGTCAGTGTCCAGAGTAACATATAGGAAGAGTAGGCCAAAAGTCATGTGACAAAACATGACTGCTCCATAAAGCATTGCACATCATTTGCATAAGCATTTTCTACTGGTCACCATCCACCAATTATCTCCAATGTGGCTTTTACATGTGTCTGGAATAGATATGTGCATATCATCCATTCAGAAATCTAAAATTTGCACAATAATGATGATTTCAATAAATTTTAGGTGAAAAAATGTCAACCACGATGTACAGTGCATTTCGCACATCATGCTTTTTTCCAAAGTAATGCACAACACACTTACAAAGATTACTTTTGTACTGGAAATTACATGGGAATGGAGTATTTCAAATGTAACCATGTTCGCCATCATTTGCAGTGATGCCGACACACTTAACAGTCACCAATATTCTAGTTCCAACTGCTAAAATGGTGAATAGCTGAGGTGGCATATAGGATATTTGGAACGACCACCGCCGGCGGAAGTAGACCGCTCGGTAGGCATTTGCATCCATGGCAGACACAACCATGGGCTAACATTGGCGATTGTGATGGCCGTGGTACAATGGCTCTGTGCGTCTATGCTGATGACCATGCATGTGGTGTGCATGTACGCCGTGGTTTAAAAAACACTCACTTGCCGCCTGACACTGCTGCTCAACACCTCATCCACTTTAGCGGCTGTTTGCCACCTCTGGGAGCAATTATGCTATGCCAAGAAGGTGAGAAGGCCCATCCCTTCTCTCCAGAGGAACTGGAGACCCTTGTTGGAGAGGTCCTTCCCTTGTATGACAAGCACTATGGCTCACCAGAGGAACATGCAGCTTTCTCAAATACATATTTTTCCCTGTTTAACGTAATCCTTTTCAATTCCAATAGGTTACAATGTGCCTCTGAGTCCCAGAGTGAAATCAGATTATTTTTTGTGAAATTGTGTCGTCCCCACATAGCACAACCTTGTCATGAATTTTGGGGGAAAGTTCTTTAGGGAGTTAACATCCCCCTTGTAATGTGTGATAAGCCCTCTATCTTACTTGTTTTGCAAGCATATATCTATGCATGTATACATTTCATGGTACCTATGATATATTTGCTAATAGGATCATAGTATATGTGTGGAGAAATGTATATGCTTTACAACATGGCTGTGTCTGTATCCTGTAAGAAGCAGTTGAGGACAATGTTAGCTATCTGTACAATCCCCATATCACTCAGCCCACATGAAGCTATGCCAAACTGTTGTCTGGGAGCTAGCTAAACCTCACAGACCCCTTCAGAGTGCCACACAACCTTGAGGTCACGTATTTGATGGCCAGAAAATTAACTTTTACACATTGAATTGACAAAAATGTGATGTTCATGTGGGATCAGTATGGTCAGCCTGCAGAAGGAAGGCCTGACAATGGGTTGGTCCCATTATGGGCCATGGACCAGGCTGAGGCAGAGTTACTGTGGCAATACAATTGATGCTTGAGTAATCTCCCTGTAGTCCTGCAGATTCTTGTATGTTCCCAAACTGAGTTGTTTTCTGAAACAATAATAACCCTAATTGCTTTTATATTAACTATATTTGAAATGGAGACTGAGGTAACCCCATGATCTGATACTTATTTCCATTGACCCACTTTGTCAATGTGTGTAATTTACATATTATATACCCCTTACTTCCACAGGTCTGTTGTCACTTTTCCATTAGTCATGCTTGCACTGTACAGGCCTATTGCACATGTGACACATTAACAGTGTAGATAGTTGGCTACTTCTGAAGAGATTTTGATATGTGAATCACCAGCTTTGTTACATTCAACCCAATCATACATTCAATATGGGATGTTAAATGTTATCCCTGTAGCAGTGCCACATATGGCAAAAGGTGTGTCCTGTGAGGTCACTGGATTCAAGCTAGCCTAGCTGATGAGGGGTGTTAGCCCAAAACAGATCACGGGATGCTTGATTCCAGTCCAGGGAAAAACTGGCTTGGCAGTTCGGGCTGGACTGTTCCCATGAGGGACAGGGTCAAGAATGATTTGCATATGGCTGGGTCTGAACTGTAGTGGCGAAGTGAGCTAAAGAACAATGATGAATTCAACCCAGATCGTTGCCTGGGGGTGAGTGTCTGAAAAGTACCGTGCTCCGTCCATCATCTCCTTGTGTTTGCTTTGTTCACCCTAAGTTGGCAGGGTATGCCCAGATCTGGGTCCCTTGCTCATTTTGCCACTGGATTCAAGATAGCCTGGCTGATGAGAAGTGTTACCCCGAAACCAGTCCCAGTATGCTTGTTTCCAGTCCAGAGAAGACCTGGCTTGGCAGTTCGGACGGAACTGTTCTCACGAGGGACAGGGTCAAGACTGATTTGCATATGACTGGGTCTGAACGGGGGTGGTGAAGTGATCTGAAGAACGATGATGGATTCAACCCAGATCTGTGACTAGGGGTAGGTGTCTAAAACGTTTCAGTGCTCCGTCCATCATCTCCTTGTGTTTGCTTTGTTGACCTTAAGTTGGCAGGATATACCCAGACGTGGTTCCCTTGCTGACCTTGCCACTGGATTCAAGCTGTTACCTCGAACCCTGTCCAGGATACTTGTTTCTGGTCCAGGGAAGACCTTGCTTGGCAGTTCAGGCTGGACTGTTTCCATGAGGGACAAGTTCAAGACTAATTTGCATCTGGCTGGATCTGAACAGAGGTGGCTAAGTGACTTAGAGAGAATGATGATGGAGTTAACCCAGATCTGTGATTAAGGGTGAGTGTCTGGAAGGTTTCAGCGCTCCGTCCATCATGTCTTGTGTTTGCTGAGTCTATACTATGGTACCAGGCTCTATGGACGGTATGCATCAAGTCAATAGGCCTGGCTGTAAAGATGTCTGTACAGTCATGTAAAAGGGCTTTAGCCTTCAGAAGGTCTCAGTGGTGTGTTGTGTGTTGTGTGTCATAGTAGCTCACATCACAGTAGACATAGGATGTCCCTGGGCTACATGATGTTAGTGGGCTGGCTTAGTCAGTGTAGGTCATGACCAGAGTTGAGGATAGTCAGCAGATGACAACAAAAGTTTGTATTCCCAACATCGAAGGGGCGCATACCAGACCCTGGCCCCCTCAATGGCCTTCTTACTGGAAGTGGCCTATCCAGAGCTTTATGGGTAGTTGAGGGCCCAATAGCAGCTACAAGGGGGTGAGTCCTGGTTAGTCATACATGTTACATTGCCAACTGTGTATTACAGGTAGTCATTTCCCCTTCAATATTGGGGTGGCCCATGTGCTATGCACAAGAAGAGTTATTGTTTGTATAGGTCTTGTAGTAGGTGCATACTGATGTGCTGTGCCTCTTGTCTTTATGACTAGGAACACAGCAGAGTCCATCCCACTACCAATTTGCTGTCTTGAGCAGACACCTGGTAGAGTGAACTGATAAATCTTCTTATTTTCTCTGTTGTTCTGGGTGACAATTGCACCACATAGGCCACTTGCCATCCTTGTGTAAGTATTGATGTTCCCTTACCACTGTTTCAAATATGATAGGTGCCCTAATACATGTAACATGGCATTCAGTGTACAGTTTATTCAGTGTCTGTACAACACTTCCCATTGGTGAGTTGTGATGCAATAGTGACATTAGTGTGCAAACATCAGTGGTGCCATCAGCAATAGTGCCTACATGTTGCCCAATGTACATTTACCTATTGTTAGTTCATCTGCAAGAGTGTTCATTCACTGACTGGTGACATGCATCAGGGAGTGAGATATTGAACTTCAGAGATCATATGTGAGTGCCTACATTCATCCTTACAAGGCAATAAGAGTTAGCTATACCAAAGAGTGGTGTGATGTGCTAACTTAAATAGGATTCTATTGATCCCGCATCTTCATGTCATAGATATTCACTGACACTCAACAACCTTCAAAGGTGTATTGCCTAGTAGGAATGCAACCTATGAATGGTGTTATCACCTGTACCAAACAGGATTGGGAATGGTCATATGCCTATATTAAGTAGTGTGCCGTGTGATTCTGGAGTATCTATCTCCCAAAACTTTGACATCAATGTTTCAAGGCATCTTTGCTATGCTACATGTGATACACTGCTAAACTACTTCAGTACAGCTTTAATTACACTTTTCAGTTAGTGGACATATGATGAAATTTGAAGTCAAAAGTGTCATCAGTGTGCAATGAGCATTTGCATGTGACATGATTTCTGCCACAGCACATATTGATGATACATTGGTCTTTAATTTGACCTTCATGACGTCATGATGTTTTATGAGTAAAATGACAATTTGTTGAAATCTTGGCCTTGTGTTAACATTGAGTAAATGTAAACACTTGTATCCATTCTATTTGGTAACATCATGTTACTATGGAATAGTACAAGGGCCAAAGTATGCAAGGTGGTCAACTGTCCTATTATGGCCATAAGGATGGAGTGTAGATAGGTCCAACAATCCATTAGGGACTGTCTGGGTAATGACATAAGTGAAACCAACTTTTTGCAGGTTATGTAGCATGAATGCATGTGCTCCTGCTAATTTTGAAGCCTATCTAGTGAACCATGAATCTGGTATGATATGCGCCCTTAATACATGTTTTCTGCCGATATGTGATGGTCAGGTGTGAAAACGCAGTTGCAATAAACCTCTTTTACATGTCATTTCAGATCCTTCCAGGGCAAGAGAATGGGGAGAAAGGAGCAGAAGGGCCCAACATCGGTGGGGACACAGCTGGTCATGGTGCTTCCAGATGTGACAGCACAGACTTGGAGGGACTCAGTGATCAGGAGAGCGTGGGAGTGCCACAGAGGACACAAGCTCAATTTCATCATCATCCAAGTAATCCTTTGGTGGACACTCTTAAGGATTAGTTCCAACTCCATACTTGTCCACCACCCCCAGTTCCATTGTCACACTCCCTGTTGCCCTTCAACCAGTTGTCCAGACCCACTCCCCTTAGAGGGAACCAATATCCTTCAATAAAGGTACCTCAGCCCTTGTCCCTTTTACCCCTTTGCCCTGAGTGAGGAGGCTATTGACCTTCTGAGGGATATCTGAGAGGGTCAGACTACCCTCCTGAGTGCCATCCTTAGGCAAGGCAGCCAGCCGACACAGATGGTGGCCTGCCTGGTAGGCATCTATTGTGTTATGTCTGGCCTAAAAAGGTCTTCTTAGGCTATGGCCTCCTCCCTCACAGCAGCCTTCCATCCACTCCAACCTTCCACTCTACCTCGTGTCCCTTCCCCATCCAAATTCCCTATTCCTATACCCTCCCCAAGCACACGCACACATCTGCATGCACACACTTCACTAGACCCATGCACCATCTACAAGCAAAAAATGCTGGCATGCAACCACTCACCAGATACTCACCCCCTCACCACCACCACCCCCCCAACATACTACCAGACACACCACCCACAGACCCCTCCACAACCAAAAGCATTCCCAGAGATACTACATCACACCCATAGACCCTCCAAAACCACCAGCATTCCCGCAGACACCATGCCAACACCCACAGACCCCTCCATAACCACCAGCAACCCTGCAGACACCACAACTCCCACAAACCCCCACAACACCGAGCACATCCACATCACACACACACACACACCCAAAAAATGCAAACACTCACAGTCACCCACACAACAGACACCTACAGAAAACACAGTAGATACAGCACACACACCTCTAACTTCCACTCCTTCTACCTCCCAGGTCCAAATCCCTCCTGAATAACCTCCTCTTTGTTTTCCCTGTGAAAGTGTCTTGTTTGCCCTTGCCCTTAACCCTGTGAAATCGAACCCCCCTCACAAGATAATTAAACTTCTCCCAAAGCCCAACCCATCCCTTGCACATTACAATTCACCCAGGAAAAACCTGATCCTCACCCCTCTAAACCCAGCCATACCCCTAAGAAGTCCAAGAAAACCCCTCCCAAAACCAAACCCACCTCTCCCTAAACTGACCCTTTTCCTAAGTACCATCTTTGAAGTGCTTGCTATGCCCAATGGATGCTTCTTTGTGAGGTGGTTCCCAGGCTTGTCAATAAGGGCAAGTTTGGTGGTACAGCATTGTGCTGTGGCACGGATTTTAGGAATGGACTGTCATTGGCCTGTGTTTTACATGATGTTTTTCATCCATCAATTAAACATTTTCATAGTTTTTAAAGACATTATTCCTGCCAATACTTTTTTAATTATTTGAAGTTATTGGATAGTTAGTTATATGTGACTACAGTTGTGCTTGTTACATTTCTGATTGCTGATCCAATTGATGTGGTTAGTATGATCTGACCTTGGGCCTAGTCTTGGAGTTACACAGAACAAAGGGAAATGTTGAATGGTTGTCTATGTCGGATGAAATCAATTGGGATTGACATTGCATTGGGTGTCATATTATATGGTAAGTATTTCAGCTTGGCCTGGCCAAAGTCAACACCTTTTAGGTTGCGCTTAACCCTATGCTGTAGTTTGGATATGTATTTGATGTGTTCAAGTTCGATATTTGTTTTTCCGCACATGGAGGGTTGTTAGACCTGTCAGCCCTAGGGTGGTCTTACCCCGCATTTTTTTTCCCTTTCTGTCTCCATTTTTACCACCATCTTTTGTTGGACCTAGGACTCTGGGCGCCTTAGCGCTGCTGAACAGTGCTGAGGTGCAGGTGCTCTCTTCGACCAATATGCTTGCCATAGGCCCCTGCTACTGCGGAGTGGCCACTGTCCTGCTGCGCGCTAGTAGTTGGGATCAGGCTGGGACATAATGCTACTGTAACCCTGAGCGTCCCACCTCTTGTCACCAGAGAAGCCACCACAGAGTCCCCAGAGCCTTCTGGAATTTTCCAACCCCCCAGGTTGGTGCCAGAACTTGCTGCATTTTTGTAGGGTCACCTGACCTAGGGATATAAAGGTAAAGGAGGGAAACCTGACAGTCAGTTGGTACACTACTGGACCTGGGGACCATCCGCTGGAGTATAGGCTGCCTAGCTAGGGGGAGGCTACACTACTGGGGCTGACTGACCTTAGGCCTGCTGCCACAAGATAGCTGAGTGATCCTGCCAGCCTGCTGATCTGGCCCAGTGGGAGGGGAACCAGGAGGACTAACTCCAGTGGGTTTGCCCGGGACTACCAACATTCCCCCCACTGCAACTGACTTCTGCAACTAAACCCTGCAACCAACCCCTTTAAATCCTTCCTGTCATCTGCTGAGAAGCGCTGGGAACCCCAAGGTAAGCGCTGTGCCAGTTAAGCGCTGTTCTGCAAGAATCTGCTGCCTCCTGCTAGCGCTGAGTCACCTAAGCGCTGTCTTCCAAGAACTGTCCCTTTCCCAGGAGCACTATGCTGGGGAGTTGACGTGTGCCCAGGACCTGTGTGTGCCTTGAATATTGAGCGCTGTGCTAGAGCCTCCTGCTGTGGACTTTGAGCGCTGCATCAACTAAGCACTGCGCCTGAAGCAGCGCTGCATGCCCCCGATCACCGCCGCTGCCCGGGTACCTGTGAGTAAGCTCTGGGTTGGCGAAGTGATAATTGCCCAAGATCACCGCCGCTGCCCGGGTACCTGCAATCCAGTTCTGAGTGTGCCAGAGCGCTGTCTGCTGAAAATTCCGCTGCAGCCGGGGGGCCGCTGATTCCAGAGACGCTGTGGCTAATATCACCGCCGCAGCCCAGGTGCTGAAGGGAGAGGAGTACTGTGCCCCTGGACGCTGCCGCGGCCCCCGAAGCTGAAGGAGGGCCGCCGCAGCTGCAGCGTAGGCCGCGCTGGGCCTGGAGCATGTGAGTGCACGTCGCTAAGCAACCGGGCGTGCCCCCTTCAAGCCACGCAGGGATTGGCTCCTGGGTCTCAAGGCCAACAGAGGCCCGGAGTCAGTCCCGATTGTCACCGGAGGGGCTCCGCTGCCAGTGGGAGTCCCCAGATCGGCTCCCCCACCTTGGAGAGCGCTGAGGGAAAGGGAGCAGCGAAAGGAGTCTTGCCTTCCCCCGGCACAGATACATCCCAGGGAGGGAGGCGAGCTCATTGATAGAAGCGGGGCTGCCGGGGGGGACAAGACTGACGCGGAGTGGCAGCCCCGTGACCGCCCAGCACTGAGCAAGATCTGGGCTAAGCAGAGGAGGCGGTACTTAACTCCTTGCTGGCCAGACCTGACATCGTGTGCCCCAATTTCTCCTGCCAGGGGCTCAGGCCCCAAAACACTGCCGGAGAACTGTTCTTTTCCCCGGCTGCCGTACCCCTTCTGAATCTGCTAGGAGCTGGCGCCCCAGAGGTGACAGCTGCCTACATTGCACCACTACATATGGCTGCCCCCTCCCAGCTGAATCAGTGCAGGAGGGCTGGCACCTAAATAGAATATAGAACTGCCCTTGTTATTGATTTACTCTGCCCAAATGAGTCTGTATACCCACTTTGAGTAAGAGTCTGGGAAATGTTCACTTATATCGCCTCGTGGGTTAGGAGTGTTACCCTGTTGTATTTACACTGCATACGAAATTTTATCTTTATTGACCAGGGGCATAAGTGATGTCCCATATGTTGACCGTGTACAAGAGAAATGTTACCTTTAGTGAGCATATGCCCCAGAAGTATTACCTGAATTGCCCTGAGGTTACCAGAAACACTCTAACCTATTTTCTGTGAGAAATCTATGTTATCTGCTCTAACAAGAAATAGATAAAGATACTTGTTTTTGTCAAATGCACTGGAAGTGGTGTCTATTTATTGTGTGTGCTTTACTGGGTCAGTGTGAGTGTGTGCTGCATAACTACTTCACACATTGCTTCCGGAGTGCCTTTCCGCCTTGCGCCAAGCTACCACGTCGGAGTCGTTGGTTCCTGGGACCTGTCGGGTCTAACACTGGTGGCAGCGGTGGGATTAGGACTTGAGCTTGTGCAGCACCCTACAGTGACTCAGTGTGTGCCGCAATTTGACACCTAGTTTTCTGCAAGCTAAAAATTCTCCCTAATTGTGAATGCTCTTGTGTTAAGCCTGTTACCTACGTCCTAGTGGTTTCCCTGAACTTTTCTGAGGCCCTTCCTAGCAGGATGGAGTTCGAGCTGGACAACCTAGAAACGTACATAGTGGCGCAGCTTAGGAAGTTCTGTCAGGGTAAGGGGGTGTTCTTCAAGCGAGGCGCCAAGAGAGAGGAGCTTCAGAAGAGCTTGAGAGCATGGGTATTGGCCCACCCGGGAGGGAGAGGGGATGAGGGGCAGGGAGAGCAGGACGCTCCAGGAGAGCTGGACCTTCTGCACATAGATGTTAGTGAGAATGTGTTGCCAGGAAGACGTTCTAGGGCAGGCAGTAGTGTGCCAGTGAGGAGCTTGTTTGCGGAGTAGCTCGAGGACAGGAGGGAGGAGAAACAACTTAAACTAGAGTTTGTTAGGCTGGAGAAGGAGAGGGAAGAGAAGAGGCTGGCTATGGAAGAAAGAAAGCTTCTCCATGGGTTTAGCCTGAAAGAGCTGGAAATTAAAGCCCTACAGACAGGGACTAACAGCAATGAAAAATGGTTGCAGCGTACCTATCGAAGCTCCACAGGAATCTAGATTCTACATGCCTAAGGATGTGGTGGCCAGTTTCAGTGTGGGCGATGACATCGATAAGTGGCTAGTGGCCTATGAGGTGTCCTTAGTAGCCCATGGGGTCCCCGAGAGTTATTGGGGGGTGGCCTGTATAGGTACATGCCTCTGGTGGGGAGGGACACGCTCTTGACCTTAGAAAAGGCGGACCAGGCCAATTAATCGGTTATGAAGGAGGCGTTGCTTAAGAAATTTGGCCTGACCCCTGAGAAATACCGACAGAAATTCAGAAATAGCCACAAGCTTCCCACCCAGAACTGGGTATATTTTCTAGACTATGCCCGCAAAACATTAGAAGGTTGGGTGCGGGGCAGTGAGGTGACCGACTACGAAGGTCTGTACGATCTGTTTTTAAGAGAGCACCTTCTTGATAAGTGTTTTCCAGAGCTGTGCCAACACCTGGTGGACCGCAAGTTGACCGACTGAGGGAGCTTGCAGAGGAAGCGGATACCTGGGTCAGTAGCCGGGTGTCCCACAAGGAATCCGGGGGGGGACTCCCAGAAGTGTGGACAGGGTTTTCCCCAGAAGAGAGAGGGGGGAGATAAAAAGAAGGAGTTCTCCAAAGGACCCCAAAATAGACCGCAAGGGAGGTGGGTAGGATCCCAGCCCCAATCTGGTTCTCCCAAGCCTGCTTATCCTGACGAGGTCAGCAGCCCAAGATAGTCCGGTGCTATGAGTACGAGGAGGTGGGACACTATAAGGGGGATTCCCAGTGTCGGAAGAGGTCCCCAGCCCCTACTGGAGGTAAGAGCCCCGGGGTGGCTAGTGTAGCGCTGAGGGAGGAGTTATTCCTAGATAAGGGGGGTAAGTAGGCAGGCTTGACCCTAGTATCCCTGGGGGATAGGGAGATGGTCCCACAGACTCAGGTACCCTCAAATACTGGCAAGTACCGGCAGAGGGTCCTTGTTAACGGGCAGCGTGTGGAGGCTCTGAGGGACACAGGTGCCAGCATGACGAAGGTAAGGAGACAGCTGGTGTGCCCGGAGCAAGTGGTTCCGGACGTATACCACCCGGTTGTGATGGCTGACAACAGTGTGGGTCACTATCCCGTGGCACAAGTTCCCTTTGAGTGGGGAGGGGTTGCAGGCCTGTTGAGAGTCGCTGTGAGCCCTGTCATGCCAGTTGTTTGTTTGTTAGGAAACGACCTGGAGCATACCGCCTGGAAGGAGGTGAAGTTTCAAGCACACACTGAAATGCTGGGACTATCAGGATGGACCTGTGCGGTCACACAGTCCATGGCTGCCCGGTAAAGGAATCAACCAGGGCTGGAGCCTGGAACAATGGCCCAGCCCACTGCTGAACAGGACGATGCCTTGGAAGATGCACCCCGTGAGATGGATGGTGCACCCGCTGCGGTGGCCCCGGAGTCCACGGAGGATGACGTTGGTCCCGTGGGGGACTTGCCGACCCATGCAGAGTGGCAGGTGGAAGGAGGGCCTACCCAGGAGGACTTCTGTCGGGCACAGAGGGAGTGCCCCACCCTTGTGGGCATGCGGCGACAGGCCGAAGCCCAAGCAGCAGGAAATGCTGCCGGGAATTACCATTTCTACTGGGAGGATGACCTTCTTTACAGCGAGCCTAAGGCACCGGTGCATGGGTCCTCGAGGGCCTTAGTGGTCCCCCAATGCTATCAAGCCTTTCCAATGGAGTTGGCGCACGAGATCCCCCTGGCGGGACACCTGGGCCTAGATGAAATGTTTGCTCACACTTTTATTGGCCCAGGATGAGGATCACCTCTGACACCTTTTGCAAGTCTTGCGTGACTTGCCAGGCGAGTGGGAAGACCGGGACCAAGTTGAAGGTCCCCCTGGAACCACTACCAGTCATCAGAACCTCTTTCGAGCGGGTAGGCATCGACATTGTCGAGCCTCTGGATCCGACGACCACCCCTGGACACCGATACATCCTAGTCCTGGTGGACCACGCCACCCGGTACCCGGAGGCCATCCCTCTGAGGACCATTACTGCACCTGCGGTGGCGCGGGCCCTGATGGAGATTTTTACCAGGGTGGGTTTCCCCAAGGTTGTGGTGTCAGACAGGGGCAGCAACTTCATATCGGCCTACATGCAGGCCATGTGGAAGGAGTGTGGGGTGACTTATAAGTTCTCCACTCCTTACCACCCCGCGACCAATGGGCTCGTGGAACGTTTCAATAAGACGCTAAAAGGAATGATCCGGAGTTTGCCTGAGGACTTGAGGAGGAAGTGGGACGTCCTCTTGCCATGTCTGTTGTTCTCGTACAGGGAGGTGCCACAGAAGGGGGTAGGCTTTAAACCCTTCGAACTTCTGTATGGACACCCTGTCAGGGGACCCCTCAGTCTTGTGAGGGAGGGTTGGGCGAAGACTCCTAGGAGGTTTCCCCGGGATGTGGTAAGTTACATGCTGGCATTCCGCAGCTAGATGGCCAAGCTGTGAAAGGAGGCATTTGACAACCTGGAGACCAGTCAAACCGTCATGAAGAAGTGGTATGACCAGAGTGCCCATCCAGTGGAATTGGAAGCTGGCCAGAAGGTGTGGATCATGGAGCCCGGAGAGCTTAGTGCCCTCTGGGACCGGTGGACTGGGCCGTACAAGATACTGGAGAAGAAGGGCCCAGCCACGTACATGGTGGATCTTAAGACCCCGTGGCAACCCCACCGGGTGTTGCATGTTAACCGCCACAAGCCGCACCACGAGAGATCAGAACTTTCCCTCCTGATGGTGACTGATGGGAGTGAGGAGGAAGAGAGTGAGCCTCTTCCGGACCTTCTGGCGTCCCAAGAGAAAGATGGATCGGTGGAGGGAGTGGTCCTCTCCCCGTCCCTGACGCCGGAGCAACAGAGGGACTGCCACCAGGTATTGGTGCAGTTCGCCTCCTTGTTTTCCCTCACTCCTGGGATCACCCACCTGTGTACCCATGAAGTGGACACAGGAACCAGCCCCCCTGTCAAGACCAAGTCGTACCGGCTGTCTGACAAAGTGAAGACCAGCATCCAGCGCAAAGTCACCAAGATGCTGGAGCTGGGTGTGATCGAGCCGTCCAGCAGCCCCTGGGCTAGTCCGGTGGTGTTGGTGCCGAAAGCGGTCCCACCGGGCACCACACCTGAACTTCGGTTCTGTGTGGACTATCGAGGCCTCAACTCCGTGACTAAGACGGACGCTCACCCGATCCCTATGGTGGATGAGCTGATTGACTGGCTAGGGGCAGCTCGGTACTTAAGCACTTTCGATCTTACGTCAGGGTACTGGCAGATCGCCATGGCGGACGGAGCCAAGGAGAAGACTGGACCTTCTGCACATAGATGTTAGTGAGAATGTGTTGCCAGGAAGATGTTCTAGGGACGTTCTAGGGACTTGCCGACCCATGCAGAGTGGCAGGTGGAAGGAGGGCCTACCCAGGAGGACTTCTGTCGGGCACAGAGGGAGTGCCCCACCCTTGTGGGCATGCGGCGACAGGCCGAAGCCCAAGCAGCAGGAAATGCTGCCGGGAATTACCATTTCTACTGGGAGGATGACCTTCTTTACAGCGAGCCTAAGGCACCGGTGCATGGGTCCTCGAGGGCCTTAGTGGTCCCCCAATGCTATCAAGCCTTTCTAATGGAGTTGGCGCACGAGATCCCCCTGGCGGGACACCTGGGCCTAGATGAAATGTTTGCTCACACTTTTATTGGCCCAGGATGAGGATCACCTCTGACACCTTTTGCAAGTCTTGCGTGACTTGCCAGGCGAGTGGGAAGACCGGGACCAAGTTGAAGGTCCCCTGGAACCACTACCAGTCATCAGAACCTCTTTCGAGCGGGTAGGCATCGACATTGTCGAGCCTCTGGATCCGACGACCACCCCTGGACACTGATACATCCTAGTCCTGGTGGACCACGCCACCCGGTACCCGGAGGCCATCCCTCTGAGGACCATTACTGCACCTGCGGTGGCGCGGGCCCTGATGGAGATTTTTACCAGGGTGGGTTTCCCCAAGGTTGTGGTGTCAGACAGGGGCAGCAACTTCATATCGGCCTACATGCAGGCCATGTGGAAGGAGTGTGGGGTGACTTATAAGTTCTCCACTCCTTACCACCCCGCGACCAATGGGCTCGTGGAACGTTTCAATAAGACGCTAAAAGGAATGATCCGGAGTTTGCCTGAGGACTTGAGGAGGAAGTGGGACATCCTCTTGCCATGTCTGTTGTTCTCGTACAGGGAGGTGCCACAGAAGGGGGTAGGCTTTAAACCCTTCGAACTTCTGTATGGACACCCTGTCAGGGGACCCCTCGGTCTTGTGAGGGAGGGTTGGGCGAAGACTCCTAGGAGGTTTCCCCGGGATGTGGTAAGTTACATGCTGGCATTCCGCAGCTAGATGGCCAAGCTGTGAAAGGAGGCATTCGACAACCTGGAGACCAGTCAAACCGTCATGAAGAAGTGGTATGACCAGAGTGCCCATCCAGTGGAATTGGAAGCTGGCCAGAAGGTGTGGATCATGGAGCCCGGAGAGCTTAGTGCCCTCTGGGACCGGTGGACTGGGCCGTACAAGATACTGGAGAAGAAGGGCCCAGCCACGTACATGGTGGATCTTAAGACCCCGTGGCAACCCCACCGGGTGTTGCATGTTAACCGCCACAAGCCGCACCACGAGAGATCAGAACTTTCCCTCCTGATGGTGACTGATGGGAGTGAGGAGGAAGAGAGTGAGCCTCTTCCGGACCTTCTGGCGTCCCAAGAGAAAGATGGATCGGTGGAGGGAGTGGTCCTCTCCCCGTCCCTGACGCCGGAGCAACAGAGGGACTGCCACCAGGTATTGGTGCAGTTCGCCTCCTTGTTTTCCCGCACTCCTGGGATCACCCACCTGTGTACCCATGAAGTGGACACAGGAACCAGCCCCCCTGTCAAGACCAAGTCGTACCGGCTGTCTGACAAAGTGAAGACCAGCATCCAGCGCAAAGTCACCAAGATGCTGGAGCTGGGTGTGATCGAGCCGTCCAGCAGCCCCTGGGCTAGTCCGGTGGTGTTGGTGCCGAAAGCGGTCCCACCGGGCACCACACCTGAACTTCGGTTCTGTGTGGACTATCGAGGCCTCAACTCCGTGACTAAGACGGACGCTCACCCGATCCCTATGGTGGATGAGCTGATTGACTGGCTAGGGGCAGCTCGGTACTTAAGCACTTTCGATCTTACGTCAGGGTACTGGCAGATCGCCATGGCAGACGGAGCCAAGGAGAAGACTGTGTTCTCCACCCCAGAGTGCCACTTTCAATTTTGAGTGATGCCCTTTGGGCTGAAAAATGCTCCTGTCACCTTCCAGTGGTTGGTAAACCAGGTACTTTCTGGCTTAGAGGCCTTCTCTGCTTCCTACCTGGATGACATAGCTGTCTTCAGCAGCAGCTGGGAGGACTATCTGGAGCATCTCCAGGAGGTGCTACAGGCCCTGCAGCAGACTAGCCTCACCCTCAAGGCCAGCACATGCCAGATCGGAAAGGGTTCTGTTGTCTACCTAGTGCTCCTGGTGGGTGGGGGTAAGGTGCAGCCCCTCCAGGCCAAAATCGAGACCATCCTGGCCTGGGAGTCCCCCAAAACCCAGACGGAGGTCAGGGCTTTCCTGGGCCTCACGTGTTATTACCGCCGGTTTGTCAAGGGCTATGGTACCATCGTGGCCCCCCTGACCGAACCCACGTCAAAGAAGCAACCCCGGAAAGTAATTTGGACAGACGCTTGCCAAAAAGCCTTCGACACCCTCAAACAGGCTGTGTGCACTGCTCCGATGCTGAGAGCTCCAGACCTCACCAAGGAATTTATCGTTCAAACGGACGCCTCTGAGCACGGCATTGGGGCAGTATCTCACAACTTAACGAGGCGGGCCTAGACCATCCTGTTTTCTTCATATCAATGAGGCTACTCCCCCAGGAACAGCGGTGGAGTACGATCGAACGGGAAGCGTTTGCTGTGGTTTGGGCCTTGAAGAAGCTGAGGCAAGATCTCTTTGGCTCTCACTTCCTGATTCAGACCGACCACCAGCCCCTTCACTGGCTCATGCAGATGAGGGGCAAAAAACGCAAATTGTTGAGGTGGTCCATTTCCCTCCAGGGTATGGACTTTCGGGTGGAACACCGACCCGGAGTGGACCACGCCAACGCTGACGGTCTCTCTCGGTTCTTCCGCCTTAGTGATGAGAACTTCCTAGAGGTTGGGTAGCTCTCCCCACTTTCGGCTGGGGGGGACGCGTGTTAGACCTGTCAGCCCTAGGGTGGTCTTACCCCGCATTTCTTTTCCCTTTCTGCCTCCATTTTTACCACCATCTTTCGTTGGACCTAGGACTCTGGGAGCCTTACCGCTGCTGAAGAGTGATGAGGTGCAGGTGCTCTCTCCTACCAATATGGTTGCCATAGGCCGCTGCTACTGCAGAGTGGCCACTGTCCTGCTGCGCGCTAGTAGTTGCGATCAGGCTGGGACATAATGCTTCTGTAACCCTGAGCGTCCCGCCTCTTGTCACCAGAGAAGCCACCACAGAATCCCCAGAGCCTTCTGGAATTTTCCAACCCCCCAGGTTGGTGCCAGAACTTGCTGCCTTTTTGTAGGGTCACATGACCTAGGGGTATAAAGGGAAACCTGACAGTCAGTTGGTGCACTACTGGACCTGGGGACCCTCCGCTGGAGTGTAGGCTGCTGAGCCAGGGGGAGGCTACACTACTGGGGCTGACTGACCTTAGGCCTGCTGCCACAAGATAGCTGAGTGATCCTGCCAGCCTGCTGATCTGGCCCAGTGGGATGGGAACCAGGGGGACCAACTCCAGTGGGTTTGCCCTGGACTACCAACATTCCCCCGACTGCAACTGACTTCTGCAACTAAACCCTGCAACCAACTCCTGTAAATCCTTCCTGTCATCTGCTGCCAGCGCCAAGGCTGGGAAGCACTGGGAACCCCAAGGTAAGCGCTGTGCCAGTTAAGCGCTGTTCTGCAAGAATCTGCTACCTCCTGCTAGCGCTGTGTCACCTAAGCGCTGTCTTCCAAGAACTGGCCCTTTCCCAGGAGCACTATGCTGGGGTGCTGCCGTGTGCCCAAGATCGGTGTGTGCCCTGAATATTGAGCGCTGTGCTAGAGCCTCCTGCTGTGGACTTTGGGCGCTACATCAACTAATCGCTGTGCCTGAAGAAGCGTTGCATGCCCCCAATCGCCGCTGCCCGGGTACCTGTGAGTAAGCGCTGGGTTGGCGAAGCACTAATTGCCCAAGATCACCGCCGCTGCCTGGGTACCTGCAATCCAGTTCTGAGTCTGCCGGAGCGCTGTCTGCCAAAAATACCGCCACAGCGCGGGGGCCGCTGATTCCAGAGACGCTGTGGCTAATATCACCACTGCAGTCCAGGTGCTGAAGGGAGATGAGCGGTGTGCCCCTGGACGCCGCTACAGCCCCCGAAGCGGAGGGAGGGCCGCCGTGGCTGCAGCGCAGGCCGCGCTGGGCCTGGACCGTGTGAGTGCACGTCGCTTAGCAACCGGGGTGCCAGCTGCGTCATCGGCCGCGCCCCCTTCAAGCCTCCTGGGTCTCAAGGCCAACAGAGGCCCAGAGCGGGTCCCGATCGTCACCGGAGGGGCTCTGCTGCCAGTGGGAGCCCCCAGATCAGCTCCCCTGCCTTGGAGAGCCCCGAGGGAAAGGGAGCAGCGAAAGGAGTCTCGTCTTCCCCCAGCGCAGGTACATCCCGGGGAGGGAGGCGAGCTCATTGATAGAAGCACGGCTGCCGGGGTGGACAAGACTGACGCGGAGTGGCAGCCCCGTGACCGCCCAGCACTGAGCAAGATCTGGGCTAAGCAGAGGAGGCGGTACTTAACTCCCTGCTGGCCAGACCTGACACTGTGTGCCCCAATTTCCATCTGCCAGGGGCTCAGGCCCCAAAACACTGCCGGAGAACTCTTCTTTTTCCCCGGCTGCCGAAGCCCTTCTGAATCTGCCCAAATGAGTCTGTATACCCACTTTGAGTAAGAGTCTGGGAAACGTTCACTTATATCGCCTAGTGGGTTAGGAGGAGTGTTACCCTGTTGTATTTACACTGCATAAGAAATGTTATCTTTATTGACCAAGGGCATAAGTGATGTCCCCTATGTTGACCGTGTACAAGACAAATGTTACCTTTAGTGAGCATATGTCCCAGAAGTGTTACCTGAATTGCCCTGAGGTTATCAGAAACCCCCTAACCTATTTACTCTGAGAAATCTAAGTTATCTGCTCTAACAAGAAATAGATAAAGAAACCTGTTTTTGTCAAATGCACTGGAAGTGGTGTCTATTTATTGCATGTGCTTTGCTGGGTCACTGTGAGTGTTTGCTGCAGAACTACTTCACACATAGCTTCCGGAGTGCCTTTCCGCCTCGCGCCAAGCTATCGCTTCAGAGTTGGTGGTTCCTGGGACCTGCCGGGTCTAGCAAGGGTGTTATATTGTCACACCTTTGTCGACATTTGTATGGACATGTGTCCATTTTCTTGTGTTTATCTTACACCTACTTTAGCTAAATAGGTGACAAATGCTGTTAGTGCTGTGTTTGCTTTCATGACTTGCACTTACACATTACCTACACATTCATGGAACCTGGTTATGCTATTGGTTGTCTATAATATGCCTCAGTCCACAAGTCCTGTGCACATAGAGGTTTTAAGGCATGTGCAAAATGGTCCAGGGCCGCAGCCTTTCAGAGTTCCCCATGTTATAGACATCCCTATTCTGCAGCGAGTGTTTACATTGTGCCCTTTGAATGCATCTCACACTGGTTATTTGAAATCCCATTTAATGACATTACCTTTGAATGTGGGTTATGTATGAGAGTCCCATAAAGGGTTGTAGCAGAGAAGGTGTGTTTCAGTTTCATTGACACATCCATACAGATGTATCTTTGATCTCACAACAGGACCTAGGATGTGTGCAACGTGAGAATGTCAAAGACATTGATAAGTTTGATATTGATGAGGAGTTGCTGTTGTGTGACACAATTTAATACACACATCACTGTCACTGATTATTGGATATAAACAAATGTCTATTTGTGTAGAGTGTGCCTATGCAGTGTCAGTGACCTAGCCAAAGATGTCATTCAAGCGCTGTATTTGGGTTATACATTAAAAACAATTCCGAACAATATTCCCCAAAATTTGTTTGGCCCAGAGATACCAACCCCATTGCCAGGTCCATGGCAGGGCATCAATATGGCTGAGGTATCTATTATACAGGTAAGAATATAACTGCATTGGTTGCATTCATGACGATGTTGGTTTTGCACGTAATCCAGCAGGTACAGCAGTGGCCATACATGTGCGATTTGTTTGATGGTGGCACAGGATGGGAGTACAGCCCAATTTCGGCCTTATATCCCTCCCTTTCTGTCAGCTCAGATATATTGGTTGGAGTGCCACATTCACTCAGGCTGTAAGGCACCTTGTAATTGGGCTGGTGGTCCACCCTCTGACAGACACATTGGCTTATCCCACTGCCTCTATGGTCAGGATTTCATGGCAGTGGTGGTGGGACCACAGCTGGCGTTCATCTATGTAACCACATGCCTCGTAATACAGCAGCTGGCGTCCAGCGGTGTGGCGGTTAATCCGACTATGACGCCATGGTGGTCCCAAGACCGCCAAACTATTAATCAGGTCCTATGCTGTAAAGAATGTTAAGGTAACTCAGCATGGTAACAGATGCATAAATGTAATAATCAGGGTTAAACCCTGGAGCGATCCATAAGCAGGCCCATCATATCCTCAATCAGTTTTGTATAGCTACGATGTCCAATACCCCTGAATAAATATTTCTCAATTTATCATCTATTTTATCTATACATTCCAATATTTATTTCACAAATTCTAGAAGTGAGGAGTTGGAAAAATACTGAGGGCCCCTATCATGTGTTAGCACTTAATTCTGATTTGGTTGACAACAAGAGTTACCTGGTGAATCACACAAAGAAGTGATGCAGAAACACTACATGCTCAATAATTCTACTCACAAATATTTTACCTGCTGATAATACCGGAAATGTGTGAGTGGAGGTGGGCCAAAACTCCTAAAGACAGGAACCAGTATTAAAAAAAACTATTTCTACATGTTATCCCCCATTCATGAAATTCCTGGTATTCCCACATTCTGGAAGTGTCAACACCAGTGGAGTTGGTTATTTCTTGTATGGAATTACCACTGAAACAGAACATTGACTGTTGTAATTGTGCCTCATGAGCCTTATGTACAACATTTCCACTTGCAAGAGCTTTTTGCAAATAGTGCACCAACATTTTGAAATGGAAACACATTTTCAGAACCATACTCTGTGCACATTGATTGGTTCTCAAATTCTGAATCATAGTGGCTTTCAAACTGACTTACTTCCTCAATATTCATGAGGCAGTTTGTAAAATGAAATTCTCTACCATTGGAACCATAACAGGGATGGTGGCTTGCTAAGATCAGCAGACCTCAATGAATTTGATCCACTTTTAATATAGTCAACTTTAAAAAAAAATCCGCCCTCTCTGCTTTCAGAAATTGAACTGCATTTAAAAAGCAAGGTTTTTTCTTTGTGTGTTTGTTTGAGAGTTGGCACAAATCCAGTGGATTACCCTGTGCATCATAATGTAGTTTTATCTGCTTTATGTGGAGCCAGGTGAACCATGAAATAGCCAGTGAAAACCTTAGACTGATATCACCATGCATATCTGGCTGGCAGTCTTAGTACTGTAGTCTGTTTTCCCGAGTTTGGGGAAGATGTTCTGATGTAATTTTGTTCCTTCTCAGTGTTAGACCTGGCACCATTGGCGTGGGTCTCCCTTCCATTTTTAGCTGTTTCCTCCTGTGTTTTTGCTATGTGTTGCTGGTTTAGGTGCTTTGAGCACTGTGCCACTGCTATTCAGTGCCACAGTGCAAGTGTTCCCTATTGTAAAGTGTTGTATTGAATTAGTGACTCCATGAGTGGTTTATTTGATGTACTTGTCAGACCCTAGTACAGTGCACCATGTGTACCCAGGGTGTGTAAATCAAATGCTGCTGTTGGGCTTGGAGCACTGGTTGTGCCACCCACAGAAACAGCTTGAAAAGTGTGTCTCAGGCCTGCCATTGCAGAGCCTGTGCGTAGTCTGTGACTGCCATGTTGACTTGCCAGTCCCTAAACCTTCCCTTTTCTTCATATCAGACACCCCTACGGTAGGCCCAAGGGCAGGGGGCATTATAAGAATAAGGTTGGACATGCCCTGTTGTGTGTGGCATGTCCTAATAGTGAATTACAGCCATTTTCGTGTTTCACTATTGCAAGGCTACCAGTTCCCATTGGCCAGAATGGGCAGTTTGATTATAACATCTTATAATCCTAACTGACCCAGGGAACATGGTAGAAATTCGAGTTTAGTATGCCTGAACTCAGAACGATAAAATACATTTTTTTGTGAAGTTGGTTTTAACATTCTGTGTTTGAAAATACCACTTTTAGAAAGTAGGTATTTTCTTGACTAACTGTCCAAGCTTGCCTCTGCTAGGTTGTGTATTCCCTGTCTGGTTTGTGAGTGACAGGGAGAGGGGGGATTCCAGGAGACAGGGTGAGTCAACACAGGGCTGACTAGACTTATCTGCATGTAGAGTGGGGGGAGGAGCTGCACCTAGGTCTGAATAGGGCTGTGCCTGCCTTCCACAATGCTGTCTCCAAATCCTGTGGTGCGTCTGATGTCCCTGGCCCACACTTTCAAAGGAAAGAAGGAGTCCTGTAAAAAAAGTGCTCCAGGACTGCACAGAACTGGTTTGGGCTAGGAACAGACACTCTCTGCCTTCAGAGACAAAGTATTTTGGTGTATAAATACTGGGGCCCAGACCCCAAGACTTTAGATCACTTCTGGGAATCAAGACGACTCTTTGCCAAGGAGAAGAACCAAGGAAGCTGAAGGAGGAGACTGCCCCTGTGCTGTGGTGTTGGGGTTGGCCTGCAGTAGTTACTTTATTGCCAAGGAAAGGAGAAAAGGAACTGTGTGTGTACTTTTGCAATCTTGAAGAAGAATCTCCAAGGGCTTGAACTGTGCTCGCCTCCTGCCTGAAGTCTCAGGGATTCAAGACTTCACCACCAGCTCCCCTGAATTTCCTTGCTGTGGAATTCTGCCTGCAGAGAGGTGCCTACTGTTGTTTGGGCCCTCTGAGAAGACTGCGATTCGCTGGGAGCTGGAAGTGCGACGCAACAAGGAGAAGCATGTCGCCGCCGCAGCAGATTCCGTCGCATCGCTGAAGAAACATGTGGCGGGAGGGACACTCTACTGACTCTAGATGAGAGGCGCAGGGAGAGGGGTTTCCCCAAAATTGAAGTCCTGATGGGTGAGTGTGAAGACCGCCCAGAAGAGTGTGGGTTGTGTGACAGAGACAGTCAGATACTGTCTTGCCAGTCTCAGGAGAGGGGTGTGGAGTACGTGTGTGAGGCACTGGATGGTCAGGTAAAGGATAGTTTGGTTAACCCTGCTAGGGGGCTGTGTGATCCAATTGTGGGAGAGCAAAGTTTAAGTCCCTGTTTTCCAGAGCTATGTCAACACCTGTTGGAGAGCGAGTTCTCTGACCGCAGAGAGCTCACATTGGAGGCAGACCTTTTGGTGGATTCCAGAGGGTCTGGAGAGGCATTGGGGAGTGGCTCAGGTATCTTCCAACCCTGAGTGGTGGAAGTGCTGCAGAGTAGCCCAGCTAGGTCCCATGGTAGTGGGAGGGGTGTAGGGGCTCACGTCCTGTCTCATTGGAGAAGGAGTGAGTGTGGGGCTGCGTGCCCCCAGGTGCCCGAAACCCAGTCTCAGAGCCTGGATGGTTCTTTAAGGGAACACCAGGCGGGGAGCCTAGGCTGTCCTGATGGGCCGCCCGTTGAGGGGGATCCCCTAGTGTCTGGTGAGCTGGGAGTGTCTGTAAGCAGGCCTCCATCAGTTCTGGTGTCTGGCAGTACCGCTCCAGTTGGGAGGGTGCAGAAGTCCAGATTGAGGGGTGAGTGGGGGAAAGAGTCCCCAGTGGAAGAACCAGTGGTTCAGGGGCCAGACAGAAGGGCTGCGTCCCCCGTGAGTGACCATGGTGACACCACTTCTGTCCTGGGGGATCTTCAGGCACTGTCAGATGGACAGGGGTCGGGAGATCAGTGCCAGGCAGACTGTCACACGACACATGAGTTATGTGTCACCCTCAGGGGGGGCATGCGTGCTCCCCGGGAAGTCCTGGTGCGCCAGGCGAGCGTTCAACCGCATGGGTTGGTCCCAGGGTTGGGAAGCCAGGTTCAGGTGTTGTCTGACCTGGAGGGTGGGACTACTGTAATCAGTGTCCTGACCCATGTTGCTTCTGGGGGTACCATGCCAGTTGGGAGTGGGCAGTACTCTGGAAGGGGGTGCAGAGGGAGGGAGTCCTCGCCTCTGACCCCGGCTCAACTGAAGGGTTTAGACCCTAGGTTGGAGGGCCAGGTTCAGGGTGTCCCCCCTGACCTGGACGCCCAGTTGCAGGATAGAACACCTGAACTGGTGGGCGAATTGCGCAGGACACCTGCCCCGTGTGCCCTGGCAATTCTGGAAGGGGGTACCACTCCAGGTGGGAGGGTACAGAGCCCCAAGGTGAAGGACCGGGTGTGGGAGAGGCCACCCCAGTCTTGGGTCCAGCCGCCGGGTACAGTCCTGGGGCTGGTGGGTCAGTGCCAGGATGTCATTCCTGACCTGACAAGGGGGAGAAGGGACAAAGGGTGCCAAGCACCTGGGGCTACTGCCCCCCGCTCCCTGGCGCCACAGAGGATTGAGAGCCCTGAGAGGCATACGGCCTGGGTCTCATCCCTGACTACTGTCAGTGGCCACTGTAGTATTTTGCTGTCTGTCTGTTGGGACACACCTGTGGGCCAGTTAAGGTTAGGTGCTGCACAGGTGGTGTCCACAGGAAAAGGGTTCCCCATGGATTGGCTTGGTGGGCCCTGAGAGTATGGACAGAGGGAGTTCAGTAGGTTCAGATTGGCCTAGAACTGGAGTCTGCCCCTGCAGTTGCGGGCCAGGTCCTTGTTCTATCGCCCCAAGCAGGGAAGACCATCACGGTGGTGATTGGTCTACCCTGCGTTTTGGCTGGAAGGGGGTTGTGTTGGACTTGGCCCTTTTTGCAGGGTCATCCCTAAACTTTTTGCCTTCCTCCTGTATTTTTTCTGACCTGTTGTTGGCTGTTTTATGACTCTGGGCACCTGACCACTGCTGACCAGTGCTAAGGTGCATATGCTCTCCCTATGGTAAAATGTATACATTGATTGGTGTCCATGTTTGGCTTATTCGGTTTACTTTCAGCCCCTAGTAAAGTGCACCAGGAGTGCCAGGGCTTGTGAATGCCAATGCTGCTAGTGGGCCTGCAGCACTGGTTGTGCCACCCACAGAAGCGGCCTAGTAAAATGTGTCTAGGGTCTGCCACTGCAGAACCTGCGCGCGGTCTGGTACCGTCGCGCTGACTGCGCAAGTGCACCCACTTGCCAGTCCCTAAACCTTCCCTTAACTACATATTAGTCACCCCTCTGGTAGGCCCAAGGGCAGGGTGCATTGTAGGCATAAGGTAGGACATGCCCTGATGTGTGTGGCATGTCTTAATAGTGAATTACAGCCATTTTCGTTTTTCACTATTGAAGGTTACCTGCTCTCCATAGGCCAGAATGGGCTGCTGGAATTACTACACCCTGTAATCCCAGTGGACTCATAGAGCATGGTAGAAAATTATGTTTAGTATGCCTGAACTCAGAATAATAAAATACTTCTTTTAGTAAAGTTTATTTTAATATCCTGCGTTTGTAAATACTACTTTTAGAAAGTTAGTATTTACTGATCTGGCCATTCAGTCCGCCTCTGCGCTGGGTGTGTGTGTTCTGCCTAGCAACAGTAAGGAGCAGGGTTGGGGAATCCCCAGAGACAGGCTGGCTGCCAGGTGGTGGGTAGAGAGATTACACCAGGATGGGTGGGAGGAGTACACCTTGACTCTTGAATAGACCTGTGCTCTGCCACCACAAAGCCGGCTCTGCCCCCTGTGGAGCGGCTGATGTCTCTGCCCTGCTGCTGAAAGGAAAGCGCAGAGTCACAACAACAAAGTGCTCCAAAACTGGACTGAACCAGGCCCAGGCCCCCTGGCGCTAAAGAACAAAAGAATCGCTGTATAAAAGTAGGAGCCTGGCTCCTAAGAAATCAGATCCTGTTTGCACTACGACGAACCTCTGCCTGAAGGAGAAGGACCTGGAGAAGCTGAAGGAGGAGTACTGTCTCTCTGCCTGAGAGACTGGCCTGCAGTGGGTGCCTGTCTGCTGGAAGGAGAAGAAAAGGACTTAAAGAAAAGACTTTGTTTGTAACTGGTGCTGAACTAATCTCCAAGGGCTTGCTAGAGAACTTGCCTCCTGAACTGCGCCCCAGGAACATTGGGCACTACCCCCTCCCTTGCAGGAGAAGAGACTGCCGTGGGTGAGCCTACACCGCTAACTCTGGAGAACCTTAAGCCCTAATCTCCCTAAACAACGCGACCATCTGCCACTGGACGTGACTGCAAACACAGTGCGGGCCCACCGGCCTAAACAAAGTGAGCAACTGCCCCCGTGAGCCGTCGCTTGCAAAGTGAGGAGGAGATCCCCTGTCCAAGCATCGACCTCTGCCACCCCCCGGGCCGCAGAGATCCCCGTGAAGACGTGCGCACTGTTCGCCCCAACCGGACGAAGCGGACAGCACGCTGCGCTGAGATCTTGCCCCCAGGCTGCCCCCTTCTGCTGCTGCCTCGCTGGTGTGCTGAGGAGTCGAGGAGTGCCCCACGAAGCATCGCTGGCCACGGAGGAGCCGGAACCGAGACGCGACATGGGAAACTCGTGGGAGACATCCAGAGACTGCCGCGAGCCTTTGCCCCCAAGAGAACAAGGTATTTTTGTGCCCTACGCGCTGATAGAAGGTCCGTACTAACCATCGTACGGACCGTAACTGCTTTGCCCCTACGTGTGCTTGGTGCGCACGGTACTGCCTGCAAAGTACATTAAAGCGCACCGGTTCTCACCTTGAGCTTCGCCCCGACTGACTGGTGCCTGGCGTGTGGTTCGGACCGCACTGACCTGCCAAGTGAGGCCGTTCGCTTCACAACTGCCTGCTGGTGTCCTGGGCCTGCCTTGAGAAATCACCCGTGTACGGAGCGTCAATCCCCCTGCACGGACCGTACCTTCGTTGAAACCAGCAGCAGCGCTCACGCGAGAAGCGTGGGACTTGGCCTGCGTACGTTCGACGCGTCCTTGCTCAGTACGGCCCATATGGTTCAAGGCCGGTAGTCGCGTACCTCACGCGAGAAGCGTGGGAAACGGCACGGCGGCTGGAAATAGCGGTAAGAAGCGTCTGAAAGCGCTACGAAGCGTAGGGATACTCAAAAGACTTCCTTTTAATCAGAATTGTGGCATATTGAGACCTGTGGACTGCCCTTAAGCATTTAAAGAGTAACTGGATTGATCTTACCAAGAGAACTGTATTTGTGCAACCTGCCTGAGAGAAACCTTTTATATAAAGACTTCTATTTTTGATAAATACAGCCTTGTGTCTTTTGTGTGGTGGGGTGGTGATTATTGTGTGGGACAACTTGAACGCTTAACCTTATGCCCTCTGGAAATCTAGCCTGACTGCTCGCGCCACGTTACCTAGAGGGTGAGCAGGGGTTATTTTTAAAGAGGTGATCCTTTGACCTGACTTAGATGAAAAGGGTCCCTGCTTGTCGCAAGTGCATACCTGCGTCAACCAGAGACCCCGGATTCTAACACCAGCACAATCTTGAGATAGCCTCACAATTTGGGAGGCCACCTCAAGATTGTGCCGGGGTATGGAAGATTCGAGGATCACAGATGCCGTTCAGCATCTAAGAATGAGCAGTGGAGGTCTTGAGAATCAAGTTGATGATAACATGCTTCCACTGTGCAGGGTCTATAATCACGGAAATATATTTGGAGGGAAAGCAATAGGAATAATTCATTGATTCATATTTCAGGCTCAACTGGTTGGATGGTGTTCAATAGTCATTGTATTTCCTTTCCTCCACGAGCTTCAGTGAGGATAGCGATGCTTGCGTATCACGAAGAGATGCACTGGCTCAGCTCAAGGCCCTGCGCTTGATTTTTGTGTGCAGATTCACAATCCCCTTGCGCCTCATTTACGCCGCTGCTGCGTCACTTTTGTGACGCAGCGGCGACGCATATCCTGCGCCATGGTGCGGGGTACTTACAACGTGACGCATCTGGGAGATGCGTCACGTTGTAAAGCCCTGCGCCACATGTAGGTGTTCCTGCGCGGGGGGGGGGGCGTTCCGGCGCAGGAAAGCCTCCTAAAAGTGGCTGAGTGAAATCTACAAGATTTCACTCAGTCACTTTTAGGCCCATGCCGCGTCAAAACCCTGCGCCTGCCTGAAGCAGGCGTAAGGATTGACGCAGAATTAACAAGATAGGGCCCCCCTGAGCATTGCTGGAGCTGCGTCGCGCTTGCAACGCAACTCCAGCAATGCGCCACTTTTACGGCACAGATGCGTCACGCATCTGTGCCGTTTTTGCCCCATGGTGCGCCGCATTGTAAATGCGGCGCATCCATGGTGGCGGAGTTGTGGCACACAATAACTGGCGCATCCCTGCTGATATGCAGGGATGCGCCAGTTATTGTAAATATGCTCCTTGGTGTTTAAAGTGCTGTCTGCAGTTCATAGATATAACTCGGAAATTCTCCGATTGATGTATGAACTTTAGACAGCACAAGTCGGAAAGAGAGAGAGGCAATCCCTGCTCACTGTCCTGGCTTCTGTCGTGTGCATTTCATCTATGAATTTATTTTTTATTGTTTTCTATTTTGTTATTTTTGAATCACAAAATGTCTACACCCCACCAGAGTGTTGCTTTGCCCCATGTCATTGACAGTACAGTAAGGAAACTAACACACAAAAAGCATGGAAAAGCAACAACTAACCATTGGGTCTTTCTGACTAGTATTTATTCTGCCTCTGAAATGCTTGACGAATATGTGCTTTAAAAACTCAACAGAAGTTGTCAAATTCCTGGCCGTTGTACATTTTTGTGCATGTGTGCGTGAAATCATCGAACACTATCTACCTATTTCACAAGGACTTCTGCTCCAGCAAATACGTTTTTATTAGTTTCAAATCTTACAACTAACAGGAACAGTCGGACGTCAATAGTCAGATGACTGAGTTGTCTGCATTATTATAAATGCTGTCCCTACTTCGCAGCTTGTGTTTTTTTCCGAGCACGTCAATAGTGGGTGTCGCCGGCAATCCAGATCGCCATCCGTCTTCCCGCCTGGCACATCCCAGGCACGCGCCGTCCTGCCTACAATCTTCTCTCGTGTCCGTCACTCACTCTGCCACTTGTAAACTCAGTTTTTCTTCAACAAGGCACCAGCCTGACGCGGCGTCTGGTGACCTGGTTGATGCTTATGTGATGTAGCAGCAACACAAGTAACACAGATGTGTGTTAACATATTACAAATGAATCAATTAACGGCGACTAAAATAACTGCATTCATTTTCTGATATGCAAAAAAATTGTTGAGGAGGAATAAACTAGCCAAAAGTCAAATATGGGAGGAAGGCTTTTCCAAGATGTCCGCTTGACAGGATTGATTGATGTTGAGGTCGGTGCAATGCGGTTGGGTGATTGATGATGTACAAGGCAGTAGTTGTGCAAAAGATTCGGTCAATCAAGAAATACAGTGTCAGTGTTGCAGAATATCTGCATGGTCAGAGTAGGCATTTCTTTTGATGTAACAGTTGTTCCCTTATAAAAACCCTTGGCTTTAACAATATAGCAATGTGTTGTATTTAAGTTTTTTAGTGGATTATCAATTTTAGTTTGAGTTTCTGCATCCTACTGCTACTTTACGCAACATGCATGTCTTGGATACGTGTTTGAGCCCGATGACATATGACATTTTTGTGTTTTGTGTGCTTGTCCCATGATATCTTATGTTTGACTCACAGCCTTCCCCCTTCACACACAGAAATACGAAAGGTTCGTCACTTCCATACAAAAACAAGAAAGGTTCAGATACAATTCAGATCTAGTGAAGCTCACCAACCATAAATTAAAATGTACAAAAAAGCAAAATACTAATGATTCAGTAGTCTCTTTAAGACCTAAATTGTTATAATTAAAATCAGAAAAATGCTGACAAGTGAAACCTTTTTGTGCAAAGTCTCACAGCCCCAAAGCCTGCTCTGTTCACCAGTGTTGTAATTAAATAGTCATTTCAAGTTTAAACTTCCAAAACTATGGGGAACAGCTACAATTAAAATGTGATTTAATATTCTGCGATATTCTTTATTTAAAGCTTACACTTGTTTTTTTCTTCAGTTTTCCACCTATTAAGTATTGTGAAACCGTAGCTCTGAAGATATTAATATTCCACGAAAATCAAAGCACAACATTGTATGTCTATTGAGGAAATGGAATCCAGCTCTCACTGGATTTCAGTGAAAACAGAAGTATAGCTCTGGAATTAAAGTGGCACTAGATGAGCATTCCTCTACTCTTCACACAAAGCACCAACATTCTGCACAAATAGGCCACACTCATAGCCTACACCCTTGCAATCAAACACAAAATAAATAAATCCCAAGGCTTAAACCTCTTACATCGCCTTTATGCACTCAATGTTCGATGAAGCAACCATCAATTACAGTACAAGAGCACCACTCTGATCTTGATCCACAAGATTAAAACACTTCTAAATACACCACATGACAACTCAATATTGTTCCAATCCAGTGCTTCCATTGTGTAGCTTGTTCACAGTCTGTTAATGCACTTCGGTTCTCCATCAGGTGCATGAAGCACTTTATAAATGTGAAATTGTAGCAGGAAGGGGGTGAGACCTCCATAAGTGCTTCTAGTCCCCTGGAACGGTACTTCCAGTGCCACAATCCTCAGCACCAGGAAGTGCTGATACCGTTCATGAAGGGGTGGAGCAGCCCATTTACACCACGCTAAAAGCGTGCCCGGCTCTCCCGCAGCACAGGACATAGTTTGTAACAGGAGGCTAGGCACAGACCTCCATAAGTACTTCTAGTCCCCTGGAATGGGACTTCCAGCACCACAATCCTCAGTACCAGGAGGTGCTGCAATGGTTCGTGAATGGAAAGGGGCTGTCCATTGACACTGCACTAAAAGCAAACCCGGCTCTCCAGCACGGCGGGACGTGCCCCGGCAAACCCCGGGCCCAGGGTGGGCCAATCAGTGGCTGTCCGTGGCTGGACGAGGCTGGGCTGGGCCACCGCTCTTGGTCGCAAACTTGGTGAGTTTGTCTTCGCTTTTCTTCCTTGACCTCTCTTGGTTGCCTGGGGAACCATGGGTAAATAAAAGTTACCAGGGGATCAAGATACCATCACCCATAAACTGTCTAGAGGCACAACGTTTGACTCCTTCTTGGTGTGCACAGTTGCTTTTATAAGAAATGGATCTAGCAGAGAGGTGCCTTTCCTTGGACTTGGGAGCAGGCCCCAGCATCCCTTTTGTGAGTCCAGTGGGCCCGCATCCAGGTTCAACCAGTGAATTCCCACCAGGTGATTGTGCCCTGCTGCCCGCTGTGGCTGCAGTGCACAACAACCCTTCGTCTGTTACTTCTGTGACTCACAATCCCTGGTGTCATGAATTGTAGTGACAGTGAGCCCATTGCTAAAAGGAAGTGCAAAGCCAAACAAGGGGCTTGCTTTAAAGTTTCCACAAGACACAGGCCCACTTCTGGACCCATGAACCACCCAGAACCTTATCTGCTACACCCTGGCTGGTGTCTACCTGAGGCCGACAAAGGTGACTGTGCGCTTCTTGCTATCAACAGGGACTGCATTTTGGACAAATTTAAGTTGTTGGTCAATGCTTGTGTTACCTCTTTGGTTGATAAGATTTGTTCTCTAGAAAACACCAATAAACAGTTAATTTTACTCCATTAGTCCAGGAGGCTGATGCTCATCCATGCCAGAGTTGTCCAACCCTTGACCACAAGCGCGGCACGTGGTGACATCCTCCGATTGCCCTATTTAAGGACATCTGATATTGAAGGCTGGCCTCACCCCTCTCAGTCAAAGGTGCCCTGTGTTCTTTGGAGCTTGTCAGAGGAGAAGGAGGCTCCCAGGGCCATCAGGATGGTCCCGAAGCAATGAATAGACCGTTTACCTGAGCAAATAACTCCCATGCCCAAACCCACCCCCCTCTCAGTCCTTCCCTAATCTTCTCCCTGACTGACACCCCTAACTAACTATCCTGACAGGAATAATGCCCCCAAAATGCTCTGGGTAGAATCAACACCACAGCTCAAAAATAATGTGTGCCATTGGCTGATTCGGCACACGGATTTCAGAATCTCAGTATATGAGGACATTTTGTTTGTAAGGAGGGTTGGGTGGGTAGGCTCCTTGCCTAAAAACATCAGTGGGGATTGTGTGGTTATTAATTGTAAAAGTTAAAGGTTGGCTCACCGTCTAGTTAAATGTAGTGATCGGGTTCACATGCTGAGAGCTGTTATCAATGTCTTCACCCTAGACTTCTTCTACAAACATATGCAACCCAGGCAAGGGATGGGGCCTGGCCTTCACTAGCCAGGGCAGATGCACCAAATGGGTATTTCATCACTATCTCTAATATATTCCTCTTCCTGTCAAGCCTGGATGGTATCGGTTGATGCCCAGCTTTAATCGTTGACAATATCGCAAACCGGCCTGAGGATGGGATGTACTTACTCCACCAATAGACTCCACTACTGAGCCAGTTCATTGACATATTGACGTGTGTCTATTCCAGGAGACTTGGGCTCTTTTCCGGCAGTTTCATTCAAGTTTTCTTAATTGTTCTCAGGTTGAAATTTCTATGGGCAAAGGCAGAACATCGGGGGGGTTAAAAATCTGGATAAAAACCACTCTGCTTTGTGTTCCCAAAATGAAAGACTTCGGCTGCCCTGATTTACAGTGTGTTAGTTGACCATTTTCACCTGCTAGTACTTTTTCTATATAAAATGTCTATTGCTGGGAGCCGAGTTGCAGGTCATATATCTGATTAGATCACATATGGTAGTCCCACCCGTAGATTATTTTAATATAATTGTAGGTGATTTTTATTGTAAATTTGAGCCTCTGAGCACGTCCTTTGAGGTCCTTAATGGTGAAGTGGATCAAGTCTGGTCAGTTCCCAGTCCCACACTTCCACTCATTAAGCCATGCCAGTCACAAACTTTTTTTAATAGAGAAAGACAATTGATTAACATATTTTTGTAAGAATTGCAATGATTTAAGTAATTGTGAAATAAAATGTATCTTATCTTATCCACCCATTAAGAAATGGGGGAGGCACACATTTAATCCTTTGCACTGTTCTAGTCTTATTGATGACATCCTGTTGGATATTAGATTGTGGCCCTCTGTGATTGATATGTCGATGACTACCCACCAAGACAGTTACCACAATGCCCTGGTCTTAACTCTGGGGGCTCTGGGCACTTCTCTTTCAAAGACCTCTAACACATTGTTTGACAGAAGGCTCCTGTCTATCAATAATCATCACAGGATTAAATGGAGCTCTCTCGTTGAACCTAAGGTAGCTTTGAGTAAAGTATATGAAATGGTGTCCATTGTTCTTGATTCTGTGCTGGTTGAAAGGACGTCTCTGGTGCAAATAGGTTCCTTGTTGAGATTTAGTTTTATTCAGAGTTCCATGTGTGCTTGCCTAAGGAATAATTTCCTAGTAGAAACCAGGATTATCTATAAAAGGAAGAAAGAGGCCTCCTGGTACTCTAAACCCTGCAGAATAGCCAGGCATTGCCCTTTCTAGAGCCATAAAATCTGGGAATAGAAATGTGATTCAGGAAGCCAGGATATCCTATAAAACAGTGAATCTTAGTGCCAAAGGAGCTTGGGAGTGTGCAAAATAGGATTCCATGCTAGGTGATGTTAAAGGTAAAGACTACTGCTCCTTTCGGCGTATCCTTGCTAGTGGTGGCTCTCACGACCATGCTCTGCTGGCTAATAATATTTCTGCTGCTCAGTCGGTCGATCATTTTTCCATGTTATATTGGGGGCTGATGTACTGGAACATACTCATCATCTTAGGGGCATTTGGATGCATGGTGCCTCTGTTTTTTAATGCTATAATGACTGGCTCCCCAATGCCTTCTACTTGGGCAGGGGCTGACATCGTCCCAAATTTTAAGAAGAATTTCAGGTTCTTAACCTCCAATTATAGGCCCGTCAGTCTAATGGATAGCTCACAATAATTATTCAGTTGGATTATTCTCAATAGGTTGTATGAGTGGATAACTTATTTGGGTTTGCTGACAACAATACAAGCCGGCTTCAGGGATGGTATTGAAACCATTTACCAGGTGTTCCAACTTCAGCTTCTCTACTGGAAGCACTTTACCTTTGGGGAAGGCAGACTCTATGTGATCTTTGTGGACCTTCTGTTTACTTTTGACATCATGCCCAGTTAGTCCCTGTGAAACGTGCTGGCGGAAATGGGGTTTCCACCAAACCTCTTGAGTGTCATTGTTAGGTTGCACACTCATAACTGTGCCCAGGTCAGTTTCGGGTCCCATTGTGGAATGACAGCTCCCATTCCAGTTAAATGAGGTATGAGAGAAGGGTGTGTGTTCGCCCAACACTTTTTCTTCTTTGTATTAAAGACCTGTTGTCACAATTAGATAAAAATGAGAATAATACCCTGAGCGTTGCTGGAGAGAAGGTCCTGGCCCTTCTGTGTGCGGATGATACCCTCCTGATCTCAATCTCCAATAGGGATTCAGAAGCAACTGGTTCTGACTCCTAATAGCGTACCGCTGGAGAGAGTCCAGTTGTTTGATAATCTTGGGGTCACTCTCACAAAGCATTTTTATTGGTCCACTCATGCTCAGAAGTGCAGACTCAATTTAGAACAATATTCCAGGGGCATTGTGAGGTCGAAACCCTATATCACCAGCTCTTGAAATATCTACTTGCCAAGCCTTAGTGTCGACCTTATATGGTGAGGAACTCTGTGGCAATAATGACGCCAGATTCCTGGAGTTTGTTGAAAACCTTTTAATTAAAAACCTTAATAACCTCCGTGTCAGTATCCCACTTTTACCCTTACGCTGAACTACAGCTTCGGATTTTATGTCGAACTAGTGGGTCTCAATTCACTCTTATACTGGCGGAGGCTTTGGGTTGTTCCTGAGCATCTACAGTATCGAAGGGCTCTTCAGGATGTATTTGGGCAGCCTGGGTCCCATAAGAGCACCTGGCTTTGGTCTATTAGGCTACGACTCCATCAGATCAGGTATGAGAACCTTTGTTCTACGTCTGCAGAAACCATTGGGTATCGATAGCAATGGTAACGGGCACTGCTAGCATTACATTAATGGACTAAAGCTCAACCCCGCAAAGGTAGGTACTCTAACAGCCTCCTTTCTGGAGTATAAAGACTCTGATATGAAGGAAAAATGTAAAACCTGAGAAAGGCACTAATGCAGAACATGACATGTGCAGTTGTGAAGTGCACGTTTAACCCTAATGGGGAATCATGGTGTTGAATAACAGACGTTTATTGTTACCCAACTCAATGGTACTCATTTTATCCACCTCAGAAAGTATGAGAGGCTTAGTGGACCTGCCGTGTTCACTGTGACCATGAGGTCGAACACAGGCCCCTGCACTGGATACATTAGTTCACTGAGCCACCAGATCCCACTTGGCAGAAACTACAAGAAAGATGACCACGTCATCTACAAAGCAGCCCTAAAAAAATACAATGCCGTGATCAGAGAAGCAAAATAAGTGTACTTTTAGGAGAAGATAGAGGACGCAGGTATTAAATACAAGGAAATCTTCGGAGTGGTCAAAAATATGTTGTCCCCTGAAGCCTGCACTCGAGCACACCAACCTATGGTGAAATGGTGCAATCAGCTTGCTGTTTATTTTTGTGACAAAATTACAACTATTCAAGCCAGCTTAGTGTTATGGACCGATGGGGAGCAGACTCAGCTGGAGACAGTCTGCTCCAACTCAGCCCCTTCCACTTAGGCCTCACTGTTAAATTTTCAGCCCTTTGCTAAGGAAGAATACCTGATGGTTTTACATACCCTTAAATCAAGCTCGCCTACTGACCCCTATTCTCCTAGATTATTGGTGATGGGTTCAGCTGTCATCACTCTAATGGCCAATAGGGTGCAGACTATACCTTTATTTTCGGGTATTGTCCCTGTAGCATGAAAGCAGGCTAAAATCGTATCCCTCCTAAAAAAAGACCCCTGTTGACCCCATGGAAAAATCTAATTACAGGCCAATCTCCCTATTGCCAGCATTTTCCAAGTTACTAGAAAAACCATCAACTGTCTCAGTATCTTGAAACTAATGAGCGCCTCCATTTCAGCCAGTCTGGCTTTACGCCAAACTTTAGTCCTGGGACTGCATTTGTTGAAGTCTCTGAACACATAAGAGGTACCCTGGATGCAACAGTGAGGTCTGTTTTGATTATGTTAGATCTTTTGGCGGCCTTCGATACGGTCTCTCACTCGATGCTCTTAGATCACCTCCAATCCATTGGTATAGGTGGATTGGCTCCGGAATGAATAGTGTCCTTTTTAAGAGTAGAGGGCAGGATTTGTGGATTCCCCATACTCTTCAGGATAACTTGGATTGACAGTAGGAGTACAACAAGGGTCGACCTTGAGACCCACTTTGTTTAATCCATACCTGACCCCTCCAGCACTGCTGGTCAAGGCCCTGGGGGGCTAAGGTGATCACATATGCTGACAACACTCAGCTGTTGTCTACTTATGAGAAGGGTGAGGAGATTGCAAAAGAGTCTATAAAAGCCTGCCTCTCTGCTGTCTTTCATTGAATGTCCACTCATCAACTAAAATTCAATGCTGAGATCTTATTGTTTGGCTCTAATCCACCAGACTGGCAGATGATGTGGTGCAACGATGTCCCGCCTCCCAGGCCTCAGGGGGGATCAGTCGAAAACATGGGCACTAAGTTTTACTATGCATTATCATTTTAGCCACAGATCATGTTGGTGTTCGGAAGATACTTTGGGCTACTGCGGACTCTGAAAATCTTTTTACACTATCTCTCCTTCTCTGCAAGAAAGGCAGTTATCTAGTCACTCATATCATCTAGACTGGACTATGGTAATGCCCTATATTTAGGCATCCCCGACTATCTGATCAACAAATTTCAAGTGGTCCAAAACACAGCAGCCTGCATTCTCCATAGCCTACTCCCAAGAGCACGTATCCCCTCACCTGTGTGCTCTACACTAGCTGTCAATAAAAGAAGAGAACTCTCTTCAAAACACTGGTCTTAGTACACAGAGCATTGCATCATTCTGGGGCAGGCTATCTTAGGGCCAAAATTAGCTTTTATGCCCCCTCCAGAAATCTGAGTTCTGCCCATGGTCATTTGGCAAGGATTCACAAGATCCATCTCACGAGGATGAGCGGAAGGGCTTCATCATATCTTGGATCGGTGGTTTGAAATAAACTCCCTCTGGAGCTACGTTCTGTTGCTACCACAATTCTGTTCAAGAAAAAGTTGAAAACAGGGCTCTTTCAACATGAATTGATGATGTGTTTGCTTATCACAGTGCTGGGACCATCTATGGAGTTGCAGTGCACTTTATAAGTCTCAATTCATTCATTCAATATAGTCTGCAAGGCTTCTTGGATGGGATTGGGCCTCTGTTTGCTAAGACATTTTATATTACATTTTGCATGGGGACTTTGCTACTCCACTATGTGACAGCAAAGTGTCAGCTGGACTCCAGTGAATCTGATGGGTCTTGTCCCTTTTGCTGTCAGGTGGAGGAAACATCTCAATGTGTAAAATTCTTCTGGTCAACCTATTATGGCTACAGAAGGAAGTTTATCCTTCCGGTATGCCACACCCTGGGCCTCAGGGATTTTAGAGCTTCGTTTAAAATGTTAAGAAATGATCCAAGGAAATGTATTTTATTTGCTGTTTTACAATTTCTGATGTTTATGGTTATGTTGAAGTTTAGACAGAAAAAGTGCTTTGCTGAAGGACTTGTGCTTGCCAGCACCCCTCTACAACTATCCCTGGACGCCAGCCTGTGTCCGCTTATTTTATTGTAAATATTGTAGTTTAGCCTCTGTTCTCCATTCTTTAGATGTATTTGAATGAATTTTGTCCTATAAATTATTTTATCTCACTGTGTTTTATTGACTTTATGTATTCTGTTCACTGTGATATTTGTATATGCTTCTGTGGCTGTATAGCCCAATAAAGATAATTTGACAGATTGATTGACTTCATAAAGGTAACAGTGATCCAAATATATAAGTTAAAGACTTCGGTCAAACAATTGGATTTCATCAGAGTAAATCAGGCCAAAATATTTCAGTTATAACCTTGCATGTTTACTTGGATTTTCGCTTTTCAGATATCGCCGCTGCTTTAAAAAAAAACTTCAATGTCATGAAATGATCTCATTTACTACTGCAAGAGTGAGCAAAAGTAATACAGGAGAGGAAAGAGATATTCTGTTCTGAATTTAAAAGCTTTACACACACTACTCTGTATGCACGCCTGCCTTGGAAATTGTCTGGTGAGCTGAGTCAGAGACAGCCTTTACATTTTTAGTCAGGATTTTAGCAATTCATATTCTTCAGAAATGTAAGAGCCTTATACATACGCAATGGGTACTGGCTCCTTAGCAAAAATGTAAACGTAGCATTCCCTAACAACTGAAAACTGTAAACTTCTAATGGGCCCCTGTCCATGCAAGAGGTACCAAGCTTTACAGGATAACATGAACTTGGGCCCCACATAAGCTGAACTCGCTCTATGCACAACTCATTTACTGCTGCCGCTTGTTGGATTTTTTTGGGGAGTGGACAATGCATTGTTCTACCTTAACTTTATTAGAATTCAGCTTTCACTTTTCTGAATGGAACTCTCTGTGGAATCTGTTCTTTTTATGCAATGTCATGGAAGCAAGAAAGACTAAATTTATTTTCATTTTGCCTACCCTTTTCTTCACTCCAGTCTGAGATATAATATGTGAGGTAGTCCCACAGAATTATTGTATGTGGCGCCTCTGCATCCTGATGACGATAAGCTTAATTTGAATAATACAATTATAAAGAGAATTTATTTTACATTGTCAGTGGTTATTCACAAAATCTGGCAATGGTCATGGCCTCCCAGCTCCAAGTTAATGAACATGTTGCAGAACGTATGACCTACATCATACATATAAGATAAAAATATACAATCAAATGACACAAATTATTTTGATTGTTAATCAATCAGCTCTCCTGTAGCAAATACATGTAATTAGTCGTACATCTGACTAAATGTTTCTTGCTATTGGTACCTCCTTGGGTACCATAGAAGATTGAAAAGATTTGGTCAAATAAGTAACAAAAGGCAAGCTTACAGACTTATAATTAGTACTAAAAGTAGAAGCGTCAACAAAGTGTAGCCAGGAGTATATCAGTAGGAGGTGGGGGGGGAGAAGCAACAGGAACCATGGAAGTGGGAAGGAAGAAGCAACATGGACTACTAGGTCAAGAGGGAAGATGCAACAAGGACAATGATGACAGAGGAAGAAGAAAGGAAAAAAATAATACTTCAGACACGTGTGAACAGAGAAAGGACACTGATCAAAAGTAGGCAATCAATAGTTGGTTCATCCTCCAAATGCGAGAAGAGGAAGTGACAATGAAGCCAATGAACGGTGAGCAATGGGTGGTCTCCAAGCCCCATTTACTAAACAAAATGTCTCACGAGCAACAGAGTATGGGCGGAAGGCTTATAAAAGACACATCTTTGATGTGCTATTTAGAGGACTATATCGGCGTTAGGAATGTTAGGGGCAGGTTTACAAGCCCCTTGCGCCACCGGTGCGTCACTTTTTGTGACGTACCGGTGGCGCATTTTACTGTTCCATATTTACAAGGACAGGAAAAGCCACCCTGTGTGGCTTTTTCTGTCCTAGTAAATATAGCCCCTTTACACACAGCACTTTGCATGAAAGGGGTGTTCCATGGATGCTGCTGTGGGTGTTCCAACGCAACACCCATGGAACCAGACACATTTCCAGATTTACAAGGAATCGTAAATCTGGAAATGCGTGTGGATGCTGCGCCACCCCAGGGGTGGTGTAACAAGGTGCAACAAGTAGAAATGTATTCATTTCTCCTAGTTTTCTTTTCCTCATTCTGCAGCACACATAGAAAAAGGAAATCACCTCTAATGATTGTTTTTGTTTAGGAAGTATTCCCTTCCTGCACATAAACAATCATTAAAACGATGATGTTTTTCAACTTCTATGTGTGCTAATGCAGCACACATAGAAGGTGAAAAACGGCATTTAAGATTGTTTTTGTGCAGGGAGGGAACCCTTCCTGAACAAAAACAGTCTCCCCACGACGCATTGTTGTTAAATACATTTAGTTGGGGAATGTTTTAATTTCCTGCGTATATGCAATCCTGATTTGATTAGATTGTAAATCTGAATTGAATTTGAAATTGACGTTACCTTATACGGGCGGAAACTGCACTGCTCGGGGTGTTCTCAGGGAGGTGGGAGCAGCTAAAACTTTGTTCGACTTTCTTCAAAACGGGACATCTAGAAACGCCACTTTTGTGCAGTGTGCTTTAGCTTCCTGCTATCTCCACATACTTAAATCAGTACACGGCGCAGTGGAAGTTGCACTGCGGCACTCATTTAGAGGGCTGTATCAGCGTTAGGAATCTTATTGTTTTTAAAGGCTTTTAGTTAGGGAATGTTTCAATCGTCTGCTTATCTGTAATCCTGATTTGATTTGACTGTAAACCCAAATCAAATTTGAAATTGAAGTTACCTTACACCGGCGGGATCTGCACTACTCGGGGTGTCCTCAGGGAGGAGCAGGCAGCTAAAACTTTGTTCTGCTTTCTTTCAAAATAGGACATATATAGCCGCAATTTTTGGGCAGTGTATGCTCTAGGTTTCCACTCTCTTCATGTACTTAAATCATTACGCGGCCCGGATGCGCGCTGTGGGCGTGTTGCTTTTGCACCTAAGGCAAGCCCGTCTGCGCCCATCAACGTCTCAGAAGTGGCCAGTGACAGCCATAATGCCTGTGGCACTTCAAAAGGTAATATTCTGTTCAAATATAGTGTTGACCAATTGATGAAGCTTACCCATACGTGCAAATGCACTTTAGACCCCCTATTACCCACATGTTTGATGGACCTTCATTGTACACAGTGTGGTTTTCAAGTCAACTCCACCCAGCAAACAACTCTTCTAATTTGTCTCCCTTGCCTGATACTAGTACTAACTCAAGTTTATTTGCAGCATTAATTAATGCACAGCCATTGCCTAAACATGATTCTAATATTGTTTTTTATGTGATGGAAATCCGGACATACTGTTTCTGACTGAAATGTGGTTAACAGAATTTTCTCAACCTGCTATCCCCTCTGCCATTCCAAAAGGTTATGAAATATATAATAAAGACTGCTTAAGCGGTAAAGGAGATGGCGTAGCTTTGATTTATAGAAATATTTTTGTCGGCTTGGTAATCCTCTTTGAGGGCTTAGAAGATGTTGAGGCTCTTGGTTTCTGCTTTTCTTTATCACCTCATCAATCTTTAGCCAGAGTTTTAACTTATTGCCCCCGGGTCATGCGAGATACTTTCTTAACTCTCTGTCCAATGTCTTGGCCCAATTGGCCCTGGGTTATGCCTACCTCATACTATTAGGATATTTTAATCTCGATATTGAAAAAAGGAGGTTAGAGAGATGGTTTCCTTATGGGACACTGTATCCTCCCTTGCACTGTCACATTTTGTATCTAGCCTTACGCATCAGGCAGAACATGTCCTGGATCAGATGTTTCCTAATGAGTCACTGGAAGTGGCTACTCCCTGCCCACAAGCTTGATCTGACCACTTTCTGATCAAATTTTACTGGGCAAGAGTAGGCAAAGCTCCTGTGGAGGTAGTGACAGCTTCCTGTGCTTCAATAACTTTTTATAAAATCCAGCCAGAGGACTTCTTTAGAACACTAGAGACCAGAACGCTGTCTTTCTTGGGTGACATGAATTGTGACACTCACATCCTGGATAACTGGATTGGAGATATGGCTAAAAATCTAGCGCCAGAAATCAAATGAGTCCCACATAGAGATGAGCCTTCATGCCCTTGGTACACTGATGCCCTCAATAAGGCAAGAAACAGTGCAAGGCTCTAGAAAGATGATGGAGGAAAGTATACAGTCCTATCTCTAAAGCCCAGAAAAAGGCTGCTCTAAAGAAATACTATAGGGAGGTCAGATTAGCAAAGAAAGCCTATCAGGAAGATAGAATTGAATAAGCTGGGAACAAATCACGATTTATTTTTTAACTGTGCAAAATTTTATGTCGAAGCTCCAGACGTCAAGAACCATCAGCTGATTAGTGCAAGCAGGTGGCACAATACTTCCATGATAAGATCATGAACATCCAGGACAGTCTCTCACCCAGCATGTTACTGGAGGGAGCCATTCCAGACTATATCTATGCAAGTTATCCTCAGATTTCCACAGGGTCTCTTTCCAAATTTGATTCCATTTCTCTGGGAGATTCCCAGAAAGCCATTCAAAGCCTCAAATCAGGTTCTCCAGCGGACCCTTGCTCCCCAATGTGCTGGCGCTTGGCGTAAGTATGACTAACCCGTATTACTAACCCTCTAGCCAATAAACTCTTGAATGAATCTCTATTATCAGCACTGGTACCCCAGGCCTAGAAGCAGGCTAAGATTCTGTGTCTGTTGAAAAAATCTCAAGCAGACCCAGCTGAATTAGCTAACTACAGATCCATATCCTTTCTTCCAGCTTTGTCAAAAGTATTGGAGAAGCATGTCAACTCCCAGCTTTCCCAATACCTGAAAAGCAACAATGTATTACATCCTAGTCAGTCTGCCTTTTGCCCATGGTTCAGTACAGAGACAGCGCTAATGGAGGTGGCAGATTACATCAGAAGTACTTTAGACTCTGGAGGTGGGGAGGCACTGCTGATAATGTTACATCCCACAGCAGCCTTTGATACAGTACCCCATGCCGCTCTACTGGCCCATCTCTGAGCTATTGGAATTGGAGGCAAAATCCTGGACTGGTTGGCATCATTACTTGAAGGACACGGGCAAGAGGTATTGATCCCTCCTTTTTCATCGGGACCATGTGTATTGCAAGTTGGAGAATACCCCAGGGCTCGGCTCTGAGCCCACCTTTATTTTACATCTACCTTACTCCTCTTGCTCTATTTGCAGAGCCCATGGGAACAAAAATATTCTCATATGCGGATGACACCCAGCTATAGTTTTCATGGGACTGCATTGAAGGGTGCCCTGGTGAAAAAATCAGAACCTGTCTTTAAGCTGTTTTCCAATGGATACCATACCATCAGCTCAAATGGAATGCAGAAAGATCAGAGCTGGCATTTTTTGGAGCGAAGGCCCAGGAAACGGCAATCTTTGTGGCCTGCTGAAGTCTCCCTTTTCTAGGGCCTCAAGTGAATTTTGTGAAGAATTTTGGTAACAAATTCGAAGACGACCTCTTTTTTTTTAACCACAGTGGAATTCAGTTATGGGGTCCTGCTTTGGATTACAGCATGTCCTAAGAATGTTTCTACATGTTCTGTCCTCCCGAGCCAGGAAACAAGTGATACAGGCACTGGTGTCATCTAGGCTGAACTATGGCAATGCCTTGTATTTGTTCCTACTGAATTACCTCAACAACAAACTGCAGGTGGTTCAGAATGCAGCAGCACGTACTTTCCTGGGTTTGCCTCTGACAAAACAGATTAGGCCGTCTATGTGTATGTTGCAGTGGTGCGGAGTGACAGGACACTCCTTCGGGTAGGCGAGAACTTTAGAAATCCCTTTTCATTCATTCATTCTTTCATGCATTCATTCATTCATTCATTCATTCATGCGATTGCCCTCAGACATACCTTCACATGCTATACAGAAATGGGAATTTTAGATACGTCATTTTTTTTATTTACCTGCAGCTGTGATTCAGAGCATAATGAACACTGATCATTTACTGTTGTCCGCTACGCCATTGTCTAAAAAAAACGAGTTCGAATTTACACATGGGTATTTTTTTAAATCCATGTAGCGTTCCTCAATAATGTTCACCGCCAATAATTGCACTTAAAGTGTATTATCAATACATTTCTCATGTTTACAGCGGCAATCGTGGTGTAAATTGAACGACATTTTAATTTTCACCTTTGCAACCAATTATTTTGCTTCGGTACCATTAGGAATATTTGAGCTAGTTATTTTTGTTAGTCAGGAGAGCACATTGCACAATGCTGCAATACCCCAAAACAAAATGTGTTTTGAAATAAAAACATGACCAGTTGCAGAGGAACATACTTCATGAGCCTGATGGACAAAATAGTCAATATTCAGGTTTGTACAGAAAACCAAAGCATGGGAATAGTTGTGTTAGCTTGACATTTTTAGTTAATCAGTTTGTTACATTTCACAGACTCCACCGTGACAGTCCACAAATCAAAGTAAGGTAGGGGGACTGGAAATCATTCAGCCTTAATTGCAAAGTTCAGCATGGAAGGAAATTCCCGAGTCACAGTCCAATAGACCAAACAAAATACATTGTTATTCTATATGTTTTGTCCAAAGAATATAGTCAAGTATTGATTTAGAAGACAGATTTGAAAAAAACCGTGGACACAATATTTTATTGCAAACATACATAGCTAGATACACATCTTTGTTTTTTGCTCTGCACGGTCTAATGTATTTTCTCAAGCGTGTTAGAATATTGTTTTCTGTCACTGTACAATACCGTCTAGAAATAGAGATTGCCAAATTATTGGACTGAGTTTGATTTCTTACATCAAGAGCTGGAGTCAACGTTCAGCGAAACTGAAAAATATATGATTTTTTCTCTTTGTTTGCACATATCTGTTATGAGCAATTTACGCGTTAATAAAGGCTTCCATAGAAGGTGCATTTCAGGTTAAAGTAAAATAACTAAAGCTTTCTATGGTACATTTTATTATCTAGAACCCGAAAACAAATACTAGCTAAAAATTAAATTGGGAAGATTAGAGTATATATTATGTATTCAAAATTTGTATAGCTCACTTCGAGCCGTTTTCATGGCACCCTAGAACTTAAACCCAGTATTTTCAATCATGAAGTAAGGATTCTGAAAAGCTGTTAGTGTAATATCTCAGATATATGTAGCTGATCAGCCAATTGCAGGAAAAATAATGTGACAATTGAAAAAACGCTAATATGTGGCCCTAGTGTCCAACCCTTATCCACAAATTAAAGCTCAAGTCATTGTACATCCTGATTAAGTACCAGTGATCAAGTTACTCACTCATACTCCACCTCTTCCTCATCCCATAATTTAATGATGATTTTTTTCCATTCACAATGCATCAATCTCTGTAACATGTTAAAAAATTCAGGTCCTGCTACCCCACTCATGAGTCATGTTGCATAAGTGGGCAGCATTAAACAGTATGCTCCTTCATGGCAATATCCAAGGCCCTGAATGGGCTGAAGCCCAACTCCTATTTGCGGGTATAGGTGGGTTCAGGGGTGTTTGGCGCAAGGATTGTATTGTTCAAGAGCAGTAATAGGCGAAATGAGCTTTGCAGGTAAGTAATATGAGCTTTACCTCTGTGTCTTTCTTCTTCATGACAGTCAGTCTCAGGGAGGAGCAACAACAACGCACGCACACAAAGACTTTGTGAATCCTTATTATTTCCAAAGTGTGAGGAACGTGAAAATTAATTGTTCCGCAACTGTTGATAAAAAAAAAATTCCCTGAAACATTCTCACTGAGGCTGCTGATTGTACTTGAACTGAACCTGTTTAGTCATTCAATCAAGCGCTGCAGCTAAGGAGGCTGCCGCAGATCAGCCTAGGACCCTTACCCAGCCGCGTGCCACGAAGCCTCTATTAACTGCTGCATTGACAGAGCTCAAAACCAGTCCTTGTCTCAAGCAGGAAAGGTAAAAGCAGAAGGGTGCTGGGTAATGCTGGCACCTTTACCACCTTTTGCAGTAAATATAACATAATGGATATAAAGGAATTTTAATTCGTTTAGCACACACTATTAATAGCTTTTGCCACATCTATCTATGGTACTGTTTCACCTTCATGTATTACATGAAGGTGAAACCAACACAAAAACAGAGTTCAAATCATAGACCTCGTTAGTGTTAAAATGGACTGAAATGGGGTTTCTGCAGTAGTGCTTCTTGAGGGAGTGGTGCGGGCCGGCGGGGCAGGGGGTAGTAAACTACGGCATACGGCCGCAGGGAGATAAGTAACTAAATACATTTTAAAAATGAATTACCTTGCGTGCGCTGCATCGCTGATGGCGTTGCAGCACACGCAATATAATTAAGCCAGGCAGAACTCACCACTCTAGTCAGTGTAAGATGGTTATACACCCAAGATAACCCCTGCTCACCCACTTGGTAGCTTGGCAGAGCAGTCAGGCTTATCCCAGAGGCAATATGTAAAGCGTCTGTGCAGCACACATACACACCAGTGACACAACAAATACACCACAAGAGAGACTCCACACAGTAGTATATAAAAATATCTCCTATATTGTACATAAAACACATAGGGGCCGATTCACAGAACTAACTTAAGACAAAATCTTAAATTTACTACTTTTGGTATTCACAGAAGTTAGGATTTTGTCTTAAGTTTGTCTTAAGACAAACTTAAGACAGACTTAACACAGACTTAAGACAGACTTAAGACAAACTTAAGACAGACTTAAGACAGACTTAAGACAAACTTAAGACAAACTTAAGACAAAATCCTAACTTATATCTGTCTTAAGTCTGTCTTAAGTCTGTCTTAAGTTTGTCTTAAGTCTGTCTTAAGTCTGTCTTAAGTCTGTCTTAAGTCTGTCTTAAGTTTGTCTTAAGACAAACTTAAGACAAAATCCTAACTTCTGTGAATACCAAAAGTAGTAAGTTTAGGATTTTGTCTTAAGTTAGTTCTGTGAATCGGGCCCATAGACTACAATCCCATAAACCATAAATCACTTTCCCACTAGGCAATGGTTTTAACATTATAGGTAGTGCAATAACGTGACTACTCAAATGTTGCACATGTCATAAAACATCATGAAAACCACACCCTACACCAACTGTCAGGATTGCTAAATCCTCGCAGAAGGAGAGGCAAGCGGTGGGTGTAATCTTCTGCAAAACAAGTTGTAAAGGCTGGTTGGTCCCCAAAGGTTTGAGGAGACGAGTGAGCATCGTCCCTAAGATGGCGGCCAGCAACAGACATTTGGAATAAAGGTTCGCGCTCTAGTGCGCGGCTGCACCCTGGAATATCCAGGTGCTGAGCCCGCGCTGTGGCGCACTTCACCTGACTAGAGAGAGAGTAACGGACGTCAACCTTGGTTCCTGTGAAGTCAGCGAGCGAAGACTCGACGTGAGGAAAAACATTATCAGTGCGTCTGGAGTAAGTTAGAGTTCCTGAAAGTAAGACTGTTCCGTAATTGAACATGCGCAGAGAGAGTCACAGTGTAATAAGAGATTAGCGCTAGTGAGCTCAATGTTGAGGGGAGCATGCGCTATAAGTGAGAACACTATCGTCGTGAGGGAGGTTTAAGAGTCAGTACCAGCAGTTAGAACTATTCTTAGCTATCCCGTTTTCTCCTATTAAAGGGTTTAATAAATAGAGACAAAATTACCGAGGTCCATAGATGGAATAGCCTAGTAAATAAGGCGTAGGACCGGGCGAGGCATTGTAAAGATATAGGCAAAGACTACAGAGAATAATTCGGTGACAACGGAGACACTTCAATGGCAGTACAAATAAAAATCACATCTAAAGAAAGAACACTTACCTGTGAATCCACACAACGTCGGTAGTGATAACACGAGGTGAGAAATCTAAAAGAAAAAGAGAGAGTGAGATTGAGAGGAGGTTAAATAGAAGATAACAAATTAGAAGAAGAATATTAACGCACATTTTGTTTAGTTGCAGCATTTAATTCGCAAGAATCACACAGACAGAAGAGGAGCCAGGGTCACACATCCTTAGGGTAGGTTTTGGATCAATTGGGGCTAGAGGGGAGAGCGAGAATATATTAGGAAATTAAGTGTTAACCTTCTTCCCTTCTTAGCGAATAGAATAGCCAAAGGAAGACGTCTGAAAGAAGAAGAAGAAGAAAAAGACGAGTGTGCCTTTCTCTTCTCTGTCCCGTCCCCTTTCCCCCCTGAGGTTTCATCGCATTGTGTATTCTGCTTGCATATTGCTGGAAATCTTGGAGGGGCATTGGGAAAAAGCGACATTCTGCTCCCGTGCCTCGTGACAGCACAGCCTCTGACACCAACACTGTACATATTATGTAAGTCCTGAAAATGATATTTGTTATCTGGTCTTCACAAGGGTTAGAATTACCTTTGTCATAACATTAGGTCATAAAAACGCAGGTGAATGTAGTAAATCACATGAATCGTCACAGGCATGTGAGAAAGCCAGTTGGGAACAAGGCGCATGCATGCATGCATCATTGTATGATCCTAAAACCTCTAACAGGCTCTATTAGGCTTTTTACGGTAAGGACTCACTGCCAATAAGCCAGACATGGAATGTAAACTGTAGGAACACCTGTGCGCCTACTGCAAGGGCTGCAGTAATTTGCAGCAGATTCCTTAGAAGTGGCAACCTACCTACCAGGGTGGCCTCCATCGAGGACTCCCCAGGATTGTCACCAGTGAACACTTGTGCCCCCACGTACTGGAAGGGCCTTCGGGCAGTACCGTAATGATGATCACCACGCCTCCCACCCAGCAGAGGGTCTTGCGACTCCCTCATTGCTATGTCAACCTGTTGGTGCCGCGTTCAGGCTCCTTCCGGGACTGTGGCTTCAGGATTGTGCCCTGCCCCCTGGTGCGGCCGCTTTGGAAGCTGAGCTGCATTTGGGGCTTTGTGACAGTGCAGTGGTCACTCTCCCCCTTGGCGTGGTGCCTCTCCCTTGCTGGAGAGTGCAGCATCGGCAACAAGAAGCCAGAGCTCCCCATGAGCTGCACAATTGGAGTGCTCAATATGCACTGGTGGAGTTCCTCTACTCCCTCTCGGTCACGCTACCTCTGGGTCATCCAGAAGCGAGGCATAAGAATAGCATCAGCTATCACAGCTCCATGGCCACTATGGTAAATGTGCAAAGCCCATGCTGTGAGAGGCCCAGGAGGACAAGGGGAAAATTCATTGACAGATTGCTGTCCGGGATCTAGGAACAGCACTTCACCACGTGCTGGTTTGAAACTGAAGCGCTCACCTGCGCTAACTTTCTAAGTTATAAAGGACAGTCCAGTCCTTGTCATATACAAGACAGAAGCAGCAACTGCACGACAACCCACAACACACATATATGGGCAGCACTCCTCACACCTCTTCAGCTCTCCTTCAGCTCTCCTTCCAGGCAGTTTACTTTGTGATCCAGCAAGGATCTTTCTTGAAGTCTTTTATTTCCCTGAGACTTCCAAGAGGAGGCAATCACACACAAGGCCTTGGAGATTCTACACAAGTAGGATACCTCGACAGGAAAAAAATAATCAGACTTTTTCCCCTGCCACAGACAGAAACAGCAACTGCAAACCAACCCACCCCTCACACAGAAAAGGTAGCGCTCCTCACACAGCTTTTCAGCTCTTCTTCTTGGCAGGATCCTATTGTTTTCAGAAGTAATCTAAAGTCTTGGGTTTTTAGGTCCAATATTTATACCCCATTTTCTAATTGTTCTCTTTGCTTCAGAGTTCTGAGCTCAGTCCAAACCAGTTCTGTCCTCCCTGGCCTAGCTTGGCCACAGGGGGTGGAGACAGCATTGTGCAAAGGAGACAGCCAATTCAGGTGCAGCAAAACTCCAGTTTTAATTGCAGACCAGGTCTATTCAGCCTAGACATGAGTCACCCAGGCAAGGCAGGACACACCTTAACCACCCTTGTGACTGTCTAGAGTGAATGCACATCCTGTCACTCCAAAACTAGACGTTGAATACACAAACAACCAGAGGGACATAGAGTGGTAAAGTAAGAAAATGCGCACTTTCTGGCCACTGATTTGCATATGGCTGGGTCCAAACTGGGGTGGTGTGGTGAGCAAAAAAACGATGGATTAAACCCAGATCTTTGTGGCTGAGGGTGAATGTTTGCATTGTTCAGCATTCCGGCCATCATTTGTTCCTTTAGCTTTTGTCACCCTAAGTGAGAAGGGTATGCCCAGACCCCATGCTCACTGCGCCACTGGATTCAAGTTAGCTTGGCTGATGAGGGATGATGCCCCAAAACCGAAGTCCAGAGAGGACCTGACTGATGATGACCTGGCTGATGAGGGGTGATGCCCCGAAACCGGTCCCAGGATGCTTTTTTCCGGTCCAGAGAGGACCTGGCTTGGCAGGTTGGGCTGGACTGTTCACATGAGGCATGGGGTCAAGACTGATTTGCATATGGCTGGGTCCAAACTGGGGTGGTGTGGTGAGCAAAAGAACAATGGATTAAACCCAGATCTTTGTGACTGGGGGTGAATGTTTGCCTTGTTCAGCATTCCGGCCATCATTTGTTCCTTATGCTTTTGTCGACCTAAGTGGGAAGGGAATGCCCAGACATGGGCCCGTGCTCACTGCGCCACTGGATTCAAGCTAGCCTGGCTGATGAGGGGTGATTTCCCCTGAAACTGGAGTCCACAGAGGACCTAGCTGATGAGGACCTGGTTGACGAGGGGTGATGCTCCGAAACCGGTCCCAGGATGCTTGTTTCCGGTCCAGAGATGACCTGGATTGATAGTTCGGGCTGGACTCTTCACATGAGGCATAGGGTTAAGACTGATTTGCATATGTCTGGGTTCAAACTAGTTTGGTGAGGTGAGCAAAAGAACGATGAATTAAACCCATATCTTTGTGACTGGGGGTGAATGTTTGCATTGTTCAGCATTCCGTCCATTATTTGCTCCTTTGCTTTTGTCACCCTGAGTGGGAAAGATATGCCCAGACATGGGTCCCGTGCTCAATGTGCCACTGGATGCAAGCTAGCCTGGCTGATAAGGGGTGATGCCCCAAAACCGGTCCCAGGATTGTTTCTGGCCCAGAGAGGACCCGGCTTGGCAGTTCAGGCTGGACTGTTCACATGAGGCACAGGGTCAAGACTGTTTTGCATATGGCTGGGTCCATACTGGGTTGGCGTTGTGAGCAAAAGAACAAAGGATTAATCCCAGATCTTTGTGACTGGGGGTGAATGATTGCATTGTCCACATTCCGTCCAGCATTAGTTCCTTTCACTTTCTAAAAGTGGCATTTTCAAACACAATTTAAAAAAACACCATTTCTAAAAGGTGTTTTATTGCATTCTGAGTTCATAGAGCCTAAACTCCATTTCTCCATCTTGTCCGAATGGCAAGCTACACTTGTAAGATGTTACAAGGCAGCTTCTATGTTAAGCTATGGGACAGACAGCCTTTCAATAGTGAAAAATGAAATACACAGCATTTCACTATCAGAACATGTAAAACACACCAGTACATGTCCTACCTGTCACATACACTGCCCCATGCCCGAGGGGGTGGACCATGGGCCTACCTTAGGGTGCCTTACGTACAAGAAGAGGGAAGGTTGGAGCCTGGCAAGTGGGTGCACTTGCCAGGTCAACATGGCAGTTTACGACTGCGCACACAGACACCGCATTGGCAAGTCGGAGATACATTTACTGGGCTACTCATGCGGGGGGTACAACTAGTGCTGCAGGCCCACTCGTAGCATTTGATTTATAGGCCCTGGCACACACAGTGCACTTTACTAGGGATTTACCAGTAAATCAAATATGCCAATCGTGGATAGCCAATCATAATCACAATTTATACTGATTGCATTAGCACTTTAGCACTGATCCACAGTGGTAAGGTGCCCAGAGTCCAATAGCCAACAAAAACAGGATAGGAAAAATAGTAGGTAAAAGGCAAAAATTTGGGGATGAATCTGGAAAAAGGGCCAGGTATGACATGGGCACAACATTATTTTCACTCAGCACCAACCTTTAAACTATGTCTTAACTACAAGCATGCATTAGAGCATTAGCTTATTTCAACTGAACTAATAATATGCAGTATTAGATTTTATCTAATTTCCTCTACATCTTCATGACCGACCATTGACTGGTACAAAATACTGAGACCAACATGATTCTAGATGCTTCTGCATCTGTTTGAAACTCATGCTGCCAATGGAGATCAGGCCCTATCTCTAAACAAAGTCATGATTACTCGAAGACTACGCCCTTCTACATTTCATGTAGCACAATTTGTGTAGTCTCAGGACTTCAGAACTAATATTTTAAATACAACCCACATTTGTTCTAGTTTATTTATTATATGATTAGAATGGCTCAGTAATAGCATGTGGGAAGCTGAAAAGTCCTTATTTTGCAACTTATGTTATGTTATGTTAACCACATTTGATACAGTGTGAAATGATTAATCCCCATAGGAATATGTTGGTGCTAGGCTAATAGAGACATGCAACACTCATTAACCCCTTCGCTGCGGCGCAAATTCCGCCGCAGCGCTGGGGGAGATTGGGGGGGTTGACGGCGCCGCTGTGCTCATGACCGAACCACGCCGTCATGAGTCACGGGTGAGCTGTGCTCATGACGGCGTGGTTCCGTCATGACTCCACCCACTGCGCTAATCGCCCGCACAGGCGGGGAATTAGCGCCGCGTGGGAGGAGCAGCCGCCAACGGCCGCAGCATGACGGAACCACTCCGTCATGAGCACAGCGCACCCGTGGCTCATGACGGAGTGGTTCCGTCATGAGCGGGGAAGGGGTTAAGCTACACAAATGGACTAAAATAGCCATTTAAAAAAAGGTTTTTGAACTTTCCCAATCCAAGCATAATCAAACATGCAAAGGTAGTTTGTTACAATGAAAGGGAGTGAGATAGGAGAATGATCTCCCACTATATCTGGTCATACAAATTTGCGCAATTTGCAATAAGACTTTGTCTTTAGATCCTAACAGTCTGGTAATGTTATGCTGTCTGAGCTTGTTTTGCAGGTAAGATGGGCATTCCCAGTTAGTGGCATGTGTAAGATAGCATATCTTAAAAATGAGACTTTTCTTATTGGGTAGCCAGTGTGAAGAGTTTAGAATGGCAGCAGAAGAAGGTTTCGGTGGGAGATTACAAACCAGTCTGGCTACAGTGTTCTTTACCGCTTGTAGTTTGGCTGGCAAAGTCTCATTTGCAGCAGCCAATAAAGCATTGTCATAGTCTAAATGACTTGTGATTAAGGTTTGCGCAAGAGTTTTTCTGGAAGTTGGACGGAGCCAAAGAAAAGCTTTTTTGCAGTAATCGCATAGTGTCGAATCAGGTTATACAGATATCACATTCGTGCTTTTTCATAGAGAGTGAGATTCAATTTTGTGCCCAGGTTTTTTGCTACTTGCTTTGGGGACTTTGGAAAGTCTATGGAAATGTACCCAATTTGCCAAAGTTTGTGTAATTGTTTGAATTTGCCACATCCATGGGAAAGTTGTGAATTATGCAGCAATTCATGTCACACAAAAATGTATTTATCTCTCACAATGTGGTTCTGCAGAAGATTAACTTTTCAAAAAACAGCCTAGTCCTACGCAAAGCCACTGTGCAGAGAAGTGCTTTGTAAAAGGTCATTTTGCAAAGAAAAAAGATGCCTACATTTGTCATTGGGCATAGAAAAGCTCTGATAATGTTAAAGTTGCAGGTTAAAATTCTGTGTACATTTTTCATCTTGATTGGATTCAATTAGAATGAAAATTATCTTGATGATTGATGGAAATGATCTCTCTATGTGGAGGAAAACTTTGAATGAGTGAAGTTAGGGGTTAATCAGGAGAGTTCACAACGGTTAAAAATGGTAAACATCACAAAATGACTCTGGCAAAAAAGCTCTTTATTTGCCCAATTTAGTACCAAAGAAGAGGACAGCCAAGTAAAGCTTCCAGACTCAGTGGTGTGGACCACATACCTAGAGGAGCAACATGTCATGTTGAACACATTTAAAAGGAAATGGTTTAATTTATGGATTCAAAAACCACTATTTGAGAATTTAAAGTGTTCAGTGTACTGACAAGTTGTCGGGGGGAAGGGGGCTGATGTGAATCAGGAGCGGCCCATGCAGGTAAGAGTGGTGGGGCATTAGGGTGGAGTGGGGGAAATCAACAGACGATGATGAGGAGAAATGGAATAAATAATTAATTTTCCCTCACCGTCATTTGTCAAATCCACCCCCATCCTTCACCCTGAACAACTAGAAATCCCGGTAATTTCTAAGAGCCGTAAACACAAGTAGCATAAGTTAATTATTTCATTTTAATCAAATGTCTGATCTCCAAAGAATTGAAGGCTCTGTTGACTTTGCCAAGATTCAGACATATGACTTTAAAATGACAGCGGATGCAGCACTGAGCAACAACTTTCTTGCAGCCATCATGATTGTATTCAGATGTATTATAAATAGCAACTAAAACAGCCATCTTGCGGTCATCTTGAAGGTGCAAAAAGGCATCTTCATTGCGTGCAGATTTCTTGCTTCTGTTGTATTGGAGGAGTTTCGTCCTAATACATTAGGGGCCATATGTAGGAAAAAAACAAATTGTGAGTTCTTAATAGCAATTTTTGCCAAATCGCTATTAAGAACTCGCAAAATCCGATGTAGATAAAAAATCACTAAAAGTTAGCGATTCGGTAATAATCGCAAAGAAAATACCGAATCCGCATTACCGAATCGGTATTAGCGAAATTGCAATTTAAAAAAATCGCTATTAACGAATCCGCTAATCGGGTGCAGCCTGATGACCTCACAACCAGGAAGTGGCCTGACACATGCTGTTTCACTGAGCCTGAAGCTGTGGGTGAGGCAGGGAGCAGGAGCACAGACCCAGGAGCTGCCTAGTAATCCCCAAGCAGACACCAAAAACAAGCATGGACACACAGGAGAATGGAAAGGAGCATGCAGAGAGGAAGAGGAAACACAAATTCTCCGAGAAGGAGTTGGAGGTCCTAATTGATGAGGTGGTAAAGGACCACGACCAGTTGTTTGGCAAGAACTCAGTGCATGTTCCGGAATCGCAGAAACTGAAGATATGGCTCGTAATACAGGCAAAAATTAATGCCATTGGTGTCACCCAGCACTCCATTGACGAACTAAAGAAGCGCTGGTATGACCTCCGCAAACGTGCCAAGGAGAGGGTGGCTGACAGGCTCAAGCAAGCCAATCAGACAGGTGGCGGAACATCCACTGTGCCAGTACCAACACCCCTGGAGGAAATGGTGGAGTCCACCCTCCAGCCAGAGAGCATCGTTGGCATCGGAGACGCAGACAGCTCAGCCAGAGGAAACAACAGACAAGGTAAGAAGCATGCACTTCATGCTGTGCCCCCCTCCCCAATACCCAATACCCAATACCCAATAAGCAAGTATGAATCCCACTCCAGTCCATGATTTGCTAGCAACCAGCAATGCATCTTGGGAGATGTAGTCCTATTAACACATAGCATACGAGTTATTTCAATGAACCCAAGTGCATGTGACCCACATCAGAAAATAAGCAAGCTGGGGACTGTCAGTTTCAATGGCAAACATGTAATTTAATGGATCACAAGGGCTGCCAGGAAAGTCAGTAAATTGACATTCTGTATCCACAGGCGAACCTGCGACACAGACTGCTGAGAGGGAGACAGAAGAGGCACCTAGAGAACATAACACTCAGGATGATGAGGCCCTGACACCTGCAGATGTCACGCCACCCCCACCACCACCGGGACTCAGGAGGTATACAGTTGGTAGCCTTCAGGAGATGGAGGGTTCAGAGGAGGAGAGCACGGGAGCCCCACAGACAATGCAGGAAGAGGCAGGTCAGACTCCAGGGACACAGTCTCCCATGGAGTGTTGCCACACAAGTGCCCGATTACTCAGACCAAGGGCACACAGTCCAGATGCACAGGGAGAAGATACCAGTGTATTTGCAGGTCTGGAGGGAAACATGTTGAAGGTGCAGCGGCTGCAAGGTAAAACAATGCGGTCAATGCAACGCCAGATGGTGTACATGAACAGACATATGAGGGACATGAAGGAGGGCATAAATGCTCTAAATACCACCATTGCAGAGGGCATGCAGGACATGGCCGATGCTGTAAGGCTGTTGTGGGCAAAATGGACATGGAACGGGCGGCAAGGCGCAGGGAGAAACAGCGCCTGGAAGGATATACAAAGGCGGTGAACCGGCTATGCAATGTCACCTCTGTCCTCAGCAGACGCTCAGTGGCCATGCAGTTGGAGATGGCCCACTGCAGCCGTGATGTTCCTAGGGGGTTGGTTACTGTCACCACTGCATTGGAAGAGCTCCAGACAACACACATCGCTGCCACAGGGTCTGGCCATGGTGGTTAAAGTTAGGAGGTAACAAGCCGCAGCAGCATCACTCCACCAATAGCAGAGTCAAGGAGGCGCAGTGCAAGGCACGGTCCAGCCGCAGGACAGTCCTCTGGCGAGGGCAGTGTGCAGAGTGAGCGGAGCAGTGCTGTGCGTGGGCACAGGAAATGAAGCCGTGCTTCAGCTGACATTGGGAGATGGGTGAGGTAACCCATGTAACCAAATTATAAGGGATGACAATGAGCATGCAGTGTATCAATGCCATGCTGGGATTGTTGACGCACTGAGGGGCCAATATGGTGCTGTGGTGTGAATTCCTATTGCCTGACATAAGGTCAATAAAACACCGTTACACATTTGCATTTACTCGCTGCGTCTCATTACTTGCTCAGAAATAGTTGCGTGTGATCTCAGACCGCCTGTGTCTCCCATCTGGCGCTGCTGCGACACCTGCTGCGCGTTGCAGTGGCTGTGGACATTCCTCATCATCATCCTCTGATTCAGTGAGTTCCACAGGTGTTCCCTTCTGTGTGGCCAGGTTATGTAGCATGGCACATGTTGCTATTATCTTGCAGCAGATCAGAGGGCGGTACTGCCGTGCACCTCCACTTTTGTGGAGGCAGCGGAACCTGCTTTTCAGGAGCCCAAATGTTCGCTCCACCACATTCCGCATTGATTTATGTGCCACATTGAATCTCCTATCACTTGGGGTAGATGGGTTGAGGTATGGAGTCAGGATAAATGACCGCAACGCATATGCGCTGTCACCTAAGTGTTAAAGGAAGAAACATCATTCACAGTCAGCAACAGATACATTCAAGGTATACATCAGGGTGTGTCACATTGATTTACCTAGCAGGTATCCTTCTCCAAATTCACCCCCTGCAAGACGTGGATAGATACTACTGTTCCTGAAGATGTAGGAGTCACGCGTGCTCCCTGGAAATTTTGTGACAATATCGGTGATGATGTGAGACGCATCACAAATGACCTGTACGTTGATTGAATGTGTTGATTTGCGGTTCCAATATATGTACTCAGTAGCAGAGGGGGGGCAGATTGGAATATGTGTCCCATGCACCCTGGGCCTTCTGATAAAAATCCGCCTTTGTCTTATGCAGTTCTCTCTGTGTGCTGGGGAACCGGATGTAGTGGTGCATTCTTTGCATCATGGCATCCAGGAATGTGTTGAAGAAGCGTGACAGGCAACTCTGTGAGACACCACCAGCCACAGCTATGACCCCCTGGTAACTACCTGATGCAAGTAGGTGCAGGCAACAAAGTACCTGTACATGTGGTGGTATTGCGTGCACCCTTGGTGTCTGGTGCTCCAGGAGTGGTTGCAGGTCACGTATCAGGTCTAGGATGGTGGTGGGGTGAAGCCTGTACCTCTCATGGATTTCTGCCTCTGTGAGTTGGAATAGTGTGTTGCGCAATCTGTATACGTGTTTCTGTCGTCTCCAGATCCTCAGTGCTGCAGCTTGCATCCGCATCCGCCTTGCAATGACATAGAAGGCCGCCATTGTGTTCATGCAGATGCATTCTGGGGTTGTTATATGCAGTGCACCTGGTTACCACGTACTTTGAGTCAGTGTTAATTTGCGACTCCAAATTAGCGATTTTTCAAAAAATCGGTATTTACGATTTTATATACATTGGTTTGCGACTTTACATTGTAATTCCTTATTTAGCGACTCGCAAAATAGTGAGTCGGTGTGACATATTCGCTAAATGAAGAATTGCTAACTGTTTTCCTTTATATGTGGCGATTCTTCATTTAGCGATTCGGTGTTTCTGCCTCTACATTTCACATGGGTTATTTCTGCGTTTGCGATCGCTATTTGTCTACCTACATCTGGCCCTAAGTGTATCAGTGTATGTGAAAATGATTAGATCTTTCAAAAAAACTTCTTTAAACTGTTTCCATTTAGAAAAGGCAGTGTATGTAAAGGCACACCGAAAAAATCTGAGTGAGAGGCTGGGTTAAATGAAAGGTTTTTTTCTCAACAAAGAAATGACTGACCAGACCCCTCTTGGTTGGATAAATTAATACCTGGGGCTTGCTTTGTGTGGCGTGTAGTTGCTAATAGCTCTGTAACCGTATTTCCATATCTTCTTGTCAATGACCCTGGCAAAACATCTACTCTCCCCTCCCCTTCTCTTCCCATACTTCCCATCTCCTCTCCTCTCCTCCCCTCCCATCTCCCCTCCAGTTAACTCATTTCTAGCTATTCCCAGTTTTAACAATAGTTTAGTTTAATATATGTCAGAACTAGAGATATCCAGGATTTACCATATTTAATATGGATCCTTCACATTCCACAATAGCTGAGGTTTAAAACTTTGTTAAATTTTATTTAGATCAAAGACTGTTCTTCACATTTTCATACTCCATTCTTTACTCTGAATTGATTTCTTCTGATTGGTCACCATCGTTCGGGATTCTGAACAATTGAATCTTCCTAAAATGAAACTAAATGATGATTCAGAAAAATTAAGATTTTCTCATTTCTGGAGTTTGCAAAACATCGGAATCAATTTAATTTGTGTGGGGATTTCCACTGAGAAATCTAATGAGTCATCAGATATTGTTAGGTACATTCAGTCAAACATTCATTCATTTTAGTAAAAGCTTCGGTACGTAAAGTACATATGGCACTCTGATCCTACTTACACCTTTAACAGAGTGCTCTGGGTGCAGACAGGTAATGTGTGTCTTATAGAAGATAAGGTCTACCGCCTAGAGAAGATGCGTTAGTGAAAGGTGGAGTTGCTATTTGAAGTACCCATTCTGTCTTTCACATTGCAGGCGGCAGCCAGCCTCTATTTTAAAGGGGAACAGAAATCTCTCTGCCAACAGGTCCAGGAAATGACTGCACCCAGCTGCAGGGTAACCACAGATTGACTATGTGCTGCCTCTTTGTGGTAGAAAAGTTGTGCTGCATCATGTATGCGGGAGCAGAGGCAAAGTGTTTTCATCATTTCTATGAAACCATGCAAATGAGGGAGAACCTCTTTAGGATATCTGTTTTACAGAATGAGCCACTCAAATGTCTTTGTTGCCTCCTGTAATACAAAGTGCCCTGGGAGCACAGAAAGAGAGTGAACATCCCCATTCTATCCCAGGTGCACCTATGTAATATGGGCCTTGGTCTTCATGTCCAGTGATCCTTGTCTCAGCAAGTATTTCAGGATTCTGTCTTGGATGCATGCAGCTGTATGGCATGTGGCTATCATAAATATCGCGTTATATTCCAAAATATATTACAGAATTCCTTTTCAGAATTAGTCAGAACATTTCTGACTAATGCCACACATGCTCATATTTGAAAACTGGCAATAGGCAACTGGGAGCTAATGCTTTTATCCTTCCCCCTGGAAGACGTTTCTTGGCAATCTTTGTTTTCACTTCTAGGGAAATGCCTTGCATACCTTTCAAATTTAAGTTCCTATATTACTCTATGAGGACGTAGTTTCATGAAATAAATAAAGGGCAACAGAAATGTTTATAGAAATGTTAGTTGCCCATTTCATTATTTCAAGTCTCTGGCAGTTGTCTATGTCACCAAATTACTCGAAATAGCTAAAAGGTTTTCTACATCTGAAGCAGTCTGATGGTATGTTTTGCAATAGGAACACCAAATGGTTTAATTTTATACAGATATTGAAATAATTTGTAAGTATATTGTCTAGAGGGAATATCTGTGTAGGGTTGTATTATTATTATTATTATTAAGAGCTTATAAAGTGCACTTATACCCAAGGGTGTCCTGGCGCTGCACACTGACTCCCTGGAGCACGAGGGGCCTATTCCCTAAATAGCCAAGTCTTCAGCCCCTTTCTAAAAGAGAGGATCTCCTCGGCATTCCTGATATGCGCCGGCAGGCTGTTCCAGGCTTTCGCTGCACAGTAGGAAAAACTATTTCCTGCCCAACTGGCCTTTTTTATTTGGGGCTCCGCAACTAGTCTGCCTTCGGAAGAGCGCAACGCTCTCCCAGGCACATACCAATCGAAACACCTACTCAAAAACTCTGGGCCACTGTCCTTCAATGCTTTGAAAAGAGTGCACAGAGCCTTAAATTGAGCTTGTCTTGATACAGGCAGCCAGTCCAGTTGCCAGAGTCCCTCTCGTACAGAGGCAAACCTTGGAATGCCTGTTAGGAGTCTCGCTAACGCATTTTGTACCAACTGTAATCTGTACAGATTTTTTTTTTCAGATTCAGGTACAAACTGTTACAGTAGTCCAAGCGTGACAAAACGAGGGCTGAGACTGCTAACCTGAAACCATCGGCTGGAAGAAAAAATTTAATTTTTCTCAGTATCCTAAGGAAGGATATGGAAGCAAGTCGAAACCAATCCGCTAACCTGATCCCCAATGTCACATTTCTGGTCCATGATCACACCCAAATTCTTTGAGTTGCAAGTGGGGACTGGTGGCTTCCCCATTGCTTCAGGCCACATATCAGGAGTCCAGATGTTAGGATTGTTCCCAAATATCATGACCTCGGTCTTCCCAGCATTCAATTTAAGGCAATTCGAGGCCATCCAACCAGTAATGTGTTTCAGGCAGTCATGGCACCTTGCGGCCATATCCACTTGAGACCCTCGCTGGATGGATAACACAATTTGTGTGTCATCAGCATAGGATGTGAGTTGCAGGCTAAAGGATCTTATCAAAGCCGCCAACAGGCTGACATACATATTGAAAAGCGTGGGGCTCAGGGAAGACACCTGCGGTACCCCGCAAGGGAGGGCAAAATGTTTGGATTTATCAAGCCCCATATCTACTGTTTGGATTCTGTCGGCCCAAAAAGATTTCAGGAGGCTCCAGGCCGTGCCTTCCACCCCCGCCCTTGACAACCGGTCCATCAGCACCCCATGATGGACCGTGTCGAAGGCTGCCGACAGGTCCAACAGAATCAGGACGGCCACCCCTCCCTGATCACTGCAACTCTAACCTCCTCAGTGGCCTTAATCAAGATCAGTTCCATGCTGCGTCCAGCATGAAACCCGAACTGCGTTGGGTCAAGTGCCTTGGTTCTCTGAAAGAAAGAACTTAGTTGCCTATTTATGGCCTTCTCCAGTAATTTACCTGGCAGCGGTTGTTGGGATATGGGTCTGTAGCTATTAGGGTCATTTTTATTCAGACAGTTTTTTTTTATTAAGGGCAGGATAGAGGCGGATTTCCACCTCCTAGGATAGATACCCGAGTCAATGATGGTGTTGAACACTGGGGTAAGTGTGGTTGCAATGACCTCGGGACAGTTTTTAAGTACTCCCACAGGGCAGGGATCACTAGGGGATCCGGACTGAGCAGCCCGCAGTAGGTTTACGACCTAATTTGTCTGTAGCGGACTAAAACTCTCTAACCTATCTGGTGCCGACGTCACCCTAGAGTCGCGGCTGATTGCTGCTTCCCTTACCTCTCCTTGAGAATTGGAGAGGGAGGAGAAAATCCCTTCCACCTTGTTCCGAAAGAAGGAGGCCAAAGATTCGCACAAAGCCGGACTGCTGTGTATAATAGGTTTAGTAGGGATTGTAAGCTTCGTGACGGTCCTAAACAATTCTCTGGAGGAAGAGTTAGCCTTCTTTATCTGATCAGCAAAGTAGACCTTTTTGTACTCTACTATTAATTTCTTGTAGATAGTGAGGCTTTCTTTGTACTTTTCTTTATTATTGGAACTGTACCCATTCCTCCACACCCTCTCAAGCTTCTTGCAGTCTGTTTTGTGCTTTTGCAGAGTGTCAGAAAACCAAGAGGCAGAGGGCTTGGCCCGCTTTGGAGTAAAGAGTTTTACTGGCGCAAATTTTTCACAAGCCCTCTCAATCCACCTTGAGTAAATCTCCTCTGCCTTGTCTACATTTGCTGGAATGCTGGGGGTATTTAAGTTAGAAAATTGCCCATCTCAGTCCCATCTATGTTTTTCAATGCCCGGATGGAAATCTTTTCCCTTAACTTGGGGTCAGCCTGGATCTGAGGCACCTGTGAAAGCATGAAAATTATGGCTGCATGATCTGTCCACGGAAGAGGCAGAGTTTCCAATATGTCCAGGCTGGAGTTATTCGAAAAAATGCCATTCAGGGTATACCCCACTATGTGTGATGGTCCAACCACCCTTTGATCTAGCCCTCCTCCGTACATGAGATCCACGAGTCTTTTATTATCCGGGTCTAAGGCATCCTCCAGATAAAAATTAAAATCTCCCATGATAGTGAAGGAGTTTGAGCACAGTCCTTCCTCCAACAAAGCGCTGAGCAAGTTCAGGAACGTGCCTCTATGCCCTGGGGGACGATAGATCAGCAATGCTTTAAAGGTATTTTTGGGGGAGAGGCGGACACTGATAAACAGAGCTTCACATGCTTGATTAGAGGCTATAGAAAAGGAGGGCTCCAAACTACTATGATAGATTACAGCTAGCCCACCCCCTCTTCTTGAGGGTTGGTCCAGCGTGTGGCAAACAAAGTTTGCAGGCAAGGCCTTCACAATATCAGGACCTAAGTTGTTATCCGTCCAGGCCTCCGTAATAAAAGCCATCATGATCTAATGCTCTTCAATAAACAAACTGCATTCCAGGCTATGTTTAATCAGCGACCTGGAGTTTAACAGTAAGCATTTCCAAGGGGGAACATTTGTACCTAGGTTCTGCGGACCCTTCACCTCTTTGAGAGGAAAATTGCTAGTGTAGGCCAGAATATCCGGCAGAGGACAGTGACAGAACACGCACTTACGGGCAAACTCCCCTGGCCTAGTGCTAGGTAAAAACCTAGGGCAACAAGCCTTCCCACCCTCTGGGTCCAGGCTTCTAAGCAGGTTGGAGGAATATCTTAATACGTCTGATGTGCCAGAACCAGGGGGACTGGCTCTGAGCCCGAACCGAGGGCGGACAGGCGCACACGGGCTTGCCTAAGGCGCGCCTTGGCGCGCTGGTGGCGCGCCCGCTGCGCGCGGTCATGGCATGCTGGATTTAAATGGCATGCCCAGTCCACCCGCCCAATCACAGCCCTGTTCCCCACCTCCCTGTCCCTCCAATCAACCGCCTCACCACTCGGCATCACTAGGGAGTCCGGAGTGTCGAGCAACAGCGGTAACCCTTCCCCCGATAAGACTAATTAAAATATAGCGCTTTAAAAGCAAATAGCAGCACTAGAAAATGTAAAAACAGCGTGACCTGGTGGGTATTGCACACAACCCGAACTCCAGGATTCAGCGCTGCGCGGTCACGGCAAGCTGGGTTTAAATGGCATGCCCAGTCCACCCGCCCAATCACAGCCCCGTTCCCTGTATAGTTTGCTACTCCCACAGATACAAAGACATTAACAAAATGACTAACGAGGCAACTCTTAATTGGTTACATTAATACAATAAATAACTGTTATGTGTGTCATTATACACCTTGCTCCTTATTTGAATATTTTTGTAGTTTATTTTCCTCTCCAGGGTCACCAATGATCCCCGAATTGAAAATGTGACCTATGGTTCCTGAGCTAATTACTTAACAGCTGAGCTCCCTCCACAGGTGCTTACTTAGACTTAAAAAGAGACAGTTAAAAAAATTAAATTTTAATGCTCACTATCTTGAACCAAAAGAAAATGGCAAACTGTTAGAAGTAGTTCCTTCGAATGAGGGGGAAAAACCCTTTTCAAGCAAAAAGTAGAATCCTTGTCAGGGTGCACCACAAAAGTAATTAAATTACCCTGTGCTTAACCCTGTGGTAGCTTGCCACAGACACAAACGCATTCAGGATTTACTTAGAGTCAATGTGTAGAGCACTTAACTACACATAAAAAAATCCAAAACCAATTTAGAAAAATAGCTTCCATTGAATAAATGAAATGAGACCAAAATGACTAAAATCCAATTCAAAGAACAAGAGATGTGTAGTTGTAAAGATTTAGGTACGTATAGCTCCTAAATGCACAAAGCGCCACTCGCATTCTTCTGGTTGTGCTAGTCTGGGGGAAAGAACCAAGTTCAGGCCTCGCACGTGCAGTGTGGGCTTGCTAAAGGGACCAAGTTAGTCTCACTGAAAAAGATACCTCCTCAAAGTCCTGCGCAAAGAGTCCAGTTCATAGTAAAAGATTCCATGAGGAGTGGGGAGAGTGTCCCTGATAATTGTTTCTGCAGCATGAAGAGTAGACCTGACATCACGAACGGTCAGCAGAGTAGCACAAAGATCCTGTCAGACGACACAGATGGTCGCTACCCAGAGCATCTTTTTGGTGGTCACCCAAGCTATTGTCGCTGTAGTGTGAAGTACAGATCTTGCATTGCTGGTCATCGCTGGCGGTCACTGTATTGAGAAGAATCAGGTTCACTGGAGCTTCGCATTGGTGGCCATCAAGAGTGGCAAGTTCTCAGCATGAATGGGCACCTTCAAGGTCATGAAGAGCCCACAACTACAGGGTTTCTCCCAATTCTTCAGGGGAGTGCATTCTTATGCAACGTAAGGGTCCAGGTGGCCATCACAGGAGGCAGAGTCTGAGTGCGAAAGAGCTCTTTCACAGTCACAAAGAAATGAAACTTCAGTAATTCACTTTCTTTCTTGGGAGGAGTTCAGACTGATAATAGCCAATGGTCAAGGACCTGGCAGGTAACTCAGAGATCAGTAACCCACAAACAGGGCTCAGACAGGTCCAAGCTGGTCCAGTTTCAGCAGATCAGCTAGACAGTTGCAGGGAGGCCTCTGGAGCTTGATGTATCACTGGAGCCCACACAGCCAGCTGACCCTTAGAGTCACTCAGATTAGCCTGGTATGAAGAGAGTAGGTGCAGTCTTCCTTCTCAGAGAGCAGGGTTATCATCTAGCTGCAGAACAGTCCTTCTTCTCTAAGATCCACAGGTCAAGGAATATTCTGAAGAGTTGGTCTAAGAGTCCAGTATTTATACATGTGTTAGCTTTGAAGTGGGAAACATCTCTAGACTTCCTGCAACATGTGGTTCTAGAATCTCCTTCCCTACCGTGCACAAGCTCCAAAGGGTTCGGTGTAACAATAGGCTGGTGTTAAGGTCTTTGTGAGTGTGCTGGAGGCAAATCCTTTGAAATGTAATTGGCGTAGAGAACAGCACACCCCTCCCCACTGGAAGGATGACCTATCATGCCAAGACATAGAAATACAAAAAAGGCCAACTACACTAAGTCATGTGACCCAGGACTCAGGCTGCATGCGCCAAATTCTTAGGGCAAGAACATGCCAACTTTCTAACATTGTCATATTTAGAATTGTCTGTTAGTTCCAGACTGCAAAATAGTTGCCTACAGCACAGACAAAGGAACTTGACACTAGCCATTGGTCACTCCAGACATCTTGGAGACTTGACATAGAAAGATCTTTCCAGAAACAATGGGTAGAGTAGGACAGTATGACTCCCCCATACAAAGGCGGGCACCAGGTATAAATATTCAACCTCAGACCAACTTTTCAGAACATTTCTGCTTCTGTGGACATTACAGAAGAAGGACTGTCGTACTGCCAGATGACTGCCCTGCTGCTTGAAGACACGGCCTTGCTGTCTGCGAAGGAGGACTGGACCTGCTTTATTTCTTCCAACGGTAGCCTCTCCAACAGTCAGTCATCAGACCTACCATTTGAAGTACAGGGACAAAACAAGCTCCATAGACCTCCCTGCAACTACTCAGTAGACCTGCTACAACTGGACATGCCTGGACCTGTAACATGACTTGATTGAGCACTGCAGGCCACTGCTGGAGTGATTTCCTGATTTCCAAGATGTGCCCCCCCCAGGTCAGGACTCTTGCTGGCATCAGTCCATGTAAGAAGAAAATGTTAAATTCCAAGGTTTGGGCTCCTTGTGAACGCAAATGGACCCCCTCGCTCGGAGCCTCTGCCACCTGCAATGACAAGCAATGTGAAAATCTGTTGAAGACCGGCTGTTTCCGCTACAGAGACTGACAGCAATGGCCAGCAGCGCAAGATCTGCACTTCACACTGTAGCAAGGACAGCCTGCTGTGACCACCAATGCAACCCTCCAGCAATGAGTGTCCAGGATGCTTCACGGCCTCCTCATGCTATATGGCCGACAGCCTGTGATATTCAGCCAGCTCTTTGCACTACAACTATGACCAATCATGATGTTCTCTGTGCTCTTCACAGACTCCTCAACCATGAGTGTAATTCTTCATGCTGGACTTTGAGAATATAAGTCTTTCAGTGTGGAATAACATGGACCCTGTATGATACCCACGCACCATTGTGGTCGCCTTCAACTTGTGACTTTCTCCCAGTCTATTATGACCAGATGGCAGCAAGTTACACTTTCTGCTGTTGGGCACTATCTTTACTTAAAACATTAAAATTTAATATTTCTGGTTCTACTGATAAGATTTCTGTCACTCTTGTATAACTTTATTTATTAAACTGTACTCTATTTTTCTAAATTGGTTTGGAATTGATCTTGTGTTGTGTTTTAAATTTAATAATGTTTGTGTGTTGCATACGTACTTTACATAGTGCCTCTAAGTTAAACCTGACTGCTTTTTCTAAGCTACCAGAAGGTAAAGTACAGGGTAATGTAGGGAATCTTTGTGGTTCACATATATACATATATATGTGGGTATGTGTGTGTGGATAGATATAGACACATAAAAACACATTTTATTTATTTTTTTACAAAACAAAATGAAGGTTACAGGGATGTGATTGTTAAGCTCAGATTTCCCTCATACAAAACCAATGAAGTTCAGCAGTTAAAGTTTTCTCAGCTAACTATAACTTATGCCCCCGCAAAGCACTGCATATGACCTTACATATTACATCACTCATAACATTGTCAGTGACATCCGTGATAACATATCAAATTATGTCACTGGTGATAATACTAATTACATCATCCACAGACTCACTCACACATCCACTCATACACCCACACAACAACTCATACACCCACTGACAGCCCCGTAAAACCATCTACACACCCACTCACTGATCCATAGAGCCACCTGCATGCCAACTCACTCAACCATCCAGTCACTCACACAGCCAATCACTCACTCATACAGCTAATTACATACCCCTGTATTCACCCATACAACAACTCACACACGAAGTCACTCAGTCATATAGCCTCTCATCAAAGCCTCTCATTCATCCACACAGACACTCCCATAGACTCTCACTCTCCAACACTTCCACTCAGACAACAAATCAGATGACCAAAATCAAACTCAAACAGCCACTCAGTCTCCCATACTGCCACTTACACACAGTCACTCGTCCATACAGCCACTCACACAGCTACTTAGTTGTCAAAAGAGCCACTCAAATATCCATTCACAGACCCATACAGCCACTCACACAGCCACTCACTCACCCATAAAGACACTCATACAGCCACTCACTCACCAGTACAGCCACTCAGACATCCACTCACTTATCAATACAACCACTCACTCACACATACATCCACTCACATACTCAGTCCCTCATCAATACAGCCAGTCACACAGCCAGTCCCACATCCATACAGTTACTTACACACTCACGTATTCACCAATAGAGGTACTCACACATTGACTTACAAACCAATACACTCACTCACACACCTATACACCCAGTCACACAACCACTCACACATGGATACACATAGTCACACATCCAGTAAGACAATGTCTCAGCAATCCATCTGTGTGGGATTTACTGGTGATAACAGGAGGAGTTATTGGCCCCCAAGGACCCTCAGCATCCAAGGTGACTTCATCCCCCAACCAGTAGTTCACCAGGAGGTTCATTGGCAGAGTGGTGGAGAAAGGGGGCAGGTCCTCCAACTAGCTCTCAGAAATCTCACTGTGTTAGACTTACTGGTGGAGGGTTTGCATCTCTATATATACAAATTCGTTTTTTGGTTAGTATCTCTAAAACTACTGAATCGATTTACACCCCAAAAAAAGCACGACCTGCCGAAATAAATCTACCTTTCTGCAAAATTTAGAGTAATTCTGTTCATCTGTTTGGGCTGTAGTTGTGTTAAAAATCCTACGGGAATTAACCAGGGGAAACCGTATTATGGAACCATCTTTTTCCCAGCCCCCGCTTGACAGGCCTCCCTGAATCGTTCCAGACTCAAGCTGAAGTAAGTGTCAAAGTTTTCGGGAAAGTTTGTGAACAGCACTCAATCAGCTGCAAACATATATAGGACAATGAAAAAGCACTTTTTCTATGGAAACTCGATCCTCCCTATAACTGCCTGCTGGGGACTGGGGACATATATATGTTGTCATATGTGAGGTCAAAAGCAAAGCATTGTGGGGGCGTAAGGTATAGTTCGCTTAGGTCACTATAACTGCTGAATTTCTATGCTCTTCCTGCTGCCTTCTCATCTTTCTTCTGCCTCTTTCTGCTTTTTTCTCACCTTTATTCTGCATCATTCTGCTCATTACTGACCTTTATTCTGCATCTTTCTGCTCATTTCTGCCCTTTACTCTGCCTCTTTCTGCTGCCCTCTATATATTGCACCAGAATAACTCTGCCGTGCTCTCAGCCAAAGATGTGAGTGGCTCTTATCTTTTTCAGAGAGCATGGTGGAGGTATTCTGGTGCAATAATGAGAGGTGACGCCTGCTGACGAGCCCTGACTTTGTGAAAGGGCGTTCTCGCTGTCAAATATTTGTGGAATGTAAAACACTAGAAAATGTGCATGCACTATAAAGTATTCTGCTGTAAAAACCGCACTCAAATAATTACCAGTGCTATTCCCGCGTTGTAACAGTAGCATACCTGTGGGAATGTCCAATGTGTATCTTTTCTGCGGTTTGGTGCATCTGTTTCGATAATTCTTTAGAAACATGTCGCCTTTCCTATCTAACTGCAATTAACAGAAACTGTCAGTGAAATTAAGGGTGACCAGAGAATCAATAAAGCTATTAATTCAAGTAATAGGTGCAAACACTGCAAACCAGATTAAGACAGAGTGATTATCAGCGAATATCAGGCGAACTAGCATTGTTTCGAGAAAACTGATTAAAAGAGGCTAAATTGGGAGCCTTTTCATTTGCTGCACCGCTGCAGCCAGCTTGCTGTTTATTAACCACAAAAACTGCTTGTTTTTACCGGTGGCTCAACTCTGATTTTTATATGAGGTTTGAGTGTTTAAAATTGGTCGATTCCACCTGTCATGATAGGTGGCATTCTGGTAGCGCCCCCTCCGTTTTCGGTGCCCTATAACATGTTTGTTGTAAGTGTTTCTTGGCCGGGCTAATTCAGTCCCTATCTTCATCCGTTTGTGATTGACTGACTATGTAGACTCTAAAGGGTCCCTTTCTGCATGCTGGCAAGTTTTTTATCAAGCATGACATGATTGAATATATTTGAATCCCCCTGCTTCTCAGTAGCCATACAGTGGATTAAGGTGGCCTCATTTTGGGGCAAATTTACAAGCCCCTTATGCCAGATCTGTGCCGCCGTTGCGTCACTTTTGTGGCGCAGTGGCGGAGCAAAGCCAGCACCATGCTGCGGGCTATTTACTACATGACGCATCTACGGAGATGCATCACGTTGTAAAGCCCTGCGCCACATGTTGGTGTTCCTACACGGGGGGGGGGCGTTCCAGCACAGGAACACCTCCGAAAAGTGGCTGAGTGAAATCTACAAGATTTCACTCAGTCACTTTTACGGCCATGCTGCGTCAAAACCCTGCGCCTGCTTGAAGCAGGTGTAAGGATTGACGCAGCATGTTAGGAATAGGGGCACCCCGAGCCTTGCTGAAGCGACGCAACTCTAGCAAGGCGCCACCTTTCCGCGGGGGGATGCGTCACGCATCTGCCCATCTGTGCGCCACGGTGAGCCGCATTGTAAATGTGGCGCATCAGTGGTGGCCCACGGGTGGGCAGATGCGTCGCCACTCTTCTGGCGCATCCCTGCTGATTAGCAGAGATGCGCCAGAAGTAGTAAATCTGCCCCTTTGTGTTTAAATTTGGTAAAAACTGAGCGATTCAAATAAAATTTGAGGAAAACTGAAAATGCAGTTCATCACCAGAGAAAGAGGTGCACGATTGACTATAAACTCTGTTTCAAGCCATTTCATATTGATGCGTCCATAGCTAGGGTCACCAGTACTTTTCAGTGGAATACTTAGAAAAAAACAGTCAAATACATGGTAAAAAAGGACTCCATAATGGTATGGTACAAATATTTCCTTTGATCTGTAACACTCTTTCTAGCCCAGAGTTACATCTCAAAATGACTTCCTTGCCAAAATAATAGGACAATGCAGAACAGCAAAACATTAGGCAGCTTACCTTATCTTTAGACTTAAATGAACCAGTTACTTGACACCAGCACTGGCACATCTTCACATATCATCACTGGCTACCAGTGAATCAGATGTTTAGTTGTAAAGCCTGGGCAAGACGTCCTAAACATTTGAGGTCAAGCCCCTTGCAAAACTATTGCACCACTGTTGCGTCACTTCTGTGATGCAGTGGCGGCTTAAACAATGTGGCGAATTTACATCTTGACGCATCTAGGGAGATGCGTCACGTTGTAAAGCCCTGCGTCACACTATACCTGAGTCAGGTATAATGTATGCGGGGTGGGTGTTCACACACCGGAAAGCCTCTTAGAAGTGACTCAGTGGAATCTACAAGATTTCACTGCGCCACTTCTAGGATGCCACTGCGTCAAATCCTTACGCCTGCTTGAAGCAGGCGTAAAGAGTGATGCAGTGTATTTAGCATAGGCTTCACCCAAGTATTGCTGGAGTTCCATCGTGCTTGCAACACGACTCCAGCAATGCATGAATTTTGGCCCAACAGATGCATCAGAATTTCGATGCTTCTGTCAAACCTTGCGCAATGGTGTGCCCTATTGTAAATACGGCGCATCCATGGTGGTGCAAGCGTATCACAGACTGGCACAGGGAAACGGATGCATCTCAACAGATGTGTCAGTTTCTTGTAAATCTGCCCCTTGTTTACCAAGTTAACTCCTGCACCGCATATTTAGATAAACTTTGCGAGTGCAAAACCTGAAATCTCCTTGTGATTTGGAATGCAGGGAAGACAGGAAAGAGCCCCCTCTTATTAAACATGCATGTCTTTTATTCATAAATGGTTGCATCCTTTATCTGTTTGATTGCTAAAATGACTCACTGAGAATGAGGGGACAAACAAAAAGGTCTCCTCCTTGCATATGATACCTTGCTCCTCTCTTCTGCAAAGGGATTGTCCACACTCTTGGGCAGGTTCAGCTTGTTTTGCAGGGAGCAGGGCCTAGAGGTTAACACTGATATATGGTGTTCAGTCACAAGAGAAATGTAAAGGGCAAGGTTTGCTTTGAGGGAGTAACTTTAGATAGAGTAAATACATTTGATTATTTGGGAGTGAGGATAAGTGAATCTCTTAGTTGACAAGTCCCAGATTGATAAGAGCATATTATATCTCTGAAGCAAAGGGCTGGATCTATTTTAAGATTTGCAAATAGGGTGTCCACCTTCCCCATATGCCCCCCCCCCCCCTCTGATCAAGATGTACAAAAGTTAAGCTTCTGGAGCCGTTTTGTAAGGGCTGAACTGTGGAGACATTGTAAATCTTATGCTCTTGAAAAAATAGAAAATACCTTTGTGAAATTATTGCTGAGACTCCCCAGAAGTGCTCCAACGCTGCCAGTTAGATTAGACCCAAAGCTTAGGTCTATTTTGGATGTGGCCACCTTGAACCCTATTTCATACTGGATCAGGTTGTGGTCTACTGAAGAGTTGGGCCTCTGCGGGGACTGTGTGAGGGTTCTAACAGATGGCCATTTAATGAGCAACATAACCTGGTTATTACAAATAAAAATGTGGCTAATTAAACAAGGTCGAGTAGCAAAGGAAAGGGTGCAGGGAATTTATTGGAAATACGTGTTAGGAGCAAAGATCCCCATGACTAGCTTGGGTAGTCTAGTAAATTCACATCTGAGTTTTAAATGTCAATTTGAATTTGAGCCCTTTATGGATTTTTTAATAAAGAGCCCGCTGCACGTGCACTTTATATTAAATTCCGACTGTGGATTTTGCCTTTGGCAGGTTTTACTCCCTTATTGAACAGAAAAGAAAACATTTCTAATTCCTGCCCTATGGGCTGTCTCGCAGCTGAGAATGATGAACATGGGCTGTTCTTTTGTAAAGGATATTCTAAACAACGTGCTGGCTTGATAATCCCCCTGTGTCGTTGGCTGGGTATTACTGATCGTCATACAGCGCTAAGAGTATGCAGGACCTATGTATATGATGGTAATGTTTATTCTATATCAGGTTACTTGTCCTCGATATGGTATAGCAGGATGAAAGTGCTGAAATGAGGGGGGTACAGGAAATTCCTTTTGCCTTTTTCTTTCAAAGTCAGTTCTGAATCTGCATCCCCTTCCTGTTCAGTGATTATTATTCAGAATTTGCTTTAGTTTACGAAAATCTAATTCTGCATGTCCTTAAGTGACTGGTACTCAGAAGACTGCTTTCATAAATTGTATGACACAACTATTGTATGTCTAAAATATTTTAACTATGAATTGAAAAGTTTTGTAATTAGGAGAGTATTTTATGTTTTTATTGCACCTTTTATGGCTGACACAGCTGAAATAAGAGATTTTGATACAGGCCCAAATGTAAATCTTTGCACTTTGACTGCTCCAGTAGTCAAAAGGCAATTGATTAGTTACAACGGATAGGCCCAGTTTGATCCGCTTGCAAAGTGTGAGCTGTCCAACAGGCTCACTTCCACTGCATTCAGCCGCGGCCCTTGCAGGTAAGAGCGGTGGGGCAGTGAGGCTGGGTCAGGGGGGGATTTGACAGACGACCACGATGGAAAGTTAAATAAATAATTAATTTTTACTCGCCGTCGTCTGTCGAAACACCCCCCACCCTTCTTACTTGCATGTGACATGGCTGACTGCATGCTTGTTCCCTGCAGGCATCACAGGGAGCAGACAGCGGTCCCAGGGTCTATTGCGATCTTCCTCTGATATCCCTTTCATATTATGTAATTTTGGAAATGTGTACCTCTGTGCCTTTAAACAATGATAGTCATCATAGCAGCAATTTGCTATAGAAAATGCTGATTTGACGGGGCATATCAGCAACAGACGTCGATAAATATCGCAAAGCGTGCTTAGCGCTTTTATATTTATCGCCCCCTATCGCTGGAATTTTTCGCCCGGATAACGCGTTATCAACAACGCGTTTCTCCAGGGCGATAAATAATCCAGCAAACGCGGCGTTATGCGGGAATATCGCTGGAAATCCAGCGATATTCCCGCAGCGATAGGGGAAATCTTGATAATAGGGAGACGCGGATTCAGCCACTAAATCCACCTCCAATGTCAAAGATAGGGTAGTCATAAAAAAAGCAGACGTACAATACCGGCGATAACAGTGGTTAGCGCTGTTTTTAATATCACTATGGGTGTCCTGGGCCGTATTGTGAATACGGAGAGGGACTGTTAGCGATCATTTTCCATTAGTTTTCGCAGGGAATGCCTACTTTGCATTTCATTAGAGATGCAAAGCGAGGCGTGAACAAAACGGGAGCAAAATCAAGGAAACACGCGATAGCGTGTCCTTGTAAATAATGCGATAAAATTATCGCTGCTTTTCACCCAAAAACGGACGCTAAAGCGGCGATAATTATATCGCCAGCCCTTGATGATATGCCCCGACGTTCTGCTTCCCCTTTTTTGCAAGAATTCGAAAAATAATTCCTTGCTCACTAATGTTTATGAAGGAGGGAGTTAACCCCTTTGCACTGTCAGCAGGCAGTTTCAATGATCCTTGCAGTCATAGGATCAACCTAGGCATGTTGCAGGAGCGATTGGTGATGTTTACTATTAAACAGGACACTCTGTAACAGGTTTGTGATGGATCAGTGTTAGTCCTAATCTCATTGAGAGAAAAAGTGAATAAATTAACAACTTGTGCTGTCAATCATATTCTTTTTGGAAGGAAAACTGACTGATCATTGGCATTCCAAATCTCACTGAGGGAAAACTCAAATAAATTAACAACTTGAGCTGCTAATCATAGTCTTTTTGGAAGGAAAACTGACCACTTTAGATGTCTATAATCATGTTTTGAGCCTAATATAAAATAAATAAAAAGACAAAACGCAATTAAATGTTCATATAGAATTAATCAGTTTCCTTAATTGTTTGTTGATCATTAACAACATAGTCAGATCAGATTTACTTTTTGTCGGCAGTAAAACACAGCTATAAAAGCACAATACAAGCATTAAAATAAGATTAAGACATTCCTCATGGCCTCATCAAAATGCAAATTTAAAAGCAGCAAATAAAAAAATTATATAGTAAAAAAGAGCAAGATAAAAACATTTAAAAAAATCAATGGCCCCAAGGAGCAAAGTAAAGGAATCCTGCTGTGTGGTTTAGAGCTCCTCTATCATCGTATGGGCGAGTCTGGCTTACAACATCAGTCTGTTAAAAAATCATTTGTTTTCTTTTAGCTATGGCACACTTTAAAAATGAGCAAATGCAACTACAGAGAGTGGGGAATTTAGCCTTTGCAGATATAGCTGGGCCTCAGCACATCCTCTAATGCCACACGCTCTAATTAAGGACATTAAAAACATTTTAGAGTTTGCTAGGTAATATTTGCAAAAGAACATGAAATGGAGCATGCTTTGGGGTGACGACTCATCACAGGGACAAATAAGTACATTACTGGAGTCAAACAGCCTCAAGGGGAAGGTCAAGGGCCATCTTAACATACTGAATCTGAATCTGGTTAAGAAAACTCAGTCCCAGGTAGCATCCACCCAAGACAAATAAGGCTCCATAATGTGGGTAATCTTCAGGATCCCATACCTCATTACAGAAATTTTGTCAGATTCACCTTCCTCTCTGATTCCCATTTTCCTGGTTTGGAATGCTTTTTTGACCCATGTTCGATCAGCTGGTCTCCCCAGCACAGACATTTCATACTTAATGTATTGCAACCAGGGTGTGGCCAATCCTCTATTGCAAGCTAGGCAATCAGAGATCACCTTCCTATTAAGGCCTGCATGTGGATTCCCCAAACAGCACACCACAGCACCAGAGGGGTCAGTTTAATGCGATCTTCAACATACTCCACCCCTAGCTCGTGATGGTCACTGTAAGTGGCGCAAGCTGGGGGAACACCTAAAAGACGTCGCAGAAACCTATTCTCTTCTGTCTGGAGGGGGAAGGTATTAAAGTATCACCAGACGCCAGTCCCATACGTAGGGAGACATTTCTTCCTTAAAGACCACCATTCAGGGGGCCATGGGTTGTTTACCAATATGTGAGTCTAAGCTGTAAATATAGCCAGCAGCATTAGCACATTTTTGAGAGGCATCATACTTGCAGGGACCCCAGTTTCCACTGACATACAAAACCACACCCAGGTAAGAAAACTCTTGGGTGGAAGCAACAGGGTGGCCCTGTGTGTATATGCTCTTTGTCTTCACAGATTTGAGACCACAACACATGCTGTAATTTTTAGAGTGATTCATTACTAAGCCCAAGGACTCCATTAAGCTGACAAACTCCTGGAAGAGGAAGTTGAGACTCTTGCATGTTCTCCCCAAAATAACAGCATCATCCACATAGAGTAACGCCAGGACTTTTTTCTTGCCCACCTGTGGAACATCTGCAGCACAGGCAGAGAGTGCATCCTCAAGACCAATGATGTACAGAAAAAATAATATAGTGGCCAAAACACAGCCCTAGCCTACTTCCTTCCGTAACGGGAAGCTGGAGGCGCGCTCGCCAGCAGGGCCAAGTCTCACGGACATTGAGAGATTGAAGTACAGGGCCTGCAAAAATTGAAAAAGCCCTGGATCCACCCCCATATCTTCCAGAAAGGTGCAGAATGTAGATCTTACCTTGATGTTGAAGGTGCTCGACAGATCCATGAAGGCTAGGCAGATAGAGCCCCGCATTGCAATGGTATACTTGATAATGAGCAAGTGCAGATTTAAGCATTGCTCCACCATACACAGCCCATCCCAGAAACAATATTGAACCTCCAACAGCGTGTTTGTCTCCCCAACCCAGGACAGGAGGTGCTCCACCGCAACCCTCCCTGCATTTTTTATAGCAGAATCCAGCAGGGAAATTGGGCGATTACAACTTGGCAACTGCAGATTGCCCTTTTCAAAAATGGGCACAATCATGGCAGTATGCCATGATTTGATGCGGCCGAAGCAAGTAAAAACATTAAAACAATTGCATAATAATGGGGCCCACAATTTTGGGACTGATTTATAGATGCCTATAGGGACCTCTTCGTGTCCTGGTACCTTGTTGGGGGAAGGGGCTTCATGATAGCATCCCAAATCTATTCCAAAGTGGATTTCAGGAAAATTGGAAATGCCATTGCAGCCTCTGGGCTTTCCTGAGGTGAATCAGAGTGGTATAAGGCACTAAACTGAGTCAACCAGGCCTCTGAGCTGATGGTGGTGCTAAGTGAGTCATCACTGGAGCCTAGGGTACTAATATCCTTAACTATCTTCTAGAATATCTTGGCATCCTTCATTCTAAAAGACTGTACCAGCATCCTCCAATACTCAGTTTTAGCTCCTACGCAGGGTCCCTTGATACTCAGCTCTAAGCACTTGGATCTTCTGGCTGTCTCTAGGGTACTCCCTCAACGCCCTGGGCAGGTTGGCAGAGACCTTCCTACAGGAGGAGTCAAACAACTTTGCCCCTGGTGTGACAGATGTGATTGGCTTCATAAGGAGATTACTGATGGCTAGCCCCAATCGTGCAAAACAATTAACATCAGGCCATGAATCAACCAGGGGGATTAGACAGTTAAATAATATGTGAATGTGATTGGCACTAGGGGTGGGCAGAATTTTTACGCAAAGTTCCATGAAACAGTAAAAAATCTACGTGAGCTACACAAAATTCTGCTAGCACGCAGAATTGCTTGATCCGCCCGTTCGCGATGCGTTCTTCCTGTTTGGGGATGCTGTTTGCGTGCTCGGGGGGATATATCCTGCTAACTTACCCATGCGGTCGCCAATTGGCGCAGACATTTTGTTTCACTTGTCCCGCATGCCCGCGATGCGTGTTTCCCATTTGCGAATGCGGATGTCCAATGCCGCGTCCGAATGATGTGTTCGCGATCATACACTCTCACGGGATCGCGTGGCCGGCTACCAAAATCTCGTGGTACACGCAAACGGATAGTAAGACTCATCGGCGAATGCAGGATCCCGGTAAGTTGCTCCCGTGCGTGCGAACACACATTTTGAAAGTGCGAACAAGGAAAGAACTCCGGTACGCCATGGATCGTGGAATTTTCGGCAATTCTGCGTTCTCCGCGGAATTGCCAAAATTCTGCAAATTCCGCGAGTGGAGCGAAATTTAGGCCCCAGGCCTAATTGGCACACAGATTATTCATCACAGCACCCAAGTCAACATTTCTCCAAGTTAGGCGTTGCCCCTCTGACTTCACAGCTAGGGATGACGCAGGACTGCCCAAGCCCTACTTACCCCCTTACGTAAGTCTAAGCCCAACTACAAAGGACTGTGGTCACTCAATGGTGCAACCCCTTTGAACATTCTCCATTAGGGCCCCAGACACAAAGATATAATTAACTATTGACCCATGATCTCCCCTAATATAGGTGGCATTCAGGGGTTAGGCGGGGTCAACAGCATCACAGGCGTTAAAAAGGTCAAACGCGTTAACCAAGTTTAAAAGAACTTTAACTTTCTGGTCCCCCTGCTGAGGTACATTCCTATTACAAACTTTATGAAGGATAGGGGGTTCATATTCCTGAAACGTGTGAGCAATTTTGATATTAAAGTCACTGCCAATCCCAAAATGGAACCCTGTATTCAAGTGAGCTCATTCAATGCCCAGACTCAAGATGAAGTTAAAGAGTGTGTTTATATTGATATACGCATCCACACCAAAGGACCCATTATAAAAATTAATAAAAACCATATGAATGTCACTGGGCCATGTAAAAAACAGTAATGCTTGTACTGCAGGACTCCCAAAGTAGATGGAGCAATTTTTGCGCTCCAGAATAACTCGAAAATAAGCCATCAGTCCTCCCTTGGCTCAACCAGAAGGAAACGAAGGGGTTGCTGGGACCATATGGACAATAAACCTATTCATAATTATGGCTTCTGTAGCACAAGTCTCTTGCTAAAATATCAAATCATGACTCAAAACTAGTGCAGCTCAGTCTTCATCATCCTTTTTATTAGATAACCCAGCGACATTCTAGGAGAGCATTTTTGGTTGGCGGATAGTAGCTACAGGGCTGGCTGGGATAGCATTGTCATTTCCAGTAAGTGCTAAAGTGGGATACTAGTGGTTTGTAGGATCTCCACCCTGGAGTAAACCACCAAATTCAAAAGGGGGGGTGGGGAAGGGGTGAGCTTGCCAAGTCTAATCTCATGCCATATTCATCAGGGTACCTGCCGATGCCATGAACGTCACCCAGTGGGGCACACACAGTTTGATATCAATGCCACCCAAAAATGAAAACCCTGTAGGCTCCCATCCATGCAACAGCCACACACAGCACCCACAATGCTACCTGATGTCTTCCAGAACTCAACACCAGTCAGGAGGTATCCCCTCATCAGTTGGTTTACTTATATGATACTTAATCACTGCTCTACCCCGTCAAGGCCACTCACGCCTATCTTCCTAAGGCACAGCATGGACTAGGGTGCTTATTTAAGAAACAGTGACCTGTGCCTCAGTGCTCCACAGTCTGGAGTGCAACACAGTTGGTGTTGTTGTTTCACCTATAACTTCATTCCTGAAAGTTATCTACCCAACCTTGCCTTTGGAGTCCAGCTGCAACGACAAGAGCTTCATGTTCTTCAGCAATGCAGAAGCCCAGTCCTATCTCTGCACAGACTCATTATGAAATGATGTTTTCTTCAAAGATGCCACATTTCATTCAGTGCTTCCTGCCACTCTGTCTCTCACATGGTCACCACCATTTCCAAGAGAGCTAAGTGGTTTCTATTATTAGTTGGTAGTTTGCTACATGAATAATGATTATCTTTCCCCGTTAACAACTCGCAGCAGAGCTTAATGTTCCACAGTGGAATATGCCTCCTTATCACACAGTGTATTCACCGACTGCCAGATACAGATATAAGTTAATCATGTGAGTCAAAATGTTTCTATCCGGATTACTAAGGAATCGCTGTGTCTCAGTTTCTGAATACTAAGAACCACATTCCAAGTGCCCCTGGATATCCCAGTGGGCCTGGAAAAATTAGTTATAAACCGCACCAGGAATATGAAATGTGGTGTTCACCTGGAGATTTCTGCTGCTCAAAGAACCCAAAATCTGTGGGTGAAACACAAGCAAAACATTTCAGAATTGTTACCTGAAATCACAAAATCTGGAGTATTTCTGTCGCCTAGAGTTATACATGTCACTGGTAGTTGTACATCAATGGGGGAGGATGGGCCACATCGCTCTGAATTTACACAATAAAACGTTATTCAGTCATAACTGTCACTGTATTTGTGTGTCCTGTGACCGACTATATTTATGGTAGTCCTAAATCACGGATTAGCTCAGTATTTGTTTTGGTACTTTAAGTATATTTGCTGGATTTTCTTCTTGTTTTCATTTACTGTTTTCGTTTTCCATTTTCCCCAGAATTACTTTCTATGCCAGTTAGTGTTTCATTACCGATATTTTAGGTGGAAGCTATGCCTGTAATGAAGTGGACTGTAATAGTCCCTATGAATTCAACATTGTTCAGTGACCACGAGAAAATAATTTGATATAATTGTGTATACAAAAAAGTGATGGCTTGAATTAATCTCATCCACTGGTCATTGCACAGGGCCACCTCCCACTTCATCGATCTTTGTCCATCATACCACCTCAGTCTGGATCCACCCATATGCAAGTCAAACTTGGTCTTCCAGATTGCAATACCCTAAGTGCGAGGGGTATGCCCTTGGGTCACAATCTCATTGTGCCACAAGACTCAAACTGTACCCCATTTAAGATGACCAAATTGACTGGACCCGGTCTGTGGTTGCTTGTGTTCCTGTTCAGGTAGAGCCTTTTCAGGCAGTTGGGGCAGGACTGTTCCTATTGGACAAGGAACAAGACTGATTTTCATATGGTTTATTCCTGCCTGGTGTGACATGGTGGGCAAAAGAACAATGACAGGAATGCAGCTCAGAATAATTACTGATGTCCGAGATTAATTCAAGCATTCTGCACATCACTTTTTGTGTGCTAGGTTTGATTTAATGGTGGTATGAATTAAATGTTAGCCATGATTGCTTTCAAGGCCAAGTGCTTAAAAAAGACTTTTTCCTTCTTTAAACCTCATTTGCGCATTACTGTGATTAATGTCCTTGTATCTTTTGGACTATTGGAATTTGCTGTATCTGGCTGTGCAGGAAAATGCACTTGGTCGCTTACAACTGGTTTATGATGTAGTCTCTCAACTGATTACACACATTGCAGGAACACAAGCAAAGAACACAGGAGCCCATCGGTGGGGGACTTACTCCTTGACTTAACTTCACTTCAGGGAGAATGGTCATTCTCATTGCAGTATGTCTTGAAGACACATTAATCTGCTCCACACCAGGTTCATCAGATGAGTGATGGAGGTCATAATTGTGCAGGGTTCATGCATTTTCAGGGTCTTGAGTAAGGGTGGGCGTAGTTCGCGAAGTAGCACTTCGCGAAGCTACGCAAAGTGAAGTTCGCACTACGCGAGCTACGCGTAGCACTTCGCGAACTGCGTAGTAACATGTTCGCACTGTGCAAGATGTTGTTTTCAATGATTGCACAGTGCGGACAAGCAACCGGCACTGTGCAATCATTGAAAATGGCATCTTGCACAGTGCGAGCTGTAGTTTTCTGCTGCTCGAGTAGATTTTTACTCGAGCGGCAGCTTTCTCAACGCGAACTGGTAGTTTCTCATCGCGAGCGGTCGCGAGCATACGCGACCCCTCGCAATGAGAAACCTCGCGTTGGGAATCTCGCCGGGAGGTTTATTTTCCATGCTCGCGATCGCCAACTTGATGTTGCTGATCGCGAACAAGGAAAAAGTCTCGCTGGGATGTCATTTTGCTTGCTCGCGGTCGCCAACTTGACGTTGAGGACCGCGAGCAAGCAAAAAATGACCGCAGCACTACGCAAAACTACGCTACGCGTGTTCGCACTGTGCTACGTGCAGTTCGCGTAGCGCGAAGTAGCGCGAACTTCGCAAACTACGCGAGCGTAGCGTAGTGCTTCGCCCAGGCCTAGTCTTGAGTTCAACCTGCAACATTTATTTATAGATGTACTTATAGATTTTAAAGAAGCAAACCTGCTCTGTTTATAAATAACAAGGGATCGTGCATGGCTTATACTAGCAGATGCTGTGAGTTCGGTGACTGGGAGTCTTCAAAAACATCTGGCATGCCTGCAGTGTGTCTTTGTGACTAAACCAATTCTGCTGAGCTGCATCCTTAGGACTCCAGCCCACTCCACTGCACTCTAAGTGGCAGATGTATCTGCTGTCACAGTCACTCGAGTAACATCATGTGATGCTCTGGGATGTGTTGCAAATTCTTAATAAATTATTTACTTTTCAGTGCAAAACTAGGTTGCCCTTTTTGTAGAAAAAATAGTGCGTTGCACTTCTTTGCATTACACTGCATCAAGAGGGCTTTCCGAAGGTGGTACATGGGCATTCCAATGCTATCAGGCAGATACAAATATACACAAATTATCAGACCAAGGTTTGTGTAAAAAATAAATAAGGCAGCTTTGTGGCAGGTAAAGTCAAATAATTGTTTTAATATTTCTACCAATATTTGAAGCATTGCATGTGTACTCTACAACAATCAATCAATGCATTTGTAGAGCACACTACACACCCGTGAGTCTCCTGAAGGTCAGCAGGTCTTGGGTCTGTTGTAGGCGGATGAGGAGGGTGTTCCATGTCTTGGCGGCGAGGTGGGAGAATGATCTGCCGCCGGCATTCGCTCGTCGGATGCGGGGGACGGTGGCGAGGGTGAGGACAGCAGAGCGAAGCTTGCGGTTCGGGGTGTAGAAGGAGAGTCTTTCATTGAGGCATGTTGGTCCGGTGTTGTGGGGTGCTTTGTGAGCGTGGGTGAGGAGCTTGAAGGTGATCCTCTTGTTGACAAGGAGCCAGTGCAGGTCTCTCAGGTGGGATGTGATGTGGGCGTGGCAGGGGATGTTGAGGATGTGGCGTGCAGAGGCGTTCTGTATGCGTTGTAGTCGTTTCTGGAGTTTGGCCGAGGATCCCGCGTAGAGTGCATTGCCATAGTCCAGTCTGCTGCTGATGAGTGCCTGTGTGACCGTCCTTCTGATTCCGGTGGGGATCCATCTGTAGATTTTGCAGAGCATGCGCAGGGTGTTGAAGCAGGAGGAGGAGACGGCGTTCACTTGCTGGGTCATTGACAGCGATGAGTCCAGGATGACCCCCAGGTTGCGTGCATGGTCAGTGGGCTTTGGTGCAGCTCCCAGCGTGGCCAGCCACCAGGAGTCGTCCCAGGCGGAGGGGGTGGAGCCGATGATGAGGCCTTCTGTCTCATCTGAGTTCACTTTCAGACGGCTGTTCTTCATTCATTTGGCGACGGCCTTCATTCCTTCGTGGAGGTTGGTTTTGGCAGTGGTGGGGGCCTTGGTGAGGGAGAGGATCAGCTGGGTGTTGTCGGCGTATGAGATGATGTTGAGGTCGTGCGATCAGACGATGTTGGCGAGCTGTGCCATGTAGATGTTGAAGAGTGTCGGACTGAGGGATGATCCTTGGGGTACGCCGCAGATGATATTGGAGTCTTTAGATCGGACTGGAGGGAGGTGGACACTCTGGGTTCAGCTGGTGAGGAAGTCCTTTGTCGCGGATCCCTGCGTTATAGAGGCGTGTGCGTAGGGTGTGGTGGCAGATGGTGTTGAAGGCGGCCCGAGAGGTCCAGGAGGATGAGGGCCGCGGTTTCTCCATTGTCCAGCAGGGTCCTGATGTTGTTGGTGGCGGCGAAGAGGGCTGTTTCAGTGCTGTGATTGCTGCGGAATCCAGATTGGGATGGGTCCAGGATGTTGTTCTCTTGAGAGAAGGATGTCAGTTGTCTGTTGACAATCTTCTCAAGACTTTCAGCGGGTATGGTAGTAGGGAGATGGGCCAGAAGTTCTTGAGATTCTTCAGGTCCGCCTTGGGTTCCTTGAGTAAGGCATTGATCTCAGCGTGCTTCCATCTCTCTGGGAAGGTGGCGGTCTTGAAGGAGTTGTTGATGATCTTACGGAGATGGGGTGCGATGGTGGAGCTTGCTTTGTTGAAGATGTGGTGCAGGCAGGGGTCTTATGGTGAGCCGGAGTGGATGGTGGTCATGGTCTTGATGGTGTTGTTGTCTTTGATGTGGGTCCAGGATAGATGGGAGGGTGTGGCTGGGGGGCGGTGAGTCTGAGGTGTCGGTGGCCGTCGGGGGGCCTGGTTGTTGAAGCTGTCATGGATGTCTGCAATCTTGCGGTGGAAGTAGGTGGCTAGGGAGTCGCAGAGGTCTTGCGATGGCAGGATGTTGTTGGAGTTGGAGCTGGGGTTGGAGAGTTCCTTCATGATGTTGAAGAGCTCTTTGCTGTTGTGCGCGTTGTTGTCGTTCCTTGAAGGAGGTCCTTTTGGCGGTTCTGATGAGTTAGTGGTGTCTACAGATGGCGTTCTTTTGGGCTGCATTGCTGTCTGGTGTCTGTTTGTAGTGCCACTTCTTCTCGAAACTTCAGCAGGCATGCTTGAATGCCTGGAGGTCGGCGGTGAACCAGATGGCTTTTCTGTCGCAGCTCCTGTTTGAGGGTCTCTTGATCAGGGCGAGAGTATTGGCGCAGTCGTCAATCTTTTGCCTGAGGTTGCGGGCGGTGGTGTCGGTGGTGTCAGTTGGTGGGTTTCGAGTGAGGGTGGCGATTAGCTGGTCTTCGGTGATTTTGCACCAGCTACGGCGGGGTGCCCGGTGTGTGTGGTGGTATGTGGTGGGTTTCTCGAAGGTGAAGTGGATGCAGCGGTGGTCGGTCCAGTGGAGTTCGGTGGTGTGGCTGAAGGTGACATGGTGGCTGGCGGAAAGGATGGGGTTGAGCATGTGTCCAGCGGAGTGTGTGGGAGTCGTGATGAGCTGATTGAGTCCGAGGTTGGTGAGGTTGTCAAGCAGGGTGGTGGAGTAGCTGTTCTTGAGGTGGAAGTTCAGGTCTCCAAGGAGGATGTACTCCGTGGATGCAAGGACGTGAGTGCTGACGAAGTCGGCGATGGCATCGCTGAACTATGGCCATGGTCTGGGGGTCTGTAGATGAGGGTTCCTCTGAGGGTGGTGTTGGGGTTGATGTAGATCTGGAAGTGCATGTGTTTGGCGGCGCTGAGGATGTCATCGGTGCTGGTCGAGATTCTGAGGGTGTTTCTGTGGGCAATGGTGATTCCTCCTCCTGCTCCAAGGGTGCGGTCCCGGCGGGTGATATTGTAGCCATCCAGGATGGCGACGGCGATGTCGGGTGCCGAGGAGGGGTTCATCCAGTTCTCCGTCAGGAATGCGACGTCCAGGGAGGAGGAGTCGAGTAGGTCCCAGAGTTCGATGGCATGCTTGTGGGCGGAGCGGGTGTTGAGTAGTATGCATCTGAGGTGGTTGCATACTCCCCCGGTGGATGAGGCGGCGGCTTGGAGGCCGGTGTAGTTGCAGCTCCAGCAGGAGAAGGGTCCTCAGGTGCACTTCGGGGAGGCCTGGATGCAGGTGTATGCACGGCCGGCGTTGAGTGCTTGGAGGGTGCTGGCGTAGTAGTAGCGTCAGGTGTCATGGTGTTCGCGGGGCCCGGGGTCCTAGCACTGGGTGCGTTCCAGGCATGGACGGGCGCAGACAGGCTTGCCTTTGGCATGCCTTTGGGGCACCGCTGGCATGCCTGCTGCGCAGCTGCGCAGCGGCCACCATAATAAGGGGTGGTGGGAGGGAGGAGCTGCGGGGAGGTGGGCAGCAAAAGCGGATGGGCGAGCGAGGGGGCGGGGCCACAGGGAACACAGCTGTGGGGTTACTGCTCGAAAAAATGGGCCGACAATAGTGTAACATGAAGAACCACAATTAAACAAGAGAGTGCAGGATAAAATAAAAATAGTGGAGCACAATACAATACAGCAACAGGAAATACAGTGGAGCACAATACAATACCACAATGTGAGCGGGCAGAGCGAGCAGGCAGATACTTACGAGGGCCTTGAACTCACTGTAGCAACGGAGTCAGGGACACGGGCACGAGCAGGTGGAGCTGTACGGTGTGGGGAGTGACCTGCTTGGAGCAGGGTCAAGGGTCGCTCAACACACATCCAATGCATCAATTCTTTACAAAAATGTTTAAGCCTAGAATTTCGCACTGGAAGGGTACCCTTCTAGTACAATACCTATGCTGGACAGCACACATTCAGGCACTAGGCTGCTTTAAAGAGTACCAACTCAGGGAAAGATAGCAGCAGCAGGCCATATTTAGTAAACGTGTCTCTGTGCTGCTCTTTCTCCCTAGCACAAACTCACCTCTATAACTTTACCTTCTGTGCTATGTTGCATAATTATACTTCTTTGTAAATCTGCTCCTAAATTCACCAAACCTGTATACCAAAGTGCACTTTAGAGGCCGTAATCTACCACACCACAGTGCATTTTAAGGATGAACCAGGGTACAGTGATGCATTATAAAGGTGACCCAAAGCCTCTGCAATACACAGAGTCCAAGTGGCACTGCCCTTCTATTCTGCACGCTTTGGGGCACCTATTCACTTTTCTAAACAACATCATTGAGACCGGAGTCACCCACTGCTTTATACCGAAGGAGCATTTATCAGCAGTGCTTTGTGATTTTGTTGGATTGCTAACCCTCCAATTTGCACACTATCAAAGGGAGGCATTTAGACATCCACCCAAGTGACAATTTACAGGAGTATTGCCTTTGTGTGGCAACTCAATTAAAGCTGATGCATGATTACCTAAAACAATATTTTCTGCTCTTTTCTTTGAGCAAAGTTATAGAAAGACCTAAAAACCTTAAAATTGGATATAGTACTATAGACTGATACAGAATAATCTTTGGTCTACCAACAAGAGTCTCTCCAGTACAGATTAGGCTCGAGTTTGGTGTTCAAACAGACCCTTGCAAGACAAGGTGCGACAATTATTTTTTGGGACAAAGTAAGAAAATCAAAACCAGGAACCCTAAACTGGTATTTGTGGTTAGAACTACAACAAAAAAACATCACCAGCAACAAAATACCTACTAGCAAGCCTGACCACCCTGGGCCTCCTCAAGCTTTGGGAAACATCTATGAGCCACTGCCTTCTCAAAAAAATAACAAAGAAAATAGTAAAGAGCCAATCCTGGATCGAAGACAAGGCAGACCTATCCAGAAGATCGCACGGCTGGATGGTCCTGAGCTCCTGTACCGCTGCTCAAAAATACCTAGCCCTATGGTTTGCCAAATCCATTAAAATACAATTGATGAAGTACCGACTTGGCTTGCTACCATGCATAAAGCACTATCCACATTGGCTAAAAAACCAATCCGATTCCATCTGTCGCCTGTGTGGCACAGCGCAAGAGGATATGCTGCATCTGCTCTGTACGTGCAAAGAACTTGGGGAACGAGGCGATAAAAAATGATCGCCACTTTGGCGGCCGTTTTCGACCGAAAAGCGTCGATAATTTTAGCGCTATATTAGCAAGGTCACGCTAACGCGTGAAACCTTGCTTTAGCGTGGGGATTTCTAAGGCCCAGCTTTGCATCTCTAATGAGATGCAAAGTGAGCGTTCCTGACCTGACATGATAGGAGAAATGTCGCTAAGCGTCATTTCTCCTATCATCAAGCCCCACGCTATGAAGCATAGCGTCAGGAAAAGTAGCTATAACACCTGTTATCGCTACTTTCCGAACACCTGCTTCAGGACTGACTTAGCCATGATATCCTATGGAAGGTGGATATCATGGCCAAGTTAGTGAGTCCCTATCAACAAGCTAACGTGAGATTATCGCTGGGTTTCCAGCGATAATTTCACGTAAGCCAGTTAGCGCTAGGATTTTTATCGCTGATGAGATAAGCGTTGCTAATAGCACGCTATCTCAGCGATAAAAATCGGCGCTATCCGGCGATAATTATCCGAGCGCTAAGTGCGCTCAGCGATAATTATCGCCGGTTGTTGTTGATCTATCACAGGAATGGAAACAGCTCTTAAAGCCACTTTTTAACCAGAGAGGCATCTGCACACAGGGGCACGCCGTGCTGGCATGCTTTGCACCAAGGGATACGCAGCTTAACTGCCGCCTGGTAAAATATTTGAGACAAGCAGAGAAGAGAATGCCACAAAATCAAGAAATGTCAATAGATACTTTGTAGCAATGGTTTGAAGTAACTATGCTAAATAAAATAAAATACTAAAATACTATAGACTGATACAGATTAGCCCTTCCCCTCTTAATCAGGCTAGAGTCTTTAAATGACGGTCTCCAGCTTCATCATTGCTTACTTAGTGTTTGAATTTTGTGTATTTTTTGGTTGCCTTTCAAAAGTTAACCCTTTTAAAGAAAGCAGTCAAACAAGTTGTCAGCAGAAAGAGTAGTATACACACGACTTCAGATTTGCAAAAGAAACAGAGGACTATTCTTAGATAACCTAAGGCTACTCACCTGATGGATTTAGAATCCTTCCTTAAAAGTCCCATTTTAAAATGGTTCTAATGCTCATATTTACAAAGATATATAATAATAAATCATCGAATGAACGCATTTATTTTCAGGGAACCATTTACTGTGATAAACTATTTTTCATAGGGCACTTGATTTACCACCATGCTCAAATATAATCCGAAAATCAACACACCCAGAGGGTTTCTTTTTACAAATATCTGCTGCACAAATAAACATACTTTTATGAGAAATCCATATTTCCCCCAGCATGCATAACTGTCTCACAGCTACATCAAATGTACGAAAACAAAATTCCACAGCACAAATTCACATATTTTATTAATCATTTTCACTTTTTACTCCATATTTCAAATGTACATTGACCTGCTGATAAAATACACTCTTTACAAAAATTAAAATACTTTCTTTGATGCCTTTTACATTTACATTGGGCTAAGGTCAGGACTGATAGAAATGGATTTCCCGGTTGGCTGAAGTAGGAACCAAGTCCAGGCAAAGACCACAACTCAAGCCAGGAGAAGCCTGATACACACTAAAAGAAAACTTGTGCTCACCTTCTGGTAGCTTGGCACAGACCAGTCAGGCTTATCTTAGTATTTGTGTAAGACACACACACACACACACACACTAGCACAATACATTCAGCACAGTTTTTGGGGAGAATATTTATCTGAGCAAACAGAGACCAAAACAACAAAAATCCAAAAGGTTACTTGGGGTCGTGGGGGTCCAGTGCAAATCCAAAGTTCAGGCTGACCACGATAGAGTGCAGGCCGGCTATGAGACCCATGTAGGGCCCGCTGAGAAAGCGTTGATGCTGGGAGCACAATGCACAATCTTTTGCACACAGTCAGGTTGCTGTGTCATCATGGACTCTTCCTAAGGTGAAGATAATGCATCATTGTTGATCCAGGCAGACCGTCGTCATTGGACCGCACAGAATGAAGAATCACTATGGTAGAACAGCCTCTGCATCGGTGTCAAAGGGTGATGCATCAGTTCCGATCGGAGCAAAGGTGGCTATGGCTAACCATCAGTTTTGCAGCAAAACAGCTGTAGAACCCACTTCTGAGGCCCAGAACTTGTAGAGGGCACTTCAGGCAAGGGTAGGACTCACATAAGGCAGAGTCCAGCTTTACTAGCAGAATTGTGGGAAGTATTTTGTGTCCCTAAGACTTCAGAAAACAGGAGGCAAGCCAGAAAGCCATTGGAGATCACTTGGAGGGAAGAAGGAGTCCAGCTCTCCTTCAGTAGAGTCTGCGAGAGGAAGGCAGCAAGCAGAAAAGCAGTCTTTCCAAAAAATCAGTCTAGTCAAGTCCTTTAAGCAGCACAGCAGCCCTTCTGACAGAGGTTTACTTCAAGATACATAAGTGCCTGATTGTAAGGGGTCAGAGAGCCAGTACTTAAATTCCAAAGTGCCTTTGATGTGGGGAGTGACTTCAAAGCGGCTATCTGAAGTGCACAATGATTCCTTTCAGCCACGTCCTGTCTGCCAGGCTATCTGTGGGGGGTAAATCAGTGCTTTAAATTTGGACAGTACACTACCTACTGAAGTGTAAGTGTTACCCCCTTCCTTTCCTCCATGCCCTGTAAAATCAATCAGAATGCAGATGAGTGCTCAGAGCACAGATGAGCCTCACTCTCGGTGCTTGTGGCTGTCTAAAGGGAATGCACAAAGTGTAGCTGTCACCCACAAGCCAGGAAAATCAATCAGAATGCAGATGAATGCAGATGATTGCTCAGAACGCAGATGAGCCTCACTCTCTGTGCTTGTGGCTGTCTTGAGTGAATGCTGTCACCCAACCCAGGTGTGTATTGGAGACAGGCTGTAAGTGCAGAGAAATGTCCACTTTCTAAAAGTGGCATTTCTAAAACTATAACATTTAATCCAACTTCAACAATAAAGAGGATATATCATTACCATTTGAAACATGAAAATGCTACTACTATCTGATTAAGTATTAAAGCTTTTAAAGTGTTTGAAGAAATTCCCAATGCCAGCCTATGAGAGGAGTAGGTGTCAAAGTAGTGAGCAATGAAATAGGGTGTTTGTCACTACCAGGACATGTAAAACATAAAGGTATGTGGCCTACATTTTTATTTACATAGCACCGTGCCCTTAGGGTTATTTAGGGCCCACCTTAGGGATGACATATATGTAATAAAAAGGGAGTTTGAGTCTTTGCAAGTAGTCTTAAATGGCAAGTCGAAGTGCAGTAAACTGCACACAGGCACTGAAGTGGCAGCCTGAGACAGATTGGAAAGGTTACTTAAGTGTGTGGCACAATTACTGCTGCAGGCCCACTCGTAGCATTTGAAGCACAAGCCCTGGGTATATGGCATACCACTTTACATTAGACTCAACTGTACATCAAATATGCCAGTCAGGTATACACCAATGTTATCAAGTTTAGGGGAGAAGCACTTGCACTTTAGCACTGGTTGGCAGTGGTAAAGTGCTCAGAGTCCTCGGACCAACAAAAAGAATCAGCAAAATGTAGAAGCAAAAGGCAAAAACTCTGGGAAAGACCACCTTAAGGATGATAAGTCAAACAAGGACCTTCCAATCTCAGACAAAACAATGTCTTAAAATCCTGTCCCTTCGAGCAACCTTTTGCGACGTCTAATACCTACTTGCAACCACAAAGAACAAACAAGTTATGAGGTTAATTCTGCAACCTGATCGTCACTTCTACCCATCTTTTGTTTTTGAAGTTATATAAAGCATGAGCTCAACCTGATGGCTTTGGAGTGCTTTACATGAGCTCCAGTTGCATTACTCAAGGACACATTAATATGGGTTTTTCTGGTATCAGGAGATTACGTGATTTGCCCACAAAATGTTGAGCTGACACTGCGACTTGAACCTGGTTTCCTGGTTGCAAAGTCAGTAGCTCTGGCTATAATGCCACATTCTCTCCAAATCACTAGGGGCCAGACTTATCAATATTTCATGCATTGCTGCAAGACTCCTTGCTGCACTGCATGAAATAGAGAGGGCAGGAATGCACCATATTAACCATCATATGGTCCAATGCTGTCCTCTCCGTGTGCTGGTTCACTTTTGCTTCTTTGCTTCAACGCAGGAATCCTTGCGTCATGGTGCAAGGGTGCCTGCATTGCAGGCAGGATTGTTTTTTGCAGCAAGGGACAGCTTTCTGCACAAAAACAATTCTCTGAGGCTTTTCCCTCATTCTATGTATGCTGCAACATGCAGCACACATAGTAAGAGGAACAAACAAAGAGAAATAAAGATATTTCTCCTTATTATATGTCCCCAGAGATGGCATAGCATTTTGATGCATTCCTAGGTTTACCACTCATGGTAAATCTGGGAATGTGCCAAAATCCATAGGTGAATGCATGGGAACATCAACACTCCAACCATGGAACGCCTACTTTTGGCAAAGGGACTCAAGGCAGTGACTTGAGCTGCCTGGAGTTTCTCCAGATTTACCAAGCACTGCAAGACCATGCAAGGTGGCCTTGCGTGGCAGGTAACTCTGACTTTAGTTTTGCGTTGCCCTTGCATTATCTAACATGATACATCAACAATGCAACACCTTGATAAATCTGGCCCTAAGTGTCATAGATGCCTCCAAAACTATACTGATTTTTCCCACTTGAAAAAAACTATTTTACAATAGGGTAAGCGTAGCAGTGATGCCCACACATTGAGCTCACAGGATCCTTTTCAAAAAGATAAATGTGCCCATCTGAATTTAACTCCATTATCCATATAAGGAATTCATAAAGGAATTGCTTGCAAGTATGAGTAATTTTATTGGTGTGGAGATTTCAGCCACCAGTGCAAATATCTCTGCACCCGTGAATCACAAAGGTAAATTTGGTCATAAACGTAGGTTAAAATTTAAAGCTCAGTTACTCCTGCCAGCAATTCACAAAGGGATTCCTAGCAGGTTAAGACCTTTTACATATACAGAGATTTAGATCGAAAGTGAGGGGTGATCTCTGGACCAGTAAATACCACTTAAGGGCTGGGTTGAGGGCATTCCTGGACATGTCTAGCCTTGGAAGTTCAAAAACAATTACAAATAGGTATGTTGATGGACCATCACAATCTACTATTATTCTCGTTTCCTGCCTCAAAAGGATTGTAGACTTATGTGGCTGGTGCAGGTAAGAGCGGTGGGGTGGGGTAGGACAGAGTCTACATACGACGACGAGGGAGACTAAAATAAAAAAAATAAAAACACTTACTTTGTGCTCAACCCATCGGTGTGTCGGCGATGCCGCGAGCAAAAGGTAAGTGTTTTTCTTTTTTTTAATTTTATTATTCCTCGTCGTCGTATTTAGACTCCCCCTCGCCAGAACGCTCTTACCTGCACCGGCCACAGCTGATTGTATATTTATTTCGGCCTATTTCGGGGAAGGTATATGATTGACACCCAAATATGATGAGAGTATAGAAGAAGCAATTTCTCCATGAAGAAAATATCTTCAACGTGGAGAAAAAATAAACAAAACAAAATATGAATTTCTACAGGAGAATCCAATCCCCCTATTCTGAGTTCTCTCCCAGTTAGAAGTTTGTTCAAAGGGAATACATTCCTTAAAAATAAAACAATATAATATGATTTCCACATGAATCTACATTGAAACCTGTGTCTGGAATAGCTTTCCATATGGTTTCTCACCGGGGTTTGTGAATTCCAGAAAGTAGGAAATCTACACCTAGATGTGAATGTAAATATCGAGGTGTATATTTCATATTCTTTTGTGAAAGGTTCCACACTTGTTTTTAGCAGGCTTACTATCTCCTTCTACGTCAGCTTCGAGGCAACCATTAGACAGCAGATACAGAGCGGTACAAAAAAATCCTTAATTTAATTAAAGGAAAAGATGGGTAATTACTTTTTTACAAGAAATTGCGATGTTGGCTTTGTGAATTATGCTTCATACAAGTCATTAGGATAGTTTGCACTATGTAAGAAAAGCTAAAAGTCACTGAAATAGACTATCACATAGGCATTGAAAAGGGCCAGTTTATTTGTCATTTTCTTTTTTATGCTGCATAAAAATGTATGAAATGCACCATAGTGCCTTTAAATATGACCTCACACATTCATTCGGTTAATCTATAAAGTTAATGCAGTTTCATTTAATTCCTTATTTTAACGAGCTGCAACACAATACCCTCATGTTGTCAATGGCATTTCATAAAACATATTCTTAATGATTTCAGTAAACTGCATCCTTACAATAACTCATTAATACTAAGTGCTTCTCAACATATAATACTGAAGAATCAGATTTCTTTATGTACATGAAGAAAAAAGATGTTTCTTGAAAGCAGAAGTGTCTTGATTTTTATTACATATTTTGTCTAGTGATACACTTAAATGATGTAGATGGCACTGCCTAGATGTAAAGAAAATAATGGCAGAAATCGTAGAGAATCATCTCTGCAGAGGTATGGCATTTCATAACTGTACTATGGCAAGTGCGGCAAGACCTAACTTTTGTTCTCTTTAGCTCTCGTTTGTACTAAAAAATAATTGACAATACCTTCGGGTATTGGTCAAATCACCCAGCTTTATTTTTAATTGGCAACCAAAACAAAGGAAAGAAAATCCACTTATTTTCACTGAGCACCATAACAGACAGGTGAATAGCTCGGTCTTCGCGTTTGATTCTAGTCAGCATGCCAGACCCAAACCAACCTGGATGTTGTTAATGTTTCTTTCTACTAAACCTTTTTACTAGACAGTATGAGTCGACGTAATATAAACGTAGCGTTTCCCTGTTTTTATTTCCATTCGCTACAATTTGAAAAATGACATCGCAAGAATGTTCATCGCCTACATGGGGAAATTAAAGGAGTTACCCCTCCCCATCATTTCAAACTCTGGCCCTTAACCAATTTTAAGGGAGTACAGGAAAGAGTTGACACAAATAGCAGAGTCGGGAAAGCAGGTTTTCTATTTATGGATATGAGAGCCCTTGACAAATTGAAAGCATTTCATAGTATCCTTGATAATGCCTTCGAGCAGTGCAAATCTAAATGGTAATGTTGAAAAACTGATATCTGATCCCCCATTTTCGAGCCCTGATACAACAGCATGTGTGTTTTACCTGTTTATTTCACGATAAACAGATATATTCGGAAAATGTAGATGTTCGTTAATTTTAGTAATTGTTTTTAGACTACCCAGGTATATAAATATCATAGTCTGACGGAGGCATTGACGTTAAAATCATACGTTCCCATTTCTATGTTCAATACTGTAATCCCCCATTAGATGTCTACAGCAATATCATTGGTTTCAACGGGAAATTCTATGGAGTGGGAAGACAGTCTTGCCAGCAAATAAAGGGAATTATTTGTTTTCTGACTATAGGGTATTTTCCTTAAGGCTCGTCGAAAAATGCCATAAGATCCATCATTTCAGGACAGGCACGTCCAGGACCTATCACCCCTATATCAATGGACAAAAATCCCCCATTAGATGTCTACAGCAATAGTAAATGGTGTCAGCAGGAAATCCCATAGAGTGGGAAGAAAGTCTTGCCAACAAATGAAGAACATTTATTTTTTTACTATAGCGTATTTTCCTTAAGGCAGTCGAAAAATGCCATTAGATGCAGAGTTTCTCACCGCAGGGCTTTTAATTTGGGAGAGAATACTCTGTTGTGGGAATTGTGCCAGCAGATGATCCAGTACCTCATTACATTTGTTATATATACACAGTCACCATTTTCGTCTAGTTCATTACGAAAGGCATAATATCTTCAAACGTATCAATAGTAACATTAAATGATTTGATAGAAATGTCTTAGGCTCTCAATAGAGTAACATTTCAAAGACTCAAAATGCAGTTTTTCAGTCTAGTTACATTTTCTTTATCTGGAATATGCTGATTCAGATCCCCATTACGTCTAAGAAGGGGAGGTTAAATGAAATAACATAAAGTTCCTGTGAGTATTCGGTGGAAGCCACATTAGTTTGGTTTAAGTCTTTCTCAAGGTCTAATATATCTATATATCTATGTCTCTCTCTCTCTCTCTCTCCATACATATATATATTTATGTATATATATATTGAAGGAGTGTGTGTAACTCCGAAGCGCATTGGGATATTGTTACTGCCGTGTGTGAATAAAACCATACGTCTTTCATCACTTCGAGTGTCGGCGCTGTAATTTCTAACTCAGGAGTGTGGTTTCTGAGTCATTGTGTGGATATTTGGGGTTCGCTACCCCGCCGGACACTCCTCACGCCAAGTGGCTGCTGCAGAAGCGACTCTGCTTGTTTGTGTACATATATATATATATATATATATATATATATGTATATATATATATATATATTACCTACTGGCGGTCGCCAGTAGGTAGATATAGTTAGGACCTATTTTCCATAGGCAATCCGCAACATTCTATTTGGAATAACGTTGGCGTCGATTGACGAATCTTCGCAAAATTTTCCAAACTTCTGGCCAGCTCCGGTCTGCTCCTATCCTGAAAATTTCACAGTGATTCGTCAAGCGGGGGCCGAGAAAAAAGAGGGGCCCCAAAACACGTTTTCCCCATGCATTTTCCCATAGGACCTGTTGACGCAGCTACAGCCCGAACTGCTGAACGGAATTACACCAAATTTGGCAAAGAGGTAGTCCTCAGTTCAGACTCGTGCCTTTTGCTTAAATGGTGTAAATCCGTTCAGTAGTTCCTGAGAAAATCAAAAGTAAAATCATAGATATATCTATGGCCTCGGAGGATCCGCGCACCCTCCTTGCACCCAGCGCGCACCCTGCCAAGCACATGCTGTATTCTACTGACAAGGTACTGACAGTTTTTGGCTTTTCTAGATTTGCGCCTGTTATTCAATCTTCCCATATGGAGGGTTATATTGGCAATTCTCATCCAAAAAATATTTGGATTTTCTTGCAGAATTATTACGATAAAATTAAGCAGGAAGTGGATACTTGATGAGAGACAATAGATGTAAAATTATCCCGTTTTGAAAGTGAGATTTACTCTGTCTCACAATCACAATCTATATTTAAGGCATACTTGTGTGGCAGGACTAATAAAATGGGTGACATTCACAGTTGACAATTCAGATAAGTTTTCATGCACAATTCACTGGTGATTTGTAAATATTTATATAGTTTGTTTATTTTGGGATTATGTGATTGGTATATTTCACTCTTCCTGGTGAAGGTTTAATCTCTTTCCAATGAGGTAATGAGATTTCTTCTTTTTGTCCTTTGTATACTTCACATTGATGTGGTGTTCTGTGGTAGGGATTATGGACACAGTTGTGTCCCCTCCACTTCTCTTTAACAATAAGGTCCATATATATTTGTATAGAAAAATTTGTGAATAAATCAATGTTCATCTGCTAATATGTATTATTAGTTAAGAATAAAGTGTTGATTGTTCTATATGATCTTTACAGCCTTGAGGAAACCCGTTGGGCGAAAGGCGCGTCGGCTGGCTGTGAATTGGAAATAGCTGTTTTTATATGAACTTGGAATAAAAGCCAATTATTAACAACTCAACGTGAATCAAATGAACTTGATGATACCAAATCAATAACTTCTTGTGGTGTGCTACAGTGTTTTTGGTTTTGACAAGCTGTATTCTAATTGGCTGTCAACACTCCAGATCAGGAAGTGTTGGCAGCCATCTTGTGCCTCGGTAGAACTGAGGCACAAGAAACCTAAAAAACAAACGTGAAAAACACAAAAAGGGGGAAGGGTAGAAACATTCTGACCCCCTCGGCCTGCTCAGGGGGTCAGCGAGATTCGCGCACCCAGCGCGAAGTTCGGCCGAAAATAATAAAAAAAATCAGCGCGGGCTCCCGCGCTGTATATTATAATTTGCCCCCGGGGGCCAAATCCCGGGGGCATAATTTAAAAAAGTGTGCCCGGGGCTCGAAGATTGTATATGTGGGGGGGCTCACGGCCCCCCAGCAACCCCGGGGACCACCACCCCCCGGGGCTTCGTTAACATAGGTGGGGGGCTCGCAGCCCCCCCAGCCCCGGGGACCGCCACCCACTGGGGCTTAAAACAATTTGATGTTGGGGGGCTCTCAGGCCCCCCCAGCCCCGGGGACAGCCACCCCCGGGGCAACTTGTACATGTGGGAGGGAGGCCATGCAGCCCACCTCCTGGAGCCTTGTATTGGCCCTGGGGACCGCCACCCCCAGGGCCAGCTCCTGCAGTGTCCCGGGGTGCCCACCCCCGGGACACTGCTGTTTGCAATGGCAGGGCAGGAGCCTCGCTGCTCCCACCCTGCCATTGCAAACTGCTTTGCTTCATTGAAGCGAGAGCAGGGAAACCTGCTCTCGCTTCAATGAAGCAAAGCAGATTGCTTTTCCACATGGGGAGCAGCATGTTAGCTGCTCCCCATGTGGAAAAGCAATGCTGGCTCCCGCAGGAGGAGGGGAGCTGGCTGGGACCGTGGGGGGATTGGGTAGCCCCCCATGGTCTCCAACGAGAGGCCAGGCCCATAAAACCTATTGTTTTTTCAGTGAATTTCTAAGGTTTTTTAAATGCTAATTCCTAACTATATCAGGCCTGAAACCTATGTTTTTTTCAGTGAATATATATATATATATTATCTACTGGCGGTCGCCAGTAGATAGTTATAGTTAGGACCGTGTTTCCATAGGAAATCTCAAAATTCTATTTTGAATAACTTTGGCGCCGGTTGACGAATCTTCGTGAAATTTACAAAACTAATGGGGCGCTCCGCTCAGCTCCTACCCTGAAAGTCTCGGGGGGATTCGTCAAGCAGGGGCCGAGAAAAAAGGGGGGTCCCAAAACGCATTTTCCCCATGCATTTTCCCATAGGACCTTTAGGCGAAGGTACAGCCGGAACGGATGAACAGAATTACTTGAAATTTGGCAGAGAGGTAGTCCTCATGTCAGGGATGTGCCTTTTGCATATATGGAGTCAATCTGTTCAGTAGTTCCTGAGAAAATTGCAGTTAAAAGCACATACATATCTATAGCCGCGCACCGTGCGCGCACCGTGAGTGCACCCTAACGTGCGCGAGCGTAATTCTGATTGGTTGTTACATGTCAGTCAACGTTCGAATCGGTCGAAATCAGGAAGTGTCGGCCGCCATTTTGTTTGTTTTCAGTGCGAGAGTGGAAAAGGAAGGTGGCGAACGTGAAAAGGGGGCAGGGTAGAGAGTTCCTGACCCCCTAGCCTTTGTCAGGGGGTCCCTGAAGGACCCCGAAGGCAGAAAAAAACATGAATTTTTTTTTAAAAAATCGCGGGGGTGTGCGCACCGTGCGCGCATGGTAAAAAACCATAAAAAACGTTTTTTTAATACGTCGTTTATTGAAAAATAAATATATGAAAAAATAATGATACATACATAACTTAGCATTTAAAAAACCGTACAAATTCACTGAAAAAACCATAGGTTTCACACACGTTATAGTTAGGAATTAGCATGTCTATATAGGTGTATAAATGCACTGAGTGACTGTACAGGTGAGTGAGTGGAGATGTATGTAGACCTAAAAGTCAATGAGTGGGTGAGTAGATATTGGTATTGGATTATCTATGGTTGTCAAAATGGCCGTCTGAAATTTTGAGTCGGTGTATCAAAGGTTATATTAGGGTGTGAGAAGATGCACTAATTTATCACATGGATGACGTCATCAGTGATGTCATCAGTGATGTCATTTGAGATGTCATCAGTGATGTCATCAGTGATGTCACTGACCATGTCATGAGTGATATAATATGTGACGTCATCAGCAGTGCATTGCGGGGGCGCGAGTTATAGTTAGCTGAACTAACTATAACAGGGGAATTTCTAGGGTTTTGTACGAGGGAAATGTCCAGCTAACTATAACACCCCTGAAACCTATGGTTTTTTCAGTGAATTTCTAAGGTTTTTTAAATGCCAATTCCTAACTATAACGCCCCTGAAACCTTTGTTTTTTTCAGTGAATTTCAAAGGTTTTTTAAATGCCAATTCCTAACTATAACGTGCATGAAACCTATGGTTTTTTCAGTGAATTTCAAAGGTTTTTTAAATTCTAATTCCTATCTATAACTTATCTCTGAAGATATCATGAAAAGCATTCTTTTTTAAAAGTAGGGTGCACATTAGTTTTGTGGAAAAGCATCTTTGTGATTGGTTAATAAAAAGCAGTTTCAACGTGGAGTACATATCATAGGATAACATTTGCTCAGCTCAACCACACCTGCTACTTGCATTTGGAAGGCACTGTTCGAACTTAAAACAATCGTCAACTTTTAACCTGCATGTGTCGTTAAATGTTCAAGAAAATGTTACAAAAAAAATCATAAAGTTTAAAAAAATGTATGAACTTTTAACCTGCACGTAGAATGTTCCAGAAAGTGTGTTGATAGAATACGTTGCACTTCTGACTTCTATGTGTTGTTGAATATTAAAAAAACCGGTTCATATGGAAAATTAAAGAAACCAATAGAGAAGTTTTGAAACCTAAAATAATCAAGGAACTATTCTAATTTATTCTTTACATGTATTTATGTGTGCAGCAACAAAATTATAGACACAACAGCACTAGGAAGAGGAAGAAGCAGGGAGTGGGGGGAGGGGGGGAGGGGGGAGATGGGCAGAATGGCACACATGCACAATTAAGTACAACACACATATAGACTAACAATGGCCAAAATGAAACACACCAACAAGGAGCACAAGTCACACAACCTGCCAACATCACACCACTGAACGAGCATAGAAGTGAAAACCACGCTGCATTCATACAGGATGTGTACAAAGGCCAGTCGTTGGTGTTGTGGGATGTCTGAGACCGTGGTCATCATGAATGAGATGCCCAGCATGTGGCACATGGTTGAGTTCACTGTGTGTTATGTTGCCAAACGGCTGCTCCTCCCTCCCACGAGCCCCCACACTTTTGAACAGTGAGCTGTTGTATCTCGTGCACTCGTACGGCATGCCATTGTAATGCCTATTTGCGCATGTCCTGCTACAATCCAACAACAACATCACAATGCCGTTTGGAGGTGGTGCATGCCACTTTACAACATCGACTGCTGCGGCTCTTGTAACAGGCCTCACCAGAACACAGAGACACACTTACCGCACTTCCTGTACACGGACATGTCCGAGACACCCCGTTCCCCTTGCCGGATAGGCACACCCCTGCACTGACCTGTAAACCCCAGACCAGCACACGCCAGTTGTGCATGCAGGAGGATGCGTACGTAGCTACACATCCATGCTCACTGCCAACGCTGTGGTGACAGCACACTATGATTGATGTTGCAGGGCTCATGCCTATCATGCTAAGACAATGACCACAGGGACACACTTACTAAGATGTGGGTTTGGGGGGCATTGGCGGTCCTGGAGTTGTTAAGATGAGTCTTCTGGCCCTCATGGGTATCCCTGTATCATGCTCATTGACTCTATGGCACCTGTGGGTGTTCTGGTGTGGCTCTTGGCTGTGTTCCCTTTCATGGTGCAGGTAGTTGTCCTGCTTAACACCAGCAGAAAGCAGGTGTAAAATCTCTGGTGCTAACACGTCTTATCGCCGGAATTTATTTCGCATTGCAATTGGTGTGAAAGTTGTGATGTGATTTTTTTCGTGTGCACAACAATATACGAACTGAGCAGTGTATCTCGTCAAGATCCACCACCAGACGCACTATTCCCAATCAATATAAATACAATGAGATTTCTTAATAGATTTCGTGTGTACACTGTAAGTGCAGCCAATACCTCAGTGCAATACAATACAGGATTTTAGTATTTAGAATAAATCGCAAAGGTGCACCTCATGTCTTTTTGCACAGGAACGGCTACTCTCCATTTCATTATCAGCACTTTAACGGAAGTAAAGTTGAGATAAATCTAACACACTATTCAGAAGTTGGTGCAAACTGCAGATTTCACTAGTATTCCAGCGATAAGTGCCCCAAAATTTAACACCATGGTGGACTCCATCAAATAACAGTAATAAGAACAAGAAAGAGTCACACAGCAGTTAAGAGAACAACCAAAAACATTCTTAATTTTTTTTCAAACTTTATTTTTTATAATAATTAATATATAAACGATAAACTATTTTCAAACTTTATTTTTTTATTAACATAAATATAAACAATAAACTAATAAACAAAATGTAACAACAATAATACAAAACAACAAAGCGGAACACTCCTGTGGGAGCCACGGATGTCGACGACAGACCTGGAAAATCAAAAAGATTGTTACAAAAAAAAACAACATGGTATTCTCAACAAAATACCACAAGAAACAAATCACAGATATATAAAATGTATACAGCTAACAAAATTTTATAAGTTTAACTTACAAAAACTGTAAATGTTGCCGCTTTAAAATATTTACAGAATCTGAGGAATTTTTTTTGCAGAAGGCACCACGCCCACAACGTTTTTCTTCAGTGGTGAAGAAATGTTTTACTTTTTCCAAGGGGCAAACAAAGACCAGTGCCACATTCGCAAGATTTGCCAAAGAGTTCTGTTACGAGGGGATCCTAACAAAAAATACTCGTGCGGCACAGCAAGTATGATGAAACACCTAAGGACCCTTCATCCAAACAATCTTGCACGAGAAGAGGGCAAACAGATGAGAAACACTCCTGTTCTGTATCTGTAAAAAAGAATCACAAATAAATGTATATTAATAACTTTCAAATTTATACTATTCCATTACTGTACAAACACATTTTATATAAAAACTGACTAAGAAACTATAGCCCTGAACCACAAGTGTGACAATCGTTAAAACACTACATGCATAGTGCATACCACTTTGAAGCAGTTCATGCCCTAAAGCCTACCTCACTAAAAGACTACATGCTAACTGACTAAATGATTACAGTACTATAAGGAGACCAACTGGGTGAGTGACAGGGTGTTTGCTAGAAGAGTATGAATACTAACTAGGGAATTGAAGGTGTGAAACACAACTGTGTAGGTGATTAGAGGACTGCATCAATACTGCATAGGCATTTAAAGCAGTCCATGTGCTAAGGCCTGGCTCACTGCATGACTACTTGGGTACTGACTGAATGATTAGAGTACAACAAGGAGAGTGCCTAGGTGAATTTATAAGTGCTAGGCTTTTCGCACAGGGAATGGATTAGTACTTGGTACTGAAAGAGTCACTAGAGGAGTGCAAAGGCAGTCACAAGTGCTGGACTGTATGGATACTGACTAGGAAATTGAAAGTGTGAAAGACAAGTGTCTAGGTGGTTAGAAGACTGCATGCATAGTGCATAGGGGTTTGAATCAGTCCATGTGCTAAGGCATGGCTCAGTGTATGAATACTTAGGCACTGACTGAATGATTAGAGTACTGCAAAGATAGTATCTTGGTGAATTTATAAGTGTTTGGGTTTTAGCACAGTGAATGGATTAGTACATGGTGCTGAATGGGTCACTAGAGGATTGCAAAGGGAGTGACAGGGTATTTCCTGGAAGTGTATGGATACTGACTAGGGAATTGAAGGTGAGAAAGACAATTGTGTAGGTGGTTAGAGGACTGCATGCATAGTGGGTAAGGGTTTGAAGCAGTCCATATACTAAGGCCTGGGTCACTGGATGAGTACTTGGGTACAGACTGAATGATTAGAGTACTGCAAGGAGAGTGCCTGGGTGAATTTATTAGGGTTTGGCGCAGTGAATGGATTAGTACATGATGCTGGATGGGTCTCTAGAGGAGTGCAAATGGAGTGACAGGGTGTTTGCTGGAAGTGAACGGATACTGACTGGGGAATTGAAGGTGTGAAAGACAAGTGTGTAGGTGCTTAGAGGACTGCATGCATAGTGGATAGGGGTTTGAAGAAGCCCATATGCTAAGACCTGGCTTTGTGCATGAATACTTAGGCAGTGACTGAATCATTAGAGTACTGGAAAGAGAGTGTCTTGGTGAATTTATAAGTGTTTGGGTTTTGGCACAGTGAATGGATTAGTACATGCTGTTGAATGGGTCTCTAGAGGACTGCAAACAAAGTGACAGGATATTTCCTGGAAGTGTATGGATACTGACTAGGGAATTGAAGGTGTAAAAGACAAGTGTATAGTATGTTAGAACACTACATGCATACTGCATAGACATTTGAAGCGGTCTATTTGATACTTAGAAACTGACTAAATAATCAGACTACTTCTAGGACAGTGCTTAGGTAAAACTTTTAAATTTTCAGTTCTGCCACAGTGAACAGAATAGTACATGGTACTGCACCTTAGTGTCAAACCCTGACTCATTTTATCAATGCATAAGCAAAGACTAGCTTCTAATGCTACTAAAACTTGACAACATGAGAGGTTTTAAATTAGTTATCTGTCAGCAAATACACGATGTTACCAAATGCTTCTCACACAGTGGTTCCCAAATGCACACAGACTCACAGTGTGATTCTAGACAACAACCGCTATACCTAGGAGTTTACCAAAAATCATTCACTACTGGGGAAGTGGTAAGCGAACTGCACACAATCTTCATATTTCAGGACTGCACTTTTATGTCAAAGCCTGACTCATATAATCAAAGCATAAGCAAAGACTGGCTTCTAATGCTACTAAAACTTCACAATATGACCGGTTTTAAAACAGGTATATGTCAGCAAATAAACGATGTTACCAAATGCTTCTCTCACAATCCTTACCCAAATGCACACAGACTCACAGTGTGATTCTAGACAAGCACCACTATCCCTATGAGTTTACCAAAACTCATTCACTACAGTGCAAGTGGTAACGGAACTGCACACAATCTACATATTTCACAACTGCAATTTACTGTCAATGCCTGACTCATATAATGAAAGCATAAGCCATAACTGTCTTCTAACGCTACTAAAACTTGACAACATGACATGTTTTACAACACTTATCCGTCAGCAAATACATGATGTTACCAAACATTTCTCTCACAGTGGTTCCCACATGCACACAGACTCACAGTGTGATTCTAGACAAACAACACTATCCCTAGGAGTTTACCAAAACTCATTTACTACAGTGGAAGTGGTAAAGGAACTGCACACAATCTACATATTTCACGACTACACTTTAATGGGAATGCCTGACTTATTTAATCAACGCATAAGCAAAGACTGGCTTCTAATGCTACTAAAACTTGACAACATGACAGGTTTTAAAACAGTTATCTGTCAGTAAATACACAATGTTACCAAATGCTTCTCTCACAGTGGTTCCCAAATGCACACAGACTCACAGTGTGATTATAGACAATCAACACTATCCTAGGACTTTACCAAAACTCATTCACTACTGTGGAAGGGGTAAGGGCACTGCACACAATCTACATATTTAAGTACAGCACATCAGTGTCAATGCATGACTCATTTAATCAACATATAAGCAAAGACTGGATTCTAATGCTACTAAAACTTCACAACATGACAGATTTTAAAACAGTTATCTGTCAGCAAATACATGATGTTACCAAATGATTCTCTCACACTGATCCCAAATACACACTAACTCACAGTGTGATTCTAGACAAGCACCACTATCCCTATGAGTTTACCAAAACTCATCCACTACAGTGCAAGTGGTAAGGGAACTGCACACAATCTACATATTTCAGGACTGCACTTTTGTGTCAAAGCATGACTCATTTAATCAAAGCATAAACAAAGACTGGCTTCTAATGCTACTAAAACTTGACAACATGACCGGTTTTAAAACAGTTATCTGTCAGCAAATACACGATATTACCAAATGCTTCTCTCACAATCCTTACCCAAATGCACACAGACTCTCAGTGTGATTTTAGACACTCAACACTATCCTAGGAATTTACCAAAACTCATTCACTAGTCTAGAAGAGTTAATGGTACTGAACACAATCTACATATTTAAGTATAGCACATCAGTGTCAAAGTATGACTCATTTAATCAACGCATAACCAAAGACTGGATTCTAATGCTACTAAAACTTCACAACATGACAGGTTTTAAAAAAGTTATCTGTAAGCAAATACATGATATCACCAAATGCTTCTCTCACACTGATCCCAAATACACACTAACTCACACTGTGATTCTAGACATGCACCACTATCCCTAGGAGTTTACCAAAACTCATTCACTACAGTGCAACTGGTAAGGAAACTGCACACAATCTACATATTTCAGGACTGCACTTTTCTGTCAAAGCCTGACTCATTTAATCAAATCGTAAGCCATAACTGTCTTCTAATGCTACTAAAACTTCACAACATGACAAGTTAAAACAGTTATCTGTCAGCAAATACACGATGTTACCAAATGCTTCTCTCACAGTGGTTCCCAAATGCACACAGACTCACTGTGTGATTCTAGACAAACAACACTATCCCTTGCACTATGCCAAAACACATTTCTTTATCTGGAAGTAGTACTACATTTTAGTATAGAAACATAACATAACTCATTTCACAAATTCATAAACAATGACTGGTTTCTAATTCTACCAAAATATAAAAACTGCAGTTATCTGTTTACAAACACATGAAAAACACAAATGCTTATCACAGAATGGTTTCTACATGCACACACATTGTAGAGAAAAAAAGTACTCCCTACACTTTAGCAGGAAAAATACATTAGTCTGATTAAAATCAAAATAGTCTACATACATCCCCTCACAATTAAATAACTCATCTTTCAAGTTCTTTTGTAGATTAAGAAGTATATCAATCACTCACCATATTTTCTTTTACAGAATCTCTGCACTGTGCACCTCTCAGCAAAAGCAAAGAATGAAAAAGTTTCCCTTTCATTTTCCACACATATACATGTAAACATCAAATCACAATCCTTCGCACATAAACTCAAAAGCAAACACACATTTCTATTGGTTAAACATTTCAACCCTTTACAACTGAAATACATTTCAACCCTTCCCCCAATCTGCCTTCTGCCTGTTACCATAGAAACAGGTCATGGAACACTGCACTGAGCTCACAGGTCACAAGTTCAGCACACAATGTTCCTACACAAGACAGGAAGTGTGCTTCACTTTTCAACATATCAGCTTATCATATATAATGTTCCTTACAATCTGTTTTTGTTAACCAATAACAATCATACCTTTAAAAAACTGAAATATACACCCTACCTTTCAGTGTAGAAAGTTGTCATACAACCAATGATTTCTTGTCGTTTTTCAAAAAACGTTGACGTGGATCCGTGCACCCACCGCGAGAGAATCCGTGCATCCAACGCAATAGACTGCGCGCCCCGTGCGCGCATTTCCCGTGTTTTTTTTTTTTTTAAAGGGGGCCCCAGGGGGTCCTTCTGAGACCCCCTTAGCACCTCTAGAGGGTCAGAGTATTTCCACTCTGCCCCCTTTATATGTTTTACACACTTATTCCCCTTGCTTCTTCAGCCTCGCTTCTACCGAGGCAGAAAATGGGCGCCAACAGTTCCTGGTTTCGAATGTAGAGAGACACTCAACAGCCAATTAGCATTCAGCACGCGATCGGGAGGGTGCGCGCTCGGTTCGGGGAGGTTGCGCTTACGGTGCGGGTACGGTCCGCGGATCCTCCGCGGCCATAGATATCACTAACTTTTTTACCCTAATTTTCTCAGGAACTATTGAACAGATTCACACCATATATGCAACAGGCACGAGTCCGAACTGAGGACTACCTCTTTGCCAAATTTGGTGTCATTCCGTTCAGTGGTTCGGGCTGTAGCTGCGACAACATATCCTATAGGAAATTGCATGGGGAAAACGCGTTTTGGGACCCCCCTTTTTTCTCGGCCCCCGCTTGACGGATCACCGCAAAACTTTCAGGGTAGGAGTGAAGCGGAGCTGGCCAAAAGTTTGGAAAATTTCGCGAGGATTCGTCAACCGGCGCCAACGTTATTCCAAATAGAATGTTGCGGATTTCCTATGGAAAATAGGTCCTAACTATAAGTATCTACTGGCGACCGCCAGTAGATTAAATATATATATATATATATATATATATATATTACCTACTGGCGGTCGCCAGTAGGTAGTTATAGTTAGGACCCTGTTTCCATAGGAAAACCGCAACATTCTATTTTGAATAACTTTGGCGCCGGTCGACGAATCCTCGCGAAATTTTCAAAATAGGTGGGGCGCTGCGCTCCGCTCCTACCCTGAAAGTCTCGGGGGGATTCGTCAAGCGGGGGCTGAGATAAAAGGGGGGTCCCAAAACACGTTTTTCCCATGCATTTTTCCATAGGACCTTTAGACACAGCTACAGCCCGAACGGCTGAACAGAGTTCCTTGAAATTTGGCAGAGAGGTAGTCTACAGGTCAAGGAAGTGCCTTTTGTAGGTTTGGTGTAAATCTGTTCAGTAGATTCTGAGAAAATAGCCTTTAAATCAATATATATATCTGAGCCAGCTTACGGTGCGCTTACGGTGCGCTTACCGTACGCGTACGGTGACGTGCGTGAGCGCGATTCTGATTGGCTGTTCGATCTAAGTAAACATTCGAATCGGTCGAAACCAGGAAGCGGCGGCTGCCATTTTCTCTCTCGCACTCTGAGGGGGGCAGCATAAACAAAGTCAAAAAACATCTAAAGGGGTAGTATATTTAGTTCTTAACCACCCAGCATCGATATAGGTGTCACCCAACAACCCCCAAGGCCAAAAACTCAATTTTAATTTAAAAAAAAAAAAAAAATTATCCACACTTTCCCCACCCCGTGTGCAAATGGTGCCCGAATGGCACCATTTGTGCATGGCATATATAAATCAAGGAAACTAAAAATGAATACCTTTCACAACGAAGCACATCATATGTCCCCCATGTGCGCACGGTGCGCGAAGCGCATCGTGCGTACATGGCCCATCCCGCGTAACGTGGGCACGCGGTGCGCGCAGCGCACCGCGTGACCACCGTGCGTGCACGGCACTAACTGCGTAAAGTGGGCGCGCGGTGCGCGAAGCGCACCGCATGCTCACTGTGCGTGCACGGTGCGCGAAGCGCACCGCGCGCGCACGGAACGAACTGCGTTAACTGGGCGCGCACGCCACGAATGGCGTAAAGTAACTTAGCATTTAAAAAAACGTACAAATTCACTGAAAAAACCATAGGTTTCACACACGTTATAGTTAGGAATTAGCATTTAAAAAACCTTGCAAATTCACTGAAAAAACCATAGGTTTCACACAAGTTATAGTTAGCTGTACATTTCACTCGTAAAAAAACAATGAAATTCCCCCGTTATAGTTAGTGCAGGCAACTATAACTCACGCGACCGCAATCCTCTGCTGATGACATATGTGTCTTTATGAAAAAAAAATATTTGTAATATATGTATAGCTAAAATTTAATGGAAGAAGACATGGGCAAATACAGTATTAGCATCAGCAGAGGATTGCGGTCGCGTGAGTTATAGTTGCCTGCACTAACTATAACGGGGGAATTTCATTGGTTTTTTACGAGTGAAATGTACAGCTAACTATAACTTGTGTGAAACCTATGGTTTTTTCAGTGAATTTGCAAGGTTTTTTAAATGCTAATTCCTAACTATAACGTGTGTGAAACCTATGGTTTTTTCAGTGAATATATATATATATATATATATATTACCTACTGACGGTCGCCTGTAGGTAGTTATAGTTAGGACCCCTTTTCCATAGGAAAACCTCAACATTCTATTTTGAATAACTTTGGCGCCGGTCGATGAATCCTCGCGAATTTCTCAAAATAGGTGGGGCGCTACGCTCCGCTCCTACCCTGAAAGTCTCGGGGGGATCCGTCAAGCGGGGGCTGAGATAAAAGGGGGGTCCCAAAACGCGTTTTCCCCATGCATTTTTCCATAGGACCTTTAGAACGAGCTACAGCCCGAACGGCTGAACAGAATTACTCGAAATTTGGCAGAGAGGTAGTCCCTAGGTCAAGGAAGTGCCTTTTGTAGGTTTGGTGTAAATTTGTTCAGTAGATTCTGAGAAAATAGCCTTTAAATCAATATATATATCTGAGCCCGCTTACGGTACGCTTACCGTACGCTTACCGTAAGCGTACGGTGGCGTGCGCGAGCGCGATTCTGATTGGCTCTTAGATCTTAGTAAACATTCGAATCGGCCGAAACCAGGAAGCGGCGGCCGCCATTTCGTGTATTTCACTCAGAAAAAAAAGAGTGAAAACAAGAAAAGGGGGCAATGAGGAGAGTTACAGACCCCCTTACATTTGTGAGGGGGTCAAAGAAGGACTGTAAAGTACAAAGAAAACATTTATTGATTTTAAAAAAAATCACGGGGTACGCGTACGGTAAGCTTACGGTAAGCGTACGGTAGAAAAAAAAAAAAAAAAAAAATGAAAATCAGATTTAAGTGTTTAGATATTAGGGGCTCTAAAAAGAGCCGTTGTGTTTATGAAATGATTTTTTAGTGGTACCTACAAGTAAGTACCGATGCAGAGTCTAAGGTTCAAGAGGAAGACTCTGTTCCCTTCATCATTGAAGTGCACACCATCTCCTCTATAAATGTCTTGCATGTCATAACGCAAGTTGTTGTGGTAAATGGCACCCATACCATAGTCACGGAGGAAAGCAGAAACAGATTTGTTGACGTGCTTTCTTGCTTTGTCATCGCACCGCGTGCCAACCGTGCGTGCACGGCACTAACTGCGTAAAGTGGGCGCGCGGTGCGCGAAGCGCACCGCGTGCTCACTGTGCGCGCACGGTGCGCGAAGCGCACCGTGCGCGCACGGAACGAACTGCGTTAAGTGGGCGCGCACGCCACGAATGGCGTAAAGTAACTTAGCATTTAAAAAACCGTACAAATTCACTGAAAAAACCATAGGTTTCACACACGTTATAGTTAGGAATTAGCATTTAAAAAACCTTGCAAATTCACTGAAAAAACCATAGGTTTCACACATGTTATAGTTAGCGGAAATTTTACTGATAAAAAACCAATGAAATTCCCCCGTTATAGTTAGTGCAGGCAACTATAACTCACGCGACCGCAATCTTCTGCTGATGACATATGTGTCTTTATGAAAAAAAAATATTTGTAATATATGTATAGCTAAAAATGTATGGAAGAAGACATGGGCAAATAAGTGTCTAAATACAGTATTAGCATCAGCAGAGGATTGCGGTCGCGTGAGTTATAGTTGCCTGCACTAACTATAACGGGGGAATTTCATTGGTTTTTTATCAGTAAAATTTCCGCTAACTATAACATGTGTGAAACCTATGGTTTTTTCAGTGAATATATATATATATATATGTATATATGTATACACACACACTGAAAAAACAAAGGACATTATAGTTAGGCTAAGATTTCACTAATCGAATAGTGAAACAAAATAAAGGCTACAGGATGTTAAAGGTAGGCTCAGATTTCATTTGTATAAAACCAGTGAAATTCAGCTGTTATAGTTACCTGAGCTAACTATAACTTACGCACCCTCAATGCACTGCTTACGAACTCACATATTACATCACTCATAACATGGTAAGTGACATCCCTGATGACATCCCCAATGACATTTTAAATTACATCACTGATAACATCATTCACAGGACTACTCACACACCCACACAACCACTCATGCACCCACTCACACACCTATGCAACCACTTACACACACACTCCCTCATCCATAGAGCCACTCACCCACCCACTTTCTCAACCATACAGCCACTTAAACAGCCGCTCACTTATGCCTGTACCTACTTACATAGCCACTCACTCAGTCACTTACACAGCCACCCACTCACCCATAAAGCTAGTAACAGAGCTACTCTTCACCCATACAGTTACACACACACTCACTCACATACCCATTCACTCACCCACACACCCACTTACAAACCCATTCACACATCCATACAACCACTCACATGCCCACTCACTCACCCATACAGTCACTCCCACTGACACACACTCTCCAATGCAGCTACTCACACAGCCACTTACGTACCCATACACCCACTCAAAATTAGCCACTCACCCATTCAGTCACTTACACACCCACTCACCCACCCAAATAATCACTCACAGAGCCACTCACCCATATAGCCAATCACACACCACTTACTCACCAAAACAGCCTCTCACACCGCCACTCGCACACCCATACAGCTACTCAGATGCCCACTCACACACAGATAAAATCACATAGTCACTCACATAATATGTTAGAATTAGTAGCAGTGGGAACGGGTCATACACAATGCACACTAATTTAACTTATGTAGTAGCTCAGTATATGTGTTTAACACTCATAAACATTTAGAAACACATTCACAATCACTAGACGATGTCATAGGTGATGACATTAGTGATGTCATCAGTGATGTAATTTCAGATGTCATCAGTGATGTAATATGTGAGGTCACAAGCAGTGTATTGGGGTGCATACATTATAGTTAGCTCAGGTAACTATAACTTCAGAATATCATGCAATGCTTAATTTATTATTATACTTATACTATAATTTGTACCTTCTGCTATCAAATTTATATATGTTGGCAATAATTGAATTGTTCATGTATTTACAAATATATGTTTTAACCTTAAAATGTTGTGCCACTTAATCAAAATAAACCTTTAACATTAACCCTGCTCCACTATGTTTATCGTGACCTCCACATAAGGGGCAGGGACCTATTTATGTGGGACAGATACCACCATTTGTGTGGCAGAGACCTCTATACAGAGAACTCTAGACCGTTCTAGAGTCCTCTCTTCTTGAGGAGATTTTCATCCACCTCTACAAACAGGAAATGACATACATCAAAAGAAAGGTAGCCATTTTCTTAGTCATTCTGATCTATCCTTTCACCAAAACATCAACATCCTCCATCCTGCTGCTCCTTTGCACTTTTGAATCCCCAAAATGGCTGAGGAACAAGAAGAGAGTTATAGATTATCTGTGAAACAGTACTCCACAAGCACCTTGAGCTCTATGTGGTTCCAGACACCTTGTGGCATAATACAATATATGGGCTCAGATTTGGAGGAAGATTTTCACACCTTGCGGTGCAGTGGATGTATACACCTACAGCTGGAAGGATTGCTTAACCCAGTGGAAATACCTGCACACCGGGCATGTCTAAAGGCACAGGATGTGCTGGGGTGTTCTCATCCACATTTGTGGCCCCCCAACTGACAAAAGCAAAGGAGGGTCCTTCAATCATCAGCCTGGCCAACCCTCTAATCTCAGCTGAAAGCATTCGATCAGCTGAAAGCTGGTAAGCCTAATATGTATCTGGATAAAAAAACTGTGTTTCTGTTTTGAAAATATTTTCCAATCACGTCTCCAGTTTACTGTCTTTTCACGTCCTTCTTGCTTGTACCATTTGTTGCCTTCTCAAACAAATGAAGTGAATGATTGTTCTTAAATTGTTTTGGATTGTAAAAGTGAAAGTATTTGTTAAAACATTATATACTGGCACAAAGGCAAGATACATTGACATAACTAAATTGTGTGTTTTAGTAATTGCATTCTCAAGAAGCGAAATGTTTCATATCTACTTAAATTTAATGTATCAGTCATTTGTGATGTACTTTTAAGATATGTCAACTTTTTTTGTCATGGTATCAGCAGGTCAGATTCTGTAATGCACATGTCTCTACCTTACTGACATAATGTATTTAAGAGGATCATTATAAATTACAAAACTTAAAATAGCTACTTACATTATTGAGTCATATATATTCCAAAATCTATAAGAGAACACATACCATCAGTGAACACTATTTCAACATCCTCTCATGTATAATCATTTTTTTGCCAACATGATTGTGTGTAAGTCACACATCGAATTAGTTATTCCTCCAATTCCACGTTCAATTATGTTGTTTTGACATGTCTAAAATATGTTTTTAAAATTTCGGGGAGTACTATAATTTGTAGGGGTGGGCAGAACTTGGACGGACGGAAATCAGTATGTCGCACTGCATGTGCTTATTTTTAATGCCCGGAGCTTGTTCTGTGCTGAAAGATCAGCACAAACAGCACCATGTGGCGTGCCAGAGGCCACTGCTTATTTTTTTCATTATTTATTCAGTCTTTTATTTAGCGCAAACACGACCCAACTGGGTATCAGAGCGCTTCACAATTCTTTAGCATTAAACAATTCTTTAGCATTAAACATCCATCATATAGTTTGTCAAGTCCTTTAAGCAAACTACCAAGCACATATAGTAATTTGTAAGTAGAAAGCATTTGTATTTACAAATAATACATGTCCTAATGATTACTAGAGATCAACTTGCATTACAATAGTACGTGTCCTAAATATTACACCATGTGACTTTTTAGAAATACATGTCCTTAGAATACCTTGTATCATTTAGTGCAGGGACTGTGTGTCGCAAACAGACTGGTTATAGAATATAGAGCTAAATCTAGGAGTATGATCTGGGATGAGCGATCAGATAGTTTAATTCCTATAAATTGAAGGGTCTGTTATCCTGCATTTATGTAATCTACTAGAACGAGCAGATTGTAGAAGATCAAGAGATTGTCTTCTAGTCTCAAACTATACCATAAATGTGTTTGGTCTGCTGTTAGTTATGGGAGAAATTTGCTCATTAGAAAGGTCTTAGCTTCCTTTTTAAATACTGAAGTGATTGGGATTCTACTAATGTTCGGGGGAAGCGTATTCCATATTCTTGGTGCAGCTCCAGAGAACGCTCTATCATATGTTCTCTTTGTACAGGAGAATGCAGGTTGTAGTTAAAGATCTCCGATGATCCGAGAGAATCTACTGCCTCCAGATATCGTAATTTTCTGGGCTGGGTATAGTTGTGTTTTGTGGTGTATCGCTTTGTGTGTGATACATGCCATCTTCTATGGATTCTTTTCTCGTATGGCAGCCAATTAAGTGCTTTCAGATGTGGAGTGATGTGGTCACATTTTCTAGAGACTGTTATGAGTCTTGCGGCTGCAGTGAGACAAGCTTTTAGCTGAGCCGTTGAGATCTTGGGTATTCCTGATAAAGTTGTGCATCTGTACTCAATCCTTGAGATGACTAATGCCTAGACTGCCCTTTTAAGGTCTGATGTTTCGAGGAATAGTTCATTTTGCTAAGATAGCTCAGATGGAAGCGGGTATTTTTTTCCATCGTGTTGATGTGGGTTTGCTTGTTTAGGTTCTTATCCAGCGTAATTCCTAGCTACTTGGTTGGGTCCACTAGAATTGGAATACTGTATAGCACAGTGATAATCTTGGTCCATTCCTTTATAATCATAGAGTTTTTAGGGGAAGGAATCAGACGGAATTATGTTTTCTCTGAGTTTAGCTTAAGATGATCGTTAGTTAGCCATTGAACGATCCTCTTTAATGCATGATATCGTCTTGATCTCTTCCAGCCATGTAATCTTATTGTACATCTGTGTGTCATCTGTATACATGTGCGAAAGAGACTTTCGCCTGCTGTAATATTTTGGTTAGTGGTTCGATATACAGATTGAATAGTGATGGAGATAGTGTTGAGCCCTGTGGTACTCCAATTTGATTTGGGGATGGTAAAGACAGTTTTTAATTCACCAGAAATCTTATTATCTGTTCTCCAAGAAGGATTTAGACCATTATAGGACTGTTCCTGATATTTCCATCCTTTTCTCAAGTCAGTCTAGTGTTTTGACATGGTTTACAGTGTTGAATGTGGACAAAAGTTCAAGAAGAACTAGAAGGCACGTTTCTTTGCTGTCTGGTGCAAGTAGAGTGTCATCCACTATGTTCCTCCAACCCATTGTCTGGGTTTGACTGATGGTGGAACCAATAGCTCTAGGCATGGGGAAGATTATTCAGCTACCCACGATTCCATTAGGATTGTCACGTCGACTTCCTGGCTCAAGATGAGGTCAGCAATGTCTGCGTCATGTTTCATTGTTGAGTAGCAATTGAGTAGTAGGCAAGAGATTGGTTTCAAAGAGTTATCCAGGTCTGTGTCTTATTTTTCGGGGACTAGAGTTACTTTTTTCAGTTTATTGAGGTTGATCTTTCTATGATTTTTCTGTGTTGTTCTATTTGCATTGATTGGAACTGATCAAATTTTATGTTCAAATATCCTAGGGGGTGGACTGGATGTCGACTCGTACGATAGCAGTAGGGCTTGCGTTTCAGTGTCTGTCAAATATCTAAGGTGTTCGTGAAGTCGGCATTGCTTATTTGTCAGAGACAAGGGAGTAATATTTAGCTTGCTGAGAAGTACATGTACTGATTTTTTAATATGATTGATTTTAGAGAGATAACTTTTTGAAAGGTGTAAAATATTCCTCATTTCTCTGATAGTGTTTTACATGTCCATATATATCCTGCCCGTTTTAGTGTTTCTAGCTCCATTCGTGACGGAGGAAAAAAATGCGGTTGTTGTGGTGTATATGCTTGTCTGGGGATTGGTTTGCTGGATGATTCAACATCCATGTGATTGTGGCTGCATTTTGTTCCTCCGTAGTTTTTTTCCTATTCAGTAGGGTTAGCCTGCGATCTTTAGCAATATTATGTTTTAACCTCTGGTTGTCCTGGGCGATGGCTGTTGGATCCAAAGGACAGGATGTTTTGTATGGTTGGAGGTGTATTAGCCAATAATAGGGGCTTTGTTCTGTGTGTGCCCAATATTGTATTAAGGAATATAGGGCATGACCATGTACTGGGGCTTGAAGATAGGAGGCTATTGGAGATAGGTAATGATACAGCTTCAATGTTCTGCGGGCTGCTGTCCCGAGCTTCGTATTTTCTAGCCGTAGGTTTTGGCTGCTGGGAATCATGAGCAATCACAACTTCTTTCTTCGCAGATTGACTCTTGGGTTGGGTATCGGCTTGCGAGATAGTGCATTGCTGGTGTTTTGAGTCAGGATTGTTATAAACGAGATCTTTTAAAGTGGCAAAATAGTCATCAAATTGTTCTAGATCATTATTGGCTGCTTGGATAAGTACTGTGCCATTTTTATACTATGTTATTTTCAGCGTAGCTATTAGAGTTTGTTAGGGTGTTATCAGCATCCTGGTGTTGAACGTAATGTCTCTTATCTCCTGGATGATTAGCAACTTAGTCAAGGTAATGGGCTATTTTTAGGGGTGGGCGGAATTTGCGAAATCCACTTTAGCAAATTATCGCAAACAAGCGGAAATATCGCGAAGATGCAGAAGTTTTTTTCCAACATGTTCGTGAGATTTTCTGCATGGTTGCGACTCGCCAACTTACCCATGCGGTTGCTCGCGGGCGCGGCCATCTTGTTTTCAGTTGTCTCGCGGTGCATGATCGCGAGAAGAAAGACGTGATCGCGCGACACATGACGTCACTGCGGGCGCGAACTGTCGCGAGACAGCGCAAACGGCTAAAAACAATACAACATCTCATGGAGAACGCGACCGGATCAAGAAAACTTGTCGGCGAATGCAGGGATTCAGGTAAGACGAACGCGCACGCGCGAGAATGTATTATTTTACAGCGCGAGCAAGAACCAAATTATAGCAAAGCTGTGGAATGCGGAAATTTTGACATTTTCGCGCCTTCCGCGGAACGCGAAAATGTCAAATTATCGCAATTTCCGCGAACAGAACGAAATTTTAGCCTAGGCCTAGCTATTTTTCCACTTTTCTATTGAAAAATATTAGGTCGTTGATAATTAAGCTTTTTTTATGTTGAAGGAGGGGTCTGAAATCAGTGTTTCTGGGATTTTTTTGAGCAGAATCTTTTTAAAGGTTTTGGTTGCATTTCTAGAAGGATTGCAGGGGTGTAATGAAGTGTACAAATTACTTCCTGCTGGTTACAGATTGGTCCCTGTCATATTTGTTGGTATTGTATTCATTACAGTGGTTAACTTGAGCCACTGCTTTCCGGTGCTGAGCACCGCCACTTAATTGTCAACTCTTAGACAGACAGCACCACCATGTGGTAAACTGCCCTAGTTTAGAGAACAGCACAGCAACATTTGTTTGTTGATTTAACATACATTAAAATGACTAATACCTGTGGCACACGCCATTCCTTTAGCTTTAGGGGGCCTAGAATAGTCTTAATTGTTGCACTGTTAAGTTTGTGGTGGATGGTAGTTGTATTGGTACTGTTATTGGCAGCACTATTAGGAGCAAAGAGTAGTGCAAGCAGCAGTGGCCTCCTGACTGGAGCCCTGGCACTTATTATTTTACAAAGTAAGCACTGATTAATTCGCTGTCTATTCTTTCCTCCACTACCCTAGCTATCTTGTACTCTAAAGAAATAGATAGCTTTACTACTATGAGCTTTGTGAAATGATTGAAATTATCTATAATGTTGGTCACATCAATTGATTGACAGTCACTCGAACAAGTCTGCCTCTTTGTGAGCAGCTTACAGTGGCACTCCTGTTTCTTTTTCTTCTTTATTTCCCAGTTCCCTTGGTATTGATCCTCTTTCTATTTCTATTATCAAGGGGGGACTTGCTCAGCTCTCGGCCATTTTTCAGCTTCAATGGGATAGGGAGAAGAAAATGTGCTTTGCGGCTGCTTGAGTAGATTTTAAAAACAAATTGCGACCACCCGCATTGAGAAAATCTCATTGGGTGCAGTTATAGCGCCCAAAAAGTTTGCACTTGGGACTGAAATTCTCACGCGCGCTTGTCAACTTAACATTGGTAAGCCATTCATGAGAAAAAATCTCGCCCTTTGGAACTTAGCAGAGTTTTGCCTGAACTCCAAAACTACAATAATTCTGCCATGCTTTCTATACCACTGCATTCAAACTAGCCTGGCTGCTGACGAGTAATACCCCGAAACCAGACCCAGGATGCTTGTTTTCCAGCCCTGGAAGGATCTGGGCTGGCAGTTTGGGCTGGACTGATTCCATGTGGAGCAGGGTCAAGACTGAATTGCATATGGCTGGGTCCAAACTGGGGTGGCATGGTGATAAAAAAAACCAATGGATTTAGCCCAGATTTGTGCCTGGGGATGAATGTTCGACGATGTTCAGTGTTCAGTCCAACATCTTTCTGTGTTGCTTAATTCTAATACAAACTTCCCACATTTATGACCTAGCATTTTGTTTGCTAAATCATGGCAGAATTTTTTTTTTAACGCCTAGTCAACTTTACCATTGTAAAAAAATTATGTTTATTTATTACACATTAGCAAGGCAAAGGGTAGGTGAATTCTTAAATGTGTCACTCCATGTCTTATTTAATGTTAACACGATCCTGTAAAGTTACTGTATGTAACTAGTCCAAGAGCAAGACCCAGGTCAAAGAAAAATAAGATCTTTCATTGCTATGTGGGAACATTCCAAAACTAAATGGTAGGACACTTCTACCAGCATCCAGGAGGCAACTGCTCAGAAAGTAATACGCTATGCAATCAACTCCAATCCAACTTAAAGCTGTAGAGTCCACTGAGGGGCTCAATGAAAGAACACACATGACAGGAGGAGGTGGTGAATAGAGTTCATCCTGCCTAAGAGGAAGTTATAACAGTGTAATCCAAGGAGCACGCCCCCAACATAATCACAGCCTGCAGTCACCCTGCCATCATTCCAGTGCCTTCAGGTTCTAGCTGCACTGCTTCCCTGCTTTACCTCCTCTTCTTCAAGCACCTGCCTAGATCACCAGCAGCTGAGGGAGGCATTTATGCCAGGCACCCATAAGCCCTCATGTGTTGAACCAACCCACTCTCCTCAATGTGTAACAATATCTGCTCTCAAAGAGGCCATGTGAAACATAGTGAGGGTCAGATAGTGATTGTTCAGAATGTGAAAAAGATAACTGGTAAAATGAGGGCAATCAGAGAGATGCTTTCTTAACATCATAGAGAACTATGTTCTGTCCTAACCTTTTTGTTTGCTGGCATTACAACTTGGATGTCTTTACAAACCTTCCTACCAGTTGTTGTTACCTCTCCCAGTTTGCCCGTACACCTTATTTCCCCAGGGTAACATGTTTCTCATGGGGTAAGGAGGAGATAAATGTTATTGTGGTTATCTGGTACTGGAGGAAGAGCAGGAAACTCTGTCCATCAAAACACAGCTCAAACTCTGACATTCCATCTGGGTTGGGGAACTGATGTTCATTACTTTTTTTGCAAAAATCCCTTTATTTTATAAATGTGGCTTTGTGTGGGACTTTTTTAACTGTGTGCTAAGACAATCCATGTAATTCTGTTTGGACTGCAGCTCCCTTTGTAAAAAGATTTTTTTCTGGTGTCACATGGCCCATGGGGAAATTGTCGTCTTCACTCAGTTTGCATGAGCACGCTGCAGCTTGCATGCTTCTTTGTGCACATTACTTCACAACTTGGCTCTTTTCACATGAGAACTCGTTGCTGTGTTTACTCTCTGCAGGATCCTGGGATTTTGTCTGAACATTGTGAGCAAGTTCGAACAACAATGCCTCTTGTTATTTTGTTCTGTCCAGGCCTTAGCACCTAGAAAAAACATACCAATGCAGCTTTTGTTTGGGACAACGTACTTTGGTCTTATTGGGATACACGAATAGGTAGCACACACTTGGAGAGGGACCTTTCCAGGGGGAAGAGCGAGACAGCCTCTATGATGTAGATCTACTCTCTATAGGCTAAGTTATGGGGTCTGCTGACAGAGTCCAGAGATCTTCTAATATATAATAATACTGCTTTTTAGCACGGGGAGGGAGGTTAGGCTCTATTGTCTTTTCATGATGACATCTCCTTTCATGATAATTGGACAGGCTGCTATGCTGACTTTATTTGTACTATGCATTTTTCTGCTTGTTGTGGCACATATACTGCTTGTTAGTGCATATTGGTTAAGATAAATATTTTAAACTGTTTCGTGTTTCTGTCAGATCTTAACGTGGACAAGTACAAGAGTGCGAACGAAAGGGTGTGTCTTGTTACCGCAATTCCTGAGAGATCTGGGAGTGTTGTGTTCTGGGGTGTCTAATTACTTGTTTCTCTGTGAGTGAGTAGGAGAACAAGCGAGACACTATAGCTAGTCGGTCCTGGTCTCATGGGTACTAAGATGGTAGGATGACTCAGTCCCTATACACCAAGGTCCCATAATCCTGCACATAGTTCTGTTTTGGGGCAGAATCCCTGCAACACTGGTGTTCCCAAAATGTTTAAATAATTTTTTCTCACCCATCCAAATTCAATTTTCCCAGATTAAGAAACATTATATTTTAGTTTATTTTACCCATTATCAATAATAATTTATGAATAAAAAAACAAATCAAATACAAAGATAGAAATCAGGGGTGTGCGTATTTTCCTTTATTAGTACATGGGTGTGCATATGATTGTATGAAATTGAATACCTTCATACATAGAACTTGCACTAGCATAGTAACACATATATTAAAGCACACACAAGTGTATTTAAAGTTCTATCAAGTTTTATTTGCAAATGCACTCTTAAGAAACAATTCTTTGTGAATGATGATTATAAAATGACTGCAAAACATGTGTTTGAATGAGTACTGTGCTGTAAGAGAAGTATAGGAATTTGGAAAATGGTGTTAACATCCCAGGCATGCTTTGGAGCTTGTGGTTGTGGATGAGATTGTGGAGATCGAGTAGGGCTGGAAGATGAGAATATGTGTTTGGTGTACATGGATTAACATCAGTGTGTGTGGTCTGCTTACCAAACATCTGGGGGATAATTTTAAGGTGGTCTACAATCGCATGCAAAGGTATACCAATGTCACAGCTATCCCAGAACTGAGATGAATGATATCTGAAAACCCTTCCCCCAGGTCAACTGGATTTGGCCATACAAACCCCTCCCCACATGTGGCCATCTAACAAGTTGTTTGGTAGGCATCTGAGAGAGTGTTGGTGGGCTTGCTGAATTGGGGGCTTTTACTCTTTACCAGGGATGTCTTCTCTCTCAGCTGATTGAGAGAAGACCAGAGTTGCACTTGTATGGAAAGAGTGTGTAGGTGTTTCAACTAAGACACCTGTAGGTTTAGGACTTTGTGGAGGGGAGATCTGCCGTGGTGGGACACACATCGGTGGCTGGCTACTCAGGAGGTCCCTTGGAGAAATGATGGCCAGGTGTGAGGTGGTCTTTGATTATGGGTTCTGAGGAGGGCCGAACAATGTCCTCATCTCCTCATACTTCTGCTTCTCTCCTTCACCCCCCCTTTCATCTCTCTGCAGTGGTGGCTGTCAATTTACTGCTTGAAGGAGGATAGCATTTATCCTGGTATTATCCATCAAGCTTCATTCGAGCAATAGTGTAGCATTATTGTCAGGTTTGGTGTTTCAAGGATCTGCATAAGGAAGAAGAAAAATGCTATATGTCCTACAATAAACTTTGTACAAACTACTTCACCAGATATGTTTCACAAGAGATTTGAAAAAAGGTCACTTACTAACTTAAGCACATGGCAAAACACTTAAACATATGAAGGTAATGGTTGATCCATACATGGAATTAATACTTATATTCAGTGACAACTCACCTGCTACTGCCACCAGTGTTTGCTTTGAGGATCAACCCCATAAGGTCAACTGCCAAACCAGTGTCCTTGAAGTTGGTATTATTAGTGTTTCCCCTAATCCAGTTGCTGCTGAGAATATTAATATGAAAGTTGGTATGTAGGAGCATAGAACAGAGGAGAGAAGTGATCATTGAAACAGATTATGCCACTGCAGATACAGGATGTACCATATTCCATTAACAAGTATTAAAGGGTGAAATAGTATACATTGGTAAGAAATGCAAAATGAGGCTGATAAAGTAGAGCTGATAGCAAAGAGTAGTGGAAGTAAGTAAGGGCCTGATTATGAGTGCGGTGGTCGTACTGCCGTACTCTTGGTGACACATCAGTGGTGGTCCACCGTCTGCCTGATTACGACTCTCTTAGTCGTTCCGGCAGTGGACTGTCTGCTGGACGACAAATCCGCCATTCCTTGGCGGTAGCCCAGTGGAGGGGCAATGCAATATGAAGAGCAGGACTGGTGCAGTCCCGCCCAGCATATTACGAATTTACCAACCACTAGCCTTTTCATGGGCTTGAGTCTGCCATGAAAAGGCTGGCGGTGGGGAAACAAAGAGGGTCCTACAGGGCCCCCATCCCACCAACAGCCATGGTGATGCATTAAGAGGGCCAGTTCCAGTACGGCATGGGCTTCATAGTCCATGCCGTGCTGGAACAGTTTTGCCATTCCCATTGGCATGCCTCTTCTTCAGGCACCGCCGTGGGAAAGCCAAAAATACTGTCCGCCTGCACAAGTTGAACTAATGATCAGGTGGGCGATCTTTGCGCGGAGGGCCGACGCAAAGTTGTAATCAGGCCCTTAGTAATAAACTTGCCTGATTGGCGAATGGGGAAAGGATGAATTGCTGCTGCCAAGGTGTCCCCTGTTGTTACCTGAGTAGTTGCTCACAGTCCGGACACTAGGGGCTGTTATTGATGCCTGAGTGAAATTTAATTTACACTGGTGTAACTTTGCATAATGACTGTTATGTGAAATACCTGAGATTATGCCATTACACTACATGGGGAATTAGATATCTGTTCATGTAAGGTTCTTTTTATTACATGAACAAGGGAAGAATGTGTTCTACTTATTAGCATGAACTGCACCCTCAGACCAAAAATGGGCAGGCACAGGAACATATTTGCTGTAAAAAATAGTATATGCTGGCATTTTGTGGACTAAAGTATAAACCTGCATCATTTTTTGGGCATTTCAAGTAATTTCAGCATTCGAAATTATGTGACGTCTGCCCAAGCTACTGCTATCAAAATGTAGTTTACATAACAGGCATATACAGGGTAAAGAGACATTCAGACAATAACATTACGAAGGTACAGTGATGTGTTGGATACACAGAACATCTGCAACAGAGTTGCTTCTCCTTCGAAATAGCAATCCGGATTTAGATGATATTGTTGTGCTGATATTTCAATGACATCTCCGAGGGTTAGGCACAGTAGCAACAGATAACACTTTCAGTGTTTAATTACAATGAGAACATTAGGATGTGTGGCAGAAGAAATATATCCTTTCACAAGAGGTTAGGAGAGTATGAATGCACATGTTGACCTGAACACCCAGACATTTAGCCTATCTGTTTGTCCATGGCACTTTTTATTAAAATATTAAAAACAAGCATACTTTGTTGTCGGCTTTGTGTAACATTAATAAGAGAAATACATGTTGTGCTACATGTATAGAGGGAAGGTATGGTTAAACCACTCATAAAAGAGCAGGTAAAGTTCAAAAAGAATATCTGAATTGCAGCAATAAAATTAAATTGCAACGTCGTTTTATACTGATTTAAAGTATATTAATATACCAGCGTGTGTTCTATGGTCATTTTGTAAGACAGGCAGTGTGTGTTGCCCAGATTTGGATGGACCTCCTCTTGCCCCAGCTGTAGGAATGAAATCACATGGACTATGTGAGACAAAGAATGGAAGCATCGAGATCAATATACACAATTTACTTTCTCAAGAGTGAGGGGTTTAGTGCCTGTGTGTGGGAAAGTCAATTATTTAGGAGCAAGCAGGCTGACAGTTGAGCTGCGGAGTTACCGTGCGGTCAAACGGAGTCGGGCGGACAGAACGGAATAGAAACGCCGGAAACGCCGACGGGAGCAGAACGGAATACAGCAGTGAGAGGTGGAGAGAGGGGATAGACACTGAAGAGGCTGAAGAGCCTGCCCGGGAGCAAGCGAGGGACATCAGGGTATTACCGCCCCCTTCCCTCGTGGCTCAGCTCCGCTTATCCCCGCCTGACTCCACCTGAGTCCAGCTTGGTGTGGGAAACACTGTTGGAGTCTACTGGAGACAGAGGGTGCATGTGGGAAGCAAGCGTGGCTGCCCTTTAGCAGGCGGCAGCAGTGAGTGTGTGCCCTTGGTGTCTTGCGGAGGTGGCCTCACTAGTCCAGGTGCAGCCTGCAATGCTACCTTGTGAGCCCCGCTTGCCTCGCCTTCTTCCTCGTGCCTGCTCCACCGTTCTACTATAATTATCCATACACCTCCAAGGCCGAAGTCACAAAGCTAGTTCAGCTGTAATTCAAGCCCACCACTGACTTACTTCAGTTTAACCCTGCTGCCCTACAGCCCACAGCCTATGTTCGCCAGCACTAATTCATCCGGAGCTGTGCTAATCGAGCCTGTGAGTCTGCAAATCAGAGCTGTGCGTTGGAGCGTTGGAGCTCGGCGATCGGTGTTCGGTGTTGCATGAGTGGCGCATCGGTGCATTGGAGCTGTGCCTCTCTGGTTGTGCCGGCCGGCATAAGTGTCCTCTCTCCCCTACCCTTTTCTATTTCCAGATCCAGCTCTAGCACCTGCCCATAGAAGAACCTAAGAGATTAAAAGACTAGGAGATGACCACGATGAAATTGCGCTCTGGTCAAGTACTATACACTAGAGAGTGCAAAAAAACTAAAGCTAACCCTTTAAGGAACAACTCATTACAAATAAACAATTTGAAATGTTTCAACGCCATCTCTTCCTTTTTTCCTAAAAAAGAGACAAGCTTAAATTCAGCAGGGATGTTGGAATCTACTCGAGAAGATCATGGAGAGGCTAAAGTTGACCCTGGAAAATCATCGCCAGTAGTATCTATTAAACTTTCTCCCATAACTTATTGGAATTTGGACTAGGGATGTCCAACACTCGGAGTCTAGGGTAGCTGACTCTTTGCTGGAACATTTAAGCCTCCACTCCCTTGCTAACTCCCTTGCTAACGGAGTCTCCCAACTTGAAGGGGTATCTCTCCTAGTCCCAAAAGTTGGAGACCCTATAATGGACGATTTCACTCTCCCCGATCTCAACATTAATATAAATCAGTCTCCTAAAATGTCTCACGCACCTAATCTGGAATCGTTCAGGATTCATATTCCCGCTACTTCACTCTCCTTCAATTCTCGTGGGCCCTCCCAGGATCGCCCCGTTAAAATCCAGCTGTTTAGTAGTACTCCCAGTGGAACAAGCATATTAATTTCACGGGGTTCATCTACTCCCAATTTATCCCCGAATTTTCACCCTTTTAATATTAATCAAAATGGTGATGTCAGAATCTTTACTTTGCCTGGAAAGAGTGCTGTCTTCTATTTTAGCCTTTATGGAGAAATCAGTAAGTAACTCCGACTTTATCCTGGATTCCCTTTTGGCTCTGACTAAGTTCATAGCATCCGAGCAAAGACTGCCGCCTGGTAAAGCCGGCCTACTTCTTTCCTGTAAACCTAATCCAGGGAAGAGGTCCTCTCCCCCTTTATCTCTGGAGGATAAACCCAATCAGCTTAAATCTACACAATCAGGCTCCCTTCTGCACACTAAAGGACGGGATTTTGGCGTTCAGGCTGGTAAGCCCTTCTCTAGTAGGGAAAACAAAATTAAATTGAAATGTAAAGAAAATGTAGATATACTCGACAAATTTCACCCTTGCACTCTACAGCAGCTTTTCTATCCTGAGAATGTAGCTTCAGTGGCTGTATCCCACCAGCAAGCTAAGAAGGAAAATTCAAGTATAACTCAAAACGTTTTCCTCATTTTCCTAAAAATAGGTGTAAAATCTCCTGAGTATCCTTTAGTGGATGGACTAAAAGTTGGTTGCTCACCCACTAAGGAAAAAGAGTCCAAGAATAAAAGTATTAGCGTGTGTAAGAAGTAAAAAAGGGAAAAATGGTGAAGGATGAATACAAAAAGGGCAAAACGGCTATGCTTCGACCCTAATCTAATTCTCAATCTATCATCAATCCCCGACTCAAACGTTATGAGGAAGGAAGATAGTCAACCAGAAATCAATCTATTGGGTCCACGTTCTCCTTTTTGAACCCAAGTGCACCAATTCAATCCTCCCAAAATGCCTTTGTATTGGATATAAGCGTTCCCCCTACTGTTCAGAGTAATTTGCACCCTAATGCTTCATTATTTTGCTTCCTCCTTAGGTAATATTGTCATTTATAATCCTTCTGAAAATCTGTCTGAGGTAACCTGCCAAATCAATCACTTACCTTTGGCCCCTTACACCTTGGATTTTTCGTTTCGTTTTTACCATGAGCCATTTATGAATAAACCCTTCCTATTGGGTTGCTTTGCTGAAATCCCTGGCCTCTAAATGATCTGAAGCAATAACCTAGCTCTGGTTCAGGTTGAAAAACACAATAACCTTAGGGGAGCAAGTGTAACGTTTGCATCCAAAGTTATCTCCCATTTGATATTGTCACACACTGATAAATTACGTTGCTGTGGTATTGACGTTCTTATACCTAAAGAGGATCTAGCCATAAAAAAAGTGTTTCAAAACCAGCAGTCTAACACTTATTCAGAAATCACCACAAGGGGCATACCCTTCCCGGAGAGAGAGAGAGAGTATATTGCAGGTCTCCCTTGGTAAAGAAGGAAGGAGGGTCTCAATCCTCACAGAGGAAATGACCCAGTATGTACTTCTTGTAGATGAGGAAGATAAGAAATGGAGTTGGGTAGTAGGCGCTCTTAATACAAATAGATCTATAGGCTTAAAATTTGGGAATTCTTCCTAGCAAGGATATTAATATGATATCTTGGAACGCAGCCGGCTAATGAAAACAAACTGTTATTTTTGAAAGAGCAGAGTGCTGATATAATATTTCTACAAGAGACTTGGATCACAGAGAACTGGTCCACTGAAGACTATTTGGTGCTGAGCCGGCCTGAGTTCCCAGTAAATGGGGGTCATGCTAAAGGAGGTATTGCTATTATGCTAAGTACAAGTCTTAGTTCGTAATATAAAGAATATATTCATTCCTCCAACTTAATTCAGGCGATTAAGTAAGATCTCAAGGTTGCCCAGGATCACTCAAATTCCCTGTTGATCGTACATGCATATTTACCTCCGATGCATCTACTTTCATCTACTAAAGGACCTTTTTGTTTTTATCTCCGCTACCTTGGAAAGTGAAGATTGCAGGTACCTAATGTTAGCTGGAGATTTGAATTCTAAAGTCTCTTCTCATAGTATAAGGGTATTTTCTAACACCCCAAAAAACGAAGCCTTAAACATCCCCCATGCCCAGTTACCGAATAAAAGCAGGACAGATAAAAGAGGAGCCACATTACTCAAAGAGTTGAGAAGCTTAGACCTTATAATCGCTACTGGGAGGTTAGATAATGATATCCCAGCAAATTATACAGATAAGGCGCCTACTGGGAGATCAATTATAGACTATCTAATTGTCTCTGTAGACTTCTTTTGTAAACTTATAAGTATGGAAGTTTTGGGAAAAGATTTTAGCGACCATATGTTGATCTGCTCCAAATTTGAATTTACTTGTAATAAGGTAGGTCCCTGGAACTTTAAAGGCAGCACAGTAGGGTTCAATGCAACAAATGGTAGAATTCATTGGAATTTTCAAGCGACCGCTAAATTAAAGGCGAGCTTAACTGTTCTGATAAGAGATCAGCAGCACTTAGTAATGGCCGAGTGTGATTCTCTCCATTCTGATTTACTTGAAGCCTTTTCCCATAATGTACGATCTCTGGCTGCATCGTGTAAATCATCACATGTTCCAGCTAAACAGAGATCACACTTCAATCCAATGCTTACTATAAATAGGGAAATAAATAAGTTAGTGAAGGATCAGTTCCTGAATTTTTCTCTTATACGAAATAGCCTAATAAACCTATTAAAAAGGAAAAGACAGAGGAAAAAACGCTCCTTAAAGCAAATGAAGGAAGATGTTGTATGGGTTCGGTTAAAAGAGGTGGCCTAAAAAAATAACTCTAAAAGGTATTGGGAAATAAGCGCTGACTGCTGTGGCACAAGAGTAAAATCCCTACCCATCCCTATTAAAGAAGAGGAATGGAAATTCCATCTGGTAGAACTCTACTCTGCAAATTCTAATTCTACCAGCTTTGTTCCCACTGTTCCCTACTCCTTCAAACCCCCTGTATAGAATCATGCACCCTCAATAAGTGATGTGGTAGGTTTTATTTAAAAAAATGAGACCCTCATTAGCAATGGGTCCTGATGAAATCCCCATGTCGGTAATTAAAAAGTAGCCATTTTTGTGGGCCACTTACCTAGCTCCACTGTTTAATTTTTGCTACTCTCAGGGGAAGACACCACCATCCTGGTCTGGAAGTATTTTAATTCCTCTGTACAAAAAGGGCCCCAGAACACATTCGGGTAACTACCGGCAAATAGCCTTATTAGATGCAGCGGGGAAAATATTTGCATGCAGTATTCTTGATCACCTCACCGATTGGGTGATGGAGAAGAAGGTCCTCCCTATAGAGCAAGCAGGTTTTAGGAAAAAATATTCCACCCTGGATAACATCTGCATGTTGAAACTAATTGAGGAAAAATACACGATTTCTCGTAGATCAAACGTGTATACGGCCTTCATAGATTTTTCAACGGACTTTGATGAAGTAGACCGGCCATTGCTATGGAGAAAATTGCATAAAATGGGAGTGCCCTCTCCCCTGTTATCTTTCATTATTGCCCTACCCTCTCAAACTTGGTGCCAGGTATTAATGGGAGTAAATCAAGGCTTACCATCAGTAATTCCCATAGAATATGGCCTGAAACAAGGTTGTTTATTAGTACCGCTGCTATTTTCTTTATCTATAGCAGATTTACATGAAATGCTTTTCTCAGTCAGAGGGAGATGCACCAAAGATAGGCAGCCGTTCTTTTGCATGTCTCATATATGCTGATGATATAGCAGTGATGGATCTAACCCCTATTGGGCTGAACAAAAAGCTGATAGCATTACAGAATTACACAGTGGCACATTTCTTGAAGATAAATGTATTAAAAAGCAAAATTTTAATCATGAAATGTAACAGAAGTAGAAAATCAAGTAATTTTAAGTGGCAAATTGGTCATGAAAAGTTGGAGGTGTTAGATTCAAATCTCTACTCAGGGAAACTAATAGCAGGCAGTACGAAGAATAAACTTCATATCAAACACAGTAAAGCTGCATCGCACGCTAATGGTTTTCGTATTTTCTATAGTGCAATGGGCAGAAGGCACTTTTTACATCTGCTGACGGTTTTCAAAGCAAAAATCCCACCGACTCTTCACTATGCTATTGAATCAATCCCTGTAAAGGACTGGAGTTTTTTAGAGAGGATTGAAGGCTAGATTTTTTTGTAAACTATGTAATTTTAATACGTTAGTTTCCGCTGCTGCTATTAGACTGGAATTTGACATGATAAGTTCCTATATCCAAGGTTTATCCAGGGTTTTATGTTGGGGATATCAGTTAAAAAATAGTGAGCCTTATTCATTAAGAGGTCTCATGCATCAAGAAATTTTCAACGATAATGTAGGCAAATATTCCCTATATTGTGATTTCTCTTTAGCACTAAAAGTTTTTTGTGTACAAGAAGTATCAGTGATTTCCCTCACGCCTTTAGAATTTAAAGCCTTCTTAAAAACCATAAGTGATAAGATCAGCTATAATAGAGATATTAAATGTTGTATTTCTAAAGAGAGATTAAAAATAATAGCCAGGATGAATTCTCCAAGAATTTCTCAGAAATATTTATCCTGGAATCTAGAACATGGAATTCGACGATGGCTCATCCTATGTCACATGAATCTTTTACCTTTAAACGACTTAACAGTAAACTGGTCCCAGAACATGAAAAATTGTAAAATCTGTAATTTCTGTGAGTTGAGCATTCAGAACATGGATCACATTTTGTTTGTCTGTCCAGCATTGGTTTTGAGTCATCATCGCTGGCTTCGGCTGATGTTTTTACAAAATTGTATTAAAAATGTAGCTTCAGCCCGCGACTTTCTCTTTTGCCCAAAGAACGAAGCAGTCTGTTTAAAACTATTCAACTTTTTTAAGGAGTTTATGTATATATTTGCATTTTTTATATATCCTTTAAAATGGACTGTTAACCCCCGTGCCTGTCGTCCTTTTATGGAGTCTTGATATTCTCTCCTTTTTTTGGACTGTATTTTGAACTTTATTGGCTGCTACTCAACTGCTCTCTGTGCAATTGGGTTACGTTTTGTTTCTCCTATTCTCTTGCTGCTCATTTCAAATCTCAATTCTCTATTGAAGCTGGATTTTGGATTGTATTCTACACAAGAACAGGCTACTACTCAATTGCTCTTTGCACAAGTTGGGACATGCTTTGTCACTCCCACTCTCTTGTTGCTAATCTCCAACTCAATTGTTTTTGCCGAAGCTGGATGTTGGATTGTATTTTGCAGATGAACTGGCTGCTACTTAACTGCTCTTTGCACAATTTGGGATATGCTTGGTTGCTTCTAATGTCCTGCTGCTATTCTTAAACTCAATTTTCTCCCAAAGCTGTTATGCGTTGCTGTCTAAACGTTTTAGAAATTTGTATATGTAGTTACTGCTATTTATTGTGTTTCGGCACAAAATAGGATTAGATTTAGATCTTTCTTAGGTTTTGTGGTAAAAGGAAAATGTATTGCTTACCCAATTACCTGATTGCTTTAGAATACTTATAATACACAAAGCCGCTAATGTTTAGTATGGATTTAAACGTATGCCACTTATTTTGGGCAGCAACCCAGGACCTCAGTGAATTGTGGTGTACCAAAAACTCACCTCAGTACCCAGAACCCCTATCCGACCAGTATCAGTGTCCCATTCGTTATCCGTATTATCTCGGAGGTCCCAATGTATAGACAACCCAGAACAAGCGACTTAGAGGATTCTCAGGAATGGTGGGAATCAGAAATACCTGTTCGCTATTATTCATATATCAATCCACAACAAAGTAATCAGAGACACGGTAAAGTTTAAAAGGTTTATTTTATAAACTACGTGTCCTAAGATGCAGTACTTTGGCTAACATAAGCAGACAAATGATTATAATTAAAACCATCCGCATTGTTACAATACCATAGAAAATGAAAGGAGAAATCATAGTATAAATGACAGTGGAATGCAGCCACCTTCCTTTCGATAGTAAACTAATATTATTAGACTAGTAGAAGGTCTCTAGGCTTGAATGGGGAACCCCATACCGTAAAGATCAGCTTAGGTGGATCACATCACAGGATCAGCTTTGCTCTGGAAATGTTCTTCTCCAGAATGTGTTTCAAACGCATGCAAACTGTAATATTAAAGGCTCTCAACATTCAGGTATTTGCAGCTGTGTGCATATTTTGACTAGAGAGTGGGCCGATCAACCTGGACTCAAAAACATACATTGTCTGGCGGCTCAGAGTGTTTTGCACACAATGTTCAGACCAAGGTCGCAGCGCACGTCTAGGGAGGTGAACAACAGACAGTTCTCATGTGAAGAAAAGGCAAGCAAGCAGTTCTCAAATAATAACATGTCTCAGCAGTGTCGTGTGCAAAAGTGGCAAGATGGCTTTCTAAAAGCTAACGCGCTTATGCTAACCTAGCAATGTCTGCATCTAAATCGCTACCTTCACTACAGAATCTATACTTGGTTCCTGTAAAACTTACTTTAACTTTTCCAGTATGCCAGCTAAAGCTTGATCAGTGAGCCACTTGGGGCCTAATAACTGGGGGAGCATGCCAGTGCTAATGTCACAGATATCCACTCTTAAATAGTGTAGAAAAGTAGATTATTAGTAGATGGGGTGTTCACCATCAGCCAGTAATAATACCACAATCACTAACAGGTTCAGTCAAGGATCAGTAAATGAATGCTTGCTCAACCCTTGGTAGCTTGGCAAATCAGCATCCAGGCTTAACTTAGGAGATATGCATGTGTAAAGCATTTAATGTAACAGAAACAACACAATAAACTTCCAACAGCAATTTAAGGTATAGGAAATATTTGTATCTTGAAAACAACACCAAAACAAAACAATTTCAATGTAGGGAACTAAAGAAAGATATGAATTTCTAAAGTTGTAGGTACAAATAGCGCCAAAAGGCTCAAAGTTCCAACTGAGGGTATCCAGACCGGGACATGATTACAAGTTCAGACATAGTACAATGGACCACAGACCAGGAGTAAGATCAAGTTAGGCTCACTGAGTATTGTACCATATTTCTTTGGTGCATGGTTTGCGCAGCGTTGCTTTGCGAGGCTTATAGACATTGGGCGTCGATTCTGAGCAGCTGCAAGAGCTGCAATGCGAGGCCCTGTGTTGTGTCTCATCACGCTACATTGGTTTCAATGAAGCTCTGAGGTGAAGCTTTGCAAGGCTTTGCTTAGACTTGCATGAGTTCTGTTAAAGCTGTGAGGCAAAGCTTTGCATCAACTCGCTTTGGTTCTGTTCAAGCTGGCAGATTAGCGACTAGACTTTGTAAGGCTTCTCCTTAGTGTGTGTCTGGTTAATACAACCCAAAGGAGTTGCTAACAGCTGACTATACCCCCTTCAAGTACCTTTCCTAGTCCCATCAGGGGGGTCCCCACCTGGCTTGAGATCAAGCAAGTGGGGGTGGTCTCAGTTCCATGAAATCTGTTTTCTGAAGAGGATCCTGCCTTTGAAGTTCAGCGTATCTACTCAGTCCCCTTCCTCTCGCTGGCTTCTCCAGGGTTCTTCACACCTACTCAAGGAGCAGCTTGGTTTAGACTTGCAGAGGCTGACCAATCAGAAGAGGCTGCTACTGACCTGCTTTAGGTAACTTCAGGACAGAAAGTTCTAAAACAACTTTCCTGTAATAGTTATACTAAATCAGACCTTGCCAATTTGTTGAGTTTATTTGTTACTATTAATTTGATACTTTGAATGACGTGGCTAGTTAGCTCCAATCAAAAGTTAGACTTTATGCAGTTTAATAAAGCCTTCCCATGTTAGTTTATGGGGCCAGCAGCACTACAATAGAGAAACACGACTTTAAGCTGTATTTCCTTACTAAAAAATATAAAACATCTTTTAAATCATCACAGCTTTTTATAACTATGCACCCTGTCCTTAGGACACATAGGGTAGACCTTAGGGGTGACTTTAAAGTAATAAAAAGGTCATTTTGGACTTTGGAAGTGCTTTTAATTCCAAAGTCGAATTTGAAAAGATGTTTAGTTTAAAAACAGCCTGCAAAGCAGGTCTGGCTTTAATATGGCAGTAGACAACACATCAGTACACACTTAAGTGCATTAGGTCCACAGGGGTCTCTAAACCTATATCTCCTACCATGTACTGGGGACTTACAGGCAGGTTGTCTTTGCCAATTACAATTATACCAATTAACATATACCTTTTAGAGAATAGAGCACTGGCCCTGGGTCTGGTTATCAGTCTGAAAATGGGGGTGATTAGGGCAAACAGGATGGCTGCCTTTCAAATATTATGCAGCCTGTTATGCAGGAAGCAAAGTGTGGTTATGTGTGACTTATTTAATATTAAAAATCAGGTGTAACGTGATTTTGACTGGTCTGTGCAGCAGGATTCAAACTGCTGCTGTCAGGCTACACAGGGTAGGCCTGAAGACACATTTTCACTACTACTGTAGTGAATGGCACAGAAGGTGTTGCAGTTTACAAGTGTTACAACAAACAAATGATGGACGGAATGCTGACAATGCAGACATTCTCCCCCAGTCAAGAGATCTGGGTTAAATCCATCGTTCTTTTGCCCACTACACCACCCCAGTTTAGACATGGCCATATGCAAATCAGTCTTGACCCTGTGCCTCATGGGAACAGTCCAGCCCGAACTGCCAAGCCATGTCTTCCCTGGACCGGAATCAAGCATCCTAGGACCGGTTTCTGGCTATCAGCCGTCATCAGCCAGGATAGCTTGACTCCAGTGGCGTAGTGAGCACGGGTCCCACGTCTGGGAATACCCATCCCACTTAGGGCGAAAAGCGTTACAACAAACAAATGATGGACGGAATGCTGACAATGCAGACATTCTCCCCCAGTCAAGAGATCTGGGTTAAATCCATCGTTCTTTTGCCCACTACACCACCCCAGTTTAGACATGGCCATATGCAAATCAGTCTTGACCCTGTGCCTCATGGGAACAGTCCAGCCCGAACTGCCAAGCCATGTCTTCCCTGGACCGGAATCAAGCATCCTAGGACCGGTTTCTGGCTATCAGCCGTCATCAGCCAGGATAGCTTGACTCCAGTGGCGTAGTGAGCACGGGTCCCACGTCTGGGAATACCCATCCCACTTAGGGCGAAAAGCGTTACAACAAACAAATGATGGACGGAATGCTGACAATGCAGACATTCTCCCCCAGTCAAGAGATCTGGGTTAAATCCATCGTTCTTTTGCCCACTACACCACCCCAGTTTAGACATGGCCATATGCAAATCAGTCTTGACCCTGTGCCTCATGGGAACAGTCCAGCCCGAACTGCCAAGCCATGTCTTCCCTGGACCGGAATCAAGCATCCTAGGACCGGTTTCTGGCTATCAGCCGTCATCAGCCAGGATAGCTTGACTCCTGTGGCGTAGTGAGCACGGGTCCCACGTCTGGGAATACCCATCCCACTTAGGGCGAAAAGCGTTACAACAAACAAATGATGGACGGAATGCTGACAATGCAGACATTCTCCCCCAGTCAAGAGATCTGGGTTAAATCCATCATTCTTTTGCCCACTACACCACCCCAGTTTAGACATGGCCATATGCAAATCAGTCTTGACCCTGTGCCTCATGGGAACAGTCCAGCCCGAACTGCCAAGCCATGTCTTCCCTGGACCGGAATCAAGCATCCTAGGACCGGTTTCTGGCTATCAGCCGTCATCAGCCAGGATAGCTTGACTCCAGTGGCGTAGTGAGCACGGGTCCCACGTCTGGGAATACCCATCCCACTTAGGGCGAAAAGCGTTACAACAAACAAATGATGGACGGAATGCTGACAATGCAGACATTCTCCCCCAGTCAAGAGATCTGGGTTAAATCCATCGTTCTTTTGCCCACTACACCACACTGGACTGTTCCCATGAGGCACAGGGTCAGACTGATTTGCATATGGCCATGTCTGAACTGGGGTGGCAGAGTGGGCTAAAGAATGGTGATGGATCAAACCCAGATCTGTTGACTGGGTGTGAGTGTTTGATTGGTTCTGATGCTCCGTCCATCACCACCCCCTTTTGTACCGCTTTGTTCGCCATAAGTTGGCAGGGTATGCTCAGACGTGAGTCCCTTGCTCACTTTGCCACTGGATTCAAGCAAGCCTGGCTGAAGACGGCTGAAATGCCAGAAACCGGTCCTAGGAAGCTTGTTTCCGGTCCAGGGAAGACATGGCTTGGCAGTTGGGGCTGGACTGTTCCCATGAGGCACAGGGTCAGACTGATTTGCATATGGCCATGTCTGAACTGGGGTGGCAGAGTGGGCTAAAGAATGGTGATGGATCAAACCCAGATCTGTTGACTGGGTGTGAGTGTTTGATTGGTTCTGATGCTCCGTCCATCACCACCCCCTTTTGTACCGCTTTGTTCGCCGTAAGTTGGCAGGGTATGCTCAGACGTGAGTCCCTTGCTCACTTTGCCACTGGATTCAAGCAAGCCTGGCTGAAGACGGCTGAAATGCCAGAAACCGGTCCTAGGAAGCTTGTTTCCGGTCCAGGGAAGACATGGCTTGGCAGTTGGGGCTGGACTGTTCCCATGAGGCACAGGGTCAGACTGATTTGCATATGGCCATGTCTGAACTGGGGTGGCAGAGTGGGCTAAAAAATGGTGATGGATCAAACCCAGATCTGTTGACTGGGTGTGAGTGTTTGATTGGTTCTGATGCTCCGTCCATCACCACCCCCTTTTGTACCGTTTTGTTCGCCATAAGTTGGCAGGGTATGCTCAGACGTGAGTCCCTTGCTCACTTTGCCACTGGATTCAAGCAAGCCTGGCTGAAGACGGCTGAAATGCCAGAAACCGGTCCTAGGAAGCTTGTTTCCGGTCCAGGGAAGACATGGCTTGGCAGTTGGGGCTGGACTGTTCCCATGAGGCACAGGGTCAGACTGATTTGCATATGGCCATGTCTGAACTGGGGTGGCAGAGTGGGCTAAAGAATGGTGATGGATCAAACCCAGATCTGTTGACTGGGTGTGAGTGTTTGATTGGTTCTGATGCTCCGTCCATCACCACCCCCTTTTGTACCGCAGTTTACAAGTGGCATTTTATTTTTCAGGGCAGTGGTTTATTTCCTTACCATATACTATTGCCTTATAAGAATGTTAGTAGCACCAATCAGGATCAAGTAAATATTTACATGTTTTAGGAGGATCACAGGCCCATTACTCCTGGGTAGCAGAGGTAACAGTGCACATAGTTCTAAGTATGTCACTAAATAGGGTGCAGAAAATATGTAAAATGTGGGAGACTGTATAGAAAAGGCATATTTTCTCTGCTATGTCTGAGAGTATATATTTAATTTGTGTTTTTTTGTGTAAGATGGGCAGGATAAAACTGCATAATGGCAAAAAATTGGAACAAGTTGGGATAGAAAGCTGTAGATTTCTTACCTGATCTGATGTTCATGTTGAGGTTTTGGTTAAGATACATGGTGGAGGAGGCCTGCACCTTAAGTGGGTAAAATGGACATGGGATTTAAGTCTGCCTTGCCATGGAATCCTGCCCTTTGCCACCTGAATCCTGCCCTTTCTTTTAATACCTACAACAAGTTGCGCCTCCTCGCCGAAAGCATTAACTGTCTTCTCCCCCCTACTGAGGCTGTATGGAGTCAGACCGTGTACTTCCTCCTTCTCAGTAAATTTGCTTTTCCTCTTCAGTGGCAATGGATGCATCATGGAGTGTGGTGTATTGGTAGTACCTCATTGAAAGTTAAAAGTGTAGGGCCTAGGCTGTGAGCTGCATTTAAGTGCTTCTTGTGTGAATGTATGTCAGACGTGTATGATTTTGTAAAAGTGTAGACTAGTTCCTCACTCGATTACATCCAGAGATCTCTGCCTTGGTGGATAGGAGTAATTCTAATGTTACTGATAGTAATTCTAGGATGATAAATCCAGTTGTCAAAGACTCCACCCCCTCATTCATAGGTTGAAGACTCATAAATCTACATCTAGATGTCAATCGCCAAATAAAAACAATGAATTCCATTAATGAAGACATATAAATCTATGTATAGGTGTAAATTTCCACATGGGGGGATCATTATGATGGCGCAAGGACCGTCACCGTCGGGCCGGTGGTTGCGGTCCTTCCGCCATCACACAGGAAATTTCCATCTCCAAATTATGATGGCGGTGGGAATCCCAATGTGTCCGCAGCGGATGGAAAGTCCATCTGCCACGGTTCCGCAAGGCGGTCCTTTTCCGCCCACCCTGCGGAACCAGGACACAGGGCAGCACTGCAGCGGAGCAATGCAGGCACCGCGGTAGGCATTACGAAATCCCTTTCCCCCTGTCTTTTTGTGGCGGTCATCCTGCTGCAAAAAGACAGGCAGAGGCTGGATTCGGGGGGCCCGTTGCCGGCCCCCTCTGTGAGAGGGGTGCACTGGGAAAGGTACCCATGGTACCCCCCTGCATTTCAATAACCATGTGGCAGGCACTGTGTGGTGCCTGTCACGTAGTGCAGGGAAAAGCAGTGCAAGCACTTTTAACACTGCGTACGGCGCTGCAGCCTGCAGCACCGTCCGCAATGTTAAAAGCCCAGGATGCGCCCGCCAGTATGGCGGGCGCATCCTAATATGTGTGGTGGGACAGCTGCATGTCTAGCGGGTGATCCCAGCACTGCAACAATGGCGGGTGGGCTGATGTAATGAGCCCCTTAGTCTTTTTTCATTTATCATACACTGCCCATTTTTGGGGGGTTGGGGAGATCACGTGCTGTTTTGTTAGCGTCCTATTCCAGTAAACGTTAAGGAATGCAGACACAGGTTCTGGTTTCTTTTGATCAGGTAAGATTTCTTTATTTTACAATAACTTATATTTAGTAGTTTAGGATTGCTTCATTTGAGTTATAATATTAAGATAATTTGCACATTTTTGATTGAGTGAATATTTATAGGTTGTTACTATGCATGTTTTAAATGTTATCAGAGATTTGCACGAGTGGTTATTTATGCTTTAATGTGCATATTGAATGCGTACTCCACTAGGGATGTGAAATGGTACTATGTTTGCAGATTACTTAGTATTTACGATGTTTGGGGGTCTGGGAGGGTATCATTGTATTGTAATTTTATTTTGTTTACGTTTTATTTGTTTTTCCACTTTTTTAATTTTATCATTTTTGGTAGTATTCATTTATTTGAATTTGTGGATGTTTGCAGAGCACTTAGTGGATGTTCCACATATTCAAAACTGTACACCAGCAAGATGGTGAGAGGTTAGAACATGGCAGCCAGCTAGCAGCTTGCTATGGGAGCACTCTGCCCGAGTTGCACGTATTGAATTATAGCACGGCAATCAAACGTGAAACTTAGAGACTGGGGAGAGGAGCCCTTCTTTCCACCTTTGTTTAACTCCTTATTCTGGATCACCTCTTTTTTCTTCCAAAAGTGACAGCACAGCCAAAGTTGTATACAGCAGCCATGGCGGACTCACAAAGGAGAGAAAGCAGGTCCGAGCACTGGGTGAGAACCGCGCTCGGGCTCCATAAAGGGCAGAGGGCCACGGCGAGAATCTCCCTCTGAGCAAGGGGAGGCAGAGACTGCATGGGCAGCAACAAAGAGGGCAGCAGTATGGAAGTGACTGTCATAAGCAAACTGGGAGGCACAGAGCAAGAAGAAGCTAAAGAATCAACAGACCTTGCAGGGGGAAAGAACTTGAGCAGTCCAGAAGTCCGGTAAGCAGGTGTGGGACCAAGGGGATTGCGGATACCAGTAGAAAGGAGGCTGTAAAAAGATTACACTTGGAACTGGTTTGGTGATAGGGCAAGGAAGTGGTTCCAGGTATGCAGTAAGAAGCATTAACAAAGTTATAATGGAAGTAAATCCCCAGTCTATGGATTTATTGTCGAAATAGACAAAGAAACAGCGGTGGAAAATTCTGAGGGACAAGGCAATGCATTAAAAGGATATAAGTGACAAGCCAAGGTTTAGTGATAATTAAAATTTTACTCTAATATTGCCAAAGATAGGAATACAAGAGAACCAGTCAAAAGAATCAAAATTATCCCCCTTGCAGTGGAAATATTTTAAGGTACTACCCAAGACACGCATTTCAAATGAGGGACCTAGAATTAGGGAGTAGGAGGCCCCCAGAAGAGCACAGGGAGTACATGTTCAATAAACATCCATAGACAGTATGGCATCCGGGGAGTTCTCTAGTTTAACTAGCGACAATAGATTCCAAGGGCTTGTAGTTGAGAACCAGGAGGTGCGAAGCATGGACAGGCAGCAAAGCTTGACCTTCAGGAAAAGTGGGACTCCCTTTGACTACGGGGTCCGAAGCTGGGACAAGCTTGATGATGCTAGGGGAGGCACAAGAGCAAACAAGTTAGTCCATAGATGACATTATCTGCTTGCTATCAATTGGGATTAGAAACAGATTTGAACCCTAAGAATTTAACCAAAAGGAGATGCAAGTTATGTGCAAAGATACAGGGAAACATTGGATGAACTGGGAGACAGGAAAGCAATTTTTGAAGGGGCTGTCAGTGAATAAAAATCTGTAGTTGAAACCAATCAGGAAGACATCTGCCACCAAAAGGCAAATGAGACGGGACTTGTGGTGAAGCTAGAGGCTATGGAAAAAAACCAAAAGAAGAACAATTTGAGGATTTTAAACATTCCAGAGGGGGACAGTTTGAAGGCGTTTGTGATTATATCAATAAAGGAAGGTGTTCATATAGAAGAATTGAAACAGGCTTTTTTTAAGGATATACAAAGGTAACAGAAGTAAACCAAGGAGGATTTTGGTGAATTTCCTTACCTACACTATCAAGGAGCACATTTTTTTGAGTGCACTGAAGCAAAAAAAGTTATGTGTAGATGGGGTTATGTTTGAAATTAGATCAGATGTGTCCTCCTGAATCACCCTTAACAGGCAGTGGGATTTGGGGAAGAGTATAGAGTCATTAATGAATTGGGGGCCACGGTCCAACTAAAATTCCCTCATAATCTCAGAGTTATATACAATAATAAGATGCACAACTTCAAAGAAATCAAGGAGTTGGATGAATTGATAGAGGATATAAATATGAGGAACAGAAAGTAAGAAACGGGTGAATGTAGATGAGTTAAGGCTCTCCTGTTAGCCCTCCAAACATTTTGGTTGCTTTTTTACTGAGATTTTCAAAGCCTGACAGAAATCGATTTGGGCTTGTGAGAGCTATCTAGCTTTTGTGTTTTGCGTTTTTTGTTTCTCTTTTTTGGTTTTGTATAATGTTGATATGCACACTCCCGAGGAATTGTTCCCATAGGCTTTAGGCCATGAGGAAGACAGTTAGGGTCTCCGAAGGGGGCTGAAGGAGGGGACTGCTATGGGTTGAGGGTGCTGGGTGCGGTGCAGGTGGGATTTTGTTTTTTAAAGGGTCCTTACTTACTGAATAGATCTTTTTAAATCTCGAAAATGGGTACAACAAATGGTCTACACCCTTGCACCGTCGGTGCATCACGTTGTGTGACACACCAATGGTGCAACCTGCTGCGTGAAATTTACAAGCACACATAAAGCCACCTTGTGTGGCTTGACGTGTGTTCATAAATATCACCCCATTTCATACAAAACGTTGCATGTTAGGAGCGTGATATGGGTGTTGCTGTGGGTGATCCCAAGCAACACACATGTCCATTGATGCATTGCCAGATTTATGAGCAATCGGAAACCTGGAAATGCATCAGGATGCTACGCTACCCCAAGGGGTGGACTAGCGTGGCTCAACGAGAAGAAATATTTTCATTTTTCCTAGTTTTTCCTCTCCTTCATTCTACAGCATGCATTGGAAGAGGAAGTCACCTCAAGTTATTGTTTTTGCACTGGAAGGTGCCCATTTTTGCACAAAAACAATCTCCCCACAACGCAGGCATCCTTGTACCATGGTGCAAGGGTGCCTGCACCCGCACATGGCAGCAGTTTGTGCGCCAGCGCAGGGAAAGGCACAGAGATGCAACATGTTGCCGTAAATATGTCTCATCCCTGTGCCTCGAAACGAACGCAGCGAGGCGCAGCAAAATAACTTGTGGCACAGCCCTTCATTAGTTTCCCATAAATAAGCCCCTCAACATGTAGGGGCCTATCTGTCATATCATTCTTCAATGTATCTCAACTTTAAATTAGATACTATGATCGAACAGCGGAGGTGGATGTTAGATCGCACACTCCTGTTGGATGAGGAACCAGTAAGAATACTTTGGTTAGAAACAGAGTTGTTTCAGATAAATGTGGGCTCCACATCTGTGGGTATGGAATGGGACTCCTTGAAGGCATTCTTAAGAGTTAGAATCACCAGCTTCATCTCTTTTAAGAAAAAGACCTACAATTTGGAGATTAAGGAGTCCAAAGCACAGGAGGCAAAAGGGAAATTGACACAATTTGGACCCGGGAGAGGTAGAATCATTGAAAGAGTCACTGCAAGTAATAAAGGAGAGGGTGATGGCAGTTGTGAAGGGTAGAGTCAGAAAAAGGTGGGAAGCCAGCAAACTAGCCCACTTTGAGTATGGAAAAAACTGTGAAAAACTATTAGCTTGGAAGACAAAATCCGATTTGGTTAGGAAAGTTCATGAAGTGGCTAAAAAACTATGCAGAGATCAGTGTGTGGGCAGAGTTTGCCAGCCGCCTATTCGTTTTTCCACGTGCAATTCGGAGTGCATCCTCGCACTCCAAAGTGTGAGTGAATGGCATCAGGCAGTTTTCATGTGCATATTTGCATTCAAAATCATGTAAACAGCACCATGCGGTTTGCCTGGGCATGACCATCTTGTATTTCTACTCTCTGCTGATTTTCAATCCCTCTTTAATCACTTTATTTCTCTCCCTATCCAACATATCTATCCCTAATTTGTATTTCTTATATTAGTGTGCGTCTTTGCGTATTTTATGTTTTTGTGACTTTTGTATTTTGTTTTCCTTCTCTTACTCCTTTATATATATTTCTTTTTCTTCCTTTTCCTTCTTCTCTCATCTTTCTTTACCCCATTGGCAAAGGTTGGTCTACCTCGCAGGCAGCACAGCCTCTCAGGTGTGCATACCTGGGTGAACTGCAGTGAGGAGGTGCCAGCACTAGTTTTTTCTGTGCAGTACCACCTGCCCCCCATGCTGACAGCAGGCGGCAGACCCAGGAGTAGATACCTCCTGTGGGAGAATCGACTGCACTAGCGGAGGGTGTGTCAGTGAGTGAGGCACACCAACCAGGCTCGGCGCACTGTCCAGCAGCTTACGCACCTCTGGGCGATATCTTAGACTGGGAACAGGACCTGCTCGACCTGCTAGATGCCGAGATTCTGGGGCTCAGTTAGTATTAATTATTTGTTGTGTTTGAGTTCTAAAATGCTAACATTATTCTTCTGAATAGCATGCTGCTCACACTCGGAGATAAGCTACATCTAGTTTGCGTTGTAATATTAATGTGAAATCCGGTTTCTAGTGTCTGCAGGTGTTCAGCGCTACCTATTTGTACTCATCATTTGCTCCCACTTTGGCTGATTAATTAAGAAGCCATTGCCGACTACCCTCCTGTCATCATACTGAATCAGTGATTGCAATGATTTACCATTCTCTCTGTGACTTTGTTTATGTAGCTCATACAGTTCCATGCTAACAGCAATGTGTAGTATGCATCTATGCATTGCAAAAAAGGGAGCTAGAGTTGGTCCATCATAGGGGTTGAGAAATAAAAATAGAATCAGAGATCATTCACTGAAATCCATTTTCCAAATGCACTTTTTTAAAAGGAAATTAGGAATAGGGATTTTAGGATTAATATGGGCATCTCAACAATAGTCGATAGACTCAAAACTAGTACTATAGATGAGGTGATGTGTTTTAGAGAAGTAAAGTCATGTGACTGCATTTTCCTGGCATAATAATTTTGTAGAGATTAACTAAATCACTAATCTATTTTTTATCTTCTTCACTTCTTACATCAGCACCCAAAGGCAAGAAGAGGGATGTTGCAGAGGGTGCAGGAGTAGCTGGTCATCAGGAGGTGTCAATCAACAGTGCTGCTGTCGAGGTCTCTGCTAACTCCAGTGAATCCTTTTATTTATTATTATTATTTCCCTAATGTTGGATTTTTCGATTGTTGTGGGCATAGGGTAGAATCTTGGGGTATTGGAATGTTAGTGCTGGGTTCCAGGATGGGAGTTACCGTCTGGAGACTGGTGTTGCTGGTGAGAAATAAAGTTGCTCTGACATGCTTATCTGCCGTCTTCCTTCCACATGTTGACGAGGATGGGATACGAACCCAATCGTGCAAAGCACAATGGATTCAATATTTGTTTAATTCCTGTTATCCCTAAATGATCTTTTTCCCCTTATATTATATGTTTTTCTTTCTTGGTAGCTGACTTTTTTGGGTCTTTAGTCTCTATCAGTTCACTTATCTTTCTTGGTAATCTTTCCCTCGCTCCTCTATATCTTGTGGTACTGTAAGATTAAGACTAAGAAGAACACATTTTTGGTACTCTACTGTCTTCCATGAAGAGAGGGATGGATGGGCGAAAGGATGGTTGGAAGAAAGGGTGGATATTGAATGGATGGATGAGGGATTAGAAATGTTGATGAAAGATTGGATGTGTGAAAGTAAAGCTCAATCATGGTGGCTATGGGTGAATTAGAATGAAAGGATTAATGAAAATTTGGATTGCTTGGATGAATAGGAAAGGCAGCTCTTCTCATGGAGAGGAGAATACTGCTCACCTACTTTACTTATTTTGTTTATGTAGGGTTATCAAAGCTATGGCTCACAGTGGGGGTATTTTTTTAATTTTTGTTTTACTTCCATGGCTCACTGTATTTGTTAAGCAAGCCAGATGCATCCTATCCATCATTCTTCACCCCCCATGGCATTTTACCACCTATGACCAAAGTGCAGCATGGTTAACTTTGTGACTGCAGTGTTGGCTGTGCAATGTGCGCCCACTTCAGTTAATGCAGCATTTACAAAGTTTTAGATGCATTGAAGACTAAACACACAAGGTGTGTTTTCACTCCAACCAACCAGTCACCTCTTAGTACTTCACTCCTATATTTTTTCCTATGTTCTTCCATCCCAGCCTACCAAAACATTGGAAAATTCATTCTTGGCATATGCCACATTTGATTTTATAACCATGTGAAGTGAAGCAATTCCAGAATATATTTCATGATTTTCAATAACAGATTTATTTTAAACTTGTTCATATTTTTCATTTTCGACATCAGTCGACTTAAGCCAAGGATGATGAAATGATGATCAGGCTAGTGACCCCTCTAATCTATATCAAAGCTCTACTGTACCCACCTAAATCCCTCTACCCCATCCTGCAGTAGAGTAAGTCAAGTTTCCTTTCCTTAATTACTGCCCAGTGAATTATTTGTTGGAAATAATATGTGGTGGTGGGTGAGTCCAGTGAGTAAAATAGTAGTAAGTGCATTATTTGATGTCAAATTTGGTGTATGGAATACACTGTGACAAATGTACCAAATACAATCTATATACCCCGTTCCTTTACCTGTAGTGCAGGAGAACATTTTCACCTCATATGTGAGGGTTGTGACATAGTATCTTATTTATTATTCATCAGCCTCTTTGGAGTCAGGGCAGAAAGAGAAATACAACTGGAGAAGAGCAGAGCCTGTATAATTAAAAATAGACAATTGTCAACTACAGCGGTCCCAGCTGCAGACAGTACCAAAATACCTGATGCGCTGGCTAGCATTGAGCATGGCTCCGTTATTTTAGCACAACACACAACTTATTCTCTCTATAGTGCATAATGTCATACTCTTTAATGAGTGTAATTTATGTCTCTACTCAAAGTGTCTGTTTATACTTACTTAAAAGAATGAAATCACTGTTTTTTAATCTAATGCTATTCTGCCTTAATACTTTTCTGCCACACAGTCAGTGCTTTTTATGCAAGGGAGGTGTGGGTAAAACAACATTGGCCTTGTGAATCTCTTAATCAGAATCACATGAAATTCCAATGGCCCGAGGGGACCAGCAATGTACTGCTACTGTGCGGCTCACTAATTTAAAACAATTGTTTCAACAGAGCATTATTTAAAATTTGCCTTTTTTGTTTTTCTCAATATAGCTACTCCTGCTGGTTTAGCCATACCACCCACGAGGCAGGACATAGAGGCCCGTCTGAGGAGCATATCCAGCTGGTGGACCTGGTAGAAGAGAAGGAAATAAATGCCTCTCAGCCAGGCCCCAGTTCAACCGGACCACCTGAGTCTCCAGCCTCGTGGCCATCCCATCGCTGGAGCCACCACCTGTTGACATCAACTGCTGCCACCCCCTCCCACACTGACAACAGCAGACCATTGCTGCAGCACATCCTACCACAGTTGGACACCATAGTGAGCCGGCTTGGCATGATAGAGCAGAGCCTGGATCAGCTCTGGACCCAAATCTTGAATGCCCTCTTCTAGACCTTTTTTAAAGTTTTAGTTTCAGTTGGAGGGACTTATTGTGGGTGGAGAGGGTGGGAAGGGAGTTGGGAATGTTTTTTTTCCTTAGGGCATTTCTGATTTTTGTACATTAAGGGTTGGATCAGTTTGTTTGGGCAGAGGAGTGGGCCTGTTGTGTGAATGTAGAGGATGGGTTTGTTTGTAAAAAACATAAAGGGGAAACTTATTATATTTTATCAGAATTTATCCCTGAAGTACTTTTGTTTTACTTTTACTTTACACTACTGCTTCAATGTTCTTATGCAGCCTGTTTAGGTGCTTGTAGAAGTGTACCGCTTAGTTATAGAGTCTATGTTGATCATTAGAGGGGATGCTGCCGTGACCTATATTGTCCCCAACAACCTAGATAAACAATAACTTGTAGTGGCAGTTAGTTACTTACTTACTAACTTAACTAGTTCACTTCACTCTATAGTTGTTTTACCTGAATATAGTGAAGCAATAAAAAGGAAGGCATCTCAACTTCACAAGGGAGGTCTCACTTCTACCCAGGTGATCTCCAACTGTAGGATTAATCAGAAGAATTATCCATCATAGGCAACTAAATGGAAATAAAAATACTGAGTAAGTGGGTTATATCAAAGCTATACAAAGAATTGACACCAGACTTCTACATGATGACACAACAAGAATCAATGATAGTGATAAAATAACGAAAACATTCAAGAATATTAACTTGAGCAATGGGGAGCTACTAGTAACTTATTGAGTCATAAAAAATTGACTCAAAGTCTGGAGTGAACAAGCTTAGACATTTACGGTTACACAATACAAGGCCTGAATGATGATGCTGACGACTGATGTTCTTCATTCTATATCTAAAATATGGATCGCTTTTTATGCATGGGTGGGTAAATGGGGCCAGTGTGGGCTGTTGATTAGAAGATCCTGCAGTGAGTTGGTGTTGCTTTCACCACATCCACCCCATCAAGTGTGTGATCCAATGATGGTATAAATTAAGCTAGACCTCAAAAGATCATACAGCCTGAGGGAAGAGGGTTAGGGGTTTGATGAATGGATGGGAAAGGGAATTTAGGAAAAGGTTTGACAAAGACAAACACTACACAAGGACAACATTCATCTGGGCAATGAGCAGCACATCATTCGTCATCAATCTGTTGTAGAAGGAAATGAAGAAATGAGTATGGCACAGTACAGGTAAACGCATTGCAAACTGTCTTTCTGCCCCGGAGACCCATGTTTTCAGATATCTAAATGTTCTTCTACGTTGAGAACCCACCCACCCAGTTCTCAAAATATGATTGTTAAAATAAAAATTATTGTGTATTGCAAAATTAGGTGCTGCATCTGCATTCTCCTTGGGAATGTCCATCACTCTTGGGTGCCAGTCTGAACTGGTCTGATAGGTAAGCAGGTGTGTTGAAGTTAGCTTTCGCCTTTCGTTCGTGCAAGAGGCTAGAAGGCCTGTTGATTGAAAAACAAAAACTGCATTTTAGAGTCAAGGAGAAGGACAGAAGGGAGGTAAGCTTCATGAGGAGTGTATCAAGAAGGCAGAGCAAAAAAATAAATAAGAGGGAGGACCCAGAGTTTCACTTTTGCTACCTGTGCAATACACACACATAGCATTTCACAAATCAATGCACTTCTCTCCATTTTACATAACTGAGTTCTAGGCCTCAGACTCATGGTTTCCCTTTGAAGTTGATACCATCTTGCTTCTAGGTGTTGTTGAGGTATCCCATGGCTCTTTCATCCTCCTCCTGACCCTGAGTAACTCTGTTCCAGACCAGTCATGATCCAACCAAGATAGACATGTAGTACACTGCTGTTGAAGAACAAGTAGAGAAACAGAATTACAGTATTTTGCATAGGTTTTGTTTGTTACCTAAAGTGTCTGTTCAGGTCTAAGATGAACCAGAAAAAAAGAAGAAGGCCCTGCAAGTAAATCTGGCTAAGTGTGAAAGAGCCAATCACCTTCAGTGATACAATTATTGCCCATAGCTCAGGCCCCAAACATTACAAATCATCTAAAGCAAGTTCCCAAAGTACAGTTTAACACCCTCACTCACTGTCTGCCACCACATGATTCACCAATCATCACTCGCAATCACTCGATAATCAGATCACTCGTTGTAATGGCTACCTGTTCCAATCCAAGCACGGTGGTAGGTACACTATCTGCCCCTTTGAAGCACGAAACAGATTGGAAATTGGCAGTCTTGTACATCAAATGATCGCCTGGGGCAGCCCTCCTATATGAATAAACAAAAATTGTGGAGGCTTCTTCAATTTATACCGGTCCGACCAACTGCCATCCGGCAAAAGATGTGATTTAAAAAAATGGTGAGGCGGCAAAATCTGAGACAAAAATAATGTTCCACCTGCTATTTTTTTTACAAAGATAGAAACAAGAAGAAATGTAAAAATTATATGGGTGCACTGGCATACCAGGTCCAGGAAGTAGAGGTTATCCTCAAACTCTAGGTGGTTCACCTAGACGTTGGTCAGCTAACACACGTGATCCTGAACAATAACACTCCCCATGTGCTGTTTCAGGAATGGTGTAATACAGAGGTATGAAATGTTTCATGTTGATCATAGTCAATCTCTCCACATTTTAAGGGAACAGACTGGTGCTTCTCACTGTATCAACTGCACCAGCTGCGCTGCTCAGCAGACACACTGGCTACAGGACAAGCCAGAAACTATATTGCCAGTCTGCTGAGCTCTTGTCATTGGTGCACCTACCCACACCAACATATCAATGGGCTGTGATCCACCTAGGCCTCTTTTGGATCATCCAGATATGCCTAGAACTTCCTGTGGACTGTCAATGATGCTGCCACTTGCTCAACCTTTTTTGCTATCTCCCCTTTTGCACTGGACTTCAGCCCTGCCGATTGAAACCAATTCAATTGAGAGGTTGGGTCCGGTCCTTCTGTTGCTGTTGTTCCCGGTATTCTGGTTGATGGTGTTGTTGGCTGCTGTGAGACAAGACTGTCTTCTCTGGAAGTTGAAGGTGACACCCCTGAACTCTGTGGTGGGGCTCTAAGTTCCAGCCATTCTTCTTTCAGGTCTCCGGCTTGCTCAACAGTCCATCTCTAGTACTTTGAAACAACTTCTTCAGAAAAAGGAATGAAAGTGGGCAGAATCTTTCGTACCTTGGATCAAGTAGTGTGGCACAGATGTGTTCTTTGGATGCAATGATGACATGTTGCAGCCTTGTATTACAAGCCAAGCGAAGGCTTAAGCTCTCAACCAAGGCTTGAGATTCTGTGTTTTCATTCACACCCGTGGGGGTGAACCTTTCAGACACATTTTTTACCTGATCCTGTAGCAGATGCAACGGGATAGCTTGGCCCATCATACTGTCCTCCTTGCTAACTTTCCATGTGAAAACCTCAAAAGGGAGTAGCATCTGTGTCAGGCATTTGACTAGGCCCCATTTTTCCACATTCATGATCATAGCTTTCGCAACTCCATCCCCTCCTGTTAGAACAACATAGTTATTGATCTGTTTGTACTGCTCAAACAGCCGTTGCAATATGTAATAGGTCGAGTTACAAAATGTTGGCACCTCCTGTATCAGGGCTTTAACTCGTGCTCTATTAATGCTTCTGGGCTTTAAAAGAATGGCTGAAATGAATGCAGAATCTTCTGCAGGTGGTCAGTCTATTGGTAACTATGCCTTCTTTTTTTAGAAAGTCTTGCACCTTCAGGTTGATGCAATGGGCCAAACACAGGGCCCTGAAATAGTCATCATCTGCCATGGCCTTCACTATGTTACTGCCATTGTCCGTGGTAACAAACTAAATTCTGAGACCTCTGGGTCGCAGCAATTCATACATCCTGCTGTTAAATTCGTCCAAGATGTTTACAGCTTTATGTGATTTCTCCATGGCGAACATGGCCACTGTTGCATGCTGCTGAATGCTCTTAAAACTTTCTTCAGGGCCAAGACATGAAAATATCTTTTGCTTTACCCCCTCAAAAGAGATGCCATATACAGTGATGCACATAATATCAGTCACCTGACAACTGGTTTACAAATCTGTCATCAGGTGGATGCTGCATAGCTTGCCCCAAAAAATGCTGCACATAGTGATGCAGCATCGGAACATCAACTCTTGCAAAATAGGTCCGACTTGGAACCTTCCATTTCAGATAGATGGTGTAGAAGAGTAGGATCTGCTTCACATGTTTACCCCAACTTTTGACTGTTTTTCGAGTTTAGTCTTGCTGGGACCCTGCTATTCAGGGCCCCAGCCTAGCTGTTTCCTCTCTAAATTGATTGCATGTACTTTAGGTACACCACAGATTGGATCCTGAGGTACCCCTGTGAGTCCCTAGTATATGGTATACTATATACCCAGGGTATAGGTACCCCAGAGGCCTACTAGGGGCTGAAGCATGTATTATGCCACCCCTGGAAAGCCACCCAAAATGACACCACAGGTCTGCTACTGCAGGCTGGGTAAGGTGGTGCATGCACCCCTTACTGAGGTATAGGTTCACTATACCTCACCTATCACTGCACATAGAAACCTATCAGTCATCCCTATGGCAGGCCTTATCAATCCTGAAGGGAGGGTGCTTGGTTATATGTGAGAGGGTGCCCAGGCATGAGCTGAGCCCCTCTGCAGCCTTCGGAATCTATCCTACGGGGTTGTCAGTGCTGCAGCCTGACCATATACTCTTAAGTGCATTATAACCCAACGGTAAATGCTAACGTTGGACTGCCTGCACGGAAACATGTCGTGTTTGGTGTCAAACACCTTGGAAACATAGCCCCACACCAGTAACTGGTGTGGGAGTATGATCCCACCCTTCTAGCAGGAGAGACATGACAGCACTGGTATACCCAGTAGAAACTTAACAAAGCCCTGGCATCACAAAATGGATGCTGCAGCCACAGACACAGGTCTGGCCTCCTGCTGCTGACCGAAACTCCATCAGGGGAGGCCTGGACAATAGGTTTCCTGTCACAGGGAGGTGTAACCACCTCCCAGACAGGATGATGTGCATTGGGGCTGGGTGGGAGCACTCTCAGAGGGCTTTGAAGTCCTGCACTGGGGGCACATTTGGTGTCCCAGTGCATAGTCCAGCTCAAACTGGTTCATGGGCTTCCAGACCCTGCTCTGGCGCAAAACTGGACACAGGAAATGGGTGTAGCCTCCCCTCTTTCCAAACCCTCCCATAGATGAATCCCCAGAGCTAGTCCAATCCTTTCCTTAGGTAAGGAACCTCTGTAACCAGAACTTTAGATATCCCTGGACGAAACTCTGAAGCTGAATCCTGGAATTTCGAGGCTCTACTAAAGACTAGAGGACTGAAGAAATCTCCCTTGGGGTCAAGGAGTGACTCCCCTGCTTGGCAGGCACCAATGAAGCATTTTGCCAGTCTGCATCTCCGAAGCTCCCGCCGGACTCCGAAATATTTACAGCCCAGGAAGAGGATTTGCAGACATCTCAGAGACCGACACGAGTCCCCAGCACAGCTGAGAGCTGCAGCCCTCATGAGTAGCATGGAACCGGAACTCCTGGTCACCGTGCTCTTTTGCAAGTGCATTGACTTCTCAACGTCTCTTGAAGTCGTGCTTGTGGTTACTTGTAGCTCCCACTCCCTATGACCTGACCTCTAATGCTGGCCAAAAAGATGACAATGATCTTGACCTGGAGAACCCAGCTCCCCTGGAAGATGTGGGGGAATGCCACAATGGCCCCCTCTTTGTCCCTTCAGGAAGAGTTGGTGGTGGGCCTAGAAGGTCTAGATTTCCCTCAGTGGAGTCTAACCATTCTGGTTCATCTATAGAGACCTCTATTTCCTCTCATAGGAGGGAAACCTCTCAGAAGAGGAGGGAGAGACTGCTGAAGTATGAGGAAGCACAGCTCCAAATCAGAAGGCAACAGATAAGGAGGCCCTAGAGCTCTACAGAGCTAGAAAAAAGATGGGACTAGAGTCCCATGGTGGCAGCAACTTCCCTAGAGATAGGGAGAGGTCTCATGACCGTAGCAACCTGAATAAGATTGTCCCTCCCTACCGGATTGGGGATGACATCCACAAATGGATAACTGCACTGGAAAGGGCCTGTAAAGTTCAAAGGGTCCCACAGGAGCAGTGGGCAGCAATCTTATGGCTCTCCTTTGCAGACAAAGGTAGAGATAAACTCCTCACTGTTAGAGAGGAGGAGGCAGATGATTATAACAGTCTGAAAAGTGCATTAATTGAAGAGTTTTGCCTAACCTCTGAACAATACAGGTTAAAGTTCAGAGACACCCAAAAGGCACAGCATCAAGACTGGGTAGACTTTGTAGATTGTGCTACTAAGGCTTGGCAACAAAGTGCATGACTTCTAAGGATTGAACAATTTGATTATGTGGGAGCAGATCCTTAATAACTGTCACAATCAGCTGTTGCACCAGAACCTGGTGGACTCAGATCTAACCTCTCCCCAAGAATTGGGAAAGAAGGCAGATAAGTGGGTCAGAACCAGGGTGAGGCAGAAGGTACAGAACCAAGGTGGTGAACCAAAGAAGCAAGATCCTAAAAACTCTGACAAGGGTGGGGAGAAAGGTAAAGACCAGAAGTCTTCACAAGGTCCCCAAAAATCTTCTTCGGTGGGGATTCACAGTCTAACAAGGGAAAAGGCCAAATAAAACCCTGGTGCAAAATCTGTAAACAGAAGATTTACTGGACAAGTGAATGCACCAACTCCAAAGACTCAACTCCAGCCACCATTGCCCCTAAGGCAACTGTTCCCCCTAGTACAGCTACAATTGGTGGTGGTAATGGTCAGAATAAGGGTGTAGTACGGTTGACCGTGGGTTCTGAGATGGACTTTGGCCTGTCAGAGTTCTAACTCAGGCTGTCCTGATCTGTGATGGGGGCATGGACATGTCCCCCTTTGTGAATCTCAGTAACTTGGGCAAATACAGACAGCAGCCTTTAATTAATGGAAAAGAGGCTTTGGCATTCAGGGACACAGGAGCAAGTGTCACAATGGTGACAAAAGATCTTGTGGATCATGGGCAGATTATACTTGGTGAAATGTACCAAGTGACCAATGCTAGCAATGTCAGAACAGACCATTCTCTGGCAGTTGTTAACTTCTTCTGGGGATGGGTAACTGGCCTTAAGAAGGTTGTGGTAAGTGCAGACCTACCATTTGAATGCGTGTTTGGCAATGATCTGGAAACTTCAGCTTGGGCTGAAGTGGAGCTCAGGGCACATGCAGAAATGTTTGGGATCCCTGCTCATGACTAGGTCACAGGCCAAAATGTCCAACACTGGACAGGCCCTGGATTCTGGAATAATGGACCAGTAGGCACATGCATCAAAGGAAAAACCGGTCGCAAACGGGCAGATTCTCAGAATCTGCCCCTTTGCAACCGGTATTTTTGCATTTGGGATGCATCATCCCAAATGCAAAAATCGCAATTTAAGGAATCTCTAAATTGCAATTCCTTAAATTGCGATTGCATTTAAGGAATCCCAAATTGAGATTCCTTAAATGCAATGCATTAAAATTAAAAAATTAGCGATTTCGCTAATAGGGGGAGCAAATTACCATGAAGTTGAACTTCATGGTAATTTGCAAAAACTTTGAACAAAGCACTTTTGTGCATTTTTCAAAGTTTCATGTTGCACACACACATGCCCTTAGAGCATGTGTGTGTTCAACATATGTGCACAGATCAATTTCAGGGGTGCAATAGGGTGTCATTTTGACACCCTTGCACCCTTGAAATTGCATGAGCAATTTGCGAGTACCTACTGGTACTCGCAAATTGCTCATGCAATCTCCAATTCATTCCTACGGGCCTGGAGGCCCATAGGAATGAATGGGACGGCATTCCTTAATTGCGACTCGCAATTTGCGAGTCACAATTAAGGAATTTGTAGGAATCGCTATTTTTATAGCGATTACTACATGCATAGGCTTTTGCAATTCCTTAATTGCGATTCCTTAAAAATCGCAATTAAGGAATCGCAAAAGTCTTTGTTGATGCATGTGCCAGCAGGTTCCTCCCAAGAGGAGGAGCTGTAGGGTTAAGGCAGTGCCTTCCCCCCGACTCAGAACGCAGATCAGTCTCCTTAGGGAGATGATTTTGAGCCTAAGAAGGAACTGTCCCAGAGGAGCTTGAACCTGATCAGGTTGAGTTCTTGGGGACAGGAGGCCCTTCCAGGGAAGATCTGAGCCAAGAGCAGAAAACCTGCCCCTCTCTTGAACACCTCAGAAAGCAAGCTGCTGATGAGGCTGCTTGGAATGCTAGTGGCACCCATAAAATTTATTGAGATGATGGACTCCTTTATTCAGACTGTAGAGACCCCAAGCCTGGTGCTTCCAGGAGGTTGGTTATACCTCTGAAGTGTAGGGGCTTCCTATTGAGACTAGCCCATGATATTCCCCTAGCAGGACACCTGGGCCAGAACAAGACTTGAGACGGAATTGTCCCACACTTTCACTGGCCCCACATGTCTGAAGACACTAAGGAGTTTTGTCGCTCCTGTGTGACCTGTCAAGCCAGTGGCAAGGCTGGTGGAACCACAAAGGCCCCCCTGATACCACTACCTGTGGTGGGGGTTCCATTTGAGAGGGTTGGGATTGACATTGTTGGTCCCATGGAACCTCAAACTGCATCTGGGCACAGGTTTATACTGGTGGTGGTGGACCATGTCACTAGGTACCCAGAGGCAATCCCACTTAGGACCACTATTGCACCTGTGGTGGCAAGAGCCCTCTTGGGTGTATTCTCAAGAGTGGGCTTCCCTAAGGAGGTAGTATCTGACAGAGATGCAAACTTTATGTCAAGTTACTTAACTGCAATGTGGAAGGAGTGTAGAGTGAATTATAAATTCACCACACCCTATCACCCACAATGCAATGGTTTAGTTGAAAGATTCAACAAAACCTTAAAGGGCATGATCAAAGGTCTCCCAGAAAAGTTGAGGCACAGATGGGACATCCTTTTGCCCTGCCTTTGGTTTGCCTACAGGGAGGTGCCACAAAAGGGGGCTGGTTCCTCTCGAGGCTCCTTTGTGATCCCTGGTCCGTCAACTGGTGGGTCCCTGTGGAGGCAACTTTGATTTTCCTTGGGCTTCCCTGGTTGCTCCCGATGTGCCCTGACTCTCTACCAAGTGGTGAGTCCCTCAGACCTTGCTGGTCTGCACTGAAGCATCTTTCTCCTTTCTGCATGGGTTGCTGTTGCCAAGGCTTGTTGTGTCCAATCCGGGCACGAACCCTGCAGCACTCGACATCCTTTGTGGAACAGCTCGAATCCAGCTCCTGGTCATCCTCAACGCTTCCTGGTCCTTGTGGCTGAAAAGTCAAGCTTCACCTTCTTCATCTGAACCACCCGACATCGGTGGGCGTTCATCTATCGTGCCCCTGGTCACTGACAAGTGACCCAGACTCTGTCCCCTCTTCTTCAGGTTCTTCACATCTTTGATCCAGGCTTGGATCTCTTCGGACACTTTGCATCTTCCCGCAGCAGCACTTCTTTGCCAGCTCCCTTTGAAAATGATGACGCGACCGGACACCATTTGACACCTATTCAGCCGGCTTCCCTGGATGAGGTAACACAAGAACTCTGGTGCTCCCATGGGCGTTGACCCTAGAAGTTCCTAAGTCCCAAAGGGTTTGGTCCTGACTCATTTCTAAGTGTCCCTAATCTTTAAAAATCTAACCACGACTTTCCCCATAGAAGCTAACGGGAGCTCGTGGCTGTGTTCTCACACTGCACACGGCCCCCGTGGGTCCCCTGTGTCACTACCGTGGGTGGTTCCTTGGTGTCTCAGCAATTCTACAGGCTCTAGGCCTTGTGTCTAGTTCAGTCGTAGTTCTTATACCACTATTTTAATATATGTTTTGGCTTGCCCCTAGGGCCTAACGTGTATTGGGGTTATATTACTGTCATATTTGAAGTGTTACTTATGTTTTTAGACCTCTAGCCTCATAAAGAAACTAGGATTGTGTGTTTAGAAATAAATACATATATTGTATATATATACCTGGCGTGGTTGTCTTTCATTTAGCCATTCAAGAGATTATAGACTGGTAAAACAAGCTGCTTTACATTCCTTCAAGACTTAGCCTGAAGACTGCTCTCCATAGCTACCACAAGGATAGCTTTCAATAAAAGATGTCTTTGACCTATCATCAATAAGGGGTTGTTTGGACTGGTGCAAGGTGCCCACTATAACTAGTGGACAGCATATACCAGGCCAACTTCTCACAGATGGCTGCCACAAATTCTAGTAATCCCACTCCTATCGCATATGGAACTCAGAGGAGGTCCAGTGCTAACATTGTTAACAGCTTCCCATTATACAAACATGTGGTTGGGTGATTTTGCTTGTAGGGCCCCTCTTGCCTAAACATGCCAGTAATAGTAGCCTGGATTTTCCTCTTTTCTGGGGCCACTGTCACATTCTAAAGGTAGTTTGGTGGTAGACTCAATGTGCGTTGTGGTGTGGCAGTCGCTGTATGTCTTGGTGTCTGCATCTCTCTCAGAGTCTTGTGTCATTTTGAAGTCACTGAGGTGGGTGATTCTGCTGTTGCACTGCTCTGGACAGGGCTGCTTTGCATGAAGATGTCACCCTCTTCTTCCTCATCACCTACCACTGTGATTGGACTCCCTTCACCACCTTGACCACGTTCAGCAATTTTTGTAAGGTGCTTCTCCCACTTGATTGTGTGATGTTTTTTTATATGGGGTGTTTGGCCTCCAGCACCATAATTTGTACCAGGCTTACCCTGATGAACATTTGTGTGACAAATAATGCATACTGCAATGTGCTCCCCCTTTTTGCTAACCGTAAAACTGTCCCAAACTAGCGGGACGTACTTTTTTGCTGTGCCACTGCCAATGCCTGAAGACGAGCTGGAAGTAGGTGGGTGTGTCATTGATTGCCTGTCTGGTACACCTGAGGTAGGGCTTGGTGCAGGTCTCAGCTGGGGCTTTGCAAATATGGAAGCTGGCAGTGCTACCTGTGCCATATCCCACAGAGCAAGTTGAATAGCAATGGCATACTCCTCTGTGTCACCTTCTACAATGACTGCCTCGTCGTCGTCATGCACCTCATCATCCCCTTCCATAAGACTAAGTCTTTCAGGAACATTTCATTTCTCTTGCCTCTCCTTTTGTCTTCTGGAACGTGCTGGGGTCCACTACATGTCCCTCTCATCATCATCAAAAGTGGTGCTTGAAGAAGATTGTGGAGTAGTACCCTTCCCTTTCCTTGCTGGAGCTCTGGGAGCCAGTGATTTTAAAAGAGGAGGTTATCGCTCAAAAGGAAGCTCAGCCTCATGTTCTGCTCCATCAGGACAATATACTATCGCTGGCTACAGCTGCTGTCCACTTTGCTCTGTTTCCTGAAACAATTGTGTCCTACTTTGCAAAAGGGACAAATCCAATTTAACGTCACTATTTGTCCACTTTGCCATGATTGCAGTGGCTGCCTCACTGACATACATGCTCCTGGGCTTACGATGGGGTGGTGCTGTTGATGCATAAGTGTAACTCTAAGCTTGCTCACCAGAGGCCGGTGTGGCAGGCACACAACATGGTAGTCCATAAAAGGTTTGCAGTGACATGCTACTGGTGGGAAGTTGCTTCTCTTCATTGAACACTTTCTTGGAAGCATCTTTCTATGGGGCTATCTTAAACCTCTCACGGAAGTGATCGGAGGACTGACGTCTGACTGCACAGGCCGTCTGTTTGGCAGGCCTGTGGGTGATGTCTCTTCCTTTGCGCACCTAAAAGCAACCAAGCAAGAAAAACATTAAAAGCCTAATTACAATGTCGGGCACACTTAAGTCCGTCTGACACCGTCTCAGACCGTCACCGCCCGACAGCCTAATTAGGATGTGACCGAACACTGTTCGGTCGCATTCCTACATTCCCTGTGGGAGCATGTATTACAGCTGTAAACCGGCCGTAACACATGCTCCCATAGGGAAATGGGAGGTGCTGTTCATCCCTGTACCCTGTGGAAGGCACCTCAACCTGAAGGGATCAACAGGAGGGTAACACAGGTGCTCCTTTGGCCCCAAACTGGAGGCTGCACAAACAAGGGGACCCTCCTGGGGGCCCCCAAACATGCTTTCCAACATAGTCTCTATTTCGGACAGGCCCGCATGGAAATCATGCCGAAAACAATACATCATGATCTCAAGGACGGAAAGGGCTGCCCTTTGAGACTATGATCCGATTCCGACTGGCTGACAGCCGGAATGATCAGCCAGTTCCGTTTCTGACCCCCAGCATTGTAATTCGGTGGTTGGACTGTAAACCAGGGGCTGATTAGGATGCCAATTGTCGGAACCTGTCTGGGTCACATCATAGTCAGCCCCTTAGTGTGAAACATGCTCCAACATCAGGAATATTAACTATTGCTGGCTGCAGCTGTGTCCACTTTGCTCTGTTTCCTGAAACAATTATGTACTGCTTTGCAAAAGGGACAAATCCAATTTAATGTCACTACTCATCAGCGTTGCCATCTTAAAGCTCTCAGTTGGCAGTGGCACTAAGCTGCACAATTGGAAGAGATCGGAGGACTGACGTGTGAGAGCACAGGCCTTCTCTTTGGCAGTTTTGTGGGTGATGTCTCTTCTCTTGTGCACCTAAAAGCAAATAAGCAAGAAAATCATTAAGGGACTAATTACGACATCGTCTCGGACCGTCCCCGCCCCGACCACCTAATTAGGATGTGACCAAACACTGTTTGGTCGCATTCCCACGTTTTCTTATGGGAGCATGAATTGCGGCTGTAAACCAGCTGTAATACATGCTCCCATAGGGAAATGGGAGGTTCTGTTCATCCCTTCCACAGGTGAAGGGATCAACAGGAAGGCATCATAGGTGCTCCCTTGGCCCCCAACCAGAGGCTGCATACACAAGGGGGTCCAGCGGGTGGCGCTTAACATGCTTTCTGACATGGTTACCATGTCAGACAGGCCGGCATAGAAACCATGCCAGAAACCATGCATCATAATCCCAAAGGAAGAAAGGCCTGCCCTTTGAGATTATGAGCCAGTTCCAATTGGCCGAAGGGCTCCTTGAGCCTGTCGGAAGCCAGACGAAATGACCGGCCGGTTTTGGTTTTGACCGCCAGCATTGTAATGCAGTGGTTGGAAAGTAAACCGAGGGGCCAAATATGATGCTGCCTGGAAGGCTTTGGCCATTGGTCGGAGCCTTTTCCGGGCTGCATCGTAATCTGCCTCTTAGTGTGAAACATGGCATTGTTTTGCAGTTTGAGTTAGTACAGACAAAGGTGATATTAGTGTGGTTATTTGTTTAATCAGGTAACAACTTTCAAGTCAAACCACACCACCATTCCATAATACCCCATCAGAATACCACACAATATACCGAATGATAGAGCTCTTTCCTCTATGGTCACATATTCTAAAGGAGACACCTGTGGCACTCAGGGAACTGAAGGGGTAAATGGAATAGTAATCTTTAAAAAAATGAAGGTTAGTCTGTGCCTATAGCAGGTAATGTGGTCCATGGGGGAATGGAATAATCATCATCATTACACAAATGAATGATGGTAATATGTCATGGACATGGAATTATATACCTAAAAAACTGAATGCTGTTGCGCAGCTGAGCGCTTATGATGGATGGATGAATGGATGAACGATAGATCGAACGAGGCAAAATGAACAAAAAGAAAAACGTGAAAAAATTATAATTCTTTTTCTTACATTTTTTTTAATTAAAGAACCATATAAAATTAAAAAATAAAACAAATTGAAATTAAAAAAGCAATTAAAGCACAAAAATGTAAATAAACAAATTGAAATATGTGAAATTATCCTCAAGCATATTATTAAACTGATATCCTATCCAACCATGCAAGCTTATGGCAACGGCACACTGGCTGGACGCAGAAAGTGCCACATGATTAACCACAACACTGAGCAAGAAGGCATGGGGATCAAAGAAGACATGCAGGCCTATGGTAAAAGTACATTGGTGGGCTACACAAAATGGCTGTGAGGTACTTGGTCACAACAACAAGCAGGAAGCATGGAAAACAAAGTGCACATGGAGGACTATGGCAAAAGCACCCTAGTTGGCTACACAAAATTGCCGCCAGCTGCATGGTCATGGCACCAACAACAACCAGCAAGGAGGCATGGCCACTACAAAGAACATATGTAGGGCTATGGTAAAAGCACACTGGATGCCAGCCATATGGTCAAACAACAAGCAGGAGGCATGAAAAACAATGAACTCATGCAAGCCCATGGCAAAATCATCCTGGCTGCTTAGGCAAAATGGCCATCTTTTCAAAGATCTATAACATCAACGACAGTATATTCAGAGTGGAAGCGCTAGTACTCCAAATTCGCACCGACAAACTAGTAAGTCCAGTGTATGAGAAGAGAGATAATCTTCTTATTTATTCCTGTCTGAATATACTGTCCTTGATGTTTTATCGGCCAGTTTGCCGAGTTGGAGTACCACAATCGCCATGATTCATAGCACACTATCTACGGCCGAATCATGTGACTCGATTCAACCGTAAACGTTACGTGTGACGTAGCTAAGTAATAGATCTTTGAAAAGATGGTGGCTCCCGGCGTTCTGCACCTCCCCAGACTGCTCAATGAACCGCCAGAGGTACCGACGGACAGGTGAGCAGTGACTCATGTGCGCGGATAAAGTGGGAGAGCTTTTTCCGTATTGCGGAGAGGGTTTTTGGATTTGTCAGATTTCCTGGTATTGAGTACAGGGACAGGTGAGGAGTAACCTATAGAGTCGAGCTCACACTTGGAGGCTGATCAATATGCAGTGATGCGTCTATTTCACTATCTGGCTTTGAGGTGAATACTTGAAGTTTAGGGCCATGAGCAGACTGATAATAGCTCTGTATTTGGGCTCTGTAGCATATAGTTATGCGCCACATGCACTATAGAGCGTTGGTATTTTTAGAGTCTGAGCCACGCTTTTCAAATGTTTTTTTTTTAAAGATTCTGTGTGGGCAAAAGCTGCCGACGAGTCCGTTATAAAAGAGGCTTTGTCTGAGCACGAGTTAAATCATTAGCCACTACCACGAGTAGATACGTGGAGACATCTGGAATGTAGGTCAGATTACCAATAGAGGAAGTGAGTGGGAGTACAGCAAGCTTTGTCCGTGTTATGTGTTTTATAGTACAAGTTGAACACTGGACGTCTTATGCTAATACTCCTTTATAAGAAGAAACTATACCATTGCCTAAGTCAGCTTTCATGATAACATTTTATAAACGTATTAATCAGTTATGGGTTCTTTTGTTGGTGTTGTACATTGTATTGCCTATATACGCGAGACAAATGAGGGTAAAGAGAATAGGAGGTGATCATGAACATTTTGTTCTCTTATAGAGCGGTACCTCTTTCTTCCTGAGCCACGGCCAGGTGAGGTGAGGTCTTTTCCTCGTGCATTACGGGTAAGCATGAAAAACATGCATTTATGAAATCTTACAACTATAGATGATGATGGAATATTTCACTATATATATAATTTGATGTTTTGTATTCGAATTTCGTACTCATGATTTCTTGCAAGTACTGTATTCTTTTTCACATTTGGTTCATTATTTTGCTCTTTTGCACAAGCTAATAGCATTCCGTGACTCGCAGAGGATTTGCTATATCCCTGATTACAGGTGACGAGGTTGTATTTGTTCCAACCTTTCATACTTTACTTCACTGTTGCAGTAGCAATGATTTTGTGGTCCTGAAGAAGGCATAGGATAAATATGTCCCTGTTTGCTGAAACTTGTTTACCCATATCTTACCATCTATAGACAGTCATTTGTTGAAAACTGTCGTCTGAGCTGTTTTTAAGTTTGAGCTTTGATAGATATTAATAAAAGTTTTTTTCTCTCATTGCTCAATTTAACTCACTATTATACATTATTTTGCACTCCACTCATCACCACCACACAAATCAACCACTCACATCTGTAGGCCCTACCATACCATGTTTTATCGCTACCATCTTAGAAAAAACTTTCTAAAGAAAACTTCCGTGAGCTCCCCTTTCCTTTTGAAAGGGTTGCAGCCCTTAGTGTCACTAGAGTGACACTAGGAGGAGACCCAGATGATGAAGCATGTCACCATTGGTGAGTGATGGGAATCCGTCCTTATTAAAGAATTTTCCTTTGTAGTCTGCTAGAGGTAAAATGGCTAGCGTTTACGGTCTTGTTAGGGCTCTTATGGTTACAGCTGGTTAGATAGACCCGTGTATATTGTTGTTTTGTATCCAATTTGTGATTGGGGAGCATATCCACGCTAGGTCTCAAAATATTCCATTAGACCCTTCACACGTCATAGTTTTTCTTGTTCTTGAGCAGCTGAGGCTGCGGGTCGCTTTTAGAGACTTGACCATACTGATTTATTGGTCTTGGATCGGACTATAGATATAGTTCGTTTTTTAGCTCCTGTTATTTGTCTTTGTAAATGTGGGTGCATCAGTGTGAATTTCTGACACAGGTTTACCATGGCTGAGAATTGTGGACTGTTTTATGATGATAAAGTATTGCAATCTATACTTTCTAATAATCTGACCATCCTAGAAACTTTACCAACTATTATGAGTAGTAATGAGAATGAGTTGGGGAAGGTATTACGCCTTAAAAATTCGCATTCACGAATGATCCTCCATGGGGCTAATATGACTGAGTATCTGCGGGGTAATTGTGCCCCTACAGGACTTTTGGATTCAAATGGCACTAGACTTTCTCTCCAGGATAAAGTATTCCTGAAAGACTGGTCATTGATAGCATGGCACTGCACGCGCGACTGGTTGAACCTTATCATCAGAACGACAATTTTCTAATTTTAATAACCAGCCTTTTTTGCGGTTTGGCCGCGGGTACTCCAGAGGGAGACGGCGAAACCAACAGGCCCAAGTACATTGGAGCCCCCCTCCATCACCCAGGAGTTTGCGCAGCAGCAAGAAGAAAACTTCCCTACAGGCAGGGACCAGTGCAGGGACGGTTTTGTGATCAATTTGAGTTCTCGATCTATATCTATGGATGAAATGCAAGTACTGAATAGAGGCTTAGGCTTTGTTACGACTTTTAGAGGCGATCCCTTTAAGACCGAATGCAAACTTGCAAGATTTTTTCGCAAAATCCTTTTGCACTTTTTCTTCAAGAAAGATCAGCAAGAGTCCTCTGACCCAATTGATATGAATACTGCTTTGAAGAAACTGTCAACTTTTAACCCTCCGACTCATCTCACACCTACACAAGTTGTTACTTGTTAGGGCTCTTGTGGTTACAGCTGTTTAGATAGACCCGTGGATATTGTTGTTTTGAATCCAATTTGTGATTGGGGAGTAACTCCACGCTAGGTCTGAAAATATTCCCTTAGACCCTTCACACGTCGTAGTTTTTCTTATCAAATATATTACACCATTTATACACTGTTTGCAGAACAAAAAATGTGAAATACCCCTCACAAAAACACATTTTGAATTTTCATCTATAGCCTAAATGGTGACACCACAGAAACAGTTGTTTTATACACCCATGACTAGTACTAGGCCTACTGATAGGAAGGTCTATTGGCAGAGTAGGCCACATAGTGAATTTAATGAATAGTGCAAATGTATTAAAAGACATGGTGAAAATGCACTAAACTGTGCAACATTTTTCCTTTTTCAAAAGAAGAAATATTACATGCAAAAAAAACTAGGCCCCTACTGAAACTGCAGGCCACCCACCACAATGCATTAAATAAAATCGAATGGAAGTATAAATATCTTGGTGCATGCCCCCAATCAAATAAACAACACCGGTATACAGCAGTTAGTGAAATTACTTGTGAAATATCAAATACACAGTCCTTAAATGTAATGGGATATATGCAGCAGACAAGGAAATTGATCCTCCCTGCTCCTAGTTCAAATGAAAATGACCAGGAGTGGACAAAACACTGGGAGGAGCCTGCTGGACAGGAAGAGGAGCCTCTGGGACCCTTCCTTCATGTTGGAAAAAAACGTTTTGCCAGTTGGAGAAGAAAATCCATTCAAAAACCCTCTCAGCTGCTTCTTGAGCACAAAAGCTGCCCGAGTGGAGCGTTCGCGATCAGCACTGCATTGGTGCCGTCACAGCAGTAATTTGTGCAAGGGAGCGGTTATTATCGCGCAAGCTTGCTAGCGGCCATAGTTTATCGTGGCATGAGCGCCCAGGCAAATCTGGAGTGTGCCAATGGAGACATGCACCCCGCTTCGCGCCCTGGAAGGTGGAATCCACGAGTGCCCGAATTCTTTAAACTCCACGAGTGGAGAGAAGTTTACTGCCCGGGCCTACTCCAAATGCAGGGACTTAGGATCAGATGCAGTCTGTTACCCAATTGATGGAAGTTTCAGGATAGACCTCCGTCCTGCAGATTCAGCAGAGCCTTCAATTAATTGCGGCGTCTGCTCACCTTCCTTGTTGCTCTGATGTGACTCCATCAGAGAGGGGTCTTTTGCTTTAGCTGCAGTCGGGTTCGAAGCGCCAATCTCTCCTGGCTAGCTCGCCAAATTGTTGCTTGAATATGAATTCACCTTGAAAAAACAAAGACAAGAGATGTTTGACAAAAACAGCAACAGTTGGTTAGCCAAACACTACAGCCGGGAGCACAGTTACAGATTTGGGGTTAGAGGACTGTCTCAAAGTACAATCATTTTGAACGTCTTTTTCAACATTTCTTGAAGTATCATAAAACAACTCATGGATCCTGTTTGGGAGTGGAATGTGGGCTTAGTCATGAAGCCACAAATACCTCCCACCTGATGACAAATGCAGGTGGGTCGCAACCTTGTGTGGACACAATGAAGGCCAATGTGTAATGTATCCAGATTTTCGGAATGCGTGTGTTGTGTGTGCTGTGTCCTGATTGGCTGAGTGTTCCTAACCTCATGTGACATCTTATCTTTTGGGAGCGCTTACCCCTACAGCCATGTGCATTTAGGCTAATCTCTTCCTGACCTTTGTGGTGTCGCTGCCTTCCTGTGGGACTAATATAGGTTTTTCCTGTTTGCGCGTTTGTCATGCTGGTTGCATGCCACCCCACCTGTGATCTGTCAGTAGGCCCAGGCCTGGGGCACATGGCCTGCCAGACTACGTATTTCTTGCGCAGAGTTGATGGAGAGGTCATATCTGGAGATTTTGACAACAGTGATTTAATTTCATTTTTGTACATACACGTAAAATTGCAGACATCAACATCAATATTAACATTTCATGACAACACCGTGCATGCCGGTGGTACCTGGTATTTAACTACTGAAGTGGGTCCTCTCCTTTGACCACATTCTAATTATTATCTGACCCTAGTCTTAATCCCCATATGCATCTCCCAGACACTAAATTCATTATATATTGACTATGAAATGTTGAACTTTATGCTCCTATGGTTGCTCTGCAGGAGGTGTTTTATTTAACACAACCTCTGGAATCCAGGAGAACATTTAGAGATTAGTTGTTCAGTATGCCAGCCAGGCTTCATTGTGTTAGTTTACTGCTCTATTTAGGTAAAAGCAGGATACAGAGATAGTGTTACCAAGGTACCTAGCCAGCCTCAGAACGTTTGACATCTCTCTGTAGTTAAATAGTCGGATCACAAAAGGGTTTACCAGTGCTCCAGATGGAGGATGCGGGCCAAGCATGCATTATTTGTGCTCAGTGACAAAGTGGGGCAACAGCACCTTTCCAAACAAGGAGTTGAGCATAGGTTCTATGTAGGTTTCCATTTTATCCATGGTGGTTTACATGGGAATCCCCAGGATGAAGAGATTGTTGCACCCGGAGCATCTCAGCCCCCGCTGTGTAGGTCTATGGTACTGCCACACCTCAGTCAATCAATTAATTAGGGGTTGGTAAAGAACACCTACTCACCCGAGAGGGTCTCAAGACACTTGGGGGGCCAGCTCCGGTGAGTGCTGGGGTCATCCAAAGAGCCAGGTCTTGAGGTCCTTCTCAAGGGCCACAGAACGGACATATGGTGGCACGAGTAGACCTAGCCTCTGTGACGATTAAAGGCCATTGGCAATAACCAGGCCCAGCAAGACTCAAGGGGCAGTGGCATATGGGCACATGCAAGCCAGATATGATGGGGTCGTAGACTCCCACAGGAGCCATCAGTGCCAGCATACCAATAGCTGCCCGGGCCACCCTTCCTCCAGCATGCCACTGCTCCAAAAGTGATCTCAGCAGGCTCATGGGGCCTGTATGATTTCAGGGAATATTCCCATAGAGGTAAGCAGTGGGATGCAGTATGGTTCAGGCCCGCCAAGTTCCAGTGACTCTCCCCCACCGTTCTCACAGGGGTGCAGCGCTCCATCAACTGCCCACCAAGTCTTGATGATGAGGATTTGCTGGTCAAAATCGCTACACCTTCTCACAGTGAGCCACTGCCGTCTGACCTGGCAAGGTGTGTGCAAACTCCCAGAGCCATCTGAGCAGAAAGGTACAATGCATGGAGAGCGCAGGTCTTCGGCACCCACAAGGCTGCAGCACCAACCCTGGGAGCCGGCTATGAGGGCCGCCCAACTGCAGTCCAAAGAAGAGGCTAGGTGGGCCTCACTTCCTCAGACAGCTGTCCTGCAACAGGATCAATCTAGCATTAAGGTGAGGCTTCCAGGGATTCACCATGGATGAATTCTATGGCCAGGGGAGGTGAGGTGGCCATCCATCTTCCTGCCAGGATCTCTGGTTCCCTCAGAATTGACATTTTACAGTCAAGCGGTCATATCACTGCTGTGTTGGATTTATGAGTATGCAGTGGGTGGCGAACATTTTCTGTTAACACTGGAGACTCCTATTGTGCATCAACTTGCTTGCCTTATTCTTCAAGAAGCAAAAGTAAAAAAAAAAAACACTATTACAGTTACAGACAGAAAGACTTCAATTTCCAACAAGCAATTGGCTAGGACAACAATGTGCCTTTCAGGTGTTCCATTAGAGGAGTATATAATATCTCCTCTCCAGCAGTTCTAACTTTTCCTTGCTGCTCCTGGCAATCAGGAAATTGACCCTCACATCTTTAGTCATTTGCTGTTTACTGTTAGTATTGTTATTGTTAGAGTCAGTTTATAGAATTGTCTGTCATTTGAAAATTGTTTTTAAGTTTCTAACACTTACAGGCACTGCAGAAATGGACTTTTGTTTTCAGACCTCTGCCTTGAGTGTTCGAGTGACTTTTCTTCAGCACTGTGTGACTCTAACAAACGTTGTGGTAGTACAAGAGCAGCTTTACTCCCTCTCTCTCTCTCTCTCTCTCTCTCTCTCTCTCTCTCTCTCTCTCGCTCGCTCTCTCTCTCTCCAGAACACTATGTGCTTCCTCAAATGAAACATTTCTTCTCCACAGTGCAGACATGGTCTGGAAGCTTTTGTTTTACTCGCTTTCTCTCAGGGCCTGATGATGCAACAGAATGATACCACCTCTTATTTCCCATATTCCATCACAAGAGCTAGGAAAGTTCAATTTGTTTTTCTTCTCAAGAACCCTTACTGAAAAAATGACTTTGAAAGTTATCAGCTGAATTCTGAAAGTTCTTGCCATTAATCTCTCCTGATAAAATTAGTACTGCCTTGAACAACATGTTCATTGAGTTCAATAATATAAATATGGCTGAATCTAAGGAGATATTTAAAGGGAACATGCAGCCTGTAAGTAGTACCAGGTGTGCATGAACCATGGGAACTCATTGTGTCAAGAGGAAAGCTGCACCGTACAGTTCCCAAACAAGCCTATGAAAATAGGTTTTTCAAAAGCCCCATAAATTCAAACACTCTATTAATGATCCGGCAAAGTCTTCTGCTCTTTGTAATTTTGACTCCGCCTGTATAACGAATGAAAGTGCTTCACTTCAAAAGGACATGGGCTGCCAGCCTGGATTGTGACCCTTTGGAAAGGAGATAGACATTTCTTTCAAGAAAAAAATGTCTTATTATGATTTGCTAAGATTTTTCTGATGACGAATTTGACTTCATGGTATACTCTCAAGACTCTGATTCTGATAGTCAGGATGCAACAGACTAAATTCTTCATGTCAAGAAATACACAAAATTAAAGGGACATCTAAATTAACCAATGAAAAAGTATAATTGGTGAAATTTTGAATTCTTCAAAGGAATCTTTGTTTGATCTCTCTCTTCTGTCCATTCCTAACTCTACACAATGATCCAATCTTTTTAATGTCGTGGATTACTTCAGGGCTCACGTAAGAGCGCTTTTAAATAAGACAGTCAATAGTAAACTAAAAACTATGGGGCAGATTTATGACGTCTGGCGCTTCTCTGCTAAACAGCAGAGAAGCGCCAGAAGAATTGTGACGCATCTGCCCACCCGTGCGCCACCATTGATGCGCCGCATTTACAATGCGGCGCACCGTGGCACTCGGATGGGCAGATGCGTGACGCATCTCCTGTCGTAAAGGCGGCGCATTGCTACGTTGTGTCGCAAGCGCGACGCAGCTCCAGCAAGGCTCGGGGGTGCCCTATCATTACAATGCTGCGTCAATCCTTACGCCTGCTTCAAGCAGGCGCAGGGTTTTGATGCAGCATGGGCTCAAAAGTGAAATCTTGTAGATTTCACTCATCCACTTTTAGGAGGCGTTCCTGCGACGGAACGGCCCCCCTGCACAGGTACGCCTACTGCTGGCGCAGGGCTTTACAACGTGACGCATCTCCCAGATGCGTCACGTTGTACATACCCCGCAGCATGGAGCAGGATTTGCGCCGCCGCTGTGTCACAAAAGTGACACAACGGCAGCGTAAATGAGGCGCAAGGGGCTCATAAATCTGCCCCTGAGAGTTCTCATTAAACTACCACGGATCAGGTGTTAGCTGCACACAGTTGAGAGCATTCCTCACTAATTATGGTGAAGTCCCTAAAATGGGACTGGACCGTGCCTGGTCATCATGGCAGGACACACTTCTAGTGGTAAAAACCATTGAGATGGTCAAAGAGGCCAAGGATGGAAAAACAATAATTAATCTATGTGACCTTTTAATAGGATTCAAAGTACCATATGTTTTACTCGCAAGGCCAACTCTGCTATAATCTTAGAAAGATGTAAGGATGTATTTATAAAAGTCAGCTCAAAGTTAACTGAGATGGCATCTTCCGAGCCTGGTTCCTCAGCGCAGGGACGTTTATTTGGTGACAAAATTATAAAGGGCATTTGAAAATATGCAGACGTCTCCTTCACTATTGATAGGGCACAGTCATTCCTCTGAAAGGTGCGGGGCAAGATTGTTTTTCCAAGGGCTGGCAGAAAAGAGGTCATTCTGCCCTAGTTAATTCCAGTTCAAAAACAGCTCTGAATTTCACTTGAACAGAAGAAATTACAGCTTCAAGTTCAACAGACAAATCTGTTATGCACAAATGGACAGAGGTCTGTGCCAGCAAACCCACACATGTCAATTAATCTCTGATGGTAAGCATTTAAAGTATTCCTGTGGTTTCGGGAAGACGTATCACCCTTCTTCTCTCATAAATTGTTTGCTCATTTCATCAGACACTTGAATCTTTCAAACAGCCTTTACGTTTTAAATAGAATTTTACAGCTAACCAAATGAGATTTGATTTCCAATTTATTTTCATCTTTGTCAAATAGGCAGCTCAGTGGTTGATCAAGACGCCCAAGAGTTCCTAATCAAAGGGGATATAGAAGTCACATTCGTATAGCACCGGGGGTTCCTCAGCAATATTTTTGAAGTATAAAGAAAAATAAAAATGTACGACCTGTAATCAGTCTCAGGCATTCCGATTTGTTGGTTACTCAAATCCAAAATATAGCTGGAGAGATAGAGTTTCCTCAACAGGAGATACATGAAGGTTTCAACTGGCATTACCAGGCATTATATGTACAATAACCTTCTGCCCATGAAACAGAAGTTGAAGCTTTTTTGAAGAGGGTGCCGCTTGTTGAATTAGCTAAAGAGATGCGGGAGACATTGTTTAGGCCGGTTACAGAGCCTGAGCTTAGTGCAGCCATCAAGGAACTGGTGCGGGGTAAGACACCTGGAATAGACGGGCCACTACTAGAATTTATCAGGCCTATGTGACTCAGTTGTCATCTAGCCTAGCTGAGAATGTATGTAGAGGTATTGAAGTATGGTTCTTGGCCCACCACCTTGAGTAAGGCATTGGTCGTTTCCATTCCTTGAATGTTGCCTCATATCGGCCTTTGTTTATGCTGAACCTTGATTATACAATTCTCAGTAAACTACTAGCAAATAGACTATAGCCCCATCTCCAGACACTGTTCAATTGTTTTATCCTTCAGCGTAATACTTCCTGGAATATCAGGAGACTCCATAGGGTTTGGAGCGAGATGCCGGTGTCCTGCCATAGAAATGCGTTATTCTTGTACATTAATCTACACAAGGGCTTTGATTCCTTACATTGGGAATATCTCAGAATGGTTATGAGGCCTATGAACCCAGCAGTGGCTTGGGACAAGTGGGTCAAGCTAATGTATGAAGGAGTGAGTCCAGACTGCCCTGTGTATCTCTGCAGCATTTCCAGTGTGCAAGGGAAGAAGACAATGGTGCCTCTTGTACCCCATGCTTTTTGCTCTTGCAATACAGCCATTTGCAACTGTGATGAGGGTAGAAAGAGGAGGGAAGGGTTTTTCTCTGTGGGATGGAGAGCATATGATATCATGTATGCTGGCAATATACATTTGTAACCGGGAGATGTAGGAAATACTGGTCCCTTTGAGTGTAGGAATCTTGAAAGAATTAGTTAGGGTGTCTGGCTTATGTACTTATTGGGGAAAAACCTGTGTATTCCTGATATCACCTGATCTGCAGGAGGCACCAGCTGCTGTCACTAGATTCAGTGTTAGGTGGGAACTGCAAGCTCTTCAATACTTTGCAGTTAGAGTCTTTCACACTGAGGCTGACACACAGGAGGACAATATGCGTGGTTCCCTGTGGGCATCGAGTAGTTGTGTGACCTTCTGGTGTACATGGTAATTGGCTGTAATGGCTTGGTCACTTTTGTAAAATGTGAATATTGCATAGATTGTTATATATATATTAATGAACCTCCTTGTCTGGATACCTCAGATATGATTTAAGTCACTTAACTCCCTGCTTTGAGAACTGATCTGGAATGGGACACATCAACATGTGTCTCTGGGTACTCTATGTCGTCCGACAAGGAGCGGGTGCTTGAAGGTTCTGGACTATGAATTATACTACCTAGCGGCTTAGCTCCAATGGCTAGGATGCTGGCTGGCTTGTGTGGACCGGATGGAAATCAGTGACGTGCTGGTGGCTGCATTGCTGGATGGTAAAGTTGAAGCTTACACGTATACCTGGACTCCTCACTATAGTACTTCTCTGCTGGAAGGCAGTGATCAGAAATCCCCAACAAAATCCATTGTATGCTTCGGAGTCACTATTGTCAGTGCTTCCTACACCCAGAGGGGTTTTCTTCATGGTGAGATGACTTCAGAGTGGAGAGTGTTTGGCATGGAGACTGAAAGGCTTTTATTCTTAGGGGGCTCTACAAAGCATTTCTGCAATGAATGAAGAAGATGGCTTTCCAGGCACTCAATTTCTGTTGTATGGTACAGTGGTGTGATCTTTGCAACATCTATGAGACAGTAGTTCCGTGGAACCACAGACCCATGAGTATTTCAAGGTCCTGTTTACGTTCGGTAATGGCCATAGGCTGATTTCCTGATTTACATAAAAACACTGAGAATGGTGTCTTATAAGCTACCAACTCTAAATTCCAAGTAGGAAGAAATGATTGGTAGGCATTTCCGTGTAAAAGAATGAGACCAAGTGGTAAAGCAAGTACATACAGTTTCCAGGAATACCCATTATAAATATATGCCATTCAATTATTTGCATTACACATATCTCACTCCCCGCAGTTTGAGGGCCTCACCTACAAGAAAATGATGCAACGCGGCACCGCTAGCCATTTAGCTGCGCTGTGCTGCGTCATTTTCAAAGCACAGTGCTGCATCCTATTTACAATACAACACATCCCTGTGCTTTCCCCTGTGCAGGCAGAATGCAGCAAGCATAGAAAGAGAAAAAAACGAGTTGAAATTAAAGTATTTCTCTTCTTTGCACCATTCCTGTGCCTTCCCTGGAGAGACGTAGGATTCTGACACATTCCCAGTTTTTCGAAATGTTGTAAATCTGGGAATGCGTCAAGCTCCATGGATGTTGCGTGGGAACACCCACAGCAACACCCATGGAATGCCCCTTTCACGCAGAGTAATGTGTGAAAGGGGCCCACATTTCTAAGGCCATAAAAAAGTCATGCAGGGTGACTTTACCTGGCCTTGTAAATATAGGCAAGCCCATTCTGCCACCGATGTGTCAGTCAAAGTGACAAGCCTGCGGCGCAATGGATTTGTAAGTGAGGTTCTGAATGTGCTGTTGAATGTCAATAGTATGAACTGTCCCCAAAGAGGCCTTGAGGAAGTGGGCTTCATTCACATTGTATATGACTTCTGGGTCTTGGTTCCATTTTGGGAAAAGGTCATGGGTGATTTAGAGTGCATGTTAAACAGGAGCGCATTGCTCCTATTGGAAATCTAGCCTGGTGGGTTTATATATTAGAAAGTGGGAGTGGGTCACTGGCAATAAATTCTTAGACCTGACTTTGGTTCTTGCTCCCCGAGACATTGCAATGCACTGGCGTTCCCCTGATAGGCCACTCCACAGCAGGTGGAAAACGAGGTTGAAATGTGGGCCATAGCAGAGGGCGCAGCCTTGCGCTTTGAGGAGCTCCAATGTAAGCAGAAAAAATCACTAGCAGAACTGTGGATAGAAGTGGTGCCGACCTTTCTAGACTCCGAGGAACAAACCCCGGGCAACTCAGGAATAGGATTCTTGGGTTGTAATAAGCCTCCCGCCCTCACCCTTGCTGACCCTATACATATTACCACCTGTTACGTATATATGCCCGATGTCCTAATCGGGAAGACGATGGGTACTTGTTATTGACTGCAAGGGATTTTTTTCATTTCAATAGACTAGTGATATGCATTAGCTGGGGATATTCCACTGTCGTTTTTGTTTGTTGTATACTGTCTGACATGGATAGATAACATTATTATGGAAAGTAGAGAAGAAGAATGTTTAAAAAAGAAATATTTTTATTATTGCAATCCATAACATGAGTAAATACAAAGTCACATCGTAAGACACATATATCGCGATACACCGATGTCTTGGAAAAGGAGCATTGCATCAGGAGGGTAAAAACAGGATAAAATACAGAGAGTGAGGGACATATAATAATACATAATTACCAAAAATATTTATACTAGTCTTTCATATGTTGAATCATGGGGCCCCATATCTGTGAACCCAGTTTCTGTCTACGTGACCCTTTGAGAGAGTAGAGATTTTATTCCAAATTAAAAATAACATAAAACCTGGCTCTCCACATCTCAAACGTCAGTTCTTCCTTCTGTAACCACATAGAGGTTATACAAAGCCGTGCCACAGCCACAGCAATAAAAATCAAATAGCGATAGTCATAGGCCAACTGCCCCTCAATCATATAATTCCCTATGCCAACAACATAGTGGGCGGAGTGATTCTTATTCCAACCCCTGTGATTTCCGAGAGAAGCTTCTCCATATGCCCCACTAATTGAGTTAGTTGGCCACACTTATAAAAGATATGAATATCAGCCAACTCTGCACCCGAACGGAAACATTTCCCAACATTAGCTCCTCCCCATTTCAGCATTTTAGCAGGGGTATGTGATATAAATTAAAGAAAGTTTTAAAGTGCTGTGTCTTTAAATTAGCAGAGACTAAAATCCTCCCAGCCATGTCAATTGATTGCTCCACACCCACACCTCGACACCCGAATCGATTATCCCATTTCAGATTTTGAGCCTCTAAGTCATCCCTCTGCATGTCTAGCAGGCAGTTATATAAAATGCCCAATGTGATCTTTGCGTCTGATGGCCTCAACTGAAGGGTTCAGCTCTATGACCCTCTGCTTTTTAACATAAAAAGTCACGCATTTGTAGAAACTTAAAACATTCTGTATTAGGGAGCTTATACTTATCAGCCAATATTGCAATGCAAAGGAGAGAAGGTCCCCATCTTTGTACAGATCACCTATTAATAAAATCCCTTTGCCTCTCCACCTATCTTCTATCCTATCCCATAAAACAGCAGGTAGTAGAGTTGATGCAGCTATGGGTGTGTAGTGACAGACCCCCTTCATCAGAAACCTTCTCCGTACAGCCTTCCAGATCATAAAAGCACTTTCTAAAACCTTAACGCAGGTATTTTTGTAATAGCTGAACTCCAGCATCTTGAATAGGCAGTTCTTAGCCTCCACACCCAACAACATCTGATATATAGATGGGGTCTCTGCAAAGTTTTCGACCTCCTCCCCTGTTAACATTATCCACATATTTGCAATATAGAGGCATAGTAATAGAATGTAAAGTCCGGAACAGCCTAGCCACCTTTCTCCAGGGGTGATGTCATAAAGTGCGCTGCTCTACGCGGTTTCCCTTGGGCCCATAGAAACCTGGCATAGTCTGATTGAAGCTGATGTAACTGTTCCAGAGTAAGCTCTTGCAGTACAGATCTAAAATAGTAAAGTACTTAGGGTAAGGTAGTCATTTTTAGGACGTTGCACCTCCCCACAGATGGAGACACTCGACTTTCTCTAATTGTTGTTTAACATTAGTGACAATAGAGCCCCAATTAACCTCCACCAATTATTTTAAGCATGTCTTGATGCTAATGCCCAAATATATCACCTCATCGGTCACTCCAGGATCCCCGCTGCAGGCTTGGTTTGTACAGATAATCTGTGTTTTAGATGTATTGAGTTTGTAGCCTGACACAAACCCAAACCTGTGCTTAAATTGCTCTATCTCTGGTATAGCTATATCTAGGTCAGATGTTACAACCACTATGTCATCTGCATAAGCAAACACACCGAATTGCTCTTTTCTACAAACAACAGATTTAATCCTCGGGCTCCCCTCGAACATAGTTAAAAAGGGGTTTATATATAATGCAAATAGCAATGGGGAGCATAGACAGCCCGGCCTCGTAGCTCTCAATATATGCACTGATTTAAACTCTAGGCCCATTATACAGATTCTAGCCTTGGGGGTCTTATACACAACTTGATTTGAATTAATAAACCCAAGATCAAACCCCAAATGTCGTAAAACCTAGAGCACCTACTCTTTTCTCCTCCACTGTTTCTCCTGTAGTGCCATTCTTGCAGCTCCGTTGTGGAATCGAACCGACCTTGGCGGTACCAGCTGCCTCCTTTGGAAAGTGAAGTTTCCCTCCTACAGACTTCGGAGGCATCGGAGCAGGGAGCCCAGCCGGGTCAGCTGCGCCCCAACCCAGAAGCAGCTAAATGCGGAAGCCGGGGAGGGCGTCAGACAGAACTGAGGAGCCATCGCGTTAAGGATGGGGGGCTGCCAAAAAGCACCAGAAAAATGCCTCGCGGGAGCTGGAGGTGATTGTTATTCTTCCACAGCTGCGGGAGATGCAGGGGAAGAGGATTTCAGACAAGGGGGGTTCGGGAACGCTGACTAGGGGTCCGGCAATGCGGGCACTGCTAGAGCAGAGTTTTCAGTTTGAAAATTAACTGGGTTTTGAAGCTCTGGCATGTCTATTTGTTATATTAATTTATTAATTATTAATTATTAATTATTTGTCTTGTGTAAGTGTTTATACTAATCAACTCGTTGGTTTTAACAAGAGAGAATTACACGTGGGAACGCATAAGTGTGCTGTTTAATAATAATGTGCGTGTTTACATGTTTAAAGATTGCTGTGTGTTGTTTTATTTTAAGCACAAAACGCTTTTCGAATTAATGCTTTCCTATGTTGCAAGAGCTAGATAATTGCATACACATAAGGGTATTAGTGGGGTTAACACTGTTCAATCACTATGCTGTGGTAACGTTGTTTTTGTTTCTTTTAATTAAGATGGTCTATTGTGGCCTATTGTGGCCTAAATAAAGATGGCCGATATGTAAAGCCTGGCCTCGAGTAGAAAACTGTGATGAGAGAGAGCCTTGCTGAATATGGTCCTGAAGTCAGCTGACCACAGTCCTTGCTTTGCCTGGTTAAAACTTTCCGTGAGGACAGCAGCAGTTTTGGGCGATCTCCAAATGGAATGAAGCGTCCTTGGCAGCTTTGGGAAACAAAGGAGCTTTAAAGAAAGACTCTGAACTATGATCTCATTGCCGAGGAGACGTGGAAACTACAAGATACAAATGTATTTTTTGGTTCCTGTTCCGTTATGTTTATTTTGTGATTTTCCTGAGCGGAGATTTTCAAATGTAGCGATGCTACATCCTTTCCTTCTCGCTTTGCTCAGAGGTTTGACGGAAGAAGTCAATACAAATTATATTTTTCTTTGTTTGATTTTCTATAAGAATTGTTAGCCTAGAGAGGGTTTTTGCCACTTGCCATTTGCCTTTGCCGCGTTCCGAATCTGCGTTGGTGAAGATCGTTGCTGAGAGGACTTCGTCTTGAGAGACTTTACCGAGAGACTTGTCCTGACCCGTTCTGACATTTAGCTAGAATAGGTAACTATGAGAAAAATGATTTATTCTGATTGATTTCTTTGACTAATTTTAGATAAAGCAATATAATTTTGAATATGGTGTTGGTTATTATTTCTTGTCAATTATTGAGTATCCTATTTTGATTATTATTGTATAGATTGTTTAGATTATGTTTAAGGGCAGTCTCAATAACTAGATCTTATCGACCCCGATATAGATGCAGGGTGTTTAGGAGTTTTTCTTTCCACAGGTTATTGCTGGTAGAGTATTTGAGCGTATGTTAGTGAAATGGGCCCTAGTGTATGAAGAATGTATGTGCGTGTAACTGTGAGATTACTCTATCCGTGGAAGTAGGGATATTATATACACCCTGATCTCTATCAATTTTCCTGGTAGCAGAGTAGGATGGTTATTGATGATTGTCTTGATCTGATTAGATTACATATTGATTATTGATTATTGATGTTGGTATATGTACTAATACTATATGTTGGAATCGTCATGTTGAGTTATATGTAGTGCTTCTGGAACTTGGAAGCTGGTAGCAGTTCCGTAGTAGGGCAGAGGGAAGTATATGCTGCTCTCGGGAAAGACGGGATTGTTGGTCCTGTATGTATGCAGGAAAATTCACATTGTCTGAGTTCGGAATCAGTGACATTATTGTATGTTACTATTAGAATATATTTCTGGTATATAAGGAGTGTGTATGGTAGTGAAGGTTATCTGTGAAACTCTGGTCTTAAGTCCCAGGGATCCGTAAGGTTTACCGTTAAAGCTTCTCGCGGGAGGAGTAATAGGTATTCTCTGAGCTTGTTTGAGGAACTGGGCAGGGTAAGCTGCTTGGTTTAATGTGTGTTATAATTCTGTAGTGGAGCAGATTGTTCGCTGTTCTCGGGAAGCAGGATTCTGTGTGTATGTACTATATTTTCTTGTATGAATGTGCGTAAATGTATATACATTTAATTGATTGTAAGACTCTTTGGATAAGTCCTGGAGGAAACAGTTAAGAGATGTATGAAAGTTTGATGGTTCTTGTGAAATAGATTTCTTTTACTATTCTGTGGTTAGCGAAGCAGACAATGGAGATGTTTATATGTTGTAACTAATAGATTTTGTAGAAATTTTGACACGAAGTCTACTGAAAAGATTTTGTAAAGGAGGGGTAGACGAGTGACAGGAGACAGGAGACAAGCGACTGCAGCGACTACTGACGTCAGGAAGACCGCGCTCTGATTGGATAATAGATCAGAATAGTGTTCGCGCTGGGATTGGTGCGTTGGTGTGAGCCGCGCAAGGATTGGAAGAGCTATTCTAGTGACGTAGACGCTCCAGGATTGGTGCGTTAGTGTGAGTCGCGCTGTTATTGGTTGAAAATCTGTATTGTATATTTATAATACGGGAAAAGAGTAGAAGTTTTGGTAAAAACTAAAATGTATTACCAAGAAGAGAAAAAGAAGAAAACATTCTTTGGAAAAATTAAAAAGTGGTTTAACAAGGATAAAGATGTTAAGACAAGAGAGGGTGAATTGTTACCTCCACCGAAAACACCTGCATCCTACATGGCTGCAAGATATGGGTATCATACCTGTATATGGTTGGAGAATTGGGTTAGGTATACCAAAGAGGATGGTGTTCTAGCATTTCCAGAACATGGTTCATTTAATTTGGCTGTGTTGAGAAATTTACGGGAAAAGATGTTATGTCTTGACCCGAAACCAAGACCTACACAGTTTGAGGCTTTAGTGGAATGGGAAGAGGAAGTACATGAGCGAGAAAAACAGAGATCTGGAGGACAGTACAGGTACATGTTTGGGAGGAGACATGATCGTGAGACTCATCATGATCGAATGAAAAGGTGGCGAGATGCTAGTATGTCAGAGGGATTATATCCAATGAGAACAGTTGAAGAAGGAGCAGAGAGGGTTCCTGAATCAGAAATGAGAAGATATGGAGTTAATGAATATGAGGATGAGGTCTTGAATGACATGATTTACAAAAGACCACCTCCATATAGACCAGAACCAGATGAGAGTACACCAGTTGTTTCTCCAATAAGAGATACAGTTTGTATCATTGAGACAGAAAATGTGACATCTGAATCGAGAAGTGGTAATTCTTTCAGGGAGAAAGTGAATCGAAGTGGTGACGAAAATGCAAGAGAATTAGCTAGAACTACAACAGAGCTGACTGAAAAGATTAGGGAGTTAACGAAGAATCTGGAAGCTGTTACGGTGCCTGTAACAATAGGTCCGGTTATGCCTGTGTTTGACAAGCAGAGAATAGGTGAAAATGGTTTGGTGATTCCATATGTTGGGAACAATTTGATAAGTTCAGTTGGTCCTTCAGGAGATTCAGGAAAAAGGACAGAAAGTAGTGACCTGAGACAATCCAGACATGACACATGTAGTGAAATATTAGATGCTAGTGAAGCTAGTTGTTCAGGGATGCCAATTTTAGAACCGCAAAAGAGAGTGGTTCCAGTGAGAAAAACTACTGCAATAACAGCTGAAGATTTGAATGATTGGATGAAAGTTCTTCAGAAAAAGGATAAAGATTCACAAGCAATTGATGTGGCTAGGTTACGTGTAGAATTAGAAGAGCTTGTTACAGGGACAGTTCCAACAGAAATTCTTAAAAGTCATCATGATGGTGAATTAATGTTCATGTGTAAAAACATTACCTGGAGAGCGAGAAAGACACATGACAGGTTAAGAGCAATAGCGAATGAGCAGGGAGTTGACATTGATAAAGTGAAAGCTTTGCAAAAAACGTACAGGATGGATTTTTCAGAAAAAGATATTGAAAATTTGAATGCAACTGGTAGAACAGGACAGATTAAAGAAATGGTTGCATTATTGCGAAGATGGGGAGATGTAGAAAAATGGAAGGATAGGTGGTATAAGAAAAGAGAGGAATCTGAAGATAGAACAACTTATTCAGCTTTTCCAGTGAGAGAAAAAGAGAAACCAGTGGATAATTATCCTATGAGAGAAATACCTGGAGGAGGATATGTACATGTTCCATGGACCAGACAGGATATTTTATCATTTACGAATGATTTCCCTCGATTGAGAGAAAAGCCCGTCGAGTGGTATAGGCAGGTAGATAGGTTTGTGAAATTGTCAAAAGTGCTGTGGATTGACCTGAATAGTCTGTTTGATATAATTGTTCCAGCTGACTTGTGGACTGAGTGTAAAATAGTTGTGAGTTGGCCTACTGAGGAATATCCAAGAGATCCAAGAACAGGACCACCAGATCCAGAGGTAATGAGAAAGTACGATCAGGTGATGGTATACCTGAAGAGTAAAGTACCTGCAAAAGAGACAGACTGGGTAAAAATAGATAGAACACAACAGGAAGCAAAAGAATCAGTTCATGCTTTTTACGAGAGGCTGATACTGGCGTTTAAACAATTCAGTGGAGATGAACACCTGGGTGACAAAGATTTGAGTCATTTTGTATACAGATTTGTATATGGCCTGAGACCTGAAATTGGTGAGAGAATTCGTGAGCACACAGTGGATTGGCAGAGTAAGAAGATAGATGAGATTCTGAGACATGCTAAATACTTCAGTGATGAAATTGAAGCAAAACAAAGAAAGCTGAAAGAGAAAGCAATGTGGGCACAAGTGAAAGTTGCAGAAAGACAGGAAGCACAGTTGATGGAACAGGCGAATAATCCAGGAAATAATGCAGGGAATAGACCTAGATATGCAGGGAAAGGAAAGGGGAATCTTGAGGAAGCAAAAAAGAAGTTTCCTTGTCACAACTGTGGCCAATTGGGGCATTGGAGATCGGAGTGTACCAATCCACTATTAGTGAATAATGAGGGAAATTCCTTGAATCAACAGGTGCAGAACGAGGGGAAAAATCAACAGCAGCAACAGCAGAAAGTTGTGAGACAGCAGAGTCAAGAGCCAAAACCGCCCTTGCCGCAGAATAGAGGAGCACAAAAATATAATCAGGATTCAGGATTCTACAATGATGAACAGGTAAACAAACCAAGGCGTTCTAATCAGGTACAACAGTACTTGTTAAAGAATGAAGGGAGTGAATCTGAGGGTGATTATTGACGGTGCCGAAGAGAGGAGGAAGAGTGCATACTTGGTGCAACTCTAGAAATAGACCAGGCAGGACCATTTGTAGATGGGAAAATAAATGAAGAGAGTGTTACTTTTTTAGTAGACACAGGTGCGACAAGATCAACTGTTAGGTCAACAGATGTTAGAAATCTTCCTCTCTCGGATGAAGCAATCCAAGTAGTTGGTGTAGCCAATACACAAATCAGAACACGTCTTACGGAACCAGTAAGAGTACAGATAGGGAAATTTTCAGACATGCACAGATTTATTGTCTGTGACACGAGTCCAGTGAACCTGTTAGGTAGGGATCTGTTGTGCAAGATGAACTGCACAATTTTTTGTACACCGGATGGAATAGCTTTTGAAACACCAGATGAGGATGTTTTGTACCGAGTGACTCTAGAAAATAGGGAAAGTGAGTTAATTGGTGCATTTGCTGTGTTTGATCCAGAGGATTTGCCTCGAGAGCTGAGGGACACAGTGAAAAGGACAGTTTGGGATTTTACTGGAGAGGATGTGGGATTGATGAATAATGTAGATCCAGTGAAAATTGCAGTGAAAGAGGGAATTACATATCCTAACATTCCTCAGTACAAAATGACACCAGAAATAATTGAAGGAATAACTCCTATAATTGAGAAAATGATTCAGCAGGGAGTCCTGAGAGAACTACTGAGTAGTCTGTGTAATTCACCGATAATGGGGCTAAAGAAGCCTAATGGGAAATTTAGGATCGTACAGGATCTGAGAAAAGTTAATCAAATGGTAGTGGCATGTTGTCCTATTGTGCCAAATCCATCAGTGATCCTGTATCAGATTCCACATGATGCTGAGTGGTATACAGTGATTGATTTGTGTCATGCGTTCTTTTCAATTCCATTGCATCATGATAGCCAGCCGATTTTTGCATTTAGGTTTGGCCAGCGTATTTTAGCATGGTGTCGAATCCCACAGGGGTATACAGAGAGTCCTTCGATATTCAATCAGTTGTTGAAAAAATCGTTGGAGAGTTTGATCATGCCTGAAAATTCAGTACTAGTACAATATATTGATGACCTACTTGTGGCATCAAAGACACGTGAGGCTTGTGAAGTAGATACCATAGCTTTACTGAATCATCTGGCAGATGGAGGGTTAAAGGTATCTCCAGCCAAATTGCAATTTTGCAAGAAAGAGGTGCATTATCTTGGACACAATATAGAAAAAGGTCTGAGAAAAGTGACTGATGATAGAATCAGAATCATCAGGCAAATGAAAGCCCCAAAGACCCAGAGAGAAGTGAGAATGTTTCTGGGGATGGTGGGTTATTGTCGTCAGTGGATAATTAATTTTTCGCTGATAGCAAAGCCACTGATTAAACTGACAAAAAGTGAGATGACAGACCCATTGGAACTAGATGGAGAACAAATGGCAGCATTTGAAGAGCTTAAAAATAGAATGTGTGAGGCTCCAGCTTTGGGTATGCCTGACTACGAAAAGGAGTTTGAATTGTACTGCAGTGAGAGAAATGGATGTGCACTTTCAGTGTTAATTCAGAAGCATGGATTACTGAGAAGGCCTATTGCGTACTTCTCATCGACACTTGACCCTGTAGCTGTGGGTTTACCAGGTTGTCTGAAATCTGTGGCTGCAACATGCAGGAGTCTGGAACAGAGTGAGGGAATCATAATGGGATATCCTGTAAGGGTATTTGTACCTCACAATGTGGCAATTCTTTTGACAAGAAGCAGAACTCAGTACATGTCACATAGTCGGTTGACTAAATATGAGAAAGTGATTCTAGGAGCATCGAATGTGACTCTTGAGAGATGTGTAAATGTGAATCCAGCGACACTTTTGCCGGATATTGAAAATGTGGGTGTGAAAACAGAAGATGATCATGATTGTTTGGATGTGCTTGATTACTGTACAAAACCGAGACCAGACATAAGGGATCTTCCCTTACATGAGAGTGATCATGTGTTGTTTGTGGATGGTTCATGCCTGAGAAATGATGATGGTGTGCTATGTGCAGCATATGCGGTGTGCAAAGTTTCAGAGGTTATGGAAGCATCACCATTGAAAGGAGTGAAATCTGCACAAGTTGCTGAATTGGTGGCATTGACAAAAGCTTGTGAAATTTGGAAAGATTTGAGGACGACTGTGATGACTGATAGTCGGTATGGATTTGGAGTGGTGCATGATTTTGGCCAGCTTTGGCTACAAAGAGGTTTCTTGACATCGAGTGGAACTCCAATAAAGAATGCTGAAGTGATTGGGAAATTACTTGAGGCGAAACAGCTGCCTAAGGAGTTAGCAGTTGTAAAGTGTGCTGCCCATGGACAAGGGGAGGATTTTATAACGGTTGGAAACCGTTATGCGAATGACATTGCTCAATACTGTGCGAAATCCAATCAGTCTATTAATAGGGAACGAGAGGGGGAAATGTCTTTTTGCTCTGTGATGTTTACTAATGCCTTAGAGACATGGGATGAAGTGAAGCAGTTGCAGGATGAGGCAGGAGAGGAAGAGAAAAAAGATTGGATTAAGGCAGGATGTGCCCCAAGAGAAACAGACCATGTTTGGGTCTATAGGGATGGCAGACCAGTAATGCCAAACTCCATTTTGTCGTCAATGGCAAGGATGTATCATGGCCAGGGACATTTGGGGAGGGATGCGATGATTAGGTCGTTCAAGTAGACCTGGTACAATGCAAAGTTCAGGACAATTGCAGAAAGCATCTGTCAAAGGTGTTTGATTTGTCAGCAATTTAACACTGGGAAAAAGACAGTGGTGAGTCTGGGGACAATAGGCAGAGAAGGAGGTCCTTTTACAAGAATGCAGATTGATTTCATTGAAATGCCCCAAGTGAATAGACTGAGGTATGTTCTAGTGGTAGTATGTTTGTTTTCAAGATGGGTTGAAGCTTATCCGACTAGGAGAAATGATGGAGTAACAGTGGCAAAATTACTGTTAAGGGAGTTGATTCCTAGGTACGGGTTTCCAGTAACGATTGAGTCTGATAGAGGTGGACACTTCTATAATGAACTCATGAGTTTGATTTGTGAAGCATTAAGCATACAGCAGAAGCTACATTGTGCATACAGACCAGAGGCTTCTGGTGTGGTTGAGCAGATAAATGGCACAATCAAAAACAGGATTGGTAAAATGTGCTTAGCCACTGGCATGAAATGGCCGGACGTCTTGCCTCTAGTGCTAATGACTATTAGATCTACTCCAGATAGAACTACTGGTTTAAGTCCGCAAGAAATAATCATGGGACGTGCAATGCGCCATGCATTTGTACCTGTCAATAAGTTGATGACAATAACTGATGACATGATTTTGGATTACTGTAAAGGCCTGGCTGACGCAGTTCATTCTGTGTTTCACCAGGTTGGAGAAGAAGCTACCACACTTGAGAAGAAGCAAGCTCATGATCTGAGTCCAGGAGACTGGGTGAGGATTAAGGTGCACAGAAGAAGAAATTGCTTAGTTCCAAGGTGGGGAAGGCCAAGACAAGTCATTCTAACTACGACAACTGCAGTGAAATGTGCTGGTGTGAAAAACTGGGTGCATGCGAGTCATACTCTGAGAGTTCCAAACCCAAAAGAGGGAACTGGTAAAGAGTACTTTGAAGAATCGGATTCCAGTGATGATGAAGACCCAGAACCAGTAAGAAAAGAAGCAGAAAAAGCTCCAAGAGAACCATTGGGAGTCTCAGAAAGGAGATCAGATTCTGTAAGAGAGCCTGAAATTTCAAAAAGCAGTGAAGAAAAAAGAAAAGAAAAGAGCAATTCCACAGAGATTACTCCTGAATCAGAAGAGGAGGAGACTGAAGAACCACTTGAGATTATACCTGAAGAAACAGGGTCAGAAAAAGATAGAGAGGGACAGATTGCGGAAGACCCCCGAGGAGGTGTAGGGAACATTCTTGACAAGCTAGGTGAAGGGACAAGTAGACAGCAAGAAGATTGCGTGTTGGAAACCCGAGGAGGGACAGGAGTAGGGAAGTCTCAAATAGTGGTGAAAGAAACTGTGGAAGAAAAGAAAACTGCTAGAAAACGAAAACAGAAGGCACTTGAAACAGAATTGGATGAGAGTGAGAATGAACAAACAGAGGGTCGAGTTCTGAGAAAGAGAACTTGGATTGGAGAAAGAAATAATAAAGAAATTAGGCCGAAAAAGGTGATAAAAGGAGATCGTTGGCCTAACAACAGAGTAAAGAGATTGAGATACAGAGTAATAAGAACAAATACATCAAAAGCTGAACAAGTGAATGAAGTATCGAGTCAAAATGAAGTAAAAAGAAAGGAGCAAGAAGAATCAAGAGAACCTGAGGAAATAAAAAGAATAGGAAGACCCAACCAAAAGTACAGATCACCGGAATGGTCTTATGTGGCACTGTCTGAAGAAGGAGAAGAAGAAACAGTGACTCGAGATAATCCGGAGGGGATCTTGAGAAAAGTGGTTGAGGAAAAAGAAGGAATCTTAAAAGTTATCTTGACTGACATTGGAGATGAGTCAGATGCACAAGATGTTGTTGATGATCTGATACAATTTGATGTTACTGAAGAAGGAGTGAAAACTGATGAATATCCAAATTGAGTGAATTGAGAAATCACTTGGAGGAAAAGTGAAAAGAAAAAGTCTGAAATTCAGTTGTCTGAAGTAATCCAAAGTATAAAGTAGTGGAGAAGTAGAGGCTAAGTCAAAAGACAAGGTCAAAGTAGTAAAATGGCTAACATAGAGGATAATCAAAGTAGATGTGCCTTCTTTAAAAGATGGTGTAGAATGTGCTGCTGCTGTACTGGATTATTAATGCTACTGTGGGGAGTTTTAGTTTTATTAGTTACTTTTAAAGTTACATTTGAGATGCATACAGAAAATATGACAGATATAGAGAAGAATTCGCAAAAAGTAGTTCCGACTAGAATTAGTAATACTTACATACACAAAGATAGGTCAATTAATAATTTTTCTAGTAATGTTTTTTTCGAAGTTGTTGTATGAATATGTGAAAACAATGGAAGTTAGGGATTGCTACGTTTGTATGCAATTACCTGCATCCGTTTCAGAGGGTGTTACTTATCATCATTTGCCAGCTACATATGGTATTTCATGTAGTATACTAAGTAGTTTTTTCTATTTGTTAGGGAAAATAGATTATAAGATGTCTAACAGAGATAGTATTTTTGGGCATTTGCCAATGAACAAAGAGCTGAATCCAGCTAAAGAAGCTAACACATTTGGTGAAATTTTTATTGAAGAGAAAGGATTAACATTAGATTACATTTTTAAGAATAATTTAACTTGCAGTTTGAGAGAAGAGGAGAAAGCTTTCCTGGATATGGTAGAGGAAAGGAGATTGAACATGCATGAGAAAGCAGGGAAATATAAAGTGAGTGAGACAATTTGGGACATTGAAATGGGAAAAGAATTGAGAAATGGGGTTAGTCCAACTTTAGCTCTAGATGTACCACAGAAGGGTAAGCTATGCATTACAAGGAGGAAATCCCAATATGATACATATTTTGTTGGGACTAGTGAGTGCCATGATACATACTTCATTGCAACAGGTTGGGGTTACAGAGGTGGAGAAGATACAGTTTTTCCAGGAGTGCATTATGTTTGTGGGAACAAGGCTTATTACAAGTTGCCTGACCATTGGTATGGCACGTGTTATGTGGGCCTGGTCTTTCCAAAGATTTTCCATATAGATAAAATAAGAGATGTAGAACATATTAATTTACTAATGCGTTTCAAGAGAGAAACTTGGTCTGAAATAGTGGGTGATATTTTTGGGGTTTTAATTCCAGCAGTGGGAATTTCTTTAAATGCCTATGGAATTCGGAAACTGTCAACAGTGGTGGATCGCTCATCGACAAATACCGCTGGAGGGTTTCTTTTAGTGAATACGGAATTAAGTGCTGTACGTGCCATGTCAATGCAAAATCGACTTGCCCTTGATATTTTATTGGCCAAGGAGGGTGGAGTTTGTGGAATGCTGAAAGTTCAACATTGTTGCACTTACATTCCAGACGAAAGCAAAGACCTAAAGGTCTATATCAAAAATATTACTGATTTGCATGAAGAATTAGTACCACTTGAAGCTGAGAGTTTATGGACTAAAATAGCTAATAAGGTGATAGCTGTTAAAGATTTTATTGCAAAAATAGGTAGTACTATTATAGGTAGAATATTGTTTCCTTTAACTTGTATAATTATTGCTTTATTGATACTGAGATTAGTGTGTGTGTGTTGTAAAAACAGGGGAGGGAAGAAGAAATTGAATAAAGAAAAGAAAAACAAAAGGTTGAAAAGAGAACCACAAGAAATTGAATTAGAAGAATTGAGGGAGAGTGTTTATTTGGAAACAAAGAGGGATGATGAAAGAGTGACTGGTGTGTAGCGTTGTGTAAGGAGGAAAAGACATTTCCGATTTCTCCTAAAATGGGACTAAATTTTCACTAATTTTTTTTTGGGTTTATTTGGTGATAAAATCACCAAAGGGGGGATTGCTAGAGCAGAGTTTTCAGTTTGAAAATTAACTGGGTTTTGAAGCTCTGGCATGTCTATTTGTTATATTAATTTATTAATTATTAATTATTAATTATTTGTCTTGTGTAAGTGTTTATACTAATCAACTCGTTGGTTTTAACAAGAGAGAATTACACGTGGGAACGCATAAGTGTGCTGTTTAATAATAATGTGCGTGTTTACATGTTTAAAGATTGCTGTGTGTTGTTTTATTTTAAGCACAAAACGCTTTTCGAATTAATGCTTTCCTATGTTGCAAGAGCTAGATAATTGCATACACATAAGGGTATTAGTGGGGTTAACACTGTTCAATCACTATGCTGTGGTAACGTTGTTTTTGTTTCTTTTAATTAAGATGGTCTATTGTGGCCTATTGTGGCCTAAATAAAGATGGCCGATATGTAAAGCCTGGCCTCGAGTAGAAAACTGTGATGAGAGAGAGCCTTGCTGAATATGGTCCTGAAGTCAGCTGACCACAGTCCTTGCTTTGCCTGGTTAAAACTTTCCGTGAGGACAGCAGCAGTTTTGGGCGATCTCCAAATGAAATAAAGCGTCCTTGGCAGCTTTGGGAAACAAAGGAGCTTTAAAGAAAGACTCTGAACTATGATCTCATTGCCGAGGAGACGTGGAAACTACAAGATACAAATGTATTTTTTGGTTCCTGTTCCGTTATGTTTATTTTGTGATTTTCCTGAGCGGAGATTTTCAAATGTAGCGATGCTACATCCTTTCCTTCTCGCTTTGCTCAGAGGTTTGACGGAAGAAGTCAATACAAATTATATTTTTCTTTGTTTGATTTTCTATAAGAATTGTTAGCCTAGAGAGGGTTTTTGCCACTTGCCATTTGCCTTTGCCGCGTTCCGAATCTGCGTTGGTGAAGATCGTTGCTGAGAGGACTTCGTCTTGAGAGACTTTACCGAGAGACTTGTCCTGACCCGTTCTGACATTTAGCTAGAATAGGTAACTATGAGAAAAATGATTTATTCTGATTGATTTCTTTGACTAATTTTAGATAAAGCAATATAATTTTGAATATGGTGTTGGTTATTATGGCACCATCTTGCCTCCACGGAAGCACAATGTTGATACACTGCATAGTATGTTATTAGTTTTGTACATACAATTGTCACTCAGTCAGTCAAATTCACTTTATTCGGTTATTTAAAACCATAAAAGCATACTACATTGGAGACACAATAAAAACATTTTTTCCTTAAAAATATTACAAAGACACAATCATCACAAAATACAGATAGATCACAATCTGAATCATCAAAATACATAGGAATAGTTCATTAAATTTAAAATATACTAATTAAAGTGGTCCTTCTTTTTTTCCGTGTTCTGACTGCTGCGGTCAAAAAGCTAGCAATGTCAAAAATTTCCCAAACATAGGTCAACATTTGCAAATATATAAAAGCAGGTCTAGCCTGTATAAAACCTTTGCCTTTTAAAATGGGTAAAATAAATCGATTTCGGATGTGCAAAAAATGCTCACAAAATAATACGAAATGCTTTGAGTTCTGAGTAGAGAACTTATCACATGTGCAAACATTCATATCCTCCGGCTTTTGACATCCCATTGGTTCTGCAAGAAGTAAATGTAGTTGATTCAATCTAAATCTCACCAGCAGGAAACGATGATGGTGGTTAGTAACTATATTTAGATATGGTTCAATTGTTTGTGAGGTGGATAACAGCTGGTGTGCCCGCACAAGGGGCTTCGGTAATTCTACAGCCTCTCTATCCATTTCTGATAACTGCAGGTACGTGCTTTTAGCCAGGTGCATGTCCACCTTTCGGAGTTTCTCTGGAGAGCTAAATAGCTCTGGTCTCCCCAAATAAGATGCAGTCCTTTTCACGTAGCTTAGCCAAGGGATACTATTTGCTCGGTCAAGAGCTAAACAGTCGCGAATGATATCGCTGTTCATCCCAAGTTCCGGGTTAGTCCAAATACTTATTTATTTACGTAAAGGTGCCATACCTATAGTATCTGATTTGAAACCTAAACCTGTTTCTTGATGGATAATATAGATAGATGTTGATTGTGGCACAGATAGAAGACTTCTTAAAAACGTATTTTCCACTATTTGGATATCACCCGCTTCTCTGTACCCCCAGAGATCGGAACCATAGTTTGCTATAGCCAGGCATTTAGCCCTATAGATGTTTAACATGGCATGCATTGGCTTCGATCCCAATCTACGTGCAAAGTGTAGGACAGCAAAGGTAGATCTGGCCATTGCATTTCTTTTGGCTTTCATTTGTGGGACCCATGTACCCTTTACAACGAATAACACTCCTAAATATAAAAACGACCCCACCCATGTGAATACAATTGTATTGATGGTGTCAATTAAAATGCTTATTTAATAGCTCTGGCATACCCAAACTGTTTTAATGATTTAATAGAAGCTAGCCATTTAATGGGTCCAGGACCTTTATATGGCTTTTAGATAAAATTGGCATTTAGATCTAACTGGGCCATGACATAATTTAATAGGTAAGGTAATCTCTGGAGATCATTTGGAGTACTCAGCTTAAGCACCCCAACATAGACATATAGTAATGACAGAATTTACTCTTGTGACATATCGTGACCAACATCTGCCTGCTGTTTCTCTAACCCATAAATATAAATATTGAAAAGGAATGGGGGGACCAAACAGTCCAAATGTATGCTCTGTACTTGCCAATAGAACGTACATAAAATAACCCTCTTCATTTAGAACTGTCTAAATAATTTAGACTGGGGCATATCCTAGTCCAGAGGAAAGGCCACTGACCGCTTCAATTCATTTACCAGTAAAGGTTGATACATGTTGACTGGGTCATAGGGTGCAGGGTCATAATCACCCAGTTTCACACAAGATACATTTTTATCTATACCTAAAACAACGGTTATTAAAAAAAGATATTTAGGTGTTTTAAGTTATTTTTTTATTTCAGATCCCGGTAAAACTATATTTTCAAAAGTGCTCTCTAGGATACGGTTGAGCTCATCTCAGTTTTTAGGGACTAGGTTGCGACACGATGATGAAGCATGCCACTACTAGAGTGGTCAGGGTCACCAATAACAACAACTAGGATTTTTGGGGGTCTCCAACCCAAACTTCCAGGCCAGGATATGGCAGGGTAGTAGGATTCCTTTGGTGTGATGGATTTAGCAGGGGAAGCAATGTCCTACAAGTAGGGGTGGGCGGAATCTGCGAAATTGACTTTCGCAAATTATTGCGAAATTGCTCAAAATCTCCGAGAGCACGCGGAACTTTCGCGAAGATGCGAAGATTGCTTTTCCCGCCCGTTCGCGATGTGTGTTTGCGTGCTCACGGGGAAATATATCTCCAACTTGCCCATGCAGTCGCTGATGGGCGCGGCCATCTTGCTCGCGATGCTTATTTCCTGTTCCGGGTCGAATGACGTGTTCGCGATCGCAAACTCTCGCGGGATAGCGCGACCAACAATCCAACATCTTGTGGCGCACGCAAACGGATAGGAAAACTTGTCGGCGAACGCAGGGACCCGGTAAGTCGCGACTGCGCGTGCGAGAACGCATTTTTAAAGCGCGAACAAGAAAAATACTTCCGTTTCGCGGCAGATTGTGAAAGTTTTGACATTTCGCGTTCTCCGCGGAACGTGAAAATGTCAAAATATCGCAAATTCTGCGAGCGGAACCAAATTTACGCCCAGGCCTACCTACAAGCTCAATGTACAGTTAATGGGTTTTGACTCTCCCCTTCCCGGTCCGAATGATTTGTTTCTTCCTTGTATTTCTTAAGAAGAGTTAGTGTTTGAATACCTATCAGTGGATGAAGAAGGATGCAGTATCATAAACCATTAAAGGATGCGCCTCATGGGATTCCCTCCATTGCTGAATTCAGTAGGTGTGTTACAACATGGCAGAACTAGGTGATATTCTGCAGTATTGATACATTACTATATAGTACCACATGGCCCTACTAGGTGGATTTCTGACTTGCTACATTGCTGCATTTTAAGAGTGCACTACCACATGCTTTTACTAGGTAACATTTTGCAGAATTAAATTATTGTTGCATTATCCTAACGTTAGTGCCAAATATTAGTTACTAATTTTACTAAACATAGTTAAGGGTGAAAACAAGGAAGACATTCCTCAGAAGATTTTGTACGTTGTACATTCTCACATAGACGCAGCTAAGTTTCACACCTAGATCAAATAAAGAGTCATGGATAAAATAAATAAGCAAAATCTTAGTTTGACAAAATATTCTGGAAAAGTAAATACTTGGCACGCACATGTCAAAATATAGGTCTTTATTAAATGGGCTTCTGTTTGGCAACAATTCTCAATTTCAGGAGTGCAGTGCAACATGCCATGACTAGCTAACAAAGCTGTATTGTGTTATATAAAAACACAAAAATGGGGCCTGTTTCCTGAACATTAAGGGGCCTATTACGATGTCGGTCAGACGAACGTCTGACCAGCACCATAGCGGGATGGAATCCGTCCGAATATTAGTCGGTGGTTCCACCCACCGAATTAGGATGCAACCGCCCAATGAGCAGTCAGAAACATCAATTTTTCCATTGCAGCTTGTAAAAGGGCCGCAGAAAATTGATGTTTTCAAACATCCATACACCTTGTCGCAGGCACCATGTAGTGCCTGCCACACGGTGCATGGATGATTGGTAGGGCACCACAGGTACCCCCCAGGCACCAATAACCGAGGGGGTACAGGGGCCCTGCTAGGGGCCCTCAAAGTCCCTTTCCTTCTGCTTTTCTATGGCAGCCAAACTGCCATAGATAGGCAGACGTAAGAGATATCATAATCCCTACAGCAGGGCCTGAGCAGGGACCTACCCTTATACAGGGATTACAGTCCCACTGCAGCTCCGACGTTCTCCTGAAGCCTGTCGGAACCGCAGCGATTGGTCCCTCTCCTAGATGCCTCTGACCCCCGAGTCAGAACGTGTCAATGGATGTCGGTGGGCCCATCACCGACGGCCTGTCAGTGGCGGGCCCTCTGACATTAAAATGAGGGCCTAAGTATCAAGAACCCTGTCATACTACCATCCTGACAAGCAGTAATGTGCCCACCAGAAAAACCTCACCTTCTGGAGACATGTGTACTCCACCCCCTGCACCCTATTGAGGTTGTCTGCCCAAACCTCACCTAGTACTTTTGTGTGGTATTGATACTTTGTAATCCAGTAATAGTGCAAAATGACACCTAGTAGGTGCCTCTTGCACTGCAAACTTGTAATTCAGCAGTGGTGACAGTAGTCAATACACCACCTAGGGTTGGCGTATTATTCTGATTCCCTGCACATCTAGTGATGGTGCCAGTAAGACAAGATGCCAATTCTTTTCAGTGAAAAATCCTACACAAGGGGTATGCTTTTTAGACTGAAGGGCTCGAAAACGAGTGTATCTTTTTGAATGCTGAACAGGGCGGAGAGGGATAGATTGCTTCAAAATTTAACACTGATATGACAATTCAATGTTGTTATAGTTCTTTGCGGATAATGCCTTGAAATCTCTTCACAGTGGTCATAGTGCAAAAAAAGCAGCAGATAAACTCTTTAGCTACAATGATATGACAGATTGGCAGACTGCAAGGAAGTGGGAATCTCTGCTTGAAACGTTATGTGGCACAAGTGCACTCCGCGAACACCCATCAGTGAAAGTCTGTATTAAATCGCTGTAATCCAGTGTTGTTGTTGCAGAACACCAGCTTCTGGTAGAGTTTTGTAATCCTGTGGGATTCAGCAAAGGTTCAGCCTTAAAAAAACACTTATAATTGATTGTGGAAGTACACCCATGGTCATCCAGTGATGGTTATGCTAAGGATAGGCTGAATGTTTGCACAGCTCAAATTAAACAAGCATTGGCATAGCCAATAGGTCTCGCCTTTGGGACCTTATAAGTGTTTAGCCATGCAAAAGTTGCATAACTAAACACTTAGAAGGTCCCAAAAGCGAGACCTATTGGCTATGCCAATGCTTGTTTTAACTGCTACAATCTATTGCGGCCGCGAAAGTGATAGTAATCGCGGTAAAGCGCAACGTGCGCGCCTGCGCACATGCACTGTGGCTCTAGGCTGGCCTGGTAGCCCTTTTTGGAGCCCTCACAAAATGTCTCGCCAGACCAGCGCATGCGCTGGGTCAGGCGAGACCTAAAAACGTAGTGAAAGTGTCGAAGGGGCTTCGGAAGAGGCGGAAAGAGAGGATGGGATAGGGGCTAAAATGTAAGAAGTCGTTTTTATTAGGTCTCGCCTGACCCAGAGCATGCGCTGTCCTGGCGAGACTTATTGGGAGGGCTCCAAAAAGTACTACCAGGCCAGCCTAGAGCTACAATGCATGTGCGCTGGCTTGACCGCCATGACTTTCACTTTCGCGGCCGCACGGCCGCTTTGATGTTTGATCGTGATTGCGATCGCGATCACTTTCACTTTCGCGGCCGCACGCCCGCTTGTTTGCATTTTAGTTCTAGTTTGGCGCCTGATATTTGGGCGGGGGAGGGGATTTTATTAGGACATCTGGACTGATAATATCAAAGCGGACAGCGGCGTCCCCGAGCAGGCTCGGGTTTCAGAGTAAATTAGAGCGGAGTGTATTTAATTAAAGCCAATTAGAATATCCGAAATGCGTCGATTGATCTGGGTTTGCACGCTCCGGTATCTATTGCAGTTTCGTGTCCGGTCGGGGACGGTCACTTTGATTCCTTCATTGTGTTGCTCTAGGAGTACGACTGCTTCCTGGGCAGCCAGAAAGTGAACAAAGAATGTGCAATGGATGCCGGGAGAGGTGAATTCTGCACCCTTCTCACAGTCCCTCGAGGGACGTGTGCTTTCCAGACCAGAACATTTAGTACGCATTGGGGTCTTATTTACAAGCCCCTTGCACCGCTGATACGTCACTTTTTCCCATGGTAAAAGTGAAGCACCGGCGGCGCAGGGGGCTTGTACATAAGCCCCTGGGTCTTCAAATTACAGGGATGCGCCAACCGTCCCAATAAAGGCAACAATGTTGCAATCTGTGCATGAACATTAATAATGACTAATAATAATCATTATACATAGCGCTTCTTACCAAATGTATGCAGATTCTCACAGGTGTTATCATCAACTAATGTATTCTCCATTTACCGACATTGGAAGGATGGACTACTGAGCGGGCATATGCAGGATTTTACCGATGACCCTCAGGCTCATATTTTCATGCCCAGCTCGATTCTGAAATGCCCTATTTCATATTCCGTACTCTGTGTAGAATAGAGCTGTCCATTATCCGAACATCTGAATCTCCCTCACGGGTTATATGGACTCGTCCACGGATTTCACAACAGCCAAACTTTCCCTGTCTTCTGAATTCGTACCCAATTGGGTGAGAGTTAACACTTTGTAATTGTCCTGCATTAAAATTGAAGTATTCCTAAACTCCTCTACTTTGGCCATCACCCTCGAAAAAATGTTTGCTTCAAGCAGCCACGGAGAGACAGTAGAAACTGGTGAATTCTGAAATGCAAACTCACTCACTACAACAGTTCTGCAATTAAACAATGAATTATTCATAATATATTGAGTTAATTGTTTACCGGTCGTGAGGTGGAGCAGGGCTGACACACCTGTGTATTCTGCCCCGTACTGGTACCGGAATGAAGGGCTTATTTAGTGCACACGTGAGTAAACGTCATCAGCCATAGAAACGTGAACATGTATCTCCAGTCATGAACGATTTGCGCCGTTAAAATGAGTGGACAGTGGTGTGGAGCACAGCTGCACTGTCCGCAGGGCACCCCATCGCCCACAGGACTATATGGACTGACTTGTACACATCTGCCGACTTTAATTCCCTAACAAAGGTTTGTGAGAACGCTCCATATACTCGCAAAGTATGGATACCGTGGGGCAGATTTATGAGCCCCTTGCGCCACTTTTGCGTCACTTTTAACATGGGAAAAGTGACGCAAAAGTGGCGCAAGGGGCTCATAAATCTGCCCCCGTGTGTATAGTGCCCCAGTGCGCTCTGCGTGATCCCCATAACCCACTGAATCTGTCTCCCACTCCGGACTGCAAGGGGTGATGAGATTCACACCCTGCCTCTGCATGACCTGCAACGCCTGTAGAGCCTGTGAGACACCCCGTCTTATTAACTAGTGCCATCCTACGAGTCATATGGGGCACATTGTACCTTCGCCCATACCTACGACATACTTTCGCCAAGACCTGTATGATCTGCCATTTTTATGGAAATGTCAGCTTTACTTGTGGCCCACCTGAATACTCTGACAAAATGTAGGGAAATGTCGGCCTTACTTCGGTACACCTGTATAATATGCCACAATTAATAGAACTGCCAACCTTACTTCCAGCACACCAGTATAACCTCCCATCACGTACAGCAATGTCGGCCATTGTCCTGGTGCACCGAGAAATCTGTCATTATTTATGAAGATGTCGGCCTTACTTCCGGAACACCTGCATAATATGCCACAATAAATTGAAACGTCGACCTGACTTTGGACACACCAATATAACCTTCCATCACTTACAGAACTGCTGGCCATACTGCTGGCACACCTGTATAATCTGTAGGCCTGGGCAAAATTTCCGTTCCGTTCGCGGAATTTGCGATAATTTGGCATTTCCGCGTTCCGCATTCCGCAGTTTTGCGATAATTTGGTTCTTGCTCGCGCTGTAAAATAATACATTCTCGCGCCCGCGCGATCGCCTTACCTGAATCCCCGCGTTCGCCGACAAGTTTTCCCGATCCGGTCGCGTTCTCCATGAGATGTTGTATTGTTTTAGCCATTTGCGCTGTCTCGCGACAGTTCGCGCCCGCAGTGACGTCATGCGTTGCACAATCACGTCTTTCTTCTCGCGATCATGCACCGCGAGAAGAGTGAAAACAAGATGGCCGCGCCCGCATGCAACCGCATGGGTAAGTTGGCGAGCCGCGAACACGCAGAAAATACAGCGAACGGGCGGGAAAAAAACTTCCGCATCTTCGCGATATTTCCGCGTGTTTGCGGAGATTTTAAACATTTTCGCGATAATTTGCGAAAGTCGCTTTCGCAAATTCCGCCCACCCCTAATAATCTGTCAGGTTACTCCGGAAGTCTACCTTACCACCCACTCCTGCCCATCTGTGCAGAAATGCTTGAAATGTTTCACGTGAACGGCTTTTTCTCTTGAAGGGCAGGACTCTTCGGCGCTAGCACAGATAATCCATCGGCACCTGCCTCTTGTACCCTCCCAACACCCCCGAACACGCAAGCACATGGAGATGTAGTCCACATCTGTCCGAAACTTTCAGTATTGGCAAACCATCCGCTTCAAGTACCATCTTCGCGGCCTTGCAGCTGCTACACCCCGTACCCTACGAAAAATATTTTCTAGTATGGGGTAAAGGCAAACTGCGATTGCCTTGGCAGTAAGCCCCTTTGAATACACCCACCTCTCCCCTAAACAAAACCTGTTAGGGTTTAAAGTTTTAAAGACGTGCGTCGGATGAGAAAAGCTGTTTGTCAGCTGAAACTATTACTAAAGATTTAGGCTGTGCAGTTCCAGGTACCTCGTGGGACGTAGAATGAACGACTGCACCTGCTACTCTGTTCGCGAAACTTAGCAAATTAGAAATGAATTGCGAGATTTCACAACTGCGGCCACTGCAGCTAATAACCCATTACATGTCTAACAAGCATTGGCATAGCCAATAGGTCTCGCCTTTGGGACCTTATAAGTGTTTAGCCATGCAACAGTTGATGTTGTTGCACCAACGATATTGTGCTGCATAGCTAAATACTTATAAGGTCTCAAAAGCGAGACCTATTGACTATGCCAATGCTTGTTTATAAATGATCTCAAAAACATACAAAAGGAATTCTGCAAAGAGCCATATGTCTGTGCCATGTGCATGTTTAGCTATGCCAAAGTTTCATTGTGTTATAGAGCAACCCTGAAAAGGTACAAGGCTGCAGAACGCTAACTAGTAGCTTGTCAACTAGTATTATCAGAACCATATTTCAGCAGTGATTGCAGGCTGCAGATTGTGACGTACTGAAGGCATGCAGTACTGCCTCCTTGAAACTGAGTAGTGTTCCCAGGTAGAACCCCACTTTGTAAGGGAGTGCTTTACTGATTCTTTGTATTTCAGCGATACTGCAGAATGCCGCCTCGTAGGGACTTCTTGCGGTGCATCATTACAATTCATTGGTCTCTCTATGGTCATCTGCAAATTTTGCTCAGTCATCAATTTGAACATGTTTGTTATTTTCATTGCACTATATCTACTATAACATAAGAATTATTGTATTATTAATAATATTGCATTGCTTACACATTTGTCTTACTCAGGTTTCAAGAGATGAGTGATACTGGTGACTAACCCTGGAGATGAGGGGGAAGACCTGAAGTTAATCTGATGCTGTGGACTAACTGGGGGTCTCTGTAATCTACCTGCTCCTCTCCGTGGACGCCCTGTGTGTTCCTTGTCTCTCTCCCTCCTGCTGCCGCTCTGCTGATTAACGCGGCCGCCGTGCGGAGGGAACTGCATTTCCCAGATTTCCCAGCCCCGGAGGGCGGAACAAGGCGACGCTGCTCACGCGCCCGGAGGCGCTTTAAAACCGAGCTCACCTCCGGTGGAGCCGGGGCCAAACTGAAGTTAATCTGATGCTGTGGATTAACTGGGGGTCTCTGTAATCTACCTGCTCCTCTCCGTGGACGCCCTGTGTGTTCCTGGTCTCTCTCCCTCCCGCCGCCGCTCTGCTGATTAACGCGGCCGCGGTGCGGAGGGAACTGCATTTCCCAGATTTCCCAGCCCCGGAGGGCGGAACAAGGCGACGCTGCTCACGCGCCCGGAGGCGCTTTAAAACCGAGCTCTTCTCCGGTGGAGCCGGGGCCAAACTGAAGTTAATCTGATGCTGTGGACTAACTGGGGGTCTCTGTAATCTACCTGCTCCTCTCCGTGGACGCCCTGTGTGTTCCTGGTCTCTCTCCCTCCCGCCGCCGCTCTGCTGATTAATGCGGCCGCCGTGCGGAGGGAACTGCATTTCCCAGATTTCCCAGCCCCGGAGGGCGGAACAAGGCGACGCTGCTCACGCGCCCGGAGGCGCTTTAAAACCGAGCACACCTCCCGCGTCGCGGGATAACGCGCGGGCAGCGCCGGGCTAAGCCCGGGCAAAGGGCGGGCCCTCTGTAGCCCTCCGAGGGCCGATCGAGGCCTGGCTGGGCCACACCCCTTGGTTGCTGCACCCAGATTCCAGTAAGTGTCCCGTGATTGTGTTGTAAGACTTTGGGAGCTAGTGTGTTTCCCATGCATGTGGGGCATTGAGTACTTTTGATCTGTACCCCCTGAGACCTACAGCCCGTATATCCTTAAGTACTGTGGTAACTGTTAATCCCATAATGACTAAACAAAAGTCAATCATGGATAATTACCTAGTTAAAGTCGTAAGCAAGATTAACAGCGACAGGAGAAAATCCTTAGGACGAGATAATCTAACTGACCTGCCCCTGGGACTTTCTAAAGAGGATACTATTGACACTGCTGAGTCTGTGGTCACCGGTTGTAATTCCGACGTTTTATCTACAGTAGTCTTAGATGTCTGTGCCCCGATTGAAGATCTACTAGTAGCCCCGGAGGATATTCCACAGCAATGCCCGCCGGTTCCACGTTCAGTGAGGGCATGCAGAAAAGTGACTACTAAACGGGGAGGAAATATTACCCGAAGAAAAGCAGAACCTGCACCTAAGAATTCCGTCTGTGACAAGGGGACCCTGACTAAGGACAATACAGTTACTATTAACACCGACCAATTTGACCTGCTAGTTGGTATTATAGAGAGTAAACTTGAGCTGATTGTCAAACCATTAATTACTAAAATAGACCAATTAACAGCTGAAGTATCTAGACTAGGGAGTGTTCTAGACGGGCATACGATTAAGATGGTTAATCCTAGCCCCCCAGTGAGGGATGGTCCAGGAGTTGAATCTGCCCCTAAGCTAGTTAATGGAAGCGCCTGCTCTGTGAAAGCAGCTACATTAGGCTCACAAGCAGGTAGTCGAGCGATGCAGGCCCAAGCAGTACCAACAAGTTTGAGTGGAGTGTCGGCATGTAAGATAAGTAGAACTGTGCAGGTGCCTGTAGTGACTGCAAGACCAGTAAGGGAAGCTGCACCCAACAACAATCGATCCGCAGACCTTCCACCTGAGTGTGTACCCTATGTTGTTGTTCTAACCAATGTCCCTTCTCTAGATCTTAGCCAGACCAGAACCATTCTAGAGTCGCAGGACTCATTAAAAAACAAAACGATTTTCTGGCTAAACAGGCACTGTGGGTTCCCGGTTAAGTTCTCTGACCAAATTATATCAACCAGAAGGGTTAGTTGGATCGGTAATACAAGAAAGTCCTGTCGGGGTGACTGTGTCATCGTTAATTTCCAACACCCCCAGCATGTTGCGACGATCTTGTTAAGAGCAGCCTCCATAACACAGAATGAGACTGATGTCATTGTACGACCTTTGGGATACTTTTACAATCATCTTAGCAAGACGCCTCATGCTATTAACAGAGATAGAGCCTTCCCTCCTAATCATGCCTCCACTAGAGATAGATCATTTCTACCCAATTACACATCAGTTTTCGAAATCCCTGTCCAGAACAGATATCAATCCCTGAGTTCCCTAGATCAGAATGATTGACATTAGACGGCATCTGGACCCCAGTTGGCCACTACCCTGAGTGCCCTGTCTAATCAATCCAGTGTGACAAGGTTAGCCATTGTGGGTCTTCAGGTGAATGACAACCTGGAAACTATTAATGGCGGGTCAACGGTAGTAAATGTCACTGAGAGTAACCAGGAATTGATTAATGATGTAGACGGGATTTTGGGTGTGACTGTGATTGAACTATGTGGTGATGGAGATAACTCCAACACTGCCCAAGATGAGCCCAATAGCTGTTCCTTTGGGGGTATCTCCGTCGCCAGCTGGAATATAGCCGGTTGGGCCTCCAAGGGAAACAAACTGGGATGGGAGGCTTTGATTAGATCATATGACATTCTATGTCTCCAAGAAACTTGGTGTACTGTTAAACCAAGTTTCAATGGTTATGTATGTTATAGCCTAGAAGCTTCAGAGTCCAGACATGGAAGAGCCAAGGGGGGACTGCTTTTTCTTATATCAGTAGACCTAAAGCTGACGGTTGTAAAACATCTGTCAGTCGGCACCCATTCCCAAATTCTCTGGGTGCGACTACCAGAAGGCATAGAGGTGCTTTTAATAAACTTTTATAACAATATTTTTAATAATTCTCGGCACAAAGTGATAGATGAGCTTGATAGTGCCCTCATGAAGCTTGTAGCAGAAGCAAAATGTATTTTTACTTTTATTTGGTTAGGTGATTTTAATTCCACAACCTGTGGTTTGTCCTCCTCTAGGGCTTGCGGGGTACAAAATAACAGTGGTGAGAACACGCCCCATTTCCCACATAACGCCTATGGGGAGGCCATTAATAGTGTAATGGCAACTTATGATTTAGAGCTGGTGAGGCCTGATGTGGAGGCCAGTGGTTTTTCTATTCCCACATTCACTGGGAGGAACGCTAGCTCTAGCATCAACCACATTCTGGTCTCATCTAGTTTAGTGCCCCATTGTCTGATCAAGATAAGGGATGCCTCTAATTTGAGCGATCATAACTGTATTACTATACGAATCGAATCATGGAAGTGTAGAGACCAGCCGGCGCCAAGAATTTTAGCTAACATCGAGCCGCATATAGTAAACGGGACTAGGCTAAGGTGGAAAGGGGAAAAATCTGCAGTAGTAGTGCCCATAATCATATCTAAAAACTTGGTAGACATTAATGCTATTTTAACACCAGGGTGTTTGCCTACCTTTGTTGTGAATAATTTTATTAATATCAATATGACTATTAATAATATATTTACAGGAAACAAGCCGGGTACGAGAGGCAAGGGTAAGGGTTGGTTTGACCATGCTTGCACAGCCCTTCTTTCCCAACTTAAACACGCTTTAGCCCTTATACCAAGGGATAAGAATCAAGTCGCACTTCTGCGATACGATTACAAAATGGCACTTATTAGAAGGAAGAAGGAACTACAGCAGGAAGCTTGGGATAATTTAACACAGGCGGCAGAAACCTTGGATAGCCGCTTATTCTGGTCTACCATTAATTCCCCCTTCCTACAAGATGATAAAATCCCCCAACTTTCTTCTAATGTGGGGAGTGAGGCCTGGGTGTCCCATTTCTCACCCATTTTCCAAGATAGTGTCCCGACTGACAATGAGCAAAGGCAATGGCCCATTGTTTCACTAGACATCTCCTTAGGTGAGGTGGAATGTAGTATTAAAGCTAGCAAGGGGAGAAAGGCACAGGGGCCCGACGGAGTCCCTATCGATGTTTATAAGGCCCAACCACTGATTTGGGGACCAATACTTACTTTGGTCCTCAATGCAGCGGTAACCACTTTGGTTCCACCCACATGGGGAGATTCAATTATTGTCCCTATTTACAAAAAGGGGGACAAGGCATCAGCCTGTGACTATCGGCTGATTAGTCTGTTGGACTCATCGGTGAAAATTATGAGCAGGGTGCTGTTGTCTAGATTGGAAACGTGGGCTGAGGAGAATGGGATTCTTGCCAACTCCCAATATGGCTTTAGAAAGGGCCGTGGGACCTTAGATCAGTGCTTGAATTTATAATTATTAATCAGCAAGTTTACTAAGGCTATGCATGGTAATTTGTATCTTTGCTTTGCCGATCTAAATAGCGCTTTTGATCTAGTTAACCATTCGCTCCTTTGGTCAGTTTTGTTAGAATTAGGCGCCCCCAAGGAAATCATTTTCTTCTTTGCTAGATTATACAATAAGATGCAAGCGTGTGTTCGATATGGGGTCAACGGGGAGAGTACCCCGAGCTTTAGTGTGAAACGCGGAATAAGACAGGGCTGTGTCCTTGCCCTCTTGTTGTTTACTTTATTTATTAATGGGGTAGAAACCGTCCTGAAAACAGTTAAGGCTGATGCACCTCAGGTTGCCGGGATTAGTGTGCCAGTTCTGCTTTACGCGGATGATGCTGTGCTCCTATCTCGGACACCTATTGGTTTGCAGCGCCTGATGGACCGGTTTTCTGAATTTATAGGGGAGAGAAAGTTGCTGATAAACAAAAGCAAAACCCACACCATGATTTGCGGGGCCAAGACTAGCAAGAATTATGCTTTTTTTGTAGAAGGTGTGAAAGTGCAGCAAGTAAATAAATTTTGCTATTGGGGTGTCACTTTTTCGAGTGATGGCAGTTGGGCCCAGGACTTAAAAAGTGTTAGGACCAAAATGGTCAAAAGTTCTAATGGCATATTTAAATTCGCCGCAAAGATAGGGGATAGGCGAATCAGAGACGTGATGGAGATATACAAGGCTAAAAGTGTCTCCATTGCCCTATATGGGGCAGGTTTGTGGGGTTACTCTAATGTTGGTTGCTTACAGAGGGAAGAAAACATCTTCCTCAAGAAATTAATGTGTCTACCTGCTTCTGCCCCAACAGAGTTGATTCATAAAGAGGTTGGGGTCGCCTATTTGAGTGAACTTGCTTCATTTAGGCCTTTGTCGCTTTACCAAGCAATTTGGCACAAGGAAGAGACCGAGTTCAACCAAATTGTTATTAAAGATTGCCTCAAATTAGATAATTGTATGAAAATCCCATGGCTCAAGTATGTTGTTGAGAGCTACCAGGCTATTTTTGGGTTGAACTTGTTGCTAGATTCATGTCCCCCCCGAGTTCTTGTCAAACATGATATGAAAAAATCTTTTATGTTGTTTAGAACCCAAAAACGTTTAGCTGGGACTGGTCCCCTCACTACTGTTCAACTTTATAACAAATATATTGTAAGCGAGGGTTTCCAGCAGTATCTGAACATGGTAACCCGACCAGCCCACAGATTTGTCTTAACCAGATTAAGGTTAGGAATGGTACATGTCTTGGTGGCCTTCCCCCAACAAAAAAGGCCCTTGCCCGTGCGATGGTCATTCAAAACAAAGCAGAATGCACTTTATGCTTATTTGCACTCTCTTCTTGAATGTAAGGATTACATTTTTAAAACCCATGTTTTTAAAATATGGTATTTCTAAAATGGAAGATGCAATGAGGTTGCTTTTTAATATGAACTCTCCAGATATATGTTTTTATACTGCTAGTTTTATCTGTAAATCTATTTATTACAGGAGAAGTATGACTTTTTAAATGTGCTTCTATTTCGTCTGTATTTTTTGTATTTCTGCATTTTGCCGTGTGCTTTTATGGTCATTCCATGTTATGAACCGAATAAAGCTTCATGAACTGAACTGAGGGGGAAGAGAGAGGGAGAGAGAAATAGGGAGTAAAATAATTGCATATGCCTGAATGGTCTTGCAGGGTTGGTCAAGAAATGCTCTCATTTTCATGTTTTTGAAATATTATTTTTGTCATTTGCTATTTTCATCTATTCACAGTGTTTTCACACTGCCTGCATTGCTGTGTATAAGAATTCCTCCCTTTAAGAACCATTGGCTCCCAATCACCCAAACCCAGAAAAAGTACACATTTGTCATAATTGATGAGGTTCGACACAAACAGATGGATGTAATTCCTCCATCCAGAAGAAGATTAATACAGTTAGAGGGTCTTCTGTTTGCTTTGGGAGAGCAGACAAACAGATGGTTTACTGAGCCTGCCAGCGAGCTGTTTGCAGTACATGGCCGCTTACACATATCCCATCAGAAGAGAAGACTGAGTGATGTAAAGTGATTTAAATATTATCACCTTGGTAACAGATCTGGGTTGATAATGGAGTATTTGGGTGAGGTGGTCACTGAATCATGCTCGTGTAACCAGTTGGGTTTCAGTTTCTAACTATATAAGAGGAGAATAAATGGTTATTTTAATGTAGTCAAAGTTTTGGAGCACTCCTTGGATATGATTTTTTTTTTTGTCATGGTGCCAACAAAACGATCCTCCTATTGTGTGCTGCAATATAGATTTGGGACTTAACGAGATACTGTAGTTCTGCTACTTAAACTTTCTTAAGTGCATTGGTGACATGCTTTGGACTATTAAATCTGATTTCGGTGGAAAGAAAGAGAGACGGTTACTTAATGGGGATTTGAACTGGTGCATTACCACACTTTTTCCAAATATATGTTCCGCCTGTGAAACCGGGCACGTTTTGTGTGTGAGAAAATACGCACATTCGGTTTATAGGTCGGTGCGTTAGGAAATATGTAATATCAATATTTATCTGGAGCAGTGTTTCCATCCCAAACGATGCTCTGGGAATGGAAGCATGCCCTTCCTGTTCCCGAAGCACATTAATTAAAGACGATAAGACATTGTCCCTTTGACTGCAATGTACCTTTGTTCAAATAAACCCGCATTTCACTTACTTTCATTTCAGGCAACTCAGTGTTTCATATAATCTGTAGACTTACCTCGAGCTTTTCACTCTGCATACATACACACATTGAGTATGCTGTTTGAATTGAATACCGTAATAAAACTCAAACAAACGGTAATGAAAGTTCAAGTAATCTAGAAGAAATCTCAAAAAGGTGGCAAGATGGAGATGAACAGTGAGAGGAGGTAGGCAAAAGAAGAAATAAGGAGAGTTTTTAGTTCTTTTTGAATACCCTACGGGAAGCACTAGTGTAGACGGCATGTGGAATAGGATACCAGACCCTTGGAAAACAGCCTATATAGGTCTGGGTAATGATGTCGTTTTAGGTCGAGCCTGGCCAGCGCATGCGAAGCTCTGCAAGCTATGCTGTATTGGGGTATGGAATTAAAGCCCTGCCCAAACTCCGCCTTTATTTGTCATTGGCTTGTGTCATTGTCCTTTGTGAATGTTGGCTTCTGATTCGTTAATAGGCTTGTTAGTCCCTCCTTAGTACCGCCTTGTCTTCATTCATAACCTCCCATGAGGACTGGCCCTTTTACTTCGGTTGTTACAGGGTGGGTCTTTTTAGGTCTCGCCTATGCAGGGCACATGCGCTGCATAGGAGGGGACCTTTTAGAATCGATAAGCATTTTGGCTTTGCATTGCTTTCTATTGCAACGCATGTATGTTTGGCCTTTCCCTTGCGGGTGCGAGCTTTGGCGACATCTGTTTGTAATTATCTTGCAAACAGATGGTGCCCCTGCTCGCTCCGGCAAGGGAAACGCTGTGTGTGTCTGTTTTCGCTCCCGCATGAGAAACGCCAGACATGCCCTCAGCATCTACAGGCGCAGAACCATATGTTTTTTTTATTATCGCGCGCATTACCCGCTTTCACTTTCATAGAAGCAGGCGTGCTGTCCCAGACTCGCCGGACACCTCGTCTCCCCGCCCCCCCACACTAAGCAGGAGCAGCAGGGCCAGTGCCACCCATACATACATATAAAAACAACCTTTATATTTAAAAAAATGTTGAGGGAACTCCCTCCATTTCTGGATACTCAGAGACTTAAGTCCAGGACTACATTTCCAAGAACCGCACCTGGACCAACCATGCATCTGGCAACACCGACTAGAGGCGGGATTCTGGGATCAGCGGTTAGAGCGGAGATACCCTTGCACCAGGAGAACATAAAACGATCCTGCTCCCCGGGCTCACAGTACCAGAGGCAGGGAGAAGCTAACTTTAGGTTCTCATGAGTGGTGAACCTTTTGATGAAGTAAGGAGGAATGGATGGGCAGCGGGGGAACACGCTTTCTTGACCGCCCATAAATACGAGATGTAGGTGTGGGCCCAGCGGTAACAGGGCTTAGCACATGGCTGGCGTAAGATTTTTTTTGGTTTATTTGAATCACAAACTCAGTATGTGAACAATCACGATATGTGTATGGACCACTGTGGCCCAGAATTCTGTGTTTGCATGGGCAGTGTTACATCGACAGTAGACATACACCACCAATTGAGCCTATGTCCTGTGACTACATTTTGAAATACTGTGTGGGTTTTTAAAGTTTGCATGCATGGTTAGTGGCACTTCGTACAATGTGCAAAACGCATACTTTATTAATGACCTGGCATTTCCTTTTCCTCGTTGTTACAACTTAAACTACCGTGTGGCTTTTAAACGCTTCCCTGTCTGGGTGTCGGCCCTTCAAACAGTGAAAGAAACACACGCCTTTTAAATTATATGGCATTTTATTTTCCTTCCTCACTAAAACACACTCCTGCACCAGAACTTACTACAACCCTCACTGCAATACCCCACCACCCCCAGCCAAATTCCTTGCCTAAATTTATGGCTGGGCTGAACCCAGTGTCCTAATCTGCTGCCCAGCAAGTTCCCTGTCTACGCTCTCCTTACCACCGCCCTTTCCAGCCCGGGTTCTGCACCCGGGGGGTGGCCATCACTAAGGCCCCAGGTCCAGCCACCCCCCCCTTTGGGGTGGGGGGGCGGAACCAAGGGGAATTTCCTCGTGGTTACAACTTAAACTACCGTTTGGCTTTTGAACGCTTCCCTGTCTGGGTGTTGGCCCTTCAAACAGTGAAAGAAACACACGCCTATTAAATGATATGGCATTTTATTTTCCTTCCTCAATGAAACACACTCCTTCACCAGAACTTACTACCACCCTCACTGCAGTACCCCACCACCCCCAGCCAAATTCCTTGCTTAAATGTATTGCTGGGCTGAACCCAGTATCCTAAACTGATGCCCAGCAATTTCCCTGCCTACGCTCCCCTTACCCCTGCCCTTCCCAGCCCGGGTTCTGCTCCTGGGGGGTGGCCTCCACTAAGGCCCCCGGTCCAGCCGCATCCCTCCCTTTGGGGTGTGGGACCGAACCAGGGGGCATTTCCTCGTGGTTACAACTTAAACTACCGTGTGGCTTTTGAACGCTTCCCTGCCTGGGTGTCGGCCCTTCAAAAAGTGAAAGAAACACACGCCTATTAAATTATATGGCATTTTATTTTCCTTCCTCACTGAAACACACTCCAGCACCAGAACTTACTACAACCCTCACTGCAATGCACTCACCCACCAGCACTCACTAAAACCCTCACTGCAACACCCTGCCATTACAGCACTCACTAAACCCTCACTACAACACACTCACTCTCCCGCACTCACTAAACCACTCACGGCAACTCACTCCCACTCTACCACTCACTAAAACCCTCCCTGCGATACCTGCCACTCTAGCATTTACTACAGCACTCACTGCAACACACCCACACTACAGCACTTACTAAACCTCTCACTGCAAAACACTCACTTCCACAGCCCTCACTCTGCCTGGTTTGAACCTCATACTCAATCTCACTGCACACTACTTCCTCGACCCTAAACCTTCACCCCACATTGCCCGTGTCCCACCCTTTCTCTACCCCACCCCCCAGGCCACCATGTTCCCTCTCCGACCCTCGGTGCATCAATCCAACACTCAGTGAATTCTCCCCCACCCTCACTATGCCTGCTTTGCCCTCATCGCACCTCCCTGCCCCTCTTACGTCCCCCCACTCCCTCTGGTAACTCTGTTTCTCACACATGGCCATTTGTTGGGGAAGAACACGTTCACAGGTAGCGGGGGCTGCATTTTACTCAGTCAGTACCCCACCGCCAATTTACCTGGTGAAACCGGTGCTCGCCGTACAGCTGTCTGCGGCTGGTATACGTGTTTTACAATGTAATTGGGGGGCACCTTACAATGGCGCAGACCGGTTCAGCCGGAGGGTCCAGTGGGACCAGGGGTGGTACATAATTTCTCTGCTGCACATCATGCTCCCCTCACACTATATCCATTTACTTGCACAGCACAGTGGGATTATGACGCGCCCATGGGAAGGTTGTGTTGCATCTGAATGGCCACCAGGCTTTCAGCCGAATTATGGGCGCTAGTTTTCATGTATTTTCCACTCATTTCCCCTTTCCTATACATTAATTTCTCTCCCTTTCGCACTTCCTCTGTCACCGTTTCTCTTCTTATTTCTCTCCTCCTCTGTATCTCTTTACACTCTTCCTCTCACCATTTCCCCTTATCTCTTTGCTGCTCTTTTTTTTATCTTTGTATCTAACCATCTGCCGTCTCTCTTTCTCTTTGTAGCCATCACCCAGGCACTCATCCTCTATTTCTTTTCATCCCTCCCGTGGTCACTCTCTTCGTAACACGCACTATCTGTTCCCCTCTCTCAGTTTCACTCCTTCTCTCTCTTGCTTCCTCCATCTCTATCTTGTGCTCAAGCAAACACACACAATTTCTTTCCAAATATCTCTGGATAAACACTTATGAAGTCCCAAAGGCGAGACCTATTGGCTATGCTAATACTTGTTTAGTCTGTAACCACTACTTTCTTTAAATAGTTTTTCCTACTGCAGGCACAACATGCTTTCCTGCAACATTCAGCATGCCATGCGCGCTTTCACTTTCCGAGCAGCCCGGGACAATGACGGCTGCTTCTTTGAATAGGTCTCACATTTACAAGAGTTTGAGCTATTGGCATTGTAGATGACAATGCCTTTTATTTATGTGTTAATTATCAAAACATACAAATAAAAGGTATTGTCATTTACAATGCCAATAGCTTAAACTCTCGCAAATGCGAGACCTATTGCATTGCAAATGCTTGTTATTGAATATCATGGTGTCACAAGCATACTGTTGGAGCACTGGAGTGGGAGGGAGCCGCGTGGGAATTTTAATTTCCTAAGCAAGAGTGGGAGTGATCCGAGTGTAACAGTTAGTGCAACAAGATCGCGGACATACACAACAGCTTCAACAACCAACCAACGAACACCAAGACCGAACAACCACCCCCCACCACCACCCTCCACGCCTGGACCCCGATCAGCACCGAAGACACCACCCGCACGATGAACTCCATCCACTCCGGATCACCGACTGACCCCTGCCCTCACCACATCTTCAACAAGGCTGACGCTGTCATCGCACCCCACCTGCGAGACATCATCAACACATCCTTCGACACCGCCACCTTCCCTGAGAGCTGGAAGCACGCCGAACTCAGCGCTCTTCTCAAGAAACCCACAGCGGACCCCACCGAACTCAAGAACTACCGCCCCATCTCGCTCCTCCCGTTTCCAGCCAAAGTCATCGAGAAGACCGTCAACAAGCAGATGGCCGCCTTCCTCGAGACGAATGGATCCCTCGACCCCTCACAGTCCGGCTTCCGAGCCAATCACAGCACCGAGACCGCCCTCATCGCCGCCACCGATGACATCCGAGCCCTGATGGACAACGGAGAAACAGCGGCCCTCATCCTCCTAGACCTCTCCGCGGCATTCGACACTGTCTGCCACCGCACCCTAGTACAACGCCTCAGCAACGTCGGAATCCAGGACAAGGCGCTGGAATGGATCATCCCCTTCCTCGACGGAAGAACACAGAGAGTCCGTCTATCACCGTACAAGTCAGAGGCCACCGAAGTCATCTGCGGCGTCCCTCAAGGATCCTCTCTGAGCCCCACCCTCTTCAACGTCTACATGAGCCCCCTCGCGGCCATCGCACGCCAGCACAACCTCAACATAATCTCCTACGCCGACGACACCCAGCTGATCCTCTCCCTGACCAACGACCCCGCCAGAGCCAACCTGCACGAAGGGATGAAAGAGGTAGCCGAATGGATGACGACCAGCCGCCTGAAACTGAACTCGGACAAGACGGAGGTCCTCATCCTGGGCTCCTCACCCTCCGCCTGGGACGACTCCTGGTGGCCTCCCGCCCTGGGCACCGCACCCAAACCGACAGACCATGCACGCAACCTGGGCTTCATCCTGGACTCCTCCCTCTCCATGACCAGGCAAGTCAACAACGTCTCATCGGCATGCTTCAACATCCTTCGCATGCTACGGAAGATCTTCTGGTGGATCCCCACCGAGACCAGGAAGACCGTCACCCAGGCCCTCGTCACCAGCCGACTGGACTACGGCAACGCCCTCTACGCCGGTACCACCGCCAAGCTCCAGAAGAGACTCCAGCGGATCCAGAACGCCTCAGCCAGACTCATCCTCGACATCCCACGAACCAGCCACATCTCCGGACATCTGAGAGACCTTCACTGGCTCCCCGTCAACAAAAGAATCACCTTCCGCCTCCTCACCCACGCACACAAAGCCCTACACGACCAAGGCCCGAGCTACCTCAACAGCCGAGTCAACTTCTACGCTCCCAAACGCCACCTCCGATCAACCAACCACGCCCTCGCCGACGTCCCCCGCATCCGAAGAGCGACTACAGGAGGAAGGTCCTTCTCCTACCTGGCCGCCAAGACCTGGAACTCCCTCCCGACCGACCTGCGCCTGACCCAAGACCACCTCTCCTTCAGGAAGAAGCTGAAGACCTGGCTGGTCGAGCAGTAGCGGCACCCCCCCCCCCCAGCGCCTTGAGACCCTACGGGTATGTAGCGCGCTCTATAAATGTCATTGATTGATTGATTGATTGAGTAAGCACAATAGTGTGTAGGTGCATCTACTCTCAATAGGACATAAATTAAAAGGGTAGGAAACAGGAAAGTTAAGATCCCTGAGATCAGGCAAGCAGAGAGACGGACTTCGGGAATTCCGAAAGGATGGCATTTCCGGGCTACTCTGGAAAGAAAGCAGGGCTTCAACGACTACATTTAAGTCCAGTTAAGATAACAATGTTTTGATTGCCTGAATAAATCTTTGTAGCTGGTTGACATTCCTTATCATGGTTTTGATATGTTTATGGAAGTAGAGGCAATCATCAAGAAAGAATCAATGCAATTTAGAGCTGTCAATAATGGTCAGTGCTCAATTTAATACACTGGTGGAGACAGGTCAGTTTTGGATGGAGGTGGATGAGGAATGAGGTGAGATGAGAAGGAAATCAGGGCTGGATTTATATGTTGGCAGACAGGGTACTCTGTCGCAGCGGCAACAGAGTACCCTTTCTGCCAACAAAATGGCCCTCCTGCCAAATTTAAAAGTGGGCAGACCATAGTCTAGCCAAGGCGGAGACTACGCCGTTTCCACCATGGCCAAACTTCCCAAACGGCGAGACAGAGTAAGGGCTTTCAGAGAATTGGCTATTTGTCCCCCCGCCAAATTTAGATGGGTAGACATATAGGCCTTTTTTACTGCTGTCAATGACTGGAAAATCCCTTGTTTAAGGGGCACTAAAAGCATAAAAATGCCTGCCTCGGCATTTGAGATGACTCCTATGGTGAGGTGAACAATGTTTTTTTGTATTTTCAAAAATAAAATACCACTGTGGGGTTTTGCTATTGAAAATAAAAAAAACTTGTAAATCTGCCATACTACATTCACAGGAATCTCCTTGTCCACAGTTTTGGTGAATGCTGAAAACCTCTGTCTCCCCTACAGACATTTCCAACTTTGGCTGTCGGAGCACTTCCACGAGGGTGACTGAGTAAAATACTCTATCCCTCTGGTGGAGAACGGCATGAACGGCAAGATATAAATCAGGTTCTTTGTTTAGTTGAGGCTAAAATTAAGATGATGAGTAGCCATCTGGGAATATATGATGTTGGGAGCTAAAGTCGGTATGGAGATGTCTGCAGGGGAATACACCTTAATATTTGTCCTCTATTATTGCTTACTGTGCAACACAGTTCAAGAAAGATTTTTAGACTTTTTTCTCTGGCATCTGCCATATGGCAATGCCATAAAATCAGCTACTACTTAAACAAGGAAATAAATCACAAACATGCCTGTGAGGTACATTTATGTGAGATTTATGAGTGCCTTGACATATAGCTCTATGTCCTTCTAGTTCAGGTATACAATTTGCTCTGTTTTAAGCATCTCCTAAAAATATCTTGAAACCCCAAAAAGTTAAGGGGCATATTATCAAGCACGGCGTTAAAATTATCGCCGATTTAGTGGCAGATGACTGCCGCTAAAGCAGCGATAATGGGCTTGATAATATGCTGCAGAGAATTCCAATAGAAGCCCATGTTGACACAAGAACATGGGCTTCTATGGGAATTCTCAAGGGCATATTGTCAAGCCCATTATCGCCGCTTTAGCAGCAGTTTTCTGTCGCTAAAGCGGCGATAATTTTAACGCCGTTTCTTGATAATATGCCCCTCTGTTTCATATTTGATTTAGGTTTTTTTCTGATATTTTGCAAGGTAGATAGGAAGCAGGGGCAGTTCTTTTCTGCTACATATTAAAAGCGGGTGAAGTGAAGTATTGCTTGTATTAGCTGAAATCAATAATATGTTTGCTAGATTGATAGGGATAGTTCAGATGGAACTTACTGTGCCAGGGCAACAGAGTAAATTCTCCATCCTCCAGAGGGAGTACTACCTCACGAAATGTAGAGATGTCAATCGGCCCAGACATCACAGCAGTTACTGACAATGCATTGAAACTTTGACAGGCAGCTCTGTCAAAATCACGAAGCCATACGCAAAAGTTTTAATGTTCTTTTTATTTTCGAAAACAAAATCCCAAAGTGGGATTTTGTTTTTGAAAATAAAAAAGGACTAATCCCTTTACCTTGGGATTTTTCTTCCAAGGAGTAGGGGTAATTTTGCAGCTTTCACTGTTCCATAACACCAGCTTTTACCTGGCAGTGAGAAAACAGTGAAAAGTGGCCATTTGTTCACCCACACTAAATAAGACGAGCAGACAAATGGCAAAACCTCTTACGACCCTCATTCTGTTCACCTGTTGGAGGTGTATGTTGGTGGTGGGATGCTGTAGTCTCTGCCGTCAAAATACTGAAGGTACACCCAATTCTAAAAGAAGTGGGCAGACCTTCAGATTAGTGAAATTTGTGGCATCGAAGTACCCTCTCCTCCAAGTTCTAAATCAGTCACTAACAAATTGGTAATTGGGAAAAGATTTCCCCAGGTAAGTCTATAGCACCAGAGGTATTCAGGGCCAAGGTTTGAGAACATTAAGGTAGCTCCAGTGTATACAGGATGAGGCATATACAGCACTGTGAGCCAGATAATTTACTTAGACTAATTTTACATTTGACTCAGGATGTTTTATATTTTCATTATGGAATGGTTCAAAATGAATAATATATACAAGATAACAGAAAAAGGCCTATTGACAGAGGAATGTGACATAAATTCTCAGAGATATAGTGAAATAAATGATTGTAATAGATCAAAAAGGCATCTGTGTAAGAAAGCTAGTTACTGGCTGAGGAGGGTGGAGGCACAACTTAGTCAACATCCACAATCCTTGTCAGGGTGATCAACAAAAGTCACTAATATAGACTGTGCTTAACCCTCAGGTAGCTTGACACAAAGCAACCATGCGTAGAGGCAACATGTAGAGTATTTATGCAGTACACAAACAGTAAAAAAGTGAAACACAAAACAAGAAAAATCTCAAACCAATTAAAAAAATAGAGTCAATTGTAAGAAATAAAATGATACCAGAACCTCAAAAATCCAATTAGTGAAACCTGAGATACGCATTTTAAAGTTTTAGGTAGATACAGTGCCTAAGAGCACAAAGCACCACTCGCTGTCATCTGGTAATGCTAAACAGGGGTAAAGTCATAAGTTCAGGCTGACTGCTGGGAGTGAGGACCAGGTATAGTTAGTCCAACCAAAAAGTTACCTACTTAAATTCCAGTGCAAAGAGTCATCTCTACAGCACTGTATTGTGAAGAGCAGGCATGGCATTGCAGAAAGTCATTGTTGGGCGTCATGGACAGTCGTTGCTGGAGCTTCGCACTGATGATCAATACGGGCTGTCGTTGCTGAAGCGAGAAGTTCAGATATCATGCTGCTGGTTGTTGCAGTAGCACAAAAAGTCGGAGGTCACCAGAGCTTCACATTGGTGGTTGTCGAGGGTGGCACATTCTCAGAGTGAACGGCTTTTTTGTGGTCACAAAGACACCAAAACATCAGGAATTCACATTTCTCCACAGGAGGGGCTCAAGTGATGCCAGCCAAGGGTCCAGGACCTGGGGAGGCACCTCTTGTGTATCACGAACTCCCTCTAGCAGAGGCTAGCTAGTGTCAGGTTCCTTCAAGACATTTGAAGTGTAAGTGGGGCAAGACACAACTCTTCCCCCAGCCTTCTTCGCAGGAGGTTCCATCTTGCCCACAACTACTCCACTTTGTGTCATAGTCTGGAAAGGATACACAAACCGCAACAGCAGAGCCATTCATAGTAATATGACCCAGAACACTGGCAGAAGGCACAAATGGTTAGGACAAGAAAACCCCAAATTTCTAAAAGTGGAATTTTCATAATTGTGACTTAAACTCCGACTTTACCATTAAAGAGTGTTCTGAGTTACAATTCATTTGACTGTAAACACCAGCTGCTCCCAATCTAAAGTTACCACTTATTAACTGTAATATGGTAACCCAGTGTTAGTTAATGGGAGAGATGGGCCTTACAGTAAAGAAAAAACGTAATTAGGAACTGTGAAGGAGGAATAAAAGAGTAGGAATGGTGAGAGATAAACACACCATACCAATGAAGGCCCATCACCGGAGAATCCCTCAGCATGCCCAGAACGGCTGGCATTTGAATAGGCTATCTCAGGGTTGGGACTGAAGGCTCTGAAATAACAAATGGTACAATAACAATTAATATAGAGAGATAAAGAAACTATAGGTGAAAGAGGCAGGGGAGGTAATGGGACTCACCAGGTACTTCAGAGGAAATGGTGGTATTGAGCCCCAAAAGCACCAAGAATCAACCCTGAGGTACAGAAGCACCTGGAGGACTGTCAGGCAAAGCAGAAATAGCAATGGAAAGAAATCAATCAAGGATAACGAAGCGCTGGAATCTAGCCAAAAGAAGTCATGACTACAAGGGAAAAGGGAATCACAAACCAGGGAAGGGAACAACACCACAATAGTGAAAGAAACACATTACTGTGACAAAGAAAGTGAGAACAGGAGCCATGTAAAATGCAAAAAGTTGCCAGGCACCATCTTACTAGTCCATACCCTTTTCATAGAGATGATGAGGAGGAGGGGCACTACTGGCACTGATCTGGAACTGTCTGTTCTTTGACCTTCTGCGTTTGAGCCACCTGCCAAGAGCCAGTAGGCCACAGCTTCCAGTCCTTCCCTGGCTTTCATTGCCCTCTTGGACAAAAATGTACAGACTTGCACTTGTGCCTCTTTCTCAGCATGTCTCTAAATGTATTTGTCAGATGAGGTTGCAATAGTATCCCCATTAACATGAAAACCATAGAAAACCATGAAAACGATAAAATCACATTAAGCCTCCCTCAATTCCAGCATTAAATGCATCTGCAGGCAAATGAAGGATCTCCCTATGGTCTTAATGTCACACAAGAAGAACAAAAACACATACCCCTTTTCCAGCAAGAAGGAGATGAAAGAATATGCAGTGATCAAACATATGCCTAGTAACAAAATAATCAATAAATGCAATCCCTCACTATCAAAACTTGTTGGCACAATAACGCACAAAAACATGATTAACAGTAAACCTGAATCAAAATTAAGACCACATCCATTCTCCTCTTGGACCACAAGAAAATTCAGCTTAGCAAATTAATTTGGCTTAAAGAGAATTCAACCCAAATACACCGCACACAAATGTCATATATTCAACAGTGTGAAAACCAGACATGAAATGTATTATCAGTACATTCAGCATGATAATTTTCTGTCAAGTGAGATGAAGATGGGGTTGGTTAACCTTCATGAGGGCTTGGTACATTACTTGACTTTATGGAACTTTAACTAGGCGAAGTTGAATATTTTTCACTGAATCTGGAGGTCCAACCAAGAGAATGACAGGATGACAGGCTGTTACTGAGTTGCCTTGAGGTTTCCCCACAGACACTGAGATCTTACCGTAAATAGCTGCTGAGGATTTCTGAAGCAGCATTGATTCCCCACCTGCCAGAAGTCCTGGCCTAAGAGACATGACTTCCGGTGGGTGTGGAATGCAAATGGTCTGTTGAATATTAGGAGAGGAAAAAGTTGAGAAATGGCATGAAGCAGCATTGTGGGAAGTGGCCTTGAGTAGAAGCAACAAGTCCCTGGTGTAACACAGGGCTAGTATTTAGCCACATTTATCAAAGCAAAATCACACTTCAGAAACCAAAAATGGATCTGGATTTTCTTGTGTTCCTATTCAGAGAGAACATGTACTGGCAGTTTTGATTGAACTGTTACTTTTGGAGCAGGACCAAAGCTGACTTGCGTATAACTGTTTCATTGCTCAGGTAGCATGGTGGGCAATTAATGATGGCCTGGATTGCGGCCCGAAGTAATTAAAAAGTGTGCTAGATTAAGTCAAGCATTCCAAACATCACTTTTTCTTTTTCTTCATTGTCAATAAAACATTTCATTATAATAAAAATTGCAGATGTCACTGAAATTATGCACTGATTTTAACTTTCATTATTACCAAACAAATTGTGCAAAAATTAAACATTAAACATTGGACATTTTTCTCTTCAGTTTGTCTCTCTTCTTTTTTCTGTGATAATTCTTTATTGGACTTTAGAAAAGAGAAAAAAGTGGAAAAGGGAAGGGAAACAAGGAAGAACAAAACAACGTACTGTGCAATGTTATTTAAAGACTATGCAAATATCCATTGGAGAACGAGAAGGACAAATATGAAGGGTCCAAAAAATTAAGCAGAGAAAAAAACTGAGCTATGAAAAATAAACATAAAAGAAAAATAGCATAATGTAATGTTCCTGGTTCAGTTCCCCCTCAAGACAGAAGTTAAACCCCCAACACTCCACCTGTCGGAGCATCTGTGGTTCACAGCATGGGATTAGTCTCCGTCCCACCCCCAAGACAACCAAATTGAGGACAAAGAGAGAAACACCACCATTATCAGGGAGAACAAAGAAACCAAGCGATACATCTGACATCATCAATCAAGTCCGTCACTCGTTCTCTACAAGGTATGACCGAGAAAACCAATCAAGAGTACTGCTATCTGTGAAGTAAAAGCTTTATTACAGTGTCATACAGAAAGCAACCCCCCGCCCCCCAGCATGGACAAAAAAGTAAACTAAGGGAAGGAAAAAAGAAAGAGAGAATATATTTGGGTGAGGCGCATCGGACCCTACAATCCCTCCCGATGTTTCCCCTAAGGACAGAAAAGGGCCCCACACGACATCTGGTCTTGGAGCTTGTACCAACATCCTTCATAGGTGGCTAAGCTATATAGTTCACTCAACCATTCATGACACGTTGACACCTAGGAAAGCCTAGGAAAACCACCAGTGTTGGAGTACACAGATCTTGGCAACCACAAGAGCCATCGCTGACCACCTCCACCAGTGTGAAGTTGTGCCATCTATGTCCAAAAAGTCATGCAAGAGAGCCAGCTTGGCAGAGTCGGTGAAAGAAAAGGCGCTAGAATCATGAAGTGTCCTGCCAGTATTGTTCCAAGCGAGAGCAGGGCCACAGAATATGGTAGATGTCACTACCCTCCTCAGTGCATCGCCAACAAGCGTTACACAACAATAACTTGCCCTGTTGTAACTTATGGGGGCCGTACCAGTCTGTAGGATCTTACAGTGGGTGAATTTCACCCATGCCTCCCATAGGGGACAGTCGTGCCTGGCCAAGACTTAGGCCCAGTCTTCATCAGAGTAAGTGGCCCCAAGCCACACCTACCAGGATAACTGGAGTTCCCTCCGCACACTGTGGGAATACAGACTCTCAATAAGGATCTGGTGTCAGCCAGAGACCGAACCCCTTGAGAGGCCCCAGTGCCATATGTATTCTCGAATAGGAGAGACTAGGTCCATTCCCAGTATGCCATGAAGACATTGCCGCAATTGCCAATAACGCCACAGTTGTAATCGAGGCAAACTAAAATCCAATTGTAATGACACAACAGACCAGAATATGTCATCGGTGAGAAAGCCATTGACAGTCAGGATCCCTCTCCCTTCCCACTGTGGCCACTGGAGCATCATGGGACTAAGAGTAATCCTGCCCTTGAACCAGAGTGGGGCATCCCTATGAAGGAAGTCTTTGATTTGCAAGGGTTTATGAGAGTCTTTGCATATGGATCAGACAGCCTTCTCAGTGGGTGGACAATGGTCTGGCATAGAAGCACTCGATTCGTACAATGTACCGAGGGCTGGATTGTGCTCACAACAGCACGTTGACACCTGCGCTGGTTTGTCATTTGTGGGTACTGAAAGATAAACCAGCAGTGAGAGATGGCGTGCCAAGTAGTATAAGTACATAGTACTGTACTTACAGTCGGAGACCCCCGGCTCGGGTATCGACATGGAGCCTGGCTAGATTAAGACGGGGTTTCCTTCCAGCCCAGATGAACACCTTAATACTCTTGTTAAATGTACGCAATGTAGGCTGAGGGCCAGAAGTGGCAAAATACTGAAGGGGTAAATACATCTTGGTGCCGTTTCCATCTTGACCCCAAAGGGATATGTGCAGGGTAGACCAGTGCTGGAAATCATGCTCCATCTTCGTCTTCAAAGGATGCAAGTTATAGAATGGCACATATATTGTGAGGTAAGGGAGCACACCTCCTTCTCCAATTGTGCAAGCCTCTCCCTGGCTCTTGATTGTGTAAGGCAGAGTCTCTCAGGAGGTCATCACTCAGAGTGGCCTATCCCTCTGCCCACAGGACTTGGCCTGAGGGGGCAGTAGGCTTGTTGTCCACCATTAGTGACAAAGATACACCTTAAGTTTCTGTTTGCCCATAGGTAGCCTGTAACGGGCCATATTCAACCTCCAGTATTTCGAAGTGGGAGAGACCTGTCCCAAGTCCAGTTCCAGCGCCACCAATGCAACGTCTGTGATCCCCGCGGCTATGCTGCAATCCCTCAGAAAAGCCAAACAGGCATGATTCATGACTAAGAAAACCATTCTGGAGCAAGTGCCATGCACACAGGGCATAAAAGTCTGCTCCCTATCCCAGGGGTGTGTCAGGTGCCAGTCAGGCCTTGATCCTGCAAGACATCCTTAGAAAAGCTTGGTCCCGAGCATTAGACCTGTCTGGGGGACCCAAGACGTCTAAGTAAGGGTCAAGCACTAGATTCCACTCCCCTCCAATCACCACTTTAACATTACTAACCTCGGTCAGAACTCTAGAAAGGGAGGAATAAAATGCTGATCTCTCCCGGCTGGGGGCAGATACAGAACTGACCACTAATGTTCTGTTAAGAGTTTTTAGTTTACAGAACTTGTAGTGACCTTAAGGATTTGTTCATGTCCTTTGAGTAGTGTAGGGGTGGGATTTATGTTTGAGGATGGCTACCCCTCGTGTCTTTGTGCACAAGGAGGGTTCCAGCAAGGAACTATCTAGTGTGATCCCCTCCGATAACTGCTACCGACAACCCATACCACCCAGTCTCTGTGCAGCTTCTCTGATTCCCAGGCAAAGAGATGTGTTTCTTGAAGGACGGCCATGTCAGGAGACTTGGAGACAAAAAAAATGAGTATCTTTTTCCATTTGATGCAATGAATAAGATCATTGACATTAAGGGAGAAAAGCTGGATAAGCCTGGGACGCAATGGGGAACCCATGGAGTGGAAGATATGAACAAACAATAGAGGTGGAGAATGGAACGTGTGTCAGAGCACTGAACAAGGGATCGGAAAAAATGAGGGAAACGGCACACCCCCAAAGAAAAAAGAACAACTAGTCCCAAGGCAGTGTGGACACAAAGAGCACTTTGAACCAAGGAAATGGTAGAGGAATGTGGTGCTGGACAACTAAAGTGCAATAAGTACTGTCTGGGGAACTGAAACTGAGCAGATATTGTAGAAAAGGAAAAACAGCGGGTGACCCAAAAGAGTGCATCTGGCGCATAATTGGGCAGCCACCAACGGCACACTAACCATGTAACCTTTATTTTAAGGAGGTGCGTAAATCTCCCATGCACCGCAGTCCGCCCAACAACCCCTAAACCAGCATCAAACATAAACCATAAACCACCCTGGGAATTCTGCACACGATACGCAGTGACCAGCATATAATGATAGCAGAAGGTGCACAGGGCAAGAAGTATTCAGATAGAGCATAATATAACAGGTCCCTCGGAAACATGAGGGAGGACCTGCCTTCTGCCCCTGGGGGTGACAACCCAACTAGGAACAACAAAGGAAGGGTACCCCCCAACCACAATCAGTAGTGGATAGATCTCGCCAGCACAGGGACACAGAGGATTAGGGGTCCCACTGGAGCAACATAATCCAGCTGGCACAGCTACCAGGGCTTGATCGGGGAGCGGGACTTTTCATGGCCAGTGCCCACTGGAACAGACCATCATGGGAGGCCCTGTTCCCGCATCTCTTCAGGAACAAGTACAACCTCTGATGCTCTGAGGAAGTGTCCCCTCGGTAGCTCCGGAGTCCTGGGGTGGGGAGACCTGTCTCTACCCCGTTCCCTTCGCCTGCACCGTAACAACCATACCCTTAGAATCCAAAGATGAAAGGAAGTCCTCGAGGTCATCTGGGTCATCAAAGTTCTTACCATCGATCGTGAGCAACATGGTGGCTGGTTCCAATAGGCCATACCGCTTACCGAGTTTTCAGTGTACATTCATAGTAATATGACCCAGAACACTGGCAGAAGGCACAAATGGTTAGGACAAGAAAAACCCAAATTTCTAAAAGTGGAATTTTCATAATTGTGACTTAAACTCCGACTTTACCATTTAAGAGTGTTCTGAGTTACAATTCATTTGACTGTAAACACCAGCTGCTCCCAATCTAAAGTTACCACTTATTAACTGTAATATGGTAACCCAGTGTTAGTTAATGGGAGAGATAGGCCTTACAGTAAGGAAAAAACGTCATTAGGAACTGTGAAGGAGGAATAAAAGAGTAGGAATGGTGAGAGATAAACACACCATACCAATGAAGGCCCATCACCGGAGAATCCCTCAGCATGCCCAGAACGGCTGGCATTTGAATAAGCTATCTCAGGGTTGGGACTGAAGGCTCTGAAATAACAAATGGTACAATAACAATTAATATAGAGAGATAAAGAAACTATAGATGAAAGAGGCAGGGGAGGTAATGGGACTCACCAGGTACTTCAGAGGAAATGGTGGTATTGAGCCCCAAAAGCACCAAGAATCAACCCTGAGGTACAGAAGCACCTGGAGGACTGTCAGGCAAAGCAGAAATAGCAATGGAAAGAAATCAATCAAAGATAACGAAGCACTGGAATATAGCCAAAAGAAGTCATGACTACAAGGGAAAAGGGAATCACAAACCAGGGAAGGGAACAACACCACAATAGTGAAAGAAACACAGTACTGTGACAAAGAAAGTGAGAACAGGAGCCATGTAAAATGCAAAAAGTTGCCAGGCACCATCTTACTAGTCCATACCCTTTTCATAGAGATGATGAGGAGGAGGGGCACTACTGGCACTGATCTGGAACTGTCTGTTCTTTGACCTTCTGCGTTTGAGCCACCTGCCAAGAGCCAGTAGGCCACAGCTTCCAGTCCTTCCCTGGCTTTCATTGCCCTCTTGGACAAAAATGTACAGACTTGCACTTGTGCCTCTTTCTCAGCATGTCTCTAAATGTATTTGTCAGATGAGGTTGCAATAGTATCCCCATTAACATGAAAACCATAGAAAACCATGAAAACGATAACATCACATTAAGCCTCCCTCAATTCCAGCATTAAATGCATCTGCAGGCAAATGAAGGATCTCCCTATGGTCTTAATGTCACACAAGAAGAACAAAAACACATACCCCTTTTCCAGCAAGAAGGAGAAAGGAGATGAAAGAATATGCAGTGATCAAACATTTGCCTAGTAACAAAATAATCAATAAATGCAATCCCTCACTATCAAAACTTGTAGGCACAATAACGCACAAAAACATGATTAACAGTAAACCTGAATCAAAATTAAGACCACATCCATTCTCCTCTTGGACCAGAAGAAAATTCAGCTTAGCAAATTAATTTGGCTTAAAGAGAATTCAACCCAAATACACCGCACACAAATGTCATATATTCAACAGTGTGAAAACCAGACATGAAATGTATTATCAGTACATTCAGCATGATAATTTTCTGTCAAGTGAGATGAAGATGGGGTTGGTTAACCTTCATGATGGCTGGGTACATTACTTGACTTTATGGAACTTTAACTAGGCGAAGTTGAATATTTTTCACTGAATCTGGAGGTCCAACCAAGAGAATGACAGGATGACAGGCTGTTACTGAGTTGCCTTGCGGTTTCCCCACAGACACTGAGATCTTACCGTAAATAGCTGCTGAGGATTTCTGAAGCAGCATTGATTCCCCACCTGCCAGAAGTCCTGGCCTAAGAGACATGACTTCCGTTGGGTGTGGAATGCAAATGGTCTGTTGAATATTAGGAGAGGAAAAAGTTGAGAAATGGCATGAAGCAGCATTGTGGGAAGTGGCCTTGAGTAGAAGCAACAAGTCCCTGGTGTAACACAGGGCTAGTATTTAGCCACATTTATCAAAGCAAAATCACACTTCAGAAACCAAAAATGGATCTGGATTTTCTTGTGTTCCTGTTCAGAGAGAACATGTACTGGCAGTTTTGATTGAACTGTTACTTTTGGAGCAGGACCAAAGCTGACTTGCATATGGCTGTTTCATTGCTCAGGTAGCATGGTGGGCAATTAATGATGGCCTGGATTGCGGCCCGAAGTAATTAAAAAGTGTGCTAGATTAAGTCAAGCATTCCAAACATCACTTTTTCTTTTTCATCATTGTCAATAAAACATTTCATTATAATAAAAATTGCAGATGTCACTGAAATTATGCACTGATTTTAACTTTCATTATTACCAAACAAATTGTGCAAAAATTAAACATTAAACATTGGACAATTTTCTTTTCAGTTTGTCTCTCTTCTTTTTTCTGTGATAATTCTTTATTGGACTTTAGAAAAGAGAAAAAAAGTGGAAAAGGGAAGGGAAACAAGGAAAAACAAAACAACGTACTGTGCGATGTTATTTAAAGACTATGCAAATATCCATTGGAGAACGAGATGGACAAATATGAAGGGTCCAAGAAATTAAGCAGAGAAAAAAACTGAGCTATGAAAAATAAACATAAAAGAAAAATAGCATAATGTAATGTTCCTGGTTCAGTTCCCCCTCAAGACAGAAGTTAAACCCCCAACACTCCACCTGTCGGAGCATCTGTGGTTCACAGCATGGGATTAGTCTCCGTCCCACCCCCAAGACAACCAAATTGAGGACAAAGAGAGAAACACCACCATTATCAGGGAGAACAAAGAAACCAAGCGATACATCTGACATCATCAATCAAGTCCGTCACTCGCTCTCTATAAGGTATGACCGAGAAAACCAATCAAGAGTACTGCTATCTGTTTAGTAAAAGCTTTATTACAGTGTCATACAGAAAGCAACCCCCCGCCCCCCAGCATGGACAAAAAAGTAAACTAAGGGAAGGAAAAAAGAAAGAGAGAATATATTTGGGTGAGGCGCATCAGACCCTACAATCCCTCCCGATGTTTCCCCTAAGTACAGAAAGGGGCCCCACACGACATCTGGTCTTGGAGCTTGTACCAACATCCTTCATAGGTGGCTAAGCTATATAGTTCACTCAACCATTCATGGCACGTTGACACCTAGGAAAGCCTAGGAAAACCACCAGTGTTGGAGTACACAGATCTTGGCAACCACAAGAGCCATCGCTGACCACCTCCACCAGTGTGAAGTTGTGCCATCTATGTCCAAAAAGTCATGCAAGAGAGCCGCTTGGCAGAGTCGGTGAAAGAAAAGGCGCTAGAATCATGAAGTGTCCTGCCAGTATTGTTCCAAGCGAGAGCAGGGCCACAGAATATGGTAGATGTCACTACCCTCCTCAGTGCATCGCCAACAAGCGTTACGCAACAATAACTTGCCCTGTTGTAACTTATGGGGGCTGTACCAGTCTGTAGGATCTTACAGTGGGTGAATTTCACCCATGCCTCCCATAGGGGACAGTCGTGCCTGGCCAAGACTTAGGCCCAGTCTTTGTCAGAGTAAGTGGCCCCAAGCCACACCTACCAGGATAACTTGAGTGCCCTCCGCACACTGTGGGAATACAGACTGTCAATAAGGATCTGGTGTCAGCCAGAGACCGAACCCCTCGAGAGGCCCCAGTGCCATATGTATTCTCGAATAGGAGAGACTAGGTCCATACCCAGTATGCCATGAAGACATTGCCGCAATTGCCAATAACGCCACAGTTGTAATCGAGGCAAACTAAAATCCAATTGTAATGACACAACAGACCAGAATATGTCATCGGTGAGAAAGCCATTGACAGTCAGGATCCCTCTCCCTTCCCACTATGGCCACTGGAGCATCATGGGACCGAGAGTAATCCTGCCCTTGAACCAGAGTGGGGCATCCCTATGAAGGAAGTCTTTGATTTGCAAGGGTTTATGAGAGTCTTTGCATATGGATCATACAGCCGTCTCAGTGGGTGGACAATGGTCTGGCATAGAAGCACTTGATTCGTACAATGTACCGAGGGCTGGATTGTGCTCACAACAGCACGTTGACACCTGCGCTGGTTTGTCATTGGTGGGTACTGAGAGATAAACCAGCTGTGAGAGATGGCGTGCCAAGTAGTATAAGTGCATAGTACTGTACTTACAGTCGGAGACCCCCGGCTCGGTTATCGATATGGAGCCTGGCTAGATTAAGACAGGTTTCCTTCCAGCCCGGATGAACACCTTAATTCTCTTGTTAAATGTACGCAATGTACCAGAAGGCCAGAAGTGGCAAAATACTAAAGGGGTAATTACATCTTGGTGCCGTTTCCATCTTGACCCCAAAGGGATATGTGCAGGGTAGACCAGTGCTGGAAATCTTGCTCCATCTTCGTCTTCAAAGGATGCAAGTTATAGAATGGCACATATATTGTGAGGTAAGAGGGCACACCTCCTTCTCCAATTGTGCAAGCCTCTCCCTGGCTCTTGATTGTGTAAGGCAGAGTCTCTCAGGAGGTCATCCCTCAGAGTGGCCTTTCCCTCTGCCCACAGGACTTGGCCTGAGGGGGCAGTAGGCTTGTTGTCCACCATTAGTGACAAAGATATGCCTTAAGTTTCTGTTTGCCGCTAGGTAGCCTGTAACGGGTCATATTCAACCTCCAGTATTTGGAAGTGGGAGAGACCTGTCCCAAGTCCAGTTCCAGCGCCACCACTGCAACGTCTGTGATCCCCGCGGCTATGCTGCAATCCCTCAGAAAAGCCAAAGAGGCATGATTCATGACTAAGAAAACCATTCTGGAGCAAGTGCCATGCACACAGGACATAACAGTCTGCTCCCCATCCCAAGGGTGTGTCAGGTGCCAGTCAGGCCTTCATCCTGCAAGACATCCCCAGAAAAGCTTGGTCCCGAGCATTAGACCTGTCTGGGGGACCCAAGACGTCTAAGTAAGGGTCAAGCACTAGATTCCAATCCCCTCCAATTACCACTTTAACATTACTAACCTCCGTCAGAACTCTAGAAAGGGAGGAATAAAATGCTGATCTCTCCCGGCTGGGGGCAGATACAGAACTGACCACTAATGTTCTGTTAAGCGTTTTTAGTTTACAGAAATTGTAGAGACCTTAAGGATTTGTTCATGTCCTTTGAATAGTGTAGGGGTGGGATTTATGTTTGAGGATGGCTACCCCTCGTGTCTTTGTGCACAAGGAGGGTTTCGGCAAGGAACCATCGAGTGGGATCCCCTCCGATAACTGCTACCGACAACCCATACCACCCAGTCTCTGTGTAGCTTCTCTGATTTCCAGGCAAAGAGATGTGTTTCTTGAAGGACGGCCATGTCAGGAGACTTGGAGACAAAAAAAATGAGTATCCTTTTCCATTTGATGCAATGAGTAAGATCATTGACATTAAGGGAGAAAAGCTGGATAAGCCTGGGACGCAATGGGGAACCCATGGAGAGGAAGATATGAACAAACAATAGAGGTGGAGAATGGAACGTGTGTCAGAGCACTGAACAAGGGATCGGAAAAAATGAGGGAAACAGGACACCCCCAAAGAAAAAAGAACAACTAGTCCCAAGGCAGTGTGGACACAAAGGAGCACTTTGAACCATGGAAATGGTAGAGGAATGTGGTGCTGGACAACTAAAGTGCAATAAGTACTGTCTGGGGAACTGAAACTGAGCAGATATAGTAGAAAAGGAAAAACAGTGGGTGACCCAAAATAGTGCATCTGGCGCATAATTGGGCAGCCACCAACGGCACACTAACCATGTAACCTTATTTTAAGCAGGTGAGTAAATCTCCCATGCACCGCAGTCTGCCCATCAACCCCTAAACCAGCATCAAACATAAACCATTAACCACCCTGGGAATTCTGCACACGATACGCAGTGACCAGCATATAATGATAGCAGAAGGTGCACAGGGCAAGAAGCATTCAGATAGAGCATAATATAACAGGTCCCTCAGAAACATGAGGGAGGACCTGCCTTCTGCCCCTGGGGGTGACAGCCCAACTAGGAACAACAAAGGAAGGGTACCCCCCAACCACAACCAGTAGTGGATAGATCTCGCCAGCACAGGGAAACAGAGGATTGGGGGTCCCACTGGAGCAACATAATCCAGCTGGCACAGCTACCAGGGCTTGATGGGGGAGCAGGACTTGTCATGGCCAGTGCCCACTGGAACAGACCATCACGGGAGGCCCTGTTCCCGCATCTCTTCAGGAACAAGTACAACCTCTGATGCTCTGAGGAAGTGTCTCCTCGGGAGCTCCGGAGTCCTGGTGTGGGGAGACCCCCTGTCTCTCCCCGATCCCTTTCGCCTGCACCGTAAGAACCATACCCTTAGAATCCAAATATGAAAGGAAGTCCTCGAGGTCGTCTGGGTCATCAAAGTTCTTACCAACGATCGTGAGCAACATGGTGGCTGGTTCCAATAGGCCATACCGCTTACCCAGTTTTCAGTGGACTGGCGGCAGTGAAAGAAATCTCCTCCGCTGGAGGGCGGTTCCGTAAGAGAAATCATCTGCAATGTAAATCTTAGCCCCTGGTACAGGATGGAGCCATTGTGCTGCCTGGCAGCCAATAGAAGTTGAGAAGCTGGGAGATTTCACAAAAAGCTGGCAATAATTGGCCTCAGAGAATTACGGTAGGCGACCCTTCTGGGGCGCAACCTGTGGGCCCTTTGGAATTGCAGACATGAGAGAATTGTAAACCTGTGAGCTCCAGAAGAAAGGTGGATAACAAAAAATGTCCATGTCCTTCCCTTCAGCCCCCTTGGCACCCCTAAAAAATGGACACTGTTTCCCCGATTGCGGTCCTTCAGCTCCGTCAGTTTCCTACAAAAGTGCCAAACCTCACTGCCAGCATCGGGCCCTGTTTCCAGGAGTCAGATGGTCCTGCTCAGCCTCCACTTCCGGTCAGTGGTGAAAATGCAGAGATCATAATTTCAAGTCAACTGTCATGAACTTAGTGCTCTCAGGCATCGAGTCCATGGTCGGTTTGATGCTCGCCAGCTCCTTCATGAGGAACTCCAGGGTGACTTCCCTCATGGCAGATGGAGGCGGGTTTGACCAATCAGACACAACATCTGTGAACGGAAGCTATTGTGTAGCCTTACTTATGGACGCTGGGCCTGCAGCTGGCGAGAATGGGAGGGCTCCGGTGGGAGGGAGGGGGGGAAAGCGTCCACACAGATGCAGACAAGAACGCACTGGCACAGGATCCTGAGAGAGACAGCTGCTGCACTGCATAAGCCAGAGGACTCATACATCTGGCAACAAAGGAGAGGCTGGGCCACAATTGGGGTCCTCGTCAAACAGTCACTGTGGCAAATAGAGAAGTTCCACAGGGCACGCCAGGAGAGAGGTCCAAAATGAAAGTCCCGAGTTTGGGGAGACTCGGGCAGCCCTTGACACAGGTAACCGAGACCACATAACATCAATGTAGCAGATACCTCCTTGGCGCGCCACAAACCGCAGCTGGATCTGAAAAGGGCCAGCTATCTGGCATGGTGAATCGCCAACAGGCCTCCAATTCTGAGTGTCGCCAAAGAAAAGCACAAAGTCCGGGCATGGCAGAACGCCCAAACAAAGAACAGCAACCAGGGGACATGCCTATAAAGCAGGGCACATCGAGAAGTTCATGGCACCTGCCAATGAGGGCCCACGGCGGTGACAAAGGGAAGTATGCTGCTCCCAGCCGGGCAGTGGTTCTGTAATGGCAGCTGAGGGATGGCAGAAGCGAGCAGAGAGTCTCGGGCAGTGCAGGGAACAATAGCGGAGTGGCGGCCCCACCATGGGATCCACCAGGTGCCAGACCATCAGTTGCTGACATGGGACGGCCAAGATGTGTGGAAAGGTGCCTGGAGGCCCAGAACACAGCCGGATATTGCTGCTGATTGACGTCCCTGCATCACTGGGTGCGTCAGAAAGGTCGAAGACCAGGCCACTGAGAGTCAACAGGCTCCAGAGAGGTCCAAGAGCCCTGTACATAGGCCAGCAGAGAATAAGCAGGTGCCCATTCCTGCTGGTCACTGCACCATAAAGGTGCGGTCCGAAATGCACCGGGGGTGGAGAGATTCGGCTGGAATGCACCAGGCGACCACCGAGCTCTAATGGAAGCCGCCCATCTTGGATGTGGCAGACACTTCCCATCATGTGCATCTTTCTTCTGTGTGCACGCTCAACCTTCTGTAGTACAGGCGAGTCTTCCATCTCTCTTCTTCTCCCTGCACAACTCCTGGAAGATTGCTAGTTGTGTAGGGTCCTGGGTAGCCCCATGCCTTACAAGCCACTTAAGTTATGCCTTGTGCTGCCCAGACCTGGTGTGGGCAGTGGTTTGTCCTTGCTGGGCCAGAATATAACATATTGACCACAGCACACTCTGGATGAATAGACTCTCATGCACTGGCCTTGAACAGAGAGCTGTTGTAGCACAGTTGTAGTTTTCTCATCCTACTGGCCTCTGGGACCTTCCAGGCAGTATGCACGGAAGCAGTGGCTTCAGATTCTTAGGTCTCCCACCTCAATGGAAAATTCTCACAAGTTTTGCTTTGTTGTTCTTCTGATTGTAGGCTCTGGCTGTCAGGTCTATTTTATAAGAGATTCCTAGCCTTTAAAATGTTGCTGGTTTCTCTTTGGATTACATGTTTTTCCATAGCTCTTGAACCCTGCTTTTAGCAGCTGAGAACTGTGAAGAGCCCAGGACCGGCCCTCTCCGTAACCCTGGGTTTTCTGCATCAGAGCCTCTGTCACTCAGGGCTGACTAAATTATCTGTCTGATGGCCCCATGCCCCACAACCATCTGGCACTTGTATATTTGGTAGATGTCAGATGGTTCCTCTCTAGGGGTGCCCATCAGAGGGCTAGTCACCAGAAGTGCAAGACAGCCCTCTCCTTCAGAGTCCCCAACAAGTCCATCTGCCCACAAGGAGAGTGGTCAGGGCAGCACCCCAAGCCCTGAAAAATGTATCCTCAGAGTCTAAAACATACAAGTCTGGAGACTTGTCTAAGCAAGGGCTCAACAGCAAGCTGATCTATTCTTTTTCTATCCTATCTGGAAAAAAGTTGTTCGAAACCTAAATCTCATTAGAAGAGACTCATGGAAATATCATAAAGGTATACTAAGCAGTGCGTCCAACACAATATTTTATGTGAGCACTGGACCCTTTAGAATGCAGGAAAAGCCATCAATCGCATTTCCTATTTTGAGCCAACCCAAAATTGAACTTCACACAGTTTTCATGCAAGTGTAAATGCGGTGAAGCACTACAGGTTCACACTTTAGGGAAAAATAAATGGCTAGCTTATTTTTGCATTCCCAATTAAATTGTAGGGCCTGAAAAGGGGCATAAGCAAGTTCATCTGGATTCCATTTTTGACACATCTACATGCATGCTTGTACCACTCCGAGTCAGACAAAAGTCTTCCTCATTCAGCCTCCTCATATATGTGCACATGTGCTCACATGTAACCATTACGCTCCTTTTACCCAAAATCTATGGCAGTGGGCCGTATTTCAAATGGGGAACACCGGTGACTACAGCTCAAAATTATTTCAACAGAAGCTTACAGTTGGGGACATGCAATTAGAAGTTTTCACTCATGGCAGATATCCAAAAACCAAGTGGGAGGACTATGTGGGTCAGAACCACCTTCCTCCAAGAACTCCAACCAGTATATATTTCATCTTAAACTTACCTCAAGTGGTTGAAAGGATTGCCATGCTGATGGTATCAGCTGAGGCCATGTATCATGTTTTCATGTCATATTTACAGCTACACTGCCCTCTTTTCCCGACATTTTCTTGTAATTTTGAAAGGTTTCTCCCATACTGTAGTTTTCATACATTGTTCCACCCTTGCATTTTCCCTATATGTATTGCTGCTCTGATTCAACTTTGCCTCTTCACTCATCTGGCCCCCTATGATTGCCCCCCTGCCATATTCCCGAGGACATTTATTCTGTCATATTGCTTCAGCCACTGTTAAAATGTTTACCCTTCTATTGTTGACAATCAAGTTGCAGTAGAAGACGGATGAGTCTTCTTGCATTTTGCCTTGCCTGAGTCCAGATATTGTGGGTCAATCTAGATGTTGAACAGATGCACAGTGTATTACAGAAGGGACTCTTGGTGGCTAACTCTAGAGGAGTTGGAGACATTGGTCATGTACACTGCACTGGGTGTTATTGACCTGCAATTTTGAGGATTCCTTATTGCGGAGCTGTTACTTTGCAGGTCTGGTGTATCTTACAGACATAGACATTTAGGTTACCTTTATAAAAATTATTTTTGTGATTTTATCCATATGTGCTGTATTGGAATCACATTCACAAAAACCATATTAATGGTTGTCTTGCATGTAGCTTTAATTCGAAGAGGAGCTGAGGGTGACCTTCAAAAGTCTTTCTAATATTTTTGATATGTTCACCACTATGCGTGTGTTGCACTTTATCAAAGCTTTTAACAGATGACCTCGTGTGACTGACAATTGCATCTGCCATTTATTTAGATTGCTTCATTATCTGGTATACATTTCATTCATCTTCGATTTGGACTCTTTCTGTCAGTTCTCTGAAACTATGCCTCAGATTCAATAGTGTATCATTTTCTTGTTGTTATCCTTACTTGCGTTAGCAGTGATTTTGTGAGAAATTGGGGTAATATTGTGGGGGTGAGTACTCACCTCAAGCAGTAAACACAACCCTTGTCACTGTGAACCACTAAAGTCACTAGAAAAACCTGAGTTCAACCCCTTGAAAGCTATGCAACAGAGCGGGCCGGTTTAACTTAAAAGCAATTTGCAAAGTATTATTGCAGTGCCAAAAAGTAATAAAATCAAAACACAACACAAGAAAAATCCCAAACTAATTGAGAAGAATAGAGTAAATGTAATACATAAATGATAACAAAACAAAAAAAAATCCAATAAGGGAAACATGAGACATGACTTTTTAAAGTTTAAATGTAAAATTAGTGCCAAAAATCAGAAAGCGCTAGCCACGGTTGCCTGACTGTGCTTGGCTGGCACCTAGACACCAAGTTAGGTCCTTATCACGATCGAAAACAGATCAGATACATAAACTAGGTTTGACCTGGTCTGAAGTTTTACCTTCGGGCTAAGCGCCTAATTTATATATTAGTAGGGAGGGAATTTCATTGGAACAGCGACAATGTTTCTTCCCTGCCAACATAGCGATCTACCTGCCTGATTAAAATGCAGGCAGACCACAGGTTTATTCATGGGAGAGACTTTTCCATCCCCACCATGATTAAACCCCTGCGAATGCCCTGTGGAGTAAGGGTTGTTGGAGGGATACCTCTAGTTCTACCTACCGAATCTAGATGGGTGGAATTAGAGGTCAGATTTCACTGCTACGAGGAAAACCCTAGAGGTAAGGAGCAGTGAAAACAGCTAAATGCTCCCCTTGCCATTGGAGAGGACTTGCCAGGGGAGCATTTTATTTTTTATTTTGAAAAAGAAAATCCTACTTCTGGATTTGCTTTTTGAACACAAAAAGAAAACAGTTTGGTGCAAGGCTCTGTCATGTGTTAACAGAGATCACAACACAATACTTCTCGGGTCTATCATAAAGTGAGGTGTAAATGTGTCTATCAATAAAGCTCCTCTAGGGAGCAATCCCTTTCAGGACGAATGCGCTCACCCACCATAGGTGGCATGCTTCATCATATGGGCTTCTCCTCCCAGTGAGAAAACCTGGTCTCGCTGAGGGCTACAACTCCCTCACTGTGAGGTAGGAGCTCTGGATTCTTTTTTTTAGCCAAACTGGGCTCCACAAAGCCAAATACCTTCCCCACAAGCTTATTCTGAATTGTATTTGATGCTGTGTAAAAGCTCTGATCTGGATAAACAATAATTTTTGGATCAGTGGCAACACATCTTTGTCAGATCGGCTTGGCAGGTTCTTTCTGGTCTTTTAGAGGATCTTGAAGCCCAAAAGTTCAAAGTGCCAGGTTTTAGAAGATGATAGGAGGAGTTTGTTTTGACATCAGCCAAGGATCCAGGACCTTTCAGATAGTACTTGGAGGTCAAGACTCACGCTAGAAGATGCCAGCAGCAGGGTACAGGGGAGGTCCAGTTAGAAATGGTTAGCAGGGCAGTTGCAGACCCTTGGACTCCACTTCTTTGTCCTGGTTAAAACAGACAGCAAGTGCAGTCCTCTTCTGACCTGCACCTGGTCCAGGAGTGTTTTAAGTACTTTGGGTGCCACATTTATGCTTGGCTCCAGCCTGTTGGTGGGTGTGACTCCAGGCTCCTCCCTGCTCAATGGGGTAAAAGTTCCCGGATGTAACCGTACCTACTTTTGTTACATATCCTGAGTATACCAAAGCAAATATTTTTACAGTGCCCTCCTCTACCCAAAACCCACGTGGCAGAACACTTCTTCACCTGTGTAGAGCTTAGGTGCCTACCCAGATGTGTGTCAAGGGAAAATAACAACCCTATCTCTCTGGTTACTTTGTGCCATGTATTTTCTGCACGAACCATTGTAGTTTTCCCTGTGTTGGCCTGGCTAGGTAGGCCTCATTTTCCTTTGCACATGTTACTAAATTAACACACTTACTTTTGTGCCAAATTGTACTTTCATGCAGAGCCTGCATATGTTTTTGTGTTCTGTTTTTTTCCTGGGATTATGGGCCAGATGTACGACCATAGCATTTTGCGACTCGCAAATTGTGTCAAATTGCAAGTCACAGTATGCTGTGTGCAACAATGTCTGAGACACTGTTTGCAAATCCCAATGGTGTCACAAATTGCATGCCTCATGAATATTAATGAGGCAGTCGCAATTTCCCACCCCTTTTGGAATGACTAGCACACTCAGGGATGGTGGCCTGCTGGGGTCAGCAGGCCACCATGTCTGGACCTGCTTTGCCAATAAACTGTCTTTTTAAAAAAATGCAGCCCATTTTCCTTAAAGGGAAATGGCATGCATTTTAAAAATAAAAATTCAACTTTTCAGTTTCATTTTTTAAGGGCAGGCAGTGTTCGCTTGGACCACTGCCTGCCCTTAAAAAATATTTGTGCAAGCAGTTTGCGAGTGCCTTGCCACCCTTATGAGAAGGGTGGTAAACTGCGAGTGTTTTGCGACCGCAATTGCAGTCGCAAAACATTCATACTTAGGTTTTGGAGTTGCTATTAGGATGGGAATCCCTTGGAATGCCCCTTACTAATAGCGAGTCGCTAACCCTATTTTGCGAGTTTCTAATTGATTAATGACTCGCAAAATAGGGTTGGTACACTGGCCGCTTGTTTATGCGGTTGTAAACGGGCCTAAAACCGCTTTGCAACCACAGAAAAACGGTTGTACATCTGGCCCTATGTCCAAGCATCACCGACAGGGTAAAACAACAATGTCCTTTGTTATTCTTTCTGGCCAGGCACTAGCAACTAGGCATAACAAAAGAATGCAGCTGTTTTTTATATGCATGCATGGCCTAGCATATAGATGAGTACATGAGACACAAACAGACACATGGAACGAGAATTCTGAGACAAGAATGTTGCGTCTGCTGAGATGTAGAGCGTTTATCTGTGTATGCTAAGGTACAGGGTCTGCCGATAATCCTAGAGATCTTTCATATAATCATTTAGCTTTACTCGCAGGGGGTCACTATGTCTTGTAAATGGGCAGCTCTTTTCATGGTAGATGAATTATTGACCATGGTAACAGTATATTTTATTATGCATTTCTTTTCTACCTGTGGCGCATATACTGCATTTCATAGCATGATAGTTTGACTAAATATTCTAAACTTCTTTTGTGTCTCTTGTTTATTATATTGTGGACAAGTACTAGTCAGAGAGCAAAAGGGTGTGTCATGTTACCATGGTCCCTGAGAGAGTCGAGAGTGGTGTGTTCTGGGGTGCCAATTTACGTGTTTTTCTGGTATGGTTAGGAGGGTAAGTGAGGCACTATAGCTAGTCTGACTCAGGATCATGGTTACTGAGGTGGTATTATGACTCAGTTTCTACATTCTGATTTTCCATGGTCCCAAGCATAGTTCTGTTTAAGGACAGAATCACTAAAATAGGGGTAGTCTTGTTCCCACTGGAAATTGTGCAAGCCTTTTTGGGGAACAAAGGAGAAACCTGCTCAGATGTCAGCTAACATTTGCCTGTGACAGGATGAGCCTTGGTAAATTTAATCAAGTTGCTGGGCACAGTCCAAATGGTTTTCCAGCCAAAGGAACAGACACACCTCCCCACATCCAAGGCCATTGTCCTGCTCTGGGAGCAGTCTCCACATCAAGGAGGCTATTCAGCTATCAGGTGAGAGTTCAAGCTCTTGCAAATGGACCACCCAAGGCTTTGGCAGGAACAGGGTAACTTTGTTAAAATACCTTTTCCAAGCTGGGTGAAGACATTAGATAGGAGGAACATGGCCTCCACACACTAGAATCCCGGGAGGAAGAGAGGGAGGTGGAACTTACTGTGATTCTGTGAGGTCTGGCTGAGTCTTCCCACCATCTCACCAGCTGGCGTGGAGTGCAGAGGTGTCATGTCTGGATGTCAAAGGAGCCGCCCTCCGCTCCAATACCCAGTGCAGGTTTTACGAGTTAGCGGGAGGCCACGAAGGAACTCCTGCAGAGAAGGACAGACTTCGCCCGGGTTCCCAGAGGCAGTGTCAGCACAAGTCGAGCGGGCTGCACAAGGAAGGAGTCCCAATCGCTGTGTCGAACGCTGACACAGGAGGCCGGGAACAGGAAGCGGCAACGGTAGGGGCAGAGGAGACTTGAGACTGAAGAGGCAGCAGAGAAGAGTACATTTCCTGCCTATATGGAAAAAGGGTACACGTGTAAAGTAACAAGGTACATGCTCCACACTGTTGCCAGGGTAAGTCCTGAAGTAGACTTCCCCCCCATTATCCCTCATAACCAAAAAAAGGCCGCAGAAAAAACAAGACGGTGGGCCCCCAGGGGATTTAAATCACAAGAGAAACTGTCTAACAAGTCAACAGGGAGAAGGGGTAAGAGAGCCCATGCCCCCTGAATAAAATAACACTGCCCCTTAATTCTTATTTCAAAGTAATGGCAGCTCCAACTTTTCATTTATGTAATGAAGGTACTATAGAAGGGGGGGGCAGAACAGGCCACGACTCAGAGCTTGGAGTCTCCCATGGTTTCCACAGGGGGCCTTATTGGGGCAACTAGTTTATATATGGTCCATTTAGTCTGCCTAGCTTGGCTAGTAAGGGCACCCCAGTCATGGGAGTTGGGTCGGAGAAAGGGAATCAAATTCAGTGCCCACCTGAAGTTATCATAAAAAATCAATACAAAGCCCTCACTAGCCCAGAACAACAGGAGCAAATAGTGGAGGGAAAGAAACAGAGGGGAAGTCCTCAACTAGCAGTACCTGCTCGTTCAAACGAGGATAAGATAACAGGGGCACGGACGGAGGAGCTGCACACCACTATTCTCCTGGGCCTCAAAGAAGAAATTAAGAGCAGATTTGAGGTGTCTGAGATTAATGAAAAAGGGATACAAGTCTCTTGATTAGCAGTTGGATGAGGTGGCCACAAGAATAAAGTTATTAGAGGAAGAGGTTGTATTGGTTAAGAAAAATGTGTAGAAGAATGTAACTGGATTAGAGCTGCTTACTAAACATCATCAAGGGTTGAAATAGGACCTCAAGTGGATTGAAAACCACTCTCAGAGGAATCATTTGAAGATCCTGAATGTATTGGAGGCAGTAGAAGGTGGGGATTTGAAGTTCTTTGTGGTAGCACTACTCCGAGATACGGTTCTCAATCACTCAATCAATCAGTTCATTTGTAAAGCGCACTACTTACCCGTAAGGGTTTCAAGGTGCTGAGGAGGGGAGTGGGGGGGGGTGCTGGTGCTACTCGTCAAAGAGCCAGGTCTTGAGTCATCTCCTGAAGTTCAGCAGGTCTTCGGTTTGTCGTAGGTTGAGGGGGAGGGTGTTCCAGGACTTGGTGGCACAGTGGGAGAAGCACCTGCCTCCGCTGTGGTTCTACGAATGCGCGGGACCGTGGCCAGGGCGTGGTCAGCGGAGCTGAGATTCCTGTTGGGTATGTAGAAGGAGAGTCGACTGTTGAGATAGGCTGGGCCGGTTTTGTGGAGTGCCTTGTGTGCGTGGACCAGGAGCTTGAAGGACATTCTTCTGTCGATGGGGAGCCAGTGCAGGATCCTCAGGTGGGGGGTAATGTGGTTGCGGCACGGGACGTCGAGGATTAGGCGTGCAGAGGCGTTCTGGATTCTTTGCAGTCTGTTGATGAGCTTGGATGAGGTTCCGGCGTAGATGGCGTTTTCGTAGTCGAGTCTGCTGCTGACTAGTGCCTGGGTGACTGTTTTCCTCGTGTCTGTCAGGATCCATCTGTAGATCTTGTGGAGCATTCGGAGGGTGTTGAAGCAGGTGGAGGAGACTGCGTTGACTTGTTTGGTCATGGTGAGTTTTGAGTCAAGGATGACTCCCAGGTTGCGTGCGTGGTTGGTAGGAGCCGGGGTTGTCCCCAGTGATGGGGGCCACCAGGAGTCGTCCCATGCTGAGGGGTTGGGCCCGAGGATGAGGATCTCCATCTTGTCTTAGTTCAGCTTAAGTCGGCTTTCCTTCATCCAGTCGGCGACGGCCTTCATTCCCTGGTGGAGGTTGGATTTGGCGGTGAGGGGGTCCTTGGTGAGGGCGAGGATCAGCTGCGTGTCATCAGCATATGAGATTATTTTGAGGTTGTGGTGTCGGGCAATGCGTGCGAGTGGTGCCATGTAGACATTGAACAGCGTCGGGCTGAGGGAGGATCCCTGCGGGACGCCGCAGATGATCTCGGAGGCTTCGGACCAGAATGGGGGAGGCGGACTCTCTGAGTTCTGCCGGAGAGGAAGGAGGTGGTCCAATCCAGGGCCTTGTCTCGGATCCCTGCGTCGTGGAGGCACGTGCGTAGTGTGCGGTGGCAGACGGTGTTGAAGGCGGCGGAGAGGTCCAGGAGGATGAGGGCCGCCGTCTCGCCGTTGTCTAGCAGGATCCTGATGTCGTCTGTGGCGGCGATGAGGGCGGTCTCGGTGCTGTGGTTGCTGTGGAATCCTGATTGGGAGGGGTCCAGGATGCTGTTGTCTTCGAGGTGATGGGTGATCTGGATGTTAACTTTCTCGATGACCTTTGCTGGGAACGGAAGCAGGGAGATGGGCCAGAAGTTCTTGAGGTCGCTCGGATCCGCCTTGGATTTCTTCAGTAGGGCGTTGATCTCGGCGTGCTTCCAGCTCTCAGGGAAGGTAGCAGTCTCGAAGGAGAGGTTGATGATGTTGCGCAGGTGGGGTGCGATGGAACTGTCGGCTTTGTTGAAGATGTGGTGTGGGAGAGGGTCAGACGGGGATCCGGAGTGGATTGTGCCCATGGTCTTGACTGTGTCCTTGATGCTCACGTTGGCCCAGGTTGTCAGGGAGTCGTGGTCGTTGGGGTGCGGTGGGTCCAACGTGTCGAGACCTGTAGGGGTGAAACTGTCATGGATGTCGGTGATCTTTCGGTGAAAGAAGGTGGCGAGGGAGTCGCACAGGGCTTGCGATGGCAGGATGTTGTTGGAGCTGGAGCGGGGGTTGGAGAGTTCCTTCACGATGTTGAAGAGTTCCTTGCTGTTGTGTGCGTTGTTGTCGAGGCGGTCTTTGAAGGAGGTCCTTTTGGCGGTCCTGATGAGGTGGTGGTGGTTGCGGATGGCGTCTTTGTGGGCAGCACAGCTGTCCGGCGTCTTGTCGCTGTGCCATATGTTCTCCAATTTCCGGCAGGTGCGTTTAGATGCTAGGAGTTCCGGGGTGAACCAGCTGGTTCTTTTGCTGTTGTCTCTGTTGGTGGGCTTTTTCAGTGGGGCTAAGGTGTTGGCGCAGTCGTCCATCTAGCGTCTGAGGGTGCGTGCACCATCGTCGGGGGTTGGTGGGGTTGGTCGGTGGGTTGAGTGCGAGGCTTGTTTGTAGTTGTTCAGTGACTTTGCCCCAGCAGCGGAGGGGGATCTGTAGGGTGCGGTGCTGTGTGAGGGGTTTTCGGAAGGAGAAGTGGATGCAGTGGTGGTCTGTCCAGGTGAGTTCGGAGGCGTGGCTGAAGGCGACGTGGGGGCTTGAGGAGAAGATGGCATCAAGCGTGTGACTGGCGGTGTGGGTCGGCGTCGTGATGAGCTGTTTTAGTCCGAGATTGGCGAGGTTGTCGATCAGGGTGGAGGAGTTGTTGTCGCTGTTGTTCTCCAGATGATAGTTCAGGTCTCCGAGGAGGATGTAGTCGGTTGAGGTCAGCGCGTGCGTGCTGATAAGGTCGGCGATGGAGTCGCAGAATTGTGGTCGGGGTCCTGGCGGTCTGTAGACGAGGGTGCCTCTTAGGGTGGTCTTAGGGTTTGTGTGGATCTGGAAGTGCATGTGTTCGGCGGTGCTGAGAGTGTCGTTGGTGTTTGTTGAGACCCTGATGGTGTTCTTGTGGACGATGGCGATTCCTCCTCCGGCTTCGTTGGTGCGGTCTCTGTGGGTGATCACAGGGATGGCTATGGCGATGTCTGGAGAGGAGGCTTTGTTCATCCAGGTCTCGGTCAGGAAGGCGACGTCCGGGATGTTGTGTCAAGTAGGTCCTAGAGCTTGACGGCGTTTTGCGTGCGGAGCGGGTGTTGATCAGGATGCATCTGAGCTGGTTGGGTTCCGTCGTGACGGGTGTCTCGGCTCCTTCGAGGCAGGAGAAGCTGCAGTTCCGGCAGGCAAAGGGACCGTGGGTGCGCTTCGGGGCAGCCTTGCAGCAGGTGTGGGTCCTTCCTGAGTTGAGAGCGACAAGGGTGTTGGCGTCGTATCGGAGGCAGTCTTCATGGCTGGTGCGGGGGCCAGAGGTTCTGGCGTTGGGCGCGGACCAGGCGCGGACAGGCGCAGACGGGCTTGCCTTAGTCTCGCCCGCTGCACGTGTCCGCTGGATAGGTCTGATTTTAATTTAGAGCAAGACAGACATAGAGATCCTTTGAAAAGAAACATACAACGACAAAAATCTCAAAGATTCTGGTAAATTTCTTGTTTAATACAGTGAAGGAACCTATTCTGGGTACAGCCTAAAAGAATGGTCCTCTCACCGCAAAATAATTTTCTTTCACTATAAGGTTGAATGTGTTTAAGACAATACAGCAGAGGCAGTGGGAGCTCGGCAAGAGAATGGATGAGCTTTGCAAATTGGGGTCTAAGGCGTTGTGGGATTCAAGTCAGTATGTAAAGTTAGCATAACGTATCTTGGGTTGTATCTCTATTCCATATATATCGAGAACTGCTTTATAAGATGGCCCATTTGTTCTCTGTGTTTTGTATTTTGAAAAGGGCTGAAAAGCCACACTACGGCCATCTTGGATTATGACCAGTCGTGCCTCAGATCACGTGGTTCTCTCTGAACACCGTCTAAATGATTTAGCTCGTACCAGCCTAGAGACAGGGTGAAATTGTATTTACGGCCGAGGCCCAAGGTCACATCTGCAGTAGGGAGTATCAAGCGAAATTCCTCTGGGCCCGAGACGAAAGGGAGTCACCCCGCCGACCTTCCCTGTAGAAGATAGTAACCTTATGTGTGCAGATGGTATGAGCTCATCTAGGAGCTCTAGGGCTAACTGGTGTTTTTCCACTCACAATGCTTTGTATGCTGAATCAGTTATGTAGATAAGTAGGACTCTGTCAAAGTGCCAGGAGTCTTCCTCGGCGCACCTGATGGGTGAAGTTCGATGAGGCTCCTCTATGTAGAGTTCTGTTGTGGCCAATAAACGCTTGAACCTTCTACATTGCCAACTGCTTATTATTGACTTGATATTGAGGCCACTGGTAAGTGTGGCCCTTGGGATTACTATTTAGATTACTTCAGTTGGCGACCACGAAGGGACCCCGTGATAGGGTCTTTCCTTCCCCGTATTCGGGTGAGAGGATCGAGGGCGTCTTGGCCGGGTGGGCGGAGGGGAGCCCAAGTCCGCTCCGTGCTCCCGATCGGGGTACCCTCTGCTGCTAGTGGCCCTTCACCGGGGTCCTATGGGCTTAACCCAGGAGCTGACCGTGTTGATTGTAGGAAGTTGGCAGCGGAGAACGAACATTTGTACCTGGTGCACCCGGTGAGTAATTTGTTTGTTTGAAGCGTGCACTGTTGAGCGGTGCATTTGTTGGAAGCACGCGCTGTTAAAGCGGTGCATTTGGAACAGTTAACTGAATTTGATTTGAGGGGTCATGAGTACCCTAGGAGAATTACGGAGGTCTTGCAGGGTGGTCCGGTAGGGACTGACTGTAGAGACTCCACGGATCTTTTGTGATATTTTGAGATATTGATCAGATGCCTAGTTGTTACCTGTGAGTAATATATGGCCAGACTGCACTCGGAAACGCCTGTGGCTGTAACTGGGTAGTCATGGGACATATCTGAAGTATGGCTTGCCCTACATCAGAACAGTCTCAGTGGTGAACCAGGGAGGCCATGGGATGGTCCGTAGTCCAGTTCATGGTTACCCCTGTCTGACGGCCTCTTGCCAGTCTGGTGGAAGACGGCCTGTTGTGATTCTGTTGATCCTTTTGAATAATTCTCCACGAACGGGAGTTGACGGGCTCGGTTCGTTTGTTTGGATGCATCAAGCTTGTATAGGTTGAACTGCAGAGAATAATGTCGACATATATGTTATCTGTGATATAAAGTGTGTTATATGTTATTTGTGTCTGTTCACTAACCAACATGTCGTGTTTCAGTAAATTGAATTATTTTGGTTGTTGCTGCCGGACTAGTGACTCTCGTTTGGCTGAGAGTCAACCCGCTCCTCCAGAGGGTAGCCCTAGCCATTTCATGTATGTGAAGCATGGAATTGCCCCCATATTGTTTAACACCCTGTGGCATAAGTATACCAAAGGTAATGACGAGTTGCAGCGGCCAAAGACTGGTTCATTTGATGAAAAGAAAATTGCCTTTCTACAAGAACAACTATTTTCTAGGCGCAGTAGGCAATCTATGTTTGATGCCTTAAACGCCTGGCAGAAAGAAGCTAAACAGAGGTGGATGAGGGGGGAGAAGCTAGCGAGAGCTAAGGCTGGGCAGACCATAACTCAGAAGGCTGTAGCCTATGACAGAGCTAGGGTAGAGAAAGGAATCAATTGGATGAATCGGGATTTTAGACTAAAGGTTGATAAAAGTTATGTGGCTCGACCTAATGCAGAGGATGAAATAGAAGACTTGCTGGACATGCGGCCGCCACCTCCTTATGTCCTGCAACGGTTATATCCGGAGGTATCAGCAGCTATTGTATCGGCTGGGACAGAGACAGTCGCCCCTACGCCGGCTCTAGATGCCTCTGCAGCAACTCCGGTTGCGTCGGCGCCTCAGCCCCCCTCCCTCGCGCCTGTCACTGATCGTTCTCAGTTGCCTTCCTCTGTCTCGGAAATTGTGGCCTTATTGCCCAATTTATTGTCAGCCACGACAGCTGGGGCTCCCCAGTTGTCGCGAGGGGCCATGCACTCTCCCTCTGCCTTGACCTCCTCTTCCGCGAGTGCAACTCCTTTGGCAGCTGTTTCAACTCCAGTACATCCGGCCGGTTCATTAGAGGGCAGGAAGCTGTTCACTCGATCAGCTTTAGGAACAGAAGAAAAGGGGGCCATTGCCGTACAGGCATCCCAGTGGATGCGGCAATCTATTTATACTCTGTCTGACATATGGAGCACCATGCAGGATTATGAGCCAGTGATGCAACAGCACGCGTTAGCCCATATGGCTGACCGCCTCATCTCATTGTGGGAGCAAGCTTATAAAGGGGAAAGAGCTCCGACTATACTGTATGATATTCATACCCAGGCACATAAATCTCAGCTGAGCCCAGAAGCGGTATATGGGAATGTGAAAACCCTGGTTAGTTACAGAATGCGCTTACATGCAGCTAGTCCTGCCGGGGTACAGCAGTTCCCGATGCGTGAGGTGCACTCCATTTATCAACCAGAAGTAACTGAGATACTAGACGCACGGGGGGCGGTTACCCGCCCGAGAGCAGACGCCCGTTTTCAGGAGCAATGGGTATACACGCCATGGAAACGTAGCGAGGTACTGTCATTGAAAACTCAGTTGCCAGACCCCAGAAAGAATCCTACAGCATACTATAAGGAACTCACTCAAGCCGCCTCCTCGGCGGTGATGACGCTGGCTGATATCGAGCTATTTTATGCTCTATTAGTGCCGGTGGACATATGGCGGCAGGTACATGACCAGGACCACGTGACGGAGTTTGGGGGAACCTGGGAGCAATTGAGAGACTGGGATAGGGATCGTAAGCCAGGAGATAAGCCCAAAACTGAAATATTGACTTTGCCGGAGAAAATAATAACTTACATGCATTCCCTAATCCCTCCCAGGAAAGTAGATTGGGACAAATTGACGGCGTGCAAACAGAAGAAGGACGAGAATGTGTCTGATTTCTTTACGAGGTTTGAAGGGGTTTTTATTGACTTTAGCGGGCAAGATCTGTCTAAGGAGGGTGGCATACGCTTGTTTGTTAATAGGTTTGTAACGAACCTATTACCCGAGATATCAGCCCGACTTCAGGCTGCGGAGAGTACCTGGACTACATCTACCCCTTCAACTATACTAAGTATGGCTCAATACTATGAGCATCGGGAGAACGAGAGTAAGGAAAAAACGGAAAAGAGATCGAAGGAGCTGAAGACTCGGGTCCTGTTACAGCAAGTTGAAAGAGGCCGAGGTAGGGGTCGAGGAACACAGAACTTCACCCCGCGAGGGGCGGGGCCCGGGCAGGGTGTAGGACGAACAGATTTAGGAATAAATCAGTGTGAATTCTGTAAGCAGGAGGGGCACTGGCGCGCTCAGTGTCCGTTGTTGCAGGCGCAGAACGGCGTTCCGAGGGGCCAAGGGAGAGGCCGTGCTGGTGGTTATCAAGGTGGACGTACGAGACAGGAAGGTGTCGAGCAAGGTGAGAATAGTCAGAATTATTTTGACCATGGTCAGGGGAAACAGTATGCTCGTTTGATGGATACATCAGGTAAGTTTCTAGTTGACACAGGGGCTATGAATAGCTCTATTTCACATGCCCTTGTCCCTGGGGCAGCTCTGTCTGGCCAGAATAATGTGTCTGTAGGTTTCTCTGGAACTCCAGTGGTAAGCCCCATCTCCCAACCTCTTTCTCTTACTTTGGGGCCGATTTCAATTGATTCACCCTTCCTTCTGACTTCGCAGTGTGGTGAGAATCTCTTGGGGATGGATATACTGAAGAGACTGTATGCCCGCATCTATTGCACTCCAGACGGTGTTTACTTGACGATTAAGAAACCCCTTCCTCCTTCAGCAAAATGTTTCTCCAAAACAGACACTCTGCCCCCTGAGCTTGCAAAGATTCCCCAGAATCTTTGGGCTACCGGAGATACTGACGTGGGTTTGTTGAGCATACCACCCATTTATATCACCTTGAAACAAAATGCCCGGTTACCCAGAGTCCCGCAGTATAAGATTGCTCCTGCTGGGGAACGGGCATTACTGTCCATCGTTCATGATTTGATCCGCACCGGGGTAATGGAAGAGACGGCTTCTAACACGCGCAACAGCCCTATTCTTCCTATTCTTAAACGAGCCCCGATAGATCAGAGCCCTGATTATGCTGACACCTATCGTTTTGTGATTGACCTGCGTGAAATCAACAAGATTGTGGTACCCCAATATCCCGTGGTGCCTGACATCACTACCATATTGACGATGATCCCTCCGACCGCCAGGTTTTTCTCTGTCATCGATTTGAAAAATGCTTTCTTTAGCATTCCCATTCATCAAGATAGCCGCTATCTTTTCGGCTTCTCATTAGGAGGCCGCAGCTTCAGATTTTGTCGTGCCCCCCAGGGCTATACAGAAAGCCCGAGTATTTACGGCCAAGCGCTCAAAACATTATTGGATACATTAACTGTGCCACCCGGCAACGTTCTAGTGCAATACGTGGATGATCTCCTTGTGGCCTCGGATACTGAAGAGGGTTGCCGAGCAGCGACGACTGCGTTGTTACAGCACCTGGCAGACCACGGTAACAAAGTCTCGTTGTCAAAATTTCAATATTGTCGACCGGAGGTGACCTATCTTGGTCATCTCCTGTCGAAGGAGGGAAGACGACTGACCCCTGATCGTATCATAACTATATCTAACATGCCTGTACCTTGCACGCAACGTAATGTCCACGCTCTGCTTGGCATAACTTCTTACTGTCGCCAATGGATTCCTAACTATTCTCTATTAACTAAACCTTTCTTGCATTTAACGACTAAAGACGTGCATGAGCCTCTACCTTGGACAGCTGAATGTCAGAATGCTTTTGTCTCTTTGAAATCTGCTCTTTGCTCTGCTCCTGTGCTTGGCACCCCTGATTACCGGAAGCCTTTTGTACTCTACGTGCATGAGGTTGACGGTTGTTCGCTTTCAGTGTTAACACAAGGATTTGGTGGTAAGCAAAGACCTTGTGCATACTTTTCGGCGGTATTGGATAATGTCGCCAGGGCACTTCCCAGTTGTCTGAGAGCCACGGCTGCGGTTGCAGTGGCGATCCGACAATCGGAAGGGCTCATCCTGAATACGGACCTAACAGTGATGGTGCCTCACGCTGTGGACGTATTATTGAACAGGACGCAGACCCAGCACTTAACGAGTGCGCGTCTTACAGGGTACGAATTGACCCTGTTTGCACCGCATATCACTATCAAAAGATGTGTCACCTTGAATCCTGCTACGTTACTACCTCTCCCTTTGGAAGACCATAGTCAAGATATACATGATTGCATCTTTCGGACAGAAGAAAAAACAAAGGGGCGGATAGACTTGACAGACACTCCTTTATCTGACCCTCAAGGGGAATTTTATGTCGATGGCTCATATTTTAGGTTACCCAACGGCACCACGACCGCTGCTTATGCGATCACCACATTACAAACAGTAGTTGAGACGGCCAAGGTACCTTACCGATCGGCCCAAGCTGCTGAGTTAGTTGCACTACTAAGGGCTTGTGAATTGGGTGAAGGGTTGAGGATAAATGTCTACAGCGATAGCCAGTATGCTTTTGGTGTAGCACATAGCTTTGGGAGATTGTGGGCTGAGAGAGGTTTCCTTACATCCAATGGTCAGAAAATAAAGAATGGACAGTTGGTTTTGAGGTTGTTAACCGCCCTGACCTTGCCCCAAGCCATAGCCCATTGTTAAATGTAGTGCCCATAAAGCAGTAGTTGATGATGTAGGTAAGGGAAATTCCTTTGCGGACAGAATCGCTAAAGAAACTGCCCAATCCAACACCCCCTCCATGTTTGTAGCAAGTCTGCATAAAGGGATGGTAGAAACAGAGACATTCAATAATACTATAGACAGTGTGAAAGAATTGCAATCGGAAGTAACCCCTGAAGAACTAAAGTACTGGCAAGAACAGATAGGGAAGCTGGATGACAATGGATGTTGGATTGATCTATCGGAAAGTTGTAGATGGCTTTTGCCGAATGCATTTGTGAATGCGGTAGTGTCCATGGCACACTGTCCCGCACATGTGGGGGTTCAAGGTATTTGCGCAATACTAGATCCCGTATGGTATAATACCAACATCCATAGGACTGCAAAGCAACTGGTTCAGAAATGCATGATTTGTCTACAGCATAATCCGGGAGGTAGCATCCCTGTTCTGACCGGTAGCTTCGCGCCCCCCACCCTACCTTTTGAGGTATTACAAATGGATTTCATTCAGCTGGAGCGGGTTAACAATCTCAAATATGTCTTGGTGGTGGTTTGTACGTTCAGCAAGTGGGTGGAGGCGTACCCTACCAAAGAGAATACTGCCCTAGCCACTGCGAAGGCCCTAGTAAAGGAGTTCCTTCCCCGCTATGGGTTACCACGGGTGATCTGGAGTGATAATGGGAAACATTTCAATGCTGACCTTGTGGGACATGTTTGCAAGGGCCTGTCAATACAGCAGAAGTTCCATGCTGCCCGTCACCCGCAATCAGCAGGGCTGGTGGAGAAATATAATGGGATCTTAAAATTGAAATTAGCAAAGTTACAGGCTACCACAGGACTGAAATGGCCTGACCTCTTACCCCTGGCCTTACTGTCTGTAAGAACCACTCCCCACTCTCGCAGTGGGATATCGCCGTATGAGGTGATATTTGGTAGGCCCGCTAATGTATGGGGTGTGCCACGACCAAAATCCCTTAGAGACATTGAGTACCCTATGTTGGCAGACTACCTTTATCTTATCTTCGTTCTATTCACCAACAGATATCAGCAGTACTGCAGCCTCTGCCGGAGGGTCCTGGACACAGCCTGGAGCCTGGACAGTGGGTCCTGGTTCAGAACTACCAACGGAAATCGAGTCTAGACCCACGCTGGACCAAGCCCTTTCAAGTACTCTTGGTTACAATGACGGCTGTGAAAGTTGAAGGGAAGCGGCATTGGATCCACGTTTCGCATCTGAAGAAGGTTCCATTTCCCTTGCCGGATGATGAACAGGATCAGAGCGAAGTATTAAGGTACGAAAGTGATAAATAGACCAAAAAGTCACCTTCCCCAGAAGCCCAAGGAGAAACGGATGGGCGAGTGGAGGGTGTCGTGAGTTCGGCGTCCTCTGCAACAGGTAATCTGACATCTGGGGAGGCAATACGTGACAAGGAAAGTCACACACCCAGTCCTTTACCTGACCCCACTGTGCCTGTTCTTTTCATTAATCCCGAAATACCGGGTCATGTTCGCTACAACCTGCAGCCCCGACAGAAAGCAGAGATCCCAGGTTCAGCCTAGAGAATGAGCGTGAAGGTCTGAGCAAACCCCTGGGAAAGGTAAAAACACTGGACTGAACTCGTTGAGAGCTTGGAACTTGTTGATAACGCTCTGTTCAGAAAGAAGATAGAGACATTGATCAGTTGGTGGGGGGCCCAGGTAGAGTTTCCTTTCAGCAAGAGTTGTGTCAAGTGCAACTCCCAAGCGAGATGTTTTTGTACCTTTTTTCTTTTTGTGTTGCATGGAACAATAGGAGTCTGCCTGTGAGGCTCTAATACGGACACAGGAAAGAAGCACCCTCCGGCAGATTGGACTGCTTGTAGATTCCTTTTTGCCGAGATTATACCTGGACTTTTAGTGAGAATGTACCCTTTTGCTCGTTTTGTCCCTGAAGAGGAACGTCCCATAGTACACCGCCCTTTGTATTCACATTTGCCAATGTTTTCTACTTGGAGTTTGCGTGCCAAAATTGTTTTTATTGTCATAATAATTGTTTCATTAGTGTTATGCTTAGGAGTGTTCATTTATCTAGAATTTCGACATCCTGTGCACACCCTGATAGCTACCACTCCCGCCCCCGAGGAGCACCGTTTTCAGACCTTTGCCCCACATAAAGAGAGGCATTGTCAGACCTATGTGAATAATGCTTTTATTGAAATGTTACATCAGACCCATAGTTCCACGAATGTCACAAATTGTTGGGTATGTGGCCTTCTTCCTTCTGTAATGCACAAATGATGCAGATCGGAACTTTCGAATCCCCTCTACTTCCACGGACGGAATGATTTCACAGTCACACACGCACACACACATCACACGCTGGTGGGGCCCATTACACCAACATTCATCCTACCACTCTATCCGTGCCATGTATAAGGGGAAACACTTTCGATACCTAACCAATCTGCATGTACCCTGAGGTCAATGGCATCAACTAGTTGCTATAGATCTGGTGAAACATTTTACAACACGCAAATAAATTCAATAAACATGACAATAAAATAACCACCCGACACAGTAATTCAAACAGAATATTGTTTATCTAAAATTGTAAGAAAAGCCAATTAAATGCAAGATCATTTCTTTCATTTTTACCTATTCTGGCTAAAAGTCGTTTTCTAAGTCAGAACCGGTCCTCAGCAAAATAATCAAAGTTTCTAGCCGTCATATAGAGTCACCGTCCTCTCCGTCAGCATCGGGACCTCTGATCATCAGTTCGGGAAGAAGTGGCGCTAGACCTCTCTAGTCTACTAATATTCATACCAATTTTACATACTAAATGTTGCAATCATATCTTACAAAACAGTCGAATGGCGGAAATCATGTTGTCTTGGTACATTGGGATACAACATTGGTTTTTCTCACACATTGATCGTCTCAAATAATGAATAGAAATAAGGAGTCCATAACTAATTAGTTACATCTACGGATGTCTCTTTAGGGTAAAATGTATCTTATTCGTGGGACCATTATAAGTTCATCAAGTCGGTATTTGGATTTGGCAACAATCTTCACGTTCAGGGGCATTTGGCATCTCTCCCAGATTTGTCGTCATGATCATGGCTTCTCAGTTCACCAGGAGGGCAAGGTCGCAGTCAGCGCGAAGCCTCCTTGCAAATTTTCCATCTACTCGAATGCAGGCTGCGGGTGGTAGCCATGTTTTAGCAGGCCACATTGGTCGACTTAAGTAAAATGAAACACAAAACAAAATTACTGCATGGAAATGATTATACAGTGTTATTCCCCTGCTAATACCCTTATGTGTATGTATTTATCTAGCCTTTTGCGACATCAAAAGCCATTAATGCATATTAATTATAAGCGCAAAACACAATAACATCACATAAGAAACATCTATTCTGTCAATTTGCTCATCAACTTAGTTCACTTATTATTTTAGCCATGCAATAGCATTCCCACGTGTAATTCTTCTGTTAACAAGGTTGATTAGACCAGACTCGACAAATCTTTAGTAATTATTAATTAATCAGTAGTACTTAATAATAACATACGAAAATGAAACAGATATTTGGGTTTAAAGTAAAAACCCTGCTCCATCACAAACATGATCTATTCATTTCGATGCCTTTATCATATTTAGGCAGTTGTGAAGCTTGGTTCAAATTGCTGTCAATGATGTATGAACATTATACTATTGATGAGCACCGATTTACAGAGAAAGATTACGAACTGATTTTGGCCAATATATAAAGGCACCAGGGATTCACCCCAAATGCTGAAGGCACGGATGTTACTCTGGATCCTACCGCCTGCATGAATGTGGATACGGAACATGAGAATGACACCTGGTTGAGAGACGAAGTGTTAGATTTTGTGTCCTTCAATTTTACCGAGTATTTCAGATATTTCCAGGAACTAAATGTATCAAATGATAGGATTATTCCGGTCCCTGTGTTGAACACCTCGTCCTCCTTTTGCATACATGGTACTGGCCACCTACCTGTTGGATTTAGTAAATGTAACTATACCTACAGATTACAGACCTTTAGCATCCCGCCTATACTCACTCCTCCAAATGTATACTTTGTGTGCGGAGAAAACGCTTACACCTGGCTCCCCAGAGGGTGGTCAGGTAGATGTTACTTATCCTTCCTATACCCTCCTGTCTATATAGCCCCTTCCGACTATCATAGATCCCACTCACTGAACCGACGTAGTTTAGAATCAGGAGATGCTGATAGGGATGCCACAGACCAGACTGATACTCCTGCCCAGCATTTTGTTGATGTTATAAAAGGAGTCCTGCAAATATTGGGGCTCATTATAACCAGTAAGGAGGTTAGAAGATTGTCCAGAGTAGTAGGGGGAGTAGTAAATACCACCGCGGGGATATTGACTAATATAACCGTTGAGCTTCAAGTGACCAGGCTTGTGACCCTCCAAAATCGCCTTGTTTTAGATGTTATCCTCGCTGATCGCGGAGGAGCATGTAGAGTGATCGGCAGCTCCTGCTGCGTATATATACCTGACTCCGCCCCTTCGGTTCATTTGGCCATTCAGAAGTTGCATCGATTAGCATCCGAGATTCATACGGAGACAGGTACCTGGTCTATTTCGGGGTGGTTCTGGGACCTCCTTACCACCTGGGGTTGGAAAATATTCATGGTCCTCCTAGGAATAGGGGGTTTCCTTTTCACTTGTTGTGTTTGCATTCAATGTGGGCCCGCTTGTTGCTCCTACTGTGCCACCCAAGTTCGTCTTGCTCTGCCTACTCCTAAAACAAATCCTGCTAAGGTAAACGCTCAACTAGTGCAGACAGAGATACATGACATAATGCAGATAGATGAGGGTATATTTGAAGAGTAGTTCAAATGGATAGCTACATTATGCTAAAAAGGGCCGTTCTGTGGGATTCAAGTCAGTATGTAAAGTTAGCATAACGTATCTTGGGTTGTATCTCTATTCCGTACATATCGAGAACTGCTTTATAAGATGTCCCATTTGTTCTCTGTGTTTTGTATGATGAAAAGGGCCGAAAAGCCACACTACGGCCATCTTGGATTATGACCAGTCGTGCCTCAGATCACGTGGTTCTTTCTGAACACCGTCTAAACGATTTAGCTCGTACCAGCCTAGAGACAGGGTGAAATTGTATTTACGGCCGAGGCCCAAGGTCACATCTGCAGTAGGGAGTATCAAGCGAAATTCCTCTGGGCCCGAGACGAAAGGGAGTCACCCCGCCGACCTTCCCTGTAGAAGATAGTAACCTTCTGTGTGCAGATGGTATGAGCTCATCTAGGAGCTCTAGGGCTAACTGGTGTTTTTCCACTCACAATGCTTTGTATGCTGAATCAGTTATGTATATAAGTATGACTCTGTCAAAGTGCCAGGAGTCTTCCTCGGCGCACCTGATGGGTGAAGTTCGATGAGGCTCCTCTATGTAGAGTTCTGTTGTGGCCAATAAACGCTTGAACCTTCTACGTTGCCAACTGCTTATTATTGACTTGATATTGCGGGCCACTGGTAAGTGTGGCCCTTGGGATTACTATTTAGATTACTTCAGCGTGACTAAAATTTAAGTGTGGGCGGTAAACTCCACCCTGCTGGCAGAGTTCAAAGAGTTTTTTTCACTCCACACTCTGATTGGAGAGTGGAGTTTGGGAAAAACTTCACCTACGCTGTATAGCAGGTTTGACTGGTTCCCACCACTAGACATGATGGTGTTAAGCCCAGGTGTTTCATTGTTTTCGACAATTGCGTCAACTTTAATCTTTAACGTCAGGCAGGCTGAGGGTTCAGCAGCAATACTTCCACTGCAGGCTTTCTGTGAGCATCGCTGGATGGTTGTCTATGCTAGCCCGTTTCTGAGGGGAACAGAGCAGCAGTGTGAGCCTACTGAAATCTGCTGCTGTTGAAAACTTGTCCCTATACTTTGGCACTTCCCTCCTCCAAAGCACAGCATGCACTTATGGATAGGCATTCAGGGTAGGTGCTCTCCTGAGCCCTTTGCAGCTTAAATGTACTGCACATGCCTTGCAAGAAAACTAATGCAAATATAAATAAGCTAGAACAACTAAATGCTTGATTCAGGTTAGGTAACTGACCACCCTGTCTGCTACTTACATGGACTACTTTCTACCTGCTGCCATCGTTGCTCCTCTAAGGGATGTCAACTGACAGTAATTTTAACACTTCCAGGTCACCCAATATAGGACTGGAACTAGTCCATGAAACTCATCTGGGCATGGGAGGTACTGTAAATTATCCTAGATTTGGGGTAGTGGAGGTTTATTAGCCAATCGTGGTGAGCCACCTTAAATTCCAAAATGCTCATTGGCTGTGGTGGATTCCCCATCCACACACACCTTTGGCTGAGCCGTCCTCCCTGCTGTTGGCAGGAGTTGGAGCAGGTTGGGCTTGGTTGGAGTAGCAGAGGTGACATGGACCCCAGGAGGATGGAAGAGCAGCTTCGGCAGGTGGGGTAAAAAATGTAAATCAACAAACACAAAGTAAACTTACCCATGGGATATTTTTCTGTGCACCCTGAAGCACCATTCTTCACTGCCCTTAGACCCGCCACGCAGAGCCTGTAAAAGCAGGCCTTATTGCACTTCCTCACCCTCAGGGACGGACAGGGGTTATTGACTCTGCTTCCATTAATCCATGCGGCTACTCAATGTGGTTTGCATATCTGCCACGCTCACTTGTAAAATAAGCCAGATTTGATTAGCAAAATATAGACCTGTGGTTATATTTTTACTCCCAACCATGCTTCACTACATATGCAGACCCTAACTACTTTGTAAAATGCTAATTAGGGGTGGGCGAGTGTAGCAACTCCACCAGCTTATGGACCTTCGCGGAATTCCATGGAGTATTTATGCAACTCCGCAGATTTCCACGCAGTGCAAATCCGCGAGCTCCGCCCACTCTTATTAAAATTCCAAATAATGCTATGTATTATGTTGATGATTAAGATGAATAACTATAGATCAAAGGAGAAAGTGGATGCACTGAACAACTCTATTAAAGGGGACTCCAACCACTGAAGTAATGTTTCCTATGTAGGGTGTAGGAGAGGCGAATGGATGTTTTCGTATTTATGTATTATTCTTTTTGTCTATACTGTGGCTCTAGGGCATGTAAATGCCAACTAGTAATGGGAAGGTTCCTCCGGGTGAGGGTTGGGTAAGGGCATGGGTGGGGAGCAGTAACATAAAAAGGAAAAAAAAAGTTCTCAAATTCGCCACACTACGATATTAATCAGTGTAGGAATTAGTATTAACTATGCCATAGGGATGTCAATGTGTAGTTGGTTAGAGAATACATTAAAGTTGCAAAGAGATACGGTTGTTGACTTGAAATGCCAACGGCCTTAGGACAAAGGGGAGGTTGAGATTGGTGCTCAGGTACCGCGAAGAGAGGGAGGCGCATGTCAAGATTTTATAGGAAACCCTTCTGATAGCATCTGGGAGCAAAGATCTTTTCTCAAAGTGTAGGCGGATTGAGAGTTATGTAGTATCAGATCAAGATGTATGCTATAAAGGGGTCGCTATCCTCCTCAGCAGAGGTGAAGAAGAGAAGGTGTTGACCTCCAAAACAGACAACTTTGGTAGATGGGTTGTTGCAGACTGAAGGTGGGCAGGATTTGAATTTACATGCGTGGGCTTTTATGGCCCACATTTGTACGGTCCTTCCTTTTTTATCAACTTTGGAGTGGAATTTGATAGAATCTAAACTCCTGGTGGTTCTAGGGGGATATTTTAACACCCTACTGGATGGTAATCTGGACAGGTCTACAAAAAAGATGTGTACGCACACACCCAAGCCCAGTCAAGGTTTAAGTATAACGATGCAGGACTTTGAAGGGTAGATGCCTGAAGATATAAAAATGATTTGTCAAGTGGGTATACATTTCATAGCAAGAAATATGGGCATTTTTCAAGTTTGGATTACATCTTTTTAGATTGTACCTTAGCTGAAAAGACCAAAGAAGTCAATCATCTCCCAGTTCACATTATCTGACCATTCAACCATAATTAGGATGGTTCAATGCCCCGGGGATGTTCTGAGATCAAGATGAACTGTTAACCGTGCCCTCCTCCTGGACGTAAATGTCACTCAGATCCTGAAAAGTGCCAGTGAGTATTTTTTTATTAATAACATTGGATCTGCTTCCCTTGCCACAGTTTGGGACACCTTCAAGACTTTTATTAGGGGTGTTTTAAGAAGACAAGCCAATTTTAGGATTAAACCAGAGAAAATGGAACTCACTTCAATGGAGCAAGAAATTGCAGATTTGGAGGCTAATCTGCAGACGATGGTAGATCAGGATAGAGAACAAATACTGCAATGCCTGGAAGAGATGCAGTTGAATTTTAAAATTAGGCTAGAGACAAAGTGCAGGGAAAGATGGCAGGCTAGGTCTCAGAATAGTTTTGAATATGGGGAAAGATTAGAATCACTTTTGGCATGGAAGGCGAGGACAGAAAGGACTAGGAATAATATAAAGAAGTTGATTATCAACCCCAGGGGAGATATATCTAAAAAGACAGGAGAGATGCAGGAGCACCTGGTTTAACTTTTTTCAGCATTATATACGGAGGAGATCTATCCAGACCTTGATAGGCTTAGGGAATGGTTGAAATAATGGCTGGATTAACGGAGGCAGGAAGAGATACCTAGAAGCACAGATTACAGAGGCAGAAATTCTTGACCATTTAAAACACGTTAAGGCAGGGAAGGCAGCAGGCCATTTCAGCAAAGCTATATTAGCTTTTGAGGGTAGAGGTTGTCCCCATTTGGGAAAAATTGTTTAATTCCATTTATATGGAGAATGCCCAGATTCCAGATTCATGGAAGGAAGCCACACTGGTATTGATTTTAAAACCAGCCAAGGACCCCACAAAGGCAGGTTCATATCGGCCAATTTTATTACTAAATGCTAATTATAATCTCTTCACAAGTATATTGTCTGGCAGAATGGCCAAAGTAGCTCCACAATTAATCCACCCGACCAAAAGAGATTTATCCCAAAGCGTCAGATCTATGAATTTACCCAACAATTTTTGGCGTAACTAGACCTGGCCATGACACACTCTATTCCTCTGGACACACTCTATTCCTCTGGAAGTTGCTACAATCAATGCTGCTAAGGCGTTTGATAGGGTGTGTTGTGTGTATCTCTGGGAGGCTTTATCGATATTCAGTTTTGGCTCTTGTTTTATCACGAGTCTTCAGAAATTGTATGCAAATACGTCTTCTCAAATCCTATTTAAGGGTGTACTGACAAAGAGCCTTGGAATCGGTAGAGACATGAGACAGGGATGTCTTCTCTCCCCCCTGCTCTTTGGTATATATATTGAGCCAATTCCCCAACTGCTTAGAAGGGACCAACAAGTAACTCCTTTTACCTGACAGCATACAAAAATAAGATAACTTCGTATGTCAATGACCTCAAACTTTATACTTTGAATCCTGCTCAGACCATCCCAAGAGTAGAGAATTTGATGAAGGAGTTTGGAGTTTTATCAAGATAGTCTGCAAAGACATCAAAGTCAGAGATCATGTGTTGGAGCATTATTAATTGGGATGTTAAGTCAGAGATTAAGGGGCTCTTTACGATGGCGGACTGACTGGCTTCCTTCCACCATGGTGGTGTAAACCAGGACCGACCGCCATGCATGCGGCGGTTCTGTATATCCTATTATGATGGGACCGCCACCGCAGCTGTCTTGTTCTACACCCTGAACATTGTGGTGGTGGCTGCTGACAGCAGCACCGCCGCGATGTCAAATAGAGCATGTCATCCATTTCACTGCACTACGAGGCAGGCACTACACTGTGCCTGCCACTTGGTGCAGTGAAATATGGGGGGTACCCATGGTACCCCCCCAGTGCACCCTCACCTCCCCCAGCAAAAGGGGCACCTGCAACAAGCCCCCAAAAGCAAACTCCGCCTGCCTTTCAATGGCAGTTGCACCGCTGCAGAAAGGCTGGCTGGAGACCTCATCATAATTTGGCGGACAGTGCTTGCTAGGCACTGCCACCATTTTGTAGATGCAGACCGCTCCGCCGGGCAATTGTAACGATTGCCTGTGGCGGTACCGTGGTGGACGGGCTTTGCCTCCGCCGCGGTTGCGGTCTGAATCCCACCGCAATCCTACTATGGCGGTGGGAGAATCGCGGTCCCCAGGGCCGGGAGACCTCACCGCCGGCCCAGCGGTGGCGGTCCTTCCACCATCATAATGAGCACCTAAGTACCTAGGTACCTCTATAGGACAATCTCTGGAGGTTCTTCCAGCATTTAATTTAGGAAGGGTGGCAAAGGAGGTGGAGTTATTGCTCGCTAGATGGAGGAACTTGCCTTTAACAATATATGGGTAATTAAACCTGATCAAAATATCAATACTCCCTAAATTGACATAACTTTTTCACTGTATTCCACTTGCATTCTCTAGATCAGTTTTAGCCACATTACAGGGGAAGTTACAAGTTTTATCTGGTGTTTGGGGGTAGCCAGGCTTTCTTGGGAGAAACTGAGGCAGAAAGTAAGGAAAGAAGGCCTGACACGTCCAGACCTGAACATTTATTGTATGACCTTCCAATTAAAAAACGGTAGGATGCTTCTTAGTACACCCGATAGTTCAGCTTAGGGGAGGATGTTGGCAGAAATTACTGCAGAACGGGGAGTTTCAGGGTTTCTTTACAAGTTTGGAGCTCCAAAATGTTTCAAGAAAGTTTGACTAACGGTGTGAAGGGCTGCACTTACTTTATGGGTCAGAGTTAGAACAATTTTGGGGATAAGTTATTATTCTGAGTTTTCACCAATTTGGGATTCCCCTGGCAGGCCAGAATGCATGTTGAACAGATTAATCCTCCCCCTGAGGAGGGCAGAGATAGTTACCTGGGGGGAGATATTTACAGAACAGGGTTTAATTCCTTGGTAAACACTTAATAACAGGACAGGGGGCGCTCTATCAAGATTCAAGTATTTTCAGCTCTCTTCCTTATACACAAATGATATTAAACAGTGGAATAATAATACCTAGGATGAAGAATCACCTATGCAGGATGTGAAACCTAAGGGCAATGTAGATGCTATGTGGTGTTGGAAGCAATTAGATGGGGAGGATAGGAGGTTGCTGGAACTGCAGATGATATGGGAGGAGATGATTCCAGGTAACTGTCCTATTTGTGGCATATATCCCAAAATTTCTATACTCTATGGTTAAATCTTCCAACTTAAAGAGAAATCACCACATCACCCTGAATAGAGTGAATTGGACACCTCAAAAGGATGCCTGATTTGTAAAGCACCTGACCCCTAAATGTAGAATATGTGGATATCTTGAGCAAACAACAAACATGTCTTTGTGACTTGCCCATTGCTTGAAATGTTTTGGGGAAACTGTGACGAGCGTCATATCGGAAATCATGGAAACAAATTTCAATACGACTCCTTTGCTGGTTTAGTTAGGGGCCGATAGTACAACAAGATGTCTTAGTAAATCTCAGCGATGTTTGTTGTTCTACCTAGTATTGCTAGTTAGAAGGGAGGTCTGTATACATTTGCTGGATCTATGTGCTCCCTCTCCAGAGAGCTGGATAAAAGCAGTTCGTCTGACTTACAGGTTGGATATTGGAAGTACTCAAGCTAGGCCAGGTACAGTTTGGGTGAAGCATATACAATGGAGTGGTATATCGTATACAGGAAGATGAAAGACCTATGATTACACCGGAGTGCACGGGTATCGGATTTTAGCCAATAGAAGAGCTCTGGGGGCAATGCAAGTGTAGTAGGGTGACTGGCATCCCCCGCAATTGTAGCATAGCCTGGATCTGCAGTAGCTATGGTGGTATGAGGACAAAAAACAAAAAACTTTTACAAAATGTTTATATAAATCGGACTTCACCAGAGAAATGGGCTTTTAACTGTTTTGGTGCTGTGGATGTGCAGGAGAATCCATAGCACCAGTGCTCAGGTGCTATGGACAGCTCCAGCATTTACTAGCACCAGCTCTAGGAAATCCCTCTAGTGTGAGTGCCAGAGGGATTTCTTCTTTCTAATGCCACTTCAGGCTGCTTGGGCAGAGCTTCACCAGCAACCCAAGACATTTTTGAAATTTTGTAATGGCAATTGGCACTCATGCTGACGTCATTACAATTGAAAGTGGAAGTGAAATGAGCCGATCGGCTAATTTCACTTCCACGGCTTCTGTGCTCAGGGACTACCTTAGGCCCCTGAGCACAGTTTCAGACAGGAGAGGTTTTGTTTGAAAGAGGAGAATCTTTGGTATCCCTGCTTGGGTATTGTGACAGGAGGCATTCTCCAAGCAGGAATCCCAGGGACTAATTTTCATGCGGGGAGTTCCCCCTTGCAATGTGCCAATGCTCCTCCCCGGCAGAAAATACTTTCTGCCTGCCCCTGGAAGATTGATGGTTGCTACCTCCAACCTGCCCCTGGAGGAACAGACAGCAAGCTGATTACACACGAGGATTTTTTAATAGGGGTATTGTTGGAAACGGGTAGCGTGGTGCAGAGCGGGTGGGCCATACTCCGGAGGAAATGTGCAAAGCATCCACGCAGTACACACAGGCGACACACAAGGCACACTCCAAAAAGAGACGCTACACAAGATTGTGTAAGAATAACTTTTGTATTGTAGAACACAGGGTAAATTTCAATAATCTCTATACTGCACCAACCGGCACCAGATCAATATTTACAGGGGATAGTATATACATGGCAGGGCCAATCGGGCCCCTGCCAGAACCATTGCGACATACAAGACAATAAAGATAAGTCCATCAGCCTCAATCCTGCAATAAAAACATCAGGGCGTAACATTAGGCATTAGGCCGGAACACCTGCAATAAAACATCATGGCCTCACCATATGCACAGACAATATGAATGACCCCTGAGGCAGGAAAGCTGTACAAGAAAAACATTAGGCATCCCTCTGTGGGCATAAACATGTAAACATTTGGCTTACTTCGAATGAGGAACATGTCATGCACAGCACCACCGCTGTAGCCTTAGGGGAGAAACATTATCAGCATGACGGCACCATCATTAGCACCACAGCATTATCATAAGGCCTAACCAGGGGCATAAATCACATTAACTGGACGCATTAGGCAGGAACATCTGCCGTAGGCCTAAGTCTCATTAGATTACACATAAGCATAAAGGCAACATTAGGCATAAACTGAGACTTCAGGTTAGGCATAAGCAAAGTCACATTAGCGTGAGGCATAAAAGTGGAACCAGGCGTCCATACATTATGTATACCTTCGGGCATCGTCACTGGGGTATAAACCCATTTGCATAACTCACTTTAGTATAGGGCCTAAACACCGTAGGACAGGCATGAACTGCCTGAGGTCATCCTAGTATGACATTAGGCCTGAACATTAGCATAAAGGCAGGAAATATGCACTTTAGGCCTACCCCTAAGCATTAGGCATCCTTGAGGGCGACAACATTACATAATGCATACCCTCTGGCATACCAGCTTGGCAGGAATCAGTAGGCCTGACATCCGCATAGGCACCCTGAGGGGAAAACACTAGGTGACATTATGGGCATACAGACATTATCCGGAGGGCCCTCAGCAGACCTCTCCCCTGGTAGTGCCCTCCTTGCTTTGCAACCAAATATGCCCCACGTTGCCACTGCCCACTGTCCGTCGGGGCAGTGGCGTAAAATAGTCAGTTCTGGGCACGTTGGAGTCCCCTCCCTGGGACTCTGAAAACAAAAGTGCCCCTTCGTTGCAGCTGCCCGCTTCTGCGGTGCAGCTGTGAGGGCAGGGGCTGGTGCAGGTACTCGCTCAGCTCTGGGGGCCACAGGTACCAACCCCGTACCTCGGCCGGCCCCCGCTGATCTCAGAACCCAGCCCACACTCACCGGCTCGCTCTCTCTGTCCCCGTCGCTTCCCGGGACACGCAAGGCTCTCCTCTTCTCCTGGGACGCCTCCCACCTACGGAGCGACGTCTCCGTTGACATGTGGGGCAGTTGGTCAGCGCTCCTGCCTGGCTCCTTTACGGACGCGGGGCTCCCATCAGCTCCCGGGAGCCCTGCAACATCACCGCCTCACTTCCGGCTGCCTCTCGTAGGCAGGACTTCCTGGCGGCACTTCAGCCAGCGCCAATCGCTGCGCGGCTCCCCTGACGTCACGGGGAAGCCCGCGTGGCACTTCTGAGCCTCCCAGGCCGGCGGCGGTGATCCACAGCACCCGCTTCAGGTGCACTGGGACTCGGGCCCGCGGCGGGGATTTTTGTCAGTTTCGAAGAGCGGGGTGGGCTCCCGCTGACTTCAATCAGCACCACGTTGCGGGGTGGGCACCCGCTTTATTTAAAAGCACGCAAAGTGCCGCCATTACGCGGGGTGGGCACCCGTTATATAGATCAAGCACACCGGCAGAAGAGACACCAGGTGGGCTCCCGCTGTGTCAATTAGGCGTCAAAACCGTGGGGTAGGCACCCGCGGTTCAAATCAGCACACCAAAAACACCGCAAAACACGGGTGGGAACCCGTAATAAAACAAGCACATCTGCGGCAGAAATGCGGCACACACGTGGCACTTTCAAATGAGCCAGTTCTTCTCTCCACACAGCACTACGGGGTCATTAGGTATAGCGCTTCACAGGCGCAAGGCAGCCTCCTCAGCTCCAGAGGCATAAGACGGTGCTCCTCTTCTCCTGGGCACTCAGCACATAGCGCACACCTACACCAAGCGCTAGATAGCACTCCAGTTTAGCGCCCACCAAATATAGCGCTCACCTTGCGCAGGGCATGCGGTCAGGGTCCCACGAGGTGCTAGGATGCAGGCAGGGATACAGTCCAGTGTAGCGCTTGTCTTCCTCAGATGCTAGTTAGCAGAGCAGTAGGCACTCAGGAGTTGGTCTCCCTGGTTCCCCTCCCATGGGCAAGGTCAGACAGGCAGGCAGGATTACTCAGCTAGCTTGGGGACAGTAGAGCCTCAGCTCAGTCAGCCACAGTAGTGTAGTCTCCTCCTAGCTCCAACCGCCTGTACTCCAATAGAGGTTCCCCTGGTCCAGTGGTGCCTAGCTATGGCTCTCCCTGACCCTGTGGACAGCAGAGGGGTGCAGATAAGCTCAGGGCCCAGCACACAGGCCCATGTGGTGGTACCCCCTGGCAGCAGGTCTCCTCTCTCTCAGGTCCATGCTCTGACTGAGCACATGGCAGCCCAGCTCCGCCAACCAGACAGTGCCAGAAGCTTCTAGAAGCGTCTGGGGAAACTGGTTCTAACTGGCACAGGGGGAGGTGTCCAGCTCCCTGGGTGCCAGGCTTCCCTCCAAAAGCTGAGTTTGCTGGGAAATAACAACTAGACTGTTAACCAAACTCAGTCAGGCGGCACAACCCCACAGCCATGGCATCCATTTTAAAAGGAGCATGTTAAACTAGGGAAAGTCTGTCTGTGCACGCCATTGCGCAGCATGCATTATGGCGTCTCATACCACACATGGCCTACACATTCCTCTACCAAGGGGGAGATAAAGGTGCGTACACCATTGCATAGCATTTAATTTTGGCGTTTAACATGCATTCACATAACATGTGGTTTCCCATAAAAAGCGAAAAAATTCAGGGAAAAGGGCCAAGTCCAACAGGTATAAATGGGTTTGGATGGCCGACCCAGGCATGGAATGTAGCCCCACCCTTCAAAAATGACCCCATCAGTCTTTCTGCTACCCGTTGGGGGCAGACTGGAGGTGTTTTCCTCAGAGCTGCCCTTTGGCGGAGAGCAGAAAGCCCACTAGACCACCAGGGAGTGGATTTTGAGGTAGTCAGCCCCCCTCACAATGGGCTAATGCTCCCAACAATCTTTCTGCCACCCCAGAGGCAGATTGCAGGTTGCTACCATTTGGGTGGAGGTCGCCTACCAAAGCATTGGGCCTAGCCCCTCCTCTCTAAAATAACCCCAGGAGGCTTTTTCTACCATCTGGGGCAGACTGGTAGTGTTTTCGTTAAATCTGCCCACTGCGAGAAAGCCCACTAGATCACCAGGGAGTGAATTTTGGGGGGGTAGCTGCCCCCTTGCAATGGGCAGATGCTTCCACCCTCCCCCAGGCCCAAAGGTCTTTCTGCCACTGGGGGCACAAAGCATAGTAGACACCAGGGATTTTAATAGGACCATCAATGAGTGAGGATAGCCCAGCCGGGTAACAGGCCTCGCTCCCACTCCTCCCAAAAATCCTCAAAAAGACTTTATGCCCCCAACCAGAAGCAGATTGGAGATGTTTTCTTCCAATCTGCCCCCCGGTGAGTGGCAGAAAGCCCACTAGAGAGTGGATTTTGATGTTGAGAGTGGCCCCCTCACAATGGGCTTGTGCTCACTCCTCCCCCAGACTTAAAAGTCTTTCTGCACCCCCTAGAGCAGCTTGAAGTTTGTTACCCCCTAGGGGCAGAAAGCACACAAGACACCAGGGATTTTTATAGGTGTGTAAATAGGTGGAAACGGACCAATCAGGTTTCAGGCATTCCCCCCACCCTTCAAATGACGTGCAACAGTCTTTCTGCCCCCTGGAGGCAGTTGAGAGATCTTTAACTACAATTTGCCATCCTCTGTAGCAGAAAGCCCACTAGACACCAGGGAGATGTTTTATTACTACAAGGCGTGGGGTAGACTTTTCCACACATCGGGCTTAGTATCCATCTCCGATATGTCCCCAACAGAATGTCTGGCCCACCGGGGGCAGGTACGATATTTTTAACCCCAATACGCCATGATGGAGGGCCAAAAGACCACTCAACATCAGAGAGATATTTCGGTGGCATATAGAAATGGATTTGGATTGAGTTCACCAACAATCTGCCTTAGGAGGGTAAGAAAACCTATATGTCTAGAGTGGACTAGCGGCAAGGTGCAAAGCATGGGTGATCTAACCCACCCCTTTCTTATTTTAAGAATATTTTATCCCTGGTGTCTAGAGGCATTTCTGTCCCTTTCTGTTCCCAGGAGGAAGATTTGAGGTAAACACCCTCAATCCACCCCAGGAGGGCAGAATGAATGATACACCAATTCTGAGGTGAGAGTAATGCGTAATGTGTGATTGAGCTGCCCTCACCCCCTTAATTTTTATTTTTGAGAATATTTATCCCCTAGTATCTAGTGGACTTTCTGTCCCCCCAGAGGAAGATATGAAGCAAATAATCTTAATCCACCCCAGGGGCAGAAAGACTGATGCACCTATTCAGAGGTGAGATAAAGGCATGAAGCGGGGCATAAAAAAGATGTGCGTGGCATTACACCTTGCTCCCCTCTAGACTAGGTGCATCAGTCTTTCTGTCCCCCTGGGGGGATTCCGTGTGTTTACATAAAAACTTCCGTCGGGGATCAGGAAGGCATAACGCCGTGCTCCCACTCCAGAACAAAGCAGTACAAAAGGGGGTGGCTGAAGACGGCTGAAATGCCAGAAACCGGTCCTAGGAAGCTTGTTTCCAGTCCAGGGAAGGCATGGCTTGGCAGTTCGGGCTGGACTGTTCCCATGAGGCACAGGGTCAGACTGATTTGCATATGGCCATGTCTGAACTGGGGTGGCAGAGTGGGCTAAAGAACGGTGATGGATCAAACCCAGATCTGTTGACTGGGTGTGAGTGTTTGATTGGTTCTGATGCTCCGTCCATCACCACCCCCTTTTGTACCGCTTTGTTCGCCATAAGTTGGCAGGGTATGCTCAGACGTGAGTCAATTGCTCACTTTGCCACTGGATTCAAGCAAGCCTGGCTGAAGACGGCTGAAATGCCAGAAACCGGTCCTAGGAAGCTTGTTTCCAGTCCAGGGAAGGCATGGCTTGGCAGTTCGGGCTGGACTGTTCCCATGAGGCACAGGGTCAGACTGATTTGCATATGGCCATGTCTGAACTGGGGTGGCAGAGTGGGCTAAAGAACGGTGATGGATCAAACCCAGATCTGTTGACTGGGTGTGAGTGTTTGATTGGTTCTGATGCTCCGTCCATCACCACCCCCTTTTGTACCGCTTTGTTCGCCATAAGTTGGCAGGGTATGCTCAGACGTGAGTCCCTTGCTCACTTTGCCACTGGATTCAAGCAAGCCTGGCTGAAGACGGCTGAAATGCCAGAAACCGGTCCTAGGAAGCTTGTTTCAAGTCCAGGGAAGGCATGGCTTGGCAGTTCGGGCTGGACTGTTCCCATGAGGCACAGGGTCAGACTGATTTGCATATGGCCATGTCTGAACTGGGGTGGCAGAGTGGGCTAAAGAACGGTGATGGATCAAACCCAGATCTGTTGACTGGGTGTGAGTGTTTGATTGGTTCTGATGCTCCGTCCATCACCACCCCCTTTTGTACCGCTTTGTTCGCCATAAGTTGGCAGGGTATGCTCAGACGTGAGTCCCTTGCTCACTTTGCCACTGGATTCAAGCAAGCCTGGCTGAAGACGGCTGAAATGCCAGAAAACGGTCCTAGGAAGCTTGTTTCCAGTCCAGGGAAGGCATGGCTTGGCAGTTCGGGCTGGACTGTTCCCATGAGGCACAGGGTCAGACTGATTTGCATATGGCCATGTCTGAACTGGGGTGGCAGAGTGGGCTAAAGAACGGTGATGGATCAAACCCAGATCTGTTGACTGGGTGTGAGTGTTTGATTGGTTCTGATGCTCCGTCCATCACCACCCCCTTTTGTACCGCTTTGTTCGCCATAAGTTGGCAGGGTATGCTCAGACGTGAGTCCCTTGCTCACTTTGCCACTGGATTCAAGCAAGCCTGGCTGAAGACGGCTGAAATGCCAGAAACCGGTCCTAGGAAGCTTGTTTCCAGTCCAGGGAAGGCATGGCTTGGCAGTTCGGGCTGGACTGTTCCCATGAGGCACAGGGTCAGACTGGTTTGCATATGGCCATGTCTGAACTGGGGTGGCAGAGTGGGCTAAAGAACGGTGATGGATCAAACCCAGATCTGTTGACTGGGTGTGAGTGTTTGATTGGTTCTGATGCTCCGTCCATCACCACCCCCTTTTGTACCGCTTTGTTCGCCATAAGTTGGCAGGGTATGCTCAGACGTGAGTCCCTTGCTCACTTTGCCACTGGATTCAAGCAAGCCTGGCTGAAGACGGCTGAAATGCCAGAAACCGGTCCTAGGAAGCTTGTTTCCAGTCCAGGGAAGGCATGGCTTGGCAGTTCGGGCTGGACTGTTCCCATGAGGCACAGGGTCAGACTGATTTGCATATGGCCATGTCTGAACTGGGGTGGCAGAGTGGGCTAAAGAACGGTGATGGATCAAACCCAGATCTGTTGACTGGGTGTGAGTGTTTGATTGGTTCTGATGCTCCGTCCATCACCACCCCCTTTTGTCCCACTCCAGAACAGGTATATCAATCTTTATTAAATTAAATTTGCATTTCTGTGATGTAAACGTCCGGAAACCAATGAGATCCACAAAATGCCAACCACACTGCTTTGCCCTACTTGTCCCAATATGTTACCCCACTTGTGTCAATGGGGGCTCACTGACAAAATATTGCACCCTAAAATATCCCCATACAAAAATATTGTGTCAAAAAAATTATCATCCTATACTTATAATGGTAAGTACAAAAATATGGAAAATAAAATATCAATGTCATTAATATCGTATTAAATATAGTTTTTTGAGCATATATAACATAAAATATATTAAATGTTAACATTAATTAAAAAATGATTTAATATTTATTTTAACAAATAAACCTAATTTCAAATGAATTGAACACACATATAATAATTCATACATCTATTTACATATGTCTACTTAAAAAAACAATTATTAAACAAATATTTTATTAACTTTAATTTCTATTATACTTTTAAAATGTTTAAATAATATAAAAATATAACAAATAAATATATATACATATACCAATAAAAAAATCTTTAAAACAATAAGCTGTTCTAAATAAATTAAAAAAATAAACGTAAAATTCTTGAAATGTAGTAAAAATTATTTTACACATTAAAGACATTAATATTAAAAAAGATAAAAAATTTACATAAACAAAAACATTACAATAGAGATTATAAGAATATCAAATAAATAAAAAATATAAAATGTAATACATATACTATTCCGTCTACAATTTATACAAAACTACAGAAACTATTATAATAAATATATATAAAACTTACCACTCCCCCTTCAGGCAAAGCAAAAATAATAAAACTGGGTACATTTTGCAAATCTCCCTCCAGTAATTTCAACAGTAATGAAACTGTTTGTGTGCGGATGGTTAATATTTCTTATAACCATTCCAGCCATTACAACAGTAGTGAAACTGTTGGAATGCGGATGAGTAAAAGTTACTATTCTTACTCTAGTAAGTACAACAATAGGGAAAGTGTTGGATAGCGGAAGGGGGAAATTTACTATTCACACTCCAATCAGTAGAACAGTAGGGAAAGTGTTGGATCGTGGAGGAGTAAAGTTTACTCTTGACACTTCAATCATTACAACAGTGGGGGAAGTGTTGGATAGCGGAGGGATGAATTTTTCTATACCCACTCTACTCAGTACAACAGTATTGAAAGTGTTGGATTGCGAAGGGTTAAAATGTACTATTTCCACTCCAGGCAGCATGATAGTAGGGAAAGTGTTCGATTGTGCAATTGTCTAAGATTCCCACTCCAATAAGTGAAATAGTAGGGAAAGTGTTGGATAGCAGACGGGTAAAATGTACTATTCCCACTCCAATAAGTGCGACAGTAGGGAGTGTTGAATAGCGGAGGGATAACATGTACTATTTCCACTCCAGTCAGTACAACAGAAGGGAAAGTGATGGATTGCAGAGGGGTACAATTTACTATTTCCACTACAGTCAGTGCAACATTAAAAACATTAAAAAGTCTTGAAAAAAATAAGATTATGTCAAAAGCAAAGAAAATAAAAAAATATAGGAATATGTAGAATAGAAAATACAAATGTATATAATATTAAAAAAAAATTAAAAATCAGTGTTAACTACACATCACAAATACCAACAAATATTATTATAAATTAAATACACATTTTTTTCTACTAATAAACATTTTTATTTTAACAATATTTATTAACAAAAAAAGTATTACATACATTTAATTTAGTTACTTCCCACCATATAACCCCACAAAACTCACAACCTGCACCTAAAACGTATCTTTAAAGACTTTAAAGAAATTATATACACTATTAATATAAACATCTTTCAACAAACCAATAAGATAATAATTAAATATTAATTAGCAATGAATTATAGTTAATGTACTTCCCACAATGTGCCCACACAAAACACACAACACACTCATAAAATTTAACAGACAAATTATCTGCATAATTAACATATTTAAATATCAAATTAATAATTAATATTAATTAGAAAATAATTAATAATTACTTATAATTAATTTACTTCCTGCCTTATACCACTACAAAACCCACAACCCACAGCGAAAATCTAAAACAAAAATGTAAATGCACAATTAACATAATTAATTATCAATTAAGTATTAATTATTTAAAACTTAAGGCCTGATTACAATGTCGGTCAGATAGGCTCCAAACGGCATTCAGATTCTCCGAAACCATGTAGGAACCTATGTTTCCGATCATCTCAGAAACATTTCCGACCGATTGCGATAATCTTGGTCAGATAGCAAACCATTTGGTCATTCCGAATTGGTTCCGACCAGCATTAGGAAACTCCAAATCGGTCGAAGCAGTATTGTACAGCTTTACGGACCTCGTTTCCGATGATGTATTGCTATGTCAGATTCTGTCAGCCTTTTCCGACTCGGTGTGTCTGATATTAAAAGGCTGTCGGAAGCAGACTTTGGTGGTCTGTAGCAGGCCCCCCTTTACATAGAGGCTTCCGTTTGGGCCCGTGGGGGCACCCAAGGGACCCCCTGTGAAACCATGCACAGTGTGGCAGGCACCATGGGGTGCCTGCGACAAGGTGCAATGCTTACCGCAACCACCCCTTTATTCAATCGGAGCCTGTGTTGTTGGTCGCAACACAGCCTTCCATTGAAGTCAATGGGAGACTTTCCCAGCGGTGTTCGGAACCGTCGTAATCGGTTGGTAGGACTCGCCGAACGCGAGTCGGTGGGAACCGATTCTGACAAGGAGTCGGGTGGATAGCTTTCAAATCGACATCGTAATAAGGCCCTATATATTAATTAATTAATATAATTTAACTTCCTACCCTTTACCCCGATCATCCCCATAACCTGCACTAAAATTAAACTTAAAAACAAAATGAATTGCACAAGTTAAATAATAAATCATAAATTAAATAATTTAGAGTATTTAACATCTAATTATTAATTATTAAAATTAATTTATTTCCCATACTTTACCATTATAAACCCCACTACCCACACCTAAAGTTTGTTAAACAATTAACATAATTAATTATCAAATAATTAATAACTAAGTATTATATAGTTTAAATTAATTTATTTCTCACTCTTTAGTCTTATAACTCCCTCACCGAAAAAAATAATTACACAGTTGCCATAATTAATTATCAATGAATTAATTAATATTAATTACCAACTAATTAGTAATTAGTTAAACGTAATTTACTTCCCACCCTTCACACCTATAAACCCCACAACCTGAACATTATTGGGCCGATTCCGATGTTGGACAGGTTCGTCCGACATCGATCAGGAGCCGTAACCGACCGACCTGCTGTCGTCGGTTACAGCCCTGCTAGTACGATGCAACCGAACAGGGTTCGGTCGCACTCGTATACAAGACAATGCAGGCATGCATTCAGCCTGTCGTCCGCAATGCGGAAATCCGTGTCGGATTCCTTTCCGACCGAGCCCATCGGAATGGCTCGGTCGGAAAGGAATCCGTCAACATGATCCGACCGGAATCGGAATCAGCCACAAAATGTACATTGAAAAATGTATTATATTCCTATCCTATACCCCTATAAACCCAAAACCCTCTACGGAACTAAAAAACACAACATTTTAATAATTTACATTTTCATACCCACTAGAAGTGTAACAAATAGATTAAAAACAAAAACAATAATTAAACAAAAAAAGACATATACATTTAAAATATACACTAAAATACATACCAATATTTAAAAAACGATATTTGTAACAACAATTTATTTTGCATTCCTGAAAACTGTGCACCCGGGGGAGTCCAGGGTGGTGTACACCACTGTAATCCCATGACATTTTCTTACCCACAAACTATAAATAAAATAACACATTTTCCTTACAGCTCTGTGACATAAACTTCTGGATAACTCAGAGATCAGCAGTGCTCCTGGCCTCGTGACCCGACAGACTCAAATCAAACCATGAGACTCCCATTGACCTTGATTTGATGTGTGCCTGTCGCAAGCACTACACCCAGCCATACATGCAGGGTAGCATTTGTATTAGGACAAGCGAAGGAATGCTGGGTGGTAGGAATTGTGTGAATTCCTGCTGATTTCAAAAGTTTATGTAACAGAAATGCAAATAAAATGTGCAATTTTAGGCAAAGGTTGAAGTTTGCAGGGCATTGTGGGTAAGAAAACTGAGTGGGATCTATGCGAGGCATACCACCCTTGTCTCACCTGTGTGTTTAGTTTTCAGAAATATCTGGGTTTGGTAAGTTTCCCTGGGTGGCCATCTATCCCCGGCCAAAAAACAGCTGCAATCCCTGTTGCCAATTAAGATCAGTTTTTTTACAGGAAATATTTTGGGGCCTTTCCTGTCTTGGGCACTAGGCCTATCCCCACAAGTGAGTGACCAGTGTTATTGGGAGACTTGAGGGAAAAGTAGGTGGTAGGAAATTTGTTGCTTCCTGAAATGTGATGAAAATGTGTTTATATAGACAAAGTTGGAGGTTTGCAAGGGCTTCTGGGTAAGACATCCTTGTGAAAGCCATGCAAGTCACCCCACGTTGGATTTCCCTGGAAGTCTAGTTTTAAAAATGAGCAGGTTTGTAGTTTTCGCTAGATGCTGGCTGAGCTTGGGCCCAAACTCCAAAGCTAGCCACATTGCAAAAAGAAGGAAAGATTTCTGTGCAAAAATGTGATGTGTCCATGATGCATTTTGGAGTCTTTCTTGTTTCAGGCACGAGCCCTAACCACACTAGTGATGTACAATTTTTATCGGGAGATTTGGGAGAAGGATAGATGGTAGTAAATTTGTGGCTCCCTGCAGATTGCAAAAGTTTTCTTCACAGAAATGTGAGGAAAATGGGTTTTAATTCAATCTTTGAGGGTTTTTAAATTGCATGTTTGAAAATTACACTTTTAGAAAGTGGGCATTTTCTTGTTTAATAATCAAAGAAGGACAGGGAGTGATATTTAGAAAGATCCTGCACCCACCCTCCTCCCGAGTCAATGAATAAAAAACACTGAGGTGTCAATTTCTCAAAAGGGAGAGAGGGACATGGGACCCCTTGAAGGTAGAACAAATGGACTGACCAACCCGATTACAGGGATCCAAGTGATCAGATCAAAGTGCCCCTACTCACATGGTGGGGTGTCATGCTTCATCGTCAGGTGCTCCTCGTCGGGCCGGCACTGCAGTGCCTGACGGGTTTCTCAAGGAGGTTTTTAGCAGAGATCTTCGGATCGTTTATGTGTGATGAATGCAAGTGAGGGGGTGAAATAGGTTGGCAGAGAAGGTTAGGTCTAAGGGTACTATACCGCGAGGTTCACTTTTATCTGTCCTCAACTAGGCGCAGTCCTCTGCCTCTACTAAGGGGTGCTTCAGTTGTCATTAGTGAGTGACACTCCACCAGGTGTGTGAAGGGTGTTTGACCATTTTCTTGCTTAACGATTCTGTGCCTCAACCTGTCTGTAGACTACACATCTGGGTTAGCTGACAGTTGGGTGGCTCTTGTTCATTCATTCTAGACAGTTACACAAAGGGAGCTGAGGTATGCCCTGCATATCTTGATGGGCCATCACCAGGCTGATGGGCCTTTTTGAGCCTGAGTGGTGGGTGGAGTTGTTGCTGACACCTGAAATGGGCTGTGCCTGTCCTCACACAAAGCGGTCTCCACCCCTCTGTAGTGTGTTGTGGTAAATAATGTAATTACCGGTACTTAATTTGATGCGGAAAATTAATAAGAATAGCTCAGTAAAATAAGAGGCAGGATCCGTGGTATTAGAGATTCGGAACGGGCTTTATTCCTATACAAAGGAACATAATTCGAATTATGGGCCTTCTATTCCATCACCACGAAAGTTCAGGAAGGAAGGAACAACACATTATTGACAGGTAATCATTTTTATAGAAGAGGCATTACAGTGAAACAGATGCAGGAGGCGTAACAGTTGATAACAGAGATAAAGACATACATGCGTAACTAAAATGGGTGTAACTAGGCGTAACTAAAGAACGTCATTAGGTATGATGTCACAAATGGGTGGTTCCATGAAAGAATTTCGCAATGTCAGCAAAAATACTTGGCAGAGATGCGCGCGCAGCAGCATGACGTGTGATTTGACGTGCAACTAGGGGGAGAAAGGGACTTGACATTTAGCTCTACATGTGGAGACAAAAGTCTGGGGTTATGTCAACCTAATCCCAAATCATATCTAATATCCTATGTTTAAAGAACTGTGTTATCCACAAAGAGAGGTCTCTTAGGATAGAATCTTATTCTATACTGACTATACTGACTGTTAGTGCGTGTACAAGCGTCTAAGTGTCTACACTAGATGCGAGGGGGTAGGAATATTCCATGGTAACAGGGCTATGAATTACTTGCATGAGGGCAGCGAGGCCTGGCCCTTTGCGCGGTAGCTGGAGGAATGTTTACCTAAACTACTAGACAGGAATGCATCGGATGAGGAGCGAAGGAGATAATCTCGAAGGTGAAATACAGTTTTTGGCAGGCAACGGGCTGGATCAGGCACCGTTAGCCGCGCAGGGAGTAAGACAAAGTTCATGGTCACAGATGCAGGCTCAGACTGGAGCTTTCAGAGGCAGAAGGCAGGAAAAGGCTTGGTGGCAGAATCAGGGCCTACTCGCCTGGACTGTAAAATGGGATAAATGAACCATATAAAGCCGGTGGCCTTTCATACTTAGGAATAGAATATCCGGCCCATTCATGGCGGATCTGAAAGAGGACATGTTGACGGTGGACGCACATGTATTTGCGTCTTCATAACTGGAACTGGAGGGAACATACATGTACTTGTGACTTATACATGAAACCGTTGGGGTCCAAGATAGGGGACATAACCGACCATAAAAATCCATATTTCCACATTCCCTCCTTGTCCCCTACTGGCCCTTAGGAAATATCAATCTTCATCAATCCATCGATCTGTTCATATAACATCATTTGTTCTTCTTTCTTCTTCCGGGATCTCGAACGAAAACTTGGATGTGGGATACACGAGGTGGCACACAGACCACAAATCGCTGGCCCACATTGAAGACATAAGCAGCAACTGAATAGTATGAGAAAGCCAATACCTAGGAAGGAGAGCATTCTCCATCCCCAGGCTGACAACACGCCCCAGAACCAACCGGACCAAGTCCAGGTGCCTGGACTCTGGTGTATCTGGCTTACAATCTTATGAAGGCGGGTTATGGCTTTATATACTGACGGCGAATTTTCTGGTATGAAAATGCAACAACTTGATCCGATGACCCTACAAGCTCCGCCCCTATCGGCCAGGATGACGTCAAGGACAAGACGATTTTGAAGCACAACAATCCGCATAGCAGACTGCTCTTCTGTTAAATTGCCTAAGGCGGAAATAGTTTCGTTTACTACTGCTTCAAGGGTTCTGGTTAATCTACGTATCAACTTACTATTAGTGACTGTACCTATATAGGGAAAGAAACCTTTATTGCAATCTGTGTATTTTTCCCATGCTGTTTCAGTGTAATCGACAATTGGGAGATCTCTCTGCTGTCTATTGTGTACTAAATGAGTATTTCTATGATAATCAGGAGGAGCTAGGAAAACAGGTGGTAGAAGGAATGCTATGTAACAGGTACCATCCCAATCTAAAGGTAGACGTATATATGCGGTCTGGCCACATATAAAGTAGGAATGACGAGAAGCTCTAAATGTAGACTTGCCTTGATCACTGAATTTTATCACAGTAGTGCATTTACTATGGCCCATGTGTATGGAGCCATTCTTTTTTATACATAATTCCCCCTTTACTGGGAATACTGACATGGCGGGCAAGATTGGTGTAGCTTCAGATTCAACGTTCAGGATCATGAGGTTAAGTGTAAAATTACCTAATCCATATACTTCATTTTCTAGATCAGTTCCTGTTCTTTTGGGAAGTCCCTCCTTGTTAGGGTAGCAGACTTTAAGCAAAACTAAGTTCAGGTTTCCCCATACCCAGTTGTCTTGATAAACTGCGGAATTCGAATCTAGGGAATTGATCAAACTAAACCATGCTCCACAGGAGCCATTGTGTGTGAACGGATAGGGAAAGAGGGGCAAAACTCCCTTATAGTTCTGATAGGGAGGGAGTCGGCCACATATCCAACAATTTGTAGCATTGCTAGTCTGATGGGAATGATGTAACATACTAATAAAAGTGTTGTTGCGCAGCGCAAATCTATATGACAACTCATGCGGAGGAAATTCACTAAAAGAATGTTCTGCAGTTATATTATAAGCATGCTTAGGAATAGGGTAATACATGTGCAATAGGATGCTGACAATGATGATCAAAAGACTTAGAAAAAACAAAATTAATAATGTTACTGTACAATGACTACGAAATGATTTACAATACGCTTGCTTCTTGAGCAGCATTTGATTATTTCTTTCTCTATTCCGGTCCAGAGGATACATGTCAGAGACAAATTCAACCGATTCACCTTGGAGAGGACTTAAACAATCAAATTGTCTGACTGACTGGACCTCAATTTTAGTCTATATAGTTCTGAGTTCGATTGCTCAACCAAAGGGAGCTTTGAGTCTGTCTTTGAGGAAATACATGGTTTAGTCTCTATATCGGATGGCAGTCCATAAAATTTCTTGATATGACTTGAATGTATCCAACCTTTGCGACCTTCGATCTTCACGGCTGTCCTCGTGGTGAGCAGTACAAGTTGAGGCGATTTCCACCTAGGATCCAGCTGAGTCTTCCGGTCAAAATTCCGCACTAACACCAGGTCCCCGGGAACTACGTCATGGGGTTTCACCTCGGTGTTGTCGGGAAAGGCTGCAGCTACCTGTGAACGACAAGATTGTAGTGCAGACATCAAGGAAGCCAGGTAATCTGTCAGCATATTACAGTCAACGTCAGTTATTTTACGAGGTATAGGCGTCCCCCACATATTTGGTGGTCTACCGAAGATCACTTCATACGGGGATAGCCCTGTTCGAGAGTGTGCTACCATTCTCATGTAAAAGAGTGCAACTGGTAAGGCTACTACCCAATCAACACCTTTCTCTCTACAAATTTTGGACAATCTAATTTTCAGAGTTTGATTATGTCGTTCCACGAGACCTGCTGCCTCGGGGTGTCGGACACAGTGAAATCTCCATTGATAGCCTAACAAAAGTGAAACGTGTTTCATTAGTTCGGATGAGAACGGCTGGCCGTTATCTGAGTAGACAACACGTGGTAAACCGTACCGTGGGAAGAATTCTCGAACCAACTGTTTGGCAGTAGTCGGGGCAGTGTAATCTGAAACCGGGTATGCTTCTGTCCAACGGGAAAGAGCACAGACAACTACGAGAACATATTTGAATCCTCGACATCGTTCCATCTGGATATAATCCATCTGGAGGACTTCAAAAGGGTGATCAGGAGGCTGAAATCCACCCTGTTCTACGGGAATGCTTTTACCTGGGTTAAACTGACAACAGATCATACAGGTACGAACTTTTTGTTTAGCTGCTGCTCGTAAATGTTTGTTGAACCAAATGTGTTGAATGCTGTCTAGCATAGCCTTTTCTCCTAGGTGTGCTGGACTATGTATTGTATTAATGATAACTTGGACCATTGAGTCGGGAAGAAACCATACAGATTTTTCCTTCGTCATCCATCCTTGATTCGTTTGGATCCCTCCTAATTCAGTCCATTTCTTTATTTCATCTGGTGTAGCATGTGTCTGTATGTCAATTACGTCAAGAGCGGGATCCTTAACTGTCATGCAATGTGTTGGTGTCGGAACTATTGTCTTTGTCATGTCAGATGTGTGAGTTTTAGCAGTCTGTTTAGCTGTTCTGTCAGCTAGATCATTGCCTTGGGAAATGATATCAGTAGCTTTCGTATGAGCTTTACATTTCATAATTGATATTGCAGTGGGTAGATGTATTGCATCTAATAAGGCATGAATGAGGGGTCCATGCTGAATGTGGGCACCGTGAGAAGTTAAATAACCTCTCTCTCGCCACAGCACGCCGAAGTCATGTACAACTCCGAATGCATAACGTGAATCAGTGTATATGTTGACTTTCTTATTTGTGGCTTGAATACAGGCTTGTGTCAGAGCGATGAGCTCTGCTGCTTGAGCTGACAAAGTGTTAATACAATTTGTTTCAATGACTTCAGTGTCTGTTGTGACTGCATACGCGGCCACTAGCTCTCCTGTACTTGTTCTCATACATGAACCATCTACATACAACGTCAGGTCTGGATCTGACAATGGGACGTCTGTTAAGTCTTGTCTGGGTTTCGTCGTGATAGTAATAACTTCAATACAATCATGTGCTAGTGGGTCTGTTCCGTTTACTGGCAAAAGTGTGGCAGGATTCAATGTACTACAACGTCTGATTTCTATGTGTGGCTGAAACAATGTCAATTCGTAACCGGTAAGTCTTGCTATAGTCAAGTGTTGTGTTTGCGTTCGGTTCACAAGAACCTCTACTGCGTGTGGTACTTGCACTGTCAATGGATGTCCTAACACTATAGCATCGCTTTGTCTGATTGCTAAAGCTGTCGCTGCCACTGATTTCAGGCACGCAGGCAGAGCCTGAGCTACAGGATCTAATGTACTAGAAAAATAAGCACATGGTTTGTGTGATCCTGCTTGTTCCTGTGTGAGTACTGACAAAGCAGTACCTTCGCGTTCTGTAACGAAGAGTGTAAACTGTTTACTGTAACATGGTGTTGCTAAAACAGGTGCTTGACATAAAGCTTTCTTTAGGCTTTCAAAAGCTTGTGTATGTTCCTGAGTCCAAGGGAGGACAGTCGATGTGGCCGCCTCCTGTGTTGTCAACTGAATGAGTGGTTTTGCTAGAAATGCATACTGAGGGATCCACTGCCTACAATATGAAGTGAGGCCTATAAAAGCCCGTACCTCCTTTTGTGTCTTGGGTATTGGCATATTAGCAATTAACTGGATGCGATCTGACGTAAGCTGCCTTCCCTCCTTGGACAGCGAGTGCCCAAGGTAAACAACTCGCTGGACACAGAATTGCAGCTTAGAAGGGGACACCTTGTGCCCCTTTTCGGCCAAAAATTGTAAAACCGTCAGTGAAGCTCTTTCACATTCAGTTTCGCTTCTAGCGGTGATCAGCAGATCATCGACATATTGAAGCAAGGCAGTGTTGACTGGCATGTGGATACTGTCAAGTTCTCGTTTCAGTGCTTGGCTATAGATGCTGGGGCTTTCTGTGAATCCTTGAGGTGCGCGTGTGAATTTAAAGCTTCGTCCATTTAAACTAAATCCGAACAAGTATTGGCTTTCCGGATCTATTGGGACGCTGAAAAAGGCATTCTTGAGATCAATTACAGTAAAGAATGTTGCTTCGGAATCAATGGCTGTCAGTAATGAAGAAATGTCTGGAACTACGGGGTATTGTGGTACAATACATTTATTTAATTCGCGCAGATCAATAACCAATCGATATACTGGTGGGGCTTTTGGATCAGTTCGTTTAAGAATCGGAATTATCGGGGAATTACATACATTGGAGTCGGTTTCCACAACCACTCCTTGGGTAATAAGCTCGTCAATGATTTGCAGTAAAGCCACTACAGCATCTGGGGGTAACTTGTATTGTCGCATTCGTGGTAGTACCACTCCTGTCTTTAGTGTGACTCGATATGGTGTAATGTTCATGCAACCAACATCTGTAGGGCCTTGTGCCCATAAATGTGTGGGTAAAGTCTGCAGTCGGTGATCCATGTCTCGGGACACATAGTGCCCTTTGAAATCACGTAAAAACAATCTTACTCCTTCCGGAGAACAACATATTATAGCTCCTAGAGCTTTCAGTGTTTTTATACCTAACAGGTTTTCTGGACATGATTTGGTAAGCAATAAATCTGTAGTTCGTGTCAAGGGACCAATCGTAAGTGGAAGAGGCTGTGATACTTCGTTAATGATGGGTTTTCCTGAAAAACCAAGGGAAATATTCTGTGAGCCTGAGAGGGGTGCCCCTGGAACTTCACTACGTTTTATGGTTGTTCGGCTTGCCCCTGTATCAAGTAAAAATTTTCTATCTTGGCCTAATAGTTCACTGTGTACATAAGGTCCTTCTTGATCTACAGGGACCTCGATAAGGGGTAAACCAACTTCCCTCTCTAGGCTGTTTCATGAGTATCGTTGATAATCAGGGTAGTCATACTGTGCGGTCTGGTACATCTGTCGTGTCGTTGTTGGTGTGGCAGCAATAGGCTGCGGTGGTGGAGCTGGCATAGACTGTTGCGGAGCTGGCATGGCCTGTGCATGCTGCGGGGCTCCTTGTTGGTTCTGATCCTGTCTAAGTGGCCGTGGTCTTTCTTTTGTATTACCTATGGCGATATTATGTTTTAAAACTGGACAATCGTGTACATAATGACCTGGCTGTTTACAATAGTTGCATGTCCCTTTTACAGAACCTGCTGAAACACTGGACTGTGTCATACCCTTTTTATGACCGTCAGCTGGAACTGTCTGGGAAACTAGCATTTTCATTTTCGTGTCTTTCATGCGTCTTTGCTCATGTTCTTGTTCCTCTCTAATTCTATTGTGATGGTACTGTAGCATTTGTAACATTTGTGACGGAGTGTTACCTTGCCAGGTACTCTCGAATTTCAATACTCTATTCTTAACTTGGGGCAAGGCATTTTCAACTAATTTTGTCACAAACAGATGTGGATACGATTCGCTACTTGCTTTTATTCCACTATTTATACCAAAACATTTTTCGAATCGGGCATAAAAATCACTAGTGTCTTCATCTTGCTTTTGTTTACAGGCTGAGATTGCACCCCAGTCTTCCTTTTTTGTAGTTAATAAACGTGGCAGTACCTGTACTAATAAACCTGGTAGTATTTTGGTCTTTTCCCCAAGCCCTAAACCTGGACCTCGAGCTGTTTCTTCGTTTTCTAATGCTGTCCAATCTATTTTTTGGTCTCCCACCTCCCAATCCTTTTCTTTGAGTTTTTCATAAATGCCCGCAGGCATTAATACCTTTAATATTTTCATAATGTCGGGATAGGTATACTCTCCCATGAACAACATGTCTTTAATTTCACGGTGGAAACCCGCTGGGTCTTTGTCATGACTGGGTACCACTTTCTTCATTTCTAATAGTTCCATTTTAGATATGGGTGTGTATACAAACACACGTTTAAACTGATTGTCATCACCTTTTATCGGGTGGACTTCGCGTAAGGGATTCTGTCTATCCATATAATACGTCGTTCTTTCCTTGATGGGCAGTGAGACATGTTCGGGGCATACAAAAAGAATGTACTGCTTTCTGGATTCTAGTATTTCTCTAATTAACTCAGTACCTGAACCTCTCCATTTATTCGTGAGTAATTCAGTTAATATATCAGGTAAGGGACCAGGATCGGAGTGTTGGCTTTTATATAATATAAGGAGTTGTTGAATCATGTAGATACCAGCTAAACGCTGTTCATCTGGGGTGAGGTTCAAAAACGTGTGTGCTAGTGTATCATCACTATATTTTCCGGGACTGTCAACCCAGTGAACGGCTGACCTGGCTAATTCTTGTTCGTCCATAGAATCTAGTATATGATAACCCCTTCGTTCTCGGAGTAATTTGTCAGCGGCTTGGAACGAATGTTCGGGGGACCTTATATTTATTATAGGGGTTTGGAAATCTCTGTTATTAACTGGACGTATCGGACGTATCGGATCAGTAAAGCATCTAGTATTATTACAAGATCTTCCTCTACCTACATAGGCCATGGTTTCTAACTGTCCTGTGGGCAGTTCCAATTCTTCCTCCTCCTCGTTTTGCTCATGCTGGTCTACCGCCAATCTTTCTTCGTGTATTCGTTCTACTTCTTTGCGGATCTTTCGGCACATAGCTACTATACTTAATAGTCTATCATGTTTCCCCTCTGATATATTCCGACTCCATGTGGTAAGAATCCGCATTTCTTCCGGATTTACCCCTGGTCGGTCTTGATTTCTGATCACACAATTTATGAGGAAACGTAACAGTTCCCCCTGTATCTCCACTTTCTGGTACTCCATGGCTCTATTAATACTTTCAGAATCTCGCCCTGACTGGACAAAGTGATATATATTTTCTAAATGTGTAGTCATTCCTGGTAGCCTCCCTAAATATATTGCAGCTCGTCGGATACGTAATGATGCCAGCAGCATTTCGTCCTCTTTGCCGGGCACAGGGTCATATCTACAATCTACTAGAAGTTCCTTAAGCATGTCGGGAGTTACTAGTTTGGGCGTACGTTGGTGGGCTAATTCTTGAAAGGAAAGTTTATTTACTCTGGGTGGCGTGGAAAAAATGTTTGTTGTACCTCCTGTAGCACCGCCTGGGGTGCTGGATGTGAAAGGATTCGTTGAACGTGATATAGCAACCATAGGTGTGGGTACAGCTGTAGAAACAGATGTGCTTGCCGGAACTTGTGTCGGAGTTTGTTGTGGCGGAGGTACAGACGGAGGGTCTTGGCGTTGAACCCCCTCGGCAGGCGGTCTATGTGGTGCAGTATTAGCATACTCGGGAGCTGCGTCGTCTAAATAAGAGGAAAGGAAAACATCTTCTGCGGTTCTGGGATGCCCTTTGGGATGTGCTTTTATCGGAAACAATGGAGGTGGCAAGTCTTTGGGTATCTCCAGAGTAGCCTTAGGTAACCCTTCGGCCAGAAGAGGATACATACCATTCATAAGGGCATTTCTTTGTCTGTCTACTTGTTCTGCCTTTGCTCGGGTACCTTCTTCAATTAATAGATTTTCTCGGACTTTATTTGAATTCTCCTTACTCTTCTCTTCCTGTCTGCGTGCTTTTTCTGTACGTCTATACGATTCTTTACGCCATAATTCAATGGCATCTTTCTGTGATTGTCTAGCTTTCTTTTTCCATAATTCTTCCTCTACTTTCATGATGCAATCTGCATCCCAGGTCCCAGTTGCGGGCCACCTCTTACTTTCTGGTAATTCCTTGGTGTAGTCTACCCATAAATCAAGAAATAATATGGCGTCTAGGCCATGTTTATGATACATGAAGTACCCTGGAGTGTCCCTAGGAGGAATGGGAACAGCTTCTTCGAGTACCCCTTTTCTAGTTTTGATCTGTCTTAATTTCGAAAAGAGCGGCATATTGAGAACTGATCTGATACCTAATTTTGAACACGTTTAATACAACAAAACACAATAATGAACAGTCATTCACACCACAATATGCAGAACGTATTTAAAACATCTAACATTTAACATTTAATGAACAACAATGATGGCCATTTAGGGAACTAGTCACTAAGCATAATACTCGGCACTAACTAGGTAATTCTGAATTATATACTAGACATACTAGATATACTGCTAAACAGTACAGATACACTGCTGAAACAGTGCAGACCGGATTTGTGTACCCAAACCCGTCTTGACCAGCACAACCTATGTGCACGTCAGAACGCCTCCCCGGCAATGGTACTCACCGGGTAGCTCGGAACGGAAGGCCTCGGAACTGAACTGAACTGGACTTGGACCGGACTGGACTCGACTCGAAACTTCGGAACTTCGGAACCTGGTGGGCCTCTGTATACCTCGGATCTTGCTCTCTCAGCTAGGCTCTGGTCGGGATACTTCGCACTTCTCACCGCCTCGTCTGGGTGTTGATCGCAGCCTCAGTTACCCCCGCTCGGCAGGAGGGAGATACAGGAAATCCTGTGGGTACGCGTTGTTGTCCGTCCAGCTGTGGCAGGAGACCGGGTCTGCAACGCACCTCCGGCGCGTGAGATGAGAAAGTGTCCCTATTCGGGCGCCATATATGTGGTAAATAATTTAATTACCGGTACTTAATTTGATGCGGAAAATTAATAAGAATAGCTCAGTAAAATAAGAGGCAGAATCCGTGGTATTAGAGATTCGGAACGGGCTTTATTCCTATACAAAGGAACATAATTCGAATTATGGGCCTTCTATTCCATCACCACGAAAGTTCAGGAAGTACGGAACAACACATTATTGACAGGTAATCATTTTTATAGAAGAGGCATTACAGTGAAACAGATGCAGGAGGCGTAACAGTTGATAACAGAGATAAAGACATACATGCGTAACTAAAATGGGTGTAACTAGGCGTAACTAAAGAACGTCATTAGGTATGATGTCACAAATGGGTGGTTCCATGAAAGAATTTCGCAATGTCAGCAAAAATACTTGGCAGAGATGCGCGCGCAGCAGCATGACGTGTGATTTGACGTGCAACTAGGGGGAGAAAGGGACTTGACATTTAGCTCTACATGTGGAGACAAAAGTCTGGGGTTATGTCAACCTAATCCCAAATCATATCTAATATCCTATGTTTAAAGAACTGTGTTATCCACAAAGAGAGGTCTCTTAGGATAGAATCTTATTCTATACTGACTATACTGACTGTTAGTGCGTGTACAAGCGTCTAAGTGTCTACACTAGATGCGAGGGGGTAGGAATATTCCATGGTAACAGGGCTATGAATTACTTGCATGAGGGCAGCGAGGCCTGGCCCTTTGCGCGGTAGCTGGAGGAATGTTTACCTAAACTACTAGACAGGAATGCATCGGATGAGGAGCGAAGGAGATAATCTCGAAGGTGAAATACAGTTTTTGGCAGGCGACGGGCTGGATCAGGCACCGTTAGCCGCACAGGGAGTAAGACAAAGTTCATGGTCACAGATGCAGGCTCAGACTGGAGCTTTCAGAGGCAGAAGGCAGGAAAAGGCTTGGTGGCAGAATCAGGGCCTACTCGCCTGGACTGTAAAATGGGATAAATGAACCATATAAAGCCGGTGGCCTTTCATACTTAGGAATAGAATATCCGGCCCATTCATGGCGGATCTGAAAGAGGACATGTTGACGGTGGACGCACATGTATTTGCGTCTTCATAACTGGAACTGGAGGGAACATACATGTACTTGTGACTTATACATGAAACCGTTGGGGTCCAAGATAGGGGACATAACCGACCATAAAAATCCATATTTCCACAGTGTCTGGAGCCAGTCAGGGAAAGACAGGGTCTTGTGCACTACAGAGACCTTCTTTTGAAGTTTGCCTACTTCAAAGGTAGAAAGGGGTATAAGTATGAGACTTCTGACACCCCAAAATTAGACCACTTTTGGACTGAGGACATTTTGCAAGGAAGAAGAGCTGGCTGCTGTAAGAGGAGATACTGCTTGTCTGCCTGTTGCTTTGTTGTGCTGGCCTGCTGCTTGCTGCTTCTGTCCTGCGAGTGAAAGGACTGGACTTTGCTTTCTCTATCCTGCTGCCAAGGTTCTTGAGTTCAGCTTGCCTTCTGGTAAGGAGTCTCAGGGCCATCCAAGACTTCACCTACCAGTGCCTAGGCTCTTCTGCTGAGGGCCCTGACTTGCCAAGTGGTGCCACATCCAGTTCTTGGGCCCTTTGAAATGTAAGCTTGTGATCCTATGAAAAAAGTCCCATGCATCGACTCACAGCACCTGTTTTATTGAAGCATAGATGCAAAAGATCTACGCATCACCACTACCTGCCCTAAAGCATGGTTCCCACTTGACGCATCGACTGCGGCTTTCACTGCAGGCCCCAGCTCACCATCGCATGCTCCAGAATATTCACCGCAGCATGAGTTTCGAGCCCCGTGTCACTGACATCCATGACACCCGCTTTGGCTCCGACACAGCGCATGCTTCACAGTTGACGAATTGATGCAGCACCAGATCCGCCACTAATGTATAACACATCAATTCTGTGTGCGGATTCTGCCTCGCCACTGTATCGCAGTAAGGAACCAAGGCCACATGTCTGGAAACTGATGCATCACCTCTCCTGCCAGTATGGAACCGATGCATCACCTCCTCTGCCAGTAAGAAATAGACGCATCACCTCACCTGCTGAGCAGAAAGGAACCAAAGCGTCACCTCCCCAATGTAGTAAGGAAACAATGCGTCACTTGGCTTTTCTGGCGCCTCATCCCCCCTGCTTCTTACCTAGTCTTTGATATTTGACCCTTCTAAGGTACTGTGTGCGAAAACAAAGGCATCCATTGATTTCTATGGACTAATCTGGCTTAATCTTTTAAAAGTAATATTTTGACTTGTGTATGTTGGATGTTTGTCATTTTGGTCTTGTTTTATTCAGATAAATATTAGTTATTGCTCTAAACTGGTGTGGACTCCTTTTGAGTGTTTTCACTGTATTATTGTGTGTGTGTGCAAATACTTTAAACATTGCCTCTGAGATAGCCTGACTGCTTGTGCCAAGATACCAAGGAAGTGAGCAGGGATTGATTTAGCTGTATGGCTCCCTTAGCCTGACTAGAATGAGGGTCCCTACTTAGGCAGGGTGAAAACCACTGGCAACTAGAGATCCCATTTCTAACATACCCATTTTTTACTCTTTATAATTTACCATATGAATTACTCAATTGCCAATGCACAATGAAAAACTATTGTAAAGTGCAGTTCACTTGTTGGCTCTGGGTACCTTGGATTCTTGATACCACAAAATCCTATATATCCCCGCAACCAGGGGGTTGAAGTGGACATAATGGTATATTGCTTTTGTAAATCAGCCATTGTGACAAGAAGTTAAAAATGAAAATGTTGTCACAAATGGACATTTTCTTACTCATTTTCAAAATGTGTTTTTATTTCAACAGTTAGGGGCCTATTAGGATGGCGGGCGGACACCCTAGTGATGCTGGGACCGGCCGTCAGTGGCGCGGCGGTCCCACACCGGCAATTAGGATGCCACCGCCTTGGTATCGGTGGAATCCCCTATCCACTACCCCCAAATGGCCAAAAAAGGGTTTAACATTCAAGGGGGAAAAGACCTAGCAGGGAAAGGATTAACAAATTTTTCAAAATATCCAGTAATTCAATTTTAGGTGTTTCCGAGACAGAGACAACATTCTTGCTTTTAATATTGCCTCCCAGTGCTTTCCTATGGAACAGCCAGCTTTGCTACAGTGAAAATCCCTTTTGGAGCTTTTTCATTGTGAGGACATGTGTAACATTAAAGTTTTACAGTGCTGCCTTCAAATACAATGCACTCTATCTTGAATCTATATATGTCGTACTTACGGCCCGATTCCGATCTCGCAAGGAAACCCCTCCGCACAACCCGGATCTGGAGGGCTTTCCTAGCAAATCGCGCTGTGTGAGTCCGACTGAACAAGTATGATGCAGCCGTATGCTGACCGACTCAGTTCGCTCGGACTCCCATTGAACTCTATTGGAGCCTGTATACTGACACGTACAGAGGCTCCCATAGCAAAACGGAGGTGGGTTGGGAAAAGCCTACACCCTGTGGCTGGCACCCATGTTGCCTATCACACTGTGCATGCTTGGATCGGGGGGACCCATGCGCACCCCCGTTGTGACCGATTCGGAGGGCTCTGGGTGAAGGGGGGCCTGCTCTGGCCCCCTGAAGTCTGATTTTGACAGCTGTTTTGTCTCGCTGAGACAGAGTCGATACGGCTGTCTGAATCGTGCATCGTACTTGCTCGTTCGGAACCAGGTCCATTGTGCGGCACGATTCGGCTCCATACGAGTAAGACGGACAGATTTGGGTTCGGAAATGATTCAGTCAGCGCAGACGTGATCTGCACATTGTACGAGGTTGTTCGGAATGGGGGACGATTCGGACAAAAACAGTGGCTTTGAATAGTACTTGGTCATTCCGGATCCTGTCAGAAGCCCTTCCGCCGAGATCGGAATGAAGCCCTTTGTGGTAGCTTATTAATATTTAAAAGTAAGGTGTGTTCTTTTCTATAGGTGTTAATTTGATAGGTCGAGTTTGAATTAAAAAATCTCCACAACCAGGCTACAAATGATAGGCCTGCTGTCATGTATGTACTGTCAGTGTAGTGGGTAGCATAGTGGGTGCTGCAGTCAACTGATGACATTTAAACTACAGGCTCTGGGTCCATTTTGTACCACAGTCTATGGACCTGTAGGTAAGCTAAATTTACTAATCAGGGGTAAGCCAATTTCACTTTGTTGACAGAAGGAGCACAGGCACGTTACACTGGTTGTGCACAGAGGTCTACAACCAGCAAAAACAGAATATGCAAAAACCTGGGGGTACAGCACGTAAAAGATAACTATTTCTAACATTTAATGACAGCATCTCTTGGGAGGCTAAGCCATTTCCTCCTTGCCGCCCTATAAGCAGGGCACGCAAAGAGGAAATGGGAGATGAATTCATTGGGGGCACAACACCCGGGGCAGTTGGCAGGTGTTACGCTCTGTTTTTTCCAGCCCACCACCAAGGCATTGAGCGGGAGGGTTCCTAACCTGAGCTTCATGTAGAGTGTTCTATCTCGTGGAGATTGTATAAAGTTGAGATACTGCTCAGTTTTAATGTCAGGCATGTGCTCCCAGAACTGATCAGTAAGGATCCCTCGATTGGGATTTCGATCTTCCTCTCCCTTCACCCGATCCCAATAAGCTTTTTTAATAATTTGCTTTACGGGTGGAATCTGGCTGGCCCATGCCTCCCCAAAACCGATTTCTATGGCCAGCTGTTTTAGATTGGAGATCCATTTTATCTTGTTGCCTGTATCTAAGTTGCTAATCTCATTCAAGGCAGCAGCATAGCTGGCCAGTTCAGGGGTGCGTCTCAAGAGAACCCAGAAGAGCAACGGGCGTAATCTTACTATGTCCTTGATAGAGCGTTTACCCAGATCACCACGAAGCGGTATCAAGGGGGTAGAAGATGGTAGAGAAACCAGTCCTCTGTAGAAATGATTCTCGGATCTCTCCAGGTCACTGATATTCTCAAACCCCCATAGCTCCGCCCGTATAGTGCTGAGGTTAAAGCCTTCCCGTCGTAGACCACAAGGGCCGGAACAACTGGTCTACTAAGAGAAAGTTGCTGCTCTCTTAAAATTGCCCCGCCACCCTCTTATGGTTAAGGAGCATTTTCGCTAGATGGCTGTTCCATTTCATCTTATTGTTGATCCTAATGCCCAAGTACTCAAAGGAATCTACAATATCTAGTGGCATGCCATTGAGTGTGATCCCATTCCTGAAACGTTTGGATGGGGATAGTGTAATTAGTTTTGTTTTGGTGGTATTTATCACTAAACCCCGTGCATCGCAAAACTTGCTAAACCTATCCAGCAGTTTTTGCAGACCACTTGGACTTTTAGACATCAGAAGGGTGTCATCAGCGCAGAGGAGAGTAGGAGATTTCTCCCCTGCCAGGGTTGGGGCATCAGATGGGTCCTCTCTCAAATGGTCAACCACCCCATTTATAAAGAGAGAAAACAAAGTTGGAGCCAGCACGCAACCCTGGCGTACTCCCCTATTCACTGCCACCCTTTCTGTCAGCTGGCCCTGATTGCCCCACCTAATTTTGGCGTAGTTCCCCTCGTGGAGAAGCTTGGTAATATCAAGGATCAAAGATGGAAAACACAGGTCGGACAACACCTGCCAGAGCTTGGCACGAGGGATTAGGTCAAACGCGGTCTTAAGATCGATAAAAGCCAAATATAGGTTACCTCTCCCGAGGACCACTACTTCCCAATAGATCATATAGAAACGAAAGACCTGATCCATCGTGCCCACCCTCTGTCTAAATCCCGCCTGGAAATGCGAGAGCTCACTGCCCTCGTCCATCCACGACCTTACCCTCATAAGGAGAACCCTGCCAACCAACTTCTGTATTACGTCTATTAGACTAATTGGCCTGTAGTTGGCCGGATCCTCCCTGTTCCCCTTTTAAATATAGCTACCACTTCAGCACCCTTCCAAGAATCCGGGACAGGGTGACTTCTAGCAACTAAGTTCAATATGAGCATGATGAAATCAGCCCATAGCTTTGGTTCTAGCAGGAGGAGATCGCCGGGGATGCCATCAGGTCCCGCCGCCTTTCCTGCAGCTAACACAGTGATAGCAAGGGAAACCTCATTGATCGAAAAAAGGTCAGGTGAGCTAACAGCCTCAGGCATAGTATCTAACTAGGGGTCCTCCAAGGATGGGGAGGGCTTCTTGCAATTAGTGGATAAGGGGCTGTCACCGTCACAGTACAAACCAAGGAAATGTGAATGCCATTGCTGTTCCGTGATATGGTTAAGCATCGGATCGGCGCCCTTGCGACTGCCTCTATCAATGAGGCCCCAGAACAGTGTGGCATCTTTCAGAAGGGAGGCAGATTTGAGATCCTGCCAATGCGCTTCTTTCCAAATATGCTTGGCTTACTCGATTGTCCTGGCATACTCTTTCCTAGCAGATCTAACAGAAGAGGTGTTGTTGCTTTGAAGGGCCACAGATAGTATGCGTCTCTTTTCCCTGCATGCATTTGTTTACCACAAATTGGAGGGCCTAAAGGTGTTTTTATACATGCATATCCCCGTTGTGGAAAAAAACATTCCCAACTTTTCAATGAATTCTTGATAGAAATTTGGAAGGGAAGAGTTCTGGCCTCCCTAAAGGGTCTCTCTGAACAGATCAAGCTCAAAGGACTTTTGTTTTATCAGGTCTCTTATATTGCACAGTTTGTCCTCCACATGTGAGATCTTGTGCCATTTAAGGTGTCGATTACAGTTAGAAGGCACCACTTCTCTTGTTGGCAGTCTCACTACATTATGGGACCTGGAAACTGTCCAGTTGTTACTTAAAAGCATACATAACGAATTGTGATCACTGTCCAAGGACGGCATAATTTCCATATCTAATAAATCGTGCCATAGCCGTATATCCAAGAGGATATAATCTATCCTTGACGGGCAGCTAGGCCTATTATATGTGTTGGCCCCACACAAATCAGAGCGTGTCCTGCCATTTACAGCTCTTAAGTTGTATTCCAATGTTAGGGCACTCATCTGTATGGCCCTTTGGGTCCATTTCTTAATTGGGGCCAAACTAAGGGGAGGAATTGCAAATTTGATATCCTGCTCACCAATACCCAAAACATCCTCAACACAGAGGGGTTCATAGGTACAATTGAAATCCCCTGCCACAATAGATACTGAATTGGGATTAATGCTGGACAGCTCGCTCTCTAATACTGATATAGTTGAGGAAGATTGTGCCCCAGGAGACCCTCTAGCATATACATTAAATATTTCCAGATTAAAACCATTTTTGGGGAGGAGGAGCCTAGCGCGCAACCAAGATGGCCGCGTAGGTGCGAGGCTCCCGAGGACCTCCGCGACCTCCTGAATTAATCCTGGTGATATCCTGTCCTTGTTGAGGGGACTGTGTCGGTGAACCCGAGCTGAGGCGCCACCCGTTTTTCGGGTTCGAATTGGACCCCGGACACCGGTGGGAGCACCGATCGAAGGTCGCGGCCTTCTCCGCGCCGGCCCCCCGGATTGGAGTAGTGGGGCGATCCGGGGACAAAGTGAACAACAGCGGCGGGCAAGGCTGGGCGACTCCCGTACCCCGCGCTTTCACTTTCGCTTTCGCGCCCTCCTTGCCCTCAAGCGAGGTAGGGTTGCGGAGCGGGGTGCGGTGGTGTGGCCTTGTCCAGGTGCCCGGCTGACCCGCCGGCTGTGGGTCGTCCTGCGGTCCAGTGGTCGCCCTCCCCCCCCCGGAACCCGTGAACTGGTTTATCGGCCCGTTCGAGGAGATTGGCACGACGGTGGGAGAGCAAGCATGTCCACCAAACAAGATGGCGACCGGGCGAAGGTGAAGACGACCCGCCGTGGCCCGGCGCACCAATCCAACAGTATGGACCGCTACACTCTCCAGAAGGGATCTCCGGAGACATCGCGCACATCCCCGGCGGGCCCGACGGAAGCATCTGCTCAGCCGGTGGATCTGACCCTCCGGGACGTCATGGGCGCCATCGCAGAGATGAAGGCCTCGGTGGACCAGCGCTTCGACACCCTAGCGCAAAAAATAGACTCGGTCCTTGTGGATGTGAGCCTCGTGAGGGCTGACTTGTCCAAAACGAACGACCGGGTCGATTCCCTTACCCACACCACAACGAGCCTCACGACGGATGTGGTGGCCCTCCAGAAGGAGGTGCGCCGGCTCGGCCAGGCGAGCGCCCTGATGGACCGGCGACTGGAGGATTCCGAGGGTCGGGCCCGGAGGAATAATGTTCGTATTGTGGGGGTGCCGGAGGGACGAGAGGCGGAGGCGGCAGATCTTTTTGTGGAAGAATTGATCCTTACCCATCTCCAGCCCCGGGGGCTGAGTAAGCTTTTTGCGGTGGAACGTGCTCACCGGGTCCCTGGAGGCAGACCTAAGGCCGGTGCCCCGCCACGGCCTCTCATTGCCCGGATTTTTAACTTTCGGGACAGAGACGCTATCCTGCAGACCTCCAGGCAACAGGGACCGGTCAAGCTTGATAACATGGATGTGCATTTCTGCCCAGACTTTACTCCGGCGGTCCAAAAGCAGAGACTGAGTTTTCTCGGTGTTAAACGTCGCTTACGGGACCTGAACCTTAAGTACTCAATGCTTTTTCCAGCTAAGCTGAGGGTGGAGGTCGATGGTCGCACGCACTTCTTTGACCGGCCCGAGGCGGCTGGGGACTGGTTGGACACTCTGCCTGGAGATCGGGGCCGAGGGGGTGGGGGGGGTGCGGTCAGCGGGGAGGGCCCGCCGGATCAGAATTGAGGGGTGAATAATAGGCCTTGCTCTGGACAGCATTCCTTTACCATTTATTGATCGTATATGTTCCCCTCCTATGGAGGTCGATCGGGGTCTGTTGGGGGCTTCCCTCCTCCTCTGGGGGACTAGTTAGTTCTCATCTATGGGGCGACAGGCACACTGCACTTTGGGGGGGCTGTCTGGGCTCATGCAGGGGTGCAGGGAGGGGGGAGTTCTGTTGGGATGGGGGGGTGGGGGGGGTGTGTTGTTTGTTTGCACCGCAAGACAAACCCGCTACTGTATTGTTGCTCTTAAGATGCTCCGTGGGGGACGACTGATTGTTTCTACGTACGATGGGGGGTAGGGATTTGACTGTGTTGTCATGGAATGTTAACGGCCTGGGGGATAGGATTAAGCGTGGTGTGGTCCTGCAGTTCTTGAAACGTATTTCACCAGATGTTGTCTTCCTGCAGGAGACACACCTTATAGGTAACTCCTTTCAGGCTATGAATCGGCGGGGCTATCGTTTGGTGGCCCATTCGGGCTTCACTTCGGGCTCGCGGGGGGTGGGTATCATGATCAAGAACTCGCTCCCGTTGGAGATCGATGAGGTGCGCCATGATGAGAGGGGACGCTACACTGTCCTGGTGGGTAGAATGGAGGGTAGAGTGTTTATTTTTATATCAGTGTACGTCCCGCCTGGGTTACAAGCCACTACATTTGCGGACCTGGGGCGCCTCCTCCTGGACCTTCCGGGTGGCCTGCTGGTGGTTGGGGGGGACTTTAATGCGGTAGCTTCTGGGTCTATGGATCGTCATCCCCCTAGGGACCTCCCCCGGGCACAGGCGTGGCTGCCCGGCCTTTTAGACACACTGGGCCTGGTGGATTGCTGGCGACTAAAGCATCCCGCACAGCTGCAATACACCTTCCACTCGGGTGCCCATGGTAGCCTCTCGCGGCTTGATTACATCCTTGTCCCGGCGGCCTATGCTGGGAGGGTGGGGGAGGTGTGCCATCTGGCGCGGGGTATTTCAGATCACTCCCCATTGCTGTTACATTTCGATGTCTTCCCGAGGGGGGAGGGCAGGGTGGCTCCAATCAATGCATGGTATTTGCGCGACCCCACCATTCGGGCCGACTTGATCAAATCCTTACAGCGATATTTTGACGAGAATATGGGGTCTGTCCCTTCGGCCATCTCCCTGTGGGAGGCTTTTAAGGTAGTTCTCAGAGGGGAGGCCCTCTCCTTTATCTCCCATGCCCGGAGGCGCGAGCGGGAGGAAGTGACCCGGGTGGAGGCCGAGATTGCGGAACTGGAGGGTGACCTGGGGAGCGGGGTAACGGATGCCAAGCTGCATGTTCTACACCTCAAGCAGGCGGCCTATAGGGCCCTCGTCACGGAGGCGGCCAGGGGCCTCAGTAGAGAGCAGCAGGGGCGATTGTATGATGTGGGTGATAAGGCTGGTAAATTGATTGCGTGGTTGGATAAGAGGGAGAGAGCGAGTCGTGTGGTTCCTTTGATTGAGAGGATGGATGGTGCGTGTGTCACCGAGCCGGAAGCCATTGTCTCCTGCTTCGCGGATTACTTCCGCGAGGTGTACTCCCCGGTTTCCCCCTGCTCGGAGGAAGATTCCCATGCCCTGCTTCGGGACATCGCGCTGCCCTCCCTTACGGTGGAGGACAGGGATTTGCTGGACGCTCCTCCCACCTCGGACGAAATAGCCCTGGCTATTCGCTCGGTTGCATCCGGCAAGGCCATGGGCCCCAATGGTATCCCCATCGAGCTTTACAAGCTACGCCCGGATGTACTAGCGCCCCACCTGCGCGCGATGTTTCTGGCGGCCCACTCGCAGGGTTCCCTCCCGCCGGACCAGCGTCTGGCTACAATCGTGGTGATCCACAAGGAGGGGAGACCCCGTGAGCGGGTCACATCCTATAGGCCGATCTCGCTCTTGAACGCGGAGCCCAAAATCCTTGCCAAGGTGTTGGCCAACCGGTTGGTCGGCGTGGTGGGCGATCTGGTCCACCAAGACCAATCTGGCTTTATACCCCACCGCAACACGGCTCTTAATCTGCGACGCTTGCACGGGGTGCTTGCGCGTGTCCCGTTTGTGCGGGAGCCGGCCATCTTGGCGTCCTTAGACGCCACCATGGCGTTTGACACGCTGGAGTGGCCATACATCTGGGCGATGCTGGCGAAATTTGGATTTGGACCGGGATTCATTAGCTGGGTCAAATTGTTGTATTCGGGCCCATTGGCGCAGGTGGTGGTGAATGGGCGAGTCTCGGCCCCATTCGCGCTGGGGCGGGGCACGCGACAGGGTTGCCCCTTGTCGCCGCTCCTGTTTGCACTGGCCTTGGAGCCCTTGGCAGAGTGGCTACGGTGGCACCCTTCTATCCGTGGTCTCCGCTGGACCCCCGAGCATGAGGACCGCGTGTCCCTCTACGCCGATGATATCCTTTTGTATCTCGCCTCCCCGCGTAAATCGCTGATTGTCCTGGTTGATGTTTTGCGCTCCTTCGGTCGTAACTCAGGCCTCGTCATCAACTGGGCGAAATCCTGCGTATATGTGCTTTCCGGGGAGGCTCCGGCCCTACCACGGGACTGCCCGATCCAGATTGCCTCCCAGGGGTTCCGGTACCTGGGTATATATATTACTCTAGACCCGGAGGCCCGCTATGAGCGGAACTTGCTACCCCCCCTCCAGCGCTTGAAGGAGGACGTTGCGCGTTGGCGGCGTCTTCCGCTTTCGCCGCTTGGCCGAGCGGCCTTGTTTAAGATGATGTCCTTGCCGCGCTTTCTGTACGCCCTCCAGAACACTATGGACTTGGTTCCGGCGCGCTACTTCCGTGAGGTGGAGAGCCTCCAGCGGCGCCTGTTCTGGGACGGGAGGCCGCGCATTGCTCTGGCTAAATTGACGCTCCCGTGGTACGATGGGGGGGTCGCCCTCCCGGACGTTAAACGGTATTACTGGGCCTCCCAACTAGCTGCAATTAATCATGGCCTTTACGGGCCCGCCTTGAACCCGGCATTTGAAATGGACAAGATGCTCCTGCCCGGTGGCGATTACAATCGAGCGCTCTACTCTGGCGCGCCCGACTCCCGTCTGACGGGACCGACGCGTGTCATGGTGCGTGTCTGGCACGCGGCTAATGCAGCTATGGGGTGGAAGGACCGTTTGACCCGGGCGTCACCGCTATATGCGTCTGAGAGGTTGGGCTCCCTGTGGACATCGAAGGGCTTCGAGAAGTGGGACACGATCGGAATCAGCACGGTGGGAGATCTCTGGACGAGGGGGGGATTCAAAACTTTTGAGACGCTGCAGACGGAGTTTCAGCTGCAAGGCAGTGAGTACTTTCGGTACCTACAAGTCCGCCACGCGCTGGGCTCCGTCTTTCCGGATGTCGCGTCCATTCCGGAGTCTTCCCCCCTGGAGGACAGAGTGCTGGATGGCCATGTCCCAGACAGCACAATCTCCCTGATATATAAAAAACTGATCAACGACAGATCGTGCCTGCTGACTAGTCTCCGCGAGGCCTGGGTGGCCGACGGGCTGGAACTGGACGACGAGGATTGGATTTCCGCGGTGGCCTCTCCGAAGGAGGTGGCCATCCCGGCTCGCCTTCGCTTCGTCCAGCTTAAGATCCTTCACCGGGTTTACGTGACGGGGCCAAGGCTTCTACGTATGGGCTTTGCTGGTGACGGATTGTGTAAGCGTGGCTGTGGTGCTTTGGCAACCTTCATGCACATACTGTGGGAGTGCCCAAAGGTGGAGCGATTCTGGCGTGGTGTGCATGAGGTTCTGCGTGTGGTTACGCGTGTCGCGCTGTTGCCTGAAGCGAGGAGATGCTTGCTGAATGTGTGGGAACCAAATGACTATTCGGTCCCGCAGACGCGGTGGGTGACTCTGGGATACATGATAGCTAAGCGGGACATTGCTCAATTGTGGGGATCCCAGAGGCCCCCGGCGGTGTTGGCCTGGAAAGAACATATGGATTGGTGCATGTTTCGTGAAAAGGTGGTGTATGTGGCGAGGGGTAAGCCTGGGGCGTGGGTGAAAATCTGGGGCCCCTGGAACGCCTACCGTGGGGATATTTGTGAGCCGCCACTGCTACCGGCTGCCTCGCCAGCTCCGTCCCCCTAGCCGACCCCCCTCTCTCAGCCGTGGGCACGTGGTTCCCCAGTCCCTGATCTACTCCCATTCCCCTCTTCAGAGTTTTGCTGCTGGTTGGGATCCCCCACTTACGGAGCACGTGCCGTCACTTTGGATTGCGGGTTGCCTTGCGGGTGTGGTTTTTTGTGTTGTTCTGTTTTGATAAAAGGAAACCGTATTGTGGGCTTGGGGTTATGCGGCCTGCGCTATTGATGTCTCCTGCTTTACCAATCTGCACTGCCAAGAGACTCTTACTGTATGTATGTCATATGCTTTTGTCACTCTAGCGGCCGGCCGGGTGGTTGTAGGCCCATAACTGTAACTTTTTCAAAATGCAATAAACGGTTTCAAAAAAAAAAAAAAAAAAATTTTTGGGACCTTTCACCGTCAGGTGTAAAATATCATTTGAGGGAGTTAGATGCATAGTAGTTGACCAATTTAGAGAAATGTTTAGCCAAATGTGTAGCCCCCCTGCTGGTCGACCTTTCCCTGATTTGGTGGCTGGGATAAAGTAGGTGGTAAATCCAGATTTGTGAAGGGGTACCAAGCTCCAAGTCTCCTGAAATAGGCAGATATCTTGGTTATCTATAAAATTGTTCCACTCTGGGATCAACAATTTTTTTTGCAGCCCTGCTATGTTCCAGGAGAGAAAGCGAATTGGCCCAGGACTACTACCCGTGGATCGAATACCTCCATTTCTTATGTGCCTACTGCAATCGGCCAATGGACTCCTTCGCTCCACTCTCCCTGTGTCCCTGTTACCTCGACAAATAGCTGCATCGTCTTTTCCCTCCCCTTTTAATTTGGTGCAAAATGCTGGTGGCAAAGTTGTATTCAGTCAGTCGACTGAGCTCAGACCAGACTCTATTCCTTCCCCAACTGATGTCCATAATGGGGAATTACGAAACTGAATTGCCGAGTGCTCGGGGGGGGGAAGTGCGAAATTCAAGTGCGACCAGATTCTCAGCAATTTCGGCATTAAATATCTGTATCTCAATGCAATCTGTCTGTGAGTCATCTTTTTTGATCCTCCTTACTTTTGCCACATCCTCCTGTATTACTGACCTGCATCCCCTCACATATCTTATCCAATGGATTACTTTATTATGAAGGGATTCGTGGCTTTCAAATCTATGGGGACTCACAAATTTTGGGACCTTGGTCATGTAAATTGTAGAAATGTGGTTCCTTGTATATTAATTGCCCCTTGTGGGGCCTTAGCATGCCTGGTCGAACTGTCCTTCCCTGGTCATAGCGGTGCTATCATTTTTGGCTCTTATAGGGTGCCAATCTAATACCCTGCCCATGTTACCCTTGTCGTGGTCCAAATCAGAGTGTGTATTGGTTTTTCTATGGGGAATGGAACTGGCAGTGGGGAACTGAGCTTGAGACACATGGCCAGACGCTGGCCCGAGCCTAACCTCCTTAGAACTCCTACCCACCAGCTCCCTGCCGGTACGAATACAAGTTGGTGGAGAGGAGGGAGTGGCTAGGGCAGGAGGCCTGTGTCCCAGCACATCAACCTTCTCTCTTAACAGAGCCAATTCCCTTTCAAGGAGTTCCACTCTCTGCCGAAGAGCATCATTTTGGGAGCCACACAAATTGCATTTTGCTGGACTAGCAGAGGGCTCGGTCACACCTACTTTACTCGGGGTAAAAGGTAAGCGGCTCTCGACGCTAGAATCTAGAACTGCATACCTATTTGAGCAGGGTAGATGAACAGTAAAGCAATCACGTTGAGTTCCCTTACTGGTGGCTCCTGAGGAGTCACTTAGACCTAGATTATTTTGTGTGAAAAGGGGCCCTGAGCTATCCTCCGCTGGTTTTAATTCCCTCGGCACAGTTGTGACGCAATAGACGTGCGACACCCAGTGGCTTCTGGGGGCTGTAGTCCACAGGAGGCCGTTCCCCTCACGGCGTGGCCCGATGGCCAATGGTCCGGCTGGCCGTTCCCCTCACGGCACGGAAGGCAGGATGGCAGCGGTGAATTGAGGTAAGGAGAGCCGTTCCCCTCACGGCAGGATCACCAATGCAGCACGCGTCGCCAGTGGCTGGCTCAGGTTGCACCAATAACCCAGGAACGGTAGCTACCCATAATTATTGCTGAAGTGTATACTTCTATTGGATGCAATAATTTGGGAAGGAGACCCAGTAAACTACAACTTAGCAGTCCTAGTTCCGACAAGGATACTGCCAGGCAGAACCCAGAGCTTGTTAAAAAATGATGGGAGAAACCCAAACCCAAAGAAAAAGCGAAATCTTGAGGAGGATCTCTGCCTTTCGAGTCCTCTGACTGACACTGACTGATCGCACACAAATAATCAGCTTTCTGATACTCATGCATCTTATTCCTTTTAGGACTCTTCCGAAAAAACAATACGAGAGAGGACGGCATTCTGACCGCAGGCAGGAAAAGTATGTTGAACCGAAGAGGGACTTACAATGCTCGTCTGACATGAAGATAAAGGAGGAGGATAAACCTTTTCAATTCAAGCCCCAATTTCAAACCGTAATATACACCACAAACACTGAGAACTCTCCTCCTGAACAGGAGTTGGATGGTGACTCTGCTCAACAGCATGGCAGTGGTCCCTATAGTGCACTGGAATTTCCAGGAGATTCTAGCATCCACAGCAAGTGATATCTTTGTTATAATTGAAACCCCCAACAGGTGTGTAGCCCCTCCAGATAGGTTATGTAATTTGGAATTACAAATTGAGGGTGACATACACCACACCATTTAAGTAATATTCTGGGAACATGTAACTTCATCAAATGACATTTTCTTAGTGGAGGTTGATTGCCCCCGGTACCTTGTCCAAACATCCCCACAGGGTGAGAATTTAATACTCCCATATTTTTCTGCGCTTGTCCCTGGCAGTGTCGAACAATATGCAGCAGAATGAGCTCTTGCACTAGCCCCAGCTTTACATCACTTTATATCACAATCATGTTGGCGGGCATAAGGATTCCCCTTATCATATAATACCCATAAGGTCCAGCCTACAGCAATATTCCATAAAACAGAATACTAAGTACCTTTCAGAAGATTAATCTCCCAGTTTGAGTACCAGAGAGCAATTGAACTCCGTGTCTCTCAAATAAATAATATAATTTTTCCTGTTTTCAAATTAAATCATTCATTTTGCATGGTCTTAGACTGCAGACATGTAAAGAGACACACATGCACATTTGCAATTCAAAATAAACACAGTATGGTACTTATAAATAATTTACTTTGTAAAAATAAAACACCAGGGACATTTCCAATGTTTTTTTCTGTCAAAATATGACACTTCAAAGCAGGGATTGGACTGTCTTCTGGCACTGGGCTTTTAGCGTTGTTTTTCTCAATTTCCTATTGGGCATAAGACCAGTCCTAGACTGTTTGCTGCCCGCATAGTGTCAATTCTACAAGATCTTGAACCTGACGCATTGTCCTATGTAGATGATATCTATCTAATGAATAATGAGTTAAACACACATTGGGCCAGAGTGGATCGCATAATATTGGGATTCAACGACTCTGGCTATAAGCTTAACTTCAAGAAATCTAATATAGCATTTCTAAGTTTACTACTTTTAGGTTATGAAGTTACACATGAAGGAAAAATCCTTGCACCACACTTCCTAGAGAAGTGTGGTCTGCTGCAGCTTCCAAACACTCTTTGAAAACTACAATCCTTGTTAGGATTTCTGAATTTTGGCAGAACCTGAATACCTGATTATGCATTAAATCATTTGGATTAATTGATATATCCCGATTTTTCCAGATCTCATTGAAGATTGGCACACACAGACATACTCAGATCTCTACAATCTGACTTGCTTACAACACATCACTTACATAGACGTGTAATACACAACAAACCTGGTCATCCATATAATTGCAGGTGTCATTGGATTTACCTATGTCACCTTTAATTAAGGAAATGTGTTTTGCTCCACTGAAAAAATAAGACTGCAGTGGAGATGGCTATACTTAAAGAGCGGCCACCTGCACAAGGCAAACACATTATTGTCATAACTCCCATTCCAGCCTTAGAGGCTGTTACTAAAGCTAGCATCCCTAAAGCTAAACCTAGATGGATACAGTAAGCAACGTCCTTATCAGCTGTTGATATAGGCTTTGTCTTTGACCCGCCTTTACAAACACAAGAGTTTCTTCAATATGTGCATGTTTATCCCATGCCTATTAATATTTTGTCTTCTGAACACTGTAAATACATTGTTTATACTGATAGTTCATCCCCACACACTATAGGTACCAAGCACCAATATTCAGAGGCATGCGCCATTGTTCTTGGTGTGATGTTGGATGGAAAATTCCAACCACAAGAATCAAGCACACAGTCCTTAGGGGATGGTACTGGACAGTTAGCTAAACACAAAGCCTTGTTACTTTCACTGAAAAATATAGATCCTGAATTTCCAACACATACAGTGTGAGATTCCTTTTATTGTGTCCAGTTTTTAATGACAATATGCATTATTTGCACCAAAATGGATTCAAAGATGCTAAAGGCAACACAATAAAGCATAAATTGCTTTGGGTGAAGGTGGCAGACCTTAAAGATAGGTTGTTACAGGCTCATGTTATACAGACGTTGAGATATGTGTTTGGATAACACTTTTCTTGGTTTCTCTATTACTTTGGATTGGATTTGTCTCTGTTTTCATTTTGCTCATATATGGCCATTACTTTCCCAAACACTCTGCCACAAAACTGGCTGATGAGGTATCATCGCCTCACTTATCTTCACATAAGGTAAAAAGATACTTGTCTCTTGTGAATATTTTAGCTGTTCCAGTAACTGATGGAATTATTTGAGATAGAGTACTTTATGATATCTTTTGATTTGCGGAAATACTGCAGATTCCATATGTATTTAGGGTTTTCAGCGGGTGATGGTATTGTACATGGGTTAGAATCTGATGATTGGGATGTTGAGACTGTAAGATCCTTGATCTTGGAGCTGGAATAATATACTGCTTTCACATGTGAGGACCTGTATTTAAATTCTGTTAATTATGGTGAAATGTTCTGTTACCATCATTGTGGATATCATTATTTCCATTGAGCTAGTGTTCAACACACACTTTTTAATTATACACAATGGGAACATTGTCCAACCCCTATACAAGGGAGCTCAAATATATATGGATAAATTTACATATTCTTTTGGACACAATGCATTAGACCCGGAATCTTTTTTTTTAAAAACTTGTCCCTACACCAGAAAAGGAATATATGCTTGACCCAAACTAAGCTGATATGTACAGGCTTGTTTGTTAGACAATTAGCCATGAAAGGCTATGATTTTTGGAAGGATACCATTTACATGAAATCAATTTGGGGTACCAAACCGTGGCAAGTTCAGGGAACAGACTCTTTGTTTCCAGCCTGCTTAATTCCAACACACATCTTTTTTCTGAATGATAAAGTGCAGCAGACGACTCGCCTAGGACTGGGAAAAAAAAAAGGACAGTAATTCACCTAACATTCCTTCCATTCCCGATTTGACAGTAGGCAACACTTAAAAATTATATTGAACAAGAGCTCCATAGTATGTTGCAGAATATTGCATCTAACTCCAAACTTTCAGGTCCTGTTGGGTGGCTATTGTGGCCAATGTCATGTTCATTGAATTCCGCACCAGAGTTTAAAGCAAACAGACCGACCCTCCCTATTCCCATTCCTAACAATCAGGTATTGCCATCACCTATTTGGTAGGAAAATTGTGCCAACAATGGTTGGAACATTCCACACTGTCTGCAGTAAAACAACCTCTTTCCCTCACTTTGGAAGACATGGACCTATCTGTTTTTTTGTTGGATCATAAGTCTTCAAGTTCATAAAGATATATTTATGCCACATATAATGACATTTGGAAACTATCACAAATGGAAGCTGCTGCACTTTTAGGACACATTGATCAATATATTTTGAATGAAGTTCTTGCTGTTGTTAATAATAGTACTCATATGTTGTCTTCTGGCATTTACAACTTGAAGAGCATAGTGTCATCTGTTATCAAAATTATGCTGATACATGGCATAATATCTTTGCCAATTTCAACATTCCATTTCATAGCTTGCATGAAACATTGGGTAGATATGAGGCCCTAGGAGGGAGCTTTATTCATGAGTTATGGTTACTCCCATTATTTTATCAATGTGAGTGGGCTGATAAAGAGGTTTCCTTCTGCTCTGCATATTAAATGCTTCCAATACCCCAGTATAAAACACTTTTTCAAAATAATCAGGACTGGCTCAGTCAGCACCTACCAGAAACTCTTTGGTGTAATACCACCTTATACCCATTCATTATTTTCCAGTGTGTTCAGGAAGCATACCTTTGCTATTATTCCTCACTTACAGGATTTTGGTTCTATTTATGTTACTCTGCAATGGATGGTCCATTTCAAAGCCAATTTGTACTGAAACTACCACTGATCCAGCTGTGCTATGAACACATACTTCAACTTGTTTGGAGTTCCTTTGCTCTAGGAACTGAAGACTGACTTGTCGTTGTCATTTCGACCCACCTGTTTCACCTGTGTTCAACCCATATTTCAGTGCCAGCGGTGCCCGTTTGAATGGGCACTTGATATCTGCTTACCTGCAATTGCCTGCTCCTACAGATATGAACCTGTAGAGGAGTTCGATAATGACCCATTTTCGGAGCTGTCCCATGAACTTGTGGCTGCTTTAAGATGCGTGGTACAATCCACTCCCTCTAGGGGAGATGGGTGTTTCAGCAACAGGAATACTGAACTTTGGAGCTTATTTATGAAAACTGTTGCACCGCTGGGTGAAACCAGAGACGCAACAGTTTTCACTGCGCCCTCCTTGCGACATGATGGATGCATCATGTTTACTGTATGGTGCATCATGTCGCAAGGAATGACAGATACGTCAGTATTACTGACGTAGCTGTCAGCACAAAACTGATGCATTGCTGGGGTGTGTCTGAAAACAGACACAACTCCAGCAATGTGTCCTTTCACATGGGGCAAGCCCCATGAGAAAGGGCCTGTGACAGTCTTACTCTTGCTGTGAGGCAGGCATATGACATTGATGCAATGGCGTCCTAGAACTGGTGCACTGAAATCTTATCAATTTCAATGCGCCACTTCTACGTGGCTTTGTGTGGGGGAACACCCACCCTGCATACATTATGCCTGATGCAGGTATAATGTGGCGCAGGGGTTTACAAAGTGACTTATCTGCACAGATGAGTCACTTTGTAAATAGGGCACAAAATGGCACATTTTTTACGCCGCTGGTGCGTCACAAAAAGTGACACACCTATGGCGTAAAAGTGACGCAAGGGCTCATACATGAGCCCCTTTGGCTCTAATAACACAGATGCAGGTCACCAGGGTACTTCCTCAGGATCAGCTGATAAAGAGGATTATGTCTGTTCTTTGGAGCTTTTAAATGGCGCAATCGTAGAATCATTGTCTGCGGAGATGGACTTTGTTCTGGATTCACTAAACATTGATCTTGTGAAAGAAATCGTGGGTGCTTACTGCTCATTTAGTTTGGTCACTATTTAAAAAATGTTCATGTTATATTTTTTATCATGATTATAATTTTTTTTGTATGGCATGCTTATTAGCATCGCATTGAATTTGCTTAGTTTGTGATTTAGTTATTTTGTTAGTTGTAAACTTACTTTCCCGACCAACGAATAAGTGTGGTGATTTCACTTTTGGGCCCACTTTGGTTCTCCCGTAGTTGCACATTTTTCTGTTTAGGCACATAATACATTTGTTTTTGTGACATGATATAATTTTAGAAATCGTCTGCACATATTATTTGCTGTTCAGTGACACTTCCTGGGATTTAGTCTGAACATTTCCTACAAGGTCCAATAGCAGGATGTAATGTTTTCTTCTGCTCGGTCAGCGACTTCTCCTAACATTTTTAGGGGCATATTCACAAGGAGCTATCGCCGATTTAACGGCACTTTATCGCAGCCACAGTCGTGATAAATTTACCTCCCCATTCACAAGCTGGTGCCAACAGCCCACAGCACCAGTTTACCCGTGATAGCAGCCGCAAAAAACATCGCCACAGAGGCCCCCTGCAACTATTGCTAATGAGATGCAGAGTGGGCGTTCCCGTGCCAAAAGCCGCAACAACATCACACCTCAACATTTTCAATGACCAGCCAGATCTGCGATAAAAACACAATACAGGCGATAAGACGTGTTAGCATCAGGAAATCTACACCTGCTCTGACCTGGTGTAAAGTCAAATGCAGCCTGCACCACAAAAGGGAGCACAGCCCAGGGCCACATCAGAAGGGCAACAGATGCCATGGATGCACCCACCGTGTGGCCCGGTCACCCAAGAGGGCCACAACACCCACCGACACCACCCCCAGGACCACCCATCCCTGGCACCCCCAACCAAAGACATGCCACGTCAGCTACACCTAAACATGTACAAAATAATCTGCCTGACCACGCACAATCACAACTGGTGACATGCATGTGTTGACACAGAAATGAGCAGCACACATTCACTTTCGAAGCAACAAATGAAACTTTATGAAAATTAACACTGAAATGAAATGAAGACACATGGCCGCTCCCCTCTGGACAATCCGTAGGTCCCAGCCTCAAGACAAAAAACATGATGAGAAGGTGCGTCCTGCGCACATCAAAGGACAGAGAGAGCGAAGGAGAGAGGGAAGAAGAGCGGGAGAGAGAGAGAGAGAAGAAGAGAGGGAAGAAGAGAGAGAGAAGAAGAGAGAGAGAGAGAGAGAGAGAGAGAGAGAGAGTGCCGCCCCTGCGCACCCAGGCCACACTGCTCACCTGCTGCCACCGGTGTGTCTCCAACCACGTGTCGGTATGTATTGCAATTCACCAGGTCACCCATCTGAGTCAGAACCGTCAGCTGAAACAGAGTCCATATACATGACTGGCACAGTACACACACCTGCACAAGACAACATTGCCTGCCTGCCCATGCACACCCAGGCAGAGGCACCCCAACCCCTCCCACCGCCCACGGAGCATGCCCGCCCATGCACACCCAGGCCTCACTGCTCACATTCTGCCACTGACGCGTAGACAGAGGTCCCACCACATGACGCAGCAAGCCACAAGCCCAGGGCCCGTGGACATGGCACCCTCCACACCATGCAGCTATGCTCCGCAGGCCATCAGGTCTCACGCTTGGTGCTGGGTCTTGATTACTCCATGGCTTAGGACATGCCATTGCACCCGGCACCATCGCAGGCTGCACTCCCGCTCAGCAGCTTAAGGTGCCACTGACTCAGTGCACCTAAAGTCAACGTCCCGTGTCAGGGTGCCTATGCCGTCCACAAGTCCGCGGATGCCACCAACCCTGTGCACAACAAGTCATGTGCCCTTTATGAATGAGAAGCTTGGAGCAGCCATCATCCAGTCACCACCGGAAGAGGGGAATGTCACATCATCGGACCCTTATGGTGGCGGAGTCACAAGGCCTGTGATGCCTGTGCCGGATGGGTGTGATGTGTGTGAAAACCTGCCCTCAGGGAGTGGCTGTGACATGCTGACAACTAGACCAGTGACCTGCACACCACCAGCGTGTACGCCTAAGAAGGATAGCAATGATGGTCCCCCTCGGAGAGTTAGTGTAGTGGCCTGGCCTGCCGTACACCGGACCAGCGCAGGGCCTGCAACAATGACTCGTGGGCTCTGGCTGTGGTTCAGTCCATGTCCGCACAAGGAGTTCTGATGCGTGTGTTCCTGTTGTAGTGTCCATGGGACCGGGTGCACAAAATACAATGTCGCACCCTCTGACTGGCATCCCACAGGATGATCGTCATTGATGCAAGGGAAGGCACTGTTCCCACATTCAACCATACATCCATACCTGAATGATGTAAGACATGACACAGCAGTGCGACACTGGATGTTCATTTGCACATCCAGTGCAGGTATGCAGCTGGAGCGGTACAGGGCAATGCCGAGCACACTATACAATATGGGCCCGTGGAGGGCCAGCCAGAGTCCATCCGGGGATGACATGTTCTGCGGAAGAGGAAGGGTACAGTCTGCAGTCTGTCCGCCCTGTCACTGGTCATCAAACAGGATGTGGCTGTCCATGTCACTGTCCAAGGTGAGTGCATCGGAGTGTATCGGGGTCAGTGAAAGGTCATGAGGCCATGTGCGGGAACAAGCAGAAACAGGCCAGGTGGCAGAAATGAATGCTTGTGCCTCCTTTGGATCACAAACCCATCTACGTCTTGTCCCCGGATGTGTGCCCTGCCCCACCTGTGGGTGTTGCAGTACCGGCTGAGGCACTGTGTGCCACTGACACATCAGGTGCCTGAGTGGATACGCCTGCCGACCTGTGAGGCAATGGCACCCCAGGGGGCGGAGATGTGAATGGTGTGGGGGGCAGCAGCATACACCAGCACCACGCCTTGTTGCGGCAATGCCATGAAGGAGATCTGTAGGGCATGATAGATCCTAGCTACATTTCGATGATGTCACGCAGTGGCACATGATATTGCAATGGGGCATGTACCAGGAGGGTGGGCCCGTAGGTATGGGGACATGTAGGAGCACTAGGATACTCGGGGTCTTGACACATGCACGCCAGTTATGATGTCTTATCAGTCTTGCAGATGCATGAGACGGCTGCCTGGCCTCATTCGCCGCACGATCCTAGCCAGCCATGGACTGGACACCTGTGTCCGCCCTATGCGGACCATTGGCCCACACCCAGGTGGGCGCACACCTTCGCAGGCTCGCATCGCGGTGTCGTTGGCATGGCGCTGGACATGCACGGACAGGCATTAGAATGGTGTCCCGTAGGAGTGTACATGAAGCAACCGTGCAGCCCGCACAAGTGTGGGTGCCCGTGGCAGGGAGGCGCAGCTGTGTGGCGACCTGACACACAGTGAGTTCACCCATGTGCATCGTGCTGGACATGTCATCCATGATTCCCAGGGTCGCAGACGTACCACCACATCCACGACTGGCCTCAGTACGTCTCCTGTATGCATGCAGCTGTTGAAGCTACTGTACGGATGAAAGGTCCTTTGTCTGTACTATCAGGCGGTAGCACATCTGCAGCTCCAAGGAGGAACTTGCATGTGCACAGCACCCCCTGACAGGTATGATAGCATTTGCTTGCAACTCTCACACTACGCACTGCCCGACGTGAGACCAACGTGTACACATCTCAAACGCAGTAGTCCATGGTCATAGTTTGCGTGCATGGCATGACCTTCACACGTACTCCCACCCCATCCAAGGCCTGCACCCACTTCACACAGACACCGCACAATGCAGCGAGCTGTGCCATTTCATCCACAGGACTGTCTAAGGGCAGGCCAGTGCCGCTTCAAGCAGAGCCACTGACGCAATGGCAGACCTTCCCGGACACATGGTCTACTCCAGTCACGTGGAGCTGTACCGTGCACATCTGCTGCATGTACTTGGGGAACTGCCATTGGCAGTGCTGCGGATCAGTTACCGGCTGACCTTCCGCCTTGCGCACGTCACCTGCGTGCAGCCTGTGTTGTATTGTCGCTCGTGCATATACGAGTGGTCAATGGATATATGCCTCTCCAACGTAGCGGTAGGTGACCTGGATTTCAACATGTGTGTGCGCCCCCTGCTGGCCCATGACCAGGAGTGTCACCAGGATACCCGCTTATGGCATGCATGGATGTTTGGCATGCAGGCTAGAAACTGGACCTAGGAGATTGCACGAGTCATCATGTGCAGTGAGCACATTGAGCCACTACCCGATTGGACTTTGCTGCACATTGGGTCCCATGGTTGGAGTCAGCACATCTGTCCGGGTCAGCTGATGGATTACATCAACGAATTGTCAAATGTGGTGGGCGACGATCCCTCATTGGAGATGTTGGCCTACGCAGCTGCACTAGCGTTCATAGACGAGTGACAAGGTACCGCCAGCCACGACTGGATGTGACCCATTGCACGTGTTCCAACGCATGGTTGCATGTTGGGAATCTGGTGAGATGTCCCAAAATGACAGTGAAAATGGCTCTATTGGCCTGGACTCATGATCCAGAGGTGGACAACCAATACTGGTTGGCACTGACTTGTGTTGGTGATGGATTCCCCCGAGGTGGACATGGATGTTTTCCTACGTTCCTCATTCAGACATGCTGCTGCATTGATCTGCATATCGTGGCACTTCTCTTGGACGTATTGACTCGCACTCGTTGATATCGTTTCCTCACTTTCACTTGTCTCCAACTGTGTTGTGTCTTGATTTGTTTACCAATGTGTGTGTTGTAGACTCTTTGTCTCCCTGCCATCTTTGCATTGCTACCCCATCAGGACTGTGTGTTTGTACTTGTGCATTATCATGTCCCTGTTTTGTGCTTTGCCAGATACGTAAGGCCACAGGCGGGTACACTTGTGTCCTGTGTTTGGTTGTGCACAGGTTGATGTTTGTACCACATTGTGTGGAATTTTGGTGTGCTTGGCTTCCTATGTGTGTGTGCTGCATTGTGTGTGAGATGTCCCTTCAGCTCTGAATTGGCTCATCCTTCTCCCTTTCAGGCGGTGTTGTGTTTGATTCTGTGCTTGTTCAGTGGTGTGACATTGCCGGGTTGTGTGACTTGTGCTCCTGGTTGGTGTTGTTACTCTTGGGCTTGGTTTGTCTGCATTTGTGCTGTGCTTAGTTGTGCAAGTGTGCCATTGTGCCCATCTCCCCTGTCCCCCCTGTCCCTGCTGGTTCCTCTCCCCGTTGCTTAGTGTCAGTTGTTTGGTGCAGTTTCCAGTCCCCGAGTCCTGCCACCATTTCCAGAATTTCCTCCATGTCATCCAGCTCCTGGTGTGGCGCTGGACTCCCACCTCCGGTGTGCATTGCTGCCTTCTTGTTGTTGGCGTGTTTCTGCTTCTTTGTGCCTTTTTTTCATCATTGCTGATGTTCTGGTTTTCTGGCATTGTCCTACTCCGCTCTCAGGCTGCATTCATCTTGTCCAAGTTGGCCTGCCATGTACAATATTTTGTTGCCAATGGGTTTAGTGGGGTTGTCTGCTGGCTCGGCTTGCCTCCATTGTGGTTGGCTGTTGTTTTCTGTTTGGTCTGTCTTACTTTTTCCGGCTTTTGTTGTGCTTATTCCCACCTTCCCTGTGTTTCGCGGTCCTGGCGGGGCTTATCCCTGCTTTCCTCATTGCGGATGGGCTCATTGCAGGTTTTCTGGTGTTGTGGTTTGTGTTTTTATCTCCGTCAGGGTGGTTATATCGCGGACATTGTCCGCGGTATAGGCAGACTATCGCATGGTACCGCCTTGTTGTGAATTCCACGTTGACACAGTGTTATTTTCCCGCGATGGCCTGCGATATTGAAAGTTATGTTACGCTACACTTGCGGTAGTTATCACACGTTCTTGTGAATATATCCCATAGACAAAGCACAGTAGCAGAGCTACAGTTTATAACACAATAGTTTGTATCATATATTGAAATGTCCATTTACAGGTGATACAGAATTTCTCATTTTGACTGATCTTACACTACCATGTTGGTATAATTTATTACTTTATATGACTGGTCTTCTCACACTTACAGGTTTAAGCAGTCCAACCTGACAATGCAAGTCCGCAGGATCTGAGAGAGGCTGTTGATGCTTTTTTTACTCAAGCTGTTTAAGGGGATGAAGGCTCCTCTACAGGTAGACAATTCTTAAAGGAAGGTTCCCTGGATTAATGTTGATGTGTGCTCTTTCATAAAAAAATGAAATGGCCTTTTAAAGCCCTGTCACTAGGGTTCTGGATTTAGGAATAGCAATTTGTGCTGCCTTTATTTCTACATGTATTCTTCTTATTCTCCCTTTCTAATGTGCGATTTAGAGGATTTGTATCAGCCTGATTGTGAATCTAGTAAGGGCAGTAGCTTAGCCACTTCAATCATTGCTGGTCTCAGTAAGAAGCACATTCGTGCAGACATTTCTCCTGGCTGTATATAATGCCTGTCCCAAAGTCAGTTTGCTCGATCAAATTAACCCTGGAAAAATAGAAACTATACAGGTTTATGCTTGGACTGGGCTAACACATTCATGGGGCCCTAAGGGCCAAACTGTCTTTAGACATTACAAGACAAGCCATTACTCACTTTATCCATTTTCTAGGGCTAATTAATAATTTGCCTCCCTGTGAAAGCGGTGAGCACTGTCTAAGAAACAATTCTTGCAGGGCAGATTTTCCTTTACAAAAATTATTTGGATCAGATTTTGTACATGACCTTTCATCAGGGAATCTCCCATTGGCTCCCACTCTGACAGGGCCTTATGCCACATCCATGTACAAACAAGTTAGTTTAGTTCCTGATCCTGTTCAAGTAGTGGGAGGCATACAATTTCTTGGTGTGTTACATCCTGTCTTTCTTCCTAGATAAATGCCCCCTGGCGAATCACAAACGTTTGTCTTAAAATGTTCCATCTCTAACCCTTTAACTTTAGCATTGGCCTAATGTTGTTGTATATAAGATTTGCAATCATTTCCCTATTTTCTGCGATGCTGCAGAGATAAATAGTACAGACTCTGACAAGGGGTGCATCTTCAGTACTCTAGCTCAAGAAGCACTGGCAGGGTTATGATTCTTAAATAATGTTGAATCTCTTTAATTTGGATTCTCCTGCAGCACCCAGCCCTACAATGAAAAACTAGTATTGTTTTAAATATTTTCTTTTTCTCAAAGTAAAAGCACGCTTTTACAAATTTTGAACTTAACACAAAGCTCAAACGTTGGACTCCCTTCAACCCTTACCCGTGAACTCATGCTGCAGAAGCAAGGTTCAAATATATGTTTATGCAGGGAGACAATTTGACCTGAGATGGGCATGTTCTCCTGGAAACAGGTGTGCACAGAACATGTAGGGTGAGGGGCTGAGACTCAAAGTCCCACGTCAAGGCACTCCACAAATCAGACCCCACGTACCTAAGCAGTTGCATCTCCTTCTACCAATCATCCAGACATCTCAGCTCTGCAGGACTCCTTCTAGCCAACATCCCATTCATACAGAGTACCAAATCAGGAGGACAATCATTCTCTTACATCACTCCTAAAGTGTTAAATGACTTTCCTCCACACATCAGACCTCCTCCTCTCTTCTTAAATTCCACAAGAAACTGAAGATGTGACTTTTCAATTAACCAATGTACCATAGGTAGGGCTAGGCAGACACATCTACTCAGTTCTAGGATATCCTAAGCGCTGAGTGTGCTTTACAAATACACATAACATAACCTAACATAGCCTAACATAACATAACTAGGGGTGGGTGCGAGCTCCGCACTGCCAGCAGAGTTTGCAGAGTTTTGCCCACTCTGTGCTCTGCTGGGAATGTGGAGTTCAAGCAAAAACTCTGATTCTTTGGTTTGGCAGAGTTTGCCCCTACCACCCACCCCGTTGAGAAAGTTAAGGGGTGATGAGGACTAGGCCTTGCTTGGGTCTGATGTTCTCTGCCATGCCTTGGCTGCCCTCCTCTTGTCCTGGTCTCCTTGGTGCAAAAGCAAATCCCTTACGCTGTACATCTTGGGAAGACTGCGCATGCATGCGCGTGCACGAATGTGTAGTGCTCGCAAGTCGTACTGAGTCGGGGTTTTGCTTTTGCACCGAGGAGACCAGGACAGGAGGAGGGCAGCCCGGGCATGGCAGCGAACTCCAGACCCAGGTAAGTGCTGCAAAGCAGATGTCAGTCTGGGGGTCAGGAACCCTCTAGGTCTGCTGCCTGCATGTAGGGCAGAGCGGAGCGGAATTCCACTGATTTTTTAGGCAACTACGTGGAAATACACGTAGTGGCACTCGGCCAACTCCGCCCACCCTTGAACATAACATAACCTAACACAACATAACATGAGCCATCTCAACAACATATCCTACCAACATTTTGCACTGGATGTGGTTGATATACTGTTAATTTAGGAGAATACATTAAAGACATTTGACTTACTAGAGCATGTACTTCATGACGGTATAGCTGCCAAGTAGCCCATTGTCGAGTGTGACCACGTCAGCCAGTCATGACTATTAGGAAATGCAATGTTGCATTCTGCAAATTGCAGTTTACTGCCACCAGACAATAGAAAGTCTCATTAGCTAAAAGTGTGACACTTATTTGATGTGACACACACAATCCGAGGCCATGAGTGGCTGTGCATTTATACAGTAATACTGCACAAACTAAAACATCCTCTGATACCTTTTTAGCTGGCAAAGGTTGCTTCTTAAAGAGCCTGAGAAGGCAGCATTCTATCACCATTCCCTTTTATTTAATTTTCCTTTTATGTATGTGGTGTTTATAGTGAGCAAAGTTTCACTGTGTGGCAACTGAAATTTACTGCTGTTGTGTTCTCTGGGATTTACAGACAGCTCTGTGGACAATGCATGTCCATGGCAAATGAAAACGGTGAGTCTCAGAGAGTAAAAATGCTTAAAAAAAGAGGGAAGCAAAACAATAGTGGAGAAGCTGTCATTTAGAGAACTGTAGTATGTTCACACATCCTATTCTTCTTCCATGCAAGTTGGTTTCATTTATAGGCAGCAGCGGCTGCCGCAGGTAAGAGCGGCGGGCGGTGGGGCCAGGTGAGGGTGGATTTCGAGAGACGTTCACAAGGGAAAATTGCATAAATAATTCCTTTTCACTCATGGTTGTCTCTCGAAATCCTCCCTCACCTGGCCCCACCACTCTTACCTGCAGTGGCTGTGGCTGTTTATAGGTCAGAATTTTTCACCCTATTGCCACCACAATGGACATGTCTAAAATATGATAACTATGTGTCCTTTCTCAATAGGACCACTATCACATCAAAGGGCATTTTGTTGCTGTTATTTAGTTGGGTAAACAGTTCCTGTAACATGCACCATAATCAAGTTTTCATGTTGTTTGATGGGTTGTGTTGCTGAATTGGGCTGATATGCCACCTTTACATGCCTGGATTGCACTTTTGTTTGTCAGAAAATCCCAGCTCTGTCTTTTGTTATGTAAATTTGTAGAGCTCACACTCACCCTAAAGGGTATCCTGGCACTGGGCAGGAGTGAGTCTAGCCACATCTAGAGCCTAGTGGAACTACTCAAATAGCTTGTCCTTCTGTTTCTTGCAGTATTCGCAAAGTCAAGAGGAAGCTCCTATGTGTAACAGCATGTTGTTCCACTCCTTAGGAGCAATGAAGGAGAAAGCTCAACCACTGGATCTGATTTTCCAATGTGTGGGATATGTGCACATAGAAGTTCTGATGAGCGGAGGCTTCTGGAAGGTTTGTGAAAGCAGATGCGATTGTTGAGGTATGCTGGGCCAGTGTTATGTAATGCCTTTAAAGTCTGGGTGAGGAGTTTGAATTGTGCTCTTTTGGGAATGGGGAGCCAGTGGTGCTCCTTCAGGTGTGGTGTAATGTAAGTGTGTTGTGGAAGGTTGAGGGTGATTTTGGTTTCCAAGTTCTGAATGGTCTGCAACCTTCTGGTGCATGTTTTGTTGATTCTGGCATGGAGGGTGTTCAGCTTACCTGTGACCAGTGTATGGGTGACAGTTTTCCAGGTGCTGATTGGGAGCCATGTGAAAATCGTACTCAGTATTTTCAGGGTATGGAAGCATGAGGCAGTGACTGCACTGACTTGGACGGTCATGTTGAGTTTGTTGTTGATGATGATCCCGAGAGTCTTGCCGCAATTGATGTGGGTGGGTGTCAGTCCTAGCTCTGTTGGCCACCACGTGGAGTCCCACAGTGTTGTGATCCTCCCAAAATCAAGATCTTGATCTTATCGGTGTTCAGCTTTAGACAGTTGGTCTTCTTCCAGTGGGTGATTTCAGTCAGGCAGGCATTGAACTTGATCCGGGTACTGGTACCAATAGGCGAAAGGGATAATCGAGTCCAGAAGTGCATGGATTGGTAAATCGAAGTCAGGGTCTTACCATGATTACCACCTAGCAAGTCACCAATCTTTGTGGTAAACACTGGCGCTGAGGTAGCAAAAGGTTTCAAAACTCCAAGGGAGGCGCACAATGTATGCCACTTCTCGATGCTCCTGCTCAATCCAGCATAAAGTGAAGTCACAGGACTTTCCACAGTTCACCTTGAGGGCTATCATCTCTTCTGGTAGCCTGCAGGCATGGTCTCTGAGTTATACTAACACATCAACCACGTTTAGGGATACAGTGTGAAAGTCCAGTCCCACCTTGAAATCCGGGTTAGGGCCCCTGGCGCGCAGCATTGCTGCAACTGGTTCCATTGCTTGCATGAAAATTACTGGAGATGAAGAGCATCCTTGATGGGTCCCCCAGCACATGGAAAAAGATTGCAAGATCTGGCGGCTGGTGCGGACTCGTGCCTGTGGGGCTGTATATGGGAGCTTGAACCAACCTAGGAGGTTAGGGCCCATTCCAAGTACCTCCAGCATCTCTATTAGATAGGAACGCTCAATGTATCAAACACTTTTCTGAATTCCAGGTTAACCACCACCGGAAGGTTGCCACCCCCGGACATCGTATCCATGATGTGGCACAGGCACCGAATGTTGGAGTGGGTCTCCCTTTGCGGCACACACCCACATTGGTTCGACTGAACAAGGAAACTAATGCAATAGCTCTCTCCCCTGAACTAGTGCCATTCATGCTCACATACTTCTAAAGTGACAACAGGCACACTGATATGATTGTATTCGTGCCATACATGGATATTGCCAGGATATTGCAGCTCACCATCATTTATATTTTGCACATTATGAGCATGACTGTTTGTTCACATTTAAGATATTTCTCAGACATCACCATGTATATTCGTCCATACCGCTCATGCGCTACCAGCACTCATATCATCAGTTGTGTGCTCAAATGGTAGCATTTGCGCCCTTCCTTGCATCCTGCTGCAGTTATCTGCGAGCCACTCAATATTCATACCAAGAAGATTGTACTTCCTTAAATATTAAACGCAGGGCTGTGGTTGTAAGCAATTAGTGTTTAACACTCCTAAGTGAATACTTCATGAAAGGCCCTGTGGGGATGTTTTGTTTGACATAATAATGCACCATGGTATTATGTCAGTTAAACTCTGTTGCATATCAGAAATAATATTGAACTGAGCTGGAAAGACACTATGGAGTATGATTTAGTGCCCCAGGAAGGGTATGTAACGGTGAGGCCCTTACGATACCCAGGCGCCAATAGTAGTGCTTTTGTGCGTGTTGTGCTCAGTAATGGCAAGGTGCCTATGTATGTCAAAGAGCTGAAGAAATGAGCTCTGTGGTTTAATTTATAACTTACTTCGCCAAAAGTATGATGTTTCATAACTCCTAGCAGAGCCCACTCCATATTTATATTGTTGGAGCGGGCTCTGTTGAAGGACCATTTAAGTATCTCTGATTTTGCTATCTGGAGCGTTCAGCATGACATGTTTACCTTAAGACGGTTCTCAATTGGCTACAACGCAGGAGGGAGTTATAGTCCACAAAGATCAAAATTGGAAGATGCAAAGCTCCATTGTCCTAAGGGAGACAGCTGCCAAATGCAGGGGATGAATATCTTAATGGTGCGAAATCTGGGGAAATCCATTTAAAAATAGAAGCATGACCACAATATTACATATCCACTCAAAGTCCAGTAGAACAAGAGAGTGTTATAATTATTCACATGTCACCAAGGATGAATTGTATTAAAAAAAATAATCAATAGTGCTTATCCCTTTTTGAGTGATGCAAAATAATAGTGTCATCACATTTCTATTTGAAGCTTAAAGTGCATACCAGCTTTTTTGGGTACCACACCCAGGTTGTTATTTATACCTTTCCTGGTACAATGCGTGTAGTACTCGTGATAATGGATACCAAAGACGTTATTAGCATTGAATGTGTTGAAATAATGTGCTAACTGCTGTATATCTACTGCTGGTGGGGTGATCGATATAGCACCCAAGAGGTTCATCTCACTAGTCTTTATGACATTAGAAAGAGCCAAAGCACAGAGTAATCAACCCCTTACTTAACCCTTACTTTCTCCTCCAGCGTAACCTGAATTGTTTTGGGTTTTCTCTTAGATGGAGCTGTGTAGTTTTAAGATGCTGTGGCTAAAGTTGTGTCTATTGTACTTCATCAGTCATGCCCTTGTTCGAAGTGCCCAATCGATAAATCCACCTTTGTTCTGCTACAAAATGTTTGTTAAAGTTGGTGCCCTGTGATGAGACATGTTCAATTTTTGTCCACTCAAAGCCATTCTAAGTGGTTGTTCTTAAGAAAGTGTTTCATAAGTCTTATTGTGTTTTTCCAACACCTGAAAGTACTCCTGTGTTCATTGATACGAACTTTGGCCTTTCTTGCAGTCATCCATATATCATGGAGCCCAGACGCAGAGAGGTGACTGGTCTCAAGGCCAAACAGATCGCTAGCTCAGGAACCAGATCTACCAAGGCAGAACACACAATTCATGCAAGATCATCCACGTGCCTGGCCCTTCTGGAGTTATGTAATAATGGGGTAACCCGATAGACCACTGGACCCGGGTACAATGTGGTACATAAAATACTGTCACAGTGGAAAACATTCAAAAAGCGTAGAAGAGCAACAAATGATCAAAGTAGAAAAATTATATCACCGCCGATTAACTCATTCCTACAATGGTTGTGATTTAAATGCAGCGACTGAAATGAATTAAATATATAGAATATAACGTATTTCACATTTACATCTTCAAGAGAAGCAGGTGCACACAATGTGAAGTGATAAGTGCATAGCAAGAATAAGTGCAGGTGATGTGCAAGGGGAAGGTAGTGCACATATGTACATCAACAATCAGTGATGACGACCTATCTTGCCAGATGTCTGGCATATGCATGAATGATAAATCATAACAAAAAGATGCAGATGTACATTCTTTGTCATCCAATTTTGATACAGAAATGAAAACAAAGTCGACGTTTCGACCCCTATAAGAACCAGCTGACTTCGTGCCTTGAAATCGGGAATTCATCAGGACCAACATAGGGGTTGGGCACCTATGAATAATGGTATGGAGTTAATGAGGTAGTGTATCAGTCATGAACGTATCAACCAAAATGCTTTAAAAGGTAAATTACCAGTAGCAGTGTGAAAACTTCAGGCTGGAAGTTATTAGTGTGGGCCTTGTGGGCGCCTACAAGGGGGAGGAGAAGAAAGGAGACATAAAAGATTCACTAGGATCAGTGTTCCAGCTAGTGGATAGGAGGAATTTAAAAACAGAGCTGAAAATGGCTGTCACTTACTCACAGTTAGCGCAGGTGTGCGTTGTAAGAAGGACACAGTTGATTAGTAACCTGTGGTTCACGATAACGCAAATATCTGTGGTGGGTCCGCCAAGGTTGATCAGTAACCTATGGCTGTAAAGGTTTTTTTATCCAACATAGGGATTCTACCATGTATTATGTGAATATATATGCACCCGTGTGTGCTGCTATTTTTATTTTTATTTGAAGTGTTTAGTCATACGTGAAAAATGGTGCAAAAGGATCAGAGCTCCTTCTCTCAATTTGTGGGAAGGGCAATGTTTCAAAAAATTGTAAAATACCCCTCACACACAGAAACCTGATTCAGTGTCATGCTTCATCATTGGGGTCTTCCCGCCCCTCTATGGGACGGGCGTGCTACGACTTACGTAGACGCAGGAGCACTTTATTCAGTGATTGGTGAGTATGTGTAGTGTGTGGGATCGTGAAAAGAAAATGTGAGATGGTTAGAAATTCTCTGGCTAGTGGAACTAAAATACTTTATTGTCTTCCCTGGCTGAGAATAGTAAAAGTGGGGAGGTGTAGATGGTGTACTATAATGAGTCACCTCCTACAAGGTCTACATGTTTCAGAAGCCATCCCCTTGGCATTCTTCCTCAGGACCAAAAAAACGATACCTGTTACACCTCAATGGGTCATAGAATAAATGTACATATGCCTGATAGTCACAAACACTGTCCTTTGTTCCCTGTTATGGGAGTAGAAAAATGTACCACTTGTATATCTTAAGAACCTGAAAAGAAAAATATTTTGGATAAATCATGGCTTTCATCATTTATCTTTATCTATTCACATCACCATCACGTGGAAAGTTTAAAGCTTTTTTGTGATATATTTCTGTTGTGCAACTCTGCTGTAGGTAATGGTACCATTTGGTAAATATCCTCTACTCATTAATCATCTGAAAGAACACTCCTTGTGATTTCTAGTGCCCAGTATCACATTTACTCAACATTCCATCATACATATGTATCTCCTAGCAAGATACATCTTATGTTACAATACATTCATACATAAAGGAAGTGTATGTCCACTCTGATTGTGCCCCAAAAGGTTACAGATTTATTTTCACAGCAAACAAGCATTCGTACTCCCATGACGGGCCTTGGAAAAAATGTGAGATGTTTGGCAAAAGTCTGTGCACTCGTCCTTTTTAAACTGTCATCTCAGGGTGTGTCTTTTTTTATTTTTAAAAAAATAATGGTATTCATGCTCTCAAAAGGACGTGCCATAATAATACATACTTTAGAATGTTATCGTTATCGCTCCATGAAACGATCATTGATCAACCAAAAAGTTGCAGACTCATAAGGAGTATACAGTACTACAATCACCCCCATAACTAATACTGAACAAAGAGGAGGTTTATGCCCTTGGAAACTGGGTTTCTTCCTTTTTCTTTTTTTTAAATTTGCATATATATTCACATAATACATGGTAGAATCCCTATGTTGGATTACAGTATCAAGAAGAGGACAATTCTACCTTTTTCCTCTTCACTCCCTCCTTTGATTTTTTGTAAAGGGTTTGTGTCAAGTTCATAGAGCCTGGCCTAGATTGAGATATGTTAAACAGGCTAGTATGTTTACGCAAGTTAAATGTCAATCTCCCAAGCGTGGAAGGCATTAAATCAAAATACACGTCTACCCATGTATTGGAGGGAGCTGAGCACGTGTTGTTAAGAAGGGGGGTGGCAACACAGCAGAGTGCCCCATTTTAGGAGAGTTGTTCCTGTGCATGCCTCATAAAGAGGCCATATTGATGGAGAAAACTTAAACTTAAGGATATCGAATGCACCCATAACATGTGAGAACCTCGCAAATGGGGCTACTGCATAAAAAAGATAATCAAGGGGAAAGAACGGTTTGAGAAAACCGTTCTGTGTTTGTAGACAGCGCAGAAGACTTAATTGTTAGCAGACGCGGTAGTTAAACTGTCAGTCGAAATATTTATTAAGCATCAAGGCGCGCATCGAGTAAAGAGGCTGTTTCTATATCAATTATGCGCATTAAAGCAGACATCGCCTAACGTGAGCCGGAGATCGAGACATACCTGATGGTTGCATAGAGGCATCTGACTGCTAACACCGTCAAGGTGTCACGTTTCAGGCTTATATGCTAGAAATCAACGTCGGGCACGGTCAAAGTGGATTTTATGACCTGTTTGTTGTTGGCTGATGATGGGGTGAAGCCGAGATGGCCCATTGTCCTGCCCACATCATGGAAACACCTGTCTGTCAAAAAACTCAAACACTTTAGAAGAAAGGCGAGCGGAATTGTGACTGTAGGGGCATGGAGAAAGTAATGAAAGTAATGAATAAAAGCAGTTTAGGAATATATTCATAAAGTTTGAACTCGCTCTAAGGCTAAAAGTTTACAATTACCAACAAACGTGCGGGAAGTTTTCAAGCATTGATGTCATACTGTAACACAAGATTTTACCATAGGTGAATATATTTGCAACATTGTCGCTAAGGACTTCAAGTAATACACACCTTGTGCTGATGTTACAAATAATACATATAATCGTTTTGGAGGATGTACGAACTTACTCCTGTGATTTAAAGGTAAGGGTCATACTGTAATTTCAGAATTGTGCTGTCCAGTATGGAGACCTGGCGCACAATCTTGGAATATGTACTTAGCAACCAGGTTATGGTTATACTTTAGGTTCGCAATCTCGGAATACATATTTAGCACACACTGGAATGTAGGACTGGACGATGTCACATTGCAATTAGAATGCTGTAAAAATGGGGTCTTTATTTGCCATTCAGTAGAGATAACTGTGCATATGTCACATCCATTTCGTTAAGGCCATTATGTACAGAATTAAAATGATCCATCCACTTACATTCCCTAGTGTTCAGAATTTAGCTCAAATCCCCACCCCCGATTCCCAATGTGATTGCTTCAATGACCAGTCATCTGTTGGATTCTGCGGGGTTGATTAAAAATCTGGAAAAGTTCAACTAGGGGAGCCCCTGTGCTCCCGCACCGTATCCTGCTGCAGTGTAGCAGTATTCGTGCCTTGAAATTTTGTGTTGTTTGCCCTCTATATATTTTGTCACAGGGACAGAGAATTGCATACATGACATTAGATGTGTTACAGTTTGTGTGGATTTTTAGATCTGTTGTGCAATTGTTGTGGATGAATTATTTTGTCTCAATTGTAAGACCGCATGCTTTACAGTTCCCACATTTATAGTGTCCCACTAGTGCCGGAAGTTGCCACATCAAATGGATAGTTGGTTGTTGCAGGGGTTCCAGGAACGATCTGACTACATGGTCTCGGACATTTTTGCCTTTCTTGAATGAGTGCATGGGAGGGACAGGTAATTCCAGATCGTCAACCACGATTGGCCAGTGTTTGTTGACAATTTGACGGGTCTCATTGCTCCTTGTATTGAATGTTGTTACACATAATAACCTGTCCATGTTCCCAATGGGTTTGTCCTTTAGGTGTAAGCAGTGATTCCCTAGGGTTGTGCCGGGCACGTTTCCTTACCCGCTTCACCAACCGTTTGGGGTATCCACGTTCTATCAGTCTATTGATTAGATCATCCGATTCAGTGAAAAAATCTTCTTTTTGGGTGCAATTTCTCCTGATTCTGAGGAATTGCCCAAAAGGCAAGTTGTCGCGTAGTCCCCGCGGGTGGTGGCTACCATATCGTAAAAGGGTGTTCCTCTCGGTGGGTTTTCGGTAGAGGGTGGTGTATAGACAGTGGTTCTCTGCTTTTATCGATATGTCGAGGAAGTTGATGGTCATCCTATCCTTGTGAATAGTGAACTGGATATCCATAGACCTTCGATTCAACCAGCCAATAAAGGAAAGGAGTTTAGAGTCACTGCCGGTCCAAATAATGAAAACATCATCTATATAACCCTTCCAGTACGCAACATGGTCTGCATACGGGTTCAAATCATTGTAGATGTATTGTTGCTCAAATTCATCCATGTAGAGAATGGCCAGATCAGGAGCAAAGCTGGACCTTATGGCCACTCCTTTGGTCTGCACAAAATGATCCCCTTGAAAATAGAAAAAGTTTTGTGTCATAGCTATCTCCAATAGTTGTACGATGAAACCCGTTGGTACCCGTGCAGGTTGAGTCTTTCTGTCCAGGTGCTTCTCAATTGCCTGGAGCACATGACGTTGGGGAAGAGTCGTATATAACGAGACAATATCCATTGTGACTAAGATTTGGCTATCAGGTTCAAAAGGCATTCCATCAACCAGATTTATCACTTGCATGGTGTCACAAAGGTAGGACTTGGTCTTTTCATCTAAGGGTTTTAGAAAAAAATCAACATCCTTGCAGAGAGGCTCGAGTATTGAGCCGCACCAGGATACAATAGGGCAGGCCGGTGGTTGCTCCAAGTTCTTGTGGACCTTGTGTAAGGTATAAATAGTGGGCAGACGAGGCTGCTTTTGATTTAAGTAGTGAAATTCTGAGTCAGATAGGTAGCCTGCCTTCTTGCCCCTTTCGGTCGTCCGTAGGATTATAGTAATGATTTTTGCTGTGGGATTATGGTTCAGTCTGGCATAGCAGACCCCTTCATTCAATTGTGAGTAGAGGTCTCTTTTGTTAGCATCCACGTCTTGGACCACAATGGCTCCGCCCTTGTCGGCAGGCTTGATCACGATGGAGTGGTTGTTGTTCAGACTTACGAGTGCTTGACGTTCCGCAGTTGTTACATTATGTTTCACATATTTCTTGGTCGAGCAGATTTCAAGCGCCTCTTTTAAGACCATGCTTTCATAGGCCCACACTACTAACTTCCAGCCTGAAGTTTTCACACTGCTACTGGTAATTTACCTTTTAAAGCATTTTGGTTGATACGTTCATGACTGATACACTACCTCATTAACTCCATACCATTATTCATAGGTGCCCACCCCCCTATTTTGGTCCTGATGAAGTCCCGATTTCAATGCGTGAAGTCAGCTGGTTCTTATAGGGGTCGAAACGTCGACTTTGTTTTCATTTCTTTATCAAACTTGGATGACAGAGAATGTACATCTGCATCTTTTTGTTAGGATTTATTATTCATGCATATTCCAGACATCTGGCAGGATAGGTCATCATCACTAAATGTTGATATATATATGCGCACTACCTTCCCCTTGCACATCATCTGCACTTATCCTTGCTATGCACTTATCACTTCATATTGTGTGCACCTGCTTCTCATGAAGATGTAAATGTGAAATACGTTATATTCTATATATTTGATTCATTTCAATCGCTACAATTAAATCTCATTTGTTGCTCTTCTACCTTTGTTGAATGTTTTCCACTGTGACAGTATTTTATGGACCTTCTGGAGTGACAGAAGAAAAGGAGGCTGTGTGATAAGTAGTTCTAGGCACCAGTGAAGGCAGTACGGCATGCAGTTGGGCAGGTGTGCGTTACAAAGGCAGTCATTAGAATTAGATTTGCATAGAGGCCAAGCGTGGGACACACAGCAGTAATGAACTCACCCCATCCACATTGCCACAGGGATTCACAGCAATGTATGTTGTGCTGATTAAGTTTGAAAGTGGCCGTACAAAGTCACAGGTCTGTCCCCCTCTGAATGAGCAGCTTGGAAAGATGTAAATGGTGGTACGGTTATGTCGATGTTCTGGGCCACGGGGTCGGTGCCATGAGGAGGCTGCCGTATAAGAGATGTAGGCAGTGCCAGTGGTGCAGCCGTTTAGCACTGACATTTAAAAGGGCCAGGGCTTAGTGAGAGCCCGCTTCGCATATTGGCAGAGCAAGGGGATGCCCAGGGGGCACCAGCAGTCACAAAATGGTTGTGTGGGCACGCAGTCTCACACCTAATTTTAGCCGCCTTCCATCTTGATCCATGACAGTCCAATTGGGGCTCAGTGCTCAAGACAGCACACTCTGTAAGCACGTGTGCACCACACGTGGTCTCCCCAAGCACTGCACACCACAACAGAGTTTACAGCTTCATCTGCATGCTGGAGGGTATGATACTTTAGGCACTGTAGCCTGACAGAGACTGCCAGGCCCTGCAAGAGATGATTGTGGCCGCAGGCATCAAGGGGCCTTGACAGAGCCCAAATGCATTTGCACAGGAAAGAAGCGCACGGGCCCATTGTAGATGATTGTTATGCCCGCAATAAGGCTTGCTGCCATCACAGGAGGGGACACTGTTGATTTTGGTGAGAAGTGGGATCTGAGGTGAGGTGGACCCCAGGTGAGATTCCGTTGAGCTCTCAGGTCCCCCAAAGCAGGTCAGGCCGCAGACACGCGCACATGCATATCAAGAGCACAGCAGGTCATGCTCAGCTCACCTCAGGACAATGCAGGTAGGACCCACACAGTCTGTTTGGGTACCCTGTAGTGTGGTGACATGGGGTCTCAAGTCTTCCCTCACTGACTGGCACCAGAGCAGGCAGGATGGCTCATATCACAGCAGGATAGTATTAGGGCCAAGCTCGGAGTTCTTTTTAGAAAGCGTCCATTGTGATCGCCATCTAGGCTCTGCCCCTATAAGGAAGTTTCCATGCTGTGGTTGTAACTGAAACCAGACTGAGTGGTGCAGAGTAGTTGGTTGTCAGAGATACTCGGTGAGGTGTCTGTTGATGATTTTCTCTAAGACGTTAACCAGCAATAGTTGCAGAGAGATTGGTCTGTAGTTGGTGAGTGGTGAAGGGTCCGAATAGGGCTTCTTCAACAAAGGGAGAACAGTTGCATGTTTCCAAGCATCTGGGAACGCCACAGAAGAGGTGGAGGTATTCAGAATATGTGTGAGCATGGCACTGATGGATTTGAGTTTTTGGAGTAGTCGTGGTGGGAGGAGGGGTCCAATGATGCCCCTGAGTCGATCATCTTCATGGTGTCAGCAGTTTCTTCTGGGTGGATGATTGACCATTTGGTAAGCATTGCTTCTTTGGATAAGATCGGGAGGTATTTGGTGAGGTCTCTTTGGGTGATACTTAATTGAATTTGCTATAAATGGCATGATTTTTTTGATGGGGAATTATGAAAGGTTGTTGCAGGGAGATCGAGTTGGAGGTGGCCCCTGGTAAGGTCAAATTTTTACTATGGCACTGTTGGTGCTGGCATTGATGTGTTGCACCAGAGTGGCACGTTTCATGGTCCAGATCATTTGGTTGTAATGTCTAAAGATGGATCTGAATGTGCTTCTGTCCACATTGTACTAGTTCATTCTCCCATTGCTGTGCAGTTGTTTGCAGTGGCGTTTCCTCAGTCTATGTTCTGCCATGTGCCAGCTGGCCTGATGTCTGCATCTTGTTGTATGTCTGTGTTTGAGAGGGGCCAGGGAGGTGGCACATTAGATGATCCAATTGTTGAAATACTTGATGACTTTGGGGAGGCTGCACAGGAAGTGGCATTACTGGATTTCCCATCATCCATCTGCACAGGAAGTGACCTCTGGATTTTGCATCATCCATCTGAACAGGTAGTGGCATCACTGGTATCTTGCCAACTCTGTCTTTAAAAGCCAATCAAGGGGACTCGTTCCTATCATCCATTTGCACAGGAAGGGACATCACTGGATTTTACATCAGCCATCTTCACAGGAAGTGACATCACTCCACTGCCCTCCAAGTACCAACTTAATGGCTACCACACTGAAGGTGTGCAACAGACGCACCCGGAGGGCATGCCCAATGGTAAGCCTCTCTGTGCCCATCTGAACCCCAACTGCACCCAGCACCAGGAAACTTTGTTCTCACTAAGCCTGGGCAGAGCACTATGCTCGCGTAGTTTGCGAAGTTCGCGCTACTTCGCACTACGCGAATTGCACGTAGCACAGTGCGAACACGCGTAGCATAGTGTTGCGTAGTGCTGCGGTCATTTTTTGCTTGCTCGCGGTTCTCAACGTCAAGTTGGCGACCGCGAGCAAGCAAAATGACATCCCGGCGAGACTTTTTCCTTGTTCGCGATCAGCAACATCAAGTTGGCGATCGCGAGCATGGAAAATAAACCTCCCGGCGAGATTCCCAACGCGAGGAGGTCAGGTTTCTCATTGCGAGTGGTCGCGTATGCTCGCGACCGCTCGCGATGAGAAACTACCAGTTCGCGTTGAGAAAGCTGCCGCTCGAGAAAAATTCTACTCGAGCAACAGAAAACTACAGCTCGCACTGTGCAAGATGCCATTTTCAATGATTGCACAGTGCCAGTTGCTTGTCCGCACTGTGCAATCATTGAAAACGACATCTGGCACAGTGCGAACAAGGTACTACGCAGTTCGCGAAGTGCTACGCGTAGCTCGCGTAGTGCGAACTGCACTTTGCGTGGCTTCGCGAAGTGCTACTTCGCGAACTACGCCCAGGGTTAGTTCTCACCCTCCCACCACTACCCACACTGACACTCTGCATCCACAACCTCAGCCACTGCTCTACAAGCTGCTGCCTCACTGCACCGCACATCACTACTGGAGCACTCTCCTGTGCTTCCTGCAAGATTTCATGCACTTACTATCCAACCAACACTCACTGCACCCTCACCAATGGCATCCAACACACCCAGCTCTCACATGCATGCTCTTCAAGCACCGCCCACTCACAAAACACACCACAGATATTTGGACCATCTGCACAACAGTGCTCATGCCCACTTTTCCTCATGGATTCCTGGCTGAACCCTGAATCAGCATTTGACATCACCACAGTCATCCCCCACCAGTTACAAGATTGCCGGGTAAGACAGACTTCACAGGCCTTGAGGTGAAATTGCAATCTTCTACAAGAAGGCCATCATCTGCATCACATCCATCGACACGTCATCCTTCAACATGGAATACCTGTCCTTAAAGCTCCACATCACAGCCACTCTTAACTGCAGACCATAGGGACCATGCACCAACTTCATCAACACCATCACAGACTTTGTCATTCCATTCACCCTCAATGCTAGCAATTACATCCTACTTGGAGACCTGAACTTCTACCTAAAAGACCACACCGACCTCAACTCAAATGCATTAGTCGAATACCTTGGAAGCCTTAGGGGAGGGGAGTTGGCCTAACGGCTAGGGCGGTCGACCTCAAATCAACCGGTTTCGAATCTCTGCAAGGACGCACAACATCCTGTGTTTCTGGGCAAATCACCTAATCTCCCTGTGCCTAACAAAAATAATGGTGTCCTCATGTAACGCAACTGGTGCTCGTGTAAAGCGCTCTGATACCCGATACCTTCACGTCACGTTTGTGGTATATAAAACTCTGTTAAAAAAAATATCCTATCGAGTGAAGCAACCTACCCACTTCTGCGGACACCTCCTCAATACAATTTCCACCACATTCTGCGACATCTGAGTTGACGAGCCCACACCATTCCCCTGGACACGCCAGGCCCTGATTAAATTCAGTAATCCCCGTCCCAGTCCACTGCGCACGTACCACCGTCAGATGAGCCCGCCAAAATGGAAATAGCATCACTGACAAGAACTGGAACATCGCTATCAACACTCCCCAACTAAACATAGCAACAACCTCCCCAAAGCCATCAAGAAACATCTCTTCATGTTTGTTCTGCTCTGATTTAATGATCGGTTTCATTTTGATTGACATGGCCAATGCTGATGGAATTGACAGATTAATTTCAAACTCTTAGGGGCATATGTATGAAAGGAAAAATTTGTCGCAAACGCTGCGAATCGCTAAAAACAGCGTTTGCGACTGATTTTTCGCAATTTCATATGTATGACACACTTCCACACAGAAAACTAAGAAATCGCTAAATTTGCGATTTCTTAGGCTGCGAAACATGTAAACTGCGATTTTCCTTGCGAATACTTAATTTGCGATTTCTTAGCTTAGCGAAAATTGCAAACAAGAAATCGCTAACTAAGAAATCGCAAGCACATGTATGAAAAAGTCGCAAATTGCGATTTTACGAAATTCGCAATTTAAGAAATCTCTATTAACACCAATTGCTTGCAGGTGGTAAACTGGTGCAATGTACTTAAACCACCCCACAATGCAACAGACCCACCCACAATGGCAGCAATGTTCGTGATAGCCAGGAGTCTGCGTATTCGGGCCCTTGCTCAGAGGAGAATGAGACAGGAACGTATATTCAGGCTGCGCCACACTCTGTTCCAGCACACTGAAGAGGACATCTATGACAAGTACAGACTGCACCCACAGACCATAATGGACCTGATTGAGGAGCTGAAACCCTACTTGGAGCACCCTACACACAGGACACAAACAATTCCGACACATGTGCAGGTCCTGTGCTCCCTGCACCTCCTGGCATCAGGGAGTTTTCAACGGGTAATAGCAGAGGTTGGTGGGGTGTCACAGAGTGCACTTTCGCGTTTCTTCCATGCCTTCCTAGATGCAATGCTACAGAGGCTCTCACATCACATTTACTTCCCCGCCACCCAACAGGCATTACAGCAAACAAAACTGGACTTCTACCAGATTGCACGTTTCCCCCACGTCATTGGCTGCATTGACGGGACCCATGTAGCCATCACACCCCCAGCAGCAACTGAATATGTCTACAGGAATCGGAAATGCTTCCATTCCCTCAATATACAGATTGTGTGCAACGCAAAGTATCTCATCACAGACATCGTATCCAAATACCCCGGCAGTACACATGACTCTTTCATCTTCAGACACAGTGGAATACACAGACGTCTGAGTGCTGGAGAGTTTGGGGAGGGGTACCTGCTAGGTAAATACATGGCACACATCAATACATCCACTACATCACTTGAGGGGGGGGACATTGACTTACCTATTGTGTTTGTCCATGCAGGTGACAGTGCCTATGCAGTGCATGACTTCATCCTGACCCCATATCTGGATCCTGCAAATGCAAGTGAGAGGAGCTACAACAGGGCACACAGATCTACACGCTGCGTCATTGAGCGTACCTTTGGAATCCTGAAGAGCCGCTTCAGGTGCCTGCTTTAAAGTGGAGGCGCACTGCAATACAGCCCTGAGACCTGCTGTAAAATTGTGGCAAGCTGTGCAATGCTACATAACATGGAAATGAGGAAAGGCACGACAATTGATGTGACCGATACAGACACATCGGATGACGAGCGCCCTGCTCCCCCTGCCAGACCTGCAGCAGGAGTTGGGGCAGCTGCTGGACGCCAGAGACGGACAGAGATCACACAAAACTACTTCTAGGTGAGTAATGATGAAATGAGACAACAAAGCTTGATGATGTGTGAAGTGTTTAATCACACTTCACATTAAAGAAATAGTAGCTGTCCCCAGCACATGTTGTGCACACAGTGCAGGTAAGGCACAAGTAATTGTGCGAACAGCATTTTCGGGTTGATGCACCGGTGTTGCAGTGAGTGTCCCCGCACATGTTCACCTCCTTCGGTGACGTCCTGGCTGAGTGCCCCCCATGGTGTTCCCTTGGCCTGCACCCTGTCTGGCACTGCGGCATCTTTCCCCTGGCAAGGTGGGAGTGAGGCTGCTCCGACTTGAGGTGTCCTCACTCTCGGCAGAGGCCATGAGTGCGCTGCCACCAGCATTGGCTGTCTGCAGCTGCTCCACAGCAGTGGTTACCTGCGCAAGCCCTCGGGCAATATCCTGGCAGCAGTGTGCCATGTCGACCTGCATTGTTACGCTTCTGCGTGTGAGGGTGCTGGTGGTGGTGCAGAGGCGGTTCATGGCCTTTGTGTAATTGTGTAGGCGTGCATTGGCACGTCGGCCAGCCCTGTCATTGGCGGCTTGGGTGTGCCTCAAAGTGGCACAAAGCTCATGGATCGCCCCTGCCATGGCCACGAAGCCCTCCCCCATGTTCTTCTGGTCCTTGTGTATGCGGCATAGCTGCCGATTAATTGACCGCAGTGCCTTGCTTTGCAGGCGCTGTTCCTGCAGCATGCTCTGTTCCAGGCCTGAGAACACGGACCCTTCTGCTTCAGTTGCAGTGCTGCTCCTGGGCCTTGATCTGGATGTCTCCTGTGGTCTACTCCTTGGCGTTTGTGTGTCATGAATGGGCATATGTGACACACCCTGACTCCCCTCTCTCCTGTCGGTGTCATCCCCTGTGGCAGGTATTTCGTCCTCAAATGGAGGCAGTGGGGGCACATGTGCGTGCTTCCTGCGCTGGATTGGCTGCTGCTCTGTGTCATCGCTGGAGTCCACAGGGTGTGCAGGCTCCTCTCCCTCTGCACTGTCTTCTTGTGCCATGCCATGTGCTGTGGATGTAAAGGGGACTACATGAGTTTGTGTTATTGTCTGCATGTGGCAATCAATAAAGTTCCTACTTTTTTTTGGCTAACCTCTGACACTGTATCATTCACTTATCCCCAATCCACATGTTGCATTTAATTTCCTTAGTCTCATGGACACACAGTCAGACACAGTACTACGAGTCCCATGATGCATTGCTGGGTGTGCTGTAAGACCTGGCCTGGATTGACATTTTGGGAGTTTACTATGCGCATTTGGGGAAGTGTGCATGGGATGGGGAGGAGTGCAGATTGATTTTGCATGCATCTTACCTTGACTGCTGGATGCAGGGTCAGAGCTGTCTATATCAGCCACACCACCAACGCTCTCAGGCAGGAGAGTAGACTCCACGAGCTCCTCATGGGGGGTTGGCTGCTCTGCAGTGGATGGTCCTCCTCCAGTCTGATTGGCGTCCTTCAGTCTGGCTGCCACCCTCTCCTTGGACCTCTGGCGCATGTCGTACCACCGCTTGCGCAGCTCTTCGATGGTACGTGTGGTGACTCCCACTGCATTCACCTTATTCTGTATTTCTAGACAGATTTTCTTCTTCCTCGCCTCTGGGACACACAGTGCCTTCTTGCCGAAGAGGAGCTCATGGCTGCAGACCATCTCCTCAATGAGGACCTCCTTTTCAGAGAACTTATGTTTTCTCTTCCTTTTCTCTGTATCCTTGCCCTGCTGTTGTTTGGTGGAATCCATTGCTGGTTGCACTCTCCTGGGATGCCTCCTCACACTCCCCAAGCAGCCTCTGGGTGTGGCTCAGGTGAGCAGGTGCAGGAAATCACTCCAGTTTCCTGTTTGTGATGTCATCAGGCTGCACCTGGCTAGCAGAATCCCGTTTTTGCGATTTCTTAATTAGCGAATTTCGCTATTAAGAAATCGCAAAACGGGTGTCTGCAAATTATTTGCGATTTTTAAGATATCGCATTTGATTTGCGATTAATTTTTTACATCCCGTTTAGCGAATCTGAATTTGCGAATCGCAATATATCGCAAATTAGGATTCGCTAAACGGGAGTTTGATACATATGCCCCTTAGATCTGAAACTTGCTTAGAATTTTCTTAAATTAAGTTACTGCATATTATCAATAATTTTAAACAGGCAACACATACTTTTTTAAAAAGTTGTTAATGAGTTTTGATGCAAAACACGATAGTTGTGATCACTGTTCATATTTTAAAAAGCACTGACAAAGCCAACAAGTCTGATGTTGGCTGCCAAACCTGGCACTGTCTAGGCTAGTTTTGTCATGGGTTTTGTCAAACTTTATTGCTGGGTGATCTGCTGCCCTCACCTACTTTATAACAAAATAGGTGAAGGCAAAATATGTTTTTAGTTTCAAAACGCACACATTGTCATAGTAGTCGGTGGCATTGAAGGGAATTTTGTGTACAAATGTGTTGCCTGTGAAAGAACAGAATGCCTTCACTCACAAAGGCAGAATGGGCTGACTCCTTGCCCCATAATGTAGCAAATGACGTAACAGAGCAGTGGATGAGGAGGGCTGGCTGAAAGCCCATAGAAATAAGTATATGATTCATGTAATTTTAATACAATCAAAAGGTCTTGACTAACCACAGACGTACACATCCTGCACACTCACTAAAGATATGGGTGATTAAAGGAAATAAAAAATATTTACACTTGACTGGCTACCAAAGGCAGCCTGCAGCGTACAGTTACTGCTGCCTTTCACACCTAAGAGTGCGCTGTAAAAATATTTAACAAACAACAATTCCAAAGTTTGACATTTCGTCTATTTGAATTTTCGTTCTAAGGAGACTCATTTCAACATACTCTATTGACTGCAGGGCTTTGAATGTTGCCAGTGGATATGAGAAATGTATTGATTATTATTTCTGCTAAAGTGTGTAGCTGGAACTGTGCCAGACTACACAACAACTGTACAAAATAAAAGCTGTAAGCAGAAAGAATAACAAACGCGTCTAGACTTCATCTGAATCCCAATATTGCAAGTACAGAAAAGAAGAAACGGCGTGCAGGGGAAATAAGACACATACAACTAATATATGTCACGTTAATGAATTACATGGTGTATCTTTTAATTGCTTTAATTGTCTTATGACACCCGAATATTGAATGTAATCTCTGCATCTCCTTGAGAATGTAAATTGGAATATCTACCTGCTTCACAGCAGGTCCATATGTCCTATGAGCTGGATAGAACTATAGACAAACACAGACACCTTCACTTTAATAAATTCAAACATTGTATTACTTTTTACGCAGTACAGTAACTTGTTATGGTAAATAATACATTTTAAATGTGTAGTATACACAAATATTTGTGATGTTACATAACTTTCCATTGATCTGGGTGCATTTCGTCCATCTGATAATAGCTTATGCTGACTCTTACTTTTAGCCCATTAACGTTAAGGCCAGCCTAATGTAAATATCTCATTTGAATTCAGTCCAGGGTGGACCAGGTTGAAAATCATTATCTGTAATGCCTGTCCTTTGGCCCATGTAAAATTAATTAGTGGCCTCATGCCAGGTCCCGAAGGAATGGTGTACACACCATGAAGTCACTGCCTCAATTGACACTAATTGAAACCCTAATTGGCAGAGCTGATGATTGAACAGCATAGGTACCAAACCACCCCCTCACAACAGGGCTGCAGCCTGCATCTTTATGTGGACTCTATGATCAATGAGCACACTGGAACCTAGACTGCCAATGTAGCAACATTCAAAACTAATGCATCCATCAATAATTAACATATAAATTGTTCCTTTAGGGTATGATCACATTCGGGAGACGATATGAACTAGAAATATAGGGCGTTTTATATATATATATATATATATATATTTCTATTTATATTAAGCAATTTGTAACTTGTACATACGTGAGGCTCATTTGCACATATTGTTTCATTATCGTAAAAAATATTTGATGGCCAGGAAACATTTAGCCCTGTTCGTTTCTATTACTGTTGTCATTGATATTTTCGATATTTTCTCCAAATGATGAACTAATTTGTTTTAAACATGTATTTGCCTGAGGGTGCATGCTAACTAGTATTCTCATCCTCAAATATAAAATGGGAATGAAGAACACGTGCCTTCCTACAGAAGCAATACAGTAGCATACATTATAGCAAAAATATGTTTAAATATTTAATAATTTATCAAGTGCTTTTAAAAGAGCACAGTTATTACTTTGAGCATACATTTCTCGATCTTGGTTCCCAATTGCAGCTCTCATATTTCTTCAGCACGCTAAAACTCCAATATTTGTGTTTTTTAATGTTCTTAATAGCACGTCTGCTTGTCTCTGAGGTAGTATTGTGATGGCGTTCCGGTAGTTGTGTGATGGAACCACGACTCACAAAACCATGCATGCCTTAACAACTCATTCTTAACAATGACTGCGTCTTTACCACGCATGCCTTTACCACTCTTAGCTTTATAACGAATTTCGGGGCATATTATCAAGCCAGGCGATAACATTATCGCCGCTTTAGCGGCAGAAAACTGCCGCTAAAACGGCGATAATGGGTTTGATAATATGCTCTATGGAATTCCAATTGAAGTCCATGTTAGACGTCCTTCACATCTAACATGGGCTTCAATGGGAATTCCATAGAGCATATTATCAAGCCCATTATCGCCGTTTTAGCGGCAGTTTTCTGCCGCTAAAGCGGCGATAATGTTATCGCCTGTCTTGATAATATGCCCCTTCGTTGTAAAGGTATGATTGGTAAAGGTATAGGCGTGGTAAAGATCACACCCCACCCCCTGCCCTGAGCCCTAAAACCTGGCCTCCAGCCCTGCAATCTACCTGCCACAACTCTACTACTCCAACCCCCTACCTTAAGCCCTAAAACCGAGGCCCGAGCTGAAAAAATGACCCCGACCCCAACACCCCCACCCTGAGCCCTAAAAACTAGCCCCAGACCAGAGAACTTTCACTTACCCCATCCTGCCCTGAGACCTAAAACTCGCCCCCAGCCATAAAAACGACCCCGACCCCAGCCACGGCCCTGAGCCCTAAAACTGGCCCCCAAACATAAAAACTACTCCAAGCCCCCAACAGTCATCCCCCCTGGGCCCCAGCCGTACTATGGGGCATATTATCAAGACAGGCGATAAAATTATCGCTGCTTTAGCGGCAGAAAACTGCTGCTAAAACGGCGATAATGGGCTTGATAATATGCTCTATGGAATTCCAATTGAAGTCCATATTAGATGTGAAGAACATCTAACATGGACTTCAATTGGAATTCCATAGAGCATATTATCAAGCCCATTATCGCAGTTTTAGCTGCAGTTTTCTGCCGCTAAAGCGGCGATAATTTTATCGCCTGTCTTGATGATATGCCCCTTATTTATTTATTTGCAGAGTTTTACATAGCGCTGGCTAGACCTAGAGGTATCAGAGCGCTTTACATGAGGATTAGCGAGTTACAAAGATTACATCATGAATTTCTAGAGCATAGCATAAAATAGACACACATCCTATGGGGAATGGAAGGTAGAGGGGGGAAAATTAAAAAGGGGTTGAAAATTAGGCCTGGGCGAAAATTTTGTTCCGTTCGCGATAATGTGACATTTTCGTGTTCCACGGAGAGCGCGAAAATGTCAAAATTTCCGGTTTCCGCAGCTTGGCGATCATTTGTTTCTTGCTCGCGCTGTAAAATAATACATTCTCGCGCGCGCGCGATCGCCTTACCTGAATCCCTGCGTTCGCCGACAAGTTTTCTTGATCCGGTCGCGTTCTCCATGAGATGTTGTATTGTTTTTAGCCATTTGCGCTGTCTCGCGACAGTTCGCGCCCGCAGTGATGTCATGCGTCGCGTGATCACGTCTTTCTTCTCGCGATCATGCACCGCGAGACAACTCAAAACAAGATGGCCGCGCCCGCAAGAAACCACATGGGTAAGTTGGCGACCCGCAACCATGCAGAAAATCTCGCGAACATGCGGGAAAAAAACTTCCGCATCTTCGCGATATTTCCGCTTGTTTGCAATAATTTTAAACATTTTCGCTATAATTTGCGAAAGTTAATTTCGCAAATTCCGCCCACCCCTATTGAAAATTCGTCGGAAAGATGGGGGAGGAAGGAGACACAGCGGAGAGATGAGGAAACTATGCCCAAGGTCCGGCTGGGTAGGTGACGGCCGAGGAGGTGATCCACAGCCAATCTCCTCTATAGCTGACTAGGAAGCTCCGCCGGGCATCAGCCATACTACTAGGCCGATGCCCGGCGGTCGGTAAAAAAATTCACGGTTCTTCAAAGGTTTCAAGATCAAACGCGGGAGTAGGAGAGTCAAAGCACTGCAGCTAATAAGAACCCCAGGTGAGTATTAAGGTCAAAGGAGGGGATAGATTCAAGGGGATTAGGGCCAAAAAGGCAATCCCTAACCAGGGAGCTCCCGGCCGAAGCTCCAACACCTTACTTATCAAGCTGCGCCACGATCCATCCTGTCCTGATCCTTCCTGTTCCTTTCTCAGCCCTTCCACTCTGCATCTAGAGCATTGAGTACCTTAATCATGCACTTGCATGGTTGAGACATATGCGTGGTTAAGGCACGCGTTGCTCTGCTTGCATCGAAACTGCACACGTGGTTAAGTCAGCATTGTAAATGCAGTTTCCCCGTTCCAGTTGGCATAGTGCTTTGTGTGCTTAGTCTCATTAGAATTCGTTTCTGCTTCACTCTTCCTTCTACCACAACCTCATTATTTTCATGTGGTGGGTCCACGCTGGTTGCTTTACAAATTCCTTGCATGCCTCTAAAGACAAGGATTACCATTTAATAGCAGACTCTTACCTGGCAGGTAAGCATGAGGTGTTAAACAGTCAAAACCCATACAACCCATACAAGGAGAGGACTTGGCCTAACGGCTAGGGCGCTCGACCGGGGAACTGGGTTCGAGTCTCGGTAATGACGCGGAACATCCTGTGATTCTGGGCAAATCACTTAGGGGCATATTATCAAGACAGGCGATAAAATTATCGCCGCTTTAGCGGCAGAAAACTTCAGCTAAAACGGTGATAATGGGCTTAATAATATGCTCTACGGAATTCCAATTGAAGCCCATTTTAGAAGTGAAGGACATCTAAACTGAGCTTCAAATGGAATTACTTAGAGCATATTATCAAGCCCATTATCGCCGTTTTAGCGTGAGTTTTCTTCCTCTAAAGCGGCGATAATTTTATCGCCTGTCTTCATAATATGCCCCTGTATCTCCCCGTGCCTAACAAAAAAAAAAAATGAATATGTGTCCTCATGTAATGTAACTGGTGCTATATAAAGCGCTCTGATACCTGATTGGATTCGGGTCAAGTTCGCGCCATATAAAATTCTGCACAAAAAAAAAAAGACTGATATACGTGGATCAGTTTTGTGTGCATGTGCAGATGCATGTTTGGAACCAAACGTGTTTATCCCCTAATGCAGACCCATTTTGCCTAATTTGATATGCATTTTGGATTATAGGTGTAAATCAGGGCAGTGTGTCCTTAAATATGCTCCTCTGTATATAGGAGTGGAGTTATGCTTCGTATAGTGTCCCTGTAGGTAGCACAAAGCCCTTTTGTACCTCTGGAGTTCTTTTAATTTTAAAGATTATATATTTTGACTTCAGCCAGATTTTGACATTGTGAAAGCACATCTACTGTTAGCCTGTGTCTTGTTATGTAATTGTTCAAGCCATATTCAATAACAAGGTATAGTTTGAACCATTTGACCATAGGTCCTGAGCCTCTTGGCATATGCTCTACCAAGGATCAGTGTCTGCAATAGATTACATTTGTTCGCCTCTCTTTTTTTTAGCAATGCAGTTTACACATGAAATCTTAATTTGGTTACTTTCCTAAATACGAATCTGATCAATCTCTGCCTATTTTAAACACCAACCTAAACTGAATTGTAGTAATCGTGGAGTGAAACGAAAGAATTACTCTGAAAAGAAAATATTTGTGGTTTAGAGTTAATTTTAGACATTTGCATTAAACAAAGGTATCAAGCAGATTTCAAAGTATAATCTATTTTAAATCTTCGCAATTCATTTGTGATTTTTTGGTGGGTACAGAGTCATGAACCCCTTCAAGGATAATACATCTGAAAAATAAATGATTCAGAAAGATTAAGGGAAGACATTTTCCCTTTGCTGAATGCGCAATCTGAAAATTCTTGGAGGATCCAAGAGTTTGGATGATCTGATTTTATTTGGAAGCAATGGAATAATTGTGCTGCTATAATATTCACGAGGCAGGAGAGCGTTGCCCCATAATGCCTTGCAGGCCCGGACCGGCCTGGAAGAGAAAACTGCTTTTTTTCTGCATGTGGTGGCCCCCGGAAGACGGGGTCACCACGACGTGTGTGCCAAGGTGCAGGGGGAGCTGCAGGAGCAACGCAGCCTCCCCCAGCACGAAGGGAAAAGTCCCTTCATAAGTCTCTGGGGACTCTGACGAAATAACCCCTCAAGGACTCAGCCAGAATTTAATCAGCTCCTGGGCTGGCATCTTTGTTTTACAGCTGGGGGTGTGTTGATAAGTGCACTAAGGGATGAAGGGCTGAGTTGGGAATCCCCTGGAGGTGAAGAGGTACAATTGCACAACGTGCATTGCTAATGTAATTTCTATGAAGTGCATTGGCCAATAGGTGAAGAAGAACCCAGACTGTTAGCCACTAAGATGTAGAGGTGTATACTTCATGGTCAGTAGGAGATGCTCAGTCAGGGCTATGTGTCTACAGGTGTGCCTATTTTAAATGTTTGTTGAGCTAATGAGGTGGGTCGCCACTGGGATGGTGCCAGTTCGCAGGGCTCTCGCTCCAGGTTATGTTCAACTAACTGCATTAGGGGGCAAGATGATGTGCATACATGGGAGTGGTGGTACTGGACCCCAGCCCCCTGCGGGAGGGGTAGAGATGTTATGCAATGGCACAAAGTAATTCCAACAACTTAGGTATATTTTTAAATTGGTGCATAGTATTGAGTAGTGTGTTTGTTTAATAAATGTACTCTTACTTTTATAAAGCAAAGTACAGACTGGACAATCAATTATTGAGTGTTATTTCTACGTACCTGTCAATGGTGATTTCTAGCCCACACCACCTCCCTTGAGTAAGCCTTAGACTGCTCTGCAACGCTACCCTCTGAGAGTCAGGCCTTTTGTTCCCAGTGAAGGACATATGTGACATGTTATTGGGCAGGCCTCACAGATACGGTCCCATTTTCCAACATTGGTGTCTAGCGGCGAGAAACATAGTATCCCATTCTGGTACGCATTTATAGCATTTGATAAGTCCAGTTTTGTCAAACATTACCTATGCAGTAATGAGCAAATGGAAGAGAACAAGGCTCTGAGAAGGGTTCAAATGTTTGGTTATGTGGACTATAAGTATGGGAAAGGAAAGCCCAGCGCACATATATGTCATTTTAAGATATTATGGTTTAAATGTAAACTGTAATGATATGACTGAGTTATGTTGATTATCATGTGCTAGCGGGATGGTGCTTTCCAGGAAATGATTGAATACAAATGTTCTAAGCCATATTGTACACCTTTGAACCCTAACACTACATGCATTACACCTGCATGAGGAGGGTTTCTCCTCAAGAGATAGGGACAGCAACTGATACCTACATCACAGATGGGGGTATAGGGGTGGATTGACCTTGGGGGGACAGCAGAGGTAGGGGTCCTGGGAGATTCCAGTGCTTTTTAAGGGCAGGGAGGGTTTCCAGAGAAGGGGCCCCAGATATCCTTCCCCCGCTGAAAGTTTTCTTGCCATTGGTGCAGGGCAAAACCACTGGAAGGTGGGGCAGGAGGTTTCTTTACCCCTGGTAGTAACACCCCAGGGGTTCCTATGGTGGGGGACCCCTTGAAACTTTTCCAATGGTGAGAGGAGGGTGTGGTAATGTTGTGGGTCTGGCAGGCCCCCCATGTTATCTGGTGGGGAGGTGAGCAACCCAGGGGTTGCCCCTGGTAGGGGGGTGGCTCCCGAGGAGGGTAGTTCACGAGCAGGATGTGTAGTGGTAGCCCCTAGGTACACTAGGTGGGCTAGGTAACTGACCCAGTGGAGATCTGAGTGGGGGTGATATTCTCCCTAGATTCCCGGTGAAGGGTTAGTGGTGGTCCCTGAGGTGTCAGGGTCGGTTAGGTGGTTACCCAAGGAAGCAACAGGATGTCATTCTGGAGCTGGTGTTGTGAACCTGAAGTGGTGTCTTGGGCGATGCCTAGCCAGTGAGCAGTCAGGTAGGTCCTGTGGGACTTGGACCTAAGGACCCGAAGCATGGGGGTGTTCCCCTAGCTCATGGCAGGAGGTGGACTTCTGCAAGGTAGTACCACCCTGAACACAGGTGGGGCCCATCTTAAGTGAAGGGACCCTGTATTTCTCAAAGGGGTAGTGCAGGTCTTGCCGGGTTCTTTAGGGTCCCTGGCTGAATGTGGTAGTACTACCCTGATGGCAGGTGGGGCCTATCTTAAGTGGAGGGACCCTGCCCTTCAGAAGGGGTGGTGCAGGCCATCCAGGGATCATGAGGGTCCCTGGACGGTCTCCCAAGGCGCTGTAGGGAAACCAGAGAGAGCCATGAGAGGTGGGTCTGGGTGTAGCTAACTCAGGGCCCACAGGCTCTCTAAGGGTACTCCGGAGAGAGAGCATGCCTCTCGGAGGGAAGGGTGCATAGGCCCTGTTCTTGTAGTGGAGAACAAGGAAGGGGTCTAGGTTCCTGGGGTAGTTTCCATGTGGAGCTACTGATGGGGGAATGAGCTGTAGGATGTCTGATAAGGCACCCTCAGTGTTCCTCCCTGCCACTGCCAGTGTAGTAGTGAGGCCGGTCTGAGGTCCTATCAGGGAGCGAGGCTAGTGGCCAAAGGGTGCTTTTCTGTGGTTGGGAAAGCACAAGTGGCTGTGCTTTCTTTAGGGAAGCCAGTCATCCCAAGAGGGTGGTGGCAGTTGAATGACCCCAGCAGCAGACAGAGGGTGAGGGTCCAGAGAGGTTGCATCTTTGGGGTGCAAGGACCAAATGGAGAGAGGGTACTGGTTGGAACAAACTCCAGAAGGGAGACCAGCTAGTGACCCCAGGGATGGGATGTACACCTATCCCAGAAGATCGCATCGGTGCTGAGGCACTGTACCCTTGTCCAGAGAAGTGGTAGGCATAGTGTTGCATGCTCAAGGGCAAAGGTGGGCCTAGTTAGGCTGAGTCTATGTAGACCATGAGTGACCTAGAGGTATCTAACCTAGAGACCGGAGGGTTCTTAGGGTAGTCTGGGATCCCTGTCATGGGTGGAGGTTTCATGGAAGGGAGGAGTAGGTGGTCTGAGCGGATAACTGGTGAGCAAGTGGGGTCTGGTCACAACCCCTTTTAACTAGTTCTTGCTGACTACGGGAAGAGTACCCATGTAGTCTGGCTACTTCTTCCCTGTAGGAATCAGCTGGGCACGGCGTGTGTTAGAAGGTGGTTCTGACACTCTGAGCCGGACAGATTTTTTGCTTTTTGAGCACCTAATTGTTGAGCTTTTACTGTAGGAGAGCCTCATAAGTTCGAACCTCACCCACAGTGAACTCATAATGAAAGAGACTACATGTGGATTTTACTGGTGTCCCCCTGGCTTGACTAGGCCTCTGCGCTGCAGCTGGAGTAAGGGGCACAGGGCTGGTTACATGCAGACACATGTGTACATGCATGTGCACAGGTGTAGGGGCTGCACAGGGGAGATTCCTAGCATGAGTAGCCAAGGAGCAGGGACTGGGGGCTGACCCTGCCAGACTGAATTAATGACCTTCTTCTCCAAACTGTAGCCTCAGACGCCCAGCCCTGCACCACAAGCATTCCAAGAGCGAGGGCCTCCACTCCAAAGAAGAGAAGATGGCTGGAGCTACAGGTTCATCCATCAGCAGCTGACACTTGGTGCCAGGCACCAGGCTGCTCTGGAGAGAAGGCAGCAAGGGGGGAAAGGTGCTCTCAGAGACTATGTGGCATGAGACCCCTGCACTACACCATTTTGACCAAACCCAGAGGCCTGGGCAGGAAGGAGGGAGCAGTGTCAGAGAAGTGTCGCTGTGTGTATAGGGCAAACCGAGAGTTCCTGCCAACCCCCTCCCCAATTCTTTAAAAGAACTTGCACATGAAGAGTAGCTCTCTCTGGGGTGTGGTCTGCTGAGGCAGAGGGTGCTGGAGCCTGTTGCAATGGGCAGTTGGAAGGAGGAACCCCCTGACTGTCCCAGGATCCTGAACAGTGCCAGGAGAGTAGCCCAGCACCAGTGAGCAGAGGCCTGGGCCTCTGCTCAAGGAGAAGAGAGGCCCAGGTAGAGAGCCAGGTGAAAGGCTGGCGCAGGGAGCCAATGAAGACAGCTCCCTGCTGAATGCACCCTCCTTGAGACCAGGAGGACGAAGGAAAGTGCTCCCATTGGCCAGAATCGCGAAGATCGGTCCCCTGGGGGCTCAGAAATGCCCCCCAGAAGGTAGGCAACCTTTGACCTCTGGCAGACCGACGACAAAACATGTGGGGCTCTGCCACTGGTCTTGGATATGCCCCCAGGGTGGGTCAGGTCCCGGGAGTTGCCCCAACTCAACGCAAAGTCAAGGAGCACCCTCGCATTCCCGTGAAGTGTCCCCAAAGGGGTGCCAGGAGCCCACTTAGGCCCCCAGTGAAAGCGGTAGCCGGGGAGCACCTCCTGGAGTCCTATATATCCCTGGGGACCACCACCCCCCAGGGCTGGCTACTGCAATGTACCGGAATGCCCACCTCTGGGACATTGCCGTTTGCTATGGCAGGGCAGAGCACGGCTCCCGCCCGGTCATAGCAAACGTCTGCTTTGCTTCTTGGAAGTGAGAGCAGGAAACCTGCTCTCATTTCCAAGAAGGAAAGCAGTATTGCTTTTGGGCAAGGGGAGCTGCATGTTAGCAGTTCCCCTTGCCCAAAAGCAATGCCGTCTCCTGCAGGAGGTGGGAGCCCGGCATGGGCCGTGGACGTGGAGGCATTGGTGCTCCCCCACGGTCCCCAACTTGAGAGACGGCTCTGGGGGATGGGGTCCCCGGGGCATATTTGGCCTAGGAAGGAGGGCCACTTTACCCCATCCAAAATAAAAAAAAATGTTATTCAAAATAGAATATATATATATATATTATCTACTGGCGGTCGCCAGTAGATAGTTATAGTTAGGACCGTGTTTCCATAGGAAATCTGAAAATTCTATTTTGAATAACTTTGGCGCCGGTTGACGAATCCTCGCGAATTTTTCAAAACTAATGGGGCGCTCCGCTCAGCTCCTACCCTGAAAGTCTCGGGGTGATTCGTCAAGCGGGGGCTGAGAAAAAAGGGGGGTCCCAAAACGCGTTTTCCCCATGCATTTTCCCATAGGACCTTTAGTCGAAGGTACAGCCCGAACGGCTGAACTGAATTACTTGAAATTTGGCAAAGAGGTAGTCCTCAGGTCAGGAATGTGCCTTTTGCATATATGGTGTCAATCTGTTCAGTAGTTCCTGAGAAAATTGCAGTTAAAAGTACATAACTATCTATATGCGCGCACCATGCGCGCACGGTGCCATGCGCGAGCGTAATTCTGATTGGTGGTTAGATGTCAGTCAACATTCGAATCGGTCGAAATCAGGAAGTGTCGGACGCCATTTTGTGTGTGGCAGTGAAAACCAAAGGTGGAGAACGTGAAAAGGGGGCAGGGTAGAGAGTTCATGACCCCCTAGCCTTTGTCAGGGGGTCCCTGAAGGACCCTGAAGGGTGAAAAAAACATTTTTTTTTTCAAAAAATCGCGGGGTGCGCGCATGGTGCGTGCACGGTGCGCGCACAGTGAAAAACCCTTAAAAAAGAAAAAAACATTTTAAACCAGCCATTACATATTACAGGATACAGTCAATCTATAACTATATACATCGGAATTGTAAAATAAATATATAAAAATATAATACATATATAAATTAGCATTTAAAAAACCTTACAAATTCACAAAAAAAAACATAGGTTTCACACACATTATAGTTAGAAATTAGCATTTAAAAAACCTTGCAAATTCACTTAAAAAACCATAGGTTTCACACACGTTATAGTTAGGAATTAGCATTTTAAAAACCTTGCAAATTCACTGAAAAAACCATAGGTTTCACACATGTTATGGTTATACTCGTAAAAAACCATTGAAATTCCCCTGTTGTAATTAGTTCAGCTAAATATAACTCGCGTGACCGCAATCCACTGCTGATGATGATGATGTCACATATTACATCACTGTATTCACTAAGATACTGTTAATAACAGTTATACAATTAATTTTACAAAAAAAAAACATCCATTTAGACACTTATTTACCCATTTATTCTTCCATTAACCTTTAGATATACATATATAAAAATATTTATTTTTCACAAAGACACATATTCACTGGATGATGTCATCAGTGATGTCATCAGTGATGTCATTTGATATGTCATCAGTGATGTCATCAGTGATGTCATGAGTGATGTAATATGTGACGTCATCAGCAGTGGATTGCGGTCGCGTGAGTTATATTTAGCTGAATAATTAGTTTTTTCAATGAATTTGCAAGGTTTTTAAAATGCTAATTCCTAACTATAACGTGTGTGAAACCTATGGTTTTTTAAGTGAATATATATATATATAGATATATATATCATATATAAACTTTACAGAAACACACAGTCACTGGAAGATGTCATCAGTGATATCATTTGAGATGTCCTCAGTGATGCGATCAGTGATGTCACTGACCATGTCATGAATGATTTAATATGTAACGTCATCAGCATTGCATTGCGTCGGTGTGAGCTATAGTTAGCTTAACTAACTATAACATAACGGCTGAATTTCTCTGGTTTTGTACGAGTGAAATGTCCAACTAACTACAACATCCCTGAAACCTATGTTTTTTCAGTGAATATATATATATATATATATATATTCACTGAAAAAACCATAGGTTTCACACACGTTATAGTTAGGAATTAGCATTTAAAAAACCTTAGAAATTCAGTGAAAAAACCATAGGTTTCACACATGTTATAGTTAGCTGGACATTTTACTCGTAAAAAACCAATGAAATTGCCCCGTTATAGTTAGTTCAGCTAACTATAACTCGCGCGCCCGCAATGCACTGCTGATGACGTCACATATTACATCACTCATGACATGGTCAGTGACATCACTCATGACATCACTGATGACATCTCAAATGACATCACTGATGACATCACTGATGACATCATCCAGTGAATGTGTGTTTTTCTGAAAATTAAATATGTTTTATATATGTGTATCTCAAGGTCGATGGAAGAATAAATGGGTATATAAGTGTCTAAATGGATGATTTGTTTTTGAAAAATTGATTGTGTTACTGACTGATTAAGTGTATCTCTCACTTTGTGTATAAGTGGCTGCATGGGTTGGTGAGTAGCTACATGGGTGTCTATATAGGTTATTAGTTGTTTTTTTGAGTATCAGTCTGAGTGTCTGTATGGTACGGTGGGGGGTATTACGTAGTGCATAGATGCATGAATGAGTGACTCACTGTTTGTATGTGTTGAAGACAGCATGTGTGCAGGACTGTATGGGTGGATGAGTGTGTGTATGGGTGTGTTAGTGAGTGAATGACTGTCTCAATAGTGTCTTCAGGAGTAACTACATATGTTTTTAACTAGTATATGTGACTATTGGTGTATATATGTGAGTATATGTGAGAGGGAGAGATTGAAAGAGTTCCTGTATGAATAAGTATGTGTTTCTATAAGTGATTGTTTAAAAGACTAAGTATGTGTAAGTTTCCGTAGAAGTAAGTATGGTGGTGTGTGTATTACTGTATATGCAAGTAAATGTATGTTTTATTCTTTATTAGCATGAGTGACTATGTGTGTGAGTAACTCTATGGATGAGTGGCATTGTGTAACAGGATGTATAGATGTATGAGTACATATGATGAGTGAGTACATGTATGAGTGACTGTATAGGACTGTTGGTGAATGAGTGGATGTGTATGTGGATCTTAGAATTACTGAAGAGGTTGTTGTAACTGGTATTGGTATGTCCATTTTTTTGAAATTTTTAGTCTCTATTTTTGAATGTGTGTATCAAAGCTTATATTAAGGTGAGAGGAGGTCTGCCACTCTATCACAAGGATGATGTCATCAGTGATGTCATCAGTGATGTCATTTGAGATGTCATCAGTGATGTCATGAGTGATGTCACTGACCATGTCATGAGTGATGTAATATGTGACGTCATCAGCAGTGCATTGCGGGCGCGCGAGTTATAGTTAGCTGAACTAACTATAACGGGGCAATTTCATTGGTTTTTTACGAGTAAAATGTCCAGCTAACTATAACATGTGTGAAACCTATGGTTTTTTCACTGAATTTCTAAGGTTTTTTAAATGCTAATTCCTAACTATAACGTGTGTGAAACCTATGGTTTTTTCAGTGAATTTCTAAGGTTTTTTAAATGCTAATTCCTAACTATAACGTGTGTGAAACCCATGGTTTTTTCAGTGAATTTGCAAGGTTTTTTAAATGCTAATTCCTAACTATAACGTGTGTGAAACCCATGGTTTTTTCAGTGAATTTGCAAGGTTTTTTAAATGCTATTTTTTTTTTTATTCTTCATTTTTTTCAAACATATTTTTAATTTAATTTTCTTATCTTTTATAAAGACTATGCTTAAATTTTTAAAATCCTTAAATATTTTTTTTATATATATTTTTTAAAATAAACATGTAAAATTTATTTCCAGTTTTTTTATTTTATTTTTTTATTTTTTTTTATAGTACGCGTACCGTAAGCTCACGGTAAGCGTACGGTTTACGTAACGCCCGTAATCTATCTACGCTGCTTGCGTATAGTTACGTACTTTGCGTAGCCGCGCGTACTGCGCGTGGGACGCGTGCGCGCTTACGCAACACGCGTACGTTACGCGGAAGTGCCGGGGAGTGACTGTTATGCGCATGCGCGCAAGCGCGTGTCTTTTTTACGCGCACGCGTACTTTTTGCCGTAAGCGTACCGTAAGCGTACCGTAAGCGTACGGTAGGTCATGTGATCTTGAAACACAACTTTTGATTGGTTGAAACTACTTTCAGTTCTAGAACTCTCCTACACCACACCCATTCCCCTCATTTCTGCTTGTGATCCCTTGGGAGAAGGAGCTGGTTTGTCTTTGGGATACGATGGCAGAACAGCAGAGCTCTTCTGAGAGTGAGGCTAGCACCAGCAGCACTGTCTTGAGGCAGAGAGCGAGGAAAGTAAAGCCTTCTTATGTTTGGGATTATTTTACTTTTCCAGAAGGCCAGCAAAAGGTGAATGCACCCTTAGTTACTTGCAAGCTGTGTAAGCGTGTACTTTCTAGAGGTAATCCTAACAGGAAGTATTCCTTTGGGAATCACACCATGAAGAGACACCTCCAGGAAGTACACAGAAGGACACATGGTCATCTTTTTGGAGGTAACTCTTCAGAAAGACGAGCCAGTACATCCACAGCAGCTCAGCCTGGACCATCATCTGCAGGGCAGACTCCTTCTTCTGCAGGTCAGGTGAGCCCTTCATCTGTGGGGGGAGAATCTCCTTTTGCTGGCCCTCTGGAAATTAACCCTCGGTTTGCGAGGGTTGAAGTACGGTGCGCCACTTGTCACGATCTAATTACTTATAGGGAGACCAGTGTTTCCCTGGTGAACAGTAAAATAGATCAGCACACTTGTCGTACCGTCTAATATTCCCAATCTTTCTTTCCTCTGTCCCTGCATGAACACAACGGTTCTTTTAAGAGCCAACCTTATCTTTCATCTTTTTTTTTCTTTTTTTTTAAAAACTTTTTTTTTTTTTTTTACCGTACGCGTACGGTAAGCGTACCTTTTTTTTATTTTTAAAAAAAAAACACTAAAAATCATTTATCTCATTACAAAGTCCTTGAGAGACTACAATTTTTATTTTTAACTTACCATACTCACTCAAAAAAATATTTATTCATTTGTTTTTTTAAAAAATAGTTTTTAAAATGGTTGTAGTTTCCGAAAATTTTCTATATCGATCTGAAAATAAAGAAAAAAGTATTAATATTTTTTATCCATTTTATAATACAATACACATATTTACATTTTTTACAAAAAAATATTTTTGCCTTATTTTTGCTGTTTTCAGAATATATTGCATTTCACTATTAATTGTGAAAGCAATTGCATTCATCATTTTACAGCGGGCAAAAAAAATTAACAATCACAAAGATTGTATTAAAAAAGCCCAGAATGTCTTCTCACTTAAACTTATCATTACAGAAATGCATATTATTCTAAAAAAATATCATCTAAAAACAATACTTTTTTCTTTAAAATACCGTCTGATATGTTTGTTTCAGAAGTATAATCACAATATTATATCTCAAATAACTCCAAAATACATCTGATTTTATTTCCTTTAGGCCAAATAGTATTTTTTTTTTTTCCTGGAATAAATTTCCAAGGGAAAACCATTAAAATTCTAAAGTTTAATCTGTCCAGATCTCACCAATTCTCTGTAACATTTTGGTTCACGAAAATTTTTTGAATAATTTATTTAGTCCACAATAGAATTGCTTACTTTTCCACATGGCCAAATAGTAATTTTTTAAATCATTTTTGAAAAAATTTCCAATGGCAGTCCAATAGCATTCCATAATTTAAAATGTGCAGAAGTTACCGATTATCTCTAAATTATTGGTTTTTGAAAATTGCATTAAAATTTAAAAAAGTCCACATTACAATTGGTTATCTTTCCTTTAGGCCAAATGATAATTTTAAAAATCTTTTTTCTACAAAATTGCAATGGTAATCCAGTAAAATGGTAAAATTATTTTGTCCAGATCTTGCCAAATCTCTCTAAAATTTAGGTTTCAGGAAGATTAGATAGGAATTTGCTAAATCAAAAGGCAAACGTTGTTTGAAAATCAATTGGGAATCATTACACAGTGTCCAGCCTTTTTCACATTTTAGATAAACTGTGTAATGTCCAGAAGTAACAGTAGGTCCATCATGGAAAATTATTGCAACAGTTACAAAAGTTTTTCCTGAAATTGATAATTGCTGTCCTGTAAACTTCTTTATTAAAGTATCCAATTTTGATCCATCAGCTCTACATCGTTGCATCATTAAAATTACATACTGTCCGTATTCCCTTAAAATTAATGTTGAAAACATGTCAGAATTACACTCACCACATTTCATGCTATGATTAGCATCTTTAACTAATTTTGCAAAAGTGACTGTTTTACTCTCTGGCAATGTCAAATAAATAAACCTTTCATTATCAACAATAGAGCCACATATATTATAACAATTATCACAACTATGTTCCCATTTATAAGAGAGACCAAAAAAAATGTCAATGGGAACTCCTTCTTCTTCCACTACCTGAAGAAAATACATCAAAAATTCGTGTGCATCTTGCTGTTCATTTTGAGAAAACTGTGTTCGTCCTGAACATACATCTAAAAGTTTTCTAATTTCAGTAGCACTTTCTATTTGAGTTTTATCTTTACTCAGCTTTTGAAAAAGGAGACTGAGCTCTGAACAGAATCTTTTTCCCTGATTTACTATTATCTGCTCTTGCAAACTTTCCAGATAAAATGCAACATTCAGCACTACATTAGCGTAGCAGTTGACACCAGAGCTATTTTCAAAATGACATCCTACAACCTGTTCTTCATTTTCCTTATTCTTTTTGCTTGCAATTACATCACTCCTCTTTTTTTTCCTCTTCTCTACATCTTCATTACAGATATTCTCATTTCTCCTTTTACGAGAAACTACACGTTTCTCCAACACAGGATACTGACCTAAATGAGGAGCATAGCTTCTTCTTAATCTATTATACTCCTTTACACAGTTTGTATCAGCACTAACTTTTGAGTCATCAAAGTCTATCATGAATAAACCTGATAATGTTTTGACTCGTGACAAAGCTACATATGCCATACCTTCTTTGAACACAGTTGAACCAATGTTCACAAATGCACAATCTACAGTCAATCCTTGAGACTTGTGGATAGTTACAGCATATGCTAGTGAAAACGGAAACTGCTTCCTACGTACATATAAGTCTTTCACAAGCATGAAACGAACTGAACAACGACAAATGTCTTTAACTTCCTCTATCTGATCAAATTTTATCTGTAAACATTCAATTCCTTCTTTTTTCTGATAATTAATAAAACCCACAACTCTTCCCATCGCTCCATTCACTAAGCCTTTCTCAACATCCAAATTTCTCCTTAAAAACACTCTACAGTTCATGCAAACATAAAGATTTTTTTCTAATCCTGCTGTTTTGGAGATGTTCTTCTCTAGTGAGTCCAATTTATTTTTCAGTTTGCCTGTTACTGTGACTGTAATTCTTCCATCCTCAATTTTGTCCACTGCTTCCAATTTCCTGATGTCTTCCTTTTCCAATTTCAAAAGCTCCTCATTAAATATTGAGCATTCACGTAGAGTTGGCATTAAGCAGATGACACTTTTGTTTTCTGCAATATTCTTGTATATTTTCTCTGCAACTATTTCTTCCTTTGGAAATAAATTATGTAGCAGCCGACTCTGTAATGCTTTTTTCCCAACATCTGTGAGTAGTCCAATCCTGATATCTTTCAGAATACTTCCATATTCTTCATCGTTTGCTTGCCTCATATTAGTTGTAAGTTCCTTGTACTCAAAGAAGGACCAAATATTTGTATTTCCAATGCTTCCCAATGACTTCTTTGTGTCTTCATGTGTCACAGTATTAAACACTGGTTGTCCTTTAACTGGAGTAAGTTGCAAAAGATCCCCAAAAACTATGACGTGTTTTCCACCAAATAACACGTCATAGTCTGTCTTCAAAATTTGCTGCATTCTTAAATGCACAAAGGCAAGCATTAAGTTTGATACCATGCTCACCTCATCAATAATGAGAACTTGCATCTTCTTCAATACTCGTGAAACTTCCAAGGATGCTTCTCCAGTTAGCTTGTTGAATTGTATTTTGTTCTCATGCTCCACTGGTAACATTAGCAAACGATGTAAGGTGATTCCTTTTATGTTATATGCTGCTAACCCAGTTGGAGCAGTAACCACACAAGACAAAGTAGAATCCGTTTTTTGCTTTAGGTAGCTTCTGATGACTTTAATTAGGAAACTTTTTCCAGTGCCAGCTTGTCCGCTTACATACATCCTGATTGGATGAAATGATGTGCATGAGCACTCTTTTTTGATATGTAGAAATCCGTGATCAATTTTGTTTTTGATCTCTTCATAAATTTGTTGCTGCTCTTGATTCAGTTGTCTTTCCAAATTTTCTAAGTCTATAAATTCTTCTTGAGCTTGATTCATAGCCGTTTCCACTTCATTCATGGCTATTGATGCTTCATTTTCAACGATTGGTTGTCCTAGGGGATCTTGACTGTGTGTTCCTGAACTTTGGCTGTCCTGAGAACTGTCTCTAGCTATTTCTGCTGCAATTGTAGTTTCCTGTTCAATTTCTTCATTTAACATTTGCAGATAAGTTGAGAATGTACTGCATTGTATGCTGTCTTTGCAAGCATTAAAAGAATCTTCATAGCTCTGGAATTCTCCCAGTAGTTCATCCTCTGTACGCCATGGTTTAAACAACTGTAAAAGAGCCAAGTAGTAAAATTCTTTCTTGTCGGTAGTGTCGCAACTCAGCTTCCGGTGATTTATCAAACTTCCTTTGGTTTGCTTCACCAAACATCCTTCTTCACCAACAACTTTATATTTTCCACTGTTGATGTCTTCTGCAGCTTTCCGTGAATAAATGTAGTTCTGTAACACTTCATAGAGACACATGTTCTCCAGATGATGACTTCTCTTGGGATAATATGTGTCCAACATGTTTGTTTTCAATATGTCTGTACTTTCTGGGTCATTCTCAGCCAAATATTCAATTTCTCCAACAGATTTCAGTACCCGATTTCTCATTGCTGCAAGGCCTAAACTTGCCCAAATTATTCTTCTTGACTTCGAGTAGAGACTTGCAGAAGATAACCTATCTGAACATTCGTAGGATCCAATTTCTCGATGCGATAACATCTTCAAACTGAAACTGTACAGCTTCTTACTGACAGTCTTCTCGTGAGAAATCTCTTCCCACATTTCCTTCAATTCTGTTTTTTCTGATTTCGTAATGTAAGACGTTACATATCGAGCAACAGCAATGGAATTGTCAGCAACATACTGTATATCCATGTTAGCATTCCACATGGATAAAATGACTGGGTTGTAGTCATTTATATTTTTTGATTCTTCTTTTCTTTTAAGGTTGTAGGTATTCTTAGGTGATTTTCTTGTGATAGTATGTCTCACAGCTGACATAAAACTGTTGACTCTTCCATTTGTAAGAACAGGTCTAGGAAATCCAAATCGACATTTAGTGTAGTATTTTTCTTTGCTCTTGTATTTCCGTCGACAGTATTTTCCACACCGATGACTTTGGAAACGTAGAACTTGCTCCTTTAACTTGTTCTCTTCTGTGCTTTTAGGTATAGCACATGTTGCATATTCTTCAATGTAAGATAACACTGCTTCATCAGTATCTGTTCCAAACTTTGGGGCATCCTTGATCCACAGCAGCATATGAATATGAGGAGCACCTCTTGCCTGGTACTCTTTTCTCCAAAAGAAATCCACTACTTCTCCAAGGGGTGGATTTTTTTTATTGCAGATGAAGGACATCATAGCCTCAAATCTATGATTGAAATATCTGCAAACATTAACCGGATCCAATGAGCACAGTTCTCCTGCTGTCTTGTATTCGATGTTTTTAATGTTTGAATTGGCCTCTCGTAGAAAATCCAGTAAATCATCCCAAGCGTACTCGGCACAGCTTAGGGTAAGGAACCATGTTGGTGTTCCTAAATTGCGTAACATGCATTTTAGTTCACCATGGCGTCGGTACCAATATTCATTTGTCCCACGCTGACAAGCCATCAGATTGATCAGTTGTGTTTCCAAATGATCATCTCGGTGCTGCACTTTCTCCATAAAATCCTTAGCAGACACATTTTGTAAATGTACTCCACTTTTTAAAATGTGATTTACTGCATAAGACAGTGCAGACAAGTCGCTTTCAAATAAAAGATGGAACAAATAAGGAATACTTTGTCGAAATCTGGGATCTTCAGCATATAGTCTTGTAGTTCGATACTCTGAAGCTGGAATCTGTTCTGGACGTTCATCGTATCGTCCTCCTTTTCCTTTAGGAAACAGCTGGGGAAAACATTGAGCTTCCAAGCTCTCCTCCCATACACTCACGGGATTTCCTTTTGCTTTCTTCATCTGAAAGAGATCAATATTGTCTCCCATAACTTCTTTCGAATGGAGAGGATGTATGCTAAAATGTTCATAAATTTCTTCTTCCTGTGACTTGTCCACTTTTTCAATTTGTCCAGTTGGTGTTTCTGTGTCTCCTTGTAAATCTTCTTCTTCTTCTTCTTCTATATAAATTGATTCATACCATTTGTTATTTTTTTTCAAATACAAATTTGCTCTTTGTACTTTCCGCACATCTACCAGCTCCTGCCAAATCTTCTTATTCTTTGTAGGTACACCATTAACCAGAATAATTAATGGTTCAGTTTCCAAAGTATCCGCATCAATAGTTTCCATATTTTTTTTCAAATCCAAGGGCAAATACACCACTCTACCTTTTAAACCTCTCAGTAAATCTGAAGGAGGTAATTTACCAGTTTTGGGCTCCATACGTACTATGGTCTGGAACGGATGAACACATTGAATGAGTATAGACTCATATGTATTTAATTCAGAAAGTTCAGCAGGAATAGCATCCAATTCTAAATTATTATGTACAGCTCTGGTCGGCATTCTATTTTCCTCTAACTTGTTGTAGCAGTACTTACAAATACGCTGATCTTCACCCAATTCAAAACAATTTTCAAGAAATATATATGTGGCAAAATCCATCCACTTATAATTATCTTCATTTTCACTCTTTCTGTAGAGATCAACATTCCTAGTTTGTTTTCTATAATGAGTTCTGCGGCAACAAATACAAGTAACATTTGGTCTTTCATTAGAGATTATTGCAAATTTTGTTATGTGATCATTAAATGTCTTACTTACACAAGGTTCTACATTCTCTTCCACTTCTGCCTCATTTACTGTGTCCTTCTCTGCACTGTTTTGTTCAGGACCAAAGTAACAAAACTGAATTTCATCAACAACCTTCTCTACATCTGATACCATTCCTCGGAACAGAGCCCTATTCAATTCATTTAACTTTATTGCTGGACTTTTGGCAAAATACAACCGTCTCACAAACTTTCTCATTTCAGTATGATGAACAGCCAGCATCCTAAAATGATGGAAAACACTATTACACACTTTTCTAGATAGACAAGCAAGAGAATGACCCTGCAAACCAGTATTCTCTCTCACTCTGCATGGATCCAGACTTTGAAGCACCTTAATCTTTTGTTTTACACTTTTTTTACTATATTCTCTTAGAAACTCTCGAAATCTGTCAATAGATTCCTGACGCACAGTGCAAATACTACTACAATTCCAAGTGTACACTGGGGCTTTAGGACGTCTCCCCATTGCCTCATCTGCCATCACTTGTACCTCATCTCTTGGAACCATTATCTCCTTCTCCATTATGCAACCATTTTTTACTTCGTATGAACGACCTCTGGTGTCAACTGCATGCAGCAAACTATTACTTTGAAAATAGCTCTCTTCATTAAAAAAAGGTTCACTACTTGAACTATGCATCCACTTTCCTAAAAACACTTTACAAAAGTTTGTTCTGTTCACTACTCTTTTGCTTTTGCTTTGTGATTTCAGTACATTAACCATTTTATCTAATGTACGCATCCTATTCAAAATTAATATGAATAGTTTCCTTTTTAATTCTAATGCTTTTGCTGCAATGGCTTCAATTTCTTTTTTTCTCTTGTAATATTTAGCCTTTTGCTTATATTTCTTTATATCCTTTATCAAATTGGACATAACTCTTCTCTGAAACATTTTTCTACGTATCTCTTTAAATGCTGTTTTTCTGTTTATGTTAAACTTTTCAATTGCAGAAGGTATATTTGCATTAACTAAATTCTCAATTTTTTGCTGTTCTCTATTTTTTATTACATTTTTCCGAGAACAGACATTTTGTACATTTTTCTTTGTTTTGAATATTTTGTTTAGAAATTGTTTTTTTTGCTTACCAGAAGATTTTTTCTTTTTCCCAACATCAGCATCTTCTACTAACTTTGGTCCTCCAGTTGTCTTCAAATATAGTTTTTTTTTTAGCGTTTTTTGAACTCGAGATTTTGTAGGCATCTTAAATTTTGTTCACTGTTCTTCAGTAATACCTGAAAAAAACTAAAAAAAAAATCCTTTATTGTATTTAAATATATTACTACATTTCTTTTCACAATAGTCACAAAACGAAATTTCTTTGCCAATTTGAATGCACACAAACTGCTCTTTTTTTTGGGCAAGTGAAAATCTCTTTTACAAACTGTCACATTATGAAACCAAGCTGTTTTTTCAGACCACCACCATGTGTATTCTCTGTGACTGCCTACACTCCAGCAGGGGCAACCAGCCTTAGTGATGCTGAATGTATTTGCATTACAGACTTAAACCTGAAAACCCCACTCGCTTCTAATTACTGTGCATGACTATACATGGCAAGCACATGGGTGTGTGCTAAGCCTCTGCTTCTTCCCCCAAAAAATCGCTCCCCCTTTCCATCTACTGCAACTGTGAAATCACCAGAGCAAGACGCAATAAATCTCTGCCTATAATTCTTCTATGCACACAGAGTCATGTTTTCACATTAGTGCCAAAACGAAATTTCTTTGCCAATTTGAAAGCACACTTACTGCTCTTTTTTTTTCGGGCCAAGTGAAAATCTCTTTTTACAATTTGAAATCACTTTTACAGACTGACACATTCTGAAACCTTTTTTTTAAATTTATTTAAATGCACATGTCCAAGCTGTTTTTTTTTCAGACCACCACCGTGTGTATTCTCTGTGACTGCCTACACTCCAGCAGGGGCAACCAGCCTTAGTGATGCTGAATGTATTTGCATTACAGACTTAAACCTGAAAACCCCACTCGCTTCTAATTACTGTGCATGACTATACATGGCAAGCACATGGGTGTGTGCTAAGCCTCTGCTTCTTCCCCCAAAAAATCGCTCCCCCTTTCCATCTACTGCAACTGTGAAATCACCAGAGCAAGACGCAATAAATCTCTGCCTATAATTCTTCTATGCACACAGAGTCATGTTTTCACATTAGTGCCAAAACGAAATTTCTTTGCCAATTTGAAAGCACACTTACTGCTCTTTTTTTTTCGGGCCAAGTGAAAATCTCTTTTTACAATTTGAAATCACTTTTACAGACTGACACATTCTGAAACCTTTTTTTTAAATTTATTTAAATGCACATGTCCAAGCTGTTTTTTTTTCAGACCACCACCGTGTGTATTCTCTGTGACTGCCTACACTCCAGCAGGGGCAACCAGCCTTAGTGATGCTGAATGTATTTGCATTACAGACTTAAACCTGAAAACCCCACTCGCTTCTAATTACTGTGCATGACTATACATGGCAAGCACATGGGTGTGTGCTAAGCCTCTGCTTCTTCCCCCAAAAATTCGCTCCTCTTTTCCATCTACTGCAACTGTGAAATCACCAGAGCAAGACGCAATAAATCTCTGCCTATAATTCTTCTATGCACACAGAGTCATGTTTTCACATTAGTGCCAAAACGAAATTTCTTTGCCAATTTGAAAGCACACTTACTGCTCTTTTTTTTTCGGGCCAAGTGAAAATCTCTTTTTACAATTTGAAATCACTTTTACAGACTGACACATTCTGAAACCTTTTTTTTAAATTTATTTAAATGCACATGTCCAAGCTGTTTTTTTTTCAGACCACCACCGTGTGTATTCTCTGTGACTGCCTACACTCCAGCAGGGGCAACCAGCCTTAGTGATGCTGAATGTATTTGCATTACAGACTTAAACCTGAAAACCCCACTCGCTTCTAATTACTGTGCATGACTATACATGGCAAGCACATGGGTGTGTGCTAAGCCTGTGCTTCTTCCCTCAAAAATTCGCTCCTCTTTTCCATCTACTGCAACTGTGAAATCACCAGAGCAAGACGCAATAAATCTCTGCCTATAATTCTTCTATGCACACAGAGTCATGTTTTCACATTAGTGCCAAAACGAAATTTCTTTGCCAATTTGAAAGCACACTTACTGCTCTTTTTTTTTCGGGCCAAGTGAAAATCTCTTTTTACAATTTGAAATCACTTTTACAGACTGACACATTCTGAAACCTTTTTTTTAAATTTATTTAAATGCACATGTCCAAGCTGTTTTTTTTTCAGACCACCACCGTGTGTATTCTCTGTGACTGCCTACACTCCAGCAGGGGCAACCAGCCTTAGTGATGCTGAATGTATTTGCATTACAAACTTAAACCTGAAAACCCCACTCGCTTCTAATTACTGTGCATGACTATACATGGCAAGCACATGGGTGTGTGCTAAGCCTCTGCTTCTTCCCCCAAAAATTCGCTCCCCCTTTCCATCTACTGCAACTGTGAAATCACCAGAGCAAGACGCAATAAATCTCTGCCTATAATTCTTCTATGCACACAGAGTCATGTTTTCACATTAGTGCCAAAACGAAATTTCTTTGCCAATTTGAAAGCACACTTACTGCTCTTTTTTTTTCGGGCCAAGTGAAAATCTCTTTTTACAATTTGAAATCACTTTTACAGACTGACACATTCTGAATCCTTTTTTTTTAAATTTATTTAAATGCACATGTCCAAGCTGTTTTTTTTTCAGACCACCACCGTGTGTATTCTCTGTGACTGCCTACACTCCAGCAGGGGCAACCAGCCTTAGTGATGCTGAATGTATTTGCATTACAGACTTAAACCTGAAAACCCCACTCGCTTCTAATTACTGTGCATGACTATACATGGCAAGCACATGGGTGTGTGCTAAGCCTCTGCTTCTTCCCCCAAAAATTCGCTCCCCCTTTCCATCTACTGCAAATGTGAAATCACCAGAGCAAGACGCAATAAATCTCTACCTATAATTCTTCTATGCACACAGAGTCATGTTTTCACATTAGTGCCAAAACGAAATTTCTTTGCCAATTTGAAAGCACACTTACTGCTCTTTTTTTTTCGGGCCAAGTGAAAATCTCTTTTTAAAATTTGAAATCACTTTTACAGACTGACACATTCTGAATCCTTTTTTTTAAAATTTATTTAAATGCACATGTCCAAGCTGTTTTTTTTTCAGACCACCACCGTGTGTATTCTCTGTGACTGCCTACACTCCAGCAGGGGCAACCAGCCTTAGTGATGCTGAATGTATTTGCATTACAGACTTAAACCTGAAAACCCCACTCGCTTCTAATTACTGTGCATGACTATACATGGCAAGCACATGGGTGTGTGCTAAGCCTCTGCTTCTTCCCCCAAAAATTCGCTCCCCCTTTCCATCTACTGCAACTGTGAAATCACCAGAGCAAGACGCAATAAATCTCTGCCTATAATTCTTCTATGCACACAGAGTCATGTTTTCACATTAGTGCCAAAACGAAATTTCTTTGCCAATTTGAAAGCACACTTACTGCTCTTTTTTTTTCGGGCCAAGTGAAAATCTCTTTTTACAATTTGAAATCACTTTTACAGACTGACACATTCTGAATCCTTTTTTTTAAAATTTATTTAAATGCACATGTCCAAGCTGTTTTTTTTTCAGACCACCACCGTGTGTATTCTCTGTGACTGCCTACACTCCAGCAGGGGCAACCAGCCTTAGTGATGCTGAATGTATTTGCATTACAGACTTAAACCTGAAAACCCCACTCGCTTCTAATTACTGTGCATGACTATACATGGCAAGCACATGGGTGTGTGCTAAGCCTCTGCTTCTTCCCCCAAAAATTCGCTCCCCCTTTCCATCTACTGCAACTGTGAAATCACCAGAGCAAGACGCAATAAATCTCTGCCTATAATTCTTCTATGCACACAGAGTCATGTTTTCACATTAGTGCCAAAACGAAATTTCTTTGCCAATTTGAAAGCACACTTACTGCTCTTTTTTTTTCGGGCCAAGTGAAAATCTCTTTTTACAATTTGAAATCACTTTTACAGACTGACACATTCTGAAACCTTTTTTTTAAATTTATTTAAATGCACATGTCCAAGCTGTTTTTTTTTCAGACCACCACCGTGTGTATTCTCTGTGACTGCCTACACTCCAGCAGGGGCAACCAGCCTTAGTGATGCTGAATGTATTTGCATTACAGACTTAAACCTGAAAACCCCACTCGCTTCTAATTACTGTGCATGACTATACATGGCAAGCACATGGGTGTGTGCTAAGCCTCTGCTTCTTCCCCCAAAAATTCGCTCCCCCTTTCCATCTACTGCAAATGTGAAATCACCAGAGCAAGACGCAATAAATCTCTACCTATAATTCTTCTATGCACACAGAGTCATGTTTTCACATTAGTGCCAAAACGAAATTTCTTTGCCAATTTGAAAGCACACTTACTGCTCTTTTTTTTTCGGGCCAAGTGAAAATCTCTTTTTACAATTTGAAATCACTTTTACAGACTGACACATTCTGAAACCTTTTTTTTAAATTTATTTAAATGCACATGTCCAAGCTGTTTTTTTTTCAGACCACCACCGTGTGTATTCTCTGTGACTGCCTACACTCCAGCAGGGGCAACCAGCCTTAGTGATGCTGAATGTATTTGCATTACAGACTTAAACCTGAAAACCCCACTTGCTTCTAATTACTGTGCATGACTATACATGGCAAGCACATGGGTGTGTGCTAAGCCTCTGCTTCTTCCCCCAAAAATTCGCTCCTCTTTTCCATCTACTGCAACTGTGAAATCACCAGAGCAAGACGCAATAAATCTCTGCCTATAATTCTTCTATGCACACAGAGTCATGTTTTCACATTAGTGCCAAAACGAAATTTTTTTGCCAATTTGAAAGCACACTTACTGCTCTTTTTTTTTCGGGCCAAGTGAAAATCTCTTTTTACAATTTGAAATCACTTTTACAGACTGACACATTCTGAAACCTTTTTTTAAAATTTATTTAAATGCACATGTCCAAGCTGTTTTTTTTTCAGACCACCACCGTGTGTATTCTCTGTGACTGCCTACACTCCAGCAGGGGCAACCAGCCTTAGTGATGCTGAATGTATTTGCATTACAGACTTAAACCTGAAAACCCCACTCGCTTCTAATTACTGTGCATGACTATACATGGCAAGCACATGGGTGTGTGCTAAGCCTCTGCTTCTTCCCCCTTAAATTCGCTCCCCCTTTCCATCTACTGCAACTGTGAAATCACCAGAGCAAGACGCAATAAATCTCTGCCTATAATTCTTCTATGCACACAGAGTCATGTTTTCACATTAGTGCCAAAACGAAATTTCTTTGCCAATTTGAAAGCACACTTACTGCTCTTTTTTTTTCGGGCCAAGTGAAAATCACTTTTACAGACTGACACATTATGAAACCACCATGTGTAACTACAACAAAAACAATTCCCATTTCTATTATTCATTTCTTAAGTTACCACATACATCCCCTCTCAAACTGTAAACTCACCTTTAAAATTAGTTAGTTGTGAAAGAAATGTGACACTCAAACAGCAGATTATCAGAGCCAGGATCTCTGTTCTCTACACCTCTCTCCTCTCAGCAGAACCAGATAATGGCAAACTTTCCCTCTATTTTTCCACACATATACATGTAAGTTTCAAATCTCAGTGCTTCCCCCTTTTTTTCATATGTAATGACACATTTCTATTGGTTGAAAACCAACCCTTTTCCAAAAGTACCCTGCCCCCAACTTGACTTCTGCCTAGTACCCTTCCCCCAACTTGACTTCTGCCTGCTACCATAGCAACAGCTCATGGAACACTGCTGTGTGCAGTTAGGTCAGAAGTTCGACACACAATGTTTCAATTCCACAGAGCAAGAGTGCTTGACTTTTCAAACCTAACAGCAAATCCATAGTACTGTTCTTTGGTTACACATTTTTTTGTACCAATACAAAACATGCTTCTTTTAATTTTCACATACAGCCTAGTTTTTTTTCTAGAATGGTATGAAACAGCCAATCAGTTCTTTTTGTTTTGTAAAAAATATGTATGCCTCCATTTCCAAACTGTCTTTCTTTTCATATTGCCATTCTACTGAAAGACACCTCCTGAGTGCATCCAGTTCTCCTTTGAAGATGTTCACAGTGTGGATTGTAGGGCACAGCTATGTCTTCTGGAGTGAAAAGTTTGCAGAGAAAACAGATATGGTGAGAGACCTTGCTTTGCCAAATGTAGACATTAAATGGATTGGTCAGAGAGGGTTAAAGTGGCACCAATTGATGCCATTGGTGAAATCCTTCATTCAAATCCAACACCCTGACCTCATAATAGTGCACTGTGGTGGCAATGACCTAGGCACTTTGACTGGGGTAGGTCTGGAAATGCTTATGAAGGACACCTTTGCACAACTGTTTACACTTTTCCCTAAAACTGCCTTTGTGTTTTCCAACATATGCCAAAGGCAAAAATGGAACTGGTCCAATCATTTCTGTCCTCAGATTGACAAAGCAAGAAAGCACGTCAACAAATCTGTTTCTGCTTTCCTCCGTGACTATGGTATGGGTGCCATTTACCACAACAACTTGCGTTACGACATGCAAGACATTTATAGAGGAGATGGTGTGCACTTCAATGATGAAGGGAACAGAGTCTTCCTCTTGAACCTTAGACTCTGCATCGGTACTTACTTGTAGGTACCACTAAAAAAATGACTCCATAAACACAACAGCTCTTTTTAGAGCTCCCTAATTTCTAAACTCTTAAATCTGCTTTTCATTTATTTATTTATTTATTTTTTTACCGTACGCTTACCGTAAGCTTACCGTACGCGTACCCCGTGATTTTTTTTAAAATCAATAAATGTTTTTTTTGTACTTTTCTGTCCTTCTTTGACCCCCTTACAATTGTTAGGGGGTCTGTAACTCTCCTCATTGCCCCCTTTCCTTGTTTTCACTCTTTTTTTTCAGAGTGAAATACACAAAATGGCGGCCGCCGCTTCCTGGTTTCGGCCGATTCGAATGTTTACTAAGATCTAAGAGCCAATCAGAATCGCGCTCGCGCACGCCACCGTACGCTTACCGTAAGCGTACGGTAAGCGTACCGTAAGCGGGCTCAGATATATATATTGATTTAAAGGCTATTTTCTCAGAATCTACTGAACAGATTTACACCAAACCTACAAAAGGCACTTCCTTGACCTAGGGACTACCTCTCTGCCAAATTTTGAGTAATTCTGTTCAGCCGTTCGGGCTGTAGCTCGTTCTAAAGGTCCTATGGAAAAATGCATGGGAAAAACGCGTTTTGGGACCCCCCTTTTATCTCAGCCCCCGCTTGACGGATCCCCCCGAGACTTTCAGGGTAGGAGCGGAGCGTAGCGCCCCACCTATTTTGAGAAATTCGCGAGGATTCGTCGACCGGCGCCAAAGTTATTCAAAATAGAATGTTGAGGTTTTCCTATGGAAACGTGGTCCTAACTATAACTACCTACTGGCGACCGCCAGTAGGTAATATATATATATATATATATATATATATATTACCTACTGGCGGTCGCCAGTAGGTAGTTATAGTTAGGACCCTGTTTCCATAGGAAATCCGCAACATTCTATTTTAAATAACTTTGGCGCCGGTCGACGAATCCTCGCGAATTTCTCAAAATAGGTGGGGCGCTACGCTCCGCTCCTACCCTGAAAGTCTCGGGGGGATTCGTCAAGCGGGGGCTGAGATAAAAGGGGGGTCCCAAAACGCGTTTTTCCCATGCATTTTTCCATAGGACCTTTAGACAGGGCTACAGCCCGAACGGCTGAACAGAATTACTAGAAATTTGGCAGAGAGGTAGTCCTCAGGTCAAGGAAGTGCCTTTTGTAGGTTTGGTGTAAATCTGTTCAGTAGATTCTGAGAAAATAGCCTTTAAATCAATATATATATCTGAGCCAGCTTACGGTACGCTTACCGTAAGCTTACCGTACGCGTACGGTGGCGTGCGCGAGCGCGATTCTGATTGGCTGTTACATCTAAGTAAACATTCGAATCGGTCGAAACCAGGAAGCGGCGGCCACCATTTTCTCTCTCGCACTCTGAGGGGGGGGCTGTAAACAAAGGCAAAAAACATATAAAGGGGCTGTTTAGACAGCGCCCATGCACATAGCCATGTTAGTTGAGTCCTCAAAGACCCCCCAAGGCCAAAAACGGTAAATTTTTATTTTTTGAAAATTTCGCCGATTACGCTTACCGTACGCGTACGGTGCGCTTACGCTAAAAATTTTAATAAAAAAAAAAACACTCTCTGTGCATGGCATATTATTGTCATCACTTACAAATTAAATTTAACAGATTACCTATCACAAGGAAGCGCATAATATGTCCTCCATGTGCGCACGGTGCGTAACGTGGGCACGCGGTGCGCGTAGCGCACTGCGTGCCCACCTTGCGTGTACGGCACTAACTGCGTAAAGTAGGGGTGGGCGGAATTTGCGGAATTAACCTTCGCAAATTATCGCGAGAATGTTTAAAATTATCGCAAACAAGCAGAAATATCGCGAAGATGCGGAAGTTTTTTTCCGGCATGTTCGCGAGATTTTGTGCATGGTTGCGGGTCGCCAACTTACCCATGTGGTTGCTTGCGGGCGCGGCCATCTTGTTTTGAGTTGTTCTCGCGGTGCATGATCGCGAGAAGAAAGACGTGATCGCGCGACGCATGACGTCACTGCGGGCGCGAACTGTCGCGAGACAGCGCAAATGGCTAAAAACAATACAACATCTCATGGAGAACGCGACCGGATCAAGAAAACTTGTCGGCGAACGCAGTGATTCAGGTAAGGCGATCGCGCGCGCGCGAGAATGTATTATTTTACAGCGCGAGCAAGAAACAAATTATCGCCAAGCTGCGGAAACCGGAATTTTTGACATTTTCGCGCTCTCCGCGGAACGCAAAAATGTCAAATTATCGCAATTTCCGCGAACGGAACGAAATTTTTGCCCAGGCCTAGCGTAAAGCGAAGCGCACCGTGCGCGCACGGAACGAACTGCGTTAAGTGGGCGTGCACGCCACGAATGGCGTAAAGTAACTTAGCATTTAAAAAAACGTACAAATTCACTGAAAAAACCATAGGTTTCACACACGTTATAGTTAGGAATTAGCATTTAAAAAACCTTGCAAATTCACTGAAAAAACCGTAGGTTTCAGACATGTTATAGTTAGCGGAAATTTTACTGATAAAAAACCAATGAAATTCCCCCGTTATAGTTAGTGCAGGCAACTATAACTCACGCGACCGCAATCTTCTGCTGATGACATATGTGTCTTTATGAAAAAAAAATATTTGTAATATATGTATAGCTAAAAATGTATGGAAGAAGACATGGGCAAATAAGTGTCTAAATACAGTATTAGCATCAGCAGAGGATTGCGGTCGCGTGAGTTATAGTTGCCTGCACTAACTATAACAGGGGAATTTCATTGGTTTTTTATCAGTAAAATTTCTGCTAACTATAACATGTCTGAAACCTATGGTTTTTTCAGTGAATATATATATATATATATATATATGAGTGACAAAGGCGGCTCGCCGTCGAAACGCGTCGTGGCCTTCTTGGTGAAATAAAACCACCCCTTGCTTTTCTCTCACGGAGTCTACGCCTGTCTTCATTTTCCGCGACAGGAATGGTCGTATATATATATATATATATATATATATATTCACTGAAAAAACCATAGGTTTCACACACGTTATAGTTAGGAATTAGCATTTAAAAAACCTTGCAAATTCACTGAAAAAACCATAGGTTTCACACATGTTATAGTTAGCGGAAATTTTACTGATAAAAAACCAGTGAAATTGCCCCGTTATAGTTAGTGCTGGCAACTATAACTCACGCGACCGCAATCCTCTGCTGATGCTAATACTGTATTTAGACACTTATTTGCCCATGTCTTCTTCCATACATTTTTTGCTATACATATATTACAAATATTTTTTTTTCATAAAGACACATATGTCATCAGCAGAAGATTGCGGTCGCGTGAGTTATAGTTGCCAGCACTAACTATAACGGGGCAATTTCACTGGTTTTTTATCAGTAAAATTTCCGCTAACTATAACATGTGTGAAACCTATGGTTTTTTCAGTGAATTTGCAAGGTTTTTTAAATGCTAATTCCTAACTATAACGTGTGTGAAACCTATGGTTTTTTCAGTGAATTTGTACGGTTTTTTAAATGCTAAGTTACTTTACGCCATTCGAGGCGTGCGCGCCCACTTAACGCAGTTCGTTCCGTGCACGGTTTTTATCAACTTTAATAAGCCCTGTACATTTGGTGGCCTTCGGCCACCAAAAGCACAGGGGGTGGGGTCAATGTGGATAGTGTTTTTTTTATTTCGATTTTATAATTTCATGTTGCCAAAATTTAGTTTTTTTTACCTATTAATAAGCCCTGTACATTTGGTGGCCTACGGCCACCAAAAGCACAGGGGGTGGGGTAAGTGTGGATAGTGTTTTTTTTATTTTTTATTTTTTACCGTACGCTTACGGTAAGCGTACGGTAAGCGTACTCGGCGAAATTGCCGAAAAAAAAATAAAACCGTTTTTGCTCTTGGGGGATGTTTGGGGACTCCCTCAACATGACTATGTGGGAGGGAGTTGTCAAAACAGCCCCGTAACATGTTTTTGGCCATCTTGTTTGATAAACAACACTCAGTGCGAGAGACAAAATGGCAGCCGCCGCTTCCTGGTTTCGGCCGATTCGAATGTTTACTAAGATCTAAGAGCCAATCAGAATCGCGCTCGCGCACGCCACCGTACGCTTACGGTAAGCGTACGGTAAGCGTACCGTAAGCGGGCTCAGATATATATATTGATTTAAAGGCTATTTTCTCAGAATCTACTGAACAGATTTACACCAAACCTACAAAAGGCACTTCCTTGACCTAGGGACTACCTCTCTGCCAAATTTCTAGTAATTCTGTTCAGCCGTTCGGGCTGTAGCTCGTTCTAAAGGTCCTATGGAAAAATGCATGGGAAAAACGCGTTTTGGGACCCCCCTTTTATCTCAGCCCCCGCTTGACGAATCCCCCCGAGACTTTCAGGGTAGGAGCGGAGCGTAGCGCCCCACCTATTTTGAGAAATTCGCGAGGATTCATCGACCGGCGCCAAAGTTATTCAAAATAGAATGTTGAGGTTTTCCTATGGAAAAGGGGTCCTAACTATAACTACCTACTGGCGACCGCCAGTAGGTAATATATATATATATATATATATATATATATATATATATATATATATATATATATATATATATATATATATATATATATATATATATATATATATATATATATATATATATATATATATATATTTATATAGATCACACCAAAACACCTCCATCTTCAAAGGTGCCTCCAACCCTGTAGAGCGGCCTCGGAATGTATATATATATATTTATTCATATATATGTGTACTTATATATATATACACACACTCACAAATATCTTCACTGATAAGAACAAAGATAAAAGGGGTGAGTTATTGTTAGTTGAAAATGTCAGGTAAATCATAATGTTTTAAACTGTGAAACCACTGAAACTCACCCGTTATAATAATCTCAATTAACTCTAATGAGTGCCCTAAATTACCTATAACTGGCTCCCTCGCCATGCACAATGTTGTTATTGATGTCATTTCAGATGTCATTAGGATATTGTCAATGCAGTTCATCATGAGGGCATGAGTTCTTTAGGACACAAGTTATAGTTACTTGAGATAAATATAACTGGTGAATTTAAATGGTTTTGTTACTTTAAAATGTTATGTTTTGACTTACATGTAATTATAATGTTCCTTTACACTTTAATTTTTTCAATGAATTTTGAAGGTTTTTTGTAAAATAATATTAGATATTCTAATAACTCCTAACTAGTTATAGTTACTTGAGTTAAATATAACTGGTGAATTTCAGTATTATTTAAACTTTAAAATGTTATATTTTAATGGGCATTTGCACCTGACTATGTCACTTTAACCTTTAGTTTTGTCTGTGAATTTCTTGTTATATTTTAACTGGCATTTGCAGCTGACTATGTCACTTTAATTGTTAGTTTTTTCAGTGAATTTCTCTGTGTTTCCTGACTTAAATTAGGATGTCAATTGACATTCATATATATTACACTGGGGGTTCTAATACCACTGTAGTTATAGTTAGGTCAAAATCTCCCAGGAAAGGCATTTTTGTTTCTCTAATAACGTTGGCATTGATTGATGAATCTGCACACAATTTTGCAAAAAAAAGTTCATCCATGTTGGTTCCTCCATGAAAGGTTTTGCACTGATCATCAGGTGGGGGGGGGGGGGGGTTAAGAATAATAGGGAGCCCAAAGGTGCCATTTCCAATATTAATTGACATAGGAATCTTTGTTCTCCAATATAGAAACAATGGCTGAATGGAATTACACCAAATTTGGCAGATAGTTAGAACTCTACTCAGAAGGCGACTTTTAGTAATTTAGTGTAAATCAATTTGGCAATTTTGGGGAAATTAGCGTGTGAAAATTTGGTCAGTGTGCATGAAGCAGTTAGCAATGCTAAAAGGTTACCAATATCTGAACTGTTGGTGTCCAGATATGCTTTGATTGGCCCATTCATTGTGGAAGGGTGGATCCTGATTGGATGGCCACATGTAGAAGATCTTGTGACAGCCATTACAAGACTCCTGAAAATGAAAGTCCACATAAGGGGGCAAAGTGGGAATACCCTGACGTCCAGGGCAGTGAATGGTAGCTAGAGGCCTCCTGGTGGCTATAGTGGGTCACCAGGAATAAAAGGGCACCAAAGGTGTACAAAATGGCCCAACATATGACAAGAAAACACAGAAAGCAGCTTGGTGGTCCATTGAGGTACTCCTCTCTCAGAACTTCTTCAGCATTAAGGGAGGGCCTGAGGGATGGGAAAATAAATTAAAGAAATACATTGAGGGTTGGGGGAACATATTTGGAGTCTCCTTTCAGGAGCAAATTTGTTAATGGGGGCTCTGATCTCTCCTGGAGCCAACATGGAACAAAATTAGTGCCACTGTACTTTTTAGTTTTCTGTCCTTGGGAACCCTTCCAACTCCCTTAGAAGTACAAATAGAGCAGAAGATCAGGATGGAAGTTCCTCTCACTCCCTGTGCCTGTGTCTCAAAAGGGCAGGAGCAGCCAGCGTTGAGTACTTTGCTCTTTCTACCACTCATGATAACCATGGGCATAGAGAGAGGATGATGAATGTGGCTCCTGCATGGCAGACAGCTGTGCCATGCAGGCAGGGCATATGGGGTCTTTGGAACTCCCTCATTTTCCTGCAAAAATAGAGATAAAAAAGCATGTTTTACCCATTGTGGCTGTTTCAAAGAGTCAAAGCGGGATCCAATCAGCTGGGGGCTTGAGTGTCCAATAGGCTCATGCGAGGGCATTGTAAAATATTCATGTTATGCTTGTGATGTCCAATAGAGGGCACAGGTACCCTAGGGTCACATCCATTTTAGTATATTTAGGTTACACATTCCATAGGAAGAAAGTTTTTTGTTTTGCTAATAACTTTCGTGCCATTTGACAAATCTTCATAAAAATTTCCACAAAAAACTCATCTACCTCAGCTCCTTCCAGAAAAGTTTTGGGACGATCTTTCAAAGGAGGAGGTCCTAAAATGCAATTTCACCATGCAATATCCATAGAGAATATTAGACTTTGTTGTTAATCTATTCATTAGTTTGGAAGCAATTAAGGTTAAATAATAGAGAAAAACATGAACTGTTGGTCCCACAAGACTCCTTTGAGGTCCTGCAGGAATGCAAATTAAAATTGTAAAGTACTGTGATTCACTGAGAAAACTCTTTGAGCTATTTCGCAGTGGTGGGCGGCAAAATCAAAAGAAATAGAGTGGCCCCCTTACTGTACATGGCATTGGCAACTCGGTCCCTCTATCTTGAAAATGTTAAAAAATATTACCTAAGGGGGCTGGGTGGGTCTGGTCCCCCTGACCTTTGTGTAGGGATCTCCAAGCAATTCCTCAGGCTCAACATGCAAAAAATAAATTGGAGTTGCAACAATCTTGCGCTGAAGAATGTGCAAAGGGTAATTGGGTGAAGGGGAAAGTATGTTAATAAGATCTTACTTAAAAACATATTTTTACTTGAAATTCGCTGAAAAAAAACAATGGTTAAAGTGACGGTATGGTTAGATATGATAATAATACCTTACTTTACATTAGAAAAGCAGAGTAATTCACTAAAAAACAAAGGTTAAAGCAAAATGATTGTGAAACCTGAAGTGAAAAGAACATTTTCAGCTCAAAAACATTGATATGTACCAGATATTATTTACTGAACTAACTAGAACTTGTGCCACCACCATACTCTGCTTATGACCTCACAGATTGCATCACCCATGACATGTTCAATGACATCATAGATGACATCACTGATATTATCTCAAATGTCATCATTGATGACAACCCTGGGCATGGTGTAAGCACAAGTTTCAGTTAGCTCAATCACATTAAACTTTGTTTTTCAGTGAATATGTGTATTACATGTTTTCATTAGACAAAAATGATATACAAATCTCTGCAAACTGAGCAATATGGAAAATATTTCACAGACAGAAAAGTGTAGCTTTCATCGTCTTAAAAACAAGCCCCAGCTTTACCCAAGCTTTACCGTTACCAGGGCCACTAGCTTATGCAGCAAGAACAGACAAACTATCTGGTAATATGCAGCCCATTCACCTACAAAATTATTTTGGTCTAGTTGAACGCGATAATCTGAAAATTATCTGGCAACATGTTCAATCTACTAAGTGGTAAGCATCACAAAACCAGACTTGCATATGTCTGCGGGCCCTGATAATTTTTCATTATTTTATCAACAGTCTATTCATGAAAAATAAACAACACCTATATAGTCTAATTTCATTCAGTGCCCAGTGTTAGCTGCAACAAACAACTAAACAGCTTCAGAAATCTCTAATTTCTACAGATAAAGGGCCAGATGTACGACCATTGTCTGCACTTGCTAACAGGGAATCGGCCCGTTTGCAACGGCAAAATAGGTCTGCGGTATGTATAAACCCTAGATTGCAAGTTGGTAACCTATTACCGACTTGTAAAATAGGGTTTGCGACTCGCTATTAGGAAGGGGCATGCCAAGGGCATCCCTTCCTAATAGCGACTGGCACTTCAATGTAAGATTGTTTTGCAGCTGCAAAACGCATGCAGTTTACCACCCATTTCAAATGGGTGTTAACCCACTCTCAAATGGGAAGGGGTTCCCAGGGGACCCCTTCCTCTTTGTGACTGGCATCGAAAATATTTTTTAAGAGCATGCAGTATTCCCATGGACCACTGCCTATTCTTAAATAATGAAACAGTAACATTTAATTTTTCTTTTTTAAATGCATCCCGTTTTCCTTTAAGGAAAACAGGCTGCCTTTAAAAAAAAAAACTGCTTTATTTAAAAAGCAGTCACAGACATGGTGGTCTGTTGACCCCAGCAGGCCACCATCCCTGGGAGAGCTAGCCATTCCTAATGGGGTCACATTTGCACCTGCAATTTGCGACCCCATTTGGAATCGCAAACAGTTTATGAGACACTGTTGTACATTTCAATTTGCAAAACGATGCAATTTAAGACCCGCAAATTGGTAGGGTCGTACATCTGGCCCTGAGTATTTTAAGAATGCAGGGATTGTTTTCTCCTAAAATTTTATAACCCTAACCAGTTAATTATATTATGGTATCATGTTTTTATGGCAGACAACGAAGCAGTACATTTCAGCATTTCACCGACTATTTTCAATAAACATTTTGCTGGTTGAAAAATACATCTCTTTCAAGCTAACATCCTGAAAACATGTGATATAAAAACACAACATATAACATGTATAATATGGTCCTAGAGACTCTGGGTTTCACTGAGCTTTACAAACCATTTGGGCTTTTGCCTTGTGGTTTTTTATATCACCAGAACACTTTCGGACTGATTCACAAGGTAAACTTACACTTTTGTGTATGTTTATGATTTTCTGCCATTCACAAAGGAATTCTACTAGTAGTATCTTTAGAACTGTGGAGTCTCCGGACTTGTGACGGGGGCTACATACATAAAACGATGGGCAGTCATAAAGATACTACACATAAAATTGCATTGCGCAAGCATTTCATAAAATCATAATCTTACACAAAAGTGTGAGTTTACTTTGTGAAGCAGACCCGTCATTGGCAGTATTGGCCCATATTATGTGGTTAACTCCTATGTACCCATATATATTGTTCTACACCTAATTGATTTCTGCTCCTCCATGCTGCTTCCATTATCTGATCTATTGCTAATTGGACTGTCTTAACTTGGACTGAACTGTTGGCTATTTTACAGTTTTTATTGCTGTTTAAATACCTGAAATTATCCGTCGTTGATGCTGTTTTCAATGCAGTTTTTTATTGTTACAATTTATTAAAAAGTAATCTCTCCTGCATTCAGTCAAGGCCTGCTTAACACAACCCAAATAACCTTCTAAGGTCTTAAGTATTCTGCACTCCTTACATTACATATTGCTGTTAATCCTTATTGATCTATTGTTAATAGGTCTACCATACCTTTGATTGAACTGTGAATATTCAATACTGGTTGCCTTATTCAAATACCTAACTTATTTCTATGATATTTTAATATAAATTAGATTTTGCTGTTTATTATATGGTGATCACAGACTTCACAGTGAATGAGCACTATATAAAACTATATATATGTGTGTATGAACAAGGGCACTTTATGCTTGAAACACGTCACAGGGGTGAGAGGAATAAAAATCTTACCTGCTGCTTAATCTAGGTCCGTCTCTCTCTGCTCGCCTGCTTCTTAGCGTGGAGGTGCAGGGAGTGATCGTTGCGAAAAATAAATATATATATATATTTTTTAACTGAAAAAACCATAGGTTTCAGGGACGTTATAGTTAGAAATTAGCATTAAAAAACATTTGAAATTCACTGTAAAAACCATAGGTTCCAGGGAATTTATAGTTAGAAATTATCATTCCCAAAAAATTTGAAATTCACTGAAAAAAACACAGGTTTCAGGGACGTTATAGTTAGTTGGACATTTCACTCGTACAAAACCAGAGAAATTCGGCCATAATGGCCGGTTCTTCTTATGCCATTACTTCTTTTATCTTCTTTCCATGGCATGAGCGTTTCTGATAATCTATTGTTGTGATACTTCTGTGGACCGTCTGCTCCAGATGATTGTCACAGGAACATGTGGTTTATGACTTGTGGAATGTCGATTCATCTCATGGTACAGTTGCTTTCTCTTAAGTTCGAGGCAAGAGTGCTTCACTTCTTTCTCTCAGGGAGGGCAAGTACCGTTGCCATTGTTGTTTATCTGGTGCACAGGGTACAGAGATCATCTTTTGTAACAGAGTGGCTTTCTCTCAGTTGCATCTATTTGTGTGCTGGTTTGATGACAGTCAACTATTACACGCAGTACATGATCTCATTGATTTCATTTAGACCATTCTCTATAGTACCCAGATGCATGATTGTTCTTGCTTCAAATCTCAAGAGGAGACTTTCAGTGCTATTGCCTGTAACGTGTTTCAATACTGTCCATTTTATGTCATTGGGACCATGCCTTTTTTCGATACAATGTTGGACCATGGGTGCATTCATTACTTGGCATCTTATTCTGGAGCGATATTGTGTTATTCCTTTCTTTACTTGTTGTGAGGTTTTCCTATGTATGCCTTGAGGCATGGATTTTGTACACAATATAAAACATTATGTGTGTTGCAATTGGTGACCTCCTCATGTTTCACACTTTTGTTGCCATAAACAAATTGTGCTCATTCCATAGTGCTTGCACAGGATGTATATTTACAGCATCTTCGGTGGCCTTTAATGGGAGGCAGGGCTAACATTGTTCTAAAAAATGATGGACTTCCTTTAACTGTCGTGTTTGCTCTGACCAATTTACCTTTAATGCTTCTATTTTTCTTTAGAGCAAAGGCCGGTACATTTTTAATGGGATTGATAATATGCACTTGTGAATTCCCATAGAAACCTAGGTTCACACCATAATGCATGGGTAATGCCTGGGTAATTGTATGAGTTTATTGGTAATGCTTCGGTGATTGCATGAATGCACGGTTAGTGTCTTGGTGATTGCATAAGTGCATGGACACTGTCTGGTTGTTTGGAGGAGTGTAAAGATCGTGTATGGTGATTTTATAAGTGCATGAGTAGTGACTGCGTGATTGGAGGACTGCATGGCTACTGGCTGGGTAGTTGAAGGAGTAAATGAGTATTGTGTGGGTGATTAGAGGAATGCATGTGTAGGGCACAGGTAATTGGAGCAGTGCATGGGTGGTGCCTGGGTGACTGCATGAGTGCATGAGTAGTGCCTGGGTGGTTTTAGGTGTACATGGCTATTGCCTGGATGATTTTGTAACTGCGTGGGTATTGCTCGGTTGATTTTTTAAGTGCATGGGTAATTACATGAGTTTATTGGTAATGCCTGGTTAGTGTCTTGGTGATTGCATAAGTGCATGGGTACTGCCTGGGTGTTTGGAGGAGCGTAAAGATAGTGTATGATGATTTTAAAAGTTTATGAGTAGTGACTGGGTGATTGGAGGAGTGCATGGCTACTGGCTGGGTAATTGAAGGAGTAAATGAGTACTGTCTGGGTTATTAGAGGAGTGCATGGGTAGTAGACAGGTGATTGGAGCAGTGCATGGGTAGTGCCTGGGTTACTGCATGAGTGGATGAGTACATGGGTGCTGCCTGGATGATTTTGGAACTGCATGGGTATTGTGTGGGTGATTTTGTAAGTGCATGGGTAATGCCTTGGTAATTACATGAGTTTATTTGCAATGCCTGCATGATTGCATGAATGCATGGTTAGTGTCTTCGTGAATGCATACGTTCATGGGTACTGGCTGAGCGTTTGGAGGAGTGTAAAGATAGTATATGGTGATTTTATCAGTGCATGAGTAGTGACTGGAGGATTGTTGGAGTGCATGGGTAGTGCCTGAGTAACCGAAGGAGTGAATGAGTAGGTGATTAGGGGAGTGCATGGATAGTATCTGGGTTATTCCATGAGTGGATGAGTACTGCCTGAATGATTTCAGAAGTGCATTGGTACTGCCTGGGTGATTTTGTGAGTGTATAGGTAATGCCTGGGTGATTACATGAGTGCATGGTTACTGCTTGGGCAATTCCATCAGTGCAAGACTAATATGTAGATGATTGAAGAAGTGCATAGGTAATACTTGGGTGATTGTAAGACTCTAGAAGTGATGTTTGGATAATAACAGGAGTGTATGGGTACTGCCAGACTTATTAAAGGTGTGGATTAGTAATGCCTGGGTGATTTTATAAGTACATAGGTTATGCTTCAGTGATTGAAGGACTGTATGAGTACTGCTGAGGTGATTTGAGAAATGAGATGATTGAGTTTGATGAAATGAATAACTGCAATAAAAACTTTTTCTTATTTCATTATTTCATCTTACCTTCTGTGTTGAAGTAGATATCAATTTCTTTGAAACTACTTTACAGATGTTTCATTGTACAGTAAATTTTACTTTCTGTAAAAGAGAAGAAAAATAAAATCATTGCAAATAATATTATAGGTTTAAGAACACAACATAATTTTAGAATTACACAACTTATTCAGGTTCTCTTTTTTGCTGTTTTCAGATTCTATTGAATTTTACCATACACAGTGATTTCAATATTGATCACCATATAACAGCGGGCAAGAAAATACAATCAATAATATTGTAAAAAGCACACAAATCTGTGTTCAAAATATTTACAACAGACTCAACTATCTGTTTACATTTTCAAAAATAAACACTATCATTTATATTGCTTATAATACAGAGATCAAATATATGAACTACTTCTTTGAAACACAATTTTCCAAATGCAATATCAAAGAACAGAACCGATAATTCAAACACTAATTGTTGACATCTTCTCAATGATGTTTCCGAAATTATGTGCATTGAAAATATTCAAAATAAACTCGTTAATTCATGTTTACAACTTCTTAATAGGCCTAATGATGTTTTCAAAACTTTGGCACCAAAAATATCAGATATAAATTTGGCAATTCGTAAGGCAACTTGACATTTCCAATACTTCCTAAAGATTTCCTAGTGTCTTCATGCACAAGTGTTTTAAAAACTGGTTGCCCTTTTACAGAAGTAAGTTGTAGTATGTCACCAAATACATTACAAGTTTTCCTCCAAAGAAAACATCATAATCTGTTTTTAAAAACCTGCTGTACTCTTAAATGTACAAAGACAAGCATTAAGTTTGAGACAATGCTAACCTCATCAATGATCAGGATTATCATTTTCCATAGTACTCTTGAAACTTCATAACAAGCTTCTCCAGATAGCTTGTGATATTCCAACTTATTTTCACGTTCAACGTGTAACATTAGTAAACAATGTAATGTAATCCCTTTAATGTTGTGTGGTGCTAACCCAGTTGGAGCTGTTACAACACAAGATAAATGTGGTTTTCAGTAGATAACCGGTCCCACTTTAATTAAGAAACATTTTCCTCTCCCAGCTTAACCACTGATATACATTCGAATAGGTTTAAATGATGTGCGGTTGCATTCTTTTTTTCATGAAGTCAACCATGCTCTATCTGTTGTGTAACTCTCTGATATATTTCTTTCTGTTCAATATTTAGTTGTTGTTCCAAGTTTTGCAACTCCATAATATCCGGTTGTGCTTGTTGCATTTCCGTTTCTACTTCACTCATGGCTATTGCTGCCTCATTTTCCAGAATTGTTTGTCCTAGTGGATTTTGACTCAGTGGAGCAGATCTTTGACGGTATTGAGAAGTGTCTCTAACAATTTCAGCTGCAACAGTTGTTTCTTGTTCAACCTCTTCAGTCAACATTTGTAGATAATTTGGAAATAATGTGCATTCAATGCTATCTTTACATGCATTAAAAGAATCTTCATAGCACTTAAAATCTCCAAGTAATTCCATTTCAGTACACCAAGGCTTGAAGAGTTGCAGAAGTGCTCAATAGAAAAAATCCCTTTTATCTGCAGTATCAGAACTGAGCTTTCTGTGAATAATAAGATTTCCTTTGGTATGTTTTACCAAACTTCCATCACATTCAATTACTGCATATTTTTCTTCATTTATATTTTCTGAAACATTTCTCCTAAAGCTGTAATATTGCAGTACTTCATAGAGACATATGTTTTCCAGATGTGGACTTCTTTTTGGATAGTATGTATCCAACATGTTTGTTTTAACAATATCTATACTTTTCCGGTTCATTTAATGCTAAGTATTCAAGTTCTTGTACAGATTTCAATACTCGATTTCGTGTTTCAGCAAGACCGAGACTGACAGGAATCAACGCTCATTAGCAGGTTCCTCATCCTGCGTGATTTTCTGTTATGCACAGGACAAGTACATCAACCATGTACGTCTTGTACACTAGGTTAAACTTATGAATGTCTTTGCCCTGCTTCTGTAATTTATTCATGTATTCATTTTCCTGTCTCACGATCTGTTTTTACCCCTCTTATTTTTTTTTTAATCATAATTGCTTGTGCCCTGATATTTTTTGGTGCACACACTGGTTTGTGGCAGTTTACCAGGTTTTTCATTCAATTAATATGTTAACACGGCCAACGCCCTACCTCAGCTATAAATAGATGCACATCCTTTCCTCTGCGCTTGACTTCATTTTTCTTCAACTGGGATTAGTATCTTTTCCCAGCAATAAATCAAGACGCCATTCTGAAGACCTCCAGCCGGCTCCAACATGGGACAAGGACATTTCAAGTTGAAGGAGATAAGTCCTTTTCCTTTCAAGACTTTTTCTTTTGTGTGTGTTCATGGCTATGAGAACAGCCTTCAAGACACTGTCAGGACGCTTTCTAAAGAATATTATCTTTGAACTATAGTTTCTGTGAAAAGAGTCAGAATTTTCATGTTTACATCTTTCGACCTATGACCTATAAAAACCCTGCTTGCTGAAAGGTTGCTTTATTTTCATGTTAGTAGAATCATTTGAAAGGCACTGTTTATTGTGAATTAAGGAATGCTGAAAGGTCACTTTATTTTCATGTTAGTAAAATCATTTGAAAGGCACAGTTTATTGTAAATTAAGGAATCCATGAAACAAATGGCACCATTTAGTGATATGTAAAAAACAAAGCTGAAGCATTTGTGTTTAGTTATTTGTTGGTGAGCACCAGATTTGTGTTAATTAAGAAAATATCACCAAGGGCAGAAAAGATAAAGTCAAGGTGAGAAACAAACTAGTCATTATTAATATTTAAAGTTAGCCAAGCTATCTAAAAAGACTTTTTATGAGTAAATGTTGTTTCCTGCCTGTTGTAGATTCCTTCCAACTTAAGAGTGCAAAACAATTCTATTTCTGGAAAGAGAACAATAAGGCCTATTCAATAAAAAGGTTGAGAAGCCTTGATACGTCAGGTGATTTTGTTTACATCCTAGTGATTAAACCTTCTGCATAATTGATAGGATTATTATTACAGCTCATTTTTATTTGTGTCTAGGCAACATAGAAGTAGACGATTCTGCGTTTAAGAACCCGGCTGGTCCTGGTAGCAGAGTCTGCAGTGTCTTTTTATTCTTGTTGTTTGTCGTCCCAAAACCCCTTCCCTCTTGGAGTATCTGCCAGCATCACGGTTTACTAAAAGTGAGGCTGAGAGATAGTCTAGGAGGTCTGGACTACTTTCATCGCTCCTGCTGACAACCTGGATTTCAGGTGAGTGGTAAGACCATCATAACATAGACTTACCCAAATGATTCCTCTTAACTTTGAATATAAACTTGCAGATGTCAGCTGCTCCGAACATTCGTGCGATTAAATCTCTAGGTGGGAAAGCATCTTCAAACTGAAGCTGTACAATTTATTACTAAAAGTCTTCGCTAGTGAAATTTCCTCCCACATTTCTTTCAACTCTGTCTTTTCAGATGTTGTCATCTATGATGTAACATAGCGAGCGACACCAATTGAATTATCTGCAACATACTGAATATCCATATTTGCATTCCACATTGTCAAAATCACTAGATTGTAATCATTAATATACTTTGAATGTTCACTTCTTTTTATATTCTAAGTATTCTTTGGAGATTTCCGAGCTATAGTATGCCTCACTGCTGACATGAAACTGTTGACTCTTCTTTTGGAAATTACTGGATGTGGGAATCCAAAACAAAATTTTGCAAACAAAAAATCCTTTGACTTGTATTTCCGTTGACAATATTTCCCACATTGATGAGTTTGAAACCGTAAAACCTGTTGTCTTTAGGTATTTTCTGTTTTTGGAATACCACATGTAATGTAGTCTTCAATGAAAGATAAAACAGTCTCATCAGAATCAGTTCCAAATGTAGGTGCATCCTTGATCCGTAATAGCATATGTATATAAGGAGCACCTCTGGCTTGGTACTCCTTTCTCCAAAAGAAATCAATAACTTCTCCAAGAGGTGGGTTATTTTTATTGCAGATAAAAGACATCATAGCTTGAAACCTATGATTAAAATATCTGCACACATTTACAGGATCCAAGGAACACATTTCTCCAGCTGTCTTCAATTCAATGTTTTTAATATTTGAATTTGCTTCTTAGAAATTAAAGTAAATCATCCCATGCGTATTCAGCATAGCTTAGCGTAACAAACCATGTAGGGGTTCCTAAGGTCCTTAACATACATTTAAGTTCTCTGTGATGATGATACCAATACTCATTAGTACCACATTGACACGCCATCAAATTAATCAATTGAGATTCTAAATGACCATCTCTTTGTTGTACTTTGTCCATTAATTCCTTTGCAGATACATGTGTTAGATGAACTCCTGTTTTTATTATGTGGTTCACTGCATATGAAAGTCCAGACAAGTCACTTTCAACCAAAAGATGAAATATGTATGAAATACATTGTCGAAATCTTGCATCTTCCGAGTACAATCTTGTTGTACGATATTTCAAAGCTGGAATCTGCACAGGTCGTTCATAATATTGTCCACCTTTTCCAGTGGAGAAGAGCCGTGTAAAACAACGAGCTTCTAAACTTCCTTCCCAAACACTCAGAGGGGTTCCCTTCGATCTCTTCATTTGGAATAATTCAATAGTATTTCCAATCACTTCTTTTGAATGTAAAGGATGTACACTATAATGTTCATAAATTTCTTTGCTCCTGGAGATGTCCACTTTTTCGATTTGGCCAGTTGAAATTTCGGTTTTCTCCCCTAAACATATTTCTTGTTCTTCCAGATATACATTTTTATAATAAAGATTGCTTTTTATGAGATATAATACACATCAACATTCCTAGTTTGATTTCTTTAGTGAGTACGTCAACAACAAATACAAACATAGTTTGGTTTTTCAGAACAAATTACCTTAAAATTTGTAACTTCTTCCACAAACTTTTCAGTAGTACTATCTTCCACCTCTTCTTCAAAACCTACACTTTGTCTACACTCTTCTTCAGAACTAAAGAAACGAAACTCTATATCATCACAAACTTTTTTTACATCCAAAGCAGTGTTTATTGCACTTAAAAATAATGTAGGACTTTTTACATAGTACAATCTTCTTACTAACTTCCGCATTGCAGAGTGATGTACTGATAACATTCGCAAATGATAAAAACTACTTTGACACACTTTTCTAGAAAGACAAGCCAGAGAATTACCCTGCAAGCCAGTATTTTTCCTCACTTTACAAGGATATAGTCCTTGCAACATCTTAATCTTTTGTTTAATACTTTTTTAGTATACTCTTGTAAGAAATGTCATAAAATAGCAATAGATTCCTGTTGTATACTACAAATACTACTACAATCCCACGTATACACTGGAGCTTGTGAACGTCTCACTTGAACCTCTTCAGCTATCACTTCTTCGACATTTCTAGGAATGGTCCTTTCTTTTTCAATTGCACAACCATTCCTGACCTCATAAGCACACCCACTGGTATCAACTTTGTGAACTAATGTATTGTTTTGAAAATAGCTCTTTGAACTAGGAGTGTGCTTCCATTCACCCAAAAGGTTTTTACAAAAGTTAGTTCTATTAATCAGTCTTTTCTTTTTACTGTTGTCCTTCATAGAATGCATTGGTTTATCCAATATTCACTTTCTTTTCAAAACTAATATAAACAATTTTATTTTCAAGTCAAAACCTTTTCAACTATACTTTCAATCTGTTGTTTCTTCTTGAAACTGCAATCTTCTTTTATATTTCTTGCAATCTTATAATACATTTTGTAGTGCTCTACTTTTATACATTCATTTCCTAATACTGAGATATTGTTTCATCCTTCTTTCAACATAGATTGTTTTCTCTGAACCTCATTTTCCATTTATTTGTCCTTTTTTCATTTCATTCTTCTTCATTCTACAACTATTGTTTCTATTTTTTGCATTTTCAAAATTCGATCCAGTTCTTAAAAGTCTTTTTACAAATTCTTTAGTTTTCTTACCAGAAGACCTTTTCTTCAATGTCACATGTTGTACTTCATCTAATTTCTGTTTTTCTTTCTCCTTTAAATAGTACTGTTTTTTTGCTGTCTTTTCTTTCCACATTTTCTTGCCATAGTAAAAATTACTCGATAATATTGAGAATATCTAAAAATATATATATATATTTTTTATAATATTAAAATAGTTATATACAAATATTCGTCTCTATTACTAAAGAAACACTTTCCATTTAAAAGCTACGAACAAAAGCATATATTTTTTTCGAAATATGGTGAGACTTACATCTGAAACATGTTATCGACTTTTTTTTATATTTGTCTAGGCCCAACACTTTTAGCATTACTAGAATAGTAAAGGAGAAGAACAAAAGTTAAGTTTAAGTCATATTAGAAAATTGACTTCAACAAAGGTGCAGAAAGAAGCAAGAACACTGCAGTAAGAAACAACAAAGGTACAGAACAAGGGAAGAGATATGTAGAAAGAGGCAACAGCAGTACAAAAAGAACCAATACATGTGTAGGAAAACAAAAAAATGATTGCGAAAGAGGCAAAAAGGGTACAGTACAAAGAAAAAGAAGTACAGAAAGAGGCAAGTGAGGTGCAAAAAGATGCAAGAGAGGTGCAGAGAGGCAAGAGGGGAGCAGAAATGTGCAAAAGAGTAGTAGATAGAAGCAAGTGCACTGCAAAAAGAACCAACAGAGTGGCTGCAAGCGGCACAAAGGGTGCAGAAAGAAGCAAGTAAAGTGCAGAAAGAAGCAACAGAGGTACAAAAAGAGACAAGAGTGGTACAGAAAGAGGGAAGAGAGGTGTAGAAAGAGTCAAGAGAGTTACACAAAGAAGGAAGAGGGGTGCAGAAAGAGCAGTGCAGAAAGAACCAACAGCGGAGCTAAAATATGCAAGAGGGGTGTATAAAAAGGTAGGAGGGGTGCACAACTCTCTTACATGTCCAGGGAGGATCTGGCTTGGCAGTTTGGGCTGGACTGTTCCCATGAGGAACAAGGTCAAGACTGATTTGCATATTGCCAGGTCTAAACTGGGGTGGCATTGTGAGCAAAATAATGATGGATTTAACCCGGATCTCTTGACTGCGGGTGAATGTTTTGATTTATTCTGCATTCTGTCCATCAATTGTGTGTCTTTTGCTAGCTGATTCTATAAGTGCAAAGGGAGTCACTGAGTAACTTTACAAGAAGATGGATAGTGACTAGCTAATTGCATTAGTGCACATATAAATATTAAGTGCATGGATAAGTCTAAACATAGCACCTGAAGGCATAGATGAGTCATGGAGTAGTACCTATGTGATTCTATGGCTGCAACGGCAGAGTGTGGGTAATTACATGACTGCATAAGTCCAGCTTGCTTGACTACATGACTGTAGGGGTACTACATAACTACTATCTCACTGATTGCATGAGTGCAGCAGTAATGCCTGACTGATTACAACAGTGCATATCTACTGCCTCCATTATTGGAAGTCTGCATGGGCAGTACTTTGGTGTTTTTCTAACTGCATGAGTGTTGGGCCTAGCCAAATCTAAAGCAGCACACTTTTACATGATTCAACCATAAGTCTCTCCTCATAGTTAAAGGCCTGCACACATATGTCTCTACCTTTTCAAATCATCATCAAATCTAAAAGAAATATATATATATAATATTTATCTAATAAAGAGAAACCTAGAAACTGACACATGTAATAGCACTGCGTCAGTGATTGCATAACTCTATGAGTAGTGCTTAGCTGATTCTATAAGTGCAAGGGTAGTCACTGAGTAACTTTACAAGAAGATAGTGACTAGCTAATTGCATTAGTGCACATATAAACATTAAGTGCAAATTAGAAATGCGGTAAGATACAATAATTGTATAGATACCATATTTCCCACAGAGATTGAACTAGATTATCCTAGTCAAGTTCTATCGCCTCCCAAACAAACTCTATGGCTAACCACAGAAAAGGGAAACCGACAACCCTACTGGTGACCACACCAGTTGACATAAAAGGCTACAAAGGACTATTGCTTAATGCACAATCTCTTATTAAGCATAAAACTGAGTTTTCGATACTCATTGAGGATCAGGAACATGACTGGGTTTTTGTAACTGAAACCTGGACAAACTCCGCCTCAGGGCCTGATCTAATTGACCCTATCCATTCAAATGTCAGATAGGGTAGGTCGCATAGATGGGGGGTTAGCTATTGTTTTTAAATCTCAGTATAAGTGTATTATCAAACCCGATCAGAAGACTCTTACTTGTGAGGCTTTTAACTTTAAACTCATTCTTTCACCCACCTGTACTTTTGGAGGGTTATTGATTTATAGACCCCTCAGTCCTAGGGTGCCTTTTCTGCAACAAATTAAGCAACTACTGGAGACAGTCATAGCTGACCACTCACAAACTGTCCTAGGGGACTTCAATTTTTACCTACAAGAAAGGGACAACACAGACTCAAATACCCTCCTAGAGACACTTGAGAGTATGGGCTTCATCCAATTAGTGACAACCCTGACTCATAAGGCAGGACATACGCTGGATGGTATTTTTTCCAATGATTCATGTATTACCTTCCAACACACAAGACCTATCTGTTGGTCAGACCACAGCACAGTTCTGTTTGACTTCCTGCCTCCAGTAGCATGTAAAGAACAGAGACCCTCCCAAGGTCCTAGTACATTTAGAAACTGGAAAGGTATTTCAGCCGCTGCTTTGATTAATTCCTTAGAAATGATTCCCTGTACCATCCAAGAGGACTCTAATCTTGGAGCTAAGGACTTTGATACATGGCTTAAATCAGCAGCGGATATAGTGGCACCTCCTAAATTATATACTCAGAAAAAATGATGCTCCTCAGCTCCTTGGTACAATGACAAATTAAGGCATTTAAAACAATGCTGCTGTCATGCTGAGCAGGCGTGGAGACGAACCCTAGAGGATCAGGACAGAATTATATATAAAGCTAGGGTCAAGGAATTTAAAGATGTACTTGCGAAAGAAAAATCTATGTACTGCACACAGGTAATTGATAATTCTAAATCTACCAAAGAACTGTTTCAGCTGGTACAACAGCTCTCATCTTCCCAATCCTTCGCAGAAACTGATACATCACAAACATTCTGTGATCAATTAGCTACCTTTTTTCAAAATAGGTTCACAGACATATACACTGGGTTAGAGTCAAATTCAAAAATGCCCATTTTAAATCCAACAGTCAACAGCCCTACCAAAGATGGTCCACTGATGTCCAACAGTGAACACAGAGGTCTCTCAACATTTTGTGACCTTACGCCTCCTATTCTTGTACATTATCTTAGGAGAACGCATTCAGCTCTCCTATGGAGGAATGCCCTCCGGTAATTTTACATATGGTTGCAGATAACATAGCAGAACCCCTCTGTAAATGAATGAATTTCTTTATCCATTCTGGACTTTATCCTCATTCTTGGAAACAAGCTATCATTAGACCTCTTCTGAAGAAACCAAATCTGGACTCTAGGGACTGTAAGAATTACCGTCCCATCTCCCTGCTCCCTGTTCCAGCAAAAATTCTGAAATCACATCTCAACAAGCAGCTTATGGAAACTGCAGATCGGCAATCCTGGCTCAATGAGTCGCAGTTCGGATTCAGAAGGCATCACGGTACAGAAATGGCCTTGGTTTCAGCCTCGGATTACATCAGGCGAACGGTGGACGAAGGGCAGAGAGTAGTTAATTCTCTTGGATCTGTCAGCAGCATTTGACACCATCTCTCCTACGTTGCTGCTGGACAGACTCTGGAGTCTTGATATTTCTTATCAAGCACTTGCCCTTCTGTCCTCATTCCTGACAGGGAGATCCCAAAGGGTGAACTTAAAATCTTTTCACTCAGACTCCTATTCACTCCCTTGTGGAGTCCTGCAGGGGTCTTCCTTGAGCCCCACCCTTTTAAATCTGTATGTGGCACCCCTTGCTACAGTAATCCATTTTTTTGGATTAGAGGTGGCGTCATATGCAGATGATACACACATTATGGTTACCATCCCTAAGGGGCTGGGCTCATGGTATGGGAATGTCCGTGGAAGCATGTCGGGAGTAGCAGACTAAATGTCTGCTAACTTCCTTAAACTTAACCAGGAAAAAATGGAGGTGATGATATTTGGATCAGGGGCAATCAAATGGAACAGTAACTGCTGGCCTCAATCTTTGGGATGCTGTTCTGTCCCGAAAGGCTAAGAATCTGGAAGTCCTGATGGACACAGGACTTAGATTCAAGGCCCAAGTGAATCGTACCATTTCCACATGCTCCTGGCTCATAAGGATGTTAAAAAAAATCTTCCCCTTTATCCAGTGTTCTGCTAGGATCCAGGTAGCACTGGCCCTGGTAATGTCCTGACTTGGTAATTGCAATGCCCTGTACTTGGCTGCTAGTAAGGACGTACAACATAAACTCCAGGTACTGCAGAATGCATTGGCAAGACTTATTCTGGACATTCCCAAAAGACAATCAGTCAAGAAGGGACTAGAACACCTACATTGGCTTCCCATTGAACAATGTATAAGTTTTAAAGCACTGTGTATGGTCCATAAGTAATTGTATGCCTCCTATCCTCTAAGGCTGAAGACCATGTTCAAATGGTATTCCCCAAGCCGATTTCATTGTTCCTCACTCAAATGCAACTTCTGGTACCAAGAACCAAGAAGATGAAGTGGGGGGATAAGGCTTTTTCAGTGGGAGCGTGTAAGATCTGGAATTCCCTACCCCTGGAGCTCAAATCTATCCCTCTTCTGCTCCCGTTCAGAAAAGCCCTTAAGACCTGGCTGTTCTCAGGCAAACGGTGAGCTCAAGTTCTCAATTTTGCTTCTGGACTCCGTGGTAGGTGCGGTCTCTCTTTAGCGCCTTGATGCCCTTGGGTGAATATCAAAATCAAATCAAATCGAAGACTGCATGGGTAGTACTTGGGTGTTTTTCTAACTGCATGAGTGTTCGGCCTAGCCAAATCTAAAGCAGCGCACTATAACATGTTTCAACCATAAGTCTCTCCTTATTGTTAAAAGCGTGCACACATACATCTCTACCTTTTCAAATCATCATCAAATCTAAAAGAAAAATGTATACAATATTTCTGTAATATGGAGAAACATAGAAACTGACACATGTATTAGCTCTGTGTCAGTGATTGCATAACTCCATCTGTAGTGCTTAGTTGATTCTATAAGTGCAAGGGAACTCACTGGCTAACTTTACAAACAGATGGATAGTCACTAACTAATTGCATGAGTGCAGACATAAACATTAAGTGCATGGATAAGTCTAAAAATAGCACCTGAAGGCACAGATGAGTCATGGAGTAGTTCCTATGTGAATAGATGACTGCAACAGTAGGATCTGGATGAATCTATGACTGCAAGGGTAGATTGTGGGTTATTACACGACTAAATAAGTACAGTCTGCATCACTGCATGATTGTAGGGGTTGTACATAACTAGTGCCTGGGTGATTGTATATTTGCAGGGGTTATATCTAGAGAATTACTGGAATACATAAAAAGTGAGTGGGAGATTTTTAAAGTGCATGCATACTGACTGGGTGATTGAAGGACTACTGAGATACAAACTGAGTGGATAAAAGAGAGCAAAAGTGGTGCCTTGGTGAATTCACATTGACTACAGGCTGAGTGATTACATGAGTACAAAGGTAGTACCTGCATGATTAAACAACTGCCACAGTAGTGCCTATGTGATTATATAAGTGCATGAGTAGTAGCTACTTGATTGAAAGAGTACATGGGTAATACCTTGCTGATTTCATGACTGCACAGATAGTACCCTGATGATTGCATCAGTGCAGCACTGATGCCTCAGGGATTACAACACTGCATATGTAGTGTCTGCATCATTGGTAGACTGCATGATGACTACTTGGGTGTTTTTATAACTGCATGGGTCTTAGACCTAGCCAAATATAAGGCAGCACACTATTATATGACTCAACCATAAGTCTCTCCATATCGTTACAAGCACACATACATATCACTCTACCTTTTCAAATCATCATCATATCTAAAAGAAACATGTATACAGAATTTCTGGAATATATAGAAAATTAGTGTGAGAAGGTGGCCTGATATATGCTGTCCACTAGTTCTAGTGGGCACCTTGTATCAGTCCAAACAACCCCTTATGGTGAAAGGTTAAAGACAACCTTTATTGAAAGCTATCCTAGTGGTAGCTATGGAGAGCAGTCTTCAGGCCAAGTCTTGAAGGAATGTAAAGCAGCTTGTTTTACCAGTCTATAACCTCTTGAATGATCAAATGAAAGGACAACCGCACCAGGTATATATTCAAAATATATGTATTTAGGATAAAACACACCCCTCTAGTCTCTTTATGAGACTGGATTTCGAAGTACTTAATTTACAAGTTAGCAATCAAAAGTAATAGCACAAATACACGTTTGGGCCCTAGGGGCGTAGCAAACCATATACCAAAAAGTGGTATAAAAACCACGACTGAAGTAGACACAAGGCCTAGAGCCTGTAGAATCGCTGGGACCCCCAGGAACCACACTAGGTAGTGTAAACACAACTGCAGGTTCCCGTTAGCTTCTATGGGCAATGTCGCGGTTGGAAATTTAAAGATTAGGGACACTTAGAATCGAGTCAGGACCAAACCCTTTTGGACTTAAGAAGTTCTAGGGCTAGCACCCACGGGAGCACCAGAGTACTCGAGTTACCTCACCCAGGGAAGCCGGGTGCATAGGTGTCTTTTGGTGTCGGGGCGAATTGTCAATTACAATGGAAGCTGGCGAAGAACTGCTGCTGCCGTGAAGAGGAGAAGTGTCCGAAGAGATCCAAGCCTGGATCTAGGATGGAAGGAACATGAAAGGAGAGGGGACATAGGCTGGGTCACTAGCCAGTGACTGAGGGCAGGATGGACCAACGCCCACAGATGTTGGGTGCTTCAGGTGAGTTGATGGGTGTCTTGACTCTTCAGCCACGAGGTCCAGGAGGTGCGGATGATGACCAGAAGCTGGATTCCATCTGCTCCCCAAAGCCTGTCGAGTGCTGCGGTATCGGCGACCAGATTGGACCCAACAAGCCTTGGCAACAGCAAGTAACTGGTAACCAGAGAAAGGACAGCGGTGCAGACCAGCAAGGTCTGAGGGACTCACCCAGCAAGGGTAAGTCAGGGCACGTCTGGAGCAATGAGGCAAGCCCAATTAGAAGAGGAGTTGCCTTCGTAGGGACCTACTTGCCAACGGGCTAGCGATTGCAAAGGAGCCTTGAGCGGTCACACTTGAAACTGGCCCATGGGTCACTCATGGAGTGGAGGCCAGCAAGCTTCGGTGCAAGAGGTGCTCAAGGCTGGGGCTACTAGAAGCCTGAAGCACAACTTCAAGGAAGTCCCAGAAGATAGTGTTGCTGCAAAAGTTCATGGTGTCCATGGGTCATGGTTCCACGTCACCCACAATAGCCACGGGCCTCAAGTTTGCTGTGGACTCAGGGTAGCCTCGGAGAAGTCTGAAAATCCACCTCTGGTGATGCAAAGACTTCAATGTCTGATGGGAGCTTCAGCGATGCAGACCAGTCAGTTGCTTCTTTGGTGCCTGCCAAGCAGGGGAGTCACTCCTTGACCCCAAGGGAGATTTCTTCAGTCTTCTAAGCAAACTAGAACGTCAAAGGTCCAGGATATATATTGCAGAGTTTCATCAAGGGTAATCTTTAGTCACGAGGACTGGGTGCCCATACTTATACTAAGTTTGGGGGTTGGACATACTCTAGGGACCCACCTATGGGAGGGTTTGGAAAGAGGGGTGGTTACACCCATTTCCTTTGTCCAGTTTCACACCAGAGCAGAGGCAGGTAGCCCCTGCAACCGGTTTGAACTGGACTATGCACAGGGACACCAAGTGTGCACCCAGTGCACGACTTCAAAGCACCAGAGAGTGCTCCCGCCCAGCCCCAATACACATCTGCCTGTCTGGGGAGGTGGTTACACTTCCCTGGGACAGGAAACCTATTGTCCAGGCCTCCCCTGCCAGAGTTTCAGTCAGCAGCAGGAGGCCAGACCCGTGTCTGTGGCAGAGGTTAATCCGATTTGTAATGCCAGGGCTCAAGAAAGTCCTACCGGGTTAGACCAGTGTGAACATGTCCCTCCCTCTAGAGGGTGGAATGCTACCCCCGCTGCCAGAACTGGTGGGGGGGTAGTATTCCAAAACATTTGACACCGAACACGACATGTTTCCGTGCAGCCATCCCAAAGTTAGCATTTACCGCAAGGTTATAATGCACTTAAGAGTATATGGTCAGGCTGCACCACAAACAGCATCAGAGGAGATACTCGGAACACTGCAGAGGGGCTCTGCTCATGCAGGGGCACCCTCTCACATAAAAACCAAGCACTCTGCCTTCAGGATTGTTAAGGCCTGGCATGGGAGTGACTTATAGGTTTTATATGTGTGTGCAATGATAGTGAAATAGGTAGCCTATACCACGGTAAGGGGTGCACGCACACCCTTACCCAGGCTGCAGTAGCAGACCTGTGGTGCCATTTTGGAGTGCTTCCCAGGGGTGGCATAATACATGCGTCAGCCCCTGGTAGGATTCTGAGGTACCTATGCCCTAGGTACATAGTACACCATATACTAAGGGCTTATAAGGCACTCCAGAATCCAATTAGATATGTACCTAATGTACATGCAAACCATATTAGAGAGGAAGCAGCTAGGCTGTTGTCCTGATTAGCAGGGCCACAGACAGCCTAAGGTCGAAAAACAGTGAAACACCAGCAAAAAGTGGGGGTACCTATGTGAAGCAGATCCTACTCTCCTACACTTAGAAACTAAGACATGTAATAGATCTGTTTGAGTGATTACATAACTCCATGGGTAGGTCTTGGGTGATTGTAGGAGTGCGAGAGTAGTCACTGGGTAATTGCTGAACAAGATGAAAGTGACTAGCTAATTGCATGAGTGCAGATATAGACGTTGAGAGCATGGATAAGTGTATAAATAATAACTAAAGGCATAGATGAGTCATTATGTACTACCTGGATGAATAGTTGAGTGCAACTGTACAGTCTGCATGATTCTATGACTGCAAGAGTAGTGTGTGGGTAATTACATGAGTGCATAGATACAGCCTGGATGATTACATGACTGTAGGGGTAGTACATAAGTACTGCCTGAGTGATTGCATGTCCAGAGAGTTAATATCTGGTGGATTACTGGAGTAGATAGCAAGTGAGTACTGCCTGGGTGATTACTGAACTTCAAGGACATTAACTGAGTAATCACAGGATTGCAAAGCCTAGTACTGCGTGATTTTAAAGTACATGAGTATTGCCTGGGTGATTACATATCTACATGAAAAATCTACGTCATTGAAAGAGTGCAAGGATAGTGTCTGGGTGATTGAAGCACTGTACAGCAAATACATTGGTGATCCCATTAGTATAAGGGTAACGTCTGGGGGATTAAAGCAGTACATAGATAACACCTGTGTGATTTCATGACTACAGAGGTAATATCTGGGGATTTATGTGACTACATAGGAAATTACTGGGTGATTTTATAAGTGCATATGTACTTCTTGGCTGATTACAGGACTACTGAGGTACAATTAGGCCTGGGCCAAAATTCCGTTCCGTTCGCGGAAATTGCGATATTTTGGCATTTTCGCGTTCCGCGGAAAGCGCGAAAATGTCAAAATGTCCTCGTTCCGCAGCTTAGCGATAATTTGTTTCTTGCTCACGCTGTAAAAAAATACATTCTCGCGTGCGCGCGATCGCTTTACCTGAATCCCCGCGCGAGTATGAGAAAATCGAGATCTCGAACACGTCATTCTACATCACGAGCGAGAGGGTGAGGACGCGGGCACGTCTAATCGAATGCGAACAGGAGAAAGAGACCCCAAACACGTCATATCCAACGCGACAGGGACAAAGAGAACGCGATCATGTCATTTTCGACATGCCGGCGGAAGTAATGTGAAGCTCGAGAACTCGAACATGTAAAATTTTCAATTTGGAGAGTAATATCAGCTCTAGCAGCATGAAACCTTCTGCAAATGCTGATTTTGGATGAAAACAACTCCTTACATTGACATTTGGCTGTCCTTTTTTGTGCAAGGAGTCCTTTTTTTGAAAGGTGGAGAGAAGGAGGAAGTGCCACAGAATCTCCAACTTCCTGTTCCTGTCCAGCAGGCTCCTCCCAGTGCTTTGTCCATCTCCTGCTCATTCTGCCTTTGGATTTGGAGCTGGAAAGATCACTCTTTTTGTCTGCTGCATCATTGCAATTGGATTTGAGGATATTTTACAAGTAAGTGGTTGTTGTGTCTGTTTGATTGTGGGCATTGCAGTTGTTGTAAGTAACTACAATTTATTTTTGATAATTAATTATCGTCATTCCTTTTTTTATTTTTTATTTTGTGGGTAGTAGTAGTAGGCCCGAGCTAGCCATGGGCATGGCCTCATGGGTGTGTGCATGATGAAGCAGCTGTTCCTTTTGTTGTTTTTTGAATGTATTTCATTTTCAAGCACATTTAGGGCATGGATGGCATTGGATTGAGTTGGGGAAGTGTGCTTTTTGGGGGTGGCCTTTGTGATGTTGTTGGGCCTGGCCATGTGGCTGGTGGCCATTTTGAAGCCTAGGCCTGCAAGCTTGCCTGGCCTTGTCTGCCAACAGGCCTGCTTTTTCATCCACTAGGATCAGAGCAGGAAGCCACAGCTTTATTGATCAAGTGTTTTCTGTGTGATCTGTTGAATTTAGACATCATTTAGGGCATGGATGGCATTGGATTGAGTTGGGGAAGTGTGTTTTTTAGGGGTGGCCTTTGTGATGTTGTTGGGCCTGGCCATTTGGCTGGTGGCCATTTTGAAGCCTAGGCCTGCAAGCTTGCCTGGCCTTGTCTGCCAACAGGCCTGGTTTTTCATCCACTAGGATCAGAACAGGTAGCCACAGCTTTATTGATCAAGTGTTTTCTGTGTGATCTGTTGAATTTAGACATCATTTAGGGCATGGATGGCATTGGATTGAGTTGGGGAAGTGTGCTTTTTGGGGGTGGCCTTTGTGATGTTGTTGGGCCTGGCCATGTGGCTGGTGGCCATTTTGAAGCCTAGGCCTGCAAGCTTGCCTGGCCTTGTCTGCCAACAGGCCTGCTTTTTCATCCACTAGGATCAGAGCAGGTAGCCACAGCTTTATTGATCAAGTGTTTTCTGTGTGATCTGTTGAATTTAGACATCATTTAGGGCATGGATGGCATTGGATTGAGTTGGGGAAGTGTGCTTTTTGGGGGTGGCCTTTGTGATGTTGTTGGGCCTGGCCATGTGGCTGGTGGCCATTTTGAAGCCTAGGCCTGCAAGCTTGCCTGGCCTTGTCTGCCAACAGGCCTGGTTTTTCATCCACTAGGATCAGAACAGGTAGCCACAGCTTTATTGATCAAGTGTTTTCTGTGTGATCTGTTGAATTTAGACATCATTTAGGGCATGGATGGCATTGGATTGAGTTGGGGAAGTGTGTTTTTTGGGGGTGGCCTTTGTGATGTTGGGCCTGGCCATGTGGCTGGTGGCCATTTTGAAGCCTAGGCCTGCAAGCTTGCCTGGCCTTGTCTGCCAACAGGCCTGCTTTTTCATCCACTAGGATCAGAGCAGGTAGCCACAGCTTGATTGATCAAGTGTTTTCTATGTGATCTGTTGAATTTAGACATCATTTAGGGCATGGATGGCATTGGATTGAGTTGGGGAAGTGTGGTTTTTTTGGGGTGGCCTTTCTATTGTTGTTGGGCCTGGCCATGTGGCTGGTGGCCATTTTGAAGCCCAGGCCTGCAAGCTTGCCTGGCCTTGTCTGCCAACAGGCCTGCTTTTTCCTCTACTAGGATCAGAGCAGGTAGCCACAGCTTTATTGAACAAGTGTTTTCTGTGTGATCTGTTGAATTTAGACATCATTTAGGGCATGGATGGCATTGGATTGAGTTGGGGAAGTGTGCTTTTTGGGGGTGGCCTTTGTGATGTTGTTGGGCCTGGCCATGTGGCTGGTGGCCATTTTGAAGCCTAGGCCTGCAAGCTTGCCTGGCCCTGTCTGCCAACAGGCCTGCTTTTTCATCCACTAGGATCAGAGCAGGTAGCCACAGCTTTATTGATCAAGTGTTTTCTGTGTGATCTGTTGAATTTAGACATCATTTAGGGCATGGATGGCATTGGATTGAGTTGGGGAAGTGTGTTTTTTGGGGGTGGCCTTTGTGATGTTGTTGGGCCTGGCCATGTGGCTGGTGGCCATTTTGAAGCCTAGGCCTGCAAGCTTGCCTGGCCTTGTCTGCCAACAGGCCTGCTTTTTCATCCACTAGGATCAGAGCAGGTAGCCACAGCTTTATTGATCAAGTGTTTTCTGTGTGATCTGTTGAATTTAGACATCATTTAGGGCATGGATGGCATTGGATTGAGTTGGGGAAGTGTGTTTTTTGGGGGTGGCCTTTGTGATGTTGTTGGGCCTGGCCATGTGGCTGGTGGCCATTTTGAAGCCTAGGCCTGAAAGCTGGCCTGGCCTTGTCTGCCAACAGGCCTGCTTTTTCATCCACTAGGATCAGAGCAGGTAGCCACAGCTTTATTGATCAAGTGTTTTCTATGTGATCTGTTGAATTTAGACATCATTTAGGGCATGGATGGCATTGGATTGAGTTGGGGAAGTGTGTTTTTTTTGGGGTGGCCTTTCTGATGTTGTTGGGCCTGGCCATGTGGCTGGTGGCCATTTTGAAGCCTAGGCCTGCAAGCTTGCCTGGCCTTGTCTGCCAACAGGCCTGCTTTTTCATCCACTAGGATCAGAGCAGGTAGCCACAGCTTTATTGAACAAGTGTTTTCTGTGTGATCTGTTGAATTTAGACATCATTTAGGGCATGGATGGCATTGGATTGAGTTGGGGAAGTGTGTTTTTTGGGGGTGGCCTTTGTGATGTTGTTGGGCCTGGCCATGTGGCTGGTGGCCATTTTGAAGCCTAGGCCTGCAAGCTTGCCTGGCCTTGTCTGCCAACAGGCCTGCTTTTTTTGCATCCACTAGGATCAGAGCAGGTAGCCACAGCTTTATTGATCAAGTGTTTTCTATGTGATCTGTTGAATTTAGACATCATTTAAGGCATGGATGGCATTGGATTGAGTTGGGGAAGTGTGTTTTTTTTGGGGTGGCCTTTCTGATGTTGTTGGGCCCGGCCATGTGGCTGGTGGCCTTTTTGAAGCCTAGGCCTGCAAGCTTGCCTGGCCTTGTCTGCCAACAGGCCTGCTTTTTCATACACTAGGATCAGAGCAGGTAGCCACAGCTTTATTAATCAAGTGTTTTCTGTGTGGTCTGTTGAATTTTTAGACATCATTTAGGGCATGGATGGCATTGGATTGAGTTGGGGAAGTGTGTTTTTTGGGGTGGCCTTTCTGATGTTGGTTGTCTTAAAGACATGCTTTTGTTGTATGTGTCTGGTGTGTTGGTGTGCAATGCATGCAGACCTTTTTGGGGCCTGTGAATGTTCGTATTTCCATTTTGTTGCATTAAAAAGGCAGAGCAGTGTTCTTTAGCATGCATCCTTTACCTGGCTTTTATAGGCCTTTTGTCAGCTCCTGGTGTTTCCCAGGCCCCTGGCTCGTTTGTGATTTGTGAGTGTCCATGTGGGTGGTGGCCTTTTTTGGTGTGTGGACTGTGAGTTATTAGTGTCCTGCTTTTGCCATAGGCCTGCATGGTTTTCCTATTGGCTATTTGGCTTACTGCTTCCATCCATCCACCCCCTTTGCCAGCAGCAGCTCCATGGATGCTGAGATGCTCAAATAATTTAATGGTCCACCCCACTTTCATTACATTTTTATTTTGGTGGTTATTATTAACTTTCCTATCCTTCCTGAGAGTGTAGTGTGTGGCTGTACACAGTAGTATAACATAGCTCTAGTTAAAAAAAAAGTCATAAATGGCTAGACTATCTTTTGTTTGCACTAGTACAGTACTAAGTAATTGAACCACAACAACAAATGCAACATTCCACTGATGTTCTTCTCCTGTCTTATTTGCTTTTAGGTGCACAAAAGACAGAGTAGGAGGTGTCATCAGCATCATCCGGCTACCCGTTGTACTGCCAGCCAGACAGAAGTCCTGCTGCGCATCACGTCCACGTGTGACCAGAACTTGTTGTGCATCTGCATCCTGCCTGACATCTGAAGAAGATGGCCCCAAAGAAAGGTACCAGGTCCAGTACCAAGAAAGTTGCCGGTGAGAAGAAGGAACAGAAAAAGGAAGTGCCATTAACCACGACTGGTGGTGTGCCGGCCAATGTTTTTTTTGGCACCAAAAAAGTTACGCCTGCAGCAGCGTTGTCCGGGAACCAAGCTGAGAGCAGCACAGCGGTCCAACCACACCAACCTAGGCCCAAGGGCTTTAGTGTCGCAGAGGTAGCCAGTCTACTAACGAGCAGCGATGTTGAAGAAATGTCATTACCGCAAAGTAGTACACAATCAAGTTCAACGCAGGCACAAACTCAGCAGATCAGTGTGCAGCTGCCGCAACAAGAACAGCAGCAGCCGCCGCAACAAGAACAGCAGCAGCCGCCGCAACAAGAGCAGCAGCAGCCGCTGAAACAAGAACAGCAGCAGCCGCCGCAACAAGAGCAGCAGCAGCCGCCGCAACAAGAACAGCAGCAGCTGCCGCAACAGCCCACCATAGTAGTTGTTGCTCTTGACGTAGGGGCATTTCAGGAAATCGAGCTTCCTGCAGACAAAGTGGAGCAAAGTCAAACCACTGTTTCAGAAGATCTATTGTCTTCCAGACCACCAGCAAGGAAAAGGAGGCTTAGTCCATCATCTTCTTCTTCAAGCCCCGCTTCTGATGATCGTGATGACTCTTGGGTCCCACCAGCTCGGGCTGAGAGTGATATACGCCACAAGACAATGCTTCTGAAAAGGAAGGTCCCAGAAAAACTTAGATTTATGGAGGTAGATGTAGAAGAGGGGGGTGATGATGTTAATGAAGATTAGCCAGTCATCACGCACATTACTCCCGCCCCAAAGGGATTGGAGACCAACATTCTCACCCTTTCCAGAAAGGCTGCTACTGAGCGGGATGTAGCACGGATCTCACCAACACAGGTTACACCACCACTACCTCCAGCTGCCATATTTTCCAAGGCCCGGCAGGGACCTACATCCAGCTCAACCATCTCAGTAGGTAGTGGTAGTAAAAGTCACAGTGTAGGTGCACAGGGTCACACATTTTCAAACACCCCCTCAAGTTCATCTGGTGTTGAAAGTGGCACATCAAGCAGTGCCAGAAAGTTCTCCTCCCCAGTTTGGGACTTCTTTTCTGTTAGCGCCAAGGAGGAGAACGTTGCTATATGCTCAATTTGTTGGCAAGGTGTTCGGCGTGGTAAGCTTGGTACAAATTATGGTACCGGAGGACAAGCAAGTCATCTCAGAATACACCACACTATCGTGTGGGAGGATCACCTACTTAAGTTAAAAGAAAGTAGAAAAAGTCAACCCATTGAAGTTGGTCAGGATGAATCAGAGAGCGATATTATTGCGGTGGCAGGTGAAGAAGAGGGAGGCATTTCTAGCCCTGTCCCCAGTAGTGCAGTGGTGGTAACGCCCACATCCTCCTCGGTAACATCAGAGTGGCACCGCAGTAAGAGCCATACTCAGAGTCTGTGTGAGACACCAAGGCGACCGGCGTGTACCTCAATGAGACAATCTGTGTTGTTGAGCCATAGTGGGTTAATGAAAACAGCACCACTAAGGAAAGTAAGCCAGCCTACCATTGAGAGCATGTTTAGGTTGGAGGGGCAGTTTCAACGCAACCACCCAACGGCACGATTGTACAATGCGAAGCTGGCTAAAATGTTAGCGCTGGACCTTCTTCCTTTTTTATTTGTGGAAGGGGTGGGTTTCCTTGAATTTGTCTCTGCCATCTGCCCGAAATGGAAAGTTCCCAGCCGGTCCTATTTCGCAAGAATTGCTGTTCCGGCACTACATCATGATGTGCTGGAATTGGTTGTACAAGCTTTGCAGAAGAGTGCTGTGCACAATATCCACCTGACAACAGACGTGTGGAGCATTTGCCAAGCCACAGATTACATGTGCATCACTGCACACTGGATCTCTTTTGTGGGGGTTAAAGATAAACTATCTGCACAAGGTTCCGTGTTTGGTGCACTGCATAAACATTATAGTTCAAGACTTTCTGAAAAAAGAACCCATAGTCAGCAATTTACTGGCCATCTGCCGAAGAATATGCACTCATCCAGGAGGTGGCAACACGTTGGAACTCAACGTATTACATGCTTGATCGTCTGTACGAACAGCACATGTCACTCCATGAATATGTCTGGAAAAGAAGAGGGGATGCTAGTGCTACTGTTAAAGGCATGAACCTTGACATGGAGCAATGGAGCCTAATTAAATGCCTGACTGAGATGCTTTCTCAGTCAGGCATTTATGTCTGAATCATACATGTATTTATGTCTGAATCATACAAAGGTTTAGAGGACAGAAGGCAAGCCCATGACTTGGTGGAGAGCTTATCCCGGCGCTTAACTGAAAATGTAAGGTTACAAAATAAAATTTTGTCACAAGAACATTACATTTGTGCCACAATTCTGGATCCACGTGCAAAATTGGGACTACTGAAGACATTCCTTGCTTTTTCCGACAATGATGTTGCCCGCTACAAAAGTTGTATAGCTGAAGCAGCCAGTAAGTTGGAAAAAGAATGGCTGCTAATTAAAAGCCCGCAAGATCAACCCACAACAAGTACTGATACTAAAGCAGGCCATGCAGAATCAAGTGCAACTTCGTCGGCTGAGGGCAGTGCGGTTGGCTCACAATCACAACACTCACCATCACTATCGACTACAGAAACAATAACTGGATCATTAGGCCGATTACAATCATTATCATTACAGGATTGGTATGTAAAGATGGGCTATTGTAAGCACAGTGTTGATGCACAGAAAAAACAGCACAAAAGCTTACCAGCAGCAACCCTGAACATTGAGCGGATGGTCCAGGCCTATCTGGACGACCCAACAGAGGTGTACGTTGATCAAAACCCATTGCAGTATTGGTATAGGAAAAGGTCTGAATGACCACAGCTCAGCAGGCTGGCGATAAGCTATCTGGCTTGCCCTGTCGCAAGCGTCTCTTCCGAATGTGTTTTCAGTGCTGCTGGTTCCATTGTAACATTGAGAAGGACCAGTCTATCTCCAAAAAACGTGGAGGGGTTAACAATGATCAAAATGAATCAGCACTTCATACCACCGAATTACACAATACATGAATCAACGGAGGGAGATGAGGACAGCGGCTCAGGTGACGGAAGTAATGTGTCAGATGATTACCTACTACTGGCTGAACCCCCAGAGTTTGAGGACGAGCTATACTTCCCTGACAATTAGGTTCGCACTTACTGTCTTCCTCCCTTTTTTCCCCCTTTGTTTATGTGTCTGTCGTTCCGGTTATAAACTTGTGAATCACAACAAATCCATTACCACCGTCTTCTACTCTTCCAATTTAATATACAAGTTTCAGGTGTCTGCTATTTGACAGTACAGTCCTCCGAATCCAGCTCTTCCGCTCCATCATACTGAATCTCCAGCTCAATTCCATTTCCCTCATGAATGATGATTGGATGATGGTAACAACAAATTCAAACTTTCCTAGTCCTTCCAAAAGAAGTGGACCATGAATCAGATGACTACTATAGCTATCCTCCTTTCAGAGCCGAGAGAGACTGGCCATTAACTGAAAATAAGATGGAACAGGTAATGATTGATGCCATGCATTGGACGCAGAGTCGCAGACTGAATGATTTAGATTTTGTTGTGTTTGTTGTGCATGAATTTATGTAATTGTGCACTGCCACTAATCAACTTTCTACAGAACACACTAATTTCCCCCTTCTTGCAAATAAGAAATTGGTACTTCTCCTGCAGATTGGTGACCCATTGCTTTTAATTCAATACAGGAAGGGGACTCACTCAATCTGCGCAATGAGTATGATTGACACAACAGCACCGTCCATCATGATGATGGCGAAATAGACGGCCCGTTAACTTAAGATGAGAAGGAACGGGTAATGATGACAATTAATGGCATGTATTGGACACCTGACTCTAAGCTATTGGTGTTTGTGTTTGCGTTGTATGTTTGTTGTGCACAAAGTGATATCAAAGTGTACTAGTAATCTATCTTTCTGTACACAATAAAGAATGACTCAAGTCAGTAAGATTTATATTTCTACTCTTGTTGTGTCATAAAAATTTTACTTATACTGCAGGCCGATCTTCACAGTCAGTCAGTAAAAGTATCAGAGATGATGATGATTAAGTCAGGACTCAGGAGGACGTTTCATGAGCGTCATAAAACGGAAAAGCCAAAAGGTAAACACTTCAACAACAACAACCACAGCAGACCCAAATGTCTATGTAGAAGTTGAATGGAGTCTAGCGGTGGGATGACTGCAGTGCATTGATTTTACTAACTTAAACTGTAAAATGCTATGTTTGGAATGGGTAATGTTCTTTGCGTTTGTCCAACTCTTTGAGAGAAAAAAAAAGAATTGTAAGTGTTAACGTAGGATGTGCTAATGCTAAGCACAGTGGGCCTGCTCTCTCCTGTTACTGTTGAAGGTCAATGCTGGAAACAGACTAGAGTAGAAATGATGCATAGATGCCACCTCGGAAAGTGTTCTTGTTGCACTACACCATCATTTGTGCATTTGTTTTAACTTTCTTTCTCAATATCCCCTTTGGTTTTCAATCTACAATTACAGGCCGGGCCTTGCCCGAAACTTTGTAAAACATTACAATGCATATTAATTACCTTACCAATCAATCACCTTTTTTTTTCCAGCCGGGCAGTGGCGAGTGGCGAGGCGACACACCCAAGATTGATGGACGAGAGGAGCAAGAGGAATGCCGAGATGCAAAAATCCAGTCCACATTTTTGACCAGGATAAGACAGTAACAGTATCCACTTTTATCTTCTTTTAAATAATTTGATTAATATCTTGTATACAATCTTTACAACAGTGTGTTCTTGGAGTTGTTAATATCAATCATCATTAGGTTTGCTCTGTGTTTACGATTCTTCCCTACCAATATTTAAAATTTCTATTTGCTATCTGTTAAAGTATTGAGGCCGGAACAACAGAACAAGAACTAGAAGTGTATGTAATACGGGTCTCTCATCATCATGCATGCATTGCCTTTTTCTCCCTTAACATATGTATATGGTAGTCTTCAACGATTGTTGTTTGTTTGTCTATGTATGCATACTGTTTTTCTATGTCAAACCTTTCCCAAAAACCCTCTTCCCATCCATTCAACAAACCCTAACCCTCTTCCCCCGGGCTGTGTGACTTATTGTCGAGGTGTAACTAAATTAAATGTACACCAATACTTAATCACACACTTGCTGGGGCGGATGTGGTGAAAGCAACACTACTTCAATTTCAAGGCAGAGCGATGATCTTCTTCTGCTTGGCCACCCATGAGTAGGATATTTCAGAGGTTATTTTTTTTAACAAAGGAACATATACCTCAACATGAATTGCCGGCATTGATTGGAATTGTTTCTTGTCATTCCTCATATACAGCACTAACTGTTAGGCTGTAGGCCTAGTCAAGTGACTTGACACAACTATAGTTTGTAAATCTGTCTAGTAGGCTATCCTCCTAACCACCATTCTGTTTTTTTGTCATATATTTGAGCATATTATTGTTGCTCGCTAAGTTCTGTACTGTACTTCATTCAACTACTCCTAACAGTCTATGCTGCTACTACCAGCACCACCCAAATCATAGCATGTATGAAAAAGGAAACCATCTTCATCATGCAGCCAGTGCTGTGCCACAGTTGGACATAAACATCAAGCACCGGTAAGAGACAAGTTTGGGGGAGGCAGAATTAATAATGGACATGTTGTCAATGATTTCATTTTCACACACCAGTACAAAGAATGCATAGACTAGAGGACAGACTGAAAGTACTAGAAAGACCAGTCAATGAGTGAGTTGTGTCGCATCTATCTGTGTCTTATACAGTCAGCCAATTATTGAAATCAAACACAGGCTATGGGCGGCCATGCACCAGCAAGGAAACAGTGTGATGTAAAACAGTTACCCCACCTACAAAATATTAACAACATTGCATGTAACATAGAAAAATATATTTAATTTACCCTAACAAATAAACTAAACCCACAAAAGCTGACCCACCCCCCTCCCTAACCTCAACCAATGTCCATAGAAGTCCGTAACGCCCAAACAAGGTCCCACCCACCCACCCAAACAAGAATTAAAAAAGGGGCAGAACAGGATGACAGGGACTAAGGGGTGGGGCAGGACTCCAGGAGGACACGCATCTGGCGCATCTCGACCTCTAAACGGGCGACGTGGCGTCTAAGGGTGCGGCAGTTGCAGCCACAGTGGGGGGGCACCGAAGATGGAACGGTGGCGGCGGGCAGCCGCCAGACGGTGGCGCCGTACCACTGGAGGGCGGTGGCTGGGGCCCGGGCCACGGGAGGAGGCTTCAACAATTGCAGCCGCAGTCTCCTCCTCCTCCTCGGCTAAGACCACCAGCCGCCGGTATTCTCACTGGATTGCCTCCAGCTTCCGTCGCCGTGCCTTGGCGGCCAACTCCTTGCGATTTAGGTTAGGAGTAGCTGTGTATCAAAAAGAAAAAAACAAGACAATTGTAAAATATACTCTTAGAAAAACAGTAAGACAAGTTAATTATTTATACACATAGTGGCATGGTAGAGTAGCACTATAAAGCACAGTAGTACATAACGTTTTAAATCTCGCCCGTCCTTCTTACTTCCACCCGTCTTTCACTTTTTAGTTGAACAGTGCACCAGGTGCTCTTCTCCATAATACTTTCAAAGCGGAGTTGAAATCAGATAGATGAGGCCATTGGTTACTCAATACTCCCGCTCTTATGCAAATTAAAGGGATTCTAATCTTCTAGTTCACTCTTCAAACGTCCCCAACAACTCATACTTACTTACGACATTGGATGGCGGGCGGACTTTATCTGCCCGCCATCCTCACGCTAAAAAGGGTGGGGGTCCCATGGGGACAATTAATTAGGATGATGCGCCCAGCACAGTGGCGGGCGCATCCGGCGGGCGGTGCCGAAAGCAATGCTAAAAATACATGTTGTGCTGCTTTTCCAAGCACAACTTGATGGGCCCCGCACGGAGCCTGTCACGTTTTGCTTTGAAAGGCAGGGGGGTACCATAGCATAGGTAGGTACCCTCCATGGGGGCCCCCAAGCATACTCTGCAATGTCTGCATGCCTTTCCGTGGCAGACGGCAATGCCGCCACGCAAAGACATTCCAAAATGCAGATTATATGGCTGGCGGTGTGTTCAGAGAGACACCACCGCCATATTGAACCCATTTCCGCCTGGTCGACATATGGGGGGTCTGACTCTTTTCTACAGGGATGGCGGGAGGTTTGCCTCTGTGGTGTCGGCGGTGAATACCGCTGGCCCAGCGGGGGCAATACGCGCGCCATCCTAATGGGGCCCTAAGTCTCAACAGTACAGTATACATATACATACAGTACACCCTTGCAGTGAGTGTAGTGTCAAGTTCAACAATAGTTAAGGATTATGAATCTAACTTACCACCGCCTGCCACTGGTGCTGCCACTCCCCCTACCGCTCCGTTGCTATCTGCAGCAACTGCCGCATCCTCGCCCTCCGCGTCGCCTTTGCTGGCCCCGGCAATGGTGGTCGGTAGTGCGCCTAGAAAACATTACACATTTATTAGGCGTCATATACACCTCCCCCCTATTGATCAGTAGCAAGGTTGAAAAATGAGTTAATACTAACATACATCACTAGTACAAATCAGGTAGTAGTAGAGTAGACACTAATAGTTATATATGATCATTGTAGCTTTTGCTTAATTAGCCCTAGCCATGCTACCATTTTACCTTTGTGTCTTTTATTTTTGCACATGTGACGTTACCTTTACCTTGCAGCTTAAGTCACCTTTGAGCCCACATGACCTGCCTCACACTGCTACTGTCTAGTCTACGCGCTGCGTACAAGCGGTCAACAAACATTAACAAGCCACTTTTTTAGGAAGTACTGGTGTACTACTGTTACTGTTAGTCCATATTGCTTATCCATAAATGCTACACTTTTTGGCACGGCTGAGAAATGCTTGCAAGTTGCAATATACTAACGCACACCATTTCATTTTTCGCATTACAGACGCGAGATTCCCTTCTACGAACCAGAGCTTCTGAATGATGCAACAACTACCAGTACTAGGTTCTTCTAAGGTGTGGGGTCCCTTCACTCACATCTTCATTTATGAATTTATATAAACTAAATTGCTATGGGATGGTGGTGCTGCCTTCCACCACTGTTCAGTTATCATGATTTAATTCCCAACTGTATAAGTGTAACAATGTATATTGTTTTAATGTTATTGATTTTCCGGTTGGTGCTGCATTTATAAGAAAACAGTGTACAGACCTTCTCAAATTGAAATAAACATTTTGAACTTACATAGACTTGGTGGTATTTGGTGTGGACTAACTTACACGAGTGAGCAAATTAAAGTAAGGGTGTGCATGTGAATTGCTTCCACGACTGAGAGGTTGGGTGTGTTATGTTCTGGGTTGTCTACTTGTTGGGTATCTTAGGGGGAGGGTTCCGATACCTAATAGTTATGACAAGACAGTACTATAGTCAAGCAGTGGAATTGTGGTGGGTGCGGAATTTCTGATTGAGGTGTGCAAGGAAGGTCCAACCTACCATCACCAACATCCTATTTTCTGGTGCAAATGTCTGTGTATGTGCAAGATCCCTACACCAGTAGTATGTCCTATAGGGTATCATATCAAAATAGTAATAAATCTGGTAGGGCTGTTGCTGTGAATTTTTAAAGCCTCAAGATCTATAAGAGTAAAAGTAGTACAAGACAACGACCCAACGGATTGGACTCAATGGCTCGAGCTATTGGTGAATATGAGTTTTATATTACAACCTTTCACAAAGAGTGGCACTGGCCAACTGGGCAAGACTAGCTACTACAGTACAGACAGACTGATAGTTTGTAGTAGTAGTAGTACTCAGAGTCATCATAGCGGAGGCAGGGATAAGATTTTTGAAACCGTACAGATCGAAGGATAATTGGTGGTAAAAAAATAGCATTTGGAATCAAACAATAGTTCGGGAAAAATATGGGGCAAAAATATGGGGCAGTGCAAGTTATGGAATAAGAAATATTATTAAAAACAAGAAGACTTAATGGGGCCAGCAGAGGAGCCCTCAGCGGTGTCCTCCTGGTGGTGTTCTGTGTGTCCCGCCGACTGCCCAGTCCCTGTCGGTCTGCCCCTGAGTGCTGATGAACAGGAAAGATATAAGAAAGAGACAAACATTGATGGATGGTGTCAAACAAATACAATATTTTTCAACAACGGTCAAAAAACACTTATGTAAACAACAATTGCAATAACTAAATTGACCGATCTCATCTGGTCACCAAGTAATATCGGGGGATTCACAGTTCGACTACTTAAGTTACTATTTATCAACAGTAATCCAGTCTTCCATTCTGATTCTAGAATACCAAGTTACAACTAAGCCTAAGTACAGCGTACCACCCAACCTAGCCCACCTATTCCAGGCATGCCAATTGTACATTAAGTATGCATTTCCACTGTATTCCTCAACAATGCATATGGTCAAATCATGGAGGACACATGAACATGACTACATGTTTTGTATACACCAAATTTGGGTTTGATTGATTGATGCTGATCTGCTAGTGCTAAGTAACTGCTAAGCCTACCACCACTCATTGAACAAACTAGAATAGGTTCTAATAAAGACAGCCGTACTACCAGCACGTCACGTAACTGAGTGAGGGGGCATCACGCATACCACTAACAAATTAGAAGCTCATACAAAGTACCTAAACCGAAGTATCAATCCGCCCCTATCTATTAGTGACAGGACAAAGTAAGGAGTGGACTAGAGTCACTGTAGCATTATGTAACTTAATTTCTCTAAAATAAACTCGTAAAGAATCACGCTAAGCAAGCGCAAACGCAAAGCTGCAAACAAGTAAGATTAGTAGTAGCGCAGAAGAGCACCTGTGTCAAAAAAAATCACAGACTTTTAAACGTAATTAACCTGGAATGTAAGCAGCAACATTCTAGCTGGTTGGAAGTAAAAAAAGACATTCGCAATATATAACACAGAGCAGAAGAACAGACACAAAGTAGTAATAATTAAATAGGTACTCACCAAGCCCCAGGACCTCCACTCCCAGCAGGTCCAGCAGGTCCTGCTCACGGTCCAAGATGTCGGACCACCGGTGCGTCAGCTGCGCCTGGGTGCGCCGAACACCAGAGAAGCATGACACTGCCCGGCGCACCTTCCCCCACCGCTGCTGACGCTCCCGGAGGCCGTACCTGGACCCAGGCCTGCCACCTGCTGCCAGGGTTGAGGGGAGGTGGCACTGCACAAAGAAAATTAGTGCAGCCAACTCCACCTCCCCAAATAAGGCCCGTGCCTGCACCCCTTGTGGGCGCTGCCTTCCGCAAGGAAGGCGGTCGCGGCTCTGGCTGCGCCGGCGAACAGCCCTACCCTTGGACATGGTTCTGGGGACGGGGCGGGAAAGAAAAGGTAAAATAAATAAAGGAGTAAAGTAAATAAATAGCAGGCAATAGAAAGATAAAAAGTAGCTAAAAAACAAAAAAAAAGTAGACAAAAACCAAAAATATAGAGGCAGGAAAATAGTTAGAGAAATAATAAGTAATAAAGATCCAAAAAAAGTGGCTATAAAAAAAGGATTGAAAAGATTTTGGGAGGACTCAAAATCAGGCCCCAGAACCATGCAATAGAGTGAAAAACAAGATGGCCGCGCCCATTGCTACCACGTGCGCAAGTTCGCGCAATATTTTCTCCCGAGCAAGCAAAAAGCAACGCGATCAAGTAAAAGCGGTCGCGAACAGAAAATATCGACCCTGAACGGGCGCGAGCATGCATTGCGCGACCCGGAATAGGAAGTAAGCATCGCGAGAGGGTGGGACAAGTGAAAACAAGATGGCCGGGCCCGTGAGCAACCGCATGGGTAAGTTGGCGACCCGCGATCACGCAAAAAATACCGCAAACAAGCGGGAAAAAACGTCCGCGTCTTCGCGATATTTCCGGCGTGTTTGCGGAGATTTTTAGCATTTTCACGATAGTTTGCGAAAGTTAATTTCACAAATTCCGCCCACCCCTAGGTACAATCTACCCAAACACAAACAAGAAATATTTCACATATCTTAAGTAAAAGTCTCACCATATTACTATAACCATACATAAATATATCAGTATAATAACACTATCCAAACCTTAAAAATTCAAAGAACAAACTTACAATTCCAACCAAACATCTAAAATTATGCGGCATCATTCAACTATACCTTTCTAGAGACTAGAAAAAAGAAGCCTAATTAATAACAACCTATGTGAGCATCTTTCGAACCACACTTTTGTGCTGCATTTTCACCATTCTATCGAAAGTTATGTGGCATCATTCCAACTACACCTGTCAATAGATTAGAAAAAAGAACCATATTTAATAACACCTTATGTGAGCATCTTTCAAACAACACTTTTGTTCTGCATCTTGACCATTCTATCTAAAATTATGTGGCATCATTCAACTATACCTTTCAACAGACAGACTAGAAAAAAGAATCCTAATTAATAACACCTTATGTGAGCATTTTGCAAACAACACTTTTGTGCTGCATCTTCATCATTCTATCTAAAATTATGTGGCATCATTCAACTATACCTTTCTACAGAGTAGAAAAAAGAAGCCTAAGTAATAACACCTACTATGAGCATCTTTCAAACCACACTTTTGTGCTGCATTTTCACCATTCTAGTAGTACTCACAATCTAGACCCTACCACACAAAAAGCAACAACAGTTCTTTGTTATACATCATGTACTTTCAAATGTATAAGACATGTGAAAATACATATACAAGTAGAAGTATACTTAAGACAGAAGGCCATGCACACCTTAAAACTTGACAGACTACACCTCCAAATTTAAACCAACAGCTAAAATGATGCAGTATACTACAAATATACATATTCACACACTAAAACAAACTACCATAAGCACTAATCCATCTTCCAAAATACACTTATTACTATGCAGAATCTTTTTCAATCAACATTTATGTACAATAAAATAAAATAAAATACACATCTCTACATGTAATAATATATTTCAAACATCACAGTGTTTGAATAATTTTAAAAGTTAAAAAATATACCTAATACATAATACACCTTAAAAATGTATAACTCACCTTCCAAATAGATTTGTTGAATTTAAAATATCACAAACTCTTAAAGGATTTACTTTTGCACACAATCAATATAATGCACCCGTCTCAGCAAAGTACAACCAGTAATGTCAAAGTTTCCCTCTCTTTCTCCACACAAATATATTTAAGTAACAAATCACACTGCTTCCTAGATTATTTCAAATTGCAAAACACATTTCTACTGGTTACACATATTAACCCTCTGTAACTGACTTTTAAAAGTGGTCAAACTCTTTCTAAAATTTGTTTTTAAGTCGCGACTCCACCACGTACCACCGTGATGGAGCTGCAAATTCATACAGGACTTCAAAAATATTTTACAAATAAATTTACCACTATTTTTTAATACCACACCACTACTAAAGATATGACTGACTTGGGAAATATCACTGTAATAACATATTACTTTATCTATAAATTACAAAGTCACATTTTAAATCCACAGTTAAGTTTCAACCCTACCCCCATTCTGCTTAATGCCAATTTCCATAGTAACAGTTCATCATAGAACATTCAACTTAACTGACTGGTCACAAGTTAACCATATTTTCAAGTTCACCACACAATGTTGCAAATGCAAACAGCAGATGTGGTTGACTTTGCAAAATATGACCTTATCCTTTCTATTGTACCTTTCAAACATTTTTTACTAACCAATAAGAAACATGCTTTAAAAAAAAGTAAAATGCACCCTATTTTTGAATGTACAATGTTCTTAAACAGCCAATCAATTCTCTACTTTTTAAAAAACAGCATCTTGTACACCATTTACATACCTCTCATTCTACCAACTGACTACCTCATCCACAGACAACTTTTCATTACTTCCAGACATCCCTTCAAGAGGCTGACAGGGTGGATTGCTGGATACAGCTATGTTTTCTGGTGCTAGAGGTATGCTGAACGCAGAGGTATTGACAACGACCTAGCTTTACAAAATGTGGATAATAAATGGATTGCACATAGAGGATTAAAGTGGCACCAATTGATGCCTTTGGTTAAAACCTTTTTGCATCTCCAACCCCCTGACCGCATGATTGTGCACTGCGGTGGCAATGACCTAGGCACATTGAATAGGGTAGGTCTGGAAATGCTAATGAAGGACACCTTTGCACAATTGATGTTGCTTTTACCTCAAACTGTCTTTGTATACTCTAATATATGCCAAAGACAGAAATGGAAGTTGTCAAATCAATTCTGTCCACAGATTGCGAAAGCTAGAAAGAATGTCAATAAAGCTGTTTCTACTTACCTCAGAGACAATAGGATGGGCTCCATATATAACAACAATCTACGTTTTGATATGGATGGCATCTTCAGACGTGATGGAATACACTTCACAGATCAGGGAAACAAACTCTTTCTCAACAACCTAAAGCTCTGCATCGGCCCTTAAATGTATGTACAACAAACTCAAAATGAAAACAAGGGCTCTTTTTAGAGCCTCCCTATAAATTAATACTGATTATTATTTTTTTTAACATACAATTTTCTTTGGGGGACATTCGCGCACCCAGTGCTAATTCACAAAACAAAAGCACAAACTAAATGCACTACAACATAAGACACTTTTAAATGTAACTATTATTTTTTAATTTTATATATTTTTAACGATTCTATCAATTGCTTTCTTGTCATTAACTTCAATCCTAGTACCGTTTTAAAACAGCTTCACAAATACAACACTACCTTTGCCATTATATACTATTTAATTATTTATTTAAGGTGAATTCGCGAATCCATTGCGATTACAAGGGGGGCCGCGCTGAGAGCCGCGCTGGAGTCGTGACTGCAAACTCGAAACAAAAAAAAAATCCCCTTTAATTATTTCGCATTCGCCCCGGGGACCTCAACCCCCAGGGCCTGCCACTATTTTATCTTTAATTTTAAAAAAAGAAGGGGGACTGCATGGCCCCCTTTTTATGCCAGTAGTGGCCCCAGGGACCCCATCCTCCGGGGCCTAGCATCTTCTTAAAAAAATGTATTAGAGAAGGTGGGGCATGTGCCCCTCCACCGGGCCAATTCTGGCCCCGGAGAGCCCATCCCCTGGGGCCGGCCCTTAGCGTTGGGAGCCCCAATGCCTGACATGCAGCTCCCCTTGCTCAAAAGCAATTCTGCTTTGCTTCATTGAAGCGAGAGCAGGTTTCCTGCTCTCGCTTCAATGAAACAAAGCAGGGTTCGCTATGACAGTGCGGGGGCCATGCTCCTGCCCTGTCATAGCAAACACCAATATCCCGGGGGTGGGCACCCCGGGACATTGTAGGAGCCGACCCTGGGGGATGGTGGTCCCCAATGCCATCAAGGGCTCCAGGAGGGGAATCGTGCACCCCCTTCCTAAATTTGCTTAGCCTCTGGGAGGTGGTGGTCCCCAGGACTTGGGGGGGCCCGTGAGGCCCCCCTAATTAATGAATGAAGCCCCAGGGACCGCCACCTGTTGTCGGGACAGCAAGGTCCCTGCCTTTTAATTACAAATGCCCCGGGGATGTGGCAGTCCCCGGGGCAGTGTGTGGGGGGTTATGACCCCCCACGCATTTAATCAACAACCCCCAGGAGGTGGCCATCCCGGGGGCTGCATGGGCCCCAGCGGGCCCACACAACTTAATTACTGATTGCCCCAAGACCTGGCACACACGGGGATTAAACAAACGAAGCACGAAAGGCCGCGCTTCATTTTTTAAATGTTCTCGTCTGGATTTGTGCACCTAGCGTGACTTCGGACGTTTTTGTAAACAAAGAGAAAAGCTTTTTCTGGGCCTGGGGGTCCTTGCGGGACCCTCTGACCAGACCTAAGGGGGCAGTGTCTTTCTACTCTGCCCCCTTTTTTGATTCTTCAACATTTTTTCCACTGTTTTCTTGTGACTCGTTTACCGAGTCAAAAGATGGCTGCCAACACTTCCTGGTTTGGTGTGTTGGCAGCCAATCAGAGTGAAGCTCGTGCCCAGGAGGAGTCACGACTCCTCCTTGGTGCTCAGATATCGATTTTTTCTTTTTAGATTTTTTGAATTTCTCAGCAACTACTGAATGGATTTACACCAGTTAAAGAAAAGAGTGCTTTCTGGACTCCGTTCAGCAGTTCGGGCTGTAGCCGTGACTAAAGTTTCCTATTGAAATTAACATTGGAAATCGCATTTTGGGACCCCCCTTTTTTCTCGGCCTCCGCTTCACGAATCACCCAGTAACTTTCAAGACAGGAGCTGACCGGAGAGCCCCATTAGTTTTGAAAATGTTGCAAAGATTGGTAAAATGGTGCCAAAGATATTGGTATATATATATATCTATATGTATTCACATAAATATAGCATAATGAAGTATGTAAATTCTGCTTGTCCATCTTATATATGTGATTGTTCACAGGAGACGCACTAGAAAACAAATGGTGTTCCTTTATTACTTTTTCTAAAAATTATTCAAAATACACTCTTTTCATATTTATGATTACCATTGCGCAGCAGCTTGATGATTTATAAAAATACCATTGTTTTATATTATTTTTTCTAAATGTATGAATTGATAAAGTCTGTTGTTTATGTTCTTGTATGACCTTAAATACATTGAACTCGGAACCTATGGTCATGTGACCAAGAGCACGTTTGCTCGAAACGCGTCATTTTTGTTTGCCCGTAACATTAAAAGATTGTAAATCAACTGGATTCGTGTGGCTCGTACTTACAGGAAAGTGGAGATCTGTGAGCTGACGGATAATTTTCACGAGCAGTGGCGCTTGCTCGGAACGAGCCCCGACCCGTTTGGATGGGAAGAGACCTGGCGCCAAACGACGAGAAAGTGAAGCGATTCAATTGCTTCTCTGCCCGCCGGTAAACAGGCCCACCTCGATTCCGTGACACGAACAACGGAGAACGCTACAGAAGCGGAGATAGTCGTGGAACAGACTGAATTATCCAGGTACTTTTTACCGAAAGTCAGAGGTGAAGTCGCTGTTACCAGGGTTTGTCAGGGCATTAGCCCGGAGGACAGAATCCAGCTGAACGGAGGTCGAGAGACCACTTTGCATTCTGGGCAATGGAGTTCCTGGAGGGCAGAGAGGCTTCTGCTGCATTAATCTTCAGGAAATCGACAACGTTGGAAGGCAACAGTGATGTTGCAAGCGCAAATATATCGACGTCAAATTTGAAACAAAAAGGTAATCTCCTGGAAAGATTACGTAAAAAAGAACTAAGTAGATGGTGGGAAGCCACCTCACTACAGAATTATCTGGATGTCGACCGTATCCCGAGGGGGTTGAGGATTTTCATTGTACCAACGCTGAACAAACCAAAACATGAAGTACTTAAAGCATGGTTAGACAACACTACCGCTTGCTCTAAGACTATGCTACAAATCTTAATTAAAAACGCATGGGAGGAACATAAAGATCTGGTTGATGAAATCCCAAAAATCTTGGACGATTTAGCGAAAGAGACCGACCAAACTGAAGTGAGCAAAATCCTCTCAACAATGAACGACAGAATTAAGATATTTGAAAAAGAGATCATTGAAAGGAAACAAAGAAAATTCGAGAGGGATGAGAGAGACTACAGATCAGGAAGGATCTTAACATTTGCTAGAAAGTTTGATAAACTACGTACCAACCTATCTAAAGACCAAGCACTGGGAGCAGTGGACAGAGAAAGATGGGAATCAGGCACCAGTTTGAGTTCAGATGTGGGATCGACGGATAGTACAAACTCATTCCCCGCAGAAATAACGTCTTTTTCCGAGGAACTCCGCCTCATGCAAGAGGCAAGCGAACATTCAATGAGGGGAAGAACGAGATTCCAAGGGAGAGGAAGAGGAAAAACTCAAGCAAAAAGAGGAGAAAGCGGCGCAGGAAAAAACAGCAATACTGGTGTGGGAACCAAGGGCCAGAACCAAAGAGGGAAATAATGGATGAACAAGAACTAACGGTAATGAATCTATCTACTAGAGTTTTGACCCCTTTAGAAGAACAAGTTTTAAAATTAGGATTAAGTTTTTGTCCTGATTTTCCTCTTGATTATTCCCAAACACGAATTGATTTGTACTGCTTTGCACGCAAATTAAAACTATTTAAAATCCACCAACTAAAGAAGAGCAATACCAATCTACCTGCTATAACTGAGGCCACTCCCTCACAAACCAGCGTAGATGAGGATAGTGAGATTTTGAGAACACTGTTCAGTCTGAATGAGGAACATTTATTAGCGAACTCCCAAGCCTCTGATTTGTCAGATCCAGTCATTGAGGCTAATGAGTCTACGGAAGGTTCAGGGATAGATACAGGGATCATCACACCATTTAGGAGAAAATCCAAATATAGACCCCAGACTCCCAAAGATAACATAGATATCTTCCTAGAATTGGTCAACCATGACATTTTACAACTTGTCAGCAAACCTACGATTAATTCCAATTTGAATAAAGCACAAAGGGAAGCACTATGTAATCTACAAAACGACAATAATGTAGTAATAAAGCCATCCGACAAAGGAGGTAACATCGTTTTGTGGAATAAAACTAATTACGTACAGGAGGCCATGAGGCAATTGAATAATTTAACTTGCTATACCAAAGTTGATAAAACCTACATTGATAAACTAAAGGTTAGGCTCTTTAGCCTCATTGATGATTGGACGAATGAGAAACTTTTAAACTGGGATGAGTCAAAATTTCTAAAGAATGAGACACCCACTGTTCCAACTTTTTATCTCCTCCCTAAAGTCCACAAAAATACGACACAACCTCCGGGCAGGCCTATAGTTTCTTCCAAAAACAGTTTATTGGAAAATGTTTCTATGTATGTTGATTTCTTTTTATCTGAATATGTGAGAGATTTAACATCGTACATTAGAGATACTAAAGATTTTTTACAAAAAATAGAGAACATACATTGGGATACAAACTATTGGCTTGTATGTTTGGACGTAGAGAGCCTTTATACAAGTATCAGGCATACCGATGGACTTAAAGCTTGCAAACACTTCCTTGACTCCAGAAGTAGACATTTGACCAAACATACTACAATGTTACTTCAAATGATCGAATTTTGCCTTGTGGAAAATGTGTTTACTTTTAATGGCTCATTCTATAAACAAATACAAGGAACTTCTATGGGCACCTGCTTCGCTCCTAGCTATGCCAATCTTTTGGTTGGCTGGTGGGAGAAGCAGGTGCTCTGGGGTGAAGGAATGGAACATTGGACTAACAGAGTCAGTATCTGGCTCAGATTCATTGATGAGTTATTTTTGTTTGGGAGGGTGGAGAAGATGAACTAGTGTTGTTTCTATCAGAACTAAATGAGAATGCCCTAAATTTTAAATTCACAATGCAGTGCAGCCAAAAAACTGTTGACTTCCTAGACATCAGGGTAACAGTGCGAGACAATAAATTAGAGACTGATTTATTTAGAAAGAGCACAGCAGGGAATTCTGTTCTTCACGCAACAAGCTGCCATCCTCATAATTTCAGGTGGAGCATACCTTTTGGTGAATTCCTCCGTGCGAAAAGAAATTGTAGCACAGAGGAATCATATACTAGAAACAAAAAAGAGATGTCAGATAGATTCCTTGCCAGAGGATATCCGTACATGATGCTGAAGAAAGGTGAGAAAAGAGCAGATGCTATTACTAGAAGCGAGGCACTATACAAGGCACCTAGGAGCAAACAAAATGAAACAGAGGCTCCTATTAGATTGATTACCACCTTTAATTCACAATCTAATCATTTCCAGCAGATTGTAAAGAAAAGATGGGATATCCTGACACACGATAAGATACTTAAACAAAAGTTAGGCCCACATCCAGCGATCACCTACAGAAAGGGTACCTCGATCAAAGATATGATTGTGAGAAGCCATTTTAGTAACACCAAACCCACATTGCTAGAAAGAATAGGAGGGTTCCATCGCTGTGGAAAATGTAAAGCGTGCAGCCACAGCACTAATGTCAAAGAAGTAATCCTGGAGAGAACCAAGAGAAAGTGGTATATTCTCAAGAATATACAATGCAGCACAGATTTCGTAATCTATGTAATCACTTGCCCTTGTGGCAAGTGGTACATAGGTTCTACCATGTTTCCAGTGAAGAAGAGAATACTGGAACATTGGCGTGCCATAACCAACAAAGACTTTAGTTATAGTACAGCCAGACACTTTCACAAAGAACATAATGGAGATTGGACCAAGGCGAAGTTTTTTGCCTTAGATACCATAACTAAAGACCCTCGAGGAGGGAACAGAATTCAGGCCCTACGTAGAGCAGAATCCAAGTTCATCTTACAAGCAGGGAGTGTAACCCCTTTCGGGATGAATAATGACGAAGAGATGCATGTGCATTTGTAAACTGTTGATAGATGCAGTTTTAGCCTCAAGTAATTCAGTAACTCCTGTTCCAAGCTATATGAGTTCACTGTAGATCATCTTTTTTAGCTGCAATGCATGGTATTATTTATGAAACTTTTTGTACTAGAAAACCCATACACTTTATGTAATAGGCCTCCATTCATGACTGCAGAATTTTACTTGGATGATTGTATGACCCATGCTGTAGATATGCCTGTTTATTTAAAATCTTGTTTCTTTCGGTAGGGGAGAAACCAGATATACTACATTGTAATTTTGTGTTTCAAATGACACTGTAATATGTGCTCTAATATAAATTTTATTCTTGTTTTTACATCTAGATGGGACCCGGAAATTCACAGACACCACCGTTATTGTTATCTGATACGAGCACGGAGCATTTGGTGACTATTTATTTAGCACCATCTCCTTAAGGGTCACTGAGATTTCTATCATAGTATATAATGAAAAGAGCCTGAAACACACTTTTCTTTAGCTTGATAGGGTACTATACCTTGATTTCGGCTGAAAATTTAGTATAATGAATTATTTACTATTTTCCTAGCATATCATGGCGGGGGCAAAATGTATGTTGAATTCGACTTACTATAAGTTCTATATGTATTCACATAAATATAGCATAATGAAGTATGTAAATTCTGCTTGTCCATCTTATATATGTGATTGTTCACAGGAGACGCACTAGAAAACAAATGGTGTTCCTTTATTACTTTTTCTAAAAATTATTCAAAATACACTCTTTTCATATTTATGATTACCATTGCGCAGCAGCTTGATGATTTATAAAAATACCATTGTTTTATATTATTTTTTCTAAATGTATGAATTGATAAAGTCTGTTGTTTATGTTCTTGTATGACCTTAAATACATTGAACTCGGAACCTATGGTCATGTGACCAAGAGCACGTTTGCTCGAAACGCGTCATTTTTGTTTGCCCGTAACATTAAAAGATTGTAAATCAACTGGATTCGTGTGGCTCGTACTTACAGGAAAGTGGAGATCTGTGAGCTGACGGATAATATATATATATATATATATATATATATATATATATATATATATATATATATGTTATCTACTGGCGGTCGCCAGTAGATAGTTATAGTTAGGACCGTGTTTCCATAGGAAATCCGCAACATTCTATTTGGAATAACTTTGGCGCCAGTCGACGAATCCTCGCGAAATTTTCAAAACTAATGGGGTGCTACGCTCCGCTCTTACCCTGAAAGTCTCGGGGGGATTCGTCAAGCGGGGGCTGAGAAAAAAGGGGGGTCCCAAAACGCGTTTTCCCTATGCATTTTTCCATAGGACCTTTAGACACAGCTACAGCCCGAACGGCTGAACAGAATTACTTGAAATTTGGCAGAGAGGTAGTCCTCAGGTCAAGGATGTGCCTTTTGTAGGTCTGGTGTAAATCTGTTCAGTAGGTCCTGAGAAAATAGCATTTAAATCAATATATATATCTGTAAGCGCGCTCCGTGCGCGCGCGGGGTGTGCGCATAGTGAAAAACCAGAAAAAAAATAATAAATAAATACATAACTTAGCATTTAAAAAAGCGTACAAATTCACTGAAAAAACCATAGGTTTCACACACGTTATAGTTAGGAATTATCATTTACAAAACCTTGCAAATTCACTTAAAAAACCATAGGTTTCACACATGTTATAGTTAGCTGTACATTTCACTCGTAAAAAACAAATGAAATTCCACGTTATAGTTAGATCAGGTAACTATAACTATAAAAAAAAAAAAAAAAAAAAAAAAAAAAAAAAAAAAAAAAAAAGGATTAGGTCCTGTGTGATCATGGGGCCAGAGTTCCAGAAGGACTGGTGGGATATGCACATGGCTTTGAACAAAACCCTTTGGCGTACTGGTAGCCAGTGAAGAGAGACCAACCCAGACCTTACTGACTGTCTGCGAGGGATGTCAAGTAGCAGACGTGCGGCGCAGTTCTGCACAATCTGTAGCCTCCTCAATGTGGATTCCAGGGCTCCGAGGTAAAGGACATTATTAAAATCGAGGCGAGATTGAATCAGGCCTTGTACCGCTACATCGCATGCCTGTCTACTGAAAGTGGTGATGAATCTGATTTTCGAGTCTTCTTCACTATCGTTTTTTTCTACCAGTAGTGAGGCTCTAGTTTTATCCCTTACTTCTGCTCTGGCCTTGTTGATTACTGATCTTGAGTAACCTCTCTCAAGGAATCTTTGTGTCATAATGATTTCCTCCTTCTCATAACTTTCAAGCGTGCTGCAGTTACGTTTAGCACGTAGAAGTTCTCCAAGAGGGATACTGTCAATGAGGGAATGCAGATGACAGCTCTTTGCGTGGAGTACTCTATTCCCTGCAGTGGTTTTCCTGAACAGTGAACTTTCCAACCTATTGTTTTGTACCGTAAGTGTCAGATCAAGGAATTCAAGTTTTTTGTTGGACCACTGTCTTGTGAATCGTAAATTGAAATCATTTGTGTTAAGTACCTCTACAAACTCACTCGCCTCTCCTTCATTCCCCTTCCATACACAGAAAATGTCGTCAATATAACGTACCCAAAGTGCTACTCTGTCTCTGAAGAAATCCAGTTTCCTCACTATCAGTTCCTCCCAGTACCCTAGATAGAGACCCGCAAAGCAAGGAGCAAAGCAGGTCCCCATCGAAGTACCGAGGGTCTGTTTGTAGATTTTGTTATCAAACATGAACATTTTTTGTTTAAGACAGATAGACATCTTTTCAATGATCATTTCTGTGTGAAATAGGTACGAGACAGATCTCTCATTCATAAAGTGTCTGCATGCCTGGAGCCCCAATTCGTGCGGAATGCACGTGTAAAGACTCATCACGTCCAAAGACAACAATGAGAATTCCTCTTTCCATTCAAACTTTTCCAAGCGTCTCAAAAAATCCCCCATATCCTTCACATACGAGGGTAGTGCTTTGACAAATGACTGCAGAAAAAAATCAACATATCTAGATGTGTTCTCCATGCAGCTCCCTCTCGACGAGACTATCGGCCTCCCAGGGGGATTCTGCATGTGTTTATGGATCTTGGGGAGTAGGTATAAAGCAGGAAGTTTAGGAAATTTACACAGAAGGAAACCATATTCCCCTTGGTCTAATAACTCTTTGTCTTTCCATTCAGTAAGACGTTTTTGAAATGCTTTAACGGAATTCATATTCCATTCTGTTACTTCTGTTGTAACTCTCCTTATCTGCTAACTGTCTCATCCCTTCTTCAATGTACTTCTGTCTAGATAATACAACAACATTTCCTCCTTCATCGGATTTTTTAATGACAATGGTGTTGTCTTTCTTTAAATTGTCAATTGCACTCATCTGCTTTTTGGAAACATTTTTCCACCCATAATATTTCTTTTTGGCCAACTTGGATAATTCCTGTGTGACTCCCTTCTCAAACACATCGATCACCTTGTTCTTAATTTTGGGGAAGAAAGATCGACTTCGGCTTAAAACCCGTTTTGGCACTTAAATTAAGAAGGACATTATCCTGTATTAAATTAGCAAAGGGATCATCATCATCGTTTTGACTTTCATCTGCCAACACTTTCATAGCATGCAGTGTTTCAACATCAGACATTGTTATTGCACTTGGGGATTCCCCATTCATGTCTATGTTACCTGTAACTTTAGTAGCATACCATTTCTTAATGCGTAATTTCCGCGTGAAATAGAATAAATCAATACGACTTTGTGTGTAGTTAAAGTCATTAAAAGGACAAAAAGTAAGTCCTAATGTTAAAAGATCTACCTCCATAGGGCTTAATGTCCTTTCTGACAGATTGATGACAGTTTACTCCTCCATCATTTTTTCTTGATCTGTCCCCTTGTTCTGTTTCCCACAGGGCTTTCGAATTCTGTTGGCGCTGTTGTGTTTGGCTTTCTTCTGCCTCTGTTTCCTCGTCCACGACCGTGAAACCTGAATTGTCTGTTGGCCGAATTTCTCCCTTTGGCCATCAGGCTGAACTCTGTTAAAATGCTGTTTTTCACTGAAATGTTGTCCGCTAAAGCTGAGGATTCGCTTCCACTTGTAGTGCTTTCTCCAGTTTGATTGTCAGTACTAGATTGCTCCTCCAGATCATTACCAGAAACTTGCTGGTTCATTGTATTTGGGACTGAAGTTTTTGTACGGAGTTGATCATATTTCTTTCCAAAGGTCAAAACTTGACCTTTCTGATAGTCAAGCAGATCGCGTTGGAATTTGCGCTGTTTTTTGATTTTTATGTCATTTTCAATTTTTTCAAGACTTCTGTCTATTTTCTCCATTTCTTTGAGAAATTCCTCCTGTCCACACAGGGTCTTTAGTTGTTGTTTCGTATCCTCAATTATTGAGCTAAGTCTTTCAACATCTTTATTTGCATTTTTACCAACATTTTCAGCATATTTACCGAGCACTGATGGTTGTTACTTGCCCATTCATTAACAAGTTCTGGATCTGGGTCATTGAACGTTGGTGTTATAAAAACACGTAATCCTCTTGGTATTCTACCAACTTCTACGTATTTTTGCAACATGGTTGCCTCCCACCACTTGTTCTGTTCGGTTTTGAGTGATTTCCAGAGTCTGTCCCATAGCATTTTTTTGTTGTTTGGTGCGGTGTTCCCATTGGTAGTTTCAATACTGGCTTCTGGTGTTTCGTTGTAAGTACATTGCCCAAACATACTGCCTGCTGCTTCCGAACGTTTACCATTCCGTGTCAAGGCCATTTTGTTTTGCGTTTCGTAATCAAACGCTGTACGCGTTAATGCATTCTGCAGCGACAGTGTGTTTTATATATCGCAACACTCGCGTTAGCCATCAGCTGAGAAAATCTAAATAATCTGTAAACGGTACCTGAACTGAAAAGCTGTCCACCTCCGGGGAGTTCTTGTTATCCAAAGCTTTCACGTTCTCGTCTGGAGACTCTCCTGTGGACCAGCGTGTACCGCGGAAAAGTTTCAGCGGGCAGGGGTGTTGAAAAAATCAATACTTGTACATCGGTGCTGAAAACACCGAAAGCTGCCTTTTCCTCGCCTCTCTCGATGGTGGTCCGTGGCGAGGAAGCAAACCTCAACAAATGCACCACAGCTGAATTCTTCAAAATACGAAAGTAACAGCAACCACGGACTCTTCAGGCTTTTTAAATGCACAGGTTTATTTTGCAAAAACGGCGCACTCTACGCGTTTTGGGACTTGCTCCCTTGTTCACGAGTGCAGTGGTTTCAATAAAGTGTTATTTAAATAAGCAAACATGTGATTGTGTAAAAAAATACAACGACATAGACAACAGACTTCATACTCAGGAGTTACTTCACTCCAATTGCAATACTTTCAGAAAAGCTAAATCCCTGAAGGACACACTCGAAGTCTGGGAATACGGTGGTTTTATCCATGCCGTAATTGTAAGGCATGCAAAAACAGCACACACAAGAAAGAATGCAAACTCTCACCAGATTGCAAACCCTTTTGGATAACAAAACATACATCTTGTAACACTGAATTTGCAGTGTATGCCTTATTCTGCCTGTGCAAAAAAGCATATATCGGCAGTACTATCCATAAGGCAAAGAAAAGGGTATTGGAGCATTTGTGTGCAATAAAAGATGGTGACAAGGAATACCCCATGGCGAGACATTTTCAAAGTCACCATGGGCAAAACAACGCCTTGTTAAATTTCTGTGTGTTAGACTCGATACGACTCAATAAAAGAGGTGGCAACAGAGTGCAAGATCTTAGACGCCTCGAGTCTAAATTAATTATACAGTACAGGACCCTAGTCCCTTTTGGACACAATTGTGATGAAGAAATGGAAGTCCATTTGGGTTAAGAGAGTATACCATTTTGGATGTCGTGAGGCACTGTCAGTGTTGCGTATATCCCTATTACAGTTGGGAATAAATCCCTTAATTTGGAGATTCAGGAGAATAAAAGAAGGACGTTTATTGCCTTTCATTCTGTCTTAGTGAAAGAACGCATTTTAATCAAGTATTTATTTAGTTATAAATCTGAGAAGTGTCTGTTATTGTGATATAGTGTATTATGTCTATGTAGTTAAAATCAATGTGTGATTACATTTATGTTTTTTTGTCCATTTATTATAGAGAACAGAGAAGTCATCATGGGAAAAATGCAAATAAGCCAAAGTATCTGTGGATTGTTCCACGAACGAAGGAAAGAGTAATACTGTGAAATGGTAGGACGTTCCCAGATTAAGAAGAATGTTGTGAAGAGGTTTTGACCCACTTGGGTTTAATTTAATGTCAAAAGCATATTTGTTTATCGTGAGTTCATTAATTAATGATGAAGCAGTAAAATGATACTGCGTTAAAACTGTCAGAGATGTGCTCAGAGATTAGAGCATAACATATAATTATTTGATTCACTGTACATTTCAAATGCGTAACTCTTTGCTCCTTATCATGCATTTAATGATGGTCTAATACACACTGGTATTAATATAAAAGCTTTCCGATCAATAGATTAACATCATTTGAAAGATGGCGGGATTCGCCGACTTGCATTGTCTTGTGATCTATACTGTAGAATACTCTCTATGTCATGGAATGGAGTGATGCATCAGGTGATGTATCATTCATTCCAGAGGGAGAAACAACGGCTGAAGAGTTGGTGCTGTCCTATTGATCCCACTCTTTTACCTATAAATTATCTATCTCAACTTCATCAAGTGGTCCGATACTTTATTACACTGACGACGAGTTGTCTATGCCTGATTGGGGACAGGCAACGCGGCAAAGCACCAATTCCCCAAGAAACGAAGAAACGAAGAAACTCTCTCTAGCCTTGGTCTTTGACTCGGACACATTTTCCTGATGTACTGAGGGAGGATTGATGTTTGCGTGAGTTGGAGCGCACTTTGGAAGACTATTGGCAAGATTATTGGATTGGATTAGATTTACTCGAAATCTTACCGTTGGTCTCCGCGAGCCGATCCGCGAGCCGATCAGCGAGCCTCTACACTGCTTCGCTTACGTGTGGAACGCACGTCCTTAAATGCACGTCTTGAATCCTACGCGCCTCATCATTTATGCGGCCATCTTGTTTTCAGTTACCATGGCAATGTCTTCACACGGAGCGAGTGAAGTACGAAGGAAGCGTTTTTCTGGAATGAACTTTATGTGAAAGGTTGATGCTGTCATTTTACATGTTGCAAAGGTAAAAGTTTATAAAGAGGAGCTCACACCTGAATTCCTACGTTTGCTTAGACGGTAATTCAGCAAGACTTCTAAAAAACTTAGGAAACGTTTTTGGGATAAAACTTTATGTAAAATGTCAGAGCTGCCATTTTACATGTTATAAGGGTAAAGGTTTAGCAAAAGGGTGTGCACAGCTGGATTTCTGCATTTGCGGGGAAATTATTCAGTGAGACATACATCCATAAGCAGTATTTGAACTATAGTTGAGTTGGGTGTTTCTCGTTGAGCACAACAGAAAGGAAGATGGCGTTAGCTTCATCTTCAAGTATGTCGCAACCACCACCTTTTCTGTCTGAAGAAGGAGATCCAATTCTACACTGGAAAAGATGGAAAAACCTTTTTGACTCATACATTGTGGCCATTGGGGGAGAAAAGTTTTCGGCTTTTAGGAAACAAGCCATTCTTCTTCACAATTTAGGTGTGGAGGGAAGGAATACCCACGACAGCATGGATTTAATCCCTGTTGGTGATGGTGATGGGTCTCCTGGTGATGTGTATTAGATGTTTTTAGTCATGCTAGAGAAATATTTTGGTCCCGCATCAATGTGGTTCTGGAAAGACATAAGTTTTTCACCAGAGTCCAAGGTCCAGTAGAACGTGTTGGCAGTTAAGTTGCAGCTTTGAAGACTCTAGCTCACACGTGTGAGTTTGGTGACCTTTCGGATTCACTAGTGAGAGACCAGTTGGTGAGGTGCACCAACAGTGTTCGTGTTCGGGAGAAACTTTTATCAAAAAATCCTTCTTTGGTTGAAGCTGTGGCCATTGTGGAGGGTATGGAGAACACTTCCAAATGGGTGAAAGAGATTAGAAAGAACAAAGAAGAAAAAGGGCAGAAACCTAGTGAAGTGCATGCTATAGATGAAGGTGAAAGCTTTGAGATTTGCAATAGTCTGGCAAAGATTTCTCCTTCTAATAGTAGCAGGACATCGGTTGAAAAGGACATGCGTGTGCGTGTTCTTCCTAAGAGTGTTCATAACAAGGGGGAACGGGCCAGTCATCCCGCTGAGGGGAATAGCAATCCTAGTGACAAAACCACATCATCTTGCCCTAAACCTAAGTGTATGAGGTGTGGTAGTTTTTCACATTTTTCCAATTATCCGCACTGTTTTGCTATGGAGGCGGTGTGCAACAAGTGTGGTATCAAGGGGCATTGCGCTAGAGTTTGCAAGACTCCTGACGAGGCCCGTAATCTACAGAAGAATGTTGAAGTTGTACACACTATTCTTTTGAGTGTTAAGGCTGATGTTGGGGATATAGATGCTGATAGAATAGTAATGCCTGAATGCAAAATCTTGGTTGATGGGTATGATTTCTCTGTCCTAGCTGACTCGGGGTCGCCTTTAACCATGATTGGTAATAAGCAGTGGGATGAGTGTGTGGGTTTGGACAATGTGACCTTATTGACACCAGACATCAATCCTGTCAGTTATGGTGGTTCTAAGATAAACGTCCTTGGTTATGTTCAAGCTCTTATCAAATTCAAGGACTGGCACACAATGGGCAAGGTTTATGTGGCTGAAAGAGGGGACAATTTGCTTGGCTGGAGACATCAACGTGACCTGGGCATTATGCTTAACTCCTGTGCTGAGGATCCCAAGGATCAGGTCATGTTGGTGAACTCTTTGAATGCGAGTAATGAATGTTTTGATAAGTTTCCAGAGGTCTTTTCTGATGTTTTGGGCTGCCTTAAGGGGTTTGAGCATCGCATTGTCCTGAAGGAAAGAGCTATACCCTGTGTACACAAGGTGAGGAGGGTACCTAACATGATGGTTGAACCACTCAAAACTGAGTTCCAGAGATTGCTTGATTTGGGGGTTATTGAAGAGATTGAGGCCTCGGAATGGCTTGCACCCATTGTTCTTGCCCCTAAGGATCGGGGGGCAAGTGTCAGGATGTGTTTGGACTTAAGGAGACTGAATGAGTGGATTTGGGTGGATCGTCAACCCTTGCCCAATATATCTGATTCTCTCAGTATTCTCAAAGGACCTAAAATTTTCAGTGTGTTGGACTTCTCTTCGGCTTACCACCAAGTTATGTTGCACAAGGACTCTAGACATCTTACATCTTTCGTGACACCTTTGGGGGCTTACCGCTTCTTGCGGATGCCTTTTGGGTTGGCGTCGGCAGCGGCATGTTTCCAAAGGGTCATGAAAATTGTACTTGGGAAGATACCTAATGTTATGTTTTTCCAACACGATATTTTAATATATGGGAAGGACGAAAAAGAACATTGCACAACTCTCCATACTGTGTTAGAGAAGTTGAAGGATGCTGGACTCACGGTTAAAAAACAAAAGTGCCGTGTAGGGTTGAATACTGTGATGTATTTAGGACACGTGATCTCCGGAGAGGGCATACAACCCAAGTTGGAGCTAACTGAAAGTGTAGTGAAAGCTCCCGTTCCTCAAGACAAAGACCAGGTGAGGTCATTTTTGGGACTCGCTGAGTTCTATTCTAAATTCATACAAGGTTTTGCGAGTGTAGCTGAACCCATCAGGACCTTGCTTAAAAAGGGGACACAGTTTGCCTGGTCTGATGAGTGTCAAAAGGCTTTTGATTGTATTAAAAGTGGAATAGGTAAAATTCCCACTTTAGGACATTTTGATGTTAACCGTAAGACTGTTCTGATGACAGATGCCAGTCTTAAAGGGTTGGGAGCTGTGCTTTCTCAGGTAGTGGATGGTGAGGACAGGGCTATTGCTTTTGCCTCTAGGGCTCTTAAGGAGGTGGAGGCTAATTACTCATGTATTGAGAGGGAAGCCTTGAGTATTTTCTGGGCAGTACAACATTTTAAATTCTACTTCTGGGGGATTCCCTTTTTGGTCCGTACGGATCATCGTCCTTTGGTGCATTTTTTCGTGCCGTCACAATGAGAACATTACACCCAGGCTCAAGCGTTGGAGTGAGGGACTCCAGGAATTTAATTTTGTTGTTCGGTACATTCCTGGTTTGAGTAATAAATCTGCAGATTGTCTATCTCGATTACCGGTTAGTCAAGCCTCAGACTGCAGTGAAGTCGAGGGTGTACTTTGGGTTGCTGAATCTGCCTTTTCATCTGAGGAGTGGCTGGAGGGTGTAGGAGGTGACAAGGATTTTGTTATTCTTAAGGAGTGGGTTAATCATGGGTGGCCTGATTATAAGGTTTTGGATTCAAACTTGAGGCCTTATTGGGCTGTGAGGGAGGTGTGTTGTGATCTATACTGTAGAATACTCTCTATGTCATGGAATGGAGTGATGCATCAGGTGATGTATCATTCATTCCAGAGAGAGAAGCAACGGCTGAAGAGTTGGTGCTGTCCTATTGATCCCGCTGTATTACCAATAAATTATCTATCTCAACTACATCAAGTGGACCGATACTTTATTATCTTTTTGTTGCGATAATCTCATGAGAGGTGATAGAGTAATTCCTCCCAGTGTTTTTAGGGACAGAATAATTAACCTTGCTCATGAGGGTCATTTGGGTAGGAGTTTAACAAAAGCCCGGGTGAGGGAGAAGTACTGGTGGCCTAGTATGGATTGTATGATCGAGAGTGTGGTTAAGGATTGTTTGTCTTGTGCTTCTAATGATATATCTCACACTCCTAACAATGCTCCTTTGTCCCCTGTTGAGGTTCCCGATAGGGTGTGGACGAAGTTGGGTTTGGATATAGTAGGCCCGTTTGAACTGTTACCTTCTTTTGAAAGGTTTGTTCTTTTGCTTGTGGATTATACCTCCAAGTGGGTGATCACCAAGTGTGTGTCAGTGGCTAACACAAAAACGGTGATAGATTTTCTTAAGGATGTCTTTGTTTCGGAAGGAGTTCCAATGTTTTTAGTCACTGATAATGGGGTTCAGTTTGTCTCTCATGAAATGTGCAGTTTCCTTAAGGGTTTTAACATTGTTCATCAGAAGACAGCTTTATATTCGCCTCAAGCCAATGGATTAGCTGAGAGGATGAACAGGGTGGTTAAAGGTTGTGCTCAGAGAGCTCTGGAATTGAAGATACCCTTTAGTACTGTGTTGAGGGACACTTGGTGGGCTCATCGCACTACACCGAATGCTGTTACACTAAAGTCTCCTTTTGAAGATTTGAGAGGAAGGAAAGCTTTTTCTAAGTTGAATCCTAGTTGGCTGCCTCCGAGTGATGGTAGTGGTATATCTGCAGCCACAAGACGAACCAGAGTTACTGATTATCAGGGAAGATATAAGTCTAGTTATGATTCTAGGATGAATGTGAAGTACAAGAAGTGGCGTGTTGGTGATCGAGTGCTTGTGAAGAATCCTAGACATACTCTCAAAGGTAGATCTGGTTTTCTGGGTCCTTTTACCATTGTGGCCATCAGGAAGAATGTGGTAAAGGCTGACACTGATTGCTGGTGGAGTATGTCTAGGTTGGTCAAACACTCAGGTGGTTTCCAGAATGTGGAGGTTTCTAAACCTGTTTTGACTGATGTGGATAGTTCGAATGGAGAGAGTACTTTTGTCAGAGAGGAATCTAATTCTTATTCTCCAAGGTGTAGGAAGGTGCCTGTCAAAATGAAAGACTATGTGTTGTACTAGTGCTTATGTTCATTGTTCTTACAGGTGCCACATTGTGGCTATAAATGTAAACTGCGTGTTGCACTAGTGCTCATATTTACCTGCTATGTTTTTAATTTTTGTTTTCTTGTAGGGTGTTATCTTGTGTAGTTGTTTTTTTGTGCTTTATGGGTTTGAACCTTATTGTTAACATGTGTTGTTGTCTGTTTTATTGGGAAGGGGATGTGTTGTGATCTATACTGTAGAATACTCTCTATGTCATGGAATGGAGTGAGGCATCAGGTGATGTATCATTCATTCCAGAGAGGGAAGCAACAGCTGAAGAGTTGGTGCTGTCCTATTGATCCCGCTGTATTACCAATAAATTATCTATCTCAACTTCATCAAGTGGACCGATACTTTATTACACATTGCAATTGGAGTGAAGTAACTCCTGAGTATGAAGTCTGTTGTCTATGTCGTTGTATTTTTTTACACAATCACATATTTGCTTATTTAAACAACACTTTATTGAAACCACTGCACTCGTGAACAAGGGAGCAAGTCCCGAAACGCGTAGAGTGGGCCGTTTTTGCAAAATAAACCTGTGCATTTAAAAAGCCTGTGCATTTAAAAAGCCTGAAGAGTCCGTGGTTGCTGTTACTTTCGTATTCCGAAGAATTCAGCTGTGGTGCATATATATATATATATATATATATTCACTGAAAAAAACATATGTTTCATTGACGCTATAGTTAGTTAGACATTTCACTCATTCAAAACCAGAGAAATTCCGCCGTTATAGTTAGTTCAGCTACCTATAACTCGCGCCCCCAATGCACTTCTAATGACGTCACATATTACATCATTCATAACATGGTCAGTGACATCACTGATGACATCACTGATGACATCTCAAATGGCATCATTGATGACATCACTGATGACATCATCCAGTGACTGTGTGTTTCTATAAAGTTTAAATATGTTTTATATATGCCAAGGTGTATTGAAGAATGAGTGGGTGTATAAGTGTCTGGATGGATGATTTAGTAGGTGCGTAACTGACTGTATAAGTGAGTGATTAAATGTGTCCTACTGAATGCATGGGTTAGTGACTAAACTGTATGAATGTATCAGTCTGTCTGTTGTTGTGTAAGCTGCTGCATGGGTTGGTCAGTAGCTACATGAGTGTCTATATGGGTTATTGATTGGTTGCCTGATTATTTGTATGGGAGACTGAGTCTGTGTGTGGGTGGGTGGGAGGTGTGTGACTCTGTGCATAGATGTATAAGTGGTTGATTCAATGGGTGTATGGGTTCACAAGTGCATGTGGAAACAGCTATATGGGTGATTGAGTGTGTTCATGGGTCTGTTAGTGAGTGAATGGATGTCTCAGTGGTACATCTCCAAGTAACTACTTATGTAAAAGGCAGTGTATGTGAGAGTTGGAGTATATAAATGACTATACATGAGAGTCAGTGATTGTGAGAGTGACTGCATAGATGAGTGTGTACTTCTATCATTGATTACATAAGAGAGAAAGTATGCGTTAGTGTCTGTATAAATAAGTGAGGTGGTGTGTGTATAACTGTATAGGAGAATAAATGGGAGTGTGATTGTTTATTTGAATGACTGACTAGGTGTGTGAATAGCTCCATGGATGAGTGGTGGTGTGGGAGTGTCTGTAGAGATGGATGAGTGCATATGATAGTGTTGTATTGATGAGTGACTGCATGTATGATTGTATGTGTGAATGAGTGGATGTGTGTGTAGACCTAGGAATCAGTGAGTGCATATGTAGTAACTGGTATTGGTGTGTCGATGGTTTTGAAAATGGTAATCTGTATTTTAGAATGGGTGTATCAAAGTTTATATTAGAGTGTGAGGAGGTGTATCAGATTTTCACGTGGATGATGTAATCAGTGATGTGATCAGTGATGTCATTTGAGATGTCATCAGTGATGTCACTGACCATGATATGAATGAATTAATATTCGACGTCATCAGCAGTGCATTGCGGGGGTGAGAGTTAGAGTTAGCTGAACTAAGTATAACAGCGGAATTTCTCTGGTTTTGAACAAGTGAAATGTCCAACTAACTGTAACAACAATGAAACCTATTGTTTTTTCAGTGAATTTCTAAGGTTTTTTCAATGCTAATTACTAACTATAACGTGCCTGAAACCTATGGTTTTTTCAGTGAATTTCAAAGGTTTTTTAAATGCTAATTTCTAACTATAAGGTCCCTGAAACCTGTGTTTTTTTCAGTGAATTTCAAAGGTTTTTTAATTGCTAATTTGTAAGTTTAATATTTTAAAACGTTTCTTTTTCTATGTAATTTTTTTTCTTTAGTGATATTTTTTAATAGTAATGTTGTTTAATTATTTATATATGATTCAAAATTATGTAATGTCTTTTGTGCTCTAATATATATATATATATTTATTTTTTTCCAGAGGAAAAAGTGAAGTTGCGCACCCATCGTGTACCCATCTTGGTGGGTGAGCGGATTTAAGCCGCCATATTGCTAAAGTCGTGAATGATGCGTGTTTGGTGTGTTACGGGTTTCACCAGATGGTGAAAAGAAAGTCAACGCAAGGAAGGTCAGTTGTACTCTCTGTCCATGGATTTTGTCTAGAGGTAGTGACAAAAAGTACTCTTGTGGCACGTCAAGCATGTACAACCACCTCCAGACAATCCACCCCAGACATTTTGCATGGGAGCAGATGTAACGTGCACAACAAAATATGCAACAAGGTGACCAGGCAGCTGGTCCCAGTACTTCAGGAACGTCAAGTACTTCCTCTCGAGGACTGGACATACGCTCAGAGTTTGGAAACCTAAAACAGCTATGCATAAAATGCAACACCATCCTATGTTGTGGTAAACAATCTATGGATGCTGTTTGTTCTGCAGCAAAGAACCATTGCTGCTAATTCTTCTTATTATTTTTTTGAATGATTTTACAATTCCAAAATTTAAGACTTTAGCCTGTTGCTTTTTTTGGTATTCCGAAAACACCAAAATAGTTTACAAAATAGTTTAAAAAAAACACACACAAAAATGTAAAAAAAATAAAGAAGAAAAAAAGAGTTCTTTTTAGAACAAAATTATCTGGTTTAAAAACAGAAATAACTGCATGCTAATGTCTGCATGATTGCTGGATTATATGTGTTCAGCATGATTGATTCAAAGACTGCATGGGTAGCACATGTAATTGTATGAGTCCATGAGTACTGCCTACATGATTGTACAAGTGTATCTGTAATCTTTGAGTTATTGCATGAGTGGATGGATAATAAGTGGATGATTGCATTAGTGTATAAGTGGTGGTTGAGTGATTGAAAGAGTGTGAATAAGCAGAATCTATGTGGTTACAGGACTGCATGCATAGTGCACATGTAATTGTAGCTGTGAAGTGTTACTGCCTGGGTGATTCCATAAGTACATGGGTACTGACTAGGCCTGGGCGAAGCACTACGCTACGCTCGCGTAGTTTGCGAAGTTCGCGCTACTTCGCACTACGCGAACTGCACGTAGCACAGTGCGAACACGCGTAGCGTAGTGTTGCGTAGTGCTGCGGTCATTTTTTGCTTGCTCGCGGTCCTCAACGTCAAGTTGGCGACCGCGAGCAAGCAAAATGACATCCTGGCGAGACTTTTTCCTTGTTCGCGATCGCGAGCATGGAAAATAAACCTCCCGGCGAGATTCCCAACGCGAGAAGGTCAGGTTTCTCATTGCGAGGGGTCGCGTATGCTCGCGACCGCTCGCGATGAGAAACTACCAGTTCGCGTTGAGAAAGCTGCAGCTCGAGTAAAAATCTACTCGAGCAGCAGAAAACTACAGCTCGCACTGTGCAAGATGCCATTTTCAATGATTGCACAGTGCCGGTTGCTTGTCCGCACTGTGCAATCATTGAAAACAACATCTTGCACAGTGCGAACATGTTACTTCGCAGTTCGCGAAGTGCTACGCGTAGCTCGCGTAGTGCGAACTTCACTTTGCGTAGCTTCGCGAAGTGCTACTTCGCGAACTACGCCCACCCTTAGTACTGACTGGATGATTAGTGTACTGCAATTAGACTGCATAGTGAATTAAAAAATGTGTGGGTATTGGCGGAGTGATTGGATTAGTACATGGTAGTGGCTGGGTGATTGGAGGAGTGCATGGAGACTGGCAGTGTGATTGCTGGAGTGCATGGTTAGTACCTAGAAATATTAACGTGTAAATGAGCAGTGTGTAGGTGGTTAGAGGACTGTGACATGTGCACTATGGGTAGTGCACATTTGATTGTAGCACTACATGTGTTAGTGCGTGGGTGATTGTATGGGTACATGGGTAGTGACTGGATGATTACAGTGCTGCAAGGAGAGTGTGTATTACATTTATAAGTGCTTAACTATTAGCGGAATGATTGGATAAGTATATGGTGCTGGATGGGTGATTGGAGGACTGCATGAGAAATGACAGGGGGATTTCTGGACTGCGTGGGTAGAACTTCGTTAATTGGAGGAGTGAATTATTAGTATGTAAGTCGTTAGATGTCTGTATGGATAGTGCTTGGAGTATTATACCTGTGCATGAGTTAGTGGCTAAGTTATTGCATGAGTACATGGGTACTAATTGCATGATTACAGTGCTGCAAGAAGAGTACATGGTGATTTTATAAGTGCTTGTGTTGTGGCGGAGTGATTGGGTAAATACATGGTGCTAGAGTGGTGATTAGAAGAGAGTATAGGTACCAAAAGGCGGATTGCTGGACTGCATGCGTACTACCTGAGTAATTGAAGATGTGAATAACTAGTGAGCACATGTGTAGTGACTGGCCGATTACAGTACTACAAAGAGAGTGCATGGAGAATTTAGAATTTCTTTGGTATTGGCGGAGTGATTGCATAAGTACATGATGCTCGATGGGTGATTGGAGGACTGCATGGGAAGTAACAGGGAATATTTGACTACAACAATAGTACTTGGGTAGTTGGAGGAGTGAATAAGTAGTGCGTAGGTGGTTAGACATCTGCATGGGTAGTACACAGTTTATTGTAACAGTGCATATGTTAGTGCCTGGGTCAATGCATGAGTACATTTGGCAATGTAGCGTGTCCAACATAAATCTTTTTTATGGATTTGTTTGTGTACTTACCTCTGTGCTGCAGTATTCTGCAGTTTACTTCCCCCCACCCTGTCCCTGCCTCTCCCCCGCCCCATGTCAGCACCCGCCAGCACTCCCACCATGGGCCGCTACTGATTGGTAGTGCACATGTGATTGTAGCAGTGAATGGGTAGTGCTTGGGTGACTTAATCTTACCTGTTTTGAAGTAGATATAAAACTGATTGAAATATTTTTTCACTTCTTTTTTTTGTAATGTAAATTGAAAATATTTTAAACTTTAGTAGTAGAACCTGTAAAAGAGAAGAAAAAAATCATGTTATTACATTTAATTTTATAGTTTTAAGAACACAACATTATTTTACAATTACATTACATATTCAGTTTGCCTTTTTGGTGTCTTCAGATTCTATTGAATTTCACCATACACAGTGATTTTAATTTTGATCATTAGTTAACAGCGGGCAAAAACAATACAGTCTATAAGATTGTTAAAGAAAATAAATCTGTGTTCAAAATATCTACATGAAAATCAACTATCTATTTACATTTTCACAAATGAACATCCTCATTAACATTGTTTATAATGCAAAATTCAAATATATCAGAACCTTCTTTTGAACACAATTTTCCAAATGCAATATCAAAGAACAGAATCAATAATTCAAACCGTAACTCTCAACATCTTCCCAATAGGCCGAATGATGTTTCTAAATTCATTTCCATTAAGGATATCCAAGATAAACTTCTGAATTCATCAATCAATCAATCATAGGCATTTATAAAGCGCACTACTCACCCGGAGGGTCTCAAGGCGCGGGGGGGGGGGTGTCCGCTACTGCTCGAACAACCAGGTCTTGAGCTTCTTCCTGAAGGAGAGGTGGTCTTGGGTCAGGCGTAGGTCGGTCGGGAGGGCGTTCCAATAGGCCTATTGGGACATCTTCCCAATAGGCCGAATGATGTGTCTGAAATTATATTGTAGTGAAAATATCCAAAATATACTCAGTAATTTATGTTGACATCTTCTCAGAATTTTGGCATCAAAAATATTAGATATGAATTTGGTAGTTCAGTAGGCAACTGACATTTGAACTCTAAATGTGTATCATTGCAAAGTGGCTATTCTTTATTGCATTTTAAATACACAGTATAGTGTCCAGATCGTGGAAAACAATAGCCACTGTTTTAAAAGTTCTTCCTGAAATTGACACTTGACCTGCCACAAAATCTTTTAATTTTGGTTTCCAATTTTGTTCCATTTGCCCTACAACGTTGTAGCATTAAAATGATATATTGTCCAAATTTTTCTATAAATAATGTTGACAACATTTCCAATTTGCACTGAGTACATTCCATATCTTGATTAGCTGATTTCACTAATTCATTGATAGACACTGTTTTGCAATCTGCTATTGTCAAATATATAAATCGTTCAGTGTCTATTTTAGTGGTAGATGAAAATGAACAGCTGTCACATGTATGATCCCATGTGTAACGTAGTCCAAACATATTTTCAATTTGTATTCCTTCATCTTCTAATACTGCAAGCATAAACATAAGAAATTCCTGAGCATCTTCCTGAACATTCTGTGTAAATTGTGAAGAACCAGAACATATATCCAGAAGATTTCGCACGCCAGAAGCAGTATGAATCTTCGTTTTATCAGTTTTCAACTTTTCAAAAACCTAATGTAAATAAGAAAAGAATCTTTTTCCTCGATTTTCCATAATTGCATGCTGTAGATTTAAAAAAAAACCACAATGTTCGTGATTACATTAGCATAGCAGTTGATACCTGAACTATTTTCTAACTGATATCCTACAATATTAGCATCCATGTCCACTCCCATTTTCTTTCCAGCCTCATCATATTTTTCAGTTCTTTTCTTCTTTGTAACCTCACTAGAATATTTGTCATATTTTCGTTTTGGACGTATCAAACGTTTCTCACAAATAGGATATTCCCCTAAATTAGGAGCATAGAGTTTTCATAACCTATTGTATTCTTTTACACAATTTACATCTGCACTAACTTTTTCCTCATCAAAATCAATCAAATACAATCCAGATAATGTTCTTACTCAAGACAATGCAACATATGCCATCCCCTCTTTAAACACAGAACTTTCAATGTTTTACCAAAGCACTGTCAACACTTAAACCTTGAGATTTATGAATGGTCACTGCATATGCTAAACAAACAGGAAACTTTTCTATGAACATACAAATCTTTTACAAGCAAGAACCGAACACCACAATGTCCAATCTGTTTCACCTCTTCTATTTGATCAAATTTAATTTGCAAAAATTCAATTCTATCTCTATTTGGATAACTAACAAAGTCAACAACTTTCCCCATTGCTCCATTTACTAAACCTTTCTCAACATCTAAATTACGCCGTAATATTACCTGACAGTTTACAGATACATACAAGGTCTTTTCCAAACCAGCAGTCTTAGATATTGATTTTTCCAAAGAGTCTAATTTTACCTGTAATTTATCTGACAGAAGAATATTTACTCCTTCGTGTTCTATTTTATCAGTAGCTACCAATTTCCTTATCGGTTGTTTCTCCAGTTTCAACAGTTCTTCATTGAATGTAGAACATTCTTTCAGTGTTGGCATAAGGCAAATTATAGAGTTCTTTTCTGCATTTTTTTTGTAGATAGTTTCAGGTGCAATATTTTCTTTTGGAAACAAGTTTGTTAGTAGCCGACTTTCTAAAGCTTCTTTGCCATCCTTTGTTAAGACACCAATTCTAATATTTTGGAGAATATTTCCACAATCTTCGTCATTTGCGTGTTGCATGTTCTTAATAAGTTCTTTATATTCAAAATAAGACTAAAGGTTCACATTTCCGATACTTCCCAAAGATTTTTTAGTTTCTTCTTGAAGAAGGGTGTTAAATACTGGATGGCTTTTCACAGGTGTGAGTTCTAGCAGATCACTGAATACAATTACATGTTTTCCTCCAAATAAAACATCGTAATTTGTTTTTAAAATCTGCTGCATTCTCAAATGTACAAACGCAAGCATTACGTTTGAAACCATGCTTACCTCATTAAATATCAGAAGTTTCATTTTCTTTAGTACGTTTGAAACTTCCAAACAAGTTTCTCATGAGAGCTTATTCCAACTTATTTTCATGTTCTACTGGTAACATAAGTAAATGATGTAATGTAATCCCTTTGATATTGAGTGCTGCTAATCCAGTTGGAGCAGTTACAACACACAATAAATGTGAATCCGTTGTTATCTGTAGATAACTTGACAAACAATTAATCAAGAATCTTTTTCCTGTTCCAGCTTGCCCACTGATGTACATAAGAATAGGTTCAAATGATGTACATTGGCAAACAAGCTTTTCATGCAGTACTCTGTGTTCTATTTGTTGTGTAACTTGGTGATATATTTATTTCTGTTCCATATTCAGTTGTTCTTCAAAGTTTTTCAAATCAATATTGCTCTGTTGTGCTGTCTTTACATGCATTGAAAGAATCTTCATGGCAGTCAAAATCTCCAAGTAATTCTATTTCACTTCGCCAAGGTTTGAAGAGTTGCAGAAGAGCTAAATAGAAAAACTCCCTTTTATCTGGAGTATCACAATTAGTTTCCTGTGATTAATCAGTTTGCTTTGGCATGCTTTACCAAACATCCTTCAGATCCAATTGCAGCATATTTTCCTTCATTTATGGTTTCCATAAAAAATTTTTTAAAGCTGTAATGGTTCAGTACTTTATATAGACATATATTTTGCAGGTGTGGACTTCTATTTGGATAGTACGTATCCAACATATTTGTTTTAAGAATATCTGTACTTTCTGGATTGTTCAATGCTAAGTATTCGATTTCTTGTACAGACTTCAAAACTCGATTTCATGTCGCATCAAGACCTAAACTTATCTAGCTGATTCCTCTTGACTTTGAATATAAACTTCCAGATGTCAATCGATCTGAACATTTGTAGGATCCAATTTCTCGATGTGAAAGCATCTTCAAGCTAAAGCTGTATATTTTTTTGCTAAGTGTCTTCTCTTGAGAAATGTCTTCCCATATTTCTTTCAATTCTGTCTTCTCAGATTTTGTAATATATGATGTAACATACCGGGCAACAGCAATTGAGTTATCTGCAACATATTGTATATCCATATTTGCATTTCATATCGTCAAAATTACTGGATTATATTCATTAATGTTTATATTATAAGTGTTTTTTGGTGATTTTCGAGTGATAGTATGCCTCACTGCTGACATAAAACTGTTCACTCTTCCTTTGGAAACGACTGGACGTGGAAAACCAAATCGACATTTTGTGTAAAATTTTTCCTTTGACTTGTATTTCTGTCGACAATATTTTCCACATCGATGATTTTGAAACCGTAAAACTTGCTGTCTCAAGTTGTTTCCTGCTTTTTCTTTTGATATCGTATAGGTAACATATTGTTCAATAAAAGACAAAACAATCTCACAACTGTAAGTTCCAAATTTTGGTGCATTTTTGATCCATAACAGCATATGAATATGAGGTGCACCTCTAGCTTGATATTCCTTTCTCCAAAAGAAATCAATAACTTCACCAATAGGTGGATTCTTTTTTATTACAGATGAAAGACATCATAGCTTCAAACCTATGATTAAAATATCTGCACACATTTACAGGATCCAGGGAACACAGTTCTCCCACTGTCTTCAATTTAATATCCTGTATATTTGAATTTGCTTGTCATAGAAAATCCAGTAATCATCCCATGCATACTCAGTACAACTAAGTGTAACAAACCAGGCAGGGGTTCCTAAATTCCTTAACATACATTTCAGTTCCCCATGACGTTGTTACCAATATTCATGAGTGCTTCGTTGACATGCCATTAAATTAATTAGCTGTGTTTCTAATTGTTCGTCTCTTTCTTCAACTTTGTCCATGAATTGCCTTGCAGAAACATCCGAAAAATGAATCTCTGTTTTTATATGTGATTCACTGCATGTGAAAATGCAGAAAGGTCACTTTCAAATAAAAGATGAAACAAATATGGAATACGTTGTCTAAATCTTGCATCTTCTGAGTACAGTCGCAAAGTACGATATTCTGAAGCTGGAATCTGAACGGGTCGTTTGAAAGATCGTCCACCTTTTCCAGTAGGCAGCAGCTGTGGAAAACCATGATCTTCCAAACTTTTTTCTCATACACTCATGGGAGTTCCTTTTGCTTTTTTCATCTGGAACAATTCAATACTGTCTCCTAACACTTCTTTTGAGTGTAGAGGGTATATAGTGTAATGTTCATAAATTTCTTCTTTTCTGGGCTTCTCCACTTTTTCGATTTGTCCACTTGCAATGTCTACTTCATCTTCTAAGCATATTTCTTGTTCTTCTACATTTACAGTTTTATAGCACATATTGTTTTGCACCCAATATAATATAGCCTTTTGGACTTTGGTGACATCCACTAACTCTTGCCATATTTTCCTCCTTTTTGTAGGTACACCATTAACAAGAATGACTACCAGTTCACTTTTCTCTCTTTCTACACCAACAGTTTCAACATGTTTCTTAAAATCTAAAGGTTTATACACAACTCTTCCTTTTAAACCTCTTGTAGATCTGTTGGAGGCAGCTTACCTGTTTTAGGCGCCATACGAAGTATAGCCTGAAATGGGTGCACAGATTGAATAAGGATGGACTCATATGTATTTAAATCTTTATGTTCTGGAGGTATAGCTACTAATTGTAGGTCATTATGAAAAGCTCTAGCTGGCATTTTGTTCTTTTCTAAATTATTGTAACAATATTTACAAATACATTGTTGACTACCCAACTCAAAACGACCTTCCACAAACAAATAAACAGCAAATTCCCTCCATTTTTCATTGCTTTCCTTCTCACTATGTCAGCAACAAATAAAAACATAGGGGCCCATTAGGATGGCGAGCGGATCGTCACCGCCCGCATGGCACCGCCATCCATTTTAGGATGACGGCGGTGAATTGCCTTTCCATGGCAGAGACTCCGCCATGGAAAGGCATGTGGTCTTTTCTGTGGGGGCCCATTGTGGGCCCCCAGGGGTTTGGGGGGTGGGTGGCTGCTCTTGGGTAGTACCCATGGTGCCCCCGACATTTGCATGCACAAGGTGGCAGGCACCGCCCGCCGCAATGTAAAATATGCCTGATGCGCCTGCCACACTGGCGGGTGCATCATAATCGGCACAGCAGGACCACCTCACCCCTGGTGGGCAGCCCCGCATCCCGTTACGGCCGCCATTGTAATGGTGCCCATAGTTGGGAATTTCACCAGAAAGTACTTCAAACTTTGTAATTTCAGATTCAAACTTCACATCAGTATTATCTTCCATCTCTTCTTCAACACCTACACTTATCAAACTCTCACTTTTTCTACACTTCTCTTGACCACCAAAGAAACGTAACTCTATATCATCACAAGCTTTTTTTACATCCAACACTGAACCATGCAAAAGAGCTGTCTTAATTTCATTTAGACATAATGAAGGACTGTTCACGTAGTATAATCTTCTAACTAACTTCCGAATTTCTGAATGATATACAGCTAATATTCTTAAATAATGAAAACGACTTTGACACACTTTCCTAGATAGACAAGCCAGAGAATGACCTTGCAACCCTGAATTTTTTCTCACATTGCAAGAATCCAGTCCTTGTAATATATTAATCTTCTGTTTCACTGTTTTCTTCCCATATTCCCTTAAGAAATTTAGTAATATATCAATAGATTCCTGTCGTATACTACAAATACTACTACAATGCCATGTAAACACTGGAGCCTGGATACGTCTTCCTTGCACTTCCTCAGCTATTACTTCTTCCACATTTCTAGGAACCATCTTTTCGTTTTCAATTGGAGAACCATTTTTAAGCTCGTAACAACGACCACAGGTATCAACTGTGTGAACTGATGTATTTTGTTGAAAATAGCTTCCTTCATTAAAAAAAGTTCCGGACTAGAAGTATGCTTCCATTCCCCAGAAAATATTTTACACAAGTTAGTTCTATTCACAATTATTTTTCTTTTACATTTGTCTTTTATAGACTTCTTTATTGTATTTAAAGTTTTCAATCTTTTAAAACTAAGATAAACAATTTTCCTTTCAATTCAAATGCTTTTTCAATCACGCTTAGAATCTCCTTTTTTTGTTTGTAAAATGCTGATCTCTTTTTTTGATTTTTTACATTTTTTTAACAAATTTTGTAAGACTCTGTTTTTATATAATCTTTTTCGAATCTCTAAAAATTGTTTCTTCCTCCTTTCAACATATTTGTTTTTCTGATAATCCAATTTTGCACTTTCTTGTACATTTTTCTTTTCCTTTTGTTTCACTGTACATATTTTGTGTCTCTCTTCTTTATTTTCAAAATTTGTTAGACTCTTTGAAACTTTTTTCACAAATTCTTTACTTCTCTTACCAGAAGGCTTTTTCTTTAAGGATCCATGTCGTACTTGATCTAATTGCTCCTTTCCTGTTTTCTTTACATAGGCCTCTTTTCTTTGTTGTCTTCTTGTTTGCTCTTTTCTTGTCATTGTAACTCTGTCTTAAAAATTATGCAAAATATCTGTAAAAAAAGAAAAGTTTTACGAACAATTTAGTATAATTAAAATAATTATATTGAAATATTCACATGTTTAAATATACAAATATATACAATGATACTACCACATTGATTAGAGCAGTGGAACGGTTCTACCTGGGTAATTGGAAGAGTGCATGAGTAGTGTGTAGGAGATTAGAGTACAGCATGGATACTACACAGGTGATTGTAAAAGTGCATGGTTAGTACCTGGATCATTCCATGAGGACATGGGTACTGCCTGGATGATTACAGTACAGCAAGGAGAGTGCATGGTGAATTTACAAGTGTTTGGGTATTGTCAGAGTGACTGGATAACTACATGATACTGGCTGAGTATTTGGAGGAGTGCATGAATAGAGACAGAGCTGGAGTGTGTGGATAGTGCTCAGAGGATTGTAACGGTGCATGTATTAGTGCCTGGACCATTGCATCACTACATGGGAACTGACTGGATGATTAAAATACTGCATGATGAGTGCATTATGAATTTATAACTCCTTGGGTATTGGCGGAGTGATTAGACAACTACATGGTGCTGGATGGGTGATTTGGGGAGCGCATGGGTACTGACAGGGTGATGACTGCACTGCAAGGCTAGTACTTAGGGGATTATAGCAGTTCATGATTTAGTGCCTTGATCATTGCACGAGTACATGCACACTGAGTGGATGATTACACTACTGCAAAGAGACTGCATGTTGAATGTATAACTGCTTCAGTATTGGCAGAATGTTTGGGTAAGTACCTGCTGCTGGATGGCTAATTGCAGGAGTGCATGGGGAATGACAGAACAATTGTAGTAGTGCATAGGGACTACCCGGGTAATTGGAGGAGTGAATCAGTAGTGTGTAGCTGGTTAGAGGTCTGCATGAATATTGCACAAAGGATTATAGCAGTGCCCAAATTACTGCCTGACTAATTGCATAAGTACATGGATAGTGACTGGATGATTACAGTGCTGCAAAAACAGTGCATGGTGAATTTATAAGTGCTTGGATCTTCTCAGAGTCATTGTAAAACTACATGCTGCTCGATGGGTGATTGGAGGAGTGCATTGGGAGTGACGGGGGTTTGCTGGACTGCATGACTACTATCTGGTTAATTAGAGAACTGAATCAGTAGTGTATACCTGATTGGAGGTCTGCATGGATAGTGTATAGAGGATTGTAGCACTGCATATGTCAGTGCCTGAGTCATTGCATGACTGCATAAGTAGTATATGGATGATTACAATACTGCAAAGAGAGTAGATGCTGAATTTATATGTGCTTCGATATTGGCATAGTGATTGTAAAACTACATGCTGCTCGATGGGTGATTGGAGGAGTGCCTGGGGAATGACAGGGGATTGCTGTACTGCATAGGTACTACCTGGATAACTAAAGGAATGAACCAGTAGTACTATGTAGCTGGTTAGGGGTCCACATGGACAGTACCTGCCCATAGTGGGAGTGCTGCCGGGCACTGACGTGAGGCGGGGAGGGGCAGGGTGGGGAGTAGTAAACTGCAGAATACGGCCACACAGAGCATTAAAGAGCATTCTGCGTTGCACCTAATCCTTCGAGAGTGCGATCTACTTCTTTAAAACTATATATATATTTTACCTACTGGCAGTCACCAATAGATAGTTATAGTTAGGATGTAGTTCCCATAGAAAGAGCATTTTTTCGTTTGCAATAACTATGGCGCCCTTTGACAAATCCTCGCGAAATGTAAAAAATGAGTATGATGCTCACTCCAGCTGCTGCAGTGGTGATCCATCAAGTGGGGGCCGAGAAAAAGGGGGTCCCAAAACACGTTTTCCCAATGTTAATTCCAATAGGAACTTTAGACACATATACAGCCCGAACTGCTGAATGGAATTACAAAAAATTTGGCAGAAAGGTAAATAATATTGGTCCAGGGAAGTGCCTTTTTGTGATTTGGTGTAAATCCGTTCAGTGGTTTTAGGGATATTAACCTAAATGAACATTTGTATATATAGGGACACTGATCCTCTGAGGATGTGACAGTCCCCGAGCTTCAAACCAGAAAGTGTTGTCAGCCATCTTTGGAGTCCCAGATTTTTTTTAAAAAAAGTAAGAGAAGGGGACATTGTATGAATACCTAGGCATCTTATGGGAGTCTCACAAGACCCCTTGGCAAACTACCTTTTTTCCAAAAAGAATTAAAATATAAAAAAGAGAAGCACTTCTCTTTGTTTAGCCCCCAGGTGGGCCAGGTCTTGGGGGAATGAGGCCATTAATATTGTATAGTGGACCGTTCATGCACTGGGCACTGCCGCCTCCCCAGGGCTGTTTATGAAATTAATGTGGGGGCCCGTATGGCCTCCCCCGCATTCCCAGGGATTGCAACATCCCTAGGGCTAATAAAAAAAATGTGAGGGTCGCAGCAGACCCCATCATGCCATGGGACCACCACGGCGATGTTTAATTTTGTAATGGGGTCTCACGGACCCCAGTGGGCCGCGGGGCCCACCACCTTCCCAGGACCCCCTTCTGAGCTTTTCTCTGCTCTGGGGACTGCCACCTCCCTGGGGCAGGCCTTAATAAAAGAAAAGAGGGGGCTGTGTGACCGCCTTCCTGGAGCCATAGATGACTCTGGGGACTGTCACACTGGGGCCAGCTCCTGCTATGTCCCAGGGTGCCCACCCCAGGACATAGCTGTTTGCTGTGGCTTGGCAGGAGTTTTACCACTCCAGACCAAGCCACATCAAATGCTCCACATTCAGTGAGCCCAGAAATGTTCTTGGTTGCTGGAAGAAGAGCAGAATTGCTTTCAGACAGAGGGAGTTTATGTTTAGCAGGTTCGTATGTCTGCTCCCGCAGAAAATAGGGAGCTGGTAGGGACCATCAGGGCCTTCAGGCTACCCTGTGGTCCCAGTGGAGAATGGGTACCCTGAGGCACCCACAGAAAGATGGGCAGGCCCCAGGGGATAGGGCGCCCGAAGCCGAAATTAGCCCTGGTTGGGGAGCAGCAAGGCCCCCCTCCTCTAATACAAGTAGGCCGGGCCCAGGGAATATGGGCCCTGGGGTCAAAATTGGCCAGGAGAGGGGGGCTTACGATCTGTCTGTACCTAGATGGAAACAATATCAGCTAATATTTATAGTGATGCATAGAACAGAAGCATGGCGACTACAGATAGTGAGTAAAAAAGGTAGTCTAGGCCACGAGAAGAAGTCAGTATGGATATTTGGAAAAAGGTTCTATAAGTAGTTATGCAGATCCTTCCCTGTATTTAAACCTGATGGGACCTTAGTGTCTAAAAGCATCATATATTTAGACTCTAATCTGGGAAGTTGCTTCTCACGATTCCCTCCTCTGGGGTTAGCTTCTACGGAATCAATAACATAGTATTGCAAACAAATGAGATTATTGTCATGTACAGCTCTAAAATGCGCTAAAATGCCTTCACACAGGGTATGTCGGGTCTGAGTTGACAATGGCCCAAAGGTGTTGTAAAAACGGACATGGACTGATAATTTCATGCTTCCTATGTAACACAGCTTGCGGCTACATTGCAAACCATAAACCGCATGATCGGTTCTGCATGTGAAATGTCCAGCCAACTCGATAATTTCATTAGAGAACGCTGTTTTATAGGATTTAACGTTGACTCTAAATTTGCATGCCCTGCATGTGTTCCATTTGTAAAATCCTCTCCTTGGTGCAAGCCAACTACTGGCCTTATATACCTCTGGACTAGTGTGCACCAGTTCATTGTGCATAGAGTATGCCCTACGAAAAGTGACAGTATGTTTTGCTGGTAATATTTGTTTGAGAGTGGGATCTGTGAGGACAATAGACCATTGATGGTTGATAATAGCCATTATACTCCTAGCCTGCCTGCTATATGTGTCTATTACTCTCATAGTAGTCTCACTTTCCTCAGTGATTTATGGGGCATCCCTGCTATTAATAGTGGCCTCGCTGTTAATTGCTATACTTGGATTGCAAAACTGAGTCATTTTAGTACTGTTGGCTTTTTTAAAGGCTTTATCTAGTAACACAGGTGTATACCCTCTTTCTATGAACTGTATTTTAGCATCAGTTAGATGTGTAGTGAGATCTTCCCCTGTGCTGCACGCTCTCCGGATACAGAGAAGCTCCCCGTATATATATATATATATATACATATATTATCTACTGGCGGTCGCCAGTAGATAGTTATAGTTAGGACTGTGTTTCCATAGGAAATCCGCAACATTCTATTTGGAATAACTTTGACGCCGGTTCGCGAATCCTCGTGAAATTTTCAAAATAGGTGGGGTGCTCCGCTCCTACCCTGAAAGTCTCGGGGGGATTCGTCAAGCGGGGGCCGAGAAAAAAGGGGGTCCCAAAACGCATTTTCCCCATGCAATTTTCCATAGGGACCTTTAGTCCAAGGTACAGCCCGAACGGCTGAACAGAATTACTTGAAATTTGGCAGAGAGGTAGGCCTCAGCTCAGGGAAGTGCCTTTTGCAGGTCTGGTGTCAATCTGTTCAGTAGTTCCTGAGAAAATCAAAAGTAAAATCATATATATATGTGGGTGGAGCCTAACCACACATCTCATCCTGAGATCTGATTGGCTGTCAGCACTTCATCCAAGAAGTGTTGGCAGCCATCTTGGGACCAATATACATGATAGCACCTCATTAAAAAGCATTGCAGTTAATAGAAGGTTTTAAGACTTTAGTTACATTATAAATCATTTGTTGATGGTACCATACTCATTTTAGGAATTGTGGTATGTTCTAAGGTGATTTCACCATGTGAAAAAGCCTTCTGCTGGGATATCATGATTGAGAGAAAAACATTTTCTCATGCTTTTCCCACAGAGGTTTGGAAGGTGATCTATAAGCTAAACTGAGAGCTTATTTTCTGTAAATTCACATTATCTTTCTCAGTCATGTGAGAATGAAGTCTGACATTCTCAGTAAAACATGTACATCCAATAAGGGCAGAGACTGTCAGTTGATTCCTTTGTGTTCTACTGCAGCTTCCCAGAGTGTTCCAAAGAACAACTAGAGCGCTAACAGTCCTACTAAACGTATGGCACACCTGAAGCCATCTTGCTTGGATTTAAGTGGTAACTCTTAAAACATTTAATTTAAAAAGGAACACAATGAGGGGGTTCATTTTTCCATAAAAAGTATGATTAGTGCTGCAGAAAGAAAAATTAGGGCACATTTTGAGTGACTTCTCAAATCCTCTTCTATTTCATTAAAAAATTCTGACATGCAGACTGAAACATGCACTTTCAATACCAGCAGCAGTTTTCTCTGGTGAGCAGTAGCTTTACTACAGTGATCTAATGAGCAAACAGAGTGCTAACATTCTGAATTTATGGCAAATGTGTGACACATCTGAATGCCTTCTTGATGGAATCAAAGTAAAAAACTGAAAGTATTTCCTACTGAGGAGACTGCAGTAAATGAGGAAAATAGGAAACTTCATAATAAATAAGTCTCCCAAGATGGCCACCAGAGACAAAAGAGCCCAAATGTAGCCCAAATATCACCCAGATGTAGCCCAAGTATAGCCCAATGACAGAATGTACCAGAGTGTTCTTAAAAACAACTAGAGCGCTTACTGTCTTCATTATGACAAAAGTATGGCACACCTGAAGCCATCTTGATTGGAATAAACTGGTAACACTTAAAACATTTAATTTAAAAAGGAACACAATGAGGGGGTTCATTTTGCCATAGAAATTATGATTAATGCTGAAGAAAGAAAATGAGGGCACATTTTGAGTGACTTCAAATTCTGACATGCAGACTGAAACATGCACTTTTAATACCAGGAGCAGACTTCCATGGTGAACAGTAGTTTTACTACAGTGATCTAATGAGCAACTAGAGTGCTAACATTCAGAATTTACGGCAAATGTGTGACATATCTGAATACCTTCATGATGGAATCAGAGTAAAAAACTGAAAGCATTTCCTACTGAGGAGACTGCAGTACATGAGGAAATTAGGAAACTTCATAACAAATAAATCTCCCAAGATGGCCACCGGAGACAAAAGAGCCCAAATGTAGCCCAAAATCACCCAGATATAGCCCAAATATAGCCCACTGACAGAAGTGTGCAAAACACTTATTATTTTGTGTTTTTGCAGTGTTATATAGTGCAGACTTGTCAGGTATTGGAGTGCTTTACATGAGCATTGGTTACATCACACAAGAACAAATTCATTTTGGTTGTAGACATGGGGAGACTAAGTGATTTGACCAGAATCACAGAATGTCGAGCTGAAGCAGAAACTCCAACCTCGTTCCCAGTTGCAAAGTCTGCAGTTCTGGAAGTAACACCACATCCTCTCCCCTAAGTGCAACATTTAATCAAGTGGTCAACTGGATAAAAAAACATAAAGATTACAAATAATTTAAAAGTTCTTTGTCGCTATTTGAGAACTCAGAAAATATGTCCTCATTTTAGTTTTTTAGAGCACTAACCATAATTTTGATGCAAATAAGACCCTCTCATATATGTAATTTCTAAAGGAAATGCTCTAGGTATTACAGTTTTGATTACATCAAGATGACGTCAGGCGTTCCACACTTTTGTAATAAATATAGAATGTTAGCAATCTAGTTGTTCATTGGGATACTGTTGAGAGGCAGAGGCCAGGGGCACGGACTCTGAAAATTGAAGGCAGGTAGGAGAGTGCAGAGGCAACAATTTGACCACACTGGGCAGGTAGGAAGGGCAGTGGCAGCACAACAGACTATGGAGGGCAGTGGAAAGGGGGGCAGGGGCAACAAACCAACAATACAGGACTGGCAAGAGAGGCTGTGGCAATATAATAGGCCATTGTGGGCAGAAGGAAGAGGCAGTGGTAGTACAACCATACATGCCAACAGACCCATTTCAGCCAGGAAACGTCCAATGTTTTTAAGCTCAAATGGGCTTTGTTTGCTCTGTCTCCTGTCTACAATCTCCTCTTTTTCAATGTAACTCAAAGGGGAAAATCAATACCCCAGTTTCTTGGTACATTGGACCATGGTAGGCAGGAGCAATTGGGGTAGGGACATGGACCTGGATAACAGAGGACAGGAGGGACGTGGAGAGGTGCACCTAACTGATCCTACAGGGCAGGCTTCAGGGTTTCCAGCAGCACAATACACCACACAGGACATGCGGGACGGGAGTGCAGCACAACAATCCATAGAAAGCAATAGGGAGGGGACAGGACCATGCACATGGACAACAGAGAGCAGAGGGGAAAGAGGGAATGGTAGCTAGCTGACCATAATGGACAGACAGGAGAGAAAGCTGCAGCATAACAGACCATAAAGGGCAGGAGGGACGGATCAGGGGCATTTCAATGGAACAAACAAGCCAGAAGGGAGGGAATAGGGGTCTGCACATGGAAACAGAGATCTGGGGGCAAGGGAGCAGGGCAGGAGCAGCAAGATGACCATGGAGGTCAGGCAGGAGGGGCACTAGAAACAACACACACCATGGAGAGCAACAGAGAGACTATGGTGGCATACACACAGACCATGGAGGGAAGGTGGGAGGGGGTCAGGGGCAGCTAGCTGACCACATATGGAAGGTGGGAGGGGCCATGACAGCACAGAAGACCATGCATGGCAATCGGGAGGGTTAGTGGCAGCACAATGGCTATGATGGGCAAGAAGGAGGGTGCAGGGGCATGCACAAAGGACCATGGAGGATAGAAGGGAGGGTCAGGACCTGGGCACAGACAAGAGAGTTCAGGGGAAGGGGCCTCACAACAGACTGCGCGGGCAGGCAGGAGGAGCAGTTGCAGCACAACAGACCAGGGAGGGCAGAAGGGTGTGGCAGTAAAATGGACCATGGAGGACAGGAGTTAGGGGATAGGGGCATGGCATGTGGGCAGGCAGGGTGGAGGTGGCAGGGACAGGTTACAGTCATCTGACAATGCTAGGCAGGTGGGAGGGGAGTGGCAGCTCAACAGAACACTCAGAGTAGAAAGGAGTGGCAGGTTCATGGAACATGGTGGGCAAAAATGATGGAGCAGGGGCATGCACAAAGACATGGGCGGGCAGGGAGAAGGAGAATAGGGGCAGCAAGCTAAGCACAGAGGCTAAGCAGGAGGTCAATGATGGGCCATAGAATTGGGCAATGGAGGGCAGGAGGAGTGGACTGGTACATCATGCTAAATGGAGGGCAGTGGCAGCACATCAGACCATGCATGACAAAGGGAGGAGGCTAGTCCATGGATTCAGACAACAGAGGATTGGGAGGAGGTGGATGGGGCAGCAGGCTAACTGTTCAGAGAAGGTGAGTATTAGGAACTTTATTGTTTTTAAAATGTGTGTCTGTGTGAACTACTTAAAATATGAACAATTATGCAGCATAATCTCACTTTTATTCAGGAAGAAGAGGACATTTGTGAATGTGACTCTGGGCTCACTTGGCAGAAACACCCCCTGACCCTCCACCACCCATCGCAAAATGTAATGCCCGTGAGAGGGTTGGTGGACGCAGTGTTATATAGAACATAGTCCTGAGAGCACGATTGGAAATGAAAACTAGATATAGTATATGGTATAAACTATGCACCAAAAAGTGCAATATAAGATGAACCAGGGCATGAAATATAATATGCAATACATTGTGCGCAATGACAGATTCATTGGAGAGCGCGAGATAGCACAGGTACTAGCGCATGCTATGCGAAATGCGCCTTGGAGTGTAATATGCACAGGGCAGTGTTGTGTAACCTAACTAGTCTCTAAAGTTTTAATATAAAATATGTGCTGGGGAGTGTAACGTTGCATATGCACTGTGACAAAGATATGGATCCCAGATTGTAATATGTATGGCATAGCGCTGTGCGTTATAACATAGGCATCGAGCAAGGCACGTTAGATGGGGCAATATAACCCGTGCGAAGGCAAGTGTGGCATGACATATTCGCGGGGTGGTGGTACAGTGCACATGGGCTAGAGAGTGTCATAGCATACGCACTAGCTGGTGGAATACAACACAGAGGTGTGTGGCACTCGGCGGGCACTGGTTGGTGTAACACAGCATTGGACTCTCAAATGAGGTTTGTCTCCTTTCCAGAGAGTAAAATAAAAAGTATTACACATCCGGCGGTGGATGTGTGTTTTATTAACCGTGAGGGGAGTTTCTTGCATAGTTTGGTCGAATTTTTGTCAAATCCGCTTTGAATGGCTTGGTGTACGTGTGTATTAAATGTAAGAAATTAGGCTGCAGGCCCTGGGGGATGGGGTCTTCAGGGCCAATAAATTAGAAAAAGAAGGGGGGCCACACAGCCCTCCTTCTTAAAAAAAATAAATAAATAAAAGACCAGCATCGCACCGGAGGCCACACCCCCTCCTTGCAGCACTCTGCAAACACGCCCCCTGGCCAGTTGTAAGTTGGGGAATTAATTCCCCTTCAATACTGAGGGTCCCTGAGGGCCAACTAGCCCAATAGGTATCTCCAGTATGCGCCAGGGAGCTGCGTTGCAGACAGGTGTTCTGAGGCCACGGCCCTTTTTACACCTCTATGCAACGCAGCTCTGTGGCGCTTACTGGAGGTACCTAGTGGGCTAGTTTGACCCTAAGGACTCTTAGGATTCAAGGGGACTTAATCTCTCAACTTAGAACGGCCACAGGGCGTGTTTACACAGTGGTGAAGGGAGGGGACGGGGCCTGAGGTGACATGTGCAAACACGCTCTGTGGCGCGTTTTAAGAGGTAGTTTTAATCCCCTGCCCTATTATATACTAGGGGCTTACAGAGGACGTCATGCTAATCACAGTGGGACCCCAACGCATAGTGTTCCCTATTGTATGTAGGTGTTTCCACTGTATTCTGAGTGTCTTTTAACATACCACTGGCTCTTGGATTGGTTAGTCAGACTCAGTTACCACCAGTATCCATCTGAAAAAGTTGAGGGTACAGGATGATTTTGCAACAGGGCTTCTTTCTGCTCTTCTGTTTGTTCTTTCTGCACGTTATCCTTCTTCCTGCACTTTTCTTCGTCTTTGATGACTTCTGTTGCTTCTTTCTGTATTTCTCTTTTTTCTTTCTGTGCGTTTTTTCTTCTTTCTTCATATGTCCTATCTCTGTAGGCATAGTTAGAAATTAGCATTTAAAAAACCTTTGAAATTCACTGAAAAAACCATAGGTTTCAGGCACCTTATAGTTAGGAATTAGCATTTAAAAAACCTTAGAAATTCACTGAAAAAACCATAGGTTTCAGGGGCGTTATAGTTAGCTGGACTTTTCACTCATAGAAAACCCTTGAAATTCCCCCGTTATAGTTAGTTCAGCTAACTATAACTTGCGCGCCCACAATGCACTGCTGATGACGTCACATATTACATCACTCATGACATGGTCAGTGACATCACTCATGACATCACTGATGACATCTCAAATGACATCACTGATCCACTACATCTAAAAAAGTCTCTATTGTTTGAATCAGAATGAATTACAGCTCTGTCACTTAGTAAGTGTTGGAGCAAATGAAACAGTGTAGAACACAACCTGTTATTTGAGTTTTTTTGTTCAATTTGGTTTACAAGATATGGAAACTAAAATGGTACATTGAGAGCAACATTTGCATAAAAGTTGACACATGAACTGATTTCTAACTGGTATCTACAACATATCCTTGATTTTTCACTTTTTCCTCCTCAAATCCTTCTTCTTTGTCTTTATTTTGCTTCTTTTGAGGAACATCCATTAATGGTTGTGTAAGCTTCCGCTTAGGACTGATTATCTGTGTCCTCATAAATAGGATAATGTCCTCAGTGAGGAGCATAGATACTTCTTAATTGATTATGCTCTATTACACAGCTTGCATCAACCACACATATCAATCCTTTACAAGCTAAAAACTTATAATGCATTGGCCCATCTGATGATATTTTATGGCTAAGTACTCAACCTCATCCATTTTTGAAAAATGTATTAAATCAATAGCTTTGCCCATAACACTGTATACTAACCGTTCTTCCACATTTAAATTGTGATGCAAAATAACTCTACACTTTTTACGCATGCATAAAAACTTTTCTTAATCCTGCAGTCCTCGACAGAGACTTTGCCAAAGAATTGGATTTTGCTTGTAGTTTCTCAGTTAGTAGTAATGCAACTCCCTGATGCTCTAGCTTATCAATTGCTGTAATTTCCAAAATATCTTCTTTCCCCAGTTTCAGTATTTGTTAGTTGAATTTGGAGGACTCGAATTGAAGGCATTAAACAGGCTATTGATTTGTCTGTTTTATAAAATTGCACAATTGCTCTGCTGCTGTGTTGTTAGATGAAAATAGTTTCTTGGTAAGTCGAGTTTCCAAAGCACATTTCGCCTCTCTTGTTTGAACTCCTACTCTAATGTCATTTAGGATTTTCCATTTTCCACAACAGATGCATGACACATATTCTTCACTAGTTCCTTGTATTCAAAGTTTAGCCAAATATTTACATTGCCAATACTTCCTAAAGAATTTCTTTTTTCATTATGGAGAATTATCTTGAAAACAAGTTGTCCTTTCACGGGAGTAAGTTGCAGTAGATACTGGAAGACAATTACATGTTTTCCTCCAAATAGCACGTCATACTCAATTTTTCAAATCTGCTGCATTCTTAAGTGAATGAAGGCAAGCAATACGTTTTAAACCATGCTCACCTCATCAATGATTAAAAGCTCCAGTTTCTGCAATACTCTTGATACCTCAAGAGACGCTTTACCAGATAACATCTGGTATTCCAGTTTATCCTCATGTTCAACAAGTAGCATAATTAGTCACTGTAAAGTGAATCCTTTAATGTTGTGTGCAGTTAATCCAGTTGGTGCAGTTACTACACATGCTAAATTTGAATCTATAGTCTTCTGTATATAAGCGGTGAGACCTTTAATTAGATAACCAGTGCCAGATTGATCACTCGTGTACAGCAGTTTTGGCTTAAATAAAGAGCATCCACATTCTTTATTCTCATGCAGAAATCCATACTTTAATTTATCTTTTATTTCATTATAACTTTCTTTCTGTTCTATACATCGTTGAGTTGTGCTAAGCAGTGTTCAAAATCAAGAGGCTCCTATCTTACTTGATGCATTGCAGTCTCCACCTTACACATGGCTATAGCTGCTTCGTTTTGAATAACTGGTTGTCAAAGTGGATCTTGGCTCAATGGTCCAGAACTTTGGCTGCTTTGTGAACTCTCCTTAGCTATCTCAGTAGCAATGGGTTCTGCCTCTTCCATCTCATCATCAAACATTTGTAAGTCGTTTGAAAAGACTGGACACTGAATGCTGTCTTTTACAGCATTGAAAGAGTCTTCGTAGCAGTGGTAGTCTCTAAGTAGTTCTGATTCAGCACACCAAGCTTTAAACAGTTGCAGAAGAGCCAAATAGAACACCTGTCTTCTGTCTGCAGCCTGTCAAATCACTTTTCTGTGGTTAATTAGGTTTTCTTTACTATATCTGACCAAACAACTGTCACATCCAACTACTGCATATTTCCCTTCCTCTATGCTTTCAGCTACATTCCTTTCGAATTTGCAGTGGTGGAGTATTTCATGTAGGCACATGTTGTCCAGATATTGACTTCTTCTGGGATACTACATATCCAACATATTTGATTTCACAGTATCGCTGCTTTCTGGATCAAACTCGGCTAGATTCAGAATTTCTGAGAAAGACTTCAACACCCTATTTAGCGTGCTTGCAAGGCCTAGACTTACCCAAAAAATCCCCTTGACTTTTGCGACAAATTAGTCAAACTCAACACTCATAAGAACCCCCATGGGAAATCATTTTCAAGCTGAAGCTGTACAATTTCTTAGAGTCTTTTCTGCTGAAATCTCCTCCCACATTTGCTTCATCTCTCTCTTCTCTCATTTTGTAAACTATGAAGTGACGTACTGAGCAACAGTGATAGAGTTATCTGCACCAAATTGTAGATCAATATTTTCATTCCATATCTTCAGAATCACAGGGTTGTAGTACTTAATGTATTTGGAAGCCTCAGGTATTTTCAAGTTGTATGTGTTTTTGGATAATTTCCTTATCAAAGTATGTCTATCTGCAGACATAAATCAGTTCATTCTCCCTTGACAAATGACAGGTCGTCGGAATTGAAATTGACTTGTTGTGTAAACTTTTCCTTTGCATCTGTATTTTTGACAACAGTACTCCCCACATCTATGAATTTAATAGCATAGAACTTGTTCTCTTAAGCCCCTATCATCATCATGTTTTGGGATAGCACATGTTGCATACTGTTCTCTGAAAGAGAAGACAGACTCATCACTGTCTGTTCCAAACTTTGGGGCATCTTTTACCCATAACAGTATATTAATATGTGAAGCACCTCTAGCTTGGCACTCTTTGTGCCAAAAGAAATCAGTTACTTTGATGAGAAGAGGAATAGTTTTGCTGCAGATAAATACCATCATTGCTTGAAACCTGTGGTTAAAATATCTGTATACATTTGCAGGGTGCAATGAGCAAGTTATCCAGGTGTCTTCAGATTGATGTCTTTTATGTTCGTGTTCGCTTCTCGCAAGAATTCAAGCAGGTCATACCATGCATACTCAGAACAACTAAATGTTAGAAATTAATTAGGTGCTCCTAGGTTCTTCAACCTGCATTTCAAATCGCTGTGGAAATGATATCAGTACTTGTCGGTACCACATTGGCACACAGTCAAATAAATAAAGTTGTATTCCAGTTTTTCATCCTTCCCATGAACTTTGTCAATTAATTCCTTTGCAGACTGATTTTGAAGATTAACTCCTATCTTCAGTGTATGGTTAACAGCGTATGAAAGACCTGACAAGTCACTCTCAAAGAGAAGATGAAAAGTATATGGAATGTACTGTCAAAATCTTAGATCCACTGAATATAATCGCTTTGACTGGTCTTCAGCTGCTCGTATCTGGCCACCTACTCAGTTGGGAAACAGTTAGGAAAACAGCGAGCCTTTAAGGTTCTTTAAGGGCGCTCCTTTTTCTTCTTTCATTCAGAAGAGGTCAATAGCATCACTGACAATTTGAGGATGTATGCTGTACTGTTCATAAATTTGTTCTGATCTCAGTGCATCCACCTTTTCAGTTCGACCACTTGATGGTAATGTTTTTCCTCCATAAGTGTTATATCTTGAACATCAGTATTTGTATGATAGATATAATAGGTATAGTGTTGCTCTTTTCACTTTCCTAACATCCACTAACTCTTGCCATTTTTGTTTGCTCTATTTTTTGTAAATGGTGTCTAGAGACACCATTTACTAGAATAATAAGTGTCTCGTCAAAATCTCTCTGTACACCAACAGTTTCAATTTTCTTTTTGAAATCTAATGGACAGTGTTCAACTCCACCTTTAAGACCTTTTAGAAGCTCTGTTGGAGGTATTCTATCAGTTTTAGGTACATACAATAGTTCAGAAATATGTATACATTGTGTAAGAATACATTCATAAACATTCAAATCTCGAAGTTCTTGTGGAATAGAACTAATTCTTACTTGCTATGTACAGCTCGAGCTGGCAATTTATGATTCTCTAACTTATCAAAGCAGTACTTAGATATAATTTGTTGTGTGATCAAATCAAACTTCTCTTCTACAAATAAATATACAGGAAAACTCTTGCCACTTATCTCTGTTCTCTTGTTCAGTTTTTGAGTAAACAACTATATTGCGAGTTTGGCTTTTGTATTTAGTGCATCAACAACAAATACAAAATCATTTTGGTTTTGCAGAACAAACTGTGTTAAACTTTGCAATCTCTTGTGCCAAGTATCCAGTACTAATAAATGTATCCTGTTCCCGGACACCTCCAGTAATCAGCTCTTTGTTTTCCCTAGACTCCTCCTCTGGACCAAAAAAATGAAACCGAATATCTTCTCAAACTTTCTCTAGTCTCCTACTGTACCATTCAGTGGAGTTCTATTCATCTAGCATCAAGCAGGACTCTTTCCATAGTAAACTTTACTAGTGGTGAACAGGTAGCATCCCAAAATATTGAAAGGTGCTTTGGCACACTTTCTTTGATAGACTTGTGAGTGAATGTCCCTTTAAATTATTATACTTCCTCACCTTGCATGGATATAATTCTTGCAAAGTTAAAATGTTCTGTTTCAGACTGCTGCATCAAAAATCACGTATAAAACTCCATAATAAATCAATTGATTCTCTACGAAAATGGAAAATACTACTACAATTCCATTTGTATACTAGGGTCTCTCTGCGTCTTCCTTGCACGTCTTCAGCTATTACTTCTTCTACATTCTTAGGAACTATCTCCTCCTTTGCAACAGGAGTACTATCTTTTACTTCATAACAACAATCAGTTAAATCAACTGCATGCACTAGTGTGTTCTCTTGTAAATAGCTTCCATCATTAAAATAAAGTTCTGTACTAGAAGTATGCATCCAATCACCTTTAAAAATCTTGGAAAAATTAGTTCTGTTAATAAACCTTTCTCTAAGGGTGCTTTTCTTCATACACAGTACAGTTTTGTCTAGTATCTTCATTCTATACAATAATAAGATAAATAGTTTCCTCTTAAAAGCATACACTTTCTCAACAACGCTCTCAATGTGTTGCTTTTGTTTAGCTGCAGCACTACTCTTCTTCTATTTCTTCACCCTTTGTAGCAAATCTGGCATACTCAAGTTTGAAACACTTTAGCTCGTAACTCCTTAAACTGTTTCTGTCTCCTTGACAAACTCCCAGTTTTCTTAGAACATTTCCTACTGTCAGAAACATGTGCTCTTTCCTTTTTCCTACAGGATGTGTATATTTGATTTTTAGATAAGACTGCACTCTCATTCTGCATTTTTTAACACATTTCTTTCAGAAACTGCTTAGTACTCTTACCAGCTTCTCTTTTTCTCCTGTTAATACCCTCCAGCTTGTTTTTGTTTCTCAGTCTGAAGTTAGCAATACTGTTTCCTCTGTTTCTTTCTTCTTTCTCTTTTGTCAGGCATTGTAATTCTTCTTGAAATAAAAGTGGATGTCTGCAAAAAAAATAATAAATTGACATCTACATTAAAAGACTCTATCACTAATTCACAGAATAACTGGTTTATACATTGATCAATAGTTTCTAAATAGTTATTCAAAAGATAATTTCCTTTGATTCTTTGTTCTGCTTTGTACAGAATACACATACAACTATCTATCAACTATCTCTCTTGGACATAGGTATAAGAGATACACTGAGTATATTGTTGTAGGTATTCATGTCAACAAATGTAGACCCATGTCTTTGTAGAACCACCATTGAATCAAACAAACAATTGTGTCTGACTCTTTATTATTCCTGTGTTTTTTGTCTGTATTTTGATAGGTGTATGAATAACTGTGTCTTTGGGTGTGTTAGTGTATGTATCAATGTTGTGTAGTCCCTATATTGCCCATACAGGATCTGCGCGTTTGGATAACATAAACTGTAGGATAGGTGGCAGACTAACTCTGAGCACCCCCACCGAGTATGTTAGCCTGTTTGCATTAGCTAGCTCACAGTGCCACTAGAATCTCCTCTTATTGGGGAGAGAATAGTTTCTGGTAACCTATGAACATGTCAACCCTGATCTCCCAAGATCGTGGAAACAATGTACTACACTTCGCTCAGTCACTCGTGCTTACTTAGTTTCTCTCAGAGAGTTACACAGAAGAAGCAGTCGGGTGTGTTTACAGTAAGTATACATTGCACAGTTGATCTTCTAGTGTATAATATATGTGCTGCGACAACCGTTAGACAGTAGCAGAGATCAGCAGTACAGTGAATATAAAAGGATAGTACAGTTCTACCATTTTGCAATAGCCATAAACACATACATGAATATAAAATGCATGATAAAAGAAATTGAGCATACTCCTACGATACCTATCTAGATGTACTTAAGTGTATCCAGCATGTGAGTAGGTGTGAAGCCAAGAATCCCTCTAGGTTTAGTCTGACCCCATAATACTAGCAAGAGGTGCTGTATTTATACAGAAAAGTATCTAGGGTTCCTTTGTCCCTTGTTTCTTGTATTAGCCATTGTTGGGTTTGAGGGAGACGTATGGGATGAACCTTGTACATAGATATTATGCAGGTGGATGTAGCCCCTGCCTGGTTTCCAAGAACCCTTATGAATATTCATTTATACTGTGTCAGTCAAAAGATGAAGTCATAGAACGTTATTGTTCAGGGAAACCCTCCTTCTGTGCCCAGGACTTGACCTAGGTAAAGGTTTAATCCTAAAAGGCTCTTTACTGTGTAGTGTAGGGGAGGTGATATAGGTGAAAGGGTATGATATTACCCCGGCCTATATGAGGGTACCTATATGAAACATAACACCCACTCCTCTTCCAAATCGTCAACAATAATAAAATGCTAGCGAACTACTTTCTTTAATATGTAGTGCGCATAAAACTATCAGTAAGCCTCATAAAAACATTTTTTTTAAATCTTTTTTTTAAAACAGTTTAAGAGGGGATACAAATTTTGAAAGTCAGTATTGGAATGGTTACTTAAGTCAAAGTCCTAGATGATTTCGTTTATATATGTTGAACCACTACAATCGTTAGAAGGCCAAAGTTTCTTAGCGAAAGTGTCAATTTCAGGAAATGTTCCAAATGTAGTTGTTTTTCAAAACAAAAAGGAAAAATCCGAATTCTTTCCCAGCACACGATGAGCCAATTTATAGATTCTGGTGCCGATTATGATCCGTTAAAAATATTCCCCATACGAATCGTATCTGGATTTTTTTACGTACGAATTGTACATGTCCCGTACAAACTGGCAAGTATGATTCGTATGTGAAAAAATCCATACGAATCGCATTGGGAAAATTCCCCGACACGTCCTCGGGTTGGAAAAAGTGTCCGACACGTCCCCGGACAGTTTTACATATGAATCGGGAAACTTAAGTCCGAGCGCGCAAGTACGATCCGTCCTGTCCGTCCGAATGCACAACCGTATGAAAAAAACACTGTACGGTGCGAACTCCCATAGCAACTATGGAGACGTCCAAATATGTGCCCGCATATGTGCCGAACACCCCCACAGCACATCCCCCCACATACGCACGGTACCGCAGCACCCCCCATGTCCGCGCCGTACCCCCACCCCACCCCGTAGGTACGGAGCGTACGCCCACCCCCCCGTAGGTACGGAGTGTACCACCACCCCAGTACGTACGGAGCGAACCCCCACCCCGTAGGTATGGAGCATACCCCCACCCCCGTATGTACGGTGCGGACCCCCAGCACATAGCGCTGGGGGTCCGCAGCATACCTACGGGGGTGGGGGTACGCGCCATACCTACGGAGTGGGGGTATGCACCATCCATGGGGAGGTGGGGGTACGGCATGTACATACGGGGGGCGGGTGTACGGCGCATACATACGGGGGCTGGGGGTACTGCGCGTACATACGGGGGGCTGGGGGTATGTGCTGGGGACGGTGCTTACATACGGGGGCTGGGGGTACGCACCGTCCAAACGGAGGTGGGGGTACGCACCATCCATACGGGGGTAGGGGCACACACCGTACCCCCAGCACACCGTATGTATGTGCCATACCTCCAGCCCCCCATGTACGCGCCGTACCCTTGGTTCCCGTATGTACGGCATGTAACCCCAGGCCCCTACACCCTGCCCGTGCCTGTACACACCCTACCCCAGGCCCCTACATCAGCCCCCTCACTCAGCCTTGCGCATGTACGAGTCGTACTAAGCCATAGTAAATGTGAGCACTGTACAACAACATGGCCGATGTACGCACCTCACAGACGCGAAAAACACACGGACTGAACCAGGACACTGCAAAACAACACAAGGAGAGTCAATTCGAATCGTACAACACCACAAAACACGTCCAACAAGTCAAAATACATCCAATACACTGACCTGCAACAGCCAAACAGGTAAACAGAGGCCCAAAACACAACCACTCCTTATAACACACCCACCCAAAGTTCAAACACAGCCACACCCACAAATGGACCAATTAAAATTGCCCACACACACAAACCATGAGCCTTTGCAACAGACCCACTGCTGCCAGACCCCACAGACAACCCACAGCACCATACTTGAACCTTTACTACACCTTACACTTGCACACCTTCACACAACCACCTTCACAAACACCCCCTCATCACATTCACACACACACCTTCACAACCACACACACACACCCACAACCATCCACACCCACACCCCACACCATGCCCACAGACAGGAATCCAAAGTTCACAACAGCGGAGCTGGAGATCCTTGTCAACGAAATCATCAGAGTCGAGTCACAGCTCTTTGGAACATTGGTCAGACAGACCAACGTATCAGCTAAATCAGCCATGTGGCAGAGGATCATCGAGAGGGTGAATGCTGTTGCGCCCATCAGAAGGACCAGACATGAATGCCAAGCCAGGTAGTACGATCTGCGGAGGACGGTCCGCCGCAAAATGACAGATGAATACAACCAGGGGAACATCACTGGAGGTGGCCCGCCCCGCAAACCGGTACACTACCATCCCTGGGAGGAGAAGGTGATGCGCACACTGCCGCCGGTGGGAGTACACGGAGTGGAAGGAGTCGCCGAGCCTGGTGAGTACACAAACAACTCACCCCACATGGGGGGAACCGCATCAACAACCCAACTCACAATAATGCACGCAACTACCCCAAAGCCATCACCGGACACAACCACACTCCAAAAGCACGCACATGCCACTAGCGGCTCCATGCACCAAGCAAGGCCATGCCAGGTCACAGGCCACACAAAACACCAACACAAGACAGGATGTCCGTGATGCCGGGAGGGGGGCCTCCAAAACCACATTGTGCAACTCAGAAGCAGACACCAATGCCCTCAGCCCATATGGCCTAGGGCAGAGCTATACAAACAGTGTGTCCCGACACTGTACTGTGTCGCCTGCAAATGGCGGCCGCGTCGCAGGATGACATGGGTATGAAGGCCCAATTTGCACATAACAGCAGCTAATGAAGAGGCATCACTGTGAAAGAGTGTCCTCACATACCACCACTGCAGCGCAGACTCAGAGACACTCTGCCCAATGGGGTCCGGGAGAATCTAAACAAAGCCACATGAACAAGCCAATGGCCTTTGAAAGACCTGCAAAGTGTGTGTGCCCAGGAAGCTGGGCTGAGGTGACAGAGGGTGACAGACAGCCGGAGGGAGAGGGAGAGGGAGAGAGAGTGAGGGAGACAGAGGGCGACAGAGGGAGACAGACAGAGGGAGGGAGAGGGAGAGAGAGGGAGGGAGACAGAGGGCGACAGAGGGAGACAGACAGAGAGAGGGAGAGGGAGAGAGAGGGAGGGAGACTGAGGGCGACAGAGGGAGACAGACAGAGGGAGGGAGAGGGGGAGAGAGAGGGAGGGAGACAGAGGGCGACAGAGGGAGACAGACAGAGGGAGGGAGAGGGAGAGAGAGGGAGGGAGAGAGGGAGACAGAGGGAGACAAAATCACCCTTGGGAGGTGTGGGCATGTCCGCTCATCAGCAGGTGGACTGTGTGCATGTTGACAAGGTTTGGCAGTGCGTGAAACACCCCTCAATCGTTTGGAAAGCATTGGGCCATGTGTCAAACTGTGCACGAGTCGATCCTTGCTGCAGGCACAAACCTAACCTCACACCCAGTATACCCACTCACTGTGTTTGTTAGAACCCAGTCACAAATGCATAAGTTACCTACCTGTATTCTCCAATAGACATGACAAAGCAACATTTGGCCACGTACAGTGCAACACGTAAGTCGGTTCTGCAGCGCTCGCTACGCACGCTCGCTACACTGCTCACTGCTTTCCAAACTGATGCAACAACAAAGAGTGTGTCACACATAGGAAAAGTGTTGACAGCTGTGGCCAAGGGACATACCCATGCACCATGCACAATGCACAGGGACTTGCCAAGTACAGACAAGGTAGATGACACTTGGCCCTACTGTAGACAGCACAAGGCAAACCTGTGACCACTGTACACTCAAACACCAACTCCGCATGCCACCTACCTACCACAGAAACTCACATTCACTGTCATGCCAGCAGGCACCGTGAGGGGATTGACACATCACCTGGTAGACCCAATGACAAATCACACCACACCCAACAGCATGCCCGGTCACACACACCCCCCTTACACAAGCACACACCCCCGGGGCAGGCAACGCAAATTGGCACTCCCACAATGGATATGTGACACAACAAGACCAATCCATAGCCAAATAAGCATCCCAACACTCATTAGACAGGCCAAATAACCAGGAGTACATATCAATCTGTCCCCCGCAACATACCCATTCACAAGTGCACTGTGAGAGGAATGCTAGACATATCCAACTACCCAGAGGCACTGTGCCAACTTGAATATGTATGAAACATGGATGATGCATGAAACACCATTAACATTGTCTCTCTCTCACACACAGGGCAACGTCGTCGATCTCCCCCCAACACTGGGGGGGAAGAATCACAGGACTAGGCTCGGCGTCACGATGATCCCACCGGCAGCGAAGACTCTCACCACACCATGGATGACCCCGACCAACCTGGCCCCTCTGGTGCCCAAGCACCTGCAGCACCTGCATCAGGTACTACTGTGCCAACCACCACCCCCATTCCTGCCACATCCCAGGATACACACAGGAGCCCTGCTCGCACACAACACAGCCAGTCTGACCAGGAGGGACAAGGTACACCGGGCACCCAGGAGGAGGCAGGCGACCCAGCAAATGCCATCCCTCAGGGGTCCCGGAGACCCGATGTGCCCACAATGGCATGCCAGGCTCAAGTGGGCAGGGGTGGTGGGAGTGGAGGACGGCGGAGGTGCAAACCTGACCAGACAGCTGATGAACCGGTTATGTCACATGTCCGCAACATCCTGGACACATACCGGCGTGACACCAGGGGCATCAGCCCGGCCGTGGAGGCCCGCAATGAGATTAAGAACATGCAGGCCGAGCAATATGCCAGTCAACAGCAACACCAAGGACGGATGGAGGCAAGACTGGCTGAGCTTGTGGCGGTGCAAACGGACATGACCCGTGTACTCCGTCGGATTGCCGAAAACATGGGCAACCCTCCCTGTGCCACCAGGCGTAGATCACCACCTGCCACAGGGAGGGATCAGGAGGAGGAGGATTTGTCCGATGGAGCATCACAGACATCGTCACGGCCTGCTTCTGAGGGTCCCCGGAGGAAGGTGGGTCGTCCACGCAAAAGACCGTGAGAGTCAGCGGACCATCACCATCTCCCAGGTCACCTGGCCTGGCACCTGGCCCTCTGGCGCAACAGCAGCACCTCATCCAATGACATTCTCTGCCACATGGACTTGGTGGTCACTGTCTGACCAATGTTGACAAAGACTGTGGCATGGACTCTGATGACTTCCAATGGCAAGGATCCCAACTCCCCATGTGAACTTTGGATTACAGACACCTGACGAGCACCACTTAACATCCCCCCAAACACGTACCCCACCACCAATAAAAATCATAGAAATCACGAGATGATGCCGTCATTTTGCATTATTCCATTACATGTGTGTGTTGGAAAGTCAAACCATGCCTGAGTTTTGAAGTAACTCCAACCATGCATACCCTGGGGTCTGAGTCTGGCACGGGACACACATGGGTCACAATGTATCATCCAATACAGACATGGAGCACCATACTCACCCGTGATGGGCCCAACCAGCTTAGGGGGTGCCTGCACAACTGTGCGGACAGACCTATTTCGAAGAGCAACAGTCATGCGCAGAGGTCAGGGATCATGTGGAGTGTCCTGGGGTGGGAGTCCCAGGTATGTGTAGCCAGGTGGGAGAACTATGTCCTGCATGCAGGAGTCAGGTGGATGTGGAGAATGGTGGCCAGGCCAAGGTTGGATGCATGGAGATGGCACAATGGGGTCTTGGATGACAGTGCCACAAGGTTGTGTTGGGGGCGTAGTCGTGGGCTGCATCCTGAGTGTGGGCGTGGATTGTGAAGGTCATCCTGCAGCTGACAGTGATCCATTGCAGCTATCTCTGTTGGACGGTGATGTGGCTGGGTCGGCGGATGTTGAAGCAGAGCTGTGCAGATGCACCCTGGATGTGGACAAGTCTCATGGGAGTTGTAACGTACTTCTCCGTAGAGTGCAGGGTAGGATTAGACACGGATGTTGTAGTTGACCTGGGGGATGGTCTGGCTTGCCTTGAGGTGGATCAAACTGTGGATCTTGTGCATAATGCAGAGTGTGCTGAGGCCTGAGGTACAGATGCTGGAGATCAGCATAGCACATGTGAGCAAGCAATCCATGATGCACACCAGCTTGTGTGCGTGGACACTGTGTGCCGGTGCAGGGCCCTTGCGGGTGGGACACAAGCAGTTGACCCAGCTGTAAGGGGACAATCCGCAGATGAACACCTCAGTCGTGTACAAGTCCAGCATCAGGTGGCCAACGTGCAGCCATCTGCCAATGGATACCATGCATTATTCAATATGAGAACTGGTAAGGACTGCGTCTTTGGGGAGGGTGAGGAGCACCTGCCTGTCAATGGGACACCAGATGATGATGAGATGCAGTGCGCATGTCATGGTGTAGAGGGGGATCCTGGACACATTGTAGACTGACACGCTGAGACATGATACCTGTGCGTTGTGTTCCACAACTAGGCCTGGGCGGTAAATTCCGTTCCGCTCGCGGAATTTGCGGAATTTGTGTAATTTCGCGTTCCGCGTAGAACGCAAATTTGCGCAAAATTCTGCTTTCCGCGACTTCGCGAAATTTTTTGCTTGTTCGCGTTCTCAAAATGTGTGTTCAAGATATTTCTCCCCGAGCACACAAACAGCGATTGTGAACAGGAAAAAAGCATCGCGAACAAGCAATTCCGCGTGTTCGTGGAATTTCTGAGTGTTCGCTGAGATTTTTTACCGTTTCGCGGAAATTTGCGTAACGCGATTACGCGAATTCCGCCCACCCCTACCCACAACGACACCATACTACATGCAGAGGCCTGGAGTACCACTCACATGGCCATGTTGGGGTACAGAGCCGGTGGGGAGTAGCAGGGACATGACCTGGTTGGTGTGACAGGGCCTGGAAGGCGTGCCAGCGCTGTGTAGGCAGTTGGAGTTGCACACTCATTATGCAAAGGTGTTGTTTGGGCGATGAGTGCATGCCTGAGTGCATGCAACAGATGTTTTGGATGGACATTGCTTGGTGGGTGGCCTCAACATCATGGTGTAGCGTGATGTGGCACATGCAAGGACATGAGGCACGTGCAATGTGCACGTAGCATGGGCAGACGGTCCAGCCTTTCCCACCGCAACTGTGTCACACACAAGCAGATTACACCAAAATGAATGGGTGGAGGGAGGAAGGGGGGTGCGTCTTAGAGGCGTGTGTGTGAGGGCAAATATAGAAACTCTGTGTGCCCTTGCTGCAGGGCCTGTAGCAGCAGGCGCCATGTCCTGAAAACCATGCCACAAGTTGCACACTAACACAAGCATGTCAGAAAGTACTACTGCAAAAGGTGTATGAGAAGGGAGGAGTGTCTGGTTCAACATGGCACACACACAGACAATGGATGCACATGCAGCAAAGTGGCCGTTGTGGGGACTGAGATGCCAAAATACCTACACAGCCATGTACATCATGCACAATACATATCATAATCCCTGACAAACAGCTTGCATCTTGCTACTCTACACATAGACTCATATGCACAATCTGTGACAACTATGCCAGACATGCCGCATGCACAGTGGCAAGAGACCTGCATTGACAGAGATGAGGCACCTTGGAGGCTGAGGGACACTTTTATTAGTCATGTTTGCCAGAAGGCAAATGCATCTATATTAACAGATGCACAGGTCATGTGGATGAACATGTGGAACCTACACTGGCACCCCCCTTTGCACCACAGATGCAGGAAACACATAGAACTGGCACACAAGTGACGGGTTTGAAGCAAACACCCCGTGCTGCTCACGGAGAGGCTGCAATTCACCATTGAGCCACTAATGGGGATGTCCCACACTATGTCAACCCGGTGCATCCCGTATGTTTCCAAGGGCAGTGTTACACACATTGATGCCTTCATCCCAATCCACAATCACATTACAGATGACTGTCACCAAGTGTGACTATCAATTCAGGTGAATCCAGCTCCATGTCATGTGCCCCATGGTGATTCTACATGTATGCTAAGTAACCAAACATGAACAGTTGCAGTGCACACACATTCTAAACAGATAGCACACCCAAAAAGCCGTGGTGCATCCCTTACCATAAGGTGAATTTTCGACATGTCCGTGCATGTTACGCTGATTCAGCACACGTTGCTGTATTCATGAGGAATAGCAGGAGCACAACAATGCCACCAGCAGACAGCATGCGCAAATACCTGGGGATGAGAGACACACAAGAAGTGAGCCAAAAGAAGCACATCCGCATGCATGGGCATGTACTCGACACATATAAGGTTGTCAACATGCTAGGTGAAAATAGTGTCTCAGGAAAGACATTCATTTATGACACCATCACTCTAGTAACACATCCAAACACACCTCTGACTCACTTGCCATACATGCAGATGGACCCACACACTGCAACACATGCCACACAAGGCTCAATGCGTGCACACTCAGACACTGCAACTCACCACTAAGCAAAGAAGTTGCGTATGAGCCGACTCCGGATGTCCTCTTCCTCAACATCACTTGCCTCGTCACCAAGCCCCTCGTCCTCCACGGGTGGATGTTCCTGCTCATCCGGATCCAGGATGAGTCTCACAGCTTTCTCCACTGCCATGTTGTGCAGCATGCAGCACACGAGGAAGATTTTGCAGACCTTCACCGGTGCATATGGGAGTGCGCCGCCAGTCTTGTGGAGGCACCGGAATCGGCTCTTCAGGAGGCCAAAGGTCCTCTCTATCACTCGCCTGGTCTGCCCATGGGCGTTGTTGTACCGGTGATCGGCAGCCGTTCTGGGGTTGCGGAGAGGCGTGATCAGGCATAGCATGTTAGGATAGCCAGAGTCCCCTACATGGAAACATCATGGACAGAAGTGGGTCAGGAGAAGCAGTAAGACAGAAAGATGACGCTAAAGACAGGACTAACAGAGTATACCCACCAACAAGACATGCTTGTTCGTTGCGCAGCTGCAGCATCATTTCAGGCACCCTGCTACGCCTCATGATGTAGGCATTGTGTGCTTATCCTGGAAAACAAGCACAGACATGGGAAATCACCATGTTAGCAAGACACACCACCAGGGCATTAATGGAGTGGTAATGTTTCCTGTTTCTATAGGCTACCTCCTGTGCCTGTGGTGGTACCAAAGCCACATGTGTCCCATCAATAGACCCAATGACATGGGGCATCCCTTCCAGGGCATAGAAGTCACCCTTGACACCTGTCAACTGCTCAGGAGTTGGGAAATGAATAAACTCATCCAAGTGAACCAACATGGCCTCTAAAAAATCATGCAGGACACAGCTGAACATGGTCTAGGACATGCCACCAATATGAGCTATGGTCTCTTGAAACGTACCCGTGGCAAAGAAATGTAGGGCTGCCATCACCTTCATCATGGGTGTCAGTGCAGTAGGATACTTGTGTAGCGGTTGGAGGTGTGGTGCCAGCCTTGCTGTCAAGTCCAGAATCAACCGTTGGGTGAAGCGGTAGCGGCGTATACAGTCACGTTCCCTCAGGGCAGCCAAGTCTGGGATTGGTCGGGGGAGAGGCAGAGCCCTGCAGTAATTTGGAAGGGACAACGGAGAGTGAGTACAGTACAACAATACTGTCAATGTACTGAGCACATGTTAAACAGCCAATACACATATGCTACATGCAGTCAGGTCTGTGCAATATATCCTGGACACGTATGCCAGGCAGGTGACACTCCTACCAAGAGCCAGCTACAAACGTGGATTCACAAGCTCAACATGACATGGCATGAAACTAGCTGTGGACCAGTGTAAGTGAACAGGCAGACGCATTACAGGAGTGACAGACATCCACATGTGTGCAGAAGAAGGATGTTTATCATACAGACAGGTTGCGGAACACTAGAGGCACAGGTCACATGTCCCTGAAAAAAGGACAGACCACACACCTTGCCATGAAGGGGTACAGGTCAAGACTGATCACACATACATTGATACCACGCAGATACCACGCAGATATGTCCTTGTCTCGCAAGTCCATGTTCGATGCATAAATACACACGTTACGTCTGATTCCACATGTATCCTGGTGTGCATAATAGTGTGCCATGCCCATCCACACACATGCACATGTTGGATGCAGCAACTGCAGATGCATTTGACGGAACACCAACAGCAAGCTTATGGGAACACATGACACACACATGACATACTCACATAGTGCAACGCCGGTAGTCACATGTCAGGTGTCATTATCTGTGTACCTGGCATCAGGGGACAGTTGCGGGTGTTGGCGACTTTGCCATGCCAGTGACGCAGTGCTCAACAAGTCTGTACTACATGCACACATGTCAAAGGTGTGAAGGGGATGTGTGGCACATAGTGCACCATCACACATGACATGTGTACACAGCTCATCACACATCAATTGGGTTCAGACATGATGAGATTTGTGCCACATCACAGCCTGACACACCTAGGCCCGAGACATGTAGGACTGCACTGACAATGACTTGATGTATGACAGCTCAATTCCTTTCTGTGTATCGCCTGTCACGAGTGTAAGGTGTGAAATGCACCGTACACACGCTCTGAGGGCGTGTGTAGGGTCCGTATCACTATGGTTGTGTTGCCGTAGGCGTACGCCATAGGGATAAGGTCTGTACAGGCGTGTGTAGGGTCCGCATCACGATGGTTGTGTGGCCGTAGGCGTACACCGTAGGGATACGGTCCGTACAGGCGTGTGTAGGGTCCGCATCACTATGGTTGTGTTGCCGTAGACGTACGCCATAGCGATACGGTCCGTACAGGCGTGTGTAGGGTCCGCATCACGATGGTTGTGTTGCCGTAGGCGTACGCCATAGGGATACGGTCTGTACAGGCGTGTGTAGGGTCCGCATCACTATGGTTGTGTTGCCGTAGGCGTACGCCATAGGGATACGGTCCGTACACGCGTGTGTAGGGTCCGCATCACTATGGTTGTGTTGCCGTAGGCGTACGCCATAGGGATACGGTCTGTACACGCGTGTGTAGGGTCCGCATCACTATGGTTGTGTTGCCGTAGGCGTACGCCATAGGGATACGGTCCGTACACGCGTGTGTAGGGTCCGCATCACTATGGTTGTGTTGCCGTAGGCGTACGCCATAGGGATACGGTCTGTACACGCGTGTGTAGGGTCCGCATCACTATGGTTGTGTTGCCGTAGGCGTACGCCATAGGGATACGGTCCGTACACGCGTGTGTAGGGTCAGCATCACGATGGTTGTGTTGCCGTAGGCGTACGCCATAGGGATACGGTCCGTACACGCGTGTGTAGGGTCCGCATCACTATGGTTGTGCTGCCGTAGGCGTACGCCATAGTGTCTGGGAAATGTTGTAGTGTGCTGCTCATGGGGTGTACCCTGGTATCTGTGTGCCTTCACAAGGTATCTGCAAAAAATATTTGGTCATGTGAGCTCTTACTGTATGGTGACATTGTCCCAAGGTGTGTTCCTTCCTGTGTGGACCCTGACATCTTCCCTGCAGGGTGTTTCCCAATTGTTGTGCTGAGCTCTGTCTACATTGCCTGGGTGTGTGACGGATCCCTTCAACTTTGGACATGCATGCTCGGCAATGTCTCCACCTGCATCATTTCTGGCATCCTTGGTGGTCACTGTACTTGTGTATGGAGTATATTGACATGACTTCATGTGGACATGTTCCCTTTACGCACTATGCATGTGTGTACTCCCAGCCTCGCACACATGTGTTACGTGTTCTGCAGGGTCTTTGGGCACCTGTCTGACAATTGTGGGCATTGTATCTGTGGGTACTCCACCCTTTTCCTTCCATGGGAGGCACCAACTTGTTGGCTGCCCCAGCACCTGTACATTCCTATCAGTCCTGGAATGTGCGTGATACTGTGTGTTCCCTTTGGGTCTCTTAGTTTAGTAGGGTGGCACATGAATATACAGTCTTGTTGCATGCTATTAGTGTGTGTATTGTGCTGCCAGTGCCAGGGCTGGGTAAGCATGTGTCATATGTCATCACACCCACATGTGGTGTGTCATGCAGTGGGGGATGGACATCCACCCTCATGGGAGTAGGACACTGCTATCAGTGATGTGTTGGCATGCCACTATCAATATAGTCACACTTTGTGTATGCCTTCATGCACCCATGGAGTTTTGCTACGTGTAGGATGGTGTACACACCACCATGTCTCTGTCCACTGCTGGGAGGACTCTGCACCCACCCCTCATATGTCTGGGCACTGCTGTGAGGACTCGGCACCCACCCCTCCTGTGTCTGGGCACTGCTGGGAGGACTCTACACCCACCCCTCCTGAGTCTGGGCACTGCTGGGATGACTCTGCACCCACGCCTCCTGTGTCTGGGCACTGCAGGGAGTGATAGGCACCCACCCCTCAAATGTCTGGGCACTGCTGGGAGGACTCTGCACCCACCCCTCCTGTGTCTGGGCACTGCTGGGAGGACTCTACACCCACCCCTCCTGTGTCTGGGCACTGCTGGGAGGACTCTGCACCCACGCCTCCTGTGTCTGGGCACTGCTGGGAGTGTCCTGCAGGGTCTTTGGGCACCTGTCTGACAATTGTGGGCATTGTATCTGTGGGTACTCCACCCTTTTCCTTCCATGGGAGGCACCAACTTGTTGGCTGCCCCAGCACCTGTACATTCCTATCAGTCCTGGAATGTGCGTGACACTGTGTGTTTCCTTTGGGTCTCTTAGTTTAGTAGGGTGGCACATGAATATACAGTCTTGTTGCATGCTCTCAGTGTGTGTATTGTGCTGCCTTTGCCAGGGGTGGGCAAGCATGTGTCATATGTCATCACACCCACATGTGGTGTGTCATGCAGTGGGGGATGGACATCCACCCTCATGGGAGTAGGACACTGCTGTCAGTGATGTGTTGGCATGCCACTATCAATATAGTCACACTTTGTGTATGCCTTCATGCACCCATGGAGTTTTGCTATGTGTAGGATGGTGTACACGCCACCATGTCTCTGTCCACTGCTGGGAGGACTCTGCACCCACCCCTCATATGTCTGGGCACTGCTGTGAGGACTCGGCACCCAAGACATGGAACTCCCTCCCGACCCACCTCCGCCTGACCCAGGACCACCTCGCCTTCAGGAAGCAACTCAAGACCTGGCTGTTCGAGCAGTAGCGGACCCCCCTCCCCTAGCGCCTTCAGACCCTCTGGGTGAGTAGTGCGCTATATAAATGCTTTGATTGATTGATTGATTGACCCCTCCTGTGTCTGGGCACTGCTGTGAGGACTCTACACCCACCCCTCCTGTGTCTGGGCACTGCTGGGAGGACTCTGCACCCACGCCTCCTGTGTCTGGGCACTGCTGGGAGTGATAGGCACCCACCCCTCATATGTCTGGGCACTGCTGGGAGGACTCTGCACCCACCCCTCCTGTGTCTGGGCACTGCTGGGAGGACTCTGCACCCACCCCTCATGTGTCTGGGCACTGCTGTGAGGACTCGGCACCCACCCCTCCTGTGTCTGGGCACTGCTTGGAGGACTCTGCACCCACCCCTCCTGTGTCTCGGCACTGCTGGGAGGACTCGGCACCCACCCCTCCTGTTTCTGGGCACTGCTGGGAGGACTCGGCACCCACCCCTCCTGTGTCTGGGCACTGCTGGGAGGACTCTGCACCCACCCCTCCTGTGTCTGGGCACTGCTGGGAGGACTCTGCACCCACCCCTCCTGTGTCTGGGCACTGCTGGGAGGACTCGGCACCCACCCCTCCTGTTTCTGGGCACTGCTGGGAGGACTCTGCACCCACCCCTCCTGTGTCTGGGCACTGCTGGGAAGACTCTGCACCCACCCCTCCTGTGTCTGGGCACTGCTGGGAGGACTCTGCACCCACCCCTCCTGTGTCTGGGCACTGCTGGTAGGACTCTGCACTCACCCCTCCTGTGTCTGGGCACTGCTGGGGCTGATGGCCACACACCCCTATCTGTCTGTCCACTGGCGTGGTACAACCCGTACCCACGCTCTTGAGGCCTGGGTACGGGCTGTACCCCTACGGCACCCCAACAATGGCGGTACGGCCCGTACCCACGTCCCACAGGCATGGGTACGGGCCGTACCACCATTGTTGGGGAGACGTAGGGGTACGGCCCGTACCCACGTCCCAAAGGCATGGGTACGGGTCGTACCATGCCCACCGCTATGTCACCCCAACAATGGCGGTACGGGCGTACCCACATCCCGAAGGGATGGGTACGGGCCCTACTGCCATTGTTGGGGTGACGTAGGAGTACGGCCCGTACCCACGCCTTTAGTGCATGGGTACGGGTCGTACCACGCCCACCCCTACGTCACCCCAACAATGGCGGTACGGCTGGTACCCACGTCCCAAAGGCATGGGTGGGAGCCGTACCGCCATTGTTGGGGTGACGTAGGGGTGGGCGTGGTACGACCCGTACCCATGCCTTTGGGACGTGGGTACGGGCCGTACCGTCATTGTTGGGGTGACGTAAGGGTACGGCCCGTACCCACGCCTTTAGTGCGTGGGTACAGGTCATACCATGCCCACCCCTACGTCACCCCAACAATGGCGGTACGGCTGGTACCCATGTCCCAAAGGCATGGGTAGGAGCCGTACCGCCATTGTTGGGATGCCGTAGGGGTATGGCCCGTACCCACGCCTTATGAGCGTGGGTACGGGTCGTACCACGCCCACCCATACGTCACCCCAACAATGGCGGTACGGCTCCTACCCATGCCTTTGGGATGTGGGTACGGGCCATACCGCCATTGTTGGGGTGACGTAGGGGTGGGCGTGGTATGACCCGTACCCACGCTCTTAAGGCATGGGTATGGTGCGTACCACAATTGTTATGTTGCCGGTTCGCGTCCATGTCGACTTCCGTTGTGGCGGACGCAGGCCTTTGGGACGTGGGTACGGGCCGTACCGTCATTGTTGGGGTGACGTAGGGGTACGGCCCGTACCGACGCTCATAAGGCATGGGTACGGGCCGTACCCCTACGGCACCCCAACAATGGCGGTACGGCTCCTACCCATGCCTTTGGGATGTGGGTACGGGCCGTACTGCCATTGTTGGGGTGACGTAGGGGTACGGCCCGTACCCACGCCTTTAGTGCGTGGGTATGGGTCGTACCACGCCCACCCCTACGTCACTCCAACAATGGCGGTACGGCTGGTACCCACGTCCCAAAGGCATGGGTAGGAGCCGTACCGCCATTGTTGGGGTGACGTAGGGGTACGGCCCGTACCCATGCCTTATGAGCGTGGGTACAGGTCGTACCACGCCCACCCTTACGTCACCCCAACAATGGCGGTACAGCTCCTACCCATGCCTTTGTTGGGGTGACGTAGGGGTGGGCGTGGTATGACCCGTACCCACGCTCTTAAGGCGTGGGTACGGTGCGTACCACAATTGTTATGTTGCCGGTTCGCGTCCATGTTGACTTCCGTTGTGGCGGACGCAGGCCTTGGTGGAGACGCCCCCGCCCCCGAAGTGACCATGCCCTGGGGGTCAGGTATGTACAGGGCATGTATGGATTTTGACTTGGGTGGGGGTTATGTTTCCTGCCCCTGCCCCCCCTTTGCCCCTGGGTGTTGTTCTGACCTTCTGCGGCATCTGCGTCGGTTCCTGTACACCAGGTGGACTGCTATGAGGGCCGGGATGACACGTAGGTTGGGGTCCATGGCTGTCCGACACATACAGGTGCTCCTTCTGCGCATCGTCCTGATTTCCCAACAGTTTTTGGCTGCCGTAAAATATTATCCGTGCGGAGTGACGTGGGCACAAATCGTACTTGCTGGTTCGTGAAACGCTGCCTGACTCCGTCCGGACATCACGTCCGCGGTGTCCCGGATCCGATTTGTATGTTATTTTTTGCCGGTCGGTGTTTTGTACGATTCATCCGGAAATGGTGTTTCTGTACGAATTTTCACGGGTACGGGTCAGACGGAGAAAACGCTCGTACCCGGTTTTTCCAGGATTGGAATCGACACCAAAGTGTCCTGGCTGGGAGACGCAACATCGTCGTTCTCTGCTGCTGGAGGGGATGGACCTTGTAACACCTCGCAAAGAACGTCAATGGAGCACAGATGATATTCAGCATTGCCAATAGCTGGTGGATGGTGTAGAGGCAGCTGGGGCTGTAGTCGATACCTGGGTGCTAGTGGTGCTAGTGGTAGTGCTAGTGGAAGAGTTGATGCTCAACCCAGGCACCTGCGGGTTCTCGAGGAATGCAGCCATCAGTATAGGAATACGCTGAGGACATTACCAAGCATGAGACCTCAAGGGTTCCAGCCTGGTATTCAAGTCCACAGGCGTGAACGATGCAAGTATCAGACAGAGTCCAACACACATTCTTCACCGCAAAACAGGCATCGAAGAACAGGTAAGATGAAGTCCATCCAGACTGGTCTAAGCGATAGGAACCTAGAGATGCTCAGTTCCTTTAGGCGCGGCATGCCCAGATGTTGTACCATGCGTTCACAGTATTTCTTATCCAGGAGAGTTTTTGCCATCTTGTTGGTTAATGAGCCGTCCATTACTTAGCAGATAAATCACAATCAAGATTCCAGCTATTGAGAGCAGGATCAGAGGTAGACCTCCAAAAATGCTTTCAAATATGGAGTGTATAAAATTTTGAATAACTGCGAGGATTGCCCGAAAGGTGCTTAGAAATCCTGACACTATGGTCTTTAATAGGTGTACAATACCACTCATATCAGATATGTTAAAGATACGACCCACCATTTCTGTGAAATGAAAGGGGCAGTTTGTACGTATAAGTGCCTGTATCTTAGTCGAGGTCCTTGCGACTTGAAGGTCAAAGGTCTCTCGAGCGGAGGTAATGGGGTACTGTTTGCTGTAAAACCATGGCTTTCAGTCTGGTCAAAGTATCAAATTGTATAAAAAGAAACACTCAACGAAGGCCATAAAGGCACCTCCCTGACTGTACTCGTTGGGAGCAACAATACTTGCATACAGCAAGTAATCCTGGAGTTTACAGTCACTAGATAGGCAATGCACGGAAGCATACCACAGCAACCTTGATCGTTCAGCATCAAGTAACTCCCATTTGAGAGCAACTCGAATACTAGTGTAATCATGGCAGCTCGAGCCCCTTTCATGTGGCAAGAAAAATTCGCTACCGAACCATTACATGCTCCGTGCAGTGAAATTTCCTGGCACATGAGAGAACGGCTTAAAGCGTTCTTGCAGTTTGTACCTATTAGAAACACTTTTCGATCCTCACTCCCGCATCGAAATCTGTATGGTAATTCCCAGAATTCCTTAATGTATTCCTTACCCATTTTTTCATATTTGCCTGCCAGCCTTTGTTCAAGGCAATATTGAAACTGAAAAGTAGTGACCGGTAGAGTTTTGTGGCCATGGATTAGCCATTCTGTTGATGGTGACTCCGCCACTGTAAATGGTAGTCTATCCAGTTTTTCAATACGCAGCATTGTATATTTAGATCCCCTTTGTGCCATTTCTACCTGTTTATCTGTTAGATTATATTCAGAAAATAGAGACGTACTGTTAATAAAACACCAAGGCACATAGCCTGCCCGCAAAGATTGCAGTGTCTAGCTCAATAAAATAATAGAACGTAACTGAGATTGCCCGTTTTGTAATATGGCCAAATCTTGTTCTAGTATGTCTATCGCAAAAGACACAATGTTGCCTAAAGAATATATCCTGGAGGTCAAAGTTGTTAGCCCATTGTCTACCACAGCTAACGATTTTTCCAAGTTAATACAGTTTATTTCCCGTTTTCTCCCTGCAGCCTCTTGTTGGGATATTTTCCAAATTTCATCATAGGTAACATAAATGCCATCATATGTGAAACGTTTCTGATGGGGTTTCCTTGGACCTTGTAAAGAATCCCTAAGATCCATATCTTGTGAGAGTAAGGATAAATGTTGTTTCACTTCTGTGAGTGTTGAGGTTTCTAGCCAATCAAGGCACAACTTCCCAACACTGTGGGATGTCACTACCCCTGGGTGTTCTCTTTGTACATAGCGTGGGTCTGGCCTGTTGATACTGAACCCTTCGGTAATACCCAAGAATCAATTATGACATCTGTTCTTGTCTAAGGGCCAATCCAACTAATCTTTCCAATCAGGGACTGATCTATTGTACTGTAAAATGTAATCTACTGTTAACTTTTCCTGTGAAGTTGAATTTTGCCACCCCTCCATCTGTGATGGTGTTGGAAACCGAGGTGTGTTCATGTCCTTGTTCTTGGCTAGTCCAAGACAGTATGTCTGTTGTACAGTGTCATTTAGAAATATCATCTGCTGTGGAATGAGGCATGCTCTAAATAGCACTTTTGTTCCCTGGACATGCCAGTCCCTAGATCCCCAGACTAATTTTAAGTCTATTGTGTCCTTCCATAGGTCGAACCCCTGTTCAGACAATTGGTCAATAAAGGGAGCAGAGTAAATCTGTTTGGTGTTTGTCAGCATAATTTACAGTGCCGATGTCGGTGTAACTTTATAATAAAATGACGTCGGGTCATAAGTGTTAAACTCTGAAAAATATGAAAATTTCTGTGCAAATGTTTGTGAACTTCTTTGTTGCGGTGTAGGGCAATGTTTCCACTAATGGTATTCAAACACATTTCTAGGTGTTATAGATTTATGTAGGAAATGATGACCATAATGTTGGTAACAGTACAATGTGTCATAGTCTGAAGTACCTTGCAGTTTTCTCTAAATCATACATGTTATTAACGGTTTCAGAGTTCCAATCATCAGAAAATGTACTGGAGGTAATGATATCACTTAAAGAAATTTTAAATACATGAGACATTTTTAAAAGTTCGGTCGGGTCTAATATGTCATAATCAACCTTGTCCCACACTATACCGTCCGGTATAGGAACTGCTGTAACGTTCACTGATGACAAGTTTCTTCGTTCATGATGAGAGGATTGATGTGACTTCAGGATTAGGTTTACCTTTTGGGCTGTAGAGCTTTGTTGAAGGTATCAGCCATCAATAAGCATGCTAAAAGTTAGAACTAAGCCTAGCCAGAAAATAAAAAACAGTATCCTAGTAATTACCCAGATTTCTACCCAAAGCGATAACAGGTATGTCTTTTTTAGAAATTGCAGAAAGTTCTTGACTTGTTGCATGTATGATTTTTGGCTGGCGTCGTTTCTGGTTCACTTGTATCCAAGGAAAAGGTATCAAAGTTCATGAAGTAGCCAGAAGCCAGAAGCAGTTCGATCAATTGTTGGAATTGCATCGGGATTTGTTGAAATCGCATTTTGCTCTCGTCGATGCATGTTGACGTAGACATCTGTATTAGATCTAATTGCAACCTGGTTACTAATTTGAGTTTGATTTTGAAGTTGAACTTCAGGTTCAAGAGGAAAGGGTTCCATAGCGTTGTTGCATAGTCCTTCATTCCTTATAGGAGGCAATTCAAATGTGATGAGTCTTTCTGCTTCAACTTCTTGGATTGTTGCGAGAGGAGGGCTATTTTGGAGTCCACGAGGCCTACTGCTTAGTATTGGCCACAAAGTGGTTTGATTAAGTCCATTGAGACAAATCTTTTGTCCTTTTTCTCGGCAAGAGGTAGCAAAAGTGCAGTTCTTGTTCCTTGAATTGCGAGGACAGGTACTGGCTTTCTGTATGATGGCCCAAATTCTTTTTTGTCTGCTATTTTCTCTCTGACCAGATACCCGACTTTTGGAATCCAGACAGGTCTTGCTGTGACTGCCTTGACTTCCCCAGTGGCGGTCTGTTTCGAGTGTTCGTTATTTTGTTGTGTCCTGGATTCATTTAGATCCTGTAAAACAGCCAAACTATCATGGATATCAAATGGTTTTTCATCCACCACTATGCCTTGACATTCAAGATCGGGTACCCACATTCTCATCCCAAATAGGACTTCGTAAGGAGTGACACCCCCTAGAGAACTTCTTGGCTGGTTATTGAGGGCTCTCTGTACCCCATATAAGTGATTGACCCAACTACCGCCCTTGCCTAATACCCTAGCTGTTAAAGATTGCTTTAAGTCTCAGTTTTTCCTCTCCATAACCACATTTCCCTCAGGATGGTACGGAGATAGGTACCAAAATGCTAAACCCATACTTTCCATGGTCTCTTTGTAAGCCTGAGAGCTAAACGCCGGGCCACGGTCAGAATATAACGTGCCAACTGCGTCTGTCCCTATAAAGACTCGCACATCTTTGATAACAGTTCGAGCGTCAGCCGAGCGCTGAGGCCAGACCCATAGGAATCTTGAGCATGAATCCATGCCACCAAGATATACTTGTAAGCCCCATCATATTAGTAAGGGGCCACAGTGGTCCAAATACACACATGTGAGAGGTTTGTCTGATTTTAATTAGGCCTGGGTGGAGCTGGTGGAGCGGCACTACGCGGAGGTCCATGGAGTTGGGGACCAACTTTGTGGAAACTCAACTCTGCTCCGCCACCCACCTCCAACCTCTCTAGGAGAAGTACAGTAACACAAGGAATAATAAACCTCCCTCTGGACCTCTATTTCTTAACCTTCTGAAATGAATCAGAATGGGTTACATATTCATTTAATAAACCATACCAAAAAGAAAATCATAATTACTTTATTCCACAGTTATATGTATTTATTTTGAATTAATCATATCATCTTTTCATCAACAAATATCTATGTTTGTCAGACAGTTTTTTTGTCACAGATCTTTTCTTTTTTCAAACAATCTTTTTCTTATTTTTTTATATTTTTTTAAAAAGGAGACATCAATTTCTTATCTTTATGTAGATAATCAAATTGATTTTCATCATTGGCCCCCTATACCAAAAAGTACATCCAATTTAAACTCATAAGCAAATTCACATTCACACTCACTCACACTAATCAATCTAGCAAACAATCCAAAAACAATTCATAAACATACTGGTCAAAAGGGCATACAGATATTATAACACTACATGACCAAGTCATAGGGTTGAATGCACACAGTATTGTTGACGCGCGTTTCGGTGGAATATGTGACCACCTTCCTCAGGACCTTAACAACACAAATATCCTTCACTTTGTCGTCGGGGTACAGATACTGACGAGGCGCTCAGCCGTGAAACTCCTTTCAACCTAACCCAGCCACATGTAAGTAAGTAAGGTCTTATGCAGAAAGCACCTCATAGGGAGAAGTTCTATAGGACGAAGGAAAATTCCCCTTATTTATTCTTCCAAAAAGCTCATTATTTTATTAGTGGGTAGTTCCATTATTAATTTTGCGTGATGCCCTGTTGAATTGCACAGTTCACTTGTACTGAAAAACCATGTGGAGATAGATTAACCTGTTCCTTATTAGGCTGATATTTCAGACATGCCGGCTCAATCTCAAAGGCAAAATCCCGTACGTCACTCTTCGTGACTTCTGAGATCCCTCTATTGGACAGGCAGCAGCTTTCTAAAGCCAGTACCGGGGTTATGACAATTATGCGTTTCCACTGAGCCATAGCTCTTTCTCTTGCTATGGCGGTCTGAACGGCTGTCAGAATCTTCTCTGTTGAAGTGAAACGCATTTCAGTGTTTGTGTACATGTGTGATTTGTATGGAATTGGTACTTTTTCGCCTTCATTAAAGGTTAAGTCAGTGTACCCGCATTGACCCGCTATTAAACGGATCACCAAGTGGCGTACGTTTACACGTGTTTGTAAATGTTTTGAAGCTATCATATCTTCTGGTAGGGAACATAGGATATTTGTGTGCTCCTGTGTCCAATGTGTAACTGAAAAGTCATGTTTTATTAAATCGTAGAAAGGTCTTACTCTTTCTGCGTAATCCAAAATTGTATGTTCTGCGGAAATTTAGGAATCCCAGTACTGATTGTAGATTTTTTAATGATTTTGGAGACTGGAGCAGCGCACACTTTTCTAAAAAGTTTGCTGCCAGACTTTCCCCTTCACTTGACAGCTCATATCCTAAAAACAGGACATTGAGTTGGGCAATTTTTGATTTTTTGAAGTTACATTTGTAGCCCTCAGAGGCGAATCCCATAATTATAGTGTTCACCCTGGTCAAGTGCCTCTCTAAGTCATCGTCCGTCAGATAAATATCATCGACATAGGACAACGCTTCTTCATCAAATTTTTGGAGTAACTCAGTTACTCTTGCTGAAAATACCCTGGGGCTGTTCTTATATCTCTGAGGAAGACCACAAAATTGTCGTTCAGACCCCAACGCTGAGAATGTGGTCAAATACCTGCTTTCAGGTGCTATATTTTGGTTGAAAAATCCATTTGAGATATTAAGTGTAGTTTTGTATTTTTTCCGCACAATGTTATTCATTAATGCGGCACTGTGTACAATTTGGACAGCGAATGTCTTCGTGCATGTGTTTAAATGTCTGTAATCTAAAACAAGATGATATGAATTGTCCAGTTTTGATAGGGAAACAAAGGATTGTTCATTGGTGAGGTGCATGTTTCAAGGACCCCCTTGGTATTCAAGTTGATCTAGGATCTCCTTGACCTGTTTTTTAGCTTATTGCTTCATAGGATATTGCCTTGTATTTGGTAAAACTTTTAACAGGATTACGTGGTGGGTTGAATTCTCATCCCATCCGGCATGATTTTTTTATATTGCTGGAGCTTGGGCTACTACCCTCTCCTGTGCATATGTGTGTTTAAGATGAATGGGAACGAGGTCTAAGAAGGCTGGAAAAATTAAATTTTCTCCCCTAGGGCACTCCATAACGAATGCTGGCGGCCATTCTTGTTAGGCTAACAGGATGTCATAACTAGATGGCAGGGTCTTCCAAAAGAGACCTTTTACTTTTCTGGGCTTGTCCCCCTCCATCCAGAGTGTAATTTCATGTAACTTTTGTGGGACGCTCACCCTTTTATCTGGTGTTTCCACTGTGATGTAATTATTCAATTCCACTGTCAACAGAAATTCCTACAGATCCTGGTGAGCTATTGTTACTTATGCTGCACTGTCTAGCATCGTCTGAGCCCATTCCCTGTTCAGAAGTTGTGTCCTCAGAATTCTGGGCATGTCTGATTTTACCAGGCCTGCAACCTTCTTCTTTTTAAACAGAGGTTTTGATTTTGGCTTTTCTTCTTTTTTGGAAGTATAGTCTTGAGCGTGCTGCTTGTCTCTGGACTTGTACGCTTTTCTTTGTGTTCTGACTGTCCTTCTCTCTCAGAGATTTTCGTTGAGCCCTGAAAGTAACAAGAGGAATGTGTATCAGTATCCTGATACCTGTCAGGTTTCCTAATGTTATCCCTATTCCTAAAGTTGTACCTCTTTTCAGAGTGCTCCAGTGGAGGAGATCTACCTCAGGATTGAGATCTTTTTTCTGTAAAGTTTTGTTGTTTTGAATTATCCCACTTCTTTTTAGAAGAAGCAGGTGTCTGCTTAGAAGTGTCCTTTTCAGCTTTCCCACGCAAACTGTCTCTGCCTAATTCTGCATCCGCAGTTTCAATTATTTTGGGCAGTTTGTGTGGTTGGTCTAACGGACTGAACTCCCTTAGGCGTTGGCGGATTGCCACTGACTCTGCTTCCACTTTAATATTAGCTAGTATTATGGCTGATACCTGGTCATAGTTATTTAGTAACTTCATCCCTAAGTTCAGAGCAGGCTCTGCTCCGTACTCGCTCTGTATTTGTCTTAATACATCGGGTATCACCGCTAATGAAGGAATACCATGAGTCCTGGTATATATGTCAGCAAAGCCTGTACCCCAAGTGGTACAATCCTCTAATTGTGGTGTTATCCCCATGGGCAAGCATATTGGTAACATTCTGTGTTTTTTAAATGGGGCAGTATTTGGGAATACTGCCTCTAACTTTGTTATTTTCTGAGCTACCCAGAATGGTATTTGTTCGCGTTGTGTGAGAATTTCGCCCCATACAGGATCTGCGCGTTTGGATAACATAAACTGTAGGATTGGTGGCAGACTAACTCTGAGCTCCTCCACCGAGTATGTTAGCCTGTTTGCGTTAGCTAGCTCACAGTGCCACTAGAATCTCATCTTATCCGGGAGAGAATATTTTCTGGCAACTTTAGAACATGACAACCCTGATCCCGCAGGATCGTGGAAACAATGTACTACCTTTTGCTCAGTCACTCGTGCTCACTTAGTTTCTCTCAGAGAGTTACACAGAAGAAACAGTCAGACATGTTTACAATAAGTATTTGTTGCACAGTTGTTCTTCTAGTGTAAAATATATGTGCTGCCACAACCGTTAGACAGTAGCAGAGATATATGATCAGCAGTACAGTGAATATAAAAGGATAGTACAGTTCTACCATTTTACAATAGTCATGAACACATACATGAATATAAAATGCATGATAAAAGAAAAGCATGCGTACTCCTACGATGCCTATCTAGATGTACCTAAGTTTACCTAGCATGTGAGTAGGTGTGAAGCCAAGACTCCCTCTAGGTTTAGCCTTGCCCCATTACCTGAAGCCAGAGAGCGTGGGACCCCGTCCTGGTCTCGAGTTGGACACCCCGCAAGGGTTGTTTATACCACTGTCAGCTGGAACGTCTTCATGCAGAAGCCTCAGCATCTCTGGTCAGTGTGTCTGCCTGGTAGTCTTGGTTCCCTCTAACTAATACTAGCAAGAGGTGCTGTAATTATACTGAAATGTATCTAGGGTTCCTCTGTCCCTTGTTTCTTGTATTAACCATTGTTGCGTTTGAGGATGACATATGGGATGAACCTTGTATGTAGATATTATGCAGGTGGATGTAGCCCCTGACTGGTTTCCAAGAAGCCTTATGAATATTCATTCATATTGTGTCAGTCTAAAGATGAAGTCCTAGAACATTATTGTTCAGGGAAACCCTCCTTCTGTGCCCAGGACTAAAACTAGGTAAAGGTTCAATCCTAAAGGGCTTGTTACTGTGTAGTGTTGCGAAGGTGATGTAGGTGAAAGGGTATGATGTTACCCGGGCCTATATTAGGGCACATCAGTGAGTCCAAAGGTGCTTGAATGTATATAAGAGTGAGTGTGTGAGTGATCCAGTGAGCGCATCAGTGTATTCATGGGTCTCTCAGGATATGTATTACTATGTCTCAGGGAGTCTGAGTGTGTGTAAAAGTGAGCGTGTCAATGTATCAGTGAATGCATTGGTGTGTGCATGGGTGTGTCAGTGTATGTATCAGTGGGACCCGATGTGTCTCAGTGTGTGCATGAGTGAGTCTGTGAATGTGTCAGTGAGTGTATATCAGTGATCCTAGGGTGTCCCAGTGTTTGTATGAGTGAGTCAATGAGTGTTTCACTGAATGTATTGATGTGTGCATGGGTCTGTCAGTGTATGTATAACTCTGTCCCTAGGTGTCTCAGTGTCCATATAAGTGAGTGTCTGAGTAAGTCATTAAGTCTATCAGTGTGTCCATGGGTGTGTTAGTATATGTTTCAATGTCTCCCATGGAGCCTGAGTGCGTATATAAGTGACTGTGTAAGTGTATCAGTGAACACATAAGTTATGTTCTGTAATGTTAAAGAAATTTATATAGAGCGGGGTGACATGAGGGCCTCCTAGTACTGATTGAGGAACACAGCCTGTAGACTCAAACTCCCCAGGGTCACTTTAAAAACAGAAAGGTGTTTAGCCATTTTCTGAAGGCCAATTCATTATTAATTGTTCACAGGAAGAGGGGCAGGGTGTTCTAGATTTTAGCCACATTGTACCTAAAAGATTTTTCTCCCTATGTAACCCTCCTCATGGTTGGTACTACCGTCTGCGTGGTCTAGGAGGACCAAAGAGATCTTCCAGGTTTGTAAGATGCAATTATTTGTTGAGTGATAGAGGGACCAAGATCTTTAAAGGCTTTATGTGCTATGCACACTGCCTGAAAATTGATTCTCTGGATGAACGGAAGTCAATGAAGGTTGTCCAGGTCCTGGCATGCCGAAAGATGTCTGGGGATGTTCAACAATGTCCTTGCTGCCGCGTTCTGTACCACCTGAAGTTTGCCGCCAGTCACAGTTTTTGGAATTCCCAAGAAGAGGGAGTTACCGTAGTCCAGGTGGGAATGAATCAACGCCTGGACAATTAGCCTCCTAGAGGCTGAAGGGATCAGGGGCAAGATTTTCTGCAGCATTCTTAGAATACCATAACAGCTGGCGGATAGTTCTGTGGCTTGTGTCTCCATGGAGAGGTTATGATGAACCCATAACCCCAAACTTTTCATCACAAGTTTAGGAGCTGGGGAAGGCCAAGCCATGCGGTCCATCCCAGGGACATGTGAGGATTGACAATATTCCCTAGCATCATCAGCACAGTTTTACCACCATTGAGCTGAAGACATGAGTTGTCCATCCATCTGGCTACCCTCAACAGGCAAAACTCCAGCGAGGGGCCATAGTGTTTTGCCAACCAGGGTGAGGGAGTACACCAGCCAGGTGTTGTCTACATAAGACACCAATTAGATCCACCAGTACAAAACAATGTTGGCCAATAGGGGGGCATGTAAAGTTAAACAACACGGGGCAAAGAGAGGACCTCTGTGAAACCCCGCATCTCAAAGGAAAAGTGTCTGAAGTGCAGGCTTTGTCAAAAACCTGAAAAGACCTATCCCCCAAAAACAAGCTGATCCACTTAAGAGCCAGACCCAACACTCCTGCCTTCTCATTCCTCTTGATACGGACCTTTGTAGTCGATTTTGTTGAAGGTAACACTAAGGTCTAATAGGATGATTGCAACAGTACCTCCCAGATCCAGTCTCATTTTTGCCTCTTCCACCTTATTCAGTCCTTGAAGAAGAGAGATGTCCAACAGTCGCTGGGCAGTAGGATCAATGCTAACTTGTTTAAATTTGGCTTTCTACCCTCTGGGAACAATTCCAGTGTCGAAAGAGATAGGTTTGCCATCTCAAAGGAAACTGGGAAAAGAGTGTTGGTTGATTTTAGAAGAATGTGAGTGTGTGCATGGGTGTGTCAATGTATCTATCAATGTGTGCCAGGATGCCTGATTTCATCTATGAGTGAGTTTCTGAGTGAGTTCATCAGTGTGTCTATGGCTGTGTCAGTGTATGTATTATTCGGTCCCAGGTTTCTGAGTATGTGTATTCATGAGAGTGAGTCACTAAGTCTATCACTGTGTCCATGGGTGTGTCAGGGTATGCATCAATGTGTCCCAGAGTATCTGAAAGTATGCATAGGTGAGTGTGTTAATATGTCAGTGTAGGCATCTGTGTATTCAGGGGTTGTCTATAGTTGTACTCTATGGTTCTAAAATAGTTATACAAGGAAAACTTACCTGTTAATCTTTGCTCTGCTTTCTACAGTAGACAAAGATAACTCTATATCCATCTATCTCATTTGAACATAGGTATTAGAGATATGCTGAACATATTGCTGTAGATATTCATGTGTGCTTATGTGTATAACTGCATACATTACTGTTTCAGTGAGTCTATTTATGTGTGTCTCACTGTATATGTGGGGCTCTAAATACCACTATTATTCTTTAGGTGGCTAGCATTCTAGAAATGTTAGTACCTACTTCATAGTGTTTACCTTTATATTAGTGTGCCTGGTTTGTGTCTTTGAGTACCTACCTATATGTGCACAGCTGTACTAGTGCCCCATTACTATGTACCTGTGTGTATAAGTGAGTTACTGTAAACATAATAGTGTACTTTAACGTCTCAATTTATGTTTCAGTATCTCTGGATGCCTTACTATATGGATCAGTTTCTGTCTGGGTACATCAGCATACAGTTTACTATCTACCTAGTTATCTCTCTTTTTACATTAGTGTCTCTCTGGGTGAGTTACTGCATGCATCATTTGTCTCTCTGACTATGCATGAATGTACCTTTGTGTGTGCTAGTGTATATATCAATTTATACCTGGTTGTCCTAACAAAAGTATCAGTCTGAGCCAGGTTATCATAAACTATATAACAGTGTATAATTAATTGTGTAACTATATACATAATATTATTCCTGGACATCTCACGGCATGCATGCATGCGTGTTTCACTCCTTGGGACAGTGCCTACATTGGTCTATACCTGTTTCTCTTTACTACTTTTTACCCATATTTCCTGATCACTGGAGTTTTTTTCATTTAATTATATACTCTCAATATTTCCTTTTACTTTTTCCAAACATCCTACTCGCTTTCTTTCACATTACTAGCACTCATTCCATCTCTATCAATTATTTGTTAATGATAACACTTAATTCACGTGCAGTTTAATGTGATTGTTCATCTGTATTTTCTGTCTCAGTATCAGTTAGAAAATCTAGTTTCAGAAAGGGCACAAAAATGTAGCGGAGGAATGGTGCACCACTCTCATAAAAGTCAATCATTAATGGCAAACTTTTTGACTTTGCTTTCAAGGTTACACAGGCTGTAAACAAATAGAAACACTGTTTTCATAGTTTATTAATAATACACCTCCTGTGAATGGTCAAATTTGTTAAACCTTTCTTACACTCCTCTAAAGAAAGCCCATTTCTGTAAAGCTTTTGGGCAGTCCATGGATCCAAAGTGGCGCTCAGTTCGGCCCCCGTATAACCTTGCAGTAGATTCGTGGATCCACACAGCAAACCAAAATCTTTTTTTTAAAACTGTTGCTACCACTTATTCACCTCTTCCTATTAATGTGTAAATTTAGACCCATATATTCACCATTTCTTCTATTAACACTCTCCTCATATTTACATTGTAGGTTTTCTTGTTCTCTTCCCCCATGCACCCGTAGCTCTGTTACTATGGTGTCCAATATTGTAACATTTTCTGCTAGCAGTAGGTCACAGGTTCACAACCGTCTCTACAGCAGCGTGCTTATTCCTAAACTCAATACAGCAGTTGTGGTTGACTGTATACTATTAGAAACGTATTCCACATAGCCAATCACGCATCTACGTACTTTTCATTTAGACCACAATCTAGTTTTAATCACTGCTATAATTAAACCATCCCATAAAAGTGCGCTTTTAAATTTTACTGACTTAATTTTCAAAACTGCCTCATTTAGGTGCATCAGTCTCTTCCGTGCTACTTCTTCATCCTTCAAAATAGTTAGAGTGTCGATTGTGGGTCACAGCTTTGTATTCTGGGTTAGAGAGTGTGCTAGAAAGAGTGGCATTGACAGGTACCTAGGTTTGCCTAATATGGATATTGATTGAGTTGGCCACAGAGGGATAAAAGTGGCAGCAATTGCTTTCATTGGTTGAAAGCATTATGGTTCACCAACATCTAGACCTCATGATTGTGCACTGTGTTGGTAATGACCTGAGCACACTGACTGTGGCTGGACTGGAAATTCTAATGAAGGATACCTGTGGACAATTAATGAAACGTTTCCCTCCCACTGCCTAGGTGTTCTCTAACGTATGCCTGAGGCAGAAATAGAAGTGGCTATCTGAATTTCATCCACAGATAGACAAAGTCAGAAAAAAGTTTAATAAAGCTCTTTAAGCATTCCCCAGAGACCATAACATAGGCTCTATCTACAATAATAACCTGCACTTTGACATGGATGGAATAAATAGAAGAGATGGTGTTCACTTCATGGATGAAGGCAACAGGTTGTTTCTGAGCAAGTTGAAACTCTGTATCCGCTCATATATGTAGTCATCACAGACACACAGTAAACACAATGGGCCCGATTCACAGAACTAACTTCAGACAAAATTCTAAACTTACTACCATATTGGTATTCACAGAAGGCACGTACTTCTTTTGGTATTCACAGAAGGCACTTACTCATCAATGAGTAAGTGCCTTCTGAGGCACTTACTCATTTTGGTATTCGCAGAAGGCACTTACTCATCAGTGAGTAAATGCCTTCTAAGGCACTTTCTCATTTTGGTATTCACAGAAGGCACTTACTCATCAATGAGTAAGTGCCTTCTGTGAATACCAAAATGAGTAAGTGCCTTCTGTGAATACCAAAATGGTATTAAGTTTAGGATTTTGTCTTAAGTTAGTTCTGTGAATCGGGTCAATGGCTCTTCTCAGAGCTACCCTATTTCCCAAATACTTATTGAATCAAATTGTAAATCCTTTTTTTTTAAAATGTCTTTAATCCGAGGATCCATCACGGATCTGCAAAGCAAAAGCACACATTCAATGCAAAAGAGCAAATGTAATACTTCTAGTAGATTATTCTGAATGGGTCTCACAGTGGGTATAAGAGTGTATATCTGGGTATAATTTTAAGAGTGTAAATGTCTCCATGCCTATCTGAGTGGGTGTAAGACTATCTGTATATGTATATAAGTGGGTGTGAGACTGTCTGGGTATATGAGTTGGTTTGAGAGTGACTATATGTGTATGTGAGTGGGTATGAGAGTGTTGTATGGTTATGTGAGTGGGTCTGAGAGTGTCTGTGTAAGTGTGGGTGTGAGAGTCTCTGTATAGGTTTTTGAATAGGTGTGAAAGCATCTGTATGGGTGTAAGAGTGGGTGTGAGAGGGTCTTTATGGGAAGGTACATTTTTTTTTAGTCAAGTGTGATTACACGGAGGCCTCATTGAGCCCAGCAATGGGTGAGCGGAGCTCGCATGTAGCAAAAAACCCTAATTTTTTCACATTCCTGATCCCAGAACACATGCTTTACCCTCTTTGTAACACACACGAGGAGTCAGGAAAGCTCTCACCTGTCCCCTTCAAATACTATTGAAGCAACATATCAGCCCCCACAACCATTTGCCCAAGATGTAAGATGGCAGCCACAACTTTCTTTCAGTTACACACACTTTGATAGCCAGGCTGGAAAGCGATGGGATCTATGCAATGTATATGGGGAAAATATAGCCGCAATGTTAATAAATTGCCCTCCAATAAGGAGGGCAAAATGTCTTATGCTAATAATCCGAGCACACAACAGTTGAAAAGAGTCAAATATCCCATCCAAAAGTTGATACTGTAACGTCCACTTTAATCCAATTTGTTAGTTCGAGCCAAAGGAAGTGGTTTCCATAAATCTTCACATGAAATCAGTAGAGAATTCACTCGGCCATTATGAGAATAGTACAACCATAGTAGGATTCATGCAGTCTATATGGAATAGTTCAGCTGAACTATTTAATATTGGCTGTGTAAATCCTACTATGGTTGGACTAAGACTAAGAGACCAAACTGAGATAAACTGAGAAAAATTGCATATTGAACAATGTACAGGTGGATCAAATCGAAAGCTACACTAATGAAAGGAACGCACGAGTACAATCAAATATATCAAGAGTAAAATCCAAAATTTTAAAAGAATTCAACTTGATGGAAGAAAGGAGAATGAAAACACAAGGCAAAAAAGCAACATTGGGATACAAAGGTCGAGGACGAAGTGTCAGAGGAGGCTTCAAAAAAGATGCAAAGAAACGAGGAAAGATAGTAGGCTACATGGCAGTACAAACAGGAGGCCAAACTGCAGCAAAATATTGGACAAGTTATGTGTAGTTAATCTCTCTAATTTGGTACTCACTGACTAACAAGATATGTTATTATCCCTAGGCATGTCTTTTTGTCCAGTGGCATTCTTCAACTATACTTATAGTCGCATTTATCTGTTTCTTAACTCAAAGCTAAAACTCAATGGGTGGTTTACATTGAAATCACCCCCCACACATGGTATCAGAGAATAGCCATCTGTTCTAGAGATTGAGGATATAGATATCCTACGCACCATGGGCGATCAAGAGTGTACTGAAAATTGGATTGATAATCCAGTATTAAACTTAGTGAACTAAGATATCAATGTAGACTGTATAAGTGCTAGTTTACTTAAACCCAAATCTATCTTTCTTCCACCGATGTCCAAAGAAGCTATCAATGTGTTTTAAAAATGCATGGTTAATGTTTTTTTAAAAGTTGATAGAAAATGAAAATTCGCACAAGGAAATTGTAAGAAAAAACATCTGGAGCCCATTAAAGAGTTAAGAGACAACAAAGATATTGTTATAAAAATATCTGTCAAAGGGGGAAATGTTGGTATTTGACCCATTAGCATGTATTTGCAAGAAAGATACAGACAGCTAAATGATATTAACCAGCTTAGAAATATCTATAAGAAAGAATTATGAAAGAGCTAATGACATTTATTGGAAGAATTTGATGGCATGGAGGGATTCAAATCTTATCGAATGGAACGAATATAAATTTTTGAATTGTAATTTCCCAAAATTAACTCCCTTATATATGTTACCTAAATTGCATAAAGATGCAGTTAACTCCCGGGGAGGCCTATTTTCTCCTCTAATGATTTCGTTTTACAACCATTTGTACAATCCCTTACTTTGTACATAAAAGACATAGGTGATGTTTTTTAAATTAATCAATGGTATGATTTGGGAAAATAACTATCTTTTGCTATGCCTTGATATGAATAGCTTGTACACCTGTATACCTCATGAACAAGGTATCAATGAATGTAGGCATTTTCTTAGAGCATGTTCACTGTCTTACCTGATGCATACGTAAATGCTATTGAATATGATGTATACATGCTTGTCCAATAATATTTTTCTTTTTTGACAAAAATATTCATAGACAAACCCAGGAAATGGCAATGGGGACCTGCTTCAACCCCAGCTATGGGGGTATGTACCTAGACTGGTGGGAGGAGCAGGTTGTCAGTGACATCTGACTGTTTAATCGGTATGTCTTCCTCTGGTCCTGTTACGTAGGTTATATCTTTTGCATATGGAAAGGGAGTAGAGAAGAAGCACAAGCTTTTATTGTTATCCTTAATGAGTATACACAGAATCTCAATTTCACCAGTCATATACACAATCCTGAGATTGAATTTCTTGATAGAAGGTTAAATGTTTGTAAAAACAGATTGGAGAGTAGTCTATTTAAAAATAAGACAGCAGGAAATAGCCTACTGCATGTGGAAAGCTGTAATCCTAAAAATCTAATTGACAATATCCCGTCCGAACTGCTAAGAGCAAAGAAAAACTGTACCTCGGAAAAGGCTTTCTTAGAAGAACAAGATATTATGAAAGCTAAGGTCAAAGAAAGAGGTTATTCACTCAAAGTAATTATGCAAACTTGTACAAAAATAAGACATATAATGAGGACAGAACTATTAACTCCCAAAACAAGGAAAGAGGTGAAACCCATAAGACTGCATTCTTCAGCCAAGCGTTGGAAGTAAAACGCAGCCTGATAAAATTCTGGCAGGTCTTGAAAACAGATAATATTCTATCACAACATATCTGGGACAATCCACAAGTGACTTTCAAAAAGGCCTATTACTAAAAGACCCATTGAGTCAAAGTATGGTACAATCAGAAACCTACTCTAGTATTATACAAGTCTTTTTTACCTGAGGAACCTGTAAAGCTTGCAAGCATAGTTCCAATTGCAAATTAGTACAACTATCTAAAGAAAAACATCTTACATCATTACTAAACATCTAACTTGTAATTCAGGTTTTTATGTATATGCAATATGCTGTCCATGCAAATTATATTATATTGGCAACATGCTCCTTAAGGCAAAGAAGAGCATTTTAGAACACTGAGTGCAATCATGAATGAAGACAAACAATATCCCATAGCTAAACATTTCAAAGACGACCATTATAAAAATGTGAGCTCACTGAAGTTTTGTGTATTTGATAGAATTCTTATCCGGGAAAGATGAGGGAATAGAATACAAGAATTATGTAGGTTAAAGTCCAGACTTTTTATGAAATATAGAACAGTTAACCAAGTAGGACTCAATAAGGATGAGGAATTAGCAGTACACTTAGGTTGATTCCCTATGACACTAAAGTAAGAATGAACCTGTCCTAAGAAACTTTGTGAGTACTGTAAATGTAAGTTTTCTGCTTTTAATGCACTAATTTAAGGTCATTACTGATCTTTTATCACTATTTCTATTTTTGTAGGTGAGAGAAGTCCTAGGAGGACATGAAGTACACAAGAGGGTCAGGTATATGTTGTCCTGATGCTTTAGGACTTTTTGTGGAGGAATATCCTGAGATTTATTATTGTTCTTCTTTTTTCGTACTCTTTTTTTGTAATTATGTAATTGTTTACTTTTTATTTAAAACACAACTGTTCATGAGGTAGATGATTCATCAGTTTAAAAGCTTACTGGGTTGTAATAAAAAAGTAAAAATGTAAACTACTCATAAGAGCCCACTTAGGAAGAATTGTACATATTATCATACCTGAACATTGCTCCTGCCATTAATAAGTTGGAAAGTAGAGACGTTCATGTTGTAAAATTATGTATATAATTTTAAAGGGAAACAAAGGCAGTTTGGAAAAGCACCAACGCATTTGAATAGTCAATGAAAATTTATAAGAACTGGTGAATGTCTATAAACAATAATTGAGTATGCAATGATATAATAATTGCATTCAGTGATTCCTGTTATTTCAATATGTCCACCACAGTTACTTAAAACTTTGAGGCACATGCAAAATCCTACTTTTATGTTGATGTATTCACTATGGGAGATTTATGCATGTTTGAGCAAAAAAGAGCTCACCCGTGACCAAGGAGCTACAAGCTCTGAAATGCGTCGGACTGTTATTGCTGCCAATAATGGATTAAACACGTTGTGATAATTGAGTCGTGGACTATGTTTTCTTCTTTTTAGATAAAAAGATCAATTATAAATTATAAATTATTGAAAGCGGTGTGTGTATATATATATATATATATATGAAATCCAACAGCTGTCTCCCACCTCCAACCGGCGAGGAAGAAGCACACGGACACCAACTCGTGCTTCACAGGTTTTTAATGACAATCAGCACCCACAGAGCACGCCATTACGCGTTTCGGCCACCAGATGGCCTTGATCACATGAAGTAACTGCCGATTCATTTAGCTTTTATATTTTGAGAGCACTCTATAATCTCGTGATGTTTGTGACAATAGACATAGAAAAAATAATAAATTGGTCTACATCATAATCACACTAATTTTTTGGTGATGAAGAACATATAACATATACACATACATTAGTAAATGTAACAGCATGGGTCTGAGACATTTCATAGTTATATCATTAGATATACCTGATTCTAACTACCTTTCTTTGTTCACGGAAAAATCCCGACCTTGTAAGTACATGGTGGTTTTCAAAGGTTTAAGGTGCAATAGTAGATTGTGCAAATACGCAAATTGTAGGTGCAAATCCTGATATATAAAGTGCAAATAGTGCCATCAAGGTGCAACAAAATGCAAATGTGCAAAATACGCAATAATAGTGCAAAGTGCAAACAAATGCATATGTATACATATGGTAATTGTGTTACAGACCATAATTGATGTCCTTAAATAGTGCACAATCAGAATTCATTGCAACATGTCAACAGATGTTAAAATAGTATCTAACGATAAAACCTATATGTAAGACCCGACATTGCTGTTAAAAACCAATAGCCTATGTAAAAGATCCTAAAGCTAATCAAGAAGTGAGAAAAGTGCAAATAGTAAAATAATGATAAAATACAGCGGGGGTCAAGCGAGGAAGAGGATAGGAGGAACACTCTAAAATGCTAATCACCTGTATGGGGTTCCATATTAACCAATACATAAAGACAACCAAACACCTGATCTTTGGCGAAAGTAGGTCCAAAATTATAGCGGGTCCCCAAAGCTGCTTGCACCTAAATTGTATTATACCTAAGGGTAAAGGGAGCTTAGCTGAGAGATTCCTCATATGTGGAGAACTGGAACACACAGTTATATGGAGAAAGCGTTTGATTTTCATTATTTTCTTGTCTTTGGCCTTACCCCTTTGGAATCAAAAGACAAAAATAGGGAAGATATAGAAGGAACAGATTATTCCAAACGACTGGCTAACAGTTCTACTCTCAATGCAATTAGGAAATAGTATTCAAAAAATTGATGAGGATACAGGTAAAACAGGTAAGTAAACAGATAAATTGATCAGTAAGATAGCTTCGGACATGAGAAATTGACACTATATACACTGCAGATATCAATCAAGTAAGACAAAAGCAAGTCTAAACTTTTATGTTGATGTATTCACTATGGGAGATTTATGCATGTTTGAGCAAAAAAGAGCTGACCCGTGACCAAGGAGCTACAAGCTCTGAAATGCGTCGGACTGTTATTGCTGCCAATAATGGATTAAACACGTTGTGATAATTGAGTCGTGGACTATGTTTTCTTCTTTTTAGATAAAAAGATCAATTATAAATTATTGAAAGCGGTGTGTGTATATATATATATATATATATCAAAAAAACACAAGTTGCCACAAATGAAGGAGCCACACACGGCGAGCTTAAGGGCATTTAATCCAGGGATTACATCAGCCAGGCACTCTCAGCATAGATGCAAGCCAGACGCGTTTCGGGCGTACCACCGCCCTTGGTCACTGGCACAGGAAACAGCAGCGAGAGTGAACCACCTACGCAAATTTAAATGTCCCGCCCAAGTGGGCGTCTGCGAAGTGGAATGCAGGTACTTGTGGTTCACTCATAATCCAAACCCAAGTGGGTGCCGCCGTCACTGAAAATGTTCAATCTCACCCCAGTGGGTATGCAGAGAGTAGTCCAGATTGACCTTTTGACACCCTCCATGGATCGCACTCGTCGTTCCTGTAGCGTATCTTTATCCTTCACGCTACGGACCCGCTCAATTAGCAGTGGGGCTCCCTCGCGGCTTGGACGAGCCGCTATATCAAAAAAACACAAGTTGCCACAAATGAAGGAGCCACACACGGCGAGCTTTAAGGCATTTAATCCAGGGATTACATCAGCCAGGCACTCTCAGCATAGATGCAAGCCAGACGCGTTTTGGGCGTACCACCGCCCTTGGTCACTGGCACAGGAAACAGCAGCGAGAGTGAACCACCTACGCAAATTTAAATGTCCCGCCCAAGTGGGCGTCTGCGAAGTGGAATGCTGGTACTTGTGGTTCACTCATAATCCAAACCCAAGTGGGTGCCGCCGTCACTGAAAATGTTCAATCTCACCCCAGTGGGTATGCAGAGAGTAGTCCAGATTGACCTTTTGACACCCTCCATGGATCGCACTCGTCGTTCCTGTAGCGTATCTTTATCCTTCACGCTACGGACCCGCTCAATTAGCAGTGGGGCTCCCTCGCGGCTTGGACGAGCCGCTATATCAAAAAAACGCAAGTTGCCACAAATGAAGGAGCCACACACGGTGAGCTTTAAGGCATTTAATCCAGGGATTACATCAGCCAGGCACTCTCAGCATAGATGCAAGCCAGACGCGTTTCGGGCGTACCACCGCCCTTGGTCACTGGCACAGGAAACAGCAGCGAGAGTGAACCACCTACGCAAATTTAAATGTCCCGCCCAAGTGGGCGTCTGCGAAGTGGAATGCTGGTACTTGTGGTTCACTCATAATCCAAACCCAAGTGGGTGCCGCCGTCACTGAAAATGTTCAATCTCACCCCAGTGGGTATGCAGAGAGTAGTCCAGATTGACCTTTTGACACCCTCCATGGATCGCACTCGTCGTTCCTGTAGCGTATCTTTATCCTTCACGCTACGGACCCGCTCAATTAGCAGTGGGGCTCCCTCGCGGCTTGGACGAGCCGCTATATCAAAAAAACACAAGTTGCCACAAATGAAGGAGCCACACACGGCGAGCTTTAAGGCATTTAATCCAGGGATTACATCAGCCAGGCACTCTCAGCATAGATGCAAGCCAGACGCGTTTCGGGCGTACCACCGCCCTTGGTCACTGGCACAGGAAACAGCAGCGAGAGTGAACCACCTACGCAAATTTAAATGTCCCGCCCAAGTGGGCGTCTGCGAAGTGAAATGCTGGTACTTGTGGTTCACTCATAATCCAAACCCAAGTGGGTGCCGCCGTCACTGAAAATGTTCAATCTCACCCCAGTGGGTATGCAGAGAGTAGTCCAGATTGACCTTTTGACACCCTCCATGGATCGCACTCGTCGTTCCTGTAGCGTATCTTTATCCTTCACGCTACGGACCCGCTCAATTAGCAGTGGGGCTCCCTCGCGGCTTGGACGAGCCGCTATATCAAAAAAACACAAGTTGCCACAAATGAAGGAGCCACACACGGCGAGCTTTAAGGCATTTTCAGTTACGGCGGCACCCACTTGGGTTTGGATTATGAGTGAACCACAAGTACCAGCATTCCACTTCGCAGACGCCCACTTGGGCGGGACATTTAAATTTGCGTAGGTGGTTCACTCTCGCTGCTGTTTCCTGTGCCAGTGACCAAGGGCGGTGGTACGCCCGAAACGCGTCTGGCTTGCATCTATGCTGAGAGTGCCTGGCTGATGTAATCCCTGGATTAAATGCCTTGAAGCTCGCCGTGTGTGGCTCCTTCATTTGTGGCAACTTGTGTTTTTTTGATATAGCGGCTCGTCCAAGCCGCGAGGGAGCCCCACTGCTAATTGAGCGGGTCCATAGCGTGAAGGATAAAGATACGCTACAGGAACGACGAGTGCGATCCATGGAGGGTGTCAAAAGGTCAATCTGGACTACTCTCTGCATACCCACTGGGGTGAGATTGAACATTTTCAGTGACGGCGGCACCCACTTGGGTTTGGATTATGAGTGAACCACAAGTACCAGCATTCCACTTCGCAGACGCCCACTTGGGCGGGACATTTAAATTTGCGTAGGTGGTTCACTCTCGCTGCTGTTTCCTGTGCCAGTGACCAAGGGCGGTGGTACGCCCGAAACGCGTCTGGCTTGCATCTATGCTGAGAGTGCCTGGCTGATGTAATCCCTGGATTAAATGCCTTAAAGCTCGCCGTGTGTGGCTCCTTCATTTGTGGCAACTTGTGTTTTTTTGATATAGCGGCTCGTCCAAGCCGCGAGGGAGCCCCACTGCTAATTGAGCGGGTCCGTAGCGTGAAGGATAAAGATACGCTACAGGAACGACGAGTGCGATCCATGGAGGGTGTCAAAAGGTCAATCTGGACTACTCTCTGCATACCCACTGGGGTGAGATTGAACATTTTCAGTGACGGCGGCACCCACTTGGGTTTGGATTATGAGTGAACCACAAGTACCAGCATTCCACTTCGCAGACGCCCACTTGGGCGGGACATTTAAATTTGCGTAGGTGGTTCACTCTCGCTGCTGTTTCCTGTGCCAGTGACCAAGGGCGGTGGTACGCCCGAAACGCGTCTGGCTTGCATCTATGCTGAGAGTGCCTGGCTGATGTAATCCCTGGATTAAATGCCTTAAAGCTCGCCGTGTGTGGCTCCTTCATTTGTGGCAACTTGTGTTTTTTTGATATAGCGGCTCGTCCAAGCCGCGAGGGAGCCCCACTGCTAATTGAGCGGGTCCGTAGCGTGAAGGATAAAGATACGCTACAGGAACGACGAGTGCGATCCATGGAGGGTGTCAAAAGGTCAATCTGGACTACTCTCTGCATACCCACTGGGGTGAGATTGAACATTTTCAGTGACGGCGGCACCCACTTGGGTTTGGATTATGAGTGAACCACAAGTACCAGCATTCCACTTCGCAGACGCCCACTTGGGCGGGACATTTAAATTTGCGTAGGTGGTTCACTCTCGCTGCTGTTTCCTGTGCCAGTGACCAAGGGCGGTGGTACGCCCGAAACGCGTCTGGCTTGCATCTATGCTGAGAGTGCCTGGCTGATGTAATCCCTGGATTAAATGCCTTAAAGCTCGCCGTGTGTGGCTCCTTCATTTGTGGCAACTTGTGTTTTTTTGATATAGCGGCTCGTCCAAGCCGCGAGGGAGCCCCACTGCTAATTGAGCGGGTCCGTAGCGTGAAGGATAAAGATACGCTACAGGAACGACGAGTGCGATCCATGGAGGGTGTCAAAAGGTCAATCTGGACTACTCTCTGCATACCCACTGGGGTGAGATTGAACATTTTCAGTGACGGCGGCACCCACTTGGGTTTGGATTATGAGTGAACCACAAGTACCAGCATTCCACTTCGCAGACGCCCACTTGGGCGGGACATTTAAATTTGCGTAGGTGGTTCACTCTCGCTGCTGTTTCCTGTGCCAGTGACCAAGGGCGGTGGTACGCCCGAAACGCGTCTGGCTTGCATCTATGCTGAGAGTGCCTGGCTGATGTAATCCCTGGATTAAATGCCTTAAAGCTCGCCGTGTGTGGCTCCTTCATTTGTGGCAACTTGTGTTTTTTTGATATAGCGGCTCGTCCAAGCCGCGAGGGAGCCCCACTGCTAATTGAGCGGGTCCGTAGCGTGAAGGATAAAGATACGCTACAGGAACGACGAGTGCGATCCATGGAGGGTGTCAAAAGGTCAATCTGGACTACTCTCTGCATACCCACTGGGGTGAGATTGAACATTTTCAGTGACGGCGGCACCCACTTGGGTTTGGATTATGAGTGAACCACAAGTACCAGCATTCCACTTCGCAGACGCCCACTTGGGCGGGACATTTAAATTTGCGTAGGTGGTTCACTCTCGCTGCTGTTTCCTGTGCCAGTGACCAAGGGCGGTGGTACGCCCGAAACGCGTCTGGCTTGCATCTATGCTGAGAGTGCCTGGCTGATGTAATCCCTGGATTAAATGCCTTAAAGCTCGCCGTGTGTGGCTCCTTCATTTGTGGCAACTTGTGTTTTTTTGATATAGCGGCTCGTCCAAGCCGCGAGGGAGCCCCACTGCTAATTGAGCGGGTCCGTAGCGTGAAGGATAAAGATACGATACAGGAACGACGAGTGCGATCCATGGAGGGTGTCAAAAGGTCAATCTGGACTACTCTCTGCATACCCACTGGGGTGAGATTGAACATTTTCAGTGACGGCGGCACCCACTTGGGTTTGGATTATGAGTGAACCACAAGTACCAGCATTCCACTTCGCAGACGCCCACTTGGGCGGGACATTTAAATTTGCGTAGGTGGTTCACTCTCGCTGCTGTTTCCTGTGCCAGTGACCAAGGGCGGTGGTACGCCCGAAACGCGTCTGGCTTGCATCTATGCTGAGAGTGCCTGGCTGATGTAATCCCTGGATTAAATGCCTTAAAGCTCGCCGTGTGTGGCTCCTTCATTTGTGGCAACTTGTGTTTTTTTGATATAGCGGCTCGTCCAAGCCGCGAGGGAGCCCCACTGCTAATTGAGCGGGTCCGTAGCGTGAAGGATAAAGATACGCTACAGGAACGACGAGTGCGATCCATGGAGGGTGTCAAAAGGTCAATCTGGACTACTCTCTGCATACCCACTGGGGTGAGATTGAACATTTTCAGTGACGGCGGCACCCACTTGGGTTTGGATTATGAGTGAACCACAAGTACCAGCATTCCACTTCGCAGACGCCCACTTGGGCGGGACATTTAAATTTGCGTAGGTGGTTCACTCTCGCTGCTGTTTCCTGTGCCAGTGACCAAGGGCGGTGGTACGCCCGAAATGCGTCTGGCTTGCATCTATGCTGAGAGTGCCTGGCTGATGTAATCCCTGGATTAAATGCCTTAAAGCTCGCCGTGTGTGGCTCCTTCATTTGTGGCAACTTGTGTTTTTTTGATATAGCGGCTCGTCCAAGCCGCGAGGGAGCCCCACTGCTAATTGAGCGGGTCCGTAGCGTGAAGGATAAAGATACGCTACAGGAACGACGAGTGCGATCCATGGAGGGTGTCAAAAGGTCAATCTGGACTACTCTCTGCATACCCACTGGGGTGAGATTGAACATTTTCAGTGACGGCGGCACCCACTTGAGTTTGGATTATGAGTGAACCACAAGTACCAGCATTCCACTTCGCAGACGCCCACTTGGGCGGGACATTTAAATTTGCGTAGGTGGTTCACTCTCGCTGCTGTTTCCTGTGCCAGTGACCAAGGGCGGTGGTACGCCCGAAACGCGTCTGGCTTGCATCTATGCTGAGAGTGCCTGGCTGATGTAATCCCTGGATTAAATGCCTTAAAGCTCGCCGTGTGTGGCTCCTTCATTTGTGGCAACTTGTGTTTTTTTGATATAGCGGCTCGTCCAAGCCGCGAGGGAGCCCCACTGCTAATTGAGCGGGTCCGTAGCGTGAAGGATAAAGATACGCTACAGGAACGACGAGTGCGATCCATGGAGGGTGTCAAAAGGTCAATCTGGACTACTCTCTGCATACCCACTGGGGTGAGATTGAACATTTTCAGTGACGGCGGCACCCACTTGGGTTTGGATTATGAGTGAACCACAAGTACCAGCATTCCACTTCGCAGACGCCCACTTGGGCGGGACATTTAAATTTGCGTAGGTGGTTCACTCTCGCTGCTGTTTCCTGTGCCAGTGACCAAGGGCGGTGGTACGCCCGAAACGCGTCTGGCTTGCATCTATGCTGAGAGTGCCTGGCTGATGTAATCCCTGGATTAAATGCCTTAAAGCTCGCCGTGTGTGGCTCCTTCATTTGTGGCAACTTGTGTTTTTTTGATATAGCGGCTCGTCCAAGCCGCGAGGGAGCCCCACTGCTAATTGAGCGGGTCCGTAGCGTGAAGGATAAAGATACGCTACAGGAACAACGAGTGCGATCCATGGAGGGTGTCAAAAGGTCAATCTGGACTACTCTCTGCATACCCACTGGGGTGAGATTGAACATTTTCAGTGACGGCGGCACCCACTTGGGTTTGGATTATGAGTGAACCACAAGTACCAGCATTCCACTTCGCAGACGCCCACTTGGGTGGGACATTTAAATTTGCGTAGGTGGTTCACTCTCGCTGCTGTTTCCTGTGCCAGTGACCAAGGGCGGTGGTACGCCCGAAACGCGTCTGGCTTGCATCTATGCTGAGAGTGCCTGGCTGATGTAATCCCTGGATTAAATGCCTTAAAGCTCGCCGTGTGTGGCTCCTTCATTTGTGGCAACTTGTGTTTTTTTGATATAGCGGCTCGTCCAAGCCGCGAGGGAGCCCCACTGCTAATTGAGCGGGTCCGTAGCGTGAAGGATAAAGATACGCTACAGGAACGACGAGTGCGATCCATGGAGGGTGTCAAAAGGTCAATCTGGACTACTCTCTGCATACCCACTGGGGTGAGATTGAACATTTTCAGTGACGGCGGCACCCACTTGGGTTTGGATTATGAGTGAACCACAAGTACCAGCATTCCACTTCGCAGACGCCCACTTGGGCGGGACATTTAAATTTGCGTAGGTGGTTCACTCTCGCTGCTGTTTCCTGTGCCAGTGACCAAGGGCGGTGGTACGCCCGAAACGCGTCTGGCTTGCATCTATGCTGAGAGTGCCTGGCTGATGTAATCCCTGGATTAAATGCCTTAAAGCTCGCCGTGTGTGGCTCCTTCATTTGTGGCAACTTGTGTTTTTTTGATATAGCGGCTCGTCCAAGCCGCGAGGGAGCCCCACTGCTAATTGAGCGGGTCCGTAGCGTGAAGGATAAAGATACGCTACAGGAACGACGAGTGCGATCCATGGAGGGTGTCAAAAGGTCAATCTGGACTACTCTCTGCATACCCACTGGGGTGAGATTGAACATTTTCAGTGACGGCGGCACCCACTTGGGTTTGGATTATGAGTGAACCACAAGTACCAGCATTCCACTTCGCAGACGCCCACTTGGGCGGGACATTTAAATTTGCGTAGGTGGTTCACTCTCGCTGCTGTTTCCTGTGCCAGTGACCAAGGGCGGTGGTACGCCAGAAACGCGTCTGGCTTGCATCTATGCTGAGAGTGCCTGGCTGATGTAATCCCTGGATTAAATGCCTTAAAGCTCGCCGTGTGTGGCTCCTTCATTTGTGGCAACTTGTGTTTTTTTTATATATATATATATATATAACACACAGATCGCTCCTACTGGATTGCTCGACCCCAGAGAGGTGGCGCAAACGCCGGCGGAGCACGCCGGCTCTTAAATGTCCCCACAAAGTCCAGTGCTGCGCTCTCAGTCACCAGAAAATACCAGAATCCAAAATAATATCCAAAGAGGTGTTTATTCCTCACACAACGCGTTTCAACTCTATGCAGAGTCTTGATCACGTAAGGAAAGAAAGTGAGTGAGCAATGGATAAAGTTTTCTGGAGGGGTAAACAATAACAAAGGACAACATATTGTGTTACCTTATTCGTATCGTCAACCTGGCAGACATCTTGTAATGGCAATTCAAACGTAAATCATGTGTACTAGTAAAATACACTGCTGATGTGAACTGTAGACAGTATGTACATGTATATCTTATTCATTACATCATGTAAAACGTACAGGCAGGTGCCAGTGAGCCTAAAAAGAGATGAATTGTAATCATAGGCAAGAGTACACAACCTAAGCCCCTAGAAAGTGTAAAATTCTGATACAATCAATACACATAATGTGCAAAACGATGTCAGGATACAGGGGGATAGTATATCGCATGCCATAGTCAGGCGGACATATTGTGTGAGAGATTCACAAAAACGTGTACAGAACACAGTCAGCATGCTAATATCACTGTATATGTAAGTATGTCACTGTTGCTCAAATAGCACATACAGATAAACCACCAATGGGAGCTGTGCATGGCAAGTGCCGCTATAGTCCAGGTACACATAAAAGTCCATGAAGAACAATGATATCATTGTGTAAATAACAGATCACCATACCCCAACACCAGCAGCCTTCATCCATATGCAGTGAGAAAGTGGGGGAAAGGGTAGGAAGCCTGTGAACGTGCTCGTGATTGATTGGGCTCCTTCCTTCCCTCCTGTAAGTGAAACAGAACAAAAACAATTTTAATATCTTAAAAACACAGAAATAGCAAATCATTAAACAATATTGCTATTCATAATCTAATGTGTTAATGACATGGAGGAAGAAGGTGGAGATCAGATCTAAGCAAATCTAGCCTCCTGTGTGTCTTGAGATCATAGGTCAAAAGATACATGAGACAAATGAATAGAACAAGTAAATAAATAGGAAGGGTCAGAGTATAATCAAAACCCAGGAGGTAGAAGTAACAGCTGAAGTCAAGCAAATGTAACAGACATTATTTCAGATGTACCGCCATCTCCTTATCCTGGTTCAATCCCCCGGGGTGTTTGGTCTGAAAATCCACGATATATTTGGATTCCCTCTGTCTCAGTTTCAGAACTCTGTCGCCACCCCTGGGATTATTGGGAATTTGTTCTAAAATAAAAAATCTTAGAAGGCCAGGATTGGAGAAATGTCTTTCATTACAATGGCGAGCCACAGCATATTTTTCATCGGAGTGTGTAATGGCCCGATAGTGCTCCAGCACCCGTTTTTTCGCCATCAAGGTAGTACTACCTATGTACCACAATTTGCAGGGGCCCACAATCACGTAAATAACAAAAGTGGAGCTGCAGGTTAGGAATTGTGTAATTTCCTTATAAATCCCATTGCAGTTGACCTTCTTACAGAAATAGCTGTTTTTACAGGCCTTACAATGGCCGCATGGAAAAAATCCCTGCAGACCATGTTCTTGTCTCTGGGGATACCTAGTAACATCATTATGCATTAGGTGATCCCTAAAGTTCCTCCCCTTCCTGTACGTGACACTGGGTCTACTGGGAATGAGATCACCAATGATAGTGTCTGTTCTAAGAATATCCCAGTTTTTGTTAAGAATGCCCTGTATCTTCCGAGAATCGGCACTATATGTCAGAATAATCCTGGTCTCAGTGTCGTCTGCATCAGTGGTTGGGGCTGTGTTACAAAGGATTTTCTGGGTAAGATCAACAACTTACAGTTAGATGACGAATGTCTATTGATTACCTTAGACGTACAATCCCTATATACGATCATCGATCACGAACAAGGGCTTGCAGCGTGTGAACACTTTCTTAACACCAGGCCCCTACACTACAGGGAACACAACAAGATGATTTTGGGCATGATCAAGTTTTGTCTATCTAACACATTTTTCTTTTTGACGGTATCCTATATAGAAAGATTACGGGTACCGCGATGGGTTCCTGCTTTGCGCCGAGTCTCGCGAATCTGTTCATGGGCAAGTGGGAAGAAGAGATATTCACCAATCCTAATCTTGTCAAATACTTAGGACAGACAGTTATGTGGTTAAGATATATCGATGATTTGTTTCTTGTCTGGAAGGGCACGGAAACTGAAGCCCTGGAATTTATTGACCATCTTAACACTAATAACTGTAACATAGTTCTTACCAGTACCAACAGTAAGAGTTCAGCAGAGTACCTTGATGTCAAACTGAACATTGAGGGCAAATCCGTACTGACGACTCTTTACAGGAAAGCGACAGCAGGCAACAGTATCCTGCATGCTCTGAGCAGCCACCCGGATACTCTCAAGTGGAGCATCCCCTATGGTGAGCTGCTCAGAGCAAAGAGGAACTGCAATACTGAGATCTCCTATCAGCAGGAGAGTGCTAGGATGTTGGAACGCTTTAGAACCAGAGGCTATCCCAATTGGGTACTGAACAAAGCTAAAGGCAGAGCTGATATGGTAGACAGGGATGCCACTCTTTCCAACACAGCCCCAACCACTGATGCAGACGACACTGAGACCAGGATTATTCTGACATATAGTGCCGATTCTCGGAAGATACAAGGCATTCTTAACAAAAACTGGGATATTCTTAGAACAGACACTATCATTGGTGATCTCATTCCCAGTAGACCCAGTGTCACGTACAGGAAGGGGAGGAACTTTAGGGATCACCTAATGCATAATGATGTTACTAGGTATCCCCAGAGACAAGAACATGGTCTGCAGAGATTTTTTCCATGCGGCCATTGTAAGGCCTGTAAAAACAGCTATTTCTGTAAGAAGGTCAACTGCAATGGGATTTATAAGGAAATTACACAATTCCTAACCTGCAGCTCCACTTTTGTTATTTACGTGATTGTGTGCCCCTGCAAATTGTGGTACATAGGTAGTACTACCTTGATGGCGAAAAAACGGGTGCTGGAGCACTATCGGGCCATTACACACTCCGATGAAAAATATGCTGTGGCTCGCCATTGTAATGAAAGACATTTCTCCAATCCTGGCCTTCTAAGATTTTTTATTTTAGAACAAATTCCCAATAATCCCAGGGGTGGCGACAGAGTTCTGAAACTGAGACAGAGGGAATCCAAATATATCGTGGATTTTCAGACCAAACACCCCGGGGGATTGAACCAGGATGAGGAGATGGCGGTACATCTGAAATAATGTCTGTTACATTTGCTTGACTTCAGCTGTTACTTCTAACTCCTGGGTTTTGATTATACTCTGACCCTTCCTATTTATTTACTTGTTCTATTCATTTGTCTCATGTATCTTTTGACCTATGATCTTAAGACACACAGGAGGCTAGATTTGCTTAGATCTGATCTCCACCTTCTTCCTCCATGTCATTAACACATTAGATTATGAATAGCAATATTGTTTAATGATTTGCTATTTCTGTGTTTTTAAGATATTAAAATTGTTTTTGTTCTGTTTCACTTACAGGAGGGAAGGAAGGAGCCCAATCAATCACAAGCACGTTCACGGGCTTCCTACCCTTTCCCCCACTTTCTCACTGCATATGGATGAAGGCTGCTGGTGTTGGGGTATGGTGATCTGTTATTTACACAATGACATCATTGTTCTTCATGGACTTTTATGTGTACCTGGACTATAGCGGCACTTGCCATGCACAGCTCCCATTGGAGGTTTATCTGTATGTGCTATTTGAGCAACAGTGACATACTTACATATACAGTGATATTAGCATGCTGACTTTGTTCTGTACACGTTTTTGTGAATCTCTCACACAATATGTCCGCCTGACTATGGCATGCGATATACTATCCCCCTGTATCCTGACATCGTTTTGCACATTATGTGTATTGATTGTATCAGAATTTTACACTTTCTGGGGGCTTAGGTTGTGTACTCTTGCCTATGATTACAATTCATCTCTTTTTAGGCTCACTGGCACCTGCCTGTACGTTTTACATGATGTAATGAATAAGATATACATGTACATACTGTCTACAGTTCATATCAGCAGTGTATTTTACTAGTACACATGATTTACGTTTGAATTGCCATTACAAGATGTCTGCCAGGTTGACGATACGAATAAGGTAACACAATATGTTGTCCTTTGTTATTGTTTACCCCTCCAGAAAACTTTATCCATTGCTCACTCACTTTCTTTCCTTACGTGATCAAGACTCTGCATAGAGTTGAAACGCGTTGTGTGAGGAATAAACACCTCTTTGGGTATTATTTTGGATTCTGGTATTTTCTGGTGACTGAGAGTGCAGCATTGGACTTTGTGGGGACATATATATATATATATTCTTTCACAGTCCAAGCGCATTCTGGACTACAGAAGAAATTACAGTCAGCACGGCGCAGACATGTCGAGTAACACCCAACGAGAGCGCGAGACAGAAGCCGAAGAGCTGTTCAAAAATTTGGGTGCGACGACTACACAACGAGCTGAGGAGGGTAAGAATACAACTATGAGCCCTAATCCTGACCTGAAAACTCTTTTAAAAACACTCGAAAAACATCAGAGAAGCGAGATGATGAAGTGGTGGGAGGAAATCTCACTTACCAAATACGAAGAAGCAGGTCGAGTCCCACGAGGTTTAAGAATTATGTTAGCGCCCAATTTCGACAATATTCATCCTGAAATGCTTGTAGAGTGGGCAGACAACAACCTCAACGCTTCCATGAATGTGGTCAGGATCTTAATTAAATATGCTCGAATTGATCGTAATGCACTCCTTAAACAAATTGAAGAAACCAATGAACAACTTAATCAACGACCAGAAATCGAAGAAATCTTGAAGGCAAGAAAGGAAATTGATGACAGAATCAAAAAACAGGAGGAGAAAATCAAACTAAGAAAAGTACGTAAATTCACCAGGGACAAAGAGGACTACGAACTGGGACAGATTTTCACATTTGCCCGTCGTTACGATAATGCCAGAAAAAAACGTTCCGATATATTGACGGCAACCACACAAAACATACCAACCACAAGTGGGCATCTCATGACGGTTGGATCGGATACACCCGATTCTGCTTCCTTGACTAGCGGAAGTGAGGGGGAAGAAATGAATCGTACGAGTTCCAATACGATGCTAACCGTCCTTCAACCAGGAGAGGAACTGAATTTTTTGGCCGAGGACCGCCGTCAGACCCTTAGGCCGCGGAATCCACAAATATCCACAGGGTCAAGCGCAATAAGAAGCGCAGCGCCAGGAGAAAAGCCCGCAACGCAAAGAGGCAGAAGAGGGCAATGGCGACGACGCTAAGTAAAGTAAGTGACAGCAACACCATGGTCAACCTTTCTAAAATTCCACTTACTACTGCTGAAGAAAATATTTTGTCACTGGGCCTCTCCTATTGCGCAAGTAATAATTTTAATTATTGCAAAACCAGAGTGGACATGTTCAGTTTCTCCAGAAAACTGAAATTAAAGAAATTTTTCACCATCAAAGATGGAAACAAACGTCAAACTTCCTCAGACATCACGGCCACCGCTACTAATTACAATCTAGAAGCAGCGGATACACACCTGCTCCTCACTATGGCTGAACTCAACAACGTCGAGATCAATTCCTCAAATGAACCTAATGACACACGATCCACACAGGACAGGCTCTCAACCCTCATCAATGTCGATTCTTGTGCCGGACTCAGCCCATTCAAAGGGAAATCGAGCTTCACCCCTATGATGCCAAAAGACGCCGTAGACATCTTCCAGGAGATGGTCACCAACGATTTGAAAAACCTCTACAGGACGATTAGCCACAAAAAAGCTAAAATCAACCAACAAGAGCTACAATACAAAAATTTAATAACCAAACTTAACAACAACTCGAACTTAATAATCTGCACGTCCGACAAAGGAGGTAACGTAGTCTTATGGCCGAAGAATGAATATGAGACTGAAGCTAGAAGGCAACTCTCTGATGGCAGCTGCTACGAAAAAACAAACATCAAGAGCTACAACACCGCCAAAGAATCATTAAGAAAGATGTTGCATTCCTATAAGAGACAGGGATTGATCTCAAACAATGAATTCAATTTTTTACATAATGAATTCCCCATAATCCCTACACTTCGTCTCATACCGAAAATTCATAAAGGAGTGAGGCCGGTTCCAGGCAGACCCATTATTTCGGCCATTGACAGCATCAGTGAAAACACCAGTAGGTATGTGGATTATTTTTTACAGCCTCTAGTCCAGAATTTATCTACCTATATCAAAGACACAGGTGATTTCATTAGAAAACTGAACAATGTCAAATGGCAAGAGGGATTTCTGCTAGTGACTCTAGATATAGAGTCACTATACACAAGCATTGATCATGTTACCGGTATGGCTGCCACCAAACACTATCTGGAGCACAGGCCAATCAAATTTCACCAACACAACGCTATGCTTTTGGAATTAATTGACTGGGCCTTACACAATAACTATTTCATGTTTGGCAATGATCTATATTCCCAAAAGAGGGGAGTCGCCATGGGAGCTTGCTTCTCCCCCAGTTATGCCTGTCTCCATGTAGGCTGGTGGGAGGAGCAGGTTCTCATGGGTACATATGCGGATATCTTTGATTCTCAAATTGTTACTTGGTATAGATTTATTGATGATGTTTTTATGGTCTGGAACGGGGATTTTAAAAGTGTGATGAATTTTATTGAGGTTTTAAATAACAACACTTTTAATCTCAAATTCACCTCGCACGTTGACACCAGCTTAGTTGAGTTCCTTGACACTAAGGTCATGATCATTGACAACAAAATTGAGACAACACTCTATAGAAAACCCACTGCTGGCAACTCCATCTTGCACGCCAGCAGTGCCCATCCCCAGCATCTCATAAAAAGTATCCCCTATGGGGAACTCCTCCGCATTAAGCGCATTTGCAGTTCATCTGAGGAGAGAATAAGATGCTCAGAAGAAGCTATAATGAGGATGACGGAAAGAGGGTACACTGAGAGGATCTTGAGGGATGCTTACAAAAAAGTGCAGAGTCTGCCTAGAGATGCATTATTAATTGACAAATCGAGCATACCCATTTTGAATACACCAGATCCAGGGTCAGATGATCCATTTCCGGATGCCCCACGTCTGATCATGACTTACAACAAACAACACCACAGAATCAGGGCCATTATTAACAAAAACTGGCCCATTCTGCTCACTGATGGTGTTCTGGCCCCTATGCTACCCCCTAAATCTATAATCACATTCAGAAGGGCCAGGACCATGAAGGGAGATCTCATGAAATCAAACAAGGATAAACCCTCAAACAGTGCATGGCTCAAACCGAAAAATTGTTTTTTTAAGTGCACAAGCTGTAGGGCCTGCAAGTTCGGTCAAAACACCACTGAATATTGTGTTCCCTTCAGTCCCAGTGCAAGACAAATCAAGGGCCACTACACCTGTAGATCAGAATTCGTGGTGTATGTTCTCAAGTGCACATGTGGTTTAAATTACATCGGTAGTACCAAACTCCAAGCCCATGTCAGAATCCTCCAGCACTTGAGAGCCATCGTTAATAATGATTCTAGCTATCCCGTAGCGCGACATTTTAAAAGGTGCCACAACAATGACTTAGGTTGCCTTAAATACTTTGTGGTTGATAACGTCCCTGCATTACGCAGAGGGGGCAACAGAGAAAAAACCCTAAGACAACTCGAAACAAGGTATATCCTTGAGTTCGACAGTAAGGCACCCACGGGACTTAACAATACCGAAGACTTATACAACTGTATCTGAAAATAGCATTATTAGTATTTACCAGTTTTACAATTTGACTCATGATGATGCCCATTGATATTCTATTTCTATTTATGTGATCAATTGTTCCCTGTCTCTAGTCCTTTTATCTCTTTTATCTCTTTTATCTTTCTATTTTTATCTCTCTGTTTTTGGTTGTTAGATACATCTTTCCTGATACTGGTGTCTTCGGCATTTCCAATTGAACTCCCATACAATTTGGTTTTTGCAGTATTCACCGCAATGTATTTGGGACCATCGCTACCGAAGACACGCTAACTCAACATCTGGTTGATTTCATTTGCTTATTGAAATTAGTTTTTTGTAATTGAATTTATATATGATGTTCTTTGTGGTATATTTCAATATTCTGTTTATTTCACATTTATCAATACTTTCTCCTTCTTGCTTTTAGTCTTTTTCTCATCCTTTCATTTCATTTTTCACACATTTTTGCACTTTGTTCACTTTAAAAAAAGGTATTTATATACCAAAAAAACAAATACGAATTCGACCGACATACTTGTTACCAGTATAGTAGCCTCTCTGGTTCATGAGCAGAAGGATGCGTTGTACTTTTATTTTTTCAATAATCATGAATAGGGTTAAGATTTTCTTTGCAGACCAATGTAGACATCTAAATTGCATTTCTTGCTTTAATACAATCGTGGTATTTTATATTGTCAATTGTGCCTCAACAACTAGGTCTGGGTTTTATTATATGATATATATTTCTGTATTTAGATATGGTCATTTTATGCATATACCTTATGTGACTAGTTATATTGTGCACTTTATTGCGTATTTTGTACATAGAAATTCTTGCGATTTGCACTTTAATCCAATTTGCTAAATTTTGCACAACAAGCATCTGCACTTTATAAGAACTCATATTCATGTATTTGTACACGTGCTCAACAATTTATCATGACAAGTGATAACTTCTGTTTTTAATTGAATACAATTAATCCAGATTTCTTTTATGTCGTTCCACACCACTCACCATGTGATCACTTAGTGCTGTATATATAAGGATGTTCAGTATGGTTGTTATTCTATGTGATCAAGGCCACCTGCTAGGCCGAAACGCGTAATGGCATGTCATGCCGATGCTGACTCTGAATAAATCTCCTTGAAGCACGACTAGGTGTCCGTATGCTTTCTCCTCGCCTGCCTGGAAGTGGATGAATGCGCCTGGTACTCGTATCATTTTGTTGGTAGTGGGACTGCTACCAATCACGGACCCCCTCGACGTTAGCTGGCCGCCGCTTTCAGCCACTTTAGGACTTCTTTTCTTGAACGGAAATCCGTGGCGGCCCCCAGTGGAAACTACGAATCCCAGAAGAACCTTGACAGCGCATTGCCGGATGTTGCCCTGCACGGCATTTCCCGACAACTCTTTCAAGACGAACTAAAACTACGGAAGATCACGGGTGCCGAGGTAGTGCTTCCTTATTATTCTTTCACAGTCCAAGCGCATTCTGGACTACAGAAGAAATTACAGTCAGCACGGCGCAGACATGTCGAGTAACACCCAACGAGAGCGCGAGACAGAAGCCGAAGAGCTGTTCAAAAATTTGGGTGCGACGACTACACAACGAGCTGAGGAGGGTAAGAATACAACTATGAGCCCTAATCCTGACCTGAAAACTCTTTTAAAAACACTCGAAAAACATCAGAGAAGTGAGATGATGAAGTGGTGGGAGGAAATCTCACTTACCAAATACGAAGAAGCAGGTCGAGTCCCACGAGGTTTAAGAATTATGTTAGCGCCCAATTTCGACAATATTCATCCTGAAATGCTTGTAGAGTGGGCAGACAACAACCTCAACGCTTCCATGAATGCGGTCAGGATCTTAATTAAATATGCTCGAATTGATCGTAATGCACTCCTTAAACAAATTGAAGAAACCAATGAACAACTTAATCAACGACCAGAAATCGAAGAAATCTTGAAGGCAAGAAAGGAAATTGATGACAGAATCAAAAAACAGGAGGAGAAAATCAAACTAAGAAAAGTACGTAAATTCACCAGGGACAAAGAGGACTACGAACTGGGACAGATTTTCACATTTGCCCGTCGTTACGATAATGCCAGAAAAAAACGTTCCGATATATTGACGGCAACCACACAAAACATACCAACCACAAGTGGGCATCTCATGACGGTTGGATCGGATACACCCGATTCTGCTTCCTTGACTAGCGGAAGTGAGGGGGAAGAAATGAATCGTACGAGTTCCAATACGATGCTAACCGTCCTTCAACCAGGAGAGGAACTGAATTTTTTGGCCGAGGACCGCCGTCAGACCCTGAGGCCGCGGAATCCACAAATATCCACAGGGTCAAGCGCAATAAGAAGCGCAGCGCCAGGAGAAAAGCCCGCAACGCAAAGAGGCAGAAGAGGGCAATGGCGACGACGCTAAGTAAAGTAAGTGACAGCAACACCATGGTCAACCTTTCTAAAATTCCACTTACTACTGCTGAAGAAAATATTTTGTCACTGGGCCTCTCCTATTGCGCAAGTAATAATTTTAATTATTGCAAAACCAGAGTGGACATGTTCAGTTTCTCCAGAAAACTGAAATTAAAGAAATTTTTCACCATCAAAGATGGAAACAAACGTCAAACTTCCTCAGACATCACGGCCACCGCTACTAATTACAATCTAGAAGCAGCGGATACACACCTGCTCCTCACTATGGCTGAACTCAACAACGTCGAGATCAATTCCTCAAATGAACCTAATGACACACGATCCACACAGGACAGGCTCTCAACCCTCATCAATGTCGATTCTTGTGCCGGACTCAGCCCATTCAAAGGGAAATCGAGCTTCACCCCTATGATGCCAAAAGACGCCGTAGACATCTTCCAGGAGATGGTCACCAACGATTTGAAAAACCTCTACAGGACGATTAGCCACAAAAAAGCTAAAATCAACCAACAAGAGCTACAATACAAAAATTTAATAACCAAACTTAACAACAACTCGAACTTAATAATCTGCACGTCCGACAAAGGAGGTAACATAGTCTTATGGCCGAAGAATGAATATGAGACTGAAGCTAGAAGGCAACTCTCTGATGGCAGCTGCTACGAAAAAACAAACATCAAGAGCTACAACACCGCCAAAGAATCATTAAGAAAGATGTTGCATTCCTATAAGAGACAGGGATTGATCTCAAACAATGAATTCAATTTTTTACATAATGAATTCCCCATAATCCCTACACTTCGTCTCATACCGAAAATTCATAAAGGAGTGAGGCCGGTTCCAGGCAGACCCATTATTTCGGCCATTGACAGCATCAGTGAAAACACCAGTAGGTATGTGGATTATTTTTTACAGCCTCTAGTCCAGAATTTATCTACCTATATCAAAGACACAGGTGATTTCATTAGAAAATTGAACAATGTCAAATGGCAAGAGGGATTTCTGCTAGTGACTCTAGATATAGAGTCACTATACACAAGCATTGATCATGTTACCGGTATGGCTGCCACCAAACACTATCTGGAGCACAGGCCAATCAAATTTCACCAACACAACGCTATGCTTTTGGAATTAATTGACTGGGCCTTACACAATAACTATTTAATGTTTGGCAATGATCTATATTCCCAAAAGAGGGGAGTCGCCATGGGAGCTTGCTTCTCCCCCAGTTATGCCTGTCTCCATGTAGGCTGGTGGGAGGAGCAGGTTCTCATGGGTACATATGCGGATATCTTTTATTCTCAAATTGTTACTTGGTATAGATTTATTGATGATGTTTTTATGGTCTGGAACGGGGATTTTAACAGTGTGATGAATTTTATTGAGGTTTTAAATAACAACACTTTTAATCTCAAATTCACCTCGCACGTTGACACCAGCTTAGTTGAGTTCCTTGACACTAAGGTCATGATCATTGACAACAAAATTGAGACAACACTCTATAGAAAACCCACTGCTGGCAACTCCATCTTGCACGCCAGCAGTGCCCATCCCCAGCATCTCATAAAAAGTATCCCCTATGGGGAACTCCTCCGCATTAAGCGCATTTGCAGTTCATCTGAGGAGAGAATAAGATGCTCAGAAGAAGCTATAATGAGGATGACGGAAAGAGGGTACACTGAGAGGATCTTGAGGGATGCTTACAAAAAAGTGCAGAGTCTGCCTAGAGATGCATTATTAATTGACAAATCGAGCATACCCATTTTGAATACACCAGATCCAGGGTCAGATGATCCATTTCCGGATGCCCCACGTCTGATCATGACTTACAACAAACAACACCACAGAATCAGGGCCATTATTAACAAAAACTGGCCCATTCTGCTCACTGATGGTGTTCTGGCTCCTATGCTACCCCCTAAATCTATAATCACATTCAGAAGGGCCAGGACCATGAAGGGAGATCTCATGAAATCAAACAAGGATAAACCCTCAAACAGTGCATGGCTCAAACCGAAAAATGGTTTTTTTAAGTGCACAAGCTGTAGGGCCTGCAAGTTCGGTCAAAACACCACTGAATATTTTGTTCCCTTCAGTCCCAGTGCAAGACAAATCAAGGGCCACTACACCTGTAGATCAGAATTCGTGGTGAATGTTCTCAAGTGCACATGTGGTTTAAATTACATCGGTAGTACCAAACTCCAAGCCCATGTCAGAATCCTCCAGCACTTGAGAGCCATCGTTAATAATGATTCTAGCTATCCCGGTAGCGCGACATTTTAAAAGATGCCACAACAATGACTTAGGTTGCCTTAAATACTTTGTGGTTGATAACGTCCCTGCATTACGCAGAGGGGGCAACAGAGAAAAAACCCTAAGACAACTCGAAACAAGGTATATCCTTGAGTTCGACAGTAAGGCACCCACGGGACTTAACAATACCGAAGACTTATACAACTGTATCTGAAAATAGCTATATTAGTATTTACCAGTTTTACAATTTGACTCATGATGATGCCCATTGATATTCTATTTCTATTTATGTGATCAATTGTTCCCTGTCTCTAGTCCTTTTATCTCTTTTATCTCTTTTATCTTTCTATTTTTATCTCTCTGTTTTTGGTTGTTAGATACATCTTTCCTGATACTGGTGTCTTCGGCATTTCCAATTGAACTCCCATACAATTTGGTTTTTGCAGTATTCACCGCAATGTATTTGGGACCATCGCTACCGAAGACACGCTAACTCAACATCTGGTTGATTTCATTTGCTTATTGAAATTAGTTTTTTGTAATTGAATTTATATATGATGTTCTTTGTGGTATATTCATATTCTGTTTATTTCACATTTATCAATACTTTCTCCTTCTTGCTTTTAGTCTTTTTCTCATCCTTTCATTTCATTTTTCACACATTTTTGCACTTTGTTCACTTTAAATGGTATTTATATACCAAAAAAACAAATACGAATTCGACCGACATACTTGTTACCAGTATAATAGCCTCTCTGGTTCATGAGCAGAAGGATGCGTTGTACTTTAATTTTTTCAATAATCATGAATAGGGTTAAGATTTTCTTTGCAGACCAATGTAGACATCTAAATTGCATTTCTTGCTTTAATACAATCGTGGTATTTTATATTGTCAATTGTGCCTCAACAACTAGGTCTGGGTTTTATTATATGATATATATTTCTGTATTTAGATATGGTCATTTTATGCATATACCTTATGTGACTAGTTATATTGTGCACTTTATTGCGTATTTTGTACATAGAAATTCTTGCGATTTGCACTTTAATCCAATTTGCTAAATTTTGCACAACAAACATCTGCACTTTATAAGAACTCATATTCATGTATTTGTACACGTGCGCAACAATTTATCATGACAAGTGATAACTTCTGTTTTTAATTGAATACAATTAATCCAGATTTCTTTTATGTCGTTCCACACCACTCACCATGTGATCACTTAGTGCTGTATATGGATGTTCAGTATGGTTGTTATTCTATGTGATCAAAGCCACCTGCTGGCCAAAACGCGTAATGGCATGTCATGCCGATGCTGACTCTGAATAAATCTCCTTGAAGCACGACTAGGTGTCCGTATGCTTTCTCCTCGCCTGCCTGGAAGTGGATGAATGCGCCTGGTACTCATATATATATATATATATATATATATATATATATATATATATATATATATATATATATATATATATATATATATATATATATATATATATTGTGTATTAAGCTTTATTGTTCAATTACTTAAAATCATTCCAATATACTATCATTGCAATAATCTATAAAAGAAAAAAGAGTTAAAAACCCACACAAATTGCTACAGGTTATAAAGAAGTTAAAACATTAAAAACAGTTATCCAAACTGGAAGTAAAGTGTAAGTGCATAAAGCTTAGTGGGGAGTATCGTCAAGGTCTCTCTTGCTTGCTAGCCGGCTGGTTTCTTTTTGTAACTCAATTTTCTGTAACATTGCGGCCTGGATTGATTCTGTAAATTTCCCTAGCCACGCAACAGTTTGAGCTGTGTTAGCAGAAAAACACAGCTTTGAGGCTTCTCTGCATCGTACAAGACCATGAGACCTGCAGACGGGAAGTACCAGTTGGTGCCGCTCGCTAGCTAACTTTGGGCAGCAGCACAGCAGATGGAGCCAGGATTCACGATGGTAATTACAAAGTCGACATGCGGCTGAATTGTCCTTCCGGGCCCAGGCTTGGTTAAAGTCCGTGATGGGCAATGCAAGAAGTCTCATGTAGGTGATTTTTTTCCGAGCCTGGACTGTCACTGCTTGCTCAAAGGAAGGCTGTGGTTTTCCCACTATGTAGGAAGTGTCCAGTGATGAGAGATTGGGTGTAAGCTTTCCAGGTGTCTTTCATAGGATATTTTCTTGACCTGTGTGTTCACTGATCTTTTCCATGCGGTTACTGGAATGTTTAAGTTATGCAAGTTTTGAGCGTCTATTTCTAGCTCGTTATGGCTACTGGCAACTGAACCTGCCATGGAGATCCACCTTCTTCAAATATTGTTTTAATTTGCATTTTCAGAAAGGCTGCTGGAGCACGCAGGGTGCTAACATAGTATTTTAGAATATCCCCTTAGCAGATAATGTCCTGACAGGTGAGTCCCAGCTCCAACCTTACTCTTGCTTTCCTGGCCTGTCGTGGAAGTTCTAGGACCTTCTTATAGTCAGAAATTTGGTGGTTTGTGAGGAACTTAGTGAAGGCTCTGGGGAAAGCAAGGTGGCCTTAGTTAAGAGAGGGAACTAGTTTTGCTTTTAGGATTTTCAAGATGGGTTCAGCAGTCGGACTATGAAGTCGTCGATTGAGATTTCTCAAACTGTGTATGATGCCGGCCCCTTTGCTCCTTAGATGTTTCAGATAGACTGTGGGGTTTGCCTCTTCTGAGACGCAGATAGTTATAACTTCTGAATGTTCCGATTTGCATATATATATTACCTACTGGCGGTCGCCAGTAGGTAGTTATAGTTAGGACCTAGATTCCATTGGAAAAGCATTTTTTCATTTGCCAATATCTTTGGTGCTGTTTGACGAATCTTCGTGACATTTTCAAACCTAATGGCCTGGTCCGGTCAACTCCTGTCTTGAAAGTTTCAGGATGATTCATCAAGCGGCGGCCGAGAAAAAAAGCGGGGTCCCAAAATGCATTTTCTCCATGTTAATTCCTATAGGAATTTAGTTGCGGCTACAGCCGAACTGCTAAATGAAATTACACCAAATTTGGCAGAGAGTGCCCTCTTTGCTTTAAATGGTGAAAATCCGTTCAGTAGTTCCAGAGAAATTTACAAATAAAAAATATCGTTATCTGTTGACCGTGGTGGATCCGAGAACCCTCTCGAGCACGTGCTTCATTTTGATTGGCTGTCAACACTCCAAACAAGGAAGTGTTGGTAGCCATCCTGTGACTCGGTAAAACCGAGTCACAAGAAAAAAGGTTAAAAAAGGTTAAAAAAAGAAAAGGGAGCAGGGTAGAAGACCCCCAGGGCCTCAAAAAGCATTTGCGCTGGGTTTGCGAATCCTGAAGAGAACTTTTTTGAAAACAAAGTGCGGTCTCCAGCACTTCGTTATCTTAAAGCACCCGGGTGGGCCAGGTCACGGGGTTAATGTTTAATAATGACATGATGGCCTGTGGGGTCTTGTGGGGGCCAGAGAGGGCTCCCGCAGCCCCGGGGACCACAACCTCCCCAGAGCTTTTGACTTTAATTGCAGAGGGCCTTGTGCCCCCCCTGCAGCCCCTGGGACCTGCACCTCCCCGGGGTGTTTGACTTTAATTGCAGAGGGCCCCACCCTCCCACAGCCTTTGGAGCTTTGTAAACAAATTAAATAAAGAAAGTGTGGGTAGGGGCTCCTGCCCCCCCAAACGTCCCCGGGTACCACCACCTCCCCAGGGCATAAAGTACTTAAAAATTCAGGGGTCCATAGCAGACCCCCAGGCCCGGGGACCACCACCTCCCCAAGGCTTAAAAAATATGTTGGAGGGGGCCACACGGCCCTCCACCTGGAGCCCTCCTTGGCCCTGGGGCCCACACCCCCCAGGGCCGGCTAAGCAATGTCCCAGGATGCCCACCCCCGAGACATTGCAGTTTGCAATGACAGAGCGGGAGCAATGTTCCTGCCCTACCATTGTAAACTTCTGCTTTCCTTCATGGAAGTGAGAGAAGAAAACCTGCTCTTGGTTCCATGAAGCAAAGCAGTATTGCGTTTGGACAAGGGGAGCTGCATCTTAGCAATGCTTAGGCCCTGGGGGATGGGGTCCCCATGACCCAAATATAATTAGGGAAGGGGGGCCACGCAGCCCCCCTTTCCAAAGACCACATTAAAAAAGGTGGCATCTCTTCGGAGGCCCACCCCTTCCCTGCACCACTGTCCAAATGCACCTCCTGGTGCATTCTGAATTGGGGGATTAAGTCAACTAGACCACCAGGTACCTCCAGTAATCCCCACACATTGGGATTGCTGAGATGTGGTCCAAGGCCATGCCCCTTTTTACACCACTCTGCAAACGCGCCTCTTGGTGCACTGCTGGTGGGGCGATGAGGTCCTCTTGTGTCCTGAGGACCTCAGGACTAAAGTGTATGTCATCCCCCGAGCAGCATTGCACCAGGAGGTGTGTTTTCAGAGTGGTGTAAAAGGGTGCGTGGCCTCGGACCACTCTCAGCAATCTAGCTGTGTGGGGCTTTCTAGAGATAACAGGAGTGCTAGTTGGCCCCCAGGGACCCTCAGGATGCAAGGGGACTTCATCCCCTGACCAAGATCATGCCAGGAGGTGCATTTGCAGAGTAGTGGAGAAGGGGACTTGACCTGTGCCCACCTCTCAGTAATCCCACTATCTGGGGCTTACTGGAGGTATCAGGCAGACTAGTTGGCCCCTAAGGACCCCCAACAGAGAAGGGGATGTTAATCCCCATCGAAGAGCACCCCAGGGAGCGCATTTGCAGACTAGTGGTCAAAGGGGGTGTGGTCTGCCATGAGAACGTAGCAATGCTGCTGTGTGGGATTTATTGAAGGTAATAGGAGGGGTGGTTGGCACCCAAGGTTGTCTTTGGGGGTCACCTACTCCTCCTGTTACCTCCACTAAGTCCCACTCAGTGGGATTGCTAAGAGGTCTTCGAAGGCCATGCCCCCCCCCCTTTCTCCACCACTCTGCAAACATGCCTGCTGGCACAGTACTAGTTGGGAGATAAATTCCACTTTACTCCTGAGGGACTTTGGGGGCCAAGAAGCCCTCCTAACACCTCCTGTAAGTCCTACACAGTGGAATTCCTGAGCACTGGTTGAAGGCTCATCCCTGGTTCTCCAACACTCTGCAAATGCGAGTACCAGTTAATGAAGCATTTGTAATGTAAAAGGTCTCGCATTTGCAAGAGTTTTATAATAATGTTTTTTTGGAGTGGAGTGGATGTACTTTGTGTGTAGTGGAATTATGTGGTATGTTGTACAGTGAAATTATGTGGATAGAAAGTATGTGGTATTTAATGTATAGGAATTATGTAGAGTGGGATTATTATGTTATGTGAAAGAAATTATGTTGTATGGTAGTCTGTGTTGTGGAGTGGTAACCTCAGGTTTAGTCTTCCTCATTTTCATAGAATCTAAATTATGAACTCCCTGAGACAAACTGAGGAGCACTTCTGGACCTAGTCAGAGGTATGAGCAAGGCCACTGGAATTATGCAAATGTTTGGCTGCACCGACTTTCGCACAATTATAAATTTTCCACATTTGCCACATAATCCATCATCTGCTGCCTAATCTGAAGATTTGAACAAAATAAGTCTTGTTTTTAGCTCAAATGGCTCAAACGTTACCAAAAATGCAGCGACAAGTGTTACAGCATGATGAAAGGTCCTTTGCAAACCTAGAATGGTCACCTGTTACTCATTGCTAAATGTGCCGGTTAAATTGGTACTAATGGTGCGCAAGCCACTCTTGCTTCTTTATGTGCCTCTCTTGCCTCTTTCTGCATTTCTGTTGCTTCTTTATGCACCTTTCTTTATTTATCTGCACTTCTCTTGCCTCTTTCTGCACTCCTCTTGCCTCTTTCTATACCTCTGTTGGTACTTTCTGCACTCCTCTTGCTTCTTTCAGCACCTCTCTTGTAAATTTCTGTACCCATGTTCCCTCTTTCCGCAGTTCTCTTACCTCTTTCTGCACCTCTGTTGCTTATTTCTGTACTTCTCTTGCCTCTTTCTGCACTCCTCTTGCCTCCTTCTACACCTCTGTTGCTTCTTTGTGCACTTCTCTTGCCTCTTTTGGCACCCCTCTTGCCTCTTTCTGTACCCATGTTGCTTCTTTCTGCCCTACTCTTGCTTCTTTCTGTACCTGTTTTGCTTCTTACTGTACCTCTCTTGCATCTTTCTGCACACCCCTGCCTCTTTCTGCACCCTTCTTCTCTCTTTCTGCACCCATCTTCCCTCTTTCTGCACCTCTTTTGTCTCTATCTGTACTTCTCTTACCTCTTTCTGCACCTCTGTTGCTTCTTCTGTACCCTTCTTGTACCTTTCTTCTTTGTTTCTGCAACTCTCTTGTCTGTTTCATCACTTCTCTTGTTTCTTTCTGCATCTCTGTTGCTTCTTTCAGTACTTCTCTTGTCTCTTTCATCACTTCTCTTGCTTCTTTCTGCACATCAGTTGCCTCTTTCTGCACCCCTCTTACCTCTTTCTACAACCCTCTTTGATCTTTCTGCACCTTACTTATGTCTTTCTGCAACCTTGTTCCCTCTTTCTGCAACTCTCTTGCCTGTTTCTGTACGTCTCTTGCCTCTTTCTGCACCTCTCCTGCCCATTTCTGCACCTCTGTTGGTTCTTTCTGCACTTCTCTTGCCTCTCTCTGTATCCCTATTACCTCTTTCTGCACCTCTGTTGGTTCTTTCTGCACTTCTCTTGCTTCTTTCTACACCTCTCATGCTTCTTTCTGTACCACTCTTGCCTCTTTCTGCACCCCTCTTCCCTCTTTCTGCACCTCTCTTTCCTCTTTCTGCACCCCTGTTCCCTCTTTCTGCAGTTCTTTTGCCTCTTTCTGCACCTCTGTTTCTTCTTTCTGCACTTCTCTTGCCTTTTCTGCAACCCTTTTGCCTCTTTCTGCACCTCTGTTGATTCTTTGTGCACTCCTTTTGCTTCTATCGGCACCTCTCTTGCAAATTTCTGCACCCCTCTTACCTCTTTCTGCACCTCTGTTGCTTCTTTCTACACTTCTCTTGCTTCTTTTTACACCTCTTGTGCTTCTTTCTGCACTACTCTAGCCTCTTTCTGTAGCCCTCTTCCCTCTTTCTGCACCTCTCTTTCTTCTTTCGGAACACCTGTTCCCTCTTTCTGCACATCTGTTGCTTCTGTCTGCACTTCTCTTGCCTCTTTCTGCACTCCTCTTGCCTCCTTCTAGACCTCTGTTGCTTCTTTGTGCACTTCTCTTGCCTTTTCTGCACACCTCTTGCATCTTTTTGCACCCATGTTCCTTCTTTCTGCACTTCTCTTGCTTCTTTCTGTTCCTCTCTTGCTTCTTTCTGCACCCCTTGCTTCTTTCTGCACCTCACTTGCCCTTTTCCACACCTTCTCCTGCCTCTTTTTGCACCTGCCTTGCCTCTTTCAGCTCTACTCTTCCTTTTTTCTGCACCTGTCTCGTTTCTTTCAGCAACTCTCTTGTCTGTTTTATCACTTCTCTTGCTTCTTTCTGCACCCCACTTGCTTCTTTCAGCACTTCTCTTGCATCTTTCTTCACTTCTTTTGCCTGTTTCTGTAACTCTCTAGTCTCTTTCATCACTTCTCTTGCTTCTTTCAGCACCTCTGTTCCCTCTTTCTGCATTTCCCTTTCCTTTTTCTGCACCTCTGTTGCTTCTTTCTGCACTTCTCTTGGCTCTTTCTGCACCCCTCTTGCCTCTTTCTGCACCACTCTTCCCTCTTTCTGCACTTCTCTTGCCTCTTTCTGCACCCCTGTTCCCTCTTTCTGCATTTCCCTTGCCTTTTTCTGCACCTATGTTGCTTCTTTCTTCACTTCTCTTGCCTCTTTCTGCACTCCTCTTGCCTCTTTCTGTACCTCCGTTGGTACTTTCTGCACTCCTCTTGCTTTTTTGGCACCTCTCTGGAACATTTCTATACCCCTGTTCCCTCTTTCTGCAGTTCTCCTGCCTCTTTCTGCACCTCTGTTGCTTCTTTCTGCACTTCTCTTGCCTCTTTATGCACTCCTCTTGCCTCCTTCTACACCATCTTTCTGCACCTATTTTGCTTCTGCACTACTCTTGCTTCTTTCTGTATCTGTCTTGCTTCTCCCTGTACCTCTCTTGCTTTTTTTCTACACCCCCTTGGCTCTTTCTGCACCCCTCTTCTCTCTTTCTGTACCCCTCATCCTTCTTTCTGCACCTCGCTTGTCTCTTTCTACACTTCTCTTACCTCTTTCTGCACCTCTGTTGCTTCTTTCTGCACCCTCCTTGTCTCTATCTGTACACCCCTTCCCTCTTTCTGCACATCTCTTTCCACTTTCTGCATTTCACTTCCGTCTTTCTGCACTTCTCTTCCCTAATTCTGCACACCTCTTGCCTCTACCTGCACATCACTTTCCTCTTTCTGCACCTCTCTGGCCTCTTTCTGCACTTCTCTTCCTTTTATCATACCTACTTTCTGCACCTTTTTTGCTTCTTTCTGGACATCTCTTCCTACTTTCTTCACTTCACTTCACTCTTTCTGCACTTCTCTTCCCTAATTCTGCCACTTTCTGTACCTCTCTTGCCTCTTTGTGCACCCCTCTTCCCCCTTTATGCTCCTCTGTTCCTTCTTTCTGCACCTCTGTACCTTCTTTCTGCACTTCATTTTTTTCTTGCTGCACAACTCTTGCTTCATTCTGCTCCCCTTGTGCCTCTTTCTGCACCCCTCTTCATTCTTTTTGCACCCCTGCAACTCTGTTGCTCCTTTCTGCACTACTCTTGCTTCTTTCTGAATATCTCTTGCTTCTTTTTGCACCACTTGTGCTTCTTTCTGCACCCCTTTTTCTTCACCCCTGTTGCCTCTTTCTGCACCTCTGTTCCTTCTTTCTGCACTTCTTTTGTTTCTTTCTGCAACTCTCTTGCTTCTTTCTGCATGTCTCTTGGTCCTTTCTGGACCCCTCATGCCTATTTCACACCCCTCTTTCCTCTTTCTGCACCCTTCTTGCCTCTTTCTGCACCTCTGTTCCTTCTTTCTGCTCTACTCTTGCTTCTTTCTGTACCTGTCTTGCTTCTCCCTGTACATCTCTTGCTTTTTTCTGCACCCCCTTGGCTCTTTCTGCACCCCTCTTCTCTCTTTCTGTACCCCCTTCCTTCTTTCTGCAACTCTCTTGTCTCTTTCTGCACTTCTCTTATCTCTTTCTGCACCACTGTTGCTCCTTTCTGCACCCTCATTGTCTCTAGCTGTACACCCCTTCCCTCTTTCTGCACATCTCTTTCCACTTTCTGCATTTCACTTCCCTCTTTCTGCACTTCTCTTCCCTAATTCTGCACCCCTCTTGCCTCTGCCTGCACTTCACTTTCCTCTTTCTGCACCTCTCTGGCCTCTTTCTGTACTTCTCTTCCTTTTATCATATCTACTTTCTGCACCTTTTTTGCTTCTTTCTGCACATCTCTTCCTACTTTCTGCACTTCACTTCACTCTTTCAGCACTTCTCTTCCCTAATTCTGCACCCCTCTTGTCTCTGCCTGCACCTCACTTTCCTCTTTCTGCACCTCTCCTGCCTCTTTCTGCACTTCTCTTCCTTTTATCACATCTACTTTCTGCACCTTTTTTGCCTCTTTCTGCACCTCTGTTGCCTCTTTCTGCACCTCACTTGCTTCTTTCTGCACACATCTTACCACTTTCTGCACCTCTCTTGCCTCTTTGTGCACCCCTCATCCCCCTTTATGCTCCTCTGTTCCTTCTTTCTGCACTACTCTTGCCTCTTTCTGCACCTCTGTACCTTCTTTCTGCACTTCATTTTTTTCTTGCTGCACAACTCTTGCTTCATTCTGCTCTCCTTGTGCCTCTTTCTGCACCCCTCTTCATTCTTTTTGCACCCCTGCAACTCTGTTGCTTCTTTCTGCACTACTCTTGCTTCTTTCTGCACATCTCTTGCTTCTTTTTACACCACTCGTGCTTCTTTCTGCACCCCTCTTTCTTCACCCCTGTTGCCTCTTTCTGCACCTCTGTTGCTTCTTTCTGCACTTCTTTTGTTTCTTTCTGCAACTCTCGTGCTTCTTTCTGCATGTCTCTTGCTCCTTTCTGGACCCCTCATGCCTATTTCACACCCCTCTTTCCTCTTTCTGCACCCTTCTTGCCTCTTTCTGCACCTCTGTTTCTTCATTCTGCAGTTCTTTTGTTTCTTTCTGTGCCTCTCTTGTTTCTTTTTGTATCCCTCTTACCTCTTTCTCCAACCCACTTCCCCTTACTGCATGTCTGTTGCGTCTTTATGCATTTTTCTTACTTCTTTCTGCACCTCTCTTGCATCTTTCTGCAACCCTGTTCCTTCTTTCTGTACCCTTCTTCCCTTTTTCGTCACCTCTTTTGCCTCTTTCCACACCTCTGTTGCTTCTTTCTGTACCCCTCATGTCTCTTTCTGCACCCTTCTTCCTTCTTTTTGCACCCCTATTGCCTCTTTGTTCCACCTTCTCCCCTTTTTCTCCTTCTTTCTGCCCCCTTCTCCCCTTTTTCTGCACCTCTTCTGTCTCTTTCTTCACCTCCGTTCCTTCTTTCTGTACTTTTTTTTGTGTCTTGCTGCACGTCTCTTGCTTCTTTCTGCACCCCTTGTGCCTCTTTCTGCACTCCTCTTCCTTTTTTTTGTACCCCTCTTGCCTCTTTCTGCACTCCTCTTCCTTCGTTTTGCACCCCTCTTGCCTCTTTCTGCACCTCTGTTGCTTCTTTCTGCACTACTCTTGGTTCTTTCTGCACCTCTCTAGCTTCTTTCCCTCTTCCCTCTTTCTTCATCCCTGTTGCCAATTTCTGCACCTTTGTTCCTTCTTTCTGCACTTCTTTTGTTTCTTGCTGCACATCTCTTGCTTTTTTTCTGCACCCTTCGTGCCTCTTTCTGTACTCCTCTTCCTTTTTTTGTACCCCTCTTGCCTCTTTCTGCACCTCTGTTGCTTTTTATGCACTTCTTTTGTGTCTTTCTGCACCTCTCGCTTCTTTCTGTACTCCTCTTGCTTCTTTCTGCTACCTCTATTGCCTCTTTCTGCACCCTTCTTCCCTCTTTCTGCACATCCCTTGCCTCTTTCTGCTCCTCTCTTGCCTCTTTCTACACACACAGGGCTACTGACCTCATGTTCAGCAGTGCACACATGCAATTGCAGAAAAGGGCTGCTGGCCTCTAAACTGCCATGCCCTATTATATGCTAGGGACGTAGCGGTATTTTTAATCCCTCTACCCTATTATGTACTATGGCCTTACAGGAGAGGTCATGCCAATCACAGGGGTACCCCAACCCATAGTGTACCCTAGTGTATGTAGGTGTTTTCACTGTACTCTAAGTGTCTTTCAGCATAGCACCGGCTCTGGGCCTGGTTAGGTAGAGCCCCGGGTCAGTCAGAGTCAGTTACCACCAGTACCAGTCAGCAAAAAATTGAAGGATGCCCAGGGCACAGGGTGAATTTGCAACAAGGCCTCTCTCTGCACCTCTGTTGGTTCTTTCTGCATATCTCTTGTTTCTTCCTGTACCTTTCATCCTCTTTGTGGACTTCTGTTGCCTCTTTCTGCATTTCTCTTTCTTCTTTCTGCACCTTTCTTCCTCTTTCTGCACATGTAAGCATAGTTGGAAATTTTCATTCAAAAACCTTAGAAATACCCTGAAAAAAACCATAGGTTTCAGGGACGTTATAGTTAGAATTTAACATTATAAAAAACCTTTGAAATTGACTGAAAAAAACAGGTTTCAGGGACAATATACTTAGAAATAAGCATTTAAAAAACGTTGAAAATCACTGAAAAACACAGGTTTCAGGGAAAATACAGACTACAATTTTCAAAACCATAGACACACCAATATCAAAATACCCACTCACTGATTCCTAGGTCTACACACACATCTACTCATTCACCCAGTCACTCATACATGCAGTCACTCATCAATAAAGCAGTATTATTTGCACTCAAACATCTATACAGACACTCACACACCGCCACTCATCCATAGAGTTACTCGCACACCTAGTCAGTCATGCAAAGATTCAATCACACCCTCATTTTACTCACCTATATAGTTATACACACAGCACCTCACTTATTCATAGAGATACTAACACATACTTATACAATCACTGATACAAGGACACACTCATTCAGTAGCCACTCTCACAATCACTTACTCTCACATAGAGTCATTTATATACTCCAACACTGATATATACTGCCTTTCTCATATGTAGTTACTCACACATGTACCACTGAGACATCCATTCACCAACCAACACACCCACACACTCATTCACGCACCCATACAGCCCTTCACAGATGCACTCTTGAAGCCATACACCCTGTGAGTCACCCACTCACATCTATGCACAGAGTCACCCACCAACACCCATCCTCACAGACACTCAGGCACCTATTCAGATACTCAGACAACCAATCAATAACCCATATAGACACTCATGTAGCTACACACCAACTGACAGACTGATACAGACATTCACACAGTTTAGTCACAAACCCATGCATTCAGTAAAACAGGTTGAATCACTCACTTATACAGTCAGTCACGTGCCTACTAAATCATCCATTCAGACACTTATACACCTCGGCATATATATATATAAAAAAACCTTAGAAATTCACTGAAAAAACCATAGGTTTCAGGGGTGTTATAGTTAGCTGGAAATTTCCCTCGTACAAAACCCTAGAAATTCCCCTGTTATAGTTAGTTCAGCTAACTATAACTCGCGCGCCCCCGCAATGCACTGCTGATGACGTCACATATTACATCACTCATGACATGGTCAGTGACATCACTGATGACATCTCAAATGAATTGCAGAAAATTGCTTTGAATTTGATGAGGATGACATGCCATTATGAAATTTATATGGCGTCTAGCATTAGCTTTATAAGACAATGATTTGTTTTTCTCAAATTTAAATGTAAACAGTTGTACATATATTTGATTCGTCATTTAGTCCATTCAGGACTTTATGTAAATGCCAACAAGTATGAACGCGTACTATCAAGTGTTAAATTGTAAATTGAGAGCTTTGCTGCAGTGAATTGTATTTGGCATAGCAAGATGGTGCACGGCATATTGTCCTTCTCTAATGTTTATGAAATGCACTAGGAGAGAATACGCTGTCCTCTTTCGTTGTTCATACTTTATTTTGTTTTTAAAAAAGCACCCTTCCCCGTTTCCACTAACAGTGGAAAAGGCGCCGTGCCGAAACGCAACCTGTCCCGCTTTATGGCATTCAGTTTTGAATAAAAAGAACGGAACTTTCCCCTGAAAGTGGTGTGCGGTCATCCTTGTTTCTATGAGACGAGGTGGGAGCTGATATCTATATATCTATATATATACATATATATATGTTTATATTCAAAGGTGTATTGGAGAATGAGTAGGTGTATGAGTGTCTGTATGTATGATTTAGGGAGTGCATGACTGACAATATAAGTGAGTGAGTAAACGTGTCTTGGTTGAGTGATTTATCTATGAATGTCAGCCTGTATGGGTGCCTGAGTGTCTGTGTGGGTGGGTGAGTGGGTGTTTGACTCCCTGCATGGATGTATGAGTGGGTGAATGCCTCAGTGCATGGGTTCATGAGTGCATCTCTGAGGGACTGTATGAATGAATGGGTGAGTACAAGGCTAGTGCCTGGCTCATTGGATGAGTGCATGGGTACTACCTGGGTGATATGATTAATGCATGGGTAGTGTGTGAGTGAATATATGAGTGCAAGTCTAGTGCCTTGGTGATTGGACGAGTGCATGTGTAGTGCCTGTGTGATTGGATGACTGCAAGCATAGTGCCTGAGAGAATGCATAAGTTCATGGTTAGTGCCTGAGTGAATGCTTGAGTTGAAGAGTAGTGCTTCAGTGATTGGATGAGTGCAAAGGTAGTGTCTGGGTGATTGGATCAATGCATGTGTAGTGCTTGTATGATTGGATGAGTGCAGATGTAGTTCCTGAGAGAATGCATGTGTTCATGGGTAGTGCCTGAGTAATTAGATGAGTGCATGGGTAATGGCTTAGTGACTGGATGAGTGCATGGGTGACAGGATGAGTGCATAGGTACTGCCTGGGTGATTTGATTAATGCATGGGTAGTGCCCGAGTGAATGGATGAGTGCAAGGCCAGTGCCTGGGTGATTGGATTAGAGCATGAGTAGCACCTGGCTGATTGAATGACTGCAAGCTTAATGCCTGGGAGAATGTATAGGTTTATGGTTAGTGCCTGAGTGAATGCTTGAGTTGAACAGTAGTGCTTCAGTGATTGGATGAGTGCAGGGATAGTGTCTGGGTCATTGGATGAATGCATGTGTAGTGCTTGCATGATTGCATGAGTACATACGTAGTTCCTTACAGGATGCATACGTTCATGGGCAGTGCCTGAGTAATTAGATGAGTGCATGGATAGTGGTTTGGTGATTGGATGAGTGCATGGGTAGTGCCTGGGTGACTGGATGAGTACATGGGTATTGCCTGAGAGGATTGATCAGTGCATGGGTAGTGCCTCAGTGATAGAATGAGACCATGCATAGTACCTGAGTGAATGGTTTAGTGTAAGAATAGTGCTTGAATGATTGGATGAATGTATGGGTAGTGCCTGGGGAACTGGATGAGTTCAACAGTAGTGTCTACGTCATTGGATAAGTAAATGGGTAGTACATGAGCGAATGCAGGAGTATATGCATAGTGCCTGAGTGAAAGGATGAGTACAAGAATAGTACCTGGGTGATTGGATGAGTGCATGGGTAGGGCCTGGATGATTGGATGAGTGCATGGGTAGTGCCTGAGTGATCGGATGAGTGCATGGGAAGTGCCCGATGACTGGATAAGTGCATGAGTAGTGCCTGAGAGAATGCAAGAGGGTATGCATAGTACCTGAGTGAATTGTTGAGTGCAAGGATAGTACGTGCATGATTGGATGTGTGCATAGGTAGTACTTAAGTGAATTAATCAGGGATTTGTGAATCAATAAGGGATTTGTGAAGTGTACTACCCACCCGTGAGGGTCTCAAGGTGCTGGGGGGAGCGGGAGACCACACTACACTTTTTTTCTTTTCAAGATTCACTCACCCAGCGCACATCCTGCCAATTTTAGGGGGTCAGGATGTTTCTAATCTTCCCATTTTCTTGTTTTTAATCCTTTTTTTTACCTTTTTTCTTGTGACTTGGTTGAACCAAACAAGATGGCTGCCAACACTTCCTGGTTGGAACTGTTGGCAGCTAATCAAATGTCAAGCACAAGATTGGGAGGATTTGCCGATCCTCCGCGGGGATACTTGTATATCTAACAAATGTCTAAATTTCTCTGGAACTACTGAACGGATTTACACCTTTTAAGAAAGAGTGCTTTCTAAATCAAGAGCTACCTTTTTGTTAAATTTGGTGTAATTCAGTTCAGCAGTTCGGGTTTTTAGCCGTGTCTAAAGTTTCCTATGGAAATTAACATGCAGAAAACACATTTTGGTACCCCCGCTTTTTCTCGGCCCCCATTTGATGAATAACCCCGAACCTTTCAACACAGAAGTTGACCTGACCACCCCATTCATTTTGAAAATTTCGACAAATGACATTAAAGATGTTGGCAAAAAAAACGCTTTTTGAATAAAAACAAGGACCTAACTATAACTACCTACTGGCGACTGCCAATAGGTTATATATATGTATCTATCTATATCTATATTCACTTAAAAAACCATAGGTTTCACACAGGTTATAGTTAGGTGGATATTTCACTCGTAAAAAACCAATGAAATTCCCCCGTTATAGTTATTTCAGATAACTATAACTCGCACGCCCGCAATCCACTGCTCATGACGTCACATATTACATCACTCATGACATGGTCAGTGGCATCACTCATGACATCACTGATGACATCATCCTTGTGATAGAGTGGCGGTCGCGCGAGTTATAGTTATCTGAACTAACTATAACGGGGGAATTTCATTGTTTTTTTATGAGTGAAATATCCACCTAACTATAACCTGTGTGAAACCTATGGTTTTTTAAGTGAATTTGTACGGTTTTTTAAATGCTAAGTTATGTATTTATTAATTAATTTATTTTTTCAAGGTTTTTCACCGTGCGCGCAGCCGCGATTTTTTTCCAAAATAATAAAATGTTTTTTTTCCCCTTGGGGGTCCTTCTGTGACCCCCTGACAAAGGCTAGGGGGACAGGAACTCTCTTCCCTGCCCCCTTTTCACGTTTTCCACCTTTTTCCCCCTTTCCTTTTCAGTGCGAGAGACAAAATGGCGGCCTGATTTCGACCGATTCCAATGTTTACCGACATCTAACAACCAATCAGAATTTCGCTCTCGCACGGCACCGCATGTGCGCGCACAGTGCGCGCACGGTGCGCGCGCATAGATATTTATATGCTTTTAAATGCTATTTTCTCAGCAAATACTGAACAGATTGACACCAGACCAGCAAAAGGCACTTCCCTGACCTGAGGACTACCTCTCTGCCAAATTTCAAGTAATTCTGTTCAGCCGTTCGGGCTGTACCTTCGACTAAAGGTCCTATGGAAAAATGCATGGGGAAAACGCGTTTTGGGACCCCCCTTTTTTTCGGCCCCCGCTTGACGAATCACCCCGAGACTTTCAGGGTAGGAGCTGAGTGGAGCGCCCCATTTGTTTTGAAAATTTCGCGAAGATTCGTCAACCGGCGCCAAAGTTATTCAAAATAGAATTTTGAGATTTCCTATGGAAACACGATCCTAACTATAACTATCTACTGGCGACCGCCAGTAGATAATATATATATATATCTATATTCACTGAAAAAAACATAGGTTTCAGGCACGTTATAGCTAGGAATTAGCATTTAAAAAACCTTAGAAATTCACTGAAAAAACCATAGGTTTCAGGGGCGTTATAGTTAGCTGGACTTTTCACTCATACAAAACCATAGAAATTCCCCCGTTATAGTTAGTTCAGCTAACTATAACTCGCGCACCCGCAATGCACTGCTGATGATGTCACATATTACATCACTCATGACATGGTCAGTGACATCACTCATGATATCACTGATGACATCTCAAATGACATCACTGATGACATCACTGATGACATCATCCAGTGAATGTGTGTTTTTCTGAAAATGACATATGTTTTATATATGTATATCTCAAGGTCGATGGAAGAATAAATGGGTATATAAGTGTCTAAATGGATGATTTGTGTTTGAAAAATTGATTGTATAACTGACTGATTAAGTGTATCTTAGTGAATACATGGCTTAGTGAGTAATGTTTAAATATGTAAATATCTGTATCAGTCTCTCACTTTGTGTATAAGTGGCTGCATGAGTTGGTGAGTAGCTACATGAGTGTCTATATAGGTTATTAGTTGGTTTTTTGAGTATCAATATAAGTGTCTGATGTCTGTATGGTTCGGTGGGGGGTATTACGTAGTGCATAGGTGCATGAATGAGTGACTCACTGTTTGTATGTGTTGAAGACAGCATGTGTGCAGGACTGTATGGGTGGATGAGTATGTGCATGGATGTGTTAGTGAGTGAATGACTGTCTCAATAGTGTCTCTATGAGTAACTACATATGTTTTAAACTAGTATATGTGACTATTGGTGTATATAAGTGAGTATATGTGAGAGTGAGAGATTGAAAGAGTTCCTGTATGAATAAGTATGTGTTTCTATAAGTGATTGTTAAAAAGACTAAGTATGTGTAAGTTTCTGTAGAAGTAAGTGTGGTGGTGTGTGTATAACTGTATATGCAGGTAAACGGATGTTTGATTCTTTATTAGCATGAGTGACTATGTGTGTGAGTAACTTTATGGATGAGTGGCGTTGTGTAACAGGATGTATAGGTGTATGAGTACATATGATGAGTGAGTACATGTATGAGTGACTGTATAGGACTGTTGGTGAATGAGTAGATGTGGATGTGGATCTTACAATTACTGAATAGGTTGTTGTAACTGGTATTGGTATGTCCATTGTTTTGAAAATTTTAATTCTATTTTTGAATGTGTGTATCAAAGGTTATATTAGGGGGAGAGGACGTCTGCCACTCTATCACAAGGATGATGTCATCAGTGATGTCATCAGTGATGTCATCAGTGATGTCACTGACCATGTGATGAGTGATGTGATATGTGACATCATCAGCAGTGCATTGCGGGCGCGCGAGTTATAGTTAGCTGAACTAACTATAACGGGGGAATTTCTATGGTTGTGTACGAGTGAAAAGTCCAGCTAACTATAACGCCCTTGAAACCTATGGTTTTTTCAGTGAATTTCTAAGGTTTTTTAAATGATAATTCCAAGCTATAATGTGCCTGAAACCTATGTTTATTTCAGTGAATTTCAAAGGTTTTTTAAATGCTAATTTCTAGCTATGCCTACAGAGATAGGACATGTGAAGAAAGAAGGAAAAACGTACAGAAAGAAAAAAAAGAAATGCAGAAAGAAGCAACAGAAGTCCTCAAAGACGAAGAAAAGTGCAGTAAGAAGTATAACGTGCAGAAAGAACAAACAGAAGAGCAGAAACAAGCCTTGTTGCAAAATCATCCTGTACCCTCAACTTTTTCAGACGGATACTGGTGGTAACTGAGTCTGACTAACCAGTCCTAGAGCCAGTGCTATGTTAAAAGACACTCAGAATACAGTGAAAACACCTACATACACTAGGGCACACTATGTGTTGGGGTCCCCCTGTGATTAGCATGACCTCCTCTGTAAGCCCCTAGTATATAATAGGGCAGGGGATTAAAACTACCTCTTAAAATGCACCACAGGGCGTGTTTGAACACATCACCTCATGCCCTGTCCCCTCCCTTCCCCACTGTGTAAACACGCCCTGTAGCCGTTTTAAGTTGGGAGATTAAGTCCCCTTGAATCCTGAGGGTCCCTAGGGTCCAACTAGACCACTAGGTACCTCCAGTAAGCGCCACAGAGCTGCGTTGCAGAGAGGTGTAAAAAGTGGCACGCCCTGCACCACCTCTCTGCAACGCAGAGCAGTGGTGCTTACTGGAAGCACCTGGTGGGCTAGTTGGACCCCAGAGTCCCTCAGGATTGAAAGGGAATTATTTCCCCAACTTAAAAACGCGCCACAGGGCCTGTGGGCGTTCTGAATTGAGAGATTAAGTCCACTTGAATCCTAAGGGTCCCTAGGGTCAAACTAGCCCACTAGGTACCTCCAGTAAGCGCCACAGAGCTGCGTTGCATGGAGGTGTAAAAAGGGACGTGGCCTCAGAACACCTGCCTGCAACGCAGCTCCCTGGCGCATACTGGAGATACATGTTGGGCTAGTTGGCTCTCAGGGACCCTCAGTATTGAAGGGGAATTAATTCCTCAACTTACAACTAGCCAGGGGGCGCATTTGCAGAGTGCTGCAAGGAGGGGGCGTGGCCTCCGGCGCGATGCCGGTCTTTTATTTATTTATTTTTAAGAAGGAGGGCTGTGTGGACCCCTTTCTTTTTCTAATTTATTAGCCCTGGGGACCCATCCCCCAGGGCCTGCACCCTAATTTTTTTTGTTGAAAAAAATTAATTTGGCCCTCCCAAGGCCTTAATCGGCCCCGGGGACCACAACCCCCAGGTCATGGCCTTTTTAAAAATAATGTATTCTTTAGGAGGGGGGCTGTGTTGCCCCCCTCCTCAGGCCACTTATGGTTATGGCCCCGGGGACCCCATCCCCCTGGGCCGGCCTTTGTTTTTTATTTTTTTTAAAAGAAATATATTTATAGAAACACCTAGGACATGCTGGACAAACCGTATGTACCTATCACCATGACGATTAGCGTGATATTCATTAAAAGGCGACTATGCATACAATGAATCCACGTAGAATGTATTCACACCGCTAGTGAAGCTCTGACATGTCTGACACCCTACCGTGCCTAATCCCGGCGCCCCCGCTGGTGGGTACTCTCCAAGTAGACACCCTTGTTGTTTATTTATACAAACATGGGTAGCTATTGACGGGCACATTTAATACACATGCACACCAAGCCATTCAAAGGGGATTCGACAAAAATTCGACCCATCTAACGTGCCTTCCTTGATGCCTATGTTATAAAGCACAGCGCTATGCCATACATATTACAATCTGGGATCCATATCTTTGTCACAGTGCATATGCAATGTTACACTACCCAGCACATATTTTATATTACAACTTTAGAGACTACTTAGGTTACACAACACTGCCCTGTGCATATTACACTCCAAGGTGCATATCACATAGCAAGCACTAGTTCCTGTGCTATCTCGCGCTCTCCAATGAATCTGTCATTGCGCACAATGTATTGCATATTATATTTCACGCCCCGGTTCATCTTATATCAAACTTTTTGGTGCATAGTTTATACAATATACTATATCTAGTTTTCATTTTCAATCGTGCTCTCAGGACTATGTTCTATTTAACACTGCGTCCACCTACCCTTTTCACAGGCATTACATTTTGCGATGGGGGGTGGAGGGTCAGGGGATGTTTCTGCCAAGTGAGCCCGGAGTCACAGTCCCAAACGTCCTCTTCTTCCTGAATAAAAGTGAGATTATGCTGCATACTTGTTCATATTTTAAGTAGTTCACACAGACACACATTTTAAAAACAATAAAGTTCCTAATACCCACCTTCTATGAACAGTTAGCTTGCTGCCCCATCCACCTCCTCCCTATCCTCTGTTGTCTGAATCCATGGACTAGCCTCCTCCCTCCTGCCATGCATGGTCTGATGTGCTGCCACTGCCCTGCATTTAGCATGATGTACCAGTCCACTCATCCTGCCCTCCATTGCCCAATTCTATGGCCCATCATTGACCTCCTGCTTAGCCTCTGTGCTTTGCTTGCTGCCCCTATTCTCCTTCTCCCTGCCCTCCGATGTCTTTGTGCATGCCCCTGCTCCATCCTTTTTGACCACCATGTTCCATGGACCTGCCACTCCTATCTACTCTGAGTGTTGAGCTGCCACTCCCCTACCACCTGCCTAGCATTGTCAGATGACTGTAACCTGTCCCTGCCACCTCCACCCTGCCTGTCCACATGAGATGCCCCTATCCCCTTCCTCCTGTCCTCCATGGTCCAATTTACTGCCACACCCTTCTGCCCTCCCTGGTCTGTTGTGCTGCAACTGCTCATCCTGCCTGCCCCGCGTGGTCTGTTGTGAGGCCCCTTCCCCTGAACTCTCTTGTCTGTGCCCAGGTCCTGACTCTCCCTTCTATCCTCCATGGTCCTTTGTGCATGCCCCTGCACCCTCCTTCTTGCCCATCATAGCCATTGTGCTGCCACTAACCCTCCCACTTGCCATGCATGGTCTTCTGTGCTGCCATGGCCCCTTTCACCTTCCCTGTGTGGTCAGCTAGCTGCTCCTGACCCCCTCCCACCTTCCCTTCATGGTCTGTGTGTATGCCATCATAGTCTCACTGTTGCTCTACATGGTGTGTCTTGTATCTAGTGCCCATCCTGCCTGATCTCCATGGTCATCTTGCTGCTCCTGCCCTGCCCCCTTGCCCCCAGCCCTCGGTTTCCATGTGCAGACCCCTATTCCCTCCCTCCTGGCTTGTCGGTTCCATTGTAATGCCCCTGATCCATCCCTCCTGCCCTTTATGGTCTGTTATGCTGCAGCTTTCTCTCCTGTCTGTCCATTATGGTCAGCTAACTACCATTGCCTCTTTCCCCTCTGTTGTCTGTTGTCCATGTGCATGGTCCTGTCCCCTCCATATTGCTTTCTATGGATTGTTGTGCTGCACTCCCGTCCCGCATGCCCTGTGTGGTGTATTGTGCTGCTGCAAACCCTGATGCCTGCCTTGTAGGGTCAGTTTGGTGCACCTCTCAATGTCCCTCCTGTCCTCTGTTATCCGAGTCCATGTCCCTACCCCAATTCCTCCTGCCTACCATGATCCAATGTACCATACTTGCGAACATTTTGAACTTGGTAAGAGGGAGATTTTGAAATAAAACTGGGGTATTGATTTTCCCCTTTGAGTTACATTGAAAAAGAGAATTGTAGACAGGAAACAGATCAAGTAAAGCCCATTTGAGCTTAAAAACATTGGATGTTTCCTGGCTGAAACGGGTCTGTTGGCATGTATGGTTGTATGACCACTGCCTCTTCCTTCTGCCCACAATGGTCTATTATATTGCCACAGCCTCTCTTGCCAGTCCTGTATTGTTGGTTTGTTGCCCCTGCCCCCCTTTCCACTGCCCTCCATAGTCTGTTGTGCTGCCACTGCCCTTCCTGCCTGCCTAGTGTGGTCAAATTGTTGCCTCTGCACTCTCCTACCTGCCTTCAATTTTCAGAGTCCGTGTCCCTGGCCTCTGCCTCTCAACAGTATCCCAATGAACAACTAGATTGCTAACATTCTATATTTATTACAAAAGTGTCGAATGCCTGACGTCATCATGATGTAATCAAAACTGTAATGCCTAGAGCATTTCCTTTAGAAATTACATATATGAGATGGTCTTATTTGCATCACAATTATGGTTAGTGCTCTAAAAAACTAAAATGAGGACATATTTTCTGAGTTTTCAAATAGCGACAAAGAACTTTTAAATTATTTGTAATCTTAGTTTTTTCATCCAGTTGACCACTTGATTAAATGTTGCATCCAAGGGGAGAGGGTGTGGTGTTACTTCCAGAGCTGCAGACTTTGCAACTGGGGAACCAGGTTGGAGTTTCTGCTTCACTTCAACATTCTGTGATTCTGGTCAAATCACTTAATCTCCCCATGTCTACAACCAAAATGAATTTTATCTTGTGTGATGTAACCAATGTGCGTGTGAAGCACTCCAATACCTGACAAGTCTGCACTATATACAACTGCAAATACACACAAAATAAGAGTTTTGCACACTTCTGTCATTGGGCTACATTTGGGCTACATCTGGGTGATATTTGGGCTACATTTGGGCTCTTTTGTCTCTGGTGGCCATTTTAGGAGATTTATTTGTTATGAAGTTTCCTAATTTCCTCATTTACTGCAGTCTCTTCAGTAGGAAATGCTTTCAGTTTTTTACTTTGATTCCATCAAGAAGGTATTCAGATATGTCACACATTTGCCATAAATTCTGAATGTTATCACTCTAGTTGCTCATTAGATCACTGTAGTAAAGCTACTGCTCACCACAAAAGTCTGCTGCTGGTAATAAAAGTGCATGTTTCAGTCTGCATGTCAGAATGTTTTCATGAAATAAAAGAGGATTTCAGAAGTCAAAATGTGCCCTAGTTTTTCTTTCTGCAGCAATAATCATAATTTATATGGCAAAATGAACCCCCTCATTTTGTTCCTTTGTAAATTAAATGTTTTAAGTGTTACCACTTTATTCCAATCAAGATGGCTTCAGGTGTGCCATACTTTTGTCATAAGTAAGACTGTTAGCGCTCTAGTTGTTCTTAAGAACACTCTGGGCCATTCTGTCATTGGGCTATACTTGGGCTACATCTGGGTGATATTTGGGCTACATTTGGGCTCTTTTGTCTCTGGTGGCCATCTTGGGAGATTTATTTGTTATGAAGTTTCCTAATTTCCTCATTTACTGCAGTCTCCTCAGTAGGAAATACTTTCAGTTTTTTACTTTGATTCCATCAAGAAGGCATTCAGATGTGTCACACATTTTCCATAAATTCTGAATGTTAGCACTCTAGTTGCTCATTAGATCACTGTAGTAAAGCTACTGCTCACCAGGCAAGTCTGCTGCTGGAATTCAAAGTGCATGTTTGAGTCTGCATGTCAGAATGTTTTTATAAAATAAAAGAGGATTTCAGAAGTCAAAATGTGCCCAAGTTTTCTTTCTGCAGCACTAATCATTATTTATATGGCAAAATGAACCCCCTCATTTTGTTCCTTTGTAAATTAAATGTTTTAAGTGTTACCACTTTATTCCAATCAAGATGGCTTCAGGTGTGCCATACTTTTGTCATAAGTAAGACTGTTAGCGCTCTAGTTGTTCTTTAGAGCACTCTGGGAAGCTGCAGTAGAACACAAAGGAATCAACTGACAGTCTCTGCCCTTGTTGGATATACATGTTTTACTGAGAATGTCAGACTTCATTCTTACATGACTGAGAAAGATAATGTGAATTTACAGAAAATATGCTCTCAGTTTAGCTTATAGATCACCTTCCAAACCTCTGTGGGAAAAGTATGAGAAAATAGTTTTCTCTCAAACATGGTTCGTGATATCACAGCAGAAGGCTTTTTCACATGGTAAAATCACCTTAGAACACACCACAATTCCTAAAATGAGTATGGTACCATCAACAAATGATTTATAATGTAACTAATGTCTTAAAACCTTCTATTAACTGCAATGCTTTTTAATGAGGTGCTATCATGGATAGTGGTCCCAAGATTGCTGCCAACACTTCTTGGATGAAGTACTGACAGCCAATCAGATCTAACGATGAGATGTGTGGTTAGGCTTCGCCCAGATATGTATGTGATTTTACTTTTGATTTTCTCAGGAACTACTGAACAGATTGACACCATATATGCAAAAGGCACATGCCTGACCTGAGGACTACCTCTTTGCCAAATTTCAAGTAATTCTGTTCTGCCGTTCGGGCTGTACCTTGGACTAAAGGTCCCTATGGAAAATTGCATGGGGAAAACGCGTTTTGGGACCCCCTTTTTCTCAGCCCCTGCTTGTCGAATCCCCCTGAGACTTTCAGGGTAGGAGCGGAGCGGAGCGTCCCACCTATTTTGAAAATTTCGCGAGGATTCGTCAACCGGCGCCAAAGTTATTCCAAATAGAATGTTGCGGATTTCCTATGGAAACACGGTCCTAACTATAACTATCTACTGGCGACCGCCAGTAGATAATATATACATATATTACCTACTGGCAGTCACCAGTAGATAGTTATAGTTAGGATGTAGTTCCCATAGAAAGAACATTTTTTGTTTTGCTTATAACTTTGGCATCCTTGGATGAATCTTCATGATATTTTCCAAATGAATTCTTTGTTCATATCAGCTCCTATGTGGGAAGTTTGCAGGTGATTCATAGAGGGGGGCCGAGAAAAAAGGGAGGTGCCAAAACGGGATTTCTCCATGTTAATTTCCATAGGAAAATTTAGACAAGGCTACAGTTCGAACGGGTGAACGGAATTACTCCAAGTTTGGCAGGGAGAAGGGTCTTGGTCTAGAAAGCACACTTTTGTGAATTCAGTGTAAATCCATTCATAAGTTTTTGAGAAATATCGAAATTTACAGATATTGATATTTGGGAATTCTGCCATCTGATTGGCTGAGGTGTTACGAGCACGAGCTTGCTGCTTATTGGTTGTGAGCGCTGCGAGCGGTTGCAACTAGGAAGTGTTAGCCGCCATTGTGTGATTCTTTCGAAGTGTGTAAGGGGAGAAAAGGGTGACAAAAGTGGGAAAGAGCATGGTAGGAGCACTGTAACCTCTGTGGGGTGTTTAGAGTGTACTATAGATGGGGTGTGAATCGAAGTATTCACCCCTAGCAGTGTGAAAGTGCTGGGCTATGGAAATTAAGTGAGGTATTGCCTAGAGTCTGATGCTGCTAAGGTGAGCTGGCATTAAAGAGAGTCAGGCATTAAAGCGTTAGCTCAAATTGTGTGTCTTATGCCGTAAAGACATGTGCTGTGGCCGCTGCACTACACCTGTGGAAGTAGTGTCAGCATGTGTTTATAACTACTAGGATGAACTACTGACCCGTACTGTTCTGAAACTCCTGGGGTACGGAAAATATGTGAGGTATTGTGTACAGTCTCATGGTGCTAGGATGAGCTGCTGCCGGACTCGGGGATGAAAGCGTGAGTCCAAACAGTGTGTAATATGCTGTGAAGTCATGTGCTCTGGCCGCTGTGCCACATCTGTCCAAGTAGTGTCAGTATGTAGTTATACCCACTCGGAAGAACTTTTATTTCGAACATTGTAACTTATGTATGGTGCTTAGGGGGTGTTATACAGGGAGTGCGAAGGAAAATTTGCGCGTATTAAATCAATTTTGTATTTGTAAAGTGCAAACTACTCACTCCTACAGGTCTGATGGTGCTGGGGGCGTAAGCTAAGCTGCTGACGGACTTGGGGTAAAGCCGGTGAACTACTGACCCCTACTGGTCTGAAAGTGCTGGGTATGGAAATTAAGGGCCATATGTAGGTAGCTAAATACCGGGCGGTAACGGCCGAAATTCGGTAAATATCCCGTTACCGACCGGTATTTAGTCAAGTGAGATGTAGGAGGCCAAAAACCAGTTTTCGGTAAATATGAAGCGGTAAATACCGATTCATATTTACCGATTTCTAAAATACCGATTCATATTTACCGAATACATATTTTCCGATTCGGTAAATATGAAGTGGTAATTATGAAGTGGTAAATATGAAGTGGTAAATATGAAGTGGTAAAACGGAAAAAGACATGTAGGTAAATTCGGTAATTAAGAAATCCATGAAATTCGGTATTTAAGAGTCGGTAATTAACACAGATTGAAAGCAGGTGGTAAGCATCAACAGTGCATATAAGCAATCCCAAAATGCAACAGCGTGGACAACATGGCCGCTCTGTATGTCATTGCAAGGCGCCTACGTCTACAGCCAGCAGGTCTGAGGATTTGGAGACGGGAGGAACGCATCTACAGACAGCGCATCACACTCTTTCAACAGACTGACGCAGAGAAACATGAAAGGTACAGGCTACACCCACAAACCATCATGGACCTGATAAGGGACCTGCACCCACTCCTGGACCAGCCAACAAGAAGGGTGCATGCCATACCACCACATGTGCAGGTGCTCTGCAGCCTACATCTACTCGCATCTGGCAGTTACCAGGGGGTGATAGCTGGGATGGGCGGTGTATCCCAGAGTTGCCTGTCCCGTTTCTTCAGGAAGTTCCTGGATGCCATGATGCAGAGAATGCACCACTACATCAGCTTCCCAAACACACAGGCTGAACTACAGAAAACTAAAACTGACTTTTATCACATGGCACAGTTCCCCCATGTCATTGGCTGTATTGATGGCACACACATCCCAATCTGCCCACCAGCTGCCACTGAGCACATTTACAGGAACAGAAAGTCCACCCACTCCATCAATGTGCAGGTAATCTGCGATGCAGGGAACATCATCACTGATATTGTTGCGAAGTTTCCTGGGAGCACCCATGACTCCTACATCTTCCAGAACAGTGGGATCTACACACGACTGCTTGGCGGAGAATTTGGAGAGGGATACCTGCTAGGTAAGTAACAGTGACGCCCAATGAAACTTGCAAATCATAGTGTATTGAGGCATGTGACTGATGGTTCCCTTTTACTCACCTAGGCGACAGTGCATATGCCGTGCGGTCATTCATCCTCACTCCCTACCTACACCCATCAACCCAGAGTGAGAGACGATATAACGTGGCACACAAATCTACACGCAACGTGGTGGAGCGCACGTTTGGACTATTGAAAAGCAGGTTCCGCTGCCTCCACAAGAGCGGAGGCGCACGCCAGTACACACCCATCATCTGTTGCAAGATCATTGCCACTTGTGCAATGCTGCACAGCCTTGCCACGAAGAGAGGTACAGAGGTGGAACTAACAGATTTTGAGGACAATGAGGATGAGTCAGGTCAGCCAGAGGCCAACGCAGCTGGAGTGCCAACAGCAACAGATGGGAGAGACAGACGGGCAGAGATCACATGCAACTATTTCTGAGTAAGTAAGGGGACACATCCAGTTGTTGGATGTCATGACGTAGTTTAATAATGCGGCACTACGCCACAACACCAAGAATATGCCATTCTGGCAACATTGCGTAATTACAAGTAGTAAGTAGGCCTGGGCGAAGCACTACGCTACGCTCGCGTAGTTTGCGAAGTTCGCGCTACTTCGCGCTACGCGAACTGCACGTAGCACAGTGCGAACACGCGTAGCGTAGTGTTGCGTAGTGCTGCGGTCATTTTTTGCTTGCTCGCGGTCCTCAACGTCAAGTTGGCGACCGCGAGCAAGCAAAATGACATCCTGGCGAGACTTTTTCCTTGTTCGCGATCGCGAGCATGGAAAATAAACCTCCCGGCGAGATTCCCAACGCGAGAAGGTCAGGTTTCTCATTGCGAGGGGTCGCGTATGCTCGCGACCGCTCGCGATGAGAAACTACCAGTTCGCGTTGAGAAAGCTGCAGCTCGAGTAAAAATCTACTCGAGCAGCAGAAAACTACAGCTCGCACTGTGCAAGATGCCATTTTCAATGATTGCACAGTGCCGGTTGCTTGTCCGCACTGTGCAATCATTGAAAACAACATCTTGCACAGTGCGAACATGTTACTTCGCAGTTCGCGAAGTGCTACGCGTAGCTCGCGTAGTGCGAACTTCACTTTGCGTAGCTTCGCGAAGTGCTACTTCGCGAACTACGCCCACCCTTAGTAGTAAGTCCAGGGTTACGTCACCCAATAGTCTTTGGCTATGCGGTGCTGCATTAATGTTTGCGGCCACGCGCTACATTGTGGGATGGCACGGATTGAGCCTCCTCACTAGTGCCAGCCCCAAGCCGCCTGCTGCTCCTGCGTGTACCTGGGACCGGGGGTGTTATGCTGCTCCTGCTGCTGGTGTCGATGCTTTCCGCAGCATCCCCTACACCAGTTGTGGCAGCCTGACTTGTCAATAGCACCTCAAGTGAACTTGTGACCTGCACCATCCCCCGAGACACATCGCTGCTGCAGTGTGTCAGGCCCTCCTGCATAGACACAGAGCGCCAGCAGAGTAGTGAAGTGGCAGTTGCCAGCCGGTTAAGTGCCCTGGTGTGACTGTCTCTCCTCTGCCGTTCCCGGGGCCGTGCAGCTCTGTCTGCATCATATTTGCTGCACAACAGCTTGATGGACTGGGACATGTCCCGAATGCCCGCTGCCATGTCACCCATCCCCACCGCCATTACGCTGATGTTCCTGTCCATGTTGACAAAAGTGGTTTTCAGTCCCCGCATATGCCGCTGAACTGACATAACTGCCTTTGTTTGCAGGCGCTGTTGCTTCAACATGTTGCCCTCGAGCCCCGAGAAGACCCCATGGCTGTCAACGTCTGCTGGTGGACTCTGCACCCACGACCTGCGGCGCCTTCTTGCACCCGTGTGTTCTCCCTGTGAGGTGGAGGGCACAGTGGCATGGCTCCCATCCTGGGGCATAGTGTTTGGCTCCGGGCCCCTGCTGTCGTCAGATGAGGTCTCTAACGCTTGCAATCTGGCAGCAGCACGCCTCCTCGACCTCACAAATGCAGGCGGTGATGTGGCCGGTGACTCAAACATGAGTGGCGATGCTGGCTGTGGTAGAGGTGATGCTGGCTGTGGTTGAGGTGATGCTGGCTGTGGTAGTGGTGATGCGGGCTGTGGTGATGGTGATGCTGGCTGTGGTAGTGGTGATGCTGGCTGTGGCAATGCTCCCTGGGCAGAACTTGTGCTGGCCAGAGCTGACCTGTCTTGCCGGTGTGCCCTCTCTCCTGTAGCATGTGCAGTCCTGCGCGATGTTACATCTGTGGACAGAAATGCAACATCAGCTCAGTGTACCTGAAGCCCTGCATTGCTAGCATCACAATACATTTATGTAACACTCTCACATTGTCCTCTGCCTGCTTTTGGTTAATGTGTGTACCATGCATTGTTGTTCTGTGCTATTCAGTTCATGGTTGGGGTTTCCCTGACTACATCTCCCATAATGCATTGCCTCTCTGCACTAACACATGGACTGGAGTGGGATACTCATTTCACAATGGGGGATGTGGGATAGGGGTAGGGGGGGCTACATTGCTGTGCATTCGTCTTACCTTGTTGGGTGGCGGCTCTGGCAGAGCTGTCGGCATCCCCAAGCCCCATGACACTCTCGGGCTCTATTGTGGACTCCACCAGCTCCTCCAGTTCGGTGAGAGCAGGTGCCCTGTTAATTCCACCTCCTGTCCGGCTGGCCTCCTTCTGTATTTCCCCCATCTTCCTCTTTGTGATGATCCTCAGGTCGTACCAGCGCTTTTTAAGTACCTCAATGTCCCTGGGGGTCACTCCAACAGCTTTGACCTGCGCCTGGATTCCCAGCCATATATTGCGCTTCTCTGACTCTGGCACTTGCAGGGACTGCCTCCCAAACAGCTTCTGGTGCTGCTTCACCACCTCCTACACTAGCACCTGGAGTTCCCTGGGGCTGAATTTCTGCTTCCTCCTCCTTTCCCCTCCATCTCTCTGTGTCCTCTGGCTGGACATAGTGATTTTGAGCTGCACAATCAGGCACTGGCTCCCTGCCTCTCCTCTGCACTCCCAGCCTCTCCAGGGTCTGTTGATTGTGTGCACCTGCCTGGGTGTGGCCACTTCGGTATTTACCGAATCGGAAAATTCCGATTCTTGAATACCGAATGTTACCGATTCGGTAATTATTACCGAATTATTACCTACATATAACTTACCGATTCATAAATACCGATTCGGTAAAGTTCGGTATTTAAGAATCGGTAAATTATATTTACCTACATGAGGCCCTAAGTGAGGTATTGCCTAGAGTGTCATGCTGCTAAATTGAGCTGCTGTTGGACTCAAGTATGAAACCGTGAGCCTGTGTTTGCTATGCTTTGAAGTCATGTGCTCTGGGTGCTGTGCCACACTTGTCCAACTTGTATGTGGTGCTTTGGTGGTGTTGTACTGGGAGTGCAAAGGTAAATCAATACGGTATTTGCAAAGCTCAAACTACTCAGTAGAGGTGGTGATCAAAGCGAGAGCTCTGTGCTGCAGTCAGATGGTCTGGCCGCTGCGTCACAGCTGTGTGGAGAATACATTTTGGCGAGGGTCCGGGAGTTGCTGTTACCTGGCCCCAAAATAGCGTGCCTAAGATGTCAGTTTTAGGGTGGGTCTAAAAAGAGCCCTAGTGTTGATTAGTTGGAGCTACATATCAGTGCGGATGCACAGCTTCAAGTTATTCAGAAAAACTAGATTTCCGTGATCTGTGAAGTGTACTCCATCACTTCTGTAGATATCAGCCATATCAAAACGTATGTTGTTGTTGTTGTAGATGAACCCCATTTTGTGGTCTCTAAGGTATGCAGATACAGCTTTGCTGAGTTTCTTCCTAGATTTTTCAATCTGAGGACAAAATTGTTTTGACCATTTCCACTTCTGTCTTTGGCATATATTGGAATATACAAAGACAGTTTGAGGTAAAAGTAACATCAATTGTCCAAAGGTTTCCTTCATAAAGCATTTACAAACCTACCCCAGTCAATGTGCCTAGGTCGTTTCTACCACAGTGCACAATCGTGAGGTCAGGGTGTTGGAGATGCAAACAGGTTTTAACCAAAGGCAACAATTGGTGCCACTTCAATCCTCTCTGTGCAAACCATTTAATGTCCACATTTTGTAAACCTAGGTCTAAGTCAATACGCCTCTGTTCTGCATACCTCTTGCACCAGAAAATATAGCTATGTCCTACAATCCACACTAGCATTTTGAAGGTATGGCTGGAAGGTATGGAAAGATGTCTGTAGCTCATGCAGTTCCTTGGTAGAATAAGAGATATGTTTAAAGATGGGGAACTACTTTTTATTGCCATGGTAATGATACGTCATTGGGAGACGAAAAGCATTCTTTTTTAAAAGTAGGGTGCACATTTGTTTTGTGGAAAAGCATCTTTGTGATTGGTTAAGAAAAAGCAGTTTCAACGTGGAGTGCATATCATAGGATAAAAGTTGTCAACTCAACCACACCTGCTACTTGCATTTGGAAGGCACTGTTTGAACTTAAAACAATCGTGAGCTTTTAACCTGCACGTGCCGTTAAATGTTCAAGAAAATGTTGCAAAAAAATATGGTTACGTTTAAAAAGATTGATGAACTTTTAACCTGCACGTGTTGTAGAATGTTCTAGATAGTGTGTTGATAGAATACGTTGGACTTCTGACTACTATGTGTTGTTGAATATTAAAAAAAACTGTTTTTATGGAAAATTAAAAAGAAACCAAGAGAGAGAAGTTTTGAAACCTAAAAGAAACAAGGAACTATTCTAATTTGTTCTTTACATGTATTTATGTGTGGACCAACAAAATTATAGACAGAACAGCACCAGGAAGAGGAAGAAGCAGGGAGTGGGAGGATGGGGGGGGGATGGGCAGAATGGCAGACATGCACAATAAAGTATAGCACAAGTATAGACAAACAATGGCCAAAATGAAACACACCAACAAGGAGCACAAGTCACACAACTCGCCAACATCACACCAGTGAACGAGTATAGAAGTGAAAACCACGCTGCATTCATAGAGGATGTGTACAAAGGCAGGTCGTTGGTGTTGTGGGATGTCTGCGACTGTGGTCATCATGGATGAGATGCCCAGCACATGGCATATGGGCGAGTTCACTGTCTGTACGTTGCAAACAGCTGCTCCTCCCTCCCACGAGCTCCCACACTTTTATATCGTGCGCTGTTGTATCTTGTGCACTGTTGCGGCACACCATTGTAATTCCCATTTGCGCATGTGCTGCTGCATACCAACTACACCATCACAGTGCTGTTAGGAGGTGGTGCATGCCACTTTACAACATTAACTGCTGTGGCCCTTGAGGCAGGCCACACCAGAACACAGAGACACACTTACTGCACTTCCTGTACACGGAGATGTCCGAGACACACCGTTCCCATTGTCGGATAGGCACATCCCTGCGCTGAACTGTGTACTCCGGACTAGCACACGCCAGTTGTGCATGCAGGAGGATGCGTGCGTAGCTACATGTCCAGGCTCACTGCCAACGCTGAGGTGGTAGCACACTGTGATGTTGCAGGGCAGGTACCTATCATGCTAACACAATGACCAGAGGGACACACTTGCTCAGATGTGTGTTTGGAGGGCGTTGGCGGTCCCGGAGTTGTTCCGAGGAGTATTGTGGCCCTCATGGGTATCCCTGTATCATGCTCATTTATTCTTTTGGCACCTGTGGGTTTTCTGGTGTGGCTCTTGGCTGTGTTCTCTTTCAAGGTGCAGGTAGTTGTCCTGCTTAACACCATCAGAACACAGGTGTAAAATCCCTGGTGCTAACGTGGCTTATCGCCGGAATTTGTTTGGCATTGCAGTTGGTGTGAAAGTTGTGATGTAATTTTTTGCGTGTGCAGGACAATATATGAACTGGGCAGTGTATCTCATCAAGATCCAGCACCTGACGCCCGATTCCCTATCAATACGAATACAATGAGGTTTCGTAAAGATTTTGTGTGTACACTGTGAGTGCAGCCACTAAGTCAGTGCAATTCAATACAGGATTTTAGTATTTAGAATAAATCGCAAAGGTGCACCTTGTGTCTTTTTGCATGGGAACGGCTAGTCTGCATTTCATTGTCAGCACTTTAATGGAAGTTAAGTTGAGATAAATCTAACACACTATCCAGAAGTTGGTGGAAACTGCAGACATCACCAGTATTCCCGTGATAATTCCTCCAAAATTTAAGACCACGGTGGACTTCATCAAATAAGTTTTGAAAGACTCTTTATGGTTGAGAAACATGGAGCATCCGGCATCTAGTCAGCACTGGCAATAAAGGATGTGATGTTGTCGATCTATTATATTTGCGTGTGACGCATGTGCCGGACGGGTGTGGTGTGTGGGTAAAGCTGCCCTCAGGGAGTGGGCGGCAGATGTGCAGAACTTGACCACTGATCTGCACAGGAACAGCGAGTATGTCTACGACAGATATGTATGTGGGGCCATTGTCAGAACATAATCTGAGTGGCGTGGCGTACGGTGGAACAGGGCAGGGATAGCTACAATGGTGCGGATGGCTCATAGTACTGCCTCTGTGAGTGGAGTGGACGGGCCGCAGCTGTCCCTCTGCGAGCCTGGGTGCGAACTGTTCATAATTCACACTACATAAGTATTGAAAAATCATTTGGGATTCAGTCCATCAGCTGGCATTTTTCCGAGGTATTTGTGAAAACATATCAGAGTTCTTTCTGTGATAGATACCCCTTTGACGCTGCCTCTCCCCACATCAGCAGGTAACGCACCCTCTTCCCACATTACCATCATATCCCCAACAACCTTTTTGGGCCCGGAAGTGTCCCTGTGCGGTTGGACAAAGAAGAGTCTTAGACATGTATAGATTTACATATTAAAAAAAATATTTAAAGAAAAGAACAACAAATAAGACTGAAGGGAGTCTGGTGCTGTGGTCGCTGCCACGAAGTTGGGGTGACTGCCATTCAGGATTCAGGACACAGTGACACATGTGGGATCGGTTTGTATTAAAGAGGGTTAGTGGCACCACGTACTGTTGGCCTTGCATATGGAAATATGCCTCACTGATCGGAGGGAGTCTTGTGCTGTGGTCGCTGCCACGGACTTGAGGTGACTGCCATTCAGGACTCAGGACACAGTTACACATGTGGGATCGGCTTGTGTTAAAGAGGGTTAGTGGGACTACGTGTCGCCGGCCTTGCATATCGAAATATGCCTCACAAGCAAGGGCCCACAGCCATGTGCAAACATTGGTGGCCTCACCGGCCTGCGTAGTGCAGGTTCAGTGGCACCAATTGTTGCCAGCCTTCAGTATGAAAATACTCCTCACTAATCAAAGGGAGTGTGGTGGTGTACTCGCTACCATGACGTTTTGGGTCACTGCATATGGAAATATGTCTAACTGATCAAAGAGAGTTTGCTGCTGTGGTGGTTGCCATGGACTTGGGGTCACTGCCATTCAGGACTCAGGACACTGTTACACGTGTGGGATCGGCCTGTGTTGGAGAGTGTTAGTTGGCAACATGTGTCCAAAATTCAGATTGCAAGGTCTGCTGCCCGCCGTGTAGACTGCTGAGTGTTCGTTTGTACTTGAAAATGAATTTGGTGATTGTACTAAAGGTATAACTGATATAAAAAATGTTCAAGAAGAAATGATACTAAAATGATATCATGTAGATTTGAGGCCTGAAATAGTTACTTGCCTAGTGGACTCTGTAGTTAATGAATGAAAAAATAATTTCCATTGGGAGCCCTAGTGAGTGCATTGTAGGCGTATGATGAAAAGATGAAATAAGTATAGAATACACTGACAAAGTGTTGTATTTTCTGAGTACAGTCTTGTTGGAAATTAGCATTTAAAAATGTAATGGCGAGCCGTACTGCCTGCAGTGTAGACTGCTATTGCATTTTAGTTTTCATTTGAAGATTAATTTGGTCATTGTAGTAAAGCTATAACTGATAGAAAAAAAAGCTCTTGAAGCAAGGATACTAAAAGGATAATATGTACGGTGTAGGGCTGTGATACTTACTTGCCTACTGGAGTCTGTAGTTGCATATGGAAATACCCCTCACTGATCAAAGGGAGTGTGGTGGTACGGAGTTGGGGTCACTGCCATTCAGGACTCAGGGCACAGTTATACATGTAGGACCGGCTTGTGTTGAACAGAGTTATTGGCTCCACATGTCGCTGCCGTTGCATATGGAAATATGTCTAACTGATCAAAGAGAGTATGCTATTGTGGTTGCTGCCACGGACTTGGGGTGACTGCCATTCAGGACTCAGGACACTGTTACACATGTGGGAACGAGTTAGTGGTAGTACATCTACATTCCTCGTTTGAATTTTATAATGAGTACGTTGGCAATAAATATAAACATAGTTGGGATTTTCACCAGAAACTACTTTAAACTTTGTTATTTCTTTTTCAAACTTCACAACAGTATTATCTTCCATTTGTTGATCAACACCTAGACATATCAAACTGTTATTTTCTGTACAGTTCTCTTGACTAGCAAAGAAACATAAGTCTATATCATCAAAAATTTGTTTTATAACATTTATATTAAAACTCGATTTTGTGCCACAGGAAAACCTAGACTTATCCTGATGGTTTCTGTTGACTTTGAATATAAACTTGCAGATGTCTATCGATCCGAACATTGGTAGGATCCAATTTCTCAATGTGAAAGTATCTTCAAACTGAAGCTGTACATTTTTTTCCAAAGTGTCTTCTCCTGTGAATTTTCTTCCCACATTTCTTTCAATTCTGTCTTCTCAGAGTTGGTAATATATGATGTAACATAGTGAGAAACAGCAATTGAGTTATGTGCATCATATCGTATGTTCATATTTGCATTTCACATCTTCAAAATCTCTGTATTGTAATCATTATTGTACTTCGATACTTCTGTTCTTTTTAAATTGTAAGTAATTTTGGGTGATTTTCGAGTGATGGTATGTCCCATTGCTGAGATAAAACTGTTCACTCTTCCTTTGAAATTATTGGACGTGGAAAGGGAAATCGACAGTTTGTGTAAAATGTATCTTTTGTGTTATCTTTTCGTTGGCAATACTTTCCACATTGATGACTTCAATATGCAAACACGCCACACTAATCGAAGGGAGTCTGGTGCTGTGGTCGCTGGCAAGAAGTTGGGGTCACTGCCATTCAGGACTCAGGACACAGTTCCACATGTGGGATCGGCTTGTGTTGAAGACGGTTAGTGGTACCGTTTGTCGCCGGTCACCCACAGTGTAGGGCAGAGGTAGCGGTGAGCTAGGGTCCACAGCCACGTGCATACGTTGGTGATCCAAACAAACCTTGTGTAGTACAGGTTCAGTGGCACCACGTGTCACCGGTCTTCCATATGGAAATACCCCTCGGTAATCGAAGGGAGGCTGATGCTGTGGTCGCTGCCATTGAAGACTCAGGACACAGTTACACATGTGGGATCGGTTTGTATTGAACAGGGTTAGTTGGCACCACGTGTCGCCGGTCTTCCACAGTGTAGGCCAGAGGCAGCGGTCAGCAAAGGCCCACAGGCAGGTGACATTGACTTGAGCTGTACAGATTGGGAGCATTTGGTCTTCTTAACCCATTATAGTCTCTTACACAATTTGCGTTGCTACTAATGTTGAATTGTGAACCATGTAACTCCAGTGAAGGGCGGAGGCAGTGGTCAGAATGGGCGCAGAGCCACTTGGCATTGAGTTGAGCTGCACAGTTAGTGGCACCTAGAGTACTCAGTGTGTGCGCACCCTGCATTGAGACGTGGTCCCGGCGGGCCGCACTGGGAGAAATCTGTTTTGTCTAATGAATTCTGCATTGATAAGGCCACATGGTGATGATTTATGGTGCAGTGAGTTAGTAGCACCTGAAACACACAGCGTGTGCGCACCATGCGATGATGCGTGGTCTGGGCAGGCTGCACTGGGAGCAACATGTTTTGCAAACTGGACTGTAATATCTGCAATCGTCCCCACATCTGAATTGTGAGCCGTGCTGTCCATAGTGTAGATCAAAGGCAGTAGTCGGTACAGACATAAGTCTGCGATGCTGTGCCGCTGGGTTCGCAGGGGCCCTGTGTCGAGGAGGCCCGCGGTTATGGTGGCTGCCACGTGCCAGGGTGAGGACTGCCATTCTGACAGACTCGTTGGTTCTTCCCACAAGTGAACCACGCCTAGTGCCTGGTCTATTTCGAGCAGCCCACTCCGCTTCTGCTTCCAGGGCGGGACAACACAGCTACATGACCAAGATCTTCCCCACTGCCTGGGGTAACATGGTTGCGTCCACTGTGCACTACACTACAAGTATCAATAGTATATCTCCACACGGAGAGGTTTGTGCTTTGCATAGTGAGGTCTGTGCAGCACATGAGCGTTACACTTGGCATTGTGTGCTTTATCAGTGATGAGTGACTTGCCTCCTTCATATATAGTTGGTTGCTCATCTCCCAACATTCAGCTATTGTGTGGCTGAGGGCCATGGCGTTTTGGGAAGGTCCGTTGTTCTGTTTTGTGCTGCCTCGGTGGTAGTAGGGGGGTGGTCCGGGGGGAGGTTCTGGTGGTGGTGGGGCTGGGTGTTGTGGCATTGTTGGGTGTCGGAGGTGCATGATCAGTAGCTGTATCACGTGTTGGGCTTTAGATGTGGCTGTGAGTTGGGTCAAAATAACGGAGTAGATAGTCGACCTCCTCACACCAGTTAAAGGTTGATGTTAATTTGTTACTGCTAACTCGGCTTATCGCCTGCTTTTCGATCGCATTGCAGATTTGGCTGGTCGTTGAAAATATGGGGAAGTGGAGTTTTTGTGTTTATTTTGCACGGGAACGCCTACTGTACATTTCATTAGCGTTAGATGTGCCTCTTGTTTGTGGCGATTTTGTTGGTGTAAGGTATTGATGGAAGAGTGGTGAGATTTGCAGTTTTCACCAAGTTGAGAATGGGATGATAATTAAAAAACACAGAAAAAAGATAGGTTTAATGAACATTATAAATAGAAATTAGCATTTAAAAAACCTTTGAAATTCACTGAAAATCCATAGGTTTCAGGCATGTTATAGTTAGAAATTAGCATTTAAAAAAACCTTAGAAATTCACTGAATAATCCATAGGTTTCAGGGACGTTATAGTTAGTTGGATATTTGACTCATATAAAACTAGAGAAATTCGCCTGTTATAGTTAGTTGAGCTAACTATAACTTGCGCCCCCGCAATGCACTGCTGATGACGTCGCATATTACATCACTCATGAAATGGTCAGTGACATCTCTGATGACATCACTGATGACATCTCCAATGACATCACTGATGACATCATCCACGTGAAAATCAGATGCACCTGATCAGACCCTAATATAACACTTGATACACCCAGTCTAAAATACAGACTATAATTTTCAAAACTGTGAACACACCAATACCAGTTAGTGCATATCCACTCTCTAATTTGTAGGTCTACACACATCCATTCATTTACCTATACACTCACTCATACATACAGTCAGCCATCAATACAGCATTAACATATCCAGTCACATATCTATACAGACACTCACACACTGCCTCTCATTCTTAGAGTTATTCACACACCTAGTCAGTAATGGAAATAATCAATAATACTTTCATTTACTCACCTGTACAGTTATACACATATCATGTCATTTATTTAAACATATACTAACACATACTTACACTCTAATACAATAACTAATACAAGGACACACCGATCCATACAGGCACTCTCACAATCCCTCATTCTCACATATAGTCATTTATATAGTCCAACACTTACATATACTGCCTTTCACATATGGAGTTACTCACATGTACCACTGAGGCATCCATTCACTCACGAGACACTCACACACACACTCACTCAGCCATACAGACCTTCACAGATACAGACTTTAACACATATACCTAGTGAATTAGCCACTCACACATATATGCAGAGAGTCACACCCCCACCCACCCATGCAGACACTCAGGTACTCATACAGGTACTCAGACAAGCAATGAATACCTCATATAGATCCTCATTTAGTTGCTAACCAAAAAATGGAACTGCTTACACACCAACTAACAACCTAAACTGTGTGAATGCCTTTATCAGTCGCTAATACATGCATTAAGCAAGACACAATTAATTAGTCACTTATACACTTAGTCACACACCTACTTACTTATCCATCCTGAGTCTTATACACTCATTCATTCCTCAATACACCTTGGCATATATATATTTATAAAACATATTTAAACTATACAGAAATACACATCCACTGGATGACGTCATCAGTGATGTCACTGACCACGTCATGAGTGATGTAATATGTGACATCATCAGCAGTGCATTGCGGGGGCGCAAGTTATAGTTAGCTCAACTAACAGACACATTTCTCTGGTTTTATATGAGTCAAATGTCCAACTAACTATAACGTCCCTGAAACCTATGGTTTATTCAGTAAATTTCTAAGGTTTTTTTAAATGCTAATTCCTAACTATAACATCCCTGAAACCTATGTTTTTTTCAGTAAAAAAAATGTTTTTTTATATATTTATATATATTTATATATTTATATATATATATATTTATATATATATATATCCACAAAAGTCCACAACATATGTTCTCTCTCAGTAACAAACAGACTCTGTAACCATAAATTATCCAGAAGGTGTTTATTCCACAATGCGTTTCAGCTTACTGTGAAGCCTTGATCACGTGAAACATGCACAATTACCAGGCAACATATAAAACATTTCGGCATAGCATGAACATAGATAAAGGACATTATTGAGTTACATCGCACAAAATACTTGGTGGCCATCTTGTAATGGCCAAAATGTATCGTGGTGAACTGCCTCACATTGGTGGTAAATTCCGTTCCGTTCGCGGAAGTTGCGGAATTTGGGTAATTTCGCGTTCCGCAGAGAACGCGAAATTGCCCAAAATTCTGTTTTTCACGACTTCGCGAAATTTTTGCTTGTTCGCGTTCTCAAAATGCGTGTTCGCGAGATATTTCTCCCCGAGCACGCAAACAGCGATTGTGAACAGGAAAAAAGCATCGCGAACAAGCAATTCCGCGTGTTCGCGGAATTTCTGCGTGTTCGCAGAGATTTTTTACCGTTTCGCGGATATTTGCGTAACGCGATTACGCAAATTCCGCCCACCCCTAATGTTGACAAAGGACTCGTGATCCACTGTACCCCGGAATGAGAGGCAAATAACAGTGCCAAGAATGTAGATAGCTACTGACTACTAAAATGCAATGCAAGACGGTAACAGGCAAAGTGTCACAATGCATATGAATATATACAAACCTAAATACTTTATCAATCTGAGTTCTGACAATGTTAAAATACATACATTCAGGATAATAACCTAGAACTGCATGTCTGACTAAGAATTTTATGGACTGTGCAAGTAGCAAGTGTCAATATTGAATCACAAAGAGCGAATACAGTGACAGCTCCAATCGAGGTGAAAATTAAATTGGTTATGTGGTAAAATATCTCAAACAGAAATCACGAGTAAATGCACACAGACCCATAGTCGGCTCAGAACTCAAATTTGGTAGCGTACAAATATGCCTTAAGTCAGTGCACAACTAAAGGTAGATAGAAGGCTGGCACTGATGTCCTGTAGTTACTACATTGTGGAGATGCTGCACAAACTATGTTGGTCAAATACCGACAGAGTCCTGGGAGAGGCAAGTGCCTAGAAGACAAAATCGCAAATCCCACAATAAATTGATGTATATAAAAATGATACGATAATCGGCCAGTGCCCGAGTATCCCTCCTAGTGCCTGAGGGCAATTCTCCAACAGACTTAGACGCTCTTTACTCAAGGTGGATCACTAAAAATGTTATGCCATACCCATTATTGTAACTTAGACGTATCCTTTAAGTTGCCTGTTTCTGAACTGTGGCAGTGAGACAACAGAGAAAAAGGGTAGGGGGACGGTGAAGGTGAATACCAGTGAGTGGGCCCCTTCCTTTCCTCCTACAAATAAAAGAAAAATAAATAAAGCATAATATTAGAGACATGTCATAACCAAAAGTGATAAGCCAACATTAAAATGCAGTAATTCTTTCCTACAAGTACACAGAAGGGGGAAGACACAAGAGCGATCTAAAGTTATGTATCTGCAGCATCAAATAGCTACAGGGGATATCAAACAACAACCCATCATGATGTTAATCATCTTTCAAATGGATTGCCAATTTCTCATCATGGTTCAAACCTCTTGGGTGCTTAGTTTGGAAGTCCACAATCAATTTGGGCTCTCTTTGTCTGAGTTCCAGACTCCTATTACCCCCCCCCCCCCCTAGGGTTTCTGACCACCTGTTCCAAAATCAAGAAACTCAACAGGGCTGGATTTGAGAAATGTTAATTATAAAAGTGTTGTGCCACAGAATATATTTCTTCGCTATTAGTGATGGCTCTGCTGTGTTCCAGAATGCGTTTTTTTGGCCATACATGTAGTACTGCCAATATGGAATTCGATCACATAGATCACAAACGTGGAAGTGCACGTACGAAACTGAACAATCTCTCTGCTGACCCTGTTCTATGTGACCTTTTTGTGAAGTTTGCTGTTTCTGCACGCCTTACAGTGGCCACAGGGGAAGAACCCACTTAACCCATGTTTGTGTCGATTGGGCTGTATGGTGAAATCACTGTGGACCGTATATACATAAATACATATATATATATATATATATATATCCTGATTACCATGTTTGCTAGCCTCGGTAATCCTCCGGACCTTCACAAAGCAGGTAAACAAACCAAAATAAAGGTGCAAGTTTGATTTTATTTGCCAAAAGCGACGGCCATAACGTTTCGGCTCCTCAGAGCCTTGCTCACAAGACAACGTCTCATACAATGTGACGGATTTTTAAAGTGCCAGTGCAAATTCCAATTAGCATCATGTGGGGGGGATTTCATTGCCACTGAAAAAATACTACAATCTAGTGGGGCAACATAATTACATGAACATCCCAAAGTAGCGCATATTTACCTATTGCATCATAAACAATAATGAAGTACAATCAAGGCTTAAATGCCAATTCGATCAACATCAAATAGGTATAAAATAACTGCATATGCAATAACTGATAGCTGCTGACTATTAGTGCTACCATCTATAGGGCAATGTACATAACGTAAAACCATCAATGGTGGTAAAAACAGTCCTCCCCCTGTTCGATGAAAACAAGATACAGTGCAGGTTTAAAAGTGTACTAGTGCTTGTAATAATTGTTGAAAGAACTAAAATATCAGAAATGTGCATCCTCAAGTAGTTCTTGTGTGTTGATGCATCTCATGAAAACGATATTGCTAAAAACAAATTCATTTTGTGCAATTGAATATTGATAAAATCAATAATAGATGCAATATATTCGGAGCCAGAGTTTGGTAGTAAGTCACTAGTCCTCATATAAAGTTTAGTTTAGTTTTCTACAAGGCTCCCGAAGTCAAAATTACCTCAAATTATCCCAAGTTGTAGTTCAAAGCATAGGGACAAATTCAGATGTGCAAAAATCCTGCATACAGCACAATTTATCTGTAATAAATAGCATAATAAATAACAAATACATAACCATAAAATAGAGGAATAAATATATTAAGATCAATGCCTATACAACTATAAATTGCTATATATACATCTGATCCAATGTCCTCATTGCAGCTTTTTGGATTGACTCTTGTATGGAATGCAATCCTGGGCCTCATACATCTGCTCCTCACGTGAGGTAACTGTCACAGTATATTAGGCATAAAATTAGCCTAAACAAGTATGTAGGTCCTCAGCAATGTTAAGACCTGATGGGGATTTTGTATCAAGTTGGGGAATGTAGCGTGTCTCAAGTCTACGTAAACAAGATTCTCTATCCCCACCCCTCCTGCTAGGCACAATAGTGTCAATAACATAATATTTAGGACCCCTAATGTCGCTATTGTGGACTTCTCTAAAGTGTCTGGCAACAGGATAGGTGTTATCCTGATTGGAGATTGCACGTAAATGTTGTAGTATACGCTTGTGTGCAGCCAATTTTGTACTGCCTACATAACTGAGATTACAAGGACAGGTGAGGACGTAGACAGCATACTCGGTTTTACATGTCAACAGTTTGGTAATTTTATGCTGTCTACTGGTAAAAGGATCCATATAAGTTTTAGTATTGATCCCAGGGGCACAGGCCTTAGAAACCGCTGTTTAGTTGCAACAAAGAGGTTTTTTCAATCATCTCAGGGTTTGTGTTGACCAAGGCATCCCTCATAGTTGGGGCCCTACTGTATTTAATCAAGGCCCGCTGAGGGAGTAATGGACCGATAATAGGGTCACTACATACAATTGGCCAATTCCTATTGATGATTTTACGCAGGCTTGCCTGTTGTCGACTATAGCCCATGATGATTCTGAAAGCATTGGGAGGACGTTTTACATCTCCCACTGAATTGTCCTGTGTCACCATTATCCTATATCTTTTAGTAATAGGTTTTAATAGCTGCTCTCTGTTCAAATTATTCGATCTAGTGATGGCACTATCGATAATTTTAATAGAGTAACCCCTTTATCTAAACCTTTGTTTGCTAGAGGTCTGTGCTATTTCTAGATCGCTATCATTGCTGCACACTCTTCTTAAGCGCAGCATTTCTCCATAGGGGATGCTTCTGATGAGATGGGGTGGGTGAGCGCTGGTTGCATGCAGTGTAGAGTTGCCAGCAGTTGGTTTGCGGAAAAGTCTGGTCTCAATGTTACCTGCATGTATATAGATTTCAGTATCTAAAAATGTGATATTGGTTTGGCTAAATGATGCTGTAGAATGAAGATTATGATTATTTACATTTAAAACATTAGTAAAATGAGTTGCCTCATCCAAGGTGCCATTCCATACCACAAATAAGTCATTGATAAACCGTAACCAGACAATTACATTCTCTTTCAGATATTTGGCATGATTGTTCTTGAGTACCATCTCCTCCCAAAAACCCATATGCAGACAGGCGTAGCTAGTGGAAAAACTAGCTCCCATAGCTACGCCTCTCAACTGGCGATATAAAAGGTTATTGTACATAAAATTGTTGTTGAGAAGGCAGTATTCCAACATCTCAATTAGCATCTCATTGTGATCCTTAAATTGTACTGGTTTGAGTGATAGGTAATACCTGGTGGCCTGGATGCCGTCACTATGTCTGATGCTAGTATATAATGACGTCACATCCAGAGCCAACATCCAGTAGCCAGTTTCCCATTTGGTACTGCTAATTTTACGTAAAAATTCACCAGTGTCCTGTACATATGAATCTAAAGATTTGACAAAGTCCTGTAGGAAAAAGTCAATGTACTGCGAAGTATTCTCATACATCCCATTGCGGGCAGATATATTCGGTCTGCCTGGAGGCCTATTATAATCCTTATGAACCTTTGGGATGACATATAACTTGGGAATGACCGGATTATCTTTCTTCAAAAAACCATGTTCCGCCTCAGAAATTAGTTTTTGTCTCTTCCAACCAGCCAATTTACAATAAAATTCATTATTAGATGCTTGGATAGCTGCTGTGCTGGTCCAGGCATAGCAGTCTCTATCATCCAAAATTTTAGACAACGGCTACAGCCCGAACTGCTGAATGAAATTACACCAAAGTTTGCAAAGCGGTAGCCCTTGGTTCAGAAAGTACACTTTTTTTTAAATGGTGTAAATCCGTTCAGTAGTTCCTGAGAAATTAAAAAAATAGTGTGAAAAAAATCATTTTCCCATAAGAAACTTTAGACGCTGTTATAGCAAAATCTGCTGAACAGAATTACACCAAATTTGGCAGAAAGGTACTGCTTGGCTCAGAAAGCTACCTTTTTAAAAATTAAGAACTAAAGATACTGATATCTAGAGGCACGAAGGATCCGCGCACCCTCCCGATCATGAGTTTAATGCTAATTGGCTGTCAACAGCTGTTGACAGCCATCTTGTGCCTCGGTAGAACCGAGGCACAAGAAAAGAGAAAAAAAATGCGCAAAACACGAAAAGGGGGCAGGGTAGAAACACCCTGACCCCCTAGGCCTGCTCAGGGGGTCCCACAAGGACTCCCAGGGCCCCCCAAATTTTTTGGGGGGGAAAAATCGCAGGATGCGCAGAGGATCCATGGATCCGTCTGCAAAAAAAAATGCGGGCTCCCGCGCTTCATTATTATTTAGCCACGGGTGGGCCAAGCCCCGGAGGCAATCTTTATTGCCGGGACCGCCACCCCCGGGGCTTTTCAAAAATTAAATTGGTGGGGGGGTTAAAGGCTCCCCCAAGCCCTGGGAACAGCCATCCCCAGGTGCTTTTCTAAAATATTTGCAGGGGGGCTCAAGGCCCCCCCGCAGCCCCGCAGTCTTGTGTACTAAATGTGTGCGGGGAATAAAGGCCCCCCAAGCCCCGGGGACCGCCACCCCTGAGGCTTTTCTAAAATATTTGCGGGGGCACATGCCCCCCCACAGCCCCAGGGACCGCCACCCCCGGGGCTTGTTTTTAAAAAAAAATAAGCAAACCTGTGTGGAGGGCTCGAGCCCCCCCAAATGCCCCAGGGACCACCACCTCCCCGGTCTTTGAAAATGGTGGGAGGGGTCTGTGCGGCCCCCCTCCTGGAGCATTTTATGGCCCTGGGGACCGCCACCCCCCAGGGCCGGCTCCTGCAGTGTCCCAGGGTGCCCACCCCCAGGACACTGCAGTTTACTATGGCAGAGCGGGAGCCTCGCGGCTTCTGCCCTTCCATAGCAAACTGTGCTTTGGTTTTTGGAAGAGAGAGCAGGAAACCTGCTCTCTCTTCTAAAAATCAAAGCTGATTGCTTTTCCACATGGGGAGCTGCATCTTATCAGCAAACTGATAGAAAACAGAAAAATGCTAAATCAGATACAGAGAAAATTATTCTTTTCAAAACCACCTTTCATGGTTAAAAAAAGATAAGCTGAATGAATGAATGAGTGCATGAGTATGTCTATGGTGATTGAATGAGTGCATGAGAGGTGCATGGATAATTGAATGAGTGCATGAGTTGATCATGGATGATTGAATGAGTGCAGGAGAGGTGCATGGATGATTGAATCAGTGGTGCATGTATGATATATGACTGCATGAGCAGTGCATGTATGATTGAATGAGTGCATGAGAGGTGCATGGAAGATTGAATGAGTGGTGTATGCATGTTAGAATGAGTGCATGCATGGTACATGGGTGATTGAATGACAGATGCATGGATGATTGAATGAGTGCATGAGAAGTGCATAGATATTAGAATGAGTGCGGGTGTGGTGCATGGATGAATAAATAAATGAGTGGTATATGGGGTATTGAATGAGCACATGAGTGGTACTTAGATGATTGAATTAGTTTATGAGTATATAGCTGATGTATGGATAACTGTATTAGTGCATCAGTGGTGCTTAAATGATTTGAGTTTGTGAGTAGTGTCTGGGAGATTGAATGAGATGACTGCATGAGTGTATCTAAGGGTAACTGAATGAGTGGATTAGTGGTGCACATATGATTGAATGAGTGTATGAGTGGTGCATGGATGAATAAGTACATCAGTGATTAATGGCTGACTCAATTACTGTATGAGTGAGTGTAGAAGTGTACTGTATGGGAGAGTGAGAGCTAGTGTAAGTAGCTCTATGGGTGAGTTAGTTGATATGTAAATGGCTGTGTGAGTGGATCTGTCAGTGATGTATCAGTGATTCAATGGTGTGTCACTGGCTGTGTTAGTGAATGAGTGGAAGTGTGATCTAGTCTATAAGTAAAATAGTAGGCATATCAGTGCCTCTATCTCTGACTGCTTCTATGACACACTGTATAGGTAAGTGATTGGATGTGTTAGTGCCTGCATGAATAAATGACTGAATAATTGAGTAAGTTGTTGTGTGTCTACCTAGAATTCCGCTGTACTGCACTGAAACTTATAATTATGAAATTGGGGAAAAAAAACTAAAGTGAAAGTATGGCAAGTATACTTTATGTTTAAAAACACTCTGCATGGATGTCAGTAAGCAATATGTGTGAGATAGAAGAACTTTTTTGAGACATCTAACGACATTCCACTGCAGCCACCATTGAAAAAGAAAAAGAAGATAAAGATATGTTAGTATTTAATCTTCAAAATTACGCAAACATAACAATACACATAATTTATACTGTAAGAGTATATTACAATATAGTAAAAAAAATCCTTTTTTTACAGTTCTCAGCTTTCATAATTCTTCACCTTAATTGATGGTTGGTATGAGCCATCATCCTTGAACAGTGGATCCAATTTTCCCTTTTTTACTGTTCTCAGTTTTCATACCCCTTCACCTCAAATGATGGTTGGTATAAAGCATCGTCCTCGAAGAGTGGGGAAAAACAATCAATGGATTGCAAAAAAAACAAAACCAAAGCTGCACAGTAGATCATTATAAAGTAATGCGGTGCATTTCAGTCACAACAGGTCATTAATTGGTGGCTTTATTGACACTTACTACAGGATTCCGAGAAAACATATGTTAAAAATATTTATCATATTATATAACCCTGGGCGTAGTTCGCGAACTGCGTAGTACCCTGTTCGCACTGTGCAAGATGCCGTTTTCAATGATTGCACAGTGCGGACAACCATCCGGCACTGTGCAATCATTGAAAACGGTATCTTGCACAGTGCAAGCTGTAGTTTTCTGCCGCTCGAGTAGATTTTTATTTGAGCAGCAGCTTTCTCAACGCAGACTGGTAGTTTCTCATCGCAAGCGGTCGCGAACATATGCGACCGCTCGCAATGAGAAACCTGACCTCCTCGCGTTGAGAATCTCGCCGGGATGTTTATTTTACACGCTCGCGATCAGCAACGTGATGTTGCTGATCGCGAACAAGGAAAAAGTCTCGCCGGGATGTCATTTTGCTTGCTCGCGGTCGCCAAATTTATGTTGAGGACCGCGAGCAAGCAAAAAATGACCGCTGCACTACGCAATGCTACGCTACGCATGTTTGCACTGTGCTACGTGCAATTCGCGTAGTGCAAAGTAGCGCAAACTTCGCAAACTACGCGAGCGTAGCGTAGTGCTTTGCCCAGGCTTAATATTATATTTAGTACAATAACAGAAATTTTATGTGATGTACTCTTCAATTAAGACTTTAATTGGAGTGTTGTGTTGTGTTATTATCTCCTTTCTTCAATATAAAAGGACTCTTAATTTTCAAAGATCTTTTTGAAAACATTACCCTAAGTAGGCGAAACATCCCACACAGGAGTATGTAGAAGTTGTTGTTGGAGAAACAGAAGGGGTCATTTCTTTTATAGTTTTGAAGACAGTTTTTAGTTCCAATTTAAGGCTGCCATCGTTATTCAGTTTTTAACTGTGATTAGAGAATTTAGGGCCTCATTACAATGTCTGGTGGATGTGACACTGTTAAGGAATCGGGACCGACCGACCTTCGGTTGGCGGCCCGACCGCAGTATTAGGATGTGACTGAACATTGTCCATTTCTTCAAGGGAACTATTGCTACAGTTGGAAACCGGTCGCAGCACAAGCTCCCATTGGGAAATGGGAGTTTTTTCACCTCTATACCATGTAGCAGGCATCACATGCTGCCTGGCACTTGGTGCAGTGATTGACAATGGGATACCATAGGTGCCCCCCAGGCCCTCAACCGGAAGCCAGTATTGAAAAGGGATGCTGCTAGGGGCCCCCAAAGCCGCTTTCTGACAGGATTTTCATGACAGAATATCCGACATGAAAAGCCTGTGGGAAACTGACATCGTAATCCTGACAGCAGAAAGGCCGTCCTTCAGGGATTATATGCTGGTTCCAACTGGGTGACACATTTCAGAATGACCAGCCAGTTTCACTTCCGACTGCTGTCATTGTAATATGGCGGTGAAAAGTGAAACCGAAGATGTCGGTCGGAAAGCCTCCCGCAAGAGGTCGGAGGCTTTTCAACCAACATCAAAATGAAGTCCTTAGTGTTTTGATGTTATAGAAACTCTTTTGTTCAAGATAAAATAAATCTTGCATTTGCAACAACTTTTTGGAGACATTACCCCCACTAGGTCTAATAATGTCTAATAAACAGATAAACCATGTAATAAAAAATACCATATACCACTTTTTATCCACAAATTTTCCTCAGAATTTTGATTGAAGAAAGAAGAGATATGAGTTTGGCAATTTTCTAGGTAGTCTTGGTTTGGATTTTATATTATTGCCAATGCATTCTGTCCATCCAGATTGGCATCTTAAGTAGAAAGTGTAGTGTCAAGAGGATTTTTTAACTCCTTCATGAAAGATGATAGCTAAAGTAGTAAACGTCGTTCCTGAAATTGATATTTCTCCAGCTAGGAAGTTTGTAATTTCAGTTTCCAATTTTGAACCCTCTGCTCCGCATCATTGTAGCATTACTATAAGGTATATTGCAACTAGACATGACATCTGATCTGCAGTTGCAGTTTGGGCAGGTCACAGTTTGGTTGGCTTTTTTCAACAATTTCAAAAAACAAACTGTATTAGTATCTGTTAGGTCAAGTAGAGGAATCATTCAGAATTAATTACAGTGCTGGAGGTGAATCCACAATCTTTGCAATCCCTGCTTATCTCCCCCAGCGCCTTAAGACCCACACGGGTGAGTAGCGTGCTTACGATTCCCCTGATTGATTGATTGATTGATTGCAATCATGATTCCATTTGTAACTCAAGCCAAATGCCTCATTGAAATGTACTTCTTCTCGCTCTAACACTCCTAGCATTACCATAATAAATTCTTGTGTGTCTTGTTGAATATTTTAGAAAAACACTTCTGATACATTTGATATATCATTAAGATCTTGGATTCCTAAAACAGAATGTATTGCTGTTCTGAAACTCACTAAACATCGGAGCAAACGATATATAGCACAGAAAACAGTCTCTATTCTCTTTTTTGTTCATTTTGATGTAATACATGTGGTAAATGGAACACTACATTCAGAACAACATTTGAATAGCAGTTGACCCCTGAACTGTGTTCGAAGTGGGAACCTACAACTTCTCTATTGTTTAGAAGATATCTATTCTTTGATCCTTTAAAATTCTCCTTCTATGCATTCTTTTCTTGAGCATCTGTTATCTGTTTTGTAATCTTCTACTTTGGACAGAATAAATGTTTCTCGTAAACAGGGTACTAGCCTTAATGAGGAGCATATAGACTTCTTAACTGATTGTATTATCTTACACATCTTACATCAGCACTCATTTTCTTCTCATCTAAGTCAATCAAAAACTCACCAGACAATGTTCTACTTCCTGACAATGCTACATCTGACATTCCTTCTTTGAATAAAGTAATCTGAATATTAACAAAAGCCGCATCTACACCTAAACCTTGCGTTTTGTGGATGGTTACATCATAGGGGTGGTGGGGATATCGCCATTATTTTTTATAAACATATTAAGGCAACAATAATTGATTCCATCTCAGAAGACTGGTTAGAATCCTGTGTCTTCAAATTTGACCTGTCCCCCAACCTCTCTTGGAAAGGTGCTTTGGTCTGTCACCCACCAGGCCCTCATGCTCTTCCTACCCAGCAGTTTCTTCTACTGGGAGATTTTAACTTCCATGGCGATGACACTATGAACTCTGACACTAATGACTTAGAAACGTTGGGGCTACACCAACAAGTTTCTGTTCCCATGCATTCTACTGGTCACACCCTTGACTTAATTTTTTCGATGACACCTTTAGCTAGCTTTGACCACCCCAAACCCTTACTCTGGTCAGATCATTCTCTGATTTGCTTCCATCTCCCTACCCTCAAGCCTAAAAGTCAACTCTCTACGGGCCATAACAGACTATCTAGACAGTGACAGGGCCAAGGAATAACTTCCTCCTCTGCCCTCCGACATCGCTGACTTGGACCTAGCAATCACCAACTTTAAACTGTTACTGAACTCGGTTTTTGACGAAATTGCCCCTTACAGCCATGCCACAAAATGCTCTCATAAACCCCATGCCCCTTGGTACACGCCCGACCTAATGACTGAGAAAGCGGCTTGCAAAAGATTGGAAAGGAGATGGTGTTCGACTAATCTATCCACCGACAAAAATACCTATAAACTGACCCTAACTGTATACCATTGTAACATCAAGTCAGCCCGCAAACTCCATATTGCAAAAACAATTGATGAGGCAGGGAACTACTCAAAAACCATTTTTTAAATTCTCAATTCCTTCATAAATCCAGCAGCCTGCTCCTCAGATCCAATTCCGTCTCAGCCTCTTTGCGATGCCCTGGCTGATCATTTTGATGGCAAAAAGAAGGAGATTTACCTAAACTTCCCTTTTATCATTCCTGAGGCACATGAGATGCTTGCAGTCCCTAGTCCTCTCACTGACTCTACTGCCAGCTTAAGAATTTTCAAAGTAATCTCCCCAGAAATCACTTTCAACCTTCTGAGCTCTGTGAAATCAAGCTCTCCTTCAGATTTCTGCCCTCGTACAGTTCTGTTGAATCTTGCTTCTGAATTGGCCCTGCATATCTGTTCCTTAATCGGTTTATTAATAACCTCTGGGAAAGTCCCCTTAGATTAGAAGGCGGCCTTCAATTGGCCCATTAAAAAAAAAATCCAATTTAGCACCTACTGATCTCGCTAACTACCGTCCTATTTCCCTCCTCCCTCTGTTAGCTAAGTTCCTGAGAAACACATAGATCATCAACTGACAACCAACCTTGAGGCTAACAGTCAATTAGACAGCTCTCAGTCTGGCTCTAGACCCCTTCACAGTACCGCGACAGCCTTGCGCATGGTCACTGACCATATTAAATGCTCTCTTGACGCTAATGTCCCTACCATACTGGTTTTGTTAGATTTGTCAGCAGCATTTGATACGGTGTATCATCCTCGACTTCTTGAAAGTCTCCAGGAGTTATGGATCCAAGGAATGGCCCTCATCTGGTTAGCGGATTTCCTGTCCCAGAGATTCCAAACGGTCATTATGGGCCCCTACAAGTCTGGAACTATGTTACTTGACAATGGAGTTTCCCAGGGCTCCTTTCTAAGCTCTACGCTCTTTAATATTTATATGGCCCCTCTTGCTAAGCTTGTCAGAGGTTTTGGGTTTGAGATTATTTCATACGCTGACAAGCTACTTTTCTCCTTTGATTTCAACCTGTCCAAATCTAAAGCCTTATTCTCCTTCGGGATAAAGGCCATAGCTACCTGGATGTTGGAAACACAACTGCAGCTCAACCCTATGAAAAATAGAAATTATGGTATTTGGACAAGCCCAACTTCTTTGGGCTCCTGATTGGTGACCAGCTGAGCTGGGCCCCGGCCCTTTACCCAAACTGGTAGTAAAAAACATTGGAGTCCGCTTGGATCAATCCCTTTCTATGAAAGAACACACATCAGCCACCACCGGGTCTTGTTTCCACATGCTACGTCTGTTGAGCAGAGTTTTCCCTCTTGATTAAGGCAACTCACTCCTGGCCCTCACCAATGAGTATTTACTCTCTAAACTTCAGGTTATCCAGAATACTGCCGCCCACCTTTTATGTAACCTCCCCCGGGCTCGGACACAGCCCCACTTTTGCAGACTCTAAACTGGCTTCCGGTGAGAAAGAGAATCATTTTTAAACTATGCTGTCTAACCCACTGTGTTCTCCATGGTCAAGGGCCCTCTTTCCTAGCATTCAAGCTTCTGCCCTACAACTCCTTTGAGACTTCTTAGATCAGGCGTCAAAGCCTTGCTCAAAGTCCCTAGGTTTAACAAGGCTAGGACTGGCGGCAGGTCTTTCTCTTTCCTTGCCCCTCATCTCTGGAATAATCTCCCTACGCAACTTTGTCTCTGTGAAAATCATCTCCTTTTTAGGAAGGCACTTAAGACCCACCTAGTTTAGGTTCATTTTCAGCCTGTCCTTACTGCCTTGATTCTGTGCTGAGATATCCCTTCGGGATTGATTTGAGCGCGTAATAAATTAAAATAACATAACATATGCTAGAGACAGTAGGAGCTGCTTTCGCTTGACGTATAAGTCTTTCACTAGCAAAAAACATACAACACATCAACCAATCTTCTGGACATCATGAACCTCATCAAATGTTATGGCTAATTATTCCACCTAATCTCTGTTTAGATAATTAAGAAAGTGTATAACTTTACCTATTGCACCATTTACTAACCCTTCTTCAACATTTAAATTGTGATGCAAAATTATATTTTTGGAGACATGTAACCTCTTCTCTAACTCTGCAGTTCTCAATACAGACTTCTCCAAAGATTCCAAGTTGACTTGCAATTTATCTGTCAGTAGTATTGTGACTTCCTGATGTTCTGTTTCATCAATAGCTGTAATTTCCAAAATATCTTCTTTCTCCAGTTGTAGTTATTCTTCATTGAATTTTTAGCACTCTTAAAGGGTTGGCATTAAACAAACTATAGACTTCTGTTCTTTAATGAAATTAAACATTAATTCTGCTTATGTAATATTAGAAGGAAATAGTTTATTAATAATCCTAGTTTCCACAGTACATAGCCCCTCTTTTAAAAGAACATCTACTCTAATGTCCTTCAGTATAGCTCCTTATTCCACATCTGATGTTTGGTGCATATTCTTCACTAATTCTTTATATTCAAATAATTCCCAAATATTCACATTCTCAATAATTTCTTGATAATTTCTTGTTTCCTTATGCAGGAGTGTTTTAAAAACAGGTTGTCCATTTACAGGTGTCAGTTGTAGTAGGTTACCAAACACAATTACATGTATCCCACCAAACAGTACATCATAGTTTGTTCTCAGTATCTGCTGCATTCTTAAATGTATGAAGTCAAACATTAGGCTTGGAGCAATACTCACTTCATCAATAATTAGAAGCTTTAGTTTTTTCAATACTCTTGCTACCTCATGACAAGCATCACCAGATAATTTCTGATATTCTAGTTTGTTGTCATGTTCCACAGGTAGCATTAATAGTCGATGCAGAGTAATTCCTTTAATGTTATTTTGGTGCAGTAACTACACATGATAATTTAAAATCTGTAGTCTTCAGTAAGTAACTGGTGATTACTTTAATTAAGAAGCTTTTTCCAGTGCCGGCTAGACCAGTTATGTATAGTTGAACTAGTTTAAATGATGAACATTCACACTGTCTCTTCTCATGCAGGAATCCATGCTTTATATTCTCTTTAACTGCTTTTTGAAATCTACAGTTTCATGTCTTGCATGCTGCGTTGCATTCTGCACCTTATTCATAGCTATTACTGCTTCATTTTGAATTATTGGCTCTCCCAGAGGAACTTGACTTGCTGGTGCAGAGCTTTGGCTGCTTCGATAACTGTCCTTGTCTGTTTCAGCATCAATGGTTTCTTTCTGTTCAACCTATTCTCTCAACATTTGCAGATACGTTGGAAACACTGAGCATTCAATAGTGTCTTTTACAACATTGAAAGAGCCTTCGTAACAGTCATAGTGTCGAAGCAATTCTGATTCTGCATGCCGTGGTTTGAACAACTGCAAAAAATCTTTTCTCTGGAGATGGTCTACTAATTTATCTGTAGTTAATGAGATTTCGTTTGTTGCGTCTAAACAACTATCACATCCAAGGACTGCCTATCTTCCTTCTTCTATGTTTTCAGTTATATTACTTCTATATGTAATGTGCTGAAGTACTTCAGAGAGACACGTGTTTTCAAGATGAAGACTCCTTCTAGGGTAGTATGTATCCAGCATGTTAGTCTTTAGGATGTGTGTATTCTTTGGTTCAAATTTTACCAGGTATTGTATTTCTTGAAAATACTTTAATACTCTATTACGACTGCTTGCAAGGCCGAGGCTTACCAAAAGAATTCCTCTAGACTTGGTGAATAAACTAGCCAAGATTAACCTGTCCGAGTATTCATATGAACTTATTTCTCCATGGGGAAGCATTTTCAAGCTGAATCTTTACAATTTCTTGGTAAGACTCTTTCCTGCAGAAGTCTCTGCCCACATCTCTTTCATCTCTGTGTTCTCTGACTTTGTTATATCGGGAGACACATAGCGAGCCGCAGCAATAGATTTGCCTGCAACAAATTGTAGATCCATATTTGCAGTCCACATCTTCAGAATGACAGGATTGTAGTGATGATAAATTTTGAAGCCTCTGTTCTTCTCAGGTTGTGTGTATTTTTGGGTGATTTCCATGTGGGGGGGTGTCTGACAGCAGACAAAAAGCTGTTCACTCTTCCTTCTGAGATCACAGGTAACCGTAATCCAAAGCGACATCTTGTGTAAAACTTTCCATTCAAAGTCAAAGTCAAAGTCAAAATTTGCTTTATTCGGTTAAAATTTAAAACCATCAAAGCACATAACAGAAAACAAGATAGAGGTCAATGCATTACAGAAAAATTATTAACTTTCCATTCAATTTGTACTTCCAACAACAGCATTTCCAACACCTATGATTTTGAAATCGTAAACTTGTTGTCCCAAACCCTATTGTTTGGGATGGCATATGCCACATACTGTTGTATGAAAGACAACACTGACTTTTCAGTGCGTTTTCCAAACTTCGGGACATCTTTTACCTATAGCAGCATGTGAATATGTGGAGCACCTTTAGTTTGGTACTCTGTGTGCCAAAAGTAATCAGCTACTTCACTGAGAGTAGGATTTCTTTTGTTGCAGATGAAAATCATCATTGCTTGAAACCTGTGGTTTAAATATCTGCAAACATTTGCAGGGTCCAGCGAACAAAGTTCTCCTGGTGTCTTTAGAATGATTACTTTTATGTTCGAGTTTGTTTCCGACAGGAATTCAAGCAGGCCATGATATGCATACTCACCACAAATGATTGTTTGAAACCAAGTTGGTTCTCCTAGGTTTCTCAACATGCATTTCAGCTCACCATGACAATGATACAAATATTCATTGATGCCAAGCTGGCATGCCATCAAATTGATCAAGTTGTTTTCCAGGTGTTCATTCTTTCCTTGAATTTCCCTTGCTGTCCTATTTTTCAGTTTTACTCTTGTCTTGAGAATGCAGTTTACTGCATAAGATGGACCTGACATGTTGCTCTCACATAAAAGATGAAATATATAAGGAATACAGAGGCAAAATCTAGAATCCTCTGAGTATAGTGCACATGATCTGTTCTCAGCTGCTGGAATCTGTACAGGCAGTTCATCATGTCTACCACCTACTCCAGTAGGAAGCAGATGCAGAAAACACCAGGCTTCTAAACATCTATCCCACACACTCAAGGGAGCTTTACTTGTTAATGCATTTGATCAATTGACCTCTTGATGATGATGTATCATCCTCCATATGTGCATTATTTTGAAGAACATTTATATCTTTATAATAAATATTATTTTGTATGAGATATAATGTTGCATTCTTTACTTTAATAACATCCACTAACTCTTACCATATCTTTTTGCTCTTGGAAGGAACACCATTCACTAGAAATGATGAGTGCTTCTTCCAAATCTCTACGTACCCCTACACTTTCAATATTCTGCTTGAAATCTAATGGCAAATACACAACTCTACCTTTAAGACCATTATGGAGATCAGTTGGAGTTCACTTGCCTGTCTTGGGCTCCATACGCTGAAGCTTGGAATGGTTGTGTACATTGGATAAGAATTGATTCCTATACATTCACATTTTGAAGTTCTAGTGGCATTGAAACTAGTTCTAACTTATTATGCGTTGCTCTAACCTACTATAAGAGTACTTACATATACTTTGTTGTATGGAACAGTCAAAGTGTTCCTCTCTTATTGTTCTTTTTTTCACATTTTAAATACAAATCAACATTCTGAGTTTGACCTTTGTAGTGAGTGCATAAACAACATATGCAAACAGTTTGGTATCTCGAAGAAATAAGTTAATACTTGTTAATCTCTTTTAGGACGCTATCAACACTAATACCTGTCTTCTGTTCTTGTATTGCTGCAAATATCAAGCCCTCATTTTCTCTACACTGCTCTTCAGGACCAAAGCAATGAAACAGAATATCTTCACAAACTTTCTGTATCTCTATGACTGCACAATGCTGTACAAGAGCTCTATTCATTCGTCCTTAATATAGGGCAGGACTTTTAACATAGTAAAGCCTCCTAACTAGTTTTTGCATTTAAGAGTGGTGAACAGCTAACATTCTAAAGTGAAGAACAGTGCTCCTGCACACTTTCTTCGATAGACATGCTAGTGAGTGTCCTTGTAAATCAGTATACTTCCTTACTATGCATGCATCTAATCCTTGCAAAATACCAATTTTCAGTTTCAGACTCTTGCAGAGAAACTGACTTAAGAAAACTCTCAGGATATCAATTGATTTCTGCCGAACACTGCAAACACTGCTACAGTTCCATTTATGTGCAGCTGCCTTTCTATGCCTTCGCTATACCTCTTAAGCTATGACTTCCTCTACATTTCTAGGTTCCATCACTTCTTTTGGAATAGGAGATCCATCATTCATCTCATAACATCAACCAGATTGGTCAACTGCATGCAGCAAATAATCTCTTTGAAGTAGCTTTCTTCATTAAAGAAAGGATCAGTACTAGAAGTATGCATCCATTCTCCACTGAAAACTTTTTTAAAGTTAGTTTTCTTCACAATTCTTTTCTTTGGGATTTTTCTCATCATACACAATGCTATTTTATCCAGTGACCCAGTGTCTTCATTCTGTTTAGAATCAAAATAAATAGCTTCCTTTTGAGAACAAAGGCCTTATTGACTACAACCTCAACATGCACCTTTTGTCTGACTGCTTCTCTCATTCTTTTATACTTCTTCATATTTATTATTAGATTCTGAAAAACTCTACTACAAAACATTCTAACTGTTATTTCCCTAAACTGCTTCTGCCTTCTGCTTGAACTCTGTGCTTTTTCTATGTTTGTTTACTTTGGATATTCTTGATGTTTTCTCCTTTCATAATTGATCTCAAGCTTTGTTTTTTACCAACTTGATTTTGCTGATTTTTGATGTTTCCACAAACTATATTCAGAAATGTCTTTGTTCTCTTGCCATCAGCTCTTTGCTCTTTTAACACTTTTTCCTCATGTTGTCCTTTTTGTTTCTCACTTGGGACTATATAGTATCCTTGCCTCTGTTTCTTTCTTCTCTAATTTTTTGATGGTATGGTAAGTGTCTGTAGTTAACTAGCAATTGATACCTGAAAAGGAATAGAATAAGTACATTTACCTTTTTATTATGTACAATCACATTACATATTGTAAGCAGTTAACTATCAACATAAATGGTTCTCATACTATAAAATAGGCAACCTTACTCTATTAATTTTCATGTTTATGTCTCTGTGTCATTCTATGTGACACTGTATGCATTCCTCTGTCTCTGGGTATACTACCATATCCAAGTCAAGTCAATTCAGCTTTATTTGGTGTAAATAATACCACCATAAAAGCATTCTATTCTGAGTAAACAGTTGCAATTGCAATTTTAAAAACTTAAAAATATACAATCAAAAGATAAAATCAACATTTCGTAATCATACAGTAAGTCGAGCTACAATACAAAAAGTACAAAAGTGCAATCTGACCAATAGCAAGAACATATACAAACAAGGGTTAAGATCAACATTTCATAAGAATTCAGGTACATAAAATGGAAAGTGTTCAAGTGTCTAAGAAAAATTTTGTCTCCATATCTTCATACACAATGGAGAGCAAGCAGGATAGCCTTTGTCTTACAAATATATAAAGTGCATAGTGCTATTATGTGTACCACGGCTACGTGCAGTCATCTCGTTTTTCATACGACAGTGCGTCCAGATGTGCATTTGTGATTTTCTGGCTTTCCAGGCTACATACAAAACTAAAAGCATTTTTATAATAAAAAGTATCTTAGATAAAAACAGAGGTTTTAAAATGGATTTCCAGATATCATATAAAAACTACAAAAAGTAAAAAGTGCAATGTAGATTGGGGGGACTTTCCGTCTCACGGGCAATTCGGAGGTTTATGACACCACTTTTCCTGTTTGGGGAAAGCTACTAAATAGTGAAGGGTGCCAAACCTAAGCCTTGTCAAACAAAATCTGTTTTGTATATTTCGCACCTGTATTAAATATTTTTGTGTGCCGCTTACAGAAGGGATTTCACAATAGGAATTAACGGTATGCTTTTGACTAGCGTCAACCTCTCTAGCGCCTTCCATAACATTCAAATAACTTGTCTTCAGATCTCTTTTACTATAATCTAAAATCGCTGCTGGGTTCTTTCTATCAATATGCACCCTACAGCGTACCAGGAGGGTATGTATATGCTTAAGCCAGGAAATTTTACTACTGTGATCAAGAGATAGACAGTCTAAAATTAGATCCTTTGTGAATTTAGTCTCATCTTTGGCCCATATTCCTTGCCAAAGAGTGAGACCAGCCATGTTTATTAAGTCGGTCAGGAATGGTACAGATAATTCTTTATATGTTATATATCTATTACTCCGTTCCTGAGTATCTACCATATTTAAAGGACTACTTGCCTGAATGGGTGATTAAATTCTGTTAGCACTTGGCTACATATATGAGGGTCGGAGTCCACCTAAAACAGTTCCATGGATCCCTTGTTGATTTGAAAGTGCGTCTGACGGACCCTTGCTCCTGGACTCTTGGCCTTGGGCTGTTGTACTGTCTCTGAGCCCACTTTTCGCCGGACCCACTTCACGGGTCCCGCTTCACCGGGATTGCCACTGGGGAATCTGTGGAGAGGCTGTGCAGTCTGTGTTGTGCTGGGGCTTTTGGGCAGGGCTGCGAGTGTTGCTGCAGGGACTCCGTTTCCCAGGAGTCCCTGCCTGGCTGATTGAGAACACCTGGCCCGCTCTCCCTGTCAGCCCCGCCCCCTGCGCACAGAGTGTGTTAAAGAGCCTGCCTGCCTCTTACCTGCGGGATCCCTTGTTGATTTGAAATGCGTCTGACGGACCCTTGCTCCTGGACTCTTGGCCTTGGGCTGTTGTACTGTCTCTGAGCCCACTGTTCGCCGGACCCGCTTCGCGGGTCCCGCTTCACCGGGATTGCCGCTGGGGAATCTGTGGAGAGGCTGTGCAGTCTGTGTTGTGCTGGGGCTTTTGGGCAGGGCTGCGAGCGTTTCTGCAGGGACTCCGTTTCCCAGGAGTCCCTGCCTGGCCGATTGAGAACACCTGGCCCGCTCTCCCTGTCAGCCCCGCCCCTGCGCACAGAGTGTGTTAAAGAGCCTGCCTGCCTCTTACCTGCGGGATCCCTTGTTGATTTGAAAGTGCGTCTGACGGACCCTTGCTCCTGGACTCTTGGCCTTGGGCTGTTGTACTGTCTCTGAGCCCACTGTTCGCCGGACCCACTTCGCGGGTTCCGCTTCACCGGGATTGCCGCTGGGGAATCTGTGGAGAGGCTGTGCAGTCTGTGTTGTGCTGGGGCTTTTGGGCGGGGCTGCGAGCGTTTCTGCAGGGACTCCGTTTCCCAGGAGTCCCTGCCTGGCCGATTGAGAACACCTGGCCCGCTCTCCCTGTCAGCCCCGCCCCCTGCGTGTCACATCTGACCTATAACAGTGGTGCTTACTTCCGCTGCGCGGGAGCGCACGGGAGCGTCCCGGGAGAAGCCCGGGACAAGGGCGGGACCGTCTGTGGCCATCAGGGGCTGAAGGAGGCTGGGCGGGGCCCGCTCTCTGACATTGCACCTTCTGACTACTTGTTACAGTACGTTCCCTGTATCTAGAGATCTCTGGTGTTTGCTTATATAGTATTGTTCTTTTTAAAGCTCGTTGGCTGCAAAGTATGTCTTCTCCTTCAAATACCACTGCCCAGATCTCTACTCAGGCCGAGGAGGGGTCAGCCATCTTGGGCCCTTTAGACAAATACTTTAGTCGGGTAACCCAAGATATTGACAAAGAGATCGACTTGGCGGAGAGGCGCGCCGAGCGTAGGTTATCTATTGAACTCCTTAAAATTCCCTTGGAGAAACAGCCACCTCAGGGTTTCCCGGCATTGGTTCCTCCCCTGTCATCCGTAACCCTGTCAGCTGTACTGGAAACGCCTCATGCTTTTCCCCCTTCACCAGAGCTGTTGGCTGGCTTGTCTGTGGGTCACGACGTGCCCATTTTGCCTTCTACCTCGCCCACTATACCAACTGGCTTATCTACAGGGCAGGTGACCACTGCTCAACCGAGTGTGTCATCTCACGTGGTCAAAACTAAACCAAGTACCAAAAGAAGTGCTGCCCCGAAGAAGTGCTATCTTCCCAAACATCCGAAAAAAATAAGGAAGGTTGGAATATGCCTGCGCCCTTCCTGCGAGCCTACTGGGGCTGGCTCTGGTGGGGTTAAGATTGTCAAGGACGGAGTTGTTCCGGCTAGTCCTGTATCTAACATGAATGACCCCTTAGCGATGGTATTGGCTGAGACCCTATCTTCTGCTCCACACCTGCTCATCGAGTTGGAGAGGCTGATGAGGTCTCTCCTGACTCCTATTGAGGAACGAGTTAAAAAATTAGCTGATCGGTTAGAACATTTCGAGCAGGCTACTCTAGATAACTTTTTTTCCACCAAATCCCTAATCAAGTCCCACCCTAGGACGGGGGATAGCATCAATCTTCTGAAACCAAATGGCCAGGCAAATGGTGTGTCCATCGCTGAGCCTCCTCCCCCCGTAGTCAGCATTGCAAGTAGGCCTCAGTCGAAGGGACAAATCCCCAAGACTAATTTAGATTTGTCGGACCGTCCAAGTAATAATACCACTAAAAACAACAAGCTGCCTGATACTGTGGCTATGGGTAATAAAGATAGCTCCAAAAGTGGCAATCCTGTATCTAATGGTTCCCAACCCTCACCAAGCACTTCAACACCCCGTCTTGGCGTTCCTGTTAGGGGTAACAAAGACAGTTCCAAAACGAATAACACTGTATTGAATAGTTCCCAACCACCACCAAGTATTCCAACATCCCGTCCTGCTGCTCCTGCCATTAGCCTGCCTAACACCCTCCCGATGAAGGCACCCCATAGGATACCTCCTATGAATCTCACCCCAGATTCTTATCCTTTCGTGGCTGTCCTCACTAATGTACCATCTTTGTTGGCCGGGCAAAGAGAATCCTTCCAGATGCTAAAAAACAAGGTAATGCACTGGTTAAAGGCAAATAGACCATTGCCCGGGGAAGTGGACGGGCTGATTATTGGAGTGAGAAGGACAGACTGGATAGGTTGTACTCCTAAGCACTTGGGGGGGAGTGTATAGTTGTTAATTTTCAAGATCCTAGGGTGGCACGTCTGATTACGAAGAAAAATTGGGGCACAAGCAGTGGTGGAATTGGTGTTGTTGATCTTACATTCTTTTATCCAAGACCAACAGGTGTTCAATTTGGTATGACCAGTGAATTAGGTTGCTATAACAATCTCCCCTCCCCAGGGTCTGTTCCTTTCACTGTACCCTTACAACGGGGCAACTTTTATAATGGACCGACGTACAATCGTTTTGAAGTGATGAAAGATCCGGGGTGGGTTCATTGACCAAACTCTGATTATTCCACGAACAGTAGGGAAGGTCTGACCCGTTGGGATATATGTGGGAAGCCTGTGTTAACTGTTTTGACTAAAAATGTGGAATCAAATGAAATGAGAACTGGTTGGGAGACTGTGATTTTGGAGGAAACATGTGGGGAGTGTATTCCAATTTCTGGGGACTCTGAAAATGAGGAACTAATTACACTTAGCACTGTTGGCACCCAGGAGGTTGATCACAACACTGAGGATACCATCCGAGAGAGGGAGGGGTATGACGGAATCTTAACAAACGACTTTGGGATGTCCTGTGTAGGAGTAGTACCCATGGACGGCCCCAGTTTAGGGAAGTTTTTTTCATGGAACATCGCGGGGTTGAGTAGCAAGCTGATGTCCCAAAACTGGATGGATTTCGTCAATGGCTTTGAAGTTTGTTTATTCCAGGAGACATGGGCTTGCGACCCTATATTTCTTCCTGGCTACTTAAATTTTTCAATCCCGGCCTGTAGAGGCGCTAGGGGTCGACCGATGGGAGGCCTTACAATCTGGGTAAGGCAATGTCTTCAAATAACAATCAAAGTGGTGGATCTGGGTTGTAAGGACATCCAAATGCTAAGAATAGCCTCAGAAAAGTGGGGAGAGATAGATATATACAACATCTATGCCAGGGGCAGTACCACTGGAAGTTCACCCATGCATGCGCATTTCTCGCAAGAAATGCGCATGCGCGGGCTTCCGCGCATGCGCATTTGTCAGAAGAAGTTTGAAATGGAAGAGGGAGCCCCGGAGACGCCGCATTTCAGGTAAGTTTCTTTAATTTAGTATTTATTGTAAATGCGGGGGTTTGATTTAAAAGGAGGGCGGGCGGGAGGCGGGTGGCGCGTAGTGGGGCTACGCGAAGCACGTAGTGTGCGTAGATTTGGGCACACTACGTGCTGCTTCACTTAGCCCCACTACGCCCACTACGCCCACCCTTAGTATAATTCACTTTGTTGCTCTTTTTTCTAAAAATACAAAGTACATCACATACCTGAAAATTGAGTTTGTTGGTGAAATAGCATGTTTTGCTTTTATTATTATATAGATTAAATATTCTCAGGAAATGTAAAACTAAGCATACGAATGACACACCTTTCTTATATAAAGCAACCATTAATGGAAATCTTTTCAACTTTGCACTCTCTGATAGTGAGGAAGGCAGCAAATAAAAGCATATCTTTATTTTTTTAGTTTTGTAACTCCACTTCTGAATGGTTAGTATTTCTTAACCCTTTCATGCACTTTTATAAAGAAACCGAATATGGTAGGGTATTTTTGCATGTTCCTGACTTATTCATGATCCTTGTGACGAATTTGTGCCAAAAAAATGGGAGTCCAAAATCCTATTTAGCGTGCTGGTTTTATGACTTTAAGAGTACAATACACTTTATTAGCAAGCCCTCACTAGGAAATGTAGCACTTGTTATACAACAAAGGGCCAGGTGTATCAAGCTAAATTGCATTTGCAAACGCTGAAATTCACAGAATTTCAGTGCATGCTATCGCAATTTAGCTGTGTACTATGTAGGTAAGTGAAAACCTACTCTCAGAATAAGGAATCGCAAAAATTGTGATTACTTATTTTGAGCATGCATTTAGAGAATCACAATGTGTGATTCCCTAAATGCTATGCTTGTAGGCATTGCAAATTGCGATTTCCTAGAAAAAGCACTTTTTAGCTTTTTTCAAAGTGCCATGTGGCACACATAGATGCCCTTAGGGCATTTATGTGTGCCACATGTGCACAAATGCACATTTCAGGGGTGCAACAGGGTGTCCTTTTGAAACCCCTGCACCCTTGAAATTGCGTGTGCAATTTGCGAGTACCTATTGGGTACTTGCAATTTGCGCACGCATTTCTCATTCATTCCTGTAAGCCTCTTGGCCCATAGGAATGGATTCCTTAATTGTGACTCGCAATTTGCGAGTCGCAATTAAGGAATGCGTAGGAATCACAATGATTATTGCAATTCCTACATACATAGCAGTTTGCGAGTCCTTAATAGCGATCTGTTTTTTGACATATATGCCCCCTAGAATCTAAACACCACTAATTTCTTAAAACAGACAACTCTCTCTTTAACACCCTTCCCCAATACACTATTAGCACAGTCGCCATAGCAACCCACTTGAACAAGTAGATCACAAGTTCGCAACACATCCTAGAAGGAACATACTAATTACAAAATGAGCTGCAGCAGGTGCTTTTTACTGTACAGAATAAAAAGCATATTCAAGTCTACATTACAGTTTTTTTTATTTTTACTGCAGCCAATCATAGATTTAATTACTTAAGCTTTCAAGACACCACCTAATTTTATTCACCTCCATATTCACACCATCCAATCAACTACGTTTTTTTTTAAACCAGGAGCAACCTCCATTTTAACTGCCTTTCATTTTCTAAAGTGTCTCATTCAGCTCCAGCCTTCTGCTGTCTATTACTGCTGCTTCACTTCAAAGTATGAATTGCGGGCCACAGCTATGTGTTTTGGGCTACAGAGGCTGCTAGAAAAAGTGGTATTGGCAGGGACTTTGGTTTTGCTAATGTGGGTATTGCTTGGATTGGCCAGAGAGGGTTGAAATGCCATCAATTGCTGGCTTTGATGAAACCCTTTTCTTTACTTCTGCTAAAAAAAAAACTCTCCATTCAAATTTATCGTAGGTGGATAGGTGTATAGGGACCCCACTACATTTAACAATTTAGTGCTCCCATGTATCCATTGGTAGCAGCAAGCCCCTGTCAGTAAAGGACAGGGATGGACCCTATGATGAAGCATGCCACCAAGGGGAAACCCGGGTGGCTGAGGGTTTTATGAAAAGAAAAAATATTTTTCTTTTCATTTTGTTGTCTTCTGCAAGGTATTGCACAATATTCCCCCCTTCCCTTGTTAAGGGGGCCTCCCTTGATTATGTATAAAGTGCGGTGGAGGACAGGTCCCTACTTCTACCTACCTCTACTCTCCCCCCTCTGTTTCTGATACTTAAAACCCCTTGCCAATCCTTAACCTGCTCATCTAGCACATGTGAACCACTCCTAGGTAGGCTGTATCTAGGCTATATGCTTGCTACTATGTGCATAAGAGATGATACATTTAGTTAGAAGTCTAATTGATATTTCTGCACAGTTACAGTCCTATATGCTCAGTTATACATCCACTCTTTCACCCTGATTTGCGTCTTATATAAGCACGTGTAAAAGCAGAGAGGCACTAATACACCCCCTGAGACAGTGTCTGAAGCATCTAAACATTCAGTCGCATTCACCGACACATCTTTTATGTACCTGCCTCTAATGGCAGTGGCACACTCACTTAAATAACCCAACAACAAATAACACATCAATTACCCAATCTATGCCAACGCTTGCATATACATTTGCATATCCTTGCAGTGGGAAAAAGAGCCAGTGATATACCAATAAAGTTAGTTACATATGGAAACACATACCCAAATATGGACTGAGACACTCATTCAGATGTCTACTAATGAACTGACACTACCAAGTACTCATCCAGAGAAGTAGCCCTTAAACATGTCTCAGGCCAGGTACATTGAGCTTGACTATGCAGTTCTACTGCTATAGTTACACTATAGCTCATCTTTAAGGTAAGCAGTAGTTAGGCCATAAGGTACACAACTATGTGCATAACAGCTAACACATGTAGTAAAAGTTTCAATGAGCTACATGGACTCTTACAGGCCCATATGCTCAGTTATATATCCACTCTTTTATAGTCATTTGAATCGTATATAAGTACATAGAAAGGGGAGAGCCACTAATACACCTCCTCAGACAGTATCAGAAGCATCTAAACATTCACTCACTCACACGCACAGTCACAACTCCTATCTATCTTGCACTATTTTGCAAACATAGTGCCCACGGACTATGTTAGAAGGCCAGGGTTTATAGTATCAATGTCAGTCTATACCCAGTATCGGTGGCATCCCAACTTTGCATTTTCCTGTAGGGCCATGTCTTTATGGAATTAAACCGGGGTGCAATAGGGAAATTTACACCTACCTGGGGCAAAAATATCTTGAGTTACACTTTCGTTGACAGCACTGTAAGTTCCCAGATTGCCATGAAACTAACTTCTGCCTCCTTATGTTTCAGGGGAAATGGCACCATCAATGTAGGTCAGAATATTGGATGTAGGATCACAGTATTCCATGCCGACATGCCGGGGGGTGCCTCTGGACTCATGGATTTGTTCTGGCAGTGTGGAGACCTAGGGCCGATTCACAAAAGTAATCTGAGACAAAATCCTAACTTTATGACTTTCGGTATTTACAAAGGGCATTTAGGAGTAGTAAAGTTAGGATTTTGTCTCAGTTAAGTTTTGGTCTTAAGTTTAATAACTGAGACAAAATCCTAACTTTACTACTCCTAAATTTCCTTTGTGAATACCGAAAGTTGTAAAGATAGGATTTTGCCTCAGTTAAACTTAAGTTTTGGTGTTATGTTCAACTAAAGATCAAAACTTAAGTTTAATTGAGACAAAATCCTAACTTTACTACTCCTAAATGCCCTTTGTGAATACCGAAAGTCGTAAAGTTCGGATTTTGTCTCAGGTTATTTTTGTGAATCAGACTCTTTCTGTATGCCCAGTTACCACCTACTGGGGAGGGATTTGTTCCAGTGTAACTGCATGCTCCAGGTTTGGTAATTCATGGAATAAACATATCCACTTTGCAGAAACACCCTATGAGCCATGGGAAACAGCCTTTACAACAAGGTTTTTACCACATTCTGACTTCACCACGCATTTTTAAGCACGCATGTTTTTGCATGTGTATGTTTTTACAACAGAGGTCTAAACCACACATTTAAGGTAAGTTGGCAGGTGTGGGGGGTCTCCCCCCACAAATACATTGTTTTTAAATAAACAAAAAATGCATTGTAAAAACATACATGTTGTAAAAAATGTGTGCTAAAATATGTGTGGTTAAGGTTTGCAACATATTTCCCTGCGTTATTCCGTTGTACAATCATGAGCAGTCCATCGTCCTTGCTATACCACAACTGAAGGAAGTGAACTGCAGAATAGTATGGCCGAGCACCTGGAATGAAGTTCCCCAGGTGTATTGCCTGTTCAATGATGCTGAAACTTTCTTTAGGACCATCTTGCTATGTGTTCAAGCTAAAGCAACAGCTCAGATTACAAAGTGGGAGCTCCTCAATGTCATCCAACACAACCAAAGGTGGCTTAAATGCCATAAAAGAAGAGCTATGTGCCATAAGTATGATGGTGCTACAACAGCGCTATATACTTGACCTTATTATGGCCATGCAGGGAGGTGTGTGCAACAAAATAGGAACTGTGTGCTGCACATTCATTCCAACAAATGATGCAGAAAATGGAACTTTGTCAGAGGCAATACAGACACTACATAATTTACAGACTAAAATGATAGATGAAGAAATTGCCCAAGATATTTGGTTCATCCTGAATGTCACGACTGTTGGGGGCCTTGCTGCCACAATTGTGGTCTTACTACTAATATACTGTATGATACAAGTTATTCTGGCATGTATTAGGAGAATAGGCACCAAGGTGGGAGTGATGTTTTTAGTTAGGACACCAACACAACCCTTAGATTCCCAGGGCAACGTATGTCACCTGGTGTTAAGGACAGGCCAAGAAATAAATGAACTAGTTGAAATATCAACTAGAGGGGGGAATGTGGTAGGAAATGTAAAACAATTGCATGCTGTAGAAAATATCACTTAAGAATGGAGTGCAATAGGTAACTTGAGAGGATTTTCAGTTAAAGGCCAACTCATTTCTAACATACTTTAAAGCATTTATGACATCAGCACACAAGTCCCCAGGCACACACCGTACCTTCAAACATAGTGTGGCTTGATTAGACAATGGGTTCATAATCAAATCAGCCAAGAGCACACAGGTGCTTGAGTAAGCAATGGGTGTAGGGAAGAATCTACGTTCTGAGCACATGAAGCTCTCAGGCACACAATGCTGCCAACACACACTTCAAGTAAATTGTATCTATCATGTAACAAACAGGCTGACAACGGCACTACACAGGCACTAGTGTTCCTTGCTCTATCCACAGCCTTTGACATGGTGTACCATGAACTCCTGTCAGGGCCGCAGGTGTCCAGGGATAAGCACTTGAATGGTTTGCATCATTCCTGGACGGATGCTCTGAATCAGATTAACTCTCTCAGTACAGGTCTCTCAAAGTCAATCTGACATGTAGTTAGCCTCCATGACCATCTCTGTTCCCTCACATGTTCAATTTGTATATTCTTCCGCTGGTACAGTCCCTGAGGAAAATGAATGTGTGCACCTTTAACTAATCCGATGATATGCAATTAAGTTTTTACAATCAATAATATTCCGGACTCAATTTTAAATTTCCATACAACCATGCTATTTATCCACAACTAGATGAATAGCAATCATTTAAAATTAAATCTAGACAAGAACTTGTTCTGGTCAGAGGCTTTCAAAACCAATGGAGATCCATTTTTTGCCACGCTGAGTTGGATATGCCACCCCTGTGCTCTACCTCAACAAAGAGCCGTAGAGTTACTATTGATAATAATTTCTCTATCAAGCCTCATAATGGGTCTGTAGTATCCACCTGTTTCTTTCAGCTTCAGAAGATCAGTAAAATTGGTAGCCATGTCCCACATTGACTATGCATACTACCTTTATTTCAGCCTCCCGGAACAGCTAACAAAATTGGTACAAAACCAAGCAGCCAGACCGATCTACAAACAGCACAGAAGGGGTCACTACCCTGATGAGTAAACAGCACTGGTTACCAATAAAACAATGCACTTCATTTAAGATTGGGTGTTTCATCTTCAAATCCCTGCACGGCACCTGCCCTGAATACATTTCTACATGCATCCATAGGTAAACCCCCATTCGGAACCTGAGGTCTTCATACCTCGACCTCCTGGTCATCCCCTCTTTTAAAAAGAAGAGGCTAGGTGGAGTTAGATTCTCTGTTCTGGCCCCTTGTGTCTGGAATTCCCTCCCTCTGAATATCATATCATCACCGTGCTATCTTCCATTCAGACAACTCTTGAAAACATGGTTGTTCTCCCAAGCATATGATTGAATCAATGAGCTGCATGCTTTTCCTTGTATCCAGCCAGCACCAAGAAACTGTATGGTGTATGTGTGCTCTATAAGTAATTTTAACATAACATAATACTCATTGGACGAAGAATTCTCTGTCATTAAGCATTGTCCGAAGTATAATCAAGAATGTGTAACTATTTTAGTTCTGGAATTCAGGGTTATATGACCTCACATGTATTTGAGTGTTTTTACATCTTAAATCTGCAAGTCTACTATTAATTACTATGTGTAATAAAGTATTGTATTGATTTGTATAAAAAGGCCTGTCTGCAAACAGGCATTGGACAAAATTCTCAGAAATAGCCTGAGCAGGACTAAGGTGTGGTCCATTGTGTTTTTCTTCCTGTCGCAACAGTTAATAAATACTGTCTTTGCATTGCCAAGAAATGTCTATGCGTTTATTCCAGTATTGGGAGTTTTTGTCACCCTGCATATTTGATCCAGGAGAAAGCATAGACAGAAAATTACTAGGTGTGATGCTCTCCAGGAATGACCTGTTGATTTACAAAAACGAAATTGCCATTAAAAGTGCTCAGCTAGTTAGAGATATGGTGCTGATTTGGAAGAAGTTCTGTGTTAGATGGGGCAGGTGGATGCCAGATACAAGGGACTTGCTGATTTAGACGTTACCTGAGTTTGCCTGATTACATGATATCCTAGATGTGTCTAAATAGAAGGCGATGGATTTGAGAAAGCAGGGGCACTGTTCAGAATGGAGGCTTGGAAGTATTTGCAAAGTGCAGTGGAAACTAACCAATTGGATTTAGGGCAGTTTCTCCTGTATTATTTTCCACATCAGACATTAAATTAAGACAAATAGGGGAGATATACAAAGCATCCAAACCTTGCACCTACTAGTGAAGGTGAATCTGGGAATAGGGTGTATCATGATATTGTAAGTTGCTATTAGAGCTGACATATCCAAACAACCACTGGGTGTGGCATCCCTTTCATAGACAAACAGTGGAAGGATTATCTTGCACTCACACGCACAGCATCAAGAAATGCAAGATTTTGCCATTTACTTTTTAATTATGTACATATGTCATGGCCACCCAGTTTACACAATCAGGTGTTTCACAGATCATCCCAGGGGGGTTTTCTTTTTGGGTACATTAGTGGAGATGCAAACAAATGGTTGCCAATGAGTTATTGGCAGTGGGGAATCATAAGCATTAACATGTAATAGAACTATAAGAAGCAAACATAATTTAAGGCAGTTAGTAAAAGGAAACAAAGTTGTCAACTGATCACTTATAAATATACTTTGAAATCACAAAGCAATCAACCTGGAACAAACCAGAAGGTTCTGGAGTAAGCAAGAAGGTTCTGGAACAAGACAGTAAATTGACATTGATAGCACATGGCAATCTATCTGGAAACAAGACAGAATATTCTGGTACAAACCAGAAGGTACTGAAAACAACCATATGATGGCGGCAACCATATTTGATTTTTAGAAGGGTATACATTCCACTCCCTTGGACCACACCCTTTTCTAGGCAGTCAGAGTTCCAATGAAGACATCACCGATGTTGATCCCAGCAACGGAGTCCATCCAGGAAATCTTCTTCCTCTATGAACCTTGTGGTTCCTGGAGACAGTTCTCGACGATCTCCAAGAGAGAAAGGAGACAAGAGAAAGATGAGTACATTTAATGTTGACATCCTTCATATGCACATGCAAGTCAGGAATTTGAGACAAAGGAATCATGATTGAGTATCAGTAAACGAAATTGGTGGACAAAATGCAAGATACATGATTATTTACAAGGTACATAATTATTATTTGATGAATCTCGCAATCTGTCTAACTTGAAAGAGACAGTAAGGAAATCATGACGTGTGTGCCAAATTCAGAGACTAGTCTAAGTCTAGTAAAGAAACAACTAGAAGTAAAAGAACTAAAGTTTTAGAGGATTCTCATTCGAAAAAACAGGTATATTGAGTCTAGATTGAGATAGACAATGTAAATGATTGAAACTATATCAACAACTGCAAAAGTTTTTTTTTAAAACAAGTATTTGCTTTGGTCATTGTTCAGGCCCTTGTACACTGACAAGCAGATGACAGATGAGCCTGAAGGGTGATACAAGGGAGCCATCATACATTTAGCGGTTTGTTATTTTCTTCTTTTGGCCGATTCTCCTTGGTGTTCCTCCAGAATGAGTGCTGTGTAAAACTTGCTTGGTTGAGCATCAAGGCATGTGGAAAGACAAGCATTGCACATTGCTCCTGATGGGTCAGTTATCACAGTAATTGTGGCATCTGGCAACATAGGCCCCACACAACACCAGCAATGTTGCACATAATAGATCCTGGGAGGGAAATTGAGTCCCTTAACGGCACTGAGCCTAATGTTACATACATCCACTTAGTATTTGATTGTCAATATATTACAGGATGCTGGTGGCAAATAATTGATATATATGAAACATGTGCAGGGATTAGGATGCATATGCTACCGCTATCATGCCTGTTGGGAATCAGCTCCAAACATAAAATTAAGAGTAAGTTTGTGCAACTCACCTTTCTGCTGGTCGAGAGCATATTGCAATACACTGGTTGGATCCTGAACGGCCACATATAGAATACTGGCTCACAAACGTTGTCAAATGAACCCAAGTAGAAGAAATTAGAATGAGAAATGTGTGAACAGGGGAAAATTGTGTGATTAACTGACAAATTTCCTACCCCTTAGCTTTCCAACAAGTCTCCCAATAAAAAAGGTACCTGACTTGTGTGGGTGGACCTAGTGTCTGCAACAAAAATGAGCCCAAACCAATAAGTGGAGACATCGTCAATAGTGATAGCTGCGGTAATTGAGCCCAGACTCGACCACCAACTAGTTAACCCTAGTAAACCCAGGCATTTCAGAAAATTAAACACCTGGGGAGTCCAGGGTGGTGTGCCTCGCATGGATCTCATGAAAGTTTCTCAATTTCAGGAACAATATAAATTACATAAGTATATTAAAATCAATCAATTACACGTATTGTATTGGGGAATATTTCTATATATTTGTTTCACATTTAGAGGATTTTTCTATACTTAAGAATTCTAATGTTAATCATAATTTAGTTCTGATCAAAGCATCTAAAATGTGTTTTACATTTACTTCATTTAGGAAGTCTAGGATTAAATCATAAAATGAATTAAAATGAGTAACATTATTACACAATGCATGGTGAATAGATATCTGAAATGCTATTTGCAAGAAAAATCATTCTACTTCTAGATTTGTGAGAACAAAAGTAGTCTATGTTGTCTTTAATAGGAGAATCATAACACCCTCCTCTAGGAAGAAAATTAATGTTTTATTGTCTAATATATGTTTGTCATGTACAGGCTCCACTGACCCTTTTTCTTCATTTTTTTGGATGCTTAATGGTAAAGAATTCCTGGTCATTTATTCAGTTTAAAATGTAATTATATATTAAAACATAAGATAACTTTTCGATAAAATTGTATTTGATTGGGAAGACTATTAAAGAATTCCAGAGTGTTTCATTTAAGGGCAAGATTATAGGTGCATTTATTGCTACAGCAATATTACATATTCCAGTGAACTGGAAGGATAACACCAATGTATCATATGACACATATAGTGAAGTGGCATTTATTTCAGTCAAAAATTTGATCATTTACACATTTCTAATTCAGATCTTTTTATAGGAAGATGTTTTGTTCCCCATTTACAAGTTTTTAATGACTGCCAAGTCTGAATGTACTCCATAGGTGATTTTGAAAAGGCAAAGAATGCTAAATCTCTTTGACTTTAATAACTCATTGTCCTTTGTATTAATTTTTATAATCAGTGTTAGAATTGTGGTTTCTGTTGAACATAAGGGTATATGTTACATAACTTCCTAATGAATTTCAATTAGGGACACCTTTTTCTACCCATTTCTCCTTCTCCTTCTCCATTCTCTCTTTTGCTCTGTATCCAATTTCTATACAGAAAACACTATGGACCTGATTCACAAAAGTAATCTGAGACAAAATCCTATCTATACGACTTTTGTCAATCAAAAAAGGCATTTAGTAGTAGTAAATTTAGGATTCCTAACTTTACTATTACTAAATGCCTTTTGTGAATACCGAACATTGTAAAGTTAGGATGTTTCTCAGTTTAGTAGTAGTAAAGTTAGGAATCCTAAGTTTACTACTACTAAATGCCTTTTGTGAATCCTGAAAGTTGTAAAGTTAGGATTTTTCTCAGTTTAGTAGTAGTAAAGTTAGTAATCCTAACTTTACTACAACTAAATGCCTTTTATGAATACTGAAAGTCGTAAAATTAGGATTTTGTCTCAGTTTAGTAGTAGTAAAGTTAGGAATCCTAACTTTACTATTACTAAACGCCTTTTGTGAATACCGAAAGTCGTAAAGTTAGGATTTTGCCTCAGATTACTTTTGGGACTCGGGCCCCATATGTCTACATAGTTGTCAAAGGATGATTTGTCTTTTATTTCTGAAATATCAATGTTATTAATTTTTAATATAATAATTCAATGTTAGCTTATATTTTGTGTTAATAACTGATATGAACATTATAATTCAATACATATTTGTATATTAAAAATTGTCATAAGGGTCTATCATTTCCATTTCTGACCAGTTCTCACTTATCCTTTTCACTTTGGTCTGCCTCTACATGAATATGAGCGACAGCTTTTAATTTCAAGATTTTTTACTACTCTATTTGTAATAATTATAGACTTATCTTTATTTGTCAACATGACGTTGCAAATGTCGAGTGCCACACCTAAGTGATGCGTTCTTATTCTGTTGGCATGTACAAGTAAGTTCATTCTGTACGATTTCCTGTCTATCCTGTGAGTCTCTGTAACTGTTGGAATCTGTGTTGCTGTCATTAGTGTGATGTTTCACAGTGCTGACTGCGTTTCATCAAGTTTCATTCCTTCACATGTTGACATTCTGTCTATGGATTCATCTAGCCACACTCTTCCTGCTACATTGTGTGAGGTTTAAGGCACAACAATCATAACAAAGACAATATTGAGTATAAAAGATATACTCAAAATTGATGTAGCCAACAGAAGCTGAATTTAAGAATGACACAATACTTTTGAATAATGCTCTCTGTCATCCTGAGTTCATTGTTGGATTCTTGCGGTCATAGGATAGGGGTAGGGAGATATCAGCTGTGGACTCAAGGTGCATACCTAGAGTGGAGAAACAAGTACATATAACACATGTTGCACATGCACAGTCAACTGCTCATAGGTCGAAATGGGCATGTATGTGAAATGTACATAATAGTAGCCCTGAAAATATATAACGTGTACTCTCTGGGAGCTTGGTAATTGCAACTCTGAAGCAGTAGCTTGCTTTACAGTCTGCCTTCACATTTACTGAGTGATTATTTCCTATGTTCATGTAAATACAATTGGTCAACATGTGGTGCAAATGCGATGTGTGTTGCCAAAGGCACCTATGATGTGTAGGACATTGTCTATGATACAGAAGCTTGCTGTAAAGATCCTCCAGAGACAATGGTTTTAAGAAGTAAAAGATTTATTGGAGTGGGACACGACACCCCAGCATGCTAACAGCACCTACAGCAAGGCTCAAGTAAACCTACAGTGAATGAAGTACAAACATTCTATAGTGAATCTTGATGCTAACAAGATTCTGATAATATGATGTCATTTTACAGCATAAGAAACCATAACAAAGAAACACATTTACAATGGCTGATTGAAAGATACAAATTATAAATAGGAGAATACCACACTTGCCTTCTCTTGCTTCTGATTGTGGCATGCATTAGGAAGCTTGAGGTGCTGGTATGTAATGTATAGAATTTCCTCCAATACACGTGCAAGGACTGCAGATAATGCACTTTGTGACTCCAACCCCTCTCACTACTACTGCACCAGGACTCTAGAAACAGCCTGACACTAGCAGGTGTAGTACAGCAAGTAATTTTACGTGCTGGGAATGCATGCATTCTACCTGTTTTGATGCTAGAGGGTCCACCCTGTTCGAGAAGCCTCCAAATGTCATTACGGAGCAAATTCCTTTGTTTGAACTCCTTCTAAGGTTTACTCAACAGTATCATCCTCTATTAATCATTTCCTCCATGCGCACCCTTTTCTTGGGGTCACGTCTGGCTAAGTGAAGCAGTGTCTGCCTGTGCCACTCTATCACAACCTCAATTTTAGACATTCTAAGAACATGGCAGGTTGCATGTGAGTTTTATGTGACTCTGGTTACGTACTGTCTATAATTTGAAACTGTTCTGCGAACCCATTAGAAGATATTTGAGTTTGAGCAAAGTGCTGCAATATTGAATGATCCTAGTAAATGTGGGTTTGCATTGACGTCTTTATATATTTGTGTTGTTCATGCCCAGTTACGCTCACTAATGAGCTTTTAGAACAAAACAATCCATTATTATTCAACACAGTGGTTACGTGGTATTTCCATTTATACAGGTGGTAACCAGAAATGAAATAAAATTGTCCTGGTTGCTGTGTTTCCTGCTCTACGCTGCAAAACGTCTTAATGACTTTCTTGACCTGAGACATTGTGACTCCATTACAAATATTAACTGAATGATTGAAAGTCTAATAATAGCGTGTGATGTCCCAACCTACCTATTACAATCTAGGGACTTTTGTTTTGAGAGCCCTGGGCATGTTTGCACCATGTAAAGTGGTACATGTGTGATGCAGGGTTCGCATAAATATTTGTGAAGCCATGCAAAGCCACCCTGCATGGCTTTGACTGGTCTTATAAATCATGAGTAAAATGATGCAGCACATCGCTGCATTGTCTTACTCTGCGTCGGTGAGGCATTCCATGGGAATTAAAGTGGGTTTTCCCATGCAACACCCATGGAATTTGACAGTGCCCCACATTTACAAAGTGATGTTAACCTGGAGAAGCGCAAAATGTGATATATGTTTCTGTCTCCTCGTTTTTTCCTCTTTCCATGTGTGCTGCATTCTGCAGCACACAAAGAAAGAGGAAAACGCCTTGTAAGATTGTTTTTGTGCAGGAAGGTGCCCCTTCCTTCACACAAAAAATCCTGCCTGCAACAGAGGCACCCTTGCACCATGATGCAAGGGTGCCTATGTCATAGCTAGGCAGTCAAAACAGCGCCAACATGGGCAGAAAGAACAGGAATGCACTGTATTTAATAAATATGGTGCATTCCTGCCCTTTCACTTTGGCGTAGGGCAGTGCAGCAAGGTGCCTTGCTGTGCTGCCCTATGCCAAAATGCCATAAATGAGGCCCTAGAGGTATTTACATTTCTTATGTGTCACGGGTACTCCACAGAAAAAGGCAAACTAGGGCTTCAGGTATCTGACGATGGGGGCAAGCGGAGCCATGTAGACGTTGAAGAGCGTCAGGCTGAGGGAGGAACCCAGGGGGACTCCGCAGGTGGTAGATGTAGGGTCCGAGAGGAAAGGGGATCATCTGACCCGCTGCCTTCTGCCATAGAGGTTGGAGCGGATCCAGTCAAGGGCCTTGTCCCAGATCCCTTCGTTGTGGAGTCTGCATTTTAGGGTGCAGTGAGAGACTGTGTCGAGGAGGATGAGGCCTTCTGTTTCTTCTTTGTCCAGTAGGGTGTGGATGTCGTCTGTTGTGGCGAGGTGGGCAGTTTCCGTACTGTGGTTTTTTTCTGAAACTAGATTGTGAGGAGTTGAGGATGTTGTGCCAAGACACTGCCACATCTCCCAGCACCTGCGCACACTCAACTGGCTCCCCATCGAGGCAGGAGTCACCTTCAATATGCTCACCCATCCACACAAAGCCCTCCACGACACCGGACCAGCATACCTGAACAGCTGACTTAAATTCCACGCAACCCCAAAGGATCCTTTGATCAGCCCAACTCTCCTACACCGTGGTCCCCTGCACCATAAAGACCAGATCGGGAGGCCGCTCCTTCTCCTTCCTCGTGGCCAGAGCATGGAACGCCCTTTCGCTCCACCTCAGACAGACAACATCGCTCCCCATCTTCGCAAGAAACAGCAAAACCTGGCTCTTCGACAGACCCCCTCCTTGATGGATTGGAACCTGCACTCCCCCACCCCCAGCACCTTGAGACCCTTACGGGAGAGTAGTCATGCTTAACAAATGCCTGATTGATTGATTGATTGATTGATTGATTGATTGATTGATTGATTGATTGATTAATTGATTGGCTTACAAGTGACGCAGATTTCAGTTTCCTATCATTGCTGAAACTGTTGACATTCAATCTAAAAAATGTATTCAAACCTTTTGTGAATATTTATCATGCTGGAATGCTTGGTCCTGACTTACACATATAACCTGATAAGCATGATTTCTATTCAAAGGTCTTCATTTTAACACAAGCTTGACCTTCCAGCTACATTGTGTGTTAAGGGATAAACTCCATAATTACCATCCTTTCCAAATTATTCCCTAATCCAAATTTGGGAACACTTGCAAATGTCATAGATGCTGGTACTGGTCGCTAAATAAAATGCAGAATGCACAGCTTGTAGCTTTGGCTATTTTAGAAGCAAAGCTGTTTCTTTATGGATTGCCACTTTTGCTTTTGTGGTGAGTGGAAAGGTGATTGGAGAAATGTCGGAATGAGTGATCACTTGGATGGATGACTGAGAAAACACCTAGATGAATGAGCTATTTAATGCATGGATAATAAATAGGCCAATACAGTGTACACCCATAAGGATAACGCAGAGGATATTTGGGTGGCTGAATGGCTGGATAAATGGGCTATTGAATGTGTGTACATATAATGATAGATTTACTCCAGGGTTAAACACTGCTACTCAATTTTCCTGTAGTTCTAGCAGTGACAGGCACTGCTCTGTCCATTTGTGCCTGCAATTCTTCTTCCATCAGTGCCCTTAGACAGCCCTCCGGCATCCTATTGCCATGGCAAGCTCCCCACTATGACCAGACACTTCAAAGCGCACTTACCTCTGCTGCAGTTTTCAAGGTGGACACAGTCGCCTGCTTCATGTTATCAACGTTCACAGCTTTTTTCTGCACCTCAACATGTCCAAGAGCATGGCACCAGAGCTGCCAAAGCCTGAAGACTGTGTGGTCTTGTCGTTCATGTTCCTAAAGTTCCCTTGCCTTCAGTCCTTACCTGCGACCTCATTTCAATCTTCGACAAACCTTCAACCTTTGAATACTCAGCAAAGGATCCTATAAAAAAAATGAACAATAAAGATAGTGAATACTAACGCAGTAGTTTGCTCCTCGTCACTGAGATTGCGAAAGTCATTAGCAACGGTAATTTTTGGATAGTGCTTTTGATTTTATTGGCATAGTGAAAACTCAAAAGACTATTTGTGGAATCCCACAATTGATGAAAAACATCAAGTCGGATAACAGGAGACCTGGGCACCAAAAGAATAGTAACAGATGTAGCACTCTTTTACACTTTTCTAGGTTTTGTTTCACCGATGTTGCAAAGGAGCTAACATCTCTGTAGACATAAATTACATTACTTTATGTAAGACAAATCACAAGCATCAGAAGGTATGCACGTTATCCACTGACATTGACGCGGACTGGCATGGTGGTTAAGATGATTATGTGATTCCTATATTGCAGCAAGAGCTGGGGTTAAATGAACTTTCTCTCATCTTTTGCTGAAAGTGGTACTAAATATGCCAATGCACCAAAGGGTCATTCTGATATTTTACAGAGGAGAATGAGACATCAGAGAACAATCTCGAACGAATCAAGAGTGCAACAAGTGAGAGGTCGGTAGTGTCGCCATGCATTGTACCTTAGCACAGCGCTAGGACCATGTAGGGCGAGCCGAGGACGGAAGTGGGAGGCGGGCAGATAAAAAAGGCAAAGGTAGGAAGGGGCGGTAATAGAAAGGGAGGGGTCGAAAAGAGGGAATGTAGTGGAGCAGGAAAGAGAAATTCCTCCACAAATAAAGAAATTGATTAAACCTACCGTGTCCGTGCCTTAATATATCGTGACAACTGGTGTTGAGGTAGTTGATTCCTATGACCTGCCTGGGTTTCCAGCCGGGCAGCATCTGCAAGTTTACATTGCCCTGCATCGAGTTACCGGGCCTCCGGGCAGCAGCCACAACCCTATGCTGCTGCATGCTGACAAGCAGATCCACTGGAGCATCACCTGCCTTGGCCTCCTTAGGCGTCACTGCAGCACGTGAACGCCCTGCCCTGTACCAGCCGCACTGCTGCCTGCTATGAGCACCGCTGCCTCCAGGTGAGCCTGCCCTTGGTTCCTACCACGGTCACGGCTGCCTCTGTGTGAGCCTGCCTCACTCTGCACTGACTACAGCTTGCCTGTCACAGGCCCATAGCTGTATCCGGGTGAGCCTGCTACTTGCTGCTTCTCCAGAATCACCACCATCCTGCAGCCTCGTGCACGTGTTTTCTCCAGGGCGGCCATCTGAAAGTCAGGCAACCCAGCCAGAATCCCTGAACTGCTCACAGTGGCCATCTGTAAGTCAGGCACCACCACTTCTGGCAGGCTAGACATACTTCTGGAGACAACTGCAGCCTACTCTATGCCCAACCATGTCAAGCCTACATACCTGATTACTTTACCATGGGAGATGCCCTCCGTCTAAGAACCATAGAGGAATGCCACTCAGAATCACTACGCTCTCGCTTGCTGAACAAACAATACTCACTAGACGACATCGAAGAGCTGACAAGAATCAATGACCGGGCTGAAGAATATGCCAGGAAGATGCAAGCGGGCAAAACAGATATATGCAAACAAGCGTTCAGACTCCAGTCTGAGGCGAAGCCAAGGAACCAGCCTGACCAAAGAAAAACTTCCAAACCTACTAGCCAGACCCGCAGCTCAACCAGGAGCGGGAGCAGCCGACAACAGCAACTACAATACTATCGCTGCGGTCAGGAACAACTGCACACAGGACACTGCTCTGCAATGGGCAGCAATATCGCCGCTGTAGAAAAGAAGACCACTTTGAATTGGTGTGCAGAGCATCTCGCAAGGAACTAGCACAAGCTCAAAACAACTCTGCACTTCGCCACCATGCAAAAGTAGTACGTGACAGGTGAGCACGATCAACTAGCTCATCAAAATGTAGCACACGGTCTCATCTCACATACCCATCTTGATGCTCGTCATTGAGGGAATCATCATGCCTCACCCCTATCTCTCAAGACAGTGAAGAACATGTGTGCATGGTAGCAGACCCTGACAAATTAAAGAAATATCCAAAGCTGCACATTCAAATGGGAAACCATCCAGCAAAATTCGTACTAGACACAGGAGCATCCCTCAACTACATATGTGCTACTGAATACAGGAAAATGTACCCAAAACCTAACTGTAGACTGTAGACTGTGTGCGTCTACACATGGATGTCCAAAGAACCCCTACCGTGCTTAGGACAATTTTGCACATCCTTGACATGAGGACAGAACGGTCCACGCCCAAATCCATGTCATAGAAGGCTTGGAAGCAGCTGACTGCTTTCTCAGTTTGCCCACTGCGGAGCCCCTTAAACTAGTAGAGATACTGTACAAAGTGGATGGCACACCAGATATTTTCAGCAAGTTTCCAAATCTTTCTAAAATTGGCCCACTTTAAAGTTCAACTACAAATCACTGAACAAGGTCACATTCATGGCTCAACATCACCGGAAAGTGCTGTTTCACCTTCAGCAAGCTGTAGACGGAGAGTTACATGACCTATTGTGAGCCAACATTATCGAGAGGCCGACTGGACCAACACCGTGGGAGTCCTCAGTGGTGGTAGTACCCAAACAGGGGTCACCTAACAAAGTGCACTTCTGCGTGGACATTAGAGCTCCAAAATCAGCCATAGAAGGGGAACAACATCCTGTACCCCACATTAGCAACATGGTCACCCGGCTAAATAGGGTGAAAGTCTTTTCCAAATTGGATTTAAACAAAGGCTACAACCAGCTCAAACTTCACAAGAAATCCCGGTATATCACCACATTCTTAACTAATCAAGGCCTCTGCCGATACAAACGACTCAACTTTAGCATTTCGTCAGCCGCAGAAATATTCCAAGAAGCAATAAGGCGTGTCAATCATCACATTCCCAACTCTTTTGACTACAGTGATGACATCCTGGTTTTAGGTGACACCCTCAAGGAACATGACAAAGCAATGGATCTCATGTGCCACGCTCTCCTAGACGTCAACCTCACAATTTATCGAGACAAATGTGAGTTTCAGAAATTCCCGCTGAAATTCTAAGGCCACATTTTCTCCAACGAAGGGATGCGACTCAACTCTGAAAAGGTGACTGCCCTCGCTCACAACCCTTATCCACAAGACGCCAGTGACATAGGATCTTTTTTCAGCATGGCCAGCTATTGTGCCCGATACATAAAGGATTACGCCACCATTAACTATCCCCTGCTTGAACTCACGAAACAAGATCATGCGTTTCGAAGGGTCAACAAAATACGCACATGCATTCAACAAAATGAAGACAGCCATGGGTTCTGCCATCAATCTAGAATATTTCAATCATCACAGGAAAACTGAAATCACTGCAGACGTCAGCCCAGTAGGGCTTGGAGCTATCCTGGCTCAATATGAAGATGAAGGCGATCAATGACACATCGTAGCGTATGCCAGCCGCAGCCTAACGGACACTGAGAAAGCATACTCACAGCCAGAGAAAGAAAGCCTGGCAGTTGCCTGGGCATGTGAGTATTTCCACATCGTTATGTATGGAAAGCACTTCACCTTAATCACGGACCATCAAGCACTCATAACAATATTTGAAAAGCCATGATCACGCCGCACTAGCAGAAATAGACAAGATCAAGAAAGCAAACATGTAAGAATACACAGATGTCGGAATGCCATAACTTCTGACATCCAGAAAGGAGAATGGGTGTTAGCCCATCGAGAACAAAAGACAAAAATAGACAGCCGATACTGTGACCAACCCCTTCTTGCAATGAGCCGTAAAGGGACTATTGTCATTGCTTTGTCTGAAGACAAAAGAATCACTCGGAATGTGTCACACTTCAAAAAGTACAACGCAGTAGTCAACACCCAGATGGAAGAGTCAGAACATGACACAGATGACTCAGGTCGAGAAGCCAACGACCATGAAAGACTTGAGGTGTCGTCAAGTCCAAAAGAGTCGAGAGAAGTGCACCCTCCACACCGGCCACAGAGAACAATTCGATGACCCACTCGAGTCATTGAATAACTGTGAACAGGTGCGAACAGTAAACATTTCAAGAAGAGGGAGATGTAGTGTCTCCATGCATGGTACCTTAGCCGAGGACGGAAGTGAGAGGCGGGCAGATGAAAGAGGAAAAGGCAGTTGATTAAACATACCATGTCCGTCCCTTAATACACTGTGGTAAAGTCATATGGAGATAAGTTGATCGACTTTCGAGTATATGCACTGCCTAAATACGGGTACGCGATTCGTGGATTTGTTCGATCACTTTGCACAATCTCAATATGGAGATCATCTTCTTGTGTATCCAACTCAGGCAATCAGAAGGACAGAATGATCTCTTATCTAAATCTGCTATTTTATGTGTGATTAGTTAGTGGCAACTGGTAGGAGATGGAAGGCTGTATGGAGAATCAAATCACTTCCGCAAGACATTGGCAAAGATACCAGGTTAGCACTGGCGGCTCTTCCGCTAAGACGGAGGAGCGTCGTCCCACTGCTAGCATCCGTGAAATAAAGAAAACATAAAATGATAATAACTCATTGTTATTATAATTTTATGTTTTCCTGCTGTGGCAGCTTTATGGGTGGGCAAGCGGCTCTCTTTACAGAGCAGGGGAGGGGAGGAGTGGTTTGGACTCCCAACCTGTGCATGAATGTTTGGCCGGCACTCTCGGGACAGACAAACATTCATGCACACTTTCCCTGTTCTCAATGCAGGCTGCATTACAGCCTGCATTGAGAAACAGCCTACATTGAGAAAATGTCCAGGTCCCCATTCCTTGGCTGAGTGCTGATCCACAGCGCTCAGACCAATCACAACTCTGCATTGCAGCATTGTGATTGGCTCAGGGGAGCCTGGAAGCCAGGTGCTTTCTGTTTCCCTGTCATGGCCAGAGAGACAACAGAGGGCTGGCAGAGGAGAGACCTGGTAATCAGGTAAGTTTATTTTTTATTTTACCTCCTCTCCCCCACCCCCTGCCCCAATCCCTGCTGGCTGCCATTGCAGGTTAGTAGTTGTGAAATGCCTTGCCAGTCACCAACTCTTGCAGGTTCTGGCATAACACCTCTCAAGAAGGGGCCTTATTTCTGACCCATGTGAAACCAAGAAAGAAAAACAGGCAATGAAGGAGCCCTGTACCGCTGGACTGCTGCCTGTCTTGTTGGGAACTCCATCCCCCTTAATCCAAAGCGCCAGGAGGCGCCAATGCATTTTCCCGCACCAGGAGGCACTAAAAGCAGTTCCGAGCACCCGCAGGGCTAGGGCCCGTTACCGCTGGACTGCTGCCTGTCTCATTGGAGACTCCATCACCCATAATCCAAAGTGCCACGAGGGGCAAATGGTTTTTCCTGTGTCAGAAGGTGTTAAAAGCAGATCCGGGCACCCGCAGCGCGGGAGCCCGTTACCGCTGAACTGCTGCCTGTCTCATTGGGGGCTCCATCCCCCATAATCCAAAGTGCCAGGAGGTGCCAACTCGTTGTCCCACGGCAGGAGGCACTAAAAGCAGATCCGGGCAACCGCAGCTTGGGAGTCCATTACCGCTGGACTGCTGCATGTCTAGTTGGGGACTCCATCACCCATAATCCAAAGTGCCAGGAGGGGCAAATGGGTTTTCCTGTGTCAGGAGGTGTTAAAAGCAGACCCAGGCACCCGCAGAGCGGTAGCCCGTTACTGCTGATCTGCTGCCTGTCTCGTTGGGGACTCCATCCCCCATAGTCCAAAGTGCCAGGAGGGGCAAATGGGTTTTCCTGTGTCAGGAGGTGTTAAAAGCAGATCCAGGCACCTGCAGCGTGGGAGCCCTTTACAGCTGAACTGCTGCCTGTATTGTTAGGGACTCCATCCCCCATAATCCAAAGTGCCAGGAGGTGCCAACGTGTTTTTCCACGGCAGGAGGCACTAAAAGCAGATCCGGGTAACCGCAGCGTGGGAGTCCGTTACCGCTGGGCTGCTGCCTGTCTTGTTGGGGACTCCATCACCCATAATACAAAGCACCAGGAGGCACCAATGCGTTTTCCCGTGCCAAGAGGAGCTAAAAGCAGATCCGGGCACCCGCAGTGCGGGAGCCCGTTACTACTGGACTGCTGCCTGTCTCGTTGGGACACCATCCTTCATAATCCAAAGCACCAAGAGGCGCCGACACGTTTTCCCATGTCAATGCATTTTCCCGCACCAGGAGGCGCTCAAAGCAGATCCAGGTACCCACAGCAGGGCCTCAAGCTGAGCGTCAAGCTGAGCCCAAAGACATAAATCAAGTTTTATCTACCAACATTGCATGTGTCACCTCCCAGGATTTGAACAGTCATCTTTGAAGGTTGGATAGCAAACTGGACCACCTTATAAATTCAATTCTATTACTAGCGGATCAAGTTATCATCCAGCCCCTCTTTGTGTGAACATGCTAAAGGCTGCCAGAGGGGGGTTACTGAACCCAAACCTACAGCTCAGTCTAATACGACTTGTAAAATCCCCTCTCCTATGACTCTAAGTTCTGCACCTCAACAGAAGATCCCTACTACCCATAATAGATTTCAACCAGGAAAAGCGGGTGTCCCAAGTAAGATACTTATTAGCCCTCATCATGCAGTGATCAAATCGAACTCAGCCCTTAAAGCCATTAAGATCACAGAATTCATGGAGCTGTGTTACTAATAATACCCCCCGCATTTCTCAGCCGAGGATGATGGGAGATCATCGTCCTAGTGTCAGAAGTAGGCTGCCTAATGATAATTCTCAGCTGCTAACTTCTAATCCATTGAGGAGACCCTATGATAATAATCTATGTTTGGATTCACAAGACTATTCACACTCTTCCCCCCTTAATTCTATTTTTACGACAGAGGTACCAAAGCTGAAACTTGGCTCCTACGAAGACCCCAAAGCTCAGATTAACAAAGAAATCCATTGGCTGAGAGTTGAGAGGAAATGTCTTTCAGTGTTCAGACCTGACATCATGCTCGCTAATAGGTATACATTGAGCTCATCGATCTATGACTATATACAAGTTGCTTTTATATAACCCCATCTGGTCGAAAACCTAGTCAACTTCGAGTTACGCACAGGTAATTTGCAGGGTAGTTGAGCCCTGGGAATAAGGTTAATGGCATTGTCGCCTTCCCTTGGAATCTCTTGGAACTCTGTTGCTGCCACAAACAACTCGTATGAAATAGACTGACTAAGGCTGTCTCCTAAAAGGGACTCTAAGTTACAAATGAAGTTGAGCAAATCGGATACAACTGGTAGATTGCATGTAACCTCTAATGCTATAGGGTGCACTGATGTTATTGCTCCATCTTCTGCTGACCGAAGTAATTTTTTTATCCATTGCACTGGGGGTGAAGTGACAAAGGCCTTGGTCAATAATCAGATGGGGTTGGTTGATTTATGTATCTCAGTAGAGAGCCAGGTCCAAGCGGCCTCTCATGTTATAGGGTGCATGGATGTTTTTGCTCCTGCTGACCTGGGTGAATTTCCTGATTACTATGCGGGGATGGGGCGATAAATGGCATGGCTAACCAGCAGGTGGGGCAGGTAGATCCATCTTTTCCAAGAGTGTCCTACAGTTACACTGATTTAAATTTAACCTCATTAGTCTCATGTAAATTGGACACTAACTTTGCAGATAACCAGTGTAAGCACCATGCCGTTAATGGTTCTCACTCCATAGAGAACCTTGCCCAAAAGGACATATTAGTTGTCCCGACTGGAAATGTGCCGAGTGGGCAGAGCACCTCCCCTACTTTTTAAAAACTACTATCCTGGAATATAGCTGGCTTGGGGCATACATTAGTTGACTGTGACTGGTTGGCATATGTAGCTAAACAAGATATTTGCTTGTTCCAGGAAACGTGGGCAATAGAAAAAGTATTTATTGATAGGTTAACTTGCTATAGTGTGGAGGCAAAACCGGGAGCCCACTTTGGGAGAGCTCATGATTTTAATAAAAAACGGTTGTGTTAGCAGTTCTACACTGATAGCGATTGATAGTTTAGATCTAATGGGGGCTACTGTAACTTTTTCAACAGGACTCTGTGTTTTTTTAATATTTATTTGAGGAGTACAAGGGGTCTAGACATATCACCCACATTATCACTCCTTGAGGGTCTTATTGATAACCTGAAACCAAATACAAGAACTGTTATGTCAGGTGATTTTAATACCACCTTTGGACCCTCGACTTACTCAAATGATATATCTAAAAAAGAAGATGAATCCTGGGGTATTCCACCATTATAAGGTGTCCCTAAGAAAAAGCTTTCAAATGTTGCTTTAGAACTAGCTTTGTTCACATTAAACAAGGGTCTTAGACCATGTAATGGGCGTACTCCCTCTGATCCTACATTCAAAAGAGGTGAATGCACTAGTACTATCGATTATGTGTGACTTGTCTGGATAGTGACCACAATTTTCTTGAAGTAACTCTAGCTGGTGATTCCTTGAATCAAAATTAAAATCATCAGATAACTGTTGTGCCGACCCTTTGGTAACAAATAATCATTGTTATGTTTCCTGGCCGAATGTTATGTCTAACCATAAATTGTCTACACAGATCTAAAAAATTGATGTAAAGCACCTTGAAATATGCGAAGGGTCGAGAGAGGAAGCAATCCCTATTTTGGATATACACACTAGCTTATTTAAAGCACTACAGGAAATCTTTATCAAATTAGTACTGTTAAGACTTTTAATCCCCCCAAGGTGGAGAACTGGTTTAACCAGGTTTGTAAATTAGCAAAGACAGCTTTGAGGACTGCTATAATAGAGGGGAACCGTGCCAATATCAAAGGAACAAGAACTACATATAAGTCCACCCTGACCAAAGCTAAGGAGGACTGGGAAAATAGTTTATGGCAGAATATTTTGGATGCCAGTAAAGATACTAGATTTTTATGCACCATCCACATTGGACCCCATCACTCCCATTGTCTTTAGTTTGAAAGAAACAGCAAAATCTGCAAAGGCCCCCAGCCCGGATAAAATTCCTGGAGATTTTTATAAATCCGAACTCTTGATCCGGTCCATATATTGTTGTCAAACGCTATAGCAGCTGGGAAAAAAGGTACCAGATTCCTGCCTCGGGGCAGAAATTATAGTAATATACAAAAAAGTTGATGCAGGGGAGCCATCAAATTATAGACCCATTAGTCTCATTGATAATGCCCCCATAAATGTCTCTAAGCTAATTTTGGTGAGACTTCTTGATTGGGATAATTCTAATGAAATGGTATCCCCCCTCCAGGCAGGATTTAGATTAAGAATCAGCCCAACAGATCAGATTTTTAGATTTATGGTTTTATATTGGCAATTTGTTTTACTTCAGAAACAACTACTATACGTAGCTTTTATTGACCTCAGAGCCAAATTTGTTCTCATACCACGTTCTGCCCTCTTGCAAGCCCTGACAAGTATGAGGGTCCCAGTTAACCTAGTACACATAATAAATAAATTGCATGAGAATAACTAAGCACACGTTCGCTGGGGCCCCAACAGCAAACTAACGCATCGCATTCCCGGATAGAGAGGAGTCCGTCAGGGCAGTGTTTTAGCGCCTACTTTATTTTCCTTGATTATTAATGATGTTGTGGATGCTTTAGAACATTGCAGGAACGACTCCCCGATTTTGAATAATAAGAGGATACCTTTTTTACTATTTTCAGATGACTCACTTCTTATATATAAATCATCAATGGGTCTTCAGATTTTAATTGACACATTTTTAAATGTTTGTAATTCGAGAGGAATAGAATTAAATATAAATATAACTAAGTTTATGGTGTTTGGAAATATAAAGACGGGAAGTCGCAGTATCCATGTAGGTGGTGGGGCTCTTGAGAGAGGAACAAAATTATGACTACTTGGGCTTCAGACTTATGGATAACCTAAGTTGGACGAGTCAACTGGATGAATCTACTCAAATGATTGAACATAGATCTAATGCTATTTTAAGGTTTTACAATCAAACTATGTCGCACATAATTTCCCCTGCTGTGGAAACATACTGTAACAAAAAACAATGTCTCAACTGGAGGGTATTTTTGAGGAGGAAACAATTTAGCAAAGTGAGGTAAATCACAAGAGAACGGAGGGCAGGGAGGGAGACCACAGCATGAGCCAAGGGTGAAAAAATTGAGGTTTATATACAATTCTGCAAGTAGTTAAGAAGCACTACAGTACATCTACTTGTACAATGACCGTAACACACAAGGTGAAAACTGAACGTGCTGGTGAATTGTGAACGACGCAGTGACACAGAAGTGTGAGAAACAGCATGAACGGCGCAATTGAGAAATACAAAGGTCAACAAGCAATGTAAATATATACAATTAGGTACAAAAAATTATTTTGATGATTTAGTTGACCACAGGGGGGCCTAAGTTCTAGGCTGTGTAGTCGACGGCGTTTCAACCTGGATAATTTCAGGTCATCATCAGGACAGAGGTCATAGATTAAAGGGTAATGCTTCTGGTAGAAATAAAGCGTTGCGTGAATAATTGGATAACTGAGTGGACGCTGTATGATTCAAGGATTCGGAATCCGGGGGAAGAAAGATGCAAATTGGTCGGCCGACCAGAGCGTGAGGGGGGGGCCTATACAGGGCGCAAGGGCATTGTTTATCTAGTATGGTCCCAGATGAATTACGTGGGGGGAGGAACCGGTATTAAGCATGAGGGCGGAATTGAATCGTAAGGTACCGGGCACGTGGGATATTTTTGAGCTGAAACAAATTGGATTTGGTATTTTGTTCTCACCTGCTTCAGATACTAGTAGCTATTGTGATCCATACAAATTCAAATTAGATATTTTTAACATGAGCACAATCCTGAAAAAGGCATGTTTGGCAAAATATGGTCAAAATCACATAGACTCATCTTTTTTGGGAAGGAATCGCAAGTAAAATGTTAATGCATCCAAATGACACTTTTATAGTCAGCGGAAATTGCAAAAAATGTATTGGCCCTTTTATGTGAGGAAACTCTAAGATTAAAATGCTATACACACAATCAATTAGATATTTATACTCATACGCTGTACATACCACAACTCACTCTATTTTCAATTTCTACTACTAGATCTCTACTTGTGTCAGCACTAGTTACAGCACCCTTCATGTAAAAATCAAAATATGTTCAAATGACAGTCATTTATGTCCGTATATGCCCTTCAACATTAATGTGTATTAAAATCTGCTATGCTTTTTCAAAACCCACACAATAGTCAAGGTATTGGACTCTTTCCAAAGCAACTTTCTACAGTGACAATGATCCCTGTTCCAAGATTCAAAGGCAAATCTTTGCAAACTCTCCAACATTCAAAGTCACTAATCCCTTAAATTGTTTAAGCCATGCATTTTCTCTGAGAGAGTCTCCCTCATAAAAGTCTCAACATTTTCTGCAATAGAATTTCAAATCAGCAGGACTCAAGAACAGTTGTGTCACTAATTAGCCAGTGAATCTTTAGGCATCATACTCTTTTTACTGAGACCCCCAGCCATCTATTCAAACAGTGAGTCATCTATGTAAACAACAAAACACTCCACTCCTCATAATGTCAGCAGAATAGTGAGCATCCATCTGAGGGGCGGGCTCCTTTTATCGTAGAGCACCATGCAAGATGACCTCTATAAAAATCCAATCAAATAGTATAGTCATAATAATAATAAATATATAGGTAAAGTGGCTTTAAAAAATTGACATTTTCCATGCCTAAAGCTCATACAGGCTAATTTCCATTAGTGCTCTAGCAGTTTCCCAGCCAGCTTTTGGCATTAATGTAAGTACGTAAGTAAGTAATTTTTTATTTGCATAGTTAATTAAAACCATTGCAATACAAAACATCAAGACTTAAAAGCAGATCTGGTTACATTATTAAAACAGTACTTCATAATTCGCAATTTTTCATCTTGTTAAAATCATAAAAATATATACTTTTGGATGACAGTAAGTGGAAGTTTAGTTTTGTGTTATAATACTTTCTTATAGTTGATTATGATTTTAATCTTCGCATTTTCCTTTCCACCACCTTCATAAACTTCACAAGACTACAGTTCAGCTGTGGGTCATGGGGTGCAAAGCAGGCAAGAACTGCTTGTCTTCGTTAGCGTATCCCTCGCTGATTAAAATGCTTTTGTTCTTCTAAACTTTCGTCACAGGAGCATAACAAATCCAGCATATCCTCTGGCGCTGAGCCACATAAACGGCAGGAGGAGCCCGCTTTATCCTTAAGCCAGTGCGGAAAATGCCGAATACAGGTGAACAGGCCCAACCTGTACTTTAAAAACTTAATTTTAGTAGTTTTAGCATAACCTATTTCAAGGTAGTTGTGTGGCGCTGGTGTGGAATACGAGTTCAGAGTCATCCAGCCGTGGGACATTTTCGTGAGGGATGCCTTGTCTTCAATCCACGAAAGATGTTTACTTGTTTTCCTGACCAGTTTTTGAAGCATTAAGGGCCTCATGTAGGAAGCCAAATACCGGTCGGTAACGGCCGATTTTCGGTAATTATACCGTTACCGACCGGTATTTTGGCTTTTGAGATGTAGGGGGAGAATTTCATGATTCGGTATTTACCGAATCGGTAAAATTACCGAATCGGTAATTTTACCGATTCGGTAAATACTGAATCATGAAATGAGATGTAGGGGGAGTGTGTGGTGGGTGTGGGGATTCGTTATTTACCACCAACTAAAGGTTGGTGGTAAATAACGAATAGGTGTATAAAAGCATTTTTGTGCACGTTTAAGTGTGCAATGTGGCAGACATACATGCCCTTAGGGCATGTATGTGCGCCACATGTGCACACATGGCCGAATCAGGGGTGCAACAGGGTGTCAATGTGACACCCTGCCACCCTTGCATGTGCTCCCCCCATTACCGAATCGGTATTTACCGAATCGGTAATGAGGCGTATGCCTCATTACCGAAGTTCTACGAATCGGTAATTTTTACCGCATAAATACCTACATAGCATTTACCACTTCATAAATACCGAATTGGTATGATTCGGTATTTATGAAGTGGTAAATGCCAGCCCACCTACATGAGGCCCTAAGTGATTTGTAGGAGTATCCCAAAGCTGATTTAAGCCAGTATTCGCCAAGCTGCTTTTGAGGTACTTGACAGCTGGTGAGGCTGAGTGTTGCTCTAACTCCTTCCATAGAAAATCATTTGGAGTTCCTTGTTTTGATTTTCGCACTTTATCCCAGGTAGTTATGTCTTGCCAGGAGCTGTTTCTGGATGCCAAACTCTAGCCTAATTTGAGCCAGTGAGGTATGTTTGGACACGCTAAAAATAATCCAGTATGCAGCTATGACTGTATTATCAAGAGTTTTTGCATCTCTGCCTCTCTGTACTTCACTCCCATAAGTGATTGTTGGCAGAGGTTTTGCTCATAATACTTGTACCAGAGGTAGGAGAGATGGACCAGTGAGTTTACTGTTTAGTGATTTTAAAGAGATTGCTGGTTTTCTGTGCAGTGAACTGGCCACCTTTGTCGATTTTTACTCCTAGATATGTATACACTGATGTATCCTCAATACGAGCATTGTTCCAAAACCAGGTAGACGATTTTTTTCTTTTTTTGCTGATTCTCATTGTCTGTGTTTTCTCCAGGTTCATGGTCAGTTCATTTTCTTCAGAATAGCCCTGTGTAGCATTCACAAGATGTTGTAGCCCAACTTTTGTATGGCTGATTAGGACTATGTCGTCCGCATAGAGAAGACACGGTAAAAATAACCCGCCTAACTTGGGAGCGTGAGAGTTACAGTTATTGAGGATCGAGATGAGGTCCACTAAAAACAAATTAAATAATGTGGGAGCTAAAACGCAACCCTGTTTGAGGCCTTTGTTGGTTGGTATACGTCTTGACAGGAGTGAACCATCACCCAGCTTTATCTGGACCCATGTGTCTGTCTGAAGGCTGATCAGCAAGTCTAACAAAGACCTTGGTATCCCCCAGCTGTTCAATTTAGACCACAAGATGTTACCATTTATTTGGTCAAAAGAAGCCTAATAGTCTATAAAGCAGAAGTGAATGGGTATTTTAGTTGATTCTGCATTATCTATTAACATACACATGGTTAGGATATTAGTGGTTGTTCCAATTGATTTACAGAAGCCAATCTGATTAACCGGAATTAAAGAGTTCTAAAGGCCTGCAACTCCTCCAAGAGTGTACCTGCAAAGTACTTTGCCTTGTTATCTATTAGGGCCACTAATAGATAATTTTGTGGGAGTGACTTGTCCCCTGACTTAAATATTGGAGAGATGATTGAGCCCTTCCAGGAGCCAGGCAATCTGTTAAAGTGTCTTATTTCCAAAAACAGTGGTTCGAGCGCTGCTGCCCATTCATTCTCATCTTGTTTGTAAAGGATGGGCGGAATTCCGTTTCTGGCCTGGCGCCCCCTCTCTCCTTCCTTTTTTAATTTGGCACTTAATGGTGTTTCGTGTGCTTGTCAGACCATCATTTATAATTAATGTATGACCTTCAGGTTTGCCGGTGCTCTTGTGGAATGCCTGTGCTTTATTTTTAATAGTGCTTTTTATCACATTGTCAGTTTTTGTCTCCACATCATAATCCATATCCTGATTGAAATGAGTCCTGAGATGGCTTGCCCATACTTCTTCTGTGATATTAGAGGAAACTCCATCATGCATAGGTCTTATGAATTGGTTTATGGTTTTCCAAAATCTTGCACTATTGTTCCGTTTGGTGTCAGCGTGTAGTTTTGCCCAAATATTGTCCTCCATGGACCTGTTGGTTTCCCATTTTATTTTTTCAGCACTCCCCTCTTTTCCGTAAAAGATCAAGTTTCGCTGTATCTATAGGGTTATGCCGAAGTTGTCTCATTGTATGGTAAATTGATTTTTTTGTGCACCTGATCTTCTCTTTATCCTCTCGTGTGATATGTTTCATGCTGCTGTTGCCCAGTTGGACTTGTGACTTAGTTCTTGTAGCGTATGCTGCCATAGATTTTATAAATTGCTCCCAATTCTCGACTTCGCTAGATCCGGTTCTAGCATCAAAATGCTGCTTAGCCTTTTCCAGCATGATTACATCGGTCGCTGCTGAGTACTTAATCCTTTTATAATTTATAGTATAACATGACTTTTTCGGCACCGAAGATAACTCAAATTTAGGCTTGCTAACTTAGAGCACAATTTCTTGGGGACAGTGGTCGCTGTCAGCTTTTTCACCTATCTGAAATGAAATCATATGTTGAAATAAAGACAGTGAAATAAAAGTGTAATCCAATATAGTATTAATTCTTGTTGGGTGAAATGTTGCAGCAAATCTTCCATTTATTGCTCTTATGTTAAAATGTTCGACATCCTCTAATATCTGTTTCCCTATTTTGGTTTGTGTGGATATTTGCGGCTTCCCTTGTAATGGTGTATCCCAAACCGAATTTTGAAGTCGAATCTCATCATCTGACGAGGTTCCCGTAAGATTAAGGTTAAAGTCCCCGGTGAGCATAAGGTCTGTTGTAGATTTTTCCCTTATACACTCCTCCAGAAAGTTGCATAGTTCTTTTGCTGCCTTTGATTTCCTTTTAGGATGGACATAGGCATTGATCAAGGTAAGATCGATGCCCCCTTTACCCGGTTTTAGTTGCGAGGTGAGAAGGTTTATTGCCATTGTCTCTGAAGAAGTTGGTCCAACTTCCTTGACTATATGTGCACTTGTGACCGAAATGTAGGTTACTAGACGGCCTTGGAGGTGACCATATTTTGCCCTCCTTAGTGCACAAGTAAAGAAACGCAAAACTCCCTGAAGGTGCAAAGTGTCTGTTTGCCATGTTTCTTGAAGTGCCACGATGTCAAAAGATCTTATATAGCGAACAAAATCTAAGTCAGTCATTTTCGTGGCTAGACCATTAATATTCTAGGAGTATATTCGTAGATGATTATGCTTACTCGATCTTAAATGTGGGCTGGTTTTTTGTCAGTTTGTTTGGTTGTTTATTGTCCTAGCAATCCATCTTAGGTCTGTTAACCCAATTGGTGACGTTGCGCCATCTTGGATGCTTTTGATATTACTAGGATGTTGCAAATTACGTATTCCGCATTTCCCCACCGCTCCTCTCAGCACCGATATTCCTGATCTGTTTACAGAAGCCTGAGCTCCCACCATTGTAGCCGGAATTAATAATTCTGTATATCTTGGCTTTATACAAGGAGTTATTGTGATTCCTCAATTTTTAAATGTATGAGCTTCTACTAGTATTTTTTTGTGCAATTCATGAAGTTGACCATGTTGCTTTTGTTTTTTCACCGTCCGTTCCATCCTTACCTATGATGAATTCGATTGAAACCAGATCCAAGGTTGTCACTTTTTTCAAGGAGGGAATATGAGATAACAGCCGCAGAATATTACCTCTGTTCAGGATATCATGCCTACCTTTCGAGATATAATCCGGCCTGAACCATATAGCACTTGTTATATTCCTTAACTCCTCTAAGCTCCTGGCCCCTTTGCTACTTCGACTCAGTGATGCTCGCTCATATCCTTGTGTTTCTGATGATGATACCTCACGATTGGAAGATTCTACTTTATCTCCCTCTTTTTGAGGAACTGTTAGTTGTCTTAATTTACACAGTTAGCCTCCTTCTCCATGCCAAGGGAGATCTAGCGTGGATCCCAATTCTTTTGCAGGTGCATGCGTTTCTTGTCTCTGTTCGGACTTATATGTATAGATGGGGTTGCTTGAGTGATGGAAGCCAGTTGGCTGTCAATTTCCTCTTTAAAATCATTGCACCTTGTCGTGTCTCCTGGCTTCTTAATCTGTGCGCATTGGTCGTTATCATTCTCAAGATTTATTACCGGAGTGTATTCGCCGTTTGTTGTTCGATTGACTATGTAATGAGTCATGGTATTGCTCGTTTGTGATAGCTTCTGATCAGGCTCAAGAGATGAATTTTCCTCTTTCCCAATTGGGGTATCATGTTAGACCTTTTTTGATGTGGGGCTTCTAGATCTTCATTCATAGTGTTCCCAAGGTCTTGCATTTTCTCAGTTACTTGCTTCACTCTGTTGCCGGTCTGATTTGTTATTTTTGCTGCTACTGTGTTCTGTTCAGGGGTCCCTACTGAGCTGATGTCATTTCCAGGCTTAAATTTGCTCTGTGCTGAAGATTATGTCGTCCCGAAGAGACACGTGAATCCTTCACAATTAAAATTTGTTTTTTGATTCCGGCCATTCCGTTTTTTCGCTCGCCTTTGCTTTGCGTTCATTTGTTTGTCTACATTGTCTTCCGATAAGACTTCAGACATTTGGCCAACTAATGCTTTGGTTTTAGTTTCACTGCCCTCTGTTTCTTTAACTGATTGAACTAGGGTTTCCTTTATCATGTAGCACCCCTTTTTATGGATTTTAATTGGGTCTGACTTTGTCGGATCGTATGTTTCTTTTTCCGGGTGGCCCTCAAAAGGTTGGTTATTTGGGCACTGCGGGGTCCTTTTAATTTGTGTACACAGATCACTCAGCATTACTGGGAGGGAAGCTATTTTTTCAATAATTGGACCACATCCGTAACTCAAATTGATGCCTTTTGATTGGTCGTACTTGTTTTGAAGAAGCGTGTTTAATGTACCCAACTTTCCGTTGATGGCAACCACAAAGACAGCCAAAGTGTCTAGTAACGTTAGCTGAGTGTTCATTTTGTCGGATTGATAATGGAGGGCCTCTACCAGGAGTTGTACTGTTTTTAACAGACTTGGCCAAGCACTTCCATAATTTGTATGTTTTGGAGATCCCTCTCGACTTCCTAAGTTTATTGTAGCATTTTGCTCTTCAATAGTCGCCCCCCTCTTCCTGTTGTTCCTGATTGCCTCCAGTTGTCATACTCGAAGTGTTTGCGGGAAGTCCGCTCCTACACTTGTCTTGGGAATAGGCGGCCATAAGATCTTCCCACTCTTCCTTCCCCAGGTATGAAGATACTTCTGTGTCTTCTGAGGAGTGAATTGCTGGCCTGTCTTCTTTTTCTTTCTTTGCTGCCGATCCCAACGGTGTTTTGTAATCTATTACTTGATCATCCGGTGGTGAGACTGGAGATGCCAGAAAAAGTTATTTTTCTCTCCATTCCTCCCTTACCCTCATATGTTTATAGGTTGTGTTCCTGGGCTGCTTTGCTGCCTATGGCCTTCTCTGTTCGCAGATCGTTGGTACATCGGTTGTGATGCAGTTGTCTATTATATTTTTGCTTTGAAGTGATCCTCTGGCCCCAGTTGTTTCATGTATATCTGTTTGTCTTTCTCCTAGACCATCTAAAGAAATTTCTTGTGCTTCATTGGTCCTATGTACTTGGACTAGTTCAGTGTCAATTCCAGCTTTCTTGCCGGTGGTTCTAGTATCCTGAGCCATCCGAGTCTTGTGACATTGTGGGGTTGATGTTACTTGCAGCGGTCTGCAAACTAACGTACTAGGACTTTCCTTTTTGTAAGTGCTTCTCTGCAAGCCAGTAAATTGTAATGGCTGAAGACGTGATTGAAGGCCCGGTACTTCTCTGGCATTTGATAGGAGAGTGTCCCCTGCATTTTCTAAAAAGCAAAATTTCTTGAAACTTTTTGGTTGAAACGAGGTTTGGCAGTTTTTTGATTTATTGATTATTTCCGGTTTTGATTGATGCTCACTCTTTTGCTTGCTTGAATTGTTTATATCCGTTGTTATTTCAATTAAGGAGCGGTCACTCTGTACTGCTGGCCTGTTTTTAGATGGTGGTTCATCCCTGGTGCCCTCTAGCGTCTTGGTGGTTCGCTTACACTTTTTTGTAATTCATTTAACCGTCGGACCTCCTCGCACACGGCCTGACCTCATACTGCACTTTACAAAGCCTAAATATATGAATCAATTCAATTAGAAAGGAAGAGAACCTTTAAGCGGTTTTTCAAATATATTGTATTCCAGTCATTAGTATCTGGATTCCAGTTGTTAGTATCTGGATTAATAGAAGGATTGATAGGATTGTGATACTCCCAGCGCAGTTGAAGAGGAGGGGAGCAGGGGGGCAGGGGAGCAGGGGAACAGGGGAGCTATTCAGCCGGCTCTACCCAACACAACCTGACTCAACCCGGCTCAACCCGTAAGTCTGTGGCAGTTTCCTTCTCCCCTTTGTTATAGTATTCAAAATTGGGTTAAAATTAAATTAGAAGTTGGAAAGTGGTTGCGTTAGACTCACCAGTGACTGTCCCTCGCTTGTCCCTCGCTTATACTTGAGGGAGAGACAGGCTTTGTAATCTGCAGCTGTAGTTGTAGTTGTCGTTATCGCTGCTCACCTTCCGCCTAACAGCTTGGCAGACTGCCAACCTCCAACTATCCAACCTACGTTTTCCTACCAGCCCCTCGCTTTGCAGCAGCTGGTGGTAGCAGCGGTAGCAGTGGTGGCGGTGGAGGCGGTGGGCAGAAGGCTTGAAAATGGCTTGACCTCGCTTCGCCTTTCAGCTAGTCACCCAGCTCTCAGCTCTGCTTTCTGGTAGGGCGGCAGTAGGGCGAGGCAGGTAGGCAGGCAAGCAAAATTAAACAAAACAAGACACAGACAGGAGTCCCGGAATCTCCTTGGCTCCTCCAGTCGTCTCTTCCTGCACGCTACCTCGCTACCAGTATGTTTTTCTTTTCCTTTTCAGCCGCCTCTATGCCTCCAAGCCGCCCGGACTCCCTGGCACACTGACAGGACCTGTTGACCCGAGGTCCCAAACGCGGACTGGAAGCCCGGCATCCCGGCAACCCGGCAGCCTGCAAACCTGTGAGCCCGCTACGTTCAGCTGCAACAGCAGGAGTGGGAGCCTGCAGGAGCGGGAGCCTGCAGGGGCTCTATGGCTTATGGCTTACAGGTTCCGAGAGCCCTGAGGGTTCAGCAGTGCTTAATAGAACTTTGGTGCAAGCAGCGAGGAGCAAAGAGCGGCGTGACTCCCTCCTCCTCCTTCTTCCTCTGTTCTGAGTACTCTGAATGCAGCTCCATTAACGGCAATTGCATTAATGAGCATGGGTGTGGAGGTCCGGGACCAATCACCCAAGTCAATCAACCCAAGGCTCGACTTTGCTGTGCTGAAGAAACAGGTTTCTCCTGCTTGGAGACTCTCTGCAGCAGCAAATTCATTTAATTGAGCCTTCAGTAAGAAGTTATCCAGTGCTGTGAAACTCATCTTTGAATGAACCCCACAACCTTGCCCCACTGTAGGAATGTGTACTCCGAAAGAGAGACTAAGGACAAATTTGGAAATATTGATAAGGAGACAGTGCCAAATGCATCCGGCCAATGCAAGCGCTTCCTGGGTGCAATGTCAATAATCCCTCTCAGAGGTTTTCCTGACATAAGTAATGGTTTTAGCAGTATCTTGTGCAATGTTATTCTAGCTCTGTGAGAACTTTCTCGGATACAGTATGCAACTTTGTCCCACTGGAGGATTTCAACTTCCACTATTCACGTCCCAAGGTAACATTTCTGACTTGGAAAAACCCTGATGGTGTGTTTAACTGAACTGCATTGTTGTTGGCATGAAATGGCACCTACCTCCCTGTATACCTGCACCATTAACACCCATTAGCACTTCATCCTTCTTTGTGCTTTTTTCACTTAAATCTCTCTGGTTTTATATATTTTTTTTTATTTTGCCATTATTCTGCTTATTCAAATTATCTCTATTTGTCTAAATTGAAGTGAGATTCTTTGGTGCTGTGCTATAAATTTAAATTTTTAACAGTTTTATTGCTTCTAAATTATGTAACTTTTTTCTTTAATCTAGGTCTTTCTGCTCCAGGCTAAAGACACCAGGGGTTGAGCTCAATTTAATTGTTGAAATGTTTGACTGAGCCTAACAGGTTATTGATTCTATTGCTTTTGGTGAACCTCTATCCACCCCAATTAATATTTCACTTTCTTACTAAATAATTATAACATATGAATATACCATAATCAACTAAATGAATCTAAAATCTAACATGTGATATATGATTATATCAATGTCATTAATAGAGAGGACTATGGACCCAATTTAAATCTTGGTAGTGGCCTGTTTCTCCACTGGGAAAAATGTCTCTGTCACCTGCCGGAGGTGCCTCCCAACAAATGTGTATGTCTCCACCAGTCCAGTGGTTGCAGCAGTATCATCTAGTTCCAGGATGCACTAATAGCATTTAATAAGTTCACTTTTGATTAACTTTATCTTTGCATAAAGGCACAAATAGAGGGTTCAATGCTCTGTGTGAGGTTCAATGGTGTGGCTGGGTGAACTCGAGATCGAGAAGAGAAATCACCTGAACCATATATTCAAGAAGAAGAAATAGTTGATTGGTTTAATTTTGACATGATGTTAAGTCAGGGTGGAATTTCATAGAACTGTTTCAAAGAGAGGGATCCCAGTTCATAGTCTCTTTGAACTCTAACACTACACACACTATGTTGGTATGAGGATGGCACTTATCTGGAGGTTTTGAGAATGTGAGAAGTAGCCATGCTGCAGGGATTGGGAAAAGTGGGTTGACCCTGCTTATTTTGTTGAATGAGATGATTGGAAGGCTCTGCAAAGTTTTCACATTGGTTATGTGAAGGAGCTTACTCTGAGTCATTCTTTCTGCAGATGTTTTCCTCTAGATCCTGATTTGAGGCTGTCACTATTTCCAGTCTGGTGTCCACTCAGGAAGCCCCGTGGGGTCAGACTCTATGAACAAGTAATGGTGGTTCCTGAAAAGGAGGTCGAGGTGTAGGAGGTGGGTGCAACCTACAATGGCAACATCATGTGTCTGGATTATGCCTGCTCCAGATGGAAGGAACCCTGAATATTGGTCTGGTTTGGTTTGGTGCTAGACACTTCTGTTAGGGACTGTTGGTTTGAGTTGTTGGAAGGACAGGCTTTGGAAGACTCTGCCTTTGCAGAATCCTGCCCACTGCACTTTAGGAGTACCAGCCATGTTATGGAAGGACGTGAGGTCCCTATGAGTTTCTGGTTCACCCTGCGCTGAGAGAGAGGAACAACAGCAGTGTGTGCCTACATGCTGACCGGTCAGATTTCACAGTAGGGATCCTTTGGTCCCCTAGCTGGTCTCCAGCTTGACCATTGGAGACTGAGGCTGTGTCCCAGGTGGGCATGGGTCAGGTGATAGTGGTTGGGTCTGGCGTGGTCTGCACTATGTCTACTGGCACTTCCAGGAAAGACTTGACCTACGTGAGCCTGGGTTAGGTGTAGCATGCACTGTGCCTAGTGGTACCTCCAGTTGTGAAGTTGCCCAAGGTAGACCTGGGCCAAGCATGTCCTGTATTGTGCCCAGTGGGACTCCAATTAACCTGGCCTGTTATACGGTTCCAACGAATAAAGTAGGATTGCGTATCCAGACAACATAACCATCAGAATATGGGGACTGGGTCCAAGCACACCATCAAATATGTTGACTCAATTACTAGCTAGCTAACAGTGCCCCATCTGTACCCCTAACCTGAGCAGGGTACCAGATGGTATCAGAACATGCCCAGTCTACTTTCTCAATGAAATTGTGGAAGCAGATTTACCCTTTCATTGCTGCTTAGACATGCCCAAGGGAGACACAAGAAAGATACAAACTGGTGTTTCAGACAATTATTGAAACAATTGCATTCTTAAGTAAAAATCATGAGCTGTAATTATTACTAGGATGAAGCAGAGCACTGTAACCAGCATTACAAGAATAGTGAAAAAGATAAACAGTTCAACCATTATAACATTATTATTTGATTATATGATTATATAATTATATTTATATTCCTACCTAATTCTACCCCGACTAGCAAGACATAGTGGGAGTACCCTCTGCCAGATCTCTTGGAAAAATCCAACCCCCCATACCTATGTATGATGTACCTGGAAACCGATCTGTTGTAGAGTGCCGATCAAGCTTTGCAAGATGAAGGTGAAAGTCAGCAGGACTTCATCTCAGTCACAGTGCACAGCATTCCAGGATACTTTCAGCAGAAGTTCTCCTCTGCTGAAATGTGGCACATAGGCAGTTTATATTTAAAAAAGTGCTGTTCTAATTCCACTGTGTCAAATCTGCAGTGCTGATGTGATTGTTTGTCTAGAGACTTAGCGATGTCTTCAACCGGACAACCAAATGCAAGGGCATCGCATTCCAAGCTCCAAGCCTTGTGCAGAGTGTATAGGCAAGCCTGATAATATACCTCTTAGAAGAAGTAATGCATGGATACTAATTTCTAAGTTTGCTGTCATGTATGTGCAAAGCATATAAAAGGTCACCATCAGAAAAAATATGTTAAATTAAACATGTAGTTTAAAATGGAGACTCTACAACCTACAACAGGGGCAGTGTGAGATGCACACAAAAATAACACTGGAATTGTTATGTTGCATGTTCCATAGGCTCCTATTCTCATCATGCATAATTCTTAATTGGGCAGAAATACACACAGAGGGAAATAGAACTTGCTATCCAAACTCATGTCTTCTTCTAGTGGTAAACATTTTTTAACTTGGAGAAAGTCTTTTCCTAGACCCCGGAAAATGTTACAGTGATTTTGTTTCTCTTCTCATTCTGGAAAACAAGTTATTCCAGCACTTGACTAGACCAACTTTCAGGCCTATTTCATTTAGGAATTACCATAGAGGTACGTTTGTTCACTTTCACACTTACAATGTAAACCATGAAGTGTAATGGTCACATTCCAACCTTTACCTAGAGATTTCTCCGACCTCTAGGAAGATGTGCTCCGACCTTTCTGGAAAACTTTGCTGTGGTACATCCACATACCCATACCGGAAATTGTTTTCTGAATTCCTCGCAGGTGTAAACTAGGTATTTTCAGCCACATGCTAATTTTTACCGTCGACAATACCTTTGTGTATTAGGTTCTATCTGAAAAAATTAGCTTGACTTAGATGACCCTTTATTTTCTCTAAAACTGCATTTTGGGCTGGACTGGTCAATAGGGCAATTAGTTAGTGCCCTACGTCACTGTGTGGCCCGGTTTGCTAGATATTTGCGGACATGTTTCACAGTCTCCTGGGACAGTTTTACTGTTAATTTCCATGATAGTAAACCAAACACTGCCTGTAGAAAGCTCAAATCCATGCAGTCTTCCAGGCACACAACACACTTAACCAGAATGTCTGTACAAATTCAAAACTACCCCACTTTGCAAACATGGACTACTTTGCTAAGCTATCTAAATCACTAATTGGAGCTATTTTTATTTTGGTGCTTGGGCCTGTTTTCTGATCCAGTCTGACCCTGACTGCATCAACTTCAATGGACAAACTAAAGGACATATTGACAAGCTGGCAATAAAAAATTATTGCCGCTTTTGCGGCCGTTTTCGGGCAAAAAGCGGCGATAATTTTATCGCCTAATTAGCAAGGCCACGCTAACGCGTGAAACCTTGCTTTAGCGTGGGGATTCCTAACGCCCAGCTTTGCATCTCTAATGAGATGCAAAGTGGGCATTCCTGACCTAACATGACAGGAGAAATGTCGCTAAGCGACATTTCTCCTATCATCAAGCCCCACGCTATGAAGCATAGCGGCAGGAAAAGTAGCGATAACCCCTGTTATCGCTACTTTCCTTACACCTGCTTCAGGACTGACTTAGTCATGATATCCTATGGAAGGTGGATATCATGGCTAAATTTGTGAGTCCCTATCAACAAGCTAACGCCACATTTCGTGAGATTATCGCTAGGTTTCCTTCGATAATCTCAATAATTTGGCGCTTAATGGTGTTTCGTGTGCTTGTCAGACCATCATTTATAATTAATGTATGACCTTCAGGTTTGCCGGTGCTCCTGTGGAATGCCTGTGCTTTATTTTTAATAGTGCTTTTTATCACATTGTCAGTTTTTGTCTCCACATCATAATACATATCCTGATTGAAATGATTCCTGAGATGGCTTGCCCATACTTCTGTGATATTAGAGGAAACTCCATCATGCATAGGTCTTATGAATTGGTTTATGGTTTTCCAAAATCTTGCACTATTGTTCCGTTTGGTGTCAGCGTGTAGTTTTGCCCAAATATTGTCCTCCACGGACCTGTTGGTTTCCCATTTTATTTTTTCAGCACTCCCCTCTTTTCCGTAAAAGATCAAGTTTTGCTGTATCTATAGGGTTATGCCGAAGTTGTTTCATTGTATGGTAAATTGATTTTTTTGTGCACCTGATCTTCTCTTTATCCTCTCGTGTGATATGTTTCATGCTGCTGTTGCCCAGTTGGACTTGTGGCTTAGTTCTTGTAGCGTATGCTGCCATAGATTTTATAAATTGCTCCCAATTCTCGACTTCGCTAGATCCGGTTCTAGCATCAAAATGCTGCTTAGCCTTTTCCAGCATGATTACATCGGTCGCTGCTGAGTACTTAATCCTTTTATAATTTATAGTATAACATGACTTTTTCGGCACCGAAGATAACTCAAATTTAGGCTTGCTAACTTAGAGCACAATTTCTTGGGGACAGTGGTCGCTGTCAGCTTTTTCACCTATCTGAAATGAAATCATATGTTGAAATAAAGACAGTGAAATAAAAGTGTAATCCAATATAGTATTAATTCTTGTTGGGTGAAATGTTGCAGCAAATCTTCCATTTATTGCTCTTATGTTAAAATGTTCGACATCCTCTAATATCTGTTTCCCTATTTTGGTTTGTGTGGATATTTGCAGCTTCCCTTGTAATGGTGTATCCCAAACCGAATTTTGAAGTCGAATCTCATCATCTGACGAGGTTCCCGTAAGATTAAGGTTAAAGTCCCCGGAGAGCATAAGGTCTGTTGTAGATTTTTCCCTTATACACTCCTCCAGAAAGTTGCATTGTTCTTTTGCTGCCTTTGATTTCCTTTTAGGATGGACATAGGCATTGATCAAGGTAAGATCGATGCCCCCTTTACCCGGTTTTAGTTGCGAGGTGAGAAGGTTTATTGCCATTGTCTCTGAAGAAGTTGGTCCCACTTCCTTGACTATATGTGCACTTGTGACCGAAATGTAGGTTACTAGACGGCCTTGGAGGTGACCATATTTTGCCCTCCTTAGTGCACAAGTAAAGAAACGCAAAACTCCCTGAAGGTGCAAAGTGTCTGTTTGCCATGTTTCTTGAAGTGCCACGATGTCAAAAGATCTTATATAGGAAACAAAATCTAAGTCAGTCATTTTCGTGGCTAGACCATTAATATTCTAGGAGTATATTCGTAGATGATTATGCTTACTCGATCTTAAATGTGGGCTGGTTTTTTGTCAGTTTGTTTGGTTGTTTATTGTCCTAGCAATCCATCTTAGGTCTGTTAACCCAATTGGTGACGTTGCGCCATCGTGGATGCTTTTGATATTACTAGGATGTTGCAAATTACGTGTTCCGCATTTCCCCACCACTCCTCTCAGCACCGATATTCCTGATCTGTTTACAGAAGCCTGAGCTCCCACCATTGTAGCGGGAATTAATAATTCTGTATATCTTGGCTTTATACAAGGAGTTATTGTGATTCCCCAATTTTTAAATGTATGAGCTTCTACTAGTATTTTTTGTGCAATTCATGAAGTTGACCATGTTGCTTTTGTTTTTTCACCATCCGTTCCATCCTTACCTATGATGAATTCGATTAAAACCAGATCCAAGGTTGTCACTTCTTTCAAGGAGGGAATATGAGATAACAGCCGCAGACTATTACCTCTGTTCAGGATATCATGCCTACCTTTTGAGATATAATCCGGCCTGAACCATATAGCACTTGTTATATTCCTTAACTCCTCTAAGCTCCTGGCCCCTTTGCTACTTCAGCTCACTGATGCTCGCTCATATCCTTGTGTTTCTGATGATGATACCTCACGATTGGAAGATTCTACTTTATCTCCCTCTTTTTGAGGAACTGTTAGTTGTCTTAATTTACACAGTTAGCCTCCCTCTCCATGCCAAGGGAGATCTAGCGTGGATCCCAATTCTTTTGCAGGTGCATGCGTTTCTTGTCTCTGTTCGGACTTATATGTATAGATGGGGTTGCTTGAGTGATGGAAGCCAGTTGGCTGTCAATTTCCTCTTTAAAATCATTGCACCTTGTCGTGTCTCCTGGCTTCTTAATCTGTGCGCATTGGTCGTTATCATTCTCAAGATTTATTACCGGAGTGTATTCGCCGTTTGTTGTTCGATTGACTATGTAATGAGTCATGGTATTGCTCGTTTGTGATAGCTTCTGATCAGGCTCAAGAGATGAATTTTCCTCTTTCCCAATTGGGGTATCATGTTAGACCTTTTTTGATGTGGGGCTTCTAGATCTTCATTCATAGTGTTCCCAAGGTCTTGCATTTTCTCAGTTACTTGCTTCACTCTGTTGCCGGTCTGATTTGTTATTTTTGCAGCTACTGTGTTCTGTTCAGGGGTCCCTACTAAGCTGATGTCATTTCCAGGCTTAAATTTGCTCTGTGCTGAAGATTATGTCGTCCCGAAGAGACACGTGAATCCTTCACAATTAAAATTTGTTTTTTGATTCCGGCCATTCCGTTTTTTCGCTCGCCTTTGCTTTGCGTTCATTTGTTTGTCTACATTGTCTTCCGATAAGACTTCAGACATTTGGCCAACTAATGCTTTGGTTTTAGTTTCACTGCCCTCTGTTTCTTTAACTGATTGAACTAGGGTTTCCTTTATCATGTAGCACCCCTTTTTATGGATTTTAATTGGGTCTGACTTTGTCGGATCGTATGTTTCTTTTTCCGGGTGGCCCTCAAAAGGTTGGTTATTTGGGCACTGCGGGGTCCTTTTAATTTGTGTACATAGATCACTCAGCATTACTGGGAGGGAAGCTATTTTTTCAATAATTGGACCACATCCGTAACTCAAATTGATGCCTTGTGATTGGTCGTACTTGTTTTGAAGAAGCGTGTTTAATGTACCCAACTTTCCGTTGATGGCAATCACAAAGACAGCCAAAGTGTCTAGTAACGTTAGCTGAGTGTTCATCTTGTCGGATTGATAATGGAGGGCCTCTACCAGGAGTTGTTCTGTTTTTAACAGACTTGGCCAAGCACTTCCATAATTTGTATGTTTTGGAGATCCCTCTCGACTTCCTAAGTTTATTGTAGCATTTTGCTCTTCAATAGTCGCCCCCCTCTGCCTGTTGTTCCTGATTGCCTCCAGTTGTCATACTCGAAGTGTTTGCGGGAAGTCCGCTCCTACACTTGTCTTGGGACTAGGCGGCCATAAGATCTTCCCACTCTTCCTTCCCCAGGTATGAAGATACTTCTGTGTCTTCTGAGGAGTGAATTGCTGGCCTGTCTTCTTTTTCTTTCTTTGCTGCCGATCCCAACGGTGTTTTGTAATCTATTACTTGATCATCCGGTGGTGAGACTGGAGATGCCAGAAAAAGTTATTTTTCTCTCCATTCCTCCCTTACCCTCATATGTTTATAGGTTGTGTTCCTAGGCTGCTTTGCTGCCTATGGCCTTCTCTGTTCGCAGATCGTTGGTACATCGGTTGTGACGCAGTTGTCTATTATATTTTTGCTTTGAAGTGATCCTCTGGCCCCAGTTGTTTCATGTATATCTGTTTGTCTTTCTCCTAGACCATTTAAAGAAATTTCTTGTGCTTCATTGGTCCTATGTACTTGGACTAGTTCAGTGTCAATTCCAGCTTTCTTGCCGGTGGTTCTAGTATCCTGAGCCATCCGAGTCTTGTGACATTGTGGGGTTGATGTTACTTGCAGCGGTCTGCAAACTAACGTACTAGGACTTTCCTTTTTGTAAGTGCTTCTCTGCAAGCCAGTAAATTGTAATGGCTGAAGAGGTGATTGAAGGACCGGTACTTCTCTGGCATTTGATAGGAGAGTGTCCTCTGCATTTTCTAAAAAGCAAAATTTCTTGAAACTTTTTGGTTGAAACGAGGTTTGGCAGTTTTTTGATTTATTGATTATTTCCGGTTTTGATTGATGCTCACTCTTTTGCTTGCTTGAATTGTTTATATCCGTTGTTATTTCAATTAAGGAGCGGTCACTCTGTACTGCTGGCCTGTTTTTAGATGGTGGTTCATCCCTGGTGCCCTCTAGTGTCTTGGTGGTTTGCTTACACTTTTTTGTAATTCATTTAACCGTCGGACCTCCTCGCACACGGCCTGACCTCATACTGCACTTTACAAAGCCTAAATATATGTATCAATTCAATTAGAAAGGAAGAGAACCTTTAAGCGGTTTTCCAAATATATTGTATTCCAGTCATTAGTATCTGGATTCCAGTTGTTAGTATCTGGATTAATAGAAGGATTGATAGGATTGTGATACTCCCAGCGCAGTTGAAGAGGAGGGGAGCAGGGGGGCAGGGGAGCAGGGGAACAGGGGAGCTATTCAGCCGGCTCTACCCAACACAACCTGACTTGACCCGGGTCAACCCGTAAGTCTGTGACAGTTTCCTCCTCCCCTTTGTTATAGTATTCAAAATTGGGTTAAAATTAAATTAGAAGTTGGAAAGTGGTTGCGTTAGACTCACCAGTGACTGTCCCTCGCTTGTCCCTCGCTTATACTTGAGGGAGAGACAGGCTTTGTAATCTGCAGCTGTAGTTGTAGTTGTCGTTATCGCTGCTCACCTTCTGCCTAACAGCCTGGCAGACTGCCAACCTCCAACTATCCAACCTACGTTTTCCTACCAGCCCCTCGCTTTGCAGCAGCTGGTGGTAGCAGCGGTAGCAGTGGTGGCGGTGGAGGCGGTGGGCAGAAGGCTTGAAAATGGCTTGACCTCGCTTCACCTTTCAGCTAGTCACCCAGCTCTCAGCTCTGCTTTCTGGTAGGGCGGCAGTAGGGCGAGGCAGGTAGGCAGGCAAGCAAAATTAAACAAAACAAGACACAGACAGGAGTCCCGGAATCTCCTTGGCTCCTCCAGTGGTCTCTTCCTACACGCTACCACGCTACCAGTATGTTTTTCATTTCCTTTTCAGCCGCCTCTATGCCTCCAAGCCGCCCGGACTCCCTGGCACACTGACAGGACCCATTGACCCGAGGTCCCAAACGCGGACTGGAAGCCCGGCATCCCGGCAACCCAGCAGCCTGCAAACCTGTGAGCCCGCTACGTTCAGCTGCAATAGCAGGAGTGGGAGCCTGCAGGAGCGGGAGCCTGCAGGGGCTCTATGGCTTATGGCTTACAGGTTCTGAGAGCCCTGAGGGTTCAGCAGTGCTTAATAGAACTTTGGTGCAAGCAGCGAGGAGCAAAGAGCGGCGTGACTCCCTCCTCCTCCTTCTTCCTCTGTTCTGAGTACTCTGAATGCAGCTCCATTAACGGCAATTGAATTAATGAGCATGGGTGTGGAGGTCCGGGACCAATCACCCAAGTCAATCAACCCAAGGCTCGACTTTGCTGTGCTGAAGAAACAGGTTTCTCCTGCTTTAAGACTCTCTGCAGCAGCAAATTCATTTAATTGAGCCTTCAGTAAGAAGTTATCCAGTGCTGTGAAACTCATCTTTGAATGAACCCCACAACCTTGCCCTGCTGTAGGAATGTGTGCTCCGAAAGAGAGACTAAGGACAAATTTGGAAATCTTGATAAGGAGACAGTGCCAAATGCATCCGGCCAATGCAAGAGCTTCCTGGGTGCAATGTCAATAATCCCTCTCAGAGGTTTTCCTGACATAAGTAATGGTTTTAGCAGTATCTTGTGCAATGTTATTCTAGCTCTGTGAGAACTTTCTCGGATACAGTATGCAACTTTGTCCCACTGGAGGATTTCAACTTCCACTATTCAGGTCCCAAGGTAACATTTCTGACTCGGAAAAACCCTGATGGTGTGTTTAACTGAACTGCATTGTTGTTGGCCTGAAATGGCACCTACCTCCCTGTATACCTGCACCATTAACACCCATTAGCACTTCATCCTTCTTTGTGCTTTTTTCACTTAAATCTCTCTGGTTCCATATTGTTTTAATTTATTTTGCCATTATTCTGCTTATTAAAATTGTCTCTATTTGTCTAAATTGAAGTGAGATTCTTTTGTGCTGTGCTATAAATTTAAATTTTTAACAGTTTTATTGCTTCCTAATTATGTAACTTTTTTCTTTAATCTAGGTCTTTCTGCTCCAGGCTAAAGACACCAGGGGTTGAGCTCAATTGTTGAAATGTTTGACTGAGCCTAACAGGTTATTGATTCTATTGCTTATGGTGAACCTCTATCCACCCCAATTAATATTTCACTTTCTTACTAAATAATTATAACATATGAATATACCATAATCAACTAAATGAATCTAAAATCTAACATGTGATATATGATTATATCAATGTCATTAATAGAGAGGACTATGGACCCAATTTAAATCTTGGTAGTGCCTGTTTCTCCACTGGGAAAAATGTCTCTGTCACCTGCCGGAGGTGCCTCCCAACAAATGTATATGTCTCCACCAGTCCAGTGGTTGCAGTAGTATCATCTAGTTCCAGGATGCACTAATAGCATTTAATAAGTTCACTTTTGATTAACTTTATCTTTGCATAAAGGCACAAATAGAGGGTTCAATGCTCTGTGTGAGGTTCAATGGTGTGGCTGGGTGAACTCGAGATCGAGAAGAGAAATCACCTGAACCATATATTCAAGAAGAAGAAATAGTTGATTGGTTTAATTTTGACATGATGTTAAGTCAGGGTGGAATTTCATAGAACTGTTTCAAAGAGAGGGATCCCAGGTCATAGTCTCTTTGAACTCTAACACTACACACACTATGTTGGTATGAGGATGGCACTTATCTGGAGGTTTTGAGAATGTAAGAAGTAGCCATGCTGCAGGGATTGGGAAAAGTGGGTTGACCCTGCTTATTTTGTTGAATGAGATGATTGGAAGGCTCTGCAGAGTTTTCACATTGGTTATGTGAAGGAGCTTACTCTGAGTCATTCTTTCTGCAGATGTTATCCTCTAGATCCTGATTTGAGGCTGTCACTATTTCCAGTCTGGTGTCCACTCAGGAAGCCCCGTGGGGTCAGACTCTATGAACAAGTAATGGTGGTTCCTGAAAAGGAGGTGGAGGTGTAGGAGGTGGGTGCAACCTACAATGGCAACATCATGTGTCTGGATTATGCCTGCTCCAGATGGAAGGAACCCTGAACATTGGTCTGGTTTGGTTTGGTGCTAGACACTTCTGTTAGGGACTGTTGGTTTGAGTTGTTGGAAGGACAGGCTTTAGAAGACTCTGCCTTTGCAGAATCCTGCCCACTGCACTTTAGGAGTACCAGCCATGTTATGGAAGGACGTGAGGTCCCTATGAGTTTCTGGTTCACCCTGCGCTGAGAGAGAGGAACAACAGCAGTGTGTGCCTACATGCTGACCGGTCAGATTTCACAGTAGGGATCCTTTGGTCCCCTAGCTGGTCTCCAGCTTGACCATTGGAGACTGAGGCTGTGTCCCAGGTGGGCATGGGTCAGGTGATAGTGGTTGGGTCTGGCGTGGTCTGCACTGTGTCTACTGGCACTTCCAGGAAAGACTTGACCTACGTGAGCCTGGGTTAGGTGTAGCATGCACTGTGCCTAGTGGTACCTCCAGTTGTGAAGTTGCCCAAGGTAGACCTGGGCCAAGCATGTCCTGTATTGTGCCCAGTGGGACTCCAATTAACCTGGCCTGTTATACGGTTCCAACGAATAAAGTAGGATTGCGTATCCAGACAACATAACCATCAGAATATGGGGACTGAGTCCAAGCACACCATCAAATATGTTGACTCAATTACTAGCTAGCTAACAGTGCCCCATCTGTACCCCTAACCTGAGCAGGGTACCAGATGGTATCAGAACATGCCCAGTCTACTTTCTCAATGAAATTGTGAAAGCAGATTTACCCTTTCATTGCTGCTTAGACATGCCCAAGGGAGACACAAGAAAGATACAAACTGGTGTTTCAGACAATTATTGAAACAATTGCATTCTTAAGTAAAAATCATGAGCTGTAATTATTACTAGGATGAAGCAGAGCACTGTAACCAGCATTACAAGAATAGTGAAAAAGATAAACAGTTCAACCATTATAACATTATTATTTGATTATATGATTATATAATTATATTTATATTCCTACCTAATTCTACCCCGACTAGCAAGACATAGTGGGAGTACCCTCTGCCAGATCTCTTGGAAAAATCCAACCCCCCATACCTATGTATGATGTACCTGGAAACCGATCTGTTGTAGAGTGCCGATCAAGCTTTGCAAGATGAAGGTGAAAGTCAGCAGGACTTCATCTCCTTCACAGTGCACAGCATTCCAGGATACTTTCAGCAGAAGTTCTCCTCTGCTGAAATGTGGCACATAGGCAGTTTATATTTAAAAAAGTGCTGTTCTAATTCCACTGTGTCAAATCTGCAGTGCTGATGTGATTGTTTGTCTAGAGACTTAGCGATGTCTTCAACCGGACAACCAAATGCAAGGGCATCGCATTCCAAGCTCCAAGCCTTGTGCAGAGTGTATAGGCAAGCCTGATAATATACCTCTTAGAAGAAGTAATGCATGCATACTAATTTCTAAGTATGCTGTCATGTATGTGCAAAGCATATAAAAGGTCACCATCAGAAAAAATATGTTAAATTAAACATGTAGTTTAAAATGGAGACTCTACAACCTACAACAGGGGCAGTGTGAGATGCACACAAAAATAACACTGGAATTGTTATGTTGCATGTTCCATAGGCTCCTATTCTCATCATGCATAATTCTTAATTGGGCAGAAATACACACAGAGGGAAATAGAACTTGCTATCCAAACTCATGTCTTCTTCTAGTGGTAAACATTTTTTAACTTGGAGAAAGTCTTTTCCTAGACCCCGGAAAATGTTACAGTGATTTTGTTTCTCTTCTCATTCTGGAACGCAAGTTATTCCAGCACTTGACTAGACCAACTTTCAGGCCTGTTTCATTTAGGAATTACCATAGAGGTACGTTTGTTCACTTTCACACTTACAATGTAAACCATGAAGTGTAATGGTCACATTCCAACCTTTACCTAGAGATTTCTCCGACCTCTAGGAAGATGTGCTCCGACCTTTCTGGAAAACGTTGCTGTGGTACATCCACATACCCATACCGGAAATTGTTTTCTGAAATCCTCACAGGTGTAAACTAGGTATTTTCAGCCACATGCTAATTTTTACCGTCGACAATACCTTTGTGTATTAGGTTCTATCTGAAAAAATTAGCTTGACTTAGATGACCCTTTATTTTCTCTAAAACTGCATTTTGGGCTGGACTGGTCAATAGGGCAATTAGTTAGTGCCCTACGTCACTGTGTGGCCCGGTTTGCTAGATATTTGCGGACATGTTTCACAGTCTCCTGGGACAGTTTTACTGTTAATTTCCATGATAGTAAACCAAACACTGCCTGTAGAAAGCTCAAATCCATGCAGTCTTCCAGGCACACAACACACTTAACCAGAATGTCTGTACAAATTCAAAACTACCCCACTTTGCAAACATGGACTACTTTGCTAAGCTATCTAAATCACTAATTGGAGCCATTTTTATTTTGGTGCTTGGGCCTGTTTTCTGATCCAGTCTGACCCTGACTGCATCAACTTCAATGGACAAACTAAGGGGCATATTTACAAGCTGGCAATAAAAAATTATCGCCGCTTTTGCGGCCGTTTTCGGCCAAAAAGCGGTGATAATTTTATCGCCTAATTAGCAAGGCCACGCTAACGCGTGAAACCTTGCTTTAGCGTGGGGATTCCTAACGCCCAGCTTTGCATCTCTAATGAGATGCAAAGTGGGCGTTCCTGACCTAACATGACAGGAGAAATGTCGCTAAGCGACATTTCTCCTATCATCAAGCCCCACGCTATGAAGCATAGCGGCAGGAAAAGTAGCGATAACCCCTGTTATCGCTACTTTCCTTACACCTGCTTCAGGACTGACTTAGTCATGATATCCTATGGAAGGTGGATATCATGGCTAAATTTGTGAGTCCCTATCAACAAGCTAACGCCACATTTCTTGAGATTATCGCTAGGTTTCCAGCGATAATCTCAAGTTAGGCAGTTAGCGTGAGGATTTTTATCGCTGAGGAGATAAGCGTTGCAAATAGCATGCTATCTCAGCGATAAAAATCCACGTTACCCGGCGATAATTATCCTCACGCTAAGAGCGCTGAGCGATAATTATCGCAGAGTGTTGCTGATATGCCTCCAAGAGGCATATTTACAAGGGCCATATCTCCACTTTTTTGGCTTTTAAAGCCAAAAAAGCGGAGATAAAAATATCGCCCTATTTAAAAGAGAATGATAACATGCATTAGCGCATGTTAGCACCCTTTTACCCGACGCCTCCCTTTGCATCTCTAATGAGATGCAAAGTGGGCGTCACTGGGCAGTACAACCTTGTAAATATATCGCTGATGTACACATCGCGATATTTACAAGGCTGCCCACGCATTTTAGCAGACGTTTTCTCCAAAAACTAACGTCTGCTAAAATGCAGACTTAGCTATACTTACCATTGGGGGTGGATTATGCTGATACGACCACAGGGTCATATCAGCAAGGTTATCGCTGTTTTCCATGGAACATCGCTGGAAAACCAGCGATGTTCCATGGAAAACATCGCTATCGCTGGGAAATTATCGCCATTGCGCTATGCAATGTTAATACAACGCTAGCATGGCGATAATTTCATGCGATAACCAGCGATAACATTTTTCTCGCTAAGTTAATATGCCCCTTATTTCGAGTCATGATTACACCAGAGAGTAGAGAATTGGAATGAATTATTGTTCACTAATTAAGATATTCTGGGGCATATCATCAAGAAACGGCGTTAAAATTATTGCCACTTTGGCGGCAGAAAACTGCGATAATGGGCTTGATAATGTGCCCTTGAGAATTCCCATAGAAGCCCATGTTCTGGTGTCAACATGGGCTTCTATTGGAATTCTGTGCGGCATATTATCAAGCCAATTATCGCCGCTTTAGCGGCAGTTTTCTGCCGCTAAAGCAGCGATAATTTTAACTCAGTGCTAGATAATATGCCCCTCTGTCTTTTTAGAATGGCATTCTGAATATACAAAGACTCGCGAGGTATTCCTTGCTTTCTCCCATTGGTCTTTTCTCAAAAATATGTCATTTGCCTGTTTCTTTCAGCAACAGTGTATTATACAGTGTTTGCAAAAAACACAGAACAATGTGAAAGGTGGGGAACTCAATAGCGGTTTATTTATATTTTTTCATGCTGTAATTAACAGTATACTTTCTGACCTTGCTTGAGGCAGGTAGAAGATGCTTCCTGCTGCTGTGGTAGGTCAGTGCTCAGAATGTGGCATCCTCATTATTGATTTTAGTCAGGCTCACTTTCCCACTGGGGTTGCAGCATTGCCAATAATCTATGCTGTTTGGTTGCATCTCTGTGTCATTTGCTAAAAATAGGTTTGGCTAAGCTAATGGTATTAGGACACGTAGCTTTTGCATGACAGGAATTACCTGTCCACAGAAGAAAAAATGCAAATATGGTTGGGTAGATTGGCTGGTCGTTGTATGACTTCATGGGAGAGATTTTAGTATGCCGTTGTCATTTGTCACAATAGTGGGTGATACAGGTGTAATGAAAGGGTTGCTGTATAGTTCGGTTGGAGAGATAGGTGCATTTATAATATACACACAAACATTGGAGAAGGCGGCTTTTTTGCAGTTTCGAACGTCGCAATCTAGCAAGGCAAGTAAATGCCGTTCTACAATGACTGGTATGAAATGTTTCCCCTAATTACCTAAAACATTTACAGTGATTTTTTTTATTATCTGAAAACTGTTAAAAACACCACCGAAATAATTGGCACATAATGACAGATACAGACCAAGAGAATTAATTCCATTTTCAGAGAAAACAAGCACGATTTGTACCAAGTCCATTAAAAATGTTCATTTTTTTCTGTTAAAGGGTGGCTTTACTAGCACATTTAATATTATTAAAGCAAGTACAGAATATAAGTTACACATCAAACTATGGGGCATATTCTCGAGGTGATATCGCCGCTAAAGCAGCGATAATTTATGTCGCCTATTACCAAGCTGTTGCTCACTTCTGTTAGCGACAATATTTAGGCGAAAACGTCCGTAATAAAGGTCGCTTCTTCTGTTAGCGATAATTATATGCAGGAGAGGCGTTCCTGTGCAAAAAACGGCCACAAAACCCACTACTCCATATACACAAGGGGATCCCTGAAGTCCTGAAGCCCAAAAAAACTGTCCCTAACTGCAGTTAGAGCCAGTTACTTTAGACCAGAAAATGGCTGGTCTTAAAAATGGGGATAACACTTGGGGCCTCATCTCAGCAGGTTTTGGTGCTGGACAGCGCTGCAAGCAATGTTGCAGCGCTGCCCTGTGACAAAACTACAGTGTAGGAATGCGCACCATCAATAAGATAGTGTGCATTCCTGGGCCCCAGTCATGAAAAGTGTTGCAGCGCTGCGACAAGACAGCATTGCAACACTACTCACTACGCCCTTCTTGCGACAGCTGTATTCACTGGACAGCGCTCCCTGACGCAAGTAGTGACATATATTGCAGGAATCCTGACGTATCTGTCTGCGCTAAAGTCACACATTGCTGCACTCATGTCACAACCATGACGCAACTCCATCAATGCATGGGGCCAGACTATCCCTGTGGCACTGTATATCAAAAATTCACAGAAGGTAGTGGTGGATACGTTGTCGGACACATTCAAAGAACTTTTTGCAGATATTCGGGTATTCACATCAATTTAACATAGTCATATAGGACGTATGACAGGTGCCAGCTTGGGGTAAGATACCCCACTACCAAGAGTATCAATCACACAAGTCACCAAATGACTTGTAAGACATCTACACAAATAGAAACCCCGGCATTCTGATTATGTACAAATACAGAGTTAAATGTAGATCTCTCAAGACAGAAAAACAAGATGATGTGAAGGGATAACCCCCGACACAGAGAACGTCCAGAAAAACGTGTGTGAATCATCCAAACACTAATTTATTCAATGGTACAATAACCAAAGACATGAATCATATCATTACATCAAATATCAAAATTTTTTCATAAAAATGGTTAATTCCATAAAGTTCTTGAGAGTCCTGTTCTTGTTGTGTAGAGCATGAGAAACAGCCAAAGCGCTTTTCGTCACCACCATGACTTCCTCAAGGCTTATTTTCCTGAAGATCACATAGGGGGGGCTTCAAAGTCTTTAATCCCCTGTTGACTCCAATATCCTGGTTGACGACAGATTCCCCGATAAAGCGTTCCAATATTTTCAGACCGACTAATCAAAAAACTTATGATGACAGCGTTGAATTCTTGTCTTTACTTGATGCGATTTGGAATATGGCTTAGATATAATAGGAAACTTCTTTCTCAACGTTTCACGTGCTGCATTTGTGTCTGTTGGTTAATATGGACAAAGAATTTGTTTAATGGTATACAATAATAGTCGTCGTTGTCATCAAGAACAGTGTGTCCACGAGTTAGGGAACCATGATAAGGCCCTGGGGCACTGCGGCACCCTCACGCCTGCCATCGGGCAGGCGGAAGGTACTGACGCAATGCCGTTCATGAGGGGTGCCCGAATGTCAGTGCTGTTGGAGATCCATCGGTGGTGGTCGTGCTCTGTGGTGTCATCGTTTGGAAGCATTGGTGGAGTGTTGGTGCTGAGAGAGTTGACAAGACGTTCTTTGGTGGACTTGATCCAGCTGCAAGGGGCTGCGATGATGGCGGTAGTGGCCGGAGGGCAAGGTGAAGACGTGATGTTACCAATTATGGTCGGTCCAGGAGAGTCCGGTGTTGTGGTTGTAGTTGAAGTTCCCACTGGCGGAGGTGACGTGCTTTACCGTGAGTCCTGCTATGTGGCTTGTTGAGGTGACTTTCTGATTGCATCTATTGTAGGGGCCCTTCGGACCTTCGTCAGGAGGGGGGATGGTCACTGGAGCTGTCCAGGTGGAACTTGAGTTCACCGAGTAGAATGTGGTCAGTGGATGGGAGACCCTAGGGTGCAATGAGGTCTACAATGGTATTGGAGAATGGGGGGCCTGCACAAGAGGGTGCTGCAGAGGATGTGCTTGGGCTTGGTCCAGATGTGGGAGTTGAGGTGGGCCATGGTCACCCTTGGGTCATTAGAGTGCGTGGGAAGTCGGAGTGCGCTTCGGTAGGTGATGGCAATGTCTCCTCCTTGATGGGTGGGGTGCTCCTTGCGGGTGATACTGCAGCCGTCAGTGATGGCGATGGTGATTTCCGGGCCGGAGCAGAGGCTGGTCCTGGCAGGCAAGGTGGCGTCCAGGGTTGATGGCGAGGACGGTGCTGGCGTTGTAGTGGTGGAGTGTCCAAGAGGAAGGCTCCTTGGTGCTGAGCGCGGTCCAGGGGCAGACGTACGCAAGCAGCGTAGTCTATGTGTTGCCTTTTGCACGGGAGACGACCATTACAATGCAGGCAGTACATTGTTAACATTGTTAACAACGCAACTCCGACAACACAGGTGCCTTTACATCGCATTTGATTACAACGCATTGTGAGGTCAGTAATGGGGTAATTTAAAGTTTTTCAGGTGGGTATGGGTTTTGGATGTAAAATTAGGCCTGGGCGAAGCACTACGCTACGCTCGCGTAGTTTGCGAAGTTCGCGCTACGCGAACTGCACGTAGCACAGTGCGAACACGCGTAGCATAGTGTTGCGTAGTGCTGCGGTCATTTTTTGCTTGCTCGCGGTCCTCAACGTCAAGTTGGCGACCGCGAGCAAGCAAAATGACATCCTGGCGAGACTTTTTCCTTGTTCGCGATCGCGAGCATGGAAAATAAACCTCCCGGCGAGATTCCCAACGCGAGAAGGTCAGGTTTTTCATTGCGAGGGGTCGCGTATGCTCGCGACCGCTCGCGATGAGAAACTACCAGTTTGCGTTGAGAAAGCTGCAGCTCGAGTAAAAATCTACTCGAGCAGCAGAAAACTACAGCTCGCACTGTGCAAGATGCCATTTTCAATGATTGCACAGTGCCGGTTGCTTGTCCGCACTGTGCAATCATTGAAAACAACATCTTGCACAGTGCGAACATGTTACTTCGCAGTTCGCGAAGTGCTACGCGTAGCTCGCGTAGTGCGAACTTCACTTTGCGTAGCTTCGCGAAGTGCTACTTCGCGAACTACGCCCACCCTTATGTAAAATATGGAAATTGGGGTGTGTTTTGGGGTAAAATATGGAAATTGGGGCGTGCATTTGGGTCAAATATGATTTGTGGATGTGTTATGGGTGTTCAAAAAGGAATTCCAGGGCTCATGTTGGGTTTGGGGTGCAAAGGTTAGTTGTGGGTTGCACTAACTGAAGTGGGAATAGTGATATGTATGTCTCCGCTATGCAACACCTACTCTACTGTTGCAATGTGCCTAGTATTAGTATGCATTGGAATGGGATGTGATCTTATGGCATGCATTGCAACCACGTATGTGCCTTTGGCACACGAGTGGTACGCCCGCTGTGCATGGGCGCACAGCGGCCGCCATTAAGAAGTGCTGGGATGGGGGCTGGGCAGCTGTGAGGTGGTAAACGTTGGAAAGAACACTGGATGTGGCATGGATGCGGGGATGTGTGTGAGCGGGTGTTGTAAATATTTTAATAAGGGAAGTCTTACCTCGAAGCAAGGTCCCATGTCTTCGCTGCGTCAGGAACGGGAAGTAGGCAGCCAGACTCCCTCCCCTGAGCCAATCACAATGCTGCAATGAGGTGGTGGGATTGGTAATTGGCAACGGGACAAGGCATGCAGCCATGGGCTGGAGGGGTGGGCATGTTCTCCATGCAGGCTGTAATGCAGCCTGCATTATGAACAGGAAAGCGTGCATGACTGCTTTGGGCAGCCTGAGTGGGCCGACCAACCAGTCATTGCACACTTGAGTGGGCATGCCATTCCGCCCATGCCTTGCCCCGTGCTTGGAGCAGTTCTACGCAAAGGAAACATAGCACGGTTACATCAGTAAATTATCATCATGTGATGATTGTTCCTCTTCTGCACTGCTTGAAAACAGTGGGGCAACGCTATTTTGCCATAGCTGATGAGCCACCACTGGGGGTGCGTCATTGATGTGTGCTAGGCCTGGGCGGCTCCACCCCTAGGCGTCTTGTGCTACGCGTCCCACCTTCTCCTTACCTGGACATTGACACGTAGTGCAATCCGCTGCACTCGCTCCAAATATGTGACTCAGCCAGCAGGAGCATCAGCCAGGGGGGGTTTCACAGGCCTGGATGCAGCAATCACTGCCAAGTCTACTGGTGAACCTCCCAATGCAGTTGATGCAGCAGGCCCCCCTTAGGCATGAAGTTACAGTGCTCCCGCCACACAAGTTTGGCGCAGCTCAGGGGCCTCACCCTCCACAGCGTCCGGCCAGCCCAACATAATCCGGCCTGTGATGCAGAGAGGCGGCTCCCACTGTTGGTAATCTCCTCCCTGCACCTTGGTGTAGTGGTGGATCATAGTATGCGATGTAGACATCCCTACATTGGGGAGCAGGAGCGCCTCTACTATTAAGACCTCCAAGATACACAAGGTGGCCTTCTCACACAGGTCAGCAACATGTCTCCATGCGACCTGCCAGACTTCACCACCAGATACAGGCGTTCGTCACACCCCGATGTCTATCGCCACGGCTCATCGACTCCACAGCTCCTCCGCATCCCACTCCATGCTCCAGACACAGGTCCAGCGAAGCATCCAGGCTCCAGACGCAGGTCCAGTGAAGCATCCAGGCTCCAGATGCAGGTCCAGCGAGGCAACAGGCTCCTGACGCAGGTCCAGCCAGGCATCCAGGCTCCAGATGCAGTTCCAGTGTAGCATCCTGGCTCTCATCCTGGTCATCCTGGATGTTGGGTGGCTTGCAGGGTTGTTGATGTGTGCTGCATTTGGCCCAGGCTGCTCCATTCTGCATTTCTTTGTTTTTTATACCTATTTTCTATTGGTTGTTGAATGATAGGCTATTTTTTGCATTAGAGACAAAATAAAACTCACGTTGGGCTAGCTAACGTGATTTTTTGTTACTCTAATGCCCTATCGGTAGTTTTCGCCCGCTAACACCGGATTTCCTATTGCCTTCGCGCTGATGTTAGTGTTAGTGGCAAATTCCACCGCCATTCCTGAAACTATCGCCTGTTAGTGGCGTGTTGTGAATACGCCGCTAACACTGCGATAATTTCACGCAGTACACGGCGATAAGAAAACGCACACTAACTGCGGTTAGCGATAGTTTTCTCCGATTGTTGAGAATATCCCCCTATATGTGTTTGGGTAGACTTCTCAACTTCTTTGCTTTCCTCCTAGGTGTTCAATTTCACAAATAGTCATTATTCTTTATTGGAAGTCCTTGCAATTAGACTAAACCCTACAAAAGGCTTCTGCTTGGCACTTCACCAATGGTATGAGAAGGGGTCTTGTGTGCCCACTCCTGCACACTGATAAGCAGCTGTTTCAATTCCTTCTATAAGTGCTAAAAATTATGGGTTGTGAAGAGTATGGTTAATATGATGAAGCATGGTGGATTTTTCTGAAATGCATTTGGAATGTGAGTTGACTAGTGTACATGAGTGAGGGTAAGTTAAATAGATAGTGGGGGAGTGCAAAGCTAAGGTGCCCCACTGTTCTGTGAGCAGTTCAAAAAGGAAATATAAAATCATAATAACACAATGTTATTGTAAAATGTTTTTTGTACTGGCTCAGTTCTAAATTCAGGCGGGGCAGGGTTGGGCTGTCCAGAGCAGGGGAGGAGTGTTGGGCACTCTCTAACGTGTGCATAACAGTTTGGCAGACCGTCGTGGGGTGACCAAACAGTCATGCGAACTTAGCATCCTCTCCCCTGGCTGTATTGCACAGCCTGGATGGACAACAAGCACAGGCTCCCAGTCCATATCTGAGTGCCGACCAATGGCGCTCAGACCAATCACAATACTAATGTCATGCTGGTGACAGCAGAGTTGTGATTGGCTGGATGTGTCTCGGAGCCTGTGTGCTTTCTGCTTCTGGAGTCAGCTGACCGAAGAGGACCGAGAGGAGGCAGCCGCCCCGCAGGTAAGTGATTATTTTTTCATCACCCCGCCACCCCTGTTAAGAGGCAACTGCCACTGTGAGCTGTCTCTTACAAGCAGATCCCAGATGTAAGTAATCTGAACTGTATGGTTTATAAAATGCTTCTTGTGGTGCCTCCATGTAAACAGAAAAGCAGCAAGTGTCATGAAACCTGGAAGCATTATTGAAACTTATCTTATGCAACAGTGATTAGGTCAGCTTTCATTCGAATATTAATTTTTTTTGTGGAAAATCTCAAACCCCAGACATCAATATTTTCTTGTATCTGTTCTATTAGGTCTACAAGCAGGTGCGGGATAGCACCACACATTTTAATCAGGTGCAAACATTACAAATATCTCCACGTCATAAAATCTGATGACTGTAAAGAGAAAGCAATGACTTGTTAAGATGCCTCATCCATGAGCATTGATATGGCACATTAAATCTTCTAAAGAAATTGTGGTGTTAGTCATCAACTATGAAACCCAGGGATACATAGGGTGCATGACAATATAGTGGGAAAAACAATATAGACAGAAACAAATATTGCCAAAAAATGTCAAAAACATAAAAATCCTGATCCGATACTTAAGCACTAAAGGCGCAAGCATCATTGATAAAAATATAGCAAGTTAAAATAGATTAAATAAATCTGTAGAAAAAGGTCCCAAAATGCTACCTGAAATACAATTACAGAAGGACACCACCACTCTGCTGGCCTGCCAACCTGAAACAAGCCACTAAATGCTACAAATAAAGTAAGTTTGACATTAAAGGAAAGCTAATAAAAGTAATGAATAATTAAAATTATGTTATTATAACAAATAATTATAACTATGCTATTTGTTTATTGCTCCAATATACAGATGCATTCTATAAAAGAAGGGAAAAAATGCTAAAAGGACCGGAAAATAAAGCCACAGACACCAAATTACTCGAAATACAAAAAAGATCAAGAAAGTAAATATTGTAACCAAAGCACAAAAAATAAAAATTAATGTAAAAAATAATACTCTTACATATTAAAAATGGAGTAAAACAAACAAACTACAAAATAAATTGTAAATTAGAAAAAATAGACACAACTAATAAATCTCTTCCTCTCAACAGATTACAAAAAACGGTGCCAAAAACAACATCAAACAGACATGCAAAGCAATGAACTATAACAAAAAAATGTGAAGACAACATCCAGAATGTTAGCTAAAATGTGCACATGCAATGCAACAATGTTAAAATAAATATCATACACTCACGGAAGGGTAACTGTTCCTAAAAGGCAAGCAGCAGCCTATTTTGCATGCACCAGGTTTTCCCTGAATCCCAGAATCCTTCCCACTATTGACCCCGCCCCCTGACCCAGCCACGTCACTTCCGTCTGTGAACAATCATAACCTGATGGACGCGCCACATTATTCCACCGGCGTCTGACAAGCGGCAGGGCAGGTATTGGGCTGCTACGAAGGGGGTGACTTGTAAGTATTCTTCTGCTGCCTCTCACAAGACCACAGGTATTTACGACTGCTCCCCGGGCTCATGACTCGATTATCATGCCGCAGGTATTTTCCTTGGTGACCGCGGGACTTGCCGATGAGGCCCTCCATTTCTTTGAAAGGGGCATGGCTTGACTAATTTGTATGAATGCCATGAATGACAGAACACGTCCACCTGCACATGCATTTTGTCACGTAACGAAAAGCATCGAGAGTGTGTTCTGCACAACTATGTTAAGGTAACGGACTGCCTCTTGCACTATGGCAGCAATGCCTTGATTTTTTCCTCCGACATATTTCACACCGTCGCATTCGCAACCGTGACAACCATTATGCAAAGGAATGTGTTTTACCATTCCCTACTGGCTATGCACCGCCAAGTGAAGTTGACGCGGGGCTTGTGCATGAATTCCAGGCACAAGTCATAAAAAAGGCAGAAGACTCTGTCATGCATGTACATGCGGCATAATAATGATGTCAGGGGCAAGCCTTACCAAGCCTGCCACAATAGACACATGTTAAAACAAATACGCAGCTGTTATCACCATGTTAGAAGTGGACGATTTTATTCACTTTTACGTTTGTATGTCTCTATGTGTTTGTCTCCCATTCTTGTTTCTTCACCAGGTTGGAAATAGGAACACCATTGAGATGTTCCCATGAGCGCCTTGATGCATCTACACCTTAATACACCTTAATATAGGTACCATAGGAATACAGGGTGTTTCTTGCCCTGCTTCCTACTTTTATTGTTGTATTTTGTACATCACGGTCCTGAAGAAGTGCACCAGGATCCATTAGGGACATTTGCCAAGCGCAAAACATGATGACCAGATCTCACTTTCACATACATGCACGGAATAATACTCTCCCTTCTATTGTATTTGTTTATTAAAGGTGCTCCATCTCCCTTAATTTGTACTCCTACCTCTCGAACCCACAAATAAAAGTAGGCTTCTAGGTACCGTTGAGGTAATTTTAAACTCACTTTCACATTTTTTAGGCCCACACACCCAGATGCACAACTGCGGTGTCTCCTAAAAGATCTACAACAAAGAGCCCTTTGGCTGGGCCCGTGGGGGACAGCAGCGCCACCCCCACGAGGAGCAACGCCTAATGATGAAGCATGACACTCGCAAGAGTGTGTGAGGGCACAATTTTGAAAAGGAGAAATTCCCCCACCTTCATCAAATTCCCACTACATGCATAGAGACTACAACTTACTCTTTTAAGTTTTTTCTTTGTTTCCTTTTCTTTCTACACAACCAAAATAGGCTGCTGCTTGCCTTTTAGGAACAGCTACCCTTCAGTGATTGTATGTCAGTTTTTTGGAGCACTGGTACTGGACCTATCTTTTTCTTCATCGCTCCCTGTCCCCCCTCTTTACAGTGTTTTGTGAAAATAAATACCCTATTTTATATCCTGCATCTTTCTACAACAATTATTTTATAACATAAGACTAAGATTAATCATGGTTTAATACTTATTTTAATTGTATCATTGTGTCTGCTACATCAATGCTACTTTGCTACGACTCAATCATTTTAACTAAAGAATTCTTTTTTTAACTGCTAAATTTTAATAGATGCAATGTCTTTTATGGTTTTATAATCGAAATAAAGACTTTATGAACGGAAAAAAAATATCATCTCACGTATTGACTTTGTAAAAAATATATAGTTTTCTATACTTGAAAATCCACAAATAAAATCTTAGAAACAGCAAAATACTTTTCCTCAAAACTGGCAGGGCAGCAAATATTGGCACTCTTATTTGCTGATGATACGTTGCTAATTTCAAAAACTCACATGTGCCTAAAAAATGTCTTAAACCAGTTTACAATGGTAAGTGCAACATATGGACTTTAACTAAATGAGTCTAAAACCAAACTCATGAGCTTTCACCCACATAAGTCCATAAAAGGGATAATTAATTTTGGCTCAGGGAATTTGACTGCAACACAAAAAGATGATGGATGGAATGTTGAACATTGTCAAACATTCACCCTCAGTTACAGGTCTGGGTTTCATCCATCGTTATTTGGCTCGCCATGCCATTCCAGTTTGGAATTTGACTATCTAGGAGTAAGGATGGCAAGTAATTTATCTTGGACAGCCCAGATCAGAAAGAGTCAAATGACACTTCAGCATGTAGAGTTGGCACGTATAAAGAAATTAGAAATATCTAATTACTGGCCCACAGACCCTATGTTAGATATATATTGTGCCAGCTGCCTTTGTGCTGCCCTATTTTGGGGCAGAAATCTGAGGGATAGATCAATCCAGAGATCCAGAAATAACAGAAAACAAGTTTTTAGCGCAATACTTGCAATGCAAAAGAGGGCTCCACTGGTACCAATGTGCCATGACCTAGGTATAAAAAATATAACTCACATTGCTGCTTTAAAGCCATTAGTCTACTGGATTAAGATCCGGTTGGGGGAATCACAGATCGCCATTAAACAAGTATTCTAGAGGTCAAGACAATGGGCAAAAGAACATTGAGCCCCATTGCTTAGATATGTGAAGACATTGTTGCTCAAATTGGGCCTTGAAGAAGCCTGGGTCAACCCTGAAAATGCGGATAAAGGCATGATGGCAAAACTGAAGTCAATATACTGGGCCTTTACCTTGCAGAAATGGTTGTTTACTTGGGCACATGGCACTTTAACATGCTATTTGATAGATTTTAAATGTGTTCTATTTCCTCTATCTTTTTGGGATCATATATAGTAACTAGGACATTGTTTTTGAGATTTAGATAGGGAATTCTTCGAGCAAACTCAGTAAAATCAAAATGGACACAGTACTTGCACTTCACCACGGAGCCCGGTCTGTAATTATACCTTGGAGTCTATTGAGCATTTAATATATTCTTTTGTTATGCTTATATGAAAACTAGGAGCAGGTGCATACAGCCAATTTGTCAGCTTGTATCCATAAATCGTTATGCAGACGCTATACATATTTTGAGTTTAGTAAATACTGAATGGCTTGTGTCCTCAGTTTCTAGATACATGATGTATGCATGGCGTCTCCGATGTAATACAACATCTCTGATAACTGAAAACCAATAACTGGGTTCCAGGACTATGCCATTATGAAACTTTAATGCAATTAAATGAAATTGTCATGCGTTTGGGCATTTATTGGTTACTTTCTGGCTTTGCTATACATTCATGATAGTAAATCTTTCACTAAAGTTGACGATAGTCCTTGAAAAAAATTAGTTACTAAGTTTGTAATCACATCTTCAAATGCTCACTATAATCGCCTTGTGTATATTGATTCACACATTATTAAAATGTTTTAATTATTATCATATTTGGCCTATCCAGATTGTGTGTATTTAAATGTTTTATGTATATGTATTTGCATTATATTTAAATCATCATATATTGATAGAATAGAAATGTATACACCATAAGCTACACAACACATACTACAATGAAAAGCTATAAAATAAAACATCACATACAAAGAATAGCCTAACTAACTCTTAACACCTCAGCCCACCTCTAAATCCTCAGAAATTAGTTTGAAAAAACCTTACTTGAACCAGAGACTAGCAATCGGAATCTGAAACCACAAACTCCATTTACAGCCCAAATGATGAAGAAAGACATCAAAAATCAAAGAAACTGGAAATAAAATAGCTACAAAATGAAAATAAAATAATATTTACTTCACAACCAATATAAAACATGTATTGTATTTATAAATGTTTATAAAATAATAAATATGTTATTTTTCAGTGTTTAAAAATGTTCACAAATCTTTAATGTACATATATTTGTTAAAACGCCTGCTAAAAATTCACATGCAAACCTTTCCACTACTTACTATATATTTCAGAATTTTAAGAATCAAAGTAAAAGAGATACATTTTGTTCAGTAAAAATTACTATATAACATTATTTAAAAATGGTATTAGTAGAAAATAAATTATGCACTGCTACTATATCAGGGGGAAATTTAATTATTCTGAAGTTAAACACGATTTGTTTCTAGGAAATAAGGGTCAATTATGATGTCGGACAGACCACCACTGACAGGCCGTTGGGGATGGTCCATCCGAAATCTGGGGCTGTGGTCCAACTGTCACATTATGATGTGGTCGGTCGGAGGTAGTGGGTGGAGGGACTGACTAATGGCTCCGACTGGTTCTAGGAGCCTGTCAAAGCATTTCTCGGAGCGTGATACCCTAAAATGGAGGTGGTGCCAGCGGAGGCACCGCTGAATGGATTACAATGTTCCTTTCCCTCTGCCTTTACATGGTGATCCGACCGCCATGTAAAGACAGACAGAGTGGGATGTTGGGAGCCCCAAGCATGGCCCCATCACCCGTGGGCCTTTGATATGGGCCCGGGGATGCATATGTGATACTCCCCCAAACATCCATGCACCCTGGTGCCTGGCACCCGGTGCATAGATGTTTCAGAACACACCCTTTACTATTGCGGTTTGTGATGCGGCCCTTTTCCGGCTGGCAGTACAAGCCGCAAGAGTAAAGGCTGTATTTCCAAACGCTGTGCTGGCGGTAGCATTGTAATTTGGAAAGTGGGACCTCCGACTCCTTGTCGGGCAGTCCCATTCCTGCAAAAATGTCAGTCGGACGCTCGCCTGACCGGCATCATAATGAGGGCCTAAATAAAATTCCATAAATCATGAAATTATTGAAAAATGATGCACAGTAAAAAATGGTACATACTAAAAGAGATGTTCAGAAATTGTATATAACAATAAAATCTAAACAATACTTTACAAAAACTAAACAAACAAACAATTTGTAGTATAAATTACTATAACTTTGTAAGGTAAAAATTTTAAATTGAAATAAAATGATCATTTTTTGTGGATCACACATTTACTGTTCTCAATAAAAACTTTGTAGAAAGCTTTAAACTCTGGAGAACGTTTAATTTACAATTCTCTATCCAAAGGACACCAAATTGGGAAAAGGTAACTTTGGGCAGGCAATGTAACTATTCCCATTCTAAATTAAAGCACATTTTGAAAGTGTTGGATTTAGGGGAACCATAATTATTATTCCTACTCTAACTTTGACCAAAATGTTGGACTTTGGAGGGGTTCAAAATTACTGGTTACATTTTAACAAATTGGGGAAATTGCTGGACTTTTGAGGAGTTAGATTTGCTGGTCCCATTCTAAACCTCACCACAAATGGGAAAGTATTGGACTATAGTGAGGGGGGGGTTGACATTTATGTTCCCACTCCAAAAATAACCACATTGAGAAAAAGTGTTGGACTTTTAGGATTTAATATTTGCTATTCTCACTCCAAACTTAATCTCAATAAGGAAAGTGGTGTACTTTTGAGGGAGGGATGCAGATATACTATTCTCACACCAAACATAACCACATTGGGGAAAGTAGTGGCCATTGAGGATTCAGATTTACTATTCCCATTCCAAATTTCACCACAGTGTGAACGTTTTTGTACTGTGGGGGTGAGGGGTCAAATGCATTATTCAAACTCCAGACTTAACCACATTGGGGAAGGTGTTGGACTTTGGGTGGGACGTATTTACTGTTCCATCTCCAAACTTAACCTTGTAATTTTAGGTTTGGAAATTAATTGCTCTCACAAATTATAATAGCCATTACACTAAAATAACACATTACATTACAGTTTATTTTAATTACATCAGACAATCTAAACCACCTGAAATAAATAAGGTAAATTGGGATTACTACCGAAGCAAATTGTAGAAAAATAAATGTTTCTATTGATAATAAATCCCAAATCACAATAATAAACATTTTAAAACTAAATTACGTAATTGTTATTAATTTGCAATGAGAAACAAACACACATTTTACAAAAGCCCTTTATTTTAAACCAAAACATATATTAAAAAGACTGAAATACATTTATTATAACTAAACATATAATTATAAAAAATAATGTTAAATGCGAAAGAATAAATATTTCATAAAATTATGTACAGAAAAATATACTTATTGCAAATGAAAACATTCCATATAACCATTTACATTTTACATAAATACAAATACAAAATAAAGATATAATTTTATAAAAATCATTTATTATAAAACATATTTAAATTACAATTCCAACCTTCTGCTTCTAAAACCATTATACAAATACATAAACATTTAAAAAAAAATACAATATATGAAAAATACACATAATACATTTATATGGGGTGTAAGTTACAATGATATAACACACAATGATATTTTTAACAAAAATATTGAAATATTAGAAAAAAGATAATCGTACCTGCAATAATACGACCTCGATAGTTTTGATATCACTAAATTTAATGGTTACATCCAACAGGGGCAGCCCTATTACCCGAAACTGGGGCAGATAAATATTGTAACAGCTAGAATGGTCTGAAGAAATAATTACATAAAAGAAACAAAGTATTACAGTAATGCATAGATACAAGGAAATTAAATTAGGAAACCAGAGAAATCATACAAAATTGGAGAAATCAGGAAAAGGTACCTATAAGCTGTCAAAAAAACATGGGGGCTTCTTATGCCTCTAATTTTGCTAATCTGAATGTTGATAATTTTGAAACACAGACTATCTATGACTGTACTGTAAATCCTTACTTTGACAATGTGCACCTATGGTGGCGTTACATTGATGATAATTTTTTCATTTTTAAGAGGAGATACTTCCAGCTTAGCCCCCTTTCTTGAATGACAGAACTCTCGTTCCCCCGACTTGAATTTCACATCACATTAAAGTAATGAATAGGTTGATTTTTTCGACCTTACTATTATTCCTGATTATGGCAAATTAGCCACTAGATTTTATACTAAACCTACGGCCCTCAATACTTTATTTCAATATACTATCTACCAGCCTAAAGGCCTTAAGGATTGCTTTCCCTTCAGTCAATTTCTGCGAAATCAAAGAAATTGTTCATTTAGAGCAGACTACTTTCAGGAAGCTGATATATTAGCATAAAAACTAAAATATCATGGCTATCCCAGATGATTAATAAACAGGTCTTTAGAAAGGGTGTGGTACAATCACCACAAATTTTTACCCACTCTCTCCCCTAGAAAAAAGATCGAAAGGATTGCATGTGTGACCACGTTTGGCACAAAAAGCAATGGCATTACCAAAATCATCACATTGCCATTTGATCCAATCTAAAGATATCGCTGATGATCTACCCCTTTTTTCATTCAAAAGGGGCTATAATATGTGTGATCATTTGGTATGTGCCTCTTTGCTCAAGAACAACTCTCCTGACCTGGCGTCTGTGTGGGGCCTCAATAAGATCGTGGGCCATTTCAGATGTGTGAGTTGTGTAATGTTTGAGTCTATAATCAACACCAAACAGTTCGTACATGCCAGTACAGTACATAATCTGATGGATCATACTGTAATTTTCAAAATATTGTTTATGGCCTCTGGTGCTCATGCAATTGTATCTATGTGGGTCAAACATTCAAAAAGTAAAAACTTGTCTCTCACACATAAGAGTCATATTAGGTGCAGAAATTAACATGCTCCCATGGTATCCCATTACCTTGAGCTAAACCAGTCCTCAGATGAGATAAAATGGCAGGAGATGGTATTGATACGTGGACCACCACAGGATGATGATATCCAGCAGATGATTAACAGACCAGAATGCCACTGGATTTTGAGATGCAGCAGTATCAATAAGGGGTTAAACACACTTGAGGAATGTAACTCTATAATTCTGCATTGATGTTGCATTTGTCTAACAACATCTGTCTAACAACATGATGTTGTATACATTTGTACTTGACATGATGTCTTCCCTCTGGCATGCCATGATTATATGCAGTTGTGCAACCATTCTTGTTAAGAATGATAGAATTCTGTACCAGTATTTTTGAAGAGACCATATACTTCTATTTAAAGCACATTGCTATATGTTTATGTAAATGACAAGTTTTGAAATTTTCTTTTCTCCATGTTACCACTTCTAAGCATGCCTTTTATATCCCTACTTATTTGATAAGACAAAATTAGACAACACTTTGAGATGTTGAAATATCCCAATTTGGGTAGATAGGTAATTTGGTTTTGTTTTGAAGATTCAAATCAGTCCTATATGCCCATTTGTGTAGGATATTGGAGACCCTAGGTGTTATTTGTTGCTGACTTATTGTGACACTTTTGGTGTCTCTTTAAATTGGAATGTCTGCCGTTGGTATGGCATTATTGTTGATAATTTCACTGTTTTGTATCCATTACCATCATGGATTACAACTACTTTTGTCTTGCATGTATTAGGGGCATATTAATGGCATTCCCATTTTTAATTCTCCATTAATTCCTTTGTCTTGTATCAATTATCATCATGGATCAGTTTTACTGTTGTTGTGCATGCACGCAGGTGTATTAGTGACATTCCCATTTTCAAACAAACGCAAACATGTCTTTGATCGGTTGTAGTGTTAGCTTAATTAGACAGTGGTACTGTTGCCTTTTTGGATGGTTTAATTTATAGATCCCTTTTCTGTTCAAGTATGTTTGTAGCACTCTGTTTCCAATCAGATTAAGTCATGTCTTTACCTCTATTATGGTGATGCTGCTCCCTTCACGTCCTGACCGTATTGATGGAGACTGAGGGTATTGCATGCTTGATTGATCTAGCAGGTAAGACAAGATATGCACGTTCCCCCCTTGTCTTATCATTGGAATGGTTTAAGTTACTTTTTGGTATTTAACCGTTTTAAATTTTTTTCAAGTATCGCTAAGCTTTGTAGATTGTGAATTTTGAATGTGCCGGCTTTAAGACTGCACTGAGTCCTCCGGGGGCATGCTGATTTGTTCATGTGTGCCTGACTTTTTGTGACTGGTGAGTTATTTGTTTTCCTTTGCATCAGCATATTATTTAATTTAGTTGTAATTTTTGAACTTATATTGATTATTTTGTATTCGTTGGTGATTAGGACTGCTGATTTTGTGTTATTCATGTGGCTCCCATGTTCTGACCATGTTGGAATACATTTGATTCAGAGAGTACAAGTGGGCTTTTTGTGATCTTCTATGAGGTTGTTTATTCCCGGGGGGGGGTGCACTTTTGGGCATCCAGGGTTCATTCACAGGCGGTGAAGGTTGTTGTGGATTATTCTATTCACAGTTTTCATAATATGCATGCCGCTGAGGCTTTACTTCCGTCCTTGCTAAATCATTTTCCCTTCCTTCTCTCTTGAACTTTCCTTGATTACCATGTTATTTATTAGTTTGAAATGCTTGACACTGTTTTTCTGTCTTGTGCTTTGCTGACATTATTGTAATTTGATTACTTGGTTTTTGTACCCATCCCAAAAAAACTCTCGCTTTCTTCTTTTTCTTAGATTGGTTGCCTGAAATATCGTTGTCTGTCCTGACGATGACCTTATAAAGTATATAGGTTGAAATGCCATCAATGCTTGTCCTTGGCATATAATGATGAGGAATCATTCACTGCAATTGTTGTTCCTGTGACCTGTCTGACTTGTTTTAATATTCTTTCCTCTGCAATTGTTTCTTTGTTTACACTAGATATTGTGTCTTCATGGTTTATGGTTATTTGTCATGTAACTCTGTGAGCACCCTTTGTGTATTGCCCAATTGGTATTTTTGTATTGAGGTGTCCTAAGGTTTGTTTTACAGTAGTAATTAGTTTTTTCAATGATTATGAGCACCTTTTCATGATTCCTCCAATTGTACATGATTTCTGTGGCTTCCTAATTTAATGTTCTTCTATTTATGTATGACTGTAATAGTTTGTTGCTTTTATGCAATTATTTCTTCAAACCATTTTAGCTGTTAAATAACAATCACTATATTTAAGTCACAATATTGGTATCTCATGGTGTTCTTCCCACAACATTTAGTCGGAACACTGGAAGTGAGCATGAATCAGCTGGAGAAATAGATTACCAGCTTTGAAACTAATTGAAGGTTTTTCTCAATGGCACCATTGTTTTACTTCCTTTACCTGAATAACATGTGCATCACTAAACATGTACAAGCTACATATATTTTTGACATTTATTCTACTGTATTCTTTATGCTGATGACTCCAACAACATAATTAAAACAAAAAATGCACTAAAAGCATGACTAAAAGAAGTAGCAACTCCTTCGAAAAGAATGAATTTGAGATAAATGTAATAAAAAAATGTTGTGTCTGCTCCCTTTTAGCATTTCCTTTTTATACGCAATATGTTCCATTATTTCCTTGTTACACGCAATGTGTTCCATTCCTGTCTCCATGCCTCGCCCCAAGCTCCTGGTCCACGTCAGCTGAGAGATTCTAGATTGCTGGCAGTGGACGTTGGAGCTGGATGGTGGATGGAGGGTTTTTTATTTTCTGCTGTACCAGTGTTTCAATTCGGAACAAAGCTGATATTTCCATCATTCATGTCCGGCTTCACTTTACAGGTAGCGACGAGTGAAACACTGGTGGATCTACGTGTGTCTGCAAGCTTATTCAGCACATTTTTACGTTTTCTGGCAATCCAGTAAAAAACAATTGTCAGTTGAAGGACCTTACCATTCATGCTAATGGAGAAGCAGCATACATGTTAGTGCTAGGATTGCAGGTCTTGTGACTATTATTTTTCTTCATACTGTTTTATCCCCCTTTGAAGTTGTGAGAGGACGTGGTGCCAGAACTAAGTGCAATCCCAAATGGATGTTGGTAGTTGCAACCAGTACTGTACCAGTGGATGTAGTGAGATCCAGAATTGTGAAGAAACACAAAAAGTATAAAGAATTGTATGATCTTAAATGAGGTTCTAAAAATGTTACCATCAAGGTGGATTATTGGGTCAAAATTAAAAAATCTTAGAAAGTGAGGAAGGGCGAAAGACAATTCTTTGAGCCTTTGTAGTGGAACAGTCGGGCCACCACCGGCCAGTTGGCGGGCAGGGACCCTGTGTGCGCGTTCCAGAGTGTAAACTGAATTCAGACCTTCTGGGGCCACCTCCGTGCGCAACCAGTGTTCCAGATAGTCAATCATATTATTCCCTTCAATCCCCTCCGGCAGACCCACTACTCGTAAGTTATTTCGTCTGTTGCGTCCTTTGGCATCCTCAGCTCTTTTCTCCAGCACCTGGACGCTACGTAACACATCCGCCATTTGAACATCCAGTACCTTCTGTGACGGCTCCAGGCCCTCCAGAGTCGTCTCCGTTTGCTTCACTCGGTCCACCAATTTTGCATGGTCAACACAGAGAAGCCCCAACCCCAGCGACACCTGAGCAATGTCCTGCTGGAGTGCATTTTTCGTGTCCGAGATCGCCCGGAGAATCTGTTCCACCTGCTGCCGCATCATCCCCTCTGAAGGTGGGTCCGCTAGTCCCTGCACTCTCTGCTCCGACTGCTCACCGTCCAGGTCCGGGTGCCCCCCACCCTGTTTTCCACGTGCCTTTCCCATGACAACGGGGCTGTTGGGCGCCTAAGCCCACCCCACCCTTCCAATGCAAAATGCCGGTCTCCGGTAGCGGCCAGACTTCGGATCCAACGCCGTATCAGGCCTCCCCGGTCACAGAGTGCCCACTGCGGAAGGCCAATCACGCCACTCCACTGAATTGGCAGCTAACCACAGGTAGCATGCCCACTGCAGCCAGCACTGTCCCGGTCCTCCCGCCAGCCGATATTTCCATCATTCATGTCCGGCTTCACTTTACAGGTAGCGACGAGTGAAACACTGATGGATCTACGTGTGTCTGCAAGCTTATTCAGCACATTTTTACGTTTTCTGGCAATCCAGTAAAAAAAAAATTGTCAGTTGAAGGACCTTAACATTCATGCTAATGGAGAAGCAGCATACATGTTAGTGCTAGGATTGCAGGTCGTGTGACTATTATTTTTCTTCATACTGTTTTGGCAGGGTACAGAGGATTACCGGAAAACTTACGGCCATTTTGAATTTAAGAGGGATCGTGCTTACCTGAAGGTTCCTTGAACGTCAGAACTGTTCTTTGTGAACTCTGGAATCCTGCTGTGGAACGAATTTGGAAGTCTTCTTGTGTTTTTTTGGTGCATTGTGGGACTCCTTCTCACGTCAAAGGTCAAGTTGCGTGACCTTGCGTGCCACCATTTTGGGATTCTCCACTTGTGGTTCTTGAACAGCATTGTTAGCACAGTTTCCCCGATATCTTACATAGTTTTGTGAGGTGTCCGTCAAGTACATTGTTAGCAAGGTGACGCGGACATCATTCCCGCATTTAACATCGTTAGCGCAGTGACAAGCACACCATTTCTGTACTTAACATCATTAGCGCACATCATTTCTTCATTTAATATTGTTCTGTCAAGTACATCGTCAGAGCGGTGATGCTCACACCCTTCCTGCAACAGATCTATTTTCTGTTACATTGGTCATGTGCATGCTTAGAGCATTGATCTGAGAGGCTTGTTGTAGCACTAATCAGTGCACACCTTTTTGGTTCATCTAGTGCATGTTTGTTAACACAAGGTGATACGCCCACCTTGTTGGAGACAGTAATTATTACTTTCATTAAAGAAGAGATCATTTTTCTGTTCTTCATTTAAATAGTATATTGCTCAGTGAACTATTCCTTTATTGGATTAGTAAGGACGCTCTTAGTACACCTTTAATTTTTTGAGTATCGTCTGCCAGTTGCCATGGCAAGTCAAACTTTTTCTCTTCAACGTCCCCAAACATTTTGGCCTGCTGGTGGTAATCCCTGCATGAAGTGGACTGAGTGGAAGGCCTATTTTCTTAACTTTGTTTATACTATCAATGAAGACGGGAAGATCCAGGGGGTCTGAAAGCATATGAGGAGATGACCAAGGCCTTAGGGGGTGGTGATGTAAATGTTTTTGATGCCATTATGAATGATTTTGACAACTATTTTGCACCGAAAGTATGTATAGGTATCTTAAGATATACATTTTTTCATAGGAAACAAGAGACAAATGAAACAGTGGATGAGTATGCATCAGTCCTTAGGAAATTAGCTGCAGATTGTAAGTTTGATCATTTATTGGATCTGTTTAATAGGGACCAAGTTATGATGCATGCTAAGGATTCTGCTATCCGCGAGAGGTTATGGATAAATGGTGACATCTTAAATATTGTTAGGAAGGCTGAAAGGTCTAGTCATAGTGCTAAGTTACTTAAACAGGAAGTTAAGGAAATTCCTGTTGAAGTAGTCAGTAAAATTCAAACAAAGAGTAGTACTAAACCCAGGGAAATAAGCAAGAACAAAGATTTCATCAGACGTGGTAACTTCAGGTGTTTCCGCTGTGATAGATCATCACACATAGCTTCCAGCAAGTCCTGTCCTGCCATTAAGCAAAAATGTTCCAGTTGTGGAATAGTTGGCTATGTCACAAAGGTTTGCAGGAGGAAAGGGGGCAGTTGAGTGAAATGTGTGGATGACATTGAATGTAGTTCTAGTGAGGATGAGTCCAGTATAAAAAAACTTAGTATAAGAGATTGCAGTGATGAGAGTCCTAATCTTGATCCAAAAGAATCGATAATTTGGAATATTAATGACAGAAATGATTTGTGCAGGAAGAAACCTTTGTGTTTCATGTCCATTGGTGGTATTAGTGAGCAAATGTATGCAGACCCAGGTTCTCCATACACCATTGTAGATGAAGGGACCTGGAAGTCTTTGTTTGCCAAGTAGTTAGGTGTCAAATTACTTGAACCGGATTGTGGGAGGGCAGGTCGGATAAACAGACGCAGAGGCTGAATGTATTTTCCAAAGGTGCGTTTTTTATTATCAGTGATTGGGGTAGTAAATGTTGTGGATGAGGTTCCTTCTCTCTCCCCTTCTTCATCCATGTTCGTTGAGCTTGGATGTGGTTCAGAAGTTGGCGGATCCTGCTCTTCCGTCTCTTAGGTGTTTCCCCGGAGGCTCATAGGAAAGGAGAAAAAAAGAAGCCGTCAGTCACTGTTTGATTTGGGTAAATGAAATTAGGAATTACCCTTCTCCACACCCGGAGTGATGTCGACCGACTATTCAAAGGGGGGGGACAGGGGGAGGGGAAGTCTCCAAAAACCAAACAACTAAATATTAAAGAGGAAACGATGGGCGTAAGCGAGATACGACTGACGATTGTTATCTCTAGTTCAGAAAAGGAGTATAAACGGTGCTCGGCAGGACGGGTAAATCAAGAGGTGCAACAAAAAGAAAGCCCCTTAGCTCGTCCTTCCTCCCGCCTCCCTCCCTCACTGTCCCCAGAGCCGCTGTCACTCACCAGCTCTGCCGCAACTCTCCTGAGTTGCAGCTGCTCCCCAGCCTCCTCTGGTGGACACCACCACTCCTCACTCCACCACTCGTCTGGGTCTTTGTCCTTTATTCGGTTTGGTCGTCCTCTTCACTCCTCGGTTTCTCCTCGTTCTGCCTCCTGCATCCTTCCACTTCACTGTGGGTCATCGACGCCCCTTCTTCATGCTGACTCCCTTTCATTGGACCTGGGGAATCACTTCCGATGTCATCTCCTCCCACTTCTCGAGTCGTGGTCCCTCTGTAGGGAGATAGGACAGATGAGTATGTCTGGTTGTCTAGTTCCTGCCTTCAGAAAATCACTCCTCTGGGATCGGACTCCACGAGAGACAGCGTTTTTATAGTGTGGATCCATAACGTTAGGTAGGGACGCCATCCACACGCTTCCCTTCTCACACGGATATTCATCCGGAGGGCTTTTCTAGTGAAAAAATTGATATGGTTGGTGTTCAGGTTCAAGAACAGGAAAGCAATTGGCAAATTGTATGTTGCTAAGAAGGGGGCTGCTGTTCTGGGTTGGATGGACCAAGGAAATTTAGACATAATTCTTAACCCCAATAGCCCTGATACAGTTATGGTCCTAAATGATAGTGAACTACTTTGTAACGACATTTTGAAGACATTTCCTAAGGATTTTAGTGGTTGCAATGGGAATCTCAAAGATTTCGAGCATTCTATTGTTATAAAACCTGATGCGTGCCCTAAAGTTTCTAAGGTTAGGCATATTCCAGTTCTACTTAGAGAAGATGTTGAGAAGGAGGTGGAAAAATTAGACAAGGCAGATATTATTGAGCCGATTGAATCATCTGAATGGATTTCTCCGATTGTGGTAGCTAGACGCAGCAACGGCATATTGAGATTGTGTATTGATCTTGGGAATCTTAACAATGACATTGTTGTGGACAAATTTCCCCTTTCTAAAATATCAGAGATGTTATCCCTTGTCAAAAATGCCAAATGGTTCTCGTCTATTGATCTATCTACCGCCTTTCACCAGATTTCTTTGACTAAGGAGAGTAAGCACTTCACAGTATTCATTACTCCTTTTGGATATTTTCAGTACAAGAGACTTCTATTCGGTTTAGCCTCTACTGCTGCCAATTTTCAAAGGCATATGTACCAATTGTTTGGTAAATTTGAGAATGTGAGATATTTCCAAGATGATATACTTGTTTTAAGTGAAGATAGGCAAGAACACAACAAGATTTTAGAGGAGGTTCTAGGTGTTTTGGAAGCAAAAGGTTTGACTGTTGAACATTCAAAGTGTAAGTTTGCTGTTACATCTATTACATATTTGAGCCATGTTCTTAGTGGTGAAGGAGTTTCACCTTAACCTTCCTCGATTGATGTTATTCATGATGCTCCCAGTCCAAAGAGTAGAGAGGTCTTTCCTTGGGGTCGTGGAATTCTATTCCAAATTTGTCAAGGATTTTTTTTGTAAAGTGTTTTGCATTAGGCAATTACTTAAAAGCAGAGTAAATATTTAGTTGGGTGAGAAATGGCAATTGGAATTTGAAAATAATAAGAATGCTAATGTTAAAGCCACTGCACTTAAGGTATTTGATCCTGAACTGGAAAATGTGGTTACTGTGAATGCTAGTAATAAGGGGCTTGATGGCGTTTTATCACAAATAAGTGCTGATGGTAAGGGAAACATTGTAGCATATGCCTCTCATGCTTTATCTTCTACTTAGGAGAAATTCTTGGTTATTGAAAAAGAAACTCAAGCATGCGTGTGGGCCTTGGAGCATTTCCGTTCTTTTGTGTGGGGGAAACCTTGTGAAGTACGAAGCAACCACAAACCTTTAGTCAAACTGTTGACTACAGAAGGGCTTTTCAATGCCTCTGCCAGGATAGGGAGATTGTCAATGCGCCTGCAGGATTTTAATTACAAAGTTGTCAATGTTCCTGATAAGAAGAATGCTATTGCTGACTTTTTATCCAGGTTACCTGTTGATATGCAAGAAAGTGAAAATTGTGATTTGAATTGTGAATAAATCACTTTGATTCATGTTCAAGAGTTACTTAATGTTGATGAGAAAGAACGGTTGAAACTTTATAGTTTAGACAAGGATTTAATAAGCTTGTCAGGATTTGTTGAACGTGGTTGGCCAAGGAAGACCGGTGTGCCTGATGTTTTGAAACCTTTTACGGAAATTAGACATGAACTTTCTATTGTCAAAGGGTCCAGTTATAGAGGTGATAGAATTGTTCCTCCTTTCTCTTTGAGGTCTGACATAGTTAAATTGTGTCACAGGGAGAATTGCGGGATTGTTAAGCCTAAACAAAGGGTCAAATAATTGTACTGGTGGCCTGGAATTGATGTGCTCATTGAAAGGATTGTATGTGACTGTGTAAGGTGTACTAATTTGGATAAATCTCTTGTTACTCTGAGACCATTGTACCCACTAAACCAAGGAACACGTTAGCTGTAGACATCATGGGACCTATTGGCATTGAAGCAAAGTATATCATTGCTCTCATTGATGTTTTTTCAAGGTGGCCCGTTATCAAAATAGTGAATAAGACTACTTCTGATGAAGTTTTAAAATTTCTTGACAGAACATTTATTGAGGAAGGACTACCTGTTCAAATTGTGTCTGACAATGGGGTCAATTTATGTCTAACATTTCTAAGGAATATTTCAACAGAGCGGGAATTTTACACAGAACGTCTTCCCTATATAATCCAAGCGATAATGGCATGATCGAGAGATTTAACAGGGTACTAAGAAATGCCATTCAAATGGCTGTACAGAATGGTTGTGATTGGGAGGTTCAAGTTTTCAAGACCTTATGGATGTATAGAACTACACCACATGCTGCCTTAGAAATATCCCCTTTTGAAGTTATGAGAGGACGTGGTGCCTGAACTAAGTGCAATCCCAAATGGATGTCGGTAGTTGCAACCAGTACTGTACCAGTGGATGTAGTGAGATCCAGAATTGTGAAGAACCACAAAAAGTATAAAGAATTGTATGATCTTAAATGAGGTTCTAAAAATGTTACCATCAAGGTGGATTATTGGGTCAAAATTAAAAAATCTTAGAAAGTGAGGAAGGGCGAAAGACAATTCTTTGAGCCTTTGAAAGTTATTAAGGGATTAAGAAATGCGGTGCAACTAAGTGTTGGTAAAGTTTGGAATTTAAGACGTGTGGCTATTTTCCACCATGGTACTAATTCCATGAGGAGGTCTCCGGTGTCTTCCAATGCTCATTCTGAATGAGATGTAAACATTGAGGGGGATATTCTCAAGAATGTGTGATAACCATCACAAAATTAGCTTAACGCAACTCTCCACATTGCAGTCTATTGTGGGAAAATAACTGTGTTAACGTGGTACTCTCAAGCCGGTGGTACCATGCTATAGTCCCACAACAACGTGTCAAATGACCGCGCTAAAATCAACGTGACTCTGCAAAAATGCGAAACACCAACTCAAAAAATGTTGCGATGCCCAAAATCACGATACAAAAATCAGCATCAGGCCTGCAATTCCCACGTGTCATGCGGGAAAATGCACTAGAAAAGCAACAAAAAAAACCACACCAAATCAAACTGCGTAGCACCATGAATGCATCCAGACCGAGTGCAGAGGACAACCCGAACCCCACAAGCCCCACGGAGGACCAGCCAGGAACCCAAAAATGGAGTCCATCGTCACCAACGTGAATGCAGTTGGACTATCGAGGAGGTCAATGGAGGAGGTCAAGAGGCGCTGGCATGAAGTGCACAGTCAAACCAAGGAGAAACTTGCTGCCAAAAGGAAGGCAGCAAAGGCGACTGGAGGTGGGAGTCCTGCACCACAGGAGGAGCTGGAGGAAATAGTGACCACAGTCATCAGTGTGGAGACGGTACAAGGAGTTGTGGGTCTGGACAAAGCTCGATCTGACCGGACCCAACAGCAACAGGGTGAGTAACGACAAGGGACTGGGGGGAGGGAGGGAGATTGGCACAATGGCACACATGCACAATCATGTACAGCACACTGCACACCCACAATGAGTGTGGAACATGTCCCTGATACCCTTGGCACACTGCAGCACACATAGAAACACAAAGTAGGCCCCCATCCACAATGTGCACAAATGGGTACCCCTCCATATCACCAATGCCACCATCTACCCATGAACATGTGCTGAATGCAGAAAAGCAGCGGCTCTGTGAGCCACACGGACTATGCAAGTGACACTGCATGACATATAGCATGGCTGCAGTCACAATACATGACATGGTGCACAAGACGACTTTGAGGTGGCTGAGTGTGGACCATATCCGTAAAGACTAGGTCACACTGTTGTACAAAGTGCAACCCTTACACCACAGGACAGAGGACACAACTGGTGCTGCTCGTGTGTAGAAACAGGCCAATCACATCTGGCATTGCATGACACTGTGAGATGATAATGTACGAGTACAACCTCACATCCGTCATGTAGTCAAAATATCCACTGTCTCCAATCAAATAGCCATCTTCACCAAAACAGCCAAAATGTACATTGTCATGCAGTCTGAATGTAAACATGAAACATGAACATACATGGAACACACTGTTAACCTGCATCTCCCCGTTACATTGCAGAGGGACAATCAACACCTCCTGCAGAGCAGATCACACATCTCTACAGTGATGATGAAGAGGACACCCTGCACATTTGCCCAGACACCCTCCGACGGCTAGTGGACAGCCTCCGTACCCCACTTCCAGGAGCTGGGCAGCCCAGCTGCATCGCCGTGAACCCACACCCTGCACAGACCACACAGCAGGAAGCACACACCACCACATGCTGGCTCACAGGACCCCCACGACCAACACATGGAATTCTAATGCTGTGTGTTAGAGTGCCAGGAGAAGATGGCTGGTCAGCTGCGGGTGGGGTTCGACCTCATGGCAGACAAACTCGATGCCATACATGGGTGCCTGAGTCCCATCAGGGACCACTTACAGTTCCTAACGGACACCCACTGTCTGCACCATGCTCACCTACAATCCTTGGCTGACCTCGCTGGGGCCATTACTCGGATACAAGAACTGTCTAGTCAGACAGGCTCCAGCGATGACAGCACAGAGTTGGCACAGATGCGAAGGACAATGGAGACCATGGAGCCTATGCAGCCTGGAAGTAGTGCTGCCACGGCTGAACACCAGTGAGATGTAGCTGGGATCTTCCATGCCTTGCAGATCCTCATCTTGCCATTGCTGCCACAGAGCCTGTCCAAGATAACTGCTGCTGGAACTTCGACGCACACATCTCTGCCCACTGATGTGTCATTGGCACACAGTGCTGCAGCCCTATCACCTTCGCACCCTGATGTGTCAGTGCCCCACAGTGATGCATCCATAACACTACCACACAAACCTGACACACCAGACACAGAAGAAATCTCAGAGGAGTAAGAGGTGGAGTGTAATAACTGTGTGAGGAAGGAGACAGTGGCATCCATACCCCCCACATGTACCTCCCTGGTTCAGCCCTATGCATCATGCCCTGGAACAACACCTCCAACTGTCCCCCAGAACACTCTGTGACATTCACCTGGACCCCAACATGGCCTGCCATATCTGCTTAGGAACCAATGACACAGCAATCCGGCTACAGACTGAACTCTGCCTCCTCAGATTGACCTTGCATTCCCCCAATGACTCCGGTTAGCCCACCACTGGGCAGCCAGGTTATGTGGGCTTGAACTGGCCATGTACCCCTCCAGCTCCTACAGTCCCCAGAAGGTGAATAAACTTTCCAAATCACACAGATGTGCTGTGTCTATGTTCACTCACGTATACAAGTATGGATGAATGTAGGGACATTGATTGCACAAAAAGGTACACCCTGGTAAATGTCAAAAATGTACATGTTTGACCCTGACCCACATGGCCAAGTAGATGACTGTGAAGGTGTAAAATTGCTGTGGCCTCATTGCATATGAACAACAATCTCGCAACCCCCCAACGTAGCCCCACATCCATGTATTATATAGGGCTTTGTGTAGAAATGTCAAAATCAGTAGCACGCCTGAAGTAGTGTCCCCCATCGCATGTGGCTGCAGAACATCTCTTCTCATGACCTACTCACACACATCAATGTGGACACAGTCTGTTTTAATGGATCACATTGATCCACATGGCAAGGATTTGGACACCATAATCACATTGCTGAAGACACGTAAGAGCACAGGTCTACCAGCAACTATCCCAAACACAATGTCTGGCTCATAGAATTGGAGCTGCCAATAGGGATTCACCATCAATGTACATGCGGCAGTCTGTCCCTCCCTGTGTACGGATAATGCTCATTGAGGCACAGGATTTGTCATACTAATCAACACTCATCACAGTTGTACACTGGTGAAGTTGCGTAGACTTTATTAGCATGTGTGTGTCAATGCGGCCAAGAAATGGGCCACAACAGGCAGACAAATGCCTAAGACACTTACAGGCAGAATGGGAACGTGTCAAGGTCAAGAAATGGGGAGGCAAAAATGAACAGATATCCTTATGGATGCCAACGGTCTCAGCCCACCTTGCCTTTCTGGTCGAGGCATGTGATGTTTGGCATCTGCTCATTGCCCCGTGTCAGGGGACAGGACTCACAGCCCATGGGATCTGCATGGAGCTGTACCACCGGACTGCGCCGACTGTGTGCTATGCTGACAGTAAGCAGGTGAAAGGGACCAACAAGGCCACATGTTTTGCTACAATGTCATGTGTGTAGTCTCCCTCCAGCAGTATGTCAGATTTAGATTTAGGAACTTTGCCAAACGACCCTGTGCAGCTCCGCCCATGGGGCTGCATCACCTTGCACAGGTGTGTGTCAACACGCGTAGGTGCGCGCATATGCATTCTGAGTCCGGGCAAATACAGACATGTCCACTGCTGTTCTGGCTTATGGGACCATTCCTCCACACTGCATATGGTGTTGGGACCTGTGCTGTGGGTGTCAATCAGTTGTGGCTGCAGGAAGGTAGTTACTCGTCCATGAATGCGAGCGCAGCTTCATAGGCAATCCATTCCAGAAGTACGTTGTTCTCGAGTTCAAGGAACACGAGGGAGAGCCAATCCATTAATTGGTCCAGACAGATGTGCTCCGTCCACGCAGTTACACCAATCCTCAACACAGCCCAATAGGGGAGCTCCTCGATGTGGTCACTGCACACGATGACTTGTGCAATCTCCCATCCACTACTGCCAGCACATACGCCACAAATCAGGGCATCCCATTCATGGGCATCCCAGTTGCACTCTTGTTCGTGGGACAACAGGGGGCGCACACACAAGTCATAATCCAGTCAGCTACCGTTGTGTTGTATAGGCATACATCCATGGGCCACCCGAATGTGCATGATCGACAGTGGAACCAGGGCTGGATGCATGTGACGTACGCAAGCCGGAAAGTCAGATGGTAACTGATTCGCAAAACTGCCCTTGGCAGAGCTCCCAACAGACGCAGCATTCGTGCACGGTACAGTTCCACTTGACGGGGGTTGTGCATGTGCTGGGGATTTCCTGCCATTGCGTTTGTTGGTCTCGTACCACCAGCACTCCTCAGAACGGCGGCAGTTCTGTGTACGATATGCCACAGCTCGGAGCAATGAGTCATATGTGTGTTCAACGTTTGGACGTATGGGTTGTTTTTTACCCCAATGTGTCAAGGGCATCCTATGTAGGTGTAGCTCGAGCAGGGACAAGTGTGTGTGGGGTGTGGACACGTTGGTCTTTCATTAGCACAGTTCATGATGTGGGAGTCATCAGAGTCTGGTATGGTATCACACTCAGGGGGGAGCGGGCGCATTGAAGACCAAGGTCAGAGGTTCGGATGTCCTTCTGCCTTGTGTATTGAGACAAAGGAGCTTTCATGCCTAATTTTAGTCTGACTACTGCTTGCGTTTCTGAAATGTGATGTGGCCTTCGCGCTGAAATTGTTGCCAGGCCTTAGATTTAGGGTGCATCAATTGCAAAACACATGGAACAGTTGGCATGTATCAGCCAATTGCCGATTGGCCTTGCGCTCCTTGTTCAGACTCTCTCTTTCTTTCTCTATTTCTTTCTCTCTCTCTCTCTCTCTCTCTCTCTCTCTCTCTTTCTCTCTCTCTCTCTCTCTCTCTCTCTCTCTCTCTTTCTCTCTCTCTCTGTCCTTTGATGAGTGCCTGACACACCTTTTTATCTTGGATATTGTCCTACAGGCTGTCACTTACAGATTGTCCAGGGATGACCCGCCATGGCTCTTCAAAATAGTTGTTTGGAGACATATTTGATTGTGATATATTGTTTGGACTTTCAATGGTGAATGATTGATTCTGCTTTTTCTGTACTCACATGACTGTTAGTTGTTGTGATTCTGCGGCATCAGGCGAATGGCTTTGTTCATGATTTCGTGAGGTTGATGTGCAAACTCTTGGTCCGGGGAAGGTGGGGGGTGCTTGGGTTGGGCCCGGGGGGTTGGGGGGTGGTCCAGGGGTGGGTGGCGGTGGGTGTTGTGGCCATCTTGGGGGTCCGAGCCGCATGATCGTTGGCTCCAATGCATCTGTTGTTCTTCAGGTGTGGCTCTGGGCTGGGCACCCTTTTCTGGTGCAGGTTGTAGTCCAACGTTGTACCAGGTCAGAGCAGGTGTTAGTTTCCTGCTGCTAACGCCCTCATCACCGGTTTTGTAATCTTATCACAGATCTGGCTGGTCGTTGAGAATGTTGTGAGGTGGTGTCGCAGCTTTTTCCTCAGGAACGCCTACTTTGTATCTCATTAGCGATAGTTGCCGGGGTCATCCGTGGCAATATTTTTCTTGCGCCTGCTATCGCAGGTAAACTGGTGGTACTGGCTGTTAGCACCAGCTTGTGAATGGAGCGATGAATTTATCACGACTTTGGCTGAGATAAAGTGCCGATAACTCGGCGATAGATCCTTGAGAATATGCCCCTGAGAGTGCTGGAGTGAGTATCACAGTTAATAATAACAATAAAGATTCCAACACCACCAAGAATAATGGAGGTGCTGACAGAGATGGTACTCTTGTGGAGAGTAACATGGAGGTTGTTACTGACGATGGGGTTAGTAATGAAGACAGTTGTCCTGGGCGCCATGATAAACGAGTCCGCACTAAACCCAAATGGATGTCTGATTTCGTTTGTGATGAAGTATGTAGATATCATTTTTTATGCCTATTATTGTTTTCTCTATTTAGGATTATGCATGTTATACTTGCCTAGGAGGGGGAGATGTGTTGTGTTTGTTTCCTTTTAGTATTTCCTTGTTACATGCAATGTGTTCCATTATTTCCTTTCTACACGCACTGTGTTCCATTCCTCGCTCCACGCCTCGCGCACCGGCTCCTGGTCCACATCAGCTGAGAGATTCTAGATTGCTGGCAGTGGACGCTGGAGCTGGATGATGGATGGAGGGTTTTTCCTTCTCTGCTGTACCAGTGTTTCAATTCGGAATAAAGCTGAAATTTCCATCACTCGTGTCTGGCTCCACTTTACAAACAATAACAAGGATCTTTGGTGCAAACATCCTGATAAAAAAAAAGAAGTAAATCCCTTTTGAAGGGTAAAAGCTTAACCAGTTTTTTTAGCAGTAAAGCCAACCCAGCAGTTTAAGACTAGGGGTGGGAGGAATTTGCGAAATCCACTTTCGCAAATTATCGCGAAAAATTATCGCAAACAAGCGGAAATATCGCGAAGATGCGGAATTTTTTTTCCCGCATGTTCGCGAGATTTTCTGCATGGTTGCGGGTCGCCAACTTACCCATGTGGTTGCTCGCGGGCGCGGCCATCTTGTTTTGAGTTGTCTCGCGGTGCATGATCGCGAGAAGAAAGACGTGATCGCGCGACGCATGACGTCACTGCGGGCGCGAACTGTCGCGAGACAGCGCAAATGGCTAAAAACAATCCAACATCTCATGGATAACGCGACCGGATCAAGAAAACTTGTCGGCGAACGCAGGGATTCAGGTAAGGCGATCGCACGCGCGCGAGAATGTATTATTTTACAGCGCGAGCAAGAAACAAATTATCGCCAAGCTGCGGAAAGCAGAAATTTTGACATTTTCGCGCTCTCCGCAGAACGTGAATATGTCAAATTATCGCAATTTCCGCGAACGTAACAAAATTTTTGCCCAGGCCTATTTAAGACATCAGATCTGACACACTAAAACATTTTGAAATTGGAATGATTCTGTTAAAGGGGTAAAGTTCAAGATTTACTCTCTTTTTGTGCTAGCGCTCACGTGACACAAAGAATAGCTACACTACATAAAGTTGCATAAGCAGCAGTTTCGATTAACTTTCATGTACAACTGTTTTTTTGCAATGAAAACTTGATTTGAGTTGTCATGAGCTCATCACAAAATGCTTTACGTTATGTAGTGCCAAACTCCTGTTAATTGATGCAAAGGGAACATAATGGTGCAAGATCTGTGCAAACACTCCTAATATTCCATGCAAAGACAGACCTAATGACTTACCAAGCCCTAGATTTGTAGGAAAGAATGCCAAACAGGGGTGATAGGAAAATCCCTTAATTTTAATATGCCTGGTATGTGTCATTTACGCTAAACTACACATATGAAGTAATATAGCATGAGCATTTCTCTACATTACTCATAAGGTTCTTTGGGCAGTAGATTGCATGAGTCAACTGGTTCACAAGTCACAGAGTGCTCAAATGTGATAAAGGTACACGATGGCTGATCTAACGTCATTGGCTTCATTGCCAAATTGAGGGTGAAAGTCACATCAGTAAACGTTCAGTAAACTGTTTAGATTAGGAAGACATTAGCAGAGAAGTAAGCTCTGTTTTGAGGTAACTTATTGCATAATGAGATCTTGTATGTATCTGAAGTTTGTCAGAACATTAGGGTACTCATTGGATCAGGACAGTGTGTTTGACTTTAGAAAAGTTTTCTCTTCACTCAGTGCAAGTATAATGAGTTGGTAAGCAGAGTGTGATCACCAGAAGGCCAAGTATTGCTATAATACTCAGAAGACCACTCCTAGTAAAATCGCAATCTTGAAGTGACCAAGGAGCTTGTGTGTCTGAGTTTCCAGAAGAGCTATGCTGGCAACAGCTTAGTCTCGTAGCAGGATCGCCCATGGCAGACAGGTCAAAGAGTAGAGACCAGATGAAGCGTGATTCACTGGTCCTCCAGGTTGGAGGTCAGGCACAAGGCTTAAAACCTTGCCCCATAAAAACCATTTGTTGTGGATATAGCAGCACTAAGGTTTTGTGGCACAGTAGACTTCCAGAGACTCTGCATGAGACATGCATAACTGACAATAGTCAAAGGCACAAGGAAATTACTGTAAGGATGACAGAAGTACTGATTGCCAAGTGCAAGACCAGAATTGAATTCTGGAACATACGTTCAATATAAAACACAACAAAGCTGGCTCAAGTAACATCGGAAATGAAGTGCTACAACCTACAATATTCTTGGCGTCAGCAAAAGTAAGTGGACTGGATCTGGCAGAATTAACACCAACAAAGGAGAGACAGTAATGTACTTGAGAAGGGACAATGACCGAGATCACACAAAGGGACAGAGTAATGCCTGATTGAGTGGAAGCCAGTCAACAGCATACTCATGACAGCCAGGTTAAAAGGCAAGCTCCTCAACACCAACATTGTCCCGTTTAGTGTTATGCTCCAATAAATTACTCAAAGGAAACTGTAAAGGACATACTCTACCAACAGATGCAAGCTGAGTTTGAAGTTGTGCTTAACCATGACCTGAGGAATGTGATGAGAGACTTGAATGCTTAACCCCTTCCATGCTCATGACGGAACGGTTCCGTCATGAGCCACGGTTGAGCTGTGCTCATGACGGAACCGTTCCGTCATGGGCCCGCCCGCGCACGAACCCTTCAGCACCGCGGCGGAATTCGCCCAGCGCTGAAGGGGTTAAATTGGAAATGGCAACACGAACCATGACAGAGAAATAAGAAAGAAAGGTTGTGGAACAATGAACAACAATGGAGAAAACTGTTGAAATTTTGCACCACAAATTATCTGGTCATATGAGGGACTCTCTTACCATACTGTGATATTAAAAAACTAACTCAGTGCTCACTGAATGGCAGAGACTGAAAGCAGACTACCACCTAATCATAAGTGGCACCTGCAGACACTCATTGCAACATGTCAGAGTGAGGAGGGGACTAGACATAGGCATTGATCAATATCTAGTGACTGCTCTTGTGAAGCTAAAGCTCAGAAAAGCAGAATGCAAATCATCAGTATGATAGCACTTCAATTTGACAAAATTACAGTACCCCAAGACTGAGAAGACATTCATCTTACAAATCAAAAACAGATTCTAAGTCCTGGCAGACATGCAAGATCAGTTTTAGCAAGCTGCAGAGGCAGTCAACTAGAAATGGGAACAGGTATCTTCAATATATGTAAAGAGCAGTGAAACATGCCTGAGGACCAAGATAAGGAAGATGAAAGAATGGATAAGACGACATGCATAGCAAGCTATTGAAGGCAGAGGAGCAGCAAAAAACTAAATTCATGGAGGCCAAATCTGATATCCTGCAGGAGAAGTACAAGCAAAAAGACATAGAAGCAATCAGAGCAGTCAAAAGAATGACAAGAGCAGACAAGCAGACATACATGGGTAACTTTACCAGCCAGGCAAAGGAGGCAGCAAGTAGAGGAGAATGAGGGAAGGTCTTCAAGATCTTGTAGATAGTCACTGGCAAACCTTGTGCAGCATGCAACACCCCTATCATGGACAAGCAAGGCATATTTCTCACTGCAGAGAAAGAGCAAGAAGCACTTCAAAGAAATGTTGAACACACCTGTATCAACAAACACACCAGTATCAACAAGCAAAGCGGAACTTTAGGAGAGAACTCAAGATTGTACTGGTCATTACTGAACTCTACATATGATAGTTGGGCAAGGGGTAATCGAAGATGGGGAGCTAGGTGATGAAGTTTGTTAGTTACTAGCAGAAGTGGACAAATGCACTCGGAGTGTACATGTTAGAATGATAACATTAACCTTTTTACCCTGTACTACCACAGTACATGGACCATTGCCTGCTCATAATGTACTATGTTGTGGCAGCTATTGTGTTATGTTATATGAGAACAATTAAATTGTATTTAAAATAAATAAGCAAAGCAGACCTCCAAGAAGCTGAGACAGACTTGAATGTGAACATCACAGAAAGAAGAAATTGTCAGTGTTGTTAGAAATTGGGTTTCTAGTTGGCAGAGGTTTGCACCCTGATCAAGTAAGGACCACAATCCTAGTCAGGGTAAGCTAAATACACACTTTAAATTAACCTGTGCTCACACTCTGCTAACTTGGCACCAAGCAGGTAGGCTTAACTTAACAAGCAATGTGTAAAATATTTGTGCAACACACACAGAGTGAATACACCACAAAATTACTCCACAGAAAATAAAGAATAGTTATCTGAGAAAAACAAGACCAATATAACAGCAGAAGTCGAGATATGAATTTCTAAAGAATGAACCAAAAATAGTGCTTAGAAGTCACTACGGTCAAAAGGTTACTTGAGGTCAAAAGGGACCGGTAGAAATCCAAAGTTCAGGCCAACCGCGAAGGAGGGCAGACCTGCTACAGAACCAAGAAAGGTCCCGCTGAAGAAATACCTTGGCTGGAGAAAGTGTCAACATCGAGAGCCTACTGTGTTGTTGACCCGCGCAAAGGTGGTCTCACATTGTCATTGAGCTCTGTTAAAGTGAATTAAATGCATAGTTGCTGATCCTCGCAGAGCGTCATCATTGAGCCATGCAGGCTGTGGATCCACTGTCATAAGGAGCCTCTACATTGGCGTCGGAGAGTGATGTGGTGGAACTTCACACGCAGTTGGGGCAATGCAGTGGTCTTTGCAGAAATCAGCTGCATAACCCACTTCTGAGGCTCAGGAATGGAGGGGGCACATCAGGCAAGGGTAGGACTCACAGAGTCCAGCAGCACCAGCAGGATTGCAGAAAGTCTTTTGTATCCCTGAGACTTCAGAAAACAAGAAGCAAGTCAACAAGCCCTTCTAGTCACTCAGGGTTCAAGTGAGATAGGTCCAGTTCTTGTCCTCAGCAAGGCAGAGATCAGCAAGCAGCAGGGCAGCTCAACAAAGCAGAGTAGCAGTTCCTCAAAATAGTGAGACAAAGCAGAGTGGCAACTGACTCCGGAGCGCAAGGCTCATAGTTTGATTCCCAGTGCTGGCAGCAGCTTAGAACCATGTGACTTTGAGCAATAGTTCACTTAATCTCCCCGGCGGCTCCCAGCGCATTGAGACCCTTAGGGAGAGTAGTTCACACTTTACAAATACCGGATTTAGATTTAGATTTTTAAGTGCACAAAGATCCCTTTCAACCCAGTCCTGTCTGCCAGACTAACAGTGGGGGGTGCATCAGTGCTTTGTGTGTGGATAGGACACTACCTATTGAAGTGTATGTGTAATCCCCTACCATTCCTCCCTGCCCAGGAAGACCCATCAGAATGCAAATGAGTGCTCATAATGCAGATGAGCCTCACCTTCCTGTTTTTGTGGCTGCCTATAGGGACTGCACAAAGTGTAGGAGTTAACTAGTCCAGACATGTATTGGAGACAGGCTGTAGGCACAGAGGGCAAAGTTAGGAACAGAGAAATGTCCGCATTCCAAAAGTGGCATTTCTAAAACATTAATGTTAAATCGAACTTTAGCACTAAAGAGTATTTACCATTCCAAAGATTGAAACATGATTTAGCTATTCCTTTCTAATCAGGAATTATAGCTTAAAAGTGTTTAAGGAATTCCCAATGCTAGCCTATGAGAGGAGTAGGCCTCACAGTAGTGAAAAATTAATTTAGCTGTTTATCACTACCAGGACATGCAAAAGTTAAAAGTACATGTCCTACCTTTTAGTTACACAGCACCTCGCCCATAGAGCTACCTAGAGCCTACTTTAGGGGTGACCTATGTGTAATAAAAGGGGAGTTTAAGGCTAGGCATGTGATTTTAAATGCCAAATCAAAGTGTCAGTAAACTGCACACGTAGGCCTGGCAGTGGCAGGCCTGAGACAGGTTTGAAAGGCTACTAGTATACTTGGCACAATCAGTGCTGCAGGCCCACTAGTAGCATTTAGATTTCAGGTCCTGGTTATGTGGTATACCACTTTTGTAGGGACTTACAGGTAAACTAAGTATGCCAATCAGGTATATACCAATGTCACCATGTTTTAGGGGAGAAGCACATGCACTTTAACACTGGTCAGCAAGGATTAAGTGCTCAGAGTCCTAAGGCCAACAAAAACATACAGCAAAAAGTGGATGTAAGCAGGCAAAGCGTTGGGGTAAGACCACCCTAAGGATGACAGGTCTGACAACTGCTATCTGATCTTCCAAGAAAGGAAAAACTCCTGGCCATGACAACCAGAATGCAGAAATATTCAAGGCAGACCCTAAAAGATTAGCTAAGATCATCCAGCTACTCTTTATAATGCCCTGGGATGGAAATAAAGTACCAGATGACTGGCGCCAAGGCATCATCAGCAAGGTTCTAAAGAATGCAGCATTAACCAATTGTAACAACTAGTGTGGAATCTCCCTTCTATCAATCCCAAATAAAACCCTGTCAAAAATCATTTCTGATGCTATGGACATGCAGTTAGAAAGAAGCAGGTTGGATTCTGCAAGGGATGACGGTTTATCAGATCCTTACTCTATGCGACATCATTGAACATCACACGGAGTGGCAGACACAACTACACATCAATTTCCTTGATTTTGAGAAAGCCTTTTACAGTATCCACTGTGATAGCCACTGGTGTATACTGAGAGCCTATCGCATATTACAGCCGATAGTTCTCCTCATCTAGAGATTCTATGCTAATTCTACCTGCAAGTTGGGAGATCGAGGGTATAGCTTTGAAGTCAAGATTGGTGTGAGACAGGGATGAGTGAAGTCAGCGTTGCTCTTAGACCTAGTAATCAACTGTGTGGTGGGATGCACAGCAGAAGACCAAACCAGAGGCATCAGATGGACCTTATTTTCTACACTAGAGTACCTACAGTATGCAGATGACCTTGTCTTGCTCTCTCACACACACCAGCATATGCAGGAGATGACTTCTCCCCTTAACATCTATGCACAGCGAGTGGACCTAAAGATCAACATGAGAAATCAAGTAATGCCTTTCAACATCCCAAACCCTTCCCCAATCAAGGTGGATGGAGAGGGCCTAGCCATGACTGACGGTTCACCTACCAATGCAGTACTATCCCACATGATTGATGGGCAGGCAGTTACATCGACAGCAGACTGAACAAGATCAGGATTGGGTTTGGGATGCGGAACAATGCGGAGAGGTCATCTCAGTATACCACCAACACCTAGCTGAGGCTTTACCAGAGCCGCATTTTGTCCACTCTTGTATGGATTAGAATGCTGGGAGATGATGAAGCTAAAAATCACAAAACTGTCAGCTTCCACACCAGTAACCTGAGAAGAATTTTGCGCATTTTCTTGCTGCAAACCTTTTCCAACTAGGAACTGCTCACCAGATGCAAGTAAGAGAGCATGGACACCTTCATTATGACAAACATATAGAGAACGGATAGGATAAACCATCAGAAGAGAACAATACTCCATCACAAGAAGAGTTATAGGCCAAAGACCAACTGGAGGCAAACTGTGGAAACAGAAATTAAGACCCCAAACCACAGCTGGGGCACCATGTGGAAACGTGCCTAAGAAATACAAAAGAATAGGTCCTTCGGCTGTTCTACATGCGAGTCGGCATAATGGGTAGCAGTAAGTAATTAGGCTTAGAAGACCAAGCATTGTGGCATAGAACCGCAGACAGTGAAGTTCATGGGGTGAATTAACAAAATTCAGAATGGGTAACCAGTATATGTGGGTATTGGGAAAGTCTGATTAAAGGAGAGATATATGTTTCACAATCCAACTGCTGTACTTATTGGTGACCCATAAAAGAGGATTGCACAGGTTAGTAACTTGGAGCCATAACATTACATTCAATGTACTCATCAAAGGCTATGATGTCCGCAATTATCCTTTGATTTGTATCCAGCTAAAGGAGTAAGTTGCTGTCAGACTCACAGTTCCACTGTGAGGTTGTGATGACTTTGATTCTGCTGCATCTCACTCATTTTGTACTCCAAGGATGCTAAAAAGCTACGCCCAATTATACAGGGGAAAGGAACATTTGGAAAGACAGACATCACTCTTCAAGCTGGTATGTATTCCTCATGTCTATAAGTCCTGAAAAGAATAAACAAACAGCATTTACAATGCAGTCTATTGAAATGTCTGTCTCACATTGTCTAAATGTTTGCATTGCACTCTGCAGCTATGTGAGCTGGTGAAAATAAATGACCTGCAACACATAATATTAATGTTTGTCTTACTCATATGTTATGTTATGTAGTGTTGTGTTATGCAGATTTTTAGAGTGCACTTTCACCCAAGAAGGTACACTGGCGGTGAGTAGGTGTGAGCCTAGCCAAACCTAGGGCTGTGCGGACAAGGGAGGAATCTGGATGGTTTGTGAAAGCTGATGTAATTGTTGAGGCATACTAAACCAGTATTATGTGGTGCATTGAAAGTGTGGGTTAGGAGTTTGAATTGTGCTTACTTCTGTATGCAGAGCCAGTGGAGCCCCTTCAGGTGTGGTGGGATGTGATGCGGTGTGGGAGGTTGGGAGTGATTCTGGTCGCTAATTTCTGATTGGTATGAATCTTTCTGGTGCGTTTTTTGTTGATCCCTTCAGTGCCTTCATAGATGGTAACCAGGGCATGCATGATGGCTTTCCGGCTGCTGATTGGAAACTATTTGAAAATCTTCCTTAGCATCTTCAGGATTTGGAAGCACAAGGCGTTGACAATGTTGACTTGGGCGGTCATGGTGAGCCAGAATCATTCTAAAATGTATTACATTTAAATGTATATTCAGGCTCAGTGACCATGGCCTTTACTCAAAGCATTTTTCTTGCTGACAGTGAGACATACACAAAGTGGAAAATCATTGTCATGGCATCCCTTATTAGCTCCTAGTGCTAATGACATGGTGATACCAGATTCATCGTCTTAATTTTGCAGGAGCAAAAGTACCAAATGATGGGCGGAATGCTGAATAATGCAAACATTCACCCCAGTCAAAAGATCTGGGTTGAATCCATCGTTCTTTTGCTCACCACCGCAGTTTGGACTCAGCCATATGCAAATCAGTCTTGACCCACACAGACAAGGGTCCCGTGTTCCTCATGCCACTGGAGTCAAGCTAGCCTGGTTGATGAGGGGTAATACTCACCTCCGAAACGGGTCCCAGGATGCTTGGTTCTGGTCCTGGGAATTACTGGCATTGCAATTCAGGTTGGACTGTTCCCATGGGGAGCAGGGTCAAGACTGTTTTGCATATGGCTGGGTTTAAACTGGAGTGGCATGGGGAGTAAAAAAACGATGGATTTAGGCCCAGATCTCCATACTGGGGTGAATGTTTGATATTATTCAGCATTCTGTCCATCAATTGTTCTTTTTACTTTTGCAGGAGTCATTCAGAGCCTGTATTTGTCAAACATGCATTGAAACATGCAGTTAGTTGAGTTACAATTGATGGGAACCCCCATATGAGAAAATATATCAGGAGGCCTTTGACTTGATGAAAAATCGTCAGTTGTTTAGGGGCTTTAAAAGATTAGCTAAATTGCACAGAAATACTAAGAAAGATGACCAGTATCTCAAGAAGTGATATTGTCTTTTGAGACTGTCTTGCTTAATGAGGGTTGTGGATTGGACAAAGCAGGGTATTCAGAAGTATCCACCATCAAAGATGGCATGGGCAGTAATACTGTAAATGTCATTGGGCATAGATCCAACACTCAAACTCTAGCCACTCCCCACTTTAACCTCTATACCACTCAGACATTTTGAAATTACAGGATGCTGACAGATTTATGTGTTTACTGCATGCACAATACAGTGACCATTACATGTTGATGGATGCTCTCCGTTGTAGTGCAGGTAGAGTAGTGGTTTCTCTTGAGTCAATGCTTTGAATGGTATTAAATGGGCAGTAAAGTACATGTAGTCTGCAGCTTGACCACCGGTCCATATATTTGTTGTCACTTGGAGCTTGTGAACAAATATCTACATCCCTAAAAGCTGTGTCCTCTAGGATTAAGACATTGAAACAGTGGAGTTATAATTCAGACAAGAAACAATCCTTTTGCACATATGGTCACCACAAATCATAAAAACTCAACTTCTTGACTGCAATTTACTAAGGCAATTTTAATCTAATTTCCTTGATTAAGTTGTATGTGGCAATATTTCCTTGAGATTCTCCAGCCTTCCACATCCCCTGCAGTGAGTCAGTTCCACAACTGGGCATTTCAGCAGGGTGCTGAAACTTTCATTGGGAGGTCTGCCTGCGGGGTCACTGTTATTAGCTGGCATGAGCTCAAAGCACGGCTACAAGCTGAAATAGGATGATGATGTTCGACGGTGGTTCGCACATTGAGGGCCTGATTCTGATGCGGTTAGGGAACCTTCCCGATCTCATCGGTTTGGAAACAGTTCTCGACCGACTCGGATCGGGAGTGTCCGACCGAGTATGATGCATCCGGATGCTTCCGGTTTCGATTTGGTTGGACTCCCATTGACTTCTATTGGAGCCTATGTTCCAAACCGCATCGTATTCTGGCCCTCGGTCGGGAAGACACGGTCCCGATCCGATTTGGAAGGAGCAAATGCTGTTAGGAGGCCTTCCTAACTGCATCGTAATTGGGCACTAGGTGGGAATGTTTTCCTAACCGGTTCGGAATCCGGCCCTGAGTGTGAAGTGCACAAAGTGCTTTACCATCCTGTTGTGTGATGGCAGCATGATGCCCACTGATCACTGGGATGGTGATCAGTGGGCAAGTAGCCCTGCTGGGTCTGCAGGGAAAGGTAAAAGAGTTTTTGAGTCATGAAAGTTTTTCAGAGAACTAAAAGGGAAACATGCTGTCTTGCGGTCATGGATTTCCCAGAAAAAAGTTCTCACCACTATGTTAGGCTAGCTCAATCATTGCTTTTATACAATGTTAGGAATCTGTTTAAGGACACGCGTCGGATTATCAACTACTTTGACAATCCATCTATTAATCAAGCGAATATCGACTCGGCTGAGGCTAAAATTCAGATCGATTTTTCCACAATCCCTATCACTGGCTCAATTGGTTGCTCCAGTTAGGTCAAACAATTCTGATATAGCCAAGCTTATTCAATAAACAGCCCCAGAAAGAGTCACTCAATACCGAAAGCGATCTGTGAGCAGATGCTCTGTGTGGGGATATGGTTCTCGTCAATAACAGCAGATGGATAACAGCAGCTAATACATGCAAAACTAAAGGTGCTCGCAGCACAATAAGAATAATCAGAGGTGCAGGGGGATTTATTTTGGATCAGTAGCTTCTAAACTACTATACCTAAATGTGGTAATTGAATGTGCTAGAGAAGAGGTCAGAAACAGCAGTAAACTAGATGTGCTCTCTGGTCCTAGACTAGCCTTTAATACGTCCTGGATCTACAGGTGACGAATAGAAAGGGCACCTTTAAAGAAAAGCCCCGAAAATAATTGAACGTTTTGCAATTGGAATGGCGCAGATGTCAACTCCGATCAGAAATGGGCCACGGAAAGAAACCTCAATCCTAAAGGGAGTACTTTCCAGTTAAAAACATCAGGTCCAAACAAAGACTTCCTACTAGCCAAAAAAAACTGCAAACCGAAATTAAGGAAAATGCAGAACTGCATACATCCCAAGAGCACAGTACATGCAGTGATAGTAATTAACCGACACCAACAAATCAACATCTAAGATAAACAGGTAAAGTTTAGGGTGGACCAGCATACGTTCATAAAGAAACTTTAAAAACTGCATATTAACGCTAAACACGCTAACTGCATATATGTGACCACCAGCAAACAATTTTTACCATCTAGAGCAGTGGTTTCCAAACTGGAGTCCGGGGACCCCTGGGGGTCCCTGAAGCCTCCTCAGGGGGTCCACGACTACTTTGAAAAATCAAATAATATTAACAGACTAATAAAGTGTGTGTGTGTATATATATATATATTCGACGATCCAATTCAAACAATATTGAAAAGGCGCTGACTCCGTGGGAGATTTCGTCAAGAAAAATGTTTATTCACACCAAAAGCCAAACGCGTTTCGACGGACTTGCCGCCTTGGTCACTGAACACAGGTAAGACGTAATTGTCACGTATAAATACACCATTGGCTTGACTGCCCAAAGAAGTTATTCATAAACATAGAAAGAGTCACAATTGCGAGTGCGAGTCTGAGAGAAACAATAATCAAACAAATGTTATCTCCCATCGTGAAACACCAAGTACATAATATAAACATCAATGTTGTTGAATTGACTCGCTTGTTCGAAAAGGAAGCAGTTGAACCCTAGTGGGTAGTGACTGCATGTGACTCCAACATTAAGAACCAAAACATGTATAGGGAAAAACAAGCCAAAAATAAAATGTGCTTACCAAAGTGTCAAACCTGTGTTTTTAAAGAGTGGGCAAACTCAAAAAAGAGGTCTTTAAAGTGAATATTGATGCTACAGTGCTATGTGTGCTGTATTCATTGCAGATGCACACTGAGGGCCTCATCAGCATTTAATCCTTTCGGAATCTTGCTATCTAGTAACAAAATGTATCTAGATTCAAGTTTTCGTAGAGACAGTAGTCGGTTTCCTCCTTGGATGTTCTTAGGGACACTGTCTATCACGAAATATGAGAGATCTTCACTTCTACCCCTATGTACAGTGTTTATGTGACGTGCCACGGGATATGAAGGATCATCACTGCTAATAGCATGAAGGTGCTGCAAAATTCGTATGTGTACCTGGTGGATGGTGCTACCTACGTACAATTTATTGCAGGTACACTTTAAAACATACACTGCAAAATCTGTCTTGCATGTAAAGTTGCTGCGGATTTCAAATGGAATATGTTTGAATGGTAAACTGAGGCTGCGGGTGTTAATCCCATGCTTGCATGCCTTACATTTGGCACATTTGTAAAATCCGTTTCGTGCTTTAAGCCATTCTGTTTTTGTGTCTGATCTAGGGGAGTTGCAAACAAGCTCCTGACGCATGGATTTTGCTCGTCTAAATGTGATTTGTGGGAGTTTTTTGCATATCTCTCCTATTGTTGGATCACTACGCACTGATGGCCAATGTTTAATAAGTATTTTGCGTATGTTGTTGTGATAGATGTTATAGCCAGTGATGAGTCTTGGTGGTGTGCTAGTTTGGGAATCTTGTGTCGAAGTGGAAATGGTTTTGTCTACTTTGAGTAGCTTGGCTCTTTCTATTGTGGCACATTTGTTTTCTGCCTTGTGTAAGATCTCTGGATTGTACCCTCTGTTACTTAGTCTATCAAAGAGTCCATTCTTTGCTTGGTTGAAACTGGAAACAGAGCTGCAGTTTCGTTTCATCCTCAAGCATTCACCGTAGGGGATACTTTCGATAAGCTTGCTTGGATGGAAACTGCTCGCGTGTAAGATAGAGTTTCCTGAGGTACTCTTTCTATAGGATCTTGACTCTATATTGCCATCGTGGATATATATATATATATATATTATCTACTGGCGGTCGCCAGTAGATAGTTATAGTTTCCATAGGAAATCTCAAAATTCTCTTTTGAATAACTTTGGCGCTGGTTGACGAATCCTCGCGAAATTTTCAAAACTAATGGGGCGCTCCGTTCAGCTCCTACCCTGAAAGTCTCGGGGTGATTCGTCAAGCAAGGGCCGAGAAAAAAGGGGGGTCCCAAAACGTGTTTTCCCCATGCCTTTTTTCATAGGACCTTTAGACGCAGCTACAGCCCGAACGGCTGAACAGAATTACTTGAAATTTGGCAGAGAGGTAGCCATAAGGTCAAGGAAGTACCTTTTGCAGGTCTGGTGTAAATCTGTTCAGTATTTCCTGAGAAAATAGCATTTAAAAGCATATCAATATCTATACGCGCGCAGGGCGCGCGCACCGTGCGCGCACCGTGTGAGCACCGTGCGAGCACCTTAACGTGCGCGAGCGTAATTCTGATTGGTGGTTACATGTTAGTCAACGTTCGAATCGGTCGAAATCAGGAAGTGTCGGCCGCCATTTTGTTTGTTTTCAGTGCGAGAGTGAAAAAGGAAGGTGGCGAACGTGAAAAGGGGGCAGGGTAGAGAGTTCCTGACCCCCTAGCCTTTGTCAGGGGGTCCCTGAAGGGCCCCGAAGGCAGAAAAAATTATTATTATTTTTTTTTTTTAAATCGCGGGGGTGCGCGCACCGTGCGCACACGGTGAAAACCAAAAAAAAAAAATACATTTTATACGTAGTTTATTGTAAAATAAATATATAAAAAAAATTATAATACATAAATAAATTAGCATTTAAAAAACCGTACAAATTCACTGAAAAAACCATAGGTTTCACACACGATATAGTTAGGAATTAGCATTTAAAAAACCTTGCAAATTCACTTAAAAAACCATAGGTTTCACACATGTTATAGTTAGGTGGATATTTCACTCGTAAAAAACCAATGAAATTCCCCCGTTATAGTTAGTTCAGATAACTATAACTCGCGCGACCGCCACTCTATCACAAGGATGATGTCATCAGTGATGTCATGAGTGATGCCACTGACCATGTCATGAGTGATGTAATATGTGACGTTATGAGCAGTGGATTGCGGGCGCGCGAGTTATAGTTATCTGAACTAACTATAACGGGGGAATTTCATTGGTTTTTTACGAGTGAAATATCCACCTAACTATAACATGTGTGAAACCTATGGTTTTTTAAGTGAATATATATATATATATATATATATATATATATATATATATATATATATATTATATATATAAAGATGCTAAATGTACCATTGGACATTTTAAAATATACTGTAATACTGTAAATGTGAAGGAATTTGAAACTGGATGGTAAAAATTATTGATATTTGTGGGAGCAGTGCAGGTGCATCAAACTGTATATAGTATGGAGGATGAGTGGCCTCAATTGATTTTAGAAAAGCTCCAACCATTCTATTAAAATTACATTTAGATTTCTCTTTGCATTTAAATGTGCTTCCTAATTAAATAAAATGTGTCATTTGTGCATTTTTGTTGAATAATTTTTTCAGTATTTTTGTGCATTGTTTTGCCGTTCAAATCAGCATCATTGCTTAGGCCAGGGTCTCCGGCTTCTAGTAATGACTCGTTAGGGGAGTCCCCGGATTCGAATAATGATTCAGTTGGTGTCCCCGAGTTCCAGTAATGATTGAGTGGGGGTCCTCAGAAGTCAAAAGTTTGGGAATCACTAATCTAGAGTGTACCCGTTATTTATCTCTCACAATGGGAACACCATGGCACATAATATTAAAACTCCCAAGTGGAAAACATCTTGTCTGTATGTAACCTCAAAATCCAGACACCATTTTGAGCGGAGGGGCAGATTCTGAAATCATGTCTAGTTTGTCTCCCTCTCCCTCACTACATTTCCATTACTTGAAATAATACTGTAGAAAGGAGCTTGAACATATCATAGTAATAGACCATGTCACAGGAGTGATGAAATCGACCATATACGTTGAATCGTCTACAACCAAAGATTAGTGTGGTGCTTTCATTGGCATGCCTAGCTATGAACTATATGCTCTTCCCAAAACATTTACATCCGTTCGCAGGGCTGTACATACTGCACTGTTACTGGAGTCTCCACTGGGTCACAAGATGGATGACTTATCTGCTCAAACAACTAGAATGAAATGGGAAGTGTGGAAAGGCCTTTTATGCAGGCCACCTATAAATACCAGCCAGGTGCATCATGAGAGGTAGCCAATAAGGCGAAGCACTTGCATTGGCAATGCTTCCTACTATGCTGGATATCTTCAAGGGCAGCCTTCTTCTACCTGGGGCAAGAAACTTCAAGATAGGAGGCTGTTATTTCTTCTCGAATAAAAATTCAGGGGCAAATTCCATATGTTGAATAGAGGAAGCGTTCGTTTATTTGCAACAGAATTTGAATGAATAAAACATCGAGGCGCCAGGAACACAGACTGCATTTCCTTAATCCCCATAGTAGGCGTAGATGTAGCTGAGTTGTCAAGCAGGTAATGAAGGAACTATCGCTCTTGTTAACAACCGGAGAGTGACTTTTAAGAATTGGGGGATTACGGGTTCTGGAATGGGGATTGAACACTACCCCCAGTCTTTCAAAAAGCAGCTCTAGTGAAATCTCTTACCACAAATATACAGGGGCAGATTTACAAGCCCCTTGCGCCCCTTTTGCGTCACTTTTCTCATGTTAAAAGTGACGCAAAAGTTGCACAAGGGCCTTGTAAATCTGCCCCACAGTAGTTTTTTGGATGGTATAGTCTGAGAGCTGCCGGGGGAGCGAACCACGCTTTTAGTGTACCAAAATGGAAAGCACTATAAATTGGCATGAAGTAAAAGGTCTCCTGTCTAGTGCCACGGGCCAGTGATGATTTGATGGACTGGGTATAGCTAACTCAAGCATTAGCCAATGTGACAAGCGTCTTACTCACCCCTAGCACCCTGAACCTGTCAGCAGATGCAGATTTACCAAGGTGTGGGAGCGACGGGTTTGATGTAATATGTTTTCAGGCAACGTGGTGTATAAATATTGCTAGTAGGGTTAACAGGTTACTAACTTTCAGCAGAAACATTGAGCGTGATGTCCGTGCACAGGACTGCCTCGCCGTTTGTGTGGCTGTAAATCTCAATGTACGAATACCAACAGTATTGACGGGCTTCTGCTTCACAGTGTGTTTAATGTCGTGGAGTAAACCGACCACGACGAGAACGTTTCCTTCCGCGATCACCCTATGCTGTGTCTGCATAAACGTGCACCAAGCCTGAGACTGAAAAAAGCAATCGCGATGCAGAATTATCATTAGTTAAAAAGGGAAATTGCCGCATAATGATGCGCATTTCATTATCACTGGTGATTTTAATTGAAATCTTTTTTCTAGGCAGATAATCGCGCTTTTTGGCTTTTAAATGGCGATTTACAATGGCAGAGTCATCCATCGCCAGAAAAAAAAAACACCTAAAAATTACCTTGATAGACTTTTAGCATCGCTGGTACATGCGTACATGAAATGGCTTCTTTCCCAATGACGTCCTACCACGCATCACCCACTCTTCTCTATTTCGAGAAGCAGCATTAGATTACACTCTGGTTGCCTTATATTTGTTGCAAATGATATAATAAAAAGGACAGGTCATTACCATCAGTGATTTGCAATCCATTGCACATTTGAAATAAATCCTCCTCTAGCTTCTGTGAGTTACATCTTAGGTGTAGTTAAATTGAAAAGATTAGCGCGCTCTCAGGCAATGATCCTACACGTCTAAACCAGGATGAGTGAATTCGTCACAACATTTCTAGATTGCCAGGGGTACATCACTATCCTTCAGACTTGACATGTCTGACGGAGGATAAACGAACACATTTCACCGATCGCTCAAAGCCTTCCAAGGTGCTGAAATGACACTCGTATGCAAAGGAACACGTTGAGAAGGAAGGCGCACACTGGGAAACTGGAAGGCTAAAAGAATCATTATACAACAACCTCCTGATCAGGCCTCCCTGTAGGCCTCTTTTTTCTGCCTTAGGAGGTGCCAAATTGTACTTAAAATATCTTGGCTTCTAGGTCAAGCTGGATTATTGGCAAATTAGTATCACCTAGACAACCTGGTTTTATATCCATCAGAGGCACTACAGATCACATCAGATGGGCTATAGCTTTATTTGACAGGCTAGTGCGAAAGGGGTCCTCCTGGCATTGGTGCTTTTAGATGCCAAGAAACCTTTTGATCAGGTGGTATGGGACTATCTTTGGGTAGTGCTGAGATGGAATAAATGTGGTTTGGGGTATATTAGGGCTGTTTAAGCGGTCTACAAGAATCCAACAGCAAGGCTCCAGATTATGGGTGTGGAATGTGATCCTTTTACAAATAAGGAGGGGTACAAGGAAAGGCTGCCCATGTTCACCCTTATTTTTTGCTTTATATATCAAGCCTTTGATAAGGAAACTAGAAGCCAATGTTCTAATCAAATAAATTAAGTCTCAGGGCATTAGCACAAAATCTTTTGTATGCTGACAGTATTGTGTTCATGACACCTGACCCTAAAGGTTCAATTCTTGAGCTAGAAAGTGAGGCCTTAAACTTTGGAAAGATTTCAGGTTATCTTTTAAACGAGATTCAGATACAGCTTGTAGTTAAGGACCAGGTTCAATCAGAGGATAATTGGATTGTGGATCATACACTTTCTTTGGAAGTAACTATTACCCTACAAGATCGATCAGATAGTGCAATTGAACTTGTCTCCAGAAATAAAAAAAGACAACTAGATTTTAAGAGAATGAATTATTTTCATCTCACGATATTTGGTCGGTGTAATATTATTAAAATGTTATTTTTGCCTAAGGTTCTCTACTTCTTCAAGACCATACCTTTAGAATTTGAAAAGCGTTGGTTAAAAAAAATGGAAGAGGTATCCACTAGTTTTATCTGGTTTTATGCTCGAGCTAGAAGGGCCCTAAAGTATATGATGTTGCCCAGGGAAAGAGGGGCTGGGCAGACCCAAGCTACAGGTACCATCAGTGGGTGGCTGCCTTACAATATAAGAATTCCCTAGTAGTTGACCAGCAGATTGACTCCCAGATGGTAGAAATGACACCTTCTATTTACGAGTTGTTACTATGAGATGATGCTAAGGCTCTCTTCTTGAAAATGATAGATCCAAGCTACTAAAAAAGGGTGAAATTCAAGACCTTACAAGCTGCTTTTAAGATATTTTAATATATGGGGGCGGTTCGGAAGAGAATTGGTATTGGGAGGTATAATTATTACACCCCAATATGGCAGTCCCCGTTGTTCGCATCAATTTTTCATGACACATATTGTTATAGCTGGGAAGTTAAAGAGATAGCGAAATTAGGAGCGCTTTTCAAAAATAACCAAGTGGTCTAATTTGTGGATCTTCAAATGGAGTTCGGCTTGGCAAAGAGAGACTTTTTAAAAAATACTTAGGGGTAGATTTATAACGGACATGCGTCACTTTTACGCCGCCGTTGCGTCACTTTTGTGACGCAGCGGCGGCGTAAACCCTGCGCCATGTTGCGCCCCATTTACAACGTGACACATCTAGGGAGATGCGTCACGTTGTAAAGCTTGCGCCACATGTGGGCGTACCTGCACAGGGGGGGGCGTTCCGGCACCGGAACGCCTCCGAAAAGTGGCTGAGTGAAATCTACAAGAGTCACTTTTCCGGCCATGCTGCGTCAAAACCCTGTGCCTGCTTGAAGCAGGCGTAAGGATTGACGCAGCATTGTGATGATAGGGCACCCCCGAGCCTTGCTGGAGCTGCGTCGCTCTTGCGACACAACTCCAGCAATGCGCCAACCTTCCGCCATCAAATGCGTCACGCATCTGTTTATCCTTGCGCCACGATGCGCTGCATTGTAAATGCGGCGCATCTATTGTGGCGCAAGGGTAAACTTTCGTGACGCATCTTCCCTGGCGCATCCATGCTGATTTGCAGGGATGCGCCAGGAAACATAAATCTGCCCCTTACAGTTTAAAGACTTTTTAATCTAAAAAGTGTAGTTTGGACAAGAAAACCCTACTCAAACTACTCCGCAACACCCATGGCTCTGGATAAGTCCGATTTATGAATATTTGTGGGGATCCATGCCAGACGATCTTGAGAAGCAGTCAGGCAACTAACTGAGAAGGGCAGGGGCTACAGAAGGTAGCTTTTTTGAGACATTAACACTTGATCATTAATTATTAGTATCTGCTGGACTGCAGGCACAACACTTTAAAACACGTGTTACTCTGTACTATACCCAGGGAAAACAGTGAGTTGAGAGATGGATACATGTATTTCCTGCCCACGATGTCAGAGTCTGTAAGTCGACTTAGTGCATATGTTTTGCAACTGCCAGGAACTAAACTCTCTTAAACAAGAGATATCCAGTTTTCTGCAGATTGTATTACACATAGATGTGGTATTATCTCCTCCATTTATTTTCTGGGAGTGCATGACAATGCAGATGGGAGTGATGGCCACATGTTTGTGTTTATTGCAATGGCGGTAGCCTGCAATTGTAGTACTGCAGCCTGGCTTAATGAAGTTCTCCTACATTCCATCAGTGGTTGGCCAGGCTGCTCTAGTTGTTTCATCTAGAGAGCAGCCTAAATCTTCAGAAGGGTAAAAAGGCTAGGAGCAAGGGGAGGAAGAAGGGGAAGAAAATGTGGGCCCTGCTGGAGGAGTGGTCACTCGTTAGGCTTAGACAGTATTGAACGGTCTGAACAACTATTTTTACATACATTATTCACACAATAACCTGAGCTATATTTGATTGGTTTAAGAAAATACCTTAATATTATCAGGAGGAATGCCTGAGCTGTTATAACATCGTTACTGATTAATTTTGACATGAGCAGTGACATTAAGAATTATTTGTAACGAGACAAATGATTGTGATGAATTGTTTTATTGGAATTTTGCTTTTCCGTCTGATTTCACATTTATATATTCTTTTTAATTCCTAATTATTGTATGCTGAAATGAATTGATGAGGACTTCTCTTGCAAATATGCCTATGGTTCAGACATCAGTTTTAACATTCCCTTGTTCTAGAAAGCAAATGTCAGGGGGAGGAATGGAACACACTTACATCAGACATTCCACATATGTCATCTTGTTCCATGCTCCTTTAGTGACATAACCACCTTTTCCCCCCTTTTGAATATAAAAACAGAATTAAACAGTGTGTAAATATTCAAAACGAATCATGCAAGAGATAATTAACACTTACTGATACGAACGACAAAAGACAAGATTAATGTATCAACAGCTTCTACCCTATAACCTGTCCCTCCATTTTTTTTTATATAAAAAAAATTAATTATGGATAACAACCTCAATACAGTATTACTGGCAGTAAGAACAACATTGCACTCATTTCCATGAAATGATATAATCCTGCAGTTTCTTTAGTTTAGTATAAATCCACAAATTTTTCCTATTTGACACTATGGTCCTGATTAGGATGTTGGGCAGACTGCCAACGACAGCCATTCGGTGGCGGTCCGCCAGACAGCCAGGATAGAGGTCCCACCACCACATTACGATGCAGTCGGTCAGACCGCAGCAGTTGGAGGGACAGACCAACGCCTCCACAAGGCTCAAGGAGCCCAGGGGTGCCAGTCATAATCCCTACAATAGGGGTGGGGCCTGTGCAGGCATCGCAGTAGGGATTACAAAGTCTCTTTCTGACAGCCTTTTCATGATTGTCCCACCACCATGGAAAGACTGTCAGAATGAGACTTTGGGGGCCCCTAGCAGGGCTCCGTCCTCTGTAGGCCTCCGCCATAAGGGCATATGTGGTGTCCCCCAAACATCCATGCACTATGTGCTAGGAGTCCTAACTTTACTACTCCTAAACTGAGAAAAATCCTAACTTTAAGACTTTCGGTATTCACAGAAGGCATTTAGGAGTCCTAAAGTTAGGAGTCCTAACTTTACTACTCCTAAGCTGAGAAAAAAACTAACTTGAAGACTTTCGGTATTCACAGAAGGCATTTAGGAGTCCTAAAGTTAGGACTACTAACTTCTGTGAATACCGAAATGAGTAAGTGCCTTCTGTGAATACCAAAATGGTAGTAAGTTTAGAATTTTATCTTAAGTTAGTTCTGTGAATCGGGCCCTACATGGTTGCAGCACAAGCTACAATGGGAAAATGAATGTTCATGTCATTTGAGATGTCATCAGTGATGTCACTGACCATGTCATGAGTGATGTAATATATACATTTTAAGTATAATGGCACAGGGGGAAGAGATAGGAAAACATCTGGCAAGGATGTTGCGTTGCCAGAAACGATATTTGGGCTTAATAATAATAATGATTGACTTGAGGGGGAATTAGTTATTCCCACCCATCCTAGAGCGCAAATGAAGAAGGCCCTTCCAACTGTAGATCTATGCCCACGACGCCAGGTACTGACAGAGGGGGAACATAGAGTGAACAATCAACTGACTGCTCAGGAGATGGATTCTGAGATGGGAGCGGTCCACTGTACAGTGAATTATAATCAACCAAAATCAATAGACACATTGACATTTCAGGAAAGTGATAACTTAATGGACTTAGCGGGTTGGGCTAGTGCAGGGAAACCACCACCCACAGCTCATGCTATGATAAGATCATCCCAAATGAGTACTTCTTTAGACCTCTCTGCGATTTAGGTATCTACACTAATCTGTCTACCCAGTAGGTCCCAGCGCAATGATGTACCAGTAATAACCGCATTAATGTTCTAGAATATTGATGGTCTGAACGCAAAGTTGGCACTTCCTTATGGTGTAAATTTATCAATCATTACAATATTTGTTTTTTTCAAGAAACATGGTTCACAAGCCCTGCATATAGACTCGGTTGCTTGACTTACTTCATCCCGGCAACAAACAGCAATTGGGGCGGCCTGCAGGTGGCTTGATAACATGGGTGAAATCATCCCTGAAATGTAGTATACAGCAACTTGATTCTGCCAGCAAGGATATCTTAGGGATTAAAATAAGCTGTATTAGTAAACCACCTGTGTCTTTTTTAAAATCTATGCTAGAGGGGAATTGGGCCGTGCCGTTAAACTGACAATTGAAACCTTAGAAGCCTTTCTTTATAAATAACAACCGGGGGTCTATCGGATTCTTGAGGGTGATTTTAACACTACATTTGAACCCCTGGGGAGGAACGACACAGGAATCACAGCAGAGGAGGATGAAAGATGGGATATTCCTCAATTAGAGTTGCCCCTGGTAAAGAGATGGTCATGGGCAGCTCTCCAACTGAAGGCACTTACCATAGAATGTGGCGTACGTGCCTTAAACGGAAGAACAAACACTGATCGTAAATGGGAATATACATTTGATAATTCTAGATCTAAAAGTTTTATTGACTATGTCATGGTTGATTCACATCTGTGGCACTTACTTAAAAATATGAATGTAATAGCGAGGGAAGAAAGTGATCACAACTCCTTAAGTTTTATGATGGAGGATCTATTTACTAAGTTTGAAGATGATTGCATAACTTGTACTAGTGCTAGGTTCATTGCATATACATCTGATATGCACCACCTTAAGTGGCAAGCCAGAAGTGAGAAGCCTGAACTTTTAGCCTTCATAAAGAATGATGTGCTAAGTTTTATGCCTAAACTGCAGCCTTATATCGACCCACCTATAGGTAACTGCAGGACCATTGAGCTACATACAGAACTTTTTAAAATGATTGCTGCTCAGCATGTCATTCCACAAACAAATAAGAAGCAGATGCATGGTATGGAGATTCGGTGGTACAACAGACACTGCCGGAAAACTAGACGGACCTTAGGTGAGGCCATAAAAAGTAAAGATCCTTCACAGATATCAGCTGGTAGGACGATGTACACAAATGCACTGATAAAGGCTAAAAAAGAATTGGACATGGAGAGATGGCAAGAACTGCTGGAGACATGTGTAGCTAATGACGATTTCCGTTTCTTGAAATTAGTGGCCAGTGGAGCACATACTTCATGGTTTGAGCCATAGAACCATGCCCCCCTACATACTGGATTAACCATTTTTCAGCCCTGTACAACGACGACGACAAAATAGCAGGTGAAATATGTTTGAAAGTTGCTCTGATCACATTTGACTCTCCATCGTTCTCCCTTGAAGAGGTTGTCCATTCTTTGGCAACCTTTTCTAGAGGGAGAGTGGCCGGCCTAGATAGCATTCCAGTAGACGTATACCTTTATGATTTAGATACATGGTCAAAGTATATACTGGTCATAGCCAACAAGTTTGCAATGGGAGCCATTATACCATCATCCTGGCAGGGAGCAGAAGTAGTGCCAGTGTACAAGAAGGGAGACAAAAGGCTGCCGGCAAATTATAGGCCCATCAGCCTAAGTGATTGTCTCCAGAAAGCCTTCTGACAAAGGGCACTGGCAATGATTCATAAGTGGGTGGAAAGTAAAGGTATTATAAGCCTGTTGCAAGCTAGCTTTAGGTCCAAGACAACGACAATTGATCAGGTCTTTAGATTTGCTATTTTATATTGGAAGACTTGTATGTCGCCTTTGTCGATCTCAAATCAGCTTTTCATCTGGTACCACGTGCAAGATTATGGGCAGTCTTGGAGGAGATGGGGATGCGTCTTGATATATTATCTCTGCTCATTAGGGTGCATGAAAATAACTTTGTCCAGATGCGGTGGGGTTCGCATTGACAAGTAACAAATACGATTTCTGTATTAAAGGGTGTCCGACAAGGTTGAGTACTGGCCCCTACCATATTTTCTTTATATGTAAATGGATTGGTGCACCACCTCTCGCTAGTAGAGGCTGACTCACCCGTGCTGGCAAAAGTAAAGATATTGCTGTTATTAATTGTGGACGATACAATTTTCAATTCTTAAACACCGAGTGGTTTGAAAAGTTATTAGCCAGCTTTGATTACTTTTGCATGCAGTGTGGCCTAGAGATGAATACTAAGAAAACAAAGATTATGGCATTTAATCACTCCAAAAAGTTCAAAGGTAAATTGTTCCTGGGCAGTGACGTACTAGAATAGGTGGATTTGTTTACTTATTTGGACATTAAACTTGTAACAAATCTATCCTGGGGTCAGCACATTAACATGGCAAATATAAAACATAGGAATTGGAGTCATCTTAAAAGAACACCGGCCGTCAAACACTAGGCCAGTTGCACACGCACTGAGAATCTATGATGCAAGAGCCTTGGGGGCCGCCATGTATGGCGTTGAGTTATGGGGGTCAGGTGATATTAAAAACCTTACAAAATCTAAAAATACATTTTAAAGAGAACTGGTCTCACTTCCAACTGACACCCCCCTGCATTCCTTATTTTTAGATTAAAAGAGGGGCTTTAGCGACCTCTTTTATATTGGCGAAGGCTGTGGACCACACCAGAATTGAGCTATAATGCAGCTGCTCTAGTGGAATCAATTAAGCTGGAAAAAGCCAATAAAGTCCCCTTGCTGACTTCACTGAGGCGACTTTTGATGGAAATCGGTCTTGGTGATCTGGGTCTGTGCCCGAGCTGAGCAGGCTTCCTTCCAAAGACATGCTGAAAAGGCATTATTGGTCCCATGGTTAGAACCGAGGCACAAGAAAGGAGAAAAAGAAATGCGCAAAACAAGAAAAGGGGGCAGGGTAGAAACACCCTGACCCCCTAGGCCTCCTCAGGGGGTCCCACAAGGACCCCCAGGGCCAAAAAAGGCATTTAAAAAAAAGAAAACAAGTGCTGAATACGCACAGGGTGCGTGAATCCGGCTGAGAAAGTAAAAAAAAATGAAGTACGGGCTCCGGCGCTTCGTTTAATTGAAGCCCCCGGGTGGGCCAGGTCCCAGGGCAGGAAAAAAACGTGTGGGGGGTCCCAATCCCCCCCCACACTGCCACGGAGACCACGACCCCCGGGCCTTTTCATAAGTATTTGCGGGGGCACACAGCCCCCCGCAGCCCCGGGGACTGCCACCCCTTGGGGCTTGTTTGTTTAAAGTTTGGGGGGCCGCTAAGGCCCCCCCAAGCCCCGGGGACTGCCCCCCCCTGGAGCTTTCATTAATTATAATAGCAGGGGCACACTGCCCGCCCGCAGCCCCCGGGGCTTAATTTGTTTTTTCTGTGATATACCTGTGTGGGGGGGGCTCGAGCCCCCCACACGCCCCGGGGACCGCCAACTCTCTGGGGCACTAATATTTAAATTTGGGGGTCCATAACGGACCCCCAAGCCCAGGGGACCACCACCTCCCTGGGGCTTTGCAATTGTTGGGCCCTTCATGGCCCTGCCATCCCTCAGGGCCGGCTCTTGCAATGTCCCGGGGTGCCCACTCCAGGACACTCTGCTTTGCTTCATTCAACCTCCCAAAAAAGCCACCCCCTCAAAAAAAAAAAAGAAAAGCAATGGCCAAGCCCAGGGGGATGGGGTGCCCGGGGCCAATAGAGGCCTCAGGAGGGGGCCACGCAACCCCCTCCATAATAAAAAAAAAAATATTTGGCCATGCCCCAGGGGGATGTGTTCCCCAGGGCTCAAAAAAGTAAAAAGAAGGGGGCCACACAGCCCCCCCTCCCAAAGAAAAAAACAAAAACATGCGATCATGCCGGAGGCCCTGCCCCCTCCCAGCAACACTCTGCAAATGCGCCCTGTGGCGCGTTTTAAGTTGGGGAATTAATTCCCATTCAATACTGGGAGTCCCTGGGGGGCCAACTAGCCAACCAGGTACCTCCAGTAAGCGCCACAGGGCTGCGTTGCAGAGAGGTGGTCCAGGCCATGCCCCTTTTTACACCTCTCTGCAACGCAGCTCTGTGGCGCTAACTGGAGGTACCTGGTGGGCTAATTGGACCCCAGGGACCCTCAGGATTCAAGGGGACTTTATCCCCAACTTAAAACGCACCACGGGGCGCGTTTGCACAGTGATGAAGGGAGGGGGCGGGGCCAGAGGTGACATGTGTGCAAACTCGCCCTGTGGCACGTTTTAAGTTGGGGAATTAATTCCCCTTCAATCCTGAGTGCCCCTGGGGGCCAACTAGGCCACCAGATACCTCCAGTAGGCGCCACAGGCCTGCATTCCAGAGAGGTGGTCCAGGCCACACCCTCCACCTCTCTGCAACGCTAGTTGGATCCCAGGGACCCTCATTATTCAAGGGGACTTAATCTGCCAACTTAAAACGCGCCACGGGGCACGTTTGCACAGTGGTGAAGGGAGGGGGCGGAGCCTGAGGTGACATGTGTGCAAACACGCCCTGAGGCGCGTTTAAAGTTGGGGAATTCTCCGCTTTGTTTTTTAAGACCTTCTGTACTGAGATGGCTCTGCTTTTAATGCGTCTTTTAAACTCTTTTCTGGAGACGGGGAGGTGTCTCCCACTATGCCGGAAGCCGCGATCACGGTCATACTTAAGCCTGGAAAGGATCTGAGGGACTGTGGCTCATATAGGCCAATTTCCCTCTTAAATATCGACGCCAAATTGTTTGCGAGTATTCTGGCGGCGCGTCTCAGTCCGCTGATGGATGGCATCATAGACCCGATCAATCAGGTTTTATTCCTACGCACCAGGGCGGGGACAACACCAAGCGTATTCTCCATCTTATTGACTTGGTCCACCGGTCTCGGACCCAAGCTTGTCTCCTTTCCATTGATGCCGAGAAGGCCTTTGATCGGGTGGATTGGGACTACATGTTTGCTGTTCTGCGGGCTTTTAGTTTCGGAGAGCACTTTCTTCGCTGGGTGCACTGTCTCTATGTAGCCCCTAAGGTGTCGGTGAGAGTGAACGGGTGCCGGTCTTCCCTCTTCCACATCACTAGGGGGACAAGGCAGGGATGCCCCCTGTCTCCACTATTATTCGCACTCTATATGGAGCCCTTTGCTCAGCGCATACGTTCGAATCTGGATGTTGAGGGTATTAAGTTTGGCAACGACATTCATAAAATTAGTCTCTACGCGGACGATGTTATTCTCTCCCTCACTCACACGCGTACCACCCTGCGGTATCTGGCGCGAGAGCTTCATGACTTTGGATTGGTAGCAGGATTTAAGGTAAATTTTTCAAAATCGCTGGTGCTTAATCTTTCTATCCCTGAGGAGGACGTCGGTGATTTGCAGCGGGACTTTGCCTTCCAGTGGGTGCACTCTGACATCTCCTACCTGGGGATTTGCTTGACCCCTTCCGTTGCTAAAACGGCCCACCTCTAATACAAACTATTGATGGAGCAAACTGCTAAGTCATTATCCGACTGGTCTCGCCTTGGCCTGGCCTGGTATGTGCGGCTTGCGGCGGTAAAGATGACGGTGCTACCGTGGGACCTCTACTTGTTCCAGATGCTCCCGGCGCAGCCGCCGCCGGGTACCATACGCAAGCTACAGGACCTGCTTAATAAGTTCCTATGGCACAAAAAGGGGCCGAGACTCGCTTTGCTGCTTGTTACTTCGCCGAAGTCTGCCGGGGGGGTTGGGTTTTCTGCTTTTAGGGGCGTATTACCAGGCCTCTTGCCTCCGATTTATTACCGAATGGAACCGGCCTTTCTCCAGCAAGCACTGGCTTTTTATGGATCAGACGGTCGCGGGTTGTAATATCTGGCGTGAGATCTGGCTTCCGCGGAAGCATAGGGCATGAGGCCTTTATTCATCCCTGGTGACTTCCCTGACCCTTAGGGTGTGGGATCAGTTAGTGGGCTCCCGGGGCGGACCACATTCCCCTCCCCTATGACCCCTATCATGGACAACCCTGACTTTCCGCTGGGATGCGCGTCCCCTGTTTTCCAGCGTTGGCGGAAGGAAGGATGTAAGAGGGTGGGCTCCCTTTTAGAACCAGATGGGGTGATCCCTTTCGCCCAACTGCGCAGACTATTTTGCCCTGCCGAGCTCTGACGCCTATCATTACGCACAGCTAGCACATTGGGTGACCCTCCCCTCCAACTTCGCCTTGATGTCCCGTCCCTTGACCACATTTGAGCACTGGTTGGTTTACAAGAAGGATGATCGGAAGCTCATTTCGGAACTGTATGCAATGATAATGGTGAGTCCTAAGCAGCAGCGGTCGAAGGAGCAGGTTCGTTGGGAGACTGAGCTGGGGCGCCTGTTAATGAGCAAGGAATGGGAGCATGTTTTCTATCGTGCCCACCATACAGTGCCAGACACGGCAGGGGCAGAATCTGCCTATAAGGTGGCGGCATACTGGTACTATACTCCAGCGCGCATTCAGTCTTGGGACCCTTCTAAATCTGGTCTTTGCTGGCGGGGGTGTGGTCATCCTGGCACTCTCGTTCACTTGCTGTGGCAATGCCCGAAATTGGTGCGGTACTGGGCGGCGACCTTGGACGACCTTGATGAGGCATTTCAGATTAAGCTGGGTGGACGTAGTGGGCATAGTGGGGCTACGTGAAGCAGCGCGTAGTGTTCCCAAATCTACGCACACTTGCGCGCTCCGCGTAGCCACACTACGCGCCGCCCGCCTCCTGCCCACCCTCCTTTTAAATAATACCCTACATGTTAAATAATTAAAAGTAAAGAGACTTACCTGAAGCGCGGCGTCTCCGGGGCTCTCACATAAAATGCGCATGCGCGGGCATCCATGCATGCGCATTTGTCACAAGAAGTTGGAAACGAGGAAGAGGGAGCCCCGGATGTCATAATTGATGTCACTGACCATGTCATGAGTGATGTAATATGTGACGTCATCAGCAGTGCCTTGCGGGGGCACGAGTTATAGGTAGCTGAACTAACTATAACGGGGGAATTTCTATGGTTTTGTACAAGTGAAATGTCCAACTAACTATAATTTTCCCTAAAACCTATGGTTTTTTCAGTGAATATATATATATATATATATATATATATATATATATATATATATATATATATATATAGATATATATATATTAATTATCTACTGGCGGTCGCCAGTAGATAGTTATAGTTAGGACCGTGTTTCCATAGGAAATCCGCAACATTCTATTTTGAATAACTTTGGCGCCGATTGTCGAATCCTCGCGAAATTTTCAAAATAGGTGGGGCGCTCCGCTCCGCTTTTTCCCTGAAAGTCTCGGGGGGATTCGTCAAGCGGGGGCCGAGAAAAAGGGGGGTCCCAAAACACGTTTTCCCCATGCATTTTTCCATAGGACCTTTAGTCCAAGCTACAGCCTGAACGGCTGAACAGAATTACTTGAAATTTGGCAGAGAGGTAGTCCTCAGGTCAGGGATGTGCCTTTTGCAGGTCTGGTGTAAATCTGTTCAGTAGTTCCTGAGAAAATAGCATTTAAATCAATATATATATCTATAGGCGCGCTCCGTGCACGTACGGTAAAACTTATCGTACACTGCCGTGCGCGAGCGTGATTCTGATTGGTTGTTAGATCTTAGTAAACATTCGAATCGGTCGAAACCAGGAAGTGTCGGCCGCCATTTTGTCTCTCGCAGTCTGAGGGGGTGAAAAACAAAGGTGGAGAACGTGAAAAGGGGGCATGGTGGACAGGTCCTGACCCCCTAGCTGTTGTCAGGGGGTCCCAGAAGGACCCCCAAGGGCCAAAATTTCCGTGAATTTTTTTGGGAAAAATCGTGGAGTACGCGTAGCGTGCGCGTACGGTAGAACCGGAAAAATTCCGCGAAATGCGTAACGAAATGCGAGGCGCACCGTGCGCGTATGGTGCGCGAAGCGCACCATGCGCGTACGGTACGCGCACGGTAAGAAACCTTAAAAAAAAATAAAAAAAATACATCACTTAGCATTTTAAAAACCGTACAAATTCACTGAAAAAACCATAGGTTTCACACACGTTATAGTTAGGAATTAGCATTTAAAAAACCTTGCAAATTCACTTAAAAAAGCATAGGTTTCACACATGTTATAGTTAGCTGGACATTTCACTCGTTAAAAACCATTGAAATTCCCCCGTTATAGTTAGTGCAGGCAACTATAACTGACGCGACCGCAATCCTCTGCTGATGATGTCAGATATTACATCACTGATGACATATGTGTCTTTCTGAAAAAAAAATATTTGTAATATATGTATAGCTAAAAATTAATGGAAGAAGACATGGGTAAATAAGTGTCTAAATACAGTGATGTAATATCTGACATCATCAGCAGAGGATTGCGGTTGCGTGAGTTATAGTTGCCTGCACTAACTATAACGGGGGAATTTCAATGGTTTTTCACGAGTGAAATGTCCAGCTAAGTATAACATGTGTGAAACCTATGGTTTTTTAAGTGAATATATATATATAAATATATATTATCTACTGGCGGTCGCCAGTAGATAGTTATAGTTAGGACCGAGTTCCCATAGCAAATCTGAAAATTCTATTTTGAATAACTTTGGCGCCGGTTGACTTATGTTCATGAAATTTTCAAAACTAATGGGGCGCTCCGCTCAGCTCCTACCCTGAAAGTCTCGGGGTGATTCGTCAAGCGGGGGCTGAGAAAAAAGGGGGGTCCCAAAACGCGTTTTCCCCATGCATTTTCCCATAGGACCTTTAGTCGAAGGTACAGCCCGAACGGCTGAACAGAATTACTTGAAATTTGGCAAAGAGGTAGTCCTCAGGTCAGGCATGTGCCTTTTGCATATATGGTGTCCGTTCAGTAGTTCCTGAGAAAATCAAAAGCAAAATCATATACATATCTGGGCGGAGCCTAACCACACATCTCATTGGGAGATCTGATTGGCTGTCAGTACTTCATCCAAGAAGTGTTGGCAGCCATCTTGGGACCAATATACACGATAGCACCTCATTAAAAAGCATTGCAGTTAATAGAAGGTTTTAAGACTTTAGTTACATTATAAATCATTTGTTGATGGTACCATACTCCTTTTAGGAATTGTGGTGTGTTCTAAGGTGATTTTACCATGTGAAAAAGCCTTCTGCTGGGATATCATGAATCATCTTTGAGAGAAAACTATTTTCACATGTTTTTCCCACAGAGGTTTGGAAGGTGATCTATAAGCTAAACTGAGAGCATATTTTCTGTAAATTCACATTATCTTTCTCAGTCATGTGAGAATGAAGTCTGACATTCTCAGTAAAACATGTACATCCAACAAGGGCAGAGACTGTCAGTTGATTCCTTTGTGTTCTACTGCAGCTTCCCAGAGTGTTCCAAAGAACAGCTAGAGCGCTAACAGTCTTACTTATGGCAAAGGTATGGCACACCTGAAGCCATCTTGATTGGAATAAAGTGGTAACATTTAAAACATGTAATTTAAAAAGGAACAAAATGAGAGGGTTCATTTTGCCATTGAATGTATGATTAGTGCTGCAGAAAGAAAAATTAGGGCACATTTTGAGTGACTTCTCAAATCCTCTTCTATTTCATTAAAGAATTCTGACATGCAGACTGAAACATGCACTTTCAATACCAGCAGCAGACTTCCCTGGTTTAGCAGTAGCTTTACTACAGTGATCTAATGAGCAACTAGAGTACTAACATTCTGAATTTATGGCAAATGTGTGACACATCTGAATGCCTTCTTCATTGAATCAAAGTAAAAAACTGACAGTATGCCTACTGAGGAGACTGCAGTAAATTAGGAAATTAGGAAACTTCATAACAAGTCTCCCAAGATGGCCACCAGAGACAAAAGAACCCAAATGTAGCACAAATATCACAGAGATGTAGCCCAAGTATAGCCCAATGACAGAAATCCCAGAGTGTTTTAAACAACAACTAGAGCGCTAACAGTCTTACTTATGACAAAGGTATGGCACACCTGAAGCCATATTGATTGGAATAAAGTGGTAACATTTAAAACATTTAATTTGCAAAGGAACAAAATGAGGGGGTTCAGTTTGCCATAGAAATTATGATTAGTGCTGCAGAAAGAAAACTTAGGGCACATTTTGACTTCTCAAATCCTCTTCTATTTCATTAAAAAGTTCTGACATGCAGACTGAAACATGCACTTTGAAAACCAGCAGCATACTTCCCTGGTGAACAGTAGCTTTGCTACAGTGATCTAATGAGCAACTAGAGTGCTACCATTCAGAATTTATGGCAAATGTGTCACATCTGAATGCCTTCTTGATGGAATCAAAGTAAACAAGCATTGAAAATGCAATAGGTCTCGCCCTCGTTTAAGTTAAAGCAATTCTGTTTGTAATTAGGTGGCTTTTTAGCTTTGCTTGTATTAGAGTTTTTCAAACTTTCATATACATACCATGCATATGTATGCATATATGTATATGTATATGTTTGCATGAATTTATATTTATATAGATATGCAGATTATATTTATATGTTTATATATGTATATATATATATATACACATACATATATATAAATGCATATGCATATATATGCATATCTATATGTGCATATATGTGCATGTACAGAGAGGTAGAGAGGTAGAGGTGTATAGTTAGAGGTTTAGAGGTAGAGAGGTAGAGGTAGAGAGTAGTAGAGAGAGAGGTAGAGAGGTAGAGAGTAGAGAGCGAGTAATAGAGAGTAGAGAGTGAGTAGTAGAGAGTAGTAGAGAGTAGTAGAGAAAGTATCAGAGAGTGAGTAGTAGAGAGTAGTAGAGTGAGTAGTAGAGAGTGAGTAGTAGAGAGTGAGTATTAGAGAGTGAGTAGTTGAGAGTAGTAGAGAGTAAGTAGTAGAGTGAGTAGTAGAAAGTAGTAGAGAGAGAGTAGTAGAGAGTGAGTAGTAGAGAGTAGTAGAGAGTGAGTAGTAGAGAATGAGTAGTAGAGAGTAGTAGAGAGTGAGTAGCAGAGTGAGTAGTAGAGAGTAGTAGAGCGAGAGTAGTAGAGAGTGAGTAGTAGAGAGTAGTAGAGAGTGAGTAGTAGAGAGTGGTAGAGAGAGTAGTAGAGAGTGAGTAGTAGAGAGTGAGTAGTAGAGAGAGAGTAGTAGAGAGTAGTAGAGTAGTAGAGCGTGAGTAGTAGAGAGTGAGTAGTAGAGAGTAGTGGAGTAGTAGAGAGTGAGTAGTAGAGAGTGAGTAGTAGAGAGTGAGTATTAGAGTGAGTACTAGAGAGTAGTAGAGAGCGAGTAGCAGAGAGCAAGTAGTAGAGAGTGTGTAGTAGAGAGTGAGTAGTAGAGAGTGAGTAGTAGAGAGAGTAGTAGAGAGTGAGAAGTATAGAGAGTAGTAGTGTAGTAGAGAGTGAGTAGTAGAGTGAGTAGTAGAGAGTAGTTGAGAGCGAGTTGTAGAGAATCAGTAGTTGAGAGTGAGCAGTAGAGAGTAGTAGAGAGTGAGTAGTAGAGAGTGAGTAGTACAGAGTGAGTAGTAGAGAGTAGTACAGAGTGAGTAGTATAGAGTAGTAGAGCGAGTAGTAGAGAGTGAGTAGTAGAGAGAGAGTAGTAGAGAGTGAGTAGTAGAGTAGTAGAGAGTGAAAGGTAGAGAGTAGCAGAGAGTAGTAGAGTGAGTAGTAGAGAATAGTAGAGAGTGAGTAGTAGAGTGAGTAGTAGAGAGTAGTAGAGTAGTAGAGTGTGAGTAGTAGAGAGTGAGTAGCAGAGAGAGTAGTAGAGAGTGAGTAGTAGAGTAGTAGAGAGTGAAAGGTAGAGAGTAGCAGAGAGTAGTAGAGTGAGTAGTAGAGAATGAGTAGTAGAGAGTGAATAGTAGAGAGTGAGTAGTAGAGAGAGAGTAGTAGAAAGTGAGTAGTAGAGAGTAGTAGAGTGAGTAGTAGAGAGTGAGTAGTAGAGTGTAGTAGAGAGTAGTAGAGAGAGAGTAGTAGAGAGTGAGTAGTAGAGAGAGGAGTAGAGTAGTAGAGAGTGAGTGCTAGAGAGCAGCAGAGAGTAGTAGAGTGAGTAGTAGAGAGTAGTAGAGAGTGAGTAGTAGAGAGTGAATAGTAGAGACTGAGTAGTAGAGAGAGAGTAGTAGAGAGTGTAGTAGAGAGTGAGTAGTAGAGAGTAGTAGCGAGTGAGTAGTAGAGAGTAGTAGAGAGTGAGCAGTAGAGTAGTAGAGAGTGAGTTGTAGAGAGTAGTAGAAAGTAGTAGAGTGAGTAGTAGAGAGTGAGTAGTAGAGAGTGAATAGTAGAGAGTAGTAGAGAGTGAGTAGTAGAGAGTAGTAGAGCGTGAGTAGTAGAGAGTGAGTAGTAGAGAGTGAGTAGTAGAGAGTAGTAGCGAGTGAGTAGTAGAGAGTGAGTAGTAGAGTAGTAGAGAGTGAGTAGTTGAGAGTGAGTAGTAGAGAGTGAGTAGTAGAGAGTGGTAGAGTAGTAGGGAGTAGTAGAGAGTGATTAGTAGAGAGTGAGTAGTAGAGAGAGAGTAGTAGAGTAGTAGAGAGTCAGTAGTAGAGTAGTAGAGAGTAGTCAGTCAGTGTCAGTCAATGTCAGTCAATGTCAGTCAGTCAGTGTCAGTCAGTCTGTCAGTGTCAGTCAATCAGTGTCAGTCAGTGTCAGTCAATCAGTGTCAGTCAGTCAATGTCAGTCAGTGTCAATCAGTGTCAGTCAGTGTCAATCAGTCAGTGTCAGCTAGAGCAGCTCTGCTGACCTGGTTCTCTGGCTCTAAAGCAGCTCTGCTGACCTGGTTCTCTCTCTCTAAAGCAGCTCTGCTGACCTGGTTTCTCTGGCTCTACAGCAGGTCTGCTGACCTGGTTCTCTGGCTCTAGAGCAGCTCTGCTGACCTAGTTCTTTTGCTACAGAGCAGCTCTGCTGATCTAGTTCTCTGGCTCTGCAACAGCTCTGCAGACCTGGTTCTCTGGCTCTAAAGCAGCTCCGTTGACCCAGTTCTATGGCTCTGAAGCAGTTCTGCTGACATGGTGCACTGGCTCTATAGAAGCTCTGCTGACCTGGTTCTCTCCCTCTAAAGCAGCTCTACTGACCTGGTTTCTCTGGCTCTGCAGCAGCTCTGCTGACCTGGTTCTCTGGCTCTAGAGCAGCTCTGTTGACCTGGTTCTTAGGCTCTAGACCAGCTCTACTGACCTGGTTCTATGGCTCTGAAGCAGCTCTGCTGATTTGGTTCTCTGGCTCTAGAGTAGCTCTGCTGACCTGGTTCTCTTGCTCTAAAGCAGCTCTGCTAACCTGGTTCTCTGGCTCTAAAGCAGCTCTGCTGGCCTGGTTCTCTGGCTCTAAAACAGCTCTGCTGACCTGGTTCTCTCCCTCTAAAGCAGCTCTGCTGACCTGGTTTCTCTGGCTCTACAGCAGATCTGCTGACCTGGTTCTCTGACTCTAGAGCAGCTCTGCTGACCTAGTTCTTAGGCTCTAGAGCAGCTCTGCTGACCTGGTTCTCTGGCTCTACAGCAGCTCTGCTGACCTGGTTTTCTGCACTCACGACGCACGCACCCGACTTCGCGAAAATATATTTAAAAAATAATATAAGTTTCTTATAAGTACAAATATATTATTTTGATGAATATCTTACATAATCTCTTGCCTTAATATGTATATTAAAGACACATACATATCATTTTGGAACATACATTTTTTTTTGCGGGAGTCGCGCACCCAGCGCGCCCCAGCACGTATATGATGTCACGCGGGACCTGCAAGCGTGCAAACATCTCGTACCGTAATGCGCATGTGTCGTGAATGCGCGGGAGCAGGAGTCGCAGACTGGTCGCATCCCAATCGCGCATATCACGTGATATTAAATGTATATGATGTAACTGAAAAACACGCAGCCGTCGCACACCATACACGGATCCTTCATGACTTTTCTAAAATGGCGGCTATAATGTGCACACCCACCGTGATGTGTACACTTTGAGTGCGTGACTTTTTAAAGAAAATGATATAAATATATTAAAATAAAAAATGAAAACAAGAAAATTAATCAATATTTCAGTTTTAATTAAAAAATCATTTTTTGCAATTTTCAGAAAAATATATAATGTTATTTAATGAATAAAATATTTATAAATAAACTGTTAAAAAACTGTAGAAAATCAGTACAAAAAATAGATATAACTACTATCACACTTAAAAGTTAGCATTTAAAAAACCTTTGAAATTCACTGAAAAAAAACATAGGTTTCAGAGACGTTATAGTTAGAAATTAGCATTTAAAAAACCTTAGAAATTCACAGAAAAAACCATAGGTTTCAGGGGTGTTATAGTTAGCTGCCCATTTCACTCGTACAAAACCATAGAAATTCCTCCGTTATAGTTAGTTCTGCTAACTATAACTCACGCGCCCGCAATGCACTGCTGATGATGTCACATATTGCATCATTCATGACATGGTCAGTGACATCACTGATGACATCACTGATGACATCTCAAATAACATCACTGATGACATCATCCACTTGACAATCCGATACACCACATCATACACTAGTATAACCTTTCATCACTCACTGTAAAATACAGAGTACCATATTTGAAACCATTGACACACCAATACCAGTTACTACATACCCACTTACTGATTCCTAAGTCTACACACACAACTACCCATCCAACAACAGAATCATCTATACATGCAGTCATTAACCCCTTCGCCGCGGCAGGAATTCCGCCGCGACGCTGGGGGGGGGGTTTTGGGGGGCAGCACGGTGGCGCTGTGCTCATGACGGAACCGCTCCGTCACAAGCCACGGTTGAGCTGTGCTCATGACGGAGTGGTTCCGTCACGTCTCCGTCAACGGCCGCAGCATGACGGAACCACTCCGTCATGAGCACAGCACAACCGTGGCTCATGACGGAGTGGTTCCGTCATGAGCAGGGAAGGGGTTAATTAATAGAACACTATCAAATGCACTTATACACATATATAGACATTGACACATCAGCAGTCATCTTAGTCGGTTATGCAGTCATCCTACTCACTCATGAAAAAAATGTATCGCACTTAAATTTACTCACTTACACAATTATCCAACGACACCTCATTTATTCAAACACATAGTAACTCATCGTTAACATGTTAAAAAAGCACCATTACAATTATACACTCATTCATATATTTACTCTCACAATCACTGACTCTTACACAAACTTATTTATATACACCAACTCTCACATACAATGCCTTTTATTTTTTTACTTTGTTGAAGATGTACAACTAAAACATATATTCGCTCACCAACACACAAATAAATACACTCAGTCACCCAAACAACTGTTTCCACATGCACTCTTAAACCCATACACCTAGTCAATCAACCATTCACACATCTATGCATAGAGTTTCACACACCCCATCCAACCACACACAAACTCAGTGTCCCATACAAATACTCACCCAACTAATCAATAACTAATATACACACTCATGTAGTTAGTGACCAACTGAGGCAGCATGTTATACAACAAGAGAGACAGTGCTGCACACATTCACATAGTTTAGTTACTAATCCATGTATTAAGTGAGACACTTTTAATTACTCACTTAAAAAGACAGTCAGACAGCTACTAAATCCTCCATCCAGACAGTTATATATCCACTCAATCTTCAATACAGATTGGTATATATATAATACATATTTAAATTTCAAACTAAACCACATTCAGTGGATGATGTCATCAGTGATGTCATCAGTGATGTCATTTGAGATGTCATCAGTGATGTCATCAGTGATGTCACTGACCATGTCATGAATGATGCAATATGTGACATCATCAGCAGTGCATTGCGGGCGCGTGAGTTATAGTTAGCAGAACTAACTATAACGGAGGAATTTCTATGGTTTTGTACGAGTGAAATGGGCAGCTAACTATAACACCCCTGAAACCTATGGTTTTTTCTGTGATATATATATATATATATATATATATATATATATAAACTTCATTGATATGATGCCTCGCTGTGCATGGAGAGTCAGTCCTTCACTCATTCGGATACGTTTAAGATAAAATTGAGAGCCAGGTTTGGCCAGACTGGGACCGACAGCAGTTGGTGGAGACTGGAGAAAGGACTGAACCACCAGGTTTTTCACCAGGAGGGTAAGTGCTCTCGGTTAAGTCATTAAGAGGCACTAGTATTGCCACCGGGTTTGAGGCCGCTGGTTAGGTTCTGGTAGTGTCAGATCGTCTAAAGATTCTTTGGCTCCATTGGTTTGCCTGGGACGCAGCTAAAAGTGAAGCCTGTAGACTATGCAAAAGTATTCTAAGGCATCAGGTGCTTCTGCAAAATCCAAGGCCTCAGTTCTGGCACAAAGGATCAAAAAACATGTAGGACAGCCAGCAGCATGGGCTAGCAGCACCTCTTTGCTATGAAAGGAGTTAGTTATGGTTCCGGGTACGGTAAATCTTGATGACAACCTGTCATCTCCAGATGCCACTGAACATGCTGATCTTGAGATAGCTGGCTCTATTTCTCTGCAGGACAAAAATCTCCTAGATACTGGAACCCTCATTACAAAACAGTTGGTCGGGGGAGATACATCTGAGCTCTCCTCAGAGTCAAAATTAAGTTTCAGTCCATGCCTGGGTACAGTTCAGTAGTATTTTTATTTATTATTTATGTATTTTATAGTTTTATAGAGCGCAAACTTGACCCGTAAGGGTATCAGAGCGCTTTACAGGAGAACATAGCAGGGTACAATAGGCAAGGAATCACATTAGGGTAGCGGACACATATGTACAGTTTACATATAAGTAACTCCAGATAAGGCCCCAGATTTCTTGAAGAGGTAGAACGGTATTCCGAAGGAGGCGCTAGTTAGTTTTCAGTCAGCTGTCAAAGCTGCAATTTGTAGATTTGGAATTATTAGAATGAACTCAGATAAATAGGGTAAGCATGTCCCTTTGATACATAATTCTAATATACTATGAAATTAAATCAGAATTTCTATATTAACACATCTGACTTCATATTTAGAGACTAACAGGCAAAATCAAGAACTGTGAAGGATATGTTTGTTCCAGATACGACCTTTATGAAGATGACTATAATGTAGGGGTGGGCGGAATTTGCAAAATTAACTTTCGCAAATTATCTCGAAAATGTTTAAAATTATCGCAAACAAGCGGAAATATCGCGAAGATGCGGAAGTTTTTTACTGGCATGTTCGCGAGATTTTCTGCATGGTTGCGGGTCGCCAACTTACCCATGTGGTTGCTTGCGGGCGCGGCCATCTTGTTTTAAGTTGTCTCGCAGTGCATGATCGCGAAAAGAAAGACGTGATCGCGCGATGCATGACGTCACTGCGGGCGCGAACAGTCGCGAGACAGCGCAAATGGCTAAAAACAATACAACATCTCATGGAGAACGCGACCGGATCCTGAAAACTTGTCGGCGAACGCAGGGATTCAGGTAAGGCGATCACGCGCAAGAATGTATTATTTTACAGCGCGAGCAAGAAACAAATTATCGCCAAGCTGCGGAAACCGGAATTTTTGACATTTTCGCGCTCTCCGCGGAACTCGAAAATGTCAAATTATCGCAATTTCCGCGAACGGAACGAAATTTTCGCCCAGGCCTACTATAATGCATACCTGAGACAAACTGTGGGCTTTATCTCAGGTAGCTTACACATTGATTTATATCCTATTAGTTCTCTACTAACTCTGAGACCTACTATGACTAATTTTTACTTTGCGCTAATTTCTACATTACACTTTAGGTTAATATTTTCTCTTCTTTACTCTAAACACACTTATCTCACTTTTCAGAACACATTGGGTGTGTAATACTTTACTGGTGAAGAGCTCTAAGAATAATGCGAACTTGGATTCCAGCTGGGGTATATGCAGTCATATACATTATCAAATTTAAATTTACTTTTTCCTGCCAATCTTAATTACTTTATTTAATTCTTTACAGGTAACCCCCGTCATTTTAAGGGTTTTCTAATCCCTCTATTTGTGGTCCTGAGGAAGGTGGTTCTCCACCGAAACGCGCGTAGACCAAGACCTTAATACTATCACCATAGAGGAGTGGTCCCAGGAGATACAGTATCATCAGAAACAACCATCATTGTTTTTGTTTTTTCTCCATTTGATTTTGTTGGACCTTATATAGCATTTGTATTTTTTGTTATTTTTTTTAAAAAAAGTATGAGGATGATTGATGTATGTTTGGAGAAGTGAGTATGATGAGAACATATTTGGGTGAATAGCGGTGGGATTATGTATGTTTATGTATACTTATGAACATAATTTTGTTGTTGTGAATTATATGCAGAAATTGTCTACTATGTATAAAGCATTTGATGCCATGATTATAGATGAATTTTTTAAAAAAAAATGAAAAATAAAATGAGTTTAAAAATTATTTTGTAGTCAATGTATCTCTAATCAATGGACTTGCTGTTGGCAGGATATGAACCTGAATAGGTCTCTCCACAAATAATATAGGTTCTGATAGAGATTTCTATTTTTCTTCTATTTCTCTGCAGGACAAAAATCTCCTGGATACTGGAACCCTCATCCCAAAACAGTTGGTCGGGGGAGATACATCTGAGCTCTCCTCAGAGTCAAAATTAAGTTTCAGTCCATGCCTGGGTACAGTTCAGTAGTATTTTTATTTAATATTTATGTATTTTATAGTTTTTATAGAGCGCAAGCTTGACCCGTAAGGGTATCAGAGCGCTTTACAGGGTAACATAGCAGGGTACAATAGGCAAGGAATCACATTAGGGTAGCGGACACGTATGTACAGTTTACGTATAAGTAACTCCAGATAAGGCCCTAGATTTCTTGAAGAGGGAGCTCGGTATTCCGAAGGAGGCGCTAGTTAGTTTTCGGTCAAGGTCTGTGTATTTGTACGAGGCAGCATTTGGAAGAGGAATTTACCCATAAGGAAGGTATTGGCCTCCTTTTTGAAACTTGCCAGAGAAGGGATTTTTCTGATGGCGGGCAGGAGAGAGCTCCATATTCTTGGAGCGGATCCAGAGAAAGCCCGGTTAAAAGTTTTGTGTGTGATGCAAGCCAGTTTGAGTTGTATTCTGGCCTCGAGGGGAAGCCAGTTCAAAGCTTTCAGGTGTGGAGAGATATGGTCGAATTGTTTTGAGCTTGTAAGAAGTCTGGCGGCAGCATTAAGGCAGGCTTTTAGGGGTGCCAGGGAGATCTTGGGTAAACCTGAGAGAGTGGTACAGCCATATTCCAGTCTGGAGATTACTAGCGCTTGGACTGCGCTTTTTAGTTCAGTAGCGTCAAGGAAGGGTTTCAGTTTCCAGAGGTAGCTCAAGTGGAATCTGGCTGATTTGGCCATCGAGTTGATGTGGTCTTGCATGTTCAAATTGCAGTTTTGCTGAGTTCACGATGGTCAGTGGGCAATCTAAGGCTGTGATAGCCTTGATCCATATCTGCATCTCGGGATTGGTTTTTGGAGGGGCAATTAGGAGAAATTCTGTTTTCTTAGCGTTGAGTTTAAGTTGATTGGAGGTGAGCCAATGGACGGTTGATTTCAGGGCCTCATTCAGGGAGAGAATATCCTCGAGAGAAGAGGCTTTGATGTAGAGCTGAGTGTCATCAGCATACATATGGTATGAGATATTCGCTGTGCATAGTACTTCGGCAAGTAGTTCAAGGTAAAGGTTGAAGAGGGTAGGGGACAGGGTAGATCCTTGAGGGACTCGGACCTTGACCGGAGAGGGAGCAGATAGGTTGCCGTTAATTAGGAATCGCTGCGATCGGTTGTGGAGGAAGGATCAAAACCATTCTAGAACAGAGCCTTCCAAATCCATCCTGAGTTTGAGACGTTCGATTAGTTTTTCGTGGTTGACAGTGTCGAAGGCTGAGGATAGATCTAAGAGGATTAGAAGGCACGTTTTCCCTTGGCCCAGGGCTTGGAGGGCATCTTCAACGATGTGGAGCATGGTCGTTTCAGAACTGTGCCCAGGTCTGAATCTAGATTGGAAGTCATCGAGAAGGTGGAAGTTGTTGATGTGCTGACTTAGTTGCTGCTATACACACTTCTCCAACACTTTGGCTAAGAGGGGGATATTGGAGATAGGTCTGAAATTGTCGGGATGGCTGGATCTAGTGACGGTTTTTTCAAAATGGGAAGGACTTGGCCGGCTTTCAGAGAGTCAGGATTGGAACCCTGCTGGAGCGAGGCGTTAATTATTGCAGTCCAGCTAGGAATAATGGATTGGACGACGGCCGCTAGGCAGTTAGAGGGAAGCGGGTCATTGAAATGGTTATTCAGGTTTAGGGATGATAGGATTTTAGATACGGAGTCTTCGTCATAGAGGTTGAAGTCAGTCCAAAGTGCTTGATTTTTGGGTGAAGTCTGTGGGGGCATCGCAGGAGGAGGTGGCAGGCCAGGAAGGGATAGAGAATATGTGGCAGCACTAAATTCATTTTCTAAGGCTGCGACTTTGTCCGCGAAAACGGATTAGAATTCCTCAGATGATATTAAAGACTTGGGGGTTTCTTTCGAGGTTTTGACCAGTTTATTGGATTGGTGTTTGACCAAATCGAAGAGCTTGCGAGGTCTGTTCTTGGCGTTCTCAAGTTCGCATCTGAAAAATTATTTTTTAGAGTTAAGGCTGCTCTTGTTGTAGGCATTTCTGGCCTGGCGGAGACGTTTTAGATGTGTGGCGGAGGGGTCCTGTCTCCAGATTCTTTCGGATTGCCAGAGGCATCTCCTCTCAATTTTGAGGGGTCCAGTGAACCAGGGGTTCCTGTCTTTGGTTTGGGTTCTTTTTAGCTTTAGTGGGGCTAGGTCATCCATAATGTTCGAGTAGTGATTATTGAGGTCATTGACCGTTGAGAAATGCGAGGGGGGAGGTCAGACTTGCAGCGAGCCTTCAGTTCATTGTGGTCCAGTTTTCTAGTGACGATAATCCAGCGTTTGGGAATCACTGGTTGAGGTGCCCTTATCTTGTGGGTGCCAGGTAGCAGGAATGGTCAGACCAGTCGCACGGGTCTATGGAGATAAGCTTGACTGTTGATTCCTTGGAGATGATCCAGTCAAGGATGGCAACCCTTTCGAGTGTGTTGGGAGTGAACAGGTTTGGGTCAGGGCTTGATCTGACAGGAGGTCTTTGATGGCGTTGACATGAGGGTCCTTGGGGTCATTCCAATCCAGGTTGAAATCACCCAGGAAGATATCTTTGGAATAAGAGGAGAACTTAGCAGTAATAAGTACCATGAGGTGGTCAGTGAAGGAGTCGTTCGTGCCAGGGGGTGACAAATGATGTGTAAATTGCACAAAAGGGTGGAGTTGCTACAAATGGAGAGTACGAGGTATTGGCAAGAGTCGGTGGAATCTGCCAGACGTTCTGTGGCACTGAGGTTGGAGCGGTAGATGCAGGCGATGCCTCCTCCTTTCTTGCTAGATTGCCTGTCCAGCCTGGCAATGTTATAGCCGGGAGGGACTAAGAGGTCCAGGCAAGGAGATGAAGAATCGTTGAGCCATGATTCTGTTAGGATAGCTAAGTCGGAGTTTTTGTTCAGGATGAGTGCAATGTCAACGGCGTGTTTAAACACCGATCGGCAGTTGATTAAAAGGCCAGACAGAGAGGAATCAGCGGGAGTGTCGGGAGTCAGGGTGGACAAGTGTACAGGCGCTAGGTTGCTCTTGACCACACTTCTGTTGCGGAGGGTAGCCGATCTGTTGGTGTTGATAGAGACTGTGCGGATGGCATGTTCGGATCTCATGTCTAGCGGGCAAAGGGTAGTTAGGGCAGAGTTGTAGTCGCTGAGGATGGCAAGGATTTCCTCTTCAGTGAGGTCTAGCGGACATGGGGTGGCATGTGTGGAGTTGTAGGAGAGGGCGAGAGCTAGGGTTTCTTCCTCTGAGAGGTGGCATGGTTGCTTGCGAGGGTGAAGATGTCTCAAGGGTAGTGGTAGAAGGTGCCTGGGGAACTCTGTGGTGTGGGGGTGGAGTTCCACTGCGTTTTGAGGTTGGCGAAGGAGAGTTCAGCGAGGATCATTAGATCTAGTATGGAGATATGGATACTCTGAGTTAGTTTGGCAGCTCTGGAGTGCAGGGTTTCTTAATCCCTATAGGAGGGAGACGTTAGCGGGCAGGGGTGCAGTAGCTCTGGGACAGTACTATCGGACTCCCTGTAATGGGGAGGCGTTAGAGGGCAGGAAGGCAGTAGATCTTGAGCCCTAGTATCGGCATGCATAGGAGACCGGGTAGAACGGGTAGCTCGACCTGTATCGTGGGTTTCCAGTGACAGACCTGTCTCATGGTCAGGGTGTGGGACTGGCGGGGAGTAGACCAATGGTATGGAGACGAGTCTATTGGCAAGGCTAGGAGATGAGTTAGCGATGTTGGGAAGAGCAGTGGTAGAAACTCTTAGGGAGGTGGTTTGTGGGCTGGGCGGGCAGGTTCGATCTGTGTCACAGGTGTTTGGAGGTGTATCAGACTCACAGTTAGAGTGGGGAGCTGAAGGGGAGGAGATCAGAGGTGCAAGGATTATTCTCCTGGTACGGTCAGGAGCCGTGCGAGAAGGGCATGGAATGATCTGTGTTGGGAGCCAAAGGAGTGATGGTTAGAGGGTGTCTAGGGACGCTAGTCGGACTGGTCAGAGGGTCGTGGGGGCAAGTGATAGTTGCCCTGTTAGTGTTGCTCACATGGTTGCTGAGGTTGGAGAAAATGCTTGCAAATTTGTTAAGGTTTGTGGATGAGGCTTGGATCAAGACAATGCCGCTTTTGTAGAGGGGGCTTGTGAGGTCAGCTTGCAGGGTTGCGGAGGGTGCTATTGTAAGCTTAGTGCCATGTGGAATTTTCCTGGTTGCACGTACGTTAAGGAGGTGCACAAAGGTTTTGCACCAGAAGGGGGTTCTTCTTGACTAGAAGATTAGGTCATTGATGACTGTGCCATTGTCTGTGCTGTAACGTAGGTCAGAAACCAATGTCTCAGGGTGACTCTTCAGGGTGGAGTGCTTAAAGGTCTTTGGGGCGGCTTTGGAGAGGTTGGGAGGGTAAACCAGAGCAATAGGGAATTCCCCAGTATCACTTAGGCTGGGCCCAGCCATGCTGGCTAGGTTGGGTACTATAGCAGCGACACAGGTCAGTTAAGCAGTTGAGCCGCTGTCTGATCGTAGGGGTAGAGATCCACACGTGCTAGCGATGATCGGAGGAGGCCATATGTAAAGGTAAGGCTGCAGTGGAGAGCTGAGTGACTAGTGCAGTCGCAAGGCCTCGGTCCTGGGTGACGACCAGGCGGACAGGGGCTAATAGGCATCGGAGCTCACCGGACCACAGGGGGTTCTGGGATCCTGTTCCAGAGCAGTGCAGCAGAGGCACTAGGGAGACAGGTTTATGAGACTCGGGGGTCGGTTCATGGCTTCAGCAACTAGCTGGGTTTGAGAAGCTGTTAGATATGTTGGTGATTTCAAAGGCTAGCTGGAGTGACGGTAGTCATGTTGATTTACTACGCCGCCATTTTAAGGTCAGGTATTGGGAGGCCATTACAATGTCCTCTTAAAGCCGCCATTTAGGGTCAGGAAGCAAGCCGATTGCAATGTTAATTGGGCCTGTCCTGGGTATGTGTCACATTCACATAGGCTGGAAAAGCATTAGTGCCTCCTAAGGTATTTGCAATTGTCTTGTTAAGTGTGAGGCGACAGTAGTGAGGGGAAAAACAGAGATCCTCGTAAAGGCGTCCATTTTGGGTCCAGGCAACCATCAACCAGTATTAGTGTTCACATCAATAAATCTTGTTTACCCACCTTTAGTTTAGAATGAGCGCCAATCTAGTGTGCAGCTACAGTAATGAGGGAAGCAGAGATCATCGAGATGGGGAGGCACTGCCATTTTAGGTCCAGGGAACCTTCAGCCATTATTTGAATAAAACAATAATCCCCAAATCACCCATCTCTGGACCAGCATGAACGAGCGCCAATCCAATCTGTGGAAAGTGCTGGCAGGGGGGAAGCCGCCGAGAGACGCAGGCTCCATGAGGGGCTCCACCGGGTTCCAGGCAGTGACTGTAGGACTCAGAGATCCTCGAGACAGTGAGGTGCCACCATTTTGGGTCCAGGCAACCCTCAGTCAGCAGTCGATTAAAAACAATAATCCCTAAGTCACCCTCCGCTAGAGCAGCACGAACGAGCACCAATCCAATCAGCGGAAGTGCTGGCAGGGGGAAAGACGCTGAGAGAAACAGGCTCCAAGCGGGGCTCCACCGGGCTCCAGGCAGGGACTGTAGGACTATAAAGAGAGTCCGTCGGAGAGCACGATCCAGACAGGACGGAGCTGCAGAGCAGGAGGCTGCATGGGGGGTCAGAGCTGCAGCCGTAACTCCAGCCACATCCAGGAGTTCGCCGCCTGCCGGTAGCGACTCGTCGGCGACTCTGCTGAGCCACGGGGAGGTTCCGCGAGCCGGTGGCCGCTCAGCTGAGCAACGATGGGATCCCACGACAGAAGGTGTCGAGATCTAGATCCTCTGCGGGCCAGACTGCGCGTGTTCACAGAGGACCCCAGCACCAGGCAGTCGTGGGCTCGCTGTAATGTAGTCGGTCCCACAGCGGTAAACCAACCTGGGAGGATCCAGCGGCTGGGCAGAGCAGGAAAAGCAGGCAGCACCCCGGTCACCGCGGCGATGGGTCAGCAGGTAGAAAGGCTGTGAAGTAAAGCTGCCATGCTACGGAGGGCGCCCCCGTCAACTTCAGCAAAACTTCGGCTTCAGCGTGAGCAGGTAGGGGGGCCGGGGCCAGGAGCCGGTAGGGGGCCGGGGGAGCAGTTTATACAGGGATATCTACCAAAAGGCAATCCCCAAACCGGGAGCTCCTTGGGAGGCTCCTACTCGGCGGACATCTTCCTGCAAAAGTATCCTTTTGTTTAAACAAAATAAAGTAAGCATTGAGGTTTAGGTATTGAATGATACACAGTCACTTGCTTCTTCTCTTTCTCTAGCACCTGCATCGGCGGAAAGAGTTCCACTTAGAATTGGAGGTCAAAAATATACTCAATTTAATCTTGGACGGGATTAAGGACTTGAGGGCCTCCCAAGCATCAGAAACTGCTGATTTACATGCCATGCTATCAAAATTGAGAAAGCCATTGCTCAGCTCCCAGAGAGACTAAAGGAGGATGAGTTCCAGTTGTATGAGCTGGAGCACCAGCTTGTTACAAGGCAGAAGGCAATTGGCTAGTTTCATAAACAATAGTCCTGGCTCGAAAATAAGATAAAGGAGCCTGAAAGTGTTTCACGCCACTCCAATTTGCATATTGTAGGGGTGCCCTAGGGTTGTGAGGGTCCACAAATGCTCCAATGGGATGGCTCATTCCAGTTGTTTTGCATTCTCAATCTCAAGATCAGACACCATTCCACTATTTAAGGGTATGTGTCACTCAAGAATATTCTAAGCTCTTTCATTTAAACTATCTTCCAATAATTTATAAGATAAAGGGATTGCTCGATAGATAGACTTTGCTCCCCCTGACTTGGGTAGGCAGAGTGGGTCTTAGTTAAGATGTAATTTCTTCCAATTTTGTTGTTCTCTTTTGCGAATATCCCCATCAGAGTCAATTATAGCTATTTCATGGATCTGGATGTGCTTCTCAGGAGCTTTATTTGGAATAACAAAGCACATAGGGTTAAATATTCTGTCCTTCAGTTAGATATTTTACATGGTGTGTTGGCTTCTTCCCAATTTCAAGGTTATTATCAGGTGACACTCTTGGATTTATGAACAAGAGTTTTGGAGGGCGGAGTTACAATGGACTCCTTCTTTCTTGAAAGAATGATGCAGGATGCTGGTACTCAATTACAATTTTTTATTACAGTTCCCAAATGTATAAAATAAACACCAGATTTAAGGTCTTAGCAGATATAGGAGCTAGACCTTTGAGTATATATTGTTTTTATGAAGTCTCCTCAGGCTGGGTGTTTCTTACGCTTCAGGAGATAGGCCATCTGGTCTTGACAATTTCGCCGGCCGCAGTCAGCCTTTGGGTTCACTCCAGGTTCAGAGATGGGACCATTTTTTCTCGAGGGAAGATGGAGGACTTTGCTCAAAATTTCTGTGTGTCAATGGGTGTGCCAGTGCATGCTTTACGGAGTTGTAGAGTGTGTAGAGTGTGTCACTGTGTGTATGACTGGGTGAGTGAATGTCAGTTAATGCATCAGTGTGTCCATGGAAGTGTCATTGTATCTATTAGTGAGACCTAGAGTGCATCAGTGTGTGAATGACTGAGTGAGTGAGCATGTCAGATAATGCATCAGTGTGTTCATGGGTGTGAACAAGGTCTGTGGCTTTATCTGGGCTGCCATCAGATTCTCTTTTTGTGTAGGGCTTAAAATTGTGATCTCAGTCTCAATAGTCAAACTGTACTCCAAGCCTTATTCAGGTCGAGGAGGGTCGGGATAGGTAATTGGCACCGACTAATATGTAATTTAGGGGTAAAACCATATCATATTAAGAATATTTGGGATGAAATACTGTTAACAACACATTGTGATTTCTCAGAGAGAGATGACAGACTATGTTGGTTTTTGGAAGCAGAAGTAAGCTTTCATAGATTCATGCGAAAGTTAAAACTCAGACGTTTCTTTGAGAACGTACTTACTGAATCGTCAACACAACCATCGGATACTTTGCAAGGTTTGAAGCCTAAAAGTACTTTTATGGCTCCTGTGAGCCACAAAGTTTTAGACACTTTTGAGACTCTAGTGAAGCACGACTTGCAAATTATCTTCAGACATAACAAGATCAAACAATTCAATTTAACATCCAAAGACAAATTTTTACTAAAACACCTAGCTCATGATCCCAACATCACCTTCCTTAACGCTGATAAAGGGGGTGCACTCGTTGTAATGGACACAGGTCATTATAACCGTAAATTGGAAGAACATGTATCTGATACTGGGACTTATTCAATTCTAGATCATAATCCCACATTTTATATTCAACTAGTTTTGCAGAACATTATCGACAAAGCAGTCCTATTTGGTACCATTGGAGAAACGGAGCGTAAATTTCTTATTCTAAATTTTCCCAAGTGTCCAACGCTACGTATGTTACCTAAAATTCACAAAAATCTAGCTGATCCCCCAATGAGACCAATTGTCTCCACTCGGGGTTCACTTCATGAACCAGTGGGGAAGTACCTTGACAAACACTTTCAACCATTGGTCCAAGCCATGTCCACATACGTAAGAGACACAACCGATTTCTTGAACATTTTACTAAATTTCACTACCCAATGGGAGAATGACATGTATTTTTGCACCATAGACGTCACGTCTCTTTACACGTCTATTCCACATAACCTTGGCATGGAAGCCATTGAATTCTTTTTACTTCAGTCACAGATACCACAGGATCGACAGGTTCTTTTATTAGAACTGCTACATTTCACGTTATACCACAGTTATTTTTGTCACAACAATCGTTTCTTTTTGCAACTCAATGGTACTTCCATGGGTAATTTTGCAGCTCCCAGCTATGCCAATTTGTTTATGCACAAATTCGAATTGGACCATATCATCAACAACGATCCATGGAAATCGCATTTACTCCTTTTCTTACGGTACATTGACGACATTTTTCTGATTTGGCGTGGTCCAAAAATCTTTTTAACTGAAGCCATTGATCAACTCAATCAGGTCAATGAAAGATTGAAATTCACGTTTAACATTGATAAATCTCACATCAATTTTTTGGATGTTTTCATCTACATCAAACACCATCGCATAGAAACTAACCTGTACAGAAAGGATACTGACAGAAACAATCTTCTACATTTTTCTAGTTTTCATCAACCTACACTCAAGAGTCATTTACCATTCTCTCAAATTCTTAGGATTAAACGCATCATTTCAGAACCTAAACAACTAGAACAACACATTTCTATCATGGAACGTCGTTTTCTTGACAGAGGTTATCCGCCTGAAACTCTTGCCAGAGCCATTGACAAAACTTCCATGAAACAGAGAGTGCAACTATTGGATCAACAACAGAAAAACATCAAATCAGCTTCCAGAGCTGTTATCGTCACCAAATTTTCTACAGAAAATTTTAGTCTCAAGAAGGCTATTCTCAAACATTGGCCCATGTTACAAGTTGAATCTGACTTTAATCAAATCTTTTCTGAAAGACCTTTGTTTGCCTATCAAAGGAGTAAAAATCTCATGGAATTACTGAAACCATCCAATCTAGCTCAGCCAACCTTGCCATACAAGGGCACTATGCCCTGCCACAATTGTGGCAACTGCAACAGCATCATTAAAGGGAACATTGTTCAGCATCCCACACGTGGACACAACATCAAACTATTTGTTTCAGCAACGTGTGACTCCAAAAATCTGGTATATATGTTGAAATGCCCATGTGGCTTAGCATATATCGGCAAAACAGAAAGAAAGATTAAAACACGTTTGAATGAACATAAGAGTAACATCCGTAACAAGAATTTGAAATCTGCAGTCGCAATACATTTCAATGAACACAACCATAACATCAGTCAATTACGATTTTTAGTTTGTGAAATTGTTCCTTTCAAAGAAGGCAGAGATAACCGCAAGTTTCTGATTCAACGCGAAACTTCCTGGATGTACAAAATGAACTCCCTGGTACCTAATGGACTCAATGATCGAATTGAACTCAGTTGCTTCATTTAAACATTTACTGTGCTATGTACTATGTTTCGGGCTCCATGTATTTATCTATGACTAATATTGTATCTGCTTACTGCTCATTATTTTTGTCTCATCCCTTATTCCTAATGTTTATTATTACTTTTCTCTGGTGTCACAATCCTTTTCTTTCAAGCACTTTTATATTTCCTATACCATTCATGTACAGAATTACACTTTTCACCATTGATATTTTTCTGGTTTAACCTTTTCTTTTTAACAGATTTCATTAATTTTCTATTTAACAGATTTCATTAATTATCTGTATTTCTATACGTTTTTCATCCTTTTTCTTCTATATTAATATTAATCGTAGCCTATGCATGTTATTTTATTCAGTTCTCATCGTGATTATTTCTGTCCGTTTCTTGTCTTCGTTTTTGTCTACATTCATTGCACCTTCGTTTCTTTTTTCAATACTTTATTATTAACTTGTAAGCGCACACGTCAATACGTCTTTTTCTCCGTGAACATCACCCATAATCTATATACTGTTATTTTATTGTTCATTTTCTGTTATTTTTTAACATGTTTTATTGTGAAATTTTTTTAGCTTTCTGTTTGTTTTTTTGTCCTGTTCATACCTTTATTCCATTGTGACAATGCGATCACCCACTTTAAGATGGCCGCCGTTCGGCGTTACAAACATGGGTCTTCATTCCATTGTATTTACCTGTTCCGAGATGGCCGCCATTCAGCGTCACATCTATTGCCTGTTTTTACTGTTTATAACGTACACAAACAACAGTTGACATTTGTAATTTGTTAACACGAGCACCCTACACGTTCGCACTGAATTATCCAAAGGTAAATCTACTTTCAGCGGTGCGATTTTTGCTTATTTGGGTTACAATGGATTTTATTTCCTTTTTTGCACTCTTTTTATTGCTTCGTAATCACGTTGATTTTCTTGGTTGTCTAAAAACTTTTTCTTACTTATCTTAACACGCTTTTTTTCGGACTTCCAGTCGATTTTGATTCAATTCTATGGACATCTTTTATTGTTTATCTCTCATTTTTCATCCTTTATCGTTTATCCTTCATTTTTTATCGTTCACCCGTGTGGCATTTCAACATCACCATCACCTTTTGTTTTGATTTGTTACTCTCACTTTGAGCTTTTTGACACACGTATATCTCTCTCAGGTAGCCACAACCTTGATTATAGACAGTCATTTGTTAAGGGGTTGTGATACTCACTCCTACCTTTACATTTTTTAGGATTCCTCCTGACGAAGGGTTACCCACCCGAAATGCATCGGGGATTTTCCTTTATTTACCTTCAAACGCTATTTTGAATTGCCAAAGCAGCCTTATCATTTAAATATTCATGATGGCAATGGATATTATCGTCAAATAAAAACTTAAGATTTACCTTGTTGAACTCTTTCTGGATTAATTGCGACTTCGTCGCACCTTTATCGCTGTGCTACAAGAGGGACACCACTCACAGTAGAGTGGTGCAACTATTGCCTATGTTGGTTTTAGGCCATAAGTCATTGAGAGCTAGGAATTAAAAAAAAAAAATGTATCTCTCACTGGATGGCTTAGTGCACTCCAGAGGCATTAAATAAAATGTTCCAGGCATTTGACAATTGCTGTTTTCATTGTAAGCACCAGGGTGCAGGGGGCTGGCTGCACATTTTTTATTTTTTCCCTATGTTAAGGCCTTTTTGGTTTCAGTTAGCGTCTGTATTAAATTTAGCTATGAGGCAACACTTGATTTAGATCCTGCCTTGTTACTTTTTGGGTTTTTAAATGAAGGTCAATCTTTGAATGTACCAAAATCAGGAAAGAGGTACTTGGCAATTGTTTTAACTATTGCCCTCTCTCTGATTTTGAAAACATAGTGAAGCTGTAGGGTTCCAGTTTATCAAGAATGGCTGAGTAAAATGATTAGAACAAAGCAATATGAGGAAGACTATGAAAAGAGGAATGGGGGTTAAAATGATTTAATGTCTCTTGGCAGTATTTTGATTTAATTATAAAACAGAGCTCCATAGTCTAGCATAGCTCAGCAGAGCTTTAGATCTCATCAAGCTTTATTGTGTTATGTTCTCAGGGCCAGGGCTGCACTACTATGGTAAAATGATAGTACATATTATTCTCAGCTTACTGTGCTGAAGTGCTTTGTATGTTAAACAGATAAAATGATCATGAGAGATAGTTGCACCTGGTCACTATTCAGGTTTGCTGTAGGCCATTACGATATCTGCAGGAAACCATTGTAATGAATCTTATTTAATTTATATGCACTTTATTATGATATATGGCTACTTTAGCGATGAACTTCCATCTTCTTAGTATTTTTCGATTTTGCACTGTATTGTACTTGCAAGAAATACTCTAACTTATATGTACATTTTTAGGGAATCTTAATAATGAATTTCTGTTTTATTTTTAGAACTCCTGCATTTTTAACTATTACCTAAGCTGCCCTATTTTGAAAGAAAGTATTACTTTTAATGTTCATTATTTATGTATAACTATATATTCAGCATTGTACATTGATGGGAAGTTTGAATGATGATTTACATGTTTCTGATCTCCTCAATAAAAAAAAAGAATGTGTTAGTGAGTGGATTTGTGTGTCCATGGGTGTGTCAGTATATGTATCAGTTAGTCCCAGGGTGTCTCAGTGTGTGTATGATGGAGTTGATGATTTTGTGAGACAATGCATCAGTGTGTACATGGGTGGGTTAGTGTATGTATTAGTGAGACCTATATTGTATCAAAGTGTATAGAACTGAATGAGTGAGTAGGTCAGTTAATACATCAATGTGTCAACGGGTGTGTCAGTGTATGCATTACTGAGTTGTAGAGTGTGTCACTGTGTGTATGACTGAGTGAGTGAATGTCAGTTAATGCATCAGTGTGTCCATGGGTGTGTCATTGTATCTATTAGTGAGAACTAGTGTGTGTCAGTGTGTGCATGACTGAGTGAGTGAGCATGTCAGCTAATGCATCGGTGTGTTCATGGGTGTGTCATTGTAAGTATTGTGGAGTCATAAGTTGTCTCAGGGTGTGTAGAAGTAAATGTGTAATTTGTTAGTCAATGCATTAGTGAATTTATGGCTGTGTCAGTGTATGCAGGGGTTATCCTTAGAGAGTGTCTGTGTGTATGTATGAGGAACCATTTGAATGTCATAGTGAATGGATTGGTGTGTCCATAGGTGTGTCAGTGTATGTATCAGTTAGTTCCAGGTTATCCCAATGTGTATATGAGTGAATCACTGATTTTGTCAGAGAATGTGTCAGTGTGTGCACCGGTGTATTAGTGTATGTATTAGTGAGACCTAGAGTGTATCAGAGTGTAAAGAACTGAATGAGTGAGTATGTCAGATAATACAGCTGTGTGTCAATGGGTATGTCAGTTTATGGATTAGTGAGTTGTAGAGTTTGTCACTGTGTTTATGGCTGAGTGAGTGAATGTCAGTTAATGTATCAGTGTGTCCATGGGTGTGTCAGTGTATCTATTAGTGAGACCTAGGGTGTGTCAGTGTGTGCATGACTTAGTGAGTTAGCATGTCAACTAAGGCATCGGTGTGCTCATGGGTGTGTCAGTGTATGTATTAGGGAGTTGTAATTTGTCTCAGGGTGTGTAGAAGTAAATGTGTAAGTGTGTTACTGAATGCATTAGTGAATCCATGGGTGTGTCTGTGTATGCAGTAGTTAGTCCTAGAGTGTGTCAGTATGTGTATGGGTAACTGTTTGAATGTGTTAGTGAATGGATTGGTACATCCAGGGGTGTGTCAGTGTATGTATGAATCATTCCTAGGTTGTCTTTATGTGTATATGAGTAAGTCGCTGATTTTGTCAGTGAATACAGCAGTGTGTGCACCTGTGTGCTGGTCTATGTATTCGTGAGAGCTAGGGTGTGTCAGAGTGTGTAGGAATGAGCGAGTGAGTATGTTAGATAATATATCAGCTGTCCATGGGTATGTGAGTGTATGCATTAGTGAGTTATAGAGTGTGTCACTGTGTGTATTACTGAGTGAGTGAGTATGTCAGTTAATGTATCAGTGCGTTCATGGGTGTGTCAGTGTATGCATCAGTGAATGTTAAGGCATGTCAGAGTCAGAATGAGTGAGTCAGTGAGTATATTACTTAATACATCAGCATGTTTATTTGTGTGTCATTGTACATGTTATTGAGTTCCCGAGTGTGTCACTGTGTGTATGACTAAGTGAGTGAGTGAATGTCAGTTAATGCAGCAGTGTGTGCCAAGTGTGTCAAATCTATTAGTGAGATCTAGGGTGTGTTAGTGTGTGTATGATGGAATTAGTGAGTATGTCAGGTAATATTTCAGTGTGTTCATGGGTGTGCCAGTGTATCTATTAGGCAATCCTCAGTTGTGTCAGGGTATGTAGAAATAAGTATGAGAGTTTGCTAGTAAATGAATTAGTAAATACATGGGTGTGTCAGGGTGTTAGTAGTTAGTCCTAGAGTGTGTAAGGGTGTTTATGAGTCACTGTTTGAATGTGTGTGTGGATGGATTGGTGTTCCTGGGTGTGTCACTGTATATATCAGTTAGTCTCCGAGTGTCTCAGTGTGTATGTGAGTGAGACAGTGATTTTGTCAGAGAATGCACCAGTGTGTGCATGGGTGTGTTAGTATATGTATTAGTGAAAGCTAGGGAATCTCAAAGTGTGTATCACTGAGTGACTATGTCAGTAAATGCATCAGTGTGTTCATGGGTGTGACATTGTATGTATTAGTGAGTCCCAGAGTGTGTAAGTGTATGTATAAGTGAGTGGGTGAGCATGTGAGTAAATACATTAGTGTTTGCAAGGGTATGTTACTGTATGCATTAAAGAGTCCTAGGGTATCTGTCACTGTATTTTTAAAAAAAATATATTATGACAATTATATATAGACCTAATTACTGAAACATCTCCAAAAATTGAATCTGTTGGTCTGTTTTACAGAGAGAGAAAAAAGAAATACATGTTATTGAGACATATTTTAACGTTTTACAGTGAATTTCAAATAACTGAAAAATAAACATGTATGTTAATATACAAGCAGTACATAACTATAGCACTGTAGAATGCATATATTTCTTTAATCATAGAATTTTCTGGTTTTTACTGTTCTCAGCTTGAACAGTGGGAAACAAACAAATAGATCGTAGAAAAAAACTGCACAGTATTACACTACAAATAAGTCATAACATGCATCACACTTACTACACACACTTAATAAGTTATTCTAGCTAAAGGTACTCAACTAATATAATAGAAAATATATTTTTTAAATGGATAGATGTTATTCATGTTCAAATATTGGACTCCATTTTGAAGATATCACAGCTGCTAGGCTGAATTACATTTTACACACTGATAATCCATAAAAAACAAACACTGTGTACTGCTCTTTAAATGCTAATCTTCCTTAAAACATTATGGGCCATATGTAGAAAAATTCTATTTACCGATTCATAAATACCAAATTTTACCGATTCGGTATTTATGAATCGGTAAATAGTATGTAGGTAAACAATCGGAAATTATTACCGATTCTGTAAATATCGGTATTTATAACTAGGTATTTACCGAATCGGTAATAATGCATCCCTTCCCATTCATTCCTATGGGCCTGGAGGCCCATAGGAATGATTGGGAAGCCAGTTACTATTACCGATTCGGTAAATACTGAATCGGTAATAGGGGAAGCATAGTCATGGGTGGCAGGGTGTCACATTGACACCCTGTTGCACCCCTGAATCGTGCATGTGTGCACATGTGGCGCACATACATGCCCTAAGGGCATGTATGTCTGCCACATGGCACTTTTCAAATAGCACAAAAATGCTTTTTTAAAGGTATTCGTCATTTACCATCAACTTGTAGTTGGTGGTAAATAACGAATCCAGAAACCAATAATGCACTCCCTTGAGTGCCCCCTACATAGCATTTCAGGATTCGGTAATTTACCGATTCGGTATTTTACCGATTTCTTAAAATTCCGATTCGGTAAATTACTGAATCCAGAAAATCAGCCACCTACATCTCAAGTGCCTCAATACCGGTCGGTAACGGGATATTTACCGAATTTCGGCCGTTACCGACCGGTATTTAGGTACCTACATATAGCCCTATGTGAAGAAAGTACAGATATGAATTTGAAAGTTTGAAAGCCATTCTTTACTGTCATTGCATTCTGTACATCCAGTTGAGTTTTTTAAATACATGGTGTAGTGTCCTGAACTTTTATGAAGTCCTTCATGAAAGATAATAGCCAGTTTTGTGTACGTTCCTCCAGAAATTGAAATTTGTCCTGCTTTGAAATTTGTAATTTCAGTTTCTGTTTTTGAACCAACAGCTCTGCATCATTGTAGCATCAGACACATTTATTTTCCACTACTCTGTATCTGCAAGGTAGACATAGAATCTGGTCTAAAATGTAAACAGGTCTTTCAGTTTGCATGTTTGATTAGCCTGTCTAAAGACACAGTTTTACAGTCTGGTAATGTTAAGTAGATACATCTTTCCAACTTGACTTGAGTAGTTGTTGCAAAGGAGCAATCTTCACAATCATGATTCCAAATGTAACTCAGTCCAAATAATTATTAAATACTTAACTTCTTCTTCTTCCAAACACCCAAGAATCACCATAATAAATTGCTGAGCATCTTGTTTGACTTTTGCGAGCAAATAGTACAGATCCACAATGCATACCTACCACATCTCGAATGCCTAAATCAGAATGTACTACAGTCCCATCACTACATAAAAATTCCAGCAAAGTACACAGATGAGTGAAGATTCTGTTATCTCCTTTATGTTGAATTTCTTTTACAAAATGTGGTAAATAGAAGAGTATATTGAGAATAAGATTTCCATAGCAGTTGACACCATTACAGTTTTCCAGCTGAGATCCTACAATATTAGTGTCAATTTTAAATTGTTTCATCTTAACACATTTTTCCTTATCTTTTTTTTGCTTCTTTAGAGGAACATCCATTGACTGCTTACTAAGCTTTCCTCTAGGACAAATTATTTGTTTCTCATAAATAAGATGTTGTCTTAAATGAGGATCATATACACTTCACATATACGGGCGTCGCATTCTTGATTGGCTCCTGAGGCGGAAAGCCGGGAGTAGGGCTATCTTGTTTTTAAAAATTACTGTCACGAATTATTGTGTTTTTACCAGGCACCTTCACTTACCTGTAACTCCTAGCTCGCTAAAAACAGCGCTACGCGCTGCAACGATCCCCCTACTTCTCACGCCATTCTCGAGGGCGAGGCAAGACACGCCCCCTCGGCTGGCCACGCCCCCCTAACTTCCTACACCCGCCAGCATAAAGCATGTGTCTTGGCAGGAAGCGCAGCGGACGTGCGCAGCGGGCGCGACTTTTGCGCGCCGAAGGCGCGCCTAAGGCAAGCCCGTCTGCGCCCGTCCGCGGCCGGACGGGGCTAGGGGCACGACTCCATGCCAAAACTACCTTTTACTCTACCAAGGACCTTATTGCCCTCCAGGGCCATTGGCCTCTCCCGGACCCCATCCGCAGGCGGATCTCCTCACTAGACCTTGCTCCTTCCTCCCCCATTGCACCCGATCCCCCGCAGCACGTCCCCCCGTTACCTCGCCCCCCACCCCTTGACCCTCCCCCCCCCTCATCGGCACTGTCTGTCATCCTACTCAATACCAGGTCAGCGGTCAAGCACCATCATGAGTTGTTTGTCTTACTGGATTCAGAAAAACCTGACATACTGCTCCTGACCGAAACCTGGTATTGCGATTCTTCCCTTCCTGTCCTCTTGGCCACCCTACCCCCCTCCTATGTGGCCCTGCGGGCCGACCGACCGACAGGCAAGGCGGGTGGCGGGGTCGCCTTAATAGCTCGGTCGGAGCTGAATTTCCAACCACTCCCTTTTTCCCCTATTCCCCCTGCTGACTTCTTGGCAGTCCGCTCTCTTTCATTTTCCCCCCCCATCACTTGCCTCCTTATGTACCGCCCTCCTCAACCCTCGCCTTTATTTCTGCCGGCATTTCAAGACCTGCTAGCCAACCTGGTGGTCAACTACGCCTCGGTCTTGGTGCTAGGGGACTTCAATTACTGGCCCTCAGACCCTCATGAGTGCTCAGTCTCTAAAGAATTTACCGATTTCCTTTCATCCCTCAATTTCGTGTCACACATATCTGTCCCCACTCACTCCCATGGACACACTCTGGACCAGGTCTGGTCCCTTAACCTCCCTGTGGCCTCGGCTGCTGTCTCGCCGTGCCCATGGTCCGACCATTCCCTCATTTCCTTCCTTATTCTCCGAAACCTGACGCCCAAAACTCCGCATGCCAAAAACACCTGGGCGCGGAACTGGAATAGAGTGGACTATCTCTCCTTGACCTCCTCACTCCGCAACTCCTCTCCCATTCTCGCTGGTTTACCATCTGCCTCTCAAGCCAGGGCCATTAACACCTGGCTGGCTGAAGGCTGCGACTCAGTGGCGCCCTTACGCCGCATCTCCATCCGCCGACCTAAGGACTCCAATAGATGGTTCAATGACCACCTAAAAGATCTTAAACTGAGCGCCCGACGGGCGGAGAGGCAATGGAGGAAAAATTACAGTCCCTTATCAAAAACTCACTTCCTATCAGCACTAGCTAAATATAAAACAGCAATCCTGGATGCTAAAACTTCCTACTTCTCTTCAAAAATAATCTCTGCAGAAAACAAATCCAGGGAAATTTTCGGCATAGTGAATGACCTGGCATTCTCAGACCGCACCTCGTCCCAAATCCCCCCTTCCCAGCCTCTCTGCGATCAACTCAATACCTATTTCGTAGAGAAAATTGCTACTATCAAGACCAACATCCCACCACCCTCCTCTGCCTTCATCCATCCCTCCCCTCCTCCCGTCCTATGCCTTTTTACCTCCATCCCTCCCCTCACTTATGATTCTCTTTTGGAGATACTCCCCAAAGTGAAGTCAGGGTCCCCTGCGGACGTCTGCCCGGCACGAGTCCTGCAGCAAATTTACTCCAGCTGCCCTGACCCCCCCATCGCCTTCCTCAACAGTTCCCTGGCACAGGGCGTTGTGCCCTCTGTGCTAAAGGCAGCTACAATAGTGCCCATTCTGAAAAAACCTGGCGCAGACCCCTCCATCTCGGCCAACTACCGCCCCATCTCCCTGCTACCCTTCTTGGGCAAGGTGATGGAACGCCATGTCACCGCGGCACTCAGCGCTCATGTTGAAGCAAACGGAGGACTGGCATCCCGCCAAGCCGGGTTCCGCCCCAGGCATTCAACCGAATCAGTCGTGGTTGCGGTCCTAGACAATCTCAGAAAGGGTATGGACGATAACAAACGCCAGGCACTGGTCCTCCTTGATCTTTCCGCCGCCTTTGACACGGTGGACCATACCATCCTACTTACCCGTGTCAGGGCGGCTGGTATCGGGGGATCAGCACTGGTCTGGCTCTCCTCCTTTCTGAGGGACCGCACCCAGGCGGTTCGGCTAGGCGACCTCACGGCCACTCCTCTTCCTGTCACCTGCGGGGTTCCCCAGGGTTCCTCTCTTTCCCCTTTGCTTTTCAATCTCTATATCTTTCCTCTCATTTTCGCACTCCAGCAGCTGGAGGTCACCGTTTATAATTACGCGGACGACCTCCAGCTCATCTTTGATCTATCCCCCTCTTCTCTTTCTGTTTCCAACTTCCAGTCTACTATGACATTCATCAGGGACTGGATGAACCACAGCCATCTTAAACTGAACCCGGATAAGACCGAGCTGGTTCTTACGGGTGGTTCATCCAGCCCCTGGAACTCTCTCTTTTGGCCCCCCTCTCTTGGTCCCTCTCCTACCCCCTCCACTTCGGTCAAAACACTCGGTGTGAAAATTAACAGCCAGCTCACTCTTCATTCACAAATTAGCTCCGTGGTATCCTCTTGTTTCCTCACTCTCCGCACTATCCGCACTATTTCCCGTTTCTTTTCCCCCCAGGCACTTAAGATTATCATGGCCGCATTAGTGATATCGCGATTGGACTATGCAAACGCTCTCTACCATGGTATCCCCGCATACAGCTTGCGTAGACTCCAGATTATTCAAAACCAGGCAGCCCGACTGGTATATGGCCTTCCTCGTTATCACCTTTCCACCCCCCTCCTCAGGGAGCTCCACTGGCTCCCTGTAAAAGAGCGCTCTCTTTTTAAGATCGGCTGTATGGCCTTCCAGGCCCGCCAGGGCACCGCCCCCGCTTTTATTTCCTCATTAATTCACCCGTATGTACCTGCAAGAGATCTTCGGTCTTCTTCCAAGTCCTTTCTTCAGACCCCTCGCTTCACACGTAAAAAGTGGGGCGGGGCCAGCTTTTCCACCTTGGCTCCTACCTTTTGGAACTCACTTCCCGACCACCTCCGTTCTGCCACTCAGTACCTCTCCTTCCGTAGAGACCTGAAGACGTTTCTCTTCGACCAGGCCTTCCCTTCTTAAAAACTCCCCTAAAACACCCCCACTTCCTCTCTTCTGGTCTCTCTCCCTCAGTTGCCAATCTCCCCAGCGCCAAGAAACCGCAAGGTGTACGCTGCGCTTTAGAAATATTTTAAATTAGAATTAAATTTTTAAATTAGAAATTAGAATTCTTACCTGATTGTATTCTCTAACACATCTAGTATCAGCACTAACTTTCTTCTTATCAAAATAAAGCAAAAACAAACCAGACAATGTTATAACTCACCAAAATGCTACATATTATTACTTTCTTTAAATTCAGTACTTCCAATATTAATAAAAGCAGCACCTATACTTAAACCTTATGATTTATGGATAGTTACAGTGGTCCTTGAAAAGGGGCAGATGTAAATGAACAAGTTCCCCTTGCCCGTTCCTAACCATGCTTGCTTTTTTGTCCCGCAGAGCCCCCACCAACCAAACACCTTGCCATTGCGCAGTGCCCTTACCTCAACAATCTAATTCTTAGGTAAGCGACCTTCAGGATCTACGTGGCACAACTCTAGCGGTCCCCTTCTGTCACTATTCTAAAGTTCTATCCTTCTTCCATTAGAAACACTTCCAAGGTTGAACGAACTGCCCATTGCGGCATACGATCTCTCACCATCCTCCTACTTCTTGTCACCATTTGCCAATGAGCAAATTGCTCTGACTTCGCAAGTCCCCCCTGCAAACAATTAAGGGACACTTCCCCTCCACCTATGGGCTTCCTTAATTTCCCAAACACCTCCCTCATTCCGCACACCCTCTTCGTTTTTCAGGTTTCCCTGTTTACTTTTCTTACCACGTATATTTTAGAATTTCTGGCTGGTTGCTAAGTCATTGAGGCCTAGGTACCCCATGCACCTTATTAATCCATTTGTGCATGCAACTCCTTATTCAATAGCTTCCACTCCATTAAATTGGCAAATTTCACATAATCCTCTTTAGCGTATCGCAGACATATTGTGCGCTTATAAGCCCTGCGTTGTTCCCTCACACTGCGATGAAATCATTGATGTACACCTTAAAACCTTAATGAGCACGTCCGCATTGCGTAACTTGTGGTTTAGTTCCAATCCAAGTCGGGATGTGTGGCATGATGTTTATGGATTGTCTCTCTACTACCAAATCTAAAGTTCTTTTCTGTTTGCCTGTCCCTTTTTCCCCCCCATTATTTCAAATTGTATTTAATTGTCCTGATGATGATCATAATATTGTTGTTAAGGATCGAAATGTTGTCGACTTGTTTGTACACCGTGCACACAATCTCAGTTGCTAATCTAGTGTAACGGCTGTTGTCTTTATAGCTCTTTCAATTTATTGCATCACAAACAAGCCTCCCTGCCCTTCCTGGATGTTTTGTTTATCCTATATGTTATGTTTTTGTCTTGTAAATGTATAGGACGCAGGACTGTGTCCCACTTTATTGGTTCTTGTTTGATCTCTAATATCATTATATATTAAAACTGACTGTCCAGCTAGACAGTATTAATATAGTATTGATTCTAGTCCATATTATTTGTTTATTTACATCCACCCCTTTTTAAGGACCACTGTTCTTATAAAATACTGTCTACCCAAGGTCCTTGGTTACCACACTGGGTCCCCTTGTTCTTTTTCTAAACTTATGGATAGTCACAGCATATGCTAGAGAAAGTAGAAACTGCTGGTGCTGCACATATAAATCTTTTACTAGTAGAAAATGTACAACGCATCAACCAATCTGTTTGATGCCATTAATCTGATCACATTTTATGGCCAAGTATTCCATCTCATTCCTATTTGGAAAATTAATGAAATCAATAACTTTACCCATTGCACGATTTAGTAATCCTTCCTCAACATTTAAATTATGCAGCAAAACTACTCTACAGTTTACACACATGTAAACACTTCTCTAATCCAGCAGTCATAGATCCAGATTTTTCTAATGAATCAAGTTTTCCATTAAGTTTTTCATTTAGCACTATTGTAACTCCCTGGTGTTCTATTTTGTCAATTGCTGTGACTTTCAAAATGTCTTTCTTCCCCAGATTCAGCAATTCTTCATTACAATTAGTGCACTCTTGAAGTATAGGCATTAAATAAACTATTGATTTTGCATCTTTATTCAAATTGAACATTAGCTGTGCTGCTGTTTCGTACACATGAATAGCTTTTTGATAAGTTGAGTTTCAAAGGTACTCTTACTTTCCTTTGTCAGAAGTCCAGCTCTAATAGCCTTCAGAATATTACCATACATCTTATCAGACTCTTGACACATTTTCTTCAGTAGTTCCTTGTATTCAAAATTCAGCCAACTCTTAACATTACCAATACTCCCTAATGAAGTATGAGTTTGTTCATGCAGAAGTGTCTTGAAAACAGGCTCTCCTTTCACAGGGCTTAGTTGCAGTAAGTCAACAAACACAATTTAATGCTTTCCTCCAAAGAGAACATCATACTGTCTTCTTAAAACTATTGTATTCTTAAGTGAATAAATGCAAGCATTACATTTGAAACCATGCCTACCTCATCAATGATTAAAAGCTTAATTTTCTTCAAAACACTAGCTACCTCATGACAAGCTTTACCAGATAACCTTTTTCTGGTATTCCAGTTTATTATCATGTTCAACACGTTCAACAGCATTTATAGTCAATGCAGAGTAATTCCTTTAATATTATGTGTAACCCTGGGCGTAGTTCACGAAGTTGCACTACGCAAAGCTACGCAAAGTGCACTTCGCACTACGCGAGCTACGCGTAGCACTTCGCGAACTGCGTAGTACCCTGTTCTCAATGTGCAAGATGTCGTTTTCAATGATTGCACAGTGTGGACAAGCATCCGGCACTGTGCAATCATTGAAAACGGCATCTTGCACAGTGCGAGCTGTAGTTTTCTGCTGCTCGAGTAGATTTTTACTCTAGCGGCAGATTTCTCAACGCGGACTGGTAGTTTCTCATCACGAGCGGTCGCGAGCATACGCGACCACTCGCAATGAGAAACCTGACCTCCTCGCGTTGAGAATCACGCCGGGATGTTCATTTTCCATGCTCGTGATCGGCAACTTGATGTTGCTGATCGCGAACAAGGGAAAAGTCTCGCCGGGATGTCATTTTGCTTGCTCGCAGTCGCCAACTTGATGTTGAGAACCGTGAGCAAGCAAAAAATTACCGCTGCACTACGCAATGCTACGCTACGCATGTTTGCACTGTGCTACGTGCAATTCGTGTAGTGCGAAGTAGCGCAAACTTCGCAAACTACGCGAGCGTAGGGTAGTGCTTTGCCCAGGCTTAATTACGTGCAGCACATCAAGTTGGTACTGTTACTAACATTACACATTTGATTGTGTTGTCCTCTGTAGGTAAGCAGTCAGAAATTTTAATTATAAAAGCTTTTCCCTGTGCCAGCTTGACCGCTGATATATAATAGAATTGGTTTGAAGGATGCATAATTACATTCTTTCTTATTGTGGAGAAATCCATTTTATATTTTCTCTTTTACTTCCATAGAAGTGTCTTTCTGATCATTATTGAGATGTGGAACTAACTGCTCCAGATGTATAGTTTCTTGTCTAGCTTATTCCATTGCACTTTCTACTTCATTCATAGCTATTGTAGCTTTATTTTCAATAAAAGGTGGCCCAAAAGGATCTTGACTTTATTATGCAGAACTTTGACTACTTTGTGAACGGTCCTTAGCTTCCTCTATAGCAATTATTTCTTCTCACTGTATCCCATCAATTAAAATTTGCATAAACTTTTGTAAGGCTAAACACTCAATACTTTCTTTCACAACATTAAATGAATCTTTAAAGCAGTAACATCCTCCAAGTAATTCCAATTCAGCATTCCATCTATGTGTGTGGAAACGTAGAACTTGTTCTCTCAGGCCTTTGTCAGTAGTCTCTTTTGGGATGCATCATATCACATACTGTTCTATGGAAGACAGCACACAGTCATTACAGTCTGTTTCAAATTTTGGAGCATCTTTTATCCACAACAGCATGTGAATATGAGGAGCACCTCCTGCTTGGAACTCGCCATGCAAATGGGGATCCGCCCGAAAAAACTGTTCCAATTCAGGGTTGGTCTGGCAAAGGTGCCGCGAACTGATGTCTCTTCTTATTTGGGGGTCGTCTTGCACACGTGTGGGAAGTGGGGCCCAATTAAACAAAGAAAGAAGGGGGATCTGATGCGGGTAAACACGGCTAATATTAACTTTGCATCCAGGGTAGGAAAGAGACCTATTGCAGCATTTATGAAGATCTACCAGGCAAAGAGTGTTGCTATTGCCTCCTATGAAAGCAACATTTGGGGGCATATCCCCTTAGATGACTTCCAGGTAGTTGAGAACAGTTCCCTGAAATGTTTATTGGGTGTTCCTCATGGCACATCGAATATGGTGGCACACAAGGAACTCTTCAATGACACACAGGCCCTCTGCCCCTTAACGTTTTGGTTAAGTATCTGGTTGAATAAGGACCTAACCCTGAATCATATGATCTTAAAGGAGGGTATGACTCTCGACCGTGCGCTTAGCATCCCATGGCTCAAATACATTAAGGATAGCTTTGAAAGGTTGGGCCAAGGTGAATTATATACCAACCCTATCTCAATAACTAAACAGGATGTGGGGACAATAAAGGAGTCCATCAGCAACCTCAGGAGACTGGAAAGGGAAGAGCTGGAACTGTGTAAACCCAGCGTATGTAAATTTATAATGTTAAAGACTACATTATCAATCGAGCCTTACCTCCTGGGACCTTTTAGCACTTATGAGCGGTTTTTATTGTCAAGGTTTCGACTGGACCTTTTTCACCTCCTGCTCGCCGTACCTAGGGGGAGTAGTAGAGGGCAAGTGTTAGCACCCTGTGGCTGCGACGGAGAGTCTCCATAGGATCTGCTACACTTTGTTTTATTTTTTATTTTTTATGTGGTCCCTCTGAAGATTTTTATCGTACCGATTTTGAAAAGGATGGATTTTAAACAGGCACGTCCAGCTCTCCTGTTTTTACAATTATTGAAGGAGGAGTGTATCCCTTTTGTTCTTGGGTGCCTGAAATCTGTTATAAAATCCAGGGCCTATCTTGATTGAACATTAACTGTTGCCAGGGGTCGAGGTTGTTTTATTAAATTCAGTTATAGGTACGGTACGATGCAATCATGTTGCTAGATAATTACTGCTTATGCCCAATGATATATGAATTTTGTAGTTTTATCTCATTTATTGATTTTTTAAGGAATGTCGTGGAATGTGTTTCATTTGTGATAGGTAAAAAGATGTGATTTTTATGTAATTAATATGTGAAGATAACTTTTATGGATTTATACTTCTCAAACTGAATAAAGTTGTATTGAATTGAATTGAACTCTTTATGCCAAAAGAAATCAGCTATTTTGCAAAGAGGAGGCTTCCTTTTATTGCATAACATGGCTTGGAACCTATGGTTAAAATATCTGCAAACGTTAGCAGGATCTAAAGAGCAAAGTTTTCCCACTGTCTTTATGTTGATGTCCTCAATGTTTGAGTATGCCTCTCTTAAAAATTCAAAAATCCCATGCATATTCAGCACAACTAATTCTAATAAACCAAGTTGGCGCACCCAGGTTTCTCGGCATGCGTTTGAGTTCTCCATGTTGATGATACCAATACTCCGCGCCACGTTGGCACACCATCAAATTAATTAAATCATATTCTAAGTTTTCATCTTTATTAGGGGTGGGCGAGATTTCCGTTCCGCTCGCGGAAATTGCGACATTTCGATATTTTCGCGTTCCGCACGGAACGCGAAAATGTCGAAACTTCCGCGATCCGCGACCGGAACGGACATATGCAGGACAGGATTCATTCTGGCACGATGCTCCTGTCACAAAAATTAAACCTCAACAGGAAGCACTTACAGATATAAATAAAGCAGGTGCCCGAGTTGGAGCTCAAATTCAGTAACGCATTAATCAGCACAAAACATTCGGGAGTAGCTAGGTCGAGGCTGGGCAGGTGTGCTTTTCTCCCCACATCTACCATCAAAAGTTAGCTGTGATCCTCGATGGAGCTCTGTGCATCCACGACTTTCTCGAGCTCAACCCCCGTGTAACTCCTGATGCCAGGAGGTTCTGTCTCCTCATCTGCTGCTCTGATCGGTCTCTGGCCCTTTATAAACAAGCGGCATGTGAACTGCATGGAAGCCCCGCCACACACACCAGCGGTGGGCATCGTCTTCCCGCCCTTTCCCCCACTATGATGGACAGCTGACTCACGGAACCCCGGGGCCCGTCGGCGCCGTGGCAACGTTAAAGACACACATGGTCACTGTAGACAACTCTTCTGGCCCTTTACGCAGTTGTAGTGTAGGAAAATCACTATACATTTACCCAACGAGGTAGCACTTACTGATTAGCCAGTAGAAAGTACTCCGAGTCCAGTTATCTACCGTCAAAAATTAGCTGTGATCCTCGATGGAGCTATGTGCATCCACTACTTTTTCGAGCGCAATCCCCGTGTAGTTCCTGACACCAGGAGGTTCTGTCTCCTCGTCTGCTGCTCTGATCGGTCTCTGGCCCTATAAACAAGCAGCATGTTAACTGCAAAGAAGCCCCACCACACTTTCCCCTACAATCTTAAGAACCATCTCCTCTTTTGCAAAAGGAGTATCATCTTTTACTCTATAACAATAATCAGTTAATTCAACTGCATGTACGTGTGTGTTCTCCTGCAAATAGCTTTCTTCATTAAAATAATCTTCTGTACTTGTGGTTTGCTTCCACTCACCTTGAAAATTTTGCAAATATTAGTTCTATTATTAAGCCGCTTTCTAACAGTTCTTTTCTTCATACACAACACTGTTTTTTCTAGGGTCCTCATTCTATTCAATAGTAATACAAGTACTTTACTCTTCAGAGCAAATGCTTTCTCAACAACACTCTCAATGTGTTTCTTTTGCTTAAGACCAGCACTTGTGCTCTTATAATTCTTCATCCATTTCAGCAAATTTTTTATTACTCTACTCCCAAATATTTTAGCTCTTAACTCCTTAAATTTTTTCTGCCTCCATGACAAACTCCCTGATTTCTTAGAGCAGTTTCCACTTTCAGAAACACGTGCCCCTTACTTTTCTCCACTTGATGTGTAAATTCAATTTTTAGACAAGACTGTAGACGTGTTTTGCATTTTACTATATATTTTTTGAGAATGTGCTAAGTACTCTTACCAGCTTCTCTTTTGTTCCTCTAGATATTCCCTTACATATTTGTTTTTGTCTCTATGAGTCTGCAGTTCATAATACTGTTTTATCTGTTTCTTTCATCTTTGTCTCTTGTCAGGCATTGTAAATCTTTCTCGAATAAAATCAGATGTCTGTAAAAAAAGAATCAATAGATTAACACCTACAACAAATAGCTTAATTACTAATTCACTGATCCTCATGGGTGAGTAGTATGCTTTACACATCCCTGATTGATTGATTAATTGATTGACTAACTGGTTATTCTTTAGTCTAGGGTTTATAATCAGTTATAGAAGACATATGTCCCTTTTATTTTTTACTCTGCTTCCCACAGTACACAGACATAACTCTGGATGCATTTACTTCTCTTGAATATATGTATTACAGATACGCTAACTATAACTGAGTGTGTCACTGAGTCAGTGACTGCATTAATCTGTCCTTGTGTATATCACTGCATGTATTACTCTGTCCAAGGATGTTCCACTGTATTTATCAGAATACATGATTATCAATCAATCAAATTTCTTTATTTCGGCCAATTATGGCCATAAAAGATGCAGCAATACAGTCAACAAAAACATTCAATAAAAGAATTTAAAAAGGGGCTTAGGATCCATATAAGTGCATTTCTAGTCACAAGAAACATTTACAATTCATTATGAGTAATACATTTTTTAAGTATTTTAGACCTTATTTGCCACATGGCCATTATATATTTGGCAACAGCAAAAACTATATGAGGGAGGGTGCTTGTTTTCAATATTCTATATGAGTGCAAATAGCTCCTTATACCCAGGTTTCTGCATAGTGGGGCTAGCCAGTATTTCCTAGGTCTATTATAGGCTGGACAGAAAAGCAATACATGAATTTCCTCCTCATCATAATTACAGCATCCTGGGCAGATTTTATCATCCCTCTTTGTCCATTTGCAAGTAAAGGTTTTAATAGGCAAGGTCCCTAATCTCCATTGAATAAACAATTTCCTTGATAGAGTGGGAAAAATTATGTCCATAAAACCTTCAAAACAATATGAGTTTTTGAATGCCAAAAATCTGTCAGTTAAAATACCGTTATTGGATGCGGAAAGCAAGGACACAAGGCTTTTCTCCTTGTATATTTCCGCTAGGCTTCTTCGGGAAACTCTAAGGCAATACATGATTAAATCAATGACTGTAGAAGTGTATCCACAGATATCTCAGTGTATGTATCAGTGTCTCACAGACGATCTCACTGTCTGTATAAGTGAGTGTGTCAGTGCCTCACCTTATCTATCACTCTCTCATGATATCTGAGTGTCTGTGTACGTGAGTGTGTCACTATATCGCTCAATGCATCACTGTCGTCTATCAGTGTATGCATTAGTGTCTACAATAGTGTCTGAGCGTATGTATCAGTGAGTACATGAGTAACGCAGGGAGTGCATCATGGGTGTCAGTCAGTCAGTCAAAGCACTTTATTCGATTAATTAAAATCATAAAAGCAGAGGACAGACACGCAAGATTCCTAACAATTTGCAATCATGGGTATACAGCTTGTAAAAAAGTTCAGTAAAAACATATTCGTTAAACCAGAAATAGTACAAAATCTATGTTTAAAAACAAGTTCATATAAAGGTCATAGAATACAAATCTAAAAAACCATAAACAATCGTATGTGCAAATCAGCATTAGATAATACCCTGTAAGAAGGGAACCTCAATCAGGGTCATCGAGTGAGGGCAATTTTTTGTTCTTTATCCTCATAGCTGCCACCAAAAAACTAGCCACGTGGAAAATATCGCGGGTGCTACTCAACATCTGTAAGTAAATTAGGGCAGGTCTGACCTGGATAAACCCTTTCTCTCTTAGTAGGGGTAGCAAATATTTTTTTCTTATGTCGGAATAAAAACTACAAAACATGATAAAATGCAAGGTATCCTGGGTTGAGAAATTATCGCACCTGCGGGGCATGCTATGTTCAGGATTAGCCCACACAGGATAATTTCCCAAAGAAAAATGAATTAGGTTAAATCTAAACCTAATCAATAAAAATCTATGAAAAGGTTTAGTTACAAGTTGCAAATATGGTTCCAGGGAGGGCGAGGTGACTAGAGCGTAGTGCAATCTCACTACTGGTTTTTTAAGCTCCATCTCCTCCCTGGTCAACCATGCCCCTTCTAAAAAATTAGACCTAATCCAGGAGACGTCCTTCTCACGGATGTTCTCTGGGGACGTGAAGAGACCTGGGCGTCCTAGGTCAGCAAAGGACTTTCTCACATACTCTACCCAGGGAATCCTCTTGGCATTTTCCATGGCAACAATGTCTGTTAATATAACATGATTGAACCTGATTTCCTTGTTTAACCATGTTTTCGCCCAACAAACCAGGGGGGCCATCCTCAACTTATCAGTAACATATTCAATCCCTACCTCTGTATGAATGGAGAAAGTGGGGGTGGATTGAGGGACCGACAGGAGGGATCTCAAAAACCTATTTTCTACTCTTTGCATCTGAACTTGGGCTACGTGGCCCCACAGCGGGGCACCATAGAGAGCGATGGACATGCATTTTGCATTATATACCTTTAACAGGGCATCCATTGGCCTCGCCCCCAGCCTTTTCGAAAAGCCCATAAGGGCATTAATGGACCTTGCCATGGAAATACTTTTTAACTTGATTTGGGGTGCCCAGGATCCTTTGTTATCAAAAAGGATGCCTAAGTATGTGAAAGTGTGAACCCTTGACACCTCTACCCCCTTACAGTAAAAGGTTTTAAACTTGTGTCTGCAACTGCTTTTGCCCATAACCATGGCATGAGATTTAGTTATATTCACCTTCAGATCCAGCTGATCCATAAGGGAAGCAAAGGAGTCCAGCAACCTTTGCAATCCCACCCCTGTACGGGCCAGTAGAATTGCATCGTCCGCGTATAGGAGCACCGGGATTGATAGATCTCCTACACGCGGAGCGTCTGCCTTAGAGGTGCCCAAAAAGCTTTCCAGGGCATTAATATAAATGGTAAAAAGGAGGGGGGCCAGAATGCAACCTTGTCTAACCCCCCTCCCTGATCTAAATTGTCGTGTACATCTGCCCTCTTGGTTTACCCTGATGGAGGCAAAAAGTTTTTCATGTAAAGCAGCTAAGAAGTTAATTAGTGGGGGATCGATGCCAATGTCATCTAGAATCCTCCATAACTTAGTCCTGTTCACCAAGTCGAAGGCCGAGGATAGGTCCATAAATGCCATGAATAGGGACCCATCCTTGGCCACCGTATATTTACTTATTAGGAGGTGTAAATTTAAGCATTGGTCCATGGTGCCTCTCTTTTCTCGAAAACCATATTGTAGGTTGGAGAGCACCCCTAGTCTCTCCACATTTTCCCTGAGTTTATATAAAAGGACTCTGCCCCAAATTTTAACGGCAGAATCTAGCAGGGAAATGGGCCTGTAACAAGAGGGATCCCTACGCTGGCCTTTCATAAAAATCGGGACTATAACCGAGGTAGATTAGGAAACTGGGAAGGGATTGGAGGCAGAAGCATTAAAGACGTTAGTTAAAATTTTGGCCCAGAAAGCGGGAGCATTTAAGTATAAATCTGCAGGGACCCCATCAGGACCCGGTGCCTTATTCTTTAATGTTTCTCTAATTGCTCTCTCAACCTCCCCCAGATTAAAAATTATCGGGGGCATGGAACAATTTACTACTGGAGGACCCTGGTTGCTCATATCACCTGCTCCGTAGATCTCCTCGAAGTGACTTACGCCCTTGAATAGCTAATTTATAGGCCTTACGTAGATTAGCTATACTCGCCCTATCTTTAGGGCTCTTCTTTAATGCTTGGAGTAATGCCCGATGTGCCTTAGAGCAACTACTATCAAACCACCTAGGGTCGGAGTTGCCACTATAATTTTTCGTGTTAGTGTGGTCCACTGCAATCTGGGAACAGATATCCTCAAAAGCGCTTATCATTTCTTCATCTGCTTGCTCATTATCCAAACAGATAGACAGCTGTCTTTCTACCTTAGAAGTTAAAGTTTCCAAAAAAGTGTCGGGCACGACTCTCTTCCACTTTATTCTCCTACCTTGATCTTTTGTAGCTAGGGTAACCCCCACCCCGTGGATATGACCCCCAAGTTCAGCTCAAAGAATACTGGGTTATAGTCACTAAAAATCGAAGGAACTGTCCCGTATGTCCTGACCAAGTGCAAAAGACCCATTGAGATGAAAAGATAGTCTATCACAGTTCCCGAAGCTGGACCCTTAAAGGTGGGAATCCTGACCGCCCCTTCAGTGTGGTCACGTTCAAAGACGTTACAATTGGCTAGAAGTTCTTCAAGTGCCTCCCCCTGCCTGGTGTGCTCAAAGTGTGGTATCGCAGCTCCAGGCGGGCCTTCAAACGCTCCCTCATAGCAACCCTCCTCACAGGGGTGAATATTAAAATCGCCCATTAAAATAAGCTCATAGGCTGTGCTTTGGTTAATACTGTGTTCAGAGATAAAAGATCCCAGGGCGGCTATATGTGTATTTAAATTTTCCCTCTCCCTGAGATTATAGAAATTAATCAAAAGAACATTTCTAAAAATGGGTATAACCCATTCTACTATTAGAAAGTTGCGGGAACCAGAATCCAACTGCCTGAAAGAGCCCACAAGGTTTATGGAAACAGGAAGATAAGCCCACCCTTTGGTCTATCCACTGTTCCCATCGTAGCTGGAACCAAGAAACTAGTGTATCCATCTAAGTGAAAGCTTAATGAGGTGTCCCATGTTTCTTGTGCCGCTATAATGTCGTGATTTTTATGAAGTCAATCCAAATGGGATCAGACCTCTTTTGTCTGATGCCAGCGACATTCCAACTAATGATTTTGCAGCCAGCCGGACCGACTCCTATGATGGAATAAACTTCTGGGGGGCTGGCTATGGCCGTCTGTCAATCGTTAGAATCTAAATTTGATAAGGGGCTAAAGCGATTACCTAGCAGCAAAAGTGGTGCCTGTACCTCATTTATATGTAATTGGGGGGCTGTGCTGCCTGTGCCATCCGAGATTTGGGCCCCCTTTGTCTCGTGTCGGGCGTCATTTTGTTGTTCTGGGTGGGAGCTGCAAGGTAACAGGGCCTTATGACGGGCAAAGTTGTTGATGGAAGGGCTGATAGTACCCTGGGGGAGTAATGAGGAGGGGTAAAAAAACTCATGGGTGTCCTTGTGTATATATCAAAATACTAAGGGTATCTAACTCTGTGTATAGTTGACTATGAGAGTGTATCAGTGAATGCATCACTCTTAGCATGGCTGTGTTAGCGTGTGTATCAATATGTCCCAGAGTGTGTAATTGTATGTATGAGTTAGTCTATAAATGTGTTAGTGAGTGAATTACTGTGTACATGACTGCATCAGTGTATATATTAATAGGCCCCAGGGTTAGAGTCTATACAACTAAGTATCTGAGTCAGTCAATGACTGTATCAATGTGTCCGTAAGTGTAGAACTGTATGCATCAATGTCTCCCAGGGTGTCTAACTCTATGCATAAGTAAGTGAGTTAGTGTATTAGTGAATGCCTCACTGTGTCCATAGCTTCCCTATAGTTCTACTCTACAGTTTCTACATATCATCTACCTCTCTTATACATAGGTATTACAGATACAGTGAATGTATTGTTCTAGGTATCATGTGTGCACGTGTGTATAACTACATACCTTACTGTTTCACTTAGTCTATTATTGTGGCTCTCACTGTATATCTGGCCCAGTGTAAACAGCACAATTATTTTTTGCAGGGTATCCTTCTAGAACTTTACTATCTACTTTATAGTGGTTGTCCCTACATTACAGTGCATGTTTAGGATCTATCAGTACTTATCCTTATGTCATACCTGTATTACAGCCCCATTACTTTGTGACTCTATCTATAAATGTGTTACTGTATATATAATTGTGTACTTTAATTTTTCAATATATCTTCCTGTATCTCTACATGTCCTGCTGTATACAATGACTGTATCAATGTGTCCGTAAGTGTAGAACTGTATGCATCATTGTCTCCCAGGGTGTCTAACTCTATGCATAAGTAAGTGAGTTAGTGTATTAGTGAATGCCTCACTGTGTCCATAGCTTCCCTATAGTTCTACTCTACAGTTTCTACATATCATCTACCTCTCTTATACATAGGTATTACAGATACAGTGAATGTATTGTTCTAGGTATCATGTGTGCACGTGTGTATAACTACATACCTTACTGTTTCACTTAGTCTATTATTGTGGCTCTCACTGTATATCTGGCCCAGTGTAAACAGCACAATTATTTTTTGCAGGGTATCCTTCTAGAACTTTACTATCTACTTTATAGTGGTTGTCCCTACATTACAGTGCATGTTTAGGATCTATCAGTACTTATCCTTATGTCATACCTGTATTACAGCCCCATTACTTTGTGACTCTATCTATAAATGTGTTACTGTATATATAATTGTGTACTTTAATTTTTCAATATATCTTCCTGTATCTCTACATGTCCTGCTGTATACTTTAACTTCTCTCTGGGTACCTCAGCTTAAATGTTATGATTTATCTAGTCATCTAACTGCATACATCAACATCTCTCTGAGTGGCTTAGTGCACACATCAGCTTCCATCTGACTCTGTAAATGTGTGCATCATGGTCCCTTTTGCTCTGTTAAAGTATACATAGCTATATCATTATTTGTAAAAATTAAATATATTTACCTATAGCTTGCTGTCTTAGCAAAAGCATCAGTGCAAAACAACTCACCTTAATCTATATATCTGTGTATATATCATTGCATTGCTGTATACATAATAAAACATCTTAATATCTAACTGCATGTATTAGCACTTCACTCCTTGTGTCACTCCCTACACTGTTGTATACCTGTGTTTTATTGTTCACCACTTTTGATTCATCGTTCCTCACTAGTGCACTTTACTTTATTTTCATCTTCTACTCTCTTTCAACATTTCCTTTTAGTTTTCTCAAACATCCACCTCACTTTCATCCACATTCCTCACACTTAGTCCTTCTGTATTAACTTTTTTTATGCTACGGCTTAATTCACATACATGTTAAACATGATTGTTTTTCTTAGTATTAGGTTGTCAAACTTGTCTCAAGAAAGCACCTTAAAAAGGAGCAGAAGAATAGTAGACAGCGCTCATGCAAGGCAACCATTAATGTCACCCTATTCAACTTTGCTTTCAAGGTTACAGAGGCTGCAAAGAAATTGAAACACTGCTTTTTCATCATTTAACTAATGATACAGCTCTTCTGAATGGTTAAATTTCTTAATCCTTTGTTTGACTCCTCTAAAGAGAGCCCAATTCGATAGCAGTTTTAGGCGAGACTCATGGATTCACGAACGGATCAGTGGCACTCAGCGCAGCCCCCCGTGTAACCTTGCAGTATGTCTGCGGATCCATGTGGCAATCTGAACTCTTTTTTAAAAACCATTCCTAAACACTACCACTTACACATCACTTTCGACAAATCCCTAAATTTAGACCCAAACAATCTTTATTCATTATTTATTTCATGAGCAATGTCTCCTCACATTGACATTTTAGGCTTTTTTGTTCCTTTCCCATACTCCTGTAACTCTGTTTCCATAGTAACCAAAATTGTAACATTCTCTGCTAGCAGTAGGTCACAAGTTCACAAAAGTCTCCAAGGCAACATACTAATTTCCAAACCCAGGACAACAGGTATGGTTGACTCTATTATTTGGGCACATATTGTAAGATCTCAAATTAAGGAAGCACACGGTTCATAATCGCAAGTATATGTAAAATCACACGAGTCCATAGGTGGCTCCTTCTTCAAAGAGCTTTATAATACATGGTTCATGCTGGGAGGTCTTTACGGAGCGGAAAGTTCGAAACCGGGCATAGTCATTGGCATAGCTTACTTTAAATTGATACCATAACATAGTTTTAAACAGTGCCATAAGTGCAGCATTGAATCAAATAGGGTCTTTTAAATTTTACTTCCTAGAGTCTCTTTTAACTGAATTCATTTTGAAAACTGACTCATTCAGTTGCAACCTTCTCCAGAATTCTCCAGTATACTACTGCTCCATCCCTCAAAATGGATAGAGTGTGTATTATACTTCAACGCTTTGTGTTCTGGGCTATAGCGTTTGCTACAAAGAGTAGGAATGATAGGGACCTGGGCTTGGCTAACATGGATATTAGTTGGTTTGGCAAGAGAGGGTTAAATTGGCAGCAATTGCTTCCACTGGTTGAAAGCATTATGGATTCCAAACATCCAGACCTCATAATTGTGCACTGTGGTGGCAATGACCTGGCACACTGACTGGAGTAGGACTGGACATCCTAAAGAAAAATACCTTTGAAGAAGTAATGCAAATTTTCCCTCACACTGCCTTCGTTTTTTCTAAAATATTCCAGAGGCACAGATAGAGAAAGCCAGGGAACATGTTGATAAAACTGTTTCAGCATTACTTAGAGACCTAACATGAGCTCTGTCTACAATAATAACCTGCACTTCAACATGCTCGGATTATTCAGGAGAGATGGTGTTCACTTCACAGATGAAGGCAACACTGTATTTCTGAGCAACTTTAAACTCTGCATCCACTTGTATATTTAGTCATCATATACAAAAAATGAGCACAAAAACTCTTCTAAGAGCCACCCTATGTCTCAAAAGGTTATTATTTTTAACTGTAAATCCTTTTTTAAAAAAGATTATTGAATCTTTGGATCTACCGCAGATCCACAAATCAGAAGCACATATTCAATGCAAAAGACCACATTTAATATTTCAAGTAGAGGGTTCTTAATGAATCTCACAGTGGGTATAACAGAGTTTAAATGAGTATCATTTTAGGTGTACGAGTGTCTCAATTAATGTCTTAGTGGCTATAACAGTGTCTGTATGAGTAAGTGAGACTCTCTATATAAGTATCTGAGTGGCTATGAAAGTTTCTATATAGGTGTAACTCTGGGTGTGAGACTGTCTGTATGGGTTTGTGAATGGTTCTAACAGTGAATGGGTGTGACACCCTATGGGTATGTAAGTACGTATAAAACTGTTTATATAGGTGTAAGTGTGGGTGTGAGAGTCTCTGTATTGGATTGTGAATGTGTGTGACATCATCTGCATGGGTAACAGTGGGTGTGAGAGGGTCTATATGGGTATATGAGTAGGTGTGAAAGTCTCTGTATGTATGTAATTGTTGGTGTGAGAGTCTTTTAATAGGTTCTTTAATGGGTGTAACAGTGTCTGCATAGCTGTAGAAGTACATGTGAAAGGGTCTGTAGGGGTATGTGAGTGGGTGTGAAAGTCTCTGTATTGATTTAAGTCTAGGTGCTATAGTCTCTCTAGGGGTTTGTGAATGGGTGTAACAATGTATATAGGACATCTGAATGGGTGTGACAGTGTCTGTATGGGTATGTTAGTGGGTGTAAAACTGTCTTTATAGCTGTAAGTATAGGTGTGAGAGTCTCTGTATGGGTTTGTGAATGGGTGTGACACTGTCTGCATGTGTGTAAGAGTGGGTGTGAGAGGATCTGTATGGATAAACAAGTAGGTGTGAAAGTATCTATATGGATATAAGTGGGTGTGAGAGTCTCTGTATATGTTTCTGATTAAGTGTAACAGTGTCTTCATAGGTGTAAGAGTGTGTGTGAAAGGGTCTGTATGGGTATGTGAGTGGGTGTGAACATCTCTGTATGGATGTTAGTGTGTGTGTGAGGTTCTCTGTATGGGCTTGTGAATAGGTGTAACAGTGTCTGTAGGATATGTGAATGGGTGTGACTGTGTGTATGGGTATGTGAGTGGGTGTAAAATGTCTAAATAAGTGTGGTTGTAACAGTATCTGTATGTGTTTGTGAATGGGTGTGGGAGCCTCTGCATGGGTTTGTGAATGAGTGTGATAGTGCCTGTATGGGTGTAAGAGTGGATGTGAGATTGTCTGTATGGGTATGTGAGTGGGTGTGACAGTATCAGTATGGGTATGTGAGTAGCTGTGAGAGGAAGAGAGAGAATAAAAGTATATTTATGTATTTTTTGTTCAGCCATGCTAAATCCGAGGATTCCCCTTGGAAATACAGGGAGGGCTGCGCTGAGCCCCGTGAGGGATCCGTGGAATTCTGCAGTGGCCCAAAAAACCTTTTCCCATTTCTGACCCCAGGGCACATGCTCAGCCCTCTTTTAGAACATGTACAAGGGGTTAGAAAACCTCTCACCTGAATCCCTTCATTCAGTCTTTTCTTCAACAAACAAAATGCCAGCCGCAAACTTTTCTGTGAAGGTGCGGTCAGCCAATCAGGATTTTGCTAGTGCACGTTAATTCACAGATTACCCATTGGTGGATCCACAAGTAATCCGCATCCTCAGAAAATTCCAGTTAACGTCTCGCAAACTACTGAACGGATTTACAACAAATCACAAAAAGCATGATCTGTGTACCAACATTGATCTTCCTGCCAATGTACATTATAAAAGAGGGCTGAGCATGTGTCCTGTGGTCAGAAATCTGAAAAAATATTTTTTGGGCCACCCACGTAATCCACGACTCCCTCACGTGCCTCAGTATGGCCCAAGTGTATCTCCGTAGAAGATCCGCTGAGTTAATATGACTGAAAAAAACCCTACATACATACATTTTTACACTCACTCTTACTCTCACACCCATTCAGACACCCATACAGATACTGTCACATCCAGTTACAAACCCATACAGCCACTTTCACACACCACTATTATACCCATGCAGACACTGTCTCAGCCATTCACAGAGCTATAGAGAGACTGTCACACCCAGTCCTATACCCATAGAAACTCTGTGACACCCATTCAAAAACCCATACAATCACTGTCACATTCATTCAGAAATCCATACAGACACAGTCTCGCCCACTCACATAGTCATAGAGACACTGTAACATCCATTAACATACCAATAAAGACTTTGTGACACACCTTCACAAACCTACACAGTCACTGTTACACCTATTGAGAATCCCATACAGACACTGTCACACCAATTCAAAAACCCATACAGACATTGTCATACCCATTCACATATCTAAACAGACACTGACATACCTCTTCACATACCCATGGACACTTTGTCACACCCATTCACAAACCCATACAGGCACTGTCATTCCCATTCTGAAACCCATAAAGAAACTGTCAAACCCATTTACACTGTCACATCCATTCACAAACCTATATAGACCCTGTCACACCCATTTAATAATCCATACAGACATTGTCACACCCATTGACATACCCAGACACTCTCACACCCATTCAGAAACCCATACAGACACTGCCACATCCATCCACAAACCCATACAGACACTGTCACACCCATTTACAAATCCATACAGACAATGTAACACCCATTCACATACCCAAACAGACACTGTCACACCCAGTCACATACTGATAGAGACACTGTTACACCCCTTTATAAACCCATACAAACACTGTCACAGCAATTCACAAGCCTATACAGACACTGTCACACCCATTTGTGTACATAACCAGACAATTTTCCACCCATTTACATACTCATAGATTCTGTCACACCCATTTACAAACCCATACAGACACTGTGATCAACATTTACAAAGCCATACATACACTGTGACACTCATTCACGTGCCTAAACAGTTACTGTCACAACTGTGGCAAGCAAGTAATACTGAAGCTAATCGGTATGAGATGAGCCACGAGGGGGGCTTGTTATCTGCTTCATCTTTATTTTTATCTTTGCCCTTCTTCCCCCCACGCTGGCTGCCACCTGACAGTTGACTGCCTGGCATCAGATACATCAGAAGTCGACGGCCACAACCGCTGCTTGCAGTTTGACTGCACCAGCTTGACTGTGCTTGAGCTGGAAAGTTAGAACTTTGGAAGGCCGAGCACAGGAGGAGGGATTCCTACCAGGGCTCGTAGACAGTGGACAGTGGCAGCAGGGAAGCCTGATCAGTGCAAAGCCATGTCAAACAGAGCTAAGCCTGAGTGGCAGCCATCTCAATCTGCGCTACATTGTTTTTTTTTGGTGGAGCTGACTGGGGGCAGGGGAGAGTGTGGGGCTGCTGCCGGTGATGGTGATGGAGCTGTGATTGCCTGCTGATTTTATGCCTTGCTACCAAATTGTCCGGCCATCTGACACTGAAAATTGCCACTATCACCATAGGACATGGCAGAGAAGATACAAGGCTGAGAGAGGTGAGAGAGGTGACTGTCTTATTGCTTCACTAATTGATGGGCTGCTTTGATTTAGTCTGAACTATCATGGCGAGAGTCCCCCATCAGGGGGGTCTCACAAGGGGTGAGTGCTAGAGCAGCGGAGGCAGCCAAGTTTGGACTAAGTAAGGGTTGTGCTTCCATGCCCACTTAGACCTACTCCGTCATTCCTCTCTCTCCAATAGCCCATTACAACCTTGTACAAACCCATCAATAATAATTAACACTAACTACCGCTTGTCTCTTCAGGGGAACACTCTACTATAGAGATCAGTAATAAGATCGGAGCAGACCCAGACAACCTGCATACAGACTTTCAGAATTCTTTTAGAACTTTCCCCAGCCTCCAGACTTGTTTGCAGAAATGCCAATAACAACGTATGCTGGGTGAACTATAATCTAATCCAAAAGGTATTGTAATTTTGCCAGTCTGTATCCACTGATTAGTAGCAAGCTGATTGACATTTCAAACTGTTCTAAAGGAGACACCATATGCAGGTCTGATAGATAAATCAGGGTTTAGCTCAGTAGCTAAGGGGGCTTGGCAGCTACACAGTTTGTTTGGATTTGAAGTCACATCCATAAAACAGAAACTAAAAGGAATCAAAGAACAGTGGGTATCCCTGTGATCTCAAGAACAACACGACTAAATAAAATCAACAAATAATTTAATAAGATTGTATGGGACAGGAGGAAAACTAAAGGCCACAAGAGTCAAGGAGCTCGTACAGTGCTCAAGCGCTTGCACAAAAAGTACATTTTTGATGAACACATTTGTCGAATTGCCTAATAAGGAGTCAGCATGTATACTGCCAAAGGTCTTGGTATCCTCGCATAGGCTATTTACACCTATATTAAAAAAGCTGTTGCACCTTCTACTCGGGAGGGAAAGGAACTGGCCCAATGCAATTTGGGCAAAGCAGAAACGTATATCTTATGTCATGCAGCAAGATCCTTGAGTACTGAGGATGGTGAAGGAGGTTTTAGGGAATGCAAAACTGTAACTTCTTTGTGCCAGACATCATCGTTGGGTCCAGCATATCCCAGGAATCAATGGAGGAAATATACAGATGGCTACCTAATACCAGACTTGCAAACAAGGGTTACATTGCCACCACTCCCACCATCTTCTTCTATCACTCCCCAGCGCTCTAAGAAAGTAAATACTGTGAACACATAAAAAATATTATGATTTTAACAACAGCAACGCTAACTCTGATCCAATACATTCTCTATGTAATGGCTCTCATCCAGACTGGCATCTGGGGAGAGCTAGTATCGAAAAAGTCCATTTTGTCAAAGTACATAAGGATGGCCAAGAAGATAAGCACTCAGTTCTTTATTCATTCTTATCAGACTCAAGTGATTCTAACAAGGAGTCCAATGAGCCAATAGGAGAATTACCATTAATCGCAATTAAAGCAGCAGCTCCACTGCATACCATCTGGAGAAGCATAATCTTATTTTAAAAATTGTGCATACACAAAATCCAAATATAATGGAAATCAAATTTCAAGTCCTGAAATGAGTACCCCGGAGGCTTTGGAACCAAACCTATGTAACAATTTGTAACTGATAGAAGCAAGGAACCCTTCTTCCTCTCCTACATTACAAACAATAGGTTCACTAATACCATCTACTGCAGATGTAGCCTCAAAAGATTTGGGCAACCACCATTTAGAATAAAAAAAGCAAGGAAGAATCTCTCAGCTATTTTCCTCCCCTTCTACCCAATGAAACAGAAGACACAACAGATGATTATTGTATACAGTGGAAACACAGAATCTACATGATCAGGACTTGCACAGCTCAGAACTTTCTATATTGGGGAATCTTGATAGTAATATGATTGAACCCCAAATGAATAGTATAACATCGGACAATTTAAATTTCATGGATGAAAATCAACAAATTCATGCAAGGGAAGAAACAGGAAACCAACTACCTAACCAGGTCTCAAATGAGATCATGTACCAATTAGATCAACCAATACTAAGTATTATGAAGGTCATGTGCACAACATTGGACTCAATGGAGTAAATGGAGACTTCCATCAGAGAGGATTGCAGACAAAACTTGATGAAAGCAATTCGTGTTTAAATCGCTCCTAGACAATCTTGAGATAAAACTTTAACTACTGACCCAGGGCTAGTCTCTGGGGAGAAAAAGAAAAAGACCATGAATCCCTCAAAACCTCATTCAACTACTGGAGACACAAAAGAGGACTTAAGTGAATCAAACACCACTACTATAAACATCCCATCTACTCATAAAAAACAACCAGAAATAAAAGGTTTAACCCAAAAATCAAAATCAAAACAATAGGTACCAAAAGAACTGAATGTAAAAGAGGGGTCACAAAAAATGTAATCATCTTATCTCTAAGCCAAATACAATTGGAACAGAACTATTACAACCTGGGATTGAAATTGCAGTAGACCCAAAATACATATAGAAAAAGGAGGTAAATCAGATAATTCTGTGCCTAGCATAAAAAAATGATGAGACAAGTGATTACTTTTTGAATCAAAATCCTGGATTGCTGTGTGGTAAAGAATGTACACTTCACTCTCACATAAAATGTATACCAATAGGCCTCAGGCCAATTCCTTCTACCCCAAAACAGGAATTTGACAATGAGGGCCAGCCTACAGACCCAGGAAACAAAAAAGTGTTGAGCAATCTACAGAGAGAATCACAGACGCTTAACTCACCACAGAGGCCAGGTAGAAATTTGCAAAACCAAGGTAATTATACTAACTTTGCACAACAACCTGAGCAGATTCACACCAATCTTGGCATCATAGGACATAAAACTACTGGATGTCTAGTACTATTGTCTAGCATTGAACATCCCGGACCAATTAGTATCAGTACAAGTCCAAGCACAAGTGCATCAAATAATTCAGCACTGGAAAAAATAGAATCAAGCCTCAGAAGGGTTATTCACAGAAGCTTGTGTGACTCGCCCTTATTAGTGCCAGCTCACCAACCTGATCAAATGTACTCAGATGTTCCACAACACTGGTAATATCAAACTAATCATCTGTGCAATAGGCCCCATCTGTCAATGTCAATGTACTTACAAAATCAACCATCCTACATCGACCCTTGGACTGCAACTTCAAACGAAGCGAGACAATGCCATATGCAGAAAACCACACAATGACACAGAGATAACGACATGTTAAGCAACATTAAAGATCAGGCAAAAATCACATTTTCCCTGAATACATCTCAAGAGGGAGTCAAGACACTCTCAATAGAAGGACTGTTTTGTGTCTAATAAACTACCTGCCAGGTTCGCAGCATGTAAGATCAAATGATTTAGTGACGGTAAGTTTTGTGCAAATGAATAGGCTTAGTACCAGAGAATGCACACAGACAGTATGGTCCAACTTAAGGATAACAAACAAAATTTTCAGTCCCAAAAACTTAATGAAGACCTGGAGCATCAACATGAACCCCCCAGAAAAGGATTCTACCCACTTAGCTTCATAGAAAAACCAACTATAAATGGACTTGAGAACAAAAGTGAGCATAGCAAAAATATGGGCTAAGTAATGCACAATTCTTTGAGTTCCTTTCAGTCACTTCCCAAATGATCTAATTTAACAGATATAAAATTCTGTTTAGTAACCAAAACGACTCAGAATCAACTGCATCACTCTCCTCAGCCACCATTAAAACCATCATCATCATCAGCTTCACTGATCAATCAAAAAGGTAGATGCCTATAGGATAAATCCAGAAGTACCCCATCGGAAATCAGTTGAACAATGTGTCTGAAAATAATGAGCTGAAAAACAGCAGGTCTAAAATCCAAGGTAAAGGATAAGGATTGGTTGTTCTTTGTAACCCAACAAGACATCTGTTGTTTCCATGAAAAGTGGAACATAGATACAATGGAGTTAGTTGGATATTCAACATATCATCTCCCGGCAACTAAACAACAAAAAGGAAGACCAGTGGGTGGACTTACCATATGAATAAGAACATCTGTTCTTGAAAACACCCAAATAACCTACACCACACTCAATAAAAGTATTCAAATAATTTAATTAAGAAGCAATGAATGGTCACTTGAGATTATAAACCAAACTTTTATGCCAGGTGACTGCCAAACTTAAATCTGACCTTCTGTCTTTAAAGGATCGTCTCTTGATGAAAAGACTAGAAGAACCATCAAGACTACACTCAGGAATGATGTTGGGAGGTCCCCCACAGCCTAGAAAAAGTTGTAAAATGGTCTGTGGGAATTTCAATACTATCTTGCATCCATTATTCAGGGATACATAGATAATTGAAAAAGATAGAGCTTGGGAGATACCCCCACCACCCACAGATCATTGTAAAAGCACAAACAAAGGCGAATGCATTTTAAAAATTTTAATAGAGGGAGGTCTCCTCCTGCTAAATGGCCGAACCAAATCATATAAATTTACTTTTTGAGCCGGTGCCAGACAAAATGTTTTCGATTACATGGCAATAATCATGTAAGAATGACATCTGATCATTGACATGGGAGTAATCATCAGGATAGAAAGTGATCATGACCCATTGCTTTTGCTATTGGAGCATCCAAATCCATGTTCTTTCAACTCAAATCCTAGTTGAAATGTAAGTGGCCACAAAATCTCCTCAAATTCAAATAGGAAGAACATTACTAGGAGTGATGCAACCATGATTCAGACACTTAAACCGCTAGCTGTAAATGGACAATACTACATACCATAACATTGAATGCATCTGTGAATAACGTGGAGCAACAGCAAATGCAAATGCATACGTTCAAATAGCTGCTTATACAAGCAACTCTCGAAAGATGCTGCCTCTGTGAATCCTTCTCAGGAAGGCCAGTATTGGTACGGCGTATAGTGTGCGAAAAGAAAAAATCTCTATCCCTGGCCTTAAAGAACCAACACCTGTGTGAAGCGCTTTTTCTTGAGAAAAGAAACCATGACAAGGTGTTAGTTAAAATATATAAAGAAGTACTAATCGTATAAGGTATTGCAAGATCAGTTAGATGCAATATCCTATTAAAATCCAAAGAATTTCTGGGAAATTATTAAATGTGGATGTCAGGGTGAGCCAAAGAATCTGAAGCAGAACATTAGCCCGCAACCCTGGATCGATCACTTTACCACTCTGTATAAAAGAGATGCTGAACTACCACCCTATGGGCCTATTTCCCCATTACCGCAACACCAAGTGACAATAGATGGCACTCAAATTGTCATTGAGAAAATGCAATCTAAAGATTCCAGTAGGAACATAGACCTAAGCTAATAGCTAATAGTCATGAAGGCCTGAAACACTGCATTTTAGACCACGTATTTTCAGTGACAGCTCACACAACTCTTGGAAATCCACTGATCATAGGGCAAATGCAAAAATTCACTGAAGAGGAAGTCGTACAATCAATCAAGGCTCAAAAACTTCATAAAGCAGCTGGTCAGGATAGAATTCTCTCTGATGTTTTCAGAAATCAGTTAACTCTTTGGTCTCTGGTTCTAACTCGCACTTTAATAACATCTGGTCCTTAGGAAAAATCCCTCAATCATGGAGAAAATCAATAATTGGGCATATTCACTAAAAGGGTCAAAGAGATATTCTGACTAACTACTGGACAATTCCATTGCATGATGGTGTGGGTAAAATATTTTAAAAACTGCTTTTATCTTGTTTAAACCAATGGTTGAAAGAAATGGATCTGATATCACCTTATCAAGCAGGCTTTAAGAGAGGCCAGGGCACCGGAGAACAGATAAAATCTTAAAGCTCCTTATTGCCCTGCACTCTGGTAACACTACAAGGATTAGATATACTACTAGAGGTGAATATACAACAGAGATACCATTAAAAGCGAGATGTAAAACTCCATGTGGATGCACCTAAAGCAGGCAATGACCAAATACCAATCTTGCTTTTGATGCAGTACCGTTGGTTAGAACAGAGATATCAAAGGTTTTGAGTCCTTTTGCACAGCTAGGAATCTGTCCATTAACATTGGGAAAACAAAATACATGATTCTCAACCAAAAGCAAAAACTGCAAGCCACTTTTAAGGTTTATAAAACACCCTTAAATCAAGTATCCACTTATGACTATTTAGGCATCCTATTGGACGACAAACTTAAGAGGTCTCTGTAGGTATCTAAAAGTAACATCACTCTGGCACAGCAAGCTTAAACGGTGTTGAGATTAGTAAATCCCTGCGGCAATCACTCAGTGACATCAGCAACGTTGGCTTACAAAGTGAAAGCAAGGGCTGCTTGCTTTCACTATGGAACTGAGATTTGGGGACATAAGAAGACCGCAGAATTACAAATTACCAAAAACAATTTCATCCAATGGTTATTACTTCAGGGCTGCAGGACACCACTGCTGGCTGTGAGAACTGAACTAGGTCTAGAGAAAATTGAGGATTATACTGCATTGGCTCCATTAAATTACTGGTTTCGCATTTGGTCAATGGATGAATTGGCCTCATACAGACTCACTCTATTAGACATCATGAAGCAACAAGATTTGCACAAGCTGCAGTGGTTTACCCATCTGTCAGAGGATCTGGTCAATATTGGCCTGAAGGAATATTTTAACAGAATAACTTTATTGTACAGTTAATTAAAACTCACAATGTTAAAACTTTTGTCATTAAAAATCATTTAAACCTTGTTTTGCACATATGTTATTAGAGTAAAACGGAAAGGGAGACTTTCCAGTCGTAGTATGAGGCGCAAAGCGATAGACACCAACTCTCCTAGAAACTTCCTCCTTCCAGTCAAGACAATTCTGTTTAGCCAAAGAGATAGTGTCTTTTAGAACCCTATTGAACCTCTCGACAGTGCCATTAGATTCAGGGTGATATAAAGCAATTTTTTTGTGAACAATACCACAATTAACAAGGAAATCTTCCATTTCCTTTGACACCAGCTGAACACCATTGTCAGTCAGTAAAGTTTGTGGTATGCCTTCCCTAGAAATTAATATTTTCAGAAAATCGATAACAGTTTTTGTATTAGTATTTCTAGCAAAAGAAATTTCAGGCCATCTAGAGTATAAATCCATGACTACAATAACAAACGTATCAGACCCATCACCATGCACTGGTCCCAAAATATCGAGAGCTATGTCCTTCCAAGGACCACTGGGGCGCAACCTTTTTTCCATGGGCTGAGTCCTGATCTTTAAACTCTTCTCACTTAGAGAACATTGGACACACTCCCTTACCAAACGCTCAATTTGAATGTCCATTCCAGGCCACCAGTAAGTAGAACGCACTAAATGTGCCTCATGAGCTAAATCCAAAAGAGCTTTCCTTAGAGACAAAGGTGGAACTAATCTGTGACCCCTCCATAACATTCCCTCACAACAGGACAACTGGTCCCTTACAGACCAAAAGTCTTTAACAGATTGTCTTCCTTGTTCCTTATAATGCCAGCCCTCATGGATAAGTTTCAAAACCTCTTGAATAATTTGATCTTCATGACAAGCGTTTAGCCAGGAATCTTGGGAAATTACCTTGTAATTAATTTCACACACAAAATCATTGGAATGACCAAATTCTGAATCAAAACTGTCACCAGATTGAGTAACAGGGACAAATCTCGAAAGTGTGTCGGCAACAAAGTTTTCAGAACCTGGATTATACTTGACTGAGAAATTAAAACCCTGCAACCCAACAATCCACCTGGAGATTCTCGGAGAAATTGAGTCAATACCCTTACTCGTTAGTACCTCACACAACGGTTTGTGATCCGTCCTAACTACAAACGAAGTTCCCCAAAGAAATTTTTGAAACATTTTAATGGCCCAGTAGACAGCAAGGGCTTCCCTCTCAATAACAGAGTACCTAGATTTAGCACCCTTCAAACTCCTAGAAACAAACATAATGGTGTTGTCAGGATTTGTGCCACCTTGATATAAAACAGCACCAAGACCCTTGAGACTAGCGTCAGTAGAGATAATTGAACATTTAGCTGGATCAAAGTTTCGAAGATTAGGAGCATTCTGCAACCTGTGCTTTATATCTATGAACTCTTTATCACACGAATCATCCCAGACAAATTTTACTCCCATTTTAAGTATATTTCTCATGCTGAAAGTAGCTTCTGCAAAATTCTTAATAAATTTGTTGTAATATTCCGCCATCCCCAGGAAGCGCATGAGCTCTTCCTTCGAAGAGGGGGCAATCAGGTCTCTGATGGTACTTACAAATTCAGCCTTGGGGACAACACCATCAACAGTTATCGAGTGACCCAAATAATCAATTTCATCAAGGCCAAATTTGCACTTCTCACGCTTAATAGTGAGATTGTGAGCAGAAAGTCTATCCAACACTTGTCGGACTCTTTTCCCATGTTCCAATTCATCACATCCATAGACTAAAATATCGTCCTGGTAAACACAAACACCAGGAACATTGATTAACACCCTTTCCATGACTCTTTGAAAGACAGAAGCGGCAGAGACAAGGCCAAAAGGAAGTCTTATGAATCTAAAAGTACCAAACGGGGTAACAAATGCAGTTAAATCTCTGGAGGACTGATCAAGCAGAATCTGATGGTACGCAGATGTTAAATCTATTGTGCTAAACACTTTAGCACCACTCACCATGCTCAATAGCTCTGAGATATTTGGAAGAGGATAATTATCAATGAGAACACATTTGTTGAGTTGTCTGAGGTCCACACATAATCTCAAAGACCCATCAGCCTTCCTCGCAGCCACAACCGGAGCCAACCAGGACGTTCCTTCCACCTCCTCAATAATGCCCTGTGATTTGAGCTTCTCTAACTCCTTCAACATCTCATCCCTAACAGTGAAAGGGACACTACGTACTTTACTAGACACTGGGACAGACCCTGGAGACAATTTTATCTTGTGACAATACCCTTTCAGACACCCAAGTATGATTTTAACAACAGCAACGCTAACTCTGATCCAATACATTCTCTATGTAATGGCTCTCATCCAGACTGGCATCTGGGGAGAGCTAGTATCGAAAAAGTCCATTTTGTCAAAGTACATAAGGATGGCCAAGAAGATAAGCACTCAGTTCTTTATTCATTCTTATCAGACTCAAGTGATTCTAACAAGGAGTCCAATGAGCCAATAGGAGAATTACCATTAATCGCAATTAAAGCAGCAGCTCCACTGCATACCATCTGGAGAAGCATAATCTTAATTTAAAAATTGTGCATACACAAAATCCAAATATAATGGAAATCAAATTTCAAGTCCTGAAATGAGTACCCCGGAGGCTTTGGAACCAAACCTATGTAACAATTTGTAACTGATAGAAGCAAGGCACCCTTCTTCCTCTCCTACATTACAAACAATAGGTTCACTAATACCATCTACTGCAGATGTAGCCTCAAAAGATTTGGGCAACCACCATTTAGAATAAAAAAAGCAAGGAAGAATCTCTCAGCTATTTTCCTCCCCTTCTACCCAATGAAACAGAAGACACAACAGATGATTATTGTATACAGTGGAAACACAGAATCTACATGATCAGGACTTGCACAGCTCAGAACTTTCTATATTGGGGAATCTTGATAGTAATATGATTGAACCCCAAATGAATAGTATAACATCGGACAATTTAAATTTCATGGATGAAAATCAACAAATTCATGCAAGGGAAGAAACAGGAAACCAACTACCTAACCAGGTCTCAAATAAGATCATGTACCAATTAGATCAACCAATACTAAGTATTATGAAGGTCATGTGCACAACATTGGACTCAATGGAGTAAATGGAGACTTCCATCAGAGAGGATTGCAGACAAAACTTGATGAAAGCAATTCGTGTTTAAATCGCTCCTAGACAATCTTGAGATAAAACTTTAACTACTGACCCAGGGCTAGTCTCTGGGGAGAAAAAGAAAAAGACCATGAATCCCTCAAAACCTCATTCAACTACTGGAGACACAAAAGAGGACTTAAGTGAATCAAACACCACTACTATAAACATCCCATCTACTCATAAAAAACAACCAGAAATAAAAGGTTTAACCCAAAAATCAAAATCAAAACAATAGGTACCAAAAGAACTGAATGTAAAAGAGGGGTCACAAAAAATGTAATCATCTTATCTCTAAGCCAAATACAATTGGAACAGAACTATTACAACCTGGGATTGAAATTGCAGTAGACCCAAAATATATATAGAAAAAGGAGGTAGATCAGATAATTCTGTGCCTAGCATAAAAAAATGATGAGACAAGTGATGACTTTTTGAATCAAAATCCTGGATTGCTGTGTGGTAAAGAATGTACACTTCACTCTCAAATAAAATGTATACCAATAGGCCTCAGGCCAATTCCTTCTACCCCAAAACAGGAATTTGACAATGAGGGCCAGCCTACAGACCCAGGAAACAAAAAAGTGTTGAGCAATCTACAGAGAGAATCACAGACGCTTAACTCACCACAGAGGCCAGGTAGAAATTTGCAAAACCAAGGTAATTATACTAACTTTGCACAACAACCTGAGCAGATTCACACCAATCTTGGCATCATAGGAAATAAAACTACTGGATGTCTAGTACTATTGTCTAGCATTGAACATCCCGGACCAATTAGTATCAGTACAAGTCCAAGCACAAGTGCATCAAATAATTCAGCACTGGAAAAAATAGAATCAAGCCTCAGAAGGGTTATTCACAGAAGCTTGTGTGACTCGCCCTTATTAGTGCCAGCTCACCAACCTGATCAAATGTACTCAGATGTTCCACAACACTGGTAATATCAAACTAATCATCTGTGCAATAGGCCCCATCTGTCAATGTCAATGTACTTACAAAATCAACCATCCTACATCGACCCTTGGACTGCAACTTCAAACGAAGCGAGACAATGCCATATGCAGAAAACCACACAATGACACAGAGATAACGACATGTTAAGCAACATTAAAGATCAGGCAAAAATCACATTTTCCCTGAATACATCTCAAGAGGGAGTCAAGACACTCTCAATAGAAGGACTGTTTTGTGTCTAATAAACTACCTGCCAGGTTCGCAGCATGTAAGATCAAATGATTTAGTGACGGTAAGTTTTGTGCAAATGAATAGGCTTAGTACCAGAGAATGCACACAGACAGTATGGTCCAACTTAAGGATAACAAACAAAATTTTCAGTCCCAAAAACTTAATGAAGACCTGGAGCATCAACATGAACCCCCCAGAAAAGGATTCTACCCACTTAGCTTCATAGAAAAACCAACTATAAATGGACTTGAGAACAAAAGTGAGCATAGCAAAAATATGGGCTAAGTAATGCACAATTCTTTGAGTTCCTTTCAGTCACTTCCCAAATGATCTAATTTAACAGATATAAAATTCTGTTTAGTAACCAAAACGACTCAGAATCAACTGCATCACTCTCCTCAGCCACCATTAAAACCATCATCATCATCAGCTTCACTGATCAATCAAAAAGGTAGATGCCTATAGGATAAATCCAGAAGTACCCCATCGGAAATCAGTTGAACAATGTGTCTGAAAATAATGAGCTGAAAAACAGCAGGTCTAAAATCCAAGGTAAAGGATAAGGATTGGTTGTTCTTTGTAACCCAACAAGACATCTGTTGTTTCCATGAAAAGTGGAACATAGATACAATGGAGTTAGTTGGATATTCAACATATCATCTCCCGGCAACTAAACAACAAAAAGGAAGACCAGTGGGTGGACTTACCATATGAATAAGAACATCTGTTCTTGAAAACACCCAAATAACCTACACCACACTCAATAAAAGTATTCAAATAATTTAATTAAGAAGCAATGAATGGTCACTTGAGATTATAAACCAAACTTTTATGCCAGGTGACTGCCAAACTTAAATCTGACCTTCTGTCTTTAAAGGATCGTCTCTTGATGAAAAGACTAGAAGAACCATCAACACTACACTCAGGAATGATGTTAGGAGGTCCCCCACAGCCTAGAAAAAGTTGTAAAATGGTCTGTGGGAATTTCAATACTATCTTGCATCCATTATTCAGGGATACATAGATAATTGAAAAAGATAGAGCTTGGGAGATACCCCCACCACCCACAGATCATTGTAAAAGCACAAACAAAGGCGAATGCATTTTAAAAATTTTAATAGAGGGAGGTCTCCTCCTGCTAAATGGCCGAACCAAATCATATAAATTTACTTTTTGAGCCGGTGCCAGACAAAATGTTTTCGATTACATGGCAATAATCATGTAAGAATGACATCTGATCATTGACATGGGAGTAATCATCAGGATAGAAAGTGATCATGACCCATTGCTTTTGCTATTGGAGCATCCAAATCCATGTTCTTTCAACTCAAATCCTAGTTGAAATGTAAGTGGCCACAAAATCTCCTCAAATTCAAATAGGAAGAACATTACTAGGAGTGATGCAACCATGATTCAGACACTTAAACCGCTAGCTGTAAATGGACAATACTACATACCATAACATTGAATGCATCTGTGAATAACGTGGAGCAACAGCAAATGCAAATGCATACGTTCAAATAGCTGCTTATACAAACAACTCTCGAAAGATGCTGCCTCTGTGAATCCTTCTCAGGAAGGCCAGTATTGGTACGGCGTATAGTGTGCGAAAAGAAAAAATCTCTATCCCTGGCCTTAAAGAACCAACACCTGTGTGAAGCGCTTTTTCTTGAGAAAAGAAACCATGACAAGGTGTTAGTTAAAATATATAAAGAAGTACTAATCGTATAAGGTATTGCAAGATCAGTTAGATGCAATATCCTATTAAAATCCAAAGAATCTCTGGGAAATTATTAAATGTGGATGTCAGGGTGAGCCAAAGAACCTGAAGCAGAACATTAGCCCGCAACCCTGGATCGATCACTTTACCACTCTGTATAAAAGAGATGCTGAACTACCACCCTATGGGCCTATTTCCCCATTACCGCAACACCAAGTGACAATAGATGGCACTCAAATTGTCATTGAGAAAATGCAATCTAAAGATTCCAGTAGGAACATAGACCTAAGCTAATAGCTAATAGTCATGAAGGCCTGAAACACTGCATTTTAGACCACGTATTTTCAGTGACAGCTCACACAACTCTTGGAAATCCACTGATCATAGGGCAAATGCAAAAATTCACTGAAGAGGAAGTCGTACAATCAATCAAGGCTCAAAAACTTCATAAAGCAGCTGGTCAGGATAGAATTCTCTCTGATGTTTTCAGAAATCAGTTAACTCTTTGGTCTCTGGTTCTAACTCGCACTTTAATAACATCTGGTCCTTAGGAAAAATCCCTCAATCATGGAGAAAATCAATAATTGGGCATATTCACTAAAAGGGTCAAAGAGATATTCTGACTAACTACTGGACAATTCCATTGCATGATGGTGTGGGTAAAATATTTTAAAAACTGCTTTTATCTTGTTTAAACCAATGGTTGAAAGAAATGGATCTGATATCACCTTATCAAGCAGGCTTTAAGAGAGGCCAGGGCACCGGAGAACAGATAAAATCTTAAAGCTCCTTATTGCCCTGCACTCTGGTAACACTACAAGGATTAGATATACTACTAGAGGTGAATATACAACAGAGATACCATTAAAAGCGAGATGTAAAACTCCATGTGGATGCACCTAAAGCAGGCAATGACCAAATACCAATCTTGCTTTTGATGCAGTACCGTTGGTTAGAACAGAGATATCAAAGGTTTTGAGTCCTTTTGCACAGCTAGGAATCTGTCCATTAACATTGGGAAAACAAAATACATGATTCTCAACCAAAAGCAAAAACTGCAAGCCACTTTTAAGGTTTATAAAACACCCTTAAATCAAGTATCCACTTATGACTATTTAGGCATCCTATTGGACGACAAACTTAAGAGGTCTCTGTAGGTATCTAAAAGTAACATCACTCTGGCACAGCAAGCTTAAACGGTGTTGAGATTAGTAAATCCCTGCGGCAATCACTCAGTGACATCAGCAACGTTGGCTTACAAAGTGAAAGCAAGGGCTGCTTGCTTTCACTATGGAACTGAGATTTGGGGACATAAGAAGACCGCAGAATTACAAATTACCAAAAACAATTTCATCCAATGGTTATTACTTCAGGGCTGCAGGACACCACTGCTGGCTGTGAGAACTGAACTAGGTCTAGAGAAAATTGAGGATTATACTGCATTGGCTCCATTAAATTACTGGTTTCGCATTTGGTCAATGGATGAATTGGCCTCATACAGACTCACTCTATTAGACATCATGAAGCAACAAGATTTGCACAAGCTGCAGTGGTTTACCCATCTGTCAGAGGATCTGGTCAATATTGGCCTGAAGGAATATTTTAACAGAATAACTTTATTGTACAGTTAATTAAAACTCACAATGTTAAAACTTTTGTCATTAAAAATCATTTAAACCTTGTTTTGCACATATGTTATTAGAGTAAAACGGAAAGGGAGACTTTCCAGTCGTAGTATGAGGCGCAAAGCGATAGACACCAACTCTCCTAGAAACTTCCTCCTTCCAGTCAAGACAATTCTGTTTAGCCAAAGAGATAGTGTCTTTTAGAACCCTATTGAACCTCTCGACAGTGCCATTAGATTCAGGGTGATATAAAGCAATTTTTTGTGTGAACAATACCACAATTAACAAGGAAATCTTCCATTTCCTTTGACACCAGCTGAACACCATTGTCAGTCAGTAAAGTTTGTGGTATGCCTTCCCTAGAAATTAATATTTTCAGAAAATCGATAACAGTTTTTGTATTAGTATTTCTAGCAAAAGAAATTTCAGGCCATCTAGAGTATAAATCCATGACTACAATAACAAACGTATCAGACCCATCACCATGCACTGGTCCCAAAATATCGAGAGCTATGTCCTTCCAAGGACCACTGGGGCGCAACCTTTTTTCCATGGGCTGAGTCCTGATCTTTAAACTCTTCTCACTTAGAGAACATTGGACACACTCCCTTACCAAACGCTCAATTTGAATGTCCATTCCAGGCCACCAGTAAGTAGAACGCACTAAATGTGCCTCATGAGCTAAATCCAAAAGAGCTTTCCTTAGAGACAAAGGTGGAACTAATCTGTGACCCCTCCATAACATTCCCTCACAACAGGACAACTGGTCCCTTACAGACCAAAAGTCTTTAACAGATTGTCTTCCTTGTTCCTTATAATGCCAGCCCTCATGGATAAGTTTCAAAACCTCTTGAATAATTTGATCTTCATGACAAGCGTTTAGCCAGGAATCTTGGGAAATTACCTTGTAATTAATTTCACACACAAAATCATTGGAATGACCAAATTCTGAATCAAAACTGTCACCAGATTGAGTAACAGGGACAAGTCTCGAAAGTGTGTCGGCAACAAAGTTTTCAGAACCTGGATTATACTTGACTGAGAAATTAAAACCCTGCAACCCAACAATCCACCTGGAGATTCTCGGAGAAATTGAGTCAATACCCTTACTCGTTAGTACCTCACACAACGGTTTGTGATCCGTCCTAACTACAAACGAAGTTCCCCAAAGAAATTTTTGAAAAATTTTAATGGCCCAGTAGACAGCAAGGGCTTCCCTCTCAATAACAGAGTACCTAGATTTAGCACCCTTCAAACTCCTAGAAACAAACATAATGGTGTTGTCAGGATTTGTGCCACCTTGATATAAAACAGCACCAAGACCCTTGAGACTAGCGTCAGTAGAGATAATTGAACATTTAGCTGGATCAAAGTTTCGAAGATTAGGAGCATTCTGCAACCTGTGCTTTATATCTATGAACTCTTTATCACACGAATCATCCCAGACAAATTTTACTCCCATTTTAAGTATATTTCTCATGCTGAAAGTAGCTTCTGCAAAATTCTTAATAAATTTGTTGTAATATTCCGCCATCCCCAGGAAGCGCATGAGCTCTTCCTTCGAAGAGGGGGCAATCAGGTCTCTGATGGTACTTACAAATTCAGCCTTGGGGACAACACCATCAACAGTTATCGAGTGACCCAAATAATCAATTTCATCAAGGCCAAATTTGCACTTCTCACGCTTAATAGTGAGATTGTGAGCAGAAAGTCTATCCAACACTTGTCGGACTCTTTTCCCATGTTCCAATTCATCACATCCATAGACTAAAATATCGTCCTGGTAAACACAAACACCAGGAACATTGATTAACACCCTTTCCATGACTCTTTGAAAGACAGAAGCGGCAGAGACAAGGCCAAAAGGAAGTCTTATGAATCTAAAAGTACCAAACGGGGTAACGAATGCAGTTAAATCTCTGGAGGACTGATCAAGCAGAATCTGATGGTACGCAGATGTTAAATCTATTGTGCTAAACACTTTAGCACCACTCACCATGCTCAATAGCTCTGAGATATTTGGAAGAGGATAATTATCAATGAGAACACATTTGTTGAGTTGTCTGAGGTCCACACATAATCTCAAAGACCCATCAGCCTTCCTCGCAGCCACAACCGGAGCCAACCAGGACGTTCCTTCCACCTCCTCAATAATGCCCTGTGATTTGAGCTTCTCTAACTCCTTCAACATCTCATCCCTAACAGTGAAAGGGACACTACGTACTTTACTAGACACTGGGACAGACCCTGGAGACAATTTTATCTTGTGACAATACCCTTTCAGACACCCAAGTATGATTTTAACAACAGCAACGCTAACTCTGATCCAATACATTCTCTATGTAATGGCTCTCATCCAGACTGGCATCTGGGGAGAGCTAGTATCGAAAAAGTCCATTTTGTCAAAGTACATAAGGATGGCCAAGAAGATAAGCACTCAGTTCTTTATTCATTCTTATCAGACTCAAGTGATTCTAACAAGGAGTCCAATGAGCCAATAGGAGAATTACCATTAATCGCAATTAAAGCAGCAGCTCCACTGCATACCATCTGGAGAAGCATAATCTTATTTTAAAAATTGTGCATACACAAAATCCAAATATAATGGAAATCAAATTTCAAGTCCTGAAATGAGTACCCCGGAGGCTTTGGAACCAAACCTATGTAACAATTTGTAACTGATAGAAGCAAGGAACCCTTCTTCCTCTCCTACATTACAAACAATAGGTTCACTAATACCATCTACTGCAGATGTAGCCTCAAAAGATTTGGGCAACCACCATTTAGAATAAAAAAAGCAAGGAAGAATCTCTCAGCTATTTTCCTCCCCTTCTACCCAATGAAACAGAAGACACAACAGATGATTATTGTATACAGTGGAAACACAGAATCTACATGATCAGGACTTGCACAGCTCAGAACTTTCTATATTGGGGAATCTTGATAGTAATATGATTGAACCCCAAATGAATAGTATAACATCGGACAATTTAAATTTCATGGATGAAAATCAACAAATTCATGCAAGGGAAGAAACAGGAAACCAACTACCTAACCAGGTCTCAAATGAGATCATGTACCAATTAGATCAACCAATACTAAGTATTATGAAGGTCATGTGCACAACATTGGACTCAATGGAGTAAATGGAGACTTCCATCAGAGAGGATTGCAGACAAAACTTGATGAAAGCAATTCGTGTTTAAATCGCTCCTAGACAATCTTGAGATAAAACTTTAACTACTGACCCAGGGCTAGTCTCTGGGGAGAAAAAGAAAAAGACCATGAATCCCTCAAAACCTCATTCAACTACTGGAGACACAAAAGAGGACTTAAGTGAATCAAACACCACTACTATAAACATCCCATCTACTCATAAAAAACAACCAGAAATAAAAGGTTTAACCCAAAAATCAAAATCAAAACAATAGGTACCAAAAGAACTGAATGTAAAAGAGGGGTCACAAAAAATGTAATCATCTTATCTCTAAGCCAAATACAATTGGAACAGAACTATTACAACCTGGGATTGAAATTGCAGTAGACCCAAAATATATATAGAAAAAGGAGGTAGATCAGATAATTCTGTGCCTAGCATAAAAAAATGATGAGACAAGTGATGACTTTTTGAATCAAAATCCTGGATTGCTGTGTGGTAAAGAATGTACACTTCACTCTCAAATAAAATGTATACCAATAGGCCTCAGGCCAATTCCTTCTACCCCAAAACAGGAATTTGACAATGAGGGCCAGCCTACAGACCCAGGAAACAAAAAAGTGTTGAGCAATCTACAGAGAGAATCACAGACGCTTAACTCACCACAGAGGCCAGGTAGAAATTTGCAAAACCAAGGTAATTATACTAACTTTGCACAACAACCTGAGCAGATTCACACCAATCTTGGCATCATAGGAAATAAAACTACTGGATGTCTAGTACTATTGTCTAGCATTGAACATCCCGGACCAATTAGTATCAGTACAAGTCCAAGCACAAGTGCATCAAATAATTCAGCACTGGAAAAAATAGAATCAAGCCTCAGAAGGGTTATTCACAGAAGCTTGTGTGACTCGCCCTTATTAGTGCCAGCTCACCAACCTGATCAAATGTACTCAGATGTTCCACAACACTGGTAATATCAAACTAATCATCTGTGCAATAGGCCCCATCTGTCAATGTCAATGTACTTACAAAATCAACCATCCTACATCGACCCTTGGACTGCAACTTCAAACGAAGCGAGACAATGCCATATGCAGAAAACCACACAATGACACAGAGATAACGACATGTTAAGCAACATTAAAGATCAGGCAAAAATCACATTTTCCCTGAATACATCTCAAGAGGGAGTCAAGACACTCTCAATAGAAGGACTGTTTTGTGTCTAATAAACTACCTGCCAGGTTCGCAGCATGTAAGATCAAATGATTTAGTGACGGTAAGTTTTGTGCAAATGAATAGGCTTAGTACCAGAGAATGCACACAGACAGTATGGTCCAACTTAAGGATAACAAACGAAATTTTCAGTCCCAAAAACTTAATGAAGACCTGGAGCATCAACATGAACCCCCCAGAAAAGGATTCTACCCACTTAGCTTCATAGAAAAACCAACTATAAATGGACTTGAGAACAAAAGTGAGCATAGCAAAAATATGGGCTAAGTAATGCACAATTCTTTGAGTTCCTTTCAGTCACTTCCCAAATGATCTAATTTAACAGATATAAAATTCTGTTTAGTAACCAAAACGACTCAGAATCAACTGCATCACTCTCCTCAGCCACCATTAAAACCATCATCATCATCAGCTTCACTGATCAATCAAAAAGGTAGATGCCTATAGGATAAATCCAGAAGTACCCCATCGGAAATCAGTTGAACAATGTGTCTGAAAATAATGAGCTGAAAAACAGCAGGTCTAAAATCCAAGGTAAAGGATAAGGATTGGTTGTTCTTTGTAACCCAACAAGACATCTGTTGTTTCCATGAAAAGTGGAACATAGATACAATGGAGTTAGTTGGATATTCAACATATCATCTCCCGGCAACTAAACAACAAAAAGGAAGACCAGTGGGTGGACTTACCATATGAATAAGAACATCTGTTCTTGAAAACACCCAAATAACCTACACCACACTCAATAAAAGTATTCAAATAATTTAATTAAGAAGCAATGAATGGTCACTTGAGATTATAAACCAAACTTTTATGCCAGGTGACTGCCAAACTTAAATCTGACCTTCTGTCTTTAAAGGATCGTCTCTTGATGAAAAGACTAGAAGAACCATCAAGACTACACTCAGGAATGATGTTGGGAGGTCCCCCACAGCCTAGAAAAAGTTGTAAAATGGTCTGTGGGAATTTCAATACTATCTTGCATCCATTATTCAGGGATACATAGATAATTGAAAAAGATAGAGCTTGGGAGATACCCCCACCACCCACAGATCATTGTAAAAGCACAAACAAAGGCGAATGCATTTTAAAAATTTTAATAGAGGGAGGTCTCCTCCTGCTAAATGGCCGAACCAAATCATATAAATTTACTTTTTGAGCCGGTGCCAGACAAAATGTTTTCGATTACATGGCAATAATCATGTAAGAATGACATCTGATCATTGACATGGGAGTAATCATCAGGATAGAAAGTGATCATGACCCATTGCTTTTGCTATTGGAGCATCCAAATCCATGTTCTTTCAACTCAAATCCTAGTTGAAATGTAAGTGGCCACAAAATCTCCTCAAATTCAAATAGGAAGAACATTACTAGGAGTGATGCAACCATGATTCAGACACTTAAACCGCTAGCTGTAAATGGACAATACTACATACCATAACATTGAATGCATCTGTGAATAACGTGGAGCAACAGCAAATGCAAATGCATACGTTCAAATAGCTGCTTATACAAACAACTCTCGAAAGATGCTGCCTCTGTGAATCCTTCTCAGGAAGGCCAGTATTGGTACGGCGTATAGTGTGCGAAAAGAAAAAATCTCTATCCCTGGCCTTAAAGAACCAACACCTGTGTGAAGCGCTTTTTCTTGAGAAAAGAAACCATGACAAGGTGTTAGTTAAAATATATAAAGAAGTACTAATCGTATAAGGTATTGCAAGATCAGTTAGATGCAATATCCTATTAAAATCCAAAGAATCTCTGGGAAATTATTAAATGTGGATGTCAGGGTGAGCCAAAGAATCTGAAGCAGAACATTAGCCCGCAACCCTGGATCGATCACTTTACCACTCTGTATAAAAGAGATGCTGAACTACCACCCTATGGGCCTATTTCCCCATTACCGCAACACCAAGTGACAATAGATGGCACTCAAATTGTCATTGAGAAAATGCAATCTAAAGATTCCAGTAGGAACATAGACCTAAGCTAATAGCTAATAGTCATGAAGGCCTGAAACACTGCATTTTAGACCACGTATTTTCAGTGACAGCTCACACAACTCTTGGAAATCCACTGATCATAGGGCAAATGCAAAAATTCACTGAAGAGGAAGTCGTACAATCAATCAAGGCTCAAAAACTTCATAAAGCAGCTGGTCAGGATAGAATTCTCTCTGATGTTTTCAGAAATCAGTTAACTCTTTGGTCTCTGGTTCTAACTCGCACTTTAATAACATCTGGTCCTTAGGAAAAATCCCTCAATCATGGAGAAAATCAATAATTGGGCATATTCACTAAAAGGGTCAAAGAGATATTCTGACTAACTACTGGACAATTCCATTGCATGATGGTGTGGGTAAAATATTTTAAAAACTGCTTTTATCTTGTTTAAACCAATGGTTGAAAGAAATGGATCTGATATCACCTTATCAAGCAGGCTTTAAGAGAGGCCAGGGCACCGGAGAACAGATAAAATCTTAAAGCTCCTTATTGCCCTGCACTCTGGTAACACTACAAGGATTAGATATACTACTAGAGGTGAATATACAACAGAGATACCATTAAAAGCGAGATGTAAAACTCCATGTGGATGCACCTAAAGCAGGCAATGACCAAATACCAATCTTGCTTTTGATGCAGTACCGTTGGTTAGAACAGAGATATCAAAGGTTTTGAGTCCTTTTGCACAGCTAGGAATCTGTCCATTAACATTAGGAAAACAAAATACATGATTCTCAACCAAAAGCAAAAACTGCAAGCCACTTTTAAGGTTTATAAAACACCCTTAAATCAAGTATTCACTTATGACTATTTAGGCATCCTATTGGACGACAAATTTAAGAGGTCTCTGTAGGTATCTAAAAGTAACATCACTCTGGCACAGCAAGCTTAAACGGTTTTGAGATTAGTAAATCCCTGCGGCAATCACTCAGTGACATCAGCAACGTTGGCTTACAAAGTGAAACCAAGGGCTGCTTGCTTTCACTATGGAACTGAGATTTGGGGACATAAGAAGACCGCAGAATTACAAATTACCAAAAACAATTTCATCCAATGGTTATTACTTCAGGGCTGCAGGACACCACTGCTGGCTGTGAGAACTGAACTAGGTCTAGAGAAAATTGAGGATTATACTGCATTGGCTCCATTAAATTACTGGTTTCGCATTTGGTCAATGGATGAATTGGCCTCATACAGACTCACTCTATTAGACATCATGAAGCAACAAGATTTGCACAAGCTGCAGTGGTTTACCCATCTGTCAGAGGATCTGGTCAATATTGGCCTGAAGGAATATTTTAACAGAATAACTTTATTGTACAGTTAATTAAAACTCACAATGTTAAAACTTTTGTCATTAAAAATCATTTAAACCTTATTTTGCACATATGTTATTAGAGTAAAACGGAAAGGGAGACTTTCCAGTCGTAGTATGAGGCGCAAAGCGATAGACACCAACTCTCCTAGAAACTTCCTCCTTCCAGTCAAGACAATTCTGTTTAGCCAAAGAGATAGTGTCTTTTAGAACCCTGTTGAACCTCTCGACAGTGCCATTAGATTCAGGGTGATATAAAGCAATTTTTTTGTGAACAATACCACAATTAACAAGGAAATCTTCCATTTCCTTTGACACCAGCTGAACACCATTGTCAGTCAGTAAAGTTTGTGGTATGCCTTCCCTAGAAATTAATATTTTCAGAAAATCGATAACAGTTTTTGTATTAGTATTTCTAGCAAAAGAAATTTCAGTCCATCTAGAGTATAAATCCATGACTACAATAACAAACGTATCAGACCCATCACCATGCACTGGTCCCAAAATATCGAGAGCTATGTCCTTCCAAGGACCACTGGGGCGCAACCTTTTTTCCATGGGCTGAGTCCTGATCTTTAAACTCTTCTCACTTAGAGAACATTGGACAAAGTCCCTTACCAAACGCTCAATTTGAATGTCCATTCCAGGCCACCAGTAAGTAGAACGCACTAAATGTGCCTCATGAGCTAAATCCAAAAGAGCTTTCCTTAGAGACAAAGGTGGAACTAATCTGTGACCCCTCCATAACATTCCCTCACAACAGGACAACTGGTCCCTTACAGACCAAAAGTCTTTAACAGATTGTCTTCCTTGTTCCTTATAATGCCAGCCCTAATGGATAAGTTTCAAAACCTCTTGAATAATTTGATCTTCATGACAAGCGTTTAGCCAGGAATCTTGGGAAATTACCTTGTAATTAATTTCACACACAAAATCATTGGAATGACCAAATTCTGAATCAAAACTGTCACCAGATTGAGTAACAGGGACAAGTCTCGAAAGTGTGTCGGCAACAAAGTTTTCAGAACCTGGATTATACTTGACTGAGAAATTAAAACCCTGCAACCCAACAATCCACCTGGAGATTCTCGGAGAAATTGAGTCAATACCCTTACTCGTTAGTACCTCACACAACGGTTTGTGATCCGTCCTAACTACAAACGAAGTTCCCCAAAGAAATTTTTGAAAAATTTTAATGGCCCAGTAGACAGCAAGGGCTTCCCTCTCAATAACAGAGTACCTAGATTTAGCACCCTTCAAACTCCTAGAAACAAACATAATGGTGTTGTCAGGATTTGTGCCACCTTGATATAAAACAGCACCAAAACCCTTGAGACTAGCGTCAGTAGAGATAATTGAACATTTAGCTGGATCAAAGTTTCGAAGATTAGGAGCATTCTGCAACCTGTGCTTTATATCTATGAACTCTTTATCACACGAATCATCCCAGACAAATTTTACTCCCTTTTTAAGTATATTTCTCATGCTGAAAGTAGCTTCTGCAAAATTCTTAATAAATTTGTTGTAATATTCCGCCATCCCCAGGAAGCGCATGAGCTCTTCCTTCGAAGAGGGGGCAATCAGGTCTCTGATGGTACTTACAAATTCAGCCTTGGGGACAACACCATCAACAGTTATCGAGTGACCCAAATAATCAATTTCATCAAGGCCAAATTTGCACTTCTCACGCTTAATAGTGAGATTGTGAGCAGAAAGTCTATCCAACACTTGTCAGACTCTTTTCCCATGTTCCAATTCATCACATCCATAGACTAAAATATCGTCCTGGTAAACACAAACACCAGGAACATTGATTAACACCCTTTCCATGACTCTTTGAAAGACAGAAGCGGCAGAGACAAGGCCAAAAGGAAGTCTTATGAATCTAAAAGTACCAAATGGGGTAACAAATGCAGTTAAATCTCTGGAGGGCTGATCAAGCAGAATCTGATGGTACGCAGATGTTAAATCTATTGTGCTAAACACTTTAGCACCACTCACCATGCTCAATAGCTCTGAGATATTTGGAAGAGGATAATTATCAATGAGAACACATTTGTTGAGTTGTCTGAGGTCCACACATAATCTCAAAGACCCATCAGCCTTCCTCGCAGCCACAACCGGAGCCAACCAGGACGTTCCTTCCACCTCCTCAATAATGCCCTGTGATTTGAGCTTCTCTAACTCCTTCAACATCTCATCCCTAACAGTGAAAGGGACACTACGTACTTTACTAGACACTGGGACAGACCCTGGAGACAATTTTATCTTGTGACAATACCCTTTCAGACACCCAAGTTTGTCGCCAAATACTTGTGGATATTCCTCCATCAGTTGGGTTTGTAGAAGGGAGTGATGATCTATAGATTCAACAGCTTCCCTCTCCTTGAGTATGATGGGAGGAGAGCTGTTAGGATCCAACATGACACCCAGATCTTTCTGATGCCACTAGCTGATAATACTGTCGCCCTTCTTGGAGACATAGACTTTCCCAGACGTAAGGCGACCCTCATATTCAACTAAGCCCATGAAGTATCCTCTCAAATCAATAGGGTCCCCACCATAAGCCGTAGGGCGAATGTCAGGTTTTAACAGATTGATTTTTGAGCTTAAATTATCATCAAAAAACTTGCTTGATACAATGGTAATTTTTGCACCAGAGTCGAACAATACTTTGGTTTTATGACCTTCAATAAGAATATAATCCAAAGGTCCATCACAACCAACCTGGACAATAATCTGACCACACTCAAAATCATGTTGATCACTCGAATTGTCCCCGGCAATTTCATTGACACTTTGTCTAGATGATTTGATTCTGCAAGCAATTACAAAATGTCCCTTTTTCTTACAATACGTGCATATGGCATTTAAAGCGGGACAGGATTTGTCATTGGCCCAATGGCCAGCATTGTTGCATCTGTAACATTTATTTTCTTTACTGAATTGTAATCGAGATTTATATTCCCTTTTTTCTTTCTCTTGAGTTTTGGATTGAGTTTCTTTTGGCCTCAAATTTGAAGAAGTTGTGTTAGTACTGACAACCGACACCTCTTTATTGAGATCTTTCTTGATCTCTTTAACACACTCAAGAGAATGTTCAATTCTTTTAGCTACAACCAAAACTTCATCTAGAGACGGCTCATCTTTGAGCCATAGTTCGTCACAAACTTTTTCTGAAACACAGCCCAACATAAATTGGTCTCTTATTCTTTCCTCAATTAATGTATTAAATTTACACGTTGACGCTAATCGTCTAATGTCAGTGACATAATTCTCAATACTCTCACCTTCGTTTTGCATTCGTCTACCAAAATGGTAACGCTCCAGAATGGTACTGACCTTAGGCAAATAGGGAGCATCGAGTTTGTAAATACAAATTTCAAATTCATTGAGATTAGCTGCAGCACTGTCGGGGACATCAGGAAGATGTTCAAAAACATCTTGACCTTCTGATCCCAGGCAATGCATAAGTAACGCAGTTTTCCTCTGCACGCTAAGAGAAGTACCACAAACACGGCATACCGTTCGAAAACTTTTTTCCATTTGGACCATTTTATGGGGGTATCTCCTGGTGACTGTAAGAAAAACGGAGCTGTAGTAACATTTTGCATAGCTGAAATTTGTGCCTACAACAACTCAGTTATGAGCTTATGTATGTAAAAGAGTGAGAAAAGTTTTCCAGTAATATATTCAAAGCTTGATGAAAATCTACCTCAGTACAATGAATGGCAACAATAAGCCTAAATTTTATAAAGATGTTACAGTCAGCAATAAAAATATGTCCAGAGATTTGATGTATAGCTATGAGGAAAAAAAAATAATAATAATATTCACCGATTATGTGCTTCACACTTGTAAAAGTCTTTAAATATACGTTAATCTAAGCTGTGCGTATCAGCGTGGTTTTGACACACACAGTGTATAACTGAAGGGTAAAACTGTGTGTCAGCAGGATCATAACACAGTAACACAGTAGAGCATTTAGCTACTTTAGCCACTTAGAACAGGCACCAGATGTAGGAGTCAGCAGTGCCAATAACTTCGAGAAACCCCTATTCCATGTATCACTTGCTTGAAGATAGTGCTGAGGGTCTCTGTGCTATACAGTACATAAAACACGCAGGAAATATATAAGCTGTGCGTGTCAGCGTTGTGAATTTCACTGCGAATAATTTGGTCCCAAAATCAATTACATTCTGCACGCCGATGAAGTATAAGCTGTGCGCGTCAGCGTCGCTAAGGAACGTAAACAACTCGTGTTGTCAAATTCAGCGCAAAGGATAAAGTACGACGCGCAGGTGAAACATAAGCTGTGCGCGTCAGCGTTGCTAAGCAACTACGGAGAAGACGTCAACCAATCAGTACTCAGAGTGCGAGCGTGCGCGTAAGCTGAAGAAAAGGATCTCCTTGGTAGCGTGACGCTGCGTTTCAGTGACGATTTTGACAATGAGGAGACATCGTCAGAGGCTCACAAGGAGGCATCCACGCGCGTGAGACAGAAGGTAACTGAACAAAAATAACTTTAACCGTTGCCCGTTCCGCAGCGAACACGAATGAAAGTAATGACTTAATTATTTAGCAGTCAAAAATTGAAATAATTAAATTCAATGAAAGTACAGTCTCAGAACATCGCCGAGTGAGTTCTGGAGAGCGCGTTTTAAATAAAATGCAAGTCTTACTTGGTAGTCTTGGTAGTCTTGGATAAGTTCTGGAAACGGGAAATACTGGATTCTAACCGTAGATTACCTCAGTATTCGGCATCTCTGATAACGCTTCAGTGTCCAAGTAATTTTCCCTTTTTTGAAACTGTTGTAATGTAATCTTGGTTAAAACAGAGATTTTCAGGGTTGGAGTTGAGCTGCTTTCCCATCCTCATCACCAGTGTTAAAAGGTGGATTCTTCCATCAAAGATGAGATAAGAGTAGGTAGATTTCCACAGGTTCTTTATTTATGAGTTAGTAGGTTTAACAGCTCAGCCACCCAACTGCCTCTCACTCCTCTCCTCAAGATTCTCCTTTTCAGCCAACAGAGCTTACCCATTCTAGAACCCTCAGATGTCATCACAGCTATGATAGACAGCTGACAATCTGACACATACAATCTGATGAACACAAGATAAAGAGTACATAACTTTACAACACCTGAAGGAATATTTTAACAGAATAACTTTATTGTACAGTTAATTAAAACTCACAATGTTAAAACTGTTGTCATTAAAAATCATTTAAACCTTGTTTTGCACATATGTTATTAGAGTAAAAAGGAAAAAAGTGTTTTACACTCTATAAGATCGTATCAGTCTCAGTTACTTTATCTGTATAGTCCTTCTCTAGGTTGGTGAAGTGAATGTGCCTCAGTGTGCCGGTGCGTGATTATGGCTTGGCAAGTTCCATAGCTGACTGTCCCTTTATTTGGTTAAAATGCTGTTGCTGTCTGTTCTTCAATGTTCCATATGGCTAGCTCTTAAGTCGTCTGGCCACTATGTCGAAGTACTTTGTTAATCTGCAGTTTAGCTGGATCTCTTCAGGTTAGAAGCACAGCATCACAGCCTGCCTGCAGCTTGTTATGCCCTTTTGTTTCCATAATACTCAAAGTAAGGTGCGCCTTATATCCATCAGATTTGGGCAGAGGCAAATTATGTGTATTAGGTCCTCTTTCCTTGTTCTGCAAAGACGGCAAAGGTGTTCTTCTGCTCCCCTTTTCCAAGGTGCCAGGTGATGTAGTGTTGGTAGGATGACGAAGCGCAGGTTTCGAAATTTGTCTTTTGTCTTCTGTATTAGACCTGTTTTTAGGAATTCTTGCGGCTTAAGAGCTTTATAATCTTTCAGCACTATCCATCCATGAGCCCTCTTGGCCAAAATGTCTTTATCTTCTATGAATGATATGATTTTAGTTACTTTTGTTACCACCTTTTTGAAGCTTTTGTTGTCTGTGGATGACTCCCAGAGGTTTGTTAATTCCAGGTGTTCCAGTGATTCTAGTAGATACTTCTTGGCGGGTGAGTTCTCTCGAGTAGACAATTCTGTCCAAAGGTGGGCGTTTAGTGATCCTTGCTCCGCGCCACTGATTTTGCCCCAGCTTTTTATATACGCGCCACTTCTCTCCACCGTTTGTCTCTGGAGACCAAATTCGAGGCAGATTTGGGCAAGCGACACGTAGTTCGGCAGATGGAAGATTGCCCTGTATGCTCTAGTGATTATTTTATCTAGAGCGGTCTAGTCTTTCCCTTGCATGGGTTCACTACCGTATGTGAGCATTGGCTGTAGACGTACTCTGATCACCTGTAGAAGGGGATCCAGTGATCGATCAGGGAGAACTTTCTTCAGGGGCTTCATTGAGAAGTAGAATGTTGTGCCCTTCCGACGCATGGCCTCTAGTTGACGTTTAAACAAACCTCTGCTGTCTAATAATACACCAAGGTATTTATAGTTGGTTACACGATCTAGCCTCTGTCCATCCAGGAACCATGTATGTTTCTTTGTTTTATTATAATTCACTGACATAACTTTTGATTTGTGTAAGTTGATCTTTAATGCATTATTTATTGAGAATTTGTTGGTGGTGTCCAGGAGGTGTTGGAGACCAAATCATCTGCATGTAGGAGATTTGATAGCAAGATGCCTCCCAACCGTGGGGCATGCGATTTGGTTTTGTCCAGTTCTCCAGGAAGGTCTGCGAGAAAAAGGTTAAACAGCATGGGGGCTAGAACGCACCCTTGTTTTAGACCTTTGGTGGTGTTGATTTGCCTTGAAAGGTGCGATCCAGATCCCAGTTTGATTTTGACCCAAGTGTTGGTGTGCAGTAGTATCAGCTGTTTCAAAAGTGGCCCGGGTATCCCCCATTTTATCAATTTCTGCCAGAAGTTGCTGCGGTCTGCGTGGTCAAATGCTGTGCTGTAATCTATGAAGCATAGAAATAGCGAGCTCTTGGCTGTCTTGACTGCGTCAATTAGTAGAGTTAGCGCCATGATATTAGTTATTGTGCCCTAACCTCTGCAGAATCCGATTTTGGTTTACTGGGATGATGTGTTTTAAAGTTGCCCAGGTTGTTAGTTTCTCCAGGAGGAGTCCCACATAGTACTTTGCCTCAGTGTCAATTAGGGCAATAAGTCGATGATTACTTGGGTTAATCCTTTCGCCCTGCTTACAGATTGGACTTTTTATTGATTCTCTCCAGGATGATGGACATATAGCTGTTTCCCTAATTTCCTGGAAGACTGGTGCCAGTGTGTCGCTCCAGAAGTCAGCATCTTGCTTGTACATTATTGGCGGGATTCCGTTGGGGCCAGGAGCTCCTTCCAGTTTCCCTTTTGATATTTGTAGCTTGATCCTTGCCGCTGTTGCTACGTGTTTTTTTACCTTCCTGCCTGATGGTAGTTCAGATCGTGTTGTTCCTTCCTCCTACAGATTTGCAAATTTGCACAAGGTCTCAGCCTGGTTGGTGTTGTCGTTTACTTCTTGTTTATGTATTCCTATGTTGTTAGTGCATGTGTTCATCAGGATTGTCTGAATTTTTCCTCTATGCGGGTCCGCCTCTGGGTATTTATCATTGAAATGATTTGATAAGTAGTGTGCCCATTCGGATTCAGATATATGTGAGTTTATTCCATTATGGCCTGGCCGTTTAAGGTTATGGATTGCTTTCCAGAATCTGGCGCTGTTCTTCTGTTTCGAGTCATACACGATTTTCGCCCAGAGTTCCTCGTTCATTTGCCTTTTCTTTTCCCAAATCGTCTTTTTTTGCTGAGCCTTTAGGGTTTGCAACTCCTTTCGCAGGGCTTCATTGCTCGATTGTTTGCGGAGCTGTCTTAGGGTCTGGTTTATTTTCCGTTTTAAGTTTTTTATCTCGGGTGTGGTTACCTTTCCTAATGTGTTGCAAGATATGTTCTCTTTGTAGGTTTTTTGCTCTGTGGCGTATGTTGTTCTGAATTCCATTACAAATTCTTCCCAAGCCTCTAATGGGTTATTCGGCAGGCTCGTTATCCAATGGATTATTATTTTTGCATTGATTGTTAGTTCTTCTACTTTATTGGTCTTGCACCTTATCCATCTAAAGTTGGAGGTGTACTCTGTGCCGACGCTTTCTCTTGCTTCCATATTGGTCCCACTAGTGATGCTGAAGTACTGGGTATTTTAGACCCAGCGGTGCAGGGGCACACACCCTATGACTTCGGGGTTTCACCCTGTTCCGGACCTACAGAAACACAGAGTCTTCTGGGTGAAGTCAAAGAATCGTTTATTGGCTGCAGACCAATGACAGGTATCCTAGAAGTACAACAGCGTGTATGTTCTCAGGAGACTGCTGAAAATCATAGGAACGGACTTCTCCTTAAGTACAAAATATCATGCTCCAGGCATACATTCCTTGGTTTACGATATGGTCATATAAAGGCATACATTACAAACGAAAAAGCAGAGTCATGATGACCATCCCACATTCCAGTTCGGCCAGCCCACAATGATTTACACAGGAAGGTTCAGATCCCATGTTTGAAGTAAATAGACCCCCCAATAAATATGAGCATCTCCTGTTTTGGGAAACAAGTCATAAAGCAAGAACAAGCAGGTGTGGAAGAGATTAGCCGGGGGATTGTGTAGAATGAAAGGGTTTTATGACGGGTCAAGCCCTGATACGAATCACAGGTGGAAGGAGGAAGGGGAGCTCGTGAGACCGGTTTGACCCGGGGCAGCAGAGCCAGCTGCCCAGGTCACAGAGAAGTCAGAGGGAAAGCCCGTGTACTGTGAGGCCCGTATTAACTCCATCATAGCCTATGTGAGGGCAATGACAAGATGGCCACTGCTTCCAAAATGGAACCCGCGTAGTTGAGCAGAATACGTGTACACAGTGCATTCGTAGCTAGAACGGCACATAAAGCACTCGTACGTGCCGCATTTACCATTTGCGGTTCGCTAATACCAAGATAGACAGAGGTAGGGCCCTGTCCCCTACGCGGTTCCGAATACCAAAGTACGACAGACCCTCCTTTTGCCCTTACATAGGCAATCACTATACTCATCTTAATCCGAGTCTAGGTCAATGTTCACGAAGTCATGGAGATGTTGCTGTAGCATCATCCTATTACTTAGCTCGTCCCTCGATACAGGTTTCCTTACACATAAGGTAGCACAGAGGCCACATATCGCAGGAGCACACTGTATGCATAGACAGAACAGGAAAAGAATGGCTAAGATCATTCCAATGACCATCAGAACTTTCCAACCCCAGGCAGATATCAATTCCCAGAACCATCCCATCAGTGACCAATCTCCCTTATCCACGTGTATGGCTTCAGATATTTTATGGAGTTTGGAGATGGCTTGATACACTGTTGGAGCATTATCTGGTATGAAAATGCAGCAACTGGATTGGATGACCTTGCATACCCCACCGCGGTCTGCAAGAATAACGTCTAGGACCATGCGGTTCTGCAAAGTCATAAGGCGATCCGCTTGGAGCTCAGCTGTCAAATTACTAAGGGCACCAGCCGTTACATTGACGGTGGATTCAACCACACGAGTCAGCTGTCTCAGGTTCCTACTATTGACCATAGGTCCCCAAAACGGCAGGAAACCCAGGAAAAAGTCTCCTGCTTCCTGACCGGCAGTGTCCTCCTTACTAATCACACCTCTCACAACTCTGGTCTTGTGATAGTCAGAGGCAGCAGTAAATGTCGGCGGTAGCAAGTTCGCAATATAACATGTGCCCGAGAAATCAGGGGGCAACCACGTATATGCTCGGTCATGACAGATGAAATATGTGCCCTTAGCAGCCAAAAACGCAGGGGAAAACTGTGACGGGAAAGTGTACGTTTCAGTACAGTCACTTCTTCCCAGTTGAGCCCTAGGGTTCTGACCATTACCCTGTAAGCAGAACCGACCCATGTGGGGTACGACCCAGATTGGAGATGAGATTTTTCGCTGTCTTTCACCCAGACTGATACTATACCCCGTCGCGTTCCATCCTACATAAGGTCTCAGCTCTTCTTTGGGAATGGACGAGTATGCATTAATATCCCTACTCATATCGGCAACTCCTTTCATCAAAGCCTTATTATTGGTGATGGGTCTGATGGAACGCGGTGGGCGAGGGGAGTATGTATCTAGGGCGTAGAGAAACATGGTTTGGAATGCCCATGACGATCCATTGTAACTGTACGGTAGCACCAGGTAGGGAATACCCTTGTTAGTGGTATGGGGCATTAACCCACAGACCCAGCAATTGGTCGTATTCATTACCAGTTGGTGCTGGTGCAAGAGTTGGATAAACGAGTTATTTACGAACTCTGATCGTCGGGTCTGTTCGTGCTCAGGCAAAGGGTGAAAAGAGTGAGAGGAGGCAGTAGAAAGAGATATAGGCTGTTGAGTGGGTGCAATGGGTTTTGGAGCAGAGAAAAACACACTTCCTACAATAAACATCATGATACTACACAGTGTAACAAAGCACAAAAAGACAAAACATTTACTTTTTACAATTCTACACATCCTTGTTTGAGAGTTCATTTCCTCAATCGGTCTCTCCATCCTACAAAACTCCATCCTCTACTCGGGCCGCTCGCGGTGGATGAGTTTCTTCTGCTAAGGAGTACGCCTGTCAGTCCAGGGAAACGCCCTAGACCAACCAGAACCGTTGACCTAGCGTCTTCGGCCTGTACCCCAAAGTCTTGGCACCGCGACCCTGCGGCAGAACCCGGATGGTGGTTCGAAAAACAAAAATCAAGAAAGTCCTTCAGATGGGAGAGCAAAAAATGTCAAAAGGGAAATAATGAGGAAATCTTTATTTGTCCATGGGCCTAGGTCTCAAGTTATAGCGGAGACGGCCAGGTGCTGTTTGGTCTTGAAACAAAAGTTCAGGTTCAGTGGTGTCCAGTCGATTTGATGGCGGCACAGCTTCCTGCAGAATATTGTCACTCTCTTGGACTGAAGCTGTGTCTTTTAGGCGTGCGTCACTGAATGGTACAAAGCGAGGTACAATGTCTGTCTCTGAGTCGGCGATACCCTCGTTGACCCACTGGTCATATGGCAGAGGCAAGGAAACTACCTTGCAGTGAGTACCATGAATCCAGTGCTTCTTCCCTTTCACTCGCACTGCTGATCTTGTCGAAAGAAGAACAAGATGGGGGCCGATCCAGCGAGGTTCGTCGTTGCCCTTACGCTGGAAATTCCGGACCAGGACCCACGAGCCAGGGTTGATGGGGTGTCCAGGAGGTTCAGAGGCTTGGGGAAGAGTATCATGTACCTGTTGGTGCAAAACACGCAGTTTAACAGTCAAATCATACAGGTAATCGAGCAGTACTGGATGCTCTATTTCACTGAACTTCGTAGGCCTTGGCACACCCCATACGTTGGCCGGGCGGCCAAAGACTACTTCATGAGGACTAAGTCCCACTCGTGAGTGTATCGTCATTCTGGTGGACAAGAGTGCTAGAGGCAGAGCGTCAGGCCATTTAAGACCAGTGCTCGCCTGGATTTTGGCTAACTTGAGCTTTAAGGCTCCATTGTAGCGTTCAACTAGTCCAGCTGATTGGGGGTGATTTGCAGCGTGGAATTTCTGCCTTATGCCTAAACCTTCACATACATTCTTCATCACTTTACCCACAAACTCACTACCATTATCACACCATACCATTCTCGGCATCCCAAACCTGGGGAAAAACTCCTTCACAAGGGCTTTGGCTGTGGATAGGGCAGTGTTATCTTTCAGAGGATAAGCCTCTACCCATTTGGAAAAAGCACAAACAACCACCAATACATATTTCAGGTTGTTGCATCTTTCCATGTGAATAAAGTCCAGCTGCAAAACTTCGAATGGACATGATGGGGGTGCAAAGTGACCGGCCGGAGTTGGGGTTCCCCTACCAGGGTTGTACTTCAAGCATACTATGCAATTCTTGACCACATTCTCTGCACACTTGGGAATCCCAACATTCTGCCATACTGGAGCCAACAACTTACAGATACCTTTCGTACTGATATGCGCCATTCCATGTGCCATAGTAACCACTGGAAGCACATATGCATCAGGCAACAACCATCGTCTATGTTCTGTCAGGTCAATCCAACAACCATTCTCATCCAACTTACCCATACTCTCTCTCCACTTGCTTAACTCTTCTTCTGTAGCTTCAGCCTGAAGCGACTTCACACTCTCTATTGTGTTCTCACACATTCCCACATCATTAACCCATCTTGCGGGGCCTGCAACATACATTCTAGTCTTCACATTCTGTGCTGTCTCTCTCGCGGTCTCATCAGCAAACGCATTCCCACGTCCAACATCATCTGTGACTTTCCTATGCGCACTGCATTTCATGATCGCAACTTGCAAAGGTAGGGTCAGTGACTCAAGGAGATCATTCACCAACTTGCCATTCTGAATTTTAGCTCCATGCGACGTCAGGAACCCACGCTCTTTCCACAAACGCCCAAAATTATGAGCCACGCCAAAGGCGTACTGGCTATCTGTGTATATGTTCACTCTCATTCCTTCAGACAACACACATGCTCTCGTGAGGGCGATCAATTCTGCTGCTTGGGCCGAATTATGTGGCACTCGTGCAGTTTCCACGACCGTATGTAAAGTCGTGATAGCATATGCAGCAGTCGTGTCACCATTAGGGAGCTTGAAACATGACCCATCTACCCATAAAGTGCCATCACATTCAGTCAGGGGAGTATCTTTGAGATCTACTCTCCCTTTCGTCTCTTCTTCTGTCCTGAACAGACAGTCATGTTGCTCAATCTCATCTGAGTCTGCTGGAATCGGCAATAATGTGGCTGGATTCAGCGTATTGCATCTTTTTATGTGTATGTGATTCGCTAACAGTGTGAGTTCATACCCTGATAATCGCGCACTAGTCAAGTGTTGTGTCTTGGTTCTATTTAATAATGTGTCTACAGCGTGTGGAACCATGACAATCAATGTGTTGTCCATTACCAGACCAGCAGATTGTCGGATAGACATCGCTGCAGCAGCTGTCGCTCTCAGACAGCTTGGCAATGCCCTCGCTACAGGGTCCAAGGTGGATGAAAAATACGCGCATGGGCGCGGTCTGTCGCCAAAAGGCTGTGTTAACACTGACAACGCACATCCATCTTTCTCGTAAACATACAATGTAAAAGGCTTGCTATAGTCAGGAGTGCCCAACACAGGAGCTGAACATAATGCATTGCGTAATTCCACAAAACTTTTCTGACACTCTTCAGACCATGGGATAGGATTCGGTGTGTCTTTGCATGTTAATGCTAATAAAGGTTTTGCCAACAAAGAAAAACTAGGGATCCAATGCCTACAGTATGAGGTGATGCCCAAGAAAGCACGCACTTCTCTCTGTGTCTTTGGCACACTCAACTGTGCAATGGCTTGAATTCTTTCTGGGGTCAGTCTCCTTCCCTCCTTCGATAAGAGATGACCTAAGTAGGTCACTTCTTGTCGACAATATTGCAGCTTAGAGAGAGACACTTTGTGATGGTAAACGGATAAATGGCGCAACAGTGACAATGTGGCTCCTTTACAGATCTTTTCAGTATCCGCAGCGATCAGTAAATCGTCCACGTACTGGATCAGGATAGCGCCACTAGGTAAAACAAGTGCATCAAGCTGCGCTTTCAAAGCTTGACTGTATATGGATGGACTCTCGCAGTAGCCTTGGGGAGCGCGTTTGAAGCGGAAGCTTCGGCCTCCCAGACTAAAACCAAAAATGTCTCTGCTCTCTTCTGCAATTGGGATACTAAAGAAAGCATTCTTTAAATCGATCACTGAAAACCATGCAGCAGAGGCTGGAATCATCGTTAACAAGGCAGTTATATCAGGGACAACCGGAAACTGAGGCACAACAATCTTATTAACCTCTCTAAGATCAATCACAAATCTGTAAACAGGTGGCTGTGAAGGGTCCGTTCGTTTTAAGACAGGTAAAATCGGACTATTGCAAACGTTGCCTCTTGTCTCTTCAATCACACCCTTATTAATCAAGTCGCTGACAATGTCTAACAATGCTTTCTGGCCTTCATTAGAGATCTTGTACTGGGGAATACGTGGCAGTCTGACATTAGCCTTTAAAGTCACCACGTATGGCGGTATTTCCAAGAGGCCCACATCATTGGGACCAGTAGCCCAAAGGGCATCCGGAAGGGATGACAATTCAGGTGGCATCGTGTTTTTAGACAAATACATTGGAGAAACCACTTGCTTGCCTAATGTAAGTTGTACTCCTGAAGGAGAACAATACAGTGTAGCGTGCAATCTTTTCAACAAATCTAATCCCAGTAAATTCTCACCACAACCTGTTGTCAGGATCAGGGGCGCTTTCAGCTCGCAAGGTCCAACGGAAAGTGACATGGGACTGGAAATCGGGTTCCTAACCGGGGCGCCAGAAAAACCTACTGAAACATTTATATCGCCAGACAAAGGTGCGCCAGGGAGTTTGGAATGCATGATTGAACTCTTTGCAGCACCAGTGTCTAGCAGAAAAGGCTCCGTTACATTTGCTGTAGTCACCTCAACATACGGTCCACTCTGATCCACTGGCACTGAAACAACTCCCTCTCTCTGTCTATGGCTATCCTAGTAATCATTATTCTCTGCATCACCATCTTCTGCATAATAATCATTATTGTAATACTGAGCCGTATTACTAGTCGCATTAGCTTGCTGATCAAAACTATTAATGGCGCTTTGGGGCGGAAGAGGACGCGCGTTTTGGGGAACACTCCCACGCCCTCTGCCTCTAGGAGCTTGCTGACCACCTCTACCTCTTGCGCCATACGCATTACCGTTCCGTTGCATTAATTTAGGACAACTATATTTAAAATGACCTTCCTCTTTGCAGTATGAACATTGGTTGGGACCTACAGGGACACGTGGTTGATAATACCCATTCATTTGCTGATTAGTCTGAAATTGTTGGGGTTGGTGATAGACACCTTGGGGTTGTCTATAATTATTACCGCCGCCACGTGGTGGATAGGCCTGCTGTAAAAGGACCTTTGTCTTTAGTTCCTTCGTTTTCTTCTCCGTTCTATCTTTCTCGTCTTTATCTCTGTTCTCATAATACTGTGCAGTAGCCAGTATTTGCGCTGAAGAAGAAACAGCCCAAGAACTCTCTGAATCTTTCAACTTTTTACACAGGTCAGGGAGTAAATTCTGCACAAACTTATCCACAAACAACCGTTGGCCACCCTCAGTACTCATATCTTGCCCACTGTGGTCAATAAACGTTTCCTCAAACCTAGTAAAGAAGTCTGACACTGTCTCATCTTTCTTTTGCTTACATGCAGATAACTTGTCCCAATTTACGCGCATCGCAGGCATTATTGTCTTCATATACGTGATGATTCTACCAGGCAATTCAGCTACTAAAGGTTCTGGTTTCGCACCACCCGTTTGTCTAGCATCAGCAGCAACAATGTTAGCCCAGGTATCCCCTAGTTCTGCATTGTGATCTACATTACGAATTGATCCCCATAGAGGCTGTGGAACAACATTACCAAACAACATGTCTATGTCGGCCAGATTCATAATGCATGACCCTGCCGTCTGTGACAACTCTTTATAATAACCTGCTGGGTTTTTACGGGGATCAGGCAAGGACTGCTTAAGTGCTAACACCTCAGAGCGCTTCCATGGAACATGCACCCAAACACGTTGGAAATGCGCTGGCACAGCGGGGTTATTGCCGACAGCTGCAACTGCTTCTTTCCATACCGGGGGAACTTCTCTCATAGGGTATTGTCGCGCTTTTGCCTTTTTCCCCACAAGGACCTCTTGTTCAAACAATGACTGTTGGCAATCGTCATTCCTTAAGGACAATACAACCGCAACTGCTTTATCTACTTCGCGGTCCACAATTATACCAGTTCCAAAATCGAACCTCACTCTACACAATTCCTGCGGGTTCGGATTTCTACCACTATCCTCCAATTCTTCACAGAGAATTTCGCACATTTTCTCGAATACATATCTCTGTTTCGGGGCATCCCATTGATGGAAAGTGTTAACAACCGATTCCACATCATACAGTGAAGGAAAAACGATCCATCTACGCGCCATGTGATCTATTACCTTTTTCTCATCGGGGTTAGGCAATTGGCTGCGCAACTGCTTACGCTGTACACCAGGAGTTGCACCAGATGACCCAAAGAGAGGCGACATTAATGTAGTAAACACATTGGCTAAACGCTGTCGCGCTGAAGGAGAAGCTGAGGCGAGAACAGGGGGAAAAACAGAGGGAAGAAAAGAGGATGTAGAGACAGGTACTGGAGTGGTAGAAGGAAGAGCGTTAGGGGAGGCAGTTACTGAATTAAGCAAAGTCGCAGGAAGTGCGGGGGTAGTTGGAAGCACTACCGGAGGCGCTTGAGAGGACTGCGCTACAGGAATAGGAACTGGTTGCAAAGCAACTGGCGGTTGCGGCAAGGCTTGCAGTATATGCACTGGAGGTGGCATATTTACAAGCTGGGGAGGCGCCGTGGCAGTTTGAGCATACGGGGGTGGCGAACTCAACAAATGCGACATTAAGGGATCTTTCTCCTTTTCTTCTGACTCATCCTGCTTAGAATGTGGCAAAGCTGGGTAACATTTGTCAATCCCTAACTTACGCTGCCTGTGCAATTTCTCATTCATTTGCTCCTCTTCATTATCTTTAAATTGTACAGCTGCTTGCATTACTGACATACCTCTCTCTCTCTTATTCTTTTTCGCTAGCTTAATTTCCTTCTGTTTGGCTTCCTTTCGCCATAAGCGGAAAGAGTCAAACATCGCCGGCCGGGCTTTCTTCTTAAACAATTTAATTTCCAGGTTATCTAAAATATCGGTATCAAAACTACCATTTTGGGGCCATTTTAAAACACCGTCTTTCCTGGTGTAGTGGATCCACACTTCGTTATATGCAATGGGGCCTACGCCATGTTTCACATAGAGCTCATAAGTTGGAGTTCCAACCGGAGGAACCGGACATGATTCTTCCAGCTGGAAATCTTTTCCACAACCCAAACAGAATAATCTACCAAATAGTCCAGAACCAGGCATCTTCGCTCACTAGTCTAGATCCAAACGTCAAAGGATTATCGATTACGATATTCTCGTGAATACACGAGTCCTCTGGCTTTGGGGTTTGCAAACACCAAATCACCAATTACCAAATCAAATCAAACGATCCCGAGGGATACCAAAACAAATGGGAGACGCTCCACTTATACTTAACTGAATATTGCTGATCGATGACGTCACCAGAAGACTCTCTCGATTGTTTCGCTCTCTCAAACTCGTCAAGGGTCCAAAACAGGTCGATTAATCAGGGCAGCAGTCCTTCGTAGCCGTCGGGACGCGGAGAACCTCGCAGAAAAGACTTTCGGACCACGTCGACATGCAGGGGTCGATGAAGTGGCGGCCTTCCTCCGGAATTTCCACACGAAGCTCCTCACGAACCTCTGGCTTGGACTGGTACCGCTGAAATCGGCCCGAGTTGGGCGCCAAACTGAAGTACTGGGTATTTTAGACCCAGCGGTGCAGGGGCACACACCCTATGACTTCGGGGTTTCACCCTGTTCCGGACCTACAGAAACACAGAGTCTTCTGGGTGAAGTCAAAGAATCGTTTATTGGCTGCAGACCAATGACAGGTATCCTAGAAGTACAACAGCGTGTATGTTCTCAGGAGACTGCTGAAAATCATAGGAACGGACTTCTCCTTAAGTACAAAATATCATGCTCCAGGCATACATTCCTTGGTTTACGATATGGTCATATAAAGGCATACATTACAAACGAAAAAGCAGAGTCATGATGACCATCCCACATTCCAGTTCGGCCAGCCCACAATGATTTACACAGGAAGGTTCAGATCCCATGTTTGAAGTAAATAGACCCCCCAATAAATATGAGCATCTCCTGTTTTGGGAAACAAGTCATAAAGCAAGAACAAGCAGGTGTGGAAGAGATTAGCCGGGGGATTGTGTAGAATGAAAGGGTTTTATGACGGGTCAAGCCCTGATACGAATCACAGGTGGAAGGAGGAAGGGGAGCTCGTGAGACCGGTTTGACCCGGGGCAGCAGAGCCAGCTGCCCAGGTCACAGAGAAGTCAGAGGGAAAGCCCGTGTACTGTGAGGCCCGTATTAACTCCATCATAGCCTATGTGAGGGCAATGACAAGATGGCCACTGCTTCCAAAATGGAACCCGCGTAGTTGAGCAGAATACGTGTACACAGTGCATTCGTAGCTAGAACGGCACATAAAGCACTCGTACGTGCCGCATTTACCATTTGCGGTTCGCTAATACCAAGATAGACAGAGGTAGGGCCCTGTCCCCTACGCGGTTCCGAATACCAAAGTACGACAATGCTTCGTTTCACTTCTTGTGGTAAGTGGTCACTTTGACCGTTTTCTCCAACCTTGAACGAACTTATAATATCAAACAGTGGAAGTGTTGCAAGGGTGAAGTCGAGGTGAGAGGAAGTGGTTGAGGAGAAATATTTTAAAGCTGGCGGTGTATCCTCTTTAAATCGACCATTTAGTACCCTCAGGTTTAGCTGCTCCAGATCTTTCAGTAGTTGATTTGAGCATCTGGTTTGCTTGTTTGGGGAGGCTGGGGTTTGATTTGGTATTCCCCACCCAATGTTAAGTTCCTGTATTATTTCATCTTCTGATTTTTTTCCAAAGAGGTGAAGATTGAAGTCGCCTGCCAGAAGTAAGTTCTCCATTTCCCTTTCTTCCATGAGTCTTATCAGTTCGCTGACCAGTTCTCTTGCCCCTTTTAGTCTATGCTTGGGGTGTATGTATGTGTTTATTATATATAGTGGACGAGCCACCTGGTTGTTTAGGATTGTTATTGCTATTGCCTGTATAGCACTTGGGGGAGTGATTTATACCTTGATCACTTCCATTGCTCTTATTGTTAGTATTGAGGCAAGTGACGCCAGGCTTCCTGAGCTGCGACCGAATGATGAACCTCTAGTTGCTGGATGGGATTGAGTTGTGTATCCTTGTAAGGGTAGCTCTTTCTCTTCCCAGGTTTCTTGGAGTAAAATCAAATCAAATGATTTTAAGTAGTTTGATGTTTCAGGGTCTTCCAGTTTACTTGTCAGACCGTTTATGTTCCAGATGCATATTTCAATATTTGAGGTGTCAACTTTTGTAGAAGTCTGGATCAACAAACAAGAGTGGACCCAGGATAAGTGCAACTTGTGTTTTCACTGCCTTGCAAGTCTCGCCATTACGTGTTTCTGCAGTCACCTGCCTTGATCACATGACAGCGTAAGGGATTATAATCACCAAATTTAAAGTGCTAGTGCAGTCAGAATCATTAGTGAACATGGGAAAAATACTATCATCACAATATTTTACATATTGAATCAGCGTCACTGTTGTTGTTAATATTTGCTTGAATGCGTTTCCACAATATCTTCAAGATAATACTTGTTAATATATTGGTTAAAATACCACTCATAAATGATCTTTATCACATCATTACTATTGGTAACACATTGCTAGCATAAATGCTGTTCATAGAATCAGTGAACATTCCATTTCACATCTACTTAATCAGACAAATCTAAATTATTATAAAATTATACCATCCTCACAACTGCTATCACCCAAGTGTTGTATTAAATACTAAAAAATATAATATAAAGAAAAGTGCAAGTGTATTAAAAATTCACATTTGTGTTTTTTGAAAGTTTACATGTCCAGTAACCTCGGGTTCCATATGTATTGACATAATGTCTTTGACCTTACTTTTGGAACCCTATATGCTGATCCGGACATTCAGTGCAAATATTAGCATGTGCAAATAAGCAAGTATATATGGAGACAATGGTAGACTTAAAGCACAATTGATTCCCATGGTTGTAAACATAGACATTCATATGTAGTTAAATAAATAAATAAATACATATAATATCATTGAATATACAGCTCAATTGTTAAAATCTTCCACTTAAAATCCATAACATTGCTATATTGATTGTCTATATTGCAAGGATTAAATATCCATGTAAACCAAATTCGATACAGAAATGTAAAAGTTATCTATATAAGTCCCGTCTTGATAATATAAAACACACACCTATGAGTTAGAGATCCTAGATTGCAGTATCGATACATTTTCAAACTATTTATCATCAATTTGTTCCTAGCAAAGAGGGATATTATGACTTGTCCTTAAAAGAAAAGTTCATAGAAAAGGGTTTTATATCAAATTAATTTCTATATAAATATATAAAAGACACTGTCATAAAAGATTCTTTCATAAAAGATACTTTCATAAAAGATACTTTCATCAAATTCGGCTTTCATAAAAATGTATAAAGATCCTCACTTGTGTTAAGACCCCCCGGCTGATTGGTATCTAATTCTAATATAAACTGCGTTTCCGGCATTCTCAACCTGGCTTCCCTGTTCCCCCCTCTTTTTTCTCATGGGATGGCATCCACTACATAGTATTGTAAGTGTGTGAGGTTGCTTTCATGGCATTCTTTAAAATGCCTAGCCACAGGGTAGCTTGGATCATTGTTAGTGATGGCTCTTGTATGTTGCAGAATTCTTTTGTGGACCACTAATTTGGTACTTCCAATGTACTTCAAATTGCAGCTGCACTCTAAGATATAGACCGCATACTCAGTCTTGCAGGTCAAGTCGAGTCGAGTCGAGTCGAGTGATAGGCCGGGGAATTTTATTAAAAGCTGTACAATAGTCTGTTTTGTTGATACCAAACTTACATGCCTTACAACTAGTACATTTAAAAAAAACCTTTCTTGCAGTGAGCCAAGAGCTGGTGTCCTGGTCTTCAGGATTGTTACATACCAGGACATTACCCATAGATTCAGTTTTCCTATATGAAATAGCTGTATTTTACGTTAAGGTTTGCACTATAATAGGGTCATCTAGAATTATAGGCCAACTGCGTCTCATTATCCCTCCAATCTGTTTTTCTTGTCTCGAAAACGACGTAATGAGGCGTATGGGTTCATTTTCAAGTTCCAAAATATTTTCGGGTGTGGCCTCCAGCTTATTTTTATATGTTAGTAACTCTTCCCTGGGCTTTTGTTTAGACTTTTCTATGGCTCTATCCACCACTTTTGTCTTATACCTTCTATCCAAGTATCTGATCTTGCTCTCCTTTTGTTTCTTGTCACATTCTGTCTCACTGCTACATATTCTTCTTATGCAAAGCATTTCCCCATAGGGGATGCTGTCTATCAGGTGTCGAGGGTGCGCACTTCATGCATGCAATAGCGCATTACCCGCCATTGCTTTTCGATACAGAGTGATTGATTTGGCATTATTATGTATTGTAATTTGTACATCAAGAAAAGTTACAGTTTCCTTGCTGATGCATGATGTGAATTTTAGATTGACATCATTCACATTCAGTTGTGCTATAAAATCATCTGCGCTCTTCTCAGTACCATGCCATATTATAAATAAGTCGTCTATAAATCTCAACCAACAAACTATATTTTCCTGACAAACATGATCATACTGCTTCTTGAGGACCAGCTACTCCCACCACCCCATGAATAGACATGCATAACTAGGGGAGAAGCTGGCCCCCATTGCCACTCCCTGCACTTGTTGGTATATCTGATTCTTAAAAAGGAACAAATTATTAGTTAGACAAAAAGTCAATAAGTCAACTATCATTCTATTATGCTGGACATATTGCATAGGTCTTCTAGATAGAAAATATTCTATGGTCCTTATTCCATCCCCATTTCTTATGCAAGTGTAAAGTGATGAAACATCCAATGCTATCATGCAGTATCCTTTTTGCCATTGTATGTTTTTGATTTTTCTCAAAATGTCACTAGTATCTTATACATAGGAATCTAAGCCTTGGACATGTTCTTGCATAAAGTAATCAATGTAGCACAACATATTCTAAAAGGGTCCATCACAGGCCTAAATAATCAGTCTACCTGGTGGTTTATGTCTGTCCTTGTGCACTTTGGGGATGAAGTATATTTTTGGAATTGTTGGGTGTTTTAAGATATTTGAATTCATCAGGGCTTAACATTCCAAAATTTTTTCATGCCAATAATTTTGTCATAAAACAGTCCTGGATATTTTTGAATTTTTGGAATGAACTTTTTCTGTAGCACTCTGTAATGCCCAGTTCTCCCATTGCCTCAGTCATATATTGCTTCAGAGGCCAGATGACAATGTTCCCACCCTTGTCTGCGTTTCTTATGACCACCTCTTTATCTTTTCGAAGTCTCACCATCAATTGACCATATTTTCTTTCGTGGTCTGTAATTTTCCTTTTGTTCTTATTAATATCGATGTTGAGTCTTTTAATTTGAGCCACAATTTGATCATTAAAAATGTCTATAGAATCTCTCGGCATTATTGGTGTGAATTTAGATGTTGCTTTAAAATTCGTATTTGGTTTGCCGCCTGTTTCCATGCCGAGGATTCCACTGCCTTGTGAGTCATTGAGATAGTCAGAGTGCAATTCTTCATCCTCTGTGTAAGCACTTTCTTTTTCCAGGTTCCGTAAATCCCTCAATGTTTCTACCTCTACTACTGTAAGATTGGGAATGTTTGTTGTATTTGTTGTGATCGGGCCAGTCCTCTTATCTTTGTTAAATAATTGTAGGTTGTGATATTTTCTCAGTTTTAGTTTTCTTATAAATCTATACATGTCTGCTCTTGTGTGTAATTAAAATTAGTCTCGGGACAATATGACTAACCAAGGGAAAGAAGTTGCTTTTCTGCAGCGCTCAGCACAGTATTTGATAGATTAATGATGGTATTAGTGTTGATGGGGGTAATATTACATAACAGAGGAGAGGGGTTTGAAGGAGGTTGGTGCCAAGGCAATGATTAGTTGGTGTAATGATAATGGGCTGTAACAAGTTGGTTTGGTGAGGTTGGGGTTCCTCCTTGCTTCTGCTCTCGCCCCTCTCTGGCAGGGCAAGGCAGGGCAGGCAATGCAGAGCATGGCCTTGCCCATTTTGTTTGCCTGACCTAGTTGCCTCTGTGCATCTGTGGATTTCTCTTGTCACCGCTAGTCTATGGTCGCACTTGCTGTTACCACCTTGTACCTCCCTTAGTAGCAAAGTGCTAAGGTCAGGGAGTCGGGCCGGCACAGCGCAGGGAAAAACCTGTGTGCAGCACCTGCTGTGCTAAACGCCAACACTGTGGCATATAAGGTCAGGTAGATTGAATGCTGCCACTGGGGGGGACCAGGGGAGGGTCGGGGAGGGTCGGGGCGGCCGGGTGGAGGGTCGAGCTAATCCCCTGTCTTGCAGCTTTCTTGGGCTCTCAGCTGCTCCCAGCCACTCACAACCCTTTCTGAAGGAATATTGGCTTCATCCTGAAATGATCACAAAGGACAGTCGTGAAGAGGCAATGAAGGCATATTGGAACTACAAAAACCAAGTGAACATTAATCTTCTAAGTTCCTTGTCAAAACATTACTTTTCATTTAATCAAGATCAGGCCCCAATCAATGTATTGATGACATCCACCCGGTAGAAAAAAGTTCTCTTCATTTGCATTTACAACTAGGAACACTACCAGTGGCTTTGGTCACCATCCTCAGACAAGAGGTCAGATTATTGCCTCTGCTCTTTACGAAGTCTAGAATTAGTATCTCACTTTCTCCCTCTGTGCCACTTCACACTATGCCTTCACGAATACTACTTGAGACCATTGTTCCTAAAGTTTAAGATCAGAACGTGTAAGGAGGCGGAGGTTTTTTGTAGGAGAACTAATGATAGAGTTATTATATTGGATGTCTCATCCTATATTCTTGCTGCATGGAAACAAAGAGCAGAATCACTCGTAAAATTTACAACAGATAGGCAATGTCTGTAAGGCCACTAAGGGGCTGCTGGTTAGCTGTCAAGATGGCCAGTTGCTGTTCTTCATATTAAGGAGATCAACTTTTATCTGACACCTGAATTGAGTCCTGCTAGATTAAAAGTGTACTCAAGCACTTATACATTACTCACCATCCCGACTGGTAAGCCAAGTTTGTAAAGTTATACTGGTCTTATTGCTATAAGCAGGGACTTAGATGAGACAAAGGGCCTAGGGTTAAGGAGGCATAGTTTTATAACATCTTCTTTTCTCATTGGATTTTTATGGAAAGGTGAGATGACACCCACTTAGCGGATTTGATCTGATAGATAGTTATAGTTAGTACCTAGTTTCCATAGGAAACACATTTGTTGATGTGCTTATAACTTTGGCGTCGTTTGACGATTCTTTATGAAATTTTCCAAAAAGTTCCTCTTTTCAGATCAACTCATATCTTGAAAGTTTGGGGGTGCTTCGTCAAGGGGGGTCTGTGAAAAAAGGGGGGTCCCAAAACATGTTTTATCCATTCAATTTCTATAGGAAAATTTAGACAAGGCTACAGGTCAAACTGCTGAATGGACTTACGCCAAATTTGGAAGGGAGAAAGGTCGTGGTCCAGAAAGCACATTTTTGTTGGAATGGTGTAAATCCGTTCAGTAGTTTTTGAGATATTAAAGGAAAAAAAATATATATAAATATATATATATATATGGGCGGAGCCTAACTCCCGATCATAAGCTTACCTCTGATTGGCTGCTAACACTTCAAACCAGGAAGTGTTAGCAGCCAACTTGTGCCTCGCATTGAGTGAAAATAAAACAAAGATTCCCGAGGGCAATTTAATATACCGGAGCTTTGTCTCTGTGAGATACTCCTTTCCCGCTCCCTCTCCCCACATCCCCAGCTCGCAGCTATGCCTTTAGAAGCCAGTCCGTCAGTTCGCAGCTCTCTACCTCTGTGAGCCAGTACGGTGCTGCGTCGGCTCGCAGCTCTCTACCTCTGCAAGCCAGCACACTGCTCTGCATTTGCGAGCGGACGGCCTGTAGCTCTCCCTCTGGGAGTCGAGCCCACGGGCCGCAGCTCTCCATCTGCGAGCCTGGGTGCGAACTGTTGAAACTAAGAACTGTTGGCAGCCATTTTGTGATTCAAATACCTCTTTCACGCTCCCTCTCCCCACATCACCAGCTTGCAGCTATGCCTTTAGAAGCCAGTCCATCGCTCGCAGCTCTCTACCTCTGCGAGCCAGTACACTGCTGCGTCGGCTCGCATCTCTCTACCTCTGCGAGCTAGTACGCTGCTGTGCGTTTGTGAGTGGATGACCTGTCGCTCTCCCTCTGCGAGTCAAGCCCACGGGCCCCAGCTCTCCCTCTGCGAGCCTGGGTGCAAACTGTTGAAACTCTGAACTATTGGCAGCTATTTTGTGATTCAGTCCACGTCATCTCGCATCTCTCCGTCTACAAGACATCGAGTCCGTAGTTGTACATATGCGAGGCAACTCTGAAAACCTACCGGAGCTCTGTCTGTACGAGATACCCCTTTCACGCTCCCTCTCCCCACATCACCAGCTAGCAGCTATGCCTGTAGAAGCTAGTCTGTCAGCTCGCAGCTCTGCTTCTATGAGCTGTCGGGCCTGCAGCTCTACCTCTGCGAGCCAGCCCATTAGCGCGCAGCTGTGTGTTTGCTTGCAGGCTTGTTGGCCCGTTGCTTTCTCTGTGCGAATTAGACCACAGCTCTCTGAAGCATAACCCCCAACAACCTTTTTGGGCCCGCAACTCTCCCTCTGCAAACCATTGGTCGGCTCGCAGCTCTTCGTGTGCGAGTTCTTGGGCCCGCAGTTGTATCTCTGAAGCCAAGACTGGAAATATACCGCAGCTCTCTCTCGGCAAGATACCCCCTTCATGCTCCCTCTCCCCACATCACTGTCCCGCAGCAATCCCTTTGCAAGTCGATGGCCTGCACCTTTCCCTATACCAGTCGGCCCGCAGCTGTTCCTCTGTGAGCCGGCCCGCAGCTCTCCTTCTGCGAGCTGAAGGGCTGCAGCTCTCCCTCTACGAGCCAGCCAGTTGGCTCGCAGCTCTTCCTCTATGAGCCAGCCCACAGGCTTGCAAGTCTCTGTCTGCGACCCAGCCCTTTAACTCATAACTGTGTGTCTGCTAGCAGGCCCGTCGGCCCATTGCTCTCCCTCTGGGAGTCAGACCACAGCTCTCCGAAGCATAATGAAATGAAATGAAAAAATTATATTTATATAGCGCGTAACTACCCGGAGGCCTCGTCGCACGTCAGCTGATTATTATAGCGAGCTCCATGGTGCATCAACACGCTTTTGCAAACAAATGAGTTTTTAGGGCTTTCCTAAATGCCAGCCGATTGTTCATCTGTCTAATGACCAAGGGAAGGGAATTCCAGAGTCTGGCGGCCGTGTGAGAGAAAGAGCGGCCGCCCCATCGAGCTTTAATAACCTTAGTTGTAGTTGCTAGGTGCAGTGAACCGGAGCGGAGGGCTCTAGAAGGGACGTAAGGCCCCACAAAGGGGAACAAGATGGCAGGGCCTGTTCGATGGAAAGATTTGTGCACAATGCACATAGCCTTAAACTGTGCTCTGGCAGCTATTGGGAGCCAGTGCAGCTCCTTTAGAGCTTTCTTGGCTGACTGCCAACGGGGAATGTTAAACAATAGTCGGGCGGCACAGTTTTGGGTGACTTGGAGCCTTTTGGTCACCGTTGCGGGGGCGCCTAAATATAAGGCATTCCCGTAATCCAGGCGGGAGAGAATCAGGGCCTGAACCATGACTCTCCTTGCCTAGAAAGGAAGCAGAGGGAGGACTTTGCAGAGCATTTTCATAAGCCCAACACATGTTGAGGCAGTTTTGGTAGCTTGGACCGAGAAGTCAAGCGCACTATCAAGCCAAATTCCAAGGATCTTTATCTGGGGTTTCGGGTGGGGAGGAGTGCCAAGACAAGTAGGCCAAATGGAGGCCAAAGTGGTTGATGGGGAATTACCTAATAACATGATCTCCGTCTTCTCCCCATTAAGTTTAAGACAGGAGGAATGCATCCACTCAGCAACAGCCTCTAGACACGGGCCCAAGGTGTTGGACGACCCCTCAGTGTGGTCCAGAGAGACCACCAGTTGGGTGTCGTCCGCGTAGGTGACAATACGCACACCGAAGGGCTGGACTATGTTAGCTAGAGGTTGCATATAAACGTTAAAAAGAGTGGGGCTCAGGGACGAGCCCTGCGGAACCCCACAACTAAGAGGTTGCTTAGGAGAAACCACCTCACCCTCGAACACCTGAAAAAAACGCTCATCCAGGAAGGAGGTCAGCCATTCCAGAGCCGCGCCCGACACGCCCATGCCCTTCAAACGATGTAATAGAATGGCATGGTTAACAGTGTCGAACGCGGCACTGAGATCCAGTAGAATGATGGCTGCTTTTCCTCCCTGGTCCAGCACAGCTCTAATCTCTTCTGTCACTGCTATAAGAGCAGTTTCGGTTCCATGCTGAGGGCGGAAGCCCGTCTGAGAGGCACCTTGTAGATTGTTAGATTCGAAATAATCTACTAAGATGTTATTTATGTGCCTCTCCAGTAGTTTACTCATCCAAGGAAGTAGGGAGATAGGGCGAAAATTGGCCAAGTTGTTCTGATCTAAGGTGGGCTTTTTCAGAAGGGCCCTAACCATCGCACACTTCCATGGAGCTGGGACAGAGTTTGAAGCAATGGAAGCATTAAGGACATCCAGGATAACAGGGCGGATGACGTCAATGACTTTAGTGAGAGTCTGAGGAGGAGCTGGGTCGTTAGGGGAACCCGAGGTGACTTTGAGAACTATTCCATCCAGCAAGGTGGAATCTAGAAGAGGGAGTTTATCCAACGAGCACGGGATCACCGTATCGGGATCCATTGTGGTAGTGGGCTCCGTGTCACCACTACCTGTGGAAAATGAGGAGTAGATGGTTAAGATCTTCTGAGAGAAGAACGTGGCTAAGTTATTACAACGGCTTTTTGCGCCGTCGGGTGACTGGCGCTCAGGAGGAGGGGGGGAGATTAGAGATTTGGCAATCTTAAAGATTTCCTTAGGGGAGTTGGCCCCCAAGAACCTTCTCGTGCCCACAGCTCTACCTCTGCGAGCCAGCCCATTAGCTCGTAGCTGTGTGTCTGCTAGCAAGCCCGTCGGCTGGTTGCTCACCCTGTGTGAGTCAGACCACAGTTCTCTGAAGCATAGCCACCAACAACTTTCTCACACATAAGTCCCCAAAAGAAAGGGAATAGACAACACCCATACACATCCACTCCCTTTCTACACACAAAAAGAGGTGCAAAAGAGAACACACCACAACAAAACCCATAGTCAACGGGGGACAAAGACCCATGCCATAAGAGAAGCAGGAAAGGTAGGAGAAAAACACAATATAATGCTCGGCAGAAACGGAAAAGCTGAAGGTGAAGCGACATTCACCTACCAAGCACACAAAAGTGGTAGATACAAGTGACTCAAAAACATAGTCAGCTCTAACCATCGCCCACAAGGGAGACAAACCTAAGTCCACCCACAACAACAAAAAATAGTGGTAGGCCAGAGAGGCTCTAAAACATAGAGTCCTCTCACATACAGACCCCCAACAGTGAGAGGTAAACACACTCCCACAACAAGCACAAGGGGTCAATTACAAAACATTCCACACAAAGGTAAAACACCAATGTCACTCACAACCATGAAAATAGTGGTAGGCTACAGAGGCTCAGAACCTAAGAGCCAACTCATACACACACCCCCAACAGAGAGATACACACACTCTCAGAACAACAACAGGGGATGACCACGAGGGACTTGATGTGTAAAAGTGAACTCGACAACACATACTCAGGTGGTAACAAGGAGTGACCTAACAGCAAGCATCGACTCAAACACACCACCCACAGGGTGACGTACCCACGACACCCACACAGATCTTAACCTGAAATAAAGTTATCAAAAGATATTACTTGGAGTGGACCTACTTTGGATTACAACACTCTCCCTCTGCGAGCTAGTACGCTGCTGTGCCTTTGCGATTCGTCTTGCAGCTCTCCCTCTGCGAGCCAAGCCCACGGGCCACAGCTCTCCCTCTGTGAGCCTGCCCGATGGCCCGCAGGTCCCTCTCTGCTAGCCGGACCACAGCTGTCACTCTGCAAGCCGATATTGGGAATATAAGGTGGCTCTAAAAAGAGCCCTTGTGTTTATTAGTTGGAGCTACATGTAAGTGAGGATGCACAGCTTCAGGTTATTCAGAAAAACTCGGTTTCCCTCATCTGTCAAGTGTACTCCATCACTTCTGTAGATATGAGCCATATCAAAACGTATGTTGTTGTTGTAGATCGACCCCATTTTATGGTCTCTGAGGTATGCAGACACAGCTTTGTTGCCATTCTTCCTAGATTTTTCTATCGTATGACAAAATTGTTTTGACCATTTCCACTTCTGTCTTTGGCATATATTGGAATATACAAAGACAGTTTGAGGTGAAAGCAACATCAATTCTCCAAAGGTGTCCTTCATAAGCATTTCCAAACCTACCCCAGTCAATGTCGTTACCACCACAGTGCACCACAGTGCACAATCATGAGGTCAGGGTGTTGGAGATGAAGTACTGGGAATTTAAAGCCCAGCGGTGCAGGGGAACACACCCTAAGACTTCGGGTTCTTCCTGTTTCAGACCTACAGAAACACAGAGTCTTCTGGGTGAAGTCAAAGATCGATTTATTGGCTGCAGACCAATTACAGGTATCCAAGAAGTACAACACAATGTATGTTCTCAGGAGACTGCTTAAAGTTACAGCAACGGGCTTCTCCTTAAATACAAAATATCATGCTTCAGGCACACATTCCTTGTTTTACGACATGGTCATCTACATGTATCCATTACGAACGAAAAGGCAGAGTCATGATGACCATCCCACATTCCAGTTTAGCCAGACCACAATTATTTACCCAGCGAGGCTCAGATCCCACATCAGATATCAACAGGCCCCAATAAACACGGGCATCTCCTGTTTGTAAAACAAGCCATAAAGCAGGAAGAGTCAGGTGTGAAAGAGATTAGCCGGAGGCTTGTGTGGGATGAAAAGGCTTTATGGTGTGTCAAACCCTGATGCTAATCACAGGTGGCCGTAGGACGGGGTGCTCGTGAGACCGGACTGACCTGGGGCAGCAGAGCCAAGCTGCACAGGTCACAGAGAAGTCAAACAGAAAGTACATGTGATCTAAAGGCCCGTACTTGTTCGTAATGTGTAGCCTATGTGAGGGCAACCATAAGGTGGCCACCGCTCTAAGATGGAATCCACGTAGTCAATGTGTAATATTGTATACACAGTGCATTTATCGCTAAAACGTTATACAAAGCACTTGTACATACCGCATTGACCATTCGCGGTTCGCTAATACCGGAATAGACAGGGGTAGGGCCCTGCCTCCTACGCGGTCCCAAATTTCAAAGTACCACAGAGATGCAAACAGGTTTTAACCAAAGGCAGCAATTGATGCCACTTCAATCCTCTCTCTGCAAACCATTTCAAATCAGCACTAGACCCCGCTTCTTACCGTCCAATCACATTAATAAATGCTGACAGAAAAATATATTCTAAAATATTAGCGGTCCAACTAGCAGGGGTAATTCATAAAGGTATTTCTCCAAGACAACATGGCTTCATCCCTGGACGCGGTACTATAGACCACATAAGAAGAACCATTTCACTTTTTGATGCAGCTCATATATCTGGAGACCCCACAGGACTCAGCTTACTCGATGCCAAGAAAGCCTTCGACAGAGTCTCCTGGCTGTTTCTTTGGGAGTCTCTGTCGAAGGCTGGGATAGGCCAGCATTTTATACAGGCATTTAAGATGCTGTGTTTTCAACCAACTGCGAAGGTATCTATAAATGGTACACTTAGTGACACTTTCAAAGTAACACAAGGCACACGCCAGGGATGCCCTAGCTCACCTCTGCTATTCACTATATATATTGACCCTTTCCCACGTGCTCTGGAAAGAAATCAAAGGATTAGGCCGATAATTAATCAAGGCTGGGAAATGAAAGTATTGACATATGCCGACGATATAGCGCTGGTAACATCCAATCCGAAAGAGTATATGGTGAAGATAGAGCGAGAGGCGGCGAGATTTGGCCTATTGGTAGGGTATTCCCTAAATCGAACCAATACTCAGGTTATTTGTAAAAACATCAATATGGGCGACGATACGAGACAGGTAGAAAGCGCTACATATCTGGGTGTAGATATTACTGCCAATATCAAAAAGTTAGTTGATGCTAATATCGACCCCATGATCGATAAAATAAAAACAGAACTGAAGCGGCTACATAATCTGCATCTCTCAATATTTGGGAGATGTAATATAATAAAAATGCCCTTTTTTCCTAAGATCCTCTACCTTATTGGAGCAATTCCACTAGAATTTAACACCAAATGCTTAAAAAAGATCGAAGATATGTTTTCCCGGTTCATCTGGTCTTATGGAAAACCCAGAAGAGCATATAAGTTTCTTTCTTTACCAAAGGATAAGGGTGGCTTGGCTGTCCCAAACATTAAACTTTACTATTGGGCAACTACCCTTCTCTATAACTACACCCTTCTATCTGATAAGCCACTAGACGACTCTTTAAACTATATTCCCACACCTATAAAACTAATAATGGGCAGTGATGCCTGGGCATGGGCCTGGAGGTTCTTGAACGATTCTCATTACAAAAAAGTACGATTTAAGACGCTGGCCACCGAATATAAAACCCTGAAAGCAGCATGGAAAATGTTAGGATTGGGCCCCCTGAATTACTACACTCTGATTAATAACAACTTAAATCTGCCCGAAATCTTTAGAGACTCTACAATCAGGAGATGGTTAGACAAGGGCCTTTCCAAGCTTGGAGATTTCTAATCTCTCGTTGAGATAATATCCTTCAAAAACCTCAAGGCACAATATGAACTTGATTGGAGAGATTTTTTTAGGTATTTACAAATACGTGATTTTTTAAGTAAGAAGTGTGAAGGGCCATCAGGATTTATAAATAATTCCATTATAGATAAAGTGAGGCAAAATAGTCAAACAATTGGAATGGTGTATAATTCGCTTAACTCTTTGATGACTGATGACCTGGGACAACGGGCTAGTAAATGGAAAGCAGAAATCGAAATTACAGAGGGCTTATTCCAATATTCTACTCAATTAGAACAAAAACTTTTAATACCAGCACGGCTTCAGGCGCAGTATTATAAAACTTGTTTTCGCTCTATTATACGCCAAAAAGGATTGCTAAATGGGGAACAGGGAAGGGGACCTTATGCCCTTGATGCTCGCTGTTTCAGGCAGACCTAGAACACATGTTAGCCTCTTGTACTATGCTAAATACTTTAAAATCTGACATAATGAAATTTTTTGAAGAGGTCCTCGGCAGGGATATTAACCTTTCTTCAGCCCTGATCTGTCAAGGGATGAATCAGGAGATACAAGGGAAGCCTGGAGAACAGCTGATCTTCATAAGTATGGCAATTTATTGCCTCTCCCTAACATCAGCCTGGCTAGATCCATCTCCCCCAGGCTATTGTCAATGGCTAACATGACTAATCGCGAACTACAATTTTGAAAAAGCAATATACGGGAAAAGAGGGATGCAATCTCATTTGAAAGGATTAAAAATCTGTGAACCACTGACGAGATTGCTCGAGAGTTAAAAGCAATGGAAGTTTCCAGATACATTTTAGTATATCTAAGATTGTCTAAACACAAAACTCACACTCAGATAGATGGTCAACCCTGGGAGGGGTGGGGGGGTTAGGAATAAAAAAAAAACTTAAAATGTGCATGAGGTTAAATTACAGTAATGTTACAGATACAATTCAAACTTGTTGTTTTTCTTTCCTGGTCATAAGAAGTTTGGTTCCAAATACATGTAACGATATGAATGCTGTATCTGTATCTATACAATTTAAAAAAAAAAAAAATCAAATATGTTCTGAACTGATAATTATAATGTCATATGTAACATTGTATTCATGCACCAATAAAAAATATTTTTAAAAAACCGGCACATGTCATAGAGTGTTCTAGAAAGTGTGTTGATAGAATCCGTTGATCTTTTCACCTGTATGTGTCCTTCAATGTTAAAAAAAACTGTTTCAATGGAAAGTTCAAAAATAACCAATAGAGAGAAGTTTTGCAATCTAAAAAAATCAAGGAACTATTCCGAATTGTTATTTACATGGATTTAAGTGTGGAGCAACAGGGAAATTGTGCCATTATTGGTTCCATTGTTGATGAAAGCGGTGCATTGCATTTACTATGTGACACAGAAAGAATTGCATGCATTTCTGACATTTGAAATCTGCAGACCAACTACAAAGGTAAGTTAGAAATTAAAAAGGTGCGTTATGTGTTTTGTAGTAGTGGTTAAGTATTTGAGGTGATATTTTTAACTTTGAAAGTATTTTTTATTTCTAAATAATATCTGGTTAGTAAAATCTGGTGTTTCACATTGGTTCTAAAATATACATAAAGTGTGACTGGTTAGTAAACAAGTACTTTATATATGTTTAGGAGTTTTTCACAAAGAAAAGGTGTAAGTTGTCATCTGTAAAGGACTGCATGGTTTTGAAAATTAGGCGTAGCGTTAATTTGGATTTGTATATCTATTCTGCCAAGATAAACAGAATGTCGCACGTTTGCAAATTATGGTTAGTCTGGAAATAGTGGGGAAGAGGTGTAAGGAGAAAATTAATGTGTTATTACCTTAATGGAGGTGGAACAAAAAACAGAAATGTTATGTGCACAGTTTGTGGTCTCATTTTTTACACTGAGAGGTAGATTTCAATATCAGTCAACGCTGGTGAGGTAGTGCGAGGCTTTGGATTTGGGTGTTCTTAGGAAATCTAAGTTGTTGGGGAGCGTTTCTTTAGAAGACATTTTTTATAAATATATGGGAGATAAAAAATGAATGAAAATGTTCTCTGTATATTTTCTGTACGATTTTGTTCACAGTGCTAAAGTAAATGTGATTATTAGTGATAGTAATTGTCAGGGTGTGTTCCTCTGCTGAATATATGCAGGCCTTTAAGTGGTCCGGGTCTCATCGGTACTGAGCTCCGTCACTTCTTTAAGACAGCCGCCATTTTTTTCATCCCAATTAAAGCTGCTAATATAAGTATAGTAAAGGGGCGATACAGATATTTTATAAATGTGTGAGAGATAAAAAAAGAATTAAAAGTGTTCTTAGTAAATTTTCAGTACGATTTTTTCACACTACTAAACTAACTGTGATTATAAGTGATGAAAATAGTTAGGGTGTGTCTCTGTGCTGAATATACGCAGGCCTTTAAGTGGGCCGGGCTTACCGGTGCTGAACACTGATATCCCTTTCAGACACCCGCCATTTTTTTCATCCCACTTAAAGCCCTCCATATACATATATATTAAAGAAACGGTACAATAAAAGTTTAGGAATTACACCTCTATTTACTCTCCTCATGACCCACCCCCATTTTGTGCAGTCAACAGTAGTGTTTATAAAAATTAAGTGATAGAGCTTTATCTAGTATGAAAATAACACTTATACCTTTATTGACATGTACGTGGGATCTGTAGCGTAAAGAGAAGGTCGTAATCAGTTTCAATGGTACAAAAGTGACGTGACATATGTTTGAAAGATTAGGAGTAGGGTATAGAGGCAACAAATAAGAAGTATAGTTTGTTATGTTTAAACGAGTATGTAGTTTAGTAAATCAGGTACAGCGTTTATTTGTGTTGAGAAATAAATTTGGCCGAGATAAAGAAAATGTTGCATGCTTGGAAATTATGCTTGGTCTGGAAATAGTGGTGAAGTGAGGGGGGGTGGGATATTTATCTTTTATTAATTTAAGGCAGATAAAACAAAAAACAGATATATTATGTGTACAGCTTGTGGGCTCATTTTTCACACAGAGTGGTATATTTTTATATAAGCCAAGGGAGGTGTTGTACTACAAGCACGTTTACAATGTGTAGACATTACATGGAGAGCAAATACACAAAGTAAATATGTACCGTTCTTTGGATATGTAGGTATGGTTTGAATAATTTGATGATAGTTTTAGATATAGTGTACAATGCCCAGTGATGCAGGGCAAGTGAGGGTGAAGGAGGTATTCCAGAGAGAGACAGCTGTGGTATATTCTCAGTATTAGTTTGCAGAGGGATAGCTGTGGGCTGGTGTTGTGTTGTGTTGCAGAGGTAGAGCTGCGGGCCCCACTGTTTGCAGAGGGAGAGCTGCTAGACGTTGCCTTGCATAGGGATAGCTGCAGGCTGTTGATGCGAGGTGAGGGAGGGTGTATATTCGCAGTGTTGGTTAGTAGAGGTAGAGCTACGGAACCGATGGCTTGTACAGATGAACCTGCAGTCCTTACGGCTCGCAGACGAAGAGCTGCAAGCCGACCAGTGGTTCGCAGAGGGAGAGTTGCGAGCCGGCGGGCTGGCTCGTAGAGGAAGAGTTGCGAGCCGGCTGGCTGGCTTGTAGAGGGAGAGCTGGGGCCCGTCGGCTCATAGAGGGAGAGCTGCGGGCTGGCCCGCAGAGGAACAGCTGCAGGCCAACTGGTATAGGGAGAGGTGCAGGCCGTCGACTTGCAAAGGGATAACTGCGGGACAGTGATGTCGGGAGAGTGAGCGTGAAGGGGGTTTCTCACAGAGAGAGAGCTGCAGTATATTTCCAGTGTTGGATTGCAGAGGTACATCTGCGGGTCCGACGGCTCGCAGACAGGGCTACCTCTGTAAGCCAACACTGGAAATATACCACAGCCAGCCCATTAGCTCGTAGCTGGGTGTTGCTCTCTCTGTGCGAGTTAGAAGACAGCTCTCTGAAGCATAGCCCCCAACAACCTTCTCGGGCCCGCGACTCTCCCTCTGCGAACCACCGGTCGGCTCGCAGCTCTTCGTGTGCTAGTTCTCAGGCCCGCAGTTGTATCTCTGAAGCCAAGACTGGAAATATACTGCAGCTCCCTCTCTGCAAGATACCCCCTTCATGCTCCCTCTCCCAACATCACTGTCCCACAGCTATCCCTTTGCAAGCCGACAGCCTGCAACTTTCCCTATACAAATCGGCCCGCAGCTGTTCCTCTGCAAGCCGGCCCGCAGCTCTCCCTCTGCGAGCCGACGAGCCGCAGCTCTCCCTCTACGAGCCAGACACTCGGCTCGCAGCTCTTCCTCTATGAACCAGCCCACTGGCTTGCAAGTCTCTGTCTGCGAACCACGGGTCGGCTCTCAGCTCTTCTCCTGTGAGCCGTCGGGCCCGCAGTTGTATCTCTGCAAACAAATACTGGAAATATACCCCAGCTTTCCCTCTGCCAGATACTCCCTTCACCCTACCTGGCTGCACATCATCGGTAGTACGTATCCTTTTGCAAGCCGACGGCCCGCAGGTCTCCCTATGCGAGTCGGCCTGTAGCTGTCCCTCTACAAGCCGGACCTCAGCTCTACCTCTGCGAGCTGGCACGCAGCTCTCCCTCTGTGAGCCGACGGGCCGCAGCTTTCTCTCTATGAGCCAGCCAGTCGACTCGCAGCTCTTCCTCTACGAGCCAGCCCGCCGGCTCACAACTCTCCCTCTGCAAACCACTAGTCGGCTCGCAGCTCTTTGTCTGCGAGTCCTCGGGCCCGCAGTTGTACCTCTGCAAGCCAAGACTGGTAATATATCGCAGCTCTCTCTGCGAGATACCCTCGTCACGTTCCCTCTCAGCAATTCACCGTTCCGCAGCTATCCCTTTGCAAGTGGACGGTTCGCACCTTTCCCTATACCAGTTGCCCGCAGCTGTTCCTCTGTGAGACGGCATGCAGCTCTCCCTCTGTGAGCCGACGGGCCACAGCTCTCTGTCTACGAGCCAGCCAGTTGGCTCGCAGCTCTTCCTCTTTGAGCCAGCCCACCCGCTCGCAAGTCTCTCTCTGAGAACCACTGGTCGGCTCACTGCTCTTCATCTGCAAACCGTCGGGCCCGCAGTTGTACCTCTGCAAACCAATACTGCAAATATACCTCAGCTTTCCCTCTGCCAGATACTCCCTTCACCCTACCTCGCTGCACATCACCGGTCGTACACATTCTTTTGCAAGCCGACGGCCCGCAGCTCTCCCTATGCGAGTCGGCCTGTAGCTGTCCCTCTATGAGCCGGACCTCAGCTCTACTTCTGCGAGCCGGTACGCAGCTCTCCCTCTACCAGCCAGTCGACTTGCAGCTCTTCCTCTACCAGCCAGCCCGCCCGCCCGCTCACAACTCTCCCTCTGCAAACTACCGGTCGGCTCACAGCTCTTTGTCTGCGAGTCCTTGGGCCTGAAGTTGTACCTCTGCAAGCCAAGACTTGAAATATATCGCAGCTCTCTCTCTGCGAGATACCCTCTTCATGCTCCCTCTCCCCACTTCACCATCCCGCAGCTATCTCTTTGCAAGTGGACGGCTCGCACCTTTCCCTATACCAGTCGGCCCGCAGCTGTTCCTCTGTGAGCCAGCCCGCAGCTCTCCCTCTGCAAGCCAACAGGCCGCAGCTCTCTCTCTACGAGCCAGCCAGTCGGCTCACAGGTCTTCCTCTATGAGCCAGCCCGCCAGCTCGCAAGTCTCTCTCTGCGAACCACCAGTCGGCTCGCAGCTCTTCGTCTGCGAGCCGTCTGGCCCGCAGTTGTACCTCTGCAAACCAATACTGGAAATATACCGCAGCTTTCCCTCTGCCAGATACTCTCTTCACCCTTCCTCGCTGCACATCACCGGTCATACGTAGCCTTTTGCAAGCCGACAACCCGCAGCTCTCCCTATGCGAGTCAGCCTGTAGCTGGCCCTGTATGAGCCGGCCTTCAGCTCTCCCTCTGCGAGCTGGTACTCAGCTGTCCCTCTAGGAACCGAGGGCCCGCAGCTCTCCCTGTACGAGCCAGTCCGTGGGGGGGGGACGATACACTCCCGCTGTGTGCTATTTTTTCACTAAATAAAGATCTGTTTGTTTAGTTTTTATAAACAGTACTCTCAGGGGCACAAAGTGTTGGTTGCAGTACTAAAGGACACGTATATGTAAGTTATCTGTACTGGGTTGCAGAGGAAGTGCTCTTGGATGGTGGGTTGGGGCGGGGGAGGGGAAAGTAGGAGGTAGTAGATTCACATATAAAATGAGAAGGTGAATCTAAATAATTAAATAAATATGTGCTGTATGTCCGGTGACACTACCTGCCGCCCTAATGTTGCCTTATTCCTCTCCACTGCCATACAGCATTCCGTCTGCAAGCCGCTAGTGGAACTTATCTAATTGTATGTGATTATTTTAACATATTTAACAGCAATAACAAAGAACTGAATTTTTTTTCTCTTTCTCAGAAATTTATTTTGTTTGGATTAAAAATTGAAAATGCCAGGAGCAACTGAAAAAAAAGGAAAGACAAAAAGGCCATCTATTTAAAGAAAAGTCAAAAATGCGGATTACAAGTAAATGAGAGTACAACAAAAAGACTTTCTTCTGGTAAAAACACTAGACTCTTTTTTAAAAAGTATCACGAACATTTAATGAAAATAACATCACACAAAGGAAAAATAAGAATTTTTCAAGTAAGGAGAAGCAGACTTCGACTTCAAAATGCAAGAAAAAAAATCATGATAAGGAAAGAATATTTGTTACTCGTAGACAAAAACAATTTCAAGAAATTCGTCAAATCCTTTTTCGAATAATTCAGAATTTAAGAAAAGGATGCCAGAAATATAAAAAGAAAGTGCTGCAATTGAAACAGAAACAGCATATTGAAAGCATAGTGGATACTGTTTTTCAAAAAATATTCATTTTGATTTTGAAGAGGATGAAACTGTTGGATAAAACAATGAAGATTCTGAAAGACAAAAGTAAAAAAAAAGACTTGTGACCAGAAGCAACTTTTGTAAAGTCTTTAGTGGAGAATGGAAACATATGTCTAATAGTGAACCTTTTTTTAATGAACAGAGTTACTTCCAAGAAAATATTTTACCATTTGCAGTTGATACTAGAGGTTGTTGCTACGAAGTTCAGAATGGTTATCCTGTTCCAAAAGAGGAAATGGTTGGTATTAGTGCAGAACAGTTAATAGCTGAAGAAGTGCAATGGAAACGCACACAAGCTCCTGTGTATAAGTGGTGTTGTAGCAGTATTTGTAGTATTCAACGAGAATATACACTGAAAAGTGGTAAACAGAAGATTAGGTTGTTACAAGGACTAGATCCATGTAATGTAATAAAATATACTGAGAAACATGGTCATTCTCTGGCTTGTCTTTCACGAAAAGTGTGTAAAAGTGTTTTTCATCCCTTGAGGATGTTAGCAGTACACCATTCAGAAATGCAGAAGTTTGTAAGGAAACTGTACTATGTAAAAAGTCCTGCATTATGTTTAAATGAACTGAATACAGTTATTTTACACAGTTCTTTATCAGATGTACAAAAAAAGTGTGATGACATTGAGTTCGGATATTTTGGTTCAGAAGAGCAGTGCATAGAAAGTTAAAGTTTGACAATTACAGATGTTCAAGAAGATGGGAAAGTGTTTAGGATTGATCAGTTTGAAGAAGAAATTGGAAAGTTTAACATAGTGTGCTCTGAAATTCCAAACTATGTTTGTGTTTGTTGCCGACGTACTAATTATAAAATTCAAATTAGAAATGTTGATTTATATTTGAAATCTGAAAAGAAGAATATGATAAATGGAAGGAATTTGCAACGTACTTATCAGTGGAAGGTCACTTTGAGTTAGGCAGTGATCAATGTATTTGTAAATATTGTTATAACAAATTAGAAGAGAACAAAATGCCTGCTAGAGCCGTACATAATAAGTTAGAATTAGTACCTATTCCGGAGGAACTGGCAGATTTGAATACATATGAGGCAGTTCTATCTGTTTATCCATTTCAAACTATAATTCGCATGGAACCTAAAACAGGTAAACTGCCACCAACAGACTTACAAAGAGGGTTGAAGGGAAGAGTGGTGTACTTACCTTTGGATTTTAAGAAAAATATTGAAATTGTTGGTGGAGACAAAGAGGAAAATGAAGCAGTAGTCATTCTAGTAAATGGAGTACCAACAAAGAGTCGGAAAAAATGGCAAGAATTTGTGGATGTTAATAAACTTCAAAAGGTTAAGTTATATCTTGTGGAGAACAATATTTATTATAAAAGTGTCAATATGGAAGACCAGGTAATAAGTTTGGAAGATGAATTTGAAATTTCAAGTGGTCAAAAAGAGAAAGTGGACAAGTCAAGGAGTGAAGAGATTTATGGACATTACACAATATGTCCTCTACATTCAAAAGAAGTAATAGGAAACAGCATTGAGTTATTTCAAATGAAAAAAGCAAAGGGAACTCCAATGAGTCAGTGGGAGAAAAGCTTGGAAGCTCGTTGTTTTCCCCAGCTGTTTCCTACTGGAGAAGGTGGGCGATATGATGACCGACTTGTGAATATCGCTCAACAAGATTATACTCTGAAGATCCTAGATTTCGACAGTATATTCCATATATATTTCACCTTTTGTTTGAAAGTGATCTGTCTTCTCTATCCTATGCAGTGAACCACATACTTAAAACCGGAGTTCAGATGAAATAGTATTGTCTTTCATTGAACAGTATATGACATGTGAGATTCCAAGAGAAGGAGATGATAGAAGCTTGAGACAGCAAGGTTTACATTTCCAAAGTCACCGTTGTGGAAAGTACTGCCAATGAAAATAAAAGTCTAAAGGAAAATGTTATACTAAGTGTCGGTTTGGATTTCCATGTCCAGTAATTTCTAAAGTAAGAGTAAATTCTTTTTTTCTTCTGTAAGGTACACAATAACTTGCAAATCTCCAAAGAATACTTACAACTTGAAAATAACAGAACTGTCAAAGTATATTAATGACTAAAATCGGTTATTTTAAAAATGTGGAATGCAAACATGGACATCCAGTATGTTGCAGACAACTCAATTGCTGTTGCACGCTACGTAACATATATAACGAAATCAGAAAAAAACGACATGAAACAATTGTGGGAAGAAATTGCACAAGAGAAGAGCCTTAGCAAAAAATTTACTTTGAAAATGCTTTCCCACAGAGTAATTGGATCCTATGAATGTTCAGACCGCTTGTCATCTTCAAGTTTATATTCAAAATCACGAGTGATCATTTAGGTAAGTATAGGTCTTGCCTGCTCACGAAATAGAGTGTTGAAATCATTAGAAGAAATTGAATACTTAGCAGCAAATGAACCAGACAGTACAGAAATTCTTAAAACTAATATGTTGGATACATACTATCCAAAAAGGAGTCTACATCTAGAACAGCTTTGTCTGTATGAAGTACTTCAACATTACAGCTTCAAAAGAAATGTTAAACAGAATTTAAAAGAAGGAAAATATGCAGTAGTTGGATGTCATGGATGTTTAGTAAAACACACAAAAGGTAACCTTATCAACCACAACAAACTCAGTTGTGAAACTGCAGATAAGCGAGAATTTTAATATTTAGCACTTCTCCAACTGTTCAAACCATGGCCTAGCGAAAGTGATTTACTTGGAGATCTTGACTGCTACGAAGATTCTTTTAATGCATGTAAAGATAGCATTGCATGTCCAATTTTCCCTATATATTTAAAAATGTTGAATGATGAAGTTGAACAGGAAAAGACTATTACAGCTGAAGTTGCTAATGAAAGTTCCCAAGATAGTCAAAGTTCTGGTCCATGTAGTCAAGATCTACTTGGACAATCAATAGTAGAAAATGAGGCAGCGATTGCTATGCATGAAGTTGAAATTGCAATGCAACAAGTACAAGAGGAGAATACCACATTGGAAAAGCTAGAAGAACAAGTAAATATTAAATAGAAAGAAATATATGTACAAGTGAGAGAACAGATAGAACATGGTTTGTTACATGAAAAGAAAGAATGTGTATGTTCATCATTTAAACCTATTCTGATGTACATCAGTGGTCAACCTGGAATGGGTAAAAGTTTTTTCATTAAAGTTTTGACAAGTTACTTTAAAAAAACTACTGGTTCACATTTATCTTGTGTGGTAACAGCTCCAACTTTATTACCTGCGCATAATGTTAAAGGAATTACTTTGCATAGATTACTGATGTTACCAGTTAAGCAAGATAATAAATTAGAATATCAGAAGTTATCTGGAGAAGCTTCTTATAAAGTGTCAAGAGTGCTGAAGAAGATGAAACTTTTAATTATTGATGAGGTGCGCATTGTCTCAAACTTAGGGGCCGATTCCGATCCGGGTCGTAAAGCACTCCGACTGAGTCGGATCCGGAGTGTTTTCCGACCGAGCCGGACCCCTACAGTCCGACCGAGTGAGTACGATGCGCACGTATGCTGTCAGACTCGGTTCGGTCAGACTCCCAATCAATGGGAGCCAGTTGTACGACGTGTACATGCGCTCCTATTGACTGAATGGGTACGTCTCGAACAAGTGCGCCCCCTACAGTGGGTACGCATCGGTGCCATCCGCACCGTACATGCCTGTGTTGGGGAGACCCATAGGTCTCCCCCTGTGTGCGAGTCGTATGGCTGCGGGTGTCGGGGAGTCCGACGCGGACCCCCGAAGTCCGACTCCGGGAGCTTTTGCAAGCCGGACACTCCGGCTCGTACAGGCTGTCCGATACGTGCATCGTACTGGCTCGGTCGTGAATCGCATCCATTGCACGCCACTGTTAGCTTACGATCGAGACATACTGAGCGGTTCGGACCCAGAAATGACTCGGTCGGTGAATTTCATGTAGCTCGCATCGTGCCGGCTCGCTCGTACAGCTGTACAAGTCGGCCGGAAAACACGCGTACGGCTCGTAGTTTTTCCAGCCGGATCGCGTTCGATGCCCTTCCGACCCGGATTGGAATCGGCCCCTTAATGCTTGCTTTCGTGCATTTAAGAATGCAGCAGGTATTAAAAATAAAATACGACATTCTCTTTGGAGGAAACCATTTAATTGTATTTGGAGATCTGCTACAACTAACTCCTTAAAAAGGAGAACAGTCCTTAAAACTCTTCTACATGAAGACACTAGGAAATCTTTAGGAAGTATTGGAAATGTGAATCTCTAGTTACATTTTGAATATAAAGAACTGACTCAGAATATGCGACAAGCAAGTGATGAATATTATGGAAATATTCTGAAAGATATAAGAATTGGTGTTCTAAGCAAACATGGTAAACACGCTTTACAAAGTCATCTACTAAAAAACTTGTTTACAACTGAAAACACCCCAGCAGCAGTACTCTACAAGAACATTGCAGAAAAAAATCTATAGTTTGTCTAATACCTATAGTGGAAGAGTGTTATACATTTAATCAAGAGCTTCTGAAACTGGAAAATCAATAAATAGTTCACATTCAAGCTATTAATAAAATAGAGCATCAAGGAATAACAATTCTTCTCAAATAAACTACAGATTAAATTGGATTCTTTGGAAAAGTCTATATCAAAAACTGCTGGCTTCGAATTTTAGATGTGTGTATAAACTGTCGGGTCATTTTGAGGCATCATTTGAATATAGAAGAAGGTTTAGTGAATGGAGCAATGGGGAAAGTTGTTGAATTTGTAAAATATCAAAACAGAAATGCAATTGAGTTCTTGAAAATTAAATTTGATCAGATTGCAGAGGTAAGACAGATTGGGCGTTGTGCTGTACGTTTTTTGCTGGTTAAAGACTTGTATGTTCATAGAAAACAGTTTCCTTACTGTTTAGCATATGCAATAACCATTCATAAATCTCAAGGTTTAAGTGTAGATAATGCTTTAGTAAATGTTGGAAGAACTGTGTTTAAAGAGGGAATGGCATATGTTGCATTATCTCGAGTTAGAGCATTGTCTAGTTTGTATTTAATTGATTTCGATGAAAACAAGGTTAGTGCTGATGTAAATTGTGTAAGAGAATATAATCGTTTAAGAAGACTTTATGCACCAACTTTAGGTGAATATCCTGTTTATGAAAAACGTGTTGTGTGTTCAAAATGGAAACATGTTGATGAATCAAGTGTGGTTGAAAAGCAGAAAAAAATTCAAGAGAAAAGAAAAGATGCAAAGAAACAGAAAATACAAGTGATGATGTTGTGGGATACCAATTAGAAAATGCTTCTGGTGTCAATGGTAATGTTATTCTAAACGTTATATTTTATCTAGAAGATCTTTATGGTAAAAATATGGAAAGTCAGGAAAAAAGATTATGTTCTGCACTTTATACTTTATTTGAACAATTGAGAACTGACAGAAGTAAGATCCAAAGTGCTTCTGGTATTCGTCAACTCTTGGATACATGTACTGGATCTTTAACGTTCAGCTCTAATATACAACAAGATGCACACAAGTTTCTGATGGTTATGCTTGGAGTATTAGAGAATGAAGGAATCCAGATTGAGAGTTTATTTGGACTCAGTTACAAATGGGATCACAAATGTGAACAGTGTTCATTAACTTCAAGTACTACAGTTGACAGAGAACGATTTGTATATTTAACAATACCTGACTGCAAATCTGTACCTTTTGCGAAATTAGTAAAGAAGCAAATCATGATATGAAATGTTCTCGTTGTCAATCAGAAATGTTATCTACATTATGCCTACAAAGATATGGAAAATATCTAATTTTAATGCTATAACGCTGTAGACCAAATGGAAGAAAAGTGGAAACTAAAATTAAAAATGTTGTTGCTACTCAAGTATCTATTTCTGGAATAACTTTTGCAACACTGACTATTGTTTTCCATGCTGGAGATACTACCACATGTGGACATTATACTGTATATTTAAAATGTAATACTGGTTGGAGTCACTGCAACGATACACACTTAGAAATAAAACCGAGATTGCCTTATGAATTACCCAACTCATACTTGATATTTCTTCAACAAAAATTTTAGATACATTATTCACCCTAGAGGAAAAATGGGAAGATGCTTTAAGGAAATCATACTGGATGATTTCGAGAGAAAACAATTGACACATTAATTGGCCTTGAGGAAAAATGTGAACTGAAACTACAGAGTAAAGGTAAGATTTAAAAATTGGAAATCGCATTGAATGTGTTATTTGTGTTGATTTCATATTGTGGTTGCAAGAATTAGTCATTTGTTTTTTTTTAACAATCTAGTTGATTGTTTTTTTTTCCCCAGCTGTTTATGTTAATACTACACTGGCATCACTGTGAATAGTGAGTTAAGTAGAATCTAAAAACAGGAGAAAAAGGGAGAAAAATATGTATTCAAAATGTTAAATTGTGTATTATTTGATAAGTAACACTGAGGAAATTTCTCAAATATATTACATTACACAACAGTTTTACAGTTTATTTGCTCTAGGGGGACGAGAGAAAATCACCCAAGCCACTCTGTTATGGGACACGGCATGGTTGGGACTTCTGGAAAACCACCAGGGTTTTGACAAATGGGACCTTATTGGTCTCTCAAGAGTAGGCGATCTGTTGGTGAATGGGAAGGTTAGGCACTTTGTGGAACTCCAGAGGGACTACGAGTTGGAGTCATCTGAATCATTCAGCTATCTCCAGATAAGGCATGCTCTACAACTTGCCATCCCAAAGGGGATAGATCTCCCTATTCCCCCCCCCCACCCCCGGAAGATAGGTTGCTAGATGACTATTTGAAGGAAAAAGCAATATCTTTAACCTATTGAAAAATACTATACAATTCCCCGACACCTTGGAGAAAGTGAGTGCTAAATGGGTAGACGATGTGGGGGACTTGAGTGATAAGGAGTGGCAGGAAACACTTGCGTTCCCCCAGGAGGTGCCCATATGGTCCCGATACAGATTGGTCCAACTAAAGATTCTACACAGGACATATCATACATGCACGACATTAGTCAAAATGGGCAAACTCAGATCAACACAATGTCCTAAGAACTGTGGCCAGAAGGGCATGTTTTGACACCTGTGGTGGAATTGCCCAATGATGCAGAGATATTGGAAAATGATTGTTACAAGTATGATGACACTGTGTGGGAAAAATACAGAGGATTTGCCTCGATGGTGTTTATTAAATATTTGGGAGACAACAGACATAATGGCTGGGGAATGAATATGGGTCACACTAGGTCTCATGGTGGCCAAACGAAACATTGCTAAAAAATGGAGGCCAGATGAGTGCCCACATTCCGTGACTGGAAATCTGACATGGATTTGTTCATGCAGGTGGAGAGGGTGGTCTATGAGGGGAGATATTGCCCACATAAATGGACGAAGATTTGGGGGGCTGGAATGAAAGTAGAGGGATGCTCTTGCTGCCGATTGAAAGAACCTCACAACCTGGGAGAGACTGAGGGTTAACTACAATAGCTATGTTGCTGAGATCTGGAAGTGGGGAAATGGACGAGCAATGTAGCAAAACAAAAGAGATGACTGTCCTAATATATATAAGGCATCTAATTTTGTGATCTGACGCCGACTGTGATGATAACTGCTGTCATGTGTTTCTTTTTCTTTTTCTTGATTGCAATGAAAATATGTTTAAAAATAAAAAAAATTATTGCGGATGTGGTCTGTGGGGATGGGTTTGGGCCGAGGGCAACCAGACATGAGTCGTTCCATGGCCAGGGGCAGTTTCTGAAGATGAGGACTTCTGTCTTGTCTGAGTTGATCTTGAGACAGTTGTCCTTCATCCAGTTGGCGAGGTTTAACATACATCAGTGAAAGCTGGCTTTGGTGGTGGAGGGACCTTCAGACAGTGAGAGGATGATTTGTGTGTCGTTGGTGTTGTGTCGTTGGTGTATGAGATCATGTTGAGGCAGTGTCAAGATGGAGATAGTGGTTTGAGTTTTGAGAGGGTCCCACTGGCTGAGCAGGTGCTCAGGTTTTATGTTCATGTGTGTGAGTAGGTTAATGTTGTCAGTGACGGGGGGTTGGGGATTGAATTTTCCATAGATGCCTGTGATCTTCTTGTAGAAAAAGTCCACCAGGGACTTGCATAGTTCCTGAGAAGGGGTGATCTCATTCACAGCATCATGGCTGTTGGAAAACTCCCTCACGATTGTGAAGAGTTTCTTGCTGCAGTTTGTATTGGTCTCAATTAAAGTCTGCTAGCGTGCTCCTCTTTGTTTATTTTAGGAGGCAGTAGTACTGTTGCTTGAGCATGAAATACCTTGAAGAATAAGAAAAAGAGCTCTTTGGCAAAATAGGAACAGTTCATTTAATTAAAGAGTGCGGCCGGGATATCAGCCTTAGGGTAGGGTGTGAAAAAATTCTCAATTTATAATCGGTCTAAAACGTGGGCTTATCCGCAGTTCATTAAATGCAATAAATTAGTTTGGGTGACCCATATTTGAAAAGGAATGTGAACCTCTATCTTTGTAGACATAAATTAATGTATTGGATGAGAAATCCAGGTGGTCCTCTACCTTGCGTGGACATAATGAGGCCAGTGGTTTACATGGTCCAATATCTAGCATGAAAGCCCATGTGTGCTGTGTCTTGATTGGCTATGTGTTCCTAATTGTATGTGGCATATGGCTTTATGGGGTTCTAGAAACAAACAGACAACTCCGGCCATGTGTGCTTTATTGGGGCCAATGTCCCTCAATCATTGTGGTGTTGCTGTGCTTATCTGTGGGATTGAACTGGGATTTCCAGTTTTCGCGTTTGTCTGCTGGCTACGTGTCAGCCCAAATGTGACCTGCTAATCAATGACCTGGGGCATGGGTCACTGGACCTGCATGACTATGCGTTTCTGAATCGGGTTAATGTGGAGTTCACAACAGACAAATTTGTCATTAAAGATGCAATTTCATTTTTAGACATGAATGTATCTTTATTCATATTGACATTGACTTTTCAATCTGAACAGTCCCCCTTCTAGTTGAAGGGCCAGAGAATTGTATGTGCCTTTGTGTGTGCATGCCATTCTTGGCAAACCTTTGTTAAGTTTTTTTGCCTGTTTTGGGAACCTGGTGTGCATGAGTTTTAATGGTATCTTTATGATATGTTTGTTAGTTTTACAGGATTATATACCTTGGCTTCTTTCTTTTAGGGAAACTCTGGTTTCTATCTGAATTGTGGTGAAAATATACACAAGGGTTACTGTTTTAATTTTGGAACTATGAGCTCCGCACTATCTACAGATGCATCAACAGTTCAACATACACATTTCATAAACACAAATAACAATGCATATGAAGGGTTGCAACAAAGGAAAAGTGCAATTCGTCAATAAAATCAGTATCTGAACAATACTGACCCTGGGCATTAAATACAGTTTGTAATAAATATCACCATCCTCATATGAAACTCTGAGTCATCGACAAAAACACAAACCTTAGAACAAAACACAGTTTGCAGCAATTAACAAGCCACAATATCACACATAAATCTTGCATCAATAATTGCAAACTGTATTACACCCAGAGGCCAAGCGTACCATCCGTAAGACACCCAGTAGTCCAAGTGGCAAATACCTAAAAAATTGACAGAGAAAAAAGTATGGCTTTGTCAAAAATTCCGTGGCTCACTCCTAGCGCATACTATCCTGTGACCAGGGGAAGCTCTGCACGGTATAGGGGACAAATTTAGCTTGATAGTCTGTCAATATCGGCTCCGTCACTATGATAATGACAATAGTTCACAGAAAAAAGGAATAACTCAAGAACCCCAGACCCTCTTGGCTAAACATAAGTTACACCTCATGTCCCAGGTGCACATCTTTTTACCTAAATGTCTGATTTGCACCTTGTATCACACCCTGAGGCCAAGCGTACCATCTGTGTCACACCCATTGGTCCAAGCATACTGACTGTGTCACGCCCAATGGAAAAAGCACACCATCTGTGTTACGCCCAGCGGTCCAAGCGACAAGCACCTTTCACTTCTTTCAGATACCAATAATGTTGGGAAACCAATGGAACTGGGAAACCATTTTAGACAAAAAAATAAAATTGAGGTTCCATCTCTGACATAAATACAAGGGGCTTGTAAATCTGCCCCAATAAATATTCAACTTTCCTATTATGCTGACTATCAAAAAAGGGTGACTTAAGCGGGATCACCTCCGAGGCTGCCTTGCGACTACTCAGGTAAAACATATAAAATAGGTAATATGCCAGATTTCTGTCAGTGGCAGGGCGCTCAAGTTATCTTTTTACTCTTCTCTCTAGTTTGCCCTATGTCACATGCTTTACTAAGGTTCTGATGTAGCCTCTTACCCTGTGTAATGGCTGTTTCAGGATAGTCCTCAGCCCGCAGAGTCACCAGACCTTCCAATCAATTGCGGTGTCTGCTCACCTTTCTTGTTGCGTAAATGTGAATCTGTGTGGATGGGGTCCCCTTCCTTTGACAGCAGTTGGGTTCAAGGTACCAATCAACTTGCCAATATGTTGCTTGAACATGAAATACCTTGGAAAAACAAGAGACAAGAGGCGTTTGGAAAATCAGAAACTATTCTTTTAATTAAACAGTGCGGCCGGGAGATCAGCCAAAGGCATCGGGTCTGAAGAATTTCTCAATGTACAATTGGCCTAACATGGGTTTATAGACAGTTCAATGAGTGCAATAAAATATTTCTGGCAATCCTTTTTGGTAAGGAGTGGGAACCTCTGTCTTTGGAGTCATAAATGAATGTATTGGATGAGGAATCCAGGTGGGCCTCGACCTTGCATGGACATAATGCAGCCAGTGGGTAACGTCTCCCGATATCCAGCATGGAGAGCGAGTGATCACTGCATGTACCATGTGTGCTGTGTCCTGTTTGGCTCTGTGTGTTTCTAGCTTCATGTGGCATCTGACTTTATTGGGAACTTGCGCATCCCGCGGGGCCTGTGGGGTTTATTGTGGCCAATATCCCGGGACCATTATTGTGTTGCTTCACCTATCTGTAGGATTTATCTGGTATTTTGTGTTTGCTCATTTATCTGTCGGCCCACCTGTAACCTGTCAACCAGTGACCTTGGACCTGGGACTCAGGGCCTACTTAACTACATATTTCTGAGTCGGGTTGACGTAGAGTTCACAACATGCAAATTCATCAACAAAGATGCAATTTGGTTTTCATATATGAATGTATCGTTATTCAGAATAACATTGACTTTTTCAATATTAACAGTATTTTTTAAAGGCTGTTTTGAAGGTGGTGCAGTCCTTTGTATCCTTGCTGGTGCGCCACTTCTTTTCTGGTTGCCCGCAGTTGCTTTTAGTGGATTTGTGTTCGTTGGTAAACCAGCTGCCTCTTTTTACCCATCCTTTGGATTTGGCAGGTTTTGCAGGGGCAACTGTGTTGACGCAATCTTTGATTCACTGGGAGAGGTTATTGCTGCCTGTTCCGGGTTGGCTGTTGTGTCAGGGCAGTGGGAGTAGACAGCGTTGTTTCAGTGGTCTTCTGATATTTTCTTCCAGTTTCTGAGCGGGATGTTGAGGGGTCTGGTGCCGGGGCACCTGAGATCGTGAAGTGGTAGCTGTAGGGGTTAGTCCAGGTGAGCTGAGAGACATGGTTGTATTGGATGCTGTGGCTGGACGTGAAGATGGGGTTGAGTGTGTGTCCTGCGATGTAGGTTGCATCAGTGAACAGTTGTTTGTGGCAGATGTTTCTCATGCTTTCCAGGTCAGTGAAGGTGGAGTTATTGGGGTCTTTGAGATGGAAGTTGAGCTCTCTCCTAGCAAGATGTAGTGTTCGGAGTCAATGGTGATGGGGGTGATGATGTCTATGATAGTGTTGCAGAAGCTCTGTCGAGGGTCTGGTGGCCTGTAGGCAAGGGTGCCTCTGATGGTGTTTTTTCCAGCTGTGTGAAGTTGGAAGTTGGGGTGTTCCGTTATTGGGGTAAGCTCGTCCGAGGAGGTTGTGCAGCGGATGACGTCCTTGTGGAATATGGCAATTCCACCTCTATGCTTGTTGGTAGGGTGCATTATCTTGTAGCCTTCTGGGGTGGCGATAACAATGTCTGGTGCAGAGGAGGGTTTCAGCCAGGTCTCCGTGATGAGGAGGGTTTCAGCCAGGTCTCCGTGATGAAGATTACATCCGGGGTAAGGGATGAAGTTGTGTCCCAAATCTTTGTGGCGTGTTTGCTGACTGAATGTGCATTGAGTAAGATACAGTGGAGTTGTGATGTGGCTGTCTCAGTTGGTGCAGCGGACACCTTTTTGTTTGTGGTGTCCCAGGTGTTGATGGTTGTCCCGATGTTACAGGTGAAGTGGCAGTGCTGGCAGGAGAATGGTCCTTTGATGTTTATTGGAGACGTGCAGTAAAAGTTGTTATTGTTGTACCCATGATCCAGGGCTCGGAAGTCCACAGCGATGTAGTTGCAGTGGATGGGAGAGCCGGGTTACTGGTGCTGGGCATGGTCCAGGCATGGACAGGCTTTCTTTTGGCATGCATTCACCGCAATGGTTCACATCCGTGCTGTGGTCTCCATTAATGAAGTCTAGGAAGGGGGAGGGGATCTGAGTGGGGTGACGAAAGGTGGGAGAAGCGAGTGGATGTGAATGGTTAGATCGAAATTAGGCGGGAATAGGCAGGGTAATGGGAGGGAAAAGCAGCAAATTAAGGAGGAAAATGCTAAGTTATGGGAGACAAACAACAGTTACAGCGGTAGCTACAGCAGTGGTTTCAAGGAGAGAATGTAGAGTTATGGGAGGAAAAGAACAGGGGTTACGAGGGAGGACAAACAGTGGTTATTAGGAGAGAAAGGCAAGGTTATGGGAAAAAGAACAGTGGTTAAACAGAGAGAATGTAAAGGTATGGGAGAAAAAGAACAGCGGTTACGATAGAGGAAAAGTAGCAGTTACAAGGGAGGGAAAATAATAGTTACAAGGGAGTGAAAACAATGGTTACGACGGGAGAAAGTCAAGGTTATGGGATGAGGAACAGTGGTTATGGGGGAGGAAGAATAAAGGCCAACAAGGGAGGAAAAACAGAGTTAGAAGGTAGGGAAAACAGCTGTTATGAGGGGATAAAGGCAAGGTTATGGAATGAAGAAGAATGGTTACACAGAGAATATGTGGAGTTAGGGGAGGAAAAAAACTGTGGTTTTGAAGGGGAGAAAGGCAAGAGTAATGGTAAGGAGAAGAAGCATTTGCAATGCAATCGGTCTTGCCTTTGGGACCTTATAAGTATTAGCAAAGCTGGCATGTTTGTACAACCTGATATGCGGCTTCCAGAGACAGACAGCGCAAGGGAAGCTGCACGCCCCTGGGGCCGGTGGGGGGCTGAGGTAAAGGGGGAGACTCAGAGGGGGTGTCAGCAGGGACAGACTGGAAGTGGAGAGAGAGCTGTAACAGCTGCAAGTAGTTCAACAAGCACAGCGGCACCGTAGGCCAGTAGTGTGAGGGGCCCTTTGTATTCCAGTTGTTTCTTTCCTACCCGCCGAGGGAGAAGGTGGTCCAAGAAAAGCTCGTCATTTTGGCCTTTGGCAGTATTATTTATTTATTTATTCATTTATTTATTGCAAATATATGCAATACACTAACATTTTTGACAAGTAAAGGAGCAGAGACACCAGCCTCATTTTCCAGCTGCTGTTCACATGTGATCAGTGCTGCCATTAACAGTACGAGACAGCCAATGCCTGAGGTGAGCCCAGCTATTGTCCCATGTTGCATGCTGCGGTGAGCAGAAGCCACATGTGAATGACAATTCAACAGGTTGTTTTTAAGTCCAAAGGAGGTGCGCAGCTTACAAAGTCCAGTAGTGAAATATTGGTGAGAAAATATTTTATATATTTCAAATTGTATAAAAAAATCATCATAACTAGACACTCCAGCCAATGCGTTTCATTCCCATACTGGGAACTTCATCAGGGCTGAAAAAGTAACAAATAACACAAATATTACAATCAAAGAACGAGACACAGGACTGAAACAAAACACATAAATATATACAAAAATTAAATATAACAGAAGGATGTATATTCCTGTTTGTTACGGATCAGGACTCAAATGATCACAGAAGACTTGGACTACATATATAATACACATTAAACATAATATTAAAATATTAAAACACCCTTGAAATACGATGGGACCTGGTACTTGGCGCAAGACACTTCGATATCAATTTATAACAACAAGTATCTTGATCCGCCCCATCATTTCACCACAGATTGAATATGGTATGAATGATGCATACAATCAGCATAGATTGATAAGCTGAAATGAGCCGGTAACCAGTCTGGACACCCCTATACAGCAGAACGAAAGGGAGGTGATAATACATTTCTTACCAAATGAAAAGAGGGAAAAACTGCTTGCAGCTATCACCTCACGCTGGCAAATTTTTTCACGTTCCGTTATCTTAAGTGAGGTGGACTCTCCCAATGTAAATGTTCATCATAAACTGTGCCTAGAGGGTGAAATACATGATTCAAAAAGAAGGCAAGGCAAATCTGTATCCTATTCTATTCATATTTGTTTAAAGGCTAGAGAAATGCAGGGAAGAAGAGCGGGAAACAACTCTATGGAAAGTAACAGCCATTCATATTATGCTGACTCAGCTCCATCATTGTATAATAAGGTCACATGCTGGGCAAAAGAGGTTCTGTGTCCATATGACCACATACTCAAAAACCGCCCGTATCAAACTCCATAAATAACAACTTACTATATATTTCAGACAACATACCTAATAGGCCATTGGTAGATTGTGATAATCCTAGTAGACGTAACACGATGTAAGATGAAACCCAACCAACAGAGAAAATACGCAGACTGCATCTGCAATTTAAAAGATAGGGTAGGGGGTAGTACACGCTCCTATATGTGTTGGCCCATAAGTCCCCCGGTGTAGAAAATCTTGTGCAGACAAAACCTGCAGTGGAAAAAAGTTGTCTCTATTACTATCACGTCGACGTTTTTACAGAACTCTAAGCAAACCTACTCCTACTGGCTGCCCACTCCCAATTGGGGAATATTGTGACTGCCCGTGTGAGTCCCAGGCCAAAATGCTAGCCTGCATATCTGCTCTATTAGATGGTTCCTACGCCCACAAGGTGAATTTCCCAAAACCCAAATCAGAATCTATGTAATACAAGCCTGCTACAAGCAACACGTAAACTGTAGAGTGAACAACTTAAGCATGTGCTCCCAAGTGCCTGTAGTCCAATGGGGACCCAGGGGGACCTTGGCGTGAGCCGGTGTTCCCCTGGGGTTTTTCGCAAGGTGGAACAATCCACGTAGCGCGATAGGTGTAGGTAGGTTAAGGGGCGGGATTTATAGGTAGGTTATATATAGAGGTTCCTTGGTGGGGATTTTCACCTCTGAGGGGATTGTAGGCGAGCGTTTTTTGTCGTCATCAGCTGTTTCTTCCTCAACGCGAAGCGGTATTTGTTTCGAATAATGGCGGAGAGCGCTGCTGTCAACGACGCGCTCCGCGTTCTGTATGAGGTGGGCCGTGAGGACCTTTTGCGGCCGGGAGTGTCTGCGGCTGTGGCGGCGGGCGTGAGACGCCCGAAGCGTGTTGCAGCGCTGGGCGTCACAGAGGATGTGGCTGCATGCTTGCCATCCCACGGACGTACTCAGTTAGCATCTTTCAGCGCCGTCCAGTTACCTTTTCAACAGCAGACCCGTGGACGTCCTTCTCGTCGGAGTGGTGGTGGCAGGCTCTTCAGGGACTGAAGTTGAAGCAGGTCAGTTGGGGGCAGTCTCCGCCTCTCGGGTGGGCCGTTCAAGGAGGCATGTCCCAGTAAGAGTGGGGCCGCCTCCAGGAGTCTTTCTGCCTCATTTACTCGGGGACAAATTGGGAGGGGCTCTGTGAAGTGGGCGGATAATTTATTTTCTTTACTGGTGACTACTTCGCCTGCTAAAAGGGCCCATTTAAGGGGCAAGGTGCTCAGGAATAGCGCTCATTTTAATGAAGGAGTTGCATCAATTAATATAGCGCCTCCTGTTTTGCCTGATGGATGCCCTGCAGTATTAGTGGATTATTCTAGTGATAGTGGGGAGGAGGATGTTGGGGTTCAAGCATTGTCCCATGCTCCCAGGAACATTATGTACCTACGAGTTCACAGGTTGTTGGGCCGGTACTGGAAGGGGCCCTTTCAGATGTTGTTCTGTCTCCTGTGCCTTGAGGCCCCCCTGTTGAAAAATCCAGTTTGTACATTCAAGAAAGAGTTACTACTGGAGAATTTGAACTAACAGAGTCAGCTCTGGGTGAAGATGTTCCGGAGGTTTTTAATGAAGTTGAGTTATGGCCCCACAGTGAGCATGACGCTCCGACGTTTGATCAGTTGGGGATTTTGTCGGGCATTGAGTTTATTTTTCCGGAACCTTGCACCCCCCCCGCCACCCTCAGCTTAATTTTGACTCTTCATTTGGGCCACAATGTGGGCAGTGGGTGTGGGTTGAACATTCTGCTCCTTCACCGTCTGCAGTTGGCAGCTCAGTACAGGCTGATGGAGTTGGTAAGTTGTCAGCGGCTTCTGGCAAGAGCGGCTGGAAGTTTGCATCATCTACAGTCTCTCAGCCAGTGTCTGGTGTTTCCAGTCTTGGGAATACGAAGCATGTTGCGGCTTTTGGTAATGTATCAGGTACACAAGGCCGATCAGGTGTGAATTTCTGTGTTACTGCCGGGTACTCGGAGCGGTGGCCTGTGACCTATTGGAAGTTTTATGACGGCGGGGTGGGGATGGTGAAATGCCAGGAAGTAGCAATGCTGATTTTGAAATATCTGATGAGCATTTTGATCATGGGGTTGTTGCTGAAAATATAAATGAAGGGTATTTTGTGAAAGGTTTTGATGTTAATGCACGTACATTGAGTCACAATCATGTTTTGTTAAAGGGAGGTTCGGGGGCAACCACATTTTCTAGTATGTTGCAGAAGTCAAGAGCGGACAATGCAACGGAACAAGAACGGAGTCACAGTCATCGTCGGCGTGATGGTCCACAGGAATTTCAAAAGCGTGCTGCTCAGTTAACAACAGGTAAGCCTCATTGGTGGGCTTCTTGGTCACAACCTTTGGTGGGCAAGCGTAATACATGTTCTGTGGGCGTTGGTGATTCATCAGTTAATGAGGTTTTGGGGTTGGGTGTAGGGGAGGATGTAGTGAAGGTGACGGATCAGGCATCATTAATTAATGGCGTTGCAGGGAAAAATAAAGCTACAAGACAAACAGGTTTCCGGTGTTGATAAGTCCAGTTCGGGGCAGGAAGTGCATGTTGATAATACAATTTATAAGAAGCACACTTATATAGGTTTAGCTATGCCATTGGGGACGCATCTTGCTGATAAGACAAAAAAGAGGATTTGGCAACATGAGTTTGTTGATGTGTTTAAACTCCTTCATAGAGACAGTCAAGCTAAGGAGGGGTCTAAAGAGGAAGAATGGGAGCTTTCTAGACGTCCCAGGGTCCCTGAGAATATTGAGAGTTGGACGGCTGCATTTTTAATATATGCGAGTATGTATTGTGAGAGACACCAAGAGAGGGCTGTTGCCATGTTCAAATACATGGATATTATTCGTAAAGCACAATTGCACTTCGGTGGCTTTGCATGGCTCAGCTACGATGAAGAATTCAGGGCTAGAGTAAGTATTTTTCATGATAAACCTTGGGGTGAGTTGATCAGGAACTTTGGCTTCAATGGATGCCCTCTACTCAACCGCCTGCAACGACCCATACTGCAGGTGGTCTGCCAATTATTTACCGGCCCTGTCAGCCTCGCCCGCCCAAATTGGGATGGGTGGGTTTGGTAGAGGACAACTGCCAACATCTGCCACCTGTTGGAATTTTAACCGGGGTAAATGCATCAGACAATTCTGCAGGTTCAAGCATGAATGTTCTCAATGTGTAGGAAAACATGCCATTACACAATGGTTCACTAACCAGAGGTTCGGGGATCAAGGGAGATTCCAAAGAGGTAGAGGTGCAGTTCCTCAATTTATGCCAAAGAGCTCATACCCCAATTAAGCTGCCGACTCTGGTGCCATGGTTGGACGAGTATCCAGATTCAGAAATTGCTTCTAAACTTTATTGGGGATTTAAGGATGGTTTCAAGATAGGTTACCAAGGGCCACAATATAATAGATGGGCTGACCACTTGAAATCTGCCAAGGAATTGCCACATATTGTTCAGAAGAAACTGGATGTTGAGTTAAAATCTGGCAGGATAGCGGGTCCTTTTATTCAGTGCCCCATGCAGAATTTGATGGTATCCCCTTTGGGCGTAGTTCCCAAGAAATTGGCTGGAGAATTTCGATTAATTCATCATCTATCGTGGCCGGAGGGCCAATCTATTAATGATTTCATTTCCCATGCTGACTCTAATGTCTCATATTCTTCTGTTGACGATGCATTAAGATTGGTGCGGATTGTTGGGACTGGTGCTGAACAAGCAAAATGTGATATTCAGTCCGCTTTACATTTATTACCTATACATCCATGAGACTTTGAGCTCCTGGGCATGTTTTTTAATGGAGCATTTTATGTAGACAGAGTCCTCCCTATGGGTTGTTCAGTGTCTTGTGCTCTGTTTGGAATGTTTAGCACTTTCTTACAATGGTGTTTTTCGAAGAGAAGTGGTCACAAACATGTTTGTCATTATTTAGATGACTTTATGTTCATTGGAGAAGCACATTTAGATCAGTGTCGCAGAGTTTTATGCATTTTTCAGGACATGGCTGAGGAGTTTGGTGTTCCGCTGGCTCTGGAAAAATTGAGGGTCCTTGTTCCAAACGCACTTTTTTGGGTATAGAGATCGACACTGAAGCTATGATGGCTCGTTTGCCAGTGGCGAAGGTGGGTGAAATCAGGTCCTTTTTGTTGGAGGATATTTACAAAGACAAAATTGAACTCAGGCAGGTTTTGCGTTTTTTGGGCTACTTAAACTTTGCTTGTCGTGTGGTCACGGTTGGCAGGACTTTCTGCAGACAGTTGGGGATGGCAATGTCAGGAGCATATCTTCCTCATCACAGGATTAGAATTACTAAAGCCATCATTGAAGACCTTTTAATTTAGCTAAAATTTATGGACGATTTCAATGGAGTCTCTCTCTTTTTTGTGGAGGATAACACCATTTGGCAGTTTCAGTTATTTTCAGATGCTTCTGGGGCCCATGGTTTTGGTTTGTTTTGGGAGGGTCACTGTTGTGCAGAGAGATGGCCTCATCATTGGCTCAAACAAGGACGCAGTATTCCTTTTCTGGAATTGTTCCCTCTCATTGTAGCTTTGCTTGTTTGGGGTGAGGAATTTTGGGACAGGTGCGTACTGTTTCATATCGATAATATGTCTGTGTTGTTGATTCTCGTTAATAACCACAAAGCAAAAGATCTACGGGTGCTACACCTTTTGTGGGTTTTCATGCTACAGAGCCTCAAATTGAATATTGTTTTCAGAGCTAGGCACATTCCGGGCATTATCAATTCAATTGCAGATGCGTTAGCTCGCTTTAAATGGCAGAAATTCCGCAATTTGGCGCCAGGGGCGGACAACTGCAAAACTCCGATCCCGCAAGACACCTGGGTGCTGGGGGACTGAGGATCATCGATTTGGTCGGAAAGTCTATAGCTCCTTCCACCAGACGCAGTTATCAACAGGCCTGGAGTGAATTTTTAAGTTATGCTAAATCTCACAGTTTTGATGGGACATCAGTTGGTAACAAATGTTTCATTTTACAGTTTGTGTTATATTTGATTAGCAAGGGTTTGTCTCACACAACCATTTCTGGGAAACTGGCTGGGATTTCTTTTTATGGCCAGTTGTGGTGGGGTCAAGATTTAGTGGGGGATGTTTTGTTACGACGTATGTTGAAGGGTTTTAGCAGAGAACACTCTTATTCTTTGCCGTTGCGTGAACCAGTCACTTTTGTTCTTTTACAGCAGTTGTTAGTACAATTACCAGTTTGCTGTAATGACATGTGGGAGGTTTCTCGTTTTAGGCTTTGCATTATATGGTTAATTTTTGGTGCTTTTAGGGTTTCAGAATTGTTGGGTTTGAGGGATCAGATGGGTATTCAGTCCAGTAACGTTCATGTTCAAGGAACACAATGAGGATTCTGTTGAGGAGGACTAAAACTGATCAACTGGGAAAAGGCACATGGATTCATTTAAACAGTAGTGGTGTGCAGGAATGCTGCCTTTCGGGGGAATGGGAGTCATTCGTAGGTTCTGCTGAGTTTCAGCCTGGGGCAATATTCTCTCATCGCAATGGGAATAAAATTACCAGTGCTCATTTATTGGCTATTTTATGTAAATCTTTGATTCTGCTTGGGAAAAACCCCTTACTGTTTGTGACTCACTCTTTCCGTATAGGGGCAGCTACTGAGGTGGCCAGATTGGGTTGGGACTGGGAGGACATTAAGAGGATTGGCAGGTGGAAATCTGCTTGTTGTACTCGCTATGTCAGGAAATATTAGCAACTGTTTACTTCATGGCTGCAGGCTAATTTTGTTTTTTCCGCCTAGGTTGCGTTAAAGGTTCATTGTCAATGAAAATGCGTACATGGATAGTAGGCCACTCCTTCATTAAATGGTAAGCCATCTTTGCAGAACAGCAGATATACGGCAGAGCACTTGGACTTCCCAGCAAAGGTCACAATGTTTTTTGGAAAGCAAAAGGTGGGATGAGGTGGGAGGGTTTGTTTCCCATGTTATCAGAGATGTCGTCTGCAAGAGGATTCCCCGACATGTTAATCATCCACTTAGGCAAAAATGACTTAGAGCCATTGTCGGGTCTATCCCTTATAAAAAGAATGAAATTGAATTTAGCAGTACTAAAGAACAATTGGGTGGGTATGTCTTTGGTATGGTCAGAATTTATTTACAGGCACCATTGGAGGGGGGCTCGCAATCACGCTGTGATTGAAAAGGCTCGCAGGAAGCTAAATTGTGCGCTGAAAATTTTTTGCCGGGCAATGGGTATTAAGGTTTTGTCCCACGATAATATCACAAGTGTTGAGGATCATCTGTTCTGGGAGGATGGGGTCCATTTATCCCATATGGGTCAAGCATATTATATAATGGAATTGAAGGATTTGTTGGCAGGCTTTTGGAACGAAAATCTTTGGTGCAATAAAAGTTCAATGTTATTTTACGTTATCACAAGCTCTGGGGGTGAGGCCAGGAAAACTCTTTGGTTTTCCTGAGTGGTGCTTTTTTGGGGGGTTTATATAGTCTGGAGCGGGCTTATCCTTCCCTGTAAGGTGGGGGAGGGGAGACGAAAAGCTTGATAGGAAAAATAAAAAGAGGGGAAAGGAAATGATGGGATTGTGCAGTACATGGGGTATTTCTGAAAGTCTTGTTGGAAATATTTTTGGTTTCTATTTATGATAGATGTTTTGAAGCATAATGCCAATGGGGAATTTTTGATATAACAATGTTTGCTTTAAGGGAAAAATATTTCTGTTTACCTGTCTTAATAAAGTGACTTTTTCAGCTAAGTCAATAACGGTGTGTGGATTGTTGTTATTGCGCGGTGGGGACCCAGGGGGGCCTTGGCGTGAGCCGGTGTTCACCTGGGGTTTTTCGCACTGTGGAACAATCCACGCAGCGCGATAGGTGTAAGTAGGTTAAGCGGCGGGATTTATAGGTAGATTATATATAGAGAGTTCTTGGAGGGGATTTTCACCTCTAAGGGGATTCTAGGTGAGCGTTTTTTGTTGACCCACCCACCCTTTATAGGTTTCTTTAGGAACACATATATATTTAATAAAAAATAAAAAAATGTTTGTTATACATCATGTTTGGACAGGTAGCAGTTTTTTCCTTCTTTAAGTCGTTCTTTTAATTAGGCGCTTTTTTGGGGGGGTTTGGATACTCTGGAGCAGGCTTATCCTTCCCTCGGGGTGGGGGAGGTGGGACGAAAAGCTCAATAGGAAAAATAAAAGGCGGGGAAAGGAAATAATGGAATTGTGCAGTACATGGGGTATTTCTGAAAGTCTTGTTGGAAATATTTTTGGTTTCTATTTATGATAAATGTTTTGAAGCATAATGCCGATGGGGTATTTTTGATATAACATTGTTTGCTTTAAGGGAAAAATGTTTCTGTTTACCTGTCTTAATAAAGTTACCTTTTCTGCTAAGTCAATTACGGTGTGTGGATTGTCGTTATCGCGCAAAATTCACTATGCCCTTTAAAACACACACTAAATGTCCGGCCACCGAAATGACAGGGCCCCAACAACTGTCCAGAGTTAAAAGGAATCTGAAATAGCTATATACAATGCAAAAAATCAAAATCTCCCACTGCTGCCCTGCCTTAACCCTCTTATCTTCATGCCGAATGGGTGTTTCTCCCTCTTTGTGTGTAAACTGAACCTTCCCGCCCCTGCTGTAAATATACGGGGCTCCCCCCTCAACCAATTAGCAGCATCCAATCTGCGACGTCATTCTAGGAAGTGGAAATTCTCCCATACAGGTATCGAGAAAATGGGGGAGAGTGCAGGCGCCATTTCTAAGAGGTATAATTTGCCCTTAACAATCATTAAAATAGAAAGTTTCCACCGTGTATTAAATTGAAATAAAACGGAATGCCGTGTTTGTACACAGACCGCCCTCAGATAAATACGATGATCAATATTTTACGAAATTTAGGTGACAGGCTGTTCATAACCGCACTCCTCCGTCAATCTGGAACCTCTGGGTGGCCACCATATTTACAACGTCTGACCCCTCCTCGAAATGAATACTAATCTGTACAATTGCCAAAATTGAAAATGGGAAAAAAAAGACTCCCATCATGTTTAGAGAGTGTAATACGTCCCAAACTTAATCAAAATACAAGCACACATCCGAGACCCTAAAAGCAAAGAGGCAGAGATGACGCTGTTATGGCACGGCTGTGGCTGAGGGGCGGGTGCAGACGCTGCGGGCAAACGCCACAAAGAGTGCGAATTCATCCACCAATCACACACCAAACAAGCACTGAAAATGCAATAGGACTCATATTTACGAGAGACCTATTGCCTTTTCAACAGAAGTGCGGGTATGAAAAAAGGCACGGACGGCAGGGGTTGGGGTGGGTGGTGATGGTCCAAGAAGATACGGACTACGGGAGGGAACGGGGAGAGGAAGGGCAACAAACCTTTTTGGGAAGTAAAGGGGCCGATAGCCTCGGAAGGAGGAAAATGACGACATGGCCGTCAGGAGGCGGGATTAAGTTGCCGAAAACCAATCAAAATGCAGCATTTACAATTGCGGCCAATCAAAAAGATAGGCGGAAAGTGGGTGGAGCCTTCCCCGCTATACTGTAGACAGCATCTCTCGATGAAACAGCGCATGCGCTGCCTAGCCGAGACCTAAAAACAGCAATAATGAGAGAGAAGAGGCAAAGTAATGTGAAAACAGTGAAGTTATGAGAGAGAAAAGTGATTATACTAGAAACAAAGCAATTGCGAACAAGCAGATGCTGTGGGGGGAAAACAGCTGGAACAGCGTTGTACCGTGGCAGAGCTCAGCTGGGAGCACGACCATGAGTGACAGTGGGAGATAGTCTGAGGACCTGCCTTCGGGGATTAGCCCAAGGGTGTAGGAAGTCGTATAGCTTTTTTCCTCACTATGTAAACATAATTCCCACAAAAGCATGAAAATCCCACAAAGTATCTATAGTTCTGGGAGGAAGGCCTTCAACTACAAATTGCGTCTTCTGCAAGCTTTTTGTATGTAGGTGTAAACGTTAAACACGGTCTTAACCAGAGTGTAAAATGCTGTAAGATTATCAGTGAAAGATGGTTTCAGACCTCTCACAAGAACGAATCTAAGCAAGTTATGCACCCACACACAAATGCCCCCAACTTATAGCACCAAATAACAATGGCAGAAAACTACACAGGCGCAGGGGCACTGGAAAAGAAGTAAACTTTGTGAACAACCACTAGCTTTTGCTTAAAGAAAAAAAAACTGTACAACCCTAAATTTGAGCCCAACCCCGGAACCTTAAACACTTATCTTTGCAGGAGGAAAATTAACACAGGGAATATTTATTGTGCTTTGTGGTTGTATTATTTATTTACTTATTTATGGACATTCAATACAGCATTCGTGCTAGGAGTTTCTTGGTGCTAATATAAAGTCATTTATACAGAAGACGGATGGCCAGTCAAAAATATCACCTATCAAATAACCAGGTTTTGAAATATTTTCTGAAGTTCAAGGGGGGAGGTTTTTTTTTGCAAATTTCTATAGGGATGCTGTTGTACAGTTTGTCTACTTGATCATGGATGGATCTCGCACCACAGCCATTTCAAGAATCCGACAGGGGGTTACTAAACTTGCGTTGTTCTTTCATCAGAAATTGTTGGTTCAGGGTTAGTTTTTGATTTATTTAATGGGACCTACTGTCTTGATTCGTGAATATATTTTATACATGATGTGGGCTATTGTAATGGGTCTTTAATCTGTGTCCACCGGCAGCCAATGTAGTTGACGTATTTGGAGAGAGATGGGGTCATACTTTTTAAGACTGAAAGCCCAAATGTCATTAAAGTTCTTTATAACTCTTGCTCAATTATCTCTTCAGCTTCTTACCTCTTATTTTCTTTACCTCTCACTTACTGGGGGATATTTACAAGGAGTTAACCCCACTAAAACATCACTTTTTCCAACGCTCTGGTGGCGCTAAATCCTTCGCCATATTACAATGTGGAATTTAACCCCATTCTGGTGGCGCTAACTCCTTCGTTATATTTACAATGTGGAATTTAACCACTAAACGCCCCTATTCACGCGGCGTGTTGCTGTGGGTGTTCAGCTGCAAAGCCCATTGCTTTCCGACGCTGCCCCATATTTTACAAGGAATGGGGCTGCGCCAAATATACCGCCAGGAAATACCTCGTCTTAAGCAGGTGATACGAAGAGAAATATTCAATTTCTTCTCATATTTTGCTCTTTCCATGCAGAGATAGAGGAAATCGCCTGTAAAGATTGTTTATTTGCAGGGAGGTGTCACTTCCTGCACATAAACAATTGCCCCTGCAGCGCAGTCACCTTAGCAAAATGGTGCTAGGATGCCTGCACTGGTGCAGTTTTTTTATCTCCGGCGCTAGTGGAATGCAGAAGTACACCGCATTCTTGTGAATAAGGCACATTACCAATTTTGGCTCAACATCGCGCTCCTCCAGTTTCTTTTAATTGTGCCCCACCTTGTCTATCTGCCTGCAGCCACACCTCCCTTTTTAGCAGTATGTGTATGAGTTTATTTAGCATTGCAGATTGAATCTTACATCAACCAGAAAACCTCTGGGTCAACTCGGAAAGATTTGTTCCAATCTCTTTGTTATTTTTACTCAATTATGTAAACCTAAATATAATGATTTTGAAAGGATGAAAGATTGATTGCAGCAGTGCATTAACCCACTGACATATCCCACTGTTTACTTGTTTCACGTCGTTAATGTTTCCTCAATATCGCAGCGGGGATCTTCATAGTAATATTTTGTGTCGAATTACAACATAAATAAATATACCCCAAAATATCAAGTAACTTTGATTGAATTTTACGTCCTCATATGGAGGAGATGCGTCTACCAGTGTGATTTAACATTTTCGGATAAGCACATTTATAATCCTATATAGTTTGCAGAGGTTACAACTTCTCGGAGCATGCATGTCATAGAGAAGATAGATGGAAACCTCTTACATATGCATTTAGCCATAAACTTTATTACCAGCAGGGTCCAGGAAAGATTCAGGGCCAGCTCGACAAAATCGATAGCTCTGGTGAACGTAATCAGATTTTCCCCCTTTCTGGCACATTACATTGTACTCTTTATTGAAAATGTCATAAATCTATGGTAACCAGGTTATAAATTATCAGCCGTGGTCTTTTCTCATTCTGTACCAGGCCCCTTTTGCAACGAGTTTTCACTTTCGTTTGTAGTAAGTATACGGCATAGAATTATCTAAGATGTTTTTCTTTTCGTTCGTGACAGTGGAAAGCCGCCATGATAAATTGGGCTCTCAGCTATTTCTTCGATGACCAAATGTGAAAATGTTATAATTTAGCTGCGTTATCCTCTCGTGATTTAAATTTCCACGTACTTTCTGTTGTATATAATAATGACTGTGTCAAGCTATTTTCTTTCCAGGGGCTGGTGAGAAGAACACCTCAATGTTATCTTAGCACGCACACGTTGTTCAGCCCGCGCCGGGGCGTAGGTGTGAAGCAGCCTGACTTCCCTATACAAACTGTAATACATGTTGAAACAGGCACAGACGGGGGCAGATACAGTCTCTCAATTTGTGTCGTTATTTGGATATGCTGTATAGCTAAAATATCAACTGAGAGAGGAAAACACGAAATGCGCTGTTACAAAAATGTAGATAATGCCACAGTGGGGTACATTTTCTGAGGGAAAAGATTGCAGTTGTGGAACAAAGCTCCAGTAGTATAAAATGCTAAAGACATTATAAAACAAGCTATCTGCTGCTCACCAGCCACTAGCCACCCTCGACCAATACACACACTTACCTTCATAAGACCAGAACTCCAGGGCTTTCACTATGATTGGCACCGTATTTCGGATTCCCTCGTAAATACATTTGCGCCAGGATAAAAGTACAGGTGATATGAAGTTAATCGCGATCAGTAAATACGGGGTTCAATCAAGACTGCAACCTGTGACACATTTAGACATGCAGGGGCATATTTGCAAGGGGATTGAGCCACTGGAATGTCACTTTTTATGACGTTCCGGTGGCGCAATGCCCTGTTCCATACAAAGTGGTGTTAAGCCACATTGCGTGGCTTAACTCCCCTTTGTAAATATGATACCCTTTCGTGCAGTTTTCTGCATGAAAGGGGAATGCAGTGGGTGTTGCTGTGGGCATTCCACCACCAGACCCATTGCTTTTTGATGCTGCCCCAGATGTACAAGGATGTGTAAATCTGAGACAGCGCCAAAAACTAACGCTATGCAAAAGCGGCTGTTGTATTGGCGCAACAAGAAGAAATACTTTTATTTCTTCTAAGCACACATAGAAAGAACAAAATGCCTTTAATGATTGTGTATTGCAAGATGGTGTCCCTTCCTGCACATGAACAATCATTAAATAATGGCGATTTGCTACTTTCATGTGTGCTGCAGAATGCAATGGAAGTAGCCAGTCACCATTATTGATTGGTATCCCTTCCAGCACATAAACAATCATTCCCTACAACACATGCACCCTTGCACTATGGCGCAAGGGTTTCTATGTTGGTGCTAGGCAGCTATTTTTAGCACCAATGCAAGGTAAAAAAACAGGTGTGTGCCATATTGTTGTAAATACGGTGCATCCCTGCATTTTTTAAATGACACACCACGGCGCTACAAAATGATCTGCAGCTCCACACTGTGCCATTTCCTTGTAGATATGCTCCACAGATTTTAGTTGAAAAAATACAAAAATCCACATGTTATGCCCAATTTTGAGAGCATAATTTGAAATAGGTGTTTTTGTCACACATGGTAAATTTGACCTGGTGAAGTAAATATAGTAACACCCTGCAGGATAGTCATAATGAGGGCTCAGGACGTTTGGAGGCATATTTACTAGGAAAAGGTGGGCACAGAGTTAGCCACCTTGGCTTAACGGCAAGCTCAGCCACTTCCAAAACGGAGGGCTGTACCGTATTCACCTGGATACAGTGCATCCCTGCTTTCTCCCCTGCGCTGGTGCTAATTTTAGCTGCCTAGCACCAATGCAGACACCCTTGCACCATAGTGCAAGGGTGCCTGCGTTGTAGGGGATGATTGTTTATGTGAAGGAAGGTGTCCCTTCCTGCACATAAACAATCTGAAATAGCATTTTATAACTTTTATGTTTGCTGCTTAATGCAGCACACATAGAAGTTGCAAAACGTCATCTTTTGGTATTGTTTATGTGCAGGAAGGGTCATCTTCCTGCACATAAACAATAAATGGTCTTTGGCTGTTTCTATGTGTGCTCACAATGCAGCACACATGGAAAAAGCAAAAATGAGGAGAAATAAAGCATTTTTTCTCATTTCGCCTGTTTAAGACAAGGTTTTCCCTGGTCGTAATTTTGGTGCTGCCGCCTATTTACTCCACCCTTGTAAATAGGGGACAGCATCAAAATCAATGGGTGTTGCAGTGGAACGCCCACCGCAACACCCATTGTCCTCCCCTTTCATGCTAAGTACAGTGTGAAAGGGTGCCTTGTTTACAAGGCAGCATTAAGACACATTATAAGGTGAAGCCCCTATCACCACCACAACGTCACTTTTAGTGATTTGAGGTGCAAAAACAAAGCTATGCCAGAAACTGAAAAAAAATATAAGGTATGACATGATTAAATGGTGCCACACTTACAAAAACATCATAAATAGAGTGACAATGCAAACATGGAATCCTTGTGTATATAAATCTTAACCGAGCCATCACTTGCATTCTATGGATGAATACTGGTGAAAGTAAGGCATGCAAAATGTCAGAGCTATTATTAAACAAGCATTTGCAATGCAATCGGTCTCGCCTTTGGGACCTTATATGTATTTTGCTATGCAGCACATTAGCCTGGGTGCTGAAACATATACTGTTCGTTAACATGGAGGGAAAATAAGCAGCAAACTGCATAACACGCCAGGTATGGGATCACATGGAGAGAAATATTGCCTTTCAGCAGGAAATGTTAAAGTCCAAAGCTCTGTTTTTAATATAAAATCAGGACCTTCGGTGGTCATATCACTAAAAATACAAGATTTGAAAAAAATATTATTGTCAACGGGTGCTCATGGAAAACAATTTCTATGGACTGGAATCTAGAGAATATTAAAGTGATTCTGGTATTTTACTGACCTCTGCTGGTCGTTTTCCATCAAGAAAGTTAAATAGAGGCAGTTGCCAGAAAAAAACAAGAAAGTCCCTAAGCAGAAAGCAATTCTGGTATTTTACTGACCTCTGATGGTCATTTTTCACTAAGACAGTTAAATAGAGGCAGTTGAACAGAAAAAAACATCCCATACGGAAGCAGACAAGTCCTAGGGAAGATCTCCAGAGCTCACAAAGTACATACACATATAAGTATATACAAGAGGTCTTGAATACTTGACCTAAAAAAGCAACTATCATTCATACTAGAAAAAAAAGAAAATAACAATAAACTTAAAAGCAAACAATCCTGTTGAGAAGACATAATAATATTACAGTCACAGCAATGGCAGATATTAAAAACAGATCACACAGCCTGGTCTATAGATTGAAATGGTAACTCACTTCAGTCTACACCTCCACATATGTAAGAGAAGCCGGGAAACCGCAAACACTATTGGGCGAGCTGTATTGGATCTTAACATTCTTAAGGCCGAATTGTGGTCCCGACCCTAACCTCCAGATTACGTCAAAGCAAAACAATCCAGGCCCTCATATTAAAATAGTGCTGGGGGCAAAAAAACAAAACATGCTCTACAGTTTCCTTGGTGCCAACACAAAAAAGACAACTCATCTCTTGCCCAATAAGGGGTGCTGCCATCTCATTGTAAAAGGGCAAAGAGGCAGGGTCCCAAATCGGAATTTTATGTACATGTTCAAGCAGCCGGAGGCTCAATGTCATCCATATTTTTTTCCAAAAAATGGGAATCTTTGAAATCCAAGAATACTGCAGTAAGGGGGTCCCCATTAACTAACATGTGAAACCCTTCATTTATATGTCTCCAATAGATTGCTTTTAACATGGACTATGTCTTCCTATCAACAGTTTCAGGATGTACCCAAGGGTCTCACAACCGATCTCAACTAAGCTGCGTTTGATATATTCTAGCCACTCAAACTTGCCTAACCCATGGCATTTTAAAATGTCTTCTAGACCGAGCCTATAATGTGCCAATTCAGCAATGGAGCAGAACCTCCTCCAGTATATCATTGGTCTTATTCTGACCATATGCACAAGAGATCTAATAACCAGATCTAACCGCAAAGGTGCAAGGGGGGTAGTTTCTAGAAAATTGGTGAGGACACGTAAAAAATGGTTCGCCACAATTACCGTGTCGTTTACATTCTCATGTCCTCAGAGTTCACCACCATATAGCGACCCTCCCAATGCCTGCAAATTATAGATCTGTAGAGCATGAGTAACTGGACGAAAGCTAGAGCCCTGGCCAGCCCTCAAAATGCCACCCGAATAATGATCCAATTTAAGTTTACTCTTCTGAATCTGAGAAGACCAACCAAAGGAGTCATTGAGTGTAAAGTTCAAGTAATCAAAATTGTAAACTCTCTCCAGGAGGGCACCGTTGTAAATTGGGTACGACCTAGTGGTGGGGCATGGATTTAAAACCATATACTTGGTTTTACTAATATTGATCTCCAGTCCTCTCTGCCTGCAGAAGACACCAAACAAATCAAGCAGGTTTTGTATGCTCACAGGAGACATAGAGATCAGCAAGGTATCATCTGCGAACAGGAGTGTAGGGATCTTTCTATTGGCCAGGGTCAGTGCATTGTGCTTACACTGTTCCAAATGGATCACTAGATCATTAATAAAAAGTAAAAAACGGGTTGGGGCTAAAACACATCCTTGTCAAACACCCCAAGAGACTGGGATAGAATCAGTTAACTCCCAGAAGTCCCACATCTGACCTGGGTATAGTTGTTTGCATACAACCTTCTTAAAACATCCATAAGATATTTCGGGACACCCATGTTGGCCAAAACTTCCCATAGTTCCTCCCTAGGGACAAGGTCAAATGTTGATTTAGATCAACAAAAATAACATATTGGCGACCCTCACCCAAAGTAACATAATTCCAATATACTAACTGCAGTTGAAGGACCTGATCAATAGAACTTATCCCAGCCCTGAACCTCTCCTGTAGTGGTGTGAGCACGTCTGTAACCACCATCCAATCCTGCAGTCGACTCACTATAATTTGATTAAAGAGCTTCTGCGAGCTAACAATAAGACTTATCGGTCGCTAATTGGATGGAAGTGACCTAAGACCCTTTTTATAAATCAGAATGATCTCTGGGCCATCCCATGACTGTGGCATTGGTAGCCCATTCAAGATACTGTTAAAAACACAGAAAAATAAGGACCCCAGATTTCCTTCTCTGCCTTAAAAAGATCACATGGAACTTTATAGTTGTGCAGTGGCATTATCATAGCCAATAAGGTCTATCCAAGTTGTGATTATTGTTTATTGAAGGAGTTCCTATTTCAGTCTTATTCTCTGCCATTTGTAGCATTCCCCTTCTCTGTGGAGCAAACTTTGGGCAGCGATAAACGATGTCAAGATGTACATTATGTCAAGAAAGAAAGGACAAAACTACATCCATTGATTCAAGAATCAAAGACAAAGAGACTTACTGTTTCAAATAAACACACATTTGGCCAATGAATTGATTTGAGTACAATTAATTCTCAGAAATAATCATAATGCTTATGGTTTTTGTCAAAAACATACTTGCGCCCTAAGTGGCTAAGGGTACTCACTGCGCCAATGGATTCAAGCTAGCCTGGATGATATGGGGTGATACCCCAAACTCAGTCCCTGAATCTTAGCTCATACTTAGTGCCTAAGATTTTGTCCCTGTTTTGTTCAAATTAGGGGTGACATTTCCAGGTTGTGCTATGGGGAAAAACCACACTGTTGGACCTGTCAGCCTTAGGGTGGTCTTCTCCTACATTTTTGCCCTTGTGCCTCCCATTTTCACCGTACATTTTCGTTGGACTTAAGCCTCTGGGCACCTCACCACTGCTAAACAGTGCTGAGGTGCAGGTGCTCTCCCCTAAAACATTGCGACACTGCCACAAGCCCCTGCTGCTGCAGTGAGGCTTAACCCTCCATAGGCTAACATTGGGAACCCCCCTTATGGGATAATTTCTGACAGGGTCCTAATAAGTCTGTCATGTTTGGTCTTGTTGGACTCGGGGCGGGGAACCCTTGCCAATGATATATGGGGTTTGGGCACTACTCCTTTAGCAATCCCACTTTTAGAAAGTGGATATTTCCTGCCTACACTTAGTCTGGGCACTGTAGACTCCCCCCTCCCCTCTGCATACTGATAGCCTGCCTGGGTTGGGAGGTGGGAGTGATGATTCACACCTTCTCCCCTTGAAGGGGTTGTGAATGGCTGCCCACTCGAACCTTAACGGCCCTGTATCTCGTCACTGTGACAGCCAGGTCAGGGGAGGCAGGGAACATTCGAGAACTCTCTGGACTCTTCCAGAAACCCCCTGCCCCCAGACCCTTCCAGAGACTTCTACCACTTTTTACTAACTGGACGGTAGGGTATGTAAGGGAGGGTCCTGGCCTCACATCTTTGTTACACTACTGGACCTGGAAGACTCGCTGCTGGAGTGAAGACTGCTGTGCTGAAAGGACTACTACACTACTGGGACTGACTACTCCTAGGAACTGCTGCCCCAAGTTAGCTGAGCTGCTCCTGCCTGCCGGCTGATCTTGCCCTGCTAGAGGAGACCAGGAATACCATCACCAGAGTGTCTCCACCGAGAGGCTAATTAATCTCCTGTTCACTGTGGGGATTGTAAAAGCCACCAGGATTATAAGGAATGCCTATCCCCCTGCCTAGTGGGGATCTATAAGGACCATCAAGTTTACTTGCGGTCTGAACTGCCTTTGTAGAGCTGGGGGGGTGAAGATATTTGATTCACCCCGAAATCACCACCGCCGCCGCTTACGAAGTGGCATGTTACAGCAAAGTTGATTCCTATGGTTCACAGTCACTTTATGCATAGGGTGGAAGCCTTAACAGCAGTGGTACTACTGTTAAATGTGCCTAGGGCTGTGACCTGGTTGCCTACCTACTTTATTGACCAACTATAGACTGTTATTTGCATTAGAGGCTGCAGTCAGAGTGGAGAGGTCTGTGTCGGTCTCAGGCCGGGAGTCATATCTGTACTAAATAAACTCATCACCGCTGTGGCATTTTGATGTCCGATGTGGTGTGTATTATTTTATGTCTATCCTTGGTCTTTCTTCCAAGGGTTGAGCACAAGTAGGTTCTTGTAGTTAAGGAATAACAGAGGGAAAAGAGGAAGGAATAATATACATGGATTGTTTATGGCAAAGACAATGCCACTTTCTTTTCTCATCTTTGTGCCACTCCTTGCTGCCGACCCAATCATGTGGAAAAGCAGGAGGTTCATGGATTGCTAAGAGAAGTAAGGGACGACCCACCAGACCAACAAGGGTTGGTCTGGTGGGTCGTCCCTTCTTATAGGTAGAAATTACACCCATATGAACAACGAGAAACTCTATGAATATCCTAAAACTGCTACAAAGCACCAGAAAAAGAAGGGCACTAGGATGTGATAGAAGCCCCAGCATGGAGCCTGAGCCAGACTCAACTTTGTGCAGACTGCAAACACTGATTGCAAAGCAGAGCTCAGCTCAGGCGCTGTAACTTTATTTACAGGGCAGACTACTGGCTCAGGAAGTTAGATAAAACAACTCTGTGACACTGACTCCCCCTACTATTAACTTCTGTCTTTGCTGTACAGTCATCACAGACTCCATCAAATAAGGCAGGTTATTCTGTTCCGGCACCCCCCTCAGATAGCAGGGCCATGGAGAAATACCCAGTGAAATACGGCCTGACCAGGAATGACTACTACAAGTCATATTTTGTATGTTTCGATTATCATCTTTTTTCGTGAGGCCCTGTGGCCTCAGTACACCCCACAGAATTAAAATATTATAAAAACACAAACACAAAAAGGCCTCTCAATCAAAAAACAACAATTCTGCTATTAAATTACCAGTGAAACTAAAAAGGCAGCACAGCTGTGTAAGGGTCTAAATGGTTGCAGTGAGGCCCAATATTAAATAAAATACAATTATCCTTCCTGACTGTTAGTAAGCAGCGGAGCACACTGTGCCCAGGTGAGTATTCTACAAGTGTGGCTTTCACCAGCTTTCTAATAACCAAAGTGCCTGACTGGCTGACACTACTTTTCTAAATTCTTCCCTCTAGAGCTGAGTGACAGAAGCATTGCTGTGAATTACTGTCTGCGTGCCTTTCTTCCTCGTAATGAGCCATCACTCCCTGAAATATGCCAAAGAACAAACATGGTTTTACAATAATCTCAATCACTATAAGGAATTCATTTTTGGGGGGAATCCGATATGTATATTCATGTTGCTTTACAGTGGAATGCCCTAGACCATTGGTGCTTCATGTATGTATTTTTGTATAACACTGCTGCCTAGCTGAGTAATCTAAATAAATGCAATGTAGAGATACAAAGTGAGTCCTGAACTCACCTGGCATTGAGTTCAGAGGTTTGGCGCTTCTGCACTGGGTGCCACCCTGATGACCTGCCTTGAGACTGCTGGGGCTGGCAGGACAGAAGTGTCCTTCTTCGTCCTGTCAGGAGTAGTGAAGTCCTGTCTGAGCTGTCAGCTGGCTGTGGTGGGTGGGTGGGCTCAAGCTCGGCCTGTGCCAGCAAGAACAGGCGGCTGGGACAGGATGAGTGCATTCTGGGAATTATAGTCATGCTACAAGTCCTTCAAAGAGCGAAGAGTCTAATTAGCACGGGCAGTCAGTTGCATTAAAACCAGATGTGCGGGTAACACACATAAGGGATATGTCACGTGTATAACATATACTAACACACAAAGCAAAGGTGCTTACCAGATGCACACGCAAACGAAATTGGTTTAATCTATCTATAGTTAACACAAAGGAAACACATTTTCTTCATATGCAGATAAGACACCCAAGTGACCACCACTCAAAGACCATCTCTAGCAAGCACCACAAGTAGGGTGGCCATGTTTTGAAAACCATAAACCGGGACATTTAGCAAACATAGAGGAAGAACGACAGTTTTAGAATTACTTTTATTACTGTACTCATCAACAGAAACACCGACGAGGCACTTGGAGACTAAGTTAAATGCAGCATTTAAACCCAGCCTCGTGCATGTTATTTAAATTGCTTTCTCTTAAAAGCTGCTGGCTAGTCATACCTTACAAAATATGAAAATGTGTCTTCTCATATTTACAGTCAACCCTTTCAGAAAACCAGGACATATGCAAAATTAGCCTAAATCTGCTGGGACAGTGGCAATGCCCACTCTGACCACCCAGGGCACGAGAATCTGCACTTTGTTCAGCCGAGAAAACGTCAAATGCACCTGGAATGGCCACATAGACCATAAACAGTTGAATGCACGCACCGTATGCCTGGAATATTTGAAATTACCTTCACTGCCGGCTCCACTAGCGCTGGCCTGGTGCGCACTTGCAGCGCTGCTTGTCTGCTGTTGCAAATTGCAGAGACAGATTCTGTCTCTGCCTCCAGATTCTCGTGACCAGAGACAGAGGCAGGTACTCCGGCCTTTGTCCCAGGGCAGAGGCTAATGTCTATAGAGGAAAATAAGCAAGTAAGTGCGCGTTGAGCAGTCAAGTGCTGTGGTTCCTTATAATTTCCACAGTGTGTGTGCCAGCAGCACAGAGTGGATCACAACGAGCCGGCGGGTCGCCGGTCCATAGCAGGGTTATATCCTCCGCTGGTCGCCCGCGGTGAGTGGTGAGAATGAACCCCCCAGGTCTCAGAGACAGGCGCGGATCGGTTAAGGAACATTCACGCGCCATCTGGTGCCACCTTGCCTCAAAGATTCCTTCCCCATGGAGGTCTGTGATGGGCATCAAGCCCATGCCGGGTGGGTAAAAGAAGTTCAGCGACACATCCCACTGGCGCTTTGTGACTGTTTACTGCCTATAAACAGGGCCATAACTATAAAGGTGCGTTGCTTACACTAAAGGAGCTACTGGGAGATCTCCATGGACTTGCCTTTAAGACTTCAATAAGTGGTTCGCCCCAGCCTCTGAAAACCGACCTCCACGCAGCAGCGCGTCTTTTATACAGCAACAACGGCGTCAAACACACGATTACTCCTATATTTATCTTAATTCACCGCTTTCTCTATAGAAGTAGGAAGCTTATTAAAACAAGCATTGGTATTGCAAAAGGACTTGCATTTACACGAGACCTATTGATATGAAAACGGGAGTGCGGGCAGCCACAAGCACAACCAGGAGTGCGCGGGAGGGGGACGGGCCCCAAGAAGTCACAGACTGCGGGAGGGGGTATAGGAAGGGATGGAAAGAAAGTAGTCTGTGCAGTAAAGGGGCCAATAGCCGTGGAAGGATACACATGACTGACATGGCGTCATGGGGAGGGACTAACAAGCTTAAAAGCAATCGGATGGCACCATTTATAACCTAAGCCAATGAAGAAGATGGGCCAGAGAGTGAGCGGAGCTTCAACGAAGCTTCCACACTATAGTGTATACTGCATACCACGCAAAGCGATGGCAGCGCTTTCGCGCTGCAATGCTAGGCGAGACCTAAAAAGGGTGGTGTTAAATAAACGACCCAGAGCAGTATCAACGCCATTATGATCAACTTCATTTCTTGAACTAGAGCACATTGGATGCATAGAACTGATAAAAAACAAACACTATGTACGTTAAGCCCACCATTCATTTTCACTATAACCTATCCAACAGTTTACAGAAATATGACACAATTCAGGCAGAACTACCCATGATTGAGCTGAGTTTACTCCCTTCTAGCAAATGAAGACACCATGATATGAGCTTTCCTGCTGTCGAGCTAGAAAAAAAGGCCTGCAGACCAGCTGTTAGTCTAAATCAATCCCAGATCCACATCCAAAGTCATTTTTCACTCGTATATAAAACCCACAGCAGTCACTATAGGGCCTATTTCGAACTGCATTCTGTAATACATAAAGTAATACTACAAACTCTCTTTCACAAGACTATGGTCGGAGACATCCACCTCTGCCTCTCCTATCTTTTCTGTGTGGAGATTTCCACCCTTGTGGTAGAGTTCACTCTGCAAAAGTACAGTGTACATTTTAGAAGCAAATGTGGGATGGACAAGGGGGAGTGGCTGGTAAATTGGTAATATCTACTAAAGGTGATTAGGGAGATTTAAGTAGGGATTCTAAAGACAGACATGCTAATGCAAACACATACCCGCAAATGAGTAAGACTAAGACCAAGCACTTTAGCGCCCCACAGAGGGGTAGTAAGTTCTATGTAAATGGTGCAATACAATACAATACAATACAATACAATACAATACAATACAATATAATACAAGAAGATCATTACTATTAATAAACGAAACATTTAAAGGTACTATGGCTCTAAAGATGCCAAAAGAAGGTGTAAATGTACTCCAGCTTAGCCTTGGAGTATGTCAAGCACTACACGTGACCACTCACGTCTATTGAAACCCACTGCTGTAGAAAACCAAAGAGGCAAGAAAAGAAAATATCCCACTGACCTCTACAAGCTCCACACACCAACAGATGCCACCCGCAACCAGCTACTCACCATATGGGAACAACTCACCATGCAGAGCACCACAGTCATCATGAAATCCTTCCTCTCTGGAGCACCCATGGACCCCATGCCCCCACCATCTCTTCAATCTCAGGAGAAAGGAAATCAGCTGCAAACTCATCTCCATTATTAATGTGTCCATCCCCACAGACGCTTTCTATGAAGGATCAGACCCCTCCTCAAGAATCCCTTCCCTGACCCCAGCAAACTCAAGAACTACCATCCCATCTCTCCGCTTCCTCGAGAAGTCCATCAAACCGCCAACTCACTGAACACCTTGAGGGAACAACCCGTGGACCCCTCCCATTCAGGGTTCCATGCCAACTGTAGCACAAAGGCCAACCTAATCACTGCCACTGATGACATCAGAACCCTCCTTGACAGGGGAGATACAGAGGCAGTGACACTACCCAACCTCCCAGCAGCGTTAAATACCATATCCCACCACATCATCATCAAGAGATTCCACCACAACGGAGTCCAGGGAGACGCCCTCAAATGGATTGCATCCTTCCTCGCAGAATGTACCCAGAGAATCCGCCTTCCACCCTTCACCTCGGAACCCAAGAACATCATCTAGGTTGTTCCTCTAGGTTCATCCCTCAGCACCACCCTGTTCAACACTCACATGATGCCCCTTGCCAATATCATCAGAACCCACAGCATCAACATCATATCCTATGCAGATCACACCCAGCTCAGCCCCTATCTTGCAGAAAACCCCTCTACCACCAAGGCAAACTTTCACAACTGCTTGACAAGTTTTGCTGACTGAATGATGACCAACAGCCCTTGACCCTGTTTCAGGCTAGGCCGCTCACCCACCGCATCAGCACACCCTGCTGGTGCCGTGTGCCTGCCCCGCGCTACTGCTGCTACTGCTGGAAGTTCGAGGCCCTCCTCCACCCGCAGACTCCCGCCTGCGCCTTATCCCTGGTGGCCCAGTGGTGGGCTGTAAGTATTGTAAGTATTGCTCTGCCTGTTTCTGTCTGCTTTCTCTCTTTTTTTGTTCATTTGTGCTTGCTCTGTCCATCCGATTGTGTTCTGTCTGCTTTCACTCTCTCTGCTCATCTGTGCTTGTTTTCTGTCCATCTGAATGCGTTGTGTCCCGGTCTACCTCGCTTTCTTTCCGTTTTCCGTGATCCCCCATTGTGCTGCCTCTGCTCCCCTCTGCTTCCGCCCCCTGAGTGAATAAAGTTGCCTCCTTGTCTTTTTTGCTTTTTTCGCCGTCCTTTCCCCGCCGCCCGCTTCCCGCTCTTTCCCGCCGCTGCATCCCCTGTGGCCCTACCCCCTTCCCTCCCATTGACTCCCGCTACCTGCCTCCCAGCTGCTCCTCCCTCCCTCCACCCCTTCTTAATGCAGGCCGCTGCGCAGCGAGGGAGCAGCCCTTGACCCTGTTTCAGGCCAGGCCGCTCCCCCGCCGCATCAGCACACCCTGCTGGTGCTGTGTCCCTGCCCCTCACTACTGCTGCTACTGCTGGAAGTTCGAGGCCCTCTTCCACCCGCAGGCTCCCGCCTGTGCCTCATCCCTGGTGGCCCAGTGGTGGGCTGTAAGTATTGTAAGTATTGCTCTGCCTGTTTCTGTCTGCTTTCTCTCTTTTTTTGTTCATTTGTGCTTGCTCTGTCCATCCGATTGTGTTCTGTCTGCTTTCACTCTCTCTGCTCATCTGTGCTTGTTTTCTGTCCATCTGAATGCGTTGTGTCCCTGTCTACCTCGCTTTCTTTCCGTTTTCCGTGATCCCCCGTTGTGCTGCCTCTGCTCCCCTCTGCTTCCCTCCCCAAGTGAATAAAGTTGCCTCCTTGTCTTTTTTGCTTTTTTCGTCGTCCTTTCCTCCTTTCCCCACCGCCCGCTTCCCGCTCTTTCCCGCCGCTGCGTCCCCGGCGGCCCGCCCCCCTCCCTCCCATTGGCTCCCGCTACCCGCCTCCCAGCTGCTCCTCCCACCCTCCACCCCTTCTTATAACAGGCCGCTGCGCGGCAGCGCCGCCGGAGGCGCGCCAGAGGCAAGCTCGTCTGTGCCCATCCGCGCCTGGACCACGCCCAGCGCCAGAAACCCTGGCCCGTGACAGGCCCACCATGCACGATGGACCTTCGACGCTGCCACCCTCCTCGCACTCAACACCGGCCTCTCGACTGCCTGCTACCAAGCCACCCCGAAGCGCACTCACGGACCATTCTCCTGCCGAAACTGCTGCTACACCAGGACCCGAACCACCGCCTCCCACACCAGCCCAGGAAACAACAATGACTTCAAGTGCATCCTACTCAACACCCGCTCCGTACACAAGCACGCCATCGAACTCTGGGACCTCCTCGACTCAACAGCCCCGGATGTCGCGTTCCTGACCGAAACCTGGATGAACGCCTCCTCGGCCCCTGACATCACCATTGCCATCCCGGACGGCTACAAAATCATCCGGAGGGACCATACCCACAAGCCCGGAGGAGGAATCGCCCCACAGGAACACCCTCAGAGTCACGTCCAGCACCGAAGAAACTCTCAGCACCACCGAGCACCTACACTTCCAGATCCACACCGACCCCAAGACCACCCTCAGAGGAACACTCATCTACAGACCCCCGGGTCCATGCCCACAATTCAACGAATCCATCGCCGACTTCGTCAGCACACACGCCCTCGCCACCACGGACTACATCCTCCTGGGGGACCTGAACTACCACCTGGAGAACAACAATGACAACAACACCACCACCCTGCTCAACAACCTCTCCAACTTCGGACTGAAGCAACTAGTGAACACCCCGACCCACCATGCAGGCCCCACGCTGGACCCCATCTTCTCCGCCAGCACCAACGTCACGGTCAGCCACACCACCACTCTCCACTGGACCGACCACCGATGTATCCACTTCTCCTACAAGAAACTCACCACACACATCCAACTGCCGCAAATCCCCCGAAGATGCTGGAGTAAAGTCACCACTGACCAGCTGACCACTGCCCTCGCCCAGGGCCCCCCGGCCAACGCCTCTGACACCAACACCGCCGCCCGAAACCTCACACAGTGGATCAGCAACTGCGCCAACACCCTCGCCCCTATCAAGAACCCTCCGAACAAGCACAACAGCAGGAGAACCACCTGGTTCACAACAGACCTCAAGGACTCCAAAAAAACCGCCGAACTCTAGAGAAAGGCTGGCGCCAAGAACGGACTGCGGAAAACCTCGAGACCCTTAAGACTGCCACACGCAAACACCACCAGCTCATCCGCATCGCCAAGAGCACGACCTTCAGAGAACGCATAGACAACAATGCACACAACAGGAAGGAGCTCTTCAGCATCGTGAAGGAACTCTCCAACCCAAGCTCCAACTCCAACGACATCCCCCCCTCACAGGACCTCTGCGACACCAGACCAAACCAGACGCCTCCCCCAGCCGCAGAACCAATGCCCACCACCGCCCTCCTCAGTCGCTGGACCCCCGTCAACACCAAAGACATCACCCAGATCATGAACACCATCCACTCCGGCTCTCCATCCGACCCCTGCCCTCACCACATCTTCAACAAAGCAGACACCATCATCGCACCCCACCTCCGAGACATCATCAACAGCTCCTTCGAATCTGCCACCTTCCTGGAGAGTTGGAAACACGTTGAAATCAACGCCCTCCTTAAGAAGCCGACAGCAGACCCCAAGGACCTCAAGAATTTCTGGCCCATCTCCCTGCTCCTCTTCCCGGCGAAGGTCAACAAGCAACTGACCAACTTCCTCGAAACCAACGGCTCCCTCGACCCGTCCCAGTCTGGCTTCCACAGCAACCACAGCACCGAGACCGTCCTCATCGCCGCCACCGACGACATCAGAACCCTGCTCGACAATGGAGAAACCGCAGCCCTCATCCTCCTAGACCTCTCAGCTGCCTTCGACACGGTCTGCCACCGCACCCTAAAAACACGTCTCCACAACACAGGGATCCAGGGAAAGGCCCTGGACTAGATCTCCTCCTTCCTCACCGACAGAACCCAGAGAGTCTGCCTATCCCCGTTCCACTCAGAGGCCACCAAGATCATCTGCGGCGTACCCCAAGGCTCATCACTCAGCCCGACGCTCTTCAACATCTACATGAGCCCCCTCACTGATATCGTCCGTGCACACGACCTCAACATCATCTCCTACGCCGACGACACCCAGCTGATCCTCTCCCTGACCAGAGACCCAGTCACTGCCAAATCCAACTTCCAAGAAGGAATGAGGGCCGTCACCGAATGGTTGAAGATCAGCCGCCTGAAACTGAGCACAGACAAGATGGAGGTCCTCATCCTTGGACCATCCCACTCCACCTGGAACGACTCCTGGTGGCCCGCCGCCCTGGGCACCGCACCGACACCCACCGACCAAGCACGCAACCTAGGGTTCGTTCTGGACTTATCGCTCACTATGACCAAGCAAGTCAATGCCTCCTGCTTCAACACCCTCCACATGCTACGTAAGATCTTCAAATGGATCCCCACGGAAACAAGAAGGACTGTCACCCAAGCCCTCATCACAAGCCGGCTCGACTATGGCAACGCACTCTTTGCAGGGACAACGGCCAAGCTACAGAAAAGACTGCAACGCATACAGAATGCCTCCGCCCACCTGAGAGAACTGCACTGGCTCCCCGTCAACAAGACGATCACGTTCAAGCTACTCACCCACGCACACAAAGCGCTCCACAACGCCGGACCCGAATACCTCAACAAACGCCTCTCGTTCTATGCCCGACTCGCCAACTCCGCTCAGCCAGCCTCGCCCTCGCCACCATACCACGCACCAGAAGAACAACAACAGGCAGGAGATCTTTCTCCTACCAAGCCGCCAAGACCTGGAACTCCCTCTCCACCCACCTCCGACTGACCCAAGACCTTCTCACCTTCAGGAGACACCTCAAGACCTGACTGTAGCAGTCAGGTCTTGAGGTGCAGCACCCCCCCACCCTCAGCCCCTTGAAACCCTCGCGGGTGAGTAGTGCGCTCTGTAAATGTACTGATTGATTGACTGAACTGCCTGAAACTCAACATGGAGATGACAGAAATGATGATTTTTGGAAACAAAGCCTCCTGTGGAACGGCACCTGGTGGTCTTCCGAACTCAGACCCACACTGAAAGACCACGCCCACAACCTGGGCATCATCCTGGACAGCAAACTTGCCCGTAAATCTCAGATCAACACAGTCTCCACCACCTGCTTCCACACCCTTTGCATGTTCCAAAAGATTTTCAGTTGGCTCCCCATCAACACCAGGAAAACCGTCACCCAAGCCCTGCTCACCAGCCAGCTGCACTACAGCAATGCACTATATGCAGTAATCACCACCCAACTTCTGAAGGGACTCCAGACGATACAGAACTCAGCTGCCAGACTCACCCTCAACCTCCTCAAATGGACCCACATCATCCCTCACCTCAAGAACCTTCACTGGCTCCCCATCCAGAAAAGATGTTAACACTTGCCTACAAGGCCTTCAATGACCTAGAAGAAGCAGACATCAACCAACGCCTGAACTTCCACCAACCCTCCAGACACCTGCACTCAGCCTCCCTCACCCTTGTTCACACACCCACATCCACCGAAGCTACAGTAGAGGACTTTTCTTTTCCTATCTCACCACCAGCTCGTGGAACAACCTTACTCTCCACCTCCAAATTTCGTCTCAGCAAAACCTATCACCTGGATACCCTTGTCATGTGGCGAGGTTAGATACGGGAGAAAACACTGCCTTACATGCACACATTTCTTATGTTGCCTTCTTTTCTTCACCAAGGCCTAGATTCATGACCATTGTGATTTGCGACTCGCAAATTGCGACTCGCAAATCACAATATACAACAGTGTCTCAGACACTGTTTGAAATTCCCAAAGGGGTTGCAAATTGAATGCCTCTTGAATATTAATGAGGCACTCGCAATTTGCAACTCCATTGGGAATGGCTAGCCCTCCCAGGTATGGTGGCCTGCTGGGCTCAGCAGACGTCCATGTCTGGGACTGCTTCTAAATAAACCATTTAAAAAAAAAAATGGAGCCTGTTTTCCTTAAGGGAAAACAGGATGAATTTAAAAAAAAAGGAAAATGAAACGTTTATGTTTAATTTTTTAAGGGCAGGTAGTGGTCCCAGGGACCACTGCCTGCCCCTAAAAAATATTTTCCCCTGCATTCACAAAGGGGAAGGGGTCCCCTGGGGACCCCTTCCCTTTTGTGAGTGCTTTACCACCCTTCTGAGAAGGGTGGTAAACTGCGAATGTTTTGTGCGCGCAATTGCGGTCGCAAAACAGTCATACATAGGGCTTAGACTCACTATTAGGGAAGGAAGCCCTTGGAACGCCCCTTCCTAATAGCGAGTCATTAATCCTATTTAGCGAGTCCCAAATAAATTGCGACTAGCTAAATAGGGTTAGCACATGGCCCTTTTGTATTTTACATGCACAAATGGGTCGCAAAGCCGTTTGCGCGTGCAAAATAGGGCCCGCATCTGGCCCTATGACACTTGACACACATTTGCATGTGTGACAGTGCAGGATTAGGTTCTCTGAAGCCACATTGCTTACAATTCCATATCATAAGTACTCTTTCACAATACCTGGAATATTTAGTACAAGACTCAGTAAATGTCAATGTATCCTTTGGTGGACCATATAATATACACTACTCTTCAAATTCAACCTAAACCACACATGTAGTTTCATACAAAAATAGCACCAAAGGAAGGATACCAACTTTTGCTAAGTACAGTGTGTCACCACGCAGATATAATAATAGGATTATACCAATAGATTTATTAAAATCATAAAAAAAGTTTTGTCAGTTCATTACAATAAAAACCAATGTCAAAGGGAATCCAATCCCATATATTGCATACAGATACAGAATAATGTCCTACATGGATTACATATACAGGAAACAAAGCATAATACGAGAAAAAGATTAAAGAAAAAAACGTTTTGAAAGAAAAGAGAGCATCTACAAGAAAATACACTTTGTCATCAGTAAAACCTATCCATGACGAGATACCGTTAAGGCTGGAACTCGATATGCTGAAAAATATTTAATCTGTTGTGCCAGCCAAGAACACAGATTAGGAGTCAAGGCGTTGACGCGTTTCCATGGTATCGTCCTGGTTTAAACAATCTTTATCACGACTGTAATGTTAACTCTCGTACTGCATATGTAAAATCAACCAATATTTTACACCTGTATATAAAAAAGATATACTTACCACAAAATATTAGGAAGATCTATAGATGTTATAAAACATATAATTGGCTATCTAGACGTGTACAATATTATTAACACAGACATAACATTCTAAAAATGTATTAACCATTTGTCCATGTTTCAAGAAAATAGAAATAACTTTTTTGTATTTAATAAATACACATTTTTGACATCATCAATAGAGTCCAACATCACTGGGGCTTACCCACATAGCAAATATTCGTAGGCGCCATCACATCGTATACATACATGCATCCACACATACTAAATCTCCTCCTTACCCATGATAGATTCTGTTTGAAATATCTGAGTGGTGGAGTAATAACATAATCAAGAACAAGATCTCTAACCAAAATGACTAGTAAGTGGAACCAAATCTCAACTTAATGTGAAGAGTAGTGTGTATTATATGGTCCACCAAAGGATCCATTGACATTTATTGAGTCCTATTCCTTTGGTGTAAAAGGGGTCCCTCTCACTTGTTTTCTGAGACATTTAGTACAATGCCTGAACACACATTGTGCAAATGTTGTTGTTTGTTATTCATGCATGAGACGACATGACTTTAATTATAGAATAAACAATGTTAGTCTGGCTTAAGCCTCGACACGGAAGCATGGATACTGTTCTCATAAAAACACACGTACTTTCCTGTTCAAATCAGAGGACTACTCTGCTGTATTTGCGAGGTCGCTGTTGTCGGAGTTTCAGCCCTGCTGATTCCTGTTAACCCTCTGTGAGGAGGCATATCCAATTTGTGACCAAGACGGGGACCTGCATACACTTACCTTTAGGTAATGGGAAGTTAGATCATCCAGTAAGGGATTCTTGACAGAACATCTGTCCTAGGCACTTAGGTTAGGGACCACATAGTAGGAGTAGAGTACTTATATGCCAACATATATCCACTGTTTTAGCACAATGGTGGAATCGTTTATCCTTTTTACTGTTCTTATACTGCTAATCACTTTTACATGCTGCTGTCTATTAATCATTGTAGCACATATATTTTATACAAGAATCACAATGGTTCAATAAATATTAAAACGTCCCTTTGTGTATTTCTTGTGTATCATTCTGAGCAAGCACGAGTAACTGAGTGAAAAGTTTTTAGATCTATTACCACGATTCCTTGGGGATTCAGGGATGCCATGTTCTGAGGTTGCCCAAACCATTTGTTACCATACTAGGTCTAGGATAACTCATGGTGGCACTGTGAGCTACCAGGAAAATAGGTCAGCATATCCTGAGGGGATGTAAAGAATCCGTCTGGCACCATCCCAATGTATATGTTGTCCAACAAATGAACAGTTCCACTGAGAAAGTGAAGATCGTACGATATCCTCGCAGGTGATTAGCCGTGTCCTACAAATCCCGACTGATTGATTGATAGGAAAGTGTATTATTATATGGGGTGAGCAAACACCCATCTCAATGATTAATAATACTGTCCCATCATGTTGAACCCCAAAAGTCACTAAATTATCCTGAGCACAACACTCTGGTAGCTATGGAAAAGTGCAGACCGGTTAACTTAGGGCAATGTACATAGTATATATGCAGTACCAAAATGGTAACAAAGTCAAAACACCAAACAATTTGTGGAGGGGATCAGTTGGGCGGATGGTCGCAGGAGGTGACAGTGGTCCCCAATGGATTCATGTATTTAGGGGTGTTCCTCTCCAAATCTCAGTACATCTCATGGGAAAGGAATCTGGCCCCACTGTGGACACAGACGGGGGACCAGGTGCGCTCATGGTCGCTTCTATCTCTAGCCCTGTTGGGCAGATCTACCATATTTAAAATGGTCTCATTGCCTCGGCTGTTATAACAGCTGCAGAATCACCCATACCCGATACAGTCCTCATGGTTCAGGCAACTAAATGCAATCCTCGCTCGGTTTCTTTGGGGGGGTGCTGCGCGAGTGGTGTTGAGGACCTGCTTCCAGTCTACCTACTGTGGTGGAATGGCCATTCCAGATATCCAGGCCTACCATGCGGCATTACATTTGCTCATCCTCAATGACTGGTGGTACGGAGTTAGAAGGGATGCTGCATATGCAGTCGAGCATTGGCTGATGGATGCCATGCCAATACGGAGGGTCCTATATTCAGGCACGATGCTTGGAGGGCTACCGGCCACAACCAGGACAGTTTTTACGACCTGGAAGAGGATACTTCTCAAGATGGGATGGTGGGGTAAATTGACCAAAGAAACCCCTCTAGGGCATAATGGCCTGTTGACACAGTTGGCGCAGTTGCCCGGGTTTCGGGGCTAGGAGTATATTGGACTTGACACGGTGGGGGCGGTCATGCATGGTCGAAACCTGAAGTAATTTCTAGAACTTCAGACAGAATACACCATGCCCGTTCGCAATTCTACAGATACCTCCAATTCCGACATGCCTTCTCCCTGTATCTAGCTCAGCAAGAAGACAAACCGGACTTCAATCCAATAGAAGCTAAGGTCTTTATGGGGGTTCTGGGAGACCATAAAATAACTAAAATATATCTCACGATTCTGAATAATAGCCCCACCACACTGAATAAAACTCGAGACATGTGGCAGATAGACTTGTCCCATTGGATCAGAATGATTTGGTGGAGACTTTGGAGTCCCCGCGCAGTTTGGCAATTGTTGCCTGCTTGAGACTTATTCAATTTAAATACCTTCATCGGGTCTACTTTACTAGATGTATGCTTTGGCGTGCTGGGCTTGTTGCCTCCCCCCATTGCCTGCATTGTGGGGCTGCCGAGGGCACCTTCATACATATGGTATGGCGGTGTACTACTTTACTAAGGTTCTGGAGTGGGTGACCACTTGTCTTTCGGAGGTCCTAGGATGGGATGTCCCACGTTCACCACACCTGACTATGCTTCAAATTACTGAGGGATAAGGTGGCAACCGATACAAGCGTCACTTGTTGTTTCTAGGCCTCACACTAGCTAAATGTGATATTGCCAGGGCGTGGAAGGATGAGTCTCCGCCTTCTGTGCTAATATGGAAAAACGGCCTAGATTTTTCTAAGGGTATGGAAAAACCATTTTGTAAGGCGAGGGGATGCCCCAAGATACATCCTAAAATATGGAAGGGGTGGGCAGACTATAGAGGGCTTTACCTGGAACCTATTCCTCCAGTTTCTGCCATTGACGGACTGCCGATATGATTGTTTTGTATCAGGACTCAGATCTTGAGCATAATCTTCTTCACATTGGAGGGCCTGGACGTATGTATCTCAGATTTCTTTACTTTTTCTGTAAGCTTAATATGGCACTTGTGTTTGTTTTAAAAAGTTGTATTCAAACATTCATATACCATAAACATTCATGTATCAAAAATGGTGCAACTGTGACAATGAAAATGTCAATATCAGTATTATAGCCAGATCTGTATCGGCTGTCAACAATAAACTATGTTAAAAAAATACAATTAACAAAACCTGAATTAGAACAATAGTTGTAATAACGACAAAGATCCAAAAAGAGGGATCAAACATATGAGATTTTGAAGTTTTAAGTGAAAGCCACTCTTCAGGTTTTCTGTCCCTGTAGCCACACAGAATATCATCTGACTAACTCTTGGAATCCACTTCTTTGACCTAGCTATAGGAGGTATAGGAGGGAGAAGGTCTAGTCTTTCAGAGCTCCTCTCAGGTTATAGCAAGCAGATTTTAGTCCCCTTCTTATCTTTCATAGGTCCATACAGTGTACTGAAGATGATGCCTTCCAGTGCAATATTGATGGCTGGCACTAGCTAGTGGATTAGATGGGGGTGACTCCTGGATCCTTCCTATCCAATGGGGTAGGAGTTGCCAGAGGCAACCCTACTGAATTTTTCAGCAGTCCCCTTTTTCCCACGGTAAACATTAGTAAACCGTACTCATAAAATCAAAGATGGGAAAGCCCTGTCTACCTTATACAGAGCCTGTGTACCTGCCTTGGGGTGTGTCCAAGTAAATTAGTAGCCCTCTCCTTTGTGGTGACTCAAAACCTACCCTGAAGGTAGCTTCCCTCTGGCAGAGGTTGGGACTAGCCTGGCTGGAGGAACAAAGGTTTGCCTTTCCAATGTCACACCTTACATTTACTTGTGGAAGGCTTGACCCTTTACAAGTTATTGAAGTTCCTGGGCCCCACCTAATTGGTCCTCCTGCAAGAAGAATTAAGACACTTTCCCATACCCAAGCCATTAAATGCTCTTGGAGCACTTTTCACACCTCATTAAGGTCAAGGACTGGCAGATCAGCTGTCAGTAAGATAACACTAAGCAGCCAAATAGAGTTGAATGCAGGGAAAAGGCAACTTTCTAAAAGTTACTTTCTTAAATATTTATTTAAAAACAGACTTTATGATCAAATTGGATTTTAATACATATAATAGATTGTCTTTAAATGATGTTTGTAGCTGTTTCCTGTCATAAGTTACAGATTAAAGTTTATAATCTTCACTTTGACATTTTCGAGGATTCAGCTATAGCCCTGCTTGTGAAAATAGCTGTTTATGGCATGTTCACTGAAGGAACATGGCAATTTTAATATCTCATAAATTCCACCTTTAAAAACCAAGCATCCTATCTTGTGGGCAACAAGAAGTACTGAAGCCATTATTTTTTAAATAAGGGTTTCCCTCCTGTCAAAGAAAGGTTATTTTTGACAGGTTAGTACAGCAGGTTTTAGGCTGCTGCAGTCAGGTTACACAGGGAAGACCTGAAGCCAAGTTTTCCAATCACTATAATGGATGGCACAATAAGTGCTCCAGTCTACAAGTGACACTTAACCTTTCCATGCCATCAGTATATTGTTTGTACAATATACAGTGTCCTTACATAAAAGTTAAATGTGCCAAATATTGGTAAGCCAGTTAAACCATGGTTAAAGGCGGAGTACAGGCATTTGGCACAGAGTTGTAAATCCAGGAAAATTGATAGGGCAACAATTGGATAGAAATCATGCAGAAGATGGTCATTTTCTATATATCCCATTTGCAATAATGTTAATTTAATTAAACTATTTGGACTTTGACATTGACATAAAACAAACACAAATTCTTTGGCAAAATTTACTACATATTAAATACAAATAAAATATTTACAAATTAGAATTTATATATTTTAATATTTAATTATTTATTACAGATTAAGTTTGACTGGTTAATGTGTTATAAAATGTTGTTTTATTAGCTATAGGTTAAAAATAAATATTTAACATGTATTTCTATTTCTATTTTACAATCAAATATTTTGACTACTTTTTAAAAGAATGATCAACTATACATATGAGTAAATAGACACATGCATATTTACTTTTGTTACTATACTACATAGACTAAATTGCAGTGAAGAAAATATAACTTTAATAAATAAAGTGAATGAGGAGACTGCAAGGTGAGAACCAAAGCCAAGGCACTCTTCTCTGAACACTACCTCGTGCTTAATGTCCTTTAACCTGCCACCTTTCTAATGTTACATAGTCCTTCAAAGTTTCAGGAAGGGTACAAGTGCATGGAGAGCATAAATACAAATAATATTATAATACATGGGATTCTGTAATCCCTGTATAAATGCATGCCTCTAATTTCTGTATAATATGGGACTAGTGACGCAGTCAGTCACCGATTATGAAGACAAAATGTCAGAACTCGACTATTATGAGTTATTACATTTGACATTTGACGTCATAATGTTTGCTGCCAGAGCCAGATGCCAAGGTGAAAGGCAGGCCAGGTAATGGAGCATAATTGAAGCAGCTGTTTAAAGCAACAAAAATGCAACTTTGATTTTCTTTCTTCTGCTGTATTTTAAAAGCTTAAAATGTCAAGCAGCGAGAATATATCTATTTTTTCCACTCCTTAGATAGAGAAAAGCTATAATCTTTCTGCATGTTTCTACACATTCCAAGCTACAGCAGATTTGTTTTAACAATCTGACTTTAAGTGAACTGTTTCTAATATATGTTTGCAACAAATATCAAACAGGTGTTTGATTTTTTTTTTGTCCTCATTTTTGCGACCTTCATGGTTATAGCGGCAGGGTCACCTCCTGTTCGTTAGCGAAGAAATGCCCTTGGAGACGAGGTAAGACCATGTCTTGGAACCAACAAATTCTTTGAGTTTGACCATCACTGTGCCACCATAATGAATCTCTTGAATTTGTTTGATCACGTAAGTTTAAATCATTGGATGTCCCTTCCTGCCCTACCTCATAAGTCATATCCCAAAGTTCCCAATGTTTCGTACGTTTACTTTTCCCTCTTAGTTTATCCAATTTCCTAAACTTATCAACTGCACGAAACCAATCATCTACCTTAGGAGGGGATGGAAGAATCCAGTTTATGCACACCTCACGTCTGGCTAGTAACATAAAAGATGTTTCTGATTTTTACTTAAAATAATATTAGATTCTTCGGTGCCAAATGCCAAAAATAATAGTAAAGGCGCACCTTGATATTGGTGTTTAGAACCTTATCAACAATCTTACCAACTACATTCCACTAGGCATCAAGGTGGGCGCATGTATAAAACATATGGATATCATTTGCTTTTATATCGCCACATTTAGGACACTTTTTCGTCACCTGTTTGTTTAGTTCAATTTTTCAGGCGGCCAGTAGGACCTGTGCAAAGTAAAAAGATGATTTTTCCTAAGGGGTGCAAAAACTATAATATGCCATAAAAAGGTGCAGGATACTTGCCAGAGTTTTGCAATTCTTGGGCCGGAAAGATTTTCTTCCTTATGACGTCTGGTGTGTCAAAATCAACCTCATTTCTCTCAGTCAGGTACCAATACCACTTCGATACTTCTTTTCGAGCTGGATCTTTCCGTATTTCTTCCTCTAGCTTCCCAATGTGGTCTGACAATGTCACTTGATCTCTACACCAGCTAGCCAACTGGTAATATTTAAACCTCAATATTTTGTTGTTAGTTCTTTCCACTAAAGTGTCCCAACACTTTATATTACCATCTCCCCACTTCTCTATTCCTGCTCTCTTCAAAGGACTTGCTAGGGAGTCTTTCAAACATTCTGGTGTTCCCAGAGAATTCCATATTGGTGCTAGAGGACTGTAATAAGGGAACTTCCATGTTTTCCTTATCTCAAACCATAGTTTATACGCTGATCTCAGCACTTTCAGTCTGATTTTTTTTTTTAAACTTAGGGTGGCCAAACTTATAAAGACAATGCTCATGTTTAGTTTCTGCTTTCCAGTAAGTGGAGTAAAACTCGTGCATTCGAAAAAGATTCCTGACATTCTTGAAGTGGAAGGCTTTGTAGTACATCATGAGGTCTGGGCTGGCTATCCCCCCTCGATTTTTCTTCTGGCAGAGCTTTTTCCAGGCTATCCTTACCCCTTTGGAGGCCCAGATAAAGGTGTTAATTTCGCTCTGAATCTTTTTTATCCAAGCTGCTTTAAACTCCAGAGGAATAGCGTTAAATACAAAAGTAAGCTTTGGTAGAATAGACATTTTAATAACATTAGCTATCCCCATGAAAGTAAGGAATGAGCAGCTCCATGATTTTAATAATTTCCTCATCTCTTTGGCTTTTAAATACAAATTTACTTGGGCAATTTCATCGATATTTTTTAAGACTTCAATCCCCAAGTATTTGATTTTATTGTTAGATTCTATCATTGGCGTTGTCTTGTTACAGTGCATAACCTCGGTTTTTTGATGGTTGATTTGATAACCGGAAATACTCCCAAATTCTGTTAGTAAGCAGGTTATGCTATCAAGGGACTCATTCAGGCTGCTCGTGTAGATCATTAGATCATCAGCATATAATGCCACTTTCAAATTTCAGCCATTGAAGTTAAAGGAGATAATTTCTCCAGAGGACCTTATCATATTAGTTAGGGATTCTATATAGAGATTAAAAAGATGGGGGAGAGCGAGCAACCCTGTCTGGTGCATCTTTTAATCTGAAAGCCTTTTGATACACTACCATTAAAGAGTATTTTCCCCACAGGAGCCGAGTATATGTTTGCGATTACTTTGGAGAAATTTTCCCCTAGACCATAATACTGAATAACCTTCTGAAAATATAAGCAATTTTGGCGGTCAAAGGCTTTGGCCGCATCAAAAGTGAGAACCGCGAGAAGGGCTTTTTCCTGAACTGCAATGTCAATGGCTCCAATAAGTTGGTGGGTGAGGTCATGTAACTGTCTCCCCCTTATAAAACCCTTCTGGTCGTCATGAATGAGGTTATCGGAGAGAGGCCCGAATCCTTTTGCTAGGAACAGGTGTTCGATGTGTTTAACTTTGTACTAGAGGTTTTATTTGTATTCGTCATGTTTGAAAAAAGCGTGTCTTTGATATGAAAAAGCTCTGCACCAAGGTTTTAAGTGCTTTGTGGGAAAGGTGATGGTCGGACTATGTATTATATGGGATAAAGTACCCCCTGGTGTACATGATAAGAATACTGCAAGTTACCTCAGGGATCCATAACCTTATAGAGGAACTCCTCAGTGACTTGCAATATTGTTTAATGTACGACACAGGCACTTTATTCCTTATATTATACTTGGGATTCTGTTATCCCTGTATAAATGTACATTTGTAATTTCTTTATAATCGGCGACTAGTGACACATTCAGTTGCTGATTATAAGAAAAGACGCTAGAGCTTACTATTATAAGTTATTGCAGTTGAATTCTGATGTCATAATACCTACTGCCAGACCCAGCATCTGCGGTCAAAGGCAGGCCAGGTAACACAGCATACCTGAAGCGGCTGTTTAAAGCAACAAAAACATGGGTGCTGAGTCTGGCCACCAAACAAGATGGCTGCCTGATCCAAGGGCCCTGGTGAACCGGGAGGCTTAGAGGAATATTGCACCTGTACCCAGCGCTTTCCACCTGTGGATGTGTTGGAAGGGAACCCCAGACCTGACAGTGCCCTGATTGGGGCCCCTCTGTGTCTCCCCTTCCCACAACAGCAGACTGGGGTTGGTGAGGTAAGAGCGGCGCCGGCGTGACGGGTGATCTGCGGCACGGGGCCTGGAGAAATGGCTGCGCTGCAGAGTGAAGGGGTAGACTCAGCAGGCCGATCATCCAGGTGAAACCCCCTAGCTCGGAACCAAGCTCGGCAATGAGCCTGGGGCTCCTTCGAGTGAACAGGTGAAGTGCTGAGAGCCGACTGCCCCACCTGCTGGATGACTTGACATTTGCATTGGATCCCCCACCCTGCTGCCTGCTCTCCACTCATGAGGACCCTCAGTGGAGGGATACGACTGTCCCCGATTGAGATGGAGGAGCGCTCAGTCTCCCTTTACACCCAATTTATTTGGGGAGCCAACTGACACCCCCTTCACCCACAACTATGCAAGTTTGGGAGTATCCGTTCATGGGTCAGTCGACCGGGGGGGGCTTGGTTGTCCGCTGGACGGATGGAACACTACTGTCCTGGAATCTTCATCATGTTAACTGTCCCTGCCTAAGAGGTCACGCGGCCAGAGAAATTGAGGCTGGCCCCAACCATGACGTCGATCTCCGTTCGCTCTCCCTTTTTTGCCTGGAGAGCATACTGATGCATCCATGGTCAGATGTGCGGGGACCCCCTCCCGCCATGCCCTTGTCATAGAAGATGGCTAATCATCTCAGGGGGACAGTCCACATCATAGGGAATTGTCTCCTGCTTGCTGTCCCAAAGACTGTACTCCAACTCACAGACAATCCCCTCCCCAAAATGTGCTTCTCCTCCCCTTTCTGTCTCCTCTCCACTTTTCTCCCCAACTGGGGGAGTGGAAGTGGAGGAGAGCAGCGTGCTCCTCTTTTTTTTCTCTGTTTGTGCCTGCTAGCTCATCACCCAGGCTCGCCGCACCGTCCATCAGGCACTCAGGGAGGAACTACAGTCACTGACCTTCCATATGGAGAACAATGGGCTCAGGGAAACGGACACAGTAGCTGCTGTTTGCACAGGCCATCTCTTAGGGTAAGCCCACATCCACCAACCCACAGGCTCCCCAGATGCTACAATGGAATATATTCTTAAATAAAATTACTGAGGTGGGGCACAGACTGGAAGTCATGGATGCTGAAATGCCCAAAATCATGGGGGAAATACAATCTTTCCAGGCGGACATTGCTAGCTTCCACAACAAAGTGGAGGGTACGGACCAACACCTGATGGCAGTGGAAATAAGACTTAATCACATTTCATATAGTGACTCCGAACATTGGCATCTTCGCAATAAGATTGCCAACATGGAAGATAGGAGCTGCAGGGATAGTGTCTGCTTATTCAGCTTTCCAGAAAAGGCGGAGGGGACCGATCTATGCAGCTTTCTCAGGGATCTACTCCCTAACCTCGTGGTGGTTGTTTCTTCCCTCCAGCAGGAATACAGAGGACCCACAGAATCAGGCCGCACAGATCTGTGACCACACAGATCTGTGGCGCCATTGTAGCATGTTTTCGCCACTATGAACAGGCATGACAAATCCTGGCAGCAGCCCACACACACAGGCTATAAAACTACAATGAGCACAAGATCTGTATATTGGCAGACTTTTCCAGGGGATGAATGAAAAGCAGAAAGCCTTTTCCCTTGGTCCTCGACTGCGCCAATAGGACAAAAGGTTTAGTCTATTTAAACCAGTGCATATGTGGATCATGAAGGACAGCAAATCTTAAGACTTTCACAATCACGAGGAGCTGCGGTCTTTCTCAGAAGGACTTCAAGCCCAGAGTATCGCATGCCCATGACACAATATCAGTACACAATACCCTAGAGCTTTCTAGGGGAAGGAACTAGAGGCTACAGGGTATTCAGGGTGAGCTGGCAACTAAACCTATTATGCACACACAGAAAGAAGCTACCCTGAATGAATAATTGATTTCAGAAAATTGACCGAATTCTGACAAGCACTAGGCACTAATTAGTGGGTTGCTGGGCATCTCAAAGAATGGATCTTTAAGGACTTCACCAACTACAACAGTGAAAATGCTGTCTATCTCATTACCTGTTCGTGTGACCTCTTTTACGTAGGAATGACCACCAGAAAAAGAAAATGAGAATCAATGAACATAAAAGTACAATCAGGGGCAAAAGAAACACCACCAAAATGACACGCCCCTACTTGGAGAAAGGCCATCGGGACGTGGATTTGAAAAGGGTGGTACTCAAAAAGATCAACAGAAATTACCCAAACATGCAGAAAAGGCTCCACACCTTTCAGCAACGCTGGGTGTACCACCTTAAAACATGGGAGTCTGGACTAAACAACGACATTCCATGGTTACAGATCGGACAATCAAGTCCCCGGCACAAAGAATTTGGTTGACAAATACCAATGGAGTACAGTGCCAGAAACAGAGATGTTTCGGATACAAAAGATCCTCTCTCTAATTACAGCAGAATTAATTGATCTAAAATGGAAGGGCCTCCATAGCACATCCATGTGTTTCTTTTACAACAATCTTCCTTATCCACCAATAGATAATTTTTCTTGATTATTTGGAGCAATACCACATAAGATTGCCAAAAGATTAAAACCTTTACTATTGTGGTTTTAATATTTAGTTTCATACGTTTCAAACCTGATAAACAAACCCTTGTTTTCTAATAGTGAAAAAATATCTACGTAATCTCTAGCAGGTATCGGATCACTTTCAAAGCAAACACTAGAATTATGGCCGCTGTAATTACACGCAGCCTTCCGCTACTCGCACCAGCTACCAATACAGACGAACATCTGAAACCACGTCCCCGGGCCTAACGCTTAACCAGAGTCAGCGGGGGACACACAGGCCAGACTGCTCTCCAATCTGCCGTCGCCCAGCAACGCACCACAGTGACACGTGCCCCAGGCATTCCCTATCGGGGCGCCGGAAGCTCTTTACACATTATCTTTAATTCCTGGCACCTGGGGATCGCAACACATGCAACTGCCTGGCCCTTGCTAACAACTACTCACCACACTGGTAGAGCAAAAAAACTACGCACGCTCCAGGCAGCGTGTGCAGACACTGTACTTTGGCATCCACTACACTACTAATTGTGACAGGAGCCGCCAATGAGCCATTTAAGGAGGTGATGAATGGCCTATAAAATGAGTAGGTCTTCCCCCACTCCACCATCATCAGGGAGAGGAGTGGACGTTACTAGGAGAACAGCGAAGGACGCACCTTGAGGCAGTGAGGGTGTGGCTGGCTGAATCAATGAGGACTCAGGAGCATCTCATTTTGGAGCTCCTTTCCTGAGATACTGCATGTATTGCATATATGATCATTTACCTCCCATTATTATATCTTATTCTACCTTTTAGAGTGTGACTACAGGGGTCCCTCTGGGGGTAATTAGGACCTGCCTTGGGGTGAGAACGTGAGCTGGTCTCACAAAACTAATGTAATGCATTGTATTATGTGCTCCACGTTTGCAGTGACAAGTGTTCCACGTCCACATGAGTAATTATGATATATGCATGGTACATTTGTTCTTTATAGTGACTTTTGATCAGTCTCACATTTGTTTTACAGGCTCGAAGAAAGCCCCATATTTAGTAGAGGATGACAAAGGTCACCCTACATAGTGGTAATATCTAACCAGAAGTGGTAAGATAGGAGCCCTAAGTTCCTTCTTCCTGATAAATGCCAAGGACCCTATGGGCGATATGGCAGAAACATTTTGATAACACTGGTGGTGACAGGATACTAGTTCCCCCAATCCCCATACTGATTTTTAATACCAAGTAAATGTTTAGCAAATAAATGTATTTTGGCCTTTACGTTGTTTTTTAAGCAATCAGTTTCTCACGGGCCCCCCACTTAGATTTTAGAAGTGCCTCCCTGCCTCCAGGTGTAGTCCCGCTCTCTACCAAATGCAGTTTCTAGAGAGCGAGGACTGCCAATGATGAAGCATGACACCTGGTGGTGTGTGAGGTCAGTCCTTTACATTTTTTTAGATGCCCAGCACTCCACTAATTAGTGCCTTGTTCTTGTCAGAATTCGGTCACTTTTCTGAAATCAATTATTCATTCAGGGTAGCTTCTTTTTGTGTGTGCATGCCCATGACACACCAGAATCAGTCACTGAGAATGTGGATATGTCTTCTTCTGGGGCCGAGTGCCTGTGCTCCCGAGGTGGCAGGCAGCAAGACAGATCAACCCAGTGACAGAGTGGTGGAACTTACACCGAATAGAGGATGAGATTAATCCTGCTTCCCATTGAACTCTGGACCAGCAGCTGACTGATGTGCACTTGAACTGTCACCTTTTAGTGTCTCTATAGATGGCAGATGAGTATTGTATTCCTGTCTCCTGTTCCATTGTTTATTGCTTGTTTTTATTATTGGTACTGTTAGCCCGGGGAAAAGTTAGTGACTTGTCCCAACTGGTCCTAGGTTCTTTGCTCTCATGGGGTGCCCTCGTAGCCTGACATTGACAGCTGCGATTGGTTCCCTGTGGTAGCTGAGTGTAGCTGAGGTGCTTGGGCTGCATGCCTTGGGGCCCTATGACAGTGCTGTCACCCATTTGCAGGGTCTTCCTCCCCAGGAATACATCAGTTATTCTCACTGCTCAGCATTGCAGTTGTTCCCTCCATCTCCCCTTCCCCCTGGGACACCACGGTACCTATCCGGCAACCACTGCTTCACTTCTCTCTTACTTTAGGGAAGAGCCCTACAATACACAACTCTGCTGTTCTTGCCCAGTCTGCACACTGTTGGGCATCCCCACGAGGTGATCCTGATAGCCTTCAGTGCTCCTGCACGACTCTCAGATATGGCCAGTTGCCACCCCAGAACTGCACAAGTTCCTTGCAGTGAAATTGCCCTTCCCTGGCCCTACCACTGCTCCTCACTGGCCCACTCTAGCAGTGGACAACTCATTGGCCCAAATTGACAGAACATCCCCTCTCTCAGCCCTACCATCACTACTCCTCAGCGGACAGTGGTGTGATGCCCCAGCCGAAGACACTGGATATCATATTGTAGATCGTGAATGGCCTCACACACTTCACAAAATGCCAAAGAGTTCTCGCGTACCTTAACTCCAAGCGCGCAGATGTAGTTCTGCTTCAAGAAACTCACCTCATGAACACGGAGGCCAAGAAACAATTGCGTGATTGGGTGGGTAAGATCATTCAAAGCAGCTGCTCACCAGTGGCAGTCGATGGGACTGTGACAGCTCAGAAGTGTGCCATTGCTATCCTCCTACACAAGTCAGTCCTATTTACTGTGCTTATGATGTGGACTACGTTACAACAAACAAATGATGGACGGAATGCTGACAATGCAGACATTCTGCCCCAGTCAAGAGATCTGGGTTAAATCCATCGTTCTTTTGCCCACTACACCACCCCAGTTTAGACATGGCCATATGCAAATCAGTCTTGACCCTGTGCCTCATGGGAACAGTCCAGCCCGAACTGCCAAGCCATGTCTTCCCTGGACCGGAATCAAGCATCCTAGGACTGGTTTCTGGCTATCAGCCGTCATCAGCCAGGATAGCTTGACTCCAGTGGCGTAGTGAGCACGGGTCCCACGTCTGGGAATACCCATCCCACTTAGGGCGAAAAGCGTTACAACAAACAAATGATGGACGGAATGCTGACAATGCAGACATTCTCCCCCAGTCAAGAGATCTGGGTTAAATCCATCGTTCTTTTGCCCACTACACCACCCCAGTTTAGACATGGCCATATGCAAATCAGTCTTGACCCTGTGCCTCATGGGAACAGTCCAGCCCGAACTGCCAAGCCATGTCTTCCCTGGACCGGAATCAAGCATCCTAGGACCGGTTTCTGGCTATCAGCCGTCATCAGCCAGGATAGCTTGACTCCAGTGGCGTAGTGAGCACGGGTCCCACGTCTGGGAATACCCATCCCACTTAGGGCGAAAAGCGTTACAACAAACAAATGATGGACGGAATGCTGACAATGCAGACATTCTCCCCCAGTCAAGAGATCTGGGTTAAATCCATCGTTCTTTTGCCCACTACACCACCCCAGTTTAGACATGGCCATATGCAAATCAGTCTTGACCCTGTGCCTCATGGGAACAGTCCAGCCCGAACTGCCAAGCCATGTCTTCCCTGGACCGGAATCAAGCATCCTAGGACCGGTTTCTGGCTATCAGCCGTCATCAGCCAGGATAGCTTGACTCCAGTGGCGTAGTGAGCACGGGTCCCACGTCTGGGAATACCCATCCCACTTAGGGCGAAAAGCGTTACAACAAACAAATGATGGACGGAATGCTGACAATGCAGACATTCTCCCCCAGTCAAGAGATCTGGGTTAAATCCATCGTTCTTTTGCCCACTACACCACCCCAGTTTAGACATGGCCATATGCAAATCAGTCTTGACCCTGTGCCTCATGGGAACAGTCCAGCCCGAACTGCCAAGCCATGTCTTCCCTGGACCGGAATCAAGCATCCTAGGACCGGTTTCTGGCTATCAGCCGTCATCAGCCAGGATAGCTTGACTCCAGTGGCGTAGTGAGCACGGGTCCCACGTCTGGGAATACCCATCCCACTTAGGGCGAAAAGCGTTACAACAAACAAATGATGGACGGAATGCTGACAATGCAGACATTCTCCCCCAGTCAAGAGATCTGGGTTAAATCCATCGTTCTTTTGCCCACTACACCACCCCAGTTTAGACATGGCCATATGCAAATCAGTCTTGACCCTGTGCCTCATGGGAACAGTCCAGCCCGAACTGCCAAGCCATGTCTTCCCTGGACCGGAATCAAGCATCCTAGGACCGGTTTCTGGCTATCAGCCGTCATCAGCCAGGATAGCTTGACTCCAGTGGCGTAGTGAGCACGGGTCCCACGTCTGGGAATACCCATCCCACTTAGGGCGAAAAGCGTTACAACAAACAAATGATGGACGGAATGCTGACAATGCAGACATTCTCCCCCAGTCAAGAGATCTGGGTTAAATCCATCGTTCTTTTGCCCACTACACCACCCCAGTTTAGACATGGCCATATGCAAATCAGTCTTGACCCTGTGCCTCATGGGAACAGTCCAGCCCGAACTGCCAAGCCATGTCTTCCCTGGACCGGAATCAAGCATCCTAGGACCGGTTTCTGGCTATCAGCCGTCATCAGCCAGGATAGCTTGACTCCAGTGGCGTAGTGAGCACGGGTCCCACGTCTGGGAATACCCATCCCACTTAGGGCGAAAAGCGTTACAACAAACAAATGATGGACGGAATGCTGACAATGCAGACATTCTCCCCCAGTCAAGAGATCTGGGTTAAATCCATCGTTCTTTTGCCCACTACACCACCCCAGTTTAGACATGGCCATATGCAAATCAGTCTTGACCCTGTGCCTCATGGGAACAGTCCAGCCCGAACTGCCAAGCCATGTCTTCCCTGGACCGGAATCAAGCATCCTAGGACCGGTTTCTGGCTATCAGCCGTCATCAGCCAGGATAGCTTGACTCCAGTGGCGTAGTGAGCATGGGTCCCACGTCTGGGAATACCCATCCCACTTAGGGCGAAAAGCGTTACAACAAACAAATGATGGACGGAATGCTGACAATGCAGACATTCTCCCCCAGTCAAGAGATCTGGGTTAAATCCATCGTTCTTTTGCCCACTACACCACCCCAGTTTAGACATGGCCATATGCAAATCAGTCTTGACCCTGTGCCTCATGGGAACAGTCCAGCCCGAACTGCCAAGCCATGTCTTCCCTGGACCGGAATCAAGCATCCTAGGACCGGTTTCTGGCTATCAGCCGTCATCAGCCAGGATAGCTTGACTCCAGTGGCGTAGTGACGGTACACATGTGTCCAGATGCGAATAGGTGACAAAATGTTGTGTGTGGGCACTTTTTATACACCGAAACTTTTATTCCTCCTACAGCTCAACCACCTGCTAACAGAAATTAATGACACTCATTTGCTTCTAGGTGGCAATCTAGCTTGAGACGCGATCTTGGATTGCATCAGCCTGGGCGATGTGGGCAGCAACGTGGACCGGGCTCTCCTGGGCAACATCATTGCAGACCATGGCCTCATTGATGCTTCGCATCTCCTGTGTCCCAGCAATCAGGAATTCACCTTGCTCTCGCCACTGCATGGCACCCAATCAAGATTAGATTCCTTCCTTGCCTCTCAGCCAATGGTCACCCTGGTGAGTGATAGTCCTATTCCTGAAGATGCACTCTAAGAGCACTCCCTGATCCTCTTCTTTGCAGATCTTGGGTTGGCAATGGCGGTTCGGAAACCTTGGCACCTCAACCTCTCTCGTTATAAGCTGAACCAGGCAAGGATAGACTTAAGACTCATGTCACCACCTACTTAGAGCACAACAAGGGGTCAGTTGCCTCAGCATGAACGCTATGGGCAGCAGTCAAGGCGACTATCAGGGGGCAACTGATGAGAGACAATGCTGTTTCCAATAAGAAGGAGGCAGAGGAGCAGAGGGCCCTAGAGTGTGACATAGCGACCCTAATGCACCCCTATACATCCCAACCCTCTATCGCTTAGGTACCACTTGGAAAAAGCGTGCAAGTATTTTAATACACTCTACATCTCTAAAGCAGAGTATGCACTGCAAAAATTGAAGGGCTGCCACTATGAGCAAGGAAAGAAGGTAGGTAGGCTACTGGCATTGCAATTAAGGCAGGGGAAAGCTGAGATTGCTCTATTGGCCATATAAACTGACACTGGCTGCATCATCAACCAGCCACAGGACATTGCAAATATGTTTACCACTTTCTACTAGTGCCTATACACCCCCGAGTTGGACGTGGGCCCTGCCCAGCTAAACGCCTCCTTTGACATCATACACCTACCTGGTCTCAACTAGATGGGCAGGTGAAATGATGACTTGAACACGGTGATTGTAATGTAGATTTATTCTCGGACACAGAGAGCCGTCCCTTGCATCACCAGACCAGGAAACCAACTGACAGTAAAGAACATTGAGCACACAGAATTCATCAACACTCTAAATGACCTAACAAGGTTCCACATAAGACCTAATACCATGACATCACCACAGCAGGGTATTGCTCCAGGGGGAAATCACCAAGGCACAGACAATCTCCAATCTTCTGGACCATAAGGGCCCCGGGAATCATGGCTTTCCGGCTAGGTTCTATAAATGGGTGAAGGAGGAGGTGGTGGATTCCCTGTACGATGTATTCTGTAAGACAGAACACACGGGGATCCTTGGTCCACTCTCGAAGAGGGCCACTTTCGTAGCCATCCCAAAGCCTGGGAAGGACCCTCTCTTTTGTATTAGCTATAGGCCAATTTCCCTACTTTAAGGAGACATCAAGATACTGGCTGGGATTCTGGATGCTGCCTACAGAAGGATATCCCTTCTCTGATCTACCGCACCCAGTTGGGGTTTGTCCCAGTACAATCATCCTAGAACCATCTTTGCACTGTTTGCCACACATTGTGGCTAGCCACAGACCTACCGGAGGATGCCTGGGTCCTATCGCTTGATGCTGAGAAGGTCTTTGACAGAACTAAATGGAACTACTTCTTTGTGACAGTCTGCAAATCTACCTGCAAGAGGATTTAATCTCCAAGGTCTCATGGCTTTATGATTCTCCTTCAACGCTGGTCAATTGTGGAGATGTCCATTCAGAACTATTTCCAGTCCATAGGGGAATTCATCAGGGGTTTCCGTTATTGCCCTAACTTTTCCTTCTGGCCATAGAACCCCTGGCCACATCTCAGCGACAATCAAAGCAGATAGTAGCCATCCCCATTCTAGAAGGCCGTTGACAATATTCTGCTCACGCTCTCTAATCTAACCACCTCCCTCCAAGCCCTTCTGGATACCATTTCCACCTTCTCCAGATATAAAATCAACTGGGGAAAGAGCAAGGCCCTTCCGATCTCGCAAGTTACACCTAGAGCAGCCATTGACTGCTACCTGTTCCCAAGGAAATCCTCATGCCTTAAGCATCTGGGAATCTACATCAACACGGAACTGGACTGAATCGTGGCGGACACTGTTGAGCTGCTGGTGGAATGGTCGATACTTGAATAGAACAAGTGGTCTCAACTCTACCTTTAATTGTGGGGTGGAACGCAGACAGTAAAAATGGTGACAGTTTCAAGGTTCACCTATGCGCTGGGAATACTTCCATTGCTAATACCCTTCAACTTATTGCAGTCAGTGGACAAGGGCTTTAAGACCTTAATTTGGGGGAAGGCGAAACCTCAGATGGTCATAGGCAAACTTATAGCCCACCTGTCCTTTGGTGTTCTAGGACTTCTCTCAGTTGAGCATTATTGCATGTCCGTGCACCTAGTACAGCTCGCCTACATGCAGCCTAATGTCCAAGACCCTTATTGTGGGTCGAGATTTAGAACAACATAATGAGCTGCCCACAGGGGAAACGCTTGCAGTATAAATTTGATTCCTCTGTGCCTGCTCCGGCAAATCCATGATCCAGGCTATGACCAAAACATGGACAGAAGCCTGCAGCCTCCTATCAGTGGACGCCTATCTTCATGACAAGGCAGCATTATAGGGCAAAGCCATTATTCGTATTGGAGGAAAAATGCTTAACTGGGGTCTCTGGCACGAGGCAGGGGTCCTCTCACTGCATCATGTGATAGCCCAGGGAGCATTCAAATCCTTTGAGATACTCTGAGAGGAATTCCATTTACCACCCCATCAGCCGTGGAAACATGTCTAGCTAAGCAACTGCCTCACAATGCGACTAGGCCCACAGCCCTGGGTCATCCCGTCTCCCTGGTGCTCTCCTATATAAATGCATGTAGATGATTTAAAGGAGTGATGTCAGGCTTTTACAACCGCTTGATGAAGAACCTGTACTCTCCATCAGAGATGGAGAGACTGTGGGTCAGTTGGTGGACTCAGCTCCAGATGGAATATGAGGTGGAGGACTGGGCTGAGCTCCTGAACAATCTGAGCGGAAGGGCAAGAGAGGCAAGGATTAAATTCTGCCTCTTTAAAACGATACATTACTGGCACTGGACTCCGATGAAACTCAGTACAGTACGGTTACTGTCTCATTCCAATTGCTGGCACTGCAACCATACAAACTGTGACATGGTACACATAAGGTACGACTGCCTCGAAGTCTGCCCCTTTTGGGTGGAGGTTGGATCCATTATGAGCGGGACAATGGCAATCCCCGCCCCAATGTCGTGCTTCCTAATCATGCTTTATGGAATAGTGGATTCCCCTGTCTTACCCCATCACAAATGCAGGTTGCTTCATGTGGCGCTAACGGCGGCATAGATCTGTGCTCCCAGACACTGGTGCTTCCCACAACCACCTACCCATGAGGAATGTCTCATAGAAATGTATATAACAGACTACTATAAGCAATTTATTTTTAATCTACAGTGATCCTCGCGGCTTACACCCACGCCACAGCCTTGACTGCCGCTGCGGTGGACAGCACCAGGTCATCGCTTCCTTGGCCTATCCGAGACCCATGACGTGACTCCTTCCCCTCCCTCCTATTGTCCCTTCAACGCTCTCATCCTCCATCCCTCCCATGCCTGCACATCCCTCTCCCCGTGGTAAAACATCTTCATTCCTTCTTTTCTAGCTTACCTAATTTCTGGATGCATGGCACCTAGGCTGTGGATCAAAAAATAAGTGTTGTAAAATGGATGTTTTCTCTGTGATTTTTGTATTCACTGATACTTTCAGGTAAACGTTGGACGGTGACAGCTGTGTACCTGTACCAGTATGAAAAATGATTAAATAAATGCAAAACAAATAAATAAAGGAAGTAACGAAAACAGAACATTGATTTCTTTCTTCTGCTGTATTTTAATAGCTTTCAATGACAAATGGAGAGAATATGTTTATTTTTTAAAAACCTTAGATAGAGAAAAGCTGGAATCTCTCTGCATGTTTCCACAAATTTCGAGCTACTGCAGATACTTGTTTTTGTTTTAAAACTGACTTGTATTGAACTCTTTCTAGTATCTGTTTGCAAGAAATATATAGCAAGTTTTCGATGTGTTTAATTTTGCACTACAGTTTTTATTTTTATTCTTCATGTTTGCAAATATGCTGGCTCTTTTATATGAAAGAGCTAAACACCAAGGTATTTAGTGGTGTGATGGAAAGGCTATGTATTATATGGCACACATGATAAGGGTATTGCAAGTCACCTCAGAGCTCCACAACCTTATAAAGTAACTTGACCTTCAGCCTCGTTCCTCTATATGTTTATCGGACTCCTCAATGACTTGCAATATCCTTATAATGTATGGAAGAGGGTACATTATACATCCCTCTCCTTAATATAAACAAACAAGTCACTGCAGTTCATGGAAATTTAAAAGTCAGTGTCATAGATGGAAGATGGTCCACTTAAAAACCTTAGTTTTTGAAGTTCTTTCAACTCAGCATCCACTGAGTTATTCACTGGTATCCATTTACGTTGTTCTTTTCTTTCGATATTTGTGTCGTGTTGTTGGCTTACTCTTTGCGACTTAGGATCAACATGCATAATCTGTGTCTCTTTCTTCCATCTTACTGGTATGTGAACATATGGGTCTTCTTGAATAATGCCACTGTGATTTGCTTCACCATTTTCTAACCCCATCAATGATACATGACAAGTTTGTACTTTTCTGAATGGGTCACACTTGCTTAGTCGTAGAGATGTATTCCTCTTAGTTTCACCACGATAACGTCCCATCATCTCATGATAGTAGCTTTGTTCTCTTGCAGGTACTATGATTTTCCACTTTGTTGGTATTTTTTTCCCCTCTTATTTCTTTTCTGTTTAGCTTAACCATATGTATTTTGTTAATGAAATTTTCCCCGCCATGGGTTTAAGTGGTTTCTGTCCCTTTACCAGTTCGAAATTAGAGCAACTGATACCCTCCCTTGCACGGCATTTGTGTGTATTTAACATATTCTGTATTGCAGTTTTCACACTTATATTACAAATGCTTGCCATCTTTGTTATACCATTTATTATCATCTTGGTCATCTTTTCAGTGATTCATTGGTTTGTTGAAAGCATGGTGTTGTCATTTGATGTTTTATAACATTATTGTCCAGATATTCCTTCATTTGTCAAGACATGATTTGGATCCCACTGTCTGTGTCTATTTCTTGCCACACCCCTCCCATTTGAATATCTCTTTACAAAGCAGTATAGTGGTGCCTGTTGTAATTACCTCAAGGATCTTTTTTCAATCAATTTCCCTCTGGAATCAACCATTATGAAGCATACATTAATTTGATGATATCTAACCCATACTTGCATGAGCAGGGCACTTGGTGATGAATTTGTTCTCGCTTTGCATGCACTCTGGACAGTGATCTATTAATTCCTTTACTACTTCTGAGTTTACCATAGACCCCCAATTGATTTCCTTGGGTGCCTCTTCATCAGTGTTGTTCCTGAGTGGCCTTGAAGTGCTAGTGCTATCAGCTTCTTTTAAATGTTGATAGATTCTACAAGTCTGTTTCTTCAAACGAGTACTCCATTTTTCTAAAAGATCTTCCTTTATCTTCAAAATGTGTTAGAATGTGTTTTCTGTATTTCTTTTTAGTCCTTCTTTGCTCTGACCTGTTCATGACCACTTGCCTGCACTCAGATCCTTGTCCCACACTTCTTTCCCTGTATGGTTGAGCCTTTGTCATTTATTCCAAACTGTCAATCAACTTTTTTTATTCTTGTTGTTATATCCAGCAATCTTGAGTGACAGTCTGCTAAATAATGCTTTTATTCTGGTAAATATTCCATTTCGTATTTGTACACCTTTAGTCTTGCTATCAGATGAGTTTGCCTGGAGAATGCATTGTCTACACCACCATGTTCTAAAACATCAGCCAGAGGTTGTGTGATCTTACCTCATCATTGTGATGGAACCCATATCCGAACGAGAGTCTCTCTTTTAATCACAGCATAGTCTTTTTTGTGTCGCTGAACTTCCTTGAAGCTGACCCTATTACTTCCACTCTATGGTCCTTTTTTAATGAAAATGATGGCTTTAGTTGCCATCCTTTAGAATGTGTTTCTTCACGGTCTGAAAAACTGCGTTTTTTCCATACCACACTCAAATGAAATAAATGAAGTAGTGATTCAGTTATAGTACTGTAGAGACAGACACACGTGGCAATGTGTTACATTAGAACTTGAAATAGTCTTGGCTGTTCTTTGTTATCGGCCCCTGGTGTTTCTCTAATTGCTCTCAATAAACCCTGCGTGGATCTGATTCCATGTCCTGACATTTTTAATTCATCACTTCTACATTGAACTGACATGTTTCTTCCAGCTTTTTCCAATTTTTCTAGTACATTTTGTTTCATTATGCTTCTGCTAACCTGCTTCATATACCAGTATATCATTTTGGAAATACTGGGTGAGTTTTTGACTAGTGGACAGATTGTTAATTAGTCTCTGAACAATGGAAGCTGCAGCTGCTAAGCCAAACGGTATTCTCTTATACTGGCTGGATCCTTCTGACATAAACTCTGTTATATATTTTATGGATTCAATTTGCCAAAAACGCTGCTCTTTTTTGAGTCATGAACATCGTTTTGAAGTTAGTTAAGGGGTACTTGTCCAACTGTTAATTAATGTATCCCAAAACACGGAAAGTGTAGTATGGAGGACGGTACATTTCTTCTGCTGCTTCTAAGTTGTGGAACACACTTCCTATCAGCTAAGGACTACAATTAATCATTTAGCCTTCAGGAAATTCTTTTTTTTGTTTAACTTTTTTTTTTTTTTTTTTTTTTTTTAAACCTTTATTTACACAGCAAATATTCACAGTCATGGGCCTACAACCGCCCGGGCCGGCCGCTAACGTAGAAAAAGGGAGGACAACAATAATACAGCAATCATGAGAGCAGGAGCGAACCGCACGCGTAACGGCTGCAGCCGCCCACAACTGAACCCAGCACTACAGAAAGGTTTCTTATTAATTATTTTATAAAGAAAAACAACAAAAGGAAACTTAGACCAGGCAGAAGAACTCCATTAGCAAGGACTCGCTCTCTCATGAGCGGGGGACAACAGCGACAATGCAGCCCATTACACAGTAACTCGCGTTAAAAAGGGCAGGGGGGGGGGGGCAGGGAAAAGATGAGTAATCAATCCTGCAAAGTGAAAGAGAAAAAGACCAAGAACATCAAAGTCAAGGGGACATCGGTACGTCTGGTGTGACCACCAAGGGGGGAGGTACATATATCCCCACGGTAGGAATTCCAGGGACCCCACATCTTACTCCATTTCTTAGGTTTGCCTCTGGCCACGTAAACAGTCTTCTCTCGGAACATGCACCAATCCATATTCTCTTTCCACTTCGCAACTGTGGGAGGCCTACCGGAACCAGAGCTGTGCAATGTCTCTTTTAGCAATCATGTTGCCCAAAGTCACCCAGCGTTCTTGTGCCACATCGCAGTCAGTCGGTTCCCACACATTCAACACACATCGCCGAGCCTCAGGGAGCAGAGCCACACCCGTAACCTCCTCCATCACTGCATGCACACCCGTCCAGAAACGTAGCACCTTCGGACACTCCCACAGAATATGGAGAAAAGTACCAAGCAGGCCACAACCACGCCGACATAAACCATCACTTGTGTAACCCATGTGAAGCAAGCGGGGACCGGTGACATAGACCCTATGTAATATATTTAACTGCACAAATCGAAGGCGAGCCGGTATGGCAACCTCCCTCGGTGAGGCTATGGCCGCGACCCAGTCCTCATCATCCAATTCTAGGCCATCAGCGACACAGACCTCTCGCAAATGTGTGAGGAGGTCCGCTCGAGTATTGATCAGTTTTTTGTAGATCAGGGAAATAGTACTATCCGGCAGGTAACCATCAAGTAAACGATCTTCCAACGGGGAGGCTTCAGGGATAGCTGCAGGATTCGGGAAAGCGGAAAGTAGCGCATGGCGCATCTGCGCATAGCGAAAGAACTCCCTATCGCTCAGCTTATATTCCGTCTGAAGAGCTTCAAACGTTTTAAAAGCGCCCTTCGTCCAGAGATCCCCAACACGACTAATTCCAATCAAATCCCATTTCTCAAAGCCCTTAGTACGCCATAAACCACCCAACGCATCAGAAGCATACAGTGGAGTTGCACGAGACAGACGGCCTGTCCATCCCGTAGCAGCGGTGGCGCAGTGCCAGGCACGTACTGCATTTTTCGTAGGACCTGTCAATTTAGTGCCTCCCTTCGTAGAATAAAGCGCTCTATTGAAATCTCTGCCCGGCAACAGTAGCTTATCCATCTCGTACGCGGGGTTCACCGCTGGGCCATATGTCCCATGGTTCACCGCCACCAACTGGGACGCCCAATAATACCTTCTAATATCAGGAAGAGCTATGCCACCGTCATACCACGGAAGGGTCAATTTAGCGAGAGCAATTCGCGGTCTCCCATCCCAAACTAGTTGCCTCTGGAGGCTCTCTACCTCACTAAAATATCGGGTGGGCACCACGTCCAGCGTATTCTGCAATGCATACAAAAAGCGTGGAAGAGACATCATTTTGAATAAGGCTGCCCGGCCAAGCGGCGATAGCGGGAGCTTCCGCCAACGAGCAACGTCGGCCCGCAGCCGCTGGAGCGGGGGCAGCAGATTCAGAGCATAACGGACCGCCGGATCCAGGGACACGTGGATACCTAAGTATTTAAATCCAGAATGTGAAATCTGAATCGGACAGCCACGAGGGAGAAAAGGGGGGTCACCAACCAGCACATAAACACAGGATTTCACCCAATTAATGACAAGCCCTGAATTGCGACCAAAGGAGTTTAATACCTCAAATAGCACTATCAACGATTTCCGCGGGGAGGTGAGATAGAGCAAAATATCATCTGCGTAGAGTGACATGCGATCCTCAAACGTCGGTGTCCACCGAATACCCGTCATGGAGGGTTCCCACCAGAGCCACGCCGCCAGGGGCTCCAACGCGAGAGCAAAAAGAAGCGGGGACAGGGGGCAACCCTGCCGCGTGCCCCTCCCAAGCACAAAGGGGGTTGAAACTCTACCATTCACTACCACCTGCGCCAGCAGTTCCACGTATAACAACTTCACCCATCCAATGAATCCAGGTCCAAAACCAAACTTAGCCAGCGCCGCCCAGAGATACGACCACTCCAACGTGTCAAACGCCATCGTGGCGTCTAAGGATGCCAAAATGGTGGGCTCCTGAATAGAATCAACTCTCGCGAGGACTCCGTGGAGGCGCCGCAAGTTCAGCGCGGTGTTGCGGTGCGGAATAAAACCAGACTGGTCCGGATGTACCAGGTCACCAATGACTTTAATCAGATGATTAGCGAGCACTTTAGCGAGAATCTTAGGTTCAGCATTTAGGAGTGAGATAGGCCTATAAGACGCACAGCAATCGCGCGGCTTGCCCTCTTTATGGATCACCACAATAGTCGCTAGACGTTGATCACGCGGAAGGGAGCCGGCCTCTCGGGATGCAATAAACATCTCGCGGAGATAAGGTGCCAGCCTATCTGGACGAAGCTTGTAAAGCTCGATCGGAAGGCCGTTAGGGCCGAGAGCCTTTCCTGAACGGACCGAGCGGATCGCCGATGCTATCTCATCGTTCGTCAACGTCGCATCCAGCAATTCTTTATCATCGACAGAGAGGCACGGCAATGCAATATCTCGTAGCAGTTGACGAGAGTCGTCTTCTGGCCTCTCCGAGACCGGAGAGTAGACGTCACGCAAATGGTCTGCAAAACAGCTCAGAATCTCCCCCGGATCAGTAACACTCACACCATCAGCACGCACAATCACCGGGACCACGCGACTCGCTCGCTCTCTCCTCTCCAGCCATGCAATCAACTTTCCAGCCTTGTCACCAACATCATACAAGCGCCCCTGTTGTTCCCGACTAGCGAGCTTGGCCGCATCCGTAACCAACGCCCTATAATCCGACTGTTTAAGGCAAAGGGCATGTAGTTTATCCCGTGTGACCCCCCGCCCGAGATCCTCTTCCAAGTCAGTTATGTCAGACTCCAGGCGTACCACCTCCTCATTTTTACGTCTCTTAGCTAGGGAGATCAGGGATAGGGCCTTCCCACGGATGACCACCTTGAAAGCCTCCCACAATGTTACGGCCGAAGAGACTGAACCCTGATTTTCTACAAAATAACGGTCAAGAGACTTAACCAAAAGGGCACGAGTTGTGGGGTCATGCAAATACCAGGGATTAATCCGTGCCACCCTCCCCCCTGCCCCCAAGACCACATCTAAGTGTAGCAGGACCGGGGAATGATCAGAGATGCCACGAGCCAGATGTCTGACCTCCCCGATCATTTGAGCTTGGGCGGCCGGCATCAGCACGTAGTCCAATCTAGATAAGGAGCCGTGGGCGCCAGAGTGAAATGTAAATTGGGCGAGCCCCGGATGCATCGATCTCCAACAGTCCACAAGCCCCATAGTGTCGATAAAGCCACCCAGCCAAGAGTGCGCCCCGGGGAGGTCTCTGGGAGGGTGCCGATCCTCTCTACCCGATACCACAGAATTGAAGTCGCCACCTACCAGCAGGAGGCCCTCCGGGAGCCCAAGCAGCAACCCTCCCAACTCCGCAAAGGTGGTAGTTTTCAGCCCCGGGGGGACATAAACTGAAACCAAACACAAAGTCTGTCCTTCCCACCGGCCAACCAACACCACATAACGCCCCCGGTCGTCGTGCATCACCTCATCAATTTCCAGCGGAAGAGAGGATCGAACCAAAATGCCCACCCCTCTGGAGCCGGTAGTAAAACCAGAGTAGGCCACCAAACGGTAGCCCCTTCTATTCATGGCATGGCATGAGTGTCCCACCAAATGCGTCTCCTGCAACAGAACTACATCAGGAGAGAGACGTTTCAGATATTGTAGCACCACCCCTCGCTTCAGTCGGTCCCCCAGACTATTGACATTCCATGTTAAAATGCGCAATCCCCTACCCCCCATTTCCACCACAACGGTCACCCCACCCACGTTGAGAGCAAGAAACAGCACACTGGTTGCCTGGTACAAAACAAACACCACCCAAAAACAACTCCCCTACCGCCACCCCCCCAACTCCCGTTACACACCCCCCCACCCTGCACCCCTGCACTAGACCATTCAGCCACCCCAACTCGCAGTGTGCCTGTCGCCCCAACATGAACCTACTCTACGGAAAGAAAGATAACCCCTCGAGGAGGAAGAATCTCACCAGATACCCCGCAGCCTCCCAATGATGAAGGAAGGGTGATACAATCCTAAAGAAGAAAAAACAATACATCAAACCCAAGTCAGAGGTGAACACAAAATTGTCTAGGAACCACCAGTCATTCGTTCACACTTGATCCGCTGATCCACCACCCTCATCCTCGGCTCGTTCCTCCCCGCCGAGCCGACAGTGCAAGGTGTCAAGCCAGTCCTCAACCGCCTTGGGCCGGTCGTAAAAATAAGTCCGTTCCTCCAGTTCAATACGTAGCTTGGCCGGGAAAAGCATAGAGTACTTCAAGCCCATGTCCCTCAGCCGCCGCTTGACAGTCATAAATCCCATTCGCTGTTTTTGTACCGATTGTGTAAAATCAGGATAGAAACTGATGTCCACATTTTCATACTTCATCGGGCCATTCACACGGGAGGCCTGCAGGATTGCGTCACGGTCCCTGAAGTTGAAGATCCTGGCAATGATAGGTCGCGGTGAGGCCCCAGGCCTCGGCCGGCCCCCCGGGACTCTGTGTGCCCGCTCCACCGTAAAGAATTTGCTGAGGCCTTTCGGCGCTAGTTTGTTCAGGATCATATCTTCCACAAAGAGATCGATCGGTCCATCCTCCGACTTCTTCGGCACACCGATGATGCACACGTTATTCCGCCGGGCCCTGCTTTCAAAATCCTCCAGTCTCTTAACAGAGAGGTCGTTGAGGGCCCGCAAACTGTGGATCTCCATCTGCAGTTCAGAGACATCCGTCTTGAGGCCCGATGTCGTGAGATCGAGTGATTTGACCTTTTCACTGGTTTTCGACAGGTCCGCCCTAAGTAAGTTGACATCGATCAACACGGTGTCCAGCTTGTGGGCCAGCGAGTCGAATTGCTGGCCGACCGAAGCCTTCATGGCGTCGATGGCACCCATGACATCCTGCAGTGTCAATTCCGTCGAGGGTGACGGGCCCTCCTTGACCGCATCCGAAAGCCCACTCGAACCGGGAGATCCCTTCTGCTGGGCATAACGGTCCATGTTGTTCGTTTGCACGTAGCCACCTCTCCGGGAAGCTCTAGACTTTTGCTTGTCACCGTCCAGCCGGGCCGCCATTACACAGCAGGGAGAGCAGATCCAGTATACCTGTTAGGCGCAGCGATCACCCTGGGGAGTCCCCCTAAGTGACGGACAGCCCCCTTTGTCAATGCCACTCGACAGCCACAGATCGGTCCAAACGTAGAGCGACTGCGAGCGCCCGCCACCAGACTCGAAGAGGAAAGTCAAAAACGAAAGTGAAACCAGGGGGGGGGACGGGCCCGCCCAAGACTCTGGAACCGTTGTTGTTCGATTGGAACTCGGGGACAGTGCCAACCCGAGTCCGGGGTGGCGCCGCGGGGCAGGCCTCGATCTGGAGGACAGAATAAGTCGAGTTCCCAAAGTCCGATTTAAGTTCCGAAAACAGGAATCACCTCAGCTTGGGTTCACCCGTAGTATTCCTTCAAAATAACAGGATTATAGCCAGGATAGACGTGGGAGGCTGCGAGGGTCTCGGGAGCCCTGTGCTTACGCGTCCATCTTGGTTGCGCGCTAGGCTCCTCCCTAACTTTGTTTTTATTATTAATATTATTATTTTTATATTTGCAGTTTGCATTGCATTTGACACAGCTGTGATTTAATACAGTTTACATCTTAGCTTTATATAAACAATGCAATTATGGCGGTAGACATTTCAGTCACTATCACCTGTTACAAACCTCATACATTAACAGTTGGCATGTCATCTTAACATTCAGATTTTAACTACAGATAGCTTTACTAATCCAAAACATATAACATTTTAGCGTACCTCCTGGTTCATTTACAGTAGGGAAAGCAGCAATACATATATCACATCCGTGGTATCCCCTTCGCACTGTGCCAGCCCAGCCATCAATCTCGACTGTGTGCAGTTCTCACCTAGTTCTTCATACCTTCCAATGCTCAACGTACACAGTTTAGACGGTGTATTATGGTGTTTGGGGGCTGAATATATATCTAGGAGGTGAGTAGGGGAGAAATTGAAGATGGAGGGGGAGGGAGTGCGGCTCATGCAGAAGAGGGGGAGGGGGGTATGAGGTATGTTGGGGAGGGAGAGGGGAGTGGGGGGAGTAAGGAAGAACTGGGGCAGGGGTTAGAGGAATATCGTTTCACCCATACGCCTGCACAAGTCACCTTGGCATGGTGCTAATCGCTTCCCTTCTGTCCGTGTTCTATATATTATCTTCTATTGCCTGCCCGTCATAATCCTCTGATTCGCCTGCTGATGCCTCTGAGCAGTCTCGCCAGGCCGGTCAGAAGTCTGACAATATTGCATCGCACGCCACAGCTCTTGGCTGTTTCCCCAGCCCCATGGCGTCCTCCTGGCAGAGCACTACACTTTCCGCCTGCGCCCAACACAATAGAAATTGCTGCCAGGCTGTTGCTGCTGGGAGGGCAGGGGACTTCCAGTGGCTGGTTAGTAGACACTTGGCAACTATGAGGCCCAGATCTATGTATATAGAAGTCACTTTGTATTTTTTGGGTCGTGGGTTCAGTCCCAAAATGCACATTTCCCATGTCCAGGCCAAGGCACGTTCCATACATTGGGATAAACAGCTGGTTACTGCACCCCAATATGCTTGTATAGCAGTGCATGACCACATCATGTGTATTAGGTCTGCACCTGCCTCATCACATCTTGCTCACCTGGCATTGGTGCGATCAAATCACCTGTTTATAAGTTACGGAGTCAGATGGGTTCTGTGGATTATGTAATATTGAATAAGCCGAAATCTGGCACTACGAGGGATTCATGTGGGGCTCTTGAGTATATTTTCCCATTCCCGGTCTGTGGTGGGGTGCTGCAAGTCCGCATCCCAGTGGGCTCGGAGGGAGAGCAATTGAGGTGACGTGGGTTCTGAGAGATCCCGCAAGCCACTTGGTTAGATGACGGTATCTGCTCAAATCGTGTAGATATTGTATAGGTGGGTGGCAGGTTCCTGTGCCATATTACCCCACAGCGTGCTCAGCACTCAGCACCTGTGTCACCACAGCATGCAATAGGAACTGTCCCTGCGGCAAGCCCAAATCCTTGACTAGGTCTACGAACGGGATGGGTTGCCCATCATTGTATAGATCGCTCAGCGTCTGTATACCGACCTCTTCCCGATGCGTTAGCTCTGCATTGGTTACTGCCTTAAGCCTCCTGGGTGTACCCAGTATAGGAAGTGATAGTGCATATGGCGCTACTTGGCGCTTGATGCGAAGACTGTGCGGGTAACATTGATATGCCACCCGGACCAGTAGCTGTGTAGTTGTGCCGCCCGCCCGACCTGGGTGAAACAGTGTCACTATCTGGGAGTGAGTGAGCCTGGGCGCCTGCGCCGATGTGTCTTCAAGTTGGCGTGCCCTTAGCCAACGCACCACCCACTGAAGCTGCGCAGCTAGATAATATTGCTCCATGCTGGGTGGTCTGCGGATACATTTTAGCCAGCGATACGTTGCTTTGCGACCCATGCCAGATAAATTGCCACATATCTTATTCTAAGTTTTTCAAAAACAGCGGTCTAAGGTGCAATGGTAAGTTTGTAAAGTAATAAAGGAGGCGTGGTAGGACCATCATTTTTAGCAATGCGATCCTGCTCATAACTGCTAATGGCAAGGCAGTCCAAAAGGACATCTGTGCCCTCACTGCTGCGACGGCACAAGTTAATTTGCCCTCGAGGAGCTCCTGTGGGTCCCTATATATAAGAATCCGTAGATTTCGGAACGCTTCAGTCTGCCAGTGCACGCCCTACCGCTGATGACTAATTGCAGGTCAGGGGTAGATTATACAAATGGATACAGGCATGACTTTTCCCAATTCACCTTCAGTCCTGACACTGAGGCACACTCAAGCAGCTTGACCTCAATTGCCCCACACGCTTGCCCCACATCTCTGAGCTATATCAACAGGTCGTCCACGTATAATGAGACTGCATGCATGCCATCTCCCAACGGGATTCCCCAGTCAGCTTGTGTGCTCCGAAGTGTCTCAGCCAGTGGCTCAATGGCAAGCGCGAATAGCAATGGGGAGAGTGGACAGTCTTGCTTTGTGCCGCGTTCTATGGGAACCCGCTCTGACACATATCGGCTTGTCTCGACCCTGGCTGTGGGGTGTGTATAGAGCAACTTGACAAGGCTTAGAAAGTCCTCCCCCAGTCCATACCTGCCCAGTGCAGCAAATAGGAACTCCCATTCTAGGGTGTCAAAAGCATTCTCCAGGTCTAGCACTAGGCATCCAGCATGCGCCCAGTTATCCCTAGAGTAGCGCGCCACTCGGAAAAAACACAGCAAATGTAACGATGTGCTACGTGCAGGCACAAATACATTTTGGTCCGCGTGCACCAGTTGTGGCACTAGCGGGGCTAATCAATTCACCAGTATTTTACCTAGCTCCTTATAGTCTGTATTAATTAGCACCAGAGGGCGTTACGATCTCAACAGTTCCACATTCCTCTAAGGTTTGGGCAAGGACACCAGCAGGGACTCAAGAAGCATTTCTGGGAGCATACACATTTCCTGTGTGTTTTGATACATTGAGAGAAGACGCGGTACCAGTACCTGTTGATATGTTTTGTAATATTCGGCCGAATAGCCATATGAGCCCGGTGCTTTGCCTGTGGCTAACGAACTTATAGCATTTTGCACTTTCGACAGCGTGAGCGGTTCACTTAACTCATCACTTTGCTCCGCTGTGACCTTGTGTAGGGGTAAGGGAGCAAGAAAGGTTTCTATATCCGTTGGTGTTGCATGGCTTAACGATTGGAACACTCTGGTGTAATGTGTGGTGAACTCACCGTGAACTTCATGTTGTGCATTGAGCATTGGTCCCACCGCAGACTGCAGTCTCTGCACTGGGACCTGCTCGGGTTTCTGCTGGATCATGCGCGCCAGCACTCTCCCGCTCCATCCACCATCGCATGTGTGCGTGCTGCATGCGTCGCATAGTTCAGACAGCGTAATTGCTCTATCACCTCAGCATGGTTAGCAATGTCCTTCTGTACATCATCGCCCTGCGCTAATTCAGCTTCAAGTAAGGTCAAGGTGTCTTTGTTGTGCTTCACTTCTGCGTCTAGCTGTTTCCTAATGCTCCAACTCAACTCCATGCAACACCCTCTGACCACTGCCTTGCCTGCGTCCCACAGAGTACCTGTATCCGCAACTGACCCGCATTGTGTTCAAAGTATGTTTCTATCGCTGCATTTGCTGCCTCTCTAAAGGATGGGTCCTCCAGAGCCAAGGGTTGGAGCCTCCACTGCCGAGTGGTGGTTCCCCCATCCTCGCCTTGCAATGTCATTACTTGTGGGTTGTGGTCAGAATACGTCTTGCCAAGATAGTCTGCATTAAGGCACCTTGTTAATAGCAGCGCGCTTGAAACAAAACAATCAGTACGTACTTGAAGCCTGTGCAGGTGTAAGTAGTGTGAATACCTCCGTATATGTGGGTTGAGAGCCCTCCATACATCTAATAAACCCCATCTATGCAACAACTCCCCTAACTTCCAAGCATTAGTTGCTGCTGCCATTTGTGGCAATGGCAGGAATTACTTGTCTATTGTTGTGTCCAAGACCGAACTAATGTCACCTCCCAGCAGCCAGGGGACATCACACCAGCGCAAGAGTAGGCCTATTAGTGTATGCCAAAAATCCCCCTGTTCTGTGTTCGGAGCATAGATGGATCTTAGCACTACGTGTATCCCATTTAGGTGCCCTTTTGCAAACACGTACCTGCCATATGTATCTATTTCAATCTCTTCCAACACCAATTGGGTACCTGGCCATTTCCATATTAAGACTCCCCTGTCATAGGCCGAGTAGCCTGTGGCCAATATTTGACCTCTCCACCCCTGCTGCAACATACTAATTTCTGGCTGTGAAATGTGTGTTTCCTGCAGGAGTGCCACATGAGCGGCATGGCACTTATGATATGCATATGCTCCATATCTGCGGGCTGGTGTGTGAAGCCCCCTAGCATTCCAAGTAATTACGTTTGTGGAAGGCATAGGGCATGCTGATAGACTGGCACATGTCACAGGCTGCTGGTGATGCTAGGGGTGTAACCTCCAGCGGTTATGAAATGTAGCTGCAATGACAATGAGTGCAGGGGTTTGCTAACTCAAACAAGGGTTATGGGGGTAACCCTAACGTGGTTCAACTGGGGTAGAGCAGATAGACAACGTGTGTCCGCCCAAACTGTTAAGAACGCCATATGGCAACTCACGGCAACGTTCGCAGTTGGGATCCTGTTAAAAGGTGGGGTGGGCTAAAGCTAGCAGTGAGTTGGATGTGTGAGGCTGGAACCGCCTTACGCTTGTGAATGTGTGCGTTAGGCTGCGTCGTATATCATGTGCCAGTGGACTGCAGTCTGGGGTGTGCACATATTTATACTGGTCTACCCAAATACCATACTTCAACTATTGCAACAGGGCAACCCATGCGTGAATTGCATGAGGAGTGCGAATGTCCAATAGGCATGTGGTCTATAGCATGACCATGAGCTGCATTTTGCCATCACATTATGTCATCTGTAGTCTGGGGCGTTACAACTGGAAGTGTCTGTTAGGCCACACGGCCTACGAGCTGTCTTAACTCAGCGACTGCTCAGAAGAGGCATCTGCATCCCTGCTGCTCCGCCGATCTCTCAAGTCTGCCACTGCCTGCAGCACATCCCTCCTTTCCCAAAGTACCTGCTCGCAGTTGGGAGAAGCTGTTGATTGCACCGATGAATCCGTTGCTGGCAACCCACGTCTGGGACGGCGACCTCTACAAGTGCACGCCTGCAGACTCGCGCCGCTTTGTCTCTGACTCGGTGAAGTGTGATGTCCTTTGGTTTTGAGCCAGTCCCATGCATCTTCTGCCATGCTGAAGAAATGCGTGGAGCCACCTACGACCACCCGCAGCTGGGCTGGAAGTATTAGGGAGTATTTCAGATTTAAGTCCTGCATTTGACGCTTGACGGTGAGGACGGTACTCTGTTGTCGCTGCTCACCAAGGGCATAGTGTGGGAAGAAGAGGACTTGCGAGTCTCCCACTTTTATCCCTTCCATCTTTCTGGCCTCCCGGAGTACTGTATCTCTGTCTTTAAAGTTCATCAGGTGAATCAGGAAAGGTCTCGGCCTGGGCGGTCCGACGGCGCCCTATGCACCCTCTCCACAACAAAAAAATGAGAGAGCACACCCTCAGACAGCAATGATTTCAATCAGGCTTCAGTGTACATCACTGCACCTCTGCCTTCTGTTTCTTCTGGCAGACCTACCACACGCACATTATTTATCCGTGATCAGCCTCCTGCATCATCCATTCAGCGCTCCAGGGAATGGAATCTGTCCTTGAGGCTGGGGAGACCTCTGCTACCTCCTTCTCTCACTCATGGACCTTCCCAATCAGCTTTCTGTGATCAGCATGCAGGAGCGTAAAATCTGACATGGCCTTGTTGATGCGACCTTCGAGAGATGTGTTGTTCTATGTCAACGCTTTGCCGATCTGTGTCACTGCCTAAAGTACAGAGTCTATCTTTGATTCCAGACTGGTGGCTGTGGAGGAGCCAGGCATTTCAAGTTCTTGGTCTGACTTAGTTGGGTCCGATGCTGAGCACGTGGGCGCTGCTCCCATTCCTGTGTGCTGGCTGCCCACTCTACTGAGAGTGCAATGTCCGTTGCGAGCAGACAATGAGGTAATTTTCTAAGCTCCTCTCACTTAACTGCACTTCGGAGAGGATCCACCCATGTGGCCTCCCAGACAATCACGTATTAAGCACAGCATTGCTTTTCATGTACCGAAGCCAACCCAGGCTACGGGTCAGTTTTGTGCATCCACTACGTCAGCTCAGTGTGAATAGATTCCTTGTAGATTCCTAATTACAATCCAGACAGTATTTGTGCGCTCTCTAGGTTAGACTATGCCCGTGTCGCTTGCTCTTGAAATGCACACAGGCCGGCTCCGGGCCTCCCTCAGCCAAAATTCAATGCTAAACATACTGCCTGTGCCTGCACAGGAGGGCAAGGCATTGGGCCATGTGCTGTCCAGCCCACCGTGTTGTATGTCTGCACCCCTAGTCTTGATGCGGTCGTCGGGGCGGTATATGTTCCTGTTGCGTGTGCCCACGGGAGCACACCCGCTGTCTTCACTCTGTGCACAGCACCTTGTAATGGGGTCTCTCCCATCCCCACAGGTTGCAGCGGTACATTGGCCCGCAAATAGGCCTCAGAGCTTCTCACTGCCGCACCACATGCCCTCCAGTGCCTAGACTATATAGGGGGGTCCCCAGCATGTCCTAGCTTGACCAGCACGTACCTTTTAGCCCAATATGCTCACATCTCAGATGCACTCCCTTGCACGGTGCACAGCACTGCTCGGGCCCATGCTGCCGATCGGAGCCTCACTCACTTCCTCTGCTCATCCGTGCTGTTGTGTTGATGGAATTGGAGCCCCGTCAATGTTTGACCCCAAAGTCTTAGCTCGCAACCTTTTCACTCACTGCGGCCTCATGTAGTGGCATTCAGCAGTCTACTGAAGTCTGGCGCGGCCTTCTGCACTGCCTCAGCACCCAACCAGTTCCACACATTTCGCAGTCTGTCTCCACACCTGGCAATAGGCCACAGTACGCCTCAGGACCGGCACTCCACCATTTGCAGCCTCTGTCAAGTGATTCCAACCTGCTGCCTGCGCTCAGTGAGTACTACTATGCAGCAGGGTCCCACCAGGGTTTACACTTCTCCCGGGGACCCTTCACTCTGCCCCGGACACTTGCAGCAGCTCCCTGCCGGGCCAGCAGCGACCCTCTTCCGCAGTGCTCAGGGCCAGTCTCCGCTCACCATGACAGGTAATCGCTGCACACCTCACCTGGCCACCGCAGTCCAGCTTTGAGAGGGTCAATCAGGCCTCGGCCCCTGCAGACGCCCTTCTCTCGGTGTTGCTCAGCTTCTAAAGGCCCAAAGAAGCAAAGTCTTCCATTGCTCTTCTTAGAAATAACAACTGCTTAGTGCATTTTGGTGGCTACCTTTTATTCAATTGTGTTGACAGCCTCAGGGTGGTCTTTCCCCCCAACATTTTGCCTACCTCCTCCATTTTCTGACTAAATTTTTGCTGGCTTTCGGACTCTGCACAATTTACCACTGCAAAACAGGGGTATCTATATGTCCCTGGTAAAGTGCACTACAGGTGCCCAGGGCTTGTAAATTAAATACTATTAATGGCCTTGCAGCACTTAAGTAGCCCTCTAACCATGGCTCAGCCATGGCTCAGGCCTGTCACTGGAAAGCCAACATAAACCTCTTGCCAGGCCCAAATATTCCCTTTTTGTACGTTTAAGTAACCCCTAAAATACGCCCTGGACAACTCATAGGTCAGGGTGGAATGTATTGAGAAGGGAGGACATGATACATTTAAGTTTTACAGGTCCTGGTAGTGAAAAACTCTCAAACTCGTTTTTCACTACTGCATGCCTATCTCTTCCAAAGGGTAATATTGGGAATACCTTATTACACTTTTTTAAGTGCAATTACTAATTGTGAAGTTTAGTGTCTTCGAAATCCCAATTTAAAATCACAACTTACGGTAAAGTTGGATTTTAAATTACAATTCTGAAAATTCCACTTTTAAAAAGTTTTCATTTTCATACTTTAGCCTTTTGGTACCGGCTGCCTGTCTCTGATACACATCTGGATAGGGTGACAGCAGGTCTTTGTGTATTCTCCCAAGACAGACACACACAATGGGAGCTTAGGTGTGACTTGATGGGCCATCCTGGGAGGATAGGAGGGAGGAGCTAGACCCAGCCTCACTTAGACCAGAATAGGCTGTGTCCACTCCCCACACACAGGACTGTGCACCCCCCTATAGTGAGTCTGGAGCCCAGACAGGAAGGGAGGACCTCTGTGCACTTCATAGATCTCTTGTTGAAGTCTCTCCCACTTCAAAGGTACAACTAACTATACATTCTGGACCTCTGACACTACCACTTCAGTACACTTCTGGAACTTTTAAGACTGCCAGGAAGAAGAACCTCTGTGCTGCTAAAGGAATGCCACTTTTCTGGACTACTGCCTTTTTGTTCTGCTCTGCTGTCTGCTTTTCCCCTGCCTGTGTAAGAAGGACTGGACCTGCATCACTTGACTTCAAGGACTAGCTGGCTTACCTCCTCATCTGAAATCTCAGGGACATAAAATACTTCCTACTTAACTGCTTCTGCACCTGGACTCTGCCATCTGTGAGTATACCCTGTCAAGTGATGCCACCCCAGTCCTAGACCCTTGGAAGGGAGGCCTCGGGTGCTTGCTTCAGCAAAATCCACACTTCCTCTCTCAGACCAGAGCATTGGCACCACTGCGTGGATCAGAACCGGTGCATCATTCCTGTTGCATGGATTGACCACAATTTATCGCAGTTAGAACCACCACTGTGTGACATTCGTCCCGGATCGAGGTCTTCGCATCTCCATCGACAGGATTCCCGATGATGATGCAGCGAAGTTCACATTATACCCCCTGTGCTTAGTGGAGCCGATGCATCACCGCTGCTGCATGGTCAGGACCTGCACATCATCACCACTGCGAGGATCCACAACAACGCATTGCTTCGACATTGACGCATCGCTTCGGCTGCATCCGGCATCCTCCACGTCATCAGAATCTCTGACATTGAAGAAAACCAGTATTAAGGTACTCTGACTCAGTGGGACCAACCTTGGCCCTGTAGCCAGCCCACGCTCGATCACAGTCGTCTTGAACCTTTGACTTTCTCCCGGACCAGTTAAACCGAATATCCCTTGTTGGCGCTTTGTGCTTTTTAACACTTTTTTTAATGTCATTCTTTAAAAATCAATATCTCTGGTTCTAATTATTGGATTTTTGTCATTTTGGTCTTGTTTTATTTATTAAATAAAGCTCTATTTGTCTAATCAGGTCTGGTATAATTTTGTGTGATGTTTTCACTGTTTTACTGTTTGAAGTCTTGTACATTTCATTAAAAGTTAGGCTTCACTGCTCTGTGCCAAGCTACCAAGGGGTGAGCACAGGTTAATTTAGGGTGTGTTTGTGATGTACCCTGACTAGGATTGTAGTTCCTGCTTGGACAAGGTGCATACCTCTGTCAACCAGAAACCCAATTTCTAACACCTCTGTCTTTGGTTATTCCTCTAACCTCTTTCCTCATGTAAACTGGAATTCTTCTCAAGCAATGTTTCACTGGCAAAGCCTTTTCTTTCATTTTACCTTGGTGCTTATATTTCTTCATTTCTCCAGTTTTGTCTGCAGATAAAGTTGTGTTTACCTACACTGGTTTCTACACTCCAGTCTGTAAAAAAATTGACCCCATACCCTGGCCAAAGTGTTGTTCACCATTGTCCGCTTTCTCAGTACGTAAAATTATGTTCTGAATTTCATAATATTTTCTTCCTCCTCTTCTTCCACACTTATTTAATCATTGCTGCTTCTGAATCTTTCCCCGCACATTTTTGCAAAATTGCCTCTTCTGTTGCAGTGTTTGAATCGTTGGAATCTTTTATCCTGTACTGGCCGAGTTCTGATGTTTGTAAATTGTGTTGGGATGCCACATTGTTACCATACTTTGCTGATTGTCCTTTATTTTCTCTTGCTATGCCCATTTGTGTGTGTCTATCTTTCTCCTTATCTTTTTACCTACATTGACCCCCTTGCACGTTTTCTTCTCCAGTATTTCTAATTCTTTCAAGCATCTTGTTGATTCTTTTTACGTTTTTCAATGGGTGACACTTAAGGTAGTATTGAGGTCTAGCTGAGAATATGTTTGTATTATTTAATTTCTACACTGTATTATGCGCTGGCCACTAATCAGTTGGTCAGAATTCCATCAAACTCACAGGCAGCACCAGGTTATTTTAGGCTTGTTATAAATTGATCTGTTGTTTTGTTTTCTCTTTGTGGGCTGGAACAAATCAGAGATGTTATTTCCCACTGCGTCTACGACTTTCCCATGAAACTCAAATGCTCTCTGTCACCCTACATTGAATGTTGTCATTGGTAATGCTTTTTTTCTACTCGGCCGATAGTACATTCCATCAAGTGCCTCTAAATAGTTGTAAACAAGTTCGCAGTCTTTTCATGGTATAAGGGCCTTGACTGTTGTTTTTAGGAAGAGTAGAGGTTAATTGACTGAATCCATTTTAAACATGCTCAAACATCAAAACGAGCATTACATTCTTTTACGTGTTTACACATTTGTTCTTACGCACATGAGATTTTTTATGAAGATTATTTTAGACTTTTAATGGGTATGTAACCCTATTTGCTTTTTCAGTCACTGTTCAGTCCATTGTTGAGCTACCTACCATCAACAATATTGTTTTAACGCCTTCGCAGCTAGGCCTTTTCCCCACATGTGCTAAGCCTTATTTTGGCTATTTGGGGTAGTTCACCCTTAGGCGCTTGTAGCTGTTTGACCACAAAGGGTATCCACGCCAAATTTGCGTCCTTTTCTTCCAACATGATGGGGATTCTCAAGGTACCCAGGGTTTGTAGATTCCCCTTGAGGGGACCCAGAAATTATCAAAAATTTTGCTAAATGTTGTGTTTTTTTTGCAAAAATGGGAAAAAAGTGCTGCAAATGCAAGTGTCTGGTTTTTCCCTGCAAATGGTATCAACAAAGCATATGTGGAGCTGAATTTACAATTTTCCCAGCTTTTAGGGACAAGCACACTTTTGTCAGAAAACCAACATTTTTTACACAGTTTTGGCATTTTACTGGGACATAGCCTATATTTGCAAATGTTTGTGCATTTAACCTTCTTCCAGTTAATGGTATAAATGGGTATGAAAGCAATAATGGATCAAGGAAAGCTATACAATTTTGAAAAGTAGACACAATTCTGAATTCAGCAAGGGGTCATTTGTGTAGATCCTTCAAGGTTTCTTTATAGAAATTAACAGTTGCAGATAGGAAAAATTGAAAATGAGTTGAAAAAAACAGCCATTTGAGCCAATGTTTTCACCTGTAACTTCTTCTAATTACGACAGCTGTTTGAAAGCAATATACTGTTACATCAGCTGGACCTTTTTGGTTGTGGGGATATATAGAACTTGTACGTTCACCAAGAACCCGACGAACCCAGAGCCAATAACTGAGCAGCGTATTGCAATGGTTTTTTATTATGTACTGGGTATATTGCAATCAATTTTGGGAAAATAAATGCATGGAGAAATTGGAATGAAAGACACTTATGTATTTCTGAAATTGGAACAAAATATAGAGTTTAAAAACAGTAGATCTATGCACATTTCTGAAATTGTGAGTACCCATACTAGCATAAGAATAATAGGACATTTTTCAAAGTGACTTCTTTTTTACACATTCTCTTTCATTTGGAAGGCAGATAGGCATCGAAAGTCAATAGGTAATAACAGTTGCTCTACAATTCTGTGTTACCCTAAGTCTCCCGATATAAATGGTACCTCACTTGTGTGGGTAGGCCTAGTGCCCATGACAGGAATCGGCTCAAAATGCAACGCAGACACACTTTATTTTTACAGTGAAAACTGTCCCTTTTTTTGCAAAGTACCTACCTGAAGATTTTGAACCCTAACTCTGCTGGAACCTAGGTATACCTAGCAAACATATAGATTTTGGGAAACTAGACACCCAGGGGAATCCAGCATGGGGTGACTTGTCTGGCTCTCACCAGGTTCTGTTACCCAAAATCCCTTGCAAATCTCAACATTTGTCCAAAAAAACACATTTTCCTCACATTTCTGTGGTGGAAAGTTCTGAAATCTGCGTGGATCCACAAAATTCTACCCACCCCACATTCCCCATAGTCTTTCAAGAACAATGGTACCTCACTTGTGTGGTTAGGCATAGTGCCCCTGACAGTAAATGGCCCAAAACACAACGTGGACACACCACATTTTCACAGTGAAAACTGACCCTGTTTTTGCAAAGTGCCTACCTATAGATTTTGAACCCTAGCTCTGACAGCACCTAGGAAAAGTTAGTAAACCTATACCTTTTTGAAAAACAGACACCGAGGGGAATCCAGGAGGGGGTGACTTCGCTGGCTCTCACTAGGGTCAGAATCCCTTTCAAGCCTCAGAAATTGTAAAAAAAACACAATTTACTCACATTTCTGTGGTGGAAAATTCTGGAATCTGAGTGGATCCACAAAATTCCAACCACTCTGTAATCCCCAAAGACTTCTGAGAAAAATGGTACCTCACTTGTGTGGGTAGGCTTAGTGCCCGCGACAGGAAACGGCCCAAAACGCAATGTGGACACACCACATTTTCACTGTAAAAACTGACCCTTTTTTTGCAAAGTGTACCTGCAGATTTTGAATCCTAGCTCTGCCGGCACCTAGGGAAACCTAGCAAACCTATACAATTTTGAAAGCTAGACACGCTGGGGAATTCAGGATAGGGTGACTCATCTGTCTCACCAGTGTTCTGATACTCAGAATCCCTTGCAAACCTCAGAAATTGTCAAAAAAACAAATTTTCCTCACATTTCTGTAGTGGAAACTCTGGAATCTGTGTGGATCCACACAATTCTACCCACTCTGCATTTCACAAAGCCTTCGAGAAAAATGGTACCTCACTTGTGTGGGTAGGCTTAGTGCCCACGACAGGAAACGGCCCAAAACGCAATGTAGACACACCACAATTTCACAGTGATAACGGACCCTTTTTTTACAAGTGACTAGCTGTAGATTTTGAACTCAGGCTCTGCTGGTACTACGGAAACTGTTAGAATCCGGGTTCTCTGGTTGGCACAGGTAGGTACTTGTGACAAGCAGAGAACCTTTCCTCTAGTCAGGGTAAGGGGTTACACTCCTAAAACAACCCCTGCTCTCCCTCTAGGTAGCTTGGCGCGAGCAGACAAGGCTTATCTCAGAGCGTTATAGGTTAAGCATTTGTGAACACATACACTAACCAAGTGACAACACTACAAATGGACGCCACACAGGTTTTTATATTAAAAATAAGGATTCTTCATATAGAGTTACCACAAGACCATTAAACGACAAAAATACACAATACTGTTACTTTAGATTTTAGAAGTTTGCTTAGTTCTCTTAAGTTCTTTTTTTTTTTTTTTTTTTTAGTCCTCATTTTGCAATACTTGTGCAGGTTTTGATATTGGAGACCAGAGCTGCTATTTCAACTGTCCCGGGCAACTCAGAAAACCCTCAAAAGAAAGTTTTTCCTTGCAGCTGGAAGCCAGTTATCACCTAGACACAACGAAGGGGGCCATCCACCCTTAGTTATTTAGTGTATTGCCTGGGTTAAATCATTGGACTTTAGTCACAAGGATTAGAGAAATGCTCCCAAATTTCCCAGAAGTTGTATTTTTTCCTGGGCTTTCCGCTTCTATCTAATCTGTTCACTCTACCAATGGATTTCCACCAATCCAAGTGTTTAGGAGGTGTGGTGCAAACCCAGTTAATACATATTTCTCTACGTGCTAAAAGAATTAATACAAAAAGTAAATTCTCCTGTCTTAGACCTAAATTACTTGTATTTACAATTGTTTTGAAGATCCCAAAGATTACCAATTCCATACTTACAGTTATTTGTTGACCAAGAAGGTCCGTCAACGTCTTACCAACTTTTAGCCAGAAGTCTTCGAGATGGGGGCACTGCCAGAACATATGTATATCATCTGCCTTATCTTCGCCGCATTTTGGACATTTTTTCACTTGTTGATGACTTTGGAACTTAGAAAGTTTTTTTGGGGTCCAGTAGGCTCTGTGAATAGTGAAGATGTGATTTCTCCTTAGTGCGGCGGACTGAATGATACCCCAGCATTTCCCCATTGATACTTGCCATATGTCTTGAAGATCTGTAGTAGGCAGCGAGATCCCCCAGGTCGAATCAGGAATCGTAAAATGTTCTTCTCCAGCTGCTATTAGAGACCAGTACCACAATGATACTTCTTTTTTCTGGAGACCGACTCCAAGCATCTTGAGTTCCAGTTGCTGGTTACCCTTAAGTGGTTCTGTTATTGAGTTTATCCAGCTCAAAAGTTGGTAATATTTAAACTTTGATAGGCGATCTTCTGTGGCAGATGTTAACAGATCCCAACCAATCAATGTGTTATTTGGGATAAGTTCCCCCCAGTTCAGGATTCCTGCTCTCCTTAACGGTAAGGCCAGTTGATCTTTGAGGCAGTCCGGAGTTCCGGGGGAATCCCAGACTGGAGAGTATTTACTATAATAGGGGATCTTTAAAGTTTTCCTGATTTGCAACCATAACTTAGCTGCCGACAGGAGAATTTTCAGTTTAATCTTTTTAAAGAATTTTTGATGACCAAATTTAAATAGGAAGTGTCCTCCTGTGTCTACCATCGCTTGTAAGTGTGGTGGATATACTTCATAGTTTTGCAAGAGTATCCTAGTGTGTTTAAATTGAAAGGCCTTACAATACTCTAGTATGTCTGGACTTGCTATACCACCTTGGATCTTTGTTCTTCTTAGTTTTTTCCAGGCTATTCTCCGACATTTAGAGTTCCATATAAAACCGTTTAGTTCTCCCTGTAGTTTAAGTATAGAAGACTTATTGAATTCCAGGGGAATTGCGCTAAAAATAAAGGTGAATTTTGGGAGAATGGCCATCTTGATGATGTTAGATCTGCCTAAGAATGTTAAGGGGAGCCCGCTCCAGGTTTTCAAAAGTTTCCTTACTTCCGTTAGGACTCTGTTAAAGTTTATTTGTGGTAACGCATCAATATCCTTGACTATGTCCAACCCAAGGTATCTGATCTTTGATTTCACCAGCTGCAGGTTGCTTATAGTGTTCCACTCCAGGATTTCTGATTTTGATTGATTTATCTGATAACCTGAAATGTAACCAAAGTCTTGTATCATTTGCTCAATTTCGGGGATTGCTTCAGCGGAGTTGTTAGTGAAGATCATTAGATCATCGGCATATAATGCAACCTTTTTGATCCAGTTTTTGTGGCAAAATGGTTTTATCCTTGAATTATTTCTGATAGAATAAGCAAGGGGTTCTATATATAGGTTAAAAAGTAGGGGGGAGAGCGGACAGCCTTGTCTGGTGCCTCTTTTAATAGCTATTTTTTCCGACAGGTTATCATTCACTAAGATTTTAGCTGAAGGGGAGCTATAGATGTTCCTTATGGCCTCCAGGAAATTGGGCCCTAACTTGAATTTCTCTAAGACGGCATGTAAGAAGACCCAGTTGACTCTGTCAAAAGCTTTGGCCGCGTCTAATGTTATAACAGAGAGGGGCACCTTTTGATGGACTGAAATGTCTATTGCTCCTATGAGTTGATGAGTGAGGTCTTGTAGCTGCCTGCCTTTTATGAAGCCTTTTTGATCTTCATGGATGATATTCTCTACACATTTACTCAGCCTCTTTGTGAGAATCTGTGTATAGATTTTATAATCACAGTTTAAGAGTGATATGGGTCTGTAAGATTCACATTTGGCTGGATTTTTTTCTGGTTTTAAGATTAGTGTTATTGTTGCTTCATTCCATGAGGGTGGTTGTCTCTTTTTTTCCAGAAAAATATCATTAAAGAGGGATGTTAAGTAGGGTGCTAAGGTTTCCTGAAGAGCTATATATAATTCATTTGGGATGGAATCTGGGCCTGCCGCTTTTGCTTTTTTAAGTTCTTTTAATACCTGAGTAACTTCTTCTACGGAGATTTCAACATTTAGTTCTATGCTCTGGGCCGAAGAGATGCTCGGGAGATTCAGGTTCTGTAAATACCTATCTATCTGTGCTTTTGTGGGGAAGCAGTCTTCAGAGTAGAGGCCCCCAAAGAATCGCTCAAATTCCTCCTTAATGGTTGTTTCATCCAAGGTTTTTGTAGGGGGGTTCCCTGCTACAAGCTCTTTGATTTTGTTTCTAGCTTGGTCCGATTTTATTTTCCATGCGAGTAGCTTACCACAACCTTCACCATATTCGTGATGGCCAAGTTTACTCGTCTCCCACTTTTCTTTTACCCTTGCCTCCAAAGAATCTCTTAAAGATGTTTCTTTAGTTCTCTTAAGTTCTTAAATGCAACACTTTAAGTCAATGTACCTTAGATGCGGCACACAGGGCAACGAAAGTGTTGCAACGATGCTGATGCGATTAAGTTTTTGGTGCAAAGAAATAAAGACGTGAAGATCTTCCAGATGCGTTACGCTTCTCCGATGTTGCGAGAAGGCTCGACTCGATGCATCGGCTGCAGCGGCGTTACCCCTTTACGCGATGTGACGACAGCAGCCTTGGCAGCGGCACTCTTCTCCGACGTTTGCGATACGCTTCCATTTGATGCGATGCTGCAGCGGCGTCAACCCTTTACGCGATGCGACGACAGCTGCTCCGACAGCAGCACGCTTCTCTGTGGATGCGAGGCGCTTTTCTTGATGCAGTGCAATGCGACAACTACGATGGCTGCGATGGCGACACGCTTCTTCCTCGATGCGAGACTCTTCACTTGATGCGGTGCAATGCGTCAGCTACGATGGCTGCGATGGCGACACGCTTCTTCGGCGTTGCGAGATACTTCCGGAATGATGCGAGACGCTTCCGCTCGATGCGATGCTGCAGCGGCGACACCCTTTGCGAGATGCGACGACAACAGCTCCGACGGCAGCACGCTTCTCCTTCTCGAGTCGCGCTTCCAGGTCCTTGCGACACGCAGTCCTTCAGAAGGCCCAACAACAGCAGCAGGCACTTAAAAAAGACTCTGGGGAGCTGGGGGTGAAGTCCACTGGTCCTGGGACTTCGTTCAGGGGGCAAGCTCAGCACAAGCCCTTGGAGATCTTTTAAGCACAAGTTGAAATACAGTCTTTGTAGTCTTTTCTCCTCTCCTTTCAGCAGCAAGGCAACCACTGTAGGCCAATCCCCCAGGTCAGGGACAGTACTCCTCCTTACAGCTTTCCCAGTTCCTTCTCCTCAGGCAGAGGTTCTTCTTGTCAAGCAGGATCTAATTTCTTGGGAGTAGGGTCCCAATACTTATACCCCTAATTCCTTTGTTCCTCTGGGGTAGAGTGGCCTTTGCCCAGTCAAAACCAGTTCTTGAGCACTTTGTTGACATGGCTCTGCCTTTCTATTCAGGGTGCAGGGCAGAGACATCAGCCGCCCCACAGGAGGTGGAGCCAGCATTGTGGTGGCAGAGCACAGCCCTATTCAGAGTCCAGGTGCACTCCTCCCACCCATCTGGATGTCAATCTCTCTATTCACCACCAGGCTACCTAGCCCTGCCCCTCTGGGTTTCCCCAGCCCTGTCACTCACACAAACCAGACAGGCAGATACACATCATAGCAGAGGTGGGCTGAAATGGTTAGGCAAGCAAATACCAACTTTCTAAAAAGTGGTATTTGCAAACAGAGAATATTAAAATAAACTTTACTAAAAGATGTATTTTATTATTCTGAGTTCAGGCATACTAAACTTGATTTTCTACCATGTTCCCTGGATCTGTTAGGATCATAGGACGTAACAATTCTAACAGCCCATTCTGGCCTATGGAGAACAGGTAGCCTTACAATAGTGAAAAATGAAAATGACTGTAATTTACTATTAGGACATGCCACACACATCAGGGCTTGTCCTACCTTATGCTTACAATGCACCCTGCCCTTGGGCCTACCATAGGGGTGACTAATATGAAGTTAAGGGAAGGTTTAGGGACTCGGAAGTGGGTGCACTTGCCCAGTCAGCATGACAGTACCAGACTGCACGCAGGTTCTGCAATGGCAGACCTTAGACACATTTTACTAGGCCGCTTCTGTGGGTGGCACAACCAGTGCTGCAAGCCCACCAGCAGCATTTGTATTTACAAGCCCTGAGCACTCCTGGTGCACTTTACTGGGGTCTGACAGTAAACCAAAAAAGTCAATCATGGAATCCAACCAACATATACATTTTACAGAGGGAGAGCATATGCACTTTAGCACTGAACAGCAGTGGTAAAGTGCCCAGGGTCATAGAATAGCCAACAACAGGTCAGAAAAAGTACAGGTGGAAGGCGAAAAGTTTAAGGACCATCTGGCCAAAAGGGCCAGGTCCAACAGAAACCTAGCAAAACTATACATGATTAAAAAACTAGACATCCAGGGGAATCCAGCATAGGGTGACTTGTCTGGCTCTCACCAGGTTCTGTTACCCAGAATCCTTTGCAAACCTCAAAACTGTCAAAACAATACATTTCCCTCACATTTCTGCGGTGGAAAGTTCTGGAATCTGTGTGGATCCACAAAATTCCACCCACCCCGCATTTCCAAAAGTCTTCCGAGAAAAATAGCACAGCACTTCTGTGAATAAGCCTAGTGCCCGTGACAGGAAACGGCCCAAAACGCAACATGGACACACCACATTTTCACAGTGAAATTGGAATTTTTTTTTGCAAGGTGCCTACCTGTAGGTTTTGAACTCTAGCTCTACCGGGACCTAGGGAAACCTAGCAAACCTATACATTTTTTAAAACTAAACACCCAGGGAAATCCAGGATGGGGTGACTTCTCTGGCTATCACCAGGGTCTGATAACCAGAATCCCTTTCAAACCTCAGAAATTGTCAAAAAAACAAATTTTCGTCGTGGTGGAAAATTCTGGAATCTGTGTGGATACACAAAATTCGCACCACTCTGTATTCCACAAAGTCTTCTGAGAAAAATGGTATCTCACTTGTGTGGGTAGGCATAGTGCCTGCGACAGGAAACAGCCCAAAACTTAACGTGGACAGACCACATTTTCACAGTGAAAACTGACCCTTTTTTTGCAAAGTCCCTAGCTGCAGATTGTGAACCCTAGCTCTGCCGGCACCTAGGGAAAACTAGCAACCTTATACATTTTTGAAAACTAGACACACAGGGAAATCCGGGATGGGGTCACTTGTCTGGCACTCACCATTTTCTGTTACCCAGAATCCCTTGCAAACCTCAAAATTTGTCAAAAAAACACATTTTCCTCAAATTTCTGTGGTGGAAAATTCTGGAACTACGTGGATCCACAAAAATCCACCCACCCTGCATTCTCCAAAGTCTTCAGAGAAAAATGGTACCTCACTTGTGTGGGTAGGCTTAGTGCCCGCGATAGGAAACGACCCATAACGCAATGTGGACACACCACATTTTCACAGTGAAAACTGAACTCTTTTTGCAAAGTGCCTACCTGCAGACTTTGAACCCTAGCTCTGCCAGCACCTAGGGAAACCTAGCAAACCTATACCTTTTTGAAAACTAGACACCCTGGTAAATTCAGGATAGGGTGACTTGTCTGTCTCTCACTAGGTTCTGTTACCCAGAATCCCTTGCAAACCTCAACTTTTGTCCCAAAAAACACATTTCCTCACATTTCTGTGGTGCAACGTTCTGAAATCTGTGTGGATCCACAGAATTCTACCCACCCCGCATTCACCAAAGTCTTCCGAGAACAATGGTACCTCACTTGTGTGGGTAGGCCTAATGCCCGCGACAGGAAACAGGCCAAAACACATTGTAGAAACACCACATTTTCACAGTGAAAACTGACCCCTTTTTTACAAGTGCCTAGCAGTAGATTTTGAACTCAAGCTGCTGGTACCTAGGGAAACCTAGCAAAACTATACATTTTTAGAAACTAGACATCCAGGGGAATCCAGCATAGGGTGACTGTCTGGCTCTCACCAGGTTCTGTTACCCAGAATCCCTTGCAAACCTCAACTTTTGTCCAAAAAAACACATTTCCTCACATTTCTGTGGTGCAACGTTCTGGAATCTGTGTGGATCCACAGAATCATACCCACCCCTCATTCCCCAAAGCCTTCTGAGAAAAATGGCACCTCACTTGTGTGGGTAGGCCTAGTGCCCGTGACAGGAAACAGCCCAAAACTCTTTGTAGACACACCACATTTTCATAGGGAAATCTGACCCTTTTTTTCCAAGTGCCTAGCTGTAGATTTTGAACTCGGGCTCTGCTGGTACCTAGGGAAACCTAGCAAAACTGTACATTTTTTAAAACTAGACACCCAGGGAAATCCAGCATAGGGTGACTTGTCTGGCTCGCACCAGATTCTGTTACCCAGAATCCTTTGCAAACCTCAAAACTGTCAAAGCAACACATTTTCCTCACATTTCTGTGGTGGAAAGTTAAGGAATCTGTGTGGATCCACAAAATTCCCCCCCCCTCCGCATTCCCCAATGTCTTCCGAGAAAAATAGCACCGCACTTGAGTGAATAGGCCTAGTGCCTGTGACAGGAAATGGCCCAAAACGCAACGTGGACACACCAAATTTTCACAGTGAAAACGGACCCTTTATTGCAAAGTGCCTACCTGTAGAATTTGATCTTTAACTCTGCCGGCACCTAGGGAAACCTAGCAAACCTATACATTTTTGAAAACAAGACACCAAGGGGAATTTAGGATAGGGTGATGTTTCTGGCTCTCACCAGGTTCTGTTACCCAGAATCCCTTGCAAACCTCAAAATTTGTCTAATAAACACATTTTCCTCACATTTATGTGGTGGAAAGTTCTGGAATCTGTGTGGATCCACAAAATTCCACCCACCCCGCATTCCCCAATGTCTTCCAAGAAAAATGGTACCTCACTTGTGCGGGAAGGCCTAGTGCCCATGACAGGAAATGGCCAAAATGCAATGCGGACGCACCACATTTTCACAACGAAAACTGACCCTTTTTTGCAAAGCGCCTAGCTGTAGATTCTGAACCCTAGCTCTGCCCGCACCTATAGAAACCTAGCAAACCTATACATTTTTGAAAACTAGACACCCAGGGGAATTCATGATAGAATGACTTGTCTAGCTCTCACCAGGTTCTGTTACCCAGAATCTCTTGAAAACCTCCAAATGTGTCCAAATAAACATCTTTTCCTCAATTTCTGTGGTGGAAAGTTCTGACATTTGCGAGGATTCACAAAACTCCACCCACCCCACATTCCCCATAGTCTTTCAAGAACAATGGTACCTCACTTGTGTGGGTTGGCCTAGTGCCCCTGACAGTAAATGGCCCAAAACACAACGCGGACACACCACATTTTCACAGTGAAAACTGACCCTTTTTTTTGCAAAGTGCCTACCTGTAGATTTTGAACCCTAGCTCTGCCGGCACCTAGGGAAACCTAGTAAACCTATACATTTTTGAAAACCAGACACCCAGGGGAATCAATCCAGGATGTGTTGACTTCTCTGGCTCTCACCAGGTTCTGAAAACCAGAATCCTTTTCAAACCTCAGAAATTGTCCAAAAAACACAATTTACTCACATTTCTGTGGTGGAAAATTCTGGAATCTGCCTGGGTCCACAACATTCCAACCACTCTCTATTCCCCAAAGCCTTCTGAGAAAAATGGTATCTCACCTGTGTGGGTAGGCCTAGTGCCAGCGACAGGAAACGGCCCAAAACTCAACGTGGACAGACCACATTTTCATAGCGAAAACGGACCCTTTTTTTGCACAGTGCTAGGCTGCAGATTTTGAACCCTCGCTCTGCTGGCACCTAGGGAAACCTAGCAACCCTATACATTTTTGAAAACTAGACACCCAGGAAAATCCAGGATGGGGTCACTTGTCTGGTACTTACCTAGTACTGTTACCCAGAATCCCTTGCAAACCTCAAAATGTGTCCAAAAAACACATTTTCCTCACATTTCTGTGGTGGAAAATTCTGGAACTATGTGGATCCACAAAATTCCACCCACCCTGCATTCTCCATAGTCTTCAGAGAAAAATGGTACCTCACTTGTGTGGGTGGGCTTAGTGCCCGCGACAGGAAACGGCCCAAAACGCAATGTGGACACACCACATTTTCACAGTGAAAACGGACCCTTTTTTGCAAAGTGTACCTGCAGATTTTGAATCCTAGCTCTGCCGGCACCTAGGTAAACCTAGCAAACCTACATAATTGTGAAAGCTAGACACTCTGGGGAATTCAGGATAGGGTGACTCACCTGTCTCACCAGGTTCTGATACCCAGAATCCCTTGCAAACCTCAGAAATTGTCCAAAAAAAACAATTTTCCTTACATTTCTGTGGTGGAAACTCTGGAATCTGCGTGGATCCACACAATTCTACCCACTCTGCATTTCAAAAAGCCTTCCGAGAAAAATTTTACCTCACTTTTGTGGGTAGGCTTAGTGCCCGCGACAGGAAACTGCCCAAAATGCAATGTGGACACACCACATTTTCACAGTGAAAACGGACCCTTTATTGCAAAGTGCCTACCTGTAGAATTTGATCTTTAACTCTGCCGGCACCTAGGGAAACCTAGCAAACCTATACATTTTTGAAAACAAGACACCAAGGGGAATTTAGGATGGGGTGATGTTTCTGGCTCTCACCAGGTTCTGTTACCCAGAATCCCTTGAAAACCTCAAAATTTGTCTAATAAACACATTTTCCTCACATTTATGTGGTGGAAAGTTCTGGAATCTGTGTGGATCCACAAAATTCCACCCACCCCGCATTCCCCAATGTCTTCCAAGAAAAATGGTACCTCACTTGTGCGGGAAGGCCTAGTGCCCATGACAGGAAATGGCCAAAATGCAACGCGGACGCACCACATTTTCACAACGAAAACTGACCCTTTTTTGCAAAGCGCCTAGCTGTAGATTCTGAACCCTAGCTCTGCCCGCACCTATAGAAACCTAGCAAACCTATACATTTTTGAAAACTAGACACCCAGGGGAATTCATGATAGAATGACTTGTCTAGCTCTCACCAGGTTCTGTTACCCAGAATCTCTTGAAAACCTCCAAATGTGTCCAAATAAACATCTTTTCCTCAATTTCTGTGGTGGAAAGTTCTGACATTTGCGAGGATTCACAAAACTCCACCCACCCCACATTCCCCATAGTCTTTCAAGAACAATGGTACCTCACTTGTGTGGGTTGGCCTAGTGCCCCTGACAGTAAATGGCCCAAAACACAGCGTGGACACACCACATTTTCACAGTGAAAACGGACCCTTTTTTTTGCAAAGTGCCTACCTGTAGATTTTGAACCCTAGCTCTGCCGGCACCTAGGGAAACCTAGTAAACCTATACATTTTTGAAAACCAGACACCCAGGGGAATCCAGGATGTGTTGACTTCTCTGGCTCTCACCAGGTTCTGAAAACCAGAATCCTTTTCAAACCTCAGAAATTGTCCAAAATACACAATTTACTCACATTTCTGTGGTGGAAAATTCTGGAATCTGCGTGGGTCCACAACATTCCAACCACTCTCTATTCCCCAAAGCCTTCTGAGAAAAATGGTATCTCACCTGTGTGGGTAGGCCTAGTGCCTGCAACAGGAAACGGCCCAAAACTCAACGTGGACAGACCACATTTTCATAGCGAAAACGGACCCTTTTTTTGCACAGTGCCTAGCTGCAGATTTTGAACCCTCGCTCTGCTGGCACCTAGGGAAACCTAGCAACCCTATACATTTTTGAAAACTAGACACCCAGGAAAATCCAGGATGGGGTCACTTGTCTGGTACTTACCTAGTACTGTTACCCAGAATCCCTTGCAAACCTCAAAATGTGTCCAAAAAACACATTTTCCTCACATTTCTGTGGTGGAAAATTCTGGAACTATGTGGATCCACAAAATTCCACCCACCCTGCATTCTCCATAGTCTTCCGAGAAAAATGGTACCTCACTTGTGTGGGTGGGCTTAGTGCCCGCGACAGGAAACGGCCCAAAACGCAATGTGGACACACCACATTTTCACAGTGAAAACGGACCCTTTTTTGCAAAGTGTACCTGCAGATTTTGAATCCTAGCTCTGCCGGCACCTAGGTAAACCTAGCAATCCTACATAATTGTGAAAGCTAGACACTCTGGGGAATTCAGGATAGGGTGACTCACCTGTCTCACCAGGTTCTGATACCCAGAATCCCTTGCAAACCTCAGAAATTGTCCAAAAAAACAATTTTCCTTACATTTCTGTGGTGGAAACTCTGGAATCTGCGTGGATCCACACAATTCTACCCACTCTGCATTTCAAAAAGCCTTCCGAGAAAAAATTTACCTCACTTTTGTGGGTAGGCTTAGTGCCCGCGACAGGAAACGGCCCAAAACGCAATGTGGACACACCACATTTTCACAGTGAAAACGGCCCCTTTTTTCCAAGTGCCTAGCTGTAGGTTTTGAACCCTAGCTCTGCCCGCACCTAGGGAAACCTAGCAAACCTAAACATTTTTAAAAACAAGACACAAAGGGGAATTTAGGATGGGGTGCCTTGTCTGGCTCTCACCAGGTTCTGTTACCCGGAATCCCTTGCAAACCTCAAAATGTGTCAAATAAACACATTTTCCTCACATTTCTGTGGTGGAAAGTTCTGGAATCTGTGAGGATCCACAAAATTCCACCCACCCCGCATTCCCCAAAGTCTTCCAAGAAAAATGGTACCTCACTTGTGTGGGTAGGCCTAGTGCCCGTGACAGGAAATGGCCCAAAACGCAACGTGGACGCACCACATTTTCACAGTGAAAACTGACCCTTTTTTTTCAAGTGCCTATCTGTAGGTTTTGAATCCTAGCTCTGCCCACACCTAGGGAAAACTAGCAAACCTATATATTTCTGAAAAACAGACACCCAGTGGAATCCAGGATGGGGTGACCTCTCTGGCTCTAACCAGGTTCTAATAACCAGTATCCCTTTCAAACCTAAGAAATTGTCAAAAAAACACAATTTACTCACAGTATTGTGGTGGAAAATTCTGAAATCTGCTTGGATCCACAAAATTCCAACCAATCTGTATTCCCCAAAGTCTTCTGAGAAAAATGGTATCCCACTTGTGTGGGTAGGCCTAGTGCCTGCGACAGGAAATGGACCAAAACTCAATGTAGACAGACCACATTTTCACAGTGAAAACGAACACTTTTTTTGCAAAGTGCCTAGTGGCAGATTGTGAACCCTAGCTCTGCCGGCACCTAGGGAAACCTAGGAAACCTATACATTTTTGAAAACTAGACACCCAGGGAAATCCAGGATGGGGTCACTTGTCTGGCTCTCACCTCGTTCTTTTGCCCAGAATCCCTTGCAAACCTCAAAATCTGTAGAAAAAAAATAATTTTCCTCACACTCCTGTGGTGGAAAATTCTGGAACTGCGTGGATCCACAAAAATCCACCCACCCTGCATTCTCCAAAGTCTTCAGAGAAAAATTGTACCTTTTTTTGCATAGGGCCTACCTGCAGACTTTGAACCCTAGCTCTGCTGGCACCTAGGTAAACCTAGCAAACCTAGACATTTTTGAAAACTAGACACCCTGGGGAATTCAGGATAGGTTGACTTGTCTGGCTCTCACTAGGTTCTGTTAAACCTCAAAATGTGTCCAAAATAACACATTTTCCTCAAAATTCTGTGGTGCAACGTTCTGGAATCTGTGTGGATCCCCAGAATTCTACCCACCCTGCATTCCCAAAAGTCTTCCTAGAAAAATGGTACCTCACTTGTGTAGGTAGGCCTAGTGCCCGTGACAGGAAACTGCCCAAAACGCATTGTAGAAACACCACATTTTCACAGCGAAAACGGACCCTTTTTTTGCACAGTGCCTAGCTGCAGATTTTGAACCCTCGCTCTGCTGGCACCTAGGGAAACCTAGCAACCCTATACATTTTTGAAAACTAGACACCCAGGAAAATCCAGGATGGGGTCACTTGTCTGGTACTTACCTAGTACTGTTACCCAGAATCCCTTGCAAACCTCAAAATGTGTCCAAAAAACACATTTTCCTCACATTTCTGTGGTGGAAAATTCTGGAACTCTGTGGATCCACAAAATTCCACCCACCCCACATTCCCCATAGTCTTTCAAGAACAATGGTACCTCACTTGTGTGGGTTGGCCTAGTGCCCCTGACAGTAAATGGCCCAAAACACAACATGGACACACCACATTTTCACAGTGAAAACTGACCCTTTTTTTTGCAAAGTGCCTACCTGTAGATTTTGAACCCTAGCTCTGCCGGCACCTAGGGAAACATAGTAAACCTATACATTTTTGAAAAACAGACACCCAGGGGAATCCAGGATGTGTTGACTTCTCTGGCTCTCACCAGGTTCTGAAAACCAGAATCCTTTTCAAACCTCAGAAATTGTCCAAAAAACACAATTTACTCACATTTCTGTGGTGGAAAATTCTGGAATCTGCGTGGGTCCACAACATTCCAACCACTCTCTATTCCCCAAAGCCTTCTGAGAAAAATGGTATCTCACCTGTGTGGGTAGGCCTAGTGCCTGCAACAGGGAACGGCCCAAAACTCAACGTGGACAGACCACATTTTCATAGCGAAAACGGACCCTTTTTTTGCACAGTGCCTAGCTGCAGATTTTGAACCCTCGCTCTGCTGGCACCTAGGGAAACCTAGCAACCCTATACATTTTTGAAAACTAGACACCCAGGAAAATCCAGGATGGGGTCACTTGTCTGGTACTTACCTAGTACTGTTACCCAGAATCCCTTGCAAACCTCAAAATGTGTCCAAAAAACACATTTTCCTCACATTTTTGTGGTGGAAAATTCTGGAACTATGTGGATCCACAAAATTCCACCCACCCTGCATTCTCCATAGTCTTCCGAGAAAAATGGTACCTCACTTGTGTGGGTGGGCTTAGTGCCCGCGACAGGAAACGGCCCAAAACGCAATGTGGACACACCACATTTTCACAGTGAAAACGGACCCTTTTTTGCAAAGTGTACCTGCAGATTTTGAATCCTAGCTCTGCCGGCACCTAGGTAAACCTAGCAAACCTACATAATTAAGAAAGCTAGACACTCTGGGGAATTCAGGATAGGGTGACTCACCTGTCTCACCAGGTTCTGATACCCAGAATCCCTTGCAAACCTCAGAAATTGTCCAAAAAAAACAATTTTCCTTACATTTCTGTGGTGGAAACTCTGGAATCTGCGTGGATCCACACAATTCTACCCACTCTGCATTTCAAAAAGCCTTCCGAGAAAAATGTTACCTCACTTTTGTGGGTAGGCTTAGTGCCCGCGACAGGAAACGGCCCAAAACGCAATGTGGACACACCACATTTTCACAGTGAAAACGGACCCTTTATTGCAAAGTGCCTACCTGTAGAATTTGATCTTTAACTCTGCCGGCACCTAGGGAAACCTAGCAAACCTATACATTTTTGAAAACAAGACACCAAGGGGAATTTAGGATGGGGTGATGTTTCTGGCTCTCACCAGGTTCTGTTACCCAGAATCCCTTGCAAACCTCAAAATTTGTCTAATAAACACATTTTCCTCACATTTATGTGGTGGAAAGTTCTGGAATCTGTGTGGATCCACAAAATTCCACCCACCCCGCATTCCCCAATGTCTTCCAAGAAAAATGGTACCTCACTTGTGCGGGAAGGCCTAGTGCCCATGACAGGAAATGGCCAAAATGCAACGCGGACGCACCACATTTTCACAACGAAAACTGACCCTTTTTTGCAAAGCGCCTAGCTGTAGATTCTGAACCCTAGCTCTGCCCGCACCTATAGAAACCTAGCAAACCTATACATTTTTGAAAACTAGACTCCCAGGGGAATTCATGATAGAATGACTTGTCTAGCTCTCACCAGGTTCTGTTACCCAGAATCTCTTGAAAACCTCCAAATGTGTCCAAATAAACATCTTTTCCTCAATTTCTGTGGTGGAAAGTTCTGACATTTGCGAGGATTCACAAAACTCCACCCACCCCACATTCCCCATAGTCTTTCAAGAACAATGGTACCTCACTTGTGTGGGTTGGCCTAGTGCCTCTGACAGTAAATGGCCCAAAACACAACGTGGACACACCACATTTTCACAGTGAAAACTGACCCTTTTTTTTGCAAAGTGCCTACCTGTAGATTTTGAACCCTAGCTCTGCCGGCACCTAGGGAAACCTAGTAAACCTATACATTTTTGAAAAACAGACACCCAGGGGATTCCAGGATGTGTTGACTTCTCTGGCTCTCACCAGGTTCTGAAAACCAGAATCCTTTTCAAACCTCAGAAATTGTCCAAAAAACACAATTTACTCACATTTCTGTGGTGGAAAATTCTGGAATCTGCGTGGGTCCACAACATTCCAACCACTCTCTATTCCCCAAAGCCTTCTGAGAAAAATGGTATCTCACCTGTGTGGGTAGGCCTAGTGCCTGCAACAGGAAACGGCCCAAAACTCAACGTGGACAGACCACATTTTCATAGCGAAAACGGACCCTTTTTTTGCACAGTGCCTAGCTGCAGATTTTGAACCCTCGCTCTGCTGGCACCTAGGGAAACCTAGCAACCCTATACATTTTTGAAAACTAGACACCCAGGAAAATCCAGGATGGGGTCACTTGTCTGGTACTTACCTAGTACTGTTACCCAGAATCCCTTGCAAACCTCAAAATGTGTCCAAAAAACACATTTTCCTCACATTTCTGTGGTGGAAAATTCTGGAACTATGTGGATCCACAAAATTCCACCCACCCTGCATTCTCCATAGTCTTCCGAGAAAAATGGTACCTCACTTGTGTGGGTGGGCTTAGTGCCCGCGACAGGAAACGGCCCAAAACGCAATGTGGACACACCACATTTTCACAGTGAAAACGGACCCTTTTTTGCAAAGTGTACCTGCAGATTTTGAATCCTAGCTCTGCCGGCACCTAGGTAAACCTAGCAAACCTACATAATTGTGAAAGCTAGACACTCTGGGGAATTCAGGATAGGGTGACTCACCTGTCTCACCAGGTTCTGATACCCAGAATCCCTTGCAAACCTCAGAAATTGTCCAAAAAAAACAATTTTCCTTACATTTCTGTGGTGGAAACTCTGGAATCTGCGTGGATCCACACAATTCTACCCACTCTGCATTTCAAAAAGCCTTCAGAGAAAAATTTTACCTCACTTTTGTGGGTAGGCTTAGTGCCCGCGACAGGAAACGGCCCAAAACGCAATGTGGACACACCACATTTTCACAGTGAAAACGGCCCCTTTTTTCCAAGTGCCTAGCTGTAGGTTTTGAACCCTAGCTCTGCCCGCACCTAGGGAAACCTAGCAAACCTAAACATTTTTAAAAACAAGACACAAAGGGGAATTTAGGATGGGGTGCCTTGTCTGGCTCTCACCAGGTTCTGTTACCCGGAATCCCTTGCAAACCTCAAAATGTGTCAAATAAACACATTTTCCTCACATTTCTGTGGTGGAAAGTTCTGGAATCTGTGAGGATCCACAAAATTCCACCCACCCCGCATTCCCCAAAGTCTTCCAAGAAAAATGGTACCTCACTTGTGTGGGTAGGCCTAGTGCTCGTGACAGGAAATGGCCCAAAACGCAACGTGGACGCACCACATTTTCACAGTGAAAACTGACCCTTTTTTTTCAAGTGCCTAACTGTAGGTTTTGAATCCTAGCTCTGCCCACACCTAGGGAAAACTAGCAAACCTATATATTTCTGAAAAACAGACACCCAGTGGAATCCAGGATGGGGTGACCTCTCTGGCTCTAATCAGGTTCTAATAACCAGTATCCCTTTCAAACCTAAGAAATTGTCAAAAAAACACAATTTACTCACATTATTGTGGTGGAAAATTCTGAAATCTGCTTGGATCCACAAAATTCCAACCAATCTGTATTCCCCAAAGTCTTCTGAGAAAAATGGTATCTCACTTGTGTGGATAGGCCTAGTGCCTGCGACAGGAAATGGACCAAAACTCAATGTAGACAGACCACATTTTCACAGTGAAAACGAACACTTTTTTTGCAAAGTGCCTAGTGGCAGATTGTGAACCCTAGCTCTGCCGGCACCTAGGGAAACCTAGGAAACCTATACATTTTTGAAAACTAGACACCCAGGGAAATCCAGGATGGGGTCACTTGTCTGGCTCTCACCTCGTTCTTTTGCCCAGAATCCCTTGCAAACCTCAAAATCTGTAGAAAAAAAATAATTTTCCTCACACTCCTGTGGTGGAAAATTCTGGAACTGCGTGGATCCACAAAAATCCACCCACCCTGCATTCTCCAAAGTCTTCAGAGAAAAATTGTACCTTTTTTTGCATAGGGCCTACCTGCAGACTTTGAACCCTAGCTCTGCTGGCACCTAGGTAAACCTAGCAAACCTAGACATTTTTGAAAACTAGACACCCTGGGGAATTCAGGATAGGTTGACTTGTCTGGCTCTCACTAGGTTCTGTTAAACCTCAAAATGTGTCCAAAATAACACATTTTCCTCAAAATTCTGTGGTGCAACGTTCTGGAATCTGTGTGGATCCCCAGAATTCTACCCACCCTGCATTCCCAAAAGTCTTCCTAGAAAAATGGTACCTCACTTGTGTAGGTAGGCCCAGTGCCCGTGACAGGAAACTGCCCAAAACGCATTGTAGAAACACCACATTTTCACAGTGAAAACGGACCCTTTATTTACAAAGTGCCTACCTGTAGATTTTGAACTCTAGCTCTGCCGGCACCTAGGGAAAACTAGCAAACCTATACATTTTTGAAAACTAAGCACCCAGGGAACTCCAGGATGGGGTGACTTCTCTGTCTATCACCAGGTTCTGATAACCAGAATCTCTTTCAAATCTCAGAAATGGTAAAAAAAACACAATTTCCTCACATTTCTGCGGTGGAAAATTCTGGAATCTGTGTGGATCCACAAAATTCCAACCACTCTGTATTCCCCAAAGTCTTCTGAGAAAAATAATATCTCACTTGTGTGGGTAGGCCTAGTGCTTGCGACAGGAAACGGCCCAAAAGTCAACGTGGACAGACCACATTTTCACAGTTAAAACAGACACTTTCTTTGCACAGTGAAAAGCTGTAGATTGTGAACCCTAGCTCTGCCGGCACCTAGGGAAACCTAGCAAACCTCTAAATTTTTGAAAAATACACACCCAGGGAAATCCAGGATCGGGTCGCTTGTCTGGCTCTCACCTAGTTATGTTACCCAGAATCCCTTGCAAACCTCAAAATCTGTCCAAAAAAACACATTTTCCTCACATTTCTGTGGTGCAACGTTCTGGAATCTGTGTGGATCCACAAAATTCCACCCACCCCGCATTCCCCGATGTCTTCCAAGAAAAATGGTACCTCACTTGTGCGGGAAGGCCTAGTGCCCATGACAGGAAATGGCCAAAATGCAACGCGGACGCACCACATTTTCACAACGAAAACTGACCCTTTTTTGCAAAGCGCCTAGCTGTAGATTCTGAACCCTAGCTCTGCCCGCACCTATAGAAACCTAGCAAACCTATACATTTTTGAAAACTAGACTCCCAGGGGAATTCATGATAGAATGACTTGTCTAGCTCTCACCAGGTTCTGTTACCCAGAATCTCTTGAAAACCTCCAAATGTGTCCAAATAAACATCTTTTCCTCAATTTCTGTGGTGGAAAGTTCTGACATTTGCGAGGATTCACAAAACTCCACCCACCCCACATTCCCCATAGTCTTTCAAGAACAATGGTACCTCACTTGTGTGGGTTGGCCTAGTGCCCCTGACAGTAAATGGCCCAAAACACAACGTGGACACACCACATTTTCACAGTGAAAACTGACCCTTTTTTTTGCAAAGTGCCTACCTGTAGATTTTGAACCCTAGCTCTGCCGGCACCTAGGGAAACCTAGTAAACCTATACATTTTTGAAAAACAGACACCCAGGGGATTCCAGGATGTGTTGACTTCTCTGGCTCTCACCAGGTTCTGAAAACCAGAATCCTTTTCAAACCTCAGAAATTGTCCCAAAAACACAATTTACTCACATTTCTGTGGTGGAAAATTCTGGAATCTGTGTGGGTCCACAACATTCCAACCACTCTCTATTCCCCAAAGCCTTCTGAGAAAAATGGTATCTCACCTGTGTGGGTAGGCCTAGTGCCTGCAACAGGAAACGGCCCAAAACTCAACGTGGACAGACCACATTTTCATAGCGAAAACGGACCCTTTTTTTGCACAGTGCCTAGCTGCAGATTTTGAACCCTCGCTCTGCTGGCACCTAGGGAAACCTAGCAACCCTATACATTTTTGAAAACTAGACACCCAGGAAAATCCAGGATGGGGTCACTTGTCTGGTACTTACCTAGTACTGTTACCCAGAATCCCTTGCAAACCTCAAAATGTGTCCAAAAAACACATTTTCCTCACATTTCTGTGGTGGAAAATTCTGGAACTATGTGGATCCACAAAATTCCACCCACCCTGCATTCTCCATAGTCTTCCGAGAAAAATGGTACCTCACTTGTGTGGGTGGGCTTAGTGCCCGCGACAGGAAACGACCCAAAACGCAATGTGGACACACCACATTTTCACAGTGAAAACGGACCCTTTTTTGCAAAGTGTACCTGCAGATTTTGAATCCTAGCTCTGCCGGCACCTAGGTAAACCTAGCAAACCTACATAATTGTGAAAGCTAGACACTCTGGGGAATTCAGGATAGGGTGACTCACCTGTCTCACCAGGTTCTGATACCCAGAATCCCTTGCAAACCTCAGAAATTGTCCAAAAAAAACAATTTTCCTTACATTTCTGTGGTGGAAACTCTGGAATCTGCGTGGATCCACACAATTCTACCCACTCTGCATTTCAAAAAGCCTTCCGAGAAAAATTTTACCTCACTTTTGTGGGTAGGCTTAGTGCCCGCGACAGGAAACGGCCCAAAACGCAATGTGGACACACCACATTTTCACAGTGAAAACGGCCCCTTTTTTCCAAGTGCCTAGCTGTAGGTTTTGAACCCTAGCTCTGCCCGCACCTAGGGAAACCTAGCAAACCTAAACATTTTTAAAAACAAGACACAAAGGGGAATTTAGGATGGGGTGCCTTGTCTGGCTCTCACCAGGTTCTGTTACCCGGAATCCCTTGCAAACCTCAAAATGTGTCAAATAAACACATTTTCCTCACATTTCTGTGGTGGAAAGTTCTGGAATCTGTGAGGATCCACAAAATTCCACCCACCCCGCATTCCCCAAAGTCTTCCAAGAAAAATGGTACCTCACTTGTGTGGGTAGGCCTAGTGCTCGTGACAGGAAATGGCCCAAAACGCAACGTGGACGCACCACATTTTCACAGTGAAAACTGACCCTTTTTTTTCAAGTGCCTAACTGTAGGTTTTGAATCCTAGCTCTGCCCACACCTAGGGAAAACTAGCAAACCTATATATTTCTGAAAAACAGACACCCAGTGGAATCCAGGATGGGGTGACCTCTCTGGCTCTAATCAGGTTCTAATAACCAGTATCCCTTTCAAACCTAAGAAATTGTCAAAAAAACACAATTTACTCACATTATTGTGGTGGAAAATTCTGAAATCTGCTTGGATCCACAAAATTCCAACCAATCTGTATTCCCCAAAGTCTTCTGAGAAAAATGGTATCTCACTTGTGTGGATAGGCCTAGTGCCTGCGACAGGAAATGGACCAAAACTCAATGTAGACAGACCACATTTTCACAGTGAAAACGAACACTTTTTTTGCAAAGTGCCTAGTGGCAGATTGTGAACCCTAGCTCTGCCGGCACCTAGGGAAACCTAGGAAACCTATACATTTTTGAAAACTAGACACCCAGGGAAATCCAGGATGGGGTCACTTGTCTGGCTCTCACCTCGTTCTTTTGCCCAGAATCCCTTGCAAACCTCAAAATCTGTAGAAAAAAAATAATTTTCCTCACACTCCTGTGGTGGAAAATTCTGGAACTGCGTGGATCCACAAAAATCCACCCACCCTGCATTCTCCAAAGTCTTCAGAGAAAAATTGTACCTTTTTTTGCATAGGGCCTACCTGCAGACTTTGAACCCTAGCTCTGCTGGCACCTAGGTAAACCTAGCAAACCTAGACATTTTTGAAAACTAGACACCCTGGGGAATTCAGGATAGGTTGACTTGTCTGGCTCTCACTAGGTTCTGTTAAACCTCAAAATGTGTCCAAAATAACACATTTTCCTCAAAATTCTGTGGTGCAACGTTCTGGAATCTGTGTGGATCCCCAGAATTCTACCCACCCTGCATTCCCAAAAGTCTTCCTAGAAAAATGGTACCTCACTTGTGTAGGTAGGCCCAGTGCCCGTGACAGGAAACTGCCCAAAACGCATTGTAGAAACACCACATTTTCACAGTGAAAACGGACCCTTTATTTACAAAGTGCCTACCTGTAGATTTTGAACTCTAGCTCTGCCGGCACCTAGGGAAAACTAGCAAACCTATACATTTTTGAAAACTAAGCACCCAGGGAACTCCAGGATGGGGTGACTTCTCTGTCTATCACCAGGTTCTGATAACCAGAATCTCTTTCAAATCTCAGAAATGGTAAAAAAAACACAATTTCCTCACATTTCTGCGGTGGAAAATTCTGGAATCTGTGTGGATCCACAAAATTCCAACCACTCTGTATTCCCCAAAGTCTTCTGAGAAAAATAATATCTCACTTGTGTGGGTAGGCCTAGTGCTTGCGACAGGAAACGGCCCAAAAGTCAACGTGGACAGACCACATTTTCACAGTTAAAACAGACACTTTCTTTGCACAGTGAAAAGCTGTAGATTGTGAACCCTAGCTCTGCCGGCACCTAGGGAAACCTAGCAAACCTCTAAATTTTTGAAAAATACACACCCAGGGAAATCCAGGATCGGGTCGCTTGTCTGGCTCTCACCTAGTTATGTTACCCAGAATCCCTTGCAAACCTCAAAATCTGTCCAAAAAAACACATTTTCCTCACATTTCTGTGGTGCAACGTTCTGGAATCTGTGTGGATCCACAAAATTCCACCCACCCCGCATTCCCCAATGTCTTCCAAGAAAAATGGTACCTCACTTGTGCGGGAAGGCCTAGTGCCCATGACAGGAAATGGCCAAAATGCAACGCGGACGCACCACATTTTCACAACGAAAACTGACCCTTTTTTGCAAAGCGCCTAGCTGTAGATTCTGAACCCTAGCTCTGCCCGCACCTATAGAAACCTAGCAAACCTATACATTTTTGAAAACTAGACTCCCAGGGGAATTCATGATAGAATGACTTGTCTAGCTCTCACCAGGTTCTGTTACCCAGAATCTCTTGAAAACCTCCAAATGTGTCCAAATAAACATCTTTTCCTCAATTTCTGTGGTGGAAAGTTCTGACATTTGCGAGGATTCACAAAACTCCACCCACCCCACATTCCCCATAGTCTTTCAAGAACAATGGTACCTCACTTGTGTGGGTTGGCCTAGTGCCCCTGACAGTAAATGGCCCAAAACACAACGTGGACACACCACATTTTCACAGTGAAAACTGACCCTTTTTTTTGCAAAGTGCCTACCTGTAGATTTTGAACCCTAGCTCTGCCGGCACCTAGGGAAACCTAGTAAACCTATACATTTTTGAAAAACAGACACCCAGGGGATTCCAGGATGTGTTGACTTCTCTGGCTCTCACCAGGTTCTGAAAACCAGAATCCTTTTCAAACCTCAGAAATTGTCCCAAAAACACAATTTACTCACATTTCTGTGGTGGAAAATTCTGGAATCTGTGTGGGTCCACAACATTCCAACCACTCTCTATTCCCCAAAGCCTTCTGAGAAAAATGGTATCTCACCTGTGTGGGTAGGCCTAGTGCCTGCAACAGGAAACGGCCCAAACCTCAACGTGGACAGACCACATTTTCATAGCGAAAACGGACCCTTTTTTTGCACAGTGCCTAGCTGCAGATTTTGAACCCTCGCTCTGCTGGCACCTAGGGAAACCTAGCAACCCTATACATTTTTGAAAACTAGACACCCAGGAAAATCCAGGATGGGGTCACTTGTCTGGTACTTACCTAGTACTGTTACCCAGAATCCCTTGCAAACCTCAAAATGTGTCCAAAAAACACATTTTCCTCACATTTCTGTGGTGGAAAATTCTGGAACTATGTGGATCCACAAAATTCCACCCACCCTGCATTCTCCATAGTCTTCCGAGAAAAATGGTACCTCACTTGTGTGGGTGGGCTTAGTGCCCGCGACAGGAAACGGCCCAAAACGCAATGTGGACACACCACATTTTCACAGTGAAAACGGACCCTTTTTTGCAAAGTGTACCTGCAGATTTTGAATCCTAGCTCTGCCGGCACCTAGGTAAACCTAGCAAACCTACATAATTGTGAAAGCTAGACACTCTGGGGAATTCAGGATAGGGTGACTCACCTGTCTCACCAGGTTCTGATACCCAGAATCCCTTGCAAACCTCAGAAATTGTCCAAAAAAAACAATTTTCCTTACATTTCTGTGGTGGAAACTCTGGAATCTGCGTGGATCCACACAATTCTACCCACTCTGCATTTCAAAAAGCCTTCCGAGAAAAATTTTACCTCACTTTTGTGGGTAGGCTTAGTGCCCGCGACAGGAAACGGCCCAAAACGCAATGTGGACACACCACATTTTCACAGTGAAAACGGCCCCTTTTTTCCAAGTGCCTAGCTGTAGGTTTTGAACCCTAGCTCTGCCCGCACCTAGGGAAACCTAGCAAACCTAAACATTTTTAAAAACAAGACACAAAGGGGAATTTAGGATGGGGTGCCTTGTCTGGCTCTCACCAGGTTCTGTTACCCGGAATCCCTTGCAAACCTCAAAATGTGTCAAATAAACACATTTTCCTCACATTTCTGTGGTGGAAAGTTCTGGAATCTGTGAGGATCCACAAAATTCCACCCACCCCGCATTCCCCAAAGTCTTCCAAGAAAAATGGTACCTCACTTGTGTGGGTAGGCCTAGTGCTCGTGACAGGAAATGGCCCAAAACGCAACGTGGACGCACCACATTTTCACAGTGAAAACTGACCCTTTTTTTTCAAGTGCCTAACTGTAGGTTTTGAATCCTAGCTCTGCCCACACCTAGGGAAAACTAGCAAACCTATATATTTCTGAAAAACAGACACCCAGTGGAATCCAGGATGGGGTGACCTCTCTGGCTCTAATCAGGTTCTAATAACCAGTATCCCTTTCAAACCTAAGAAATTGTCAAAAAAACACAATTTACTCACATTATTGTGGTGGAAAATTCTGAAATCTGCGTGGATCCACAAAATTCCAACCAATCTGTATTCCCCAAAGTCTTCTGAGAAAAATGGTATCTCACTTGTGTGGATAGGCCTAGTGCCTGCGACAGGAAATGGACCAAAACTCAATGTAGACAGACCACATTTTCACAGTGAAAACGAACACTTTTTTTGCAAAGTGCCTAGTGGCAGATTGTGAACCCTAGCTCTGCCGGCACCTAGGGAAACCTAGGAAACCTATACATTTTTGAAAACTAGACACCCAGGGAAATCCAGGATGGGGTCACTTGTCTGGCTCTCACCTCGTTCTTTTGCCCAGAATCCCTTGCAAACCTCAAAATCTGTAGAAAAAAAATAATTTTCCTCACACTCCTGTGGTGGAAAATTCTGGAACTGCGTGGATCCACAAAGATCCACCCACCCTGCATTCTCCAAAGTCTTCAGAGAAAAATTGTACCTTTTTTTGCATAGGGCCTACCTGCAGACTTTGAACCCTAGCTCTGCTGGCACCTAGGTAAACCTAGCAAACCTAGACATTTTTGAAAACTAGACACCCTGGGGAATTCAGGATAGGTTGACTTGTCTGGCTCTCACTAGGTTCTGTTAAACCTCAAAATGTGTCCAAAATAACACATTTTCCTCAAAATTCTGTGGTGCAACGTTCTGGAATCTGTGTGGATCCCCAGAATTCTACCCACCCTGCATTCCCAAAAGTCTTCCTAGAAAAATGGTACCTCACTTGTGTAGGTAGGCCCAGTGCCCGTGACAGGAAACTGCCCAAAACGCATTGTAGAAACACCACATTTTCACAGTGAAAACGGACCCTTTATTTACAAAGTGCCTACCTGTAGATTTTGAACTCTAGCTCTGCCGGCACCTAGGGAAAACTAGCAAACCTATACATTTTTGAAAACTAAGCACCCAGGGAACTCCAGGATGGGGTGACTTCTCTGTCTATCACCAGGTTCTGATAACCAGAATCTCTTTCAAATCTCAGAAATGGTAAAAAAAACACAATTTCCTCACATTTCTGCGGTGGAAAATTCTGGAATCTGTGTGGATCCACAAAATTCCAACCACTCTGTATTCCCCAAAGTCTTCTGAGAAAAATAATATCTCACTTGTGTGGGTAGGCCTAGTGCTTGCGACAGGAAACGGCCCAAAAGTCAACGTGGACAGACCACATTTTCACAGTTAAAACAGACACTTTCTTTGCACAGTGAAAAGCTGCAGATTGTGAACCCTAGCTCTGCCGGCACCTAGGGAAACCTAGCAAACCTCTAAATTTTTGAAAAATACACACCCAGGGAAATCCAGGATCGGGTCGCTTGTCTGGCTCTCACCTAGTTATGTTACCCAGAATCCCTTGCAAACCTCAAAATCTGTCCAAAAAAACACATTTTCCTCACATTTCTGTGGTGCAACGTTCTGGAATCTGTGTGGATCCACAGAATTCCACCCAACCCGCATTGCCAAAAGTCTTCCGAGAAAAATGGTACCTCACTCGTATGGGTTGGCCTAGTGCCCGCGACAGGAAACGGCACAAAACGCATTGTAGACACACCACAATTTCACAGTGAAAATGGACCCTTTTTTTCCAAGTTCCTAGCTGTAGATTTTGAACTCAGGCTCTGCTGGTACCTAGGGAAACCTAGCAAAACTATACCTTTTTTTAAAACTAGATATCCAGGGGAATCTAGCATAGGATGACTTGTCTGGCTCTCATCAGGTTCTGTTACCCAGAATCCATTGCAAACCTCTAAACTGTCAAAACAACACATTTAACTCACATTTCTGTGGTGGAAAGTTCTGGAATCTGTGTGGATCCACAAAATTCCACCCACCCCGCATTCCCCAAAGTCTTCAGAGAAAAATACTACCGCACTTGTGTGAATAGGCCTAGCGCCCGCGACAGGAAACGGCACAAAAGGCAACGTGGAGACACCACATTTTCACAGTGAAAACTGAACCTTTATTTACAAAGTGCCTACCTGTAGATTTTGAACTCTAGCTCTGCCGGCACCTAGGGAAACCTAGCAAACCTATACATTTTCTGAAAACTAAGCACCCGGGGAAATCCAGGATGGGGTGACTTCTCTGTCTCTCACCAGGTTCTGATAACCAGAATCTCTTTCAAACCTCAGAAATTGTCAAAAAAACACAATTTCCTCACATTTCTGTGGTGGAAAATTCTGGAATCTGCGTGGAGCTACAAAATTCCAACCACTCTGTATTCTCCAAAGTCTTCTGAGAAAAATGGTACCTCACTTGTGTGGGTAGGCTTAGTGCCTGCGACAGGAAACGGCCCAAAACAAAATGTGAACGCATCACATTTTCACAGTGAGAACTGACCCTTTTTTTTGCAAGGTCCAACCTGCAGACTTTGAACCCTAGCTCTGCCGGCACCTAGGTAAACCTAGCAAACCTATACATTTTTGAAAACTAGACACCCTGGGGAATTCAGGATAGGGTGACTTGTCTGGCTCTTAATAGGTTCTGTTACCCAGAATCCCTTGCAAACCTCAAAATGTGTCCAAAATAACACATTTTCCTCAGAATTCTGTGGTGCAATGTTCTGGAATCTGTGTGGATCCACAGAATTCTACCCACCCCGCATTCCCTAAAGTCTTCCTAGAAAAATGGTACCTCACTTGTGTGGGTAGGCCTAGTGCCCGCGACAGAAAACGGTCCAAAAGGCATTGTATAAACACCACATTTTCACAATGAAAATGGACCCTTTTTTTGGCAAGTACCTAGCTGTAGATTTTGAACCCTAGCTCTGCCCGCACCTAGGGAAACCTAGCAAACCTATACATTTTTTAAAACAAGACGCCAGGGGAAATTTAGGATGGGGTGATTTGTCTGGCTCTCACCAGGTTCTGTTACCCAGAATCCCTTGCAAACCTCAAAATTTGTCAAATAAACACATTTTCCTCACATTTCTGTGGTGGAAAGCTCTGGAATCTGTGTGGATCCACAAAATTCCACCCAGCCCCCATTCGCCAAAGTCTTCCAAGAAAATTGGTATCTCACTTGTGTGGGTAGGCCTTGTGCCCATGACAGGAAATGGCCCAAAACGCAACATGGACGCACCACATTTTCACTATGAAAACTGACCCTTTTTTTCCAAGTGCCTAGCTGTAGATTTTGAACCCTAGCTCTGCCTGCACCTAGGGAAACCTAGCAAACCTATACATTTTTGCAAACTAGACACCCAGGGGAATTCAGGATACAGTGACTTGTTTAGCTCTCACCAGGATCTGTTACCCGGAATCCCTTGAAAACCTCAAAATGTGTCCAAAAAAACACATTTTCCTCACATTTCTGTGGTGGAAAGTTCTGAAATCTGTGTAGATCCACAAAATTCCACCCACCCCACATTCCCCATAGTATTTCAAGAACAATAATACCTCACTTTTGTGAGTAGGCCTAGTGACCATGACAGTAAATGGCCCAAAACACAACGTGGACACACCACATTTTCACAGTGAAAACTGACCCTTTTTTTACAAAGTGCCTTCCTGTAGATTTTGAACCCTAGCTCTGCCGTAACCTAGGGAAACCTAGTAAACCTATACATTTTTGTAAACCAGACACCCAGGGGAATCCAGGATGGGGTGATTTCTCTGTCTCTCACCAGGTTCTGATAACCAGAATCCCTTTCAAATCTCAGAAATTGTCAAAAGAACACACATTTCTGTTGTGGAAAATTCTGGAATCTGTGTGGATCCACAAAATTCCAACCACTCTGTATTCCCCAAAGTCTTCTGTGAAAAATAATCTCTCTCACTTGTGTGGGTAGGCCTAGTGCTTGCAAAAAGAAACGGCCCAAAACTCAACGTGGACAGACCACATTTTCACAGTGAAAACGGACACTTTTTTTTGCAAAGTGCCTAGCTGAAGATTGTGAACCCTAGCTCTGCCGGCACCTAGGGAAACCTAGCAAACCTATACATTTTTGAAAACTACACACCCAGGGAAATCCAGGATGGAGTCACTTGTCTGGCTCTCTCTTAGTTCTGTTGCCCAGAATCCCTTGCAAACCTCAAGATTTGTCCAAAAAAACACATTTTCCTCATATTTCTGTGGTGCAATTTTCTTGAATCTGTGTGGATCCACAGAATTCTACCAACCCCGAATTCCCAAAAGTCTTCAGAGAAAAATGGTACCTCACTTGTGTGGGTTAACCTAGTGCCCGCGACAGGAAACGGCACAAAACGCATTGTAGACACACCACATTTTCTTAGTGAAAATGGACCCTTTTTTTCCAAGTTCCTAGCTGTAGATTTTGAACTCAGGCTCTGCTGGTACCTAGGGAAACCTAGCAAAACTATACCTTTTTTAAAACTAGATATCCAGGGGAATCTAGCATAGGGTGACTTGTCTGGCTCTCATCAGGTTCTGTTACCCAGAATCCCTTGCAAACCTCAAAAGTTGTCCAAAAAAACACATTTTCCTCACATTTCTGTGGTGCAAAGTTCTGGAATCTTTGTGGATCCACAGAAATCTACCCACCCCGAATTCCCAAAAGTCTTCCGAGAAAAATAGTACCGCACTTGTGTGAATAGGCCTAGTGCCCGTGACAGTAAACGGCACAAAACGCAACGTGGACACACCACATTTTCACAGTGAAAACGGACCCTTTTTTTGCAAAGTGCCTACCTGTAGATTTTGAACCCTAGCTCTGCCGGCACCAGGGAAACCTAGTAAACCTATACATTTTTGAAAACCAGTCACCCATGAGAATCCAGGATGGGGTGACTTCTCTGGCTCTCACCAGGTTCTGATAACCAGATCTCTTTCAAACCTCAGAAACTGTCAAAAAAACACAATTTACTCACATTTCTGTGGTGGAAAATTCTGGAATCTGCGTGGATCCACAAAATTCCAACCACTCTGTATTCCCCAAAGTCTTCCGAGAAAAATGGTACCTCGTTTGTGTGGGTAGGCTTAGTGCTCGCGACAGGAAACGGCCCAAAGCACAATGTGAACACACCACATTTTCACAGTGAAAACGGACCCTTTTTTGCAAAGGGCCTATCTGCAGACATTGAACCCTAGCTCTGCCGGCACCTAGGTAAACCTAGCAAACCTATACATTTTTGAAAACTAGACACCCTGGGGAATTCAGGATAGGGTGACTTGTCTGGCTCTCAATAGGTTCTGTTACCCAGAATCCCTTGCAAACCTCAAAATGTGTCCAAAATAACACATTTTCCTCAAACTTCTGTGGTGCAACATTCTGGAATCTGTGTGGATCCACAGAATTCTACCCTCACCGCATTCCCTAAAGTCTTCCTAGAAAAATGGTACCTCACTTGTGTGGGTAGGCCTAGTGCCCGCGACAGGAAACGGCCCAAAACGCATTGTAGAAACACCACATTTTTACAGTGAAAACAGACCCTTTTTTTCCAAGTGCCTAGCTGTAGATTTTGAACCCTTGCTCTGTTGGCACCTAGAGAAACCCAGCAAATCTATACATTTTTGAAAACTACTAGAGACCCAGGGGAATCCAGGATGGGTTGACTTGTCTGGCTCTCACCAGGTTCTGTTACCCAAAATCTCTTGCAAACCTCAAATTTTGTCAAAAAATCACATTTTCCACATATTACTGTGGTGGAAAGTTCTGGACTCTGCATGGATCCACAAAGTTCCACCCACCCCGCATTCCTCAAAGTCTTCAAAGAAACATTGTACATCACTTGTGCGGGTAGGCCTAGTGCCCGTGACAGGAAATGACCCAAAACGCAACATCAACACACCACATTTTTACAGTGAAAATGGACCCATTTTGTGTCAAAGTGCCTAGCTGTAGATTTTGAACCCTAGCTCTGACGAAACTCAGGGAAACCTAGAAAACCTATACATGTTTAAAAACTAGATACTCAGGAGAATACAGGATGGGGTGACTTGTCTGGCTCTCACCAGGTTCCGTTACCCAGAATCTCTTGCATACCTCAAACTTTGTAAAGAAAAAAACATTTTCCTCACATTTCTGTGGTGGAAAGTTCTGGAATCTACATAAATCCACACATTTTCTACCACACAGCGTTCCCCTAGGTCTCCCGATAAATATGGTACTGCACTCATGTCGGTGCCCCAAGTACCGGTGATGGGCAAGGTCCCAAAACATATTGAGGAGACATCAAAATGACCTACCACAAAAAAAAACTGGTTTTGCCAGGGGAATCAACTGTGTTTTTGGCCCCAGGCTCGGAGGCCATCTTGGGAAACCCACCAAACCCATATATTTCTCAAAACTAGACACCCAGGCGAGTACAGCAAGGTATGGCTTACATGGGTCTTCCAACGTTTTCCTACCCAGAACACCCTGCAAACCTCAAATTAAGCTGGAAAAAACAAATTTTCCACATATTTGTGGGTGGAATCACTGTGCTGGTACACATGTCCTATCCCACAGCGTTACCCTCAGTCTCCCGAGTAAAATGATACCTCACTTGTGTGGGTGGGGCAAGGGTCTGTGTGGCAGGAATTCTGACAATATGCCTTCCATCAGAACAGCCATCAATGAAACCACTCCTATCTGTTTTTTTGCTAAAAGCTAGACATGCCACACAAAACATGTTTTGGCTTTGTGTGGCTAAGTCAACCACTGCATTGGTTCCCCAATTGTTTTACTAATGAAATTTTTTAATATTCCAATATAGACCATCTGGTTGACAGGGATGAAACTTCAAAAAGGCTTTCAAACTTTCAGATGTTGATCTCACAAACCATTGGTTCTCATCAACACCTTCAGCTGGATCAATCAAAATCACATTAGCTCATTCTGATTTCTCAACTATAGAGTCTTCTTGACACTTCTCTTTGGAATCTTCTTCACTTTCAAAACCAATGTAATCTTCTATAGACTTGGAATCTGCCTCCTTCACAGTAGCAGCAAATAAATGATGGACGGAATGCTGACAATGCAAACATTCTCCCCCAGTCAAAAGATCTGGGTTAAATCCATAGTTCTTTTGCCCACTACGCCACCCCAGTTTGGACCCAGCCATATGCAAATCAGTGTTGACCCTGTGCCTCATGGGAACAGTCCAGACCGAACTGCCAGGCCAGGTCCTCCCTGGACCAGAAACAAGCATCCTGGAATGCTAAAAACTGTTCCTGCACAGCATTGACTGTAAAGTCCATGCTGTGCAGGAACTGGTGTGTATGCACACGGGGGGTACATGTAGGGCCCTCTTTGTTTCTTCTCTGCCATGGTTTACATGGAGGAGGAACCTCCATGAAAACCCTGGTGGAGAGGAAATTCCTAATATGCTCGGTGGGACCACGGTGGTCCCGTCAAGCATATAGATGACTCAACACCGCTGCAACACCACTAGGGAACGACAGTTCCCTGGTGACTGTGGCGGGGCAGTCCGACTGCCCGTCTCATAGTAGGGTAGTTTGGAGACCGCCACCGCTGTGCCCCCACGAGTCTGGCAGTCCATGGACTCGTAATCGGGCCCTAAGAGTGATAAAGGCTGTTCTTGGTGAGGTGCGAAAGGTGGCTTTGGGGCAGAGGGTACAGAGAGGATGGGAGGGGCGGGCCACCAGCATATCGCAGCAGATCGGGACACATATTTGCATATTATTTAATGCTTATGCTCTGTGCTTCATGGAGCATAAAGATTAAATACTATCATCTAAATAAGTGCCCAGGTGTCTTCTAATTATGTCACTGGGGCCGATTTTGCTAAAAATCGGCCCTCAGTATCAAAACGAGCCCCCTGTGATAAAACCAGCGCCCACCCTTCAGGCCTACCGGGGATTGCCTGGTGCCCGACATCACCAGCCCGCCCTATATAGTGGGCATCTCGAACAAGACAGTCATTTTACCAACCGAAATAGCTTCTAATGTATCACGATGTTAAACTGAAGCCTTGATAAATAGTCAGTAAATTACCTATCAATACAATAAAAGGAGGAATATAAAACAGAAATATGGAGTGTGCAAATATCACAATATGTCACAGAAGATAACCTCTAGATGCCTCTGCTATCGGGCATATTGCGAATATCTCAAGCAAGCCAGTAATTCACCCCCTCAAATAGCTTCTAATGCAACACGTGTTAAACTCAGAGCGGGTGGCTCTCTGCTTGGTTAGGGCATCAGTATCCTTGTCCATTCATTTTTTGAATTTGCCTGTTACCCTGCTTGTCACTAGCCCCAGTAGGTGGTTCTACCGCTTCAAGACCTGATCGTACTGCCAAAGTGAAGTGACACGTTGTACACAATTGCAGTGAGGTAAATAAAACGTTCATTCCTGCATTCCACGGGTAGAGTGGTGCTCTCCTGAGAACCATCCCTCCTCCTCACTGTCTGTTAACTCGCCATCCACTTGAAAGTTTTATGGCTGTTTCGAACTTTCAGAAGGGAGACAGGTGCGTGGACTACGTGAACATAAACAACACTACTCTATTCTTTTTGTTGTGGCATGGTAGCAGTAAACTAAACAAATGAACATGGGAAGTAAGGATTATCCTTGTACTCAACGGACAAACAAAGACTGTCTGTGCTTTCTTCTCAAGCATGTCTTGAAGAATGATTGGGTGTTAATGTGAAAGCTGAGGGATCAAACAAGTGTGGGAATTTGTTGAAGAAGATTATGGCTGTGAGCCAAGACTCAATGTATGGTTGTGTACTGTTGATCATAAAAATGTTTTATTATTTAGTACATATTTGAGATCCGTGAATGGTTGGGGTGTGGAGCGGTTTAACTTGGGGGGGGGGGGGCATGATTGTTTTACTTGTACAAATGGTAGTTTAGACATGGTCATAGATGTATATAACACATTTAAAATCTGTGGAATGAGATTAAGTTTTTCAGGCTGTGTCCCCAACCCGAAGCTGGGCTTTCAAAGTCAAAAATAAATACTCTTTGCTAGATTTACAATAACTGACGCATCCCTGAATATTATCAGGGATGTGCCAGTTATTTTGCGTGACTCAAGAAACACCTTGCGCCACCATGGATGCTCCGCATTTACAATGCGGTGCACCGGGGCGCAAGGATAGACAGATGTGTGACGCATCTGTCAGTGTAAGGGTGATGCGGTGAGGGAGTCGTGTCGCAAGCGCAACGCAACTCCAGCACTGCTCAGGGGTGCCCTATACTTACTGTGCTGCGTCACTCCTTTCGCCTGCTACAAGCAGGCGTAAAGTTTTGATGCAGCGGGGACGTAAAATTGACTCAGTGAAATCTCGTCGATTTAACTGCGTCACTTTTACAGGGCTTCCTTGCGACGGAACGCCTACCTGCATACATTATACCTGACACAGGTATAATGTAGCGCAGGGATTTACAACGTGACACATCTCACTGGATGAATCACGTTGTAAATATGTCCCATAGTGGTGCATTGTTTACGCCGCAGCTCCGTCACAAAAGTGACGCAACAGCGGCATAAAAGTGTCAAAAGGGGCTTGTAAATCTGCCCCTCTGTAGGGAAAATGCATACATGGCAGATCCATCATTTGGCACCATTTAGTAGCAATGTCCTTATTAACTGTTCACCTTCAATAAATGAGGCAGATCTGCTATAGAATATAAAAATACATTATTTTAGCACCAGTGTGGGCTCTGAAACCGCAAGGGGTTGTGGGACTAATGACTCCTCTGCCCCTCCATCTGATGGCCTGCAGAGCCATGCAAATCAAATATCAAATATAATGGTTAAAGCTTTTGGAAATTAGGAATTGTATGTGGAAAGATTCTTTGATGCCATTTTGGTTTGAGGTGGCTATTAGTATGACCTACAACGCTTGGATGAAATATAATTAGTCATCACCTCATTTTACTGGTATATTCTTAAGCCATCTCATGTACTGGTGTTAGGTTTTAATGTAAAGCAACCAAATGTGTGTAGGTGCTAGTGCACTATGCCAGAATGTTAATTTCATAAAAAGTAAATATATTAGCCAATCGCCTTACATGTAATGCAATGTCTAGGAGTGCATGACACCTATGGTTTTCAACGCAGTGTTTGTAGCTGTGTTTGGCTGAATGGCAATGTGTTTACATTTATCTATTTAAGGTATGGTCAATTGAGCTGCCTCATTATATGCAAAGCTAGAGACCATTAGCTATATATATGTGCATGTTTTACAGTAATACTTTCACAGTATGACCTATTAAAATGTAAATGATGTACCATTTTGACTAAATATGCACTGTAAAAAGTATTTATTTTGTTTTAATTATCACTTACAGAAGATCCGCCTCATCTGTCATTCTACATAAAAGTCACCAGCTCAAACAACATAGGGCGCAGGATGCCTTTGTGTATTCCTAAATGGGCAGCATTTGTGTCGTTTGTGGAATTATCACAGGAGTTGCATTTCCTGTGAGAATTAATTATTTCATTCATATGGAACTGAAAATAAAATGTAAACTTTCAAAAATCAATAGTTTTTTCTTTTGTTTGATACCTCTGTCCCCGCATGCAAAATGATGAAAGACCCTCTGCTCTACTGCCTCCTCACCATAGTCAGCGTGGATTAGATCATGCAAGCCTTACCCCTCCCTGGGGAAGGCATAGCCGTTTTTTGTCCTGTAGTAAGCTATTGGGTGCATCCTCAATTTGAGTTCAATACTCTGACATATCAGACTACATTCACTTAATACAATGGAATGTGATTATTTATATCAATATTTTGTAGGGTGAGTATTTGAAACGGTAGATTCATTATAACTGTGGAAGACTGATGCTAGAACATTTTAGAAACAGTGAGGGATTACTAATAATTAAAAAGATGGATAGTTAATCATGAAAGCTGGGAGTTGGTTTCAAATTATTTAGTTCATGTATGGAATATATTGAGTACGTTTTTGCCTATAATTACTATCCTGTGCATGTTTTTTTATTGCTTGAATTAACTGCGTTTTGATAACTGCCTAGCTGTTCTGATTGGTCATCTTATGCCACGTTCCTTAATTTCATTGCATCTAGTCTTCCTGCTCTATTGTGTCCAGTCCAGCACCCCAGCAATAGGCATGCAGGGTTGTATATGCATCAACTAGTGACTACTTTTGGTGTAAATGCTAAGGTCGGAAACAGGGCTGGAAGGTAGCAATCCATCCACATACATAAGGTAAACTTGTAAGTGCGTTGCTGCCAGTTAACTGTCTCATTCTATACTGGCCCTCTGATCCAAAGCCAAACTCCTAAAAGCCAGTCACCTCACAAATGCACACCATGCAATTTCATATAGTGAAATCCCTTCCTGAGTCAACTCTTGACCCATTCTCTGTCATGCTCATGAATACCCAGAATGAAGACAAATATTCTGTTGTGATTTTAGATATCTGATTGTGGTTTATATCCAGTCTTTATTACTGAGAGTCGATTCACACCCACATCCAAGTCAATTCATCCTAAATGGCTTCAATATCATCTCATGCCAATGTGCTATATTGCAGAACATAGATGCTTTATTTCATTACTCTCCCAGAGCATGCAGAGAGCAACTTTCTGCATTTGTGGGTAAGGAAAAGACACCTGAAAGTGGAGGGCCTGGTGTCCTAGATCCAGCTGCAGAGCCCTTGTGGACACTCCTTTGCCAATCCAGCTTAAGACAATCTTCATTTGCCTACATTTTTGTTTAGACAGTTTTAGTGCCTCTACTGTGGATTTTAGGATCTCAAACATTGTTACGTGAAAACGTGAATGACAGTTTATAAGAAAATCATTGGTTACATTCTTGGGATGACATCTAGAACCATTACTTTGAATCATCAGCCACAAAGCAAATGATCAATAGAATACATTTAACTAACATGATTCAACCTTGACTGAAGTTTAAAAAATGCCAAAATAATCCTTCATATGATCTATTCCACAGTATTTTAGATGTTTAAGTAGACCCAGAATGTTGTGGATTTATATGTGAATGTATTATTAGACAATGAAGACTTGTTCTCTAATCAAGTTCTAGCTACTTATTAATTATTAATTTATTTTTGACAAACAGTTCTGCCATGGGGATGGAGTGAAACATTCGACCCCATGGTGGAGGGGCAGCCAATCAAATGTATGAATGACTGACAAGCACGTGGTAATTTATAAAACATTGGAAGGCACCCTTGTCACAATGCATGTCACTGTTTGGTGCAGGGCTGTGTCAGCATGACACAACCCTGCATCAAAGTTTTCTTTTTTTATTTTCATAAAGAAAATCTCGAAACAGAATTTTCTTTTAAAAATGTACAGTGATGCTCCCCTCACAATGGGTTCCCTTTCCCAGCCTAGCGGAACACTAATTGCCTTTCCTGTCCCTCACCACAAGGGTTTTCCAAAGATGATGGACAGTAAAGAAATGGTTATGTATCCACCCATCCTGATTGGGTGAGTGGATATGCAATTGTTTCTCTGATGGCCCTTACTCAGCTGGGTCATTGGAGAGGCTTGGCTGGATGTATGACGTAACAACGTGAGTCATTACAACGCGTGCAGTTACATCGCATTCGTTACAGCGACTGCGATGTTACTACGCTATGCCATTACAACGCAAGTCTTTACATCGACTTGCGCTAGATGGCGTGCTAACATTAGAAAAGCGTAATTTACTATTCCAACTCCAGTCCACTTAACAGTAGGGAAGGTGTTGGGATAGTAAACTACACTATTTGTAATGTTAGCACGCCATCTAGCGCAAGTCGATGTAAAGACTTGCGTTGTAATGGCATCGCGTGGTTACATCACGTTCGTTGTAATGACCGCGATGTAACAGCATCGCGTTGTACTGAATGCGATGTAAACGATGTTTCCCGGCTTGGCTATGGCGGGGAAAGAGAAGTCACCACAGTAGGCAAACCAAAGGGCCACCCACATTTAAATCAGGCAGGAAGAACTTCATGTTGGCAGTATGTATACTATGTCACTCTTGCGATGGAGTATACATGCAGACAACATTCAAATCGGTCCTAAGTCATTAATTACTAAGGGTCTCATTCAATATTTAGTGGAGAAGGAGAATAAACTGGTGGTGCTGTTGTCCACCCAAAAATGCATTTCCCACCCCCTTTTTAGAGTTGATGGAACCGCTGGATTTCCAATGGCAGGGCCTGAGCTGGCAGAAACCCTTGACTTTGAGTTCATTCACCCAATAGCTGCAAAGTATCAGTAGCTGTGGCTCCATCCTATTGAAGGTGGTCGTATGGTCACCGATTTTCTCCTTCGGGGTCAGGTGTGCAAGGTATGGTTTACCTTGAGCATGGACATCTATCAATGTTCCCGGCATCTGGAATATATCTTTCTGTATGTCAGGCCCATTTCATTTCCTACTCTGGGAGTGTGTTTCAGAAACACATATTAATTAGTGTTGAGCAAGCCAAGCAAAAAGGGTGCCTGCTTGGCATTCTTCTGTGCTTTTTGTGGATTCACTGTATCACCAGATCCATTGAAGGCAGAAAGAGCCAAGCAGGTGGGCATATCTAACTATGGTAGCCCTGAAATCCACTGTCCTAGTAGGCTGATAGACACATGCCGAACTGAAAATGAACTGAAAATGAACTCCTAACATTTAAAAGTGTAGTCAAGATATATGTACCCACAATCCATAAAAAGACAGCATGAATGATTTGAACACCATCAATAATGGTTTGTCATTAAGGCATTGGTTATTTCATATATGAGAATAAGGGGAAATCTGCAGATAAAACCAATATTAGATCATTATTGTCAAAGGAACCAATTTAAAAAGGAGTTTGTATGGGTTAAACAAGTGTGGCAGGGTAGAGTGTTGCTTATTGAAAAACAAAAAGGGTTTAAATTCTTGCAGAGTGAGGATGAACAATGTATGACATTTGCAGACTTTGTGGCGGTAGGCCAAGCATCTGGGTAAATTGAATTGTACACACTGTTTTCAAAACCAAGAGGAGTAGCCTGTTTTCCAGATTAAAAACTGTGCCTGGAGAAAGTTTAAGAGAGTCAGTCCTCTTTGACAAGAAGATGACATTTTTTAACATTGAATGCCGTTCTGTTAACTGTAGAGGACGGTGCAGACAAGTTCACCACCGTTCAACTTACAAGCTTGCTTTCCATTTAGTCGAATGTGGTGGGAAGACCGCCTGCTTTGAGTCAGCAGAAACAAAGTAGTTGGGGTGCATACTCACTCATTTCCTTTTTTCCCTTCAGTCTCCCACATGGATCCCTTCCTACAGGTCCCCCCTTCATAGCAGCATCTTGACCCCGAAGACAATGACTGTGTTGGTGCTGAAATCCAGCTAAGTCAGTTTTGCAGCATTTACCCATTTACATGACTGGGCACACATAGTCTGGACTCCAGTAGTGGGTAAGTACTCTTATAAGGTATTTTTTCACATGTGTAATGCCTATGTGAAAATGTAACCATTTTGCAGTCAAAATGTACACATCTGCATCAAAACATATAAAAAATATCCCTACCATCAGAAACACCTATACTAGCCCAGCGGTTACATCATACCACGGGCCAGAGTCCGATGCCGTGGTGGTACGGGGGTGAGAACGCCAAACTCGTAATCGGGCCCTAAATTCTTGATTTGTAAGAAAATGCTTATATGTTGATACCTCAAAACAGGATAAGCCAATCTCAACAGAATTTTAATTTGGAAACCTTGTGTTTAGAGGCAGTCAGAAAACATTCAACTAAAGAGAGAGATACTATGGTACATTTTGAAAATGTTTGGTCGTCTTTCCTGAGAAAATTGGCAATTAAGTAATGAAAAATGGAATCGCTACATTGATCAGTGCCACTACATTGGTTCTGTGGTACAATTTGAATGGATCAAAAATATATGAATTAGAAGCATTATCTCTTGCAGAGTGTCTGATGTAATTGTAATATTTTTTGGTCTGTGCACTTTTTTAGTAATGTAAAAGGCAGCTCGAAGTTTTTATGTATTCAAGAAAAGAAGGCTTAAACACAGGATTTGTTTCTTGTCAGTGGCTTTGCTCCCACAACATTTTAGTCAATGCTTCAAGGGACAAAATAGTTTATTGAAAACCAACATTGATGGGCCATGTTGCAAAGTCTGTTCTATTGGGTCTCTCACTAACTTTCTCTTGCCTTTGATTGATTTCTCCTAGATGTCCATTGAAGATCTATCACCAATTATTACATGTAGAACCAAATCCCACATTCCCTGCCCGCCCTGCACAAGTGCCCACTTCATGCAATTCAGTTTCTGGCACTTCAAGATATTCAACCTGACTATTCTCCTTTATTATATGTATGATCCAAACTTGGCTTTGCTAATACAAGAATTGCATAGCACTGCTTTACCACAAGCTAGTTTACCTCACTTCAGGACAGTTGCAGGCCAGTTTTGAATATCTCTGCCCCTTTTACAATAACTGAACTTTTCTGAATACTAAAAGCCAAATTTGGATGTCAGGCGGAAATACCATCCAACACCTAGTCAGAGGATTTTCGCCTGACATCGAAAGTTTCACTCCAACCGTCGTATAACAAGCTGCAATTCCAATGGGCTCAAGGATCCTGTTGGAGCATCCGAAGGACTGGTAATCCCCAAATGGCTCCGGTACCTGCTCAGACACTGCTGTCAGGATTATGATGTCCTTTCTGACATGGAAAGGCTGTCAGAAAGTGACTTTGGGGTCCCCATGCGGCCTATGCTGTGAGGCCTGAACAACTCTGCACTGTGTGGCAGGCACAGCATTGTGCCTACCACACAGTGCAGGGAAGTTTTAAAAGTTTACATTTTCTATTGAGATTGGTTCTGCTACCCGCAGCACATGCCTCAATAGAAAATATACACTTTTTCACTGCTGTGTAGCCGGTTACATCCCAATTGTGGAAATGAAACCACGACTCCTTGTGGGGTGGTCCATTTCCACTAAAATGTCGGTCTGATGCTCCGCCGACAGACAACCTAATTAAACGCTACACATTTTTCCACATCTAAGGGCCCTATTTCAATGGCTGTCGGCAGCACGCAGAGGGATCATCCAACGCTTTGCGACGGGCTCAAGGAGCCCATCAGTGTGTCAGAAAATACCTCATAATCCCTTATTGACGCCGTGTTTATTATGATGTTAGTTTTCGACAACCATTACATGTCAGCCTTTCTGCCATGAAAAGGCTGTCTGAAAGCTGGATTGGTGCCCCAGCAGGGCCCCCTTCTCTCCTGGCCCTCCGCATTGTGGCCTGAGAAGCACCTATGGTGCCCCTATACAGATCCCTGCACCGTGTGGCAGGCACCGTTAGGTGGCTGCCACACGGTGCAGGGATATGTGAAAACATCTATTTTTCAATAGAAACTTGTGCTGCGGGCCTTTTCCACCTGCCGCACAAGCTTGCATTGAATCATTTATGTTTCGGACCGCTCAATGGGCGGTTACATCTAAATATTGTGGTTGGAACTGCTGACCTGAGGTTGGGCGGTTCCCAATCTGCAACAGAGTCATGTGGAGGTGAGTCCCTCCGATATCATAAGTAGGCCCTAAATGTTTTAACCCTTTACTCCAGTAATGGTTCTTCACCTGATCAAGTACCCCTTTTGCTAAACTCAAATGGACCATGTACAAACAGTTCCAAACAGAGTAATATGAAAAGTAATGGGAAAGAATATAGAGTGTTTAGACAAAATATTGATTTAAAAATATCAGGGGACAGAAATATTAGAAATGTAATATTGTGACACACAAATATCGTGATGCTGGAATAACATTGACAAGAACATCATTTTTTGAGTTAAGTAATATCATTGCAAATAATATTGATGTTTTCAATATCGTTTTCACTAATCCAGTGGTTAAAAGTATTGTTTTATAATTGTTTTATTGTGTTTTAGTTGATATATTAATTTTATGGGTTACTATTGTTTACAGAAAGGTTGTTAATAATTTTTCTTTATATATAGAGTTCAATTTTAAGTTATTTTGAATTTTTTATTACATTTAGGGGTCGATCCCGATCCTGGATTTTTTTTTACGTACGAATCGTACAAGGCCCATACAAACGGCGAAGTACGATTCGTACGTGAAAAATACATACGAATCGCCTCAGGAAAAGTCCACGAGACGTCCCCGGACAGTTTTACTTGCAACTCGTAAAACTGAAGTCCGAGCGCGCAAGTACGATCTGTACCGCCTGTCCGAAAACCAAAGCGCATGGAAAAGGCCCCATACGGAGCAAACTTTGTATGACCCCTACCCCGAGTACACTTGTGCCTGGGGTATGAGTTGTATGCCCCCCCCAGCCTCCCACCCCTCCCGCGTACGTCTGCACCGTACCCCCACCCCCTGTATGTACGGACCGTACCCCCCACCGCCCCGTATGTACGGATGGTAGCCCCCAACCCCGTATGTACAGACCGTACCCCCCACCCCCGTATGTACGGACCATACCCCAGACATACCCCCACCCGTGTAAGTCCGCACCATACCCCAGGCGTACCCCAATCCTCGTGTATGTACGGTCCATACATACGCGAGGATTGGGTACGCCTGGGGTACGGTGCGGACATACGCGGGTGGGGGGTATGCCTGGGGTACGGTGCGGACATACGGGGGGTGGGGGGTACGGTCCATACATACAGGGGTGGGGGGTACGGTCCGTACATACGGGGGGTGGGGGGTACTGTCCGTACATAGGGGGGGTACGATCCATACATATGCAATGTTGGGATATGCACCGTACATGATGACACGTACGATGTGGGTAATGGCGTGTACATCACGTAGCGGGCCCCCTTTTCCTCATGCATCGCAGCGTACTTAGCTTTTCTGGCACATTTTGGCTCCCGTAAAAATATAGCCGTGCGGAGTGCTGTAGGTACGAATCGTACTTGCTGGTCCGTAGAATGCTGCCTGACTCCGTGCGGACGTCGCGTACGCGCTGTCCAGGATCAGAATTGTATGTATTTTTTAGCCGTACGGTGTTTTTTTTACGATTCGTACGGAAATGGTATTTCTGTACGAATCGTACTTGCTGGTTTGTACGGTGGAATTCCCGGGTACGAGTCGTATGGAGAAAAAGCTCCGTATGACCATTCGTACCCGGGTTTTACAGGATCGGAATCGTCACCTTGATAGAAATGAATAGTGTTGTTGCGGGTTGTTGGGTTTGGAGAGGGATAGAGTTGAAAGTTAATTAGGTAATAAATAATTAGGAATTATTTAATTAATGGTTGTTAATTATATGATTGATATTCATGTAAGTTTATTAATATTGATTTATTTTTGTTATGTGTTAAATATGGGCTATTAGGTTTACAGGGGTATAGGGTAGGAAGTTAATTATTCAAAAAATTATTATTCATTGGTAAATATACATTTTATTGGTTTTAATTTATGTGATTTTCAGAATACTTATTTGTTTTACTTACATTTTAGTCAGTCTGTCAGTAAGTCAAAATTACTTTATTTGGTTATTTAAAACCATAAAAGCATTCTACACAATAATAATAATTAAAAACATTAATATAACATTAGTTAACAATGATATTGCACTGGTTAGATACACAAGGTGGACAAACAAAATACAGCTTTAAAACCTGATTATTACAAATTAATTGTTATGAACTAGATCATAGGAATCACTCTCACTTGTTCCCTCCTTATTCTGACTGCTGCTGTGAGGAAACTTGCTATGTTAAAAATTTCCCAGACATTAGACAACATCTTTAAATATATTAGCGCTGGTTTTGCCGGTAAAAATCCTTTGACCTTTAAAATTAGGAGAATAAAACGTTTACGACTATGCAAAAAGTGCTCGCAGAATAAAACAAAGTGCAATGTGTCCTGGGAGGAGAAATCATCACATGAACAGACGCCCAGGTCCTCCACCCTTCTCCATCCCGGTGGATCGGCAAGTAGAAAGTGTAACTGGTTCAGCCTAAATCTTACTAGAAGAAAGCGATGGTTAGAATTGGTTACCACATTTAAGTAGGGTTTAATTGCACGAGATGTTTTTAACAATTGATGGGAACGTACTTTTGGTTTAGCCAACTCCCTCATCTCTCTTTCCATAAATGCCATATATAAATAAGATTTCTTAACCCACTGCATGTCTCCCTTTACTAATTTTTCTGGAGAGTTAAATAATTCGGGTCGTCCCAATTGCTCTGCCAGCTTTTCAAATGACTCAACCAAAGAATGATGCCAACTCGGTCTAAAGCTAAACAATCTCTCAAGATTTCATGATTCATTTCAAGTTCGGGGTTTAACCAAGTTGCTATCCATTTTAATAAAGGTGCCATTTCAATTAGATCAGCCACAAAGCCAATCCCAGTCTCTTGATGAATTATGTATGATGGCATTGACTGTGGCACCGATAGCAAATTTCTTAAGAATTTATTTTCAATTATCTGAATTTCCTTTGCTTCTCTAAAACCCCATATATCCGAGCCATAGTTTGCGATTGAAATGCATTTTGCTCTATATACATTTACCAGTCCTTGTATTGGTTTAGCCCCCAACCTGCGTGCAAAGCCTAGAACCGCAGATGTAGATCTGGCCAATACATTTCTTTTTGCGTTCATTTGTGGGACCCATGTACCTCTATCATCAAATATAATGCCTAGGTAAGGGAATATAGTGACCCTTGTAATCACGTTACCCTCACAGTGGAGAGTTTTAACCGTTTAGGCCTAGCGCCGATTATCATTAAGAGTGATTTTGAAAAGTTTACACTGAGATTCAGAGATCTCATGAATACGGCAAAGGAAGTTAAAAGACACTGTAAACCAACCGCAGTTCTTGCTAATAGGGCGGCATCATCTGCGTATAGGGGGGCTGGGATCAGCCGTTCCCCCACGCGCGGGATGTCTTTACTGGCTTCCCCTAAAACTAAATCCAAGTTGTTGATATAAAGGGTAAAAAGTAGGGGGGTCAAGATACATCCCTGCCTGACACCATTTACGAAGCGTATTCCCTGGGTGCAATTCCCCCTTTGGTCGTACCTCACAGTGGCAGTCAAATCCCTATGCAAACCGGCAAGGAAATAAACAATGTTTCTGTTCACATCCTAGTTTGATTAGTATAGCTCATAACTTGGATCTATTCACGCGTTCAAAGGCCGGTCAGTGGTAGCCCCTTCCTTTCCTAAAGCCGTATTGCAGGCTTGATAGTGTATTAGTTTCATTTAACCAGACCATAAGTTTGCTGAGTACCACTCTTCCAAGCACCTTTACCGCAGAATCTATAAGTGAAATTGCTCTGTAGCAGCTTGGATCCCCTCTATTACCATTTTTCAAAACCGGGACAATGACTGACTCAGACCATGATCTGGGCAGGCCTAATTTACATGCCATATTAAGAACCTGGGCCAGAAGTTTTGACCTTAGTGTCACATTGGATTTAAAAAGTTTGGCTGGGACACCGTCTGGTTCAAGGGCTTTATTACTTGTCATTTGTCTAATTCGGTAAAAACCATGATGTATGCCTTGACCTCAAATATGGTACCCGTGGGTCCTTGGTTCTCCTGATTGCCATATACAATTTTAAAATGAAAAACAAACAGGAAGAGGGTGAAGGCTGTAAATACCGCACCTGACAGATAAATAGTGTCTTTATTAGGAATTCATATAGTGCTACGAACCAAGGAGCACTCCCCTCTAAGCTCCCCAATCAGGAACAAGTCCTATCACAAAGCTCAACACAAACGGGTTCAGCACTATTCACAAAGTCAATGAAAAGTACGAATAAATGTCCAAGAGGTAGATGGAATTTTCTTTGAAAAATTATTTTCTTTATTTCATTTTTTCGTGTGCATGAGGAATCATAGCCAACGCGTTTCGTCTCCTGAACAGAGACTTCTTCAGGGCTATTGAAAAGACATATATAAAGTGCACTTTAATTCTAAGAAAATATTTAATATGCATACAAGGTACAAAACAAGAACATTTAAAAACAACACCAAAATAAAGTGACTAATTGCTAAATAATTGACATTTATATAAAAATGCACAATAATTGTTGATTGTTTTATAATGAAGGGCCTATGTACTAGAGAAAAGAACATTTATACACCCTATTCAGATATCCATTTATTAATCCAAATTTATCATCATAAATTTATAGGTGATAATTAATCGCATACCTTCAAATATCGATATGAATTGTTTCTTTGTATAGTTCAGACTGATAACTGAAAATTCCAATATTTCAACAACCTTCTTATATGGTGAACTTTATCTAAAAAAATAAATATCTAACTAATAAAAGCGATATCGATGATGTCTATTCAACATATCTATACACTCATGTATCATCACTTTTTAAATTCACAATATATATACAAGTATTATGTAATAAAAAACGCCAAATGAGTAATCATTATATGTCTGTAATTATCAGTGTCATGTCATTGAATATTCAAACAACAAGAGAACAAGAATTAATTGCTTGGAATTTTTTATAGCCAAATATATAGAGAAAAAATACAGAAATTTCCAAATGAGAGGAAAGACTAAATGGACCACATCAGAGTAATGTGTAGCCTTAAATGGCAAGCCAGCAATTGCATCAAGCTATCTACAAGCCAACTTCTACTGCTTGTTTCACCCACAGATAGTTCAATATTAAAAGGAAAGTTGCTATTTCTTAAAAGAACTCACCAAAGTAGCGTGGTGGCCCGTAATAGTGGTCTCATAGTTTTCAAGTGGTAAAACGAGCAACAGAACGTAGGTATATTGAAGTTCCCCGCTCTGCAAAATGCATCACCTATTGGGAATTAAAAATCGACGATGATCTTAGGCGCAACGAGATGAAAAATAAGCGACACGGCCATCTTTAGATGGTAAAATCAACGAATCAATAAGTAAAGTACATCAAACAAGTAAACAATGTAATTTAATATTCTCAAATGAATTTTAAAAAAAGACGAGTATCAGCAGTCATAGAGACTTATATAAAATGAAAATCTCAGGCTCAACAACCAACTGTGAATTACGTCGGCCATCTTTATAAACAGTTTATGCATTGAATTAGGTGAGCGCGATGTAATAATCGTAAACAATAATGTAAAAACGACATCCTATCTAGATGGAAATTTGAGTTTTTTTAGAAAAACACAAACCTGCTCTAACAATCTACAAGCAAGTTCAGTATATCACTCCCCACTTGTTAATGCAGAAGCCTCACCAACATTTCTATATCAGGAAAATTAGCTATTCCTTAAGTGAACTCACCAGAAGGGCATGGTAGCCTGTTATTCTCAGTCTCATCGGTTCCAAATTATAAGCCGAGCACCTAAACATGAGCGTTTTTAAATCCCACGCTCTATGATATGCATCACCTGTTAGGCAATAGGAATAGACGACGACCTTAGACACAGCAGAATAAAGGTGAGAGCGGCGGCCATCTTTGAATGGTAGAATAAGCAAATCTATTGCAATATTTTAATACATGTATCGCGAATTTCAAAATAATACAAATCCTGATGAATGATAAAAGAAGTTATAATCCAAATAACACATTTTATTTGGAGTTAACTCTATATTGTGATGTCAACAAATACAATTCCAAGTAATAAGCCGAACACCTAAGCATAATCGTTTTTGAATCCCACGCTCTATGATATGTATCACCTATTAAGCAATGGGAATGGACGACGACCTTAAACACAGCAAAATGGAAAGTGAAAACAGCAGCCATCTTTGAGTGGTAGTATAAGCAAGACTATTGCGATATTTCGATACATGTATCGCAAATTACAAAGTAATATAAGTTCTAATGAATGAAAAGGAAGTTATAATCCAAATAACAGTTTTTATTTTGAGTTAACTTTATATGGAGATGTCAACAAATAGAAGTCTCTAGCGCCACAAAAAGCATGTAAAAACGGCAGCCATCTTAGAGGGTTTAAACAGAGCAGTCACAAGAGCCAAACCCATTTCAGCTTTATGTCTAATTATATACAGGATCTATTTTAACACACAGGGCAATGATAGATGTTATCTAAAATAGACCCAAAACCGCCATCTTTTGGTAATAAGAACAAGCTGACCAGTATAACATAAAGTCAAGATTAACTAGTATTCTGGTGACCAACAAGATGTCAGAGTTGTAGTCAAGATCATTATTATAGATGTCATGAATGTGTCAGTTTAATTTCAAAATGCCGATTGTGTGATTCGTGGGGCCAATAGGTGTATATCATTACCAAATGGCCATAAAAGCACCAAATGATGATACGCATAATATAAGTGTACCCGTAGCCACATATACACAAATAACTTGAGATGACATGTCAAAATGCAAAGTTTGAGACCCTATGTCCCCATAGTATATGATGCGTTAATAGGTTCAATAAGGAATATCAGGGTAGTCTATCTATGTAATTAGCATATTATACTCACATTAGAAGTAAACAACCTGTATATGTGAACATGAATTAACAATTCTCAATGTCATATGAGATAGCATTTTAAATAGAACAACAATTGGTAGCACCACTTAGTTCTTACTGACATGTTTTAATCTTGTCACAGATAATGATGTAGCTCATCATTAATGTTGAGTCCAAACCTGTTTGTTCTGAGACGACAAATCCAAGATGCTTCTCGTTGTCTAAGTGACAGTCCTCTATTGCCTCCTCTCTCTGGAATCTTAACATGATCAATACCACAGAAGATGATATTCTTGTCATCGGGGTGATCATGATGTATGTGTTGAGCAATAGGATATTTAACATCGCAGTTTCTTATAGCTCGCACATGTTCTTGGATTCGCAGTTTTAGGCTGCGGATACTACTGCCAACATATACCTTTTCACAAGAGCATGTCATCATGTAAACAGTGAAGGTTGTATTACAATTGATAAAACAATTTATGGTGAATTCCCTTGATTGACTACTTCTAAATTTTTTAAGCTTGTTCGATCCAAATTTGCATACACAACAACTTTCGCATGTATAGAAACCTATAGGTCTTTCTGGTAACCAAGTAGTTGTAGAAATTTGAACATCTTTAACATAGCTTGGGCTCAGTATGTTTTTAAGGGTCTTACTTTTGCGATAGACTACTCTTGGTTTATTTGATATGATGCTGGTTGGGAGACCTTCAGTCTCAAGCAAACGCCAATTCTTTCTCAAGATGTTGTAAATGTGATTACTGAAGATGTTATGCTCAGTAATAAATAAAACTTCTGAATTTAGTTTTTTAACACATTGTTTACTTTTGACTTTGGACGTCAATATCTCCTTCCTATTCAGGGATAACGCTTTTTTCTCTGCGTTATCTAAACATGACTGTTTATAACCTCTCTTAGAGAAATTCATTTTGATTTCATGAATATTTTTAATGAAATCCTCATCCATACTGCAATTGCGTCTAGCGCATACCATTTCACCATAAGGTATGGCTCTGATGGTAGATTGAGGGTGAGCGCTATTAGCATGTAAATAGCTATTGCAGGAGGTCTTTTTCTTGTGCATATCACTATGGATGTTTGTCCCACTTATAAACAGTTTCAGATCAAGAAACTCCATATTGGATGGTTAATTTGACATTGAAGTTATTCATGTTCAGATAGTCATAATACATGTTTAGGCTTTCAACTGTACCATGCCAGATCATAAAGATTTCATCAATGTAACAACCATAAAACATCACATTGCACTCCATCTTTGAGCCCCTGGACCCCAGACATGCTCCACCTCATACAACCCCATAAAGAGGTTGGCATAAGATGGAGCAAATCTGGAGCCCATGGCCGTATCCTGTATCTGAAGAAACCATTTACTGTCATGCAAAAAAGCATTCTGTGTCAAGATTATCTCTGCCATGTTAAGCAGCATATCGGTATGTTCAAGATGTTGGGCTCCCCGTTTAAAAAGAAAATGCTTAAGAGCTCTGATTCACTCCTGCATTTGAATGCAGGTGTATGGACTTTCTACATCCATAGTCACAAAAAGTAAATCCTCCAAATCCCATTGGAAGTCCTCTAGTTTACACAGAAGATCTGAGCTGTCTCTCAAGTATGATGGTAAGTTTTTCACAATGGGTTGAAGAAAACAGACAATTTTAAAATGATTAAACCATTCCTGCTCCGGTATATTGCATTCTAGAGAGCTACCAGGGGTTTCCTGAAAGAATGGCTTGTTGACGATTTCCCAAAACTTGGCACTAAATTTTGATGACATCAATGGACAAGAGATCATTCCGTGCCGCATTTTTAATCTCTCCTTTGCGTGTATTCATGGCCAGTTTGTATGTTTTCCTTAGGGCTCCTATTACACTTTTATCTTGTGGTTTGTGTTTTAAATAGGCCTAGGCTGTAAATTCCGTTCCGCTCGCGGAATTTGCGGAATTTGGGTAATTTCGCGTTCCACGGAATTGCCAAAAATTCTGCGATCCGCAGATTTTTTTGCTTGTTCACGCTTTCAAAATGCGTTTTCGCTAGATATTTCTCCCCAAGCACGCAAACAGCATACGCGAACAAGAAAAAAGGATTGCGAACGGGCGGAACAAGCAATTCCACATCTTTGTGGAACTTTTGCGTGCTCGCAGAGATTTTTTACCATTTCACGGAGCTTTGCGTAGCACGACTATGCAAATTCCGCCCACGCCTAGTTTTAAAGCCACCAACAACTTTTGGTGGGCAGCTGTACAATTATGGTCAAACCACCTCTCCCCTTTGTTCTGGAATTCCTTATATGGGCATTTAAGATCAGAGGCCACCTGATTGCAGATTTTAGCATATGCTATAAGGATCTCTTTCTCCCTTATATTATCGTCTAAACAGAGATCAATCTCCTTTCCAACAGTGTTCAGTAGGTTCACTTGAAAATCCCCCGGCACTACCATACACCACTTAAATCTACGGGCTTGGTCTTTAGGTTTCAAGTTGGGGGTGAGAACACATCTATTTGATTTTAAATTATTCTTAATACCCCCCACCAATGTAATATGTATAGGATTGTGGTCACTAAAGTGTGCCACATAGTGGTATATCCTATCACCTGGGCGGACAGGGCTGCACTAATGAAAATATAATCAATAGTAGAGTGCGTTCCCCTACCTTTAAAGGTTAGAATGTCATCGCTATCATGCGAGGTGTTAGGATATAGTAAACCAAATTCCGCTAGGGTGCTCTCTAAAAAAACACCTCGCTGTGAGTGTTCGAAGTGTATCTTTAAATGATTACCAGGACCTAAGCTCTCAGTAACATGACAGTTTGATTGGCATCGATGTACATTAAAATCACCTAAAACAATAACCGAATAAGAGCTAGTTTGTTTCCCGTTATACAACTCAAGGAAATGATTCAGACTGAGCAGGTGTTCATTTGCAACAGTTCTGTCAAATGAATTATAAAAATTAACAATAAGAAGTTTAGAAAAATTACTAGGCGTAATCTGCACTACTAGACAATTTGGTGAACCTGATTCCAATTTACGGTGATTACCTACTACCTTTAGGGAAATCAGGGTTATTAAGCCTCCCTTTGCCCTACCAGTTACTGATGGTTTTGCTGGCTCCAAATAGGTTGTATAATCATCCATCCAGAAATTATCCTTAGTTTCCCAAGTCTCTTGTAGCCCAATCATATCAAAGTCATTTAAAAAATCTTTCCACCTATCATCATATGTCATGAGTGATGTAATATGTGACGTCATCAGCAGTGCATTGCGGGGGCGCGAGTTATAGTTAGCTGAACTAACTATAACAGGGGAATTTCTAGGGTTTTGTACGAGGGAAATGTCCAGCTAACTATAACACCCCTGAAACCTATGGTTTTTTCAGTGAATTTCTAAGGTTTTTTAAATGCCAATTCCTAACTATAACGCCCCTGAAACCTTTGGTTTTTTCAGTGAATTTCAAAGGTTTTTTAAATGCCAATTCCTAACTATAACGTGCATGAAACCTATGGTTTTTTCAATGAATTTCAAAGGTTTTTTAAATGCTAATTCCTATCTTTAACTTATCTCTGAAGATATCATGTTTAATGATTTTGATTGCATTTCTATATTTTTCAAATTCAATGTGTCAATTTCATTAATTATTTTCTTTTAAAATTCTTTTTTATCACCATTTTTTAAACTTATTTTTTCAATTAATTCTTTTAAAAATTAAAAAATATTATTTGAATTTAATTGGTTTTTCAAACATATTTTTTTATATTTTTCAAAATATTGCCTAGATCATTTTCACCACAATGCACAATCATGAGGTCAGGGTGTGGAAGATGCGAAGAGGTTTTAACCAAAGGTAACAATTGGTGCCACTTCAATCTTCTCTGTGCAAACCATTTAATGTCCACATTTTGTAAACCTAGGTCTAAGTCAATACGTCTGTGTTCTGCATACCTCTTGCACCAGAAAATATAGCTATGTCCTACGATCCACACCAGCATTTTGAAGGTATGGCTGGAAGGTATGGAAAGATGTCTGTAGCTTATGCAGTTACTTGGTAGAATAAGACATATATGTTTAAAGATGGGGAACTACTTTTTTTTGCTATACAAAACGATACGTGATTGGGACACGAAAAGCATTCTTTTTTAAAAGTAAGGTACACATTAGTTTTGTGGAAAAGCATCTTTGTGATTGGTTAAGAAAAAGCAGTTTCAACGTGGAGTACATATCATAGGATAACATTTGCTCAACTCAACCACACCTGCTACTTGCATTTGGAAGGCACTGTTCAAACTTAAAACAATTGTGAACTTTTAACCTGCACGTGCCGTTAAATGTTCGAGAAAATGTTGCAGAAAAAAATCGTTAAGTTTAAAAAAATTCATGAACTTTTAACCTGCATGTGTTGTAGAATTTTCTAGAAAATGTGTTAATAGAATATGTTGCACTTCTGACTTCTATGTGTTGTTGAATATTAAAAAAACGGTTTATATGGAAAATTTAAAAGAAACCAATAGAGAGAAGTTTTGAAACCTAAAAGAATTAAGGAACTATTCTAATTTCTTCTTTACATGCATTTATGTGTGGAGCAACAAAATTATAGACACAACAGCACCAGGAAGAGGAAGAAGCAGGGAGTGGGGGGATGGGGGGAGATGGGCAGAATGGCACACATGCACAATCAAGTACAGCACAAGTATAGACAAACAATGGCCAAAATGAAACACACCAACAAGGAGCACAAGTCACACAACCCGCCAACATCACACCACTGAACGAGCATAGAAGTGAAAACCACGCTGCATTCATACAAAATGTGTACAAAGGCCGGTCGTTGGTGTTGTGAGATGTCTGCGACCGTGGTCATTATGGATGAGATGCCCAGCACGTGGCACATGGGCGAGTTCACTGTGTGTTACATTGCCAAACAGCTGCTCCTCCCTCTCACGAGCCCCCATACTTTTGTACAGTGCACTGTTGTATCTCGTGCACTCGTACGGCACACCTTTGTAATGCCTATTTGTGCATGCCCTGCTACATTCCAACTACACCATCACAGTGCCGTTTGGAGGTGGTGCATGCCACTTTACAACATCGACTGCTGCGGCCCTTGTGGCAGGCCACACCATAACACAGAGACACACTTACCGCACTTCCTGTACATGGACATGTCCGAGACACTCCGTTCCCCTTGCCGGATAGGCACACCCCTGCGCTGACCTGTGTACCCCAGACCAGCACACGCCGGTTGTGCATGCAGGAGGATGCATGCGTAGCTACATGTCCAGGCTCACTGGCAACGCTGAGGTGACAGCACACTGTGATGTTGCCTCTGCTCGAGCCTATTATGCTAAGACAATGACCACAGGGACACACTTGCTCAGATGCGGGTTTGGGGGGCGTTGGCGGTCCTGGAGTTGTTGCGATGAGTCTTGTGGCCCTCATGGGTATCCCTGTATCATGCTATGGCACCTGTGGGTGTTCTGGTGTAGCTCTTGACTGTGTTCCCTTTCATGGTGTAGGTAGTCGTCCTGCTTAACACCAGCAGAAAGCAGGTGTAAAATCCCTGGTGCTAACATGGCCTATCGCCCGAATTTTTTTCCCAGTGCAGTTGGTGTGAAAGTTGTGATGTGATTTTTTTCATGTGCAGAACAATATACGAACTAAGCAGTGTATCTCGTCAAGATGCAGCACCTGACTCACTAGTCCCAATCAATATAAATACAATGACGTTTCTTAATTGATTTTGTGTGTACACTGTAAGTGCAGCCACTACCTCAGTGCAATTCAATACAGGATTTTAGTATTTAGAATAAATCGAAATGGTGCACCTCGTGTCTTTTTGCACTGGAATGGCTAGTCTACATTTCATTATCAGCACTTTAATGGAAGTAAAGTTGAGATAAATCTAACACACTATTTAGAAGTTGGTGCAAACTGCAGACATCACCATTATTCCGGTGATAAGCACCCCAAAATGTAAAACCATGGTGGACTTCATCAAATAACAGTAATAAGAACAAGAAAGAGTCACACAGCAGTTAAGAGAAAAACCAAAAACGTTATTAATTTTTTTTTAACTATATTTTTTTATAAACAAAAATATGTAAACGATAAACTATTTTCAAACTTTATTTTTTTATTAACATATATATGAACGATAGACTAATAAACAACATTTTTCAAAAATAATACAAAACAACAAGGCGGAACACTCCTGTGGGGGCCATGGATGTCGACAGAGCCTGGAAAATAAAGCACAAAATAAGGACGTGTGTAATGGGCATATCAAAGGAGAGAGACACAGAGAAACAAAGAAGGAAAAAAAAGCCAGAGAGAAAAAGGGAGGGAAGGAAAGAAAGGGAGTGAGAAAGGGAGAAGGAAGAGAGAGAGTTAGAGAGATAGAAGGAAAAGAAGGAAGAGAGAGAGAGAGAGAGAGACAGACAGACAGACACAGCCGCCCCTGCGCATCCATGAGCGAATAATTACCTGGTGCCACCAGAGTGTGCAGCAGTGGGCACTCCACGGGCCCGTCAAAACTCCGCGCATCCCAGATAAGTCGCTGAGTCATGAATGGCGGAGACCACGTCATCTTCTCCACGGCCCGGCAGATCTCACACATGTTGCTGAGTCCTGAGTCATCAATGGCGGAGACCACATCAGCTCCTCCGCGGCCCAGCAGATCTCACACATGTCACTGAGTCCTGAGTCATCAATGGCGGAGACCACATCAGCTTTTGGGGCCGCTAAGCCTGTGGAACTCAAGTCCGTGCCACGTGGTGGTAGGCCTCTGATGGCCATATGAGCTTCAGGTGGCACTAACCCTGTGCATCTGAAGTCCACGCAAGGGGGTGGTAGGCCCCTGACGGCTATACAGATCAGGGTGTGACTAACCTTCTGCGCAACTTTTCAAAGACTCTTTATGGTTGAGACACGTGGAGCGTCCGCCATCTAGTCAGCACCGGCAATAAAGGATGTGACGTTGTCGATCTATTATATTTGGGTGGTCACATGGCCTGTGACGCATGTGCCGGATGGGTGTGATGTATGTGCAAACCTGCCCTCAGGGAGTGGCTGTGAGATGTTGAGAACTAGACCACTGACCTGCACACCAACAGCGAGTACGCTTGCGTCAGGTAGCTATGTGGGGCCAACGTCGGAACGTAATCGGAGTACGACGGAACAGAGCAGGGATAGCTACAATGACGCAGACGGCTCATAGTACTGTGTCTGTGAGTCGAGCGGACGGGCCGCAGCTGTCTCTCTGCGAGCCTGGGTGCGAACTGTTCATAACTCACACTACATAAGCATTGAAAAACCATTTTGTGAATCAGTCCGTGAGCTAGCGTTTGTCCGAGGCATTTGTGAAAACATATCGGAGTTCTTTCTGTGATAGATACCCCTTTGATGCTGCCTCTCCCCACATCAGCAGGTAACGCACCCTCTTCCCACATTACCATCATACCCCCAACAAACTTCTTGAGCCTGGAAGTGTCCCTGTGCGGTTGGACAAAGAAGAATCTTAGTCATGTATAGATTTACATATAAAAAAAAATATTGGAAGAAAAGAACAACAAATAAGACTAAAGGGAGTCTGGTGCTGTGGTTGCTGCCATGAAGTTGGGGTCACTGCCATTCAGGATTCAGGACACAGTTACACATGTGGGATTGGCTTGTGTTAAAGAGGGTTAGTGGGACTACGTGTCACCGGCCTTGCATATCGAAATATGCCTTACTGATCGAAGGGAGTGTAGTGCTGTGGTCGGCGCCACAGACTTGGGCTCACTGCCATTCAGGACTCAGGACACAGTTACACATGTGGGATCGGCTTGTGTTAAAGAGGGTTAGTGGCACCAGAAGCATTGAGACTGTATGAGCCTGTGATGATGCTTGGTGTGGACGGGCCGCACTGGGAGCAATGTGTCTTGGCTATTGGACTGCGTCATGTGGAATCAGGACTGTAATGTAGGCCAGAGGTAGAGGTGAGCAAGGGCCCAGAGCCACGTGCATACGTTGGTGACCCACCGGCCTGCGTAGTGCTGGTTCAGTGGCACCACGTGTCGCCGGCCTTCCATATGCAAATAAACCCCTCACTAATCGAAGGGAGTGTGGTGCTGTGGTTGGTGTCACGAAGTTCGGGTCACTGACGTTCAGGACTCACGACACAGTTACACATGTGGTATTGGCTTGTGTTGAAGAGGGTTAGTGGCACCACGTGCTGTTGGCCCTGCATATGGAAATATGCCTCATTGATCAGAGGGAGTCTGGTGCTGTGGTCGCTGCCACGGACTTGGGGTGACTGCCATTCAGGACTCAGGACACAGTTACACATGTGGGATCGGCTTCTGTTAAAGAGGGTTAGTGGGACTACGTGTCGCCGACCTTGCATATGGAAATATGTCTAAGTGATCAAAGAGAGTATGCTGCTGTGGTCGCTGGCACGGACTTGGAGTCACTGCCATTCAGGACTCAGTACACAGTTACACATGTGGGATCGGCTTGTGTTAAAGAGGGTTGGTGGGACTACATGTCACCGGCCTTGCATATCGAAATATGCCTCACTGATCGAAGGGAGTCTGGTGCTGTGGTCGCTGCCATGGACTTGGGGTCACTGCCATTCAGGACTCAGGATACAGTTACACATGTGGGATCGGCTTATGTTGGACAGTGTTAGTTGGCACCAAGAGTCCAAAATTCAAATTGCGAGGTCTGCTGCCCGCAGTGTAGACTGCTGAGTGTACATTTGTACTTGAAAATTAATTTGGTGATTGTACTAAAGCTATAACTGATATAAAAAATGTTCAAGAAGAAAGGATACTAAAAGGATATTATGTAGATGTGAGGCCTCCTAATAGTTACTTGCCTAGTGGACTCTGTAGTTAATAAATGAAGAAATAATTTTCATTGTGAGCCCTACTGAGTGCAGTGTAGGCGTATGATGAAAAGATGAAATAAGTATATAATACACTGATGATGTGTTGGATTTTCTGAGTACAATCTTGTTGTTAGAAATTAGTATTTAAAATTGGAATTGCGAGCTGTACTGCCTGCAGTGTAGACTGCTATTCCATGTTAGTTTGCATTTGAAGATTAATTTGGTCATTGTAGTAAAGCTATAACTGATATAAAAAAAAAGTTCTTGAAGCGAGGATACTGAAAGCATAATATGTAGGGTGTAGGATTGTGATAGTTACTTGCCTACTGGAGTCTGTAGTTGCATATGGAAATACCCCTCACTGATCAAAGGGAGTGTGGTGTTGTGGTTGCTGCCACAGCCTTGGGGTGACTGCTATTCAGGACTCAGGACACAGTTACACATGTGAGTTCGGCTTGTGTTAAAGAGGGTTTGTGGGACTATGTGTCGCCCGCCTTGCATATCGAAATATGCCTTACTGATTGAAGGGAGTGTGGTGTTGTGGTCGGTGCCATGGACTTGGGGACACTGCCATTCAGGACTCAGGACACAGTTACACATGTGGCATCGGCTTGTGTTGAACAAGGTTAGTGGCACCACGTGTCGCCGGCCTTGCATATGGAAATATGCCTAACTAATCAGAGGGAGTATGCTGCTGTGCTCGCTCCCATGGACTTGGGGTCACTGCCATTGAGGACTCAGGATTGTTCGGCTTGTGTTGAACAGAGTTATTGGCACCACGTGTTGTCACCGTTGCATATGGAAATATGCCTCACTGATCGAAGGGAGTCTGGTGCTGTGGTTGTCTCACGTAGTTGGGGTCACTGTCATTCAGGACTCAGGACACAGTTCCACATGAGGGATTGTTTGGCTTGTGATGAACAGGGTTAGTGGCACCACGTATCGCTGCCGTTGCATATGGAAATATGCCTCACTGATCGAAGGGAGTCTGGTGCTGTGGTTGTCTCACGGAGTTGGGGTGACTGCCATTCAGGACTCAGGACACCGTTCCACATGTGGGATCGGCTTGTGTTGAAGACGGTTAGTGGCACAATTTGTCGCCGGTCTTCTCCAGTGTAAGCCAGAGGTAGCGGTGAGCAAGGGCCCACTGCCACGTGCATACGTTGGTGGCCCCACCGGCCTGCGTAGTGCAGGTTCAGTGGCACCACGTGTCGCCGGCCTTCCATATGGAAATACCCCTCACTGATCAAAGGGAGTCTGGTGCTGTGGTCGCTGCCATTCAGGACTCAGGACACAGTTACACATGTGGGATCGGCTTGTGTTGAACAGGGTTAGTTGGCACCATGTGTCGCCGGTCTTCCACAGTGTAGGCCGGAGGCAGCGGTCAGCAAAGGCCCACAGGCAGGTGACGTTGACTTGAGCTGCACAGATTGGGAGCATTTGGTTTTCTTAACTCATTATAGTCTATTACACAATTTGCGTCGCTACTAATCTTGAATTGTGAATCGTGTAACCCCAGTGTAGGGCAGAGGCAGCGGTCAGGATGGGCGCACAGCCACGTGGCATTGAGTTGAGCTGCAGAGTTAGTGGCACCGGAGTATTCAGCGTGTGCGCACCCTGCGATGATTCGTGGTTCCGGCGGGCCGCATTGGGAGTAATGTGTTTTGTCTAATGAATTCTGGCTTGATGTGGCCACGTGGCGATGACTTATGGTGCAGTGAGTTAGTAGCACCTGAAGCACACAGCGTGTGCGCAGCCTGCGATGATGCATGGTCTGGGCAGGCTGCACTGGGAGCAACGTGTCTTGCAAACTGGACTGCGACATCTGCAATCGCCACTGCATCTGAATTGTGAGCGCTGCTGTCCACAGTGTAGATCGAAGGCAGTAGTCGGTCCAGACATAAGTCTGCGGTGCTGTGCCACTGAGTTCGCAGGAGGCCTGTGTCGAGGAGGCCGCGGATATGGCGGCAGCCACGTGCCAGGGTGTGGGCTGCCGCTGTAACAGACTCGTTGGTCTTCCCACAAGTGAACCACACCTAGGGCCTGGCCTATTTACTCATACTCCTATGCTGGAGTGGCGTACGTTGGAGCAGCCCACTCCGCTTCCACTTCCAGTGGGGGACAACACAGCTACATGACCGAGATCTTCCCCACTGCCTGAGGTAACATGGTTGCGTCCACTGTGCACTGCACTACAAGTATCAATAGTATATCTCCACATGGAGAGGTTTGTGCTTTGCATAGTGAGGTCTGTGCAGCACATCAGCATTACAATGGCATTGTGTACTTTATTGTTGATGGGTGACTTTCCTCCTTCATATATAGTTGGTTGCCACATCTCCCAACATTCAGCTATTGTGTGGCTGAGGGGCATGGCGTTTCGGGAAGGTCTGTTGTCATGTTTTGTGCTGCCTCGTTGGTAGTAGGGGGGGCGGTGCAGGGGGGAGGTTCTGGTGGTGGTGGCGTTGGGTGTTGTGTCTTTGTTGGTTGTCGGAGCTGCATGATCAGTAGGTCTATCACGTGTTTGTCTTTAGATGTGGCTGGGAGTTGGGTCCAATTCACGGAGTAGATAGTCGACCTTCTTACAGCAGTTAATGGTTGATGTTAATTTGTTACTGCTAACTCTGCTTATCGCCTGCTTTTTAGATCGCATTGCAGATTTGGCAGGTTGTTGAAAATATGGGGAAGTGGTGTTTTCATGTTTTTTTTGCATGGGAACATCTACTTTGCATTTCATTAGCATTAGTTGTGGCTCTCGTTTGTGGCGATTTTGTTGGCATAAGGTATCGATGGAAGAGTGGTGAGATTTGCAGTTTTCACCAAGTTTAGAATGGGATGATGATTAAAAAACACAGAAAAAAAGATAGGTTTAATGAACATTATAATTAGAAATTAGCATTTAAAAAACATTAGAAATTCTTTGAAAAAACCATAGGTTTCAGGCACGTTATAGTTAGAAATTAGCATTTAAAAAACCTTAGAAATTCACTGAAAAAACCATAGGTTTCCGGCACGTTTAGCATTTAAAAAACCTTTGAAATTCACTGACAAAACCATAGGTTTCAGGGATGTTATAGTTAGTAGGACATTTCACTAATAGAAAACCATAGAAATTCCCCTGTTATAGTTAGTTGAGCTAACTATAACTGGCGCCCCCGCAATGCACTGCTGATGACGTCACATATTACATCATTCATGACATGGTCAGTGACATCACTGATGACATCACTGATGACATCTCAAATGACATCACTGATGACATCACTGATGACATCATCCACATCAAAATCTGATGCACCTCATCAGATCCTAATATAACACTTGATACACCCACTCTAAAATACAGACTATAATTTTCGAAACCATGAACACACCAATACCAGTTAGTACATATCCACTCACTAATTTGTAGGTCTACACACACATCCATTCCTTCACCCATACACTCACTCATACATACAGTCAGCCATCAATACAGCATTATCATATTCAGTCACATATCTATTTTTTTTTCTTTTTTTGTCCTCATAAGCAAAATTATTTGGAGTTTTGGGAGGAATCAGGGGCCCCCTTGGACACTCCAATTTCGATGTATCCATACCTTAGAGTGTAACATAGGTGAGTGGGTCTGTTCTTAGCCATTAGGGCCCCTTTTTATCCAACTCCTGGCACAAGATTGTTGGAAGTGGAGGGAGCTGGTCATACTGACCACTCAGTTCAAGACCCAGCTTGAAATCTTTGTTACCATTGCCTTAATCATTGGACGCCCTATTAGTTGCTTGAATATAATTTTCCCAAGTTTTCCAATAATTTTTATTCTTACTTTTTTTTCTTTGTTTATCCAATTTATATACCCTTAATATAGACGCCAGCCATTCTCTATGAGTTGGAGGTGTATTTCTTACCCAATTAATACAGATCTCCCTTCTGGCAAGCAGGATGAATAGGAAGAGGATATTTTCCTGATCTCTATTCAATGAGGGATAACCTATGTTTTGTGGATTAATCCCAAAAATAACTGTTTCCATGCTTACCTCTATGGGCTGTTCCAGTACCTCGGAGAAGGTTTCACCGATTTGTTTCCAGAATTCTTCCAACAAAGCACAGTCTCGGAACATGTGAAGATCATCCACTCTTTCTTCCCCACATTTAGGGCACCTCTTTATCAGACTGCTATTAATTTTGGAAAAATGTTTTGGAGTCCAGTATGATCTGTGTATCGTAAACAGGTGGTTCCTCTTCAGTGGGGCTGATTTTACTACACGCCCAAGAATTGCCATCGAGGTTTGCCAATACTGAGGGATATCCAAACTTAGAAAGGTTTTGCCCCAGATTTAGTTTGGGACTCTAAATTCTGTTTCACCTGCTCTTATAAGGGCCCAATACCAAAATGACACCTCCTTTTTAAAGGGGTTTGTATTTAACAGCTTTTGTTCAATCTCATAATCCCCTTGCAGATTTTCTTTGATATCTTTTACCCAACTATTAAGTTGGTAATATTTAAATCTTGCTAATAAACCTGTTGGTCTTTTTTCCAGAATCTCCCAATCTATGATTTTATTGTCTTCTATTACCTGTCCCCAATAATTTATATCTCCTTTTCTCATGGGGGTCGCTAGACTATCTTTTAGGCACTCAGGGGTGCCTGGTGAATCCCATATGGGAGAATTGGTGTTCTTGTAGGGGATTTTCAAAATTATTCTTATTCTGTACCAAGTTTTTGCAGCTGCGTTTAGGGTTTTTAGTTTGATCTTTTTGAAAAATTTTGGGTGACCAAATTTATACAGAAAGTGATCTCCGTCAGGTTCCACCAGGGCGTCCATGTAAGTAGGCCATGTTTCCCGCTTACCCAAGATTTTCCTTATGTTCTTGAATTGGAAGGCTCTGCAGTATTCAAGTATATCTGGGCTCGCAATTCCTCCTTGTATCTTGCTTCTCCTCAGTTTTTTCCATCCAATCCTCACCCCTTTAGCCGCCCAAATAAAGCTGGATATCTCTCCTTGTAGTTTTTTTATCTGTTCAATCTTGAAATTTAATGGAATAGAGGTAAATAAATATGTAAATTTAGGTAGTATGTGCATTTTAATCAAATTGGATTTACCCAGAAAAGACAATTGTAAACCCGACCAGGCTTTGAGAAGTTTTCTTATATCTCTATGAATTCTCATGAAAGTCATACTAGCTATCCCGTCAAGGTCTTTTAAATATTCTATACCTAAATATTTGATTTTTCCTTTCACTAATGAATTACCTGAAGTTGTATTCCATTCTACAATTTCCGTTTTCAATTGATTACCAAGGTATCCTGAAACTGACCCAAACTGTTCTATAACTTTTTGTATTATTGGCAGTGAGTTGTTTAAGTTACCAGCAACTATCATTAGGTCGTCTGAATACAATGCTACTTTCTTTTCCCAGCCTTGATGTTTAAAGGGTATTATCCCTTCTTCTCTTCTCAAAAGGCAGGCCAAAGGTTCTATATACAAATTAAACAACAGCGGGGAGAGAGGACACCCCTGTCTTGTGCCTCTTTTTATTTTTATATTATCAGTAAGAGCTTCATTTACGAATACTTTAGCTGTTGGGTTTTTATATATGTTTATAATTGCATACTCAAATTTATTCCAAGATGAAATTTAGACAGGGTAGCATTCAAAAAGGGCCAACTAACCCTATCGAAAGCTTTTGCAGCATCATATGTTATTACCGCCAATGGTGTGAGATTTTTAGTTGCAATATCAATTGCGCTCACTAGCTCATGTGATAGTTCATAGATTTGTCTGCCTTTAATAAACCCTTTTTGGTTTGGGTGAATCAGAGACCCTACCACCCCCCCTAATCTCTTAGCTAGTATATGTGTATAGATTTTATAATCTGAATTTAAGAGAGAAATAGGGCGGTAGTATTCACATTTGGCAGGGTCCTTTCCTGGTTTCAATAGGATACTCACTATAGCGTCGTTCCATGAGGCTGGGATGTCTTTTTCCCCCGAAAAAATATTATTTAAGAGATCTGTTAGAGGAGATATTAAAACTTCCTTTAAGGTTGAATAAAGTTCATTTGGTAGCGCATCCGGACCTGCGGCTTTCCATTTTTTTAGGCTTTTTATGGCATCCATAACTTCTTCTCTGGTGATCTCTTGATTTAGAGCTATTCTCTGCTCAGGAATTGTTTCTGGAATGGTTATTTTATCTAGAAGGCTTTGTATTTGTTCCTTAGTTCCCGTTACTTCCTCCATGTATAGTTTATCAAAGAAGATTTTGAATTCTTCTCTGATTTCCCTGTCTTCCCGATAACAGCCGGTTAGACCTGCCTTCTGAATTTTTCGTAACCCTGTTGCGTGTTGCTTCTGTTTTGATTTTCCATGCCAAGATTTTCCCGCACCCCTCGCCATATTCATATTGTGATAACTTACTGGCTTCCCATCTGTCTCTAACTTTTAAATCAAGGAAATCTGCTAATTCCATTCTCTTTTTCTTCTTTTTTTCCTCTAATATTTCCTTTTCTTGTTGAGTTTTTACTTTCATGTGTTCTTCATCCAGTATTTCCAGATCTCTTTCAATTTGTTTTATAAAGAACTTATTCTCTTTGTTTCTATACCTTGCTATGCTCAAAATCCTCCCCCTGATATAGGCGTTACATGCATCCCAGGCTATCTGTTTTGTTGTGCCATCTTTGTTTATTTAAAAAAGAGATCTGTATCTTCGACCAACTTATCGATGCAAGATGTGTCCGTGAATATGGTTCTATCTACTGTCCATCTTTGATTGCACGGAAAGGTTTTTAAATTAAGACTGAGTTGTACTGCAGAATGATCTGAGATGTGTTCTGGGATATGTTCAACCTTGCTTGTATTGTATACTAAACTCATACTGATCAAAAAGAAGTCAATTCTGGATGCATGCCCTAACCTTTTATTCTGAAGGGTAAATCTATGGTTTTTATTCCCCTTGTCCTTCCAAATGTCTACAAGCCCCAAATCACGAATGCACATCCCTATCCATTCTCTCATTTTTGGTAAATTAGGGACGTTTTTTGCTGGATGTCGGTCTTCTTTGGGGTTTAGAATTATATTAAAATCCCCCCCCATTATTATTGGGGCCTGTGTTGTAATTAAATGTGAATATATTTTTTGCAAAGGCTCAGGGTCATCCATGTTTGGACCATAATATCCTGCTATAGTGTAAGGATTGTTGTATAATTTTGCTTTAACAATTATCCATCTACCTTTTTTATCAATCTCCACTTTCTCAATTATCGCTTTCAAAGATTTTTTGAATATTATCGCTATACCCTTTATATTACAATCTTGGTTTGTACATATGCAGTGATCCACCCATCGCAAATTCTTGCAGATCGATGTCCATTCCTCTTTTACCAAATGAGTTTCCTCAAGTATAATTATTTCACAGTCTATGTTTTTTATATACTCCAGAATCTTCAGCCTCCGTTGTTTTATCCTTAGACCATTAATATTCCAGGACAAAACATTGAGCCTCTTCTCTTTAGCCTTATTACCTATGACCAACATCTTTGTCTTTAAACCCTTGCAATTTGTTCCGAGGGACCCCTTCTCCTCTTACATTGGCTTTTGCAATGTTTTTTTTTCTTTTTTCCCCATTTTGCTCCCCACCTCGTATTCTGATATTTTTTTTTTATATACATATTTTTGCGAATCCCCCCCCTTTTCTTCCTTCTCCAAGGCAGTATTACTGCCCTTTTGAGCTCCCTGCCCTTCACCAATGTTTACAGTGTTTGCCATCTTATTTAGGTTTCAAGTTATGGAGCATGTCTTATGGATTAGGGCGGTCTTTCCTTTGTGCATTTATCTGTGCTATAAAGGCTTCAACCTCTTTCGGGTCTCTCATATTATGCATTTTGTTGTCCCACATTATTCTCAAAGAGGCTGGGAAGCGCATTTGCACAGTGGCACCAAGTGATCTTAATTGAGGCATATGTTGACCCAGTGCCCATTGCCTGTCTTGAGTCGTTCTGGATAGGTCGGACCTAATTCTACATGACCAGTCATCATTGGGAAACGAGCCAGCTTTAAGACCCTCACTCAAGATCCTTTCCTTCAAGGAATATGTCTTGAAATTAATTAGAATTCTTCTAGGATTTTTCCTTGCCTTCCCTTTCCTAAAAGGATCCCGGTGTATTCGTTGAATATCTTCCGCAAGATTAGCCGATTTGGTCCAAGGAATCTTCTCTTCTAATAGCTGGATCATAAATCCTTAGATGTCTTCACCTTCGATGTCTTCAGGAATGTTTAGAATTTTAAGGTTGTTTCTTCTGGCTTGGTTTTCCAAAGATTCCATCCTATCACTAATCTCCATTTCTTTATTCTTCAGTCTATCTATCTCTTCCCGATTAGATTCTGTTTTTTTGTTCAATAACTCCAATTCTACCTCCATCTGTGATACTCTATCAATTAGTGTATTTATTTTTTGGTCAAGTACTTCACAGGTTTCTTGTATTTTTACTTGATTTCTCTCTGAGGTTGCAAAGCTTATTCTCATTTCCTTCATCATTTCCTCCAAGGAGTTATCTGAGTGATGGCTAGCTGAGGTTACTGGGTTTTGCCTAATGTCTGAGGTGGTTTCCAACCCCTCCTTAGTTGTAGCTGTCGCTCCTTTCTCGACACCTTCTGATATCTCTTCACCAATCTCTACCTGCTCCGAATTTGGAATCTATTGCTCAACCCTGTTTCCTTTTTGCCAACCGTAGTTCTATCTGCCATTTTTGGTTGTAAAACTACAACCAAAGGGGAAGGAGCGGAAAATAAACTGGGTTTTTCTATGTTATTGTCGTTTTTAATTTTCTGTGGTGTCTCTAGTCCTCCCTCCCTAGATCTAGCTCTTTATCTTTATCTCGAACCCTAAAATAGGATTTTAGGGAGGGAGTAATTTTTTGTGGTTTGCCCGATCCCAGTACTTTCCTTGAGCTGGCGCGACTTGCTCTGGATATTGGGGCTTGAGGTTGGCCTGAAATATGTTTTTTGCTCAGAATTCTTGCAACTGAAGATAATGCCAGTATTGGAGGTTTTTCTTCGTTGTTAACTTCCCTGGCTCCAATACCTTTAGCCACCTTGAAAGTTTTAAGAACAGTGTTTTCTCTAAGAGGCGATTGCCTACTCCTAAGGCAGTAACCTTCCCCTCTCAAGCGCCCACTCTTAGATCCTTTGTTGGTAATAGGGGGGGGGGGTTGGTGCCCTCCAGGTTCCTATCCACTACCACCCCTTGTTCTCCAGTTAACCCCTGTGTTTTATCAGGACTTAATACGGAGATTATGGTAGATTCTACCGGCAGCCCTCCTGTTGCTGCTACGCGCTCCAGCAGCTTCTGCCCACACTCCCCCAGACCTCCGTCGCGGGACCTCCAGTGTGCTCATCTACGCCACAAAGCTCTCCGCCTCCCTCAGAGGGCTCCGCCGTAACCCGTTCCTCAAAGCCCACGATAACACAGCAACAGGTAGCAAACCAAGCAGCGAGGACATGCCACCGCCGGGATCGGCGCCGCTACCAGAGCAACACCGCCACAATTCACAACCGGTCCTAGTGCCTCCTCGTTTTCTTACGGGTACGTTACGACCTCTCCCCATCCATATCCATGTTACTTTTTCTTCGTTGTCTGCATTGTCTGCATTGATGACAATATCGTGTTTTGTTTTGTTAATACGGATCTCTGGGCAGGGAGCTCCCGACCGAGCTCCTCAGTCGGCCGCCATCTTCCCCCTTTCAGTCACATATCTATACAGACAGTCACACACCGCCTCTCATTCATAGAGTTATTCACACACCTAGTCAGTAATGAAAATAATCAATCACACTTTCATTTACTCACCTATACAGTTATACACATACCACGTCACTTATTTAAACATATACTAACACGTACTTAGACTCTAATACAATAAATAATACAAGCACACACTGATCCATACAGGCAATCCCACAATCACTCACTCTCTCATATAGTCATTTATACAGTCCAACACTCATATCTAATGCCTTTCACATATGGAGTTACTCACACATGTACCACTGAGGCATCCATTCACTCACCAAGACACTCATACACACACTCACCCAGCCATACAGACCTTCACAGATACAGACTTGAACATATATACCCAGTGAATTATCCACTCACAAATCTATGCACAGATTCACACCCCCCAGCCACCCACACAGACACTCAGGCACCCATACATGTACTCAGACAAGTAATAAATAGCTCATATAGATCTTCATTTAGTTGCTAACTAAACCATGGAACTGCTTACACATCAACTGACAACCTAAACTGTGTGAATGTCTGAAACAGTCGCTAACACATGCATTAAGCAAGACTCAACTAATCACTCACTTATACAGTCAGTCACACACCTACTTAATTATCCATCCTGACTCTTATACACCCATTCATTCTTCAATACACCTTGGCCTATATATATAAAACTTATTTACATTTTATAGAAACACATATCCACTGGATGATGTCACCAGTGATGTAATCAGTGATGTAATTTGAGATGTCATCAGTGATGTCACTGACCATGTCATGAAAGATGTAATATGTGACGTCATCAGCAGTGCATTGCGGGGGCGCGAGTTATAGTTAGCTCAACTAACTATAACAGTGAAATGTCCAACTAACTATAACATCCCTGAAACCTATGGTTTTTTCAGTGAATTTCAAAGGTTTTTTTAAATGCTAAATTCTAACTATAATGTGCCTGAAACCTATGTTTTTTTCAGTGAATAGAACGTTCCTTGGTATGTGTTTCGCGCCAGCCCTGAGCGCGATTGAGGTGACCCACCTTCACAAAGAGGACAGAGCCAGCCGGGCAGCTTCGGCAACTTTTTTGATTTCACCAAGGTATTGGTACAGCTCTGACCCACCACACCCTCGTTTGGTGGATATGCAACTGCTCATCGCAGTCCGTGACTCCACGGAGGAATTCTGGAACACTGTGTCCATGTTTTTCAGGTCTGAACTAAAGTGGATTTGTGTGGTTGAAGGCGTTGGGGACTCGGGAGAGGAAATTGCTTTCACCAACAACGATCTGCCACAGATCACAGCAGTGTTCTTAATTTCATCCGGTACCCCAGATGGGACACAAGAGGCAGAGCAAAGTAACTTACCTGGCATGCGGTGTGAATTTCATGTTGGGACTTGTAGTCAGCCAATGCGCCTGCAGGTCCGTTTGGAACTTTGACCCAGCCCACCTGGATGGCCACCAATGGCGGAACGACTGGGGTTATTTCAATGAACTGGCAGGAGTGCTTTGTTGAAGCTGGCATTTGAAAAAGGAATTCCTCCGAAACGCGTCATGCCTCAAGCTTTAGCAGTGAAAATAAATCCTTTCCCGAATTCCCCGCTGTGTCCCTCACGTTCTTTTTGATTTTCAGAACGTTCCTTGGTGTATATATATATTTATATATGAAGTATTTGCCTGGATTTCTGGATATCGTTCCAGAGACGAACAGGTACGGACCGCCAATTTCTTAAGTCTTAATCAAAGTCCAAGAACAAAAGGTTACTGCTTCATGTTTTATCCGATTAGCATCACCAAATTTAGTGCAGACAAGTGTCCGCCCCGGATGCGTTTCGATCGCATAAGTGATCTTGATCACCTGACGCTCTGGTGACGGGTCTCCATTTTTAGATAGAGTGCAACCGATGATTTCGTGAAAACAATGAAATAGACACTAACAACATATATTTAAAAGAACAAGTGCACATATTAAAAATCAGCTTCTTCAAAATATTTCTTCATTTATGAGATAAAAACGTGTATTGACTGTCCTGTTGAATATAAGCATCATGTAACAAAAAATTGATGAATGATAATAAATAGTATGTTTTAAAAATACGATTAAAAACATATCTGTTGTTTCAAATCAACAAATTCATTCTTGGTATGCCATCGCTAAAAAATCTTGAATCAGGGACCGGTACTTGATTATTCCTAATCTCATCTTCTTTCATAGAATACAAATTTAAAAACCATATTTATAAAAATCTGGTGGACTCCAGCAGTCTTGCTGTCAGTAAAACAACAGAAGACAAAAGATAAACGGCTAGTGCCCATTGGTTCATGTCCCACAAAACACATAATAAGCTGGCATTTTCCAAAAAATGCAGGGCTAATGCCCATTGATTCATGTTCCACACTAGTCATTATAAACTAGCAAATTCCAACCATGCTCCAATCACTTCAAATACATATGGCCTACTAACTCGTAGTCTCATTATGTATCTAAAAACCATACTAAAAATGTCGTAATAATTAGTTGTACAATATGCTATTAACGCAGTCTTATAAATCTCTTATCGATATTTCATCAAAACATGTGCAAAATAGTGCAAAGTGCCAAAAGTGTTAAAAATACCCCATAATTAAAAAACACTCTAAAAATGGAGGTTCAGCAGAGGGCATCATATGTGAATATTTTTCATACCATGTACAACCTTTCTAAATGATTGGCTATAATGTACCGACTTTATTGCCTTAGTTCTCCTCTGGTCACATAGGGGAAATACTGGACAGGAAAAAGGGGTACAAGGAACAAACGCGTTCCTAATAATTACTGCTGTGAGCTGAGTCTCTGTATACAAAGCATCCTAATAAGAGCATTAAATTAAATTCCTATGAGGAAAGAATATATCTGGGCACATTTGTTGAAGAAAAGTGCACATGTCTTGGGCCCATAATGGTATCTAATAATAATGTCATAATTTGCTGCCGACATACACATAATAGCTGCAGGATCTTAACATTTTTAAATCATTATAAGAAGTTGTGCAAGTCTTCACTGGTGTTTAACCCATACGGTATATGTGTGTCTAGCATGAGTATAAAGGAAGACTCCAACTGCCTCAACTTTTCTCCCTGTTGCCACCCCGAAAGGAGGAAGGAACTGCCCCCATTACAGAGTACATCAGATCATCCAATCTGTTATTATCTACTGCTTTAAAATGCAGCGCTACTGGTTAGCTTTCATCTGAGTTGACAATTGCGCGCAAATGCTGAAGAATCCGATTAAAAACTGGAAGCTTCGTGCTGCCAATATATTTCAAGTGGCATGTGCATTGTAGTTGGTATACCGCAAAATTGGTTCTACAGGTATAATGTTCTTTTATGCAAATTGGAATATCGCTAAAGGCTGTACAATACTCGAACAAGTTCAAACCGAACTTACACGCCCGGCATGACGAGCATTTATAAAAACCAGATTTGGATAACCAGTTAGTTTTCGCTATAACTTCAGGACAGGTTTTAACTAGGGCATCCTTCATAGAAGGTGCCCACCTAAAATTATATCAATGAGTTTGGGCAGCAAAAATTTAAGTGTTAGATCCGTCAAAACAATGGGCCAAAGTTTATAGACAATGTTTCTAATGCTCTTCTCCTGCTTACTGTAAGTAGTAATTAAACAAATTGTTTGAGTATCTTCAGATGCAGGGTCATTGAAAGTTGTAACATTAAGACTTTTCTTAGCTTGGAGGCAGAGGTTACAGGGTCGAGAATCGGCTTTATCCAACGCCCTTTGTAGATTAGAATGTTCATACCCACGAACCAAAAATCGAGAAAAAGCCTCCATTTGACATTTTTCTAAGTCTAATTCCGAACTGCAGATACGTTGTATACGGAGAACCTCTCCATATGGTTTACTGTTAATCAAATGACGTGGATGAGCACTGCTGGCATGTAGTGTAGAATTGCCAGCAGTGCTTTTCCTATGTAACCGTGTTTGCATTTGATTGTCAACAATATAGACCTCTACATCCAAAAACTCAACCTTTTCCCGACTAATTGTAGCCGTAAATTGCAGATTCATGGAATTATCATTGATGGATGTGATAAACTGGGTTGCTTCGTGTTCTGTACCATCCCATATGACAAATATATCGTCGATATACATGCCATAATTTTTCACATGGTTTTCCCAGGCCTGTTTGTGTGTTACTTTAAGTACGTGCTCCTCCCACCACCCTACCAAAAGACAGGCATAGGTGGGGGAAAAGCACGCGCCCATTGCAACTCCCCTAAGTTGTTTATAGGGAATTTTGTTAACTAAAAAGAAATTGTTGTACAAACACAACTCTATCATTTGAAGTAACATGTTGTTTTGTTAGTGTAAACAAATTGCATGACTATTGAGGAAGTGTTTTACTGCTGCTACGCCTTGTGAGTGATGGATACATGTGTACAATGATGCTATGTCTAAGGTTATTAGCCACCAATCATTTTGCCACTCAATTCGATTAATTTCTCATCAAAAAATCCCCAGTATCTCTTATAAATGAAGGCAAATTAAACATGTATGGTTGGAGAAAGTAGTCTACTTATCTAGACACAACCTCTAAATCATTGTTTCTGGCTGAGATGATCGGTCTACCTAGGACAGGGAATACCCCCTTATGTACCTTTGGAATTAAGTACATAATGGGGATAGTAGGAAAATCATTTTTCAAAAACAGAAATTCTTTTTTCGTTAACAACCCCTGTCTCTTCCATGATAGTAAACTCTTCATCACAGTGTCTTTTACCTGATTCAAATCTGCCTTATTCACTTTTGCATAGCAATTGGTATCAGCTAGGTGGCGATCTGGTTCTTTTAAATAGTCGGCCCTTGGCCACAAAACTATATTGCCACCTTTATCAGCATTCATCACAACAATATCTTTCTTATTGCGTAATTTATTGATCAGAGTCCAATAATTTCTAGCACGATAATTGCGTATATATATATTACCTACTGGCGGTCGTCAGTAGGTAGTTATAGTTAGGACCAAGATTCCATAGGAAGAACATTTTTTCGTTTTGCTTATAAGTTTGGCGTCGTTTGAAGAATCTTCATGAAACTTTCCAAACTAATTCTTTGTTCATATCAGCTCCTGTGTTGAACGTTTGGGGGTGATTCATCAAGGGGGGCCGAGAAAAAAGGGGGGTCCCAAAAATGTTTTCTCCATGTTCATTTTTTCCATAGGAAACTTTAGACAAGGTTACAGGTCGAACGGGTGAACGGAAGTACCCCAAATTTGGCAGGGAGAAGGGTCTTGGTCTAGAAAGCATGCTTTTCTTTGATTGGTGTAAATCCGTTCAGTAGTTTTGGAGAAATATCGAAATTTGCAGATATCGATATTTGGGAATTCTGCCATCTGATTGGCTGAGGCGTTACAAGCACGAGCTTGCTGCTTATTAGCTGTGAGCGGTTGCAACTAGGAAGTGTTGGCAGCCATTTTGTGATTCCATTGAAAGGAGTAAGGGGAAAAAAGGGCGAAAAGAGTAGGAAACAGGAGGTTAGGAGCACTGTAACCTCTGTGGGGGAGTGCGAAGTGAAGTAGTCACTCCTACCGGACTGAAAGTGCGGTGTTGCTCAGAGTGACATGGTGCTGAGATGAGATGCTGCTACACTCGGGTATGAAACCAAGGGGCATATCAACAACAACCGGCGATAATTATCGCTGAGCGCATTTAGCGCTCGGATAATTATCGCCGGCTAGCGCCGATTTTTATCGCTGAAATAGCGTGCTATTAGCAACGCTTATCTCATCAGCGATAAAAATCCTAGCGCTAACTGGCTAACGTGAGATTATCGCTGGAAACCCAGCGATAATCTCATGTTAGCTTGTTGATAGGGACTCACAAACTTAGCCATGATATCCTCCTTCCATAGGATATCATGGCTAAGTCAGTCCTGAAGCAGGTGTTAGGAAAGTAGCGATAACAGGTGTTATCGCTACTTTTCCTGACGCTAAGCATAGCGTGGGGCTTCATGATAGGAGAAATGTCGCTTAGCGACATTTCTCCTATCATGTCAGGTCAGGAATGCCCACTTTGCATCTCATTAGAGATGCAAAGCGGGGCGTTAGAAATCCCCACGCTAAAGCAAGGTTTCACGCATTAGCGTGGCCTTGCTAATATAGCAATAAAACTATCGCTGCTTTTCGGCCAGCGGCGATCATTTTTTATCGCCCGGTTGTAAATATGCCCCTAAGAGCCTAAACCGTGAGTTCATTATTGTAAAGTGATGTGCTCTGGTGTTTGTAACATACCTGTGGAAGTAGTGTTAGTAGACGTTTATACCATACAGGGAGTGGGAAGTGAACTACTGATCTCTGCCATGCATTTATACTATACCGGAAGTGGGAAGCGAAGTACTCACGCCTACCGGTGTGAAGACTTGGGGATCAAACCGAGCTGATTGATATAAAGTGATGGGCTGTGGGCGCTGTAGCATACTGACCGCTGTAGTATAACTGTGTAAGTAGTGTTAGAATGTGTTTATACTATACAGGGAGTGGGAAGCGAACTACTCACCCCTACTGGTCTGAAGACTTGGGGATTAAACCGTGAGCTCATTGCTGTAAAGAGGTGTGCTCTGGGTGCTGTAGCATACCTGTGGAAGTAGTGTTAGTTTGCGTTTATACAATACAGGTAGTGGGAAGCAAACTACTCACCCCTACTGGTCTCAAGACTCTTGGATGAAACCCTGAGCTCATTGCTGTAAAGTCATGTGCTCTGTGTAGTATTCCAATGTAAGTCATAGTAGAATGCTAGTATGTAATGCTACTATAATGTTAGAATGTAGGGCTGTCATGAGGGCATTCTTGGGGAGTTAGTACACGGTGCTGGAGAAGACGGTTGCCTTGCTGTCTGATCCTGTTGGTGGCTGTTTAAGCTGTCTTCTTTTCCTGCAATAAATCTACTTATCGGATCCACTGCTGTCTCTCTCTTCACTACATAAATTTGGCAATGAGCGGGAGAAGGTAAAAAGAAGGCAGCACTCACCAAGATTTTGAGCTTGCTTGCGTTCTGCTGAAGACCCATTTTCTTGGAGAAGCTGTTTCTACTCATCCCAGGGTCGTCGAATGATCTAACTATGTGATCCTACCTCTGGTATGATTCATATTTTTTGATTTTGGGCTTCCCCTGCCTCTTCACTACACTCTGGTTGCTGTACTACACGTGTGCAAGTAGTGTTAGTATGCGTTTATACTAATTCTGTAGTTATGCATTAACCAATGCATCATGGCCCTATGAAGCGCCACCTCCAAGGCGCAGGTCATACAATGTCCCAGGGTGTGCATCCGAGGGACATTTATGTTTGCTATTACAGAGCGGGAGCATTGCTTCCACCCTGTGATAGTAAATTCCTGTTTGCATCATTGAAGCGAGAGGAGGAAAACCTCGTATCGCTTTAATAAAGCGGATCCGGATGGTAAAAATGGAGAAAGAAAATGAAGCGGGGTCTCACCCGTTCATTTAAATGAGCCCACTGGTGGGTAATGTTCCGGGGCCAATCCTATTATTATATTGCAGGGTCTCTGCAGCACTGGGGACCTTAAGCTCACATGTAAATTAGGCACGGGAGGGCACAGAGACGTTTGGCAGACTAGGGGATCGACACCTCCCCAGGTATTGTTTACGAATTGTTTGGGGGGCTTCGAGGCCAACTCAAGACCGGGGATCGGCAACCTCTGGGGCTCTACTTAAATATGCAGCGTGGGCCACGCCAGTCCTTGAAGCCTTAGTGGCCCTAGGCAGTGCCTTATTGGTTCTGAAATCACACGGGCAGTACTCATGGTGTTATAAGTGATACACTCATAGAACCCTTGCCGTTGTAGAGTTACCCAGGCTTCATTTATGTCATAGTCTGTTGGTTTATATTTGGTAGGTGCACCGCAAAATTAAAAATGTTTTCCCTCATAACCTACTATCAACCGCCGATTTTCACAATAAACTACAGACAAGTGTTGTCAGAAAAAGAGGACCCATACACTCATTTATTTATTGGTAAAAAAAATTACTTTTATTAAAATATTTAACATTATAAAATTACCATTTCTGACCATCTGGAGAAAGTTCGACAGGTCACGGGTCATCGTTTTTCATCAGAAAATTGATTTTTTGGACTGTAGAAAAATTGATTCAAAATGTCATTTGGATTTTGCCTCATGTTGAATAACTACTTTTTAAAGGCTCAATATGACCAAAATTGCCATTTTTGCAGACTTTTTCTCCTACTCAGAAGCTTCTATTTCGACCAATTTCAGGCATTAAAATGACTCTAAACACACTTATTTTAGTTCTAAAAGTGATAATTCACATGCAATAGTCATTTACAGTCAAAATATTTAACAAATAATTACCATTTCTGACCATCTGGAGAAAGTGCGACAGGTCATGGGTAGGGGTGGGCGGAATTTGCGTAATTGCGTTACGCAAATCTCCGCGAAACGGTAAAAAATCTCCGCGAACACGCAGAAATTCCGCGAACACGCGGAATTGCTTGTTCGCGATGCTTTTTTCCTGTTCTCAATTGCTGTTTGCGTGCTCGAGGAGAAATATCTCGCGAACATGCATTTTGAGAACGCGAACAAGCAAAAATTTCGCGAAATCGCGGAAAGCAAACTTTTGAGCAATTTCGCGTTCTCCGCGGAACGCGAAATTACGCAAATTCCGCGAGCGGAACGGAATTTGCCGCCCAGGCCTAGTCATGGGTCATCGTTATTCATCAGAAAATTTATTTTTCGGACTGTAGAAAAATTGATTCAAAATGTCATTTGGATTGTGCCTCATGTTGAATAACTACTTTTTAAAGCCTCAATGTGACCAAAATTGCAGAATTGCGGAATTTGCGTAATTGCGTTACGCAAATCTCCGCGAAACGGTAAAAAATCTCCGCGAACACGCAGAAATTCCGCGAACACGCGGAATTGCTTGTTCGCGATGCTTTTTTCCTGTTCTCAATTGCTGTTTGCGTGCTCGAGGAGAAATATCTCGCGAACATGCATTTTGAGAACGCGAACAAGCAAAAATTTCGCGAAATCGCGGAAAGCAAACTTTTGAGCAATTTCGCGTTCTCCGCGGAACGCGAAATTACGCAAATTCCGCGAGCGGAACGGAATTTGCCGCCCAGGCCTAGTCATGGGTCATCGTTATTCATCAGAAAATTTATTTTTCGGACTGTAGAAAAATTGATTCAAAATGTCATTTGGATTGTGCCTCATGTTGAATAACTACTTTTTAAAGCCTCAATGTGACCAAAATTGCAGTTTTTACAGACTTTTTTTCCAACTCAGAAGCTTCTAATTTGACCAATTTCAGGCATCCTCCAGACCGTGCTACGAGATTTCTGCGCACGGCCACCATGTCACCAACAAACAGCGAAGGAGGCAGTGCAAGGGTGGAAGGCTCCAATGGAAGGAACTGAGATCGCAGGCTTTCCGGTTGAGATGCAATGGCTAATATGAACAAGTGGCCAAAACCAGAAGCCAGGGGATTGTTCCAGTGGGGAAATCCATGTGGGCCTGCACTAGCCTGTTTGTTGTGGCCTCTCTGCAGAGCCGAAAAGAGCTTGGTGGAGCAGGAGCCCAGGGTATGTGTGCATAGCAAACTCTCAGCCAGTGCACCAGCTTGGTAAGTTTCAAGTGAGCGCTGTTGCAGTCCAGGCCTCAAGCGCCGGGAGGAGGGAGCCCTGCCATGTAGCGTTCTTATGAGAGCCCAGCACCAGTATGTGCTGCAGGAGGTCAGCGATTAGGCAGTTGATATGCCCTGGGGGTGCAGGCGCTGATCCCTGCAGCTGCTCCACAGATAGCACTAGGGCCGGGGGAGATAGGAAAAAGTCTGCAGTCCCATTGAAATTGTGTGTGAGGAGTCGTGTGGACACGGTCTCTGCCAGCAGGACTGCCAGGTTCAGCGGGCCCTCGCCAGTCTATCCTCCCCCGGTCTCTCACCTAAACGTGCCCAGATGGGCTCTGTTGAGATTAGCAGACGGACCCTGTCCCCGTCTGCGTCCTGGAGTGTGAGATGTGTGAGTAGTCAAGATCTGGAGCAGGCAGATGCGGCCACTCCCTACTCAAGCGCTACAGGGTTAGGGGGGATATGCTTCACCGTCCCGCGGCCCATGGCCGCTCGCTGCAATCTCGGGCCCGGGCCCGCTCTCCTCCATCCGCCTGGAGTCCTCCGGCCCACCAGTGTGCTGATGGCATAGATTCGCTCCTTGTAGGCTGCACCCCTTAACTCCTCCCGGAGTTGTATCTTGAGATCGAGGGCTCCCTGCTGTCCAGTTCTCAGACCAACCGGGGCAGGATGTTCCGTGCTTCAGCGCTGCGTGTCTCGGGGCATCCTTCCGGTGTAAATCAAGGGAAAACGTCCATGAGCTGGAGTGCCCAGCAGAGCTTCAATGCCATGTGGCCATCTTGGTCGCCGGCTTGGCCACGCCCCTCTTGTTAATCATATTGTTCAACACTATAATGTGCTAGTGATCCACATCGAGATATCTTCAGATGGAAACGCAATTAATTCAAGACACCATTAAGTACCAATAACCAGTGCCAATCCATAAATGGAATTAACTTGAATGCTCTCAGCACCAAGGTGGGGCTACCAACGATTTAATATACTTGTGTTGTTCAGTTGATGTGATTTCACTCCTTTCAAAAAGTTTCTTTCAATGACATGGTAAAGTATGCATGGATTTATGTGTATCTTCACTTTGGCTTGCATTGTATTTGTCATCCAGTGCTAAAGTAGAGCTTTCTGGTAACATCTTATTATCTTTGTATATAGAACTGAAATTCAGAGTCCCGATTGCAGTGTTTGAAGCTTCCCAATTACCGATTTCACAAATTCCACGTGTACCTTGTCTACAGCATAAATAGGTAGTTGAAATGGATTGTTCCAAACACCAAATCTCTGTTGGTTGTATACTTATTTGAGTACATATGGAGAGGGATTTAAAATCTTTGCTAGCCTAAACTATGGTGATGTGAGTGAGTGCAGTGTAAAAGTTAAGAAATGTTGGAGGCGATGCTAAGAACTGGTCTACCAATGGGGGTCATTATAAAAAATTTTGAGAGGTCAGTCTTTCAAATACACACCGTCTTGCAGGTAAGGAAAATGCTTAACTATTTTTTGTTATTGCTGACAACACTCACACATCATGCATCATTTTGTCCTGCACTATCTATTGGTGTAGAGTATCAATAGGATCTGGAAAGCACTACAGCAATATCTATAGTGGCCACAAACATACCCACCCGTCCAAACTCCTGGATACCCTCTCTGGTGATTAGTGTGCTATACAAATCAATATAACCTGACATAACGTTTGTCACTTTATCTTCATCTGTGTCAGGCAGGAAATGTCTCCAAAATCTTAAAACAATATTTGTATACATATATTTCTGTGAATTCCATTTTGTCATTTGTAACTTGTGTTTCGAAACAGGGACCATATACATGTAAAATAGGCTTTGTCCTTCCCCGCAGACGATTCACAGAAGGCATTTAGGAGTCCTAAAGTTAGGAGTCCTAACTTTACTACTCCTAAACTGAGAAAAATCCTAACTTTAAGACTTTCGGTATTCACAGAAGGCATTTAGGAGTCCTAAAGTTAGGACTCCTAACTCCTGTGAATACCGAAATGAGTAAGTGCCTTCTGTGAATACCAAAATGAGTAAGTGCCTTCTGTGAATACCAAAATGGTAGTAAGTTTAGGATTTTGTTTTAAGCTAGTTCTGTGAATCGGGCCCTACTTATTTTTCTGTGTGTGGTGTCCATTTGCAGTATTTTCATTGTGTTACTGTATGTGTTCACAAATGCTTTACACTCTGCCTCTGAGATAAGCCTGTCTGCTCGTGCCAAGCTATTCGGGGGATGAGCAGGGGTTATTTTACAAGGGTATCCCCCTTACCCTGACTAGAAGCAAGGGTCCCTATTTGGAAAAAGGTACCTACCTCTGCCAACCCGAGACCCCCACTTCTAACACTAGTGAAATATTTTTTTTCAAAGAGCCTCCTGTTTATGGTCTGACTTGACATTTATGTTACCATCACTGGAGAGGACCTTTGGCTGCACCCACATGGTGGCATGTTGATTGGCAGACCTTGTGCGCGTCCATTAAAAAAGTGTTTGCCCCCCATAGTTGTGATCATTGTGTTTATTTATCCAGCTGCCTAAGCTTTAACCCCTTCAGTGCCCATGACGAGCTGGACTCGTCATGGGCCGCGGTGGCGCTGTGCCCATGACGAGTCCAGCTCGTCATAGACCCCGCCCGCTAATTCAACGGCCGGCACAGGGCGGGGAAAGGGGCGGGCACAGAAGGGGTTAATTTTCAGAAGTACACAGATAACACTGGAATGTTATTAAAGTGTTTCAGCTAACTAGATGATTTGTCTCTAGTTGTTGTTTAACTCTGGCAGCAGCCCAGATGGGGAGGGCAATTTTTAACCTACATGGATGTTTAGGTTTTGCTTGACAATGTAACTGTCACCGGACCTTTTCAACTACACCAATATTTTTCTTTGCTTCCACTCAAATACAGCCATGAATCTTTCTAAAAACCAATCATGTTTAATAAAAGTCTGTTTATGCAGTGATATAATCTGATGTAGTGAGTTAAATGCTTTGGCATGCTAAAGAAATACATTTTTCGGGATTTTGAAGAAACTGATCATATTTTTACATTATGTTTGTTGCATGATATACATGCCAAACAATGGATCTTCTCATGCATAGACTCTTGGAGCCAAGCCAGACCCATAGCTCAGTTCTGTCGCCCTCCTCTATTTGTGAATCAGGCTTAGTACAAGGGGCTGTCAGTCACTTGATAAATTCATTTGTAAAAGACGGTGACTAGAAACATGGAGCCCTGCCCACATGCATCGATTTGATAACTCTACCTTCAAGGCTCCTTGTAGAAGCCATCATGAAAGTGCTTGCAAAGTGAAAATACATTTAAAATAAGTGATCCCATGGCAAGGGCTCGCGACCATCTTGTTGTACATGACCATAATCATGAGTTACCAGGAATTACCAGGGAAATCACCAGGCTAAGGTTGGACTCTCAGAACATAGCTCCAGCGGTGGTGTTTGGGGTGACACACCTCAAATGCATTCTCGGTTTGGTAGTTGGGGCTGGGGTCCCTGGGCTCTGAGCTGGATCTATTATGTCTGTTTTTCTCATCATTCTCATTTCATGAAGAGGTTTTAACTTTTTTGCATCAGGATCTTAGATACATATAGTCACCGGTTTACCAAAAAAGTAGTAAATCTGCACCTATGGAAGTACTACTTGAATGGGTGCAAATTTACTACTATTTGGAATTCACAAACGTTGACCGTAGAAGGCGTGGAAAGCGGCTCGACTGTTCAGGCATACTACAGGCCGGGGAACAACCTTTACAACGCAACTTTTACAACGCACTACCATTACAACGCATTTTTTACAACGCATAATCCATTACAACGCATGATATTACAACGCATGACAATACAACGCATTTTTAAAAACTACCTTTACAACGCATTCCATTACAACGCATACTACCATTACAACGCATACCATTACAACGCATAATATTACACTATACTATCCAACACTTACCCTACTGATGCACCCCCTGGAGTTAGAATAGTAATTTTTACCCCTATACTATCCAACACTTACCCTACTGATGCACCCCCTGGAGTTAGAATAGTAATTTTTACCCCTATACTATCCAACACTTACCCTACTGATGCACCCCCTGGAGTTAGAATAGTAATTTTTACCCCTATACTATCCAACACTTACCCTACTGATGCACCCCCTGGAGTTAGAATAGTAATTTTTACCCCTATACTATCCAACACTTACCCTACTGATGCACCCCCTGGAGTTAGAATAGTAATTTTTACCCCTATACTATCCAACACTTTCCCTACTGATGCACCCCCTGGAGTTAGAATAGTAATTTTTACCCCTATACTATCCAACACTTACCCTACTGATGCACCCCCTGGAGTTAGAATAGTAATTTTTACCCCTATACTATCCAACACTTACCCTACTGATGCACCCCCTGGAGTTAGAATAGTAATTTTTACCCCTATACTATCCAACACTTACCCTACTGATGCACCCCCTGGAGTTAGAATAGTAATTTTTACCCCTATACTATCCAACACTTTCCCTACTGATGCACCCCCTGGAGTTAGAATAGTAATTTTTACCCCTATACTATCCAACACTTACCCTACTGATGCACCCCCTGGAGTTAGAATAGTAATTTTTACCCCTATACTATCCAACACTTTCCCTACTGTTGCACCCCCTGGAGTTAGAATAGTAATTTTTACCCCTACACTATCCAACACTTACCCTACTGTTGCACCCCCTGGAGTTAGAATAGTAATTTTTACCCCTATACTATCTAATACTTACCTTAAATGTAATTTAATATTATGCGTTGTAATGGTATGCGTTGTAAAGGTAGTATGCGTTGTAATGGTAGTGCGTTGTAAAGGTATTTTTTAAAAATGCGTTGTAGTGTCATGCGTTGTAATGTCATGCGTTGTAATGGATTATGCGTTGTAAAAAATGCGTTGTAAGTGCATGCGTTGTAATAGTGTGCGTTGTAACGTCATACATCCCTACAGGCCATCAGTCACCCAAAAGTCAATGGGAGGAATGCTTGAAAATAGTCTTATCAGTGGCAATTGCTCAGGGTAGCATTCCAGCCCCTCATTTTTCAGCCACTGTGCCACACTAAAAAGTGGCCCACATTATGCAAATCTACATCACGGAAACAGTTCATCCTGAAAATTGGTCGACTTACTCCCCCACCCCGATGCCCACTGCTTTGTTAGATGGGAAGTGTAAGATTCACGACCCCCAAATCTCACTGACTAAGCAATGCCTTTGCTGCCCAGAAGGAATAGTCCATCATTAACTGCCAGCCCCTCACTAACAACAACCACACGTGTTCAACTTCACCGAGAAGTCATTGGAGAGACCCTGCCTGAGTTCCCCTGCACAGAAAACGCTCATTAAGTATTTGCGTTTTTATGGGCTAAAGTTTTAATAGTAATTAGTGGCAAAATATAAAATTAGACCCTACAAAAAGAGCGAGGTGCTTTCACTATGGGATCTGAGTACTGTATCACCATCCTCTAGGTGCCCACCTCTAACCACTCTCATTCATGGGCGACGTGCAGCACAGACTCCTTTTTCTGTCACCTCACAATCGGAATGTATGTAGGCCCACCGTTTTATGTCGTGTTAACTTAAACATGGCAAGGATTAATGAACAAAATGCAGAAAACACGCACCAGATGTCGGAGGAAACACCAAACGTGTGAGTCACGTGGCAGAATTCCTGACACCTTTCTACGTCTCTATAAATGTGTTAATTGAGGTCAAATGCATTCATATCTGCGCCATGATAAGAAAACTAATAGAATTCATTATCTCTGTTTTTGTAAAAGCGATTCCTAAATAGAACAGCAGCTTCACAGTCTGTGTCAGTCAGAAAACGAGCAACTGATTCGTAAATCAGCCGTGCTTGATTTCAGCAGCAGAGAACCAAGAAATGACAACCTTAAACACCCCATTTTCCTTTGCATCATACAATACATTACAGCACTGTGAATGGTGATGTACCAAACACCTTGCATGCGCCCTGGCATGCCGCGCGGTTGAGCAGAGCTCTGTAATTAAATCGAGTGCTTCTGCAAACATTATTACTCTTTGATAGTGCGAATGGCAAAACCCCCAAGATTAAATTATGTTTTTTTCATTCAATCCAAAACCTTATATTATTTATAGAACAAATGGCTTGTTCAAATACCAGGCTGCAGAAGTTTCAGAGAATAGGTCAAAGAGGAAATGGGATGGTTAATATGATTTTAAGTTAACACCACAAAAAACGGGACTGATATATTGAGTGTATGACAAAGTGGGCTGATTATTAGATTATGACACAATAAACGCGATTACCAGAATGTCAAGTGCTGGTCCTGGTAGAGAACAGCTGTGGAGCATGTGATACTGGGTCTTGTGGTCCCCACCGAGCACACGTTGATTATTGTTGATGGACATTATTGCTTCCAGAAAAATATTTGCGATTACATGAGAGATTTTTAAAAGTGCAAAAGCCTAGTCTGTTTTAGAATCATCGAATGGTTTAGGCCTGCGTGTAAAGTTTGGAAGAATGGGTTAGCTACAAAACTAATGGTCCTGCTGCCCCATTTCGAGGTGGAATTCTGATGGCGAAGCTACTACCTCAGTGGGTTCCTCCAGTGGTACTCCTTGTCCTGACAGACCATCTGCCAGTGGGATGCCATGTAATAGTGATGGCATTTCCACCCCTGTTTAGGGGTTGATAGGTGTAGGAAGGCAGTCCCTTGGCAGTTCAAGGCTGTGAAATAAATTAAGAGGCCAATACAAAAGGAGAACCCTCTCAGTGCATCAGGAATATTGTAAGAAATTGGGGGGCATATTAGCAAGACCGGCGATAAAATAATCGCCGTTTTAGCGACAGGAAACTACCGCTAAAACAGCGATAATGGGCTTGCTAATATGCGTTATAGAATTCCAATAGAAGTCCAGCTTAGATGTACAGGACATCTAACCTGGGCTTCTATTGGAATTCTATAACGCGTATTAACAAGCCCATTATCGCCGTTTTAGCGGCAGTTTTATGCCACTAAAACGGCGATCATTTTATCGCCGGTCTTGCTAATATGCCCCTCGGTTATTAGTTGGGCACGATGTGAGGCCTGCACAAGTAATAAGTCCACAATTTCCCCTAACTGGGAAATAAGCACACCACTGTAGCGCTTGACTCATTCAGGGTAGTGAATTAGGGTATTCCAAGGCTTATTTAGGGGGTAGACTAGCGCTTTTTGTTTTGCTCACTTTCTTTTTGTGTTTTTATAGGGGCTCCACCTGAGCACCCCACCTGGTGTCTTCATTGGGGGCAGCTCAAGAAGCCTGCTCCTGACTCTCCCTGCTGACTTCCTGCCCGGCCGGCCTCTTGTACTGCAGAAGCTGGCAGCTTGCTTCTCTCCTGCCCGCTCCATGCAGGCAGGTTGCGTTCTTGTGGTGGCTGCCCCGCTGTCCTCAGATATGGGCAGAGGGATTAGGGTCAAACTCACCACCGATGGGGGAGCAAAATGGGACTCCTCCTGCCTTCTTGCTTGCCGGGGGCCCAGAGATGGGGTCCCGGACCCCTTTCATTCTCCTCGGTGGGGGGGGCGAAGGCACTCCCCCTTCCAGTGTCGTGACAGGGGCTCGGAGATGGGGTCCCAGGCCACCTTTTGCACAAAAAACAGCCCAGGGCTTTGAACATGGAAAGCTGTGGGGAGGTGTTCCGCAATCATCCCCTCCCAGGCTATCAAATAAAACATATCTTGTGTTGACATCCGGCCCCTGACCCACCCCGGTGACGTTTGAAGAAAATTCAGCGGAGCCCCATGCGCTCTGTTTCTTGTGTTTCTTTCCTTGGGGAGACCAAAGGTCAAATTGTTTAAGTTCAATTGGCCGCACACTGCTCGTCACACCAGCAAGTTGCCCCAAGGAACTGGCATAGGCGTACTCGCCGTCGCCACTACATCGACCAGAGTTCCTTGGGGCAACATGCTGGTGTGACGAGCAGTGTGCGGCCAACTGGATTTGTTATATAAAGGCTCCCGTGAGCCATTTGGGCTGACGAGCTCTGGACCAGCACCTGCGCGCCATGAGTGGTACTTTACCTGTTTTTACGTTATTGGCAGTCCACGCGGCACCCCCTTACACTTACCTACTCCCTGCTGACGAGAGGCAACTACCTCGAAACACGTGTCCAGGGATGGCTAATGCGACACATACTTCCTTTTAACACTGTGGCATAGGCGTACTCGCCGTCGCCCACTACATCGACCAGAGTTCCTTGGGGCAACATGCTGGTGTGACGAGCAGTGTGCGGCCAACTGGATTTGTCAAATTGTTTAACTGCACCTAACTTTGACACTGATGGGTCGAGTTGGATGATCTTGGGCTTATTGTACTTCTAGTGGTGAAATGTAACTACCATGAGCAGTGGCTTCCTGGTGGCATAATTTGCAGACAGCTGGTTTCTCTGGCTTCTTCTGCCAGCTTTTCTCGGTTTCTTGGTGTCTGGCGCTCCGCTCCTCCTATCTGGGTGTAGAAGTACAGATCTTCCCTAAATGGTCTTCAGGGATTGAGGGGGCCTGCTAACTGGCCCTGGGAGGGACATACTAGTCTCCACTGGTCCTGGGGTCAACTAGGGCAGATTCATTTGTCCTTTAAAGCATCGGGGGGCTTGTCTATCCAGTTGTCCAAGGCAGTTGCAGCCATCCAAGCACTCACTCACCCTTCTGCTAGAGTTTTTAAATAGGGCTAGGCGGCTCTAAAAGCCAGGCATGCCTGGCAAATTCTACAGTGCCACATCACTCCTCCGGTGTTGTGACAGAATATCGAGTTGGAAATATCGTGAATCAGATATATCAACAGCAAGAATATCGTGGTCAAGAATATCCAATTTAAGGTAAGAAATATCGTTTTTAAAAATATAGAAGTCATTAATATTGTTTTCAAAAATATAGTTGTTTAAAATATCGATTTTTAAATTAGTGTTGTGTATTTTAGTTTTTATTTAAATTGTATTTGATGTATTTTTTTTAAATATGGAATTTGTGTAATTAATTTTAGGTGCGGGTTATGGGGTTGAAAGGGGTAAAGTGTGGGAAGTAATTTATGTTTAATTAATTAATAATTGGTTGATCATTAATTATAATTAATTAATTGATATTTAATTAGGGCAGTTGTTTATATTTTTGGTGTGTGGGATTTACTTTATTAGGGATAAAGGGGTAAATTAATTTTACTTACATTATAATTAGTTTTTATATATTATTCGTTTTTTAATTGTACATAAGTTTTAATTGTGTAGTTATTTTTGTTGTTGTTTAATTTTACCAGTGCTTTGTGGGGATTATAGGGATAACATGTGGTAAGATTATACATTTTTAAGAGTTTTAATTTGGTTTTTAATTAATATTATTTCTTTAATTGGTAATTTATGATGTTAATTATGTAAGTACATTTTTTTAATCAAATTTAGATTTGGGTCGTGAATTGTGTGGTGTTTTAGGGTATGAAATTAAAAAAGTAAATTTATGTCTTAATGTTTTTGATTGTAAATAATTTCTAACTAAAATAGTTAGGTATTTGTCATATGCATTTAACATTATAATATATATTTTTTAAATTTGAAATATTGCATATATATGTATTTAAATTTTTAATATATTTATATAAGTTTTTATTTATTTTGTTTTTAAAATATTTTTGTGGTTAATATTGTTTGTTTTTACTTTTGAATTGACTGGAGTGTGAATTTTAATTGTTACCCCTTTGCAATCCTACATTTTCCCTACTGTTGCACTGATTGGAGTGGGAATATTACATTTTATCTTGCCACTATCCAACACTGTCCATACTGTTGCACTCACTGCAGTGGGAGAAGTAAGTTTTACCCCTCCGCCATCCAACACTTTCTCTTATTGTTGCACTGACTAGAGTGGGAATAGTACATTTTATCCTGCCACTATCCAACACGTTCCCTACTGTTGCACCCACTGGAGTGGGAATAGTAAGTTTTAACCCTCCGCTATCCAACACTCTCCCTACTGTTGGCACTTATTGGAGTGGGAATAGTAATTTTTACCCCTCTGCTATCCAACACTTTCCCTACTGTTGCACTCATTAAAGTGGGAATTGTAATTTTTACCTCTCCGCTATCCAACACTTTCATTACTGTTGCACTCACTGGAGTGGAAATAATCATTTCCCCCCCCCCCCCCCCGATATCCAACTCTTTCCCTACTGTTGCACTGACTGGAGTGGTTAATTTAAGTTTAAAGATTTTCAAATAGTTTAATGTTTTAATTTATAATACAACTTTTTTAAATAGATTTGATGTTATTGGTGTATATATATATATACATATATAAAAATATAAATATATATATATATACATATATATATATATATATATTCACTGAAAAAACCATAGGTTTCACACACGTTATAGTTAGGAATTAGCATTTAAAAAACCATAGAAATTCAGTGAAAAAACCATAGGTTTCACACATGTTATAGTTAGCTGGACATTTTACTCGTAAAAAACCAATGAAATTGCCCCGTTATAGTTAGTTCAGCTAACTATAACTCGCGCGCCCGCAATGCACTGCTGATGACGTCACATATTACATCACTCATGACATGGTCAGTGACATCACTCATGACATCACTGATGACATCTCAAATGACATCACTGATGACATCATCCAGTGAATGTGTGTTTTTCTGAAAATTACATATGTTTTATATATGTATATCTCAAGGTCGATGGAAGAATAAATGGGTATATAAGTGTCTAAATGGATGATTTGTTTTTGAAAAATTGATTGTGTAACTGACTGATTAAGTGTATCTCTCACTTTGTGTATAAGTGGCTGCATGGGTTGGTGAGTAGCTACATGGGTGTCTATATAGGTTATTAGTTGTTTTTTTGAGTATCAGTCTGAGTGTCTGTATGGTTCGGTGGGGGGTATTACGTAGTGCATAGGTGCATGAATGAGTGACTCACTGTTTGTATGTGTTGAAGACAGCATGTGTGCAGGACTGTATGGGTGGATGAGTGTGTGTATGGGTGTGTTAGTGAGTGAATGACTGTCTCAATAGTGTCTTCAGGAGTAACTACATATGTTTTAAACTAGTATATGTGACTATTGGTGTATATATGTGAGTATATGTGAGAGGGAGAGATTGAAAGAGTTCCTGTATGAATAAGTATGTGTTTCTATAAGTGATTGTTTAAAAGACTAAGTATGTGTAAGTTTCCGTAGAAGTAAGTGTGGTGGTGTGTGTATAACTGTATATGCAGGTGAATGTATGTTTGATTCTTTATTAGCATGAGTGACTATGTGTGTGAGTAACTCTATGGATGAGTGGCATTATGTAACAGGATGTATAGGTGTATGAGTACATATGATGAGTGAGTACATGTATGAGTGACTGTATTGGACTGTTGGTGAATGAGTGGATGTGTATGTGGATCTTAGAATTACTGAAGAGGTTGTTGTAACTGGTATTGGTATGTCCATTGTTTTGAAAATTTTAGTCTCTATTTTTGAATGTGTGTATCAAAGCTTATATTAAGGTGAGAGGAGGTCTGCCACTCTATCACAAGGATGATGTCATCAGTGATGTCATCAGTGATGTCATGAGTGATGTCACTGACCATGTCATGAGTGATGTAATATGTGACGTCATCAGCAGTGCATTGCGGGCGCGCGAGTTATAGTTAGCTGAACTAACTATAACGGGGCAATTTCATTGGTTTTTTACGAGTAAAATGTCCAGCTAACTATAACATGTGTGAAACCTATGGTTTTTTCACTGAATTTCTATGGTTTTTTAAATGCTAATTCCTAACTATAACGTGTGTGAAACCTATGGTTTTTTCAGTGAATTTCTAAGGTTTTTTAAATGCTAATTCCTAACTATAACGTGTGTGAAACCCATGGTTTTTTCAGTGAATTTGCAAGGTTTTTTAAATGCTAATTCCTAACTATAACGTGTGTGAAACCCATGGTTTTTTCAGTGAATTTGCAAGGTTTTTTAAATGCTAATTTTTTTTTTTATTCTTCATTTTTTTCAAACATATTTTTAATTTAATTTTCTTTCCTTTTATAAAGACTATGCTTAAATTTTTAAAATCCTTAAATATTTTTTTTTTAATATATTTTTTAAAATAAACATGTAAAATTTATTTCCAGATTTTTTTTTTTTTTTTTTAGTACGCGTACCGTAAGCTCACGGTAAGCGTACGGTTTACGCAACGTCCGTAATCTATCTACGCTGCTTGCGTATAGTTACGTACTTTGCGTAGCCGCGCGTACTGCGCGTGGGACGCGTGCGCGCTTACGCCACACGCGCACGTTACGCGGAAGTGCCGGGGAGTGACTGTTATGCGCATGCGCGCAAGCGCGTGTCTTTTTTACGCGCACGCGTACTTTTTGCCGTAAGCGTACCGTAAGCGTACCGTAAGCGTACGGTAGGTCATGTGATCTTGAAACACAACTTTTGATTGGTTGAAACTACTTTCAGTTCTAGAACTCTCCTACACCACACCCATTCCCCTCATTTCTGCTTGTGATCCCTTGGGAGAAGGAGCTGGTTTGTCTTTGGGATACGATGGCAGAACAGCAGAGCTCTTCTGAGAGTGAGGCTAGCACCAGCAGCACTGTCTTGAGGCAGAGATCGAGGAAACAAAAGCCTTCTTATGTTTGGGATTATTTTACTTTTCCAGAAGGCCAGCAAAAGGTGAATGCACCCTTAGTTACTTGCTGTCTGTGTAAGCGTGTACTTTCTAGAGGTAATCCTGACAGGAAGTATTCCTTTGGGAATCACACCATGAAGAGGCACCTCCAGGATGTACACGGAAGGACACATGGTCATCTTTTTGGAGGTAACTCTTCAGAAAGACGAGCCAGTACATCCACAGCAGCTCAGCCTGGACCATCATCTGCAGGGCTGACTCCTTCCTCTGCAGGTCAGGTGAGCCCTTCATCTGTGGGGGGAGCATCTCCTTCTGCTGGCCCTCTGGAAATTAACCCTCGATTTCTGAGGGTTGATATTCGATGTGCCTCTTGTCATGATCTAATTTGTCATAGGGAGACCAGTGTTTCCCTAGTGAACCTCAAAATAGATCAGCACACTTGTCACAGAGACTAATTTTCCCATGCTTCCTTTCCTCTGTCCCTGCATGAACACAACGGTTCTTTTAAGAGCCAACCTTATCTTTCATCTTTTTTTTTACATATGTTTTTTATAACCTTTTTATTTTTTTTTTTTACCGTACGCGTACGGTGCGCGTACCTTTTTTTTATTTTTTTTAAAAAACACTAAAAATCAATTATCACATTACAAGGTCCTTGAGAGACTACAATTATTATTATTGACTTACCATACACACTCAAAAAAATATTTATTCATTTGTTTTTTTAAAAAATAGTTTTAAAAATGGTTGTAGTTTTTGAAAATTTTCTATATCGATCTGAAAAAAAAGAAAAAAGTATTAATATTTTTTTAACAATTTATAATACAGTATACATATTTACATTTCTTTCCAAAAAATATTTTTGCCTTATTTTTGCTGTTTTCAGAATATATTGCATTTCACTATAAATTGTGAAAGCAATTGCATTCATCATTTTACAGCGGGCAAAAAAAAATAACAATCTCAAAGATTGTATTAAAAAAGCCCAGAATCTCTTCTCACTTAAACTTATCATTACAGAAATGCATATTATTCTAAAAAAATATCATCTAAAAACAATACTTATTTCTTTAAAATACCGTCTGATATGTTTGTTTCAGAAGTATAATCACAATATTATATCTCAAATAACTCCAAAATACATCTGATTTCATTTCCTTTAGGCCAAATAGTATTTTTTTTTTTTTTTTTGGAATAAATTTCCAAGGGAAATCCATTAAAATTCTAAAGTTTAATCTGTCCAGATCTCACCGATTCTCTGTAACATTTTGGTTCACGAAAATGTTTTGAATAATTTATTTAGTCCACAATAGAATTGCTTACTTTTCCACATGGCCAAATAGTAATTTTTTAAATCATTTTTGAAAAAATTTCCAATGGCAGTCCAATAGCATTCCAAAATTTAAAATGTGCAGAAGTTACCGATTATCTCTAAATTATTGGTTTTTCAAAATTGCATTAAAAATTAAAAAAGTCCACATTACAATTGGTTATCTTTCCTTTAGGCCAAATGATAATTTTAAAAATATTTTTTCTACAAAATTGCAATGGTAATCCAGTAAAATGGTAAAATTATTTTGTCCAGATCTTGCCAAGTCTCTCTAAAATTTAGGTTTCAGGAAGATTAGATAGGAATTTGCTAAATCAAAAGGCAAACGTTGTTTGAAAATCAATTGGGAATCATTACACAGTGTCCAGCCTTTTTCACATTTTAGATAAACTGTGTAATGTCCAGAAGTAACAGTAGGTCCATCATGGAAAATTATTGCAACAGTTACAAAAGTTTTTCCTGAAATTGATAATTGCTGTCCTGTAAACTTCTTTATTAAAGTATCCAATTTTGAACCATCAGCTCTACATCGTTGCATCATTAAAATTACATACTGTCCGTATTCCCTTAAAATTAATGTTGAAAACATGTCAGAATTACACTCACCACATTTCATGCTATGATTAGCATCTTTAACTAATTTTGCAAAAGTGACTGTTTTACTCTCTGGCAATGTCAAATAAATAAACCTTTCATTATCAACAATAGAGCCACATATATTATAACAATTATCACAACTATGTTCCCATTTATAAGAGAGACCAAAAAAAATGTCAATGGGAACTCCTTCTTCTTCCACTACCTGAAGAAAATACATCAAAAATTCGTGTGCATCTTGCTGTTCATTTTGAGAAAACTGTGTTCGTCCTGAACATACATCTAAAAGTTTTCTAATATCAGTAGCACTTTCTATTTGAGTTTTATCTTTACTCAGCTTTTGAAAAAGGAGACTCAGCTCTGAACAGAATCTTTTTCCCTGATTTACTATTATCTGCTCTTGCAAACTTTCCAGATAAAATGCAACATTCAGCACTACATTAGCGTAGCAGTTGACACCAGAGCTATTTTCAAAATGACATCCTACAACCTGTTCTTCATTGTCCTTTTTCTTTTTGCTTGCAATTACATCACTCCTCTTTTTTTTCCTCTTCTCTATATCTTCATTACAGATATTCTCATTTCTCCTTTTACGAGAAACTACACGTTTCTCCAACACAGGATACTGACCTAAATGAGGAGCATAGCTTCTTCTTAATCTATTATACTCCTTTACACAGTTTGTATCAGCACTAACTTTTGAGTCATCAAAGTCTATCATGAATAAACCTGATAATGTTTTGACTCGTGACAAAGCTACATATGCCATACCTTCTTTGAACACAGTTGAACCAATGTTCACAAATGCACAATCTACAGTCAATCCTTGAGACTTGTGGATAGTTACAGCATATGCTAGAGAAAACGGAAACTGCTTCCTACGTACATATAAGTCTTTCACAAGCATAAAACGAACAGTACAACGACAAATATCTTTAACTTCATCTATCTGATCAAATTTTATCTGTAAACATTCAATTCCTTCTTTTTTCTGATAATTAATAAAACCCACAACTCTTCCCATCACTCCATTCACTAAGCCTTTCTCAACATCCAAATTACTCCTTAAAAATACTCTACAGTTCATGCAAACATATAGATTTTTTTCTAATCCTGCTGTTTTGGAGATGTTCTTCTCTAGTGAGTCCAATTTATTTTTCAGTTTGCCTGTTACTGTGACAGTAATTCTTCCATCCTCAATTTTGTCCACTGCTTCCAATTTCCTGATCTCTTCCTTTTCCAATTTCAAAAGCTCCTCATTAAATATTGAGCATTCACGTAGAGTTGGCATTAAGCAGATGACACTTTTGTTTTCTGCAATATTCTTGTATATTTTCTCTGCAACTATTTCTTCCTTTGGAAATAAATTATGTAGCAGCCGACTCTGTAATGCTTTTTTCCCAACTTCTGTGAGTAGTCCAATTCTGATATCTTTCAGAATACTTCCATATTCTTCATCGTTTGCTTGCCTCATATTAGTTGTAAGTTCCTTGTACTCAAAGAAGGACCAAATATTTGTATTTCCAATGCTTCCCAATGACTTCTTCGTGTCTTCATGTGTCACAGTATTAAACACTGGTTGTCCTTTAACTGGAGTAAGTTGCAAAAGATCCCCAAAAACTATGACGTGTTTTCCACCAAATAACACGTCATAGTCTGTCTTCAAAATTTGCTGCATTCTTAAATGCACAAAGGCAAGCATTAAGTTTGATACCATGCTCACCTCATCAATAATGAGAACTTGCATCTTCTTCAATACTCTTGAAACTTCCAAGGATGCTTCTCCAGTTAGCTTGTTGAATTGTATTTTGTTCTCATGCTCCACTGGTAACATTAGCAAACGATGTAAGGTGATTCCTTTTATGTTATATGCTGCTAACCCAGTTGGAGCAGTAACCACACAAGACAAAGTAGAATCCGTTTTTTGCTTTAGGTAGCTTCTGATGACTTTAATTAGGAAACTTTTTCCAGTGCCAGCTTGTCCGCTTACATACATCCTGATTGGATGAAATGATGTGCATGAGCACTCTTTTTTTTCATGTAGAAATCCGTGATCAATTTTGCTTCTGATCTCTTCATAAATTTGTTGCTGCTCTTCATTCAGTTGTCTTTCCAAATTTTGTAAGTCTATAAATTCTTCTTGAGCTTGATTCATAGCCGTTTCCACTTCATTCATGGCTATTGATGCTTCATTTTCAACGATTGGTTGTCCTAGGGGATCTTGACTGAGGGTTCCTGAACTTTGGCTGTCCTGAGAACTGTCTCTAGCTATTTCTGCTGCAATTGTAGTTTCCTGTTCAATTTCTTCATTTAACATTTGCAGATAAGTTGAGAATGTACTGCATTGTATGCTGTCTTTGCAAGCATTAAAAGAATCTTCATAGCTCTGGAATTCTCCCAGTAGTTCATCCTCTGTACGCCATGGTTTAAACAACTGTAAAAGAGCCAAGTAGTAAAATTCTTTCTTGTCGGTAGTGTCGCAACTCAGCTTCCGGTGATTTATCAAACTTCCTTTGGTTTGCTTCACCAAACATCCTTCTTCACCAACAACTTTATATTTTCCACTGTTGATGTCTTCTGCAGCTTTCCGTGAATAAATGTAGTTCTGCAACACTTCATACAGACACATGTTCTCCAGATGATGACTTCTCTTGGGATAATATGTGTCCAACATGTTTGTTTTCAATATATCTGTACTTTCTGGGTCATTCTCAGCCAAATATTCAATTTCTCCAACAGATTTCAGTACCCGATTTCTCATTGCTGCAAGGCCTAAACTTGCCCAAATTATTCTTCTTGACTTCGAGTAGAGACTTGCAGAAGATAACCTATCTGAACATTCGTAGGATCCAATTTCTCGATGCGATAACATCTTCAGACTGAAACTGTACAGCTTCTTACTGACAGTCTTCTCGTGAGAAATCTCTTCCCACATTTCCTTCAATTCTGTTTTTTCTGATTTTGTAATGTAAGACGTTACATATCGTGCAACAGCAATGGAATTGTCAGCTACATACTGTATATCCATGTTAGCGTTCCACATGGATAAAATGACTGGGTTGTAGTCATTTATATTTGTTGATTCTTCTTTTCTTTTAAGGTTGTAGGTATTCTTAGGTGATTTTCTTGTGATAGTATGTCTCACAGCTGACATAAAACTGTTGACTCTTCCATTTGAAAGAACAGGTCTAGGAAATCCAAATCGACATTTAGTGTAGTATTTTTCTTTGCTCTTGTATTTCCGTCGACAGTATTTTCCACACCGATGACTTTGGAAACGTAGAACTTGCTCCTTTAACTTGTTCTCTTCTCTGCTTTTTGGTTTACCACATGTTGCATATTCTTCAATGTAAGATAACACTGCTTCATCAGTATCTGTTCCAAACTTTGGGGCATCCTTGATCCACAGCAGCATATGAATATGAGGAGCACCTCTTGCCTGGTACTCTTTTCTCCAAAAGAAATCCACTACTTCTCCAAGGGGTGGATTTTTTTTATTGCAGATGAAGGACATCATAGCCTCAAATCTATGATTGAAATATCTGCAAACATTAACCGGATCCAATGAGCACAGTTCTCCTGCTGTCTTGTATTCGATGTTTTTAATGTTTGAATTGGCCTCTCGTAGAAAATCCAGTAAATCATCCCAAGCGTACTCAGCACAGCTTAGGGTAAGGAACCATGTTGGTGTTCCTAAATTGCGTAACATGCATTTTAGTTCACCATGGCGTCGGTACCAATATTCATTTGTCCCACGCTGACAAGCCATCAGATTGATCAGTTGTGTTTCCAAATGATCATCTCGGTGCTGCACTTTCTCCATAAAATCCTTAGCAGACACATTTTGTAAATGTACTCCACTTTTTAAAATGTGATTTACTGCATAAGACAGTGCAGACAAGTCGCTTTCAAATAAAAGATGGAACAAATAAGGAATACTTTGTCGAAATCTGGGATCTTCAGCATATAGTCTTGTAGTCCGATACTCTGAAGCTGGAATCTGTTCTGGACGTTCATCGTATCGTCCTCCTTTTCCTTTAGGAAACAGCTGGGGAAAACATCGAGCTTCCAAGCTCTCCTCCCATACACTCACGGGATTTCCTTTTGCTTTCTTCATCTGAAAGAGATCAATATTGTCTCCCATAACTTCTTTCGAATGGAGAGGATGTATGCTAAAATGTTCATAAATTTCTTCTTCCTTTGACTTGTCCACTATTTCAATTTGTCCAGTTGGTGTTTCTGTGTGTTCTTGAAAATCTTCTTCTTCTTCTTCTTCTTCTATATAAATTGATTCATACCATTTGTTATTTTTTTTCAAATACAAATTTGCTCTTTGTACTTTCCGCACATCTACCAGCTCCTGCCAAATCTTCTTATTCTTTGTAGGTACACCATTAACCAGAATAATTAATGGTTCAGTTTCCAAAGTATCCGCATCAATAGTTTCCATATTTTTTTTCAAATCCAAGGGCAAATACACCACTCTACCTTTTAAACCTCTCAGTAAATCTGAAGGAGGTAATTTACCAGTTTTGGGCTCCATACGTACTATGGTCTGGAACGGATGAACACATTGAATGAGTATAGACTCATATGTATTTAATTCAGAAAGTTCAGCAGGAATAGCATCCAATTCTAAATTATTATGTACAGCTCTGGTCGGCATTCTATTTTCCTCTAACTTGTTGTAACAGTATTTACAAATACGCTGATCTTCACCCAATTCAAAACAATTTTCAAGAAATATATATGTGGCAAAATCCATCCACTTATAATTATCTTCATTTTCACTCTTTCTGTAGAGATCAACATTCCTAGTTTGTTTTCTATAATGAGTTCTGCGGCAACAAATACAAGTAACATTTGGTCTTTCATTAGAGACTATTGCAAATTTTGTTATGTGATCATTAAATGTGTTACTTACAGAGGGTTCTACATTCTCTTCCACTTCTGCCTCATTTACTGTGTCCTTCTCTGCACTGTTTTGTTCAGGACCAAAGTAACAAAACTGAATTTCATCAACAACCTTCTCTACATCTGATACCGTTCCTCGGAACAGAGCCCTATTCAATTCATTTAACTTTATTGCTGGACTTTTGGCAAAATACAACCGTCTCACAAACTTTCTCATTTCAGTATGATGAACAGCCAGCATCCTAAAATGATGGAAAACACTATTGCACACTTTTCTAGATAGACAAGCAAGAGAATGACCCTGCAAACCAGTATTCTCTCTCACTCTGCATGGATCCAGACTTTGAAGCACCTTAATCTTTTGTTTTACACTTTTTTTACTATATTCTCTTAGAAACTCTCGAAATCTGTCAATAGATTCCTGACGCACAGTGCAAATACTACTACAATTCCAAGTGTACACTGGGGCTTTAGGACGTCTCCCCATTGCCTCATCTGCCATCACTTGTACCTCATCTCTTGGAACCATTATCTCCTTCTCCATTATGCAACCATTTTTTACTTCGTATGAACGACCTCTGGTGTCAACTGCATGCAGCAAACTATTACTTTGAAAATAGCTCTCTTCATTAAAAAAAGGTTCACTACTTGAACTATGCATCCACTTTCCTAAAAACACTTTACAAAAGTTTGTTCTGTTCACTACTCTTTTGCTTTTGCTTTGTGATTTCAGTACATTAACCATTTTATCTAATGTACGCATCCTATTCAAAATTAATATGAATAGTTTCCTTTTTAATTCTAATGCTTTTGCTGCAATGGCTTCAATTTCTTTTTTTCTCTTGTAATATTTTGCCTTTTGCTTATATTTCTTTACATCCTTTATCAAATTGGACATAACTCTTCTCTGAAACATTTTTCTACGTATCTCTTTAAACGCTGTTTTTCTGTTTATGTTAAACTTTTCAATTGCAGAAGGTATATTTGCATTAACTAAATTCTCAATTTTTTGCTGTTCTCTATGTTTTGTTACATTTTTCCGAGGACAGACATTTTGTACATTTTTCTTTGTTTTGAATATTTTGTTAAGAAATTGTTTTTTCTGCTTACCAGAAGATTTTTTCTTTTTCCCAACATGAGCATCTTCTACTAACTTTGGTCCTCCAGTTGTCTTCAAATATAGTTTTTTTTTTAGCGTTTTTTGAACTCGAGATTTTGTAGGCATCTTAAATTTTGTTCACTGTTCTTCAGCAATACCTGAAAAAAACTAAAAAAAAAAACCTTTATTGTATTTAAATATATTACTACATTTGTTTTCACAATAGTCACAAAACAAAATTTCTTTGCCAATTTGAATGCACACAAACTGCTCTTTTTTTTGGGCAAGTGAAAATCTCTTTTACAAACTGTCACATTATGAAACCACTTTTCAGATTTTTTAAAAAGCTCATGTCCACAGTGCTACACTCCAGCAAGGGCAACCAGCCTTAGTGAAGCTCAATGTATTTGCATTACAGACTGAAACCTGAAAACCCCACTCGCTTGTAAATACTTTGCATGACTATACACGGCAAGCACATGGGTGTGTGCTAAGACTCTGCTTCTTCCCGCAAAAATTCGCTCCCCCTTTCCATCTAATGCAACTGTGAAATCACCAGAGCAAGACGCAATAAATCTCTGCCTATAATTCCTCTATGCACACAGAGTCATGTTTTCACATTAGTCCCAAAACGAAATTTCTTTGCCATTTTGAAAGCACACTTACTGCTCTTTTTTTTTTGGGCCGAGTGAAAATCACTTTTACAGACTGACACATTATGAAACCTTTTTTAAAAATTTATTTAATTGCACATGTCCAAGCTGTTTTTTTTTCAGACCACCACCATGTGTATTCTCTGTGTCTGCCTACACTCCAGCAAGGGCAACCAGCCTTAGTGATGCTGAATGTATTTGCATTACTGACTTAAACCTGAAAACCTCACTGGCTTCTAAATACTGTGCATGACTATACATGGCAAGCACATGGGTGTGTGCTAAGCCTCTGCTTCTTCCCCAAAAAATTCGCTCCCCCTTTCCATCTAATGCAACTGTGAAATCACCAGAGCAAGACACAATAAATCTCTGCCTATAATTCCTCTATGCACACAGAGTCATGTTTTCACATTAGTCCCAAAACGAAATTTCTTTGCCATTTTGAAAGCACACTTACTGCTCTTTTTTTTTCGGGCCGAGTGAAAATCACTTTTACAGACTGACACATTATGAAACCTTTTTTAAAAATTTATTTAATTGCACATGTCCAAGCTATTTTTTTTTCAGACCACCACCATGTGTATTCTCTGTGTCTGCCTACACTCCAGCAAGGGCAACCAGCCTTAGTGATGCTGAATGTATTTGCATTACAGACTTAAACCTGAAAACCCCACTGGCTTCTAAATACTGTGCATGACTATACACGGCAAGCACATGGGTGTGTGCTAAGCCTCTGCTTCTTCCCCCAAAAATTCGCTCCCCCTTTCCATCTAATGCAACTGTGAAATCACCAGAGCAAGACGCAATAAATCTCTGCCTATAATTCCTCTATGCACACAGAGTCATGTTTTCACATTAGTCCCAAAACGAAATTTCTTTGCCAATTTGAAAGCACACTTACTGCTCTTTTTTTTTCGGGCCAAGTGAAAATCTCTTTTTACAATTTGAAATCACTTTTACAGACTGACACATTATGAAACCACTTTTTTTTCTTTTATTTAAATGCACATGTCCAAGCTGTTTTTTCAGACCACCACCATGTGCATTCTCTGTGACTGCCTACACTCCACCAAGGGCAACCAGCCTTAGTGATGCTGAATGTATTTGCATTACAGACTTAAACCTGAAAACCCCACTGGCTTCTAAATACTGTGCATGACTATACATGGCAAGCACATGGGTGTGTGCTAAGCCTCTGCTTCTTCCCCCAAAAATTCGCTCCCCCTTTCCATCTAATGCAACTGTGAAATCACCAGAGCAAGACGCAATAAATCTCTGCCTATAATTCCTCTATGCACACAGAGTCATGTTTTCACATTAGTCCTAAAACGAAATTTCTTTGCCAATTTGAAAGCACACTTACTGCTCTTTTTTTTTAGGGCCAAGTGAAAATCTCTTTTTACAATTTGAAATCACTTTTACAGACTGACACATTATGAAACCACTATTTTTGATTTATTTAATTGCACATGTACAAACTGTTTTTTTTTCAGACCACCACCATGTGCATTCTCTGTGACTGCCTACACTCCACCAAGGGCAACCAGCCTTAGTGATGCTGAATGTATTTGCATTACAGACTTAAACCTGAAAACCCCACTGGCTTCTAAATACTGTGCATGACTATACATGGCAAGCACATGGGTGTGTGCTAAGCCTCTGCTTCTTCCCCCAAAAATTCGCTCCCCCTTTCCATCTAATGCAACTGTGAAATCACCAGAGCAAGACGCAATAAATCTCTGCCTATAATTCCTCTATGCACACAGAGTCATGTTTTCACATTAGTCCTAAAACGAAATTTCTTTGCCAATTTGAAAGCACACTTACTGCTCTTTTTTTTTAGGGCCAAGTGAAAATCTCTTTTTACAATTTGAAATCACTTTTACAGACTGACACATTATGAAACCACTATTTTTGATTTATTTAATTGCACATGTACAAACTGGTTTTTTTTCAGACCACCACCATGTGCATTCTCTGTGACTGCCTACACTCCACCAAGGGCAACCAGCCTTAGTGATGCTGAATGTATTTGCATTACAGACTTAAACCTGAAAACCCCACTGGCTTCTAAATACTGTGCATGACTATACATGGCAAGCACATGGGTGTGTGCTAAGCCTCTGCTTCTTCCCCAAAAAATTCGCTCCCCCTTTCCATCTAATGCAACTGTGAAATCACCAGAGCAAGACGCAATAAATCTCTGCCTATAATTCCTCTATGCACACAGAGTCATGTTTTCACATTAGTCCTAAAACGAAATTTCTTTGCCAATTTGAAAGCACACTTACTGCTCTTTTTTTTTCGGGCCAAGTGAAAATCTCTTTTTACAATTTGAAATCACTTTTACAGACTGACACATTATGAAACCACTATTTTTGATTTATTTAATTGCACGTGTCCAAGCTGTTTTTTTTTCAGACCACCACCATGTGCATTCTCTGTGACTGCCTACACTCCACCAAGGGCAACCAGCCTTAGTGATGCTGAATGTATTTGCATTACAGACTTAAACCTGAAAACCCCACTGGCTTCTAAATACTGTGCATGACTATACATGGCAAGCACATGGGTGTGTGCTAAGCCTCTGCTTCTTCCCCAAAAAATTCGCTCCCCCTTTCCATCTAATGCAACTGTGAAATCACCAGAGCAAGACGCAATAAATCTCTGCCTATAATTCCTCTATGCACACAGAGTCATGTTTTCACATTAGTCCTAAAACGAAATTTCTTTGCCAATTTGAAAGCACACTTACTGCTCTTTTTTTTTCGGGCCAAGTGAAAATCTCTTTTTACAATTTGAAATCACTTTTACAGACTGACACATTATGAAACCACTATTTTTGATTTATTTAATTGCACGTGTCCAAGCTGTTTTTTTTTCAGACCACCACCATGTGCATTCTCTGTGACTGCCTACACTCCACCAAGGGCAACCAGCCTTAGTGATGCTGAATGTATTTGCATTACAGACTTAAACCTGAAAACCCCACTGGCTTCTAAATACTGTGCATGACTATACATGGCAAGCACAGGGGTGCTTGCTAAGCCTCTGCTTCTTCCCCAAAAAATTCGCTCCCCCTTTCCATCTAATGCAACTGTGAAATCACCAGAGCAAGACGCAATAAATCTCTGCCTATAATTCCTCTATGCACACAGAGTCATGTTTTCACATTAGTCCCAAAACGAAATTTCTTTGCCATTTTGAAAGCACACTTACTGCTCTTTTTTTTTCGGGCCGAGTGAAAATCACTTTTACAGACTGACACATTATGAAACCTTTTTTAAAAATTTATTTAATTGCACATGTCCAAGCTATTTTTTTTTCAGACCACCACCATGTGTATTCTCTGTGTCTGCCTACACTCCAGCAAGGGCAACCAGCCTTAGTGATGCTGAATGTATTTGCATTACAGACTTAAACCTGAAAACCCCACTGGCTTCTAAATACTGTGCATGACTATACACAGCAAGCACATGGGTGTGTGCTAAGCCTCTGCTTCTTCCCCCAAAAATTCGCTCCCCCTTTTCATCTAATGCAACTGTGAAATCACCAGAGCAAGACGCAATAAATCTCTGCCTATAATTCCTCTATGCACACAGAGTCATGTTTTCACATTAGTCCCAAAACGAAATTTCTTTGCCAATTTGAAAGCACACTTACTGCTCTTTTTTTTTCGGGCCAAGTGAAAATCTCTTTTTACAATTTGAAATCACTTTTACAGACTGACACATTATGAAACCACTTTTTTTTCTTTTATTTAAATGCACATGTCCAAGCTGTTTTTTCAGACCACCACCATGTGCATTCTCTGTGAGTGCCTACACTCCACCAAGGGCAACCAGCCTTAGTGATGCTGAATGTATTTGCATTACAGACTTAAACCTGAAAACCCCACTGGCTTCTAAATACTGTGCATGACTATACATGGCAAGCACATGGGTGTGTGCTAAGCCTCTGCTTCTTCCCCCAAAAATTCGCTCCCCCTTTCCATCTAATGCAACTGTGAAATCACCAGAGCAAGACGCAATAAATCTCTGCCTATAATTCCTCTATGCACACAGAGTCATGTTTTCACATTAGTCCTAAAACGAAATTTCTTTGCCAATTTGAAAGCACACTTACTGCTCTTTTTTTTTAGGGCCAAGTGAAAATCTCTTTTTACAATTTGAAATCACTTTTACAGACTGACACATTATGAAACCACTATTTTTGATTTATTTAATTGCACATGTACAAACTGTTTTTTTTTCAGACCACCACCATGTGCATTCTCTGTGACTGCCTACACTCCACCAAGGGCAACCAGCCTTAGTGATGCTGAATGTATTTGCATTACAGACTTAAACCTGAAAACCCCACTGGCTTCTAAATACTGTGCATGACTATACATGGCAAGCACATGGGTGTGTGCTAAGCCTCTGCTTCTTCCCCAAAAAATTCGCTCCCCCTTTCCATCTAATGCAACTGTGAAATCACCAGAGCAAGACGCAATAAATCTCTGCCTATAATTCCTCTATGCACACAGAGTCATGTTTTCACATTAGTCCTAAAACGAAATTTCTTTGCCAATTTGAAAGCACACTTACTGCTCTTTTTTTTTAGCGCCAAGTGAAAATCTCTTTTTACAATTTGAAATCACTTTTACAGACTGACACATTATGAAACCACTATTTTTGATTTATTTAATTGCACATGTACAAACTGTTTTTTTTTCAGACCACCACCATGTGCATTCTCTGTGACTGCCTACACTCCACCAAGGGCAACCAGCCTTAGTGATGCTGAATGTATTTGCATTACAGACTTAAACCTGAAAACCCCACTGGCTTCTAAATACTGTGCATGACTATACATGGCAAGCACATGGGTGTGTGCTAAGCCTCTGCTTCTTCCCCAAAAAATTCGCTCCCCCTTTCCATCTAATGCAACTGTGAAATCACCAGAGCAAGACGCAATAAATCTCTGCCTATAATTCCTCTATGCACACAGAGTCATGTTTTCACATTAGTCCTAAAACGAAATTTCTTTGCCAATTTGAAAGCACACTTACTGCTCTTTTTTTTTCGGGCCAAGTGAAAATCTCTTTTTACAATTTGAAATCACTTTTACAGACTGACACATTATGAAACCACTATTTTTGATTTATTTAATTGCACGTGTCCAAGCTGTTTTTTTTTCAGACCACCACCATGTGCATTCTCTGTGACTGCCTACACTCCACCAAGGGCAACCAGCCTTAGTGATGCTGAATGTATTTGCATTACAGACTTAAACCTGAAAACCCCACTGGCTTCTAAATACTGTGCATGACTATACATGGCAAGCACATGGGTGTGTGCTAAGCCTCTGCTTCTTCCCCAAAAAATTCGCTCCCCCTTTCCATCTAATGCAACTGTGAAATCACCAGAGCAAGACGCAATAAATCTCTGCCTATAATTCCTCTATGCACACAGAGTCATGTTTTCACATTAGTCCTAAAACGAAATTTCTTTGCCAATTTGAAAGCACACTTACTGCTCTTTTTTTTTCGGGCCAAGTGAAAATCTCTTTTTACAATTTGAAATCACTTTTACAGACTGACACATTATGAAACCACTATTTTTGATTTATTTAATTGCACGTGTCCAAGCTGTTTTTTTTTCAGACCACCACCATGTGCATTCTCTGTGACTGCCTACACTCCACCAAGGGCAACCAGCCTTAGTGATGCTGAATGTATTTGCATTACAGACTTAAACCTGAAAACCCCACTGGCTTCTAAATACTGTGCATGACTATACATGGCAAGCACATGGGTGTGTGCTAAGCCTCTGCTTCTTCCCCAAAAAATTCGCTCCCCCTTTCCATCTAATGCAACTGTGAAATCACCAGAGCAAGACGCAATAAATCTCTGCCTATAATTCCTCTATGCACACAGAGTCATGTTTTCACATTAGTCCTAAAACGAAATTTCTTTGCCAATTTGAAAGCACACTTACTGCTCTTTTTTTTCGGGCCAAGTGAAAATCTCTTTTTACAATTTGAAATCACTTTTACAGACTGACACATTATGAAACCACTATTTTTGATTTATTTAATTGCACGTGTCCAAGCTGTTTTTTTTTCAGACCACCACCATGTGCATTCTCTGTGACTGCCTACACTCCACCAAGGGCAACCAGCCTTAGTGATGCTGAATGTATTTGCATTACAGACTTAAACCTGAAAACCCCACTGGCTTCTAAATACTGTGCATGACTATACATGGCAAGCACATGGGTGTGTGCTAAGCCTCTGCTTCTTCCCCCAAAAATTCGCTCCCCCTTTCCATCTAATGCAACTGTGAAATCACCAGAGCAAGACGCAATAAATCTCTGCCTATAATTCTTCTATGCACACAGAGTCATGTTTTCACATTAGTCCCAAAACGAAATTTCTTTGCCAATTTGAAAGCACACTTACTGCTCTTTTTTTTTCGGGCCAAATGAAAATCTCTTTTTACAATTTGAAATCACTTTTACAGACTGACACATTATGAAACCACTATTTTTGATTTATTTAATTGCACGTGTCCAAGCTGTTTTTTTTTCAGACCAACACCATGTGTATTCTCTGTGTCTGCCTACACTCCAGCAAGGGCAACCAGCCTTAGTGATGCTGAATGTATTTGCATTACAGACTTAAACCTGAAAACCCCACTGGCTTCTAAATACTGTGCATGACTATACACGGCAAGCACATGGGTGTGTGCTAAGCCTCTGCTTCTTCCCCAAAAAATTTGCTCCCCCTTTCCATCTAATGCAACTGTGAAATCACCAGAGCAAGACGCAATAAATCTCTGCCTATAATTCTTCTATGCACACAGAGTCATGTTTTCACATTAGTCCCAAAACGAAATTTCTTTGCCAATTTGAAAGCACACTTACTGCTCTTTTTTTTTTCGGGGCAAGTGTAAATCACTTTTACACACTGACACATTATGAAACCACCATGTGTAACTACAACAAAAACAATTCCCATTTCTATTATTCATTTCTTAAGTTACCACATACATACCCTCTCAAACTGTAAACTCACCTTTAAAATTAGTTAGTTGTGAAAGAAATGTGACACTCAAACAGCAGATTATCAGAGCCAGGATCTCTGTTGTGTTCACCTCTCTCCTCTCAGCAGAACCAGATAATGGCAAACTTTCCCTCTATTTTTCCACACATATACATGTAAGTTTCAAATCTCAGTGCTTCCCCCTTTTTTTCACATGTAATCACACATTTCTATTGGTTGAAAACGAACCCTTTTCCAAAAGTACCCTTCCCCCAACTTGACTTCTGCCTAGTACCCTTCCCCCAACTTGACTTCTGCCTGCTACCATAGCAACAGCTCATGGAACACTGCTGTGTGCAGTTAGGTCAGAAGTTCGACACACAATGTTTCAATTCCACAGAGCAAGAGTGCTTGACTTTTCAAACCTAACAGCAAATCCATAGTACTGTTCTTTGGTTACACATTTTTTTGTACCAATACAAAACATGCTTCTATTAATTTTCACATACAGCCTAGTTTTTATTCTAGAATGGTATGAAACAGCCAATCAGTTCTTTTTGTTTTAAAAAAATATGTATGCCTCCATTTCCAAACTGTCTTTCTTTTCATATTGCCATTCTACTGAAAGACACCTCCTGAGTGCATCCAGTTCTCCTTTGAAGATGTTCACAGTGTGGATTGTAGGGCACAGCTATGTCTTCTGGAGTGAAAAGTTTGCAGAGAAAACAGATATGGTGAGAGACCTTGCTTTGCCAAATGTAGACATTAAATGGATTGGTCAGAGAGGGTTAAAGTGGCACCAATTGATGCCATTGGTGAAATCCTTCATGCAAATCCAACACCCTGACCTCATAATAGTGCACTGTGGTGGCAATGACCTAGGCACTTTGACTGGGGTAGGTCTGGAAATGCTTATGAAGGACACCTTTGCACAACTGTTTTCACTTTTCCCTAAAACTGCCTTTGTGTTTTCCAACATATGCCAAAGGCAAAAATGGAACTGGTCCAATCATTTCTGTCCACAGATTGACAAAGCAAGAAAGCACGTCAACAAATCTGTTTCTGCTTTCCTCCGTGACTATGGTATGGGTGCCATTTACCACAACAACTTGCGTTATGACATGCAAGACATTTATAGAGGAGATGGTGTGCACTTCAATGATGAAGGGAACAGAGTCTTCCTCTTGAACCTTAGACTCTGCATCGGTACTTACTTGTAGGTACCACTAAAAAAATGACTTCATAAACACAACAGCTCTTTTTAGAGCTCCCTAATTTCTAAACTCTTAAATCTGCTTTTCATTTAATTATTTTTATTTTTTTTACCGTACGCTTACCGTAAGCTTACCGTACGCGTACCCCGTGATTTTTTTTAAAATCAATAAATGTTTTTTTTGTACTTTTCTGTCCTTCTTTGACCCCCTTACAAATGTTAGGGGGTCTGTAACTCTCCTCATTGCCCCCTTTCCTTGTTTTCACTCTTTTTTTTCAGAGTGAAATACACAAAATGGCGGCCGCCGCTTCCTGGTTTCGGCCGATTCGAATGTTTACTAAGATCTAAGAGCCAATCAGAATCGCGCTCGCGCACGCCACCGTACGCTTACCGTAAGCGTACGGTAAGCGTACCGTAAGCGGGCTCAGATATATATATTGATTTAAAGGCTATTTTCTCAGAATCTACTGAACAGATTTACACCAAACCTACAAAAGGCACTTCCTTGACCTAGGGACTACCTCTCTGCCAAATTTTGAGTAATTCTGTTCAGCCGTTCGGGCTGTAGCTCGTTCTAAAGGTCCTATGGAAAAATGCATGGGGAAAACGTGTTTTGGGACCCCCCTTTTATCTCAGCCCCCGCTTGACGGATCCCCCCGAGACTTTCAGGGTAGGAGCGGAGCGTAGCGCCCCACCTATTTTGAGAAATTCGCGAGGATTCGTCGACCGGCGCCAAAGTTATTCAAAATAGAATGTTGCGGATTTCCTATGGAAACGTGGTCCTAACTATAACTACCTACTGGCGACCGCCAGTAGGTAATATGTATATATATATATATATATATATCTCCAAATAGATCTGCCAGAAAACGACACCACAGTCCCAGGTTGGTAATATATTCCTTTTATTTCATCACATCAGGGCTATGACGCGTTACGGCAGGGTCCCCTGCCTTGATCACATTCTGACCCAGAATCATAGGTTGCTTTTTTAAACATATCGTTACCAACACGTGGTAACATAGAAACAGACAAAACACTGCACAGTTCCGAAATGTTCATTCTCTATACACATGATTTCCTTTGGTTGTTACAATTAAATTTTTTGATTTTTGTACATTTTACTGGTTTTCATTTTTTTCTTCTTTTTTCCGTTTTTTTGTTTTTCCCACTTTGCTTGCCATTTCCACTTTTTTTGAGTAAACTGTATTGTACCACCAAATTAAGCCCATTAGGGTGCATGTCTTCAATAGAATCATGGCTCAGTTTCTCGGGTGGTGTACACGCTTGATCACATCATGTTCCCTCAGTGTGGTCATATCGTTTGTACATAGAGTGTGTCATTAGACTTAGATCCTTTGATGTAGATCAAATTGGAAATCTTTCCATTAGGCTTTTTTTGTGTAACATTGATAGTGCAAGTGCTGGGTATTATCCTTTCTTCACATGGGAAGACAAGTTCAAATAATGCATTATATAATCTTCGGTTTTGAAAAAGTGCAAGTGCTGTGTTATCAAAAATCGTCACATTGGAAAGCGCTAATGCTATATTGTAAACGATTCGACATCAAAGTGCAAGTGCAAATTTCACGGATTTCTTTTTAAAATGCAGGTACTAAAAGTTCATAAATATCACTCTAAAAAATAACAGATCTCACATTCTATGTACCACCTTACATGTCAATGTTGTCTGCTCTACATGTTTCATACCTTCAAATTAATTATCTGACATTAGGTATTTGCGCATTACTCTGTATTGAAAGCCACAACAATACTACTCATTTTCAATTTCCAACGTTTTGCCACAAAAAAGTGCTATTGCCTTAGTGCAAATTACTTTTGTTAATGTCAGTGCATCACATGACTACATCATCAATATAGCAGCAGCAGAAAAATAGCAGCATAGCTAAATATCTGATAGATACTTGTGCAAACTTGCATTATAAATCCTGAATACAATAAAGTGCAGGTGCTCCAGTGCTATACTATTCCATCACTGTGTATTTGCAAAATATAGGACTCATTTTGTTTAAAAACAATATATAAATATAGTGGCTTACATACAAAGACATTTTAATCTCACAATAAGGACTCGATACCTTATATTCCTTAGTACGTCCTTTAGAGAGACTGGCTCTTTAGTTAAGTGACAACCTGGGAAAAGCTCCTCTTTACAATTGGTACTTAGAGATGTCTGTTCATAATATACACAATCTGCAGAAACCATAACAAGTAGACTACATCTATAGAATCTTTTGTATCTTGTTCAGTTCTCACTTTCAGGTGAGATTCTTTAGCATGAACGATGGGTCATAACTTATGTCATTTAGTTAACATAGACATGTAAATCTTAATCAGAGTTAAGACCATTGGGAGTCTTATAATTAAACATTAATGTATAGCGAGACTCTAGCTGTCTCAATTTACTTTCACGATTCCCACCCCGTCTTTTCTTGGGGACCGAGTCTGCTACAAAATAAGTTAACTCTTCAACCTTGCCTCTTCGAACATCATTAATGTGGCACTCAACTGGATATGACTGATCCCTGTTCTTCACTGCCCTGAGATGCTGAAGGATCCTGACATGGGCCATATAGATTGTACTGCCCACATATACCATGGGGAACGTGCACTGTAGCACATACACCACATGGTCACTTTTACAATAAAAAAAACGGGGAATTTTCCATGGCTTATTTATTAGGGGCACTTGTACCTCTTTTTTATTCACACCATGCTTACAGGCCTTGCACTTGAGGCATTTGTTAAAACCTGGATTAGTCTTAGGCCAACTTTTAGTTTCAATGACCTCAGGGCTGCTGTTTACCAATTGCTGCCTCATTGATTTTTCTCTCCTGTATGAGACAAGGGGTTTATGAGAGACAAGGCAATTCAGGGTGGGATCTCCTCTAACCAGGAACCAGTGCCTCTTCATGCAATCTCTCACCCTTGTATGATAGGCATTGTACCCGCTTATCATCCTTATATTCTGTCTGAAGTCATTGAAGTTCTTGTTTCCTCTTTTATTATCAAACAAGATCTCTGTATTTGTAAGTCCATCTACCTTCTCTACTGCTTGTTTTAAAACTATATATAATATATATATATATATTTGTATATATGTATATATATATATATTCACTGAAAAAACCATAGGTTTCAGGGACGTTAAAGTTAGTTAGACATTTCACTCATACAAAACCATAGAAATTCCACCGTTATAGTTAGTTCAGCAATGCACTCCTGATGACATCACATTTAACATCATTCATGACATGGTCAGTGACATCACTGATGACATCACTGATGACATCTCAAATGGCATCACTGAAGACATCATCCAGTGAATGTGGTTTTCTTTCAAATTTAAATATTTATTATATATATATATATATATATACCAAGCTGTATTGAAGAATGAATGGTTGTATAAGTGTCTGGATGGAGGATTTAGTATTTGTGTGACTGACTGTTTAAGTGAATGATTAAATGTATCTTACTGAATACCTGGGTTAGTGGCTAAAGTGTGTGAATGTCTGTATCACGCTGTCTGTTGTTGTGTAAGCTGCTGCATCGGTTTGTCAGTAGCTACATGAATGTCTATATAGGTTATTGATTAGTTGCCTGCGTATTTGTATAGGAGACTGAGTGTGTGTGTGGTTGGGTGGGGGGTGTGTGACTCTGCATAGATGTGTGAGTGGTTGATTGACAGGGTGTATGAGTTTAAGAGTGCATGTGAAAACAGTTGTATGGGTGGGTAAGTGTGTGTATGGGTGTCTTGGTGAGTGAATCGATGTCTCAGTGCACATGTCCAGCTAAGTACATATATAAAAGGCAGTGTATGTGAGAGTTGGTGTATAGAAATGACTATACCTGAGAGTCAGTGATTGTGAGAGTGGATGTATGTATGAGTGCATACTTGTATTAGTGATTATATAAGAGACTAAGTATGCGTTTCTATCTGTATGAATAAATGAGGTGGTGTCTGTATAACTGTGTAGGTGAGTAAATAGAACTGTGATTGATTCTTTGCATGAGTGACTAGGATGAGTACATAACTGACTAGAATGAGTGCTGGTGTGTCAATGTCTATATAGGTGTATGAGTGCATTGGATAGTGTTCTATTGATCAGTGACTGCATGTATGAGTGATTGTATGGGTGAATGGGTAATTGTGTGTGTAGACCTAGGAATCACTGAGTGTATCAAAGGTTATATTACTGTGTGAGGAGGTGCATCAGATTGTCACATGGATGATGTTATCAGTGATGTCATCAGTGATGTAATTTGAGATGTCATCATTGATGTCATCAGTGATGTCACTGACCATGTCATGAATGATGTAATATGTGACGTCATCAGCAGTGCATTGCGGGGGCATGAGTTATAGTTAGCTGAACTAACTATAACAATGTCATTTCTATGGTTTTGTATGAGTGAAATGTCCAAGTAACTACAACGTCCCTGAAACCTAGGGTTTTTACAGTGAATTTCTAAGGTTTTTTAAATGCTAATTTCTAACTATAGCGTGCCTGAAACCTATGGTTTTTTCTGTGAATTTCAAACATTTTTTAAATACTAATTTCTATCTATAACATCCCTTTAACCGTTGTTTTTTTCAGTGAATTTCAATGTTTTTTTTAATGCTAACTTCTAATTATAATGTTCATTTAACCTATTGTTTTTTCTGACACCCAAGGACACAACACCCACTGCCACAACCCTCAGGACCCCCGTACCACCCCTCTCCCTACTGTAATTTCTTTTATTTGTTATTTAAACTATATAATGTGTTCTTGTTATTTAAATATTAAACATCTACATACATTATGAAAGGGAGCCCAGCCCAAAGCCACATCTGAAGACCAACACATGTCATAGACCTACTGATCAAGCAGCTCCGACACCCAAGAATGCCACAACACCCACCACCACCCCCAGGACCACCCCTCTACCTCCGAGGCTGCGCAGAACAAGACAGCGAACTTCCCGAAAATGGCATGTCCCCTCAGCCACACAATAGCTGAATATTGGGACAGGTGTGAACAAACTATATGTGAAGGAAGCAATTCACCCATGAATAACAATGCACACAATGCAAAGTGTAGCGGTGATGTGCTGGACACATCTCAGTATGCAGAACACACACCTCTCCATGTGCACAAATACTACTGGTGCTTGTAGTGATGTGGACAGTGGACCCAACCATGGTACGTCAAACACTAGGGAAGATCTCAGTCATGTAGCTGTGCCGTCTCCCCCTGTAAGCATAAGCATAACCGGAGCGGGCTGGTCTGAGGTACACCACTTCACCGTAGGAGTGTGAATAAATAGGCCGGAGCTCTTGGCGTGGTACACTTGTGGGAAGGCCAAAGCGTCTGCTAGGGCTGCGCTCCTCAGCCTGCCATGAGGCCGCCAACGTGACCGCCAGCCTCCTCAGTCGATCGCTGGCTTCCACCACACAGGCCCCCAGCGGCACAGCACCGCGGGCTTATGTCTGTACAAACTACTGCCTTCGATATACACTGCGGACAGCAAGGCTCACAATTCAGATCGAGTCACAATTGCAGATGACGCAGTCCAGTAGGCAAGAGGCATTGCTCAAGTTAACAACACGTGGCTGTGGGCCCTTCCTGACCGGTGCCTCCGGCCTACACTGCGGTCAGTAGGGCTCACAATTCAGATGGAGTCAAGATTGCAGATGACGCAGTCCAGTAGGCAAGAGACATTGCTCAAGTGAACAACACGTGGCTGTGGGCCCTTCCTGACCACTGCCTCCAGCCTACATTGCGGTCAGTAGGGCTCACAATTCAGATGGAGTCGAGATTGCAGATGACGCAGTCCAGTAGGCAACAGACATTGTTCAAGTCAACAACACGTGCCTGTGGGCCCTTCCTCACCACTGCCTCCTGCCTCCACTGCGGTGAGTAGGGCTCACAATTCAGAGTGACTTGCAAATGCAGATGACGCAGTCCAGTAGGCAACAGACATTGCTACCAGTGCGGCCAGCCCAGACCACGCATCATCGCTGACTGCGCACACGCTAAGTGCTTCAAGTACCACTAACTCTGTGCAGCTCAAGTCAACACCGCATGGCTGTGGGGCCTAGATGACCGCTGCCTCTGGCCTACAATGCGGTTAGCAGGGCTAACAATTCAAGATGAGTGCCGATGCAAATTGTGTAAGAGAGTATAATCGGTTAAGAAGACTGTATGCTCCAAATCTGTGCAGCTCAAGTCAACGTCACGTGGCTGTGGGCCTTTGCTGACCGCTGCCACCGGCCTACACTGTGGAAGACCGGTGACACATGGTGCCACTAACCCTGTTCAACACAAGCCGGCGACACGTGGTGCCACTATCCCTGTTAAACACAAGCCGCGACACGTGGTGCCACTAACCCTGTTCAACACAAGCCGGTGACACGTGGTGCCACTAACCCTGTTCAACACAAGCCGATACCACATGTGGAACTGTGTCCTGAGTCCTGAATGGCAGTGACCCCAAGTCCGTGGCAGCGACCACAGCACCAGACTCCCTTTGATCAGTGAGGCATATTTCCATATGCAAGGCCGGCGACACGTGGTGCCACTAACCCTGTTCAACACAAGCCAATCCAACTTGTGGAACTGTGTCCTGACTCCTGAATGGCAGTGACCCCAAATTTGTGGCAGCGACCACAGCACCAGACTCCTTTCGGTTAGTGAGGCGTATTTGCATATGGAAGGCCGGCGACCCGTGGTGCCACTGAACCTGAACTACGCAGGCCAGTGGGGCCACCAACCTATGCAGGTGTTTGTCGGCCCTTGCTCACAGCTACCTCTGGCCTACACTGCGGTCAGCAGGGCTCACGATTCAGATACAGTCGCGATTGCAGATGACGCAGTCCAGTAGGCAAGAGACATTGCTCCCAGTGCGGCCTGTCTGCACCAAGCAGCATCACAGGCTCATACACTCTCAATTCTTCTGGTGCCACTAACTGTACACCTCAACTCAATGCCACGTGGCTATGGGCCCTTGCTGACCGGTACCTCTGGCCTACACTTTGGTCATCAGGGCTCAGAATTAAAATGAAGTCTTGATTCATTAATTACCGAGTCCATTAGGCAAGTAACTATCACAGGCTTAAAACCTACATAATATCCTTTTAGTATCCTTGCTTCAAGAACTTTTTTTTATATCAATTATAGCTTTACTACAATCACTAAATTCATCTTCAAGTGCAAATGAACACTCATTAGCAGTCTACACTGCGGGCAGCAGAGCTAGCAATTCGAATTTTGGACACGTGGTGCCACTAACCCTGTTCAACACAAGCCGCGACACGTGGTGCCACTAACCCTGTTCAACACAAGCCGGCGACACGTGGTGCCACTAACCCTGTTCAACACAAACTGATCCCACATGTGGAACTGTGTCCTGAGTCCAGAATGGCAGTGACCCCAACTTCGTGGCAGCGACCACAGCACCAGACTCCCTTCAGTTTTATTTGTTGTTTTGTTTAAATAAAATGTTTTATATGTAAATCTATACATGACTAAGATTCTTGTTTGTCCAACCACACAGGGACAATTCCGGGCCCAAGAATGTTGTTGGGGGTATGTTGCTAATGTGGGAAGAGGGTGCGTTACCTGCTGATATGGGGAGAAGCAGCGTGAAAGGGGTATCTCTCACAGAAAGAACTCCAGTATGTTTTCAGAAATGCCTCGGACAGATGCCAGCTGACAGACTTAATCACAAATTGGCTTTTCAATGCTTATGTAGATTGACTCATGAACAGTTCGCACCCAGGCTCGCAGAGGGAAAACTGCGGCCCGTCCTCTCGACTCACAGACACAGTACTACGAGCCGTCCACTCCCAAAGGAACAGCAGCGTAGTAGCTCGCAGAGGTACAGGCACAGCAGCGTACTAGCTCACAAAGGTAGAGAGCTGCGAGCCGACGGACTGGCTTCTAACGGCATAGCTGCGAAGTGGTGATGTTGGGCAGAGGCAGCGTGAAAGGGTTATCTCACAAAGACAGAGGTCCGGTATATTAAATTGCCCCCAGGACCTTTCTTTTATATTTTGACTTGATGCAAGAAATTGCACTGTCTGGACCAAGACCTTTCTCCCTACCAAATTTGGCATAATTCCATTCAGCAGTTTGACCTGTAGCCTTGTCTAAAGTTTCCTATTTAAAATCCATTGAGATAACACATTTTCACCCCCCCCCCCCACATAGCTACCTGTCACAGGCATACTCGCTGTTGGTGTGCAGTTCAGTGGTCTAGTTGTCAACATGTCACAGCCACTCCCTGAGGCTGGGTTTGCACTCACACCACACCCATCCGGCACATGCATCACATGCCATGTGACCACGCAAATATAATGGATCGACAACGTCACATCCTTTATTGCCGGTGGTGACTGGATGGCGGACGCTCCACGGGTCTCAATCATAAAGAGTCCATGAAAAGTTACACAGAGGATTAGTCGCACCCTGAGCTGTACTACTACCACGTGGCGCGGACTTGAGTTGCACAGGGTCAGTGCCACCCGAAGCTGATGTGGCCGTCAGGGGCCTACCACCACGTGGCGCGGACTTGAGCTACACAGGGTTAGTGCCATCCGAAGCTGATGTGGCCGTCAGGGGCCTACCACCACGTGCCACGGACTTGAGTTGCACAGGGTTAGTGCCACTCGAAGCTGATGTGGCTGTCAGCGGCCTACCACCACGTGGCGCTGCACAGGGTTAGCGGCACCAAAAGCTGACGTGGTCTCTGCCTTTGAAGACTCAGGACTCAGCGACATGTGTGGGATCTGCTGGTCCGCGGAGCGGGTCCACATAATGTGCACCAAGCCATGGTGGCGAGACCGGGCCCTGGAGCTTTCATGGGCACGTGGAGTGCCCACTGGTAGACACTCCGGTGGCAGCAGGTAATTATTTGGTCATGGATGCTCTCTCTCTCTCTCTCTCTCGCTCTCTCACTTCCCTTTCTTCACTCTCTTTCTCACTCTCTTCCTTCCTTTCCTTCTATCTCTCTCACTCTCTCTCCCTTCTCCCTTTCTCACTCCCTTTCTTTCCTCCCTTCTCTTTTTCTCTCAGGCTTTTTTTTAACTTCTCTCTTTCTCTGTGTCTCACTCCTTTGATAGGCGCATTACACACGTCCTTATTTTGTGCTTTATTTTCCAGGCTGTGTCGTCGACATTGATGGACCCGACAGGAGTCTTCTGCCTTGTTGTTTTGTGTTGAGTTTGTTAAATTTTGTTTATCATCTATATGTACGAAAACGGAAAAATAAAGTAAAAAAAAAAGAATTTCAAAAAAGTTTTTGGTTGTTTCTTAAGTGCTGTGTGACTCTTTCTCTTTCTTATTACTGTTATTTGGTGGTGTCCACCATGGTGTTAAATTTTGGGGCAGTTATCGCGGGAATACTGGTGATGTCTGCAGTTTGCACCAGCTTCTGAATAGTGTCTTAGATTTATCTCAACTTTAGTTGCATTAAAGTGCTGATAATGAGATGCCGAGTAGGCAGACCCGTGCAAAAACACACAAGGTGTACCTTTGCGATTTATTCTAAATACTAAAATCCTGTATTGAATTGCACTGTGGTAATGGGTGCATTTACCGTGTACACACAAAATCAATGAAGAAATCTCATTGTATTTGTATTTATATTGATTAGGAATAGTGGGTCAGGTGCTGGATCTTGACAGGATACACTGCCCAGTTCGTTTATTTTTCTGTACACGAAAAAACCACATCACAACTTTCACAATGAAAGGCAAAAACTGCGATGCAAAACAAATTCCGGCGATGAGCTGTGTTAGCACCAGGGATTTTACACCTGCTTTCTGCTGGTGTTAAGCAGGATGACTACCTGCAGCATGAAAGGGAACACAGCCAAGAGCCATACCGGAACACCCACAGGTGCCATAGAGTCAATGAGCATGATACACGGATACCCATGAGGGCCACAACACTAATCGCAACAATCCCAGGACCGCCAACGGTCTGTGCTCTGGTGTGGCCGCCACAGAGGGCCGCAGCAGTCGATGTTGTAAAGTGGAATGCACCACCTCCAAACGGCAGTGTCACGTGTGATTGGAATGCTGCAGGACATGCGCAAATAGGCATTACAATGTTGTGCTGTAGGAGTGCATGGGATACAACAGCACAGCGCACAAAAGTGTGGGGGCTCATGGGAGGGAGGAGCAGCTGTTTGACAACATAACACACAGTAAACCCGCCCATGTGCCTTGTGCTGGGCATCTCATCTATGATGACCAGGGTCGCACACATCCCACAACACCCCCGACTGGCCTTTGTACACATCCTGTATGAATGTAGCTGGGGAAGTTACTGTAGGGATGAAAGTTTCTTTGTCTGAGCTATCTTGCATTACCACATCTGCTGCTCCGAGAAGGAACTTGCAAGTGGCCAGCCCCCCTGACAGATACAATAATATTTGCCTCCGTCTCCCACACTACGCACTGCCTAATTTGAGAACAACGAGTACACATCCTACATTCAAAAGTCCTTTGTCGTAGTTAGCATGCGTGAAATGGCCTTCACACGTATTCCCACTACACCCCTGCACTGCACCCATTGCACACAGACCCGGCTCATTGCACCAAGTTGTGCTATTTCATCCACAAGACTGGCACACGGCAAGCCAGTGCAGCTAAAGCAGAGCCACTGATGCAATGGCAGGGCATCTCGAACACATGGTCGACTCCATTCACATCTACCTATACCTTGCACGTCTTCTGCATGTCCTGTGTGCACTGCCTTTGGCAGTGCTGTGGATCACTTACTGGCTGAGCATCCACATTGCGGACATCACCTGCGTTCAACCTGTATTGCAATGTCGCACGTGCATATCCGAGTGGTGCATGGACGTGTGTCTCTCCAATGTGTGGGTAGTTGACATGGATTACGACCTGGGGTGTCATGGTGATGCCCGTTTATGGCATGCATGGGTGTTTGGCATGCATGTTGGGAACTGGGCCTGGGAGATTGCACGTGTCGTAGTATGCAGTGAGCAAATTGACCTTCTCCCCGATTCTGCTTTGGTGCACATTGGATACAGATTTTGGAGTCAGCACATCTGTCCCGGTCAGGTGATGGATTATGTTGATGACATGCAGTGTAGTTTTCACTAATGTGCTTTTTCAGTGGTGTGATGTTGGCGGGTTGTGTGACTTGTGCTCCTTGTTGGGGTGTTTCATTTTAACCATGGTTTGTCTGTAGGTGTACTGTACTTAATTGTGCATGTGTGCCATTGTGCCTATCTCCCCCCGTTCCCCCACTCCCTGCTTGTTCCTCTTCCTGGTGCTGTTGTGTCTGTAATTTTGTTACTCCACACATAAATATGTGTAAAGAACAAATTAGAATAGTTGCTTGATTCTTTTAGATTGCAAAACTTCTCTCTATTGGTTATTTTTGAATTTTCCATATAAACAGTTTTTTTTAATATTCAAGGTCACACAGAAGTCAGAAGTGCAACGTATTCTATCAACACACTTTCTAGAACATTCTACAACACGTGCAGGTTAAAAGTTCATTAATTTTTGGAAACCTAACAATATTTTTTTGCAACATTTTCGCGAACATTTAACGGCACGTGCAGGTTAAAGGTTCGCAATTGTTTTAAGTTCAAACAGTGCCTTCCAAATGCAAGTAGCAGGTGTGGTTGAGTTGACCAAATGTTATCCTATGATATGTACTCCACGTTTAAACTGCTTTTTCTTAACCAATCACAAAGATGCTTTTCCACAAAACGAATGTGCACCCTACTTTTAAAAAACAATGCTTTTCATCTCCCAATCAGTTTTCGTTTTGAATGAGAAAAAAAAGTAGTTCCCCACCTTTAAACATATCTCTTATTCCATGAACAGACTGCATGAGCTACAGACATCTATCCATACTTCCCAGCCATACCTTCAAAATGCTGGTGTGGATCGTAGGACATAGCTATGTTTTCTGGTGCAAGAGGTATGCAGAATAGAGATGAATTGACTTAGACCTAGGTTTACAAAATGTGGACATTAAATAGTTTGGACAGAGAGGATTGAAGTGGCACCAATTGTTGCCTTTGGTTAAAACCTGTTCGCATCTCCAACACCCTGACCTCATGATTGTGCACTGTGGTGGAAATGACTTAGGCACATTGACTGGTGTAGGTTTGGAAATGCTAATGAAAGACACCTTTAGACAAATGATGTTGCTTTTGCCTCAAACTGTCTTTGTATATTCCAATATATGCCAAAGACAGAAGTCGAAATGGTCAAACTAATTTTGTCCTCAGATTGAAAAATCTAGGAAGAATGTCAACAAAGCTGTGTCTGCATGCCTCAGAGACCATAGAATGGGGTAGATCTACAACAACAATATACGTTTTGATATGGCTGATATCTACAGAAGTGATGGAGTACACTTCACAGATCAGGGAAATCAAGTTTTTCTGAATAACCTGAAGCTGTGCATCCACACTTATATGTAGCTCCAACTAATAAACACAAGGGCTCTTTTTAGAGCCACCTTATATTCCCAATATCGGTTCGCAGAGTGACAGCTGCGATCTGGCTAGCACAGGGAGACCAGCGGGCCATCGGGCAGGCTTGCAGAGGGAGAGCTGCGGCCCATCGGCTCACACAGGGAGAGCTACAGGCAATCGGCTCGCAAACGCACACCAGCGTGCTGACTCTCAGAGGGTGAGCTCGGGTCTAACTCGCAAAGAGACACCAACGGGCCAAAGGCCCTGCTAGCAGAGACATACCTATCACCTAACGGACTGACTCGCACATGTACAGCTAGGGACATGACGGCTCGCAGACGCAGACCTGCTAACTGACGGACTGTTACTGTTTTATGCTTTAGGGTAGTACAGTGGTGTTTGTGTACTGTAGGGGGTTCATGCTGGAAGTGTTTGGGTAGTGTAAGAATCGTGCTGGAGGTAGTGTTTTAGAGTTTACGACAATGCAGTAATGTTTGGGTAGTGTAAGGGGTCATGCTGGGAGTACTGTCTTGGGGTTTAGGGAAGTGCAGTGGTGTTTGTGTAGTGTAGGGGGTCATGCTGGGAGTAGTGTTTTAGGGTTTACGGCAGTGCAGTGGTGTTTGGGTAGTGTAGGGAGTCATGCTGGGAGTAGTGTTTTAGGGTTTAGGACATTGCAGTGGTGTTTGGGTAGTGTAGGGGATCATGCCAGGGGTAGTTTTTTAGAGTTTACGACAGTGCAGTGGTGTTTGGGTAGTCTTTGAGTAGTGTAGGAAATCGTACCGACAGACTGACTCACCTGGTGATATAAAGGGAGGCAGTGAGAAAAGCATATCTCACACAGACACAGATGCCATTGTTGCCAATGGCTTCTACACGGAGAGATTTGAGCTGACGGAGTAAATCACAAAATGGCTGTCAACACTTCCTGGTTTCAACCATTCACAGCCAATAAGCCGCAGGCTGGTGCTTGGAACCCCTCAGCCAATCACATGTCAGAATTCTCAAATAGCGATATCTGTAAAATTTGATATTTCTCAAAAAACTACTGAACGGATTTACACCATTTAAACAAAAGCGTGCTTTCTGGACCATCACCTTTCTCCCTGCCAAATTTGGCATATTTCCATTCAGCAGTTTCACCTGTAGTCTTCTGTAAAGTTTTGTATGGAAATTGCATTGAGAAAACACATTTTAGGACCCTCTTTTTTCTCAATTCCTCCTACACCATTCACCCCCAAACTTTCAATATAAGTGCTAATCAAAAAAAGAGAAACTTTTTGGATAATTTCATGAAGATTCGGCAAAAGACGCCAAAGTTACAAGCACATCGAAGGCTCCAGAAGGAGGTCCACGCAACACCCCTCCCAACATGAGTGAAGCCCCGAGGCTGCTCGGACCCCAGCGCACCCCCGCAACCCCTGCAAGCCCCTGCTATTATTTTTTAAGAAATACCCCCGGAACCTAGCCCGCCCAAGGGCCTCATTAAAATGAAACATGAGAACCCGCAACCCCAGCCCAAATTTTTGCAGATTTTTTATTTTTTTCTAAAATGATTTTTTGGGCCCTGGGCGTCCTTCTGGGACCCCCTGAACAGGCCTAGGGGGTCAAGGTTTTTCTACCCTTCCCCCTTTTCTTGTTTTAAACCTTTGTTTCTCAGTTTTTGGGTGACTCGTTTCTACCGAGCCACAAGATGGCTGCCAACACTTCCTGGTTTGGACTACTAGCAGACAAATAACAGTGAAGCTCGTGCACGCGACTTAGGCTCCGCCCAGACATCGAAACTTTTATTTTTCTACGTTCTCAGCAACTACTGAACGGATTTACACCATTTTTAAAAAGGTCGCTTTCTGACCCAAGCACTACCTTTCTGCCAAATTTGGAGTAATTCCGTTCAGTAGTTTAGGCTGTAGCCTTGCACAAAGTTTCCAATGGGAAATTGATTTTTTGATAGGATAGGAGCAGACCTGGATAGATTTTTGTTTGGGAGAATTTCAGCAAGATTCATCAAACGACGCCAAAGTTATTAGCAAATCAAAAAATGTTTTTCCTATGGAAACTAGGTTCTAACTATAACTACCTACTGTCGCCTGCCAATAGGTAATATATATATATATATATATATATATATATATATTCACTGAAAAAAACATAGGTTTCAGGGGTGTTATAGTTAGGTGGACTTTTCACTTGTACAAAACCATTGAAATTCCCCCGTTATAGTTAGTTCAGCTAACTATAACTCGCGCACCCGCAATGCACTGCTGATGACGTCACATATTACATCACTCATGACATGGTCAGTGACATCACTCATGACATCACTGATGACATCTCAAATGACATCACTGATGACATCATCCAGTGAATGTGTGTTTTTCTGAAAATTAAATATGTTTTATATATGTATATCTCAAGGTCGATGGAAGAATAAATGGGTATATAAGTGTCTAAATGGATGATTTGTTTTTGAAAAATTGATTGTGTAACTGACTGATTAAGTGTATCATAGTGAATACATGGCTTAGTGAGTAATGTTTAAATATGTAAATATCTGTATCAGTCTCTCACTTTGTGTATAAGTGGCTGCATGGGTTGGTGAGTAGCTTCATGAGTGTCTATATAGGTTATTAGTTGGTTTTTTGAGTATCAGTCTGAGTGTCTGCATGGTTCGGTGGGGGGTATTACGTAGTGCATAGGTGCATGAATGAGTGACTCACTCTTTGTATGTGTTGAAGACAGCATGTGTGCAGGACTGTATGGGTGGATGAGTGTGTGTATGGGTGTGTTAGTGAGTGAATGACTGTCTCAATAGTGTCTTTATGAGTAACTACATATGTTTTAAACTAGTATATGTGACTATTGGTGTATATAAGTGAGTATATGTGAGAGTGAGAGATTGAAAGAGTTCCTGTATGAATAAGTATGTGTTTCTATAAGTGATTGTTTAAAATACTAAGTATGTGTAAGTTTCCGTAGAAGTAAGTGTGGTGGTGTGTGTATAACTGTATATGCAAATAAATGTATGTTTGATTCTTTATTAGCATGAGTGACTATGTGTGTGAGTAACTCTATGGATGAGTGGCATTGTGTAACAGGATGTAATCGGTGTATGAGTACATATGATGAGTGAATACATGTATGAGTGACTGTATAGGACTGTTGGCGAATGAGTGGATGTGTATGTGGATCTTAGAATTACTGAAGAGGTTGTTGTAACTGGTATTGGTATGTCCATTGTTTTGAAAAGTTTAGTCTCTATTTTTGAATGTGTGTATCAAAGGTTATATTAGTGTGAGAGGAGGTCTGCCACTCTATCACGAGGATGATGTCATCAGTGATATCATCAGTGATGTCATTTGAGATGTCATCAGTGATGTCATGAGTGATGTCACTGACCATGTCATGAGTGATGTAATATGTGACATCATCAGCAGTGCATTGCGGGCGCGCGAGTTATAGTTAGCTGAACTAACTATAACGGGGGAATTTCAATGGTTTTGTACAAGTGAAAAGTCCAGCTAACTATAACACCCCTGAAACCTATGGTTTTTTCAGTGAATTTCTGAGGTTTTTTAAATGCTAATTCCTAACTATAAAGTGCCTGAAACCTATGTTTTTTTCCGTGAATTTCAAAGGTTTTTTAAATGCTAATATCTAACTATGCCTACATTGATAGGACATGTGAAGAAAGAAGAAAACATGCACAGAAAGAAAAAAAAGAAGTGCAGAAAGAAGCAACAGAAGTCCTCAAAGACGAACAAAAGTGCAGGAAGAAGGATAACGTGCAGAAAGAACAAAAAGAAGAGCAGAAAGAAGCCGTGTTGCAAAAGCATCCTGCACCCTCAACTTTTTCAGATGGATACTGGTGGTAACTGAGTCTGACTACCCAGTCCTAGAGCCAGTGCTATATTAAAAGACACTTAGAATACAGTGAAAACACCTACATACACTAGGGAACATTATGCGTTGGGGTCCCCCTGTGATTAGCATGACCTCCTCTGTAAGCCCTAGTATATAATAGGGCAGGGGGATTAAAACTACCTCTTAAAACAGGCCACAGGGTGTTTTTCCACACGTTAACTCAGGCCCCGTCCCCTCCCTTCACCACTGTGTAAACACGCCCTGTGTCCGTTTTTAGTTGGGAGATTAAGTTCATTTGAATCCTGAGGGTCCCTAGGGTCCAACTAGCACACTAGGTACCTCCAGTAAGTGCCACAGAGCTGCGTTGCAGAGAGGTGTAAAAAGTGGCACGGCCTGGACCACCTCTCTGCAATGCAGCTCAGTGGCGCTTACTGGAAGCACTTGGTGGGCTAGTTAGCCCCCAGGGGCCCTCAGTATTGAAGGAAAATGATATCCCCAATTTAAAACGTGCCATAGTGCGTGTTTGCACACGTCACCTCAGGCCCCGTCCCCTCCCTTCACCACTGTGTAAACGCACCCTGTGGCTGTTCTAAGTTGAGAGATTAAGTCCCCTTGAATCCTAAGGGTCCCTAGGGTCAAACTAGACCACTAGGTACCTCCAGTAAGCGCCACAGAGCTGCGTTGCAGGGAGGTGTAAAAAGGGGCTTGGCCTCAGAACACCTGTCTGCAGCGCAGCTCCCTGGTGCGTACTGGAGATGCCTGTTGGGCTAGTTGCCCTCAGGGACCCTCAGTATTGAAGAGGAATTAATTCCCCAACTTACAACTCGCCAGGGGGCGCGTTTGCAGAGTGCTGCAAGGAGGGGGCGTGGCCTCCGGCACAATGCCAGTCTTTTATTTATTTAAATTTTTTAAGAAGGGGGGCTGTGTGGTTCCCCTTCTTATTCTAATTTATTGGCCCTGATGACCCCATCCCCCAGGGCCTGTCTCCTAATTATATTTTTTTGACCCCAATCCCCAGGGCCGGCCACTGTTTTTTAATATTTTTAAAAAATATATATTTATAGACACACCTAGGACATGCTGGACAAGCCGTACGTACCTATCACCATGACGATTTGCGTGATATTCATTAAAAGGCGACTATGCATACAATGAATCCACGTGGAATGTATTTACACCACTAGTGAAGCTCTGACATGTCTGATGCCCTACCGTGCCTAATCCCGGTAGACACCCTTGTCTTTTATTTATACAAACATGGGTAGCTATTGACGGGCACATTTAATACACATGCACACCAAGCCATTCAAAGGGGATTCGACAAAAATTCGATCAAAACTATGCAAGAAACCCCCCTCACGGTTAATAAAACACACATCCACTGCCGGATGTGTAATACTTTTTATTTTACTCTCTGGAAAGGGGATGAACATCACTTGAGAGTCACAGCGCGCTCCTGGCAGAGCCCAATGCTGTGTTACACCCACCATTGCCTGCTGAGTGCCACACACCTCTGTGTTGTATTCCACTAGCTAGTGCATATGCTATGACACTCTCTAGCCCATGTGCACTGTAACACCACCCCGTGAATATGTCATGCCACACTTGTCTTCGCACGGGTTATATTGCCCCATCTAACGTGCCTTCCTCGATGCCTATGTTATAACGCACAGTGCTATGCCATACATATTACAATCTGGGATCCATATCTTTGTCACAGTGCATATGCAACGTTACACTCCCCAGCACATATTTTATATTACAACTTTAGAGACTAGTTAGGTTACACAACACTGCCCTGTGCATATTACACTCCAAGGCGCATATCGCATAGCACGCGCTAGTGCCTGTGCTATCTCGCGCTCTCCAATGAATCTGTCATTGCGCACAATGTATTGCATATTATATTTCACGCCCGGTTCATCTTATATCACACTTTTTGGTGCATAGTTTATACCATACACTATATCTAGTTTTCATTTTCAATCGTGCTCTCAGGACTATGTTCTATATAACACTATGTTCACCTACCCTTTTCATGGGCATTACATTTTGCGATAGGGGGTGGAGGGTCAGGGGGTGTTTCTGCCAAGTGAGCCCGGAGTCACAGTCACAAACGTCCTCTTCTTCCTGAATAAAAGTGAGATTATGCTGCATACTTGTTCATATTTTAAGTAGTTCGCACAGACACACATTTTAAAAACAATAAAGTTCCTAATACCCGCCTTCTTTGAACAGTTAGCTTGCTGCCCCATCCCCCTCCGCCCTATCCTCTGTTGTGTGAATCCATGGACTAGCCTCCTCCCTCCTGCCATGCATGGTCTGATGTGCTGCCACTGCCCTCAATTTAGTATGATGTACCAGTCCACTCCTCCTGCCCTCCATTGCCCAATTCTATGCCCCATCATTGACCTCCTGCTTAAACTCTGTGCTTAGCTTGCTGCCCCTATTCTCATTCCCCCTGCCCTCCAATGTCTTTGTGTATGCCCCTGCTCCATCCTTTTTGCCCACCATGTTCTATGGACCTGCCACTCCTATCTACTCTGAGTGTTCTGTTGAGCTGTCACTCCCCTCCCACCTGCCTAGCATTGTCAGATGACTGTAAGCTGTCCCTGCCACCTCCACCCTGCCTGTCCACATGCCATGCCCCTATCCTCTTCCTCCTGTCCTACATGGTCCATTGTACTGCCACACCCTTCTGCCCTCCCTGGTCTGTTGTGCTGCAACTGCTCCTCCTGCCTGCCCCGTGCGGTCTGTTGTGAGGCCCCTTCCCCTGAACTTTCTTGTCTGTGCACAGGTCCTGACCCTCCCTTCTATCCTCCATCGTCCTTTGTGCATGCCCCTGCACCCTCCTTCTTGCTCATTATAGCCATTGTGCTACCACTAACCCTCCCACTTGCCATGCATGGTCTTCTGTGCTGCCATGGCCCCTCCCACCTTCCCTGTGTGGTCAGTTAGCTGCCCCTGAACCCCTCCCACCTTCCCTCCATGGTCTGTGTGTATGCCATCACAGTCTCACTGTTGCTCTTCATGGTGTGTCTTGCTTCTAGTGCCCATCCTGCCTGACCTCCATGGCTATCTTGCTGCTCCTGCCCTGCCCCCTTGCCCCCAGCCCTCTGTTTACATGTGCAGACCCCTACTCCCTCCCTCCTGGCTTGTCTGTTCCATTGTAATGCCCCTGATCCATCCCTCCTGCCCTTTATGGTCTGTTATGCTGCAGCTTTCTCTCCTGTCTGTCCATTATGGTCCTGCCTCTTGCCCCTCTGTTCTCTGTTGTCCATGTGCATGGTCCTGTCCCCTCCCTCTTGCTTTCTATGGATTGTTGTGCTGCACTCCCGTCCCGCATGCCCTGTGTGGTGTATTGTGCTGCTGCAAACCCTGATGCCTGCCCTGCAGGGTCAGTTTGGTGCACCTCTCCATGTCCCTCCTGTCCTCTGTTATCCAAGTCCATGTCCCTACCCCATTTCCTTCCATGATCCAATGTACCATACTTGCGAACATTTTGAACTTGGTAAGAGGGAGATTTTGAAAAAAAACTGAGGTATTGATTTTCCCCTTTGAGTTACATTGAAAAAGAGGAGATTGTAGACAGGAGACAGATAAAATAAAGCTCATTTGAGCTTAAAAACATTGGACGTTTCCTGGCTGAATCGGGTCTGTTGGCATGTATGGTTGTACTACCATTGCCTCTTCCTTCTGCCCACAATGGTCTATTACATTGCCACAGCCTCTCTTGCAAGTCCTGTATTGTTGGTTTTTTGCCCCTGCCCCCCTTTCCACTGCCCTCCATAGTCTGTTGTGCTGCCACGGCCCTTCCTGCCTGCTCAGTGTGGTTACATTGTTGCCTTTGCAACCTCCTACCTGCCTTCAATTTTCAGAGTCCGTGCCCCTGGCCTGTGCCTCTCAACAGTATCCTAATGAACAACTAAATTGCTAACATTCTATATTTATTACAAAAGTGTGGAACGCCTGACGTCATCTTGATGTAATCAAAACTGTAATACCTAGAGCATTTCCTTTAGAAATTACATATATGAGAGGGTCTTATTGGCATCAAAATTATGGTTAGTGCTCTAAAAGACTAAAATAAGGACATATTTTCTGAGTTTTCAAATAGCGAGAAAGCACTTTTAAATTATTTGTTACCTTTATGTTTTTTTATCCAGTTGACCACTTGATTAAATGTTGCACTTAGGGGAGAGGATGTGGTGTTACTTCCAGAACTGCAGACTTTGCAACTGGGGAACCAGGTTGGAGTTTCTGCTACAGCTCGACATTCTGTGATTCTGGTCAAATCACCTAGTCTCCCCATGTCTACAACCAAAATGAATTTGTTCTTGTGTGATGTAACCAATGCTCATGTAAAGCACTCCAATACCTGACAAGTCTGCACTATATAACACTTCAAAAACACAAAATAATAAGTGTTTTGCACACTTCTGTCATTGGGCTATATTTGGGCTACATCTGGGTGATTTTGGGCTACATTTGGGCTCTTTTGTCTCTGGTGGCCATCTTGGGAGATTTATTTGTTATGAAGTTTCCTAATTTCCTCATGTACTGCAGTCTCCTCAGTAGGAAATGCTTTCAGTTTTTTACTTTGATTCCATCATGAAGGTATTCAGATATGTCACACATTTGCCATAAATTCTGAATGTTAGCACTCTAGTTGCTCATTAGATCACTGTAGTAAAACTACTGTTCACCATGGAAGTCTGCTCCTGGTATTAAAAGTGCATGTTTCAGTCTGCATGTCAGAATTTTTTAATGAAATAGAAGAGGATTTGAGAAGTCACTCAAAATGTGCCCTCATTTTCTTTCTTCAGCATTAATCATAATTTCTATGGCAAAATGAACCCCCTCATTGTGTTCCTTTTTAAATTAAATGTTTTAAGTGTTACCAGTTTATTCCAATCAAGATGGCTTCAGGTGTACCATACTTTTGTCATAATGAAGAAAGTAAGCGCTCTAGTTGTTTTTAAGAACACTCTGGGACATTCTATCATTGGGCTATACTTGGGCTACATCTGGGTGATATTTGGGCTACATTTGGGCTCTTTTGTCTCTGGTGGCCATCTTGGCAGACTTATTTGTTATGAAGTTTCCTAATTTCCTCATTTACTGCAGTCTCCTCAGTAGGAAGTACTTTCAATTTTTTACTTTGATTCCAAAGGCATTCAGATGTGTCACACATTTGCCATAAATTCAGAATGTTAGCACTCTTTTTGCTCATTAGATCACTGTAGTAAAGCTACTGCTCACCAGGGGAAAACTGCTGCTGGTATTGAAAGTGCATGTTTCAGTCTGCATGTCAGAATTTTTTAATGAAATAGAAGAGGATTTGAGAAGTCACTCAAATTGTGCCCTAATTTTTCTTTCTGCAGCACTAATCATACTTTTTATGGAAAAATGAACCCCCTCATTTTGTTCCTTTTTAAATTAAATGTTTTAAGAGTTACCACTTTAATCCAAGCAAGGTGACTTCAGGTGTGCCATACGTTTATCATAAGTAGGACTGTTAGCGCTCTAGCTGTTCTTTGGAACACTCTGGGAAGCTGCAGTAGAACACAAAGGAATCAACTGACAGTCTCTGCCCTTGTTGGATGTACATGTTTTACTGAGAATGTCAGACTTCATTCTCACATGACTGAGAAAGATAATGTGAATTTACAGAAAATAAGCTCTAAGTTTAGCTTATAGATCACCTTCCAAACCTCTGTGGGAAAAGCATGAGAAAATATTTTTCTCTCAATCATGATATCCCAGCAAAAGGCTTTTTCACATGGTGAAATCACCTTAGAACATACCACAATTCCTAAAATGAGTATGGTACCATCAGCAAATGATTTATAATGTAACTAAAGTCTTAAAACCTTCTATTAACTGCAATGCTTTTTAATGAGGCGCTATCATGTATATTGGTCCCAAGATGGCTGCCAACACTTCTTGGATGAAGTGCTGACAGCCAATCAGATCTCAGGATGAGATGTGTGGTTAGGCTCCGCCCACATATATATATGATTTTACGTTTGATTTTCTCAGGAACTACTGAACAGATTGACACCAGACCTGCAAAAGGCACATCCCTGACCTGAGGACTACCTCTCTGCCAAATTTCAAGTAATTCTGTTCAGCCGTTCGGGCTGTACCTTGGACTAAAGGTCCCTATGGAAAATTGCATGGGGAAAACGTGTTTTGGGACCCCCCTTTTTTCTCAGCCCCCGCTTGACGAATCCCCACGAGACTTTCAGGGTAGGAACGGAGCGGAGCGCCCCACCTATTTTGAAAATTTTGCGAGGATTCGTCAACCGGCGCCAAAGTTATTCCAAATAGAATGTTGCGGATTTCCTATGGAAACACGGTCCTAACTATAACTATCTACTGGCGACCGCCAGTAGATTATATATTAAATATTTATATATATATATATATATATATATATATATATATATATACAAACAAATTTCTCCAATTCAAAGGAGCCCCCGACCCTTCAGGGCGGCCTCGTTACAAAGTGGGCATGGAGCAGCCCACCAACGTCAGCATAACAAGGAAACACACCGAGGCCCTTTCCAGAGATCAAAAACTATTTATTTTCAGTGACAGCAGCACTCCTTCCCCTTTCCTTACGCGTTTCAGCTCTCGCCTTGGTCACAGGTGGGAAAGTTAATCAAAGGCAAAGTGCTTCATGCTGGTTAAAATATGTGATGTCACATGACCTGCAGATGGAAATGCGAGTCCCACAATGCATTGTACAGGTATGTTAAGTTCCACAAGGAATTACAATGAATTCTCTTTCGCAATGTACTGCTGTTATTTACATCGTACCTGCATTGCTTGAAATGGAAATACTGTCCTTGTTGCCATGTGTTGAATTATTAGCCAGTGCTCATTTTAAACGTACACCGCATCCAAACGTTTCCTCCTCTGGATGGTTAGAGCGGGATGTCAACCCCTCCGACTCCCTTCCAAACAGTCACGCTTTTCGCATTAGTGGCATTCCCAGGTAGGTTACGTGACTGTAGTGGGTCATGCTCCCGATTAACATCCAAACAAATTTCTCCAATTCAAAGGAGCCCCCGACCCTTCAGGGCGGCCTCGTTACAAAGTGGGCATGGAGCAGCCCACCAACGTCAGCACAACGAGGAAATATATATATATCCACAAGCCAACTCCATCGACGGGGACCCCCACCCTGCAGGGCGGCCACAGGCTAACGGGGACGGAGAATCCCGTTAATTGAATCCACACTGAACAAAATTGCCAGGCGCAGATCCGGTTAAAACTATTTATTCAGTACTGCCGGCTGCAGGCACCCACATCCCTGACGTGTTTCGACTGAAATATCTTAATCATAGGGAGACGGTGACTTTACACAGCACAGGTGTTATTTGTATGCTGCTCACAGTCCCGTGGCTAGTAGTAATACTACATTTCCCATCAGGTTCTATTACTGCACAACAATGTTCGTCATACCAACTGGTGTTTCCAATATGCAGTTACACGTAAGCAAACTCATGGGCATAATAAGATTTCATTTTTAATAAAGACAGGTCAATATTTCATTCTGCTTCTGTCCATAATACAAAATAACGCAGTGACTCCAGTTCTTGACATGAGGAAGCCGTTGCTCTTCTAGTCTCCCTTTCCTCACCTCCACGATGGTTAGTCACTCGGAAAATCCATTTTCCATCCGAGGTAAGGCGAGTCATGCCCCCCAATTAAAGTCCACAAGACACATCCATTGACGGGGGCCCCCACCCTGCAGGGCAGACACAGGCTAACGGGGACGGAGAATCCCAATAATTGAATTAGTTGAATTTACACAGAACAAAAAATATACATGTTTGTATATTTTTTATAATTTTAAAATTATAAAATAAATTAGAATTAATAATTTTAAAATAAATGTGTGTATATATATATATGTGTTGATAATTTTTTTTAAATTAAGTTTATTTGTTATATATGTTAAAATGTATATAAATCTACATAAGTTTTTAAACATTAATTTTATGATTTAATATATTTAATATTTATTATTTTATTTTATATATATATATATACAAATCGATATTTCGTACAACTATATTTTTAACATGGATATTTTTTTCTATATTTTTGTACTTACCTGTTTATGTATAGGGAGTCGGTATTTGTGCATTCCATATTTTTCATCTATATTTTTTACATCAATATTTTTGACATTTAAATTTTGTCAGTGAACCCACTCCTCCATCTCCGTCCCATCTCTCCCACATAGCATGAGGAAATAGATCAAAATGGTGTCATCCAGAAGTCACTGGTCACATCTCCCCTGGGGGCCTCAGCTCTGCCCCCTCACTGGCAACACTGCCAGGGCATTCTCCACCACAACTTCATAGAGGAGCCCCCTGCTGTTTTGGCTTCAGTTGTCTGGGCTTCCTTCTTTGTTCAGTAGGACTGGGCTGTCCCAACCTTGGTACAGTGTGACAGCAAATTAACAGGTGCAGATTTTTTCCTCACCCCTTCCATCTCTGGAACTGTTTGTGTGTGTGAAGACTTTTGTTCCCTCTGCTCGAGAGAAGCATAATTAACTTGGCCCAGCAGAGTGACAAAAAGGCCTGTGCTCTCATCCTGAGCTGAGGCGGGGAAATTTAAAAAATTTGCTTGGAACCTACAAAATAAATCTTGGCCCACACTTTTCACCCTAGTGAAATATCTTCATGGACTTTGTAGGCCAAAGGAAAACAAAACTGCACTCTGACACATATCTGTCCCTTGTAAGTAATAAAGTGACTGCGGCAAAACAGTAAACCATACTAACTTTAACTATGAGTGCCCACTAATATTATATAGCCTACTCCAGGTCAATATCTAACCATGCAGAGCCCCCTCTGCGCCAAGGCTACCTGTACTCAGCTACCAGGCTTTGCACAACGGCAGTCTCTTGGATGCAGCGCACATGTTCATGTGCAACTAGCCGAGTGCCCCTTACCCTTGCTTCGTCGCAGCATTCCTATTGTAAAAGTTGGACAAAGGCAGTAAAAATGCTCAGTCCATTCACCATGTGATTGCCATGAGTGAGACACAAATGATGAGACTTACCCACAGTAAAAAGTCCAAAACGTGGTGATGAAAAAAGAGCAAAAAATCTTGGTGTACCAAAAGGCTGAACTCATTTTGCAACAAAAATTAATTGATTTTTTCAAAAACAAACTCCTACATTAAAAGTTTATTTAAAAAACAACATGCCATATATCTCAACCTTCACTGAAGCCCCACACCACAACATCTCAGTCGAGCATTTCTCAGTTGACTAGGTGGTTCTCGACCAGGGCATTGCAGGCCAAAGCTTCTGTTGAGTTGGTGGGCTAGTGGGCTGTCCCCCAACTAAAAATGCCCCCTGAATTTTCTTATCACTCTACAGCTGTGGACGCGTATGCCTAGTAAATGCCAGTATTACTTGTGAAGAATGAAAAGAATGAAAATAAATGCACAAAATGCGAAACAAACTTTGCTAGTAGAAGGTTTCTTGTAACCATTGCCATGGAGGTCATTTCTCCCATGGGAACCATTTGCGTTGATAATAATTGTCCTACCCAGGTCCTGGGTTAATGGCTGCCCTTTTTTCTAGAACATTTCAGATGAGAGACCAGCATTTCACATTCCCCTATCACCTAAGAGGGAGTTTATTCATTCTCTAATTTCCTATGTGGCTAGACTACAGTTTTGCATTTCCGATCAGTCAGAATTATAATATTTAGAACATTTTGAGGTGTTTTGAGAGGGGGATTGAGGATTTACTTGCACAATTTGCCTTCCGGTTTGTAGAGAAATGTGAGTGATTTTACGTTCAACTTATTAATTTCCATATTTTATATCTCTTATTGTGTTCAGCTTATTTTTATTTCTTCTTTTACACACCAATGCTTTACCTATCTTTTACTATAGGTCATTCTAGAAGAAATAAAGTATCATAACTGTGTGCAACCTGACGAAGGAGGCACACACCAGAAATGCTGTGGATAGGGAGTTAAGAGGGAGTCGGTAGACAGACACATGAATGATGCAGAAGAAAGCAGTACAGAGGAGAGGAAGTGGAGTGGGCCTTCTCAGCAGTGTTTTTCATTGTGTTCTCTTTCATCTAAACATGCAATTAGATACTTAAAGGGATTATTAAATCATCAAAAAGATGCTCACGGTTTAACTGCAAGAATAAAATTATTGGAATTTTCAATATTGTAGCTGAGCTTTTTTACGATAAAAAACTAGTAGCTGGACTCAAATTCTTATAATTACACTCATGTCTCCTCTAATTGTTACACAGTGAAATGGCTTTCATTGCATGACCTTTTACATTTTTGCATGGCAACTAGACCTGTTGAGAACTGCATCATTCATTTAGAAAATCAATGCACTCTTCTCTGTACCCCAGGGCTTGAAACCAAAATCAGCCTTTACAAAACTGTTCAAACCAGCCTCACATGGTAGAGTGCCTCAACTAGATTGGGGTTTTAGGGGCATCCATTGGTCCAGGTAGCCAATGCCTCTCTGAAGGCAACCCCTAGGCTGCAGCCAAAACTTGCCAATGACACGTGCAGTTCAGCCCTAATTAACCCATCCATATGTACCTTATGTTTTGATTAGTTTGCATCATGTATATAGAACTACAATTCCAATGTAGCTCATCTAAATGTACCATGGACATATACATTTCTATTTTCTCTTTATCAATGTCATTTGTATGGAAGGGTTTTCTAAATGTGAATAAGTTGTGAAATGAATGTTGAAATCTGACTTTAAAAAATACACACACACTTTAGGAGTATGTCTATGTGGAAGTGCACAATACTTACACTACTTAAGAATGTATAGTTGGTAAAATTATCAACCGGCAGTTGGTAGAGATGTCTTTGGGCCTATTCACAAGCTGCATTTTATAGTAAATGTTTTGCAGTGCTACAATAGAACTACAAATGTTCTACAAAATGCTATTTCCAAACCTATGTGCGGAGTTTCAGCCTTCACCTCTCCTATCTTTCTTTCTTACATAGTCTCTGCACATGTAAGTTTACGTGTTTATTAGTAAATGTGGGAAGGGTGGTTAGAGTGGCTGGAACATCGGGAATACTTACTACTGAGTGGGAGGGATGAGAAGTAAGGAGGAGTTTAGAGTAATCCCATTACTTTTCACAAACTGTGCATCCAAAGTTACTACAGCCAGAAAGGGACCCAAAAGTTAAATAAACCACTCCAGATCAAAGCTGAAGTAAGTCCAGCAGCACACATAGCCAACTACTGGTACTGCAACAACCTTGTTTAGAAATGAATGGAGGTAGAAACTTAAAATAAAACTTCACAGGAAATAATGCTAAATTAAAAAAAACACAATTTTAAATAATTAAATATATAACAACTTTAATGTTAATGTCAACAAAAATCTATAAAATGAATATTTATTTATTTATTTTAGAATATGTAAACAACATATTTTGTAATTTAAATTAATATAAGTGAAAAATATTAATAAATGTATTTGAATACATTCTATGCATCACTTCTGCTACATTTTAATGCATATAAATATTGTATCTTTATTTGAACATTTTAATGTAAATGAAACTTCTTATGAAAATGTCATAGGTTATAATTTAAGATTATTGCAGACATTAAATATTTATTTTGAATTTAAGTTAGTAGTGCTCCGTTACTAGTTCTTGTTACTACTTTTAAAATGTTGTTATAGTTTACCAGAGGGGGACTCCACAACTAAAATGCTGTTTTATGTTTGAACCAGCGGGGATATTTTTTGTACATCTTTAGAATTTTCTATTATAACCAAATGCAGGGGATGTTCATTACCAGAAATACAACACATGCAACACACCCAGTAATGAAATGAGTGATTGTTCTAAATTGCACCACTTATTTCCAGCTGAAACACATTTCAACAATAACATAAGCATAGCCAGGCTGACTATATAAAGGAACCTACACATCAAGCCTATTTTCCTGCTTTCACTAAGTCAGTCAATGTTATTGTAAGTTTCCTTCTTTTGAGGAGAATTATTTGAGGAGGAGGGGAGGTGTGTTTTACAGACAAAGGATCAACATGCTTGGTATGTCCAATAAAGCTGATACTGCCTAGATACTGCTTCTCTCCTGGGGTGATCCTGAACAAGTGTGCTGACTGATCCTAGAGTGTGCAATCACCTTCAACCCTATCCAAGAATTTCCCAGCTATGACACAATACTGGCTGCACTCCATTTCACGCCTATCAGATCTTTCCAGAGGGTCTGTTGTGACAGAGTTAGAATCTCACAGACAAGCCAGTCATGATTCTTATATCAGGCACTGAGATGCATGAGCACAATAGTGCACCAGTTTATCATCATGCCTCAGTCACTGGCGAGCAGGTGAAGAGTGGCAAGGGAATATTATACATTTGCCCACTTCCTTTGTGGGCTAGGTGTCATTGAATGCACCGATGTGGCACTTCAGCCACATTTCCACACAGCACACCTTTTCCAGGAACAGACATCACTGATGCTCCATCAATGTGCAGGCTGTCTGAAATGCCAGGGCCCAGTCCAGTTCTGTGTCTGCTATCTTTTCTGGATGCATACACAACAGCTACATTTTCTAACAACCACCAATTGCATGTCATTTAGTTGCCGGAAATGTTAGTGACATGTGGGCTATTGGTAAGAAACATCACCTCACACCAGGGCTACATTTGTATCTGGGGTAGAATTATAAACATAAACACTAATTACGACAAGAAAATACACACGCATTACCCTGACTCATACTGCATGTAGGTAGGCATGGTGTAGGACATTTAGAATAGACACCCCTTTCACATACAACCACATTTCCTTTTTGCAGGTCATACAGAGAATGCTCTTTATTCCATCTTTTTTCACCCTCTTCAAATATCCTACCGCCTTCAAAGTTCATACAATGAATGAATAATGTGTAGAACTATGGGTGTATAAAAATATAGACCATTTCAACCTACTTTAAAATGCTTTGTAGCCCTGAGGGAAAACGCACTTCTCTCTTATAACCAATGTATGAAACCTGTTGGGATTCTACCAATTAGTTAAAGTTGATTTTTCACATACATCAGCAATTACCAACTTTTTCACCTACTTTGAATTGTTGATTCAACACCTGTTTTGCAATTTGTCAATAGTAAGGAGTTCAAATTACCAACATTAGAATATCAAAGCGCAGGATAGTAAGCTGTTTGTTAAAGGCTCCTTATTATCAGTACCTGCAAACAGTACCTGCAAACAGGGAAACATTTTTCCCTTTAACTAAAATATTTAAATATTCATTATTGTATTACTGACACAATGACGGAACACCCAACCCCATCCCCTCAAATTAGTGATATACAAGTGGCCACGAGGCAGCTGTAATTTCACGGGTCTTGTAGAGGACGGAGCAGGTTTCAGCGGCCACTAAAAGATGTAGACTGACCAGAATCAAGAGTTCTGCTGCTTCCTGTCCTCCTGCATATCAGCCCTTTTTACCTGTGGCTACATTGCCCCCTCACATACACACACTGTACCCTAGAGTTTCCCCAGTGTATGACAATCCTCAGAATGCGACTGGTCCTACCCTATAAACAGAAATGCTCGTGTCAGAGGAGTACTTCATATGGCGCGGCCGTCTAAAGTTTCACATGGCAAAGGACCTCTAACACTCACCCATGGCAGAAGTCAGCTCGACTTTTCTGTGTTGAGGACATTTCTTTTTTGATTGGGTGAACAATGTAGACATTTATTTACAATTTAGATACTATTTTGGGACATTTAAACAACTGTATAAACTTTTCATTAGGACATGTTTCTTGATTTGCTTCATTTCCCCCACTTCATGGTTTACATAGATATGTTCCATGATGTTCCTAGCATGTCTGTTTCTGTTGCTGAACCATTTCCTCTGGACCTGCCTTTGTTTATTTCACTCCTCTGCAAGGACAGTTTACATTCACATCTTCATACCATTGTGAGAACCCCTGCTACTTCCTCGTTTCTAATTTAGAAACATCTTTAACTTTTAATTTCTTGGGTGTGTTCTTACTCTGTTAAGACTGTGTGGGCACGCCTGTATATGGATCTCTATGTGGTGACATAAGGGTGAATAACACATGATGAAGATTCTGGAACACACTCCATGACACTACTCAGATGCACTAACATTCAGGCCCAGATGAAAGGCAGGTTCAATTTGTTTTTATTCCAATATTGAAACAAAATAAGTATGTTCATACATCTTTTGTGGTGGGATGGGTCAACACCAAAGCTGGGGTGATAAGGATGGGGCAGTGACTGGCAGATAAAGTCTGTGTTGTGGTGGCGTTTGCTGTCCAGACCCAAGGTGGGCTTGTCCACATCACTGGCAACTTAACAGTGGACCCACATAGGGTTGAGTATCCTAGCATGTCTGTTTCTGTTGCTGACCCGTTTCCTCCGGACCTGCCTTTGTTTATTTCACTCCTCTGCAAGGACAGTTTACATTCTACATCTTCATACCAATGTGAGAACCCCTGCTACTTCCTAGTTTCTAATTTAGAAACATCTTTACTTTTTAATTTCTTGGGTGTGTTCTTACTCTGTTGAGACTGTGTGGGCATGCAATTATATGGATCTCTATGTGGCAACGTAACAGTGGACACACAAAGGGTTGAGTATCAGGCTGTGCACTAGAAACAAGTAGGTCAGTAGGGGTGATCAGCTCTTCAGGTGGTTCTTCACTCCAGTTGCCTAAGGTACCTCATAGTGCTTTTCAGGTTGTGACAGGTCTTATTAGAGAGGGCCTGTATGAGCTGCGTGACCACACAAGGTGGCTCACATTATCCTCCCTTGCCCCCAAAGAGATCCGTAATGCAATTTTACTATGTTCAGGTGGCGTATTATATGATTTATTTGATTCAGATCTGTCTTTCCATCAACTTTTCAAGGTCTTCAAGGTGGGTGGAAACTTGGTGCATTATTTTCCCTTTTTGGAAATCTCATACCTCATACAAACTACTGTTCAAATAACTCTTCGTCTCAGTGGACAGCTTTTTCCCATACCAAACCACTCTGATGTGAGGCCATATAAGTCAGCCAGGTTGTTGACCTCCACATTGAGGGTTGACACCTTGGAGATTGAGGGCAGAGAGTGTTTAATGGAAGATGAGTCTGCCTCACCATGGCTTTCCTCTCCATTAACAGATTCATAGAAAAGCATTACGGCACCTGGATGGGGGAAGTATAAGAGGGAGGTAACTAAGATATCTTCAGGCTGAGAGAAGGTTGACTGGCAGTGCAGTGATCTTTTGCACAACATCCTGCCTGGGTCCTTCTCTTCCTCTGGCATGTGAGAGGCTAAAGAAAAGGCAGCTTGCAGAAAAAGTGGGGTTTCTCCCTGGATTACTCACCTTCTGCCACTCTTCGATGAATGGCATCTTTTAAGGTCAATTGTCCCCTTGTGTTTCAAAGAAGGAAATGACAGTTGTAACTTTGATATTTGAAAGGGTGTCGAGGAATATTTTTTGTAACAGTAAGACATGTTGTAATGTAGTGTGAGAAGTGCCTCTTTTACGTGATCACCCCCATTATTGTGGACTGATGCTGCTGTTTTTTTGACTACCTGAACACAGCTAACTAGAACCTAGTGCATGTGCTCTAACCCTTAAAACATGTTGAAATTGTCCAAAGCCTTAAATGCCATATGTAACATTCCTATAAGGCCACAATATATGGTCCCTAAAGGATACCCATGGCAAGGAAAGTTAATTGGCACAGCCAGACCACAGCACTACTGTGCCATCCACTAGTGAGACCAGACGAAGAAAACTCCAGGACTACCATTACAGCCTGCCTGCTGTAGTTCTAAAACTGCAACGTGACCAGCCAGAAACACAGGAGAAGGCTTGCTATCCCATAGACAGGTCATGGGAAGCAATATTAAATATTAATTCTGTTATCTCATGCTAGGGATGAGCTAGAAAGATAACGCAAGGACAGGTTTTAATATTTACTAAAAGCCCAACTCAAAGGTGAAGTTTGATTTTTAGTAAATAGTAAGGAAAACAATCTTATAGAAAATTACCTTTTTCTTGCCTGAAGCTCCTGATGGGTAATTTACTATAGCCTCCAACTAGAACCCAGCTGGTGAATGGCCCTGGTGAGGTGTGAAAACAGCTCCCAGAGCAGAGACAATGGCCTGGGAGTGTAGCAGTGTTTTTTCCTCTGAATAGAAGACCAGTTGGGCTATGCCCATTAACTCAGTTCACTTCCAATGGGCCTTCTCTGTCATAAGCAGATGTCGGATGATAGCTGCACAAACCATTCATTTGTCCTACCAGTCAGACAGGCACCACCCCAGTAGGACGAAAGCTGCCCCAGAACTGGTTTGATGTGACCAAGGAGAGGGGGACTGCCCATTACCCTGGCCATACCTCAGGGTGAGGACACATGCTCTGCAGAAGGGGAAAAGGATTTCTCCATCTTGAATTTAGTGAGAGGCACTGTTAAATTGTTTGAAGTAGGGTATGCAGGCACTGCTGCAAAAGTGAATAGGATTACCTCCAGGGAACTTTTCCCGATATGTTCGGGAGGGGCCTGGAGGCACACTTATCCAAAAGCTAGTGTCAGGTACAAATCAGGCATCCCCTGACACCCTCTTGAAACACTTCTGGAGTCATGGAAAAACAGAAGAAGGACTACACCTGCTGTTTGAGATATGCGAGAGGACCTGAAGGTCTAGGCCTGATCCCATTTGCACCCAGGCAAAGGAGTGAACTTCTAGGGTCAGTTAACGAGTCTCAATACTGCGTCACCTACAGCGCTACAATAAGCTGCAAAAGGGCTTTTCCTGAAGTGTGCAGATGACCGGTACCAACTGGACCTTGCCTGGATCCTCAGTCCACCCATCTAATTTATTAGAGGGCAGACATTGTGTATGTCAGCAATGGAGTCTAGGGTGCCTACATCTCTGACATACTCTTTTGATGGTCTGAGGGAGTACAAACCATTAGAATTTTGGGCTTTCAACTGCCGATACAATTTAGGGTGGGTAGGTTGAATGGCCAGATTTCATTTTCACTGCTCTGAATAACCTGGCAGTAACGGACAGTGAAAACATTGAAATTACCACCCCCCACCACCACCACCATGGGATGTAGCTCCCATGATGCGGGGGTCTTACATTTTGTTTTTTCAAAAACAAAATACCACTTTAGAATTTTTTATTTGTTCAAATACTGTTTTATTGATATTTTCAAAAATTGGAACAAAAGTGAAAATGGAAAAGAAAACAGAAATAAATAAGCTCAAGTTACAAGGAAAAACGAAATTTACATTATACAGACATGTTTATGAAGAAAAAAACATAGACTACAAAGTGGAGGCCATTTGGTTTTTGATATGCATTCTACTGGAAGTACAGCTAGTTGATAGGACATCATAATAATATGTTGATTGATAAAATTAAACACATCATGCTCCTGTGTACATTCTATGAAGTAACATTGCAAATTTAACATAATCCGATGTGACCCGATTTTAGGAGGTGATCCAATAGTGTAAGGATTGTTGGATTTATAGGCTGTATTGAGTGTGTCATTAATTGAACTTTAAGTTTCAAGAACTTGAAAAAGTCCATAGTATCTAGACTAAAATGTGTTTGTAAGTTCGAGAAAGGTAGAGGTAATTTTTCCACAAAGAGGTCTTTGACTAGGTTTATATCATTACTCAACCATTTTGGCCAGTGTATGATCGTTATTTACATTCTAAATCCTTAGTTTGAAGAGCCTCTAGTAGGGAGTATGTAGTATGTCTAGTTTGATACAAACTCTGTATGGTGGAACAAAAGAAGAAGAATGTGATCATAAGTGTATGCCTTAAGTAAAATTTGTCAGCATTAATCAAGTAGCCTTGGCTTATTATAATGTAGTGAGACTGTTAAAATATGTTTCCCAGATGTGTCTTTATTTCATGTGCATTGCTCATTCTTGAGAAGCCAGACGGAAGTGTCAATGGTATTCAATGTGGTTTATATTTAAAGGAGAAGGCATCAAGCGAGTCTCATAGTTTCCAGTGGAGAGATCACCAAGGTGAGAATTGTAGGGAGAGATTATCAGCACCTCTAAGGAAGGGAAGCCATTCTTGCAAGATCTTTGGATTCTTCCACTAATTAATAATTAGTTTACATGCAAGTGTAAGCATTAAGTCCAGAAGAAAGCGGTCATTTTCATTTTGTAGTTGGGGGTCTATAAAGCCCAAGAGAATATAGGAGAATTCTCTAGGGCATGGGTACACACAAACGTTTGCCCAGGGGCCACAAAGTATGGTCTGCAGTGTGACCAAGGGCCGCACTGATGCCGGCAGTGTGGCGGTAGGGGGTCTGTGTGCAATAGGGATTGTGCAAGAATGTCTAAAGACATGTTTAGTAAACAGACACACATTTTTTTACAGGGTAATAAATGCTTGCTTGTTTATTTAAAAATGTTTCTGTATATAAGTGCCTAGCAACTAAACACTAACTCGCGCAGCGGTTCACCAGGGGGGGCCGCATGTAAAGGTCAAGAGGGCCGCAAGCGGCCGCTGGGCCTTACTTTGAGTATCACTGCTCTAGATGGATCGATATTAAAAGTGTTTTTTATACAGCTACATATTTGGTCTTGAAGGTTTGTTAAGTAGGGCAGTGGAATAGCATGTGGGCTAAATCCCCTTCGTGTAGATTGCAATTCCAGCATGCCAGGCTCTGAATGAGATTGAGTTTAAAAATGATAGATGGAGTCCAATATGTTCTATTGTTTATCATGAATTTTGTATCGGATACTGAGGGGGAGATCTTGTTTGAGAAAGGAGTTTTATGTATCTTAATCCAGTCCCCAAAAATATTCTTTGGTTTTGATTCCCATTTCAGTTCACCACAAGAATGAGTTTTGCACGGTTTTGGCAGTTTAAATTTATAGATTTTAGACACAATGTGACCCGATTTTAGAAGGTGATCCAATAGTGTAGGGATTGTTGGAATTATGGGCTGTATTGAGTGCGTCGTTAATTGAACTTTAAGTTTCAAGAACTTGAAAAAGTCCATAGTATCTAAACTAAGTTTGTAAGTTCGAGAAAGGTAGCGGTAATTGGTCCACAAAGAGGTCTTTGACTAGGTTTATACCATTATTCGACGATTTTGGCCAGTGTATCATTTTTCTGTCTATTTTTATGCTCGGGTTGTACCGTAGTGAGGACAGATTGGACTTGCTTATTTTTATGTCAGTGAGAGAGGTGTGAAATGTTCATTGTTAATAATGTGGGCAGGGGAATATTTTTTATGAGTGATTTCTCTATATTCACCCATGCCGGAAGATACTCTGGGTCATTCACAAATTAGTTGAGTCCTTGTTTACAGAGGTATGCGTTTGGTAATTTCTCAAATTTGGAAGGCCTAATCCCCCTTTTTCTTTAGCTAGTTGGAGTTTTTTAAGAGAGATTCTGGGCTACTTCCCTTGCCAAACGAAAGAGTTGAATATTTTGTCTATTTTAGTTAAGAATTTGTTAGATAGGGTTATAGGCAGCATACTGCTTAAGTAGTTGACTAGTGGAGTGATCATCATTTTTAATCTTTCAACTCTTCCCCACCAGGATACAAATATGGGTGACCAACCATCTAGAAGTGTGGTGATTTGTTTGACAAGGGCAATTTCGTTAGTCTGTAGGAAGGTGATTAGATCTTTTACAAATTCTAATCCTAAGCATTTGATGCAGCCTGGTTGCCATGTCAGGCCCGAATTTCCAATGATTTCTTTGTTGCCAATATTATTGAGAAGTTTAACCTCTGTATTATCTTTGTTGAGCGTATATCCAAATATATTGGAGAATGCTTGTATTGAAGACATGAAGGCCGGGATAACGGTGTCTGCATTTTCCGAGGTAACCAATATGTAATCTGCGTATGCACTAAACTTGATTGTGCATTCATTGAAACGGATAACTGAAATATCTTTATTTTCCTCATAGCTGGTATAAGAAGGATTCTATAGCTAGCAGAAATAGGGAGGGTGAGAATGGGCAGCCCTGTATGGTACCTTGTTTTAGGTACCACCAGCTCTTACCCTCGTGGTCGGTTTGTGGTATAGGGCCAGTATCATGTAGATTAGGTCCTAGCCAAGATTACATTTCTCAGGTGTTGCTCTTAGGTATGTCTAATCGACTTTGTCAAACGCTTTCTCAGCATCCATATGATAGCTACTGTAGGGGATTCTGTTAACTTGGCCTTTTCTAAAGCATGACACAGGATTCGCGTGTTGTTGCTGGAGGGTCTGTTTCTTAAAAAACCCACTTGTGAGGGGTGTATAAGTTTGGAGATATGTTTCGCAAGTCGATTAGCAAGGATCATAGCTTATATCTTACAGTCTAAATTTATCAGCGATATTGGTCTATAATTTTTAGGTTGCAAAGTGTCTTTTTCTTCCTTGGGTATTACTGTGATGATTGCTTCTGCCACAGTCCCGTAACCTGACCTGTGTCGGCAGAATGATTGAACAGGTTCAGAAGAGGAGGATTTAGAGGGGTAGCAAAAGTTTTAATAAACTTGGTGTTAGAACTGGGGGTCTCTAGTTGGCAGAGGTCGGTCCCTTTGACAAATAGGGACCCTTGCTTCTAAGTCAGGGAAAGGGGATTACACTACTGGATAACCCCTGATCACCCCCTTGGTCGCTTGGCACGAGCAGACAGGCTTATCTCAGAGGCAGTGTGTTAAGCATTTGTGAACACATACAGTAACACAGTGAAAACACTACAGATGGACACCACACAGATTTTATACAAATAAGTATTTCTTATATAGACTTAACACAAGACCACTAATGACAAAAATCCACAATACTGTACTCAAAATTGACTTAAAGATGGTAAGATTAACTTAGTTCAAGTTGATGGTAAATGCGACACAGTTCTCACAAAAGTACCTGGATGCGTAACCCAAAATAAACAAAAGGCTTGCAGCGTTGGAGATGCATCGGTTCCTTGCTTCGGGGGAGACGATGCGTTGCGCCCCAACGCTTGCGCAGAGTAAGGGGTGCGTTTTGATCCTTACCGGAGAGGAAGTGATGCGTAGATTCTCATAGTGGGGCCCGGTTGCGACGCGGAAAGATGGTGCCTCAATGCAATGCGACAATCCGGTGTGATGCGATAGGATGGCGACCTTGATGCAACGATGTGAAGACGATGCGTGCACACCCTGGCAGCCGTGCGGCAAACTCTGTAATTTGGAGCCGTGACAGGCCTTGCGACGCGCTTCTCCGGTGATGCGACGGCGACCCTTCCGGTGGCGACACGCTTCTCCAGTGATGCGACGGCAGACAGCTGCAATGAAGACACGCATCTCGGGAGATGCGGCGGCGGCACGCTTCTCCGGCGATGCAACAACAACAGCTGAGGTGGCGACACGCATCTTCTTGTTGCGTCGCGCTTCCAGCTCCCAGCAACACGCAGGCTTCTGCAGATAGAATTTCCAGCAAGGAAATTCAGAGGGGAGCTGGTGGTGAAGTCTTTTGTCCCTGAGACTTCAGCAGGAGGCAAGCACAAGTTCAAGCCCTTGGAGTAATATCCTGCAAGATGATGAAAGTCCATTGAAAGCTCCTTCTCCTCTCCTTGGCACTGAAGACACCACTGTAGGCCAACCCAGCAGCACAGCACACTGGCAGGGGGGCAGTACAACTCCTAAAGCTTCCTTTGGTTCTTCTCCTTGGCAGAGGTTTGTCTTGTTGCTCCAGAAGTGATCTAAAGTCTTGGGGTATGGGTTCCCATATTTATACTTCTATTCTCTTTGTTTTCTGAAGGCAGAGAGGCCTCTGCCTAGTCCAAACCAGTTCTGGTCAGTCCTGAAGCACTTTGTTGACAAGACTCCTTCTTTCCTTTCACAGTGTAGGCCAGGGACATCAGACGCACCACAGGAGGTGGAGCCAGCATTGTGGAGGGAAGGCACAGCTCTATTCAGGTCCCAGGTGCAGCTCCTCCCACCCATCTACATGCAGATCTCTCTATTCAGCCCTGTGCTGACTCACCCTCTCTCCTGGAATCCCCCAGCCTCTGTCACTCACAGAACCAGACACACAATACACAACCTAGCAGAGGCAGGCTTGGACAGTTAAGCAAGAAAATACCTACTTTCTAAAAGTGGTATTTTCAAACACAGAATGTTAAAACCAACTTCACTAAAAGATGTATTTTACCATTCTGAGTTCAGGCATACTAAAATTTAATTTCTTCCATATTCCCTAGGTCAATTAGGATTATAGGATATAATAATCAAACTGCCCATTCTGGCCTATGGGGAACAGGTAGCCTTTGAATAGTGAAAAACGAAAATGTCTGTCATTCACTATTAGGACACGCCACACACACCAGGGCCTGTCCTACCTTATACTTACAATGCACCCTGCCCTTGGGCCTACCATAGGGGTGTCTGATATGAAGAAAAGGGAAGGTTTAGGGACTAGCAAGTGGGTGCACTTGCCAAGTCGACATGGCAGTCAGAGACTGCACACTTGTTCTGCAATGGCATGCCGAAGACACACTTTACAAGCTGCTTCTGTGGGTGGCCCAATGAGTGCTGCAAGCCCACCAGCAGCGTTTGATTTATAGGCCCTGGGCACACATGGTGCAATATACTAAGGTCTGACAAGTAAATCAAATAATCCAATCATGGAGTCAGTAATCAATACATCAATTTAACAATAGGGAGAGCATATGCACTGTAGCACTGATCAGCAGTGGTAAAGTGCCCGGAGTCATAAAACCAACAAAAACAGGTCAGAGAAAATACAGGAGGGAGTCAAAAGGTTTCAGGGATGACCCTGAAAAAAGGGCCAAGTCCAACACAACCCCCTTCCAGCCAAAACGCAGGGTAGACCAATCACTACCTTGATGGGATTCCCTGCTTTGGGCGATAGAACATGGACTCTGGCCCGCAACAGCAGGGGCATATTCCAGATCTACGCCAGTCTGAACCCATTTGAATCCCTCTGTTCATACTCTCAGGGCCCACCAAGCTAATCCATGGGGAACCCTTCTTCTCACCTGTGGACACCACCTGTGCAGCACCTAACCATAGCTTGCTCACAGGTGTGTCCCAACAGACAGACAGCAAGCCACAGTGGCCATTGACTGTAGTCAGTGATGAGACCCAGGCCTTACGCCTCTCAGGGCTCTCAAACCTCTGTGGCATCAGAGAGCGGGGGCTGTAGCCCCAGGTGCTTGGCACCCTTTGTCCACTCTCCCTCCTGTCAGATCAAGTATGATATCCTGACACTGGCCCACCAGCCCCAGGCCTGTACCCGGCGGTTGGACAGGAGACTGGGGTGGGGTTTCCCACACCCGGTCCTCCTCCTCCTTGGGGCTCTGTACCCTCCCACTTGGTACCCCCTTTCAGAATTATCAGGGTGCCTGTAGCAGGTGCCCTGCACAATTCGCCCACCAGTTCAGGGGTTCTATCCTCCAACTGGGATTCCAGGTCAGAGGGGACACCCTGAGCCTGGCCCTCCAACCTAGGGTCTAAACCCTCCAGTTGAACCGGGGTCAGAGGCGAGGACTCTCTCCCTTTTCACCCCCTTCCAGAGTACTGCACCCTCCCACCTGGAGTCGTGCCCTCAGAAGACAAACCCGTAGGGACACTGATTACAGTTGTCCTTCCCTCCAGGTCAGGCAACACCTGAACCTGGCTCCCCAACCCAGGGACCAACCCCTGTGTCTGAACACTTGCTTGGCAAACCAGGACTTCCTGGGGAGTACATATACCCAGTGCTTAATTTGTGCCGGTGCTTTCCGGTGCTCAGCACCGGCACTTATTTTACAGGGCCGGGTCTATATAATCATTCCCTGAGTCCTGGCCCGGTAAATATCAAAAATAAATTCCTGCACTGCTCTCCTTTTGTGGCTGCCTGGTATGTCCTCCAAAGTCCCACCCTGGTCCAGGCGTATTGAAGGAGCGTTGTCATCACGTTAGTGATGTCACGTTGCACCTGATTTTCACTGAACATTGGTTTATTTCCAGCCGGTGGGAGAATGGCTGAGAGCGGGCTTTGGCTGAGCTGGGGCAAGGCAGGCTGAAAGTGTGCAGGACTGTATGTACGAGTGCCCACTATCAATACAGGTATAATTTATTTTTCATCATTGAGTTTACTTGCTTAAAAAAACCAAGAGCGGAGCAGCACCAACAATAAATATGCGGCATTGAGGCACGCTCTTTTAATCTCCTGTCTCCAGTGGTCGAAGTGGGTGGGATCGGCAGGGCACGGTGTGCCCCTACTTCTTCAATTCCAAGGATTCTGTTCCCCATCATTTTTATTTTGAAAATGCGTCCCAGCCTCCAGGACGCAAGAAAACACCATTGCCTGTAAATAAAGCTCGGCGTTCCTAGCGTTCGTTGGAGGACGGGCGGCAGAGAAGTAACAGGACTCTGTCTTTTCCTTCTTGCCCAGAGAAGAAAAATACAGTGTCCACTTCTGCTCTGCCTCTTCAGCTGCCCCCCAGCCCCCAACTATTTCCTTCTTCCCTCTCTTTCTGTCTAGCAGTTCTTCTCTTACTGAACACCGTGACTTCAAGACGAGGTTCTCACTCTGTTTCCTCTCCTTTCTTTTATTTGCTCCCCTGGTAAATAGATCCAAAAAAGAAAAACATTTTTGCTGGAAATGTCGTATTTTAATTCCAAAGAGCAGTATCTTGAATAAAAGGTTAAAAATATGAAAAATAACTACATAAAGTAAGACAGGGTGGTAGCAAACTGGCCAGATTGATTTTATTCGCACCCAAACACATTAGCGGCACTTTTACAGAGTTTGCCAATGAAGCGCTATTTTGTTTTTCTTATCATTTTTTTCCCTGGGCTTGCAACTAGTGCACCAATCCTGGAGGTACTGCAACGTGTGGATTGGAAAACAAAATGTGTACTGCGGCTCCGCGTCCAGGGATGTGGTCTTTTTACCATACTGCTCACGTTTTGTAAGGATATAAGCAATGGACATTGAAATGGGTCTATTCAGGGCCCTGTAGTCATGCCCTTAACTTTTCAGGCAAAAGCTCACTGATTTCTGAATAATGAGTGTAAAAGCGTTAAGGTAACCATGTTGTTCCTGCTTACATTTCACAGGGTTTGCTAAATTTTGCATTCCCTATGAGTGTTTGATTTTTCCAGGATGTTGTTACTGTTTTTTGTAGGCCACATTTTGCTATTGTCTAGTGCGTCATTTAAATTGAGCTGCATCCAGGTGTTTATAGCCGGCAGCAATTGGGTTGTAGTTGAAGACGGTGTGAGTTTTTCTCAGGGGGGAGAGGATGTGGCACTAAGGCCAGAGATGCTGAATTTGGAACTGGGTAACCAGGTTCAGCCTTAATAACCAGTCCACCAGACCACTCTCATGAGAGAGCACAATCCCATTCTAGACCTTAGATGGCTTCGCAAGAGCTTAGAAGGCCTGGTGTCTTAGCACCAGCAGGTGGACCCTAGCAGCGGCAAGTGTGGGTTAACCTTCAAGGTTTGTCCACCACAATCCATACTGAAGTTCACCTCCAGTCTTGGGAGCAGGCCTATGAAGCCGCACAGCCTAGAACAACAGTGACTCTGTCACTGTGGTCACAGGACTCTGGAGAAGGGCCAGCTCTAGGGCAGTGCAACCAGTGTGACCGCACCGGGTGCTGACTTTGGGTGGAGGCATTATGTTTGCAAGTATATTAAGGTTTTAAAAGCGCCTGCTGCCTCCTTCCTGGCATCCAGCAATTTTCGTCAACAATAAAAATGCCATGATGACTCCGGTGTTTCATGTTCTTCCTCGAGAGAAATCATTTTGTCTAGTGGACGTTTTGATTCATGGAAATGTAGCTCAGAAACATTTTGCCTTATTAGTACCAGTGTAACATACAAATGCAACAGTGAGAAAGGTGACCAGTCAACCTTTGCAATAAGCCATCCACTCCGCAGCAAAACAAGTCACATTTATTATTAACTTTTGATACGTTTGAGCTATAAACAATTTATTAGTTTAAATGGTCAGATCATGCCGCAGATCTTACATTACGAGGCAAATATGGCAGAGCCATAATTATATAGAAAACATTTGCAAACTAAGATATTTTGCTATTCATGTCTGAACTGCTGTTGTGGAAAAAGGGAGAAGTGCTGATGACAAACACTATGGCTCGGCGACAAATGGCTTGTGCTTTCACATTTCATCGAATTTGGGACATTCTGTGATTAGAAGCGTATCCCACTTTGTGAATGTGTTTTAATGTCAATAACTCATTATAACCTTCAATAATCATGTGTATCCATTGGTTGATTAAACTGGGCAGTGAAATGCCAAACAAATACTAAAAATTGGGATGTTTGCACATTCTGGCCACACCTGTGGCTCCGCCCACTGATCCAATCCTTTGGTTATTCCCGCCCTCTGATTCTCCGCCCACAGTTCCCCTACTTTTTCTCCCCCACTTTGACCACTGTCTGTCTCCCATGTTAACTGAGGGCCTGCGCCTCAGAGATAGGGTCTTGTAAAATCCGGAGGATGGTTGCCAGAGGCTGCTTTGCTTGAGTTTCATTTTAGTGTGGGTTTGCTAACATGCATCTAGGTGCCAATTCCAATCCTGTAAAACCCGGGTACAATTCGTCGTACAGAGCGTATTCTCCATACGACTCGTACCCGGGAAGTCCACCGTACAATCCAGCAAGTACGATTCGTACAGAAATAGCATTTCCGTACGATTCGTACAAAACACCGTACGGCTAAAAAATACCTACGAGTCTGATCCTGGACAGCGCGTACGCGACGTCCATACGGAGTCAGGCAGTGTTTTACGGACCAGCAAGTACGATTCGTCCCTACGTCACTCCGCACAGCAATTTTTTTACGGCAGCCAAAAAATGCCAGAATATTGAGTCCGACGCGAAAACGGAGCCCCGGTACGCGACGGACTGCTATGGACCCCATCCTACGTGTCATCCCGGCCCTCTAAGCCTACGACCTGGTGCACCGAACCCGACGCACACGCCGCAGAAGGTGAGAACAACACCCAGGGGCCAAGGGGGGTGAGGGGCAGGAAACATACCCCCTACCCAAATAAAAACCTACAATATTGAGGACATACATTACCTCCAGTGTCTGGTCCCTCCGGGGGGCGTGTCCACCAATCACTGCGTCCCGCAACAACGGAAGTGGACGTGTACGCGTACCCCTATGGCAACACTACAATAGTGATACGCACCGTAATCACACATCCATAGCGTGGGTATGGTCCGTAGCACTAAAGTAGTGGTGCCGTGGGGGTATGCGTGGTACAGACCGTACACACACTCTCAGAGCGCGTGTACGGCCCGTATCACTATTGTAGTGGTGCCGTCGGGGGTACGCGTGGTACGGACCGTACACACGCTCTCAGAGCGTGTGTACGGTCCGTATCACTATTGTAGTGGTGCCGTAGGGGCACGCGTGGTACGGACCGTACACACACTCTCAGAGCGTGTGTACGGTCCGTATCCCTATTGTAGTGGTGCCGTAGGGGTATGCGTAGTACGGACCGTACACACGCCCTCAGAGCGTGTGTACGGGTCGTACCACGCGTACTCCTACGGCACCACTACTATAGTGATACGGACTGCACCCACACATACATAGCATGGGTACGGGCCGTATCACTATTGGATTGGGGCCATAGGGGTACGCGTGGTACGGACCATACACACCCTATGAATGCGGGAGTACGGTCCGTATCACACGTACCCCTACGGCACCAGTACATTTGGGATACAATGCGTACACACGCCACGAATGTTGGCCTACGGCCTGGTGCAGCATATTACCTTAATATTGGTGTGTGTGTAGGCCCAGGACAGCAGTGTACTGCACCAAGGGTCTGGGTGGGTGGCTGGGTGGCTGCATAGGATTCCCAGCAGTGGACAGACATGTGAGGGGTGGGTGTAAATGACTGCCAGCAGTGGCCTGCAATATGAGGGGTGGGTGCATATCACTTCCAGCGGTGGACAGACATGTGAGGGGTGGGTGCAGAGGACTCCCAGCAGTGGACAGAGACATGGGGGTGGGTGCATATCCCTACCAGCAGTGGACAGAGACATGGGGGTGGGTGCAGTGGACTCCCAGCAGTGGACAGAGACATGGGGTGGGTGCATATCACTACCAGCAGTGGACAGACATGTCAGGGGTGGGTGCAGAGGACTCCCAGCAGTGGACAGAGACATGGGGGTGGGTGCATATCACTACCAGCAGTGGACAGGCATGTCAGGGGTGGGTGAAAATGACTACCAGCAGTGGCCTGCAATATAAGGGGTGGGTGCATATCACTCCCAGCAGAGGACAGACATGTGAGGGGTGGGTGCAGAGGACTCCCAGCAGTGGACAGACATATGTGTGTGGGTACAGAGGACTCCCAGCAGTGGACAGAGACATGGGGGTGGGTGCATATCACTCCCAGCAGTGGACAGACATGTGAGGGGTGGGTGCAGAGGACTCCCAGCAGTGGACAGAGACATGGGGGTGGGTGCATATCCCTACCAGCAGTGGACAGAGACATGGTGGTGGGTGCAGAGGACTCCCAGGAGTGGACAGAGACATGGGGGTGGGTGCATATCACTCCCAGCAGTGGACAGACATGTGAGGGGTGGGTGCAGAGGACTCCCAGCAGTGGACATAGACATGGGGTGGGTGCATATCACTACCAGCAGTGGACAGACATGTTAGGGGTGGGTGTATATGACTCCCAGCAGTGGACAGACATATATGGGTAGGTGCAGAGGACTCCCAGCAGTGGACAGAGACATGGGGGTGGGTGCAGAGGACTCCCAGCAGTGGACAGAGACATGGGGGTGGGTGCAGAGGACTCCCAGCAGTGGACAGAGACATGGGGGGTGTACATCATTATCACATGACCACAACTCCATGGGTGTATGTACGCATCCCTAACTTTGGACAATGATGATAGTGCCATAACAACACATCACTGACAGCAGTGTCCCACTCCCAGGAGGATGGATGTCTTTCCCCCACTGCATGACACACCACATGTGGGTGTGAGTACAAATAACACATGCATACCCACCCCTGGCGGATGCAGTACAATACACACACTGAGATTATGCCACAAGACTGTATAGTCATGTCACTGCCTACTAAACAAAGAGAGCCAAAGGGAACACACACTGTCACGCACATCCCAGGACTGATAGGAATGTACAGGTGCTGGGCCAGCCACCAAGACGTTGTCTTTCATGAAAGGAATAGGGTGGAGTTCCCACAGATACAATGCCCACACTTGTGAGTCAGGTGCCCAAATACCCTGCAGAACAAGTACCATATTTGTGCTAGGCAGGCAGTATACACATGCATAGTGCTGAAAAGGGAGAATCTCTCCATGAAGGCATTTCAACATACTCATTACACAAGTACAGTGACTAGCAAGGATGGCAAAGACGATGCAGTTTGAGACATTGCTGAGCAGGCATGGCCATAGTTGAAGGGATCCGTCACCAACAAAGGAAATGTAGACACAGGTCAGCACAGCAATTGTGCAACTCTTTGCAGGGAAGATGTCAGGTGCCACAGAGGAAGAAACACTCCTTGGGACAATGTCTCAAAACCAAAATAACACACACTACCAATGATTCTTTGCAGAGACCTTGTGATGGCACGCATATACCATGGTCCACCTCATGACCATCAGACTAGAACATTTCTCAGAACCATAACACATTACCACAACACCAACTCCTGGAGCCTCAGCACCAACATCAATACCTGAAATGCTATAGTGTTCAAAGTAAAAATAAAATGCTTTATTCAGCATAAAAAACACATTTTTAAATCACACTATATACAAAGGCCAATGGCCAGTCCATAATAGAAGTCCTTGGGGGGACACATGGGCATGCATCTCCCCTAGCTTGCCTGCATAATGGAACCCTCAGGTTCGTCGACTGGGGGGGGCATCATGTGGGGAAGGACCAGGCACCGCAGGGACAGGAGGGGGAAGGGTAGGTGTGGTGGGTGCAGGGGTGGATGTCTCCACCACAGGGGGTGGGGCAGCGCCAAAGGTGGAGGTGAGCTCAGCGCTGCACACTGCTGCCAGGGCATCCAGGGTAACCCCTGCACTGGAAGAAACCCCAGGGCCAACGGAGGGGGGGTGGCCGAGGGATGGGGTGCAGTGCTCTTGGGGGAGGGGGTGGACAGGGGGGGACTCAACTACCCTGCCCGGGGACTTCTTCGCCCGCTTGCGGGGTGGTGACACAGTGGTGGTGATGGGCAGCTCACCCATGTCCACCTCTGTGGGTGTCAGTTTGGCAGGGGAGCCAAGGGGAGTGCTTTTGGAGGGACTGGATTGTAAGGCCTGTGGACTCAGACTGTGGCTGCGTGTATGTCTTTTTGCCCCAGACCCAGTGGGTGTGCCTACATCCCCCTGAGTGTGCGTGCCAGGAGGTGTGCGCTTGCCCTTACTTGGTGGTGTGCTGCCTGTGTCTGGTGGGGTGCATACTTGGGAATGTCTGGGTGTGCATGGGACAGGTATGGGAGAGGGAAGTGTGGATGGGGCTGGGGTAGTGCGGGACGAAGCGCTGCAGGAGACTCACTGCTGCCGTCAGGGAAGAGTCTATGGACCACAGAAACCTGCGTTGTTCAGACATCGTTGCTGACATGCCCTCCATGAACGACACCATCTGTGTCAGCAGTGTGGTGTGGCCATGGAGGACAGTCAGCACCGATGCCTGCCCAACCTGCAACTGCCGCAGTATGTCCACAGACTCTGCCCTGAGGGCAGCAGGGGTGACAGGGGCAGGGGTACGGTGCCTTTCCCGAAGGAGACATGGTGGTGCCCTGCACAGACAGAAGGGACCGGAGCAACTGGGAGGGCGGTGATGGGAATGGAGGAGGCGGGGACAGATGTTAGGCTGCTGCCAGGTGTGGTAGCAGCCTCCGCCCCCTCGATGAGGTCAGCCTCGGACCTGTCTGCGTCGTAGTTGGAATCACCACCAGACAGGTCCTCCGACTGACTCAACCTCGCCCTCCGTGCCACTGGCTCCCGCAGACTCACCAGCACTGGTGGCACTGGTGCTGGGTCCCTCATCCAGGTCCGTGCAGGTGTCTCCCTCGGTTTCCAATGATGATGCTGTGGGCAAGGTGAAGATACAGAAAAACATCAGTCACCTGTATACATCTGACACATGAGTACAAAACCAATAGGTCACAGTGCATATCAGGCAATGCATCATGAGTAACAGCTAGATTACTCCGCACATATGTAAGCCCTGTACTCCCCAGTTGGTAGACCCACCATGCCACTTGGACACAAGGAAAAATAGGACACACCAGCCCAAAACTTAAATGAGAAATACACTGAGGAGCTATTGTCTGGGAACAGGTAAGCACAGCAGTACAATGAAGTCATGCCACCTCTTGTTTACCCTGAAAGAAACAGTAGTGGTGCACCCAAGGCAAAGTAACACACCTCAATACCAAAGGTGTCCCCACACTCAGAGACATGTAAGTACTTTGGAACACAAAACGAAAAAATGTTGGTCCCTTGGGAATCACAATACTTTACACACTCAACATGGTCAGAATGTGGGAATGTGCCATTTTGTGAACAGAACACACATGTGCCTTCATAAAAGATAGCTCCCAAGGAGGTGCACACAAAACTACATTTACCCAGTCATTGAAGAAGCTTGCAGCCTTCTTTAAAGAAGCCACTGTTAGAAAGAAATGGTGTTGCAGAAAGTACATATACATGGGCCCACAGAGGTTTTGATGACTTGACACTCATCAGTTGGCATCACCAACAACCAAGGACTTACCCAATTTCCACAACACTGGGTTAACATGTATATGTATAATCGGAAAAACAGTCTCATTAGAACAGTGCCTTCTTTTAAAATGTGCCAGCATGTTCCCTGAAAGTGTAAAGGTGGTTTGTTGTGCACTTCCTTGGGAGACATCTGTCATGCAGGCACATTATTGTTCTTAACAACAAAACATCAAACTAAAGCATTTAAAACATGAAGACCTGTTGACAAGTGTTGTGAGTGCCAAGGTACAATACCTTGTGACTAACAACTTGAATTATGTCAGTTGTCACATGGCCATCCGTTACCTGATGACACAGTTGGCAACACATCTGACCCACTGCCTGTCATGTGAAGTGGCACACATGTCCAAACCCAGGACAATGCATAAGCTAATGGGCCTGTAATTGTGTCGTAAAAAGGCATACCTGCACTGAGGACACACCCTCATGGCAAGCCAGAATGTCCACACAGATGTCAGCACACAAAGACCAAACTACGTAGCATCTGGACCACACACTGGTGCAAAAAATGTATGAGCAGGAATCATGTATTTAAACAATTGACACATGCTGCAAAGCACAAACATTAAACCCTGCACAACATCACTTGGTCACTGCACGTTGAGTCTCTGTCCAGCCAATTATCACACACAGGTCAGACCTAGCAAGGAGACATAAGGTTTGGCCATGTAGGCCTCGCCCACACAGATCCCCCATACCTGAGACAATGTGATTGAGACAGATCAAGAAGTGACACCTCTTAATCAGGGTTTACAAAAATGTGCTGCAAGAATTCCCAAATGTACTCCACATCACCTCGTGAGGCTCCCAACACATATTTGTGACAAACAACCATTGACAGATAGTTGTGAATAGACACACAGGCACTGCCCAGTGTGAGTATGCACAAGCCAAATGGGGTCTCCCTGTTCAGTGGACACATGTAGCACACTTTGGATAAATACAAATGAGGCCAGGGAACAATGCCACAGAGGCAAATATATGCTGAACACACTGAGAATGGACACAGTGTTGGATGACACTCATGATTATGAGGCAAGGGTGTCTCAGGGGACTGTAGTGGGCACACTGCTCCTTGTTCCTGGAATGATCTGACTGTAACATGAACAACTGTCCTAGCACTATGCATATCTCCCACTCATGCACAAAATGTCTGAGGCCACAACATTGGTCATGCATGCTGCAAGTGTGTTCATTTGAAACCTCACACTCCCATGTTGAGACTCATCATCAGTGCCAACAAATATGGACCCCCAACAGAGTGAACAGGACAGGGCACAGGCAAGGTACCAACACATGTCACAGACCACCCTCCCACATGATGCAGAAAGCAATGTGCACTTGGATTAACTGGCAGCCTAGATGACCATGTGCAATTGTGATTACACACAGACCAGTAGACACATGTCAAGGAGGGGAAGGGATGAATAAGAGCACTGGTTGACTTTGGGGAACAGAAAATGCACTGCACATATAAACCCTGGCAGTGTATCCAGGCTACAGAGCACTTCCAAAAGCTGGGGACACACAACATAACAAACAGACAGGTACCTACCCCCTCCTTGCTGCTGTCTCTCCTGTAACTGCCTATCCAGGTCAGGGAAGACCACCGCCAGGACACGCATCATGTGGGTGGTCAGGCGTCGGCGCCCACCGTGGGGGTGTGGAGGTGAGAGCCCCAGCTGGACCCGGGCGATCCGCCGGGTCCAGCACCGGATGTCCTGCCATCGTTTTCAGACTTGGGCTAGGCGCCAACTGCGACCCCCAACCAATCTCACGGCCCTGAGAATCTCCTTCCAGATCCCCCCTTCTCGTAGGCAGTTACCTGTGAGGATGACAAAGTGAGACAACATCACTACACCTGCTCCATGTCACAGAGACACACATTTGAACATCGATGATATGTTGAACAGGGCATTGGATGCTGCCAAGTAATAGCATCTTTCTCATATAGACATTGGCCTCTGTGGAAGCTCCAATGCACTACATGGCATTGAAAGTACACTGGTGGCAGGAGGGGTGCGACACACTCCCTGATCATGGCACACACTGTGCATCACATGCAACACCAAGCTGATGGACAGCACCTCAAAGCAGTTACATGCCCCAGGCCACTGACGCAACATCAGCAGAGTACACAGACACACACAGGCACAGATCAATCACCTGCCATTGGCAACAGCGGATACATACCTCACTCTGCACATGTGCCACTTGCCTGTGGGGTGTCACAGGTGTTGGGCTAGCTCAGCAAGTCAGACACACAGCACGGCTTACTTCTCACATCAGATGGGTAGAGCTGTTGCCTCCTCCATGCAGCTGTGGTGCAACACTTCACATAGACACTCACCCACATGACAAGGAACCTTCACACACATTAATGTCCAGGAGGGCGTACACATCACTTGGACACTCTCACCACAGCTCCACTGAACTCATACACATCTGTGGGTACAGTCACCTGTCACACCGGGGGGACCACTGAATCACCTCAGGACAATAGCCAAAAAATGCCACCAAGGATTTGCCAGGCTGAATGTGTCATGCACTATGCAGTGAATGTCACAGTAAGCACAATGCAAGTGAGGAGTGCACACAGGAACTACATCATGCTCTGCATGACGGACATAAGCCTTTACCCCCCCTGGGACCCACTCTAAACCAGATTGCATGTCTGTCACACCTGGACACAATGCCAGAAGTGACAGTCACAGAAAAGGTGCACAGTCAAAGGTAGTGGAGGCAGCACTCACCTGCTCCCCAATGCCAGAAGTGACAGTCACAGAGAAGGTGCACAGTCAAAGGTAGTGGAGGCAGCACTCACCTGCTCCCCTGGTCTCCCATACAGGCTGGGGTACTGTGGGAGGAGGACATTCAGCAATGCTTCATTCTCCTCAGTGTGAATGGCTGGGCCCTCACCACAGTACGCGACATGGTGCCAGAGGAAGCACAGACAGCAGCAGTGTGGTCGACAGGAAAGTAGTGCAGGCAAGTGCCCTCTCATGGGTTCTGGCTGACTTATATCTGTCTTGCTGGGGGCTTTCATTTACAGGAGTACAGAGTGATTGGTCAGAATCATTTGCATCCTACGTTTCCTCCAATCCCTTTAAACATACACCAATGACACGAATTTGCATGGTTCAAATTTTGAGCATCATAGCAAGGCAAACACCACTTTGCAACATTGTAATTTTTGGGCCAACTGACTTTTCAAGCCCACATCATGGCCACATTGCAACTGAAATCTCTGTATCCATGACAATCAGCATGCATTCTGGGCCTAATACTTGTCCCCTATCTAATTTTTGATTCCAAAAGACATGTACGTTGCTTCACACGTACCCATACACGTACGGCACCACTAAAATAGTGATACGCACCGTACTCACACATCCATAGCGTGGGTATGGTGCGTATCACTATAGTAGTGGTGCCGTAGGAGTACGCGTGTGTGTACGGTCCGTGCCACGCGTACTCCTACGGCACCACTACTATAGTAATACGGACCGTACACACGCTCTGAGAGCGTGTGTACGGTCCGTACCACGCGTACTCCTACAGCACCACTACTACAGTGATACGGACCGTACACACGCTCTGAGAGCGTGTGTACGCTCCGTACCACGCGTACCCCTATGGCACCACTACAATAGTGATACGGACCGTACACAGAGCGTGTGTTCGGTCCGTACCACGCGTACTCCTACGGCACCACTGCTATAGTGATACGGACCATACACACGCTCTGAGAGCATGTGTACGGTCCGTACCATGCGTACCCCTACGGCACCACTACAATAGTGATACAGACCGTTCACATGCTCTGAGAGTGTGTGTACGGCCCGTACCACGCGTACTCCTATTGCACCACTACTATAGTGATACAGACCGTATACATGACGTGTGTACGGTCCGTACCACGCGTACTCCTACGGCACCACTACTATAGCGATACGGGCCATACACACGCTCTCAGAGCGTGTGTATGGTGCATTTCACAGGCTTACACTGGTGATAGAAGGTGCACACAAAAGGAATGGAGGTCTCCGACTCACACAAGGCTGTACATCAAGTCATTGTCATTGCAGACTTTCATGTGCAGGGCCTGGGTCTGTCACGCTGTGATATTGCACATGTCTCCTCATGTAGTTGCACAATTGATGTGTGATGACCTGTGTACACATGTCATGTGTGATGGGGCACTATGTGGCACACTTCCCCTTCACACTTTGCACATGTGTGCCTGTAGTACAAACGTGTCAAGCACAGCATCACTGGTATGGCAAAGTCACCACCACCCGCAACTGTCCCCTGTTGCCAGGGACAGGGACACTAACAACTGACATTTCACGATCAGCGTGCCCTGATGTGACTATGTCATGTGTGTGTCATGTGTTCCCATTAGCTTGCTGTTAGTGTTCCGTCAACTACATCTGCTGTTGCTGCATCCAACATGTGTCTGTGTGGAGATGGGCATGGCACACATCAATGCACACCATGCCACATGTGGATTCTCACGTAAGCAGGGTCTGTATGCATCGGACATGATATTTTCACATGAGGACATATCTGCGTCGTCTCAATGTCTGTGTTTTCTGTTTTCATGTGTACTCCTTCATCGCAATGTGTTTGATCTGTACATTTGACATTCCATGTGACCTGTGCATCTAGCTTGCCGTCAGCTGTCTGTATGAGATGACATCCTTGAAATGCAGCTATGTGGATGTATGTCACTCCTGTGATGTCTCTAGCTGTTAACTCAGACTGGCCCCCAGCTCGTTTCAGGGCATGTCATGTAGACTTGCCAATCAACGGGTGTATCTGGCTTTTCGTAGGAGTATCACCAAGCTGGCATACGTGTCCTGGATGTACTGAACAGACCAGACTCTGTATTTAGCTGATGTGTACTAGCAGTTTAGCATGTGCTCTGTTCATTGACATTGATGTTGTTATGCTCTCAATGTTCGTTATTCAATACAATTTTCTGCAGGGCACCGCCTGTCCCCCGACCAATGCCAGACATGGGGGCCATGATGGAACGTGCCTGCATTCGACATTACAGATTCACTCAACAGTTGATTAAGGACTTGACCGCCAAGCTGGCACCACACCTCCAACCGCTACACAGGTATCCTACTGCGCTGACCCCCAAGATGAAGGTGATGGCAGCCCTACATTTTTTGCCACAGATACGTTTCAATTCACCATAGCTGATGTTGGTGGCATGTCACAGACAATGTTCAGCCGTGTCCTGCGTGATGTTTTGGCAGCCATGTTGGAGCTCCTTGATGAATTCATCCATTTTCCTATTCCTGAGGAGTTGACAGGTGTCAAGGGTGATTTCTATGCCCTGGGAGGGATGCCCCATGTCATTGGGTCCATTGATGGGACACATGTGGCTTTGGTACCACCACAGGCACAGGAGGTCACCTATCGCAACCGTAAACATTACCACTCTATAAATGCCCTTGTGGTGTGTCTTGCTAACATGCTGATTTCCCATGTCTGTGCACGTTTTCCAGGGTCAGTACACGATGCCTATATCATGAGGCGTAGCAGGGTGCCACAAATGATGCTGCGGCTGCACAATGAACCAGCATGTCTTGTTGGTGGGTATACTCTGTTTCTCCTGTGTGTTGCGGTATCTTTGGCTCTTACGGCATCTCCTGACCCACTTATTTACATGATGTTTCCATGTAGGGGGCTATCCCAACATGCCATGGCTGATGACGCCTCTCCGCAACCCAAGATCAGCTGCAGATCACCGGTACAACAATGCACACGAGCAGACCAGGCGAGATATTGAGAGGACGCTTGGCCTCCTAAAAAGCCGATTCCGGTGGCTTCACAAGACTGGCGGGTCCCTCCCATATGCACCGGCGAAAGTCTGCAAAATCTTCCTCGTGTGCTGCATGCTGCATAACATGGCAGTGGAGAAGGCAGTGCCACTCATCCTGGAGCAGGATGAGCAGGAACATCCACCCATGGAGAATGAAGGGCTTGGTCACGAGGCAAGTGAGGAGGAGGAGGAGGAGGAGGATATCCAGAGTCAGCTCATACGCAACTTCTTCTCATAATTGTGAGTCACTGGGTCTGAGTGTGCACGCTTGTAGCCTTGGGTGGCATGTGTTGCAATGTGTGTGTCCAGCTGACTGTATGCTAAGTGACTTAGGTGTGTGTTCTGATGTGTCACTCGCGTGATGATGTCATTCCACACATTTTAGCAGAGACACTTTCTTTTAAATTAGCATGGGGAGAACATTGTTCATGTTTAGTGTATGACCATGTATGCGGAGGAAAATCTTTTAGCTGACTTCTTGTGTGTCTGTCATTCCCAGGTTCTTGCGCAATTTGTCTGCTCGTGTCATCGTTGTCTTGCTATTCCTCATGAGTATTGCAACGTGTGCTGAATCAGCATTACATGCACGGATATGGGGAAATGTCATTTTGGGTAAGGATTGCAGCAAGCCCTTTTGGGGGTGGTACGTGTTTGGAATGTGTGGGGACTGCTTCTGTGCATGTTGTGTTACCATGCATACATGTCGACTCACCATGGGGCACATAACATGTAGCATGACTCCCATGAATTGATAGTCACCCTTCGTGACAGTCATCTGTAATGGATTTTGGATTCTGATGAAGGCATCAATGTGTTTAAAACTTCCCTCTGAAACATACGGGATGCTACGGGTGGACATAGTGTGGGACATCCCCATAACAGGCTCAATGGGGAATTGCAGCCTCTCCGTGTGCAGCAGGAGGTGTTTGGCTCATCCCCTTAACTTGTGTGCCAGTTCATTTGGATTGTGAAGGGGGTGTCCAGCGTAGGTCCCACATGTTCAGTCAAATGACCTGTGAGTCTGTTCATATTGATGCATTTCCCTTAGTGTGAGCTTGAGTAATAAATAGGCCTGGGCTAAAATTCGGTTTCGCTCGCGGAAATTGCGATAATTTGACATTTTCGCGTTCGGCGGAGAGCGCGAAAATGTAAAAATTTCCGCAATCCGCATTTTACCGGAAATTTTTTGCTTGCTCGCGATGTAAAATAATACATTCTCGCGTGCGCGCGATCGCCTTACCTGAATCCCCGCGTTCGCCGACAAGTTTTTCCAATCCGGTTGCGTTCTCCACAAGATGTTGGATTGTTGGTAGCCATTTGCGCTGTCTCGCGACAGTTCGCACCCGCAGTAACATCATTCGTTGCGCGATCACATCTTTCTTCTCGCGATCATGCACCGCGAGACAAGTGAAAACAAGATGGCCACGCCCGCGAGCAACCGCATGGGTAAGTTGGCGAGCCGCGACCACGCAGAAAATACCGCGAACGGGCGGGAAAAATAATTCTGCATCTTCGCGATATTTCCGTGTGTTTGCGGAGATTTTTAACATTTTCGTGATAATTTGCGAAAGTGAATTTCACAAATTCCTCCCACCCCTAGTAATAAAGGTGTTCCACACACTCCAAAGTGCCTCATCTCTGGCAATGCAGGTCTCTTGCCACTTTGCATGCGTCATCTCTGGCATATTTGTCAAAGATTGTGCATATGAGTGTATGTGTAGTTCGGCAACATGCATGCAGTTCTTCATGGCTAATAATCTCTATTGTGCATGAAGTCCATGGTTGTGTATGTATTTGGGCAGGTTGCTCCCCCCAACTGGCCATCAACCCCTGCTGAGGGTGTGTCTCATGTGCGCAGCTCGGCCTTCTGTTTCCTGATCCTGTGTCAGTCATCTTTGGTGATTGTTCATCCATTTTCTCTGGGTGAGCCATGAGTAACCTGACACTCCTTCCTTTACATACGCATGTTGCAGTTGTCCTTTCTGACATCCTTGTCTTTGTGTGCTACTTTCGGCCTAGTTTCCACTACATGCCGCCTGCTGCTGCGGCCCCTGCAGCAAGGGCCCACCAAGTTCCCGGATTCTGCAACCCACACGCCTCCAAGATGCTTCTCCCTTCCTCCCTGCACCCATTTATTAGGCTGTCATCAGCTTGTCTGTGCCACTGTTGCGGCCACGCCGTGCCAAATGCAGGACCATCAGCGCATGCAACGTGCACATTGCACGACCCTCATGTCCTTGCATGACCCACAGCGCACAACAGTCTCATGTTGCAGCCACCCTCCAAGCAATGTCCAACCGAAATTCAATCGCCTGCTCTCAGGCATATCCTAAGCGCACACACGACACCTTCGCATGCTGAGTGTGCAACTCCAACTGCCTACACAGCGCTGCCCCGCCTTCCAGGCCCTGTCACACCAACCAGGTCATGTCCCTCCTAGTCCACACGGCTAAATCCAACAGCACGCCATTGGACTCTGTTACCTCCTCAACACAACAGGCCCACACATCACCTTCATGACAGTGACCTGGATAAAAGCATCTTCAGCACACAACTTCTTCATTGCCATCTCAGACGGATACAAGAGCACCCGCAGGGACGGCACTAACAATCCCGGAGGATGAATTGATATCTATTCTCAAGTACGCACTCAGGGTCACAAATCCGGTTTGGCACAAACCCCCTGCAAACCCTCAGAGTAACACTCATCTACAGATCTCCAGGCCTACATCCACAATTCTGCAAAGCCATCAACACGTCCATCGTCACGCACGCCCTCACCTCCACAAGATACATGTGGCTGTGGGCCAGGAACTTCTGGCTGCATGAGAACCACACCAGCATCCATCATTGGTCCATCCACATTAGCATCCACGTCTCCGACGAGCAACACACTGCCACACACCCCGCTACCTATCCCCCAAAGATGCTTGATGTAAGTCAACATAGACATGCTGTGTGGGACACTGGAACCAACACCACCGCCACACCCTGCAACCTCACACACTGGATCAGCAACTGATCCAACAATCTAGCCACGTTGACAGACTTTACTGTGACGCACATCAACAATTAAGCCACCTGGGACAAGGTAGACCTACTGGACTCATACACGTCTAGCAGGACTCTTGTGCACAGCTTGCAACACAAATAACCATCAGTGGCCTTACAACCCTGGAAAACGGAACACACACAGCCATCACCATATCATCAGCAAGGACAATTGGAGATCCTTCAGATGGGGCCGAAGCCAAAAAACCGCACGACATCAAGGAGCTCATCAGCATTGTGAGTGCACTGATATCAGCTCTCCATCCAAAAGACACCCCAGCCTTGCAAGGCTGAGCCAATCCCTTGCAACTTTCTACCACTGCAAGCTCATGGACATACACGCAAGCCTTGGCACACAGAGGCAGAACGCACTATTATACGCGGGACCAACCCCCCTCAGGTTTTGGACTTCCATCATCAGCAGATACAACACCCGGCTCATGTGCAACACCCCCTGGGGATCTCCATCAGGCCCCTTCCCACACAACATCTCAACCAAATCATTCCCCATCCTTGTAGCCCCCGTCCTCCTCCCTTGTGAACTTTGGATTCTTGTCTGTGGGCATGGTGTGGGGTGAGGGTGTGGATAGTTGTGGGTGTGTGGGTGTGAATGTGAAGGTGTGTGTGGGAATGTGAAGAGGGGGTATGTGTGAAGGAGTTTGTGTGAAGGTGTATATGTTAAGGTGTATGGGTGCAGTTGTTGGGGTGTGCTCTGTAGCTGCAATGAGTCTGTTGCAAAGGCTCATGGTTTGTGTGTGTGGGCCCTTTTTATTGGTCCATTTGTGGGTGTGCCTGAGTTTGAAATTTTGGTGGGTGTGGTATAAGAGGTGGTTGTGAGTTTGGGCCTCTGTTTGCCTGTTTGGATGTGCCAGGTCAGTCATTTTGATGTTTTTTTCTACTGTAGACGTGTTTTGTGGTGTTGTGCGAGTCGAATTGACCCTCCGTGTGCTGTTTTACAGTGTCCTGGTTCAGTACGAGTCGTTTTCGTTTTCGCGTATATAAGGTGCGTACATTCGTGATGTTGTTGTACCGTGCTCGCATACGCAATGTTGTTGTAAGGTCCGCACATACGCGATGCTGGGGTACGGTGCAGGGGTACGGTGCGTCCAAGTACGGGGCTGGGGTACGGTGCTGGGGGAAGGTCCGTCCAAGTACGGGGCTGGGGTATGGTGCTGGGGTATGGTGCGTCCAAGTACATACGAGATGCTGGGGTACGGTGCTGGGGTACAGTGCGTCCAAGTACAGGGCTGGGGTATGGTGCTGGGGTACGGTGCGCCCAAGTACGAGGCTGGGGTACGGTGCTGGGTTACTGTGCGTCCAAGTACGGGGCTGGGGTACGGTGCTGGGGTACGGAGCGTCCAAGTACGGGGCTGGGGTACAGTGGTGGGGTACGGTGCGTACAAGTACAGGGATGGGGTATGATGCATCCAAGTACGGGGCTGGAGTACGGGGCTGGGGTACGGGGCTGGGGTACTGTGCGTCCAAGTGCGGGGCTGGGGTACGATGCATCCCAGTACGGGGCTGGGGAACGGTGCTGGGGTACAGTGCGTCCAAGTACGGGGCTGGGGTACGGTGCGTCCAAGTACGGAGCTGGGGTACGGTACTGGGGTATGGTGCGTCCAAGTACGGGGCTGGGGTACGGTGCTGGGGTACGGTGCATCCAAGTACAGGGCTGGGGTATGGTGCGGACATGGGGGGGTACGGTGCTGACATACGGGTGGTACGGTGCTGACATACGGGGGTACGTGCGGACATACGTGGGGGGGACGGGGGGGCTGTACGACTTGTATCCCGGGCACAAGTTTACCCGGGATACGAGTGGTATAGAGTTCGCTCCGTACGGGACGTTTTACAAACGCTTGTGTATTCGGAAGGGCGGTATGGATCGTACTTGTGCGCTCGGACTTCAGTTTTACGATTTGTACGTAAAACTGTCCAGGTACGTCTCGTAGCCCTTTTCCCAAAGCGATTCGTATGTATTTTTCACGTACGAATCGTACTTCACCGGTGGGACGGACTTGTACGATTCGTACGTAAAAATATACGGATACGAGTCGTACAGGATTTGTTTTTTACCGGATCGAAATCGGCACCCCAGCAGGATTCCATGAAAAGGAAATCCTTCGTAGATTTAATTTGCTGCCCTGCCTTTCCGAAAATAAAAAAGGGCGCATAGCATGCTGCATTTTTATCAGCACTGACCTAGAGCTGCCTGTGATGGTGCATTTGAAGTGCAAATGATGGCTCACCACTATGGTGTGCAGTTGCTGCTCTGCACTCATTAGCCTAAGTCAGTTTTTGTTGGTCGGTGCTTAAAATGTTTGTTTTGGGTGGCTTACGAATGTTGAAAGCTTATTTCTATGCCTTTAGGCTATGTTTATTCAAACAAAGATGATCGAATGCACATTGCACACCATTCTAATTCATTTATTCTATGCTGCTTGAAACTAATTTGACTCTTGCGTGCAGCCTGGGCTTGCGTGCTCTGCCCTGTAACACACATGTATGATATCAACAAAACTGGAATGTTTGGATAGTTAATTATAGCTGCTTCGTCGATCGTTTGCACCCAGGAGGTTTAAGCAGAATAAACATGATGTCACATGTAAGGTGATTTGGTAACATCACGTCCACAAGTGTTAATTCACGTTTTGAGTTATGGACTAACAGACTGTCATTGCAGTTCATCATTGCATGTATAAAAATGCTTTTTCATCATCAAATGATCAATGCTATGTAGAACATCTAAATTCTTAAAATGATATGTTGTATATCAAAAAATGTGGAAATCGTAGCTATTAGCAAGTTGTTGGAAGGATGGGTCATAGGATTTGATGGGGCCGGTATTTTTGAATACACGGGTTCTTGAATGTGTAGTTAGAAGCCAGGGGTTAATTAGTAGGTGTAGGTAGGTTCACAGAGGGATAGGATGTAGTGATTTATGGGACTTGTCTTTTTCTTGAGAGCACGTGGATCTGAACGGGCAGGTAGAAGCATTTGGTTAATCAGCAGGGTAATAGGTGTGTGTGGTCATGCTGAGTGAGCTACAAAGGGGAGAATCACGTAATAGATGCGAATTGAGCACTTTCACGCAGAAGATGTGGAAAGCGATTGGAGTTAATGCACTGCGAAATGGAGAATGCAGGTACTCAAGAAAGCTCAGTTCATTTTGGTTGTGGCTACGTCTGTTATTACTATAGAGTTAGTTTTTAATCAGTTGATTGTGAACACCAAGGGTTTGATTTCACAGCCCAAGCACTTAGTTAGGGTGCATGTGAACGTGGATGTAGAAGATAGAAGGAGGGCACTCTTTGAGAGAGTTTCAAAATATGTTTTTAGTGGCATATTTTGGATGAGTTTAAACACGTTCTTGAGAGGGACAATGTAAATCAATGAAAGGGTGTTGTAGAAAATAGGCCTCAGCTAGGCCTACCAGTGCAAGGGGTTCGCCCTTCTCTGCACAGAGTCCTCAGACTATTAGAAAGAAGTTGGCACAGAAACTGACATAGAAAATACATAGTTTATTAAACCTCATGAGGTGGAACCACATTCACCCAGCACCCTGTGGTGCTGAATGAAGGTAGCACACAGAGTAGAAGAACCATGGGTCTTTTATACCCACACAGGGGCTCAGGAAAAGGGCGGTGCAAGCATACATGAGAAGAGTTACATACATAGATGGTCATACAGAAATGCACCGTCAACAGTAAAGGAGGAGCTAGCAGTTGCTGACTCTGGTAGAAACAACCTGATAGTTACAGACTAAAAACAGATGCATGGACAGTTAGATATTTCTGCGCATGTGCAGGGTAGCAGAGTCTAAGTATAGCCAGTCCTTTAAACAGAGCACAAGGGAAGACAAAATGGCTGCCAGAAATACAAAATGGATTCCACAAAATGTACAGGATAGCCTCTAAATACCAGATGGATTCTGCTAACGCTAATTTAATCGCAGCCAATTTACGACAGACGACCCTTTTAGCGTTTTTTCCATAAATTTCCTAATTCATTGCTAGGTGGGCATTTGTCATTCTAAATATTGTTAAGCGCGTATGTATGAGGTATAAACAGAAGTACAAAGGGAACAGAGAATTGGGTCATACAGATAGCAGGAGAGAGTAATTACTATTATCAGAAACAGAATTATTAGCTTTCTAGTCCTAAGCAAATCCTAGAACCATCCAGTAAAAACATTTTCAAGGCTCCTATGCATTTCAGTTACCATCAATTTCAACTTCAAAAACATTTTCGCTAGACTTTTCCAGTGTTTCCTTTATGAGGGCTAGAGTATCTATCATTATACCCAATACAAACATTAAAGCAGTCAGACATATTATTTACAAAAATGATCCTGGATCCAGAGGACCAGGAGAACTACACAGGACCATGAGAATTAGGACGAAGAGCTGCAAAGGGTTGCTCCTCCTCAAAAATGGGACGATCAATGGGGTACATTTTCAACAAAAAGAAAAAGAAGTCCTTGGGAAATTTAAGCCGTTGTACAACCAACCAGAGGGGAGTCTTCTCCCTGTGTCCGTTTGAGCCTCACAGGCAGGCTCTTGTTGTTCCCACGGTGGAGCTGCACAACTCGCAACTCAAGAATCATGGCCTCGTTTCAAGGGAAAAGTTTCTTCTTTCAGGATAGGGCAATCACCCACCAGGGCAAATGCGCTCAGCGATCCTGTCCAGTGTCTCAGGCAGTGCACCAGTTTTCTTCATTTCAATCTAACAGGCACCAGAGACACAGCACCTGTACCCTGAACTCAAGTCCTTCCCTAACTCCTGTATTGCTCTGCTGGCACACTGCTCTTTTGTTGGGGCCATAGATCTTGGCCAACAAAGGTGAAAACTTTACAGCCACTTTAGGACCAGGATTCAGAGGCCTGATGCTAGGATCTCTGAAGCAACCCTTGTTTCAAAGGGGGTTACCTCAAACAAAAACGTTCTCGCCTTCCTGGTCGGTCTGTGACTCTCGGCTGGGCATCAAAAGCTTGATCCACGATTTCTCCTTTCTGATTTGTGACCCCGTCTTTCGCCCAAGATAGTAGCAGGGTTACTCTCATCACAATGCTTCCGGCCTTCTACCTTCACTGAGGTCCTGGTTGCCAGTAATGCCTGTGCTGGTTACCTTCACTGTGACTTCAAGCTGGACTGATGCTGACTCCTCAAGCTGGATCTGATGTTCGCGCCCCTCTGGCAATGGTTGTAAAGCAGCAAATATCTATTGGTGGACAGAACAAAAGGTCTTTAGACAAGGCACAGAAATAATCTATCAACAGAGAGGATAGTCTCAGAATACTTCCTAGTCTAGGGACGCCCCATATATTAACAAGGCACCCTGGAACCACTTTCATATATGTGAAAGTAAATAAAACAACAGCCTGAACCTATTGGCAAGTATAAAAGGAACTCTTTAGTGAACTGACAAGAGTAATACATCACCCAATGTCAAGCAGTCAAGGAAGTCTGTGTTCATTTCTAAAGACTCTCAAGAAAAAGGAAATGTTATACACGTTTACTCCTAAACATTGCATTATTTGTACAGGACTGCAGATACTTCTAAAATGATTTTTCTTAATTAAAGCACCTACATTGTATACTCAGGACCATGCTCTCATTTTATAGGAGCAACAGGAAAATCTAACACTGCTAATTTAACAAAGATTCTTATTACATAAAGAACTAAAAACTTCAACATAATGGGTACACGTTCTCCAGTGGAACATCTTGTGACTAACAGACTCCTATAAAACAATATTTTCCTCAAAAATGTTTGCTAAGGATCACATAGACCTCTTCCCTGCATTCTACATTTTCACAATCCAAACTATGCAACATTAGTTCTAGTAAGGACTGTCAGTTTATTTACACAGACTAGCTAATAAAACTAGCAATGCCCTTGCAAAACTGTATGTAGCATGAGAATAACAAACAATAGTGGTGTTGTCACCTGAGAATTTTCAAACAAAAACTACCCACAGCTAGTTCCCCTTAAAGATCAAATAAGGAAGCAGCAATCTAGACTACTCATCCTCTCATAATTCCATCAGAGAGGACGGGTAGTAACATAGCAAAATATATTTATTCGTTTTATTAATGCTAATAATGTTTAAAACAGTATTACTGAATAGCCAATTAAATGTCTCATGGTTATTTCACAGACAGTTTAGACAGGCTCGAAAAAAATTAAGAAAAAGAGAGAGAACACATAAATTTGCCTACCCTTAATTTGTAGAGGAGCTAGCCCCCTCTCCCCAGTTTTGACAGTAAGAAACCTGTACCAGGTTTCATTCTGTCAACACTATCAACCCCAATTTTGTAGCAACTGGGCATAAACAAACTCTGAGGAGCTAAATAGCACATTTCAGCTAGCCAAAGAATATATTCCTTTAGCAAATGTACTAGTGCAACATGAGGCCGCATGAATTCAAACTGAATCCCATTGCTTCCTGAATTCAACCCTAAAAACATTTATACTATATATATATATGGCAGAGCCATTGTCTTTTAAAGAGAGGTCACATATACTATGCTCATTAAGTGCACACAAAAACTTGCTTTTACCAAAAAAAAGGTAAGCAAAAAACCTCTTTCTTCCCCTGCCATTTCGTCTTTCAAATGTCGAAATGTCAAAGCTCATGTGAACCCGAGCCCTGCCAGGCTTCTAAATGTAGGAGTTTGGCCTTTAACCTATGCAGCTGTTCCAGCTTGTATGCAAGGTTGTCATGCGGTGCTCCCAAGTCAAAGTGACCCTAGAGACCGAAGGCAGAGCAGCAAAACCCACTCTGTGTGTCTACCAGCAATTTCAGAGGTAAGCTTAATAACTTCTGCCAGTTTTTGTACATAGGTATATTGAGAATCAGGGTGCTGAGTGCTTGAGCAATATAAATGTCAGCTATGAAGTTTTATGCGTACATATGTGCATTTACTTGAGTCTAAGGCAGTTTAAAAGCTGCTCTGACTGGAGAAATCTCATTTAAATAGTGAATTTTTACTCAATTTCGACTTTGATTTTTAGGGCACTTAAAAATTAATATCCTACAATGTTTTTGCATAATAGTCATCTCCAGAATGTCCTCTACATATCCCAGAGATGTAGCATCAGAAATGTATAATGTATGCCCTTATAAAAATGAGTTTTTTACGCCTGGATAAAGTGACATTTTCACATGTAATTGACCCCCTATTGCTGTATAGCACGGCTTGAATGCAATTTGGATGCTAGGAGGTCACAGTATCATTATTAGGCATTATAAATATTAAAAAACGAATTTAATGCACCTATTTAAAATCACAAAATAATAAAAATATATGTATATATATATTTTTTTTTAAATAAATCTAATCATTTTGATGAGTCCACATATGAAAAGCAAGCTGCATCCCTTTGCCTATCATATTGAAACACATTAATTCTTAGCCCTAAGCACAGAAGCTTATCTTGAAACATCTTAAGTCTGCGCCACTTTTAAATGAAGGACAGTCATTATTATTTAACATCAAAAACCACTCTTATCCTTATTTTAAAAAAAGGCATTAAGAAAAGAAATCCCTACTGTCAATCTGCCCTTTGTTTATCAAAAATCATGAAACTATATTTCTAACTTTTAAAACAGCAGTCTGAAATGCCGCATTTTACAACGTGTTTGACTTTAGCTGTTCTCTGTGGCCGGAGTCCGCAGAGAATAGAAATAGTCTTGCTGACACAGCTGTTTGACACGTAAAGGCGTCGAATTCACACGCCTTTCAAGTCAACCTTTCAAGCCAACACAACTCTGTCATTCTGTATAATGTGAATGCCTTTGAATACCCTATACAAAAGATAAATGCTGTGACATTTTGTATCTGAATTTAGTCTATTGTAAAACACACAATTTCGTTTTTCTCTTTACACAGGTCATCTTAATTTTAACTTTCTAAAGGTAAAACTCTTATCCGATAATCCATGTTAGCTTTGAGCCACAATTTCAACTGAGAAAATTAATTCTCAATTGGAAAATCGTTTTTATATAGGCATATAGCCCTTAAAATTTCAAGCAAGAGCATCATTTTACTTTTTGTCTAGGATTAATGCAACAGTTTAAAAAAAAAAAAAACAGTTTTCTATGGAAAGTCTAACTGGTCTTTGCACAAAATAGGGCCGAGGAAGGCTCCTTGAGTTTCGTTCCTCAGCTGCCCTGTCTCATCAGAGAAGCTAAAAATAGCCCCTCAGCGCAGAACCGGGCCACAGCGAGTGCTCCGGGCCCCCACCTCTCTCCAAGGCTGTCCTGCTGCAAGCATTACACATTTTCATGTCAGTGAAGCTTTCTAAGCAGTGATTTCACCTCCTGGTTCACTCTCCTATTTCTAGCCCCCCACCTTACAGGCTGCAAGGTCAAAATCTGCCTTGCACAGCCCTGAAGCTGTCAAAGACAAAAAGCCTTCCTAATTTTATCTAAACTGCAATAATTTGCCCTATGGAAACATTTATTTTAATATACAATTTCTTTTCAAGGGTCATAAGTTTCGGTTCAATTCTCATATTAGCAGGTTCAGCTTAAATTAGAACCTACAACCCTGTGGACCCAGCACATTGGCTCACTGAACCACCAAGAACACAAAGCTGCATAGGAACAATTTGCAAATTCGAAATACCCACATTTTTTTCAAGCTAAACTTTTAACCGGTCCCTAATTACTCTTCATTAATACTTTTGTACATTAATGGTGTCATCAAATCACAGGGGTTGCTCTTTCTCTAGCTACACCCCTCTCAATTTCCTTTTGCGACTTATTGATGGTGATGAGACCAAATTAAATTTACTCCTTAACAATTTCACTTCTCAGAATTCTTCCACATATTCACAGTCATTCAATCACACGTTTTTTCCAGTGCTAGCAACATCCAAAACACAATTTACCACACCATAACATGTAAACACACATTTAACCCACAGATCAACACTTAAGACAGAAACAAAAGACAGCCCACAGACTGTACTTAAACCAAACCATTTGTAAATACTAGTTGCAAGTCATATTCACCAGATTTGGCTGGCAGAACACCAAAAAAACGCTCTGCATCTCATCAGTTATGAATGTTACTAAGTGCACAGACCAGGATCCTTTTATGTACATATTTAGTTCCTCGGGGTACTAGTCACCACTTACAAGTATTTTTATTCCATAATGCGCTGTACATTATAGAAGAAAGACCATACTTAATATACATATCCCTATTAGGCGTCCCCTCCGGGGGGGGCCAGTTGTGCTTCATCAAGATTCAAGGTACCATTCCAAAAGCAACACATCTTTTGAAGTGTGCTAAAGACAGGCATGCCAAAAATAGTGCAGAATATGCAATATTATAATCAAAGTAGCACTTAAGGTACCTTTAGTACGATGTGCCGTTCAAATCAATTCAGTTAGAGAAAATTCTCCTCATTACCTGCCTATGTGAATTGCAAGTCACATATATCAAAACAAACCAAGTTGGCCAACACAAAATATACCATACTCAAAGCCACAGTAAGCGTTACTAAACTACCTTACCAATCACAGGCATCAAAACCAACAGCAAGCGCCGCAGACACTTACCAATCACTTGGTGTCCAGATTCATCCTGCCAAGTTCTAAAATCGACCAAATGGTCACTGCACGGTGAATCAACAGAAGAGATCTCAGTCGAGGACCGGTGCCACCTGGATGGTCAGATCAGAAAGAAAGGAAAAGTCGCCGTGGATGCCAAGACTCTGGTCTTATCGGGCAGTGATCACGTCCAGAGCGAGATTCCAATCCTTCGTCGCGACCAATCCTTTGGGCATCCGAGTCACCGATGAGCCCCAAGTTGAGGCGCCAATTGTAGAAAATATGCCTCAGCTAGGCCTACCAGTGCAAGGGGTTCGCCCTTCTCTGCACAGAGTCCTCAGACTATTAGAAAGAAGTTGGCACAGAAACTGAAATAGAAAATACATAGTTTATTAAACCTCATGAGGTGGAACCACATTCACCCAGCACCCTGTGGTGCTGAATGAAGGTAGCACACAGAGTAGAAGAACCATGGGTCTTTTATACCCACACAGGGGCTCAGGAAAAGGGCGGTGCAAGCATACATGAGAAGAGTTACATACATAGATGGTCATACAGAAATGCACCGTCAACAGTAAAGGAGGAGCTAGCAGTTGCTGACTCTGGTAGAAACAACCTGATAGTTACAGACTAAAAACAGATGCATGGACAGTTAGATATTCCTGCGCATGTGCAGGGTAGCAGAGTCTAAGTATAGCCAGTCCTTTAAACAGAGCACAAGGGAAGACAAAATGGCTGCCAGAAATACAAAATGGATTCCACAAAATGTACAGGATAGCTTCTAAATACCAGATGGATTCTGCTAACGCTAATTTAATCGCAGCCAATTTACGACAGTGTTGTCTAAAATATGGTAGGAGTTTACACATAGCGTAATAAGTTTAAAAGTAATTTCGGCGCATGTTGGTCTGAACAAAACATTAATGGCAATTTTTTTAATTTATAGTTTCCCCTGAAGAAGGGCTATTGGAGCCCGAAATGCATTGGGCAGAACGTGATAAAACTGCCAAGAATGAACTGGGTATTTCCGCGTGCTCTAGAGAAAGGCCTGGATAGGCATATCTGTTCCACGAGAAGAAATGGGAAAACATATAACCTTACATGTAAATGGAGTGAGCAATGAATGGAAAAAACCACTGGATCAAATGGAATAAAACTGTTAAAAAGGTACAAGCCTATGGTATCTTTGTGAACATTCACGGATTAGGCTGTGCATCTGGCATAGGAGCATAATCATGTTCCAGTTTTGTTGATTTAGGCTATGTTTGGCACATAAGCATATTGTAATGGGCTCACTTTTAGCCTTTTTTATTTTTAATATATTAGGTATGCGAACACGGGTCTGCAATGCCGGGAGAATGTTGAATACTTTTGTCCTTTTGCTGTGACAGGAGATAGCTACGCTATAAAAGAGCACATTAGCATTGCAGTTTAGATTGCTATCGGGGATAACACTGGAATATGTGATTTCTTGGCATGTAAACATTGTGTGACCATTGTCTTTGCAAGTGTGTCCTTTCATTTAATTTACCCTTAATTCAATTACTAGATGAATGAACACAACAGCTGAAACTGATTGACGCAAACATACATGCCTGTTGATTAAAGTGTCCAAACACAAAATGAGCAATAGTATGCTGCGGAAACCATTGTTCGTCTTCTATATTAAATCCACTTATGGTAAAATGCCACCCCTAACCCACTACACTGTATGTACTTGGCTTATTATAGGATGGAAAGGGTTAACTGTTTTGAAAAAAGAATTATCATTTAGGAGCTAAATTGAAAGAGTCATAAATGACTTTCATTCCACTACTGCTGCCTCTCAAGGACTAAGGAGTCATTCATGTTGTGCAAAGAATTCGGTGCACACTTGTTAAAATGTAGAATGTTTAGGATACACTACAAATTGTAAAGGGAAGCCATAATTTAAAAATATGACATTGTTTCTATCTTCACATGGCGTTAGTTAATTTGTGATGTATTTTTCTATTCTCAAGTCAATGTGAGTGGTTGAATTAATGAGTTTCTAAGTAAACGTGTTGGCAGCGCCTGATTGATACAGCCTTGTCACCCCTCAACTATACATAATTAATTACTCAATATTTAATAAAGCAGTGGTGTACTCTTTTCTTGCTCTTCCCCAGTATCTGCTTTTCTTCCTCCCCTTCACCCTTCTCTCCATTCTTCTTTCAGCCCTACAACCACACTTCCTCTTAATCCTCCCCTCATTAATCGTTTATTTTTCACCTTCTCATCTTTCCCTTCCACTTTCTTTCCACTCACTCCCCACTGTATGCTCTTCTTCCTCTTTCCTTTTATCATTCTCATCATGGTCCACTCCTGTCTTGCATTCCCTATCTCTGCTTTCCTCACTTCTCTTCACATTCGTTTTCTACCGTATCTATCTTTGCCTTCAGACCTATCCTCCTTCCTCACTCTCCCTTTTCTTTTTTAAATCAAAACTCACTCTCCCTTTTTATGTTTTTCCTTCTTGCGCATTTCTTTATATCCACTCTAGGAATCCGTGTTTGTTCGCAGGATCATAAATTTAAATCTTGGTGTGGCAACTCAGTCTTTCATATATCTGAGGTTGATAAAATGTGTGCCAGTGAGCTTGAAAACAACATTTTAAATTCAGTGTTAAGGCCCCCTTTGGTGATTATGTGCTTTACAAACAAACATGGTATGTTAAGGACACAAATGTATTTCAATCTTTTGTTTTTCAATTTCTATGCAATATTACACCGACATTATTCTCTATGTCCCTCCTTGACCCAGTACCTCTCATACGCGTATTCATTCCCCTGACCTCCTTTCTTTCCTTCGTCCCATCTTCTTCTTTTCCCTTTTTCTCTTCCTCAGCACCTCCAGCCATGCCTCCTTTCCTCTCTTGCTTCTTGCTTCCTTACACCCTCATTCCATTCTTTCTTCCTTACACCCTATTCCATTCTTGCTTCCTTACACCCTCATTCATTCCCCATACTTCCACCCTGGGTGCATTTAATCCTTCTTCCTCCATTCTTCCTTACTTTTTTCCTGCTCCTTCCTTCACCTCTTCTTTACTTTATTTCTTTCTTATCATCAACCATTCTTTATGCTTATCTTGCTCCTTTCCTTTCTTCTTTCTTTTCATTCATCACAAATCATTCACTTCCTTTCTCCCTCTATTCCTTCATTTATTCCTTTCACATTCTTTTGTTATTCCCTCCTTCTTTCATCCATTGCTCAAATATATAATCACTCCAGTACTCCCCTTCCTGCCTGCATTTGTTGCTGCCTTCTTTAATGTTTTTCTTCATTCACCCGTTCCTTTCTTTTAAACAGCATAGTACAAGCACATTCTCTTTAATTTGCAAAGCTACCTCAAAGTCCTGTAATGACCGTTCCTGAAGCTGCATTTTGAGATTTACACACATTCTCCAATTTGAGTTCACTTTCAAGTTGTTATAGGCTTCCCATATGTTACATTATGTTAAGTTATATTGATTTGTAGAAAAACTAAGCACCCAAAAGGGTATCCAAGCACTTAGGCAGGTGTGTAGGTAGGCGGTCCCCGAGGTGCTTATGTGAAGAGCCAGGTCTTCAGTTTCTTGCGAAACTCAAGCTGTAAGGAGGTGGCTATGATGTGTTGAGGCTTGTGGATGTGGGTGGAACCAATAAAGGAAGTGGGTGGAGTATCTGGAGGAAGTGGGCGGAGCTAGTAAAGTGGGTATGGCCTCCTAAAGAATGTGAGCACCTGCACTTAATATTTTACAAATTAAGCACTGCATATACCCTCCCCGAGGGTGACACATAACTCATGTGTCATGTGACAGTCTGCCTGGCACAGATCTCCAGACTCCTGTCCATCTGACAGTGCGTGAAGATCCCCCAAGACAGGAGTGGTGTCACCATGGTCACTCCTTGAGGACTCAGCCCTTCTGGCTGGCCCCTGACTCACTGGTTCTACCACTGGGGAGTCTTTCCCCCTCTCACCCCTCAATCCGGACTTCTGTACCTCCACTTAGGAGTGACAGTGCCAGACACCAGAACTGATGGAGGTCTGATTACAGACTCTCCTAGTTCACCAGACACTAGGGGACCCCCCTGAACGGGCGGCCCATCAGGACAGACTGGGTTCCCCACCTGGTGCTCCCTTCAAGAACCATCCAGACTCTGAGACTGAGGTTGGGCACTATCGGGACATAACCTATTCTCACTCCTTCCCCTTAAAGACAGGATGTGAGGCCCTACACCCCCCTCACTACAACAGGACATAGCTGGGCTACTCTGAGCCACTCCCACCATGCTGGGTTGGAAGATACCGGAGCCACTCCCCTTAGGATCATTCCCAAATGCCTCCCCAGACCCTCTGGAATCCACCAAAAGGTCTGCCTCCAATGTGAGCTCCCTGGGGTCAGAGAACTCACTCGCCAACAGGTGTTGGCATAGCTCTGGAAAACAGGGACTTACAATATGCTCTCCAACAATTGGATCACACAGCCCCCTACAAGGGTTAACCAAACTATCCTTCACCTCCCCATCCAGCGCCTTGCACATGTACTCCACACCACTCTCCTGAGATTGGCAAGACAGTATCTAACTATCTCTGTGATTCAACCCACACTCTTCTGGGCGGTCTCCACATTCACACACCAGTATTTCAACCATGGAGGAACCTCTCTCCCTGCTACTCGGTGATGCGACGGCGACCCTCGCGGTTGCGACACACTTCTCCGGTGATGCAACGGCAGACAGCTGTGCTGAAGACACGCTTCTTGGGAGATGCGGCGGTGGCACGCTTCTCTGGCAATACGATGACAACAGCTGCTGCGTCGACACGCTTCTTCTTGTTGCGTCGCGCTTCCAGCTCCCAGCGACACGCATGCTTCTGCAGATAGTATTCCCAGCAAGGAAATTCAGAGGGGAGCTGGTGGTGAAGTCATTTGTCCCTGAGACTTCAGCAGGAGGCAAGCACAAGTTAAAGCCCTTGGAGCAATATTCTGCAAGATGATGAAAGTCCTTTGAAAGTTCCTTCTCCTCTCCTTGGCACTGAAGACACCACTGTAGGCCAACCCAGCAACACAGCACACTGGAAGGGGGTCAATACAACTCCTAAAGCTTCCTTTGGTTCTTCTCCTTGGAAGAGGTTTGTCTTGTTGTTCCAGAAGTGATCTAAAGTCTTGGGGTCAGGGTCCCCATATTTATACTACTATTCTCTTTGTTCTCTGAAGGCAGAGAGGCCCCTGCCTAGTCCAAACCAGTTCTGGTCAGTCCTGGACCCCTTTGTTGACAAGACTCCTTCTTTCCTTTCACAGTGTAGGCCAGGGACATCCGACGCACCACAGGAGGTAGAGCCAGCATTGTGGGGGGAAGGCACAGCCCTATTCAGGTCCCAGGTGCAGCTCCTCCCACCCATCTACATGCAGATCTCTCTATTCAGCCATGTGCTGACTCACCCTCTCTCCTGGAACCCCCCAGCCCCTGTCACTCACAGAACCAGACACACAATACACAACCTAGCAGAGGCAGGCTTGGACAGTTAAGCAAGAAAATACCTACTTTCTAAAAGTGGTATTTTTAAACACAGAATGTTAAAACCAACTTCACTAAAAGGTGTATTTTACCATTCCGAGTTCAGGCATACTAAACTTGAATTTCTTCCATGTTCCCTGGGTCAGTTAGGATTATAGGATGTAATAATCAAACGGACCATTCTGGCCTATAGGGAACAGGTAGCCTTGCAATAGTGAAAAATGAAAATGGCTGTCACTCCCTATTAGGACATGCCACACACACCAGGGCATATCCTACCTTCTACTTACAAAGCACCCTGCCCTTGGGCCTACCATAGGGGTGTCTGATATGAAGAAAAGGGAAGGTTTAGGGACTGGCAAGTGGGTGCACTTGCCAAGTCGACATGGCAGTCAGAGACTGCACACAGGCTCTGCAGTGGCAGGCCTGAGACACGCTTTACAAGCTGCTTCTGTGGGTGACACAATCAGTACTGCAAGCTCACCAGCAGCATTTGATTTACAGGCCCTGGGCACACATGGTGCACTATACTAAGGTCTGACAAGTAAATCAAATAATCCAATCATGGAGTCACTAATCAATACATCAATTTAACAATAGGGAGAGCATATGCACTTTAGCACTGATCAGCAGTGGTAAAGTGCCCAGAGTCATAAAACCAACAAAAACAGGTCAGAGAAAATACAGGAGGGAGGCAAAATGTTTCAGGGATGACCCTGCAAAAAGGGCAAAGTCCAACACTTGGCATTGTACCCGTCCGGGCCAGGAGCTTTTCCCGTTTAAAGTTCTTTTATTGTGTCGATGATTTCTTTTGAAAATATTGGTCCATTGACTGATATTTTATCTTGTTCGGATAAAGTGGGCAGTTTGCATTTACTCAAGTCGCTTTGGCATTTAGAGACATTCATATAGATTTTGATAAAATTCTTTAAATATATCAAGTATTTTGTTTGGGCTGGTATGTGCAGCACTGTTGGAGTCTAATAATGTTTTTATTTTACTGGAATTTGAATTTAAATTATGAGGCTAGATTCTTTGCATCTTTATTGGATTCACAAAGTCTGATACTTTTTTGTTTATTAATCCACACTCCCGCTCTGGAGCTTATGATTTTATTATACTCATATTTCTTCTTCACTATTTCGTATAGGAGTAGGCTATCTTTAGAGGATATATGTTTTTTCTCAAGCTCTGTAATTATTTTCTAATCTCAGGAGATGTCTATTAGCTTCTTTATTCATGGTGGATTTGATTTTGAGGATCTCTCCTCTACATGTACTTTTTAGTGCCTCCATTCGCGTGAGGTCGGAAGTGTCATCTAATTTATGTTCATTAAGAATATTGCAAATCGCATCTTCATAGCTTTGCCTATTTATTTCTGACGAGATAACTTCATCATTAAAATTCCAAAGGGGTTATTTTTTATTAGGAGCCGGGTCAGGGATGGGTAAGGTGATGCAAGAATGGTCTGATATTACTCTTGGTTCAATAGAGGTTTGATCTATTCTATTTATGGCATTACCAGTTATGAGATGGTAATCAATGTGTGAGTACGAGTTATGGGATACAGGTAGAAAGTATAACCCTTTCTATGGGATTCTGTGTTTTCCAGGTGTCGATCAGGTTAAATTGCTTACACAAATTTCTAAGACTTTTATGTGATTTACTGGGTCGGAAAGGGCAGTGTGAGTTTCTATCCAGAGCTGGATCTAGTGGCAGATTGAAGACCCCTGCAAGTATGTGTGTGGCTGAGTCAGGGATTGTCTTCAGTTGCTTAATGAGTTCCTCCCAAAAATCAGGGTCATTTTTGGTGGGTGCATATATATTTATGATGAAAAATTCTGTGTTGTTTTTAACTAATTTCAAAATAACCCATCTACCTTGCGAGTCAGCTGTACTTGTGACTAGGTTGATATTTGTTTTCTTTGCTATGAGTGTTAGTACTCTGTTTTTCTTATCTATGGCTGCAGAACTTGTCATATCAGAGTATAAATTATTTCTAAGTGAGTTGGATTTTTTGGAATCAATCTTCGTCTCGTGTAGGAGAATAATGTTGCTTTTCTATATATATATATAATCAAGAATCTTCCTTCTCTTGATTGGATGATTGATACCTTTTACATTCAAGGATATTATCTAGATGTTTTGTTGAGTCGAAGTCATCAGGGATGTTTGGTATATGGTAACTTAAGGTTGAGCAGTGTGTGTATATTCCTTTGTGAATGAGCGCTGCCTGGAATATCATAGACTTGTAAGTGTTGATCAAAAGTTTACTAGTAAGGCCATCTAGGTGATTTATAAAACTGTAAATAACTAAAGAAACAATAATAGTAAAAAAAACAGAACGATTAGGCACATAGAGCAGAAAAAACAGTCCCATAGACCACTCGCACCCCCATCACCCCACCCTGCCAAGAAATGAACAGGTATGGTGATAAGTGGAAGAACCCTTCCCTCAGAAGAACAAGTTTAAACATTTCAAATTATATGCAATTAATTTGCCTAGTTAAGGATTACTTAACAGCAATCTTAGATCTTGAGGCCAATCTGACCAATGGTTAATTATTACTTACACCAGTTCCCATATGTTATTGATGGGGTTCATTCTTATATTACGGTAGACCGCTGTACCAAACACTTTGAGAAATAAACTTTAACAATCGTAGCAATTTTACTAACAACCCCATAAGTTCTATGGGAGTATTCATCATTTTATGCATACTTATCTACTATTGCATCATAAAGTTGTGTAGAAAATAGCCATATATAGTGATCTAAATCTAGTGACTAAATTGAACAAGAGACCAGTCTGGTCTATTCAGTAAGGAAAACATAATGCCATTAGGTCAGAGGTAAGCAAGAGCAAGGCGAGCACCAGCAAAGAGACAAGAAGGTACCAGCGTTTATGAGCGACATGTATATCTGGTGATAAGTGGACGTTTCAACACTAACAGACCTGTCATGATGTAACCATAAATTTCACAGGTGTATATTGAGTATGAGAACTATATATCTCACATGCGTCATACATTCAAGCATTGAAAGACAACAGTAGTACACTGGTGACTAGTTCAGATCATGTTGATGTATGAACAACAAATTCATGCGAGTTAATGTTAGGTTAGGTTCTCGAGCTTGTAGAGCTGTGATTTGAGGTGTCCATAAGTGCTTCTTCTTTTTTGACAATAAATTTTTTCAAAGTGACGTGATTAGTAAATATAAGTGGAGTCCCTTGAACTACGAAGCAATATTTAGCTAGGCCCACAAATGAGAATTGATAATTCATGTCTTTAAGTCTTAGATGGAGGGCCAGGAAGCCCGTCCTTGTTTCAACCGTTTCTTTACAATAATCATGAGATCTGAAAATGTTTGAAAGTTTCTATGTCTGTTCCTGTCTTTCAAATCCGAAAGTTGTTTTGTGAGTGAGTTTGAGGTACTATTAAGTGTTTGAAGGAATTTAGTCATTTTAGCATCTGAGTCCTCCAGGTGGGTAACTGATCCTACTTTCTGCTTCTGCAGTTCAGGAGTTGGTTTCTGCAATGTTTTAAAAGATTGCGAAGATCTCATTTTGCATAATATCTGTGTTTTCTTTAATTGGCTGTGCTAGTTTGTGGAAATCTGTGAGTTTTTTCAAGATATTTTCCATTGTTGAATTGATCTCTTGTTAACTTTTAGTAGGAGAGTCAGGATTCTACAGAACAGCCTTGATACTTTACAGGCTTGTTTTGTTTTCTTTATCTGCCATTTTTGTTCGAGAGAATACTTTCTTGAGGCTTTAGTAGAGAGCAGAATTACCCTTCTGACCGCTTCCGGTGGCAGAGACAGTGACAAGGTTAGTCCTAGAAGCTGGTCAGGGCCCGTCCATTGGTTGTGGAGTTTAACAGGCCTTTTCTTCCTTTGACAAGACCTAGACATGCTTATAGAGAGTTAGATAGTTTGACATTCAGATCAATGGATAGCACAAGTTTCTGAAGACACCATGAAGTACTGGGTATTTTAGTCCCAGCGGTGCAGGGGCACACACCCTATGACTTCTGGGTTCACCCTGTTCCAGACCTACAGAAACACAGAGTCTTCTGGGTGAAGTCAAAGATCGTTTATTGGCTGCAGACCAATTACAGGTATCCTAGAAGTACAACAGCGTGTATGTTCTCAGGAGACTGCTGAAAATCACAGGAACGGACTTCATCTTAAATACACTTTTCCCTGCCTCAAGCATACATTCCTAGGTTTTATGATACGGTAATAAAGAAGTGTACATTACAAAGAAAAGGCAGAGTCATGATGACCATCCCACATTCCAGTTCAGCCAGCCCACAATGATTTACACAGTAAGGTTCAGATCCCACATTTGATATCGATAGACCCCCCAATAAACATGAGCATCTCCTGTTTTGGGAAATAAGTCATAAAGCAGGAACAAGGTGTGAAAGAGATTAGCCGGAGGTTTGTGTAGAATGAAAGGGTTTTATGATGGGTCAAGCCCTGATGCTAATCACAGGTGGACGGAGGAAGGGGAGCTCGTGAGACCAGTTTGACCCGGGGCAGCAGAGCCAGCTGCCTAGGTCACCAAGAAGTCACGGGAAAGCACATGTACTGTGAGGCCCGTATTGGCTCCATTATAGCCTATGTGAGGGCAATGACAAGATGGCCACCGCTTCCAAAATGGAACCCGCGTAGCGAAGCAGAATTACGTGTACACAGTGCATTCATAGCTAGAACGATATATAAAGCACTCGTACATGCTGCATTTACCATTTGCGGTTTGCTAAAACAGAGATAGACAGGGGTAGGGCCCTGTCCCCTACGCGGTGGCAGAGATTAAAGTACGACAGACCCTCCTTTTGCCCTTACATAGGCAATCACTATACTCATCTCAATCCGAGTCTAGGTCAATGTTCGCAAAGTCATGGAGATGTTGCTGTAGCATCATCCTATTACTTAGCTCGTCCCTCGATACAGGTTTCCTTACACATAAGGTAGCACAGAGGCCACATATCGCAGGAGCACACTGTATGCACAGACAGAACAGGAAAAGAATGGCTAAGATAATTCCAATGACCATCAGAACTTTCCAACCCCAGGCAGATATCAGTTCCCAGAACCACCCCACCAGTGACCAGTCTCCCTTATCCACGTGTATGGATTCAGATATTTTATGGAGTTTGGAGATGGCTTGATACACTGTTGGAGCGTTATCTGGTATGAAAATGCAACAACTGGATTGAATAACCTTACATACCCCACCGCGGTCTGCAAGGATAACGTCTAGAACCATGCGGTTCTGTAAAGTCATAAGGCGATCCGCTTGGAGCTCAGCTGTCAGATTACCAAGGGCACCAGCCGTTACATTAACAGTGGATTCAACCACACGTGTCAGTTGTCGCAGGTTCCTACTATTCACCATAGGTCCCCAAAACGGCAGGAAACCCAAGAAGAAGTCTCCCGCTTCCTGACCGGCGGTATCCTCCTTACTAATCACGCCTCTCACAACTCTAGTCTTGTGATAATCAGAGGCAGCAGTAAATGTAGGCGGTAGCAGATTTGCAATATAACATGTGCCCGAGAAATCAGGGGGAAACCACGTATATGCTCGGTCATTACAGATGAAATATGTGCCCTTGGCAGCTAAAAACGCAGGGGAAAACTGTGACGGGAAAGTGTACGTTTCAGTACAGTCACTTCTTCCCAGTTGAGCTCTAGGATTCTGACCATTACCCTGTAAGCAGAACCGACCCATGTGGGGTACGACCCAGATTGGGGATGAGATTTTTCGCTGTCTTTCACCCAGACTAATACTATACCCCGTCGCGTTCCATCCTACATAAGGTCTCAATTCTTCTTTGGGAATGGATGAGTATGCATCAATATCCCTACTCATATCGGCAACTCCTTTCATCAAAGCCTTATTATTGGTGATAGGTCTGATGGAACGCGGTTGGCGAGGGGAGTACGTATCTAGAGCATAAAGAAACATGGTCTGGAATGCCCATGACGATCCATTGTAACTAAATGGCAGCACCAAATAAGGAATACCCTTGTTAATGGTATGTGGCATTAACCCACACACCCAGCAATTGGTCGTATTCATTACTAGTTGGTGCTGGTGCAAAAGCTGGATAAACGAGTTATTTACAAACTCTGATCGTCTGGTCTGTTCGTGCTCAGGCAGAGGGTGAAAAGAGTGAGAGGAGGCAGTAGAAAGAGGTATAGGCTGTACAGTGGGTGCAATGGGCTTTTGAGCGGAGAAAAACACAAATCCTACAATAAACATTATTATACTACACAGTGTAAAAAGGCACAAAAATACAAAACATTTACTTTTTACAATTCTACACATCCTTGCTTTAAAGTTCATTTCCTCAACGGGTCTCTCCATCTTGAAAAACTCCATCCTCTAAACGGGCCGCTCGCGGCGGATGAGTTTCTTCTGCTAAGGAGTACGCCTGTCAGTCCAGGGAAACGCCCTAGACCAACCAGAACCGTTGACCTAACGTCTTCGGCCTGTACCCCAAAGTTTTGGCACCGCGACCCTGCGGCTGAACCCGGATGGTGGTTCGAAATACAAAAATCAGGAAAGTCCTTCAGATGGGAGAGCCAAAATGTCAACAGAGGAAATAGTAAGGAAATCTTTATTTGTCCATGGGCCTTGGTCTCAAATTATAGCGGAGACGGCCAGGTGCTGTTTGGTCTTGGAACAAAAGTTCAGGCTCAATGGTGTCCAGTCGATTTGATGGTGGCACAGCTTCTTGCAGAATATTGTCACTGTCTTGGTCTGAAACTGTGTCTTTTATGCGTGCGTCACTGAATAGTACAAAACGAGGTACAGTGTCTGCCTCAGAGTCGGCGATACCCTCCTGGACCCATTGGTCGTATGGCAAAGGCAAGGGGACTACTTTGCAGTGGGTGCCATGGATCCAGTGCTTCTTCCCTTTTACTCGCACCGCTGATCTTGTTGATAGAAGCACAAGGTGAGGGCCGATCCAGCGAGGCTCGTCGTTGCTCTTGCGCTGGAAATTCCGGACCAGGACCCACGAGCCAGGGTTGATAGGGTGCCCAGGAGGTTCAGAAGCTTGAGGAAGAGTATCATGTACCTGTTGGTGCAAAACACGCAGTTTAACAGTCAAATCATACAGGTAATCGAGTAGTACTGGATGCTCAATCTCACTAAATTTCGTAGGCCTCGGTACACCCCATACGTTGGCCGGGCGGCCAAAAACCACTTCGTAAGGACTAAGTCCCACTCGTGAGTGTATGGTCATTCTGGTGGACAGGAGTGCTAAAGGCAGAGCGTCAGGCCATTTAAGACCGGTGCTCGCCTGAATTTTGGCCAGCTTGAGCTTCAAGGCTCCATTGTAGCGTTCTACTAGTCCAGCTGATTGGGGGTGATTTGCAGCATGGAACTTTTGCTTTATGCCTAAACCTTCACATACATTCTTCATCACTTTACCCACAAACTCACTTCCATTATCACACCACACCATTCTTGGCATTCCAAACCTAGGGAAGAACTCTATCACGAGGGCTTTGGCTGTGGACAAGGCAGTGTTATCTTTCAGAGGGTAAGCCTCTATCCATTTCGAGAAAGCACAAACAACCACCAGTACATATTTCAGGTTGTTGCACCTTTCCATGTGAATAAAGTCCAGCTGCAAGACTTCGAATGGACATGATGGGGGTGCAAAGTGACCAGCTGGAGTTGGGGTTCCCCTACCAGGGTTGTATTTCAAGCATACCATGCAGTTCTTGACCACATTCTCTGCACACTTGGGAATCCCAGCATTCTGCCATACTGGAGCCAACAACTTACAAATTCCTTTCGTACTGATATGTGCCATTCCATGTGCCATAGTGACCACTGGGAGTACATATGCGTCAGGTAACAACCATCGCCTATGTTCTGTCAGATCAATCCAACAACCATTCTCATCCAACTTACCCATACTTTCTCTCCACTTGCTTAATTCTTTCTCTGTAGCTTCAGCTTGAAGCGACTTCACACTCTCTATTGTGTTCTCACACATTCCAACATCGTCAACCCATCTTGCGGGGCCTGCAACATACATTCTAGTCTTTACATTCTGTGCTGTTTCTTTCGCGGTCTCATCAGCAAACGCATTCCCACGTCCAACATCATCTGTGATTTTCCTGTGCGCACTGCATTTCATGATCGCAACTTGCAACGGTAGGGTCAGTGACTCAAGGAGATCATTCACCAACTTGCCATTCTGAATTTTAGCTCCATGCGACGTCAGGAACCCACGCTCTTTCCACAAACGCCCAAAATTATGAGCCACGCCAAAGGCGTACTGGCTATCTGTGTAAATATTCACTCTCATTCCTTCAGACAACACGCATGCTCTCGTGAGGGCGATTAATTCTGCTGCTTGGGCCGAATTATGTGGCACTCGTGCAGTTTCCACAACTGTGTGTAAAGTCGTGATAGCGTATGCAGCAGTTGTGTCACCATTGGGGAGCTTGAAACACGAACCATCCACCCATAGAGTACCATCACACTCAGTCAGGGGAGTATCTTTTAGATCCACTCTCCCTTTCGTCTCTTCTTCCGTTCTGAACAAACAGTCATGCTGCTCAATCTCATCTAAGTCTGCTGGAATTGGCAATAACGTAGCTGGATTCAGCGTGTTGCATCTCTTTATGTGTATGTGATTTGCTAACAGTGTGAGCTCATAGCCTGATAATCGCGCACTAGTCAAGTGTTGTGTCTTGGTTCTGTTTAACCCCTTCAGCGCGGCGCGGATTTCCGCGCCGTGCTGAAGGTTCCGTGCGCGGGCGGGGCCGTGACGGAGCGGTTCCGTCATGCGCACAGCGCGACCGTCGCGCATGACGGAACCGCTCCGTCACAAGCATCGAAGGGGTTAACAATGTGTCTACAGCATGTGGAACCATAACGATCAATGTGTTGTCCATTACCAAACCAGCAGATTGTCGGATAGACATAGCTGCAGCGGCTGTCGCTCTCAGACAGCTTGGCAATGCCCTCGCTACAGGGTCTAAGGTTGATGAAAAATACGCGCATGGACGCGGTCTGTCGCCAAAAGGCTGTGTTAACACTGACAACGCACATCCATCTTTCTCGTGAACATACAATGTAAAAGGCTTACTGTAGTCAGGGGTACCCAACACAGGAGCTGAACACAATGCATTGCGCAATTCCACAAAACTTTTCTGGCACTCTTCAGACCATGGGATAGGATTCGGTGTGTCTTTGCATGTTAAGGCTAACAAAGGTTTTGCCAACAAGGAAAAATTAGGGATCCAGTGCCTACAGTATGAAGTGATGCCCAAGAAAGCACGTACTTCTCTCTGTGTTCTTGGCACGCTCAACTGTGCAATGGCTTGAATTCTTTCTGGGGTCAGTTTCCTTCCCTCCTTCGACAAGAGATGACCTAAGTAGGTCACTTCTTGTCGACAATATTGCAACTTAGAGAGAGACACTTTGTGATGGAAAGCAGATAAATGGCGCAACAATGACAATGTGGCTTCTTTGCAGATCTGTTCAGTATCCGCGGCGATTAGTAAATCGTCCACGTATTGAATCAGAATAGCGCCACTAGGTAACACAAGTGCATCAAGCTGCGCTTTCAAAGCTTGGCTGTATATTGATGGACTCTCACAGTAGCCCTGGGGAGCGCGTTTGAAGCGGAAGCTTCGGCCTCCCAGACTAAAGCCAAAAATATCTCTGCTCTCCTTCGCAATTGGGATGCTAAAGAAAGCATTCTTTAAATCGATCACTGAAAACCATGCAGCAGAGGCTGGGATCATCGTTAACAAGGCAGTTATATCAGGGACAACTGGAAACTGTGGCACAACAATCTTATTAACCTCTCTAAGATCAATCACAAATCTGTAAACAGGTAGCTGTGAAGGGTCCGTTCGTTTTAAGACAGGTAAAATCGGACTATTACAAACGTTGCCTCTTGTTTCTTCAATCACACCCTTATTAATCAAGTCGCTGACAATGTCTAACAGTGCCTTCTGACCTTCATTAGATATCTTATACTGGGGAATACGTGGCAGTCTGACATTAGTCTTTAAAGTTACCACGTATGGCGGTATCTCCAAGAGGCCCACATCGTTGGGACCAGTAGCCCAAAGGGCATCCGGAAGGGATGACAATTCAGGTGGCATTGTATTTTTAGACAAGTACATTGGGGAAATCACTTTCTTGCCTAATGTAAGTTGTACTCCTGATGGTGAACAATACAATGTAGCACGCAATCTTTTCAGCAAATCTAATCCCAACAAATTCTCACCACAACCTGTTGTCAGAATCAGGGGTGCTTTCAGCTCGCAAGGCCCAATAGTAAGTGACATGGGACTAGAAATCGGGTTCCTAACCGGGGCGCCAGAAAAACCTACTGAAACATTTATATCGCCAGACAAAGGTGCGCCAGGGAGTTTTGAATGCTTGATTGAACTCTTTGCAGCACCAGTGTCTAGCAGAAAAGGCTCCGTTACATTTGCTGTAGTCACCTTAACATACGGTCCACTCTGATCCACTGGCACTGAAACAACTCCCTCTCTCTGTCTACGGCTTTCCTAGTAATCATTATTTTCTGCATCTCCGTCCTCTGCATAATAATCATTATTATAATACTGAGCCGTATTACTAGTCGCATTGGCTTGCTGATCAAAGCTATTAATGGCGCTTTGGGGCGGAAGAGGACGTGCGTTCTGGGGAACACTTCCACGCCCTCTGCCTCTAGGAGCTTGTTGACCACCCCTACCTCTTGCGCCATACACATTACCGTTCCGCTGCATTAATTTAGGGCAACTATATTTAAAATGACCTTCCTCTTTGCAGTATGAACATTGGTTGGGACCTACAGGAACACGTGGTTGATAATACCCATTCATTTGCTGATTGTTCTGAAATTGTTGGGGTTGGTGATAAACACCTTGGGGTTGCCTATAATTATTCTGACCTCCACGTGGCGGATAGGCCTGCTGCAAAAGGACCTTTGTCTTTAGTTCCTTCGTTTTCTTTTCTGTCCTATCTTTCTCGTCCTTATCTCTGTTTTCATAATACTGTGCAGTAGCCAGTATTTGCGCTGAAGAGGAAACAGCCCAAGAACTTTCTGAATCTTTAACTTTTTACACAGGTCAGGAAGTAGATTCTGCACAAACTTATCCACAAATAACTGTTGGCCACCCTCAGTACTCATATCTTGCCCACTGTGGTCAACAAACGTTTCTTCAAGCCTGGTAAAGAAGTCTGACACTGTCTCATCTTTCTTCTGCTTGCATGCAGATAGCTTGTCCCAATTTACGCGCATCGCAGGCATTATTGTCTTCATATACGTGATGATTCTACCAGGGAGTTCTGCTATTAAAGGCTCAGGTTTCGCGCCACCAGTTTGTCTAGCGTCAGCGGCAATAATATCAGCCCATGTAGCACCTAGTTCTGCATCGTGATCTGTATTACGAATTGATCCCCATAGAGGCTGTGGAACAACATTACCAAACAACATGTCTATGTCGGCCAGATTCATAACGCATGACCCTGCTGTCTGTGACAACTCTTTATAATAACCTGCAGGGTTTTTACGGGGGTCAGGCAATGTCTGCTTAAGCGCTAACACCTCAGAACGCTTCCATGGCACATGCACCCAAACACGCTGGAAATGCGCTGGCACAGCAGCGATACCGGCATTGGCGTCAGCTGCAACTGCTTCCTTCCATACCGGGGGAACTTCTCTCATGGGGTATTGTTGCGCTTTTACCTTCTTCCCCACAAGGACATCAGGTTCAAACAATGACTGTTGACAATCATTATTCCTGAAGGACAATACAACCGCAACTGCTTTATCTACCTCGCTATCCACAATTATACCAGTTCCAAAATCAAACCTCACTCTACACAACTCCTGCGGGCTCGGGTCTTTACCACTATCCTCCAATTCTTCACAGAGAATTTCGCACATTTTCTCAAAAACATATCTCTGTTTTGGGGCATCCCACTGATGGAAAACGTTGACAACTGATTCCACATCATACAGTGAAGGGAAAACAATCCATCTACGCGCCATACTATCTATTACCTTTTTCTCATCAGGGTTAGGCAATTGACTACGCAGTTGCTTACGCTGCAAACCAGGAGTCGCACCAGATGACTCAAAGAGAGGCGACATTAATGTAGTAACCACATTAGCTAAGCGCTGTCGCGCTGAAGGAGAAGCTGAGGCGAAAACAGGGGGAAAAACAGAGGGGAGAAAAGAGGATGCAGAAACAGGTACCGGAGTGGTACAAGGAAGAGTATCAGGGGAGGCAGCTACTGAACTAGACAAAGTCGTAGGAAGTGTGGGGGCAGTTGGAAACACGGCTGGCGGCCCTTGAGAGGGCTGCGCTATATGGACAAGAGCCGGCTGCGCAGCAGCTGGCGGTAGCGGCAAGGCTTGCAGTATATTAACTGGAGGTGGCATATTCACAAGCTGGGGAGGTGCCGTGGCATTTTGAGCATACGGGGGTGGCGAACTCAACAAATGCGACATCAGGGGATCTTTCTCCTTTTCTTTGGACTCATTCTGCTTAGAGTGTGGTAAAGCTGGGTAACATTTGTCGATCCCTAACTTACGCTGCCTGTGCAATTGCTCATTCATCTGCTCCTCCTCATTGTCTTTGAATTGTACAGCTGCTTGCATTACTGTCATACCTTTCTCTCTCTTATTCTTTTTCGCTAGCTTTATTTCCTTTTGTTTGGCTTCTTTTCGCCATAGGCGGAAAGAATCAAACATCGCCGGCCGGGCTTTCTTTTTGAACAATTTAATTTCTAAGTTATCTAAAATATCGGTATCGAAACTACCATTTTGGGGCCATTTTAAAACACCGTCTTTCCTGGTGTAGTGGATCCATACTTCGTTATATGCAATGGGGCCTACGCCATGCTTTACATAGAGCTCATAATTTGGAGTTCCAACCGGAGGAACCGGACATGATTCTTCCAGCTGGAAATCTTTTCCACAACCCAAACAAAATATTCTACCAAATATTCTAGAACCAGGCATCTTCGCTCACTAGTCTAGATCTAAACGTCAGAGGATTATCAATTACGATAGTCTCGTGAATACACAAGTCCTCTGGCTTTGGCGTTTGCAAACTCCAAATTACCAAAACAAAACGATCCCGAAGGATACCAAACAAATGGGAGACGCTCCACTTATACTTAACTGAATATTGCTGATCGATGGCGTCACCAGAAGACTCTCTCGATTGTTTCGCTCTCTCAAACTCGTCAAGGGTCCAAAACAGGTCGATTAATCAGGGCAGCAGTCCTTCGTAGCCATCGGGACGCGGAGAACCTCGCAGAAAAGACTTTCGGACCACGTCGACATGCAGGGGTCGATGAAGTGGCGGCCTTCCTCCAGAATTTCCACACGAAGCTCCTCACGAACCTCTGGCTTGGACTGGTACCGCTGAAATCGTCCCGAGTTGGGCGCCAAACTGAAGTACTGGGTATTTTAGTCCCAGCGGTGCAGGGGCACACACCCTATGACTTCTGGGTTCACCCTGTTCCAGACCTACAGAAACACAGAGTCTTCTGGGTGAAGTCAAAGATCGTTTATTGGCTGCAGACCAATTACAGGTATCCTAGAAGTACAACAGCGTGTATGTTCTCAGGAGACTGCTGAAAATCACAGGAACGGACTTCATCTTAAATACACTTTTCCCTGCCTCAAGCATACATTCCTAGGTTTTATGATACGGTAATAAAGAAGTGTACATTACAAAGAAAAGGCAGAGTCATGATGACCATCCCACATTCCAGTTCAGCCAGCCCACAATGATTTACACAGTAAGGTTCAGATCCCACATTTGATATCGATAGACCCCCCAATAAACATGAGCATCTCCTGTTTTGGGAAACAAGTCATAAAGCAGGAACAAGCAGGTGTGAAAGAGATTAGCCGGAGGTTTGTGTAGAATGAAAGGGTTTTATGATGGGTCAAGCCCTGATGCTAATCACAGGTGGACGGAGGAAGGGGAGCTCGTGAGACCAGTTGCCCAGGTCACCAAGAAGTCACGGGAAAGCACATGTACTGTGAGGCCCGTATTGGCTCCATTATAGCCTATGTGAGGGCAATGACAAGATGGCCACCGCTTCCAAAATGGAACCCGCGTAGCGAAGCAGAATTACGTGTACACAGTGCATTCATAGCTAGAACGATATATAAAGCACTCGTACATGCCGCATTTACCATTTGCGGTTTGCTAAAACAGAGATAGACAGGGGTAGGGCCCTGTCCCCTACGCGGTGGCAGAGATTAAAGTACGACAACCATCGGTAAGAAGAATATTATTTCCAATTTAAAAATCTGCTCTTGGAATATACAGGGCCTAACCGATGATGAAGACAAATGGGACGCAATACAACTCCTGACGTGCTATGACATCATTACATTGCAAGAAAATTGGGCCCTGCAATCAATAACTTGGCAGAGATTTCACAGTCTACCAATCAAATGCAGCAGCTTCACAGGTAGGGGTCAAACCTCGGGAGGGGGGTCAATTTATGTCAAAAACAATCTGGTAGTACAGATATCGCATCTATGCAAGGGAAACGTAGATTATATATTTCACAAGCCAAGGATTTTAAAATCTGACATGCTCAGCCAGGAACAACACTCCATGATTTTAGGCTGTATCTACCTTCATCCATCTAGGATTAAATGAAAAGCAACTTTAATCAGAATACTACGAGCAATAAGCAACCTCTACTCTCAGCGCCCAAATGATCAATGGATAATAATAGGAGATTTCAAAGTAAATCTAATGGAATCAGATCTAAACTCCTCTCTAGTAGCACTGGACAACCACATCTGGTCCATCCCAGTCATAACTAGTCCGAACCAACGAAAAGACAACCATGGACTAAAATTGGAAGCCTATTTCAACCAACAGGGCCTTCGAATCCTAAATAGAAGATCAGCCACCGACTAGCCTGCAGTTTACACTCACTCTTCATATTCCAGATTGGCCACACTGGATTATATCTGGGTCTCGATTGCCCACTTTCACTCAATTCAAGAATTCATTGTAATTCCATCAGTGGCAAGCGATCACGCAGTCATTGGCTGCAAAATCCTGTCTCCACAATGTCACTGGACAAAAATTAAACTGATCAGTTAGGAGGACAATTTGGAACCAGTTAAAAAGTAAGGTGGTCGACAGAAAATCAAGAAAAAATGAATAAAGAAGTGGAACGCATCTTGAATACAGTAATCCAGGAAAATGGTGAATTATTGATGACAAAATCTTGGGAACTGCTATTGGAAGAAATAAGAGAAAAATTAATCACCGGGATGAAGACAAGAATGAATAACTTACCTCCAAAAAATTATCACATTACAAAACAAAAACAAACAATAGAGAAAATAAAACACAAATTAAATAACATCATGCACAGAACCACTAACAACAGTTTTAAACATAGATCACTACAGTCAAAGGTCTCAGCAACTCGCCGGGACTACAGGAAAGCAAGATTCACCCACAGGAGAATGATGGAAGACAAATGCTGGGAAAAAGGGCATGAAATTATAAAATCGCAAGACCAGAAGCAATTTTAGAATAGGATGAATACTTTCTTTAGCTCAAACCAGCGACCAATAATAATCAACATTTCGCCCATAGTTGGGAAAATCAAATACGATCACTCTATGTGGAGCCATCTAGTGATGTAGGCAAAAATCCGAATATGTTGGATACTAACAACGAATCAAGGAGCATGGAGTCACCAAATCAATCCCATGACCCAAACCAAATAACCCCCGACCTAGTGATGCATATTATCAAAAAAAATGCGATCTGGAGGGGCGCCTGGTCCAAAATACATCTTGTATATGGTGTATAAGGGAATGGCACTTAAATGGGCCTCACTCATGATACCCTTATTCTGGGACTATAGATCAGGAGGAAGCATTTTAAAATCATGGAGGGGCTCCCTCCTGGTCCCAATACACAACAAAGGATTGCAATCCAACCCTGACAAATGCTCGATGATCACGCTCCTAGAGGCCAATGGGAAGTGCTATATCAGTACACTATTGCAAGAACTGACAACCTGGGTGGAAGAGCACAAATTGATTCCACATACCCAAACAGGCTTTCAAAAGGGATGCCACATCGAAGACAACTTTGTCTGTATGTCCCACCTGATTGAGACCACGCTTGCAAAAAAAGGGAGGGCTTCGTATCTAGCATACATCTATTTCCAAACAGCATTTGATAGTGTGGCCCATCCGAGATTGTGGATAAAATAAAAAAAAACTGGGGCATTGACAATATACTACTAAAAGCACTTATTGCCTTGTACTCAGAAACCTGTGTCAAGAAGATATGGTTCTCCTCTGGATGGTCCACGACCAAAAAAATAAAAAACAACTTGGGACAAAAGCAAGGATATATACTGGCCCTGATGCTTTTGAACCTGGACAAGTGTAGTGTTTGAAGACAATGTGACATGAGTTGAGATGCAGAATCTAGTCTAAACGGCGAGGTGTATTGTTCTTATGTTGCCTGATACCGGGATTCTCTGGAGCAGGAAGGCCATAAACCTGGAAATAGTGCACAAGATACACTCACTCATCAAGGGGCATATTATCAAGCCAGGCGATAAAATTATCGCCGCTTTAGCGGCAGAAAACTGCCGCTAAAACGGCGATAATGGGCTTGATAATATGCTCTATGGAATTCCAATTGAAGCCCATGTTAGACGTCCTTCACATCTAACATGGGCTTCAATTGGAATTCCATAGAGCATATTATCAAGCCCATTATCGCCGTTTTAGCGACAGTTTTTTGCCGCTAAAGCGGCGATAATTTTATCGCCTGGCTTGATAATATGCCCCCAAGTGCTGTAAGATGGAGATCGCATCTAGGTGGGCCACCAACCAGAGACTTTTCTTGTCTTCCGTATCCTGAAACACTTATTTGCCGAGCCAAAGACTTGTAAACAACATGGAATTGTGCCAAAATGGTGTGTCTATCAGACAGAAGCGTAACAGGGAGAAATATCTTTATTTCTCCTAGTTACTTGCTCTTTCCATCTGTGCTGCTTTCTGCAGCACACATAGGAAGAGGAATATACCTCTAAGGATTGTTTTTGTGCAGGAAGGTGTCCCTACCTGCACACAAAACTTTATAATACATCCTATAACTCAAGACTCCTTGCACAATTGTGCAAGAGTGTCTGCATTGGTGCTAAGCAGAGTACAGTGTGCCAGCACAAGTACAGGGAAGAAATGTTTTGTATCTTTGCACACATGGAGCATTTTTGTTCTTTCCTTTTCACGCAATGCAGCGCAGCAAGTTCCCTTGCGTTGCCACGAAATGTACCTACCAATATTTACTAGGTGTGATAAAAGTTCCTCAACTCATAATTCCGATAATTCCGATATGTGGACTAACAGAAACAGAAGCAGATATCGCAATTATATGTGTGATTGTAATAAGGCCGTAAGACATGAGGTATAGAAAATAAAATGGAATTAGAGGAATTTACCGCACCCCGAGTTATCAATATCTACAGTATGGGTGACCTGCTTCTCACAGCACGTGATATCTATTAGTGACTACACATGTGATTATTCAAGTTAATGTCAATTGCAGAATGCATATTTGAACGTTGCCAACAATTCTGCTGTGAAAATAGCATGCACAATATAAGACCTGCACTACAAATATTTTACACTTTCGAGGGAAAAAAAACAGATAGTATGAATAAACCTATAACTGACGTTTTTGCTCCATTATTCGAAAACTCTCATATTTATTTTATCCCCGCCCTGTCAAAATGTCAGATGTGCATGTATATTAAAGTCTATTAATATCATAAATTCAGATTCAGGGCGGGCATTAATAATACATAGAAGATTTCTGCTGCATATATGGCATATTTCTGTAAATTGAATTGTTGTTGAATGCATTTTGTCTGACTGGTCAAACATATGTACACATGAAATGTGTTTGCGGCATTCTTTACAGCATATTTATGTGCATTTATTCAATAAATCCTTAAAGGAAAAGAAAATGAACATCCTAGCAGGGAAGAGGAGCTGTATATTATTCTCCAATATTCCACCCAGGGCTCTTTTTCACTAGACACTCATTTGCAAGAGAAACAGGAGCCTCGGGTATTTACTAGATTTGGCCTGCATTTTCCTAGGGTGCGCTTTTATATTAAATATTAAGGTCGATGTTTTTTCCTGTTGTGCATCGTGACAGTTATTTGCTTTGTACCCCACCTCTCTATGAACATTGTATCACATGGCGAATCAGTAAAAATATGTCTGCGATTGTTGAGCTCCTTTGAGACGTATTTTTTGGTGGCTGAAAGAATAAAAGACACCAGTAAGCTGACTATGGCATTATAATAACATTTTGCGCGGAATCATTGATGCTCAAATGTGCATTTTTTCCCAAGGACAACATCCATTCCCACGGTTTCAATTTTTGCATAATCGTAATATAATGAGCGAATCCATGAATTATGTGGCGCAGATGGTTCCCGATGATCGTGCCTAATGCTTTACTTCCGCTGCAAATTGAAATAGCTGTTTTTGGGACATCTAATCAAAGCAATGCTTCGAGCTGTCTTAGAGCCATAGGAAGAAACCCGTTTGTAAATATTATACATTCCTGAGTGGCCTCAGATATTCATATCATTTTAAGCTACTTATCAGTTTAGGTTGAAAGTCTGTACTGTGGACTGGAAATGTGTGCACACCTTTTGCCGTTGCCTTTATTGAGGGGTGAACATATGCTGCATCATGCTAGTATGTGGATGAGAGGTCAGTTTGCAAATAACTTCAGAGCTTTGCATGTTTCTACTAGACAAAGCAGTCGATTCTTCATCATTTTGAGGTCACCATTTTAAGGACTATGACTCTCCTCCTCTGCAATAAGATAGGAACCTGAAGAACTCATTCCTTACCCACTACTCTTAATCACTACCAAACGACAGAGGGGCATACGTACAGGGAGTAGTTAACGCCGCATTAGCGGCACTTTTCCGACGGTGTTGTGGCGAGATTTTTATCGCCTCATGTACAAGCTGCCACTAACATCGGATAGCGGCAGTTTTGCGGTGAAAGCGTCCATTATAAAAATCGCCATTTCTGTTACCGATAATGACATGCAAGGGAGGCGTTCCCGTGCAAAAACGGCTGCTAACCCCACATAGTGATATTTAGAAGGGGATTTCTTAAGTTTGGAGGACCAAAAAAACTGCCTCTAACTGCAGTTAGAGGCAGTTTTTTAAGACCAGGAAATGGCTGGTCTTAAAAATTGAGATAACCCTTGGGACCTCATTTCAGCAGGTTTTGTTGCTGGACCGCGCTGAGAGCAATGCTGCTGTGCTGCCCTGCGACAGAACTAGAGGACAGGACTGCGCACCATCAATAAGATAGTGCGCAGTCCTGGGCCTCACTCATGAAAGGTGTTGCAGCGCTTTGACGAGACAGCTTTGCAACACTTTTCACTACCCCCTTCTTGCCACACCACGGATGCGCTGTATTTACTGGACAGCGCTCCGTGATGCAAGCAATGACAGATACGTCTGGAGTCCTGATGTATCTGTCTGCGCTAAAGTCACCCATTGCTGCAGTTGTGTTACAACCATGACGCAACTCCAGCAATGAATGGGGCCAGCCTACACCTGTGGCATGGCATCACCCTTGTGCCTGCCATCATGCAGGCGTAACGTACTGATGCAGTGCCATTCTTGAGGGGTGTCCGGGTGTCGGCGCAGTTGGAGATCCATCAGTGGCGGTTGCGCGCTGCAGTGTCATTGTCTGTAAGCATTAGCGGAGTGGTGGTGCTGAGGGAGTTGACGAGACGTACTTCGTGGCCTTGATCCACCTGCGAAGGGGGCGATGATGGCAGTTGTGTATGGTGGGCATGGTGAAGATGTGATGTACACAATGATGGTCGGTCCAGAAGAGTCTGGTGGTGTGGCTGTAGTTGAAGGTCCCGATGGTGGAGGAGACGTGCTTGACCGTGTGTCCTGCTATGTGGCTTGCTGCGGTGACTAGCTGCTTGAGTCTGATGTTGGGGAGCTACCCAAGGAGGCGGTAGTGTTCTAGTCACTGGGGTTATCTAGGTGAAACTTGAGTTTGCCGAGTAGGATGTTGTCGGGGGATGGGAGAGCCTGGTGTGCAATGAGGTCTACAATGGTTTCGGACAATGGGTGTCCATGGCCCGGGGGGCCTGCAGATGAGGGTGCTGTAGAGGATGGGGTTGGTGTTGGTCCGGATCTGGAAGTTGAGGTGTTCCATGGCCACCGTTGGGTCATTAGAGTGCGTGGTCAGTCGGAGTGTTCTTCTGTAGGTGATGGCAATGCCTCCTCCTGGATGGTGGGGGTGGTCCTTGCGGGTGATTTAGGAGCCCTCAGTGATGGCGATGTCAGGTCTGGAGCAGATGTTGGTCCTGGCAGGCGATGTGGCATCCAGGGTTGATGGCGAGAAGGGTGCTGGCGCCATAAGGGTGGAGTGTTCGAGAGGAAGGGTCCTTGGTGCTGAGCGCGGTCCATGGGCAGATGGACGCAGATGGGCTTACCTTTGGCACTGAAGATATCCATTACAACGCAGGCATTACATCGTGATGCCTTTAGAACGCAAATTCAACAACGCAGGTGCCTCTAAATCGCACTCCATTCCAACGCATTGTGAGGTTAGTAATGTTTTTATTTTTTATTTTTAGGGTGGGTATGGGTTTCGGGTGTCGTAGATGAGATGTGGGGTGTATTATGGGGTATAATTTGAAATTTGGGGTGTGTTTTGGGGTCAATTATAAAAATTGCGGTGTGCATTTGGGTCACATATGATTTTTAGGGTGCGTTTTGGGGGCTCAAAGATGAATTTAAGGGTTCAGGGTTTGCTTTGGAGTGCAAGGGTTAGTGTTAGGGTTGCACTCACTGAAGTGGGAATAGTAATGTTTACATCTCCGCAATCCAACACCTTCCCTACTATTGCAATATGCCTTGTATTAGTATGCAATGTAATGGAATGCGATCTGATGGTATGCGTTGTAACTCCATATATACCTTTGGCAAACCAGTGGTACGCCCACTGGGCATGGCTGCACAGCGGCTACCATTGAGAAGGGCTGCGGGGGGGACTGGACAGCTGGGAGGTGGGAAACGCCTAGAAAAAAACTTGTTGAGATGTGGACGCGGGGGTGTCTGTGTGAGCAGGTGTTGTACATTTTTAGATGAGAGAAATCTTACCTCGAGGCCGGGTCCCTTGTCTTTGTTGCTCTTTCTCTCCTGAGTCTGCTTCCAGGGAAAGGAAGTAGGCAGCCAGGCTCACTCCCCAACGCCAATCTTAATGTTGCAATGCAGCACATGGATTGGTAATTGGTGCCAGGACGAGGCATTCAGCCAGGGGCTGGAGGTGTGGGCATGTTCTGCATGCAGGTTGTAATGCACCCTGCATTGCGTACAGGACAGTGCGCATGACTGCTTTGTGTGACCTGAGCGGTCCGACCAACCAGTCACTGTGCACTTGTGTTGGCCTGCCACTCCACCTCTGCCCTGATCTGTTAGTGGAGCAGCCCTACCCACCCTCCCACCCGCAAAGGAAACATGGCACGATAACATCAGGAAGATATCATCATGTGATGATTGTTCCTCTTCTTGCACTGCTTGAAAGCAGTGGGGTGACGCTCTTCTGCCATAGCGGATGAGCCGACACTGGTGGTGCGTCATCTACAGGTCCTAGGCCTGGGCGACTCGATCCCCGGGCCTCCTCTGCTACCTGTCCCACCTTCTCCTTACCTGGACATTGACACCATGGTGCAATCCACTAAACTGTCTCCAAATCTGTGATTTAGCCAGCAGGAGACTCAGCCAGGTGGGATTTCACAAGAGTGGGTACAGCGGTCACAGCCAAGTCCGCTGGTGAACCTTCTGATGCACTTGATGCAGCAGGGCCCCCTTAAGCGTGAACTTGCAGCGCTCCCCCATCACAAGTTTGGCGCAGCCCAGAGGCCTCACCCTCCACAGCGTCCGGTCAGCGCAACCTCATCTGGCCAGTGATGCAGAGAGGTGCCGCCCACTGTTGGTTATCCTCTCTGTGCACCCCAGTGTAGTGGTGGATCATAGCATGCGTTGCGGACCTCCCTATGTTGCTGCACAGGAGCGCCTCTACCATTCACAGCTCCAAGGGGCGCAAGGCGGTCTTCTCACACAGGTCAGCAACGTGTCCCCATGCGACCGGCCAGACTTCAACACCAGGTACGGGCGATCGCTGTGCCTGAATGTCTACCGCCCAGGCTCATCAACTCCACAGCTCCTCTGCATCCTATTCCAGGTTCCAGACGCAGGTCCAGCAAGGCATCCAGGCTCCAGACGCAGGTCCAGCAAGGCATCCAGGCTCCAGATGCAGGTCCAGTGAGGCATCCAGGCTCCAGACGCAGGTCCTGCGAGGCATCCAGGCTCCCATCCTGGTCATCCTGGATGTTGGGTGGCATGAGGGGGTTGTTGATGTGTGCTGCACTTGGTCCTGGCTGCTCCATTCTGCATTTCATTGTTTTTTTTGCCTATTTGCTATTGGAGGTTGACCGATTGGCTATTTTTTCCATAAAAGACAAAAAAAACTCACGTTGGGCTGACTAACATGGGCAAAAAACACTCATGTCGGGCTGACTAACCTGCATTTTTTTTGCCGCAAATGGCCCATTTGTTGGTTTTTGCTCGCTAACGCCAGAATTCCTATCGCCATCACGCTAATGTTAGCGGCAGTATTCACCACTGATCCCTGAAACTATCGCCATGTAGTGACGTCTTGTACATATGACGCTAACAAGACGATAGTTTTCATTGGTACACAGCGGTAGGAAAACTGCTGCTAACTAGCGTTAGCAGTAGATTTCACCAGTCCTTGTACATATGCTCCAGAGTTTCATATTACTACGCACATGAAGATCTAGCAATTAAACTGCACTTTTCTAGTCTTCCTTACATATTAGCTATCACAAACCCTGAAAGCAGAAAGCAAAAGTACCACTTTAATTGCAGAGACTAAGAGGAGAATAACCATGAGGCAATTGTTGTGTGAAAATATCTGTACTTCCTGTCACAGGAAGGCCTCCTCATTTTGGCATCCAAAATGCAACTCCATTATCTGTACACCGTTTGAAGCCCCCCTCCCGAAAGCAAAATAAGCATCTCCTTCAGAAAGGTGTTCTACAGTGATGGGGGAGTTGGAGAATACATAACATAACCTCATTCTTCAGCTCTATTAAATGTTATGTTAAGAATCTGTCCTGCACCTGATCACGTCTAGAGTCTGCAGACACATAATTGTTACCTGTTCTTCATTTTAGAAGACAATGCCTAGGAGTCTGCCCATTTCCTGTGCTCAGTCCTACTTTCTGGAATAGACCCCTTCTTTTGCATATAATACCACTCGTCTTGGGTGCCAGAGAGCCAGTGCGCATGATGCGTACCCTTGAGTGATGCTCTTGCTGTACGGGACCCTAATCTGACAAAATCTGCTCCCACATGGGTGCCTGAAACCCAAGATTATCTTTTATGGTCTCTAACAACAAGTGCTGCCTAGTGTGCCCCTTGCCTGTGGCATACACCTGAGATTCAGCACGAACGAGACTGGTGAGAGCATTGCGGCCATATTGCTAAGATGCCAGCGATGCAGGCAAACTAAGCGGTGGAGGTGCAGAGGAGGGCAGGAGCACAGATGCCCCTGGGCTGCCGCTGAAACAGTCCTGCAGTGGATGTGAGAGGAGAGTGGCAGAGCCTGGTGGGTCTAAATACGGCTTGCATTGCAGAGAGCTCCCATAGGGCAGGACAACTGCCAGCCAGGGGGACTGCATGCAGACCCCAGTTGGAGGGAGAAGCTTGCATGCCTGGTGGTGCCAAGGGGCTGCTGTTGGAGCCTCATTTAGGCCACAACACCGTGGTGGGTGTGTGGGCCCAGATGGCAGGTACAAAACCATAGGACAGACAGGAGTGCGAAGGGGTCCGGCGAACTGCTGTTGAGGCTCCGGGCCCATACTCAGCATGAGAAGCATTAGTGTGCTGCTAAGTGAAAGCTCATTGGAGAGACCGGTATGGAAGAGCCCTGGCAGCCTGTTTGCAACTCATAGCATCTTTGCTTTTTGTGATGCTGTATTAGGAGGCAGCAACTGAATGTCACCGTAGGCACTGGCCCTCCTTTCAATTATTCATTGGTATGCAGCCCATTAACAAGAGGTCTGCACATCTACCCTGCGGCTGCTAAGGCTTATAAGGGTGAGGTAGGACCCATATCCTGCAAATCCTGGGAGTCATTGGAGGTGGCAGAGGGCGATTCTGGGCTAGATGGTGTGCCACTTCTCGAGGTGAGCTGTGCCCCTCCCGTTCTCCTGTAGTTGGGGCTTTCCTCACCTTGCTGGCAGGCCCCCTCTTGTTCTCCCTCCAGAAAGAATCTCCCTCTGGCTGGTAGTGGGTTTGTGGAAAAGGAAACAAGGCCCTGGAATACCACCATGATGAATCATGTTGGGTGGCAGCCCAAGCTCCAGTTTGAGGAGTACAGGAGTGTGCACTATGCCATGCCAGAACCCAATCAGGATGAAGCTTCAGGGCCGGCCTCAACTAAGGGCACACAGAATGCCGACATGAAAACCCTCCTTAAGGCTATGCAGGAGAACTTAACCTCCATTGATAATAAAAGGGATGCCCTCATTTATGAGACTTGATGCCGTCACACACAAGATCGGCAAACATAAAGCCACATGAAAGAGTCAGAACAAAGAATATCCATGGTTGAAGATATAAGTTGGAGAAAATACTTAAATTAATCACCGCCAAGAATGAAAACCCAGATGCCAGGTCACGCCATAATAATATTTGCCCGGTGGGGGTGCTGGAGTCCACAAACACTGGCAGACTAGAGTTGAAAAGATGCTGGTGACACTAGTCACAACTGAAGCCTTCTCTTGTGTGCTGGAAGTGGAGAGGGCTCATATGTACATGGCGGCAAGTTCACCATCAGGGGGCACTGAACAATTCATTACTGTGTGCCTGTAGAACTTCCACAACAGGTATCCAACACTCAGGATGGCACAAGAGAAATGTACACTCAACTTTGATGGCAATGAGGTCTTACTGTTTCCAGATTTTACTATAGAGGTCCAAGAAGTGAGGCACAGGTTTGCCTCAGTAAAACACAAGCCTGTGCAGTCTAGAATACAATATGCAATGTTATATCTAGCTTTGTTATGTTTCATATAGGTACCCCAATATAGACTCAAGTAGCACCTCAACCTTTCACCTATATTCTCCCCTACTATTACACTACATAATGGTTCTTGGGACTGACCTTTTACCTAGTTACGGTACTGCTTACAGGACGTGGGATTTTCCCTGAAAACTAGCCTCATCCATTATGCAAGATGATTCTTGGAAACTCAGCAGGACTACCATCTCCTGCATAATAACTATGTATAAGGTTCATTCCTTCAGTCATCCTAAGTCCGACATGACACAGCAAGGTAGAACTCCAGAGGGTACCACTTTGGGGATATAAACACAATCTCTTGCTGAGGTAGTCAGAGGAGAAAAGGATTTCCATACCGACACACTGATGTGAGACGCTGAGATTCCTGCACGCAGAGACTCTAGCTCACAGTGGTCTGACATCCCTTGCGGGGTGTCCATCTTAAGACCAAGATGGAGTCCCACAGTCTCTCACTTCAGGTAACAGGGTTGACTTTATCGTAGAGGGATTCTTGGCTTTACACCTACATACATGATAGGTACACTTAGGTACATCTAGTTAGGGTTGCATAGTAGGAGTATGCATTTTATTGTCATGTATTTTAATACTTGCCTGTATTCATTGTTTTAACACAATTGTAGAAATCTACCATCCTTTTACTCTGTTGGTGCCCATAATCATTTATATCTATTACTGTTGTATGGTTGTTACAGCACACCTATTTTACACTAGAATGACACGGTTTCAAAAAATGCTTATTGAGAAACACCCCCACTGTTTATTCTGTGCATCTCTCTGAGACAAAGTGAGCACAAGAGACTGAGTGAAAAGTAATGCACTATTTCAATGATCCCTGTTGTCACAGAGTTGTCATGTTCGATAGTTGCCAAGAACTAATCTCTCCTTGGTAAGACGGGTTCCTAGTGGCACTGTGAGCTATCTGGAATACAGGGGAACATACTTGGTTGGGGTGTCTAGCATCTGTCCGGACACCAATCCCACAGTCTATGTTGTCTAAGCGCGCAGGTCCTTTATAGGTTTATAGGAACTACTCGGCAGTGTGATTGCTGATAACACACAGGGAGAAACAACATATCTTCCAGACCCTGCAGCAGGTCCTGGAATATATATGCAAGCTGCAGAAGGAGCGTGCCCTGGATTGGAACAGCATTCACCTGCGTGGTCCCATGCCCCACAAAATGACTCAGGCTGAAGATCAGAGCCTAGTTGATGATGCTATGGCAGGGTGCTCCTTGGACAGTTATCCCTTCCCACACTTTATAAAGGTGATCTATGGGGGAGAAGAATTGATCAGATTGTACTCCAGCTGCTAGAATCCCACCTTCTTGGGGCCCACATATGGGATAATATTATTGCTGGGGACAACAGCTGCATTGTTCTAATCTTGTGTAATTGCATATAGCACGGCATGTTTATCACTGGACATCATAGACACCCTCGACCCATGCTAAGGATGAAATTTTGTCTCTCATGGCAGTCCCTGTGGGGCACAGCCGTAATTTGTTAAGGGCAATCTATGCCCTTTTTCATACTTTTGGTTATGCTGTTGGTTTGCTGGTGTTCTTACGAGGAGGGAGTTGATATCTTTGGTGGGATTAGGCCATCAGAGTAGATGATTGGGAGGGGGAAGATGGGGGGTGGTTGCCATTGGCATTTTATGAGAAGTGTGGTCATTGCTGGCACTACAGACCAGATGAGGCTTAACTCTTGCAGTGGGCTTGGAGCACTCACTGGTGAAATTATTTGCTGTATGAATGATTACAGGCATGGAGAAATGGAGGGATGTGTCCTGTCCCTGCTTGATCTGGAACATCAGAGGTTAACAAACAACAGAAAAATAGGGAGGTGAATTTTGCGCTCCTACAAGAGAGTCATATCACAGCATGCTCGGACAATGACCTGGGCAGGAGCTGGTAATCCTGGCACGTTGCTTCATCCCACTTCTCCTATGCACATGGGGTGGCTATCTTTGTGAGGTGGCGTCTCTCTTTCACAATGGATGGGTCTCTTACAGATGCCTTAGACTGGTATGTCCTACTGTGGAATGTCTGACAGAATATCGACGGACAGAAAATCGACCTACAAAAATATCGACACAAAAATATCGATGACAAGAATATCGAGATCCTATCTACAACATGGTAAGTACAAAAATATCGAAAATAAAATATAGAATGTCAAAAATATCGTTATTAAAAATATAAAGTATTTTTTAGTTAAAAAAAATATGTAAAATAAACCAAATAATACTTATAAATAAAATAAACATAATTAAATATATTTTATAATGTTTAAAATTAATAATTGATATAGAGAGTGCAACAGTAGGGAAAGTGTTGGATAGCGTAGGGGTAAAAATTACTATTCCCACTCCAGAGAGTGCAACAGTAGGGAAAGTGTTGGATAGCGTAGGGGTAAAAATTACTCTTCCCACACCAGAGATTGCAACAGTAGGGAAAGTGTTGGATAGCGTAGGGGTAAAAATTACAATTCCAACTCCACAGAGTGCAACAGTAGGGAAAGTGTTGGATAGCGTAGGGGTAAAAATTTCTATTCCCACTCCAGAGAGTGCAACAGTAGGGAAAGTGTTGGATAGCGTAGGGGTAAAAATTACTATTCCAACTACACAGAGTGCAACAGTAGGGAAAGTGTTGGATAGCGTAGGGGTAAAAATTACTATTCCCTCTCCAGAGAGTGCAACAGTAGGGAAAGTGTTGGATAGCGTAGGGGTAAAAATTACTATTCCCACACCAGAGAGTGCAACAGTAGGGAAAGTGTTGGATAGCGTAGGGGTAAAAATTACTATTCCAACTCCACAGAGTGCAACAGTAGGGAAAGTGTTGGATAGCGTAGGGATAAAAATTACTATTCCCACTCCAGAGAGTGCAACAGTAGGGAAAGTGTTGGATAGTGTAGGGGTAAAAATTACTATTCCAACTCCAGAGAGTGCAACAGTAGGGAAAATGTTGGATAGCGAAGGGGAAAAAATTACTATTCCCACTCCAGAGAGTGCAACAGTAGGGAAAGTGTTGGATAGCGTAGGGGTACAAATTACTATTCCAACTCCAGAGAGTGCAACAGTAGGGAAAGTGTTGGATAGCGTAAGGGTAAAAATTACTATTCCAACTCTAGAGAGTGCAACAGTAGGGAAAGTGTTGGATAGCGTAGGGGTAAACATTACTCTTCCAACTCCAGAGAGTGCAACAGTAGGGAAAGTGTTGGATAGCGTAGGGGTAAAAATTACTATTCCAACTCCAGAGAGTGCAACAGTAGGGAAAGTGTTGGATAGCGTAGGGGTAAAAATTACTATTCCCACTCCAGAGAGTGCAACAGTAGGGAAAGTGTTGGATAGTGTAGGGGTAAATTTTACTATTCCAACTCCACAGAGTGCAACAGTAGGGAAACTGGTGGATAGCTAAGGGGTAAAAATTACTATTCCAACTCCAGAGAGTGCAACAGAAGGGAAAGTGTTGGATAGCGTAGGGGTAAAAATTACTATTCCCACTCCAGAGAGTGCAACAGTAGGGAAAGTGTTGGATAGCGTAGGGGTAAAAATTAGTATTCCAACTCCAGAGAATGCAACAGTACGGAAAGTGTTGGATAGCGTAGGGATAAAATTTACTATTCCAACTCCAGAGGGTGCAACAGTAGGGAAAGTGTTGGATAGCGTCGAAGTTAAAAATAACATAGTTATAAATAAAATAATTATTTAAAATAATTAGTGATTTAATTATTAAATAACTATTTTTTACAAATACCAATAAATAATTATTACAAACATAACTACCAAAGAATAATTAATTAACAATACATTAATAATAAATAACAATAAATAATAATTAATACATATTAATTACCAAATAATAAATATTAAACGATAAAATATTTTTCATTACCAAAAACATATGAATTATTAAAAAGTAAATACCAATTAAAATATATTTAACAATTTAAAAAAATAGATACCGCAAAATAATCATTATGAAACATTAATTACCAATTAAAAAATATTGAATTATTAAATAGTTTTCATATGCCAAAATAATACATATTACACATTAATTACCAATTAATAATTACTTATTAATATATTAATTAGAAATATCAATGCATAATATTTAATTATATTTAATTCACAATTAATGATTAATCAAAAATTAATTATTTTTCATAACCAAAATATTATAATTTAAAATATTTACCAATTAATAATTATCATCCAATTAATTAATTGTCAATACCCAGCAGCTAATGTGATAATTACTTAATTAGATTTCAATTACTTCCAACACTATTCCCCTATAAACGCACAACACACTCCACTAATAAAATAATACACTTAACATAATTATCAATTAATCAACTAATTAAAACTAATTGCCAATTAATAAAAATTAATTACCAATTAACACTTAATTAACAATAATATAATTATCAATACCAATAAATGAAAATAAATTATTAATTAATTACAATTAAATTACTTCCCACCCTATTCCCCTATAAACCCACAACCCGCTACAGAACTTAAACGCAGAAATTTATTAAAATCAATTTATAGTTCCTAAAAATGTATAATTAATTCCATATAATTAAATTACTTCCCACCCTATTCCCCTATAAACCCACAACCCGCTACAGACCTTAAACGCAAAAATTAATTAAAATTAATTTATAATTCCTAAAAATGTATAATTAATTCCATATAATTAAATTACTTCCCACCCTATTCCCCTATAAACCCACAACCCGCTACGGTACTAAAACACAAAATTGACTTAAAAAACAATTGTTAACATATAAAAATTGTATACATATATGTTAAAACCAGTAGAACACTTAACTAAAAACATATAACACATACATATTAAATACATAATAAAATACATAACAATAATATAAATATCGATATTAGTAACATCAATATTAGTACAATCAATATATTTGATGTCGATATTACTAACTTCGATATTACTAACATCGATATTAAAATACTTACCTTAGGATCGATATTCTGGCCATAGATATTATTGACATCGATATTCTGTCCCTTCGATATTTAAAACTCGATATTAGTGTAGGTAGATATTTTAGTTTCGATATTTTGGCTGCTCACCCCTACTGTGAGGGAAGGTTGAAATCCACAAAGCTTACCATCATTAACTGCTCTGGGCCTAATATTAATGAGCCAGGCTTCTTTGACATTTTATGTGGTGAGATTCCCTCTCATTGATATGGGGGAAGATTTTAATTGTGTCGTGCAGCCCCAGCTGGACCGAGCACAAGTGTTGTCTGGTGCCAGAACTGTTGCTGATGCTCATCTGAGGGATATCATGCAAGGTGATGACCTTTTGCACATTTGGCAGCACAGGTTCCCGAAAACTGTAGAGGGTACCTACTATTCTCAAGTCTATGGGTGGTTGCAACTTGATTACTGGCTATTGTCCAAGGATATGGTGCCCAGGGTGATCAAAGTTACACATCTAGCTCATACCCTTTCTGATCATTCTGTGGTACTCATACCCTTGAAGGTTTCAGGGGCACCTAGGTCAGGTCTTGCTTGGCGGCTTTAATCTGAGGTCATGTAGGATAGGGTATATTTCAGAATTAGCTCCACACAGAGGTCGTGGAACATTTTGAAGTAATGAAGGCATGATTGACTCTAGAGGCACTGAATGGAAAGCTTTTAAGGCTACTATCAGGAGCAAGTGCCTGGCAAAGTGGATGTTGTGTAGTTCCCACTAATCTGTAGGATCTGTGCATTTGTTGAACAACATAAACTTTGGGTGAGGTGCCTAGACTGATTCCACGCTAGGATATGTTGGTCTAGAGACCAGCTAGGTCACAGTGCCACCATAAGCCCACCTAACCCTACCAGGGAGATATTGGTTTCTGGCAACCACTGAACATGACAACCCTGACCCCTGAGGGATCATAGTAACAGATCAGAACCTCTCGCTCAGTCACTTGTGCTCTTTTGTTCTTAGGGAAATATACAGAAAATACACACTGGGATGTTTTCAACATATTTACTGAACCAACATTATTCTTGTATAAAATACATGTGCTGCAATAATCAGTCGACAGAAGCAGATGGAAGTGATTACAAGCACTAAAAGAGTAAATAGTAGATACATTTGTACCATGGTACTAAAACAGTTTGCATATGCAGGCATATAAAACAGGAGTAGCAGGGAGTAAGCAAACGGTCACGGCTGCGACCCCTGACTAGCTCCAAATGACATCTTTAGAGACTATGGTGCCAATTACGATCCGGTAAAAAATTTCCCCGTACGACTCGTATCCGGTCTTTTTACCGTACGAATCGTACAAGTGCCGTACAAACTGGCAATCACGATTCGCATGGTAAAAAGTCCATACGAATCGCATTGGGAATCATTCCCCACACGTCCTCGGGTCGGAAAATGTGTCCGACACGTCCTCGGACGATTTACCGTACAAATGTGAAAAGTGAAGTCCGACCGCGGAATCACGATCCATCCCGTGCGTCCGATGTTACAACCGTATGGAAAAAACACCGTCCGCACCGAACTCCCATAGCAACCATGGAGACGTGCCCACATACGCGCCGACCCCCCCCAGCCCCCGTACGTACGCGCCGAACCCCCCCAGCCCCCGTGAGTACGCGCCGAACCCCCGTGTATGTACACCCGTGTACATTCGAGTCGAACCCCCCATGTATGTACACCCGTGTACGTTCGAGTCGAACCCCCCCGTGTATGTACACCCGTGTACGTTCGAGTCGTACCCCCACCCGTGTATGTACGGTGCATACCCCCACCGGCGGGGTTCGGCGCGTACTCACGGAGGCACGGGGGGGGTACGGTGCGTACCGGGCCACCTACTCTGGTCGATTCGCGCCGTACTTCGCTTTTCCGGCACTTTTCTGGTGCCGTGAAAATATTGCCGTCCGGACTGCTGTCGGTTCGAATCGTAATTCCTGGGTCGTGAAACGCTGCCTGAAAGCGTCCCAACGTCACGTCGCAGCATTCCCGGATCACATTCGTATGTATATTTTCGTCGGTCGGTGTTTTTTACGATTCGTACGGAAATGGTGTTTCCGTGCGAATCGTAATTCCATGTTTGGAAAGTTTTACGACCGGGTACGAGTCGGACGGGGAAAACGCTCCGACCGACGGTTCGTACCCGGTTTTTACCGGTTCGTAATCGGCACCTATGTGTATGTTTTGGATGTGATTACTTTGACTTTATCTGAATAATTTTTACATTGTTGATTTGATGGTCTGATCTGTATGCCATTTTACTTACAATGATAAAGTTGTTCTGATTGAGTTTCTATGTGTATTTTTATGACCTTTAGTGATCGAAATAAAGCTATGATAGATAGATAGATAGATAGATAGATAGATAGATAGATAGATAGATAGATAGATAGATAGATAGATAGATAGATAGATAGATAGATAGATAGATAGATAGATAGATAGATAGATAGATAGATAGATAGATTTTTTTATTTACCCAATTTGTAATGGCACGTCATTTTAGGGCTCAGTGGTGGGTAGTAGTAAAGGCTGGTAAGGTTAATTTTTAGGGTTTAAGAGTGGGCAGTGATAAAGGGAGATAAGAGTAGATTTAGGGTTTATGTGTGGGCAGTGATAAAGGGAGGTACGGGTAAATTTAGGATTTAGGGTTGTGTAGTTGTAAATGGAGATAGGAGTACATTTAGGGTTTGGAGGTGGGTAATGATAAAAGGAGGTATGGGTAATTTTCAGGTATAGTTGTGAGTAGTATTAAAGGGAGGTATGGGTAATTATAGGTTTTAAAAGTGGGTAGTGGTAAAGGGAGGTAAAGTCAATTTTATGGTTTAGTGGTGGGTACCGGTATGGGGAGGTTGGGTAGTTTTAGGGTTTGGGGTGCGGAGCTTAAGAGTAAATAAAAAAAGTATGGGGTTTGGGCTATCCCCCCCAATTTTTTTTTATTAAACATTAAATTTAGGGTTGAAGGGTGGGTAGAGGTAGAAGGAGGTACGGGTAATTTTGGGGGTTACGGGTGGGTAGTGGAAAGGAGAGTCAGGAGTTATTGTTGAAAAAAAGGAGGTTTAGTGGCTTCACCCCAAAAAAGAAGGAAAAAAAATACTTTCCTTAATTATACTTGCCATGCGTCCTGAAGGCATATTTGGTAAAGGCATTTGGGTGGTAAATGCATTTATTGCAATGTCATTTAACCCTGACACTTGTCCAGACATAACGTGAAAAAATATTGTATATTCCTAACAGTTGGAAATCTGAATCCACTTGAGGTAAAAAACCTGCTGATATGAATTTCAATCTTTTTTTCGGAATCTTTGAAACCTAATTCAAGATGATGTATTTTTTAAAGGGCACAACTGATTTTCTTCGCTTTATCCTACGGATTATTTAGCTGTATGTTATATGCAAACCTATGTCACATTATCTACATATGATTTGGCAGTCGCCACGATTTTCTCATTTAGACTAATGCTGATGAAAAACATATAGCAGTTTATTATAATCGTAGTCATTTATGTGAAATAAATACAGAGTTAGACAAAGTGGCAAGTATTCTTTGCTACATCATAAATGAATTCCCACTACTATTACATTTACTCTACCCCTCGCATATCATACTCATAACCACCAGCCTATGCGTAAGGCAATCAAGTTTTTTTCTAGTATCGTGTGTAGTTGTCCTTTCGTCTACACATCCCTCAGGACGCTTTTTAATCAATATTGCTTAACTATGTGCGAGGAGTTTCGTGTTATATTGCAAACCCTCATGATTGTTACTTTACAATACATATGGCTTTGTCCCTCTCCTGAGGACAGGTGTCTTTCTGCCTTAGTCCCAAAGTGATTCTGTATAATGAATAGTTTCAATCCAGAAAATGAACCTGGTGTGGTCAAAGACCTGCAGCTATTTTCCTGGGGGCATGTATTTAACAAAAAACTCACATATTAAAGGTCCCTTTACAAGTAGGCCGTGGCTGATAAAATAGACCATTATAGAAAGATTCAATTTATTTTCAGTTGTAATGACCTGCCTTTTGTCCAGGGTTTACCAGCACTCTGTGCCGAAAGACTCTAAAAACTATTGTGTGGCCTAACCTTTGAAACTGAATAACAGTACATTTTATATCTCTCGACTGACATCTTTAAATTATTATGTGGGTCAGATTAATAAAAGGCTAAGACTCACCAGCGAATAATACCCAAGCCGTGATGGGAAAGTTGAAAATAAGAATCATAAACTAATTACAGATTATTGGTTATAGATCATAACCCACAAGTCGTTTGGAGCTAGTACACATATACTCGCGCCTTCTTCCTAAAGGTTCAGTGCTGTGTTCATAGAAAGAAAATCTTATAGCTGTTAGCACCATTTTAAACTGCAGGTGTGGTTTATTGTTTTCAGCAGTGAATGAGAATCAACGAGAAAAGTCGGGGCATGCTTCCTTTACTAAATTAAAGGAGGAGGTGCACGTGGCCCCCTCCATGGGCATTTTTACCACCACCTCCCCGGGACTGATTTTAAAAGCAATGCAGGGGCCACACGGAACTCATGTGGGCCCCGGGGATCACCACCTTCCTGAGCTATAAATAAAATAAATAGGGGTGCACAGACTCCCCGTGAGGCACGGGGACCAAACCCTCCCATGGGTTTATGTAAAATGCAATCCAGGGGCACTCGGACCCCCCAGGCACCATCACCTCCCTGGGGCCAAATAGAAGAAAGGAGGGGGGCTATATGCCCTCCTCCTGGAGCCATTAATGGACCTGTGGACCGCCACCCCTCAGGGCCAGCTCCTGCGGGAAAATAGGTTAAAGCAATGGTGGTAGGTGAAAATGCTGTTTTAGGTGCACAAAAGTACTGATGTTCACTAGTTATAATTATCTCAAGTAACTTTAGCTCAAGCCCTAAGGTAACTGTAATTTGTGACTCCGCCATGCACAGCTTTCTCAACAAAAAGTTCATTGCAAATGTTGCTGTCATATTATCATTGATGTCAAAGAAGATGTCATGAGTGATGTAGTATGCAGGATAATTAGCAGCGCAGTGCATGATGAGGGTGTGGGTTATGGTTATCTTAGGACATGATTTATAGTGACTTGAGATAACTATAACTGATGAATTTGAGGGGCTTAGTAATTTTAAAATGGCATTTTTTAACTGACCTCTTCACCTAACTTTAACATCACCTTAGCCTTTCTTTTTTCAGTGAATTTCTATGTTTTGTTCAATGTAAAGTAATATTTTATTACTATACGTGAAGCCGACCCCTCATCTTGCATGGCCAAAGGTCATGAGTGACAGAGGCTTGTCTGCCCTTCAGTCAAAACCTCTCTCCTTACCCCTCCACCTATGTAAATAGCCCTCACAGGGCATTATGGTCAACTAGTTTAAGCAGCGGTGAATGATGAATGAGGGGCTTGGCAGTTCATTTATTACTCACTTCTTGTGTTGTTATTTTTTCAACTTTGGGTGTCCTGGTCCCAACCGGGACACCTGCTGCTTTTTTTATAGGGGGATGTGGAGGGGCCCCAAGGGCCCCCACGAGTAGCTGGCTCCATGCAAGCAGTGCCATTTCTTGGAATCATGCATGAGCAGGCATTTCTTTATTTGAGGAGGTGCCCCAGGGCCCACCCAGGGCATCGCAGATGATTACTCTTGTTGGGCACCATGGTGGGAGCCTCAGGACCCCGGTGGCCTCACTGGCTCCCAGAGCCTGCAGGAGCCAGCATCATCATGCTTTATTGTTTAAGTGGTTTGCCCTGGTGCCCACTTGGGGCGTGTCACAGCGGGTCCCTCATTGCGGACTGCAGGGGGGGAAGCCCATGCCCCCACCGGCTCTCCTGCTTGTACCCATCCCTCTAGTAGTGAGAGCCTGCATCATTCCCTCTCCACAGGAGAAGCTTTCTTTTGTTTCCACAGGTGGTAGCAATTCTGTGTATTTTAGAAATCTTTGGGTGGGACCAACTTTTTGCTAGCTATAACTCGCTCCCCCGCAATGCACTGCTTACATATTACATCACTCATGACATGGTCAGTGGCTTCACTGATGACATCACTGATGACATCTCAAATGACAACACTGATGACATCATCCATAGAATCTGTGATGCACCCACTCGCAACCAATATAAACTTTCATACACCCACTCCAATTTCCACACTACAATTGTCAAAACCATTGACACACCCATACCAGAAAGTACACACCTACTCACTGATTCATAGGTCTACACACACACACACACTCAATGACCCATACGGCCACTCATACACCAACTCCCTCACTAATACAGCCACTTATATATCCACTTATACACCCATACAGCCACTCACACTCTGTCAGTCACCTATAGGGCTACTCACACACTTACTCACTCACCCCTAGAGTCAATCACACAGCCACCTACTCACCCATACAGTTATACACACAACCACTCATTTATTCAAACAGATACTAACACTTACTCACTCACCTATACAGACACAGAGAGAAGCACACTCTCACCCATACAGCCACTCTCACAATCACTCACTCACCAATATAGTCACTCATATACTCCGACACTCATCTGTAATGCCTTTCACATATGCAGTTAGTCACCCATCTAGCACTGACACATCCTTTCACTCATGACACAGCCATAGCCACACTCCGTCACCCACACAGCCCCTCACAAATGCACTCACTAATCTATACAGCCACTGCCTCACCCATTCACACAGGCAGCCACACACACCCTCACCCACCAACACAGACACTCATACACCCATGCAGGTACTCAGACAACTAATCAATCACCCATACAGCCACTCATATACCCATTCACAAACCTAAACAACCACTTTGACACCAACTGACAGGTGGATACATACATTCCCACAACCTAGTCACTCACCCATACATTCACTGAGACACCTAATCATTCACTTATACAGTTAGTCATGCACCCACTGAATCATCCATACAGGCACTCATACACCCTCTCATTCACCAATACACCTTGGTAAACAATTTAACTCTCATAAACAGTTGAAAAACACTCACAGTCACTGGATGATGTTATCAGTGATGTCATTTGAGATATGTAATATGTGAGGTCATAAGCAGTACATTACAGCTGACGTGAGTTAACTGCTGAATATCTCTGGTTTTGTACTTGTGAAACCTAAGCCTAACTATGACATCTCTATAACCTTTGTTTTCTTCATTGTATATATACATACATGTGACCAAGGCCGTCGCGACGGTCGAAATATGTTATGGTTGAAAATTGATTTAAAAAAAGGAAATATATCTTCATGGAGTCGGCTCATTTGTTCTTTATGAGTAAGGTGCACAGAATTTGATATATATATTATGACATCGAAAAAGGCATAGTGCCGAAACGCATCTGTCAGTGTGGAGGGAAGTTCTGCACATTAAATAGCACCTTATCAAATTCCTGTGAGTGCTCTCCTGTATTGGCGTTTTTTTTTTATTATTTACTGCTGTGGAATCATATATATATATATATCAGTGATGTCATTTGAGATGTAATTTGAGATGTCATCAGTGATGTCACTGATCATGTAATGAATGATGTAATATGTGACGTCATCAGCAGTGCATTGCGACGGGGCGCGAGTTATAGTTAGCTGAACTAACTAACTATAACAGCCGCATTTCACTGGTTTTGTGCGAGTGAAATGTCCAACTAACTATAAGGTCCCTGAAACCTCTGTTTTTTTCAGTGAATTTCTAAGGTTTTTTTAAATGCTAATTTCTAACTATAAAGTCCCTGAAACCTATGGTTTTTTCAGTGAATTTCAAAGGGTTTTTAAATGTTAATTTCTAACTATAACGTCCCTGAAACTTATGTTTTTTTTCTGTGAATTTCAAAGGTTTTTTAAATGCTAATTCCTAACTATGCCTACAGAGGTAGGACATGTGAAGGAAGAGGAAGAAAGGCACATAAAGAAGCAAGACAAATGCAGAAAGAGGCAACAGAAGTCCAGAAAGACGAAGAAAAGTGCAGGAAGAAGCAAGAGATGTGCAGAAAGAACCAACAGAGGAACAGAAAGTCCTCCTGTGCACCCAATTTTTTGATGACAGGTACTGGTGGTAACTGACTCTGACTAACCAGTCATAGAGCCAGTGCTATGCTAAAAGACACTTAGAATACAGTGAAAACACCTACATACACTAGAGCACACTATGTGTTAAGGGTACCCATGTGATTAGCATGACCTCCTCTGTAAGGCCCTAGTACATAATAGGGCAGGGGTATTAAATCTATCTCTAAGTCAGAGGTGCAGAAAGATGCTTCTTTAAGTAGTAGTCCTGTTTGCAGAGTGGTGGAGAAAGGGTGCTGGTCCTCCGACCAGCGCTCAGGAATTCTGCTGCATAGGACTTACAGGAGGTACAGGAGGGCTTCTTGGCCCCCAAACTTCCTCAGGACTAAATTGGACTTCATCTCCCATCCCGTAGTCTGCCAGGAGGCGCATTTGCAGAGTGGTGGAGAAAGGAGGGCAAGGTAGCATGGTAACAAGAGGGGTAGTTGGCCCCCAAGGACATCCTTGGGGGCCAAATTCCCCTCCTATTACCTCCAGTAAGTCCCACACAGCAGCATTGGTAATTACTCATACCAGGCCACACCCCCTTTGCCCACCACTCTACAAACGCGCTCCCTGGTGCACTCTTGGATGAGGATTGAAGTCCCCTTCTCTGCTGAGGGTCCTTTAGGGGCCAACTAGTATTGGCCCAAACTTTGTATTGCAAGGCCGTCCATGGGGGATGACGTCCCCGGGGCCATACTTGGCCTCAGGAGGGGGGCCACGCGGCCCCCCTCCAAATAAATTATTTTAAAAAACTAACAAAAGTCTGGCCATGTCCCGGGGGATGGGGTCCCTGTGGCTAAAATTTGCCTCAGGAGGGGGGCCACACGGCCCCCTTCCTGTTTTTTTTATTTAAAATAGGGGTCAAGCCCTGGGGGAAGGGGTCCCCACAGCCCCAAAAAAGTTTTAAAAAGGGGGCCACAGAGCCTCCCTTGTTAAAAAAAAGAAGACAAAAGAAGCCGGCATCTCGACGGAGGCCACGCCCCCTTTCTCCACCACTTTGCAAACTCGCCCCTTGGCGCATTTTTAGATGGGGAATTAATTGTTGTTATTTTTAATTGTGATTTATAGAGCGCTTAATACCTACAGGTCTCCAATTCCCCTTGAATACTGAGGGTCCCTGGGGGCCAACTAGCCCACCATGTACCTCCAATATGCGCCACAGAGCTGCTTTGCAGAGAGGTTGTCCGAGGCCATGCCCCTTTTTACACCACTCTGCAAACAAGCTTTTTGGCACACTTTTGGTGGGGCACTGAGGTCCTCTTGTGTCCTGAGGACCTCAGGACACAAGTGTACTTCATTCCCCAAGCAGCAGTGCGCCAGGAGGTGCGTTTGCAGAGTTCTGTTAAAATGAGGCATGGCCTCGGACCACCTCTCTGCAATCGAGCTCTGTGGCGCATATTGGAGGTACCTGGTGGGCTAGTTGGCCCCCAGGGACCCTCAGCATTCAAGGGGAATTAATTCCTCAACTAACAACGCGCCAGGGGGCGCATTTGCAGAGTGGAGGAGAAAGGGGGAGTGGGGCTTACTGTAGGTAAGAGCAATGCAAAACAGGTTCAAAAAGAGAAAGTACCCTACTAAAGTTGTTGAGAAAAGCTTACAAAAGGCGAAATAAAAAAACGGATTGAAATGCTCAAATAACAAGAAAAATCAAATAAAGAGGATCTTACAAAAATAAGATTAATAACAACCTGTACAACTGAAACAAGTGAACTGACCTGAATTCCTAAAAAGCACTGGGGCATCCTGAAAGTGGATACAACGCTAGCAGATTTCATAGGGGATCATCCTAATGTCACCTATAGGAGAGCTCCAAATTTGGGTGACAAATTGACCCATAGTCACTACAAGTCGAAACAGCAGAAACTATGGACTGAGATTGAAGGGTTTTGGCCGTGCACAAATTGCAAGGCTTGCAAAATAGCAATCCCTAAAAAAGAGGTGGAAATCAAAAAGGGTGTCAAGTGGAAAGTAAAATAACATATCACTTGTAAGAGCAAATACGTTGTATACATAGTGGAGTGCCCATGCATTTGGAATACAGAGGCAGTATGATATGTGAGATCAAAAGACGCATCCGTGAACATATAAGAGCAACTGTGAATAAGGATCGTTCAAATGCCATAGCAAAACATATGGAAAAAATCCATGACAGTAACTGGGAGTCCTTGAAATTCTATGCAATTGAACAAGTACCGAACCCAGATGAGGAGGGAATCACGAGAAACATCTAAGACAGAAGGAATCAAAGCATATTGTGTCATTTAGGACCCTGACACCCCTAGGTTTAAACCAGAATGAAGAATTAGTTGTACATCTCTAATAATTAAAGTTCAAATCCACCTTGGACACTTATATGGAACTGAATTGCATCACAATTATATTCCTGGACCAGACAGGAAATAAACCAATTTCATAATCAGGAACCAATTAACAATAAAATTGAAAGAAATAATGTGGCTTCTCCGACTAGACAGAAGGCTACTATTACATTTTTAAAAATTGACTTTACTGGCTCATTTGTTTCAATAAGAAATGCACAACAGTTGGTCTAAAACATAAATGAATTAATCGCATGCAATTGACCAAGAATATTTGTTTGGTTTGACTGTAACATAAAATGTTACTGTTCTTAACAACCGCACCACTATGCAGTTTGTCTAACACGCATTTTTTATTGTTTGTAAATAGCACCAATAGTATATTAGCCCTTATGTAAGAATTCACATAGATTCATAAAAATACAAAACGACCCCAAAAAACTTTACACTACAAAGACCAGAATCCCTTGCTACCACACAAACAGGAAATGCAAGTGGTAGTATAAATAAATAATGCCTGTTTTGCCTGGTTGTTGTAATCTACCCGTGATCAAGGTTCGAGCTGTGAACCGAAACGCGTTGGGCATAGCTATGATTGCTAAATTGAAATAAAGCAACTTGAAACTGCAGATTCCGAAAGAGTGAGTCTTCATACGATCTCTGCGTTCAGAGGTCACCTGTGGTTTCATATATAAATGGTGGATTGACAATTTCATGGAGTTGTGCATTCCTGAGAGCGCGCTGATTTATGCTGGACTTAGACAATATATATATATATTACCTACTAGCGGTCGCCAGTAGGTAGTTATAGTTAGGACCTATTTTCCATAGGAAATCCGCAACATTCTATTTTGAATAACTTTGGCGCCCATGGACGAACCTTCGCGAAATTTTTTTAAACTTTTCGCCAGCTCTGGTACGCTCCTATCCTGAAAGTCTCGAGATGATTCGTGTAGCGGGGGCTGAGAAAAACGGGGGTGCCAAAACGTGTTTTCCCCATGCAATTTCCCATAGGACCTTAAGCCGCAGCTATAGCCCGAATTGCTGAACGGAATTACACCAAATTTGGCAGAAAGGTAGACCTTGGTTCAGAGTCGTGCCTTTTGCTTAAATGCTGTAAATCCGTTCAGTAGTTCCTGAGAAAATCAAAATCACATATATATCTGGGCGGAGCCTAACCACACATCTCATTATGAGATCTGATTGGCTGTCAGCACTTCATCCAAGAAGTGTTGGCAGCCATCTTGGGACCAATATACATGATAGCACCTCATTAACAAGCATTTACAATGCAATGGTCTCTGCATTGTTAAAGTTAGAGCTATTGGCATTGCTCATGACATTATTTTTGTTTATGTTTTTGTTTTTAAAACATTTAAAGAAACAGCATTGTTATTTGGCTCCATATAGCGCCTTCTTCAACTTGACGATTATTTGCCTGAATATTGAAATTATAATTTCATAAAGTGTGACGTGCGCACTTTCATTGGGATGTGTATGTTAAAATTACCGCTCTTTTCTAAAGCAGTTTACACATTGTTAAGTCTAGTAGCGAAGAACTGTTTCTGTCTGAACATAACACATAATTACATCGATTGTAACGTGTATTGTGGGTGGAATTCCTACTACCGTCGGCTTCTCAATAAACGGAAGGTGATCGGTTTGCATGTTATTTGTTTTGTTTTTGTTCAGAAATTGTGCACCTGAAGAGAGGGTATCCGCGGAGGCTTATTCAGAAACCCCTTAAATGGGCAAGATTCTATGATAGAGACCACCTAATCTGTCAAGAAAAAAAGAAAAAAAGATCTGCTAATAGTATGTATTATGAGACATTCTGTTTTAAATGTAAAAGCACGCCAGGCAATCAATTCAAATTGGCATATTCTGAATGCAAAATCAGATGATTCAACAATGATCCACCTACCGCTAGGTGCAGAGCAGGCACCTGCGGAACGTCCAGGCAGCCCGCTTCAGCCAATCCTGGTGCTGCTGTCATGCTGCTCATCTCTAGCAAGAGAGCAGCGCCGGGATTTGCAGAAGGGGTTGTCCGAGGCTCCAGGTGGTGCCTTCGAATCGACTCCAGAAAGAAGGAAACGCTGGAGTGAAAAGCATTTGTTCTGAAGTGGTAAATGCGGAGGGCAGCACTGTTTGACGCAGCCATTTTGGAGATGCGGAGGTTTGTCTGTCACCGACCCGCCCCCCCCCAATCTAGTTTCTTACTAGGAGACTTCAACAAGCACTCACCTGCTATCTCCAATAATTCATGCTATCTGCCCGCACCCACACTGAGGTTCTGTAGCGATCCGAACCCGTGTATTCGGTATCGTAGTACTGACACGATTTTGGTACCAATAAACCGTAAATGATCCATTATAAGCATGACAGTGTTTTCGCTGCGCAACTAGCATGAATTCACTGAGAAATAGGGCATTCTGTTGTTAAGTCATGGCATCCATTTTAGATACGGCATCCATTTTGTTTCTTGCCCTCACATAGTCAATGGACGAGCGATGACCCCGGCAGAATCACCTTGTTAAGGACACGTAAGCTCAAGCCCGAGAAAGCTGACGCTGCGTGACTAAGCGGAATCAAACTGCCTCCCCTGCCTAAGGCCAATCCTGCTATACTGGTTCTCGTGTCCATTGTCCTGATTGAGAGGCCGAACACGATAGCCATGTCCGTTTACGATCCATAAACACCTCTTATCCTATTTTTCTATCCCTTGCAACTGGTTCTGCTCCTCTCCTTCTGGGCTTTTACAATGGGGAGGTTACGATTTTTATGATGGGGAGGATTGGGCAAAGAATGGAAAACTGACGAGGAGACTTGATCGAATACCGAAAACCTACGACTAATTATTGTTTGATGTCTGTTAATTGTCTGTTTGGGATACCGGGTTGGGCATAGGAAATATTCGTGTAATGTTGCCTAAAGACATATTTCGTGTATTTAAGGAGCAACCCACTTCTTGCAATTCGAACAGTCTCGTAGATTCTGCCTCTGTGTGGTTCCTATGACTTCTGTGTCCCTGCAGTAAATAAATCTTGGTCTTTGACGCCACCATCGAGAAGCCCGCGTCTCTGTTTATTTGTGCACCAAGGCAGGAAGGAACTCAGGGGTCTTTGGGTGTTGTTTCCCTGACACCTCTGGACTCTTAAAAAGTCCAGAACCTCAAATTGGCGCCCAACGTAGGGCGACGTCATCCGGTACCGGTCCAAAGCCTGAAAAGTTCGAGGAGCTTCGTGTGAAGATTCCGGAGGGAGGTACCCCGCTTCATCGATCCCTGTATGTCGTAAAAGTGGCCCGACGATCTCTTCCACGAGGGTTCCCGTTCCCAGACGGCTACAGAGGACCGCTGCCCTGACTGTCGCCCTGTCTTGGACCCGAGGTGCAGACCTTAGTACGGCGAGACGTAGACGGGTTCTCCTTGGTGACGTCTTCCACATTTCAGTTAAGTATTAAGTGGGTTGCGCTCAGTTTGGTTGTTCTTTATTGCTCTTGTTTTGCTCGGGATACGTTTGTTTTTGAATTCGTAGATTATCATTGGTTGCTCTTGTTAAGATAATCTTTGTCTTGGTATTGGTTCATTTGGTAGGCCTAAGTACTTTGCGCATTTTGGTTGGAATTTGTCCTTAGTTTATAATGACTAACAGTAGTAATTGTTTCCTGTCCTGGTTAAGTTGCAACGGGGATTCCCGGTTGGAGGATTCGTGTTCGGTTCCTCCGATTGGAACTCCTACATATGAGCTCTATTGTAAACATGGTGTAGGTCCTATTGCTTATAATGAAGTATGGGTCTGTTATACCAGAAAAGATGGGGTCCTTAGTTGGCCACCGCATGGTAGCTTTGAAATTGAAATTCTAGACAATCTAGAAATGAAGTTGTTTAAAAAGAAAGCCCGGCCGGCAATGTTTGATTCTTTTCGCGTATGGCGTAAAGAAGCCAAACAGAGAGAAATTAGGAAGACGAAGAAGGAACAGAAAGAGAAAGGGTTGACTTTAATGGAGTCTGCTAGGCAGTTGCATGTCAACGAGACTGAGAAAGCAATGGAGATGGCGAATAGAAAACATAATTTGGCGATTGATAAATGCTACCCTGTATTGCCATCTTGTCCTGCTAAGCCGATAGAGGACCATGAAAAGGATCCTCTGTTGTCTTACCTGTTGAGATCACCTCCACCATATGCAAAGGGTATTACAGCACCACAGTTACTACCTGTTGTACAGCCAGCTGCTGGTCAGCCTGGAATAGTTGTTCCACTTCCTTTGATTCCAGCTCCTGTCCTTCCCGTGGTTAATGTTCCCTCGGCACCCCCTCTTCCTGGGTCGCCTATTCCGCCTTTGCCTGTCGTTTCACAAACTGCTTTACCTGCTACTCCCACCCTTACTATTTCATCTGCTCCAGCTGCCCTGTTCCCGAACCCTGTAAACATTCTGACTCCGCTTTCCGTTCGTCGGAAAATAACCGACTCTGTAACTAATATCTTAACTCCTCTCTACAGGTCTTTAATTGGGACCCCCGTTTCTGACTCTACACAGAGACGTAGCCAGCTTCCTGGTCCCCAGGAACGAGAAATGTTAGATTCGACAGCTCTTAGGTGGATGTCGAAAGCTGCGAAGTATGATGCACGAAGAGTGTTAGATACCTTTAAGCAATGGAATGAACCAACTCAACGTTATGTTTTTGACGTGATGTGTTCTTTTGTGCGTGAGGAATGGGATGATGATGACTTAGATTCCGTCCCCTCTGATTTGATAAATGTTCAGCAAAAGTTTGCCGCAGGAATGGTGATAGGTTCAGAAGTAAGGGAAGCGATAGAACTGATTCTAGCTTATAGGGATGATTCTCCTCTTCGAGCACCAAGGGACTCTGATGGTTCACCGATTACTAGGAAAAGACGAGGTCAATATCCGATGAGGGAAGTTCCACCCATATGGCGCGAAGCAGTTCAAGCTGATGCGGTTAATGGTATTGCAGCTGCTCCGGCACATTTCCATAGAGTGTGGATACACATCCCTTGGAAGCGGGCCGAAGTATTAGCAGTAAAACAAGCGTTGCCGGACCCGCGTAAAAATCCTGCTGGTTATTATAAAGAATTAACGCAGACAGTTCAAGCGTGTGTCATGAATTTGGCAGACATTGAAATGCTATTTGGCAATGTAGTGCCACAACCTATATGGGCCAAGATTCGGCAAGAGAACCACCCAGTCGCCTTAGGAGGTGATTGGCCAGCTATTATAGTGGCAGACGCGCAACAAGTTGGCGGTGCTAAACCTGAGCCTCTGATTGCTGCTTTACCTGGCAGAATAATTAACCTAATGAAAACGCTGATGCCAGCGTTACGGGTAAATTGGGACAAACTATCAGCATGCAAGCAGAAGAAGGACGAAAGCGTCTCTGACTTTTTCACTAGATTTGAAGAGACCTTCGTAGACCACAGTGGGCAAGATATGAGTACCGAGGGAGGTCAGAGGTTGTTTGTCGACAAGTTCGTGTTTAATTTACTACCTGAGCTTAGTAACAAGTTAAAGGATTCTGAAAGTGCATGGGCAGTGTCGATGACAGCACAGATACTTGCAACTGCTCAGTATTACGAGAATAGAGAGAAAGAAGAGAAGGAAAAGTCAGAAAAGAAGACAAAAGATTTGAAGACTAAAGTACTATTGCAACAGGCGTATCCGCCTCGCTCGAATCAGTCAGATTCACAGCAGCGACCCCAGTTTCAGCACCAGCCACAATTCCAACAAGGAACGTCCCAAAGATTTAATTATGGATTTCCTCGACAACAGTTAGCATGGAATCAGTGTGCCTATTGTAAAAAGGAGGGCCATTATAAGAACGAATGTCCAGTACTACACGCACAAACCAGTGGCGTCCCAGCTCAGAGAGGAAATGGTGGGTTTATGCAAGCTCCTAGAGGTAGAGGACGTGGTACAATGACTCCACAAGTTGATCGCCCATCAAATTATTTCGATCAGCGAAATGTACAATCTACGCAACTAGGTAGATCTTCACAGTATCATGTTGAGGATTACTATGAAAATAATGAAGAGATTCAGAGAAGCGAGTACTAGGACAGCCACAGGCAAAGAGAGGGAGTAGTATCAGTTCCAGTTGATCAGAGTGGACCTTATGTCGCAGTAGTTACATCAGGCGTGGTCGAACCGTTTCTGTTGGATACTGGTGCGGCAAAAAGTTCAATTATGCATGCGAAACTCCCTGGCGCACCTTTGTCTGGCTTAACGAACACTTCAGTAGGTTTCTCAGGCGCCCCTGTTCACAATCCTGTTTCTAGTCCTTTGTCAATTTCTGTTGGGCCATGCGAACTAGAAGCACCCCTTATCCTAACAACCGGTTGTAACGAGAATCTGCTTGGTTTAGATCTGTTGAAACGCCTGCATGCGACACTGTACTGTTCTCATTCGGGAGTGCAGCTCACATTGGGTAAGAGAGTTATTTCTCCAATGTACATGTCGATGGATAAGCTCCCATCGGAGCTGCGTTCTCTCCCTGATACTCTTTGGGCGACTGGTCCTAACGATGTAGGCCTTTTGGAAATTCCCCCTTATGTGGTAAGTCTCAAAGCAAATGTTAGATTCCCACGAATCCCACAGTATCGGATTTCAAATGAAGGTGAACGTGCACTTTTACTGATCGTGAAAGACTTAATACAGAAAGATGTGATAGAGGAAATGTCTGCAATAGTCCTGTTCTGCCGATTTTAAAACGCACTGACCCTTCCAAACCTCCAATCTACAGATTTGTGATTGACCTCAGAGAGGTTAACAAAATAGTGATTCCGCAGTTTCCTGTGGTACCAGATATCACTGCATTATTGACGTTGATTCCTGCCTCAGCCTCATGGTTTACAGTGATCGACTTGAAGAATGCCTTTTTCAGCATTCCGATAGCCGAGGAAAGTAGAGACATTTTTGGTTTCTCCTTAGGAGGTCGCAGTTTCAGGTTCAAGCGCGCTCCACAAGGTTATTGTGAGAGCCCTTCAATTTACAGCCAAGCATTGAAAAGTCAATTAGATGCTCTTGTACTTCCTCCTGGTGTTGCCCTGATCCAATACGTAGATGATCTTTTACTGGCTGCTGATGACAAGGAAACCTGCAAAACAGCTACAATTTCTTTATTACGTCATTTGTCAGACTTACATCACAAGGTTTCCCCTTCTAAACTGCAATATTGTTGCCAAGAAGTGACCTACTTAGGTCATCTTTTGTCAAAGGAGGGAAGAAGGTTGACCCCAGAGAGAATCAAAGCAATTTCGCAGATGACTGTACCAGGTACACAGAGAGAAGTGCGTGCGTTTTTGGGTATTACGTCATACTGCAGGCAATGGATCCCAAATTTTTCTCTCATGGCAAAACCATTGATAGCCCTGACTGGAAAAGGTGTTCCGAGCCCTTTGCCATGGTCTGATGAATGTCAACAGAGTTTTTCCGACTTACGTGATGCGCTGTGTTCAGCTCCTGTGTTGGGTACTCCTGACTACAGTAAGCCGTTTACACTATATGTCCATGAAAGAGAAGGTTGTGCTTTGAGTCTATTAACGCAACAATTTGGTGACAAACAGCGGCCTTGTGCATATTTCTCATCCACATTAGATCCGGTAGCCAGAGCACTGCCAAGTTGTTTAAGAGCTACAGCAGCAGCTGCAGTGTCTATTCGACAGTCTGCTGGACTAGTCATGAACAACATGTTGGTAGTCATGGTTCCACATGCTGTGGATACACTCATGAATCGAACGAAAACTCAGCACCTCACCAGTGCTAGACTATCAGACTATGAGCTGACACTTTTGCCAAGTCACATTCAGATCAAGCGATGCAACATATTGAATCCAGCAACGCTGTTGCCGACTACTCCAGAGTCGAGTGATTCAGAGCCTCATGATTGTTGTTTTAGAACTGAGGAAGAGACAAAAGGTAGGATTGATTTAAAAGATACCCCGTTACTAGATCCAGATGGCACTTTGTACGTCGATGGGTCATGTTTTAAACTACAGAATGGTGATGTGACGGCCGCGTATGCAGTTACGACTTTGAGTACGATTGTTGAGACCGCAAGAGTAAGTCAGAATTCTGCCCAAGCTGCAGAATTAATTGCACTAACAGGAGCGTGTGTTTTAGCTGAGGGAAAGAGAGTGAATGTGTTTACTGATAGCCAATACGCCTTCGGCGTAGCACATAGCTTTGGACGTCTGTGGAAAGAAAGAGGTTTTCTCACGCCCCATGGGACTAAGATCCAACATGGACAGTTAGTCAGCAATCTATTGGAATCTCTGACCCTACCGAATGAAGTTGCGATTGTGAAGTGCAGTGCACATCGAAAGATTATGGATGATGTTGGCCGTGGGAATGCGTTTGCTGATGAGGTCGCCAAAGAGACGGCCAAGAACATGATGAGCCGAATGTACGTTGCAACATCTGCGAGATGGATTGCTGAATCAGGAATGTGTGAGAATACGATTGAAAATGTGAAGGCAATCCAGAATGAAGCAACTGAAAATGAGAAGAATGCATGGAGGGAGAAAACGGGTAAAATGGATTCGAGTGGATGTTGGGTTGATTTGTCTGAGCATCAGCGTTGGATGTTACCTGATGTGTATGTGCTTGCGGTAGTCACAATGGCGCATGGAGCGGCGCACATTAGTTCAAAAGGGATCTGTAAACTGTTAGCTCCAGTATGGAAGAATGATGGAATTACTAAGTGTGCGGAAAGAGTGGTGAAAAATTGCATGATATGCCTGATGCATAATCCTGGCAAGGGAACCCCAACTGGTCATTTTGCTCCCCCTTCTTGTCCCTTTGAAGTGATTCAGTTGGATTTTATCCACATGGACAGGTGTAACAATCTTAAATATGTCCTAGTGGTAGTCTGTGCCTTTTCAAGATGGATTGAGGCATATCCATTAAAGGATAACACTGCTATGTCCACTGCTAAAATCCTCCTCAAAGAGTACTTCCCCAGATATGGTATGCCACGGATTGTTTGGTCGGACAATGGAAGTGAGTTTGTAGGGAAAGTTATGAAGAGTGTGTGTGCGGGTCTGGGAATCATCCAGAAATTTCACAGTGCGAATCACCCACAGTCAGCAGGTTTGGTTGAAGGGTACAATGGTACCTTGAAGCTGAAACTTGCTAAAATTCAAGCTTCCACTGGTCTATCTTGGCCAGACTCACTGCCTTTAGCTGTACTGTCCACCAGAGCGACTGTACACTCTCGAGTAGGGCTTAGCCCATATGAGATTGTGTTTGGTCGTCCTGCTAATGTTTGGGGAGTCCCTAGGCCAAACGAATTCAAACAGATCGAATATCCAAAGTTGATTGATTACCTTTTTGACCTGACTGCTAAATTGAGCCTTATTCATCAACATGTATTCGAATCCTTGCCTAAACTGCCAGAGAGTCCAGGCCACACATTGAAACCCGGTGATCAAGTTGTGGTGCGGAATTTTGAACGAACCCGGAACCTCCAGCCAAGATTCGTGGGCCCGTTCCAAGTGCTCCTGGCTACGAGAACTGCTGTACGCCTAGCTGGAAGGAAGAATTGGGTGCACGCTAGCCATACGAAGCGTGTCCCTCTCCCACTCCCCTATGACAACTGGGTTAGACAGGGATTTGGTGTATCCGAGACAGAACCTGTTCCTAGGCTCATTCCCTTCAGTGATGCAGAGTACATAACGGACAAACGAACTGAAACACAGAACTCTGATACCCCACCAGGAACTGTGCCTTCGAACCCTGAACAGAGTGTCATACAAGGCGAACATTCGTCAACTGTGGACTCGAACATTACTGAACCTGTAGAACAATTGTTTCAAGATCAGACAAGACCCGGAAAATACAGATATAACCTACGTTCTCATTCTATGAACCAATGACATTGTATAATTACCTTTCTATTTGAAAACTGTTTTGATCTTATCGCATTCCATTCAGTCAGGAAGTTCGCTCTATAATTTTTATCCTTTTTGTTTTTTGTTGTTCTCTCACCTTGCCATCTGGGTTACCGTAGGGTCGTAACGTGTGCCTTGTTTTAACTTGCAGGGAACCAGACACAAGGTCGGTTTCTTCTGTTTATTTTGGGAACTCCCAGGGTAGACAGAGGCAATTTTTTAACAGGTACAAACCATCCGTTGCGAACGGTTGTAGAAGATGGAGCTTCCTGAACTGCGACGGGCTAACGTCATAAATGCGCGCAAGACAAAACTATATGAAATATTGTATAGCAAATGTTTTCTAATGCAATGTGCTCTGACACTTCTGATTGTTTTAATAACTTTGGTAGGCGGAATTATTTTTGGTATTCAATTGATCTTTGCACCTGTTACATCTACAGTATCTCCCCATGTTTCTGTTTCTCCGACTGTTGCTTCTCTTCATTCTTTCCATCCTTTTCCTGCCCATGAGCAAGCTCGACGCTCTGAGTTTATAAATAACACTTTCATTCAGCTCTTGCACCAACATCAACTAGTGGTTAACACAACAAACTGCTGGGTGTGTGGCTTGATACCACATACCATGGACAAGGGTATCCCTTATCTGGTTCTGCCTTTAGTTATAATGGATCATTCTGGGCATTTCAGACCATGTTCGCCTATGCCCTAGAGACCTATCCCCCACGGCCTCCGCGTTCCACTAGGTATAACTCCGCTAATAGAGCCTTGGTAAAAGGAATTACTGACATGATTAGAGAAGTCAATAACACTCCGTTCATTCCCAAGGATGAATTGCGAGTTTACATGGGTTGGAATGTTACGGAATATGGCATTACTTTGGGTGAGAACAAACGTAAAAGCTCGACTCCGATCTGGGTCGTACCCCACCAAGGTCAGGTCTGTTTGCAAGGAAATGGGAGAAATCCGAAAGCTCGACTAGGGAAGAGTGACTGTACCGAAACATACGTTTTCCCGTCACAGTCTTCCCCTGCATTTTTAGCTGCTAAGGGCACCTATTTTGTTTGCCAAGACAGAGCATATACATGGCTGCCTGCTGACTTTTCAGGCTCATGTTATATCGCTCAACTGTTGCCTCCGACATACACTGCTGCACCGGATTATCACAAAACTAGAGTTGTGAGAGGTGTTTTCAATAAGGAAGATACTGCTGGCCAAGAAGCAGGAGACTTCTTCAAAGGTTTCCTTCCGTTTTGGGGGCCTATGGCCAACAGTAGAAACTTACGTCAACTAACACGGGTAGTTGAATCCACTATTACCGAAACTGCGGGTGCCGTTAGTAACCTGACAGCTGAGCTTCAAGCGGATCGCCTCATGACGTTACAGAACCGTATGGTCCTTGATGTGTTACTTGCAGACCGGGGTGGGGTATGTAAGATGATCCAATCGAGTTGCTGTGTTTTTATCCCAGATAATGCGCCAACGGTATATAAGGCTATTTCTAAGTTACACAAAATCTCTGACACTATTCATGTAGAGGAAGGTAACTGGTCACTAATGGGATGGTTCTGGAGCCTGTTATCTGCATGGGGATGGAAGGTTCTGATAGTCACTGGCGTTGCATTGGTATTTTTATTCTCATGCTGTCTCATTGTTCAGTGTGGTCCTGCCTTATGTGGCCTTTGTGTTTCAACATGCGTAAGAAGACCACCTGTTTTTGGAGATACGCCACGAGATAGAATAATGCTCCAGCAACATATCAGTGACCTGATGAACATAGAGATGGACTCTGATATAGAGTGAGCTGTTGCCTATGTAAGGGCAAAAGGACGGTCGGAGGTTCTGTAGCGATCCGAACCTGTGTATTCGGTATCGTAGTACTGACACGATTTTGGTACCAATAAACCGTAAATGATCCATTATAAGCATGACAGTGTTTTCGCTGCGCAACTAGCATGAATTCACTGAGAAATAGGGCATTCTGTTGTTAAGTCATGGCATCCATTTTAGATACGGCATCCATTTTGTTTCTTGCCCTCACATAGTCAATGGACGAGCGATGACCCCGGCAGAATCACCTTGTTAAGGACACGTAAGCTCAAGCCCGAGAAAGCTGACGCTGCATGACTAAGCGGAATCAAACTGCCTCCCCTGCCTAAGGCCAATCCTGCTATACTGGTTCTCGTGTCCATTGTCCTGATTGAGAGGCCGAACACGATAGCCATGTCCGTTTATGATCCATAAACACCTCTTATCCTATTTTTCTATCCCTTGCACCTGGTTCTGCTCCTCTCCTTCTGGGCTTTTACAATGGGGAGGATACGATTTTTATGATGGGGAGGATCGGGCAAAGAATGGAAAACTGACAAGGAGACTTGATCGAATACCGAAAACCTACGACTAATTATTGTTTGATGTCTGTTTATTGTCTGTTTGGGATACCAGGTTGGGCATAGGAAATATTTGTGTAATGTTGCCTAAAGACATATTTTGTGTATTTAAGGAGCAACCCACTTCTTGCAATTCAAACAGTCTCGTAGATTCTGCCTCTGTGTGGTTCCTATGACTTCTGTGTCCCTGCAGTAAATAAATCTTGGTCTTTGACGCCACCGTCTCTGTTTATTTGTGCACCAAGGCAGGAAGGAACTCAGGGGTCTTTGGGTGTTGTTTCCCTGACACCTCTGGACTCTTAAAAAGTCCAGAACCTCAACACCAAAAAACACATCTCGACGTAGCCGAATGCTGCATGTGTCTTGCTAAACTTCTCCGAGATCCGTTCCCACAATGTATACACTCATGCTGCCTGCACGCGCCAGTAGGCTCTCTGATTGGTTGACAAGGTCCACCAATCACAGTGCTTATTTGGTAGTTGCCAACCAATCAGAGAGCCGACTGGCGCGTGTAGGCAGCGTGAGCAAGACATGCCGTAGACTCGCTGTCTTATGGGCGTGTTAAAAAAAAGAGAAAGAATCGAAAAAACACGCCCACGAATCCGAAAGAGACAGGGCTTGTTTGGAGAGACAAAGCTCTTCTCCAATGGCTGACCAGCATTTAAGAGGCCAGACAATGGAGAAGAGGAGAGAAGAGGGGTGGGTTGAAGCCCCACTTCTCAAAGTCATTAAATCTCGCGCAAGCGCAGCCTTCGCTAGCCGAGACCTAAAAAGCATTGCAGTTAATAGAAAGTTTTAAGACTTTAGTTACATTATAAATCATTTGTTGATGGTACCATACTCATTTTATGAATTGTGGTGTGTTCTAAGGTGATTTTACCATGTGAAAAAGCCTTCTGCTGTGATATCATGAATCATGTTTGAGAGAAAACTATTTTCTCATGCTTTTCCCACAGAGGTTTGGAAGGTAATCTATAAGCTAAACTGAGAGCATATGTTCTGTAAATTCACATTTTTTTTCTCAGTCATGTGAGAATGAAGTCTGACATTCTCAGTAAAACATGTACATCCAACAAGGGCAGAGACTGTCAGTTGATTCCTTTGTGTTCTACTGCAGCTTCCCAGAGTGTTCTAAAGAACAACTAGAGCGCTAACAGTCCTACTTATGACAAACGTATTGCACACCTGAAGCCATCTTGATTGGAATAAATTGGTAACTCTTAAAACATTTAATTTGCAAAGGAACAAAATGAGGGGGTCCATTTTGCCATATAAATTATGATTAGTGCTGCAGAAAGAAAAATTAGGGCACATTTTGACTTCTCAAATCCTCTTATAGTTCATAAACCAGTTCTGACATGCAGACTGAAACATGCACTTTGAATACCAGCAGCAGACTTCCCTGGTGAGCAGTAGCTTTACTACAGTGATCTAATGAGCAACTAGAGTACTACCATTCAGAATTTATGGCAAATGTGTGAGACATCTGAATGCCTTCTTGATGGAACCAAAGTAAACAAGCATTGAAAATTCAATAGGTCTCGCCCTCGGTCAAGTTACAGCAATTCTGTTTGTAATTAGGTGGCTTTTTAGCTTTGCTTGCATTAGTGTTTTTCAAACTTTCATATACATAACTTGCATATGTATGCATGTATGTATATGTATATGTATGCATGCATTTATATTTATATAGGTATGCAGATTATATATATATATATATTCACTGAAAAAACCATAGGTTTCACACATGTTATAGTTAGCTGGACATTTCACTCGTAAAAAACCAATGAAATTTCACGTTATAGTAAGTGCAGGCAACTATAACTCACGCGACCGCAATCCTCTGCTGATGACATATGTGTCTTTATGAAAAAAAAATATTTGTAATATATGTATAGCTAAAATTTAATGTAAGAAGACATGGGCAAATAAGTGTCTAAATACAGTATTAGCATCAGCAGAGGATTGCGGTCGCGTGAGTTATAGTTGCCTGCACTAACTATAACGTGGAATTTCATTGGTTTTTTACGAGTGAAATGTCCAGCTAACTATAACATGTGTGAAACCTATGGTTTTTTCAGTGAATTTGCAAGGTTTTTTAAATGCTAATTCCTAATTATAACGTGTGTAAAACCTATGTTTTTTTCAGTGAATTTGTACGGTTTTTTAAATGCTAAGTTACTTTACGCCGTTCGTGGCGTGCGCGCCCACTTCACGCAGTTCGTTCCGTGCGCGCACGGTGCGCTTCGCGCACCGTGCGCACACAGTGAGCACGCGGTGCGCTTCGCGCACCCACTTTACGCAGTTAGTGCCGTGTACGCGCGGTGGGCACGCGGTGCGCTGCGCGCACCGCGTGCCCACGTAACGCTGGATGGGCCATGTACGCACGATGCGCTTCGCGCACCGTCCGCACACGGATGACATATTATGCGCTTCATTGTTAAAGGTTATCTATTAAATGTTTAATTAATAACTAGATAAGCCATGCGCAAAAGGTGCCCTAAGGGCACATTTTGCACACGGGGGGGGGGGAAATGTGGATCTTTTTTTTTTATTTTTTTTTGACCGTACGCGTACGGTAAGCCCATTCGGCGTTTTTTCGAAAAAAAATAAAATTGAATTTTTGGCCTTGGGGGTTCTTTTGGGACACCCTAACCAAGGCTAGGTGGTTAGGAGCTGTCTAGCCTGCCCCTTTTCATGTTATCCAACTTTGTTTTTCCTCCCCCACTCAGAGTGCGAGAGAGAAAATGGCGGCCGACACTTCCTGGTTTCGACCGATTCGAATGTTTACTAAGATCTAACAGCCAATCAGAATCGCGCTCGCGCACGGCACCGTACGCGTACGGTAAGCTTACCGTAAGCGCACGGTAAGCGCACGGAGCGCTGCCACAGATATATATATTGATTTAAATGCTATTTTCTCAGGAACTACTGAACAGATTTACACCAGACCTACAAAAGGCACTTCCTTGACCTGTAGACTACCTCTCTGCCAAATTTCAAGTAACTCTGTTCAGCCGTTCGGGCTGTAGCTGTGTCTAAAGGTCCTATGGAAAAATGCATGGGGAAAACGCGTTTTGGGACCCCCCTTTTTTCTCAGCCCCCGCTTGACGAATCCCACCGAGACTTTCAGGGTAGGAGCGTAGCGTAGCGCCCCATTAGTTATGAAAATTTCGCGAGGATTCGTCGACCGGCGCCAAAGTTATTCCAAATAGAATGTTGCGGATTTCCTAAGGAAACATGGTCCTAACTATAACTATCTACTGGCGACCGCCAGTAGATAATATATATGTTTATATATGTATGTATATATATATATATATATATATATATATATATATATATATATATATATATACATACACATATATATACATGCATATGCCTATATATATGCATATACAGGTAGAGAGGTAGAGGTGTAGAGGTAGAGGTGTAGAGGTGTAGAGGTAGAGATAGAGAGGTAGAGAGTAGTAGAGAGAGCGGTAGAGAGAGGTAGAGAGGTAGAGAGTAGAGAGCGAGTAATAGAGAGTACAGAGTGAGTACTAGAGAGTAGTAGAGAGTAGTAGAGAGAGTAGCAGAGAGTGAGTAGTAGAGAGTAGTAAAGTGAGTAGTAGAGAGTGAGTGGTAGAGAGTGAGTATTAGAGAATGAGTATTAGAGAGTGAGTAGTAGAGAGTGACTAGTAGAGAGTAGTAGAGAGTAGTAGAAAGTGAGTAGTAGAGTGAATAGTAGAGAGTGGTAGAGAGTGAGTAGTAGAGAGTAGTAGAGAGTGAGTAATAGAGAGTGAGTAGTAGAGAGTAGTAGAGAGTGAGTAGCAGAGAGAGAAAATTAGACAGTTGTAGAGAGAGAGTAGTATTGTGAGTAGTAGAAAGTAGTAGAGAGACATTAGTAGAGAGTGAGTAGTAGAGAGTAGTAGAGAGTGAGTAGTAGGAGTGAGTAGTAGAGAGTGAGTAGAGTAAGTAGTAGAGTAGTAGAGAGTGAGTAGTAGAGAGTAGTAGAGAGTGAGTAGTAGAGAGTAGTAGAGAGTGAGTAGTAGAGAGTTGTAGGGAGTGAGTAGTAGAGAGAGAGTAGTAGAGAGTAGTAGAGTAGTAAAGAGTGAGTAGTAGAGAGAGTAGTAGAGAGTAGTAGAGAGTGAGTAGTAGAGTGAGTACTAGAGAGTAGTAGAGAGCGAGTAGTAGAGAGCAAGTAGTAGAGAGTGTGTAGTAGAGAGTGAGTAGTAGAGAGTAGTAGAGAGTGAGTAGTAGAGAGAGTAGTAGAGAGTGAGAAGTAGAGAGAGTAAGAGAGAGTAGTAGAGTAGTAGAGAGTGAGTAGTAGAGAGTAGTTGAGAGCGAGTAGTAGAGAGTGAGTAGTGGAGAGTAAGCAGTAGAGAGTAGTAGAGAGTGAGTAGTAGAGAGTGAATAGTACAGAGTGAGTAGTAGAGAGTGAGTAGTAGAGAGTAGTGGAATGAGTAGTAGAGAGTGAGTAGTAGAGAGAGAGTAGTAGAGAGTGAGTAGTAGAGTAGTAGAGAGTGAGTGGTAGAGAGTAGGAGAGAGTAGTAGAGTGAGTAGTAGAGAATAGTGGAGAGTGAGTACTAGAGAGAGTAGTAGAGAGTATTAGAGTAGTAAAGCATGAGTAGTAGAGAGTGAGTAGTAGAGAGAGTAGTAGAGAGTAGTAGAGTAGTAGAGAGTAGTAGAGAGTAGTAGAGAGTGAGTAGTAGAGAGTAGTAGAAAGCGAATAGTAGAGAGTGAGTAGTGGAGAGTGAGTAGTAGAGAGAGAGTAGTAGAGACTGAGTAGTAGAGTAGTAGAGAGTGAGTGGTAGAGAGTAGTAGAGAGTAGTAGAGTGAGTAGTTGAGAGTAGTAGAGAGTGAGTACTAGAGAGTGAATAGTAGAGAGTAGTTGTAGAGAGTAGTAGAGAGAGAGTAGTAGAGAGTGAGTAGCAGAGAGTAGTAGAGAGTGAGTAGTAGAGTGAGTACTAGAGAGTAGTAGAGAGCGAGTAGTAGAGAGCAAGTAGTAGAGAGTGTGTAGTAGAGAGTGAGTAGTAGAGAGAGTAGTAGAGAGTGAGAAGTAGAGAGAGTAAAAGAGAGTAGTAGAGTAGTAGAGAGTGGGTAGTAGAGTGAGTAGTAGAGAGTAGTTGAGAGCGAGTAGTAAAGAGTGAGTAGTGGAGAGTGAGCAGTAGAGAGTATTAGAGAGTGAGTAGTAGAGAGTGAGTACTACATAATGAGTAGTAGAGAGTAGTAGAGCGTGAGTAGTAGAGAGTAGTGGATTGAGTAGTAGAGAGTGAGTAGTAGAGAGAGAGTTTTAGTGAGTGAGTAGTAGAGTAGTGGAGAGTGAGTGGTAGAGAGTAGGAGAGAGTTGTAGAGTGAGGAGTAGGGAATAGTAGAGAGTAGGAGAGTAGTAGAGCGTGAGTAGTAGAGAGTGAGTAGTAAAGAGAGTAGTAGAGAGTAGTAGAGAGTGAGTAGTAGAGAGCGAGTAGCAGAGAGTGAGTAGTGGAAAGTGAGTAGTAGAGAGCGAGTAGTAGAGAGTGAGTAGTAGAGAGTGAGTAGTAGAGAGTGAATAGTAGACAGTGAGTAGTAGAGAGAGAGTAGTAGAGAGTGAGTGGTAGAGAGTAGTAGAGTGAGTAGTAGAGAATGAGTAGTAGAGAGAGAGTAGTAGAGAGTAGTAGAGAGTGAGTAATAGAGTAGTAGAGAGTGAGTGGTAGAGAGTAGTAGAGAGTAGTAGAGTGAGTAGTTCAGAGTAGAGGAGAGTGAGTAGTAGAGAGTGAATAGTAGAGAGTAGTAGTAGAGAGTAGTAGAGAGAGTAGTAGAGAGTAAGTAGTAGAGAGTGAGTAGTAGAGAGTGAGTAATAGAGAGAGAGTAGTAGAGAGTGAGTTGTAGAGTAGTATAGAGTGAGTGGTAGAGAGTAGTAGAGAGTAGTACAGTGAGTAGTAGAGAGTAGTAGAGAGTGAGTTGTAGGGAGTGAATAGTAGAGAGTGGTAGAGAGTGAGTAGTAGAGAGAGTAGCAGTAGAGAGTGAGTAGTAGAGAGTAGTAGAGAGTGAGTAGTATAGAGTGAGTAGTAGAGAGTGAGTAGTAGAGAGTAGTAGAGAGTGAGTAGTAGAGAGTGAGTAGTAGAGAGTAGTAGAGAATGGGTAGTAAAGAGTAATAGAGTAGTAGAGAGTGAGTAGTAGAGAGTAGTAGAGAGTGAGTAGTAGAGAGTGAGTAGTAGACAGAGACTAGTAGAGAGTAGTAGAGAGTGAGTAGTAGAGTAGTAGAGAGTAGTCAGTCAGTATCAGTCAGTGTCAGTCAGTCAGTGTCAGTCAGTCAGTCAGTCAGTGTCAGTCAGTCAGTGTCAGTCAATCAGTGTCAGTCAGTGTCAGTCAGTCAGTGTCAGTCAATCAGTGTCAGTCAGTCAGTTTCAGTAAATCAGTGTCAGTCAGTGTCAGTGTCAGTCAATCAGTGTCAGTCAGTGTCAATCACTCAGTGTCAGTCAGTCAGTGTCAGCTAGAGCAGGTCTGCTGACCTGGTTCTCAGGCTCTAAAGCAGCTCTGCTGACATGTTTCTCTCTCTCTAAAGCATCTCTGCTGACCTGGTTTCTCTGGCTCTACAGCAGGTCTGCTGACCTGGTTCTCTGGCTCTAGAGCAGCTCTGCTGACCTAGTTCTTAGGCTACAGAGCAGCTCTGCTTATCTGGTTCTCTGGCTCTACAACAGCTCTGCTGACCTGGTTCTCTGGCTCTAAAGCAGCTCTGCTGACCCGGTTATATGGTTCTAAAGCAGTTCTGCTGACATGGTTCTCTGGCTCTAGAGCAGCTCCGCTGACCTGGTTCTCTGGCTCTAAAGCAGCTCTACTGACCTGGTTTCTCAGTCAATCAGTGTCAGCCAGTGTCAATCAGTCAGTGTCAGTCAATCAGTGTCAGTCAGTGTCAGTCAGTCAGTCATTCAGTGTCAGTCAGTCAGTGTCAGTCAATCAGTGTCAGTCAGTCAGTTTCAGTCAATCAGTGTCAGTCAGTGTCAGTCAATCAGTGTCTGTCAGTGTCAATCAGTCAGTATCAGTCAGTCAGTGTCAGTCAGTCAGTGTCAGCTAGAGCAGCTCTGCTGACCTGGTTCTCAGGCTCTAAAGCAGCTCTGCTGACCTGGTTCTCTCTCTCTAAAGCAGCTCTGCTGACCTGGTTTCTCTGGCTCTACAGCAGCTCTGCTTACCTGGTGACCTGGCGCTAGAGCAGCTCTGCTGACCTAGTTCTTAGGCTCTAGAGCAGCTCTGCTGACCTGGTTCTTAGGCTCTAGAGCAGCTCTGCTGACCTGGTTCTCTGGCTCTAAAGCAGCTCTGCTGACCTGGTTTCTCTGGCTCTAGACCAGCTCTGCTTACCTAGTTCTTAGGCTCTAGAGCAGCTCTGCTGACCTGGTTCTTAGCCTCTAGAGCAGCTCTGCTGACCTGGTTCTTTGGCTCTAAAGCAGCTCTGCTGACCCTGTTCTATGGCTCTAAAGCAGCTCTGCTGACTTGGTTCTCTGGATCTAGAGCAGCTCTGCTGATCTGGTTCTCTGGCTCTAAAGCAGCTCTGCTGACCTGGTTCTTTGGCTCTAAAGCAGCTCTGCTGACCTGGTTCTATGGCTCTAAAGCAGCTCTGCTGACTTGGTTCTCTGGCTCTAGAGCAGCTCTGCTGATCTGGTTCTCTGGCTCTAAAGCAGCTCTGCTGACCTGGTTCTCTGGCTCTAAAGCAGCTCTGCTGGCCTGATTCTCTGGCTCTAAAGCAGCTCTGCTGACCTGGTTCTCTCCCTCTAAAGCAGCTCTACTGACCTGGTTTCTCTGGCTCTACAGCAGCTCTGCTGACCTGGTTCTCTGGCTCTAGAGCAGCTCTGCTGACCTAGTTCTTAGGCTCTAGAGCAGCTCTGCTGACCTGGTTCTCTGGCTCTAAAGCAGCTCTGCTGGCCTGATTCTCTGGCTCTAAAGCAGCTCTGCTGACCTGGTTCTCTCCCTCTAAAGCAGCTCTACTGACCTGGTTTCTCTGGCTCTACAGCAGCTCTGCTGACCTGGTTCTCTGCCTCTACAGCAGCTCTGCTGACCTGGTTTTCTGCACTCACGATGCATGCACCCGACTTCGCGAAAATATATTTAAAAATAATATAAGTTTATTATGAGTACAAATTTTTTTTTTAATGAATTTCTTACATAATCTATTGCCCTAATATGTATATTAAAGACACATACATATCATTTTGGAACATAATTTTTTTTGCGGGAGTCGTGCACCCAGCGCGCCTCTGCACGTATATGACATCACGCGGGACCCGCAACCTCGCAAACATCTCATACCCTAATGTGCATGTGTCGCGAATGCGCGGGAGCAGGAGTCTCGGACTGGTCGCATACCAATCGCGCACATCACGTGATATCAAATGTATATGATGTAACACCATACGCGGACCCTTCATGGCAGCTAGAATGTGCGCACCCACCGTGATGTGTACGCTTTGAGTGCTCGTCTCCGAAAAAAATTGGAATTTTTTTTCTTAAAGAAAATAATACAAATATATTAAAATAAAAAATGAAAACAAGAAAATTAATCAATATTTCAGTTTTAATTTAATGTTTTTTTTGCAATTTTCAGAAAAATATATAATGTTATGTAATGTTGTGTTAAAGTGTTAAAAAAATGTAGAAAATCAGTTAAAAAAAAGGTATACCTACTATCCCACTTAAAAATTAGCATTTAAAAAACCTTTGAAATTCACTGAAAAAAACATAGGTTTCAGAGATGTTATAGTCAGAAAGTAGCATTTAAAAAAGCTTTGAAATTCACTGAAAAAAATAGGTTTCAGAGACGTTATAGTTAGAAATTAGCATTTAAAATCCTTAGGACTTGGCCCTTTTTGCAGGGTCATCCCTGAACTTTTTGCCTTCCTCTACTTTTTTTCTGACCTGTTGTTGGCTATTTTATGACTCTGGGCACTTTACCACTGCTGTCCAGTGCTAAAGTGCATATGCTCTCCCTATTGTAGATGGAAGTATTATTTGTGATTTCATGATTGGTTGGTTTGGTTTACTTGTCAGACCCTAGTACAGTGCACCAGGAGTGCCCAGGACTTGTAATCCAAACACTGCTGGCGGGCTTGCAGCACTGGTTGTGCCACCCACAGAAGCAGCCTGTAAACATGTGTCTAAGGTCTGCCATTGCAGAACCCGCGTGCAGTCTGGTACTGTCATGCTGACTGGGCAAGTGCACCCACTTGCCAGTCCCTAAACCTTCCCTTATCAGACACACCTATGGTAGGCCCAAGGGCAGGGTGCATTGTAAGGATAAGGTAGGACATGCCCTGGTGAGTGTGGCATGTTCTAATAGTGAATTACAGCCATTTTCGTTTTTCACTATTGCAAGGCCACCTGTTCTCCATAGGCCAGAATGGGCAGTTTGGTTATTACATTTTATAATCCTCAGGGAACATGGTAGAAATTCGAATTTAGTATGCCTGAACTCAGGATGATAAAATAGATCTTTTAGTAAAGTTGGTTTTAGCATTCTGTGTTTGAAAATGCCACTTTTAGAAAGTAGGCATTTTCTTGTCTAACCATTCAAACCTGCCTCTGCTAGGCTGTGTGTATTCCTTTGTCCGGAGTTTGAGTGACAGGGCTGGGGAATTCCAGGAGGCAGGGTGAGGTGTCCCAGTGGTGAATAGAGGGATCTGCATCCAGATGGGTGGCAGGAGTTGCACCTGGAACCTGAATAGGACAGTGCCTGCCCCCCACAGTGCTGGCTCCACCCCCTGTGGTGCGTCTGATGTCTCTGCCCTGCACTGTGAAAGGAGAGAAGGAATCATGTCAACAAAGTGCTCCAGGGCTGTGCTTTCCCTCCACAATGCTGGCTCCACCTCCTGTGGGGCGTCTGATGTTTCTGCCCTGCACTGTGAAAGGAAAGAAGGAGTCATGTAAACAGAGTGCTCCAGAACTGGTTTGGACTGGGCAAAGGCCCCTCTGCCCTCAGAGGACAAAGGATTTTGGGGTATAAATATTGGGACCCTGATCCCAAGAAATTAGATCACTTTGGGAAAACAAGAAGAACCTCTGCTGAGGGAGGAACCAGAAGAAGCTGAGGAGGAAACCTATCCCTGAACCTGGGGGATTGGCCTGCAGTGGTTGCATTACTGCCAAAGAGAGGAGAAAGGAACTTTGTGTGTACTTTTGCTCAACTTGTGAAGGATCTCCAAGGGCTTGGAAAAGAGCTTGCCTCCTGCTGAAGTCTCAGGAACAACAGACTTCACCCCCCAGCTCCCCAAAATTCTTTGGAAGTGCCTGCTGCTGTTGTTGGGCCTTCTGAGGGACTGCGTGTCGCAAGGAGCTGGAAGCGCGACTCAAGAAGGAGAAGCGTGCCGCCGTCGGAGCTGTTGTCGTCGCATCTCATAAAGTGTGTCGCCGCTGCAGCATCGCATCGAGCGGAAGCGTCTCGCATCATCCAGGAAGTGTCTCGAAACGCCGAAGAAGCGTGTCACCATCGTAGTTGATGCATTGCACCGCATCAAGAGAAGAGTCTCGCATCGAGGAAGAAGCGTGTCGCCATCGCAGCCATCGTAGTTGTCACATTGCACCGCATAAAGAAAAGCGCCTCGCATCCACGGAGAAGCGTGCCGCCGTCGTAGCTGCTGTCGGCGCATCGCGTAAAGGGGTGTCGCCGCTGCAACATCGCATCGAGTGGAAGCGTCTCGCAAACGTCGAAGAGTGTCGCTGCCAAGGCCGCTGTCATCGCATCGCGTAAAGGTTGTCGCCGCTGCAGCTGAAGCATCGAGTCGAGTCTTCTCGCAACATCGGAGAAGTGTAACGCATCTGGAAGATCTTCACGTCTTTATTTCTTTGCACCAAAACGTCATCGCATCAACATCGTTGCAACACTTTCGTTGCCCTGCGTGTCGCATCTAAAAGGTACATTTACTTAAAGTGTTGCATTTAAGAACTTAAGAGAGCTAAGCAAAATTCTACCATCTAAAGTAACAGTATTGTGTGTTTTTGTCATTTAATGGTCTTGTGGTAAATCTAACATATATATATAACAAGGCAGAGCGAGTCTGCTGAAACGCGTTGATGTTATACCTCGTTTGTCGAAAATAAAGACCGAGTGCCCATTCTTTCACCGGAGTGCTGGATGTTTATTTCTTAGAAGGGATATACCCATAGTTGGATATATATATATATATATATATATATACTTTACCGGGTGGTGGCCACCACTGGGTAGTTATAGTCAGGATAGTGTTACCATAGATACTGCAGTTTTTGGGACTAATAAGTTTGGATTCATTTAATGACTATCAGCAAAACGTTTTGAAAACAAAGTGCTCCTTTTCTCTTAGTTTGTTCATGAAACGTTTCGGTGTGATTCATCAAGGGGAGGCTGACAAGAAAGGGGAGTTCCCAAAATGCATAGGAACTTTAGACATAGCTACAGCCTAACCATGGAAAGTATTCCACCAAATTTGGCAGAAAGCTAGATTTAGGTCCAGAAAGAGTGCATTTTGTTTTTTTCGGTGAAAATTAATTCAGTACTTTTGAGCAATTAATGCTAAAAAATGTTGTATATCTAGGGATGCGAATGCTCCGCGGATCCTGCCAGATCTTAAACTGAGATCTGATTGACTGCCACCACCTCAACCAGTAAGTAGGGGCAGCCTTCTTTGAACTCAAAAAAAGTCACAAGGGGGCAGGGTAGGATTACCCTCTCCCCTAGACCTGTTGGTGGGGTATCTGCGACCTCGGCAAAAAACTGAGGCAAAATAAAAAAAAACAAGCTTGGTCTCCTGCACATATTTATATTTTGGAGTAGGACTGTGCATGACCCCCTTGGCCAATTTCGGCCCTTGGCACACCACTCCCCAAGAAAGAGGGATTCAAGAGGAACACTTCCCCAGGCCATTTACTAAATGGGGGAGCAGGATGTGTCCCCCCTCCCTGCGCTGATTTTGGCCCCATTGACAACATCCCCAGGGCCTGGTTGTATATTTATTGGGGGCAGGGCCGCACAGACCCTCTTCCTGAACAATTATAAGCCCTGGGGACCTCATCCTCCAGGGCTGGCTCATATGCTATGTCCGAGGGAGCCCTCATAGCGGTTTCCCTGCCTGCACTAGCGTGGGCAGGAAAACCTGTGTTTGCCCTCGCTTGGCGCAAGCAATTTCAAATCTCTCGCCATGCGGGAGCAAATACCAGGTCAGCTTCCAGTGGGTGGGAGTTTGAAAAATGCTCCCAACTGCTAGAAGCGGACTTTTCATCTGTTTCCCTGCTCTCACTGAAGTAGGCATTGAAACAGATGAAAAGATTGTTTCTGACTACAGGAAGCACAGTTTTTAGCTGCTCCTTGTGGGCGGGAGCAATGCTGGCTACCGCTGGATGTGGGGAGCCAGCTGGGGGCTGTGAGGGCTTCCCCGCAATGCTAAACAATATGGTGGTGGGTGCCCTGAGTAGGCACCAGAGCACAAACACATTGTTGAAAGGGCCCCAGCTGATGGGGTCCTTTGGGCCAAAACTGGCCCAGGGAGGGGGGCCACATGCCCCCTCCCTTCAAAAAATTTGCTAGGCCCATGAGTATGAGTTTCCTGGGACCAAAAGCATTCCAAGAAAGGGGGCCATATGCCACCTCCCTTTAATTTTAATTAGTTGTCCAGGGGGGTGGGGTCCACAGGGCCTAACAAGCCTCAGGGAGGGGGGTCATGTGTAAGACCCTGGGTTCCCAGGGTCTTACAAGTCTAGCGGAGGGGGATGCATGGCCCCCTCCCCTTTAAGTTTAAAGAGGCCCTGTTCCCCAGGACCTGGGGAGGCTCTGGAATGCAGGCCATGAGGCCCCCCTCCCTTTGAAATATATATGGCCTGGTCGATGGGTTCCCCTGGGTCATAATAGGGTTGGAGAGGGGGCCATACAGAAAGGTCCTGGGTTTCCTTTGGCAGTGTGAGGTGGGATTGGCTGCCTTTGGGGTGGCTGGCCTCCCTTTGTAGGGTTAGCTACATGTAGGAGATTGGCCGCAGGCCACCCCATGTGGCCAACGTCCACCATGCACAACTGAATCCCCTACGCAGCATTGGGTTGGCTACATTGAGGCAATGATGACATTTGAGATGTCATGAGTGATGTCACAAATGATGTCATAGAACATGTCATGAGTGATGCAATTTGTGAAATCATAAGCAATGCATGGTAGGGGTGCAAGTTATTGGTAGATCTGCTAACTATAGCTGCTGAATTTCTGTAGTTTGTTTAGTATGAAACATCAATGTTGTCACTGACAAATTCACCGATTGTAGAAACAGGTATGCAAGGCGGCATTGAACAAAGGGCATATGTCTAATAAGCGGGAGAACATACCTCTTTCTATATACAGTATAAACTTTACAGAAGAGTACCAAGTGCACAGTATTCTGACACATCCTATCATCACAAGAGCAATTTGGGAGATTTGAAGACCAGTCATTCATAATGGGGAAGGTAATTAATCTATGAAATATATCTAATCTTAAACGCATTAAAAATAAACCTATGGCCAGCATTTAAAACACATTTAAGATATGGTTCTATGTTAAAAGTAGTTAAAATCAATTGGATTTTTAAAATGCTAGCTTTAATGAGTTCAGTAGTCAATATTAGTGTTTCCAGATGCGCCATTGCTTCCTTTTATAGCATTTTTCTACTAATCGTTCCTAGTGATTGTGGTTTCTCAAAATACTCTGGATGAACCATATCACAAAAGAATCTCTGAACGTACTTCAACCATGCAATACGTGGGTAAAAAGCTGATTTTAAACAATCACTAATTAGTGCACGGATGATATCTGTGTGGTCTAAGGTCCAGATTTTATGCCACAACAGAATTGGTTCTAGCTTAATCAAGTCTGCAACAAAGGGGGCGCCAAGTTCAGCATGGGATACATATACTGAGGTATGTTTAGGGACTGTCAAGAGATGCCTAAAAAAGTCATTATCTATTACCTGCACACCTTCACACTTCTTCTATCCCCATATGCCTGCAGCACATAGAGCTATACTAAGGGACTTTGCTTTGTAAATCTTCAACATCATCTCAGGAGGGTTTGAGCCCAATCGCAATGCAAAGCTTCTGAGGGCCCAACATGCCTTACTAAATAATTTCTGTCTGTCATCGATTGCATTATTCCAAGAGCTGGCTTTGTTGAATAAGACCCCTAGATAGCAGAAGGAGTTGGTGAACCCAATCTTTGTTCCTGTTATTGTTATGTCCCTAAATTTCGAGGTTTTCTTCCCTCATTTCATAATGTATGTTTTGATTGGTTCACTTGGAGGCCCAGTTCCCTCATATAGTCAAAAAAAGACAGTAAGCAACGACTGTAAGGCCATAGGGGTACGGGCCATAAGGACTGCATCGTCGGCATAAAGGAGGGCCGGGACAGGGCACTGACATATTTGTGGAAGATCTTTTACAAGTGCCATTAATCCCCCCCCCACACTGTTAATGTATAATGAGAACAGGAAGGGGGCTAGGACACATCCCTGCCTCACCCCTCTCTCCACGCCAAACATTTCTGTGCATTGTCCATTAGCACCGTACCTAACCTTGGCTCTGCACCCAGTATATAGGTCTCTCAAAAAGCTAATAATCTGGATCTCTACCCCCATGTCTTTCAGTTTTGACCAAAGTTTGTCATGTAACACACAGTCAAGAGCTGATGAGAGATCTACAAATGCTAAATAGAGCATCCCCTTTCTCATCTTCACATACTTCCCAATAAATATGTTTAATTTAAGATTCTGTTCTATCGTTCCAGTCCCAGTGCGAAACCCGTATTGAAGGTCGGACAATTTCTGATGTGTTTCAGTCCAATTCTGTAGCCTCTCTAAGATTATGCGTCCTGCTATCTTAGCTGGGGAGACAATCAGGGACATAGGCCTATAACAGGCAGGATTTGGGTAATCTCCCTTTTTATAAATAGGAACAATGATTGATTCTCCCCATGTTGACAAAAAGCCTGTAGTACATGCGGCCCTCAATACAAAGGCAATGTTACTTTTATACAAATCTACTGTGATGGCATCAGGTCCTGGCGCTTTGCTGTTTTTACTTGATTGTATAGCTGTAATAACTTCTTCAATGGAATACGGGGCAATCAACAAAGTTAGGTAGGGGATTAATTCCTCATTTTTAGGGACTCCCTGGACCTGTGTGGTTATCGGGGGAGGCGCATTATAGATGCTGGAAAAATGCTTGATCCATTCTTCTTCTAATATTGCTAGCTCAATTTTAGGGGGCTCATCTGCACTCCATGGGGATGAATTAACTATTTTCCAAAATGCTCTTTCATTGTTACTGTCAGTTGCCTGCTGTAATGTTTCCCAGGCAGTCTCTCTTATGTGCAGTTTCCTTCTCTTCACTGCTTGTTTGTATTGTGTTCTGCAACAGTGAACCTCATTTGCGCTTCTAGGAGTTCCTTGTAATGCCTCCTTCAGGGCTTTGTGGGCTTTTGTACATGAGGCATCAAGCCACCCTTTTCCCCCTTGATTTGTTATGTCTTTGTTAACAAAAAGGCTCTCTCTTACGCCCTGGCATATGGTCAGGAAGGCCGCAATAATTTCATTAGAGGGAGTGGTATCTTTTAGGCATATATCAAAGGCATCTTTCTTTTCAATTATCAGTTGTGTAAGGAATTCTTCCGGAATAATCTGAGTCCGGCGTAATGTATAGCCATTATGTTGTGCTAATGCAATTATTTCTACTTGGTGGACGATGCTATCATACCCTTGTTTAAAAAACAGTTTGAACAATATCTGTACGCTTAGAGGAAAATGGTCACTGAGAGAAATTGAATGGGTACAGAGATTAAAAACAAAGCCAACAGATCGCCTTGACAGTAAAACATGATCTATAATACTGTTATTTGTTCTCCCATTGAAAGTTTTCTTTCGGAAAACATAAGGCATTGAAATCTTGTTTGCAAATGTCAAATCAAATTCAAGCAACAGTTCATTGATCTTATCGCTGTACATGCAGTGCGTGAAATGGGGATGTTCTTCGTCCTCTAAGTGTGTCCTCCCGCACATTTTATTTGAGTGTGCCATGCACAGACGCAAATTAAAATCACCCCCACAAAATCGTCACATGATTTTTCCTTTCAATGACAATACCCTTGAAGTCGTTATTTATTTCATGTATGACATCTGTTATTAATGTCATGGTGGCATTATTGTAAAAATTAATTATTTTAAACTCACACCACCTTTCATGTTACAGACCACTAATTGGTAATAGGGATTATCTGTTTCCAATACAATGTTTGTAAATTGTAGTGTATTAGATATGTAGATACACAGACCCCCTTTTGCCCTGCCATGCCTTGATGGAGACGCTGAAGTAAAATAAATTCTGTACCCGTTTATATGAATGGGCTCTGTAAGCCATGTCTCCTGTAAGAATATAACTGGGTAATCCTCTATGAAGTCAAGCCACTCTGTAGTTTGTATTGTACTCTGTAGCCCTGCCACGTTCCAAAATATACAGCCCAGAAGTTTTGTTAATGTACAATTTTCCTTTAGTGTTGGATTGTCTATAGGATCAACTGGGGAACTGACTTCAACCAGTTGGGGGACCATAACCTGTGTTGACGGTGTTTCCTGTGATGTTACCCTGGGAATATTCCCGTCAATGGATGTAACAGAGTTTCTCTGACTACTTTTCTCTCTGGCTCGGTATTCCCCCCCCTTAAGTCAGTCCAGACCATCCCGTGCGGACGAAAATTGGAATCTATTTGAGGTTTGAACAGTGTAATTTGGGAACCTCGGTCTCTGCTCCATAATGATGTGGTCTTAAGTTGTTCCTTGGGTGTATTGGATGGTAGAAATAACCCAGGGGACAAAGGAAAATTCTATTCCCATCAGCTTTAATGTGCCCTGTTCTATAAAGGACCGTCTCCACCAGCTCGGGCAATCCAAAGGACAATACCACACAATCACCAAGCTGATCATTTTTGCCCCTCCCTACTCATTTCACTCTCCTTAGTTACCATCTTAAAATCGTTAAATAGATGGTCAGTTAGTCCCGTTCTCACGCCCAACCCATTTAAAGATCAGGGAAATCCAGTTCTCCTTGCTATTTAAGGTTAGGGGAGGAACATTTGTCAGAACTACCACATATGGGGCTGCTGCGGGTGGGAGGTCCAAGTTATCTGATATTCATTCCATTTGCTCTCTATGCTCAGCAATAGTTTCTGCAATGCCTAGTGCAAGGCCATGGTCACCTGTTACCCTGTATCTTTCTCCAGAAGGTGCCCTATCCTCTCTCATCCCCATCGTTCTTTTGCTGCCAATATGGGTATGAGGCCATGGGGCACGGCCTAGTGGTACAGTATCCTCTGTTGCTCTCATAATTATAGCTTCAGTGTCCAGTTCGCGAGCTGGCTTAGGGTCTAATTTGTGTACTATATTCGTCTTTTGTCCGGCAGAGAAAATTGTTAGAAGTTCCAAACATGAGTCGGTTTTCGTTTCTACTTTCGTTAACCTAGTTTGTATTGTCCCTAGCGTTCCATTCACGTGTTGGTCAAGGTTTTTAAGTGTCTCCACCAGAGTGTCCAGTTTACCAATGATTGTGTTATAAGTTGGGTCTGAAGGGGTTTCAGCTATGATAGACTCAGTTTGGTTTGGTCCCTGTAACTGACTAGTTCCCCTCTAATTCCATATTATCTCTTTACCATGATGATTAACGGGACCCTGGAAACTGGACATTTTAGGAGGTGGTGAATTTGATCTTGATGGGGACACACTGTCAGGAATAAGTTGTATACAACCACTTACCATGTTTACTCCACCCCCTTGTTCTCTTTTCTAAGATTCTCCACCTCTGCCATACCACCAAGAGCCTCAGGGTCATTAACCAAAAACCTGCACTATCGTAGTCTGTGGCTGGGCCACTGAGCCTAGCAATTCCTCCACAGTTAGAATCTGCTTTTCTATAGCCCCCATAGCCCCTGTGATATATTTTATTAATGACATTTGTAATTTGTCTGGAGAATGCGCTTTTTAAAGTCCCGCTCAGTAATAAAGAAAGTACCTTTAGATCTTCAGGTCACATTGTAACGGATTGTCTACTGGATTGTGAGTATTGTCCTTATAATACCATAGTTAGGGGGTGGCCCTGCCCTGCCTCATCCTGTCGCTGAAGGGCACAGAAAGGGCCTGCCCTTGGCCCTGGCTTTGCCAGGGTGCTGCCTGCATACGTCCCATGCCGCAGGGGCCCGCAACTAGCTTTATGCGCCTCCTGGCGCTCATGGGTATGTCCGTGGCGGCTCGTCCTGCTATGCACGCTGGGGACTGAAGTCCTAGTCTCTTCTTTGACCTCAGGGTTGTTTTGGGCAGCAAATTGGATAACGGGCTGTTGGTATATGTCTGGCTTTCTTACTGACTCTATCGGTCTCTACATGTGTATGTATGGGCTGCATGGATTGCTTACTGGCTGTGTTAGTGAGTATGGGATATTTAACTCTGTATGGAACTTCCTCCATTACTGCTTAATACATATGAGCTGTGTGTGTGCATGCGCGTGTGTGTGAGTGAATATGTGGGTACCTCTGTTACTGTCTGACTTCGAGTATGAGTGAGGGACCAGATGTATAACTAGCCATATGGGTCAGAAAGTGCACATGTGACTCACAGAGACTTCAAATTATATGTCTTATCTTTTACGCACATAGCTCCCTCCCCTATGGCCTGCCTACTGCCCACATTGGAGTGATGTTATATGTTGTAGAAGAGGAGTTTAAGGCTTAGCAACATGTTTGCATGTCAAATTGGCCTAGCATAGATTGCTTACTGGCTCTGTAAGTGACTTTTTGGATGAGTAAATATATGTGCAAGTAGCTCTGTAACCACTGGATGCATAAGTGATGTATGGGTGAGTGACTGGGTGTGTAAATGGCTCTGTCTTTGTGAGACTGGGTGTATGAGTTCCTGAATCTTTTTCTAAATAGGTATCTAACTTGCAGTATGAGTGGTACACTGAATGCTGAGCTACACATATGGATCTGGAAGTGCGCATATAACTCACTGAAAGTTGAAAGTTCATGTCTTACCTTCTACGCACATGGCACTCTGCCCTATGGCCTACTGACAGCCTAACTTAGGGGTGACATATTTAGTAGAAGGCAAGTTTAGAGCTTGGCAAGGACATTTTAATACATACTCAACCTAGCAGTTAAACTGTACACAGGCTGTTCAGTAGCAGGCCTAAGACATGTTTAAAGTGTAACTTGTCTGGATGGGCACTTGCTTGTGCCAGTATTTAACTACATTTCTGAGTGAGTGTGCTATTTCTTGTGTGCGTGTGTCACTGGATATGTAAGTAAGTATGTCACTATATGAATTACTGACTTAGAAACTATTTGGATCTCTAAATGTGTGTGTAAGTAGCTGTATTAATTGCTTACTAGCTCTATTAGTTACTTTTGGGGTGTATTACTAAGTGTGCAACTGGCTCTGCTAGTGTTGGATATATAAATACATTGACAGTCTGTGAGTGAATGTGTAAGTGCCTCTGTTGCTGTCTGACTGGCTGTATGAGTGTCTCTATGGTTTTCTAATTAGGCATCTCAGTGAGTGCATTGATAAATGAGTGAATGTATGACTGGGTATATTGGTCTGTAAGTATGTTTCTCACTCACTAAAACCTCAAACTATATGTTTTGCCTTTTAAACACATACCATCCTGATCTATTAGCTGTGTACAGCTTATCTTAGGGGTGATTTATATTTAATAAAAGGAAAGCTTGAGACTTTGCAAGGCATTGTAAATGTCATACCAGCATAGTAGTGTAAACTGCAGACACAGGTTCTGGAGTAGCACGTCATACACATACTTGGATTCCTTCTTCTCTGTGTTGCACAATCAGACATACAATTTGTCTACTAGTATACCATTTACAGACCCTAGCACGGCTAAAGCACTGAACTACAACCTTACAAATAAATTAGGAATACTAATTATGGATAAGGTAATGAAACTATATCTCACAGACAAAATATTCACTTGACCACTAATAACGTTTTCTGTCACCTAATTCCAACTACATGACTCAGTAAATAGCCATATTTGATAGCGCTTGCTTCATTGTCCAAACACCTATATGTGAGACTGCTTACATGCATATATCAGTTACTGTTCAAATTGGTGACTACTTCTATGAGCACTTCACTTCATATATAATTGATTATTTTTAGGTATGTTAAAGACTATGTAACTAATATTAAAACTTTATTACATTTAACAGACACTTATAAGTCAGTACATTTATCTATCTATCTATCTATCTATCTATCTATCTATCTATCTATCTATCTATCTATCTATCTATCTATCTATCTATCTATCTATCTATCTATCTATCTATCTATCTATTTATCTATCTATCTATGCCCGCGGACATTTTTCCAATACTGGGCCATCCATCTGGACATTGCACACCTTGCCCGGGTAATTAGGACTATCATATATATATATATATATATATATATATATATATATATATATATATATATGACGGGGATTTCGCCTGAAGAACTCCTGAACACTCACGATCTCGAGGGAAAGCAGGAACAGACGAGAACCGACCCAAGTTGCAAGTGAGTAATTATTTTATTTCGTTCACAGCAATGCCTGCATGACGCGTTTCAGCCTACCAGAGGCCTTGATCACATGACATATATATGTATATATATATATAGATAGAGATATAGATATAGATATATAGATATATATATATACGTTAACCACAATCCTGTAGCAATCGGCATCTCGATCACCCCCAACCAGGTACGGGCCACAATGTGGAATTTTTCAAATCGTCCTTTATTTCAGCAGATTAAAAAAGTATAAGTGCAAGTGCTAAAAGTCTTTGTCCAGCATGGCGCGCTTCGACTGCCCAACGGCAGTCTTGATCACATATATATATATATATATATATATATATATATATATATATATATATATATATATATATATATATATATTATACATTATCAATGTGCCCAATTATTAACATACCTGTGAATTCGCGTTGTTAATCCTCAAATTTGAACACACTTTTGCTTTAGATTTCCTATCCGGCAAAATGATAAGCACCACTCTCAGTAAGAAAGAACAAGTATTGGCAATTTTTCCCTCTTGTTTTCCAGTGATACTGATGTCCTTAGCGAATCAATTGTTATACCATTTTTTATTTATCAGTTTTTTTAACCCTTTATGAGGATATGGATAAGAAGCCCAATTTGGTAATATTGTGGCAGGAATTGCGACTCCGTCACGATGCTCAGTGCGGCCCCCCAAGAATCTTCTTGACGGAGTTGTGAATCCACACGGGAGTCAGTTAATGCATTTGAAATTCTACTACTATCATTTTTCAGCTACATTTGACATTCTCTGGTAGTGTTAATTTAGGACATTCATATTTTACAATATGTACTATGTCTAAACTTCACTGCTTTGTAGTTTCAAAGTACAGTGTATTTAGAACCCGGCCACCACAATGCTTTACCTCAGTTCCCATAGCAACTTCCTTTGAAACACTCTACTGTACGAGTAAGTCAAAAGTTCTCACCGCTTTCTAACAGGAGCATACCAGCTTCATGTTTAACTGTAGAAGGTGACTACTTGAAAATATAAGCAGATTCACAATGGCATAACTTTTCTCAAATTAATCCAGGGTCAATCTCAGATCTACTTACTTTACATAACATATCACTACTTATTTTTAGCTACCAAAAACGTTTTACAATATCCAATCAAATATGTCAGTTTCATAAACCAAGTCTTGTCCTCCAGTTTAATTGCCTTTCATTCTACCAGCTGTCACATTCAGCTACAGCCTTTTCCTGTGTACTACTGCTCATTGCCTTCGAAATGGTTAGAGTGTGGATTGTGGTTCATAGTTGAGCTAAGTATAACTTAAGCCCCTGAAATGAACTGCCTATGTTCTCACATATTACAGCACTCATAACATGGTCAGAGACATCACTGAGAACAACATTCATGACATCTCAGATGTCTATGAATGGGTGTGGGAGGGTCTGAGTGAGTATGTGAGTGGGTGTGTGAGTGTCTGAGTAGGTCTGTGAGTGGGCGCATGAGTCCCTGAGTGGGTCTTTGAGTGGGTACATGAGTGTGTCACTAGGTCTAAGGGGGGATGCATGAGTGTCTGAGAGAGTACATGAGTCTCTGGTAAGTGAGTGCATGAGCCTCTGAGTGGGTCTGTGAGTGGGGGCATGAGTCTCTGAGTGGATCTGCGAATTGGTGTGTTAATCTCTCACTGGGTCTGTGTGTGGGTGCATGAGTGCCTGAGTGGGTCTGTGTGTGGGTGCATGTCTCCATGAGTGGGTCTGTGAGTGAGTGCATGAGTTTCTGATTGGAGCTTTGAGTGAATGCATGAGTCTCTGAGTGGGTCTGTGAGTGGGTGTGTGAGCCTGAATGGGTTTGTCAGTGGGTGCGTAAACCTATGAGTGGGTCTGTGAGTGGGAAAGTGGGTGTCTAAGTGGGTCTGTGAATAGATGCATGAATGTCTGTGTGGGTCTGTGAGTGTGAGTATGAGTCTTTAAGTGAGTTTTTGAGTGGGCATATGAGTATCTCATCGGGTCTGTGAGTGGGTGCATAAGTCTCTAAGTGGGTCTATGAGTGAGTGCATGAGTCTGTGAGTGAGTCTATGAGTGAGTAAATAAGTCTCTGACTAGGTGAGTGAGAGTCAGAGTGGTCTCTGTTTTGCCCTCTTCTGCTCTGTTTTACCTTTCCTGCTTGTATTTCTGTCCTCTGTTCTGCCTTTTCTGCATGTTTTTCTGCCCTTTATTTTGTCCTCTTCTTATCCGTTTTGCCTTTACTGCTTGTTTTATTACCCTCTGTTTTGCCATTTTTGCTTGTTTTTCCGACCCCTGTTGGGCCTTTTCTGCTCATTTTTCTGCACTTTTTTTTGCCTTTTCTGCTTCTCTTTCTGCTCTTTGTTTTCTCTCTAAAATGTGGGAGGGGGGCTGATATAATGTCAATAGATGTGGGGGGCCACACACCCCCGTCCCTGGGACGGTTTCAGACCCAGGTATCACATCCATTGGGGCCCACCATCATTTGATGGGGGAGGAGAGCCGAGCGACCCCCTCTGTGGACTGATTTTACCCCCAGGGACCCCATACCCCTGGGCCTGACCTTAACTGAGTCAGGGAGGTAGCCATATGGCCCCCCTCCCTGGGTGGATTACAGCCCCGGGCTCCCATGAACAGAGCTAGGCCACATTTGAACGGGAAGGGGGGGCCATTCGGCCTCCTCCCCAGGCTGGTTTGGTCCCTGGTGGCCGCATCTCCCAGAGCTCAGCTACTCCTTGAAAGGGGAGGGTGGCCACCCGGCCTGCCCTCTCCAGGACAATTTAGGCCCCAGAGACTCCATCCCATTGAGCCCAGCCATGTGTCTCTGGGTGCCATGATCCCAACCAGGTCTCCCTGTGTGCGCGGTGGGGACCGCTAGAGAGCCTCAAGGCTCCAGTGGCCCCAGCTGGCTCCATACCTCCTGCAGGAGCTGCCATTGCTGTGCTGTGGCACACAGGGAGCTGATGAAAATGCAGCTCCCTATATGCAGGAGCAATATTTCATCTTTTTCCCTGCCCGCATGTCTGTGGGCAATGAAAGAGAAGAAACCTAAGCTTTCAGCAAATGGGAGCACTTTGACAGCTTCCGCTTGCTGGAAACGGAGTGTTTGCTTTTGCTTGGCAGGAGCTGTCAACTCCTACCAAACAAAAGCAAACTGCTATGTCCCGGGGTGGGCACTCTAGGACACATCAGGAGTCAGCCCTGGGGGTGGTGGTCCCCAGGACCATAAAGGCTGCCAGGAGGGCTTGCTTGTATTTTGCCTGGGAAAGTGGTGGTCCCGCGGATCATGGGGTCTGCATGACCCCCATTATATTCAGCATAAGTCCAGGGAAGTGGTGGTCACTGAGGCACAGAGGGGTTCCACGCAGCTCCCCTATTCATTTTTTTGCCTCAGGGAGGTAGTGCACCCCGCACAGACCCCCTGCATTACATTAAGCATAAGCCCCGGAGAGAGGTGATGGCCCTCAGAGATAGGGGTTCCACGCAGCACCCCTACTAATTTTATTTATATCCCTGGGGAGGTGGCATCCCTGTCACCAACGCTTTTACTTTAACATAAGCCCCGGGGAGGTGGCGGTACCTGGGACATTAAAATACCCATGGAGGGGGGCTATGTGCACCCCTTCCTTTAATCTAATAAAGGAGGCATGGCCACAGGACCTGGCCCACCGGGGGATTAACCAAAACCAGCATGGGAGACCAAACTTGTTTTTTTCATTTTTGCCACAAAATAGTCATGATTTTGTGAGCATTTTGTCTTTAAAGTGCTTTTTTGCCCTGGTGGGGTCCCTCTGGGACCCCAAGACAAGAGTTAAAGGGTTAGGGTATTTATACCCTGCCCCTTTTCTTTTTTTGCATTTATTTTTGTAACTCAGCTAAAAATAAGCCCCAAGATGGCTGCCAACACTTCCTGGTTGAAATGTTGGCAGCCAATCAGAGCTCTGCAGAGCTCTGCATGAGCTAGTTATTATTCATGAATTAGTAACAATTGTAGATAAACACATTTGGATTTCCTTTAATTTCTCACAAACTACTGAATGTATTTTACACCACATAGCTGAAAGTGTGATCTTAGAACCAAAATCTATCTTTCTGCCTATTTCAGCGTAATGTCTTCCAGTGGTTCTGGCTGCAGGTGTGTCTAAAGACTCTATGGGAATTGACATAGGAAAAGCACTTTTTTGACCTCCCCTTATCTCTGATTTCTCCCTTATTAATTACTGGTGGTTGCCAATAGGAAGTTATAATTAGGACCTAGATTACATAGTAAAAGTGTTTTTTGACTTGCCCATTTATTTGGCATCCTTTGATGAATCTTCACGAAACTTTCCCAAAAAAAGTGCCCCGGTGACTCTTGTTGCACATAGAAAGTTTTGTGGTGATCCATCGAGTAGAGGCGGATAAAAAGGGGGGGGGGGGTCAAAAATACGTGTTTCCATGTTAATGCCCATAGGAACTCTAGACATGGCAACAGCCCGAACTGCTGAACCAAATTACTCCAAATGTACCTGAAAGGTAGATATTCATCTAGGGAAGTGCCTTTTTATGATTTAGTGTAAATCAGTTCAGTAGTTTTAGAGAAATTCACCAAAATCCAAATTTGCATAATATGGACTTGGACACTCTCGATCTCATGTTGAGATCTAATTGGCTGCCAACACTTCAAACATGGAAGTGTTGGAAGCCACAAAAAAGGTAAAAGAAAAGAAAAGGGGTCTGGGTAGTAATACTATGACTCCCTAGTATGCTTGGGTGGGGGTCCCACATGGACCAGGAGTTGTAGTGGATCTGCCCCTCCCGCTGAAAATTTTAAATAAAACTGACGCACGGCTCCCATGACTCTGTAATCTTAAGCTCCCAGGTGGCCCAGGTCCCAGTGGATGAGGAGGTATAAAAAGGAGGGGGTGCCTGGGTCCCCTTCCTCTGGCTTATAAAAGCACTTGGGACCTCCACCTTCCAAGGGCGAATCTGCACATATTGTGAGGGGGCCAACGCGCACCCCTACAGCAGAAGGGAACCACCACCTCCCCAGGACTAAACATAACATTAATGCTGGGGCAGCACAGCCCCTTGCAGGCCCCGGGACCACCACCTCCCTGGGGCTAAGAAGTGCAATGAAGTGGGGCCACGTGGTGCTTCTCCTTGAGCCATAGATGTCCCTGGCGACTGCAAACCCCAGGGCCATCTCCCACCATGTCCCAGGGCGCCCACTCCTGGGACATAACTGTTTGCTGTGGCTTGGCAGGGGCTTTACGGCAAACGCTCCACTTCCAGCAAGCAAGACCTTACAAAATGCTCGCACTTGCTGGAAGCCGAGCAGAATTACTTTCATACACAGGGTGCTGCATGTTTAGCTGCTCCCCATGTCTGAAAGTAATGCCAGCTTCCATAGGAGGTGGGAGCCAGCAGGGACCGCAGGGCCCTTCAGTCTCCTACAGCTGTCCCAATGCAAACTGGGTGGCCTAGGGTTGCCCAAAACTAGTGGCCAGGCCTAAGGGGATGGAGTTCCCAGGGTTCAAATTGGCCTTGAAGGGGACTGTGCAGCCCACTCCCCCATTTCTAAGTGGACAGGCCTGGGGGATCAGGTTCCCGGTGCCAAATTCAGCCTGAGTATGGGGGCACATGCCCCCCTCCCCATTGTAGGTCAGCCTGACCCTGGAATATGGGGTCCCCAGGGTTAAAATCCACCCAGGTAAGACGGGCCACATGGCCTCGTTTCACAAATAAATTTTTTTAAACTTTTAAAGCCTGGCCTGGGGAAGTTGTCAGAGGCCCCACCCTCTTTCTCAACCACTCAGCAAAGGGGCCTCCTGGTTCACAACATGTTGGATATGAAGTCTCCTTGGCTGGTGAGGATGCTTGGGGGCCAACAATTCCTCAGGTTAATTTCAGTAAGTCTCACACAGTGAAATTGCAAAGAGGTTTTCGGAAGCCATGCTCCCTTTCTCCACCACTCTGCAGAGGTACCTCCTGGCACACTACTGGCTGGGGGATGACGTCTCCTTTAATGCTGAAGGGCCATTGGGGGGAAGAAATCCCTCCTGTTACCTCCAGTAAGTCTCAAACAGCGGGATTGCTGAGAGATCTTTTGGGGCCCTGCCCCCTTTGTCCACCACTCTGCAAATACTACTCCTGGTGCACAACTGGTTGGGGGATGAAGTCCCTTTGGATGCTGAGGGTACTTGGGGGCCAAGAACTCCTCCTATTACCTACAATAAGTCCCACAGAGTAGGGTTGCTGAGAGCTGGCCGGAGCCCCCCCTCTTTTCTACACCACTCTGCAAACACACCTCTTGGTACACTATTTGGGGATTAAGTCCTCTTGGTTGCTGAGGGTCCTTGGGGAACAATAACCTCTCCTGTTACCTCAGAAAGTCCCACACAGCTGGATTGATGAGAGCAGGTCAGAGATCCTGCACCCTTTCTCCACCACTTTTCAAAACAAAGCTTACAGGGACGTTATAGTTAGGAAATAGAATTTAAAAAGCTTAGAAATTTACTGAAAACATCAAAGGTTACAGGGCTGTTATACTTAAGCTCAGATTTCACTCGTACAAAATCATTGAAATTCAGCAGTTATAGTTACCTAAACTAACTATAACTTATGCTCCTACAATGCATTGCTCATGACCTCACATATTACATCACTCATGACATGGTCAGTGACATCACTCATGTCATCTCAGATGACATAACTGATGATATCATCTGCACCCCCTTACAACCTCTCGTACTCCCACTCACACACCCACACAGCCAGCCACATACCTATTCACAGACTCATGGTAGTACTCATACATCTACTTTCTCATTCATAGAGCCACTCACACACCTGCTCACTCACTCATCTATCCACTCACACAACCCCTCACTCACCCATACAGCTACTATATAACAAGTCACTCACTCATACAGACACTCACACAGCCACACACTCATCCATACAGCTACTACACACCCACTTACTCACCTATTTGGCTTCTCACACACCCACTCATACAGCCTTGCAACAATGCCACTCACTCATCCATACAACCAATCACACACTCACTCACATACCCACACAACCACTTACATGACAATTCACACATCCATACAAGTACTCACATATCTGCTCAGTCACGCATACAGTCATTCACACAGGCACATACTCTCTAATACAGCCACTCACACAATAACTCACTTAACCAAACTCTCACTCAAGGAGCCACTCACTCATATATATATTCCCTCCTGGCAGTCACCAGGAGTTAGCTATAGTTAGGACCTTGTTTCTGTCCAAAAAACGTTTTTTCTTTTACAGTATCTGTGGCGCCGTTTGACAAAATGTTTGACATTTTCAAAACTAATGGGACAGAATGCCAGCTCCTGTGTTGAAAGTTTTGGGGTGATTCGTCAAGCGGGGGATGAGAAAAAGGGGGTTCCCAAAATGCATTTTCTCCATGTTAATTTCCATAGGAAACTTTAGACACTGCTACAGCCCAAACTGCTGAACGGAACTACACCAAATTTGGCAAAAAGGTAGCTCTTGGTTCAGAAAGCACTCTTTTTGTTAAATGGTTTAGATCCATTCAGTAGTTCCTGAGAAATGTACACATTTCTCAGATATACAAATATCCCAGAGGATGATTCGCAAACTCTCCCGATCTCGAGCCTCCAATCTGATTGGCTGCCAACAGTTCAAACCAGGAAGTGTTGGCAGCCATCTTGTGACTCGGTTGAGCCAAGTCACAAGAAAAAAGGTTGAAAAACTATACAAAACAAGAGAAGTGGGCAGAGTGGGCCCCCAAGGCCTGCTCAGTCAAAAAAAGCATTTTTTTTAAATAAATTCAGCGGGATACGCGCTGGGTGCATGAATCCCAGTGGAAAAAAAACAAACAAAGCGCGGTCTCCCGTGCTTTGTTTCTTTTAAGACCCCGGGTGGGCATTTTCCTGGGGGCAATGCCAGAAAATGATATGGGGGACCACCACCTCCCTGGGACTATTTTAATGCAATGCAGGGGGCCATGTGGACTGCCACCTCCCTGGGGCTAGGTGTATAAAATAAAGTGTGAGAGCTTGAGATCCCCCACACATCCCCGAGGCCCATCACCTGCCCGGGGTACTCTTTAATTAAATGCTTGGGTCCATTTCAGCCCCCCAGCCCTGGGGACCACAACCTCCCTGGGGCTATGCAGATGATTGGAGTGGGGCCGCGTGGCCCGCTTCCTGGAGTCCTCCATGGCCCAGGGGACTGCCACCCCCAGGGCCAGCTCCAACAATGTCCCAGGGTGCCCAACCCCGGGACAGTGCAGTTTGCTATGGCATGGCAGGAGCACTGCTCCCCCATGCCATTGCAAACTCTGCTTTGCTTCATGGAAGCAAGAGCATGAAGAATGCTCTCACTTCCATGAAGCGAAGCTGAATTGCTTTTGGGCAAACGCAGCTCCCTTTGTCCAAAAGCAATGCCGGCTCATGCAGGCAAGGACCGCATGGGCTTTGAGGCTCCCCCTGCGGTCCCCAATGAGAGGCCATGCCCGGGGGGTGGGATCCCCAGGGCTGAAGATGTGCTTGTGTTTAGTTCTATCCCTTTGCTGTTACTTCCTTGCGTGTTCCTGTTTGATCGCCATGATCCGTGGGCACTGCTGACTACCTAGGTGGTGTTTCTTGTTCACTGTGAATATTGTCTTTGAGTTACAGTTATAACATCACCATAGGTATAAACTCCACAGACCCTGCCATTGCATACATATTCTGTATGTGGGTATTTTCAGTCAGTATCTGTAACAGCAATTGTGGGTGAGGAACTTACTCAGATTCAATCTTACTGTGTGGAGCTCCAGAGTGCTTTACCTCACATTCCCTTTATTGTTAATGTTGTAATATATATATGTATTGCTCGTCCATCCTGGGTGTAGTTAGTCTGAATGCTAAATTGCCTTGTGAGTGCCCTTCCTCTCTGAGTCTTCGCCATCTTGTTTACTGTACAGGCTTACCCTTTGGATCCCTTTTTCCCCTCTGACTTCCTGTGTGATCCTGGACAGCGTTGTACTACCCTTTCTGTGTTCTGTATGTTTTCTACCCAGTCCCCAGTCCTTGCTCAAGTCTCTGACTATGTTCCTGACATAGTCCCGGACAGTTCCTGTCATCAGGGACGTTATAGTTCGAAAAAAGCATTTAAAAAACCTTAGAAATTCACTGAAAAAACCCACAGGTTTCAGGGGCATTATAGTTAGAAATTACCATTTAAAAAGCTTTAGAAATTCACTGAAAAAAACACAGTTTACAGGAACGTTATAGTTAGGCTGACATTTAACTCGTACAAAATCCGGAGAAATCCAGCCTTTATAGTTAGCTGTGCTACCAATAACTCATGCCCCCACAATGAACTGCTGATGACGTCACATATTACATCCCTCATGACATGATCAGTGACATCATAGTGACATCACTGATGACATCTCAAATCACATCAGTAGTTTTTGAGAAATTAAGGTTCAAAGATATTTGTATATCTATTTGGTTGGGTTTCAGTTTTGGGTTCAAGTCACAACTTCAAAAAAATAAATCATTTTGACTGGCCTAAAGAGCATTTTTTCCCCTTGAAACATCCCTCTTTCCGCATAAATGTAGGTTCTACGGAAGCAAGCATTCTGATTGACTGGCTGCAACATGAAAGAAAATGTTGCGGCAGCCATTACAGGATTACGGGCTCTAAATACCCTTTTCTGAAAATGAAAGAAAAAAAATATTGGTCCAAAATAAAAATAAAGATTTTTTTTTTTGCTGAAGTCTCACTGTACTCCAGCAGGATCGCGGCAAAAAAATAGAATTTTGGCTGCCGAATTCTTAAATTCCCTCTTTGGGGTGGGCCATGTCCCAGGTCAAAATATATAATTATTAGATGAGAGGAGTGTGCACATAGAACCCCTCCTTGAGCTAATTACAGCCCTGGGGAGCCCAACCCCTGGGACCGAAGTAATAAGAAGAGGGCAACATGATCTTTTCATTTCATTCTAGCATTGTAGGTCTTACCGCATGTGTTATGTTTATGCATCCCAATAAATGAATCAGTCCTGCGTTCTCACCCTCAAACCTCTCCATTGCTGGATGAACAAATGCAAATGTATTTCTCGTTTTAACCCAAGAGCAAACTTAATCACACCTAATTTTATATGCACATTTGCCATGTGTTATTGTCAGGGGCGATAGGCAACTCAGGATCCCTTATTGCGGTGGCAATGATTCAGCAGAACTGGAGTCAACTCTTGCATAGAAAAAAGTGCAGTCATTGTCTCACACTGAAGGGACCACCAGGTAGTTACTTCAGCTGGAGTCTGACACTGGAAGGATTGTCTTTATGAGTTACAGCATATTTGGTAGCAGGTAGGGTATCATTTTTTTCATGATCGTTTATGTGCAGGAAAGGACACCTTCCTGCACATAAACAATCAATGGCATTTTGCTGTTTTTTATGAGTGCTGCACAATGCAGCACACATGGAAACAGCAAAAAATGAGGAGAAACATTTCTCCTTGTTGCGCCAGAGACCAGGTTTCACCTGGTATTAATTTTGGTACTGCCCGATATTTATGCCACCCTTGTAAATATGGGGCAGCGTCAAAATCAAAGGGTGTTGTGGTGGAAAGCCCACCACAACACCAATTGCCTGCCTCTTTCACTCTAAGAGTAGTGTGAAAGGGTACCTTATTTACAAGGCAGTGTTAAGCTACATTAAGTGGCTTAACGCCGCCTCGTAATAAGGCAAAAATGGAAGAGGATGTGGCTCAAGGACTGCCGAACTTGGAGCTGGGAAATCAAGGTTCGAGCCTCGGGATCGACTCCACATCCTGTGATTCTGGGCAAATCACTTAATCTCCCCGTGCCTACCAAAAATGAATGTGTCTTTGTGTAACGTAACCAGTGCTTATGTAAAGCACTCCAATACCTTCGGGTCGAGTTTGCGCTTATATATTTGCACACAAAATAAACCTATGACCACCACAACGTCGTTAAAAGTGAAATTGTGGTGGCGATAGGGGCTTGTAAATATGCCCCATTGTTTCCAAAGGCTGACAGTTCTGCAACCTTTCACTGCATTTGTAGATGTTGTACCTTGATTAACAATGCCATTGATATAATCTGACCATATGATATTCGTTTTTTAAATGTAAGGAATACGGCGTGATGTATCGCTACAACCGTAAAATACTGTTTGCTTAGCAAAAACAGCTCAATAAAAACAGCTAAAAATATTTCCCAACATCTAAAGAAAATCCTGCATGAAGGATTTGAAATAATATGATGTTAGCTCAATGTTTTTATTCCAACTCGAACCCTCAAACCTAAGTATAATACGAGGAAAATACAGAATTATCTAGTACAAAGTTGAGCTGTTTTTTCACACATAACGATAATACATGGTTTTAGATCCTTTTCAGTAACACTGGTTTGCTGTTTAGTTCCACTGTAAATACCAGATGTTACTACAACCCAACACTGGATATCAGTTCCATCCTCGTCTGTCTTCGTCATACCAGACTTCTTGACAGACAGTTTCTTCGTAGCAAAGGTTTAATTCAACTAACCAAGCAAAGAGCGTTGCCCAATAGGGGACCACTCCTTAACTCTGAACCCTTAGGGTAGGCCCTTTCTCCTCCTGAGAGTAAAATGTGGACATTCTCCAAGAACTACCTGTTTCATCCAAGACATTTTCTCATATTTAACAACCCTTGTATAGGCCTCAAAAGTAACGTATTCCCAGGTGGAAAGGAGGAGAAATTGGGGTTCTATGGAGGAAGATCAGAATGAAGTTTACTGTTAACTAACAAGGGCATTGTTGCCTCTTCGCCCGTCTTCCTTGTCCGAAATCTAATTAAATGTGGACGTACCCAACCCTTATGTTTATACAGCCACGATGGTGAGCTATGGGTTACTCCAACATATATATTGCAGCTATATCCACTGATATACGTAAACACAGAAAAGAAAACAATGTTCATTAGAAATATATTCAAAAGGCAGAGAATCCGCGTTATTGAAATTGATATATTAAAAAAAGTTCACCCTATATCATATTTTTTTTCAAGCAAATCCGTAGCCTGTGATGGTATTCATTTATTATTACCTTCAGCAATAATACAATTATGATACATCACTTGTGAATGAAAGCTTCATAATTGGTATATGGCAATTGCATTTTAGGAGACAAGATGGAAACGTCATGCTTCTGTAGGGGGTTTATATTAAGAGTTATTGGTTTGCTTTCATTCAAGACAAAAAAATACTCTATTTTCAGTTTACGGAAACACAACAAATGAGAAAAGCCCTAGGTGGACATTACTTTGATGCACGTTATGTTGTGACCTCCCATCAGGATGCGCAAAACAATTTTGCACAAACAGGCTGCCCAGATGAAAAAGCATTTTTCTCGGGGTGTTAGTTTACAGCACATGGTTTCATATCTCAGTTGCCAGGAGAGACTGAGATAATTCATGTCACTATTAAAACAGTGTCAGTGCTGGTGCGCTGCAGCCTCAGCACATTAACTATATTTTATTGTCTAAGGTGCGGTGAGGCGCTCTTCTTTCTGAGGAGGGAGCAATAATGTTTTAGCGAATTGAAGTATGTTCTATATGTTGGTTTGGGCCGGGCAGGTAAATGCAGTGAATGAAATTCGGTGCATAGATGCCATACCGCAAAGGTTTTTATTTAAAAAAAAAAAAACACAAAAAACCGTACATTTGGATGGCCTAAAACAATGCTACTTAATAAAATAAACACTACGGGGATTATTTACAAGCCCCTTCCGCCGCCGGTGCGTCATTTTTAATATAGGAAAAACTGACCCGGCGCAAGGGGCTTGTAAATAAGCCCCTTCGTTCGTATTTGAGTAGGATATATCAGCTAGAAATGTACAGCAGAGGACTGATGGTGGAATGCAAGAGATAAAATCCGACGCATCTGTTGGGGCCTGAGACCCAGGAAAATGAGAAGCTGGTGACCTTCTTGATGATTTTTATTTATTACTTCGGCACTGTATCTATAATCACTGATGCAGATGCGGCTATTAATGTAACACTGTGAAGTAATATAGACAGTGGCGGCAGGCATGGCTTGTGGGTGGCGGAGTGGGGGCAGTCCTGGGGGGCCCAGCAGTGGAGGGGGTGGGGGGTGCACATATTCTTGTTAAAGAAAATGACTAACCTTGCCCCCAGGTCCCGCGTCTCAGCTTCTGCTCTGCTCAAGGAACAGGAAGCACAGCCAGGCCCCACTGACGAACCACAACGCTGCAATGCAGCATTGTGATTGGTAGGCAACCCAGGCTTTTGAGCGTCCTGGTTCGATGCTCAACCAGGAAATAAGGGCCTGGGTATGTTCTCTATGCGGGCTGTAATGCAGCCGGCATGGAGAATGGGAAAGTGCACATGACTGGTTTGGGCAGCCTGAGAGGGCCAACCAAATAGTCATTGCGCACTTAGGAGTGGCCAAACCACTCCTCCCCTACTTGTAGAGCACAGCAACTCTTCCCGCCCGCAAAGCAGCACAAACATAAAATGATAATATTATCATTTTATGTTTTTACTTCTCGCACCCCTTGAAAGCAGGCGGGCAACGCTCCTCCGCCATTGCGGAGGAGCCACCACTGAGTATAGACAATCTATAGACATAGCCGGTGGAAGGAATCATGCTGTCCTAAGTGAAGATACATTTTGCCGACCACCCCTCCTCCTGACCTTCTCTGTGACCACTCACTCACATACTCTATTGAGGCAGGTGCCTTTCCTTCTATTGCCTGTGAACGAGTGAGTATTTTCCTAACAAGTGACTGCTTGCTCAGTATCAGTGTTCAGTGCTACAGTGTGCCATGTACTCCCGATGGGGAATCTCTCTTAAAGACTGGCTTGCCAAAAAGGCCTGGCATCTCACTCACATGTGGCTGCATTTTCAAGAGTGCAAGTGCCTCTTGCCATGTCTACTTTCTTAAAATGGGCATCTCACCGCCTGCTCAGGACAGTGTGTATCTTCCTCTGTTTTACTCCTTGCAAATGAATGATGATTTATCTTACAAGTGGAAACCTAGTAATGACTGAGGCTGTCTCCTAGAAGGTGCTGCCTTTTCAGTACCTTTTGAATGCCTTACATGTCATCTTCCCTTGTTGAATAATTTTAATAATCCCAAATCAACAAAGACCTACTGACAATGCCAATAGGTCAGGCGTATAACTAAACATCATTCTTTGGTCACTGGTGAGTTTTGGAATTCACTGGCTCATCATAAATGCACTTTGTCACTGATCATTGCCCTAATCTAGCCATTCCTTTACCCACTAAAACATTATTATTATTGCATTCATTCAAAATAAAACACACAAATACACACTCAACAACGATATGCAAAATAAATTAAACAAATAGAAGAAATGTTACCACAGCCTAAATGGGACAGCTGCATGGCTGTAATAAAAATCAAATGAAACACAGCAGCAAGCAGCCATCTTTTCAATGGTATTGTCCATGGTGTCCCATTGTTGAAAGTGTTGACCATCTTGAAATTGTAAGTCAAACACACACCAAGAACAGTGGCTTCAAACATTGCTGCCCAGTGTACTAGAAGTGGATGGACAAGATGCATCGCACTACAGATGAAATGAGGAGCAAGCATGCAAACTGGTACCACTCTCTAGGGAGCGGCATTACACTCTAAAATATCTAAACAAAATAATATTCGGAGAAGTAGAAAAATGAAAGTTGACATATATAATGAGAAAATGGAGTACAAAATGACTCATCAACCAGCCTAGGCACTGAAGCAAACTAATTTTCAGACAGATGTTCATATGGCAGGGACGGAGGAGCGTTGCCTCACTCGTCAGTCACAGAAAAATAAAACGAAAAAAACATTTTATTTTTCTGTGACTGCCTTAAACATGCGTGTAGTGTGGAGGGTGGGGCCATGAGGAGTGGCGGGCACTTAGAAGTTTGCATGCATGTTTGGCTGGCCGTCCTAGACCGGCCAAGCATGCATGCGCATTTCTATTGCTCCATTTGGAGGTGCACTAGGCAAGGAAGTCCAGTCAAACGTGCTGTATCAAAAAAAAACTTTATTTTCTCTTTATTTGTCCATTTTTATTTATCCTTACTTACATGCACTGTCCAGCCACCGTGTTTCGTTCCAACAAACAATAGGAACTTCATCAGGGCTTAATCTTCTATGACTGTACGTGAGGATCACAAGCAATAATCAATGTTCTTATTCCACTTATTGGATACTTACTATGGTATCTATATTTGGGGCACTGTGATGCCCAGGGGAAATCCCCAAGTAGCCAGCACATATAGCTGGAATGAGGACAAATTGTCTACCCCTCCATTTTGTCAAAGGGTGTAAACACCATAACCCTTGCCTGCTATTGTAACATGCGAGAGACCATGTAACAGAACACTTATCTGTAGGACTTCACACAGTAATAACATTTTACCCTTGAAGGCCTATTGGCTTTAACATATGCATTCATAATAAATAGATCAGACCTATAGGATCTGATATAAAGTTTACCAATACACTGATGAGGAATGCAGACTTTAAAATTGGCTTATCATCTTAACCGGCTCAGACCTGCTGTATTGGGCACAAGCTTTTCCCCAAGGTAAACGTCAGGTATACAGTCACAAAATTATAAACATGTACAGTTGACCAAACAATATACCGTTATTATTAAGGGGCTAACAATACATCTCTCAGTGCAAATCATCTATCCAAAGACTTTGTCTGAGGAGATACCCAATATCATAACTTTTACCTCCACGGTACCCTATGAAAATCCATGTAACAAAGTCTCTGTCTACCGGACTGACAATACCCTTTTTAAAGACCAATTTGTTTTAAAATACACTTTTCAAAATAAACGTGTTACATCTCCTGTCTTTTTTGTGACTTTTCATATTAATGAGATGTGATTGATGGCATCTGTATTCCTTTTCCCTTTGAATCTATAAAATTGGCAAATTACTATAACCAACTCAGGTATACTATACTAAGCATAGATGTTCCCACAAGACAACCATTAGATATGCAACCATCAACTAGATATGCAACCATCATAGAATTGCAAATATTTGTAAGCCTTCAGCTAGCAAACATGATACAATCATTATAGGAGGGCCAACCAAGGATTATCACAGAGGAAATCTTCTACTCCCAGGATTTATCCGAGGAGGTAATCAATCCCAAAACCCTTGCCTACTATGGCGGTCTGTGAGAGTCCATGAAACAATATAATTGGCTTTAGCAAATGATAATAACAATTCACCCTATGTAACCAATCATTTTAACAGATGTTGTTCACAATAAAGCGGTAAAACTGCACCTGTGTCATAATATTAAATATTAAAACGATCAGGCCTTTCGCCTTGGTCATTTGTTTGCCACCATAATCAACTCACTTTGAGTAGGGAGACATAAATGTACACATCATCCTAGCAGCAAGCAATTAACTCCCAATCCTACTGACATTAACTGGACAGCAGACACTTAAACAGACACCTAAACAAGGCAATCAGGGTTCTCCATACGTGATGTATTACTTCGTAAAATTCAAAGCAATTTGTGACCGTAATTTTGTGCTGCCTATTCAAATGCATTTGTTACATGTGAGTGAGTGTGGGGGGTATTTCTTGGCTGTAAATGTGTTTTGTTAATTATCTGCTGTATCTATTTTCTGTTGCAGACTGTGTTCATGGTATCTAGAGCAGACCTTATTTTCATCATATGCTTTAGCACTAATTTCAAGGTGAGGATTCAAATTATTACGGGTAGTCACTCACTTTTCTAGTGAAGCACTGAACAGGCTAACTTTCACACAACACTCACTGAATCAATCAATCAAGAAAAGCTTTATTTCGACCGTAGAGGCCATAAAAGCACATAAGAAAAAGAAAACAATGCAAATATTATAGTACATAAAAAGAAAAAAAGAAATAACAAGGATACAATTTATCATTATAAAAACTATGTACATGATGTCTACATTTTTTTAAAATTGGAGTAGTCCAAGTTATAGGAGCTTTTGGTAAATTCTTAGATTTGCTCAATGCTCGAAGTTCTATAGTTTGTTTAAGTGCAATGTACAAAGTATCACTGAATCCAAAAAGGGCAGTTCACCATCCAATCGATTAGTGCCACACATCCAACCTAAATCATTGGGTAAACTCCAAAATGCCAAACACTTTGCTGTAAGGCTCATATTTTCACTCAATAGATTGAATCACAACTAAACAGCACAAATATTAGTTTGTTCACAGAAGTGGAGTTATTTAAGTTATGGTAGAGAGCCTGCCAACCTGCCAGGTCAGCAAAAGGACAGTCTAGCATATGCAGCGATCCCAACCTGCCAACAGAACCACTACTGAAGCACCTGACGGACTAAAGTTGAAAAAGGTTTTTCAAATCCTTACATGTGTTTTGGAAACCATACCGTATCTGTACTTGGCAGGGGCGTGTTTAGGTTGTACCTTCCAATTATTGATTCCTTATGTTATGTATCAATGTTTTCTGAAACACTAAAACTTTACTGACACCTCAAAGGAGGAGGTAACTCATTCCGAAAACCATCCTTTTTGTTGAATGTTGAAAAAAAACTTTGTGAAACTTTTCATTTTTTTCTAATTTTTCACAAAACAACCTGCATTTAAAAACAAGCATTGGCATAGCCAATAGGTCTCGCTTTTGGGACCTTATAAATATTTAGTTATGCAGCACAATATCCTTGGTGCAACAACATCAACTGTTGCATGGCTAAACACTTATAAGGTCCCAAAGGCGAAGCCAGTGCTTGTTGAATTTTGCATGTATGTGTTTATGTATAAATGTATGCCTATCTGTGCGTGAGTGCATGCTGTGAAAGTGTATGTGCAATTATTTTTGCTTGTGAATGGTGGGTGTATTTGTGTTTGTTCACTTGAGAATGGATGTGTTTGAGTGATTGCTTGGGGATGGATGACTGTGAGTTTGTGTGCACTTGTAAGTGAATGGATGGCAGTGAATGTGTGTGTCCGCCTCACTGCTCAGGCACTGAGTTTTATATATCATAAACAAACTTTAGGGAAAAAAACTGTCTACCTGTGTATTCCTGTGCATTGTCAGAATCATTGCCATTCATGAACGTTATAAGAGAGTAAAAATGATTCTATACCCTACCATGACATCTTCTGGTGCCTCAGTGGCACTAACTTTAAACCGTGTTTACTATAATTGTGTAACTATTTCCAATATTTTATCCCTGGGTACAGAGTTCCACGAGGTTAGAAAGCTGAACATTGGTGCACTGTTGTGTGTGATTCTTTCGTTTGGGCAACTGGGAGACAACAATGATAAATTGAGAATTGTATGCAAAGGATAATATTTATTTTGCACAGCTAAAATATATGTGTGTGCACTGCATTAAAGAGCAAAAGCACTGCAGGATCTCCAAGCGAACAGGTCCAGAGTCTCTCTACCCCTTGCCAATGTTACTTAGATTGCTGAGTTACTGGAAACTGGGTGCTGCTGCATCGAAAGCCGCCAAACCAACTTAATGCCAGACATTTTGGATGGGGGCCCAGTGAGCTTGTGAACTTGAAGACAGCTCAAAAGTGAATTCTCAGTAGGATCCGGATGTTTTCTGCGTTATTTCCTGGAGCGCTAAGGATAGAATTTAAAACAAGTATTGGCAAAGCCAGCAGGTCTATCATTTGGACTGATTGGCTTTGCCAATGGTTTCAGTGATGCTGTACAACAGCCCGAAAGCAGTGCAGAATGCTTAAAAAAGAATAAAATAAAGTGACAGAGGAGGCAAGAGAAGTACAAAACAATGACAGCTGAAAACCCATGCGTTCTTGTGGAGTGCTTAACCAAAAAGCAAAACGTAGTGCTTGAAAATTGAGGAGCAGGGGGAAATAGATAATGCAGCAATGCTCCAGGGGAGGGACACGCACAAGAAAGGTCAAGAGGTAAAGCCCACACTGGTGAAAGAAGAACAAGGAAGTTAACCGTGGGGCCAAAGTGAAAGTGATCACGGGGGAAAAATGCTACCGCTGGCCACTGCTTGCAGTGCATGTGCGCGAGTGGTGTGCGCTCAGCAGTAATCACGCCATATGGCGCCTCTGCTCAAGTGCGCATCCGCGCACATGCACTGCAAGCTGTGGCCGGTGGTAGCATTTTTTGAAGCCCTTACTTAAAGTCTTGCCAGTCCAGCGCAAGCGCTGGCTCAGGCGAGACCTAAAAATGCCTGCTTTATTTAAAAGCAATTTGCAACCACTTTTACCAAATCGATTCTTTGTATATCAGAGCCATTATTTCCCAGATCTGGGAGAGGAAAAGACTTCTAACTGGGGTGACAAAGAGTAGATCCCTGCGAATTGAAGCCTGGATGGATGTTATCCCATGGAAATTTGAGTGTCTTCCCTCTGCCAACCCATATCTGCTCAATTCGAATTCAGTATTGCCCAGACATTTTCCTATTCACTCACTCATTTATTTCATTTAATGTGGAGCGTGGTCCTGATCATGGAATGATATGAATTATCATTTTAGCCCCAAGGTTTGTGAAATAAAGGTTTTTGAAGTCACCTTGCACCATAATCCTATGTCCTTGTTTCATAGCCCAAATTGTTATTCTTGTAGGCCATACGCTTGTCCCTGGTCTTCTGAATGACCAGGCTAACAAAAATTCTTGTCTGTTGCTATACACTGTTGGATACAGCTGGCTCGAGCACCTATAGGAGCCGTCGAGGGTGTTACGGAAAAGTATATATATATTTCTATATTTATGCGCTAAATACACATCTGATATTGCATAGACAAGCTTCAACAGCTGTTCAGCATCAACTTAGAGGTCACTTTCTTTTTACTGACTACCATGTTAATTAGCTCTTCAGGTTTTTTATTTCTGCCTACACTGTAGGTCTGTATCATAATTGGCACGGTGTCGATTCAGCATTTCTCTGCTGACCATATTTGGCACCCTGTCCATTTCTCAGCTCTGCTGAAGTTCCATTTCTAAGTGGATATATGGCCCAGAAACCAGTCACACAGGGAAGAAGCAGGTTGAGAACATCATTGCGTACACTGAATTCTTCCTTGCTGGCCAGCAAGCATGTATGTGTCCTAATAAATATATTTAGTTTTGTTCCTGAGCAAGCTGCTGTATTGGGTGTTTCTTTCTTGCTCCTGGGAGGGTACAAAAACATTTCCTGAACAGAGAGCTCCTCTTTTGGGCAAACACCATAGTGCCCTGGTTGGGAGGTATCATTCGGATAAGAGCTGTGCTTGGCTTAAACCTGGCTCCTGTCTTTGCATTTAGAGGAACTCTTAAGTGCAGGAGAAATGTTAGGATACATGCTTGGTAGTGTCTTCCTCTTGCGCTTTACCTCCTGCATTTATGAACTCTGGTCTCTCTGACTCAACCTCTACTTCTGTGCATGCTAGTGTACCGAGCATAATGTTGAGATTTTCTAGACCACCAAAAGTGAATGAAAAATAATGAGTGACGAATAAGACTTCACCTATTTTTGTTTAACTTTTTTCAAGCTATATTGATAGGTTTGGAGCCTATACTCAGTTACTTGCAACGTTTCAATGTTTCATGTTTAATACAAACTGGCTTTCCCTTTCATGTCATAGATAATCTGAGGAAGGGACAATGAATATAAGGAAAAATGGAAATATGTAAGGGCAAAAAAAAGGGGAAGAGGTACTGAGTGAAGAGAAGGGTAGAAAAATGGAAGAGTGAAGGAAACAAAGCAGGAGGGAGAAAAAAAGGCAATTGAAAAGAAACAATGATTAATAACTAGTGTACATGATATGATATGGTATGACAACGCAAGATATTATATGATATGATATTATATGATATGATTGTAGGAAGCTGGCTCTGTATATACTATACCAAAATGAGGTATAGGGTGCACAGAATCCAGTGAAACCCTAAAGGTAGGCAGAGGTAACAGTAGATAGGGCCCTACTCTCTGTTTGTGGTAATGTGGGCGAGCAGTTAGGCTTTGTCAGAGGGTAGTGTTATATATTATAAGAGACAGTGGTCCCTGAAAACGAAGAAATGTCACAAGCAATAATCAATATAGCCACAATAGGTACTATATTATAGCCTATGTCCAGCCGGACAAGGCAGCTTTAATAAGCAAAATGTTTTACGATGATGGAACAAGATGTAAGCAAAGCAATGGTGGGACACAAGCCTGTATCCTATGGCTTACATATCAAGAGGACATGAATTTTTGAAAAAACACACACAGGCAATTGAAGCGATGTTTCTTATGACAAGAATAGCAGATAGTGAAACATCCTAGTCACCTTCACGACATTTCATACACATAAGTAATCATAGTGTAAGGTGAACAACATAGTCGACGACGTTTCGATCCTTACTGGGGGGGTGTTAGGATCATCATCAGGACTGATTAATATGATTGCCTATAAAAATGCCTGAATATACAACAATTAACAAAAACCAACGTGGTACAATAAGGAGGCAAAAAAAGGGGGGGGGGGAAAATAATTAGGAAAAAACATAATAATTTAAGTTTAAATAAAGTTACAACATAATAAGACAGTTTTTTGTCAGAACACGGGCTAATTATGATCAGAATGGCTAAGTGAACTATCGGACACGGATCGAATTGCAGTGGAACATGCTTCGTGGCAGGCCGTGTAAATAATGGGAGGTCGTGGTTGCCGCGAGTATTAAGGCATATCGACTATGGAGAAGTGCGTGGTTGGTATCATGTAAAAACTAAAGGTGTGTCTAAGATTTAGGAACTGTGGATGTCGCAAGTGAGGAGAGCGAGTTAACTGCTACGGAAACTGTGTCAGGAGAGCTAGGCGTGATAGGCGGTTGACCATTTACCTCGTGCTGTCTTGGATAACAGCAAGGAAGATGTGTCAGCTTAGTTGAGAAAACTAAGCGACCGTTAGAAACACGGAATCGGTCTGGAATAAAAATATAGAAATAAGGAGGTCATACAAGCTCGAGGAGTGGATCGGAAGTGCAGTGTTTGAAGGGAAAGGGAAAGGCGGCTTACCTAGGTCCGCGAGGGTAATAAATCACGCGGTAACGAAAAATCTGTCGGAACAATAAGGTAAATTACTGGAAGTAATCACATCGTAAATACGGGGGTGGGGAGCCGTCGGTTTGGAAGTAAAAGACATACCACGATGTGATGATGTAGTCACGTTCCGGGGGAGTCGGCAAAGCAACGTCTCGGTCAGTGCCGGAAGAGTTGTGGTGGAGGAGTGCTCGCGCCGGTATGATGTGAAGGTGGCTAGATCAGGTGATCAGTCACATGTCCTAATGGTTGCTAATAGTAACGCAGTGCTCGCTGGTGATGAGAAACAAGGCGAAATGAGGGCGCCATATTGGGTGAGTGAAAGACGGCGCGTGGTGAGGATAAAAACAAGGGTAGAAGAACAGAGAATGACATTCGAAGACGTGGTACATGGAATTATAAGCCATTACATTTATGAAACATGAAGAGCACAATAGCAATGGGAACAAAACAAAAAATTTGTTAATGTTTCTTAAAGTCAGGTGGTAGTTTTGCGGTGAGTGTTTTGCGGACAGTTCCAATTGTATGATCATAGTCCCTGACCAATTGCTTTGGGTGCCCTTGTCCCTTTGTTACTAGAGGGTAGTGTTAAGCATTTGTTGTACACACTCAGGTAATAAATGATGTCATACACTCCAAGACTGAACTCAGACCAATTTGTTTGTATAAAAAATATTATTTTGTTATTTTATTTCTAGAACCAAGCCAAGCCTGGTGCAGGTAAGTGAAATAATACTTTGCAAATTCTTATGCAGTTATTTACAGTTGAATGCAGGTTCAAATGCAGTTGGTTAAATTACACTTAGGTCAACAGTTCAAAATTACTTTTCAGTTACTTTACAGATTACTGTGTACATTAATCTTTAGATTCATTTTTAAATTACTTTTGCTAATCTGTGTGATATGCCTGGATATCACACTGCGACAACCTCTAGATAAAAGGTAAGTAATTCACTTTTAGTACATTTGCAGTTTTTCAAGTTTTCATACAAACTAACTCCATACAGAACAATTTTCAAGAAAAGCAGTCAATGCAGTACTATGGGAGGAAATTGAGTTATCGGTTTACAGGTAAGTTGTTATTTGTGGGAGTTGGTATTCTGGGGTTAGAACCAGGGTTCCCCTCTGGCTGGTGGCTGCTCACGGGCCGGCCACAAAGTTGTGGGAGCAAAGCTCCTGGTGTTAGGCTCAGGGCAAAGGAGGGATTTGAGTTAGTACACAAAGTACACCCGCAGTAGGGAATTCTTCGGTTGCAACAAACACTGCAGGCTTGGGGGATGAAGATCTTCTGGAGGTGATCACCGGTTAGAGAGGTAAGTTGGGATGCCTGGGGATGCTGGGACACCATTGGTTGAGCCACCCAAGGCTATGGGATGTTGGGTGCAGGGGTGTCTTTAGTCGTAGGGATTTTCTACCATCTCCGGTTGAAGTCAGGGGGATCCTCCAGAAAGGGGCTACAGGCGTCAACTGGAGATTCGTGGCAGGTCAGAATCACAGAGGAGACCTCCTCGTGGTGGTGTGCCACTCGAACTCGGGTCATGGGCGTTGGGTACTGAGTGGTGCAGGCTTGTGGATTTGGCCAGAGCCAGAGTTTGTTGTTGAGCAAATCTGGTGCTCAAGGGACACAAAGTTTTGATATTGGAAGGCAGGGCAGGGCCTTCGGCTTCTTGAGGGCTGCTGGCTGCAGGACACACTGGGATTTTGCTGGAGCAGGTTTTTGTTGCGGCCAGGCCAGTAGGGCTGGGGCCAAGTCTGTTGGTGTCCTACTCTTTAGTTCAGCAAAGCTTCTTCAGTCCTTCTTCACCTCTTCTTCTGGCTGGTTCTTGTCTGAGGAGGCAAGGTTCAGGAGTGCCCCTAAATACTCGATTTAGGGGTGTTAAAGGTAAGTAAAGGTTGGGACCAATGGGGTGGGTACACCCCCTATTATGCCGCATGGTTAGATGAGGCTTCAGGCCCTGATATAGTGGCCTCCCTCCCCCAGGAATATGATGTGCTGACGTACAACCGGCAGGGGAATAAGAGAGGGGGAGGGGTTGCAGTGTTCTGCAGAAGGGCACTGTCTATGGAGAAGATAGTTGAGGAAAGCCTTGATGGGGCGAAGGTCCTGGGGATTAAGATTGGGCTGGCATCATCGTGCCTGATAGTGGTGGTGGTATACCACCCTCTGCGGCCTAGCCCGCTGTTTAATGATCTGTTCCATGAAGTAATCAGCAACCTGTGTACGAAGTACCAACAGAGTCTTGTCCTAGGAGACTTTAATGATCATTGGTACTCCATACCTAGAGATCGTGTGGCTAGTTCAGGGACAACATGACTATGATAGGGTTGAGACAAATTGTGGAGGTCCCCACCCATGAGTTGGGCCATACCCTAGACCTGATCTGGACTACCTCCTCATCTATGCTAGTAACAGAGTGCAGACCCTATAGCTGATCAGATCATTATCTGATCAGCTTTGAATTTTTGTTATGCAGCTGACTGGATCACCCTCCCCCAGTGTGGAGGTCGGTACGGAACTGGCATAAGATAGAGGAGGGTAGTCTGAGGGTAGCACTAACCAAGATGGGTCACCAAGAGGCACAGTCCGACGATCCGGATGTGGGGTATGAGAAATTTACTCATCGGCTAAGGCCAGCTATTGATGTAGTGGCCCTCACACGAAGGGAAAGGATAGTGGATAGATCAAAGGATGCCCCTTGGTAGACTGAAGAACTGAGAAGTGGGAAACAGGCTCTTCATCAATGCGAAAGGCACTGGCGGAAATCGTATGCGCCACTGGCCCGGGAAAACTACAAAATACAATTAGCCCTCTACAAAGCATCTCTGACTGCCACGAAGTCTGCATACTATGATTTGAAGATCAGGGAAGCCACTGACACCCAAAAGGAGACATTTAATGTACTCATGGAGCTGAGTAAAAAAAAGGAATTGAGGTCAGTCACTAACCAGGAGGACTGGGACAAGATACAGGACTTCTTTTTAACCAAGGTTAGAGAGATCATTAGGGAAATAGGCACTTCTTGTATTAGTCAGTGTCCTTTCCCGGTGCTTGACCCACCAGACTTTGAGGGAGGCACACTGTCTGTCTTCCCTGCTCTTGATTTAAACAGTTTAGTCCACATTATGTCCAAAGTAAAGTCTGGGTCACCGGACGACCCTTGCCCTCCTAGGGTGCTCAGAACTGTCCTCCCAGTGGTAGGGCAAGAGATACTGGCCCTACTGAACTTGTCCTTGGCAACAGGGAAGGTCCCACACAAATTCAAGGAAGCTATGGTAACCTCCCCTGCTAAAGAAAGCAGGGGCAGACCCGAAAAATCTGAAGAACATTCGACCAATTTCCAGATTGCCATACTTGGCTAAAGTGCTTGAGCAACATGTGCTCAGAGTGATCTCATCCTTCTTGGAAGAGCATCAGCTGCTACATGCTAGGCAAGCGGGATTCAGAGCTCACAATTGCACTGAGTTGGTGATGCTCTCAGTGCTAGATGAGCTGCGGACAACAGCTGATAGGAAGTCCCCTTCAGTGCTGATCCTATTGGACCTCTCAGCGGCGTTTAACACAGTGAACCACGTACAACTGGTGGATTGTGTCCGTCGTTTGGGAGTCACTGGGACAGTCCTCCAATGGATTGCTTCCTTTCTGGAAGGTCGGTCCCAAAAGGTCCAAATAGGGGAACGTAAATCTGGTCTTGGTGCCTTGCCATAGGGAGTTCCGAGGGCTCTGCGCTGCCCCCTCTGGTCTTCAATATTTACCTCCAGCCTCTGATAGCAGCATTGGCTAAACTGGACTGTCAGATATACAACTATGCCGATGACACTCAACTAATTGTCCGCATTGATAATTCCTCTCAGGCACAGCTCAAGGTACAGAAGATCCTTCGGTTTGCGATGAACTGGATGACTCTGAACTCACTCAAAGTAAATCCAGATAAGACAGAGGTCCTTGCTATTGCTACAGGGACTAGCACTTGGTCTAGCCTCTTCTGGCTACAATAGCTTGGCTCTACTCCGACACAGGTGCCAGCAGTGAAGAGCCTGGGCATCAGGTTAAACTCCAAGCTCACGATGGGTAACCAGGTAGCTGCTGTAGTGGGGAGATGTGTGGGACTGATGAGGCAATTAAGGAAATTGTACCCTTGCTGTCCTTCGCCACCTTGCGCACTGTGGTGTCGGCTCTAATCCTGTCACATCTGGGTTATGACAACGCAGTATACCTAGGACTTCCTGATAAACTTCTGAGGAAACTTTAGGTGGTCTTAAATGATCCAGCGAGACTCATCCTTAAATTGCAGAGAAGAACACATGCCACACCATTGCTACGGCAGTTACAGTGGCTCCCTATTAAGCAGAGGGTCAGTTTTAAGGGTCTGTGCATCGCACTTTAGGCTAAGTATGGAGCGGCTCCTAGCTACATTAAAAACCGCCTGAAGCCTTATGTACCTGGCCGTTGTTTTCGCTCATCAGGGACTCATCTGCTGGCCTGTCCGCGCTTCAGCAGAACCACCTTGGGGGGTCGTGCCTACTCGGTTGTGGTTCCCCAGATCTAGAATAAATTACCAGAAAGTCTGTGCGGGGAGATAACTCTCCTTCCATTTAGGAAGAAACTTAAGACCATCCTGTTCACCAAAGCGTTTGGATAATCTCACCCAATTCTGCCATCTGCAAGTGTTGAGACATCCCATGTTCACGGTAACAGTGCTTAGAGACCGTTCGTGATTTGGCGCTTTACCAATATTACCTAACATAACATAACATAACATAACCCTCCAGTGGGAGGGGGGCATATGCCTCTCTCTGGTTGGCTGGGTCTCCCCATCTGCAAGATGGCAGGGACTGAGAGTTGTGCTTCACCTCACCCTCCCCCACCTCAGGGGTGGGCTTGGCAAAGGTGGGCACCCCTCCCTTCCTCACTTGTTTTTTCCTGCTGATTCTCCCACCTAAAGTGGGGGTCAGACCCAGTGGGAGCCAGTTGCTGGAAGCAGCAAATGGCTGGGGTAGCACACGCCTTTGGAGCTTCCCCTTCGTGGACCCTGCCCATCCCGGGGGAGGAGGCTTGGCACTTCGTCCCAGGATGTGCCATTGTTTCAGACCCCCAAGAGCAGCAGGCTCTAGACCCAGGGGTCAAGAAACATATCTGGTGGTGGCAGCTGGGGAGTAGCCACTCATTCAGGATACTAGTGTTAGGTCATTTTTTAGGGGCCGTCTCTTAGATGCCCTCTGAGTGCAGTTTTAATTATATCCCACACTGGCCTCAGTGTGGATTTAATGTGCTGAGAAGTTTGAAACCAAACTTACCAGTTTTCAGTAAAGCCATTATGTTGCTGTGGAGTTCGTAATGACAAACTCCCAGCACCATATACTCTTAATGGCATTATGGCACTTACAATGTCTAATAATTGGCTTAGACACTGTAGGGGTACAGGTCGCATGCACCTGTACCCTCACTACTGGCATATTGCACCCAGCTAGAGGGGTGGCTGACCTATGCCAGGGCAGTGAGTTGTAGCCATGGCACACAGGGGTGTGTGTAATGTCGACTCTTCACTTTGTTCTGCACCAAAACACACAGCCTGCAATGGCAGTGTGTGTGTGTGTAAATGTACAGGGCCCCTAAGGATGGCGCAATAAGTGCTGAAGCCCTTATAGGCCTTCCCTGGCCACAGTGTCCTTGGCACCTATGGTACCATTTACAAGGGACTGACCTGTGTCCAAAAAGTGTCAATTGGGTTTTGTCTTAATGCAGTTTTAGGGAAAGAACATAGGCTCTGGGTACCTGTTTGGCAGGAACCCAAGGCACACTCAGTCAAAGTAGATCAGCAGTTTGGCAAAAAGTGGTGGCAACCATGCAAAAAGGGTGCACTTTCTTACAATGATATGATATTATATGATATGATATGGTATGTTATGATATGATAGAGACTTGTAGAGCACACAAATACCAAGAGGCATCTTTGAGCTGCAGCTAAAAAAAGGTCAGCGAGTGCCATTACGGATTAATGAATAACCATGATTTTAAAGATTTACTGAAGGATAACAGATTTGTTACAAATTTAAGATTTAAGGGTAGGATATTCCATTTTATGTAGGGGTGGGCGGAATTTGCGGAATTAACCTTCGCAAATTATCGCGAGAATGTTTAAAATTATCGCAAACAAGCAGAAATATCGCGAAGATGCGGAAGTTTTTTTCCGGCATGTTCGCGAGATTTTCTGCATGGTTGCGGGTCGCCAACTTACCCATGTGGTTGCTTGCGGGCGCGGCCATCTTGTTTTGAGTTGTTCTCGCGGTGCATGATCGCGAGAAGAAAGACGTGATCGCGCGACGCATGACGTCACTGCGGGCGCGAACTGTCGCGAGACAGCGCAAATGGCTAAAAACAATACAACATCTCATGGAGAACGCGACCGGATCAAGAAAACTTGTCGGCGAACGCAGGGATTCAGGTAAGGCGATCGCGCGCGCGCGAGAATGTATCATTTTACAGCGCGAGCAAGAAACAAATTATCGCCAAGCTGCGGAAACCGGAATTTTTGACATTTTCGCGCTCTCCGCGGAACGCAAAAATGTCAAATTATCGCAATTTCCGCGAACGGAACGAAATTTTTGCCCAGGCCTAATTTTATGGCCATGCATATAACAAACCATCTGCTACCCAAGATGATCGTTTGAAGCTATGAACTGTCACATTTTTTACTGACCCTGAACGTAGCATTCTACTGGGAAGGTACCAATTAAAACTCTCCTTCAGGGAGGCTAGTCTCAAACCATGAAACACTTTGGGCCCGATTCCGATCCGGGTCGGACAGCTCTCCGAGAGCTGTTCGTAGCCTCACCTTGCGACCGACCCGTACCCGGAGCCGGTCCGTCCAGTTCATGAAGTAGGATGGTCATAATTGCCAAAAGCCAGACCGACACGTAGGCTGTGATTTAAGCTCTATTCTCCGTCCGAGCCGTAACTCCTAACGCCGATCCGAGTCACCCGGAAGCAGTATCCATAGCAGTTTCCGCCCTGACAAGTTTGATGCGTACTTCCTACGCATCGGACGGGTCGCCACTTACGGCACGTCACAGCATCCGGAAATGAAGCATATCAGCTACGTTTCGAGCCACAACTCAATCCACGGCTGCGAGACGGACCAGCTTGCAACTGGTACGAGATGAAGCAACAAGCAGCGTGTACAAGACGAACACATCATGAATCCCATCGCGCAGGTCATACCAGTACTCTACATCTATGACCGGATCAGGAATAGACGCGGAAGGCGCAGACGGTAAGTCAGACACCTACCACACAAACAAACGACATGTACCTGCAAAATGGCACACACACACAGGGGATCCACATCCTGGCCACTAACAACAGGCCACCATAGGGGTTGTATGGCCAGCACCACTACCACCCCCAACCTAGGGCTCATGTTGACCATCACTAATGCCACCCCACTCATAGGGGACCTGTTGGCCATCACTCCTGCCACCCCCACTCATAGAGAACCTGTTGCCCATCACCCCTGCCACCCCCACCCATAGGGGAGCTGTTGCCATCACCCCTGCCACCCCCACTCATAGGGCTTATGTTGTCCATCACCCCTGCCACCCCCACTCATAGGGGACCTATTGCCCATCACCCCTGCCACCCCCACTCATAGGGCTTATGTTGCCCATCACCCCTGCCACCCACACTCATAGGGGACCTGTTGCGCATCACCCCTGCCACCTCCACTCATAGGGCTTATGTTGCTCAACACCCCTGCCACCCCCACCCATAGGGCTTATGTTGCCCATCACCCCTGCCACCCCCACTCATAGGGCTTATGTTGCCCATCACCCCTGCCAACCCCACTCATAGGGGACCTGTTGCCCATCACCCCTGCCACCCCCACCCAGAGGGTACCTGTTGCCCATCACCCCTGCAACCCCCACTCATAGGGAAGCTGTTGCCCATCACCCCTGCCACCCCCACTCATAGGGTACCTGTTGCCCATCACCCCTGACACCCCCACTCATAGGGGAGCTGTTGCCCATCACCCCTGCCACCCCCACTCATGCGGGGCCTGTTGCCAATCACCCCTGCCACCCCCACCCATAGGGCTTATGTTGCCCATCACCCCTGCCACCCCCACTCATAGGGCTTATGTTGCCCATCACCCCTGCCAACCCCACTCATAGGGGAGCTGTTGCCCATCACCCCTGCCACCCCCACTCATGCGGGGCCTGTTGCCAATCACCCCTGCCACCCCCACCCATAGGGCTTATGTTGCCCATCACCCCTGCCACCCCCACTCATAGGGGACCTGTTGCCCATCACCCCTGACACCCCCACTCATAGGGGAGCTGTTGCCCATCACCCCTGCCACCCCCACTCATGCGGAGCCTGTTGCCAATCACCCCTGCCACCCCCACCCATAGGGCTTATGTTGCACAACACCCCTGCCACCCCCACCCATAGGGCTTATGTTGCCCATCACCCCTGCCACCCCCACTCATAGGGCTTATGTTGCCCATCACCCCTGCCAACCCCACTCATAGGGGAGCTGTTGCCCATCACCCCTGCCACCCCCACTCATGCGGGGCCTGTTGCCAATCACCCCTGCCACCCCCACCCATAGGGCTTATGTTGCCCATCACCCCTGCCACCCCCACTCATAGGGGACCTGTTGCCCATCACCCCTGCCACCCCCACTCATAGGGGACCTGTTGCCCATCCCCCCTGCCACCCCCACTCATAGGGCTTATGCTGCCCAGCACTACTGCCACCCCCACTCATAGGGCTTATGTTGCCCAGCACCCCTGCCACCCCCACTCATAGGGCTTATGTTTCCCATCACCCCTGCCACCCCCACTCATAGGGGACCTGTTGCACATCACCCCTGCCACCCCCACTCATAGGGCTTATGTTGCACATCACCCCTGCCACCCCCACTCATAGGGCTTATGTTGCACATCACCCCTGCAACCCCCAGTCATAGGATGGGTGATGCGCCACACATCCATCATACTCCAACATTAGGTATGTCAGCAAAATACATCCCCATTAACATCATGACAACAGTGTGCATTCTGTGACAAATGCCCACAACAGTGATTATGACTTCGAACATACAATGTAACTAACAGCACATGTGTGACCAAGAAATGAGTGTGGCCTACACAAAGCAAGCATCACTATAGCACTGTGTCAATGTAAAAATAACACCCCCTCACTGTGTAGAACAGAAGTTAAGTGTGGGGTTCCAAACTGCAGCAAATGTCGAGCATTGTGGTGATGGGGTCTAAAACCCCCTCATCACAGTGACCAAAAGGTAAGTGTTATCATGGTCAAAGCTGCAAATGCCAAACAGCATTTGTGATTCCTGGTCCCAACACATGAAACACTTTTGGGACAAACTAGTGGTTGTGTCCCATACCCACAGAGATATGGTGAGGCTAACAGTGCTGTGAAAATAAAACAAACTCTCGGCCATGTGCAGACAAGCACCACACATGGGGGCTGACAATGCATACAGTGTACAATGACACAAGACAAGAAGTGACCATCACAAAGCATACACACATCTCGAAAATAGACACACTAATCAAAACAACCTGTGTAGACTGTAGGTGTCAGGTCACAAACTCAAATTCCATGCCAGCAATGGCATCTAACAACCAGGATGAATGTGCACAATGATGTGATATGACTCACAGGGACAGCAGGGAAAATCACAGAAACAACATCCAGACAATGGCCCACAACAGAAATACCAATGCAGTTGCACAAACACAAACAGGCAGTCTCACACTGCACATCTGACACAACATGTGTGTGTCTGTGTGTCTCAGTATCCCCAGGCAACTACACAACACATGAGGGGGGCTGAAGCACAGTGACACAGATGTGGACACAGTGCCATACAAAAGTAACCCTTAATTAGGTAGTGGGCAATCAGGCATTGTGAGATGAGAGGGAGCACAACAGACACATGTGTCACAAGCTGGAATGAACACAAACTAACACAGCGAGAGACTGACACACAACAGCACTATCCCCAGGGACCAGACATTGGGGTGACACAAGCATGCATGACACCTCCACTGTGATGACAAAGGGAGATGTCTTACAAACTGTGAAAAACAGACATGTGTCCTTTGCCACAAACGTACATCACATCTACACAAACACAAATCACTCAGCATGGCCTGTCATCCATGGACAAATGGGAGCTAGGGGCCCATCCATGCAAACATTTACATCAGTCCACCCTCAACACCACACAACCTGAATTGTACCAATGTGCATCTGTGAAGCCCACATGGACAGGTGACATTGCGGTATAAAGATAGAATATCGACGGGAAAATATCGACTAGCATTAATATCGTGGTAAGAATATCGACTGTGAAAAATATCGTAATAGAAAATATCTTTTTAAAAAATATCGTTTCGTGAGAATGACAAAAATATCGTCATAAAAAAATATCGATGAACAGAATATCGTTGAACAAAATGTCGTTTCATATAATATCGACAGAAAAATATAAGTTGTTATAAAATTTATAAAAAAATATGTATTATGTTTTTAAAAAACTTACAAAACTCCTACTAGTAATAATATGTGTTAAAAAATATTTTCTACAAAAGAATTGTTAAAATTTTAGTAGCGGGTTATTGGTATTATAGGGGATAAGGGTGGGTAGTAATTTAAAATTTGGTTTTTAAAAAATTTATAAAATATAAACAAATTAGAAAATATTTAAGAAATCCAAATTTTAATTTGAAATTTCGAATTCTTCACGAAATTAAATTTGTAATTAAATTTTATAATTTCAAATAAAAATTTTAGGAGCGGGTTTTTGGTATTATAGGGGATTAGGGTGGGTAGTAATTTAAAAATGTAGTGTTTAAAAATTGTATAAAATATTAATAAATTAGAAATTTATAATGAAATCAAATTTTAACCTCGAAATTTAAAATTTTACACGAAATTTATTTTTTAATATTAATAAAAAATATTACATTAATATTGAAGAAGCGTTATTTTGGTATTATAGGGGAATAGGGTCTAAAAAATAATTTAGATAGAAAAATTTATATTGTTTACTAACCTGCACATTTCCTGACTTATGTTGGATTGGAGTTAGAATAGTAAATTATTATAAAATTTAAACAAATTAGAAAATAATTAAGAAATTTAAAATTTAATTTTAAATTTCTAATTGTTTACAAATTTAAATTTGTAATTAAATTTAAAAATTTCAAATAAAAATTTTAGGAGCGGGTTTTTGGTATTATAGGGGATTAGGGTGGGTAGTAATTTAAAAATGTAGTCTTTAAAAATTGTATAAAATATTAATGAATTAGAAATGTATCATGAAATCAAAATTTAACATCGAAATTAAAATTTTTACACTAAATTTATTTTTTAATATTAATAAAAAATATTAAATTAATATTGAAGAAGCGTTATTTTGGTATTATAGGGGAATAGGGTCTAAAAAATAATTTAGATAGAAAAATTTATTTTGTTTACTAACCTGCACATTTCCTGACTTATGTTGGATTGGAGTTAGAATAGTAATTTATTATAGTTTACTATCCAGCACTTCCCCTGAGTTATGTTATGTTTGGAGTTAGAATAGTAATTTATTATGGTTTACTATCCAGCACTTTCCCTGACTTATGTTGGATTGGAGTTAGAATAGTAATTTATTATGGTTTACTATCCAGCACTTTCCCTGACTTATGTTGGATTGGAGTTAGAATAGTAATTTATTATGGTTTACTATCCAGCACTTTCCCTGAGTTATGTTATGTTTGGAGTTAGAATAGTAATTTATTATGGTTTACTATCCAGCCCTTTCCCTGACTTATGTTGGATTGGAGTTAGAATAGTAATTTGTTATGGTTTACTATCCAGCACTTTCCCTGAGTTATGTTATGTTTGGAGTTAGAATAGTAATTTATTATGGTTTACTATCCAGCAGTTTCCATGACTTATGTTGGATTGGAGTTAGAATAGTCATTTATTATGGTTTACTATCCAGCACTCTCCCTGACTTATGTTATGGTTTACTATCCAGCACTTTCCCTGACTTATGTTATGTTTGGAGTTAGAATAGTAATTTATTATGGTTTACTATCCAGCACTTTCCCTGACTTATGTTGGATTGGAGTTAGAATAGTAATTTGTTATGGTTTACTATCCAGCACTTTCCCTGAGTTATGTTATGTTTGGAGTTAGAATAGTAATTTATTATGGTTTACTATCCAGCACTTTCCCTGACTTATGTTGGATTGGAGTTAGAATAGTAATTTATTATGGTTTACTATCCAGCACTTTCCCTGACTTATGTTGGATTGGAGTTAGAATAGTAATTTATTATGGTTTACTATCCAGCACTTTCCCTGACTTATGTTATGTTTGGAGTTAGAATAGTAATTTATTATGGTTTACTATCCAGCACTTTCCCTGACTTATGTTGGATTGGAGTTAGAATAGTAATTTATTATGGTTTACTATCCAGAACTTTCCCTGACTTATGTTGGATTGGAGTTAGATTAGTAATTTATTATGGTTTACTATCCAGCACTTTCCCTGAGTTATGTTATGTTTGGAGTTAGAATAGTAATTTATTATGGTTTACTATCCAGCACTTTCCCTGACTTATGTTGGATTGGAGTTAGAATAGTAATTTATTATGGTTTACTATCCAGCACTTTCCCTGACTTATGTTGGATTGGAGTTAGAATAGTAATTTATTATGGTTTACTATCCAGCACTTTCCCTGACTTATGTTATGTTTGGAGTTAGAATAGTAATTTATTATGGTTTACTATCCAGCACTTTCCCTGACTTATGTTGGATTGGAGTTAGAATAGTAATTTATTATGGTTTACTATCCAGCACTTTCCCTGACTTATGTTGGATTGGAGTTAGAATAGTAATTTGTTATGGTTTACTATCCAGCACTTTCCCTGAGTTATGTTATGTTTGGAGTTAGAATAGTAATTTATTATGGTTTACTATCCAGCACTTTCCCTGACTTATGTTGGATTGGAGTTAGAATAGTAATTTATTATGGTTTACTATCCAGCACTTTCCCTGACTTATGTTGGATTGGAGTTAGAATAGTAATTTATTATGGTTTACTATCCAGCACTTTCCCTGACTTATGTTATGTTTGGAGTTAGAATAGTAATTTATTATGGTTTACTATCCAGCACTTTCCCTGACTTATGTTGGATTGGAGTTAGAATAGTAATTTATTATGGTTTACTATCCAGAACTTTCCCTGACTTATGTTGGATTGGAGTTAGATTAGTAATTTATTATGGTTTACTATCCAGCACTTTCCCTGAGTTATGTTATGTTTGGAGTTAGAATAGTAATTTATTATGGTTTACTATCCAGCACTTTCCCTGACTTATGTTGGATTGGAGTTAGAATAGTAATTTATTATGGTTTACTATCCAGAACTTTCCCTGAGTTTACAATTTATTTTTGATCAAAAGGGTATTTAGTCCTCTGGAATGCGTAGACCCTCGGTTTGAGTCGTCACATACTGTAACTACATATTCTGTGGGAAAGTTATGTCAATCCTGGCTGCGACATTCCACCTTAGCATCTGTCAAAGTTCATTTATCGAAGTTACATGACAAAATAGATTTGAATTATTTTGTTAAAGGTCCTGTGGGTGGCAGAACCAAAAGGTGGGCGTATGCTATTTACAACGAAGTGTGGAAATTTTCGCAAATTGAGGCGGCTTCAAGATTGAGAGCTATTGACCAAGCAAACATGGAAAAGGTTTTAGCCGTTATAGATAACAGCATTAGCACTCTCTCTTCCAGAATTTATACATTAGATAATATTGTTTTGTCAGTTGTTGATATTGTGCATGATGATATGTCTGTGTTATATAATGGTCAAAACCAGTTGCGTTCTGTTATGCAGTTTGCATGGACATTGCAGACGTTAAAGGCAGGGAGGGTCCCTTGGGACTATTTGAGCACTACATCGTTATTCATTCCTTTTAACATTACTGATAAGCAGCTATTTATGTCCATGAAAGATGCTACATATTCATTATTACATATTGAAAAATTAGAACCGTTACCTTTCTTTGTGGCGGAAATCAATTCAGTCACGTGGCTTATATACGGGTTGATAACTCTACCGTTCGCACTTCTTAAGTTTACGTCTTGTATGAAACATTATGCTCTGGGTAGATATGAACAGCTGGGCACCGCTTTCATACATGAGGTTTGGTCCCTCCCCTTTACGTATAGATGTACTAGGGACGGAACTGAGGTTTATCTGAAGGGTGAGGAATGTACCACGACACCAGATCATTCCTTGGTATGTAGGCACATTCAATTACACGGTGCATGCAATGTACAAGCCCCGATTTTGGCCTGCGTCCTACGAGGTGTCCCAGTGCCTGTGATTACGCCTTCTTTGACGCTGCTTGCAAACAGTAGTTATTTAATTTTGAATAATGAAGCTTGCTGCGGGATGTTAGTGGGAATCCCATATATAGTAACTGTATCGGAGAGGGTTGTCTGCTGCAATAATGTTCTCTTTTCACCCCCGCACGGGCGGGTGGATGTTTCCATCTGGCCTTCGATTCCAACCTTGAAAGCAGAGTTCAACAAGTTGAGCAGAATAAGAGCTGTATTGTCCCAAAAAGAGGTGTCATTGACTTCCTCTCGTGAAACATTTGTCCTTCACGTTGCTAATACGCGCACTGAGGTACAGGCGGTTTTGAATACTGACCTCCCCCTACATTTCGGAGCTTTGATCCTAACTATTTTCAATGCCTCGTCCACGACCGGCCTGGCTCATTTTTTTAAACTTGTAGGCTCAGGCCTCGTGACCTCTTTCCAAACTATTTTTGGTGTGATTCCGGCATTTTTTCATTCGATTTTCTCGAGCATCTTTGGAGGTGTTCCGCTGCTTCTGGCGCTGGTGGCAGGTGTGCTGCTTTTACTTTTCATACTACGGAATGGCTGCTGTTTCTGTGCCACACGAGCACCTGTCCCGTCTGCATCTTCTTCGTGATAGGATGCTTGACTTTTATGGTACTCTGCCATTGGCGACTTTAAGCCTGGCATATGGATTATCCTTCAGGTATTCCTACTTCACCTGCGTGCAACCTGTATTTCACTGCCTGGATTGTCCCTTTGAATGGCCTCTGGATTTGTGCTTGACCAACACGGTGTCTCCGGTGCCGGATTTCGATCGACTGATGAGGCCCTTAGTGTCTCACGAGTTGGCCTGTTCTGGTGTCCGGATTATGGCTTGTGGTGCGGCGCATGGTATCCTGGGTAATTGGGACATATCAACGGCTGCCTACGACTTCTTGGCTATGAGCTATTTAGAGGAACATTCCGGTTGCCCTCTGATTGTGCTAGAGGCTCCGATGGTTGAAGAACACGTATGTTCCTTTTCTTTAATTAATTGGATGGCTGAGACTTTTAGTGGCCCTGCAAACGATTTTTTGTTGGAAGCAGTTGCCGCGTATGCTGCCTATACATTCATGGATTAACTGAACTATCCTCCTTTGCGCCTGTGCTACTGGACAGCAACCTAGCGCAGCATTCATTTTTTTTTTCTAATCATTGTGTTACTTATAGTATTTGGATGATAGTAGTTGTTAATATATGAAGTAAATTGTACATTTACTTAGCAAGTTTAAATAATTTTTGTCAGCTATCTAAGTAGACATGGATAAGGTAGTTAATAAATGTTTTTACATGTAAGTTTCTGGTCGTTGTTGATAAGTTCAACATGTTCTTTTTTCACTCTAAAGAAGAACACTTTTTAATTTAGGGAGTTTATCTACTTTATGCTAAGTTCGAATGAAAAAAGCAATGGGATTTTACTTACTTCAAGTGTAGTATGACGTTTTGTAGTTGTAGTCGTAGGTTTGTATTTTCTTCTCTCAGCAAGGTAACCGTTTTTCTCCAAGTTTGGCCCAAAAATGGTAAATTACGTTAAGTGTATAATTGTTTTTATATTAGTGAGTTAATTAATGGTAGCTTTTGATTGGTTCAATTAGTGAAATTTCAAAATCATTGGTCGAGAACGTTATTTTGAATTAGAAAACCGTTAAATAATTATATGTGTGAATAGTTTTGTAAAGTAAAATAGTTAAAAAAAGTGTGTAAAATAAAAGAATAGTGCATATCGAGTTGGTAATAAAAAGAAGATATTTTTGTATATTTCTATAAGCAGATAGGTTGTCGATGTTAGTGTAGTCGATATATATGTCTAAGGTCATGTTATTTAAAATAAAGTCGATCATGTAGTAGTCGATATTTATGTTGGCGATATTAGTGTGAACGATATTAGGGTTGTCGATAAAAAAAAATCGATATTTGTGTGAATCCTTGTTTAAGTATAGGATGACGATATTAATGTAAGCGATATTTTAGTGACGATATTTATTTCTGACGATATTTATGTTAACGATATTCCATCATGGAACCGACATTGCACATGCACCCATGACAAATACAGGAATGTTGGGAGGAACTAAGGTACACAGACTCATCACACAAGGACAGTTCACAACCCTGGTGAATGACAGACATACTGCACAGTATGCGGTATCTGGCCATGATGTTAAAGCTCACGTAACCTTCAGAATACCTCCCACAGTCCCAGGATAATGCAGACGCCAAGGAGAACCACAAGGCACACATGCTGACACCTGCAAACATTGCAGCCCTGAACCGGTCAAGTGGGAGCAGTCACACACACATGCACATGTCTCAATCACTGAAAGGTATCACCCAGGGACAACTAAATGATATTGCAAACTAACAAGTGCCTTGGGGACCCCGGACTGTGTCCCATCTGCGTCTGACAACATCACCACAACTCAGAACTGACAAATACCAATGATGAAACACCAATTAACAGTAGTGTGTCATGCATCCACACATCTGGTAGCCCATGGCAAAGTTGTGGGATGAACACAGTACCACTCAGCAAGCATAAACAACAGGAACATATCAAGGGAACACTGCCTGGGTATGAAAAGGGATGTGGACATATACACACATGCTCACACAACACACACCATGGGCCCAGGCTACCTCATGGAACAACACATCCGTGACATAGCCTGAGGGGACCCAACTCCTGTGGAAGCCCAGCTGTGCCAAACATCGTCACAGCACGTCTCACTCATGTCAGCAGAACACTTGGTCAGTCAGCCATCAGTTACCACACAATGAAGGCTCTGGTCACAACAGCCTGGGTACGTGAGTTTCCCCTAAGTCATCTGCACATACTCAGCACATATGTACAGCAAGTTGCACAGAGGACCCAGTTGCTCCTATACTAATGATGCTAACACCTGTAGGTCCAGTGGAGATGCGCCCAAAGTCAGGGAAATAGACAAATTGGACAATGAGAAGCACATCATATGTGCATGGGTGCAAGCCACAGATGTGACCATGCAAATGAAATGTTCACAGAGATGTCCACAAATTGTTGATCATGACACACCCAGGTAGCTGCAAAGGATGACATGGAGACCGACCAGAATAGGATACATATCCCATGGACCACATGGATTACCTCACATCAACACCTTAGGATTCAACATTGGAAACCAAGCATTACAGGTGCAAGGGCATGCTAAACATCATCAAGCTAAGGTACAGCTAAATCAAGTTCACAAGGATAAAGAAAAAAGCTTTATTCAGCATACGAAAATGTAAACGTCCGTTCAAACAAAAGGCCAATGGCCAGTCCATTATCAAATGACAAGGAGTGAACTTGAGTGACAACTGTCACACATTGCTTGCCTGCACTGGTAAGGACAGGGGACATCCCCTCGGAGAGGCATACATGGGGGCAGGCCAGGCACCGCAGGGACAGGATCAAGGCACAGCAGAAGGCGGCAGTGAAGGGGTGGTGGTTGCAGGAGAATCACTTGCAACTGTAGTGGAGCTGACTGAAGTGGTGGGTGCAGTCACAACTGTGAGGCACAAGTCAGATGGGTTGGGTGCTGGCACAACTTCAGTGGGCAGGTCTGATGGAGTGGATTGGGTCCCAAGTCAGACGGGGTGGTCGTGGGCTCCACTGCAGTGCCTAAATCCATGTGAGCAGAATGGGGTGCAGGAGAGGTCGGCAGGACAGAGGGGGGGACACGGTCCCCACATCAGTGGCACTAACCGTTTGACTGGGTGTGGAGCAGCAAGTGGTAGGGGGGGAGGGCCTCAGCATTTTGGGGATGGTGTATCTGTGGGTGGGGGAACCCGGGGCAGGGTGTGGCGGGGGAACCTCTGGAGTGGTGGCCTGGGGGATGGAGGACGGAGACTTTGCCTTGGAGCTGCGTGGTGGTGGTGGGGTCTTGCTCTTCTGGCTCCGGGGGGACTTGCGGGTGGGGGCCTCAGTCTGACTGTACATGGGGGAGGGTGTCCGGGTGTGAGGGGCACTCCGCTCTGTGTGTGGGGACTTCCTCTTCCCCTTGTAATCTCGATCTGCTGGGTCGGTGGGGAAGAGGCCAAGGTCACAGAGGAAGAGATTCTGTGGCGATGGGGTTGCAGGTGAGGCAAGGGAAGGTGCTTGGTAGGGAGAGGTTTCAGAGGACTGCGGAGTGGTTGTGGATGACTGTGTGTGTGTCTGCAAACCAGCCCCTGTGAGTGTGGTATCAGTCCCCTGCGCTTGCTTGTGTGCACGTCTAGCCCTTGGTTTGGGTGTTTGTTTGCTGCCCATGTCTGTGGCTTTGTGAGAATGTGCAGGTGTGTGTGTGCTTGGGACAGGTAGGCTGCTAGGAATCATGGGTGGTGCAGGGGTAGGAGGGGTGCGGCACTGTTGGAGGAGGGACACTGCTGCTGTCAGGGAGGATGCCACGGACTGATTGGTCCTCTGTAGGGCACACATGCCCGATGAAATGCCCTCCATGAACGACACCAGTTGTGTCAACAGAGCGGTGTGTGCATCGATGTCTGCCCTACATGGATCTGTCTAAGTAAGTCCACAGACTCCTCACTCAGGGCAGCAGGGGACACAGGTGCAGGAGGTGCGGTGCCTGGCACAAAGGAGACATGCTCCCAAACACGGGAGCCTCCACGGACCTCTGGGATGGGAGCCGATGGGATGGTGGTGATGGTGGTGGTGGGAGCGGGGCGGGGACAGCCTCACTAGCTGGGGTTTGGTGGCTGCTGACACCCGCCTCCACAAGGGAGTCATCCTCAGAGCTGCTGGGGTGGATGGTGCTGACAACTCCTCGGTGTGGCTCCACTCGCCCTCCGTGCCACTGGGTCCCCCCGACTCTTCTCCTTCTGTCTCTGTCAGGCTCTGTGGCTCCTCCTGGTCCATGGAGCTGTCCCCTCCTGTGGCCGTGGATGTATCTGGATAGGAATAGGAAGAAAGAGAGCAACATCAGTCACCAGCACTGACTGCACACACCACAGTGAGTACATAACATCACAGGGCAGGCCCTGGCATCATCAGCTGAACACTGCTCAAAGTGCCAACACTGTTTAGAATAAACCAATTGTCATTCTCAACATCGACCATGGCACACATATCCCTCCTTGACTTGCACCCATATGTCTGTTGCTTGTTGGATGCTAATACCCCAATGTCCCGACATGCACCACCCACACACCAGTTGGACATGCAAGTGAACATTTAGGAGTATGTCACTATACACACAGCACATCTCTTGCCACTGACTCAGTACAGATGTCCGGATGAAGGGATGGGCAGAGACTCATTTCACATTCTTGTGATGCCACAATGGGGTGCATGGTGCACACTTGAACACAATGCAGGATCACTCATAGCAAGTTAAATGCCATGGCACTGGCATGCCTGGAAAGTCAGTCAACACTGTCTCCTGTCACAGGGGCAGGGCATCCAGACAACAACAGTATGCATTGTGTCACAATCATAGCTCAGGGGTAAAGCTAACTCTGCAGATGGCAAGTGCACTTGCCCATCCCCTGCAAACAAAATATCCAGGACCCAGAAGACCCCACATCATGCAAATCAGACATATGAGTCTCTGCAAACACAGCTCCCTGTACATTAGCACATCACAGTCTGCCGTGCATGTAACCCAGCTGCCTGAAGTACACAGTTGCATACACCATTGTGCGCTGTCAGATGATCACACACCTATGTAAATGTAAATGTAAATGTATGTGTCTTGTAAAGCGCACTGCTGCCCTGAGGCGTCGTGGCGCTGTAGACCGCTGGGGAACCCGTCCTGGCTATCCCTGTGAGATGGTCCCTCCTGGGTATCTCCAAGGTGAAACCAGGCATCCCCGGCGAATGTGGGGGGCCGTTGTGGAGATAAGGCAAGCTAATGCCCAGAGTTGCCGAGTGTGTTCTTGGTTAGAGTAGGTACCGAGGCGAGAATTATCGAGTCCGTTTTGACCCTGGTCCACAACCCTGCCGCGTCGGGAATTGAACCCTGGTCCCTGGCCGATTCTCTGCTTGCGGATCTGCCGCCTCTAACCAGTGAGCCACACCTCTCCACTATATGTCACACAGCTCTTGTCTCTCACAGTCACATCTCAGATGTCCTGCTGACCCTCAAAATCATGGACACCCCAGTTGTACGTAACAGGAAGCCACACCATAATGACACAGAGGCAGACACCTGAAGGCACATGTCATTAAGCACAACCTGTAAGTTGATACACAGGAGTGGGATTACAGAGTGTTTCTAAATGCCCTTGAGGAGGCATGACTGCCCAGGTCTACGTGAAACAGTGTTTGGCCCTGGACAGTAGTCAGATGGCTAAGCAAGTGTGACATACTCTATATACATACTCATGAGGCCCACAAATTGGAGTCCCCTGCTGCATGGGTTTGTTTGAAATACCCCAGCCCCATGTGGTGAGTCAGACCAGCAATTGGAACACATATCAAGGGCACACACAGATCACATGTCAGATCCCAGGCATTGGGTAAACAATTGAACCACCCATGAAACACACAACAGAGTCACGGGAACAGATGCTGTCCGGAAGCTGAAGCATAGCTGACTGCAGGGACAGAGTGCCCTAGTGACACAAGCAACAGACTGTCAGGGCCACACCTGTGGAACAGATGAGAAGGGTGCATCACACAATTGAGGGACCTGAGTATTGGACTACAAGACCTACGTAATGTGGAAGTGTGTCCAGGCCAAAAGACTGCAGTTATCATGTCAGACATAGTACACAGATTAGGCATGGACTTATCCCCTCCTTGCTGCTGTCTGGCCTTCAGCTGCCTATCCAGGTCCGGGAAGACCACCGCCAGGATCCGGAGCATGTGGGGGGGTCAGGGTCCGGTGTCCGCCCTCTCCTACGTGGAGGTGACAGCTTCAGCTGGACTCTAGCGATCCTCCGGGTCCAGCCCCGAAGGTCCTGCCACCTCTTCTGGCAGTTGCGTATCCGGCGCTTGTAGACCCCCACCGAACAAACTGCCCGGGCGATGGTCAGCCATATCTCCTGCTTCCGGTGGGCATCAACCTGTGAGGATGACAAAGTTAAAATTCCATTAACACACATGCCCCATATTTGTGCTGCACACATTTGGATATACATGTCATCATCACAAAGGAAAATGAGTTACATAGGTAGTGCAACCATGGGAAAGGACAAATAACCTGCATGTCTGACATGTTAACAATGCCTGGGAAGCTTAAGCTTGCACTAATGCACTTTAGCAGCAGAACACCTGTTCATTACATGTAACTACACACTTTGGGGGATGAAGGTAGTCAGTGAGAATGCTTGCCACTGGTGTACACACTGTGAGTACTGCTAGTCAGACAACATGCACAATTAGGAAGGCAGTGGACTGCACACTCACCTGCTCCCCTGGTTTCCCATACAGCTTGCTGTACTGTGGAAGGAGCCCGTACAGCAGGGCCTGGTTCTCCTCCTCAGTGAAGGCTGGGGCCCTCTCCAGAGTACGTGCCATAGCAGGAGCCAGAGGATGCAGAGACAGCAGCAGTGGTAGAAGGGATGTGGTCCAGGAGCATGTAGTGCAGGCAAGTGAGCTCCCTGTGGGCCAGCCAGCCTTATATCTGTGCTGCAGAGGCAGAATCTGTGCCATGTGTCCCAAGTGATAGTTCCAACACGGTTGCATTCTATGAATCTGGCCAATCCATGGAAATGTAAGACTCGTGCACACCTTCCGCATCGTTCAAATCTTCACCTTCATGAAACACTAGGAATTGCAACATTGTTGTAGGCATCCAACTGAATTTCCAGCGCACAACTTGTACAAGTTTTGAATCTGCATCCGTCTCCATGACAGTCCAGAGCCAATGGGCGCAACCGGCTCGGTCAACTGACTGTACAACGTGTATTTCTGAAAATACACATGCACCCGTCTCCATACGATTCAATGGCCAAGGCGTATGCCTGTCTTGGACCATGCCTGCCCGACGCGCATGCATGATAGTCACCCGCGTCGGTCCTCATTGCAGTCAATGGCAAAGCGTACGCACGGCTCGGTCATGAACCGTGCTATGCGTACGCATTGTCACCGGCGTCGGACCTCATTGTAGTCAATGGCAAAGCGTACGCCCGGCTCGGTCATGAACCGTGAAATGCGTACGCATTGTCACCCGCGTCGGATCTCATTGCAGTCAATGGCAAAGCGTACGCCTGGCTCGGTCATGAACCGTTCAATGCGTACGCATTGTTACCCGCGTCGGACCTCATTGCAGTCAATGGCAAAGCGTACACCCGGCTCGGTCATGAACCATGCAATGCGTACACATTGTCACCCGAGACGGACCTCATTGGTGTGACTATTTGAAGGATTAAACACACAATTACTTGCCAGGGACACCTGTGCACATCTACCACACTACAGCATTGGCCACACAGTGTCCCATAGCATATAAGGCTGCATTCCCTGTGTGTTGGGGGGGCAACACTTGGTTTGTTGGGTGGCACTTTTGTTCAGCCACTCCCAGGCTGTGCACGTGTACCTGGGGGCAGAATCCTTTGTGTGTTGTGCACATTACCACTGTGATGTGCAAATGTACAGTAATGGGCATGAGACACGGACACAGTTGTAGGTTGGATATATTTAGGACATGTCACATACACCCTGTGTCCTGGGGTTGATGGCATGTACGTCACAGTGAGACCTGTAGCCACAATTCAGATGTGCACCCACAGTCTGTGTGCATTTTGTGTCTCAGATGTGTCTGGTCAAATGTGCCCAATGGGAGAAAGTCTTCACATCCATGTGGTATATGCAGCAAGCTTGATGGTGTGTGTGTCTAAGAGATGTACATGTAGGGCCTGCAGGGACAACAGTGACTACCTGTGGTACTCACACTTGCCTTGTGGTGTGTATGTGATACGCCATGTCCATGCCAGTGTCGATGTGGCAATACAGGGACCCTGGGTATCTGCATGGCAAAGATCTGTGATGCCTGGGAGACATCAGGCCTCATTTGTCACTGTGGTGTGTGTTTGTAAAGTCACAGCAGTACATAGGTCAGGTGACACAGCCAAATGATTGGCCATTGCACTACATGGGACTTATGTGAACATGAGGAATTGAGATGTGAGGTGATGGTCATGTAGGTGACATATGTGTCCATGCCCAACAGCACACACCTCAGTACATTGTGTAATGTTATGATGTATCATGTGATATTTAGCCTGGTCATGGCCACATGGGTGGATGAACCGACAATCTTCCTTTGTTCATCTCTGTTCTGCAGGGCACCAGCTGTCCATCGACCGTTCCCAGAACTTCAAACCATGCAGGAACGCGACTGCATCCGACGTTACCGCTTCACCAGGCCACTGATTGAGGAGTTGGCGGAGCAGTTGGAGCCACATCTGCTACCTGGCCGGACATACCCTAGAGCACTGACCCCAGAGGTGAAGGTGATGGCAGTCCTGCACTTCTTTGCTACTGGTACCTTCCAGTACACTGTGGCTACAGCAGGTGGGATGTCGCAAACTATGTTTAGTCCTGTGCTACGCGATGTCTTGGAGGGGATGTTGCATTTCCTTGACCTGTACATCAAGTTCCCTAGCCCAGCTAAACTCCCTGAAGTAAAGGATGCCTTTTATACACTGGGGAGGATGCCGAACGTCATCGGATCTATTGATGGGACACATGTGGCCCTGATACCACCACAGGCACATGAGCAGGCATACCATAACAGGAAACATTTCCACTCGATCAATGCTCTGGTGGTATGTCTTGCAATGCAGACGTGTATCACACATGTGTGTGCACGGTTCCCTTGTTCTGCGCACGATGCCTACATAATGAGGCGTAGTCGCATTGCAACGCTGATGTCACAGATGCCAGATCAGCGTGCCTGGCTTGTCGGTGTGTACTGACTGTTTATCATTGTGTGTGTTTGTCAATGGTGTATTCCGCACTCCTACAAAACTCAGCTACTTGTTCATTTTTTTGTGTGTAGGTGACCCCGGAAACCCGAACATGCCATTGTTCTTGACACCCCTCAGGAACCCTGTGACACCAGCCGAGATGCGCTACAATGAGGCACATGGTCAGAGATTCGGCCTCCTGAAAAGCCGCTTTCGCTGCCTGCACAAGACCAGAAGGGCCCTCCCATATGAGCCTGCAAAGGTGTGCAAAAATATCCTTGTATGCTGCATGCTACACAACATGGCAGTGTGGAAGAAGGTGCTTCTCATCCAGGGTGACGATGACCAACCTCTGCCACCTGTGGAGGATCCCAGCCTGGGCCACGATGCCAGTGATGATGAGGATGAGGGTGACGTCCGCTCACAGCTCATCAACAACTTCTTCACCTGAATGTGAGTTTCCAGGGTTGTTATGTCAATGTATGGAGTTAGCCTGGAATGTGTTGTGGCTGCTCTGTTGTTGTCTGAGTGTGTCTGTGTGCCACTTGACTGGATGCGTGCAGTGATGTGTCCATTCAGGTGGTGTGTACTCCACAACAGGGTAGTACTGCTAACTTGTTTCTGTTCAGGTTTCTCGTGACATGTTTTGTGCATGTGTATTGCATTTCTCTCCTGTTCTGCTGTGCTTTTGACTGTGTCTTGTGTCTTTCCTTCACAGGGTAATTTGCCTGTTGTTTGGTCAACACTGAACCCCAACACCCAGAATCCGACACCAGTGTGGGAGTAGTCAATTGACATCAAGTGATGTGCCACACACCTCTGGACTCCAATTCTCAGACACTCTGTGACCGTGTGTCCACCGTAATGTACAATTGCCTTGCAACTATTTTTGAATAAACATGTTGCTGATGTGTAATGAACCTGTGCTATGCTTTGTTAGGTGCGTTGTCTGTCTTCCCACATCTGAGTGACATTTGCTTACCTCACCTGTGGACTTGTTACCAATGACTGTGGATAGGTGTGTTTGGGCATACCTATGTGTTTCAGGTCAACATCATTGTGTGGGATGAGTAACTTGGCCATGGTGAGTATGTGTTGAGTTGCCATAGTGGTGTGTCTCCCTCACATGTGTCACATCACCATGAATCACCTAACGTTGGTCACATTGTTGCAGTATTTGGCATGCACTGTGTTGTGTAGCAGATTGACATCTCCATGACACATGACAAGTTGGAATCACAACAGAGGCAAGTATGGTGTACTGGTGAGTTTATTTTTGAACATGTGTGAGGAAAGTGCACAGGATGGTGGGTGCTGTACATTGGTTTTGGAATCCAAAGTTCACATTAGAGTTGGAAGTGCTGGTAGATGAAATGTCCAGAGTAAAGTCCACAGTCATCTGCTATATTGGACCAACATAAACCCTCCATGTCATGTGGGCGAGTTGTGTGCGATTAAACAAGGTGAATGTGTTGCAAACAAAGAATATTGTCCAGAACAAGTTTAGAGGCCCTGGGGGATGTGCTGGGACATCTGCCTCTCACATGTCCTTCTTTGGATGACCCCTCTTCTTCTTGGGCGGGGATCCTCAGGTGCAGGCCTCTGCGGTGCAGGGGACTCTCCGCCAGAGTCCTCCTCCCTCCCTGTGGCACTGGCAGATGGTGTTGCAACAGATGTTGTGGCCACACAGGGAGGTGTGGACAGGCTTGTGTTGATCTGGCGGAGGCATTGGAGTATGTCCCGATGCACTGCAGTAAGGGCATCCCACTTTGCCTCCATGCGGGCATGGTGGACAGCCTGCTCCTGTTGTCTGTCATTGAGGATCCCCACTACCTGGCCAAATCCTCCGGTGCTATCCTGGTACACATCTATGATGCGTGCCAGTTGGTGGTCATCATGCAGTCCAGACCCCTCTGCAAGGCGAGCCCTCTGCCTCCCACCCCTCCCAGCACCCCTATCCACACGGGCAGGACCAGCGGCGGGACGCACGGGTGACACTGGGACCCCTTGGGTGGTGTTGATGGTGGTGTTTGCTGTAGCTTCCGGGGGGTCCTGTGTCCCTGTGCAGTGGGTGTTCAGTGGCCTTGGTCTGTCCGTGTTGGCGGGGGTGCCCTATCTGTTTCCAGATGCTGGAGGCGTGGGTACAGGGGGTACAGATGTTGATGCTGCTGGTGCTGCATGATGACTCACACTGGAGGGGCCAGGTTGGTCGTCGTCATCCGAAGAGGACAGAGACAGAGTCAAACCAGAGAGCTCAGTGTCCACCAGAGTCTGGGACTGGGAATCCTCTTCATTTGGTGCTGGGTCCCCAGAACCACCTGTGTTTGGAAGAGACACACAATGTAGGTTAGGCTTCTACAGGTATCAGTGGTTCACAAACATGACATTTTCTACTGTACGAACAGATGCCTGCCTGTACACTGCTTTTTTTCCAGCTTGTCACGGACAGAGTTTGATATTGTTGTTGCCCATCCATTTCCCAGCAGGGCCTTGTGCTCCCCACAACAGAGCCCAGTGTCAGACATCTTGTCAGTCCCTTCCCACTCCCTGTGAGGTGAGCATGGTTCAGTGTGAGCTTGCTGGGCCATGTGGGTGGGTGGGGATTGTCTGTGACTGCAACTCCCATCATACTCTTGGCTACACCCCCTTCCCAGCATGCCCATACTTCCTCCCTCTTGACTCTGCTTCCCTGTGAGGGGGTGTGACAGCAATGGCAAGATGGCTGACTGTGAAGTCCTGGTGTTTGTTGTTGCCCAGTTCCCAACAGGGCCTTGTGCTCCCCACAACAGAGCCCAGTGTCAGACATCTTGTCAATCCCTTCCCACTCCCTGTGAGGCGAGCATGGTTCAGTGTGAGCTTGCTGGGCCATGTGGGTGGCTGGGGATTGTCTGTGACTCCCATCATACTCTTGGCTATACCCCCTTCCCAGCATGCCCATACTTCCTCCCTCTTGACTCTGCTTCCCTGTGAGGGGGTTGTGATAGCAATGGCAAGATGGCTGACTGTGAAATCCTGGTGTTTGTTTGGCTACAAGTCCAAAGAGAGCCCCTGGGCTTCACACAGCAGCACCCACTACGAGGTATCTTTTGCTGATATTTCACAGATGTGTGGGTCAATGCATTCTACCTGGTGAGTTGTGTGGAGTTTGTGTTGAGGGGGGTGTGTCTCCACATGCTGGTAGGTATGGTCAGAGCTGTCAGTCCTCCTTCCCACCCGGCCAGACATCCCACCATGAAACGTGCTTCCATTGGAGGGCATGCAAGTTGTCTTTCAGGATGTCAGTCAGTGGTGTCCTGCTTCTGATTTGCGCACAAGCCCTACCAGGGACTTGTGCTACCCACAGCAGGACCCAGTGTCAGCTATATTGTCAGTCATTTTCCACTCCCTGTGATGTGGGCATGTTTCAGAGAGGTCTTGATAGGCCAATCAGAAGGGGGAGCATTATCTGTGACTACAAACCCCATCATGCTTTTGGATACACTCACTTCACCTGCATCCCCACTATTCCTTCCTGTCAGTCAGCTGCACTGTGAGGTAGTGTGTTTGTGGTGGCAAACTGTCTGGCAGTGTTTATTTAGCTTTGTGCCACTGCCTTGCTCTATTTGTTTGTAGGTTGGTGCATGTCATGACACAGTTCCAAGTCACTATGAGATGGCAGGTTTTGTGTTTGTCTGACTGGCACACACATCTTGGGATGATTATCTATTGGTTACTGTGGCTTTGCTTGCGGTGCATGGTTTCACTGTCCCCATGCCACACAATATTGGGTATGTGGTTTGTGTACTCACCATGCTCTGGTATGTCTGTTAGACCATGGACACTCTCTGGTGGTAGGATGTCCCGCACCTTCTCCTCCCAGGTCCTGAAGTAGACTGGTTTGGCAGGAGGGCCACCGCCGGTGCACTGACTCAGGGCGTGATCTTTTTCAATGAGTTTCTTGACCCTCCTCCGCACGTCATATCACTTGTTCTGGATATCATCCTTTGTGCGCCTTGCTGGTGCTTGAGCGTTCACCTTGTCCACAATCCTCACCCACATCTTGGTTTTCTGTGGCATGGAGGTCCTTTGGACCAATGTACCAAACAAATGTGGCTCTATTGTGATGATCTTGTCTATCAGCACTTCTAACTCACTATCTGTGAACTTTGGATTCTTCTTTGGGGGCATGGTGATGGGTGGTGGTGGTGAGTGATGTGCGTGTGAGGGTGCAAGTGAAGGTGGGTTAGTGTTGGTTTTGCTAGCTGTGTGTGTGTGTACTTTTGGATGAGGTGCTGATGGTGTGGGAGTTGTGTGATGGATGAGTTGTGAGTGTGTCTGTGGTTGCTGTGTGATGGTGTTTGCTGCTGGCTGTGTCTCCTATTTGTAAGGGATCATGGTAGTGATTGTAGTCCTTTATATATTTGGAGTTGTGGGTGTGTCTTTGTCCCAGGTTTTTGTCTCTTTTCCTTTGGGTTTTGTAGGCATGAAGGAGACGTTCTTCTGACGGAAACGGACGCTGATGTTGGCTCGTGCGGGCTTCTCCGCCTCATTCATGCTGACTATCTTCTGTGTTTCATACGCGTCGGTCGTGAGGCTCTCTATTACTTGTGGGCCCGGTTTTCTGTGCGTGTCGGTCGTGCGGCTTGGTCTCAGTGCGAGTCGGTCGGGGTTTACACGCATTGCATCGTACTGCGCGGATCGGACATTGCGGGCACGGGTCGGTCGGGTTCATTCCGGGTTTGTGTCGGGTTGCATTGGTTTTCAGGCCGGATCACTATTTGCCCTACGGCTCGGTCGAACGGCTTGTATTCTGTATGTGTCGGTTGTAATTCACACCTGTTGCATCGTACTGCATGGGTCATACAGCGGTGGTCAGTGTCGGTCTGTCTCCGGTCCGGGTCCACGCCGGTCAGTACGATTTGCGGCCGGAATCGGAATCGACCCCTTTGTAGGCAATGCACAGCGCCTTAAATATTATGCTGCTTGATAGGAAGCCAGTGTAACCTACTTATGCCCTGGGATAACAATTGAAACCTAGGTGTACCTAAAGGAACGTGTGCTGCAGCATTTTACAATGTTTGAAGTTTATTCAAAGATCTCTATTGGATATTCTGGTAGAGACCATTGCAATAATCTATTCTGGATAGTACTAGGGCTGTCATGCAGAATGTATCGAAAGATTTTTTTAGATTATACTAAGAATGTAGCAGGAAGAGGAAGTGACCGAATTGACTTGACCTTCAAATATCAATTTTCCATTACTATGACACCTAGGTTTTTTACCTTCCTGACCGGAGTTGAAAGTGTCCCCAATTCTTGAGGCCACCATAAAGGGGACCATAAAGAGATATCCTTTCCAAGTAAAAGGACTTAGATCTTTGCAGAATTTAGTTTCAGATAATTGTTACTCATCCAATCCCTGACCGCCTTCATGCAGTTCTGAAATCTCTTTCTAGTATTGTTATCACTGTTGGAAAGCCAGATGGCAATTTGGGTATCGTCGGCACTGTCTGAATACTGAGGAGAACCCAAAGGTTTTGATCAAACTAGCCAAGGGGGTGACATAGGTGTTGAAGAGCATTGGGCTCAACGATGAGCTCTGAGGGATCCTTCAAGGCTGTGAGAAGAGATTAGATGTGAACTTCTTTAAGGCCACAGGTTTCTTGTAATTGGATAGGAAAGATTGTAACAAGAACAGTGCTGCACCTTTGATACAGGTGTTCAATAGACGGTCACCCAGCAAGTCAGGATTGACCGCTTCAAATGTTTCTGATAGGTCAAGTAAGATAAGGGCTGCTTTGTCTCCCCTATCTGGCGTTGTCAATTAATGCATTAAGCAATCTTAAGGTCAGGCAGTCAACACAAATTTCATTGAGGGCTCCAAAACAGATTCGCACATACGAAGTACATGCCTGCCAATGGGGATGGCAGAGGGTCGGGACTGATCTCTAGACCCTCCATTGACCCTGCCACACTGATTAAGAAGAAAATGAAAGCTGCACAGCTATTCACGATTGTCCAACCACTACTGGAGCTAATCCAATAATCCTTGCTTAGGACAATACAGCAGACAAGAATTCTGTGACACCCTCTCTCAACATCTAATGATCAACCGTGCATTGCCTTTTGAGGAGACAACGTCTGTAACTAATTCAGCTGTACACCATTCAAATCACTTTCTTGTTACTGATAATATTATTAAAGTGGTAACTAATTACCTCCAAATACAGGTCCAAGCAAGCAGGCTCTACCTATTAACTCACAGGAATCACAATCGTTTTCCTACCAGTGCCAGACACTGATCTGCAATGTAATGGAGACCCCAGAATAACGCTGCCAGATCTAATGCACTCACCCAGGTCAATCAACTAGAAGGGTGGTTTGATAAATGAAGTCCATAACAACGTGATCAGCATGATCAATAAAAAGGCAGAGGTCATGATGTCCCCTCAGATAGATAAACTCACAGATAAATGAACAAAAGTTAAATAGTAACTTCTATATGTCAGCTTAGCAGGAGTCAACTAACTACGCCAAATATGTGCTTCAGGCAGACTTCAGCTACTGACTGCTATTACATTCAACTGATTCTGTGAGCATCAACCACTTGGATGAATATCATTCTCCTGAAAAACTTTATCTAGGATTGACAAATGGGAAAAAACAGCCAAACCAACTCTCAAACTGCCTTCTACCAAAGAAAGATGAAAATAAGCATGATACAGCTAATGCAAATTGTACCCGGTATTAAGACATATTATTGAATTTTGAATATCGACTGGCAGAAATATCGAGTCATAAATATTGTGAGTGAGAAATATCGACAGCAAGAATATCGTGGTCAAGACTATCAACTTAAGGTAAGTAATATTGATGTTTAATATTTTATGCAAAAATATAATTGTTCAAAATATCGATTTTTAAATTAATGTTATGTATTTTTGTATATATTTTAACTGTATGTGATTTATTTTTTGTATAAGAATTGTTCATATTTTTTAATATATGTGTTAAAATTTAGTAGTTATAAAAAAAAATATTTGAATTTTGCTTTTTTTTGTTCCAGAGCGAATTGTGGGTTTATAGGGGAATAGGGTGGGAAGTAATTTAATTATATTAAATTAAAGATTATTTTTTATTTATTAACATTTATTTAATTGAGATGTTATAGTGTTAAAAGTGTACATTAATTTATTAATAATTGGTTGTTAATTAATATTAATTAATTAATTGGTAATTACTTATGGTATGGGGGTTGTAGGGGTAAACAGTGGCAAGTAATTTTTGTTTCTTATTAATAACTATTTGTTAATTGATATTAATTAATTTATTTTAAAAAAAATTATTGCAATTGTGTAAATAATATGTGTGATTTGAGGTGTTTATAGGGGTAAAGGGTGGGACGTTATTTGTGTTTAAATAATTAATAAATAGTTGTAAATTAATGTTAAGTGTGTGTTGTTTTTACTTTTAAAGGGGTAAAGGGTGGGTATTAAATACCAATATTTCACTTACTTTATAATTAGTTGTTTAGTAGTAAGAATTTTTTATTTAAAAAAGTTCTAATTGTGAAAAATATTATTTTACTGTTCAATTTAAGTGTGTGTTGTGGTTATTAGGGGGTTAAAGTGTGGGTAGTTAATTACTTTTTTATGAGTTGTATTTCTTTTAATTATAATATTTTTTTTAATCGATAAATAATTATGTTAATTATGGAAGTACGTTAAAAAAAATTTAGAAGTGTGTTGTGATTTGTGTGGTGTTATAGGGTAAGAAGTAAAATAAATACATTTATGTAATAATTAATGTTTTTGTTTGTAAATATTTTCTAGTTTAAAGTATTTAGTTTGAATTGTAATTTTTACCCTTGTGCTATCCAATACGTTCCATACTGTTGTACTTATTGGAGTGGGAATAATAATTTTTACATCTCCGCTCCCCAACACTTTCCTTACTGTTGCACTGACTGTATTGGGAAATTTAAGTTTAAATATTTTTTAAATAGTTTAATGATTTAATTTATTATAGAATGTTTTTTCTTGTATTTTAAAATATTTATATATATATATATATATATATATATACACATATATATATAATTTATTTTTATATCATTTTAAAATTTTAAATAAATTATTATTATTATCATTCTTAATTAGCATTTGTTAAGCACATGGCTACCCTTAGGCATCCCAGCGCTAGTAGTAACAAACAAATGAATGCTGGATGGTTAAGGCAGATTCTGGAAGAGCCAGGTCTGCAGCTGCTTCCGGAATGAGAGGTGGTGGGCAGTTGAGCGCAGTTGGATGGGGAGAGTGTTCCATAGTCTGGTGGCATTGTAAGAGAAGGTGCGGTCCCCTGAATGGGCTCTCTTAATTTTAGGTACTGCTGCTAAAAACAGGCTAGCTGACTGACTGAAATTATATATAATAGTTCATTAATTGTTTAAAATAAATATATATATATATGTATAAACCATTAAGGGGCCGATTCCGAACCGGGTCGGAAAGCACTTCAACCGAGCCAGATCCGGAGTGTTTTCTGACCGAGCCGGAGGCCTGCAGTCCGACCCAGCGAGTACGATGCAGCGTATGTTGCCAGACTCGGTTCGGTTGGACTCCCATAGAAGTCAATGGGAGCCGGTCGTACGACGCGTACATGGGCTCCCATTGACTGAATGGGTACGTCGCGAACAAGTGCGCCCCCTACAGTGGGTACGCATCAGTGCCATCCGCACCATACATGCCTCTGTTGGGGAGACCCATAGGTCTCCCCCTGTGTCCGAGTCGTAGGGCTGCGGGTGTCAGGGGGTCCGACGCGGACCCCCAAAGGCAACCACCCGAATGTTTTGCGAGCGGGACACTCCGGCTCGCACAGGCTGTCCGACGCATGCATCGTACTGGCTCGGTTGTAAATCGCATCCATTGCACGCCACGATTAGCTTCTGACCAAGACGTACGGAGCGGTTCGGACCCGGAAACGATTCGGTCGGTGAATCTCACGTAGCTCGCATCGTATTTGCTTGCTCGTACAGCTCTACAAGTCGGCCGGGAAACAGAGGTACGGCTCGTAGTTTTTCCGGCCGGATAGCGTTCGGTGCCCTTATGACTCGGATCGGAATCGGCCCCTAAATGGGTGTGTTTATCTTTTTTAAATTAAGTGTACTTGTTATATTTTGTTAAAATGTATATAAAATGTATTTTATTTTGTTAACATTAATTTTAATATTTAATATATTTAATTTTTAGTTTTATTTTATATATATATATATATATAAATCAATATTTTGTACATCTATATTTTTTACATCAATATTTTTAGTCAACATTTTTGTACTTACCTGTTTAAGTATAGGGAGTCGATATTTTGTAGTCTATATTTTTTCTTCGATATTTTTTACATCGATATTTGTGACATCGATGTTGTGTCAGTGAACCATGTATGCTTAAGCTTAGGAATACTTACTAGTTAGTGTCTTTTGCTCAGAGGTGGACTAAATGTGATTTCAACTTTCAATTGGATTTCAAATAACTAATATAAAATGAGTCCTTCTCTGTAGCTACTACCAATCCGAATTTAGAATTTATTAAATGTAGCAATGTAGCTCATTGTTTCCCTATGAATGCAGCCAGCCTCGCTACAGTGAAAATTGCTTTTGGAGATACTTCACAGTAAGGACATGTTCCACATCCATTTGTCCATGTCTTATTTTTCAAATATCAAGCCCCCTGCCTTTATGAGACTGTTGGCCTTCTTAGGAATGACTTACTAATATTTAAAAGGAATACGACAGAATTTGCACAAAATTGTACTATACAACTAGGCAAAATTCTACCATTAAGGGGACCACAATTTTAATATTTGATAATTCCCTAAATGTTAATCAAGCTGTGGCGGATCCCACTCCCCACTGGAATATGGTGCCAATTTGTATGGGTAACCAAGGACTGCATACATGTGTTGCAGATGGTCCACATGAAGCTATAATGGAACCACACAATCAGATACAGAATAAAGTCATTACTACTAGAGCTAGGTATATCACAGCCGTTGACTATAACTTCATTAGCTCCCAGCATCTTGATACAACCATCACTCAGTGGCACTCACATAGAGCCCGACTATGAAATTCCATCTCATCTAGAGGCTGATATTCTCACTAATTAATGGCCCATCATACACCTTATATTCATCTGCAGGATAATTGAAAAAGCAGTCTATGTTCAACTTCTAGATCACATCAATGCTAACCATTTCCTCTACGACTACCAGTCTAGCTTCAGATCATGCGGCAGCACTGAAACTGCTACCAGATGACACCTGCTTTGTGTTATTGCTGTACCTCTCAGCTTACCTCAACACAGTCGAACATTCTACCCTCATATGCCCCCGGGATTCTCAAATGGGATTCACAGGCAATGCCCTTCACAGCTTTCCTATCTTTTCACCTAATACCAGTTCACATGGGAAACTTCTCCTAACTTCCAAATATCCTATCTCCTACAAAGTGCACCTGAGTTCCATATTGTCCCCTTTCACCTACAATCTCTACATGGAGCCACTTTGTGTTCTTCTCAGAGATAACAACCTCAAGAATACCCAATATATTGATGATATATAATTCTATCTGAATGTCACCTCTATTTCAGTCATCAAGTTCCTCAAACACTGCATGACATCATCAAGACTTGGATGGTTAGCACCCACCTAAGGCTCATCCAAACCAAGACAGAATTCCTGTTATTTGCCAAGAAAAACAAACAAGCCACAGTGCAAACCTGGCTCAATGACATGAACTTGACAGTTTCAAACACCAACTTTCACTGAATGTCAAGTCACTTGGATTCACCTTGGGCTCCGACCTCATCTTCAAGGAACACATTGCCAAAAAAAGGACCAACTGTTATAATTTCTCTTCTTTAAAGAAAGTGACACTGTTTCTTCCACAAAGCAACTTCAGAACTGCCATTCAAGTCCTCATGCTCTCATGTCTGGATTGTGGCAATGCTGTGCTTCATAGATTCCACACTAGCACCCCTCAATGGGATACCACACGCCCCAGCTCATCTCATCCAGGTAATGCAGAAAAATGATCACATCACCCTCATACTTATGGAGTTCCCTCCTGCCAGCATGCATCATCTTCAACATCAGCTGCATTGTTTACATATCCATCACTACAAGCACCCCTGCTTATCTTGCAGATGAGCTCACCATGTCTGGTGGTTCTCAACACACCTGCAACCAGGGTAGCATTAGACTGAAGACCAAGAAGTGTAAAAAAAGAAAATCAAGGCAGTAGGCGTTCTCCATCTATGTACACAGAATATGGACAAACATTCCCATCTCCATCAAGACCCCCCCAATCCTGCTCCAAGTTAGAAAACAGTTGAAGATGCATCTCTTTGAAGAACGCTAAACCACAATGCATTAGCAGTCCACAAACCAGCTACCTCTCGCATAATTTATTACCTTCATGCTGGACTTTGACCAGGTGCAGCACTTTGCTGCCTTTTGGCAAGGTTTGTGCCATAGAAAATATCATATACATACCTAGATCTGTGTGCCAGCCATTATATATTACTAGGCTTGGGTAAAATGTAAATTACTCAGGCTTCAATGATGTGATTTCATTAATTTAACATTATGCTTGTTACGCACAATTGTTGAATTCATTCACACTTTAATTTACTTACCTAGTAAAGTGGTATTATATGTACCCAGGGTCAATAAATTAAATGGTACTAGTGGGTTGCCGAACCTACTGTGCCACCCACTTATGCAGATTATAAACATGTTCTAAACTGCCATTTTGATTTAGCAAAAAAAGACCTTTTGCCAGGTCTAAACAAATTTTTGCAATACAAAAGTCACCCCTAGGGTAGGTCCAAAACAGCCCTCAGTCCAAGTTGGTATGTATTTAAAAAGTTGGACATGTAATTTTGAGTTTTACATGTCTTGGTTTTGAACAACTCTTACATTTGTTTTTCACTACTGCAAGTTTTACCTCTTACATGGGATAACATTGGGCTACCTTATTAGATTTAATGAGTGATAACTTTTGATGGGGAACAAGTAGAAAGGTCATGTTTGGTATTTAATGAATTGTAACTTAGTTTCCTCTTCAATGTAAAGTTGGATTTTAAGTAACAATTTTGAAAATTAGCCTTAAACATGCACCATCCAAACACTGATTTTACATGATTTCCCAAATGCATTTAATGATTCAGAGAACAATTTTGTATGCAAGGTAAAATGTTTAAAAGCATGTTTACACAGAAGATGAAAACTTTGTTATATAAATAGGTCGGACAAAATCAACACAATCATTGTATTTTATTTATCTATGTTACTGGTCTATGTTGGATATGTTGTAACAGTATTTGCCAAAACTTAAGCAATGGTGGTAAAGCCCCTTTCCCTGGTTGAACTACATGTGACTCAGATCGAACTGCCTAAACTCACAGCCAATCTCCCTTTTAGCTACAGTGATCAAATGTCTAGTTTTAAGAGATTGTAGAACAAATGTAGGTGTGAAGTTGTCTTCTTAAATGCTTGTCAAAAGAGACCACAACATTTGGTTGCTTTTTATAGAAGGTAGCTCTGGGTGATAATGCAGCCCTAAACAGTATAGAATGGACAGTTTTGACCTGAGTGTATGGCATATTCTTTGATCCTTGGGAGCTAGGGACTGTCCGGCCTTTTTTCTGGATTTTAGGAGATAGCTGGAGATTGGTGCAATAGAGTCAAGGTTCAGACATCGTTGTTTGCTGTGGTGCAAAGGAGACTGGGATACCTGTCACAGTTAAAAAACTTACAGAAGAAAAAAACATGCTTTTACAAATATTAGGTGGGGAAGCTGCAAGAAATGTGGTTTGAAATGCTTAGGAGGCAACAATCACAGACTGAGTTCACCTTTTAGTGCCTCTGCCTCGTGGAGAGGTGTGGCTCACTAGTTAGAGGCAGCAGACCCGTAAGCAGAGAATCGGCCAGGGACCAGGGTTCAATTCCTGACGCGGCAGGGTCGTGGACCAGGGTCAAAACGGACTTGATAATTCTCGCCTCGGTACCTACTCTAACCAGGAACACACTCGGCAACTCTGGGCATTAAGCTTGCCTCATCTCTACAACGGCCCCACACAGACGCCGGGGATGCCTGGTTTCACCTTGGAGATACCCAGAAAGGGACCATCTCACAGGGATAGCCAGGACGGGTTCCCCAGCGGTCTACAGCGCCGGGAAGCCCCGTTGCTGGGGTAGCTGTGCGCTTTACAAGTCTACAACATTAACATTCTGCCTGAAATATTGGGGGGCGAGAGCAGCTTATAACACAAGTTAAGGTTGATCTGCCTACAGGTAGAAATCCAAGCTGCCAGTTAAAATCTTGAGTGATTTTTCACTGAAGCACGGTCTTGAAGCTCTATGAGAGACAATGTTTTCTAAATGGCAAGGGGAGCAGCTTCATGCTTTCCTCTAAAAGCAAAGGGGTCCAAATATTTTTTAGAGGAGCTAGGCTGTTTCTTTTCAGAAGTTGTAGACTTCCTAATGCACAAGAGACAGAGGGACATGATTCTATATAAAACAATTAATAAACCAATGGTAACAAGTGGCAATAGGGAATTTTTTCATTAAGTGTGAGGGAGTTTGAAATGCTGTTAAACAACCAAAACTGGAGTTGTTGGAAGCCTACCTACAACCAGAATTCACAACCTGGTGTCCCAAAAACATTATATCAAATTCAAACTACTGTAAGAGCAGGTAGGTAGTCTGAATGTGGGCCACAGTGTCAGGGAAACAAACCGGAAAGAGCTGTTCACTAACATTAACTCATGAATAGACCTCATTTTGATTGGCATGGAATATGTGTTTTCCAACGGAAAAGACTAAGGGCCTGATTAGGAGTTTGGTCAAACTGCCCTATTACAAGTTTGGCAGTTGGACCGTTGAAGGACCACTGCAACCACCAGGGATCCATGATCCCTCAATGATGTTGCAGCAGTGATAGGCGGAAATATGCTGGTGGTGCTGCTGCGTCAGAGCCAAGCATATTACTAGTCTTCTCACTGTGACCCTTTTCATGCAGTGAGCGGCCATGAAGAGTAGTGGTGAGGAAACTAAGGAGGCCCTACAGGGACCCTTGCTGCCTCTGGGCCTGGGGGTATATGGAGGGGGGTACATGGTGTGCCCCCGTCTACATACACCCCCAGTTCTGGCACGGCATGGAATTCATAGTCCATGCCATGCAGGAATGTGCTTAAGGCTCTAATTTGAAAGGCATCACCGTGGGACTGCCAAAGCACCATCCACCAGGCCCTGAATGAACTCGTAATCTGGTGGGCGGTGTGCGGACAAGTTGGCGGTTTGGCAGCGGGGAGCTGGCATGTGGGCCTACTGCCACACCGCCAAACTTATAATCAGGCCCTAACTATCCCTTCATAGATGGTATCTTGATGCTGTAAGTTTAGAAGGCCTGATCTTCCAGTGACAGGAAACACGCTATCTGCCTCCTTTTGCATACTGAATTTAAAATAAAGCAATAAGTGAACACTTTTGTATGATCCAAAAACGTAGGGCATGTAGCTTTGATCTAAGTTAAATTCCTTTAATATGAAATGCAGTAGGAAGGTCGGTCTGGTTTGTTAAAGATAACTTGTCTGATTCCGTTGCTACATTGAATTATTAATTCCCCCAAATACAAACAGTGTGGTTTTGTGGGATAAAGCCTCCTCATTTTGAGTTAATCTGCTTAGGCTAACTAGAACTAACGTGAGATAACAGCTATGTTTGGTAACCCTTTCTGGATAGTCCATCAACTCACCTCAATTTCATTTGTCACATCAAGAGCAGATCATTTTCCACCCTAAGGTAACATTTTCAACCCTGTAACTCTGTTGCTTTTAAAGGTGAAGTTGAAATATTGCTTTATTTTTTTCTTCTGTGCACAAATGTTTTTCCGTTATCAATTTATGATTTCTGTGAACACACTGGTTAAAATGGATGGATCACGTCTAAGGGCAATTATGATGTTGGTTGGAAAGCCTCTAGTTGGAAGCTTTCCGACTGCGGTTTGAGGCTTACCGACTGACTCAGCTTGCCGTCCGACTTACTTGGTCAGTTTGCGGTCTGACTACCCGATTACGATGTTGACGGTCAGAACGTAAACAGGCCGGTCATTTCAACTCAGTTCTGACGGCTCTCGGAGTATTCTTGTTGGTTGGCACCGCACTGTAATCCCCTATGGATGGTGTTTCCGCTGTAGAGATTACAATGTCGGTTTCCAACAGTCTTTTCGTGCTGGTGTTTTTGACATGGAAAGGCTGTCAGAAAGTGACTTTGGGGTTCTTGCTTCCGCGGCCTACGGTTGGTGGCCGAGGAGACACCTAGGGTCCCCTCCTCTAAAACCCTACACTGTGTTGCAGGCACCATGGAGTGAGTGCGACAGGGTGCAGGGTTTTATACACACCCCTAGTTCTCCGTTGGAGCCTGTGCTACTGCTGTTTTATGGCCATAACACAAGCTCCCATAGAGAGCAGTGGGAATCCGACCGACCAGTGTTCGTTCGCATCCTTTGCTTCCATACAAATCCATATTCATTCCTATGCTATCTACTGTCAATGCTTCACATTACCATACAACATTCTTTAAAATAGACATTCTAGCATTGCCAATGCTTTTATTTTTAGGATCTTCTGAATATGCATGTAGCATAACTCTTGTGAAATACAAGATTGAGTATCACTTCTGCCTGGGGTGAGAAATCTTCAATTCATTTCATGATAACAAGATAGTAGTCTCTGCCAAAAATCTATTGGATGAGAGAAAGGCACCAGGAGTGGAAGGGTTTGTTGTACCTTTTCCTAATAAATCCTTCGAGCTCTCAATTGAACCCCCAATTGGTCGAGGGATTTAATTATTTTCTCTCCAGTGATGCCCTTCGCCCTATAAATTACTATGGCCTAATTTAGGTTATTTCACGGATGAGAAAAAGTCTATCGTTGTACTCATCATCCAGATCTATATTTTGTCTTAACTGCAAATATGAAGATTTTTTCGAGGGGCTGAGCCACCGAGTTCACATCGCTCTTCCTGGATTGATTTCCAGGGCCCAGCCTTGCAGTTTATATTTTCTGATCATCCTTCAGTGTTGTTCACACTTGACTGGTGTTTCTCCAAATTAAGATTGTATTTTGGCCCTGTCATTGCGTCGAATATTTTTCAATTGATTGACTGTAAAATACTGAACAATGTATTTACTTGTGTGAACTGTAGGCTGAGTATATACTGCTTGTCTGTGCCAACGCCATATCCACTGCTCTTGACTGAAGTGTGATAAAATGATTCCAGCACCATGTGGCTGAATACAAGACTACCGCGATAAAGCTTGAAGCGAATGTCCTATGATACAGCAGCCCTTCAAACGTGCTGGTTTATTTTTAGACAACATATAATTTGAACAGCGTAACTGTAATTTCAGCACAATTTTCTGCCTGTGTGCACCCACTGAAGGTGGTTACTATTCACAGAACTCTTTTGTAAGCCCAGATGGACATTCAACAATGCCTGAACGTCACCACAAACCACACTTTAGGGATGGCATGCCCGTGCCTCCAGGGCCAGGTTTAGGGCAGGGCGGCTGGTGCGGTCGCACTGGGCGCTGACCTGTGGAGAGGGCGCCGACCAGCACCGGCCACCACCAGTGCTAAAGCCGGGCCTGCTGTGCCTCGCAGACATAGAACGCACACGGTGCTTGAATACGTACTCACAAACACACACCAACACACACCGGCACACCAACACACACACACACATACACCAATGCACACACACGCTCTCTTTCTGTTACACACACAGTATCTCCTGTTCTTTTTTTCATGCTTCTTTTAAAATGAATATTACATATAACATTCTGGTAGTAGGTATCAAGTGCAATGAAATGAGGCATAATTCATCTTGAGGATTTATTGATTGCTTGTTGACTTGTGAAGAGACGTGAAGCAGAGCCAGAAGTGATTTAGAGAAGATCATCAGTAATGACTGAAGTAAATCATATACTCGTCCATCCATATTCAGTAGTTTCTTCTTATTTTTTTCACATGACGCAGTTACAATTAATTTTTATGGCACATTTCTTCCTGCTTAGAATCTACTTGACCTTTTGTTAGTCAATACCTTCCTGTACGCCAATATGCATGGCATGTATTGGTTGGAAATTAGAGATGACAATTTGTCAAGTGAATTGCAGTTCATTAAAAAATGTATGTTGAATGAATTAATATTGCGGAAGAAGTTTCAAAAGCATCTCAGAATGTGGAAGTGTGAGCTTAGAGATATCAGCTTCTTTTATTGTATATGCTTTTTCATTTTATGTCATATTTTTATAAGGACACATTATTCCCAGAAACCTCTCTGCATCTATAAATTAGAACCTAGTTTCTACAGCACCATTTCTTTATTGCAGAAGTAAAAATGCTCTGAGGTTTTGATTAAGCATCGATACTGAAAGGAAATCACTATTATTCAAAAGCAATCGGGAATAGACATTAAATTGTACCATTTATATGTCGCTTACTGCCCTTATTTCTGGCTCTTGTACTTGCCAAAATGAGTAGCATGCTACAGCATGTGAGGTGTGTGGTTGGAAGTGTTTTGACTTTGTTCTGATCCTATGTGGGAAGTGCTTCCATGCTGTGTGTGATGACTACCATGGTGCGGTAATTGTTCTATGGAGGCAGTGCTTAGCAGTGTAGGGATGAAGAAGTGTAAGGAAGAGACTCATAGTTTATGGTTTTCAATAAGACGGCAACTTTCAACAGTTCTTCAGGCCACTTTATGGTATTTCATATGATCATAATCTGCTTAGCTATTACTTATTGGTTTCATGTCCATTCTGAGATATTTTCTTTAACATTTATGGTCCTTAGCTGGCATAGGTTAGAGGAAGACATGGTGGTAATATCATCTCACATCTAATTGTCGTTGTGAGCTGTCGAAAAGTGATAATAGCATCTAGAATGTGGAGACCAACAATGGTGGACTAAATTAAAGCCCTCCTTTGGCCAGCAGCATGCGGCAGGTCTCTTCAGGTATGCTGTGCCTATCAATATGTTGGTGTGCAGTTTGTTGCTGTGGACTAGTAGAGATGGGGTATGAATTTTCGCCCATGTGTTATAAGGCTCAGCTGCCTTGAGATATTTCAATGGGTGGGCAAATATGAATTTCAGAAGAGATTTCCACTCTGGGGTAAATTATGGATTTCAACCAGGTCTGATAATTCTCAGACCTGTATGGGGAGTTTAGTATTCTTAATAGGGTTAAGATTTCAAGTATGGAAAACTCTGAGATTGTATTTTATATGGTCAAGCATTGTATGGTAGTCGTTGGGGTCACAAGCATTACTGGAATTGACCATTCAAGAAAAGTGGATCTCTTCAAAATGCCATGCATGGAGCTCTATTATATGGGTGGTTTAAATCTTTGATGGGAAATGGGAACAAGGTGAAATAATAAGTGAGACAGAACTATGTCAGATATGGGGCAAAGTAATTTCAGTATTGAGAAGGTCAAATGTCTGCCAATATGTTTCAGGTGTGTCATACACCAGCAAAACTACACTGATGGTTCGAGAAGTTAGTGGGAATTGTCAGAAATGTGGAACTCTGCAGAGGATTTTATGTCATATTTTGTAAGAATACAGTGCTTTCAAATATTTTAGATGATTATACACCATTTTATTGTAAGCAAAAATACAGGAAGGCACTGCACTTTGTCAAAAAGTGTGCTACTTGTGATCTCTCAAAAATGTAGTTCCAGATTGAGTGAACTGGGCATATTTTTTGGGGGAAACCTGCCTGCTCTTTGGATTTGTGCAAGAGTTAAATGAAAGCATGCACTATTTTTGTAAATGTCCAGGGAAAATATGCAAAATAAAACATAATTATGTAAAATGTGGTTTGTTTATACCGCAAGTTAAAACTTCATGTGATGAAATACCTCACAAAAAACACTTTCCAGGGCTGCTGGCATGACATTGCCACAAGCACAAAATGTTGTTTCTTGAGCAAGATATTTTCTGCACAAGCTAGTCTACTACAGCTGAAAATTACCCGAGTTCGAAAGAGTGACATTTCAGGAAGTTTCTAGGATTTTGCATAACCCTCAATTCACAAATGCTGATCATTTTTCCAATGTAATTAATGTTGCTCAGGCCGGGTCAAAGCACTTAAATGGAAATACAATTTTAACGATTGGGTGTGAGAGGAGAATAGCATTTTCTACTTGGAGAAAGGGGAACCTCTAAGGTGTTGAGGATGGAGAGAATGTGTAGAAAAATTGCAGTTTTGTTGATGTTCATCATGTTGGTTCCTGAACTAATTCATCAACTAAGCAATATTTACAGATATATGTTAATGCACCCGATTTTTTTTAAAGAAAGTATTGCAGGAACCCTGTATGTTTGTTCACATTGTACTTTAGACACAAAAGCTAAGAATTTCTGCTGCTGGGAAAAAACTACATATTATTTTATTCTTGTCAGCGTTATAGTGATCTCTGTAATTTCTGCTATTTTTAACTAGGTGCATTGCCAGATGATATAAAAGAAAATGCCCTGCTGCCAGAACCAGTCAGGCAGAGACTGTTTAAGAGTTTTCCAAGCTTTAAAGGTTCCCTGCATTATAATATATTCTGTGGAGAATCTTCAATTGCACCGGAATGAAAGCCAAACCGAATAGCCCCTTCTCCGGAATACCTACATACATCCTCTAAAGGACCTACATCAACCTCCTAGTTTATTTTCAACTTATATAAAGAGTCTAGAGTATTATTGATAAGCGTCCTGTACATTCTAGCGAAAGCCTGATTTGAGTGTGATTCCCACAATAATCTATTCTCTGTTTGTGAACAGTCCTAGACGGGAAACAGCGTTTACATCGCATGCGATACATCGCATGCCATTACAATGCGGTTGTTACAATGACAGCGTTGTTAGATCGCGAACCATTACATCGCAAGTCTTTACAACAACTTACTGTAGGGGTCAGAAGGTGTTCGATTTACAATCCAACACCTTCCCTGCTGTTGCACAAACTGGAGTTGGAATAGTAAATTATACTATTCCTAAATCCAGTGCGCCCCCTACAGCAAGTTGTTGTAACAACTGCGATGTAATGGTTCGCAATGTAACAACGCGGTCGTTGTAATGACCGCGTTGTAATGGCATGCGATGTATCACATGCGTAGTTAAAAGATATATGCGTCCTGGACATCCCTCAGTTTACAAGTAAATTTACTAAGGGTGGGCGATATGTGTGAGTGCATGAAGCTTTGCAATTTTCAATGCACAAATGATTTCATATCGCCCCTTTACAAAACATCACAAACCCTGGATATCTCAATGATGTCCTGCATTGTAAAGCAGTTCATGTCACTCACATCACACAACAATGTGCAGTCACAGAGTCTAGGCATGGCCATCTTTTCATACAATGCAGCACACCCTAATTGGGGGAGATTAGGTGACCAACAGTGATAATATCCAATGCCAGTGGTCTGACGAAATGTCTCTGTTTGGATTTATAAATGCCAAGGGGTCATATGTATAAACCATTTTTGCAGTTGGAAATGGCCCTGTCGAGCCGTTTCCCACCTCAAAAATGATTTTACATATGTACAAAAGACAAATTATAATTCAGTAACTTGTTACCAAATTGCAATTTGATTTAGCAATTCGGTGTTTCGAAGGCATGTGTTTGGGGTGTTTCTTCCAAATACTGAATTGAAGTGCTATGTATGTATGTTTTGTGATCTGATTGTGGTTGCAAAACTTTCAGGGGCCTATTTATAAGCCCCTTGTACAGCTGGTGCGTCACTTTCTGTGATGCTCCAGTGGTGCAGAAGCCTGTTCCATATTTACCAGGCAGGACTAGGCCACTTTTTTGGGGATTCTGCAGCACACATACAAAGAGGAGAAAGACTCTTGGGATTGTTTTTGGGCAGAAAAGTTTCTTCTCCTGCACAAAAACAATCATCCCTGCAAGGCATGGTGCAAATGTGCCTGCATTGGCGCACAGCAGCCCATTGTGCTCCAGCACATGGGAAAAGGACTGGAATGCGCTGTATCTGATTGATAAAATGTATAAATGAGGCCCTCATGTTTTACTGACTACTAAAAGGTGCTGGTAACAATCCAAAAATGGGAAGGGGTGCCTAAGGGACCCCGTTACCCCTTGAGAATGTTAACATTTTATTTTTAAGAGCAGGCAGTGGTCCCACCGAAATTGAGGTTCTGGACTTTCCTAGAGTCCAGAGGTGTCAGGGAAACAACACCCAAAAGACCCCTGAGTTCCTTCCTGCCTTGGTGCACAAATAAACAGAGACACGGGCTTCTCGATGGTGGCATCAGAGAGACCAAGGTTTATTTACTGCAGGGACACAGATGTCGTAGGAACCACACAAAGGCAGAATCTAGGAGACTGTTCGAATTGTATAAAGTGGGTCGCTCCTTAAATACACCAAATGTGTCCTCAGGCAGCATTGCAAAAATATCTTTCATGCCTAGCCCGGTATCCCAAACAAACAATAAACATATACCAAACGATAATTATCTGTAAGATTCCAGTGTTCGATCAAGTCTTCATGTCAGTTTTCCATTCTTCGACCGATCCTCCCCATCATAAAAATTGTATCCTCCCCATAGTAAAAGCCCAGAAGGAGAGGAGCGGAGCCAGGTGGGAAAGATTGATAAGTAGGATAAGAGATGCTTGTGGGTCATAAACGGGCATGGCTACTGTCTTCGGCCTCCTAATCGTGATCAGGCCAACGAACACAAGAACCAGTATAGCATAATTGGCCTCAGGCAAGGGAGGTAGCTTCTGCCTAGTCACGCAGCATCAGCTTCCTTGGACTAAAGCTTACGTGTCCTTAACAAGGTGATTCAGCCAGGGTCATTGCTTGTCCATTGACTATGTGAGGGCAAGAAACAAAATGGATGCCGTATCTAAGATGGATGCCATGAATTTACAACAGAATGCCCTATTTCTCAGTGAATCCATGCTCGTAGCACAGCGAAAACACTGTCACATACTAAATGGATCATTTACGGTTCACTGGTACCAAAATCGTGTCAGTACTACGATGCCGAACACACGGGTTCGGATCGCTACAGAACCTCAGACCGTCCTTTTGCCCTTACATAGGCAATTACTTACTGTAGTCAGAATACATCTCTATATTCATCAGATCACTGATATGTGGTTGGAGCATTATTCGATCCCGTGGCGTATCTCCTAAAACAGGTGGTCTTCTTACGCATGTTGCAGCACAAAGGCCACATAAGGCAGGACCACACTCAACGATGAGACAGCATGAGAATAAAAATACCAACAAAACACCAATGACTATCAGAACCTTCCATCCCCACGCAGATAACAGATTCCAGAACCATCCCATCAGTGACCAATCACCTTTGTCTACATGAATAGAGTCAGTGATCTTGTGTAACTTAGAAATGGCCTCATATACTGTTGGCGCATTATTTGGGATAAAGACACAGCAACTCGATTGGATCATCTTACATACCCCACCTTGATCTGCAAGTAGTACGTCAAGGACCATACGGTTCTGCAACGTCATGAGGCGATCCGCTTGAAGCTCAGCTGTCAGGTTACTAAGGGCACCAGCAGTTTCAGTAATGGTGGATTCAACTACCCGTGTTAGTTGACGCAAGATCCTACTATTGGCCATGGGCCCCCAGAACGGAAGGAAACTTTTGAAAAAGTCTCCTGCTTCTTGGCCAGCTGTATCTTCCTTGTCGAAGACACCTCTCACAACTCTAGTCTTGTGATAATCCGGTGCAGCAGTGTATGTCGGATGTAATAGTCGGGCAATATAACATGAGCCTGAAAAGTCAGCAGGCAGCCATGTATATGCTCTGTCTTTGCAGACAAAATAGGTACCCTTAGCAGCTAAGAATGCAGGGAAAGACTGTGATGGAAAAACGTACGTTTCAGTACAGTCACTCTTCCCTAGTCGAGCTCTCGGATTCCTCCCATTCCCTTGTAAACAGACCTGACCTTGGTGGGGTACAACCCAAATCGGAGTCGAGCTTTTACGCTTGTTTTCACCCAAACTAATGCCATACTCCGTAGCATTCCAACCCATACAAACTCGTAACTCATCCTTGGGAATAAACGGAGTGTTATTGACATCTCTAACCATGTCAGTAATTCCCTTTACCAAGGCTCTATTAGCAGAGTTATACCTAGTGGAACGCGGAGGTCGCGGGGGATAGGTCTCTAGAGCATAGGCGAACATGGTCTGAAATGCCCAAAATGATCCATTATAACTAAAGGGCAGAACCAGATAGGGGATACCCTTGTTCATGGTATGTGGTATCAGACCACATACCCAGCAGTTCGTTGTATTTACTACTAGTTGGTGTTGGTGCAAGAGCTGAATGAAAGTGTTATTTATAAACTCAGTGCGTCGAGCTTGCTCGTGTGCAGGAAAAGGGTGAAAAGAATGAAGAGAAACAACAGTCGGAGAAACAGAAACATGGGGAGGCACTGTATATGTGAAAGGTGCAAAAATCAATTGGATACCAAAAACGATTCCGCCTACCAAAGTTATTAAAACAATCAGAAAGGTCAGAGCACATTGCATCATTTCATCATGAAACATTTGCTATGCAAAATTTCATACAGTTTTGTCTTACGAGCATTTATGACGTTAGCTCGTTGCAGTTCAGGAAGCTCCATCTTCTACAACCGTTCGCAACGGATGGTTTGTACCTGTTGAAAAATTGCCTCTGTTTACCCTGGGAGTTCCCAAAATAAACAGAAGAGACCGACCTTGTGTCTGGCCCCCTGCAAGTTAAAACAAGGCACACGTTACGACCCTACGGCAACCCAGATGGCAAGGCGAGAGAACAACAAAAACAAAAGGACAAAAAAATTATAGAGCAAACTTCCTGACTGAATGCAATGTGATAAGATCAAAACAGTTTTCACACGGAAAGGTGATTATGCAATGTTATTGGTTCATGGAATGGGAACGTAGGTTATATCTGTACTTTCCGGGCCTTGTCTGGTCTTGAAACAGCTGATCTGCAGGTGCAGTAATGTTCAAATCCACAGGTGGCAAATGTTCACTTTGTACAACACTCTGTACAGGGTTCAAAGGAACAGTTCCTGGTGCAGTATTAGAGTTCTGTGTTTCAGATCGTTTGTCCGTCATGTACTCTGCATCACTGAACGGGATAAGCCTAGGAACAGGTTCTGTCTCGGATACACCAAATCCCTGTCTAACCCAGTTGTCGTAGGGGAGTGGGAGAGGCACACGCTTCGTATGGGTAGCGTGCACCCAATTTTTCCTGCCAGCCAGGCGTACAGCAGTTCTTGTGGCTAGGAGCACCTGAAACGGACCCACGAATCTTGGCTGGAGGTTCCGGGTCCGTCCAAAGTTCCGCACCACAACCAGATCACCGGGTTTCAATGTGTGACCTGGACTCTCTGGCAGCTTAGGCAAGGATTCAAATACCTGTTGGTGAATAAGACTCAATTTAGCAGTCAGGTCAAAAAGGTAATCAATCAACATTGGATATTCGATCTGTTTGAACTCCTTGGGCCTAGGGACTCCCCAGACATTAGCAGGGCGACCAAACACAATCTCATATGGGCTAAGCCCTACTCGAGAGTGTACAGTCGCTCTGGTGGACAATAAAGCCAAAGGCAGTGCGTCTGGCCAAGATAAACCAGTGGAAGCTTGGATTTTAGCAAGTTTTAGCTTCAAGGTACCATTGTACCCCTCAACCAAACCTGCTGACTGTGGGTGATTCGCACTATGGAATTTTTGCTTAATTCCCAAACCCGTACACACACTCTGCATAACTTTCCCTACGAACTCACTTCCATTGTCCGACCATACAATCCGTGGCATACCATACCTAGGGAAGTACTCTTTGAGGAGGATTTTGGCATCTTGAAAAAGCACAGACTACCACTAGGACATATTTGAGATTATTACATCTGTCCATGTGGATAAAGTCCAACTGAAACACTTCAAAGGGACAAGAAGGGGGAGCAAAGTGACCAGCTGGGGTTGGGGTTCCCTTGCCAGGATTATGCATCAGGCATACCATGCAATTTTTCACCACTCTCTCCGCGCACTTAGTAATTCCATCGTTCTTCCATACTGGAGCTAACATCTTACAGATCCCTTTCGAACTGATGTGCGCCGCTCCATGCGCCCTAGTGACTACCGCAAGTACATACGCATCAGGTAGCATCCAACGCTTTACCCGTTTTCTCCTTCCATGCATTCTTCTCATTTTCAGTTGCTTCATTCTGGATTGCCTTCACACTTTCAATCGTATTCTCACACATTCCTGATTCAGCAATCCATCTTGCAGACGTTGCAACGTACATTTGGCTCATCATGTTCTTGGTCGTCCCTTTGGCGACCTCATCAGCAAACGCATTCCCACGGCCAACATCATCCGTAATCTTCCGGTGTGCACTGCATTTCACAATTGCGACTTCATTCGGTAAGGTCAGAGATTCCAGCAGATCATTGACTAACTGTCCATGTTGGATATTAGTCCCATGGGACGTGAGAAAACCTCTTTCTTTCCACAAGCAACCAAAACTATGTGCTACGCCGAAGGCATACTGGCTGTCAGTAAACACATTCACTCTCTTTCCCTCAGCTAAAATACACGCTCTTGTCAATGCAATTAATTCTGCAGCTTGGGCAGAATTCTGACTCACTCTTGCAGTCTCGACAACCGTACTCAAAGTCGTAACTGCATACGCAGCCGTCACATCACCAGTCTGTAGCTTGAAACACGATCCATCGACATACAAAGTACCATCTGGATCTAGTAACGGAGTATCTTTTAAATCAATCCTACCTTTTGTCTCTTCCTCAGTTCTAAAACAACAGTCATGGGCCTCTGAATCACTCGACTCCTGAGTAGTCGGCAACAGCGTTGCTGGGTTCAATATGCTGCATCGCTTGATCTGAATGTGACTTGCCAAAAGTGTCAGCTCATAGCCTGATAGTCTAGCACTGGTGAGGTGCTGAGTTTTCGTTCGATTCATGAGTCTATCCACAGCATGTGGAACCATGACTATCAACATGTTGTTCATGACCAATCCAGCAGACCGTCGAATAGACACTGCAGCTGCTGCTGTAGCTCTCAAACAACTTGGCAACGCTCTGGCTATCGGATCTAATGTGGATGAGAAATACGCACAAGGTCGCTGCTTGTCACCAAATTGTTGCGTCAAGACACTCAACGCACAACGCTCTCTTTCATGGACATATAGTGTAAACGGCTTACTGTAGTCAGGAGCTGAGCACAACGCATCGCGCAATTCCGAGAAGCTCTGTTGACATTCATCAGACCATGGCAAAGGACTCGGGACACCTTTTCCAGTCAGAGCCACCAATGGTTTTGCCATGAGAGAAAAATTTGGGATCCATTGTCTGCAATATGATGTAATACCCAAAAACGCACGCACTTCTCTCTGTGTGCTTGGTACAGTCATCTGTGAAATTGCTTTGATTCTCTCTGGGGTCAACCTTCTTCCCTCCTTTGACAAAAGATGACCTAAGTAGGTCACTTCTTGGCAACAATATTGTAGTTTAGAAGGTGAAACCTTGTGATGTAAGTCTGATAAATGACGCAGCAAAGAAATTGTAGCTATTTTGCAAGTTTCCTTGTCGTCAGCAGCCACTAAAAGATCATCTACATATTGGATCAGAGCAGCACCAGGTGGAAGTACAAAAGCATCTAATTGACTTTTTAATGCTTGGCTGTAAATTGAAGGGCTTTCACAATAACCTTGTGGGGCGCGCTTGAATCTGAAACTACGACCACCTAAGGAGAAACCAAAAATATCCCTACTTTCCTCGGCTATCGGAATGCTGAAAAAGGCATTCTTTAAGTCGATCACTGTAAACCATGTAGCTGAGGCAGGAATAAACGTCAATAGTGCAGTGATATCTGGGACCACAGGAAACTGTGGAACCACTATTTTATTAACCTCTCTGAGGTCAATCACAAATCTGCAGATTGGAGGTTTGGAAGGGTCAGTGCGTTTCAAAATCGGCAGGACAGGACTATTGCAGACATTTCCTCTAGTTTCTTCTATCACATCTTTCTGTATCAAATCTTGCACGATCAGTAAAAGCGCACGTTCACCTTCATTTGAAATCCGATACTGTGGGATTCGTGGGAATCTAACATTTGCCTTCAGACTCACCACATAAGGGGGAATTTCCAGAAGACCTACATCATTAGGACCAGTCGCCGAAAGATTATCAGGGAGAGAACGCAGCTCCGGTGGGAGCTTATCCATCGACAAGTACATTGGAGAGATGACTGTCTTACCCAACGTGAGCTGTACTCCCGAAGGGGAACAGTACAATGTCGCATGCAGGCGTTTCAACAGATCTAAACCAAGCAGATTCTCATTACAACCGGTCGTCAGAATAAGGGGTGCTTCTAGTTGACATGGCCCAACAGAAATTGACAAAGGACCAGAAACAGGGTTGTGAACAGGGGCGCCTGAGAAACCTACTGAAATGTTCGTTGAGCCAGACAAAGGTGCGCCAGGGAGTTTCGCGTGCATAATTGAACTTTTTGCTGCACCAGTATCCAACAGAAACGGTTCAATCACGCCTGATTTAGCTACTGCGACATAAGGTCCACTCTGATCAACTGGAACTGATACTACTCCCTCTCTCTGCCTGTGGCTGTCCTAGTACTCACTTTGCTGAATTTCTTCACTACCTTCATAATAATCCTCAACATGGTATTGGGGAGATCTACCTGATTGTGTAGATTGTACATTTCGCTGATCGAAATAATTAGATGGGCGATCAGTCTGTGGAGGCATAGTACCACGTCCTCTACCTCTGAGAGCTTGCATAAACCCACCACGACCTCTCTGAGCTGGGACACCACTAGTTTGTGAGTGCAGAACTGGACACTCATTCTTATAGTGAGCCTCCTTTTTACAATAGGCATACTGATTCCATGCTAACTGTTGTCGGGGAAAACCATAGTCAAATCTTTGGGACATCCCTTGCTGGAATTGTGGCTGTTGCTGAAACTGGGGTCGTTGTTGTGAATCTGACTGACTCGAGCGAGGCGGATACGCCTGTTGCAAAAGAACTTTAGTTTTCAAGTCTTTTGTCTTCTTTTCTGACTTTTCCTTCTCTTCTTTTTCTCTATTTTCATAATACTGAGCAGTTGCGAGTATCTGTGCTGTCATCGACACCGCCCATGCACTCTCAGAATCCTTCAACTTGTTACTAAGCTCAGGCAATAAATTAAACACAAACTTGTCGACAAACAACCTCTGACCTCCCTCAGTACTCATATCTTGCCCACTGTGGTCTACGAAGGTCTCTTCAAATCTAGTGAAGAAATCAGAGACGCTTTCGTCCTTCTTTTGCTTGCATGCTGATAATTTATCCCAGTTGACCCGTAACGCTGGCATCAGCGTTTTCATCAAATTGATTATTCTGCCAGGCAAAGCGGCAATCAGAGGCTCAGGTTTAGCACCACCAACTTGTTGTGCATCTGCCGCTACAATAGCTGGCCAATCACCTCCTAAAGCAACTTGGTGATTCTCATGGCGAATTTTGGCCCATATAGGCTGTGGCACTACATTGCCAAATAGCATTTCGATGTCTGCCAAATTCATGACGCATGCTTGAACTGTCTGGGTTAACTCTTTATAATACCCAGCAGGATTCTTACGCGGGTCCGGCAACGCCTGTTTTACTGCTAATACCTCGGCCCGCTTCCAAGGGATGTGTATCCATACTCTATGGAAATGTGCTGGAGCAGCTAAAATATTATTATCCGCATCAGCTTGAACTGCATCGCGCCATATCGGCGGAACTTCCCTCATCGGATACTGACCTCGCTTCTTCCTAGTAATCGGAGAACCATCAGAGTCCCTTTGTGCTCGAAGAGGAGAATCAGACCTGTATGCTAGAACCAGTTCTATCGCTTCCTTTACTTCCGAACCTATTACCATTCCTGTAGCGAACCTTCTCTGAATATGTATCAAGTCAGCGGGAATGGAATCTAAGTCATCATCATCCCATTCCTCACGCAAAAGGGAACACATCACGTCAAAGACATAACGCTGAGTTGGTTCATTCCATTGCATAAATGTATCCAACACTCTTCGTGCATCATACTTTGCAGCTTTCGACATCCACCTAAGAGCTGTCGAATCTAATATTCCTCGTTCCTGGGGACCAGGAAGCTGACTACGTCTCTGTGTAGAGTCAGAAACGGGTGTCTTAATTAAAGAGCTGTAGAGAGGAGTTAAGATATTAGTTACAGAGTCGGTTATTTTCCGACGAACAGAAAGCGGAGTCAGAATGTTTACAGAGTTCGGGGACAAGGAAGCTGGAGCAGATGAAATTGTAAGGGTAGAAGTAGTAGGTAAAGCAGTTTGCGAAACGTCAGGCAAAGGCGGAATAGGCAACCCAGGTAGAGGGGGTGCCGAAGGAACATTAACCACAGGAAGAATAGGAGCTTGAATCAAAGGAAAAGGAACAACTATTCCAGGCTGACCAGCAGCCGGTTGCACAACAGGTGGTAACTATAATACCCTGTGCATACGGTGGAGGTGATCTCAATAGGTAAGACAACAGGGGATCCTTTTCACAGTCCTCTATTGGCTTAGCAGGACACGATGGCAAGGCAGGGTAGCACTTGTCAATCGCCAAATTATGTTCTCTATTTGCTACCTCTATTGCTTTTTCAGTTTCGTTGACATGCAACTGCCTAGCAGACTGCATTAAAGTCAACCCTTTCTCTTTCTGTTCCTTCTTCATTTTTCTAATTTCTCTCTGTCTAGCTTCTTTACGCCAAATGCGAAAAGAATCGAACATTGCCGGCCGGGCTTTCTTTTTAAACAACTTCACTTCTAGATTGTCTAGAATTTTAGTTTCAAAGCTACCATGTGGTGGCCAACTAAGGACACCATCTTTCCTGGTGTAACGGATCCACACTCCATTATAAGTGATAGGACCCACACCATGTTTACAATAGAGCTCATATGTAGGAGTTCTGATCGGAGGAACCGGACACGAGTCCTCCAACCGGGAATCCCTGTTGCAACTCAACCAGGACAGGAAACAATTACTACGGCTAGCCATTACAAACTAAAGACAAATTCTAACCAAAATGCGCAAAGACCTTAGGCCTACCAAATGAACCAATACCAAACCAAAGATTATCTTAACAAGAGCAACCAATGATAATCTACAAATCCAAAACAAACGTACCCAGAGAGCAAAAGGATTATCCGAACAATAGCAACCAGTGATAAATCCTTACAAGAGCAACTAAGAGCAATCAAACTGGGCGCGACCCACTTAATACTTAACTGAAATGTCGAAGACGTCACCAAGGAGAACCCGCCTACGTCTCGCCGTACTAAGGTCTGCACCTCGGGTCCAAGACAGGGCGACAGTCAGGGCAGCAGTCCTTTGTAGCCGTCTGGGAGCGGGAACCCTCGTGGAAGAGATCGTCGGGCCACTTTTACGACATACAGGGATCGATGAAGCGGGGTACCCCCCTCCGGAATCTTCACACGAAGCTCCTCGAAATCTTCAGGCTTTGGACCGCGGTACCGGTTGACGTCGCCCCACGTTGGGCGCCAATTGAGGTTCTGGACTTTCCTAGAGTCCAGAGGTGTCAGGGAAACAACACCCAAAAGACCCCTGAGTTCCTTCCTGCCTTGGTGCACAAATAAACAGATACACGGGCTTCTCGATGGTGGCATCAGAGAGACCAAGGTTTATTTACTGCAGGGACACAGATGTCGTAGGAACCACACAAAGGCAGAATCTAGGAGACTGTTCGAATTGTATAAAGTGGGTCGCTCCTTAAATACACCAAATGTGTCCTCAGGCAGCATTGCAAAAATATCTTTCATGCCTAGCCCGGTATCCCAAACAAACAATAAACATATACCAAACGATAATTATTTGTAAGATTCCAGTGTTCGATCAAGTCTTCATGTCAGTTTTCCATTCTTCGACCGATCCTCCCCATCATAAAAATTGTATCCTCCCCATAGTAAAAGCCCAGAAGGAGAGGAGCGGAGCCAGGTGGGAAAGATTGATAAGTAGGATAAGAGATGCTTGTGGGTCATAAACGGGCATGGCTACTGTCTTCGGCCTCCTAATCGTGATCAGGCCAACGAACACAATAACCAGTATAGCATGATTGGCCTCAGGCAAGGGAGGTAGCTTCTGCCTAGTCACGCAGCATCAGCTTCCTTGGACTAAAGCTTACGTGTCCTTAACAAGGTGATTCAGCCAGGGTCATTGCTTGTCCATTGACTATGTGAGGGCAAGAAACAAAATGGATGCCGTATCTAAGATGGATGCCATGAATTTACAACAGAATGCCCTATTTCTCAGTGAATCCATGCTCGTAGCACAGCGAAAACACTGTCACATACTAAATGGATCATTTACGGTTCACTGGTACCAAAATCGTGTCAGTACTACGATACCGAACACACGGGTTCGGATCGCTACAGAACCTCAAAATGAAACTACAAAGTTTAATTTTGTCTTTACAAACACATCCCATTTTCATTTAAGGAAAATTTGTTTGCATGTAAAAAAACCCATGTTTTATTAAAAAGCAATTACAGACTTGGGGGCCGATTCCGATCCGGGTCGGAAGGGCACGGAACGCGATCCGGACGGAAAAACTACAAGCCTTACGCGTTTTTTCCGGCCGACTCGTACAGCTGTACGAGCGAGCAAGTACGATGCGAGCTGCATGAAATTCACCGACCGAGTCGTTTCCGGGTCCGAACCACTCCGTACGTCTCGGTCGTAAGCTAACCATGGCGTGCAATGGATGCGATTCACGACCGAGCCAGTACGATGCACGCGTCGGACAGCCTGTGCGAGCCGGAGTGTCCGGCTCGCAAATTGTCCGGGTGGTTGCCTTTGGGGGTCCGCGTCGGACCCCCTGTCACCCGCAGCCCTATGACTCGGACACAGGGGGAGACCCATGGGTCTCCCCAACACAGGCATGTACGGTGCGGATGGCACCGACGCATACCCACTCTAGGGGGCGCACTTGTCCGCGAAGTACCCATTCAGTCAATGGGAGCCCATGTACGCGTCGTACGACCGGCTCCCATTGACTTCTATGGGAGTCCGACCGAACCGAGTCCGGCAGCATACGGCCGCATCGTACTTGCTCGGTCGGACTGCAGGACTCCGGCTCGGTCGGAAAACACTCCGGATCTGGCTCGGTCTAAGTGCTTTCCGACCCGGATCGGAATCGGCCCCTTGGTAGTCTGCTGACTCCAGCAGGCCACCATTCCTGTGATGGCTATTATTCCTAATGGGTAGCAAATTGTGACCTACCTCAATTGTTCTTGAGGTAGGTCCATTTGTTACGAATTAAAAATCGCTATTGAAAGCGTGTATGTTTCTTATATTAGACATTGTGAATTCCCGATTGCAATTCTGTAAGATTTTCAAATAGTAAATCGCAATCCCCAAATTTGGTAAATGTGGCCCTAGATGTACACAGACAGGAATAGCCATCAGCAGACCACCATGTCTGTGATCGCTTCGGAATAAAGCAAACTTTCACATAAAAAAATGCAAACCATTTTCTTTCAAAGGAAAATAGGGTACATTTAAAATTAAAAAAAAAAACATTTTAGTTTCATTCTTTAACAGCAGTCAGTGGGTCGTGGGACCACTGACTGCTCTTAAAAAATATTTATTTAGCAACCCCTTCCCATTTGCAAGTAGGTTACCACTAACTACAAGTTAGTGGTAAATTAAAAATGCAGGGACTCCCTCAACACTCCACTTCCAAATACCAAATCACAATTTGGGCTTTGCACATCAGAGAAAGCATTTTTGCTTTCGCAAACGGCCTGATTTGGTAAATCAGGGTGTTTGCAAACACAAAAATGCTTTGTACATCTAGCCGAAGAGTCTTAAACTCCTGTCTAGAAATCTGACATCAGCAATGAAGTTGTGCACTATGGAGAAGTGCAAAACAAGAAATGCTGTCAATTGTGACTGACTTATCCAAAAGCTGGAGCACTGTCTGAATACCTCATAGTTATAAAGGAGTCTTCTTGCCTCAGAATCCGGGCCTCAAATATACAGAACGAGGTCGTCTGCATTCAAGGAGATTCTGTTATTCCGGACTAAGTTCCCTCTACATCCTCACCAATGGTCCAGCAAATCAATATCTCCAGGCAAACACAGTAGTAGACATGTGTCTACACGAGGCTCATTCCTCCAAGTTCTATCCTGCATTACATATCAAAAGTACACTAGCCATACACAGTTCGGTCAGTAAGATACCTTCTTCTCAAACGCAAACGCTCTTGAATAACCTAAGAATATATTCAGCTAGTTTTAGATGTCAATCTTTGAACAGGGACTGATAATCCTACTTTAAGAAATTGGGGTATTAGTTCAGGGTGTTGCAAACTCACCTCAAATATTAACCGCAATCCTTGTCCAGGTGAACCACAAAAGTCTCTAAATAAACCTGTGCTTAACTCTCTGGTAGCTTGGCACAAAGCAGTCAGGCTTAACTTGAAGGTATGTATGCACTACTCAAAGTGTAATAAAGTGAAGGCACAACACAAGAAAAATCCCAAGCCAATTTAGAGAGTAAATGTTAATATCTAAAATAACACCAAAATGGCAACCATTCAATAAGTAGAATAAAAGAAATGTATTTTAGAGTTTGAAGTAAAAATAGCACCAAAAAAATGAAAAGCGCCAACTGCAGTAATCTGGTTGTGCTAGATTGGGTCAAAGTCAAAAGTCAAGAAGGACAGTGATGGAGAGTGGAAGGTTTATCTTCTGACTTAGAAACTTCTATGAAGAAAAAGTGGAAATTGATTAGTAATTGACAAGGCAAGTTGCAAGCTGGATCCGAAGTGGGTCTTGACAATGGTGGGCTACTGAAGAGCGGGGTCATAATGCAGTCATTGACAAAGGCGGGAAAGCTCTGAGCCCTCTACTTTTGGATTTAGAAACTTTTCTGGAAGTCAGATCTCCTTCAATGGGGCACATCAGCAAGCTGAGTTCAATCGGTGATTGGGTGTTGACGACTGTTAATTCAATGGTGCTGGTCTCTGTCTTTTCTCCAGGCAGAAAGTACAAGATTTTGCAGTGTGATCAGAAGGCATAGACTCTAACACCAGCAAGGGACCAGGACTTAGGCGATACCCAATAGCAGCCAGCGCTAGGGTCCAGGGTAAGTCCAGTTTGAACTGGTCAGGTGGGCAATGCAGGGAGGGAGGCCTCTGGAAGCTTGTGGTGTCCCTGTAATTTAAACATCAGGCCAGTCCTCCTTCTGATCCTCCACAGGTCTCAGGAGAGATCTTTAGGGTCCACTTTTATACACAGTACCAGTCTGGTAGAGGAAGGCAAGCCTTTGTCTACTTCCATTGTTGACCCCAAAAACCTCTCCTTAGACCTGTGGGGGGATCAGAAGGAGGACTGGTTTGCTGTCTGAAGAATCTGAGGAAGACTGTACTTGCTTACCTTGAATCCGGAACCCCAAATGTGGCTTCAATGGTCAGCTGTCAGACTTTCTGTTTCAGAGTAGGAACACAGTGGTAGTGAGAACACTGCTGAGATCCATCCATCTGGAAGGGAAATATAGTACAATTTGCAATCAATATGCATGCGTAACAGGTGTCCTACGCATCTATGAGAAACTGGAAGTGATAAATATGGACCCTTGATTATCAACTGGATTACTCATGTCAACTTCTAACAGAGATCACCAATAGCATTTCCCCATCTAATTAAAGAGGATGAACCCTCACCTCCTGGCCAGCAGGTTGTCCCGGACTTCAGCAATGATGTGTATGTCAACCTGCAAACCCTTGATCAGGACAACCTCCAAGAAATCCTGTACATCATCTTCGGACACGGGGAGGGTGAACAACCTCGTGGGCCGTTCACATGAACCACCTACCAATCAATGGAAACCACCTGCCAGCCCACCCAGAGCCCTGGACTCCGTGAACCCATAAATATTTTTCTAACATACTGCCGAAGGAGTCCAGTGGGAGATGGTAGACCAGGTGTGGGTGGGGATGGAGTCCGTGGATGCCTCATTTCCAATAGAGACAACACTGCGACCATAATGGGCATCTACTCTCTGCTCCATGACCTCCAGCAGTCCCTGGCTGATATTGTCTGTGTCATGAGGCAGAGGCATGAGCAAATCACCAGCCAAGGTGTCACTAGTGAGGTTGCAAACCAGCTGGGGGCGATCAGAACCATATTGGAGTCCATGGAGTGGAAGCAGGACGGCCACCTTGCTACCATGGCTGCCTATCCCCACACCATTGCTGCTCTATTGCAAAACCAGAAAATCCTTCTAGCTGCTGTGCTGCCTCATCTGTTGGCACAGATAAATGCTGCTGAAGTGAACATGATCCACATCTTCAGCCCCTGATGTGTGTGTGACTCTCTAAGTTGCCCCTCCTACAACACCCCACTCACAGGAGCCACTGCATAAATCAGAGGAGGAAGATTTGAACTGCACCTCTTTCCTCATGTAAAAGTGACTGATAGCATTCAACTGTATCACATACCCAGGTCCTCCTTTGCCATATGCTTATGAACATGCCAGTGAAAATCAGCTGCCACTGTCCTCAATTTGCTTTCCCATTTTTCACTTTAACCATTTGTGGGCTGTATTGTGGCCTAGCCTCCCTAATTTCAATGTGGCCATCCTTTTCATTGAAGTACTCCTCTCCCCTTAATCACATTAAAGTACTCCACTATTATTCTTATCAAGTTGTTAATTGAAAGAAAAAAGAAAAGAGCTACTGGGATGTCTCTATGTGAAGCAGCCCCTTATGGGGTTGGGTAGGAAACGTCCTTGCTTTTATTTATTTTCCCTCACACACCCTGGTGGTGTCATGCTTCATCATCAGGACATCGCGACCCCTATAAGTCGCGGTGGGCTCGACCAATATTTCAGGGAACACTTGGATAATATAACAGACCAGGGGGTTAAAGATTAAAAATTCACTGCGAGACCCCAGTATCCCTTTATTCTTGGGTCTGACAGGAATATTAAAATAATTAAAGTAGGGTCGTATGGAAAATTATGGTCCTAAGACCCTAAGGCCAACATGTTTCAGTCCTTATAGGCCCAAAAAAACAAGTTTGGTGCTAGGACTTTCTTCAGGGCTGTATGATCCCCTGGTAAAGACAGAACAGGGAATTACCCTATCCTAGGGCAGATAGCTGCTCCTTTGTGTGTCAATGTTTATTTCAAAGTTGTATCACTCCATCTGTGAAGAAAAAACAACAAAAAGACAGGGCATGTAACTACATATCCGAATCTTGAGACGCTGAATGGCCCCATGATGTGAAAAATGCCCTCATGTAATCCCAGTGAAAATAGGTTGTGCTCTTGCAGTATAGTGTGTCAATTGGAACCCATATCTAATATCAAGAGCACCGACTTTCATTCAGTGTTTTTGTGCTTGCTATTTGCCTTTTGTTAGTGTATTGGGAACCCAGGAGACGAAAACAGGAAGAGAGTCCTAAATCGTCCACACACTCACTCGCTCACCTCCATACATATCGCTCGATAGTTTAATAAAGGGAACAGAGGACACATACAAATTGTAATAGTGACAAAGTCATCTATATGATCAAGTGCCCATGGCAATTGATGTACATCGGCATGACTGGAAGAAAAGTTAAGTTTCGCATCAGCGAACATCGGAGCACCATCAGGAGAGCAATTACAGCCACTAGACTGACATCCTACTATGTTGAGATGCAACACACAGACATGGATGTACATTGTACCGTGATCGAAAAGGTCAAATGCGAAGGGGATCTGACAAGGAAACTTCTTGAAAGAGAACAACAGGGGGTGTATCGCCTAAAGACACACATCCATGGACTTAACAATTCCATTCCTTGGAATCAAATTAATAAAAAGAGATGAAATATCAATATTCCATGATATGTTGTTACAATCTAACATAACATGGTAAGCATACACTCTTAACACCCGGTACAGATACAAGATGTCATCATTCCTCTTTCAAATTATCAAGGTACCATTGCTAATGCCCACGGTTTTGGGGATATATGTACAAAAGATAATATTATCTAGTCTCCTTATCAGGCGATATATTCCTCAAAAATAGTCTCACTATCTTATCTAACATACGAATAGTTGAGATTCCAGAAGGAGAAGTGCCCTCTTGACTTTATCCTGATTACATTTCGATGTGGGTATAGATATACTTGTTTTTTCCTATAATTACCAAGCAGTAATATGACTCGACACTGTCGCTACTTCCGATATTTTAACCATTAAAAGTGGGATATCCAGCAGGTGGTGACTCCCTTCCTCCTGTTCTTTGGAACCAAAAACTACATCTCACATAATTCCCTGTAACGGGATTTGGGTTCTTTTCCTATTGCTAACAGCATTTCATGTCTGATTTTCCTTGTATATTTTGCTGTATCCAATGAAGAACAATGTAGATGGATTTATAATCTCTAAACAAACCTATCCGGGACCTGTTCCCCCCTTTTTGAAAAAAATAACAGGTTCTGTTTTTTCTTTACATTATCACCCGTTCGGCGATATCAACGTAAATCACGTGATCTCGTGTCATCACCCGGGAATGGACACTTTCCATCCGGGCCATTTAAACTCTGAGCGTGCATCAGTATATTGCTTCAAGCCGATGGAATCCACGCCGCATAGGTGATCAGAAGGGAGACACCGGGCAGTCCGTGAGTACCCTGCATGTAGCTCTAATTACGGTAATCTTGCTGGCTTCTGAGATTGCCATCACAACATATAACCTCAATACACTGTCCACGTCCTGTGCCTTAGCTTTCCCTGTCTTTTTATTTCACTTTAATTTCCAAACGTCTTCCACAATGTAATGGATTGGCATTTTCTGTCTTTGTTTGTTTTTTAACAAAATCCTGGAATCAGGGATACCCCCGCAAAAGCGTGATTTCACGTGGATTATTATCACTCTCCAAACGGGGTAAGAACATTGAAGTTATATGTTTTTGCCTCAACAAAACTTTATTAAACTATCGAGCGATATGTATGGAGTTGAGCGAGTGAGTGTGTGGACGATTTAGGACTCTCTTCCTGTTTTCGTCACCTGGGTTCCCAATACAAAAGGCAAATAGCAAGCACAAAAACACTGAAGGAAAGTAGGTGCTCTTGATATTAGATATGGGTTCCAATTGACACACTATATTCACTGGGATTACATGAGGGCAATTCTCACATCATGGTGCCATTCAGCCCACCACGACTTATAGGGGTCGTGGTGTCCCGATGATGAAGCATGACACCACTAGGGTGTGTGAGGGAAAATAAATAAAAGCAAGGACTTTTCCTACACAACCCCATAAGGGGCTGCTTGACATAGGGACATCCCAGTAGCTCTTTTTATTTTTTCTTTCAATTAACAACTTGATAAGAATAATAGTGGAGTACTTTAATGTGATTAAGATTTTGAATCAGGAGGGTGTACTCCCCCTTTTTCTCCTCTTAGCCCTTCAAGTATTCAGAATCTCGCGGTTCTGCATATCTAGTGTATTACAAGTACTCCTCTCCTCCACATGTCCCATGACATATTCCCCCGTGGACTCTGTCTGGACATCCACTGGCTGAAAACATCTTTAGGGGTTGTTGTCCTATGAACTGTCCCTGTGAGCTGCATAAGTATCAGCACATGTAAATAAATGCACTTAGTACTTCCTTTGTGTTGTCTGTCTGTCGGAGCCTGGACCAAGTTAACCATTGGACATTCTGTGAGGCAACGACACCAAGTACTTTCCAAAGGGAAACATGTTGTTTGGAGTTAGGTGCAATGCTAGTCAGTGAGAGTGAAACACATTCAGTTAATCCTGTGTGTTGATTTACAAGTGGTTCCTCAAGATTGAAATCATGAAGTGCCACAGGTATCATGCAGGCATTGTTAATAGTGAATGAAGTCACACCACATGTGCCGGGTCTAAAAAAGGAAACTATCAAGCAAACAACATTGGGCTGACGAGTAAACGCTGCAAGTGTGAGTGTGTATGGGGCAGCCATCAGTGTATGAGTCAACCAGCCTTCAGTGTGGGCAAATGTTTTGACCACAACATCCCTCCATTGCATGTTACACAGGGAAATCGTATGTGAATACATTTGTTGCACTGTGTATCCATTTTCATACTGATTGGCACGTACACAGCTCAACAAAATCTGTAGATAGATTATGTAACCCCATGGCCAACCCTGTCAGCTCTCTTTCCTTAGGTAAATCATCTACTCACACATGTTGCAAAACACTGCTAGTAAAAACAAATGCATGTGCATGCAATTACCTAAGCAGACATGCTAACTCCCGCACAGTAAATTATGATGTAGACCTGTATGTAGCAAACAATGACATTTAATGTCAACAGAAAATTTTAAATTACTAAAACAACTTAATTTACAGTACCTAATCTAACCCATCCTACACTTCCTTATCCTGCATACTACATAAAACTACCTTCACTTAACCTAACTTTCTCTACACATATAGCATGACATGATAAACTGTGTTATATATCAGACACTAGATGAACAGTAATAAGTTGAACCTCAACTCTGATAAGACAGAGATTGTCGTAACTAACAACAAGCTAAACCACCGGAATCCCTCCTACTGGTCAACAGAGATGGGTTCTCCTCCTACACCAAAGAAAGCCGTAAAAAGTCTAGGTATTCAAATTGATGAGAATATGTCCATGAAATATCAGATAGGAGCGATAATGTCCTCCTGTTTCTTCCAACTCAGGAAAATTAGGAAATTCTTTTCAATGGATGCAATCATACAAATCATCATTTTGTTAATCCTATCAAGAATCGTCTACACAAATGCCCTCTACCTGGGACTTCCATAGTTCTCAATCATAGACTTCAAATGGTGCAAAATCAAGGAGCAAGAATTGTCTTTCAACAATTTAGACGGTGCCATATTAAACCATTGATGAAGAAGCTACATTGGCTTCCTGTGGGTCAATGGACCATCTTTAAAACTGGCTGTATTATCTTTAAATCACTCAACAACAAATGTGCGAAGTTTATATCCTCAAGAATCCAAAGCTACATCCCAAAGCACACTCTCAGATCAGCTCAAATGAACTTTTTAATGGTTTTGAGATTTAAACGAAAGGGGTTGGGAGATGTAAGTTTCTCAGTGTTAGGTCCCCATATCTAGAACTCACTCCCAACTGAAATCAGACTAGCAGAAACTATATGTGCATTAGCAAGCTGCTGAAAATGTTGCTATTTAAACAAGCATACTGCCAATAACCTGATTAAATGATGCTTTTACTTTACCCAGGGCCAAGAAACCTGATTGGCGCATTTGTGCTATACAAATTTGGTATAAAATAACATAACCTGATATAACATAAACATCAACCCCTCAACCCATTAATACACGTCTTTACACAAGGACAACAGAAACTACACCTAAACATCAACTAACTACACATATAATCCTAAACAATTCTACATAATTTGTTTATTTTGTATTTTTTTTGTTTTTTAATTTTTAAAACAGATAAATAACTCATCAACCCTCCCTCAAAAAAACACAAAGTACCCCTACCGACTGAAATTGTAACCACCCCTGCCAAACTCCTAAAGATACTACCCCGACAATATAACTACACTAACTAACCTAAACTAAGCTATAAAACCATTAAGGCCCAACAACAACAAACGTATATGGGAAAGGGCAGAAAGGCTCCCTGAGGCTCATTGGGGGCTACGGTCATGACACTACCTGCTTTACTTCCTGTAGGAGGGTTATAACATGGTCCATCTTGTGCTCCAGCACCGCCACTCTCAACTTAAGGTCAGAAAGGTCCTTCCTACTTTCCTGCTCAAAGGTACTAGCCCCTCCTGGGGGCTGAGGTTTGGGGACTGCCTGTTGTGTGGGTTTGCTGCTGGAGGTTCTAGGTACTGTTCCCCTGGAAGTACCTTTGCCTGCCAGAACATCTTTGCATTTACTTGACCTGTCCAAGTTTGTTTGTCCCTGATACAAAAAATGCAATTTCTCAGCTGCCTTCTCCTGCGCATGATGCTTTCCCATAGCTTTGAGCATTTGCTACTCAAGTTAAGTGGAAGTAACAGTCCTTTCTAAGTTTGTGCTGCCTCACCTGATCTGGGGTCATGTTGTCTGTTTAAGCAAAAAGGAAAATTGTCAGTCAAAGGGTGACTAGGAACAGGTAAAAACATTATGAAACAATAATATATTTGAAACTTCAAATGTAGCAGCCCCTACAGCCCACAATCATCTTGCAGCTTAGAGGGAGCATACACATGCCTATTAACTATCATCTCAGATTTACCAAGGCAAAAGTACAAAGGCATGGCAAATTTTGCACAATGCAATTGCAATGCAATTGCACAACCTTGGCACATCTAGGTATGACCATGTCAGTACATAGTATATTTCTGTTTTGTACCCATGGTTTGGTACACATGTAATCTCTACTGAACAGTAGTGTGCCTTTTGCATCTTGCAACCAACGGCCTTTATGACTAACAGCTGCCGCCGCTGCAGGTAAGAGCGGTGGGGCCAGGTGACGGGGGATTTTGAGAGACGACCACGAGGGAAGATTAATTATTTATAAAATTTTCCCTCGTGGTCGGCTCTCAAAATCCCCCCTCACCTGGCCCTACCGCCCCACCGCTCTTACCTGCAGTAGCCACGGGTGCACAGTAAGATGTGCAATGTCTGCAAAGTGCATGTATTGTCTCACAACGTAGAGTACCTGTTATGGCAAGCACCCATATCAGGACACAATGCTAACTATACTGAAAACTTGGCAGGTATTAGATGTAAGAATGGAGTCTGGATAATTAACTCTCATCACACAGAGACATATGAAACATCTACTATCTTATCAGTTGTAGGTCCACACCTCCGCTCCTTATATGTTCCCAATGTCATAGTATGTGCAACCGACAGGCATTTAGAATATTTCATGTCCACAGCCATGTTCAACTGTTTATCCACTACCACCTATTTTCACATAGTCTGCCAGTCTGATCATGGCTCCCCATTCACGCCTTCTATCATGTGGTCCATCCCAGATTGGTAATGTATTTTCCTTGACATTAGTCAGAGGCTGATGCACATGCTACAATTAACATCCACTTTTCTGACCTATTATTCATAATACAAAATGTTCTTTGCGATAGGGTTGCACATTGAATCTGGAAATTCACACAGCATCTGACATCACGATCAATCCTTGCACTACACAATTAACATTGACAAAGGCACTTACTGGTAATATTGGGTCCCTTGAAACCCTCCACCTCACCAGGTGTGTATGAGGCAGGTCCATCTATGAGACATACATTGTAAAACAAATCAGTTCACTTAGAACCCATATAGTCTATACAACAGAAGCACAGCACATATGCATAGCTATTGGCTATATAACCCTTCAGGTTATAATTAATCTAATGGCACAGTTAACATGATTGAATGATACACATTGGTAAGGCAGGCTGAAGTGTAGGGGTGGGCGGAATTTGCGAAATTAACTTTCGCATATTATCGCGAAAATGTTTAAAATTATCGCAAACAAGCGGAAATATCGCGAAGATGCGGAAGTTTTTTTCCCGCATGTTCGCGAGATCTTCTGCATGGTTGCGGGTCGCCAACTTACCCATGTGGTTGCTTGCGGGCGCGGCCATCTTGTTTTGAGTTGTCTCGCGGTGCATGATCGCGAGAAGAAAGACGTGATCGCGCGACGCATGACGTCACTGCGGGCGCGAACTGTCGCGAGACAGCGCAAATGGCTAAAAACAATACAACATCTCATGGAGAACGCGACCGGATCAAGAAAACTTGTCGGCGAACGCAGGGATTCAGGTAAGGCGATCGCGCGCGCGCGAGAATGTATTATTTTACAGCGCGAGCAAGAAACAAATTATCGCCAAGCTGCGGAAACCGGAAATTTTGACATTTTCGCGCTCTCCGCGGAACGCGAAAATGTCAAATTATCGCAATTTCCGCGAACGGAACGAAATTTTCGCCCAGGCCTACTGAAGTGTACACACATATGATGAGCCAAAACATGCACCTGTTGGCCAATTTGCAGAGCCAGATCTTAGACCTCATAACCACTATATATCACTTTGATGAGTCTTTGTACCTACATAACTTACATACCATACTCAGCAAGGTATTGCAATACCCATGCTCTCTTAATTTGCACACCATGAAATGAGTACGCAACATACATTATGTGTCCTTGTTCTTTAAGTTAAGTTAGTTCTGCACTTGTCAGTGCTGCAGAGCACCAGATATTTTTCAGACATATCTTGTGCATCCCCAATTATGTTAATGGACAATTGAACATCAAAATGTATGGGGTATGTTGAGATGTGTCAGATTCAGGTGGGCATACCCTTGGATACAGTACCATGTGAGTGGGCTACCTGTGACATGCATCAGGCCTCTTTTACAAGAGGCATGTAAGGACATCTTCAGTGGCCCCTGGTCTAAAAATCACCTCCATGAAGCTGTGCAAAGCCAGCATGTGGTACTTGCTATGTATCCTGAGGTATGGAGTAAGGCAAGCCAGTGCAAAGCACAGCATAGCTAAAAAAAACAAAATTGGGGAGTGAAGAGGTAGTGCCCTGCGTGGACACTGGAGGTGGATACGTTCTCTAGGAATCTGTAATCAAACAAACGGATCCACCTTTAAGGAGGCTTCTCTTAGTAGAGTGTCTTACTGTGTCAGGAAAGGGTGTTTCCTATCCTGGGTTGGATGCACACAGTGTTTGCTTAAATACCCCTCACACACCAAAAGGGCCCTTGGTGTCATGCTTCATCATAGGGGTCTTCCCGCCCCGCTGCGGAACAGGGCGTGCTGCGACTACGCGGGAGAACTGATCTTACAGTACTATGTGTTGTGTAGGGGTAGTGAGAGGAAGGGTCTAAAGTGAAAGCAAGAACGTGCAATTTAAAAAGGAACTGGCCTCACGGACTTAAGAAACTTTAACAGGTCATCGAGGTTGGGCCTGTTAAAAAGTGGTGGTTTGGAAATTTTCTGCATATAATGTGCAGATTCTCCTAGTAAGTCAACATGTTTTGAAGCATCAAGGGTTCTTCATCAGGACTGAAAAAGATCCCTTCAGTACTAACTATGTTGCTATCAAATGTGATTATGTGCTATATACTGAAGAGAAAAATGCAGAAATATCATGCACTTTATACAATACCCATTGGTATTCCTACAATGTTAGTCTGAAAGAGAAAGTACAATTAATCATATAATTGCGCCTCCCAATGCGCAGACACGTGAAACCTGTAAACACAAAATCGCCACAATGTGACTGTAGTGTAATTAGCCTTAGTTCTATGTTAAACATCAGTGCCATGACCTGTGGAAATAAAGAGGAAACAAATGAGACACACACCCATAAAACAAAAATCACACACTCTTTGCTCGTGACTAGAGTAATTGAAAGGGAAGTGGGTAAGTAAATGTTACAAATATACACTGGTAGATACATACTAAATTATGTAGAAGACAGTACTCCATGAGCCTCTGAAACGGGTGGGAAGGGTGTCACCACTATATTCTGTTAATTAAGGAAAGGAAAAAAAAGGGGGTTTGTTGTACATTGCTTGCAGTTTTTTGGGATATCCTTAGATGGCTGTAAAAAACGGGGTTCTCCAAACGGCTATGCAGTACATACGTAGTTGTCAACACTGCCTCGCTCTAAGTAACTCCATCCCGTGGCTCGGTTTTGTAAATGAATCCGCGGGAAGGCTCTATTTATGTGGCCTGTAATTGGCAATTTAGCAAGTAAGTGATTACACTTGTAGAGCTGCCCGTAGTCACCCGGAAGTCAATAGCTGATTGCTACCGGTGGCCGTGTAGCGGTTGCGTACTAGAGCGCTGCATCTCACTCTCAGGAAGTTTGTCTGGGTATGAAGGAGATCCAAAAAGGAAGTGGATCGGCCTGGCTGAATTCTAGAATGTTAACTCATTATTTGGCTCCATGACCGAAAGTGGATTTTTTGAATTTCAAAAAGTTTTCGTGAAATGTTGTGGCTATGGGTTTCCTTGCAAATCATGCGGGCAAAAGGGAAATAAATATAGAGCAAGATGTTTATTGTGAATTAGTATGGCTGTATTCTCGATAGTGACGTTAGAACAGAAAAGTAAAATTAAGGGGGCTATACATTACATACACTCGTTCAGGCTAGCTCATTTAGAGTGGAGTAGTAGTAAGCATACGTCACATGAGGTGGTATGTATAGTGAGTCCTAATACCACCCCGTCAGGGGGGAAGGAAAGTTATATTGCCAAGGCCATTAACTGGGGATGTTATATTGGAGCGCGGAGGCTCATGGTGGGGTAATGTTCCGGGGTGCTGACTCCATTAGGTCTATAGAAAATGAAGGGGTATCTTCGAAATTCCGTGGGGTTTTGTTCTAGAAACCACAGATAAGGGGATCAATCAATATAGCACCCATCGCCATTATGATTGGTGGAGACTCCCAGGCTCAGTATGGCTTCATGGTACGGTCGTCTATACATTGGGGTCATCTCAGGAATGAGAGTGCAGAGGAAGTCACTTCAGAGCTTTAAGACAGTTGGGCCCAGGGTATGTCATCATTAAGACCAGTCACATGGGTCCCCTAACGGAACACCCACCGTTGTTCTTTCCCCAGTAGGTCATTCTCGTTGTGGAGTTGTTCAATTACGGTCCACTTTAAATCATCCACGTGGTTGGCCATAGTCAGATAGTGGATCGCGATCTTGGTGGTGCTTTTTTAACAGCGGAAATTACTCTTGTGTTCGCCGATACGGATCCTCATTGGTCTAGACATCATGCCGACGTATTCTAGTCTGCATGGACATGTGATAATTATATCACGTTTCTGCTATTGCAGTTTGTAAATCTTCTTTGTTCCCAGACTGATCCATTTGTGAACGTGATGTTCCTGCTCCTCTTGCTGAGGTTGCATGTGCTACAATGACTGCATGGGTTGTGACCCTGTACAGGTGGAAGGGTAGTGGTGGCAAGGTCCCTTCCAGGTGTCAGTCATGGTCTTGTATGGACCAAGATGTCCTTTAGATTTCTGACTCTTTTGTGGGAAAACATAGGTTTGGGAAAATTGAGACTACCGCAATTTAGTGTTCTCCAATGTTTCTTCACTATCTTGGACAATTGGTTGGAGTGAGTGTTAAAAGTGGTTACCCAAATGGGTCTTGTTTCCTGTTCTTTGGGAGGGCGGTTTTCCAAAAGAGCGTCTCTGTTTTTGTTCATTGCCCGTTTTAACCCTCTCCTTATGATTCGTTCTGGATAGTTACGTTTCAGTAACTTATCTTCCAAATCGGAGGCTTGTTTTTTGAAATAGTGAGCTCGGAGCAGTTCCTCCGTAGGCGGAGGAACTGTCCATCAGGAAGATTGCCCCGTAGGTGTCGTTGATGGAAACATTTGTATAGTAATAGAGAGTTTTTTTGCTGTTGGTTTGAAATGTGTTGTTGTTTTGAGTTTGCCATTATCAGGATAAATGTTCAGATCCAAGAACACAAGATTGGTGTTGGAAGATGTATGGGTGAATTTCAGAAATGTGTTTTGTTGGTTCCACCATATCATAAATGTTCCGATAGAGTCGGTGTCTCCTCTCCATATCACTAGTACATCGTCGATGTACCGTTTCCAGACAATGATGTGGTCTTGGAACGGGTTGTCTTGATGTAGTATTTTGTTAGTTTCTAGATGGTGTACATTGGGACCAGCCAGACTGGGGGCAAAAGTGCTCCCCATGCTGGTCCGGTGTTTTTGTAGATAGTGAACCCCCTCCTACAGAAAGAAGTTGCTTTTCAGGGCCGGAGAGATGCACTCCATAACCAAGTTCCGAGGTGTGTGATAGTCCCATGTTGTGATGAATAGTACTGCCTCTATGATGTCTAGGGTCTCGTCGTGAGCCAAGCTAGTATACAAGCTTTCGACATCGAGCCCCAGTAGAAGATGTTGGTCTGGGTCAAAATCAAGGTTCTCAAGTAGTTGTAGCACAGCCTTTGTATCTTTAAGATAAGTGTCCATTGCCTGAACCAATGGCCGGAGGAATGCATCGGCAAACTTTGAGAGAGGTTCTAGTATAGAGCCGATCCCGGACACAATTGGGCGACAGGGAGGTATTCCAAATTTTTATGAATTATGGGGATGGTATAAAAGTATGATGTCTTGGGTGATTTTTGAATGAGAAAATCAGCTTCCTTCCTTGATACCCAGTCATGTGCAGTGGCTTCTTCAACCATTCCCGCAATCCGTATCCATATTTCCTCTGTTGGGTCATCACGGAGGATCTCATAATTCCTTCGATCATCTAGTAGTTTCCTGCATTCGGTATTGTAACTGTGTGTTGTTTGAATCACAATAGCACCCCCTTTATCAGTAGGCTTTATGATCAAGTAGGTGTTTTCGACCAGCTGCTGTAATGCTTCCTTTTCCTGTCGTGTTACATTCTGGAAGGTTTTTTTGCCCCCATTAGGTATACTGATTACTTCTTCCATCACTGCTTTCTCAAAGGCAAGTAGTTTTACTGGTAGTGTGGAACCCAAAGGGGTAAAGGTGGATTTGAGTCGTAGTCCTGTGTTCGATGTCTGCTCCTCTGTTGTCTCAGTTATCTCTTTGTTGTTAAAGAAAGCTCGTAGTTTTAGTTTCCGTATAAACTCCTTCATTTCTAGGCAGAGTTTAAATTTGTCTATCCTGTTAGTGAGGACAAAGCCAAGGTCTTTTTCCAGGACACATTTTTGTCACGATAACTTTTTGAAATTCAAAAAATCCACTTCCGGTCATGGAGCCCAATAATGAGTTAACAGTCTAGAATTCAGCCAGGCCAATCCACTTCCATTTTGGACCTCCTCCATACCCGGTCAAACTTCCTGAGAGTGAGATGCAGCGCTCTAGTGCGCGACCACTAACCGGCCACTGGAAGCAATCAGCTATTGACTTCCGGGTGACTAATGGCAGCTCTAAAGGTGTAATCACTTACTTGCTAAATTGCCAATTACCGGCCACATAAATAGAGCCTTCCCGTGGACTCATTCACACAATGAAGCCGCAGGATGGCGTTACTTAGAGCGAGGCAGTGTTGACAACTACGTAAGTATGGCATAGCCGTTTGGAGAACCCCGGTTTTTTACTGCCATCTAAGAATATCCCCAAAAACTGCAAGCAATGGACAACAAACCCCCCTTTTTTACATTTCTTTAGTTAACAGAATACAGTGGCGACACCCTTACCACCCATTTCAGAGGCTCATGGAGTATTGTCTCCTACATAATTTAGTATGTATCTACCAGTGCATGTTTGTAACATTTACTTACCCACTTCCCTTGCAATTACTCTAGTCACGAGCATAGAGTGTGTGATTTTTGTTTTAAGTGTGTGTGTCTCGTTCGTTTCCTCTTCATTTCCACAGGCCATGGCACTTATTTTTAACATAGAACTAGAAAGGAGAGGGTTAAAACGGGCAAGGAACAACAACAGAGACGCTCTTTTGGAAAACCGCCCTCACAAAGAACAGGAAACAAGACCCATTTGCGTAACCACTTTTAACACCCACTCCAACCGAGTGTCCAAGATAGTGAATAAACATCGCTAGAGGTGCACCAATTCCAGATACATGGCATGGGGCTGAAATCATTCCCATTTACAAAAAGGGTGATTGTGCCAGTCCTAGTAACTATAGGCCTATAAGCTTAATCGATACCCTACAGAAAATAGTGGCAAGACTTGTGCTAGGTAGGGTTAACGAATGGGCAATAGACCAGAATGTCCTATCTACCTACCAAGAGGGCTTCAGACCCCACTTCAGCACCATTGATCAAGTTTTTAGGTTCAGGATGATTTATTGGAATACGGTAATCCTTGCAGGGGGGACCCTTTATGCAGCTTTTGTTGATCTAAAATCAGCGTTTGATTTAGTGCCACGTCATAAGCTTTGGGATTCTTTAAAGGAGGCTGGGATGCCCCTGGAAATTCTAGGCTTTATTATCAAATTGCATGAGGTGAACTATGCCCAGGTAAGGTGGGGACAGCAGGGCGAATTGACTGATAGGTTCCCAGTCAATAAGGGAGTGCGCCAAGGTTGTGTGCTTGCCCCTACCCTATTCTACCTTTTTCACAAACAAGGTAATCACTTATTACACTGATTTTCCAACCAAATCTCCATCTCTTGCCGGTTCAAGGGTTCCCCTTTTAATGTTTGCAGACGATACTTTAATTTTATCCAAAACTCAATCGGGTCTGCAACGAGCCCTGAACAGATTCACAGATTTTTGCAACGACCACGAACTTATAGTAAATACTGATAAAACTAAGTTCATGGTGCTGCATAAACGTAAATCAATAAAAGGCAGAGTAGAAATTAATGAAGCTCTCTTGGAACAAACTGATACTTTTACATATTTAGGAGTGACTATGGGCAGGAGGATGAACTGGACACCACAGTTAGATGTCCTAGTTCTTAGACATAATCAGCTAGCAGGAGTCCTACTAAAAGAACATCGACTTTCCATCACTAAACCGGTAGGGCCTGCTATAACGATTTATAATGGGAAAATAAGAGCTTCCATAATATATGGTGCTGAACTTTGGGGTTTTGAAAATCTACTAACCCTAGTTCAGGCACAAAATATGTTTCTGAGAACATTGACCGCCCTCCCAAAATCAACTCCAATTAAGCCCTTGTTACTAGACCTGGGTTGTACTTCTATTGACGAGGTGGCGGGATTTAGACCCCTAGCATACTGGAGGAGGCTATGGACTACCCCAGAACTGGCGTCCTATGCTAATGCTTTAATGTATATTAGAAATTCTGATTTGTCTTCAAAAATCAAATGGCTGCAGAAGCTTAAGTGCAATTTGTTTGACATGGGCCTTGGACACCTGTGGGAAGACCCGATAGGGAACTCTTTCCCCAATAAAGATGAGTATAAAGCACTCTATTGGGATATGAACACTAAGAAGACTCTGTCGGTGGTGGGCAGTTATTCGCTCACAGGCATCTTTCTGGAACACAAGTTTGCAGCGGAAGTTGAGGCCTACTGGAATCTGATTACGAAATCTGGTGATAGGAAATTATATCCCCAATTCACAGTGGGCACTCTCCCGTTAAGATCTTTCACTGCAAAATGGAATAAGGTGTCAGAAACTAACTGCCCCTCATGTTCATCCCAGGAGGAGTCGATAACCCACGTATTGTTTGTGTGCCCGCCTACAAGGGCCCACGTCGAAGATGGCTGAAGCCGTTGTGCTCAAATCTAGGCACTAGATTGGGTATGACAGCTCTGCGTATTTTGTCAACAAACACACAAGCAGATATTGTTATTGCTGTGACGAAATTTCTTAGCTGGTCGTGGGCACTGCGAAGAAAAAATCCCCCTGCTTCAGGAATTACTATTTGAGTGCACTAATGGCATGCGGGTATTCCCATTGTAGGTGTCTTGAATGGTTTTATGTGGTTTTATATGGAATTATTTCTTTTTTGTCAGAATTGTATGTTTTTAGGGTAATATTATCTTTTTTTAATGACACTTTTATGATTGTACTGTGTCGTTTATGATTGGAATTATCGAATAAAGATGTATTGAATCTGAATAAACATTGGAGAATACTTAATTGCGGAAGTCTCAATCTTCCCAAACCTATGTTTTCCCACAAGAGAGACAGAAATCTAAAGGACATCTTGGTCCATACAAGACCGCGAGTGACACCTGGAAGGGACCTTGCCACCACTACCCTTCCACCTGTACAGGGTCACTACCCATGCTGTAATTGTAGCACATGCAACCTCACCAAGAGGAGCAGGAACATCACTTCCACAAATGGGTCTGTCTGGGAACAAAGAAGATTTACAAACTGCAATAGCAGAAACGTGATATATATTATCACATGTCCATGCAGACTAGAATACGTCGGCATGATGTCTAGACCAGTGAGGATCCGTATCGGCGAACACAAGAGTAATGTCCACTGTAAAAAAAGCACCACCAAGATGGCGAGCCACTATCTGACTATGGCCCACCACGTGGATGATTTAAAGTGGACCGTAATTGAACAACTCCACAACAAGAATGACCTACTGGAGAAAGAACAACGGTGGGTGTTCCATTTGGGGACCCACATGACTGGTCTTAATGAGGACATACCCTGGGCCCAACTGTCTTGAATCCCTGAAGTGACTTCCTCTGCAGTCTCATTCCTGAGATTACCCCAATGTATAGACGACCATACCATAAAGCCATACTGAGCCTGGGAGTCTCTGCCAATCATAATGGCGATGGGTGCTATAATGATTGATACCCTTATCTGTGGTTTCTAGAACAAAACCCCATGGAATTTCGAAGATACCCCTCCATTTTCAATAGACCTAATGGAGTCAGCACCCCGGAACATCACCCCACCATGAGCCTCTGCGCTCCAATGTAACATTCCCAGTTAATGGCCTTGGCAATATAACTTTCCTTCCCCCCTGAGGGGGTGGTATTAGGACCCACTATACATACTGCCCCATGTGACGTATGCTTACTACTACCCCACTCTATACCAGCTGGCCTGAACAAGTGTATGTAATGTATAGCCCCCTTAATTTTACTTTTCTGTTCTAACTTCACTATCGAGAATACAGTCATAATAATTCACAATAAACATCTTGCTCTGTATTTATTTCCCTTTTGCCTGCATGATTTTAAAGGAAACCCATAGCCACAGCATGTCACAATAACTTTTTGAAATTCAAAAAATCCACTTACGGTCATGGAGCCGAATAATGAGTTAACATTGTAGAATTCAGCCAGGCCAATACACTTCCTTTTTGGACCTCCTCCATACCCGGTCAAACTTCCTGAGAGTGAGATGCAGTGCTCTAGTGCGTGACTGCTACCCGGCCACCAGAAGCAATCAGCTATTGACTTCCGGGTGACTACGGTCAGCTCTACAGGTGTAATCACTTACTTGATAAATTGCCAATTACTGGCCACATAAATAGAGCCTTTCCGCTGACTCATTTACACAACGGAGCCGCATAATGGCCTTACTTAGAGCGAGGCAGTGTTGACAACTACGTAAGTACCGCATAGCCGTTTGGAGGACCCCGGTTTTTTACAGCCATCTAAGGATATCCCAAAAAACCGCAATCAATGGACAACAAACCCCCTTTTTTTCCCTTTCTTTAATAAACAAAATACACCCTTCTCACCCATTTCAGAGGCTCATGGAGTACTGTCTCCTACATAATTTAGTATGTATCTACCAGTGTATGTTTGTAACATTTACTTACCCACTTCTCTTGCAATTACTCTAGTCACGAGCATAGAGTGTGTGATTTTTGTTTTATGTGTGTGTGTCTCGTTCGTTTCCTCTTTATTTCCACAGGTCATGGCACTTATGTTTAATATAGAGCTAAGGCTAATTACACTACAGTCACATTGTGGCGATGTTGCGTTTACAGGTTTCACGTGTTTGCGCATTGGGGGGCGCAATTATATTATTAATCGTACTTTCTCTTTCAGAGTAATATTTTAGGAATACCAATGGGTATTGTATAAAGTGCATGATATTTCTGCATTTTTCACTTCTGTATACAGCACATAATCACATTTGATAGCAACATAGTGAGTACTGAAGGGATCTTTTTCAGTCCTGATGAAGAGGCCTTGATGCGTCGAAACATGTTGACTTACTAGGAGAATCCGCACATTATTAGCAGAAAATCTCCAAACCACCACTTTTTAACAGGTCCAGCCTCGATGACCTATTAATGTTTCTTGAGTCTGTGAGGCCAGTTCCTTTTTAAATTTCACTTTCTTGCTTTCACTTTAGACTCTTCCTCTCACTACCCCTACACAACACAGAGTACTGTAAGATCAGTGCTCCCGCATAGTCGCAGGTCGCAACACGCCCCGTCCCGCAGTGGGGCGGGAAGACCCCTATGATGAAGCATGACACCAAGGGCCCTTTTGATGTGTGAGGGGTATTTAAGCAAACACTGTGTGCATCCAACCCAGGATAGGAAACACCCTTTCCTGACACAGTAAGACACTCTATTAACAAAGCACAGCATAGCCATAGTCGACATCCAAGACCCATACCTTTTACATTGGAATTGCTATTCAAGACCAGCAAAATGTGTTTGCCACATTCATACGTTAGCTAAGCAGTGGAGATGTGTGACAAAGAGGATCGCCAGCACATCACTATGTGTCATTCAGTATTGTATGTTTGCTGCATTCCAATGCACACATACAAAAAGTTTTAAACTCTGCCATTGCATTTATTTATGCGGAGAGCTGTCCCTTCCAGGAACTATACCAATCATGTCAACAATGCACACACGTGCACCACAGGTCAAGGGTGAGCATTTATGCTAAAAAGACCAAGGGGCTAATTTACAAGCCCCTTGCGGCACCGAGGCCTCTTTTATTTGCATATTAAAAGTGAAACACCGGAAATGCTAGGGACTTGTAAATAAACATCCTAGTTGATAAGGTGGTCTGGTATAACTCATCGGACTGCCCCTTCATAAATGACTTCTCCCCAAATCTGCATTTGGCCAGCACAGGGAAAATCCTAGTTGAGCTGCGCAACTCAATTACTTGTGATTTGCACTCCCACAGAGTTTTGGGGACAACTTTATGTGTAACGTATGCTCTGTAATGGCCCATCACAACTGTACCTGACAGAGACTTGTGGTAAAAGAAGCAGCCGCAGCCCGTGCAGGTAAGAGCGGTGGGCTGGTGGGGCTGGTTGGGGGTATTTTGACACACGACCACGAGGGAAAATGTATTATTTATTTAATTTTACCTTGTGGTCGTCTGTCGTATCCCCCCAACCCAGCCTCACCACTCTTACCTGGACGGGCCACGGCTAAAAAGAAGCAGCTCTGGAGCTGACCTTCTCCACCTGGTTTATCATCATATGAGTTGTCTGGATGAGTTACGGGCATGTGAGTCAGCTCTATGATTCCCTGGGTCTCAATTGTATCACCTAAAGGGTCACTAACAATTGCATGACCCGCTCAGTGACACAGATAGGACTGGTGCACAGTAGGGCTGGGAGGTAAATTCCATTCCGCGCGCGGAATATGCGGAATTTGGGTAATTTTGTGTTCCACGGAGAATGCGGAATTGCCCAAAATTCCGCAATCCACGGCTTCGCGGAATTTTTTGCTTGTTCGCACTTTCAAAATGCTAGTTCGCGAGATATTTCCCCCCGAGCACGCAAATAGCGTTCGTGAACAGGAAAAAAGCATCGCGAACAGGCAGAGCAAGCAATTACGTGTGTTCGTGGAACTCTGCGTGCTCGCGGAGATTTTTTACTGTTTCGCGGAGCTTTGCTTAGCACGACTACGCAAATTCCGCCCACCCCTAGTGCACAGATAGTGCCAGCGCTATTGCCACTGCATTTGCCACATTTGAATGGGGGTATGGCTATTTTGAGCAAAAAGTTCTGAGGCCCAAAGTTACGGTTAACACTATTCATCAATGGGTAAATAAGACACATAGGAGAACACACAAATCATGAGTACTTACCAACTTGTCCACCAACTTGGATTTCAATCTAGTCCAGGAGGTTCAACTCACGGCCAACCACATCCGCCCAGCAATGTTTCAACTGATGGACCATCCGGTCGATGTCAAACATCTTCTCCATTTGTGCCTGTACCTTCTCCCACCATTGCCTCCACACTGCCATGGGGTAGCCTAGAATTACCCATCCACCACTGGATACCATGTTTGTCAGGTAGACATTAATGAGCCACAGGAAGCTCCCAAACTCCTGGGTGTTTATGGGGCATGCTTTAACCTTCCTAGGCATTACCCAACCCAAAATCAGCTAACACCCAAACAAAACAGAACCCGCCAGAAACACCCCAATAGACAAACACCTGACTGAACACAGGACAATACACTACAGTACACAAAAAGAAAGCACAAAAGCTCTTTAGGGTCACGACAGAGACAGCAGACACTGCTAAACAGCTCCAGACACACCAAAACACTAACCAGCACAGCCCATACACAACCAATCAGAAAAACACACAAACTGTGATTCAAAGTAAAAATGAAAGTAACTGCACAGTTCCTGGATTGCAGAATGCATGATCCATGTCATCACTTCCTGGGCAGATGTGTCACATTTTCAGCAGATGCATAATTTTTTTAAGCTAGTAGTCAATGCGTCTGTTTCACACAAGGCTTGACAAGGCACTATGCGGTTATTCAGACACGTTGGCTGGGAAGCATACTTTTTTGGCTGATGCAATGGCTGCAAAATTCACTCTTTAGGCTCATGTGGACTATTTCTTTTATGCAATAGGACAAATGTGTGTTTTTAGTGTATTGTGATGTGCAATGCATGTAATCATTTACAGGGATTGCTGTGTTGGATGTGGATAGTTGAGGTGACCTGCTTACTGTATTTGCATGTGTTTAATGTGTGTGTTGACATTGTACATATGTGTGAGTTCATGCTTTTTAGGGATCATACTATTCATAGGGCCCAATCCCTGTGGTAGCGCAAGGGCACACCTTATAAGAGGTGCCCCGTGTAACAAATTAATATTAGTGCCCGAAAACATTGCTTTAGTTTCCCCGAAGGATGCCACAAACTTGCTCTCCCATGAGTCAGGGCACCCACATCCAAGACAACGCAGCCTAATGGCAAACTGCGCCATGTACCACAAGAAGGTAGCAGTCTGTGGAGAAAATTGGGAGGGTTATATTTTCCCTTGCAGGCAAGTGCTGCGATTGGCTGCAAGCACCTGGAAGGGGAAGTATGGATGGCACCATAATATTGGTTGAATATATGGCATTCATATTCAAGGGTCATACCCCAGTGGAAATTAACAGTGTCATCATTTGTGGCCCACATGATGGTCACTCATGCTGATGGTACCATGCTAGATCACCATGCATGCTTTGGTGTGACCTCCTACAAAGTGCTGACAGTAAGGCTGAGTAAATCACACCAAAGCTACACTCTGCATCAAGGGAGTGTTGCTTGTGCTTAGCAGTGGGTGTGTTTAAATGCAAAACTCATGTAGTTTGACACTGAGTCAGGTGATGAGACTCACATGGACCTGGCAGTCCACAACTTGACAGACATTCCCAAGTAGAGCCAGAACAAGGATGTATCAATTGATGTAACCTTGGCTTGAATATTTCCTTGTGTCCTGCATGCTGTTGCTCACATTGGCCATGTAGAACTATTCCATGAATGGTTTATGTGCAGGGAAGTGTTGAGAGAACCCACCATATCATGTTGTGATGCACAAACATCGACTGTATGGCCTTGTGTCTAGAAGTGTACGTGTGGGACATGCACATTGCAATTGCACATAGTCTTTACCACCAAGCGTAGCCCATGATTTGTGGGTTACAAGACCAGCTTGTCTAGCCACAACTAGTCAGGTGTAGATCAATCATAAATATGATTGCCATTGGTACCCATCACAATATGTTTACAGGTTGTTTGGTTATTTGAAGTTTGGTGATAGCTATGCATTCAGACATGAAGTTCACCTGTGATATTTTAGCCACATTGGAACACTATATCTTAGGATGAATCGGTGCATGGCACCTTAGCTGGATTGACCTTGTTTTATTTGATTTCTGATGCTCAATTGTTACATATTCTGAATCTGGGTGTTGTGTCTTCACATTCGCACCAAGACTACTGAGAGAGCGAAACCATTGTTTGTATCTGAGTTCGATATACCAACATGGTAGGCTACATCACTGCTTGTCCCTTTGGCATCTTAGCGTAGTGGGACAAGTGTGGCTACATTCTCACTAGGTAGACACTGTTGCACTGGCAAAGTATAGTATGTAACATTTGTATGTGCAATATAAGATTGTTAGAACCGGCGGTCTTTAATTGGCAGAGGTATACACTTCTGACAAATAGGGACCCACCAACTCCAGTCAGGGCAAGGGGATTACACACTCAGATAACCCCTGCTACCCCCTTGGTAGCTTGGCAGAGCAGACAGGCTTATCTCAGAGGCAGTGTGTTAAGCATTTATGACCACATACAGTAATAAAGTGAATACACTACAAATGGACACAACACAGGAGTTATTATAAAAATAGTATTTTTATATAAGGCTTAGCACAAGACCAAATAACGACAAAAATATACCACAATCTTAATAAATACTCTTTGGAAGGAAAAATAATAGTTCCGGTAAAGTTTCTTCTTAGGAAATAGTTCTTTAGCAACAAAAGTAAGTATTCTTCTGAAAACACAGTTCTTGGCAACAATGTGACCCCCACAGGAGTCACACGACGTCGAGTTTACGATATTCCAAAGGTTCGGCGTCGACCGCGAGGAGCGCTACGTCGAGCCTGGAGTTGCAACAGAACCCACAAACACAGTACCTTTGGAAATGAAGAAAACGGTAATCCACGGCGTCGAGATGTCGGCGTCGAGGTCGGCGTCGATCGTGCCTCGGATTCGGGTCGATCCGCAGCGGCATCGAGAGGTGTCGGGCCGGAGCAGCGCTCACGGCATCGAGAAGGGCGTCGAGTCGATGCGATCAGCAGCGGCGTCGAGACGGGGTCGCTTAGAGCTGGAGCCGATACTCACTACTCAGCGGCGTCGATACTACGTCAAGACGGGGTCACTTGGAGCTGGAGCCGATACTCGCTGCTCCTGGCGTCGCTACTGGCGTCGATCGGGCCCGGCGGCCGGCGTCGAAGACTCGGAACACTGGAGCCGTTACTCACGATGTTGAGCTGGATTCGGCGGCATTGGCGGCGTCGAGACTGCAGATTTCCCCTGTGCACTGGAAATAACACTTTCCAGCAACCAGCAATTCAGTAGAGTGTGAAGTCCTTTGGCCCTGTGACTTCAGCAGGAGGCTGGCACTCTTCCAGCCCTTGGAGATTTTCTAGCAAGCTTTTGAGAGTACACACCAAGTTCCTCTCTCCTTGTTCCTTGGCAAAAATAAAGAAGCAGCTTCAGGTTCCCCCCAGCAAACAGCACACTGGCAGAAGGGGGCGGCAAGTCCTTAGATCAGCAGGCTTCTTGTCCTTGGTAGAGGTTTCCTTGTCAGAAGTGATCTGAGTTCTTGGTTCAGGGGTCCTTCTCTTATACCCCTTTTCTGCTTTGTTCCCTTTGTACAAGCAGGGAAATTCCCCCCATCCTGGGTTTGTTGTGGGTGTTGCCAGGCAGAGGCACCTGGCCTATTCACTGAGCAGGGCAGGGTCCTCAGCCGCCCAGCAGGAGGCGGAGCCAGTATTGCCACTGGCAGGAGCAGGGCTATCAGTCGCCCGGCAGGAGGTGGAGCCAGCATTGTGTCAGGCAGGGCAGGCTATCAGGGACTACTCTTCCCCCACTCTAAGTGTAGATGCCTCATTCACCCCACACTGACTCATCCAGCCCCTGACACACACACCAAACCAGCAGAGACCGGTGGATAGTTGGACAAGAAAATAGCCACTTTCTAAAAGGGCTATATCAAAAATAGAATTTAAAAACCATCCATCCTAAAGGGTGTGTTATTAAATTCTGAGTTCAGGGATACTAAACTCGACCTGCTACCATGCTCCCTGAGTCAGTTAGATTATAATGGAGTTAATAATCAGTCTGCCCAGTCTGGCCTAGAGGAGGCAGGTAGCCCTTCAATAGTGAAAAACGAAAATGGCTGTAATTCACTATTAGGTCATGCCACACACATCAGGGCATGACCTACCTTTTACCCACAATGCACCCAGCCCTAGGGCCTACCATAGAGGTGTCTGAAATGTGGCAAAGTGAAGGTTTTAGAGACTGGCAAGTAGGTTTCCTTGCCAAGTCGACATGGCAGTCAGGGACTGCACACAGGCTCTGCGATGGCAGGCCTGAGACACATTTTACACGCTGCTTCTGTGGGTGGCACAACCAGTGCTGCAAGCCCACCAGCAGCAGTTAACTTACATGCCCTTGGCACACGCAGTGCACTAGACTAGGGTCTGAACAGTAAGTCAACCAAGCCAATCATGGTAACACCAATCAATGTAACAATTTTAACATAGGGAGCACTTGCACTGTGGCACTGATCAGCAGTGGCACAGTGCCCAAAGCAATATTCCAGCAAAAACATTGTAAACAGAGGAGGCAAACGGAAAAAAATGGAGGAGAGACTCATGCCAATGATGCCAGGTCTAACACGTGTCCCCTCCAGCTGAAATGTGGGGAGAACTACCCTTCACCCAGGGAGTCCTCATCACTAAGGCGGAAAAATTTGCAGTGTATTCACTTTATTACTGTATGTGGTCATAAATGCTTAACACACTGCCTCTGAGATAAGCCTGTCTGCTCTGCCAAGCTACCAAGGGGGTAGCAGGGGTTATCTGAGTGTGTAATCCCCTTGCCCTGACTAGAGAAGGTGGGTCCCTATTTGTCAGAAGTGTATACCTCTGCCAACTAGAGACCGCCGGTTCTAACAAAGATCTTCTAATAGATTTCATATTTGATGCAGATTTTGATGTAGCATATGTAGACTATAGGTTTGGGACTATGTTCCCATGCACCTACCATTTGGATCACTTCACAGTCATCATACTATTAATTGACTCTACTATTGTCACAAGTATGAGGCTGTTCAAGCGGCTGGCTGTAGGAGACACACACATACACACAGAGTCATAGTACACTATCTACTTTAGCACACCATGTTCATTATGGTTGGCATTGGAGGACTATTTGCTACAGGTAGTTGGCATGCACACTATTTTGTTTATACCAGATGTTGTTTAATGCTGTTTGTTACACATAGCTACAAACATTTTCTATGTGACAATAGCATGTGTGATGTGAATGTTTTGATATTTATTGTGACTATGAATTCTAAATGCTGACACACTGGTAGTGTTTATATATTTATTCACATATATAATTCCACAACGACTACCACCTCTTCCAGGTCAGTCCAGCCGCACTTTCCCCAGTAGTTTGAAAAAACAACAGCGAAACCACCGGTCCAGTGGTAGGTGACTTTTATTGTTTTTCTTGCATCTTGGCAACACCTCCCATAAAAAGCTTACGTGTTTCGGCTTGCACCTTCATCTGGGCTATCCCATCTAACCCACAACCACTGTTTAAAAAGCAACAAAAACTCATGCATTCACATCCCATTCTTCCTGTTGGCAACATCTAGAGTGTTAAAAGAGAGATTTTTGTCAATGGGTGTCTGCCATATTGTAATTGTAATTTCAAAGTGCAGTCTTAAAGAAGCATCATGGGTTCACAGAGCAACATCAATAGGAATTCATAACTTGAACCCAAAATAGGAAAAAGGTGTGTGGAGGGGCAGGAAAAATGTGGAAAATATACACCAATAAATAAATAAATTACCAGGCTGGAAACATAAATATTCCTACATATAAATCAACCAAGTGGCATAGTGAGTGCTAGAATAGTACGGTTGTAGGTAGAAATGATTCAATGGGTTCCATATAAACGTGTCAATCTGCCGGTCATAAATATACCAACATAATTCCTATATGAATATCATTGAATACAATAAATCTTGATCCTGCAGGAGTCAAAGTCAAAGATGCTTCTATCGTATTGCACAAAACCCAGAAAGTGGACTAATATAGCAAACCTATATATAAAGTGCTCATGCTGCATAGTGCACAAATCTCTAAAGTGCACTGACCTACATCAAATGTCTGCATAGGCCAAAATAGCCCACACTATACAACATCCTCCTCTTCCAGCTAGAAGGAATGTAAAGTGCAAGTTTATCTGTAAACAACCAACATATCATAATTAGCCACCCTCAGGAAGATCTCAATAAATAATCTGTAGAGATTGAATATGTTCACTAATCCAGTCATGAACATATACAAAATGAATAATTCAATGCAATATTACAATACAAATATGTGTAGATGAATCCATCCCTAATACCCTAAAACATTAGATGGCTTCAGATGACCCTAATAGCCCCAGACTTCAGCCCATATCATGTTAAAAAGCTCAGTAAATGTGCCACAGAAGTAACACAATCCCATTATATTGTTATCTAATACTTTGTAAAGTGCAAGTGCATTCTAAATTGACATCTAACGGTGGTACCAGTGGGTCAGTTTGGAAAAAATACATATATATTACCATCACTGCATTTATGTATGAAATAAAAGGGGAAAACCAACCAAGGTATTAAAAACATCCCAGAGGAAAAAAAATGTTATAGAGGGGTTTTCTCACTACTCATGTATAAAACACACCCTCGACCAGGACTAATAATGGGGCAAGGAACACAGTACAAATCAAAGCAGACTCATAAATGGACATGGAGTTCCGCATCAATATTATGACTCCATGGTTTTCGGTACCAAGAAGGATGATCATACGTAATTCACATTTGCACAATTCTAACTCCCTGTTACCTCTACATGGATGCGCTTTGATGTGTTTCAAACCATAATATTCAAAGGAGGTCATGACACTTTGATGCTGGTCCCAATAATGCTGCATATAGGTACACCGTTTCAAGTAGTCATCAATTTGTGACATCATGTAAGTCACTCATGTATCTGTGACATTTTTTTGAATGACATGGTCCACTTTGATGTGGCTCCTCATCTTCCTCATCCTCACCGACCGGCTGTTGCCGCTCCTCATTGGCATTAGTCCATGGTACATTTGTCTGCATACAAATATTGTGCAATAAGCAGCAAACAAGTATAATTTTGCATACCATTGGTGGTGAGTAGAGCAATTGGCCACCAGACATATCCAGACTCCTGAAGCGTGATATGAGTACACCAAATGTCCTCTCTACTATGGAAAGAGTCTTACTTGGGGCATCATTGTACCTCAGCTTGGGTTCCATCTGGGGTTTTCTAGGTGGAGTTATCACCCACAGCTGCATAGCATATCCTTGGTCAGCTGCAAAGACAGGAGGGGTAAACTTAGTTAAGAGGTATGACAAGGGATGGCCCCACATTCATGTGCATTCTGTTATATGTCCTAAATGACTCATACACTTTGCCTACTGCAAAACACGTGTTATGACATTGTGTGGCATACACACAAGTAGGAATTGGATATGACTGACTCTGAGCTACACATACAGGTGTACTGTCCTCTGTGATTCACTTACTATTTGTCACACTTGTGAGTGCCAATGCCATGAAGGTGATGATTTTTTACCAGTTAGGAGAGTCAATTAGTCATTGAGTAAACAAATCTTCCACATTCATCTATTCTGTCTATTATTGACAACTTATGCCATTTCTGATACACGTCTACAACCTGTAGCTGGAGCAGGTGATGCTGTGTACTTCAGTCACACATAGTTGGCAGTGAGAGCTGGTGTCAATGTTGTTCAATATCTACTGCCATGGGGAGTGTAGTGAGTGCATTTCAATGTGGGATATGATAGCTTACACATGGCAGTGCACTGTGTCCACTATGTTGACAGTACACAAGATGTTTGAGTTATGTGGGAGTCTTGTGATGTACAGTGCAACTGGTGCACTAACCACACTACACTGCCACACTGCTTAGGGACATTGTAGAACATGTTTTCCACATGATTCTATGTACAGGGTTTGGTGCCTGCACTGGTAGAATATGTGAGGCATTGGTCCAAGACAGGCACATTATTCTCAAGATGACTGCATTGTTGGCTCTCATGATAGATGTAGTTTGTGCATGAGGCTGCACCTTGCTGCACAGTCTGGAGCCTTGGAGGACTAATTGATTGGTTTGTGCACCACAAAACGGTCTGCACATAGGATGCGGTTTGTGCATATGATGAGTAATGTATTTTAGCATGGTAGACAGGATCTTTCGAGGTTAAAATATGATTCAATTTCTCAGTTTGCAGGTCTGGGATACATCACATGCCTCATGACACATGGGATTTACTTGTGGACACACAGACAAAAGAAAGGAAATCCCTTATATCAAAACAGTATTTGGACAAAGCATTTCACATAGTGTTGCATTAGTGACGCTCTTTCATACAATTGAATTTCATACGTAGGGCACACACAGGGCCTCATTTAGCAGTTGTTGCTACATGGCAGCACTGGATGTCACCTGGCTGCGCTGACCCGCATCCAAAGTAAAGGACTAGAATATGCCATATTCATAACATATAGCACATCCATAGTCCATCCATATGTGCACCATTGCACTAGCGCCAACACCCCCCTTTCACTATGGTGCACTAGTGTCAGCGTTGTGTCCTCAAATAACTTAATACTTTAAGGGCCTCTTCACTGCAGCAAAATCAAACAATACATGCAATTGCCTCATTTTGTGTGTCACACGGAATGCAGGACACATAGGACCAAATATACGACCATGTAATTTTGCGAGTCGCAAATTGCTCTCAAATGCGAGTTGCAAAATGACATATAAAACAGTGTTAGAGACACTGTTTGCGATTCTCAATGGGGTTGCAAATTGCATGCCTCATCAATATTCATGAGGCACTCGCAATTTGCATCCCCATTGAGAATGGCTGGCCCTCCCAGGTATTGTGGCCTGCTGGGCTCAGCAGACCTCCATGTCTGGGAATGCTTTTAAATAAAGCAGCTTTTTTGTTTTGTTTAAATGCAGCCCGTTTTCCTTAAAGGAATACAGGATGCATTTAAAAAAAAAAAAAACATTTTCGTTTCATTTTGTAATGGCAGGTAGTGGTCCCTGGGACCACTGCCTGCCCCTACAAAATATTTTCCCCTGCATTTGCAAAGGGGATGGGGTCCATGTGCGAATGTGAGGTTGCAAAACATTCGCACATGGACTGTGGGGTCGCTATTAGGAAAGGAACGCCCCTTAATAATAGTGAGTCACTAAACACTATTTTGCGAGTCACAATTTATTTGTGACTCGCAAACTAGTATTTGTACATGGCCCACAGGATTTTTGCATGCACAAATAGCTCGTAAACCCGTTTTGCGCATGGAAAATACCATCATACATCTAGCCCATAGTATTGGACATGACAAAGAGACATTTCATTATGTATCCTTCTTTCACCTTCCCTTGGGAGGCACACTATTAGCAAACAGTCCCAGGGTCCCTGACCCTTAGATATGTGGAAATGTGTGAGATATTCTGTGGTGTTGTATGGCAAAAACCTCTGCAAGGACCATGAGGCACATCCTTAACGTAGGGCGAGGCACTGCTGCACTTTGCTCTGACTTGCCTTACTGCATATCTATGATGCTATGCAAGAGCACACAGGCTTCCTTTGCATTGCCTCATTGATATGAGTTGAAGATTTGCTCCAGCAGAGCATCATGAATAGGGTTCACTGACAAAATATCGAGTGACAAAATATTGTGTTCCCAAAATATCGGGACATAAATATCGATGTCAAAAATATCGACATCCTATCTTTATAATGGTAAGTACTAAAATATCGAGAAAAAAAATTGTTGTTAAAAATAAATTAAATAATACATATAACTTATTTTTTTTGAATTATTAGAAAATGTTAGGAATTATAAGTAATAAATATAATGTAAACATAAATTAAACAGATATATAAAATGTAATATATATATTTAATAAATAATGAATAAATAAGGTGGCTTGGCAAGCCAACATGGTGGACGTGTGCTGAGCGAACTCCGTCCAGCCCGCCATACATCCTTAATTTATCCTGGTCCTCTGACAACTACTTGCTCGCCAACGACGTCTGAATAGTCCCATGGCCTGAGTGGTGTTGATCTGGGAAGTTCTGAGCCGCCCCCGAGATTCGCAGAGGCATATCTTTGAGCGGACCGCGAGAAGGCCGCGTGACCACGGGACCTGGATGGCTGGGCGGCCGCACTGACGGTCGGCAGCCGCCCGCAGTGGAGGAGAGAGCGGCAGTCTCGGCATCAGTCCACAGAGCGGGAGCGGTGTGAAACGCTCTGGAGACTGACACCTGGGCTGAAGGAGCTGGCGGTGAGCTGACTGCAGCTGGATCGAGCCGCGGCGGGGAGGTGAGGAGCGGCACTCTGGGGCAGGAGTCGCTGCAATACCTGGTGTCCCGTGGGTCCCCTGGAGTGCTCACGTCCCGTGCGGTATCCCAGAAGACGGCAGTAGCGGCGCATGAGGTCCGGGGACATGTGTGGCCAGGGATCCGGCGGAGTGAAGCTTGCCTCCTTGGCCCCTCCCCCCCTCACTGGGCATACCTAGAAGCGAGCGCTTGGTAGCGTGGTCGCCTCGCGGAGGACAGCGGCAAAGGCTTGCTGAGGATCCATAGGCCCATTCGGGGCAGCAGCGGGAGCGGATCCCACCCCCCCTTCCAGCTTCGAGGAGCACGCCCATCAGCAGTCTATCGGGCCGTTGGAGTGCTCTCAGGGACCGTGCGACTAGTGCCACTCGGGGCACGCTGGGGGGGGGGGTGTGCAGCTGAGAGAGTGGCGGTATTAGGGGCATACGGGGGGAGCGGCTGGTACTCCCTGGTTGCAGCAGGTTCGGCGGTCGGTCGGGCCGCACAGAAGTTGCCGGGGACACTGGTTGGGCCTACAGTGGTACAGACTCCCTGATTGCGGGTTGGCCTTGGTTGTAGGGCAGCGCACCACCGGATCCTGGTCAGTGGTCGGTCGGGCCGCCGAGGCTCGCGGTGGAGTGGTGATTGTTCCGGTTCCCTGCTCTTCTTTTCCCTTGGCTCGTGTGAGGAGTGACGAAGGTGGCCTTGATGCGCGACAAGGGAGGAGGTGGCTCGACAAAGCAGGGCCCCATTGACAAATACACTGGAGCGGGGTGGCAGCCGGGTCGACAGGAGGACAAGCGGGGACGGTACCCGATAATGCAGCACTCATCACAGCCATTACTCAATCGAGAGACATGCTGGACACGAAAATAGGGGCGGTATACGTGACTTGTGCGACAGCAGCGACAGTTATTCATGGCAGCGAAGGCCCGCCTGAGGGACCTCAAGCTTCCCTATGCTCTCCTGTTCCCTGCCCACCTTCGGGTGGTGTACCGCTCCTGCACACACTTTTTCGACACTCCGGAGGAGGTGTTTAAATGGACAGACGAGACAGTGCGGGTGAGGGTCCACACACGCCACCTGGGAGAGAATTGGATTCCTCATCAAGCAAGATGGCCCGGAGAGGTCCCTGGGGGCAGCTGAAGAGTAACAGACGGTCGAGGTCACGGACTCGCTCCCGGTCCTGTGGCACATCCTCTGGGGGAGGCTCGGTGCCAGGGTGCCAGTTATCGGCAGATTGATGATTAGGTCCACGAGGAGCTGCAGAGCACTACATTGCCTAATTGTTTAACACTGGTCGGAGGAGACTCTGATATGGGCCGGTTTCTCTGCCGGGCACTTGCCGGCGGGGGACATGCCCAGGGACCAGGGGCTGTATGTTGGGGATCCATTGGTTGGAGCGGACTCCAGTCCCCCGTTGGGGACCCTGGTCCAGCCCCACCGTGACAGATGTTTCAATGTTCTTGAGGTATAGGGTGGGGGGTTTGTTGGGGGGGTTGGTTTTGTTGTCTGATCGCACGGCTACTGCTGGGTCATTGCTGTTCTCCCTTGTACCCAAATGTCCCCACAATTGCTATGGGTGCAGATGTCTGCCCAGATGGCTATTACGCCCAGAGGAGAGCAGGTGACACCAGGCACTCTCCGTATTATTAGCTGTAATGTCCGCGGTGCCCTGGATAAAATTAAACGCGGGGCCCTGCTCCGCTACGCAAAGTGAGCCGGAGCCGATATACTTATGCTACAGGAAACACATCTCATGGGTACGAAGGCTCACTGCCTTCAGCGATTTGGCTTTCAGCAGGTCTTCCACTCCGGCTTCGCAAGAGGCTCACGGGGGTGGCGATTCTGATACACCGCAGGATTCCTTTTACTCATGATAGAAAGTGGTCCGACACACAGAGGCGCTACTTATTCTTTCATGGCAAGATTGGGGCAGACCCCCTGGTGCTGGGCTGTGTCTATGCACCTCCCCCTCTGCAGTGGAATTTAGTGGAATGATTGATGACTCTATGGACAGACATGCCGGATATTTTGTCGGTGGTCGGGAGAGACTGGAATGACGTCATGGAGCTGACCAGGGATCGGTGGCGAGTTGGGGGTGGACAGGAGGGGTGCCACACCACGAGATTGCACTACTTAGCGACGTGGCTTGACTGGACTGATGTGTGGCGGCGCCTTAATGGCGACCGCCGGGAATTCACTTATGCGGTGCATGACTCGTACTCCAGACTTGACTACCTCTTTGTCCCCAGGACGGCAGTTGGTAGGGTGGAGATCCTGCCCCGGGGCCTCTCCGACCATTCCCCGATAGCTCTTACGCTTCAGACTGGGCGAGGACGATAGCCATTTAGGTGGCACCTCTCAGTATGGCATCTGCAGAATGGTGAATACAGAGAACATATGAGTGACGCCCTTGATCACTACTTAACAACTAATGCAATTTCCGTCTCCGGTGCTGAGACCTTGTGGGAGGCTCTGATGCCCACTCTGAGGGGGGTAGATATTTCTTGGTGTGCGGCGGCACGTAGGAAACGTAGAGAGCGGTTAATTGGAAATGGAAGCTCTTGAGCGCAGGAGCCGCGAAGCAGGAGGGGGCCAATTTCGGAGGCAATTATTGATGGCCCAGCAGAGCTATGCGGCCGAATTGATGGACAAAGCCCATCAGGCCTGGCTAGCGACTCGCAGCAGAGAGTATCAGTGGGGAGATAAGATGCTGCATCGACTGGGCCAGGGAACCTTCCATTCCCAGGCCCTGCTCGGCATGACAGACCAGGCGGGAGAACCACTTACGGACCCCCTAGCCATTGCGGAAAGTTTCGTAGAATATTATGCGGCCCTATATGAGCCCAAGGAATGCCTATCGCCTGCTGTTATAGACAAATTTATCACTGATCTACCGCCCAAAACAGTGTCAGATGAGGTGAGGGACCAGCTGGAGCTCCCATTGACAGATGAAGAATTGGGTGCGGCGTTGGGGGAACTTAACCCCTGAAAGGCGCTGGGGCCCAATGGATTCCCCAGTGAATTCTTCCGGAGCCATTTTGTACAGTTGGCCCCTAATTTTTGCCCCGTAATAGAAGAGGCTCGAGAGCGAGGCTTGCTCCCTCCAGATTGGAGACACGCGGAGGTGGTGGTGTTCCATAAACCGGGCAGGCCACCGTAGCAGCATGCTTCATATCATCCCATTTCTCTTTTAAATGTGGAAGCTAAGGTCTTGTCCAAGGCCTTGGCCAATCGCCTTCTGCGCCACATCTCCACCCTGGTGAATCCGGACCAGGCTGGATTTATGCCTCAGAGGGCAACCAGGCACAATATTAGGCGAGCGCATGTGGCGATAGCTGCTCCACGGCGGTTGGGGGAACCAGCGGCGCTTCTATTGGCCGACATGGACAGGGCGTTTGACTACCTAAGCTGGGTTTATCTCTTTGCTCTGTTGAGACGACTTAACTTTGGACCACGCTTTCTCTCCTACCTCATGCTCCAATACACAGACCTGACGGCACCGGTGCGGGTGGTTGGGGCAGCATCCTCTTCCTTCTCCATCGGACGGGGCACGAGGCAGGGCTGCCCCCTGTCCCCGTATTTGTTCGCGCTAGCCATGGAGCCTCTAGCTGCTTGGGTGCGTATAGATGCGCAGGTTTGGGGGTTTGAATGGGCCCCAGGCCTGTCTGACAGGATCGCATTGTATGCGGACGATGTCCTCTTCTTCTTTACGGCCATAGATAGGACAGGGCCATGACTGCTGCGAATTATGCAGATCTTTGGGGAGACCTCAGGACTTTATATGAATCCCCGCAAATCGACAATATGGCTTCTGGGAGAGCAGACGGGCTTGAGCACGTGGATCCCCTTGGTTCAGCAGGCGGTGGGGGGACTGAAATATCTAGGGGTGTTCTTGTCAGATGTCCCCGCGATCTCCTGGGAGCAAAGTTTGACTCCCATATGGGCACGGACCCAGGAAGACATTAAGTCCTGGTCTCGTATGTCCCTATCACTGTATGGCAGGTCGGCCATCTTCAAAATGGTGGCACTCCCCTAGCTCCTCTATCAGCTGCAAAACAATCCACGTCAGATCTCGCCCCCGATGGTTCCGGCAGGTGAATGCAGCGCTTGGACAGTTCTTATGGGAGGGGGGTAAGGTTCAAGTAGCTCTGCGTACATGTTTCTTGTCAACATACTGCGGGGGGCTGGCGTCCTCGGATGTCCTATCGTATTACCAAGCTTTGCATCTATTGGTCCTCAACGAGTGGTGGTCCGGTGATAGAGGAGATCCGGCATACGCTGTTGAGCGATGGCATATGGGACACCATTCAGTACACACAATTCTATACTCGCCGCCCTTGAGGCGCTCTCTGCCGGCTGTTACGAGGGTGGTATTCCTGATTTGGAGACAGGCACTGCGACGGATGGGTTGGTGGAATACCTTGACTAGGGAGACCTCCCTCTGGAACAATGGGTGTCTACCTCAATTGGCGGCGTTGCAGGGGTTTCGGGGGTGGGACAATATAGGCATCTCAGTACTGGCGGATGTCATGAGGGGCCTGACACTCAAATCCTTCCAAGATCTTCAGGCCGATATTCATATGCCACGGTCCCAGTTCTTTCGCTACCTTCAATTTCGGCATGCCCTATCCCCTGCCCTAGAGGGCATAGAGTCCCTGCCGGAATTCAGTCCACTGGAAGCAAAGGTTTTCATGAGAGACTTGCCAGACCAGAAAATTTCCCATATATACCAGTCCCTGGTTATACATTTCTCCTCTACACTGCAGAAGCTCCGGGGGGACTGGGAGGAGGACGTGGGTTCATTGGAGGAGGAGGACTGGTCGGAGGCCCTGGCTGCACCGCGGGGTGCGGCTATAGCTATGCGACTTGTCCAGTTCAAGTACCTTTACAGGGTCTACTATACATGGGTCCGCTTGTGGAGGGTGGGGTTGATTGCCTCCCCCGAGTGTCTTCGCTGCGGGCGGGAGGAGGGCACATTCATTCACACGGTATGGCATTGTCTGTCTTTGGATCGTTTTTGGAGGGTGGTGTTTGACTGTCTATCGGAAGTCCTGGGGTGGAGACTCTCACGCACACCCTAATTGGCCTTGCTGCACGTCATGGAGGGGATAGGCGGTAATATTTACAAGAGACACCTCATGCTGTTGGGTCTCATGCTGGCGAAGAGGGACATCGCCAGGGCATGGAAGGCACCTAGGGCCCCGCCCTTGGCCGCATGGAAGAACGGGCTGGACTTTTGTATGGGGTTGGAACAGCCTATCTTCGTTGCCAGGGGATTCCCACGCAAGCACTATAAGATCTGGAGATGCTGGGCGGACTATCGAGGTGAAGTACTGGGTATTTTAAGCCCAGCAGTGCAGGGGCACACACCCTATGACTTCTGGGTTCTCCCTGTTTCAGACCTACAGAAACACAGAGTCTTCTGGGTGAAGTCAAAGATCAGTTTATTGGCTGCAGACCAATTACAGGTATCCTAGAAGTACAACAGCGTGTATGTTCTCAGGAGACTGCTAAAAATCACAGAAACGGGCTTCTCCTTAAATACAGATTTTCCTGCCTCAGGCATACATTCCTAGGTTTATGATATGGCAATATACAAGTGTACAGTTCAAACGAAAGAGCAGAGTCATGATGACCATCCCACATTCCAGTTAAACCAGCCCATAATTATTTACACAGCAAGACTGAGATCCCACATCAGATATCGATAGGCCCCAATAAACTCGGGCAGCTCCTGTTGATAGAAACAAGTCATAAAGCAGGAACAGTCAGGTGTGAAAGAGATTAGCCGAAGGCTCGTGTAGGATGAAAGGGTTTTATGGTGTGTCAAGCCCTGATGCTAATCACAGGTGGCCAGGGGACGGGGTGCTCATGAGACCGGACTGACCTGGGGCAGCAGAGCCAGCTGCCCAGGTCACAGGGAAGTCAAAGGAAAGCACATGTACTGTGAGGCCCGCATTTGCTTCATTATAGCCTATGTGAGGGCAATCATAAGATGGCCACCGCTCCAAGATGGAACCCGCGTAGTAATGTAAAATAACGTGTACACAGTGCATTCATAGCTAGAACGTTATACAAAGCACTTGTACATACCGCATTAACCATTTGCGGTTCGCCAATACCGGGATAGACAGGGGTAGGGCCCGGTCCCCTACGCGGTCCCAAATATTAAAGTACGACAGACCCTCCTTTTGCCCTTACATAGGCAATCACTATACTCATCTTAATCCGAGTCTAGGTCAATGTTCACGAAGTCATGGAGATGTTGCTGTAGCATCATCCTATTACTTAGCTCGTCCCTCGATACAGGTTTCCTTACACATAATGTAGCACAGAGGCCACATATCGCAGGAGCACACTGTATGCACAGACAGAACAGGAAAAGAATCGCTAAGATCATTCCAATGACCATCAGAACTTTCCAACCCCAGGCAGATATCAGTTCCCAGAACCAGTGACCAATCTCCTTTATCCACGTGTATGGATTCAGATATTTTATGCAGTTTGGAGATGGCTTGATATACTGTTGGAGCGTTATCTGGTATGAAAATGCAACAACTGGATTGGATAACCTTACATACCCCACCACGGTCTGCAAGTATAACGTCTAGAACCATGCGGTTCTGCAAAGTCATAAGGCGATCTGCTTGGAGCTCAGCTGTCAAATTACCAAGGGCACCAGCCGTTACATTGACAGTGGATTCAACCACCCGAGTCAGTTGTCTCAAGTTCCTACTATTTACCATAGGTCCCCAAAACGGCAGAAAACCCAAAAAGAAGTCTCCTGCTTCCTGACCGGCAGTATCCTCCTTACTAATCACGCCTCTCACAACTCTGGTCTTGTGATAGTCAGAGGCAGCGGTAAATGTTGGCGGTAGCAAGTTTGCAATATAACATGTGCCCGAGAAATCAGGGGGCAACCATGTATATGCAGGGGAAAACTGTGACGGAAAAGTGTACGTTTCAGTACAGTCACTTCTCCCCAGCTGAGCTCTTGGATTCTGACCATAACCTTGTAAACAGAACCGACCTATGTGGGGTACGACCCAGATTGGGGATGAGATTTTTCGCTGTCTTTCACCCAGACTAACACTATACCCCGTTGCGTTCCACCCTACATAAGCTCTCAATTCTTCCTTGGGAATGGATGAGTATGCATCGATATCTCTGCTCATATCGGCAACTCCTTTCATTAAGGCCTTATTATTGGTGATAGGTCTGATGGAACGCGGTTGTCGCGGGGAGTACGTATCTAGAGCATAGAGGAACATGGTCTGGAATGCCCATGACGATCCATTGTAACTATACGGCAGCACTAGATAGGGAATACCCTTATTGATGGTATGTGGCATTAACCCACACACCCAGCAATTGGGTGTATTCATGACTAGTTGGTGCTGGTGCAGGAGCTGAATAAACGAGTTATTTACAAATTCTGATCGTCTGGTTTGTTCGTGCTCAGGCAGAGGGTGAAAAGAGTGTGAGGAGACAGTAGGAGGAGGTATGGGCTGTACAGTGGGGGCAATGGGCTCTTGAGAGGAGAAGAATTCAAATCCTACGGTAAACATTATCATACTACACAGTATAAATAGACACAAAAATACAAAACATTTGCTTTTCATAATTGTACATGTCCTTGCTTTAAAGTTCATTTCCTCAACGGGTCTCTCCATCTTAAAAAACTCCATCCTCTACTCGGGCCGCTCGCGGCGGATGAGTTTCTTCTGCTAAGGAGTACGCCTGTCAGCCCAGGGAACGCCCTAGACCAACCAGAACCGTCGACCTAACATCTTCGGCCTGTACCCCAAAGTCTTGGCACCGCGACCCTGCGGCTGAACCCGGATGGTGGTTCGAAAAACAAAAATCAAGAAAGTCCTTCAGATGGGAGAGCTCATAATGTCAAAAAAGAAAATAGTAAGGAAATCTTTATTTGTCCATAGGCCTTTGTCTCAAATTGTAGCGGAGACGGCCAGGTGCTGTTTGATCTTGAAACAAGAGTTCAGGCTCTGTGGTGTCCAATCGATTTGACGGTGGCACAGCTTCTTGCAAAATATCGTTACTCTCTTGGTCTGAAGCTGTGTCTCTTATGCGTGCATCACTGAATGGTACAAAACGAGGTACAGTGTCTGTTTCAGAGTCGGCGATACCCTCCTGGACCCACCGGTCATATGGCAGGGGCAAGGGGATTACCTTGCAGTGGGTGCCATGGACCCAATTCTTTTTCCCTTTCACTCGAACCGCTGATCTTGTTGACAGAAGTACAAGGTGGGGGCCGATCCAACGAGGCTCGTCGTTGCTCTTGCGCTGGAAATTTCTAATCAGCACCCATGTGCCAGGGTCGATAGGGTGTCCAGGAGTTTCAGAAGCTTGGGGAAGAGTATCATGCACCTGTTGGTGTAAAACACGTAGTTTAGCCGTCAAATCATACAAGTAATCAAGCAGTACTGGATGCTCGATTTCACTGAATTTCGTAGGTCTTGGCACACCCCATACGTTGGCCGGGCGGCCAAAAACAACTTCATAAGGACTAAGTCCCACTCGTGAGTGTACGGTCATTCTGGTGGACAGGAGTGCTAAAGGCAGAGCGTTAGGCCATTTAAGACCGGTGCTCGCCTGTATTTTGGCCAGCTTGAGTTTTAGAGCGCCGTTGTAGCGCTCTACTAATCCAGCTGATTGGGGGTGATTTGCAGCGTGAAACTTCTGCTTAATACCTAGCCCCTCACACACATTCTTCATCACTTTACCCACAAACTCACTTCCATTATCACACCACACCATTCTTGGCATTCCAAACCTAGGGAAAAATTCTTTCACAAGGACTTTGGCTGTGGATAGGGCAGTGTTATCTTTTAGAGGATTGGCCTCTACCCATTTTGAAAAAGCGCAGACAACCACCAATACATATTTCAGGTTGTTGCACCTTTCCATGTGGATAAAGTCCAGCTGCAAAACTTCAAATGGGTATGATGGGGGGGCAAAATGACCAGCTGGAGTTGGGGTTCCCCTACCAGGGTTGTACTTCAAACATACCATACAATTCTTGACCACATTCTCTGCACATTTGGGAATTCCAGCATTCTGCCATACTGGAGCCAACAACTTACAAATACCTTTCGTACTGATATGTGCCATTCCATGTGCCATAGTAACTACTGGAAGCACATATGCATCAGGTAACAACCATCGCTTATGTCCTGTCAGATCAATCCAACAACCATTCTCATCCAACTTACCCATACTTTCTCTCCAGTTGCTCAATTCTTTCTCTGTGGCTTCGGCTTGAAGGGACTTCACACTCTCTATTGTGTTTTCACACATTCCAACATCACCAACCCATCTTGCGGGGCCTGCCACATACATTCTAGTCTTCACATCCTGTGCTGTTTCTTTCGCGATCTCATCAGCAAACGCATTCCCACGTCCTACATCATCAGTGATTTTTCTTGTGCGCACTGCATTTCATAATCGCAACTTGCAACGGTAGGAGGGTCAGTGACTCAAGGAGGTCATTCACCAACTTGCCATTCTGAATTTTAGCCCCATGTGACGTCAGGAACCCACGTTCTTTCCACAATCGCCCGAAACTATGAGCCACGCCAAAGGCGTACTGGCTATCTGTGTATATATTCACTCTCATTCCTTCAGACAACACGCATGCTCTTGTGAGGGTGATTAATTCTGCTGCTTGGGCCGAATTATGTGGCACACGTGCAGTTTCCACAACCGTGTGTAAAGTCGTGATAGCATACGCAGCAGTCGTGTCACCATTTGGGAGCTTGAAACATGAACCATCCACCCATAAAGTACCATCACACTCAGTCAGGGGAGTATCTTTGAGATCTACTCTCCCTTTCGTCTCTTCTTCTGTTCTGAACAGGCAATCATGTTGCTCAATCTCATCTAGGTCTGCTGGAATTGGTAATAGTGTAGCTGGATTCAACGTGTTGCATCTCTTTATGTGTATGTGATTTGCTAACAATGTGAGCTCATATCCTGATAATCGCGCACTAGTTAAGTGTTGTGTCTTGGTTCTGTTTAACAATGTATCCACAGCATGTGGAACCATGACAATCAATGTATTATCCATTACTAGACCAGCAGATTGTCGAATGGACATAGCTGCAGCAGCTGTAGCTCTCAGACAGCTTGGCAATGCCCTCGCTACGGGGTCCAAGGTGGACGAAAAATATGCACATGGACGCGGTCTGTCGCCAAACGGCTGTGTTAACACTGATAATGCACAACCATCTTTCTCGTGAACATACAATGTAAAAGGCTTGCTGTAGTCAGGGGTACCCAACACCGGAGCTGAACATAATGCATTGTGCAATTCCAAAAAGCTTTTCTGACACTCTTCAGACCATGGGATAGGATTCGGTGTGTCTTTGCATGTCAATGCTAACAAAGGTTTTGCCAACAAAGAAAAATTTGGGATCCAGTGCCTATAGTATGAGGTAATGCCCAAGAAAGCACGTACTTCTCTCTGTGTTCTTGGCACACTCAACTGTGCAATGGCTTGAATTCTTTCTATGCCCAAGAAAGCACGTACTTCTCTCTGTGTTCTTGGCACACTCAACTGTGCAATGGCTTGAATTCTTTCTGGGGTCAGTTTCCTTCCCTCCTTCAATAAGAGATGACCTAAGTAGGTCACCTCTTGTCGACAATATTGCAGTTTTGAGAGAGACACTTTGTGATGGGAGGCAGACAAATGACGCAACAATGACAATGTAGCTTCTTTGCAAATCTTTTCAGTATCCGCGGCGATTAGTAAATCGTCAACGTACTGGATGAGGATAGCGCCATTAGGTAAAACAAGTGCATCAAGCTGCGCTTTCAAAGCTTGGCTGTATATTGATGGGCTTTCACAGTAGCCCTGGGGAGCGCGTTTAAAACGGAAGCTTCGGCCTCCTAAACTAAAGCCAAAAATGTCTCTGCTCTCCTCTGCAATTGGGATGCTAAAGAAAGCATTCTTTAAATCGATCACTGAGAACCATGCAGCGGAAGCTGGAATCATGGTTAACAAGGCAGTTATATCCGGGACAACTGGAAACTGTGGTACAACAATCTTATTAACCTCTCTAAGATGAATCACAAATCTGTAAACAGGTGGCTGTGAAGGGTCCGTTCGTTTTAAGACAGGTAAAATCGGACTGTTGCAAACGTTACCTCTTGTCTCTTCAATTACACCCTTATCAATCAAATCGCTGACAATTTCTAACAACGCTTTCTGACCTTCATTGGAGATCTTGTACTGGGGAATACGCGGCAATCTGACATTGGCTTTTAAAGTGACCACATATGGCGGTATTTCCAAGAGACCCACATCATTGGGACCAGTAGCCCAAAGGGCATTCGGAAGGGATGACAATTCAGGTGGCATTGCATTTTTAGACAAATACATCGGGGAAATCACTTTCGTGCCTAATGTAAGTTGTACTCCTGAAGGAGAATAATACAGCGTTGCGTGCAATCTTTTCAGCAAATCTAAGCCTAGCAAATTTTCACCACAACCTGTCGTTAAGATGAGAGGTGCTTTTAACTCGCAAGGTCCAACAGAAAGAGACATAGGACTAGAAATCGGGTTTCTAACCGGGGCGCCAGAAAAACCTACTGAAACATTGATGTCGCCAGACAAAGGTGCGCCAGGGAGTTTTGAATGCATAATTGAACTCTTTGCAGCACCAGTGTCTAGCAGAAAGGGCTCCGTTACATTTGCTGTAGTTACTTTGACATATGGTCCGCTCTGATCCACTGGCACTGAAACAACTCCCTCTCTCTGTCTATGGCTGTCCTAGTAATCATTATTTTCTACATTGTCGTCCTCTGCATAATAATCATTATTGTAGTACTGAGCTGTATTACTAATCGCGTTGGCTTGCTGATCAAAGCTATTTATGGTATTTTGAGGCGGAAGAGGACGCGCGTTTTGGGGAGCATTTCCACGCCCTCTGCCTCTAGGAACTTGCTGACCACCTCTACCTCTTACGCCATACACATTACTGTTACGCTGCATCAATTTAGGGCAACTATATTTAAAATGACCTTCCTCTTTACAGTATGAACATTGGTTGGGACCTACAGGGACACGTGGTTGATAATACCCATTCATTTGCTGATTATGCTGAAACTGTTGGGGTTGGTGATAGACACCTTGAGGTTGTCTATAACTATTCTGACCTCCACGTGGCGGGTAAGCCTGCTGCAAAAGGACCTTCGTTTTCAGCTCTTTCGTTTTCTTATCTGTTCTATCTTTTTCGTCCTTATCTCTGTTTTCATAATACTGTGCAGTAGCCAGTATTTGCGCTGAAGAGGAAACAGCCCAAGAACTTTCTGAGTCTTTCAATTTCTTACACAACTCGGGAAGTAGATTCTGCACAAATTTATCAACAAACAAGCGTTGGCCACCTTCAGTGCTCATGTCTTGACCACTGTGGTCGATAAACGTTTCTTCAAACCTGGTAAAGAAGTCTGACACTGTCTCATCTTTCTTCTGCTTGCATGCAGATAGTTTGTCCCAGTTTACGCGCATCGCGGGCATTATGGTCTTCATATATGTGATGATTCTACCAGGGAGTTCTGCTATTAAAGGCTCAGGTTTCGCGCCACCAGTTTGTCTAGCGTCTGCGGCAATGATGTCAGCCCATGTAGCACCTAGTTCCGCGTCATGATCTGCATTACGAATTGATCCCCATAGGGGCTGTGGAACAACATTACCAAACAACATGTCTATGTCTGCCAAGTTCATAACGCATGATCCTGCCGTTTGTGACAACTCTTTATAATATCCTGCAGGGTTTTTACGGGGATCAGGCAATGTCTGCTTAAGCGCTAACACCTCAGAACGCTTTCATGGGACGTGTACCCAAACACGCTGAAAATGCGCTGGCATTGCAGCAATACCGTTAGCGGCATCAGCTGCAACGGCGTCCTTCCATACCGGAGGGACTTCTCTCATGGGGTATTGTCGCGCTTTTACCTTTTTCCCCACAGGGACATCTTGTCCAAATAATGACTGTTGACAATCATCATTCCTGAAGGACAATACAATCGCAACTGCTCTATCTACGTCGCAACCCACAATTGTACCAGTTCCAAAATCAAATCTCACTCGGCACAACTCCTGCGTGCTTGGATTTTTACCATTCTCCTCCAATTCCTCACAGAGGATTTCGTACATTTTCTCAAACACATACCTCTGTTTTGAAGCATCCCATTGGTGAAAAACGTCAACAACTGACCCCACATCATAGAGTGAAGGGAAAACTATCCACCTACGCGCCATATGATCTATTACTTTCTTCTCATCGGGGTTAGGCAGTTGACTGCGCAATTGCTTACGCTGTAAACCAGGAGTCGCACTAGATGACTCAAAGAGAGGCGACATTAAATTAGTAACTATATTAGCAAGACGTTGTCGCGCTGAAGGAGAAGTTGAGGCGAGAACAGGGGGATAAACAGAGGGGAGAAAAGAGGATGTAGAAACAGGTACTGGAGTAGTGCAAGGAAGAGTGTCAGGGGAGGCAGTTGCTGAGATAGACAAAGTCGCAGGAAGTGCAGGGGCAACTGGAAACACAACTGGCGGCCCTTGAAAGGGCTGTACTGCAGGGACAGGAGCCGGCTGCAGAGCAGCTGGCGGCTGCGGTAAGGCTTGTGGTACATTAACTAGAGGTGGCATATTCACAAGCTGAGGAGGCGCCGTGGCATTTTGAGCGTACGGGGGTGGTGAACTCAGCAAATGCGCCATCAGGGGATTTTTCTCCTTGTCTTCTAACTCATTCTGTTTAGAGTGCGGTAAAGCTGGGTAACATTTGTCGATCCCTAGCTTACGCTGTCTGTGCAAATGCTCATTCATTTGTTCCTCCTCATTGTCTTTAAATTGCATAGCTGCTTGCATTACTGTCATACCTTTTTCTCTCTTATTCTTCTTTGCTAGCTTAATTTCCTTCTGTTTGGCTTCCTTCCGCCATAAGCGGAAAGAATCAAACATCGCCGGCCGGGCTTTCTTTTTAAACATTTTCACTTCCAAATTATCTAAGATATCTGTATCAAAACTACCATTTTGGGGCCATTTTAAAACACCGTCTTTTCTGGTGTAATGGATCCATACTTTGTTATATGCAATGGGGCCTACGCCATGTTTTACATAAAGCTCATAAGTTGGAGTTCCAATCGGAGGAACCGGACTTGATTCCTCCAGCTGGAAATCCCTTCCACAACCCAAACAAAATATTCTACCAAATATTCTAGAACCAGGCATCTTCGCTCACTAGTCTAGATCCAAACTTCAAAGGACTATCGATTACGATAGTCTCGTGAATACACGAGTCCTCTGGCTTTGGCGTTTGCAAACTCCAAATTTCCAAATCAAAGCGATCCCGAAGGATACCAAAACAAATTGGGAGACGCTCCACTTATACTTAACTGAATATTGATGATCGATGGCGTCACCAGAAGACTCTCTCGATTGTTTCGCTCTATCAAACTCGTCAAGGGTCCAAAACAGGTCGATTAATCAGGGCAGCAGTCCTTCGTAGCCGTCGGGACGCGGAGAACCTCGCAGAAAAGACTTTCGGACCACGTCGACATGCAGGGGTCGATGAAGTGGCGGCCTTCCTCCAGAATTTCCACACGAAGCTCCTCACGAACCTCTGGCTTGGACTGGTACCGCTGAAATCGTCCCGAGTTGGGCGCCAAACTGAAGTAATGGGTATTTTAAGCCCAGCGGTGCAGGGGCACACACCCTATGACTTCTGGGTTCTCCCTGTTTCAGACCTACAGAAACACAGAGTCTTCTGGGTGAAGTCAAAGATCAGTTTATTGGCTGCAGACCAATTACAGGTATCCTAGAAGTACAACAGCGTGTATGTTCTCAGGAGACTGCTAAAAATCACAGAAACGGGCTTCTCCTTAAATACAGATTTTCCTGCCTCAGGCATACATTCCTAGGTTTATGATACGGCAATATACAAGTGTACAGTTCAAACGAAAGAGCAGAGTCATGATGACCATCCCACATTCCAGTTAAACCAGCCCATAATTATTTACACAGCAAGACTGAGATCCCACATCAGATATCGATAGGCCCCAATAAACTCGGGCAGCTCCTGTTGATAGAAACAAGTCATAAAGCAGGATCAGTCAGGTGTGAAAGAGATTAGCCGAAGGCTCGTGTAGGATGAAAGGGTTTTATGGTGTGTCAAGCCCTGATGCTAATCACAGGTGGCCAGGGGACGGGGTGCTCGTGAGACCGGACTGACCTGGGGCAGCAGAGCCAGCTGCCCAGGTCACAGGGAAGTCAAAGGAAAGCACATGTACTGTGAGGCCCGCATTTGCTTCATTATAGCCTATGTGAGGGCAATCATAAGATGGCCACCGCTCCAAGATGGAACCCGCGTAGTAATGTAAAATAACAGGTACACAGTGCATTCATAGCTAGAACGTTATACAAAGCACTTGTACATACCGCATTAACCATTTGCGGTTCGCCAATACCGGGATAGACAGGGGTAGGGCCCGGTCCCCTACGCGGTCCCAAATATTAAAGTACGACAGAGGTCTGACGTTAGAACCGCCACCGGCGGAGGAAACTCAATTACTATGATAGGTTATGGCTATGATGTGGGGGGCAGGGCTGAGCAGACCTTTTGCGATCGGGGGAGGGGTGAGAGGGTGGGGGGAGTTGGGGTTTTCAAGTTATTTGTTGCATAAATTTGTCCAGGTGTTTATGGAAAAAGTCAAAGTCATTATATCTGAGTGGGTTGATTGTGCAGATGTCTCTGGGATGCAGAGCTCTGCAATATATGTGCAAATTGACAAATAAAATATGTTTAAAAAAAAATAATTATTATTATTTTAATAAACTATAAAATGTTAGAAATATAATAAAAATTATATATACATATACATTTATACACCTGTCACATAAAAATAAAAAATAAACATATATATATATCATAAATGAAAATATTTACATATTAATTAATTTCTAAAACTACTTTTTACACTACATTAAGTGCAACAGTAGGGCAAGTGTTAGATAGCGGAGGGGTAAAAGTTACTATTCCCACTCCAGAGTGCAACAGTAAGGAAAGTGTTGGATAGCGGAGGGGTAAAATGTACTATTCCCACTCCAGCGAGTGCAAAAGTAGGGAAAGTGTTGGATAGCGGAGACATAAAAATATCTATTCCCAATCCAGGGAGTGCAACAGTATTGAAAGTGTTGGATAGCGGAGGGAAATAATTTACGATTCCCACACCAGCAAGTGCAGCAGTAGAGAAAATGTTGGATAGCAGAGGGATAAAAATTACGATTCCCACTCCAGTGAGTGCAACAGTAGGGAAAGTGTTGGATAGCGGAGGGAAATAATTTACTATTCCCACTCCAATAAGTGCAACAGTAGGGAAAGTGTTGGATAGAGTAGGGGATAAAATTACTATTCCCTCTCCAGGGAGTGCGAAATTAGGGAAACTCTTGGATAGGGGAGGTGTAAAAATTACTATTCCCACTCCAGCGAATGCAACAGTAGGGAAAGTGTTGGACAGCGGAGACATACAAATTACTATTCCCACTCCAGCTAGTGCAACAGTTGGGAAAGATTTGTATAGCGTAAGGGTCAAAATTACTATTCGCACTCCAGGGAGTGCAAAAGTAGAGAAAGTCTTGGATAGCGGATGGGTAAAAATTACTATTCCCACTCCAGCGAGTTCAACAGTAGGGAAAATGTTGGATAGAGTAGGGGTAAAAATTACCATTCCCACTCCAGCGTGTGCAACAGTAGAGAAAGTGTTGGATAGAGGAGGGGAATAATTTACTGTTTCCTCTCAAGCAAGTGCAACAGTAGGGAACGTGTTGGATAGCTGAGGGGATACAAATTTTATTCCCACTCTATGGAGTCCAACAGTAGGGAAATTGTTGGATAGCGAAGGGAAATGATTTATTATTCCCATCTCCAGCAAGTGCAACAGTAGGGAAAGTGTTAGATAGCGAGCAGATACAATTACTATTCCCACTCCAGCAAGTGCAACAGTTGGCAAAGTGTTGGAAAGCGGAGGGGAATAAATTGCTATTCCCACTCCAATGAGTGCAACAGTAGGGAAAGTGTTGGATAGCGGAGGGGATAAAACAAAACATTACAACTATTGAACCTAAATCCCCAAACAAAAAAAAAACAAAACAATTACCAACATTTTTTATCAATTAATAAATAAATATTAGTGATCAACTAAGGATTAAGTTATTTAAGCTAAATTACTTTCCACCTTCTACCCCAATAAACACCAAAACACACCTAAAAATATTTACACAATTTCCACAACTAATTTTACATTAATTAATTTAAAAAACAATTCTTCCCAACATTTACAACTATAAACCCCACAACGCACACATCAACATTATTATATAATTAGCATATCTAATATTTAACTAACTAATTAGCATTAATTAACACATAATTAATTAATTATAAACAATTTACCTCCCACCATATTCCCCCATAAATATAATTAATTAACAATTAATTAATGAATTACTAAAACTTGACAAGCAAAGTAAAAACAATTAATAATAAAGTAATTCACACAATTAACACTATAAAGTAACTTTAAATAAATATTATATTATAAATATTTTAAAATGTATTAAAATTAAATTACTTCCCACACTACTCCCCTATCAACCCACAACCTGCTCCTAAAAAAATGGCACAATTAACATAATTACCAATTAATTAATAATGATTAACAACCAATTAATAAATAATTAATAATAAAGTAATTACCACAATAAACAACATAACATATCAAATACATAAATATTAATTAATACAAAATATCAATTAATTAATTATAATTAAATTACTTCCCACCATACTCCCTTATCAACCCACAACCTGCTCCTAAAAAAATGGACACAATTAAGATAATTACCAATTAATTAATAATAATTAACAACCAACTAATAAATAATTAATAATACATTAATTACCACAAATAACAATATATAATATTAAATACATAAATATCAATTAATAAAAAATGTCAATTAATTAATCATAATGAAATTACTTCCCATCCTATTACCCTATCAACCCACAACCCGCTACGGAACTAAAACACAAAATGTTATTAAAATAAAATTAATAAATTCTAAAAATTATTAATAAATTGATTATAATTAAATTACTTCCCACCCTATTCCCCTATAAACCCACAACCCACTACGGAACTAAAACGCAAAATTTACTGATAATAAAATTAATAACTTCTAAAAATGTAACACATATATTAAAAAACAAATGCTATACTTAGACAAAAAAATAGAACACATACATTTAAAATACACACTAAAATACATAACACTAACTAAAAAAACGATATTTTTAACAACTATAATTTTGCAAACGATATTAATGACTTTGATATTTTTTTAAACGATATTAATGACTTCCATATTTTAAAAAATTATATTACTTACCAAAGACTCGATATTCTTGACCAAGATATTCTGACAGTCGATATTTTTGTAGCACGATATTTTGCACTCGATATTAGTGCAAGTCGGCATTAAAAACTTGACGTTCTGACTGTTTACCCATGAACAGTGATGCTCCAGCAGCGCAGTTCACTTGCTCATGTGGCTCACAATTTCCTCATTCTGTGTGTCCTGCAGAATGCAGTACACATAGTAATAGGAAATGACAAAGAGCCATGTAATTATGTATCCTAATTTCACCTCCCCTTAGGAGGCACACTATTCGCAAACAGTCCCATGGTTCCAGATCCTTGGATATGTGCAAATGTGTGATATCGTCGTTTGTGCTGCATGGGAAAAGCCACTGCAAGGCGCATGGAACACATCCTTAACATATGGTCATACAATGCTGCACTGTGCTCTGGCTTTGCTCATTGCATATATATGAGGCCATGCAAGGGCACGCAGGCTGACTTTGCATTATCTCATTGATATGAGTTGAAGACCTGCTCCACCAGTGAATCATGAACAGTGATGCTCCAGCAGCACAGTTCACTTGTTCATGTGGCCCACAGTGATGTAGGTAGTCTCAACATGTGTGACTTGTAGGATTGCGTTGCCCATATGCCATTAGCACACGTATGTAAGCCCACACCTACTACCTAATTTGGCGGTGGGTAATGAGCTTGGTGATGGCGGAAGAACCGCCACCGCCGGCCCGGCGGTGGCGGTCCTTCCGCCATCATAATGAGCCCCTACATTTTTTGTCTCCAATTTCAAATTCCTTCCTTAACACTTTTAACATGTTTAATGTTAAATGGTGATTCTTTGCTTTTATTCACTTCATTAATCTATTGTTATTTAATCTTCTAAGCTGTTGTGGACCCCCAGGGGACCCCTGACCATAAATTAAGAACAACTGAAGAGGCGGCATAGTGAGTAACCATGCAATATAGTCCAATATTGTCATTCAGGAGTTCCAGTGACATGATGAACCGAGAGGCTCTGTTCCCCTGTGTCGAAATCTATAATGTGTTGATTAAAGCAAGGGAGGATGGTCCCAATATGGAAATTTATATTTCTTTATTTCTTTTTTTTCGCCATGGAGAGAACAGATTTCTTTACCCTCAACACATCTATGGATGATGTGCTTGCATTCCCAACCTGGGTTGGACATTAGACCTTGACTGGAGTAAATTTACGAATATTTCTAAGTTTCGAAGGAGTCAGTTCAGATTTTGTGAATCTCGTCACAACGTACAAGGTTGTCGGTGTCCACAAATTTATGAGGCAGATTGATACCATGCGAAGCCCACTTCCCATCAATTCCGTAAGATTTCCATTCCTGGATGTGGTAGACAAATAGGTAGCAGTAAATCCATTTAAACCTACCAGGAATCCTATTGCCAATTCTTGGCAGGCATAAATGGACATTTGTTTACCATCAATATAAATGTATGGCCCAAAGTACCTTTGTAAATCGTGCCTATTTTCTACAGAGGAAAATATAAGAGCACTTTAAACAAAAGGCAACTATAATAAAACATAAAATGAATACTGCAACATAATATACGACTTGCATACACAGGGAGAGAGCTCCCATTTTAAGCTAAGAGTCACCTGTCAGTGGTCCTACAGTCCCTACAAATTCGAAATAATGCTGCATATTCAACACTTTTGTTAGTGGGTGACCTGCTGTTAAAGCTTTGATTTTTAGAGGTATGCAGAACTAGGGGTACAGGCAAGTTGAAACCATCATAACATATCATCCATAATAGAATGTGGAATTCTTGGATAAGTGTATGGGTACAGCTCGCATTGTATTATATATTTTCAGACAGACTTAATCTCCATGCCTGTGTGGCTGAATAAAGCTTTCCATTTCACAGCTACTAATTGATCTCAATTATTTTGTTGCTCCTCTTCTGCATATTTCGTTTTTAAAATGTTAAATATCAACAAACGCTCAATAAATTCTTATTTAGTAGTGCTAATCTTTCAAATAATGAGAACTTGATTTTTTTCCCAGGCACCCATATATCAAGAACATCCCATTGCCCCATTTTCAAGCATTTATTCAAATGAGCTCCATGAAATTATATGAAAAAGAAAGTTCATTTGGATTGACAAAGGTTTTATCGTGGTCTGTGGTCATTGCATCAAACCTCTGCTGTAGGCATGTAAAACAAACCCATGATAATATATTGGTGTGTGCACTAATACATGTTACTTTGCGGTTTTAAAATTCGAAGGCTGACTCTTGTCTTGCAAAGTAGTGCAAGCAAACCATTTGAAATGTGGGCAAGCTAATTTGTGAACAAGTGTATAGACTGGCAATAATTCTATGTGTATAGTATTTACTTAAAACGTTTTTTATAGCGCGAACATGACCCTTGCGGGTATCAGAACGCTTTACAAGTGAACAGAGGGCAAAGGCAAAGGATACATATTGTGCCAAGATACAAATGAAGCATGTCACCAACCAGGTTGGCGAATGAGGGCTTTATACATAACCTGTATTATCTTTGTAGGTTCTTGTTCCTCTCAACAACATACATGTTTGTTTTGAGCCTGTAGACCTAGGCCCTTTTGATGCAAAGTTGCCTTGTTTATATCACACTGACTTTGTTGTTTTTGAATTCATTCCCTTGAGGGGAGTAGTCGTGTTGTTCCCTTCCTCTCTCGTTGTTTACATAAAGATACAAATGGATACAAGAGTACGTGCATAAGAACAGTAAATAAAACAATCATCAAAAAAAGAGTCGGTCAGCTGCAATCGATGAGAGCAAGAGAGGCACGTGGTGCACGTTATTTTATTTATAATGTTTAGATGGTGCTCGTCCAACCAGGGGCATCATCTGAATTTTAGATTCGCAGCAATAGAGGCAGGTAGATTTTTCCCTAGAAAAATCGTTCTTTGGTCTCAAAGGGGCATATTATCAAGCACGGCGTCAAAATTATCGCCGCTTTAGTGGCAGAAAACTGCCGCTAAAGCGGCAATAATGGGCTTGATAATATCCCGCAGAGAATTCCCATAGATGCCCAGGTTGACACCAAACCATGGGCTTCTATTGGAATTCTCAAGGGCATATTATCAAGCCCATTATCACCGCTTCTGCCGCTAAAGCGGCGATAATTTTAACACCGTTTCTTGATAATATGCCCCAAAATCTGCTAGTTGTATCTCAGAATATCAAGAGCAAAATACTGTTAGCTCAAAATATCATAGACTAAATATCGCGATTCAAAATATTGTGACACTAAATGCAAATAGAGTTTAACATTTACATATCTTTAACATATGTGTAGCGTAAGGTACATAGATGTGGAGGTAAGAATAGTAAATTTACACTCAAAAGTATATGTTTACCTTTATAATATTTTGGTTGGTTTACGATTTGATCTTCCTATTCCGTTAGTATAGCATAATAGAAAAAGATTGCTGTCCGTCTCTCTGTGCATGAGGGCTGATGTTACATTAGGCACATCTGCTGGAGTCCCCCTGAGTACAACACTTGTGGTAGGGCTGGATGCATATGAGAAATTGAGGTCCAGTGTGCAAAATCTCTTACGATGCTTATGAATAATTTTGCAGGCACACTGTGGTTTATAATCTCACCTCACATTTAGAGGAAAAAGTTCACTGTGGATTACAAACATGGAGACTGATGTAGAGTTTAGCAGACAAGCTACTTCATCACAAGCATGACGGATATCCTGTTCACCTTATTAGAAGCATCATGGGATATGATGCACTCATAAAAACACGTACAGAATATTTGAAACTTTTTTGATGGAGTAACTCATCCACCAAACTTAAAATCAGACACATAGGGCCTCATTTATGAGAAGTGACGCATCGCTGCGTGAACGCAGTGATGCGTCACTTCTCAGCGCGCCCTCCTTGCGACACCAATGATGCGTCATATTTATAATATGACACATCATGTCGCAAGGAAGGACAGATACGTCAGTATAACTGACGTATCTGTCGGCACAAAAAGTGGCGCATTGCTGGAGTTGTGTCGGAAGCCTGACGCAACTCCAGCAATGTTCCTTTCACATGGGGCAAGCCCCATGTGAAAGGGGCTGCGTCACCCTTACGCCTGCCATGAGGCAGGCGTAAGGTTTTGACGCATTGGCGTCCTAAAAGTGGCGCAGCGTAATCTCATAGATTTCGGTGCGCCACTCCTACGATCCTTTCTTGCGGGGGTACGCCCACCCTGCATACATTATACCTGGCGCAGGTATAATGTAGCGCAGGGGTTTACGAAGTGACGCATCTACCTAGATGCGTCACTTCGCAAATATGGCGCAACATGGCGCATGTTTTACGCCACTGGTGCGTCACAAAAAGTGACGCACCGGTGGCGCAAAAGTGACGCAGAGGCTCATAAATGAGCCCCATAGTATTTGGCGCCCCCTATTTGTTTTGTCCCATTAGATACATGGTAAAAAATCTGGCCTGCCTTTTTAGTTTATTAATACATTTTGGAAAGGTGTGCTAGACCACACAAACCATGGGGACTAGGGCCAAGAGCCCCTGCTGCCTTGCCCTTAAAACAGCCGCGTACACCAGCTGAGAACCCCTGCAGTCCCTCAATCTCCCATCCCCTCAAACCTTCTGTGAGCTCCAGAAACCCCGATCCTCCACACAATATCTCAAAGCTCTACCCTCAGCTGTTTTTAGTTCATATATTTCCCTACTGCTGCTGGAACACAACCCAATAGAAGGGGTTCTGAAGAGGAAAAATTTACATGATTTCTGACTCTATATTTTATTTTGCATATTTATATAGCGCGAGCTCGACCCGAAGGTATTGGAGCGCTTTACATGAGCACCGTATTTACATTACATTTTCAGGCACGGGGAGATTAAGTGATTTGCCCAGAATCACAGGATGTGGACGCGACCTCGAGGCTCGAACTCGGGTTTCCAGCACAGAAGTCGGCAGCGTAGCCGACGGACCACATCCTTTTGGGGCTTGATTTAACCAATGCGTTTTTCCCTGGGAAACGTTAGACCTCATAAACCAGCGAAACGCATTTGTAGATTTGATTCTAGAATTATGCATAAAAAAACTGCAATGATCAGGGACGGGTGTTAACGAAAAAAAAAATGACCAGGTATTAGGACATCGCAACTGAGTTAGAATTTACCATATACAAACAGTGATGCCAAATACTAAGCTACTCAAAGACAAATGTGTGTACATTTTGAATTTCTGTACATGTATCTTTGCGACTTCTATGTAGAAATATAAATGAAGTTGTTAAAAAACTTATTTCAATAAAGGCACTTCGTTATTTGCGATAAAGAAAGGTTGTTAAGTCAATTGCCAAACTGAGCAATTCTTTCAATCACCTGAGACTACCCGTTCTTGAACATCCATCGCCTAGAGTCAAAACCTTCACGCACATCTAGTCTAAGATAAATAAAAAAAACTCTGGCAGCATTGCAAAAAAAAAAAAAAAACACTTCAGAGACAAGGGCAAACTTGCAAGAAAAGTTTGATTTTGCTTTGAGAAATGTAATACAGAGATTCTTCACAGACTAAGTAAAGGTCACCAAACAAAACCTCTGCAAATCTTTGGAGCAGAAGAAAAAACTTTGTGCAACAGTAGCTCTGCATCATATTAAATTAATTTTTCAGCATGTCTCTGTCTGCCATTATTCCTACGCATGATGAACAATGTCGTCGAGATTGCAGAGCGCTCTCTTAGCTTGACAGCTGTTCGACTCCTATTGTACTTGTGGTGGGAGCGTTTTTATTCAGGTGGAAAATGTGCTGTTTTTTACACCAATCGAGCAAGTTTAGTAATGTGCTTTCTCTCTATTTTCAAGTTTGTTACTGCTCTGTTTCTTCAGCTGTAACAACATAGTTCGCTTTACTTACACTTTGATTTCTTGAGATGTCACCTCTGTTCCTCAGGAATGTGATAATGAACGCGTTACCTCTGCTTTCTTTGGAATTAACGGTGTATAGACATAACAATTCATCAGCGCTGAATATTTCAAAATAGATGTGCAGCATGACTGCCTTCAGAGCGTTTTCTTTATTTGATTAATTTCCTATAAAAACAAGTCAGGGGCGGGGCCTTGGCCAGGTCAGGCTAATGCAGGGCACTTCTGTACTTTGTTGATCTAAGTAGATGAAGGAAGCTGGAGGGTTGGAATTCCTACAAGCTACTGCAACAAAATGGACCATTTTTCATACAGCACTGGCATCTTAGATTTACTGAAATTCATGCAAAACTGTGCGAAAACCTGCAGAGCTTTGTGACATGAATGTTAACAACTGTGTAGTGCCACATTTACTAACAGCCCTCCTGTCACAGTACTAATTTTCGAGGCCGCCCCTCCTCTGACAGTCAGTGCCTCTAGCCCTGCTTGTGTTTTCCAATGGAGCTAGTTGTCAGAGCTTCAACGCATTCTCGGTCTGAAATAAAGGACATGATTGATGAGACGGTCAAATCTCCCCTATCCCAACCAATCACCAGATGCCAAAAGAAAGCCCTTGGAAAGGAAGAGTATCTGATTGCACCTCTAGGGGCAAATATGTTCAGGGGTCACGAGTACAGGAGGTCCTCAAAAGTATGAGAGAGAAGCTTGGGGGCATATTATCAAGCATGGAGTTAAAATTATCGCCGCTTTAGTGACAGAAAACTGCCGCTAAAGCGGTGATAATGGGCTTGATAATATGCCGCAGAGAATTCCCATAGAAGCCCATGTTGACACCAGAACTTGGGCTTCTATGGGAATTCACAAGGGCATATTATCAAGCCCATTATCGCCGCTTTAGAGGCAGTTTTCTGCCGCTAAAGCGGCGATAATTTTAACGCCGTTTCTTGATAATATGCCCCCTAGTTTGCCATAAAGGGAACTTTCTGAAGACTAATTCTTCTCTCAATATAACACTCCTCCAGCAGTTGTCCTTCTGGTTCATGAGATCATTGAGACTATGCTCATATAGGGGCAGATTAGTAAACCCTTTGCGACACTTTTGCTCCACCGTTGCGTCACTTTTGTGATGCAGCTGAGGCATAAAAAATGCGGCACATTTACAATGTGACACATCTATGGAGATGTATCACGTTGCAAAGCCCTGCGTCACATTATACCTGCGTCAGGTATAATGTTTGCAGGGTGGGCGTTCCCACGCAGGACTCGTAAAAGTGACGCAGTGAAATCCACAAGATTTCACTGCGTCATTTCTAGGACGCCACTGTGTCAAAATCTTTCGCCTGCTTGAAGCAGGCATAAGGAGTGACGTAGTGCAGTGGGAATAGCCCTCAAAATGCATTGTTGGAGTTGCGTCGTGCTTGCGACACGACTCAAGCAATGTGTGACTTTTGCCCGAACAGATGCGTCAGAATTTCTGATGCATCGGTCAAACCTTGCGCCATTGTGCGCCGTATTGTAAATACGCCACATCCATGGTGGCGCAAGGGTTTCTCAGGGTGGCACAGCGAAAGTGATGCATCTCTACAGATGCGTTGCTTTCTTGTAAACCTGTCCCTCAGAGTGGAAGGAGATCGACAAAACGAACTTCCCATGCTTTCTAGTTAATAGATATCTTCTTGGAAATTTGAGAAGAGGTTTCCCCAGACTCTAAAATTGAACACAGTTGGGCAAGTATGTCATCTTTATTCTTTTTGTAATCAGAGGAGGCATCATTGTCAGACGAAAAAGATAAGAAAGTAGATATTTCGGTATACAGGGCTTAACATGTGTCCAATTTTTCCTTTCGTGTCTCGAATTAGACAGCCTATGTAACACAAATTGTATTAAAAGAATTCCAACTGCTGTTTGTTTACAAGAGCAAAAGGACCTGACAGAGTTTATAGAAAAGATGAAATTCCTATCCTAATTTCTGTCCGACATTTTTTTTATTCCCCATGGCCTTTGGCTAGGATGCCAGGGGCATTCATTGTGGCTAGACATCCCCTATGGCTGGAAATCTCGAAGGTAGCCAGTCTAAAAAATATCTGGTACTATGCATTCCCTTCCTTGGGGCAAGTTGTGCTCTTCCCAACTGGATGATTTAGTCAAGAAGACAGCAGAGGAAAAATGTTTTTAGCCTTCTCCCTTACTTTGAAAAAGATGTGGTATCCAAAAGAAGCCAGCTGAAGACAGACGTCCCTTTTGAGGCCAGGCTCGTGGAACTGGGAAGCCGTGGCAAGAGGTAAAACCCAAACACAGCAGCAGTCCCAAATCTGGTCACAGCAGCAGTCTCAAAGTCAACAAGGTGAACAATAGCAACCAATATATCATGGTGGTAGAAAGAAGAAGAATATTTTTGGCTAAACGGCAATAACTGATCTCAGACAAATGGCTTTTAATCATCATCAACAGAGAATACTTAGTAGAGTTTCAGCTTCCTCCACCAGAGCCTAGGTTTCGGCACACCCCACTGCCAAAAGATTCTTTAGAGAAACAGACCAAGAGTCAAGGAATTCAGGCCCTACCATGGAATGGAGCAGAATCCCGGTTCCATTCTGCGAGAAATGGTTACGCTTATACTCAACTCTGTTTCCGGTCCTTAAGTCTGAAGACACCCTTCAAACTGTTTTAGATTACCAAAATGCAAACAACTTTGTGAAATACCTGCCCTTCAAGATTATTTTGATACAAAGAGTCATTCTTCTGATCTCAAAGGGAGACTTCCTCATACTAGGGACTAGAGTTCCCATGTCAGAGCCCTTCAGGTTCTTACCACTTTTGCGATTCAGTTAGGTTGGGGACTCACATTAGGGGACGGGGAGGTTCAGGGCAGTTGGTCAACTCAGGATAGCCCAAACCACTCAAATTGGTGAGAGTTGACAATAATTGACAGAGTTCTTCATGCTGTTGCAGACTTCCTCAGGAACACCCCCATCGTTGCAAAGACAGACAATCATGTTGCAAAGTCCTATATAAACAGGCAGGGGTGAACAAAGTCCCTGACTCAGGACAGATTAGCAACAAGAAAGTATTTTTGGTGGAGATGAATCTTCTATCGTGGAGGGCAATGTACATTCGGGAGCAGGATAATCTGAAAGCCAAAACATGTCCTCATCAATAGATTCCAATCTCAGTCATAATACTTTTTAATATATGACAGATCACATCAATCACCTCACCATGGACCTCTTTGCATCTCTAACAAATTCTTCAGCATTTCTATTTGGAGTTACCCTTTGAGGAAGCTGGGGAAGAGATTGATTTGCAACTCCTTGGCCTCCCATTCTCCTATATGCCTTCCCCTCCTGCAGAAGCAGCTTCAGAGGATTTGGGGGTGAAAACCAAGGTGATCCTAATAGTTTCACACTGGCCGAGGAGACAGTGGTTTGGTTTCTCTAGTCTCAATTGGCAACACATCCCACATCTTCCCCTTTGGACCAGGTCTTTCAATTTTCGGATCTAGCATCCAAACAGTTCGGCCATTCAAGCTGATGGCCGGGAGATTAAGAGGGTTAAGTTACAACACCTAGGTTGCTCATGAGAGGTTGCATATGATATTCAAGCTTCCAAAAAAAAAATTCTACTTTCAAATGAAATGCAAGAGAGGTGTTCTCATAGGATTAAGACCCCTCAACCATAACATCTAAGTAGGTGACAATCAGATCCAACTAGATTTTTAATGAATACATTGACACTGAACTAGATAAATCCATTGATAGTTCCCATACCCTCTAGGGAGCTGTACTTCGTTTCATGAGGGTTGCAGAGAGAACCCTTCAAACCATTGGATCAGGCTGAAATATCTCAGGTGTCTTCTAAAGTTACTTTTTTAATGGCCATAACCTCAGCCAGAAGAATTAACATCAATACTAGTCTCCTAGCCTATCTGAAATCTTTCCCTAACAGAGTAGTGCTCAGGTCCAATCCGGGGGATCAAACTGAAAATTCAGTCTCAGCTTCCCTCATCACAAGAGATAATTCTTCCAATTTATTAAAGCTGCGGATGATGTCCCTTCTTTGCTTGATATTAGAAGAGCTTTACTGATATATCTAGAGATATCTAAGGACTTCATGAGTTCACAAGCGATTGTTGTATCATATGAATCAGAGACTAGAGGCAAGAAAGCTCCTATAGCTAAGATCAGCAGTTGGGTTAAACAGATGATAACCCAAGCTTATATGTACACGGGGGAGCAAGTCCTGCCATAATCTTAGCTAGGGCTACCAGAGCCATGAACATCTCTTGGGTAGAAGCAGGTTTTTTTTCATTGGAAGAGATATGCAGGGCAGCCACATAGGTGGTCCAAACACATTTTTGTCTCATTACAGACTGCAGGTGTTTTCTGATGATTTCATTAATTTTGAAACTTCAGTTTTGAAGTCAGCAAAGAAGTGAATTGTTGAATACAATATAAGCATATAATTGTGTCTGTCTCTTTATTAGCTTAGGCAAATCTTCAAATGTTAGTACTTTGATGAGGAGGACAAGACATAGTGGTAATGAACACATTACTTACTAAAGGACTTTGCTCCCCTTTGCACAGTACTCTTCATCATAGTAAGTTCCTGCCCTCCCTCCTATTTCCTATGACACAATTATACCAGCTTGGATACTAATAGAAAGTGTGTGTGGGAGGAGGAACTATTATGCACCTGTCGGGCTTGTGTTAGTTTTTCCACACATGCTTGTGTAAGTGATCCCTTTCAGATGCGGGACGGTCTTAGATGTTAGTACTTATGATGAGGAGAACTATCCCAAGGATGAAGATGATTAACAATAAGTTATTGGTTCATTTGGACATGAGGCCTTCTATATAAATCCCAACCACACAAATCACTAAATTAACCCATGCTTAATGCTCTAGTTGCTTGCCACAAAAGCAATGAGGCTTGACTTAGAGGCAATGTGTAAAATATTCATGGAGCACTCAAACAGTGATAAAGAGAAGAAACAGCAGACCAAAAAGTACACACAAATTTAGAAAAATAGAGTGAAATTTCAGTAGAACCGGAGACATACAGTTTCAAAGTATTAGGTAAGTATAGCCAATAAAAGAACAAAGTGCCACGCCCAGGCATTTGTCGATGCTAGACCTGGGGAAAGACATAAGTTCAGCCTGATCATGAGGGAGTGCGGGCCAGATGTAGGGATCAGGTTCATCCCGCTAAAATATGTACCTCCTCAATGTCCGGCTCAAAGAGTCCAAATCACAGTGGAGAAGTACGCGACGAGCAGGAGAGCATCGCTGATGATCATCGCTGTAGCACAAAGAGCAGGCTGGCTGTTGTGGATGGTCATGGCTATAGCACAAACCTCCTGTTGGGTGTTTCAGACAGTCGTTGCTAGAGCTCGATGCAGTAGTGTGAAGTGCAAATCATGAGTTGCCAGTTGTTGCTGGCAGTCACTGTAGCGTGAAGAGTCAGTTCATTGGAGCTTTGCGATGGTGGTTATCATTAGCGGCAATATCTCACCACGAATGGGCCCGTTCACGGTCATGAATACCCAAAAACTTCAGGATTTCTCCTTTGTGTCCAGAGAAGTGGACTTTGAGCACAGCCCAGGGGTGACTTTTATATGTATTAAAAAGGGTGTTTTAGGCTTGGCAAAAAGTTTATTTTTCCAAGTCAAATTGACAGTTTAAAACCACCCACAGGCTTAAGTTGGTGGCACAATAAGTGCTGCAGGCCCACTAGTAGCATTTCATTTACCGGCCCTTGGTATGTGGTAAACCACCATACCAGGGGCTTATAAGTAAATTAAATATGCCATTCTGGTGTAAAACAATTTTACCATGTTTTCCGGAGTGACCACAAGCACTTTAGCACTGGTCAGCAGTACTAAAGTGCACAGAGTCCGAAGGTCAATCAAAAAGTAATTCAGCAAAACTGGTGGGAAGAAAGCAAAAGGTTTAGGAAGGCCACGCAAAGGCTGACAGGTCTACCACCTCTTCTTCTAATAATCAACAATGCACTTTCTACCATTAATACTAATTACAAGTCAGCAGAGTTTTCTCAGATCTGTATGAAGCAAGACACCAGTGGAAGTCAATTTGCAACCTTTGAGTACTCTGAGCATCTGATGTCATCATGAAACATTCACTCTGCTAAGAAGACATACACTTTCAGTACTGTTCCCAACATCACACATTCAATGAAGGATCTCTAGAGGTTCTAGAAAAGGGGTATGTCTGTCTATCTATCTATCTATCTATCTATCTATCTATCTATCTATCTATCTATCTATCTATCTATCTATCTATCTATCTATCTATCTATCTATCTATCTATCTATCTATCTATCTATCTATCTATCTATCTATCTATCTATCTACTTACCTGCTTGTCTGCTTCCTACCCTGCTTATCTGTCATTCTTAAAACAAGAAAGACAAAAAATACCCACCTGGTCTTCGATGAAAGAGGTCGAGGTGTATATGCCATCGCACATGTTTTCCAAAAAGTCTTTACATTTGGCTTAGCTAACATTATTACATGATACTACTTGAAAAAAGTAGCCCCTGCTGTAGATTTCCACTCACATTGAATAAGATATGTCACATCATGAATTCCTCTTGTTTTTCAATGAACACTATTCTGTGATCTTTTGGTGTCTGTAAGAAATTGGGGTTATTGATTGAGGGGGGTGGAAGCCCTACTCGGGGAATAACAACGTCCTTGGCAGGTTATCCCAAAAGGTCACTAAATTAACCTGCGCTTAATCCTCTGCTAGCATGGAACTAAATCAGAAATACTTCACTGTGTGAAGTAGTACAGCAGTACATAACAGAAATAAACTGAAACTGTAAAATAGCTTCTAAGAAATTAAAGCCCCAAGTGCTGGTATCTGGTCATGAGAGACCAGGCAAAGTCAACCCTTAAGGCTAACAGCGATCAAGCACTGATTGGAAACTCGAGGTGGATTGGGCCCGGTCTTGGCTTACCTGTGGACTTAAAAAAATCCAGAAGGGAAGTTCCTGAGACATTAGAGTTCAGCAGGGCAAGGAGCAGGCTGTTTCCACTGGAGGAGGCATAATCTAAAATGAGTCTGTCTTCCTCATTGATAGGGACTCAGTCGCCATTGTGCCTGGTGAAGATTTTTATCTTTGGGCATAGACAACTTTTTGGAAGCTGAAAACATCCAGCAGGACGAAGCTGCAGGCTGTAGCCAAAGAGTGATCCATGAGGTTGGATACCATTGCAGAGAAGTCCGGCTCAATAGGTTTTGCTACTGCAGAGAAGTCAGGCCGACCGGCGATGCACCTTGCGTGGTTTGACTGGCAGCTAAGTCCCAGTCTTCTGTCAGTTCTCTGTGTACATTTTGTTGAAAACATTTCAACATCCTATGTTTTAGAGTTAGGCAGGAGCAGCACATCTAGCACCCCTTACAAGGGTACAAGACCTGGGGTGCACGCCTTGGAGGGTTAGCACGCACTCCAGCAAAGCTCAGGTGCAGAGTTCAAGGTCTCTGGAACTAGTGTATGTCTCGGTAGTGCACACAGGAGGCCAACCAACTATCCCTTGGACTTGCTTCTGGGGGTCCTAGGTTCAAAGAGCTGGTCCAGCTCACCTTCAAACAGCAAGGCATGCCTTCAAACAGTAGGGCAGTCATCTGGCTGCAGTAGTGCAATATGCTATCTTGACAGGGCCTGGATCCTACATACATATTTAATGCACATCCACCCAGACATTGAAACCTGCATGGGCAAGATAGTAAACGGTATACAGTATGACTGCACAGCTAACGTGAAGCGTTTAACATAGTTGGGACACTGCGGGTGTGTAGCCTTTAGGGTACTTGCCAGACAATCCTATTTTAGTTTGCAAGCTCTGCTATAGTAAACCCTGCCCTCAGAAGGCATGGTGGGAAGGCATAGGGAATAAATGCGCACTATATTTCAAATATGTTCTTGTCTGCACTACAGAGTGTAGGGTTTTGATGTGCTGTAAATATGGTATATTCCATACAGGAAAACCAAAATCTATACATTTACAACAATACTAACTAAAAGGAGGTTGGTGATTTGATTGTGGATGATAATGATGTAGAGTTAAACATAAAGCACTCACAAATATACATCAAAATTGTATTGGTACTTTTCATGAGATCCAGTAGTGTGATTATCACCTATGATCTGATTGCCGTCTGTCTGCAATATTTCATGGTGCAAAAAGTCTGGTTGGGCAACTAAATCCTACCCCAAATTAATCAACATTTGGAGGGTTTAAAAATATGATTAGATTTACATCAATTATGAATAAAACAGCTTCCACTTTAAGTAGCTGGTAAATGAAGTGGGGTGTAATATTTGTAGATGGACACTTGTGTGCAAAATGTAATGACAAGGCGGTGAGGCATAAATCAGTTTATAGTATTGTGGAATTTAATTGACAAACTTCAATTAGCAGTGCTCAAATAACAGAAGTGCTTGCTCCATGGTAGTGCAAGCCCAGCTCACCAACTGTTGGTCGAAAAGATGATATTCCAATAAAAATAAAATTGAAGGTGCAGCACTACTCAATGTATGGATTCCAGGTTTCTGTTCCCTTTAATTTTGGTGCTCAAAATATATATACACCATTGACATGAGGTGTGATTCCACCCCAAATTTTAGCGGGGAAATTGAAAACTGTTAGATGCAAAAAATGCATTTAAGTCAGCAGTGTAATAAGGGCCCAGCAAGAAATCACACTAGCATAGCAATGGATAAAGGTTCAATGAATGGTAACAATTAATCCCCTGTGCAACATTTCCAGTCAGGGTACTCATACAAAAAAACCTGCATTTTTCTCTTCAGAATACCCACATGCATGATTAAAAGGCATGCACGATAAATCCCAAAATATATTTGCAATCAGTTGGAAGGCTTATTTTCATGGATAGCAGTGAAAAAATCTCCTAAATGCTTCTAGGTCTCTATCATTTATTGGCAAAGAAAATTACTCCCCACTGACGTACACTGAGAAATGAATGGTGTCTTGCATTTTTAACAATCACTGTTAAGGTGAATTGGATCTGAACGGCTCTTCAGCTTTAACTTTCACAAATCTATAATATGCTATAGGCCTTCATCAGAACATTTGGCTAAGGATGATATAACTGGTCCTGAACTGCATTCAACCTACTCTCTAATTTCACAAAGTAGTTTTATTATTCAACTTCCAGTTGCCAAACTATAAGGACATCTTTGACAGGATAGGGACAGTGGAGACAATAATTGCTTAAGCTTCTTAAGCTTGCTCGTACTTAACAATATTTGCCAAATCATTGTTTATTCAATGCTTTTTTCTTATAAAATGAAAAAGTACTTTTATTGGAAACATGCTACTAAATACTACACACCAAATCACATATATGTACAATCAGGTAGATGGAAATATCTTTGGTGACAACCTCATAGCATTTTAATTTAGTGACCTTTTGGGATACCCATGGCAAGTAGGTTTGGAATGCTAAATCCACAATACCCACGATCTATACCAGATGCTATATTGAAATATAAGGAGGGATATTATCAATCAGGTAGTCCTACTGGCTTTGTCAGAGGGGCATCGCATTGAAATAGTACCCCAATTCAATGCTGTTCGTTAGCCTGCAAACCCTTGCATTACTCACCATCAATAAAGCATTGAATTGAATAAAATGTGTCTCACAGGTGTGCTTCTACTTTTATAATATTGCTTCTGCAGCATTAGGACCGAGCTACCAACAGAGGGTGCCCACACTCCAGAACCTCATTCTAAAAGTTTAGTAGTAGTAGTAGTAATATAAGTTTATTGGGACATACACCCATAAAACATGCTAAAATACAATACAGAGTATTTAAATTGATAACAATATAAATCATCAACACATGATATAACAAAAGTTGAAATCAGCTGCCTACCCTAAAAAAGGCCTCTTAATATGAAAGTAATTAAAAAGCAAATGACTCCCATATCAAAAAATTGCATGATTGCCAAAAGTGCAATTGCCTTGTGTGTTGACTATGAATGATATTTTCTTTAAACTAGTTTAAAAAATGGCTATGAGCATTTACGTAGAAGGGACAATCAAGAAGAACATGACATGAGATCACTTGATATTTAAAAAACAAATAAACACACAGTACTTTTCCCGTATATTCATACACAATTCAGGTCTTGTGAAAACTGGGTTACAACCAAGCCGTATCTGAAGAATTTCTATAAGCAGCTTGAGATGGGATAGATTTGTTATCTAAGGAAATAGATTGGCATGACCTCAACTATTAAAAGTAAACATAGTTGAGTATTTTTACAAACAAAATTCCTATCCAGAGCTTGGAATCTCTTAAATTAAAATTGTTTGGACATGGTGCTCTTGTTCCTACAGATCAAGTTTGGATGCACAGTTTTCATTTTATTAAATCTTTTGACCAGTGCTGTGGTCCAGTTTCTTTCCCTTGGGAGGATTTTCTACCTACATAATTTAGATATTTTTGCAAAAGGTTCAAATTAAGATAATTCATTTTAAAATCACAGAGGATGATATCAGAACATAAAATTTGGTTTGCAGCAGATAGTTTCAACCATGATTCCCTTTTGGTAAACTAAGCATGCATTTTACAGGATCACTGGCAGAATATCGAGGACAAAAATATTGTATGGACAGGATATTGTGTCAAACATATTAAGCATCAAAATATCAGGAAGGTAAGTGCAAATAGGTAAGTAAAGATTTACTATTCTTAACTCCACATCTATGTACCATGAATATATATATATATATATATTGTCAAGCTACATATATGTGGAGTTAAGTACAGTAAAACTTTGCATACCCATGGAAACTTACCTTCATGATATTCTTGTTCTCAATATTCTTTTTTTTTTTCCTGAGCAGAGCAACAAGAACACAACAATCACATTTGAAATACATTAACAGGGTCGTTCATTTAAATAAGATCAAATTCATTACTTAAATATAAAAAAAAAGAAAGGAAAAGCAGGGAAGCCATCTTAGATGAAACAATCATATTTAGCTACAGAAATAAGTATGTGCAGAGAAACCGGGTAATAACCCCGTACTAATGTGCTTGTGCTATAGTGCTATAGTTCACCTTGAAACCCTTCCAAACTCCATTTTGAGTATAATACTCCTGTTCAGTCTAATATTCCAAATTATTATAAAACTTCCAATTCTCATTAAACTTTTTCGAAGCGCCCACTGGCAGCGCACAGGCTTCCTCGAAAGCCCACGACCGTTTCATTTTATTGAACCATTTGTTATACGTGGGAACCTCCCTTGACGTCTAGAAAGAAACATTTCTTCCGCCTTCCTCAAATTAGTCAGATTTTTGCTAATTCCGAAAAGGGCCACCTCGGCCTCTGGCAATATCTTTTTTTTATTTGCTCTGCTTAAGGCCGGAAAAATCTTCTCCCAAAACGCCCTATTCTAAGACATGTAAAAAAAAGTGTGAAGCCAGTCCCCTTCGCCTTCTTCCTGGCAGCGAAAGCATCTGTTTTCGACTTCCGGATATTTTTTATTTAATGCTTTCGGTGTAAAGTAAGCCAGCCACCGTGATAGGAAAGCCATTCTTTTGAAATTGGCTGCTCTCAGAGCCTTGCTTCCTCGCAATCATATCACTTCCCATTCTTGATTGGAGAAGGTACATTGTGTTTCCCACGTCACCCTTTCAAGATGGCTTTCCACTAATTGGGATTGACCCTGGTTACACAACAAACTGACACCAATTACCCACCCCACTTATTTTAGCTCCGAATAGGGCTGTTGCCAGTTTGGTTGATGCTCCAAAAGAAAAATTCTGTTGATTCAAAAATGAACAATCTGTAAATATTCACAAAAAGCAGGGAGTCTCTGATCCCCAATTCTCATCAGCACCTCTTTCCAGGTGATTACCCTGTCTTGAAAGACAAAATATCTTAACTCTTCTAAACCACAAGCCTTCCAGTTCCTTAAGTGATGGGATTGGATTTGAAGATTAAGGTTTTTACATTCTCCCAATTTTAAATAATGGAACCCAGAGGAGCCTGTTCCCTTAAAAAAGAAGTGAAGTCTACTGGAGTAATCTTTTAACGTCTTATATCTCGTTTTTTTTCGGTAGTTTGGAGGTTTTTAGAGATATCGGAATTTGAGACACTGCTTCCTACACCATTTTCTCCCAAAAAAAGTTGTCTTTCAGCCCATTAAAAGCCAATAGACGAGCTGATAAATCTAAGAAGGCTGCTTCATAGTAAGTACGTACATGCGGTAAGGCCAGTCCATCTTGTTCAATAGTTAGTTGTACCGAAGCAAGCTTAACGCGTGATGTCTTTTCCTCCCAAACAAACTGTCTAAACATGGTTTCCAATTCTTTAAAATAATTGATATTAATTTTAATCGGTCAATTACTAAACAAAAAGATAAGTAACGGGAGAATGGACATCTTTATGAAAGATACACGTCCTTCCAAGGTTAAAGGAAGTAACAACCACCTATCCAACAATCGTTTTATTTCACACTGCATTTTTTCATTATTCAACTTAAATAATTGTTGGTATTAAGCAGAGACATAGATCCCTAAATATCGTATGGGGTCCGGTTTTGCTGCTTGTGTCTTAAGATTGACTGAGAGAAAATTTGTGTCAGTATTCAAAATAAGAATTTCAGTTTTATTTTGGTTTATTTTATAGCCCCCGATTAACTCAAACTCATTAAATTCTCTCATAACCAACTCCAAGTTCTGGCTATTGGGTTTCAAGTATAAAATAAAGTCGTCCGCAAATAGCTTTAGCTTGGCCATACTCAAGAGTGGGACATTAATTTCATCGTTTTTACGTGTAAGGATGGCCAATGCTTCTATAAAGAACGTAAACAGTAAAGGGGAAAGCGGACACCCCTGTCTTGTCCCCTTATTTACTTTTACTGTACCGACCAATTTTGCGTTTATTACCAACTGCGCCTGTGCCCCCTGATATATATTTCATAGCATTAAAATAACCTGGGGAGGGATACCAAATCTACCTAGAGCTAAAAACAAAGTATTCCAATTAACCAGACAAAAAATGTTTCCGCATCAACCATCATAATACAAGCCGGGGATAAGTTGATGTTATAATAATCCAATGCCTGAATTAAAAATTCGGTATTCACGGCCATTGATCTCTCAGCTATAAACCCGGTTTGGTCACTGTGAATTATTTCCTGAGCTGCGGGTGAAAAGCGTTGCGCCCAGATCTTCATTAAGATCTTGAAGTCAGCGTTGAGGAGGCTGATAGGTCTATAAAAATGTATGGGCCCGATTCACAGAATTAACTTAAGACAAAATCCTAAACTTACTACCATTTTGGTATTCACAGAAGGCACTTACTCATTTTGGTATTCACAGAAGGCACTTACTCATTTCGGTATTCACAGAAGTTAGGAGTCCTAACTTTAGGACTCCTAAATGCCTTCTGTGAATACCAAAAGTCTTAAAATTAGGATTTTTCTCAGTTTAGGAGTCCTAAAGTTAGGACTCCTAACTTTACTACTACTAAACTGAGAAAAATCCTAATTTTAAGGCTTTCAGTATTCACAGAAGGCAATTAGGAGTCCTAAAGTTAGGAGTCCTAACTTTACTACTACTAAATTGAGAAAAATCCTAATTTATAGACTTTCGGTATTCACAGAAGGCATTTAGGAGTCCTAAAGTTAGGAGTCCTAACTATACTACTACTAAACTGAGAAAAATCCTAATTTTAAGACTTTCTGTATTCACAGAAGGCATTTAGGAGTCCTAAAGTTAGGACTCCTAACTTCTGTGAATACCGAAATGAGTAAGTGCCTTCTGTGAATACCAAAATGTGTAAGTGCCTTCTGTGATACCAAAATGGTAGTAAGTTTAGGATTTTGTCTTAAGTTAGTTCTGTGAATCGGGCCCTATATCTTTGGGGTTTTTATCTTTTTTCACAAAGCTGACAACTATCGCCTCTTTAAAAGTCGAGGGCACCAGCCCCCCATTTTTAATACAATTAAAACGTTTTGTCAAGGGTGGAGTCAATTCATTTGCGAATACCTTGTAAAATTATATCGGGAGTCCATCCTCCCCGCATGCTTTTACTCCAGCCGTTAATTTTATAGCAGCCAAGATTTCTGTACCTTGTAGTTCTGTTTTTAACTGATCCACCAAAAAATTGGATAGTTTTGGGAAATTTACTTTATCAAAGTATCCCTGAATGACACCTTCCCCAACCGGATTTTCTGATGTGTAGAGCTGCTGGTAATGCTCCATAAAAACCAGCACAATCTCGTCTCTATTTAATACATCTCCTCCAGTTTTAGGATCTATCACCTTTGAGATTATAGCTGCTTCTTGTCTAGTTTTAGTGGAGCTAGCTAGCAGTTTTCCAACCATTTGGCTATTTTCGTACACTCGTTGTTGGTAGGTGCAGGAGCTACTGATCTCTTCTAATAAAAATAATTCCCTCAACGCCTGTTTGGCATCTTCAAGCTGATGGGAACCTGACACAGTTCTCAGAATCTGTGCCCTTTCCACTGCTAGCTGGAGTTCTGCAATTTTAGCTCGACAAATTCTCGACTGAGTGGCCGAGAGAGAGATAATTTGTCCTTTCACCTTAAAACCCCCCCAAACCGAAAAGGGTTCCGACGTCTCCTCGTTGATCCTGAAGTATTCAAGGATCCATACTCTAATGCCCTCTACCCACTGCTGATCCTGAAGGAGGAGGTGTTCCATCTGCCACCTGGAGTGCTCCCTCCTCCCCTCACCAATCTCTAGTTCGAGCCTGATGTAAGAGTGATCTGAAAAAGAGTTGGTCCCGATATCTACCTTTAAGGTGTTAAATGATCTCGATGTTAGAAAAAAACTCAATGCAGGATGCAGTCTGATAACGTCGGAAGTAACAAGTATAGGAGTTAGTATCAGGGTTGGCTTTGTGCCATGGATCTATTAATTGGTAGTTGTACTTGATGGCCTCAAACACTCTTTTTGTGTTGGGTTTAATTGTTTTTTATTTTTGTTTGAGGTATCCTTCTTTAGATCCTGAATATAATTATAACCCCCCCCCCGATAATAATTTGACCGGGGACACCGCTTAACAACTGGTGGATCTTCACCAACCCTGAGGCATCGTCCATAACCGGACAATAGTAATTTACATTTTAAATACTCACATTCAATCTTGCAACAACCCAAAGCCATCTCCCCTGTGGATCTCTATGAACTTCAAATTCCCAGGACAAACTTCTAGAAAAATAAATGGCTACCCTTATCATAGCTAGCCCAGCAGATGCAAAAAAGGCCTCAGAAAATGTCCTTGGTAGGTAAAGCTTAGGTGAATTGGACTTGAGATGGGTTTCTTGCAGAAACAAAACATGGGGCACAAAGGAGACCAACCATCTAATGAGACCACCATATTTCTGTTTGTTAAGGATCCCATTTACATTGACTGATGGAATACTACAGTTTCTAGCCATTTCTTTTTCTTTGATACACTTGATATTTGATCGAATAAGACATCCTGTTATCTCCAATTTTGGTCCCTTTTGCTACAGCTATTTTTCCTACTGAAATTACCACCCAGCACAACCCTCCACCTTCCCTACAAAATTGTGAACTTCTCCCCTGAAATGTAAAAAACCCCACTAGCCATGCTAGCCACATTTCAGCCCACCCTGCAAACCTTTTGGGTGTCATGTAGCTACACCCATGTGACCCTGCAACCCCCAGCAACAAAGAAGTCCCAACCTCCTATTATACACACAGATAATTTTTTAACATCTAGAAGAAATTTCTTTCAGTAAGCCCTGGGCGTCTTCTATATTTGAGAATAGATGAAACTTCCCCTTTACAAGAGCCCAGAGATTTGATTGTTGCGCTATTGAGGCCTGTGAGGCCTGCGCGCCCTGTACTTTAAATATGTATAACATCTTAACAAATTCCTTTCGCCTACATGCTGCCCTGGCTGACATGCCTGAAAATATACATTTAGCAGATTCATTTATTGCAAATTGTCTTTGCTGTATTGCCTTTGCCAGCACTCTCTCCTTCACACGAAAGTCAGAAAAATTCAACAGGATTTTTCGTAGTATCTTGGAATTTGGTAGAAGATGAGAGGGAACTTGGTGTGCCCTAGTGATTGTTAGGTCTCCATCAAATTCAGGGAGAACCTTTTGCTTAAGAAACATTTCGGTCCATTGAACAGTGTGCGCTCTCTCGATCCCTTCAGGGACCCCCACTATTCGGAAATTTGACCTTCGGGAGTAATTTTCGAGTTCCTCGAGTATGTTTTCCAGAAATGTTTTATTTTTTAATACTTCATTCATCTTCGAAAACATGTCGCTCATCTGGTCTTCTAGCTGTGTGATTCTTGTTTCCGTTCCTGAAACCTGGCTGGAAAACAAGCAACTGCTTCTTCGATTTTACCTAAACGCAGATGGAGGGAGGCCGTCTCGATCTCCTTTGATTTTCTCATCTCCCTTATCTCCTCAAAAATAAGTTTTAGCATATCCCTTATGTCTATCTGTTTTGTGGTGTGTCCTTCCATTGAGGGATTACTGGAATCTTGGAATATCTTCCCATCAGGCTTTTTATACCCGGGTTGTGATGTCTCAATCTCCAGACAGGTTCCACCCTGAGGCTGCCCCTGAGGCTGTGGCAGGAATAAAGCCTGTGGCTGCACCTGGTTTTAAGTCTCCACTGAAAATGTATTATAGACTCCAGTGTGGGCAGCGCTGGCTGAGTCGATTTCAGAGAAATATTTACTTTAGGGGCTGGCAGTACTTCTTGTTTGTTCTGATTTTGTGCAACCGGATCCCCTTTGATGGAGAAGATGAGGTCTGTCCAAGCATGTGAATTTGTGGTGGCAGTGATAGGGCCTGTGACAAATCCTGTAACAACTCTCCTAGCACATCCTGAGATTTTGCTATGAGTTTAGGAGGAGCCAGTAGGGATGCTTTTTTTATGAAAAGAGGAAAATCCTTGGTGCCTTTCAGAGCCTTCTTAATGCCCCCAGATGTAGGCCTCTTGTTGTTCCCTTTCCAATGCTGATATAGCCTCTGGAGATTTTTGCACCTCCAATGTCTCTCCCTCTAGCTACGCCGGGGATAGAAGCTGCTCTTCTTCAGAGCTTTCAAAGCTAGAATTTAAACCGGAGAGATTCGAACTGTGCTCAACTCTGGCAGTTTGCGTTGTGGCCTTTCGCCTGGGCTAAGCGGGTTTTAGCTTTTAGCCCAGCTGCTGAATCAACCTTAGCCACTGCGTTCGTATGTTTAAAGTGTTTGCCAATTTCAGCCTTTGTTTTTGTCCTGTTATAAAAAAAAAAATTTAAAATGCAAGTGCACTAAATACTTCATATTCACTCAGTTCCGCACCTCCAGGGCTACTTTCATCCACTTGGCAGCGTTATATCATTGTTTTGGGGGATTTTGGGGGATTTAACATTCTGCGCCTCCTACCTCCTGTTTCCATCGTCCTACCCGGTCCTCTGTAACTCCTCCATCTCGCTTCACTCTGCTCAAAACCTTCCTGAAAAGGCGTTTTTTCCAGACGTCCCTCAGCCACACTACAGCAGCATCAAGAAAACAGGACTGCCCGAGCACTGCCTTCACTGTGTGCTCACTCTGAAATGCCAAAACTCCATTGCTGGGGGCAGCGTCTCCTACGGCTTCACGGAGGCGTGGTTCTCCACGGCCACACCATCCTTCGACTTGTTCTCAATATTCTTGACACAATGTTTTGTCCATTCGATATTTTGGACTCGATATTTTGTTTAAACACAGTTTTTAAACCAGCATTCTCACCTCTAGAAACAAAACTTCTGGTTCTTATAAGGCCAGAAGAGGGATTTTAGTTATATAGGTTTTCAAAAAAAGAGCCTGTGAGAAACAATCACAAGTATGATTATATTTCACAAGGGACCCAGCTTCCAATAAAAATCTAGCATTTAAAATCTTCATGTGTTCATCCCATTTCCAATTTTTAGTGCAATCCTACATAGTTAGGAGATTTTACTTCTACAATCATGTTGACATCAAGGGTTTGATTCCGAGTTTAATGGTGTGGTGTCGGGTCCGCCCTCTACCAAACTCGTGGTCGGGCCACCCAACAGATTACTAGTTAAACTTGTGCGTGGCAGGCTTTATTTGGCATTCCCATGGTGGTGCCTTTAACCTCTTCAGTGCCCATGACGAGCTGGACTCGTCATGGGCCGCGGTTGCGCTGTGCCCATGACGAGTCCAGCTCGTCATGAACCCCGCCCGCTAATGTAACAGCCGGCACAGGGCGGGGAAAGGGCGTGGCACTGAAGGGGTTAAAAATAGGCAGGAACTAGTGTGCATGCACACGGGGACACAGGTTGTGACCCCTGTGTGCATACACAGGACATGAGGCACAAAGGGGCCTTGTAGGGCCCCCTTTGTTTCTTCTCTGTCAGGTTGTTCAATGAGCAGGAACCGTCATAAAAATACTGGCAGAGAGGAACCTCATAAAATGCTTGGTGGGGCATGGCGGTCCCGTCAAGCATACTGCGGCCTCTGGGCCATCGCGCTACCTCCAGGGAATGACTGTTCCCAGGCGATGTCAGTGGTCCCCTCACCCGATTTGTAATCGGGCAGTCAGGATACCGCCACTGCGAGCCTTTTAGTCCTCAGACTGCCAGACTTGTAATCAGGCCCCAGGTGTCCATTTAAAATATGCTATTTTTCTGTCAAGGATCATGATCTTTGTTTTTTCTAAGTTTATTTTCAGAAACTTTGCTTTACAGTATATAGCTGAAGCGTCACGTTTCCTCTGGAGGCCAATAGAAGTTTAAAATTATCAAGTTGTCTGTATAGAGAAGTGACAGATTGTGCTTAGAACCCATTATTTGGTGAAAAAGACTTGGTTGTTTTTAGGACAGTGGGATAAAATAAAATAAACAGGGATGTCACCAAGATACAGCCTTGACCCAGGCTGTTTGATATTGTGATTTTCCCAGAGAGGCATCCCGAATTGTCTATTTTTCACCTGTGTCCAATTGGATCTATGCAGTCCCTGCATTAAAGATAAGAGGACACTGAGCATGTTACACAGTCTTATTCTTTCCCAAAGCCGCCTCCTTTCAACAGTGTCATAGGGTGTGCGAAAGTTGATGAAACAACAGTGCAGCCTATGATTCAGTTCAAGAGATTTCCTAATGATGAAAGGCAAAGCAGTGGTAGGTAGATGAATGCCCATACCAAAACTCACCATTTTTAATGGAAAGAACAATATTGTCAAAAACACATTCTTCTACTTCACCCGTCTTCAAACTGGCGTGCGGACCCACCGTAGGGGTCCCTCAAGTGATCCCATAGGGGGCACCAGGGTCTGGTCAAATAATCATTATGCTGATTACAGTGCTTTTGTTTTAAGCGGAAATAAATGAGCTGCAGTAAGCCAGTCTGTAATTGGCTACCACGAACATCTTTTGTCATGTATATCCTAGCTGGGAGTACGTGTCAAAAGGGAAGTGACTCCAAATATTCTTCAAAAACCCACCTCCATTTCTAGTAATCACACTGAATGCTTTTAAACATTAGTAAGGCATGCCTGACCAGAATAGTATGTTTGGCAATCATGTATTTGATTGCATTTTTAAAATGGTAACAGAACTTAACTGCAATGTTTAAAGATGTCTAGAGTTAATAAATACCACTGTTCCAGATGTTTCAACAACATTTTTGAAAAAACTTTCTTGGAGACATTTAACAAATGTATTAATCTACAATTTGTGGGTATGCTTCGAACGCCGTTGTTTAGAACGGGTTTACCACAAAGCCTCTTCATGCATCAGGTAGGGAACTGGTTTTAGATAACCGTTGAAACAAATGCATGAAGATTCTTGCCCACCAGGCACTCTTAGGGCCTTATTTAGATTTTGTCAGACGAGTTACTCCATGACAATGGTGACGGATATCCTGTCTGGCAAAATATAAATCCTGTAATATCCTATGGGATTTATATTTCAGTAAATGGGCTATCTTTCACTGTTGCGACGGGGTAACCTCTCTGCTGAAATCTAAATCAGGCTCTATGACTTGATGATTACCAGTGGGAAATTATCAGGAAATTTCCTGCAGCTCTACATATTTTCAACTCCGAATTTCTATCAATGAAAACCAAGCAATTTGGTCATCATCTTTGAAATGAGATAGAGGGGCAACATGTGTGGTGGATGAGCCATGCTGAAAATCTAGACAAGTAATCCAGGTATATTTTGCAATGATAAAAACTAGTACCACATTGACACTATACTGAATTACCTCTAACAACTTTCCCCAGCAATTATTTAAAAAAATATATATTTGCTTTACTTTAGTGTTTGTACTCATTTCTTAACTGAATAACAAAAGTTTTGGTAGTGCGGGGTTAGCTTTGTCTGTTGCATTCTTTTTATTTTCCACAGATAACATTTTAATTTTTTTCATGATAAATCATACCGTAATTGCGAAGGTATCCCTGATTCCCATTGAAACCTAAAAGAGGCTGTTTTACATCATTCTGTATACAGGTTCACACATCGTCCATGTAAGCAGTGTACGGTGTGATCTGAGCCTGATGCAACCCAGGGTTAATATCAGAGACTTGATCAGAAGTTAGTGGTCGAAGGTGTAGTGGATTCAACCGCATAGTGAGTCTTACAGGAAACCTTACTGCTAGAGGGGGATAACTTTCTCTGATGCAGACGCTTCTCTAAAGTCTAGAATCAATGCAATCATCCAATGAGCCTTTCCCTTATATCCAATACATTAAAATCATTAAAAATACATACTGCCATACAAACAGGGCCGGCCTTTAGCATGGATGAGCTGGGCCCAGGCCCAGGGCAACAATATTCTGAAGGGTGCATGGAGCTGTGTGCATTAAGGTTACTTCAACTTGCTCCAGCCTTGTCCCTACCAGTTCCCTTTTGTTTGATTTGCCAGTTTAAAGTGGTTTTAGTCCTTCATTATCATATGGTGGGTGATGTTTTTACCACCTCTTTAGCTCCCTTCTCTGCCCTACCGTCACCCTCTGACCTTTGCTGATAAACATCAACAAACCTGCTTGAGGCAGCTAAGCTATTGGTGATTTAGGTGAGCTGGGGAAGGTCCCGGATGTTTGTGTTCAGGGGCCGGTCCCTCATCCATGTATTAACCAATGAACACAAAAGGGACTCCCTGCTGCCTCTAATTTTATTCACTACCATTAGCAAGGGCGCGAAATGTCTCAGCCCCCGCCCAGGGTGCTATCTTAGCAAAGGCCGGCTCTGCATACAAACAGAACAATGTAATCAATTGGACACCGAAACGTTTGTGCAACAAGAGTATCTTTGGAAAAACGACTGTTCAAACAGAATAAACCATTTTAGCAAACCAGCTGCCCAGAATTGCTGCCTCTTTTGAGCTAAAACCTGATGGAAAGTCGGCCACTGGCACATTGTACTGTTCTAATATATCTTTAAGTAGATTATCTCTACAGGGAGGTAAACATATTGCATTGAAATCAGCCCCCATAACCATAATAGAGTTAAGATATTTAGGTAAATCATTATTTAAAACATATTCGACATCTTGCATCGTCTTCTGTAGTCCTGAGAATACACAGTTGGCAAAATAAACTCTTTTATTTAATTTATGTGTTGACGCTTCTCCACAACGTATATTTGAAATCCACCTGAGTCCATGACCACTTCTATGATCCTCTTCATTACTTCTGTATTCATTACCGTTTACACTCCCCCTGATAGTCGAACTCGTTTATTCCCTGGACTATGAATGCCCACAAAGACATGTTTATTTGTGTTATGTCGTAACCAAGTTTTCAGCAGAAATACACCGTACTGTTCATTCAATGTGGCTTCAAAGTGAGTTTCCTTTTTAATTCTGTGATAGCCAAGGACATTCGAGCATAACATTTTTAGGTAAGGCGTGAACTCAATATTTTATTGTTAATTCTCCCAAAAAGCCTAGTTGTAACCATCCTTGTACATTGTCTAGGGGACTAAGGGTTTTTATCTTAGTATCTCGAAGTTGGCCTTATATAACCAGGGCCTCTACTGTTATTTGTCATTCGGTCGGTATTGTAGTGATAGACTTGAGGTCAACTTGGAGACCAAGGGGCATATTTAACAAATAATCAAGTAGCGCAGCAAGTCATCTTGCTGGGCTTCGCTGCATGATATGGAAAGGGCGGGTATGCGCCGTACTTAGCAATAAACAGCGCATTCATGTAATTCCCCAGTCCTGGCGCACAATGTGCTGCCTAGCGCCAATGCAGGGGGCGCCTGCGTTGTAGGCAGGATTGTTTTTGTGGAGGGACACCTTCTGCACAAAAACAATTCCCTGAGGCATTTTCCACATAGAAATAGGAAGTACCGGGGAGACAGTAAGATATTTCTCCTCGTTACGCTTCACCTGGGGAGACGCAGCATTTTGGTGCATTTTCAGGTCTACCAGTAACGGTAAATCTGGGCTTGCACCAAAATCTATGGGTGGGTGCGTGGGAACACCCAGAGCCCACCTATGGAAGGCTTCCCTGGGACAGAGTAATGCAACGCAGCGATTTGCGTTGCACTACTCTAGATCTATCGAGCCATGCAAGGTGGCCTTGCGAGGCTTGATAAATCAAACTTATGAGTTGCATCACTCCTGCACCCCATTGCGCCCAGTTGCATGGTGCAAAGGCGATGCAACTCTTTCGTAAATATGCCCCATAATTTGATTATTTATGATGTGGTTTGTATTACACACTTTTGACTCTGCATCAAGTGGAGTTTGTATAGCCAAACCAAAGTGACTTATTATTTTGCATTTGAAGAAAAGGCAAATATGAAATTAACGTTTGTCATTTTTCTACCCCCCTCAACCACCTAACAAACATGAGCAAGATCACCTGACTATATTGCAGTGAGAATAGGGACTTGTTTGAAGATGGAAGGCAGCTTTGATCTGATGAAATGAACACAATTGCATATATTTTTTCTTTTCTTCATTCTTTTTCAAATTATGTAAAATACTAGAATTTGCACAGACATTTTGAGGGAAGATTTACTGTTAGACACTGTAAGTGAATTTATCTCACACAATAAGGAATATTTCCTTTTGCCTGGTTGTAAGAGAGTTATATTAGTGCATTCTAAACACTCTGTAAGTTCAAGACTCGCCTTTTTGTGGAGTATTTGGTATTTGCAATGCGAGGACGGTTAAGGTTTCCTTGGAAGGCAGACTTTAGCGGGATACTTGGTGGTGGTAAAGGCTTACCCTGTATGGGGTCAACAGATAACTTTTTAGCTATCAGAACTGGTGCTACCTTCTTAGATTTTCTTTGCCACTTATTTTAGACTTATTTGATAATTATTTCTTGTGTCTATGGGCGATGACCACATATTCATATAATTCAAGGACAATATCAAACAGCCATAAGTCTGATATCTCGTCTCAACTAACATTTGGTAAAGAAATAAATACTCAGTAGTAGTTGTGTGTATAGGACTAGTTGCGGGACTTTAGGCTAAATTCGTTTAGACATTATTTTCCAAATTTGTCGACCAGGCTGGCTATATGCTTCCCTCAACAGGTCTATTTAGTGTTGGCAAATACGTGCTGACTTTGCGTAATTAGACATACATTTTCTTTAAGAAGCCCATTTAATTTTGTTGTTTAGAGTTTACTCCTATCAAGGCTTCTAACATTCCTTGCATTAATATGGTCTGATAAAGCTGTGGTAGATGTAGAATGAATATTCTTAGGAGATGGCAATGAAGGAAAGTCCGAGTCAGCAACTTCTGGTGAGGGTTCCCTGGCTGGAAAGAGGACCAATTTACAGGAGGGACATTAAGTCCTTCATTGTCAGGTTCTCTCTTTGATCATTTATTCAAAATGTCTGTGTCAGACACAAAGGTGTAATGACACAGGGATGAAAATAATCTGAGGCTTTATTTAAATTTGGCAGGGAGAATTCATCTTCTAATACAGGCTCAATCATTTCTAAATTTCATCTCTGACTTCCCCTCTCCTGCTGTTGTGGGATTTAAACTTAGTTTGAAGTAACAAACTTTCTATTTGACTTGGACAATGGGGAGATATTAGTAAGTCCTTTTCTCTCTTGGTCAGTTGCTCTTTAATCTCCAGGGACCCTATTTTTCTCTGCTTTCTTTTGCTGTTATTTAAGTGAAGGATATTATTGTTAGACCATTTCGATATCAGAAAGGGGGAAGAGTATGTGGGGTGATTTTAGATTTTCTCTTTTTGGAGAGGCTGAGTGCACCGGCAAAACATTAGTGACTGCTTCCTCTCAGTTCCAAGCCAGTGAAGCAACATTCAGACTCCTAAGTCAACAGCAGAACTTAATTCCATTATTTGTGCATCTCATTAAATGGACCTGGCAGTACAGGTTTCTAATGCTTTCAACCAGCTATAAATCTAATTAACACCCTGCACTCACACAAATCAGAACCGAAAAACAAATGTTGGCACTTTTACAAACAGTTTACTAGGGCCTGTTGGCTGGCTTGTTGTTGACTAAATTACGTGAGGGCATGAAAGGGTATTAAAGATGAAAAACAGGTTGCTTCATATTTCATACAGTTCAATAATGAAAGCAGTTCGGGCAGGTTTCTGTTAGGAGCAAAGGTACAAAAGTAAATGTCTTCCCAGCACACACATGCAAGACTTGGGGCTACTTTTGTGAGGCATAGCTTGGAGGGACTGTTGCACTCCCCGCAGCCCTCCACAACACTGTTAGGTAATGTTGGTGGTTCCCCTGCCCTTCCATGGGGCACCACAGTAGGAAACAAAGCAAATATATGTGTGTCTCAGAGGATTCTAGGGAACTTCTCTGGTCTGAGGCTGTGCATTTTTTCATGAGTAGTTTTGCCCTTGAATACCTTTTCTTATCTTGTTAAGTGGTCTTGCACTGCATTTCCTTTTTAAATCCCAGACCCACCTGGGTGCCTTTTTTTTGAATTATTTGATAAATATTTCCTGTGGCTAGGGGCAATGGTTAAATATAATTCAAGAAAAATATCAAACAACCTTAAGTCATTGGCTTATTGCAGCACGGGAGCCAGCTCCCGCGCTTCTCTGTCAAATAGTCCCTCTTGACAGGATAGCACCACCCACTCTGTGCTCATTGGGTACAGAGCATTACATGCCAGTTTCTTGTGCCATGTAGGGCTGACAGTCATGGGACTGGGGTAGTTTTGCTCCTGGTAGTCAGCCCTAGCAATCAGGAGTATTTCTTCTTCCCTCCTGGCCTCTAAAGAACACTTTTTGTTGGTAGCTAGATTTTCTGACTTGTTCCACCAGACCATTCCTCTGCCTGGGTCCTGGAGCTTCCTTCTGTTTGATGGGGAAATCTTCCACAGACTCTCCATAGCCAGCCAGCCAAGTGCCTTCCCTATCACTATCTGTAAGTCCCACAGCCACGTGGCTTCTTGAAGATCACCTGTGTATCAGTCGGCTCAAGGGCCTGCCCACAGAAGCCTACAGGAGAACCATCCAGGGAAACCATTAGGTCTCTTTTGACTATTGTTCCTCAAGGGCCATAAGATAACTAGCACCACTGGCCTTGGAGAACTTTGCTAGACCTGGAGTCCAGCTAGAGTCAATCTCCTTCAGCCAATCCTTGCAGTGGCATTAGGTAGCTTCTCTTTTCAGCAAGGCATACTTTGCCATTGTTGCTTCCAGGTCAAGTGTCTTCTCAAAGGTTTCTCCATTGTTTAAGGGTTTTTAAGTGAGGATGGGAAACTCTAGAAGCCACGTACTCATACCCTATACTAGGGTGCCACATCACCACTCGATCCCTGCCTCAGCCTGCCTGCATTGCCTTCTGGGACATTCTGACATGGTAACTTCAAGTGGTATTTACAAAGACCGTCCCTGGGAACCTCAGTTCCATCCCTAACTGACACAGTTGCTTCCCAATAAAGCGACAAAGGGGAATCCCTCCTTCGCTTGACTCCTGAGGTCTGGCCTTCCTCATTTGCTTCTGTGAGCATGGGCTTTTACAGTCTAGGTGAAGTGTGTTAATTAAAACAAGCAGATTCCCTCCTCGCCCGTTCCTTTCTTAAGAACTGGGCAAGCTTGTTTAATTGGCTCTCTTGTGCATGGAGGTCTTTGATTCTCTTGGTGGTCAGCAGAGTAAATTATTTGGCCCAGCAGGGGGGTGCAAATGCCTGAAACCTGATTAGGATCTGATGATGGGAAATATGAAAATTCTTAAAGTGCCAAAAGGAGTGTAGATATGATAAAAAGGACTGTGAATGTACGTTCACCCTGTTATGTTATGTTAGAGATTTGCAAAGAGCCTAGTTTCTCCAATCGGAGTATCCCCACACTGGATTTCCCCACAGACAGAAGCCTCATAATGCTGTCCTGAACTCACTACAGTTTCATTTTGCCAAAATAGCCAAAGTCTTCAGTTTTTTCTAAAATAAGACTTCAGACGGCTCCATTCTCAAATCTAAGGGCATGAAGTTCCAGAGCCTAGTGGCCCTCTGCCTGAAAGAGCTACCTCCCAGTCTCTTGACTATGGGGATCTCCGTCAAAGCAGTCGCTGAAGATTTAAGATGCCTATTTGGAAGATAGGATTTAATCAGAATATTATTGATATTTCACTAGGTATTACATGTCTAAGTGGGTTGAAGCTGTAGTTGGGTGCATCTTTAACCTATAATGTGAAATTCAGTTAAGCACCACAGACTTTCAGTGAGCACTTCATTGCTACACTATGAATGCCCACTCACATTGTAACGTCTACCCTGGATCCTTCTGTGACAGGATACTTGTGCACAGATACCAAGCTTCATAAGACTGTAGTATCTCAAGCGCAGCCCGCACATATGCATGTGCTTGCGTGTTCACATGTAACTAGCATAGAACCTCTTAACCTAGGCTGCACATCAGCAGCCTTATCTTAAAAGACGGACACAGAGAGTTAACACTCAGTCTTTTTCCAAAGAATTAACAGTGAGTGTGGCTTCATTGAAGAAACTCACTCACAGTGAAAGTCCAAAATCAGGTTGTTCAAAATAAACACTTCAAGGTAAGTAAATGGGCATAACCCATTTACAACAACCACCAAATAGAGACACTGAACTAACCATTAAGAGAAGCAACCTATGTTGCAGGCTATGGAAAAAGACACAAGAAGACTGCAGGAATCTGGCTGTCCAACTACGGAAGATGTCCACTGTTGTTCTGTCTTTTTAAGAAGATAGATGACTGCAAAGCTTGTTAGGGGAAACGATGTCCTAACAATTGTTCTTCCAGGCCTGAGCATAGCCTATTCACACTGTAGTCATAAAGTCTTATACAACAAGAGGCCATGTGGCCCAATGAATTGTTTTGTAGTGGGATGGTGGGAGTGCCCCAGTGTTCGAAACTGGCTTTTGAATTAGACACTTTGGGTCTGATTTATATTCTAGCAAATGGAGTATTCTTCCTTGGTCTGGAGGAGGACTTTACACCCTCCAGGCCTGGACTACTCCGCCGCCAGATTTATAAATGACCTCCTAGTTGACGGTCATTTATAAAGGCACTGGCAGGAACCTCCATCATGGCGTTTCCTGCCTGCATTTTGCTGTTTGCTGCAGGGCTTCATTGGAAAGACGCAGCCCTATAGCAAACACTATTATTTTCTCATTTAAAAAAAAAAATCCCAAAACGAGTATTTCTTTTTTAAAAGAAAGAAAATAGTGGTCCCCTTGCCATGGGAGGCATCTCCCATTGTGGGGGAAGCAGTATAAGGTTCTTACTGTTCCTTACCGCCATGTTTTACCCGGCATTAAGGAACACAAAAAAATGACTACCTGTCTGCCCATCTAAATTGGTTGCGCTGATATGTAGCCATTTCTATGAGAATACCACCTGTCAACTAAATTCGTGCCACATTGTTTCAACTTGAAAGTGTTCTTACTATAAATTGCAAACTATCCAGCAATTGTTTCATATACCAACTATATGTCTTAAGTATGTCTGTGAGTAAGCATGATGGACATGCAAGTGAATGAATGATTGTTACATTTTTCTTAACCACCTAATATTGAATAAAATGTTCTTTTTGTACTTTTGATAAACAATTTGTTGTCTTTGGTTCTTTCTGACTGTACATTGTTTATTGATCAACACTGTATAATTGTGTTTTGACTGGTTGCCTTATATCTGTACATTTATTGCCATTTCTTTGACAGCCCTTACTCCCCAGGGCCATCAGAGTGGGTTAATGACTGAGTAGACAGATTAGGTTGTAGTACTTTTATTCGATTTCTTTAAACTCATAAAAGGGTGGGACGAACCACCTGAGTACATTAAAAGTCAAACAATTGTTCTTGTTTAAAAATTACATTAAACTCATTTATATATATATGATAAAATAATGTTAGGACTGTTTTCATTCCGATCATGTGGGCATGTAGTGTCCAGCCCTACTAGGAAGAGCGGGAGTCTAATGGATTTGGTTTAAACTGTACACAAACATGCATAATTTCACGGGGTATGATAAAGTGCTGGTGCTATGGTCACATGAACTAGAGAATTTAATTTAAGTGAGCAAGGCGATTCTGCAAAGTCAAGTTCAGTTCATCTATCACTCTTGTCTAGTTCATTTGCTGCTAGGATCAGAAATGTTATCACCTTGCATGCCAATAGGACAGTCGAGCCACCTAGGCATTTTAAGACGGCTGCTCTGCAACTCCTTATTTGTTCTCTCCTCAGTGTTGGCCGTAAGAGGGTTGTCCGAATATTTAGTAGTGCCGGACAAATACATAAAAGGTGGAGTAGACAGAGAAGTGTAAACCGCGACTAACCCTAAGGCCTGCATGCATATAAATGCGGCAGGCATACCACTATGTTGGCAGGGAGGGAACTCCATCGCCATTGTATAGGATTAAACTCTCTCTGTCAATATACAAGTCAGGCCCTAAGTATTTTTTAACCTACTTATAACAGTGGTTGTTCGGGGGTTGTTTTCAGAGCAGTGATCTGACTAATCTTATGCAAATGTAGTGGACATCCATTCAGTTGTAACTTAGGACCTGATTTGGAGTTCGGCACACAGGTTAATCCATCACAACCGTGACAGATAGCCAATCCACAGGATATAATGGACATGTAATACAGCAAACTGGATATCCGGCAAGTTTTTTGATGGAGTATCTCCTCTGCCAAACTGTAAATCAGACTCTAAGTTGCAGTACAAACACAATTGCAGATTAATTTCCTCCCACATTTCATTTAAGCCGTTTAGTTTACACTTAAATGGTCCAGGGGTGAGTGCCACAGGTAGCACAAAAAATTGCACCGAAATGCTGAGATTTCACAGTTGTATGACGTTGCAATTCATGCCATTACAATGCATGCCGTTACAACACATACCTTCACCCCCACTTGCTGTTGGAGTGCGCTGGAAGTTGGAATAGTATAATTTACTATTCCAAATCCAGTGTGTGCGACAATAGGGAAGGTGTTGGAGTTGACTCCAACACCTTCTACCCCCTGCAACAAGCCTTTCATGTTGTAACAACATGTGTTGTAATGGCATGCGTTGTAACACTTCTGTTGTAAAGACTGTTTCCTGATTTCACATACTGTGGCAAGGAAAGCCACATACAGGAAAAATTATTTTAAACTGGGTCTTAATGTAACTTTCATAAATGAGACGTTCCCAAAACATGTATTCTATTCAAATTTAGGATATTTAATTGCTTCCAGCAACTAGTGCTTTTTAGAATCAGAAATAGTAAAATACAATGTAGTTTCAAAGCATTGCATATAAAAGCAACAATGAAACAATAAAAACATCAAGTATTTGAAAAAAAAGAAACCATCACAATGTTTAAATAAAGGGCCATTTGCCTATAATATTCGAATAGCCAGCTTCCAAACTCAGTGTCAAGTAATGAAGTCAATACCACATATGAGAGTGCCTTCAAATACGTGCGCTCAGAATGTGTGCTTTACAAAAAAGGAATCCCTTCTGTATAGAGGACATCCTGAGCTCACATATTTTAAGGCGCTCTAGCATGTGCTAATGAAGTCAATAGCCCACATGAGAGTGTCTTGACATGCAAGAGCCCAGGATGTGCGCTGTACAAGTCACTCTCATATGTCCTAAAGACGTCATTAGCAAATTTGAGAGGACCATGGAATAGGTGAGCTCAGGTTGTGTGCTGTACAAAAAGGATTCATTCTTGTACAGCGTACATCCTAAGCATACACATTTGAAGGTGCAAAATCTACAGTTTTGTCTTCTGGGTGACATATGTGAGTGCCATCTGTACCGGGTACAAAAAAGAATTGTCATGGCCCAATTCGCAGTACTCAAAGAGGCCGGGAAACATACACATAATTTTATCGTAAAACAAGTACCATCAAAGCGTGAGGGTTGCGTCTGTCCAGAGGACGGTACTGTAGGACCGTTTCAGAGCTTTACAACTGGGTACAATCCATAGAGTCAACTCCGGTGCATACGGTAATGATCATGTATTGGTCGCACATACACCTTCCAGTATCTGTACGGCACTCACATCACGGTCATATTCCTGTGTGCTCCCACCTTTGGGTCAATTAGCCATTCCAACACTGTAGCGCTCCCCAATCTTGAGCGTATATGAACCATCTCATGATCTCTGTGCACTGCAATCCAGCACATTGTTCATTGGAGTTGCGCTACTGAATAGTATAGCTCAAAGTTTGGGGTCATGGTCCTGCCCTCTCTAAATAGTGTGTACAGGTTGGCTTTTGCCATTCTATGTATGACCTTACCCCATATCAGGGAGATAAGTAGTGATTGTAGCTCTTTAAAGAAGCTCTTCCCTAGAGTCACCAGCAGTGCAGAAAAGAAGAAAAACAGTCGGGAGAGTTGAAGCATTTTTTAAATTGCCACCCAGCTCATTGGGGACAAGTGGGGCAAAGACCAGAATGGAAGCAGTTGTTGAGCCACCACCAATGCTCTTCACAAATTCCCATACACTAGGTCTCTTTCGAAGTGATAGACATTTACTCCCAAGTAGCGGATGGTATCACATTTTCATTTGAGGCCCATGACTTGTGCTAATTCACTCTCTGTACTCAAACTATATAAATGAAACAAGCAAGACTTATCCCAGATGATCCACAAACTGGATGTTTACCTGAAATGTTACAGCAACCCAGTGGCATAGCTAGGCACTTGGCCGCCTGTCACGGTCCCTGCCGTTGTGGCCCGTAGCCGCACTGAAGAGCAGGGGGGATGCTGGCGAGATTTCCTGTGTTTGACACCCTCACGCATCGGGGCAAATCCATGCAGGAGCTGGGCCCTCCCCCCTGCTACGCCACTGCAGCAACCCTATCAAGGCGTGCAGCCCATCAGTAGTGACTTGCAAATAAATCAAGGCATCAGCAGCATATAAAGATGTAATATGCCATCTCTCATCCAGGTAAGTTCCCATTGAAGCTAGTATCCCATTTCCAAAATCTTCGAGTGGCTCCTGGTCACCTCCAGAAGGACTGCCATGCATGCCCTCATCACCAGCAGACTAGACTACGGGAATGCACTCTACATAGGAATCACTGCACACCTCCTGAACAGACTTCAGATAATACAGAACTTGGTGGCAAGACTCTTACTTGACCTCCCCAGAAGAACCCACATTACACCACACGTCAAGAAACTACACTAGCTCAGGATTCAGAAGAGATGCCAGTTCAAGATGCTGACCCACACATAAAAGGCCCTGCACAACGAAGGATCAGGTTAGACTTCCTACCAACCAACCAGACACTTTTGACCTGCCTCCCTCTCCCTTGCAGACACTCCACGGATCCGCTGAGCCAAAAGCGGAGGAAGCTCCTTCTCACACCTGGCAGTCATCGCTCCAGCAATTCAGAAGAAGACTAAAACCTGGACGTTTGATTGATCACACCTCCATTCAGCTGCCTACAGCTCCAGTGCCTCAGTGCTTTACAAATGCTTGATCGATTGATTGAGTCCTTGATATGCCAAAGTTTCTATGGCCAATGTGAATATGACAGTGGACAGCGGGCATCCCTGCAGAGTACCCTGCTCAACAGGAACTGGTTTTGTGATCATGCCAGCCATACGAACATTCACCAATGGCTGTGAGTACAATAATTGCACCCACTTCAAATATGTGAATCCCACCACTATCTGATGAAGAACCGTGAACAGGTATTGCCATCTCAAGGTATCAATGGTATTCGGTTAAATGCTTCTAATATCTCTTCAAGTGTCATCAGGGACTCTAGGTCTATTCTCTACATCAGGACAATGGAGGGCATATGTATAGAAGCCAAGTAGGCATCCAAGGCTGCAGATGTTATCCCAATAAGGGCTTTATAGAGGCCCTCATAGTACAGTTTAAAAGTCATATTTATGTTAGACTGCGTATTGACAATCTCATTGTGAGGGGTAAGTATAGCCCTGATTAGTGGGGGAGCTATCTCAGTGTGCAGGAGCCAAGCCAGCATCCTTCTGGATTTGTCCCCCTCAGTTTGTATATGGGCTATATATGCTTAATTATCCATCCTCCCAAGCACAGAAAGGGATGCTTTATATTTAGTTTGCAAATGTGGCAATTGTTGCCAAAGCGTGTTTCTTTTACAACTCTTTAATAGTGTCCTCCTTTAATAGTAAGTATATGACCAACGTGTGCCTAACCCCAAATACACTAACTACATTTTACTGTCTTGTAAACATCCCATTCAATCAGACGTCCGAAGACGTTCCTTCGTTTTCCTTAAAGTTGTGATCAATTTGATCACCAGTGGTGCTGGAGAATAGTTGATCCCCAAGAGCTTCCACTGGAATGCACCATGTTGGTATGGCAGACCTCCATCCCTCCAGTTCAGAGAAATTTTCAAGGGGCTATGATCTGTGTTGAAAATTGAGTTACTGGTTGAAAGGGGTGAAACCATCCTTGGACAGCAACCACAATTCTCTACTAGGGTGAATTCACAAGCAAACCCCAAATTAACCTGTGCTCAACCCTAAAGTAGCTCTTCACAGCTTCAAGCGTATCTTAGAGTCAAGGTGCAAAGTATTTTTGAAGCACTTCAAACAGTAATAAAGTGAACAAATCACGCACGAAGAAATCCAAACCATTTTAGACAAATGGAGTAAAATGTAATAAATAATTTAAGAACAAAATAACAAAATTCCAATGAGGTGGAACAGGAGATATGCAAATGTAAAGATTTTAGAGAAAATAGCACCAAAAACCACAAACCGCCAACTGTGGTTATTAGGTCGCACGAGATCAGGCAGAGTCACGAGTTCAGGCTGGTGGTGATGGAGCATGGGCCAGCTACAAGGACCCAGTCAGGCCCACTGAATAAGAGTACCTTGAATCCTGGTTGCGGAGGAATTGTTGATGTGCAGCTTATGATGTGAGATCCTGGCCAAGATACGTTACTCAGCAAAGTCAATGACCATTGATGGATGCTTGCAATGCAGGGTCCTGCGTTGTCGTCGAGAAAGTCACTAGGGCTTGTGAAGAGTTGTGTATCGATGCATCGGTGCTGTGGTCAAGGTGCGTTGTGCTGAGCTAATGCTGGTGAAGCCTCTGGGGCTTGCAAGGACTTGCGCCGAGATGCACTATGCTACGTCAAGCTGGGCCAGTTATAGGAGTTGAGATGCATCACACTGGGTCGGGCTGGCAGAGTCACAGAGGTGATGTGTGGATCTGCGCATATCTGTGAGGTACTGTGGGGCGCTGGACCAGTCATTGGCATTGAGATGCATCGTACTGAATCAAGCTTGTGGAGAGGTCTAGGTGATGCATGGTTCTGTGACGATAATGAGTGACACAAAGAAACCTACTTTGTCCCCGTGGCTTGAGGACAGGAGCTCAGTTGACTGACCCTTGGAGATCTTGAAATCCTGGGACATACAGGCAGGCTGGTTTCAGCAGTGCAAGAGTCCTGATGCAGCAACAGCAGGGTAACAGAGCGAACTTTGGGCAGAAAAGCAGGTCAGCAGGGCAGACTACAAAGCCAGGCAGCTCTTCTTCCTGGCAGAGTCCACAGGTCTAGAAGTGATCTGGAGAGTTGGGGTCAGAGGTCAAATATTTATTCCTGGTGCCAATTTTGAAGTAGGAGAAACTTTCAGAAGTTTTGCTTTGAGCATACACGCCAAGTGCATCAAACCCCTTGCTCTCCTGAGGAAAACATGACATGTGGCACACAATGCCTCCCACATCCATTCCTGGACACCCTCCATGCATGCTTGGATGTGCAAGATTGATCAGTTTGTCAGCATGAGAGGTATTTGGGAATGGTGTGAATGGGGGTTGGCACATGTGCCAAACAAGTTGCAGAGTGAGCGGCAGGGTGTGATATTGGCATGCGAGTATTGTGGATGTGGAAGGATGTAGACATGCGAGCAATTCACCTGCAGGCTCTGGACACAATAAGAGATGGGGCGCAAGGGCTCACGAGGTTTCAGCATCTCGGCAGCAATTTTCGATTCTGGCTATAGCCACTCCCACATCACGCCCTTTTTCTTGGCAATCGTGATGTTTAGAAGCAAGGACACTCACCTGAATCAGCTCCCTATTTCCGGCGGCATGACCAATGACTCTTTAGCCTGCTCTCCACCTCTGCAGAGGGTCAGTCATAAACACTTGGAACCCTGTGAAAAGACAGAAAGAAGTAAGTCCTTAGTTAGGTTGGCACGGGCATGCTACCAGCTCTCCCTGAAAACGAATAAGTGCACTCAACTCTGGGACACAAACAACATGCACTGACCACTTTGAGAACTGGTATTAGCGCGTTAGCGCTTCTCAAGTAGGAATAAGGCAACTTGCCTCCGACCAGTGCAGGAAGTGGATTTAAGTGCTCAAGCTCAGGAGTACTCAAAGTGCTTTATTATGATAGAAGAAAGGGACTTGGCTCTCGGTGTACAGATTTAGAGGCAAAGAATAGGTGCTGAAACAAAAAGCTTAATCCTCAGACTGATTACAATGAGGAACTGGTCCCTATAACAGGTACCCAAGAGTGAGTGGTGTGGTATGAGTGTATGAGAGAAGTAGTAAGTCTAGTAGGAGATAGTAGTGTTAGAGGTTAGCTAATGTTAATGCTCAGTTCCCCTGCCACACCCGTTGAATCCCCAGGAACACAATCCAGCGAGTGAAGTTGGAGATGCAAATGTAATGAGGGAACAAGACCTTTTCTTGTTTTGTCCCATTCCCCCATACACTATGATGCACCTCGTGCCAGCAGTTATTGCGGTTCATGGGGCATTGAGGAGCATTAAAGAGCAGTAGACGTGCATCGCTCCTGCAGGATCAAGATTTCAGGTTAGTGTCTTTGAACAGGTGATTAGATCTGACAGTCTCCTCCGATGTGTTTGGAATTTCCTGCCTTCCTGTCCTGGTCCCATATTGTCTGGGGTCACAAAATACTGGTGTCAACCCCTTTCAGAGTGCTCATGCAGAACCTTTGTGATGAGTAAGTGTGGTAGTGGATAGGTCCTCCCCCTCATTAACTCAAAGAGACACATCCTACCAACATCTATTTTCTATGTGTTGCACTGTCTGAGGAAAATATACAAAGACCAACTGCAAGCCATATGTGGCCCAGGAGGATCAGATGGCAGGCACCACATTGTTAGGCTAAGAAAATCACAACTTTCTAAAAGTGCTATTGAAAGAATTGTGATTTAAAAATCTTACTTTAACATTAAAGGGATCTTTTAATTACAATTCTTTAGAAAGCAGACTCAACCTGTCTACCTGATCCCAACTGAAAGTTATCTTAGAGGAGAGGTAAGCTTTGCAGTAGTGAAACTCATGTTTTGACTATCAAACTTAAAATGATATGCCCTTACTTTTCAAATACACTGCACACTGCCCTATGGGCTATCAAGCACTTATCCTAGGGGTGACTTATATGTATTAAAAAGGAATGTTTGGGCCTAGAAAATGGTTTATTTGGCTAAGTCGAAATGGCAATTTAAGACTGCCCACACAGTCAGCAATGGCATGACTGAGACATGTTTTTAGGGCTACTTATGCTGGTGGCACAATAAGTGTTGCAAGCCCAATAGTAGCATTTAATTTACAGGCCCTTACTACATGTTGTACCAATTTACTAGGGGCTTACAAGTATATTTAATGTGCTAATGTACAATTTTAACATGATTAGAAGAGAGTCCACAACCACTTTAGCACTGGTTAGCAGCGGTAAAATGCACAGTCCTAAGACCAACAAAACCGACATCTGCAAAAACAAGATCAACAAAGAATGGAGGAGGAATGCAAACAGTTTGAGGGAACAGCATGCTAAAGCCTGACAGGTTTAAAAATCCGACAGTAAGTCCTCGATATTCGGTACCTTGTGCCTGTGCATCTTGCATGCTAAGCTAAAATAGAGATATATTCTGGTATGCAGGTCATAAAGCCATACATAACAGGAAAATTCCCTAGCCCTCAAGATTAGTGACTGTATAAGTTTGTCACTTCATGGTGAGTTACTTATTGGAAAACAACCCTTACTACGCGGTTTTTACACCGCAATACCATCACAACGCGGTCGTTATATCGACTGCGTTGTTACCACGCAGTGCCTTTACAACACAAGTCGTTACAACGACTTGCGCTAGAGGGCGCACCAGACTAAGGAATAGTATGATTTACTATTCCAACACATTCCCTAGTGTTGCACACACACACTGAAGTTGGAATAGTAAATCATACTATTCATAAGTCCAGCGCGCCATCTAGCACAAGTTGTTGTAACGACTTGCATTGTAAAGGCACTGCGTGGTAACAACGGTGTCGATGTAATGACCGCATTGTGATGGTATTGCGGTGTAAAAACCACGTAGTAAACGTAAATATTCTGCTTATTATCTGAGGCGATTGGATAGTCCTATCGATTGTGCCCCAGAGACAGTGGGTGTAGATCTGTCTACCAAAACATCTGGTACGCAGTTAAAATTTCCCCTCCTCATACAGGGGACCTGCATATTTCAAAAGAGTGCAGAAGTGAGTGTATCAAATTAGCATTTGGGGTGCACAGCGCAACCAAGGCTAGAGGCAACGCATCCAATGCACCATCCACAACTATAAATCCACTCGTATAGCTTGTCACATAAACAGAACCCCGGGTGCAATCCAGCTTAGTACTCCTCTTGCAAAACCTGAGTATGTGGCCCCTTTCATTGTCTCCCTCCATCATTTATGGAGCCTGAACAATTCAACCTGTGAGAGGTGAGTCTCTTGAAAATAATGGAAGTGTGCACATTGGCGCTTGCGCTATTTCTGTACTCTGTATCTCTTAGTGTGTGTACCCAGCCCCGAACATTCTACGTTATCATATTGTAGGCAAATGGGATGTCACTTGAGACCGGTCTTATCAATCCCTTCGAGATCAATTCTGTCTTTCAATGTCTGCCACTGCTTGTTCATGTTCTGTGGCATCTTGCTTCGTCTTATAAAGTCTCCCCTTCAACCTCATGCATGGGTCGCCATCTGGAGGACAGTAGGAATAAATAAAGGAGATATTTCTCATTGTAACTCCTCCCCTGGGAAGACATATCTTTTTGAAGCATTCCCAAGTCTACCACTTTTAGTAAATCTGGTAATGCACCAGAAACCATGGGAGTTGCGTGGATACACACATACAATGCCCATGGAACGACTTCAAACGCAATGCAGCTATTTGCACTGCGTTGCGTTACTCCAGATTTATGGAGCCACTCAGAGTCACGCAAAGTGGCCTTGTGTGACTTCATAAATCTTAATTTTGAGTTGTGTCACACTCGCACCATGTTACATGATGCAAGTGCAATGCAACCGGGCTCATAAATATGGCCCTAAGTTCCCTTAATTTCTCCTTCATTCTAGTAGGAGAGGACTGCCTTCCTTGGACCTCAGCCTTTGTGTTGTGCTACCTGTAAAATATTATCTCAATCATGGTAGTTAAGCAGTCTTGCAACCACCAGACTGGCTGGCGCTACTAGGGGTGGGAGCTTGTTTGGAGCTCTGTAGGCCATTTCAAATGAGAAGAACTTCAATAGATTACATCCCTTACCATAGCTGAAAGTCAGCCTTCAAGACAAATTCCATGCTAGGACCCTTGATGTGCTCTGGAATACCCACCACTCTGATGTTGTTACAGTAGGAGTGCCCTTCTGGTTCGTTCACTTTAAATTGTAAGTATTGTAGCTCAACCTTTAATGTTCCAGTTTGCGCTAGGCCGCATTTGGGCAAATCATCGCTAGTGTGGATTCCGCATTGTGCATCCAGCCTTTAAGCTTTTAGTGGTCCTCCAAATGAAGGCCCATCTCCACCACTAGAGCATTTAAATGGGGTTCTAACATGGCCTAGACATCCAGGATAAAAGTAAGTATCTCATCAAATGTGCTGATGTGTCCTTTCAATGTCATCTCCATAGAAGCTTTGGGGGCTGTGGCACTCATGCTTTTAGATCTTGGAAGCATACCTTCTGTCCTCCCAGAGGTTGTTTGCCTGTTTTAGGTTTTGTGATGTTGTTGGGTGGTGTGGTGAAATACGTGTAGGATGCCTCAGGCCCCACTGCTTACTCTCTGCATAATTAGCTCTGTGGGAATTCCCCAGCCCAGTGCTTTGATGTACTCATTTGACTGCAAAAGTGAAAGAAAGATGAGTGCCAACAGTCCAGACAGTGTGCTTGCGTCTTGAGCTTACCGTAGGCACAGTCTTATGGATAGCCTTTGTCAGCAGTGAAGTCGAGGACAGTGGTTGGCAAGAAAACCTCTACCTCAGCAGACCCAAGGCAGCAGTACAAAATTGGCCACTTGAAGAAGCAGGTGAGAGATGCACGCCCACCCCACACAGGGGCGCTGCTAAGTGGAGTATAGGGAGGGATATCACAGATCGAACAGTACCTGTAAAGGACTCCGTGAATAAGCATTGAGGTCCTGGTTGTTGGAGGTGGAAATACCAGGCAATGCCACGCTGGTAGCAGCACCAAAATCCTCTGCTGTGGTCTGCAGTTGCATCAATTGGTGTACTGGGTTTGTCAAAGGTGCCCAGAGCACTCCTCGCTTCATGGATCAGCAGTCCAGTCACTTGCTCAGGGGAAGGACTACTGTGGTAAGTTAAACCTGTCAGGTCCCTGGAACTACTGTTGGGTGTCGCCTGCTGTTTATACAGGATTGCAGTCTCATCCAGGGGCTCCACTCAGGTTGGGCTGCTCTCGCTGAAGTTCAGCTAGGCTGTTCTCTGCACGTGCCCAGGGCACACACACCAGTGCATGATTTAAATTTCGGTGGACTGGTTACTCCATCACTATTGTGAAGGAAATCCCATCCGCTCTATTACAAGTGTATAATATCCTACAGCACTTGTAATATGGCGGACAGGATATCCGACACGTTTGTGACAGAGTGACCAATCCAGCAAACCCCAATTGCTACTAACTGTATAATGTGCTGGCATGTAAGCGTAGTGAAAATGGTAATTCTACTTTTATTTTAACTCCTAAGTATTTGGCAATACAACTGCAGCTCCTCTCCTAATTTCATTCTAGGACAGGTTAACTGGTCTGCTATCTTTTCAAACCCCTAAACATTGTACCTTTCAAAATGCAAAATTTTCACTCCATCACTTGGAGGTCCAATGGTATACAGAAACATTTTGGTACCCCATTAGAAATCCAGGACACAAAATGGATGAAAAAAAAGAAAAAAAGCGCTCAAGGTTCATACACGTCGCATGATGCACGGTCTTATCTTTCTACATTGTTGATAGATTGTAGACTGTACAATATTCCACCAAAGAGCACAATGTACCTTTCTGTGTAGTCATATAACTTTGTCAAAGGTGCACCTAGGTTCTAAAAAAAGTCTTCTAGCTCAATTTAGTTAAAGTGGTCAATCACAAGAAAACTAATGTAAAGCTTTGTGCGGAAAGAGAAACATTAGAATGAACTCTACGGTGAGGGGAAACAATTCCTGCTGCCATAAAAGCATTTAATGTTCAAGTGAGCAAGTGTATCCATTGTGCCAGAGGTTCATGAGGTTATTCTTGCTACAAAAAAATGGAAAATGCAGACAATGTGCTAGTCAGAAAACTGCAGGGAGTGCTGAAACAGCTCTGGATCAGATGTAATGCGTGGAAAATATAAACTGCTATGGAAAGTGCACTGAGAAATGAGACCAATGATGTAATGGCTAATTTTATACCAAATGGGAACAAAATGCTTTCTAAAAGGTTGCCCTCTTCACCAGTGCATGCTTGACAATGAACACCGCCAAATTGCAGACATTCAATGTTATTAGGGAGCCACACATCTTCAATCATGTATTTGGATTGTTTCTTAACATAGGAATAGAAGAGGAGGCTACAATAGAAAGCATTTGCTCCACTACTATATATATATTTTTTGCAGTTTTATATAGTGAGAACTCGACCCGAAGGTATTGGAGGCTTTACATGAGCACGAGTTAAGTCACACAAGGACACATTCATTTTTTGGGTAGGCTCGGGGAGATTAGGGGGCATATTATCAAGAAACGGCATTAAAATTATCGCCGCTTTGGCGGCGATAATGAGCTTGATAATATGCCCATGAGAATTCCCATAGAAGCCCATGTTCTGGTGTCAACATGGGCTTCTATTGGAATTCTCTGCGGCATATTATCAAGCCCATTATTGCCACTTTAGCGGCAGTTTTCTGCCGCTAAAGCGGCGATAATTTTAACGCCGTGCTTGATAATATGCCCTTAAGTGATTTGCCCAGAATCACAGGATGTTGAGCCAACGCTGAGACTCGAACCTGGTTCCCTAGGTCCAAAGTCAGCAGCTCTGGCCGTTAGGTCACATCCTCCATATTTGTGACTAAAAATTCTTCATGTTGCATTATAATATTATTTGCATGAAGGATAGAAAATAGTTATTCCCTAACTGCACACCTTTATCAGGTACTGTGAAGAGATAATGTGTTCCCTATGTGGATAGCACTTTCCCAGCAAAGGGGCCAGACCAGATGCCCCTAATTGCAATCCAATTCCACTTAGCATGTGATGCCTATGCAGACGCACAACACCCATAGGACTAAAAGGGCTTCAGACCCCTCTCGCCCTCGTCATGTGTCTCAGTCCGGGCTGCTGCAGCTCGAGCTGCTGTGGGCTCGGCTGGGCAGTGTCTGGAGTCATATCTCCTGGAACGCCCGAGTTTTTCACAGGTCTTTAAAGACCATTTGCATATTTACATATCTTTGTAAACTGGTTACCGAGTCTTACAGTTTTTTTCTAGTTCCTGTACCCCCTGGGTCCCCACTCTGCATATTCCTTACATTTGTATTTTACATTTACTGCTGTAGTGTGAGAATGCATTTCATGAAAAGGAATATAAAGTAGGGTTGCCAAAAGAAAAATGCCGGCCATGTGTTGTTTAAAAAGAGCCTGTACTTGTTTTGACACTAAATAGACTTATAAATAAAAAAGTATGTTTTCATTTGTAATGTGACTTTTCTGTCTTTGTTCCCTTTAATTATCGGTCATGGATCATTCAGGCAGCCCTAGAACACAATTAAAAGTGCTTTCTATTTAAGTTTGCTGTTCAAAGTATGCACAGATAAGTGCTGAAAATACAGCTTTAGGTGACTGTTTATTTTTTCTACCATCTGGGACATCAGAATAATGAGCTGGCAACCATAATCATAAGACTGGAAGGTGTTGCAGGATCAGCACATTATTTATTTCCTCCACCCTCGATCCCTGATTAATGCCATAATAGCAATAGTTTAACTTATATCTGAAACCCTGCGCCACAGTCAATAACATGCTGAGTTACTTCAAGTTTCTGGGAATGCACCCTGCATTCAGACAACCCACTCACCATTCTCCCCTTCACTTTCTACACCCTGCACTCACAGTGATCACAAAGCACTCACACTGATCACCATACACTCACACAATTCACCCGCTCACCCTGCACTCACAGTGATCACTCTACACTCACAAGGCACTTGCACTATTCAGCCTGTACCTCACCCTGCAGTGACACAAGTGCACTACTCACCCTGCACTCATGTGACACATCACTCACCTGTCCCCCTCACTGTTCAATCTGCAATCTCACTCAAACAACCCTTCACTAACCATGCATTTATTCGTCCCACTCTGCACTTACATTCGCACCCAATTCATATGGTCACCTCCTTCACCTTGCAGTCACTCCCCTTACTCTACTCTCACTGTTGCTTCACTCACCGTGCACACACATTGGCACTCCTACCACCCACACAGCACAGACGGTTGATGTGTCAGCAAATAAAATCGTCTTCCATGCAGATCACAGAACTGAGTGTGAGTAAACAATGAGTAGTGCTATAATAAAAATAAATGTTTGTCAGAAAGGTGCTATAGAGAGATGAGGTGCATTGTTGGTGAGTGGTAGTGAGAGATTTTTTGGAGAAGAAGGGAATGGGGGAGGGTTGCCAAAAAAGACTGTTGCACCCTGTGCGACCTGTGCTAGGGCCAGTCCTGGCTGGGAGTGTTAGCCCGCCCCCGAAGTTTGGGTCTAGTTGCGCCCCTGTGCCTACTCGACCAAGGCACTTATACAGCCCAGGCAGGCACTGCCTCTATAGGCACTATATGTTAGCAAGAGCCGTAGGGCTTAAACACATTTCTGTGACCAAATTACTGCTGTGTCTACAGAGCCAATCTTAAAATGTTACAAAGACAATGCTATAAAAATTATTTATAGCATTTGGCTTTTTCGACAAGTAGAGACTTGGATTGATAAGTATAGGTTAAGTGGTCGGATACCTGAGCTGTGGTTTAGCTCCCTCAAAGTTAAATATCCAGTCACTAAAAAGTAAAAGACTGTTTCTGTGCAGAAACCTGGGCTTACCAGTGATATCTGTGGGAGAAACAATGACCATCTCTATGTAAAAGTGTATGCAAATTGTTTAAGCTGCACCAAAATATTACTAGAAATAAAACGGCAACAGATTAGTATCATTTAGTGAAAGGAAGATACAATTAATGCATTAAACAAGATCAAAATGGCAAAAATCAGTTAAGGAATCATACTTTAGAAATGTGTAAGTATAAAGCAAAAACTGTCCACAAACAAAAAACAATGTAGGTTTCAATAGTTAATGTCAGCCTTAGAATCACAGGTCTGTGGGCTCTTGATGCGTTTTCAGGCTACCTTTAATGGAACATGGGTCAGATAAATGCCAAATGCTGTATCAAAGTAGGTATGGAGAATTTTGATCCCTGTGAACACATGGGGGCCTAATAGGATGGCGGTCGGAAAAGCACCCCGACCGCCATGGAAGTGGAAAACAACCGCCCGCTGGCACTGTGGGAAATCCGGGGGCCAAATTAGGATCAATTGCCAAAAAACACTGACCGCGGCGGAACGGGGCCAAGAAAAACCACCTGTAGTGGGCGGAGATGGCCAAAATCCGTCCGTGATGGTCGGAGTCACGGCAGAAAACACCAACCCACCGCAAGTATAGCAGAGACACCGCATGGGAAATTAGGATATCCCCGACAGTCCCGCGATATGTACCGCTGTCTCCGACCGCCGCGGTCGCACAATGGGATGAATGGGAGAGCCAGCGGAAGAGCTGAAGCACAGCCACCACTGCGGACAATCCGTATAAAATATGGCAGACGAAGCAAAATACCCACAATAAGGCCAAAAAATGCACACAGAAAACCAGACATGGCCCCCAATACACAAAACACACCCCACTGACACAACCACATGACAAAAAGAAACATTCAAATCCCAGGACAGCAAACCTGACAGCAACATCCCAATTGGACACATACACATGGCTGAGTATAAAACCAGCCCCTTCCATAACCACAATCCTTTGCAATACTCCAGGAGAGAAAGGACACATACCTCAGCTGACAGGAGAGGCAAAGGACACAACATCACTAGCCACACCACACACAGCACCACCACTTCCACACCTGCACAACTAACCCCCCTGCACAACACACACCATACACATCACAACCACAACCACCACACACACTCCTGCACCCACAACCACTTTGCACACCACACAACATGGCCACATAGAAAATGCCCAAATTCACAGAGAGTGAGTTGACAGTCATGGTAGATGAGATAGTCAGAGTGGAACCACAGCTTTTTGGTACCCTGGTCCAACAGACACCATTAGCCACAAGGTCACAAATGTGGGCAAGGATAGTCCAAAGGGTCAATGCAGTAGGGACCACCCCAAGATCAAATAAGGAGATTGTTGGACCCGGCCTCGTAGAATGGCCCTCCGTGCCCCCGCACCACCGAAACCTGGTACCTACAGCCCAAGCCCACGGCCCAGCCGAACCTCCCCACCAGGACACACGCACCGACCCGGACATCCCCGTCCCTGGCCTCTCTCCTTTCGGCCACCCCGGGCCCGCGTGCCCACTTCATGCACCAAGATGGCCGCCCGGCCCCAGCGCGACCCGGGCCTAGAGGCGCCACTCCGGCTGGAGGACATCACGCTTCCAGGGGATGAGAGAGGGAGGAGCCGTTTCTATTGCACCTCTGAACTCCCCCGGGACGATGGGTTTCGATTGGCCCTCCGGCCTCCCTGAGGGCTGGCTCCATGCCTGCTGGGTGTCTGGGACTCCTCCCGACCCGGCCCTGAAAGGATCAAAAGACTATAGCAGGAAATCCCGACAAGCGACCCCCAGGTGACAAGACCCCTGCCTGCACAGACTCCGGACATCAAAGAGGGGTCGACCTATAACAAGGGGTGCTCTGGGTCTGTCCGGCAGATTCGACGCTGGAACAACGAGAGCCTGCCGACGTGGTCGCGGCTCCTGGAACTTGAACCCACCTGAGCCCTGCTGAGTGACTTGCGGCTCCCTGAAGATCGTAAGACCTCCGAACTTGTACCTGAGCCCTGCTGAGTGACTCGCGGCTCCCTGAAGATCGTAAGACCTCCGAACTTGTACCTGAGCCCTGCTGAGTGACTCGCGGCTCCCTGAAGATCGTAAGACCTCCGAACTTGTACCTGAGCCCTGCTGAGTGACTCGCGGCTCCCTGAAGATCGTAAGACCTCCGAACTTGTACCTGAGCCCTGCTGAGTGACTCGCGGCTCCCTGAAGATCGTAAGACCTCCGAACTTGTACCTGAGCCCGCTGAGTGACTCGCGGCTCCAACCGACTCTCACGGTCCCGCCGGACCCCGACTACAACATCGTATCCCCCAGCTCGAGGATTGTGAGCTGTGCGCCGGATACGTCCCTGCTTGAACCTTTACCAGAGACTGTCCCGCTACCCCCTACCCCTTCCGAGACTCTTGAGCCCGTGCTCACCTTGTACATATTTGCAGTGATAACCTACTTGATAAAGATTGTTTTCTCAGAATACCCGGTGTGGTCACTCTGTGTCGTGTGGTGCCAGAAGTACGATCCTAGATACGAGATTCCTCCCCCTGGGGAGTCTCCCGCCAGTGCCCGGCTACGATACCTTGAGGGTGGGACTCAGGGTAGTCAGGACCCCTTCCAGGCTCCTCTGAGGTCGCCGTCTAACATTGGTGGCAAGCGACGGGATTCGGGCCCATCACCTAGAGATCGTACCGTGAACAACGGAAGCACTACCGACAAAAATGGCAGAAGGGAGCGCCGTGAGCCCTGCAGAAACCAGCGCCAACAGGGTGTTCCAGGTGGAGCAGCTAGAAGAATACACACACAAGGAGCTAAAGCAATTCTGCAAAGAACTTAAAATCGCTACCACTGGTCTCAACACTAAAGAGGATTTGCAGAAAGCACTGAAAACTTGGGTGGAGACCGGGGCCTCCCGCCCGGAAGGCACGGGGGAGCGCCCCGACGAAGCCGAACCCCCCCAAAGTGGAAGCAATAGCAATCAGGTGCGAGGCATCGTACCGGACGGGGGCCTATCCCCAGAAGAGCTCGCGGACAGAGAGAGAAGCCGCAATCATGAACTCGAGTTAGCCAAACTCAAAATCGAGGGCGAATTGAAGTTAGCGGAAAAAAAGCTAGCAGTAGAGCAAATGCGTGTACAAGGCTAACTAGAAGAAAAGAAGCTCCAACGGGAGCACGAGGGAAGGAAGCTCCAACTAGAGCACGAACGCAGCTTGAAAGAAATCGAGCTCAAGGCCAGAAGCGAGGAAGGAAGGCCCCCGGGAAACTGAGAGACGGCCTCCCCAGCGGAACAGAAGGTCCACATCCCCAAGGATGTGGTCAAGGAATATTATAAAAACGATGACATTCAGCAATGGTTCAGGGCCTACGAGGTCGCCATGACCTCCCACCGGATCCCGCAGAAGGATTGGGGGGCGGGGTTGTGGGGGCGGTTTCTGAGCGAAGGAAGGGACACCCTGCTCGACCTACCCCTCTCCCTGCAGACCTCCTACAGCCACATGAAAGAGGCTCTACTCACAAGATACGGCCTCACCCCAGAAATGTACCGTCAGCGATTCCGGGACTGCCGGAAAATCCCGGGCACCACCTGGGTGGAGTAGGTAAACTTTTTCAGTCGGGCCTTCGATGGGTGGATCAAGGGCAGCAAAGTCACCACCCTGGCCGAACTCACTGACCTCATGTTGTGGGAACATCTGGCTGCGAACTGCTTCATAGAACTACGTCAGCATCTGCTTGACAGCAAGCTCACAGATCCCCGGAAGCTGGCTGTGGAGGCCGACCGCTGGACCAACACCCGGGTCTCCCGGGGCATGGTAGGAGAGTACCCCCGAGCCGGTCAGGGACCACCCCGCCAGAGAGGGGGAGGGAACCAGGGAGGGCCGAGAGAGTCCCAGCCTAGCCCCCCGAAAACACAACCTCCACCTTTCCCGGCGCCCCCCCCACCGGTGACAGGGCCCCCTGGGAGACGGGGACACCGGGTGACCGTCACATGTTTCCGTTGCCAGAAACCCGGGCACTACGCCAATGACCCAGAGTGCCCCATGGCCACCCAAGTCTCCCCTACCACCCCTGCGAGACAGATAGCCAACGTAGCTCTGGGGGAGGAGGTTGAGGAAGCCGAGGAGTGGGAACCCACAGCAATGGCCCTAGTATCCCTGGGAGATAGAGAGATGATCCCTGGTAGCCTCCTACCCTCCAACACACAGAAGTACGGGCAGCTCGTCAAAATCAATGGCCACCAGGTAGAGGCCCTGCGGGACACCGGGGCCAGTATCACCGGTGTCCTCAGGCACCTAGTCCCCGAGGAGCAGATCCTCCCCAACGTCTTTTGCCCCGTAATCTCCGCAGACAATAGAGAAAGTATGTATCAGGTAGCCCTGGTGCCGTTTGAGTGGGGAGGGGTGATAGGTAAACTCAAGGTGGCCGTAAGAACCTCCCAGCCGGTCGACTGCCTCTTAGGGAACGACCTAGAGAGTTCTCCCTGGAAGCACGTCGAGCGCAAGGCCCACCTAGGAATGATGGGACTCCCCGAGTGGGTGTGCGCCACCACCCGATCTATGTCAGCCCGGCTCACTCCCCGGAGAGAGGTCGAGAACACCCCGATCGAAGAGACCAGTACAGTCCCCGCCGAGGGTCCTCCCGTCCCCCCAGCAGAAGGGTCCGTCGCCCACGACGAACCCGCACCATCCGACCCCGCCCCGGTCCCCGAGTTGGGAGATCTACCCGAGTTGGCACATTGGCGCCACGAGGGCGGGCCCACTCGGGAAGAGTTTTGCCGGGAACAAGCCACTTGTCCTTCCCTGGTCGGACTGCGGCGCCAGGCCGAGGGCCAAGCCGCAGGTGACCAGACCGGGACACACCGAATCTATTGGGAAAATAGCATCTTGTACAGTGAGCAGAAGTCGGTGGAGTTGGGATCCGGACGGGTACTGGTGGTACCCCTCCGCTTCAGAGATTTCCTCCTGGGCTTAGCCCACGACGTCCCCCTCGCCGGCCACCTGGGTCAGGACAAGACCTACAGCCGACTCGTGACCCATTTTTACTGGCCTAGAATGAGAGCAGCGGTAGAGGCCCACTGCAAGTCCTGCCCCACGTGCCAGGCTAGTGGGAAGAGTGGGGGGAAGTGCAAGGCTCCCCTCCAACCCTTCCCGGTCGTCAGTACCCATTTTGAACGAGTCGGAATCGACATCGTGGGACCACTGGACCCCCCCACCTCCCAAGGCCACCGTTTCATCTTGGTCCTCGTGGACCACGCCACCCGCTATCCTGAGGCTATTCCCCTACGCACCATTACGGCCCCCGTGGTGGGCCGGGCCCTGATGGGAATCTTTTCCAGGGTGGGTTTTCCCCGCGAGGTCGTGAGCGATCGCGGCACTAATTTTATCTCGAAGTATATGACGTCCCTGTGGCAACAATGTGGGGTGTCCTATAAGTTCACCACCCCGTACCATCCCCAAGGGAACGGCCTAGTAGAAAGGTTTAATAGGACTTTGAAAGGGATGATCGCTGGCCTAGAAGAGCCCCTCCGGCGTAAGTGGGACGTCCTGCTCCCCTGCCTCGTGTTCGCTTACCGGGAGGTCCCCCAGAAATCCTTAGGGTTCAGCCCGTTTGAATTACTCTATGGACACCCCGTCCGAGGTCCCCTCAGTTTGGTTAAGGAAGGGTGGGAGGCAGCACCCCAGACCACCCCCCGAGATGTGTTCCAATACGTCCTGGCCCTCCGAAACCAGACCAGAAAGTTCCGAGAACTGGCCGAGGCCAACCTGGAGGCAAGTCAAGAAGAGATGAAGCGCTGGTACGCCCAGAATGCCACTCTGGTCGAGTTCCAGCCGGGCCAGCAGGTGTGGGTCATGGCCCCCGTGAAGCCTGGCGCCCTCCAGGACCGATGGACTGGGCCCTACAAGGTGGTTGAGCGGAAAAGCGAAGTCACATACTTGGTGGACGTCCAGTCACCTCGGGATCCCCTCCGGGTCCTGCACGTGAACCGCCTCAAGCCTCACTTCCAGCGGACAGAACTGAGCCTCCTGCTGGCCACCGATGACGGGGCCGAAGATGAGTCGGATCCCCTCCCGGACCTCCTGTGTGTCAAGGAGCAGGATGGCTCCGTGGAAGGAGTGAACCTCTCCCCAGCCCTCACTGCCCAGCAACAAGCGGACTGCCGCCAGCTCCTGAGACAATTTTCCGACCTCTTCTCCCTGACCCCCCGGGTCACCAACTGGTGTGTTCATGACGTGGACACCGGGGACAGCCCGCCGGTGAGACACCGAGCCTACCGGGTTCCTGACCGGGTCCGGTCCTGCATTCAAGCGGAAGTCTCGAAGATGTTGACCCTGGGGGTGATCGAGCCCTCTGACAGTCCCTGGGCCAGCCCCGTGGTCCTGGTCCCGAAGGCAGCGGCCCCCGGTGTCGCCCCCGAGCTCCGATTCCGCGTGGACTACCGGGGGCTCAATGACGTTACCCGAGCCGATGCCCACCCCATTCCACGAGCTGACGAACTCATTGACCGACTAGGGGCAGCCCGGTTCCTCAGCACATTCGACCTCACCTGCGGATACTGGCAGATTGCGCTCACCGAAGGGGCCAAGGAGCGGTCCGCTTTCTCCACCCCCGATGGGCACTACCGCTTCCGCGTAATGCCCTTCGGGATGAAAAATGCCCCGGCCACTTTCCAGCGACTGGTGAATAGGGTCCTGGCCGGGCTAGAACAGTTCAGCGCGGCATATCTGGACGACATCGCTGTCTTCAGTTCAGAGTGGAGTGAGCACCTCCAGCACCTCCGGAGGGTGCTAACCGCCCTGCGCCAGGTAGGCCTCACAGTAAAAGCCAGCAAGTGCCAGATCGGGCAAGGATCCGTGGTCTACTTGGGGCACCAGGTCGGGAGTGGCCAGGTCGCCCCTCTACAGCCAAAGATCGACGCCATCCTGGCCTGGGAACCACCCATCACCCAGACGGAGGTCCGAGCCTTTCTGGGACTCACGGGCTACTACCGAAGATTCATTCGGGGGTATGGCAGCCTTGTCGGCCCTCTCACAGAACTCACGTCTAAAAGACAGCCAAAGAAAGTGCAGTGGACGGCTGCCTGCCAGGAAGCTTTCGATACCCTAAAGAAGGCCATGTGTACTGCCCCCGTCCTCCAGGCTCCCGACTACGCCAAGGAGTTCATAGTCCAGACCGATGCCTCCGAGCATGGCATTGGGGCCGTCCTGTCCCAAGTAAATGACCAAGGCCTAGACCAGCCCGTCGCCTTCCTCAGTCGGCGGCTGTTGCCCCGAGAACAGAGATGGAGCACCATAGAGCGCGAAGCCCTTGCCGTGGTCTGGGCACTCAAAAAGCTACGACCCTACCTGTTCGGCACCCATTTCAGAGTCCAAACTGACCATCGGCCCTTGCGATGGCTCATGCAGATGCGAGGAGAAAACCCCAAGCTACTGCGGTGGTCAATCTCCCTCCAGGGGATGGATTTCACCGTGGAACACCGCCCTGGTACGGACCACGCCAATGCTGACGGCCTCTCCCGGTTCTTCCGCCTCAGCGAAGAGAACCCCCCAAGCTGATGGGCAGCTCTCTCCGGCTTTCAGCTGGGGGGGACGCGTGTTGGACCCGGCCTCGTAGAATGGCCCTCCGTGCCCCCGCACCACCGAAACCTGGTACCTACAGCCCAAGCCCACGGCCCAGCCGAACCTCCCCACCAGGACACACGCACCGACCCGGACATCCCCGTCCCTGGCCTATCTCCTTTCGGCCACCCCGGGCCCGCGTGCCCACTTCATGCACCAAGATGGCCGCCCGGCCCCAGCGCGACCCGGGCCTAGAGGCGCCACTCCGGCTGGAGGACATCACGCTTCCAGGGGATGAGAGAGGGAGGAGCCGTTTCTATCGCACCTCTGAACTCCCCCGGGACGATGGGTTTCGATCGGCCCTCCGGCCTCCCTGAGGGCTGGCTCCATGCCTGCTGGGTGTCTGGGACTCCTCCCGACCCGGCCCTGAAAGGATCAAAAGACTATAGCAGGAAATCCCGACAAGCGACCCCCAGGTGACAAGACCCCTGCCTGCACAGACTCCGGACATCAAAGAGGGGTCGACCTATAACAAGGGGTGCTCTGGGTCTGTCCGGCAGATTCGACGCTGGAACAACGAGAGCCTGCCGACGTGGTCGCGGCTCCTGGAACTTGAACCCACCTGAGCCCTGCTGAGTGACTCGCGGCTCCCTGAAGATCGTAAGACCTCCGAACTTGTACCTGAGCCCTGCTGAGTGACTCGCGGCTCCCTGAAGATCGTAAGACCTCCGAACTTGTACCTGAGCCCTGCTGAGTGACTCGCGGCTCCCTGAAGATCGTAAGACCTCCGAACTTGTACCTGAGCCCTGCTGAGTGACTCGCGGCTCCCTGAAGATCGTAAGACCTCCGAACTTGTACCTGAGCCCTGCTGAGTGACTCGCGGCTCCCTGAAGATCGTAAGACCTCCGAACTTGTACCTGAGCCCGCTGAGTGACTCGCGGCTCCAACTGACTCTCACGGTCCCGCCGGACCCCGACTACAACATCGTATCCCCCAGCTCGAGGATTGTGAGCTGTGCGCCGGATACGTCCCTGCTTGAACCTTTACCAGAGACTGTCCCGCTACCCCCTACCCCTTCCGAGACTCTTGAGCCCGTGCTCACCTTGTACATATTTGCAGTGATAACCTACTTGATAAAGATTGTTTTCTCAGAATACCCGGTGTGGTCACTCTGTGTCGTGTGGTGCCAGAAGTACGATCCTAGATACGAGATTCCTCCCCCTGGGGAGTCTCCCGCCAGTGCCCGGCTACGATACCTTGAGGGTGGGACTCAGGGTAGTCAGGACCCCTTCCAGGCTCCTCTGAGGTCGCCGTCTAACAGAGATCATGAAGCGGTGGCATGATCTGAAGAGAGTGGTCAAGGAGAAAAGGAGCAAGAACCGTGAGCTGGCTCAGAGGACTGGCGGTGGCCCTCCCTTTCCACAAAAAACATTCACATCATGGGAGGAGAAGGTGCTTGCCATACTGCATCCAGAGAGTCTCACAGGAGTAGCCGGGGGAGTGGAGGCTGGTAAGTATAAACAATGGAGCCCTCCCCCACCCCCCCAGAATCTGTTGGAAGCCATTACATCACCCTCATCAAACTAACAGGTAGGTAGCCATCTTCACAGTGAGGGTGTCTGAGTGTGGGAGGCCTGCACTACTACTCCCAACATTCCCTCTGTCCCCCACCTGAGCAGGATGGAGCACTCCCCCACCCAGCAGTTGGAAGCCAGCACAGTACACCAAGCAAACTTACAGGTAGGTAGACATATGATTCTGGACCATGACCCCACTGAGCAGGATGTAAGCCACCAACATGCACACACACACATGTGTGACATAACAAACCCAAATGTGGGCAATTACAGGTAAGTAGCCAGGACGTGCCCCCACCCACTCGTCACAAATTAAATGGTGCCATATGACAACACCAGCCCTCTCATTGCACAAAGAGGCATACCTACCCCATTGCCATGCACAGTGTGCACACAGGTAAGCTAAGGCAATTGTCACAGCTACCAAACTGTGACACACCAAGGCACAAGTAGAAGAAAGTCAGGACACAATCATGCACAGCACCTATTTACATGTGCATCGCCATGGGGCAAGTGCAACAAGGACCATTAGAAAAATATGAAAGCATGTGTGGTGGTACAAATCAAGATATGCTCATGACAGTCCATGGCCAGATGTGACGTCTGCCAGGTCGGACAAATAAACAATGAGTCCTCAATTAAACACATGTTGTGCCAGGCCCTAGATGGCAACAAGTCCCTGTAATCCTTAATTGTGCACGGGTCGCATGGTGTGCCTTGACACCTCACACCATGGACAAGTACTGCCTGTACCACTGCATGATGTCAGGAAGCACAGTGGTGCACATAGTAAACAATGTGATGATCTGTCAATTGTGCAGTGTACAAACAGTGAATGAAACACAGCTAACACAAAGCTTGCCGGGTGCACTACAATGATCATTTCCCATCTGACCCACAGGTGACCAAGAACACACTGCAGAGGACAACACCAGCAACCTGCAGAGCCAGTCTCCCCCCCCCCCGGTACATGGACTCTCGGATGTTGACTCCCAGGATTCCATGGAAGATGAGCTCGAAGCCGGCCCATCTGGTGTGCCAAGGAGCAACAGGTCCCAGGACCCCATCGTCTCGCCACCACATCTTTGCCAACGACAACTTCGCAGCAGACCCCTGCTGTCACGGCCTGTGCGGCCACCGCCACCACCAATACCAGCAGTGCCGCCTGCAACACCCTCCCTGTCCCAGAGGATGACCAGCACCTACCACCGACGGAGGAGGGCAGGGAGAGGATGCGGGTGCCCACAGTGCTGAGGCAACAGGTCCTTGGCAGCAGGGCAGCTGGGAGGGGCAGGGTCACCCATGGACACCAGGAGGCAGGGACCCAATCCCTGGAACATATCACCAGAGTCCTGGGCACATACGAACAGGCCCAGGGACGAACGGGCCGGTCGGACGAACGGTTGCACGAGCTCATCCTGCTGATGAGGTCACTCGACACCTGCATGGGACAAATAGTGGACCTCCTGGGCCAGCAAGTGGCGGTACTGAGGGACACCTCCACCTCCCTCTGGTGAGCCACACGATGACAGTTCACCATCCTCCCCTGCGCCCACAGAGAAGGGTGAGTCCTCAGACCTCCCTGACAAACGACGAAGGGGCCATCCCAAGAAGACCCTGGGATTATCTGGATGCCAAGCACCTGCCAGACACCAGTCACGGAGCCAGGCATGATGGCAACCCTCTCCACCACTGCATTGACTTTTTGGACTGTCCTTCCCCACACTGCCTTGTGAATGGCATCTGTCTGTTGGACTGGGTCACCACATCAATGTGGTGACTACTTGATTATCTCATCTGCCACAACTGTCAACTCACTGCTCCACCCCACCCCCAATGGAAATGTACACCTCCCTCGCAGCTCACCATTGCAAATAATATATCCGTACACACATGTTGTCGTGTCTGCTCTGTCTTTATTGCAGGATGTTCAGTCATCAACATGACCACAATGTACCAGGAGCGTGGGCTGTATGTAGGCAAGGAGAAGTCGAAGGGACCTAGGGAAACACAACAGAACAACTTTCACTGGTCTGGGTGTGGCATCACAGACATCACACAACCCCTACCATCAGGATAACCCAACATGCACATGTCACAATGGCCAGCAAGTGTCAACATACATGTCCTGTAGATGTTTCCAAATGACCTGTCCCAGAAACATTGCCAAACACCGGTGAGTCTACAACTGGCTGCTGCTACAATTCTCACATGCCCCCTTCACGACAACAGCAATATGGGTATGTTGCACATTGACACCCACCTTCAAGTGAAGTAGCGGGTGATGAGCTGTTGACGCAGGTCAACACCTTCCTCCTCTCCACTGTCCTCATCACTGGACACGGCTTGGTTTGCAGGCTGGGGCCTTGGGTCCTCGCCATCATCCAGGAGCAGGGGAATCTCCTTGCGAATGGCTAGGTTGTAGAGCATGCAGCATGCCACTACAATCTGACACATCTTCCCAGGCGAGTATGCCAGGGCACCTACGGTCTTGTCCAGGCAGCGGAAACGTGACTTGAGCAGACCAAAAGTACCCTCCACCACTCAACGTGTCCTCCCATGGGTCTCATTGTAGCGGACTTCAGCCGGGCTCCTGGGATTCCGCAGTGGGCTCAGCAACCAGGGACGGTTGGGCTATGCAGAGTCACCTAGGTATGACAAACACAAATAGACAATGCAATGTCGCATAGGCTGAGGGCAGCAGGTCACACACCCAGCATGCCACACGACTAGGTATGCTCACCCACAATCCATGCACGTTCGGGAAGCAGATTAGCCATCAGTTGGGGCACAATACTGTTCCGCAGGATGTAGGAGTCATGGGCTGAGCCTGGGAATTTGGCACACACATGGGAGATGTGACCTTCTCGGACTCCTCCTCAGATTCAGATCAGGGAACAGGACCATTCTTTCAACCATATCCACATACCAACCTTATTATCAATACCCAAGAGCACATCCCCTATTTTAGACAGAGGGGGGAACAGGGGACGGGGCTTCAGAGGAGGATGGCGAGCACCTACACAACAGAATCAGGAACAGGGGTTCTTCAGGATGCGGCACAGGGTGTACAGGCGTTAGAGCACATTGAGATGTGCGATAATCATACTGACATGTTGATGCCAGTTTATAATTTGTCCAAACACTCTTTAACTGATGTGGAAATGAAAATACTTCAAAAAGGTTTATCTTTTGTCCCGACAGTAGTGCAGGATCCTGTGGACACTAAAACCAAGGTTTTACAATTCTTACGGAAAATCAGATTGAAGGCCTTCTTCTCTGAATACAACAATGTCTGTGGAATGAACATACGGTTAAAGAAAAAATCTTCCTTTTGTCCTCAACGTATGGCTATGCCAGATGAGGTACTGATGTTTGAAGATCAAGTCCTACGTGAAATAGATCAGCTTAATACCAAACATGTTACATTTAGATCTAACTACTCTAAAAAGAACAATTGGCTTTAAAGGAACTTTCTTGTAATCCCCTTATGGTTATCAAACCATCAGATAAGGGAGTGGGGATAGTCTTGTTGGATAATGAAAAGTATGATGAGGAAATTATGCGTCAACTAAGTAATATGGAACATTACCGCCCAATCACAGAGAACCCTTCAGCTAGATTAAGAGCGCAGATATTACATCTTACTACAGAGGCTATGAAACTAGGATACCTTTGCAAAAAAGAACATGAATATTCGAATTTTACTGAACAGAAGGTTCCGAATATATATGTACTACCTAAGGTGCATAAAAACATATCTCAACCACCTGGAAGGCCGATTATTGCAGCCTGTGGGTCCATTCTGGAGCCATTGGCTAAATATATTGATGTATTTTTGAAGCCCTTTGTAGCACAAACAAGGGCGTACATTAGAGATACGATGGATCTTATTTCCAAGATAGAACTATCGATGTTTGATGGAACCCAACAGCTGTTGGTGTCCTTCGACATCGAGAGTCTATATACAAATATACCCCAAGATGAAGCATTGATGGTCATGACCTTGGTGCTTGACCAGAGACCGAGGCCTCACCATGTCCCAATAGACTGTTTGTTTTCCTTGGCCCGTACTTGTTTGAAAAATAATTTCTTTGCCTTCAAAAATGATTTGTTCCTGCAGGTCAAAAGTGTAGGGATGGGTTGTTGTTTTGCTCCTGAAATTGCTAATCTAGTGATGGACCATTTTGAAATGAGATACATCTTCCATGAAGCGACCCCCTTCAAAGATCACATTCTGGAATGGGTTTGCTTCATCGATGATGTGTTCATGATATGGAAGGGGTCAAAAGAGGAATTGGAACAATTTCATCTGTGGCTCAATGCCCGAACAAATGATTTGAAATTTACTATAACATCAAGTAATAAACGAATTAACTTCTTAGATGTGTGGATCATGGATAAGGATGGCAGGCTGGAGGTAGACTTATATACTTTTTTGGAGTATACCTCTGGACATCCGCGGAATCTCAAGGACAATTTGCCCTATGGGCAGTTTTTGAGAGTACGTTGCAATTGCACTGACAAAAGTGACTATTTTAAAAACGCAAAGATCTTGGAAAAAAAACGTATCACTAGAGGGTACCCTAAGAAGTTGGTAAGGGCAGCGCTGAAAAGAGGGTGGTATACCCCTAGGGAAAATGTACTTATTCCAAAAATCAAACAAGACTCTGAACAATTGATATGTGTACTTACTTTTAACCCCAAGGCGAACAAGGTAAAACAAATTATCCTAAGGAACATGAGGCTAATAGAACACCCGAATATCCCAAAGCCATTGTTCGCCTTTCGAAGAGGGAGGAATTTGAGAAATTACTTGGTGAAAGCAACACGTCAGCTACCTACACCAGCAAACCTGAGAGGAATGCTGGGCCTACCGGCATTTATTAGGGCACCATAGGTGCAACGGGTGTGTAGCATGCCCACAGACAGAAGATTCCAAATTTGTAGAAATTAACAATAGACAACATGAGCAGTTGTGTTTTTCCAACTGCAACACTAAAAATGTAGTGTATTCAGTAACATGCCCGTGTAAAAAAATGTATATTGGGCAGATGACACAAGCCATTAAGATGCTGATTTTACAGCATAAATCATGCATACGTTGAAGGACCATAGGGGCTCCTATGGTCCAACATGATATTGAAATGAATCCTGATGAGAGTGATTTAAAATGGTCGGTTTTGTTGGTGAAAGCGCCTTATTAAATAGCCATGCAAAATCAGTTGAACCGCCTAGAGGCTCGCATGATAGAAAGATATCAGACGTCCACACTGGGATTAAATGATCGTGATGAAATTTGGGCAGTAATCTGAGCATGTGTATACCGGAGGACTAACCCGTATTGTCTAAAGGACATGTAAGGAGAGAGGGAGACTGAATCCGACATGCTGAGGATATGTTGAGATGTATGAATAACTTTGATGCTTTTCTATTGTGTATGTTTTAGCCATCAAGCATTACGTTTTGTCATGTGGTGTACAGTTTTTTATATAATTTTTTATATATTGTATATAATATAAATGTTTTAACATGTGTGTGATTTTTTCGGCCTTCCGCGTGTTTTGAGTGAGCTGGTTGCTTGACTTTGGGTCTGCCCAATGTTTTGTTAGAAGCGGTATTCTATTCACTATTCGAGGTTTTGACCTTCCTTATGCGGACTCTATCTGTAGTAACTGAGTGTAGCTTCTCTTGTGATAGATCGGACTGCGGTACATTTAGAGGCAATCAGTAGGCATCTCGTCTTACGGTATTTTTTTTCTCCCCTTTTTTTCTTCTTTTTTTGTCTCCTTTTCTCGTATTATTTACGTCTGGCATTTATGCGTCATTCTTTATTGGAATAGGGGTTTGTTCCTATGGTTTCGGTGATACTTAGATTCCCTATAGGGTTGGACGCCCCTATGCGCGCTGATAAAGACACATAGTCCTATTTCCATGCCCATGTTCTAGTAACGTAACCGCGCATGTTTAGTTGAGGAGGTTACATATGGGTGATCAGTCAGCGAGTGGAGGCACTGTTTGCGGCTGCGGACCGAAGAAGAAGAGGAAGAGAGGCGATTGATTCCCCCGAGATCGACTTTAAGTAAGTTATGCTTGGTCGAGCGTGGGGTGTTACGCGATTCCAGACGATTACGGTAGTTCATCACTTGGACTCTTGATTTATTGGGAAGGGGAATTTCATTGGAATCTTATCTGTCCCCTCTGTATAGGTTGCGCTGTAGTATTTAAAATTCAGCATGGAGAAATAATATTAGCGGTGCATACGTAGATGTACCCTTGAGGAGGGATCTCCATTGTTTGCTCAAGGAGGTAAGCGCGAGGGTAGCAACCCAGATTGATTGTTTCTGATTTATAAGAGAGACGCTTGATTTTACATGAGTTACTCATATTGATTTTGTAGGCGTATTGTGTCCTGAATACCGAGAAGGCTTTGTACTGCTGCATACCATGAATTTTTGGCCGTGTTATTGGTTAGAGAGACGTAAGTTCTAGTGTGTTGAGTACCGTTGTCACCCGGCACTATTGATTGCGGTAAAAGGGACTTTATTATTATTATTTATTATTTTTTTTCTCTCTTACATTTGCACTTTTATTTTATTTGTGTAGTCACTCCTTTGGTGCAATGGAGAAGGTAGATGTCTTTGACGTTTGGCTCTATCTGTATGTATTTTTACATTGTTTTGAGTAGATCACTACCCTTGAAGTTAGTAATAGGACTGGCACTGGTGGTTGGTCTTGCGTTGGTTTTTGAGATGAGCTTTTTGGGCAGTCACCATTTCTAACCAGCTTACACTCTACATAGCGGAAGGTTGAAGTAATATTGGTATTTTGATTTTTTTGCTTCTGTACAGTAATGTATTGGTCCTGAGGAGGCCTAAGAAGTGTTAAGGCTGAAACGTGGTCACGTGGACACTTTTAAGGAGGAGTCGATGGAATCTTAGTGATTATTTGGAATCATAGGGTGTCACAACAGAACGAGTGGTACTATTTGATTAGTTTTAAGTGTGCCATCTGGACTACCTCTTAGTGGTCCTTCCAGAACTGTAAGGAGGACACTAGTGAGAATAAATTCTGTAGAGTTATCATGTTATACATTGATGTATTTTTGGTTTTGTATATAAATGTTGTGATATGTCACTTTTTTGTGTTTTTTCCTTCTTTGATCAGGAGCTATTGTCAATGTAGAATATAAAAATGTTTTGATTCAATTCATCAAGAAATAATAATTGTGGAGAGGGTAATTAAATGTGCTCTACTCAGAAATGATTGTGTATTTATTCCTTTATACCACTTATTATTGTATAAAACACACGTGTGAGATGGTCATATCTGCCAGGCACACCACCTGCACATTGATGGAGTGGTAATGCTTGCGATTGTGGTAAATGTGCTCACTTGCCTGTGGTGGCACAAGCCCGACATGGGTGCAATCAAAGGCACCAACAACACTGGGGATGTGTACAAGGGGATAGAAGTCTCCCTTCACAGCTGGTAATTCAGCACCCCAGGGGAAATGGATGTATCTGTCCTTGTATAGAATCATGGAGGACAGTACATCACGCAGCACCATGCTGAACATCGGTTGTGACATCCCACCAGCGCTGGCCACTGTCTCTTGGAACGATCCAGTGGCAAATAAATGCAGGGCCGCCATCACCTTATAAGTAGGGGTGAAAGCTGTTGGATATGTCCTGCGAGGCTGCAGGTGGGGCTCCAATAGATCACAAAGGGTTTTCAGGGTGACTCTGTCCAGGGGGCATTTCCATATGATCGCAACATCCTCCATGTCCTCCAGCACCGTCAAGTGACAAATCAAATTTGGCCTCCTCCTATTGGAGATGTTAGTGAACACATGTCAATGCAACACATCATGAGATGTGCCCAGCACATCACGTTCTGGATGACACAACGACAACAATGACTGACATCAATCTTGACTAACAGACCAGCTCACATGTAGGGACACCTTCATGTGCACAAAGGCCACATCTGTCAACTTACACAAGACAAATACCTCAGACACCACCGTGTTCAATGTGAATGCACATAGGGATACAGCCACATTTCAAATGGGCACACCTGGGTGTATAGCATCCAGCATATGTGTAACTAATCAAACCCACTGTCTCATACCTAGCTGCTGTACCTGTAACACCTCGATGCGTCATTACAACCTGGCACACACACACCACACAATGACCACAGTCGGCGCTGGAATGACGAATGTGTGCATGGCCAGACATGAGAGGCACTGCAACATAGTTCATCATTCATTGAGACGAGCATCGCTGTGATTGTCACTGCACCTCAACACATTGACATGTGTACACATTGTAGAGTCCAGAACACACTGTCCTGCCTACACCAACATCAAATCCATAAGTGACATGTGAGTGGGTACAGGCCAATCTACGAAACACACACATAAACATGGCATGTGTAGCCATCAGTGGAGTAAATGGAACATTGGCATTGTGTGCACGATGATGTTCCATTGACCATGTTGGCACTGTGCCCTGTTGATGTTTGACAGATGGCCATTGTGATTGTATGGCACCCAAATCGTGGCAGCTACTGCCTGGCCCCAGCGGTGTGTTACCAGCACCCCCTTCACACAAGTGCGGTAGTGATAGGCATGTAGACATGGGGAAATGATGGTTGGCATGCTCCGCCGCATGAATGGCGGAGCCTTGTGTCAATGTATGGCACCCAAATCGTGGCAGCTACCGCCTTGCCACGGCTGTGTGTCACTAGCACCCCCTTCACACAAGTGCGGTAGTGATAGGCATGTAGACATGGGGAAATGACCGTTGGCATGCTCCACCGCATGGATGGCGGAGCCTCGTGTCAATGTCTGGCACACAAATCGCGGTAGCTACCGCCTGGCCCCTTTGGTGTGTCACCAGCACCCCCTTCATGCAAGTGCAGTAGTGATAGGCATGTAGACATGGGGAAATGGCGGTTGGCATGCTCCGTCGCATGAATGGCGGAGCCTCGTGTCAATGTCTGGCACACAAATCGCGGTAGCTACCGCCTGGCCCCTTTGGTGTGTCACCAGCACCCCCTTCACACAAGTGTGGTACTGATAGGCATTGAGACATGGGGAAATGGCGGTTGGCATGCTCTGCCGCATGAATGGCGGAGCCTCGTGTCAATGTATGGCACACAAATTGCAGTAGGTACTGCCTGTCCCCGGCGGTGTGTCACCAGCACCCCCTTCACACACGTGCAGTACTGATAGGCATGGAGACATGGGAAATGGCGGTTGCCATGCTCTGCCGCATGAATGGCGGAGCCTCGTGTCAATGTATGGCACACAAATCGTGGTAGCTACCGCCTGGCCCCAGCAGTGTGTCACCAGCACCCCCCTTCACACAAGTGCGGTACTGAAAGTCATGGAGACATGGGGAAATGGCAGTTGGCATGCTCCGCTGCATGAATGGTGGAGCCTCGTGTCAATGTATGGCACACAAATCGCAGTAGCTACCGCCTGGCCCCGGCGGTGTGTTACCAGCACCCCCATTCTCACAAGTGCGGTACTGATAGGCATGGAGACATGTGGAAATGGCAGTTGGCATGATCTTCGCTAAAATCGCGGTAGCGTACACCGGGCCCCTGCTGTGCGTCACCACCATGGAGCTTGCCCTAGACCCAATTTGAGCCATGATTGCGGTGGCATGATGCAATTTTGAAGATCGTGGTAGGCGTGCTCCGCCACCGTGGAGGCAGACATTGGCTGCATTTGAAAGATGCACCATCGCGGTAGCGCAACCCGGGCCCCTGCGGTGTGTCACCGCCATGGATCTTGCCCTAGAGCCAATGGGAGCCATGATTGCAGTGGTATGATGCAATTTTGAAGATTGCGGTAGGCGTGCTCCACCACCGCGGAGGTGGACATTGGCTGCATTTGAAAGAAGCAGACCCGAACCACCAATTTCTGCAGCTTGGCACCTTTGAAACTACCCCAGGGGGCTATATATGTGTGGGAGTGAGCCTCACATTTCCACTGCTCCCAGAGCCTGCTGCCAGAGACCCCTCACCTGCTGCTGCCTCCAGGGACTGCTGCCAGAGCCCCCTCACCTGCTGTTGCCTCCAGGGACTGCTGCCAGAGACCCCTCACCTGATGCTGCCTCCAGGGACTGCTGCCTGTGACCCCTCACCTTCAGCTGCTTCCTGGGACTGCTGCCTGTCACCCCTCACCTGCTGATGCCTCCAGGGACTGCTGCCAGAGACCCCTCACCTGCTGCTGCTGCCTCCAGGGACTGCTGCCAGAGACCCCTCACCACCCAATTCCGCCGCTGTTGTCTTTTGTCCACAGTGATGGCAAGGACAGAGAAGATCCGTGCCAGTCCCTTCACCAGTGAGGAGCTGGAGGTCCTGGTGGACGAGGTGCTCACACAGTACCCAAGGCTATATGGTGCCCCAAATGTCGTGGTAAGTCTTCGACAGAAGTGGGGTAGGGCAGGGGAGCCACACATGTAGTTGGACTGATGCAGTATGTGCCTGGGAGTGTGGGGTAGTGTCATGCACTGCTTGACATGCTGTCTCCAGTGGGAGGGTGTGTGTACCCAATGCCACAGCTTTCCCTCCCTGCACATGTATGTATGAGTGACCTGTGTTGTGTTGTCAGCCAAACAGTGACACAGGAGGTTGTTCGTGCTGTAGTCAGGACAGTGATTGCTTGGCTGGATGGCTGTGTGTGCCCCTGTAGTCCATCTCAGTGTGAGCCCAGCTGGCCTGCACAGTCCCCGCCTACAAAGACAAGGACACCTCACTTAACTCACAGAGTATGACATCAGTCTTTTCACATTGCACTCCAGCTATGGGCCATCTCAGCACTGTATTTTGCACACAACTGCCCTTGTGAAGGGCATTTTGTATTTGTGAGATCATGTCCCTCAATGTGACCACCATGACACATTCATCTATTCACAGGACAGGGACATTGATGGCCGCGCAGTCTTGGACACAGTGAGTCCACCCCCAAACACAGGTTGACATTTGATGTATGTGTTGCTCAAGCCAACAATGGACAGGAGATATGGGCAGGCTACATAGGTGTTTCAGTGTTGGCATCCTGCATGTGCATGAGATGTGCAGGGACTATGTTCCACCTCACACCTGCATGCTTTAACATCAGCTTTTCCCATGCAGGTGTCCCATGTGAGCTGTACTATAGTCTCTGATTGACATATCATTGGATATGTGATTATTTTGTATCTTGCTGCTATTCTGATAGATGTTGGTACATGACACTGTGTCACTGATCATTTCCCCCTCTTGTCTCCCATGCCTGCAGCTCAAGGTACACCAGCGTAAGGCCGTGTGGAGGGCCATTGCAGCGAAGGTGTGAGCTCTGGGGGTCTCAAACTGACGGCGTACCCACTGCCACAAGAGATGGGACGACATCAGCCGGCTGGCAAATAATGTGGCGGAGATGACCTTGGGGCTGCTTCCTCATACTGGGCGTTTGGCACGGCGCAGCATGACACCACTAATGGGGCACATCTTGGCGGTGACACAGCCTGAGCTGGATGCACATTTGAAGGAGCATCAGCAACAAGCCAGGGGTGAGCATTTGGGGAGTCTGACTTTGGCTGGGAGTGGCTGCATTGGTAGTGTGTTGCTGTGGCATGTAAGTGGCTGCTGGGCTGGGTGCCAGTGGCATGCATTTGCCCTACCTGTACTTACAAAGGTGAATTGGATGCTGTGCCTTCACATTACATTCTGAGTTGTGCTCTTCAGGTTTCTTCTGCATTGGGGTAGTCTTGGGAATCCCATGGGAGGGAACGGCAGTGTGCCCGATCTGACTGTGCATTCATCAATGCGTCCATTGCATGCACCCAGATTGGGAAGGCCTACACATCTGACAACAATGTACACCATTCTATTGTCCCCAAAGTAAGACATGGTGGGTGACATGGGCTAATGTCCATTGTGGACTGTCGTGTTGTAGTCTGGGTCTGTGTTGTCCCCTCCTGTTCCATCCAGATCTGTCATTGGCAACAAGTACTGTGCACCCATCATGTCCCTAGGTGTGCTCAGAGCTAGTTGTGTGTCTGTTTGAACAGAGCCACAAGCAGGGTGTTGTGCTGTGTGGTCATCACATGGCTCACTCAAGCCTGAGTTTCCAGGTTCCACGCACTGCTTGAGTCAATATTGTGAGTTGGCACGATGTGATTGCACAGGGTGGTGTGCAACATGTAGATTTGGTCATCTTTTGTGATGCATTGCTTGCATATGTTTGTTCTGTTGCTGTCACTGACCTGACCCTACACCTCTCTCTCTCATGCAGCATCACGTGTGGTCACGGAGGGACAGGAGACGGACACCAGTGAGGGTGAAACTAGCATAACAGCTGCACAGGAGCCCAGTGATACAGATGTCACCAGCGCCTCAGAGGGGGACAGGAGTCTGCTGGAGGAATCCCAGCATGAGACGCAAAGCACCACGTCATCCGATGCCAGCGGGGATGCATTAATGTTGGAGGGCACAGGGAACGGGGACTCTCCATTGACTTCCACTACACAGCGGCCAGTGCCCACGCTCCCAGCCACTTCCTCTGGTGCTGCCCGTGTCCGCCTCAGTAAGAGGGAAAGAGTGTCCTTCACCCCAGGCACCGCTGCCCCTGCCTCTGTCCCCCCTGCTGCCATCAGTGCTGAGTCTGTGGACCTTTTGCGCCAGCTGTGCGTAGGCCAGACAGCTCTCCTCAACGCCTTCACTGACCACGACAAGAAATTGGCCCAGGTGGTTGCTTTCATGGAGGGCATACATTCAGACGTGGGTGGGCTGCACCGGAAAGACCAGGCTTTGTCATCAACATTGACGTCTGCCCTGCAACAGGCACATACTCACAGTCCAGCTCCGGTCCCTTTGTCCACCCCCTGGCAGTGGCCACATCTGACGATAGTGACCACGGTCCACATACGTCTAAGCTGCGATACAGCACACGAAGCACACAGCAGCAGCAACCCAAGCGATCCCGGGCGCAGACACCATCCCCACAGAAGACCAAGGCCACCCCAGAGCGCAAAGCCCGTCAGGCGACACCAGTGGACAAAAAGCAAAGCAGCAGACCTCAGGCACATATGCCTCAGTGGCATCCCCATCCAAGGACTCTCCTACCCCTAAAGCATTGCGCAAAGAGAAGCATACAGTGTCTGTGCCCACCAAGGAGGTGGTGCATGCCAAGGGTACACCTAGGAAGGGCTCCAAGGCAGAATCACCAACCACCTCGACTCCCATTCCAAGACCAGTGAAGCAGGAGCCGGAGGCAAAGCGTTCCGCTCGGTCCAGCACATCACCAGAGGGGCTGCCAGCGCCTGCACCTGCTGCAGCTGTGGTGGGGAGTATGCCTGTTGTGCCCACACCACTTCCCATTGATCCATAGTCAGTCAAGCCATTTAGGATCCCCAGGAAGTGGAAGGGCACCCCTCCACAATCTCCCAGCCACACCGTGTCTCCCATCTGCATGACTCCACCTCCACGTGCCACTACACCACCTGGTCCAGGCAGCCCTCTGGCTTGCCAAGCCACTGATAGCTCTCCCTCAGCTGTTCCGCTCTCTCCCCAGTCAAGTGCCCTGACAGTCCCCGAGACACAGCCAGCTCCCAGTCTGCCTGATAGCCAAGTCTGAGTGGTAGTCACCCTCACACACCTGTCTCTCACACAGGTGGGCCTGTACTGAACATTGTTGTCCCCTGACTGTGTTGCTGACCATGGAATGGTACAGTGGCACACCTTCCCTGTGCATCTTCTCATGGACTCAGCCTGCACTTTGTCCTGCCCACTGGCCTTGTCGTTCACTGCTGTGTGCCCCCTGCCTCTGCAGCTTCTCATGGACTCACTGTGCACCTCGGACTGGCCACTGGCCTTGCTGTTTGCCCCTGCCTGTGCAGCTTCTCATGGACTCACTCTGCACTTTGTCCTGCCCACTGGCCTTGTCGTTCACAGCTGTGTGCCCCCTGCCTGTGCAGCTTCTCATGGACACACTGTGCACCTTGGACTGGCCACTGGCCTTGCTGTTTTGCCCCTGCCTGTGCAGCTTCTCATGGAAATGCTCTGCATCTCTGTGCCTTGCTCTTCTCTTCTCATGGTACCTATCTGTGCAATATGTGAATAAAGACAGTTGCTCCTGTTGTCTATTTTGTCGATGTCCTTACTGAATAAAGTTATTTTGCTGTGTGTAAATAGTTTACTGTGCCACATGGTCTGTGTGCCACTTCAACATAGTCAATTTGTGGTCTCACTTACTCTCTTTTTTTCAGGGGTGACAGGGTCTTCAGTTCTTCTTGACCCAGATACTTGTGTGGGCAATGGTGTCAATTTACAATGCATAGCAGTAGTCATTTACTTGATTAGTTAATGTTGGCTATATTGTACACATGTCAGGTTGGGGGGCACTGCCAGCACAGAGTGGTTTTCTGAACACAGTAGTGCAGACAGGCTGGCCAGGGTCATCATGTATGTGTGTTCTTACTTTATGTGTGCCCAGTGGTGTATGTGTGTGGTCATCTCGTGATGGCCAGTCATCCTAGTCCCATGGCTTACTTTCTATTTGTGCTCCTGGATGGCCAGGTAGTGTGCAGTGTGAAGGGGTGAGCTTGTGGGGAGTGTTGAAGTGTACATGCCTCTGCACTGTCAAATGCACACATGTGTCACCCAGGAGTTGTGTGCCTGTTGTTTTGATTGTTCATCCCTGTGGATGTGGTTGTATGCCCATGTGTGATTTGTATGTTGTGCAAACTGCAGTGTGTTGGTGTGTGCTTGCAGTTCTGTCTGACTCCTACTTGTTGTTTTTGTCACTTGTGAGTATGCAGAGAGTGTTACTGGCAAGTCAGTGCTGTGTTTTGTTGCACATCCATGTGTCTTGTTGCTGTTTGTGGAGACTGTGCAGACCTGCTACTCCACACTGCCATTGTGGTTGTGTTTTTTCATGCATTGCTGTCACATGGTGCCTTCTTGCCTCCAGTGTGGCATGTTGTGTGTGCTGTCATTCCATCCCCTATCTGTGCTTGAGCTGCCTACCCATTGTGGGTCTGCACTCCCTCTCTTTGTGTGTGGTACAATCCTGCCATGTCCCCTACTGACATGCAGTACACTTCACTTTGGTGTCAGCTGTCCCCTTGGTTTATATGTGTGTGTGCCTTCCCATGACTTCATTTGTGACTGTTGGACTTGGCCCTTCTGGCAGGTTCACCCCCGCGACTTTTTGCTTTTTATTGGTAACTTGGTGTAGTGATTTTGGGTTTCTGCGCACTTTACCGCTGTGTCCCAGGGTAAAGTGCGTGCGTGTGTTGAGGTTGGCCTGCCCTCCCATAGGAATGCATGGGGGAATGTATGTGTCCTGGTAGTTCCTGATGCGTGGGGTGTGCAGGCCCGAGTTTGGTATGTGCGGACTCGTGTGAGTGAATGCTGCGCGATGATGTGTGCGGCGTGCATGTACCTAGTGTAGAAGTGCCACTTCTAGAAGTGGGCACTTCAGTGTGCAGTATGAAATGTGTGGCTTGTCTGGCGATTGGCTGGTGGAGGTCATGTGACGGACTAGGGAAATCCCCAGAGTCAGGAGGAGTCACCCAGTGGTGAATGGGGAGTTAGCATGCTGATGGCTGGGGAGGAGTATACCTGGGTTCTGAATAGGACAGGGCTTTCCCCACACACTGCTGGCTCCGGCCCCTGTGGTGCGTCTGATGACCCTGGCCTGCCAGTGAATAGGGAGAGGGGCTGAGCAAAACAAAGTGCTCAGGAACCAGATGTAACTGGTTCGCCCCTTCCCTGCACCTTTCAGACAAAGACTTTTACTGTATAAAAAGGGGCTGTGTCCCCTTACAATTTGTTCTCTTGCAGGAGCCACTGGAGGGGGGGCCTGCTGCTGCTGGGTGCCAGGAGAGACCGCCACTAGGGACTGCCTCCCTGCTGGAGGGCCCTGTGTGCTGGCTCTGGGCCCAGCCTTTGCCCCCTGTTCTTGGAGGACTTTCTACTGGACCTTTCTGTTTATTTACAGCGCCTGGAAGCGCTCCTTGAACTTTGTAGCGCTGGGCGCGCTATTTTCCTGGTCTTACTATCTCTAAGCGCCTGGGAGCACTTTTATGAGCTTTGTAGCGCTGTGAGCGCTGTCTGACTTTATAGCACTAGGAGCGCTGTGATTCTGATAGCGGGTGCCCACCCCGCGATTCTGCCGTGTTTTAACAAGTTCGGCGGGTGCCCACCCCGCCGTTGTGCCCGTTGCTGTGCTCGAGCGGGAGCCTACCCCGCTTTATTGGAGAGAGAGAATCCCTAGCGGGTGCCCACCCTGCCAGGGACTTTGTGCAGAGTAACGGGAGCCTACCCCGTCTTGAAAATCCCTGCCGCCGGCCCGGGAACCCCGCAGGAGCTGTTTCCTTGGGCTGCCCACGTCAGAGCCCTGCCGCGCTGTGATTGGTCCCAGCGTTACCGGTTGCCCAGCAACAGGGGGCTCGCCAGTCTGAAACGCGGAAACCGGAGAGCGAGGCAGCGCGACGCGGCCCGGCCGAAGTGCGGCCGGCACCGGAGAGAGCAGAAGCAGAGACGACACGGGAGTCCCCAGAGCAACAGCCCGGTAAGTTGAGCAGGGCTGGGGGACTCCGTGCGAGTATTGTGGGTGCCGGTCCCAGACCGGCTGACTCTTAGAGCGGCCCCCGCTTTTGAGGTCGCTCCAACATTTGGGGGCATTGTTTGTAGAGCCCCGTGAAGGCTCCAACGTGGGGGGCATTGTGGCTTGAGCCCCGTGTGGCTCCAACGTCGGGGGCATTTCTGTTGCACCACGAGCGGCCCCGGAAGGCAGCGGGCCGCTCCCACGACCGGGGGCCTTGGGACAGAGCCCCGTGAGGCTCTAGGGGGCTGTGGTTGTGTTTAGAGCCCCGAGGCTCCAGTTTGCGAAGGCTCAGAGTCCAGAGGGACTCCTACGACGGGGCACTGTTCGTTTAGAGCCCCGTGAGGCTCTAGGGGGCTGTGGTTGTGTTTAGAGCCCCGAGGCTCCAGTTGGCCAAGGCTCAGAGTCCAGAGGGACTCCTACGACGGGGCACTGTTCGTTTAGGACCACGAAGGCTCTAGGGGGCATTTTGTATGGACAGAGCCCAGAGAGGGCTCCAGAGGCACGCAGAGTGCCTGAGGTCCGTTCCACAGCTGCCCAGCACTTAGTGGGCAGCTGCAACGTTTAGGTGGTGGCCTCTGTGTTTTAGCTTGCGCAGCTTGCGCAGCCTGCGCAGTCGCGCCCTGACAGTATTGGATATTGGTCATTTCTACACCCCTGCGAGGCCAGTTGGCCTGGGGACAGTTCTGCTGTGTTGTGCCCTCCCCTAGGGTACCTGGTGATTTTCAGATATGTACTTTTGCGCCTGCGCAATGCCTTCATGATATTTTCTTTTCTACATTGTGTTTACACCTCTGAATGTCCTTATGCGTCATGTGTAATGTGCGATTACCCCTACAGGTATTGTGATACTTAGGTGGTTGTTTGTTTTCTCCTAGTACAGGTGGTACTAGTGAGGTCCTGATTCCCTGCACAGTATTTTCCTAAGGTGGTTAGGGTTGCGTAGGTGGTACTTACCTGTTACCAGTAGTTACTGGTTGTGTGCTACCGGTTCTATTTTTAGTGCTACAGTGATTGTAGGTGCTATGTTCTAAAGTATTATTCCTACGTTCTAAATGTAATTTCTACAAAATGCTAATTCCTGACAGTGGTCCATGTGGCCCTGTCCCCTGTACATATAATCCCTTGTAAATTCTGCCCGTGCCTGTTGGCACATTGTAAAGTGTGTGTTTTTATCTAATGTGTTGTGATATAATACAAAGGTTATTTTTATATAATACCTTGTGTGGAGTTTCCTTTGTGGTGGGCCTTGGGTGTTGTTGCTGGGTGCGTGCGCAAACGCTTTACACATCGCCTCAGAGATAAGCCTGACTGCTCGTGCCAAGCTACCAAGGGGGTGAGCAGGGGTTATCTTTGGCGTGTAACTTCCTTGCCCTGACTAGAGTGGTGGTTCCTGCCTGGCTTTGGCGCAAGCCCTAGCCAACCAGAAATCCCATTTCTAACAGTGACACTGCTTTGTGGTGCAGTTCTTTGGCCAGGGTCAATGTGTCACTCAGGGCATTTCACCAATGGGTTGTATGTGATGTTCTGGTGCTGTTTGTCAGTCATGGTTGCGTCCTATGCAGTTCAACTGTGTGTGCTGCCCAGTCCACTGGTCAAGTTGTTTCCACCTTTGTGTCCCAGACTTGTGCATCTATAGGTTGTTGTGTTGGATGTATGTGTATTGGCTGTGTTATTGCTTCATTTCCTGGGTGTGCTGTTGTCTGTGTGCTGTGCTGTATGGTGTTGTGTAGGTTGCTGTTCTGTCACTGATGTCTGTGTGTCTGTTATGCTTGGTGTGCACACACAGCTTTTTGTGCATGCAGTGCTGTGTGTGTATGTTGCCTGGTGTGCATCCCCTGATGTCCTGCTGTGTTTGCTATGTGATTGTTCTGCCTGTGCATCTGTTGTTTGTTTGCTGTGGCTGTGTTGTTCAGTGATGGTGCACTTCTAGTGTGTGTTGTGGTATGTTGTCTGTGCATTGTTCCTGAGTGATGAGGGTGTGCACTCCTGTGGTGTCTGTGCTCCCATTGCCTTTCCCCAGTTTAGCTGCACAGGACATGTCTGTTGTTGTGGCTCTGTGTGCGTTCCTGGTGGGTTATGTGTTTGTTTGTTGTATTTGCTTCGACATTTGTGGTGGTACCCCTGTGTGCGTGTGTGATGTTTGTGGCTGACCCCAGGGTGTGTGGTTGTTTGTGTGTGTATTGACTGGCAAGTATTGCCAGCCTTCAGTTTGTTTGGCACTGGTGTTGTGTGCTGCTGGTGGGAGGGGGGTATGTGTGTAGATTCCTACTGGTCTTTGACAGTCCTGAGGTGTGTAGATGGGCCCTTTGTGTAGTGCTGCTGGTGTTCTCCTGTGAAGTGGATGTATGGATGTGTGGCTGCTCACAGTTTGACTTCAGGGCCTTCCTTTCATCCTTGTGACTATATGTGGTTTGCCTTGCTGTCTCCCTGTGTTGTTGCATTGAGCTGTCTGTGGTTTGAGTCCACTCACTGTGCCAGCCATGTGTGCTTTGATGGTGTGGGGGTGTTGTTCTCTGTTCCTTGTGTTGATATGATGCACACATGCTTGTTGTGTGTCTCCATGGCCTTCCATTTGTGTGCAGCCCACTTGTGTCAGTCTGTGGTATGTATGTGTGACTTTGCAGGCTTTGTGTCCATTTGGATGTTAATTCCTTGTATGTGTTCATTTGGTGCTTGTCCTCATTTTTATTTCCCTGAGTGGGGTATTGTGGTGGTGTGTGTGTTTCCCTGGCCCTGTGCTACTGTGCTGTGTGTTGTGTGTTCCTGTGCAACCACTCCTGCAGTGTCTGTCTCCATGATTGCTTGTTGTGTGGTGCAGGGGACGCGCTTTTAATTCCTTTGGCTGCCGTGAGGTGAACGGCCCTACGACCTATATACCGCTGCCGTGAGGGGGACGGACTTACTGCTCACTATGCCGCCGTGAGGGGAACAGCATTGGCTGCAGAAAAACCACATCCCCCATAAGGCCCTGCACAGTGCCGAGAATCGGCGTCATCAGAGGGCGTCTGAAGCCCTCTTAAACAGCGCGGGTCATACACAGCGTGGGACGCGTGCGGGCGTGCCCGGGCCAAGGGCGGGCCCGTCCGCACCCGTCAGAGCCTGGAGGAGGCTGGGCTGGGCCACCTGTCTAACTGCAAAACCATGGTTAAGCGAAAACTCCTTGGTAATCAGGATCAGGGGGGAGCAAAGGCGAAAGTACCAAGAAAGTCATCATCTATAATCTCATACTTGACTTCGGCTGTGGGAGTACTGAATAATGAGATAGCAAATGCCGAAAGGGAATTGGGTTTGCGTACAAGTAATAACGAGGGTGAAGGCATCGTGGAAAATGGTCCGCTACTATAAACTCCAATACCTTTGAATCCAGTGGTGGTGATTAATCGACCGAAAATTGTGCCCGTAACCCAGTGCCCTGACAGCGCTGTGACAGGAGGAGGGGACATAATACTGCAAGTGCCCGTCTCGGATGGGGAAAAGTTACCAATGGGTCCAAGTGTAAGGCATCAGGGGGAACAGCGCTCAGCTAGAAAATCTAACAAAAAACAGAAGGGACTCAAAACCTGTCAAACAAAGATTGTTTCAGTGTTGGATGAGAACATTCAATTAATGCTGCGGAACTTGGTGGAAGAGATATTTTCTGCTCAGTTTGAATCCATACTGACTAATATTGCCAAAGATGTAATTGATACTATGAATGTGTGTGTTGCTGACCTGAAGAAAAAATGTGGCTGCCTGTACTCTATGATGGATACTTTCAGAAGAGATACTAAATGTACTCCACAAGTTACTGCTAAGTCGAATCTACCACTTACCCCTCGATTAGAGAATGCTTCAGATTCCCGAGGGAAACAGCTAGGTATCCATCAACCTGCACTTCCGGGTGAGGTAAACTAAGATTGTCGATAGTCTTGTGGGGTCCCAAGGTCGAGTCGAAGAGGGAGGGAATTTGCCTCATGTAGATAAAAGCTTTGTTGACCTTACAGAGTTAGGCACGAATGTGGCAATTAACAAGAATGCTGTTTCGCAGGAGAAAAAAGCAAGCCCGAATACATGTAGAATTAATTTACCCCCAGAGGCTACTCCCTTGGTTGCAATTCTTGTAGCAGTCCCCCCTCTAAGTACTTATGATATTGAATCAACAGAGGTCTTATTGCGTAATACAAAAAACTGGTGTGAGCATCATTTCTCTGGACTTCCTGGGATATCCGCCCACATTATAATGGCCAGACGGGTTGCATGGGTGGGTAATGGCCATAAATGTGTACCAGGTGATTGTATCATAGTTAACTTTAACAATCGGGACATAGCTGAGAGGTTGTTTTGGGATGCTACAGAATTTTTTGGGGGAGACATTAGAGCCGCACCATTAGGATATTTTTATCCTCCAACCAAGGTATTGCGAGTTCCTGAGAGGGTTAGTGGGGATAATTCCACTAGTCCTTTTCATTTAGGCCGGAGTCTTCTACATGGCATTGGTAGTGGATCCCACCCTGGTAAGGTTAGGGAGGGTGGAGTAATATCCCCAAAAATGACCGCTCTATTACCTAGGCCTAAGGAGGGAGGGCTGCTTGTTTCAAATAGATTTCTCCCACTTACTCAGATGGATCTGAATGATTGACTGGTGGAGACAGGGGCAGATAGCGCAATTTCGTCTCAAACAACTCAAGGCTTAGATGACATAAGAGCAGAATCTCCCCTAAGCTGTAGAATTATTAGCTGGAATATTGCAGGCCTAAAATCTAAAAGGGATGATCCACTTTGGTTGAACTTTATAAATCTGTATGATATCATTTCTCTCCAAGAAACATGGGATAAGGGGGATAGTTTCTGGTTGGATGGGTTTAGATCCTATTCCCTACCCGCACGTCCGTCGTTGGCTGGTAGATCAAAGGGTGGTTTGATGCTCCTTCTTTCCCATAGGCTAAAGGGAACTTTAGGAGACTTGAAGTTGACTAATTTAATCTAATGATATTAGAAGTAAGTTTTCCAAATAACCCTAAGCTATTACTTATTAATTTTTAGAATTCAGGGGATAGTGATTTTATAAATCAACATTTGAACAAATTGAACTCTTTTTTAGAAGATTATAGGATGAATCAATCCACTTTTTACCATATAGTACTTATGGGTGATTTTAACATACATTTATGTGATCGGCATTGCTTTATTGATGACCATCTGGCCCATACAAACTCGGAGAGCCCTCACTTCGAGCACTCGCCTCAGGGGGAAGGCCTAGAGGCTCTTTTGTCTGAAGCCGAACTTTTTGAACCTGTTTTTATTAATCATGCTGAGCGTTGTTCTACGTTCAAGGCTAGTGAGACTATCATCAATTACATTTTTTTGTCTCCAAAATTGCCTGACAAGGTAGTATTTTATAATGCTATAATATTGTCTTTTAGCGATCATAACCCTTTTATATTGGAATTAGTCAAAAGCTGTGGGTTTTTAGGAAATGGTGGGGAAAAATCGGGTGCCACTAGTATGGTAACTTGCGATCAAGGGAGATGGCTTAAGTGGTCTAAAGTGTTGCCTGCCACCTTTTTCAGTGATCTATGTTCAAAAACTAGTGAGCACATTATAACATGTGCTGATCCCTCAAACCCCAAGGACATCGTTCTTGGGGATTTTGATGGTATCTGCAGACAGATTGCAGCATATCTGACCATTAATAATAAAATGAAAACTAAACGGAAAGAAAAATGGTTTGATGATAATTGTTCACAAGCCCATCGTGCTTTAATTTTAGCTTTGAAAAGTTCTCCCCGAGATAGGACCTTGATAGCGAGGCTACGAAAACAATATAAATTAGCAGTTCATAGGCGGAAATTAGAGATTAAGGCAGAGGCCTGGAATACTCTCATATCTGTTGACATTCTAAAGGATAGTTCCAGGTTTTGGTCTATTGTTAATACTCCACTTTTCTCAGGCCTGGGAAATGATAATCAGGAAAGTAATGTTACAGAAGCTCAGTGGCTGTCTTATTTTGAAAGAATCTATGGCTCTGATGAGTTAATTGATATTTATTCTAAAATACCACTCCAGAAGGGCACAGCACCTTTCATTTTTGATGAGGAGGATATTGAGAAAGCAATAAAAAATACTTCTAGTAATAAAGCACCTGGCCCAGACCATGTCCCAGCAGATATCTATAAGTATGATCCCAAATTTTGGGCACAGATATTAGTAAATGATTTTAATGCTGTGGGAATGATTGGGTTCCCCGCATCTTGGTCTCACTCGATTATTATTCCAGTCTTTAAAAAGGGTCAGAGGAGTGAACCAAGGTGTTATGGACCAATATCTTTGATTGATTCGGTGGTTAAAATATTAGGTACAGTGATATTAGGGAAGATTACAGAATGGACCGATGATGATAAGATAATATCTAATTTACAATATGGCTTTCGAGAAGGTCAAAGCACTATGGACCAATGTTTGAATCTTTACCTATTAATCAGCAAATACACCATGGCGAAAGAGGGTTTGCTTAAGATGGCTTTTATGGACCTGACCTCAGCCTTCGACCTGGTTAACAGGTCGAAGCTGTGGAGTATTCTCCTGGAAATGGGTTTGGATCCGGGCCTGGTTTACTTCTTGGCTGATCTTCATCGTGACCTCAATGCATCAATTAGGCTCTCACAGGATGGCAAGTGCTCTAAATCTTTTAAATCTAGGAGAGGTGTACGTCAGGGGTGCATGTTGGCGCCCCTGCTTTTTACATTATATATTAATGCCCTGTATAAAACTTTAGTCAAGGCAAGCTTGGATATTCCATGTGTAGGAGCCTGCTTAATTCGGGTTCTCCTATACGCGGATGACGCTGTACTACTGGCACGGACCGCGGTAGGCCTACAGCGACTTTTGGACGCGTTTGGAGCCTATATGCTGTCTCTGGACCGGGTAGTAAACATTGAGAAGTCGCATATCCTGACAACTGGACATAGAGTTACTAAAGCTAAAAGTTTTTACTGCAATGGGGGATTAGTGTCTACTGTACCCTCTTTTACATATCTAGGGGTAGTATTTGACGAAAGAAGTTCCTGGGTACCCTAGCAAACATTTTTAAAGAATGCAGTTATTAGATCTACTTCTGCTATTTTGCACAGCATCTGGGGGCCAGACCCGTGGAGGCCATTATTAAGATATATAGATCCAAGTGTCTGGCTATAGCGGCCTATGGCTCATCCACATGGGGATTTAATCAACAAGCAGGGTTACAGATAGTTGAAAATAGATTCCTGCGTAATCTCCTCTCAGTACCGCAATCTACTCCTACTTTTTCCATACATCAGGAATTGAGTTTGGGTTATGTCTCTGATATTTTGAGTACAGCACCGTTACTCTGCTGGCTCAAGGTATGGCTTAATCCAGGACTAACCTTGAATCATCGGATATTGCGGGACTATGTCAAATTGGATAAAGCATGTAACATCAAGTGGATAGTATATGTTAGAACTATGTTATCTAAAATAGGGCGGCAGGAATAATTTGAATTTCCTGAGAGTATCAAGAAGGAAGATTTGAAGTGGGTTAAAAAGAATTTTATTAATATGGTGATGTTGGAACGGGAAGAACATGAGTTGCAGAAACCTTTAGTTAGGGCCCACTTTTTGGTCAGAACGACGTCTTTAATTGACCCGTATAAGAAAATTGTTACCAAACCGTTCCATCGTTGGCTTCTGACTAGGTTCCGTTTTAACTTGATTCATTTTATTTTGGGGGACTATGCGGGGTGGTGTAAACCAGAGGAAGCAGGACCGTGTTCTTGTGATAACCATTCTACACAAGACACTCTTCATTTTATGTTGTTCTGCAAACTCTATACCGACATTCGGAAGAAGTTTTTGATCCCTTTATTAAATAGAAAGGGATTCCTACAGGCCAAACCTGCACTACTTTACTTGCAAATGTTAAGTAATACGTGGGATATTTTTAGTATTGCTTCCTTCTTAGTTGCTGCTGTTAGGATTAGGAGGGAAATTATAAAAAAATAAAAAATAAACAAAAGTAATGATATATTATAGCCTAACGTACCCTTATGAATTGAATAACTTTATTTGCAAAAGTTGATTTCCTTGAGAAGTACTTTTAATATTTCTAGTCTTATTGCTGCTATTATATGGAATAGGGAAATATTATAATAATTCTACATTTTTAATGAATTTTCTCTTTTATTGCTATGAAATAAGCTTTTGTAAGAGGCATGTTAATGTGGTTGAACATAATATTGTTATTTTATTGTTGTATATGTCTATGTATATATATGGTATTTTTGTACTTTTATGATTTTAATTAATCGAATAAAGTGGATTGATGATGGTATTGACCTGGCTTGTTGTTGTGCATGGGGTGCACAGGAGGGGCACATGGGATATGCCTTCATGGGGTGTGCTAGTGTGTGGTGGGAGGGGGGGTGGCCTTGTGGTCTTTGTGCCCTGCCCATGCCTGGCGCTGGCCCTGCCTTCTGCATTGTGCGCATGTATTCCCTTGTGTTCGCCGCTGCGGTGACGTGACCGGGACATTGCTGCATGGTGGCGGTAGCTGTGTGTCCAGGATGCTGAGGGGTGACTTTGTGGCAGGTGGGTGATGTGTGGGTGCCCTTGTGGATGTGCCCCTGTCCCCACCAGGGTGGCTGATGTGGATTTGAACCCTGTGTCTGCCTGTGTGTTGTGTTTGTGTTATTGCGTACCTGCGGCAGCGTCCGCGGCGGTCCATTAGTTCCTGGTAATGTAGCAGGTACAGCACCGGAAAGACGTGTAGAGCTGGGTCCATGGCGGTCGTGACTGGGACTCTGGTTTCGCGCTCTGCTGTCGAGTTTCTGCCGTCTCTGGTTGGGCGGTATCTCCGCTGCGGTGTGTCTGCTTGTTTGAGTCATCCTAATTTGTGGAGCGGGCTGAAGCCATTCCGCACTGCAGTGAATCTCCACTGGCTCCCACCGCCGCGGTGGCGGGTGCACTTTGATGGCGGTGCGCGTCTCACCACGGCGGACGGGAAATGGGCCATGTTCGGCCATACTAATATGGCATACGTGAGGCCTGCTGCTCACGGGCGGTAAAAGGCATTTTTCTGCACAACCAGCACCGCGGTGGTGCCACTGCCCGACATCCTAATGGACCCACATAATTTTTCCTGGGATCGGTATTCCAAGTTGTGTGGTAATAACTGCACCCAGACAATTTTCAACAGACAGATTTTTCCAGCAAATGTTTAGCAACGTTTCTCATGGGAAAATGAGCTTGAAAAATGCAATTCATGTAATATTTTTTTCAGTTAATGCTATTTCTATAAGTTATTCGACCTTACCTCCGAGAAAATGTGATGCATTTACATCTAGTAAACTCCCAACATCATGATAACGATGTTTGTCTGGGTGCAGAATATTCTACCCTTTATTCTGCCCCTGCCATAAACTGGGTCTTATTCTCTTTTGGTGCCAAAAGCGAAAAAAAGAAATTGCCATTTGGGGGCATGTCTGCAATGCCCCTGTGGCACTTTTACGGTGCCGGAGCGGCACGTTTTTGATGCTCCAGAGGTGTAGTGTGCTGGCCCATATTTACAAGGCCAGGCAAAGCCATCCTGCATGACTTTTCATGGCTTTGTAAATATGGATCAAGGCAATGCCTTACACTGTGTAGAACGGGCATTCCATGGGTGTTGCTGTAGGTGTTCCCACCCAACACCCAAGGTTTTTTACACTGCCTCAGATTTACAACTTAGTGTAAATCTGGAGCAGCCCCAAAACTAATGCCTTACTGAAGAAGGAATAACAGGGAAACCATTTTTTATTTCTCATCATTATTTCCTCTTTACACAGGTGCTGCAAGCTGCAGCACACATATAATGAGGAAAACACCTCTTTTCATCTTGTAGATACAGTGCATTCCTGCCCTTTTCTTTTGACGTAGGGCAGTGCAGCTAGAAGGCTTGTGGAGCTGTCCTATGCCAAAATATTGTAAATATGCCCTCTAGAATGTTTTGATGATGAGGGTCACAGTCATCGTGCGAGGCAAGGATTGGCGCATTGGCCAACCATGCTTTTACATGGTTCGAGGCCAGACTTTTCAGCTCTGCAGAACACTCAACTTTTGCAAAAAAAACTCCAAGATCCACAATACTGGAAATCATGCCTGCTGGCAGAGCACCTTTGACAGATGGTCTTGACACCTTGTTCTGATCCTCGATTAGGTGAACATTTCAAAGTACCATGTTTACAGAAAACGGTATATCTTCTCCATGGTCCTTCCTAAATTACCAGAATGTTCAGGAAGATCTACAGAGTATACATTTACAGATAGCAATAGGATACAGGATTTAAACCACACTGTCCATCATTGGCTCTACAAAATGTGAATCAAAGTAGGCTGTTACTTTTTTGTCCAAAATGTCCTGAGAACTTTATCTGTGTGTAGACGTTTAGGAGGTGAGCTCTCTTGACTATTCCAAATGGCTTTCTGCATCGTAATGGACTGATAAGTAGAGGTATGGGGATTCCTGACAGTGTGGCCCATAAGGAAGTAGTAAGTATATTGGTGGATCAGGGAGGATCCACAAATCCTTAAACACCAGAAAACAAGAATGGAGCCTACTGGATAGTTACAGACTCCACACTTTCAAATAACAAGATCATAATGTCAAAAAATAGGAGCTTTCCCTTTGGAGGACACCATTTTGAATTCAACTGTAAACAGAGAATGATGTTAAGACCAATGCAGCTTAATATCTTTACAAGGACAATGTCCCTACAATAGTCAAGAAACAACAACCTCCACTAACAGAAGTTCAAGATGAAGATACGGTTAGAATATTAATCACTTGAAAAGAAAGCAAGTAAACATCCTTCCAGAAAGTCCCTAGCATAGAAATTGTTTATTCACCCCTGAGGTGAAAAGAAGTTGATTGCCCGCAGTTACTTGCGCCTTAAATGGTCTTTATTTATTTCGAACCAAGAGTATGACCAAGCATCTCAGAGCTGTTCGTCCAAATGAGTTTTGCAGGGTTGAAAATGAGCAGAGGAGAGGAGAAAAGGGAGAGAATGAAGAACACACTCCTGCTGAAGTTTTGCAAGTACAGGAAGACGTTTGCAACCTATTACACACAGCACAAAAAAAAACTTGGGATAAGAAAAACAAAGAGTAATCTCTTCATTTTTGGAGTGTCACCTCACAAAATATCACAAGAAATTATTTTCCAGCCTTATGGAGAAACTTAATTCTTCATTATAGAAAATGAAAAACTGAATCAGCATTACAGCTCAAATCATCTATTTAATGAACATAAAAAAAAGTTTGGATGCAAAAAATAATAAAGCTTGAGTTTTAGATACAGGAGCAGTTTAAGAACCTTAAAATAAATATGAAATCTATGTGCACAGTGGGTTGGCCACCTGCAGTGGTCTCGATGCTGTGGCTGGCTGGAGGCCTGGCCCTGTAGCACACCCCATCCACATGTGCCCTTCGGCCATGGGCTGTGGGGGTTGGTCACCAGGGAAGGGCTTGGTGCAGGGCCAGGCCAGAAGGCAGGCTCTTGAGTCAATCCCCACTTCAAACAGTCAAATTGGTGCATTGTGGAGAGTATTCACCTGTATCTGGTCAGACAGAGAGCCTTGCCAAAGGCCAGACCCTGCAGTTAACCCTATTGTGCATTGCTGAAGGCGTGTGATACTAGGATTGGCTGTATATAGCAGAATAGGTGTGAGAAGCACGTGGAAGTGTTATATGATCAAAAGAACAGATATTCACAGAACAAACGAAGGTCAAGGGAAGGTTATGATTAGCTTTGATCAAAGACCTTAAAATAAATTTAAACACCCATGAAATTCTCTGAAACGTTGCTGAGAAATGATGTATGATAGCCCAAATTTTGAACATCCTGTCATAATCTAGATGGTTCCGTAGCCAATCTGTTAAATTATGATTGGACTCCATCATATATTACAGAATCAAAAAGTGATCTCTTCTCATGATGGATAGAATTGTAGGAGAGTCTGCCTGAGGACTTCTACCTCATTGTGGAAATGTAATTATGCTCTCAGCATCCGAGGATTGGGTCCCAGAAGATTGTTTAGATGTCTTGCTCAATATTAATATGAGCATTTTATTGCCCCAAAACTGTATTAACTCACCAATTGACGAAGGGGTCCAAATATGTCCTAGAAGGAATCTTTGTGCCTCTCTTAATTAATATCTGACACAAAAAATATTAAATAGTTTGCTGTACAATAAACTCAAGGAACATGCCATACACTTCCAGAATCTGCTCCATGATTGTTACCCTCAGATGCAGTCTAAGTATGTGACCCACCTTTAGATAACTCATCCTTTATCAGGCTAAAGCAGCGGGCAGAGGTGCTACAGCAAGAGGCCATGTCTGTTTTCTACTCCCAATTACAGCCATCTAAGTAGGGAGCAAAGAAACTTGTAGAAATAGGTATAAGCTGTGAGTGATAAGAAGTATGTGAGTGATGTGAGTTGAAAATGAGAAAGCAGCGTAGTGGAGGTGATGTAAAAATGTGTGACTCAGAATCACATAAGCCAAAATCAATGCACCATCAAAGCCTTTTGTAACTGCCAAGGAATTAAAAACATTTGGCTCGGTATGGTGCAATGTTCATAATTCCTGACCTATTGTGGACCTTCATGGCATGATAATTTATAAACTGGTACAATTCAGAACATATCATAAAAGCGATAATTGTTTGCATATTGTGTCCATCCTGGATATGTATAATATAGTGATCTATGAGCATGCAAGGCAGAATTCATCCATGGGTTTCATTAGTCCATGTCTATATTTGATCTTGATCACCAAGGCATGCATTACATATAGGGTGCACTGTCCTTGTTTGTGCTGCTGCTCATGTTTAAGCAGGTGCATAGGGTGCAAACAGGAACAGTGTACCCTACTACAATGAATTTCCTGCCACCAAGGCAACAACACACCTGCACCTGCTCTGAGTGCAGTGCATTCCATGAAATACAGCGCAGTAGATTCATAACTGCTCTGTGTTTCTCTGTAAAGGCAGCAGTATGCCTGCACAATTTGTTTGTTTATGGAGTTTTATATAGCGCGAACTATACCCGAAGGTACCAGAGCGCTTTACATAAGCACCAGTTAGTTTACAGACTGAAGACTGACGCATTCATTTTTTTGTTGTTAGACACGTGGGGGCAGATTTATGTTTCCTGGCGCATCCCTGCAAATCAGCAAGGATGCGCCAGGAATGATGCGTCACGCAAGTTTACCCTTGCACCACACATGATGCGCCGCATTTACAATGCGGCGCATCATGGCGCAGGAATAAACATATGCGTGACGCATCCGATGGCGTAAGGATGGCGCAGAGCTTCAGTTGCGTCGCAAGCGTGACGCAACTCCAGCACTGTTCCAACCTACCCTATCCCTAACATGGTGCATCATGCCTTACGCCTGCTTCAAGCAGGCGCAGGGTTTTGGCGCATTAGCGTTGGGAAAGTGACTCAGTCAAATCTTATAGATTTGACTGAGTCACTTTTCAGGGGCGTTCCTGCGACGGAACGCCCCCCCCTCTGTCGACACGCCCACGTGAAACCTGACGCAGGTTTTACGTGGCGCAGGGCTTTACATCGTGATGCATCTCCATAGATGCGTCACGATGTAAATATGGCGCAACGTGGCGCAGGGTTTGCACCGCCGCTGCATCACAAAAGTGACGCAACGGCGGCGTAAAAGTGGCGCATCTCCAATATAGATCTGCCCCGGGGAGATTACGTGATTTGCCCAGAATCACTGAACGTTGAGCGTCCCTGCCCAGACACGAACGAGGTTCCCCAGCTCCAAGGTTGACCGCCCTAGCCGTTAGGCCACATTCTCTCCCCATATTAAACCGGTGTTAGTGATCCTCCTGCAGGCACGTGCTGTGCGACGTCAACCACCTGCATGAAAGGAAGTGAATTGTAGAAGTATAGATAAATGTTGTGAAAAATGATAGGCCAAGAAAATTTGCATTTTGTGAACTACCTTCATCACCTATGACTTTTGCATCTTTTTAAGGAAACTGAAAATTGCACCATTCTGCCAACATTTTATAAAAATCTGCTTGGGGTGGCTGAAGCTCCAACCCTCTGCGAGGGACTCCCTTAGCACCCCAGTAATTTAGTAAGAGACATTCTATGAGTGCCCTTTTATAATCAGCTATTTTAGAAAATGTATGTACATATTATGTTATAAAAACACAATTTAGGGGTTGATTAGGATGGCGGATCGCCACCACTGGGCCGGCGGTGGCGTCCGCCCGCCATCGCAAAGTGCATCCGCCACGCTTCCGCCGCTCGGCAATCGTTCCGATTGTGGGCAGGGCGGACTTGGGCCACAAAATGGTGCCGGTGCCTAGCAGGCACAGCCATCCATATTAGGATGTGGATTTACTTGGGGGTGGGTGGGGTGGGGGCCTGCACTACATTGCCATTCACAAGGTGGCAGGCACCGCGCGGTGCCTGCCACGTTGTGCATGGCATTGCACAACATGGTATTTCACAATAGCGGTGGATGCTGCAGCCAGCAGCACCCACCACAATGTTGAAATGCCTGATGCGACCGCCGCAGTGGTGGGCACATCATGATTGGGGTGGCGGGACCGCCCCATGGCTGGTGGGCGGTCCCGTTACCGCTAGGGTGCCATCCTAATCACCCCCTTAGTGTCATTGTTATAAAACCATTCTTAGGGAAAAACTTTCCAAAGCTCAGGGGGGCTTCCGACACTTCAGCCATAATCAAAATAAAGTTAAAAAAAGTAACACACCTAGTGAAAGCGACCCTTTAGACAATGTATCTGTGTGAGATAAACCTCCCAATGAAAGCCTTTGGAATTGATACAACCAGACCTTCAAATGGCAAGAAATGCAGGTAAAAGAGAGACGCTGATCACAAACTAATTCAGAGGGAATCAACCGTATCAATACAATACCAGATACATGTTCTACAAGTAGAATAACGTGTGAGGAAGAAAATAATAAACATGGAACATGGGTACATGTATGTGAAAGATAGTAAACAATATTCTAGAATCAAAGAATGAAAAATGAGCGACTCAAAATTTCCACGCGTCAAAATCTCATCACATTTACAACCCATTGAAAACCTGCTTTTTTACTGAAGTGAGGATGCATGCAATGTCCGCTCTCATTTTAATTCTGTGATCAGCAGTATATCTCTCTCCGTCCCTGCTGCAAATGAATCACGAACCATCCCATTGATCAATATCTGGCAGAGTCCTGCACCTCATGCATGACGTAGACCATGAATCACATTGCACCTGTTATGCTGTAAGCTTCTTTAAATGAATGACCTATTTTATCATATTCATTAGGTATTGAAGACGGACTTAGCACCATTTATTTTGCTGACACTCCCCAATATGTGAGATTCAGAAAAAAATGTAAAGATCCATATGTGCATGCTATACATTTTTATAGCAAGTATCCTTCGCGACACATTCTGTTCGTGAAAGTGTCTGTAGTACAACCTGATGTTTAGTCGGCTTTTTGTTATTATTAAAACTAATTCCTATTATTGGTTGGCATCTAACCTGTTTCATAATGTCACACGGTTTAAAATATACAAATATCTAAGGTACACTGAATGCATCTGCAGTGTAGGGCAGTGCTGCCACAGATATGCCAGGAGTCTGTAGGATTGCCATCTGGATTTCAGCAGCACTATCTGTGTTTTATCAGCTATTTCTGGTCATCTAGTTCCCATAATTTAAAACCGTCGTTCACTTCTTGATCGGGACAGTCGGCTGACATCCAAGTGTTCCAATACAGGAGAAAAATGATTTTGCCTCCAGTACACAAGCAGAGCTCCAGTCAAGGTCATGTCCGGGTCAACGTGCCTTCTGGTGTAGCTCGTGCAGCACTGTGCTCAACTAATGAAAATAAAACACTTCAGGTTTCTCCATCGTCATCACTTTCCTTTATTTGGGAGCACTAGCGAGCAAGGCGGACGAGGGAACCAAAAGAGACCTGGCAAATATGCTCCAACCAGCCCTGCTCCCTTCGTATCCTTACACAATCACTCTCTTTCCATGTATCCATTCTCGCTCTCCCCTTATCCCCAAGGACATATTTTTGAGGGAAGGGTTCCCACAATTCCTTGTTTCTGACAATGGGACCCAATTTCTGAGTAAAGAATTTGAGTCTTTCTTAATGCTTAGTGGCATTAAGCATCTCAAAAGCTCACTTTATCATCCTCAAACCAACGGCCTCGTTGAGAGAATGAATAGGGTTGTAGGTGAGTGTGTCAAGTGGGCAGTCAATGGGAGACATGATGTTTACAAAGCACTTGAGAGTATGTTGTGGTTCTATAGAACTACACCTCATTCGTCCACAAAGGTTTCTCCTTTTGAGTTGTTAAGGGGTAGAAAAGCTAACACGAGTTTCCGTCCAGGTTGGATGGGTAAATGGGTGGAATCGCTGTGTGATGTTGAGGTACTTATGAGTAAAGCCAAAATCAACTCTGATTTTGCTCAAAGAAAAGAGAAAACATGGTTTGACAACAAGAAAAGTGTAAAAATTGTTGCTCTTTCGGTGGGGGATTTTGTACGTATTAAGAGTCCTGTGCGCACCAAGAAGGGGCATCCAAAGTTTGGTGATCCAGTCAAGGTTATTCGTATTTACAACAATGCTGCCCAGGTTGAAGGTGGTTGTTGGTGGAATCTGTCTAGACTTGTTAAAACCAGATCTTGTCCTTCTCCTAATGATTCAGGTGTGTCAACCAAGGCACACAACACTTCCAAATTCTTTACAGGACAACGTAGAAAGAGTTCAAGAATTCGTGTTACTCCTCACAGGTTTCGTGACTAAAGTTTTGTGTTAATTTTATTAATTGTATTATATGTTTAGAGTTTAGTTTTAGTTTATTAGGAGGAGAGGAGATATGTTATGTGCTGTAGTCAATGTTAAGTAAACCTGAGTCATTCACCTGTTTCTAGTTGAGTGTGTGTGTGATGTCAGCTCATGATGTCATTGTTAGAATGTGATTATTCAACTGAGCATACTGACTGATGGTGAAGATGGTTGGCAGTTCAAGAGCTGTGTAGTCTTCTACTTCAATAAATTCACTTTATTTCTACCTGCTCCTGAGTGAATTACTACACCCCTCTCTGTCCTTCTTTCCTTTTTCTCGTCCTCCGCTCTGATCACTTTCTAGCTATATTCCCTCTTCCTCCATCTTTTTCTCTCTCTCCTGCAGTCTCCCTTGCCTGCTGCAATTAACCCCAGGGAGTTGGGGAAGTGACAGAGGCACATGATTGGCCCTGGGTTTCAAAACCGGACTCCAAGGGCTCCAGCCCACTGGAGAAATGCCCAGTGGAATAGATGGCCTGTCTGACCCTAGTCCAGAGCGCCTGCACTACCCTCACCCCAGAGCAATTTCACTCAAGACACTGAGGAAAACTTACTTTAAAGGGTAAGATTTTTAGATAAACTGGGTAGCTTTTACCTAACATTAAAATCAATTTCCGAAAGGTTTATTAGAATGAAACATCATGTGTTTTTGTCAATTGGCTCTGAAATCTAAATATAATCATTTTAGATGGGCAACATGGACACATTGTAAATGTTTGTGTTTGTTGGGTGACAGCACTTTCTTCCAGTGATGTCTAACCAGGAAAGAGTACTTATTATATAACTGTAGCTCTATTGTAGCTGTTGCGAGAGTAAAATATAACAAGCCTTTCAGACAACCTCTTGGAAAGAGCAATTGCCATGTTTTGCTTTATTTAAAGACCCAGGCCCTCATTATGAGTGATAGGTTTATTAGGCTGGATTATTCCCATCCCATTAGCTACTTATCCTGTGGGCACTGGTAACCTCAGCACTGGGAAATTCTGACCCATCACAAATTGGACCCTGAGGATCCACTAATAAGTGAGGAGTTACCACGCAAACTTGTAATTTCGGTTCAGATAACCGCAGTAATTCCTTGTTTTCCTCCATACTTTCACATGGTGATTTGTGCTGTATCTACAGCCAAAATCTCCAGTTATAAGTAAAGAGGGCAGCAGTGTTGCTGCGGATCTGGAAATTCTGATGGGGCCCGTAACTGCTGCTATTGGCTCCATGGGAATTAAACCGCCATTTTTAACGAGGGCTCTTGGGTGATTTGGGAGTTCTAGTCCAGTGTGAAGAAAACATTCTGCAGTTTATAGGTCTAAAAAACGGATGCACTGACTTATTTGCTTCTATTAAAAATACTTTATCATACATTATTCAAGTTACAGGTGTAAAAATCTATGAAAGTAAATTATTAATTTTTAAATAAAGTGTGCAGAAATGTGGGGTATTAATTGGGTAGGTTGTGTACCAACGCATGAAATAACCACAAGTGTTACTGTATGCAGTGGCAGGACAAGACTATGGCTCGTCTGCCAAACTTATCCCCCGATTGAATCTACCTAATTAAAGAGCAATCATCGCTTGAGTCCACATTGAGCCTACCTCCAGTGATCCCCCACCTCGGCCAAGACACTGTCCGGCCCCTCTAGGGCTGTCACCGTCCCCCCATATTCCCCGCTCTGTCCTGATGAAGGCCCTGCTTGACTTCCTAATGGGGCACACTCCGGGTTGAAATGTTGATGATTACTCAAGGCCCAGACTGACCAAGACTGTACACATAGCAAAAGAATATTATCAGTGAAAAGAGTCATTGGTGTTACATAATTATCTGGCCTATCCCTCACATGTATATAAAACCTTAACCACTTTGTATATATTGTTCACTTCTTTGGCACTGAGCACCTATGTCACATGATCACCTTTTTATGTAAATATTTACATTATGTTGACAGCCTCCTACTACTGTATCTGTGATTATCTATGAATGAATCAATTCTGATAAACAGAAACAGTACAATGTATCCAGATTTTCTGTTTCAAATTCTTTATTAAATAAGTGTTCTACTTTCCAGGCCTTTGAGATAAGGTTGCTATCCAATTTAAATTAGGGCATTCAGTGCACCACTAAGTAACCTACCTTCTACCCGACAGAACCGTTTCTTGTTCATTTATATATACCCAGGTTCTGAGGGACACAGGGTTACCCCATTATTATTTAACCACTGTAGGTACATAATCACATCCATGATTCCAAAAGACATACATACTCTCTGAACCATATATCATAACTGTCATGCAGAAGGAACTGCACTCACAAATCCAAAGTTACACAGGAATGACAGCTAACATCAGTACCAAGTTTGGACACAGGAATAGGAAAACAAGTTGAGTGCTTTATTCAGCCTCCATATGATAGCTTGAAAAAACAAAGGCCAATGACCAGTCCAAAAGTGCATGTTGTGGGTCATCAAACTGTTGCCCATCCAAACCTGCCTTCAGATACAACACAAAGGGATACCTCTCCTGGAAGTGGAATCTAGGGGGCAGGCCAGGCACCAAAACACAAAGACTAGGGTAGACTGGGGTGGTCCTTGGAAGATAGGGGCTCAAGATTGGGAGTGTGGGCGGGATAAGTGGCAGGGCAGGATTCAGCTATGGGGGGGACTGGGTTTCAACAGTTTGGGAATTTTATAATCATGAAGGGAACAGGGAGGGGGGTTTATTTCCCTTACTTTTTCTTTGGGGGAACTGGGATGGGATGGGGATGATCTTTGGGTTTAATAAAGGGGTGGGGCATTGCAAGGACGGGGAGCTTTTCTTTTTCAGGCTCCTTTGGCTGTAGATTTGGTCTTGGTAGGGGGCTGGGTTGTTTTATTTAGAGGTTTATGTGGAAGGTTATGGCAGTGGTGGCAGCGCCTTCTTTTTAGGTTTGGAAGGGGGTGGATCAGGTTGGGGTAGGGAAGAGGTCTAGGGAAATCAGGTGGAGTTTTTGTGCAGACTGGGTATTAGGAGAGTAAAGGATAGGGGTTCTGGAGGAAGAGGGTTTGCAAGGATGTGGTATGTCTGTGTCTGTTGGTGTGGTGTCTGTAGCAGCTGTGTGTGATGCTGTGGTGTCTGCCTGTTTGTCTATTTTTGCGCTATGTGGTGCAGTGGGTGTTGTGTCTGCCTGTATGTCAGTGGAGCTGCAAGTGAGGGTGTCTTGTGTCTGCTGAGTGCATGTGTGTCTGTCTTTGGCCTCATGTTTGTGTGTTTGTGTGCTGCATGTGGATGTTGAGATGGATGCATGGTCATGTTTGCATGAGTATGAAACAGGTATGGGAATAGGGACTGTGGATGGGGAATAGGGAGGAAGGTGAGTGGAAAGATGGAATTGACTTAAGGCTGCTGTGAGAGTGAGGGTAGAGCCTGGATGGAGCTTAGTAGGGAAGACATGTTAGAGTGAATACCCTGCAGGAAAGATACCATCTATGTCAGCTGATTGGCATGCACCTGGAGGACATTCAGCACTGCTGTCCGACCCACAGAGATCTGCCTCAGGAGGCCAATGGCCTCCACACTCAGGGAGGCTTGGAAAACAGAGGCAGGGGATAAGGTGCCTGGTGCAAAGGAGTCTCCTCCCCTTTCAGGGGAGCGGCCACTGACAAGTGGCTGGGGAGCAGCTGTGAGGGTGGAAATAGTAGGGGGTGGTGGGCTGAGATGGAGTGAACACAGGTCCAGGGGGACCCACCGCCACCTGTGAGGGATCACTGGAGTCGGATGTAGATGACATAGCTGTTACGTTTGTCAGGTCCTCTGTGGTGCTCCCATAACCCTCTGTGCCACTAGTTCCCTCTTGCTCACTGCCAGCATGCAAACCACTGAGGCCAGCTGCTTCCCCAACATTCATGGCACTATCTCCTTTGCTGTCCTGGTGTGATGCTGAAAAACATGTAGAATTACAAATTCAATTACTTGAAATGTTGATATATACTGGCTACATAGGTGTAAAAACAACTCTAACCAGATTGGCATATATTACAATTTGTACTTGGATGAGTACATTAGTATAGGGGTGGGCGGAATTTGCGAAAGTGACTTTCGCAAATTATCGCGAAAATGTTAAAAATCTCCGCAAACACGCGGAAATATCGGGAAGATGCAGAAGTTTTTTTCCCGCCCGTTCGCGGTATTTTCTGCGTGGTCGCGGCTCGCCAACTTACCCATGCGGTTGCTAGCGGGCGCGGCCATCTTGTTTTCACTCTTCTCGCGGTGCATGATCGCGAGAAGAAAGACGTGATCGCGCGACCAATGACATTACTGCAGGCGCGAACTGTCGCGAGACAGCGAAAATGGCTACCAACAATCCAACATCTCGTGGAGAACGCGACCGGATCGGGAAAAATTGTCGGCGAACGCGGGGATTCAGGTAAGGCGATCGCGCGCGCGCAAGAATGTATTATTTTACAGCGCGAGCAAGAAACAAATTATCGCTAAGCTGCGGAATGCGGAAATTTTGACATTTTCGCGCTAAATGTCAAATTATCGCAATTTCCGCGAGCAGAACGGAAATTTAGCCCAGGCCTACATTAGTACGTATATAGCCGTTAGCACATGACTGAAAGTTACAAGACCTGTGCACACACTCACATAATGGTGTCAGAATCAGTCAGTCAAAAGTACTTTATTCGACAGCCAAGAGCCATAAAAGCATACAATATTATAAAAATACACATTCCATCAAAAAACTTTATGTAATAAAATCATGCCGCATTGCTGTTACAGTAATCGTGGTAAAAATCCTTTAAAAGCTATATCATATAAAGTGCAGCTGTGCTAGAATAGTACGCCAAGTCCAAAAGTAATGTCACATTTAAAAATGCAAAGCATAGTTTAAGAGAACATATTTAAACCAACTAATAATGCAAAATTGCTATTGCAATCATAGTCTGACACAACTTCATGTTTCTCCTCCTTTAACATTTTAAACACATGTATGTACCAGCTGATATATTGACTCCAAATTCTCATGCCCTTGTAGTATACCATACTTCCCTCATGGGATAAGAGAAATGTTTTAAAGAAATTGACTACCACTGCAAGGCTTGACAATCAGCATATAGTGAGCTATCCCTAATCCAGACCTTGTTGAACATCAGGCCCCCTGCTCCAGTGAACCTACTTTGATATGTCACTAACAAGATGTAGGGGGCATAGAATAGGCCATTTCACTCTGTTCACATGACACTTGCATATCTGTCCACTGTCAGATGATTCGGTTGTAAGTGTCACATGCATACTCATATATAAGTCACACATAGAAAATAGGATTTGAAAGACAAGATTTATGTCTACAACTATTGTGTCATGTCAGCACAGTGCAACAATGAAATATTTAGTCAAAAGATTTCAACACGGTAAACATTGGTGCATGTAAACACAGCTTATCACACTGCCAATGTCAATGATTGCAGATTACTTAAAGAACATGTGTCTTACAATGCCTCCAGGCCATTTAGAATCCTGAAGGGTGCCCATAATAGTATTGAAAATTATGTAACTTGATATCTATTGACAACACTAGTTACAAGCCAGTGAATCCTGTTGATGTCCACATCTCACCACAACAAGTCAGCCTATCCCTCCCTGATAAATATCATCATTCATGTATTGAACTTCATAGATGCAATTGTGTTCTTCCCCATAATTAATCTGACCTTCTCAGAGGCATGTATAGCACAATTCTAAACATCCCATTTATGGTGCCAAACAATGGATATTTCGGCCTCCACATGTTAATGCCCCTTGTAACACAAATCAATGCCATTGGGAATGCATTAATCTCACATCTATGTTACCCCTGTTACCCAATCACAGACATATGTTGTCACCTACACATAGGCCTAAACATGACACAGCTTGAAATCAGATAGGATGCATTCAAACCCTCACTTAAGGTAAGGGCAAGTCTGACAGGTGACATCAATACACATAAGCCTACACCTGCCAGCCACTATATCGGACAACAGATAGCACCAGTGCTGTTAGCATTTGTTGCACACATATCATTCCCCACCTACAAAGGCCTGCAATTACACGTTGGCTGCTACCTGATTGTATTGTATGCTCAAGCATCACTTAACACATCAGTCTTGTTGCCTCAATACAGAGACCAGGGAAAAATGTTTTTTTAAATGAAATATGTTGTGCATGACCACAATACGCAAAGGGCATTTTCATAAACATCGTGTAGTTATGTGTCCATTCTACAATGGAATAACACTATTGGCAATAACCTGCTTATTTTAGCTCTATATGTTCCATAATCAGAGACATTACCATGCACCTACTACTATGGTTGCAAATGCTACATTTTACACATTACATGGGGGTCTGGAGTCTCTCAAAAACACTATAGGGTGAAAAACTGGCTGCAATACATGAACATGCATGGTATAGTTCACATTTCACATTTCATAAAGGCCAATACTCATCCCTTTCTTACTGCTGTCTGACTCTCAACTGTCCATTGAGTTTGGGATAGGCCACTGCCAGGATGCAGTGCATGGGGGGGTCAGGGTGCGGCGTGCCCCCCTTCTGCCTGGAGGTGACAGGCTCAGCTGGACTGCAGCTATTTTCTTGCTCCAACCTCGCAAGTCCTGCCACTGTTTTCAACAGTGGCCACTGCGCCGACATGTGACCCCCAGGGACCGCACCTTCCGGGCAATGGTTCTCCACAGGAAAACTTTCTGATGGGCGTTGACCTGTAAGGATGACATGGTATCAGACACTTAGTACACATGCAAGACGTAAATCTACAGCTAGTTTGTTACATAGGTCATATAGAGCTATCCTAAGCATAATACAAATTAGCAGATAAACTTTTGTAACACTGTCCCTGTTGTCAAACATGCAACATATTAAAACAGAAAAATACATGTTCAGCTACACATCATACTCCAACCTGACCTTGACCTACGTGAGTATGCAATACCTCTTACTACACTGTGGATGGAACCACACCACAGGTCATATGCAAACTAGATAAATCTAGAAAACAGCTAACCCCAGTACACCATTGTGTCCTCCGGAAGGGAACAGTAGCAGTCTGGGCCTGGACATACACCTAACTAGTATGGGTAATTTACCAGAATCACACTGTCAAAAATAACACTGAAATCTGGTCATTGTGTTCAGTAAACGTTTATGAGACCATATGTAAAGTAATATTAGTGTGTAACTTGTTGATCCCACTCTGTGAAACAATGGACATGTATCTGACGTAATAGGACAAAATAACTACGCTTGTCTGTGTTATACTGTGACAATTCAGTTTATCAACAAATAAAATGTATGCCATATGTGCTAGAGTGAAAGGCACAACATCAACATACCATTATACAACAATCATTGCCACAGTACAACATTGCATGTGATGCACTTATGCTCTGTACTGCAGTTGTCCCAAAATAGTGGCAGGTGACATGTTTGTGATCAGAAATGTGCACATACATCTTGGCATCACTCATGACAGTCTGACTGCCAACTGGTATGGTACATGGTTTTATTTACAAGCAAACATACTGAGAGACAAAATGTCTATATGTAATAGAGAACTGGGTCTGTGCCTCACAGCATGTACTTGAACATTTATTGCTACACTAAAAGCATTTTTGCAAAACCATAGTCCAATGAGACGTGATGATGAAAAAAGAGAGGTTATGTAGCTCAACTGACGGAACACTTTGTACAACAGTAATATTGGCCACATAACTCTGCTCCAGCTCGGTCCACACAGTGCTTACAACCTTGCCTGTGTGTCAGCTCAGCATTATTGCACTGTTGTTCAACATGCTCAACATATGGCCTGACTGAACATTATAACCTATACACCTGATGGCATTCCTACATCTGACATGGCCTTGGTTGAGCATTGTGAATTGCTATGTGAGGTGCTCTGACATGGATGATTTAATAATAATATTGCCTCATGTGTGTTGAGTTGTTGTTGTGACTGTACACATTAACAACTTATCCATACATGCAAATGTCAGTTTACAATCACCATTAGAGTTTGAAGAGCTGGGACTCCACAAGCGATTGTTTGTATAATAGAACAGAAAAGAAGGTAACATTGTGTATAACTGATGTGTACATGCATAACTAAAACAGCATACTATATATGTGATCTATGATGAGATTTGCTCATGACAACATTGATGGAAAGTCCTGAACAGTACTGTCACACATACAGCAGTGAACTTGTCCATAACATTCACCAACACACTTTCATACAATAGGAAACAAATTCTGTTCTGTGTCTCAATGCAAGATTATGCCCTATGTTTATGGCTACCTGACATTTAAATTTGTTTTTCTGTCAGAATTGCGCTCACCTGCTCCTCTAGTGTGCCATACAGCTGCTTATACAGGGGAAGAACCACATCTACCAGGGACTCCAGCTCCTCAGGTGTGAAGACAGGGGCCCTGCTCCCTGTACAGAAAGTCATTGTAGCACCCAGAGGATAAGAACAGCAGCAGAGAGATGGGGAGGTCTGTAAAAGTGCAGTGTCTGAAGGCAAGTGATATGTATTGCAAATTGCAAGGCATATATCTAGACCACATAGGTGGTCTTCTGTGCAGGCGGTCAAAGGGATAGGTCCATGTCAGTTGCATTTTCTGACTTCTTCCAATGGCTGTAATTGCTGGCTGACACTCCACCTACCGTGCAGTTTAAAATAGTAATGGAAGTTTACCATGTCGGACTTCACTGTAGGCTGTGTCCGCCTCTGTTTTGGACTGCCTACCATGACTTTTGAATAATGGTTTGGTCGCTGCAAATACATCTGCCTATGTTGTGGCTTTGTTTTCAACCATGTCTGGATGCACAATATTGCATGTTAAAGGAGCATCAAAATAAATCGTCCAGACTCCCTTTACAAAGTCAATGTGAGAGGAGCCTTATACACTCGTTAGTAGGCTAAACGAGCATGAACGAGCATGAAAGCACAAATGACAGTTTCAGGTTTACCTCTTTCTCTCAGGCAGAAAGCGGCCCATGTCCAGTAACAGGTGTAAATACACAAAATAAGCCACTGTCACCCAATGTGCGATCTTGTGTGCTGTTCAGATGGAGAGGGGGTGTGTGTTTGATGATGTACAGAATCACACATTCACAGAGGGCAATGACACTCAATTTTCAAGCACCCAATTGATGCATTGCAATTAAATTGAACATTGTAAGTGATCTTTATTTTCTATACTTAAGTGTACATCTGCAGATTAATAAAGATGTATGTTGTAAATTGGTAGTGTATGTCATTGTATGTGAAATGCAGAAATCACAACATGACAGTGTCCTCCTTGAAACGTTTGTATGCATGAAGTGCTGAATGCCACTCAAGATGTGTGTGGTGTACAGGATGGTATGCATGACATGATTCTAATGTGTTGAACCAAAAACTTGCTCAGCCAGTAAACATACCAAAGTCTTGTTTTTTTTTTGCTTATAGGTTTTGGACTGTCTACTGCTTGAATTGACCTCAAGCAAATCTATCACTAGTGAATTATGTGTATACTGTACTTTCATTCATATGTTTCTAAACATTTGGTCCATTTACTGAAATGGTATGTATGCTGTAGGAGGTTTAGTTTATTATTATTTTTTCTGCTTTGCAATGATTTGCACTGTCATGTGTGGTTACAAGGTCTTTTGTGTTTGTCTAAGTACATGTTACTGTGGACAATGTGATTTAACACCTACTGTGTATATGCTCCACACATAGGTATCGTGGAGGTGCAGGAAGACCGCTTCCCATCTACAGGCTCTTTCCAGACCTACAAACCATGGAAAAGACAGATGAGATCCGCAAATACTGTCATTGAGGCCCATGAGAGAACAAGGCGGTATGTGGAGCAGGCTTTTGGCCTCTTGAAGGCCAGATTATGCAGTCTGGATAAAACTGGAGGAGCCCTACAATACTCACCTGGAAAGGTGTGCCAGATCATCGTTGCCTGCTGCATGCTCCACAACCTGGCAGTAAGGAAACAAATCCCTCTAATTGAAGACAAAGGAGACCAGCAGGAGCCTCTGGCTGAGGATCTGGAACAGGGTAATGATAACAGTGGTGAGGAGGAAGGAAGTGACTTGCAACAACAGCTTATTAACAACTTCTACTCATGATTGTAAGTATGCAATGAGATGTATTTCCAATTCTGCAGTGCTTATTGTTTTGTAGCTGTGAGGACTATGTATATGTACTCATCAGAGTGTAGGATAAGTGTGCTAATGTTTGTGCAAAACGGGTTTTGAATATGGTTAATGTTACATGCACACTGTATTATTCAAGCTTTACTGGTGTGAAAAGTAACATTGTTGTGGCTGAAATTTAGTTTACTATTACTTGTAAAACATAATTTTTCCTTGCTAATCTTAATTCATATTTTTGTTTCAGTGAATTTTGCCATGTCATCAGCTGACAGGAGTTTCAGAGTTGTGCCATCACCAGGCATATGATGCTGTGTCTGAGTCCAACCTGGACATGGAATGATCCTGGGAATGTCTGTCACAGACTTTGAACATACTTATCTTTTATGACACCTGCTTGCAAATTGAAGGAATGGAAGTTGCTACAATGCCAATAGACCTATTTCCTATCTTGAGTTATTTGTTTTGCAATATGTGTAGCATTATGTGCTCCAAGGCAATGTAGTTGTGAGAACAGACCATGGTACTTTTCATTCACATCACCTATATCATCCATGTGTGAAAATTGGATGTAGCTGTAGATGTGTGTCATCTCTGTATTACACAGTGCAAGTGCCACACCACTGTCATATGCGTGTAACCTCCCTAAAGATGCTGGAAGAATTGTTAGGATGGGTGCTGTTTTACCGATCAGTAGTACTTGCCTGTTTACTTTTAATTTTTCTACCGATGATGTATGTCATTTATTTTGTTTAGGATCTGGTACCAGGTGTTGATGCAAATTAAATTTAGTGTTTCACATTAAAGTTTGCATTGTCAGATGTTACTCCTTCTAAATTGTTGTTTTTTTCAATTGTACATGACAAATTAAGCAAGTTGCACAGATTGTTGAGTGGGATGTCAACTTGTAATGATTGTTTGTACAATTGCCGATCTGTGATTAGGTACCATAGAAATAATTTTGCAAGATGTGTATGTCTATCTCGTTGTGCCATGTTTGAGAGAATGTTTTGCTCCTAAATTACAATTTACATGTACTTGTTGACCTAAGTTGATTACACTTTCATCAGAGTGATCACATGGTAATTACAACAATTTGCAATAGATGGCAAAGTCACAAAATGAGCTGGTATTGATGTGTTAAGTGGATTTATTGTTCAAACATGGTGATTAGGTATGAAAACACATTATAGATCAGAACAAAATAAAACAATGAAGTGAAATTATCAGTGTTGTTGGTTGAAATCCTACAGATTAAAGCCACAGTTTTTGGAGTCCAAAGTCCAACAGTGTAATCCCATCTGAGATGGACTATTTAGTATGAATATTCAACAAAGTGAATGGTTAGCGCACAAAGAAGGATATCAGGGGCAGCGTTTCTTACTGGCTGGGGGTTGTGCACTGTCATCCGACCCTCCTGTATTTTTCCTTGGATGTCCCATCCCATATCGGGTGGGGGATCCATAACTGCAGGCTCCAGGGGTACTGAGGATTATCCGCCTGGCTCACCGTCCATCCCTGAGGCTTGCGCAGAAGTTGACAGGACAGATGTAGTTGTTCCACAGGGAGGGGTACTTGTATGTGAAAATACCTGGCGGATGCTGATACTGATGTCTCTCAGCACCCCATGACCTCGTCCATTTGGTCATTGTGTTGTTCTCTAGGCAGTGGGCTAGGGACACCTGCAGTCGTTTGATGTCCTGGAGTTCTTGAAAAACCTAGTCCATTGCTCCCTGGTACCCCTTGGTCCCTGGTACCCCTCATAGGCAGCCATTACTCAGGAGAGGTTGGCCTGGGCATGTGAAGCAAAGGCTGTTAGCATACATGAGCCCACACATCCCCTCCCACCACCCCTAACTGTACGGGCTGGCACGGTTTGTGCCTGTAGTGTCGAACCAGATCTTCCATCCTCATTGATTGTGTTTGGGTTCATCAGCTCCGGAGTAGACTGGTGCACTGGTGATGTTGTGGCCTGTGGTAGATTGTGTGTCTATTGGAGTAGGGGTCAGCTGTGAGTTGGTAGATGAGGTGGTAGATGTCACATTGGACCCTGCTGGACATACTGGTGCTGTCTGCCCAGCCAAACCTGATGAGCCAGATTCCTCCTCCTCATCCAAATGTTCAGGAGAGTCATCAACACTAGAGAGCTCATTCTGGGTTGGAGTCTGAGGCTGGCCGGTTTCCTCATTCAACCAGAAGGTGTTCCCAGATTGCCCTTTTGAAACAGATATGACACAGTCCATTATATGATTATACATTGTACCTCAACAGGTACACATTGAGTAAATGCCTGGAACATAACACAGATTTATACGGAGGAATTTGGCTCCTCCCCCATTATGATAGCATTTATGTGGCATTTTTGAGGTACATCACAGGTGGTTGTTTTTGTGAGCTTGGATAAGAAGGCCTCCTGGTATTTGTGGCCATTTCATTCACCCCCCCCCCCTCTGACCAATGGGTCCCTGCCAGTGAGGGGAAGTTGAGCAGAAACATGACTGACACAGGTGACTGTGGTTTGGAGTACAAGGCCTGATGGCACTTGTGATCATTTCAATGATTCCTCCTCTCACTTAGCCCACCCAGAACACCTGGGCCTATTGCTTCCTGCCAGTGAGGGGACAATGAGTAGAGAGATGACTGACACAGGTGCCTGTAGTTTGGAGTTAAGAGTACAAAGCTTGATGGTACTTATGGTCATTTCAAACAGTCCACCCCCCCTTGACCAATGTCTCCCTGCCAGTGAGGAACAGTGGAGTTGAAACATGGCTGACACAGGTGACTGTAGTTTGGAGTTAGGAGCACAAGGGCTGATGGTAGTTGTGGTCATTTCATACACTCCCCCCCTTGACCAATGACTCCCTGCCAGTGAGGAGAAGTTGAGTAGAAATATGGCTTACACAGGTGGTTGTAGTTTGGAGTTAGGAGTACAAGGACTGATGGAAGTTGTGGTAATTTCATACACTCCTACCCCCCCCCCCCTTAACCAATGTCTCCCTGCCAGTGAGGGGAAGTTGAGTTGAAACATGGCTGGCACAGGTGGCTGTTGTTCTTAGGTGAAGTGTCAGTGGCTGATGGTAGGTGTAGTTCTTTCCTTTTGGGGGGTATGATTAATTGATGAAGTGATTAGCATTACATACCTGGTAAGTACTAGCTCTGTGCCGTTTTGGGATGTTGACAGATGTTGTTGTTGCTGCCATGATGGCTCAACGGGTATACACTTGCAGCCTACATGTAGACATTTGTAAATGTCATTGTTTTAGTTATTTTTAATCTTAGGTGCAGGTATACAGGTTGTGAGCATTAATTACACAACTCCAATACTTTGGCTACTGTTTTCTTTGAAAACATTTTTTTACAAGACTTTGACTATTGCAGTGATGTGGGCTAAGGTGTAATGGATAACTTGATGCAAATGTTTAGTTTTTACTTAGCAGACTCCATTCCTTCAGGGATTCCAAACAAGCTCTCCGGCAGCAGGATGGCATGCACCTTCGGCCAGGCAGTAAGGTGTACTGGTGGCACCACTGCCAGTATGTTGTGCAGCCAGGTGGTTCCTGTTGGCCAAGGCCTTTACCCTCCTCTTGACGTCGTACCACCTCTTTCTGGTATCCCCAATTGTGAACAGGGTGATGGCTACTGCATTCACCTTGTTGACTATCCTGTCCAACATTAGATTTTTCAGGGTGATGAAAGTTTGTTGGACTTGGATCCTGACGAACTGTGGCTCAACTCTGAGGATTTCATCCACGAGCGCTGTCAACTCATCACCTGAAAAACGTGTCTGCTTCTTAGTGGACATTGATTGTGAGTTAAATAGAGAGTGATAGAGCGAGTGTGAATGTAAAACTGAAGGGGTGTGCAAGAAATGATAAAATAATTGTGATATGTGCAGTGAGTGGTGCTATTACAGTGCGTGAGTGTGTGAAGGGCTGGCTGCAGTGTGACAGGAGACATTACTGAGGTCAGTCCAACTCTGCAGGGTTGGGATAGCAAAGGATTATGGTCTGGTAATGTTTTTTGTAATAGGTGGATTGGTAGGTGGGTCTACTCTTTCAAGTGACATATAGTGTATAGTTTTGTGAATGCATACATACTATGATTGTTGTTGGGATAGTTAGCGTGAGTTTCTCACAATCGCGCTTACCATGTGGCCTTCAAGCCGCCATGGAACCGCCAAAGCGGTGGATGCATCATAATCGGCTTGGCGGTACAACTGATGCATTTGCGGAATCAGAATCTCTATGAAAAGCCTTTACAACTGATGCGGTCATGTCAGAGTCATTTCAGACCGACGCTGTTGTGTTGGAGTCATCTCTAACAGGAGCGGTCAGAGAATTGACTAATATACATCCTAATTTGGGGGTTAGAGACACCGTGGATTAGTTGGTTGGAAACTCACTGCGGCCACGTCTGTCGGATGGTCATTCCATCTGACATAGTAATCAGGCCCACATTATTTAATCACCAGATCCCACTGTATCCCCCCACCTGTCTTTGGAGATGCAGCTCCACAGGAATTTAATCTGAGGGACCTCTGTTGAGGATCTGAATGTCTGCGATTGCTGTGATTACACCAGCCGCCATGAATATATAGTCTATTCTGGATGATGAAGTTTGGGCATTAGAGTAAAATATGAACTGTCTGGTGTGCTCTTGCCACACCAGGTATCAATTACACCCAGGGAGGTGGTCTACACTTGTTAGCAGTCTCACCTTTGTGAAAGAGCCCTGAAGTGTGTTTCCATCACTGTGTCCATAATATAGCTCAAGTTACCTCCAACCACTATTGCACCCAACGGGGTATCATGTAAAACATATGACAGGGACTGGAGATTGACTTTATTGCGTACATTGACATCGGTATTAACATGAGTCCAGCCCAAAGAGTCGCGCTCATGGTTTAGGGAGCCATGTGGTGCAGAAAAACATCACAGATGGTTCTCCATGGAGCGCGAAAAGCTGGCCTGGTGTCATTGATGGTCATCAATGCATCACAAAGATCCTGTTGTCACCGGAGCTTGGCAGTGGTGCTTCCCATAAGCGGTCAATGATGTAGAGTGAAAGGTCTCGCTAACAAAACTTTGTAAAGCCAGCTGTGTGAGTGACAAGGTTTTGGCACTAACGGAGTCCGTTTGTAGTCATGAGGAGAAAAATAACTGCAATTCAGCCTATTTGGCCACGCAAGAGCCCAAGACCTGAGGGACAACTCTTGGGGTACAGGGGCTTGCTCCAGTTGGTTCTGGGTTCTAGTGCAGGTGATTGGGAGACTTTTATGACCCTGTGGCTCTGAACAGAAGGGCTGCAAACTATTCCTTGGAGTCACTCAGGGAGTCCTGGGTTCAGGCGCAGGTCTGAATCTCTCTGACTCAGGCAGCAGGGCAGCAATCCAGCAAGGCAGACGTCCAACAAGGCAGTAGTCCAGCCGGTTGGCAATCCTTTCAGCAGCACAACTGTCCTTCTTCCTGGAAGACCTTCCACAGGTCTAGAAGTGTACTAAAAAGTAGGTCCAATATTTATACCAGGTGCCTGCTTTGAAGTGGGAGAATCTTTAAAAGGTTTCCGATTGAAGAACACAGGTTTCGAGCCCCCCCCCCCCCTTCCCTGGCTCCAAGCTAACTACAGGGGGTATGAAGCCCTCTGTGTGTAGAAGGACACAGCTTGTGTTTCTGTGTGTAAGCAAGACTGTTCCCAGTTCTGCCCTCCCACAGGGGCAGATTCTCCATTAGGTCTCAGAGGAAGTGCCCCCCTAAAATTATTTCCTTCGCATTCCTGTACAAATATTAAATAGATCGATTCATTCAGAGATACGATCGCATCTCTAAACCAATCGATGTATTTAAGTCTGGGCTGACTGTCCCAGGCTGCCTGCCCTGTCGTGCTCTGAAGCAGAAGACAGAAGCCAGGCAGTAAATCAACTTTCTGAACTGTGATGCACAATGCAGAGCTTACTGTTCTAAAGCCCTTCATAATGAATTAATGGCATTGTAGTCTGTGGCAGTATCCACTATAGGCAGTGATGTTTTCAGTATCATGGTTTTGAGCGCTGGAGTCTCTGTCCCTGCATGAGAGCAGCTGTCTGTCATTTCCTGGCTTAGATCCCACCCTTTCGCAAATTTGGCACATGCAGGAGTGAATGCAAGCATGTGTGTTTGCTGCTTTATTCTCGGTAATGGTAAGTGTTAGAATGCCAATGTTTTGTTATGTATATTGTTCTGCGATACCTCCCCACGCTAACCTCCTCCACTGTGACACCCCAGGCCCTGGCTGCATGTCTCTGGACCCGTTAGAAGTGGAGCTGTTGCATTTGTCATCTCACAAAATGGATCCAAAAGGCGAGCAGGCCATTGTTCCTGTTCCCTTGTGAAGTTAATCCAAATATCCGAGTAAAGCGCAAAGCAGTTGACAGTTATATGCTGCACAACATTAAAACTGGCCCTATCATCATGCCCTTAACAACATTGATGACACAATCATGAATTTATGTACCAACAATGGGTGTTAAAATTGTTAATGTAATGCATGTCAGCGATTTAGTTCCTCTCTTATTTCAGGTTTTACCTAATCTTGCCTTCCTCAAGAGTTAGCTATTTAATTATGTTGTGTTTCTTTCTACAGTCTTTTTTTCCATGCAGTACTTTGAGCTATGCAGGTGTTTATAAGGGCCTTTAATTGAGAGGTTTGACGCTGATGCTAAAGCCAAAGCAAAGTGCCTGTCAGGGGTGGGCCTCTCTGCGGAGTGCACAGAACAATGTCATGTATTCCAGTTGTAATTGCAATTTTGTGAAAATGTGTGTGAAGGGGGTGCACAGATGGCAAAATATTTGCAGGGCAAAAGCAGACGTAAATAGCTTAAATGAGTGCACTGTATGTTTAGAACTGTTGAAGTGAGGGAGATGCAGGGAAGTGGATTTGCTGAAGAGGAAAGAGAGGTTGGTGAAGATGTGCAGATCTTTTTTCAATTTTTTTCTCCAAAGGAGGATCCAGCCTGGATGGACCCCATGTTTGTCCATTAAGCTTGTCTGTGTCGCTCACCACATTAAAGTCATACCAAACGTTTACATCACACCACTTTCAAATATCACCAGCCACCACTGCCCTCCCATCCTGCCAGTGATAATAACCCATCCAGGAACACCTAAGCCCTCTATTGTGTGTGGACGTGTAGGAGGAATACACAAATCTCAACTGTCAGCTATATCCAGTCATGTGACCCAGAGACAGGCTGCATGTACTATATGACAAAGGCAGGAAATTGCCAACTTTCTAAAAGTGTAATTTTCGAAATTGTAATCACAAATCCGACTCCACCTTGAGAGAGGATTTGTTAAACAATTCCAAAGACACCAAACATGAAGGGGTTACCAGCTCCCATTTGGAAATTATCATTTATTGCATCTAATAAGGCAATTCCAATGTTTTCCTGTGGGAGGTGTAGACCTTGCAGTAGTGAAAAACAAACTTAAGAGTGTTTTACCAACGGGGCATTTAAAACTTAAAGGTGCATGTTCAACGTTTTAAATGCACTGCTCCCTGCCATCTGGGCTGTACAGGGCCTACCCTACCAGTGACATATGTATTAAAAAAGAAGAGTTCAACCTGGAAAAAGGTGTATTTTTCCAGTTCTACATGGAGGTTTAAAACTGCACACACATCCTGCATTGACAGGCCTCATACATGTTTAAGGGCTAATTAAGTGGGTGGAATAATCAGTGTTTCAAGCCCACTAGTAACATTTAATTTACATGCCCTGCGTACACATAGTACCACTTTAATAGGGACTTCAAGTATCCTAAAATGCGAATCGGGTAGAGGAGAGAGCACAAACACTTTACCTCTGGTTAGCATGATAAAGCACACAGTCATAAAACCCAACAAAAACAGGACCAGAAAACAGGAAGATAAATGTTTGGGGATGACTCTGCAGATAGGGCTAAGTCCAACAGTTTGTAATGCATTTGTCACATTTATCTCCAACTGTAAATCGCTCATAAACAGTGGTGTTGTCCAACATAGTACATGTGTATGAAGGGAAGTTGTTTATTAAATACAAATAGAAATGTTAGTGAGTACTTTTAAAAATGATTATTTAAAGATAATGTTTATAAATTATATTGATACATTTTAATTATTTTATTTGATACAAATGACATTTTATGGATGAATGTGCTGTACAGTTATATTTAATTATTTCCAGGTTTATAATAAATATTTTAATTATTTACATTTATTATGCATTAACATATTTTTTGTTTTCAAAAAAATTATTTTTACTATACTTTCCATTGGGTGACACCTCAGTGGTGGAGATCTATATCAACAAGTGAAAAGTTGCTCACAGTAACTTTACACTCCTCCCTCTCATTCAAGAGGTAGAGAGATGTAAGTCTACCCCAAGATGTAATTCTCCCTTAGAAATGGTGAATAGATGTGAGTAAATATACCCTTCATATTTATCGTGGTGAATCGGCCCTAGGTTTGCAGTTTATTCTTTTTTTCTTCCTTTGTCAATCAACTTCCAAATATTACATGAACAGATATTTTTATATAAAAAATTAAATATTTATCAAGTCCATGTTTCCTCAGACAACAAATGCTTTGCCACAATCCTTATGTGTAGAATTACATTACTCCAATGGACATGCATTCAAAACCTTACCGGAGCCAATCAACAACATTGTGGTTTACCTCACAAATAATCACAGCTTGCCAGGACAAAATAGCGCACAGGCCAGTAATTGCAGCACTTATGAACCTTTTGAAGAAACAATTCATTTCGATTTTCGTAACAGTAGTCATTATGCAGACTGAGGACGAAATAGATCTGATTTATTTATGAGCAGCTGTAATCTTGGCTCAAGACATGCATACTCACAGCATTTCCATTTATAGAAACAGAGAGAGAGACTAATGTGCTCATAATATACAGTTTACAGCGCACACCACTGTAAAAAATTGTGCATAACTCAATCAGGATTCCAAAGCAGAAAAATTAGATAAATGGACTGTTTCAGAATCCTGTTGAGTGGGCCACCGGGCAAGCAGGTGTGACTGGGCCCAACCATGGAAGAGGAGGGTCCTTTTGCTCCTGTGATCCTGGGGACCGGTCTACTATGGATCCTTAGCAACTGGGCCAAGTACCCCTTCAGCACTTGACTTCCAGTGGTAGCACCAATCGAGAGGCCACGGCTTCTCGGGGGATAGATACAGGCTCACAGCTTAAATAAGTAGCATTATTAATGATTGTCCAGACAAATACTTTCCTTTATGAAAATTGTATAAAAAGAATACAACATTCAAAAACAAACTATACAGTACCACGAGGTCAAGGCTCTAGTATTTTATAGGTGGCTCCCCGAGTTCCACTTCCGTCTAGCTTGTGGTAGTGGTTAGTCTGCATTTACTATAGGTGGCATTCAGGTTAAACCCAGTAGTAATCCATGTCGCATGAGTCTCACTGTGACTCTCTATTCAAGTCAAAAGAGTTTCAGACAGGAAGTGCTATCTGGCAGGCAAGTTCCCCCAGGGCCATTTGGCCTGTACCTCAGTCGTATCTGCATGAGCTGGAACCGGGCTAGTGACTCTCAGAGTGTGCCCTCTTTGTGGGTGCTGAAGATGCAGTGTCTGCCTGCAGTAAGTCTTTCACATGCAGCCTAGGAGGGCTGCAGTTGGACATCTTTGAGTTCCTCACACGTGGTCCTGCAGCAGCAGGGGCCTGGGTATTCTGGATGCTCTTCACACATGGTGCTGCAGTGGCCGCGATGTTCCCGATTCTCTTTCAATGCTTAATAAGTTAATTCAGATCCTCTCAACAGGTAGAGTGTGACACGATGCTCATGTTGGTTCTTAGTCACGGCTTGGGTGCGCTCGGGTCACCACGGTGGATTCCTTCCTCCGCTGACTGTCTCAACCAGGCCACACTCCTTGCCTAGTACCAGTGTTCCTCCCTAACATATTAGCATATGGGGTCACTCTTCCTTGTCTGCGCATGAGCTGTAGCTGAATCAGCACAATGGCAATCTTTGCAGCTGCCCCACCTGACATATGTGGTCTCCGAGTTTGACTGCACACAGGCTACAGCCCTATCGGTGCAGCAGCAATCTGAACAGCGGCCCCACCTGGCATATGCATTCACTGGCTTGGTACTTCACACAAGCAAGGACGGGGTTGGTGCAGCAACGGTCATGACTCACTTCATGGCGGCCCTCCCCTGGAAAACAGGGATGCCGAATTTTCCCTGCACATGGGCAATGGCACAATTCGTGTAGCAGCCATCTCCTCACAGCTTGCTATGAGGATCCAGTCACCAGGATACCGGCACAGAATGTCGTTCCCTCCAGTGATTTCCTCTTCGAAACAGGTATCCCTTGTTTTGGCAAGCAGAGAGACGCTGGTTTGCCAGACTCCTCATTTGTACCCAGAGTGACTCCAAGGGCTTGCTATCAAAATCTATGCAGTGACAACTTTGTGCCGATCGGAACTGATGCATTGCCTTTTGACACCGATGCAGGAGCAGACCGACGACATCGTCTCAACGGACTGCGCAGCTCAATGATGCTGGACAGCAGAGGTCGATGATGACTCAGTGACTGCATTGTAAAGAGGTCTGATGGCGAAGCCTTCATTGACTGCGCGGATTGAGGCCGATAGTTCACCTTCATCCATGGGATCGATGCCGATGGAGTACCTTCTCAAGTCCTCCCATCGAGTTTTCAAGGTCGACACTTGCTCCATTCAAAGGTTCTTTCTCAGCATGACCTTGTTGAGTTCTGAAGGCAACCTACAAGTTCTCCACCCCTTACCATCCACAAAAAAATGGGCTTGATGCAAGATTCAACAAGACAGTGAAGGGTATGATTAGAGGCCTATTGCCATGCCTGTTTTTTGATCACAGGAAGGTACAGCAGAAGGGAGTGGGCCCCTGACTTCTCTAAGGATTTTATTGTTCAAACAGATGGCACAGAACATGGAATAGGGGCAGTTTTATCATAGCTAAATGATGAGGGCCTGGACCAATATATAGTCTTCATCTCCAGGAGGATTCTTCCGAGTGCAATAGAAAGAGTAGATTTTGCTGTGGCCCATGCACTTTTGAAGTTGAGGCCACACCTTTTTGGCACTCACTGATTCAGACTGACCACAGGCTCCTCAAGTGGCTCATGCAAATGAAGGTTAAGAATACAAAATTGCTGAGGTGGCCCATTTTCCCACAGGGTATGAACTTCAGGGTGGAACACAGACATGGAGTAGACCAAGCCAATGCTGATGGTTTATCTATGTTCTTCCACCTTAGTTATAGGAACCCCCTAGAGGTTGGGTAGATGTCCCTACTTTCAGCTGGGGGGGACACACGTATTAGACCATTCGTCCTTAGGGTGGTGTTCCCCAAATATTTTGCCTGCTTACCTCCTCTTTCTGCTGTGTCTTTTTGGTGGCCTTAGGATTCTGAGCACTTTACCACTGCTAACCAGTGCTAAAGTGCTTGTGCTTCTCCCCTAAACATAGTGACATTGGTGTATACACGATGGACATTAAGTTACTTATATGTCCCTTGTAAAGTGGTATACCATAAACCCGGGGCCTGTAATCTAAATGCTAATAGTGGGCCTGTAGCACTGGTTGTGTCACCCACACAGGTAGCCTTTCAAACCTGTCATAGGCCTTCCATTGCAAAGTTTACTGCCACATCGATTTGGCATTTTAAACCACTTGCCAAGCTTTGAACTCCCCTTTTACTGCACAGAGGTCACCCCTAAGGTAGGCCCTAGGTAGCCCTAAGGGTAGGATGCTGTGTAACTAAAAGGTAGGACATACGCTTTTAAGTTGTACATGTCCGGGTAGTGACAAACAGCTAGATTTTTTTTCACTACTGTGAGGTCTACTCCCTCATAGGCTAGCATTGGGAATTCTCTAAGACATTGTTTGGCTGTTCTTCCTGTTTATAAAGGAGTAGCTGCATCATCTTTCATATCATTGTAATGGTAATAATGCATATTATTTACTGGTACAGTTTAATTTACCATTACTGTTTTAGAAATGCCACTTTTAGAAAGTTTACATTTCTCTGCCCTTACTGCTCTCTGTGCCTTGCAGCCTGTCTCCAATACAAGTCTGAGATGGGTGACAGCTATACTTTGTGCATACCCTCTTGACATTCACAAACACAAGAAGGGTGGGTGTGATAAAGAAACTTATTTGCATTAATCTACATTCTGATAGCTCTCCCTGGGCAGGAAGAGGGAGAGAGTGCTGATACTTATACCTGAATAGTCAGTGACTGGTGTCCCACACAAAGGGCTGATTACCCCCTACAGATAACCTGGCAGACAGGGCTGGGATGAAAGGGACCTGGGTACTTCAAGGAACTGCTTCGAAGTCAACCCCACTTCAAAGGCACAACTGGGTATAAGTACTGGGGCTCTGACCCTACCAAGACTGTACACTAATGGACTTGTGAAGAACTCTGCCAGGAGTTAAGAGTGTCAAGCCATAAGGATTGTCCCTTTGCCTGACTGCTGCTCTGAAGGAACTGCTTTCTGCTTTGCTTTGGTGAGCTGTCCTGTTGCCTGCTGATCTCTGCCCTCCTGAGGACAAGGACTAGACCCATCTCACATGAACCCAGAGTGCATCTATGGGCTTGCTGGCTTGCCCCCTGTTCTCAAGTCTCAGGGCCATCAAAGACATCCTTCAACTCTGCACCAGATCCTGGACTCTGCTATTTGTGAGTACTGCCCTGCCAAGTGGTGCCAATCCAGTCCATGGCCTTTGAAAGGTGCTTGCTGCTGTCCAGAACCATCAAAATCAATGTGTTGATGACATTGTGCTGATAAGAACTGACGTATTGCCCTTCGATGCAGACGCTAATCAATGACATTGCCTCGACAGACTGCGCAGCTCAACGGCGATGGACAGCACGGCTCAATGATGGCTCTGTGCCGGCATTGTAAAAGGGATTGATGCCAAAGCCTTTTTTGACTACCCAGATTGGAGCCGATGCTTCACCTCCATCCATGGCATTGACGACAATCTACTAGAGGGTGATCACTCTTGGACAGAGTGCATACCTCAGCCAACTAGAGACCCAGGGGCAGACTTACAAGTAGGGGTGGGCGGAATTTGCGAAATTCACTTTAGCAAATTATCGCGAAAATGTTAAAAATCTCCGCAAACACGCGGAAATATCGCAAAGATGCAGAAGTTTTTTTCCGCCCGTTCGCGGTATTTTCTGCGTGGTCGCGGCTCGCCAACTTACCCATGCGGTTGCTCGCAGGCGCGGCCATCTTGTTTTCACTTGTCTCGCGGTGCATGATCACGAGAAGAAAGACGTGATCACGCGACGAATTACGTTACTGCGGGCGCGAACTGTCGCAAGACAGCGCAAATGGCTACCAACAATCCAACATCTTGTGGACAACGCGACAGGATCGGGAAAACTTGTCGGTGAACGCGAGGATTCAGGTAAGGTGATCGCGCGCACGCAAGAATGTATTATTTTAAAGCGCGAGCAAGCAAAAAAATTCCAGTAAAATGCGGATTGCGGAAATTTTTACATTTTCTCGCTCTCCACGGAACGCGAAAATGTCAAATTATCGCAATTTCCATGAACGGAACGGAATTTTAGCCCAGGCCTACTTACAAGCCCCTTGTGCTGCCGGTACATCACGTTGCATGACGCACCAGCAGCGCAACCTGCTGAGTGATATTTACAAGTACACCTAAAGTCACACTGCGTTACTTTATCTGTGCTTGTAAATATCGCCCCATTTCACGCAACACTTTGCGCATTAGTGGCGTGACATTGCTGTGGGTGTTCCCACACAACCCCCATGCCCACTGATGCATTTCGGTATTAACAAGCAATTGTAAATCTGGAAATGTATCAGAATACTACGCCACCCTAGGGGTGGTGTAGCAATGTTCAAAAAGGAGAATTTTTCTTATTTCTCCTAGTTGTTTTCCTTTTTCACTACGTGCTGCATTCTACAGCACACATTGGAAGAGGAAATCAACTTGATTGTTTTTGTGGAAGGTGCCCCTTCCTTCACAAAAACAATCTACCCACGACGCAAACATTCTTGCATCATGGCGCAAGGGTGCCTGCGCCAGTGCATTGCAGCAGTATGTGCACCAGCGCAGGGGGGAGAACAGAGATGCGACATATTCTTGTAAATATGTTGCATCCCTGTGCTTCGAAAGTAACGCAGCGCGGTGCAGCAAAATGACTTGCGGCACCGTGCTGCGTTAGTTTCTTGAAAATCTGCCCCCCAATTTCTAACATACATCTCTATGGTTGCTGTTTGTCTTCAGTTCATATCTCTGTTCGCTGCACTGCTTTCTGATTGATAATACTCTGGAGTGGGTCACTCTAATGGATAATCCCTCTGTACTGTTGGGCAATGTCAATCACTCTATCACTTTAAAAGAATATTTTTCAGTAATTTTATCACCTTTAAGCCACAATCAGGCCCATAGAAGCGCATTTTAAACATTTGGCCGTCCATTATAAATAGGGCTCCTGGTTTTATGGTATTTTTTTTTATTAGCCATTTCCGTCTGTATTTATCCATATTTATTTTTTGCTAATTTTATCTGTATTTATCCATATTTATTTTGAGGTTTGTAAAAAATTTTGCTGAAATTAATATATTTCCTCATTTATTTAACCGATAAATATGCACACATGCTTGAATGTCTGCCATGTTTCAGTGCTATGAACATCTGCAGAAGATAAATCAATGCACTTATATGAAAATATGCAAATTTCAGTATCACCCTTGTGCAAATTTACTGCTGTTAAAGCCTCTTTACTAAACTTCCTTTCTTAACCCACTTATCTATCAATCCACATATCAATTGGCCTGGCAGTCATGGCAGACAGTATTTAGAATTACTCACAAAGCAACCCAAATTCCGTTGTTATCCACATTTAAAAATAAATACAGACAAGAAAATCAATGTTTTCTGTCTGTATTTATCTGTAGAAATCAGTATCAACGGAAAACAGGGAGTCTTAATTATAAATACCCTGGTTAAATTCTGATATTTGCAGTAACCATTGAATCGTATATAAACTGAATTATGAGTTTTGTCGAAACACGTTACCCGCAATTCTTCCCTTGTGAAATCAGCAAATCAAGCCTGCTAAATTTTGGGACATGCAGATTTGACGCCTTGTACATAATATGTCAGGGCATTTAGGGAAAAACTCATCATTAGTGCTATTTATCACACCCAATGATTTCCAAACGTACAGTCGCAGAATTGATCAAATGTAATAAACATCCTTTTCCAGTGCTCACACACTGGGGGCCTTATTGGCTCCTTGTTCTTGTTCTCCTTGTGCAAGGGTCTCTGAGCCCAGTCCAAAACAGTTCTGCCCTCACTGGTGCAGTATGACCACAGGGGGTGGACAGAGCATTGTGCAAGGGAGACAGGCCCTACTCAGGTGCAAGGAAAACTCCTCACATTACTCTAAATGCAGCCAAGGTCTATTAAGCTCAGCTCTGAGTCATCAAGGAGGGGCCAGGCACACCTCAACCACCCAGTGGCTGTCTACAGTGAATGCACATCCCCAGCCCCTGCCAATCCAAAACAAGACAGTCAATCCACAAACAGGCAGAGGCCCAAGAAAATGCCTACTTTCAAAAAGTGGCATTTTTAAACACACAATTTAAAAATCATCTTTTCTAAAAGATGTGTCATTACATTCTGAGTTTAGAGAGTCTAAACTGTATTTCTCTATCTTATCCCAAAGGGAAATTATACTTGTAAGATGCTACAGAGTATCTCCCATTCTATCCTATGGTGCAGGTAGCCTTTCAATAGTGAAAAACAAAATTGGCAGTATTTCACTATCAGGACATGTCATACACACTAGTACATGTCCTACCTTTCACAGGCACTGCACCCTGCCCATGGGGGTACCTTGGGCCTACCATAGGGGTACCTTCCATGCAAGAAAAAAGGAAGGTTAGGGCCTGGCAAGTGGGTGCACTTGCCAGTTTGACATGGCAGTTTAAAACTGCGCGCCGACTGCAGTGGCAGGTCTAAGATACCTTTTCAGGGCTACTCATGTGGGTGGCACAGTCAGTGCTCCTGGCCCTCCAGTAGCATTTGATTTACATGCCTTGGCACACTCAGTGCACTTTAGTAGGGACTTACCAGTAAATCAAATATGCCAAATAGGGAGACCCAATTGTAATACCAATTTACATAGGGAGCACTTGCACTTTGACACTGATGCAAAGTGCCTAAAGTGTCTGTCAGCAAAAACGAAATCCAGCTCAGCATCAAAAATAAAGGAGGTAGAAGCAAAAAGTCAGGGGTTACCACACCAAAGATGTAAAGTCTAACAGGAGGAGAATGAGATCTTGATCAGGGAAATGATGGAGCTCCAACACCAGTTGTTCGTCAGCTCCAATGTGTTGTTGGGGAGGAAAAAGACCATATGTATATGGATGTGCAATGCATGTAATAAGGTACATGGATTGCAGTGTTGGGTGTCTATAGTGGAGTGGGCCTGTTTACAGTATTTGCATGGGTTTACTAAGCGTGTTGCGTTCATGCTGTTCAGGGATCATACTAAGCACAGTGCCCAAACACTGGGCATATGTACAAGGGTAATGCGCCATTGGATCCTCACTTTTGCCAATGTTCCGGTGGTGCAATGCCCTGCACCATGTTTACAAAGTGTTGTTAAGCCACTTTGCATGGCTCAACGCTGCTTTGTCAATATGGTACCCTTTCACCCAGGTATCTACGTGAAAGTATGTAGAGATGTCCACATTGTCTATGTCATAGCCCTGTTACTTAGTTACGTATAGAATGGAAGTGAAGGAATGTTCTGTGAGGAACAGTTAGAAGAGAGCTATTGATGTGGAAGAAGCTGCTCTCTGCTGGGACGCTGTTTAATGAATAAAACTACCAGGAAGCTACAAAGAAACCTGTGAAGGCTCTTCTTTTCATGGCGACGATGGCCTGCACAAGGGGCAGAAACCAGCATCTCATCCTTGAATTCACAAGAAAAGATTAAGGCAAGATCAAGATTATATAAGACTTTGTGAGTACAAATACTAAAATTATCTAGGGATTTTTACCATTTTTTTTAACATCATCAGAAGTGAAGCTTTTAATATTTTGAAGATAATTCTCAACATCTTCAAACCCAAGTCTCCTCGAGTACTAAGGCTGTTTTAATACTAAGGTTGCTCGAGCGCGAAGCCGGGTTGCTTAGCAACAGTTTAAACGCGACCTTCTTACACGAAGTTAAGCGCATGAGAGTTATGCTTTATAAACAGATAAAGCTTACGAGTTAGGTGATCATCCGTGAAGGCATAATTACTGCTACCGAGTAAATATCAAGCATGTACACTCTAATGCGACCTTTTAACAAAAAGTTAATCGCGTATGAGTTCTGCTCATACCAGAACTTACCAGAAATACCAGAAATTTAAGGAAATAATAACAATAACTCTATATTCCACAACAAAGAATTTCATTATTTTAAATTATTATTTTAAATAATTATTTAAAATTTGTATTTTATTTTCCCTTACAGGTGCCATGTCAGATCAATCTATGTCATCCCTGCCACCCTTTTTAACATCACCGGGAGAGCCATCCATACCCTGGTTACAGTGGAAAACAATATTCATAACTTACCTTTTACACATTGGGGGAGATAAGTATGGCGTGGTTAGACGCCAAGCAATTCTTTTGCATCATTTAGGAGTCAAAGGGAGAAGAATATACGAAGAAATACCAGAAATTCTTTAGGGATGGGTGATGGACAACCTTGTAACATTTCTGATATGTCACTACAAATGTTAGAATTACATTTTACACCCAAAATTATTGTTGTACTTGAACGCCATACATTTTTTACTAGAAGTCAAAAAGAAGGTGAAGATATTAAATCCTATGTATCTACTTTAAGAGGGTTAGCTATAACATGTAAATTTGAGCAACTAAATGATTCTTTATAAGAGATCAAATAGTACGATGTACTAATAACAAAAAGATAAAGGAACAGTTGTTGGCAAAATACCTTAGATGAAACAATACAAATTGCAAAAGGAATGGAACATACTGACATGTGGATAAAAGAAATGGAAGGGTCTGTTAGCAAATCAAAGCAAGAAAAGGTTGATCTTATTGAGGAAAAAAAAAGATAGGAAAACAGAGCTAAAACCTAATGTAGATGTTAAAATATCTCCATCTCAGTTTGAAAAAGGAAGTTATCAATCTAGAGAAATTAAATGTTTTAGATGGGGTGCTCCAGGGCATATAACTACTAGTCTCAATTGTATGGCAAGAGGAACGTTGTGTAGAAGTTGTGGAAAAAGAGGACATTTTTCCAAAATGTGTCACACAAAAGGTATTGGAAGAAATAGAGTTCAAGAAGTGGAAGATATTTGTGAATATGTTGATGATGTTTTACTGATGGTCGAGGGAGATCAAAAAGTCGAAATTAGTAAAACTGATGAGTTATATGCTCCTAATGTGAAAATGGAAAGTACAGACAAGCTAGAAAAACCACATTGTAATATCTCACTCGATTAAAAGGAGATAAGAGTATTGGCAGATTCTGAGAGTTTATATACTCTTTTATCCAATAAATCTTTTGAAAATAATTGGTCAGAGGATAGTGGTCCAATTATGTACAGTCCTGATATTCGTGCAGTGGGGTATGCAGGAAAAAGAATAGAAATTTTGGGAATGTGTTGGATGACTTTAAAATTTAAAAGTGAAGCAGTTAGGGGTAGAGTGTATATTACAGATTTTGGTTTGGATCTCCTTGGATGGCGTTATCAGAGAGATTTAAAAATCATTATTGACCCAAATGCCAAAGAACCTGTTATGGTTCTAGAAAAGACAGCTGTTCAAGATATATGTGATGATGATAAGTTGTTTGAAAGATATCCTAATGTTTTTAGTTCAAGGTTAGGACTGTTGAAGGGATTTTCACATAAGATTATTTTGAAAGAAAATCCTAAGTCTGTTGTTCATAAAATAAGAAATGTACCAAATTTAATGGCAGAACCTTTGCGGTAAGAGATTGATAATTTATTGAAGCAAGGGATCATTGAGCCGATTAAAGCTTCCGAATGGTTGGCTCCGATTGTGATTGCCCCAAAGGATGGTAAATAAATGTGTCTTTGTATAGACTTGCGCGATCTCAACATCCATTATAATGATGAATTTAGCAGACATTGTTTTTATTTTAGAAAATAGATTGGATCATGAGCGGGTCTTATCTAGTTTTATAGGGATCAACACTGCCATTAACGCGAAGTTTACAGGTGGTAATAGGGGCTGTTCAAAACCTGGACCTGTTTGGTTTGACCAGACCTGTTCCGCTGCTTTGACTAACCTTAAGCAGGCCCTAGCAACAAAGCCTAGGGATAAAAAGTCAGTAATAATATTAAGGTTAGAGTATAAAAATGCTATTAAAACTAGGAATAAAGTTTTTCAACATCAAGCCTGGGATTCTCTTAACCAAGCGGCAGAACTTTCTAATGGTACGTTATTTTGGGCAACAGTCAACTCCCCATTCCTTAAGGAGACAAATACACCTGAGTTAACAGCAAATGTCTCCAGTGAAGGATGGATTACTCATTTTTCAACCATCTTTGATTCAGGTAAAAATACTACTGCTGACCCATATAGTTGGCCTATATTACCCCTCGAAATCTCTGTGGAAGAAGTTGAAAGGGGGATTAGGGCAAGCAAGGGAGGAAAGGCCCAAGGCCCGGATGGGGTCCCAAGTGATGTGTACAAGGAAGCACCGGAAGTATGGGGCCCCTTGTTGACTGTTGTTTTCAATGCCGCGGTTTGTATAGAACCACCTCCGACTTGGGAGGAGTCTATTATCGTACCAATATATAAAAAAGGATCCAGGTCTGATGCAAAAAATTACCGACCTGTCTCATTACTGGATTCTTCCGTAAAAGTTATGAGCAGGATTATGCTGGTAAGATTGGAAGAATGGGCAGAACAGGATGGTATTTTGGCAGATAGCCAATATGGCTTTAGGAAAGGCAGGGGTACGCTCGATCAATGCATTAATTTAGAATTATTGATCGGGAAGTATAGTGATGCAAAACCTGGCCTTATATATTTGTGCTTCTCTGATTTAAGCAGTGCTTTCGACATGGTTGACCACTCAATTTTGTGGTCAACCTTGTTGAAACTGGGTGCGCCAGAGGGCATAATTTATTTTCTTGCCAGGATGTATGAGAGACTAAAAACATGTGTACGTTTTGGTAGGAGGGGAGAATGTACCCCATACTTTAGCGTTAAACGAGGGATAAGGCAGGGTTGTGTTTTAGCTCCTCTTTTATTTATTTTATTTATTAATGGAATTGATGCTATTTTAAAGGAAGTTATTGCAGATGCTCCCATGATCAATGGTGTATCAGTGCCGGTGTTACTATACGCCGATGATGCTGTGTTGTTGTCCAGAACTCCGGTAGGGTTGCAACGATTGATGGATAGTTTTGCTTCCTTTATTGACAACAAAAAATTAGTTATTAACAAAAGCAAAACGTACACCATGATCTGTGGTCCAAAGAAAATAAAACAGACAACGAAAGGGTTTTTTATTGACAACGCAAAAGTACAGCAAGTGGACAATTTTTGTTATTTAGGTATAACTTTTTCTAGTGACAAAAAGTGGACCCACGAATTTAATAACATACGTAATAAAATGGCTAGAAATGCCCATGGAATTTTTAGATTTGCTCAGAAAATTGGGGACCGTAGGACCAGGGACATGATGAAAATTTATCAGGCAAGATGCGTAACAATTGCACTGTATGGGGCAGGAATCTGGGGTTATTGCTGCGCACATAATTTGCAGCTGGAAGAGAATTCTTTCCTTAAAAAACTTTTATGTTTACCCACATCGGCCTCTAACGCTCTGAGCCATCAGGAACTATCTGTGAACTATCTACTTGACCTTTTGTCACTTAGACCTTTGATGATTTGGCGGTCTATTTGGCTGAATGAGGAGAAGTCCTTTACTAGGTCTATTATCCAGGACTGTTTGCGATTGGACAAAGTTATAGAAATACCCTGGATTAAATATATTATTGTGTGTTTCTCAGATATTTTTAACCTAAATATTGTAACTGATCCGAATGCTGTTTTATTGATCCCCAAAGTAGAGTTAAAAAGGGTCTTTCTAGCTCATGCTGAGAGGAAGAGAACTGTTATCGCCGGTACTCTGTCCACTGTTATGTTTTATAACAGATATTTATCTATGGATGGAGTCCCTGTCTACCTAACCCTTGTCACTAGACCGACGCATAAATTTGTGCTAACTAGACTTAGATTCGGAATAGTGCACCATCTGGTGGCCCATCCGATAATGAAAAAACATCCATCAGGGCCTTGTAGATGTGACGGGATTTCCAAGCAGAGCACAATGCACTTTTTACTATTTTGTAAGCTGTACTCTAATTTTCGTATTGTCTTGCTTAAACCCATGTTTGTGAAATATGGAACACGTACGGTGGAGGACGCAATGAAATTGATTTTTAATTTACAATCTGCGGATGTATGTTTTTATACCGCCACTTTTTTAAACAAATGCATCAATTCCAGGAAAAACATGTGTTTTTAGCTGTACAAATGTCATTTTATTTGTGTAAACGTGATTATTGTTTTAAACAATTATAGTGTTTTAAATGTTTTATCATGTCTGCCATAAGATGTCCGCATTTTGTATATTTTGATTCTATTATTGTGTATGCTTTCATGGTCATTACTTTGTACCGAATAAAGCTGAATTGAATTGAATTGAACTACTAGTCTCAATTGTATGGCAAGAGGAACGTTGTGTAGAAGTTGTGGAAAAAGAGGACATTTTTCCAAAATGTGTCACACAAAAGGTATTGGAAGAAATAGAGTTCAAGAAGTGGAAGATATTTGTGAATATGTTGATGATGTTTTACTGATGGTCGAGGGAGATCAAAAAGTCGAAATTAGTAAAACTGATGAGTTATATGCTCCTAATGTGAAAATGGAAAGTACAGACAAGCTAGAAAAACCACATTGTAATATCTCACTCGATTAAAAGGAGATAAGAGTATTGGCAGATTCTGGCAGTTTATATACTCTTATATCCAATAAATCTTTTGAAAATAATTGGTCAGAGGATAGTGGTCCAATTATGTACAGTCCTGATATTCGTGCAGTGGGGTATGCAGGAAAAAGAATAGAAATTTTGGGAATGTGTTGGATGACTTTAAAATTTAAAAGTGAAGCAGTTAGGGGTAGAGTGTATATTACAGATTTTGGTTTGGATCTCCTTGGATGGCGTTATCAGAGAGATTTAAAAATCATTATTGACCCAAATGCCAAAGAACCTGTTATGGTTCTAGAAAAGACAGCTGTTCAAGATATATGTGATGATGATAAGTTGTTTGAAAGATATCCTAATGTTTTTAGTTCAAGGTTAGGACTGTTGAAGGGATTTTCACATAAGATTATTTTGAAAGAAAATCCTAAGTCTGTTGTTCATAAAATAAGAAATGTACCAAATTTAATGGCAGAACCTTTGCGGCAAGAGATTGATAATTTATTGAAGCAAGGGATCATTGAGCCGATTAAAGCTTCCGAATGGTTGGCTCCGATTGTGATTGCCCCAAAGGATGGTAAATAAATGTGTCTTTGTATAGACTTGCGCGATCTCAACAAGAACATTTGGGTAGATAGAGAACCATTGCCCAATATATCAGAAATGTTATCAACCATGGGTGATGGACATATTTTTAGTGTTTTAGATATGTCTGCGGCATATCATCAAATTAAATTGCATGAGTCATCAAGACATTTGACTTCCTTTGCCACACCTCTTGGTGCATTTAGATACAAGAGGATGCCTTTTGGTTTGGCGTCGGCTTCAGCCGTTTTTCAAAGAGTGATGAAAAATATTTTTGGAGACATGAAGAAAGTCTGGTGTTTCCATGATGACATTTTAATTGCTGGAAATTATTATTTTGACCATGACAAATTATTTGAGGAGGTAATGACAAGACTGGAGAAACATAATTTGACGATAAAAAGAGAAAAATGTCAATTGAGAAAGACAAAGGTTGATTATTTGGGACATGAAGTAAGTTCAGAAGGTATACGACCCAACAAAGTATTATTAAAGTGATTACAATGGCACCTGAACCAACAAGTAAAGATAAACTTTGATCCTTTTTAGGATTAGCAGAGTAGTGCTCAAAATATGTAAACAGTTTTATTGAAATCGTTGAACCTTTAAGAGAAATCATGAAAAAAAATGTTCCGTTTGAATAGTCTATTGAGTGTAAGAAGGGTTTTGAACTTATAAAAAAATAAATATCTGAAGCACCTACATTAGGACGTTTTGAAGTTGGTGGAAAAACCTTCTTAACTACTGATGCTAGTGGTGTTGGTGTTGGGGCAGTGTTGTCGCAATTGGTTGATGGTGAAGAACGAATCACTGGTTTTGCCTCAAGAAGATTGCAGGGTGCAGAAAGATCTTATTCGGTAATTGAGAGGGAGGCTTTGGCATGCTGTTGGGGTATGTGTCACTTTAAGTTTTATTTATGGGGTCTTCCTTTCAGAATGCGAACTGATCATAAACCATTATTGTATATTTTCAAAGGTGGAAGGGGATTGGAAGGGAGCATAACTCCAAGAAGTTCTAGATGGTTACTATCTGTTCTGAAATTCAATTACGAGGTTGAATACGTTAAGGGAAAGAAAAATGTGATTGCCGATTATTTATCAAGGATGCCTCTGGATGTAGAGTGTAATGAAGTTTGTGGTGATATAAATGGTGACATTGGTGGCAACACAGGAGTCATTGCTTTGTCGTCTGAGGAATGGAGCAAGGCCATGGAAAGTGATTCTGTACTGAAGAAGTTGGAATCCAAAATCGTTGAAGGCTGGAATTTTAATGATAACAAAGATTTGGAACTAGTGGAATTTTTTAAGGTCAGGGAAGAATTGAGTCTAAGCAATGGAAATATTATGAGGAGATGGCAAATTTTACCTCCTAGAGGAATAAGGAAACATATTCTTGAGATAATTCATGAGGGTCACCCAGGTCAGGGAATGTCGAAGCGAAGAGTTAGAGAATCATTCTGGTGGCCTGGAGTTGATAGTGAAGTTGAGGCTTTGGTAAAAGACTGTCAATTTTGCTTGAACATTGATAAGTCCAAAGTTGTGCGTCAACCTCCTTTGGAATGCATGAAATTTCCATCAAGACCGTGGGAAAAATTATCTATGGATTTTATTGGATCAGTTAATAAGTTAGGAATGAGAGACAGGTTTATTCTTGTCTTAGATGATTACCATTCTAAGTGGTTTGTGATAGAAACCATGGGAGAAATCAATACCAGGTTTCTTGAAAAAACTTTTCTTGAGGAAGGAATACCAGCTAGTATAGTGACTGACAATGGAGTACAGTTTGTTTCAAGGGAGATGGTGGATTACCTCAGACGAATGGGTATCACTCACGAGAAAGTAACTCTTTTTAGACCTCAAGCAAATGGTCTGGTAGAAAGAGTTAATTGAATTATAATGGGAAATATACAGCTGTCTCTTGCGAATGGATTGTCTTGGAGACAAGAGTTAAGAAAAATGATGTGGATGCATAGAATTACTCCCCATTCCAGTACTGGTATAGCTCCTTTTGTGTCTCTTAAGGGAAGAGAACCAGGAAAAAAGAGTGTCCTGTTTGGTTGTGTAAGAAAGATAAGATATGGATTGATCGTGAACAAATGTTAAAAAAAGTTGAAGAAGGTCAGGAGAAGATGAAGAGTGTGTACAATTCCAGAAAAGGAGTAAAACAAGTGTTTATTCAAGTGGGTGATTGGGTTGTAGTACGGAAAAATTAATGGGTTCGTAAGGGTGAAAGCAAATATAAAGGACCTTTTCAAGTTAAAAATGTAAAATCCAATGTTGTAATTTTGGAAGATGATACAATTTGGAGTTTAGGAAATGTTTGTAAAGTGTGTAGTAGAGCATAGAATATTACTGAGGAAATATATCTGTAGAATATTGGATATAGTTTCTTAATATTTACCTTTTATATTTTTATTGAACAAATTAGTCATTAGTTCTTTTTGTTCTTTCTTGCTTTATTACTATTGTATTTTTACATATGTTTGTTGTATTGTATAGAAGAGAGATATGTAGAGATGTCCACATTGCCTATGTCATAGCCCTGTTACTTAGTTACGTATAGAATGGAAGTGAAGGAATGTTCTGTGAGGAACAGTTAGAAGAGAGCTATTGATGTGGAAGAAGCTGCTCTCTGCTGGGATGCTGTTTAATGAATAAAACTACAAGAAAACTACAAAGAAACATGTGAAGGCTCTTCTTTTCAATGTGGCATGCAATGGGTGTTGCTGTGATGATTCCCCAGCAACACCCATTACTTTTTTATGCTCCCCCAAATGTACAATGATGTGTAAATCTGAGGCAACGCAAAATAAGTAACACCATACAAAACAGGCGTTAGATTGGTGCAACAAGGAGACATAATTAATATTTCATTGTTTTAGATGTTTCTATGTATGCTGCATTCTGCAGCACACATAAGAAGAGCAAGGCGCCATTAATTATTGTTTTAGTGCAGGAAGGAACACCTTCCAGCTCACAGACAATCATCCCTACAATGCAGCCACCCTTGCACTATGGTGCAAGGGTGTCTCTATTAGGGGGGCACTAGGCAGCAATTTCTTGCAGCTGCGCCATGTAAAATACAGGGGTGAGCCATATTCTTGTAAATATGGCGCATCCCTGCATTTTGGATATGACACAGCATGGCGCTGCAAAATTTACCACTGCATCGCGCTGCACTATATACTTAAACAAATGCCCCCACTGAGGTAGCACAACGGCACACCTTATGAGAGCTGCCCTGTGTGCTAAATATGTCATCGCACCCACTGACATTGTATTAACTTCACCTAGGGATGTGATTGACTATCACTCCCATGGGATCAGTGCACCTACAAGTACGACAGCTGTGGGGAATTTTGGAAGTGCGCAGCAACTGGCTGCACCCAACTGGAAGTGCATGTATTGATGGGCCCATTAGATTTTCCGAGTATTTGCCATTCATATCTAAGCACCATACCCCAAAGGAAGGTTACAGTGTTATCATGAGTGGCCACCATGAACCTCAGCCTTGCTGATTGTGCTATGGCAGATCACTGTGCATGCTTGGCATGACCTCCTACATAATGCTTACAGTAATGCTGGGTAAACACACCATAACTACAATCTGCATCAAGGCGGTGTTGCTTGTGCATAGCAGTGGGTGTTCACATGCAACACTGTTGCACTGGCAAAGTATAGTACGTAGCATTTGTACGTGAGATATGAGATCACCTAATGGATTTGACAGGTAATGATGTAGCATATGTAGACTGGTGTTTTGGGGCTGTTTTTTCATGCACATATTATGTGGTACAGTCCAAAGTCCTTATACTATGAGTGCCCTTTTACTAACATCCACAGGATTGAGGCCATACAAGCGGCTAGCAGCAAGGGAGACTCACACACAGTCATTGCACACTATCTACGTTACCACACCATGTTAATTATGGCTGACAATGGAGAACTATCTGCTACATATGCCTACTATTTCATTTGTACCAAATGATGTTCAATGCTGTTTGAAACACATTGCTACATACATCATCTGTGTGACAATTAGTAGCAGGACAAATTTGAATGTTTTGGTGTTTACTTTGACTATGGGATCGAAATGCATACACAGTGGTAGTGCTCAGAAATTAATTTACATATAGATGAACAATGTTTGATCTTTCACCATTGTTTGATATCATGTTAAACAATCATGGTTCTGAGAAGAAATTACTTATGAAGTTGTACCTCCCCTGTGTTGTGGAAACAGATGGTTCAGGTCGATGAGCTCCTCATCGTCCTCCTCCTCATCGGCAGGCATTTCCTGCTCTCCATTTTCATCAGCCCATGGCAAATTTGTCCTGACACACATATTGTGCAATATGCATCACACTAATTTAACCATAGGTGGGAAGTATAGCAATCTGACCCCAGATGTGTCATGGCTTTGGAAGCAGGATTTTAATACTCCAAATGTGCGCTTAAAGACGGACCATGGTGCTGTATAGGCCATGGTTGTCAGTCCAGTGGACTTCTGTTTGTGGGTTCTACAGAGGAGTCATGACCCACGGCATCAGAGAATATCCTTGGTCTGCTGCAAAGATAGGAGGTGTCGAATTATTTAAGAGTCATGACAACGGATGGCCTAACATTAATTTCCAATCGATTATGTGTCCTGATTGACTCTTACACCTTGCTTACTGTAAAGGACGTGCTGTGACATTGTGTGGCATACACGCAAGTAGTGACTGTAAATGACATACAGGTGTGTGCTGTCCTCTGTAATGCACTTACTATTGGTCATACTGGTGAGTACCAGTGTCATGCAGGTGATGAATTGTCACCAGTAAGGAGACTAAATTTGTTAATGACCATTATTATTGGCCACTATTGCCATTCCTGAACTGATACCTGTCTGATTTGACAACATGTAACAGGAGTAGGTGATGTGGCATACTTCAGTCACAGATATATTGCATTGAGAGGTGGAGTCAATGTTGTTCAATGTGTTCCACCATGGGAAGGATTGTGAGTGGATATCAATGCGGGACATGGTAGTGAACACATGGGAGTGCATAGTGTTCACTATGGTGACAGTATACAAGGGGTTATAGATATGTGTTAGTTTTGTGCTGCACAGTGTATTTTTTTAACTTTAATATTGATTTCAAGCAGGTTTAAAGAAACTATAGGTTCAATAAAAAAAATAGGGTACAATTCATCTTATCCTACACCACTGGGTAAAAAATAATTCTCCATTAACAAGCAACAAAGGTAGACACATTTCCCCCTTTTCAAAGAAACAATCAAGTCAATACATCATTTCATTTACCCATTGTAAGAAACACAGTTTTGATTCAACTCATCTTGCCCTGCACCGGCAGATAATAAAAAAATATACATATGTAGAAAAGATAAGATCTTTCCCACCTTTTAAAGTAAACAACTACAGAATATTTCATTTAATTAACCCAGGAGTAAAATATACACTGTCTTATTTTCACATATTATTTCACAAAAGATTAAAAACATCCTAATTCATATCACAAGGTTAACTAGTTACCAAGAAAAGGAGGACAAAGAACAATCAACAAAAATCTATTAAGATTGCTAAAGATCCCCATTAGATCGTTTATTAGACTATAACCAATCACTATGAGCCTACAGGTGTTGGACCCCAACCTACTGACATTAAACCATGGGTACTACATCTTCTTCTCTTCCCCTTCCCATATTTTCTGAAGATTGGAAACTGCCAAAATACACAAGGGGTAGAGTTCTTCCCTTGCTTTAATCTACTACTGTTTTGATACCCATTGCTCCTAAGACAGAGCTTCTTTTGATTTCCATTTTTGAAGATTCAATGATTTGGCCACTAGCGTTGAAATGAAATAAAACTGCTTCTGTTGCATCATCAGGCTTGCAAAGCTACATGTACAAGGAGGGCCCCATTTAATCTGGTGCTAATGTGGTTTGGAGCATAGCCCCCACCCATTGAAAGACTTTGCTCCAGAACATAAATAACATTGGGCAAGTAAAGCTTATATGAAGCTGTTCCCCCTCATACGCCTAACATCAAAAACATAATCCTAATAGAGTTGGAAACATCCTCTGGCATTTAGCTGGTGTATAGTATCCATTTCGAGAAATAAAATGCCATCCTCATGCAATTAGCACCCCTGATGAGCTTATGGCCCCATTGGTTATAAACTTTCCAAGTTGAGGGTTCTATCTTTCAGCCAGTGGCAGATGCAATTTTCACTAGGGCATCTGGCACCACCTTGGGATATAGTAGTTTCAACATAGTATCATACCATTTACCAATTCCCATTCGTCCCAAGACTTAAAATGTAAAACCTAATGTCGAAGTTGGAAGATCCCCTGGGGGTTTATTTCTGTAAATGAAATGCTGCATTTGGTAATATGATAAAAAAAACAGCCTGTCAGAGATTGCTGGATTAGCCTCCTTGAGTTGTTTCCAGTGCCTCATGGTCCCTGCTACTAGAAAGTCCTTGTGCCTGTACAAGCCTGCTGTCTCCTACTTCTGAAAGCAGCCTCTTCCTAACTGCAGACCTAGCAAGTCACACTTTTTCAGTAAGATATCCCGATAGAATTGAGGAAAGTGATAGACTTCCTTCTATTAAATCTTGAGACTAGCACCAAGGAAAATTTGTATCTATAGCATTTTGGAAGCTTGGGAATTTTAAGGAGGTGGAAAAGCTTGATGTCTGCTTCTCTTAATATAAGATTGAGATAAAAATTATTTGTGGGATTATGAGAAGTTGCTGCCCATACACACCAATCTGAAAATGCAGCTTTTAAATATTTCTAAAATTCAGAGTTGCTAAACGACCATCTTCAATTGCTAGCTGTACAATTTCCAGCTTTGTCCAAGGCTTTTTATCTGACTAAATAAAATACGGCATCATTTGATCTATCTCTAAGAAGAATTTCTGAGGTACTTTTATAATAACACTGTAAAAATTAAAAATAAAAAGAGGCAAAATCATTATTTTAATTAAAGCAAAATGCCCAATGAAGGTGAGTGGATAGAGCTGCCATTGTGATAGCAATGACTGAGCTCTTGCCGGTGTAGCTATATAATTAAGTTGATAGAGATCCATAAACTTGTGAGAGATAAAAACACCTAAATATCGAATAGGATGCAAAGCTTGAACCTGCAGTTGCATTTCACTAGGTAGTACAGATGGGGGTGTTTAATAGTAACATTTCAGATTTCGACTGATTAATTCTGTATCCCCCCAGTTTGGAAAAGGCTTGAATCCCATCAAAAGTTTTCTTAATCTTGTATTCCTCAGCATTCCAATAGAGAATCAATTCATCTGCAAACAATATAAGTTTTGGAGCGTCAAGAACCAGAGGTTGAATTTGTGAATCTTGATGAAGAGAAAGAGCTAGCTAGCGGTTCGATGAATAGCGCACAAAGAACCGGGGAGATCTGACACCCCTGTTGGGTTCCCTGGCTGATTGCAATGCTTCCAGCAGAATCTGAATTTATCATAACCTTAGCTTGGGCTTGATTATATAGATTGCCCAAGCACTTTACCAATTTCGAAGGGAAGCCAAATCTATCCATTATAGAAAAGAGAATCTCCCACTTCACTGCATCAAAAGCTTTTTTGGCATCTATCATAATGATTGACTTGATGTTATTATAGCGAAAAAAAATTAGGGCTTGAAGGAGAAAGTTGGTATTCGCTGAGATGATCTTCCCAGGAGAAATCCAGATTTGTCTACATGGACTACTTCATGTGCTGGTGGTATTATTCTGCTGGCAATTATTCTTGCCAAGATCTTATAATCACTATTTAAGAGCCTAATGGGCCGATAAGAGCCAAGCTGATCCCCCGGTTTTCCTTTTTGTTAAAAAGCTGATGATTACCAACTTTGAAAAGCTAGATGGATTTTTGCAACCTTCTAGAATCTCATATCTCAAATAACATATCCAGATAGGAGCTAGTCGAAGTCCAAAGATCTTGTACAGATCAGCTGGTAAACCATCATTCCCACATGCCTTCCCATTTTGGGAGTTCTTAATCGCTTCTTGAATCTCTTTGAGAGTGATAGGGACAGCTACTCTCTGCAGCTGTTGTTGACTAAGAATTGGTATGTCAATGTCATCCAGGAACTTGTAGACTAGCTACACTACAGTGCCACACTACTTGTGGACAGCGTAGGCTATATCTTTCACATGATTCAGTGTCCAGGTTTCTGTGGCTCGCTGACAGAAACTGTGCAGCATTGCTCCAAGGCAGGCACATTATTTCCATGAGAGCTGTACTGGTTGCTGTAATAGGAGATGTAGTTTGTGCACAGTCTGGGGCCTTGGATAAATGCTGTAGTGGTCTGTGCCCAACACAACAGTGTTTACATAGGATGTGATGTGTGTGTATGGTGAGTGATATAATGTACCATGGTAGAGATGATCTTGTGAGGCTCATATATAAAAGTTTCTCAGCTTCACAGATCTGGGATACATCTCATACCTCATGACCCTAGGAATTACATGTGGAAACACAGACTAGAGACAGGGATGGCCTTGCTTAAATAGGGTGTTTGGACCCATCTTTTTACATGGTGTTGCATTTGTGAGGTTTTTTGACACTATTGAATGCACACACAGGGCCTCATTAAGTAGTTGTTGCCATTGGGCAGCAATGGATGCAATGTGGCTGTGCTGACCTGCATCCAAAGTGATGTGGTGGAATTGGCCTTTCAGCTAACATACAGCACATCCACGGTTTGTCAACATACATACCATCACATGATAAACACTAGTGGCAACATCCCCCCTTGCACCATGGTGCACGTGTGTCAGCTTGGTGTCCTCACATGATGTAATACTTTAGGGGACACATTCCAGCGCCCAAAACACCCAATCTATGCAATTCCCTCCTTCTATGTGTCGTGTGGAATGCAGGACATTTAGTAATTGGAGATTACAAAGAGACATGGGAATATTTATTCTCATTTCACCTCACCCTTGGAGGCACACTATTTGCACACTGCCCTAGGGTCCCTGTACATAGATTGTGTGGAAATGTGTGAGGTCAGTTCAGTTCAGTTCAGTTTAAAAGTACTTTATTCGGCAGCCAAGAGCCATAAAAGCAAACAGTTTAAAAACAAGCATTTGCTATGCAATCGGCCTCGCCTTTGGGGCCTTATATGTATTTAGCTATGCAGTACATTAGCCTGGGTGCTGAAACATCTGCTGTTGTTTAACATGGAGGGAAAGTAAGCACCAAACTGCATGACTCACTAGGTATTATTTTTGTTTTTTCAAACATAAATTAAAGGCATTGTCAATTACAATACCAATAGTTTACACTTACGTAAATGCAAGACCTATTGCATTGCAAATGGTTGCTAAAACGGTCATCACCGGCAAGACCCCCACTTAAAGCCCTGTATACATGCCAACATGTATTGTGTAATGTAACTGTTAGCATGCACATTGATAAAGTGACATGATCGGTCAAGCCCCCTTTCGTACCACTTGTACAAATCAGCATTTGTGAAAGCATGTGTTGGCGCCACCAAGCCATGCTATTGGCTTTGTCAAGCGCTCCCTTTTATTAGCAAGTGTCCCAGTTATACACATTATCCCCATTATATGAGTAGTTATCCAAATGCAATAGGTTTCAGGTTGTTGATATTTTCATTATTGGTTAATTAATTTAACTACATTTTTGGTATACCTGTTATCTTTTGGATTGTAATGGGGTAACTACTTCACTAATTATTGGTTTGTATGGTTATGAAATAATTTAGAATGTGGTTGTATCCTCTCCAAGTAGTTGTCAAAGGAAGAGAAGTTTTGAACCCAGGGACCAATTTTCAGAGGCCACTAAAGTGAAGCAGAGTTGTCTGGGGCGCTAATGTTGCTGAGACAAGACAGAGAGCAAAAGTAAAAGTGGACATATAGCACAGTTGCGGTAGTATATGAGGGATGTGCAAGGGGGAGGAGGGGTCACTGTTGGGCTAATGGAGCAAGACTTCGAAGAGTAGCAACTGGGTCAGTGTGAGATGGCACAGGATGCATAACAATCAGATCCACAAAAAAAACTGCGTGGTGCTAACAGACAAGACTCTGAAGTACGAACGGGGCAGGTGAGACTACACACTGGGGTCCCAACCAAACAGAAGCTCCAAAAGATGGAGAGAGTGCATGTATCGGCTAACGAGACACGCTTACATTTTAGGAGGAATGAGAGATGCTCTTCTCTGTGTTTCCTTATATCTAATCACCATAAGTATCTTGGGCAGAGGACATGACTTTGGCATTTTGGCATTTTGGACTATACATTCCATTCTGGTATATTTATCACTAGGATCATCTCTGCAGATGTTAACAACATACTTGTTAAGCGATACAGAACTCATCTTCAGTCTATTCACACTGTTTTTAACCATTATTGTATGTTGATTCTGCTGTTTGCAGTTAATTACATAAATAAACAAACGTTGCAAAAAGGAATTGTGGATGGTGAGTGTTACATTATAATTGTCACTTGGCTGCATGTTTGCTAATGTTATCCTGCCGTGGTTCATCCTCCAAACTGCCACTCAACATGGAAAGTGAGCCCAAGCAGGCTGTCATTAACAAAAATGCAAGAGTTGTAATTGTGATGAAGGTGGGCTGACAGCGATGCAACATCCGGGTGGACAGTCCACCAGATAGAAACAGGTCAAATGTGAAGTGTCAAATGAGAAAAAGAGAAGTGGCTAGCGAGAACAAATTCGCACAATTATGAAAGATATATTAAAGGGTAGTGGACATGGTAAGATTTGAGACCTTTCTGCCGTGTGTCCAGGAGGGGCGGCCTTTGTAACTGGGGGGCAGGATTGTCAGTGGAGAAATTCTGGACAACCATAGGGTTCCGGTGTGCACCCAGTGGATGAGCAAGGCTCTTACATCCACATGTGGGGCAGACTCGAGATGCAAGGGGGCAGTGGATTTTGCATGGCCCCGGGAGGTGCGGCTTGCTCTGTGCATGGTGAGACACTCCATGGATGAGGCGAGAGCATTTGAAAAGGCACAAAGTACTTTCCATGGGAGGCTGCATAGGTAGGACTCACCAGGACCCTCACACATAAGCAGAGCCCCAGCACAACCACACCCCACCCCCCCCTTCCCCAGTAGAGAGCGGTACACAAAATCAGCTCTTTTTATTGCAGCCTTCAAACATTTTACTAATAAGGTGTGCACTTGTTACTTACCATGTCCGTTTAGTTTCCTTTCAGCTACCAGACTGCATTCAAGGCAGCAGCCAGTCTCCTCAGGCAGCGAACCACTGACTCCCTGCAGGTGACAATCATTTCAGTTTGCCGCCCGCCTCCTTGGTCCAGAATCGGTTGGCGGCTGTTCAGTGTGACAGGAGTCTGTCGTGGCAGCCCCGAGTCGCTGCATAGCTGGGTGACGGTCAGTAACTGACTGCACTAGTGGACTCGGCAATCTCAATTGGATTTGCCGCGAGTGGCGGCGATAATGCGGATGAGGTGTCTGCCACGCTTCTGGTATCGTCGTCGCGGAAGATGTTGCAGGCGTAGAGGCCTTCTGGTGCAGCAGCCGGTGCCACCACCGGGTGCTTCATAGCGCTCTTCTTTGGCCCTGCTATGTACATTGCGCCGCCTGGATGAAAGAAGGGCCCGGCCCGCCGCAGCGGTTACTCCTTCTGTGTGTGTGTTTGTCTGGGGGAGGTGGGTCAGAGGGGTGAGGTATAAAGAGGGCAGTGCAGGCCTGAAAGTGTCAAGGCATCTCCAAGTGCGGACACATTCAGAGCAGCACAAGAATAGACAGTTGCAACAGAAAAAACCACCGCAGGTCCTGAAGCGAAGCCGCAAAAGCACCTGGTACTGCGGGGCAGTAGCAAACAGAAGGACAGTTCACACGCCATCATGATCTGCAGCACAAACCACAGCAGCAGCGTGAAGAGACCGAGGCTCTCTTCCTGCCTGATGCCGGCCCGGAGGGGCCTCTACTGCCAGCAGCCTGTGGGAAGCGCAGCAGCAGCCGACAGGCCGCGGTGATTCAAAGGGGTGAAAGGAGGAGCAGACACGGCGGGCGGGATAGAGAGCGTGCTACCCAGGAAACCGTGTCATAATTTCGACTAAATGGGGAGAATAAAAATACTGTTGTGTTAGTGAGCATGCTTGAAATACTTCTGCATGCACACCAGAGACCGTGGGGCTTTGACAGCACGCTGGAACAATCAATTAGCTATGTGTGTCTCGCACCCACATGGGCGGGCTACTCTGTTTGTGTGCCACAGAAACCCAACAGACAGTCTGTACCATGCTCCCCATAGACCCCGTATGTAGACTGCACCGTTCTCCCCATTGACCTCTTATATAGACTGCACCGTGCTCCCCATAGACCTCTTATATAGACTGCACCGTGCTCCCCATAGACCCTGCATATAGACTGCCCTGTGCTCCGCATAGACCACCGTAAATAGGAACACAGGCTGACTGATATGTGCGCTTCATCGACTCCCGTTCTGTGTGCCCCCGTACCTCCGAGGCCAGCGTGCCGAGTGTGTGTGCAGTTTTACAGATGGAACCTGACGAGCATGCCCCAGAGACACCCAAAGACAGTGCCTACAGTCTGTCGTGTTTGTAACTCGCAGGACCAGGCTCACGACCCCAACACAGACACTGTTTGTGCTACATAGGTTACAGCTGATAAGCTGGCTTGTGTGTGCCAAGTTTCCAACCAAATCACCGCAGACAGGCCGCCCCATTTGTAGGTCAGAGTGATGATTTGTTCGTAGGGTGCTGTGTCTTTGTATTTATGCTGATTTCTCAGCCCTGATGTGTATGTGCTTTTGGACTGTGGGCTGGATTTCTGGCAGTCAAACTCTTTCCCTGCGCTTGGAAGACAGTGTTCAACCTTGTTCTGCATGCAGCCATCACGAGGTGCACACCATGTACGCCACCTCCGTTTGCCAACCGCAATAATGCGAAACATACTAATAAGCGACTGGAAACACTAGCTGTTTGATGTTAAGTTTTATATCATTTCGAGATGGTAACATTTTCGCCTGAAAAGCATAGGCGGTGCTTGAGTCCTAATCGCTATATTTGCCCACCCATATATATTTTCTGCCATTTTTAATCTGTCAATGAAAACTTTAATTGAGTGAAAGGAACAGGGGCACAGGAGATATTTCACAGTGAGAAAGGAACATAGGTGCCAATGCTGGTTCAATCCTCCCAATAATGGCACTCGAGAGGGTGCCTGCGCCTGCCTGTAGGCTGTTTTTCCACAGAGAAATTAATAACGTTCATCGTATTTTGCATTCCGTGTCAGATTCCATTTGCCTGCACTGAGCTGTACAGTGACAAGTACGAGGAAGATGTTGCAGGTGTAGCGGCCTTCGGGTGCAGCAGCCGGCGCCACCACCGGGTGCTTCATAGCGCTCTCCTATGGCCCTGCTATGTACATTGCGCCGCCTGGATGAAAGACGGGCCCGGCCCGCCGCAGCTGTTACCCAAGAACTGCACAGTCCATCGCCGGAAGTCAAGAACTGCACAGTCCATTGCCGGAAGTCACTTACGATATGACACGGCTCCAAGTACCGCAGATTCGTCAATCTGTTCAAGCCAACTGAATAAAATTAAAGAGCAATGACCTTCTGCCGTTTGTCTTCCAACACTCACCAAAGGCTGCAAAAGTACCAAAAGGAATGCACTTTAGTGGACCTCACACTATTATTCTTTGTCAGCCTTTGTTAGATATTATTTTGAAAGGGAGCCTTCAGTACGGAGAGCCTGACAGAGGGGACTGCGGTGGACGAAAGGGCAGAATGGGAGTGCGGGTGGGAGGGGCCGAGAAGGATAGACGGAAGGGAAGGGAGGTAGGGGAACAAAATAGTGCCTGAGGAAAGGGGCCAGTAGCCGTGGCAGGATACAAATGATGACATGGTCGTCATGAGGCGGGACTAACTATCCTAACGCTGTATTAAGGAAATAAGTCAATAGAAATCATGGGCGGAGAGTGGGCAGAGCTTCCACAAAGCTTCCCCACTATAGTGTATACTGCATGCATCGCAAAGAGAGCAGTGCATGCGCTGCAACTCTAGCCAAGGCTTAAAAAGGACATTACATCAGAATACATTTTACACATAAAATGGGTCGCATAAAGATATAAAAGATGTCTTTAAAGGGCGATAAAATGTGGCCAACATTACTGTTTCAGTGGTCTCATAAACAACCTACAAAAAGTACAACATATAAAGTGCAACAGTGCTAGGTAATGGGCCAAAGGCCATAAATATTATCTCATTAAATGCACATTGTATAGTTTGGGAAAACATATTTACACTGACTAATGACACAAGGTGGCTACTGCAGTGGAAACTTGGTCCTATGTCTGATGGCCCATATCAGAAAACATGCTACCCCAAAACAGACCGTGGGAGAGGATAGCATTTGAAGATAAAATGGAGTCGGCCTGACTTGGACGAATTAACAATCTCTGAGTAGTGGTAAAATATGTTTCCTGCGCAAGGGATTGTAGTAGGCGCAGAAGAACATTAAATGGAGGGTGTCCTGCTCTGAGAAATGTTCACACGATCTGGGTTATAGTGTTCCAGGTTTTAAGCAACCTTGGGGAAATGCCAATAGCCAGGGAACCAGGTTCCAACGAAATCTGGTCAAGACAATACAATAATATACTTGGTTGACATAGGATAGATATGGTTGCATCTGTGGACCTAAGCTCAGTGTGACAAACCTTCTCACTGAGGGATTTGTTTGTTCTGTCTCCTCCCTAAGCCCCTGCTGCCTGTCCATGAACTGCTGTTTAAGAACTCTAATGGCAGTCTTGCCCAGTGGCCCGGGGCTCAGGAACAGATCAGGATGAGTGAGACATAGTGTCTGTTCCTTTATATATTTCAACCAGAGAATGTGTAGTCGGAAATTATAAGTTCCTCGTGTATATTAAAAACAGGGGTAGCAGTAGGGACCGCAAGAAGTTTACGCATAAAGTTATTTTCGGCCCCCTAAATTCCCTTCACATCCTTGTAGCCCCAGATATCACACCCATAAGTGGCCATGGGAATACATTTTACATTGTAAACCTTCAATATTGCGGAAGGGGCTTTGACCCCAATCTTTTTTGCAAAATCCAGGGTAACCCCTGCAGCTCTGGCTAAAACATTATTTTTAAGTTGTGTTGCGTGCACCATGATCCTTGTTCATCAAAAAGTAACCCCAGGTATGGAAACGTGGACACTTTGGTTAGTTTGGCCCCCTTACAGTAAAATTTTGCCTGGCCCGCCTTTCGAGAACCTATGGTCATAGCGTACGACTTCTTAAAATTTGTGGCTATAGCTAGTGAATTCATAAAACTATAAAACAATTTAAAAGTTATTGAAGGCGAATTGCAGCTCCGGCCAGTAGAACCACATAATCAGCGTACAGAAGTGCAGGGATCATCTTAGTACGGGCTCTGGGTATGTCTCTACAACTGGATATTAGAGAATCTCTCAATTTATTTATGTATAGCGTAAACAGCAAGGGGGCCAGAATGCACCCCTGCCAGACCCACCTTCTTACTAACCACGGATCTGTCAGACTGCCGTCTTCGTTATACTTTACCGCAGCTGTGGTGTTTTCATGGGCGGTGTGCAGGAAAAAGACCAGTTCTACATCTAGCCCCATGTCACGTAAGATCCGCCACTGCTTAGACCTGTTTACATTGTCAAAATCTGAGGTTAGATCCATGAAGGCCAGATGTAAAACTCCCCTCTTGGCAATAGTTTACTTCCCAATCACTAGATGGAGATTAAGGCATTGGTCCAGTGTCCCTTTCCCCTGTCTAAATCCATACTGTAGATCAAAAATAATGTTAGAATGATGAAGTCAAACTGTTAGGCGCTCCAATATTGCTTTCCCAATAATTTTAGCAGTGGAATCTAAGGGCGAAATCGGTCTATAGTATGCCGGGTCATCCCAAGCGCCCTTTTTAAAAATGGAGATGATAACCGCCTTTGCCCATGATGAGGGGAAGGCACAGGAGCAGACTGCATTAAAAACGTGTGCTAAGATATTGGCCCAGACTTTGGGATTGGCCTTGTAAAGGTTAGCTGATACCCCATCAGGACCAGGGGCCTTTCCTCCGGATGTTGAAGTAATGGCTTAATAAACCTCATCTTTTCTAAATTGGAGGGGGGTGCTTGCTATACCGGGAACTGTTTGTCCCACGGGTTCTACTAAGTTTGCATCACTATAGGGGTTATGAAAATGCTGGACCCATTTCTCAGGAGATATAGTACAGTCTCTGCTGGAATTTGGCGTGTCGGAAAAAAGAAGACGGTTGACCACAGACCGAAATCTAGAGCTGTCGGCCAAGACACTAGCTTGACTGAGCGCCTCCCAAGCCTGCTCCCTTATCTGCTTTTTCCTTTCCTGGGCTGCATATTTGTAGGCCTTCCTACAGCTCCTAAATAATATTGCATCCCTCGGTTTACACTTAAGGGCCTGCATTAGCTTCTTTATGGGCAGCCAAACACGTGTCGTCAATCCACCTTTTGGGTTTTGGGCATCTTGCTCTAGTTTTGGTGGTTACGTTGAAAGCTACCTGCTTGGTGATTTTGTCAAAGGCCTCTAGGATGGCTCTGTCATGTGGGGCGGGATCCGTACATACTTAAAAATCCGGAGCACAGTCGGTATACAAGTTATCTAAAAAACTCTCTGGGGTTATCCTTTCCCACTTCAATCTTCGCGCTTGGTCTTTGGTGCTAATATTAATATTAGAGATTTGACTCACCACCCCCCTTTTAAGGGCGGGGGAGAGGAGAAGAACCGATATTAGAGGATTGTGATCCCTATGGCAATTCCAGGTGAAGCTTAGATTTTTTACAGAGTTAATTGAGCAAATAGCATCATGTGTTCAATTATGCTTGGGCTACTGCTGCCTGCATCGGTAGGAACCAGGGCAGACGCATCAGTTTGCTGTTGGCAGTGCAGATTATAGGCTGAAAGGAGGCCTTCTAAAAACATGCCTGATGGTGTGTGCTCAAAGTTATTTGACAACTGTGAGCCATCCTCCTCCGACGACATAGGGATGCAGTTAAGGCAGCATCTGCAGATGTTAAAATCCCCTAGGTATAGCGTGTCATGATAAGCTTGTCTCCCTTCCCCATAACTTTCCAGAAAATCCTCCGGGGCCAAAAGATGTTCATCCTCATGAGTTCTGGAGAAGGAATTATAAAAATTAACCACTAGCAAAGTGGTGAGATTCTTACAATGCAATTCCACTGCTAACACATGTTGTGAACGACAGTCAATCAGTTTGGCTTGGTAAGAAAGTTAAAGAGAGAACAATAAAAGAAGACCCCCCCCCCCCCACCCAGCTCTTCCCATGTTCAAGGGGATAGCATGTTTGCAGAATGAAATGAAACCATCCAGATAAAAACAATTATTGGACTCCCACGTTTCTTGTAAGGAAATTATATGGTGTTTAGCAAGAAAGTGTTTCCAGGATATGTTGCCCCTCTTTGACTTAGGCCAGCTATATTCCAGGACAGTGCCTTCGTGGGAGGGTCAGCTGGTATGGCTAAAGTAAGGATGGGATTTAGGGGATTAACCAGCGGGGTTGGAATATAGAAGCAGGTACAATTGGCTTGGTAAGGGCCTTAAGTGGCAGCGTCTTAGCCTGTATTTTATACTCTGCCGACACTAATCAGTCGTTTATGTCGAGACACTGGGAGCTGGCTAGGGAAGGTATCGATTAGTCACATGTAATGTTGAGTTCACATTTCTATCTTGAGTGGACTTGACCAGCTTAAATGGCAACTGCCATTGGGGTTTTGCTAGGGGTTGTTTAAAAGGATAAAAAGACTGTAAGGGGATTGTTCTAATTTTAGTTTTTGTGCCATTCTTGTATTGGCAACCTGCTAGCGTTTTAGCCTGTGCGGGATGCTTAAAATTAACAATTGTGCAGTCCCCCTCCATGTTTTTCCTAGTCCCATGCCCAATCCAATGCACTCTTCTGGCCATAATGATGTTGGAAGATATATTAGGACCATTAATCACGTTGTTATCACACCAGTGAGTGGTTTTGTGGATGAGGTCCAGCGAAGTTTCCTTGATGCCTAGTGTGAGTGGAGGAACCCCTAATAAAACAGTAACTAGGGGCGCTGATTGGGGAGGGAACTCGAGTATACATTGGTTTTCAGACGTGGCCATTTTGGAGTGGAAAAGAGGATGTGAGGGTGGTAAGCCCTCATAAGCATTTTCTTAAACTACTGTGTGGTCCACCTGAGGTACAGTAATCGACCCCCCCGGGGAATGGTTAGTATCTATTTTGCTGGGCTGAAACACACCCACTGAGGCCTGAGTACTGCTAGCCTGGAGGACTTGGGTACTGCTCGCCTGAGGAACATGGATCAAGCCACCAGATACCTGACAAACAAAACCCTCCCCTAGACCACCTGATCAGGCCCTGGAAGACATGTATTATGTGTGGAAACAAAAGAATTACATTTTGACTCAATCCCTTCCAGCTTAGAAATTACGGGTGCTAACAGATCTTTGGTCATAATCTCTAGCCTTACAAGGAGGGTATCCAGTAGCAGTTCCAGATTATGTTCAGCTAGTGGTGGAGTTATTTTTATCAGCAGGGACTTTCTCAGGGCTCTGTTACCACCAGTTCGCTTTCTCTTAGTGGGGGGACAGTCCAAATCATTGCCCGCTGTCAAGGTGGCTGCAGTAGTACAAGTAAATGTTTCCAGATCACCCAATGGGCCTTCTGTCGATGTGGATAAGGATATAGTGAGGCACCTTTCTCCCACTGGATCTCTGGTTGCCTCCTACATTTCTCCATTCCTAACAGAGCCCAATACTAACTTCTCAGTCTCCATGGAGAGCTTTTTCTCAGTCAGGGCTATCTCCTTTGTGATAACGTTTGCTGCTCTAGCTAGGAAGGAGTCTATTGTCCCTACTGACCCTACTACATTAGTTCGTGGTGGACCCCTTGGCCAACGGCCAATTTCCTTTTGCCCATTGCTATCTGGTCAAGAGTCACTTTGAGTTAAATAAAATGCAGTACAAATTTACAATCTCTTCTGGTATCAAATAGGGAGTACAGGGGGCACTTTCTGGGCTTAATTCATAGGGACTAAAAATGGAACAAAAAAGAACACAGTCATCGATTACCATTAAAAGGAATAAAGCAGGTACATTATTCCTGCCCTGGAGTGCTCAGTCCAATGAACCGTAATATGCGAAAATCCTGGCTTGACCACAGGGATAATGTGAAAGTGAGCCCAAGGTACCTGGCCTAGCCCGGCCTCTGTCGGCCACTGACGAGTGCAGACGGGCCCGCACTTGGCCCGGGCTTTGCCCAGGCATGGCCTGGGGATGACCACTTACCTCCTGTGCTGCGGGAGCCCAAGAGTGTCTTTATGTACCTCCGGTGCGGTGTCTGAGCTGCATGCGTGCACCGTACATGTGGCCCACAGCGGCATAGGTAGTCTCCACATGTGTGACATGTAGGATTGTGTTGAGCATAGACCATGTAGTATGGTGCAAGAATGTAGGCCCACACCAACTACGTATTCACTGTCTCATTCAACCCAAGACTGATATGGTAACGTATTCATACATAATTGACTGTCATGTGGTCTGCCATGTGCTTGAGGTGTACTTACTGACCTGTAGGCCATTCCTATAGGTTCCATTCTGTAGGCGTTCATTGATGGTGGAATGCCAGAAGATGAATGAGTCATGAGCACTGCCAGGGTACTTTGCAAGGACATTTATGAAGAGGCCCAGATGGTCCACGATTGCCTGCACTTTCATCAAATAGGTGTGCTTCCTATTGCGGTAGAGATGTGATGTTGCTGGAGGCTCAAGTTGTGTGCAGTCCATTGCCACCGAAACATGTGGGAATCCTCCACTGGCATAAAAGCCTTGCTTGTTATCCTGATATCCTTGTTATCCTGTTGCTGTGTTAGGGAAGTAGATGTACTCAGGAGTGAGGAATATTATGGCATCCAGAGCAGTGGGGAGGAGCCTAGAGGAGTGTGCCTGGGATACTCCTGTCACTCTGGCTGTGGTGGGTTGGAAAGTTTCAGCATGTGCAGGACAGCCAGTAGCTTGGGCTGCGGAGGTATGTAGGTGCAGCGCTGCGATATTGGCTGCAGCATTGGTGTAATCTGGTGCAGGAGGAGGACAATAGACTTCCTCCTGAGCCTTTAATGGGCAATGATCTCCTACTTCCTGAAATCAATGAGTTTTATCCTCTGGCAGTATGTCCACTCTCTTCTCCTGCACTACCTATGTGGTGGTGGTGGTCTCCTTTGATGCTTCGAGCTGCAATGGTAGTAGATCCATTACATAGTTGAGCTTGCCAAAATGATTTGGGTATGTTCTGCTTTTATACCAGTGTGTATGTGTCCTTTTTGTAAACCTGCTTTTACTTAGCGGTAAAAAACTACTGCTAATGGGACTCGGTGCCTGTTTTTCAAAATTAGCGCTGTTTCTGAAAGTCCTTGCACATATGGCAGTGTTAGTTTTGGATTGTTTTTCCGAGGGAACACCTACCTTGCATATCAATACGGAAAACTGGCACTAGCAGATCTGGGGGCATATGTACAAGCCCCTATTGCCACCATAATTTCACTTTTTACGAGATTGTGGTGGCGATAGGGGCTTTGCCTTATTTACAAGGCAGCGTTAAGACACCTAACATGGCTTACCACTGCCTTGTAAATAAGGTTCCCTTTCACAATATGTGTAGCCTGAAAGCAGTGGGCAGTGGGTATAGCGGTGGGCATTGCACCCCAACACCCATTGATTTTGACGCTGCCCTTTATTTACAAGGGCATAGTAAATAGGAGGCAGCGCCAAAATGAAAACCAGGTAAAACCTGGTCTTAATTTGGTGAAACGAGGAGAAATGCTCTTTTCCATGTGTGCTGCACTGTGCAGCACACATGGAAAAAGCAAAATGCCTTAGCCAAAGCAGCACACATAGAAGTAAAAAATCTTTCCCCTGCACGCAGGCACCCATTGCACTATTGTGCAAGGGTGCCTGCATTGGCGCTACACTGCTAAGTGTAGCGCCAACACAGGGGGAAACGGAAAGATGCACCATTTCCTTGTAATTATGGTGCAGCCTTGCGTTTTTGAAGTGGCAGAGGGAGACGTTAAGCCATGATGGCCAATGCCTCACTCTGCCACTTCCTTGAACATATCCCCCTTGGTGTTAACAAATATGGGTGCTAGCAGTGGAAAAGTGATGCTAAGGGGCTCTAGTGTCACTTTGTAAATATGGCGCTGGAAAAAACAAAAACTGCAGCATCAAAAAAGTGAAGCTGCAGTGGCGTTAGCTCCTTATAAATATGCCCCCATGTTGTTTATTCCCAGTCTCAACCTGAGGAAGTAGTAAGAGTAGTCATACCAGAGAGAGGCGGAACTAGGGAGAAGACAATGAGAAGTAGGGGATAGATGAGATTTAAGTAGTGGAAGGATGTAAATTGAACTTTGATCCCAGTGATTTGAATTTTATTTAACTATTCCTCTTTCAAAGATTCATTACCTTTTAGTTGATTACCGGTGCTTCAGGTTTTGTGGTAATTCTACGCTAATGTTGGTGTTATCTATCAATTTTCTCTCCAATAAAAGATTCCTAGAAAGGTGGCCCCTGGGAAAACATTCTTAAGGATTTGGTGTAAACTATAAAGATTACATCCCAAGCTATCAGTTATAATTTAAATTGAATAAAAAAAATTGTTACAGCGAAAAATAAATTTTGAACAGAATTAAAACAGACAGGGCAATCGTTCAATTTTATAGGGTCATCCAGTACTTAGATACGGTGAAATAATTATACATACTTTCCCAGAAAGTGTTTTACCTATTAATAAAGTGCACAGGTTGGCTCTGTTGTCGTATGCATTATCCTTTTCATTCAACCTCTCTGTGATTCAAGGACGTTCCGAATCTTTTGCCACTACTTTAGGAAGCTCCTGTCGTATACAAGCACACTTTGTGGCAATGAAGCCTTTTCAGTTCAGCCACAGGAACCAGAATCAAGATGAACAGCAAAAAATCAAAGGCTTTACAGATGTTGTAAAGCATTGTGGTGATAAGAGTGAATCTTGTGTCCGTATCTACTTAGATCTATAATTATAATTATAGACCTATAATTATTTAAGACTTCTACCTCGATTTAAAGACTTAAAGCCTGATTTAGAAGTTGGCCAACAAAAATATGAATATCATACCTTTTTTCCACATAAAGGTATGCAATTAAATGCACTCAAAATACAAAGTAGGAAAACTAACTGACATCTAATCTTCCAACCACACTGGTCTTTTCTCTCTGTTTGATTTTTTCCTTTAGACGAGGTACATCTTTGAGAGGAAGGTTCTTTGTCATTACACCCTTGAGGAAAATACTAATTCTTAGCAACTTCTCAATTTGCAATAATGGGTACATCAAATGCATCAGCACCATTATACACAGATACAACATCTGATCCCACAGTACAATTATGTTCAAGAACATTATGGCCAATGACATTTTGGTCAGCACTGTTCTCATCTAAATACTCCATCCCCTATGAATCCATTATCTGGAATATTATTTCTCGTGGATGAAGGAACAGGACATTTAGCAATTCTCTTCAAGTTTCATACCTTACCATCAGTTAGTCATACCACATTGTTCAGTACTTCTAAAATTCCATAGGCTCATAGAACTTACTTTCCTCTTTTGGGACCTTACCAGATTTCTTACCTCTTACCCATTGTCCCAATACGTCACATTGTTTTGTTGCATGATTGTTATCATACCAATCTTTTCTTTTAGATTGAATCGATTTCAACATCCCTTTTACTGAATACTCTGACCACTGTACAGTACAGGATACAATTATCCAGATGTGTACTTGGTGCTTGGGTTTCTCCCTCGCATTAAAGCAAAAGGAGAATACCCCACAGCTTCATACACCGATAATCTGTATGACCAAACCATTTTCTCGAGCTGCACCTCCCATACTTTTTTTTCCGCAGCCCAGTGAATGTTGTTCTTTATAACACAGTTGAAGCACTCAACAATGCCAGAACTGCTATGGTTGTACAATGCAGTAGTACTGTGTTTAATACCTAATCTTTCAAAATATTCTCTAGTTTAAACAGATGTAAATTGTACCTCATTATCACTAACTAAATTTGCCACAATACCTTCTAGCAAAAATACTTGATCCAAAAATTGCAAAATGTCATTGGTGTCTACTTTCTCCAAATTTTTACAGATAGGCCATCTGGAATACTCATCAATGAGTACTATAATATACTTGTGTTCAGTGCCAATTGGTCCCATTATATCAATAGCTACACTCTCCCAAGGAAGATTAGGTAAACGACTTACCCCCATTTGAGGCCTCAATGTGACTAAAGACTGACGAGCTGTTTTTCGCAAACTTCCCAGTCACAAGCACACATCTTTCTATTTCTGCATCCATAACAGGTCACCAAAATTATGCTTTAACGGCCTGTTTAGTCCTAACAAGGCCAAAATGTGCTTCTAGACATAAGTTCACTACAGATTTCTTCAAGCTTTTTGGAGGATTTACTGTCTCTCCTCTCAATACATTCTCTCCCTGCACACCCAGGGGTAGATTTACGTTTACGTTCCCTGGCGCATCCCTGCAAATCAGCAAGGATGCGCCAGGGAAGATGCGTCACAGAGGTTTGCCCTTGCGCCACCGCTGATGCACCGCATTTACAATGTGGTGCATCGTGGCGCAAGGATAAGCAGATGCGTGATGCATCTGCCGGTGTAACGTTGGCGTAGTGCTGAAGTTGTGTCGCAAGCACGACGCAACTCCAGCACTGTTCCAACCTGCCCTATCCCTAACATGGTGCATCAGACCTTACGCCTGCTTGAAGCAGGCGTAAGGATTTGACGCACCGGCGTCGGAAAAGTGACTGCGTGAAATCTTGTAGATTTCACTGCGTCACTTTTCTGAGGAGTTCCTGCGCCGGAACCCCCCCCCTGCGCTGGAACGCCCACATGAAATCTGACGCAGGTTTCATGTGGCGCAGGGCTTTACAACGTGACGCATCTCTCTAGATGTGCCACGTTGTAAATGGGGCGCAACGTGGTGCATGGTTTATACCGCCGCTGCGTCACAAAAGTGACGCAACGGTGGCGCAAAAGTGGTGCAAGGGCATTGTAAATCTGCCCCCCAGTTCGTATCTCACCTCCCGAAATGGTTTTATCAAATGTCCCATTCCTACTTTACTTGGCTAACCCCTGTCAAGATTTTCCCTAATCTTTGTTGACACATCATCCTAAACATACTCATTAGTCCATATTTCTTTTTTGATACAAATGTACATTTGCAATCTGATCTGAATTCCACATTTCATCTTCACACAATTCCAGATGTCTGGGCATTTTTGACAAAAAATCAGTGATCATATTTTCCTTTCCAGGAAGAAATTCTACCTTGTAATTGTAGTCTTGCAGTCTAATCAACAATCTTGCCACCCTGGCAGATGCAATAATGGTGCCCTCAGTGGTAAGCACTTTCACTTATGGTTTGTGATCACAACTCATATGTAACATTTTCCCACACAAATGCTCTAAAATGATCGGTCACCCAAAAACAAGCCAATGTTTCCTTTTCTATCATAGAATATATTTCTTCTGTAGATGATAGTGCTCTGTAGGCATAAACAATCACATTCTCTTTCCGATCACTCTCCACTTGGGTATAGGAAAGACCCCCTCCCTCTATTGTTTGTGCCTGTGGTAAGTACACTGTGTGCACCTGGGTTAAATTTTTTCAATGAAGCTACATTAGTAATACACTACGAACTTCTGACTGACACTCAGGAGATCAATCAAACCTACTCTTATTCTTAACAATTGGCTTCTATTGTACGTACTTGGCATGAAGTTTGGAATGCATTTTGAGCAGAATTCTGCTAAACCTGTGAACGATCTATCTAAACTTTGCACCCTTGATGTTCTTAAAAAACTGGTATATTAGCCATTGAAACACAGCAGCTGCTGATGCCAACCCAAATGTCATCCGCCTGAATTGGTAACAGCTCTGTGGTTTGATGAATGCAGTGTATTGCTTGCTATCACACGACAATGGTATCTGGTGATACGCTTCAGATAAGTCAATCGTCGGGAGCCACTTGGCCCCTTGTAGCAATGACAGAATTTAGTTTATCTTTGGTAGAGGAAATTGGTCTACTAAGATGTTGTTGTTAACATGGTGCAAGGCAAAACATTATCTCTATTTTCTGTTGCTCTTGACTGCTACTGCCAAGGGTGAAACCCATGCGGATGCCTCAATAGGTTGCATTATTCCAGTATCCATCAGTTTATCCAATTCTTTATCTACATCTTCTCTCACTGATATTGGAACATTTCTAACTTTATGTTTTTTGGTACAGCCCCTTCCCTGTGTCTGATTTTATGTTCGAACCCCCCCCAAGTTTGCCGATCTTTTTCTCAAACACAGTGGGAATGCTTTTTAAATTTTCTCCCCAACTTTCACACCTTCATCGATAACCAATACTTGTTCTCTACCAATTGTATCTAGGCTAATGTGCAACTCCTCCTGATCTTTCGAAACAAGTCAGATGGACCCTTCTGCACTATAATATTTTAATTCAAATTAGAACCAGCAGCACCCTTTCATCTCAATTTTTTCTCCTCCATAACCCTCTGGTTCAACACCAGGAGAAAAAGGTTTCGTACCCACCTTATCCACAAAGTACTTCAATACATCTTCATTTATTATAGTATAAGGTGATCCAAAACCCCATAGATTTTGATACCGACCCACCCCACCCCATCTTCATCCAACACTCTGGTTTGTTTTGCACAACCAAACATCCATCCAAGACATTGAAAACCAGTTTTGTCCAGAACTCAGAACAATAGTCAGACTGTTCTTCCTCATTATCATTTGTGTCTTCACTCCTTTACACATTTAATCAACTTAGTTCCCCTCCTTCATACCTTCACATAATCCCCAACACGCCATACGAGTTACACTTCACTTTTTGTAGCAGGACATGATTTCGCATATGCCAAATGCTCCTACTTCTATACCTATAACACTTCGGTGGTTCTTTGCATACTTTGGTGTTTTTAGGGGAATTCCCTGCATATTTCTGCTTTGCGTTTGTCTCATTTTAGTCACTTTGTCAGATGGTTCCTTTACTACTACCTTCAGTGCATTAGCATATCTTCTGGATGTTTATGTACATAATGTAAACACACATTCCCATTCATCAATAGTCTTTCCTGAATTGCTAAGTTTGTTGAAATACGACCCACTTGATCACAGATTAAATCTTCTAGCAAACCACCAAAGGCACAACTTTTGAAATTCATAGACATAGTCAACAATTGACACTTACTTCAGTGGTTTCCTTTGAAAAAAGTTGAACCGCACTATACCAATGCAACCTTTCGGGGCAAAACTTTTATCCAAATTCGCCAACGCAATAGTGAAAGCATTACTATCTCCAACCTCTGAAACAGTTTTGTTCATTTGTTTAAACGTTTTTAGTCCTTAAGGGCTTAATGAATGCAAAATGATGCATTTTTTGTGTTCTGGAGACGTTTTCCTATCAGATTCCAATGTTTCAATATTTTTAAGGAAGTACTTTTTCCGTTTGTTGGTCCTGCGATGGGCAAGCCCAGCACAAAGGGGGGTAGCTTGGCTCGAGTGACAAGGCGGTAGAAGGCTGTTGTGTTAAGCCGGCTATGACCAAATAATAACTCCCTGCACACCACATAAAAAGAAGGACACCACACCACTGTTATAGAAAAATACGTTTCGTTTATGTAAAAGTTCTCTGGGTTGGAAGAAGTTCAATTCGTTAATCACATTCACCTTTCTTACATGGGTTTGATTAGCTGTGTACTGGTTGCGTAGGAATAAATGGTTGGACTCTAATAAATAAATATACTGGATAAATATCAGGATTCAATACATTTGGAATAAATATCAGCAATGACTGGAATAAATATCAGCAAAACATCACAGTTGCATAGCAAGTTAGATACCGATCGTTTCACATAAATATCTCAGGGTCATACTGGTATCGCTGCCACCAATTAATCACTTTCAGGGTAAACACATTTAGATTGCCATTTAATGCGGAATGCGCGCTCTTACAGTTTTTGAAGTGTTCACGGGTTCGGGCTCTCTGGGCACAAGATACTCGTGATAATCCTTTAGTTGCACTTAAAGCATATTGCGCGTGTATCTGGAAGATAAAGACATACAATGACTACGGCAATTACACTCCGCGGCCAGCCGGTTTAATACTACTGCGGCCGGAGGAGTCTGTGCGCTTCTGTCAAAGCAGGCGGGGTCTCCGAAGGCGGCTTCAGTTCACGAGTCCTCAGACCGTCGAACGGGCTGCCGGAGGGGTCAAACTACCTGCGCGCACAGTTCAAAATTGGAGCCGCACCTCAGTCCCAGAACAATGCGGCAACTTCGGGGGAAGAGATGTCCCACCTCACTTTAGCTGCGCCAGTAAGCGCTCCAGTCAGTATGGCCCTTCTCCCAAGGGCGAAGGGGGGTTCCAGGGGCTCTGCGATCCTCCCTCCGATCTCACTCACGGGGGGGCTCCCGCCCACAACAACAGTCCCCAAGTCACTCGGGCAGGGCAGAGACGGTACTCTCGCCCAAATGAAGGCCAGCCTTTCCCCGCCCCAGCGCAGCACCTCACCTTCTGTCCACGATCAGCGCTTCGACGGCGGTGGGTTCGGAGACGTCCGAACGCCCGCCAGGAGGCACTTAAGTTGAAAGGGCCCTGTCAAGGGTCGCAGTCGCGATCTCACCACTGGGGGAGGCGGGGAGGCTCTAACTATGGCCAAAGTCTCTGAGGGGCAATTGGGCACTCGCTGGCCAGGCGCTGAAGGCGAGAGGTCACTGCTCGCGCTCTGACTGGAACGCCAGTCAGGGTCCACGCCAACAACCTCGGCTGTACTTCTGCCTGCGCTATCAGCTGCCTCAGGGGGGGGAGAACAGGGCAGGTGTCAATCTGGTGTCAAGTCCTCTTCTATGTTTCTTCTCTTCTCCACTTTTTCTCATCATGGCCGCCAGGGACTGGGCCTTTTATAGCCAGTGCCCTGGGGTGCCAGCACGAGCCAGAAGGTTCTAGAACCTTCCCTGGCTGTGTCAATGACATGGCCCTTCCAAGGTGTCTTTTTGGTCATTAGGAGCCACCATACTGGGCTTCCTAAGGCAGCCATTTTGTGTACTTGTAACTTCTGAGGGGATTCCTGGCAGGTTTGCAGGTTACACAGAGTGCGCCAAAACCTCCAAAGGGTCAGAGGTCATAAGGACTCCAATGGGAGTCACTCTCATAGGGGACAATGGTGTCCACCATTTTAGGGTTGACAACCTCAGTGTGTAATGCCACCGGTTCCGTCAGGCGCCTTGTACATAGGTGCCAGGAACTTGGTGAGCAACTGAGCGCCAAGGAGCATCTAGCCCCATGGGACAACACACAAAAAGGTCCTGGTAGACAAATAAAAAGCGACAAATTTTAGGAGGCACGGGGGAACAAAATAAATCATGGTGTGAGGGGACTCTCAGAAGCAGACAGGTCTAACACCGTTCCATCTATCTCAACACAGGTTCCGAACCCGCAGGCAAAAATGCCTGCAGAGGACTCAATAGAAATGTTTACTGGCTTATTCTGACAAGTAAAACTGTGAACCAAAAAGTTACTTGTGTTATTCTGTGTGAATGCTTGGTATAACAGTACACAGTAACCACTGTCTGTTCTTCATGACACAATAAACTCCCTCTTGCTTTTAAATAAATATACTGTTTTCTATTTTCACCATAGAATTCGTTGAAACTCCTGACACATAGTGAAAAGTACTGCCAAAATGACAAAAACAAGCAATTCTTACGTGGGATTCCTTAGATAGGTGAAAAGTACTGCCCAAAATCAAAAAACAAGCAAGAAGAGCAATTTTTATTTTTTTTAAACACGTTAACACAAAACACTGTACTGCCGGCTCTTCATCTGGTGAATAAACACATTTGTGCAATGTACATACTTAATTACTGCTAACCCTGGGTGTCCAACTATGCTATGCTCGTGTAGTTTGCGTAGTTTGTGCTACTTCGCGCTACGCGAATTGCACGTAGCACAGTGCAAAAACGCCTAGCGTAGCGTAGTTGGCATTATTTGCTCACTCGCAGTCCTCAACGTCAAGTTGGCGATCGCGAGCGTGGAAAATGAACCTCCCGGTGAGATTCTCAACGCGGGGAGGTCAGGTTTCTTATTGGGAGTGGTTGCATAGGCTCGCGACCGCTCGCGATAAGAAACTACCAGTCCACGTTGAAAAAGCTGCCGCTCGAGTAAAAATCTACTCGAGCGGCAGAAAACGACAGCTCGCACTGTGCGAGATGCAGTTTTCAATGATTGCACAGTGCGGACAAGCATCCAGCACTGTGCAATCATCCCAAACAGCGCACTACGCAGTTCGCGTAGCGCTACACGTATCTCGCGTAGTGCGCAGTGCACTTCGCGTAGCTACGCTTAGCGCTACTACACAAACTACGCCCAGGGTTAATTACTGCACGTAGGACCCTGAAGATGGCCACCTGTTTTCATCACCACATCATGCAGCTAACATTTTCTTCTGCCCAATTCAATATGGCGGCCACACGCAATGGGTGAGTAGGCTCTCTGTGCAGCTTCAGCCTCACTCCACAGGTTCAAATTAGCCTTGCGTACTCACTGCGACGCGCGCAATGTGAAATAGGCTCACAGATCGGCCATGCTATTATGCAAATGGACCAGACACGCAGACAAGTCTAGGATACAGTGTTCTGGCTGGACACGTTGCAGTGTTCCGCCTGGTGTTAACCCACAGAGTACACCCACCCATCACAGGCATCACTGGTCAGGTGACCCTGCTTATAAAAGGGGCCGGGCGCATGTGCCCCAAATCCAGTATCGTAATACCGTGACCGTGTGGTCCTTTACTCAGTATGTGGGCCTATGGCCCAAGACGACATACATGCCAACAGACTCAAACAGTACTATGTGTACAATAGGTCCTTGAAAAGTAACTTACATAAAACTGTGATTTTGCACGGCTGGTTATATATAAACGCTGCTTCCTTTTTTTCTCTTCTAAAGCGCTGCTCATTAAATGTATCTGTGGGTACAGCACTCTGGGGCATATGAACAAGGGCTTTATCTCTGCTTTTTTGGCTTTAAATCCAAAAAAGGAGAGATAAAACTAGCGCCCTATCAACAACAGGGTGCTAACATGCAAATTTGCATGTTAGCACCCTTTTACTCTACTCTTCCCCTTGCATCTCTAATGAGATGCAAAGGGGGCGTTCCAGAGTAAAATAATAGGAGAAATGTCGCTAAGCGACATTTCTCCTATTATCAAGAATGTCGCTAACCCTGTTAGAGACAAAAAAAGCAGCGCTAACCGCGGTTAACGCTGCTTTTTTACGTCTGGTATTTTTCTGACTTAGCCATGATATCCTATGGAAGGAGGACATCATGGCTAAGTTTGCCTGTCCCTATCAACAAGGTAACGTGAGATTATCGCTGGGTTTCCAGCGATAATCTCACGTTAGCCTGTTAGCGTGAGGATTTTTATCGCTATTGAGATAAGCGTTGCTAATAGCACGCTATCTCAGCGATAAAAATTCACGCTAGCCGGCGATAATTATCCTAGCGCTAAGTGCGCTTAGAGATAATTATCGCCGGTTGTTGTTGATATGCCCCTCTGTTCTCTGCTTGCTCCTTTCTTACGTGCGATGTTCCGTTCCACAACTCATCAGCAGCTTGTTGTGTAATATTAACCATGCAGGGTAGGTTAAACACAGGTTTATTAGTATAAGGAGCAAACAGATACAACTAGGAAGTGCCTCCAACAAGGACTGTCTCCTTCTCCAACCATTCCTCACCGCTCCTCAACACCGATTACGTTCTATCCTACCTCATCTCACATTCTACAGCATTTCAGCATTCCAGTATAATATTCTAGCCGTAACAGTGATTCTAGTTTTATTCTTCATATTTGCAAACATGCTCTCCATGTCATATGAACGAGCCAGTTACTAATGATTCAAGTGGTTTGTGGGAAAGGGTGTGACCATGTATTACAAGGGAATTTGTACCCCCTGACATACATGATAAGTGTATTGCAAGTCAACTTGGAGTTCTATAGCCTTATAAAATAACCCAGCCTTCAGCCTCTTTATGACCATGGAACTCCTCTATTACTTGCAATATCCTTATAATGTACTCCAGTGGGTACTAAATCATATATATTGTGGATGAACTACATACAATAATAAAACTAAAAACAATGGATTATTAACATACCTATGGTTTCTTCAAGGCTGGGTAGACTGGGTCATTTTGTATTCAGTTCTATAAAACACAAAAGGTCACCAGTTCCACCTCGTATATATATCCAACTTTATTTAATAGTGAACGTTTTCATTCAGCAGTTCATGTAACATAGCACAAATACTTTGAGCTGCTGAAACATGATAGCAGCAAAAATCAAAAGCAAGTGTTCCATTACTGCACATTCTGCCAAGAAGGGTTTAACAAAGAGCTAAACAAAAGGGAAAACATTGCACGTGTACTGCTGGAAAGCAGCAATGTTGCAGGTGCCTACAGGGTAAAGCATGGACCTCATCTTCTATCCCTGACTATTTTTTCCAAAGAATTTAGGGGCAGATTAATGAGGCCCGTTGCGCCGTGGGAACGTCACTTTTTGTGACGTTCCGTGGCGCAGAAGCCTGCGTGATATTTATCAGGCAGCACTGAGCCACTTTTTTTGGCTTAATGCTGCCTCATAAATATCAGTCCCTTTAACGCAGTGTTCTGCGTTAAAGGGGCGTGCAATGGGTGTTGCTGGGGGCGTTCCCAGCAACACCCATGGCCTTTTGACACTGCCCCAGATTTACGAGAAATCGTAAATCTGAGGCAGCGCCAAAAGCTTCCGCCTCCCCAGGGGAGGCGTAAGGGAGGCGCAACGGGGAGAAATATCTTTATTTCTCCTCGTTATTCCTTTTTCTATGTGTGCTGCATTCTGCAGCACCCATACAAAGAGGAAAAACCTCTTGTGATTATTTTTGTACAGAAAGGTTTCCCTTCCTGTATAAAAATATTCATCTCCGCAACGCAGGCACCCTTGCACCATGGTGCAGAGGTGCCTGCGTTGGCGCAGGCAGCCCATTGTGCGCCGGCGCAGGGGAAAAGGACAGGAATGCGCCGCATTTTATAGATACGGCGCATCCCTGCCCTTTTCTTTTGCCGTAGGGAAGCGCAGCAGGAAGGCTTGCTGCGCTTCCCTACGGCAAAACCTCATAAATCTGCCCCAATGTATCTTGTACATTATGCTCTACAACATTTGCATAACTAAGATTATTGAAATTATACCATTGAGAGGCAGCAGCATTTTCTGCGTATTTCAGACTTTTTCTGCCTGTGCCATATTCTCATCGATCTGCAGTGTAACGTTCAGATTTAACCCAAACAATAGATTTGTATCCTCAACAGATCAAAAGGTACCAATACACTGAGGCGCACAGGGTCAGTGCAGTGCTGCACACTATGCACAAGTTGAGTCACCATTTCCTCTTAGATTGATGCAGGACTAAATCAAACTTAGCACTAAAGAGGTGGACCGTATGCCCAGACAGTATTAATGTCTCTCAGGCACATACCGGAGATAGGCTTTTGTATACAGTAAGACAAAAATATTTATACATTTAAACAGAGTTAGAATAAGGTTTTTTTTCTGTTTTGTTATTACTATAAATTCTTGCTACAACACAGACATTGCAACATTAATTCCTAGAAGACATTCTGGGTACAAAAACGCATATTAGTTGTAGTTGAGGTTTGATGTTTTGAATCTTCCAATGCCCCTTTGTGAGATACATTTTACACTCATGTGTATGTAAATATTGTTCAGCAGGGCTTTTTCATGATAAGATGTATTTCTTTAGGCCCATTGTGTTGGCGCAGTGTAACTAAAAACAGGCATTTTTTAATGCCAATATGTCTGTCTTTGAGTGTTTTTCTTTAGACTTTATTAATGCTTGTTTCGTCATTTTTTTGTAAAACATCAGTGTCGAGGGATCCACCAGGCACACACCAAAATAAAACAAATTGGTTAAAAGCCAAAAGATATTCTTGCTCTCAAAAGTGAACATGGCATTGAAGGATGTGTGGATGTGCTTTGTGTGAAAGGGCACAATGCCATCATTCACAGTGAAGGTAGCCAGTAGCTGAAGTGGGCTGACCCTTTGCCCTGTACAGTTTACTGTAGAGGACAGAAAGAAAATGTGAATGAAGCAACAGCAGACCAATGGGTGAAGAGGGCTGACTGAAAGCCTCAACAATTAAGGCATATTATATATGCAACTTTATTAAAAACGGAAGGTCTTAGCTAAAGCCAGACCTAATGATTATCAATTGTCAAACCTTAAAGGGATATGCAGATTAAAAGAAACACTTTTTATTTTAAGAGGCAGGAAACTGCCGCTAAAGCGGCGATAATGGGCTTGATAATATGCCCTGGAGTATTCCCATAGAAGCCCAGGTTCTGGTGTGAACCGGCGATAATTTTAACGCTGTCCTTGATAATATGCCCCTAGATTCTCTATCCCCAAGCATATGGCAAAGCTGGATTCACCATCAGTAGAAACAAGTCTTCGTGCAACAGGGGTTTAAGCAGAGGTAAGATCATGCCTCTTGGGGCCATATTACCTGTGTCTGTTTCCTGTACCCCGAGGCACTGTAGTATTATGAAAGCAGGCACTGATGATTGTGTACCCTCTAATGTAAAACAGATAGTGCCAGTGCCCAGGTACTATCTCCAGGGCACGTTTCCCCATTAGCATGTGTGGTCCCTGTTGTGGATACAGGCACAGAGGCAAAGAGGTCATCTGGAGTGTTCAGTACAAAAGGTGGCCCACAGTCAGTGCGCCCACTGAATGCAACCACGACAAGGGTCAAAAGGGGGCCCCATGAATCCCCCAGAAATCACCCTGCATGCAGATGCAGTCGTTGTTTACTGCACTTGCCTGCAGGGGGTCTATATTCCCTCTTTGAAGTTCAGACCTGCACAGAGAAAGAAGGAGCGGCTGATTCAAACAGACTCTCTGTATTTCAATAATGTGCTGCCCTCTTGACAGCATGAATTCACAGCTGCCCTGAGAACACCATGTTACTTGTAATAGGACACCCTACCCTGTTTGCACGTAGAGCACCTTTTTGAAGGTGGGCAGTGGTGCAAACAGGACCAGTGTACCAGGTACATAATATGGGCCCTGGTTTTCTTCAGCAGATATGGAGCAATATTTTTCTTACTCACTCTCCCTAATGGTACAAAGGTGAGTGGGCTGAAGATGTATCTTGGAAGAATACATTTAGGTTTCTCCTGCAGGGTGGCCTTAAAACTATCCCTAATTACCCCTGCGCTGATCCTTTGACCACAGTAAAAAAATAACATCCTTTTGAGCGTTGTCTTCAGGTAAGAAAATCTCATATGATACTCTGTCTTCTTACCCAAGGTCCCACAGTTTTCTGTTTTGCAAACCTTCTTTAGTGGTCATTTCTCCTACCTCTGGAAAAAAAGCTCGCAACAAGCCAGGGTGGTAGTGAGTTGAGATGTGCCTCTGGAATGCAAAAGAATGTGATATCAGAGTACTTCACGCCTAAGTATCAAGTCATGCCAGATGGGCATTGGCTTGGCTGTGCTCTATAGCATTAACCAGTCCATATGGTTCCAAACTACAGTAAGCAAGAAGGCAGACGTTCTACATCTCCCTTTTATAATTATGTTTTCTTCAAGGCATTGCCCAAATACAGTATGGTTAATGTGTTGCCTAACTGCCAGGGCGGTGGCGGTCGTACATCCGCTAGCTCTGCCCCCTCTGCCTACCAATATATATCATCGATGCTGTGGCAAGGAACTTCTGTAAAGGTACTTTTACCAACAAAGCATGAGCACTTTCACTGGAAATACAATGCTTGAACACATTATAGCAGCAGACTTGGCAGTGTTTTTGTTTCACTGAAAAATAACAAACAGGGAATTATCTCTACGAAACAAAAAGGTAACAGATCTGGGTGTCCTGAGCGATTTGTCCTAGCAAGAATGTTTCATTGTTATTGTTTTCTACCATGGCCTTCCATGACTTACAACCAAAATGGACGTTTTTGCAATGCAGTGAACACCATCAGCACTTATGATATGGACAGTGAGATGGAACAGTTTCTGCTTTTCCATTTTCGGGAGATTAGAGTAAATAGGCCTCAATTACCTGCTCCTGCACCAGTAACATCGCAATCGGGAACCAAAAACCCTTTGTCGCAGCTCTTAGACACCTCCCCCAATAGTCCACCTTTAGTGGAGTACAACCCTCACACCCTGCAATGCATAGTTATCCAGCCTGTCCATCATAATCTTTTAAAAAGTTCCAGTAGTCATCCATCCGCGAGCGTCTTCATGCAGAAAATTCCTTGCTCAGTCATCAATCAATAACCAATGTGAGACGTCTTCATTATGCGCTGCCACACGTACAGCCACACAGGTTTCCATTGAAAACTCAACGAAAAAAAGTCCCTAACGGACGATAAAGCTCTTAAGCAGCCAAATACCAACCCAGGTACCATACTATTGCTAACCCCAGAGTACGTCTCAAGAGGCCCCCATGACATTTTAAATCGCGGAAACATATTAAGACTCTTTAAATCTATTCCGAACTTGAGCACTCTGCAGTCTAACGACATAATTGCTATCCAATTCATTCCATCACTAGGAACCAATGCGGGCGAAATAACCCAACTAACACTGGCAACTCCAGCAATTCGACAATTGGTTCAGTCAAATGCAGATCAATTAAAAAATCGGGGCATAATAATATCATCATTTAGTGCCCCTCGTTACCCATCAATTTTGGAGACCAATCAGGACCAGGTTTCCAGTGTAAGCCTGGTCCCCTTCTCAGTATTAAAAACAGCAAGGAGCTGTTCACCGAAAGCAACCCAGAAGTACAAACCAAGGTGCCAATTACGATCCGGTAAAAAAATTCCCCGTGCGACTCGTATCCGGTCTTTTTACCGTACGAATCGTACAAGTGCCGTACGAACTGGCAATCACGATTCGCATGGGAAAAAGACCATACGAATCGCATTGGGAATAATTCCCCACACGTCCTCGGGTCGGAAAAAGTGTCCGACACGTCCTCGGACGATTTACCGTACAAACGTGAAAAGCGAAGTCCGACCGGGGAATCACGATCCGTCCCGGGCGTCCGAATGTACAACCGTATGGTTAAAAGACCGTCCGCACCGAACCCCTATAACAACCATGGAGACGTCCAAACAGGTGCCCGGTACGTGCCGTACCCCCCCCAGCCCCCGCATGTATGCGCCGTACCCCCCCCCAGCCCCCGCATGTACGCGCTGTACCCCCCCAGCCCCCGCATGTACGCGCCGTACCCCCCCAGCCCCCACATGTACGCGCCGTACCCCCCCCCCAGCCCCCGCATGTACGCGTCGAACCCCCCCGTGTATGTACGGTGCGTACCCCCCGTGTATGTATGGTGCGTACCCCCCTGTGTATGTACACCCCTGTACGTGTCGAGCCCCCCGTGTATGTACGGTGTGTACCCCCCCGTGTATGTACGGTGCATACCCCCGTGTATGTACACCCCTGTACGTGTCGAACCCCCCCATGTATGTACGGTGCGTACCCCCCTGTGTATGTACACCCCTGTACGTGTCGAACCCCCCCGTGTATGTACGGTGCGTACCCCCCCGTGTATGTACGGTGCGTACCCCCCCATGTATGTACGGTGCGTACCCCCCTGTGTATGTACACCCCTGTACGTGTCGAACCCCCCGTGTATGTACGATGCGAACCCCCAGCGCGTAGCGCTGGGGGTTCGCACCGTACATACACGGGGGGTTCGACACGTACAGGGGTGTACATACACAGGGGGGTATGCACCGTACATACACGGGGGGGTTCGACACGTACAGGGGTGTACATACACAGGGGGGTACGCACCGTACATACACGGGGGGTTCGACACGTACCGGGGTGTACATACACAGGGGGGTACGCACCGTACATACACGGGGGGGTTCAACACGTACAGGGGTGTACATACACAGGGGGGTACGCACCGTACATACACGGGGGGTACGGCGCGTACATGCGGGGCTGGGGGGGGTACGGCGCGTACATGCGGGGGCTGGGGGGGTACGGCGCGTACATGCGGGGGCTAGGGGGGGTACGGCGCGTACATGCGGGGGCTGGGGGGGGGGGTACGGCGCTTACCGGGCCACCTACTCTGGTCGTTTCGCGCCGTACTTCGCATTTCCGGCACTTTTTGGGTGCCGTAAAAATATTGCCGTCCGGACTGCTGTCGGTTCGAATCGTAATTCCTGGGTCGTGAAGCGTCCCGACGTCACGTCGCAGCATTCCCGGATCACATTCGTATGCATATTTTCGTCGGTCGGTGTTTTTTACGATTCGTACGGAAATGGTGTTTCCGTGCGAATCGTAATTCCATGTTTGTAATGTTTTACAACCGGGTACGAGTCGGACGGAGAATACGCTCCGACCGACGGTTCGTACCCGGTTTTTACCGGATCGTAATCGGCACCCAAGTCAGCAAAACTCGGCAACAGTAGATTGGTCTTGGCTCCCAGGGGCCCTAGTTAGAAGCCAGAATGATTGAAATACTTCCAATCCAGGCATATTCTCGTTCTTGTAACATTAACGGCCTAGGACAAAAGATTCAATCAGCAGCTACTAGTGGATTCTTATAGGAGCACAACATCATTCTACTGCAGGGAGCCTGGACAGTCGACAACATACCTATAGAAGGCTATCTCGAATTTGCGTCGTTTGCAACAAGATAGTCCAAGTTCGGTAGGCCAACCGGCGGGCTAGTTATTTACATATCAACCAAACTATCTCTGCATATCAAGCAGCTGAAATTCAAGGAAGATTGTCTCCATGGGATTTTAATGGGAAGGGGACAGATCAAAAGCCAGTTGCTTCTTCTTAACGTCTACATATCCCCACGTACCTCAGAGAAAAAGTCCAAATTGGATAGCCAGACTGTTAGACCTGGCACCTTGGCGTGGGTCTCCCTTCCATTTTTGCTGTTGCCTCATGTGTTTTTGCTGGTGTTAGATGCTTTGGGCACTGTGCCACTGCTATCCAGTGCCACAGTTCAAGTGCTCCCTATTGTAAATTGATGTATGAATTAGTAATTCCATAATTGGTTGGTTTGGTTTACCTGTCAGACCCTAGTACAGTGCACTGAGTGTGGCCAGGGCTTGTAAACCAAATACTGCTGGTGGGCTTGCAGCACTGGCTGTGCCACCCACAGAAGCCGCCTGTAAACGTGTGTCTAAGGTCTGCCATTGCAGAGCCTGCGTGCAGTCTGGTACTGTCATGCTGACTGGGCAAGTGCACCCACTTGCCAGTCCCTAAACCTTCCCTTTTCTTCATATCAGACACCCCTCTGGTAGGCCCAAGGCCCGGGTGCATTGTAAGTATAAGGAAGGACATGCCCTGGTGTGTGTGGCATGTTCTAATAGTGAATTACAGCCATTTTCGTTTTTCACTAATGCAAGGCTACCTGTTCTCCATAGGCCGGAATGGGCAGTTTGATTACTACATTTTATAATCATAACTGACTCAGGGAACATGGTAGAAATTCGAATTTAGTATGCCTGAACTCAGAATGATAAAATACATCTTTTAGTGAAGTTGGTTTTAACATTCTGTGTTTGAAAATGCCACTTTTAGAAAGTAAAAACAACAGTTGATGGACAGAATGCAGAACAATGTCATACATTTACCCCAGTACAGAGATCTGGGCCTAAATCCATCGTTTTTTTGCTCACCATGCCATTCCAGTTTGAACCCAGCCATATGCAAATCAGTCTTGACCCTGTGCCTCATGGGAACAGTCCAGCCTGAACTGCCAAGCCAGGTCCTCTCTGGACTGGAAACAAGCACCCTAGGACCGGTTTCGGGGTTTCACCCCTCTTCAGCCAGGTAGCTTGATTGCAGTGGCATGGAGAACACGGGACCCACGTCTGGCCATACCCGTCCTACTCGGGGTGACAAATTCAAAAACAACAGTTGATGGACAGAATGCAGAACAATGTCATACATTTACCCCAGTACAGAGATCTGGGCCTAAATCCATCGTTTTTTTGCTCACCATGCCATTCCAGTTTGAACCCAGCCATATGCAAATCAGTCTTGACCCTGTGCCTCATGCGAACAGTCCTGCCCGAACTGCCAAGCAAGGTCCTCCCTGGACTTGAAACAAGGAACGGTTTTGGGGTTTCACCCCTCTTCAGCCAGAATAGCTTGATTCCAGTGGCATGGAGAGCACGGGACTCACGTCTTGGCATACCCGTCCCACTCGGGGTGACAAATGCAAAAACAACAGTTGATGGACAGAATGCAGAACAATATCATACATTCACCCCAGTACAGAGATCTGGGCCTAAATCCATCATTTTTTTGCTCACCATGCCATTCCAGTTTGAACCCAGCCATATGCAAATCAGTCTTGACCCTGTGTCTCATGGGAACTGTCCAGCCCGAACTGCCAAGCCAGGTCCTCCCTGGACTGGAAACAAGCATCCTAGGACCGGTTTCAGGGTTTCACCCCTCTTCAGCCAGGATAGCTTGATTCCAGTGGCATGGAGAGCACAGGACCCACGTCTGGGCATACCCGTCCCACTCGGGTTGACAAATGCAAAAACAACAGTTGATGGACAGAATACAGAACAATGTCATACATTCACACCAGTACAGAGATCTGGGCCTAAATCCATGTTTTTTTTTGCTCACCATGCAATTCCAGTTTGAACCCAGCCATATGCAAATCAGTCTTGACCCTGTGCCTCATGGGAACAGTCCAGCCTGAACTGCCGAGCCAGGTCTTCCCTGGACTGGAAACAAGCATCCAAGGAACGGTTTCAGGGTTTCACCCCTCTTCAGCCAGGATAGCTTGATTCCAGTGGCATGGAGAGCACAGGACCCACGTCTGGGCATACCCGTCCCACTCGGGGTGACAAATGCAAAAACAACAGTTGATGGACAGCATGCAGAGCAATTTCATACATTCACCCCAGTACAGAGATCTGGGCCTAAATCCCTCATTTTTTTGCTCACCATGCCATTCCAGTTTGAACCCAGCCATATGCAAATCACCTTTGACCCTGTGCCTCATGGGAACAGTCCAGCCCAAACTACCAAGCCAGGTCCTCCCTGGACTGGAAACAAGCATCCTAGGACCGGTTTCAGGGTTTCACCCCTCTTCAGCCAGGATAGCTTGATTCCAGTGGCATGGAGAGCACAGGACCCACGTCTGGGCATACCCGTCCCATTCGGGTTGACAAATGCAAAAACAACAGTTGATGGACAGAATGCAGAACAATGTCATACATTCACCCCAGTAGAGAGATCTGGGCCTAAATCCATGTTTTTATTGCTCACCATGCCATTCCTATTTGAACCCAGCCATATGCAAATCAGTCTTGACCCTGTGCCTCATGGGAACAGTCCAGCCCGAACTGCCAAGCCAGGTCTTCCCTGGACTAGAAACAAGCATCCTAGGACCGGTTTTGGGGTTTCACCCCTCTTCAGCCAGGATAGCTTGATTCCAGTGGCATGGAGAGGACGGGACTCACGTCTGGGCATACCCGTCCCACTCGGGGTGACAAATGCAAAAACAACAGTTGATGGACAGAATGCAGAACAATGTCATACATTCAACCAGTACAGAGATCTGGGCCTAAATCCATCATTTTTTGCTCACCATGCAATTCCAGTAAGAACCCAGCCATATGCAAATCACTCTTGACCCTGTGCCTCATGGGAACAGTCCAGCACAAACTGCCAAGTCAGGTCCTCCCTGGACTGGAAACAAGCATCCTATGACCGGTTTCTGGGTTTCACCCCTCTTCAGCCAGGATAGCTTGATTCCAGTGGCATGGAGAGCACGGGACCCACGTCTGGGCATACCCGTCCCACTCGGGGTGACAAAAGCAAAAACAACAGTTGATGGACAGAATGCAGAACAATGTCATACATTCACCCCAGTACAGAGATCTGGGCCTAAATCCATCATTTTTTGCTCACCATGCCATTCCAGTAAGAACCCAGCCATATGCAAATCAGTCTTGAACCTGTGCTTCATGCGAACAGTCCAGCCCGAACTGCCAAGCCAGGTCTTCCCTGCACTGGAAACAAGCATCCTATGACCGGTTTCGGGGTTTCACCCCTCTTCCGCCAGGATAGCTTGATTCCAGTGGCATGGAGAGCACGGGACCCACTTCTGAACATACCTGTCCCACTCAGGTTGACAAATGCAAAAACAACAGTTGATGGACAGAATGCAGAACAATGTCATACATTCACCCCAGTACAGAGATCTGGGACTAAATCCATCGTTTTTTTGCTCACCATGCCATTCCAGTTTGCACCCAGCCATATGCAAATCAGTCTTGACCCTGTGCCTCATGGGAACAGTCCAGCCTGAACTGCCAAGCCAGGTCTTCCCTGGACTGGAAACAAGCATCCTAGGACCGGTTTCGGGGTTTCACCCCTCTTCTGCCAGGATAGCTTGATTCCAGTGGCATGGTGAGCACGGGACCCATGTCTGGGCATACCCGTCCCACTCGGGGTGACAAATGCAAAAACAACAGTTGATGGACAGCATGCAGAGCAATTTCATACATTCACCCCAGTGTAGAGATCTGGGCCTAAATCCATCATTTTTTTGCTCACCATGCCATTCCAGTTTGAACCCAGCCATATGCAAACCAGTCTTGACCCTGTGCCTCATGCGAATAGTCCTGCCTGAACTGCCAGCCAGGTCCTCCCTGGACTGGAAACAAGCATCCTAGGACCGGTTTCGGGGTTTCACCCCTCTTCAGCCAGGACAGCTTGATTCCAGTGGCATGGAGAGCACGGGACCCACGTCTGGGCATACCCGTCCCACTCGGGGTGACAAATGCAAAAACAACAGTTGATGGACAGAATGCAGAACAATGTCATACATTCACCCCAGTACAGAGATCTGGGCCTAAATCCATCGTTTTTGCTCACCATGCCATTCCTGTAAGAACCCAGCCATATGCAAATCACTCTTGACCCTGTGCCTCATGGGAACAGTCCAGCCCAAACTGCCGAGCCAGGTCCTCCCTGGACTGGAAACAAGCATCCTAGGACCGGTTTCAGGGTTTCACCCCTCTTCAGCCAGGATAGCTTGATTCCAGTGGCATGGAGAGCACAGGACCCACGTCTGGGCATACCCGTCCCACTCGGGTTGACAAATGCAAAAACAACAGTTGATGGACAGAATGCAGAACAATGTCAAACATTCACCCCAGTAGAGAGATCTGGGCCTAAATCCATGTTTTTTTTGCTCACCATGCCATTCCAGTTTGAACCCAGCCATATGCAAATCAGTCTTGACCCTGTGCCTCATGGGAACAGTCCAGCCCGAACTGCCAAGCCAGGTCTTCCCTGGACTGGAAACAAGCATCCTATGACCGGTTTCGGGGTTTCACCACTCTTCAGCCAGGATAGCTTGATTCCAGTGGCATGGAGAGCACGGGACCCACGTCTGGACATACCCGTCCCACTCAGGTTGACAAATGCAAAAAAAACAGTTGATGGACAGAATGCAGAACAATGTCATACATTCACCCCAGTACAGAGATCTGGGACTAAATCCATCGTTGTTTTGCTCACCATGCCATTCCAGTTTGAACCCAGCCATATGCACATCAGTCTTGACCCTGTGCCTCATGGGAACAGTCCAGCCCGAACTGCCAGCCAGGTCCTCCCTGGACTGGAAACAAGCATCCTAGGACCGGTTTCGGGGTTTCACCCCTCTTCAGCCAGGATAGCTTGATTCCAGTTGCATGGAGAGCACGGGACCTACGTCTGGGCATACCCGTCTCACTCGGGGTGACAAATGCAAAAACAACAGTTGATGGAGAGAATGCAGAACAATGTCATACATTCACCCCAGTACAGAGGTCTGGGCCTAAATCCATAGTTTTTTTTCTCACCATGCCAATCCAGTTTGAACCCAGCCATATGCAAATCAGTCTTGATCCTGTGCCTCATGGGAACAGTCCAGTCCGAACTGCCAAGCCAGTTCCTCCCTGGACTGGAAACAAGCATCCTAGGACCGGTTTCAGGGTTTCACCCCTCTTCAGCCAGGATAGCTTGATTCCAGTGGCATGGAGAGCACGGGACCAACGTCTGGGCATACCCGTCCCACTCGGGTTGACAAATGCAAAAACAACAGTTGGTGGACAGAATGCAGAACAATTTCATACATTCACCCCTGTACAGAGATCTGGGTCTAAATCCATCGTTTTTTACTCGTCATTCCAATTTAAACCCAGTCATATGCAAATCCGTCCTCACCCTGTGCCTTATTGGAACAGTCCAGCCCGAACTGCCAAGCCAGGTCCTCCCTGGACTGGAAACAAGCATCCTAGGACCGGTTTTGGGGTTTCACCCCTCTTTAGCCAGGATAGCTTGATTCCAGTGGCATGGAGAGAGTGGGACTCACGTCTGGGCATACCCGTCCCACTCGGGGTGACAAATGCAAAAACAACAGTTGATGGACAGAATGCAGAACAATGTCATACATTCACCCCAGTAGAGAGATCTGGGCCTAAATCCATGTTTTTTTTGCTCACCATGCCATTCCAGTTTGAACCCAGCCATATGCAAATCAGTCTTGACCCTGTGCCTCATGGGAAAAGTCCAGCCCGAACTGCCAAGCCAGGTCTTCCCTGGACTGGAAACAAGCATCCTAGGACCGGTTTCGGGGTTTCACCCCTCTTCAGCCAGGATAGCTTGATTCCAGTGGCATGGAGAGCACGGGACCCACGTCTGGGCATACCCGTCCCACTCGGGGTGACAAATGCAAAAACAACAGTTGATGGACAGCATGCAGAGCAATTTCATACATTCACCCCAGTACAGAGATCTGGGCCTAAATCCATCGTTTTTTGCTCACCATGCCATTCCAGTTTGAACCCAGCCATATGCAAATCAGTCTTGACCCTGTGCCTCATGCGAATAGTCCTGCCCAAACTGCCAGCCAGGTCCTCCCTGGACTGGAAACAAGCATCCTAGGACCGGTTTCGGGCTTTCACCCCTCTTCAGCCAGGATAGCTTGATTCCAGTGGCATGGAGAGCACGGGACCCACGTCAGGGCATACCCGTCTCACTCGGGGTGACAAATGCAAAAACAACAGTTGATGGACAGAATGCAGAACAATGTCATACATTCACCCCAGTACAGAGGTCTGGGCCTAAATCCATCGTTTTTTTTCTCACCATGCCATTCCAGTTTGAACCCAGCCATATGCAAATCAGTCTTGATCCTGTGCCTCATGGGAACAGTCCAGCCCGAACTGCCAAGCCAGTTCCTCCCTGGACTGGAAACAAGCATCCTAGGACCGGTTTCAGGGTTTCACCCCTCTTCAGCCAGGATAGCTTGATTCCAGTGGCATGGAGAGCACGGGACCAACGTCTGGGCATACCCGTCCCACTCGGGTTGACAAATGCAAAAACAACAGTTGGTGGACAGACTGCAGAACAATGTCATACATTCACCCCTGTACAGAGATCTGGGTCTAAATCCATCGTTTTTTGCTCGTCATTCCAATTTGAACCCAGTCATATGCAAATCAGTCCTCACCCTGTGCCTTATTGGAACAGTCCAGCCCGAACTGCCAAGCCAGGTCCTCCCTGGACTGGAAACAAGCATCCTAGGACCGATTTTGGGGTTTCACCCCTCTTCAGCCAGGATAGCTTGATTCCAGTGGCATGGAGAGAGTGGGACTCACGTCTGGGCATACCCGTCCCACTCGGGGTGACAAATGCAAAAAAAACAGTTGATGGACAGAATGCAGAACAATGTCATACATTCACCCCAGTAGAGAGATCTGGGCCTAAATCCATGTTTTTTTTGCTCACCATGCCATTCCAGTTTGAACCCAGCCATATGCAAATCAGCCTTGACCCTGTGCCTCATGGGAACAGTCCAGCCCGAACTGCCAAGCCAGGTCTTCCCTGGACTGGAAACAAGCATCCTAGGACCGGTTTCGGGGTTTCACCCCTCTTCAGCCAGGATAGCTTGATTCCAGTGGCATGGAGAGCACGGGACCCACGTCTGGGCATACCCGTCCCACTCGGGGTGACAAATGCAAAAACAACAGTTGATGGACAACATGCAGAGCAATTTCATACATACACCCCAGTACAGAGATCTGGGCCTAAATCCATCGTTTTTTGCTCACCATGCCATTCCAGTTTGAACCCAGCCATATGCAAATCAGTCTTGACCCCGTGCCTCATGCGAATAGTCCTGCCCAAACTGCCAGCCAGGTCCTCCCTGGACTGGAAACAAGCATCCTAGGACCGGTTTCGGGCTTTCACCCCTCTTCAGCCAGGATAGCTTGATTCCAGTGGCATGGAGAGCACGGGACCCACGTCAGGGCATACCCGTCTCACTCGGGGTGACAAATGCAAAAACAACAGTTGATGGACAGAATGCAGAACAATGTCATACATTCACCCCAGTACAGAGGTCTGGGCCTAAATCCATCGTTTTTTTTCTCACCATGCCATTCCAGTTTGAACCCAGCCATATGCAAATCAGTCTTGATCCTGTGCCTCATGGGAACAGTCCAGCCCGAACTGCCAAGCCAGTTCCTCCCTGGACTGGAAACAAGCATCCTAGGACCGGTTTCGGGGTTTCACCCCTCTTCAGCCAGGATAGCTTGATTCCAGTGGCATGGAGAGCACGGGACCAACGTCTGGGCATACCCGTCCCACTTGGGTTGACAAATGCAAAAACAACAGTTGGTGGACAGAATGCAGAACAATGTCATACATTCACCCCTGTACAGAGATCTGGGTCTAAATCCATCGTTTTTTGCTCACCATGCTATTCCAATTTGAACCCAGTCATATGCAAATCAGTCCTCACCCTGTGCCTCATTGGAACAGTCCAGCCCGAACTGCCAAGCCAGGTCCTCCCTGGACTGGAAACAAGCATCCTAGGACCGGTTTTGGGGTTTCATCCCTCTTCAGCCAAGATAGCTTGATTCCAGTGGCATGGAGAGAGTGGGACTCATGTCTGGGCATACCCGTCCCACTCGGGGTGACAAATGCAAAAACAACAGTTGATGGACAGAATGCAGAACAATGTCATACATACACCCCAGTACAGAGATCTGGGCCTCAATCCATCGTTTTTTTGCTCACCATGCCATTCCAGTTAGAACCCAGCCATATGCAAATCATTCTTGACCCTGTGCCTCATGGGAACAGTCCAGCCCGAACTGCCAATCCAGGTCCTCCCTGGACTGGAAACAAGCATCCTAGGACCGGTTTCGGGGTTTCACCCCTCTTCAGCCAGTATAGCTTGATTCCAGTGGCATGGAGAGCACGGGACCCACATCTGGGCATACCCCGAAACCGGTCTTAGGATGCTTGTTTACGGTCCAGGGAGGACCTGGCTTGGCAGTTCAGGCTGGACTGTTCCCATGAGGCACAGGGTCAAGATTGATTTGCATATGGCTGGGTTCAAACTGGAATGGCAGGGTGAGCAACAAAACGATGGATTTAGACCCAGATCTCTGTACTGGGGTGAATGTTTTGATTTATTCTGCATTCCGTCCTTCAATTGTGTGTCTTTTGCTTACTCATCCTAAGTGCGCCAGTTATGCTCAGACGTGATTCCTGGGCTCACTGTGCCACTGGAATCAAGCTATCCTGGCTGAAGAGGGGTGAAACCCCGAACCCGGTCCTAGGATGCTTGTTTCCGGTCCAGGGAGGACCTGGCTTGGCAGTTCGGGCTGGACTGTTCCCATGAGGCACAGGGTCAAGACTGATTTGCATATAGCCAGGTCTAAACTGGGGTGGCATGGTGAGCAAAAGAATGATGGATTTAACCCAGATCTATTGACTGGGGGTGAATGTTTTGATTTGTTTTGCATTCCGTCCATCAATTGTGTGTCTTTTGCTTTCTCGCTCTAAGTGCCCCAGGTATGCTCAGACTTGAGTCCTGGGCTCACTGTGCCACTGGAATCAAGCTATCCTGGCTGAAGAGGGGTGGAACCCTGAAACCGGTCCTAGGATGCTTGTTTCCAGTCCAGGGAGGACCTGGTTTGGCAGTTCGGGCTGGACTGTTCCCATGAGGCACAGGGTCAAGACTGATTTGCATATAGCCAGGTCTAAACTGGGGTGGCATGGTGAGCAAAAGAATGATGGATTATACCCAGAACTCTTGACTTAGGGTGAATGTTTTGATTTGTTCTGCATTCCATCCACCAATTGTGTGTCTTTTGCTTTCTTGCCCTTAGTGCGCCAGGTATGCTCAGACGTGAGTCCTGGGCTCACTGTGCCACCGGAATCAAGCTATCCTGGCAGAAGAGGGGTGAAACCCCGAAACTGGTCCTAGGATGCTTGTTTCCAGTCCAGGGAGGACCTGGCTTGGCAGTTCAGGCTGGACTGTTCCCATGAGGCACAGGGTCAAGACTGATTTGCATATAGCCAGGTCTAAACTGGGGTGGCATGGAGCAAAACAATGATGGATTTAACCCAGATGTTTTGACTGGGGGTGAATGTTTTGACTTGTTCTGCATTCCGTCCATCAATTGTGTGTCTTTTGCTTTCTCGCCCTAAGTGATCCAGGTATGCTCAGACGTGAGTCCTGGGCTCACTGTGCCACTGGAATCAAGCTATCCTGGCTGAAGAGGGGTGGAACCCCGAAACCGGTCCTAGGATGCTTGTTTCCAGTCCAGGGAGGACATGGCTTGGCAGTTCGGGCTGGACTGTTCCCATGAGGCACAGGGTCAAGGCTGATTTGCATATAGCCAGGTCTAAACTGGGGTGGCATGGTGAGCAAAACAATGATGGATTTAACCCAGATCTCTTGACTGGGGGTGAATGTTTTGATTTGTTCTGCATTCCGTCCATCAATTGTGTGTCTTTTGCTTTCTTGCCCTAAGTGCGCCAGGTATGCTCAGACGTGAGTCCTGCGCTCACTGTGCCACTGAAATCAAGCTATCCTGGCTGAAGAGGGGTGAAACCCCAAAACCGGCGCTAGGATGCTTGTTTCCGGTACAGGGAGGACCTGGCTTGGCAATTCAGGCTGGACCGTTCCCATGAGGCACAGGGTCAAGACTGATTTGCATATAGCCAGGTCTAAACTGGGGTGGCATGGTGAGCAAAAGAATGATGGATTTAACCCAGATCTCTTGACTGGGGGTGAATGTTTTGATTTTTTCTGCATTCCGTCCATCAATTGTGTGTCTTTTACTTTTAGAAAGTAGGCATTTTCTTGTCTAAACATTCAAACCTGCCTCTGCTAGGCTGTGTATTCCTTGTCTGGAGTTTGAGTGACAGGGCTGGGGAATTCCAGGAGACAGGGTGAGGTAGCCCAGTGGTGAATAGAGAGATCTGCATCTAGATGGGAGGGAGGAGTTGCACATGGGACCTGAATAGGGATGTGCATTCCCTCCACAATGCTGGCTCCACCTCCTGTGGTGCGTCTGATGTCTCTGCCCTGCACTCCGAAAGGAAATGTAAACAAAGTGTTCCAGGACTGACCAGAACTGGATTGGACTAGGCAAAGGCCTCTCTGCCTTCAGAGAACAAAGGAAAACTTAGTATAAATATTGGCACCCCAACCCAAGAACTTTAGATCACTTTGGGAAACAAGAAGAAACCTTTGCTGAGGAGAAGAACCAAGAAGAAACTGAGGAGAGACTATCCCTGAAACTGGGGAATTGGCCTGCAGGGGTTGCCTACTGCCAAAGAGAGGAGAAAGGAACTTTGTGTGTACTTTTGCTCAACTTGTGAAGGATCTCCAAGGCCTTGGAAAAGAGCTTGCCTCCTGCTGAAGTCTCAGGGACAACAGACTTCAACCGCCAGCTCCCAGAGTTCTTTGGAAGTGCCTGCTGCTGTTTTGGGCCTTCTGAGGGACTGCGTGTCGCAAGGAGCTGAAAGTGCGACTCACGGAGAAGAAGCGTGTCGCCGTCGCAGCCACTGCCCTCGCATCACTGAACAAGGCTGTCGCCACTGTAGCTGTCGCATTGCACTGCATCACGAGAAGAGCCCCGCAACACCGAAAAAGCATTGCCATCGCAGTCATCGTAGCTGACACATTGCACCACCTCAAGAGAAGAGTCTTGTATCGAGGAAGAAGCGTGTCGCCGCCGCAGCCGCAGGCGCTGCCGTCGCATCTTGGATGATGCCACTGTAGCTGTAGCATTGCACCGCATCAAGAAAAGCACCTTGCATCTACGGAGAAGCGTGCCGCCATCGGAACTGCTGCAGTTCTCGCATCGAGCGGAAGCGTTTCGCAACGTCGGAGAAGAGTGTAGCCGCCAGAGCCGCCGCCAAAGCCGCTGTCGTCGCATCACTGAAGAAGGGTGCCACCGCTGCAGCTGACGTATCGAGTCGAGCCTTCTCGCGCCATCTGAGAAGTGAGCTGCACCAGGAAGATATTCACGTCTTTATTTCTTTGCACCAAACTTTCATCGCATCAACATCGTTGCAACACTTTAGTTGCCCTGCGTGTCGCATCTAAAGGTACATTGACTTAAAGTGTCGCATTTAAGAACACAAGAGGTTTAAGCTAACTACTACCATTTTTAAGTAACAGTATTGTGGATTTTTGTCATTTATGGTCTTGTGGTAAATCTATATAAACAATACTTATTTTTTATATAAAACTTGTGTGGTGTCCATCTGTAGTGTTGTCACTTGATTACTGTATGTGTTCACAAATGCTTTACACACTGCCTCTGAGATAAGCCTGCCTGCTCGTGCCAAGCTACCAAGGGGGTGAGAAGGGGTTATTTTAGAAGTGTACCCCTTTACCCTGACTAGAGGCGAGGGTGCCTATTAGTCACAAGTACCTACCTGTGCCAAATAGAGACCCCCAAGTCTAGCACTGACCAACATCATATGCAATTTGCTTAGCGAGTACGGCAGCATATCAAGTATAATCTCAGGTCATTTTAACACCAACCTTTACTATAATTTTTTTGAGGACCCAGAGACTACTCTGCAAATGGTTCCATCACACCTAGTCACAAAGTCAATTCCCATAGACAACAGACCATCTAACCTGGGGGAGTACGCAGTCACCCAGCTCAGCAGCATTGGTTACACCGTACTGAATGGTCATTTCCCCATGGACACAACTCCAGCTTGGACACGATCCGACGGCCGAACTTTCACTTTTTTGGATTTTTCACTAGGGAGCATAAAAATCCTCCCACTGATTGAGAATTATTACATCGCACCACAAGGCTAGAGCGATCATCGGCCACAAATAATAACACTTTTCTCAAAAATCCCGCGCCACCAGGAGCTAGCCTACACCCACGTAGGCACCCACACAGAGAATTTAAAAAGATTGAAATGGTCTGCCGATAAGGCCCCCTCCCTGATGGAAAAATGCAGAGCACTGTTAAGTCAACAACCAGACATTGATTCCACAGCTATTAGCAGCTGGGCAAATGTTACCAACCAATTGTTACAAGCATTGCCTCCAAAGAGGAAAACTGGGCAGCAGGTATTTCGACCATACTCTTCACCTGCAACAAACAAAATTAAAGTTTCACTGAAATTGAGCCCTTCGGCAATCAAGGAAGAGCCCAGACCACAAAACTAAATTTCGCAGCTATAAGCAAGCTCAAGCAGCCTTCAAGTCTGCCGTACGCAGGGAAAAACGAGAGGCCTCCGATCAATTTTTGCTGAAGCTCTTCCATGAAAACAGGAAATTAAACTCAAAACAATTCTGGTCTCTGGTGAACAGGAGCCAGCGAGGCGGAAAGGGCCACGGCACTGCAAACATCAGTGCCGACGAATGGACTCTCTTTTTATCCTCCCACTTTAAGATCACTCATCACAAAGATAGCTGCCCTATTTCACCAAGCACAAATAAAGCAATGAAACTCTTACCGGAGGCCACGAACCAAACAGGGCTGCGCCCCAGCCCTTAACCCATTAGCACATTTTAAGAGCCTGTACACACAAGTAGGAACAACATCGACTCACTTACTGAAAAGATAACAGCGACACCAGAATGAATAAAACACAGGATCCTACGCTTTATAAAGAAAGCCAGGGCTGATGGCACACCCGGTCCAAATGGTCTCCCCCAGGCAATGTTCAAATCAGACGTTGAACTTTGGTCAGAACATTTTAGCCCCCTGTTTTTGGATTGTCTATTAAACAACAAAGTTCATGAGTCCTGGGGAGGCGCTATCATCCATCCCATTTACAAAAGTGGGAAGAGAAACAACCCCAGTAATTATCGGATGATAGCCCTCCTCGACATGGAGTCCAAATACTACGCCAGTACTCTATTGGAAGATCTCCTGACCTGGGCCAACAAAACAAAGTGCCTCCCATTCAACCAAACAGGTTTCTTGGCCAAATCTGGTACAACAACCAATCTACTAACATTATCGGTCTTAATTGAAAGCAACCGTCCAACAAACTCAATTACACTGTTGCTTTGTGGATTTCAAAGCGGCCTTCGACTGTGTGTCCCGGGTCCTATTGTGGTAAAAACTAAAGGGCTGGGGAGTTCCTCAATTCTTGGTACTAGCGATAGTTCAACTCCACTCCAAAACGTGGATAAGAATCAAGCTGGGTGAAGGTTCTCATGTTTCCAGGAAGATCGAGACCAGCAGTGGAGTAAAACAAGGTTGCGTGCTGGCTCCACTTCATTTTAACTTGTTCATATCGGACCTTTCGCCAATCCTTGATAGCGTCAATTGTCATCCCCCCCAATTAGATGGAGTACGTATCAGCATCCTCCTATACGCCGACAACCTGGTGCTGCTCAGCCATATGAAGGTGGGCTTACAGAGGCTACTTGATGAACTGATCCTTTATACCAAAAACAACCTCTTAGATCTGAATCTATCAAAAACAAAAACAATCACCTTTGGGAAACCTAAGAAGTTGCGTGGAGGGTAGTACTTTGATAACGTAAAAGTTGACTCAACACCTCATTAAAAGTATCTGGGAATATTTTTAGACTCCAGAAGCTCATTTGCCAAGCAAAAAGAGGCACTAAGGACTAAAGCACTGGCTTTAGAGGCTGCGGCAACAAAATTGTCAAAAAAACGATTAGGTCCTAGCTTTATCCCACTGTTAAAAGTGATGAAGGCAAAAACATCGAACTCTCTGACGTATGGCCAAGAGATTATGAAGGGAACCGCAAACATTCTTCTAAACAAACTCACAACCAAAATCTTTAAACGAGCATTCCATCTGCCAAATTCAGCAACACCGCACAACTCCACCTCAAATTTGGCTTAATTGACCTCCATGGCGTAGAGGCTGGGGCATTTATAAAGCTTTGTAACAGACTGCGTCAAGCCCGAGAAGTTTCACTGGAGGCTAGACTTTGGCAAGAAATTCAGAAAAGTCATGCCAGTCACAGATATCGGCTCCAGTTGGACCAGAGTCTACAATTACTTGGTATTAAGGGATTTTGGGGAACAAACCCCCCCATTCGGTATTAAAGTGAGCTATCAAGAAGAGTGCAAGGTTGTGGTCCTTTCACTCCGACAGGCCAACACTGTCAAAAAGAAAACACGCCTGGGCAGTAATCACTAACTTTAATCCAGGAGCTGAATCCCTTCATTTATCAAGCACCTCTGCACTTTACTTGAAACTAAAGTTCCTGGCGCTGAGGCTGGGTGAATGGCCCTTTTTGAAAAATCTTCCTGAATGGCGCCGGAAAGACCGCGACACCCAATGCAGGTTGTGCGGCTACAACACCGAGGAGTTAGAACATATAGTTTGTCTATGCCCAACAATGCTCCCTTTCAGACATTTATTATTGAGAGAAGAATGGATAAGACTTGGAATTCGATCTTGCCGCCAAGCAATAATAGCAGCCTTTAACCATGACAACACAAAGCTGAATATCGGTTTAACAACATTTATTATTAAAGCATTAAGCCAGTTGGAAGTTATTGGGGCCGCTAACCCTGCCACATTATTGCAGTGGGAAACTCCACCATTGGCCATATCTACGGCTTATCGGTCATAAACAAATTGCTGATTCGAATTTGGTCCGCAAGACTTTTAACAGCAGCTAATAAGCCAAGTAGAGTTTTAATTAAAAAATGTATCATTGTTTTTAAATTTTAACAGATTTATCCATTTTAGAAAAAGATGTCAGTGCTTTTATATTGTAAGGGTTTTTAATTTACCACAATAAAGTTTTCAAGAGCTGTGTTCCTGCACAGTTAATAACTGAGTGCCCCTGTTTTTTATAACCCCACCTCAAACATATTTGCTCGGAGAGTACAATTACCAATGATATGGACATTAACACATACAGAAATTAACAATTTAGCAAGTTGTATAAGACGAACTCCGGGATAAATTTCAGCAGATCAAACTTGGCGAAAATTAATTGCTTACAATACACTGTGTGACTCACCAGTGGCTTGGCATAGCAAATGGAGCAAACAAAAGTAAAAATCTAAACATATTAAAAAATGAATTATTAAATTAGACTCCACCCACCAGGAGTTATAACGGCCATTAAGTGATTTGGCCTAAAATGTAAGACACAAATTCAGAGGGATATGATTTTTGCCAGTGTCATATGTTTAGCTTTTCATTTTATCAAATTCTTAAGCACACTCTGGGGCAAATTTACAAGCCCCTTACACCAGATTTGCGCCGCCTTTGCATCACTTTTGTGACGCAGCGGCGGCGCAAAGCCAGCGCCATGCTGCGGGCTATTTACAACGTGACGCATCTAGGGAGATGTGTCACGTTGTAAAGCCCTGAGCCAAATGTGGGCGTTCCTGCACGGGGGGGGGCGTTCCGGCGCAGGAACACCTCTGAAAAGTGGCTGAGTGAAATCTACAAGATTTCACTCAGTCACTTTTACGGCCATGCTGCGTCAAAACCCTGCGCCTGCTTGAAGCAGGCGTAAGGATTGACGCAGCATGTTAGGGATAGAGGTACCCTGAGCTTTGCTGGAGCTGCATCACGCTTGCGACACAACTCCAGCAATGCGCCGCATTTCCGCGGGGGGATGCAACACGCATCTGCCAAGAGTGGTGGCGTACGGGTGGGCAGTCACAACTCTTCTGGCGCATCCCTGCTGATTAGCAGAGATGCGCTAGAAGTAGTAAATCTGCCCCTCTGTTTCTAAACTGTGGCCCTTATTCATAAAGGTGTTGCACAAAACATGTGGATTTTTACATGCATATTTAGGCCTACATATGGCCCTCATTTGCCATTAAAGTGGGTACTTAACTTCTATACTGTCATATGCATACAACATTATGCACAGGTAACACATATGTGTGATATTCATAGGAATTTCTGATTCATGCATGTTAAAAAGATTTGCTGCACATTTATCAATCAAAATAAACATTTTGTGTGTTTTCCAATGCTTTCTGCAGCACATGCATGTTCACCAGTTATTTGTAAACGAGGTGGGCAGTTCAATGTGTATAATGCCCTGGAAACTGTTTGTGAATACCCAAAATTTGACAACTCGTGGAGGTTTGATGCAAGTCCAAAACGATCCTTGATTCACAAACAAGTTGAAGTTGTATTATTATTTACTATAAGTAGGCTTGTGCCAACGTTTCACTAAATTTCAAACTTTTTGAGAAACTCTCAAATGCAAGTGCTTTCTTGGGTGGCTGCAGCGTTCACAGCTTCCCAAGAGTGCTTACATGCTTAAGTATATAGATATATGTATAGGAAAAGGAGCACTTTGCATCTGAGTATGGATAGTGCACAAGAGCGGTTGCTATGTTTTTTGTTTCTCGATAGGACAAAATAGGCAGGCCTGCTGGAAAATAACTTCCCCAGCCACTTCAAGGAGTGTTCATTTGTCATTTCTACATCGGTTATTAACTTACACTTGTTTGTGATAAGAATGAATTAGACTTGGGAAGAATTTCAATTATGCAACCGTAATCAGAGTAATTTCGGTAATTCCACATTACTCTTTGGCGCAGAATTACCGATAATATCGCAACTATCTCCACTTGCATAATTAGGAGTAATTTGGGGGAGAAAAATCCTACCACAAGAGCACTTTTAGTGAGAGCGAGTGGCTGCTTGCACTGCTATTTATGTTCTGTTGCATTTGGCAATGCATTCTTAATATGAAATGCATTCTCACGTCCATTTTGGACACAGGGTGTATTTTGCGCTAAGTAACTAAAGCTAAATGATAGGAGTAAGTTAGGGTAAGCAGCTGCACGCATGTGCTATTCATGTTCTGTTGCATTTAACGCTTTCTCTTAGTGCAAAATGCCTCCTCCAATGCATTGTGGATGCGAGGCAGCATTTTTGCACAAAGAAAAGCGCTAAATCCATAATTACCCTTCTCACATAATTCTGCATAATCGCGGTTATGCTACATTGAAATTCGTGAGTTACATCACCCCTGGAAAAGAATCACCAACTGTACCCAGGTTAGGAATGTACCACCCAACAGTTACTGATTATCCACAAATGCAGAGGATCCCACCCTGGAATGCCCAGAACCTTCGCAACCTGAACATTTGCTCACAAGTAAAATTACACTATTATGGTATGATTTAATGGACGTGTTCATTCATTCACATGTGTAAAATCACATTTTGTTAATAACAAGCATGAGTTTGTCCTTCTAAATGAAAATATTTGCATATGTATGATGACCTTTGGTGTGCAAATGTTTTAGTGAGTAGGGCCCTCCAAACTGATAAGTGAATACAAGATGGTGCAAGTGTGCACTGTATACACTCAGAGCAAATATCTGCACGTGTGGAACTACAATATATTTTCCAGTATCCCTATCACTAGCGTTCCTGGGCCTCAGGGCAGGAATAGCTTGAAGATCAATGTAAGACGTTTCCAATGTAATTAATAAGTCTTGCAACTTGCTTGGAGTTGACCAATTTGTTGTGTCTCCAGGGAGCAGTAAGGGGCTCAGGGGCAGAACCATCACCACGTAGCGTTAGGGATGATTCAGTGTAATTTATTCCATAGCATGTTGGTTTGGACAAGGTTTCCTGCAGAAGTTGACAGATTGACTCTCGACCGAATTCAATCTTTCCATACTGGGAAATCCAATCTGTAGAGATGGATGTTTTATTGCATCAAGGAGGGTCCCTCGTGCGCAGCTTTAGGTGCCAATTTTGGAACTGTCAATTTAATCTGTTTCTGAAACCACTCCAGAAGGTAATTGGATAATATATTATGTAGGAGCACAAATATGCTATGAAACACAAATACACTTTCATCATGCCAGGGAAGACTTAAATGCTTCTAGTCCATCTGTTTGGTTTCTGACAGAGCAGGAATATGTTTGGGAGACTCTGTGAAATTATACATGTTTGAACACAGAAATTCACGTACAAACATGTCAATTAATAATAAAACCAAAAGTGAATGAGGAAACGGCATTGGAATTTTCAGATATTAATTGGTACTTAGTACTGGAGTGGTTGCAATTTGAGCTCTTATTCCTTCTACACCTTCCATATAGAGGACCTTTCAAACAAACATATATGCACCAGTTACTCCTTTATGCAATTTGCATACATTTAAAATATTCTCTACACTTCTTTAAATATAGCTGAGTGTGACTTCCTCAAGGATCCTGTATATAGGTTAAAGCAATGTCTACAAACATTTCACTTGCAGGTTGTCAAATTGTAAAGTAGGTTGCAATTCCCCAGTCATTCAGTTTAAAATCCACAACCTGTGTGTGTTATCCTTCATAAAGTCTTCAAGCTTTACATATTTTTGATCACTATCATTCTACAGTTTTTATACATTTTTGTTAAGCATTTGGCCTCCATCATGCAAACGATAATTTAGCGAACTTACTGATCAAAGAATAAGAGAACTGAGTTGTGCGTCACATGTGTATGTACCGTTGATTTGCTGAAAAAAAGGAAAAGGAGTTGTACTAAAATTAGAATGAACAGGAAATTAAGTAGGCTGTTCTGTGTTCTTATTCCTTTGTTTTTATATTGGTTAATGGATCAATTAATTGGTTTATCACCTGTTCAGTTCTCAATGTTATATTATTTGCATTTGTAAAGCGCACTGACACCCTCAGGGGTATCCTGGTGTTGAAGAGGTGTGTGTGTGTGTGTTTAGCCTTTCAAATGGTATGTTGGTTAATTGAAAAGCCGGGTCTTCAGCTTCTTGCAGAATTCAAGAAGAAAGGAGGAGGCTCTGAGGTTGAGTGCAACGTCAATTTTATAATTTGAGTGATGATCTGGTTCAATGTATGCATGACATGTATGTGAGTAGTAGTCCTGTGGAGCAGAGGTGTCTGTCTGGGTGGTTGGTGGAAGGAGATGCAAGTATTTAGGTAAGCAGAGCGCAAGTTTTGTAGTGCCTATAATGTGTGTGTGAGGAGTTTGAAATTAGCGTGTTTGTGTATCGGGAGCCAATGGAACTCTTTGAGGTATGATGTCATGTGAGTTCTGTGTGGGAGGTTGAAGATGAGTCCGGCAGACAAGTTCTGGATGGTTTGTAGCCTTCTAGTGAGTTTCTTGGTGATCACGACATAGAGGATCTTCCTGTAGTACAGCTTGCTGGTGACTAAGGCCTGAGTGGCAGTTTTTCTAGTTTTGGTTGGAAGCCATTTGAAAATCTTCCTTAGCATTTTCAGAGTGTGGAAGCAGGACAGAGTGACAGCATTGACTTGGGCGGTCATGTCTAGTTTGCTGTCGATGATGATTCCAAGGTTCCGGGCGTGAGTGCTGGGTGTAGGTGTGTGTCTGAGTTTGGACGGCCAGCAGTCAGAGTCCCATGGTGAGGGATTCTTTAGGGGTTCTTGCCGATGTCTTCTTAGTATTGGTCTTGAGACAGTTGGCTTTAATCCAGTTAGTGACTTCAGCCATGCAGGTGTGGAACTTGTTTCTTCTGTTGCCCGAGATAGACCATTGAAGATGGCCATCATTTTGTACACTGATGACGTTGGTGGGAAGGATCATGTATGAGTTGAAGAGGGTGGGGCTGAGCAATGTACCTTGAGGTACTTGCAGATGAGTTTACAGGTGTCCGTGGATCAAGGTACCAGGCTGAAAGCTTGTGCTCTATCTGTTTAGAAGGAGCAGGTCCTGCAGAGAGCAGGTCTTGGGTGCCAATCTCTTGTAGGCATCTGAAGAGGATGTGGTGTGGTACTGTGTCAAATGCTGCAGAGAGGTCCGGTAAAATGAGGGCTGCCATATCACCTCTGTCCAGCATTATGCGGATGTTGCCTGTGGTAGCAATGAGTGTTGTTGCTGTACTGTGGTTTGGCCTCATTCCAGTCTGTATGCTGTCAATGAATTGGTGGTTGCTGAGGTGGTCAATGAGGCATTGATTGATTAGTTCCTTTAAGACTTTTATTGTTAATTAATGATTAATTGGTAATTAATTTTTTAATTGATTAATTGATAATTATGTGTTATTTTTTATGTGTCGCTCGTTGTGTGTTTATAGCTGAGTAGGGTGGGAAGTAATTTAATGTTATTTAGGTAAATAATAATTGAATTTATTAGGTATGTATTAATAATTATTTTGTTAAATAATTATTAATATGTTATTTATTTAAAAAATAAATGTATAAGTATGTTAATTTAACCCCTACACTGTCCTACATTTTCCCTACTGTTGCACTCACTGGAGTGGGAATAGTTTTTTTTACCCCTACGCTAGCCAACACTTTCACTACTGTTGCACTCACTGGAGTGGGAGTACTAATTTTTACCCCTACGCTATCCAACACTTTCCCTAATGTTGTACTCACTGGAATGGGAATACTAATTTTTATCCCTACGCTATCCAACACTTTTCCTACTGTTGCACTCAATGGAGTGGGTATAGTAATTTTTACCCTTACGGTAGCCAACACTTTCCCTACTGTTGCACTCACTGAAGTGGAAATAGTAATTTTTACCCCTACGCTATCCAACACTTTCCCTACTGTTGCACTCACTGGAGTGGGTATGGTAATTTTTACCCTTACGCTATCCAACACTTTCCCTACTGTTGCACTCACTGGAGTGGGTATAGAAATTTTTACCCCTACACTATCCAACACTTTCCCTACTGTTGCACTCACTGGAGTGGGAATAGTAATTTTTATCCCTACGCTATCCAACACTTTCTCTACTGTTGCACTCACTGGAGTGGGAATAATAATTTTTACCCTTACACTATCCAACACTTTCCCTACTGTTGCTCTCCCTGTTGTGGGAATAGTAATTTTTACCCCTCCGCTATCCAACACTTTCCCTACTGTTGCACTGACTGGAGTGGGAATAGTCATTTTTACCCCTCCGCTATCCCACACTTTCCCTACTGTTGCACTCACTGGAGTGGGAATAGTAATTTTTACCCCTACGCTATCCAACACTTTTCCTACTGTTGCAATCACTGGGTTTGGAATAGTAATTTTATTTCTTCCGCTATCTAATATTTTTTGTATTATTTTAGCTAATGTACTGTATAATTAATTTTAAAAAGATTAAAAATCATTTAAATTGTTTAAATTTGTTATATATATTTTTTTAATTGTTATTTATATTATTGTTTTATGTGTATAGATGTATTTATAATTTATAAAAAAACAATTTATAAGTGATTAAAATAAATATTAAAACATATTAATAAGTAAGTATATATATATATTATATATTTTATGTATATGTTCAATTTATTTTTAAATTATATATATTACTTATAATTTGTAAGCATTTAAAAATATTTTTAACTATGTTTATTTTAATTATATTTATTATTTACTTTATTTTACTTTTTTTTTTAACTTAAATAAAAAACGATATTTTTAACAACGATGTTTTTGACATCGATATTTTTTTTCTCAGTATTTTTGTACTTAGGTTATTTATGACTTTTTCCAAGCTGCTTGTGTGCTTGTACCGGGGCACTGAGATGGCAGGAGCCTATTCCTCTTCTGCAATACTTTTCCAGCAACTGCAGATGGCTCCTGTGGTGGTAGGTCTATTGAAGTCCTGGAATGGTAGGCTGAAACGGATGAGAGCGTGGTCTGCACTCATTAAAGTTTCTTGCTTGTCAACCGTGATGTTACTGATTGAGAAGAAATTGGTTCCAGTAGGTGTCAGGTGACTTACGTGGGATTTTTAACATTCTGGATGAGGCCAAGGTTTCTGAGGTTTTCTAAATGGGCCATAGAGTTTGTGCCAGTGCAGTTTTCTATTTGAAAGTTGAAGTCTCCAAGGAGGATGAAGGTGCTAGCCTTGTTGATGACAGATGTGATGAATTCCATGATATCACTGATGGAATTAGTGCGGGGTCCTGGTGGTTTGTATAGTCTATTTCATCCTAGTTCAGCAATTGTAGGCCACACCTAAAAGTCTTTGGCCTAAATGAATACATGCAAGAATCAAGGCCTAATTTTATTAAGGGTTGTGTGGACACTTGTGAAGCAAAATGTCATTCTTTAACAAGCAATGGTAAAGTCAAGAACAAAACACAATTGTTTTCCCAAACCCATTCAGAAAAGTCAAGACAAATTTATTCAGCAAAAAGACATAAAAATAATGAAGTTGTACAAAGGAAAAAGGAAATATGAATTTTAAAAGCTTTAAGGCAAAAAGTGGCAAGAAAATTCAAAGTGTCTTTTGAAAGTCATTGGGTCTGATTAGGATGGCGGACGGACTTTTGTCCGACCACCACCCTTTCGCAAATTGGACCACCCGACAGGCTGGCGGTGGTCCCGCTAGAGACATTAGATGTGACCACCACCACAGCAGTTGCAATGCCTATGTTTTGCATTGTGGTGAGTACTGCTGGCTGCAGCACATGCCGCAGTGCAAAAAGGGGATACTTAGCATATCCCTGCACTACATGGCTGGCACCATGTGGTCCCTGCCACATGGTGCAGAGATCCCAAATGCCACAGCTGAGGGCCAGGGGGTAGGGGCACCTGCTATGGGCCCTTAAAGTCCTTTTCGCCTGCCTTTTCATGGCAGGTTAACCGCCTTGAAAAGGCGGGCGGAAAGAGACATTGTAATGCCTACGATGGTGCCTGGCAGGCACCACCACCAATTTAGGGAATACAACCCCTCCGCTGCACCGGAGCCCGTCAGATGCGTGGCGGTCTGTCCTTACAACCAACAACTATCCACCTGCCATTGTAATATGGTGGGCGGAGAACATGGTTACGATGGCAGTGGGACCGCCAATGACAGCCTGTCAGTGGTGGTTCCACCATCATCGTAATCAGCCCCATAGTGCCCAATTGACCTGGGTTTTTGTTCGATTTCAGGCCAAATGCAATAAAATGGAGGAACGGTAAAGTGAGCTGGTCACACCAGTCAAAGTATTTACTGTGGAGCTTATATGTTGTCTTGGACCTCCAAATATTTGTGTTATATGGTAAGATGTTCAAGCTGGTGAGGGTTGCTTGAAACTATGTATTTTGCCATTGAGTTCCAGCTAAAAAGTCAGAGGCATATGTACAAGCCCCAGTGCGTCACTCTTGCACCACGCAAAGTTGTGGAAGAGCAAAATAACAAAAAAAATGTATGAAGCCACACAAGGCCACCTTGCGTGGCCCTAAGTAGCTTTATAAATCTTGAGTACAACAGTGCAGAGCAAATGGCTGCATTGCTTTACTCTGCATTAGGGAGGCATTGCATAGGTGTTCCAAAGCAACTTCCCAGTTTTTTGATGCATGGGCAGATTTACCAGAATTGGTAAACCTGGAAATGCCCCAAAAAGGTGCGCTTCCCTAGGTGAGGCATAAACATGAGAAATATATTTATTTCTCCTTGTTACTTCTTCTTTATATGTGTGCTGCATTCTGCAGCATCATAGAAAGAGGATATTTTCCTCTCAGGATTTTTTTTGTGGAGGAAGGTGTTCCATCCTGCACAAAAACAATCCCACCTAAAATGTAGGTACCCGTACACAATGGTGCAAGGGTGCCTGCATTGGTGCTATGCAGCTAAAATGGTGCCAGCCAAGGGACAAGGATAGGGATGTGTTATATTCTTTTAAATACAGTGTATTCCTGCCTTTTCTCTTTAACGCCACGTGGCAAAGTGACTTGCTGTGCTGTGCTGCGTTACTTTGCCATGATTGGCCCTTAGGGATGTATTTATCAATATGTCATGCAACACAGTGAAGCAAAATACCTTGCTGCACTGTGTTATCTGACAGGAAGTGGGTAGGAATGTTCCATATTTAACATTAAATGTCACATTCTTGTTCTCTCCTTATGTTGGCACTCTATGTGCTGCCTAGTGCCAACTCATGCACCCTTGCACCATGGTGCAAGGGTGCCTGCATTGCAGACAGGATTGTTTTTGTGCAGGAAGGGACACCTTTATGCACAAAAACAATCCTTTGAGGCCTTTTCCTCTTCCTATGTGTGTTGCAGAAATCCATGAGTGGATTCATGGAAACACCTATGCTCTGCCCATGGAATGCCTCCCTGGGGCAAAGTATTAAAAGGAAGTGACTTGCGCTGCCTTGCAGTACTCCATATTTAGCAAGCACCGCATGGCCATGCAAGGTGGTCTTGCATGGCTTAGTAAATCTAATCTAGGTTTTGCCCCACCCTTGTTTTAGATTGTGTGGTGCAAGGGTGACCCAACATGTTGATAAATATAGCCCTTAGCTTTGACACCAAAATCTCTAAGGGGTACAATGCAGTATTTTATACCCACTGAGGTCATTTTGCAACTGCTGCAGATCCGCTGTCCCAGTTTTTGATCTTTGGAATTAGGGCCTCCAGTGTATGCAGGAAACAGTTAATACAAAGTAGAATCCATCTGCTAAATCCTGCCGACCATATGGATATTATTGTGGATAGAATTCAGCCAGTAGATTCTATTTCCAAGTTTTAAAAACAATTTTCGAGAAGGGGTTTGAGGCTCCTCCCAAGTGTACCATCACAGATTGTTCATGAGGAATTGATTAAAGGTTATATTTCAGACAACATGCAAGACTGCCCCTAATTACTGACGTTTTCACTCTGGCTCAATGGGAAACTCGCCTTTAATAGAAGAATTTTAAGAGAATGTCTGGGTCTGGATTACGGGCGTAATTGTACCCTGAGAGATGTTGGCAGAACTGATCTCTTTTCTTACCCCGACTGTATCTTTAAACTGATATGTTGTGTGTCAAAAAAGATTTTTATTGCAAAACGCAGGAAAAATGGGCTGTGCGTGACTTGTCTAAAAGTTCCCTCACACATTATTTTTTGTTAAATCTCCAAACAACATTGATTTTTACCTGACAATTGATATACCTGCCCTCCATAGACTTCTTTTGACTTATTGTCATCTAAACCTGTTTCCCAGCTTATGGTTCGCTTCCATAAGTCCTCTGAGCCTCCATTTAGCACTTGTGACCCTGTTGCTTTTTTCGATACATTGCACATTGTTTTTATCTGTCCTAAATATTCTAGACTGTGTTTCAAGTTTATTTGTCCTCATTATAGTCATTGAATTTTATCCAAGTAAGATCAGCCCTATTGTATATCCAATGGTAGCCACACCTATTGTCCGTTTTTATGTATCATGGTTTTTACCTGGGTTGTTCCATTCTTATTCATGAGATCTATTGATGGACTGTTTGTATTATTGTTTTGGCAACTCATTTGTACTGTTGTTTTTATATACTTTATAGTTTTCTTAGACTAAATCAATTAAAGGGTTTACTGACTGACTGAGTGTATGCTTACCCATTAAATAAATGTGGAAATATATCAGTTATCAACTGATTTGTTAAAAAACACAAAATAAATATGGATAAATACCAATAAGATGGCCAAAAAATAAATATGGATAACTACAGATGGAAATGTTAAAAAAATAAATACCATAAAACTGGGAGACTTAAAGAATTTCTGGAATTTACTGTTCTTCCCAAACTCTAAATGAGATCTTTTTCAATTTTTGATTCCTGAATTCTTGTAACAGGTGTGGAAAGACAGGCCAGATACCTTCATTGGTCTGAAACCAGGACAAACCTGGAAAATTAAGGGAGAACCCCCCCTATAATCCATACTGGAGTTCAGGGGGAGGAAAAATAACTAAAGGGTTTTTTTATAGTTTAGAGGGAATTGAAAATTCTCTAATTCATATAGCAAACTGTAGATATGAAGTAAAATCTTTCGGCTGAATCTTCTCTACCATATTATTAATATTGTGAAAGAAATGCAGCTAATGGATTCTGTTCTCTTTTTAGACTTTGCAACATAAATTGAAGTGCTTTCGGTTAACTCCAAACTTTAAATGAGGCTCTTATTTCCAATCTTGTATTAAAGTGATAAGGTTAAGTTGGGTCACTTTAGCATCCTCCAGGTTTCTCTCCAGTCAGGTCTCCTGTAGGGCTTAGTCCACAGTGGTCAGCTGAGACTAATTGGAGTCAGGAGTCCTTCTGCCTTTTGTTTCCTGTATCCACACTTACATTATGTACTGTTGTCCATGGGAGATGTGAATGTGTGAATACAAGAGAAAAGAGGGAGCCCCATGTTAGGAAGTCAAAGTCAATGTTGGTTTGAGGTATCAAGAGTCCTGATGGAGCATGCACCACACCCAACACATATAATATTAGGCCTATGGTAACCAAGCCTTAGAGAATCCAGCAATATCATAGATGATCAAGACACTCCATTGATGCACCTCAATGGAAACGTAGGTCAGTGTAACATTGATGGAAGCCCTTTTTGGGGTCAGTATCATATAAATGGAAACATGTGCAAACAAGATTGTGCACGTCCAAGACATGAAATAGCAGTGAACGCCCTGTACATCAACCATGTAAGGTAGAATGATGTTTAGTGCAATCAGATGTTGGCACCAGAAGTGGACAGATAGGGCCTGATAACGAGTTTGGCGGTCACGGCACTGCCGTTGAAACGGCGTCAGAAACACCGTTGCACAGTTTGCAGTCTGACTGCTCTATTTTGATGCATGTGGTTTCTTAGAAAAAATAACACCACTGCACTGCCGCCACCACCAGGAAATCTCAGCAGTGGCGGGGTAGACAAATGCATCTGTTGGAGGGCCATCCGCCAGTATTTCTGCCAGCCCAATCACAATGTGCCTTCCTGCTGATGTGACTGTAGTGGTGAAACCTCCACATCTGAGCTGGCAAAAAGGGAGGGATATTAGGATGAAACTCACCTGTGCTCAGCTTTATACATCCTGCTGCTGCTGTTCCTGCTTGATAATGTCCAAAATTGACACCGTTGTGGACGCAACTGGCATTATACCACACTCTTACCCATTTCCATCGACTTATCAGCAAATAGATTTCCCACAATAGACATGTCAAGGGGTTTCTGGTCCCTGGGCCAAACATATTTTGTGGGCCTCTGTTTGGAATAGTTATGAATGCGTTGTGTGTTTCCTTCATGGTCCATTGTAGTTTCTCCTATGTTAGTCTAGTTGTGCACATTGTAGGCCGCCTCTTTATCTGCACAAGGTACTATATAAATACGCTTACTGTACTTTCACATGGTACTTGCATATGTTTGCGTGTTCTGTTCTTTTTCTGGGATTTTGTCTGAACACCATAGACAAAGTCAAACAACACTGCCCCTTGTTATTCTCTCTGGTCAGACACTAGCACCCAGACATAACACAAGAACAAAGCTGTGTTTTGTGAGCACACATGTATTACCATATAGCTGAGTATAAGACTTTAAATGTGAACACTGAGACTTGGAGACAAGATTGCTACGCCTGCTAAGATGTTGAATGTCCATCTGTGTATGCTAAGGTACGGGGTCTGCCAGTAATCCCAGAGATCATTGATATATAATCATTTAGCTACAGTAGAAAGGGGGGGCTAGGTTCATCTGTCTTATAACATGATAGGTTTTTTTTCCAGAATTTGGTTTATTAGCCATGCTAACAATATTTTTGATATGCATTTGTTTTCTAATTGTGGAATGAAATCTGCATTTCAGAGCACAATAGGTTAGATAAATATTCTAAACTTTCATTGTGTCTCTTGTTTATCCTATTGTGGAGGAGTATGAGTGAGAGAGCGAAAGGGTGTGTCCTGTTACCGCAAACCCTGAGAGGGTTGTGTTCTAGGGTGCCATGTCACTTGTTTCTCTGGTAAGGTTAGGAGGGCAAGTGAGGTGCTATAGCTAGTCAGACTCGGGCTCATAGGTACTGAGGTAGTATGGTGACTCGGTCACTACATGCCGATGGTATATGGTCCCAAGCAGAGTTCTGTTCCTGAGCAGAATCCATGCAACAAGTATTTTGAAATTTCTGATAGCCCTGTAATGATTGCAGATTAGTAATTTCTTTAGGGATACTGTGGTGGTGCCAGTGTTGATATACTGATGCGTTGCTGTATATAATGTTTTCATAACACATGTGTTCACAATTTATATGAAGAAAATATTGATGCAGTCATGTAAAAATATACTTTTGTTAAAGACAATACGCCTTTGTTTTTTAATACATGAGTGACTGATTAATGGTATATAATAATTGCTATGCCCAGTTTGACTGTTGACCGATGTGCTAATAATTCCAGCCCCGAACATTTTCACATTTAAACTATAGCACCCAGTTCCTCAGGGGATGATTGGATTGCCATATTGTATACAAATAAATTACCTTGTCGATAGGACATTTGGAATCAGATGGGTGCGGCGGAAGTAGACTGCGCAGTAGGCAGTAAACTCCATGATGGACACAGCCATGGGGCAACATTGGTGAACGTAATGGTAGAAGACCAATGGCTGTGTCCCTCCCTGCTGAAGATTGATTATGTTGCGTACATGCATGAGGCATTTAGAAAAAGAGCTCACTTGCCTCCTGACACTGCTGCTGCTATCAAGACCTCCTCCACATTTGCTGCTGTTTGTGACCTCTGGGAGTAACCATGCCAGGTCGAGCAGATGAAAGGGCCCCTGCCTGAGTTGCTGGCAAAGGTTCACTGATGCAATATCGAAACAAAATTTCACAATACAAGAATATTGCATCCAAAATATCGATTTCAAAAATATTGTCATTCTATACTTATAATGGTAAGAGAAAAAATATGGATATCATTAATATTGTTGTATTAAATATAATGTTTTAAATATAAATAACATGATAAATATTAAATATATTAAATAGTAACATTAATTTTAAAAAGGATTTAATATATATTTTAACAAATATAACAATTTAGCCTAATTAAAAAAGTGAAACACACCTATATAATAATAAATATATATATACATATATCAACTTAAAAACAGTTATTAAACGAATAATTTTAATTTGTATTATAATTTCAAAAGTTTTAAATAATATAACAATTAAAAAATATACATATATATATATACTAAGAACCTTAAACCTTTAAAAAAAGTGTTAATCTAATTAAAGAAGTACATAACTTAATTTTTTTTCAATTAAGTAAAAAATATTTTACACATTCAAAACATTAATAATTAAAAATATTATCATTTTAAATAAACAAAAACATAATGTAAATTATAACAATATGAAATAAATTATAAAATATAAACTGTAATATATATACTATTTCTTCAACAAAACTACGCAAACTATCATAGTAAGTATATAAAACATTTACTACTCTCACTTCACACAACACAAAAATAATAAAAGTGAGTAAAATTTACAAATCTCCCTCCAGTAACTGCAACAGTAGTGAACGTGCTTGACTGTGGATAGGTAATATTTACTATACCCATTCCAACCAGTAGAACAGTAGTGAAACTGTGGAGTGTGAAGGTGTAAAATTTACTATTCCATCTCCAATTAGTACAGGAGTAGGGAAAGTGTTGGCTAGAGGAGGGTTACAATTTACTATTCCCACTCCAGTCAATTAATTAATTAATATTATTTAAAAACGAATTATTAATTCATAAAAAATAAATGACTTCCCAATCTTTACCCCTATAACCCCACAACCCACACTTTAAAACAATGACACAATTAACATAATTTATTATCAAATACATGTTAATATTAATGAACAACTAATTATTAATCAATTAAAAATAAATTACTTCCCACCCTTTACCCCTGTAAACTCCACAACCCGCACATAATATTTACATTTTTTTAAAAATAGCACGATTAACATAATTAAATAAATAATATTAAATACAAATGATCATTAAGTTATTATAGTTAAATTAATCCCACCCTATACTCATATCTACCAACAACCCGCTAAGGAACTCAAAAACACAAAATGTAATTACATTTAATTTAATAACTACAAATAATTCAACAAATATATAAAAAAACATGAACAATAATTATACAAAAAAATTACATCCTATACATTTAAACATAACAATAACAAAAAAATGATATTTTAAAAAACTATGGGACTGATTACAGATTTTGTGTGGAAAGCACCTGACCAGCGGTTTCAGTCAGACCGCCGTATTAGGATGACGGCGGTCAGAGCGAAACCGGCTGGGGTATTCTGACACGCTTTCGACAGGCTCAAGGAGCCCCTTGGAGCGTCAGGATCCACTTTAATCCCATAATGACTGTGGAGCTGAGTCAGAATTATGATGACACTTTCCGACAGCCTTTTCATGTCGGCCTGTCCGACATGGAAAGGGTGTCGGAAAGTGTCTTTGGGGCCTGGGGGGCAAACATCCCTGCACAGTGTAGTAGGCACACATGGTGCAGGGATATTTGAAAATATCCATTTCCCAATGACAGCTTGTGGTGTGGGACATTTCTGCCAGTCACTCAAACTGCCATTGGGAAATGCATGTTTCTGGCCACCCAATTGGGTGGTCTCATCCAAATCTGACGGTTGGAACCTATGGTCGGTTCCAGCCCGCAATGGTGTAGGGCAGACGCAACTCCACCCGACAACAAAATTAGGCCCTATATTTTTGCAAACAATAGTAATGACTTCAATATTTAAAAAAAATATATTACTTACCTTAAAATCGATATTCTTGGCATTGATATCCTTGCTAATGATATTTCCATATCACTATTTTTTGGACTCAATATTTTTGTATGGCGATATATTTCTTTTCGATATTTTTTCTGAATACTGCAGTCAAATGAGGTCCTTTCCCTGTATGGCCAGCTCTATGGCTCACCAGAGGAATAGGTAAATTTTTTAAATGTATATGTGAATCTGTCTAACTGTTCTTTTCCATTAACAAAGGCTACAATGCCCTTTTGAGTTACTGAGTGAAGCGTACTGATTGATGTTAAGTGTCATGTATTTTGGTCTTTACATAGGACAATGATGTCTGGGATTTGAAAGCGCCCTACAATGTCAAGTGAACAACACACTTATTATGTGTTGGTTGTTTAAAGCCCTGGATTCTATTTGGTGTGTATGTAGAGATATATGTATTTATATGTTTAATTTACTTGTGATAAGTTGACAAGTCACATCATGGAAATTAGGAAACACATTATATACTTGTTTCAACTGTACATAAATATGTATTTGGTACAAACAAAATGTAAAGGATATTAGCTATGTGTATCATCCCACAAATCACCCCAGTCTAGATCAGGGTGCTACAAAACAGTTGTATTGGACCTACCAGTAGCTCCCAACCCTCTTCCGCCAGCCGCTCGCACTGATTTTAAGTGCTACGAACGTATCCTGTGCTGTAAAATCAGTGCAAACAGAACAATGTGTGATGCCAGAGGGCACTGCTGCTTTCTGCTGCTCAAGTTAACATTCTAGTTGAGCGGCAGCTTCCTCAACGCAAATGGCAGATTTCTCAAGTGGTCATAACCTGCTGCAACTGCCCGCAATGAGAAATCTTGCCAGGAGGAAGTCTAGTGCATTAATTTTTCTTGCAAGCACTCACCAAAATACCATTGGCGAGCCACTCGAGAGAAAAAACTTCACTCTGCGTCACTTTCTGGAGTATTTTTCAACTCCGTGCGGAGTGGGCAAAACTCTGCTGGCGCAGCAGAATTCATCATGTACAAGTTAAAGGAAAGCTGTGTTTATGTGACATCATGATCATCAGGCTGCAGATAACAAAGCCTTACAATGAGCAGTGCTCAGTCAGAATAATGGGCCAGGCTGGGGCTGAGTCACTGGATCGAACAACTGAAGCACTGCAGTACATCTGTCATAAACAGGTAAAAATTTGAGGTGCGCTTAAAAATACACCCCTGAATGTTTTTAAATGGATGACAGTTGAAAGGTAGAGTTTCACAACTTCTTGTGTTAATACTTCATTATATTTAACTCCCATTTCAAAGTGTGTCATGTTCAAACTTCAGGTCCCTTACTCACAGTGGCCACTATTCACTGTGCCATAATCATTTATGTTTAGCCTTCAGTAGTTCACAATCTTTTGCACTGATCATAAGTAGGTCACATCATAGAACATATAGGAGCCGCCTGGGCTAGATGATTTCACAGGCCTAGATTGCTGAGTTTAGACCATGACATGGGATGAAGATAGACAACAGGTCACTACAAAAGTGTGTATTAAGATATTGGTTTTGGTCAGCATGTGACAATACACATGTTGTATGCTTACTCATGACTTATACTAGTAATAGATGTAGTAAAAGTTTGTAATATCAATAAAGACAAAGTCATGAAATCATTTTTTTTTCATTTCTTTACATACAGGTCAACACCCATCAGAAGCGGCTCATATGGAAGGCCATCACCAGGTCGGGGCGGACCTTGGGGGTCTACAAGCAGCGCAACATCCATTTCCACAACAGGTGGGAGGACCTACAATGTTGGAACTGAAAGGCAGCTGAAGTCCAGCTTGTGCGTACATGTGTGTTGCAACCTGACCCCCCCCCCATTGCCCATATACTTGCAGTGGCCTATCAGTAGCTAGATGGGCAGTTGAGGGCCCAAAAGCTGCACCAAGGGGGTAAGTTATTTTCACGTTACATAATTCATTTTGTGTTAGAGCCAGGATTTTTCCTATCAACATTGAGGGTGACCCATGTCCAACCCCCAAAAATAGTTCTTTAAGCTGTTAAGTGTAGCACAATGTGAATGATGATACGCTTTGTATATTGATTTGTTAGAAAGGATCCCACCTGGTACCTGCTCACAACTAAAGAACTGTTCTGAGCAGACACATGGCTGCATAAACTCAACATATTCAACAGGTTCTTTTATTTTATGAGGGACAGTTGTACGAAACAGGCCAATAGTCTTTATTGTGTTAGATGTAATGCTCTTTCACTGTTGTGGATAATGTAATGGTAGCCCTATTACATGTAAAATAGCATACTAGGCACTTATGATACAGTGGATGTACTAAACGTCACATTGGTAAACTGGGATTCTGTACAAACAAAAGTGAGCATGTGATCTAAAATGACCAGTGACCACAGAATTGATGGCTACATTATGGAGTCAAAACATATGCGTATTTATATTCATCTATATACAGCTATACTGTTTCATACATGTTAAAAGTGAGAGATTGGCATGCAATTTTTGATAAAACACAGACAGGAATGTGTACACATTGGTGATGGCGTAATACATACCCAAAGCCATTCCTCAATGTTCTTTGTCATGTCCAGAGGAAAAATCAATGCTGGAGAAAAATGGGAAACTTAAAGGTATTGTAGAAGATGGATTGTTCCATCATATAAATGTATGAGTATCCCATCAGGAAAACTCAGAATCAGGCCAAACTTATGACTTATTTGGCAAATGTTAAAATGCATCAAGGTGTAATATGTTGTATATTGTGATTTACATTTCAATCGGTAAAGTAAATATCATTTATGAATGTACAATGTTTTGACTACAGTGGAAGCCAACATATTTAGTGAAACAATTTCACAAGGATACAATAAAGTTCAAGTAACTAGAGATATTTAGGAGTCAAATGTGAAGCATTGCTATGTACTGAAGTGTATTAGAAATATTTCAAGGGCTAAGTATTAACTTATGCTGTATAAGTTATTTGTCAATCCACACAAAAATGTGTTTCAGACTGTCTTCATCAGCATAGGTATGTACATAGTATGTGATACATTGCTAAGCTACTTCAGTACAGAATTCATGTATACATTCGGACAATTGTCATATACTTTGGTGACTTGAAGTAAGTGTACCATTGTTAAATGCCCAAATAAAGGTATCCTGCTTTCAGTTTATGCTACTATTGGTACACCACTGCAGAATTTGTTGACACACATTGATTCATATTTTACTTATTGAGAATGAAATCAATGCAGATTTGATGGTCTAGTGAACACACTGTACAAAATTATTTTTGATGTATCCCCTTTTTGTTGACATCGATTCACTATTCTAGACAACAAAGGCCAAACATTCAAAGGTGTGAAACAGTTCCTGGAAAAACATAATAATGGATAAGAGACAAGATCATACGTAATATAGGAGCTGTCATGGGGAATGCCACAACTGTGACCAAATGTTTTCTGAAAATGTTGCCTTATGCTAATGTAAAACCAAAGTTTGAGAGGTTTGAAGCAGGCGAAATATGAAAACTTGGGAACTGTTTTGTGATCAAAGTTCATGATCATTTCTGTTTGCACAGATCCAATAATACTATTGTATATGTCATTTCAGCATCATCCGGGGCAGGCGAATGAGAAGTTGCCAACATAGGTGAGGAAGCAGCTGTGTTTCTACTGTGGACACCACTGACACCAAGGAACCCAGGGGCACAGAGGGGGAGGGGTGTACAACTGAGTCTGTCAGCAAATCAACATCTTCTTCTGAGGCTTCCTACAGCAAGCACTCCCTAGTGGTGGCAGACTCTATTGCTCCTGTTACACCTGCATCCTTGCCTGCCACCTAGAGTGCCATCTCCACCCTCCCTCTTGCTCCCCCCAGTTGGCCACATCCACCACCCTACAAGAGGTGAAGTCTCCTTCTCTCCAGGCATCTCACCACCTGTTCTTGTCCCCCCAGCTGCGCGGAGTGAAAAAGCTATTGACCTCTCAGTAACATCTCTGTAGGCCAGACTGCACTACTGAATAGCCTCCATGGGCTTGGAATACAGAGGTCTTTTCTAAGTCCAGCCTCCTCACTGACTGTAGCCTCCCAACCATTCCAATCTTGTGTCCCCCTCCTGCCCCGTCCCCATTCCCTTTTCCTAGACTTGTCCCTCCCAAGCACACTCACACCTCACACAGACACAAGCAGCAGACTCACACAGAATCCCAAACATCACAAAACACAGCCATGCATCCAAACAGAATGACACCTCCCACCACCAGCACAACCACAGACACTGCAGTCACCACCATTCTTTCACTCACATGCACTACCACCACCACCTCAGCCACATCCACCACCACAAGCACACCCCCAGACACCACATTGACCCCCACACTCACATGCACTGCTACAAGCACACTCCCAGACACCACAACCACCACCACAGCCACACCCACCACCACAAGCAGTGCTTAATTTAATCCAGTGGTTTCTAGTGCTCAGCACCAGCACTTAATCATCAACACCAATGCTTGAGCACCAGTTAAGGACACATTCATTTTTGGTCGGCACAGGGAGATTAAGTGATTCGCAGAGAATCACAGAATGTTGAGCTGACTCTGGGGCTCGAACCTGGTACCCCAGCTCTATAGTTGGCAGCTCCGGCCTTTGCACCACATCCCTTCCCCACTTGTAGGGTTTGTTGGTACTGTGTTAGGCAGAGCTAACAGGAGAAATGGGCCGGTCGAAGCTGCATCCTGACGAGAGCCCCTGCACTTATTTATTTTTACAAATTAACCACTGACCACAAGTACACTCCCAGACACCACAACCACATGCACCACTCCCAGCATCTCCACAGCACCCACACCCACAAAGTAGAAATGCCCACAGTCACCCAAACAATAAAAAACAACAAAGCAACACACATCCAAACATGCATGACCTACACTAGACCCACAGACACCTGCACCCTCAACAGACATATGCACAACAGACATTTTCACATCATCTACCTCCCAATCCCAACACCCTCCTTAACATCCTACCCATTTTCCCTGTGAGAGTCGTATGTTTACCCTTGACCTGACCCCTGCCACACCTAAACCCACCACTCCCAAATGTACACCTACCCCTTCCAACCCAACCCTTCCACATCCCAACCCACCAATCGAAAGAAAGGAACCACCCTGAATACTCCCCAAGCTACCCCCTAAAAAATGCAAAGGCCTCATCCCAAAACCATGACCACCCCTCCCAAACCTATCCCCCTTCCAAGTAACATCTATGAGGTGCCTACTATGCACACTAGATGTAGACTTTCCCTTGGCAGTGCAGTTGGAGGCAAGCTGGGTGCCACGGCACACCTGTGTGCAGCACTTTCTGGACACCGTTTGGACTTGCATTTACCTTGTTTAGAAAAAGTTGAGAGACTTATCTCATTGTGAATAAATCACAATTTTACTTTTTTCACTAAGTTTATCCTGGCATTAATTTTCCTTTCCAATTGTTTGATTCCTAGCAATGTTTCTGTGTAAAATGTATAGTACATATTTTTCTTTTGCATGATGGCAGGGGCTACTACTTTTCAAATGTCTACTATGTTAAGTACATACACTGGATCACATGGTATGTGATAGTCATTTAAATTTAGGAGCACCCATTCAACATAGTAGTGGACACTTGCACTAACAAATAGATCTTGACACATTATTTAAGGATATTTTATCACAGGTATGTTTGTTTCACCTTGATTACTGATAAGTATTTACACATATGCATTGCACCTTGCAATATAATGTGCAAATTGAAATTGTATACAATACAGGACTTGCACTAGACAAAGGGAAATGTTACATGGATGATTAATGCAGAGTGCTTCAAATTTGGGACTGCCATTGATTTTTCGGGTAATCTATGAGGTGAGGGTTACAGCTTGTCTAGTGCAATTTCTGCATGATGTTACATTGCCCTTATCCCAATGATGTATAATGCATAAAAGTATTGTGACAATTTTCATAGATTTTTTAAACAGACCTGTATGCTGATTTTTTAGATTTTTTATCTGATATCCATTTCAGTTCGAGTGTCCTTTTTTTGGAAGGCAGCTGGCACCAAATTTATGAACACAATGTGGTTATTCAGGTGTGTTACTTTAAAATTCTTAAACATCAACATTAGAAACATATGCATTGTACTTGGCCTGCTATAGCTTGTGTGAGTGATTTAAAAATGCACGAGTCCTGAGCAAATGTGAACAGTTAACAGGGAATCGGGGAGGTTACCTTTGGTTCTGTTGACAACGGTGTTGATTTGCATCATGATCAGCCAGCAGAAGAAGAGACAGGGTGTGTAGGAACAGGTCTGTTAGTAATGGGGGGTCTCTAGTTGGTAAAGGTATGCACCTTAAAAACTGTGCGCAGACTCTGCCGTGGCAGGTCTGAGACACCTTTGAAAGGCTACTTGTGTAGGTGGCATGACCACTGCTGCAAACCCGCTGATAGCATTTGATTTACAGGCCCTGGACATGAACAGTGCACTGTACTAGAGACGGACTAGTAAATCAAATATGCCAATCATCAAAAATCAATCATAACACAATTTACAGTAGGAGCTCCTGCACTTTAGCACTGAATAGCAGTGAAAAAGTGTGCAGAGACACTAAACCAGCAAAAATGAAGTCCAGCATGCCATTAAAAACAGGAGGTCAGAAAGCAAAAAGACATGGGGGATACATCAAAAGATGCCAGGTCTAACAGGGTCCACAGTGGTACAGGAAGTGGGAAGGTGAGAAAAGGTGAGGTAGTGTCTTTTATGTGTTCCATTCCTCCAGCGTAGGTGTGGAGGTTACCCCACCACATTTGTGTTGGCAGGAAGTCACATTGTGATTGGCCCAGCGGACAAAGTGGCTGTACCACCATCAACGCAGCCAAGATTTTCTGGCAGTGACGGCGGTCTTTCGTCTTTGCAATCGCTAACATCTATATGAGGTGGGTGGACCCTCAAGCCTGCAGGTGGGAAGACTGCTGAAAAATCCACAATGGAACCCAATCCGCCATGATCTAAATTACGCCCTTGGTGTCTGTTAGAATGAGTTACCGCCACCTCCTCCTACTGGCTTCAGTTTTTCCCTGCCTTTAGTCTATGTGGTTCCATACCCGCCGGTAGATCACTTAGAGCATGATTAGGCTCAGGTGTTGATTATCCTGCTCATCCCTGTTCTTTACTGTAAGGGCACAGTCTAAAATATTTTGGCCCTGGTGCAGAGCCACGAGTCTCTCACAATCCCTGATTGGGGCTGGCACTTGCTTGGCAGCTGCTCTCTCCTCAGAAGATTGTTGGCCTGATTGCTTCTGTGTTGAATCCAAGCTTGCAGTCTTCCTTGACCTTCGCAGCAGTTGTATTGGCCTATGTGACTGCAGCAGGGAAAGCTGCATTGTGGAGAATGGGATCCTCTTCATGGCTGGTCCGGCTGATGCTTGTTGCAGCTCCACTCAGGCTGTTTGGGTCAAGATTGATGTAGCATAATGCAGCCTAACTTGATCAAAAGTGGTGACCATGATCAAGTTTCTCAGGTCTAGTGTTGGGCCATGGTTTCGGTCATGCAATGTGTTGGGTTTCACTGCAGCTCTTGGGCATTTTGTGATACAGGTAGATGCAACACTGTGTATTGACAAGTTGAGCTCCATGGTTCAGAACACACCACAATCTTCACAGCTCAGGCACACTGGCTCAGGTCAGACCGCAATCTTCAACAGTTCAAGTACAGCGGCACAATCGTGAATCCAGTCAAACCGGGTTTCTCAGATCAAGTATTGCGATTCAAGGAACACGCCAATTCAAAGTTTGGGAACAATGTCTCAGGCTGTGCCATAATTCTAATGATCCCACCCACTGCCAGCAACCTTTCTTAAAAAGGCCAAAGGTTCATGGTGGTTCTTGAACATTAGTCCTTACCTCGGTGTGCCCCTTGGTACCTCACCCTACCTCGTCATCCGTGTGGTGTGCATATTACAGACTGTCAACAAATAGTGATATGGGGCAGTAAACCTGAGGCATATAGCTTGTTAAATGATACATTATACACTATTCATGGTTCATAGTTATGGACTCCACTTAGTAAATATAGGAACTAAGTTAAATAATTGTTTTTATTGTTATTGGTTGCTTTCAGACATCCCTGATGAAAGAAACAACTTCCAGTTCCTAATTAAGGCTTTCAAGCGGCTTGGCCTGCACCTAGCCATGCTTGAACAGAAAGGAGGTCCTCAGTGGCAAGGGCTGCACAATAAAATCCTGCCAGATCACCTGAAAGATCTACAGCTATTTGGAAGGCCAAAGGTCTTTAAACCATGTCCAGGGAAGACTTGATGCTTCGCATTGAGACTTTCTGATTAGTAGAACTTTCTGGTGCTTCTTGGAGTTGATAGATCCCAGAAGGCGATCCACTCTGGGGTGGAACTCCATTTGAACACTGCTGAGATTCTTTCAAGGGTCGGGGATGTATTTCAGATACGTCGTTGAATTGTTGGATAGAAAAAACTCTTCAGAGCATTTTATCACAAACGGTCATAGATATATATAGAATGATGGCCTGAGATCGTTGTAGGTTTAAAGACGTTATAAGTGTGCACAAACGAAAACTCTCAAAGTCATTTGTAAAGGAATTATGTGCAAATATTATTATGTGCTCTTGGATTGTGTACCAAAAACTGTTGATAATCTTTCTTTATTGCTTCTGATGACACAACTGATTACTTCTTGTGGTGTAATCCATGTAACATGTGATGCACCTGAAAGTACGATGAACGTACGGGTATGAGTGGATGATTGGTTGATTGGATCTCTTGATGTGTGAGGGTGGCTAGTTGACTGGACCTCCTGCTCAGGCACAATGGTAATTTCCTACGTTTGAATGCTATGTGAACCATAAAGTGTGTTTTTTAGGAAACCCTTGTAAAAAAAAAACATGGAATTCACAGCTACAGCATAACAAGACAGAGGCACTGATCATGTAAAGGTACAGAGCAGGCAATTTCAGGTGGCGTGTTCATTATCATTGTTTCAAGGGAGGTTTTTGAAGGAAAGACATGAAGTCTTGTTTAGAGAGGTGCCCATACCATGTTACCTAAAGAGGTGAAACAAATTGATGTTTAGAGAATCACTCTAAACAATACCAAGAGATGTTCAAAGACAAGCTCACTGTTCGTTCTCTCTGTATCTCCTTCTATAGTCTACTTTATTTTAATAGTTTATTGTTTGTTCTCAAGCCCCCTTCCCTTGGGGGTCATCAGTCAGGCTCTGTTAAACTTCAATTTGCGGCGGCCATCATTTTTCCACAGGTGATTTTATCATCCATACTTCCTTATTGATTTACACAGAGAGAAGCAGTTCTTCCTCTGTTTTGTGTCTGACATCCAGGAATCGCACAGGAGACTCAGAGGCCCATTAACACCAAATAATATAGATACCTCTCCACAGTCCTCCCCATCCGCAGACCCACCATCCTAGGAGCATGCTGCGTGTCACCCCTCACGGATAGTCACTCCTACTGGAGGGATGTCAGGTTACTTCCCACTCTGCAGGCAGGAGGACATATAGGTACTTCAGGGCAGGTAATCAATCCTGGCAGCAAGGGTTGGGCTCAGCTTTGTTTGTACAACAGTCCTCTGAGTACTCTGTGGTGCACTCCCTTCCTTGGTGATAGAGAAATTAGACCTTTAACAACTGGGTCAGTGTGTTCCATTCCCATTCATTCTTAGCACTTTCAGAACTAGATTGGTAGGTTCTACTTTCAAGGATCATCTTCAGGCTGTTCTCCAGAAACACCAGTTATGTAGAGTGATGTTCGTCACAGGAGAATTGTTTCCAGTTTGGCACACCCTTTGCACAGGGACAAAGAAGAGTGAGTTTCTGCAGCTGGTTGTCATCAGCCACACTGAAAAGTGATCAGAGGATGACAAAAGGTTGGCCTCACCTAAGGGATCCCTTTTTACCTTAAACAACAGTAACAACAGTCCCACCTTCACCCACCGGCTACCAAATGACAATGCTGAATAAGGATGGGCGGCAAATTCCGTTCCGCTCGCGGAACTTGCGAAATTTCGGCATTTTCGCGTTCCATGTGGAACACGAAAATGTCGAAATTTCCGCGATTCGCGGCGGTACGGAAATATGCAGAGCAGGATTCATTCTTGCACGATGCTCCTGTCACTAAACCTCAGCAGGAAGCACTTACAGACATAAATAAAGCAGGTGCCCGAGTTGAAGCTCAAATTCAGTAACGCATTAATCAGCACAAAACATTTGTGAGCATGGTCGAGGCTAGGCAGGTATGCTTTCTCCCCATATCTACAGTCAACGATTTGCTGTAATCCTTGATGGAGCTCTGTGCACCCATGAGTTTCTCAAGCGCAATCCCCGTGTAGTTCCTGACACCAGAAGGGTCTGTCTCCTCATCTGTTGCTCTGATCGGTCTCTGGCCCTTTATAAACAAGAGGCATGTGAACTGCTTGGAAGCCCCGCCCGTTTGGCCCCGGCCCACACACCAGCGGTGTGCAAAGTCTTCCTGCCCTTTCCCCCACTATGATGGAAAGCTCACTCGAGGGACCCCGGCGCCCGTCGGCGCAGTGGCAACGTTACAGACACACCTGGTCACTGTAGACAACTCTTCTGGCCCTTTATGCAGCTGTACTGTAGGAAAAGCACTATATATTTACCAAACGAGGTAGCACTTACTGATTAGCCAGTAGAAAGTACTCCAGTTGAGTAGAGGTATTGCACAAAACGGTGGCATCTTCTTGGGTAAATATGCAGGACAGTATTCATTCTGGCACGATGCTCCTGTCACAAAAATTAAACCTCAACATGAAGCACTTACAGATATAAATAAAGCAGGCGCCCGAGTTGAAGCTCAAATTCAATAATGCATTAATCAGCCCAAAATCTCCACGAGCACGCGAAATCTTGCGTGTTCGCAGAGATTTTTTGCCATTTCGCTAAATTTTGCGAAAGGCAATTTCGCAAATTCCGCCCACCCTTAATGCTGAAGGAAGACAAATCAGTAGCTCCTCACAACAAAAGGCTAATTGAAGTTATACATTTATAAAGTGATCTTGTCTCCATTTTGCCACTTTGGTGTGAAGGTCTCCTCCCTCCAGTTTCAGGAACATTAGCAAAACACTTACAGTGTCTGGCAAAACAACATCATCTCCATCTTGTGTCCAGTGGTAGGTTTGGGGTATCCAAAATGGAACCCAGGCCTCCAGTACTCTGATTCACACATACACACCATATATGTACTACACAGGCCACACACACAATGTGAACTTGGGATGTGAGCAGTAGGATCCGGGTTAGCTCACCGAAATGAAACATTGCACAGTTGGGTCAGTAGGCCCCTATTCCAATGAAACAGATAAAAAGGGATTGCCACAAATATGGATTCACAAACCATAGTATGCTGTCACCACCATTCCCTGTACTACACCCATGACAGAGACAGTAATCCATTGGTAGTCCAATGTAGGCACAGTTAATACACCCCTTAAGGTCACAGGACAAAAGAAGGCCCTCTTTTATGTCATGTAAAAGGCCTGGGTCTCTGCGCATGCAATAGATTAGTGTGAGGCTAGGGCAAACATGTTAAAAACTGGATATCAGATACATGCAGTCGGGCACTCATGAAAGGGGAACACATCGGAACACCTTGCAGGGGACATTCCTGTCCCAGTACATACTATGGGGCCAATTACGATCACGTCAGGAAACTCTTCCGACCAAATCGGTCTCGGAATCATTTCTGAACGAATCGGGTTGTGTGAGTCCGACCGACCAATTACGATGCTTCCCAACATCATTCGGTCGGACTCGCATTGACTTCAATGGGAGCCTGTGTTGTGAACGAGAACACAGGCTCCCATTGGAAAAAAGGAGTGGGTGGTGAAAATCTTGCACTCTGTGGCAGGCACCCCATAGTGCCTGCCACACTGTTGCAAAGAGGGGTCCCAAGGGTACCCCCACGGGCCCCAAACAAAGGCCTCAGGGTGAAGAGGGGCCTGCTATGGGCCCCCAAAGTCAGATTCCAACAGCCATTTTGTGTCAGGCAAACCGAATCAGAACGGCTGTCCGAATTCGGTCATCGTAATCGCTCAGTAGGAAACCGTGTCCATAGGGCGGTACTGTTGGACTTGGCCCTTTTTGCAGGGTCATCCCTGAACATTTTGCCTTCCTCCTGTAATTTTTCTGTCCTGTTGTTGGCTGTTTTATGACTCTGGGCACTTTACCACTGCTGATCAGTGCTAAAGTGCATATGCTCTCTATTGTAAATTCATGTATTGATTAGTGACTCCATGATAGGATTATTTGATTTACTTGTCAGACCCTAGTACAGTGCACCATCTGTGCCCGGGGCCTGTAAATCAAATGCTGCTGGTGGGCTTGCAGCACTGGTTGTGCCACCCACCGAAGTAGCCTTTAAGGAGTGTCTCAGGCCTGCCAATACAGAGCCTGTGTGCAGTCTAGTACTGCCATGTCAACTTGGCAAGTGCACCCAATTGCCAGTCCCTAAACCTTCCCTTTTCTACATATTAGTCACCCCTAAGGTAGGCCCAAGGGCAGGGTGCATTGTATGTAAAAGGTAGGACATGCCCTGATGTGTGTGACGTGTCCTGATAGTGAATTACAGCCAATTTCGCTATTGCAAGGCTTCCTGTTCCCATAGGCCAGAATGGGCAGTTTAGTTATAACATCTTATAATCCTAACTGACTCAGGGAACTAGGTAGGAATTCAAGTTTAGTATGCCTTTACTCAGAATGATAAAATACATATTTTAGTAAAGTTGGTTTTAACATTCTGTGTTTGAAAATACCACTTTTAGAAAGTAGGTATTTTCTTACCTAACCATCCAGCCTGCCTCTGCTAGCTTGTGTATTGTGTTTCTGGTGTTGTGAGTGACAGGGGCTGGGGATTCCAGGAGACAGGGTGAGTCAGCACAGGGCTGAATAGACCTATCTGCATGTAGAGTGGTGGGAGGAGTCAGCACCTGGGTCTAAATAGGGCTGTGCCTGACTTCCACAATGCTGGCTCCACCTCCTGTGGTGCTTCTGATGACCCTGGCCTACACTGTCAAAAGAAAGAATGAGTCCTGTCAACAAAGTGCTCCAGGACTACACAGAACCGGTTTGGACTAGGTACAGGCCCCTCTGCCTACAGAGGACAAAGGATTTAGTAGTATAAATATGGGGACCAAGGCACCTAGACTTTAGATTACTGCTGGGAATCAAGACGACCCCTTTGCCAAGGAGAAGAACAAAGGAAGCTGAAGGAGGAGACGCATCACCTCCCCTGCACTGCAGTAAGGAACCGACGCATCACCTTCCCTGTGACCTTTTAGTTTGTATCGCATGACGCATCCAAGGTACTTTGAGAGTAAAGTGTCACATTTACCATCTACATTGAACTAAGCTATTTTCTACCATTTTAAAGTCTATTTATGAGTACAGTATTGTGGATTTTTGTAGTTTGGTCTTGTGTTAAGTCTAGTAAAGATTACTTATTTTTCTAAACTGGTGTGGTGTCCATTTGTAGTGTTTTCACTGTATTACTGTATGTGTTCACAAATGCTTTACAAACTGCCTCTGAGATAAGCCTGTCTGCTCATGCCAAGCTACCAAGGAGGTTAGCAGGGGTTATTTTTGGAGTGTACCCCCTTACCCTGACTAGAAGAAATTGTTCCTATTTGGTCAAAGATACCTACCTCTGTCAACTAGAGACCCCCAGTTCTAACATTGGTGGTCAGCGGTGAGGATTCTGGACTTGCATTTGTGACTCATATACAGTAATTGGTGTACTCTGCTAGTGAGTGCAGACCAAACGCGACCACATACTGTTTTCTGGTATCCTCCTGGAAGTATTTTTTGATGCTATGACTCTGGTTAGTTGTTGCAAAATGGAACTCGACTTCTGGCAGATGTTCAGCTACTCAATGAAGGAGCTACATGTGTTTTGCAAGGAAAGAGGGCTGCCTGTGAAGAGAAGGTCCAGGGAGGATCTATAGCCATCCCTATTTCAGTATGAGATACCCAGCTGGAAGGCAACACTGTCAGTTGAGTCTAAGGAGGAGGAATACTCCAAAAGTGAGGAAGAAACAGAAACAGATGCCTTGTTTCTCGCTTATGACCAGAGGCTGAGAGAGATTGATGAGGAGCTGAGAAAGCTTGATGAGGCCAAAAGGGCCTTAGCCCAAGAAGAAGAAAGTTGGGAAGATCAGGAAGTGAGCTTTGTTGAGTTGGTGGTGGGATCCAGCTCAGATGGTGGCAGCAAAATTGAATTTTCTAGTGCTGAGGGATTAGTACACACACCCAGAGATGCGGCGCCTGACTTGAAGGAGGGGGATAATTTACACCAGGAGGTTCTAGGATATCAGGTAGCTCCAGTGGTGTGCAGTGTCCCTGAGGTGAAATGGGAGACTGGTGTAGGGGTTCATGGTCCTAGTGGTGGGTGGGACACTCTACTGACTCTAGATGAGAGGTGCAGGGAGAGGGGTTCCCCCATGGTTGAAGTCCTGGTGTGTGAGTGTGAAGACCACCTAGAAGAGTGTGGGTTGAGTGACAGAGGCAGTCAGATACTGTTTTGCCAATCTCAGGAGAGTGGTGTGGAGTACGGGTGCAGGGCACTGGATGGTGAGGTGAAGGATAGTTTGGTTAACCCTTGTAGGGGGCTGTGTGATCCAATTGTGGGAGAGCATATTGTAAGTCCCCGTTTTATTACAGAGCTATACCAACACCTGTTGGAGAGTGAGTTCTCTGACGCCAGAGAGCTCACGTTGGAGGCAAACCTTTTGGTGGATTCCAGAGGGTCTGGGGAGGCATTGGAGAGTGACCCTAAGGGGAGTGGCTCAGGTATCTTCCAAGCCAGAGTGGGGGAAGTGGTTCAGAGTAGCCCAGCTAGATCCCGTTGTAGTGGGAGCGGTGTAGGGCCTCGCGTCCTGTCTTTAAATGGAAGGAATGAAAATGGGTTATGTTCCGATAGTGCCCAGCCTCAGTCTCAGAGCCTGGATGGTTCTTTAGGGGAACACCAGGTGGGGAGCCTAGTCTGTCCTGATGGTCCGCCCGTTGAGGGGGATCCCCTTGTGTCTAGTGAACTGGGAGTGTCTGTAAGCAGGCCTCCATCAGTTCTGGTGTCTGGCAGTGCCACTCCTAAGTGGAGGGTGCAGAAGTCCAGAGTGAGGGGTGAGAGGGGGAAAAAGTTCCCAGTGGAAAACCAGTGGGTCGGGGGCCAGCCAGAAGGGCTGAGTCACCGATGAATGACCATGGTGACACCACTTCTGCCCTGGGGGATCTTCACGCACTGTCGGATGGACAGGGATCAGGAGATCTGTGCCAGGCAGAATGTCACACGACACATGAGTTGTTTGTCACCCTCAGGGGACATATGTGCTCCCAATGAAGTCCTGGTGCGCTGGGCAAGTGTTCAACCGCAGGGGTTGGTCCCTGGGTTAGGTAGCCAGGTTCAGGTGTTGTCTGACCCAGGATGGGACAACTGTAAACTGTGTCCTGACCGGTTTGTCTTCAGGGGGTACTGCTCCAGTTGAGAGGGTGCATTACTCTGGAAGGGGGTGCAGAGGGAGGGAGTCCTCACCTCTGAACCCGGTTCAACTGGAGGGTTTAGGCCCTAGGTTGGAGGGCCAGGTTCAAGGTGTTCCCTCTGACCTGGAAGCCCAATTGCAGGATAGAACCCCTGAACTGGTGGGTGAATTGTACAGAACACCTGCTACAGGCACCCTGACAATTCTGGAAGGGAGTATCACTCTAAGTGGGAGGGTACAGAGCCCCAAGGAGGAGGAGGACCGGGTGTGGGAAAGCCCACCCCAGTCTCCTGTCCAGCTGCCGGGTACAGGCCCGGGGCTGGTGGGTCAGTGCCAGGATGTCACACCTGAGCTGACAGGAGGGAGAGTGGACAAAGGGTGCCAAGCAGATGGGGCTACCGCCCCCTCTCTGACGCCACTGAGGTTTGAGAGCCCTGAGCGGCATAAGGCCTGGGTCTCATCACTTACTACTGTCAGTGGGCACTGTGGCTTGCTGTCTGTCTGTTGGGACACACCTGTGAGCAAGCTAAGGTTAGGTGCTGCACAGGAGGTGTCCACAGGTGAGGAGAAGGGTTCCCCATGGGTTAGCTTGGTGGGCCCTGAGAGTATGGATAGAGGCATCCAAATGGGATCAGATTGGCGTAGAACTGGAATATGTCCCTGCTGTTGCGGGCCAGGGTCCATGTTCTATCGCCCAAAGCAGGGAAGCCCATGAACATAGTGATTGGTCTACCCTGCATTTTGGCTGGAAAGGGATTGTGTTGGACTTGGCCCTTTTTGCAGGGTCATCCCTCAACTTTTTGCCTTCCTCCTGTATTTTATCTGACCTGTTGTTGGCTGTTTTATGACTTTGGGCACTTTACCACTGCTGATCAGTGCTAAAGTGCATTTGCTCTCTATTGTAAATTCATGTATTGATTAGTGACTCCATGATTGGATTATTTTATTTACTTGTCAGTCCCTAGTACAGTGCACCATGTGTGCCCTGGGCCTGTAAATCAAATGCTGCCGTTGGGCTTGCAGCACTGGTTGTGCCACCCACAGAAGCAGCCTTTAAAGAGTGTCTCAGGCCTGCCATTGCAGAGCCTGTGTGCAGTCTAGTACTGCCATGTCGACTTGGCAAGTACACCCTATTGCCAGTCCCTAAACCTTCCCTTTTCTACATATTAGTCACCCCTAAGGTAGGCCCAAGGGCAGGGTGCATTGTATGTAAAAGGTAGGACATGCCCTGATGTGTGTGACATGTCCTGATAGTGAATTACAGCCAATTTCATTTTTCACTAGTGCAATGCTACCTGTTCCCATAGGCCAGAATGGGTAGTTTGATTATAACATCTTATAATCCTAACTGACTTAGGGAACTAGGTAGGAATTCGAGTTTAGTATGCCTGAATTCAGAATGATAAAATACATCTTTTAGTAAAGTTCGTTTTAACATTCTGTGTTTGAAAATACCACTTTTAGATAGTAGATATTTTCTTACCTAACCATTCAGCCTGCCTCTGCTAGCTTGTGTATTGTGTGTCTGGTATTGTGAGTGACAGGGGATGGGGGATTCCAGGAGACAGGGTGAGTCAGCACAGTGCTGAATAGACCTATCTGCATGTAGAGTGGTGGGAGGAGTCAGCACCTGGGTCTCAATAGGGCTGTGCCTGCCTTCCACAATGCTGCCTCCACCTCCTGTGGTGCGTCTGATGACCCTGGCCCACACTGGCAAAAGAAAGAGGGAGTCCTGTCAACAAAGTGCTCCAGGACTACACAGAACCGGTTTGGACTAGGTACAGGCCCCTCTGCCTACAGAGGACAAAGGATTTAGTAGTATAAATATGGGGACCTAGACTCCAAGACTTTAGATCACTTCTGGGAATCAAGACAACCCCTTTGCCAAGGAGAAGAACCAAGGAAGCTGAAGGAGGAGACTGCCACTGTGCTGTGCTGTTGGGGTTGGCCTGCAGTGTTACTTTATTGCCAAGGAATGGAGAAAAGGAACTTTGTGTGTACTTTTGAAATCTTCAAGAAGAATCTCCAAGGGCTTGAACTGTGCTTGCCTCCTGCCTGAAGTCTCAGGGATACAAGACTTCACCACCAGCGCCCCTGAATTCACTTGCTGTGGAATTCTGCCTGCAAGAAGTGCCTACTGTTGTTTTGGCCCTCTGAGAAGACTGCGAGTTGCTGGGAGCTGGAAGCGCGACGCAACGAGGAGAAGCGTGTCGCCACCGCAGCACTTGCCGTTGCATCACCGAAGAAGCGTGCTGCCGCTGCCGCTGTTTACCGTCGCATCATCGACGGAGCGCGTCGCATCACCGGGGAAGCGTGTCACCGCCAGGTCTCCGTCGCATCACCGGAGAAGTGTGTCACAGGGCCTGTCGTGGCTCAGAAGTTACCGAGTTTGCCGCACGGCCGTCGGGCATGCACGCATCGCATCCAACGTTGTCGCATCGCATCAAGACACCATTTTCTTGCATCACACCGGATCATCGCATCGAGGCGCCATCTTGTCACATCGCCATGGATCACAGTAAGAAACCGACGCATCACCTCCTCTCCGGTAAGGAACTGATGCATCACCTCCCCAGCGCTGCATTAAGGAGCCGGCGCATCACCTCCCCCGAAGCAAGGAACTGACGCATCACCTTCCCTGCGACCCTTTTGTTTGTATTGCGTGATGCATCCAAGGTACTTTGAGAGGAAAGTGTCACATTTACCATCTACATTGAACTAAGCTATTTTCTACCATTTTAAAGTCTATTTTTGAGTACAGTATTGTGGATTTTTGTTGTTTGGTCTTGTGTTAAATCTAGTAAGGATTACTTATTTTTCTGAACTGGTGTGCTATCCATTTGTAGTGTTTTCACTGTATTACTGTATGTGTTCGCAAATGCTTTACATACTGTCTCTGAGATAAGCCTGTCTGCTCATGCCAAGCTACCAAGGGGGTGAGCAGGGATTATTTTTGGAGTGTACCCCCTTACCCTGACTAGAAGAAATTGTTCCTATTTGGTCAAAGATACCTACCTCTGTCAACTAGAGACCCCCAGTTCTAACATTGGTGGTCAGCGGTGAGGATTCTGGACTTGCATTTGTGACTCATATACAGTAATTGGTGTACACTACTAGTGAGTGCAGACCAAACTCGACCACATACTGTTTTCTGGGGTCCTCCTTGAAGTATTTTTTGATGCTATGACTCTGGTTAGTTGTTGCAAAATGGAACTCGACTTCTGGCAGATGTTCAGCTACTCAATGAAGGAGCTACATGTGTTTTGCACGGAAAGAGGGCTGCCTGGGAAGAGAAGGTCCAGGGAGGATCTAGAGCCATCCCTATTTCAGTATGAGATACCCCGCTGGAAGGCTGAGATAAGACTGTCTGCTCGTGCCAAGCTACCAAGGGGGTGAGCAGGGGTTATTTTAGGAGTGTACCCCCTTACCCTGACTAGAAGCAAGTGTCCCTATTTAACCAAAGGTACCTACCTCTGCCAACTAGAGACCTCCAGTTCTAACAGGTACGAATCGGCTCTGGATGAGTCGGTCTGTCCAAATGCTGTTCGGAACCAATTTAGACAGCCTGAACGGTTTCCAGGCATCGTAATCGGTCATTGCGAAATGTGTACAATTTGGTTGGAAGCAAGGGTTCCGAATTGGGTTCTGAGATAACGAATCCGATTCGGAGACTTTCCAGGACGGCATCGTAATCGAACCCTATACCTTGAAATTCCCATCCTCAGTATTCAGGTAACCACAATATTCTGTCAACAATGTAATGAACCACTGATATTGTTAATTTGATATTAAGGCTCCTAACCTTTAATGAACAGTCTCTGATTTGTATTTACTGTTTTAATGGTTTTTATTGACAAAACTGAACTCAAATTAAGATGTACAACTTATCAGCACCTATATGCTAACATATGACAGGAAAATGATAGCAGTGCCATAATCCTATCAAACACACTTGAATTAATTAAAAGCAGTTTAATAAATTATAAGACTATTATTCAAATTACATCAACATTAATGGAATAAAGCAATCTAAGATATCAATTTATTAGAAGACACGAAACACATTTTTGGGAAAGCTTTGGAAGGAAAAAAAAAACTAAACGTTTGGGAATGTGTGCTGTTTATGGTGACATTTTGCCGAGGTCCTTAAAAATTTCTCAAAATTACACCTTTAGAGTAAAATGTGGTGTGGCACTTTATTGTCAGACTATTTTCATGTGAGGGTCTACTTCATGCAAAAAAGGCCTGCGAGATAACAACAGGAGATGGGTTCAAGCACATAAATGAACGTTTACGACAGCTAAAAAGGGTTCTAGCATGTACAAACCCTATTTTGTGAGAAGGTAACCTATTACCGACTAGCAAAATAGGGTTTGCTAGTCGCTATTAGGAAGAGGCATGCCAAGGGCATCCCTTCCTACCAGCGAGTGGCAGGGGGTGTACGGTTGTTTGTGACTGCAAATGTGGTCGCAAAACAATCCCAGTTAACAACAATTTCAAATTTGTGGTAAGCCAGTCGCAAACAGGAAGGGGTCCCTATGGGACCCCTTCCCCTTTGTGTTAGGCAGCAAAAATATTTTTTAAGACCAGGCAGTCCATAAAAAATGAAAAGAAAACGTTTCATTTTTTTCTTTTAAAAGCATTCTGTTTTCCTTTCAGGAAAACAGGCTGCATTTGAAAAAAAAATGTTGCTTTATTTAAAAAGCAAACACAGATATTGTGGACTACTGTCCCCCAGCAGGGCACTATCCCTGTGATTGTAGCTGATTCCCAATGGGTCGCAAATTGCGACCTGCCTCTTGAATATTGATGAGGCAGGTCATTTTCGACCACATTGGGAATCACTAAATGTGTCTGAGACATATACGTTTGTTCCTTTTTCCAAGTTGCAAATTGCTAAATGGGAATGGTCGTTCATTTGGCTCTTAGTCCTTTGGGACAGCTGATCTTTCATCCTGAAATCTTTTTGGTCCGTTTGGGATGAGTCATGTTTTTTAAAACATTTGTTATCAGGTTTTCCAAAAACATAGCTAGTTAGTGGACCCCACTCATAATTATAATATAAATCACAGCAGAAATATAGTGCTACACAATAATACATGCTTTAGGAAAACTCAAGTTTCTATAACTTTTCTAAAATCACTTTGTTTCTGGTCATTCTTGTTTTCTTGGGTACAGTGCTGAGAGTTTGCTGGCTTGTACAGAGAAAGATCTTCCACCTATACCCTATTTTTTTTTAAGGAGGCATGATTAGTAGCATTGCCATTCTTGAGCTCTTGTTCTTTCTTTGGTGTAAAGTTTGAAGTGAAAGTGGAGAAAAATGTATCTCGTTCTTTGCCTTATGAGCGATGTAGAGCACAGTGAAGGATGCTCTTTCTGTAACAGGTGACCCATGTAGTGCTGTTAGGGCGGGGACAATGTGGTGACGTCTGTTTATACTAAGGGCATGTCGGGCAGTTGCATTCTGAATTCATGACGTTTGAGCAGTGGTTTTGTTAGTTAAATGGACAGGACATTGGCATAGTCTAGGTGTAACAGTATCTGGGCTTTGTACCATTGGAACATTTGGATGAAGTCTATGCAGGGGAAATCTGTCCTAGTGCTCTCCTGCTGCTGATAGAGCTTTATATGTAGACCTGATTTTCAAGTGACAGTTTGAAGTCCATGATCACTCCAAAGCTCTTTAACTTCGGTGGATGTTGCAGAGGAGATCCCATCTTTGTTAGCTATGCTTTTTATATTCCATATGATTGGATCTCAAATTAGACGGCTGTAGTTTGAAGTGATTTTGAATCAACCGGCTTCTTACCATTTTGTAAGTGCAGATATCTTGAGGTCTGGCAGGATTTCCACTTTCACAATTGCCTGAATGTTGCAAAGTTATAGCAGAAGCGTTTAAACACGCTTATAAGATCAGAAAGTGTGGCCAGCTGACGCCAACTAATAGAGTTGTAATAATTGAACGTTGCAAGAATGGTGAAGGTGAGAGCTTCCATCTTGGATTTGGCTAGATTATATTCTTTAAAGAATGTGTGGCGTGTTTTATATCCAAATAAACCTGGATATACATACTATTCGGCACCACATCGCCAGTATTCAAGAATAGATATGGCCTGGGTTTCAGAAAGCCTTTTACCACTTGCAGATATTGAACTATGCCCCAAAGTGTCCTCTGATCATAACCCTATAATTTTTTCTTTTTATGCAAAATGCTCTACTAAAGCTACTCGTCCTTTTTCGTTTCCTAAACAGCTAGTGTCGAATGAAGAATATCGGATCTGTATTGGGAAACAAATATCTGATTTTTTTACAGATAATATTGGGTCTGCTTCACCCTTGGTTGTATGGGATGCAATGAAAGCCTATATAAGAGGTGCTACCCAGCAGTTTATATACAAGCAAAATAAACTAATGAACAGCCAAATTAATTATGCTTTTCAAAAACTTACTAGGGCTGAAATAGAACACGCTGATGCAGTATTGCATCGAAGGGTAGAACAAGACCATCTCTATAGACTCCTTCTGGAGCAGAAGGCTGTTGTTAATAGCTTTTTAATGGAAAAAGTTGCGGGTTGTTATACTAAACACAAGACACTACAGCATGAATACGGGGACAGGATCGGGAAAATTCTGGCTTTCCAAATTAGGGACAATCAGCAAAAAACCAAGATCAAGGTCTTAAAGGGGGAAGGGGGGGTTCTCTTTAAGGAACCCGCCCAAATAGTTGATCAATTTTCAATATTTTACAAAAAATTGTACTCACCAGACTTAGGTCAGGCGCCGGTGGATCCACTCGCTATCTTGAATTATCTACATCAGAGTAATCTTCCTCAGTTGACGGATGAATATGCAATCACTTTAGAACAAGATATTACGGAAGAGGAGGTATCTAATGCTATAGAAGGGCTCACATCAGGGAAAGCTGCAGGTGAGGATACCCTCCCAGCAGAATTCTATAAATGTTTCAAAAACCTCTGAGTTCCCTTACTCTGTAAACTGATATCTCAAGTCGCTAGCTCAGGCCAAGTACCACCTTCCTGGAATCTGGCTAATATTATTTTTTTCCTTAAAAAAAGATAAATATCCTAAAGATCCTGGTTCGTACCATCCAATTTCTTTAATTAATACAGATGTTAAGGTGTTTGCCAAAATATTGGCCACCCGATTAGCCCCTTTGATGACTAAATTAGTTTCTCTTCAGCAACACGGTTTTATCTTTGGGAGGGATTCAACTGCCCATGTTCATACAACAATAGCCGCTTTTGATGCTGCAGAGAAACTGAAAATTGATTTTGGTATGATTTTACTGGATGCAGAAAAGGCATTTGATCGGGTGGCCTGGGACTATCTATGGGCAACACTTTCTAGATATGGGGTTAAAGAAAAGTTTTCTGAATTTGATAACAGCCATGTATAAAGATCCGAAAGCAAAATTGCTTTATTGTAATATTATTACTAAATATTTCCCTATAAGGCGCGGTACGAGGCAGGGGTGCCCTCTTTCACCCCTATTATTTGCTTTGTATATCGAGCCATTTATTAGAACTTTATTGGCTAATAAAAGAATTTCCCCGCTGAATATTGTACATCGCCCCCTTAAATTAATGGCCTATGCCGATGACATAGCTATGACTACTACTAAACCTAAGGAGGCTTTAGAACAAATTACTCTAGAGGCAAAAAAATGTGGTCAATTCAGTGGCTATAAACTTAATCGCAGCAAAACTCAAGTTCTGCTTAACTATCAATCGCAAGATTTGATCGAAGGAGTCTGTGAGAAGGCTACCTACTTAGGAGTTCACATTTCTGCTAATATAAAATTAATACATTTATTGAACTATACCTCTGAGTATCTTGGGCAGATCCAATATCATTAAAATGAATATTCTTCCTAAATTTCTTTATGTGTTTAGATCAATCCCATTACATATTCCGAATGCTTTCTTTAAAAAACTAGATGGAATTTTTAGTAGTTTTATTTGGGGATATCGGAAGGCAAGAAGGGCTATAGCATTAATTAAACTCCCTTATAATCAGGGAGGATTAGATCTACCTGACATGAAACTTTATTATCTTTCTGCTTTTGTAGACCATCTACGGAGCCTTTTGCATCCTGAACTGGTGGAACATTGGCATTGGCTGATCCTTGGTGCCGATAGCAAACTATTTCTTTATCGCATTCATGACCCTAATTATTTTAAGCGTGTTAAGTTTAAGACAATACGAGATCTGGTATATAGCTGGAAGAATTTTGAATCTAGACTTTCCCTTCCCATAATACATAGTAGACTCCCTTTATGGGGTAACCCAATGTTTCCCGGTATTTATCATGATAGGATCGTTCTTCAGTGGGCTAAATATGGGATACAATCACTGGGCCAATTATTTGATTGCAATGGCCTAAAGTCGTTCGAGAATCTTTCTTTAATATTTAAGATTCCTAAAACCTTTTTTTTTAAGTATCTACAAATTAAAGACCATTTGGTTAGGAGTCTGGGAATAAGATTGATTAAGGAGGCTGCTATGTGGGAACTTATATATGGCCAGAACTTAAAGGCTAATATCAGCAGAGCATATCAGATCCTATGTGAAAATAGAGGGGATGGATGTGAAAAATTAGCTTTTAAATGGAGCGAGAAACTGGGTGAGACTATAACAAGAGACAGGCTAACGCAAGCTTTTGATTATATCTCTCGCTCAGTTCATTCTACTAACCTTCAGCTTCAGCAATTTCGGACTTTATGCTGTCTTTATTATACACCGGAAAAGATTGCTCAATGGGCTTCAACTGGAGATTTAAATTCTATATCCCAGCAAAGATCGCGCCAGAATTGCCCTAAATGCGGCCAATATGAAGCGAATATTATTCATATGTTTGTGCTATGCCCTATGCTGAAGGAGTTTTGGGATAAAATTTTATCGACAATGTCAGAAAGATTTATTACTGATATAAGATTGTCAACAACTGAACGGATCCTAGGGTATAAGGAAGCATGTGCACAAAAGTATTCTTCCTTACTGTCTATAATGATTGTTACTGCGCGCTTAGTAATTGCTAGGGCATGGATTTCGACTAAACCTCCTACAGAGATGGAATGGTGGTCTGTTCTTAAAGAAATTGGGGAAAGAGAGAAAGCTTTGGCTATGAATAGGGGAGCTCGGGCTCTCCTAAAATATAGAGCTATATGGGGGGTCTTAGATTAGTAAAACGTTGAGGCATTCTTTGTGTGTTTATTGAATTCAGCAATAATGATTTCACTGTTAAGCTGATTTATCTGCTTATTTTTCTTTTCCTTTTTTTTTCTTTTTCTTTCTGTTTTACAACATGTTATAAGTACTCTCCTGTAATGTGTAATGTATAATCATAATACTTCTTCTTTTTGACAATAAAAATAAAAATAAAAATAAAAAAGTAATAATTGAACGTTGCAGACTGCTTGTTTTTTTGTGAGGAATTGCTGAGAAGCAGTGAGGTAAAGGCACGGTTTGTGTTCTGGCGGTGAGAATGGACTGTATCAATTTTACGGAAATTATTTGCATTCCTGTTTTGGCCAGTATTTTAAGTAGATCATGATCCAAGCTGCTGGAAGGTCAGGTAGGAGGAGGGCAGGGGCTCTGTTATAACCTACATTATTCTTGACCTCATACCAGATGTCAATAATTTCAGAATCAATACCTCTGCAAAGCAGAAGCCTAATTGTTGGTCATAAAGCAGCTTATTGCTTGGAAGAAAATGTGGCATTCTGCCTAAATACTACTTTTTTATGAGTTTGCCTCAGAATTGCCCATTCCATATCTGTTTGCATTTTTGTTGGTCCTTAAGGCCTGGCCCTCGTTTCTTCAGGATTGGCTGAATTTAACCCATATTAACTTTGCTGTGAGATACTCAAGATGACAGTGATTTGGTGACTACTGCTCTGGCTCGAATGACTACAAGAGGGGATCCAATAATGTTCTGAAATATACTTGGGAAGAATGGGCAGAAGGTGATAAGTGATGCTGATACCTATACTAGCTCATTTATGTTGTTTATTAATAGAGGATTGAATGTACATAGTTTTGGTTGTATGGGTTGTAGTGGTCATAATGTGGTCCAATTGGTAGAGTAGTGAGGCTACTGAGTGTTTTTGGAGGAAATGCATCGCCAGAGCCGAGATTAAGTAAGAAGTTGTGTATTACGTGGGCGACGCAGGTAGACACAGGGCAGCATTAGTCCAGTAACATAGAAAAGCTAAAGAGGACGTTTCTGTGAGAATCTTCGTAGACCAGTGGCAAATTGACAGGGAATGACACCCTGAGAATCTCTGAGTGCTTTCCTCTGGAAGGCTGTGGCACCTAGAAGTGAGCTCATGTGTTTTTTTGGCACCTTGAGAAAGTTTGGAAACATTCAAAAACTTGTCCTCTGTGATCTGCTGACTTTCACCAGAATCTATTCACTTGGTGTATCCGATCCAGGCTCAATTCTAGTCAGCCTGATGTTGCACCTTGGACCTGGTCTACAACAACCATTAACTTACATTTGGCTTTTTTTTTTCTTGGTACTTTTCCACTGTAATCGGTTCAATCAATCAGGTGTTTTTTTATGCGCGACTACTCACACGTAAGGGTCTCAAGGCGCTGGGGGGTTCAGGGGTGGGGTTCGCAGGTTCCAGTCCATCAAGGAGGGGGTCCGTCAAAGAGCCAGGTTTTGAGGTTTCTTGCGAAGATGGGGAGCGATGTTATCTGTCTTAGGTGGAGCGGAAGGTCGTTCCAGGCTCGGGCCGCGCAGAAGGAGAAGGAGCAGCCTTCCGATCTGGTCTTTCTGGTGCGGGGGACCACGGCGTAGGAGAGCTGGGCTGATCGTAGGGTCCTTTGGGGTGCGTGGAATTTGAGTCGGCTGTTCAGGTATGCTGGTCCGGTGTCATGGAGGCCCTTGTGAGTGTGTGTTAGCATCTTGAAGGTGACTCTAGCTTCGATGGGGAGCCAGTGGAGTGTGCGCAGGTGCTGGGAGATGTGACAGTGTCTTGGCAGGTTGAGGACCAGTCTTGCGGCGGCGTTTTGGATGTTCTGTAGCTTGCAGGTGAGGTTTTTGTTTATTCCGGCATAGAGTGCGTTGCCATAGTCGAGCCTGCTGGTGACCAGGGCGTGAGTGACGGTCTTTCCGTGTTCAAGGGGGATCCATTTGAAGGTCTTACGTAGGAGGCAGAGGGTGTGGAAGCAGGAGGACAAGACGGAGTTGATCTGGCGGTCCATTTTGAGCTCTCAGTCCAGGATGATTCCCAGGTTGCGTGCGTGGTCCGTGGGGGTGGGCAGGCTTCAGAGGGTGGGGGGCCACCAGGTGTTGTTCCAGGCATCGGGGTTTGGGCCCATGATGAGTACTTCCGTTTTGTTGGTGTTTAATTGTAGGCAGCTAAACACGTGGCCTTTTATTTAGATGCATGTGAAGTTTGCGGTATTTGCTTTTCTCCAGTAATACTTAATTTTGACAAAACTACACAGAATGATATGTAATTATGTAAAATGCAAACCTGGCATTTCAAGCTATTTTTTAGGGCAAAATTGGACCTTGCATCAATCGTTGGCACTAGGATGCATTTAAATAAAATGCCATTAACAATAACGGCTCACGTTTGGATGTTCCCATGCATTCATGGTACATTTTTTCCTTAAATTGCGCCATTCGCATACATTTTTAAAATGGTGCGTATATACGTGATGTGCATAATGGCATTATCTTGGGAGGTGCACTTAACAAGCGTAAAACGAAAGTCCTGAAATTATGTAAATTATGCCTGTGAAAACAAAGTTAATCCATCAACAAACACCCATTTACTACCTCCTTTCACACACAGCCTCAGTACTATGCACCAGGGTGGGAAGTATTAAAACTAGGAATGGGTGTGACTCATGCAATACCGTGAAGCATAATCGTGAAGCAGCTTCCGGGTTCGGCGACGCGGGCAGGTTTACTCACCTCCAGGGGATGTTTACTAAGGAACGAATGTGTTTCTCCCCCTGTTGACGCGCCATGCACCTGATGATGAGCTTTTTATAATATGAAATGGTGACCCCCTTTTAAAAACAATACATAAGGTAGGGGCGCCTATTAAGGGCTGACCAACATATTTGTTCTCACCCTTGTTGTTCTCACCACACTGTAGATAGTTTTTTGAGCACATTTCACTTTAGTATTATAGGTCCTGACGAAGCGCCATGAGATCCTTCTGACTTACTGGACGCGAAACATGTTGACCAGAAGAGTAGAGCGTAGCTAGCCACTCCTCCTTTGTGAGCATATTTAGCTTTTACGCCACTCACCCCCCTTTTAATTAGGTGGTTGACTGAGCCAATAAACTTATATTTCAGATTAACCAACCTTTTTAAATCACTTACATCTACACTCCCGGGCCCTCACACGCATGCACCATACGGCAGGGAACAAAAGATCTCCGACAAAGAGCCCCTGTATGGGTGCCCGTCGGGTATTGCACCGCCGACCCGACGAGGAGCAAAACCCAGATGATGAAGCATGACACCTAGCTTGCTGGGTGTGTGAGGGTTTTAGTTCCACCCTTAAGGGATTCCCTTCCCTTGTGCACCTACATTCACTAGGTTAAAGTCTAGGTATGGAATACTTTATTCCCCTTTGACTTCCCATCCTGTAGGAACTACACATCTCTTGTTGATACAGTTACTTAGGGCCTATGTGTAGGACCTCTATAAAAATAGCCCACCTTTTCCTCTCCTTCCCTTTGTCGAACATTAACAATAACGGCTCACGTTTGGATGTTCCCATGCATTCATGGTACATTTTTTCCTTAAATTGCGCCATTCGCATACATTTTTAAAATGGTGCGTATATACGTGATGTGCATAATGGCATTATCTTGGGAGGTGCACTTAACAAGCGTAAAACGAAAGTCCTGAAATTATGTAAATTATGCCTGTGAAAACAAAGTTAATCCATCAACAAACACCCATTTACTACCTCCTTTCACACACAGCCTCAGTACTATGCACCAGGGTGGGAAGTATTAAAACTAGGAATGGGTGTGACTCATGCAATACCGTGAAGCATAATCTTGCGGATTCACAGACGAATTTTGCAAGATCTGGCTAGTATTACATGAGAAAAGAAATTCTGCGTTTAAAAACAGTTCTTACCCAAAAATGGCCCTTGGCATCCGAAAGGGAAGCGAGGAAGCATTTTGCGCTAAAAAACAATGCTATATGCAGCAGAACACGAATAGGGGGGGGGCCGCACGTGCTCCCTGAATGTGCCTTCACAAAGGGGCATATCAGCAACAACCGGCGATAATTATTGCTAAGCGCACTTAGCGCTAGGATAATTATCGCCGGCTAGCGTGGATTTTTATCGCTGAGATAGAGTGCTATTAGCAACGCTTATCTCAAAAGCGATAAAAATACTCGCGCTAACTGCCTAACGTGAGATTATCGCTCGCAATGTGGCGTTAGCTTGTTGATAGGGCCCCGCAAACTTAGCCATGATATCCACCTTCCATAGGATATCATGGCTAAGTCAGTCCTGAAGCAGGCGTAAGGAAAGTAGCGATAACAGGGGTTATAGCTACTTTTCTTGCCGCTATGCTTCATAGCGTGGGGCTTGATGATAGGAGAAATGTCGCTTAGCGACATTTCTCCTGTCATGTCAGGTCATGTCATGTCAAGTCATGTCAGGTCAGGAACGCCCATTTTGCGTTAGCGTGAGCTTGCTAATTAGGCGATAAAATTATCGCCGCTTTTTGGCCGAAAACAGCCGCAAAAGCGGCGATAATTCTATTGCCTCGCCTTCCTGATATGCCCCAAAGTCTTTTCTCCCCAAATTACTCTTAACTTTGAGAGGAGGCGTAATCGCATAATTATCGGTAATTCCACTCAAAGGGTAATGTAGAGTTACCGAAATGAGGCTGTTACTCCAACATAATTGAATTTCTGCCAAGGCCTAATTAAACCCTTCAGCACACGTGCCCAGGTCTCTCCGTTGACATGAAGGCAGTACCTGCATCACGTCAACAGCACCCTTCCCCAAGTTCCTACCCGGAGAGGTGATTCTGGCACCACCTTGGTGATATGTCGACTCTGTAAAGTTTTACATTTAGTGACATACATGACAACGTTGCACGATAGACAGAAATCCACCGACACCGTATTTTTGTTGCTGATAAATAATTGCCTTTCTTCTATCCCATTAGAGTTGAGTCTCGAACACGTGGTTTTTCACTGTCATTGACTGTTGCAATAATGTTCTTGGTCCCTCAGTGGCGTAGCTGGGGGGGGGGCGGTGGGGGCAGTCCGCCCCAGGCAGCGCTATTTTGGGGGCGAACAAAGGCTTTCAGATAAGGCTTGGCTTGCTTTCGTAGACGTTCGGGGACGGGCAGAGAAGGAATAGGACTCAGGCAATGTCCTCTTCTTTTTTGTGCTGGCAGCTGTCCCCCCCTCTCTTCCTATTATTCCCTCTCTTTCTGTCTTGCTCCTCACTTGCTGAAAACCGTAACTTGAAGAAACGGTTCACAACCTCTTTCCTTCTTTCATTTAGTTCCTTCCCTGTGAAATGGATTCAAAAAAGAAAAACACTCTTGCGGGAAATGCCCTTTTTCTGACATTTTTCTATTTCAAAGTGCAGTGGGATGGAGAGATATAGAAGGTTTTAAATATGAAAAATAAATACATAACTAAATAAAGCAAGACAGTGTGGTTGCAAAGTGGCCAGATTGGTTTTATTCACATTCAAACACATCAGCCTCACTTTACAGACTTTGCAGTGAAGCGCTACTTTTGTTTTCTAGTCTTTCTTTGAACAGCATTGTTGTCCCCAGGTGGGAAAGTGTACCATTCCTGGAGGGACTGCAATACCTGGTTGGTTGATGGATGGATTGGAAAACAAAATGTGTACCATGGCTCTGTGTTTATGGATGTGGTCTTTTTAAACCATACTGCTTACGTTTTGTAAGGATATAAGCAATGGACATTGAAACGGTTCCCTTCAGGGCCCTCTAGTCATGTCCTTAACTTTTCAAGTAAAAGCACTCGCTGATTTCTGAATAGTGAGTGAGAGATCGTTAAGGTAACCATGTTGCTTCTGCTTACATTTCACATGCTTTACTTCATCTTGCATTCCCTATGAGTGTTTACTTTTACTTTTTTTTTTTAGGCAGCATATTACTCTTATCAAGTGCATAATTTGAATTGAGCCACATCCAAGTGTTTATAGCGGGCACAATTAGGTTGTAGCTGAAGGCAGTGCGAGTTTCTCTCAGTGGGGCTGTATGGTGTTCAGTGGGGGAAAGGATGCGGCACTATGGCCAGAGCTGTCGAATTTGGAACTGGGGAACTGGGTTCAGCCTTCATGACCAGTCCACCAGACCACTCTACTGAGGGAGCATATTCCCATGCTAGACCTTAGAAGGCCCCACTAGACCTTAGAAGGCTTGATATCTTAGCACAAGCAGGTGTACCCCAGTGGTGTCAATTGTGAGTTAACCTTGAAGGCCTGTCCACCACACTCCATACTGAAGTTCATCTCCAGACTTGCGGGCAGGCCTACGAAGCAGCACACCCTAGAGCAACAGTCATCAAGTCACTGTGACTCTGTCACTGAGGTCACATGAACCTAGAGCAGGTTAGGGCGGTGCGAACAGTGTGACAGCACTGGGTACCTATTTCGGGTGGGTGCATAGTGTTTGCAAGTATATTATGGTTTAAAAAAAACTTGCTGCCTCCTTCCTGGCCTCCAGCAATTTTCAGAAACAATAAAAATGTCATGATAACTTTGGTGATTAATGTTCTTCCTAGAGAGAGATCCGAGTTTTGTCTAGTGGAAGGGTTGACTCCTGGAAAGGTAGCACAGAGGGTTAATGTGCCTGCTGCAAAGAACATGTACCATGAAGATCACAAAGTGCACTGCTTTAATGGGGGGACCATGATGAATGGTCATTTAATGTCAGCTGTAGATGATGGATCCCTGAACAGTGTCATGTATGTGCATGTTTGCATTGTGCTGAGGGGATTACCAGGTAATTGTTCACGCAGCTCTCTGATGGATGTCACATGCGGTTTTTCTGAGTCCCCAGATAGATCATGCAGTCTGTGTGTTCTCTTTAGTACTGCCAGTCACTGCCAGTCACCGGTGTATTCAACTGTGTAGCCTTGGACAGTGTAATGTATGTGCATGTAACTTGCATGATTGAGGTAACTATTAGCGGCGATACTACGTGTCTCTCGGTCCTCTTTCAAGTGCTTGCCGTCCTTTTTCCCCAGCAAAGCCCCCCCCCCCCCAGGGGCGGCAATCTGAGGGATAGCCCCGGGCGCCACAAGCTCTAGCTACGCCTCTGTTGTCCCTTGTTCTTTCTAATCAGCATAATGTGTTTTAGAAAGGCTGACTGTCCCGTCTCTGTCACCATAGCATAAATGTATACGCTAGTAGGAAGATGAAAAGAAAGTTAAGCGGCAATAGTGCAGAATCTATCTGCAAGGGCTAGAGTCGTGCCTGCAGTGTGAATTAACCAATCCCTTTGTATGAAAGATTATCCAATAGTGCTGCCGAAAGGAGTAAAACAGTACGATGATTCCAGAGCTGAATGCCAAACGCAACGTTCCTAAAATTAATATGATTTTCTACGAACTGTGCTCTGTTCTTTCATTTCAAATCAACCCGTTGAATGCGCTTTACCGAAGAACTGTGCTTTGCAGCGCATGACGTCTGACCTTGTGCGTCACCCGCCGTGAATGAACGCCGTGGGTCCTCTTTCCAAAGCACATATCACCCAAACAGCAATTCAAGTGCGAGTTCGACCTTTTAATAACAGGGATTTAATTGGCCTCAAGCGGGGTCCAAAATATTAATTTACTAGTTGGAAGCAGAGGAAAATTTGCCAAGAGGGAGACTTAGAATATCATGGAATAGGCGCGGTGCCAGATCCGAGCACTCTAAGAGCACTGAATGCCACGACCCTTCACAAAGTTGACAATGCTGGCTACTCCACTGTTATATGGTAGAAGATATGTTAAGACAGGAGGTAGTTAAACACCCTAGCTGCAGCAAAAGTAACATGAATGACTATAATCAGAAGCATCAGCACTTGAAGGTTAATCCTTCAATAGGCAGCTTGTTTGTTTTACTCCCCTGCTGAAGTTAGAAGCTGTTAGAAATGGACGTCTCTAGTTGACCATGGTTTTCACCTTTGTCCAAGTAGGGACCCTTCTTCCTAGTCCAGGTAAGGGGGATACAATTAGAAAATAACCCCTGCTCACCCCCTTGGTAGCTTGGCACGAGCAGTAAGGCTTTTCTCAGAGGCAGTTTGTAAAGGGTTTGTGCACTTAAACAGTAATACAGTGAAAACACTACAGATGGACACCACACCAGATTAGAAAAATAAGTAATTTTTCTTTAGAATAAACAAGACCAAAACGATAGGTTAAATAAAAATAGGTTATTCACACAAATAAAGCTTGTAGCACAAATAGCTCCACATGGAGCTATTACGACGTCATGACAGATGAAAAATACCAAGTACAGCGCCGACCATGAGGTGTGCCGCGTCGAGACTGGAGTCCCACAGACCCCCTAAAAAACAGTACCTTGGCAAACAACGCAAGCACAGATGGTGCACAGCGTTTGGGAGATGATGTTTCGTTGGCCCAGGGGGCAACGGTTCCTAACGAACACAGTGGAGATAGTGCATCGGTTCCTTAGTCCCTAGGGAAGGTGAGGTGTCGGTTCCTTACTGCAATACAGGGGAGATGAGGTGTTGGTTCCTTTCTGTTACCGGGGAGGTGATGACACTGTGGCGTCGAGGCATCAGTTTCTTATGATGGTGTGGTGTTGTTGGATTCAGCAAGTCACCCACGTTCAGTATCAGCTCCACAACGGTGTTGAGGAGGTAGGGACTTCGTTGTGAGTTGGGGCGGTGCGTCATGAGCACCACGAGTGGTGCACAAAGCTCAGGTGTAGGCAGCATCCTCGGTGACGGTGGCTCAGTTAATACCGTGCAGCAGCAGCCTGCACTGGGATTGCAGTGCAAGTCAGAGTGGTGCGTTGTGCACTTTACGAGCGGTGCCCACAGCTTCGTTGCAGGTCACGGAGTATCTGGCCGGCATTGGGGTTGCAATTCCCCCCTGTGGCAGTTGAAGCAGTAGTTCCAGATGCAGGAGGACATAGTAAATGAAGTCTTTGTGTCCCTGAGACTTCAGAACAGGAGACAAGCTCTACACTAAGCTCTTGGAGATCCTCTTCAAACAGGATACACAGCACCCAGCAAAGTCTTGGTCGTCTCCTTGGCAGAAAGAGCCACTGCAGGCCAACCCCACACAGCACACAGCAAATGGGCAGTACTTCACCTTCAGTTTTGCTAGCTCTTCTCCTTGGCCGAGGTTCGTCTTCAGTCCAGAAGTATTCTAAAGTTCTGGGGTCTGGGCCCCAATATTTATACAGCATCTTCCTTTGCTTTTCTGGTAGCAGAGAGGCTCTGTGCTCAGTCAAAACCAGTTCTGTCCTCTCTGGTCAAGCTCCCCGGCAGGAAGTGGAGACAGCATTATGTAAGGAAGACCAAGCCAATTCAGGTGCACGGAAATCTCCTCCTCCTACTCTAAATGCAGCCCAGGTCTATTCAGCCCAGCCCTGAATCATCCAGGAGAGGCAGGATACACCCCGCCCCCCCAGTGGGTGTCTACAGTGAATGCACATCCCCAGGCCCTGTCACTCCAAAGCCAGACAGTCAATCTACAAACCAGCATATGCACACAGGATAGATAAGCAAGAAAATACCCACTTTCTAAAAGTGGTGTTTTCTAAACACACAATATAAAAATCATATTTACTAATTGATGCAAATTCAGACCTACTAAACTCAACTTTTTATCTTGTCCCGGTCGGAAGTTATATTTATAAGATGTTATAAATAAACTCCTATTCTATCCTATGGGACAGATAGTCACTCAATATTGAAAAATGAAATACACTGTATTTCACTATCAGGACCTGTCACACACCTCAGTACATGTCCTACCTTTCACATACACTACATCCTGCCCACAGGGGATCCTAGGGCCTACCTTAGGAGTGACTCACATGTAATAAAAGGGAAGGTTAGGGCCTGGCAAGTGGGTGCACTTGCCAGGTCGACATGGCAGTAGAGACTGCATGCAGACACTGCAGTGGCAGGTCTGGGACCCCTTTGAAAGGCTGCTTGTGCGGGTGGCACAATCAGTACTGCAGGCCCACTAGAATTTGACTTACAGGCCCTGGGCAAACACAGTGCACTGTACTAGGGTCTTAGTAGTAAGTCAAACAAGCCAATCGTGGAACTTCCAATCCATTTGCACAATTTACAAAGGGAGCACTTGCACTTTGACACTGATCAGCAGTGGCAAAGTGCCCAAAGCATCTAGACCAACAAAAACAAAATCCAGCCCACAGCAAAAATACAGGAGGCAGAGGAAAAAAGACAGGGAAAAACCACACCAAGAGGCCAGGTCTAACAGAGGTGTAAATGTTTAGGAGCATAAAAAGTGTATCTGACTCAAAATTTGATCACTGTACATTTTAAACTATTCTGTGTAGTGTATTACCTGGGGTAAAACTGCATCAACATTTTGAAATCTGTAGGTCCTGGGAGTGGAAATATCCCTTTAGTCGATTTCTACGAAGGCGACAATTCCGAATTCTCGCTCACTGTTCTACTGGAACCAAGCTATACCCAACAGAAGAGCCCCAGTAAGGGAGCAACTTTGCTTGGATTGCTTCTGTTCCAGTTCAGAGAGGACCGGGCTTGGTAGTACGGGCTGGACTGTTACTATCGCAGCACTATTGCAGGTCAAGACTGATTGGCACATGACTTGTTCTAATTTGAGGTGGCATACGAGGCAAACGTATACAATGCGTTGGAATGCTACCCCCAGTGATTGCAAGTGTTAGACTTATTGCAAGCATCCTTCTCAGGGGAAGTTCCTCCATAATGGAAGAGGAGAATCACCCCACTGCTCAGAGCCAGAAGATGATAAATAAAATGATAATAAAACAATGTTTTTTTATCATTTTATTTATTACTGTTGAACAGAGTTGAAAGATGGAATCTAAGGCGGAGCCAGTCCGGGTCATGAGAGGGAGGAGGAGTGGTGGCACTGTAAGTGCACATGTCGGTTTGACTGGCCATTTTAGGACGGCCAAACTGACATGTGACTGACCGACTGACTTATTTATTAAGCGCACAAATGCCGAGGCATCTTGGAGATGAGTGAAAAAAATGCTGGGCTTCACTGATTAATCTGCCAGTTTGGGCGAGTCAGGTCTTTATTTCTTTCCTAAAGATGGTCCTGTTTGATTGTAGTCTGATCTGTACAGGGAGTACGTTCCATAGCTTGGCCGCTTGGTATGAAAAACCCTTGCCTCCCCGTCTGACTTTTTTTTATCTTGGGGATCAGGATCAGACCTGTATTCGTGTGCCCTTATGTTTCTCCAACCCAGATGTGTTGCACAGCAGGGTTGACAAAAGGGACAGGCTCCTTGTGCCTGAGCGAGCGTCAGACCAACCCACTCAGGTCAATCCCGGTCCTTCTCTCATGCTAGGTATAGCTTGAGAGTAGCATCTGTATTGGGTGGGGAGGCTGTGCTTTGTGGCCCATGGACTGTCGAGACAAGTGGAACACTGAGGCAGCTGGCAGGGGGGAGTGCATGTAAGTCTTTTTATTTTATTTGTATTCCCCAACCCCACCCCACCCCCATCCACACGCTGCACTACCATTTTACATTTGCAGCAACAGCCACTGATCCTTCCATCGCCTTTTGTGTATTTGACAATTCCGAATGCTCACTAGATGGACATGTAGAATTAAAGATGGGTCACTACGAAAAATGTGAGTGTTTATTACAGTGGTGTTCTGCGTATTATTAAATAGAGAAAAAGAGCAAAGCTCTTGTTGCTTACAGTTTAACTTCAAGCCCTGAGGTGACAAATTCCCTATATTTATAGATGTTTAGAGTTCATACTGTATATGTGTCTCAAACCTGTCCAATAATCTGAAGAGGCTTTTCAAAGGATGTTTTTTTTAAAGATAGAAAAACAATGAGCTGAAAGAGGCAGCTTCCAGCTTAAGGACTGAGCAGTCCCACGTCAAAATAGTTTAAAATAAGGTATGTATCTAAGGGTTGTGACATGATTACAGTGAATAGCAACATTTTAAAATGCTTGCTTAGGAGAGAGGATGTTGATGGGACTCCTATGTAGCAGGTTATTATACTTTCAAAGACAAGAAAGCAGACGACAGCGATTAAGATTATGGATGTGGTAGATTTATGTTGTCACTTCAAGTGATGGCATTTACCATTGCATATCATATTGGAATGCCCACTTTGTTAGTCTTCATTTCCAGGTTGTGGTATTTGGAAAACAGCAAGGCAATCCTTCATGAATTATTACATTATGGAGGACAGATAAAAAATGAAAGGGCGAAAGAGGGTTAACAATAAAGGGAAATAATACTGAAAAGGTTGATAGGGATTAGCGTAAGGTACGGAAAGAGAGTGACCTGAGATACCCAGCCCTATCATGTCTGTTTACCAAATGTTTGGTGGTAATACAGGACAACTGCAAACCTGGAACACATGGACAATATTATTAGATACAGAGATCCTCATAGTGAATTGTGGTTTGAAGGTCCAAGTAGACTCTTTGAAGTTCTTGAATGTGCTGTTTGCAAAGGAAAAATGTAGCATCCTCAGTTTTAACATGGTCCACGGTTTGGAGATATAGAAGATGGTAAGCACTGATCCGAATAGCAGCTTTATGTAATTGGTATTTTCGTCATTTGAAAGAACGCCACCAAACACAGAGATGCCCTGTTTGGTAGGAGAGAGATTAATTGGCAGTTTAGGGACTGAACATCAACATGTTCATGGTGGACTTTTGTCAGGGTACAGATATAGGTAAGAGGTTATGCGAAAGGTACAACTACTGGAAACTCTTGGGACAGAAGACATGTTGAAAGAGGTAGAGAAACTAGAGGTAATACAGAGTTGCGCAAAACTTAGAAATCCGGTTTCAAGTTCCAGGAAAATGTTGTAATTCCTATAGGTAATTTCATAACATATGTGCAGTGGGAGGAAACAGCGAGGCTATATCAGAAAAGGTATCCACAGAGAGCCCATTAGAAATCAGTTTATTGAGCACTATTCTGAAATCGAATGGAATTTCATATTTATTGAATTACAATATAACTGCCACAGACCTACCACTTCTAACTGTGAGATAGACATGGAAATTAGATGTTCGATTGTTTCAAGCATATTGTCTATTATCATCACTTGTTATTGAAGTAAAACACATAAAGCATTGACTGTACCACCATACACATTGATATGCTTTTGTAGATAGCTAGCCAGCCAGACAGACAGACAGACAGACAGACAGACAGACAGATAGATAGATAGATAGATAGATTGATTTATTTAACAAACATACATAAAATTTGCTGATTCAGGGTATTCATAAATAGCTGTATAGTGTGGCAGTAAGCAGTGACGGCCCGTGTAGGGCGTTTTACCGGGGCGGTGACGTGGCGCAGAGGAGGGGTAGGGTGGGGGGTTGCAAAATGCGGCAAACGGACGATTTAAGGTAAGTTACGAAAAAAATTAATAAAACAAATTTCGTTGCGCGCGCTGCATCACATTTGGCATTCATCTGTACTGTTTGAAATTGCTAAAATTTAAAGTAATATGTGCAATACCACTGAAAGCTATCATCACAGTAATCTCTATCTATTTTGTTTTCTAGGTATCTAGGACATTGTTTACCTCAAAAGACTTGAATGCACAATACACACTTTTACTAATACAAATGTTCTCAGTTTCTCAATAGGTCCAATGGGCAAAGCAAGTGGCCAGTACTCTGCTACTGAAAAGACCTCAGATCCAGCCCAGGATCAAGCCATCAGTGAGCACAACCCTCCTGGTACTCTGGTGGACAATGAGAAGCCTTGTCTATCTGGTCAATATGGGCAGATGGCTCCAGTGACACTTACTGTGCCCACACTGACACCTCCCACCCCAGCTGTAATACCTCAGCAAACCGAAGACTTCACATCCTGTTTTCCTACCCCTGTGACACCGGTCTTGTACCCCCCCAGTCCTGGGTGATGTTGAGACCACAGCACCACCAGCTCCAGCTCACCCAGGAACCAGTTGGATGGGCACACTGGGCCAAGGGCACAGGGTAGTGGGGTTAGGGATCGAGGGATGGAGTTTGTGGGCCATTATGGTGAGGCCACTGGGGTCACTGTCATTCAAACCACCATTGACTAAGTCTTGGGAGCCTATCATCAGTCCTAAAATATGATGGGCCAAGTACTCACAAGCTCAGTGAAATGAAGCAGTTGAAGAATAAGCTCAAACATCAGATGGAGGCTCACAACTCCAATATGGGCTCTGACTAATTACAACCATATGTGCAGGGCTTTCCTAGCACCCTCTACCCCTTACTGTGGTCCCACAGCATCCCATCTACATCTGTCACTGCCACAGGAAAGGAAGCCCTGCCACTGGATGAACAACCTGTAGGACCCCCAGGCCCTGCAACTGTGGATCCCCCCCCTGCAGTAGGAGATGCCCACGCATATTACCAGGAGGTGAGGATGGCAAGACCTCTGCCACCACCAGCAGAAACCCCAACCCTAATTTCCTCCAGTCTGCCTATCATTCACTCTGTGAACTATTTATGGACACATTTGCCTCTCTGATGCCAGTAGTATTTTAGACATTAGACTTCAAAGAATGTTGACTCTTCAACTATGGTTCCATTCACTATGACAGACAACTTCACTTTTTGGTTGGCTTTTTCATTTTCCCTCTGTTAAATCTTGTCACATTTAGCACAATACATTTACAAGTCAAAAACTCATATACTGGTGTTGTATATCTCAACACTATCAAGGAATTTGGTTTCTTCCATCATACCTTCACAAGGCAAAAATCTAAAGATTGTGTAAAGATAGATAATGTGCAAGTAAGTAATGTTTATCTCAAGGTCCCAAACATGACTACCAAAAATGCCATACCATTCAATCATCAAATATTATGTTTATTCGATTCAACCAATACTTGTCTATCAACACTTTCGCTAACATAACAGTCCAATAATTACACTAATATTCATGGCCAGTTTGCACATTTCCAGGTCAAGATTTTGCCAACATGGAAGAAGGGGATATATCCAGAACAATAAGATAGAATAGCCAAATAATTATTAACTCATGTCATTAGCTGGAGCTATATGTTCTGCCTCACACAAGGAATCCCACATCAATAACACTAAGAGACAAATATTTGACAGCACTACACTTTGAAGACACATGATCATTCCAAATCACTTTTCCAGCAACTGGTGAAATGTAACAACAACTTTTCAGGGGTGTTCCACAAAAAGTGTATCCTACAATGATGAGCCACATCAACACATACATACCCTTTACACACAATGAGGACTTTGCCAATGTCAAGGGCAATTAGCATGATTTTGCCACATGCGGATTGAGCAAATGACTGCAGTGCACACATATTGCTTAGTGCCAATACAAAACAGAGCACAAGTCCAATGTGGTCTTCAAATCTTCCATTTAATCATAGTGCAAGTTGCCTTGGTTCACGATTTGCACACCCATAGTCTGTGTCTGTCTTTCCCATGGTTCAACCGTGTTCCCTGTGTACTTAGAAACAGCACCACATACCTGCATATGTAACAACTCAGAAATGTCCAAATGAAGATGACATGGCGAAGGAACCTAAAACAGATCAAAACAAAAAGATTACTAATCACACAGAACATGATTGACACATTAAAAAGTCAGCTTTTGGAGGACACAGTTTCTCAAAGCAGAGATAAACAATATAACTGAACACAGTGGTCAATGTGTCCAGACTTCGATCAACAAACACAGTTGGCGTGATTTTCCCTGAACTTGCCCTTTCTAACAAATTACCACCACATACTTCTTTAATCATCACAACAATAGTTGGCGTAATGGTTAAAGTGATGATGTTGCAGCGTGGAACATCAAATTCCCCTTTCGTCATAGACCAAAATCCTCAACAGCAATTTCACTCATATACATCTATTGGTGGGACCCATAACACCAATACTTACACTCGGTTGATCTGCTTTCCTAGGGAAATAACCTTCCAAACGCTGACATGAAAGGAATACCTTTACCTCACCCTAAATATATTGCCTTCAACCCTAAGATATTCCTCTCATAAGAAGATGAATCATTTAGTTGTTATCTATGATTTTAATGACTAAACTCATCTATCTACACACTACTTCTTTATCTTAATTCTCTTCTTCAAATAATTGACACAACACATTTGTCAATTAATCAAATATTCTTTATCTAAGAAATATTGCAAGAATCGTTAGAAATCATCATCAGCATTTCAGAGCATCATATTTACCTATTCTGGCTAAAAGTTGTCCTCTAAGTCAGTCAGGTCAGGGATAGATCTTTATTCAGCAAAGTTAGGCCGCATTTCAGTCTCTCAAAGATTCGGGATAACAGCTGTCCAGCAGTGTCACCGTCCTCTCCGTCAGCATAACGTCAGGAAATCGAGTTCGTCAAAGAAGAGCGAGTTTTCAGCAGCATCAGCGTTAGCAATTTGTTCAATTCCCTACCTACTTTTATAATGAAAATAATGTCAAAATGTGTCAAGATTGGGCTTTAGGAAGTCCTGATTGGTCGACTTGGGGTCGCGAGGTAAAGTTCTCAGGGTGTCCGTGTGATGAACTCATTGCACTTGCTGGTTCCGGTTTTTAAATCGTTCATTGTTTTTGGGGCTGGCGAAGTTCCCAGAGAGACCTTGAAGGGTACATGTTCTCCCGGGGTCAGGTCCAGGCCACTGCTGTTGGCGGTGACGCCTGCGCACTTCACCCAGAACCTCATGTTGTCAGGGCAGTCACGTTCAACGTCTCGTTCAGCCATCTTGTCTAGGCCGAAATGGTCAACTTTTAGCAAAAGAAACAAAAACGTAATTAAAACATAGAAATGGCTAATAAAATGTTATCCCTTCGCTAATACCCATATGTGTGTGTAATTATCTAGCAGAAAGCAACACTCAGAGTGGTTTATACTCACTTAATAAAGCACAAATCACAAATACATCACCAAAGCAACATATATCATGCAATATTCTAATTTTCTACTCTTAGTATGCGTACTCAAGTTAGTTTACAATTAATACAACCATGCAATGTGCAATTCCCACGTGTAATTCTTCTGTTAGTATGATTGATAAGTATTTCACTGCAAACCAATTAATAAGATTACTATTAGTTAATTATTCAGATTAATATAAACATGCAGAATGGGGGGGGGGTTATACAAAAAAAAATTCTACCCGCTCCAGCAATGACATGTAAAGATATTCTTCCACTCATGAGAAGAAGTTGTCAATGACATCTTGACGCAAGTCAACTCCTTCCTCTTCACAGCTATCATTTTCATTTAGCATTTTTGGACCCCCTCCCAGTGGCTCTTCGTAGTCTCCATCCTTCTGTGATGTAAGGGATGCTCCATTGCAGGGAGATGTTGTGTAGCATGCAGCAAGCCACAGTGATTTGGCACACCTTATCGGGTAAGAAGAGGAGGGCTCCATCAGTTTTGTCCAGACAATAAAATCTGGCCTTTAGGAGCAGAAAAGCTCCACTGGCAGCCATATTCTTCCATGGGCTTCACTGAAGCGGACTTCCACTGGCATTGTTGGATTCCTCAGTGGTACCAAGATCTAGATGTAAGACAAAAAAAAGGAGGCAAAATATATAACAGAATTCCAGATTATTCAACTAGGAATACCCCAAACAATATAAACAAAGATTGTACTGACCAACAAGCCAGGCCCTCCCAAGTCCAAGTTGAGACATTTTTAGGGGTATGGGCTGTTCTGTAGTATAAAGAAATCATGGGCAGAGCGGGGGAATTGCGCTCAGATCCCTTAAACATTCAACTTGCAAGTTGATTGAATGAAAGGGTTTTCGATTCTAATAGACCTGTTCTCTGGTGTGTTGTAGAGCTAGGGTAATATGGGTACCATGAATAGCTCCAGCCACATGTGGTGTATGACCCAAACCATAAAAGTCACCTTTAACATTAGCTAAATACTGCTGCTGTGCTGCGGCGGCCGTCACAGGTAAGCGCGGTCCTTGCACATCCCAGGCTGTCTGCCTCCTTCCCCTCACTAGTGGTCAGGCTGTTTGCCATGTGAGTACCCCTCCTGTAATTTCACTACCTCGTGGTCCACAGCAGTCCCTTTGACAGCCATTCCTCTTTCTCAGATCTACCTATATCATTAGGTCCTGAATAGACCCCTTATTATTTTTGTGGGTCGAAACGCCATGGACAAAACTTAAAGCGAACCATTTATCAGTCTCTAATATTTTCGTAGAAGGCTGTATTTATTGTATATCAATTGAATGGTCGACTTTATTACTCATGGAAACCATTTTCTTCCATGTCTCAATAAGTCATATTTTCACGTTGGTTCCATGCTCACTGCGTACGCCATGCACTTTTTGTTGAATACATACCAGATGTTTTGCATATAAAAACTGTGGTGAATATCAACATTGTATGGTTTATGGTCTCTTCTTCTCGTTTTGACATCCCCGTAACCCTGTTTTTATTGCCATTGTGCATATTTTCATTGATACTAATTACATTGTCCACAGGAACCATTGTTTCTGTCTATATAATACCTACCGTGGTTCCTTGTGAGTAGGGTGTTTTTTGTGTTTCTTTACACATCAGTACAGTAGAAATCAAGATATACTCTCAGTCTTCTTTGAGAGAAGTCCCTCTGTGTGTTTTACGATGATTTAAATCTTAGTGAACCATTGTTTCTTATAATATAGCTTATTACCCCGGGTACTCTGAAATTACTAGTTCCCCTTGTTGCATCTTATATACTTAATTGGGTGGCACTATAAGTGATCAGGCCCAATGGTAGCTTTTAGTTTACAAGCTCTAAGCCAATTAAACCATGTTTTAGGGGGAGACCCCAGGCACTTAACACTGGTTGGCAGTGGTAATGTGCACAGTGTCCTAAGGCCAACAAAAATGAATTCAGCAAAAAGTGAAAAAAAAGTGAAAGGTAAAAGCCAAAAGGTTTGGGGGGTGACCCTGCAAAGACGGACAAGTCCAACAAAGAATATCTAAAACGTCGTTTCCTATGAGGAAAAATTACTCGTGCTGACATGAAGATTCAGATACTTATGCTGTATGGGCACCCTAACACCATATATTTAAATTTGAAATAGACCGGTACACAATAGAGTGAGTAAAACCACAAACGCATCTGATGTAGGATACATATTAATACATCTATTTTGGCAGGAAGGGCGGTCAGTCTCTCCCACTGCATGGTTGTTGTTTTGTTTTATGTGCGTTCTTTCTTTATAATCTTAGTTTTCCACCCCCCAAATGTCGTTAAACTATGATATAATTAACAAAAAAGAACGGTAGAACCGCAGGCCGTGAAAGTGACAAATGGCACATGTTGAACATGTTTTATTGGGAAGAGGCGTGCATCTTGAGTGGGCTAGCCATTGAGCTAATAACATGCACACTGCTCCGGTCCAAAGAGGCTATATTAATAAGAGGTACGGCAGGAAAGGGAATTATCAGCGGCTGATTTTAATTAGACTGGGCTGTGAAAAGGTTAAGACGTGAAACCAAGAAACGCTATTCAAATTTACAATCAGATTTCCTTTGCTCTTGTAATCAGTTGTTATTGTGTTCCTCTTGGCAAGCAGAGTTCACTTTTACCTAAAAAATAATTGACCCAAATAGCACACTGTTTTTTTTTAATTTAATATTCTCCAATTATCTACATTTTTCACTCGAGAGAAAAAGTAGGCCAGCCTGCTCGTCATATGATGTAACATTGCCCTTTAAGCGCCATTGACAGACATTTTGCACACGTTCAATATAAAAAAATATAGATTAGCTTTTTAAGTGGATCCTTTCAAGGTCTGACAATGCTAATTGATATTTTTGACCACATTAAAAATGACCTCTTAGAACGTCCGTCTAATCTGCGTAAATTGTACAAAATAGATAACTATCGTCGTCTGCCCTTTTGCAAACATTAGAAATGGGGCTCATATAAGACGTCAAGAACTTGCCATTTGTAGAGTAGGGAATACGTTGCTGGCCAGAGGCAGAGGACCTACTGTATTAATGATGGCTTAGAGTGTGCATCCACTGTCACATTATCTAGGGCCGGGCCTTCCATAAAATGTGTTTATTTTATTACTAGGCACTGCTCACGCTAATCACGTGTCTTGCAGCAGCTTCGTAATGCTTTCTCACAATAGCTATTTAGAAATTGTTTAAGTTAGGTGGGTCATTCATAGAAGATAAAATCTGTTCTTGCAAACATTTTGTTTTGAGAAGTATTTGTTCGGGAGGAGTAAGATGGCGGGCTGACTCGCCACGGAGCAGCAGCAGCGGAGATCCCTGCTCTCGTTCGTGAGTCTTCACAGTACAGGAACTATGGACTTGTAGCGACTGAATACTCGTTAAATTCCTAAACAAGACAAGTGATTTTGCCGCTTGGTGTAAAGAATTAAAAGAATGGAAAAATAGAAGATTGATGAATCGGCTCCTGAAAACTCTTCGGCGGTTGCTGTGGGCGGCGCAATCTTCCTTTCCGGCGTTCAGGTGGCCGGAGTCTCGCTTGCCTGCTGGCTTCGGATTTTTGCTCTCCGTAGCTTCAGCGTGTCCTGCTCACATCCGTAGACTCTCTGGGGGAGACAGATACCTGAGTCTGGTCACTATGGCTCCTAAAATACATGCCCGGGGGGGCCGCGCTGGAAAGAGCTTTCAAGCGCAAACTCAAGTACCTGTCCCTACGGCTTGCTCTCGAGCTCCCGCTGCATCAATCAACATGACTGGGGACGACGCTGGAGGCAGTCAAAGATCGTTCCTTTTGGACCGGCATCTATCCAGTGTGGGTAAGCCCTTGATCCGCCCTCCCTTGCTGGCTCCCATGAATACAAATGTTACCCGGGGGAAAAACGAAGAGGGTTCCTCTCTGCATAGTGACGGTCGCGATGCGGATTCAGGGGAGTACCGGCGTCTGGACTTGGCCCCAGTGAGCATACTATGTCTGCAGGAATTACTTCGATTGCTATATTGAATGATGCTTGTCCTTCAGCTATATGTGGCAATACTGGGGAGGCCTCTGTAGCAGTTTTTTCAAGTGTACAGGGGGAGCCCCTCTCGGACAGAGCTGGGCTGGATCATGCTGAATATGTTATTAGCGAGTTAATTAGTCCGCCCCATTTGGAGACTCCTCGACCTGGGCCTGGACCTGGGCCTGGTGTGATTGACATATCTGATGGTGATGCTTTGGTCGAGCCTGCTGCTTCTGGTTCCACTTCACGAAACGTTCTCAACCAGGGCTCTCGGGCTCTATCAGTACCGGCCAGTGAGATACCCGATGGTGGGGTAATTGATGATGATCTCGATGTTGCTTCTGGTTTAGAAAACACAGGCCCAAGTTGTAATAATGAGGGGGGTGATGCCCTGGAATCCCTAGAAAATTCCCCAGCAAAGGCGACTTAACCTAAGACTCTTTGGTATACCCGAGGGATCTGAAGGGGCTGATCCGAGGACTTATATTGTGACACTATTCCAGAAGGCTTTTCCCGATCTTTCTGACTGGGACTGGGACTCTCAGCTCCAAAGAGTTCATAGATTGCCAATATATGCAGCGAATAAGGGCAGTAAATCCCCTCGTCCTTTTTTGATTTACTTTGGTAATTTTTTGCTCAGACAGGCAGTCTCATTCAAAGCCAGGCCAAATTCTCCTATTTTGGTAGATTCTATCTCTTTTTTTGTACGATCCGACTTAAGTAAAAATACTATGGACAGACGTTGGCGGCTGCGCCAGGTCATTGACCCATTTAAGTCTCTGGGAGGTCAGGCTTTTTTGTAGGAACCAGCCCGCCTAAAGGTGATCAATGGTAGGCGCACATATATATTCACCGATGATAAGGAGGCAGAACAGGTGCTCTCTAAATTAACAACTTAGAAGGTGGAGAGGAAAAGCTAATCTAAGTTGACGGGGGAAATAGAATAGGAAAGGGAATAGGAAAGGGAAAAGAGCTTGAAGCTTTAACTACTATCGCAGTGGTTACCTACTATTTACTCTTTACTTATTTACTTACTTACTTATGTTTAGGTGGAGGACTATTCTATACTTTGGCATGCTATACTGACTATCTCCATGGGGTGAGAGTCGAGGGGTGGTAATCTGAGTCGATGGGGGGGAAAACAGTTGTTCTGAGTATCATACTACTTGGATTCTACGGATTCTATGGAATTTATGGATTGTTTGGAGTTTTTCGAGCTTATGAACAAATAAATTTATGTTTTTTGCAGGTTGATCTCTTATGCTGCTTCTCTTTAGAGCTGCCCATCCAGCGGCAGTAGGGTATAAGAGGTTCTTCTCCTCTTGGGGATTGGGTGTGGGGGTTCAGTCTGAACCTCCTCTGGATGGTTCATAGGGTTCGGGGGGGTAGGTTGGGAGTGGGTAAAAATGCTCAAATGATCAGGATGAGAGAGACGATTTTCTTTTTTTTCAAACTTTCTCTGAAACGATACATGGATTCTCAAAATAATGAGCAGGGAGCAGAAATATATATATTCAATGGATAGAATTAGATGTATGGCATGGAATGTTGCAGGTCTCAACAGCAGGAATAAAAGACGACTTGTTACAGAAGAATTAAATATGTATAAACCCCAGCTGGTTCTACTTTCTGAGACACATATCACTTATACAGATCGTAAGCTTCTCCAGCAATTAGGATATGAGGTGGTGGCTTGTTCAGAATGTAATATGCCAACTAGAGGTGTCGCCATTCTAAGACAAAAGGGTCTAAATCTAGCAATAACTAAAACGAAGGTCGATAAAGCTGGGCGATGGGCCAGTGCTCAAATACTATGGTATGGTAACACTTATACTTTCTGTGTGTTCTACGGCTCAAATGTAGATGATCCTTCTATCATTGATAGGCTAAATATTGAATTGCTCGATAGTAGAGGAGAACTTTTTCTAATGGGTGACTTTAATTTGATTATGGATTACAATATTAATACTACCCGTCATCACTCATTTCAGAGGATGTGTCGATCTAGAGTGGCTATTATCGAACTTGGACGCATCCATAACATTAAAGATGCGTGGCGCTCATTATACCCTTCTGCCGCTGGTTTTACTTACTGCTCGGCACCACATCAACTTTGTTCAAGAATTGACATGGCTTGGGTGTCGGACAATATATTAGCTAATAGCTCCATGGAGATCTGCCCGAGAGTTGCCTCGAACCACAATCCTATTATACTATCCTTCAATATTCAACATAGTTGTCCAAAACCAAGATCATTTACATTTCCACGGCATCTGTTGTCTAATAAGGATTATGTTTCACAATTAAAAGCACATATACTGGAGTTTATAACATTTAATATTAATTCAGCCACACCTAGTATAGTTTGGGATACGGTTAAAGCGAGTATACGGGGTTTCACACAACATTATGTCTTAATCCAAAACTCTAAATATAAACTTGGCCAGGACATCTTGGTTAATGCTGTAAGTATATTGGAAAAACAACTCTCATTGGCTCTGATCCAGGGCTCATCAAATTTAGCAGATACATGTCAAAAATTAGCCAGCTCTAAGCTCAATATTAAAACCAGGCTTATGGAAAAAAAATATGACAAGCTCACATAAGTACCACCTCTCTCAATATGAGAGTGGAGATAGGGTAGGTAAAATTCTTGCGTATAAAGTTGCTGACGATAAATCTAGAACTCTTGTCAAAGAAATTAAAGACCCAAATAATATAGTATATACTCAACCAGAACAGATCTTAGAGCAATTTGCTATATTCTACAGAGCATTATACACCTCAGAGGAGCATCCGGCTAAGAATCAGATTCAAGAATATTTAGACACTAACTTAGTAAAGGATCAACAGATTGAAGGATTTGAGCTGCTCTCTGATAACATTACCGAGTCAGAGATAAGATTGGCCATCAATGCGCTCCCTTTAGGTAAAGCTACTGGCGAGGATACTATCCCACTTGAAATTTATAAACTATGCTCAGAGGAACTTTTACCTGTATTATCTATTGTGATAAATAACATAGGAATTACCGGAAAAGCACCTGATTCTTGGAACACAACTAGGATCGTTTTCTTTTAAAAAAAAAGGTAAACCAGGAGACCAATGTGGGTCATACCGACCCATTTCACTTATCAATACAGATGCTAAAATCTTCGCTAAAGTGCTGGCCACGTGATTAGCTCCTTGTATACCCTATCTTGTGACCCCTCACCAACACGGTTTTGTTATGGGAAGAGATTCTACTTCCCATATCAATACGGCTATTACGGCATTCGACGTGGCTGGGATTGGTCCCACCCCACTCGGTATGATACTTTTGGACGCCGAAAAGGCGTTTGACCGACTCGGGTGGGACTATCTCTGGTCTACACTGACTACTATGGGCTTTAATGGCCAATACCTTAAATGGGTACAGTCTCTATATGATCTACCAAAAGCTAAGCTTAGCTATGCTTGGTTAACCTCGCTTAGCTTTCCAATCTTACGTTGAGCACGGCAAGGGTGCCCACTATCGCCTTTTCTATTCGCGCTATCTCTGGAGCCCTTTCTAATTGCCCTACAAGGCCACCCCAGAATTAACCCTTTTGAATATGGACAGACATCGTTAAAAATTACGGCATATATAGCGATATATTCTACTAATGTGCCAGAAGCTATATTGGGTATCCTGAAGGAGGCTGATAAATTTGGGTCTGTTTCTGGCTATAAACTTAACTCACACAAGTTATTCTCAATTACCAGCCGCTCGTTCCGATTTTAGGTACATGCCGAATAGCTACCTATCTTGGCGTTAAAATTTCCTCTAATACTAATGAAATAATTACTCTTAACTATGAGGACCTTCTTAAAGAAACAGTCTTAACATTAAAAAAATAGCATTAGGTTCCTCTTAGCATTATAGGTCGAATTAATTTAATTAAAATGAGCATACTACCTAAATTCTTATACCTATTTAGGTCTATACCACTTTTGGTTCCTAATTCTTATTTCAAACTATTAGATGGGATTCTTAGTAGCTATGTTTGGGGATACAAAAAGGCTCGAAGATCAATCAATTTGCTTAAATTGCCTTATAACCAAGGCGGCCTCAATTTTCCCGATTTTAGATTATACTTCTTTTCAGCTTTTCTTAGTCGCCTTCGGAGTCTGTTTATCTGTAACAAGAATACATGCTTTTGTTATCAACTCTCGATGGATGAGGATTCTAACATGCTTTTAGCAAAAATGAATGATCCTAACTACTTTAAACGAGTAAAATTTAAGACTGTCAAAGACAGTTTTAAAATTTGGCAATCAATTCTGACTAAATGCAATACGACATTTTATCACTCTCAATTATCTTTATGGGCGAATTCAGGTCTCCCAGGAATATTCCATGATGGGTCATTTAAAACTTGGGTAAATGCTGGAATAGTATCACTCGGAGATCTATATGGTAATGACGGTCTTTTGACCTTTGAGACACTTAGAATACTTTACAAACTACCCGAAAATGCACGTTTCAAATATATACAGATCCATGACTATTTTATACGTAAAATGAAGATCTTAAATATCTCCGACTCTGATATTTGGACATGCTTCTATTCCAGCAAAGATAGATCACTTATCAGCTTCGGATACGGTGTTCTAATCTCATATAAAGTAGATGACTGTGGGAATATTGCGGCGAAATGGAGCACCCGATTAGGCCTTAATATCACTGCTAACCAGATTTCCTCTGCTCTCAGTCATATAAATCGTATAATTCACTCTTCTAGCTTGAGGCTACAGCACTATAAAACTATCTGCCAGTTATATTACACTCCCGAAAGACTTTCCAAGTGGTACAGCAATAGTACTGGTAATCAGCGAATTAGATGTCCTAAATGTGATCTTTTAGCTGCAAGCTTGGAACATATGCTGTATACATGCCCTCAACTTACGGAATTCTGGTTTAATGTAGAACAAGGGATGGCTCTGATTATGTCTAGAGCAATAACACTTAACATAATCAATGTATTGTTAGGCTTTCAGATCTCTAACAATGTACAAGCAGATCCACAATTGGATCTCTCTAACATCTTAATAAGCTGTGCTAGATTGATTCTAGCTTGAGCGTGGACTGCAAGCAATCCACCACATGTGATGGAATGGTGGACTCTCGTCAGAGAAATCTATACTATGGAATCCTCCCTAGCTAAAATCAGAGGAGTTAATTCTCTTCAGAAGCTAGACAGAATTTGGAGGCCTACATTTATTTGATCCTCCCCTCCCCTCCCCTTTTTTTTTTTTTTTTTTTCTTTCTCGTCTCTTTCTTCTGTCCTGTATGCTGTACCTGCAACCGATAACTATGCAAATTCTGTGCTTTTGCAACTTAATTATGACACTTATACCCCTGCTCTTTAAGATATATTGATATGACAATGTATAAATTATTTTGTATTTTCAAATGAATTGCTGATTTGATCTCTTGTCCTGACTTTAATAAAAAAAAAAAAAAAAGAGAAGTATTTGTTCTAGGTGAGACCAGAAAGTCATACACCATGTAGCAGGGATGCTGATGCCCACCCTGTTCATGGGGAAGATGTGGGGTTTTCTAATAATGTCCGCTTGGTAAAATGCAACAAAATCACTTATTGGTGGTTAAAAACAAGAAGGAAGCAGGTGGTTCAGTTTTGGTTCAATTGAATTTCATTGCTAAAGTCCCTATAGCACAAGCAGCTTAATTTTCAAATGACATAGATCTCTCTATTGCCTGTTTGACAGGCTGGAAAACAAAAACAAAAAGAAAAGAGCTGGAGAGCTTCTCCAGACCTGGTGACTACCAAAACGACTAATCACAGAACCCTGCTTTGTCCAAGAGGGGAGTTAATTCCCTCCCCACTTTTGTAAAAGGGCCAGAAAGGGCACATGCCCCCATATTGTCAAAATACACAAGCGTTGTCCTGGGGCAAGGGCAAATGACACCCACCCTCCTGGCCTTGCCTATGGATGAGGAAGGAAAAATGCCACACTCGCAAAAGACCCAAATAAGGGGTGATGTATTCTAAACCCATTGCATATAGCCTAATGGGAAGAAGGGAAAATAACACCTTCTTGTCAGTCCAGGCAAGGGGGTGTCTCCCTCCCACCTTACCTAGCCCAAGATCGAGTAGGGCTTAAAGAACAACCTCTGCCTAAGTGCAAAAAGGGGAAATGACCCCGTCACCTTTCTCTTGTACAAGGGGCTGAAGAAAATGGGAAACATCCTAAACAAGAACTACTCATGGGAACTGTTTGTTGCACAAACAAAATATATGGAAGACAGACCCGCAGGTCTGGATACATTAGGCCGATTGTTTCAACAAACAACGGGCTCCATATGCGAAGAGCTCACAAAGAATCTGTAAGGAAGACGATATGAGAAAGAGACAAGAATTACATGTGGGAAGATGGAGAGTACCCATCTTTGCTCAATGGTAACACGCACAAGACCATTAGAGATGCCACTACTTTCCTTGGCCCGAGATAGGCAGTGTCCTTATCAGTTGAACCACAGACGATTGAGGAATGCTTAAGAGTTTTTTCCGACACTGGCCTTCCAGTTTATTCCAGTCATAATATCCACTCATGTAAAAAATGTGTATACCGTAAGGGCATTTTGTTGGCACCATCACCTTAAAATATTGTAAATCGTTTAAATACCTCCATAATCCCCATTGAACTTGTATCACACCAGGACACAGGGAAGTGCTTGTACTTTAATGGAATTCAGATGTAGTTTTCAAGCTAAATTTGACCCAAAATGTAATCCAAGGTACCTTTAAGAGGAAACTTCTTCTACCCTTATCCTATTAAAGGATCACAGATATTTCTTCTTCTGATGACCAAATAGCAAAGTCATAATTTTATCAATTTTAATTGCCATTATTTTCTTATCACAATATATAGCAACTGGATCTAATTTCCTTTTCAATCCTATTATTGTTACATCCATAATTACTAAATCATCGGGTTATAGCAAACAGGGAATGTGTCAGTCTCTCATTTTGGGAGAAAATGCTCACACCTCAGACAAAATTAGGATTAGCTTTAATAAATGAAGGGCAAACAGGATAAAGAAAGGTCAATACACAGCCCTGTGGTAGACCATTTTTAATCACTATTTTTTGAGAGGGCAGCCTGTACAAAATTGAGCCTCGGAAACCTGCTCTGCAATAGCTCATAATAATGTGTGTGCCATGGAAGAGCCAGATACGTACCACTTCCACCAAGCTTTAAATTTTTTATTAAAGATTGAAATGCAAGTCTTCTTTCCATCTGTTACACATTTGAAGGCTTTTGCATGATATAATTGGGAGTGCAGCATTTTAACTACAATTTATGTCTGCCAGTGAAGATATTGCGTGTGAGTATTTGCAACAACGTTTCTGCTTTATTTACACCATAAAAAGACATCTAGCAAGCATCACTCCATTCTTGTAGCTACACCTAAAGACCTGGTCCTTTGCAAAAAGTACCCATTTGGTTTAGAGCCAAGGGTGCTAGGCACTAAGGGTATCATTAGGATGGCGGGCGGAGGCACAACCGCGGTGCCTGCGATCGTGGAAAATGTATTTTTCCGCACTCCAGCAGCGCTCTTCGCGCCCGCCATATTACAATGGGCAAACATAGCCCATTTCCCATCCGCCGTGGTGCAATGTGAACCGCAAGAAATATGTGCCCGCCACCGCAGCGGTGGGAGCCAATAGAGACCCACCACCATGCGGAATGACGTCCCATCCGCCGTACAAATCAGGCTGCCCCAAACAGCCTGTCAGACCGCAGCGGAGACACCACCCAACCAGAGACGGCAGAAGCACGAAAGCAGAGTGCGAAACCAGACTCCCGGTCCCCTCCATCCGGTCATAAACGCAATGGATCAAGCTCTCCAAGCCTTTTCGGTGCTGTACCTCCCTCACTACCAGCAAGTAATGCACCGTCGCGGACAACGCCGCAGGTACGCAATTACACAACTCCGCACACAACCACAACACACAACTCCTGTGCTGACATATGGTTCCTGTCCACATCAGACACTCTGGTGGGGACAGGAACACATCCCAAAATGTACCCACACATTTCCTACCTTTAAGAAAATCACCCCTCTATACCGGGTCCCCCATCAACCGCAAAATCACTACAATCTTCCGGTCACGTCACTGCAGCGGTGCAGACACGGGAAAACCTGATCACAATGTAGTAGGCAGGGCCGGCGCCAGGCATGGGCAGTCCACAAAGAATTACAGGCCCCCACCTCCACCCCTCATACACTACGCTTCCCACACCCATTTGGGGACATGCTGTGTGCTCCTCCTGTGCCCCCCATGCACAATTCATCTTCCAGGTGTAGCCAGACCCTGCACCTCACACACCACACAACCAGGGAGTCTGTCTTAGAATGTGGGGGTGAAGAGGAACACCCTGCACAGAAGCTCAAGGGCAGGGCATCCCTCCTCCTCATACCCACCTTCCACTCATGTGAAGCAAACTGAGTCCAATCACAAAATGAAGACTCACACTGCATATGAACATCCACTGAATGGTCCACACTGCCTGTCAAGTAACTCAGACACACCCCACACTGACATACAGCCACATACACATACCAGATGTCAGCAGCAATGGAGGAAAATAAATGGGCAAGCCAAAAGTGAAGTGTACAGAGATGGAAAACCATGGAGCAAGCCAAATAGCATCTGTACATCACATACAAGAGAAGGAACATTTCACACCACCCTTAGGGCAACCTATCGTACATGGGTGGCACAGAGAGTGAAATTAAACCAAAGTGACCTCTGTGCAACAACTCTGGGATACATCAAGACAAGCCATGCATAGGCACAGTGATGATAGGAAGTGTCTGAAGTCAAACAATGACTAGCCACACATCTGTCTCAACTTACTTGACAAGTGTATGTCATTGGCACACCACACATGGCTCAATGTCACACTCCATGACTGTCAACCACATGAATGACCTTCACACATACCCCTCCACCACCCACCTCACACCTGCAACACTCAACACCAGTGTTAAACACACAGAATGGTGCAAATGATGTCCTGTGAGTTCACTGACAACCAATCACACTCTCTGGGGTACATACACAAACACCACACACACACACTCAGGGATGCCTGAAATAATGCTGACACAAAAACAATAGCCAAACACAAACCTCACAAACAACATACACAGAAGTCCAACAAGCCCACATATGGCCACCCAAACATTGGAAAGGCAATGGGACCCCAGACAGAACAGGAGTACACAACATTGTCACTCAGGACCAATGCACAGACACCATACCCCAACACAAACAAGAATTACAAAATTTAAAATCAATCACAAACACCAACTGGGATCAATGGGACAAATAGCTAACACAGACAGAGACACCGCACAACCCCTCAAGTCAACATGGTGTCATAGTGTACCACAAGCATGCACATGCACAATCCTGACAAGTGACAGGTCAAATATAGGAGGACATAGCACTATTGTGCACTCACAACAAGCCCAGTAACAAGACTACAACTTGCTGCAAGTGACAGACACACAAGTAGTGCACAATACACCTGCAACACACATCAGAATGTATCACAATGCACAAACTACTCACACACAATGTCATGCAAATAGAACATCACACACACAGAGCATCTGTTAGTAGAAAGAGCCAACACAGGCCAAACTCTGCATACATCCACACCAACAAGTCAACAGATGCACATGCCAATCAATCACATAGCAAACTCAGCTGGACATCAGGGGGATGCACACCAGGCAAGTACAAGGCAACATACACTGACAGCACTGCATGCAGTGTGTGCACACCAACCAAATCAGTAGCACACACATCTCAGTGCCACAACATGTACTCCCACAACACTAATCAGCACAGCACACAGACAACATCACACTCAGGAAGGGTAGCAGTACCTCAGCAAACACACATACAGCTTACCCAACGCCCACAGATGCACAACTCAGGGACACCCAGGTGCCAACAACATGACCAGAGGACTGTGCAGCACAAACATTTGCACTGCACACGAGCAACCATGACTGCAAACCAGTACAAGCAAATCACACATAACTAATTGGGAAACTGTCCTGAGTGGCACATTGGTCCTGTGCACAGATCAGCACCACAAAGCATAGTGTAACAAATGAAGTGGCAACCCAAGGGGTAGGTGACATGAGATTGAAGTGGTGTTTACATCAGTAGTGGACAGGTCAGGAGTGTACTGTACACAAACACATAGAGGAGTTACTCACAATGGGTAGGCATCAGAAAGCACAGAAAGGGTATGGTATGACTCCACATCTCACTACCATACTAGAGCCAAAAATGGGTCAAGTGACAGCAATGCATCGGAAAACTCACAGATAATGTCAGTGTGGCTGAGCAGGTCTGCACAGTGAGCACAAAATGTACCAAAACACATTGCTGATCCACAAAACACAACACCGGCTTGGCAGTCACACACTCTGCATACTCACAACTGGCAGCAACAACAAGTAGATGTCCCCCAGGAGTGCAAGGACACACCAACACACTGCACAGTGCACAACCTACAACTCCTACATATGCCCACATTCTGAAGCACATGGCTGACAATTCAAACAAACAGGCACTCAGCTTCTTGTGTGCAGTTGGCATTGCAGGGGCAAACATACATCAACACTACTGACCAAGTCACCTCCTTCACACTTCATGACGACTCAAGTGCACACATACAAATATACGCATGTGACTAGGAAGACAGGCCATCACAAGATGACCACACATCAACACTGCTGTTCACACATTAAGAAAGATCACAGAGATAAGATGGACCCTGGCCAGCCCGCATGTAATCCTGTGGATAGAATTCCCCTCTGTTCTGGTATTGCATCCTAACATGACATGTGTACAAGCATTGCACCCTCGAGCCTCAGAGTCCATAAAAACTAAAGTTCCTGTCACCTCTGGCAAACTCTGAAAAAGTAAAACAAGCAATTGGCAATGTTAAAGTGGCATACAGGGCACGTGTCACATGAAATCATACCCATACATAAAACATTTTATTTGGCAAGGACACTGACAAAGCAGACAACAGGAGTGACTGTCTTTATTACATATTACCCAGATAGGCATCAAAAGTAGACAAGTTCAAGGCCAGTGGCCAGTCCATAGTTCACAGGAGGTACATGTGTGCATGAGAACCTGCACAGGGAATGGGCATCCAAATTACAAACAACAAGGCCAGTGCCCAGTCCATAGTGCAAAGGAGGGACACGTGTGCATGAGAACCTGCACAGGGAATGGGCATCCAAATTACAAATAGCAAGGCCAGTGGCCAGCCATAGTTCAAAGGAGGTACATGTGTGCATGAGAACCTGCACAGGGTATGGGCATCCAAATTACAAACAACAAGGCCAGTGGCCAGTCCATAGTACAAAGGAGGGGCATGTGTGCATGAGAGCCTGCAGAGGAAATGGGCATCCAAATTACAAACAAAAAGGCCAGTGGCCAGTCCATAGTGCCAAGGAGGAACATGTGTGCATGAGAACCTGCACAGGGAATGGGTGACTAGTACACTGCCATGGTCAGCAACACAGCTAGGGGGATAATAATTGGCAGTCCAGGCACCACTTTGGGAGAGATAGGTGTGGGAGGGTGACTTTGCCTCAGACTTGGCTTTCAGTCGAACTGGGAGGTGTCTGATTGTCAGGCCCAGTTGGAGTACTGGACCTGGGAGTGAGAGGACCAGATGAGGTAGAGGCATCAGTGGCTGTTGGAGCTGGAGGGCTCCTTGGACCGGGTGGTGTGGTGACACGTGGAGGCAGAAACATGCTGCCGTGAGACTCAGTGTGTGAGTGAGAATGTGGAGGGCTGCCTTTCCACTTCTTGGGGATTCGATAGGTAATAATTGTCTTGGTTGGAGTGGGAAGTGGAGCGGGCACAACAGGCACACTCTCTACCAAAGGTGCATCAGGTGCAGGTGGTGGCCCTCCCTCTGGGATCTGCTGGATCTGGCGGTACATGTGGCCTGACCTTGCCTTTTCCCCTCCATCCCCTGTTGACCATGTGAACCCCCCACAGTGCCCTCCTGTCCCAGCTTCCCAGGGGTGTGGGTGGGAGTTGAGAGTGTGGGTGAATCTGCCTTAGAGGGCTTTTTCTGTGGACTCTTAGCAGGCACCAGCTACACAGCAGGCACGGCAACTGTTTGCCTGTTTTTGGGAGCCGCTTTTGGGATGGGAGTGTCCTTGGATGGGGGTGATTTTGAGGCATGTGAGCCTGAGGCCTGCTTCTTGGCTTGATACCCCTGAGAGTCACCTGAAGGGCTTTTGCCTTTGTGCTCCTGTTTGACTTTTGTTTGTTTGGGGGATGGTGTTTGCGCTCTGGACCACTTGGGGTGCAGCTGTAGTGTGCTGTGTGTTGTGGACCTGGAGGCTGTGGTGTGTGGTCACTCTCGTCAGATGTAGCCACTGGCAGGGAGGCTAATGGCAGGGGGGTTGCTGAAGGGGCTAGTTCTGGACACCAAGCCTGTGACAGCTGAATGCCTGCCGTCACTTTGGAGGACAAAGACTGGACAGTCCGGTGTAGCCCACCCACGTCAGAAGGAATGCCCTCCATGAAGGCAACTACCTGTGCCAACTTCTTGTCGTGGTCTTGGAAGGCATTCAGGAGAGTTGTCTGACCCACACACAGCTGGTGCAAAAGGTCCACAGCCTCAAAACTGAGGGCAGCAGGGGATGCAGGGGCAGGGGCAGCGGTGCCTGGGGGAAGGATACTCTTTCCTTCTTACTGTTGCGGGCACGTACAGCACTAGTGGAAGTAGCTGCGAGGGTGGGGGCACTGGAAGAGGAGGCAAATCTCCCACTCCCTGTGCCAGCCAACATTGAGGAGTCACCGCTCGCGTTAGATGACGTTGATGTTGGTGTTTCTGGGTGTGATTCTTCAAGGGCACTCCTGCCCCCTCGGAGGCGCTGGTCACATCAGTGTCAGTGAACTCATGTGTAGCAGTCGAGCAAAATGCCTCTCCACTGGTGTCCATCCCCTGTCCTTCTGTGCCCTCGGTAGATGCTGCAAGAGACAGAGACGTAGGTTCAGTTTAGTGCCATACACACAAACATCATATGTAAGCAAAGCACAAAACAAGATGAGGATATACCAATTTTGCACACCACCCTGTGCAGTCTGCATGTGCAACCTTAATTCAAAACTCAAAACATGCATGGTAACATGCACACTTGGCATTAATGACCCATGTTATGTCCACACAGCCAAATAGCTTGCCAGTGCCTCTGTGTAACCCGACATACAGTTCCCTGTGAGCATACCTAGGTGAGGTCCCTGTAGGTGAAAAATATGTACATCTCAACATGTTGTCACAGTTACATATGGAGTCACCATAAGGGGACAACACAGAAACAGACTCCAAAATGTCATTTTGCAATAGCCATGAGCTCCTGCCATCCACCATGTTGTGCTTTGGTGCACAACTACAGTTGCACATTGGTGTCAGATGTGTTTTTCTCACAATTTCGAGGTCAGGCACTACACACATCGACGAAAGCACACTCACATGAGGCACACTGCCGTTCACTGCAAGGGGATGTCCATGACTCCCCTAATGCAGCCGATTCCATAAGGCCTCAACTCTGCATGTAATGTCAAGGGCCATTACAATAAAGACATGAGAAAGTACATGTAGCGAAAATGCACGACAGCTGCACCCAACACAGAGGCCACTTACAAGCCATTGCATCACACAAGAAACATCACAGAGCTCCGAACTGGCTCAGGGTTGGAATACATGCAGTCACTCACACCCAAAGTCATCCTTCTCAGAATACTCACCACCAACTTGCTGCTGATGGGCCTTCAAGCATCCATCCAGCTCTGGCTGTTGAACTGCCAAGATGTGGGACATTAGTGGTGTCATGCTCCTGCGCGCCAATCTGTCAGTCCGAGGGAGCAGCCCCAGTGTCATCTCTGCTAGGTTTTTGCTCAGTCTGCAGTTGTCATCCCACCTCTTGTGACAGTGTGTGAGCTGTTGGTTGGAGACAACCAGAGCCCGCCCGCACCTTGTGTGCAATGGCCCTCCATACGGCCTTATGCTGGTGGACTTTGAGCTGCAGGCATGGGAGACAAGAAGGGGACATTTCAGTCACACTGGGTTATGTACCACAGTGTCTCAGTACAGGAGCATGCACACACTCAGCACAGCTATTCAGATATGTTTAGCAGAGACAATACAGCATGACACGTAGTTCATTAGCATGAGATACTCATACCTAAATGCATGCTGGTATGAGGATGGACACAGTACCTGGCCATCTCATACACATGCAGAATGCCAACACAGAAAACAATGTGAAGAAGGCCCACATCTGCAATGTAATTTGTGAGGGAGCAAGGCATACATTACATTGTAAATGATGTGTTGGGGCAGACTCACTGTGTCCAACACTGCACACCCCTCAATGTCCTTGCCCTGTGAATGGCTCACTGTGTCATGGAGGTCACATTTAGGGACATGATCTTACAATCTCACACCCTTCTCACAAGGTCTGTCTTGTGCAATCCACAGGCCTAAGATAGCTCATTGATGAATAGGGTAGCAGACGTCTCAATCTGTCCATTTAGTAATGGGTCCCTGTCAAATTGGGCAGTAACTGTGCAGGCCAGGGGGGCTCACATTGCGATCTAACGTGGGCCATCATGTAGAATATGAGAGGGCAAACATTGCCTACACATGCAAGTCAGTACACACAATGAAGAAAATGGAAGGGGGATGTTTTAGAAGTACAACAATCTGCTGTGTCATAGGTGAATTTCCACCAAGAGTGTCACACTCAGGCATTTCACTCTTGTGCATAATTCTTACATATCCATGGTGGTAATGTAAAGTCAAACACACTACCATCAGTACCCTCTGGATGAAAAGTCTTTGTAATGTCACAATTGAGCCAGTGAAATCCTCATGGACTCAAACAACCATTAGCACAGGCAATTTCTGTCGTGACTCTTTCCAAACTTGCAGTGTCACTGTATGGCTGCAAAAACACAGCATGTCCCTCCCATCCTGAAATGCAGCCCGGGAAATGTGTAAAATAGGCTACAAACCCCATTTTCCTGAAGTCAGCATGCTAGGCAGTTTATCACACAAATCCACACTCTCAGGCACATACTGCAGCAGATCAACTTCATGTGTGCACTCCCTGCACTCCCCTGCTTTCACTCTGAAACACTTACCATGACATTAGGAGCACCATATAGCCTCCCATACTGTATGAGCAGCTCGTCCACCAGGACCTCCAGCTCCTCTGTGGTGAAGGGACGGGCCCTGATGTTCTCAGTCCTCGCTATCCTTGTGTCCAGGAGACAGGAAAAGCAGCAGGTGGTGGTGAAGAGTGTCAGTCAGCCGTGTCTGGAAGCAGTGGAAATGTGTGGCTCTCTCCCACACATATATAGCCCACTGGAGTAGTTTCAGTGGTACTAAGCTGCTGCAATTGGTTTTCCAGGTCAGCTTTTTTCAAGTGCGACCAATGACTGGCCCCGCAAGTAGCGGAGCATGCCTACCGGGATTTTCAAAATTGCATTTGTCTACCGGGATTGTGGTTCCGATTGGCTGTAAGGGCATGGGCATTGGCGGTGACACACCGCAGGGGCCAGGCAGACGCTACCGCGATCTTGCATCTTACAATTGCATCCAATGACCAACCCCACAGTAGCGGAGAACGCCTACCGCGATTTTCAAAATTGCATTTGTCTACCGCTATTGCGGTTCCCATTAGCTGTAAGGACATGGGCATTGGCGGTGACACATCACAGGGGCCAGGCGGTCTCTATCTCGAATTGGCCGCTTGACATTCATTGATGCCTATGGCCATGATTGTGGTGGCGGAGCACGCCAACCACCATTTTCCAATGTGTTCATCACTACCGTGATTGCGGTTCCCATTGGCTGTAAGGGCATGGGAATTAGCGGTAAGACACCGCAGGGGCCAGGCAGTCGCTACTGCGATTTGGCCGCTTGACATTGGTGCCTATGGCCGTGATTGCAGTGGGGGTGCTTGCTTATGGCACCTATGGACACATCATGCTGTGGCAGTGGCAATGGCCAGTTCCCAACATTGTACAGTGTACACATGAATCATGCCACCAGATAGTGCAAACCAATGCTAGTGTAACATTTAGCCCACTGATGACTACACATGCCATGTCAGTGCACAGGATTATATGCATTGGCATGTATTCCCTCACATATCACTTATGATATTGTTGTGCATGTACACAGATCAGTGGTGTGATGGACTCTCAAATATGTACACATTTCAATGTGTGAGATGGCTAAGCTATACACAATAATAAAGGTCTGACTACATGATGTGCCTATTTCACTGTGTACATTGCCGATGCTCCTGTGCATACTAGATCTTTATGCACACACTGTGCTCACTGTGCTGTTAATGTGTGCCCTGTCCGACTTACGCAAAAAGATGTGGCAGGTACAGCAGCTACGTAGAAGTTAGCTTTGTTGCTGTCTCACACATGTGCTGTGTCAAATACTTTCAGGGCTGGTGACACAAGATGTTGAAATGTACCTTTTGGCATTTACATAGTCTGAATCTGCTTTGGGGTTACTCACTGTGTGAATACTGAACAAGTGTATGGCGAGTTTAGATCTAGGTGTCCCTAAATGTAAGTTGTGCTGTAAGCTGAAGTTTGATGCCAGTCATTGTTAGCGCTGTGTCAGTCAAAACGTAAGATGTTGGACACATCTCATAGGAGGATTTAATTGACATGTGTCCCCTTTCATCTCACCTAGGAGGTGACCAAATGTGCATCGTCCATTCACAGTGCTGGCGGACATGGAGGATGAGGACATCATACTTAAATTCCGTCTGGATCGACCTACCCTTCAAGACCTATGTGCTCTATTGGAGCCCCATCTGAGGCCTCGCAGAACCTATCCGACTGCTTTGACACCAATGTGTAAGGTGATGGCGGCCCTGCATTTTTTGCTACTGGTTCATTCCAGTACACTGTGTCCAGCGCAGGTGGAATGTCGCAACCCAGGTTCAGCATGGTGCTACGTGATGTCCTGTCCGCTATGATGACCTACAAGGACAGCTACATACATTTCCCCAGGAGGCATGAATAGGCAGCTGTGAAGGGTCAATTTTATGACCTTGGCCACATCCCTAATGTTGTTGGTGCCATTGACTGCACACATGTTGGCCGGTATCACCACAGGCACGTGAGCACATCTACAGGAATAGGAAGCATTTCCATTCCATTAATCAAGTGGTATGCCAGGTGGATATGATAATTAAGGGTGGGCGACAATTTTCGTTCTGCTCCCGGAAATTGCAAAAATTCGAAACTTCCACAATCCGCGAGGGAAGCGAAAATTCAAATTGTCGCCCACCCTTACTCTTTAGCCTGTCTGCTTTCAAGAAGGCATCCCTGTCTTTGTGGTTTGGAGAATCGGACATTAAAGTGGCTTGGTGTGGGCTCCCCGCTGGCAGTCTTCTTTGCACCAATTATCTGTGAGCCCATTTGACCGAGACGCACAGGGCGTGCTCTTCATCCGTGATTGGCATGCTGAGCCTATCTCCAAAGAATTTCTCAGAGTGTTTGCCCTCCACACTCTTTGGTATGCCTATGCTCTGCAGGATGTTTCCAAACACGCATCCCTCTACATCTTCCGTCCGTCTTCCAGTTTCGGGGGAGTTGTGGATATCCTCTGAACAGTATTGTGTAGTGTCCCTTTGTCATCTTTGAGCTCCGAGACGCATCCTTATGCTTTCATTACCCAGCCCACATCATTTGGCACGTCCTCCTTCGGCAAGGCCATGTCCATTCCGATCTCACCTATTTTTGATTGCACAGTTATTATGGTGTTTCTTATTGCTTGAAGTATGACTTCTGTGGCAGACAAGTTGTCCCCAGCCTCTTGCTGTTACCCCATCTATCCCAGGGCACCATCATCTGATGAGGATTCCGGCGAGGAGTCACATTGTAGCCCCATTATCAATAAACTTATGGAGAGAGAAGTTATGAGACAACTGTGAGAAAATCCTGGAAAAGCACTAATGTTCGAGAAAAGGTAAGGTTGATAGGGAGAGTCAACAGCACACAACCTAAAGAGAACAGAAAGTCATAAAATTAGATGCTAGGCTCACCTAATCTACAATCCCAGCTGTACTAATTTGACCCCTACTATTTCCGCTGTCAATGTTGAAAGGTGCTAATGAACTGAGAAGGAATGAATGAGTGACTATGTTTATGAGTGTATAAAAATGTATACAATTGTGAGAGCAAGTGGATGGTGTCACAATGAATAGAAGGGCTAAGTGTAGCATAGAAATGTTAATTTTGGACTATTGTTTCAGTTGAGAACATATTAGTATTGTGTTAAAGTGCCAATGTGTGATAGTACTTTGTGCATTGTATGGTGTCGTAATATTACACTTTCGCGTTCAAAACTTGGTTTGAGTTGAGTAGAGGTATTGCACAAAACGGTGGCATCTTCTTGAATAAATATGCAGAGCAGGATTCATTCTGGCACGATGCTCCTGTCACAAAAATTAAACCTCAACAGGAAGCACTTACTTATACTGAATTTGACCTTCAACTCGGGCACCTGCTTTATTTATATCTGTAAGCCTTACAGATAAAAATAAAGCAGGTGTCCGAGTTGAAGGGCAAATTCAGTAACGCATTAATCAGCACAAAATCTCCGCGATCACGCAAAATTTTGCGTGATTGCGGAGATTTTTTGCCGTTTCGTGATATTTTGCGAAAGGCACTTTCGCAAATTCCGCCCACCCTTAATGATAATCTCACATGTCTGTGCCAAATATCCAGGATCAGCCATGTCTCCTACATCCTGCGTAACAGCATCATACCACAGCTGATGGCAAATATGCATTCAGAGTGTGTGTGTGGATTGTGGGTGTTTACGTAGAGACAAGTAGCGTGCTATACATGTGACATGGTGTCTCACCCCTAGGTGACTCTGCATATCCGAACCGGTTTTGGTTGCTGAGCCCACTGAGGAATCCCAGGAGCCCGGGTGAAGTCCGCTACAATGATGCCCATGGGAGGACACGTCGTGTGGTGGAGCGTACTTTTGGTCTACTGGTTGAGCTGTTGTGCGGGCCGCAGGCCTGTCTCTCAGGACACCCACAAGCTGACACAAGAGGTCCACGATTTGGCCCATACGTGTTTCTATGGACCTCAGCAGCAGGCAGAGCTCATGTGATTCTTCCAGAGCCTGGCCCGTGTGTCTCTGAGCTTGTTCATATGCCCCGAGGACTCTGGCGATGTTGGCCAGGGCTTCGGTCTCAGTGTCCGGTTGATATTGTCTCCCAGTTGTCCTCCCACCTGGCCTGCTGTTCCAGACCTGTTGCATCACCACTCTACGCACCCGCTAACTCTCCCTGCCCTCCTCAGATTGTGGGGTGGTGTGGGCATCCTCTGAGGCAGAGACAGTGTTGCAGGCAGCACTGGTGGTGGTTGTGGTTGTGGTGGTGGAGGCCGCACAGGTCATTACAGCAGGGGTCAGCGCAGTTGTTGTTGCTGAGGTGGTAGCGGTGGGGACAGTGGGGTCCTGCGACCTGTTGCACATTGGCATGCCTGATGGGCAGGCTTCTGGCTCCGCATCCAAGGAATCTAGGGAGTCTGCATCAGAGAGTCTATGTTCTGGGGGGGGGACTGGCTCTGCAGGTTGGTGTTGTCATCTGTCGCTGTCAGTTCCTGGTCACCTGTGGAACAGTGGGGAAAAGGTTATTGAAGTGCACCCCACATGCTTGGTGTTAGATGTTTGTATGTTACATGTTATATACCACACAGTTTACATTGAGATCACTTTGTATGGCTGCACGTTACTGAGCATCATGACATGATGTGGAGGTACATACATTACTTGTCCATTGTGTGACATGTCAACAGATACCATGCACCATGTACAGATTGTGTGATTACAAGGACATGTCATCAGCTAATGACTAACAGCACAACAATTTTATGTAAAGCATCTTTGTTGTTTACTCTGCATGGAAGACATTACATCTGAACATGATCTAGCCATTGTAATCTCATGCATACCTTGGTCATATCATGTGATTTGCTTTCTTTTTACTACTGACCATGCTTGTTTTGTTTTCATATGGGCCTTGACGCTCTGCCCCCATGGTACTTACAGATAGCATTCCATGCTGTGCATGATTGTGCCCTGAATTTCTTAAACATGTGATTTGATGAGTCACACTTTGGTTTCTGTGACAGCTACATACGCTTAGCTGTCTGCACACTGGAAGTGGCTAGTGGATCTATGCCAAGTTTGGTGGGATGTGAGGGCTGGTGTGGTAATATGGCTCCGTGCTTTTTGAGTGAAATGGCTGGGTGCATGCACTGTCTACTTACCTGCTCTGTAGCACATTTGGGGCCAATTTCTGACACATCTTTCTGGGTGTGTGGCAGAGTGCTCCATCTTGCTCAGCTTTGGGACAAGGGTTCAAGGTGGGAGTAATAGGGCTGGCTTCTCACCCACAAACCCCCCTCCCTGTTAAGATGGCTACCTACCGGCTAGTTTGATGAGGGCAATGTAATGGCTGTCACATGGTTCTGGGTGGGATGGGTGCTCCATCCTGGTGTGCTTTGTGACAAGGGTGCCTGGTGACGTTGTAGTGCAGGCTTCCTAACCACAAACCCCCTCCGTGTGAAGATGGCTTCCTACCTGTAAGTTTGGTTGGTAAGGTACAATGGCTGCCACATTTTTCTGGGTGGGGGGAGTACTCCATCCTGTTGAGCTGTGGGACAAGGGGGCCTGGTGGGAGTTGTAGTGCTGGCCTCCCACCCACAAACACCCCTCCCTGTTAAGATGGCTACCTACCTGTTAGTTTGATGGGGCAATGCAAGGGCTGACACATGGTTGTAGGTGGGGGAGTACTCCATCCTGCTGATCTGTGGGACACGAGGGCCTGGTGGGAGTTGGAGTGCTGGCCTCCCACCCATAAACCACCCTCCCTGTGAAGATGGCTACCTACCTGTAAGTTTGGTTTTTGAAATACAATGGCTGCCACATGCTTCTGGGTGGTGTGGAGTGCTCCATCCTGCTCAGGGGTGGGACAAGGGGGCCTAGTGGGAGTGGTAGTGCAGGCTTCCTCACCACAAACACCCCTCCCTGTTAAGATGGCTACCTACCTGTAAGTGTGATGTGAACAAACACCCCTCCTTGTTAAGATGGCTACCTACCTGTTAGTTTGATGGGGCAATGCAAGAGCTTACACATGGTTGTGTGTGGGGGAGTACTCCATCCTGCTGAGCTGTGGGACAAGGGGGCCTGGTGGGAGTTGTAGTGCTGGCCTCCCACCCACAAACACCCCTTCCTGTTTAGATGGCTACCTACCTGTTAGGTGAAGGTGAGCAATAGAATGTCTGCCACATGGTCATGGGTGGGAGAGTGCTCCATCCTGCTCAGCTGTGGGACAAGGGGACCTGGCGGGAGTTGGAGTGCTGGCCTCCCACCCCCAAACTCCCCTCCCTGTTAAGATGGCTACCTACCTGTAAGTTTGAAAAGAGCAATGCAATGTCTGCCACATGGTTCGTGGTGGTGGGAGTACTCCATCCTGGTGTACTTTGTGACAAGGCTGCCTGGTGTGAGTTGTAGTGCAGGCTTCCTCACCACAAACCTCCCTCCCTGTGAAGATGGCTACCCACCTGTAAGTTTGGTTGTTGAAATACAATGGCTGCCACATGCTTCTGGATGGGGTGGAGTGCTGCATCCTGCTCTGGGGTGGGACAAGATCCTGGTGGGAGTTGAATTGCAGGCTTCCTCATGGCAAACACCCCTCCCTGTTAAGATGGCTACCTACCTGTTAGTTCGATGGGGCAATGCAAGGACTGCCACCTGATTCTGGGTGGGGGGAGTGCTCCATCTTACTGAGCTGTGGGTCAAGGGGGTCTGGTGGGAGTTGTAGTGCTGGCTGCCTATCCACAGACACCCCTCTCTGTTAAGGTGGCCGGATCCCTGAGGAACAGAGGAAGGGAATGGTTACACAGGGCTCTTGGGTGGGGGGAGTATTCCATCCTGCTCAGCTGTGGGGCAGGGGGCCTGGTGGGAGATGTAGTGCTGGCTGCCTGTACACATGCAACCCAGGGAATGTTGCTAGCTACCTTTGGGGTGAATCAGAGGGAGTGAAAGCTGGATCTGTGAGACATGTGTTAGGGAGTGTGTGCTGCACATGAATGCATTTGGGCCTAGGAGGTGTAGCTTTGTAGTTGTGCAAGACAGTACATAGCAGTGTGATGGTAGACATTTGTTTGTACTTACCAGCCTCCACTCCCCCAGCTATTCCTGTGAGACTCTCTGGATGCAGTATGGCAAGCACCTTGTCCTCCCATGCAGTTAATGTTCTTGGTGGAATGGGAGGGCCACTGCCAGTCATCTGAGCCAGCTGAGGGTTCTTGTTGTTCCTCTCTTTCACCTGTCTCTTGAGGTCATGCCACGGCTTCATGATCTCCCTCTTGGTGTGTGGGACAGTCCCTACTGCATTGACCTTGCTGACTCTCCTTGTCCACATTTGTGTTCTGGTGGCTAATGGTGTTTGTTGGACCAGGCTACCAAACAATTGTGGTTCTACTCTGATTACCTCAGCTACCATGACTGTCAACTCATTGTCAGTGAATTTGGGCATTTTCTTCAGTGCTATGGTGTGTGATGTGCAAATGGGTTAAAGGTAAGAGAGTGGTGGTGGTGATATAATTGGTGTGTGTGTGTTGTTGTGCTGATGAGATGTGTGGTGGTTTGCTTCTCCTTTGTGCTGTAGGGTTCATTATTTCAGGGGTGGAGTATTGCAAAGGATTCTGGTCAGGGAAGGGGCTGGTTTTATACTCAGCTATGTGGGTGTGTCAAAATGGAGTATTGCTGTCAGGTGTGTTGTGTGGGTTGTCTTGGGATTTGTATTTTTTTAGTTGCCATGGGGATGTGTCATTGGGGTGTGTTAAGTGTTTTTGGGGGCTGAGCTAGTTTGATGTGTACACATGGTGGCCTTGTTGTGTGTTTTTTTGTCAACCGCCATAATTGTTCCGGAGCAGCCGCGGCAGTGGGTATGCAACAGCGCTTCCGCCGGCTCTCCCTTTCATCACTGTTTGCGATCGCGGCGGTCGGAAACAGCAGATTGTTCCACTGTCACCTCAATGGTACCCTAATTTTACATGCGGTCAGTCTGCTGGCCTTGCGGCAGTTTTGGCTTTTTACGCCACAAATCCGGCTTCTGTGGATGGATTTTCACCTGCTCTGCCCGCTACCGCAAGTTTTTTGTGGTATTGTTCTGCCGCGGTCCGTTTTTTCTGGCATTTGATCCGAATGGGACCGCCGGTTTTGCCGCGGTACGTGTGGATGGTTCATTTCCACTACCACGGTGGTCGGAATGGTTTCCCCCTGCCATCCTCATAGACCCCTTAGTCTGTCTGAAGTAATGTCATTAATAATATCACACATGACTGATTGGCCAAGGAACAACTCTGAAAATGTAGGGAGCAGGAGTGTAACTGAAAAGAAAGGAGAGCTGTAAAATGACAGGAAATCAAGCTTGTGCAGGCCATAAAAATGCTACAATTACCAGGGATTCTTGATTGCATCACACACTGAGCAAAACTCAAGAGGTTACTGGATGTACATGCTAGGGAAGACCAAAGATGTTGAAGGGGTGTGCCTCCCATGTTTGAAGACAAAATGCACGTGTAATAAACTGAGCCCTTGTACTGGAGTGTTGCTTTGTGCATCTTTCAGGTCATCTTTGTAGGAAAATGCCTCTTTTTGCATCATCACCCATATTATTTAGCCTGATTTTGTTGTTTTATAGATTCTGCACACTGGGACCCTGTTACCCAGGACCATGTTCATGTGCTTTGACCCTTAAACACTTGTTGACCTGATTAAAAGTTCTGATTGGCATATTTACCTTACCTATGAATCACTAGTAAACAGCACCAAGTGTGCCCAGGGCCTGCAAGTTAAATGTCACTAGTATACTTCAGCAATTATTTTGCCACCTCTAAAGTCACAAAACAAAGCATGTCTTCAACCTACCCCTGCCACCTGAGTGTACGTTTTTTAAATTATTAAATTCGAAGTGGAAAACCAAACGTTTTGCCATGCCTAAAATTACCTTTTACATAATTATATGTCTCCTCTAATGTAGGGCCTGAGTGCCCATAGAGCAGGGTGCACAGTATTTCAAAATTAGGACATGTGTACTCATGCTCTACATATCTTGGCAGTGAAAAAATGTGGAAAGTTGTTCTTCACTGTGGCATGTCTCTCTAATAAAAATGCACTAGATTGCATTATAATGCATAACTTCAGTTTGGAAAGAGCTAGAGCAATGTTTTAAGCGCTCAGACATATAGTAATTTAAAATCCAATCTAATGGTTGTCAGATTTAATTCACTATTTTGAAAATGCCTCTTGTATAAAGTTGGAACCTGTCCAAGCCAAATGTGCCTTTCTGCCAGTGTCCAATGTCACCTGTCAATGCCTCTCCTTAGGTGAGATGTGTATTGCTCCCAGATAGTTAACAATTCACTTGGGTGTGGGTGTGGGGAGATGTATTTCCTCCTAACAGGATGGTCACCTGGGTTGTGCCCACAAACTTAATCACACTCCTAAAGGTGCATACCATGTCACATGCAGATGTAATTCACACCTAGGCCTCCCCCATTACTGTTCTGCTAGTCAACCATTCCCAGTGAAAAAGGGGCTGCACCAGCAATGGATTTCAGTGACCACAAAGGAAAGTTTGCCATTAGCATGATCACACCTCTGGGTGGGCACAGGGAGCTCTGTATGGGGTGAAGACAGTTTCTGTCATGCTGGTTTTAGGTGGAACGGCACTGCAGGATAGTTTACAGTAAAACACACAGGAAGTGCTGTATTAGAGGGTAGGATCATCCCAGGAGCTTTTACCCCATTAGTTAGGGACCAGCTAGGCATTACCCCCAAACACAGGCTGGACATGACCATAAAAGTACAACTCCCAGTAACCCTTTTAGAACACATCTGGGAATGTGTAAGACAGTAAAAACACTGCACCTGCTTTTGAACCTTTGAGAGAGACCCCAGGGCTAGACCTTCTCCCACTTATAGCCAGGAATGAGAAGTGGACTCCAAGGCGATGTCGGTTGACCTCCTTTGAAGCTACAGGGACACAAAGGCTGCACTAAGATTACCTTCCTGAAAAGCCCAGCTGACCAGTTCCAACTGGACATGCCTTGGACCCTGGCTTCCCCTAGAGTGAGTCCTGACCCCCAAGTAGTGTCCACGATGTCCTGGTGTCCTTGGATAAGAGCCAGAGTGTACTCCTCCTGCAATTATTGTTTACAACGTATTTGTGTCTATATTTTTGTGGATCTCTGTACTTTTATGCGCATATATAGTATTGCTTTGTGTGTGTAGATATATGTATTGCTTCTCCTCACCTCATATGCAAATCTTAGCAGGTCCGCTCTGCCTCTCATCCTTCTAAGGTCATTAAAATTATAAGTATTGAGTAGATTAGCAGTAAACAATCAAGTAGAGTTAGCAGTAAACAGTAACAGGGCCAGAATATCTCACGGGGTGGAGGAACGCATTACAGATTCAGGTGTTATGTTTAGTTAAGCTGTTATATGCAGTTGTATTCTGTTACCTTAATGTTATGTTGTGTTACTTTTCATGGGCTAAACCACACATGTGCTGCATGTCTAATACTTATTAGGTACTAAAGGCAAGACCGATTGCATTGCAAATACCACCTCAGCATCATCACAACATCATCTCAGCATCACTCACCTTTCCCACATCAACCCCAAAGCACCATCTCAGTATCAGCACAGCACCATCTCAGCACAGCACTACCTTTACCTCAGTGCACCACCAGCACACCGCCGACTCAGCATCACTCCACACCACCTCAGCAACACTCAGCACCACCTCTCCAATGCTCAGCACCAGCACAGCACCACCGCAGAATCACTCACCACCAGCGCAGCACCACCTCAACCTCAGCACAAAACCATCTCAGCATCAGCACAGCACCACCTCCGCATTAGTGCACCAGCGCAGCCCCACCTCAGCACCAGTGCATCCCCACCTCAGCAACATCTCTGCACCAATGCAGCACCACTTCAGCATCAGCACAGCACTACCTCAGCATCAGCGCAGTATCATCTCAGAACAGCCCAGACTCTATATCATCAGCACCACGCAAGCAGCACTTGAACTCAGCATAACTACCTCAACACCATAATTGCACTCCACATAATAACACTCACTGCAACATAATTAAACTCAACATATTTACTCTGAACTCAATACAACTTAAAAGTACCCCACATAAATGCACTATATACCACATACAAGCAATCCACACAAATGCACGTCACACCATGACACATAATTCCAATGAGCATCATTTCACTCTACGCCTGTCATCTCTCCCTGTACATGCACTGCCCCTCTCGTCACACTGCCACTAACCCCTCTCATCTCCAATTTCAACTATCCTCGCTCATTCCTCCCTCACACTCCCGATCTCCTCTCTATACTACCTGCTCACACATGCTGCCTTCCTATACCACCTCATGCTGTGCAACAGTCCACCTCCTGACTCTCCCCCACCCTCTGGGTGCCCCTCATTTTCATCAATCTCTCTCTCTCTCTTACTTTTGTTCGCTCACATACTTCCCACCACTCTCATATTAGTTCACTTCAGGTGTTCAAGCACAAGTTATTTTCAATGCCTTTTGAACATTCCCATCCCTCAAACCCACGTACTCCTCTGCTTCTTAGAGTCTCTTCCGCGTATACTGCGTCTGTGGCCTTCTCTCCCCTTCTTTATCTCTATCTCACACACTCTTTCTGCTCCTCTATCTAGAGTTCATTCACCACTTTGTGCACAAACATTCTATCCTACTTAAACTTCCTTTCTATCTATTCTTTGCAGCTCTCACCCCTATCTATTCACCGGATCACATAATTCCACTACACAAATCCACACCACACAATTCTACCCCAATCAATTCCACAACTAGCAATTGCAATTCAACCCACATAGTTCCACTCTACACATCATACATCTACCCCACACAAAACCAAAACATGTAGATAAAAGACATTGTCATTTACAGTGCCAATAGCTCTAACTCTTGCAAATGCGAGACCTATTGCATTGCAAATGCTTGTTTTACTGTCCATCACTGCCAGGCAAACCCTAAATACCAGATGAGTACAGTAAGGAAACTCAAACCTTTCCTACCTCAGGACGACTTCAAGATGGTGGTCCAAGCTCTTGTATTGCAGAGGCTAGATTACGGAAGCTCCACTCTTTGTGGTCTTCCTAAATACAATTTGGCCTCACTAAGGGCCTCCCTTAATGATGCTGCCAGACTGATAACCGGTACAAAAAGAAATGGTCACAAATCCCCAGCACTAAAAACCTTAAACTGTTTGCCATATGAAACAAGAATATAGCTAAAGATTGCTTGCATGACTCAGAAAGCAATACATTTCAAGACCCCCATATATCTGTCTTAAAAGGAGTTATCAGGGGGATGCAGATCCTCATGAAGTGCAAGGTCACTGCTACTGAGACCCCAGGCTTTCCTCAAAAAGAGAACAAGTTACAGAGCCTTCTTGGGCATCTCCCCGAAGATAGGAAACTCTCTGCCACCGGATGTCCGCCGAATCCCACCTTCCTCTTCTTTCAAAAAAGAAGTGAAAACAATACTGATGAACACGTTTCTCCCCTAAGTGTCTTTAGGTCCTATTGTTTACTCACCTGCCCACTATCCCGATGCCCTGACCACTACCTTGATGTGCAACCATTGACTCCAGCGTTCCTTGCCACTCTCATATATGTAACAACTGTCTTTCCTTACAACTGTACCCTACCTACCCTATAATGTGAAGCGCTCTGATACCCTTTAGGATCTTGTTCGCGCTATAAAAAACTTTATAAATAAATAAAATAAAAATAAATACAGTAAAATAATGCTCTTGTCGCCATGACAGATGACAACTATGGTGGGGAGACCATTACATTTTATATTTTCAAAAAAGAATTATTATTTTGGGATTTTCTTTTTGAAAGTTAAAAAAGAAAACTGTTACGTGCAGGGCTGCAGCAGCATGACACAGCCCTACACCAAACAGCGAAAGGCATTGGGAGGAACCACTGTGATGGTGATTTCACCCATTGCATTATATATGACCTCTTGCTTGGAGTCATTTATAAATGTGGCAGGTGGTTTCTTCACTTGGGTGAAGGAGTGATTTACTCCATCCCCCTGACAGAACAATGAGCTTTCTGCCCATAATTAAATCAGGCCCAAGTCAGAAGGTAAAACTTCCAACCAGGTCAAAAGTGGTCTCTGTGTCAGACTTATGCTCCATTGTAGTCAGCCTTAATATTTAACTTTGACCTGATCTAGTGCGATCAATTGCCTGCGGTTGGCAGTTTGTGCGTTTTGGTGCTAAAACTTGAATCAAACTTTAAAAAATCATATCTCTAGTTCCCCACATCCAATTGGTGATTTTCTGGTGTCAATTTGCTCATTAAAGTTCCCCTTATTTCTATTAACTGGAGTGGAATTTTTATTGTGTTGTGTTTTCTATTTTTTATCTGCTTTGATACTGGTAAGTACTTTATACATTTCTCATAAATTAAGCCTGACTGCTCTTTTCCACAGCAACCAAGATTTGAGCTCATTTTTAGTTGTTGAGACCTAATTGAATCTGTTACGAAATTGTGACATTATTATTTGGTGAGGACTCCAACTAGTAATCCATATTCTCATGCTCTTCTTCTAAAGAATAATCAGGAAGAGCTCCTATGATCTAAAGGAAGAATCAGTAGTTCCACTAATCAAGTCTGACAGTGAAACATCCTAGAGCATCACTGATGCTGGAGATACAACAATACTTTCTCAATATATCAAAGATTTGGTTTGTGCCCTGTGGTAACCACAGCTCGTTGGATGAGGACTGATGCCAAATGTCCAGTGTGCATTTAACACCATAAGAAATGTCAAAAACCTACTTCTGAGCAGAAATAAGTCAATTGGTTTTTTGAGCTTTAAGATGTAGTGGCCTGTGGAGGGAGTGCTGCGGGCAGGGGAGGGGCAGGGTGGGGGTAGTAAACAACGGAATACGGATGAACAGAGGTAAGTAAACAATTAAATAAATAAAATGAATTTTGTTGCGCGCGCGGCACCGTATTCCGGTGTATACGGTCTTGGAGACCCCTTCTCCTTTGTGATTGGCAGCGGGAAAAACATTCTGAGCAGGTAGTGGTCCCACGGATCATGGCTTGGTCTTAAAAAACTCAAACTGAAACTTTTATTCTTCTTTTTTAAATGAATCAAATTTCCTTTAAGGAAAACGGGCTGCATTTTCAAAAATAAAAACTGCTTTAGTAGAAAGGCAGTCACAGACTCCAGCAGACCACAATCCCTATGAGTGCCGGCCATTCCCAATGGGTCGCAAAATGCAACATGCCTCATAAATATTAATGAGGCAGGTTCTTTGTGACCCATTTGGGATTTTCAAACAGTGTCGCCGACACTGTTGAACATCAGTGTTTGCAACTTGCAATTTGTGATTCACAAAAAATGCAAATTGCAAGTTGCATACACTGAGGGTCATACATCTGGCCAAAAAGTCACCATCCCTCTTGTCTCCATTAAAATCAACTAAAAAGGAAACTGTCGGGCAGACCCTAAAGACACACTTCTTTATGATGATGGATGTTGCTCTTTCTCTGTCATCTGCTGCCTGTAAAACTTAAAAGCTCATGCGATTTGCCAGGAATACTGGTAGGGTGTCCACAAGATTGTACATATTTCATCTTTGGAGAGGGCAAATTGTAAAATCGGGCCATGTTTTTACTGCCATTTGCATGAAAACAGATATAGCTGGTATTCATGTGTAAAGTTATTTGTTGGACATAGCTTACTCTGCAGCGTCACTCTCAATCTTTTTGCCTTTACCCCTCTTGTTTTGTCGAATTTGTTTTTGCTGGCCATGGGACTCTCTGTACTTTACCACTACAAACCTGCACTAAAGTGCTTGTGCTCTCTCCTTTAGTGTACATTTAATGTACTTGCAAGTCCTCAGTAAAGTGGCACTACATGTACCCAGGGCCTGTAAATTAACTGCTGCTAGTGGACCTGCAGCACTCACTGTGCCACTCACTTAAGTAGCCATTTAAACATCCTTTTATTGTTCCTCTTATCGTGCATGCTATTTACCTACAGGGAGGTACCACAGAAGGGAGTTGGGTTAAGCCCATTTGTGCTCCTCTACGGTTACCCTGATAGGGGATCTCTCAGCCTAGTGAGAGAGTGGAGGGAGCAAGCTTGTCAGAAGCCCCCTAAGGATGTAGTCAGTTACATGCTAACTTTCCACAAACAGACGCAGCACTTCTGAAAGAAGGCTAAGCAGAATCATTCTTGAGGCCTGCCTAGAGGTAAAGAAATGCTGGAACGACCAGAAGTCCACACTGGTAGAGTTCCAACCTGGACCGTAGTTGTGGTGCCTAGAGCTCTCTAATATTGTTGGGCAGGACCCCAAGAAGGTGAAAGGCCAGAAGGGGGAGACCACCTACCTGGTGGACCTCAAAACCTCTAGAAACCCCCAAAGGGTGCTTCATATCAAGCATCTGAAACCACTCTTTTGGAGGTCTGATGTTACCATGCTCCTTATGACAGATGATGGGGTGGAAGAGGAGAATTGACCTCTCCCTGACCTCCTATAATCTAAGGAGCACAGAACATCAGTCGAGGGTGTCAACCTCTCTCCTACTCTGACTCCAGAACAGCAGAGGGAATGTCACCTGCTGTTGGGTCAGTATGCCTCACTGTTGTCCCTTACCCCTGGGTTTACACAATTGTGTACCCATGACATAGTTACTGGATAGAGTACACCTCTTAAAAACCAAAATGTACAGGTTATGGGCTAAGGTGAGAGCCAGTATCAGAGAGGAAGTCTCCAAGATGCTCGTACTAAGACTGATTAAGCCCTTCAACAGTCCGTAGTCCAGCCCAGTTTTGCTGGTGCCCAAGACCGGTCGACCGTGCAATCCCCCAAACGTAGGTTTTGTGTTGAATAGTGAGGACTCAATTCAATCACTAAGACTCACCCCATCCCACAGCTGATGAGCTCATAGACAGGCTGTGCACTGCTAAGTTCCTCAGTACCTTCAATATTACATCAAGGTACTGGCAGATTGCCCTGACTGAGGGATCTAAAGAGTGGGCAGTATTCTCAACCATAGAGGGCCACTTCAAATTTCTGGTGATGCTCTTTGGTTTAAAGAATTCCCCTACCATCTTTCAGAGGTTGGTAAACAGGGTCCAGACTGGGAAGTAGGCATTTCTCACCACCTACCTATATGATATAGCTGACTTAAGGTCCAGCTGAGGAGAACCCCTGTATGACCTCCCGGAGGCTCTTAGTAAATGATAGCTAGGGTAGGGAACTGCAGTGTATCTGGGACACCTGGAGGGTGGGGGTAAGGTACAGCCTCTCCAGGCCAAAATTGAGAGCACCCTTGCCTCGCAACCCTTCAAATCTCAGCCTGAGGTGAGGGCCTTCCAGAGTCTGAACAGATATTACAGAGGGTTTGTTTAGGGAAATGGCACAATTGTTACCCCCTTAACTGAGGTGACTTTAAAGAAGCAGCCCAAAAAAGTGATCTGGATAGACACCTGTTAGATATGGGGGTCTCTAGTTGGCACAGGTAGGTACTTGTGACAAATAGGGACCCTTGCCTCTAGTCAGGGTAAGGGGGTACACTCCTAAAATAACCCCTGCTCACCCCCTTGGTAGCTTGGCACGAGCAGACAGGCTTATCTCAGAGGCAGTGTGTAAAGCATTTGTGACCACATACAGTAATCCAGTGATACCACTACAAATGGACACCACACAGGTTTTATATAAAAAATACGTTTATTTATATAGATTTACCACAAGACCATAAACGACAAAAATACACAATACTATTACTTTAAGATGGTGGTTTTTAGCTTAGTTCAGTTCAGTTCTTAAGATGCGACACTTTGCGTCAATGTACCTTACGATGCGTTGCGCTTCCACGATAAGCAATGTCGCAGCGATGGAAATGCGGCAAAGTTCTGGTGCAAAGAAATAAAGATAAGAGAAAAGGTTCCCTTAAGGCACAAATAAGAACAGGTATAAAATAATGTACCTTATGACTTAACAAATACATACAACAAAATATGGAAAAGTTAAAAGTTCATTTATTTGAATATATTAAAAAACAGTCAATAGGGATAACTAAACTAAATCCCTGAACTAAAACAAGATAAAATTAAGACAATATATATAATTGCGACCTGCACAATTACAAGCAGACAGAACAGTTACAACACACATTTGTTGGATACAGGTTTGTATATTCTTTCTCCGCTCTAATGACACCAGAGTAGTATCACTACAAAATCAGCGTATCTATTATGGTGTTGGAGACTTGAATTATACGCTTTAGGTTGCGTCGACGCGTTTCTGTGATAACTCCTTCTTATAATCACCTTTATCAAGACATAAAATGTGTCTGCCAGAACCAGAGGGTATGTAAAATCGCCCTAGGATTAAATGTCATGCAGAGAATTAGCATCATTTTTAACTCAGTGGACTTATAGCATTACTGTAGTTAATACATGGAAAAAATCACAACATGTTCACTATTCATTGTCTTCTGTTATCTCTATTACTTATGTTGGTTACAATGAGCACCATTTTTTTCTCTAGGTTAACATGTGCATTTTTTCAAAATATTAGACAAACCTTAAAAAAAAAAAAAAAAAAACATAGAAATAATTTGCTGGAAGTGGCTCATGGCTATTGACTTTATCGCTCAAAATTTGGCCACATGGTTTATCGACAATAAAAATTACTGCAAACATATCCTGTATTTTCCCAATTTATCTTGAGCTAACAAAGCAGTAAGTAAGGCTATTTATTCGGAAAACGTATTAATAACCTAACCTAGCTAACCCAAATATACTACCTTGGTTCCACATATAAAAAAAATGTTGTTCTAGAAACGCAGATAAGGGGCACTTGGGGCCTCAGATTTCTCTAGTCTTGAAACAACATAGGGGGTACGGGTCCACTAAACCAGAAGAATTGTAACAAAAAACACCCAAGTTTCAGAGATAGACTTATGGGGTAGTCATATTAATATTAATATCAGCTTACCCTGGAATAATATTGACGATCCTTTATAGGGATCACTTCACGTTTCCAAAATTAACAGATACTATTGAGTGTTCGAGCTTTATGTTAAAACTCGCTAGCTAACCCATATTCATTGTTTTTTCTTTCCTGTCCTATGGTGCAGGCAATTTTGGCCTGATTGCATATAACTCTTATGGTCTACAACACAACCAATTTCCCTTGGTCTTTCATGAGCAGGGGGACAACAAAAGATCGCATTTATTCAGAACAGGTAGGCACGAATCTAAACTATCTCCTCTTTCCCTAACAATGTAGCATTGTATAAGATATGCATTAATGCAAAACTCCATGTTACCACAGAAACAGAAATATACCTCTACCAGCAGCATTGTATAAGGCGATTACAGAAGCCCACGCTCCAATTTGGAAACGTGAAGTGATCCCTATAAAGGATCGTCAATATTATTCCAGGGTAAGCTGATATTAATATTAATATGACTACCCCATAAGTCTATCTCTGAAACTTGGGTGTTCTTTGTTAGAATTCTTCTGGTTTAGTGGACCCGTAGCCCCTATGTTGTTTCAAGACTAGTGAAAGCTGAGGCCCCAAGTGCCCCTTATCTGTGTTTCTAGAACAAAACATTTTTTATATGTGGAACCAAGGTAGTATATTTGGGTTAGCTAGGTTAGGTTATTAATACGTTTTCCGAATAAATAGCCTTACTTACTGCTTTGTTAGCTCAAGATAAATTGGGAAAATACAGGATATGTTTACAGTAATTTTTATTGTCGATAAACCATGTGGCCAAATTTTGAGCGATAAAGTCAATAGCCATGAGCCACTTCCAGCAAATTATTTCTATGTTTTTTTGGTTTTTTTTAAGGTTTGTCTAATATTTTGCACACACGTACTGGCACTCGCAATTATAATGAGAGCTTAGCCACTCCTTCTAGCTGTATCTCTTTATTTTATCAGTGGAGACCCAGTGTTCTTTTTCCGGGGATCTAATGACGTGTTTTAAAATTAAAGCAACGCGGTCTAGTGGTTGAAATTGACGGAGTCCTTCGACAGTGTTTATACTTCCGGTACGCATTTTCCGGATTTCCACCACCGGTCGCAGTGAGAAGCGCCAGGACACGTATCCGTGTCGGAGAGATGTAAGTCATTCTGGCTGCCTTCTTAGCAGCTTTGTGTCAATTTTTGGCTTTAATTGGTCGCTTGGCGATGATAGTAGCTGAGTAATGTGGGTCTTATGATTAATTGGAGTCTGTGTGCTTTTTATCTTTGGTTCCTCTATAGGTTTGGGTAGACACACACACGTGTCTCCTAGCGACACTAAGAACTTCGTGATCTCGAAAGTTGTAAGTTTCCCGGTGAAGGGGACATAGGGTGTGGGTGCACACGTGGTGTTTCAGATGGATATGGCTATTCGTACTGGTATATATATTGTTTTATCTGTTCTAGATATTGACATACCTTGAAGGATCTGTGATGTACATATGTTGCATTGGCGTGACTCACGTGGATAACTATTTCTGCGCTGTAGGTAAGCCGTGTCGGTGTGTGTGACGAGCACATCGGAGGGGCCTTCTAGGACCTAGAATCTAAATTAAAAATAAGTTTTTATTGGGCACTTTAGAGTGGCAATATTCAATATGTACTTCAGGTATCAGATTTTCTACACCTCTTTCTTTACTTGCAGGATTGTAGACCATAGCTTTATATGAAGTCTTTTATCTAACAAGGCTGATTGAACGACTATCCGTATCTTTTTGGGACGTATGAACATTATACATTCTTTGCCATTTTGGATTACTTCCGGTCTTTTAGGTAAGATGTCGGGGGATGTTGAAATTTTTTTGGCATGTGGAATGTTGCTGTGTTCGGTCTTTTTTCGTTTGTATTGGTGTTTCAGTGTTGACATCAATTGGCGACCACTTGGTACTCACCAGGTGTGGTGGCATATGAACACATGTGCATGTGAATGGTAGTGGTTTCTTCTATTTTCCTACACATGGTCATCCGACAGGATGAATGGGCACTATTCACTAGTTGAGAATCTTTTCGCTCTGATACTTGTCACCCATGTGGGATTTGTGGTGGCCTTTCCCTTTTTTCTTTTGCTTTGCTTCCTTTTCATTCTCAGTGTTTTTGTGTTGTTTCAAGAAATGTAAAAAGAGAATTTACATCGTATTGTGACAATTATGTGTTTGTATTGTTTCCAGCCCTGAAGAGTCAGAGTTTGACTTTCTCTCTGACGAAACACGTGTCGGCTGGCTGTTTGTGTTCTCGCCTGATGACCCATTAAAGGATACATAAAAATCGCGAAGCGTCAGCATTTTCATGTCATACCAAAGACACACATACTTTGTGCAACTGATATTTGTATGAGTGCACGGGACTGTTCTTTCATGTGTTAAGTGTGGGTTTTTCCCATACGGATTGAGGGGTTGAGGGCTTTCCCCTCCCTGTTAGCACCATACCTAATTTGTATTTTTATTAATATTGCGTATATTGAATGTGTGCGCCATTTTCTTCCTGTACATAAAACCCTTGCTTTGTGGTATTCAACTCCTAAAATAACCCCTGCTCACCCCCTTGGTAGCTTGGCACGAGCAGACAGGCTTATCTCAGAGGCAGTGTGTAAAGCATTTGTGACCACATACAGTAATCCAGTGATAACACTACAAATGGACACCACACAGGTTTTATATAAAAAATACGTATATTTATATAGATTTACCACAAGACCATAAACGACAAAAATACACAATACTATTACTTTAAGATGGTGGTTTTTAGCTTAGTTCAGTTCAGTTCTTAAGATGCGACACTTTGCGTCAATGTACCTTACGATGCGTTGCGCTTCCACGATAAGCAATGTCGCAGCGATGGAAATGCGGCAAAGTTCTGGTGCAAAGAAATAAAGATAAGAGAAAAGGTTCCCTTAAGGCCCAAATAAGAACAGGTATAAAATAATGTACCTTATGACTTAACAAATACATACAACAAAATATGGAAAAGTTAAAAGTTCATTTATTTGAATATATTAAAAAACAGTCAATAGGGATAACTAAACTAAATCCCTGAACTAAAACAAGATAAAATTAAGACAATATATATAATTGCGACCTGCACAATTACAAGCAGACAGAACAGTTACAACACACATTTGTTGGATACAGGTTTGTATATTCTTTCTCCACACTAATGACACCAGAGTAGTATCACTACCAAATCAGCGTATCTATTATGGTGTTGGAGACTTGAATTATACGCTTTAGGTTGCGTCGACGCGTTTCGGTGATAACTCCTTCTTATAATCACCTTTATCAAGACATAAAATGTGTCTGCCAGAACAAGAGGGTATGTAAAATCGCCCTAGGATTAAATGTCATGCAGAGAATTAGCATCATTTTTAACTCAGTGGACTTATAGCATTACTGTAGTTAATACATGGAAAAAATCACAACATGTTCACTATTCATTGTCTTCTGTTATCTCTATTACTTATGTTGGTTACAATGAGCCCCATTTTTTTCTCTAGGTTAACATGTGCATTTTTTCAAAATATTAGACAAACCTTAAAAAAAAACAAAAAACATAGAAATAATTTGCTGGAAGTGGCTCATGGCTATTGACTTTATCGCTCAAAATTTGGCCACATGGTTTATCGACAATAAAAATTACTGTAAACATATCCTGTATTTTCCCAATTTATCTTGAGCTAACAAAGCAGTAAGTAAGGCTATTTATTCGGAAAACGTATTATTAACCTAACCTAGGTAACCCAAATATACTACCTTGGTTCCACATATAAAAAAAATGTTGTTTTAGAAACGCAGATAAGGGGCACTTGGGGCCTCAGATTTCACTAGTCTTGAAACAACATAGGGGCTACGGGTCCACTAAACCAGAAGAATTGTAACAAAGAACACCCAAGTTTCAGAGATAGACTTATGGGGTAGTCATATTAATATTAATATCAGCTTACCCTGGAATAATATTGACGATCCTTTATAGGGATCACTTCACGTTTCCAAAATTAACAGATACTATTGAGTGTTCGAGCTTTATGTTAAAACTCGCTAGCTAACCCATATTCCTTGGTTTTTCTTTCCTGTCCTATGGTGCAGGCAATTTTGGCCTGATTGCATATAACTCTTATGGTCTACAACACAACCAATTTCCCTTGGTCTTTCATGAGCAGGGGGACAACAAAAGATCGCATTTATTCAGAACAGGTAGGCACGAATCTAAACTATCTCCTCTTTCCCTAACAATGTAGCATTGTATAAGATATGCATTAATGCAAAACTCCATGTTACCACAGAAACAGAAATATACCTCTACCAGCAGCATTGTATAAGACGATTACAGAAGCCCACGCTCCAATCTAAAAGTGGTATTTTCAAACACAGAGTGTTAAAACCACCTTCACTAAAATATGTATTTTATCATTCTGAGTTCAGGCATACTAAACTCGAATTTCTACCATGTTCTCTGAGTCAGTTAAGATTAAAAAGATGTAATAATCTAACAGCCCATTCTGGCCTATGTAGAACAGGTAGCCTTGCAATAGTGAAATACAAATTCACTATAAGGACATGCCTCACACATCAGGGAATGTCCTACCTCATACTTACAATGCACCCTGCCCTTGGGCCTACCATAGGGGTGTCTGATATGAAGAAAAGGGAAGGATTAGGGACTGGCAAGTGGGTGCACTTGCCCAGTCAGCATGACAGTACCATACTGCACGCGGGTTCTGCAATGGCAGACCTTAGACACATTTTACAAGGCTGCTTCTGTGGGTGGCACAACCAGTGCTGCAAGCCCACCAGCAGCATTTGGATTTACAAGCCCTGGGCACACTCAGTGCAATATACTAGGGTCTGACAAGTAAACCAAATCAGTCAATCATGGAATCACTAATCAATACATTCATTTACAGTAGGGAGCACTTGTACTGTGGCACCGGACAGTAGTGGCACAGTGCCCAAAGCATCTAACACCAGAAAAACATATGAGGCAACAGGAAAAATGGAAGGGAGACCCACGCCAATGGTGCCAGGTCTAACAACGCCTGTCAGAAACCATCACTCTCAAGAGGCCATGCGTACAGCACCTGTACTCAAGGCTCTTGACTACTCTAAGATATTAATTGTGTAGAAGTATGCTTCAGAGTATGGCCTATGGGCTGCCTAGCACAGTTAAATGAGGACCGAGACCCACCGGTAGCCTTTGTCAGCAGGAGGTTACTTCCCTGGAAACAGACTCGAGGTACTATTGTAAGGGAGGCCTTAGCTGTGGTCTGACCACTGAAGAAGCTGGGACCATACCTGTTTGGGACTCACTTCCAGTTTCAGACAGACCACAGGCTCCTCAGATGGCTCATTCAAATGAGGGGTGAAAATCTCAAGCTGTTGACGTGGTCCATCTCTCTACAGGGAATGGACTTCACGGATCAATACCTCTGAGTCAGACCATTCCAGTGCTGGTGGTCTCTCTAAGTTCTTCAACCTTAGTGATGAGAACTCCCAGGAGGTTGGGTAGTTCTCCCCACTGTCAGCTAGGTAGAACACATGTTAGACCTGTTAAGCTTTGGGTTGTCTTCCCCAAACCTTTTGCCTTACTTCTCCTGTTTGTGCTGAATTTGTTTTGTTGGCCTTGGGACTCTGTGCACATTAATACTGCTAACCAGCACTAAAGTGCTTGTTCTCTCTCCTTTAAACATGGTGAAATTAGCTTATACCCAATTGTTACATTTAATTAACTTGTAAGTCCGTAGTAAAGATGTACTACACATACTCAGGGCCTGTAAATTAAATGCTACTAGCTGGCCTGCAGCACATATTGTGCCACCCACTTAAGTAGCCCTTTAAGCATATCTCAGGCAAGCCATTGCAATCTGTGTGCCCTCTTAAGCTACTAGTTCAACCTGGCAAAGTAAACCTTTTGCCAGGCCTAAATCTTCCATTTTAATACATATAAGCCACCTCTAGGGTAGGCCCTAAATAGCCCATAAGGCAGGGTGCAATGTATTTGAAACGTTGGGCATGTGGTTTTAAATCTGTTTTTCACTGCTTCAAGGCCTACCTCTCCCGTAGGATAACATTGGGTTAACTTATTGCATTTAATAACTGATAACTTGTTGGTAGCAGGTAGGAAAGTCGAGTTTGGACTCTAAAGCACTGTAATTTAGAACCCTCCCTAATGGCAAAGTAGGATTTTTAATCACAACACTTTTAGAGAGTTGATGGATGGAATGCTTGAATTAATTCCAGTCACTGGTAATTACTTGGGCTGCATCCCAATCCATCATTATTTTGCACACCATTCCACCTTAGTTTGGACCCAGCTATATGCAAATCAGTCTTAACCATCCTCCAGTGGGGACAGTCCAGCCTCAACTGCCAAACCAGTTCCTCCCTGAACCGGAACACAAACAGCACAGGACCAGTTCCACCCTTGTTATGGGCTCATCAACCAGGTATTCGCAGGCATGGTTCCCATGCTCACTGTGCCACTGGAATCGAGTTAAACCTGGCTGATGAGCCCATGAATAGGGTGACACAGCCCTGGATTGCTTGTGTTCCAGTTCAGGGAGCACCTGGCCTGGCAGTTTGGGCAGGACTGTTCCCATGGGAGCCAAGTCTAGGCTGACTTGCAAATGGTCGAATCCAAACTGAAGTGGCATGATGGGTGAAAAAAGATGGATTGGGATCCAGCCCAAGTGCTCACAAGTGCTGAGATTAATTTAAGCATTTTATCCATCACTTTGTTTTTTTGATACTTTTTGCAATTTTTTATTTTCTTGTCCTAACCATTTAGTGTCTGCATTCTGTATCCTGGGTCACATGATTAGGATGTCTAGGTGTAGCTGGCAGTTGGTCTTTGCATATTATTGCCAAACTGTGAAACAAAGGAGGAACAGGTGTTGTCAGTATGGGTCATCTCTGTCAGATTGAGGGGGAAGAGATGTCACCTATCACATCACAAAGATACTGCTTCATCACACTCACAAGGAATAACACAGTAGACTTTTGTTCCTCGGACAAGCTGGGGCCATGGCTGAGAGGTATAAAATTCCAGACCTCTCTAGTGGGGGGACTTTAGAAGCTTCTGTAACCATGAGTAAATAGTGGACCCTTAGGCCTAACTCTTCAGATCACTTCTGGACCTGTGGACTCAGCCAGGAAGAAGGACTACCCAGCTATAAGGTTTACCCTTCTGCTAAAACTCTGGTTTACTGACTAAAGACTGCTGTTGCTGCACCAGGACTATTATTCTGCTGTGAGCTGCTCTGATATATCCAGCCAGAGTAGACCCATAACTCCAGGTAATCTCCAAGGTCAGTCAGCTGACCCTCAGTCCAAAGCCACAGGGACATAATAGGTTTTTTAAAAATATTTTTTTTACTGCTTTTGAGGTATTAGATGACTTTAATGCATGATTTGTTAAAAACCTTTGCAACAGTGTAGAGAGACAAAAAGTCATTCATTAAATTCTAGCTTTAACATTAAAAGTTAAAAAACATCATTATGTCATACAATCTAAAACTTCATTAGATACTAACTTATAACAATTGTGAATGAAAAAGAAATTATTGTATCATAAAAACATCTATTACATGCTGCTGACAACAAGGTGCTGTATAGATTATGATCATTTAGGAAAAGAGGATTTGGTATCTTTTCTAAAGAAAGGGAGAGAAGCTATGTGGAAGGTACAATTTGGACAGATAATCTTCTGTTGTGCCTTGCATAATTTGAAGGTCGGAGGCATGTCTGTTGGTCAGCAGCCAAAAGCGGCAGTGTCAGTGAGGAGGAGGAGTCAAGTTTCCAGTCTGTCTGTCCCGTTCACATCACACCTCCTCTAACTTCTTGGAGAAGCGATCCATAAATCTGACCATTGCACAATTCAGAGTGGTATTCAAGGGATCAAAACAGGCCAGATCAAGCCAGATCCTCTGCAGGATCTCATGTCTTTCGAAAACCAACCCCTTCGTAGCAGAACCCTTCTATCCTCTAAGAGGGTGGGGCACAGGCACATTACGTGTGTTATGTACTACTTGTGTAGGCCGCAGAGCCGACACATTTCCTGAGCGTAGTCTCTTTTCCATTTTGGGAGGTGACAGGATAAGGGGATGACCCACATATCGCCGAGTCGGCAAGGGTCACAGTGGTAAGTACTCGTTCAAGGGCTGAGTCTTGACACAGCTTCGCCACTTATAAATCTCTTTTTCTGGCACACATCAAATATCCATGCCTTTGCACCACATAGATGTGGAGGGGTGGTCCATGGATCCCCAGCACCTTGCTATGTCCAGTTTGGCTACTAAACCTAAAGCCATCAAATATTCTATGGTGTGTATAATCTACCAGCTATCCATAATCCTCAAGAGTGCCACCTTTGGGCACAATTCTGCTGCATTGTTCAGTGTTTGTGTGATCTGCATATGGGTCATACTCGAGTAGTTTGCAATGCTCAGACAGAGCCATATGAAATGAAAGATTCTGGGTCACCACAGCAGGTGCAGCAGGCCAATCTCGCATGTCCCATTCTTCACAGACTATTTCGAGCTGTAGTAGGTCTGATGGATATAATTGAATTACATTAGACAGGAGGGTATGACCAGAGATTATGATGCCATTTTTGATTCCCACTTGTCATCATCATTGAGTTCTCCAACATTCTCCTCCAAAGCTTATCAGGGGCTTAAGGGTGGTGGTGGGGGGGGGTCTGGAGCATTAACTAGGAGGGATCTGTTGATCATCGAAATCCTCTTACTGCTGATGGGACTCATTGTCAGTTTTGCCTCCAGGGAGCTAAATTCAGGAACCTCCTTGAGCATCGTTCTGTACGTATCAAGGGCATGCCATGTCTGTCAATATTTGAAAAATAGGTTGTCACCCAGTTCTGTGACTCCTATGTGGTTCCAGCCTTGAAAATCCTGCAGGCAGGTTACCTACTTTAACCACGTACCCTTCCATAATCGGGTCAGAGCCTTCGATCTGCGTGATAGCATGGCCTACCATCACATCAGCTCACATAGAAGAAGCCATGGATGCCCCATCAATTATGGACTCACAACTCCAGATGCCAGGAGGAGTTGTGTCTGTCAATGAGGAATATCATGTGTGTTACCCAGTAATAGAAGCACACAACACACATGCCATTACTGATATCAGTTTTTCGTCACTTCAAATGATCACACATGACACTTGATGTGACCATAGGTCATAATTTTTTTTTGTTTTTTCTTTCAATTTTTTAATGTTTCATTTGTGTTTGAAAATATCTTTTCATAGCTTTTTTCAAATACCCATTGATATTCAATTCAAAAAATCAACATACAAAAATTCACTGAAGAACACAGCGTTGGAGTGAATCAAATTACAAAATACTCAATGCCACAAACTACATTGTTGGACATGACATAGACACAACATAGAATACAAAAAACAGATGAAATGAGCACGAGTTCTGTGTTTCGTAAGCAAGTTTCTCTTTTGTGAAGACAAGAGAAAAATAAGCACATTTTTTGACGTTGAGATCCATGTCTCTGAAGGTGTTCTAATGACCACACTCCACACAAAACCTACAGACAGGAATACAGCATTGCACTACACGAGTCACCATTCGCGAAGTCTCCGTGACAACTTACATTTGGACAATTCCGGAGCATCAAGCTGAATTGTTCATACAAAACTGAGTACACATTTCATGCATATAATCTGATTGAGAAAATAAAAATACGAGGACACCGCAAAAACTCGAGACATGCAATGAAAAGTGCATGGTGGCCATCTCGTTAGGAAATTCTACACAAAAAAGAAAAGTCTAAAATAGAACGTCTAGTTTGTGTGACTACATTTGTCCTCGGACTAATCAATTGAAAAAAGTGATCAATCAAAATTGGCATTTGATTCAGAGCCTTGACACGTCCTTTACAAAACCACTTTTTGCTCTTAAAAAAGAAAGCAGTAATGGTAACCAGGTGATTTGCGCAGCACTACCTTAAACAGTGATCAAAAACACATTATGTGAACAACTGCGTTTACCACCCATTGTTTGTCATCATAGGTGTGGCACATGTGTATGTTGTAACCTGACCATTAAAGGATCTTTGTTTGCACACAACAACATCAATTGGAAACACGATTCATTTTACAATTATAAAACTCAAAATGTAGTCTATGGAATACTGTGCCCAAAATGTTAGATTGGAAAAACAAACCAAGAAGTGAGACAGCGGATAACACAACATAAATCTAGAATTCGCAAGAGGATTCTCACGGCCCCATTAGTCAACCACTGGATTGGCCACAAACACACTGAGAATGAACTAAACTGGACTGTCATATCAAATGCGGAAACAGACCCCCATGGTGGGGATTTGGACAGAAGACTAACTCAGAGAGAAGCTATGATAATCGTTAAATTTAATACAGTAGTTGTCGGACTAAATGAAATGTCGGAAATATACAATTTGTAGATATTCTGCAGGTCGAACTACCTTTTAAAAAATATATTTTCACTATTTCAAATGTCGTGACTCCATCTCCGATAAGTCTTTTTTAAGGGAGTCATCGAAACAGTGATGGAATATTTTCCTCACACAGTCGCTTCAACAAATCTGGGCTCCATCCATTCTCCTTGGAAGCATGAGAGCGGCCTGTTGATAACATTCAAACATACTTCCGCATATTTTGCCAGCCCTGCACTCTTTATGATCGTTGCAAAAAAAATTACAGTTCCCAGAAGCCCCGGATGATTGCGTAATTTTATACATATGATGTTAAAACTCCGGAAATCCATACAAACAAGTCAACTGGTCGGTTCCCGCTTTCCACAGAGACATGGAGCTACTGTCTCAGGCACTGTACACAATGCGAATTAAATCACAAGGTACGTTTAGGAGATTGCACAACACAGTGCTTCATTGTTGAAAAGCAGATGACTTTCAAGATCCACTGACTGTGTGACTCTGTGTCTTCCCTCCACATAGAAGACTGTTCATTAGATGAAAGCTTGCGCCCACATACTGGCGTTGAGAATCCAGGTATGCCGAGACCTATTCCTTGATCCGTGCTTGGTCCTGCATAAGCATTTTTCTTTTTTGTTTGAATATTCCACATTTCCTTCCGATTTCAGTATAAAAGAACACAGTGGACCCTTGCATGCGCCCACAATGGACTGTTCAGGGAAGCTTTGCGTTTTTAAATATAAAGTGAGTGTTTCTCTCCCATGATTGTTGTGGGACTGGAACTAAAAACTCTTTGTTTTTCAGGCTTAGGCTGATCTAGCTGTCTTGTTTGGTACAGGTACGCACGTGCGTTTTCTAAAACAAAAGGAGTGTTTCTCTCCCATGCTTGTCTCGCGATTGAAGATTGAAATCTTTGGTCTTGCGCATGGTTTGCTCTAGTTGTTCGATTTGCTATATACTCAAAACTTGGTTTGCTTCTTCTTTCTTTTTTCTTGTAGTGTTGGAATATCTTTATTATCAAGGTTGAACTAGGCCAAGGAGAAGTTTAACAGAGGAGATCTGTAGATCTCAAAAAGAGGTAATTTTAATGTGTGGATGGTGCAGAACATTTTTCAGCTCTCAAGGAGTTCTGAGTCCTGAGGAGAACCCTGTTAATTCACATCATTGGGTTTGAAACTCGTCAACTATTATTTAACCACACAAGTGTGCTTTAAAATAGACTACTTTGGCTCATTTTGTATAACTTCGTCAAAAATCATCTAAAGCGAAATGAAATATTGTTGTGAGCCTAAATAGTTCACTGTCTGGTTTTTGCCCTGATTAAGGTTGTTTTTGTGTTTGTTCAAAAAGTATCAAATTTCAACCTACAGGGATGTGCTTATTTTTCTCTTGTCTTTACAAAAGAGAAACTTGCTTACGAAACACAGAACTCGTGCTCATTTCATCTGTTTTTTGTAATGTTAAATTTGTTGTCTATGTTGAGGCTATGTCATGTCCAACAATGTAGTTTGTGGCGTTGAGTATTTTGTAATTTGATTCACTCCAATGCTGTGTTCTTCTGTGAAGATTTGTATGTTGATTTTTTGAATTGGAAAACCGATGGGTATTTAAAAAAACCTATGAAAAAATATTTTTAAACACATGAAAAATTAAAAAATTGAAAGAAAAAACAAATAAAATTATGACTAATGGTCACATCAAGTGTCATGTGTGATCATGTGAAGTGAAGAATAACTGACATCAGTATTGGCATGCATGTTGTTGTGTGCTTGTTAAAATAGGCCTAGCCTTGCTGATTAAGGGTCAAGCGCTCTCTAGTTGAATAGCCCAGTAATAGAGGCAGAGGAAAGGAGCACCCAAGCCCCCTCGTAATTAGTTGCTGTGCATTTTCAATATGAAACCCTGGCCATCTTGTTGACCCAGTAAATCCTAGTCACATTGGATTGCAGGCCATGGAAGAAGGAGGAGGTAAGTATATATGGGTAATTCTGTAATGCATATATCAATCAAGGGAGAACTAACATCTTGTATAGGGTTATTTGACCCAGGAGATTCAGGGGGAGGGACATCCAGATGTCTCAATCTGTCCTTGTTCTTAATTTAAGAGGGGCATATTTAGGTCCCATGCAGTGTGTGGATTATAGATGATAGTTCTGCCTAGATATTTAAAGGGCCCTAAAGTGATCTTTAGTCTGGCATCCTGGATTTGTGTTGGTGCCGGTGGCAGGCAGGCAGTCAGGTTATATATTGGAATTTGTCCCGGTTTACCCCTAGGCTTCACTATGGATGTCTAGGATTTGGATAATGGAAAAACAACAAGGTGATGGAGGGAATGGTGGAACTAATCTCAGCCACTGGCAATCACCTGGGGCCACATCCCATTGTATCATTGTTGGCCACCATGCTACCTCAGTTTGGACCCTGCCATATGCAAATCAGCTTTGACCATCCTCCACATAGGAACAGTCCAAACCAAACTGCTAAGCCAGGTCCTCCCTGAACCAGAAAACAAACCATCTAGGACCGGTTCACTCTAGTTAGGGCAATTTAACCAGATATAGGTTGGTTCTAGTGGCACAGTGAACCTGGGACCCACAGCTGGGCATACCCGGTGCACTTAGTGTGTCAAATGTAAAAACAACAAAGTGATGAATGGAATGCTTGAATTAATCTCAGCCACTAGCAATCACTTGGGCCTCATCCCAAACCATAGTTTTTTGCCCACCATGCCACCTCAGTTTAGACCCAGCCATATGTAAATCAGCCTTAACCCTGCTCCTCATGGGAGAGTCCACCCCTATCTGCGGGACCAGGTCCACCCTGAACCATAACACAAGCAACCTAGGACCAATTTCACCCTAGTTAGGGCTCTTCGTCCAGGGATTGCTTGATTACAGTGGCACACCGAGCCCGGGGGCCCATGTCTGGGCATACCAAGCGCACTTAGGGCATCAAATGCAATAACAACAAGGTGATGGAAGGAAAGCTTGCGTCATGACTGCTGCAATCCGTTGTCCGTTGTAGAGGAGGAGCACATCAGGAATAAAATGTGCAGTGATGGACAGGAAGCTGCTTGGCGTTCTAGTTTTTCTTGCCCTGCAGCTTCCTGCCATCGGATTACCTACCCCTTCTTCTCGGTCGTCCTCACTGTTTGCTGCATCCTTCTTTGGCTCCTTGGTGCGGCTTCCTCCTGCGGTGGTGATTCCGGTCATTCCAGTTCCAACTCGTGTCACTCCTGCAATCTGGGACTTTGAAACCTGCAAAAGAAAAGGAAACAAAAACAAGCATTAAGCTCAACGGATCCAGTTTGGGTAATGCGCTGACATGCATTGCAATGCTTTAATTAAATCAATACTTAGCTGACTTTCAGCTCTGCCGCATAACGATTGTGGATTTTGAATACATGTGCTGAATATGGTTTAACTAAAAGGGATCAGAAAAATTATGGGTATTTCCTTTGAACATATCAACATTTTTTATCATGTGCTGATACCTTGAACTCACTGCATTATTCTTGCTGATGCTTTAAGCTTATTATATTTTTGTATTTTTGACATGATCATATGGCTGATTCTGAGATGCCTGTAGTAATGCACTGTGCCTTTATATACTTAGTTCTTTAATTATATTTTTGATATTCCAGTCTTGACGCACGAGCCTACTATTGTAAGATATAGGTAATACATGAGGTATGCTATAATCTTTGAATGATTAATGTTCCATGACATTCTGTGATGGCCTCTACTGCACATACACCAGTTCTTTTCCCCTTTTTATCTTTAGATATGTAACATCACCAGCTGACATTTATATAAATCTATTAAAAGGCGGAAGAGGGAGGGTCAATCAGGTATGTAGCCATATTAAGAAAGTCAAACACAATAGGGAACAATACAGGTATTAATATTTTTCCTGATCCATACTTTTAATTCCTTCACACAGGAGGAGTCTTAAACAGGCCCTGATAGACACATGCACTACTACACATGGGACATTCTTGTTTTTCTCTTCCCTTCCCCATTTTCCCTTCAATCTGGGTTAGCTTTGAAAATTGTTGGGTTGCCTTGGTCGATAGGGAGATCTGGAACCCTGGAGCGTGGCCTCCTCTTGTGGAAAATCAGGTGAGAATCTGACAGAATGCCAAGCCCATGCAAAGTTGAAACCTGAGCGATATGGAGGCGCAAGATACAACTTTAGCAGACCTGGCACACATGAGAGGCAACTTACAAAAAGAAACAGAGGCACTATCACAAAGATTTGATACATTACAGGGTTTGGGGGGCTGGTCAAATTCCAGGAAAAAGCACGGGGGCATCGGTAGTCACTGTCCCACATACACCACCATTGGAATTAGCATGAGTTCAGGAGCACCGGTAATACATGTTACTACTCCTCCCTCTAATCTGTTAGCCCTTCTGGAAAGTTTCATAGGGGATCCTGTTAAGTGTGCCACCTTTATCAACCAATGTCAATTACATTTTATGTGCAAGGTATATTTTTTTCCTCACAGAGCATGGAAAGGTAGCTTTTGTGTTATCATATTAAGGGCATTTGGAGGGCACCTGGTCCATTCCATTAGTAGAGCAAAATGATCCTTTGTTCTTCAATTATGATACCTTTAAAAATGTATTTAAAAGGTTGCTTGATTGCCACTCCTTCATTCGATCGGTGGACACTGAGTTAAGACAAACTTAAGTTTAACTGAGGCAAAATCCTAACTTGACGACTAGGATTTTGTCTCAGTTCAACTTATGTTTGTCTTAAGTTTAATTTAAGACCGAAACGTAAGTTTAACAGAGACATTAACCTAACGTTAGTACTCCTAAATGCGTTCTGTGACTACCGAAAGTCACAAAGTTAGGATTTTGTCTCGGATTACTTTTGTGAATCAGGCTCAGCGACATATGACACACATTAATTTGCATGCACATATGGGATAAGATTCTTCTAACTCAGTTTTTCTTAGAAAACAACTTTGTAAGCACTCTGTCGAGACACCTTGAATAAACAATAGCGGCCTGGCTGGGGCTTCAGCATGGTGACATGGAGGATGTTATTATTTAGTATGTTATCATATATATGACATCAAGCCTTTGTTTATTCAGAGGAGCATTTTGCTGGCACTGAGATGTCTGTCCATGTTGGAATTCCATCTCAGCTGATTCCTGTAAACCCATGCGAGGGATGCTGTCCAACTCTCCACCAAGAGGGGCAGCTCGTTGACAGTTACCCACAGGTAATGGGAGAGGAAGACCTCCTGACAGGGATGTGGCAGAGCCACTTACCTTAGACATGATAGGGTAGAATGTGCTAGGTAGGAGTACAATATATTACAGTACTTGCACGCAAGTATATAGCTTTCTGTAATAAGCAAAATGATTGAATTGTTAATCTTTTTCACCATTCTCGTAATGTTAATCACAAATATTCTGTTTCTTTCTATTAATCATTGCAGTGCAAATATTTTATCTCAATCACAATGCTTTAATAAATATTGAAAAGCTTTACTGTGAATTTCTTGTGTATCTCTTAGGGTATGCATAAGTAGCTGTGCGAAAGGGTTCTACATCTTTTACCACAATTTCCATGAGGAGTCAGGGTTGTCATGTTCTGAGATTGCACATCCATAATTTCTAACCCTATAAGGTTAGGGGTACAGATGGTGCACTGTGAGCTAGTATGACTATAGACCAACATATCCTGAGAGGTGCTCAGAATTAGTATTGCATCAGTCCAATGTTTATGTTGTCTAACTAATGCACAGTTTTACCTGAAAAAGTATAAGCAGTATGTACAATAGTGTGAGCTTTCCCCAGTTGGACCACAACCAATGCTTGGTTGAAGATACCTCGGTGGCGGAAAAGCAGCTCTGAACCATGGGCAAAGAGCCTGTTGGCATAAATTAATAGTCAAGCCTGGAAATGGTTTTATGGGATGTCGAGCAGGGAATGAAGGTGGCGTCATGGGGTGCCATCTGCAACACAGTTCCACCAGACCCAGAAGTATGCCCACCTACTGAAAGCTAAGGTCCTAGCAGAGGGAGCTTTAGATGTGGTGTTTGTGGATCTATTCATGATGACATTGAAGCCCCCCCTAGTATAAGTGTTCTTGGCTAGGTTCAGAGGAGAAATGTGGACAGGTCCTGAAGCATAGTGGAAATCAGGGCAGGTGGGACATAAATGATGCGCACAGTCCATGCCTGACCCACCATTGTGCTTCAAGGAGCACATACCTGCCCAATGAAGTGGGAGGTCATGATAACTAGTGGCACATATGGTAGGATTGCTACTCTTCTTTCCTCTAGTATGTTTCCTGTGGAACAAACTAGTGTAACCATGCCAAGCCAGAAAAGGGCAATGCGAGCCCAGTAAATGAGTCTCTTGGGGAAGAAACGCAGGTGACAGCCGTTGTAGTGAGGTTGGTGGATTGACTGAAGACATTGCTAAGTTAGCACAAGCTTGGCTGCCATGCTGCTGATTTTGCGCACGTTACTACACGACTTCGTTTTCACTATACTCTGCTTGTGCCTGTTCACATAAGAACCGTTTCCCTTTCGCGTTCCTTGCTGTTCTCTGTGGTTTTCGTCTGTACATAATGTGCAAGGTCGAAAAACAATGTTCTTTGTTATTCTGCTCTGGTCTGTCCCCCTCACTTAGACATAATACGAAGCACAGCTGCACTGCTGAAATTCGAGTGCTTTTAATATTGCATGCATGTTGGAGGTACTTGGAGAAAAACCTTTCCAGAGAGAAGAGCTGTGCTTGTCCGGAGATGTAAACCTTTGCATCTAGACTTGGAGGTATGGGGTCCCCCTGACAAAGCCCAGAGGTCTTCTATTTTTATAATAAACTAGTTCCTAGCACAGGGGTGGCAAGGCACAGTAGGCCATTTTCCACCGGCTTTTTTAAAATGATATCCCCGTTCATATTCTAAGGAATTGTAACAATGCCCACTATATTGTGTTTATGCATTCTGCTGTTAGTAATAGCACATGTACTGCATTTTAGAGCACGTTAGTTAAACTAAACATTTTAAACTATACAGTGTCTCTGATTCCTCATGTTGTGGACAAGTATGAGTGAGCGAAAGAGAGTTCTTGCTCCCGCGATTCCTGAGAGAGTCGGAGTTACATGTTCTGGGTTGTCTAATCATTGGTAGCTTCGCTACAGTACGGAGAATGAATGAGACACTATTGCTAGTCGGATTTGGATTTTGGGCACTAAGGTGGGTAGTTGGTACACCGCTATACACAGAGGTCCTGGTTTCCTGCTCATAGTTCCGTATATGTGCAGAATCCTTGCAACACTGTTTCACATATCTGAGGATCACACTCCCCTTATTTGATATCAGGCCATTGACATTCCATGTCATTATTTTAAGCAGGGAAAATCTACTCTAGCACAGAAAGAAGCAGCGCCCTCTTGCGCTATGCATGGAGTTGTTTGCGCAGGAAAAACTATCTGTACCTAAAAATCATCACCAACAGCATGACCTAACGCAATCTGCCGCTTGCAGAAATCCGTGTAGCGTGGCGGAATATTTTGGTCACTTTGCAGAGATAGCGGAACTCCATAAACTCCAACCGGGCCTAGACTCAACATCTCGATGCATAGGCCATAAGGTACTTTGCCAGTGGACTGAACTAAGTCCTGTATCTGGCTTGTGATCCATTGCAGTTGACCTGAACTTGTGACTTGGACCCAGTAGACAGTGACCAGATCACCGTGGATGGCCCTTTTTGATTATTAGAACTTAAGTTAATCAAATCTTTAAAATTGCATATTTTTGTGTCAAATAATTTATTAAATGTTGCTCTATTTTTCTGAATTGATCCAGGATTATTTATTGTATTGTGTTTTTTTTCGATTTATTCCTGCTTGTATGCTGCATATATACTGTTAGAAATGGGGGTCTCCAGTTGGCAGGTCGTTACCCTGTCTAAGTAGGGACCCTTCTTCCTAGTCAAGGTAAGGGGGAACACACTACTGATTTATTCCATGCTCACCCCCTTGGTAGCTTGGCACGAGCGGTCAGGCTTATCTCAGAGACAGTACGTAATGCATGTGCACATAACCAACAGTAATACAATGAAAACACTAGAAAAGGACACCACACTAGTTTCAGAAAGATATCCAATATTTTATCTGTGCAAAACAAGACCAAAAATGAAAAATATACCATACAGTTCTTTAGAAATATCAATAATCAAAAATAGACTTAAAATGCAGTTTCTTGAAGTTGATAGCTCAGTACGTGGCTATCATGAATAACAAATCCAAACAGTTCTGGATGACCGTAGGGTTGCAAGCCACCTACAGTGTCGGAAAGAACCACAAAACAGTACCTTTAGAAATGCAGGGTGTCGGTGACTTCGTGATGAGCTCCTAAGAGCCGGTGTCGGCAGGTGTAGGTTCCGGAGGCCGGTGCTACGTCTGGGCATACCCGTCTCACCGAGGGTGACAAATGCAATAAAGAGCAATTGAGGGACAGAATTCTGATCAACATCAAACATTCACCTCAGTACAGAGATCTAGGCCTAAATCCATTGTTGTTTTGCTCCTCATGCCATTCTAGTTTAAATCCAGCCATATGCAAATCAGTCTTGACTCCCTGAACTGCCTGGCCAGGTTCTTCTTGGACCGGAAACAATCATCCCAGCGCCGGTTACGGGGTTTCACCCTTCATCACCTGTGCGTCTTTTGGGTTTCTCCAAGGGCTTGAGGTAGTGCTTGCCCCCTGTTCAAGAAGTCTCAGCAACAGCAAAGGCTTCAAGTTCATCTGCTACCAGCATTGGGAACTATGTGTTTTGTGCTACAACAGAAGAAAAAGCAACCCAATGCCATCAACAACACCACTGCCAGCTCTGTGTCCTGAAGGCACTGCAGAGGGAATCGCTGCACTTAGCAGTGCAACCCTGGTCTCACCGACGATGACAACCGTCACTGCTACCGAGCTGCTGCTTGCACCATGACCTGTGGGCATTGCACGGCACACTGCCTTCCTTCACATCACCGCCCTGGTATCCCTGACGACACTGCTCCTTGCCGCTGCTTGCACTGTGGTTTGAGGGGACCGCTCGTAAGTTACAAAATGCACCACTCCATTACACGCCGCAGCCTTGGCCTCTAGATGCCGGCACCATTGACTCCGGTTCGTCAGCCGATGGCAGAGCTTCAGCACCAATGCCACCACTGCTTGCACATGACCTGCTATTACCACAATGAGCACCACCCCACTTTGCACCACAACCCTGGTCTCACTGATGCCGCTGGATGCTATCACTAAGCTGCTTCCTGCACCCCGACCTGAGGGCACCACACATCACACCGCTACACTTCGCACTGCAGCCCCGACGCCCGAGCTCCTAACTTCAATCGCACAGAGTTCGATCTGCACCTGTGACTTCAAGGGCCCAACGACTCCTGCACCGGTCTCCAGAACCTACACCTGCCGACACCGGCTCTTAGGAGCTCATCACGAAGTCACTGACACCCTTCATTTCTAAAGGTACTGTTTTGTGGTTCTTTCCGAGACTGTAGGTGGCTTGCGACACTACGGTCATCCAGAACTGTTTGGATTTGTTATGCATGATAGCCACGTACTGCGCTATCAACTTCAAGAAACTGCATTTTAAGTCTATTTTTGCTTATTGATATTTCTAAAGAACTGTATGGTATATTTTTCATTTTTGGTCTTGTTTTGCACAGATAAAATAGGAGGGCCTTCTAAAATGTCCACGGTTCAACTACACCACTAAAGGTGGCCAAGCCTTCTCAGTACTCATCCCGCAATTATGGAATAGGCTGCCTGGTCAGCTTCTCTGTAAAAGTGGCCTCCTTCCGTTCAGGAAGAAACTGAAGACTCTATTATTTACAGAAGCCCGGGCATAGCATTCTCCTCTGAGAGACAACTCCCTGCCTGGGACTATCGCTGATCTTATTGCAGCGCTTAGAGACCTGCAGGTATTAAGCGCTCTACAAGTCAAAATTAACAATAACATACCATTGACAACAGGAGGCCAAAAAGGAAAAAGACTGGGGAAACGCACCAAAAGATGCCAGGTCTAACACATACGGTACACATTGCCAGTAAATTAAGCCCTGGCTGCTGTTGTACCATGCTACCAGATGGTTAAGGACAGAGTAATTTGGGGTGTGCTTGTATTTCCCAGTGACTAGAACGGTAAATGTGCTTGAGCAGGGTTTCACCACCATCAACCGGTAACCTGGTTACTCACAGTGGGCCTTCAGCATTTATTATGCCACCCACTTAAGTAGCCCTTTAAAACATGTCTTGGACCTACTATTGCAGCCAGTGTGTGAAGTCTTAAACTGCCTTTTCGATCTGACAAAATAAACCTTTTGCCAGGCCCTTTCCATTTTTAATATATATGTAATCCCTGAAGTAGGCCCTAAAACATCTAATAGGCGGAGTGTATTGTACTTACAAAATTGGACATGTACTTTTAAGATTTAGATGTCTTGGTAGTGAAAAACTCAATTTATTTTCACTATTGCTAGGTTTACGCCTTCCATTGGATACCATTGGGTTACCTTATTACATTTAATAAGTGATACTTTTGGATGGGAGCAGGTAGGAATGTCATTGTAATTTAAAACCCTCTTTAACGGTAAATTTGGATGTTGTGCCACAATTCTGAGAATGCTACTTTTAGAAACTTGTCATTTCCTCGTCCTAACCATTTTGTCTATCGGGTCAAGTTTAAAATTCTTGTTTGGCTTTTGCATCAGAACTCAAGAATACTCCACACTTTTGTTTCAGTCTCCTTCCATACTTCACATTCACCCCCGATGGCATCAAGGTTCAACACCACACCTATATGTTTTTATATAAAAAATAATTGTTCTCTTATTCCTTTATTGGGCGGGAGTTTTATATAGCGCAAACTTGACCCAGAGGTATCAGAGCGCTTTACATGAACACCGATTATGTTGCATAAGGACACGTTCATTGTTGTTAGGCACTGGGAGATGAAGTGATTTGCCCAAAATCACAGGACTTTGTGCGTCATTGCGGAGACTCGAACCCGGTTCCCCAGATTTGAGGTAGAACGCCCTAGCTCTTAGGCCACATACTCTCCCCTTCATGTATTGAATCTCATCTGGGGACCAGTAGTTACATTATATGTTCAAAACACAATAATACAATACCAAAGTCACAAAAATGAAAATGTATTAAAACATTTAAGAATCCATCATTGTGTACTCATTCATAGCAAAAGGGAGGAGCTCTATTCTACAGTGCAAAATGACTAATTACAGAAACATAGAGACATAGACAAGGGGAATACAATAGACAGTCACATATGTATTTACACAGGATATCATCAAATATTAATATCTACTGTGTTTTTCAATGTCTTCCAGATTTGGTGTTAAATATGCATCGAAGCGTTTAGGTGAAACCCTGTGTTCAAGGCCAGCTTCTTCAGGATAAATTGATTTAACCCATAGTCTAATTAAAAACAGATTCCTCTATATAAAGAAATATAAAAACAAATTAAAACCTAATCTATTCTTGTAGCCAAAAGTACATTGTTTTGTTAAAAAGCTCATTTCTCTCCTCCACATTCACGTTTATCGTAATATGTATTTTCAAACTTATAGGTCCAAAATCTCATTCTATTCCATAAATTCACATTTTTTTCTTTTACTACATCCTAATGTCCAACTGCACTCTAATAGGTGTTCCCCCCTTCATGTATAGGGGTTTCCATATAATTCACATGTATGTGACAACAATCATCCATTCATTAAACGTTACTCATATCCACTTCACTAATCACACATTTCTCCATTAAGAAATAAGGATACTGATAGTTAGAAATAACTCTTGGGGACCAAATAAAACCATGAGTGTTTTCCAAAGGTTATTAGACCTCACGTTTCAGTCGAAATTCTGATATGAAAAGAGAAGCACCCACTATTCAATCTTGGTGCTGCATGTGTAATATAGCCACGCTCTCTTATATTCACATGTGGTCCCAATGAAGAGTGGACCCAGCGGGATGTCTGAAATAGAGAGAGATTTGAACTAGTTAATTTTTATATTTTCAATCTATTGTCCATATATCTCCCTCATCAATTTTCACACCTTTCAGTTATCCATAATGCAGAAACAGAGCAAACTCTTCATGTACGGTATAATACAAATAATATTTGTCCTTTCAATTTAAGTCCTGTGTTTTCTTAATCTGATCTGGAAGCATGGCTCTTTCATTTGTGAATATAAGAACCTAAATGGCAGAGAGAAGGAATATATGTAACCCTCTGTGCATAGTTAAGTTATGTAAGGTAATTTCTTGCTTTTTCTCAAAACTATTTCAAAGCCCCCCATTGATGTTCATACCTTCCAGTTTTCGGACGCGACTGTTATCCTCTTCTTACTTTTACCAGTTTAAAAACCTAAATGACACAGGAAAGGTGTTAATTACCTCTCTTTTTGTATTGATTTATGTATATTTAAAAAAAAAGATTTTTGTTGTTTACTAACTATTTCAGATCCCCCTCATTCGTGCTGCTTTCTTTGACCTAACCATTTTGTGCCTGGGGCCGGTTTCCACATGTCACATGACTAGGTGCAGTGGGCAGCTGGCCTTTGCGTATTCCTTTAACCAAACAAAATATCCACGGGTCTACCAGACCTATTGAGGGTCTGAGAGCATATCGCACAAGTAGAGAACTTTAAATGTATTTAAAGGGAATCCTTTAAGAAGGACGGAATCTCATCACTCACCTAAGTGACATGCTTCATCATCTGGGATCTCCTCTTGGTTGCAAAGCCTAGTTCAAACAAGGGCTACAACCCCCTCACTGAGAGGGAGGAGCTCAGGGATGTTTTCAGAGTAAATGTTAGTTGGTAGGATCTCCTAAAATCCATCAGATGTGAAGAGTTTGGAATAAATAAGGGTGATGGGCGCAGTGCATGTGTGTGAACTGTAAAGTGAAAGTTAAAATGGGCTACCAGGAGAAAAAAGTTTTAATCATTATCTCCTGATGTCCAGATTAAAACCAGTGCAGATGCAGTTGTAAAATAATGACTGCATGTGTCCAGAAACAAGGTCTACTTGTTTTGGCCATTGTGATTCATTGTGATTCATGTGGAATCGTGGCCTTCTTCAGGACCTAGATGTAATTATGCTATTGTGTAATAGTGAATGTGTGAAAAAAGAATATTAATCACAAAGCAAGGGTTGAAACGAATACATCCTTGAAACCTGGTCTCTAGGTTCTCGGTGGATTACAGAGTGCTGTTGGCACCTAGAGGAACAAAGGTGACATCTGAAAAAAGGATCAAGTACTTGTGCTCTACATTTATGTAATACGTGGATCCTAACAATCCATCATAACTAGTACCTTTATAGTGTACTTATAATGTTATGTACTAAGTATCGCTTACCCGTAATTCATGAGAATGCAGCCTCACCTCACCACGCTACAGCTCAGGAAAAGAGGCCCGCTTTAAAGAAAAGGAAAAGCATAGGTAATAATCAGACATCAAATCAATAATTCTGATGCTGACGAATATCGTTTAGAGTCAGTACCTTAAACCTGTGCAACAATAAATAAAATCTTTACATGTTCTTAATAGGAGAGTGGACCGAATACGAATTTGATAGTATAATCGTGGTTCGCTATACTCAAAGGCCAGATGACGGAGCTGGCAATAATATATGCATAGGGGGAATTCAGCTCTTGTAGATCCATGTGGACACACCTCTATTGCTGAAATTCATATGGCAGTAAACTGAGGATTAAAGCACACATTTCTTATGTGAAAACTCACGTATATTATGACAAAGAAAACATTGGAAATGCTGTAAGAATAAGCGTGCTATCGATCGTGGTTCGATTATGTTCGTTATAGCCACCTTAAGTCACACTGGGTGGAAGAGAAGCACCAGAATACAACACCTCTCTTAAATAGGTGGACAAATCAAAACAGCTCAACTGGTGACTCGCAGCTTGCGCAGCTTGTGCTCGCAATAACGGCATGCCTGATAACATGAATGCACGCCATTACATATCTTGATAATATGCTCCCAAGAGCAGACACACCGTTAAGGATATACCTTAGAGCGGGAGCGAAATCGGAAAAAAATACTCATATCTTGATCATAGAAAACTAGCAATGGTTAGCGAAAGGTGGCCACAAGTATTAAACTTACCTGTCCGTCGGTAACTCGAACCTGTTCAGAGCTGCATTCGGAGGTAACTGACCACAGGTTAAGCCGTTGTTTTTATATTGTAAAAATCACACCGGTGTTTTTCATTACCCTCTACGTTGAACTACCAAGAATCCCAGTGCAGCATGGTAATTGAAGTCCTAACTGCACGGAGAGAGAACATTTTCTAGCGTACTTCCCTATCACGTCAGTTGAACTACCAAGAATCCCAGTGCAGCATGGGAATTGCAGTACTCACTGCAGGGAGAGAGAAAATTCTCTAGCGTATTTCTGAATACATTAAGTAAAAATATACCGGCTACTCAGCATCATAGACACAGCCATCAATCATGTGATGCACAAACCATGTCTTTATTATGTGTGCCCGTGGGACAATCATAGCATTTGACCGCAGGACTCTCCTCTTACTAATGCATAATAAGCAGACATTAAAACGCGACCATTGTTGTAGGAGTGTGTTTTGTAATGTTTGAGGTGTATACTTGTCAATGTCAGTACAAGTTTTATTGCTATATCAACAACAGTACAGTGGACCTTAACGGGCCACTTAGTACAAGTAATCCATATGCCTGTTTAAGCATGTCCTGTGGCAAACATGGGGCCATAGGTGTGGTACTCTCCTGAGGGGGCTATATTTGTAGAATCTGTCTCCAAGCCAATGCAGTAAATAATGATCAGGAGTGTACTGTCTAGTTGAGTGGCGCTCACAAGTAAGAACAGTGTTAAAGGGCATTGAATATATTGTAGAAGCTGCAACCAAGGATAAAATAAGGTTGCGATAGGGTTACAATAAGATCCACAGTATCTCATCATTCAGACCTATACTGTCGCTTTTGAGTTTAAACACCCACCTCTGTTCTATGGAAAATAAAAACGTAGATATGTCTGGGATGTGAGCTGGATTGAACGCTTGTTCCAAAACGGTCCATTTGAATTCATCTGCGTTGGTTTTAAAATCTAAAAAATGACTGGGTAGCCTAGTGCTTGTTTCTTACATCTTATCGTACTCTTGTGCTCAAGAATCCTGAGTTTACCCTTCCTAGTAATCATGCCCACATAGCGATACTGGCAAGGACACATGATCAGATAGATTAGCTTTTCTCTATTACAGTTAATATGTTTAATCTGTGCCCATGGTCTATCTGTGCCAATGTCTACTGTTGTAGTGTGTTCAGTCTGTGGGCATGTGGCACAGAACCCACATGGAAAGTGCCCTTTGACTGCCGGCAGGTTCCATAGGAGATCATGCGTGCGGGCCAGTTGGGTTTTGGGTCTCGTATGGACCAAATTGTCTCGTAAGTTGGAACTCATCTTGAAGGAAAATATGGGTAAAGGAATCTCTTCCTTACCGATATTTAGTATCCTCCAGTGTTTTTGCACACTTTTTGGGATCCCGTGGGATAATGTGCTAAACATATTGACAAACGTATTCCTCCGAGACAGCCACACATTGGAGAGCTTGGGTGTTGGCAGGATGGGCCATTCAAGCCAGAATGGAGGGGGGCACAGTGTGCACAACCCTATTTCCACTTCAAAGACACTACCTCAGTCTCACACACAATAAACCTCATGCTAGCCTATTGTGCCTGGGACCAGGATGGGGAAGCAGGAAATTCGAAGCACCTCTGTATGGGGAAATCTCCAGAAGTTTCAACCACTTCAAAGTAGGCACCAGGTATTAAAGTAGGACCCTCCTTCCCACTCTTAAGTACATTCCTAGACCTCTGGACACTGCAGAAGAAGGACTACCTTGCTGCCAGAGGACTGTCCTGCTGCTGGAGGCCTGCCCTGCTGTTTGAGAAGGTAGACGATACCTGCTCCCTTCATCTCAGGCTATCTGGGTGACTCCACAGGCTAGTTATAAGGCCTCCTGTTCTGCGCTAAAGGGACGCAATATGTTCCAGAGGACTCCTTGCATCTTTCCAGCTGACCTGTTGAACTAGACCTGCCTGTACCAGCAACTAGACCTGCCTGAACCCTGCGGGCCACTGCTAGAGTGAGTTAATGATCCCCAACAGATGTCTACCAGGTCCTGGTCCCTTGATGTGGCATCAGTTGTGCTCCTCCTGGAAGTAAAGGAGAAATCCCAACATTTTAGGGTCTTCGTGACCAAGAATTGGCCCGTACGTGCCAAGATCTTGCCGCCCAAGCTGCCCTCCAACGTGAAGTTCCGGTGAACCAACTCTTTGTGCTACAGTGACTACCAGCAACAACTGGCAATGCGAGATCTGCAATTCGTGTTACAGCATTGACAGGTCATAGTGAATGCTAACGTAAAGCTTCAGCAATGACCATCCACAACTCCCAAAAGGTTATTTGCGCTACAGCAATGACCATCCGCAATGTCTGGGCAGTTCTTCTCTCAACAGCGACAACCATCCGGAATGCTCTCCCTGCTCCTCACTGCCTTCTCCACCATAAACTGGACTCTTCGCACTGGAGTTTAGACTTTTTCAGCTAACCTGGTCCCTTTATCAGGCTTTCATTCCATCACAGTTGATCTGAACTTTTGACCTACACCCAGTCTAGCACGACCAGATAACCATGAGTGGCGCTTTGTGCTTTTAGGTGGTATACTTACCCTACATCTTTAAAATTGCATATCTCAAGGTTGACTGATTGGATTTTTGCCACTTTTGGTGTCAAATAATAAATTACTTTTTACGCTATTTTTCTAAATTGATAATCAAACCTACTGAAACAATGAAGCTAAAATATAAAATACCATAATTAGTTGACACCAAAATTATTAAAATACAATGTAGAGAGCAAGAGTTATAAAAAATGTTAAAAAGCATCCATAGAAAAAAGGTTATTCTTATGCAATAGTAAGCTATTGACTATGCTCTAGCCATCCTGTGCTGCTGGCTGGTGATGGAGTACATTGCAAAATGCCTACAAGTTCAGCATGATAAAAGGTTTGATCTTTTGGCTCATTTCATTTTCTGGAAGTCAAAATGTGCCAGCGAAGGAAGGCGACAGGTTGCGGTATGTTAAATCTCATGTGTTATGTTACATTTTGGGAAATTCCATGAACATTTTGTTAAATTGTGTGTATTTATGCTTCTCCTGTAAAATGTTGTTTGCCTGTATGTCACTTACCTTTTTTTTAAGCAAGTGTGCATCCGTCATGAATACTCTTGTGAGATCCTGGCAGGAGTTTAATTTGTACCGAAAATGTTTTTTGATGAGACATTTTTGTGGGAATTGGTCATGCGCTGGTACTTTACAAACATTTTTTCCACAAAGTGTGCACTGGCTTAAACGAATTACAAAACTAACATAACACAACAATACAAGAATTCTTGCATTTTTCATGTAACATAAAATTCTGCAATTTTGTGAATGTTATTGGCTCAATTAAAATTTTACTTAGGTCTAGCCTGGATATTTAAATGTTGCAGTCTAGCACAATTCTTGAGCCACACATGAAAATCTCACAGCAATACAATCTTGGAAATCATATTAATAAATTTTGCATGTTAGTTTGCCATATTTTGGCACTTACTTCCGATTTAGCAACTTTGCTAGATATAAATATCTCCCAGCAGGGCACATTTGGGCGCAATGCCCAGGCAGGGCTCCATGAGGTCAGAAATCATGCATTCATAAATACCCTATAGCTTTTGCCCCTTACAGCATGACAAATCTGGCAATTCTGCCTTCCAAAGTCACATCTTTGTCAGGTAGCCTTGAACCTTGACCTAGTTCTACAGTAAAAATAATAATAATTAAAAAGTCAAATCTCTCAGAACTTGTAGCAAAACGTCTAGAACTTCTCTGGTGCTGTAAAAAATCCAAAACATTCAGAGAATGTGCCTTGGACACAAGGCCTTAGACTCAACGTGTGAAAAGGTTTTACTTACCTCTATCAGGATCACAACCAAAACTCTACGTACTATTAGTGTTAGTGAGTTTCTTATATTCAGATACATCGTATCCAGTTCTTGAATTTTCCACATTTGACTTTGCAGAAACGATGTTCCACAGTCCACAGACACTCTCAGACAGATACTGTGCCATGTCTAGCTTTTGGGTCAACAAGAGACTCTCTTCTGATACATAGATTCAGGATTAAGCAGGAGGTATGCTCTCCCGCCCTTCACTAGACAGACATAAATTCTCCCACACAGGCAGTGTTCTGATGGTCTCAGTCCCAAGAAACTCTCTAATTTAATAGTGGTAATACTAACATTGATAACGTTAACTGTACAGCTATTGGCAAATCTCTGCTACCTAATTTCATCAGAATTCCCACCCATTCCCTCTTTTAATTTTCATAATTCGCAAGTGGCACAAAACAATTATGCCCCCCTGCAAAATGTGATGAAGGGATCGTGATTTTACCATATCTAAAATATATTTATTGGCCTTGGGCTGGTTGGGGACCCCCTAATGGGTTGAGGCACCCCTGAAGGGTTGGGGCCCCTGTCACTTGCATCCCCTCCTAGCTCCCAGGTTCAAAGGTAAGCACAAAATGCTTTAATTTTGCCTTTTGCAAAATGTAAAACTAAGCTAGTGTCTGTAACTTTGCTCCTGTGACTGTTGTCCGAATATCTTCAATAGATAACTTTGCAAGGTGGAACTGCAGAGAATACACACCTGAATGATTTGTACTTTACTGAAGAAAGTACTTCTTTGTTTGGTGGTGATGCAATCATATTCCTCAGTATCAAAATTCTATAATCAAAATCAGCGGGAATTGCGCTCGGAGTGGCTTTTAGTAAGCTGTGTATCATTCTGGGGAAAGGGCAGAAAGACATTGCAAACCACTAATTTATATGGGGTAGGACCAGACGGACAGGGCTTCTAGGAAAGTTTAAAGACTTCTAGTTTTTAATATTTTTGAACATGATCTCTGGTCTCAGCAGCAGATGACTAAAAGAACCCTCTTATCACAGACACTATGTGAGATATTGCGCTTGAGAAAAGCAAGGATGCAAAAATCTCCATCATGGACCAGCCGCAATATCGCGGGGGAGGGGCCATCCCCTCTACTAGCGAATTTTACCCCCGAGGACCTCATCTTCTGGGGCCTGACCATGGTTTTTTGGGTTCCCCTAGGGCACCCAGTCTGCACTGGAACTGGGGGGGAGCCTAAAGGCCCCCACGGTCCCTGCCGGGCCCCTGCTCCTGCAGTTGCCAGCATTGTTTTCCCACACAGAGAGTTTCTAAACATGCATCTGCTTGTGTCTGAAAGCAATTTGTCTGTTTTCCAGCTCGCTAGATAGCGGGCAGGGAAACAGACAAAGACTCCACTTTCAGAAAGTGAGAGCATTTTTCCGCTCTCACTTGCTGGAAGCAGAGTGTTTGCTGTGACTTAGCAGGAGCAGTTAAAGCTCCCGCCAAGCCACAGCAAACAAATATGTCCCGGGGTTGGCACCCCAGAACATAGCAGGAGCTGGCCATGGGGGGTGGCTGTCCCCAGGGCCATCCATGGCTCCATAAAGGAGCTGTACAGCCCCAAGCCAGCCTAGTGCAAAGCCTCAGGAATGTGGTGCCCCCCAGGGTTGTGTGGCACCCCCAATACATAAAAACGAATGCCCTGGGTAGGTAGCGGTCCCCGGGGCTTTCATAAGCCCAAGGAGGGAGGCCCTGTGGGCCACCCTTCTATTTTTTCCATAGTACCCCAGGACTATTTAAAACTAATTGTGGGAGTTCCCGCTTGTTTTATTTTAATTATTCCCAGCGGATTCACAAACATTATGATTTCACTGCACTTTAAAAAACAAATGCTTTTTCGGACTGGCGGGATCCCTGGGCGGCTACAAGAGCAAGTGTTGGGGGTCAGGGTAATCCTATTCAGCCCCTTTTTTTATGTACTTTTGAATCTGAGTCCCAAAGATGGCTGCCAACACTTCCTGGCTAAAGTGTTGGCAGCCAATCCAATCAGAGTTTTGCATTTCCCTGCCCAACTTCTTATGTCGTTGCAGCCACAGATATCACTAACTGTATTTTCTTAAATTTATCAATAACTACTTGAAAGAATTTACAACATATAACAAACAAAAAGCACAATCTGAGGACCAAAAGCTAGCTTTCTGCCAAATCTGGTGTAATTCCGTCCAGCGATTCAGGCTGCAGTCGTGCCTAAAGGTCCTATGGAAAATAACATGGGAAAACTCACTATTTTGATACCCGTTTTTCTCGGCTTGCTAGACGGATCACCCTGAAACTTTCTATGCACAACAAGACTTACTATGACACTTTTTGGGAAAATTTTGTGAAGATGCGTCAAACGGCGCCAAAGATATAAGTAAGTAAAAAAGCGCATTTTCTATGGAAACATGGTCCTAACTATAACTACCTACTGGCAACTGCCAGTGGGTAATATATTTACATATACATTCACATATAAATACATATATATGACCATCATGTAAAATTACCTCACCTGTAATCATGGTGCTTGAAATTAAATTCAAATTTTTAGAAAACAAAAATATTATTTACTCACCGAGCCCTGCCATCTCAACACCCAGCAGGTTGTACAAGTCCTGCTCCCTGTCAAGGACATCTGCCCAGCAGTGAGTCAGCTGTTGCTAAGTGTGCTGGATTCCTGTGCTGCGGCGCACACAATGCTTCACTCATCCCAAGAGCAGCCTATGCTCCTGCAAGGCATAACCCTTACTGGGCCTTCTGCCTACTGCCAACATGTGAGGGAGGTGGTGATGCACCCAGAAGATTAGTGCAGCCACCTCCGCCTTGCTGAAGATGGGGCGGGCCGCACCTCTGTCCATCTGAGTCGCCCACAGGGGGTTAGGGTTGCGTTGCTGTTCCTGCCATTGGAACCAAGTTGGGAGGGAATTGGACTGGGGTTGGAGGAAACGGGAATGAAGGAAACAGGAGGACAGACAGAGAGGACAGACCAAGCAAGGAACACAAAAAACAAAGTGAAAAAAAGTCACAAAAAGGTATAATAAACACAGGGAAAGTCACATAGTAACACAAGAAGTAAAAGTAAGTTGGGATTGTGAATAAGGAAGATCAGATGAAGTTGGATTGGGTTCCGTGAATGAGATGAATGAGAACACAGGAAAAGGCATCCAGCAAGGAGAGAGAAACAGAAGGAGGCAAAAGAAAATGGCTATGCCCTTCCGCCCGGCGTAGGGCCATTCACTCTGATTTTTCAGTATGGAATACACTACTGATGTGAAAAAGCAGCGTGAACAAAAGGATGAGCATTTTCCGACCATTGGCCTTGTTATTGTATGAACTCAAACAACACAGCTCTGAACATAGTTACGGTGCTGTGTTTCTGAGCTTACTTTACAGCAAATCATGTAATAACTCAGAGATTTTCTTAGATAATACAGGCACAAGTTTGGGAAAAAGAAAAGGGTGAAAAAAAGTACATAAAATCAACTATACATTTTGTAGTTACCATAGCCCAATTACATACACATGATAATCACTTCAGTTGTTTCAATTATTATTAAAAGGAATAACATTTAAGAATACCATCCCTAAAATCAGTCTAAAACAACACTACAAAGAAATTCAATATTAATTCTAAATAATGTGAATCAATTACAGATATCAATATCGTTTTCTAATAGCAATTACCACCTTAATAAAATTGGAAACCCCAATGCATATGTCTGATGTGGCCAAAAATTACAAAAGATTAAAACCATCAGTATAAGAGCTTGGCCTGGAGCTTTTTAATATCAGGACTTAAAATCTTTGCGCCTAGGGTCCTTATATAGGGTACAAATAAGTATAAGGTGCAATGTGCTTTGGACTGCCCTATTGTCTGTAAAGGCTACAAAAAAGGAAACATGAATAATCTGCATGAAAATACTGGTCAACCTTGTCAACCGGTAACAGGTCACATAGGCCCATATTTAAAGTTTGGTGGGTGCAGGAAATTGGCCAAAAAGTAACTGATTCACTTGCCGTATTTAAAGAAAGACATTTAACTCTATAACCACCTCATTATGGGATCATGATTCAAATAATCATTTGTAGTTCATAGCAGTACTCTAGTCAATTCTTCAGATATGACCTTTAAAGAAAATCCAGTGAGGGAGGGATGGGTGACACAGATTAAGGTGGACAAATAGGCACAGTTGATACTTTCGGAGAGGCAGAAGATCTAGGCCTTTATTAAAAGATGGCTGCAAAATTCTGACTCAAACATATGACACACTGCTGGATAGGTCCACACCTTAACTGTTTTCCACCCCTTTATCATGCCATATTACCAATCGAGTGTTCAGGCTGCAAAATGTTCCTACTCCAACATGTGCCTTCCTTGGGACTTCCTGGCGCAGGAAACCGCGATCTCTGGCATTGCCGGAACTTTAGAATTCCCCTGTGTAAAAAGGGCAACTTTATGAGCCGCTATCTGCCTTTGTTGAACGTGCAAGTTCCCAGTCAAACAATCCATAATCACAATCAGCCAAAGAGTAGTGAATAAAGACAATACCGACAGGTCAATTCGCGTATGCTGTTTACAACAACCAATAATTGAAGGAAGAGTGATTTCTTTTAATCTGTAACCTTTGTACCAAAATCAAATAAAATCTGTTTATCAAAAAAAAAATTGTAGGGAAGGGACTTCGGTCCCAACTTTTAGGCACAGATTCAATTTGCTCTGGTATACTTTTACACCTGAGTCAAGCAAGATAAAAAAAAAAGGACGGCACACATTAACATCGTTGAAAAGCAGTCACGCGTGGTCTTTAAATGAATTTTTCAATCTGGCATTCTATGTTGTTAAAACACATTCAACTGTGTCAGTCTGTTGTAATGAGTGATAATGAGCGAGAAGTAAAGCATCACCTCCAGTCGCCCAAAGACACTGTGCACAGTATAAACAGCAAAAACAATTTCTCACGTCTTGTTTTTCATTTAATTGTTTACGCAGAAATAAAGCTGACATCTTTCACAATTTAATCGAGGAATCATGCCTGCACCACTAATGCACAAGCGCCATTTGTGCAGTTTTTTATCTTACAAATACAGAGCTCAAAATAGAATTTAATTAACACCATGTCAACGTTTTCAGTGATGTACCTTATCAGTTGAGACACACCTCAACATTAAAATATTGCAAACCATCTAAAAACGGATCCAAGACCAAAAGCCTTTTTAGAGTTACCAGATGGCGGCAGTTGACCCAAATTAATTTTCACACTTACAGCGCTATATACTGTTTTTGCACGTTTTAAATACAGGCAGTTGCCATTGAGACACACAATTGCTTGACACTATTGCCGTTCATGGGCAGTACAAAAATGTTAACCTTTGATGGGACATAGTCAATATCGTAGAGTTTCGTTTGCCATCTTGGATGCAGTTGACTAAGGCAGTGCATTTGGCATGTAATGAGGTAGGCTGACATGGGGCAACTCTTAGAAAGAATCGGGATCTTCCCTAATACTCCTACAGCATCCGGGCAAGGAATCAAATATAGAAACAAAACGATGCGTAGGAATAGATAAACATGTATTACTAAAGGGAAAAATAAATTGATCCCTATCAATGAGTATTAAATATCTAGACATTCTTTCTTTTTTTGTGCGACTTATATACCGACTGCATGTGTAATATCCAAAAGATACTTTATCTTTTAAAATATGTCAAAGAAACACATAAAACATATACACTGGTAAATACATACATATACGTTTACAAATCCTTCCTACCCATTCTTACTTAATACGGATGCTAGTTACAAACATTATTCAAAGAGCAATCCGAAAAAAGGAAGTAGTCCAATACACACTCGAGGGAATAAGACAACATCCACATAGTATAAAAGACGTGTAATCAATTTTTTATATTCAATCCTGATCTGTAGGACTCCTCCGTGTTTTGGGGTCGACACGTTTTGGCCCATTAATTGGGGCCTCATCAGGACAAGGGCAAAAGGAATACAACATCTACAAAATAATATATGCAAATCAAAATCATCTATATTACCTAATATCAATAAAAATAATAATTAAAAAGAATATATATATATATACATGACAATACAGGAGGGGCAACTAACAGGGCTGTAGGCACAGATTGCTTTGGCATACACTAGTTGTATTTCAACATCATTTTTTCGTGTGGGATAGAGAACACAACCATGGCTGGGTTGCTACAGGCCCTAGTGCAATCAAAGCTACTGGGTATCCTCATTAAAGTGACATCTCAGTCTTTCATTTCCACCTGAAACTCCTTCAACTCCTTCGGCAAGGTCTGCGACTGCCATATCAAAACTTGCTACCATTCCCATACACATTATTGTATTTCCAGTCTTTGCACTGTATTTCTGCAAGTCAAAGCCATAACCCTAAAAAACATTATCAAAGGCGGTAGGTTTGTAAAGTGCATGCATAGAAAGAAAGAGGATGTGGCCTACCGGCTAAGGTGGTCGACCTTAAATCTGGGGAAAATGGTTTGAGTCTCTGCAATGACGCTCAACATCCTGTGATTCTGGGCAAATGACTTAATCTTCCCATGCCTAACAAAAAAATGAATGTGTTCTTGTGTAACGCAACTGGTGCTCATGTAAAATGCTCTGATACCTTCAGGTCAAGTTTGTGCTATATGAAACTCCGGATAAAAAATACCTTGCAGGTACCCAACACTCACACTGCTGCCCTCACATAACCACATCCCTCATGGGCATATGCCTAACTCTTCACTCACAGATGCAACTTTCAACCTGTATATCACTTACCCTTCAATCACAAAATGCAATGTTAGTACAGCATTCACACAAAAACTTACATCACAATGCACTCACTAAACATGGTGGCCTACCTGCACTCACACAAGCACACTACTCACACACAGATACACCGCCCACTAGGAAGGAGCAGAGTTTGGGCAGGTGGTGGCATAGGAGACACAGGTTGAGTAACTGGTGCACCGGTCCACTAGTGTAATTCAAAGCTCCTAAAGTAAGCTTACTGAAGCCTGCATGTCCACTGAGGTTATTTAATCCCCTGTAAATCAAAGTTGGAGAAGCACTTCAGATTATGTGAGTCTGATCATTGTGGAAGTTTCCAAGGAAGAGTCTTGGCATACAAAAAGTATTTTTTGCCCTCTCAAAACATGGTGCTGCTTTTTTTTTTGTACTCAAGCATATGGTAAAATAAACAAATAAAGAAAGAAAGACAAATAAGAGAATCAAATGGCAACTAAATGTGGAAGGCATGTGTTTCAGTATGAAAAAAAGGTAAGCTTTGCACTGGTCCGTCATCTCACAACAGTAAAAAAATGATTGAGTAAGCAGAATACTGTTTCACGATGGTGGAATGGTTCTTAAGCTTGCAGAATTGATGTCTGGTCTCTGCATAAGAAAGATGAGGTCCAATAGCAATGGCAGAGGACATGCTTGTACTCTCATTACCCAATTACCACTAGTCTGCCTTTGCAGGTGAGCAGCTGGGGGGATGAACAAAAATAAATATTTAATGAGGTCATACTTCTCTGGATGCAGTGTAACAGTGACAAAGCGGGTAAAATACTGTTACCTTGACTGCCTGACATCCTAGAGGCCAGTGGCTGTCTACTTAGCAGAGCCAAACATTGACCATAAGGTAAATGAATGAAGGGGGCTGATCCACTGCTCATTTGTATGTATGCTGTTCTGAAGGGCTGATTTAGTATGTGAATGGTACTCAGGGCCTCATTTACAAGGTGGCAGCATGTATACTCCATCGTAATGGTAACAGATTACACATAGTACCAACATGAAGGTCCGCCCACTCGATTTACATGCAGGCAAACCTTCAGTTTGGCTATTGCGGTGATTATTCCGTCACCGCCATAGCCAAACTTATCTGACTGCTCGTCATAAAAATGGCTACATATCTGCCCTTCCAAACAGGATGGGGGGGACATGTAGCCATTTTTTTACTGTCCGTCACCCCCAGGTAAGCCCTGGCGGGCGATGACAGTAAAAAGCAGATAATGCCCCCCGGCCCCGTGGGAGCGGACTCCCATGGTGAGGTGAGCATTACTATTTTTTATTTTCCAAAGGAAAATCATGTGTTTTCGATAAGCAGACATGAACTTGATTAATTAAAATCAAGTGGTTTATGTTTCCAGTCTACTGCACACTTTTTGACTCTTTAAACATACTTGAACAGTGTAAAAGAATACGGTCAGAATTCCTTTCTGAGAGCCACAGAGCATACAGGATCCACTGAGACAAACCATGTTGGTAGAGGCATTTTACTCCTGATGTCCTGAGGCCTGACCTTCTGTGGAGCCTGAGCAACTGGTCCAAGTACCCCTTCTACACTTGACTTTCAGAATAGCGTGGTTCAAGCAGTCCAAAGTTCCCTCTGGTGGGGGGTTGTTGGATACATAATAGAGAACACCGGCTGACAAATCAAAATGCATGCAGTAGCGGCAATAAATCATTGTCCAGCCAAATGCTCACTTTTAGAAAAAAAGAAGCATTTTATTACTACTGCTAACCACGCAAAGGAAAAATAAGACATCAACAAACAATTACAGAGACCTCCTCTGAGGCTGGGGATCTAGCGTTTCTATGATGGTTCCCTGTCCCACTCACTCCTCGCATTAGTGATTGTGGCCATTCCCTATTCACTATTGGTAATAACCAGGGTATGCCCCACTAGTTGTCTGAGACTCAAAAGTACACTATGACTCTAACTTAAAGTCATAACTGTTCTAGTATCCACTCTTCTGCTCCCTCTTCCAGTCTGTCACAGCAGGAATATCTCCAAAGCTGATAGTCCCACGCATACAGCACAGGCCATAGAGGGGACTACAGTTCACAATTGGATGTCAGTCACAGTGATTTGTGCATCAAAAGGTTAGCCCAGGGCCCACAGCCACACAATTATTATTCTCGTATCACCCCCATCTCTTTCCTGAGATGTGCCCAGGCCCCTTCCCTGTGACCTATCACTGAATCAAAGAACCATTGAGTGTGTCCCACCCACCTTACAGGAATTCAGCAATACACAATCTGTCTGGGGGATCTCTTTACCTCCTCTCCATGTGTCACCAAACAGACCTGGATTCCCCAAAATTGAGCCCAGTGTTCTGCTTGTATTATACCATCCACAGGCACACACACATCCAGTGCATGTATACAGAATACACGTCCTGCACAGTACGGTATCTTTAATGTACTATCACATTCATATGCACCCATACATCCAGCCCAGCACCTGCATTTAACATGCACAAACTGCCCAGCACTGTATACTTCATGTACTGTACCACTTAAAGGCACACATACATCCAGCATATGCATTTAACACACACATACTGAACCCTTCCTGTATTGTACCACTCACAGGTTCACATACACCCAGCATATGCATTAAACTTACACACACTGCACAGTACTGCATTAGCCCTGTATTGTACCCTTCCCAGGCACACAAAAACCCAGCGCAGATGTACCACTACAGCGCTGCATTACACAGCACTTCACACCATATTGTTACAGGCCAATGGTGAGTTGAACACACAGTAGCAGAACTGTAAAAGTGAGTGTGCTGTAGCAAAATTTCTCCACTGGTTTTGGATTATACGTGCATACAAATTACGCCTCATTTGATAATATGGATATTTTATTACTGATGAATTTTTAAATATGAAATATGTATTTATTATGTTGCTATTTTATTGATTACTGGCTATTTTAATTCAACATTTATTGTAACACCACTGCTGTGTATGTCATCTCTGCAAACCAGGTTTATTATTGTCTATTTTTTTTAATTTTCCTTTTTTCTTTTATAATTGTTTACTGTATTTGCTGTCTTTAATGATGAAAATCGCAATAAAGACTTGAAATTGAATTGAGTGTGCCTGTAGGTCTCACTCCAGTGACACAGATTAACAAGGATCTGTTGCTCCTTCTGTTCACTACATGGTATGCTGCCACCAAAGTGCTCATGCTGCTTAACACCTGGAGAAGGCAGCAGCCTTTCATAACTATGAGGTAGCACTTTGGGCACCCCCCCCTGTCTAAAAATACTGCAATCCATGAGACAGGCTTATGTAACTGTGCGCACACATAATCCCTGCTTGTCTATGATAACAAAAATAAGCATTAGGGATTTAGACATCAATCCAGTTGGCATTCAAGGCAGAGGTGCACGTCTATTACCATGCATAGGATGTTTCTGTTCCAACAGATGCCCCTCCCACATCAGAACACCCTGAACCTACTCCTAACCTGGAAAGGTTGGGTGGGAGGATTGGTAAAACTGGCAGGAAAGTTCATTAGTATTCCTGTGGCTAAATCTGGCTCTGTGATCCACCAAAAAATCTGAACCTTGGAAAGAAATAGACCTAATCACCAACTTGGGATTCTCTACCATCTTAGCCAGAAACCATTTCTGTGACTTATGATCCGTTTGCATGACAAAATTAGTGTCAAACAAATAAGGGTGGAACTTATGCAAGGCCCAAACTATGACAAAGCACTTCTCCTCAATAGGCACACAGGTCTGTTCCCTGGGTAGTAATGTTCTGATAATAAAGGCTACCAGATTCACTTTACCTATGTCATCCCTTTGAGCTAATATCACTCCTACTCGTTTGTCAGAGGCATCCATCTGTACAATGAAAGGCTGACTGTAGTCAGGTGCTTTCAGTAAAGGAGCAGTGCATAGCACCATCTTTAGTTCCTCAAATGGTTTCTGACACTCTGCAGACCATATTACTTTCCTGGGCTACTTCCTAGAGGTTGTAACAGTTGATGGGGCAACTATAATTATATAGTTTGCCACAAAGTTCCTGCAATACCCTTTGAGTCCTAAAAAGGCCCTCACTTTAGTCTGGGTAGTATGCACTTTCCACGTTATCACAGACAGATTCTTGGTATCCAACAGGCAAGTCTTCCTGTACTCCACCTCATGTCTGAAGTAGACTACAGAGGACTGCCCCACCTGCCATTTGGTTGCTCTGATGGGCAGTCTGTCCTCCTGTATACCCACCAATACCTGACTTAGGTGTCTCAGGTGCACATGCTATGAATTGCTGGACACTGCTGTATCATCCAGGTAACCCACACAGAGCTCTTCGAGCCCTGCAAAAACATGGTTTACAAGGTGCCGAAAAGTGCATCACTTTAAACTGATATAGCACCTCTGGTGCAGAAAATGCTGCTTTTTCTTGGCATTTGGTGCCAAAGAGTTCTACCAATATCTACTGATCAGATTTAAGGTGCTCAAGTACTTTGCAGCATGTAATCGATCCACAAGCTCATCTGCGCTTGGAATTGGATGGGCATCAATTTTGGTTACCACATTGAGGGCTTGACTGTCCACACAGAACCACAAGTCAGTAGAATCTTGCTTTGATACTAGAGCTATGTCAATGACTACAAGATCTATCAATGAACACCAAGGCCCCAATCTTGGCAACTTCTGAATTATTGCATCCCTGAACCTGATCAGATTTTCTGCATTTCCTGCCCTTCACTGGAAAGTTGTCATCTGTGTCTATGTCATGCACACAGACAGGTGTCAACCGTGGAGTCTTTAAGAAGAGGTTGGCAAACCATCCCAACACCTCTTTACACTCTCTCTGCTGCTCAGGCATTAACTCAGGTGCTAACTGAACCCCTTCCAGAGTGCCATTCTTCATGCCACTATGCACCAAGTCAGGAAAAGCCGCATTGTGTTCCTCTTCTTCCTCCTCCATAGCCATGGCATTCAGTGTGTAATCTCTGTGAAGATAAAACTTCAGCCTGTTCACATGGAACACCCTCTTGGGGTCCATTTTGGCACCTGTTTTCACTGACTAGTTTACCTCAGAAACCTTACGAACTACCTTGGAGGCTGCACACCATTTGTCCTCCAAAGCCCTGGGACAAATACGCTTAAGACTAACACCTCCTGACCTTCCTGATAACCAGTCAGCATAGCTTTCTAGTCCTAGCATTCCTTCATCAGCTTTTGGATGGCCTGAAGGTTTTACCTTGCCTGACTTCCTGAGGTAAGTGACATCCTTCTGTGGAGGGTCAGAGGTTCCTTCCTAACGTTCTCTGACTAAGGTGAGTGGATGCTGCCCCGGGACTCAGTACGGTAGCTCAAAGAGACTTAACCCCACCTCCTTCTGCAGAATCTTTTGGTAGGCAAACAATAAACATGGCAGGAGAAGATCCCACTTTCTCCTAACATACCCTGGCAGATTTCCAATCATGCTCCTTAGTGTGTTCTTGAACTGCTCAAACAAACCATTGGTTTGTGAGTGGTACACTGTGGAAAAGTGGTATAAAGCACCAAGAGGATATGAAGTTGGTTCGCCAGTCAAAAATGACCATCCTTGGAAATCTGACCCTAGAAAACATCCACAGGAGATCTCTTGCTACCACATGTGCAGTCATGCTCCTCAGAGGTACTGCTTCGGGGTACCTGGTAGTGTGATCTACCACCACTAAGATATACCTGTTTTTCCTAACTATTGTCCCTAAGATAGACTTGTTGTCCCTAACTGGGAGTGGGAGGTCGAATGGACCAGCTTTATCTATTCTCACTCACTCAAATGGAATACCTACAACTGGCACAGGCACAAACGGTCCTTAGTTCTCCTGCCTGTCTTACTATTCATCTGGCAAGTGGGACAGGTTCTACAGAATCTCTCTGTATCTCTGCATATCCCTGGCCAATAGAACAGAGGGTCCAACCTATCATGGGTTCTTCAAATCTTTAAGTGTGTTGCTAAGGGCACTTCATGGACTAGTGACAACAAAAAGGTCCTGCACACTAATAGAACCACTAGAATTTTGCTTGTTTCTGCTCAGGAGTTACAAGATCCCTATAAAGTAGGCCATCTTCCCTTCTGAGGTCCCACAAGTGAAGGGCGCTCCTCCTGTGCCTTGCAGTAATCTCCCCTGGTAGGCCTACAGCAGCCACCAAACCCTGCAACACTGGAAGCAAGCCAGACTACAGCAACTGGTCCATTTCAGTAGATTCATCTTCCCCTCCTTCTGGAACAGAAAGGATGTCCTCCACTGCCATTGGCTTCCCGGAGTCTTCTGGTTTTTTTCAAACTACCTTGTACTAGTCTGTGCAAATCAGGAAAGATCCCACTCCCACTCTGAGACTGATGTGCTCTGGTCAACAAAGCTGATGACATCCAAGCCATAAATTCTCTAGGGACTAGCACCAAGCCAAAGGCAATGAAATCATTGCCCAAGAGACGACCAGCTTCTTACTTTTCCCTTACCCCAATATCAATCATTACTGCTTTGCCTTGAGCTCAATCTCAACTCTCGTAAGTGGATATTCCATGCCCTCTCCACTGGCTGAGAAACTGTATTTGGTTCAAGGGAGTATCTCCTCAGTCTTAAGGTTCTTACTCTCAAATATAGTGTTGAAGACTTCAGTATCCCTTGGGGCAGGCACATTCCTCCCATTGATACTAACTTCCTGCACATACCACATCATGTTAGGATGAATGTGCTTCAGAGATTCTAAGTCCTTTTCTTAAATATCCATAGCTACTAGATTGAGAACTATCCCCTTCACACCTGAGTAACATGCTTGCTAACACAGGATCTGCTGGGTCAGGATCTTTCTCTTGAAGCATCCCACTGTGTGGCACTTGAATTAGGGCATCACCTTGGACTTGGAAAAACCTCCCTGTTCTCCCTTCTCATGATGCTCCTTCCAGCTGCACTGTTACCATTACCATATTTCCTGGCCACTATTCAAGACCTATGAGAATTACCCTGGCCCTTACCCTTCAGTCTAGAACCAGTCTGTAGAGAGTTCTTCTCCCCCTTTGGCTTAGAAACATGCTACTCGAGCCCTCTGTGAACCCCATCAGCTAACCACTGGTCAGTCAACATTGCAAACCTCTCTTTCAAATCAGTTTATTACCTAAGTGAGTTATATCACTCCTTCTTCAATCTGTTCCATAAACTGGTTAAGGGACTGAAAGTCCTTGGCCTCCATCGCTCTTACACACTCATTTCAATTAGGCAACACACAATGAATCCAAGTTTCAAACAAAACACCACTGGTGGAGTCTGGCTGCCGATATTTGTGGTTACCTTGGAGTACAGCTTCACTTGACACGAGCAAGCCGCTGCCTATCCTACACATTCAGTGTCTGCTGGAATTATAGTGTCTGCTGGAATTATAGGAGAGGGTAGTGCTGAATTTGGGGCCCTACATCCTCAGTGCTGCTGTCAGCCCCTAGGTGCATGGGGAATTTCACACCCCTCAGCAGGCTGTGCTCGTCCTGCTTCAATCCACGGGTGAAGCCTGTCTAGTTCTGGGCAGGTGGTGCACTACTTGAGATTGCTGCTTGTGTCCTCCTCCACCTCCATGATCTCTGTGCTCCAGAGTGAACCCCAGGACCTCAACAATAGCTGGAGGTCTTCGATCCTGCCCTCCTGCCCAATGGCCACCCACAACCACTCACTGGCCTCAACACCATGCGACATCTACTACATCCTGAGGCTTCCATGTCACCTGGAGTGAGGTATGCCCCCCCTTTTTGCTATTTGCTGCATCGTACTCTGCCACAGCATTGTATGGGATCCACGTACCCTCCATAGGGGGCCTCAGCGCTTCCTACCTTTTGTTCATGACTACTATATTGTGGGGCTATCCCCAGGCCTTCAGAGAAAATCAGAGCAGCCCCCCCAGGCCCTCAACAACAACCTGCTGTATCACTGTAGTAAGTCACAGAGGAGCCCCCAATGCCTGTTGCAGTGTCTTCTCCCCAATGCCCCTCAACAGTTGACTCTGGTGCTCCTTGCTTAGGACCCAGGGAAATGCACTAGGCTCTAGAGGTACATCCCCCCCGCACTTGGATGTCCCAGCTGTTTCCCCTTTGGTATACTCTCCATCACAGGACTGTGCCAGGAATGGGACAATCTGTGCTAGGGGTTCCCATAACCCAATCAGGCTCCCCATCGAACAGTCTCCACCTCCCTGGTTTGTGTACAGATGGCTTCCAGGTTGCCTGACTACATCCACCACTGGGCACAAGAGCCACTGGACCTTATGGGGCACACCAGAGCAGGTCTCCCCCATACTTCTGGTTCAATGAGATGATGGTAGAGGTCCTCTGGAATTAACATGCACCTCTCCAACCTTTCCCACTGCATGCCAAGTGGGAGCCATGGCCCTGGAATTAAAACATGACTGAAGTCTCTATAACTGTCCCCCCACTCAGGATGCAGGTCGACATCTCCTTGCTGAGTGCCCATGAGAGCAATTGATACCCGCCTCATGCGCTGTCTTAATCATTAACGAGCGTATCCATTTACAGCACCCCCCTGCATCTAGCCCATTGTCCAGGACCCCGCTGATGACGGGTAGGGGCAGCTTTCCAATCCTACTCTTGCTGCATGTTAGGCATCTCCGTTAACCCACAATCATTTGGGAGACATCACAGTCATATTGCTGAAACTTCTATGGATCTTATCTTGAAGGAGATCACTGCATTGGATGCAATATTGGGATCCATGGATACCAAGATCTCAGGCCTTGTGTCAGAAGTGAAAACACCCAGAGAAGACTTATGCTCCTTCTATCACATAAAAGGGTAAGCTTCACCTAACTGGAAGGGAATTGTAAATGGAATAGAGACTCAAAAGGCTTTCATGTCAGTGTGTCCCATCATTGTTTTACTTACATTGTGGTATATTGTGTCCTTATTATTCCTGTCCACCCACTTGTTCAGTTAAATGCTCATTGACACTAAGGAGAGGGTCAATTTGCCTCCCACAGACAAATTGGTTGACCCAGCCACCTCAGGGATGTTTCTTTGCTTTCATATTATGGAATCCGAGTGTATTTAGTAACTAGGCTCGTGTAAATAATTTGCATTTTTGACTGACTGAGAAAGTGCAGGCTAGAGTATTTAACATACAAAATGCCTCATCAGACTCAGGGCCTGAGTTAGAGTTTGCAGATGAGGTACTCCGTCACAAACGTGATGGATATCCCGTTTGCCCTATTACTGGAACATTATATCCCATGGCACTTGTAATACTCAGACAGATTATCCAAACTCAAAATCATGCCGTCAGTTTCTAATCCTGTTTCCTGTCCCACTGTGGCACAATGGATGCAACCCCGGCACTTACTGCTGCTCCCTGTGGTCTCACTCATTTAAAATGCAAGCATGCACACAGGTGCCTGCTCCCCAAGAGATGCACTGGTGAGAGTCATGCTGATAGTACCCTTTACATTTGTAATCAACACTATGAGGGACCCAGAGGGCTTGTGCACCTGAGGCTGCCAAGGATTTTTAATTTTAACTCAATGTGTCCGAAGAAAGTATCTCTTGATGAGGCATCACGAAGCCTATAAAGTTTGTCACTGCATGATCCCGGTCATGACAAAAAAGGAGAGTACAGATATGAGTGTCTGGCATGTTTTGTCTGTAGTAAGTGCATTCGAATGTGCAAACAGATGACCCATGCTGCCTTCAAGTCATATTGTAAGCATAGGCATGAACCAGGGCTGGCTCCTCGGCAATAGCAGAGGAGTGTTGCCCAACAATCCACTTATCTACTTATTTATTTTGTCTTAGCCCCGCAATACAATAACTATAGGGCGAGCTGGGAATATCATGGAGGAGGAGAAAGTGCAGTCATAAGTGTGCATGTGTGCTTGGCTGACCATCCTAAGCTGGCTAAACACACATGCCCACTTATGTTTCTCCAACTTGGGTGTGTTACACAGCAGAGTTGGAGAAAAGGCACAGTCTCCAATGCACTGCCTGAGCAGAAAATTAGGCAGCGCAGACCAATCCTGGCACTGCTTTTATGTGAGAGCTGCATCTGGTTTTGGTGTGGAGCCTGTGGCCTGAGGGCCATCCCTTTCCGGCCTGATGGCCACAAAAGGAGCAGTGAGGCAGTGTCAGCATCAGGGGTGCAGCAGGTATGTTTTCTTCTTTTTTTATTCACTCAATCATTCCTGGGTTTATAGAGCACAGCTAATCACCTGTAAGGGTCTCAAGGTGATGGGGTTAGAGATTGTTTATCCGTCTGGGTGCAGAGATTCAATTGGAGAGACAGGCCTTGAGATCCTTCCTGAAATGGGTCAGAAATAGGGATTGTCTGCGGTGGGGAGGCAGGGTGTTCCAGGTCTTGGAGGCGAGGTAGGAGAAGGATTGTCCTCCGGCTCTGGTCTTGTGGATCCGTGGGACGATGGCCAGAGCCAGTAGGGTGGAGCAAAGGAGTCTGGCTGGTACGTGGAATGAGAAGTGGTTGCTCAGTTATGCAGGTCCTGCGTCGTGGAGTGCTTTGTAGCTTGAAGGTGATTCTTTTGTTGACTGGGATCCAGTTCAGTTCTCGAAGGTGTTCGGTGATGTGGCTGCTGCGGGGGATGTTGAGGACCAATCAGGCTGCGGCATTTTGAACATTTTTTAATGTTATTCCAACCCCCCTAAACCCCTGCACTCCCCCTGTGGACACTCTACCACCTAAAATAGGTGGGGTCCACCATTGGCATGAACAGAACATTTATTCTACTCACCTGTGTAGCAAATCCTGGAAAAAAAGTGTCAAATAGCCATATGGCAGTCGAGGTTATGCAGAGACGTAATTTAAAACGTCTCTCGGTACTGTTCATTAGTGTTCAATTCTGAAATGTAAGAAGTGCGCGCACCTCCTTTTTGAAGGTAACAAGAGCTTAGGTAACATTTCATAAGTGACTACAGCCAGCTTCAAGCTCTCCAATGTGCTCATGTTTAATCAGTATACACCAAAATGGACGAACCCAATGGGAGATCTAAAATGAGAGAGAGGGATGATACACTGTCATTTACATGAATGGCAAGAAACATTTTTTTTTGTTTTTAAAAGAACCCTCACCCACCAACCTAGTTGGTGGCATGCTTCATCATTGGGTTCCCAGCTGGGCTGCAGAGTACAACCCCGTGGTGCTGCAACGCCTGAATTACAGCAGGGTGAGTTTTTCTTGGGGTGTGTACATGAAAAGGTGCTGGAGGTGCAGATTAAAAGTACCCCTGGTGTGTCAAATAGTTAATTTTTATTCCTAAATCTTTAGGGCATGTTTAAAAACAGAGTCGGGATGTATGTGAAGATAAAATTGGTCTTCCTCATCCTAATGTGTATGGCCTACATGTTTCAGCCTCGACAAGAGGTGCTGAGGCTTTCTTCAGGACCCAATACTGGAAATGGGTGTGCTGGTGGAAGTGCAGGCACCCGCTATGAAGGGTGATGTTGTGCTGGTGATCACCATTCAAGTGAAGTTATCCAAAACGAGTAAGGGATCCACATTACACTCCTTCACAAAGGCATAAAGGTGTACATAGAATATGCAGTATCACGCAAGAGGATCATGCACTGAGGCATGCTGGTGAGTGAAGAAATGCACACACGTGATGTTTGCTGGCCCCTAAAAGGCCTGGCTAGCATGAGAACGTGCTGTAAGTACATGTTTAAAGTCTTCAGTTACTCTAATGGTTATTGAGTGCGCAAATAGCAAGAGCACTGTGCCAAGTGATCTGATTGCGCCGGCATGGCGTAGAAGGCATCATGCCAAGTAACCAGATTGTGCTGACATTGCGTGAAGAGCGTAAAACAACTGGCAAGAGAGATAAAGGCTTACAAGGGCTACCAATATTAAGTAGCTGAAATGTTTAATCAAACATATTTGTGTGCTAGGAAATTAGGTTAGCATGTTCGTGTTGCACCTCATAGCTAAAGAAGTAAAGTAAAAATAATTAGTGACAATTCATTTTTATTATGTTCTCCTAAGGCGACTTTTATAAGGGTGTTTCTTGTCTATAATCAGGCAAGTCTCTGCTTCAGGTTAAATAAGATCCTGTGGCAGAGACCCCCGGATCTCACAGATAATTGCATTCACTCATATTCCATCTCCGGGAAGGGAGGTTACCAACCAACACGCTTCAAAAGCCTCTGAACAGAAAGGGCTTCCAGCCACATCAGCACGAGAGGGATGGGATTGTTCAGTGATCCTCTGACGGAGAGAGAGAAGTGGCTTAAAGAGGAGTTTTGAAAGAGAGTGAGAAACATCCCAATCACATCCAGGGGATCTCTTCAAAAAAGTATTCCTCAGGCACATTTCACAGACAGCTGATTAGACAGAAGAAGCCAAAAGACTGGCTGTTGCATGCTGGAAGAATTCCCTTCAGTCTTGTAGAGAAGTCGCTAGCTTTGAATCTGTAGAGCTGGATAAGCTGCTCTGAGATTTAAGGGAACTATGCTCCTTTCAGCTGTACATTTTAGTGCGTAGCTCCACTAGGGCCACTCTCCTGCAATTGAAAATAGTAAACCGGTGTCTGAAGAACCCTTCTGAAGATTTTCTCATCAGCTACATTTTAATCAGGATCATAGACTCCAACAAGCTATCGCAATTCGTTTTAACTATTATGTGCATATTTCAAGTGGAAATAAATGAAAGAACTGTCACCACTAGATTCTCTTATAGAAACCATTGGCAGCACATTAGTATCTTTAAAACTGTACTTTCAAACAATGTTTTTCTCCTAAAACGACCCCGATTTCTTTAGGTTATAATTGCCTCACCACGCACTTCTAATTACCTCACATATTACATCACTCATGGTATATTCTAAGACATCATTGATAACATCACTGACAAACCTGAAATTATGAAAATACATAATTGATGATAAAACTGTGCATGGCGGAGTTGTGAGTTATCGTCACTTAAAGGCATGAAATATAGTTATTTAAAATAGCTCTAACTGGTGGATTTCAGTGGTTTTGTTTAATACAGTATGTTTTATCTAACATTTTCACCAAAACATAACACCCCATCAACATTTGGCTTTTTAGTGAATTACTAAGAATTTCTTTAGTGTAAACTATTATTACCATTCCTAACTATAAGGTCACTACATATATATTACCTACTGGCGGTCGCCAGTAGGTAGTTATAGTTAGGACCCCTTTTCCATAGGAAATCCGCAACATTCTATTTTGAATAACTTTGGCGCCGGTCGACGAATCCTCGCGAATTTTTTAAAATAGGTGGGGCGCTACGCTCCGCTCCTACCCTGAAAGTCTCGGGGGGATTCGTCAAGCGGGGGCTGAGATAAAAGGGGGGTCCCAAAACGCGTTTTTCCCATGCATTTTTCCATAGGACCTTTAGACAGGGCTACAGCCCGAACGGCTGAACAGAATTACTAGAAATTTGGCAGAGAGGTAGTCCCTAGGTCAAGGAAGTGCCTTTTGTAGGTTTGGTATAAATCTGTTCAGTATATTCTGAGAAAATAGCCTTTAAATCAATATATATATCTGAGCCAGCTTACGGTACGCGTACCGTAAGCTTACCGTACGCGTACGGTGGCGTGCGCGAGCGCGATTCTGATTGGCTGTTAGATCTTAGTAAACATTCGAATCGGCCGAAACTAGGAAGCGGCGGCCGCCATTTTGTGTGTTTCACTCAGAAAAAAAAAGAGTGAAAACAAGAAAAGGGGGCAAGGAGGAGAGTTACAGACCCCCTTACATTTGTGAGGGGGTCAAAGAAGGACTGTAAAGTACAAAGAAAACATTTATTGATTTTTAAAAAAATCACGGGGTACGCGTACGGTAAGCTTACGGTAAGCGTACGGAAGAAAAAATAAATTATAAAAGAAATGAAATGCAGATTTAAGAGTTTAGATATTAGGGAGCTCTAAAAAGAGCCGATGTGTTTATGAAGTCATTTTTTAAGTGGTACCTACAAGTAAGTACCGATGCAGAGTCTAAGGTTCAAGAGGAAGACTCTGTTCCCTTCATCATTGAAGTGCACACCATCTCCTCTATAAATGTCTTGCATGTCATAACGCAAGTTGTTGTGGTAAATGGCACCCATACCATAGTCACGGAGGAAAGCAGAAACAGATTTGTTGACGTGCTTTCTTGCTTTGTCAATTTGCGGACAGAAATGATTGGACCAGTTCCATTTTTGCCTTTGGCATATGTTGGAAAACACAAAGGCAGTTTTAGGGAAAAGTGAAAACAGTTGTGCAAAGGTGTCCTTCATAAGCATTTCCAGACCTACCCCAGTCAAAGTGCCTAGGTCATTGCCACCACAGTGCACTATTATGAGGTCAGGGTGTTGGATTTGCATGAAGGATTTCACCAATGGCATCAATTGGTGCCACTTTAACCCTCTCTGACCAATCCATTTAATGTCTACATTTGGCAAAGCAAGGTCTCTCACCATACCTGTTTTCTCTGCAAACTTTTCACTCCAGAAGACATAGCTGTGCCCTACAATCCACACTGTGAACATCTTCAAAGGAGAACTGGATGCACTCAGGAGGTGTCTTTCAGTAGAATGGCAATATGAAAAGAAAGACAGTTTGGAAATGGAGGCATACATATTTTTTTCAAAACAAAAAGAACTGATTGGCTGTTTCATACCATTCTAGAATAAAAACTAGGCTGTATGTGTAAATTAATAGAAGCATGTTTTGTATTGGTACAAAAAAATGTGTTACCAAAGAACAGTACTATGGATTTGCTGTTAGGTTTGAAAAGTCAAGCACTCTTGCTCTGTGGAATTGAAACATTGTGTGGCGAACTTCTGACCTAACTCCACACAGCAGTGTTCCATGAGCTGTTGCTATGGTAGCAGGCAGAAGTCAAGTTGGGGGAAGGGTACTAGGCAGAAGTCAAGTTGGGGGCAGGGTACTTTTGGAAAAGGGTTGGTTTTCAACCAATAGAAATGTGTGATTACATTTGAAAAAAAGGGGGAAGCACTGAGATTTGAAACTTACATGTATATGTGTGGAAAAATAGAGGGACAGTTTGCCATTATCTGGTTCTGCTGAGAGGAGAGAGGTGTAGAGAACAGAGATCCTGGCTCTGATAATCTGCTGTTTGAGTGCCACATTTCTTTCACAACTAACTAATTTTAAAGGTGAGTTTAGAGTTAGAAATTAAGAAATGAATAATAGAATTGGAATTCCTTTTGTAGAAGTTGTGTTTATTATTTTCTGTTTTGGGAGAAATTTAAATGTGAGGAACATTTAAAATAATATAGACTATTTTTTCATGATAAATTAAGGTGTACTGGTAAAAATAAGGAATACTTTAAGGGTTTGAGGTTGCAGTCAGTAATGCAAATACATTCAGCATCACTAAGGCTGGTTGCCCTTGCTGGAGTGTAGGCAGTCACCGAGGATACAAAAATCAAAAAAGTGGATTCATAATGTGTCAGTCTGTAAAAGTGATTTTCACTTGCCAAAAAAAAAGAGCAGTAAGTGTGCATTTAAATTGGAAAAGAAATTTCGTTTTGGGACTAATGTGAAAACATGACTCTGTGTGCAAATAGGAATTACAGGCAGAGATTTATTGCGTATTGCTCTGGTGATTTCACAGTTGCATTAGTAGGAAAAAGGGGGAGCGATTTTTTTGGTGCAGAAGCAGACTCTTAGCACACACCCAGCTGCTTGCCATGTATAATCATGCACAGTATTTACAAGCGAGTGGGGTTTTCAGGTTTCAGTCTGTAATGCAAATACATTCAGCATCACTAAGGCTGGTTGCCCTTGCTGGAGTGTAGGCAGTCACCCAGGATACACATGGTGGTGGTCTGAAAAAGCAGTCTGGTCATGGGCTTTTTAAAAAAACTGAAAAGTGGTTTCATAATGTGTTAGTCTGTAAAAGTGATTTTAACTTGCGAAAAAAAAGAGCAGTAAGTGTGCATTCAAATTGGCAAAGAAATTTCGTTTTGGGACTAATGTGAAAACATGACTCTGTGTGGAAATAGGAATTACAGGCAGAGATTTATTGCGTTTTGCTCTGGTGATTTCACAGTTGCATTAGTAGGAAAAAGGGGGAGCGATTTTTTGGGGGAAGAAGCAGACTCTTAGCACACACCCAGCTCCTTTCCATGTATAATCATGCACAGTATTTAGAAGCGAGTGGGGTTTTCAGATTTCAGTCTGTAATGCAAATACATTCAGCATCACTAAGGCTGGTTGCCCTTGCTGGAGTGTAGGTAGTCACCGAGGATACACATGGTGGTGGTCTGAAAAAGCAGTCTGGACATGGGCTTTTTAAAAAAACTGAAAAGTGGTTTCATAATGTGTCAGTCTGTAAAAGTGATTTTCACTTGCCAAAAAAAAAGAGCAGTAAGTGTGCAATCAAATTGGCAAAGAAATTTCGTTTTGGGACTAATGTGAAAACATGACTCTGTGTGCAAATAGGAATTACAGGCAGAGATTTATTGAGTTTTGCTCTGGTGATTTCACAGTTGCATTAGTAGGAAAAAGGGGGAGCGATTTTTTGGTGCAGAAGCAGACTCTTAGCACACACCCAGCTGCTTGCCATGTATAATCATGCACAGTATTTACAAGCGAGTGGGGTTTTCAGGTTTCAGTCTGTAATGCAAATACATTCAGCATCACTAAGGCTGGTTGCCCTTGCTGGAGTGTAGGCAGTCACCCAGGATACACATGGTGGTGGTCTGAAAAAGCAGTCTGGTCATGGGCTTTTTAAAAAAACTGAAAAGTGGTTTCATAATGTGTCAGTCTGTAAAAGTGATTTTAACTTGCCAAAAAAAAAAGAGCAGTAAGTGTGCATTCAAATTGGCAAAGAAATTTCGTTTTGGGACTAATGTGAAAACATGACTCTGTGTGGAAATAGGAATTACAGGCAGAGATTTATTGCGTTTTGCTCTGGTGATTTCACAGTTGCATTAGTAGGAAAAAGGGGGAGCGATTTTTTGGGGGAAGAAGCAGACTCTTAGCACACACCCAGCTCCTTTCCATGTATAATCATGCACAGTATTTAGAAGCGAGTGGGGTTTTCAGGTTTCAGTCTGTAATGCAAATACATTCAGCATCACTAAGGCTGGTTGCCCTTGCTGGAGTGTAGGTAGTCACCGAGGATACACATGGTGGTGGTCTGAAAAAGCAGTCTGGACATGGGCTTTTTAAAAAAACTGAAAAGTGGTTTCATAATGTGTCAGTCTGTAAAAGTGATTTTCACTTGCCAAAAAAAAAGAGCAGTAAGTGTGCAATCAAATTGGCAAAGAAATTTCGTTTTGGGACTAATGTGAAAACATGACTCTGTGTGCAAATAGGAATTACAGGCAGAGATTTATTGCGTTTTGCTCTGGTGATTTCACAGTTGCATTAGTAGGAAAAAGGGGGAGCGATTTTTTGGTGCAGAAGCAGACTCTTAGCACACACCCAGCTGCTTGCCATGTATAATCATGCACAGTATTTAGAAGCGAGTGGGGTTTTCAGGTTTCAGTCTGTAATGCAAATACATTCAGCATCACTAAGGCTGGTTGCCCTTGCTGGAGTGTAGGCAGTCACCCAGGATACACATGGTGGTGGTCTGAAAAAGCAGTCTGGACATGGGCTTTTTAAAAAAACTGAAAAGTGGTTTCATAATGTGTTAGTCTGTAAAAGTGATTTTAACTTGCGAAAAAAAAGAGCAGTAAGTGTGCATTCAAATTGGCAAAGAAATTTCGTTTTGGGACTAATGTGAAAACATGACTCTGTGTGGAAATAGGAATTACAGGCAGAGATTTATTGCGTTTTGCTCTGGTGATTTCACAGTTGCATTAGTAGGAAAAAGGGGGAGCGATTTTTTGGGGGAAGAAGCAGACTCTTAGCACACACCCAGCTCCTTTCCATGTATAATCATGCACAGTATTTAGAAGCGAGTGGGGTTTTCAGATTTCAGTCTGTAATGCAAATACATTCAGCATCACTAAGGCTGGTTGCCCTTGCTGGAGTGTAGGTAGTCACCGAGGATACACATGGTGGTGGTCTGAAAAAGCAGTCTGGACATGGGCTTTTTAAAAAAACTGAAAAGTGGTTTCATAATGTGTCAGTCTGTAAAAGTGATTTTCACTTGCCAAAAAAAAAGAGCAGTAAGTGTGCAATCAAATTGGCAAAGAAATTTCGTTTTGGGACTAATGTGAAAACATGACTCTGTGTGCAAATAGGAATTACAGGCAGAGATTTATTGAGTTTTGCTCTGGTGATTTCACAGTTGCATTAGTAGGAAAAAGGGGGAGCGATTTTTTGGTGCAGAAGCAGACTCTTAGCACACACCCAGCTGCTTGCCATGTATAATCATGCACAGTATTTACAAGCGAGTGGGGTTTTCAGGTTTCAGTCTGTAATGCAAATACATTCAGCATCACTAAGGCTGGTTGCCCTTGCTGGAGTGTAGGCAGTCACCCAGGATACACATGGTGGTGGTCTGAAAAAGCAGTCTGGTCATGGGCTTTTTAAAAAAACTGAAAAGTGGTTTCATAATGTGTCAGTCTGTAAAAGTGATTTTAACTTGCCAAAAAAAAAAGAGCAGTAAGTGTGCATTCAAATTGGCAAAGAAATTTCGTTTTGGGACTAATGTGAAAACATGACTCTGTGTGGAAATAGGAATTACAGGCAGAGATTTATTGCGTTTTGCTCTGGTGATTTCACAGTTGCATTAGTAGGAAAAAGGGGGAGCGATTTTTTGGGGGAAGAAGCAGACTCTTAGCACACACCCAGCTCCTTTCCATGTATAATCATGCACAGTATTTAGAAGCGAGTGGGGTTTTCAGGTTTCAGTCTGTAATGCAAATACATTCAGCATCACTAAGGCTGGTTGCCCTTGCTGGAGTGTAGGTAGTCACCGAGGATACACATGGTGGTGGTCTGAAAAAGCAGTCTGGACATGGGCTTTTTAAAAAAACTGAAAAGTGGTTTCATAATGTGTCAGTCTGTAAAAGTGATTTTCACTTGCCAAAAAAAAAGAGCAGTAAGTGTGCAATCAAATTGGCAAAGAAATTTCGTTTTGGGACTAATGTGAAAACATGACTCTGTGTGCAAATAGGAATTACAGGCAGAGATTTATTGCGTTTTGCTCTGGTGATTTCACAGTTGCATTAGTAGGAAAAAGGGGGAGCGATTTTTTGGTGCAGAAGCAGACTCTTAGCACACACCCAGCTGCTTGCCATGTATAATCATGCACAGTATTTACAAGCGAGTGGGGTTTTCAGGTTTCAGTCTGTAATGCAAATACATTCAGCATCACTAAGGCTGGTTGCCCTTGCTGGAGTGTAGGCAGTCACCCAGGATACACATGGTGGTGGTCTGAAAAAGCAGTCTGGACATGGGCTTTTTAAAAAAACTGAAAAGTGGTTTCATAATGTGTCAGTCTGTAAAAGTGATTTTAACTTGCCAAAAAAAAAGAGCAGTAAGTGTGCATTCAAATTGGCAAAGAAATTTCGTTTTGGGACTAATGTGAAAACATGACTCTGTGTGCAAATAGGAATTACAGGCAGAGATTTATTGCGTTTTGCTCTGGTGATTTCACAGTTGCATTAGTAGGAAAAAGGGGGAGCGATTTTTTGGTGCAGAAGCAGACTCTTAGCACACACCCAGCTGCTTGCCATGTATAATCATGCACAGTATTTAGAAGCGAGTGGGGTTTTCAGGTTTCAGTCTGTAATGCGAATACATTCAGCATCACTAAGGCTGGTTGCCCTTGCTGGAGTGTAGGCAGTCACCCAGGATACACATGGTGGTGGTCTGAAAAAGCAGTCTGGACATGTGCAATTAAAAAAATCTAAAAAGTGGATTCATAATGTGTCAGTCTGTAAAAGTGATTTTCACTTGCCAAAAAAAAAGAGCAGTAAGTGTGCATTCAAATTGGCAAAGAAATTTCGTTTTGGGACTAATGTGAAAACATGACTCTGTGTGGAAATAGGAATTACAGGCAGAGATTTATTGCGTTTTGCTCTGGTGATTTCACAGTTGCATTAGTAGGAAAAAGGGGGAGCGATTTTTTGGGGGAAGAAGCAGACTCTTAGCACACACCCAGCTCCTTTCCATGTATAATCATGCACAGTATTTAGAAGCGAGTGGGGTTTTCAGGTTTCAGTCTGTAATGCAAATACATTCAGCATCACTAAGGCTGGTTGCCCTTGCTGGAGTGTAGGTAGTCACCGAGGATACACATGGTGGTGGTCTGAAAAAGCAGTCTGGACATGGACTTTTTAAAAAAACTGAAAAGTGGTTTCATAATGTGTCAGTCTGTAAAAGTGATTTTCACTTGCCAAAAAAAAAGAGCAGTAAGTGTGCAATCAAATTGGCAAAGAAATTTCGTTTTGGGACTAATGTGAAAACATGACTCTGTGTGCAAATAGGAATTACAGGCAGAGATTTATTGCGTTTTGCTCTGGTGATTTCACAGTTGCATTAGTAGGAAAAAGGGGGAGCGATTTTTTGGTGCAGAAGCAGACTCTTAGCACACACCCAGCTGCTTGCCATGTATAATCATGCACAGTATTTACAAGCGAGTGGGGTTTTCAGGTTTCAGTCTGTAATGCAAATACATTCAGCATCACTAAGGCTGGTTGCCCTTGCTGGAGTGTAGGCAGTCACCCAGGATACACATGGTGGTGGTCTGAAAAAGCAGTCTGGTCATGGGCTTTTTAAAAAAACTGAAAAGTGGTTTCATAATGTGTCAGTCTGTAAAAGTGATTTTAACTTGCCAAAAAAAAAGAGCAGTAAGTGTGCATTCAAATTGGCAAAGAAATTTCGTTTTGGGACTAATGTGAAAACATGACTCTGTGTGCAAATAGGAATTACAGGCAGAGATTTATTGCGTTTTGCTCTGGTGATTTCACAGTTGCATTAGTAGGAAAAAGGGGGAGCGATTTTTTGGTGCAGAAGCAGACTCTTAGCACACACCCAGCTCCTTTCCATGTATAATCATGCACAGTATTTAGAAGCGAGTGGGGTTTTCAGGTTTCAGTCTGTAATGCAAATACATTCAGCATCACTAAGGCTGGTTGCCCTTGCTGGAGTGTAGGTAGTCACCGAGGATACACATGGTGGTGGTCTGAAAAAGCAGTCTGGACATGGGCTTTTTAAAAAAACTGAAAAGTGGTTTCATAATGTGTCAGTCTGTAAAAGTGATTTTCACTTGCCAAAAAAAAAGAGCAGTAAGTGTGCAATCAAATTGGCAAAGAAATTTCGTTTTGGGACTAATGTGAAAACATGACTCTGTGTGCAAATAGGAATTACAGGCAGAGATTTATTGCGTTTTGCTCTGGTGATTTCACAGTTGCATTAGTAGGAAAAAGGGGGAGCGATTTTTTGGTGCAGAAGCAGACTCTTAGCACACACCCAGCTGCTTGCCATGTATAATCATGCACAGTATTTACAAGCGAGTGGGGTTTTCAGGTTTCAGTCTGTAATGCAAATACATTCAGCATCACCAAGGCTGGTTGCCCTTGCTGGAGTGTAGGCAGTCACCCAGGATACACATGGTGGTGGTCTGAAAAAGCAGTCTGGTCATGGGCTTTTTAAAAAAACTGAAAAGTGGTTTCATAATGTGTCAGTCTGTAAAAGTGATTTTAACTTGCCAAAAAAAAAGAGCAGTAAGTGTGCATTCAAATTGGCAAAGAAATTTCGTTTTGGGACTAATGTGAAAACATGACTCTGTGTGCAAATAGGAATTACAGGCAGAGATTTATTGCGTTTTGCTCTGGTGATTTCACAGTTGCATTAGTAGGAAAAAGGGGGAGCGATTTTTTGGTGCAGAAGCAGACTCTTAGCACACACCCAGCTCCTTTCCATGTATAATCATGCACAGTATTTAGAAGCGAGTGGGGTTTTCAGGTTTCAGTCTGTAATGCAAATACATTCAGCATCACTAAGGCTGGTTGCCCTTGCTGGAGTGTAGGTAGTCACTGAGGATACACATGGTGGTGGTCTGAAAAAGCAGTCTGGACATGGGCTTTTTAAAAAAACTGAAAAGTGGTTTCATAATGTGTCAGTCTGTAAAAGTGATTTTCACTTGCCAAAAAAAAAGAGCAGTAAGTGTGCAATCAAATTGGCAAAGAAATTTCGTTTTGGGACTAATGTGAAAACATGACTCTGTGTGCAAATAGGAATTACAGGCAGAGATTTATTGCGTTTTGCTCTGGTGATTTCACAGTTGCATTAGTAGGAAAAAGGGGGAGCGATTTTTTGGGGGAAGAAGCAGACTCTTAGCACACACCCAGCTGCTTGCCATGTGGAATCATGCACAGTATTTACAAGCGAGTGGGGTTTTCAGGTTTCAGTCTGTAATGCAAATACATGCAGCATCACTAAGGCTGGTTGCCCTTGCTGGAGTGTAGGCAGTCACCCAGGATACACATGGTGGTGGTCTGAAAAAGCAGTCTGGTCATGAGCTTTTTAAAAAAACTGAAAAGTGGTTTCATAATGTGTCAGTCTGTAAAAGTGATTTTAACTTGCCAAAAAAAAAGAGCAGTAAGTGTGCATTCAAATTGGCAAAGAAATTACGTTTTGTGACTATTGTGAAAAGAAATGTAGTAATATATTTAAATAAAAAAAAGGAATTTTTTTTTAGTTTTTTTCAGGTATTGCTGAAGAGCAGTGGACAAAATTTAAGATGCCTACAAAATCCAGAGTTCAAAAAACGCACAAAAAAAACCTTTATTTGAAGACAACTAGAGGACCAAAGTTAGTAGAAGATGCTCATGTTGGGAAAAAGAAAAAATCTTCTGGTAAGCAGACAAAACAATTTCTAAAAAATATATTCAAAAGAATGAAAAATGTACAAAATGTCTGTACTCGAAAGGATGTTTTGAACAAAAAAGGAGAGGAAAAAATTGACAATTTAGTTAATGCAAATATACCTTCAGCAACTGAAAAGATTTATATAAATAGAAAAACTGCGTTTAAAGAGATACGTAGAAAAATGTTTCAGAGAAGAGTTATGTCCAATTTGATGAAGGATGTGAAGAAATATAAGAAAAAGACAAAGTTTTATAAAAGAAAAAAAGAAATAGAAGCCATTGCAGCAAAGGCATTAGAATTAAAAAGGAAACTATTCATTTTAATTTTGAATAGGATGCGTACATTAGACAAAATGGTTAATGTACTGAAATCACATAGCAAAAGGAAAAGAGTAGTGAACAGAACAAACTTTTGTAAAGTGTTTTTAGGAAAGTGGATGCATAGTTCAAGTAGTGAACCTTTTTTTAATGAAGAGAGCTATTTTCAAAGTAATAGTTTGCTGCATGCAGTTGACACCAGAGGTCGTTCTTACGAAGTAAAAAATGGTTGCATAATGGAGAAGGAGATAATGGTTCCAAGAGATGAGGTACAAGTAATGGCAGATGAGGCTATGGGGAGACGTCCTAAAGCCCCAGTGTACACTTGGAATTGTAGTAGTATTTGCACTGTGCGTCAGGAATCTATTGACAAATTTCGAGAGTTTCTAAGAGAATATAGTAAAAAAAAGTATAAAACAGAAGATTAAGGTGCTTCAAAGTCTGGATCCATGCAGAGTGAGAGAGAATACTGGTTTGCAGAGTCATTCTCTGGCTTGTCTATCTAGAAAAGTGTGCAATAGTGTTTTCCATCATTTTAGGATGCTGGCTGTTCATCATACTGAAATGAGAAAGTTTGTGAGACGGTTGTATTTTGCCAAAAGTCCAGCAATAAAGTTAAATGAATTGAATAGGGCTCTGTTCCGAGGAACGGTATCAGATGTAGAGAAGGTTGTTGATGAAATTCAGTTTTGTTACTTTGGTCCTGAACAAAACAGTGCAGAGAAGGACACAGTAAATGAGGAAGAAGTGGAAGAGAATGTAGAACCCTCTGTAAGTAACACATTTAATGATCATATAACAACATTTGCAATAGTCTCTAATGAAAGACCAAATTTTACTTGTATTTGTTGCCGCAGAACTCATTATAGAAAACAAACTAGGAATGTTGATCTCTACAGAAAGAGTGAAAATGAAGATAATTATATGTGGAAGGATTTTGCCACATATATATTTCTAGAAAATTGTTTTGATTTGGGTGAAGATCAGCGTATTTGTAAATACTGTTACAACAAGTTAGAGGAAAATAGAATGCCGACCAGAGCTGTACATAATAATTTAGAATTGGATGCTATTCCTGCTGAACTTTCTGAATTAAATACATATGAGTCTATACTCATTCAATGTGTTCATCCGTTCCAGACCATAGTACGTATTGAGCCCAAAACTGGTAAATTACCTCCTTCAGATTTACTGAGAGGTTTAAAAGGTAGAGTGGTGTATTTGCCCTTGGATTTGAAAAAAAATATGGAAACTATTGATGCGGATACTTTGGAAACTGAACCATTAGTTATTCTGGTTAATGGTGTACCTACAAAGAATAAGAAGATTTGGCAGGAGCTGGTAGATGTGCGGAAAGTACAAAGAGCAAATTTGTATTTGAAAAGGAATAACAAATGGTATGAATCAATTTATATAGAAGAAGAAGAAGAAGAAGAAGATTTACAAGAAGACACAGAAACACCAACTGGACAAATTGAAAAAGTGGACAAGTCAAAGGAAGAAGAAATTTATGAACATTTTAGCATACATCCTCTTCATTCAAAAGAAGTTATGGGAGATAATATTGATCTCTTTCAGATGAAGAAAGCAAAAGGAACTCCCGTGAGTGTATGGGAGGAGAGCTTGGAAGCTCGATGTTTTCCCCAGCTGTTTCCTAAAGGAAAAGGAGGACGATACGATGAACGTCCAGAACAGATTCCAGCTTCTGAGTATCGGACTACAAGACTATATGCTGAAGATCCCAGATTTCGACAAAGTATTCCTTATTTGTTCCATCTTTTATTTGAAAGCGACTTGTCTGCACTGTCTTATGCAGTAAATCACATTTTAAAAAGTGGAGTACATTTACAAAATGTGTCTGCTAAGGATTTTATGGAGAAAGTGCAGCACCGAGATGATCATTTGGAAACACAACTGATCAATCTGATGGCTTGTCAGCGTGGGACAAATGAATATTGGTACCGACGCCATGGTGAACTAAAATGCATGTTACGCAATTTAGGAACACCAACATGGTTCGTTACCCTAAGCTGTGCGGAGTACGCTTGGGATGATTTACTGGATTTTCTACGAGAGGCAAATTCAAACATTAAAAACATCGAATACAAGACAGCAGGAGAACTGTGCTCATTGGATCCGGTTAATGTTTGCAGATATTTCAATCATAGATTTGAGGCTATGATGTCCTTCATCTGCAATAAAAAAAATCCACCTCTTGGAGAAGTAGTAGATTTCTTTTGGAGAAAAGAGTACCAGGCAAGAGGTGCTCCTCATATTCATATGCTGTTGTGGATCAAGGATGCCCCAAAGTTTGGAACAGATACTGATGAAGCAGTGTTATCTTTCATTGAAGAATATGCAACATGTGCTATACCAAAAAGCACAGAAGAGAAAAAGTTAAAGGAGCAAGTTTTACGTTTCCAAAGTCATCGGTGTCGAAAATACTGTCGACGGAAATACAAGAGCAAAGATAAATACTACACTAAATGTCGATTTGGATTTCCTAGACCTGTTCTTTCAAATGGAAGAGTCAACAGTTTTATGTCAGCTGTGAGACATACTATCACAAGAAAATCACCTAAGAATACCTACAACCTAAAAAGAAAAGAAGAATCAAAAAATATAAATGACTACAACCCAGTCATTTTATCCATGTGGAACGCTAACATGGATATACAGTATGTAGCTGACAATTCCATTGCTGTTGCTCGATATGTAACATCTTACATTACGAAATCAGAAAAAACAGAATTGAAGGAAATGTGGGAAGAGATTTCTCACGAGAAGACTGTCAGTAAGAAGCTGTACAGTTTCAGTTTGAAGATGTTATCGCATCGAGAAATTGGATCCTACGAATGTTCAGATAGGTTATCTTCTGCAAGTCTCTACTCGAAGTCAAGAAGAATAATTTGGGCAACTTTAGGCCTTGCAGCAATGAGAAATCGGGTACTGAAATCTGTAGGAGAAATTGAATATTTGGCCGAGAATGACCCAGAAAGTACAGATATTTTGAAATCAAACATGTTGGACACATATTATCCCAAGAGAAGTCAACATCTGGAGAACATGTGTCCCTATGAAGTGCTGCAGAACTACATTTTTCACGGAAAGCCGCAGAAGACATCAACAATGGAAAATATAAAGTCGTTGGTGAGGAAGGATGTTTGGTGAAGCAAACAAAAGGAAGTTTGATAAATCACAGGAAGCTGAGTTGCGACACTACTGACAAGAAGGAATTTTACTACTTGGCTCTTTTACAGTTGTTTAAACCATGGCGTACAGAGGATGAACTACTGGGAGAATTTCAAAGCTATGAAGATTCTTTTAATGCTTGCAAAGACAGCATACAATGCAGTACATTCTCAAGTTATCTGCAAATGTTAAATGAAGAAATTGAACAGGAAACTACAATTGCAGCAGAAATAGCTAGAGACAGGTCTCAGGACAGCCAAAGTTCAGGAACACTCAGTCAAGATCCCCTAGGACAACCAATCGTTGAAAATGAAGCATCAATAGCCATGAATGAAGTGGAAACGGCTATGAATCAAGCTCAAGAAGAATTTATAGACTTAGAAAATTTGGAAAGACAACTGAATCAAGAGCAGCAACAAATTTATGAAGAGATCAGAAACAAAATTGATCACGGATTTCTACATGAAAAAAAAGAGTGCTCATGCACATCATTTCATCCAATCAGGATGTATGTAAGCGGACAAGCTGGAACTGGAAAAAGTTTCCTTATAAAAGTCATCAGAAGCTACCTACAGCAAAAAACAGATTCTACTTTGTCTTGTGTGGTTACTGCTCCAACTGGGTTAGCAGCATATAACATAAAAGGAATCACTTTACATCGTTTGCTAATGTTACCAGTGGAGCATGAGAACAAAATACAATACAACAAGCTAACTGGAGAAGCATCCTTGGAAGTTTCAAGAGTATTGAAGAAGATGCAAGTTCTCATTATTGATGAGGTGAGCATGGTATCAAACTTAATGCTTGCCTTTGTGCATTTAAGAATGCAGCAAATTTTGAAGACAGACTATGACATGTTATTTGGTGGAAAACACGTCATAGTTTTTGGAGATCTTTTGCAACTTACTCCAGTTAAAGGACAACCAGTGTTTAATACTGTCACACATGAAGACACGAAGAAGTCATTGGGAAGCATCGGAAATACAAATATTTGGTCCTTCTTTGAGTACAAGGAACTTACTACTAATATGAGGCAAGCAAGCGATGAAGAATATGGAAGTATTCTGAAAGATATCAGAATTGGACTACTCACAGAAGTTGGCAAAAAAGCATTACAGAGTCGGCTGCTACATAATTTATTTCCAAAGGAAGAAATAGTTGCAGAGAAAATATACAAGAACATTGCAGAAAACAAAAGTGTCATCTGCTTAATGCCAACTCTACGTGAATGCTCAATATTTAATGAGGAGCTTTTGAAATTGGAAAAGGAAGAGATCAGGAAATTGGAAGCAGTGGACAAAATTGAGGATGGAAGAATTACTGTCACAGTAACAGGCAAACTGAAAAATAAATTGGACTCACTAGAGAAGAACATCTCCAAAACAGCTGGATTAGAAAAAAATCTATATGTTTGCATGAACTGTAGAGTATTTTTAAGAAGAAATTTGGATGTTGAAAAAGGTTTAGTTAATGGAGCTATGGGAAGAGTTGTGGGTTTTATTAATTATCAGAAAAAAGATGGAATTGAATGTTTAAAAATAAAATTTGATCAGATAGAAGAAGTTAAAGATATTTGTCGTTGTACAGTTCGTTTCATGCTTGTGAAAGACTTATATGTACGTAGGAAGCAGTTTCCGTTTTCTCTAGCATATGCTGTAACTATTCACAAGTCTCAAGGATTGACTGTATATTGTGCATTTGTGAACATTGGTTCAACTGTGTTCAAAGAAGGTATGGCATATGTTGCTTTGTCACGAGTGAAAACATTATCAGGTTTATTCATGATAGACTTTGATGATTCAAAAGTTAGTGCTGATACAAACTGTGTAAAGGAGTATAATAGATTAAGAAGAAGCTATGCTCCTCATTTAGGTCAGTATCCTGTGTTGGAGAAACGTGTAGTTTCTCGTAAAAGAAAAAATGAGAATATCTGTAATGAAGATGTAGAGAAGAGGAAAAAAAAGAGGAGTGATGTAATTGCAAGCAAAAAGGAAAATGAAGAACAGGTTGTAGGATGTCATTTTGAAAATAGCTCTGGTGTCAACTGCTACGCAAATGTAGTGCTGAATGTTGCATTTTATCTGGAAAGTTTGCAAGAGCAGATAATAGTAAATCAGGGAAAAAGATTCTGTTCTGAGCTGAGTCTCCTTTTTCAAAAGCTGAGTAAAGATAAAACTCAAATAGAAAGTGCTACTGAAATTAGAAAACTTTTAGATATATGTTCAGGACGAACACAGTTTTCTCAAAATGAACAGCAAGATGCACACGAATTTTTGATGTATTTTCTTCAAGTACTGGAAGTAGAAGAAGTTGCAATTGATATTTTATTTGGTCTCTCTTATAAATGGGAACATAGTTGTGAAAACTGTTATAATATATGTGGCTCTAATGTTGATAATGAAAGGTTTATTTATTTGACATTGCCAGAGAGTAAAACAGTCACTTTTGCAAAATTAGTTAAAGATGCTAATCATAGCATGAAATGCAGTGAGTGTAAATCTGACATGTTTTCAACATTAATTTTAAAGGAATACGGACAGTATGTAATTTTAATGATGCAACGATGTAGAGCTGATGGTTCAAAATTGGATACTTTAATAAAGAAGTTTACAGGACAGCAATTATCAATTTCAGGAAAAACTTTTGTAACTGTTGCAATAATTTTCCATGATGGACCTACTGTTACTTCTGGACATTACACAGTTTATCTTAAATGTGAAAAAGGCTGGCCACTGTGTAATGATTCCCAATTGATTTTCAAACAACGTTTGCCTTTTGATTTAGCAAATTCCTATCTAATCTTCCTGAAACCTAAATTTTAGAGAGACTTGGCAAGATCTGGACAAAATAATTTTACCATTTTACTGGATTACCATTGGAATTTTCTAAAAAAAAGATTTTTTAAATTATCATTTGGCCTAATGGAAAGATAACCAATTGTAATGTGGACTTTTTTAATTTTTAAAGAAACTTTCAAAAACCAATAATTTAGAGATAATCGGTAACATCTGCACAATTTAAATTTTGGAATGTTATTGGAGTGCCATTGGAAATTTTTTCAAAAATGATTTTAAAAATTACTATTTGGCCATGCAGAAAAGTAACCAATTCTATTGTGGACTTAATAAATTATTCAAAAAATTTTCGTGAACCAAAATGTTACAGAGAATCGGTGAGATCTGGACAAATTAAACTTTAGAATTTTATTGGATTACCGTTGGAAATTTAATCCAAAAAAAAATTTAAAATTACTATTTGGCCTAAAGGAAATGGAATCAGATGTATTGTGGAGTTATTTGAGATATAATATTGTGATTATACTTCTGAAACAAACATATCAGACGGTATTTTAAAGAAATAAGTATTGGTATTAGATGGTATTTTTTTAGAATATTATGCATTTCTATAATGTTAAGTTTAAGTAAAAAGAGATTCTGGGCTTTTTTAATACAATCTTTGAGATTGTTATTTTTTTTGCCCGCTGTAAAATGATGAATGCAATTGCTTTCACAATTTATAGTGAAATGCAATATATTCTGAAAACAGCAAAAATAAGGCAAAAATATTTTTTGAAAAATATGTAAATATGTGTACTGTATTATAAAATGTTTTAAAAATATTAATACTTTTTTCTTTTTTTTCAGATTGATATAGAAAATTTTCGAAAACTAGAACCATTTTTAAAGCAATTTTTTTTTAAAACAAATGAATAAATATTTTTTTGAGTGGGTATGGTAAGTCAATAATAATAATTGTAGTCTCTCAAGGACCTTGTAATGTGATAATTGATTTTTACTGTTTTTAAAAAAAAAAAAATAATAATTACGCGTACCGTACGCGTACGGTAAAAAAAAAAAAAAAAAGTTTTTAAAAACATATATAAAAAATAGATGAAAGGTAAGGTTGGCTCTTAAAAGAGCCGTTGTGTTCATGCAGGGACAGAGGAAAGAAAGATTGGGAATATTAGACGGTACGACAAGTGTGCTGATCTATTTTACTGTTCACTAGGGAAACACTGGTCTCCCTATAAGTAATTAGATCGTGACAATGGGCGCACCGTACTTCAACCCTCGCAAACCGAGGGTTAATTTCCAGAGGGCCAGCAAAAGGAGATGCTCCCCCCACAGATGAAGGGCTCACCTGACCTGCAGAAGAAGGAGTCAGCCCTGCAGATGATGGTCCAGGCTGAGCTGCTGTGGATGTGCTTGGTTGACTTTCTGAAGAGTTACCTCCAAAAAGTCGAGCATGTGTCCTTCTGTGTACATCCTTGAGGTGTCTCTTCATGGTATGATTCCCAAAGGAATACTTCCTGTCAGGATTACCTCTTGAAAGTACACGCTTACACAGCTTGCAAGTTACTAAGGGTGCATTTACCTTTTTCTGGCCTTCAGGAAAAGTAAAATAATCCCATACATAAGAAGTCTTTTGTTTCCTCGCTCTCTGCCTCAAGGTAGTGCTGCTAGTGCTAGCCTCACTCTCAGAAGAGCTCTGCTGGTCTGCCATCGTATCACAAAGACAACCCAGCTCCTTCTCCTAAGGGATCACAAGCAGAAATGAGAGGAATGGGTGTGGTGTAGGAGAGTTCTAGAACTGAAAGTAGTTTCAACCAATCAAAAGTTGTGTTTCATGATCACATGACCTACCGTACGCTTACGGTACGCTTACGGCAAAAGTGCGCATGCGCGTAAAAAAGACACGCGCATGCGCGCATGCGCATAACAGTCACTACCCGACACTTCCGCGTAACGTGCGCGTGTAGCGTACGCGCGTACGCGTCCCACGCGGAGTACGCGCGGCTATGCAAATTGCGTAACTATACGCAAACAGCGTAGATAAATTACGGGCGTTGCGTAAACCGTACGCTTACCGTAAGCTTACGGTACACGTACTAAAAAAAAAAGAAAAAATGAACTGCAAAAAATTATAACATGTTTATTTTATGAAATATATTTAAAAAAACATATTAAAGAATTTTAATAATTTAACCATAGTCTTTATAAAAGGTAAGAACATTAAATTAAAAATATGTTTTAAAAAATAGAAGAAAAAAAAAAATTAGCATTTAAAAAACCTTGCTAATTTAATGAAAAAACCATAGGTTTCACACACGTTATAGTTAGGAATTAGCATTTAAAAAACCTTAGAAATTCAATGAAAAAACCAAAGGTTTCACACACGTTATAGTTAGCTGGACATTTTACTCGTAAAAAACCATTGAAATTCCCCCGTTATAGTTAGTTAAGCTAACTTTAACTCGCGCGCCCGCAATGCACTGCTGATGACGTCACATATTACATCACTCATGACATGGTCAGTGACATCACTCATGACATCACTGATGACATCTCAAATGACATCACTGATGACATCACTGATGACATCATCCTTGTGATAGAGTGGCAGACCTCCTCTCACCCTAATATAACCTTTGATACACACATTCAAAAATAGAGACTACAATTTTCAAAACAAAGGACATACCAATACCAGTTACAACGACCTCTTCAGTAATTCTAAGATCCACATACACATCCACTCATTCACCAACAGTCCTATACAGTCACTCATACATGTACTCACTCATCATATGTACTCATACACCTATACATCCTGTTACACAATGCTACTCATCCGTAGAGTTACTCACACACATAGTCACTCATGCTAATAAAGAATCAAACATCCATTTACTTGCATATACAGTTATACACACACCACCACACTTACTTCTGCGGAAACTTGCACATACTTTGTCTTTTAAACAATCACTTATAGAAACACATACTTATTCACACAGGAACTCTTTCAATCTCTCACTCTCACATATACTCACTTATATACACCAATAGTCACATATACTAGTTTAAAACATATGTAGTTACTCATAAAGACACTGTAGAGACAGTCATTCACTCACTAACACACCCATACACACACTCATCCACCCATGCAGTCCTGCATACATACTATCTTCAACACATACAAACAGTGAGTCACTCATTCATGCACCTATGCACTACGTAATACCCCCCACCGAACCATACAGATACTCAGACTCATACTCAAAAAAACAACTAATAACCTATATAGACACCCATGTAGCTGCTCACCAACCCATGCAGCCACTTATACACAAACTGAGAGACTGATACAGATATATACATATTTAAACATTACTCACTAAGCCATGTATTCACTATGATACACCTAATCATTCAGTTACACAATCAATTTTTAAAAAACATATCATCCATTTAGACACTTATATACCCATTTATTCTTCCATCGACCTTGAGATATACATATATAAAACATATTTAATTTTCAGAAAAACACACATTCACGGGATGATGTCATCAGTGATGTCATCAGTGATGTCATTTGAGATGTCATCAGTGATGTCATGAGTGATGTCACTGACCATGTCATGAGTGATGTAATATGTGACGTCATCAGCAGTGCATTGCAGGCGCGCGAGTTATAGTTAGCTTAACTAACTATAACGGGGGAATATATATATATATATATATATATATATATATATATATATATATATATATATATATATATATATATATACATATTATCTACTGGCGGTCGCCAGTAGATAGCTATAGTTAGAACCGTGTTTCCATAGGAAATCTCAAAATTCTATTTTGAATAACTTTCGCGCCGGTTGACGAATCCTCGCGAAATTTTCAAAACTAATGGGGCGCTCCGCTCAGCTCCTACCCTGAAAGTCTCGGGTTGATTTGTCAAGCGGGGGCCGAGAAAAAGGGGGGGTCCCAAAACGCGTTTTCCCAATGCATTTTTCCATAGGACCTTTAGTCGCAGCTACAGCCCGAACGGCTGAACAGAATTACTTGAAATTTGGCAGAGAGGTAGCCATAAGGTCAAGGAAGTGCCTTTCGCAGGTCTGGTGTAAATCTGTTCAGTATTTCCTGAGAAAATAGCATTTAAAAGCATATCAATATCTATACGCGCGCTGGGTGCGCGCACTGTGCAAGCCCTGTGCGCGCACCCTGCTGTGTGCGAGCGTAATTCTGATTGGTTGTTCGATGTCAGTAAACATTTGAATCGGTCGAAATCAGGAAGTGTCGGCCGCCATTTTGTCTGTCGCACTGAAAATGAAAGGTGGAGAACATGAATAGGGGGCAGGGTAGGGAGTTCTGGACCCCCTAGGCATTGTCAGGGGGTCACATTAGGACCACGAAGGGCAAAAAAAAAGATTTTAATTTTTTTAAAAAACATCGCGAGGTGCGCGCACTCTGCGCGCACCCGAAAAAACCCATTAAAAAAATAGAAAAAAAAATCAAGTTTAAGTGTTTAGATATTAGGTGGCTCTAAAAAGAGCCCTTGTGTTTATTGAGTGTTTTTCGGTACCTACAAGTAAGTACCGATGCAGAGTCTAAATTTCAAGAGGAAGACTCTGTTCCCTTCATCATTGAAATGTACACCGTCTCCTCTATAAATGTCTTGCATGTTGTAACGCAAGTTGTTGTGGCATATAGAACCCATACCATAGTCTCTGAGGAAAGCAGAAACAGACTTATTGACGTGCTTTCTTGCTTTGTCAATCTGCGGACAAAATTGGTTGGACCAGTTCCACTTTTACCTTTGGCATATATTAGAATATACAAAGGCAGTTTGTGGAAAAAGTGACATCAATTGCAGAAAGGTGTCCTTAATAAGCATTTCCAGACCTACCCCAGTTAAAGTGCCTAGGTCATTTCCACCACAGTGCACAATAATAAGGTTAGGCTGTGGGAGATGTAGAAAGGTTTTCACCAAAGGCATTAATTGGTGGCACTTTAACCCTCTCTGACCAATCCATTTAATGTCTACATTTGGCAAAGCAAGGTCTTTGAAAATACCTCTTTTTTCTGCATACTTTTCACTCCAGAAGACATAGCTATGACCTACAATCCACACTGTGAACATCTTCCAAGGAGAACAGGATGCACTCAGAAGGTGTCTTTCAGTAGAATGGCAATAAGAAAAGAAACACAGTTGAAAAATGGAGGCATACATACTTTTTTTTAATAAAAAGAACTCATTGGCTGATTCAAACCATTTTACAGTTAAAACTAGACTGTATGTTTACATTTTTAAAAGCATGTTTTGGATTGGTACAGAAAAATGTGTTCCCACTGAACATTACTTTGGATTTGCTGTTAGGTTTGAAAAGTCAAGCAGTCTTGCTGTTTGGATTAGAAACATTGTGTGCTGAACTTCTGACCTCTCTGCTCACACCAGTGTTCCATGACCTGTTGCTATGGTAGCAGGCAGAAGTCATGTTGGGGAAAGGGATGACTTGGAAAGGGGTTGAAAGTTGCAACCAATAGAAATGTGTGATTCCATTTGAACAAAATGTGGGAAGGACTGTGATTTTACATTAACATGTATATGTGTGAAAAAAGAGAGGGAAAAATTGACATTTACTGGTTGTGGTGAGAGGAGAGAGGTGTACAGCTCTAAGATTCTGGCTCTGATAATCTGCTGTTTGAGTGCCACATTTCTTTCTCAACTAACTAATTTTAAAGGTGAGTTATGAGTTTGAGAGGGGATGTATGTGGTGATTTTTGATATAAATATTAGAATTGTCATTCTTGTTTTAAAGTTGTGTTTTACATTTTGTGTTTTAGGAGATATTTAACTGTCTTGAACTTGTAAGATATTATGGAGTATGTCTTCACTGTAAATTAAGGTGTAGTGGTATCACTGAGGAATACTGTTTTGTGCCTAGAATCACATCATGAGTCTGTCTGCACACAGGATTTGTTGTCAGAGATTTAATTTGTGTTGCTCTTGTTCTGTTAGCCTTGCACTTGCAGAAAAGGGGCAGTTTGTTTTCTTAAAGTGTGATGGTTAGCATTCAGCAGAAATCAGTTATTCACAAATGAGAGGCAAATGCAAACACATTTGAAAATAGCATGGTACATTTTCCTACCACTTTAAAAGTTGTGTTTTACATTTTATGTTAAGGAAGATGTTTAAGTGCCTTGAACATGTTAGATATTATGGAGTATGTCTTCACTATAAGTTAAGGTGTACTGGTATCACCCAGGAATACTGTTTTCTGCCTAGAATCACACCATGAGACAGTGTGCACACAGGAATTGTTATCAGAGATTTAATTTGTGTTGGTCTTGCTCTATTACCCTTGCACTCGCAGGAAAGGGGCAGCTTGTTTTTTGTAACACATGGTCATGGTCTCAAGGAGCTGTTAGGACATGTGCTCTTTTCTGCTTGTCTAAAATATAAGAAAAATGTGTCAGGTTGTCACAGTAATTATTACTTGCTCCTCCACAGTAGTAAATGTGCTTTGAAATTGCCAATCAAATATCGTTTTCTGCCTAGAATCACACCATGAGTCTGTGTGCACACAGGAATTGTTGTCAGAGATTTAATTTGTGTTGCTGTTGTTCTGTAAAACTTGCACTTTCAGGAAAGGGCCAGCTTGTTTTCTTCAAATGTGTTGGTTAGCACTCAGCAGAAATCACTATCTCAAAAATGAGAGGCAAATGCAAACACATTTGAAAATAGCATGGTACATGTTCCTACCACTTTAAAAGTTGATGTTTTACATTTTATGTTAAGGAAGATATTTAAGTGCCTTGAACATGTTAGATTTAATTTGTGTTGCTGTTGTTCTGTAAAACTTGCACTTTCAGGAAAGGGCCTGGTATCACCCAGGAATACTGTTTTGTGCCTAGAATCACACCATGAGACAGTGTGCACACAGGAATTGTTGTCAGAGATTTCATTTGTGTTGCTGTTGTTCTGTAAAACTTGTACTCGCAGGAAAAGGGCAGCTTTTTTTCTTAAAGTGTGATGGCTTGTACTCAGTAGCAATCCTGATCTCAGAAATGAGAGGCAAATGCTAACACATTTGAATTCAACAGGGTAGATTTTTCATCCAATCTTGTAATGGGTGAGGTAGTTCCTACATGTTCAAAACTCCAATTAACTCTTACCACACATGTACTCTTACACACATATCTGCAGTGTTTATGCAGTTGTGCGAGTCTCCATGCAGATCTCTCTTGCAACTGACAATACGCAGTCTCCAGAAACACACACTTTGCACACATGCAGCAGCTTCTCCTACACTCCCATGCGTAATACTCGGCTCTGTGTTGTGTTTCAGATAGCAGTGTGTAACGCAAACACATTCAACGTCATTAAGGCTCATTTACTTTGCTGTAGTCTAATCACTCACCCTGTAACAAATGGTCATGGTCTCAAGGAGCTGTTAGGACATGTGCTTTTTTCTGCTTGTCTAAAATATAAGAAAAATGTGTATCAGGCTGTCACAGTAATTATCACTTGCTCCTCCACAGTACTAAATGTGCTTTCAAATTGCCAAAGGAAATATCGCTTTCTGCCTAGAATCACACCATGAGTCTGTGTGCACACAGGAATTGTTGTCAGAGATTTAATTTGTGTTGCTGTTTTTCTGTAAAACTTGCACTTTCAGGAAAGGGCCAGCTTGTTTTCTTCAAATGTGTTGGTTAGCACTCAGCAGAAATCACTATCTCAAAAATGAGAGGCAAATGCAAACACATTTGAAAATAGCATGGTAGATTTTTCATCAAATCTTGCAATAGCTGAGGTTGTTCCTACATGTTCAAAACTCCAATTAACCCTTACCACACATGTACTCTTACACACATATCTGCAGTGTTCATGCAGTTGTGCAAGTCTCCATGCAGATCTCTCTTGCAACTGACAATACACAGTCTCCAGAATCACACTCTTTGCACACATGTAGCAGCTTCTCCTACACACCCATGCGTAATACTCAGCTCTGTGTTGTGTTTCAGATAGCAAGTGCTGATGTAAACTGTGTAAAGGAGTATAATAGATTAAGAAGAAGCTATGCTCCTCATTTAGGTCAGTATCCTGTGTTTGAAAAACGTGTTGTTTGTCGGAAAAGGAGATTTGAGAATATCTGTAATGAGGATGTACAGAAGAGAAAACAAAAGGAGAGTGATGTGATTCCAAGCAAAAAGAAAAAGGACAATGTTGAAGAGGTTGTTGGTTGTCATTTTGAAAATAGCTCTGGTGTCAACTGCTACGCAAATGTATTGCTGAATGTTGTATTTTATCTTGAAAGTTTGAGCAGATAATACTAAATCATGAAAAAAGATTCTGTTCTTTGTTGAGTCTCCTTTATGAGAAGCTGAGTAATGATAAAACTAAAATGGAAAGTGCTTCTGATGTTAGAAATCTTTTAGATGTATGTTCTGGATGTACACAGTTTACACAAAATGTCCAGCAAGATGCACAGGAATTCTTGATGTATATCCTGATGGTACTGGAAGATGAAGGGGTAGAAGTAGAACATTTATTTGGTGTCTCTTATAAATGGGAACATTGTTGTGATAACTTTATGAACACCAGCAGTACTAATGTTGATTCTGAAAGGTTCATATATTTACCATTACCAGAGAGTAAAACAGTGACTTTTAGTAAATTAGTTAAAGATGCTAATCACAACATGGAATGTTCTGAATGTAAATCTGAAATGTTGTCAACGTTATTTTTAAGGAAATATGGACAGCATGTAATTTTAATGGTACAACGTTGTAGAGCTGCTGGAACAAAATTGGAAACTTTACTAAAGAAGTTTGTTGGTAATCAATTATCTATATCTGGAAAAACTTTTGTAGCAGTTGCAATAATTTTTCATGACGGTCCTTCTATAACTTCTGGTCATTACACAGTTTATCTTAAATGTGAAAAAGGATGGACACTGTGTAATGATTCTCAATTGATTTTAAAGCAACGTTTGCGTTATGATTTACCCAATTGTTACTTAATTTTTCTGAAACCCAAATTTTAAATACTAAAATCAGCATCGGAAGAAAGCATTATTTAAATTGTAAAGGATTAAAATTGGATATTTCACTCAAAAAGGATTTTAAACTTACCATTTGGCCTCAAGGAAAGGTAAAACAAACAATTGTGGACTTCTTTGACAGATATTATTTTGGAAAATGTTCTTTTGCAACAAGGTTTACAGATGTTATTTCTTGAACATTGTTAATGTACTTAAAAGGTATTTTTGACATTTCTATTAAGGTATGATTTAGTGAGGATACGTTTGGGGCTTTTTTTAAACAATCTTTCAGATTGGTTTTTTTTTTTGCCCGCTGTTAAATGATGAATACAATTGATTTCACTATTTTCAGTGAAAATCAAAACATTCTGAAAACAGCAAAAAAAGGGCAAAAAATTGCTTTGCTAAATATGAAAAAACATGTACTGTTTAATAAAATGTATTGTTGAATATTAATACTTTTTTTCTTTTTTTCAGAACTAGAAAGAAAATTTAGAAAATGTAATTCAGTTTCCTTGCAAATAAAAAAAAACATTTATTTCTAAATAAGTTACTTTGATGGTCAGGTAAGTTTAACATATCTGTATGTTTCACTGCTTTCGTTTCATGCTTCCTTTTCTTCACCTCTCCTTACTCTGCTTTTCTAATTTCTCTTCTCACTCTCTCTTCCTGCTTTACTACTCTTTTGTAACTCCCTCACTCCTTCTCTACTACTCCCCTACCTTTACTACATCCATCACTAATTTTTCATCCATGTTTCTTTCTCTGTATCCATATGTCTTAGTCTTTTTAACTGCCTTACTCCTTCTCAGTTGTTTGCTTTCTGTCTCTGTATCTGTCACTCTCTGTTTGTCTGTTTTACCCTTAACTTCCTTAACATCTCTGGGGCAGATTTACAAGCCACCTGCGCCACCACTACGTCACTTTTCTTGACGTACTAGTGGCGCAGGGTGCTCCTTCATATTTACAAGGAGAGGATAAGCCACTCTGTGTGTCTTTTCCTCTCCTTGTAAATACAACCAATTCAAACGCAGCACTAAAATGAGCTATTATCTTTTTTGATAGGTTTAGGGTACCTATACGTAAGTACTGATGCAGAGTTTAAAGTTTAATAGGAAGACTCTCTTCCCTTCATCTGTGAAATGTACACCATCTCTTTTTTAAGTACTTTGCCACTCCCCTCTCTTTGTCAGGGAGTCCCTGAAGGTTTACTAAAGTAGAAAAAAAGGATATTTTTTTTTAAAAAACGTCATTGGGTGCGCGCAGGGTGCGCGCACCTCAAAAAAAAATTGACAAATAGATTAAAAAAACAAGTTTTTGTGTTTAGATTTTAGGTGGCTCTAAAAAGAGCCCTTGAGTTAATGTAAGGACAGAGGAAGAGAAAAACGAAAAAAAAAAATAACAAAACTATGGCCTAGTGCAAGGGTGCTCCTCAAATTTTCTCTGAATGAGATCAACACTGATCTCACCCATAGTAATAAGAGTAGCACAATCCATGCAACGTGTACTCATCCTCCCAAAACAAGGACGAATATCCAGAGGTGTGTAAGAAGGTGAAGGCACCATCGCAGAAGAAGTGCTCGGCTGAGCTGCCGAAGATGTGCTCGGCTGAGCTGCTGCAGGTGTCGTCGGCTGAGCAGGTGGAGGGTTTGCTCCAGAAGCTTGACGAAAAGTCACAGGATGCATTTTCTCAACGTGCCTCATCATTGTGTGAATACTAAAAGAGTACTTCTTATTAGCATTCCCACGTGACAAGATGCGGTGACCAAGTATGCAGGTGACCTTTGGTGCATTCACCTTCTTTTGTCCCTCAGGAAAAGTGAAAAACTGCCATATAAAGGAGTCTTTCTGCTTCCTCTGCCTCTGTCTCTCAAGAGTGTCCTGCTCACTCTCAGAAGGTGGCTGGTGCTCTGCCATTGTCTCACAAAAACAGAGTAGCTCCTTCTCCAAGGGAATCAGAACTAATAATGAGGGGAGTGGGTGTAGTTTTGGAACAATCTGGAACTGAAAGTACTTTGAACCAATGAAAAGTGATGTTTCTTGATCACATGACTTGCCATGAGGGGATTGGGTGTGGTATTGAAACAATCTGAAACTGAAAGTAATGAAAACCAATGAAAAGTGTTGTTTTATTAATCACACAACCCGAGGTGCACGCACGGAGCAAGCTCAGAGCGCGCACGGTGCAATTACGCATGTGCAAACGCGTACGCGTGTATGCGCATAAGTATTATGCGCGTACGTAACGCGCATACGCAGCACGCGTGCATGCGCGAACATCAGCGCGCGTACTCTACGCGTATATGTGAGTGTAGCGCGCGGAGCACGTACGACGCACACATGCGTACATACGCATGCGTACTGGGTGCACGCTGCGAGCGCGTACTAAAATGTACATATGCGTACGTATATATTGTATGCATGCGTACACAAAAAACATACGCATGCGTACTAGGTGCGCGCTGCGAGCGTGCACTAAAACGTATGTATGCGTACATAGATAACGTATGCATGCATACATGAAAAACGTACGCAAACGTACTAGGTTCGCGCTCAGTGCGCGCACCCTAAAAATTTATATATAAAAAAAAAAAAGAAATAAAGTGGACATAAGTTAATTGAAGATATTAACTATTCTGTTCAACTTTATCCAAATTCAAAGTAAAAAAAAAATGAGCCACACCAAATTAAAGGATAAAGATAATTTATAAATGTATACATAGGGAAATTTTTGTAAAAGAAATATATAAAAAATATATTAAAAAATTATAAAATTAGCATTTAAAAAACCTTTGAAATTCACTGAAAAAACCATAGGTTTCACACACGTTATAGTTAGGAATTAGCATTTAAAAAACCTTGCAAATTCACTGAAAAAACCATAGGTTTCACACACGTTATAGTTAGGAAATAGCATTTAAAAAACCTTACAAATTCACTGAAAAAACCATAGGTTTCACACATGTTATAGTTAGCTGGACATTTTACTCGTAAAAAACCAATGAAATTCCGCCGTTATAGTTAGTTCAGCTAACTATAACTCGCGCGCCCGCAATCCACTGCTGATGACGTCACATATTACATCACTCATGACATGGTCAGTGACATCACTCATGACATCACTGATGACATCTCAAATGACATCACTGATGACATCACTGATGACATCATCCATGTAAAAAATTACCGCATCTTCTCACACCCTGATATAACCTTTGATACACCAACTAAAAATGTAAGAGTTCCATTCTCAAAACCATATATAGTGCAATACCAATGACTACATACCCACTTATTAACTCTTAGGTCTTCATATACCTCCACTCGCTCACCTGTACAGTCACTCATACTTACAGTCACTCCGTACAAAACTATCATATACATTTAAACACTTATATAGACACTCACACACTAACAAGTATCCATAGAGCTACTCTTACACCTACTCAGTCATGCAAATAATCACACTCCCATTTTCTCACCTATGCAGTAAAACACACTCAAGTTCACTTACTCATAAAAATAGTATCACATTCTTACACTCTTATAGAATCATTGATACAAGCACACACTCATCCATACAGTCACTTTCACAATCACACACTCTCATATCTACTCACTTATATACTCTTACACGCACATATACTGCCTTTCACATATGTAGTTAGTCACAAACATACTACTGAGGTATACATTCAATCCCTAACACACCCATACATACACTCACTCAACCATACAGTCCATCACAGATGCACTCTTAAAACCATGCACCCATAGAATCACCCACTCACACATCTATGCATAGAGTGACACACACCCTACCCACACAAACACTCACAAACCCATACAGATACTCAGACAACCAATCAATTACCCATATAGACACTCATATAGCTGTTCTCAAAACCATGCAGCCACTTATACACCAACATACAGACACATACACACATTTACACAGTTTAGTCACTAGTCTGCAGTAAGATACATTTAATGACTCACTTATAGAATCATGATATGCACCACAGAAAATCATCCATTTACACACTTGTACACCCAATCATTTTTTAACAGGCCTTTCCCTATATATATTAAACATATTAAAATTGTTAAGAAACAGATACTCAATGGATGATGTCATCAGTGATGTCATCAGTGATGTCATGAGTGATGTCACTGACCATGTCATGAGTGATGTAATATGTGACGTCATCAGCAGTGGATTGCGGGCGCGCAAGTTATAGTTAGCTGAACTAACTATAACGGGGGAATTTCATTGGTTTTTTACGAGTAAAATGTCCAGCTAACTATAACATGTGTGAAACCTATGGTTTTTTCAGTGAATATATATATATATATATATATATATATACTCTGGTTGGTCTGCCGGGGTATAAGTGTTTTTCACAGCCTAACATTGGTTTGGGACATCACTTGGTGTTTTGAAGATACCGATCATTGTATCTGGACTTCACAGTGGAGGGCATGTAAACCCCGAGATGGACTACAATGGGATTATGGAGGCAGAAGCCAAGGAGGTTGGGCCAGTAAATTGCTCCAATCAACGAGAATCTACTTAGACTATGAACAACGAGCCTCCAGTTGGTAAACATCGAGATAGTGGAGCGGGCACTGAAGAAAGCCGTATGGCTGAAACGCGTCTGCCCTAGCGTGTCGCTATTTTAAGTAACAACGAAGCCTTCGCTGCAATAAAGTTTCCTTTGCCATGGAGCATGTGTCGGACCCACTTCTTGAAATGGGATTGGTTTTTCATGTTTTAGACGGCCTGCAAACAACCGTCTTACCCGGCACGCCTCTCGGTCTGGAGTGACGCGCAAAGTTTGCGTTGTGGTGTGGTGTTTGGAAGGCACAGCGCGTCACCCCCTCCGATGGTTGGATATACTCACCGGAGTCTGAACTGTTGGAGGAGAGAGCAAGCAGCGGTCAGTAGCGGTCCACTGCTTGGAAGTGGCTAAAGATGTAATTTCATCCTTGCACTCTGGTTGGTCTGCCGGGGTATAAGTGTTTTTCACAGCCGAACATTGGTTTGGGACATCACTTGGTGTTTTGAAGATACCGATCATTGTATCTGGACTTCACAGTGGAGGGCATGTAAACCCCGAGATGGACTACAATGGGATTATGGAGGCAGAAGCCAAGGAGGTTGGGCCAGTAAATTGCTCCAATCAACGAGAATCTACTTAGACTATGAACAACGAGCCTCCAGTTGGTAAACATCGAGATAGTGGAGCGGGCACTGAAGAAAGCCGTATGGCTGAAATGCGTCTGCCCTAGCGTTTCGCTATTTTAAGTAACAACGTAGCCTTCGCTGCAATAAAGTTTCCTTTGCCATGGAGCATGTGTCGGACCCACTTCTTGAAATGGGATTGGTTTTTCATATATATATATATATATATATATATATATATATATATATATATATATATATATTATCTACTGGCGGTCGCCAGTAGATAGTTATAGTTAGGATCGTGTTTCCATAGGAAATCTCAAAATTCTATTTTGAATAACTTTGGCGCCGGTTGACGAATCCTCGCGAAATTTTCAAAACTAATGAGGCGCTCCGTTCAGCTCCTACCCTGAAGGTCTCGGGGTGATTCGTCAAGTAGGGGCCATGCATTTTTCCATAGGACCTTTAGACACAGCTACAGCCCGAACGGCTGAACAGAATTACTTGAAATTTGGCAGAGAGGTAGCCATAAGGTCAAGGAAGTGCCTTTTGCAGGTCTGGTGTAAATCTGTTCAGTATTCCCTGAGAAAATAGCATTTAAAAGCATATCAATATCTATAGGCGCGCAGGGTGCGCGCACTGTGCAAGCCCTGTGCGCGCACCCTGCCGTGCGCGAGCGTAATTCTGATTGGTTGTTAGATGTCAGTAAACATTCGAATCGGTCGAAATCAGGAAGTGTCGGCCGCCATTTTGTCTGTCGCACTGAAAAGGAAAGGTGGAGGACGTGAATAGGGGGCAGAGTAGGGAGTTTTTGACCCCCAAGCCATTGTCAGGGGGGTCACAGTTGGACCACTAAGGGCAAAAAAAATGATTTTAATTTTTGGAAAAAACATCGCGAGGTGCGCGCACTCTGCGCGCACCTGAAAAAAAACATTAAAAAAATAGAAATAAAAATCAAGTTTAAGGTGCCGATCACGATCCGGTAAAAAATTCCCCCGTGCGACTCGTATCGGGTCTTTTTACCGTACGAATCGTACAAGTGCCGTACGAACTGGCAATCACGATTCGCATGGTAAAAAGTCCATACGAACCGCACCGGGAATCATTCCCCACACGTCCTCGGGTCGGAAAATGTGTCCGACACGTCCTCGGACGATTTACCTTACAAACGTAAAAATCCAAGTCCGACCGAGGAATCACGATCCATCCCGTGCGTCCGAGCCTACAACCGTATGGAAAAAACACCGTCCGCACCGAACACCAATAGCAACCATGGAGACATGTGCCCGCATACGCGCCCAACACTCCCCCCAGCCCCCGTACGTCCGACACGTACCCCCCGTATATGTATACCCCCACCCGTCTATGTACACCCCAGTACGTTCCAGTCGTACCCCCACCCCAGTACGTGTCGTACCACCGTCAATGTACACCCCCCCACCCCTGTACGTGTCGTACCACCTTCTATGTACACCCCAGTACGTTCCAGTCGCACCCCCACCCCAGTACGTGTCGTACCCCCCGTGTACCTACACCCCAGTACGTTCGAGCCACACCCCCACCCCAGTACGTGTCACAGCCCCGTCTACCTACACCCCAGTACGTTCCAGTCGTACCCCCACCCCAGTACGTGTCGTACCCCCCGTGTACCTACACCCCAGTACGTTCGAGCCACACCCCCACCCCAGTACGTGTCATAGCCCCGTCTACCTACACCCCAGTACGTTCCAGTCGTACCCCCACCCCAGTACGTGTCGTACCACCGTCAATGTACACCCCCCACCCCAGTACGTGTCGTACCACCGTCAATGTACACCCCCCACCCCTGTACGTGTCGTACCACCGTCTATGTACACCCCCCCACCCCTGTACATGTCGTACCACCGTCTATGTACACCCCAGTACGTTCCAGTCGCACCCCCACCCCAGTACGTGTCGTACCCCCCGTGTACCTACACCCCAGTACGTTCGAGCCACACCCCCACCCCAGTACGTGTCACAGCCCCGTCTACCTACACCCCAGTACGTTCCAGTCGTACCCCCACCCCAGTACGTGTCGTACCCCCCGTGTACCTACACCCCAGTACGTTCGAGCCACACCCCCACCCCAGTACGTGTCATAGCCCCGTCTACCTACACCCCAGTACGTTCCAGTCGTACCCCCACCCCAGTACGTGTCGTACCACCGTCAATGTACACCCCCCCACCCCAGTACGTGTCGTACCACCGTCAATGTACACCCCCCACCCCTGTACGTGTCGTACCACCGTCTATGTACACCCCCCCACCCCTGTACATGTCGTACCACCGTCTATGTACACCCCAGTACGTTCCAGTCGCACCCCCACCCCAGTACGTGTCGTACCCCCCGTGTACCTACACCCCAGTACGTTCGAGCCACACCCCCACCCCAGTACGTGTCACAGCCCCGTCTACCTACACCCCAGTACGTTCCAGTCGTACCCCCACCCCAGTACGTGTCGTACCCCCCGTGTACCTACACCCCAGTACGTTCGAGGCACACCCCCACCCCAGTACGTGTCATAGCCCTGTCTACCTACACCCCAGTACGTTCCAGTCGTACCCCCACCCCAGTACGTGTCGTACCACCGTCAATGTACACCCCCCCACCCCTGTACGTGTCGTACCACCGTCAATGTACACCCCCCCACCCCAGTACGTGTCGTACCACCGTCAATGTACACCCCCCCACCCCAGTACGTGTCGTACCACCGTCAATGTACACCCCCCCACCCCAGTACGTGTCGTACCACCGTCAATGTACACCCCCCCACCCCAGTACGTGTCGTACCACCGTCAATGTACACCCCCCACCCCTGTACGTGTCGTACCACCGTCTATGTACACCCCCCCACCCCTGTACGTGTCGTACCACCGTCTATGTACATCCCAGTACGTTCCAGTCGTACCCCCACCCCAGTACGTGTCGTACCACCGTCAATGTACACCCCCCCACCCCTGTACGTGTCGTACCACCGTCTATGTACACCCCAGTACGTTCCAGTCGTACCCCCACCCCAGTACGTGTCGTACCACCGTCAATGTACACCCCACCACCCCAGTACGTGTCGTACCACCGTCAATGTACACCCCCCACCCCTGTACGTGTCGTACCACCGTCTATGTACACCCCCCCACCCCTGTACGTGTCGTACCACCGTCTATGTACACCCCAGTACGTTCCAGTCGTACCCCCACCCCAGTACGTGTCGTACCACCGTCAATGTACACCCCCCACCCCTGTACGTGTCGTACCACCGTCTATGTACACCCCAGTACGTTCCAGTCGTACCCCCACCCCAGTACGTTCCTGGCGCACCCCCAACACAACCTCCTAAGTACGGAGCGCACCCCATGCCCCAACATCACAACCGCATGTACGAGTCGTACAAAGCCACACACAAGGACCAAATCGTACAACCAAATGGCCCATGTACACACCGTACACACGCTCAAAACGCACGTACACAACAAGGACAAAACAAAACAACTCAACAATACACCATTCGAAAGGCACACAGCCACTAAACATGGCCAACAACCACTAAAATAACACAATCACTGACCTGCAACTGTCAAAAACAAACAGAGGCCCAATACACCACCACTCCTTATAACACACCCACCCAAAATTCAAACACTGCCACACCCACCCATGGACCAATAAAAAGGGCCCACACACACAAACCATGAGCCTTTGCAACAGACCCACTGCTGCCAGACACCACAGAACCAGACTACAAGCGACACCACATCTTACACTTGCACACCTTCACACGACCACCCTCACAAACACCCTCTCATCACATTCACACACACACACAACCATCCACACCCCCCCCCCAACATCCACACACCCCCCACACCCACACCATCCCCACCCACACCCCTCACCATGCCCACTGCCAAGAATCCAAAGTTCAGTCACCGAGAGTTGGAGGTCCTTGTTGATCAAATCCTCAGAGTCGAGCCACAGATCTTTGGAACATTGGTCAGAAGCACCAGCCAGGCAGCCAAAACAGCCATGTGGCAGACCATCGTCGATGCTGTGAATGCTGTTGCGGACACCAGGAGGACCAAGCAGGATTGCCAGAACAGGTGGTACGATCTGCGGAGGAGGGTCAGAGCCAAGAGACAGGAGGAACACGACCAGGCCAACGCCACCGGAGGAGGGCCCTCCCGCAGACCCGTACAGTACCATCCCTGGGAGGAGAGGGTGATGGCCATACTGCCGGTGGAGGCAGTTGAAGGAGTAGAAGGACTCCGAGACCCGGGTGAGTACACAAACAACGCACCTCACATGGGGGGAACTGCAATCACAACCAAAATTAATAACAGGCACGCAACCACCACAAGCCATCGCATTACTCAACCACACTCCATGAGCAGGCACATGCCACTGCTGCCACCATGCCCCATGCACCCAGCTGGACAATGTCAAGTCACAGGCCACAGAAGACAACAACACATGACACGGTAACCCGGATGGCGGGAGGCTGGGCACCAAGAATCACATAGTGCGACTCCAAAGCAGACAACAATGCCCTCTGCCCATATGGCCTAGGTCACAGCCAGACAAACACTGTGTCCCAACACAGGAATGACTTGCCAGCAAATGGCGGATGCCTTGCATCAACACATGGGGGTGAAGGCACTGTTTTGCACATGCCAGCAGCTAATGAACAGCCAACATTGTGAAAGAGTGGCAGCACACACCACCACAGCAGCAGCGCACAGACACACAGCAGACAAAATGGGTGCCTGGAGATCAGAAACAAACTCACATCAACAGGCCAAGGGCCACTCAAAGATCTGCTAACAGTGTGTGCCCAGGAAGCTGGGCCAAGGTGACAGAGGGTGACACACGGAGGGAGGGAGAGGGGGACACAGAGGGAGGGAGAGGGGGACTGAGAGGGAGGGAGACGGACAGAGGGAGGAGGCTGACACACAGAGGGAGGGAGAGGGGGACAGAGAGGGAGGGAGAGGGGGACAGAGAGGGAGGGAGACACAGGAAGATGGACAGAGGGAGGAGGCTGACACACAGAGGGAGGGAGAGGGGGACAGAGAGGGAGGGAGAGGGGGACAGAGAGGGAGGGAGAGGGGGACAGAGAGGGAGGGAGACACAGGAAGATGGACAGAGGGAGGAGGCTGACACACAGAGGGAGGGAGAGGGGGACACAGAGGGAGGGAGACACAGGAAGATGGACAGAGGGAGGAGGCTGACACACAGAGGGAGGGAGAGGGGGACACAGAGGGAGGGAGACACAGGAAGATGGACAGAGGGAGGAGGCTGACACACAGAGGGAGGGAGAGGGGGACACAGAGGGAGGGAGAGGGGGACACAGAGGGAGGGAGAGGGGGACACAGAGGGAGGGAGAGGGGGACAGAGAGGGAGGGAGAGGGGGACAGAGAAGGAGGGAGACACAGGGAGAGCAAATCAGTCCTGTGGTGTGTGGGAATGTCTGCTCGTCAGCAGGTGGACTGCGTGCATGTAGACAAGGGTGGCCAGTGCCAGAACCCCCCCTCTTCATCATGGCAAAACGCAGGGCCATGTCACAACCTGTACACGAGCACAAGGACAGCCACCTGCATCATATGAGTGTGTGGATCCACTCCATGTGCACATGTACAGTGCTACAAGGAAGGCGCAAATGCATAGCTCGGCACACATGCACACTCCACTGCTGACTGCAGTCACACTTGACGCAGCAAGTAAGACTGTGCCACACATAGTTAAAGGGGCCAAATTGGTGCCCAAGGGACACACACATGCACAAGTGCACTGTGAGTGGAATGCAAGACAGATCCTAATTCCAAGAGGAAATGTGCCAACTTTGTAACGGATGAAACATGGATGTTGCATGGATCAAAATTAACATTTTCTCTCTCACACACAGGTCAACGTCGTGCTGCACCCCCCAACACTGGGGGGGAACACTCACAGGACCCGGATCTGCAGGAGACCGATCCCACCGGCAGCGACCACTCTCACCACTCTGCGGACGACCCCGACCGACCTGGCCCCTCTGGTGTCCAACCACCTGCAGCACCTGCGTCAGGTACAACCGTGCCAACCACCACCCCCACTCCTGCCACATCCCAGGAGACACCCAGGATCCCTGCCCCAACACCACAATGCAGCCAGGCTCGCCAGGAGGGACACGGTGTCCCGGGCACCCAGGAGGAGGCAGGCGACAACGCCAATGCCACCCCTCAGGGGTCCCGGAGACCCGATGTGCCCACAAGTGCAGGCCAGACGCAAGTGGGCAGGGGTGGTGGGAGTGGAGGACGGCGGAGGCGCGAGCCTGACCAGTTGGCTGGGGATCCGGTATTTTCACATGTCCGTAACATCCTGGACTCATACCGGCAGGACACCACGGGCATGGCCCAGGTTGTGTCCGTCCTCGAGGGGATCAAGGTCCAGCAGGCCCAGCAACATGCGGAGCTAATAGCCTGTCTACAGCTACACCAACGGAGGATGGAGGACAGACAGGCTGAGCAAGTGACGGCGTCCCAGGGGATTCACGCTGAACTCCGTCGGATGGCCGACACCATGGCCGACCCTCCCTGTGCCAGAAGGCGGAGAACATCACCACCCACAGGGAGGGATCATGAGGAGGAGGAGGAAACATCCGACGGAGCATCCCAGACGTCGTCACGGCCTGCTGCTGAGGTTCCCCGCAGGAAGCCGGGTCGTCCACGGAAAGGACCGTGAGGGTGGCTGCTACATCACCATCTCCCAGGACACCTGGCCTGGCACCTGGCCCACTGGAGCAACAGCATCACAGCATCAAGAGACATTCTCTGCCACATGGCCCTGCTGGTCACTGGCTGACCAATGTTGACAAAGACTGTGGCATGGACTCTGAGGATTTCCAATGGCAAGGACACCAACTCCCCTACTGAACTTTGGATTCCCTAATCCCGGAAAGCCCCCCACTTTGTCCCCCCCCCCCCCCCTAATAAATCACACTATTAAGAGTAGATGCCTGCTGGTAGCATTATTACCTAACATGTGTCTTGTACAGTCTAAACATGCCTGAGTCATCTGTTCACTTCAACCATCCACACCCTGGGGCCTGAGTCTGGCACAGGACACATGGGTCACAGTTTATTAGGCAAGACAGACATGGAGCACCATACACACCCGTGATGTGCAGAACCAGCTGAGGGGGTGGCCGAACAACCGTGCTGACAGACACATTGAGTACAGCAACAGTCATGCGCAGAGGTCAGGGAACCTGGCCCGTGTCCTGGGGGGCACCCAGGTACGTGTAGACAGGTGGCAGAACCATGTCCTGCAAGCTTGAGTCCGGTGGATGCAGAGAATGGGGGCCTGGACAACGTTGGATGCATGGGGATGGCACATGTCACACTACCCACACAGTCATGGACATCATGCCCAATACACAGTCTCAGCACACACACACAGCTTGCATCTTGCCACTCGACACATTGACACATAGCCACAATCTGGGAATACCATGCCAGACATGCAGGATGCACCGTGCCAACACACCAGCATTGACTGAGCAGAGGCACCTTGGAGGCATAGGGACACCTTTAATAGTCATGTTTTTGGGATTGCAGAGGCAACTTGAAGTACACATGAACACATCATGTGGAGTAACATGTGGCTCAAACACTGGCACCCCCCTTCTGCAGCACAAATGCGTGATAGCCATGGTACTGGCACACAAGCGTCGGCTAACAGCTAAATACCCACAGCTGCACACGGAGAGCCTGCCATACACCATAGATCCGCTGATGTGGAAGTCCCACGCCATGTCAAGCCAATGTCAACCGTATGTGTCCGAGGGCAGTGTCACACACATTGATGCCATCATCACAATCCACCATCCCATCACTGATGACTGACAACCAGGCAGCCCATCTATTCTGGTGTACCCAGCTGCATGTCGTGTCCCATGGGGATGCAACATGACTGCAGAGGAACCAAACCCCGACCTGGGCAGTGTGCACACATCGTGAACAACTGCCACACCCAATACACCCCAGATGCATCCCTTACCCCATGGAGACTTCCAAACGTGTCCGTGCCTGTAACGCTGAGTCAGCCCACGATGCCATGTCCATGAGGAATAGCAGTGCCACAACAATGCAACCAGCAGATGGCATGCGCAGGTACCTGGGGAAGAGAGACACACAAGAAGTCAGCCACAAAAAGCACAGCCACTTGCATGTGCATTGACTCGACACATGTATGGATGACAACATGCTAGGTCACAATTATGACTGGGGAAATACTACCATCACTGCCACCATCACTCCAGTGACACACCCACACACACCTCTGACTCACGTGCCATACATGCAGGTGGACACACACATCACAACACATGCCACACGGGGACCAAGGCGTGCACACTCAGACCCTGGTACTCACCACTAAGCAAAGAAGTCGCGTATGAGCCGAGTCCGGATGTCCTCTTGCGGCTCCACATCCTCCACATCACTAGCCCCATTGCCAAGCCCTTCGTCCTCCACGGGTGGATGGTCCTCGTCATGTTGATTCAGGATGAGTGGCACAGCTCTTTCAACTGCCATGTTGTGCAGCATGCAGCAGACCATGAAGATCTTGCAAACCTTTGCCGGGGCATATGGGAGTGCGCCGCCGGTCTTGTGGAGGCACCGGAATCGGCTCTTCAGCATGCCAAACGTCCTCTCTATCACTCGCCTTGTCCGGCCATGGGCGGTGTTGTAGCGGAGCTGGGCCGGCGTGATGGGGTTGCGGAGAGGTGTCAGCAGCCAAGGCATGTTGGGATAGCCAGCGTCCCCTACATGGGAAGCACATGGACATCGTTAGAACTGGCGAAGCGGTAGTGCTGCTCGGCCAAACAGAATACAGGACAGACAGACTGTACCCACCAACAACACATGCTCGTTCGTTGCGCAGCTGCATCATCATATCAGGCATCCCGCTACGCCTCATGATGTAGGCATCGTGTGCTGATCCTGGGAAACGAGCACAGACATGTGAAATCACCATGTTGGACAGACACACCACAAGGGCATTGATGGAGTGGTAGTGCTTCCGATTGCGGTACGCCACCTCCCGTGCGTGTGGTGGTACCAAACCTACATGTGTCCCATCTATGGACCCAATGACATGGGGCATCCCTCCCAGGGCATAGAAACCACGCTTGACCTCAGTCATCTGTTCAGGGGTTGGGAACTTGATGAAGTCATCCAGGTGAATCAACATGGCCTCCAAGAAATCATGCAGCACACCGCTGAACATGCTCTGGGACATGCCACCAACATGAGCTATGGTATTTTGGAAGGTACCCGTGGCAAGGAAATGTAGGGCAGCCATTACCTTCAGCTGGGGTGTCAGTGCCGTAGGATACCTGTGCTGCGGTTGCAGGTGTGGTGCCAGTCTCGCCGTCAGCTCCAGAATCAACGGTTGGGTGAAGCGGTAGAGCCGGATCCTGTCATTCTCCTGCATGGTGGCCAAGTCTGGAATTCTTCGGGCAACAGGAGGCGCTCTGCAGTAATTTGGAAGTGACAAGGAAGAGTGAGTGCACTACGAGAACAACTCGGGCCCGATTCACAAAACAAACTTAAGACTAAATCCTAAACTTAGTACCATTCTGGTATTCACAGAATGCACCTAGTACTTCTGGTATTCACAGAATGAACTTACTACTTTTGCTATTCACAGAATGAACTTAGTACTTTTGCTATTCACAGAATGGATTTACGACTCCTAAACTTACGTCCGCACTCGGGCCGGAAATTCCGGCCCGGAGGCGGAGCTTCCGGCCCGGAGGCGGGGCTTCCGGGTCGGAGGCGGAGCTTCCGGGCCGGAGGCGGAGCTTCCGGCCCGGAGGTGGAGATTTCAGCCATAGCTAAATCGGCCGGAATCCCCACCTCCGGGCCGGAAGCTCCGCCTCCGGCCCGGAAGCTCCGCCTCCGGGCCGGAATTTCCGGCCCGAGTGCGGACGTAAGTTTAGGAGTCGTAAATCCATTCTGTGAATAGCAAAAGTACTAAGTTTATTCTGTGAATAGCAAAAGTAGTAAGTTCATTCTGTGAATACCAGAAGTACTAAGTGCATTCTGTGAATACCAGAATGGTACTAAGTTTAGGATTTAGTCTTAAGTTTGTTTTGTGAATCGGGCCCCTCATGTCTACTGAGCACATGTAAATCTGGCAATACACACATGCCACATAGGGAGTCAGGCATGTGCTACATGCACAGGACACGTATGGATGCAAGGTGACACTCCTTCCAAGACCCAGCTACACACGGTGATTGAGAACCTCCCCATGCCACGCCATGGAAATAGCTGTGTCCCAGTGCAAGTGCACTGCCCGACGCAAGACAGGAGTGACATACACCCACACATCAGCAGAAGTGTGATGCCGATTGCAGAGACTGGCAGCGGAACACTTGAGCCACAGGTCACATGACATTACACTAGTCCAGCCCACACACCTTGCCATGAAGGTGCACATGTCATGACTCACCACACATTCCTTGTGAGTTTGCTGACATGGCCTTGTCACGCTACTCCGTGTCCCTTGCATACATGTGCACCTCACATCCGAGAACACATGTGGCATGGTGTTGGGAACAGTGTGCAATGACAATCTACACACAGCCACATGTTGGTTGCTGCAACGGCTGCAGCTTTTGAGGGTGCTACAACATCAACCTGATGTAAATCCCGGACACATATATGGCATAGTCACATTGTGCACTGTGGGTAGTGATAAGTCATGTGTCATGAACCCTGTACCTGGCATCATGGGACACTTCCGTGTGTTGGTGTCGGTGCCATGCCAGTGACGCTCACCCCAAGTGCGCAGTCCCACATGCACACATGTCAAAGGAGTCAAGGGCATGCCTGGCACACATTGCACCCTCACACAGTACACCTGTACACATCTCATCATACATCTGGTGCCTTCTCCACTCAGGAGGCATGTTCCACATCACAGCCTGTGACACCTGTGCCCCACACATGTGGTAATGCACAGACGATGCCTTGATGTCCATTCCTGGACAAGTATGTCCATCCATGGACAAGTATGTCCGCCCTATTCCTACATGTGTGTCGCCTATCACCACAGTGATGTGTAAAATCCGCCGTACTGCTGCTGAGAGGGCCTGTGCATGTTCCCAAATCACTGTGGGAGTGCTGCCGTATGTGTACCCATCGTGATGGCGAGCGTAGATGCGAGTGTACGGTCCGTGTCACTACGGGTACGCATACGCGTGCAGACCCATAGTGATGGAGAGCGTAGATGCGAGTGTACGGCCCTATCACTATGGGTCTGCACGCGTATGCGTACCCGTAGTGGTACGGACCGTACACTCGCATCTACGCTCACTATCACTATGGGTCTGCACGCGTATGCGTACCCGTAGTGGTACGGACCGTACACTCGCATCTACGCTCACTATCACTATGGGTCTGCACGCGTATGCGTACCCGTAGTGGTACGGACCGTACACTCGCATCTACGCTCACTATCACTACGAGTACGCATACGCGTGCAGACCCATAGTGATGGAGAGCGTAGATGCGAGTGTACGGTCCGTACCACTACGGGTACGCATACGCGTGCAGACCCATAGTGATGGAGAGGGTAGGCATGCATGTACGGGCCGTTGCCATGCATTTGGGGTGCCCTAGGGCCCCCACACGCACCGTACCTGTGTGTGATGCTCCAAATTACATAGGGGACAAGTATTAAGGCCTACATGCATGCTGGTTGTCATGGAGACCAAGTTCAAAATTCGAAATTGTTCTGGAAGGTGCACAGCAGAAGTCAGTTGGAATTTGTCTACTTTGTTGCAATGTGTTTGTGGGGCTGACATCATGCAGGAGAATGAAACCGATAGAGAACACACAGACTGCTAGGTTTGTAGGGATTGGTGGAAACATAGGATGCAAATGTGAGTGACCAATCTCTCTGTACTCCTGTGCATGAGACTGGGCAGAAGGGCACATATAAGGCAGCCAGGTCCCATGAGGGAGCACTTGCCTGCACATCTTTGCATTCGTCGACCCAGCTGCTGCTACTGATTCCCTGGAACCATGTCAAGGGCTGTGGAGAGGACACAGCCATTCACCCTGGAGGAGAACATGGCTCTGCTGGATGTGATCCTCCCACAGTACCCCATGCTGTATGGGCGACCAGGGTATCAGGTGAGTGCATAGGCCACTGCCACAGACTGTCCCTATGTTGTGACTGTGACTTCTGCCATTGCGTCCAGGTGTAACACACATGCCATGTACTGTCGGGGGGGTCCCAGGGGGGGGGTGCCTGATGTCTCCCAGCAGTGCCCTGAGACAGGAGGGGTGGGGGCCTATCACTCACAGCAGTGCCCTGAGACAGGAGGGGTGGGTACAGTGTGCTCCCAGCAGTGCCCTGAGACAGGAGGGGTGTGTGCCTATCACTAACAGCAGTGCCCTGAGACAGGAGGGGTGGGTCCAGAGTGCTCCCAGCAGTGCCCTGAGACAGGAGGGGTGGGTACAGTGTGCTCCCAGCAGTGCCCTGAGACAGGAGGGGTGTGTGCCTATCACTAACAGCAGTGCCCTGAGACAGGAGGGGTGGGTCCAGAGTGCTCCCAGCAGTGCCCTGAGACAGGAGGGGTGGGTACAGTGTGCTCCCAGCAGTGCCCTGAGACAGGAGGGGTGTGTGCCTATCACTAACAGCAGTGCCCTGAGACAGGAGGGGTGGGTCCAGAGTGCTCCCAGCAGTGCCCTGAGACAGGAGGGGTGGGTACAGTGTGCTCCCAGCAGTGCCCTGAGACAGGAGGGGTGTGTGCCTATCACTAACAGCAGTGCCCTGAGACAGGAGGGGTGGGTCCAGAGTGCTCCCAGCAGTGCCCTGAGACAGGAGGGGTGGGTACAGTGTGCTCCCAGCAGTGCCCTGAGACAGGAGGGGTGTGTGCCTATCACTAACAGCAGTGCCCTGAGACAGGAGGGGTGGGTCCAGAGTGCTCCCAGCAGTGCCCTGAGACAGGAGGGGTGGGTACAGTGTGCTCCCAGCAGTGCCCTGAGACAGGAGGGGTGTGTGCCTATCACTAACAGCAGTGCCCTGAGACAGGAGGGGTGGGTCCAGAGTGCTCCCAGCAGTGCCCTGAGACAGGAGGGGTGGGTACAGTGTGCTCCCAGCAGTGCCCTGAGACAGGAGGGGTGTGTGCCTATCACTAACAGCAGTGCCCTGAGACAGGAGGGGTGGGTCCAGAGTGCTCCCAGCAGTGCCCTGAGACAGGAGGGGTGGGTACAGTGTGCTCCCAGCAGTGCCCTGAGACAGGAGGGGTGTGTGCCTATCACTAACAGCAGTGCCCTGAGACAGGAGGGGTGGGTACAGAGTGCTCCCAGCAGTGCCCTGAGACAGGAGGGGTGGGTACAGTGTGCTCCCAGCAGTGCCCTGAGACAGGAGGGGTGTGTGCCTATCACTAACAGCAGTGCCCTGAGACAGGAGGGGTGGGTGTGATGCACAGTGTGAGCCTTGATCATTGATTGTGACATTGCCATCATTCCACCTGTGTACCCACTGTGGCACGTAGTGCTTTTTCCCCTCAACAGGGGATGATGTCCCTATGACAAAGGTGCAATGCGTTGGCTGCATGACATGCCTTGTTGTAACCAGCTATTTTGTACCCATATGTCTCTCTGTGACATGTGGCTGGTGTATTGATGTGGTGTCACTTGTTCTACCTCACAGGTAGGCGCCACTGCCAAGGAGCAGATCTGGCTGACCACCGTCAGTGCCGTGAGGCGTGTGGATGGTCGGAGGCGGAGCCTTCCCCAGGTGAGGAAACGCTGGCAGGATATCCGGTGCTGGACGCGGAGGATTGCACGGCTCCTGCTGGGGGACTCACCTGAGAGCCACAAGAACCGCGGCCGCCGCCGTCTGAGCCACCTCCACAGGCGTGTGCTGCCGGTGGTCTTTCCAGACCTGGAGAGGCGCTTACAGGCGATGCAGCAGCCGGAAGGGGGTAGGTACATGTGTGTTTGTTGTGTGTCACCGGCATTTGTAAGGGCACAGTAGCATGAATTCGCTGGCAGGGTTTAAAGGTGCTGTGCAGATCCTGTTTGCCCCAGTATAGCGCTGTGCCCCTGCCACCCTTCCCCTCCTTGCAATGTGTTCCCTGGTCTGTGTGTAGTCACTCCTCCACAGGGTAATGTAGGCTGGCGCTTTGTCCACGGGAACAATGTCTGTAGCATCATGTGTGGGGGTGGTGTGTAACAGGTTGTGGGACATTGCCTGTGCACTGTCAAGTTCACTGCATGTGGGTTCCATATCAGTTGGCACTGATGCTGACTCCAGACATGGGAGTTGGTCTCTCATGTGTCATGCCTTACAGCGCGCATGTCCCATGTAGTGGCCTGTGACATGATGTGCATGAGTGTGCGATACACATAGTGCAGGGATGGTGACGTGTGTTGCAGTCATTACCATTCAGTAGCATGTAGTTGCGTGCCCACTACTGTCCCCTGGGGCACCTTTTCCTCAGTGGTGTATGTGTCATCATAAACGTGGCCACTGTCAGTGTCTACAGCGTAAGTTGTGCTCTCTGCCATTGTCCCCTGTCACCATGTATATAGACGTGCTATTTTGTACAGGTGTCCACTGTGCAGCCTGACCTGATTGTCCTTCTTCATACTCACAGTTGCCAGTGCCTGTGTGTCTTGCTATACTCATCTGAGGATGGGCACTGGTACCACATTATTTGTACAGGCGCACCTTGGCTGTTTGGCGTTCAATCTCGCTTTTTGCCTGCCCCTGTGTGTATCACCCAGACTATGAGATGTTGGTGCCACCTGTGTCTCAACAATTTGCCTCGTGTAGGGTCTTGTTGGGGCGGGCAATGCCTATGTGTTAAATCCTGATTACCACTTGCTGGGTCTGGGCAGTGTGTGATGTGTCTGGACACACACGCAATGTGCAGTGACGGAGTCATGTTGTGCATGTTTTCAGCATTACCTATGCAGCATGTGTCTCAAGTTCATGGATATGGTCCCTGGTCATCGGTATTTTCGCCAACGCTGTGTGGTGCAGATGCAGTGCTGGATTGTCCCCAGGGCCTGGGTGCTATGTCAGACTCCTTTTCCTGTGTTTAGCTATTGTCTCATGCTCTCCATGGTATTTCAGTGGCATGGTGGCTCAACCAACTGTGTGTTTCATGCCCTACATCGGTACCCTGTTCAGTAGATGTTAGGGATCTTCCTTTTCAGGCCATGCAATGTTACCTACGTGGATTGGACTCATGTGACAGATGTGTACAGATGTCTGATTATTTCTGTCTCTCCACCCTGCCCACAGCATCGTCGGGGGACACAGAGGGAGACATGGACACAGACCAGGCGGAGGGACCGAGCACCAGTGCCAGCCGTGACATCGGGTCTGGCACATCGAGTGGTACAGAGGCGGAGGAGAGTGTGGCCGAGGACCTGTCGACTGGCACATCAGACTACGAAGCTGACAGGTCCGGGGACGATGTCTCCGAGTGGGCGGAGGCTGCACCAGCAGCTGACAGCGGAACAACACCTCGCACCGCCCCCTCAGTTTCCACCAGCCGCCTCCCACTTGCTCGTGTCCCTTCCCAGCGTGCCCGGTCACAGCATGTCTCCTTCCTGCCAGACACCGCACCCCCTGCCCCTGTCTCCACTGCTGCCGCCAATGCAGAGTCTGTGGACATCCAGCGGCAACTGCAGGTTGGTCAGGCTGCGATCCTTAATGTCCTCCATGCCCACGGCAAAACCCTCACCAACATCGAGGCTTTCTTGGAGGGCATTCATTCATCGCAGGCTGACCAACGCAACTTGCTGAGGTCCATCGACTCCACACTGACTGCAGCAGTGGGTCTCCTGCAGCGCGACCTCCCCCCACCTACCCCTGCCCCATCCACACTTCCCGCTCCCATACCTGTCACACGTACACCCAGACGTCGGCATGCACCCACATCAACGGACACGGGCACCACACCAGCAGGGAAGGTCCACCGCACTCCTCCTGACACGCACACACAGGGTGAGGTAGGCACACCCACTGGGTCGGGGGGCAAACGTGTGACACGCAGCCATAGTGGGAGTCCGCATTCCACCCAGTCCACTCCCTCCAAATCCCCTCCCCTCAGCTCTCCTGGCCACATCTCCCCCAAGGACACCTTCATGGCCGCTCTGTCCCTGAGCCCCACAGTTACACCACCACGCAAGCGGTCAAGGAGGTCCCCGGTCAGGGTGGTTGAGTCTCCCCCCCTGTCTCCACCCTCCCCCGGTGGCGCTGCGACCCATCCCTCTGACCCCCCCCCCTCCTTGGGGCCTGAGGTCCCTTCGGGTGCAGGGGACTCCCTGGAGGACCTTGCAAAGGTGTGTAGTGCCATCCTGGCCTCCGCCTTTGGCACTGACCCACCCCCTGTGGTGGAGTCCTCCATCCCTGCACCCACAACGCCGCCCCTTTGCCCTGATGTCCCTGCGGTGCCTGTTGCTTCCCCCCCCCCTGATGCCCTCACCAGTGTGGAAGACGATGCCATTTGACTGTGCAGGCAATGTAGGGGACACGCATCCCACTGTGTCCCCCATCCAGCTGAGAATCATTGACTGCCCTATGGGCTTTGTGAAGATTGAACTGCCTGCGATCCACGGACATTGTGCTCATGCTGAATAAAGCTTAATTTTGTTTTCATTATCACACTACTGCTATGCTGGTATTGGTGTTGGTGGGGCTGCTACATGGTTTTGGGTGGTGTGTAAGGGTTTGGGTGTGTGGGATGTGTAGTAGTGTACTGCTCATTGGTGGGACCCTGTGATCTGTGTGCCATCACAAGGTGTTGGCTAACTTTCTTTGTTCATGTAAGCAGTTACTGCATGGTGCACTTGTCCCAGGGTGTATTCCTTCCTCTGTGTACCCAGCTTTCTTCCCTGCAGGGTGTTCCCAATGTTTAGCGCAGAGCTGTGTCTACATGAGCTGTGTGTGTGACGGAGCCCTTCTACTTTGGCCATGCATGCAGGGCCATGTCTCCACCTGCGACAATCGTGGCATCCTTGGTGATCACTGTACTTGTGTGTGGAGTCTGTTGACATGAGTTCATGGGGACATGTTCCCTTGTAGCCAGTATGCATGTGGATAATTCTGGCCTCACACACATGTGTTACACCCCTCCTGTATCAGGGCACTGCTGGGAGTGATGGGCACCCACCCCTCCTGTCTCAGGGCACTGCTGGGAGGACTCCACACCCACCCCTCCTGTCTCAGGGCACTGCTGGGAGGACTCTGCACCCACCCCTCCTGTCTCAGGGCACTGCTGGGAGGACTCCACACCCACCCCTCCTGTCTCAGGGCACTGCTGGGAGGACTCCACACCCACCCCTCCTGTCTCAGGGCACTGCTGGGAGGACTCCACACCCACCCCTCCTGTCTCAGGGCACTGCTGGGAGGGCTCTGCACACACACCTCCTGTCTCTGGGCACTGCTGGGAGGACTCTGCACACACCCCTCCTGGGTCTGGACACTGCTGGGGGGACTCTGCACACACCCCTCCTGGGTCTGGACACTGCTGGGAGGACTCTGCACCCACCCCTCCTGTCTCAGGGCACTGCTGGGAGGACTCTGCACACACCCCTCCTGGGTCTGGACACTGCTGGGAGGACTCCACACCCACCCCTCCTGTCTCAGGGCACTGCTGGGAGGACTCTGCACACACACCTCCAATTTCTGGATATGTACGCTTGGGACATACACGGTGTGGGTGCGCTCCATGCATTCGAGGTGAGGGTATGGGTCGTACTTACACTGTTGGGGTGGGGGGGTACGCTCCATGCATACGCGGGTGAGGGTTCGTGTCGTACTTACACTGTTGGCATGGGGGGTACGCTCCATGCATACGCGGGTGGGGGTACGGGTCGTACTTACACTGGTGGGGGTGGGGGTACGGTCCGTACGTCCGCGGGTGAGGGTTCGAGTCGTACTTACACTGTTGGGGTGGGGGGTACGCTCCTTGCATACGCGGGTGGGGGTACGGGTCGTACTTACACTGGTGGGGGTGGGGGTACGGTCCGTACGTCCGCGGGTGAGGGTTCGAGTCGTACTTACACTGTTGGGGTGGGGGGTACGCTCCTTGCATACGCGGGTGGGGGTACGGCTCGTACTTACACTGGTGGGGGTGGGGGTATGGTCCGTACGTCCGCGGGTGAGGGTTCGAGTCGTACTTACACTGTTGGGGTGGGGGGCACGCTCCATGCATACGCGGGTGGGGGTACGGGTCGTACTTACACTGTTGGCATGGGGGTTACGCTCCATGCATACGCGGGTGAGGGTACGGGTCGTACTTACACTGTTGGCATGGGGGGTACGCTCCATGCATACGCGGGTGGGGGTACGGGTCGTACTTACACTGGTGGGGGTGGGGGTACGGTCCGTACGTCCGCGGGTGAGGGTTCGAGTCGTACTTATACTGTTGGGGTGGGGGGTACGCTCCATGCATACGCGGGTGGGGGTACGGGTCGTACTTACACTGTTGGCATGGGGGGTACGCTCCATGCATACGCGGGTGGGGGTACGGGTCGTACTTACACTGTTGGCATGGGGGGTACGCTCCATGCATACGCGGGTGGGGGTACGGGTCGTACTTCCACTGTTGGCATGGGGGGTACGGTCCGTACGTCCGCGGGTGAGGGTTCGAGTCGTACTTACACTGTTGGGGTGGGGGTACGCTCCATGCATACGCGGGTGGGGGTAGGGTCCGTACATATCCGTCCCCACGCTATGTGATGCTTGTGCGGGCCGTACCCAGGCCTTTGCCACGTGGGTACGATCCGTCCCGCCATTGTTGGGGTGACGTGTGTGTGGGCGTGTTACGACTCGTACCCACGCTCTTGAGGCGTGGGTACGGGACGTACCTGTCTGGTTGTGTTGCCGGTTCGCGTGGTGACGGACTTCCGTTGTGGCGGTCGCTGGCTTATCAGGACACACCCCCACCCCCTCGTGGTGACCAGGGCATGGGAGTCAGGTATGTCCAGGCCATGTGTGACTTATGTGGTTGTTTTGTGGTCTGCCCTGGTCGTGCCACCCCCACCCCACCCCACTTTCCCCCCTCCCTTAGTTGTTCTGACCTTCTGCGGCGTCTGCGTCGGTGCCTGTAGAGCAGGTGGACTGCTATGAGGGCAGGGATGACTCGTAGGTTCGGGTCCATGTCTGTCCGTCGCGTACTGGTACTCCAATCGCGTCGTCCTGTCGCGTACGGGTCCTCCTTGGTGGCGTCGTCCTGTGTGTCCGTCACGTACTGGTCCTCCTTGTTCGCGTCGTCGTCTGTCCGTCGCGTACTGGTGGTCCTTGTTCGCGTCGTCCTGATTTCCCGGCAGTTTTTGGCTGCCGCAAAATATTCACCGTGCGGGGTGACGTCGGTGCGAATCGTGATTCCTGGGTCGTGAATGGCTGGCTGCGAGCGTCCCGACGTCAGGTCGGCACTTTCCCGGATCGCATTGGTAGGTGTTTTTTTGTTCGGTCGGACTTTTTTACGAATCGTACGGTCATGGTGTACCCGTGCGATTCGTAATTCCTTGTTTGTAGAAATTGACGACCGGGTACGCGTCGGACGGAGAATATGCTCCGTCCGACGGTTCGTACCCGGTTTTTACCGGATCGTGATCGGCACCTAAGTGTTTAGATATTAGGTGGCTCTAAAAAGAGCCCTTGTGTTCATTGAGTGTTTTTCGGTACCCACAAGTAAGTACCGATGCAGAGTCTAAAGTTCAAGAGGAAGACTCTGTTCCCTTCATCATTGAAATGTACACCGTCTCCTCTATAAATGTCTTGCATGTTGTAACGCAAGTTGTTGTGGTATATAGAACCCATACCATAGTCTCTGAGGAAAGCAGAAACAGACTTATTGACGTGCTTTCTTGCTTTGTCAATTTCCGGACAAAATTGGTTGGACCAGTTCCACTTTTGCCTTTGGCATATATTAGAATATACAAAGGCAGTTTGTGGAAAAAGTGACATCAATTGCAGAAAGGTGTCCTTAATAAGCGTTTCCAGCCAATTCAAATGCAGCACTAAAATGAGCTATTATCATTTTTGGGTACCTATACATAAGTACTGATGCAGAGTTTAAAGTTTAATAGGAAGACTCTCTTCCCTTCATCTGTGAAATGTACACCATCTCTTTTTTAATTACTTTGCCACTCCCCTCTCTTTGTCAGGGAGTCCCTGAAGGTTTACTAAAGGTGAAAAAAATGATTTTTTTTTTTTTTTAAAACCCCATTGGGTGCACCCCAAAAAAAAAAATGACAAATAGATTCAAAAAACAAGTTTTTGTGTTTTGATTTTAGGTGGCTCTAAAAAGAGCCCTTGAGTTAATGTAGGGACAGAGGAAGAGAAAAACGAAAAAAAAAAAAAAAAATCTATGGCCTAGTGCAAGGGTGCTCCTTCAAATTTTCTTTGAATGAGATCAATACTGCTCTCACCCATAGTATTAAGAGTAGCACAATCCATGCCCCGTGTACTCATCCTCCCAAAACAAGGACGAATATCCAGAGGTGTGTTAGAAGGTGAAGGCACCATTGCAGAAGAAGTGCTCGGCTGAGCTGCCGAAGATGTGCTCGGCTGAGCTGCTGCAGATGTCATCGGCTGAGCAGGTGGAGGGTTTGCTCCAGAAGCTTGATGAAAAGTCACAGGATGCATTTTCTCAACGTGCCTCATCATAGTGTGAATACTAAAAGAGTACTTCTTATTAGCATTCCCACGTGACAAGATGCGTTGACAAAGTATGCAGGTGACCTTTGGTGCATTCACCTTCTTTTGTCCCTCAGGAAAAGTGAAAAACTGCCATATAAAGGAGTCTTTCTGCTTCCTCTGCCTCTGTCTCTCAAGAGTGTCCTGCTCATTCTGAGAAGGTGGCTGGTGCTGTGCCATTGTCTCACAAAAACAGAGTAGCTCCTTCTCCAAGGGAATCAGAACTAACAATGAGGGGAGTGGGTGTAGTTTTGGAAGAATCTGGAACTGAAAGTACTTTGAACCAATGAAAAGTGATGTTTCCTGATCACATGACTTACCATGAGGGGATTTTGTGTGGTGTTGAAACAATCTGAAACTGAAAGTAATGTAAACCAATTAAAAGTGTTGTTTTATTAATCACATACCCGAGGTGCGCGCACGGAGCAAGCTCAGAGCGCGCACCGTGCAATTACGCATGCGCAAACGCGTACGCACGCATGCGAATAAGTATTATGTGCGTAAGTAACGCGCATACGCAGCACGCGCGCATGCGCGAACGTCAACGCGCGTGCTCTACGCGTATACGCGAGTGCAGCACGTGGGGCACGTACGACGCATGCATGCGTACGTACGCATGCGTACTGGGTGCGCGCTGCGAGCGCGTACTAAAACGTACATATGCGTACGTATATAACGTACGCATGCGTACACAAAAAACATACGCATGCGTACTAGGTGCGCGCTGCAAGCGCGCACAAAAACGTATGTATGCGTACGTAGATAACGTACGCCTGCATACATGAAAAACGTACGCAAATGTACTAGGTTCGCGCTCAGTGCGCGCACCCTAAAAATTTATAGAAAAAAAAAAAAGAAATAAAGTAAACATAAGTTAATAGAAGATATTAACTATGCTGTTCAACTTTATCCAAATTCAATGTAAAAAAAAAATGATCCACATAAAATTAAAGGATACAGATAATTTATAAATGTATACATAGGGAAATTATTGTAAAAGAAATATATAAAAAATATATTAAAAAAATACAAAATTAGCATTTAAAAAACCTTTGAAATTCACTGAAAAAACCATAGGTTTCACACACGTTATAGTTAGGAATTAGCATTTAAAAAACCTTGCAAATTCACTGAAAAAACCATAGGTTTCACACACGTTATAGTTAGGAAATAGCATTTAAAAAACCTTACAAATTCACTGAAAAAACTATAGGTTTCACACATGTTATAGTTAGCTGGACATTTCATTCGTAAAAAAACAATGAAATTCCCCCGTTATAGTTAGTTCAGCTAACTATAACTCGCGCGCCCGCAATCCACTGCTGATGACGTCACATATTACATCACTCATGACATGGTCAGTGACATCACTCATGACATCACTGATGCCATCTCAAATGACATCACTGATGATGTCATCCATGTGAAAAATTAGCACATCTTCTCACACCCTAATATAATTTTTGATACACCAACTCAAAATGTAATAGTTCAAATGTCAAAACTATACATACTGCAATACCAATAACTACATACACACTTATTAACTCTTAGGTCTAGATACACCTCCAATCATTCAGCTGTACAGTCACTCATACTTACAGTCACTCCATTCAAAACTATCTTATGCATTTATACACCTATATAGACACTCACACACCACAAATCATCCAAAGAGGTACTCTCACACCTAGTCAGTCACGCAAATAATCACACTCCCATATACTCAGCTATGCGGTTATACACACTCAAGTTCACTTAGTCATAAAAAAAGTACCACATTCTTACCCTCTTATAGAATCATTCATACACGCACACACTCATCCATACAGTCACTTTCACAATCACACACTCTCATATCTACTCATTTATATACTCTTACACGCACATATACTGCCTTTCACATATGTAGTTAGTCACAAATGTACTACTGAGATATACATTCAATCCCTAACACACCCATACATACACTCACTCAACCATACAGTCCATCACAGATGCACTCTTAAAACCATGCACCCATAGAATCACCCACTCACACATTTATGCATAGAGTCACACACACCCTACCCACACAAACACTCAGGCACCCATACAGATACTCAGACAACCAATCAATAACCCATATAGACACTTATATAGCTATTCACAAAACCATGCAGCCACTTATACACCAACAACAGACACATACAGACATTCACACAGTTTAGTCACTAGTCTGCAATAAGATACATTTAATGACTCACTTACAGAGTCAGTTACGCACCTAGAAAATCATCCATTCACACACTTATACACCCACTCATTATTCAACAGGCCTTTCCCTATAAAAATTAAAACATATTCAAATTGTTCAGAAACACACATTCACTGGATGATGTCATCAGTGATGTCATCAGTGATGTCATTTGAGATGTCATCAGTGATGTCATGAGTGATGTCACTGACCATGTCATGAGTGATGTAATGTGTGACGTCATCAGCAGTGGATTGCGGGCGCACGAGTTATAGTTAGCTGAACTAACTATAACGGGGGAATTTCATTGTTTTTTTACGAATGAAATGTCCAGCTGGACATTTCACTCGTAAAAAACCAATGAAACCCCGCGATTTTTTGAAAATTTTTTTTTAAAAAATTCTGCCGTCGGGGTCCTTCAGGGACCCCCTGACAAAGGGTAGGGGGTCAGGAACTCTCTACCCTGCCCCCTTTTCACGTTCGCCACCTTCCTTTTTCACTCTCGCACTCAAAACAAACAAAGTGGCGGCCAACACTTCCTGATTTCGACCGATTCGAACGTTGGCTGACATTTAACCACCAATCAGAATTACGCTCGCGCACGTTAGGGCGCGCGCACGGTGCGCGCACGGTGCGCACACGGTGCGCGGCAATAGATATTTATGTGCTTTTAACTCAATTTTCTCAGGAACTACTGAACAGATTGACTCCATATATGCAAAAGGCACTTCCCTGACCTGAGGACTACCTCTTTGCCAAATTTCAAGTAATTCTGTTCAGCCGTTTGGGCTGTACCTTCGACTAAAGGTCCTATGGGAAAATGCATGGGGAAAACGCGTTTTGGGACCCCCCTTTTTTCTCGGCCCCCGCTTGACGAATCCCCCGAGACTTTCAGGGTAGGAGCTGAGCGGAGCGCCCCATTCGTTTTGAAAATTTCACGAAGATTTGTCAACCGGCGCCAAAGTTATTCAAAATAGAATTTTCAGATTTCCTATTGAAACACGGTCCTAACTATAACTATCTACTGGCGACCGCCAGTAGATTATATATATATATATATATATATATATATATATATATATATATATATATATATATATATATATATATATATATATTCACTGAAAAAACCATAGGTTTCAGGAACGTTATGGTTAGTTGGACATTTCACTCGTACAAAACCATAGAAATTCCGGCGTTATCGTTACTTCAGCTAACTATAACTCGCGCCCCCGCAATGCACTGCTGATGACATCACATATTACATCATTCATGACATGGTCAGTGACATCACTGATGACATCACTGATGACATCTCAAATGACATCACTGATGACATCACTGATGACATCATCCAGTGACTGTGTGTTTCTGTAAAGTTTAATTTTATTTTATATATATGCCAAGCTGTATTGAGGAATGAGTGGGTGTATAAGTGTCTGTATGGAGGATTTAGTAGGTATGTGACTGACGGTATAAGTGAGTGATTAAATGTGTCTTACTGAATGCATGGGTTAGTGACTAAACTGTGTGAAAGTCTGTATCAGTCTGTCTGTTGTTGTGTAAGCTGCTGCATGGGTTGGTGAGTAGCTGCATGAGTGTCTATATAGGTTATTGATTGCTTGCCTGAGTATTTGTATGGCTGCCTGAGTGTGTGTGTGGGTGGGTGGAAAGTGTGTGACTCTGTGCATAGATGTGTGAGGGGTCGATTCACTGGGTGTATGGGTTCAAGAGTGCATGTGGAAACAGCTGTATGGGTGGGTGAGTGTGTGTAGGGGTATGTTGGTGTGTGAATGGATGTCTCAGTGGTACATGTGCAAGTAACTACATATGTAAAAGGCAGTATATGTGAGTGATGGTGTATATAAATAACCATATGTGAGAGTCAGTAACTGTGAGAGTGGCTGCATGGATGAGTGTGTATTTCTATCAGTGATTCTATAAGAGAGTCATTATGTGTTAGTATCTGTATGAATGAGTGATGTTGTGTCTGTATAACTGTATTATTGAGTAAATGGAAGCATGATTGATTCTTTGCATCACTGACTAAGTCTGTGAGTAACTTTGGATATGTGGCAGTGTGTGAGTGTCTGTATAGATGTATGAGTGCATATGATAGTGTTATATTGATGAGTGACTGCATGTATGAGTGACTGTATGGGTGAATAAGTGGATGTGTGTGTAGACCTAGAAATCAGTCAGTGCGTATTTAGTAACTGGTATTGATGTGTCTATTTTTCAAAAATGATAGTCTGTATTTTAGAGTTGGTGTATCAAAGGTTATATTCAGGTGTGAGGAGGGGCATCAGATTTTCACGTGGATGATGTCATCAGTGAAGTCATCGGTGATGTCATTTGAGATGTTATCAGTGATGCCATCAGTGATGTCACTGACCATGTCATGAATGATGTAATATGTGATGTCATCATCAGTGCATTGTGGGGGCACGAGTTATAGTTAGCTGAAATATCTATAGTGCCGGAATTTCTATGGTTTTGTACGAGTGAAATGTCCAACTAACTATAACGTTCCTGAAACATATGTTTTTTTCAGTTAATTTCTATGGTTTTGTAAATGCTAATTTCTAACTATAACGGGCCTGAAACCTATGGTTTTTTTTTCTGCAATTTAATGGATGTTTGATACTTTGTTTGCATGTGTGACTATGTGTCTGAGTAACTCTATGGATGAGTGTCACTGTGTAACAGGATGTAAAGGTGTCTAAGTACATATGATGAGTGAGTACATGTATGAGTGTCTGTATAGGACTGTTGGTGAATGAGTGGATATGTGTGTATGTGTGTAGATCTTGGAATTACTGAGTTGGTGTGTTGTAAGTGGTATTGCTATGTCCATTCATTTGGAAATGTTAGTTTCTATTTTTGAGTGTGTGTATCAAAGGTTCTATTATTACGTGGTCATGCTGCAGGTGGTGTTTCAGGGGTTAGGGCAGTGCATCGGTGTTCGGGCAGTGTAGGGGGTCATGCTGGGAGTGGTGTTTAAGGGTTTAGGGCATTGCAGAGGTGTTTGGACAGTGTAGGGGGTTGTGCTGGGGGTGGTGTTTCAGGGTGTAGGGCAGTGCAGCGGTGTTCGGGCACTGTAGGGTGTCGTGCTGGGGGTGGTGTTTCAGGGTTTAGGGTAGTGCAGTGGTTTACAGGCAGTGTAGGGGGTCGTGCTTGGGGTGGTGTTTTAGGGTTCAAGGCAGAGCAGCAGTGTTCGGGCAGTGTAGGGGGTTGTGCTAGGGGTGGTGTTTCAGGGTTTAGGGAAGTGCAGTGGTGTTTGGGCAGTGTAGGGGGTCGTGCATGGGTGGTGTTTCAGGGTTTAGGGCAGAGCAGTGGTGCTTGGGCAATGTAGGGGGTTGTGCTGGGGTGGTGTTTCAGGGTTTAGGGCAGTGCTGTGGTGTTCGGGCAGTGTAGGGTGACTTGCTGGGGGTGGTGTTTCAGGGTTTAGGGCAGTGGTGTTCGGGCAGTGTAGGGGGTTCTGCTTGTGGTGGTGTTTCAGGTATTAGTGCAGTGGTGTTCGGGCAGTGTAGGGGGTCGTGCTGGGGCTGATGTTTCAAGTATCAGGGCAGTGCAGTGATGTTCGGGCAGTGTAGGGGGCGGCTGGGGCTGGTGTTTCAGGGTTCAGGGCAGTGCAGTGGTGTTCGGGCAGTGTAGGGGGTCATGCTGGGGCTGGTGTTTCAGGGTTCAGGGCAGTGCAGTGGTGTTCGGGCAGTGTAGGGTGTCGCGCAGGGATGGTGTTTCAGGGTTTAGGGCAGTGCAGTTTTGTTCGGGCAGTGTAGGGGGTCATGCAGGGGTGGTGTTTCAGGGTTTAGGGCAGTGCAGTGGTGCTCGGGCAGTGTAGGGGGTCGTGCAGGAGGTGGTCTTTCAGGGCTTAGGGCAGTGCAGTAGTGTTTGGGCAGTGTAGGTGGTCTTGCTGGGGGTGGTGTTTCAGGGTTTGGGGCAGTGGTTTTCGGGCAGTGTAGGGGGTGTTGCTGGGGGTGGTGTTTCAGGGTTTAGGGCAGTGGTGTTCAAGCAGTGTAGGGGGTCTTTCTGGGGGTGGTGTTTCAGGGTTTAGGGCAGTGGTGTTTGGGCAGTGTAGGGGGTCTTGCTGGCGGTGGTGTTTCAGTGTTTAGAGCAGTGCAGTGGTGTTCGGGCAGTGTAGGCGGTCGTGCTGGGGCTGGTGTTTCAGGGTTTAGGGTATTACAGTGGTGTTTGTGTAGTGTAGGGGGTCATGCTGGTGATAGTGTTTTAGGGTTTAGGGTAGTACAGTGATGTTTCTGTAGTGTAGGGGGTCATGTTTGGGGTATATTTAGAGTTTAGGGTAGTGCAGTCGTATTTGTGTAGTGTAGGGGGTCGTGCTGGGGGTAGTGTTTTAGGGTTTAGGGCAGTGCATTGGTGTTTGTGTAGTGTAGGGGGTCATGCTGGGGGTAGTGTTTTAGGGTTTAGGGCAGTGCAGTGGTGTTTGGGTAGTGTTGGGTCTCGTGCTGGGGGCAGTGTTTTAGGGTTTACGGCAGTGCTGTGATGTATGGGTAGTGTAGGGGTTCATGCTGGGGTAGTGTTTTAGGGTTTAGGGTAGTGCAGTGCTGTTCGTGTAGTGTAGGGGGTCATGCTGGGGGTGGTGTTTTAGGGTTTAGGGTAGTGCAGTGGTGTTTGAGTAGTGTAGGGGTTGTGCTGAGGATAGATTTAGGGTTTAGGGTAGTGCAGTGGTGTTTGGGTAGTGTAGGCAGTCATGCTGGGGGTAGGTTTAGGGTTTAGGGTAGTTCAGTGGTGTTTGGGTAGTGTAGGGGGTCGTGCTGCGGTAGATTTAGGGTATAGGGTAGTGCAGTGGTGTTTGGGTAGTGTAAGCGGTCATGCTGTGGGTAGATTTAGGGTTTAGGGTAGTGCAGTGGTGTTTGGGTAGTGTAGGGGGTTGTGCTGGGGGTAGATTTAGGGCACGATTCACAGAACTAACTTAAGACAAAATCCTAAACTTACTACTTTTGGTATTCACAGAAGTTAAGATTTTGTCTTAAGTTTGTCTTAAGACAAACTTAAGACAGACTTAAGACAGTCTTAAGACAGACTTAAGACAGACTTAAGACAAACTTAAGACAGACTTAAGACAGACTTAAGACAGACTTAAGACAGACTTAAGTTAGGATTTTGTCTTAAGTTTGTCTTAAGTCTGTCTTAAGTCTGTCTTAAGTCTGTCTTAAGTTTGTCTTAAGTCAGCCTTAAGACTGTCTTAAGTCTGCCTTAAGACTGTCTTAAGTCTGTCTTAAGTTTGTCTTCTGACAAACTTAAGACAAAATCCTAACTTCTGTGAGTACCAAAAGTAGTAAGTTTAGGATTTTGTCTTAAGTTAGTTCTGTGAATCGGCCCCTTAGTGTTTAGGGTTGTGCAGTGGTGTTTTGGTATTATAGGGAGTCGTGCTGGGGGAGTGTTTTAGGGTTTAGGGTAGTGCACTGGTGTTTGGGTAGTGTAGGGGGTCGTGCTAGGGGTAGAGTTTTAGGGTTTAGGGTAGTGTAGTGGTGTTTGGGTAGTGCAGTGGGTCATGCTGGGGGTAGTGGTTTTGGGTTTAGGGTAGTACGGTGGTGTTTGGGTAGTGTAGGAGGTAGTGTTTTAGGGTTTAGGGTAGTGCAGTGGTGTTTGTGTAGTGTAGGGGGTCGTGCTGGGGGTAGTGTTTTAGGGTTTAGGGTAGTGCAGTGGTGTTTGTGTAGTGTAGGGGGTCGTGTTTTAGTGTTTAGGGTAGTGCAGTGGTCTTTGGGTAGTGTAGGGGGTCATGTGGGGGTAGTGTTTTAGGGTTTAGGGTAGTGCAATGGTGTTTGGGTAGTGTAGGGGCTACTGCTGGGGGTAGTGTTTTAGGGTTTAGGGTAGTGCAGTGGTGTTTGGGTAGTGTAGGGGGTAATGCTGGGGTAGTGTTTCAGGTATTAGGGCAGTGGTGTTCGGGCAGTGTAGGGGGTCGTGCTGGGGCTGGTGTTTCAGGTTTTAGGGCAGTGCAGTGGTGTTCGGGCAGTGTAGGGGGCGGCTGGGGCAGATGTTTCAGGGTTCAGGGCAGTGCAGTGGTGTTCGGGCAGTGTAGGAGGTTGTGCTGGGGCTGGTGTTTCAGGGTTCAGGGCAGTGCAGTGGTGTTTGGGCAGTGTAGGGGGTCATGAAAAGTTGTGTTTCAGGGTTTAGGGCAGTGCAGTGGTGCTCGGGCAGTGTAGGGGGTCGTGCAGGAGGTGGTGTTTCAGGGCTTAGGGCAGTGCAGTAGTGTTCGGGCAGTGTAGGTGGTCTTGCTGGGGGTGGTGTTTCAGGGTTTAGGGCAGTGGTTTTCGGGCAGTGTAGGGGGTGTTGCTGGGGGTGGTGTTTCAGGGTTTAGGGCAGTGGTGTTCAAGCAGTGTAGGGGGTCTTGCTGGGGGTGGTGTTTCAGGGTTTAGGGCAGTGGTGTTTGGGCAGTGTAGGGGGTCTTGCTGGCGGTGGTGTTTCAGGGTTTAGGGCAGTGCAGTGGTGTTCGGGCAGTGTAGGCGGTCGTGCTGGTGTTTCAGGGTTTAGGGTATTACAGTGGTGTTTGTGTAGTGTAGGGGGTCATGCTGGTGATAGTGTTTTAGGGTTTAGGGTAGTACAGTGATGTTTGTGTAGTGTAGGGGGTCGTGCTGGGGGTAGTGTTTTAGGGTTTAGGGCAGTGCATTGGTGTTTGTGTAGTGTAGGGGGTCATGCTGGGGGTAGTGTTTTAGGGTTTAGGGCAGTGCAGTGGCGTTTGGATAGTGTTGGGTCTCGTGCTGGGGAATCTGTGGAAAAATTTTATATTTGGTTTTAATATCACTGTATTGTTTTAATCATTGCACTCGGAGCTGTGTTCAATGCTCCTCGGACCATTTTGGTAGGGCAGGTCACACGCTTCAGCTCTTCCCTGACACACCCCCCTCACGTGACTCGCAGACGGCATTATTAGAAGCCGAGAAGCGAGCGCGCAGCGGACATCTCTTTAACAAAGTCCTGGGTACTGTTGGTATCGTTTGGGGAATCTGTGGAAAAGTTTAATATTTGGTTTTAATATCGCTGTATTGTTTTAATCATTGCACTCGGAGCTGTGTTCAATGCTCCTCGGACCATTTTGGTAGGGCAGGTCACACGCTTCAGCTCTTCCCTGACACACCCCCCTCACGTGACTCGCAGACGGCATTATTAGAAGCCGATGAAGCGAGCACGCAGCGGACGCGTGCAGCGGGCGTGCTGCGGGCGTGCCGAAGGCGAGCACGTCTGCGCTCGTCCGCGCCAGCTCCGGGCCTAGGGCCACTCCTCCTGGCCCTGTAGAACTGGCCCACCAGAGCAGCAGGTTATATTACTCTCATTCCCAGCTGATGGACCTTAATTTAGGGACCCCTAGTGATCTGTGCTTATGTCTGCCCCCTGCTACCTGTTTACAATCTACACCGGCCTTATGCCCAGGGTGCAATTTCGCTCTCCCCCGTCCCTCCCCTGTAAAGTACACCACTGGCTTGGATCCAATTCTCATGCCCCATATTCGAGTAGCACTCATTAATGTCCGTTCTCTCCCGAGTCATTGTTGGGAAATAAGGGAATTTATTACTACTCAGGAGCTTGATATTTTGTTTATCACGGAATCCTGGGGAGATGCCTCCTCGGGCCCGGATTTTTGTTCAGCCACCCCAGAGGGTTTCTGTGTGGTGAGACAAGACAGAACCACGGGAAGAGGAGGTGGCTTAGCCATAATTTATAAAGCTAACCTAAGAGTTAAAATTGACCCTCTAAGTCGACCATACTGTAAAGCGTTTTTTTTTGCTATCTCACTCAACCACAATCAGGCCTTTAAGGGGATTTTGTTATATCGCCCCCCTGGCCCTCACGCGCGTTTCCTTCTGGCTCTGGAAGAATTTGTAGAATTCTCATTAAGCCATTCGGACTTCACCATCCTAGGTGACTTCAATTTTCACCTAGAGGACCTCGAGAATAAAGACACTTCTCAACTAACAGCCGACTTACAAGTGGCCGGTTTATCTCAATTAGTAGACGTCCCCACACATCAAGCTGGACATACGCTGGACGGGCTGTTTACTAACAAGCCCAAGCTTTCCTTATCCTTAGTAAGTCCTGTGGTATGGTTGGACCATTCCGCTGTAATCTTCACCATCCAGGCAAACAACTCCAACCTTTCCAAACCTATGCCCCGTATCTCCATCAGCTCTAGAGCCTGGAAGAACTTCGATCACTCACTTCTTTCCCAGACTCTAGTAGACTCCCGGTACGAGGCTTCCCCCAATTCCAGCGTAATGTCCAGCAGATACCAGGAATGGATTTCTGATGCAGTGAACCATGTGGTCCCTACTAAATCTTTTATCTCAAACAGGGTATTACCATCTGCTCCCTGGTTCACAGACGATCTTCGCTTACAGCGTCAACACTGTAGGAACCTGGAAAGGCGGTGGCGAAAGCACTATAATCCTGTCGATAGGCAGACTTATAAAGGTGCCTTGGCACTATACAAGAAACACATTGTGAAATGTAAAAGTACCTTCTTCCTGGCCCAAATTGAATCAGCTCACAATTCAGCTAAAAAGCTGTTTCAGGTAGTTGACATCCTGTCCAATCCCCCTACAGGCCCTCCGACGGAACCCTCTCAAGTTCTGTGCAATGCGTTGGCCAGCTTTTTTTTTACTAAGGTCTCCAGGATCTACTCATTGTTTTCTCTCCCTACTCGCTCAACTACACCTGTTTCTCTCTCTTCTACGCCCGAGTTCACCAACTTCTGTCTGGTCTCAATTGAACATATCAGTAGGTTGGTTACCTCCATCAAGTCCGGCTCCCCGTTTGACCCATGTCCCCCCGTGATATTGAACACTCTTGCTGAGGTCATAGCACCTCCCCTCACGGATCTTTGTAACTCCATTTTCCATTCAGGTATATACCCGGAAGTCTGGAAAAAGGCAGTAATTAAACCATTACTGAAAAAACCATCTCTAGATCCCACTGACTCAGCTAGCTATAGGCCTATTGCTTATCTACCTTTCCCGGCCAAAATATTTGAGTCAGTTATGAACCTGCAATTATCTTGAGTTCATGGACCATCACAATTTATTAGATGATACTCAGTTTGGGTTCAGGAAATATCACGGCACAGAAACGGCCTTGGTAAAGGCTTCCGATGAGATCAGATCCATCATGGATCTGGGGGGGGCAGCGATCTTGGTGCTCCTTGATCTGTCTGCCGCCTTCGACACGGTCGACCACTCCATCTTGGTCGACCGTGTCGCATCCATGGGGGTAACTCATCGCGCAAAAGATCTCATTGCTTCATTTCTGGCCAACCGAACTCAAGCGGTGAAACTGGGTAACTTCTACTCACCCACCTTCACTCTTCCTTGTGGGGTCCCTCAGGGATCTTCGCTAAGCCCCACACTATTTAATATATATGTGGCGGACCTGGCGAGGGTTATAAAAGCTCACAAGCTGCAGCTAACCACCTACGCTGACGACACCCAACTGGTGCTGGCTGTTCATAAAGATGGTCCTGCAGTCGCCGCTAATTTCCAAGAAGGGATGATGGCCATCAGCTCATGGATGGCGGATAACAGTTTGAAATTGAACTCGGATAAGACCGAGGTACTGACCTTTGGCAGGCCTTCTCCTGAGTGGTCTTCGATCTGGTGGCCCAGTAATATGGGCCCCCCCCCCACTCCAGTGACCAAGGTCAGGAATCTCGGCATCATGTTCAATAACAAACTGTCTTTTAAGCATCACATCAACGCTGTGGCGGCATCCTCCTTTTATATGCTGAGGAAAATCAAGAAGTTGCTGCCATACCTTCCCTCAAATGCTGGAAAAACCTTAATTACTACCCTTGTTTTTTCAAGAATGGACTATGGCAATGGCCTCTTCCTCAATGCTCAGGAGCAGGTGTTAGCCAAGTTGCAATCAGTACAGAACGCGGCAGCCAGATTGCTGCTCAATGTTCCATTTCGTCATCCTACTTCCGCGGCCATACACCAATTGCACTGGCTGAGAGTAAAGAGGCGGATAAAGTTCAAGGCTTTATGTATTGCCTATAAAGCTATTCATGATTCAGGACCTAAGTTCCTGAAGGACGCTTTCCGTATCTATGTTCCTAAAAGAACTTTACGCTCAGAACTTCCACATGTGGTGATAGACGCTTTCTGGTGGCAACTCCCAGGCTGTGGAATTCCCTCCCATTGGCTATAAAAACTGCCCCCACCCTCATGATGTTTCGCAAGCTCCTAAAGACTTGGTTATTTAACCAGTAATCTCCTTAGATGTCTTTGTTTCTGGGAAGTTCTACATGCGCCGAGACACCCTAGGGTATTCGTGCGCAATAAAAATCTTAAAAACATAAACATAAACAGTGTTTTGGGGTTTACGGCAGTGCCGTGATGTATGGGTAGTGTAGGGGTTCATGCTGGGGTAGTGTTTTAGGGTTTAGGGTAGTGCAGTGGTGTTCGTGTAGTGTAGGGGGTCATGCTGGGGGTGGTGTTTTAGGGTTTAGGGTAGTGCAGTGGTGTTTGAGTAGTGTAGGGGTTGTGCTGAGGATAGATTTAGGGTTTAGGGTAGTGCAGTGGTGTTTGGGTAGTGTAGGCAGTCATGCTGGGGGTAGATTTAGGGATTAGGGTAGTGCAGTGGTGTTTGGGTAGTGTAGGGGGTCATGCTGCGGTAGATTTAGGGTATAGGGTAGTGAAGTGGTGTTTGAGTAGTGTAGGGGTTGTGCTGAGGATAGATTTAGGGTTTAGGGTAGTGCAGTGGTGTTTGGGTAGTATAGGCAGTCATGCTGCGGTAGATTTAGGGTATAGGGTAGTGAAGTGGTGTTTGGGTAGTGTAAGCAGTCATGCTGGGGGTAGATTTAGGGTTTAGGGTAGTGCAGTGGTGTTTGGGTAGTGTAGGGGGTTGTGCTGGGGGTAGATTTAGGGCACGATTCACAGAACTAACTTAAGACTAAATCCTAAACTTACTACTTTTGGTATTCACAGAAGTTAGGATTTTGTCTTAAGTGTGTCTTAAGACAAACTTAAGACAGTCTTAAGACAGACTTAAGACAGACTTAAGTTAGGATTTTGTCTTAAGTCTGTCTTAAGTCTGTCTTAAGTCTGTCTTAAGTCTGTCTTAAGTTTGTCTTAAGTCAGCCTTAAGACTGTCTTAAGTCTGTCTTAAGACTGTCTTAAGTCTGTCTTAAGTTTGTCTTCAGACAAACTTAAGACAAAATCCTAACTTCTGTGAATACCAAAAGTAGTAAGTTTAGGATTTTGTCTTAAGTTAGTTCTGTGAATCGGCCCCTTAGTGTTTAGGGTTGTGCAGTGGTGTTTTGGTATTATAGGGAGTCGTGCTGGGGGAGTGTTTTAGGGTTTAGGGTAGTGCACTGGTGTTTGGGTAGTGTAGGGGGTTGTGCTAGGGATAGAGTTTTAGGGTTTAGGGTAGTGTAGTGGTGTTTGGGTAGTGCAGTGGGTTATGCTGGGGGTAGTGGTTTTGGGTTTAGGGGAGTGCAGTGGTGTTTGGGAAGTGTAGGGGGTACTGCTGGGGGTAGTGTTTTAGGATTTAGGGTAGTGCGGTGGTGTTTGGGTAGTGTAGGAGGTAGAGTTTTAGGGTTTTAGGGTAGTGCAGTGGTGTTTGTGTAGTGTAGGGGGTCGTGTTTTAGTGTTTAGGGTAGTGCAGTGGTCTTTGGGTAGTGTAGGGGGATATGTGGGGGTAGTGTTTTAGGGTTTATGGTAGTGCAGTGGAGTTTGGGTAGTGTAGGGGGTTGTGCTGGGGGTAGTGTTTTAGGGTTTAGGGTAGTGCAGTGGTGTTTGGGTAGTATAGGGGGTCGTGATGGGGGTAGTGGTTTAGGGTTTAGGGCAGTGCAGTGGTGTTTGGGTAGTGTAGGGGGTCCTGCTGGGAGTAGTGTTTTAGGGTTTAGGGTAGTGCAATGGTGTTTGGGTAGTGTAGGGGCTACTGCTGGGGGTAGTGTTTTAGGGTTTAGGGTAGTGCAGTGGTGTTTGGGTAGTGTAGGGGTAATGCTGGGGTAGTGTTTCAGGTATTAGGGCAGTGGTGTTCGGTCAGTGTAGGGGGTCGTGCTGTGGCTGGTGTTTCAGGTATCAGGGCAGTGCAGTGGTGTTCGGGCAGTGTAGGGGGTGGCTGGGGCTGATGTTTCAGGGTTCAGGGCAGTGCAGTGGTGTTCAGGCAGTGTAGGAGGTTGTGCTGGGGCTGGTGTTTCAGGGTTCAGGGCAGTGCAGTGGTGTTTGGGCAGTGTAGGGGGTCATGCAGGGTGGTGTTTCAGGGATTAGGGCAGTGCAGTGGTGCTCGGGCAGTGTAGGGGGTCGTGCAGGAGGTGGTGTTTCAGGGCTTAGGGCAGTGCAGTAGTGTTCGTGCAGTGTAGGTGGTCTTGCTGGGGGTAGTGTTTCAGGGTTTAGGGCAGTGGCTTTCGGGCAGTGTAGGGGGTGTTGCTGGGGGAAGTGTTTCAGGGTTTAAGGCAGTGGTGTTCAAGCAGTGTAGGGGGTCTTGCTGGGGGTGGTCTTTCAGGGTTTAGGGCAGTGGTGTTTGGGCAGTGTAGGGGGGCTTGCTGGCAGTGGTGTTTCAGGGTTTAGGGCAGTGCAGTGGTGTTCGGGCAATGTGGGCCGTCGTGCTGGGACTGGTGTTTCAGGATTCAGGGCAGTGCAGTGGTTTTCTGGCAGTTTAGGGGGTTGTGCTGGGGCTGGTGTTTCAGGGTTTAGGGTATTGCAGTGGTGTTTGTGTAGTGTAGGGGGTCATGCTGGTGATAGTGTTTTAGGGTTTTGGGTAGTACAGTGATGTTTGTGTAGCGTAGGGGGTCGTGCTTGGGGAAGATTTAGAGTTTAGGGTAGTGCAGTCGTATATGTGTAGTGTAGGGGGTCGTGCTGGGGGTAGTGTTTTAGGGTTTAGGGCAGTGCATTGGTGTTTGTGTAGTGTAGGGGGTCATGCTGGGGTAGTGTTTTAGGGTTTAGGGCAGTGCAGTGGTGTTTGGGTAGTGTTGGGTCTCGTGCTGGTGGCAGTGTTTTAGGGTTTACGGCAGTGCCATGATGTATGGGTAGTGTAGGGGGTCGTGCTGGGGTAGTGTTTTAGGGTTTAGGGTAGTGCAGTGGTGTTCGTGTAGTGCAGAGGGTCATGCTGGGGGTAGTGTTTTAGGGTTTAGGGTAGTGCAGTGGTGTTTGAGTAGTGTAGGGGTCGTGCTGAGGATAGATTTAGGGTTTAGGGTAGTGCAGTGGTGTTTGGGTAGTGTAGGCAGTCATGCTGGGGGTAGATTTAGGGTTTAGGGTAGTGCAGTGGTGTTTGGGTAGTGTAGGCGGTCATGCTGGGGGTAGATGTAGGGTTTAGGGTAGTGCAGTGGTGTTTGTGTAGTGTAGGCGGTCATGCTGGGGGTAGATGTAGGGCTTAGGGTAGTGCAGAGGTGTTTGTGTAGTGTAGGGGGTCATGTTTTAGGGTTTAGGGTAGTGCAGTGGTCTTTGGGTAGTGTAGGGCGTCATGTGGGGTTAGTGTTTTAGGGTTTATGGTAGTGCAGTGGAGTTTGGGTAGTGTAGGGGGTTGTGCTGGAGGTAGTGTTTTAGGGTTGAGGGTAGTGCAGTGGTGTTTGGGTAGTATAGGGGGTCGTGCTGGGGGTAGTGGTTTAGGGTTTAGGGCAGTGCAGTGGTGTTTGGGTAGTGTAGGGGGTCCTGCTGGGAGTAGTGTTTTAGGGTTTAGGGTAGTGCAATGGTGTTTGGGTAGTGTAGGGGCTACTGCTGGGGGTAGTGTTTTAGGGTTTAGGGTAGTGCAGTGGTGTTAGGGTAGTGTAGGGGTAATGCTGGGGGCAGTGTTTTAGGGTTTAGTGTTGTGCAGTGGTGTTTGGGTAGTGTAGGGGGTCATGTTGGGGGTAGTGTTTTAGGGTTTAGGGTAGTGCATTGGTGTTTATGTAGTAAAGGGGGTCAAGCTGGGGGGTAGTGTTTTAGGGTTTAGGGCAGTGCAGTGGTGTTTTTCTGGTATAGGGATTGTGCTGGGGGTACTGTTTTTGGGTTTGGTGCAGAGCAGTGGTGTTTGGTTAGTATAGAGGTTCATGCTGGGGGTAATGTTTATGGGTTTAGGACAGTGCAGTGGTGTTCGGGTAGTATAGGGGTCATGCTGTGGGTGGTGTTTTAGGGTTTAGGGCAGTGCATTGGTGTTCGGGCTGTGTAGGGGGTTGTGCTGAGGGTGGTGTTTTAGGTGTTAGGGCAGTGCAGTGGTGTTCATGCATTTTAGAGGGTCTTGCTGGGGTGGTGTTTCAGGGTTTAGGGCAGTGGTGTTCGGGCAGTGTAGGGGATCTTGCTGGGGTGGTGTTTCATGGTTTAGGGCAGTGCAGTGGTGTTTGGGCAGTGTAGGGGGTTGTGCTGGGGCTGGTGTTCAGGGATCAGGGCAGTGCAGTGGTTTTCCGGCAGGGTAGGGGCTCGTGCTGTGGTTGGTGATTCAGGGTTCAGGGCAGTGGTCTTCGGGAAGTGTAGGGGGTTTTGCTAGGGGTAGTGTTTCAGGGTTTAGGGCAGTGGTGTTCGGGCAGTGTAGGGGGTCGTGCTGGGGCTGGTGTTTCAGGGTTTAGTGCAGTGCACTGGTGTGTGTGTAGCATAGGGGGTTATGCTGGTGGTAGTGTTTTAGGGTTTAGGGTAGTGCAGTGATGTTTGTGTAGTGTAGGGTGTCATGCTTGGTGTAGATTTAGGGTTTAGGGTAGTGCACTGGTGTTTGTATAGTGTAGGGTGTCGTGCTGGGGATAGTGTTTTAGGGTTAACGGCCATGCATTGGTGTTTGTGTAGTGTAGAGGGTCATGCTGGGGTAGTGTTTTAGGGTTTAGGGCAGTGCAGTGGTGTTTGGGCAGTGTAGGGGGTCATGCTGGAGGCAATGTTTTAGGGTTTGCGGTAGTGCAGTGATGTTTGGGTAGTGTTGGGGGTCATGCTGGGGTAGTGTTTTAGGGTTTAGGGTAGTGCTATTGTGTTGGTGTAGTGTAGGGAGTCATGCTGGAGGTAGATTTAGGGGTTAGGGTAGTGCAGTGGTGTTTGGGTAATGTAGGGGGTCGTGCTGGGGTAGATTTAGTGTTTAGGGTAGTGCAGTAGTGTTTTGGTAGTATAGGGAGTCGTGCTGGGGGGAGTGTTTTAGGGTTTAGGGTAGTGCAGTAGTGTTTGGGTAGTGTAGGGGGTTCTGCTGGGGGTAGTGTTTTAGGGTTTAGGGTAGTGCAGTGGTGTTTGGGTAGTGTAGCGGGTCGTGCTGGGGGTAGTGGTTTAGGGTTTAGGGGAGTGTAGTGATGTTTGGGTAGTGTAGGGGGTACTGCTGGGGTGGTGTTTCAGGGTTTAGGGCAGTGCAATGGTGTTCTGGCAGTGTAGGGCGTCATGCTGGGGGTGGTGTTTTAGGGTTTAGAGAAGTGCAGTGGTGTTCAGGTAGTGTAGGGGGTCGAGCTGGGGACGGTGTTTTAGGGTTTAGGGCAGTGCAGTGGTGTTTGGGCAGAGTAGGGGGTTGTGCTGGGGTGGTGTTTAAGAGTTTAGGGCAGTGATGTTCGGGCACTGTAGAGGGTCTTGCTGGGGGTGGTGTTTTAGATTTTAGGGCAGTGCAGTTGTGTTCGAGCAGTGTAGGGGGCTGTGCTGGGGCTGGTGTTTCAGGGTTTAGGGTAGTGCAGTGGTGTTCGGGCAGTGTAGGGTGTCGTGCTGGGGCTGGTGTTTCAGGGTTTTGGGCAGAGCAGTGGTGTTCAGGCAGTGTAGGGGGTCGTGCTGGGGCTGGTGTTTCAGGAGTTTAGGGCAGTGCACTGGTGCTCTGACAGTGTAGGGGGTCGTGGAGGGGGTGGTGTTTCAGGGTTTAGGGCAGTGCAGTGTTGTTCAGGCAGTGTAGGGTGTCTTGCTGGGGGTTGTGTTTCAGGGTTTAGGGCAATGGTGTTTGGGAAGTGTAGGGGGTCTTGCTGGGGGTGGTGTTTCAGGGTTTAGGGCAGTGGTGTTCGGGCAGTTTAGGGGGTCTTGCTGGGGGTGGTGTTTTAGGGTTTAGGGCAGTGCAGTGGTGTTCAGGCAGTGTAGGGGGTCGTGGTGGGGCTGGTGTTTCAGGGTTCAGGGCAGTGCAGTGGTGTTCCGGCAGTGTTGGGGGTCTTGCTGGGGCTGATGATTCAGGGTTCAGGTCAGTGGTCTTCGGGCTGTGTAGGGGTCTTGCTGGGGGTGGTGTTTCAGGGTTTAGGGCAGTGGTGTTCGGGCAGTGTAGGGGGTCTTGCTGGGGGTGGTGTTTTAGGGTTTAGGGCAGTGCAGTGGTGTTTGGGCAGTGTAGGGGGTCGTGCTGGGGTGGTGTTTTAGGGTTTAGGGCAGTGCAGTGGTGTTTGGGCAGTGTAGGGGGTCGTGCTGGGGTGGTGTTTTAGGGTTTAGGGCAGTGATGTTCGGGCACTGTAGGGGGTCATGCTGGGGCTGGTGTTTCAGGGTTTAGGGTAGTGCAGTGGTGTTCGGGCAGTGTAGGGTGTCGTGCTGGGGCTGGTGTTTCAGGGTTTTGGGCAGAGCAGTGGTGTTCAGGCAGTGAAGGGGGTCGTGCTGGTGTTGGTGTTTCGGTGTTTAGGGCAGTGCACTGGTGCTCTGACAGTGTAGGGGGTCATGGAGGGGGTGGTGTTTCAGGGTTTAGGGCAGTGCAGTGTTGTTCGGGCAGTGTAGGGTGTCTTGCTGGGGGTTGTGTTTCAGGGTTTAGGGCAATGGTGTTTGGGAAGTGTAGGGGGTCTTGCTCGGGGTGGTGTTTCAGGGTTTAGGGCAGTGGTGTTCGGGCAGTTTAGGGGGTCTTGCTGGGGGTGGTGTTTCACGGTTTAGGGCAGTGCAGTGGTGTTCAGGCAGTGTAGGGGGTCATGGTGGGGCTGGTGTTTTAGGGTTCAGGGCAGTGCAGTGGTGTTCCGGCAGTGTTGGGGGTCTTGCTGGGGCTGGTGATTCAGGGTTCAGGTCAGTGGTCTTCGGGCAGTGTAGAGGGTCTTGCTGGGGGTGGTGTTTCAGGGTTTAGGGCAGTGCAGTGGTGTTCAGGGAGTGTAGGGGCCGTGCTGGGGCTGGTCATTCAGGGTTTAGGGTAGTGCATTGGTGTTTGTGTAGTATAGGGGGTTATGCTGATGCTAGTGTTTTAGGGTATTGCCGTGGTGTTGGTGTAGTGTAGGGGGTCATGCTGGAGGTAGATTTAGGTTTAGGGTAGTGCAGTGGTGTTTGGGTAATGTAGGGGGTCGTGCTTGGGGTAGATTTAGTGTTTAGGGTAGTGCAGTCGTGTTTTGGTAGTATAGGGAGTCCTGCTGGGGGGAGTGTTTTAGGGTTTAGGGTAGTGCAGTGGTGTTTGGGTAGTGTAGGGGGTTCTGCTGGGGGTAGTGTTTTAGGGTTTAGGGTAGTGCAGTGGTGTTTGGGTAGTGTAGCGGGTCGTGCTGGGGGTAGTGGTTTAGGATTTAGGGGAGTGCAGTGGTGTTTGGGTAGTGTAGGGGGTACTGCTGGGGGTAGTGTTTTAGGGTTTAGGGTAGTGCAATGGTGTGTGGGTAGTTTAGGGGGTACTGCTGTGAGTAGTGTTTTAGGGTTTAGGGTAGTGCAGTGGTGTTTGGGTAGTGTAGGGGGTCGTGCTGGGGTTAGTGTTTTAGGGTTTAGGGTAGTGCAGTGGTGTTTGTGTAATGTAGGGAGTAGTGTTTTAGGGTTTCGGATAGTGCAGTTTTATTTGGGTAGTATAGGGGGGTCATGCTGGGGGTAGTGTTTTAGGGTTTAGGGTAGTACAGCAGTGTTTGTGTATTGTAGGGGGTCGTGTTTTAGGGTTTAGGGTAGTGCAGTGGTCCTTGGGTAGTATAGGGGATCATGCGGGGTTACTGTTTGTCTTAGGGTTTATGGTAGTATAGTGGTGTTTGGGTAGTGTAGGGGTTGTGCTGGGGGTAGTGTTTTAGGGTTTAGAGTAGTCTTTGGGTAGTGTAGGGGGTCGTGCTGGGGGTGGTGTTTTAGGGTTTTGGGTAGTGCAGTGGTGTTTGTGTAGTATAGGGGGTCATGCTGGGGGTGGTGTTTTAGGGTTTAGGGCAGAGCAGTGGTGTTCGGGCAGTGTAGGGGGTCATGCTGGGGGGGGTGTTTTAAGGGTTTAGTGCAGTGGTGTTCGGACAGAATAGGGGGTCATGCTGGGGATGGTGTTTTAGGGTTTAGGGCAGTGCAGTGGTGTTTGGGCAGTGTAGGGGGTCGTGCTGGGGTGGTTTTTTAGGCTTTAGGGCTGTGCAGTGGTGTTCGGGCAGTGTAGGGGGTCATGAGGGGGGTAGTGTTTCAGGGTTTAGGGCAGTGCAGTGGTGTTCGGGCAGTGTAGCTCTTCATGCTGGGGGTTGTGTTTCAGGGTTTAGGGCAGTGCAGTGGTGTTCAAGCAGTATAGGGGGTTGTGCTGTGGGTGGTGTTTCAGGGTTTAGGGCAGTGATTTTCGGGCAGTGTAGGGGGTCTTGCTGGGGGTGGTGTTTCAGGGTTTAGGGCAGTGCAACTGTGTTCGGTCAGTGTAGGGGGTGTGCTGGGGCTCATGTTTCAGTGTTTAGGGTAGTGCAGTGGTGTTTGGGCAGTGTAGGGGGTCGTGCTGGGCTGGTGTTTCAGGGTTTTGGGCAGAGCAGTGATTTTCAGGCAGTGTAGGGGGTCGTTCTGGTGCTGTTGTTTCAGGGTTTAGGGTAGTGCAGTGGTGTTCGGGCAGTGTACGGGGTCTTGCTGGGGGTGGTGTTTCGGGGTTTAGGGCAGTGGTGTTTGGGTAGTGTAGGGGGTCTTTCTGGGGGTGGTTTTTCAGGGTTTAGGGCAGTGCAGTTGTGTTTGGGCAGTGTATGGGGTCTTGCCAGGGGTAGTGTTTCAGGATTTAGGGCAGTGCAGTGGTGTTCGGGCAGTGTAGGGGGTCATGCTGGGGGTGGTGTTTCAATGTTTAGGGCAGTGCAGTAGTGTTCAGGCAGTGTAGGGGGTCGTACGGGGGGGTGTTTCAGGGCTTAGGGCAGTGCAATGGTGTTCGGGCAGTGTAGGGGGTCGTGCTGGGGGTGGTGTTTCAGGGTTTAGGGCAGTGCAGTGGTGTTCGGGCACTGTAGGCGGTCATGCTGGGGGTAGTGTTTCAGGGTTTAGGGCAGTGCAGTGGTGTCTGGGCAGTGTAAGGGTCATGCTGGGGTAGTGTTTCAGGATTTAGGGCAGTGCAGTGGTGTTCATGCAGTGTAGGGGTTTGTGCTGGGGTAGTGATGTAGGGTTTAGGACAGTGCAGTGGTGTTTGTTTGGTGCGCAGTGCATGCGCTGCGTCGCTATGCTAGACCTAAAAAGCATTGCACCAAGATGGCTGCCAACACTTCCTGGATTGAAGTGTTGGCAGCCAATTAGAGCCAAGCTTGTGCTTGTGTAGTTAGGTCCCGCCCAGATATATAAAGATTTTTTTCCTTTACTATATCAAAAACTACTGAATGGATTTACACCCTTTGTAAAAAAAAGTCGCTTTATGAACCAAGCACTACCTTTTTGCCAAATTTGGTGTAATTCTGTTCATCAGTTTCAGCTGTAACCGTGTCTAAAGTTTCCTATGGGAAATGGATTTTTTGACCTCTATTTTTTTAATATCTCAGGAACTACTGAATGGATTTACACCATTTAAGGACAAGGACTCTTCCTGAAGCAAGGGCTACCTTTTTGCCAAATTTGGAGTAATTCCGTTCAGGAGTTCGGGCTGTAGCTTAGTCTAAAGTTTCCCATGGAAAATAACATGGGGAAAATGTGTTATGGGACCCCCCTTTTTTCTCGGCCCCTGCTAGACGAATCACCCCCGAAACTTTTGAGAAAGGAGCTGACCGGAGCGGGCCACTAGTTTTGAAAATGTCGCAAACATTTGTCAACCGGGGCCAAAGTTATTGGAGAAAAAAACGCTTTGCCTTTGGAAACTAGGTCCTAACTATAACTACCTACTGGCGACCGCCAGTAGGTAATATACATATATTTATTTATATATGTATATACATATTTATATATACACACACACACGTACATATGTGGAAGGCAGACGGGCACGAACGAGCAGAGGACGCACAGCAGCAGTTCTTATTTCCACATATCTTATTTACCATCCTGTTGATTGGATGATTTATCTCCTTCCATGACTTACATCAGCCCTTGTTGCCGAGAACCTTGACTGACACTTTTGCCCAGGTCCCTGCCAGCCAGCCCCATGGGAGGAGTCACGAGCGCAGGAGCGCTACAAGAGACGCTGGCGAACCGGAGGAGTGGGAGCCCTTGTTGCTGAGAACCTTGACTGACACTTTTGCCCAGGTCCCTGCCAGCCGGCCCCGCGGGAGGAGTCACAAGCGCAGGAGCGCTACAAGAGACGTGGGTGAACCCACTGCGTGAGGACACGCGCGCGGATGCCGAGCGTGCGAAGACCGGGCCAAGACGGGCCCGTCTGAGCCCGTCCGAGGTCGTTTGAGGACGGGCCGGGCCCTCTCTCTTTGTATATCAAGCTTCCTCAGGATTGTGTGTCTTTGATTCGGGCGTTCACAATCTTGTGAACCTCAGAGGTACTGTAACTTTAACTGACTTTTACTGGATTGTAGGAGGCCTATGGTATTGAAAATCTTTTTAAACTGTGTATCATTTCCCTAACTTAGGTTTATTTGGTTTTTACCTGATGCTCTAAGGCCTCACCCAGTAGATACAATTATCATCGAAATGGGGAAAAGGAAATTATTAACCAGCCAGATCCCACTTACGAAAGGGATTATCGGGGACACACAACAAACACTGCTCTCATATTTGACAGGGATAATGGGAGCAATTGAGAGGCAGATATCCTCAGTAGAGGAGTCGTTAGAAGTAAATACAAAATTTGTCGGTGAAGACGATAATACACTAGCCAAGGTGGAAACCGAGAACACAAACGTAGGGGCTCCCAGCTCCAGTCTCCGTGAAAACCGCTCTATACAGCACACAACAGATACGATTGAGCATATAAGTGATCTGGATTCCTTTAGCCTGCCGCCACAAAAGCGGACAAAGATGCCTCTGAAATTAACCAAATATATAGAGTTAATAGATTCTGCGAACCCCATTAAAACCAATACACCTGAAAGAGCGAAACAATTAAAAAATGTGCTAGCAGGGAAAAGAACAGCATTGAAGGTGTTCTCAGAAAGACCTCAGGTAGAGAAAAACACTAAGGCTAAATCAAAGGAAGCCGACATTAGGAATTTAACTACACTGGTATCCAACCTAGACCACTTTCTAAGGGTTTCAATCGCAAAGATCGAGGGAAGAGTAAACACGATAGAGCATATCTTAGCGGGTCTTTCTGATATAGTAGCCCCCAAACACTCACCAAGCATTCGCCATGAAAGTCACGTCGGTGGAAAGGATACAGGGGGGGGTGGCATAGCACAGAAAGAGCAAGGTCAGACTGCCCTATTTGAAGATTGGGCAAATTTAAGTAGACCCCAAGATAATGCTGAGGACCATCAACTGAGTCTTAATAACAAAAAACGCAATAGAAATAGAGAAATGGAAACCCCCAGCTCTAGGCCGATTCCCTCTTACAAACAAAAAGAAGTCAGACTTATAAATGAGACACCTATAGATCAATTACATTTAGATCTACCACCAGCTTGTACCCTGTACACAATATTAGCCAACACACCTAAGCTGAGACCAGAAGAAAATGAAACCTGGGAAAGTTTAAGGAACAAAGCGCTTAACTGGTTAAGCAGAAGAGTGGGTATAACCCATCAACTCTACACGGATTTCAAAATGGTTAGGAGGATAAACTGGGTAGGAAAAGATCACAAGACTCTCCATGGGACTGTATAGTGCTAACTTTTAAATCTCCTAATTTAGTATAAAGGATCTTATGGAAAGGGGAAAATGGGTGTCTAAATACAGAGTACATTAACATTCTCCCCTTAGGATATTTTAATAAGCCTGCAAACGTAATGGGGAGGGATGGCACAGATCGAGCACATGGAAAAAGTACCGGCTACCTCCATAGTATTATGTTGAAAAATCGTTATACACCACTGACCTCCTTAGAGGAGATAGATTGACTGGGCAATTGTTCAAATGACCCTTCTGACGTCCCTGCACACGCTTCCCCCCAGAGCTGCCAAGTACAGGACAGAAACAATGAAAGAGAAAATAGTCTCTCCTTAATTGAGGGAGCTATTACAAATAGCCCCTGCCCTGAGACCATCTTAGCAATAGGCACGGCACCCGGTAACATTTACAATCTGCACTCACCTGTAGGAATAAGCTGCCAGTACTCGATAGATATACACAGAGTAAATAATACCGATAGGGCAGACAAGTTAGTTCTTCCACAAGATGAAGTGCATAGCAGGATATCGCCGCCTAGTCTACACAGTCCCCCACATATTGATAATCAAACCCAGAGATCAGCTACCACAAATAGTATTACGGTACTCTTTTGGAATATTGCAGGACTACAGTCCAAACCACATAATCGGTTATGGCAAAATTTTGTGAGCAAATTTGACATACTTTGCCTGCAGGAAACTTGGTCCTTGAAAGAAAATCATATTGAAGGCTATAAGACTTTTAATACATCAGCCCTGCCATCGGCAAGTGGGAGGCCAAAGCGTGGCCTGTTTATATATGTGGCAAATTTGCTAAAGATAACTAAAGTAGGGCTGATTTTCTCTGAACCTAATTATCAAGTATTGGTTATGAAAATAGATAAGCGAAACACAGTCATTTTGGTAAATTTTCATAATAATGCACAAAGGGAACACATAATTGATATGTTAAAACAGCTTAGAAATGCAATGTTGAATACTGTGAATGTCAACAGGGACAACGTATTACTAGTTTGGGGGTGTGACTTTAACACTGCTTTATGTCTACACAGTGATGATGTATTATGTAGCCTAGCAGATGAAAGAGAATATAACCTCCCTAATTTTTCCCATAGCTTACAGGGTGACGCCTTAAACGAGATTTTATTTTTTCTAGATATGGGTTTTGCAAACGTGTTGACCTCGCCACCTACCACGTTCACGCAGACGTTCCATGGAAGAGGGTCGAATACAATCATAGACTTCATAATAACCCCAAACAGGTCTGCTTCTAGGGTTCTAAGTTTTAAAACCCATAACAATGTTTTAAGTGATCACTTCCCCAAAGCTTGGAGATATCAGTTGCATCAAAAATAAGGATAGCACACTCCGAAAGGATTCAGCAACGACAGGGTCTAGTAATAAATTAAACAAATGGATACTCATTAAAATGGGCCCAGGTAGAACCATCTGTAGTTATGAAAGTAGTGGTGGAAAACAGTATGGAAGATATCTTGAAATGTCTAGATGAGACTACACCACATGAAGACATATTAGGGTCTTATTTCTGTATAACAGACACTATAAGGAACACACTGAAAAGGGAAGTGAAAAATGGGAAAGAAAAGAAAGCTGGTTGGTTTGATAATAATTGTACGAGAGCATATACTACCTTAAAGCACACCCTGCATAAAAAGGAACGGGATAGAGTGGAAATAGCACGATGCAGAAACACATATAATCTAGCTTTAAAAACAAGAAAAAGAGAAATAAAAATGAACGCTTGGGCCGATTTACACAAGGCAAGTATAGAGGGGGACAGTATTACATTTTGGCGTGACTAAAAATTGCAATTCATGAAGGATAGGTAGACCACTTCTCCAAAATGTATGCCAAGAAAAAGGAGGCTAGCAATCGAACTGTCTGTCCCTTATTTTCTAGCCCCACAAATGAGCCCTTCCCAATTAATATAGATTTTAGTCTAGATGAAGTTCAACTTGCTTTGAAAGCTAGTAAGGGCGGAAAGGCACCGGAACCAGATGGGGTACCTGTAGACATATTTAAACAAAATATGGAACTATGGGGCCCCATAATAAAGCAAGTCCTTGCAGCAGATTGCAAGGTAGGACTCATAGGAACTTGGTCTGAGTCTTTAACCCCTTCAGCGCGGCGCGGATTCCCCCGCGGTGCTGAAGGGTTCGAGCGCGGGCGGGGCCATGACGGAACGGTTCCGTCATGAGCACAGCTCAACCGATGCTCATGACGGAACCGTTCCGTCATGAGCATGGAAGGGGTTAATGGTCCCAATTTTCAAGAAAGATGATAGACAAAACCCAACAAGCTATCGGCCAATCTCCCTATTAGATTCGGTGGAAAAGGTGTTAGGTCGCATCATTTTAAACCGTCTCCAGGAATGGGCTGAAGATAATAATATTTTAACGGACCTACAATTTGGATTTAGGGAAGGTTTAGGAACAATAGAACAAGGCCTCAACTTAACAATTTTGATGGAAAAATATGTTAAGGCAAAAAAGGGAAATTGTACCTAGCTTTCGTGGATCTCTCCACTGCGTTCAATTCTGTATGTCACAATAAATTGTGGAAGATCCTCGAAGCGATGGGAGTTGAACTTCCCTTAATTCAAGTTGTAAGAGAACTATATTCTGATGCCGGAGCCAGGGTACAGTTCGGACCAAACGGGGAATACACAGGTCCATTTGCAGTAGAGAGGGGGGTTAGATAGGGCTGTGTCCTGGCACCCTTCCTGTTTACCCTGTACACCAACGGTCTCAAATGGGTGATGCTTGAGGGGTGTCAGGACCTACCACAAGTATAACACTGACCCATACCCACCCTACTCTACGCTGATGACGGAGTGATAATGGCCCAAACACCACTAGAGCTACAGCGGGCCCTAAACAAATATAATGATTACATGGAAAGCCTTGACCTAAAGATTAACGCTACTAAAACTTACATAATGAGCTGTGGGAAAGTTAGTAAGAAAAGAAGATCTATCTTTATTGGAAACAATAAACTTGAACACACAAAAACGTATCCATATCTAGGTATCCTCGTGGATAATAAGGACATTTGGCAAGAGGCCATAAGGGCAAACAAAATGATATTTATGAAAACAACTACAGCCCTTGTAAATTTTGCTCAGAAATTAGGTAAAAGGCCACCATTGGAATTGATTAAAATCTACCAAGCCAAGTGTGTTAGTGCAGTACTGTACGGGGCTGGGATTTGGGGATACAGTAACGTAGCAGACATACAGAAAGTGGAAAATGCTTTTATTCCTTATATATTGGCTGTCCCTCGTTCGACCTCAACCTTCGTCTGTCACACTGAGCTGGGACTACAATACATTACGGATAAAATAAGGGTCCAGCCAGTTTTATTATGGCACCGAATCTGGACCTCAACAAAAACAACATTTAATCAAAGGGTCATAAAAGATTCTCTAAACCTGGACCAGGCCCTAGCTATTAGATGGCTAAAGTACATTAAAGATTTAATGGGGGACTTAGGACAGCCCAAATGTTTCCACAATCCAGGAAAGATGATTAATATCTCCAGGAAAGATTTTAAAAAACAATGTATGTCACACCTGGAAGAACTCATATACGCCAGTGAAGCCCACAAACCAACAGTTCAGCTAAATCAGATGATTCGTTCCTCCACTGAAATGCAACCCTATTTGACCTATTATGGAACTGGGTACGATAGATTCATACTTATACATTTTAGATTAGATTTTTTCTATCGCTTAGTATCGTTCCCTACAATAAATGATTGGTCAAAAAACTTAGGAGCTTACCCTTGCGATGGTGTTGCGTCCCAATCGACAATTTATATAGTCTTATTTTGTAAATATTATAGGGAATACAGAAAAAGGTGCATCCTTCCAATTTTAAAAATTTGGGGTTTGAGGCAATGTCGCCCTGCCTATTTTGCATTGCAATTATTGGAAAATGAATGATATGCCAGAAATATTGCGCTATTTCTAAAAGCAGTAGTTAAGTTCAGGAAACAACTGTACATTTTAATGTATTGTTTTATTTGTATAAACTGTTTTAACCCCTTCGCCGCTGGGGTAATTCCCCCAAGGCGCGGGGGGGGCGCACGCGGCGCCGCGGTGCTCGTGACGAGCCCAGCTCATCATGAGGCACAGTGGCGCTGTGCTCATGACGAGCTGAGCTCGTCACGATCCCGCTCACTGATTGATTCTCCCGCACAGGCAGGGAATCAATCGCGTGTGGTTGGCCGCGGCCGTTATGACGAGCCCAGCTCGTCATGAGCACAGCTCCACTGTGCCTCATGATGAGCTGGGCTCGTCATGAGCATGCAAGCGGTTAACGAACCGAGCACTATACGGATAAATGTTTTTACTTGGTAAATCTGAACAAGGAAGCATTAATATAATGTGGTGTTTGATACTCCTTAAATAAATTTAATTAGAATGCTTAAAATGTATAAATTTATATTTGTGTAATATGTTTTTATGGTTTTCTAATTCAAAATGAAAATCGAATAAAGCGAATTTAAATTTGAAAAAAAAAAAATATATATATATATATATATATATATATATATATACAATTCACAAAAAAACCCATAGGTTTCAGGGACGTTATGGTTAGTTGGACATTTCACTCGTACAAAACCAGAGAAATTCCACTTTTTTAGTTAGTTCAGCTTACTATAACTCGCGCCCCCGCAATGCACTGTTGAAGACGTCACTTATTACATCATTCATGACATGGTCAGTGACACAGAGCTGCTTTGCAGAGAGGTGGTCCAAGGCCACGCCCCTTTTTACACCTCTCTGCAACGCAGCTCTGTGGCACTTACTGGAGGTACCTGGTGGGCTAGTTGGATGCACGGGACCCTCAGGATTCAAGGGGACATAATCCCCCAACTTCCAACGCACCAGAGGACCCATTTGCACAGTGGTGAAGGGAGGAGGTGGGGCATGATGTGACAATTGTGCAAACACGCCCCGTGGCGCATTTTAAGGTGGGGGATTAAGTCCCCTTGAATCCTGAGGGTCCCTGGGGGCCAACTAGCCCACCAGGTACCTCTAGTAAGCGCCACAGAGCTGCATTGCAGAGAGGTGATCCACGGCCACGCCCCTTTTTACACCTCTCTGCAACGCAACTCTGTCCCCACACAGTATGATGTTAGTAAACATGACAAGTTTTTGTTTGAATAATAATGTATTTTTGTTCTACAAAACATATTATCAACAGATGTGGGGAGTTGCAATGGGGGTCATCTTCTACCCCAGTTATTCCTGTTTGTTTATGGGCTGGTGGGAGGAGCTGATTCTAGACATCATTCACAAGCATTTTATGGACAAAAATATGAAATGATTGTATCGATTCATTGGTGAATTGTTCATTGTGTGGGAGGGCACTGAGGCAGAAGCTACCAAGTTTGTATCAGCCATAAATAACAACAACATCAATTTGAGTTTTACTTCAACTATTAGTGACAAAATTATTAATTTCTTGGATGTTGAGGTATACCTAGAAAATACCACACTGGAATCTAGGGTATACAGGGAGGAAACAGCCAGAAACTCGGTACTTCCCTCTTCGAGTTTCTATCCAAGACATCTGGTTGAGAGTGTCCCCTATGGGGAAATGTTGCTACTCAAAAGAGTCTGCAGCAACCCCACGGACTTGGCAAAAGCCCAACTGAAAAGAAAAAGAAGATTTCTATCCCGAGGGCACTCGAGAAAAACAATAAAGGCCGCAATAACTAAGACACAGAGTCAAGATAGAGGACTTTTACTAAAAACTTACAAAAATAAAGAAACTACCCTAAAACAAAGCTCCATGGAACTGAGACTAATTGTAGCCTACAGTGCACAAGAGAAATCGATCAAAAAAATCATGCAACGTAACTAGCCTGTTGTGCAAAGTGACCCAATTATAGGGGCGAAATACCGCCTAATTTGAGTATCACCAATAAAAGAGCACCATCAATGCACAACAGCTTAGTCACGAGTAGCCCAGAAACAACTGAACAGCGAAAATGGTGGGTACAACCAAATGGATTCACTAAATGCAAAAGTTGCAAGGCATGTCAATATGGCATAAACAAAGGAGCATACAAAATGGCTTTCAGTGAAAAAGAAATCAAAATGAGCAAACCTCTCCACTGTAAAACCAATTATGCCATCTGTATCTTAGAATGTTCTTGCAAACTCAAGTATGTGGAAAGCACTAAGCTCCCAGCAAACAAAAGAATCCTATAACATATTAGAGCCATTAATAACTATGACCCCACGTACCCAGTTGCAAGGCATTTTCGGGAAGTGCATGAAAGCAATCTGAAACATTTCTCATATTACTTATTTGATTCTATACTAAACAACAGAAGTAGAGGTGATAGAGAGGGGCAACTCAGAAAACTTGAGACTAGGTACATCCTCAACCTCAACAGTACGACCCGGGGGGTGTAAACACTATGGAGGATTTGTATACCTGCCTATAGTGCGATTTGTGCACTATCATACCCTTTTGCACTGAAGTAGCATCTCTTTTAACTGAGTTCCGTATTTTGAGACTTAATCTGAACAGGGAATAGATATAAAATTAATCAGAAATGGATTTGCTATGTCATTTAGCCACATAAGATGGAAGCTGCAAAGCCAACCTAAACCAGAGAAATAATGTTTTTTTTAAACTTTGAATTGTATTTAGCACCCATGCACAAAAAGATTTCTCGGAGTGTCACTGGTGAAACATTAGGGGATTTGACACTAGGTTTGCATGAGCACTTTAAAGTCAGACAGTTGGAATAGACTGAATGTGGGGGAGCCCGCAATAAAATACAGAGAAGGAGGGAGAAACCACTATGCATTTAAGCAAGGATGCTCCACATACTACCCCGCTTTGTAGAGGTCAATGTGAACATCACGTGAACCACTAATCTGCCTGAGGCTTCACTCTGTTGTTGTGACCTGTTGGATGGGATTTGTAACAGCTTTTGCCCGGCCATAGAGTGAGGCCCACCGCTCGTGTGCGGGCCCGGTCCGGATCCTACATGGCGCTGGAGAGTGCGGAGGAAGGCATGTCAGTGCCAGTCCAGGGCTGGAGCTGACGTGATGTTCACATTGACATCTAAAAGCGGAGCAGGCATCTCGGCAGGACAGTGCACCAACCCACATGGGCCATAAACTTTGTTTCAAATTTTGGGAAAAGAAGAAGCAAACCCACTTGGGAAAAGCTTGCGCACTACAATAACCAGAAGGCCTACTGAGGCAGGTGATTGGAATATAAAATGTGCACAATTAAAACTGCTTTTCTTTCCTTGCATCACCACTGAAGAAGGGAAAAGGGAATCCTGAAACTCGTCTGGTGTATGGACTAATTCTGATGCCTGTACCCTGTGGGCTGCCTGCTTGCAAGTTGCCAATAAATGAAGGTGAACCACTTATCTGCCTCAGGCTTCACTCTGTTGGGGTGACCTGTTGAGCAATCCTCTGCTGATGCTAATACTGTATTTAGACACTTATTTGCCCATGTCTTCTTCCATTAAATTTTAGCTATACATATCTTGCAAATATTTTTTTTTCATAAAGACACATATGTCATCAGCAGAGGATTGCGGTTGCGTGAGTTATAGTTGCCTGCATTAACTATAACGGGGGAATTTCATTGGTTTTTTATCAGTAAAATGTCCAGCTAACTATAACATGTGTGAAACCTATGGTTTTTTCAGTGAATTTGCAAGGTTTTTTAAATGCTAATTCCTAACTATAACGTGTGTGAAACCTATGGTTTTTTCAGTGAATTTGTACGTTTTTTTAAATGCTAAGTTACTTTACGCCATTCGTGGCGTGCGCGCCCACTTAACGCAGTTTGTTCCGTGCGCGCACGGTGCGCTTTGCGCACCGTGCGCGCACAGTGAGCACGCGGTGCGCTTCGCGCACCGCGCGCCCACTTTACGCAGTTAATGCCGTGCACGCAGGGTGGGCACGCGGTGTGCTACGCGCACCGCGTGCCCACGTTACGCTGGATGGGCCATGTACGCACGATGCGCTTCGCGCACCGTGCGCACATGGAGGACATATTATGCGCTTCGCTGTGAAAGGTAAGCTTTTTCATTTTCAACATCTGTGATATGCCATGCACAAATGGTGCACTTCGGGCACCATTTGCACACGGGGTGGGGAGAGTGTGGATTGATTTTTTTTTTATTTTATTTTTTTTTACCGTACGCGTACGGTAAGCGTAATCGGCGATTTTTTGTAAAAAAAATAAAATGGGTTTTTGCCCATGGGGGAACTGTGGGGACCCATTAATCAAGGCTAGGTGGTAAGGAGCTGTCTAAGCAGTCCCATTACATGTTTTTGGCCTTTGTTTTTCATCACCCCTTAAGAGTGCGAGAGAGAAAATGGCGGCCGCCGCTTCCTGGTTTCGACCGATTCGAATGTTTACTAAGATCTAACAGCCAATCAGAATCGCGCTCGCGCACGTCACCGTACGCGTACGGTAAGCGCACCGTAAGCGCACCGTAAGCTGGCTCAGATATATATATTGATTTAAAGGCTATTTTCTCAGAATCTACTGAACAAATTTATACCAAACCTACAAAAGGCACTTCCTTGACCTGTAGACTACCTCTCTGCCAAATTTCAAGGAACTCTGTTCAGCCGTTCGGGCTGTAGCTGTGTCTAAAGGTCCTATGGAAAAATGCATGGTAAAAACGCGTTTTGGGACCCCCCTTTTATCTCAGCCCCCGCTTGGCGAATCCCCCAGAGACTTTCAGGGTAGGAGCGTAGCGTAGCGCCCCATTAGTTTTGAAAATTTTGCGAGGATTCGTCGACCGGCGCCAAAGTTATTCAAAATAGAATGTTGCGGTTTTCCTATGGAAACAGGGTCCTAACTATAACTACCTACTGGCGACCGCCAGTAGGTAATATATATATATATATATATATATATATGTATATATATATAATTCACTTAAAAAACCATAGGTTTCACACAAGTTATAGTTAGCTGTACATTTCACTCGTAAAAAAACAATGAAATTCCACGTTATAGTTAGATCAGGTAACTATAACTTGCGCCCCTGCAATGCACTGCTGATGACGTCACATATTACATCACTTATGACATGGTCAGTGACATCACTCATGACATCAATGATGACATCTGAAATGACACATTGTGCATTGCGGTCGCGCAAGTTATAGTTACCTGATCTAACTATAACGTGGAATTTCATTGGTTTTTTACGAGTGAAATGTACAGCTAACTATAACGTGTGTGAAACCTATGGTTTTTTTCAGTGAATTTGTACGGTTTTTTAAATGCTAAGTTATGTATTTATTTTTAATTTTTTTAAATGTGATTGTTAATTCTTTTTTTTTTTTTTTTTTTACCGTACGCGTACTCCGCGATTTTTTTTTAAAATTATTAAATTTATTTTTCATACTTTTTGGTCCTTCGTGAACCCCCTGACGAACGCTAGGGGGTCTGCAACTCTCTTCGTTGCCCCCTTTTCATGTTATCAACCTTTGTTTTTCAGTGTGAGAGACAGAAAATGGCGGCCGATACTTTCTGATTTCGACCGATTCGAATGTTTACAGTCATGTAACCACCAATCAGAATTGAGCTCGCGCACGGCACCGTACGCGTACGATAAGCTTACCGTAAGCGCACGGAGCGCGCTTACAGATATATATATATTGATTTAAATGCTATTTTCTCAGGACCTACTGAACAGATTTACACCAGACCTGCAAAAGGCACATCCCTGATCTGAGGACTACCTCTCTGCCCAATTTCAAGTAATTCTGTTCAGCCGTTCGGGCTGTAGCTCGGACTAAAGGTCCTATGGGGAAATGCATGGGGAAAACGTGTTTTGGGACCCCCCTTTTTTCTCAGCCCCCGTTTGACGAATCCCCCGAGACTTTCAGGGTAGGAGCTGAGCGTAGCACCCCATTAGTTTTGAAAAATTCGCGAGGATTCGTCAACCGGCGCCAAAGTTATTCCAAATAGAATGTTGCGGATTTCCTATGGAAACACGGTCCTAACTATAACTATCTACTGGCGACCGCCAGTAGATAATATTTACCACTCATAAACGTTTTAAAAACACTCGCAGTCACAAGATGATGTCATCAGTGTAATCAGTGGTGTAATATGTGAGGTCATAAGCACTGCTCCCTCTCTTTCAAAATGTTGGCCAACCAAGAGCTTGTTCAAAGCGGAGCACAGTTTGCTATGGATTGGCGGGAGCGCTAATGCTCACACAGGAGACCGAAAGCCATTTGATACTGCAGGGGCCTTGAGGCTCCCCCCAAGGTCCCAATGCACACTGGGTGCCCTAGGCGCACCCAGGTTACATGGCTGGGTCGGGCCCCAGGGGAATGGGTCTTTGGGGCAGAATTTGGCCCAATGAGGGGAGCTACGCAACCCCCATCCCTCTAGGAGCAAAAGGAAGCATTTACTTCTGAAATGTACACCATGGAAGTGTGTTTTCTCTGCATTTTCCCCTGTTATTCGTGATGAAGGATTTTGCACCCTTGCTTTTCTCAAGCACGATATCTCATGTAGTGTCTGTGATGAGGGGATTCTTTCTTGTCATCTACTGATGAGAACAGAGATCGTGTGCTAAACCTTTGGGAAATAAAAGTATGTAAACTTGCCTAGAAACCACACCCATTTGGCCCTTCCCCATATACATTAGTTGTATACAGCATCTTCCCACTCTTTTCCTGATGATTTCTGAGATGGGGTCTTGATGCCTAGGAAAACAATAGTATCTCCACCAAATAAAGAACCACTTCCTTCTGTGCATTACAAATCATCTAAGTGTGTTTTCTCTGCAGTTCCACCCTGTAAAGTTACCTGTTGAAGACGCTTGAATAACTATCATATTGACAAAGTTACAGACACACAAGGTCACTGGAGACATTTCCTCAGCTGTAGTGTAGGAGATGCACTATACATTTACCCAACAAGGTAGCACTTACAAATTAGCCTATAATGTCCTAGAATGCGGTGTTGTTGAGCAGGGTGTTGTCGAGTGGGGTGTCATCGAGTGGGGTGTTGTTAAGCAGAGTGTCGGGGAGTTGAATGGCATAGAGTGGAGTAGAGTGTTGTAGAGTGGGATAGAGTGGAGTAGAATGGAGTGGCACAGAGTGGCGTAGGCAAGTAGAGTGGGGAGTGTGTGATAGAGTACAGTGGAGTAAAGTGGCCTAAAGGGAATTGCATAGAGTGTTGTAGAGTGGAGCAGAGTGTCGTTTAGTGGTATGGAGTGGAGCAGAGTGTGGTAGAGTGGCATAGAGTGGAGTAGAGTGCCAGAGTGGGGAGTCATACTGTAGAGTGCCATAGAGTCGAGTTAAGTGTCAGAATGGAGTGGAGTCACGTATAGTACAGAGGAGTGGAGAGGAACAGAGTGGAGGGGCACAGAGGGCAGAGTTGAGGGGCACAGAGTGGAGGGGCATAGAGTGGAGGGGTGCAGAGAGGAGAGGCACAGAGTAGAGGTGTGTAGTGTGGAGGGGTTCAGAGAGGAGAGGTGCAGAGTGGAGGGGTGTAGAGTGGAGGGCATAGAGTGCAGCAGGGCCGCGCAAGGCATGGGCAGAGTGGGCATCTGACCATAGCCCCACTCCTGCTCACAACTAAGAGGCCCCGCAATGCCTTTAAAAAGACTTCAATGTTACGAGGCCTGGGGAGCAACAGTGTTGCAGAGCTGCGTGGCCCAAGGGTGAGGGCCCCCTCCTTTGGGCCTCATAGCCATGGGCAGAAAGAGTTTCAGAGATCTAATCATTGCATCTGCATGATAACAGGGATTAGATGGGTACTTGAAGTGCCATTAGGAGTGAAATGAGCCTTTACCCTGTATGAATGATAAGCAGGGTGTCCTACAGGGCTCACAACAAAAGAATGAATCCTGTCCTATCAATTAGGATAGAGGGAAGGGAGACAGGCATCCTCAAAATTTGAAAAAGCAAACGTCTTCAACACCCTGAAATGTTTTGCCTTAGTACATGGGATTATATCACTAGATTTAGATATATTTCGTAACTGAGAAGCATTGCAGCCCCTGTCCAGATGATCATGGTATGAATGAACTAGGAGCAGGGCCACTGAAATCATGTAGCAAAAAGGGACCACATTTTATGGCAGGTTTTAATAATTTATGTGGCAAAAAAGGCAAATTATGTGGCATAATGCAGCACATTTTGTAATGATAGTATCTCATAATTGTATCATTCACCAAAATACAGCAATCAGATTCTCCGCTTTTTGCGGTTTGCATTTTACAAAATTACCGCAAAATTAGTGATTATCAAGACACAGGCCACATTAAGAGCAAATAAACTTTTACACTTCTTTACACTGTGGCAAAGGTCAAGGAAGTGTGTGGTAAATCTGTCAGCACGTTAGTTTAGTGGAAAAAAAGCAATGATAATGTCAATGGGGTTTGCTTTTGAATGATATTGGCTTTATCAGTGTATCTTTAGCCATGTTGAACATGTGTAGCATGGCTAGGGCTTTCCTGTGCATGGTAGTGGCTAATTCATTGTTTTTTTGCCATGTGTAGCATGGCTGAATGTTAAAAAACACAATTACACTGCCTATGCTGGGTGTGTCTTAAAGCTTTTTTATTTTCATTGCTGGCTGAAGGAAAGTCTGGTATGGGTCCTAAAAGACATGTATCCTGTGTGAGAACAAGGGCCATGAGGGTGATGAGTGATTCTCTAATCCTGCATACAATGCTCAGTGTTTATGGGTGGAGAGTGTAGCTGGCAGTCCATATGTTATATGCTCAACAAGATGCCCCAGATTAGTGTGCTGAGCAGAGTGCTCAGCAGTATGTGTGTTGAGCAGGGAGTTCCTGGGTTGCTGTGTCCTCAGCATGGAATTGAGTGAGTGGTGTGCAACATTGTGCTTTTCTATGGTGCATGCAGCAGGGTACACCTCTGCGGAATGCTCAGGCAGGTGTTCCTTGGTGGTGTGCAGCAGGAGTATCTGGGCGGTGTACTCTGCGGGGTGTCCCTGGATGCTGATGTCCTCAGCATCAGTTTTTATGAGTGGTGTGCTCAGCTGGATGTCCATTGGTGGTGTGTGCAGCAGGGTATCCCTTGGTGGTGTGTACAGCTGGGCGTAACTGGATACCCTGCACAGGTAGGTGACTCTGGGTGGCATGCTCATCAAGATGGCCCTGGGAGGCATGATTAGTAGGGTGTCCATGTGTGAAATTCTCAGCAGTATTTTCATGGGCGGTGTGCTCAGCTTTCTGTTGGGTGTTTTGAGAGTGGCTTTGATTGGCAGGGTCTTTTGCGGAGGTATGTGCAGCAACCAGATCATTGGGAGACAATGCACAATGGAAGTTCTTTCCGGTGTGCAGAGAAGGGATTCACTTCTTGATGTATGCAACAGAGAGTGCTTGTGTGATGTGTGCAAGTCAACAGTGGTGTTTTTGTGTTGTACTGCAGAGAGATTTAAAAGTTACATCAGTTATACAGGTATGGTGGCTGGGTGACATGTACAGCAGGTTTCACTAGTGTGAAGGTAACAGTAGGGGAGTGTTGTATACGGTTAGGGGTCCCTAGGTGATATGTGCAGCACTGGATCTCTCTGATGCATGTAGCAGGAGCTCCTGCATGATGTGTCTCAGACAGCTGGGTGGAGAGCAGGCTCAAAGTGCCCGTAGGAGCGTCGAGGCAGGCCCTCCAGCCAATCCTGGCACTGCTCTTATGCATGACAGCAGTGTCTGAATTGGTGCGTAGACTTCAACTGTTTCAAGCATCCAGCGTCAAGGGACTGAAGCAGAGGACTGGAGTTCTGACCTTTATTTTTCCTGTTTCTGCTTGTTATTTTTGCTCTTTCTGCTTGTTTCTGACCTTTTTTTTGCCTCTTTCTGCATATTTCTGCCTGCTAGTTGTTCTCTTTCTGTTAATTTCTAAACTTTATTTTTTCTCTTTCTGTCAGTTTTTGACCTCCTTTTTTCCTCTTTTTGCTTGTTTCTGTACTGGCTCCTCAACAGAGACGAAGACGTCACATCCGCAGCGCCCAGATACCCCTGGGGTAACAGTTGCCTGCCCCATCATGCTCAGGGGTTGACAACTGTCACTGCTGGCCACAAACTATTTTCCTGTTTAACCATTTCTTCAGTATATTATTCTTAGTTCAGCTCTTTTCATGTCTTAAAAATTGAGTTTGAGACTAATTGCTATGTTTAGGTGCTAAGTGTTTAGGTGTGAGTCAACATTTGGTGCCTGCCAATATATTACCCACCCTACCTGTGAATAACATTTGTATTATCTCCTCTTCCTACTTTTTGGAATCTGTGCTTTCTGTTGTTTGCTGCAGCTCATGCACCTGATCTAGCTTTTATCTGCTTATGCAGAAAACCAAATACCTTATCTTAAACTTCATTAGCGCAAGGGGAGAGCTGGGGAGTCACTTGAAATCCCATTGTTTAGTTCTGGGACAATCTGACCTTGAATTCTAATCATGTCCTAATATAGAAACAATTAAGGAACATTGCAGCAATCATATCAGTTTTTAGGAGCCCTAATCTAGCTTTCTTAGTCAGTTTGATTAATGTAATGTATTTCCCGTAATACAGCATTAAAATATATAATACTAATTTTATTTGGATTATTATTTATATTTGTCGCTATTTTATTGATATCTCCTTTAGGTAATTTGTTTCTTGCAAAGCTACTTCAACAATTCCAGAACATTAATGTTCAATTGATGCCCCTTCCTGTAATGTCACATCTTATATGAGCCTCGCATGCCCCTATTCTTCCCAGGGCCCCACACACCCTAGGACCGACCCTGGAGTGCAGGGGCGTGTTGTAGAGTGGCATAGAGTGCAGCAGCATAGAGTGGAGTGGCATGTCGTGAAGTAGAATGTAGTGTCTAGAGTGGGTTAGCATGTCATAGAGTGAAGTGGTGTGTCATGTAGTGTCTTAGAGTGGAGGGGGAAAAGTGGAGTGACATTTCGTAGAGCAGGGCGAAGTGGGGTGTCAGAGTGGTGTGGTGTATCACAGAGTAGAGTGGAGTGGCGTGTCGCAGAGTGGAGTGATGTGTCACAGATTGAAGTGGTCGCAGAGTGGAGTGACGTGTAGTAGAGTTATATGGAGCAGAGAGATGTGTAGTGTTGTGGCATAGAGTCGAGTAAAGTGTCATAGAATGGAGTGGCACAGAGTGTTGTGGAGAGGCATAGAGTGTTATGGAGTGGCGCAGAGTGAAGCAGAGTAGAGTGGAATGGAGTGGCGTAGAGTGGCGTGGAGTGGAATTCAGTAGATTGGAGTGTTGTAGACTGGAGTAGAGTGGATTGGTGTACTGTGGAGTGGCGTAGAGTGGAGTGGCGTAGAGTGGAGCGGCATAGAGTGGAGTCCTGCAGAGTGAGTAGAGTGGAGTAGAGTGTTGTGGGGTAACGTAGAGTGTCAAGGAGTGGCATAGCATGGGCTGGAGTAGAGTAAAAGAGTATGGAGTGGAGGAACATAGAGTGTCATACAGTGGAGCTATGTAGTGTGGAGTGGCATAGAGCGTCGTAGAATAGAGTGTCGTGAAGTGGAAGGAATGTCATGGAGGGAGTGGAGTGCCACATATTGAGTAGAGTACAGTGGAGGAAGTAGAGTGTCGTGGAGGGAGTTGAGTGTCATGAAGTTGAGTAGAGCAGAAGGGCATAGAATGGAGGGGCATAGAGCGGAGAGGAGTGGCATTTAGTGTCATAGAGTACTGTGGAGAGGTGTGGAGTGGCATAAAGTGGAGGGGAGGAGAGTGGATAAATGTGGAGTGAAGTGAGTGGCGTAGAGTGAAGTAGAGTAATAGAGAGTAGAGTGGCATATAATGGAGTAGATTGTCGTAGAATGGAGTAGCATAGAGTGGAGTAAAGTGTCATTCAGTGGCGTGCCATAGAGTGTAGTGTTGTTTAGTGTTGTGAAGTGACATAGAGTGTAGTAGAGGGGAGAGGCATAGAGTGGTGTAGTCGAGTAGAGAGAAGTACTGTTCGAGAGAGTAGAGAGAAGTAAAGTGGCCTTGAGTGTCGTAGAGTGGAGTAGAGTGTTGTGGAGTAGCATATGGTGGAGTAGAGTGATGTAGAGTGGAGTTAAGTGGCAGAGGGGAGCAGCAAAGGGTACAGTGGAGTGGAGCGGCATAGAGTTTAGGGGCATAAAATGGAGGGGCACAGAGTGGACTCGCGCAGAGTGAAGGGGCGCTGAGTGGGGGCATAGAGTGGCAGGGCATGTTGTAGAGCAGCATAGAATGGAGTAGCATGGAGTGGAGTGGCATGTTGTTTAGTAAAATGCAGTGGCAGAGAATGGACTGGCATGTCGTAGAGTGAAGTGGTGTGTCGTGGAGTGTCCGAGTAGAGGGGCATAAAGTGGAGTGGCATGTGATAGACTAGGGTGAAGTTGGGTGTCATAGTGTGAAGTTGTGTATTGCAGAGTGGAGTGATATGTTGCAGAGTAGAGTGATTGAAGAGTGAAGTGATGTGTTGTAGAGTGATGTGGAGCGGAATGAAGTGGAGTGTCATAGAATGGAGGGTCATAGAATAGAGTGGTGTGCCGTAGAGTGGCATAAAGTGGAAGGAATAAAGTGGAGTAAAGCGCTGTACAGTGAAGTGGCATAGTGTGGAGTTTGCATGGGGTGGTAGCACACTGCCATTACACACATCACATTTTCAAATTCAATGCTCATTACATTTGCACAGACATACATTATTATTGATAAAAGTATACAGTGCACAAGCAATAATGTGTGGAAATGTCTTCACCTAGTCTATGAATAAAATATTTGTTTCCACAACACTTCAAACTACAAACAATTATGCTCCATTTGTGCTTTTTTAATTCTGATATATTCTGAAATATGGGCACAGTTTACTTGCAGGTATTTACATTTTAATGTGTACTAGAAAAAAGCCTTTTCCTTTCTCAGCAAGATTGTCGCATAAATCCTCTCAATTTGAAGTCAGAGAAAGAAAAGTACACACCAAGCTACCTCAGAAAACAAAGTCTGACATTTGGCCTCTGTCTTTGAATGCACAGCAAATGTGACAATATAAGAACAAGACATTAAGGCCTATGCACACAAAGCAAGCACTCCGGGAAGAATACAGTAAATAGGCTGTGCTCTGCATGATGGACAAACTCAAGCTGGACAGCCTAAAACAAATAAAGCCAGCAAATATTAAGAAAGTAACTGTGAGCTACAGAACACAAGTACAGGCTTGGGCACGGAGAGCAAGTCTGGCCCTGGTCGATGAGATTCCGTGACCCACAACGGATTACGGGCATGTTGACTTTGACTTTGAGGGTCCCTTGATGTTCTTTCTTTCATTGTCGGTATGCCTGACTTTGTCCGTCTTTCCAGCTTCCTGTCTCTATCCGCCTCCCCCACTCACCTATGCTCCAAGTGACTTGTAGTTGTGCTATTTATGCTCTGGTAACTGATGTAATTCTGTACAGCTGTTGTCATGTAAAGAACTCTGATACCTCCGGGTCTAGCCAGTGCTATATAAAACTCTGCAAATAATTTCTTTATATATATAATAGTAAACAATATGGGGAAAACATTCATATGGAAGCATTGAGAAAGTCCTCAAGATGTCATTAGCAAACCAGCCAGCTTTGCCGACTGGCAGGCTGCTTCAAACTAAAAAAAGCAGAAGGCCAGAAACAACATTTTATTTTGCATTTTGCAAGTTGCACAATGAGATATGATACCAACAGCCATTCCTGGATTTTCAACAAACAGCATGTTGTATTACGACTCATGTAGTGTTTTTTGAAATACTATTACTAAAGCTCAAAACCCCAGCATGCAAAGTGATGTTAGCTAAATGCCATAATTTTCAGAAGGTGTTATACATGACATGGAACCACCTGTCAAATACATTTTAAACTTTTATAAAGTTGCATAGCCCATTTCAAAAACTATTTATTTCTTAATCAAACTTCACTACACAACAAAGGTAAAGCATGGATAAAACAGTGTTAACACAAAGAATAATGAAAGGGAAGGTGACAGTGTGCCGCCTGGCACCTTGCTCACGATCTCACGATCGTGAGCAAGGTGCCAGGCGGCATCGAAACGCGTAGATCAAGCTCTGCTTAAGCCCTAATGTTAACAAATAAATAACTGCTTGAAACGGCTACTTTGGGAGTGCGGCCCGTTTTTCTTCCTGGCTAGGGAGATTGTGTGCGAATATATATATATATATATATATATATATTATCTACTGGCGGTCGCCAGTAGATAGTTATAGTTAGGACCGTGTTTCCATAGGAAATCTCAAAATTCTATTTTGAATAACGTTGGCGCCGGTTGACGAATCTTCGCTAAATTTTTAAAACTAATGGGGCGCTCTGCTCAGCTCCTACCCTGAAAGTCTCGGGGTGATTCGTCAAGCAGGGGCCGAGAAAAAAGGGGGGTCCCAAAACACTTTTCCCCATGCATTTTTCCATAGGACCTTTAGTCGAAGGTACAGCCCGAACGGCTGAACAGAATTACTTGAAATTTGGCAGAGAGGTAGTCCTCAGGTCAGGGAAGTGCCTTTTGCATATATGGAGTCAATCTGTTCAGTATTTCCTGAGAAAATTGAATTTAAAAGCACACACATATCTATAGCCGCGCACCGTGCGTGCACGGTGCACGCACCCTTACGTGCGCGAGCGTAATTCTGATTGGTTGTTATATGTCAGTCAACATTCGAATCGGTCAAAATCAGGAAGTGTCGGCCGCCATTTTGTTTGTTTTCAGTGTGAGAGTGGAAAAGGAAGGTGGCGAATGTGAAAAGGGGGTAGGGTAGAGAGTTCCTGACCCCCTAGACTTGGTCAGGGGGTCCCTGAAGAACCCCGAAGGCAGAAAAAAACATTTAATTTTTTATTTTTTTTTATTGCGGGGGTGCGCGCACGGTGCGCGCATGGTGAAAAACCATAAAAAAAATTAAAAAATGTAAACACATAACTTAGCATTTAAAAAACCGTACAAATTCACTGAATAAACCATAGGTTTCACACACGTTATAGTTAGGAATTAGCATTTAAAAAACCTTGCAAATTTACTTAAAAATCCATAGGCACTGCAAAGAATTGAGGTGATTACAAAAATGTTCGGGGCAGTCTCTGGTTACAAATTAAATCTGGGGAAAACCCAGGTGTTACATACAGAAGTCGGGTTAGTATCTGGGATGGAGGTAGTTTCGGAGGCTATCTATCTAGGCATAATCATCTCACCTCAAATTCAAACTATCCCAGAAAGAAATGTGGATTGCTACCGTTAGTAAAACTTTGGAACGGTTAGATCGGCTCCATCTATCACTATATGGAAGAGGTAATGTGTTAAAAATGTCTGTTTTCCCAAAATTTCTGTACCTTTTTCGAGCTATTCCAATCCTTTTCTCCAGATCGCTGTTCACTAAAATAGAACGAATGTGCACACATTTTTTATGGGGTTATCACCGATCAAGAAGAGCAATGAAGTTTCTCTACCTCCCAACGGAACGGGGAGGCTTGGCTCTCCCAAATTTTTATTTGTATTACTGTGCAACATTATTTCAATTTATGGGCGTGTTGGTGTGTGGCCCGATAGCGAGTCTGGATGTTGGTTTCTCTCCGTCAATATATGAATGGTGTCTTGGTGATTCAGCACAAGGCTTATTGTTGAAAATTTTGGAGCCAAGCTATTGCAAAAAAACTAGGTTTAAAATTATTCAGGCAGCTTATTCAGTTTGGAAGGGGTTACGTAAGCAACTGCATATTCCGAGTATTTTATGGGTAACAACATTAGATTCTATTGGTATTTTACCTGGGATATTTCAGGATGCGGTTATGCGGAGGTGGGCCCATTATGGCATTAAAAGAATCGGGGATCTGTTGCTGCAGGGTGAGATGATCTCGTTTGTAGCCTTGAAGGGCAGGTTTAATGTTAGAAATGCGGATTTTTTTAAATATCTGCAGCTGAGAAGTTTTCTTCAGGGTGCAGTCGCGGGGGGTAGATGTCAGATTCGACAGATTCGTATTTTGGATTTAATACAACAGAACGCTAAAATACGTCAGATTTATATGGAGCTTATGGGTATGCAACGGGATGATATGGCTAGGCAGGAAGCAATATGGAAGGAGAAACTAGCAGTTAGTAATTTAGATTTAAAGTTGGTAACCCAAATTGCCGGTTCCATTTTGCTGTCTGGTGGTCTTAAGAGCCAGTCATATATGGCTCTGTTTAATTTGTATTATACTCCGGCAAAGATAGCAAAATGGAAGGGTGGGAGAGGTGATAAATGCGCAAGATGTGGTTTCTATGCTGCAGACTCAATTCATATGTTTTTTTCCTGCCCTGCCCTACAGCCTCTGTTATTAGAGATAGAGGGGTTTATGATGCAATATCTGGGGATACAGATAACTATTACAGCAAGTCTGGTATTGTTTGGAATCGAACCTGAATCTATCTCAGATCCGATTGGATCACGAGTGCCCCACAGAGGCTTTAAGTTTATGTCTATGTCGGTTTTGAGGTTATGCATAACGTCGCAGTGGCTTGATCCGGACCCCCCATCCTTTTGTGGTTGGAGGGCCAAGATAATCTCAATATTTAACACCGAATCAGCCCTGTATAAATTGAAAGGTCTTTCAAAGAAAAAGCTAGGGGTGCAGATATGGGAACCAATGAGAAAATGGATACAACAATGATCGGTATTATTTGTTTATATGCTTGTATGTATGCATTATCTGTTTTTTTTTTTTTTTTTTTCCTGTTGTGTATAGGAGAAATATCGGTATATTTTTGTTTGTATAATGTAATGCTTCCTCGCTGAATCAATAAAAAAAAATTAAAAAAAAAATAAAAATAATCCATAGGTTTCACACATGTTATAGTTAGGTGGATATTTCACTCGTAAAAAACCAATGAAATTCCCCCGTTATAGTTAGTTGAGATAACTATAACTCGCGCGACCGCCACTCTATCACAAGGATGATGTCATCAGTGATGTCATGAGTGATGCCACTGACCATGTCATGAGTGATGTAATATGTGACGTCATGAGCAGAGGATTGCGGGTGCGCGAGTTATAGTTATCTCAACTAACTATAACGGGGGAATTTCATTCGTTTTTTACGAGTGATATATCCACCTAACTATAACATGTGTGAAACCTATGGTTTTTTAAGTGATATATATATATATATATATATATATATATAAATATATATACATATATATTACCTACTGGCGGTCGTCAGTAGGTAGTTATAGTTAGGACCACGTTTCCATAGGAAATCCGCAACATTCTATTTGGAATAACTTTGGCGCCGGTTGACGAATCCTCGCGAATTTTTCAAAATAGGTGGGGCGCTACGCTCCGCTCCTACCCTGAAAGTCTCGGGGGGATTCGTCAAGCGGGGGCTGAGATAAAAGGGGGGTCCCAAAACGCGTTTTTCCCATGCATTTTTCCATAGGACCTTTAGACACAGCTACAGCCCGAACGGCTGAACAGAATTACTTGAAATTTGGCAGAGAGGTAGTCCTCAGTTCAAGGAAGTGCCTTTTGTAGGTTTGGTGTAAATCTGTTCAGTAGATTCTGAGAAAATATCCTTTAAATCAATATATATATCTGAGCCAGCTTACGGTGCGCTTACGGTACGCTTACCGTACGCGTACGGTGGCGTGCGCGAGCGCGATTCTGATTGGCTCTTAGATCTTAGTAAACATTCGAATCGGTCGAAACCAGGAAGCGGCGGCCGCCATTTCGTGTGTTTCACTCAGAAAAAAAAAGAGTGATATCTTGAAAAGGGGGCAAGGAGGAGAGTTACAGACCCCCTAACATTTGAAAGGGGGTCAAAGAAGGACAGAAAAGTACAAAGAAAACATTTATTGATTTTAAAAAAAATCGCGGGGTACGCGTACGGTAAGCTCAACGTACGCGTACGGTAGAAAAAAAAAATAAAAAAAGAAATGAAATTCAGATTTAAGTGTTTAGATATTAGGGGGCTCTAAAAAGAGCCGATGTGTTTATGAAATGATTTTTTAGTGGTACCTACAAGTAAGTACCGATGCAGAGTCTAAGGTTCAAGAGGAAGACTCTGTTCCCTTCATCATTGAAGTGTACACCATCTCCTCTATAAATGTCTTGCATGTCGTAACGCAAGTTGTTGTGGTAAATGGAACCCATACCATAGTCACGGAGGAAAGCAGAAACAGATTTGTTGATGTGCTTTCTTGCTTTGTCAATCTGCGGACAGAAATGATTGGACCAGTTCCATTTTTGCCTTTGGCATATGTTAGAAAACACAAAGGCAGTTTTAGGGAAAAGTGAAAACAGTTGTGCAAAGGTGTCCTTCATAAGCATTTCCAGACCTGCCCCAGTCAAAGTGCCTAGGTCATTGCCACCACAGTGCACTATTATGAGGTCAGGGTGTTGGATGTGCATGAAGGATTTCACCAATGGCATCAATCTTTGCCACTTTAACCCTCTCTGACCAATCCATTTAATGTCTACATTTGGCAAAGCAAGGTCTCTCACCATATCTGTTTTCTCTGCATACTTTTCACTCCAGAAGACATAGCTGTGCCCTACAATCCACACTGTGAACATCTTCAAAGGAGAACTGGATGCACTCAGGAGGTGTCTTTCAGTAGAATGGCAATATGAAAAGCAAGACAGTTTGGAAATGGAGGCATACATATTTTTTTCATAAAAAAAAGAACTGATTGGCTGTTTCATACCATTCTAGAATAAAAACTAGGCTGTATGTGTAAATTAATAGAAGCATGTTTTGTATTGGTACAGAAAAATGTATTACCAAAGAACAGTACTATGGATTTGCTGTTAGGTTTAAAAAGTCAAGCACTCTTGCTCTGTGGAATTGAAACATTGTTTGGTGAACTTCTGACCTAACTCCACACAGCAGTGTTCCATGAGCTGTTGCTATGGTAGCAGGCAGAAGTCAAGTTGGGGGAAGGGTACTAGGCAGAAGTCAAGTTGGGGGAAGGGTACTTTTGGAAAAGGGTTGGTTTTCAACCAATAGAAATGTGTGATTACATTTGAAAAAAAGGGGGAAGCACTGAGATTTGAAACTAACATGTATATGTGTGGAAAAAGAGAGGGAAAGTTTGCCATTATCTGGTTCTGCTGAGAGGAGAGAGGTGTAAAGAACAGAGATCCTTGCTCTGATAATCTGCTGTTTGAGTGCCACATTTCTTTCACAACTAACTAATTTTAAAGGTGAGTTTAGAGTTTGAGAGGGGATGATTATGGTAAATTAAGAAATGAATAATAGAAATGGGATTCCTTTTGTTGAAGTTGTGTTTATTATTTTCTGTTTTGGGAGAAATTTAAATGTGAAGAACATGTAAAATAATATGGACTATGTTTTCACCATAAATTAAGGTGTACTGGTAAAAATAAAGAACACTTTAAGGGTTTGAGGTTTCAGTCAGTAATGCAAATACATTCAGCATCACTAAGGCTGGTTGCCCTTGCTGGAGTGTAGGCAGACAACCAGGTTACACATGGTGCTGGTCTGAAAAAGCAGTTTGGACATGTGCTTTTTTAAGAATCTGAAAAGTGGATTCATAATGTGTCAGTCTGTAAAAGTGTTTATCACTTGCCAAAAAAAAGAGTAGTAAGTGTGCTTTCAAATTGGCAAAGAAATTTCGTTTTGTGACTAATGTGAAAACATGACTCTGTGTGCATATAGGAATTACAGGCAGAGATTTATTGCGTATTGCTCTGGTGATTTCACAGTTGCATTAGATGGAAAGGGGGAGCCATTTTTTGGTGCAGAAGCAGACTCTTAGCACACACCCAGCTGCTTACCCTGTGGAATCATGCACAGTATTCACAAGCGAGTGGGGTTTGAGGTTTCAGTCAGTAATGCAAATACATTCAGCATCACTAAGGCTGCTTGCCCTTGCTGGAGTGTAGGCAGTCAACCAGGTTACACATGGTGCTGGTCTGAAAAAGCAGTTTGGACATGTGCTTTTTAAAGAATCTGAAAAGTGGATTCATAATGTGTCAGTCTGTAAAAGTGTTTATCACTTGCCAAAAAAAAGAGTAGTAAGTGTGCTTTCAAATTGGCAAAGAAATTTCGTTTTGTGACTAATGTGAAAACATGACTCTGTGTGCATATAGGAATTACAGGCAGAGATTTATTGCGTATTGCTCTGGTGATTTCACAGTTGCATTAAAAAAAAAAATCAAAATCAATTCAGCTTTATTCGATTAAAAGACACATTAATCATAAAAGCATAAGCACAATACATTAAAAAAAAGCATTAAACATGATTACATTAGCAGCTGATTTCTTGACTTAAAAATGAATTTTAAAAATGCTGAAACAGAGGCTATAACATACGGTGAATCTAGCATTTGAAGGGCTAACAGTGCGGGGCGGCACTGTCTAACACTAAAAGTTTTCAAAACTGGAAGGATCCATCTTTTCCTGGGAATAGAGTAAAATTTACACAGTAAAACAACGTGTAGTGTTGATTGGATTGACATATCGTCACACGGACAATTACAGAGTAGATTAGACCAATCATTACAAACAGGAAAACTTGATAATCTGTGGATGAGACCTAAGCGGAAACGGACTAGCAAAAATCTGTTAAAATCTCCAGTAACAGTTGTTATATATGGTTGTATTAAAAGGTGGGTTGTGATCAGCTGATGTGCCAGTACTGAAATCTTCTTCATTTCTAAACATAATCTAAAATCATTTAAATGGTCTAGGCACATTTTTTTTAGGTCCTTTCTCGTAACCAGGGTCAAAGAGGTGGGATCATCATAATATTCACAGTGATCCAATTTACAGAAAAATGATTTAACATAAATTAACCATCTTATCCTTGACACACCTTCCAGTTTTAAGACATCCCTAATGATGTTACGATTCAAGTCCAGGTTATCAGAGGTCCATATCCTATGCCATTCGAGTATGGGTTGTATTTTGATTATATCCTCTAGATAACCAATACCCAATTCAGTGTGGCAATTATATGTAGATGTGGAATCTGGGACTGCCAATAGAAACCGAAGAAATGTATTTTCTACCGTCTGTAAGGAGGAAACATCAACAGTCCCCCACACGCCAGCGCCATAGGTGGCAACAGAAACACATTTAGCATTATAAATTTTCAACAATTCAGACGGGGGCCTCCTTCCCAGTTTCTTACTAAAGTTATAAAGGGCAGTCACAGTTCTTGCAAACAAGGCCCTCCTAGCTTTTACAGCGGGTTGCCAGCTTAGTTTATTGTCAAATAAAATGCCCAGATATGTAAAAGAATTGGTGTATTCTATTGGCTTGTCGTAAACATACATGGTCTTTGGACCCCTGCTACCACCACTGCCACTGGTCATAGCAAAGGTTTTGGACACGTTGATGGTAAGCCCCAAATTGGACATAAATATCTCAAATGAAGAAATAACACGTTGCAGGGCAAGGGGGGTACGAGCCATTAGCACGGCATCATCTGCGTATAATAGGGCTGGGATAGTTCTCGATTCAATTTGGGGAAGGTCATTACAATTTTGAGCTAAATATTTTTCAAGGCCATTGATATATAGATTAAAAAGGAAAGGAGCGAGAACACAACCCTGTCTCACTCCTTTTCCTATCTTAAAATCCTCTGTACATTGACCCTCCAGCCCATATCGTACCCTAGCCTTGGCCCCTGCATAAAGTTGTCTCAGAAAGGTAATTAAAACAGGATCAACATCAAGCTCTTCTAAAATTTCCCATAACTTTGCGTGTACAACGCAATCGAAGGCTGATGATAAATCAACAAAAGTTAAATATAAATTACCCCTTTTGGCCACCGTGTATTTGTTCATTAAAAGATTTAAATTAATGCTCTGGTCTACGGTCCCCATGCCCTTTCGAAAACCGTATTGAATACAACATAAGATTCTCCGATCCTCAGCCCAATCTTGTAGCTTATTTAAAATGACTCTACCAGCAATTTTCATAGACGAGTCAAGCAAAGAGATAGGACGGTAACACGCTGGATTATCTCTATCTCCTTTCTTAAAAATAGGGACTAAAACGGAGACTAACCAAGTTGGAGGAAGACTATTTACCACAATTGCATTAAAAAGTGAAGTTAAAAGTGGTCCCCATAATTCAAGATTGGATTTAAAAAGATCTGCAGGGACACCATCCGGGCCTGGTGCCTTGCCCCATTGGCTGGTCATAATGGCATCGTTTACTTCCCATAGCTCAAAGACCAGAGTCTTTTCACATGGAGATCCCTGATGAGGCGGGTCAACTTCTTGGGGCCCAGATAGAACGAGTGCATCAGTAGGGCAGTCATAAAGATGTGAATAATGAGCAACCCAGGCATTTTCAGGAATTGCGACCTCTATGTTGGCTCTGTCCGAGCTCGATAAAAAAGGAGCATTAACGGCTTTCCAGAAAGCTGCTGAGTCTTTGGATGCGGCTGCCTCCTTCAAAGCCAGCCACATCGACTTTTTTAGCTCTTGTTTCCTGTTTTTCAGGGCAGATTTGTACTCCCTTCTGGCATTGGCGATATTACAGGCATTTTTAGTTTTAGCGTGAAGGGCCAACTTCAGGTTTGAGTGAGCCAGGGTGCATGAATGATCGAACCAACCATGCTTCACTGGTTTACTTTTATTAGTTTCAATGAAGAGGGCCTTCTTAATGCTTGCAGCGATTATTGTAAAATTCTTAACAATCTCGCTTGGTTCGCCATCTTCATTTAAGCAATACATAAGATTACTAAAGCAGTCAGAGATTACTTTCTTCAAAAGATCTTCATGGTTTACACGTTCCCAGCTTAATGCATAACCATTTTGCCTATTAAGTTTGATGTTATTAATGTCGTCAATATTCCTGTCCCTCACTTTTACAACTTGACATAGTATTATCAAGCTTAGGCTTATTGGAAAGTGATCGCTTAAAGCCACATCATGTGTATTAAATGACTTTACTCTAGTAAAATGCCTGTTAAACATCAGTATAAAATCAATTGTAGACGAGACACCACGGCCGTTAAAAGTTGGGGAAAAATCTATCGAGGGGGATGCTGACTTATTACAAAAACCCATATCATATGGGTTTTTGTAATAAGTTAGCATCCCCCTCGATAGATTGCATTAGATGGAAAGGGGGAGCCATTTTTTGGTGCAGAAGCAGACTCTTAGCACACACCCAGCTGCTTACCCTGTGGAATCATGCACAGTATTCACAAGCGAGTGGGGTTTGAGGTTTCAGTCAGTAATGCAAATACATTCAGCATCACTAAGGCTGGTTGCCCTTGCTGGAGTGTAGGCAGTCAACCAGGTTACACATGGTGCTGGTCTAAAAAAGCAGTTTGGACATGTGCTTTTTTAAGAATCTTAAAAGTGGATTCATAATGTGTCAGTCTGTAAAAGTGTTTATCACTTGCCAAAAAAAAGAGTAGTAAGTGTGCTTTCAAATTGGCAAAGAAATTTCGTTTTGTGACTAATGTGAAAACATGACTCTGTGTGCATATAGGAATTACAGGCAGAGATTTATTGCGTATTGCTCTGGTGATTTCACAGTTGCATTAGATGGAAAGGGGGAGCCATTTTTTGGTGGAGAAGCAGACTCTTAGCACACACCTAGCTGCTTACCCTGTGGAATCATGCACAGTATTCACAAGCGAGTGGGGTTTGAGGTTTCAGTCAGTAATGCAAATACATTCAGCATCACTAAGGCTGGTTGCCCTTGCTGGAGTGTAGGCAGTCAACCAGGTTACACATGGTGCTGGTCTGAAAAAGCAGTTTATACATGTGCTTTTTTAAGAATCTGAAAAGTGGATTCATAATGTGTCAGTCTGTAAAAGTGTTTATCACTTGCCAAAAAAAAGAGTAGTAAGTGTGCTTTCAAATTGGCAAAGAAATTTCGTTTTGTGACTAATGTGAAAACATGACTCTGTGTGCATATAGGAATTACAGGCAGAGATTTATTGCGTATTGCTCTGGTGATTTCACAGTTGCATTAGATGGAAAGGGGGAGCCATTTTTTGGTGCAGAAGCAGACTCTTAGCACACACCCAGCTGCTTACCCTGTGGAATCATGCACAGTATTCACAAGCGAGTGGGGTTTGAGGTTTCAGTCAGTAATGCAAATACATTCAGCATCACTAAGGCTGGTTGCCCTTGCTGGAGTGTAGGCAGTCAACCAGGTTACACATGGTGCTGGTCTGAAAAAGCAGTTTTCTGCCTAATTTCAAAGCATGACTTTGTGTGCACACAGGAATTATTTTTAGAAATTTAATTTGTGAAGGTGTTATTATGATTTTCATTTATAGGAAAGGGGTTTATAGTATTTTAAGATTTCTAAAGAACATAAAAAATGTAGTAATATATTTAAATAAAATAAAGGAATTTTTTTTTAGTTTTTTTCAGGTATTGCTGAAGAGCAGTGAACAAAATTTAAGATGCCTACAAAATCCAGAGTAAAGAAAGACCACAAAAAAAACCTATATTTGAAGACAACTGGAGGACCTAAGTTAGTTGGAGATGCTCATGTTGGGAAAAAGAAAAAATCTTCTGGTAAGCAAACAAAAGATTTTTTAAAGAACATATTCAAAAAAAGGAAAAATGTACAAAATGTCTGTACAGGAAAAAATGTTTTCAATAGAAAGAAAAAGAGAGGAAAAAATTGAGCATTTAGTTAATGCAAATATACCTTCTGCAACTAAAAAGATAAACTTAAACAGAAAAACAGCGTTTAAAGAGATACGTAGAAAAATGTTTCAGAGAAGAGTTATGTCCAATTTGATAAAGGATGTGAAGAAATATAAGCAAAAGGCAAAGTTTTATAAGAGAAAAAAAGAAATTGAAGCCATTGCAGCAAAGGCATTAGAATTAAAAAGGAAACTATTCATTTTAATTTTGAATAGGATGCGTACATTAGACAAAATGGTTAATGTACTGAAATCACATAGCAAAAGGAAAAGAGTAGTGAACAGAACAAACTTTTGTAAAGTGTTTTTAGGAAAATGGATGCATAGTTCAAGTAGTGAACCTTTTTTTAATGAAGAGACTTATTTTCAAAGTAATAGTTTGCTGCATGCAGTTGACACCAGAGGTCGTGCTTATGAAGTGAAAAATGGTTGCATAATGGAGAAGGAGATAATGGTTCCAAGAGATAAGGTACAAGTGATGGCGGATGAGGCTATGGGGAGACGTCCTAAAGCCCCAGTGTACACTTGGAATTGTAGTAGTATTTGTACTGTGCGTCAGGAATCTATTGATAAATTTCGTGAGTTTCTAAGAGAATATAGCAAAAAAAGTGTGAAACAGAAGATTAAGGTGCTTCAAAGTCGGGATTCCCTCTTGAAAGTACACGGCCACACAGCTTACAAGTCACTAAGGGTGCATTTACCTTTTGCTGGCCCTCTGGAAAAGAAAAATACTCCCATATGTAAGAGGTCTTTTGTTTCCTCGCTCTCTGCCTCAAGGTAGTGCTGCTAGCCTCACTCTCAGAAGGGCTCTGCTGTTCTGCCATCGTATCACAAAGACAAACCAGCTCCTTCTCCTAAGGGATCACAAGCAGAAATGAGGGGAATGGGTGTGGTGTAGGAGAGTTCTAGAACTGAAAGTAGTTTCAACCAATCAAAAGTTGTGTTTCATGATCACATGACCAACCGTACGCTTACGGTGCGCTTACGGAGCGCTTACGGCAAAAGTACGCATGCGCGTAAAAAAGACACGCGCTCGCGCGCATGCGCATAACAGTCACTCCCCAACACTTCCGCGTAACGTGCGCGTGTAGCGTACACGCGTACGCGCCCCACGCGCAGTACGCGCGGCTACGCAAATTGCGTAACTATACGCAAACAGCGTAGATAAATTACGGACATTGCCTAAACCGTACGCTTACCGTACGCGCACTAAAAAAAAAAAAAAAAAAAAAAATATTCTCAAAGTTATACTAATATATCTTACTGTTTGTTAAATAAAAAAAAAAAATCTTGAAATATTGCAGATTTTAAAGAAAAAAAACAGTGTTTTAAGAGAATAAAAAGTTTTTAAAAAACGTGTTTTTTTAAAAAAAAACACACATTTAATATAAGAATTTATAAAAAAAAAAAATCAATAAAAAAAAATATGGGAATCACATATGCTATAGCTAAGAATTAGCATTTAAAAAACCATACAAATTCACTGAAAAAACCATGGGTTTCACACACGGTATAGTTAGAAATTAGCATTTAAAAAACCTTGCAAATTCACTGAAAAAACCATAGGTTTCACACATGTTATAGTTAGGAATTAGCATTTAAAAAACCTTGCAAATTCAGTGAAAAAACCAAAGGTTTCACACATGTTATAGTTAGCTGGACATTTCACTCGTAAAAAACCAATGAAATTCCCCCGTTATAGTTAGTTCAGCTAACTATAACTCGCGCGCCCGCAATGCACTGCTGATGACGTCACATATTACATCACTCATGACATGGTCACTGACATCACTCATGACATCACTGATGACATCTCAAATGACATCACTGATGACATCACTGGTGACATCATCCTTGTGATAGAGTGGCAGACCTCCTCTTCCCCTAATATAACCTTTGATACACACATTCAAAAATAGAGACTGAAATTTTCAAAACAATGGACATACCAATACCAGTTACAAGAACCTCTTAAGTAATTCTAAGAACCACATACACATCCACTCATACACCAACAGTCCTATACAGTCACTCATACATGCACTCACTCATCATATGTACTCATACACCTATACATCCTGTTACACAATGCCACTCATCCATAGAGTTACTCACACATACTCACTCATGCTAATAAAGAAACAAACATACATTTATTAGCTTATACAGTTATACACACGCCACCACACTTACTTCTACGGAAACTTACACATACTTAGTCTTATAAACAATCACTTATAGAAACACATACTTATTAATACAGGAACTCTTTCAATCTCTCACTCTCACATATACTCACTTATATACACCAATAGTCACATATACTAGTTTAAAACATATGTAGTTACTCATAAAGACACTATTGAGACAGTCATTCACTCACTAACACAACCAATCACACACTCATCCACCCATACAGTTCTGCACACATGCTGTCTTCAACACATACAAAGAGTGAATCACTCATTCATGCACCTATGCACTACATAATACCCCCCACCGAACCATACAGACACTCAGACTGATACTCAAAAAAACAACTAATAACCTATATAGACACCCATGAAGCTACTCACCAACCCATGCAGCCACTTATACACAAAGTGAGAGACTGATACAGATATTTTCATATTTAAACATTACTCAGTAAGCCATGTATTCACTATGATACACTTAATCAGTCAGTAACACAATAAATTTTTCAAAAACAAAGCATCCATTTAGACACTTATATACCCATTTATTCTTCCATTGACCTTGAGATATACATATATAAAACATATTTAATTTTCAGAAAAACACACATTCACTGGATGATGTCATCAGTGATGTCATCAGTGATGTCATTTCAGATGTCATCAGTGATGTCATGAGTGATGTCATTGACCATGTCATGAGTGATGTAATATGTGACGTCATCAGCAGTGCATTGCGGGCGCGCGAGTTATAGTTAGCTGAACTAACTATAACGGGGGAATTTCATTGTTTTTTTACGAGTGAAATGTCCAGCTAACTATAACATGTGTGAAACCTTTGGTTTTTTCAGTGAATATATATATATATATATATATATCTGTATTCACTGACAAAACCCATAGGTTTCAGAGACGTTATAGTTAGAAATTAGCATTTAAAAAAGCTTTTAAATTCACTGAAAAAACCATAGGTTTCAGAGACGTTATAGTTAGAAATCAGCATTTAAAAAACCTTAGAAATTCACAGAAAAAAACATAGGTTTCAGGGGCGTTATAGTTAGCTGAACAAAACCATAGAAATTCCTCTGTAATAGTTAGTTCTGCTAACTAAAACTCACACGCCCACAATGCACTGCTGATGATGTCACATATTACATCATTCATGACATGGTCAGTGACATCACTGATGACATCACTGATGACATCTCAAATGATATCACTGATGACATCACTGTGAATGTGGTTTAGTTTGAAATTTAAATATGTATTATAGATATACCAATCTGTACTGTAGATTGAGTGGATATATGACTGTCTGGATGGAGGATTTAGTAGCTGTCTGACTGTCTGTTTAAGTGAGTAATTAAAAGTGTCTCACTTAATACATGGATTAGTAACTAAACTATGTGAATGTGTGCATCACTGTCTCTGTTGTTGTATAACATGCTGCATCAGTTGGTCACTAGCTACATGAGTGTGTATAGTAGTTACTGATTAGTTGGGTGAGTATTTGAATGGGACACTGAGTTTGTGTGTGGTTGGATGAGGTGTGTGTAACTCTATGCATAGATGTGTGAATGGTTGATTGACTAGGTGTATAGGTTTAAGAGTGTATGTGGAAACAGTTGTTTAGGTGACTGAGTGTATTTATTTGTGTGTTGGTGAGAGGATATATGTTTTAGTTGTACATCTTCAACAAAGTAAAAAAATAAAAGGCATTGTATGTGAGAGTTGGTGTATATAAATAAGTATATATAAGAGTCATTGATTGTGAGAGTAACTATATGAATGAGTGTATAATTGTAATGGTGATTTTTTAACATATTAACTATGAGTTACTATGTGTTCGAATAAATGAGGTGTTGTTGGATAATTGTGTAAGTGAGTAAATGTAAGTGTGATTAATTTTTTTCATGAGTGAGTAGGATGACTGCATAACCGACTAAGATGACTGCTGATGTGTCAATGTCTATATATGTGTATAAGTGCATTTGACAGTGTTCTATTAATTAGTGACTGCAATTATAAATGATTCTGCTGTTGAATGGGTAGTTGTGTGTGTAGACTTAGGAATCAGTGAGTGGGTATGTAGTAACTGGTATTGGTGTATCAATGGTTTCAAATATGGTACTCTGTATTTTACAGTGAGTGATGAAAGGTTATACTAGTGTATGATGAAGTGTATCAGATTGTCATGTGGATGATGTCATCAGTGATGTCATCAGTGATGTCATTTGAGAGTTCATCAGTGATGTCATCAGTGATGTCACTGAACATGTCATGAATGATGCAAAAGGTGACATCATCAGCAGTGCATTGCGGGCGCGCAAGTTAAAGTTAGCAGAACTAACTATAACAGAGGAATTTCTATGGTTTTGTACGAGTGAAATAGCCAGCTAACTATAACATCCCTGAAACCTATCGTTTATTTGTGTGAATTTCTAAGCTTTTTTAAATGCTAATTTCTAACTATAACGTCTCTGAAACCTATGGTTTTTTAAGTGAATTTCAAAGCTTTTTTAAATGCAAATTTCTAAGTGTGATAGTAGTTATATCTATTTTTTTGTACTGATTTTCTACAGTTTTTTAACTGTTTATTTATAAACATTTTATTAATTAAATAACATTATATATTTTTCTGAAAATTGCAAAGAATTTTTTTTGAAAAAATCAAACTGAAATATTGATTAATTTTTTTGTTTTCATTTTTTATTTTAATATATTTATATTATTTTCTTTTTTTTAAAACAAATTCCAATTATTTTTCATAGTCACGCACTCAAAGCTCACACATCACGGTGGGTGCGCGGATTCTAGCCGCCATTTTAGAAAAGTCATGAAGGATCCACATACGGTGTGCGACGGCTGTGTGTTTTTCAGTTACATCATATACATTTAATATTACGTGATGTGCGCACTTGTTATGCGACCAGTCTGCAACTCCTGCTCCCGTGCATTCGCGACACATGCGCATTACGGTACAAGATGCTTGCGCGGTGGCGGGTCCCGCGTGACGTCATATACATGCTGGGGCGCGCTGGGTGCGCGACTCCGGCAACAAAAAATGTGTGTTCCAAAATTATATGTATGTGTCTTTAATATACATATTAGGGCAAGAGATTATCGAAGATATTCATAAAAATAATATATTTGTACTTATAATAAACTTATATTATTTTTAAATATATTTTCGCGAAGTCGGGTACATGCATTGTGAGTGCAGAGAACCAGGTCAGCAGAGCTGCTGTAGAGCCAGAGAAACCAGGTCAGCAGAGCCGTTGTAGAGCCAGAGAACCAGGTCAGCAGAGCTGCTCTAGAGCCTATGGAGCAGGTCTGCAGAGCTGCTCTAGAACCAGAGACCCAGGTCAGCAGAGCTGCTCTAGAGCCAGAAACCCAGGTCAGCAGAGCTGCTCTAGAGGCCGAGAACCAGGTCAGGAGAGCTGCTGTAGAGCCAGAGAAACCAGGTCAGCAGAGCTGCTTTAGAGGGAGAAAAACAGGTCAGCAGAACGGCTTTAGAGCCAGTGAACCAGGTCAGCAGAGCTGCTCTAGAGCCATAGAACAAGGTCAGCAGAGCTGCTTCAGAGCCATAGAACCAGGTCAGCAGAGCTGCTCTCGAGGCAGAGAACCAAGTTAGCAGAACTGCTTTAGAGCCATAGAACCAGGTCAGCAGAGCTCTTTAGAGGGAGAGAACCAGGTCAGCAGAGCTGCTCTAGAGCCAGAGAACCAGGTGAGCAGAGCTGCTCTAGAGGCAGAGAACCATGTCAGCAGAGCTGCTTTAGAGGGAGAGAACCAGGTAAGCAGAGCTGCTTTAGAGCCAGAGAACCAGGTCAGCAGAGCTGCTCTAGAGCCAGAGAAACCAGGTCAGCAGAGCTGATATAGAGGAAGAGAACCAGGTCAGTGGAGCTGCTTTAGAGCCAGAGAACCAGGTCAGCAGAGCTGCTCTAGAGCCAGAGAACCAGGTCAGCAGAGCTGCTTTAGAGCCATAGAACCAGGTCAGCAGAGCTGCTCTAGAGTCATAGAACCAAGTCAGCAGAGCTGATTTACAGGGAGAGAACCAGGTCAGCAGAGCTTCTTTAGAGCCAGAGAAACCAGGTCAGTAGAGCTGCTTTAGAGCGAGAGAACCAGGTCAGGAGAGCTGCTTTAGAGGGAGAGAACCAGGTCAGAAGAGCTGCTTTAGAGCCAAGGGACTAGGTCAGCAGAGCTGCTCTAGAGCCAGAGAACCAGGTCAGCAGAACTGCTTTAGAGCCATAGAACCAGGTCAGCAGAGCTGCTTTAGAGCCAGAGAACCAGGTCAGAGGATCTGTTGTAGAGCCAGAGAACCAGGTCAGCAGAGCTGCTGTAGAGCCTAAGAACTAGGTCAGCAGAGCTGCTCTAGAGCCAGAGAACCAGGTCAGCAGAGCTGCTGTAGAGCCAGAGAAACCAGGTCAGCAGAGCTGCTTTAGAGGGAGAGAACCAGGTCAGCAGATCTGCTTTAGAGCCAGACAACCAGGCCAGCAGAGCTGCTTTAGAATCAGAGAACCAGGTCAGCAGAGTTGCTCAAGAACCAGAGAACTAAGTCAGCAGAGCTGCTTTAGAACGATAGAACCAGGTCAGCAGAGCTGCTTTAAAGCCAGAGAACCAGGTCAGCAGAGCTGCTCTAGAGCCTAAGAACCAGGTCAGCAGAGCTGCTCTAGAACCAGACAACCAGGTCAGCAGAGCTGCTGTAGAGCCAGAGAAACTAGGTCAGTAGAGCTGCTTTAGAGGGAGAGAACCAGGTCAGCAGAGCTGCTCTAGAGCCAGAGAACCAGGTCAGCAGAGCTGCTTTAGAGCCATAGAACCAGGTCAGCAGAGCTGCTCTAGAGTCATAGAACCAAGTCAGCAGAGCTGATTTACAGGGAGAGAACCAGGTCAGCAGAGCTTCTTTAGAGCCAGAGAAACCAGGTCAGTAGAGCTGCTTTAGAGCGAGAGAACCAGGTCAGGAGAGCTGCTTTAGAGGGAGAGAACCAGGTCAGAAGAGCTGCTTTAGAGCCAAGGGACTAGGTCAGCAGAGCTGCTCTAGAGCCAGAGAACCAGGTCAGCAGAACTGCTTTAGAGCCATAGAACCAGGTCAGCAGAGCTGCTTTAGAGCCAGAGAACCAGGTCAGAGGATCTGTTGTAGAGCCAGAGAACCAGGTCAGCAGAGCTGCTGTAGAGCCTAAGAACTAGGTCAGCAGAGCTGCTCTAGAGCCAGAGAACCAGGTCAGCAGAGCTGCTGTAGAGCCAGAGAAACCAGGTCAGCAGAGCTGCTTTAGAGGGAGAGAACCAGGTCAGCAGATCTGCTTTAGAGCCAGACAACCAGGCCAGCAGAGCTGCTTTAGAATCAGAGAACCAGGTCAGCAGAGTTGCTCAAGAACCAGAGAACTAAGTCAGCAGAGCTGCTTTAGAACGATAGAACCAGGTCAGCAGAGCTGCTTTAAAGCCAGAGAACCAGGTCAGCAGAGCTGCTCTAGAGCCTAAGAACCAGGTCAGCAGAGCTGCTCTAGAACCAGACAACCAGGTCAGCAGAGCTGCTGTAGAGCCAGAGAAACCAGGTCAGTAGAGCTGCTTTAGAGGGAGAGAACCAGGTCAGCAGAGCTGCTCTAGAGGGAGAGAACCAAGTCAGCAGAGCTGCTTTAGAGGGAGAGAACCAGGTCAGCAGAGCTGCTTTAGAGCCAGACAACCAGGCCAGCAGAGCTGCTTTAGAGCCAGAGAACAGATCAGCAGAGCTGCTTTAGATTCAGAGAACCAGGTCAGCAGAGCTGCTCAATAACCACAGAACCAAGTCAGCAGAGCTGCTTTAGAGCGATAGAACCAGGTCAGCAGAGCTGTTTTAGAGCCAGAGAAACCGGGTCAGTAGAGCTGCTTTAGAGGGAGAGAACCAGGTCAGCAGAGCTGCTGTAGAGCCAGAGAAACCAGGTCAGCAGAGCTGCTTTAGAATCAGAGAACCAGGTCAGCAGAGCTGCTCTCGAGGCAGAGAACCAAGTCAGCAGAACTGCTTTAGAGCCATAGAACCAGGTCAGCAGAGCTCTTTAGAGGGAGAGAACCAGGTCAGCAGAGCTGCTCTAGAGCCAGAGAACCAGGTGAGCATAGCTGCTCTAGAGGCAGAGAACCATGTCAGCAGAGCTGCTTTAGAGGGAGAGAACCAGGTAAGCAGAGCTGCTTTAGAGCCAGAGAACCAGGTCAGCAGAGCTGCTCTAGAGCCAGAGAAACCAGGTCAGCAAAGCTGATTTAGAGGGAGAGAACCAGGTCAGTGGAGCTGCTTTAGAGCCAGAGAACCAGGTCAGCAGAGCTGCTCTAGAGCCAGAGAACCAGGTCAGCAGAGCTGCTTTAGAGCCATAGAACCAGGTCAGCAGAGCTGCTCTAGAGTAAGAGAACCAAGTCAGCAGAGCTGATTTACAGGGAGAGAACCAGGTCAGCAGACCTTCTTTAGAGCCAGAGAAACCAGGTCAGTAGAGCTGCTTTAGAGTGAGAGAACCAGGTCAGGAGAGCTGCTTTAGAGGGAGAGAACCAGGTCAGAAGAGCTGCTTTAGAGCCAAGGGACCAGGTCAGCAGAGCTGCTCTAGAGCCAGAGAACCAGGTCAGCAGAGCTGCTTTAGAGCCATAGAACCAGGTCAGCAGAGCTGCTTTAGAGCCAGAGAACCAGGTCAGAGGATCTGTTGTAGAGCCAGAGAACCAGGTCAGCAGAGCTGCTGTAGAGCCTAAGAACTAGGTCAGCAGAGCTGCTCTAGAGCCAGAGAACCAGGTCAGCAGAGCTGCTGTAGAGCCAGAGAAACCAGGTCAGCAGAGCTGCTTCAGAGGGAGAGAACCAGGTCAGCAGATCTGCTTTAGAGCCAGACAACCAGGCCAGTAGAGCTGCTTTAGAATCAGAGAACCAGGTCAGAAGAGTTGCTCAAGAACCAGAGAACTAAGTCAGCAGAGCTGCTTTAGAGCGATAGAACCAGGTCAGCAGAGCTGCTTTAGAGCCAGAGAACCAGGTCAGCAGATCTACTCTAGAGCCTAAGAACCAGGTCAGCAGAGCTGCTCTAGAACCAGACAACCAGGTCAGCAGAGCTGCTGTAGAGCCAGAGAAACCAGGTCAGTAGAGCTGCTTTAGAGGGAGAGAACCAGGTCAGCAGAGCTGCTCTAGAGGGAGAGAACCAGGTCAGCAGAGCTGCTTTAGAGGGAGAGAACCAGGTCAGCAGAGCTGCTTTCGAGCCAGACAACCAGGCCAGCAGAGCTGCTTTAGAGCCAGAGAACAGATCAGCAGAGCTGCTTTAGAATCAGAGAACCAGGTCAGCAGAGCTGCTCAATAACCAGAGAACCAAGTCAGCAGAGCTGCTTTAGAGCAATAGAACCAGGTCAGCAGAGCTGTTTTAGAGCCAGAGAAACCAGGTCAGTAGAGCTGCTTTAGAGGGAGAGAACCAGGTCAGCAGAGCTGCTGTAGAGCCAGAGAAACCAGGTCAGCAGAGCTGCTTTAGAGGGAGAGAACCAGATCAGCAGAGCTGCTTTAGAGCCAGATAACCAGGCCAGCAGAGCTGCTTTAGAGCCAGAGAACAGATCAGCAGAGCTGCTTTAGAATCAGAGAACCAGGTCAGCAGAGCTGCTCAAGAACCAGAGAACCAAGTCAGCAGAGCTGCTTTAGAGCAATAGAACCAGGTCAGCAGAGCTGCTTTAGAGCCAGAGAACCAGGTCAGCAGAGCTGCTCTAGAGCCTAAGAACCAGGTCAGCAGAGCTGCTCTAGAACCAGAGAACCAGGTCAGCAGAGCTGCTGTAGAGCCAGAGAAACTAGGTCAGTAGAGCTGTTTTAGAGGGAGAGAACCAGGTCAGCAGAGCTGCTCTAGAGGGAGAGAACCAGGTCAGCAGAGCTGCTCTAGAGCCAGAGAACCATGTTAGTAGAATTGCTTTAGAGCCATAGAACCGGGTCAGCAGAGCTGCTTTAGAGCCAGAGAACCAGGTCCGCAGAGCTGTTGTAGAGCCAGAGAACCAGATCAGCAGAGCTGCTCTGTAGCCTAAGAACTAGGTCAGAAGAGCTGCTGTAGAGGGAGAGAACCAGGTCAGCAGAGCTGCTGTAGAGCCAGAGAAACCAGGTCAGCAGAGCTGCTTTAGAGGGAGAGAACCAGATCAGCAGAGCTGCTTTAGAGCCAGACAACCAGGCCAGCAGAGCTGCTTTAGAGCCAGAGAACAGATCAGCAGAGCTGCTTTAGAATCAGAGAAGCAGGTCAGAAGAGCTGCTCAAGAACCAGAGAACCAAGTCAGCAGAGCTGCTTTAGAGTGATAGAACCAGGTCAGCAGAGCTGCTTTAGAGCCAAGGAACCAGGTCAGCAGAGCTGCTCTAGAGCCTAAGAACCAGGTCAGCAGAGCTGCTCTAAAACCAGAGAACCAGGTCAGCAGAGCTGCTGTAGAGCCAGAGAAACTAGGTCAGTAGAGCTGCTTTAGAGGGAGAGAACCAGGTCAGCAGAGCTGCTCTAGAGCCAGAGAACCATGTCAGCAGAATTGCTTTAGAGCCATAGAACCGGGTCAGCAGAGCTGCTTTAGAGCCAGAGAACCAGGTCCGCAGAGCTGTTGTAGAGCCAGAGAACCAGATCAGCAGAGCTGCTCTGTAGCCTAAGAATTCGGTCAGAAGAGCTGCTGTAGAGCCAGAGAAACTAGGTCAGTAGAGCTGCTTTAGAGCCATAGAACCGGGTCAGCAGAGCTGCTTTCGAGCCAGAGAACCAGGTCCGCAGAGCTGTTGTAGAGCCAGAGAACCAGATCAGCAGAGCTGCTCTATAGCCTAAGAATTAGGTCAGAAGAGCTGCTGTAGAGCCAGAGAAACCAGGTCAGCAGAGCTGCTCTCGAGGCAGAGAACCAAGTCAGCAGAACTGCTTTAGAGCCATAGAACCAGGTCAGCAGAGCTCTTTAGAGGGAGAGAACCAGGTCAGCAGAGCTGCTCTAGAGCCAGAGAACCATGTCAGCAGAGCTGCTTTAGAGGGAGAGAACCAGGTAAGCAGAGCTGCTTTAGAGCCAGAGAACCAGGTCAGCAGAGCTGCTCTAGAGCCAGAGAAACCAGGTCAGCAGAGCTGATTTAGAGGGAGAGAACCAGGTCAGTGGAGCTGCTTTAGAGCCAGAGAACCAGGTCAGCAGAGCTGCTCTAGAGCCAGAGAACCAGGTCAGCAGAGCTGCTTTAGAGCCATAGAACCAGGTCAGCAGAGCTGCTCTAGAGTCAGAGAACCAAGTCAGCAGAGCTGATTTACAGGGAGAGAACCAGGTCAGCAGAGCTTCTTTAGAGCCAGAGAAACCAGGTCAGTAGAGCTGCTTTAGAGTGAGAGAACCAGGTCAGGAGAGCTGCTTTAGAGGGTGAGAACCAGGTCAGAAGAGCTGCTTTAGAGCCAATGGACCAGGTCAGCAGAGCTGCTCTAGAGCCAGAGAACCAGGCCAGCAGAGCTGCTTTAGAATCAGAGAACCAGGTCAGCAGAGTTGCTCAAGAACCAGAGAACTAAGTCAGCAGAGCTGCTTTAGAGCGATAGAACCAGGTCAGCAGAGCTGCTTTAGAGCCAGAGAACCACGTCAGCAGAGCTGCTCTAGAGCCTAAGAACCAGGTCAGCAGAGCTGCTCTAGAACCAGACAACCAGGTCAGCAGAGCTGCTGTAGAGCCAGAGAAACCAGGTCAGTAGAGCTGCTTTAGAGGGAGAGAACCAGGTCAGCAGAGCTGCGCTAAAGGGAGAGAACCAGGTCTGCAGAGCTGCTTTAGAGGGAGAGAACCAGGTCAGCAGAGCTGCTTTAGAGCCAGACAACCAGGCCAGCAGAGCTGCTTTAGAGCCAGAGAACAGATCAGCAGAGCTGCTTTAGAATCAGAGAACCAGGTCAGCAGAGCTGCTCAATAACCAGAGAACCAAGTCAGCAGAGCTGCTTTAGAGCGATAGAACCAGGTCAGCAGAGCTGTTTTAGAGCCAGAGAAACCAGGTCAGTAGAGCTGCTTTAGAGGGAGAGAACCAGGTCAGCAGAGCTGCTGTAGAGCCAGAGAAACCAGGTCAGCAGAGCTGCTTTAGAGGGAGAGAACCAGATCAGCAGAGCTGCTTTAGAGCCAGACAACCAGGCCAGCAGAGCTGCTTTAGAGCCAGAGAACAGATCAGCAGAGCTGCTTTAGAATCAGAGAACCAGGTCAGCAGAGCTGCTCAAGAACCAGAGAACCAAGTCAGCAGAGCTGCTTTAGAGCGATAGAACCAGGTCAGCGGACCTGCTTTAGAGCCAGAGAACCAGGTCAGCAGAGCTGCTCTAGAGCCTAAGAACCAGGTCAGCAGAGCTGCTCTAGAACCAGAGAACCAGGTCAGCAGAGCTGCTGTAGAGCCAGAGAAACTAGGTCAGTAGAGCTGTTTTAAAGGGAGAGAACCAGGTCAGCAGAGCTGCTCTAGAGGGAGAGAACCAGGTCAGCAGAGCTGCTCTAGAGCCATAGAACCATGTTAGCAGAATTGCTTTAGAGCCATAGGACCGGGTCAGCAGAGCTGCTTTAGAGCCAGAGAACCAGGTCCGCAGAGCTGTTGTAGAGCCAGAGAACCAGATCAGCAGAGCGGCTCTGTAGCCTAAGAACTAGGTCAGAAGAGCTGCTGTAGAGGGAGAGAACCAGGTCAGCAGAGCTACTGTAGAGCCAGAGAAACCAGGTCAGCAGAGCTGCTTTAGAGGGAGAGAACCAGATCAGCAGAGCTGCTTTAGAGCCAGACAACCAGGCCAGCAGAGCTGCTTTAGAGCCAGAGAACAGATCAGCAGAGCTGCTTTAGAATCAGAGAAGCAGGTCAGCAGAGCTGCTCAAGAACCAGAGAACCAAGTCAGCAGAGCTGCTTTAGAGTGATAGAACCAGGTCAGCAGAGCTGCTTTAGAGCCAGAGAACCAGGTCAGCAGAGCTGCTCTAGAGCCTAAGAACCAGGTCAGCAGAGCCGCTCTAAAACCAGAGAACAAGGTCAGCAGAGCTGCTGTAGAGCCAGAGAAACTAGGTCAGTAGAGCTGCTTTAGAGGGAGAGAACCAGGTCAGCAGAGCTGCTCTAGAGCCAGAGAACCATGTCAGCAGAATTGCTTTAGAGCCATAGAACCGGGTCAGCAGAGCTGCTTTAGAGCCAGAGAACCAGGTCCGCAGAGCTGTTGTAGAGCCAGAGAACCAGATCAGCAGAGCTGCTCTGTAGCCTAAGAATTAGGTCAGAAGAGCTGCTGTAGAGCCAGAGAAACCAGGTCAGCAGAGCTGCTTTAGAGGGAGAGAACCAGGTCAGCAGAGCTGCTTTAGAGGCAGAGAACCAGGCCAGCAGAGCTGCTTTAGAGCCAGAGAACCAGGTCAGCAGAGCTGCTTTAGAGCCAGAGAACCAGGTCAGCAGAGCTGCTCTAGAGCCAGAGAACAAGTCAGCAGAGCTGCTTTAGAGCGATAGAACCAGGTCAGCAGAGCTGCTTTAGAGCCAGAGGACTAGGTCAGCAGAGCTGCTGTATAGCCTAAGAACCAGGCCAGCAGAGCTGCTCTAGACCCAGAGAACCGGGTCAGCAGAGCTGCTGTAGAGCCAGTGGACTAGGTCAGCAGAGCTGCTGTATAGCCTAAGAACCAGGCCAGCAGAGCTGCTCTAGACCCAGAGAACCAGATCAGCAGAGCTGCTCTGTAGCCTAAGAATTAGGTCAGAAGAGCTGCTGTAGAGCCAGAGAAACCAGGTCAGCAGAGCTGCTTTAGAGGGAGAGAACCAGGTCAGCAGAGCTGCTTTAAAGCCAGAGAACCATGCCAGCAGAGCTGCTTTAGAGCCAGAGAACCAGGTCAGCAGAGCTGCTTTAGAGCCAGAGAACCAGGTCAGCAGAGCTGCTCTAGAGCCAGAGTACCAAGTCAGCAGAGCTGCTTTAGAGCGATAGAACCAGGTCAGCAGAGCTGCTTTAGAGCCAGAGGACTAGGTCAGCAGAGCTGCTGTATAGCCTAAGAACCAGGCCAGCAGAGCTGCTCTAGACCCAGAGAACCGGGTCAGCAGAGCTGCTGTAGAGCCAGACAACCAGGCCAGCAGAACTGCTTTAGAGCCAGAGAACAGATCAGCAGAGCTGCTTTAGAATCAGAGAAGCAGGTCAGCAGGGCTGCTCAAGAACCAGAGAACCAAGTCAGCAGAGCTGCTTTAGAGTGATAGAACCAGGTCAGCAGAGCTGCTTTAGAGCCAGAGAACCAGGTCAGCAGAGCTGCTCTAGAGCCTAAGAACCAGGTCAGCAGAGCTGCTCTAAAACCAGAGAACAAGGTCAGCAGAGCTGCTGTAGAGCCAGAGAAACTAGGTCAGTAGAGCTGCTTTAGAGGGAGAGAACCAGGTCAGCAGAGCTGCTCTAGAGCCAGAGAACCATGTCAGCAGAATTGCTTTAGAGCCATAGAACCGGGTCAGCAGAGCTGCATTAGAGCCAGAGAACCAGGTCCGCAGAGCTGTTGTAGAGCCAGAGAACCAGATCAGCAGAGCTGCTCTGTAGCCTAAGAATTAGGTCAGAAGAGCTGCTGTAGAGCCAGAGAAACCAGGTCAGCAGAGCTGCTTTAGAGGGAGAGAACCAGGTCAGCAGAGCTGCTTTAGAGGCAGAGAACCAGGCCAGCAGAGCTGCTTTAGAGCCAGAGAACCAGGTCAGCAGAGCTGCTTTAGAGCCAGAGAACCAGGTCAGCAGAGCTGCTCTAGAGCCAGAGAACAAGTCAGCAGAGCTGCTTTAGAGCGATAGAACCAGGTCAGCAGAGCTGCTTTAGAGCCAGAGGACTAGGTCAGCAGAGCTGCTGTATAGCCTAAGAACCAGGCCAGCAGAGCTGCTCTAGACCCAGAGAACCGGGTCAGCAGAGCTGCTGTAGAGCCAGTGGACTAGGTCAGCAGAGCTGCTGTATAGCCTAAGAACCAGGCCAGCAGAGCTGCTCTAGACCAGAGAACCAGATCAGCAGAGCTGCTCTGTAGCCTAAGAATTAGGTCAGAAGAGCTGCTGTAGAGCCAGAGAAACCAGGTCAGCAGAGCTGCTTTAGAGGGAGAGAACCAGGTCAGCAGAGCTGCTTTAGAGCCAGAGAACCAGGCCAGCAGAGCTGCTTTAGAGCCAGAGAACCAGGTCAGCAGAGCTGCTCTAGAGCCAGAGAACCAAGTAAGCAGAGCTGCTTTAGAGCGATAGAACCAGGTCAGCAGAGCTGCTTTAGAGCCAGAGGACTAGGTCAGCAGAGCTGCTGTATAGCCTAAGAACCAGGCCAGCAGAGCTGCTCTAGACCCAGAGAACCGGGTCAGCAGAGCTGCTGTAGAGCCAGAGAAACTTGGTCAGTAGAGTTGCTTTAGAGGGAGAGAACTATGTCAGCAGAACTGCTCTAGAGGGAGAGAACCAGGTAAGCAGATCTGCTTTAGAGTCAGAGAACCAGGTCAGCAGAGCTGTTGTAGAGTCAGATAACCAGATCAGCAGAGCTGTTCTGTAGCCTAAGAACTAGGTCAGCAGAGCTCCTCTAGAGCCAGAGAACCAGGTCAGCAGACCTGCTGTAGAGCCAGAGAAACCAGTTCAGCAGAGCCACTTTAGAGGGAGAGAACCAGGTCAGCAGAGCTGCTATAGAGCCAGAGAAACCAGGTCAGCAGAGCTGCTTTAGAGGGAGAGAACCAGGTCAGCAGAGCTGCTTTAGAGCCAGAAAACCAGGCCAGCAGAGCTGCTTTAGAGCCAGAGAACCTGGTCAGCAGAGCTGCTTTAGAGCCAGAGAACCAGGTCAGCAGAGCTGCTCTAGAGCCAGAGAACCAAGTCAGCAGAGCTGCTTTAGAGCGATAGAACCAGGTCAGCAGAGCTGCTTTAGAGCCAGAGTACTAGGTCAGCAGAGCTGCTGTATAGCCTAAGAACCAGGCCAGCAGAGCTGCTCTAGACCCAGAGAACCGGGTCAGCAGAGCTGCTGTAGAGCCAGACAACCAGGCCAGCAGAGCTGCTTTAGAGCCAGAGAACAGATCAGCAGAGCTGCTTTAGAATCAGAGAAGAAGGTCAGCAGAGCTTCTCAAGAACCAGAGAACCAAGTCAGCAGAGCTGCTTTAGAGTGATAGAACCAGGTCAGCGGAGCTGCTTTAGAGCCAGAGAACCAGGTCAGCAGAGCTGCTCTAGAGCCTAAGAACCAGGTCAGGAGAGCTGCTCTAAAACCAGAGAACAAGGTCAGCAGAGCTGCTGTAGAGCCAGAGAAACTAGGTCAGTAGAGCTGCTTTAGAGGGAGAGAACCAGGTCAGCAGAGCTGCTCTAGAGCCATAGAATCAGGTCAGCAGAGCTGCTTTAGAGCCAGAGAACCAGGTCAGAGGATCTGTTGTAGAGCCAGAGAACCAGGTCAGCAGAGCTGCTGTAGAGCCTAAGAACTAGGTCAGCAGAGCTGCTCTAGAGCCAGAGAACCAGGTCAGCAGAGCTGCTGTAGAGCCAGAGAAACCAGGTCAGCAGAGCTGCTTTAGAGGGAGAGAACCAGGTCAGCAGAGCTGCTTTAGAGCCAGAGAACCAGGCCAGCAGAGCTGCTTTAGAGCCAGAGAACCAGGTCAGCAGAGCTGCTCTAGAGCCAGAGAACCAAGTCAGCAGAGCTGCTTTAGAGCGATAGAACCAGGTCAGCAGAGCTGCTTTAGAGCCAAAGGACTAGGTCAGCAGAGCTGCTGTATAGCCTAAGAACCAGGCCAGCAGAGCTGCTCTAGACCCAGAGAACCGGGTCAGCAGAGCTGCTGTAGAGCCAGAGAAACTTGGTCAGTAGAGTTGCTTTAGAGGGAGAGAACTATGTCAGCAGAACTGCTCTAGAGGGAGAGAACCAGGTAAGCAGATCTGCTTTAGAGTCAGAGAACCAGGTCAGCAGAGCTGTTGTAGAGCCAGAGAACCAGATCAGCAGAGCTGTTCTGTAGCCTAAGAACTAGGTCAGCAGAGCTCCTCTAGAGCCAGAGAACCAGGTCAGCAGACCTGCTGTAGAGCCAGAGAAACCAGGTCAGCAGAGCTGCTTTAGAGGGAGAGAACCAGGTCAGCAGAGCTGCTTTAGAGCCAGAGAACCAGGCCAGCAGAGCTGCTTTAGAGCCAGAGAACCAGGTCAGCAGAGCTGCTTCAGAGCCAGAGAACCAGGTCAGCAGAGCTGCTCTAGAGCCAGAGAACCAAGTCAGCAGAGCTGCTTTAGAGCGATAGAACCAGGTCAGCAGAGCTGCTTTAGAGCCAGAGGACTAGGTCAGCAGAGCTGCTGTATAGCCTAAGAACCAGGCCAGCAGAGCTGCTCTAGACCCAGAGAACCGGGTCAGCAGAGCTGCTGTAGAGCCAGACAACCAGGCCAGCAGAGCTGCTTTAGAGCCAGAGAACAGATCAGCAGAGCTGCTTTAGAATCAGAGAAGCAGGTCAGCAGAGCTGCTCAAGAACCAGAGAACCAAGTCAGCAGAGCTGCTTTAGAGTGATAGAACCAGGTCAGCGGAGCTGCTTTAGAGCCAGAGAACCAGGTCAGCAGAGCTGCTCTTGAGCATAAGAACCAGGTCAGCAGAGCTGCTCTAAAACCAGAGAACAAGGTCAGCAGAGCTGCTGTAGAGCCAGAGAAACTAGGTCAGTAGAGCTGCTTTAGAGGGAGAGAACCAGGTCAGCAGAGCTGCTCTAGAGCCAGAGAACCATGTCAGCAGAATTGCTTTAGAGCCATAGAACCGGGTCAGCAGAGCTGCTTTAGAGCCAGAGAACCAGGTCCGCAGAGCTGTTGTAGAGCCAGAGAACCAGATCAGCAGAGCTGCTCTGTAGCCTAAGAATTAGGTCAGAAGAGCTGCTGTAGAGCCAGAGAAACCAGTTCAGCAGAGCTGCTTTATAGGGAGAGAACCAGGTCAGCAGAGCTGCTTTAGAGGCAGAGAACCAGGCCAGCAGAGCTGCTTTAGAGCCAGAGAACCAGGTCAGCAGAGCTGCTCTAGAGCCTAAGAACCAGGTCAGCAGAGCTGCTCTAGAACCAGAGAACCAGGTCAGCAGAGCTGCTGTAGAGCCAGAGAAACTAGGTCAGTAGAGCTGTTTTAGAGGGAGAGAACCAGGTCAGCAGAGCTGCTCTAGAGGGAGAGAACCAGGTCAGCAGAGCTGCTCTAGAGCCAGAGAACCATGTTAGTAGAATTGCTTTAGAGCCATAGAACCGGGTCAGCAGAGCTGCTTTAAAGCCAGAGAACCAGGTCCGCAGAGCTGTTGTAGAGCCAGAGAACCAGATCAGCAGAGCTGCTCTGTAGCCTAAGAACTAGGTCAGAAGAGCTGCTGTAGAGGGAGAGAACCAGGTCAGCAGAGCTGCTGTAGAGCCAGAGAAACCAGGTCAGCAGAGCTGCTTTAGAGGGAGAGAACCAGATCAGCAGAGCTGCTTTAGAGCCAGACAACCAGGCCAGCAGAGCTGCTTTAGAGCCAGAGAACAGATCAGCAGAGCTGCTTTAGAATCAGAGAAGCAGGTCAGAAGAGCTGCTCAAGAACCAGAGAACCAAGTCAGCAGAGCTGCTTTAGAGTGATAGAACCAGGTCAGCAGAGCTGCTTTAGAGCCAGAGAACCAGGTCAGCAGAGCTGCTCTAGAGCCTAAGAACCAGGTCAGCAGAGCTGCTCTAAAACCAGAGAACCAGGTCAGCAGAGCTGCTGTAGAGCCAGAGAAACTAGGTCAGTAGAGCTGCTTTAGAGGGAGAGAACCAGGTCAGCAGAGCTGCTCTAGAGCCAGAGAACCATGTCAGCAGAATTGCTTTAGAGCCATAGAACCGGGTCAGCAGAGCTGCTTTAGAGCCAGAGAACCAGGTCCGCAGAGCTGTTGTAGAGCCAGAGAACCAGATCAGCAGAGCTGCTTTGTAGCCTAAGAATTCGGTCAGAAGAGCTGCTGTAGAGCCAGAGAAACTAGGTCAGTAGAGCTGCTTTAGAGCCATAGAACCGGGTCAGCAGAGCTGCTTTCGAGCCAGAGAACCAGGTCCGCAGAGCTGTTGTAGAGCCAGAGAACCAGATCAGCAGAGCTGCTCTATAGCCTAAGAATTAGGTCAGAAGAGCTGCTGTAGAGCCAGAGAAACCAGGTCAGCAGAGCTGCTCTCGAGGCAGAGAACCAAGTCAGCAGAACTGCTTTAGAGCCATAGAACCAGGTAAGCAGAGCTCTTTAGAGGGAGAGAACCAGGTCAGCAGAGCTGCTCTAGAGCCAGAGAACCATGTCAGCAGAGCTGCTTTAGAGGGAGAGAACCAGGTCAGCAGAGCTGCTTTAGAGCCAGAGTACTAGGTCAGCAGAGCTGCTGTATAGCCTAAGAACCAGGCCAGCAGAGCTGCTCTAGACCCAGAGAACCGGGTCAGCAGAGCTGCTGTAGAGCCAGACAACCAGGCCAGCAGAGCTGCTTTAGAGCCAGAGAACAGATCAGCAGAGCTGCTTTAGAATCAGAGAAGAAGGTCAGCAGAGCTTCTCAAGAACCAGAGAACCAAGTCAGCAGAGCTGCTTTAGAGTGATAGAACCAGGTCAGCGGAGCTGCTTTAGAGCCAGAGAACCAGGTCAGCAGAGCTGCTCTAGAGCCTAAGAACCAGGTCAGGAGAGCTGCTCTAAAACCAGAGAACAAGGTCAGCAGAGCTGCTGTAGAGCCAGAGAAACTAGGTCAGTAGAGCTGCTTTAGAGGGAGAGAACCAGGTCAGCAGAGCTGCTCTAGAGCCATAGAACCAGGTCAGCAGAGCTGCTTTAGAGCCAGAGAACCAGGTCAGAGGATCTGTTGTAGAGCCAGAGAACCAGGTCAGCAGAGCTGCTGTAGAGCCTAAGAACTAGGTCAGCAGAGCTGCTCTAGAGCCAGAGAACCAGGTCAGCAGAGCTGCTGTAGAGCCAGAGAAACCAGGTCAGCAGAGCTGCTTTAGAGGGAGAGAACCAGGTCAGCAGAGCTGCTTTAGAGCCAGAGAACCAGGCCAGCAGAGCTGCTTTAGAGCCAGAGAACCAGGTCAGCAGAGCTGCTCTAGAGCCAGAGAACCAAGTCAGCAGAGTTGCTTTGGAGCGATAGAACCAGGTCAGCAGAGCTGCTTTAGAGCCAGAGGACTAGGTCAGCAGAGCTGCTGTATAGCCTAAGAACCAGGCCAGCAGAGCTGCTCTAGACCCAGAGAACCGGGTCAGCAGAGCTGCTGTAGAGCCAGAGAAACTTGGTCAGTAGAGTTGCTTTAGAGGGAGAGAACTATGTCAGCAGAACTGCTCTAGAGGTGTGGAAATGTGGATTTTCCTGGTCAGTTATGTCCCCTATCTTGGACCCCAACGGTTCTATGTGCATGTCACAAGTACATGTATGTTCCCTCCAGTTCCAGTTATGAAGACGCAAATACATGTGCGTCCACCGTCAACATGTCCTCTGTCAGATCCGCCATGAACAGGCCGGATATTCCATTCCTAAATATGAAAGGCCACTGGCTTTATATGGTTCACTTATGCCATTTTTACAGTCCAGGCAAGTAGGCCCTGATTCTGCCATCGAAACTCCTCTTGCCTTCTGCCTCTGAAAGCTCCAGTCTGAGCCTGCATCTGTGACCATGAACTTTGTCTCATTCTCTGCGCGGCTCACGAAGCCTGACATCAGCCTATTCTCTGCCAAGAACTGTATTTCACCTTCGAATTATCTGCTTCCCCCTCAGCCGATGCATTCCTGCCTAGTAGTTTAAGTAAACATTCTTCCAGTTACCAAGCAAAAGGCCCGGCTTCTCTGTCCTCATGCAAGTAATTCATAGCCCTGTTACCATGGAATATTCCTACCCCCTCGCATTTAATGTAGACACTTAGACGCTTGTACACGCACACTCAGTCAGTATAGAATAGATTTTGTCCGAGAGCCCTTCCCTTGTGGATAACACAGTTCTTTAAACATAGGATATTAGATATGATTTGGGATTAGGTTGACATAACCCCAGACTTTTGTCTCCACATGTAGAGCTAAATGTCAAGTCCCTTTCTCCCTCTAGTTGCACGTCTATCACACGTCATGCTGCTGCGCGCGCATCTCTGCCAAGTATTTCTGCTGACATTGCGAAATCATCTCCAGGTATCCACCCACACATGACAATTTACCCATTATCATCAAGTGGACGCCCACATGGACGCCCACCTTCACGCCTACTTACACGCCCACATGCTCTTATCTCATTCTCTCTTGCTCTCTTGCTTACGTACAATTGAGAAATGTATATATACTGTACTCTGTGAATAATGTTTTGAGAATATTGAGAATACTTTTCAGCCCCGTCCAGATCCTTTTTGGTGATGGAGATATTCTCCCTTTGACTCGAGTTATTGGAATAAAGCCCTTTATGAATCTGATACCACAGACTCAGCCTCTTGCTTTATGCATGATCTTATTGATATCTGAAAAATTATGACAGCGTGATATTTTATTTACCACAGAATGGCGCCCGAACAGTTTAATCTCTTTCCCCACACGCCGGAGATGAAGGTCCTGTTTTGCCCCCTTCCATAGCCGTGATGGACTTCAAGCGTGCACGTCGCGGGTTTTCCCGCCAACTCCCTCAGGCCACCGAAGGGGACAGACTGCGACCAGGCATCCATACGAGGCGGTGAGGAACGCAGATTGTCTACCCAGAGCCCACCTGCGAGAGAGCTGTGTCCGAGGTATACAGAGGCCAACCAGGTTTTCGAAGTCCCGATGTCCAGAGGGTCCGATGTCCGCAGTAGTCGAGTCCAGTTCATTCTCCGAGGCCTTCCGTTTCAAGGAGCTACCCGGTGAGTACCATCGCCGGGGAGGCGTGTTGACGCGCACATAGGTTGTGCCGGTCAAGACGGATTTGGGTACACAAATCCGGTCTGCACTGTTTAGCAGTGTATATGTACTGTTTAGCAGTATATCAAGTATTCCGAAGTATCTAGTTATTGTCAAGAATTCTGCTTGGTGATTAGTTATGCAGACTGTCATCATTGTTGGTCATTTTTAAAGGTTAAAATGTTTAATGTTCAATGTTTAATGTGTTAAAATGTCCTGCATATTGTGGTATGAATGATTGTTCATTATTGTGCGTTTTTGTATTAAGTGTGTTCAAGACCAGGTGTCAGATCAGTTGTCAATATGCCGCTCTTTTCGAAGTTAAGACAGATTACTACTAGAAAAGGGGTGCTTGAAGAAGCAGTTCCTATTCCTCCTAGGGACACTCCAGGGCACTTTATGTATCACAAGCATGGCTTAGACGCCATATTATTCCTTGATCTATGGGTGGACTACACCAAAGAGTTACCAGAAAGTCAGAGATGGCCCGTAGCTGGGACCTGGGATGCCGAATGTATCATGAAAGTCGAAGAAGAGTTGTGGAAGAGGAAAGCTAGACAGTCACAGACAGACGCTGTTGAATTATGGCGTAAAGAATAGCATAGACGCACAGAGTAAGCGCTCAGAAAAATAGAGAAAAAGTAGGGAGGATTCAGACAAAGCCCGAGAAAGCGTATTAGTTGAGGAAGGTATCTGAGTAAAAGCAGAACAAGTAGACAGACAACGAAACACTCTTATGTAAGAGGAAATGTAGACCAGCATGAAAGGATGCCATTGAGTTTTTGGCGCAAGGAGTGACATAGAAGGACAGAGTAAGTGTTTCACGAAGCAGAGAGAAGTGGACTGGTGTCTGGAAAAGCCAAGGATGAGATGTTACAGGAGGAATTAGAGCTGGTAAAATGAGCGTAGGCTGACAGAAAAAGAAATACTGACGTTGCTGGTATTTATCCCGTCCTTTCAGAGGACCTAGCAAGAGTGGCCCCAGTAAAAAGACCAGTTATAATACATATATTAATTACATAGTAGCCCAAAGGTTCTTGAGCCCCCACCAAATGAACAGCGCATAGCTGGTGTTTACATGGTCCAACATTTGACTACGTTGTCAATAGGAAATTGAGAGGGGTGCAGCTAGAGAAGGAGCAACTCCTGTGATTTGATGACACCCCTAATGTACAAAGTGTTAACGAAAAATAATTAGTGACAAGTTTAGCTTGGAAAAAGAATTGTGGGTATTTCGAATTTGCAAATTTTTCATGAATACAGGTTTGTGTTCTTGATGGTCCAGTGAGCCAATGTGCTGGGTCAAGTCGGTAAGATTATGACCCCCTGAGTGCAAATTGTATGTAAAAATAATTTTTCAATTGAGCGAATTATTGCAGTTTTTATGGAATTGAGTAGTCTTTTTGTCTTTGACAGCTTCAGAGTGAGGAGAAGGTGGGGGCCGTGTAGAGCAGAATGTGATACAGAAATCGGAGACAGATTCTGACCTTGTAGCCAGTGTAGGTGGGGGCCGATGAGAGGAGCAGAACAGGGCACTGCTTAGAAGGCTTCTCTGACATCGCATCTGTGTAATGCCTGCAGCTGGAGAGCCTTGGGGCCAGGAGTAGGAAAAACAAAAAAAAGATGGCTGGCAGCCCAGGCTCAGGCCGCGCTGAGGGGCTATTTTTAACTTCTCTGATAAGACAGGGCAGCTGAGAAATGTAAGTCGAGAAAGATTCCCTTGTTCTATTCTGTGCAAAACAAGTGCCCCGAGGAAATGTCTATGGGGAAGATTTGTTTTATTTTTTAGCAATTGTTATATTGCTTCTGGTCAGAAAGTAAAATGTTGCTCTTGTTTGGAATTTTAAGGGCTATGTGCCTATATAAAAACGATTTTCAAATTCAGACATTTTTGAATTGTGGCCACAAGCTGCCACCAGTTGCATTGGATAAATGATCCAGTGGTTACGGGTCTGTGAGGAAAGATGTGAGATGCATCTTCGACTAGGACATGAGGGTACATTGTGTACAAAGAAGCATAGCACATTTTTATAAAAAAAAAAAAAAAAAAAAAGAGACAGGTTCGTGTGTTCGTCATTTTTTGATTATTGTTGCTGATCCTGTGTGTCAGACTTGACGCGGTCATCATTGGGATGACCCACTGCCAGATGGGGTTGTATAGGGCAGGTAAATAAGTTATTGATTATAAGCCTGACAAATTAAGCAGGCCAGAATGTTCGCATCTGAGCTGTAGGTACTGTAATTACGCATCGCTGCTCATTTATATATGTTAGTGTAATTATCTATGCTTTCTGTGCCCGGTATACTGATGGCTTGGCACAATTACTAAATTTCACAGACATGATATTACCATTATCATGCTGTCAAAATAGCAGACAACACGTTATCAGTGTATGTCTAATTGGTGTTGGAGATGAATGAAACAAAAGAAAAAGGCTATGCAAGACTAAAATATTTTTCACATAATTGCCTTTCTCTTATAGACAGGCAGCCTCGGTCATATGTTTCCAGATTGGACATTAAGGAACAGTTATGATCTGTGCACTCGCATTTTAACTCTTGAAAGGCCTGTTTTAAATAAGGACTGCCACCACAGAGTGACAAATAAGGCTCGGTATTTAGGGTAATGAGAAAATATCTGACAGGATTTCCTTTTTAAAGTTTGCTTTAGTAAGCTCATTCTTGTGAGTGGTGGCCCCAAAAGTTGACTTGTTTTTGAATTAGGCTATTTATTGTATAGGTGGAAATTATTGCACATTGACTGATTTCTTTAGCAGATAAATTATTAATTATCAACATTAACAACTGTTCTTAAACTTGGTTTTCCGAATATTTAGGTAATTTAGCATTCCTATTAGGGCCTCCTAGCATTAATATTGACTTCAGGTTGGTGTAGGTTCATGTAATAGGGACATTTGCATATGAGATGTCATTTGGCCAGCTTATGAGCTAACACAATGAGGTTTGTACATTAATTTGAAGGATTTCTCGCCATTTCAAATACACTGTGTATCTCCTATAATTTTGCTTACGCCCAGTAGCTACACACAGGGATTAATAGTATTGTCAAGACACAGGGTTTGATAGTGTTTGACAGCAGTGAAATCTGTTTCAGATTTCCTCCTGTCAAAAAGGGGGGGAAGGAGGAGAATATTGGCTTTCTGCTGGCCCCTGAGGAGGTTCGCTTCCCGCTAGCCCCTTAAGAAATTAAGCCCCTTAGAAATTAGCCCCCTTAGAAATTAAGTCAAGGAAATAGGTATGGTGTTTTCCCCTTTTTCTCATGTTTTATTGTGATCTTTCAGGGGAATTAGTCCAAGCCCCTAATACAGCTTCTACTAAAGTCCTCCCTTGGACACAAGAACACACTGTGGCATTTGAAGAATTAAAGAGAGCTTTATGTCAAGCACCAGTTTTAGCAAACCCTGATTACAACAAATCGTTTATGTTTTTGTGACAGAGCGGGATGGAACAGCACTATCTGTCCTAACACAAGATCATGCAGGAAAACACGAGCCCTGTGCTTATTTTTCTAGTACATTAGACCCAGTAGCCCAGGCTTTGCCTGCGTGCCTAAATCAGTTGCAGTAACGGCCTTAGCCATAAGACAAAGTGACTCGATAGTGCTGGGCCACCCTCTGACAGTACAAGTACCACACGCAGTAGAGGTTCTCTTGAACCGGACACAAACACAACACCTGACTGTAGCTAGACTGACGGATTATGAGCTGACGTTATTTCAACCACACATAGAGATCAGACGATGCAACATACTGAATCCTGCTACCCTTTTGCCCTCCAGTACAGAAAGCGTTTCACCACACAACTGTGTTGAAGTAATACATACCGTGACTAAACCAAGACAAGACTTGACAGATGTTGCACTCCCAGACCCCGACCTAACACTATATGTTGACGGCTCATGCATGAGGACAGGGGCGGGAGAATTAGTGGCAGCATATGCAGTGACTGCTGATACTGTAATAATAGAGACTAAAAGAATAGACATATTGTCAGCACAAGCAGCAGAGCTCATCGCCCTGACACAAGCGTGCATAAGAGCTAAGCACCTGAGAGTAAACATTTACACCGATTTTCTGGCGAGAAAGAGGTTTCTTGACCTCTCATGGGGCCAAGATACAGCATGGCCCCCTTATTCAAGCCCTACTGGAAGCAATACATTTACCAACAGCCATAGCTATCCTAAAATGTAAAGCACATACTAGAGCCACAGATACCATTTCCCAAGGCAATGATCTGGCAGACCGAACTGCTAAACAGACAGCTCAGACCCCACTAGACATGACAAAGTTACAGGTTCAATAAGTGTCCAAAGCCATGACAGTTAGGGATCCTTCCAAGGATGTACAAGACATACAGACACATGCTACTGTAGACGAATTAAAGAAATGATCGGAACAAGGAGGGGTACTGACTGATCAAGGTTGGATGACAAAGGGCAAATCCACATGGTTTCTTTCTGATTCAAGGGTACAAGTGATTATAAATACCGCACATAGTCCTGCACACTTAGGAGAGAAAGCAATGATAGATAGCTTACAGAATATATGGTTCAACAAGCACCTGCGTGCAGCAGCGAAACAAAAGGTCAGAACATGTATGATCTGTTGCCAATTCAATGCAGGTAAAGGCATTCCGATGGAACAAGGTGGATTCCATCCACCTGACCACCCTTTTGAAGTGCTCCAAATGGATTATATCCAAATAAACAGATGTAGAGGTTACAAATATGTCCTGGTACTAATGAAGCAGGTGTCCCTTCTGTTAGGGTATACCTGGAAATTCCATTGTGTGCGACATCCTGAAGCAGCAGGCCTTGCAGAAAGACATAATCAGACATTAAAATTTTGCGCAGACAAAGGTATAGACTGGATGGTAGCCCTGCCGGTTGCCCTCTTTTACATGCGAATTGTAGCTCATTCTAGAACAGGCTTATCTCCCTATGAAGTGGTCTTTGGTAGACCACCAAAATATGTGGGCACTACAATGCCTAAAAGATTACTTATGTTGACAGTAACATGCTGACAGATTACCTGGCTTCCTTGATGTCTGCACTACTCTCTTGTTGTTCGCAGGTTGCTGCCGCCTTGCCTGACAACACCCAGGTCAAAGAATACTCCATCGCTCCTGGATGAAAGGCGCCAAAGTCAGTGCTCTGGACCACGGGGACGGCCGTTAAAGTCAAAGTGCACCTTCACCACTCTTTTACAAAGGAAAAAAAAAACTTTGAACTTGGATTTTGAACAACATTTTCTAGAGGAGAATGCCCAGAAGTTTCCACAAAGCTAAACCTTGATTCAAAAAGTCAGAACCCGTTTGATCAATTAAGTCCACTAGGTGGTGAAGCGGTTGAACATGTATTCTGGCTCGCATAAGATCTTGGACAATAACATAAAGCAAAAATAAGAGAGCTAGATAAGAAGCAAATAGATGTATAGTGACTGTAATTTTTCAATCTCTTACGTGCATCACGATAATATGTATCAGCTTAATACTACATGCTATTTTTCCTCCTATTGCCTCACTCTTATACTCCTCCACTAATGATACCATAAAGCACACCATAAAGCACACATTTAGTGATCTGCCATCCTATGAGCTATCATATCGACTTGCCTTACGCAACAATACCTTTATTCAGATGCTGCACCATTCACATCAGACTAGCAATGCTACAGACTGCTGGGTCTGTGGCCGACTCCCCCCCTATCAGAACTATAAGGGAGTTTTTGCCCCTTTTTCTCTATCCGTTCACACACAATGGCTCCTGTGGAGCATGGTTTAGTTTGATTAATTTCCTAGATTCGAATTCCGCAGTTTATCAAGACAACTGGGTATGGGGAAACCTGAACTTAGTTTTGCTTAAAGTCTGCTACCCTAACAAGGAGGGACTTGCCAAAAGAACAGGAACTGATCTAAGAAATGAAGTATATGGATTAGGTAATTTTACACTTAACCTCATGATCCTGAACGTTGAATCTGAAACTACACCAATCTTGCCCGCCATGTCCGTATTCCCAGTAAAAGAGGAATTATGTATAAGAAAGAATGGCTCCATACACATGGGCCATAGTAAATGCACCACTGTAATAAAATTCAGTGATCAAGGCAAGTCTACATTTAGAGCTTCTCGTCATTCCTACTTTATATGTGGCCAGACCGCATATATACGCTTACCTCTAGATTGGGATGGTACCTGTTACATAGCATTCCTCCTACCACCTGTTTTCCTAGCTCCTCCTGATTCTCATAGAAATACTCATTTAGTACACAATAGACAGCAGAGAGATCTCCCAATTGTCAATTACACTGAAACAGCATGGGAAAAATACACAGATTTCAATAAAGGTTTCTTTCCCTATATAGGTACAGTTACCAATAGTAAGCTGATACGTAGATTAACCAGAACCCTTGAAGCAGTAGTGAACGAAACTATTCCCGCCTTAGGCAATTTAACAGAAGAGCAGTCTGCTATGCGGATTGTTGTGCTTCAAAATAGTCTTGTCCTTGACGTTATCCTGGCCGATAGGGGCGGAGCTTGTAGGGTCATCGGATCAAGCTATTGCATTTTTCATACCAGAAAATTCGCCATCTGTATATAAAGCCATAACTCGCCTTCATAAGATTGTAAGCCAGATACACCAGAATCCAGGCACCTGGACTTGGTCCGGTTGGTTTTGGAGTGTATTATCTACCTTTGGATGGAGGGTCCTATCCTTCCTAGGTATTGGCCTTCTCATACTATTCAGTTGCTGTCTATGTCTACAATGTGGACCAGCGATCTGTGGTCTGTGTGCCACATCGTGTATTCCACCACCAAGATTTCATTCAAGATCACGGAAGAAGAAAGAAGAACAAATGATGCTATATGAACAGATCAATGAATTGATGAAGATTGATATCTCTTGAAGGGCAAGTAGGGGACAAGGAGGGAATGTGGAAATGTGGATTTTCCTGGTCAGTTATGTCCCCTATCTTGGACCCCAACGGTTCTATGTGCATGTCACAAGTACATGTATGTTCCCTCCAGTTCCAGTTATGAAGACGCAAATACATGTGCGTCCACCGTCAACATGTCCTCTGTCAGATCCGCCATGAACAGGCCGGATATTCCATTCCTAAATATGAAAGGCCACTGGCTTTATATGGTTCACTTATGCCATTTTTACAGTCCAGGCAAGTAGGCCCTGATTCTGCCATCGAAACTCCTCTTGCCTTCTGCCTCTGAAAGCTCCAGTCTGAGCCTGCATCTGTGACCATGAACTTTGTCTCATTCTCTGCGCGGCTCACGAAGCCTGACATCAGCCTATTCTCTGCCAAGAACTGTATTTCACCTTCGAATTATCTGCTTCCCCCTCAGCCGATGCATTCCTGCCTAGTAGTTTAAGTAAACATTCTTCCAGTTACCAAGCAAAAGGCCCGGCTTCTCTGTCCTCATGCAAGTAATTCATAGCCCTGTTACCATGGAATATTCCTACCCCCTCGCATTTAATGTAGACACTTAGACGCTTGTACACGCACACTCAGTCAGTATAGAATAGATTTTGTCCGAGAGCCCTTCCCTTGTGGATAACACAGTTCTTTAAACATAGGATATTAGATATGATTTGGGATTAGGTTGACATAACCCCAGACTTTTGTCTCCACATGTAGAGCTAAATGTCAAGTCCCTTTCTCCCTCTAGTTGCACGTCTATCACACGTCATGCTGCTGCGCGCGCATCTCTGCCAAGTATTTCTGCTGACATTGCGAAATCATCTCCAGGTATCCACCCACACATGACAATTTACCCATTATCATCAAGTGGACGCCCACATGGACGCCCACCTTCACGCCTACTTACACGCCCACATGCTCTTATCTCATTCTCTCTTGCTCTCTTGCTTACGTACAATTGAGAAATGTATATATACTGTACTCTGTGAATAATGTTTTGAGAATATTGAGAATACTTTTCAGCCCCGTCCAGATCCTTTTTGGTGATGGAGATATTCTCCCTTTGACTCGAGTTATTGGAATAAAGCCCTTTATGAATCTGATACCACAGACTCAGCCTCTTGCTTTATGCATGATCTTATTGATATCTGAAAAATTATGACAGCGTGATATTTTATTTACCACAGAGGGAGAGAACCAGGTAAGCAGATCTGCTTTAGAGTCAGAGAACCAGGTCAGCAGAGCTGTTGTAGAGCCAGAGAACCAGATCAGCAGAGCTGTTCTGTAGCCTAAGAACTAGGTCAGCAGAGCTCCTCTAGAGCCAGAGAACCAGGTCAGCAGACCTGCTGTAGAGCCAGAGAAACCAGGTCAGCAGAGCCACTTTAGAGGGAGAGAACCAGGTCAGCAGAGCTGCTATAGAGCCAGAGAAACCAGGTCAGCAGAGCTGCTTTAGAGGGAGAGAACCAGGTCAGCAGAGCTGCTTTAGAGCCAGAGAACCAGGCCAGCAGAGCTGCTTTAGAGCCAGAGAACCAGGTCAGCAGAGCTGCTTCAGAGCCAGAGAACCAGGTCAGCAGAGCTGCTCTAGAGCCAGAGAACCAAGTCAGCAGAGCTGCTTTAGAGCGATAGAACCAGGTCAGCAGAGCTGCTTTAGAGCCAGAGGACTAGGTCAGCAGAGCTGCTGTATAGCCTAAGAACCAGGCCAGCAGAGCTGCTCTAGACCCAGAGAACCGGGTCAGCAGAGCTGCTGTAGAGCCAGACAACCAGGCCAGCAGAGCTGCTTTAGAGCCAGAGAACAGATCAGCAGAGCTGCTTTAGAATCAGAGAAGCAGGTCAGCAGAGCTGCTCAAGAACCAGAGAACCAAGTCAGCAGAGCTGCTTTAGAGTGATAGAACCAGGTCAGCGGAGCTGCTTTAGAGCCAGAGAACCAGGTCAGCAGAGCTGCTCTAGAGCCTAAGAACCAGGTCAGCAGAGCTGCTCTAAAACCAGAGAACAAGGTCAGCAGAGCTGCTGTAGAGCCAGAGAAACTAGGTCAGTAGAGCTGCTTTAGAGGGAGAGAACCAGGTCAGCAGAGCTGCTCTAGAGCCAGAGAACCATGTCAGCAGAATTGCTTTAGAGCCATAGAACCGGGTCAGCAGAGCTGCTTTAGAGTCAGAGAACCAGGTCCGCAGAGCTGTTGTAGAGCCAGAGAACCAGATCAGCATAGCTGCTCTGTAGCCTAAGAATTAGGTCAGAAGAGCTGCTGTAGAGCCAGAGAAACCAGTTCAGCAGAGCTGCTTTAGAGGGAGAGAACCAGGTCAGCAGAGCTGCTTTAGAGGCAGAGAACCAGGCCAGCAGAGCTGCTTTAGAGCCAGAGAACCAGGTCAGCAGAGCTGCTCTAGAGCCTAAGAACCAGGTCAGCAGAGCTGCTCTAGAACCAGAGAACCAGGTCAGCAGAGCTGCTGTAGAGCCAGAGAAACTAGGTCAGTAGAGCTGTTTTAGAGGGAGAGAACCAGGTCAGCAGAGCTGCTCTAGAGGGAGAGAACCAGGTCAGCAGAGCTGCTCTAGAGCCAGAGAACCATGTTAGTAGAATTGCTTTAGAGCCATAGAACCGGGTCAGCAGAGCTGCTTTAAAGCCAGAGAACCAGGTCCGCAGAGCTGTTGTAGAGCCAGAGAACCAGATCAGCAGAGCTGCTCTGTAGCCTAAGAACTAGGTCAGAAGAGCTGCTGTAGAGGGAGAGAACCAGGTCAGCAGAGCTGCTGTAGAGCCAGAGAAACCAGGTCAGCAGAGCTGCTTTAGAGGGAGAGAACCAGATCAGCAGAGCTGCTTTAGAGCCAGACAACCAGGCCAGCAGAGCTGCTTTAGAGCCAGAGAACAGATCAGCAGAGCTGCTTTAGAATCAGAGAAGCAGGTCAGAAGAGCTGCTCAAGAACCAGAGAACCAAGTCAGCAGAGCTGCTTTAGAGTGATAGAACCAGGTCAGCAGAGCTGCTTTAGAGCCAGAGAACCAGGTCAGCAGAGCTGCTCTAGAGCCTAAGAACCAGGTCAGCAGAGCTGCTCTAAAACCAGAGAACCAGGTCAGCAGAGCTGCTGTAGAGCCAGAGAAACTAGGTCAGTAGAGCTGCTTTAGAGGGAGAGAACCAGGTCAGCAGAGCTGCTCTAGAGCCAGAGAACCATGTCAGCAGAATTGCTTTAGAGCCATAGAACCGGGTCAGCAGAGCTGCTTTAGAGCCAGAGAACCAGGTCCGCAGAGCTGTTGTAGAGCCAGAGAACCAGATCAGCAGAGCTGCTCTGTAGCCTAAGAATTCGGTCAGAAGAGCTGCTGTAGAGCCAGAGAAACTAGGTCAGTAGAGCTGCTTTAGAGCCATAGAACCGGGTCAGCAGAGCTGCTTTCGAGCCAGAGAACCAGGTCCGCAGAGCTGTTGTAGAGCCAGAGAACCAGATCAGCAGAGCTGCTCTATAGCCTAAGAATTAGGTCAGAAGAGCTGCTGTAGAGCCAGAGAAACCAGGTCAGCAGAGCTGCTCTCGAGGCAGAGAACCAAGTCAGCAGAACTGCTTTAGAGCCATAGAACCAGGTCAGCAGAGCTCTTTAGAGGGAGAGAACCAGGTCAGCAGAGCTGCTCTAGAGCCAGAGAACCATGTCAGCAGAGCTGCTTTAGAGGGAGAGAACCAGGTAAGCAGAGCTGCTTTAGAGCCAGAGAACCAGGTCAGCAGAGCTGCTCTAGAGCCAGAGAAACCAGGTCAGCAGAGCTGATTTAGAGGGAGAGAACCAGGTCAGTGGAGCTGCTTTAGAGCCAGAGAACCAGGTCAGCAAAGCTGCTCTAGAGCCAGAGAACCAGGTCAGCAGAGCTGCTTTAGAGCCATAGAATCAGGTCAGCAGAGCTGCTCTAGAGTCAGAGAACCAAGTCAGCAGAGCTGATTTACAGGGAGAGAACCAGGTCAGCAGAGCTTCTTTAGAGCCAGAGAAACCAGGTCAGTAGAGCTGCTTTCGAGTGAGAGAACCAGGTCAGAAGAGCTGCTTTAGAGCCAAGGGACCAGGTCAGCAGAGCTGCTCTAGAGCCAGAGAACCAGGTCAGCAGAACTGCTTTAGAGCCATAGAACCAGGTCAGCAGAGCTGCTTTAGAGCCAGAGAACCAGGTCAGAGGATCTGTTGTAGAGCCAGAGAACCAGGTCAGCAGAGCTGCTGTAGAGCCTAAGAACTAGGTCAGCAGAGCTGCTCTAGAGCCAGAGAACCAGGTCAGCAGAGCTGCTGTAGAGCCAGAGAAACCAGGTCAGCAGAGCTGCTTTAGAGGGAGAGAACCAGGTCAGCAGATCTGCTTTAGAGCCAGACAACCAGGCCAGCAGAGCTGCTTTAGAATCAGAGAACCAGGTCAGCAGAGTTGCTCAAGAACCAGAGAACTAAGCCAGCAGAGCTGCTTTAGAGCGATAGAACCAGGTCAGCAGAGCTGCTTTAGAGCCAGAGAACCACGTCAGCAGAGCTGCTCTAGAGCCTAAGAACCAGGTCAGCAGAGCTGCTCTAGAACCAGACAACCAGGTCAGCAGAGCTGCTGTAGAGCCAGAGAAACCAGGTCAGTAGAGCTGCTTTAGAGGGAGAGAACCAGGTCAGCAGAGCTGCTCTAGAGGGAGAGAACCAGGTCAGCAGAGCTGCTTTAGAGGGAGAGAACCAGGTCAGCAGAGCTGCTTTAGAGCCAGACAACCAGGCCAGCAGAGCTGCTTTAGAGCCAGAGAACAGATCAGCAGAGCTGCTTTAGAATCAGAGAACCAGGTCAGCAGAGCTGCTCAATAACAAGAGAACCAAGTCAGCAGAGCTGCTTTAGAGCGATAGAACCAGGACAGCAGAGCTGTTTTAGAGCCAGAGAAACCAGGTCAGTAGAGCTGCTTTAGAGGGAGAGAACCAGGTCAGCAGAGCTGTTGTAGAGCCAGAGAACCAGATCAGCAGAGCTGTTCTGTAGCCTAAGAACTAGGTCAGCAGAGCTCCTCTAGAGCCAGAGAACCAGGTCAGCAGACCTGCTGTAGAGCCAGAGAAACCAGGTCAGCAGAGCCACTTTAGAGGGAGAGAACCAGGTCAGCAGAGCTGCTATAGAGCCAGAGAAACCAGGTCAGCAGAGCTGCTTTAGAGGGAGAGAACCAGGTCAGCAGAGTTGCTTTAGAGCCAGAGAACCAGGCCAGCAGAGCTGCTTTAGAGCCAGAGAACCAGGTCAGCAGAGCTGCTTCAGAGCCAGAGAACCAGGTCAGCAGAGCTGCTCTAGAGCCAGAGAACCAAGTCAGCAGAGCTGCTTTAGAGCGATAGAACCAGGTCAGCAGAGCTGCTTTAGAGCCAGAGGACTAGGTCAGCAGAGCTGCTGTATAGCCTAAGAACCAGGCCAGCAGAGCTGCTCTAGACCCAGAGAACCGGGTCAGCAGAGCTGCTGTAGAGCCAGACAATCAGGCCAGCAGAGCTGCTTTAGAGCCAGAGAACAGATCAGCAGAGCTGCTTTAGAATCAGAGAAGCAGGTCAGCAGAGCTGCTCAAGAACCAGAGAACCAAGTCAGCAGAGCTGCTTTAGAGTGATAGAACCAGGTCAGCGGAGCTGCTTTAGAGCCAGAGAACCAGGTCAGCAGAGCTGCTCTAGAGCCTAAGAACCAGGTCAGCAGAGCTGCTCTAAAACCAGAGAACAAGGTCAGCAGAGCTGCTGTAGAGCCAGAGAAACTAGGTCAGTAGAGCTGCTTTAGAGGGAGAGAACCAGGTCAGCAGAGCTGCTCTAGAGTAGGGGTGGGCGGAATTTGCGGAATTAACCTTCGCAAATTATCGCGAGAATGTTTAAAATTATCGCAAACAAGCAGAAATATCGCGAAGATGCGGAAGTTTTTTTCCGGCATGTTCGCGAGATTTTCTGCATGGTTGCGGGTCGCCAACTTACCCATGTGGTTGCTTGCGGGCGCGGCCATCTTGTTTTGAGTTGTTCTCGCGGTGCATGATCGCGAGAAGAAAGACGTGATCGCGCGACGCATGACGTCACTGCGGGCGCGAACTGTCGCGAGACAGCGCAAATGGCTAAAAACAATACAACATCTCATGGAGAACGCGACCGGATCAAGAAAACTTGTCGGCGAACGCAGGGATTCAGGTAAGGCGATCGCGCGCGCGCGAGAATGTATCATTTTACAGCGCGAGCAAGAAACAAATTATCGCCAAGCTGCGGAAACCGGAATTTTTGACATTTTCGCGCTCTCCGCGGAACGCAAAAATGTCAAATTATCGCAATTTCCGCGAACGGAACGAAATTTTTGCCCAGGCCTACTCTAGAGCCAGAGAACCATGTCAGCAGAATTGCTTTAGAGCCATAGAACCGGGTCAGCAGAGCTGCTTTAGAGCCAGAGAACCAGGTCCGCAGAGCTGTTGTAGAGCCAGAGAACCAGATCAGCAGAGCTGCTCTGTAGCCTAAGAATTAGGTCCGCAGAGCTGTTGTAAAGCCAGAGAACCAGATCAGCAGAGCTGCTCTGTAGCCTAAGAACTAGGTCAGAAGAGCTGCTGTAGAGGGAGAGAACCAGGTCAGCAGAGCTGCTGTAGAGCCAGAGAAACCAGGTCAGCAGAGCTGCTTTAGAGGGAGAGAACCAGATCAGCAGAGCTGCTTTAGAGCCAGACAACCAGGCCAGCAGAGCTGCTTTAGAGCCAGAGAACAGATCAGCAGAGCTGCTTTAGAATCAGAGAAGCAGGTCAGAAGAGCTGCTCAAGAACCAGAGAACCAAGTCAGCAGAGCTGCTTTAGAGTGATAGAACCAGGTCAGCAGAGCTGCTTTAGAGCCAGAGAACCAGGTCAGCAGAGCTGCTCTAGAGCCTAAGAACCAGGTCAGCAGAGCTGCTCTAAAACCAGAGAACCAGGTCAGCAGAGCTGCTGTAGAGCCAGAGAAACTAGGTCAGTAGAGCTGCTTTAGAGGGAGAGAACCAGGTCAGCAGAGCTGCTCTAGAGCCAGAGAACCATGTCAGCAGAATTGCTTTAGAGCCATAGAACCGGGTCAGCAGAGCTGCTTTAGAGCCAGAGAACCAGGTCCGCAGAGCTGTTGTAGAGCCAGAGAAACCAGGTCAGCAGTGCTGCTCTCGAGGCAGAGAACCAAGTCAGAAGAACTGCTTTAGAGCCATAGAACCAGGTCAGCAGAGCTCTTTAGAGGGAGAGAACCAGGTCAGCAGAGCTGCTCTAGGGCCAGAGAACCATGTCAGCAGAGCTGCTTTAGAGGGAGAGAACCAGGTAAGCAGAGCTGCTTTAGAGCCAGAGAAACAGGTCAGCAGAGCTGCTCTAGAGCCAGAGAAACCAGGTCAGCAGAGCTGATTTAGAGGGAGAGAACCAGGTCAGTGGAGCTGCTTTAGAGCCAGAGAACCAGGTCAGCAAAGCTGCTCTAGAGCCAGAGAACCAGGTCAGCAGAGCTGCTTTAGAGCCATAGAACCAGGTCAGCAGAGCTGCTCTAGAGTCAGAGAACCAAGTCAGCAGAGCTGATTTACAGGGAGAGAACCAGGTCAGCAGAGCTTCTTTAGAGCCAGAGAAACCAGGTCAGTAGAGGTGCTTTCGAGTGAGAGAACCAGGTCAGGAGAGCTGCTTTAGAGGGAGAGAACCAGGTCAGAAGAGCTGCTTTAGAGCCAAGGGACCAGGTCAGCAGAGCTGCTCTAGAGCCAGAGAACCAGGTCAGCAGAACTGCTTTAGAGCCATAGAACCAGGTCAGCAGAGCTGCTTTAGAGCCAGAGAACCAGGTCAGAGGATCTGTTGTAGAGCCAGAGAACCAGGTCAGCAGAGCTGCTGTAGAGCCTAAGAACTAGGTCAGCAGAGCTGCTCTAGAGCCAGAGAACCAGGTCAGCAGAGCTGCTGTAGAGCCAGAGAAACCAGGTCAGCAGAGCTGCTTTAGAGGGAGAGAACCAGGTCAGCAGATCTGCTTTAGAGCCAGACAACCAGGCCAGCAGAGCTGCTTTAGAATCAGAGAACCAGGTCAGCAGAGTTGCTCAAGAACCAGAGAACTAAGTCAGCAGAGCTGCTTTAGAGCGATAGAACCAGGTCAGCAGAGCTGCTTTAGAGCCAGAGAACCACGTCAGCAGAGCTGCTCTAGAGCCTAAGAACCAGGTCAGCAGAGCTGCTCTAGAACCAGACAACCAGGTCAGCAGAGCTGCTGTAAAGCCAGAGAAACCAGGTCAGTAGAGCGGCTTTAGAGGGAGAGAACCAGGTCAGCAGAGCTGCTCTAGAGGGAGAGAACCAGGTCAGCAGAGCTGCTTTAGAGGGAGAGAACCAGGTCAGCAGAGCTGCTTTAGAGCCAGACAACCAGGCCAGCAGAGCTGCTTTAGAGCCAGAGAACAGATCAGCAGAGCTGCTTTAGAATAAGAGAACCAGGTCAGCAGAGCTGCTCAATAACCAGAGAACCAAGTCAGCAGAGCTGCTTTAGAGCGATAGAACCAGGACAACAGAGCTGTTTTAGAGCCAGAGAAACCAGGTCAGTAGAGCTGCTTTAGAGGGAGAGAACCAGGTCAGCAGAGCTGCTGTAGAGCCAGAGAAACCAGGTCAGCAGAGCTGCTTTAGAGGGAGAGAACCAGATCAGCAGAGCTGATTTAGAGCCAGACAACCAGGCCAGCAGAGCTGCTTTAGAGCCAGAGAACAGATCAGCAGAGCTGCTTTAGAATCAGAGAACCAGGTCAGCAGAGCTGCTCAAGAACCAGTGAACCAAGTCAGCAGAGCTGCTTTAGAGCGATAGAACCAGGTCAGCGGAGCTGCTTTAGAGCCAGAGAACCAGGTCAGCAGAGCTGCTCTAGAGCCTAAGAACCAGGTCAGCAGAGCTGCTCTAGAACCAGAGAACCAGGTCAGCAGAGCTGCTGTAGAGCCAGAGAAACTAGGTCAGTAGAGCTGTTTTAAAGGGAGAGAACCAGGTCAGCAGAGCTGCTCTAGAGGGAGAGAACCAGGTCAGCAGAGCTGCTCTAGAGCCATAGAACCATGTTAGCAGAATTGCTTTAGAGCCATAGAACCGGGTCAACAGAGCTGCTTTAGAGCCAGAGAACCAGGTCCGCAGAGCTGTTGTAGAGCCAGAGAACCAGATCAGCAGAGCGGCTCTGTAGCCTAAGAACTAGGTCAGAAGAGCTGCTGTAGAGGGAGAGAACCAGGTCAGCAGAGCTACTGTAGAGCCAGAGAAACCAGGTCAGCAGAGCTGCTTTAGAGGGAGAGAACCAGATCAGCAGAGCTGCTTTAGAGCCAGACAACCAGGCCAGCAGAGCTGCTTTAGAGCCAGAGAACAGATCAGCAGAGCTGCTTTAGAATCAGAGAAGCAGGTCAGCAGAGCTGCTCAAGAACCAGAGAACCAAGTCAGCAGAGCTGCTTTAGAGTGATAGAACCAGGTCAGCAGAGCTGCTTTAGAGCCAGAGAACCAGGTCAGCAGAGCTGCTCTAGAGCCTAAGAACCAGGTCAGCAGAGCTGCTCTAAAACTAGAGAACAAGGTCATCAGAGCTGCTGTAGAGCCAGAGAAACTAGGTCAGTAGAGCTGCTTTAGAGGGAGAGAACCAGGTCAGCAGAGCTGCTTTAGAGCCATAGAACCGGGTCAGCAGAGCTGCTTTAGAGCCAGAGAACCAGGTCCGCAGAGCTGTTGTAGAGCCAGAGAACCAGATCAGCAGAGCTGCTCTGTAGCCTAAGAATTAGGTCAGAAGAGCTGCTGTAGAGCCAGAGAAACCAGGTCAGCAGAGCTGCTTTAGAGGGAGAGAACCAGGTCAGCAGAGCTGCTTTAGAGGCAGAGAACCAGGCCAGCAGAGCTGCTTTAGAGCCAGAGAACCAGGTCAGAAGAGCTGCTTTAGAGCCAGAGAACCAGGTCAGCAGAGCTGCTCTAGAGCCAGAGAACAAGTCAGCAGAGCTGCTTTAGAGCGATAGAACCAGGTCAGCAGAGCTGCTTTAGAGCCAGAGGACTAGGTCAGCAGAGCTGCTGTATAGCCTAAGAACCAGGCCAGCAGAGCTGCTCTAGACCCAGAGAACCGGGTCAGCAGAGCTGCTGTAGAGCCAGTGGACTAGGTCAGCAGAGCTGCTGTATAGCCTAAGAACCAGGCCAGCAGAGCTGCTCTAGACCCAGAGAACCAGATCAGCAGAGCTGCTCTGTAGCCTAAGAATTAGGTCAGAAGAGCTGCTGTAGAGCCAGAGAAACCAGGTCAGCAGAGCTGCTTTAGAGGGAGAGAACCAGGTCAGCAGAGCTGCTTTAGAGCCAGAGAACCGGGTCAGCAGAGCTGCTTTAGAGCCAGAGAACCAGGTCAGCAGAGCTGCTCTAGAGCCAGACAACCAGGCCAGCAGAGCTGCTTTAGAGCCAGAGAACAGATCAGCAGAGCTGCTTTAGAATCAGAGAAGCAGGTCAGAAGAGCTGCTCAAGAACCAGAGAACCAAGTCAGCAGAGCTGCTTTAGAGTGATAGAACCAGGTCAGCAGAGCTGCTTTAGAGCCAGAGAACCAGGTCAGCAGAGCTGCTCTAGAGCCTAAGAACCAGGTCAGCAGAGCTGCTCTAAAACCAGAGAACCAGGTCAGCAGAGCTGCTGTAGAGCCAGAGAAACTAGGTCAGTAGAGCTGCTTTAGAGGGAGAGAACCAGGTCAGCAGAGCTGCTCTAGAGCCAGAGAACCATGTCAGCAGAATTGCTTTAGAGCCATAGAACCGGGTCAGCAGAGCTGCTTTAGAGCCAGAGAACCAGGTCCGCAGAGCTGTTGTAGAGCCAGAGAACCAGATCAGCAGAGCTGCTTTGTAGCCTAAGAATTCGGTCAGAAGAGCTGCTGTAGAGCCAGAGAAACTAGGTCAGTAGAGCTGCTTTATAGCCATAGAACCGGGTCAGCAGAGCTGCTTTCGAGCCAGAGAACCAGGTCCGCAGAGCTGTTGTAGAGCCAGAGAACCAGATCAGCAGAGCTGCTCTATAGCCTAAGAATTAGGTCAGAAGAGCTGCTGTAGAGCCAGAGAAACCAGGTCAGCAGAGCTGCTCTCGAGGCAGAGAACCAAGTCAGCAGAACTGCTTTAGAGCCATAGAACCAGGTCAGCAGAGCTCTTTAGAGGGAGAGAACCAGGTCAGCAGAGCTGCTCTAGAGCCAGAGAACCATGTCAGCAGAGCTGCTTTGGAGGGAGAGAACCAGGTCAGCAGAGCTGCTTTAGAGCCAGAGTACTAGGTCAGCAGAGCTGCTGTATAGCCTAAGAACCAGGCCAGCAGAGCTGCTCTAGACCCAGAGAACCGGGTCAGCAGAGCTGCTGTAGAGCCAGACAACCAGGCCAGCAGAGCTGCTTTAGAGCCAGAGAACAGATCAGCAGAGCTGCTTTAGAATCAGAGAAGAAGGTCAGCAGAGCTTCTCAAGAACCAGAGAACCAAGTCAGCAGAGCTGCTTTAGAGTGATAGAACCAGGTCAGCGGAGCTGCTTTAGAGCCAGAGAACCAGGTCAGCAGAGCTGCTCTAGAGCCTAAGAACCAGGTCAGGAGAGCTGCTCTAAAACCAGAGAACAAGGTCAGCAGAGCTGCTGTAGAGCCAGAGAAACTAGGTCAGTAGAGCTGCTTTAGAGGGAGAGAACCAGGTCAGCAGAGCTGCTCTAGAGCCATAGAACCAGGTCAGCAGAGCTGCTTTAGAGCCAGAGAACCAGGTCAGAGGATCTGTTGTAGAGCCAGAGAACCAGGTCAGCAGAGCTGCTGTAGAGCCTAAGAACTAGGTCAGCAGAGCTGCTCTAGAGCCAGAGAACCAGGTCAGCAGAGCTGCTGTAGAGCCAGAGAAACCAGGTCAGCAGAGCTGCTTTAGAGGGAGAGAACCAGGTCAGCAGAGCTGCTTTAGAGCCAGAGAACCAGGCCAGCAGAGCTGCTTTAGAGCCAGAGAACCAGGTCAGCAGAGCTGCTCTAGAGCCAGAGAACCAAGTCAGCAGAGCTGCTTTAGAGCGATAGAACCAGGTCAGCAGAGCTGCTTTAGAGCCAGAGGACTAGGTCAGCAGAGCTGCTGTATAGCCTAAGAACCAGGCCAGCAGAGCTGCTCTAGACCCAGAGAACCGGGTCAGCAGAGCTGCTGTAGAGCCAGAGAAACTTGGTCAGTAGAGTTGCTTTAGAGGGAGAGAACTATGTCAGCAGAACTGCTCTAGAGGGAGAGAACCAGGTAAGCAGATCTGCTTTAGAGTCAGAGAACCAGGTCAGCAGAGCTGTTGTAGAGCCAGAGAACCAGATCAGCAGAGCTGTTCTGTAGCCTAAGAACTAGGTCAGCAGAGCTCCTCTAGAGCCAGAGAACCAGGTCAGCAGACCTGCTGTAGAGCCAGAGAAACCAGGTCAGCAGAGCCACTTTAGAGGGAGAGAACCAGGTCAGCAGAGCTGCTATAGAGCCAGAGAAACCAGGTCAGCAGAGCTGCTTTAGAGGGAGAGAACCAGGTCAGCAGAGCTGCTTTAGAGCCAGAGAACCAGGCCAGCAGAGCTGCTTTAGAGCCAGAGAACCAGGTCAGCAGAGCTGCTTCAGAGCCAGAGAACCAGGTCAGCAGAGCTGCTCTAGAGCCAGAGAACCAAGTCAGCAGAGCTGCTTTAGAGCGATAGAACCAGGTCAGCAGAGCTGCTTTAGAGCCAGAGGACTAGGTCAGCAGAGCTGCTGTATAGCCTAAGAACCAGGCCAGCAGAGCTGCTCTAGACCCAGAGAACCGGGTCAGCAGAGCTGCTGTAGAGCCAGACAACCAGGCCAGCAGAGCTGCTTTAGAGCCAGAGAACAGATCAGCAGAGCTGCTTTAGAATCAGAGAAGCAGGTCAGCAGAGCTGCTCAAGAACCAGAGAACCAAGTCAGCAGAGCTGCTTTAGAGTGATAGAACCAGGTCAGCGGAGCTGCTTTAGAGCCAGAGAACCAGGTCAGCAGAGCTGCTCTAGAGCCTAAGAACCAGGTCAGCAGAGCTGCTCTAAAACCAGAGAACAAGGTCAGCAGAGCTGCTGTAGAGCCAGAGAAACTAGGTCAGTAGAGCTGCTTTAGAGGGAGAGAACCAGGTCAGCAGAGCTGCTCTAGAGCCAGAGAACCATGTCAGCAGAATTGCTTTAGAGCCATAGAACCGGGTCAGCAGAGCTGCTTTAGAGCCAGAGAACCAGGTCCGCAGAGCTGTTGTAGAGCCAGAGAACCAGATCAGCAGAGCTGCTCTGTAGCCTAAGAATTAGGTCAGAAGAGCTGCTGTAGAGCCAGAGAAACCAGTTCAGCAGAGCTGCTTTAGAGGGAGAGAACCAGGTCAGCAGAGCTGCTTTAGAGGCAGAGAACCAGGCCAGCAGAGCTGCTTTAGAGCCAGAGAACCAGGTCAGCAGAGCTGCTCTAGAGCCTAAGAACCAGGTCAGCAGAGCTGCTCTAGAACCAGAGAACCAGGTCAGCAGAGCTGCTGTAGAGCCAGAGAAACTAGGTCAGTAGAGCTGTTTTAGAGGGAGAGAACCAGGTCAGCAGAGCTGCTCTAGAGGGAGAGAACCAGGTCAGCAGAGCTGCTCTAGAGCCAGAGAACCATGTTAGTAGAATTGCTTTAGAGCCATAGAACCGGGTCAGCAGAGCTGCTTTAAAGCCAGAGAACCAGGTCCGCAGAGCTGTTGTAGAGCCAGAGAACCAGATCAGCAGAGCTGCTCTGTAGCCTAAGAACTAGGTCAGAAGAGCTGCTGTAGAGGGAGAGAACCAGGTCAGCAGAGTTGCTGTAGAGCCAGAGAAACCAGGTCAGCAGAGCTGCTTTAGAGGGAGAGAACCAGATCAGCAGAGCTGCTTTAGAGCCAGACAACCAGGCCAGCAGAGCTGCTTTAGAGCCAGAGAACAGATCAGCAGAGCTGCTTTAGAATCAGAGAAGCAGGTCAGAAGAGCTGCTCAAGAACCAGAGAACCAAGTCAGCAGAGCTGCTTTAGAGTGATAGAACCAGGTCAGCAGAGCTGCTTTAGAGCCAGAGAACCAGGTCAGCAGAGCTGCTCTAGAGCCTAAGAACCAGGTCAGCAGAGCTGCTCTAAAACCAGAGAACCAGGTCAGCAGAGCTGCTGTAGAGCCAGAGAAACTAGGTCAGTAGAGCTGCTTTGGAGGGAGAGAACCAGGTCAGCAGAGCTGCTCTAGAGCCAGAGAACCATGTCAGCAGAATTGCTTTAGAGCCATAGAACCGGGTCAGCAGAGCTGCTTTAGAGCCAGAGAACCAGGTCCGCAGAGCTGTTGTAGAGCCAGAGAACCAGATCAGCAGAGCTGCTCTGTAGCCTAAGAATTCGGTCAGAAGAGCTGCTGTAGAGCCAGAGAAACTAGGTCAGTAGAGCTGCTTTAGAGCCATAGAACCGGGTCAGCAGAGCTGCTTTCGAGCCAGAGAACCAGGTCCGCAGAGCTGTTGTAGAGCCAGAGAACCAGATCAGCAGAGCTGCTCTATAGCCTAAGAATTAGGTCAGAAGAGCTGCTGTAGAGCCAGAGAAACCAGGTCAGCAGAGCTGCTCTCGAGGCAGAGAACCAAGTCAGCAGAACTGCTTTAGAGCCATAGAACCAGGTCAGCAGAGCTCTTTAGAGGGAGAGAACCAGGTCAGCAGAGCTGCTCTAGAGCCAGAGAACCATGTCAGCAGAGCTGCTTTAGAGGGAGAGAACCAGGTAAGCAGAGCTGCTTTAGAGCCAGAGAACCAGGTCAGCAGAGCTGCTCTAGAGCCAGAGAAACCAGGTCAGCAGAGCTGATTTAGAGGGAGAGAACCAGGTCAGTGGAGCTGCTTTAGAGCCAGAGAACCAGGTCAGCAAAGCTGCTCTAGAGCCAGAGAACCAGGTCAGCAGAGCTGCTTTAGAGCCATAGAATCAGGTCAGCAGAGCTGCTCTAGAGTCAGAGAACCAAGTCAGCAGAGCTGATTTACAGGGAGAGAACCAGGTCAGCAGAGCTTCTTTAGAGCCAGAGAAACCAGGTCAGTAGAGCTGCTTTCGAGTGAGAGAACCAGGTCAGGAGAGCTGCTTTAGAGGGAGAGAACCAGGTCAGAAGAGCTGCTTTAGAGCCAAGGGACCAGGTCAGCAGAGCTGCTCTAGAGCCAGAGAACCAGGTCAGCAGAACTGCTTTAGAGCCATAGAACCAGGTCAGCAGAGCTGCTTTAGAGCCAGAGAACCAGGTCAGAGGATCTGTTGTAGAGCCAGAGAACCAGGTCAGCAGAGCTGCTGTAGAGCCTAAGAACTAGGTCAGCAGAGCTGCTCTAGAGCCAGAGAACCAGGTCAGCAGAGCTGCTGTAGAGCCAGAGAAACCAGGTCAGCAGAGCTGCTTTAGAGGGAGAGAACCAGGTCAGCAGATCTGCTTTAGAGCCAGACAACCAGGCCAGCAGAGCTGCTTTAGAATCAGAGAACCAGGTCAGCAGAGTTGCTCAAGAACCAGAGAACTAAGCCAGCAGAGCTGCTTTAGAGCGATAGAACCAGGTCAGCAGAGCTGCTTTAGAGCCAGAGAACCATGTCAGCAGAATTGCTTTAGAGCCATAGAACCGGGTCAGCAGAGCTGCTTTAGAGCCAGAGAACCAGGTCCGCAGAGCTGTTGTAGAGCCAGAGAACCAGATCAGCAGAGCTGCTCTGTAGCCTAAGAATTAGGTCAGAAGAGCTGCTGTAGAGCCAGAGAAATCAGGTCAGCAGAGCTGCTTTAGAGGGAGAGAACCAGGTCAGCAGAGCTGCTTTAGAGCCAGACAACCAGGCCAGCAGAGCTGCTTTAGAGCCAGAGAACAGATCAGCAGAGCTGCTTTAGAATCAGAGAACCAGGTCAGCAGAGCTGCTCAATAACAAGAGAACCAAGTCAGCAGAGCTGCTTTAGAGCGATAGAACCAGGACAGCAGAGCTGTTTTAGAGCCAGAGAAACCAGGTCAGTAGAGCTGCTTTAGAGGGAGAGAACCAGGTCAGCAGAGCTGTTGTAGAGCCAGAGAACCAGATCAGCAGAGCTGTTCTGTAGCCTAAGAACTAGGTCAGCAGAGCTCCTCTAGAGCCAGAGAACCAGGTCAGCAGACCTGCTGTAGAGCCAGAGAAACCAGGTCAGCAGAGCCACTTTAGAGGGAGAGAACCAGGTCAGCAGAGCTGCTATAGAGCCAGAGAAACCAGGTCAGCAGAGCTGCTTTAGAGGGAGAGAACCAGGTCAGCAGAGTTGCTTTAGAGCCAGAGAACCAGGCCAGCAGAGCTGCTTTAGAGCCAGAGAACCAGGTCAGCAGAGCTGCTTCAGAGCCAGAGAACCAGGTCAGCAGAGCTGCTCTAGAGCCAGAGAACCAAGTCAGCAGAGCTGCTTTAGAGCGATAGAACCAGGTCAGCAGAGCTGCTTTAGAGCCAGAGGACTAGGTCAGCAGAGCTGCTGTATAGCCTAAGAACCAGGCCAGCAGAGCTGCTCTAGACCCAGAGAACCGGGTCAGCAGAGCTGCTGTAGAGCCAGACAACCAGGCCAGCAGAGCTGCTTTAGAGCCAGAGAACAGATCAGCAGAGCTGCTTTAGAATCAGAGAAGCAGGTCAGCAGAGCTGCTCAAGAACCAGAGAACCAAGTCAGCAGAGCTGCTTTAGAGTGATAGAACCAGGTCAGCGGAGCTGCTTTAGAGCCAGAGAACCAGGTCAGCAGAGCTGCTCTAGAGCCTAAGAACCAGGTCAGCAGAGCTGCTCTAAAACCAGAGAACAAGGTCAGCAGAGCTGCTGTAGAGCCAGAGAAACTAGGTCAGTAGAGCTGCTTTAGAGGGAGAGAACCAGGTCAGCAGAGCTGCTCTAGAGTAGGGGTGGGCGGAATTTGCGGAATTAACCTTCGCAAATTATCGCGAGAATGTTTAAAATTATCGCAAACAAGCAGAAATATCGCGAAGATGCGGAAGTTTTTTTCCGGCATGTTCGCGAGATTTTCTGCATGGTTGCGGGTCGCCAACTTACCCATGTGGTTGCTTGCGGGCGCGGCCATCTTGTTTTGAGTTGTTCTCGCGGTGCATGATCGCGAGAAGAAAGACGTGATCGCGCGACGCATGACGTCACTGCGGGCGCGAACTGTCGCGAGACAGCGCAAATGGCTAAAAACAATACAACATCTCATGGAGAACGCGACCGGATCAAGAAAACTTGTCGGCGAACGCAGGGATTCAGGTAAGGCGATCGCGCGCGCGCGAGAATGTATCATTTTACAGCGCGAGCAAGAAACAAATTATCGCCAAGCTGCGGAAACCGGAATTTTTGACATTTTTGCGCTCTCCGCGGAACGCAAAAATGTCAAATTATCGCAATTTCCGCGAACGGAACGAAATTTTTGCCCAGGCCTACTCTAGAGCCAGAGAACCATGTCAGCAGAATTGCTTTAGAGCCATAGAACCGGGTCAGCAGAGCTGCTTTAGAGCCAGAGAACCAGGTCCGCAGAGCTGTTGTAGAGCCAGAGAACCAGATCAGCAGAGCTGCTCTGTAGCCTAAGAATTAGGTCAGAAGAGCTGCTGTAGAGCCAGAGAAACCAGTTCAGCAGAGCTGCTTTAGAGGGAGAGAACCAGGTCAGCAGAGCTGCTTTAGAGGCAGAGAACCAGGCCAGCAGAGCTGCTTTAGAGCCAGAGAACCAGGTCAGCAGAGCTGCTCTAGAGCCTAAGAACCAGGTCAGCAGAGCTGCTCTAGAACCAGAGAACCAGGTCAGCAGAGCTGCTGTAGAGCCAGAGAAACTAGGTCAGTAGAGCTGTTTTAGAGGGAGAGAACCAGGTCAGCAGAGCTGCTCTAGAGGGAGAGAACCAGGTCAGCAGAGCTGCTCTAGAGCCAGAGAACCATGTTAGTAGAATTGCTTTAGAGCCATAGAACCGGGTCAGCAGAGCTGCTTTAAAGCCAGAGAACCAGGTCCGCAGAGCTGTTGTAGAGCCAGAGAACCAGATCAGCAGAGCTGCTCTGTAGCCTAAGAACTAGGTCAGAAGAGCTGCTGTAGAGGGAGAGAACCAGGTCAGCAGAGCTGCTGTAGAGCCAGAGAAACCAGGTCAGCAGAGCTGCTTTAGAGGGAGAGAACCAGATCAGCAGAGCTGCTTTAGAGCCAGACAACCAGGCCAGCAGAGCTGCTTTAGAGCCAGAGAACAGATCAGCAGAGCTGCTTTAGAATCAGAGAAGCAGGTCAGAAGAGCTGCTCAAGAACCAGAGAACCAAGTCAGCAGAGCTGCTTTAGAGTGATAGAACCAGGTCAGCAGAGCTGCTTTAGAGCCAGAGAACCAGGTCAGCAGAGCTGCTCTAGAGCCTAAGAACCAGGTCAGCAGAGCTGCTCTAAAACCAGAGAACCAGGTCAGCAGAGCTGCTGTAGAGCCAGAGAAACTAGGTCAGTAGAGCTGCTTTAGAGGGAGAGAACCAGGTCAGCAGAGCTGCTCTAGAGCCAGAGAACCATGTCAGCAGAATTGCTTTAGAGCCATAGAACCGGGTCAGCAGAGCTGCTTTAGAGCCAGAGAACCAGGTCCGCAGAGCTGTTGTAGAGCCAGAGAACCAGATCAGCAGAGCTGCTCTGTAGCCTAAGAATTCGGTCAGAAGAGCTGCTGTAGAGCCAGAGAAACTAGGTCAGTAGAGCTGCTTTAGAGCCATAGAACCGGGTCAGCAGAGCTGCTTTCGAGCCAGAGAACCAGGTCCGCAGAGCTGTTGTAGAGCCAGAGAACCAGATCAGCAGAGCTGCTCTATAGCCTAAGAATTAGGTCAGAAGAGCTGCTGTAGAGCCAGAGAAACCAGGTCAGCAGAGCTGCTCTCGAGGCAGAGAACCAAGTCAGCAGAACTGCTTTAGAGCCATAGAACCAGGTCAGCAGAGCTCTTTAGAGGGAGAGAACCAGGTCAGCAGAGCTGCTCTAGAGCCAGAGAACCATGTCAGCAGAGCTGCTTTAGAGGGAGAGAACCAGGTAAGCAGAGCTGCTTTAGAGCCAGAGAACCAGGTCAGCAGAGCTGCTCTAGAGCCAGAGAAACCAGGTCAGCAGAGCTGATTTAGAGGGAGAGAACCAGGTCAGTGGAGCTGCTTTAGAGCCAGAGAACCAGGTCAGCAAAGCTGCTCTAGAGCCAGAGAACCAGGTCAGCAGAGCTGCTTTAGAGCCATAGAATCAGGTCAGCAGAGCTGCTCTAGAGTCAGAGAACCAAGTCAGCAGAGCTGATTTACAGGGAGAGAACCAGGTCAGCAGAGCTTCTTTAGAGCCAGAGAAACCAGGTCAGTAGAGCTGCTTTCGAGTGAGAGAACCAGGTCAGGAGAGCTGCTTTAGAGGGAGAGAACCAGGTCAGAAGAGCTGCTTTAGAGCCAAGGGACCAGGTCAGCAGAGCTGCTCTAGAGCCAGAGAACCAGGTCAGCAGAACTGCTTTAGAGCCATAGAACCAGGTCAGCAGAGCTGCTTTAGAGCCAGAGAACCAGGTCAGAGGATCTGTTGTAGAGCCAGAGAACCAGGTCAGCAGAGCTGCTGTAGAGCCTAAGAACTAGGTCAGCAGAGCTGCTCTAGAGCCAGAGAACCAGGTCAGCAGAGCTGCTGTAGAGCCAGAGAAACCAGGTCAGCAGAGCTGCTTTAGAGGGAGAGAACCAGGTCAGCAGATCTGCTTTAGAGCCAGACAACCAGGCCAGCAGAGCTGCTTTAGAATCAGAGAACCAGGTCAGCAGAGTTGCTCAAGAACCAGAGAACTAAGCCAGCAGAGCTGCTTTAGAGCGATAGAACCAGGTCAGCAGAGCTGCTTTAGAGCCAGAGAACCACGTCAGCAGAGCTGCTCTAGAGCCTAAGAACCAGGTCAGCAGAGCTGCTCTAGAACCAGACAACCAGGTCAGCAGAGCTGCTGTAGAGCCAGAGAAACCAGGTCAGTAGAGCTGCTTTAGAGGGAGAGAACCAGGTCAGCAGAGCTGCTCTAGAGGGAGAGAACCAGGTCAGCAGAGCTGCTTTAGAGGGAGAGAACCAGGTCAGCAGAGCTGCTTTAGAGCCAGACAACCAGGCCAGCAGAGCTGCTTTAGAGCCAGAGAACAGATCAGCAGAGCTGCTTTAGAATCAGAGAACCAGGTCAGCAGAGCTGCTCAATAACAAGAGAACCAAGTCAGCAGAGCTGCTTTAGAGCGATAGAACCAGGACAGCAGAGCTGTTTTAGAGCCAGAGAAACCAGGTCAGTAGAGCTGCTTTAGAGGGAGAGAACCAGGTCAGCAGAGCTGTTGTAGAGCCAGAGAACCAGATCAGCAGAGCTGTTCTGTAGCCTAAGAACTAGGTCAGCAGAGCTCCTCTAGAGCCAGAGAACCAGGTCAGCAGACCTGCTGTAGAGCCAGAGAAACCAGGTCAGCAGAGCCACTTTAGAGGGAGAGAACCAGGTCAGCAGAGCTGCTATAGAGCCAGAGAAACCAGGTCAGCAGAGCTGCTTTAGAGGGAGAGAACCAGGTCAGCAGAGTTGCTTTAGAGCCAGAGAACCAGGCCAGCAGAGCTGCTTTAGAGCCAGAGAACCAGGTCAGCAGAGCTGCTTCAGAGCCAGAGAACCAGGTCAGCAGAGCTGCTCTAGAGCCAGAGAACCAAGTCAGCAGAGCTGCTTTAGAGCGATAGAACCAGGTCAGCAGAGCTGCTTTAGAGCCAGAGGACTAGGTCAGCAGAGCTGCTGTATAGCCTAAGAACCAGGCCAGCAGAGCTGCTCTAGACCCAGAGAACCGGGTCAGCAGAGCTGCTGTAGAGCCAGACAACCAGGCCAGCAGAGCTGCTTTAGAGCCAGAGAACAGATCAGCAGAGCTGCTTTAGAATCAGAGAAGCAGGTCAGCAGAGCTGCTCAAGAACCAGAGAACCAAGTCAGCAGAGCTGCTTTAGAGTGATAGAACCAGGTCAGCGGAGCTGCTTTAGAGCCAGAGAACCAGGTCAGCAGAGCTGCTCTAGAGCCTAAGAACCAGGTCAGCAGAGCTGCTCTAAAACCAGAGAACAAGGTCAGCAGAGCTGCTGTAGAGCCAGAGAAACTAGGTCAGTAGAGCTGCTTTAGAGGGAGAGAACCAGGTCAGCAGAGCTGCTCTAGAGTAGGGGTGGGCGGAATTTGCGGAATTAACCTTCGCAAATTATCGCGAGAATGTTTAAAATTATCGCAAACAAGCAGAAATATCGCGAAGATGCGGAAGTTTTTTTCCGGCATGTTCGCGAGATTTTCTGCATGGTTGCGGGTCGCCAACTTACCCATGTGGTTGCTTGCGGGCGCGGCCATCTTGTTTTGAGTTGTTCTCGCGGTGCATGATCGCGAGAAGAAAGACGTGATCGCGCGACGCATGACGTCACTGCGGGCGCGAACTGTCGCGAGACAGCGCAAATGGCTAAAAACAATACAACATCTCATGGAGAACGCGACCGGATCAAGAAAACTTGTCGGCGAACGCAGGGATTCAGGTAAGGCGATCGCGCGCGCGCGAGAATGTATCATTTTACAGCGCGAGCAAGAAACAAATTATCGCCAAGCTGCGGAAACCGGAATTTTTGACATTTTCGCGCTCTCCGCGGAACGCAAAAATGTCAAATTATCGCAATTTCCGCGAACGGAACGAAATTTTTGCCCAGGCCTACTCTAGAGCCAGAGAACCATGTCAGCAGAATTGCTTTAGAGCCATAGAACCGGGTCAGCAGAGCTGCTTTAGAGCCAGAGAACCAGGTCCGCAGAGCTGTTGTAGAGCCAGAGAACCAGATCAGCAGAGCTGCTCTGTAGCCTAAGAATTAGGTCAGAAGAGCTGCTGTAGAGCCAGAGAAACCAGTTCAGCAGAGCTGCTTTAGAGGGAGAGAACCAGGTCAGCAGAGCTGCTTTAGAGGCAGAGAACCAGGCCAGCAGAGCTGCTTTAGAACCAGAGAACCAGGTCAGCAGAGCTGCTCTAGAGCCTAAGAACCAGGTCAGCAGAGCTGCTCTAGAACCAGAGAACCAGGTCAGCAGAGCTGCTGTAGAGCCAGAGAAACTAGGTCAGTAGAGCTGTTTTAGAGGGAGAGAACCAGGTCAGCAGAGCTGCTCTAGAGGGAGAGAACCAGGTCAGCAGAGCTGCTCTAGAGCCAGAGAACCATGTTAGTAGAATTGCTTTAGAGCCATAGAACCGGGTCAGTAGAGCTGCTTTAAAGCCAGAGAACCAGGTCCGCAGAGCTGTTGTAAAGCCAGAGAACCAGATCAGCAGAGCTGCTCTGTAGCCTAAGAACTAGGTCAGAAGAGCTGCTGTAGAGGGAGAGAACCAGGTCAGCAGAGCTGCTGTAGAGCCAGAGAAACCAGGTCAGCAGAGCTGCTTTAGAGGGAGAGAACCAGATCAGCAGAGCTGCTTTAGAGCCAGACAACCAGGCCAGCAGAGCTGCTTTAGAGCCAGAGAACAGATCAGCAGAGCTGCTTTAGAATCAGAGAAGCAGGTCAGAAGAGCTGCTCAAGAACCAGAGAACCAAGTCAGCAGAGCTGCTTTAGAGTGATAGAACCAGGTCAGCAGAGCTGCTTTAGAGCCAGAGAACCAGGTCAGCAGAGCTGCTCTAGAGCCTAAGAACCAGGTCAGCAGAGCTGCTCTAAAACCAGAGAACCAGGTCAGCAGAGCTGCTGTAGAGCCAGAGAAACTAGGTCAGTAGAGCTGCTTTAGAGGGAGAGAACCAGGTCAGCAGAGCTGCTCTAGAGCCAGAGAACCATGTCAGCAGAATTGCTTTAGAGCCATAGAACCGGGTCAGCAGAGCTGCTTTAGAGCCAGAGAACCAGGTCCGCAGAGCTGTTGTAGAGCCAGAGAAACCAGGTCAGCAGTGCTGCTCTCGAGGCAGAGAACCAAGTCAGAAGAACTGCTTTAGAGCCATAGAACCAGGTCAGCAGAGCTCTTTAGAGGGAGAGAACCAGGTCAGCAGAGCTGCTCTAGAGCCAGAGAACCATGTCAGCAGAGCTGCTTTAGAGGGAGAGAACCAGGTAAGCAGAGCTGCTTTAGAGCCAGAGAAACAGGTCAGCAGAGCTGCTCTAGAGCCAGAGAAACCAGGTCAGCAGAGCTGATTTAGAGGGAGAGAACCAGGTCAGTGGAGCTGCTTTAGAGCCAGAGAACCAGGTCAGCAAAGCTGCTCTAGAGCCAGAGAACCAGGTCAGCAGAGCTGCTTTAGAGCCATAGAACCAGGTCAGCAGAGCTGCTCTAGAGTCAGAGAACCAAGTCAGCAGAGCTGATTTACAGGGAGAGAACCAGGTCAGCAGAGCTTCTTTAGAGCCAGAGAAACCAGGTCAGTAGAGGTGCTTTCGAGTGAGAGAACCAGGTCAGGAGAGCTGCTTTAGAGGGAGAGAACCAGGTCAGAAGAGCTGCTTTAGAGCCAAGGGACCAGGTCAGCAGAGCTGCTCTAGAGCCAGAGAACCAGGTCAGCAGAACTGCTTTAGAGCCATAGAACCAGGTCAGCAGAGCTGCTTTAGAGCCAGAGAACCAGGTCAGAGGATCTGTTGTAGAGCCAGAGAACCAGGTCAGCAGAGCTGCTGTAGAGCCTAAGAACTAGGTCAGCAGAGCTGCTCTAGAGCCAGAGAACCAGGTCAGCAGAGCTGCTGTAGAGCCAGAGAAACCAGGTCAGCAGAGCTGCTTTAGAGGGAGAGAACCAGGTCAGCAGATCTGCTTTAGAGCCAGACAACCAGGCCAGCAGAGCTGCTTTAGAATCAGAGAACCAGGTCAGCAGAGTTGCTCAAGAACCAGAGAACTAAGTCAGCAGAGCTGCTTTAGAGCGATAGAACCAGGTCAGCAGAGCTGCTTTAGAGCCAGAGAACCACGTCAGCAGAGCTGCTCTAGAGCCTAAGAACCAGGTCAGCAGAGCTGCTCTAGAACCAGACAACCAGGTCAGCAGAGCTGCTGTAAAGCCAGAGAAACCAGGTCAGTAGAGCGGCTTTAGAGGGAGAGAACCAGGTCAGCAGAGCTGCTCTAGAGGGAGAGAACCAGGTCAGCAGAGCTGCTTTAGAGGGAGAGAACCAGGTCAGCAGAGCTGCTTTAGAGCCAGACAACCAGGCCAGCAGAGCTGCTTTAGAGCCAGAGAACAGATCAGCAGAGCTGCTTTAGAATAAGAGAACCAGGTCAGCAGAGCTGCTCAATAACCAGAGAACCAAGTCAGCAGAGCTGCTTTAGAGCGATAGAACCAGGACAACAGAGCTGTTTTAGAGCCAGAGAAACCAGGTCAGTAGAGCTGCTTTAGAGGGAGAGAACCAGGTCAGCAGAGCTGCTGTAGAGCCAGAGAAACCAGGTCAGCAGAGCTGCTTTAGAGGGAGAGAACCAGATCAGCAGAGCTGATTTAGAGCCAGACAACCAGGCCAGCAGAGCTGCTTTAGAGCCAGAGAACAGATCAGCAGAGCTGCTTTAGAATCAGAGAACCAGGTCAGCAGAGCTGCTCAAGAACCAGTGAACCAAGTCAGCAGAGCTGCTTTAGAGCGATAGAACCAGATCAGCGGAGCTGCTTTAGAGCCAGAGAACCAGGTCAGCAGAGCTGCTCTAGAGCCTAAGAACCAGGTCAGCAGAGCTGCTCTAGAACCAGAGAACCAGGTCAGCAGAGCTGCTGTAGAGCCAGAGAAACTAGGTCAGTAGAGCTGTTTTAAAGGGAGAGAACCAGGTCAGCAGAGCTGCTCTAGAGGGAGAGAACCAGGTCAGCAGAGCTGCTCTAGAGCCATAGAACCATGTTAGCAGAATTGCTTTAGAGCCATAGAACCGGGTCAACAGAGCTGCTTTAGAGCCAGAGAACCAGGTCCGCAGAGCTGTTGTAGAGCCAGAGAACCAGATCAGCAGAGCGGCTCTGTAGCCTAAGAACTAGGTCAGAAGAGCTGCTGTAGAGGGAGAGAACCAGGTCAGCAGAGCTACTGTAGAGCCAGAGAAACCAGGTCAGCAGAGCTGCTTTAGAGGGAGAGAACCAGATCAGCAGAGCTGCTTTAGAGCCAGACAACCAGGCCAGCAGAGCTGCTTTAGAGCCAGAGAACAGATCAGCAGAGCTGCTTTAGAATCAGAGAAGCAGGTCAGCAGAGCTGCTCAAGAACCAGAGAACCAAGTCAGCAGAGCTGCTTTAGAGTGATAGAACCAGGTCAGCAGAGCTGCTTTAGAGCCAGAGAACCAGGTCAGCAGAGCTGCTCTAGAGCCTAAGAACCAGGTCAGCAGAGCTGCTCTAAAACTAGAGAACAAGGTCATCAGAGCTGCTGTAGAGCCAGAGAAACTAGGTCAGTAGAGCTGCTTTAGAGGGAGAGAACCAGGTCAGCAGAGCTGCTTTAGAGCCATAGAACCGGGTCAGCAGAGCTGCTTTAGAGCCAGAGAACCAGGTCCGCAGAGCTGTTGTAGAGCCAGAGAACCAGATCAGCAGAGCTGCTCTGTAGCCTAAGAATTAGGTCAGAAGAGCTGCTGTAGAGCCAGAGAAACCAGGTCAGCAGAGCTGCTTTAGAGGGAGAGAACCAGGTCAGCAGAGCTGCTTTAGAGGCAGAGAACCAGGCCAGCAGAGCTGCTTTAGAGCCAGAGAACCAGGTCAGAAGAGCTGCTTTAGAGCCAGAGAACCAGGTCAGCAGAGCTGCTCTAGAGCCAGAGAACAAGTCAGCAGAGCTGCTTTAGAGCGATAGAACCAGGTCAGCAGAGCTGCTTTAGAGCCAGAGGACTAGGTCAGCAGAGCTGCTGTATAGCCTAAGAACCAGGCCAGCAGAGCTGCTCTAGACCCAGAGAACCGGGTCAGCAGAGCTGCTGTAGAGCCAGTGGACTAGGTCAGCAGAGCTGCTGTATAGCCTAAGAACCAGGCCAGCAGAGCTGCTCTAGACCCAGAGAACCAGATCAGCAGAGCTGCTCTGTAGCCTAAGAATTAGGTCAGAAGAGCTGCTGTAGAGCCAGAGAAACCAGGTCAGCAGAGCTGCTTTAGAGGGAGAGAACCAGGTCAGCAGAGCTGCTTTAGAGCCAGAGAACCGGGTCAGCAGAGCTGCTTTAGAGCCAGAGAACCAGGTCAGCAGAGCTGCTCTAGAGCCAGAGAACCAAGTCAGCAGAGCTGCTTTAGAGCGATAGAACCAGGTCAGCAGAGCTGCTTTAGAGCCAGAGGACTAGGTCAGCAGAGCTGCTGTATAGCCTAAGAACCAGGCCAGCAGAGCTGCTCTAGACCCAGAGAACCGGGTCAGCAGAGCTGCTGTAGAGCCAGACAACCAGGCCAGCAGAGCTGCTTTAGAGCCAGAGAACAGATCAGCAGAGCTGCTTTAGAATCAGAGAAGCAGGTCAGCAGAGCTGCTCAAGAACCAGAGAACCAAGTCAGCAGAGCTGCTTTAGAGTGATAGAACCAGGTCAGCAGAGCTGCTTTAGAGCCAAAGAAGCAGGTCAGCAGAGCTGCTCTAGAGCCTAAGAACCAGGTCAGCAGAGCTGCTCTAAAACCAGAGAACAAGGTCAGCAGAGCTGCTGTAGAGCCAGAGAAACTAGGTCAGTAGAGCTGCTTTAGAGGGAGAGAACCAGGTCAGCAGAGCTGCTCTAGAGCCAGAGAACCATGTCAGCAGAATTGCTTTAGAGCCATAGAACCGGGTCAGCAGAGCTGCTTTAGAGCCAGAGAACCAGGTCCGCAGAGCTGTTGTAGAGCCAGAGAACCAGATCAGCAGAGCTGATCTGTAGCCTAAGAATTAGGTCAGAAGAGCTGCTGTAGAGCCAGAGAAACCAGGTCAGCAGAGCTGCTTTAGAGGGAGAGAACCAGGTCAGCAGAGCTGCTTTAGAGCCAGAGAACCAGGCCAGCAGAGCTGCTTTAGAGCCAGAGAACCAGGTCAGCAGAGCTGCTTTAGAGCCAGAGAACCAGGTCAGCAGAGCTGCTCTAGAGCCAGAGAACAAGTCAGCAGAGCTGCTTTAGAGCGATAGAACCAGGTCAGCAGAGCTGCTTTAGAGCCAGAGGACTAGGTCAGCAGAGCTGCTGTATAGCCTAAGAACCAGGCCAGCAGAGCTGCTCTAGACCCAGAGAACCGGGTCAGCAGAGCTGCTGTAGAGCCAGACAACCAGGCCAGCAGAGCTGCTTTAGAGCCAGAGAACAGATCAGCAGAGCTGCTTTAGAATCAGAGAAGCAGGTCAGCAGAGCTGCTCAAGAACCAGAGAACCAAGTCAGCAGAGCTGCTTTAGAGTGATAGAACCAGGTCAGCGGAGCTGCTTTAGAGCCAGAGAACCAGGTCAGCAGAGCTGCTCTAAAACCAGAGAACAAGGTCAGCAGAGCTGCTGTAGAGCCAGAGAAACTAGGTCAGTAGAGCTGCTTTAGAGGGAGAGAACCAGGTCAGCAGAGCTGCTCTAGAGCCAGAGAACCATGTCAGCAGAATTGCTTTAGAGCCATAGAACCGGGTCAGCAGAGCTGCTTTAGAGCCAGAGAACCAGGTCCGCAGAGCTGTTGTAGAGCCAGAGAACCAGATCAGCAGAGCTGCTCTGTAGCCTAAGAATTAGGTCAGAAGAGCTGCTGTAGATCCAGAGAAACCAGGTCAGCAGAGCTGCTTTAGAGGGAGAGAACCACGTCAGCAGAGCTGCTTTAGAGGCAGAGAACCAGGCCAGCAGAGCTGCTTTAGAGCCAGAGAACCAGGTCAGCAGAGCTGCTTTAGAGCCAGAGAACCAGGTCAGCAGAGCTGCTCTAGAGCCAGAGAACAAGTCAGCAGAGCTGCTTTAGAGCGATAGAACCAGGTCAGCAGAGCTGCTTTAGAGCCAGAGGACTAGGTCAGCAGAGCTGCTGTATAGCCTAAGAACCAGGCCAGCAGAGCTGCTCTAGACCCAGAGAACCGGGTCAGCAGAGCTGCTGTAGAGCCAGTGGACTAGGTCAGCATAGCTGCTGTATAGCCTAAGAACCAGGCCAGCAGAGCTGCTCTAGACCCAGAGAACCAGATCAGCAGAGCTGCTCTGTAGCCTAAGAATTAGGTCAGAAGAGCTGCTGTAGAGCCAGAGAAACCAGGTCAGCAGAGCTGCTTTAGAGGGAGAGAACCAGGTCAGCAGAGCTGCTTTAGAGCCAGAGAACCAGGCCAGCAGAGCTGCTTTAGAGCCAGAGAACCAGGTCAGCAGAGCTGCTTTAGAGCCAGAGAACCAGGTCAGCAGAGCTGCTCTAGAGCCAGAGAACCAAGTCAGCAGAGCTGCTTTAGAGCGATAGAACCAGGTCAGCAGAGCTGCTTTAGAGCCAGAGGACTAGGTCAGCAGAGCTGCTGTATAGCCTAAGAACCAGGCCAGCAGAGCTGCTCTAGACCCAGAGAACCGGGTCAGCAGAGCTGCTGTAGAGCCAGAGAAACTTGGTCAGTAGAGTTGCTTTAGAGGGAGAGAACTATGTCAGCAGAACTGCTCTAGAGGGAGAGAACCAGGTAAGCAGATCTGCTTTAGAGTCAGAGAACCAGGTCAGCAGAGCTGTTGTAGAGCCAGAGAACCAGATCAGCAGAGCTGTTCTGTAGCCTAAGAACTAGGTCAGCAGAGCTCCTCTAGAGCCAGAGAACCAGGTCAGCAGACCTGCTGTAGAGCCAGAGAAACCAGGTCAGCAGAGCCACTTTAGAGGGAGAGAACCAGTTCAGCAGAGCTGCTATAGAGCCAGAGAAACCAGGTCAGCAGAGCTGCTTTAGAGGGAGAGAACCAGGTCAGCAGAGCTGCTTTAGAGCCAGAGAACCAGGCCAGCAGAGCTGCTTTAGAGCCAGAGAACCAGGTCAGCAGAGCTGCTTTAGAGCCAGAGAACCAGGTCACCAGAGCAGCTCTAGAGCCAGAGAACCAATTCAGCAGAGCTGCTTTAGAGCGATAAAACCAGGTCAGCAGAGCTGCTTTAGAGCCAGAGGACTAGGTCAGCAGAGCTGCTGTATAGCCTAAGAACCAGGCCAGCAGAGCTGCTCTAGACCCAGAGAACCGGGTCAGCAAAGCTGCTGTAGAGCCAGACAACCAGGCCAGCAGAGCTGCTTTAGAGCCAGAGAACAGATCAGCAGAGCTGCTTTAGAATCAGAGAAGCAGGTCAGCAGAGCTGCTCAAGAACCAGAGAACCAAGTCAGCAGAGCTGCTTTAGAGTGATAGAACCAGGTCAGCGGAGCTGCTTTAGAGCCAGAGAACCAGGTCAGCAGAGCTGCTATAGAGCCTAAGAACCAGGTCAGCAGAGCTGCTCTAAAACCAGAGAACAAGGTCAGCAGAGCTGCTGTAGAGCCAGAGAAACTAGGTCAGTAGAGCTGCTTTAGAGGGAGAGAACCAGGTCAGCAGAGCTGCTCTAGAGCCAGAGAACCATGTCAGCAGAATTGCTTTAGAGCCATAGAACCGGGTCAGCAGAGCTGCTTTAGAGCCAGAGAACCAGGTCCGCAGAGCTGTTGTAGAGCCAGAGAACCAGATCAGCAGAGCTGCTCTGTAGCCTAAGAATTAGGTCAGAAGAGCTGCTGTAGAGCCAGAGAAATCAGGTCAGCAGAGCTGCTTTAGAGGGAGAGAACCAGGTCAGCAGAGCTGCTTTAGAGCCAGAGAACCAGGCCAGCAGAGCTGCTTTAGAGCCAGAGAACCAGGTCAGCAGAGCTGCTTTAGAGCCAGAGAACCAGGTCAGCAGAGCTGCTCTAGAGCCAGAGAACCAAGTCAGCAGAGCTGCTTTAGAGCGATAGAACCAGGTCAGCAGAGCTGCTTTAGAGCCAGAGGACTAGGTCAGCAGAGCTGCTGTATAGCCTAAGAACCAGGCCAGCAGAGCTGCTCTAGACCCAGAGAACCGGGTCAGCAGAGCTGCTGTAGAGCCAGAGAAACTTGGTCAGTAGAGTTGCTTTAGAGGGAGAGAACTATGTCAGCAGAACTGCTCTAGAGGGAGAGAACCAGGTAAGCAGATCTGCTTTAGAGTCAGAGAACCAGGTCAGCAGAGCTGTTGTAGAGCCAGAGAACCAGATCAGCAGAGCTGTTCTGTAGCCTAAGAACTAGGTCAGCAGAGCTCCTCTAGAGCCAGAGAACCAGGTCAGCAGACCTGCTGTAGAGCCAGAGAAACCAGGTCAGCAGAGCCACTTTAGAGGGAGAGAACCAGGTCAGCAGAGCTGCTATAGAGCCAGAGAACCAGGTCAGCAGAGCTGCTCTAGCTGACACTGACTGACTGACACTGACTGACTGACACTGGCTGATTGACACTGACTGACACCGATTGACTGACACTGACACAGATTGACAGTGACACTGACTGACACTGATTGACTGACACAGACTGACTGACAATGACTGACACTGATTGACTGACACTGACTGACTGAAACTGACTGACTGACTGACACTGACTGACACTGATTGACTGACTGACACTGACTGACTGACACTGACTGACACTGACTGACTACTCTCTACTACTCTACTATTCACTCTCTACTACTCTCTACTACTCACTCTCTACCACTCTACTACTCTCTACTACTCACTCTCTAGTACTCACTCTCTACTACTCTCTGCTAATCACTCTCTACTACTCTCTACTACTCACTATCTACTACTCAGTCTCTACTACTCTCTTCTACTCTCTCTCTACTACTCATTCTCTACTACTCACTCGCTTCTACTCTCTATTACTCACTCTCTACTACTCTCTATCTACTACTCACTCTCTACTGCTCACTCTCTACTACTCCCTACTACTCTCTACTACTACTCTCTACTATTCACTCTCTACTACTCACTCTCTACTACTCTCTACTACTCTCTACCACTCACTCCCTACTACTCTACTACTCACTCTCTACTACTCTCTACTACTCTCTTTCTACTACTCACTCGCTACTACTCACTCTACTACTCTCTACTATTCACTCTCTACTACTCACTCTCTACTACTCACTATCTACCACTCGCTCTCTAGTAATCTCTACTACTCACTCTCCACTACTCACTTTCTACTACTCGTTCTCTACTACTCTCTACTACTCACTCTCTACTACTCACGCTCTACAATGCTACTACTCTCTACTACTCTCACTACTACTCACTCTCTATTACTCACTCTCTACTACTCTACTACTCTCTCTACTACTCACTCTCTACTTCTCTCTACTACTCACTCTACTACTCTCTACCACTCACTCTCTACTACTCTACTACTCAGTCTCTACTACTCTCTCTCTACTACTCACTCTCTACTACTCTACTACTCACTCTCTACTACTCTCTCTCTCTCCTACTCACTCTCTACTACTCTCTACTACTCACTCTCTACTACTCACTCTCTACTACTCGCTCTCTACTACTGTCTACTGCTCACTCTCCACTAGTCACTCTCTACTACTTGCTCTCAACTACTCTGTACTACTCACTCTACTACTCACTCTCTACTACTCTCTACTACTCTCTCTACTACTCACTCTCTACTACTCTCTACTACTCACTTTCTACTACACACTCTTTACTACTTGCTCTCTACTACTCTCTACTACTCACTCTAATACTCACACTCTACTACTCTCTACTACTCACTCTACTAATCACTCTCTACTACTCTCTAATACTCACTCTCTATTACTTGCTCTCTACTACTCACTACTACTCACTCTACTACTCACACTCTACTACTCTCTACTACTTTCTCTCTACTACTTATTCTCCACTACTCACTCTCTACTACTCTCTCTCTACTACTCACTCTCTACTACTCTCTCTCTACTACTCACTCTCTACTTCTCACTCTCTACTACTCTCTACTACTTACTCTCGAATACTCTCTACTACTTACTCTCGAATACTCTCTCTCTACTACTCTATACTACTCTCTACTACTCAGTCTCTACTACTCATTCTACTACTCACTCTACTACTCACTCTCTACTACTCACTCTCTACTACTCTCTACTACTCACTCTCTACTTCTCTCTCTCTATTACTCTCTACTGCTCACTCTACTACTCACTCTCTACTACTCTCTACTACTCTCTCTCTGCTACTCACTCTCTGCTACTCACTCTCTACTACTCACTCTCTACTACTTACTCTCTACTACTCTCTACTACTCTCTACTACTCACCCTACTACTCACTCTCCACTACTCTCTACTACTCACTCTTTACTACTCACTCTACTACTCTCTACTACTCACTCTCTGCTACTCTATATTACTCTCTACTACTCACTCTCTACTCTCTATTACCCCCTCTCTACTCTCTACCTCTCTCTAAATCTCTCTTTGCTACTCTCTACCTCTCTACCTCTACCTCTTTACCTCTACCTCTCTACATCTACACCTCTACCTCTACACCTCTACCTCTCTACCTCTCTCTACCTCTCTCTACACACACACATATGCACATATATATATGCATATATATGCATATGCATTTATATATATGTATGTATATATTATCTACTGGCGGTCGCCAGTAGATAGTTATAGTTAGGACCTATTTTCCATAGGATATCCGCAACATTCTATTCCCAATAAGTCTGGCGCCGGTTGACGAATCTTCGCGAAATTTTCCAAACTTTTGGCCAGCTCTGCTCCGCTCCTACCCTGAAAGTTTCGTGGTGATTCGTCAAGTGGGGGCCGAGAAAAAAGGGGGGTCCCAAAACACGTTTTCCCAATGCAATTTCCCATAGGATCTGCTGTCGCAGCTACAGCCTGAACCGCTGAACGGAATGACACCAAATTTGGCAAAGAGGTAGTTCTCAGTTCAGACTTGTGCCTTTTGCATAAGTGGTGTGCATCTGTTCAGTAGTTCCTGAGAAAATTAGGGTAAAAAAGTTAGTAATATCTATGGCCGGGGAGGATCCGCGCACCCTACCCGCACCGTAAGCGCATCCTCCCCAAACCGAGCGCGCACCCTCCCGATCGCGGCTGAATGCTAATTGGCTGTCGAGTGTCTCTCTACATTCGAAACCAGGAACTGTTGGCGGCCATTTTCTGCCTCGGTAGAAGCGAGGCTGAAGAAGCAAGGGGAATAAGTGTGTAAAACATATAAAGGGGGCAGAGTGGAAATACTCTGACCCTCTAGAGGTGCTTAGGGGGTACCAGAAGGACCTCCTGGGGCCCCTTTCTTTTTTTTTTATAAACTGTGAAATGCGCGCAGGGTGCACGCATCCTAACATGGTGGGTGCACGGATTCTCTCGCGTTGGGTATGCGGATCCAAGGGAAAAAAAATTACATTTTGGGGAGATAAAGATCAAGCTTAAGTGTTTTGTTCTTGAGTGGCTCTAAAAAGAGCCGTTGTGTTCATTGAGAGTTTTTGGTACTTATAAGTAAGTACCTATACAGAGTCTAAAGTTGTTGAGGAAGACTCTGTTTCCTTCATCAGTAAAGTGTACTCCATCTCTCCTATACATCTCTTGCATATGAAAGCACAGATTGTTATTGTAAATGGACCCCATTCTATAGTCTCGGAGAAAAGCAGAAACAGATTTATTCACATGTTTCCTAGCTTTCTCAATTTGTGGACAAAAATGATCGGACCAGTTCCATTTCTGCCTTTGGCATATGTTAGAACACACAAAGGCAGTTTTGGGGAAAAGTAAAATCAGTTCTGCAAAGGTGTCCTTCATAAGGATTTCCAGACCTACCCCAGTCAAAGTGCCTAGGTCATTGCCACCACAGTGCACTATTATGAGGTCAGGGTGTTGGATATGCATGAAGGATTTCACCAATGGCATCAATTGGTGCCACTTTAACCCTCTCTGTCCAATCCATTTAATGTCTACATTTGGCAAACCTAGGTCTTTGTGAATGTGTTTGTTTTCTGAGTACCTTTGGCTCCAGAAAATATAGCTGTGTCCCACAATCCACACTCTAAGCATCTTGAAAGGAGGTCTGGATGCACTCAGATGGTCTCTGTAAATGAAATGGCAGTTTGGAAAGTTAGATGTTTCTAAAATGGTGGCTAAGATGCAGTTTTGAAAAAAGACAAGAAATCATTGGTTGTTTGACAACCTTCTACACTGAAAGGTGGGGTGTATATTTTTGTTTTTTTAAGGCATGATTCTTCTTGGTTTACAAAAACTGGTTGTAAGGAACATTATATATGATAAGCTGATATGTTGAAAAGTCAAGCACACTTGCTGTCTTGATTAGCAACATTGTGTGCTGAACTTGTGACCTGTGTGCTCAGTACAGTGTTCCATGATCTGTTTCTATGGTAACGGGCAGAAGGCAGATTGGGGGAAGGGTTCAAATTTATGTCATTTGGAAAGGGTTGAAATGTTTAACCAATAGAAATGTGTGTTTCCTTTTGAATTTATGTGGGAAGGAATGTGATTTGATGTTTACATGTATATGTGTGGGAAATGAGAGGGAAACTTTGCCATTCTTTGTTTCTGCTGACAGGTGCACAGTGCAGAGATTCTGTATAAGAAAATCTGGTGTGTGACTGATATCTGGTGTGTGACTGACATACTTCTTAATCTACAAAACAACTTGAAAGGTGAGTTATTTAATTGTGAGGGGATGTATGTAGACTATTTTGATTTTAATCAGACTAATGTATTTCTCCTGCTAAATTGTAGGGAGTACTTTTTTCTCTACAATATTATTGACAGTGTGTGTGCATGTAGAAACCATTCTGTGATAAGCATTTGTGTTTTTCATGTGTTTGCAGGCAGATAACTGTGCTGTTTTTATATTTTAGTAGAATTAGAAACCAGTCATTGTTTATGAATTTGTGAAATGAGTTATGTTTCTACACTAAAATGTAGTACTCCTTCTACATGAAGAAATGTGTTTTGGTATAGTGCAAGGGATAGTGTTGTTTGTCTAGAATCACACAGTGAGTCTGTGTGCATTTGGGAACCACTGTGAGAGAAGCATTTGGTAACATCGTGTATTTGCTGACAGATAACTCTTTTAAAACCTGTCTTGTTGTCAGGTTTTAGTAGCATTAGAAGGCAGTTTTTGCTTATGGTTTGATTAAATGAGTCAGGCTTTGACACAAAAGTGCAGTCCTGAAGTTTGTAGATTGTGTGCAGTTCCCTTACCACTTCCACTGTAGTGAATGAGTTTTGGTAAACTCCTAGGGATATTGGTGCTTGTCTAGAATCACACTGTGAGTCTGTGTGCATTTGGGAACCACTGTGAGAGAAGCATTTGGTAACATTGTGTATTTGCTGACAGATAACTCTTTTAAAACCTGTCATGTAGTCAAGTTTTAGTAGCATTAGAAGCCAGTCTTTGCTTATGCGTTGATTAAATGATTTAGGCTTTGACACAAAAGTGCAGTCCTGAAATATGTAGATTGTGTGCAGTTCCCTTACCACTTCCACAGTAGTGAATGAGTTTTGGTAAACTCCTAGGGATAGTGTTAGTTGTCTAGAATCACACTGTGAGTCTGTGTGCATTTGGGAACCACTGTGAGAGAAGCATTTGGTAACATCGTGTATTTGCTGACAGATAACTGTTTTAAAACCTGTCATGTCCTCAAGTTTTAGCAGCATTAAAAGCCAATCTTTGCTTATGCATTGATAACATGAGTCAGGCTTTGACACTAAAGTGTAGTACTTAAATATGTAGATTGTGTGCAGTACCCTTACCTCTTCTAGACTAGTGAATGAGTTTTGGTAAACTCCTAGGATAGTGTTGCTTGTCTAAAATCACACTGTGAGTCTGTGTGCATTTGGGTAAGGATTGTGAGAGAAGCATTTAGTAACATTGTGTATTTGCAGATAGACAGATAAGTGTTTTAAAACCGGTCATGTTGTCAAGTTTTAGTAGCATTAGAAGCTAGTCTTTGCTTATGCATTGATAAAATGAGTCAGGGTTTGACACTAAAGTGCAGTACCATGTACTATTCTCTTCACTGCGCCAGAACTGAAAATTTAAAAGTTTTACCCAGGCACTGTCCTAGCAGTAGTCTGATGATTTAGTCAGTTTCCAAGTACTTATGTTGTGAACCATACATTACCACATAGACTGCTTCAAATGTATATGCAGTATGTATGTAGTCTTCTAACATACTATACACTTGTCTTTCACACCTTCAATTCCCTAGTCAGTATCCATACAGTCCAGCAAACATCCTGTCACTCCCTTTGCACTCCTCTAGTGACCCATTCAGTGCCAAGTACTAATCCATTCACTGTGCCAAAAGCCAACCACTTATAAATTCACCCAGGCACTCTCCTTGCTGTACTCTAATCATTCAGTCAGTACCCAAGTACTCTTGCAGTGAGCCAGGCCTTAGCACATGGACTGCTTCAAATGCCTATCCACTATGTATGCTGTCCTCTTAACCACCTACACAGTTGTCTTTCACACCTTCAATTCCCCAGTCAGTATTAATACACTTCTAGCAAACACCCTGTTACTCACCCAGTGTGTCTCCTTATAGTACTGTAATCATTCAGTCAGTTAGCATGTAGTCTTTTAGTGAGGTAGGCTTTAGGGCATGAACTGCTTCAAAGTAGTATGCACTATGCATGTACTGTTTTAACCATCGTCACACTTGTGGTTCAGGGCTATAGTTTCTTAGTCAGTTTTTATATAAAATGTGTTTGTACAGTAATGGAATACTATAAATTTGAAAGTTATTAATATACATTTATTTGTGATTCTTTTTTACAGATACTGTTTTTCAACGTTAAAATAAAGAAATCATGGCAGAAAAAAAAAGAAAAAGAATAGAAACTCAGAAAGACGCAGGAGTGTTTCTCATCCGTTTGCACTCTTCTCGTGCAAGATTGTTCGGATGAAGGGTCCTAAGGTGCTTCATCATACTTGCCGTGCTGCACGAGTATTTCTTGTTAGGATCCCCTCGCGACAGCACTCTTTGCAAATCTTGCACGTGACGAAGGTGGCATTGGTCTTTGTTTGCCCCTCGGGAAAGGTAAAACATTTCCACACCACTGAAGAAAAACGTTGTGGGCGTGGTGCCTCCTCCAAAAATTCATCCTTAGATTTAGTGAATATTTTAAAGCGGCAACATTTACAGTTTTTGTAAGTTAAACTTATAAAATGTTGTTAGCCATAAGCATTTTATATATGTGTGATTTGTATCTTGTGGTATTTTACTGAGAATAGCATGTTGGGTTTTTTTAACAATCTTTCTGATTGTTTTTTTTTTGCCCGCTGTTAAGTGATGAGTATGATTGAAATCACTATTTCTAGTGAAATTCAATATATTCTGAGAACAGCAAAAAAGGCAAACATATTACTTTGTGGAAATTATGCTGTGTTGTGAAAAATGTATTATTACATGTTATAATATTTTTTTATTTTCTTTCACAGATCCAAATTTTAAAATAAGCAATTTATATGAATTTAGATTGCAATGAAAATCTGAAAAAAATGTATACCATTTTTTATTCCTATTATTGTGAAGGTAAGTTTAACTAAGTCTCAATATGCAGAATAAGGAGTTCTGCAAGAAGCTACAAAGTTGAAATACGTTTCTAAAAACACTCTGTTTATGCCTATGTAGTTTTGAAATCTGACCATAATCAGATATCATGTGACCTGCAAAAAAAGAGATTTGAGGTCTTCATTATATTTACCATTGTACCTATTGAAGGACCGCAATCATTTCAATCATTCTTCTTTGAACATCTATGCAGACAAAACTCTGTGCTTACCTTCTATCATTCGCAAGGAATTTTAAAACTGGAAATATGTCACTTTTTGTAACATAGTTATTGCGCAAGACACTCTTTCTTATTTACAAATAAAGGAAAAGGCACTCTGTGCACTTTTTATACTCCATGTAAATACAACCTCATTATGCACACCACTTTGCGTTGAAAGGGTGTTCTATAAGTGTTGTTGTGCATGATTGCACTGAATACTCATAGAACAAGACACATGTCTAGATTTATCAGAAATCATAAATCTCGATATGTGTGTGAATGCTGCACCATTCTCCAATTGGTGTAGGAAAGTACAACAAGGAGAATTGTTTTCATTTCTCCACATTTTTATATCTTCAATGCATGCTGAAATGTTCAGCATACATTGAAGGAGAAAAATGCATTTTCTCATTGTTTTTGTGCAGGAAGGTGTGTCTTCCTGCAGAAAAACAAACAGCATATGACACAGATATCCTTGCACTAAGGTGCAAGGGTGCCTGTGCCGCCACATGGCTGCAGTTTAAGCAGCCGTGCAGAGAGAAGCATAGATTTGCAACAAATTTATGTACATATGTTGCATCGCTGTGCTTCGCAAGAACTACAGCACACTGCAGTTAAAGAGGTTACTGTGTGATGCTGCAGCACTTCCTCATAGTTCTGCACTTATACATTCACCATACGCTACTAATGCATTCATTCAGTCAATTACGTACTACACATACATTCATCTAAACTTTCACACACTAACAAAGAAATTTTGTTCTTTTTTTAAACCAGGAAAGTTAGTTCTTAGAAGAACTTATTTTTTTCTTCTTTCTCCTTTTATATTTTTTTTTTGGTCTTTCTAACAATTTTGTGATTTTTTTGGTTTTTCTGAAAAAAAAAAAAGGAGGAACCAAACAATAAACTTCAGGGAACAAAAAAAAACAACAAAAAAAAACCTAGCAATTGTGACTTTCTTGCCGGCGGCAGATCAGATCGATCGACTGCTCACCGTAGCACAAAGTCGTATTGCACTTAGCAATTTAAATTGAGGACAGATGTCCAAGTTTTGGGCTGATGGATGCACTCTTGAAGTGTTCGGCTGCGATGAGGTGGAAGGCGCAGGAGCAGGAGTGTTTCTCATCCGTTTGCACTCTTCTCGTGCAAGATTGTTTGGATGAAGGGTCCTTAGGTGCTTCATCATACTTGCCGTGTCGCAAGAGTATTTCTTGTTAGGATCCCCTCGCGACAGCACTCTTTTGCAAATCTTGCACGTGACCAAGGTGGCATTGGTTTTAGTTTGCCCCTCAGGATACGTAAAAAATGTCCACACCACAGATGAAAAACGTGGTGTGGGTGGTGCCTCCTCCAAAAATTCATCCTCAGATGAAGGAGGAGATGCAGGTGATGCCTGCTGCCCTGAAGCCAGTTTTAGTTGAAAAAAGTTAGAGCTAAGTGTAAACTTAGTCTAAAAAATCTTCTTCTGTGCAAAGAGATGCTCCTCCAAAGAAGGTGAAAGAAGAATGATTGAATTGGGTGGGGTCTTTCAATAGTTAGAACAGGAAGTGTAATGAACCAATCAAATCTCTTTTTTTGCAGGTCACATGGGATCCACGCACCCTGCGCTTACGCATCACGCACCCAGCGCGCATCCGCGAAATTGAATTAAAAAAAATATAGGATTACATGTAAAAATATATTACTTTTAAGACTAGTTTAGAGTTTGTCTTCAATTAATATTCACATGAAATACATAAATATGTTTTTTTAAATGTTAAATACTTCGCGGGATCCGCGCACCTACCGCGTCATAGACACAGATGACGCATCGTGGAAGCGCGTAAACATTGCATTACGTACATCGAACGTGTCGCGTATAGGCTGGGAGTTGTGTACCAGTTGTATTGCGATCGCGCACTAAACACATACCCAACGCATACCATGCACGGATGCTAACGCGTAGGGATCGAGAACGGTGCGCATAGGGTGCGCGGATCCAAAAACATGGAAAAAAATATATAAAATAAAGTTTTGAACATATAGTTAAAAAAATATTTTTAAAAATATAAAAAAATATGTTTGAAAAACCCAATAAAAACAAATCATATTTTTTAATTTTTAAAAGAATTAATTGAAAAAATAAGTTTAAAAAATGGTGATAAAAAAGTATTTTAAAAAAAACGTAATAAATGAAATTAACACACTGAATTTGACAAATATAGAAATCCAATGAAAATCATTAAACATGATATCTTTAGAGATAAGTTATAGATAGGAATTAGCATTTAAAAAACCTTTGAAATTCACTGAAAAAACCATAGGTTTCATGCACGTATAGTTAGGAATTAGCATTTAAAAAACCTTTGAAATTCACTGAAAACAACAAAGGTTTCAGGGGCGTTATAGTTAGGAATTGGCATTTAAAAAACCTTAGAAATTCACTGAAAAAACCATAGGTTGCAGGGGCGTTATAGTTAGCTGGACATTTCCCTCGTACAAAACCCTAGAAATTCCCCTGTTATAGTTAGTTCAGCTAACTATAACTCGCGCCCCCGCAATGCACTGCTGATGACGTCACATATTACATCACTCATGACATGGTCAGTGACATCACTGATGACATCACTGATAACATCTCAAATGACATCACTGATGACATCACTGATGACGTCATCCGTGTGATAAATTAGTGCATCTTCTCACACCCTAATATAACCTTTGATACACCAACTCAAAATTTCAGAAGGCCATTTTGAAAACCATAGATACTCCAATACCAATAACTACATACCCACTCATTGACTCTTAGGTCTACATACATCTCCACTCACTCACCTGTACAGTCACTCATACTTACAGTCACTCCGTACAAGACTATCATATGCATTCATACACCTATATAGACACTCACACACCGCCAATCATCCATTGAGGTACAGACTCACCTAGTCAGTCATGTAAATAATTAAACACCGTTCAATTTACTCACCTATACAGTTAAACACACTCAAGTTCACTTACTCTTAAAAATACTTACAAATTCTGACGCTCTTATACAATTACTAATACAAGCACACACTCATCCATACAGCCACTCCCGCAATCACACACTCTCACATATAGATAGTTATATACTCTTACACACATATACACTGTGTTACACATATGTAGTTACTGACACATGTACAACTGAGATATACATTAAATCACTAACAAACCCATACATACACTCACCCAACCATACAGTCCATCACATTTGCACTCTTAAAACCATGCACCCATAGAATCACCCACTCACACATCTATGCACAGAGTCACACACACCCTACCCACACAAACACTCAGGCACCCATACAGATACTCAGACAACCAATCAATAACCCATATAGACACTCATAATAGCTATTCACAAAACCATGCAGCCACTTATACACCAACACACAGACACATACAGACATTCACACAGTTTAGTCACTAGTCTGCAGTAAGATACATTTAATGACTCACTTATAGAGTCAGTTACGCACCTAGAAAATCATCCATTCACACACTTGTACACCCACTCATTCTTCAACAGGCCTTTCCCTATATATATTAAACATATTAAAACTGTACAGAAACACATACTCACTGGATGCTGTCATCAGTGATGTCATCAGTGATGTCATTTGAGATGTCATCAGTGATGTCACTGACCATGCCATGAGTGATGTAATATGTGACGTCATCAGCAGTGCATTGCGGGGCCACGAGTTATAGTTAGCTGAACTAACTATAACAGGGGAATTTCTAGGGTTTTGTATGAGGGAAATGTCCAGCTAACTATAACGCCCCTGAAACCTATGGTTTTTTCAGTGAACATATATACACACACATATATAAACATATATATAATCTGCATATCTATATAAATACAAATATAAATGCATGCATACATATACATATATGCATACATATGCACGTTATGTACATGAAAGTTTGAAAAACACTAATACAAGCAAAGCTAAAAAGCCACCTAATTACAAACAGAATTGCTTTATCCTAAATAGGGTGAGACCTATTGCATTTTCAATGCTTCTTTACTTTGGTTCCATCAAGAAGGCATTCAGATGTGTCACACATTTGCCATAAATTCTGAATGTTAGCACTCTAGTTGCTCATTAGATCACTGTAATAAAGCTACTGGTCACCAGGGAAGTCTGCTGCTGGTATTCAAAGTGCATGTTTCAGTCTGCATATCAGAATTTTTTAATGAAATAGAAGAGGATTTGAGAAGTCAAAATGTGCCCTAATTTTTCTTTCTGCAGCACTAATCATAATTTATATGGCAAAATGAACCCCCTCATTTTGTTCCTTTACAAATTAATTGTTTTAAGTGTTACCACTTTATTCCAATCAAGATGGCTTCGTATGTGCCATACTTTTGTCATAATTAAGACTGTTAGCACTCTAGTTGTTCTTTAGAACACTGTGGGACATTCTGTCATTGGGCTATACTTGCGCTACATCTGGGTGATATTTGTGCTACATTTGGGCTCTTTTGTCTCTGATGGCCATCTTGGGAGACTTATTTGTTATGAAGTTTCCTAATTTCCTCATTTACTACAGTCTCCTCAGTAGGAATACTTTCAGTTTTTTACTTTGATTCCATCAAGAAGGCATTCAGATGTGTCACACATTTGCCATAAATTCAGAATGTTAGCACTCTAGTTGCTCATTAGATCACTGTAGTAAAGCTACTGCTCACCAGGGAAGTCTGCTGCTGGTATTGAAAGTGCATATTTCAGTCTGCATGTCAGAATTTTTTAATGAAATAGAAGTCACTCAAAATGTGCCCTAATTTTTCTTTCTGCAGCACTAATCATACTTTCTATGGCAAAATGAACCCCCTCATTTTGTTCCTTTTTAAATTAGATGTTTTAAGAGTTACCACTTTATTCCAATCAAGATGGCTTCAGGTGTGCCATACGTTTGTCCTAAGTAGGACTGTTAGCGCTCTAGTTGTTCTTTAGAACACTCTGGGAAGCTGCAGTAGAACACAAAGGAATCAACTGACAGTCTCTGCCCTTGTTGGATGTGCATGTTTTACTGAGAAATTCAGATTTAGCTGATAGATCACCTTCCAAACCTCTGTGGGAAAAGAATGAGAAAATAGTTTTCTCTCTAACATGATTCATGATATCCCAGTAGAGGTATTTTTCACATGGTAAAATCACCTTAGAACACACCACAATTCCTAAAATGAGTATGGTACCATCAACAAATGAATTATAATGTAACTAAAGTCTTAACACCTTCTATTAACTGCAATGCTTTTTAATGAGGTGCTATCATGTATATTGGTCCCAAGATGGCTGCCAACACTTCTTGGATGAAGTGCTGACAGCCAATCAGATCTCACGAATCACCCAGATATATCTATGATTTTACTTTTGATTTTCTCAGGAACTACTTAACGGATTTACACCATTTAACCAAAAGGCACGAGTGTGAACCAAGGGCTACCTTTTTGCCAAATTTGGTGCAATTCCGTTTAGCAGTCCGGGCTGTAGATACGATTAAAGGTTCCTATGGAAAATTGCATGGGGAAACACATTTTGGTGCCCCCTTTTTTCTCAGCCCCCGCTTGACGAATCACCCCAAGACTTTTAGGATAGGAGCGGACCAGAGCACCCCACCAGTTTTGAATATTTCGCAAAGATTCGTCAACCAGCGCCAAAGTTGGTCCTAATAGAATGTTACAGATTTCCTATGGATAATAGCTCCTAACTATAACTACCTACTAGCGACCGCCAGTAGGTAATATATATATATGTATATTTGTTTACATGCAAGTCCCTTATACATATCTCCTGTTCAGTGTTGTAACGAAAAATAATGGGGACCTGTTCCACAATGACCTAAATGGGGGCCCCCTGAAGGGCTGTGCCCTGCCCACACTACAGGGGCCTGCTTGGTAAAGCAGAGTGGCGTTCCCGAGCATTTAAGTATTTCTTATTACATGCCGTTAACACATTCTGCAAGACATGCTATGGCATGGCTTAGAGGGTGAGAGGCCCCTTCCAAAACAAGAAAACCTGCTCCCCCACAACGGCGGCTGTGGGGGCCTTTGTTATGTCCCTACCCTTGTTGAAAGGGTACCCCAAAATGCTGAAACATGTGATACATTTCTTGTTTTTAGGATTAGCACAGCAATATATAGGCTATCATACTAAAGAAAAAGCACATACAGAGCGTAAGCGAAGATAAATATCCCTAAAGATTTTCCGTTCATACACTCTCTAATGTACTGAATGTATCTCTGGGGTTTCAAGTTTTCACCCTATTTAGTGTTTACCTTTTATCACTGCTCCTTGCTCTTTTCCTAAACGTTTAAGCTGGAACTTCTTCAAAATATGACTTGTTCCCACATGGTATGCTCTGGGAGTACAATACTTCACATGTGGTGTGCAATGTTGTTTTGCTCAACTACAAATATTTTAATATTAAGAAAAGTATTTAACTGTCTCTTAATGTGTGACACATTTTTTCTCTATGTCTAAATAAATCCATGTGATCAACACAAACTAGAGTACTGTTCTGTATGCAAATAAAGTTTATACGACAACTTACAGCTAAACAGATGCATAATTAGAGACAGTTTGTCCTATTGAAAGCCCATTGCACCTATTTGGACATTAAATAGGGCTGAAACATGCCAACCTTTATAATAAGGGTTGAATAGTTCCCCTATACTTTTTTAATCCTACCCAATGGGGACTTTTTAATAAAGAGGATTCAGACCACCAAGAGGTAGTATTATCCTTTTTCTTTTCCTCTTTTCATTATTTATTTGCCATCCCAAACCAGGTGAATGGGTAACCTGTTATTTGTAGCATGCTCAATAGTGTCCCTGATCATTTAGCTTAGAAGCCCACACTAATGTCATGTTACACCAGTGTGAGGAGTAGCTAGATGATGAAGCATGTCACCCAAGGGTGGTGAGGGTTTTGGTTCTTTAAGGAATACATTACAAGTTCAACCAATGTGGTGGGAGTTCTTATTTTTCTGCATAAGACAATTGAGGCACCATCACAGTTGTCACGTTTCCCTTTCTTTTTCTGTTTGGGTATCATTGTTAGTATTCTTCAAAGCTGCTTTCATAGATGGTGTCAAACATCATGATTTAAAGATGAGTTGTTAGATTTTCTGTTCAGAATCAGAGAAGATTAATCTCTTCCAAGGGTTATACAGGTCATAAACTAATATATCTATGTATGCACACATTTTCTTGCATGCAGAGGTTGAGTAAACTCTGGAAATATCAGAGTTAATTGTTTTGTTAAATATTTTTTTTGTGCAATAAGAATGAAAGTGACATAGTTTAAGCTAATTTAGAGAATATAAGTAAAACTCTTCTAGTAAAAACTGGGCTGTATAGATTGTAATCAAAAGAAAAAGTAAGAGTAAAGGAGAAAGAGTAAAGGAGAAAGTAAAGTAAGAAAAGAGAGAAAAAAGTGGGAGAGAGAAGAAGAAAAGAAGCTCCTCTCTTAATATGATATATTAAAAAGAACTGCCTAAAAAAGTGTATTAATGCATTATACAATATCAACAACTGGTTAGGATTAGCAATGGCCTTAAAAAAATATTGGAACAGAAACATATTTACATGGAATTACTTGCTTGTAAAGTCAAATATAGAGTCAAGGCTTGCCACAGTGATTTATATTTGACTGCCAACAGTACAGAATGCAAATTGTGGTGATCCAATCAATGGTTGCAACATACCAGATTTCATCACTACTGTAGGGTAATATTATCTGAAGATTTCCAATTGGATGTAATTACTTGTAAGGCAACTGCAATCAACAGATCAACTATTTTGCGAAGCATTTTATTCTGGGGCCTTCCATTACTCAGCCCCCCAAAGAAACAATGGAATGGAATGTGAACCTGAATAACGTCTCCTATTCTTGTCCATACCTGTATCCAAAAGTAGGACAGCTTAGAACATGAAAAAACATGTGAAGGTAGGTACCGGTATTGTTATTACAATGCAAACAGGCTCCTGTTTAAGGAATTTGAATTTAAAGAAATCTGCTGGTGCACGATGAAGTCTGTTATGGAATTAATATAAGGTCTGGGTGATATTACTTAGGGCATGTAGTAGAATGAATTCCTCCCCATATTCTCTGCCAGAGTGATATTGACCAACAGGAGAGCAAATCAGATTCCCACATAAGTTCCAACTTGGATTTGGGTCTATCAGAATGGGGAGAGTTCATTTTTAAAAGCACACATTCCCAAAGAATGGTCAAAAATTAATGCAGTTTTATCTCAACAGTAGTAAGAGAAGCTCAGACAGTGATAATAACTAGAGGAAGACCCCAGAGTCATGAGGAATATCTGGGCACAAAATAGTGGTTAAATCAGAATACTTCCTACTACACCAACATCATCAATAGAAGGAGAAAGCTTTTCTCAGAACTAAAGCCAACAACTAGGCCACCATCATCAAATTGCTAAAGACATAATAGACAATAAGCAAACAACACATCAGCACCACACAAGTCCCAGGCGTCTTCTCAATGTTACAGCCACACAACAGACCAAATGGACATCCTTTGATCCACAATCGTCTGAGGTCCTCTCACATCCCTGCATCAGTAGTGAAGGAAATCTCTAGAGACACCTTCAAATACCTACTAAGTATGTTCTGTAGATTTGTAGAGCACTCTGTCACCTGGAAGGGTATCCTGCACTGAAGTATATTTAATACAATCATTAAACAAGCATCTTCTCAAACAGGTAAAATTCTGTTACTTCCAAAGAAGCCATAGATATACCGAGATGACCTTTGTTTTTTCATCCTGCTAGATCTTTCTGCAGTCTTTGATGTCATCAAAATCAAAGCTTACTCAACCCATCATGCCGAAGGATAAATCTTAACTGTACGCCACCAAAATGAATTTCATTTGGTTAAAAAAAACATTAAACATACAAATATTCATAACTAAAAGGAAGAGAATAATTATTTAATGAGACCAGTCAGTAAAAAACTTAAACTACGAAAGGGGATATCAATTGTAGAGCTGTAGTTAAAAAACCCACTGCATAACAAATACAAGTGAATTGTAACATTTGCAGATATAAACAGGCCATTCTACAATTTGTGAAGATTTCCTGAATACCTGTCAGTCGGTCAGCATTACAACAACATATAAACTGCATCTCGGCAGCATTGAAAACATTTGTGGCAAAAACTCACACTTTTAGAAATTAATTTAAATGGTGAACAATACGATCTCCAAAATGTGTCCATAGATTTTGTTTAAAGATGCTCTTGATCTATTTTATGTAGGGTTCAGAGTGAGCTCAGATCAGTACTGAATTCTAATAAAAAAATCCATCCTGCAATTTTATTAATTGACTATGACAGCAAATTCAGGTGACATGAGTGCCTCCTCTGTCACCTTTTTTGAAAATGGGAATAAATATTAATTAAAACGAAGAAGTAGGTGCAGTAGATTTAAGGAATCATGTAATACATCAGTTATTATAGAGACACAGACCACAGTTGACATTATTACTCTACAGAGGTTTGTATTCGACATTAACCAGAGATTTCTACTTGCAGATGCTTGCCCGCTTATTAAGTGCCATCTCTGTGCCCTGCGATATCTTTTTTCTAGCCTCTACGTAGGATTATCTTGGAGTACTCCTAAAGAAGAATGAAGTCAGGATTCGCCAGTACACTCATGACAGCAAGCTCTACCTAGAATTCACTAAAGGAAATGGCATTACCAGGTTAAAAGATTGCTTCACCATAATCCAGACATGGATGCTAAAGATGTGCATGATGCAAAACCTCATAAACAGTGAGGGTGTGTTTTAGATCGATGGCAAACATCAGAAAAAATCTATGACTTGGTCTCAGCCATGATCCTTGAATAAATCCCCACTTAGCTTGTTAGTATCACCAGACCTCTTATATCCTACATTAGCACAAACTTTAACTTCAGACAAACATCATAATAGAACGAACCACCTTACACCAACTCCGTATATTCCTGCAGTGAACCACTTTATCCCTGAAGTTGACTTCAGAACAACCATTTATGCCCTGTTGCCTTCATATCACTTTGAAGACATTGTGGTGCCAGCATCCCAGATTTTCCTGCATGATACTACCTTACTAATCACAAGACTTTGACAGAATCTCACTCACCTTACAAAACTCTGTTAGCTTCCACTACCAGCCTGTATCAATATAGTGTTACCTGACCAACCAATCCATCTACTTAAGCTCCTCTACTTGCCAGGCACCAATGCACAAACAATAAAATGCACAGCATAACACTAGTGCCAGCAACATTATGTGGGTTAAGTCAAGAAAATACAAGATGGAATGCAAGGCATTAGGCTTTCTTCTGCTACCTCAGGGATCTGCAGCAATGTCAAATGGTAGATATGTCAGTAATGTTTGATCTTTCAAACCTGTATTTGTGTGATTTGTAGAATTATGTCAAGCTGTTGCACTACTTTGGAAAATATGCATTTTCAACATTTATACTCACAAAAATCAACAGATATATTTAAAATAGAAACAAAATCACCATGAGAAGTAGTGAGCCTGGGTGGAGTATGGCAATGAAGTTACTATACACATAACAATCTCCATTGTTTATTAGTGTTAGCAAAACAAACACAAAATGATGAATTAACTATAAACCTTTATTAAATGGTACAATAATTATGCACCACAGAATCTCTGTTTGGGCTAGTGGTATACGCTTTGTCTGGCAGCATATTAGTGCCCCTCTCTGTTTGTGGGAAGTACACATTCTCTTATACAGTATGTTTGGGCTATCTAGCCTTTGTAGCACAGCCTTTGTAATACTGTACACAATATAGCATTTAGTTTGTAGCTCTGCAAGGAGTGCAAAGAGCCATGTGAACAAGCCAGTGGTTGGAATGCTTTTGGCAGTGTCATTGATCAAACAGTTTCTGCAGTAGTACGAGGGAATGATAGCTGAGCCAATCAGAAGCTGCAAGCTGTGGGTAGTCTTTTGCTAGTGAGGGTGTTGTGTTAATCACAAAATGAAAGTCAGTGGCACTATATTACCTCAACTTACAGTCTTATCTTTTTTGAGTCCAGTGAAGTGGAATGTGATTATGTTTCCTGTTCACAAGAGAATAAGGCAAACCTCTTTTGTAGTCTCTGTGACTTGTTTTAGCTCTGATCATCTGCCTCAGAGAAGACCTCCATTGAATGGTAAGTCTGAACACCCAGTACAGGGAGTATATGACAGTACGTTAATGGTAGAAATTATATGAGGATTGCCCAGTGTCCACTGTGGTCTGACCCTCAGAAATCAGAACGTATTTTGACATGTTATGGGGACTGTAGCTCTACCTTGCTGCCCTTGACCTATCCAAAAAGGAATGGTGGACTACTTACAGACCCTTAAGAAAGGTTCCTTCAATTGAAATGCTTACACCAATCAAGTCCTAGTTAGGTATTTGGTTCATCTCTATGCAGAATGTTCAGAGTGCTGCTGCCTCTGACAGGAAGCAGCAATATTAAGAGCAAGTTATTACACGCAATATGTGTAACAAATACGAAGGGTCCATAGTTCACACTTTGCAAAATAAAACAGGTGCCTCAAACTCAATCCATAGTACTGATGTACTGTTAACATAAATTATTTGTAAAGTGTGCTGTAGCTTCTCGGGGCACCTCTGCACTGAATTAGAAATATTTATTGTTAATATGATCAGTTTTATTCATTTTATCAACCTTAGGAAAAAAAAGGCTGAGTGGGTTCGCTGGGATTTGAACCTGTCACCCTGAGGTCAAACACAAACCCTAGAATGGATGCACTATACTATTGGCCCTTATGCCTGAAGCCCCTAGCCTTGGAAAGATTTTAGAGGTGAGCTGGAATCATAGCATGGTAAAGTATCTGCACTTAATGTAGGAGTCTACTGGGTCAGGTGAGCCTTGTTTGCCTCAGATCAATTGTTGAGTTGAAAAATATGTAAAAAGAAAAAATCAGGAAGTTTCTAACAGCTAGTTCGTTAGAAGCTAGGTTCCAGGTTGACTAGGGTACAAGCCCTGGTCAAGCAGTACCCACAATCATAGTTAGAGTGAGTCACAAACACACCCTAAATTGACCTGTTCTCACCCTGTGGTAGCTTTGCACAGAGCAGTGAGGCTTAATTTAAGAGGCAATGTGTAAAGTATTTGTACAAGACTTCAAACAGTAAAACAGTGAAAACACCACACAAAAAGATCACACACCAAGTTAGAAAAATATTTCTTAATTTAATGAATAAACAAGACCTCAATGACAAAAATCCAATAAGTAGAATGTGAGATATGATTTTTTAAACAAAAAAACGGTAATATAGCACTCAGAACAATAAGCACTTTTCTGGGCTATCTAGTCGCATCATACCGGCACAAAGTAAAAAGTTCAGGTCGTCCACGATGGAGCAGAGGCCGGATACAGAGACCCAGTGAGGCCCACTGAACAAAAGTACCTTAACCCTGGTTGCATCAAAACAGATGCAGACTGCAGCCAAAACGATGTATTTGTATCTCACAGCAGAGGGAATGCATTGCTTTTCACCACCCAAAAGCGACAATGCTTTGGTTCTGAGGGCTATGCACTGGTTCCGAAGGTGCTGTGTCAATTCTGCTCCTGCTGCAGAGGATGTATCAGTTCTCAGGGCAATACGCTGATTCCGAAGGTAATGTACTGGGTCTGTCCCACAACAGTGTCAATGTATTGGTTCTGCTCTCGCAGCAGAGGATGTGATGGTTCCAAAAACCTTAGGCCCACTTCCAATGGTCCAGGTGTATGAGTAGGGTGGTTGGAGGTATTTTATGTCACTGAGAATTCAGATCAGGAGGCCAGCCAGCTAGCCCTTGGAGTCACTCTGGGTTGAAGGGATATAGGTCAATTCTTTATCCTCCAGATCAGAAGGGTAGCAGGTATCAGGTCAGCACGGCAAGAAAGCAGTTGTTTCAGAGCAGCAGACCAGCAGAGTGTCAGTCCTTTAGTAGCACAGCAGTCCCTCTTTCTGGTGGAGTATCCACAGGCACAGATGTGTACTGGGTTGTAGGGTCTAAAGACCGGTTCTTATACCCAGTGGTACCTTTGAATTGGTGGAGACTACAAAGAAGTGGTTTGAAGTGCACAGAGGTTCTCCCTTCCGGCCCTGTCTCCAGACACACTACAATGGGGTATGCAGACCTTTGTGTGGGGACAGGACATAGCCTATTCAAGGGTAAGTGTGAGGCGGTTCCCAGCTCCTCCCTCCTATCTTGCCAGGATGGCCCATCACTTCAAACCTAAGCTCCCTTTGTGTGTGGCTGTCTAGTGGGAATACACAAATTCCAGCTGTCACCCAGCCAAGACATGCAATCAGAAACAGTCTGCATGCATACTGTGCTAAGAGCAAGAGAATGTCAACTTAATAAAAGTGGCATTTTCTAAATTGTAATGATACATTTTACTTTGCTATGAAAGAAGATTTATCTTCAAAATTCCTTAGGTATTAAACATGACAGATCAACCTCCTCTCAATCTGGAATTACAGCTTATCAAATATAATATGGAATCCCTAATGTTATCCTATGAGAAGAGTGGACCTCACAGGAGTTTTTCACTACCACGACATGTAAAACTTAAAAGCGCATGTCCTATCTTTTAAGTACATAGCACCCTGCCCCATGGGCTACCAAGGGCCTTCCTTAGGGTTGGCTTATTTGTAAGCTTGGCAAAAGGTTTTAAATGCGAATTTGACATGGCAGTGTAACACTGCATTCAGGCTGCAATGACAGGCCTGGGTCATGGTTTAGACAGCCACTTAGTTAGGTGGCTCAATAAGTGCTGCAGGCCACTAGTAGCATTTACAGACCCAGGGTATATGTTATACCATTCTACAAGGGATCTACAAGGAAATTTAATTTGCCAGTAAGGTGTATTCAAACTATGTTTAGGGGAGTGAGCACACGCCCTTTAGCATTGTTTAGCAGTGCTAACATGCACAGAGTCCTAAGGCCAACAAAACGAATCCAGAAAAATTGGAGGCATGTAGGCAAACATTATGGGGGGAAGACCACCCTAAGACTGACAGGTCTAACATAGTTCAAGTACATTTTTGACTAAAAGAAAATAATTGATTAAAAAGGAAAAACCATATATAGGGAGGAACATATGCCACCAATAAAAGAGCAACCGAAGTAAGTAGAACAAAACAGAAGGTAATAAGACCTGAGGACAGGAGCACGGAAGTATAAAACATGGCAGACTAGAAAAGAGGAAGATAAATAAAAAAAAGAAATCAAGGGACGCATGTAGAAAGGGAAAGGTTAAAAACTATTTTGAATATCAATGGAGCAGGTCACTATTTGATTTCCCTTGTCACATTGGTGACAGTTCACTAGTGGGAGGTTCCCAATGGGAACAGTACTCCGTTTGTGAATGGTTACCACTTTCTTTGTGGAGTCTGTAACTTTTCAAAGATTTGAGACTGCAATTGCAGTCAAAACTAATTGATAAAATCTTAATTCAAATACAAATTTGGATGGAATGTCCCTTTTATGACCCTTTCCAATAGTGATTCAGAATGAGTTAGTAAATTAATATTGATTTTCTGAAATACTTTATTTAATCACAAAATAAGTTTATTAAATACCAGAAAGCAGTTTTGCTTTAAAAATCCAGTGATTTTGTGAGTTGCAGGGTTGGTAAACATAAAATGGCTTTGTACAGCAGACCCGAGGTGCAGGATGGGTGCCTTAAGTTTCACAGTTCTCGATGGAGATAAAGCAGTAACTTAGTGAATAGTCCCCTTATGACACTTATAATAAAATTGTCAAATGTATATGTTCTTTGCTTGTTCAAATTCAACTGTATTCATGCTAGTCTCATGTGACATGCAACAATATTTGCCTTCTTTACAACTGCGGAACTCTTCTCCAGACATATGAATTTGGAATTCTTTCTAAAATTTCATAGGTTCGCTCTCCAGATTTGGGACTCTCCACAAATGGAGTAGCATTGTTGACAGGTTCTCTTTCATATCTTGAAAAGCGTCCAGTGAATATTTCTTGTGGGTTTTCTACATTTCACCAGACTATGGTCAATCAATCAAAAGATATGTTTATTTAGACCATTGGCCTTTAAACAATACAAAAAGTTATATCCGTTGGATTTTAAAGTATATTTTAAAAATGTTTTAAACAAGAGTGGACAGATACATATTAAGTAATCTCTTTCATCTAATAAGTTATGAGTCTGCCAATTTAAAATATACATTCCCATGAAATGTCTTAAACTAGTCCCTTAAAACACCTGAACCCTCTAAATACTAAAACTCTATCAACATTGTGCTGACTGCCCTCATGAATCTCCCAATGGCACATACTAGGTCTAAAAAGCGCATGTTAGTAAGTAGTTCTATGGCATGGCCATGAGTCATAATCCCGTATTTCAAGAATATTGGGCATAACCACTATCTACGCTGTTGTTTAACTTTTTAGGCAGTCCAACAAAATATACAACATATCACATTTTTTATTAAAATCACAGGTACATTTTCCTCCTGTATGAATCAATTTTGTTTATACCATATCACTTGTCTTACAGGGGTTGAGCCCAATCCTTACTCTCAACACTTCCTTTCTTAACAGCTGATTTGGTAAGATGTCCACATACAGAAAACTCACTTTATTATACCATGAGTTCAGCATAAAATGTACTGATTTTTTTCCGCTTAAATAATGATAATCATATTCATGGGACAATTCTTTGCCTAGCCATTTCAACTCACTCTTGGAGATTCTGATTTGTGATTTTTGTGGACACCACATTACTTTCATTTCTTTACAGACGGCACCCAATTTCATCCTAACACTATTTGCCATTTTAGTTCACTTTGCACAATTTCATTCTTACACCACTGAGAAACTTTCTGTACCTCATCCCCACTCAATTTTCCCCACAATCTTATTAGTGCTATTGCAGCCAGCATATTCCAGGATATCGTGCCAGTTTCCAGTCTTATTGCCTGAATCATGCCAGAGCTGGGGAGTGACAGTAAATACTTAAAACACTTCCCCTCCTCGATGTCCTACTTAATTTTGCCACTAATGTATAGTTTCACAGTTTTCGATGGAGATAAAGCAGTAAGGCAGTGAAATAGAGAAGAAGCCCCCTTATGACACAAAATAGAATTGTCAAATATATATGTTCTTTGCTTGTTCAAATTTTACTGTATTAATGCTGCTCTCATGTGACATGCAACTAATCTTTGCATTCTTTACAACTGCAGCACTCTTCTCCAGACATATGATTTTAGAATTCTTTTGAAAATTTCATACGTTCTCTCTCCAGATTTGGGATTCTCCACAAATGGAGTAGCATTGCTGTCAGGTTCTCGTTAATGTCTTGAAAAGGATCCAGTGAATATTTATTGTGGGTTTTATACATTTCATCATGCTATGGTCAATGTAGAATGATGCTAACAATCTTTTCCAGTTAGTGATTACAGTGTTCACAGAGATTTCTCATGGGTGAAGAATCCTAGCGCATTTACTCTTGCAAGAGTGTTCTAGACAATGCGGATATTTTACTGTTTGATTTGGTGGAGGAAACCCTAATTATCGAAGATGCGTTTCCATAATATGTTGCTCAGCTTTTCCCATCTTTGTCAGTGGTGCTGGAACAATTTTCAAAGTGAGGGTGCTACCAATGTTACATCACTGACAACATGGAGACTGAAAATCTAAGCGTTTTGCAAAGAACAAGTACAGTAAATTATTCACACCCATTCATCAGGAGAGTAGTAAAAATGTGGTATGTAATCATTTGTGAATTTGGAGTACACTCTTGCAAATATATTACTAAAGCATTGTGTGTCATTTCCAGACTTCACAATTTCCATTAACATGGCCACAAACATTTCATGCAAAAAGAACAATTGATGGGCAGAATGCAGAACAATGTCATACATTCACCCCAGTACAGAGATCTGGGTCTAAATCCATCGGTTTGTTGCTCACCATGCCATTCCTGTTTGGACCCAGCCATATGCAAATCATTCTTGACCCTGTGCCCAATGGGAACAGTCCAGCCCCCCGAACTGCCAGGCCAGGTCCTGAACTGGAAACAAGCATCTTAGGACCGTTTTTGGGCTTTCAGCCCTCATCAGTCAGGATAGCTTGACTCCAGTGGCATGGAGAGCATGGGACCCACGTCTGGGCATACCCGTTCCACTCGGGGGGACAAATGCAAAAAGAACAATTGATGGACAGAATGCAGAACAATGTCATACATTCACCCCAGTAAAGAGTGATGGGCCTAAATCCATCGTTTTTTTGCTCACCATTCCATTCCAGTATGGACCCAGCCATATGCAAATCAGTCTTGACCCTGTGCCCAATGGGAACAGACCAGCCCGAACTGCTAGGCCAGGTCCTCCCTGAACTGAAAATAAAGCATCCTAGGCCTGGTTTTGGGAGCTCAGCCTTCATCAGGCAGGACAGCTTGACTCCAGTGGCATGGAGAGCACTGGACCCACGTCTGAGCATACCCGTCCCACTCGGAGTGACAAATGCAAAAAGAACAATTGATGGACAGAATGCAGAACAATGTCATACATTCACCCTAGTACAGAGAAGGGTAGACATGGCTTGGCAGTTCAGGCTGGACTGCTCCCATGAGGCACAGGGTCAAAACTGATTTGCATATGGCCAGGTCTAAACTCGGGTGGCATGGTGAGCAAAAGAATGATGGATTTAACCCAGATCTCTTGACTGGGGTGAATGTTTTGATTTGTTCTACATTCCATCTATCAAGTGTGTGTCTTTCACAAAGACATACACTTTAACTGATAAAAATATTAGCACACAAACGATAATATATGGATATAGGGTTTCAGCTAGTATTCATCAATGGTTCATCACCAAGTAGAGTGGCTTGATTTATTTTGAACATATGAAAATCTTTGTTTCAATCACACAGAGATACAACACAAAATGTGCTTTATTTGTGCTTTCCAAACTGCTGATATATTTGTACAGTTCATTTACATTTTGTTGTTAGGAAAAACAGACATCCCTCAGTCATTCCTTTCATACTCCTTGTATCCAAGAAAATTACACCATTCTCCATGTTAACCCTTTAGTGTGAGTGTCGACTCCCTTCCCAGTGCGTCTGTTGGCCATTGGCCAATGCTAGCGAGGGATTAAAGGCAACCTCTGGTACTGTGGACTTCTATTAACCCTTGTTTGATCCATTCGTGTCGCAGGCAGTAAGCCAAGCAGTGCAAGTAATGCAGTATTTTCATGAGGACACATGGGGTAGTGCTGGGTGGTAAGGATTTTGTGGATTCTGCTAATTACGGAAGTTTCCATCACAGAAATGTAGGGAAAATGTAAACCTTCAGGCAAAATTTGAGATTTGCAGGGCATTGTGGGTAAGAAAATCTAATCGAGTCCAAGCAAGGCACACCCCTTGCAATTCTCTGGGTGTCTAGGTAACAAAAATGTCTGTGTTTGTTTCTATGGGTGGCGGTCAGGCAAGGTCCCAAACACTGCAGCTACCCCCATCGCTGTTCTCTCCATGTAGGGCCTTTTGTCTCACAGACTTTTGGCCCACCCAAACAAGTGACATACTGTTGTTACTGGGAGATGTGCAGGAACTGAGGGTGGTGGGAAATTAGTGGGTACCAGCAGATTCTGGAATTTTCTCACACAGAGCTGGGAGATAAACATGTGTTTTTGATAAAGTTTGAAGTTTGCAAGAACATCTAGGTAAGAAAATTTCAAGAAAGCCACACAAGTCATGCACCAGTAGACTTTGGCGGCTGGCTAGTTTTCCAAAATGTGCAGGTTTGGTAGGTTTACCTGGGTTGTAAGATGAGCTAGGGCCCAAAATCCACAGCTCCACAAATTGCAATAAGGGGTCAGTTTTCTGTGGAAAAACTTGATGTGTCCATATTGTGTTTTGGGACACCCACACAAGTGAGGTATTACTTTTATCAGAAGACATGGGTGAATACTGAATGGTAGTAAATGTGTGCCTCCCCACATACTGCATTACATTCTGTCACAAAAATCTAATGTGACGAAAATGTGTGTTTTTACCCAGGTTTTGTGGTTTGCAAGGGCTTCTAGGTAAAATTACAGCATGAGAGCTATGCAGGCTATACCACACTGGTCTCTTCCTGGTGTCTAGTTTTCAGAAATGTATGGGTTTTGTAGTTTTTCTTGGAAGGCAGCTGAGCTATAACCCAAAATCCGCAAGTACAAAAAAGAAAAAAAATAACTTGGATTTTGCTGGGTAGAACATGATGCCCCCTTGTCAGGATTTGGGGTGTATTGTGTCACGAGTGCTTGACTCAGCCACAGAAGTGGTGCACCATTTTTATTGGGAGATGTATGGCATTGCATAACAGTAGAACATTTGTTATTACCATTAGTATTTCTGTGCATTTGTGTCATCGTAATGGTAGCCTGTTTGTAAGAAAAAATTAATTTTACAAAATGTGCTCTGAATAACATGCTAGTATGGATACCCACAAATTCAGAGATGTACAATTAATCACTGCTCCTAAACTAAACATCTATGTAGATTTCAGAATTAGATGGGTTTCTTTTATACCCATTTTCCACTCTTTATAATTTACAATATGAATTGCTCTATACTTCGTACACAATGAAAAACCATTGAAAGGGGCTGTTCAGTTGTTGTCTCTGTACATTGGGCTCTTGGAGAACCTACAAATCCGACATATGCTCACAACTAAAAGAGTCCAGTGGATGTACCGGTGTATTGCTTTTGTATATTAGCCATTGTGACAAAGAAGTTACAGACAGTGCTTGAAATGGGAAAAAAAAAGTGCAGGTACTCTGTACCAGAGTATCTGCTAGTTTCTAGGAAGTGCCGGTACTCTCCAATTAAAAGTATAGCATTTCTCATGAGAAGTTCCAGTACTCTGCCTCTCAAAATAAAAAAGTGCCGGTACTCCATACCGGACAGTACCGGCCCATTTAAAGCACTGGTTACAGAGGAAAATTTTATCAGAAATGGCCGTCTTTTCCTCCCTATTTTTCATACTTTTTTAGGGAAATACACAAATGACTCCTTGCTAAAATTCAGACTTCTGATTACTTTTTAGAACTGTATAGCTCTCCAGCATCAGTCATCGGTCTCACACCTGTGTCCACCACAAACTGGAAATAGGTTGAAAGTACAAAAATCTGAATAATGAGCTACCTCTTAGGAAAATGCCCAAACTGTGGTTAAACATTGGTTTTTACATACAACTTCACATGTTCCTGCAAGCTGGGAAGATGGTGATTTTAGCACAGCAAAGCTTTTATTAATTTCTTTTTTTTTTTAACAAACCAGACACTTTTTTGTGAAGCAAAAGACTTGCTGTAGGGAGCGCTGGATGTTCGAATAGTATAATTTACTGTTCCAACTCCAGTCTGTGCGGACACCAGGGAAGGTGTTGGATTTTAAAATTCAACACCTTCTTCCCTCTTCTTTCCTCTTAACGCAAGTCATTTTCCCGGCTTGAGTTGTAACGGTATGCGATGGTGTGGCATGTGTTGTTCCGCTTGCAAACTAAAGGCTGTTTACCCATGGAGTAAACCATAGCATATGACGGTGCTACTGCCTTACAGTAATTTGCAAGTAAATAAAGCACTTTACCAAAGTATATTGCTCAATAACCTTCAACTACCTCAGCAAAAAAATAATTGCCACTGATATTGTTTACTACGGCATTGTGAAGATTTGATTTATTATTAACAGTGCCTGTGTATACTTTTAAGCAATGTGCAAGGACCTATAACAGTGACTTTCTCTCGATTTTCTCTTTTAGTTTGTATGCAACGCCACATAATCATGTTTTATTATCTTTTTTTGGCTAGTTTTATCGCACAATTGATTTCTTGCTGCATGTTGATTTTGGATTGCTGAGTGCTGCTGGGTGACTCAGTGGAGCTACTGGTGGGTATTAAGTGAATGCCACAGACATGCCTCTAATGTGCTCTGCAGCTTAAAACAGAAAATGTGTGCTTTACGTTATTGACCTGAAAAAGAAATCTATAACAAGTGTTCTTATGTTTGTGCTTTAAGAACAGACAGGATATGCATGCTTTGTATACAATATTATGTCTCATATTCACTGATGACCGAGCAGTGCTGAATGATATTTTTTACAGGAAAACAAAATTGCAAATAGTTTGCTAAAGATGAAACGCGAAAGCAAGCTTCTTCGCTTGACCTTTATAAATAATGTCACAGCATCCAAACAGGAAATTAGTCAGATTTAATTGAATGCTGCGTTCAAAATCCATATTTTCCTCTACTTGGTATTTAAAGGACTTTGATTATTATAAAACGAAATTAGTTGAAATGCAGTCAATTTGCCTCAGATTGCTAAATTGCTTAGTTGCTGTTCATTTTGGCTGGCTAGCAAGACTCTGAGGTTGATCAATTGGGTCTAAATGAAAATGTAAGAAAAGAAATAAAGCTTAAAGCTTATCGTTTTAAAATTTGATAACCGAGGATTTTTTCAGGATTGGACTCTGACCAATTTATGCTCTGAATATAAACTTGGCATTTGATGAAAACAGTTAGGAATATAAGGTGGGAACAGGTTAACCCCTTGTCTGCTGCTGTAACCCCCCAACCCTACCCCCCCCCCATCCCGGCAGTGCTGGACACTTTTTTGACTACTTGGGTAGTTTATGCCTAGGGTTCCATAATGCGTTTCCCCATAGGGATTCCTGCCAAAGTTGCATCCTTTTTTTCCAACATTCTGGAGATTCTAAAGGTGTCTAGGGTTTGGGCTTGTGTATTCCTATGTAGGATACTGAGAACATAGGAAAAAAGGACTGGTTTTGCCCCAGTTAGGGCCCTTCCGCGAGGTATACCTTGGTTCCACTGGCACAGTGAGCCCGGGACCCATGTCTAGGCGTACTCGTCCACTTAGGGCATCAAATGCAACAACATCAATGTGATGGGTCGAATATTTGAATACATTTGAGCCAGTGATTTGCATATAACTGGGTCCAAATTGAGGGGACATGGTGTGCAAAATAACAATAGATTGGGATGTGGCACGAGTAATTACCAGTGGCTGAGATTAATTCAAGCATTCCTTCCATTAACTTCTTGCATGCTTTGCTGTATCATCCTAGGTTGGATGGTTATGCCTAGATGTGTGTCTTATGCACACTGTGTCATTGGACCAAGCTGTACCCAGCTGATGGGCCCATAATCAGGGCAAACCATCCTGGGTTGCTTGTGTTCAGGTTCAAGGAGTACCTGACCTGGCAGTTCAGGCTGCACTGTTCTGATTGACGCAAAGTCAACACTGATGTGCATATAGCTGGGTACAAACTGAGGAGACCTGGTGTGCAAAATAAAGAGGGATTGGGATGCAACCCGAGTAATTACCAGTGACTGAGATTAATTCAAGCATTCCATCCCATCCATCACTTTTTTGTATACTTTGAATTTAAAAGTGGCACATGTGCGCAATTAAAATGGCCATGTTTCTCGAGTGATGAGCCCCTAAAAGCTTTTTTCACTTACAAGGTGGTAGCTGGGCCCTGGAAAATGTCAAGGTACAGATTATAAACTTTAATCTATAACTTTTAACTGAAAAATTAAAAATTAAATTCATAGGCGAAGTGGGTTTTTTATTATATATATGGGAAAACTAACTTTTAGAAAGTTATACGTTCTCTGCATCAGACCCAGTTTGGGTAATTAGCATTAGACTGGGACACCTGGCCTGCCATTGTCTCCCTGTCTATGAGGTATTAAAACTGCTTATAGTCAGGGTAAGAGGATACACACTTTAGATAACCTCTGCTCACCCCCTGGGAAAGTTGGCATGAGCAGACAGACTTATCCCAAAAGCCATGTGTAAATTAGTTGGACTCAAAGCTCACAGTAATACAGTGATAACACCACGAGTGGATACTACACCAGTTTAGAAAAATAAAGTATCTTTATCTAAACTCAACAAGACCAAAACAACAAAAATCCAACATTCATGTAATAAGAATATGACTTTTCAAAGGTTTAAGTAACTGGGTCCACAGAAAACTATGGATGTGTGATACTACACAAAGTACCTAGTACACAAAGTCACAAGGGCAAACAGCTGCAGAGATGGGAAGCAACGAGAAACAAAGAGATGCATCAGTTCCTGAGTCCCTGGGAAGGCGATGCAACAATTCTGCTGCATGCAGAAGAAGTGAAGTGTCAAATCCGGACTATAGTGGGAAGTGATGCGGCAACTCCAAGACAGTTCTGTCCGTGAGTGATGCATCAGGAAAACGTGCCGCACTGGTGTGATGCGTGGAAATCTGGGATGCGTTGGCGATCAATGTGTCAGCGACAAGTGGCACTGTGTCAGTTTCTTCAGCTGCAATCCCAAGATGCATCGGTTCTTGCAGCTGTGACAGGTGCTGCCTAGTCTTGGTAGTGGTACGGCAATGCATGAAGATTCTTTTTGCATGCAGTGCTGAATCAGGAAAAACAGTCGTAAGAAGAGCGATGTGTTGGTTTCTTTAGTTTTTCACGTTTCTTTCAGCTCCCACCTCCTGGTAGGTCAAAACTCTCACCAGCAGAGTTCAGGGGAGCTGGGGGAAAGTCTTTGTGCCCCTGAGACTTCAGGACAGGAGGACAGCACACACAGGCCCTTGGAGATCTCCTTTAAGCACGTTCACAGAAAAGTTCCAGTCTTTGTCCTTTCCTTGGCAGAAACACTAACTGCAAGCCAACCCCACGCAGCACTTAGCATAGGGGGCAATACTCCTCCTCACAGCTCTTCAGCTCTTCTCCTTGGCAAAAGTTCCTCTTTAGTCCAGAAGTGATCTAAAGTTTGAGGGTTTAACGTCTACTATTTATAACCCATTTTGCCTTTGTTCTCTTTGTGCAAGGGTCTCTGACCCTGTCCAAACCAGTTCTGTCTTCACTGGTGCAGTATGACCACAAGGGGTGGAGACAGCATTGTGCAAGGGAGACAGGCCCTATTCAGGTAAAAGGAAATCTCCTCCCACTACTCTAAATGCGGCCAAGCCCCGTTCAGCTCAGGTCTGAGTCATCCAGGAAGGGCCAGGCACACCTCAACCACCCCAGTGGCTGTCTACAGTGAATGCACATCCCCAACCCCTGTCACTCCAAAACCAGACAATCAATCCACCAACAGGCAGAGGCACACAGAATGGTTACACAAGAAAATGACTACTTTAAACAAGTGTCTTGACAGAAAATTGGGTTAAGGCGTATACCCTTGTGGACTTGGGTGATATACTATATCAAGTAAGCGAGCCTACAAGGGATATAATTTAAACACCAATTATATTTCTTCAAGATTATACTTGTGAATGCCCTCAAATTTGCATTCAGGTAAAGGCAATAATCAAAGATTTTGAACAATTCAACACACACAGGTACAGAAAAAAACTGACATATCCTCATCTAAGGAAATACATTTATCAAAACTCTGGTACCACTAATACTTTCTTTAAAAGAGTTACATTTTCAAACACCAACTTGGATACAAACAGTGACCAAACTTCAGGGAGTACATATCACCAAGATTACAACAACCAACCCTCTACCTCGCATAATGCTTTTTTAGGGCAATTCAACAAAGGGCCAGGTTCCCGCAGGAGACAATGAGGGAGGAGAAGAGGATGGTTTCCCAACCAGCACACACCTGGTCAAAGACATACCATGAATCAACATTACGAATGGTAATGGAAAATCAAACAATACCAATTTTCAATTTATCCTCAGATGTACTTTCAAAATCAGACATCTCTGTGTTAACATCAGGATTATCTTTTCTACCTACGTACAAATGTGACCTTTTTCAGACCAAAACAGAATTGGACAGATTATTTTGAAATGTGTGCCTTAAAAAATTTTTGGTACTCCAGGAATCTGAGCAACAACTTGACACTACAGGACTGCATAAATCTTTGTGTTTTTGTTCCTCTAACTACAGGTTTTCCAAAGAAATTCTAACATTTGAAAATGCAATTCTAACAGAAATTGATAACGTGTTCAAAAAATCCACATTATACAAAATACAATCTATCAAAGGCAGAACACAAAGCATTTCAAACCCTTCAGTCAAATCAAATCAAATCAAATCAAAACTTTCTTTATTCGACTCTCCAAAGAGAGTCATAAAAGATGCAAGTACAGATACACAATAAAAAATACGTATTAAAAAACACATTAATTTAAAATTCACATTGAATTAGAATTCATCGCTGACAAGAATGATCACAGTAATATCAATTCACGGATTTAAGGTTGCGTTGCAGGAAAAGTGTCTGAGTAAAAAGCATCTGTTTGATTGATACAATTAATTTAACAATGAGTTCGAAAATAGATTGAATCAGCCTAGGTTCTGTCTATGGCGCATGATGTTCTGTAAAAAGTTAGAAACAATGTAGACCAGCCCCTCTCCCTCAAGTGACTGTAGAAACAGTAGAGTAGAGCTGGGCGACAAGTACGGAAGCCTGTACGTTTTAATAGGGGGATTAGTAGTTTCCTCCGCTGGTCTGTGTAATATTTACAGAAAAGGATGGTATGTATTGTAGACTGGGAGGAACTCCCGTCACAAGGGCAAGGTGGAAGTATTTTAGCCCAATTGTTTCTCAATGGAAAAACTACTAGACGGTGGAAGTGGTTCAGTCTAAACCTAACCAGAAGGAACAACTCATAAGAAGTGGTACTGTAGGTTAGGTAAGGCTGGATCCCAAAGACCCTCTGGACTGTTAGACTGTGCCTAACTGTTTGCTTCATGACCTCTGAGTTAAGTCTTTTCTTGTTAACTCCTGAATCGTAGAAGGGTCATGGTAGTATTTTACTAGCCCTAGATCAGTTAAAACGTTTTTAACGTAGGATAACCACCTAGATCTGTAAACATTGTCAAGGTCCTTGCAATCTTGAATAATTTTTTGAGTAAAGATTGTTTTTTCTGATGACCATATTTGGTACCATAACAAAAGAGGCTGGATTCTTGCCAGGTCTATCACAAACGGAAGGCCTAGTTCCAGGTGGCAGGAGTAGTTTGCGGCTGAGGTTGGCAGGGCGAGAAGGTATCTCAGAAAACCATTCTCTATGGTCTGGATGGGGGCCACTGCTGCATGTCCCCATACGCCCGCACCATATAAGGCCACTGGTATGCATTTGGCTTTATACATTTTTACCATTTCTGCAGGTGCTTTTTTCCCCAGTTTCCTGGAGAAACTCACAAGTGCGGAGGTGGTTCTCGCAAACTGGAGTTTTCTTACTTCAACTGCCGGTTTCCAGGTTAATTTTTTATCAATCATGACACCTAGATACGGATATTTATCAGTGGTCGCTAAACTTTCTTTATTCAAGTAAATAGATCTGGTTTTGTTCTTCTTGCTAGCGCCCGCCTTCATAACGAAGGTTTTCCCTATGTTGACCTTAAGGTCCAAACTGGCCATAAAAAGAGCATAGCGATTTAGAGCCCTCTGAAGTTCGTTTGGGGTGCGAGCCAATATCACCGCATCGTCCGCATACAGGAGAGCTGGTATGCGGCGATCGACTACCATGGGAAGGTCCTGGGCTCCTCTCAACATCTCACCCTCCAGACCATTGGTGTAAAGGGTGAATAAGAATGGAGCCAGGACACAACCTTGTCTCACCCCCTTCTCTACCCCAAAGGATGCAGTGAGTTCGCCACTGATGCCAAATCTCCCTCTGGCAGTTGCATCCACATAAAGTTCTCGCATGAAGGTGACTGCAGTCTGGTCCATACCTAGGTCTAATAAGATGGACCAGAGTTTAGAGTGGCTAACGCAGTCAAATGCAGCTGACAGGTCTACATAGACCGTGTAGAGTGCTCCGGCCTTGATGTTAACATATTTGTCTATCAAAAGTGATAGATTCAAGGCTTGGTCTATAGTCCCCAGGCCTTCACGGAACCCATATTGTAAATTGGATAAGATGTTGTTTTCCGCTGCCCACTCCTGCAAACGATCAAGCATTATCCGACCCATCATTTTCCCTGTTGAATCCAATAGGGAGATGGGGCGGTAACAGGAGACTGAATTCCTGTCCCCTTTCTTAAAGATCAGGACTAGGTTCGATTTTTTCCAGGATTCCGGAATGCCGATGGAACACAGTGCATTGAAAACTCTAGTTAAAAGAGGGATCCAGAGTTCGATATGGGTTTTATAAAAATCTATTGGAACCCCATCGGGCCCCGGGGCCTTCCCTGTTTTGCTTGCATTTAAAGCCCGGGTAACCTGGTCAAGTGTAATAGATATATCAATAGGGAAGGGCGGGGACTCTTGACAGTGAGGAGCATTATCACCGACATCAGTTGGTAATGAATTGATCATAAAAAATTTCGAAAAATGATCTACCCAGTCCTTTTCATCTATAGCAACCTCTACTCTAGGGAAATTACCCTTATCAGTAAGAAAAGGCGTTTTTACCACTTTCCAAAAAGTGGTGTTGGTATTACTTAAACAGCTCTCATGTAGTTCGTCCCAGAGTTGTTTTTTTAATTCCAATTTCCTTTCCTTTATAGCAAGGTTATAGGCCCTCCTCAATTTGGATACTTCTACGGAATCCCTAACTTTTTACGCAAAGCAGATTTTAATTTAGAATAGGCCGCTGTACACGTGTGGATAAACCAGCCCTTTCTATTTTTTGTAGAATGGGTCTTTTTTGCCATTAGAGCTTGTTTAACTACCTGAATCACGGTGCCAAAGTGAGTAATAACGTCTGCGTCAGGGGTAGTCAAATCCAGGCATTTCGTAATGGACGAATATGCTCCGGTGACCACAGTTTTTACAGTTTCAATTGGGTCGACTAGGGCCAATTTTAGAGAGTGACCGTTTAATCTGGATAGTTCTAAATCATGTTGATCCAGAAGACTGGGAGTTTTAGGATTGGGCCTGTTAGAAAGGTAGAGTGTAATGCTGATAGGGAAATGATCACTCAGTACAATCTGGTGAGTGCGAAAGGTGGTGTCCCTCTTTGTAGCACCATTAGAAAGCAAGATGTAATCAATGGTGGAATTGCAGCCCCTCCCATGATAGGTAGGGGCCGGGAATGCGTTTAAGTTATGCAGGTTATTCGCAATTCCCATATCCAACTTAAACATGGTTTCATTTAAGGAACTGCCTAGAGTCGAATGGGTAAAATGAGAAATAGGATTGTCAACCTCATAATTTAAACCACATAGAAGTTGGTTAGAAGCAGCACAAATAGTCTGGTTAAAATCACCGCCCCATATGATAGTCACCTCTCTGGCTGTTTTATTAATGATAGATGTTATTAAACAGGAGATGGAATTAATTATTTCCATTGCTACTCGGTCAGAAAGATTATTATAATAATTGACCAAGAGGAAAAAATCTCTTGTATTTAATGTGAGGCTAAGAAGCTGAAAGTTAGGGTCAAGTTTTATGGTCCTTATTTCATTCAACTTAATCAGGTTTGATATGTAGGTGGTTAATCCACCCTTGGCCCTGCCAGAATTAGAAGGTTGGGTGGGTGAAATGTATGTTCTATGACCATTTAAATGAATCGCTGTTGTCAGCCATGTCTCCTGTAAACATAGGATGTTAAAATTTGCAATAAAATTGGTCCAAACGTCGTTTCCTAGTTTGGAGCGTAGACCAGCTACGTTCCAAAATACAACCGCTAATTTTTGTTTGGTAAGCTTAAGATCATGTGTAATTTTAGGGTGTAGTAGAGGAGTCATGGATATCGTCGATACCTCTATTAGTTAGGGGTCAGCACTTAATGGCAACGGTAGCAAGATCTTAATGTTCGGTACAGTATGAGTTGATGGAAAGAGACAGGGGTCACTATTTAATTGTACCTTCGTTATGCCACTGAAAGGGCTCCGAGTGTGACCTCCAAAAGAAAGTCAGTCGACGTCCTCTAATCCTCTAAGAGGGGGAAAAACGGTTGTAAATAGGGAGATTAAAGTTAAAAGACCCTACTTGGGGCCATATATGCATTCTGGGTAGTATTGGGTTCCTAATTTGCGACTGTGGGTAAAAATAAGTCAAGTCATGGGTTCTAATGACACTCTGACATTGGGCTTGAAACCAATTAATTATATGCCTGGTAGTCCACAATCTCTAAAATTAACAACAATTACATCGCCTTCGATGTCCTTTGGCCGTGAGCCAACCCAACCAAGTCTACGAACATTCAAGATTTCGCCATCGATATTAGGAGGTAGAGGCCTATTCTGTCCCAGCCAATGCATGACCTTGTTTTTTAAATCGTAGTAACCCTCTTTCTTCCCTGGTTCCAGTACTGGAACTGCAGTCAAAAGTACAACATAAGGGACCGCCTCCGGGGGAAGATCTATGTGCTGACAATTAGCATCATAAGTTTTACTCGGGGCAGTGGCAGCAGGAACATTGTGTGATTTAGGGTCAGGGCGTTAGTTTGGGAATTAACAATTTTCTGGCCATGGTCTAACTCAATATTGTTCTTTCGATTTAGTGACAGATTGGTTGAATTTAATAAGGATGGTAAAATTTTAGTTTTAATTGGGTCTAGGCCTGGTTGTTTATCAACTGTCACTAAAAGTGAATTAGAATCAGTGATGGTGTTTAGGGGTACCACTGTATTAGGGAGTAGATTTTTTATCTGATCTGTATTTTGTGCAATCAGCTTCTCCATTGACCCAAGATGTTTCGTCATACCCTTTGTTCTTTCTAGGAGTGGGAGAAGGAGTGATTTAACGAGTAACTCCAGTTGACCCACAATTTCGTTGATAAATGATTCGCAATTATGGCATTCCGACTGGGTTTCAAAGTCATGTGGTTGAGTGACAGCAGTGGAGGGAAGAATCGCGGTATTTTCCACTTGATTGCGCTTGTTATTAGTAAGTGGACTCATTTTACTATGTTTCTTTACTCCCTTCTTTCTTTTTTTCAAAGGGGGGGGACCTCCGCTAATGATTCTCTTTCCCTTCTTTTGTGAACTATCGATGGTGGCGATGATAGTGGGCCTTGAAGGCTGTAGGCCTGATGGTATACTGTCAGAGGGAGAATTAACGTAAAGGCTAGGAGCGGGCGGTGTTGGATGTATGCGGGATTGTGTCACAATATCAGAGTCTCGTATGGGCGAAGAAGATCCAGGAACAGTCCGAGGGTTGTTTATTAAACAGGGAAGGGGCGGTACAAGAACCGGTGAAACGGCCATCTGGATAGGTCCAAGCGAGGAGCGTTTACCATGCAAATGTTCGGCCGAGAGGCGTCGCTCCACCAAGGCGATCTCATTCTCAAGGACTGAAGCGGCCCTTGTGATGAAATTATCCAACGTGCCTCGCACTGTACCTCCCAACAATGATGGTCTACTTTTGGGAGTGCGTGTTGCCATACTGATGATTTGATAAGGCAGCTATACGCGATTGTGAGAATTGTAAATGACAGTGACCGGTTTTTGCACGGTACAGAATCGTAAACAAGGGTAAGTAGAAATGATGACAATCAGCATAGACGTAGTTACGAACTGTACCTTTCGTAGAGCTACCCAGATGTCAGAGAATGGGCCCTGCCCTGCCTCCTCCTGCCCCGGACGGCCACAGATGGCCCGCCCTTTGCCCGGGCTTAGCCCGGCGCTGCCCACGCGCGGTCCCGTGACGCGGGGGTCACGGCGATCTTTTGTGCGCCTCCTGGCGCGAAAACGGCGTCGGCGGCTCCCCTGCTGCAAAGGATGCCGGAGAGTGTAGTCCCGTCCCCACTCCGCGGCCGCAGATGGTGTTAGCAGCGGCGGGGGATGGAAACGCAGCAAAGGGAGGATTGTTGTTGGCGTGAAACAGTAGAGTCTCAGGCAAGTCCACAGGTACAAAGCAGAACCCGCTCTGCCGGAGTCACGGCGATCTTTTGTGCGCCTCCTGGCACGAAAACGGCATCAGCGGCTCCCCTGCCGCAAAGGATGCCGGAGAGTGTAGTCCCGTCCCCACTCCGTGGCTGCAGATGGTGTTAGCGGCGGCGGGGGACGGAAACGCAGCAAGGGGAGGATTGTTGTTGGCGTGGAACAGTAGAGTCTCAGGCAAGTCCACAGGTACAAAGCAGAACCCGCTCTGCCGGAGTCACGGCGAACTTTTGTGCGCCTCCTGGCGCGAAAACGGCGTCGGCGGCTCCCCTGCCGCAAAGGATGCCGGAGAGTGTAGTCCCGTCCCCACTCCGCGGCCGCAGATGGTGTTAGCGGCGGCGGGGGACGGAAACGCAGCAAGGGGAGGATTGTTGTTGGCATGGAACAGTAGAGTCTCAGGCAAGTCCACAGGTACAAAGCAGAACCCCTTCAGTCACTTCCCGACACAATAATCAAGCCAGCCGACAAGGCTGGGGGGATTGTTCTTTGGAGCAAACGGTTTCATAGAGACGAAGTACTCAAACAACTATCAAACACAACACACTATAGATGACTCGCAAGCAATCCCATGGCAGAGTTAAAGAAATTAATTCAACAACTTAGTAAGAAAGGATTGGAAGGTGGCTGGCTTAATGAGAAAGAAGCTTCCTTCCTAATTTATACAGATCCCACAATTCCAGCAATCCACATTTTGCCAAAATCCATAAAGGCTCTAACAATCCCCTTTGGGCGTCCGACTGTATTAGGGTGTAATTCCATACTGAAACCTCTGGTACAATACTCTGACTTTTCAGAAAACCTTATGCAATTGCTAACCCTTCTTATATCAGAGGCACAACAGCTGTAATCAATAAGATTGAAAACCATCCATTTAATACAGATGAAGAGATATTAGTTAGTATGGATATTGAGAGTCTTTATACCAACATACCACAACAAGGTGTGTTGAAAATATTGACAGAACTACTTACCTTGAGATCTTGACCTCATAAAGTACAAACTACTTTTATCTTGGAATGTACCAAAATACCTCTTTGCAAAAATGTCTTTCTTTTTGAAAATGATTTCTATGAGCAAGTAAAAGTAGTCAGAATGGGGGCAGTTTTTGCCCCAGACATAGGAAACATCTCTGTATCATGTTTCGAGACAGAATTCATTGAATATAGCGCCAATCCCTACAAAGACAATCTCTCAAAATGGACAAGATATATTGATGACATTTTTCTAATATGAAAAGGCAATATATAGAGTTTATTAACTTTCTATGTTTGATTAAATCAATTCTTTCAACCCTCACCTAAAGTTTACAATCGAATACAATCACCAACATATGAACTTTTTAGACATCACGGTGAAGGTAGATTATAACAAACTTTACACTACATTATTCATGAAACCGACAGCTAGACACACTACTGAAATACAATAGTCATCCCCCGCAGGACCTAAGAGATGGTCTACCTTTCAGCCAATTCCTCCGAATTCTGGGAAATTGTTCAAAAATAGAAGATTATTTCCTCGAAGCTCACAAATTAGGAGAAAAACTAAAAGCCGAAGGCTATCCCTCTAATCTCCTAACAAAATCTCTCAAACGAGCATGGTATAAAGATAGCGAGGCTCTTCTCAAAATAAAGGAAAAAATAACTGAATCACACCAGGTGTATGTCTTTACTTTTGGGACATTATCCAATACAATCAAAAAGATAATTGGAAAGCAATGGAGTCTTTTGGAATGATTTGCAGAGTTCAAAGAAAAAACCCTGTTTGCTTTCAAAAGAGGCTCTAACCTCAAAGACAGATTAGTTAACACCTATGAGCCACCACCTAAACTAACGATACAAAATATGTTACAGTTGCCACCAGTTACTGGACACTTTAACTGCAGCATGTGTGTTGCATGTAATGCAACTAAAATTACAAAAAGCTTTAACATTAATAGCCTATCGTTTGAAGTGAAACATTTCTCCAATGGTAATAACTGTAATGTTGTGTACTGCATTGAATGTCCTTGTGGGTTGTACTATATAGGTAAAATAACACAACAGATCAAGAAGTGTATAGTACAACATTAGTCGAGGATACACTGTAAAGTTGAACATGCTCCCATGGTTGAGCATTCTACACATCTGAAACACTCAGAAAAAGACATGGTCAGGTGGGTCATAGATGTTGTGAAACCTAATGCCAGATCTTCCAATATAGACAGGATTCTTACCATCAAGGAAAACCCCTGGATATGCAAGACTGATAATGTAGCTAAAGATCTGAATTTGGCAGTAGAATGGCAATCACTGGCACTCATACTGTAGTGTCGCTCATAATGATAGAACATTAGTCATGATAAACTGTGATTACTATTGCTTCACAAATATTTAAAATATGACAAAGTTGTCACTATATAAGATATGATTATAATACATGCAAAATTAAAATGGAATCAACAACTCAAAATACACCGTATTGTAAGAACATGAATGCATGCTCCTTTTTTCACTCTCTTGTTCACGACATACTGATGTATAAATGATTGAGAGATAGAACAACTGTTTGCATAATAGTTTTATGTAGACTGAGTAATAGATGAAGATGTCATAAATATGATGGGCCCGATTCACAGAACTAACTTAAGACAAAATCCTAAACTTACTACCATTTAGGTATTCACAGAAGGCACTTACTCATTTTGGTATTCACAGAAGGCACTTACTCATTTCGGTATTCACAGAAGTTAGGAGTCCTAACTTTAGGACTCCTAAATGCCTTCTGTGAATACCGAAAGTCTTAAAATTAGGATTTTTCTCAGTTTAGTAGTAGTATAGTTAGGACTCCTGACTTTAGGACTCCTAAATGCCTTCTGTGAATACCGAAAGTCTTAAAATTAGGATTTTTCTCAATTTAGTAGTCCTAATTCTAAACTTAGGACTACTAAATTGTGCTCAAGTAGAAAATCTACTACTCGAGCAGCAGAAAGTAGCAGCGCCCTTTTGCACTGCTCATGGTGCTGTTCATGCTGATTTTACAACACCGGGTGCTCAAAATCAGTGCAAGTGGCGCAACCTAATGCACTCCGCAGTTTACGGAACTTCGTGTAGTGCTCTGGAGTTTTTGGTCACTATGTGAACTCCCCCCCAGGCCTAGTTCTGATACTAGCTGAGACCATATGATTTTAATAAAATGTTATGCATAATACTCCTACTTGCAGGAGCTTACAGCCAGAGCTCATAATTCATTGGCGTGTTTTGTCATTCACATTTTTATTCTGCTATTGCTGCATACAGCATGAGGCAATAGGTCAGCCCACTTGAACCATTGGCTAACTTCACTGTGAGTGATGGCATTCTTCTTCACAAGGAGCACATTGGCACACAAAGAAGTAACCTTAAGTACTCACATCTCTTTTTTCAAATTGAAAAAGATTTTAACTGTTACACAATGTTTTTTAGATTGATGAGGACCAGTGGTCCCCCAAAATTTAAAGTTTTACAAAACTACACGGAAGTATTGGTAAAACTAAAACACTGTCAGCCAAAGCAAGACATTGGTTTTTCCAATGCGTGTTTGCATTTAGAATAAATATAATTTAATTCACTTTATTTCCTGTGGGGTGTTCATGTAATATCCTACATTCATTGTTTTCTACAGGAGTGTGTTGCAGTAGCAGTGGTTGGCGATATGTGGTGCTTGACTTACCCCAAGGTTGGGCTGGAGTTTTACCACTACTAGAGTTATAGTAAAATTAGAAGTGCTTTTTGTGAATAGCAATTCTTTTAGTCTTTTAAGGGTGTTCGTTTTGTATTACCAAGTCCCTCGTTAAGCAGTCTTTAAAGATCCCTTAACCCCACTACGTTTGTAATACTAAATCCCAGTTTCGCATCTTTGCCCTTTGTCCCTCCACGTTTACTAAAAAATTATTTATTTACTCGAGAGGAGATCTCAGCGACTGTGATGATTTCCAATAACAAATGATAGTAGAGGTGGTGATCTCTGCCTGTGAGTTGTAAATTGCATTTTGTTGCACTGGAGTACAGCTTCACGTGCTACACAATACCTTTTGTGAATCAGGCCCTTAAACTTGTGCAGAGGTGATAAAATAGATGCAGCTTTGCCCCTGTTTTAACACTTTTTCCATAACACTCTTTTTCCAGTAGGATCAGAGTGCAAATTATGCTGGCTCATATTTCTGCTCAAGCATTTACCACCACCTTCTCGCTGTTGGTATGTCCGTTCTAAGTGTGAAAGGCAGTGTAACAGCAAAGGGAAAAAGTGAGCAAACACTCTTTGGTTGTATTTCCCATTACCAACCACTGAGGTCACAACAAATGCAAAAACCCACACCAACACCTATGCAGATGGGCCTAATGATCAAGTAAACTGTTTTATGTGCTATGCTGCTCTGACCTGCTCTCTATGTGGGCATTTCCAACCCAGCAGAAATGGTTAATTATCAAATGGGCTGTTAATGACCTTTCACGACAATTTGTGCCATTGGAACACACTAACTGTTGCAAAACGTGCAAAGTTTGACATTTTTTTTGCATAGTATAAATTTCTGAGTAAAATATTTAGACAGACAGACAGACGGATAGATGCATAGATGGATAGATAGATAGATAGATAGATAGATAGATAGATAGATAGATAGATAGATAGATAGATAGATAGATAGATAGATAGATATTCGTTTCTAGTAAAAGTACTGCACGCCAAGCTATGTGCTTCCCGCATCTGAGTACCCGAATCCTACAAATTTCTATGCAGAAACTATTCATTTGCAATCCTATGCACATGTACAGAGGTCATTCTGGCTTCACTTGTCAGGGTCGAGAATGCATCGTACTTAAGCATTCCTAGGGACCCAGAACCTTTATTTACTAACGCTGCATCTTTTCTGCAATATCAACTGTTGAAGGTAAATCTTTTCTCCCAGTTTTATGTTCCTTATGAAATACGGACTTTATATTGTGGGCTCCCACTTTGCCTAAAGTAGTTGAAAATACTTAGTTTAATACAAAGTAAATATATGCTTTAAGCATAATTATTCTAATGCATCCGCACTGCTTGGAGGCAGTTAATAGTGCACTTTCCACATTCAAACTGAGAGGAAACGTATTTTAATGGATGGGAAATATTTACTCCGTTTCCAAGCAGCTTCGCCGTTATTCCATCATCATCATGGCCCTTAATATTGCAAGCGCAGAAAGCGCGCAACAATGCGAATATTGAAGTGACTCTCTCTCTTGATTTTATACTTACTGGCAGCACTTACGCAATCCTAAAGTGTTCTTATTTTTATTCACCTGTGGAGATTAATTACACTGTTGGAGCAAGATGAAGATCAGACCAGTTCCCACAGTGTAGGGTAGACACAAAGGGCCTTATTATGACTTTGAGGTCTGGGGACAGGGCCGCCACGCTCCCAGACCGCCAAAGTCATAATAAGGCTGGCTGGCAGTTTTTGGGCGTTCCCATGGCCGTGCCTTTAAAATAGGCACCTCCATGGGGACGTCAAAGAATGCTCCGGCACTGGCCGAAATGCACAATGTTGTGCGTTTCATTCCGTGCAGGAACCTGGGGGTGCATGCAGACAGAGGGGCAGACCATGCCCCCCCATGCACCCCATGGCACAGAGGCACAGAGGGGCCCTGTAGGGCCCCCTCTGTTTCCTCACCTCCACATTTTTCATGGCAACTGCACCACCACGAAAAGTGCAGCGGTGAGGAAACTCCCAATATACGTGCAGTGCCCAGTAGTGCTGCCACCATATTAGGGGCCTCAGACTGCTGCGCCACCACCAGGGATTGTGGAGTCCTGGTGGCAGCAGCGGTCCTGTGGCATTTAAACCGTCACAGTCTACAGTCACAGTGGACCGACCGCCACCACACGTTCCCAACTCATAATAAGACCCATAGACTTCTTCGTACGTTCACCAATCATTATCACCCTTACACTATTACTTATGCTCTTTGGTATAGAGGTAGAACATTTTACATATTTGTATATAATTCAGTAGTATTCAAAGTATATTTACAAAATTCTCTATAGTCTATTTAAATAGAGCAATGGCAGAAACCTACTATCTTATTAGAAAACAAAATGAAACTTCAACATTAAAATGTATTCTCATTTTGCAAAACGAGTATATGTTACTGATAAGATTAATTTTATCCCACTGTCAAAATCTTGATGATGGTTCCAGAAAGATGACCCAGAGATCATGGCATGGAACGCAACGTACTGCCTAACTCTCGGAATTCATGCTAATTCACAACTCCCAGCCACCCGCATTCAGTGCTACATGAAAGGGTCTATTCACACAGAGACATTGAAACTGGAGTGTGTTCGACTGGCCTGTAGGAAATGTGGAGTTGGCGGTCCTCAGGGATCTCAAGGCCACTTGAAACAATTGGATATTCTGGGCGTCCTACAGAAGAATAGGACTTGGAAATAGGGTTGCAGGGGGGTACTGCAGCACCCCCTAAATAATCTTGCTTTTGTTCAGAAGGTGAATGAGTAATAAATGCATTTCAAATTTTCTTCTTATCCTGTTGCTTTTGGATTTATCAGAGAAGTAACATTGATGGCAGCCCCCCTTACCCCGCCACTCTCAGAATTGTTCCAGCAACCCCGGACTGTTCTGTGCAGGAGCTTGGAGCATCGAGATAGAGGTGAACTGGCAAAGATAGGGAGCATACTTGTGTCTTATCATGCATGCCCTACAGATCGAGTACTGGGCTAGCACACAAGGAGAAGCAAGAATAACGCTTCTTTTGACCACCCACGAGCGCGCCAATGCACTAGGCATTTCTTGGACTTTCCTTTTGCCTGTTTCTTCTCACAGTGCTTGCCTGTATCGATTTGCAGTTCTCTCACTAACTGACTGAATTGAATCAGTAGATTTGCTGGATATACTTTCAGGGCCCGATTCACAAATCGGACTCCGCACTCGTGGGGGCTCCCGTGCTCTTGGCATGAGCGTGGGACCGCTGCCAAAAGAGCGGGCCGCCGCCATGACTGCGGGGCCCTCCGCCATAAGTGCTGAGGCCCTTTGTGAATTGGACCCTCAGTTTCAGACCTGTTTCAGATCCATGACTGATATTGATTTGCAAACCATGCTCGTGAAAGTATATATTTTTTTATTTTAAGAAAGCACTGTTTCCATCTTAAAGTAGGCCACTGATGTTTTGTAAGCTTCTTGGGATGGTTGGATCTGTAAAATAAGACACTGGGAACCTGCAGGCACAACAGAGATGGGAGTGAAAGAGCTCTAACAAATATTTAAAATGATTAGAAAGAGGAAGTCAAAATAATGAAAGAGAAAATAATAAAATAATATACTGCAAAAGAGAGAGAAAGAAAGAGCAAAAGTGAAGACAAGGCCGAGGCAAGAAAGGCAGACTGAGGAACGACAGAGATCTGATATTATCATAGTCTGACTCAGGAAGTTTGGAGTTGGAGCAATGCTGGGCGGGGCACGGGTGAGGCTGCTAGGGCCTGCAGTACTGGATGTGAAAGATGGCTCCTAACAAGAGTCATGCAAGTCTCACAAACGGGCTCATTAAAAAACGTTCACCAGAAAAGAAATCGTTAACCAGGGCAAGACTGGGGATGGATGCCCTGAGTCCTTCGGTGCTGAGTCTGCAGCTTTATTGTTGGGACCATCTCCAGACGTGCTACAGGCATCCCAGCTCAACAACATGACAAAAGAGGTTTCTGGAACTGCTGAGCCAGGAGTACGAGGGCCTGATATGCAAGCCCAGTCTGCCTCACCAGCAGTCGGAGCAGGTATATTTCCTGTAACATCCAATTACAAAGATATCAGTGTTCGGGAAAATGTTTAAAGTCCAGTAGAGCAACCAATGATAGGACACATAATAAAAAGCAACTTCAAATTGGTTGCACATCTTTTGTAGAAACAGGTTTTTGGGACAGACCAAGAATACATTCTTGAGCGTCTCACAACAGAATATTCCAACAGATTCGCTTTCTTAACCCTCATAGTAGAAGGGGCACGCACACTCATTTGTCCTGTATTTTCAAGACTATTTGATTAAAGCGAAAGTGTTGGCATGTGTTGCTGAAATGACATATGTTATCACCAATCTTGCCTTCACTTTAAAAAAAATCTTTTTCGAACTGACTGTCAGTGCCGCTGAAAGACAGAAAGAAATGCAAACTGTGATGACAGATTTCAACAGACAAAGCACACTGTGGCAGAGGTTGAAGTGTTCTATAATGGAGCTGTCCAGATTTTTCAAGCTGTTGAAAATAATTGAAGATTCAAAGATAACATCTCTAAGGATTAATTTGAATTTCTATTTATCCACATTTAAGGGAACCTTTTATCATTCACCTCTAAAGTCTTATGGGGATAGTTGGTAGCACCCCTTAGTTAATCTTTTTCAAAATAGAACCTGAAACCAATGTCTTTTGATGCATTCTTTTATGGCTGATAGCCAGCCGAATAAAGATATTTTGACTGACTGAACCTGAAACGACATCCAGGCTAGGGAAAAGGTTGTGAACGATTTACACAGACCAGCTCTGAACTTCCAACACCAAGGATCTGGGTGGGGAGGCAAATGGTGCCAGGGAGGTGGAGAGCTGAAAGATGTGCCATGTAGACAAGCTCACCATTTTTCATGGTCCTCGATACACCTGTAGCCAGGACACCTGCACACTGCAAATCAAGAAGTAGGCCACTTCTACTCCCTTGATCGATTTTTTGGTTGCACCCTCCACGAATCTTGCGTTTCCACTTACTTTTCTACTCCTCTACCGCCCCCCCAACCCATGGCTCACTTTATTCCAGCCTTACAGGACTTACTGGCTACTCTGGTGGTTAACAACTCCGCGGTCCTTCTCTTAGGCGACTTCAACTTTTGGCCGGGTGACCCTCGCGAAGACACCATGTCCAAAGATTTTTCTGACTTCCTCCATTGTCTTAACTTTACCCCTCACATCTTTTCCCCGACCCACACCCAGGGGCATACCCTTGACCAAGTTTGGTCTGTCAATCTGTCAATCTCTCTGCCTACTCTATCCCCCTGTGCTTGGTCCGATCACTCTCTGATTACCTTTTCCTTACCATTAGGGGAGATCAATGTCCCCCCTCTTCCCAAAAATATTTACGCTCACAACTGGAATAGGGTGGATTTGACCGCCCTAGGTCATTCCTTAGCCTCTTCTGCCCCTACCCTGACAGATTTGTCTCCTAACTGGCAGGTAGCCATTATTGCTAACTGGCTCTCAGAGGCCTGCAACCATGTTGCGCCTCTCAGACTGGTCAGAACGCGCCGCTCTCATGATGCCAACAGATGGTTTTCTAATGCCTTAAAGGACCAGAAGTTGGCACTCCGGCAGGCTGAACGCCAGTGGCGCTGCAGTTACTGCCCTGACCTTAAAATCCTTTACTTGACACTACTTAGGGCCTATAAAAAAGCCATACTTACCGCCAAGCTTGAATACTTTTCCAGGAAAATTCATTAGGCAGCCAACAAATCTAAGGAGATATTTACGATCGTTCGTGAGCTTGCTGCCTCTGACAGAGTCGCATCTAGACCCATTCCTTCCCAATCCCTCTGTAACTCCATTAATGACTTTTTTATCGAGAAGATTGCCACCATCAAGCAGAACATTCCCAGGGCACCTCCCCTGTTCTCTTGCCCTTCCCTACTCTCACCTCCCTCCTTTCTTGACCAATTTCCCTTGATTTCAGAAGAGGCCTTCTGTACTCTCCTGGGAAAAGTCATAACTGGCTCCCCTGCTGATGTTTGCCCGGCACATATCTTAAGGGAGATCTTCTCCCATTGCCCAGCCCCCCCTATTACCCTGCTTAACACATCTATTACTTCAGGAATTGTACCTGATGTTTTCAAAGCAGCCGCGGTAATTCCTATCATAAAAAAAAACGGCACCGATCCAACGGTCCCTTCCAACTTCAGACCTATTGCGCTTCTCCCACTCCTGGGTAAGATCCTGGAGAGCCATATCACCTCCTCGCTCTCCACCTACATTGAGGCCCATCATCTCCTGGCGGACTACCAGGCCGGCTTTCGGCCTGCACATTCCACGGAATCCGTTGTCCTCTCAGTCGTTGATGAGCTCAGACGCAGTGCTGACACCAACTCCCCCCAGCCCTTAGTTCTTCTCGATCTCTCCACCGCCTTTGACACGGTCGACCACTACATCCTTCTCGATCGTGTCAGGGGCGCTGGCCTACGGGGGTCGGCCTTGACCTGGCTTTCTTCTTTTTTAGCAGGCCGTACTCAGGCGGTTCATTTGGGAGGCTTTCTGGCACCCTCCCGCCCTGTTTCTTGCGGGGTACCCCAAGGCTCCTCTCTCTCTCCCCTCCTATTCAATCTCTATATACACCCCCTCATTGCTGCTCTTCAGGATTTTGAGGTCACAGCGTTTAATACGCTGATGACCTCCAGCTCATTTTCAATCTCTCCTCTTCTTCTGATTCAGTTTCTAGGGTTCACTCCACACTAACTTTTATCTACAACTGGATGAACCTCAATCAATTAAAATTGAACCCCGATAAGGCGGAGCTGGTTCTCACTGGTGGCCCCTCCAATCCCTGGTCCCCTGCTTTCTGGCCTTCCATCTTTGGCTCTCCCCCGTCTCCTTCTACCTCTGTTAAAACTCTGGGCTTCAAGGTCAGCCAGGACCTCTCTTTGCATCCCCAGATAAGCTCGACAGTCTCCTCCTGCTTTCTGGCTCTAAGAACTATCCGGAAAGTCTCGCGCTTTTTCACGGTCGAAGCACTTAAACTCATTATCTTGGCCATGATCCTTTCTCGCCTAGATTATGGCAATGCCCTGTATGTGGGCATCCCTGCCTACAAGAGCCATCGCCTACAGCTTATCCAAAATCAAGCGGCTCGCCTCATTTATAGACTTCCCAAATCCAGTCATACCACCCCCTTGTTAAAGGCTCTTCATTGGCTCCCTATCAGGGAGCGTTCACTTTTCAAGATGGGCTGTTTGATTTTCATGTCTCTAGTTGGTACTGCCCCTGCATTCATTAGATCTAAGATCAAGTTATATGCTCCGGCCAGAAACCTCCGTTCTTCCACTCAACTCCTTCTCTTTGTCCCCCGATTTCGCAAGAAAAAGTCGGGTGGCTCCAGATTTTCGATACTTGCCCGCCTTTTCTGGAACTCCCTTCCCCTGACAATTAGATCTACCCCCTCCTACTTGGACTTTCGAGCAGCTCTGAAAACTCATCTTTTTTCTTCTGCTTATTCGTCTTAATTTCTTCTTCTCTTCCTTCCTCAGTTTCAGCTTCCTTCTGCAGCGCCAAGAAACCGCTTGGTAGTAGAATGCTATACAAATTCTTTTCAACTTCAACTTCAAGAAGTATAAAAAAGAAAGAAACAAGGCTGGAGGCCATTCCATCTACACACCCAGGATCTGGAACAATATCTCCATAAGCACCAGAAATGCTGCACGGCTGTTCCAATTTAGGAATGGGTTGAATATGCACCTCTTTAAAGAACACTACCTCATAATGCATTCGCAGTTCACAAACCAACTACCTCTGCTATCACTTGTTGACTTTATGCCTGTCTTTGACCTTCTACAGCCCTCTAATGCCTTTTGGCAGGCCTGCTCAATAGAAATACCACACATATACATTCATACCTACTGGGTGGAAAAGAAGGCGGTCAGGGGTGGCTGATAAAAGGAAAAAAAGCAAAACGATCAATCACTGTGTAAAACAAAGATGACATTCATTTCAATCTAGAATAAAAGCTATCCGTCAGAAAAGGCTTTCTGTATTCAAGCAATGCTGGCTGACTCTTAATGTGAATGGGATGCTGCACCTTAGAACGTTTGGATCCCTGTTCAGATATATAAAAAGCATGAGGGTAAAAATCCTCTTTTTGCAAAAGATAGAACTAACCTTAGTAACATTAAGCATGTTAGATTGAAGTAATAGATTTGGAATGCAGGAGTAGAAATAGTTATCTGCCTCAGAGGGAAATAAAAGCTGTGCTCCAATTTTTATGGACATATAAAGTAGGCCTAGGCACATTGTAATTACACTTGCGCAATCAGTAAAGTAATTACAGAAAATAGCACTTGTTCACGTAATTATGAGTAACTTGGCTTAAAAATCCGTCCTGGAGCAAAGAAAGAGTGAATTTAGCAAGCAAGAGTGGCTGCTCATGGTCATGATCTGTTGCATTTCGCTCTAGTGTATTAGCACAATAGGCCTCTATTTTGGATGAAAGGGTGCATTTTGCACTAAGAAAATATTGCTCAATGTTGAGTAATGCTGCTTGCATAATTGGGCATAATTCAGTGTAATTTTGCTCTAATTTCACGTAAATACAGTACAGCAAATTATGTGAGTTACAGCGACCCCTAATGCAAAGTTGCAGGCCATTAAATACACAATGCAGACCCTACATGTTGCTAGATACCTGCTCATCTTATAATTCTCTGAAGCTCTTTGAAGAGGTCTGTTATTGCTGTCCTTTATGTGTTGCCCCTTCTCCTCTGAACCAGATTAAATCCAATTTTACAATGTATCTACCACAGATTATCATAGGAGGTGAAATTAACAATACCCTTTCTCTGGTAAATTCCTCTGTACAAGCAAGTTCCATTTGAAAAGAAATGATGCATCTTGAGGAACTATTTCAGGGATATAAACTGAAAAATATCGGTAGGGATAAACATCCAGACATTATACATTAAGGAGCTCTCAGTGTTCAACTGAGGCAGAACTAGATTTTGCTGGTAACTTCAGATATACAAGTGTCACAAATCAAACATGAAGCCAGCTACATTTTCCGAAGCTCATAGTGTTATAGTGGAGATTACCTTAAATTGGATAAGGAGGCACTAACAAAAATTATCCCTCACTGTTGCTGATTTAAGGACCCTTTACTCAAACAAATTGATTTTATTGTAAGCATAAAAAAACAGTATAAGGTTTTTCTTTAAGGACAATGCAGGTAGTGATACAATCTGTATGGTCTTAATTAAGGACGGATATAGGGTTCACTGTATTGCCTAGGAAGCAGTATAACACACTAATGCAGACATTCTACAAATATACTACCATCTAAGTTAGATAACGCATTTATATTTGTAGACGTTGAATGATCCTACTTACCTTCTATGAGCAGGAACCAATCACCAATGCTACCGGATACAGACAACAGGCTTATGAGGCAGGGAGGGAATGCAATAGGGAAATTGCTTCCATGGGCAATTAAGGAGAAGGGAGTCAAAGCCAAGTATCTAAAAGATAGAGGAACCCACCAGTTGCACTTTAATGACAGGGCATGAGAAAGTGGCAACCATATTTCACCAGTTCTACTGAGATATGTATTCAGAAACATCCTGTGGATTGAAAGAACAGATGGAGGAGTTTTTCTAAGACCTGGATGTGCCTTGTATGAAAAGGTATCAAGCATTATCCTTGAAATGCTAAAGAGGATAGATAAAATATGCAATTAAAATCCTCTCTCTCAATAAGACCCCTTCTCATTTGCAAATAGTTTAATACCCCTAGTGTGGAAGCATTAATGTTTTGGCTTCAGAATACAGTTGGAAAATATTGATACATAGGGTCCCCAATCAGTATTTGGAAGGCACTCCCTAAACATGCCCCTTTGAAATACTGATTCAGTAGCCATCTCAAAAGACAGCTAGAGATGCAGAAAATGTAAGAGCTTTTTCCTTACCTTGCATGCGCAGTGAATGGGCAGGCATCAGCTCAGGAGCTTTGCATCTCTGATTTATATGCTAGGCATTATGGTGCTACTTTCTCCCTAAACATTTTAGTTAATTTTTATCTTTCATTTTGTAGTTGCTTCCAAATTCAAGGTGGCCAAACCCATTTTGGAATTATGCAATTACCTGTTTCACTGTATTTAAAGGGAGTTCATTTTAGGTCCAGTTGCATCAGAAGTGTTCTTGCTTGACTGCTCTTTCAGTTGATGTGTGGAATTTTGCCCTTCTCCAGCTCCTACTTAGTTTCTCCATGCTCTTCACCTTGCTGCATGGCCTGGACAGTTGCAAGTTTTTTTTTGGTCATTCTTGCATATTTTCCTTATGTCTCTTGAAATAACATGCTCTAACTGCACATCTTGATGCAGATCTTGGGATGGTCTGATTACTCCATCTAAATCTCTGGCTGGAGTTTCTTAATATTTTGTACTGAAGAAAAGGTCTTTTGCACTTCGGCTTTGTTTTGTTTATATGCAACGTACAACAATGTCTCAAAAGGGTGTCAGTAGGAGGACAATTAGAATTAGTACAATTAATTACTGAAGAATAAATCAAGAAGGGGAGAAAACCAGGGAGACGAGATACTTTGCAAAACAAATTGTATTAGTACATTTACATATTTGACATATTCAGTTTCATATGATCAAACAATTGAAGTGTTGTACTGCGTTACATTAAATGCCATGTAACCTGTTGGATACCGTGCACAGATGCTCGTGCAGGATTGTGAAGGCGCAAGTGACACGTGAGGTAGTATGTACAGCGACGGTGAAGGCAAGGCCGGCTCTAGGGCGGTGCGATCGGTGCCAGTGCACCGGGCGCTGACTTGGGGTAGGGGCGCTCTGTTTGCAAGTATATTTTTGTTTTAAAAGCACCTGCTGCCTCGTTTCTTGCTTCCAGCAATTTTCGCTATCAATAAAAAAGTCAAGATCGCTCCAGTGATTAATGTTCCTGCTGGAGAGAGATGGAAGGTTTGTCTAGTGGAAGTTTTAATTCATGGTAAGGCAGTGCAGTGGGTTAATGTGCCAGCTGCAAAGAATGTGTACCATGCAGATCACAAAGTGCAGATAATGTAAGGTCTGTGGGTTACTGCTTGTGTCCCAGGCATCTTTTAGTTACTTGCAGTTTATAAGTTAACATCCTAATATAGCACAGTGAGTAATTACCTGTCATCAAAGAGCTGCATGCAAACTCCAAGATATATATTAGAGCTATATGTCTTTTTGCCCTGTCTTTCATTATCCTAAACTTGCAAAAAGTGTTCATTTGGGAAGATATAAATTCTTATTATTAAAGAGAACCCCTAACAATGATGTTAGGTTTTATATTCTGATTTTGTGCTTTTCCAGACCGTGGACTCTTAAATTTTACTGGCTGCCACTATAGATGATGTGACTCCTACACTTGCAGTCCTCTCTCTTCTGTAACATTTCATATACACTGATTTACACACATATGATTGTCTCTGTGCCAATGTGTGTGTGATTTAAATTGCTCTGACACCCTACACTGGTATGAGTGGCGCTATAAAACTAAGTCAGCCTGAGAGAGAGTGGTTATAAAGACTTGAGGAGCACTGTTAAATAGTGGCAGTGAGGGAATCCGCGTTAGATGTGTTCATTGGGGGGCGCCACCAAACAATGTCACACAGGGCGCCACTAGTGCTAAAGCCAGCCCTGGGTGACGGGTGCGACGGCGAACAAGTGAGCTTTAAAATTATACAGAGTCAGGATAACCAAACAGTAAATGATAATGAATACAAAAGTAATTAATTATGGTATCCTTGAGGGGAGCGCCGATAGTTCCGTTGTGAAAGTCCCTGGTTTTCTCCCCTTTTTGATTTATTCTTCAGTAATTAATTGTACCAATTCTAATTGTCCTCCTACTGACACCCTTTTGAGATATTGTTGTACGTTGCAGATGTTTGTCCTAGTCTCATTGGGGTATATGGGCTACCTCTTGTAGTCTGGTATTGTTTGTTTTGTTTATAGGTAAGAAAATCTAGTAGGTGTTAAGGACTGTTATTCCTTGCCCACCTTTCCCAATACTCTAGAGACTGTTAGCTATAAGTTCCTGTATATGGTTCAAGTGCATCCATGGCCTGTAATATAAATGTCATTAGTAGGCTGCAACACACATTATGCCACCCTAGAGTGACAGTGCAAAACATGACTGCAGACCTACTATTTTTCCCTGTCTATGTAGTTCTAAAACCTCAATTTTGACCTGTCAATGGACTAAACCCAGGTTTTCCATATTAGTATGTCACACTTAGGTAGGCTTTTATGCACAATAAGGCAAGGTGCATGGTATTTAAAGTTGGACACAGAACCCTGATGAGCTACAGCGTTCAGCCTTACCCTGCTGATGGAAAAAGTGAGTCATTCAGATCTTGGCGGTAATGGTCCTGCCATCACTTTTTTTATGGATTCCCCGTCAGCCTATAAGGTGATCTGCCCTCTCTATTTAGATAGATTTATACGTACTAAAAAGTAGCACTGATAATGAAATAAAAATCGTTAAAAAACAAAACTTCCATTATATTTATTGTTTTTGTTTTTCTATCAATCTTTTTGGGTGTCTATATGTATCTATATGCCATATTACCTTAATCCAGCCAGAGTGCCATTTCGTTTGCATTCAAACATTTGATACACTGTACATTTTTTCATTAATAGGGGTAGAGTATATTCTGTTGTGTTTCTGTTTGGCTAATTTTCCCCTGTTTCTCTACCCATATTATTTTACTAGGGGTCGCCCCTTGTTCTTTGGTTGTATTTTCCCGGCCCTGTGCCGTGGGGTGGTCAGCTCTTTCCCTCCTATTCGGACTTTGATTTACAGGCACTTACGATACTTTGTTGGATAATATTTTGTGCTTATTTTTCTTCTTTTTCTTCTTTAAAAAAAATAATATATTTTTTTTTAATCTTATATATATACAAAAATATCTTTTTGTTTTTTGTTCTTTATATTGTCTTTTTTCTTTACCATCTAATCGCTTATTGCGTGCGCAGTTGAATTTTTTCTTATTAGTCTCCCCCCTTTTTCTGTTTTATTTAGCCTATGGATAGCATTAAGACATTTGGGTTCACCGATGAAGATTTTGCCCGCCTTTTAGGTCAAACCACAGAAAGTGATCGTCCCTTTTCTTTGTCAAAGTGCCTTAATGACGATTGGTCTAAACTTTTCAATTTGAAAAAGAAGACCAAGCGGACTGACTCACATGCCAACTTTATGCTTGAGTATCTTAGGGCAGGAACCATCCCTAATGGTCTTCGTGTGAGGAACATACCGGGCCTCTTTGTTGATATAAGAAAATTCTTGGAAAAATGGGCTCTTATTTCAAACAGATGCTCTAGGGATTGGATGATCCTCATTATTGAAACAGCTAGAGAGGTCATCCAACTCCTTAATAAAGAAATCCAAGATCTAGAAGATAAATTGAAACAATCACATACCATAGAAGACTGTAAAAAGAGGTTGGAAGACATTGCCTCTGAACTTGATTCTTTCAGTGAATACCTCTTAAAGAGGAAAACTGATAAACTTCGGAAAGATATTAAAAATTTCTCCCAAGAACGTGTCTATCCATTTTTGGGAGAGAACTTCTATACTTATAACAACAAAGGTTCCTCAAACACCAACTATTCTAATTGGGGCAACAAACGGGTCATTACTTTCTCGGACACAACGGACTCGGACAGTGAGGGTTCCCCATATAGTAATCCACCACAGGGACATACCTCTGAACGGTCTGCACCAGAAAATCGTTATTTAGGGAACCGTTGTGGCAATTATCGCCCAAGGTACCAAAACCGTTTTCAGAACCGATCCCAGAGTTTCCATCAGAGGGGTCAATACCAGGACCCAGCACAACCACAAAGATACATCCAAACCCGCCAACAGCAGTATTGGAAACTTGAACACTATCCCCATTTTTAATTTATCTACACACAAAATGGACCATACTGCTGTCACATTACTTACGAAGGGTCTATCATTTGTTCCATCAACTAGAATAAACAAATTTGAACTTTTTCAGGACCTAGATGCCTTTTTTCGCAAAGTAAGGTTGAGAAAATTCTTTTTGGATAAGGATTCTAACACCAATAATGATAATCGATCGGGTTTAAAACCCCCCTCAAATTTCACTCCGGGTTTGGACATGTTGGGTACGGAAGTCAATCTGTTTGAGAAAGCTGTCATTAGCAGAATTGAGAAATCTATCAAGTTTGTCCCGGCTCCTCCTTTTAATATCTCTATATGTCTCTTAAAAATGATAACAGCCTCACAATCAAACCATGTGACAAGGGTGGTGGCATTGTCCTTTTTGATACCAAAAGGTATAAAGAAAAGATGCTCGAGTTACTGGGTTCCCCCAAACATTATTGCAAAATCATGCTTAACCCTGAACCTAGAATTAAAAGACGCATTCTCCAAGAAGTAGAACGAGGAGTTGAGAGAGGTGACATTTGCATGTCTGAAGCTCTCTTCCTTACACCCACCTATACTCGTATCCCTATTATCTATGGCCTGCCAAAGACCCATAAGGACCAATTTGATCAACCTTTGAGACCGATTGTCACAACTATTGGCTCCGCCACGGAGCCTTTATCCAAATACCTTGACAGGTTTCTTCAGCCCATGGTGGGCGATTTGCCCTCCTATGTGAAGGATACAGGGCATTTTATCTCCAAAATTGAGGGCCTTGATTATGACTGTGGGTGGGAGTTTTTGGTAACTCTCGATGTCGAATCTCTGTATTCTAATATCCCCCAGGCAGAGGCATGCAGAGTAGTCAGCAACATCATTCATTCTGATCTATCTTTATCCAACAAGACCTTTATGATTAAAAGCTTAGAGATTGTCCTGGAAGAAAACTTTTTTGAGTTTGACGGGCAGATGTATCAACAAGTACAAGGTGTTAGCATGGGGGCAGCCTGCGCACCGAGCATCACCAGTCTGTATATGGGCAACTATGAGAAATCTAACATCTTCAATGAGGTCGCACCATTTTTCGAGAATGTGCGGCATTGGTCGCGCTACATTGACGATGTCTTTTTCATCTGGGCTGGCGACCAAGACACTTTGAAGGACTATATTGAATGGCTCAATGCGGCTGATTGTAACATCAGGTTCACTGCCCATTTCAGCACTACTAAACTTGAAATTCTTGATGTGTGGGTGGAACACCAAGAATCAAAGCTTATGGTTTCTCTCTGTACAAAACCTACTGCTAGAAATACTCTGCTCCGTTTTGAGAGCTTCCACCCTAGGAGCCAGAAGGATAGGATTCCTTTTAGTCAGTTTCTGCGTTTACGCAGAAACTGTACCTCTATTAAGGATTACCTCCACAATGCAGAAACTATGAAGCAGAAATTCATCAATAGAGGATACCCTCCGAGGTTAGTCAGAAACGCCCTAAAAAGGGCACGGTTCTATAACTGAGACTCCATGTTCCAAAGTAAATCTCAGGAACCTACTGACAAACTTGTCTGTGTAACCAAACATTCGCCATTCAATAATAAGATCAGACAAATTGTCAACTCTGAGTGGCACCTTTTGAATTTGGGCGAACAATCATTGGCTCTGCCCAAACCAGTTTTTGCCTTCCGCAGGAACAAGAATCTCAGGAATTTACTGGTCAAAGCTAAGACCTCTGACCAGAAAACATGGCTACAAAAATCGATCGAAGGAGCCTCCCCTGTGAAGGGCAATCACAAATGTGGCACATGCCATGCGTGTGCCCATGCCATAGTTGATATTTCTTTTTGTGTGAATGGCTTCACTGCTGAACTTAAAGAGATGACTAATTGCAGGACGTCCAATTGTGTTTATGCTATCCAATGTCCCTGCTCACTGACTTATGTTGGTGAAACCTCGAGGAAGATTAGGGTCCGTATTGGAGAGCATAAATCCAACATTAGACGGCTCAAACATGCTGCTCCTCTAGTGGGCCATTGGGCGGAAAAGGACCACAAAAAGGGCGATCTACGTTGGATAATACTGGAAAAAATACAGCGTCAGAAAGGCTTGAATCCGGATAACACGCGTAAAAAACTTGAGGTTTTTTGGATTTTTGTCCTTGATACTAAGAATAGGGGCCTTAACGAATCCCTTCCATGGGAAAATGCTATCTTATAGGATCCTTCTGCCTTTATTGTTGACTGATGAATTCATTTAATATTTTCCTCTTTGTTTTACATTGGCAGTGTTTTTATTTTATTTATTAGTTTTTGTCTTTGTTGTCCTCTTTTATATTGTTTGCCTATATTGTTTTATTGGTTTTGTCGTTGGCAATATAGTGTATTGGATTATTGTCATACCCTGATTCCAATCTGTTCTTCAGGACTTTCTGTATCCACAGGACTGCTATTTCCGTCCTCGTATAGGCCCTTTTTTTGTTGTTTATGTGTATCGGTCTTACTGATTGGCTCGTTCTGACATGCCCCTGAGTTGATTTGTCCAGGTCTTGTTGTATTCACAGGATTTGTTGATTTGTGCTATCCGGACGTCGGCCGATCGTTTTTTGACGCTGAGTTTATCTATTAAGGTGATTCTATGTATTTCATGTATGGCTCCCCTTGTCAGCCTCGCATATACAGCTCTGTGTTTTTGTCTATTACTTTGAGCAACTTTTGTTTCGTTTTACTTAATCTGAGTCTTCTTTCTTCTTTTTTTCTTTCAGCATCTGTTACTGTTACATTCTTGCCGCGTTGAAAATGACTCCTTGACTCTTTAGCCATTTACTATTTGAAGGGGGCTCGCTGGAATCTATCTAGATCCAGGTGAGCTGGTTTTTACTCTATCAGGCGAATATTCTTACCTGATTAGTATTATCGCTTTGTTGACCGGAATTTTCTTAGAGTGTAGTCGTGCCTTTCAGAAAGGGTATGCAGCCATCCTCACCTGATTGATGTTTAGGCTGTTTGTGAATTCGCATTCACCTTTGAGTGCTAATGTGTCGCTCATTAAGGGACTTGTAGCGTTTTCTCCTTATATTAGTATTCTTCTACCTGGCTTTTTCTATCTTAGGCACCAGGAGAGCATTTGTAGGAATTTTCCCTCGTTGACTAAATCAAAAAAAGAAGAAAAGGAGTGAGGATAAAAACAAATCTATTTCTCATTAAGGGCAGCTGGTTCAATTTACTCCTGCAGATTTGACCTTTCGTGGAATCTAGGTAATTTCTCTTTTCCTCAATGCCTTGAAACTACACCAGCAGAGTCTCTAGGTTAAATAAAGCTATTGTTTGAATGGTGACAGCTGGCTGATTTACTTTCCTGAATATTGTTTTGAAGTGCTTTTTTGTCTGTTATCTTTCTACATCTTTATGCATTTTTTCCTTTTCTGGTTTTTTAAGTGGTTCCTCTATCTTCGTGGAACTTCATCTAGAATACATTCGCGCTGAACAGTTCTTTCTTTCTTATCAACGCAGGTAAGTCTTAGTTTGTATACCATCTTACATCTGTTCGTGCAGTCTTTGCATAAAGTTTTGTCATGTGTTTTTTTGATTCGTTTTCCTTTTTCTTCTTTCATTCGTTGTTATTTTTCCAATTGGTTTTTTAGTGCCTGTTTATCTACATTTGAGGTAAATAGAATTAAAAGGAAGAATTTATCTATTCATCTGTTCTAGGATTTGGCACTCGGTTTGGATTTTACTCGTACTTTGGCTGTTATTATATATAGTATACATAATGTATTGTATTTGGTAAGAAAAATCTTTTATACATGTAGACACCTAATTCGCTATTTTATTTCTACAGGTCCCATTTTTTGGTGTTTTTCTGTTATGCCCTGAAGAAGGTGGTACTCCCGACTAGGAGTTGTCTCACCGAAACGCGCGTCGGCGTTGTTGATCAGGCCCCCTCTACTCCCATTGATTGTATTTGTGTACTCCAGATATATGTTTTTACATTTATCCTGACCAACTATTAGAATACCTTGGGATTCTTCATTTCATTATTTTGAGTGGGGCTTATGAGTGTTTTTGGGTTGTTCCTGAATGAATTATGTGTTTATAAGATGTTGTATGAATGCAAGTTGTTTGGATTTGAATGTATGTATGTCTGATCAGAAATAATTTTCTTCTTTTTCTTTGATTGGGAACCTGTTTTTTCATTATTCCGTTGTGTATTCCTTTTGTATGAAATTTTGATATACACTGTGTGTCTAGAACATTTTATTATATAAACAAATTACATGATTCATTCATTGTGATCACTTTGGTGAAGAATTTGACAACTTTTTATTTATACATACTAAAAAGTAGCACTGCTAATGAAATAAAAGTATAAAAAAAACAAAAATTATTTTCTATAAATCTTTTTGGGTGTCTATATGTATATATATGCCATATTACCTTAATCCAGCCAGAGTGCCATTTCGTTTGCATTCAAACATTTGATACAATGTACATTTTTTCATTAATAGGGGTAGAGTATATTCTGTTGTGTTTCTGTTTCCATATTAGTATGTCACACTTAGGTAGGCCTTTATGCGCAATAAGGCAAGGTGCATGGTATTTAAAAGTTGGACACAGAGCCTTGATGAGCTACAGCGTTCAGCCTTACCCTGCTGATGGAAAAAGTGACTCATTCAGATCTTGGCGGTAATGGTCCTGCCATCACTTTTTTTATGGATTTCCCGTCAGCCTATAAGGTGATCTGCCCTCTCTATTTAGATGATGGTGGGTCCATGGTTGAAAGACTGCCCGAGTGCCGCCATCACTCTCTGAATTTGTCACCCGCGGTGACGCCGCCATGGGGAAAATGACTGTTGGAGGAAGTACCGTCACTTTCTCCGCTGGGCCAATTGGGATGTGCCTTCCCACCGACTTGACTGTGGCAGAAAATCCTCGACACTTGAGTTGGCAGATTGGAAGGGCTCTTAAGCAGAAACTCACCTTTTCTCACTTTCACACATCCTTTTCCACAGTGAACTCAATCTTTAAAGTACTGCTTCTGCTGCTGCTGCTGCTTGATGACAAAGAAAAATGACCCCGTCGTGGTCCGGAATTGAAGGTAAGCTCTTCATTTTCCTGTTACATCTTAACTTGTTAACACTTGCACTGGACTTGTGCAGGTTGAAATCTCTCTTGCACGCAATTGAATACCAATGTGCAATTCATATGTGTGTAACATTGATGTTTAAGAAATTTTAAAAAACAGCCTGTATGATTACTTGGTATTTCAAATCTTGGTGCAAGCTGCCTTCAAAAAATTAACATTTACACAAAAAGGACATCAATTCAAAAATCGAAAAGTGACCTTACAGGTGTGTTGAAATAAGTTCTGTAAATTCTCAAATTTAAAACATATGCATTACACATTATTGTGATAAGTGAAATGTAACATAATGTAGACAAGGTGTAATGTTTACTTTTTAAATACCTGTAAAATTCATGTCAGTTCCAAACTTGAATCAGTTAACATATTAATCCATGTAACATTTCCCCTTGTCTAGTGCATTTCCAGTATTTTATCCAATTTCAATTTTCATATAGTTTTTTAAGGTGTAATGCATATGTGTTCATTCTAATCACTTATCAAGTTTAAATAAACACATCAGTATTAATACAACATCTATTTGTTGGAGCAAGTGCCCATTGTCATGATCGATCCTTGCACCTACATTCAAATGACCATCAAACACAATTTTAACCAGTGTATGCACTTAGCAAAGTAGACATTAAAATAATCTGTTGTAGCCTGAAAGAAATTCACTATTTGCTGGTTAAGGAGAGATGCATTTTCAAGACCACGTGTCAAATATATAAACCTCTTAATAGGCATGGACCTAAGCTCCTACAAGATAAGTATTATTAGAATAAACCCTTAAGATCTTCTACAGCAAACCTGGTCTGTGTGCCCAGATTTAGGAAGGCTTTTCCCCAGATAGGTGAGACATAAATAATTGCACTTATCTGTATCTTTCCTTGCAGGCAAGAATTTTCTGCGTTTTTATTAACAATGTTTACAGCGCCAAGGTGTCCCCTGGGTGAACACTCGCACTTTATAAATATTTAAATAATAATAAATTTCCTGCCATAATGATAAATATAAATGTGTACTTCACATTTTAGTCGTACATATTTATAGGAATCATTGCAAATGAAAATTGTCAAGACAAAATTGGTGAACTGAAAATATTGGTTTATTCCCCAAATGGGATACTTCTCTTATGATGGAACTATAATATAATACACATGAAAGACCAAAAACTTCATAAGCTGCACTGTTGTGCTGTAGCACCAAACTTGCCTCCTAGGAAACTGCCAAGGGGAACCTCCTCAGGAAGCTGAATCTAGTGAACATAGAGTAGGTATCCCAATGACCTTTCTTGGGAGGGGTGGCCTTGAATTTGGGAGGGGTGTGTTTGGGATTGGGAGTGTTGGTTTTGGAAGTGATGGGAGGGCTGTGTTTGAGTTCTGGACAGGTGAGTTTGTGTTTGAGAGGGGTGGCTTTGCGTTTGGAGGGGGTGAAAGTAAGAGCAGAAATGAAAGCAGGACCAGGATAAAGGGTAGGAGGGACGGGAAAGAACTGGGTTTTGTAGGTGGGGTAGCTGCAGTGTGTGAGGCACATGTGTCTGCCAGTTGTACAGTTGCATGTGGGTCTGGTGTATGTTTTGTTCATGCAGTGTGTTTCTTGGCAGGTGTATGTTGGTCAGGTGAGTGTGTTAGTTTGTTTTTGGTGGGTGTTGTTTTGCATTCAAGTGTGTGCATTTGGATGAATGTGCTGTTGAGGAGGTTAGTGTGTTTGTGGTGCTTGGGGATGTGGTGGTGGGTGTGCTGCTTGTGGGTGTGCTTGTGGATGTGGTGGTGTTTGTGGGTGTCGTGGTTGGTGTGGTGCATGCAGGTGCACTGGTGGTTGTGGGTGTGGTGGCAGGTATGGTGCTTATCGATGTGGTGGGGTTGGGTGTGGTGATGCTTGTGGGTGTGGTGGTGGTTGTGGGTGTGAATATGGGTGGTGAGGTGGAGGTGGGCGTGGTGTTTGTGAGTGTGGTTATGGGGGTGTTGCTGTGGAAGTTGGGGTGGTGGTATGTTTGATGGTTTTGGGTGTGGTGGTGGTTGTTGATGTGGTAATGGGTGTGGTGATGGTTGTTTTGGGTGTTGTGATGGGTGTGGTGGCTGCAGTGGGTGTGGTTGTGATGTCTGTATGTTGTTTGGGTGTGTGCTTGTGTTTCTTGGTGTGTGTGTGTGTGCGTGTGCTGCTTGTGTCTATTGTAGTGGGCATGTGCAAAGGAGTGAGTGTGCTAAGGACAGGACAATGGGATTTGTCTCTGCAGGCCAGACATAGCACTATAAATGCCTTCCAGTTGTTGCATGTGACAACTAAGCACCTGGGTGGTTTTGTGGAGTGCAGTCTGGCCTACAGAGATGTTATGTAGGAGGTCAATAACCTCCTCACTCAGCATAGCCAGGGGGACAGTGGCAAGGGGTGAGGTGCCTGTAGCAAAGGAGACGCCACCCCTTCCAGTGCGGTGGGTTTGTTAAACTGGGGGAGTATGACAGAGGGTGGAGATGGTGCTCTGGGTGGCAGACAAGAATGCAGTTGGTAGAGTTCCTGTTGGGTCCACCACCACTAGGGAATGCTCACTTGTGGAGGCCTCTGAAGATGATATTGTTGAACTGGTGGCATCTGTTACAGTCTCTTTACCCTCCGTGCCACTGGATCCCTTGGTGTCAGTGGATCAGCACCTGAACCACAGTGGCCAGCTGCTTCCCCACCCTTGTGGCCAATGTCTCCTCCGCCTGTTCCGGATGATGCTGAAATGACATATACAATAGTGTTATTGAATATGTGTAAATAGAAATGATCTTGAACTTTGATTACAAAACATTTTCCAAGTTTTCGTATTTCAGCTGCTTCAAGGCTGTCAAACTTTGGTTCTGCATTAGCATAAGCTCATGCATGTAGGCAATATGTTTAGAAACCATTTGGTCATAGTTTTGTAATTCCCCATGATAGCTCCTATATCATGTATGACCTTGTCTTATATCAATTTGTATTTCTCTGCAGGAACTAGGAACTGGTTAACACCTCTGAATGGCTGGGCTTTGTTGATTAAAATAGTGAACTTATGTACCAAAAAGGATATAAACCAAATATAACTTTGTACAGTGTGTTTATAAGTCCCAAAAACATGTTATTTTTGTTCACAGAAATTAAAATATGAATCAATGCGTGTCAAGAAATACTGCAATGGTGTACCAATATTTTTATAAACTGAAATGCAATTGCCTTTGAGAATTTCTTTAAGTAACACATTTATATTTCAAATGTAAAAAATATGATATGGAACGTGTACTTAAGTAGCTTATTAATGTATCATGCACTGTGTAGATACCTATGCTGTTGGAGTAATTAAGAAAAATATTTTTGGGGTGGCATTGACAAATGACTTCTACAACATAAGTCAAATACACAGCCCTTGATACATTTCTAATCTACTTCAGTACAGAGCAAAGACATTTTCACATTTGACTCTAAAATGTCTTTAGTTAATTGAAGTTTGTTTTAGCATTGTGAAATTGTCTTACAAAATATGCTGGCTTTCATTTGCGGCAAAAAATGGCACACTGATTTACATATAATTTTAGTTTCAAATGTAATTCCCAATGTGCAACATATTACCCCTTGATGAATTCATACATTTGCATAATAAGTCATGATATGGGCCTGATTTTGAGTTTTCTAGATGGAATATTCCTACAAATATGTGATGGAATAATCCTTCTGCAAAAGCTTTTTTAAGTATACCATTTTCTTCCATCAATGATTTTTCATCTGGAAATAACAAAGGACATTGAAAAAGGGTTTTGGGTATGTGTTACTCTGTCACCAAAGACTTCACATTCCTGTCTGTGGTGTTCCAATAATTGAATGCCTCTTACAAATATTTTCCCAAAAACAGACTAGTTTATATGCACACTTGTGAAGGATTAAGACATCAAGCAAATCTGTTACTTTTAACATGAATTAAATAATATTTTGTAATCAAAACTAATTTGGGATATCTTTTAAATATAACGTGTAGCCATTTAATCTGATGTTACTTCTAGTGGACTTGCTCCTTTCACGGCGCAGCTCTGCCTGGTAGCTGCTGCTTCCCCCATTGCTGCTGCTGACCCTCTGTTCAGAAGTTCGAGGCCCTCCACCACCCACAGGCTCCTGCCTGTACCTCATACCTGATGGTCTAGTGGTAAAGCGTCACTGCTCTGCTGTTGAGCCCGCCCCTCTATCTCTTTATTCTGCTTTTTCTGCTTTCTGCCTTTATTTCTGCCTTTTTCCCCTGATTTTGCTTCTTTTCTCTTACCTTTCTTCACTTTTATTTGCTGCCTTCTCCCCTGCCGCTGCGATCCCTGTGGCCCCGCCCCTCCAGTGACCCTACTCGCTCCCCCGTTTCCTGCCTACCAGCTGTCCAGTCCCCCGCAGCACTACTTAATGGCCACTGTTTAGCCGCGTAGGAGGCACGCTCTGGGTGTGCCGCTGGCATGTTGAAGGCACGCCAAAGGCAAGCCCATCTGTGCCCGTTCATGCCTGGACTGCGCCCAGCGCCATGGACACTTATTCTCAGACCCTCCATCAATACTATGCATTCACCCTCCTTGCCCTTACACAAGACACAACGCTGACTGCCACCTTGCAGCTCTGAAGGACACCCAAGGAGCCTTCTCATGCCAGAACTGCAGCCACACCTTCACCCATGCCAACACATCAGCTCCTCTTGATGCTCAGTTGACCAACAGCGCACCCAACAGGCTCAACTGCATCCTCCTCAACACGTGCTCCGTACACAAACACGCCACATAAATCTGATACCTCCTCAACTCCATCGTACCAGACATCACCTTCCTCATGGAAACCTGGACCAACCCCATCTCAGGCCCAGACATCACCACCGCCATCCCAGACGGATACAAAATCACCCGCAAGGACTGCATTGACCGACCAGGAGGAGTCATCGCCATCACCCACAAGGACACCCTCCACATGACAACCTACTCAGATGACTCTACAACAACCATGGAACACCTTCAATTCCAGATCTAGAGCAATCCCAACACCACCCTCCCCGGTACCCTCATCTATAGGCACCCTGGTCCTCGATAGCCTTTCACCAACGCTCATCGACGTCATTGCACCCCAGGCCCTCGCTTCCACTGCCTACATCCTACTCTGTGACCTCAAATTTCACCTGGACAACCCCATGACCACAACGCTGCATTACTTCTGGAAAACCTAACCAACATCAGAGTGAAGCAGCTAGTCATGGCGGCAACCCACGCAGCAGGGCACACGCTCAACCCTGTCTTGACCACCAGCAGGAACATCACCTACAACTACACCACCAAACGTCTCTGGACCGACCACTACTGCGTGCATTTCACCTTCCTCAACTCTCCCATCCTACACCATCTCACCCACTGCACCCACTGCCCCTGTCGCAGCTAGAATAAGATCACTGAGGAACATCACACTGCCTTTCTCACCACCATCACACCGCCGTCCACAGCAGATGCCAGCATCTCAGCTCGCAACCTCCACCAATGGATCACTAAATGTACAAATCCCTGGGTCCACTCAAGAAGGCCTCTAGCAAGCCACACACCAAGAAAGCCAGCTGGTTTTCTCCTGACCTCGAGAAGAGATAGAGGAACAACAAACCCCAGAAACCCACGCAGCCTTCTGAATAGCTACCACCACACACCACCTACTCCTCAAATCCACAAAGGAAACAACCCTTCAAGACAGAATCCATGGCAACGCACACAACAGTAAAGAACTTTTTGCCATTGTCAAGAAGTTCTCCAGAATCAGCAGCGAGACCACGGACGTCCCCCCACCCAGGAACTCTGCGACAAACTTGGCACCTATTTCCACCACAAGATGAGACTGATCTATGACAGATTCAACACCCAAGATCCTGTCACCTAGCCCGACACCACACAGCACCTGAACCTAGCTGCCCAACTGGACTCTGCTCACCACAGATGACACACTAAAGACCATGAAGAGCATCCACTCCGGAGCCCCATCAAACCCCTGCCCGCACCACTTATTTCATAGAGCAGCCACCTCCATTGCTCCAACTCCAATGGAACCATCATCTGCTCCATTGAGACCCCACCTTCCACAACGACTGGAAACATGCAGAGATCAACCCACTCCTGAAAAAGCCGTCCTTAAACCCGACAGACCTCAAAAACCTCCAACCCATCTCTTTGCTCTCCTACCTAGCAAATGTCGCAGAGAAGGCCATCAACGCCCAACTCACTGAATTCATTGAAGTGAACCACATCCTGAACATCTTGCAATCTGGCTTCCGAAGCAATCACAGCACCAAGACTGCACTCCTCACTGCCACCGACGACATCTGTGCCCTCCTCGGCTGTGGTGAAATGGCAGCCCTGATCCTGTTGGACCTCTTGGCTGCCTTCAATACGGTCTCACGCGGCACCCTAATCACGAGAGTCCATGATGCCAGCATCCATGGCAAGGCCCTTGACTGGATCCACTCCTTCCTCTCTGGCGAACTCAATGAGTCAGACTGCCCCCTGTCCACTCCAAACCTACACAGATCATCTGCGGAGTGCTCTAGGGCTCCTCTTCAACGTCTACATGGCTCCTCTCACTGACATTGTAAGAAACCACAGACTTAACATTGTTTCCTATGCCAATGACACCCAGTTGATCATAGCCCTGACCAATGAACCCTCGGCCACCAGAATCAATCTGCATAGCAGGATGAAGGCCATTGCCACCTGGATGAAGGACAGCTGCCTCAAACTGAACTCGGACAAGATTGAAGTACTCATCATGGGACCCACCCCCTCTGCCTTGGATGACTCCTGGTGGCCTGCTGCACAGGGGACCTCACCCACCCCCTCAGACCACACATGTAACCTCAGCATCAAACTTGAATCCTCACTCATAATGAACCTACAGTTCAATGCCATATCCTCCTCATGCTTCCACACACTACAGTTGCTAATTAAGACTTTCAGATGGATCCCCACCAAAGCAAGAAAGATGGTCACCCATTCACCCATCACCAGCAGGCTCGACTACAGCAATGCACTCTACACTGGCATCACCCAGAAACTCCCCAGGAGACTACTGAGCATTCGAAATGCAGCAGCCAGGCTGGTCCTTAACGCGCCCAGCCAAAGCCTCATCCCTGAACATCATTGTGAACTTCACTGGCTCCCAGTCGACAAAAGAATTGCCTTCAAGCTCCTCACTCACGTCTACAAAGCCCTCCACGATGGTGGACCAACATATCTGTATCACAGCCTTGCATTTCACGTTCCAGCCAGACACCTCAATTCCGCCAGCTGGCCCTTGCCTAAGTTCCTCAGATCCACAAGACAAGACCCACAGGAAGATCCTTCTCTAAACTTGCCGCTAAGACCTGGAACACCCTACCCCTACACAACAGGCAATCCCCATCGCTGACTCAATTCAGGAAGGATGACAAGACCTGTCTCTTCGACTTAACCTTGACAGATCAGCAATCAGCAGCCCCCTGTTACCCTAAGCGCCTTGAGACCCTTCGGGTGAGTAGTTGTGCAATAGAAACCCCAGATTGATTGATTGATTAACTAGTAATTTTGGCTAACTTACTCACTCTTGTTTGTGTATAAATCCAACTTACCAATGTGACATTTGGAAGATCCACTGTATCATTAGTGTATTTTATGCTATGTCACCTATATTAGGGCTAGCCTTACATCAGTCACAAGAGTGAAGGAGCATCACACCTGACACAATAAAACTAGTGGCCCTCTTTGGTACAACTGTCCCTTAAAACATCAAACAAACTCATGTATATTTGTTGTTTAGGCAGGCATATGTCTGATTAAACCTGTTCTTTGGTAGTGAACAGAAATCATATACAAAGCACATCATCATCCACTTTGTGCAAAACATCAGGAACTCTTCTTCTGAGTTAGACATGTGTCCACCTTAACCCCTTCGCTGTGGCGCGAATTCCGCCGCAGCGCTGGAGGGTTTGGGGGGGTTGACGGCACCGCTGTGCTCATGACGGAACCACGCCGTCATGAGTCACGGGTGAGCTGTGCTCATGACGTCGTGGTTCCGTCATGACTCCACCCACTGCGCTAATCGCCCGCACATGCGGGGAATTAGCGCCGCATGGGAGGAGCGGCCGCCAACGGCCGCAGCATGACGGAACCACTCCGTCATGAGCACAGCGCACCCGTGGCTCATGACGGAGTGGTTCCGTCATGAGCGGGGAAGGGGTTAATGTTGATGGCAAAATTAGTTGCTGTTACAAAAATTTGTTAATTAACGTGTTGAACTCACACTACAAAAATGTGTTATTTAACTTGTTGAACTCACACTGGAACTGACCTCCTTGATGCTGCTGTTGGACTCACAACTACCCATCAAGCTCCGGATAGGTCACCACAATTATGTGGGACATTACAGGGGTCAGGGTGGTGCATGTGCTTTCCATGTTGGGAGGACTTGCCGAGCTGGACTTATGATGATTTCATGGTCCGGCATCGTAGGACCTTGTACCTCTTCCAACAGTGAATACTGCACCACTCATAAACCCCCAGGGTCAGCACCTTCTTGGCAATGGCCTTCCATATAATTTTTTTCCTGATGGGCATTGACCTGTATGGATCCAAGAGATAAAAGAAAAAGTAATTATTTTGTGACTAGTTGTTTGTCGGTATTGCTATACCACAGTTTTTCTACATCAATCACAAGCTACTTCTCATTAGTGAATATCATTGTGAAATACAGAAGACTAAACAATTTGTGCATTGTAACCAGACACCCCCATGCCCAGCTGCATTGACTTGAAACCTAATATCCATAGAGCCAGACCATATTGTTCGAACTAAATACAATGACTATGGGCACTATAAAAGGGTTGCCATGTGTGTCAGTGAGAGCGTGTTCTTTGGGAATGTGTGAACATGTGTACCTATGAAGGGATATATTGTATAGGTGATTTAGAGCCTGTGAAGTGTAAACTGTATAATCAATATGTCTACATATCATTTTTCTTCCATTTAAAAGCATTCAAAAGCATCATTTTGTTCACAACTCCAATTTTGAATGGACAAGGATATTTTTCTAAGAGTCCAATACCTCAGTGTTACAGTTGTTCATGTCTGTGACGCAGCCCAGGACTGGCCACAAATCTGACTGTGCACTCCTCATTGCCAGATCCTGCTATCTGTTGCCTGATGATCATGATGTCACATGTACACAGCTTTGTCTTAACTTTGAAATGAAAATATGACATGGTGCCCATTTGAAAAATACCTCAAGGCTGTGAACTACTTGTAAGGTAACTGTGCACTACTGGTAGCACCCAAACGGCTGGTTGGAGACACCTGATCGAGGCTGAGTGATATGTGGGATAATACACATAGTAAACATTATTTAAATTTGGTATTCAAAAAAATATATTTATGTACAGTATTAAATAAGGTATAATGTGTTTACTATTTTTACATGATGTGAATTTTCTACATTTCACATGAAAATTATACATATACATAGATATATCTCAAAATACACAACAAATAAAATGTAGGGCTCAGAACATACAGCACATACTAATGTCGTAGTATTCTCTAATTATATTGTGCTTACATATCCACACCATCATTGTTTTATGTAATGTAAAAAAAAAATGGCACTTCATTTAAATTACTACACTTCACTCAGGAACTCAAAGGGACATTTTAGCCTGTGTGTTAAAAAATAAAAAAAACAGTTAGATAGATGTACAAATACATTCTAAACATGTACCTATTCTTATAGGGAGCCAAAGAGCTGGCTGTACAGCGACAAAACCTCAGTTGCCAGCAACTCCAGCCGGGCCCTATCACCTGCTCTTTCTAACATCTTGGCTCACAAAGGTCAGAAACAGCAGAAAACGTTGAGGAGCTCATGTTGGCTGCAGATGTAGGAGGCAAGTGAGATTTTTTAGATGGCTTGTACATGTACACGACATACGCGATCGTCAACAGCGATGGACACATCCATTGACTGTCCTATGTCGCTTTCACACATGTTAGCATTTGGATGGGTCGTCATGAAGTTTCACACCCACTAGGTGGTCAACTTCTGCAGCGGTCAACTGATTCCAAATGTCCTGACAGCCTGGTTAGGCGGCCGCCATTTTACATTGTGTAATATTGTGTTTGTGACTGTTAAGTGTGTCACCACCATTCAAAATGGTGGCTACTTTGCTTACATGTGAAAATGTTAATGTTGTTTTAACAAAAAATTGTAATATAGTGTCGGAATTTGGTTCAAAGTAAGATTTGCGAGGTGGTGTGTATACCACTGTTGATGGTATTTGTGCAGATTTTTTTTATACTAACATTATAAGTTTCTGTATAATTATTTATTAAAAATATATATGTATTGTAGTGTGGTTTAATTTGAAAATATGTTTGCACACATTTACAATCTAACAATTTTTTTTTTCAATGCAGACATATGAACCCAGGTATAGTGAGAAGATGACAGCTTCAAGTGTTCCGAGCATTTCCAGACCTTGTCATCATGGAAGAATGGGACATTAGCAAATAATTCAGATTGAATAGTCAAACAATTCTTCATCTGTGTCATAAGCTGCAGCCAGATCCTCTGGCTCACAATAGTTATCCCACAACAATAACACCAGTAGTCAAATTAATGGCAGAACTCCATTTTGCGCCCACATGATAATTTCAATACACTGTGGCAGTAACTGGTGGAATGTCACAACCAACTGTCAGTGGTGAACTAATCGTGCATTTTTTTCAAAGGAATTAGCTTAAGTTGATCATTTTCCCACACTCTACCTCATTATTGTTTATATTATATCCTAATTAAGCAGATCACAATGTGCATATTTATTACTATAACATGTTTCACTCACTTACAAGTCTTTTTCACTAAAGCTCATACTTTCATTTACTTTCATTCAGTGCGACTTCCAGAATGTAATTAAGTTGATGCTAACAGCATCCTTTCATCTCTGGGTTCACTAAATAATCTATACACTCACCTTAATCTATGCAAGTCTTGGTTGAAATTAAAATTACAATGTTAACCATTATGACTTCATCAAACCCTTCCTTGTCTGACCTATTGCAGGAGTGCCTTAAAGTTAACAAGTACTGAAGATGACCTTATAACTAATTTCAAAAGATTAAAATGTTGTCAAGAATATTACAAACAGGATCAATCACCAAATTAAAATTGAAGCTGCGAATGTGAGTGTACCTCTTACACACTGCTCTAACTACATATATATGTGCTGTTTAATTTTAGGTTTATACTTTTTGAGTCACTGATATCACCATTTTCTTGTGTAAACACTGAGGATATTTACAATTTATAAAAATAAGTTTCTTCTTTTATCATGCTAACATTTGGATTCTTTTTGACATAATGACAACTACCACCTTGCAGCCGCTTATACCGCCCCCCACCCCTACTTAAATGGCAGCCACGGTGTGGTCGCACAGCAGACGCAGACCCGACCGCAATCAGTGCCAGGGGACCCTGGATCTCCCACCATCCACCGCTACAGCTGCCCTCCACGCACTCAACCCCGGAAGACCCAGAGACTGCCACAAGGCCACGCCAATTAAGACCCATGGATAGTTCTGCCTCCACTGCCGCCAGACCGACCTCCAACGCCACAAAAACCAACACCGGCGACACCCTAAGATGCATCCTCCTCAACGTGCGCTCCGTGCACAAACACGCCATGGAGATCTGGAACCTGCTCGACTCTCTCTCCCCTGACATCACCTTCCTCACGGAGACCTGGACCAATGCCTCATCTGCCTTCGACATCAACACCACCATCCCGGACGGATACAAGATCCAGAGGAAGGACCACCTCAACCAGCAGGGAGAGGGCCTCACCATCGCTCACAAGAACACCCTCCAGCTCACCACCTCCAGTGAAACCTTCCCCTCTGCCAAACACCTGCACTTCCAGATCAAGACGAGCCCCAACTCCAAGCTCTGGGGAACCCTCATCTACAGACCCCCCGGACCCTGGGCTTCCTTCGCCTCCGCCATCACTGACCTCATCGCACCCCATACCATCGCCACAATTCACTACATACTCATTAAAGTCCTGAACTTCCACCTCGACAACGCCAGTGACCCCAACTCCACCACCCTTCGCGACAACCTCACCAACATCAGACTCAAACAACCCATCTCCACAACAACCCAGAGGGCAGGCTACACCCTTGACCCCATCTTAGTAACAGGGAACAGTGTTCACTTCAGCCACACAATGCAACCCCCATGGACCGACCACTCCTGTGTACATTTCACCATCGACAAACCCAGGGCACTCAAACCAGCCCCACGCCCACCACAAAGGGACTGGAGCAAAGTCACCGACGACCAACTCAACTCCGCCCTCACCCGACACAACCACACTTCGTCATCCGATGCCAACATCGCAGCCAGAGAACTCCACACCTGGATATCCAAATGCGTAGACGAGCTCGCCCTGCTACGCAACCCCGACAAACAGCACCCCAGGAAAGCCGCCTGGTTCTCCACAGATCTCCAAGAAGCCAGATGCACCTGCAGATGCCTGGAGAAGAACTGGAAAAACACCAAGACACCCGAAAACCACACCGCCTACAAGGATGCCATGACTGACTACCACAACCAAATCAAAGCCACCAAGAGGACTTTGATCCACACCAAAATCCTCGCCAACTCCACCAACTCCAAGGAACTCTTCACTGTCATCCAGGAATTCACCAATCCCAGCAGCGAAGCCACAGACATCACTCCATCCCAAGACCTCTGAGACAAGCTTGGAACTTACTTCCACCTCAAGATCAAAAACCTCAACGACAACTCCATCGACCTTCCACTTGACACGACCACCTGCCCGCCCCCCAGGCGCACCAGCCAACCCACCATATTCACCTGGACGCCGATCACAGCTGAATACACCACCTCAACCATGAAAGACATCCAATCAGTGGCCCCCACCGACCCCTGTCCCCTCACATCTACCACAGAGCTGCCACCGCCATCGCACCCGAACTACAATGCACCATCAACACCACCCTCGAAACAGGCACCTTCCCAGATAACTGGAAACGTGTAGAAATCAGGCCCCTGCTCAAGAAGCCGACAGCTGACGCCACCGACCTCAAGAACTACCGGCCCATCTCGCTCCTCCCCTTCGTGGCCGAAGTCGCAGAGAAAACAGGGAATTGACACGATTCATCGAAAACAATGCCATCCAAGACCCATCCCAATCTGGATTCCGAAGCAACCACAGCACAGAGACTGCCCTACTCGCGCCCACTGATGACATCCACACCCTCCCGGACCAAGGCCACTCCGCAGCCCTCATCCTCCTCGACCTATCAGCAGCCTTCGACACCGTCTCCCACCGCACACTAATCGCTAGACTACACCACGCCGGCATACAAGGAACAGCCCTAGACTGGATCTGATCAGTCCTCACCTAAAGAAGCCAAAGAATCAGACTGCCATCCTTCCTCTCCGATCCTACTGAAATCACCTGCGGACTGGAGTCCCACAGGGATCACCACTGAGCCCGACCCTCTTCAACATCTACATGGCCCCCCCGCTGCCATCTTCTGACAACACGGCCTCAACATCGTCTCCTATGCCGACAACACCAAGCTCATTCTCTCCCTCACCAAAGACCCCCCACCGCCAGACTCAACTTCCAGAAAGGAATGCAGGAGGTCACTGTCTGGATGACCTACAGCTGCCTTAACTCAACGCCGAGAACACATAAGTCCTTGTCCTCGGAACCACCCCCTCAGAATGGGACAACACCTGGTGGCCCTCTGCCCTCGGAAGCCCACTGACCCCTGCAGACCACGCCAAAAACCTCAGCATTGTACTCGACTCATCCCTCACCCTGAACCGACAGATCAACACCATCACCTCCAGCTGCTTCAACACCCACCGCATCCTCCACAAAACCTTCAGATGGATCCCCCGGAATCAAGGAAGACAGTCACCCATGCACTCATCACCAGCAGACTGGACTTTGGAAACGCTCTCTACGCCGGCATAAACAAGTCCCCACTCTGAAAACTCCAGATGATACAGAACACCGCCACCAGACTCGTCCTCGGCATCTCCCGGCACAAACACATCAGCCAACACCTACGAAGACTCCACTGGCTCCCCGTGGAGAAAAGGAAAGGGTCACCTTCAAAATCCTCACCCAACCCTACAAATGCCTACACAACACCGGACCCAAATACCGCAACTTCCATGTATCCAAAAAAATATCCGATCTTCCAACCTCGCACTGGCCAAAACCCCACGTATCAACAAAGCCAGAGCAGAAGGAAAAACCTTCTCTCACACTGCGGCCAAAACCTGGAACGAGCTCCCGGTAGACATCAGACTCGCACCCTCCCTGAACACCTTCAGGAAGGCTCTCAAGACATGACTCTTCAGCTAACGGACATGCAAACGCCCCCCCTCAGCGCCGCCTTGAGACCTTTACAGGTGAGTACATGCTTATCAATCCCTGATTGATTGATTGATTGATCGATTGATTGATTGAATGACAGGCCACATATGGTGCAATCATACATTCACTAAAAAGTGAAAAAAATGTTACTTAAGTGAATCCCTATTGAGCTATGATTTTACCCAAGAAGCCTTGTGAGAAAAGGCATGATTTCCATCCATGGACCTTTAGTCTTAACATGTGTCAGAATTGTATGAGCATATTTATCATTTCAGGTAGGTTACCCCGGGTCCTGAAGGTATAAGAGTGGGACGTCTATCTGTAGTGAATGACATGATGTCTGCTTGGTGGTAGGATATTCCATTATTGATCCCTATTTCTTATTATATATGGCAGCGGTTGCCTATTGTATCTGCTATGGTCCTATGGTGATGGAAAACAGTATTGGCAAAAGTGGCCTTTCTTTTTTCATGCCCCTCCTTTTTGGGCCTATGTTCTGTAATGTTGAGCCCTGTCCTGAATCTAGCCAATGACTGGGCACACAAAATGTGTATTAATTTACAAGTCCCTTCTCCCATCCCCACACCTTAAGCACACAAAAATAATGAGACCATAATACAGTTTAAAATGCCTTCTCTATATCTAGGGAGATGATTGTTTGCACTGATCCCTCCTAGGCAGTCTCATCAAGGATGTGAAAAAAACATCCGGAGTTGAGCTTTGTGTGTTGACAAGATTAAAGCCGAATTTGGTCATGGTGTATTAGCACCCATTTCCCAAGATGTCTTTTTGGGAGTCAAATGTAACATTGGGATGGCCTGTAAATATTCCCTAATATGCCTTATGTCTGTTGAAGGGGTGGTGGTATTTAATTTCTTATAATATTATGTGACTAAGGAACATGGCGGCCAGCTAGGTAGCCAGTCGTGAGTCGTCTGCCCTCTAGCCTCCGTTATGGGCTCCTGGGGCTGAATTCCCCTGAGTTTGTGCATACCTTCATCACTGATCGCTGGCTGAGGATGGGACCACTGGTCTTCTGCTGGATGTCGTCTTCGGTCCTTTTTTGTGGCCTCTGTGTGAACGCGATGAGTTACATTACCTTCCTGTGCAGTGCGGCTGCTTGAGGCAGCTTGATGCGGAGCTGGGACCTGACGCAGCTGCGGCGTCGTTCCGCTTCGCCGGATGGCTGCAGGCAGTGTGTGGCGCCTTCGGCTCCCCATAGCTTGGGGAGGTGAGGATCCTTGGGTAGTGAGAGCCGAGAAATGAGAAACAAGAGACTTCGAGACAAAGGATTTGGAAGACTGCCGCTCCGGTGCAGTGCGGTAAGGGGGAGGGGGTAACAATTAAAAATTTGCGAACATTCGTGACAAGAATTTTCCAATTCTATTAAGGACAACGGAGGCGAGGATTATGCTTCTCAATCTTTACTAGGAAGCTCACAGCAGCCAATAAAAACAGAGATAAAAACCACGTGACAACCATAGAGTCTCGTCCATATAAGGTCCCTGTCAGCACATAGAGTCCTCTTTCTTTGTAACAGTAGATAAGTCCATGCACTACCTGTTCCTGAGGATCACCGATAGCTAGGGCCTTCTCCCACCAATGAACTGTGCGCCCAACGGGGCCGAACTTCTCACTGGATCCCGGTCCAGACAACTTGCTTGAGAGCGGAACAACAAACTGCGAAGCGTCCCATCGCCGATAAACCATAATCAGGGTTACTTGCTGTCATTACCTGAAAGAAAGGAAACACCCGTAAAAACCGCTCGAGGTTGTGAAAACAACAGCAGTACATCACGAGAAATTTGGGTGGGAAAAAGATACACAGCAATGCAAATACATAGCATGATCAAATACATACAGCATCATAATCTCGAAAGCGAATATGCAATCTATAGCAGTACATCCAACAATGTGTATCTCTGGGTGGGATAATCCTCGCCTCCGTTGTCCTTAATAGAATTGAAAATTCTTGTCACGAATGTTCGCAAATTTTTAATTCTATGTCAGGACCGGAGGCTCCGATTATGCTTGTTCAAAGCTGAGCCACCACCATTGAAGCAACATTGACAATCGGCTTATAGTAAAACGTTTTAAAAGTATTCTCATTAGACCAGTCAGCCGCACTCATGATATCCGCTAGGCTGACACCCGTTACAAATGCTTTGGAAGCCATGGCTCCGCGCGCAGAGTGTGCCCCAAACTTGGAGATATCAATCCCTGCTTCGCCCATGAGCCAGCGCATCCACCGCGATAAGGTAGCTGGAGTCACTTGGCGAAAAGTCTTCTGCAAAGCAATAAGTAATTGCCCCTGCAAATTAGCACGAAATTCCTCAGTACTCACCTCGTAATCCTTCATACATTGCACCACACACAGTTTAGGATTGTTAGGAAAAACCGGGTACGTGACTGAAGTAGTGTTACACTTCGTTCTCCTGGACAAAGTGAAGGACACCCCTTCAGGGGTAAATCTACGCCCCGCTAAATCAAGCGCTCGGACGTCAGAAACCCGTTTGCAAGAAACGAGACACAAGAGCATAGTCAGTTTGGCCGAGAGTTGTTTACGAGACAAGAACCTATTGGATGGCCAGGATTCCAGGAATCGGAGGACAAGAGAAACATCCCACAGGTGAGAGTACTTTGGGCAAGGGGGTTTCACCATCCTGACTCCCCTCAGTAATTTATATACTAAAGGATGTTCCCCAATGGGCTTACCTTCTACAGGTAAATGTCCCGCCGATATGGCGGACCGAAAGTTGTTGACCGTCCTGTACGCCAACCCGGAGTACGCCATAGAAGCCAAAAAGTTGACCACTAAAGACACATGTGCCTTAGCGGGATCCACGTCCCGTTGAGCGCACCAATCACACCGCCTTTTCCAAGATGAGGAGTATCGCTTGTGGGTATTGGCCGACCAAGCTTCTTTGATGAAGTTACTAGCTTCTCGTGAAAGGCCCGGGACACTCCACCTGTCCCTGAAACCCGCCAAGCAACGAGAGGAAGCTGGCCCGACGCCACCAAAGGGTGAGGATTCTGAAGAGGGTCCAGCAATAGGTTCTGCAACTGGGGAAGAAGAATCGGGATCGCGCAACTCATGTCTAGCAACACCGGAAACCAAGCTTGAGCCCTCCATAAAGGAGTGATCAAAATGAGTTCCGCCTGAAAGGCTCTTGCTCGCGCTAGAACCCGTGGGATCATGAGAAACGGGGGAAACGCATAGCAGAGGGACCTCGGCCATTCTTGCAGGAATGCATCCGTGGCTAACGCCTCCGGATCCGGCCTCCAACTGAAAAACTGGGGAACCTGTCTGTTCAGTCGGGACGCAAAAAGGTCTATCTGGCAAGGGCCCCAAAGATGGGTCAGGCGCCGAAACACCGTGGGCAACAGCATCCAGTCGCTGGAGTCCTGCAGATGGCGGGAATTCCAATCGGCCACTTGGTTGCTGGAACCGGGCAGGTATTCCGCAACCACTGAAATTCTGTTCTGCAGACAGAAGTGCCAGAAGTCCTTGGCGATCTCCGCCAACATCCGCGACTTGGTACCGCCCAGCTTGTTGACGTAACGTACCGCCGAGATATTGTCCATCCGGAGGAGGATACAACAATCTGCTTTCTGAGGCGAAAGACATCTGATCGCAAAAGAACCAGCCAACAGTTCCAGGCAGTTGATATGCAATAGAAGTTCTTCCGGCGACCAGCGACCACCCGTGGACAACGTGCCGCACCGGGCTCCCCAACCCCACCGGCTGGCATCCGATTCGATTACCACGTCCGGGGTCGATCCGAATAGCGCCGGGCCGTTCCAGGCCTCCATGTGGTTTAACCACCAATCCATCTCCAGTCTTGCCTCCTCTGAGAGAGGTATCTGTTCTGAGTAACTGAGACCTTTCCGGAGATGGCGGATCTTGAGCCTCTGAAGGGCCCGATAATGAAGGGGGCCCGGGAAGATCGCTTGGATGGAAGAAGCCAGGAGCCCCACTATGCGGGCTAAAGATCTCAAGGATGTCGTCTGCTTGCGCAGGGTGGACCGCAACTCTTTCTTGATTGCCCTGACCTTTGGCATTGGCAGCAAGAGTTGACACGTTACTTAATTGATCGTAAACCCCAGAAATTCGATGGACTGAGAGGGGGTTAACACTGATTTCTGCGGGTTGACAATGAACCCCAAGCCTTGCAATAGGTTGATCGCCCAATTGAGGTGCGTTTGGACCGTCTGAGGGGAGGACGCCAAAACAATTATGTCGTATATTATGAGGCGGACTCCCCGGGCCCTGAGAGTTTCCACCACTGGTCTCAGGAGCTTCGTGAAGCACCACGGTGCCGACGACAGACCGAACGGGAGGACCTTGTACTCGTAGCATACCTTTCCCCAGACAAACTGCAGGAACCTCCTGTGGGGGGGAAAAATGGGAATGGAGAGATACGCGTCTTTCAGGTCCAAACGGACCATCCAGTCTCCTTCCTGGAGAAGGTCGCGCAGTAGATGGGTCCCTTCCATCTTGAAGTGTCTGTAAACAATCCACGAGTTGAATTCATTGAGGTTTAACACCAAGCGGGAACCGCCCCCTTTCTTTTCTACGAGAAAGACAGTGCTCACGAAACCGTGAGGGTGGACCTCGGAGGGAGCAATCGCGCCCTTCTGCAACAAGGAATTGATTTCTGCCGTGATAAAGTTCTGATCTTGTCGGGAAAAATACAGAGGGGGGGGTGCGGGAGTGTTGCAAAGGGGAGGCGTACATCTCCAGCCTGTACCCCTGTACCGTCTGCAACACCCATGCATCTTGCGAAATTTCGCGCCATTTGTTTAGAAAACATGCCACTCTGCCCCCCAACGTCACCTCCGAAAAAGGAATGAGGTTCACCTGAGTTTCCGGCATCATGCTGGTTGTTGGAGTTTCCTCCAAATCTGCCACCTTTGCGGAACCTGTTTCTGGAACGTCGCGAGGGGTAAAAGTTGGAGGTATTGGCTGAGTTGTCTTGATAACCTCCTCTTTGTTGACCACGTTGGGTGCCTTGGTTATACCCCCGGCGAACGAGCGCCCCCGGAAGCGTCCGGCCCAGCCAAAAACCGGGCGGAAAGCCCGCTTTAAAGAACCCTGGGCCTTGTCAAGCCCACTAAATGTGGCAACAAACTTGGTCAGCTCTTTGAGAAAAGGCTGACCAAACAGGAGACCTTGAGCTAGCGGACCCGATTCAGATGTAGATAATTCGGCCAGCCTGGGATCCAACTTTAAGAGAATGGACCTGCGCCGCTCCGTTGACAATGCACAATTAGCATTGCCCAGTTGGCACACTGCCCGCTGCGCCCAGCCAATCAACTCATCAGGGCTAATTGCAATGGAGGATTCTTTGGCCCTAAAGCCGAGCTCGAGAATCTTGGTCAGATGGCCTATGACGTCCAGCAGTTTATCCTGGCAGGATCGCCAGGACCTGTCCAAACCTTTCTTAGGATCTTTCGAATACTTTTTCAAGTAAGTCAACATGGACGGATCCACCTCCGGGGTAGCCGCCACCTTATCCGCCAGTTCAGGCCGAGGGCACTCCGACCGCAGTCGTGCCCGCACGTCCGTGTCAAACGCTTGACGTAGGTGGGTCTGGACATATTCCGCCACCTCTTGGGGTGGCCGCCAGGATGAGGAGTTAGGGTGGATAATGTCCGCTGGCTCAAACGTGAGAACCTTAGGTGATGTGGACGGACCAGAATGCTTTTCCTTCCTTGCTTTCTTGGAAGGGCGAGGGGATTCATCCTCGTCCGTAGTAGGGTCAGGCGTGGTGTCTTGACCATCATCCTCCTGGGAGATCTCAGTAATTGTCGCCTCTCTACTAGGAGTAGATCGCTCTTGCTCCGCCATCGATCTTGCGAGCTTAGCGAAATCTGCAGCATGGGGATTCGCTCTTCCCTTACCCCCAGGTGTAGGACGGGAAGTTGAGGATGGAAGCCAGCCTTGTTTCTTTGCGTAAGAGCAAAGATGGCGCTTCAACGGCGCAATCGCCCTCACCAACGCGGAATTGACTGAGTGCTGCACCCCTGCGTCCAATGCCTCTACGAGGTCATATTCCATAGACCCTGAAGGGTCTTCATCATCATAATAATAATAATCCTCTTCATAGTATTCAGACATAGTTGCCACACTGTGAGCAATTAACGACCCTGAGGATTGCTTGTGATGTCCGTCAAGTTCACAATCAATAGTCCCACACAGGAGATCAGGGGAGTGGTAACCCCAGGCAAGCCCCAATACAGTCACCAATGGTGACACAAAATGATAATGTTTAGATGTGGAGGGAGGGAGGGCTTGCACAACAAAACCCCACTCTAGGCAAAGCCTATGCTGAATTATATAGCCCCACTGATTGCAGAACAGAAGGGCGTCTGGGGAGCCAAAACGAGCCTTTTTCGCCGAGAATCGGCACAAATACGGGTCATAAGCAGTCAACACACTGCTCCGGTGTTCAATTTAAGCCCGAATGACTTTCGCGGGCAAAAATGGCCGCCGCGCATGCGCGCTGGCCCAGGCTCTCACACTCAGTAAAAGAGGACTGCGCATCAGGCAGACGCGCGTCCTCGCTCCCCTAAACCTCCCGCTCCACGAACCCGTGCGACGTGAGGAAACAAACTCACCGACAGGCTACACGGGAAGCGCTCGCAGCGCGTCAATATCAAAGGCAAACGGCAACGAAAGTAACAGCGGCGAGGTGAAAACCCTCGTACCACAAAATCGCGTTAACCGCGATCGCGCGTCAAAGGCAGCGCATCATAAAACAACAATAGCCGCAGCATACAAGCGTGTCAATAATCACAAGTAATACCAATTAAAATAATTAAACAAGTAATACCACACTGTAAGAGATAATAAACACAAGGTACTTAACTGGCTGCGGAGCACCAAAGAAAGAGGACTCTATGTGCTGACAGGGACCTTATATGGACGAGACTCTATGGTTGTCACGTGGTTTTTATCTCTGTTTTTATTGGCTGCTGTGAGCTTCCTAGTAAAGATTGAGAAGCATAATCGGAGCCTCCGGTCCTGACATAGAATTTGGTCTGCTATTCGCCTAGTCAGCCCCTCATTGTACTGTAAGTCACCGTGACTTTGCGGACTTTGTCGAGGACCTTCTCTTTGAATTGTTTAGTATACTTTTGTTTAGTTCCTGGATAGTTTTCCATTCTTTCCTCTAGGGTAGGGGTATAGAGTCCTGGGTTCTGGATGTGCGGTGCCTCAGTATTTTTGCTATTTAGAGCAGCGGGGGCACTTGCTGAGTGTTGTCACGCCCGGTGCTTTTCTCACAACCAGCCTTCTGGTTATTTACGGACTACTGTAGGGGCAGTCTCTATGATATCTCTTATCCTGAAACGAAGTCCCACACCACATCTAGGTATTATTTAGAGCTGAATACAGCGCTAGGCACTGTCTTTCAAGGTGTTTTAGAAAGGAGTTACCCAGCGGCCAGTCTTGTTACATTTAGTAATCATTCAACTACAATAAGCAAATTAAGGTATGAGATCGCACCTTACTCCATGGAGTTAGTCACACAGCAATCTGGACAATCTGAGGAAAAAGGGAATCAGCCTTCCAAGGGAGGTCTACCAAAGCTAAATAAATCTGTACTTGGTGCCCCTACCACTGAGGTACCACTGGGCAAAAGATACAAATTAAGATCACGTACCGTCTTGGGAGGTGAACCTCCTGCGCAACAACCTAAACAACCTTGTAAAGCAACTGAGACTTCAGTAAATAATCACAAGCATAGGAAACCTCTCTATAAATCTGGGAAATCTACTCCTGTGAAGGGCAGGAAGAAAAATAAGAACCAACTCCTCTCAAAAGTGACTCCCTCACTTAGGTCATACTTTATGGCTAACACTCAGGGCAATATTGAATCCGTAAAACAGGCTGCATCAGTGTCGGTGTCAGGTGAATCCCTGGAACTAAATCCTACCATTTCTCTTTCTAACCGATTCTCTCCATTAAGTGAGACAGCCACTATGTGGGGGGGCTGTCAAGATGAATGAGATGTGCTAGGGGATACGTCTTCAGTGGTAGCAGTACAGAGCTCGGACACATTACACAGGAACGGTAAGGCCGCTATCGACGGAGATTGGAGTTCGCTTCTCCACCTCCCAAGCAAATCAGCAGAAGATTCAAGATACCCTGCAACAGCTTAGAGGAAAACTTGTTGGCTCTGACGCATCGGATGGAGGCCCTTGAGAATAAATTGGGGGAACTGGGTTTGTAGGTTAAAGATAACACCCATGAAGTGTTTAGACTGAAAGAAAGAGAGCGGATTTGGCAGAGAGATTGGAGAGGCTCGAAAATATCTTGAGAAGGAACAATATCAGGATTTTAGACTTAAAAGAAAGGCTGGAAGGTGATAATTTAAAATCGTATGTAATAGACAGTTAGACTAAAACCTTCCCCCAGGTCGCCACAGCCCCTGTTTGGGAAACTGAGATTCAGCGAGTCCATAGGGACCCCTTTAAGTTGAATTCCGCTCGGAAAAAGCCTAGGAAATTCATAGTATGTATCCAATCCTATCTTCTTAAGGAGCAACTACTGGGGGCGGCCCTTAAACTTAAGACTATACAGGTCCAGGATGCCTCCTTCAGAATACGGTCTGATATTTCTCGGGTTACAGAAGATAGGAAATGGGAATTGGGTAAGCGGATGGATGCATTAAGGGACCAGGGAGCTCAAGTTCAGTTGCGGTTTCCTGCCTTTCTAAAAGTTGTATGGGCTAATAAAACGTATAACTTTAGGTTCCCGGAGGGAGTAGATAGCTTCTTGGCACAAACCAAATCCAACCTATAGTTTATAGATTAAGTAATTCGGCGTCTATTGTTATTTTGATTTTTCTATTTATGGAGGAGGCTGGAGGGCTCCGGCTCAAAAGGCAATAGTCTATTTCTGATGGGTAGTCAGGGAGGGTTCCTGTGGGGGGGTTAGGTGGGTTGGGGGATTTTTCACGTTTGTTGCTGGGGAGCATTGGGAACTTTGTTTAAAAAAGATGACGTAACAACAGTCTCATGTGACATAACAACCTCCAGTAGTTGCAGCAGAGGGTGGAGTAAGGACAATGGTGGGGGATAGATTAGTTCTGGGAGGGAATCGGCATCTTGAATTTTTAAGTTAGAATATTAATGGTTTAAGAGTTAGAGGAAGACAGCGCCTGATTCTCCAGTACTTAAAAAATAGTTTAGCTACGATCCTTATGAGCCAGGAGACCCATCTCTTACAATCTGAATGTAAAGCATTATTCGGGTAACAAAGATGGGTTGATAAGAATATAGCCTCGGACCAGCAATGTTGCTCGAAGGGGGTTGCTGTTATACTTAAAGCGAATTCCGGAGTCGAGCTCATTAAATCCCAGGTAGATGATAGAGGACACTGGGTTATTGCGGAAATTAAATGTCAGCAGTCTAAATACACTCTCTAGTTATTATGGTCCTAATGAGGACGACATCATGACTCTGAACAATCTTTGTTTTGCCTTGGCCGATTATGAGGCTCCTCTGATATTGGGAGGAGATTTCAATGTGCTTTTAAATAACAAGCTAGATAGGTCCTCCCCTCGAACACATGTAGCAGTTCCGCGCGTTAAAGCCCATCTTTTGATTATACTAAAAAATCTTAACCTCTGTGAAGTATGACGGCAAAAAATGGGTGCGATTAGGGAGTACTCCTTTTATAGTAAGAAGAATTCTCCTCATTCCAGAATTGATTATATATTTATGGAGCACTCAGAACTCGATAAGGTAAGTCTAATCGAATATTTGCCCATGCACCTTTCTGATCATGGTGCCATAGCTCTTAATTTGAAACTCCCTCTAGAGTTCCCCCTGAGGAGATGGACTTTAAATAGGAGATTTCTTCTGCAATATTCAACTCCAGGTTTTTTGAGGTTAGAAACAGCTAGCTTCTTTCAAGATAACTTGGGCTCGGCCCCTTTGCAGATTGTGTGGGATACCTTTAAGGCTTGGCTGAGAGGGACACTAAAAGGGGAAGTTATGGGCTGGGCTAGGACCTAGAGGAAAGAGCTGGCTGACTTAAAACTACAGCTAGCAGGGACAGAAGCAGAATTAAAGGATAGGTGTCCTCCTCGAACAGAGAATGATAACCTAATAAAGAGAGTGGAAGAGTTGCAGTTGAAGTTCAGACCTAAGTCTGAAGAGATTATACTTCAAAAATGGGAGGCTAGTAAAATGAGGGATTTTGAGTAAGGGGAGAACTGTGGCAAGCTTCTGGCCATGAAGAACAGAGTTGATAGATCTTATAATTACATTAGTAAGATTAAAGTTGGCACACACACCACAGAGGATAAAGGGAATATACAACAGGCTTTTGCGCAATTCTTCCAGGAGCTATATCGAGAAGATCTTCAGGTTGCCGAGGAACACATTGATAGTTGGCTCAAAGAGAAACAGCTCCCAAAAATAACTGAGGATAGTAAAAAAAAAATCTTACACTAGAAATAACAGGGAGCGGGATATTAACTGTTCTAGACAGAGCTAAGAAAGGGAAAGCGGCAGGCCCCGATGCAATCCGGATTGAGGTTTATGCTGTATTGAGGGAAGATGTCATCCCGGTCTGGTTGAAACTGTTTAATGAGATCTTAGATGGTACCTCCCCTTTACCTGACTCCTGGAGAGATGCAGTTATTACTCTGATTCTGAAGCCCGGTAAGGATGCAACCCAGTGCCAGTCATATCAGCCAATTTCATTATTAAATGTCGATTATAAATCTTTTCAGGGATTTTGAATAATCGGCTTTGTAAGATCATAGGACCAATAATCCAAGAAGATCAAAAGGGTTTTCTTCCGAGCAGGCAGATGTCGGAACTGGTGCACACTTTAATTGGGGCTGCTGATCTGGCATCGTCACAGTGTCTCCCTCTTTCAATTATTACTGTTGACGCGGCCAAGGCCTTCGACTGTGTGAATTGGCATTTCCTGGATAGGTCCTTAATGGTCTTTGGCTTTAATAACGGTTTTAGGGAAGTTCTAAAAAATAAATATAAATCCCCAGGGATCAGATTCTGGTCAATGGTAGCCTTTCTCCTGTTGTTAAAATAGGGCGTGGCACTAGGCAGGGCTGCCCAGTGTCCCACATTCTTTTCGATTTATATATCGAGCCTTTAGCCCAGAGTTTAAGACAGAATAAGAAGATTGCTCCTTTTGCAGTAAATGGGTTTGTGAGGAAATTAGCACTATATGCAGGGGATTTAATTTTATTATCCTCAAATGTCAACATTACACTTCCGTAGCTTTTTGTTGAAGCCCAGATGTTTGGGAAATTCTCCGGCTATGAAATTAATAATGACAAAACTGAGATTATGTCATGGAACATCGCTGATCAGGAGGGGATTTTTGCCAAGGAGATCAGATATCTTGGAGTTATAATAACCCAGGATCTCAGAGAAATTCCAAAAATTAATTTATACAGAGTTTCGAAAGAGGTTGATGTTCTATTAAAAAGATGGCAGAATATCCCGCTCTCCCAGTATGGACGGGTTAACTTGATTAAAATGTGCGTGCTTCCGAAATATACTTATGTGTTTAATAACATCTCCCTAGAATTTGCAAAAGTTGACCTACTTAAAATTCAGGGCAAGATATCCTCCTTTATTTGGGCAGGTAAAGGGATCAGGCTGTCCTGGAAAAAACTAAGGCACAAATTAACGCGTGGAGGCATGGGCTTACCAGACCTCCAGCTGTATTGTTGGGCCTACCAACTAAAAAACTGTAGGATGTTACTGCTTACTCCAGATGACTTGCTGATTGGCACTATGTTTAAAGCTATGTTAGTTGGCGTAGAGGAGCAAGGATTCATGTATAAATTTGTCTCCTTTAAATCTTTTTAAATAGTCCGTCTGAAGACATTGCGTATGGTGGGCAAGTTATGGTCGGACTGTCAAGACTGCTTGGGACTTTCCTACTATAGCGATTGGGCCCTGTGTCTGATTCCCCTGGATCACCGGAGTGTCTTTTGGATGCTCTAGCTAAGCCATTAAAAGAGGCTGGAGTCTCACACTGGAAGGATATCGTAGCGGGTAATAAATGTCATTCTTGGGACTTTAGGAGTCCTATGGCGAGCGGAGCTCTGTCTAAGTTTAAGTTCTATCAGATTTCATCCTGGTGTAAGAGTTAACGCTGGTCCCTTTTGGAAGATAATCTTATGGAAAATGAACTACAAGATTTGGCCCCAAGGAAGAAAGAAGTTGCTCATTGGTATAACCATCTCCTGGCTGCAGTAGACAGAAAGATGGCAAAGCCATACCGGGTCTGGGGGAACTACTTGCCGAGTGAAGAGCTGAAAGATTTCTGGCAAGTATCTCTAGACATTCTTTACCCACTGATTAAATCTGCTGCACTCAGGAGAAACCGCTTTTTCACACTTCACAGGATATACTGGTCCCCTCTTAAAATATCCAGACTAAAGGGCAGTGGAGAAGCTAGCTGTCTGAGATGTGGCTACCAAAATGCAGATGATGTCCACATATTCGCCTTAAGCCCTAAGATACAAGAATTCTGGAGAAGGATAGGTAAGACTATCTCCAGGGTCTTGGGTACCGTTGTGGAGGTAAGCCCATCTCTTATTTTATTTGGTATTGTATCCGTGTCTGGGGGGGGTGCTAGGCCCGGTGGGGTTGCAATACAAATTGGTGTTTTATCTGTTTCTGCTGGTCAGGAGACAGATTTGTAAACTGTGGCGTCAGGTGGTACCCCCTACTTGGAATGCCTGGTGGAATTCTGTAAGATATTTTAGAGCCTTAGATCAGAGGGTAAATATATATAGAGAAAGGCCACATACTGTGTCATTTTGGAACTTGTTGGATGATTCACCTTCTGATTAGATTAGATTAGATTAAGGTGCAGAATAAGTTCCAATGATTAAAACCTCTGGGTCAGCTCAGGTTGTGTGCAACGGGTGGTCCCCGTAAGAACACCAGCTGAGATTGGAACCACCAAGTTATATGCACCAGAGGTGGATCAGGTCGAGAGGTTGCTATAGCTACAGAGGTCATATAAGGAAAAAAATATATATATATTTTGTGACCGCAGCATTCATCTCTAATTGTAAGATTTCTCTGTTCCCTGTATCTGAGCATGTTGCTAATATGGACTGCTTTGTGCTCTTTTGTATGGTGTTTGTCATGTTTTTTCTGTGATCTACACATCTAAGGCTTTCCGCTAGTGTGCTGTGCTCATTGCTTGACACCGCCAGTCAGTGTGTTTTGACGACTGATTGATTAGGATTACCAGTCCTAGTTGTTAGATATTTAGTTATTCTGCCATGATTTCTTTTCTCAATGTCTGCTTAACACCATTTGTGATCCTAATACCTATGCCTCTTATCATATGTTTTAATGTATTCCAATCCAATTCAATGTTTTACTCCATAGCATCATTCTCTCGAGATCAGTGGTTTCTATTTCCCCTACTGTGGTTCTGAAGGGTGTATCCTGTAATACTTCCATATGGAGGCACCATTTGGACATGGTGGGGATTTCCCTCCCAAATCTGTCGACAAAAGGAGGGGGGTTATTTTAAGATTTTGTGCAACCCAGATAATTAGTGTTGTCTAGTTTGTGTCCCAGGCCAGCCCTTCAAAGAAACATATCCAGTCGGGTGTGTATCCTATGTACTAAATAACAGAGGTATTTGTGGTAATTAGAATCCATTTCTCTCCATATTTACTGAAGCTGTTATTGTTGTACCTTATGTTAAGCTTGACTGAAATTGCCATGAAAGGGAGGATCCGTCTATCTTTGTTGGTGCTGTTTGCACAGTAGTAGGCACTGCCTCAGATGTTAGTATTTAGTGGTTCTAAGTGGATCAGGAGTGAGTGAATCAATGAATGAAGACTGATTATTGTTTGGGACACATATGATTGGTTTGGTCTGAGGTTTAACCTTCAAGTCACCCTCCAGTATGGTGCACTTTCTTTTGTTATCTATGTGCCTTTATTTCTTATGGGACACCAGGCACTATTCAAACCAATGTGCCTCTCAAAAGGAGTAGGAGCAGGATGGGGGGGGAGACGTATATCTTGCCATACATACGGCAAGAATTAGGAAGGAAGGGTTTTCCAGGGGAGGGGGGAGGGTTTGTAGGGGGGGGCACTGGGGGAAGGGGGGAAAAGTAATAAAATTTCTCAGGAGTCAGACCTCAAAAAGATTAGAAATTTAGTCTGCCTCATAATTTCTTTACAAGCAGAGAACAGGTTTACCTTTCCTAGTGGTTACACTGCCTTCAGAGCAGTGGAAAACAACGTCAGGGGACGGCTTAAAATAAGAAAGGAAGGAGGAATAGAGGGAGAAGGAAGGAAAACGAAAAAAAACCCATACAGATAACTCCTATTAGGTTTTTATCCTGGAATGTCAATGGCCTGCGGGTAAAGAGTCGAAGATATAAAATTCTACAATACTTGAGAGATTCCCCTGCACAGGCCATCGTCATCCAGGAAACTCATTTACTAAAGGCAGAAGTCTCCGAGATGTTAAGAAAACAAACTTGGGTAGAGACTTTTCTATGTACGGATCAAACCACCAACATAAGAGGCATACTAATAATTTTTAAAACACCAATTAAAGTCCAAATTTTGGAGTGTAAGGAAAACGGTAGTGGGAGATGGTTGATTTCGAGAATTGTATTGGAGGATACTCCGTTAATATTGGTAGGATATTATGGGCCGAATCAAGATGATCCCTCCCATTTGAAAGTAATCCAGAACCACCTCATACTTTCACAGGACCCAGTTATCTGGGTCGGGGACTTTAATATCGTGCTCAATCCTCTCTTAGACAAATCTTCTAAATCAAGAGCACTCGTTTCATCTAAATCAAGGGTGGCTTTGCTGGACATTATGGACAATCTCGGTTTAGCTGATGTATGGAGGGAAATGTCAGGTAATAAGTTGGGGTTTTCTTTTCAAAACCTCAAATATAAACATAAATCAAGAATTGACTACGCTTTTTTTAGTTACAACCTAAAAGATTCCCTAAAAGGGCTCACTTACCTTCCCTTACACATGTCAGATCACATGGCTATCATATTTGACCTCCAAGGGATCACCCACAATTAAGAGTTCTCTTGGTCTTTCGATCGCACGATATTATTAGAAGAGGAAGAGGTTAATTTTCTGTTATCTGATGTAAAGTCCTTTTTAGAGATAAATTTGAACTCTGTAGATATTAATATAGCTTGGGATGCCCTGAAGGCTTATATCAGGGGCTGCATAATTAATAGAGCCGCTCACAGAAGGAAAGCTTATCGGGTGAAAATACAAAATATCGAATCGGAGTTGGCTAAGTTAGATCAGCAGCTGGGTTCCAATATGGCATCCCTGGGGGTGGCAGAAAAACAGGCCAACCTGAGAAGTCAGCTTGAAATCATACTACAAGAAAGATTAACTAAAAGATGGGAGGCGAGTAAAACTTCCCACTTTGAATTTGGGGAAGCAGCAGGAAAAGTTCTGGCATGGAAGGTTAAAACAGAACAGGCGAGAAAACATTTTAAAGAGATTAAACGAGAAGGAGAGACTATTACCAGAACTTCGGATAGAGAAATAGGGACTGCTTTTCAACAATTCTTCCAGGAAATTTACAAGGAAGAGGTTAGAGAAGATCCGGAAGCAAGGGAGAGGTGGTTAAATAATATTGCTCTACCATCTCTGCAAATATCACAAAGGGTCAGTCTAGAGAGGGAGATTTCAGAGGATGAGGTGGGAAAAGTGATAGGTCATCTGAAGAAGGGGAAAGCGGCGGGTCCGGACGGATTACCCGGAGAATTATATTGAAAGTTAAGTCCCGCCATTATTTCGACATTAACAAGCCTTTTTAATGATATTCTTTTGAGAGGGGTGAATCCTCCTGAATCATGGAATGATGCTACCATCGTCCTTATTCCAAAGCCAGGAAAAAACCTTTCGCAGTGTGGGTCTAACAGGCCGATTTCCCTTCTAAACAATGACTACAAAATGTTTACATCTATTTTGGCATTGAGACTAGGGGAGGTAATCGGATCGATAATACACCAAGACCAAAGGGGCTTTATAAGGGGACGTCAGCTGGCCGATCACACTCGAGATCTGATAGGGGCGATTGATATTGCAACAACATTTTCTCTTCCACTGGCTATTTTGACCTTAGATGCCTAAAAAGCCTTTGACAGGGTCAACTGGCCATACTTGGTGGAGGTGATGAGAAGGTTTGGGTTGGGGGAAGTTTTTTGTCGGGTAATTGAGAAACTGTATAGGGCTCACACAGCTAGATTATTAGTCAATGGTACGTTAACAGATTCGATAAATATAACCAGAGGTACCAGACAGGGCTGCCCGCTGTCCCCGGTCTTATTCAACCTCTATATAGAGCCGTTCGCTCAAGTTCTAAGAGAGGAAGTGGACATTCCTCCCTTTGTATTTGGTGAATGGGAGAAGCGGACAGCGCTTTATGCAGATGATATTCAGGTTTAAACGTCAGACCCGCAGAGAGCCTTTCCGATGGTAATTAAAAAGGCTGGAGAATTTAGGCAAATTTCTGGCTATGATATCAATGCCAGCAAAACAGAGATCATGTGTTGGAATGTCCCAAACGTACAGTTTAATGTTGTAACATCTATGAGATACTTGGGAATACATATTACTCAAGAAATAGGAAGTCTAGCACAGACCACTTTAGACCGGGTCACCTTGGAATGTAGGAAACTTTTGAACTCTTGGTCGTTCCTGCCACTTTCGATCTTTGGGAGAACTAATTAAGTTAAAATGTCCATCCTTCCAAAGTTTACTTTTATTTTTAATTCTATTCCCTTGTCATTTGAACTAAAAAAACTGGAAAAAAGCCAGCGAGAAATAAATTCGTTTATTTGGAACTGCAAAACAGCTAGGCTGACTTGGAAGAAGTTGAAAAGAAGGAGGGAAAAGGGAGGGCTGGCTCTCACAGACTTGTTATACTATGCTTGGGCATTTCAGCTGACCTATTCCAGGATGCTTCTCAAAACTCCCGCAGTATCATCTTTGGGGGTTATGTTTAGGGCTATGTTAGGGGGAGTAGATATCCCTCCGGATGGATTTCTTTTCAAGTTTGGAGACATGAAATACTTTAAAAAAGTCAGATTAAAGACCTTGCAGTCAGCCATATTAAATTGGGTTCAGATAAAAAAAAAAGTCAGGTTACACTACTACTCTAGCTTCGCCCCGGTGTGGGATTCTCCTGGGCTTCCACCTTGTATGCAAGATAGCTTAGCAATCCCGTTAAAAGACGCCGAGATCCTAAGATGGGGAGAGCTTTTGGTGGATGGAAGGGTACAAGACTGGGAGGTGCTGAGGGAAAAGGTGGGTATGGCCTTTTCTAGGTTCAAATATATACAGTTGGATAGTTGGGCTCGAGCAGTTAATAGGAAAGGATCTCAACCGGGGAAATATAGCCAGTTCGAACAACAACTGGTGGAAAAGCAACAAGGGGGTAAAGAAGTGGCTATCTGGTATTGGTGCATGGTGGAGGAGGCAGATGGAGATTCTGCCTTGCCAGATAAGCTATGGGGAAATGAGTTGGGCCTCCAATGTGAGGATTTATGGATGAGATCTTTTTCTTTTCTTTATAAAACAGTTAAACCAGCTTGGTTAAGACGTAACCATTTGTTTACCTTGCATCGGCTTACCTTTCACCCCAAAGGCTTTCCAAGTTCTTGCCAGGGAAGAAATGTAATAAGTGTAATCTGGTTGCAGCCACAGACACCCACATGTTTAGGGATTGTCCTGCCATTAGGCTGTTTTGGGAAGAAGTAAAGGTTACTTTGGATTCGATTTTAAGTACTTCATTGAATCTTACTCTCCCGTTAATAATTTTTGGATTGGAGGAAAACGTAAGCGGACAGGCAAAATCTTTTGTCTTTTACTCCATTATTTTGGCAAGACGACAAATATGCAAATTTTGGGTGGAAGCTAAAGCCCCATCAGATGCAGCTTGGCTAACATCAATGTACGAAACCTCCAAAACTGACTTGGCCAGATCATGCAGCAAGAGAAATCTGTCCTTTTGGGATTTGTTAATAAATTGGAGATGAGACGACCGGGGTTTTTTTTTTTTTTTTTTCCCCCGGGTCCTATTATTATGCTAACTAGCCTCCAGAAGACCCTGGGAACTAGTCTCTCCCATATGCATTTCCGGGTCTGTCAGGTGGAATACCATTGACTGGAGCTCCAGATTTTTCTACTCAAGAGGTTAATCTCCCGTCTATTAAGTCAATTCTGCTTGGTAAAGGTTATCAAGGAGGACAGATCGTTAAAAAACCTTAAGGCAGTCTTGTTTGGTGGATGGTGTCTCTTTTGTGGTTGGAGGTAATGGCAAATGAGGACATAAACCCCCCCCCCAAAATAAAAACAATGTGCCTCTCGAGTAGGTGACCTTCTTTTTATTTTGGATTTCATTTGCCTCTGCCCGGATGAAGTGTGTTTGCTGTAAGCATGCTATATGCACCTTTCTGCACCTTAGGAAAGTGTGGGTCCTGTATCGTTTAGTTGGTATGCCGAGCCAACATATATTCCAGATTATATAATTATACTTGTTTGTCATCTAGAAGGAGGTGCTTAGATTTGGCCTGATTTCTTGGGGCCTCATTGTGAGTTTAGCAATGCAGAAGCAGGACTGCCTGCTTCCGCACCACCAAACCAATGTACAAACCGCACGCCAGATCAGGAGTTTTCCCTTGGTCTGGCAAGCGGTTCTTTGACGTTCCCAGGTTGATGCCTAGGAAATAGTCACCGCAATGGGAACATCAGAGGTAGTACCTGCACAGCATTGACTGCTGCAGTCCATGCCATGCAGGTACTGGGGTGCATGAACACAGGGCACACATTTTTTGCCCTCCTGTGTGCATCCATATGGAGTGAGGCACCAGGCCACAGTTTTCGGCAGGCTCAGTGTTATGAAAAGTATGGTGGAGAGGAAACTTGTAATATGCTTGTCTGGACTGAGGCTGTCCCCCCAAGTATATTGCAGCCACAGGACCACCACATAGTCGCCAGGGAATGGTGGTTCCCTGCGGTTGTAGTAGCCCCAGGGCAGTCCAACCGCCCTATTCATAAATGGGCAGTTGTGAGACCGACACAGTGAGTCTGGCCATCTGTGGACCACCAGACTCATAATAAGGCCCTTAGTGTCTTTTGTTTCTGCTTGTACTTCAGTCAAGGTATCTCCTCCCCAAGTTTGGGGACATGGAGATTGCTTCTGTATAGTCTTATCAAGGGTATCCACCTCCTGGCTCTGGTTCAGTTCAAATTAACTGCATCCAAAATACAGGCATCATTGATGTAATTTCCCAACTCCCTGTCCCCCGTTATAGGTTTCAACCAACATTAAATAATAAATCTTTTAAACAAATCAGCCATCAACAATGTGTATATTGTGATCAAAGCGTGTGTTTTATGGGATATCTCCATGTCTATTTGGCCCACCATTTCTTATGTGCAGACCCAGCTAATTTTTGCCCTATTTAGTTTCACCTCCGCTGTGCCCACATGACGCAGATTATTTGTTTTGCGTGCCCAATCTCTGGCATGTTTCTCAGAGCATGTCATCTGCTGTTGTGGGGATGGCCTTGTCTGTGGTCTAACTGTTTTTCTGTTATTATTGATTCTGAGTCCTTCACTATATGCTGCTCTTTGGCACACTCATCTTTGCAGCACATCCATTACTAGCTTGGCCCTTTCAACTGCTGCTTCTTTCCTTTTGGGCCATGGTGTTCGGCAGTGGTTACTTCGATTCCTGCTCCATTTTGCAACGTCTCCTGTTCCTGATCTAACTGAGCCAATAGATGGATGTACTTTGCACTCAAGCACATTCCACACCTCAGCTTATTCCGAGAACAAAATCATTCTGTCTTCAATGGCTTCAACACTCAGGTTAGCTGGATAAAACAGTTTCTATTTCAGATCCATTTCTCACAATTATATTTTTATTTCCAGAAAGTTGTTGCATTTGAATTGTACTAATGAAATGCAATAAGGAAATATGAAGATCTTGTTCCTTGACACTTCACGGGGGTCATTTTGTGTGTCCACTTGTAGAATTTTATCCCTGTCTCAGATGCTATACATATATGCCTCTCCATTGTTCTGGGGGAGTTCCGGTGGGGGTGGCTATGCCAAGACCCAGTGCATTCTTACGCTTCCCAAATTCATTTGTTGTTGCACATTGAGCACCCCTATGCATACATTACCCTTTTCTTTCCAACCATTGGGTCACATGTACGCTACATGTACAACTGTTTTTAGCAGAGAATTGGGCCATTTGCGACCGCTAAAATGGCTTTTAGCATGCACCAACCCTATTTTGTAAGTCAGTAAACCTATTGCCGCCTCACAAAATAGGGTTTGCAGGTCGGTATTAGGAAGGGGCGTGCCAAGGGTGTCTCTTACTAATAGCGAGTGGCAGGAGCATGTAAGAATGTTTACAACCAGTCAGAATGCAATCACCAAACATTCACATTTTTCCGACTGTGTGAAGGAGGTGATAATCCATTAGCAAACGCGAAGGGGTCCCCACGTGAATGCGGGCACCAACATTTGTTAAGAGCTGACAATGGTCCCATGGACCACTGCTTACTCTTAGAAAATAAAAAGGTAGCTTTAAGAATAAGGAACTTTATTTCAATAAAAAAATTGCCTTATTTAAAAAGCAATCACAGACATGGTGGTCTGCTGACCCTAGCAGACCACCATCCCTGTGATTACAGGCCATTCCCAATGGGTCACAAATTGCGACCTACCTCATGAACATTGATGAGGTAGGTCATTTGTGACCCCATTTGGAATCACTAATGTGTCTGAGACACATTAGTACATCGCATTTTGTGAATCCCATATTGCAAGTCACTAAGAATTACAATTAGAGTCTTGCAAAATGAAATGGTCGTACATCTGGACCATGGTCATTTAATTCCATTACCTGCATTTTTATTTCAGTAAAGGATGGTCACATGGTTGCTAATGTGTATTCAGTGTCTACCATGCATCCCTTAGTACACTGTGATCGACTCCAAGCAAATCTATGTCTAGTGGAGCTGTAGATTCTACCCTGTTTTGGGGTGCCCTTCTTATATCCAGAATGGGCTACAGTATATTTTCAAAGATTTATTTGAGGATCCAGTGTGAATGTACATTCAGGTGAATTTTCATTTGTGTGATGATTTGCATTTATTCTTTCGCTCATTGGACCCTTGTAGATTTCGTTATCATTTTTGTAGGTGGGACAAATATCATTATTCCCTGTCATTATTCCCTGCTCTGCTTTTCCCAGTGCCTCAGTGTCCCACTGATGGATGTTTCTTTTGGTTCCATGTTAACTTGTTCTTAAGACTAATTCACTGCAGTTATTTGTGCTTAGGCAGAAAGGGGGTAGTTCTCCAGCTCTTCCTGGTTCTAGGGGGTTGGTGAATGTCCAACACACCCCATCTTTAAGGTTCCTGTGTCTTCTGGGTCTTTCACTCTGAAAGTGGGTGCCCTCCACAAGTCTCCACCCTCGTTTCTGTTTTCTTTTGTGGAGCTCACTTTGGCTGCAAGTTTTGTAGATATTGTCAACCATCTACACTGATGGTGCAGCAAGAATGTTTACTCTCTGCATTTGGGTACACAGCAGTGAGTTCCTGATCTAACTGCCTTCACCGGGATGATTTGCACTCACAGGATCAGAGCAATCTTCAGTTCTCTTTCGGTGTAGGTTCCGGCATATCATCATATGCAGTAGTATTGGTACAATTTTCAGAGTGGGGGTGCTGCCGTCCATGTTACATCACTGAAGTTATGGGAACTGTGGAATATTCAAGCTTCACACAAAGATAGTGTGGCAAATGCATTCTGCAGGAGACTGGTAAGCATGTAGTATGAACCTTGTATCACTAATGCATTGAGTGGCAGCACACTGTCATTCACAGACAGCACATTTGCTAATTAAATAGTTACAAATTTTTCACAGATGTGCAACTTTACTGATAAACCATATAGCGCACAAAGATAATGTGTGTAAATTTGATTTCACCAAATATTTAATTCATGCATCACTAAGGGCCTCATTACAAATCTGGATGTGAGAGTACCGCCAGACTCTGGGACGCGGCAGTCTAGCCACTGCTACACTGGCGGTTTGACCACCCCAGTACAAGTTGGGCGGTCAGACTGCCATTGCCCCACTGTAGACGCCAGGGAACCACCGTTCCCTGACAGTGACATGATGGTCAGGGCCTCAGTCATATGATGGTGGTACTGCTGCGGAATCGCCATTAATTTTACTACTTCCAGGACTGCCAATTGTATCATGGAGGTCTTTACTCCATGAAAAGGCTGGCAGTCTTGACACAAATGGGGCCCTACAGGGCCCCCTGTTGCCCATTTGAATGGGAATGCATCCAAAGGGGCACAACATGTGCACCGCTGTGTGCAAGTACATTAGTTCCTGCACAATATGGAGTGTACAGTCCATGTCGTACAGGAACTTTTTTGGGCGTTCCCATTGCAGTGCCCATTTTTAGAGGCACTGCCATGGGACCGCCCAAAAAATTCTACGCCAGACATGAAGAAACTCATAATTTGAAGGGCGGGATCACATGGGTTTGGCGGTGCAGGAATGGGCTGCTGGTGTGGTGGTCCACTCCTGCAGCGCCAAACTCATAATCAGGAAGATTGTACATAGTTCATTTTCCAAAATCTTCTCACTTTGCAGTCAAAGAAAAGTAAACAGAAATCCCAGGGCCAAAGAATCAGCAGCAATTTGTCAGAAGATATAGCCTGACATTGGATCTTGTCTTTGAAGTAAAGCAAATGTAATAAGATAAAAAAAATGAAATATGTGTGTATTACATTATTTACCTTCTAAATTCCAACATGGTTATTATTTTAGGGGTGCTGCAGATCCCCTTGAACACCTACTTCTAGCACCTATGACCACATGAATCTGCTCAGCCCAGGCAGTGCGCCTCTCCACTGTATTGTCGAATGATTATGTGCAATAAGACCCTTTTGGTCCTAGGTGAACTCCTTACAAAGTTATGTAGTCAGTTGGGAGGTATTTGGGTGTGTCTGGGTGAGGTCAGTAAAGGTAATGACATAGTACGTTCAGTTAATCATTGGACACCGAGGCAGAAAGACGTGTAATACTGAGCACTCTCTGTAGTGTTGTCATCATCATCAAACTTTATTCGGTCGTTAAGACCATCAAAGTGCATTGGCGTACAATAAAGTATAGAAGTTAAGACAAGATTTTCATAATAGAAATTGTAACCCAAGATAAATGACATTATTTATACAACAAGAAAACATAATAAAACCGAACCATTAAAAACTAAAGAACAGGTTAAAAAAAACGGCTCCAAGATAATAAAACCATAAAAGCTAAAAGCACATAAAAAAATATTTGTAGTCATAAAAATACATAAAGTGCTAGTGCATTATTAGCAGGAATACAATATTGCACAAGTGTAATTTAAACATGAGTCATATAGTGACATGATCAAAAGATATCGAATGCGGACTGGATACTTCGAGAGGAATGATGCTTAATCCAATTATATGCTCAGTTCAGTTTTGCATCTGCCTCCTAATGAACCAAATCCTCCCCAGGAATTTGGCCATTGCACATACTATTTGTGGCCTTGTATCTGTCCTGAGGATACGTAGTGCCTCTAGATGATTACGGGTTCCTAGTTGTCTGCAAGCAGGGGCTAACCATTTAAATCTTGGGGTTTTATACAAAGGGCATGCAAAGAGAATGTGCTTAGTCGTCTCCTCTGTCTCGAGGCAACATGGACAGTTGGTTGGTTTGTCTTGGGAGCCCCTATTCCATGATGCAGTAAAGGAGTTTAAGGGGAGACATCCAAATCTATATTGGATAAATAACTTCCTCTCTTGTGGGACAGTGATGAAGTCCATATAGGGCTCATACACACCAGCCATCTTATACTCCATAAATTCTATAGTGAGTTGACCTCCTTTCACTTGTGTGACTGTTCTCTCTGCCACCCATTTCCAAAATTAGGACTTGACCCACTCTCTACTGGGCAGTAAGCTAGAGTCCTTTTCTTCCCAAAGGTTTCCCAGGCCTATTTCAAAAAGCAATGTTTTGATGTTCCAGAACCAGCCAATTTTTTTAAAACGATCCAGCTTAAGAACCTTCTCAGTAGCAATCACATAGTGGACAAGCTCAGGTGTTTTTTTAATGTGGAGCCAAAAAAGAAGCGGGCGAAGCCTCGCTTTATCAATTATTGTGGTTCTGCACAGATCTAGCCGTAAAGGAGTGAGCGGGGTCCTCTGGGGGAGTGAGCAAAGTGATCTTAGAAATTTATTTTCTGTAAAAAGCAGGCCCTCCAAATGATCGATTCCCCAGATTTCAGCCCCATAGAGAGCCAAGCCAACCACCTTCTGGTCATATATCTGAAACAGGGCTGCATTCGGTCTAGTTTGTGATGACCTATGTTCTGAGATTATGGCCCCCGAAGTCTTCCTCTGCTGTAGAATTCGCTTTGAAATATGTTGTTTCCATGCAATTTTCTAAGTGAGGGTTACACCAAGATATACGATGGAATCCACCCTTTCCAACGGAATCCCCCAATAATAGATTCCCTTTAAACGATTTGTGGGGATTCATTAACAAAAGTTTTGTCTTAGAGGTGTTTACTTCTAATCCTCTCATCTCACAGAAAGACATGAAGCGATCTAGTAGCAGCTGAAGGCCACTTGGGGGTTTAGAAACTAATAGTGTGTCATCTGCAAAGAGCAATGTGCTTATTTTAACACTCCCCAATGAAGGGGCATCTGCGTGGACTTCCGCAAGTTGTAGTGTTGTCATTTGCACGCTCCAGAGCTGGGCTGGATGCTACAACTGGTGACGAGTAGGGGATTTGAGCCCCAAAGAAACAAGACTGCTCTCCCTGAGAGTTTGCCTATCTCCAGCAAACTGCTTGTGCATGCAACATGCGCTCCAAGAAGCAAGCTAAGGTTGACATATGTGGAATCAAAGCGCCGTTCAAGCTCGTACAAGGCCATCAAAGGAGTTGAAGGCCCTACAAAGGAGCACCGTCAAAAAGCCCGCCAGAAGCTTATTGGTAAGGCCGAAAGAAGAGATACTGTACCACAGAGTAACAAAAAGCCATCATCAATATAAAGCAGAAATGCTAAAGCAGAGATGGCCAGGTATGAAGAAGTGCTAAAAGCAGCGACAGAAAGGTAAAAAGAAGTGCTGGAGGCATAGACAACAGCCACAAGGAAATGCTAAAGGCAGCAGCAATTAGGTACAATAAGCACACGTCTACTAACCACCAGGAAGAAGACAAAGAGCCAACCCAATCTCAAAATCAAACGATGCAACTCAAGCGCACACTCGGGGATTGTGTTTACGAAGCTGTTGGCCCCTACAGAAACAACCAAAAAAGCAGCTGGGGAACACTGATTGCAAGTCAAAAGGTCTTCAAGAAATTGAAGTTCTCCAATGGAGAGAGAAAAGAGCTCTAAGTACGGCACAGGCATGTACCTGAAATCACCACCACCATTCAAGACTGCTAAAAAGCAGAATATTAGTGACAGAAGGTCTCCATGGATCAAAACTTTTGTTGACTTCATAGATGCTCTAGAAAAAGTAGATGACAAAAAGATCATCCAATACCTAAAGAAACTTGCAGGTGATGGTGTAAAAGAAGTGATAAAGGAAATATAACAAGCTGATGAAATATCATACTGTAAAGTCAAGGAAACATTGAAAGCCAAGTTAAAACGAATGCCAAGTGTCGACTATGAAAAATACATTTTCATCGAAGCAAGAAAGCAAGGTGGTAAAATGAATGAGTTTGTTGAGAGACTTGATACCCTGATCAAGTATTGCAAATTCAGGAAGTTTAATGATGAAGAAGTCATGCATGTTAGAGTTATCAATGAATGCTTTTCGGATTCGTTTGGACGACCCATGCTGAGAGAGACACTCAGTCTACAAAAGGTAATCATGACTGCGAGAGATGAGGAATGTGCAGATCAACAGGCTGCTCATATGGAAACTGGATGTTTCTGATGTGGATTCTCATTTTCACACAAGGGTAGATGTCCAGCCATTGGACAGATGTGTCAAGGTTACAAGAGAGAAGAAAAACATGGTGTTATGGTCTGCAAAGCAAAAGAGAAAACAATTGCATCATGACGAGACAAGAAATTGTAGACCAGAAAGTGCCAGAAGCATTCTAGCCACTCCCACAAGGCCAAAGGGCAACATCAATTGAGGCAAGCTTATAGTCATCAAAGTCGTCTTCCAAAAGTTCTTCAGTGTCATTATCCAGCGACAGTGAAGACAATGGGTGTGCAATGATGATGTTGACGGAAGAAAAACATACACATGTAGGATTGGCTGCTTGCAAAGAAGAACACAAGTCAAAGAGAGATCCCTATGTAAAGCAGCCCCACTCATTTGGCTGATGCCCCATGTTTAGGCAGAAGGTGAATGGCTTCCCTACATCTTTTATCATAGACAGTGGTGCATCAATCAATACGATGCTGGCAGAAAAACAGAACAAATGCAAAAAGAACAATTGATGGACAGATTGCAGAACAATGTTATACATTCACCCCAGTACAGAGATCTGGGCCTAAATCCATCAGTTTGTTTGCTCACCATGCCATTCCAGTTTGGACACAGCCATATGCAAATCAGTCTTGACCCTGTGCCCAATGGGAACAGTCCGGCCCGAACTGCCTCGCCAGGTCCTCCCTGGACTGGACACAAGCATCCTAGGACCGGTTTAGGGCTTTCAGTCCGCATTAGCCAGGATAGCTTGACTCCAGTGGCATGGAGAGGAGGATGCTTGTTTCCGGTCCAGGGAGGACATGGCTTGGCAGTTCGGGCTGGACTGTTCCCATGAGGCACAGGGTCAAGACTGATTTGCATATAGCTGTGTCTGAACTGGGGTGGCAGAGTGAGCTAAAGAATGATGATGGATTCAGTACCGGATATGTGACTGGGGGTGAGTGTTTGAAAAGTTTCAGCACTCCGTCCATCATCTCCTTGTGTTTGCTTAGAAAAATACAACAAACTGTCTCCATACCACGTCTAACGCCATTGAAAATAAATGTATACACCTTTGCTGCTTCTACACCATTGCAAAATCAAGGGACATTTGCAGCAACAATGAGGCTTAAAATAACAGCAGTATAAGCACCAATTCTTGTTCTCAAAGGTACTTCATTGAGTTCTTGTCTTCTCAGCTTCAGCACTGCTGCTGACATGGGACTGATATCCATCAACTACAAACTCAATGCACATTCTTAAATAGTGAGTGAATTCCCGCTGTTATTTCATGGACTAGGTAAACTTAAGACAATGTAGGTGCAAATATACATTATTAAGGACACATTTATCATGTTGCACATTGACACCAGCGGATTTGCTTTTCATTGACAGGAGGCCATTGAGAAACAACTCGAAGCATGAATAAAGCATAGCATCATCGAGCGCTCTACTGGTCCAATGCCATAGGTTTTGGCCATAGTGATAATGTCAAAAAAGGACAGTGGAGGCACATTGCGTATTTGTGTTGATATGCGTAAGGCCATTAAGACAATTGAGAGAGTAAGACATCTAGGTTCACACATAGCGGACATGATTACACAGCTGAATAGCGCCATAGTCTTCTTCCATCTTTATTTGAACAAAGGATGCCATCAACTTGAGCTGAAAGAGAACTGAAGGTACATTACTACTTTTTCAAATCATTTTGGTTTGTTTAGATACAAAAAACTCAGTTTTGGTGGGTTGTGGGCTGCAGGAATCTTTTAGGATGTCATGCGCCGAGTAATTCAACCTGTGACAAATGCTTTAACTACAGTGATGATTTTTTAGGGTTTGGGGCCACAGTAAACATGACAAAGCTGTTATGCAAGTATGCTGCTTGCTCGCTCATGCAGGTCTCACGTTAAATACAGAAAATGTGAGTTTCATAAAACCAAACTTAAATTCTTTGGGCATATTTTCTCTGAAAGGGGGATGCATGATGACTCAGAAAAAGTACAAGCATTGTCATCCACCCGTCCACTGCAAGACGTAACCATGCTGTTAGCTTTTTGAGGCATGACCTGCTATTGCTTCAGAAACATTCATGATGTTACCATGGTGAGAGCCCCATTAAGAGAGTTGACAAAGAAGAAAGTTCCATTTCTTTGGTCCTCTGAAAGTGATATCAGTTTCAAGAAAATCAAACACACAGTTGACAATGCAACTGCACTGGCTTACTTTGATCCAAAGTTACAACTGCGATTGTTGTAGACACAAGCCTAGTGGGGTTAGGCGCAATCCTTGCTCAAAACAATGGACATCCAAATACTCAGATATAAATTGTGGTCTACACCAGCCAAAGCCTATCTCAGACTGAACGTACCTGTTCTCAACCAGAAGAAGAGAGCCTGGCTGTAGTGTGGGCCTGTGAACATTTTCATTTGTTTCTGCACAGGAAGAATTTCACCCTTTTCACTGACCACCCGGAGTTCCTCACCATTTTAGGAAATCTGAAAGCCAGAAATGCCCCCTCACTAGAGAGGTGGGGGCTGAGATTGCAAGAGGATGATTACACTACTGTGTATAGATAAGCTGGGAAAGGATCAAAACCCGACAGATCACTTCTCACGAATGCTCTTACAGCGTAACTGTTTATCTCCCAAGACAACACAGTTTCACCAAAAAAGTCTGATCTTCCTAAAAAAGCATGGGAGAAAATTGCAGTTTATTTCTTTGGACCTTTGAACACTGGCCATCATCTCATCGTAGTTATCGATGAGTATTCACATTTTTCGCTGGTGGAAGATTTATCAGTGACCAAACATGACAAAGTCATCGAGAGGCTGGATGATTTTTTTGCACAGTGGGGTGTTCCCTCCACCCTCAAATCTAATACCAATCTATCTTCTTTCAATAGCAGAGAGTTTAAGGACTTTCTCAGTCACTTGATATATCAAGCACCAGAAAACCATACCTCTCTGGCTACAGGCAAATGGTGTTGTTGAACGATTTATAAGCACTCTGAAGAAAGTGGTTCAGTGTGCCACGCTTGATTGAATCAATCACATGTCAGCTTTGTGCCCAGCTCTTCAAACCTCTCAGTGAACTTCCCATTCTTCAACAGTTGAAAGTCCTGCCACCTTGCTGTTTGGGTGAGTAGTTAAGACAAAGCTACCACAATGGACCAAGAGCTGAGTACCAGACACTGATAAAATTTGTGTCATGGATGCCTCCTCGCAGGAGAAAGATAAAGGCATATGCAGATAACCTCAGATTTGATAGGGACACGCTTTACGAAGTAGGAGATCGAGTCATAGTAAAGCAAAAACGGACACGCAGGGCTGACGCTCCATTTCATGCTGATCCATTGAGAGCCATGACAAGTAAAGGAAATATGTTGACTGCTCAATGTGCCGAAAAGTCCATTACAAGAGACTCATCCCATTTCAAACATCTGTTTTGATGTTTGTCGGCTTCAGACCACATGAGTGAAACAAGTCCACCTGAATGCCCACGTCAAAGCATCTGAATTTACAGCTACGATTCCAGATAACATTGCAGCTCCTTAACCTTGTATGACTCAATCTGGAAGATTCAAGCGACCACCTAGATGACTCATTGAGAAACTCTGATGTCTATCTATTGTCTGTATGTTTTATTTAACAAAGGGGAAAATTTAGTGTTGTATGATTATATGCAGTAGGACCCTTGCGATCTTAGGCGGACTCTATTCAAAGTTACGTAATCAGTTGAGAGGTATTTGGGTGTGTCTAGGTGTGGTCTATAAAGTCTATGATGCAGTACAGTCCGTTAACTGTTGCATGCCAAGGAATAAAGATGTATATTACCAAGATCCTTGTGTGACGCAGTCATTTGCGTACTCCAGAGCTGGGGTGGAAGCTATATGCACTCCCACGAGCAGGAGCCTCTCCTGCAGAGTCGGCCACTGCAAAAGCTCAATGACTTCTCCGCACCATGCCTTTGTGTTCCTCAACTCCGAATTCTCTGGCATGGAATAGGACACGTTACCCTGCATTTTTTACTCCGCATGCCATTACCCTGCATTTTTTACTCCGCAAAACTTTTACAACGCAGGGCTTTACAACCCAATCCATTAGAACCCATTCCCCGTTCCAAAGCAATTAGTATTCTAACTCCGGGGGGTGTTACTTTGGGGAATGCGTTGTAACAGTTTTGCGGTGTAAAGCCCAGTGTTGTAAAAGTTTTTGCGGAGTAAAAACTGCGGGGTAAGGGCATGCAGAGTAAAGCATGCGGGTAAAGGATGTTTACCCTGGTATGTCCCAGCGGTTGTTTGTGTGGTCAGTGGCACCATATCTCTGATTACATTTTGGTTCCTACTGCCTCTGCAATCCACCCAGATCCAGTGACTTGTCCACTTATCAAGGGTTTGTCATCACTCCTGCAGGCACAACAGGTATAGATGTATTGTCTTGGATCCTTTATCATTTCTTTTCATCTCAGAAAAGTGGCATTGCACCAGATCTGCTCTGCTACGCATCCATTGCTGTCTTCAGTTTGGCCACGCCCTTGAAGTGTAGCCCTCATTGCATGAAGTATTAATTTTAGTCTGCACCAAGTAGCCTGCCAATCACAATACAGATTTCCTAAACTTGAGGACACTAGATGGCCCTGTCACATACAAAGGTAAGTTTTATTATGTTATGTACATTTTGCACATCACACAGTCACAGTTGAGGTGCTGTTGTAGTATATTTATCTAAAAATAAGATGAGCTGCTTGAGGTTAGTAAAAATAAATAATTTCCAGAAGATTATGGAAGTATAGGTGGCCCACGGGACAATCCGCAAGACATATTTTTCCCAAAGCTGGAGTTCAGTAAGGAGAAAGAAGCTTTCTGATTATTGGAGAGATGAGGTTGTAGGTGGAATCTCGAACTTCTGGAAAACTATTGCAGTTTGCAGTGGTTTCATACTGTTTAGCATACTGGCAGATAGACATAAGTGTCAAGCATACCAGCAATGGAATCCGTTTTTTCAAAACAAGGCAACCCCCATGACTATCACGAACCTGGGGTGGTGAATGATATTAAGGATACAATGGTTCATTGTGGCAGCTTGTCCTATATAGGCATCTAAAAGAGTGGGGCTCTTTATAATGAAGTATTTTTTGTATTTTTACATTTAGGTTTAGACAAGCAAGTATAATGCAGGACAGCAAATATAAATTAATTTGTAATTTTATTCATTGCAGCATTTTGTCTCGGTTTTTTGTGATATCTCTCTTTTTTGTGGTGATTATCATGATCCAGGGCTCACAAAGAAGTGATAGAAAAGTACTCAAGAAGAAACATTAAAACATGCATCTTAAAAACAAAACACTAAACCGCTTTCGTACTTTTTTATATATTTAAATAAGGAGTTAGAAAGGTCGAAAGTGTTTCAATCTCATTTCCTTGAGAGCATCATCAGGACATATGAGTGAGCACCTAGAAATTCTAGAAGAAAAAGAGAGAGGGAGAGAAAGTGGGGTCCGACAGATGGACCCGAGTCGCCTGCAGGCGAAAGGAGTTTAGCGTTTTGTTTATAAGATGCAAGACGTTCTGGTCCTTCAAAGGCAGCATGGGTTAATCTGCAATGAAAATTCAAACTACTGTTCTTAGGGGCATATTGACAAGCCCCTATCGCCACCACAATGTCACTTTTAGTGACGTTAGAGACTTTGCATTATTTACAGGGAAATTAAAGTTCATTAACCCCTTCCATGCTGCGCAGATTCCGCCGCTGTGCTGACGGAATCTTGCGCGGGCGTGGTCATGACGGAACGGTTCCGTCATGAGCACAGCTCAACCGTGGCTCATGACGGAACCGTTCCGTCATGAGCACCGAAGGGGTTAACGCTGCTTTGTAAATAAGGCACCTTTTCATGCTGTACTCAGCAAGAAAGGGGAGGGCAATGGGTGTTGCGGTAGGCATTCCACCACAACACCCATTGATTTTGATGCTGCCCACTATTTATAAGGGTGGCGTAAATAGGAGGCGGCGCAAAACATTAAGACCAGGGAAAACCTGATCTTAAACAGGTGAAATGAGGAGAAAAGCTTTATTTCTCCTCGTTTTTGCTGTTTCCATGTGTGCTGCATTGTGCAGCACACTTGGAAACAACAAATTGCCATTGATTGTTAATGTTCAGGAAGGTGACACTTCCTGCGCATAAACAATAAAAACAAAATAATGTTTTGCAACCTCTATGTGTGCTGCATTAAGCAGCACACATAGAAGTTACCAAACGGCATTTAAAGATTGTTTATGTGCAGGAAGGCAGACCTATCTGCATATAAAAAATCTTCCCCTCAACGCACACACCCTTATACCATTGGTGCAACGGTGCGTGCGTTGGTGCTAGGCTTCTAAGTTTAGCGCTAGATCAATGGGAAACTCAGGGCTGCACCATATTGTTGTAAATGTGGTACAGCCCTGCATTTCTGAAGTGGCGGGTTTGGCGTTAAGCCAACTAGGATAATGCCACACTCCCTCACTTCATTGTAAATATGACCCTTAGGGGCAGATTTATGTTTCCTGGCGCATCCCTACAAATCAGCAGGGATGCGCCAGGAAAGATGCGTCACGCAAGTTTACCCTTGCGCCACCACAGATGCGCTGCATTTACAATGCAGCGCAAGGATAAACAGATGCGTGACGCATTTGATGGCATAAGGGCGGCGCATTGCTGGAGTCGTGTTGCAAGCACGACGCAACTCCAGCAATGCTCAGGGGCTGCCCATACCTAACATGCTGCGTCATGCCTTACGCCTGCTTCAAGCAGGTGCTGGGTTTTGACGCAGCAGCGTCGGAAAAGTGACTCAGTGAAATCTTGTAGATTTCACTGCGTCGCTTTTCCACGCTTTTTCCGATGGAACGCCCACCCTGCATACATTAAACCTGACGCAGGTTTAATGTAGTGCGGGGCTTTACAACGTGACGCATCTCCCTAGATGCGTCACGTTGTAAATAAGGTGCAACATGGTGCATGGTTTACGCCGCTGCTGCGTCACAGAAGTGACGCAACGGCAGCGTAAATGTCTCGCAAAGGGCTTGTAAATCTGCCCCAAAGTCTTTAATTGTCTTTCTTCAATTCACTCTACTTCGTTAATGCAATTTTTGACAGAATTAGCTACTATATCGAAAAGAGTGCATTATTGCGGCTTATGTTTGCATCATGAAGCACCTATTGCAATATCAGCACAGACAAAGGTCAAAACATATTTTGCACCAGTTCTTGTTGTTCCTGGGGCACCTTGATATTGTTTCAAATTGGTGACATTGGTCCCGTCACTTAATTATAATAATTGTGCAGGCGTGAACTCAGAAATGATAGGTGGGAGTTCAATTATTTGAACGGAGGCACTTTTGCGTGACATATGACAGATGTAGGTATAAGGCTGATAAGTCTCCTGGGGGACATATAGGAATTGTGGGGCATATGAGCAAGGGCCAGCAATAATTATCGCTCAGCGTTCTTAGCGTGAGGATAATTATCGCCGGCCGACTCTGATTCTCATCGCGGATATAGCGTGCTATTAGCAACGCTTATCTCTAAAGCAATAAAATTCAGAGCGCAAGCTGTCAAATGTGCGATTATCGCTGGAAATCCAGCGATAATCACACAACTTTTGGCGATAGCTAGCTGATAGGGCCTCACATACTTAGCCATGATATCCACCTTCCATAGGATATCATGGCTAAGTCAGTTTCAAAGCAGGCATAAGGAAAGTAGTGATAACAGAGGTTATCGCTACTTTTCTTGTCGCTATGCTGCTTTGCGTGAGGCTTGATAATAGGAGAAATGTCGCTTAGCGACATTTGTCCCGTTATCCTGGGGAGGAACGCCCACTTTGCATCTCATTAGAGATGCAAAGCTGGGTGTTAAGGGAAATGGCGACAAGGCAAGGTTTCACGCGATAGCGTGACCTTGCTAATCAGGCAATAAAATTATCGTCGCTTTTCATCCGAAATAATTTTTTATCGCCTGCTTGCTGATACCCCACACTGTGCTTCCTAGATGTATAATTGCTGGTAGAAAGACTAAACGAGAAAAGGATACACATCAAAAGCACTTCGGGGCATATCTACAAGGCGGCGATACAAAATTATCGCTGCTTTAGCGGCCGTTTTTGTCCAAAAAGCAGTGATAATTTTATCGCTATATTAGCAAGGTCACGCTATCGCGTGAAACCTTGCCTTAGTGCCTGACTTCTTAACGTCCATCTTTGCATCTCTAATGAGATGCAAAGTGGGCGTTCCTCCCCAGGATAACGGGAGAAATGTTGCTAAGTGACATTTCTCCTATTATCAAGCCTCACGCAAAGCAGCATAGCGACAGGAAAAGTAGCGATAACCTCTGTTATCACTACTTTCCTTACGCCTGCTTTGAAACTGACTTAGCCACGATATCCTATGTAAGGTGGATATCATGGCTAAGTATGTGAGGCCCTATCAGCAAGCTATCGCCAAACTTTGTGGGATTATCGCTGGGTTTCCAGCGATAATCTCACGTTTGGCAGTTAGCGCTAGGATTTTTATCGCTGTTGAGATAAGCGTTGCTAATAGCACGCTATCTCAGAGATGAAAATCCACGCTAGCCGGCGATAATTATCCTAGCGCTAAGTGCGCCTAGCGATAATTATCACCGGTTGTTGCTTATATGCCCCTCAATGAGGGGGAAATTAACGAGTAGAATCCAGTGCCTAATCTGAGTTCTTATAAATTCCCAAAATAATTCAAATTGCTAAATAGCAAGGTAGAGCTAATAAAATTGAAATTATTGTATATACTGATATGTTCTGGGGAGCTGTGTCCAACTAGTCTGTCAAGCAGCTAAAAGGTTTGAGATATATTGTGTCTGTCAAATCTCTTCAGGATGTATCTGTTCTCCCGGTTCATATTTCTTTACACTCATTTCTATTTTTTGACCCGAAGTTAATGGTGTGCACTTGGTGTTATTTGAGAACTGCCCATTATTGTATCATCAAGATTTGTGTTGATGTCTTTTTAGACTGAAGCAAGGGCCGTGTATTAACATGGAAATGGACCTGACAGAGTTATTGATTGATCAGCACTTCTCCCTCTCATGCAAGAGCCATGTCTGTAAGAAGGCATATTCAGTTCTAATCACCACTACTTCTCTTCCTGGATAAAACAGAAACTGTAATCCCTGGAGGATATCCTGTGTGCTGTCAGTTTCAACAGTGTTTGAGTGAAGATCAGATTCCTACACACGTCGCCACAGCTCCCTGAAAGCCTGTCTGTTCTATCTAATTTTTTATGTAGAAGATGATACTTTGTGGTCTGGCTCAATGTTGGTATATTTTGATATTTATTTGCATCTCTTTCCGTAGTTATTATTATAAACTTCTTGAAAACTTCACTAAAACAACTAAAAAGGAAGGAAATAATGATAGACTACGAATGGGACTACAATGAAGCACATGTACAGTACACCATGCACACCAATTTAGGCATATATTGTTCTGTAATGTTATGTTATTTTAATTTTTTTGAGCGCACTGTTACCCGAGGGTGTCCTGATGCTGGCTACTGAATTCCTAATAGCAGAGTGTGTAATGACCTATATTCAAACACATGTAAGCTGTGTGTCTATTCACACAGGTGTACTTAGAAATTAAGAGGCATATTTATCATGCTTTTGCATTACCAATGTGCCACGCAAGGGGATATAAGGACCATGCATAACCTAGAACGACATTTACCAAGTAATGCGAGGCCACCTTGCGTGGCCATGTGGGGCTTGGTAAATGTAGAAGAACAGAAGTCTGCGCAAGCCGCTGCCTTGAGTTATTCTGCCCCAGGACGGTATACCATGGGAGGAGCATGGGTATTCCCACGCATCCACCCATGGATTTTGGTGCATTCTGAGATTTACCATTATGGTGGACCAGGGAATGCGTCAAAATGCTACGCCTCCCTAGGGGAGGTATAACGAGGAGAAATATCTTTATTTCTCCTCATTTTGTCCTCGTTCTACTTGTGCTGCATTCTGCAGTACCAGTAGAAAGAGGGAAACGCCTCAGAGGATCGTTTTTGTGCAGTAAGGTGTCTCTTCCTGCACGAAAACAATCTTGCCTAAAGCACAGACACCCTTGCAACATGCGCAGCTAGAGAGCAGGAATGTACCATATTATGTTAAATACAGTACATTCCTGCCCTTTCCCTTTCACCTGGTTAGCAGGGTAGCTTGCTTCAATGTGTTGCATGAATATTTGATAAATATGCCTCAAAATGTTAAAGTTGTTGTTTTACTGTTTTTTAGGGTCATGTGCTGTGCCCATCACCGTTTGCCTTTTTTATCACGCAGATAGCAAATTGCACATTTCCATGGATTTAGATATTGTGTACATTAAAAAATGCAGTACCAAAACCACTATTCAATTTAGCAATGAGTAAGTGAAAAAAATCCATTGATAACCTCAGAGCACTTCGGGGAGATTAATGATTGCATGTATAGTTGATTTATTTGACAGCTCGCTCTCACCCATCAAAGTGCATCTACTTTTTTTTGTCATACATCAATACAAACTACATGAGTTTTTGTACATTCAGGGATATGTCTACGTGCAAACCCTTCAACAGTAGCTCCCTTCTGCCAGAAAATATGGTGAATAATGTAGAGATTTTTAGATTTTTTTCATAACATTTGCTCAATACTTTGTTGCATCTCTCTGATGTATAAACATAAATCCAGTAATACTAGACAAAAACATATTGCCCTCAATGTATGAAGCCTACACTGTGTGCACTGATCATTGGATGACAGAAATAAAACTCAGGTCTATATGGAAAACATACAAACTCTATTTTTTCTAATTTTCAGTGACCTACTAAATGTATTGCTGCACATCAGATCTCATTTGCGCTTACTAGCTAACAGGTATATTTGTCAGATTTGTCACATTTGTTCCCAAAACATGGTAACTCCCTCTGGTCTTCCTCATGGAGCAAAATAACTATATCATGGTTTGACTTCCAGTTTTGTTCCTCTGAGACTCCTGAGTGTGGCAGTACCAAGCATGAATGGGGTTTCTATGGTTTCAGGATGCTTACTGGCAATAACTAGATGCACTGCATTTTGAAAATTTGGAGAGCAACTGCAAATTAAATGTCACTTTAGGGTACTGGTCTTTTGGTCGAATGTATGATGTTACAATGCATACATTTACAATGCATGCCTTTACAACACAGTTTTTACATCGCAACATCCTTTAAAACGCATTCGTTTACATCGCATGCCATTACATCACATTTTCAGAAACTACCTTTACAACGCATTCCATTACATTGCATAATACCTTTACAACGCATACCATTACAATGCATACCATTACATCACATTTAAGGTAAGTGTTGGATAGTATAGGGGTAATAATTACTATTCTAACTCCAGTGAGTGCAACAGTAGGGTAAGTGTTGGAATGTGTAGGGGTAAAAATTACTATTCTAACTCCAGTGAGTGCAACAGTAGGGTAAGTGTTGGTTAGTGTAAGGGTACTGTGCGTTGTAATGGTATGCATTGTAATGACTTGTGATGTAATGCCTGCGTTGTAGTGACATGCGTTGTAATGACATGCATTGTAGTGACATGCGATGTAATGGCTGCATTGTAATGACATGCAATGTAAAGGATGTTGCGATGTAATGACTGCTATGTAAAGGTATTGCGATGTAATGACTGCATTGTGAAGATTGTTTCCCCTTTTGGTCACACTCCACTGCACCTTTCAGTTTCACCTTGGGGCTTTATCAAAACTTAACAGAAAAATGTATTTTAACTGCTGCCCATCAAAAGGTTCTATTACTGGGTTCCAAGATCTCTGTCATCCTCATTGGCTAGCTTGGAGATAGGACTAAACATGATGTGGGCTGTGTTCCAGCAAGATGGCAGATGTTGTTTGGATTTTTGCTTAACTTGAATGTTCTAACAGTGCCCTCCTTGCTAAAGCAGAGATGTGTTTGTGTGGCCCAGGAAGAGCCAGATGCTTGTTGGATTTTTCGCCTAAGAATGCCATCCTGCTCCGTTTCTGTTGGTAATGTGCAACAAGGGACTAAGCAGAATTCTACCTACTCTTTTGTTTTTTTTCTATCCCCGTTGTTCTGCACTTTGTGGTTTCTCACTGGCAAGGAAGCCAGTTGGCTTTCGCTATCCTACTCTGATGTGCTCCATTTTTCCTTTGGATCCTCCTCCTTCTCAAGGGGCCACCCAGGACAGGAGTCTGGAATTTCCAGATGAAGTGTAGGTGTTTTCAACTCCCAAATCTAAAGTACACAGACAATTTATCTCACAGTGAGTTTTGAGCTTCTATTTATGCACAGAGGCTATCATAAAATATACCTTAGATTGGTTAATCTAAAATATCTGCATGGGACACATTGCTGGAGGTGGATTATCTTGTGATATGGATGTTATCTGTAAATATGAATTAATGATCTATAAATATAACTGCCAACACTGTCCATAAACAGAACACATTGTAAACAGTGTACATATTGAAGGAAGCTACATCGTATATGCTAGCAGGAGGGCAGTGAAAAGAACAAAAACATTTGGACCTGAGCTCTTATAAATATTAAGTTCTAACCAATTTGTAATTGTGGGATATTTTGGTTTGTGGTTAAATTATCTTCTTAATGGAGAAGTTATAATTGTAAGGATAGTTCATCAGGGACCTGCATTTGAAAAACTAATTTTAGGGTTGAGTTATAAAGCATATTATTCTAGACTATTCTATTTGAGTACCATCTAATATACAGCATCCAGTATTTAGACTGGGTGATCAATCAGAAAACAATTTTAAACTGGAAATTGGCATGTTGCGTTATACTCATGAAACCAATACCTGATCTTGTCTCCCCATCTTTTTGATACATACTTAGGCTACCCTTAAATGATGACTATGGTATCAGAATATACTGGGCTCAGCCTGTGACAATCAGAGCCTTTTTACTGTTTTATCCTGGTGCTTCACCTTACAGTTGAGGGTAAAAGTGAGCATTCATTCTCACAGGTTAGTGAAGTTGATCAGTCCAAGGCTTACTTAATAACATAGGGTGGGGTTATACACATATACAAAATAATGAATCACTGTCAATCCAATGCTACAAAGCCAGGAATTTAGTTTGTAAAAGACACGTGCTTTAATACTAACACACAATGCAATTACTATCCACAATCATCAGAGGGCATTGTAAGGGATATACCAATTCGATTTTAGTAATCACTCTAATCTGCATAACAATCTAACTGGTCTCTATAGACAGTATGGGGTAATGCACATTGATCTTTGTCTCTCCAAGGAGAATCCTTGGGGATTAGGTGGTTACCACCAGGACAACCATCACTCAGGCCCTCATCACCAGAAAACTATGGAAACACCCACTGCACAGTAATAATCAACCAACTCATAAAAATACTTCAGACTGTCCACAACCAAGAAAACAAACTGGTCCTCAACCTCCCACTACGAACTCACATCACACCTCAACTAAGGGAATTAAAATGTCTCCCTATACATCAGAGTGCACAATTCAAGCTCCTTATCCATACATACAAAGCAAGTCCACCAACCCTCCAAGTACCTGTGCTCAGCCAGACTTTCAATGGTTCCTGTACCACACATATGAAAAACAAGTCAGGAGGTTGTACTTTCTTAAATATGGCCCCTAAGCAATTGAACTACCTCCCGCTCCACATTAGGGCCTCCTTTTGGCTTCCTAAATTTTGCAAGAAGCTAAAGACCTGGCTTTTCAAGTAGGCCCCTCGACCAAGTCCCACTGACCTGCAAAGCACCTGGATACCCTCATGGGTGAAATTGCACTATAAAAATCAATATAACGTAGCATAACACAACATAACATAAAATAACATAACATGTGATCATTCAAACCCTTTTACGGTCACACAGGCACATTACCTTTTTTCCTTGATTATGATTTGTGCAGGTTGGGCTTTCTGCTCCTTGATTGATGGATTGACTGCTCCAAGTAGTGTGTGTTGTTGATGGCCCACAGACTGGGGCTTGTCTATTCTTGTTTCCAGCCTAGCTTATGTTGGTGAGGTCTGCAGTATACGTTCCAGTGTAATCTTGACCAAGCAAACATAGCTACACCTGTACCAGCAGAGCAAGAGCTGTGCTGGGGTCACACTGCTCGCAGTCAGGTGAGTCCTTCTGCTTGGGTTCTTCAATAGGGCAGACAACAAGCCCTCACTCAAACAAGCTTAGGAGCCCACCCCTGTTGCACTGGGTAACCAGGTAATGTTTCATTTCTTCGTCGGTGAAGAAAGAAGCTGCCTTCCTTTTTGGTTTAGCTCCGTCCAGTGCAATTTCAAACTTTGATTATAAGTTGATGAGTGCCTCTTGCCTCTAGGCACTAGCTTCTAGTAGTGTGTTTTATGCTTAAGCATTCATGATTTTTCTAGAAGTCCTTTTGACCTCAGGAAATTTTATGGGACAGCACATATTGAAGATGCAGTAAAATTAACTGGTCCGCACCTGTGGTCAGCAGCGGCTATCACAGTTTCTCACATCCTGAGCTCCTTTGTACAGGGACAGCTTCAGTGCTTCTATTCAGCAGTTAGCTCCTTTCTTCCATTAAAGCAGTCTCCAAAACAATTTCTACTGGCAAACTACTGAAATTCCACAGGTCCCCAAAATTGCCAAAGGAAGTTGGTGGGGCATACACCACCTCTAGAGCACAGGCTGGTTTTTGAACTGCCACTGATGTAGGACCCTGGATTTTAGTGGAGTAATGTAGCATACTGACTGGAAGGTTCTGCTCCATCCTTATATTAAAGTTGTTGTTGCACACAATAGCTGTAACTTCCAACAGTAAGTTCTGCAAATGGTTCTGGGCAATACTGCTTTTTTTAAATCTCACTCAGATTCATCAGCCAAGGTCCTGCCACAAAATCTGAATAGACAGAAGAAATTGAGCTTTATGTCTCCTGTTAGGAGAGACCCAAAACATGGGTACAAAAGAATGAGAGCCTGTCCTCCATAAATATATCATGTGCTATGGGGTACCTCGTCCAGTGAATGAGAGGCCATCAAACTGCTAGGAAACATCTCTAGACTTCAAATTGATCACTCTCACCGCTCCAGAACACCCAAAACTCTGAACCACAAACAATCCCTGTAATTTAAATATGCTGCCTGGGCCCTCCACACCCCTTCATTTTAGGTACCCCATGGATGCATCAAATACAAAAGCGATTTCAGTGTAGCTATGGCAACCTGACTCACACATGATCCTTAAATGCATACTCTACCCATGTCGACTGATACACATATATGGCATTCATGTTGCACATGGATCTAGAAAAGACCCAGTTGTACAGGACTGCCAGGACATTTGCAAAAGTTGGAAGAGGACATTAAACAGCTCTCCCGAACAGGTAAAAAAAAAATGTCCTGCATTGTTAACCCGCCACTACTGTCCATCCTCTTCAGCCTGGTGAATTGACAGTAGCGATGCTCAATATGGAAGGTGCACATGACATGCCCTTCTACACCACAGAGCCCCTCACTGGGTCTCACTAGGTAAAAAAAAAAATATGTTCATTAATTATGTTCATTAATTGTGCTGAGGTGAGGACCAAAATGTTGCAACTTGTTATGGTTTACACATGGCAGGGGCACATGCTCTCCTGAGCCATGCAACTGAAACTTTCTTCACCCCACAAATGAGCAAAATGGAATACAGAATTTTTTTATCAGTCGCAATTCATCATTACAGACATATTTGAACCTAATCCTTCCCTTACAGTGCAGGCCTCCAACACTCAAGCGAGCAAAATAGTCACACACACATCAATTATCAAATGTACACTATGAGTAAGGTAAAGGATCTTGATGCAAAAGAGCATAACATAAAGGAGCAAAGAATGATTTGAATGCTAATTGCACTGAAGAAGACAAATCTCATAGCATACTTTAAGACTCCTTTCAACCTAGCATTAAACCACTCATCAGTGAAGCACAAAATCTCGAAGCAAAATGGTTCAAGAAGTTCCGAAATAGTTTTATAAGTAGAATAAATAACATGTAATAATACATTCCTGACAATTTTACACTTTTACTTAATTACTCTGATTTGGCATTCAACTGCATTAGAGAATCTTGAGTGATGGAAGGTGTTAAACATCAGATGTATTCCAATTTATGTATGTAATATTAGAGGAAACCAGGGCTATAGTTCATTAAGCCTAACAAATTGTTTAAGAGACCATAAGCTCTTAATTCGTACTGAAGAGTCTTATATGAGCCAATAATTTTTTTGGTGAATTTGGGACAGAGTGAATTCAATATTGAAAGTAACATGCCAGGATAACACCCCTTTTAATGAAAACATTTCGACGTACAACAATGGATGTTGACTTTATTTTAATGTTTCTCTAAATTTGAGGCTTTTTAGCAAGATGGTCACCGCCCAGTTGCAACATTTTTTTCAATGGTTTAAAGTCCAAACAGTTTTCTGGATGTTCCAGATGACATATTGTATTGCATAGTGTTGCTGCTCTGCACCATAACTCTCTCCTTTTTCCTTTCTTAAGCTTTCCAGTATTAAAGAGATGAACTGTGTGTCTGAAAAAAACAAAGACTAGTTTACAACATTCTTGAATGGTTGGTCCAGGGTCATTTGAAATGAGTTTACTTTACACACCTTGCTTGTGATGTGTAGGGTTCCTCAGAGGTCCTGATTATCTTCTCTGGTTTTTCAAAATTGATTGCTCTCACCCATCCCCAATATAATTGAGTGTTAAATTTTGCAACTGTGTAGGTGAAACTCTTTTTTTTAAACTCTCAAACACATGATGTAAAACCCACTCCATCGTTATTTATGAAGAGAAGATATCAGATGGGCTGGAAAAGGTTCTGTTTAAATAGATTCAAGACAGAGTTTCTGCTTCTAGGTTCTTCTCATGAAACCTTCAAAATGTCTAGAACTCTATGCACAGAATCTAATTTCATGCAACAGAATTAGACTACTGGAGATGGCAAATCTCTGTGATTTATCTTTGACTACACTGGGGCTGGTTCCGATTCCGGCTGCAAAACGAACCGACCGACACGGACCCGGACCAAATACCGACTGACACAGACCAGTGCCGTACGACCCGTGTAGTACGATGCAACGCGAGTGAATTACAACCGACACGTATGGAATACAAGCTGTACGACCGAGCTGGAGGGAAAATAGTGATCCGGCCGGAAAACCGACGCTATTTTCACAGATCGACATGAACCCGGAATCAACCCGACCGACCCGTACCCGCGATGTATGATTAGCGCAGTACGATGCAATGCGTGTAAAACCAGACCGACTCGCACGGAGACCAAGCCGCACGACGGACACGCACAGACAACCCGGCACACAAGCAATAGAGACCGCTGCGAACGACATGTACCAAACACAGAAGATAGGCAGCGTGAACGAGGCGGAGAAGCCCGCACGAGACAACAGCAGCGCCCGGTTCTGTCACATGAACGTCTCCTTCATGCCCACAAAACACAAAGGACCAAACAAGCAATGACTAAGCCAATAAATACCCCAAAAAAATTAATTGGACAAAGACACACCCACATCTCCAACTATATAAAGGACTACAATCACTACCATCATCCCTTGCAAACAGGAGACACAGCCAGCAGCAAACACCAGTACACAGCAACCACAGACACACTCACAACTCACCCATCACACAACTCACACACCATCAGCACCTCATACAAAACCACACATACATACACACAACAAAACCAACACCAAACCAACATCACTTGCACCCTCACACACACATCCCTCACCACCACCACCCATCACCATGCTTCCAAAGAAGAATCCAAAGTTCACAGATAGTGAGTTAGAAGTGCTGGTAGACGAGATCATCAGACTAGAGCCACATTTGTTTGGTACTTTGGTTCAAAGGACCCCCATCTCACAGAAAATCAAGATGTGGGCGAGGATTCTGGACAAGGTGAACGCACAAGCACCAATGTTGTGCACAAAGGACGATATCCAGAACCGGTGGTATGACGTGCGCAGGACGGTCAAGAAACTCATTGAGAAAGATCACGCCTTGAGTCAGCGCACCGGCGGTGGCCCTCCTGCCAAACCAGTCTACTTCAGGACCTGGGAGGAGAAGGTGCGGGACATCCTACCACCAGAGAGCGTCCATGGCCTAACAGACATCCCAGAGACTGGTGAGTACACAAACAACATACCCAAGATTGTGTGGCAAGGGGACAGTGAAACCATGCACCCCAAGCAATAGATAATCAACCCAAGATGTGCATGCCAGTCACACAAACACAATACCTGCCATCCCATAGTGACTGGGGACTGTGTCATGACATGCACCAACCTACAAACAAATAGAGCAAGCCACTGGCACTAAGCCAAGCACATCCAGCCAGACAGTTTGCCACCACAAACACACCACCTCACAGTGCAGCTGTCAGGAAAGAATAGTGGGGATGCTGGTGAAGTGAGTGTAGACAAAAGCATGATGGGGCCTGTGGTCACAGATAATGCTTCCCCTCCTGATTGGCCCATCAAGACCACTCTGAAACATGCCCACATCACAGGGAGTGGAAAATGACTGACAAGATGGCTGACACTGGCTCCTGCTGTGGGGAGCACAAGGCCCTGCTAGGGCTTGTGTGGAAATCAGAAGTAGGACACCACTGACTGACATCCTGAAAGACAACTTGCACGCCCTACAATGGAAGCATGTTTCATGACGGGAAGGAGGACTGACAGCCCTGACCATACTAATCAGCATGGGGAGACACCCCCAACACAAACTCCACACAACTCACCGCGTACAATGCATTGACACACACCTCATTGAAATATCAGCAAAAGATACCCCGTACTGGGTGCTGCTGTGTGAAGCACAGGGGCTCACTTGGGACTTGTAGCCAAACAAACACCAGGATTTCACAGTCAGCCATCTTGCCATTGATGTCACACCCCCTCACAGGGAAGCAGAGTCAAGAGGGAGGAAGCATGGGTATGCTGGGAAGGGAGGTGTAGCCAAGAGTATGATGGGACTCGCCTTTACAGACAACCTACACCCACCCACATGGCACAGAAAGATCAACCTGAACCATACTCGCCTCACAGGGAGTGGGAAGGGACTGACAAGATGTCTGACACTGGGCTCTGTTGTGGGGAGCACAAGGCCATGCTGAGACTGGTAGCCAAACAAACACCAGGATTTCACAGTCAGCCATCTTCCCATTGATGTCACTCCCCCTCACGGGGAAGCAGAGTCAAGAGGGAGGAAGCATGGGTATTCTGGGAAGGGGGTTGTAGCCAAGAGTATGATGGGACTCGCAGTCACAGACAACCTACACCCACCCACATGGCACAAAAAGATCAAACTGAACCATTCTCGCCTCACAGGGAGTGGGAAGGGACTGACAAGATGTCTGACACTGGGCTCTGTTGTGGGGAGCACAAGGCCATGCTGGGACTGGTAGACAAACAAACACCAGGATTTCACAGTCAGCCATCTTGCAATTGATGTCACACCCCCTCACAGGGAAGCAGAGTCAAGAGGGAGGAAGCATAAGTATGCTGGGAAGGGGGGTGTAGCTAAGAGTATGATGGGACTCGCAGTCACAGACAACCTACACCCACCCACATGACACAGAAAGATCAACCTGAACCATACTCACCTCACAGGGAGTGAGAAGGGACTGACAAGATGTCTGACACTGGGCTCTGCTGTGGGGAGCACAAGGCCATGCTGGGACTGGTAGCCAAACTAACACCAGGATTTCACAGTCAGCCATCTTGCCATTGATGTCACACCCCCTCACAGGGAAGCAGAGTCAAGAGGGAGGAAGCATGGGTATGCTGGGAAGGGGGGTGTAGCCAAGAGTATGATGGGACTCACAGTCACAGACAACCTACACCCACCCACATGGCACAGAAAGATAAAACTGAACCATACTTGCCTCACAGGGAGTGGGAAGGGACCGACAAGATGTCTGACCTGACACTGGGCTCTGTTGTGGGGAGCACAAGGCCATGCTGGCAAATGGCCAAAAACAAGATCAAACGCTGTCTGTGACAAGCTGGGAAAAAGCAGTGTACAGGCAGGCATCTGTTTGAAACGTAGAAAATGTCATGTTTGTGAACCAACGATGCATGTAGAAACATAAATCACATTGTGTGTCTCTTCCAAACACAGGTCGTGCTGGGCACCCAGTGCCAAATGACGAGGATACCCAGTCCCAGACTCTGGTGGACACTGAGCTCTCTGGTCTGACTCTCTCACTGTCCTCTTTGGATGACGACGACCAACCTGGCCCCTCCGGTGTGAGCCATCATGCAGCACCAGCAGCAGCAAAATCTGCCCCCCTGCACCCACGCCTCCAGCATCTGGACACCGGCAGGGCACCCCCACCAACACGGACAGACCAAGGACAATCAACACCCACAGCACAGGGACACAGGACCCCCCGGAAGCTACAGCCAACACCACCAGTAACACCACCCAAGGGGTCCCAGTGTCACCTGTGCGTACCGCCGCTGGTCCTGCCTGTGTGGAGAGGGGTGCTGGGAGGGGTGGGAGGCACATGGCGCACCTTGCAGAGGGGTCTGGACTGCATGATGACCCCCAACTGGCACGCATCTTAGATTGGTACCAGGATAGCACCAGAGGATTTGGCCAGGTAGTGGGGATCCTCAAGGACATGCAACATGAGCAGGTTGCCCACCATGGGGGCAAAGTGGGATGCCCTTACTGCGGTGCATCGGGACATACCACAATGCCTCCGCCAGATCAACACCAACCTGTCCCCACCCCCCTGTGTGCCCAAAACATCTGTCGCAACATCATCTGCCAGCACCACAGGGAGGGAGGAGGACTCTGGCGGAGAGTCCCCTGCACCGCAGAGGCCTGCACATGAGGAAGAAGAGGGGTCGTCCGAAGAAGGACATGTGAGAGGCAGATGTCCCAGCACATCCCCCAGGGCCTCTAAACCTGTTCTGGACAATGTTCTTTGTGCGCACCCCGTTCACCTTGTCCAATCGAACACAACTCGCCCACATGACATGCAGGGTTCATGTTGGGCCAATGTAGCAGACGACTATGGACTTTACTCTGGACATTTCATCTACCAGCACTTCCAACTCCAATGTGAACTTTGGATTCCCAAATCACTGTACAGCACCCACCATCCTGTGCACTTCACTCACACATGTTTGTAAATAAACTCACCAGTACACCATACTTGCTTCTGTTGTGATTCCAACTTGTCATGTTCAGGGCAAAGTCGATCTGCTACACAACACAGTGCATGCCAAATACTGCAACAATGTGACCAACGTAAGGTGAGTCATGGGGATGTGACACATATGAGGGAGACACACCACTATGGCAAAACAACACATACTCACCATGGCTGTGTTACTCATCACACACAATGATGTTGACCTGAAACACATTGGCATGCACAGACACAACACCAACCCCAGTCAGTGGTAACAAGTCCACAGGTGAGGTAAGCAGATGTCACTCAGATGTGGGAAGACAGACAACACACATAACAAAGCGTAGCACAGGTTCATTACACATCAGCAACACGTTTATTCCACACTAGTTGCACGGTAATTCAACGTAACAGTGGACACCTGCTCACAATGTGTTGGAGAATGGAAGTCCAGGGATGTGTGATACATCAGTTGATGGGAATTCTCAACTTCCACACTGGTGTTGGCTTCTGGGTGTTAGGGGTCAGTGTTGACCACACAACAGGCAAAGTACCCTGGGAAGGACAGACAAGATACAGTCAAAAGCACAGACGAACAGGAGAGAAATGCAATACATATGCACAAAACATGTAGCAAAACACCTACACAAGCACTAGTTAGCAGTACTACCCTATTGTGGAGTACACACCACCTGAATGGACACATCACAGCACACATCCAGTCAAGTGGCACACAGACACACTCAGACAGCAACAGAGCTGGCTCAACATATTCCAGGCTACCTCCATACATTCACATAACAACACTGGAAACTCACATTCAGGTGAAGAAGTTGTTGATGAGCTGGGAGCGGACGTCACCATCATCTTCATCATCACTGGCATCTTGGACCAGGCCGGGATCCTCCACAGGTGCCGGACGTTGGTCGTCGTCATTCTCATCCTGGATGAGAGGCACCTCCTTCCGCACCGCCATGTTTAATAGCATGCAGCAGACCAGTATTATTTTGCACACCTTTGCAGGCTCATATGGGAGGGCCCCTCCGGTCCTGTCCAGGCAGCGAAAGCGGCTTTTCAGGAGGCCGAATGTCTGCTCAATCACCCTCCTGCTCCGACCATGTGCCTCATTGTAGCGCAGCTCGGCTGGTGTTCCTGAGGGGTGTCAGCAACCACGGCATGCTGGGGTATCCAGAGTCACCTACACACACAAAAATGAACAAGTAGCTGAGTTATGTAGGAGTGCGGAATAAAACACTGACAAACACACACATGAGAAACAGTCAGTACACACCGACAAGCCAGGCAGGCTGAGCTGGCATCTTTGACATCAGCGTTGCAATGTGACTACTCCTCATAATCTAGGCATCGTGCGCCAAACCAGGGAAACGTGCACACACATGTGTGATCAATATGTCAGCAAGACAGACCACCAGAGTATTGATCGAATGGTAGTGCTTCCTGTTCCGGTATGCCTGCTCATGTGCCTGTGGTGGTATCAGGGCAACATGTGTCCCGTCAATGGATCCAATGTAATTTGGCATCCTCCCCAGTGTATAAAAGTCATCCTTAATTTCAGGAAGTTCATCTTGGCTCGGGAACTTGATATACAGGTCGAGGAATTGCAACATCCCCTCCAAGACACCGCGTAGCACCCGACTAAACATCGTTTGCGACATACCACCAGCAGTAGCCACAGTGTACTAGAAGGTACCGGTAGCAAAGAAGTGCAGGGCTGCCATCACCTTCACCTCTGGGGTCAGTGCTGTAGGGTATGTCCGGCCAGGTATCAGATGTGGCGCCAACTGCTCGGCCAACTCCTCAATCAGTGGCCTGGTGAAGCGGTACCGTCTGATGCTGTCGCGTTCCTGCATGGTTGCAAGGTCTGGGAACGGCCGATGGACAGCTGGTGCCCTGCAGTACAGAGATGCACAAAGGAAGATTGTCAGTACATCCACCCATGTGGCCATGACCACGATCCCTATCACATGCTAGTTCATGACATTACACAATGTACTGAGGTGTGTGCTGTTGGGCATGGACACATATGTCAACTACAAGACCACCACCTCACATCTCAATTCCACATGTCCACATGAGTGCCATGTAGTGCAATGGGCTAATCATCTGGCCGTGTCACCCAACCTATGTGCTGCTGCAATGTTCAAAAAACCCACCCCAGTGACAAATGAGGAATCATGTCTCCCAGGCATCACAGATCTTTGCCATGCAGAAACCCAGGGTCCCTGTATTGCCACATCAACACAGCAATGGACATGGCGTAGCACGTACACACCACAAGGCAAGCATTAGTCCCACAGGTAGTGGCCACTGTTGTTCATGCCGGCCCTACATGTATGTCTCTTAGACACATACCCCATCAAGGTTGATGCATATACCACATGGATGTGGAGACTGTCACCCATTGGTAACATGTGATCAGACACATCTGAGACACAACATGCACACAGACTGTGGGTGCACATCAGTATTGGGGCTACAGGTCTCACTGTGACATACACGCCATCATCCCCAGGACTCAGGGTGTATGTGACATGTCTTAAACATATCCAACCTGAAACTGTGGCCTTCACTCATGCCCATTTCTGTCCAATTGCACATCACAGTGCAAATGTGCACAACACACAAAGGACTCTGCCCCCATGTACGAGCCTGGGAGTGGCTGCACAAAGTGCCAGAAAATAAAAACAGATGTGGCCCCCTCAAACACCCAGGGAATGCAGCCTCACATGCCATGGGACACTGTGTGGCCAATGCTATAGTGTGGCAGGTGTGTGCAGGTGTCCATGGCCAGTATATGTGTGTTGCATCCGTCTAATAGTCACACTAATGAGGTCCGACGCGGGTGACAATGCGTATGCATTGCACGGGTCATGACCGAGCCATGCGTACGCCTTGTCAGCAAATGCAATGAGGTCTGAAGCGGTTGACAATGCGTACGCATTGCACGGGTCATGACCGAGCCGTGCGAACGCCTTGTAAGTGAATGCAATGAGGTCTGACGCGGGTGACAATGCGTATGCATTGCACGAGTCATTACCGAGCCGTGCGTACGCCTTGTCAGTGAATGCAATGAGGTCCGACGTGGGTGATTATCATGCATACGCGTCGGACAGGCATGGTCCGAGACAGGCTGATGCCTTGGCCATTGACTCGTATGGAGACGGTGCATGTGTATATTCAAAATACGCGTTGTACAGTCAGTTGAACGAGCCGGGCGCACCCACTGGCTCAGGACTGTCATGGAGACGGATGCGGATTCAAATCTTGTACGAGTTGTGCACTGGAAATTCAGTTGGATGCCTACAACAATGTTGCAATTTTAAGTGTTCAATGAAGGTGAAGATTTGAACGATGCGGAAGGCGTGTACGAGTCGTACTTTTGAATGGATTGGCTAGATTCATAGGATGCAACAGTGTTGGACCTATCGCTTGGGACACATGGCACAGAGTCTGCCTCTGCAGCACAGATATAAGGCTGGCTGGCCCCCAGGGAGCTCACTTGCCTGCACTATATGCTACTGGACCACATCCCTGCTACCACTGCTGCTGTCTATGCATCCTCTGGCTCCTGCTATGGCACGTACCTGGAGAGGGCCCCAGCCTTCACTGAGGAGGAGAACCAGGCCCTGCTGGCCGGGCTTCTTCCAGAGTACAGAAAGCTCTATGGGGCACCAGGGGAGCAGGTGAGTGTGCTGTCCACTGCCTTCCTAATTATGCATGTTGTCTGACTAGCAGTACTAGCAGTGTGTACACCAGTGGCAAGCATTCTCACTGACTACTTTCATCCACCAAAGTGTGTAGGTACATGTAATGAATAGTTTTCCTGCTGCTAAAGTGCATTATTGCAAGCTTAAACCAATAGGCATTGTTAAGATGTCAGACATGCATGTGAGTTTTCATTCCCCATGGTTGCACTATCTGTGTAATTTATTTCCCTTTGTGATGATGACATGTATAACCAATTGTGTGCTGCACAAATCTGGGGCATGTGTGTTAATGTATTTTTCACATTGTCATCCTCACAGGTTGATGCCCACCAGAAGCAGGAGATCTGGCTGACCATCGCCCGGGCTGTTCGTTCTGTGGGGGTCTACAAGCGCCGCATCCGCAACTGCCAAAAGAGGTGGCCGGACCTTCGGGGCTGGACCCGGAGGAAAGCTAGAGTCCAGCTGAAGCTGTCACCTCCACGCAGGAGGGGCGGACACCAGACCCTGACTCCCCACATGCTCCGGATACTGGTGGTGGTCTTCCCGGACCTGGATAGGCAGCTGAAGGCCAGACAGCAGCAGGAACGGGTTAAGTCCATGCCTGATCTGTGTACTATGTCTGACATGCAAATAGCAGTCTTTTGTCCGGGTCACACTTCCACATTACGTAGGTCTTGTAGTCCCAAAATCAGGTCCCTCATCTGTGTGATGCACCCTCCTCATCTGTTGCACAGGTGTGGCCCCTACAGTCTGTTGTTTGTGTCACTAGGGCACTGTGCCCCTGCAGTCAGCTATGTTTCAGGTACCAGTCAGCATCAGTTCCCGTGACTCTGTTGTGTGTTTCATGTGTGGTTCAATTGTTTACACAATGCCTGAGATCTGACATGTGAACTGTGTGTGCCCTTGAGATGTGTACTAATTGCTGGTCTGATTCGCAACATGTTTCTGGGGTATTCAAAACAAAACCATGCAGCAGGGGCCTCCAATTTTTGGGCATCAGGAGTATGTATATCAAGTATGTCACAATTGCTTAGCCACCTGACTACTGTCCGGGCCAAAACACTGTTTCACTTAGTCCTGCCCAGTCATGCCCCCTCAAGGGCATTCAGAAACACTCTGTAATCCCACTCCTGTGTATGAAATTGCAGGTTGTGCTTAGTGACATGTGCCCTCAGGTGTCTGCCTCTGTGTCATTAGGGTGTGGCTTGTTGCTACGTGCAACTGGGGTGTCCATGATTCAGAGAGTCAGCATGACATCTGCAATGTGACTGTGGGAGACAAGACCTGTGTGACATATAGGTGTGTGATCATCTGACAGCGCACAATGGTGTATGCAACTGTGTCCCTCATGCAGCTGGTTGATATGCATGGCAGACTGTGATGTGTTAATGTACATGGATTTGCGTTTGCTGAGACTCATATGAATGATTTTCATGATGTGGGATCTTCTGGGTCCTGGATATGTTGTTTGCATGGGATGGGCAAGTGCGCTGGTCATCTGCAGAGTCAGATTTACCCTTGAGCTAGGATTGTGAGTCAGTGCATATTGTTATTGTCTGGATGCCCTGCCCCTGTGACAGGAGACAGTGTTGACTGACTTTCAGGGCATCCCAGTGCCATGGCATTGAACTTGCTATGAGTGAGCCTGCGTTGTGTTCAAGTGTGCACCATGCAACCCATTGTGGCCTTGCCCATCAGGACATGAGTACATCATAGTGTGTGTTGCTGGCATGCATCCCAAACATGTGAAATGAGTCTCTGCCCATCCCTTCATCCAGACACCGGTACTGAGTCAGTCGCAAGAGATGTGCTGTGGGTCTAGTGACATACTCCTACATGTTCACCTGCATGTACAACTAATGTGTGGGTGGTGCATGTTGGCACATTGGTGTGTTAGCATCCAACATGCAACGAACATATGTGTGAAAGTCAAGGAGGGATATGTGTGCCATGGTTGATGTTGAGAATGACATTTGTCTCATCCTAAACAGTGTTGGCACTTTGAGCTGTGTTCAGCTGATGATGCCATGGCTTGCCCTGTGATGTGATGTACTCACTGTGGTGTGTGCAGTTGGTGCAGGTGACTGATGTAGTTCTGTTACTTCCTATTCCTATCCAGATACATCCACGGCCACAGGAGGGGACAACTCCACGGACCAGGAGGAGCCACAGAGCCTTACAGGGACAGAAGGAGAGGAGTCAGGTGGACCCAGTGGCACGGAGGGCGAGTTGAGCTACACAGAGGAGTCGTCAGCACCATCCCCCCAGCTGAAGGCCACAGCAGCTCTGAGGATGGCTCCCCTGTGGAGGCGGGTGTCAGCAGCCACCAAACCCCAGATAGTGAGGCTTTCTCCTCCACCGCCACCACCACCACCCCCTCCCATCTCCTTCCATCCCAGAGGTCCCTGTGGGCTCCCGTGTTCGTGAGCATGTCTCCTTTGTGCCAGGCACCGCACCCCCTGCCCCTGTGTCCCCTGCTGCCCAGAGTGAGGAGTCTGTGGACTTACTTAGACAGATCCATGTAGGGGAGACGTCAATGCTGAAGGTCCTCCATGCACACACAGGTCTGTTGACACAACTTGTGCCATTCATGGAGGGCATTTCCTCAGGCATGTCTGCCCTACAGAGGACCAACCAGTCCTTGGCCTCCTCCCTGATGGCAGCAGTGTCCCTCCTCCAACTGTCCCACACCCCTCCTACCCCTGCACCACCCACGATTCCTAGCACACTACCTGTCCCAAGCACAGAAACCCCCAAACCAAGGGCTAGACGTGCACACAAGCAAGCGCAGGGGTCTGATTCCACACTCACAGGGGCTGGTTTGCTGACACACACACAGTCATCCACAACCACTCCACAGTCCTCCGAGACCTCTCCCTCCCAGCCCCCTTCCCTTGCCTCACCTGCAACCCCATCCCCCCAGAAGCACCTCCTCTGTGACCTTGGTCTCTTCTCCACCGACCCAGCAGATCCTGATTACAAGGGGAAGAGGAAGTCCCCACACACAGAAGGGAGTGCCCCTCACACCCAGACACCCTCCTCCAGGCGCAGTCAGACCGAGAAGCCCACCCGCAAGTCCCCCCGGCGCAAGAATAGCAAGACTTCCCGCCAGCACGAAGCTCCAAGGCAAAGTCTCCGTCCTCCATCCCCCAGGCCACCACTCCAGAGGTTCCCCTGCCACTCCCTTCCCCGGGTTCCCCCACACACAGATACACCATCCCTAAAATGCTAAGGCCACCCCCCCAGCACTTGCTCCTCCACACCTGGTCAGACAGTTGATGCCACTGATGTGGGGACCGTGTCCCCCCCTGGCCTGCCGACCTCACCTGTCCCCCATTCCGCTCCCATGGATGTAGGCACTGCTTTGGAGTCCACGACCACCCCATCTGAGTTGGGCACTGCAGTGGTGAGCCAATCCACTCCATCTGACCTGCCCACTGGAGTTGTGCCGGCACCCACCCCATCTGACTTGTGCCCCACAGTTGAGACAGCACACACCACTTCAGTCAGCTCCACCGCAGTTGCAAGTATCTCGCCTGCATCCCCCACCTCTTCACTGCCTCCTTCTGCTGCGCCCTGATCCTGTCCCTGCAGTGCCTGGCCTGCCCCCATGTATGCCCCTCCGAGGGGATGACCCCAGTCCTTAGCAGTGCAGGCAAGCAAGGTGTGACAGTTGTCACTCTAGTTCACTCCTTGGCAGTTTGACATGGACTGGCCATTGGCCTTTTGGTTGCACAGATGTTTAGCATTTCATATACTGAATTTGTGACTCTAGTTCACTCCTTGCCATTTGGACATGGACTGGCCATTGGCCTTTTGTTCGAACAGACGTTTCACTTTTCATATGCTGAATAAAGCTTTTTACTTTGTCCCTGTGAACTTGATTTAGCTGTACATCATGTGGAGGTTGTTTTACATGCCCTTGCACCTGTAATGCTTGGTTTACAATGTTGCATACTGATGTGTTGATGTGAGGTACTCCCTGTGGTCCATGAGATATGTATCCTATTCTGGTGGGTATCCATGTCATCCTTTGCAGCTACCTGGGTGTGTCTGGATCAACTATGTGTGTACATCTCTCTGTGAGCATTTCATTGGCATGGTAACATCTGTGGCTTGCACCCCTGCACATATGATGTGCTTACCATTGTCCAAATTGTCACTTCAAAATACTTCGTGCTCATCACTACTGGCCCTACAGGTGTGGGCATCATTGTAATAGGAGCAACTGGGTCCTCTGTGTAACTTGCTAGACATATGTTTTGGGTATGTGCAGCTGACTTAGAGGAGACTCCCGTACCCAGGCTGTCGTGACCAGAGCCTTCATTGTGTGGTAACTAATGGCTGACTGACCAAGTGTTCTGCAGACATGAGTGGGACTTGCGGTGAATATGTTTGGCACAGCTGGGCTCCCACAGGAGTTGTGTCCCCTCAAGTTAGTGTGTTGTCCAGTGACATGGCCTGGGCCCATGGTGTGTGTTGTATGTGCATGTGTGTGTGTCCATATTCCTGTTCATACACAGACAGGGTTCCCTTGATATGTTCCTGTTGTTGAGTGGTACTGGGTTCATCCCACTACTTTTCCAATGGGCTACCAGATGTGTGGGTGCATGACAATCTACTGTTAATTGGTGTATCATCATTGTAATTTTTCAGTTCTGAGTGGTGATGATGTTGTCAGACACAGATGGGACACAGTTTGTAAACATAGCGATCCACCCACAGGTGTATATATATGTCTGCCGTGAACCCGACAAGTGGGTGCAGTCACACACACATACAAATGTCTCAATCACTGAAAACTACCACCTAGGGACAACTACATGATATTGCGAACAAGCAAGTGCCTTGAGGAACCCTGACTGTGTCCTATCTGTTCAAAAAGAAACAAAATGGGGAGTAGAGAGGTACCACTCAGCATGAGTGGTGGAGGTGAATACATCCTCCCGGGCTTAAGTTTTTAAACATAGTGATCCACCCACAGGTGTATATATATGTCAGGTCCTCCCAAATTAGGTACGTAGCCCCACAATGGTGGAAGATACACATTAGTTGTTTAAATGCCCCTCACATACCAAAAGGGCCCTTGGGGTCATGCTTCATCATAGGGGTCTTCCCTCCCTTCTACGGGACGGGGCGTGCTGCGTCCTACGTTTGCGCGGGAGCACTGTTATTGTGAGACAACTATGTGTCTACGATGCGCGGTAATAGCGGCATGGCATACTTCTCTATATTTTGTTTATCTTGTAAACAGGCATTACCACCCGAACATGGCTGTTTATATTTAGCACTTCCGGTTCACCCAAGGCAGTATCAGCGACTCACGCACCTGCGTGCAGACGCTGTCATCTCTGTTCCGTGTGAACATCACAATCTCCAAACAAGCTACCATATTTTGAACGTTCACTCAATACAGGCACACTCTTGACTTTTATCTTTCCAAGTTTTTTTGCCCGTGTACACGATCTCCTCCTCACTTCCGTTTCCGGTTCAATAGAGCCAGAATCAGCGTGAACCGCGCACGCTCAAACACAGGTGCTGCCGGTTCCGCGCGGCCTTGATTGAGGCGGCAACTCCAATTACCAACCACATTTAAACCCGACCCTGAATACGACTCATTTACCCAGCGGAGCCGTTCGGGGAGGTTGTACAAGGCAGGGCACTGTCCCAGGAGTTGTAAGTACCGCATAGACGACAGGAACCACATGGTTACAAGAATATTTCCATGAAATACCTCGCTGGTAACTACCTCCCAGGTAAAACGCATTTCCTCTCTTAGATAGCCTATCAGGCACTCCCTCCACCCGTCCAGAGGCTCATGGTGAAAAATCCTATAAAATTTCAAGTAGGTTTTGCTGCTTGTCCAACACCATCATAGCGCTATAATATGTGCCTAGAAATGACATGGGCTCAACTATAGAAGTCCATTTTTAATAGAGTGTGTGCTTTATGTTTTGTGAATGTTTTGTTTTGTTATCGTCCTTTTCTTTCACACTAGGACACTTCATTGCACTAAAACTAATGGTAATGATATCTTATATCACTATTTTTTACAGGTCACAAGTGCTCACAATGGATACAGCTTATAGCTTGTAAAATAAGTTTTCCTTTTTCCTTAATGTTTTTTACAGGTTGAAATGACTACAGACCGATTGAGGCTTTATAACTCCATGCAGTTAATTCCCCTGCTTATATGATCTTTCTTACACCATACATTTATGACTATCCAACACATCACTGTGAGTATTGGAAGGGATCCTTAAGGTCCTGAAGAAGAAGCTTGGGGAGCTTCGAAACATGTCGGCAGATATGGGAGGTATAGTTCATTGAGGCATACACACCTCCTTCCCCACCTTTTATTGATACCAGCTCAAAGGTATATTACATTTTTTAGACCATCGAGCCAGGTATCTTTTAATTCACTCCCCCCCACTCACTCTCGACCCTTCCTCTCACACCCCTACATGACACATAGTTGTCTCACAATAACAGTGCTCCCGCGCAAACGTAGGTCGCAGCACGCCCCGTCCCGTAGAGGGGCGGGAAGACCCCTATGATGAAGCATGACACCAAGGGCTCTTTTGGTATGTGAGGGGTATTTAAACAACTAATGTGTATCTTCCACCATTGTGGGGCTACACACATAATTTGGGAGGACCTGACATATATATACACCTGTGGGTGGATCACTATGTTTAAAAACTTAAGCCCGGGAGGATGTATTCACCTCCACCACTCATGCTGAGTGGTACCTCTCTACTCCCCATTTTGTTTCTTTTTGAACAGATAGGACACAGTCAGGGTTCCTCAAGGCACTTGCTTGTTCGCAGTATCATGTAGTTGTCCCTAGGTGGTAGTTTTCAGTGATTGAGACATTTGTATGTGTGTGTGACTGCTCCCACTTGTCGGGTTCACGGCAGCGATGCTGGCAGGTGTCAGCATGGGTGCCTTGTGTTCCTCCATGGCATCTGCATGGTCCTGGGACTGTGGCAGGTATTCTGAAGGTTACATGACCTTTGAGGTCATGGCCATGTACCGCATACTGTGCAGTGTGTCTTTCATTCCCCAGGGTTGTAAACAGTCCTTGTGTGATGTGTGTGTGCCCCTTAGTTCCTGGCAACATTCCTGTGTTTGTCATGGGTGCATGTGCAATGTCACCTGTCCATGTGGACTTCACAGATACACATTGTTGCAGTTCAGGTGTGTGGTGTTGATGGTGGACTGATGTGAATGTTTGCATGGATGGTCCCTTAGCTCCTGTTTGTCCATGGATGAGGGGCCATGCTGAGGTATTTGTGTTTGTGTATGTGTGATGTACATTTGTGACACAGGACACATGTCTGGGTTTCCCAGTTTGTACGACATCTGCCTTTGTCATCACATTGGAGGTGTCATGCATGCTTGTGTCACCCCACTGTCTGTTCCCTGGGGGTAGTGATGTTGTGTGTCAGTCTCTTGCTGTGTTAGTTTGTGTTCATTCCAGCTTGTGTCACATGTGTCTGTTGTGCTTCCTCTTATCTCCCAATGCCTGATTGCCCAATGAGGGTGTCCCAATGATGGTTTACTTTTGTATGGCACTGTGTCCACATCTGTGTCACTGTGGTTCAGCCCCCCTCATGTTTTGTGTAGTTGCCTGGGGATACTGTGACACACACACACACACACATGTTGTGTTCGATGTGCAGTGTGAGTTTGCCTGTTTGTGCATCTGCACCAGTGCATTGTTATTACTGTTGTGGGCCTTGGTCTGGATGCTGTTTCTGTGATTTTCCCTGCTGTCCCTGTGAGTCATTTCATATCATTGTGCACATTCATCCTGGTTGTTGGGTGCCATTGCTGGCATGGAATGTGAGTTTGTGAGCTGACATCTACAGTCTACACATGTTGTTTTGATTGGTGTGTCTATTTTCGAGATGTGTGCATGCTTGGTGATGCTCACTTCTGCTGTTGTGTCATTGTACGCTGTGTGCATTGTCAGCCCCCATGTGTTGTGCTTGTCTGCACATGGCCGAGAGTGTTATGTTTTCAGAGCACTGTTAGCCTCACCACATCTCTGTGTGTATGGAACACAACCACTAGTTTGCCCCAGAAGTGTTTGCTGTGTTGGGAGCAGGGATCATACATGCTGTTTGTTATTTGCAGCTTTGACCATGATGACACTTACCTTTTGGTCACTGTGTTGAGGGGGGTTTGGTCCCCATCACCACAATGCTCGACATCTGCTTCATTTTGTGAGCCCCCACTTAACTTCTGCTGTACACAGTGAGGGGGTGTTCTTTTTACATTGCCACAGTGCTATGGTGATGCTTGCCTTGTGTATGTCACACTCATGTGTTGGTCACACATGTGCTGTTACTTACATTGTATGCTCGTAGCCATAATCACTGTTGTGGGGATGTCATGATGTCATGGGGGATGTATTTTGTGGACATATCTGATGTTTGCGTATGCTGGATGTATTGCGCATCACCCATCCTATGGCTGGGGGTGGCAGGGGTGATGGGCAACATAAGCACTATGGGTGGGGGTGGCAGGGGTGATGGGCCACATAGTCCCTATGGGTGGGGGTGGCAGTAGTGATGAGCAACAGGTCCCCTGTGAGTGGGGGTGGCAGGGGTGATGGGCAACATAGCCCCTGTGAGTGGGGGTGGCAGGGGTGATGGGCAACAGGTCCCCTGTGAGTGGGGGTGCAGGAGTGATGGGCAACATTAGCCCTGTGAGTGGGGGTGGCTGGGGTGATGGGCAACATAAGCACTATGGGTGTGGGTGGCAAGGGTGATGGGCAACATAAGCACTATGGGTGTGGGTGGCAGGGGTGATGGGCAACATAAACCCTGTGTGTGGGGGTGGCAGGGGTGATGGGCAACATAAGCACTATGGGTGTGGGTGGCAGGGGTGATGGGCAACATAAGCCCTGTGAGTGGGAGTGGCAGGGGTGATGGGCAACATAAGCACTATGGGTGGGGGTGGCAGGGGTGATGGGCAACATAGTCCCTATGGGTGGGGGTGGCAGTAGTGATGAGCAACTGGTCCCCTGTGAGTGGGGGTGGCAGGGACGATGGGCAACATAGTCCCTGTGAGTGGGGGTGGCAGGGGTGATGGGCAACAGGTCCCCTGTGAGTGGGGGTGACAGCGGTTATGGACATCATAAGCCCTGTGAGTAGGGGTGTCAGGGGTGATGGGCAACATAAGCACTATGGGTGTGGGTGGCAGGGGTGATGGGCAACATAAGTACTATGGGTGTGGGTGGCAGGGGTGATGGGCAACATAAGCCCTGTGAGTGGGGGTGCCAGGGGTGATGGGCAACATAAGCACTATGGGTGTGGGTGGCAGGGGTGATGGGCAACATAGTCCCTGTGAGTGGGGGTGGCAGGGGTGATGGGCAACATAAGCCCTGTGAGTGGGGGTGGCAGGGGTGATGGGCAACATAAGCACTATGGGTGGGGGTGGCAGGGGTGATGGGCAACATAGTCCCTATGGGTGGGGGTGGCAGTAGTGATGAGCAACAGGTCCCCTGTGAGTGGGGGTGGCAGGGGTGATGGGCAACATAGTTTCTGTGAGTGGGGGTGGCAGGGGTGATGGGCAACATAAGCCCTGTGAGTGGGGGTGGCAGGGGTGGTGGGCAACAGGTCCCCTGTGAGTGGGGGTGGCAGGGGTGATGGGCAACATAAGCCCTGTGAGTGGGGGTGGCAGGGGTGATGGGCAACATAAGCACTATGGGTGTGTGTGGCAGGGGTGATGGGCAACATAAGCCCTGTGAGTGGGGGTGGCAGGGGTGTTGGGCAACATAAGCACTATGGGTGTGGGTGGCAGGGGTGATGGGCAACATAAGCCCTGTGAGTTGGGGTGGCAGGGGTGATGGGCAACATAAGCACTATGGGTGTGGGTGGCAGGGGTGATGGGCAACATAAGCACTATGGGTGTGGGTGGCAGGGGTGATGGGCAACATAAGCACTATGGGTGTGGGTGGCAGGGGTGATGGGCAACATAAGCCCTGTGAGTGGGGGTGGCAGGGGTGATGGGCAACATAAGCACTATGGGTGGGGGTGGCAGGGGTGATGGGCAACAGGTCCCCTGTGAGTGGGGGTGCAGGAGTGATGGGCAACATAAGCCCTGTGAGTGGGGGTGGCTGGGGTGATGGGCAACATAAGCACTATGGGTGTGGGTGGCAGGGGTGATGGGCAACATAAGCACTATGGGTGTGGGTGGCAGGGGTGATGGGCAACATAAGCCCTGTGAGTGGGGGTGGCAGGGGTGATGGGCAACATAAGCACTATGGGTGTGGGTGGCAGGGGTGATGAGCAACATAAGCCCTGTGAGTGGGAGTGGCAGGGGTGATGAGCAACATAAGCACTATAGGTGGGGGTGGCAGGGGTGATGGGCAACATAGTCCCTATGGGTGGGGGTGGTGGTAGTGATGACCAACAGGTCCCCTGTGAGTGGGGGTGGCAGGGATGATGGGCAACATAGTCCCTGTGAGTGGGGGTGGCAGGGGTGATGGGCAACAGGTCCCCTGTGAGTGGGGGTGACAGGGGTGATGGACATCATAAGCCCTGTGATTAGGGGTGTCAGGGGTGATGGGCAACATAAGCACTATGGGTGTGGGAGGCAGGGGTGATGGGCCACATAAGCACTATGGGTGTGGGTGGCAGGGGTGATGGGCAACATAAGCCCTGTGAGTGGGGGTGCCAGGGGTGATGGGCAACATAAGCACTATGGGTGTGGGTGGCAGGGGTGATGTGCAACATAGTCCCTGTGAGTGGGGGTGGCAGGGGTGATGGGCAACATAAGCCCTGTGAGTAGGGGTGGCAGGGGTGATGGGCAACATAAGCACTATGGGTGGGGGTGGCAGGGGTGATGGGCAACATAGTCCCTATGGGTGGGGGTGGCAGTAGTGATGAGCAACAGGTCCCCTGTGAGTGGGGGTGGCAGGGGTGATGGGCAACATAGTTTCTGTGAGTGGGGGTGGCAGGGGCGATGGGCAACATAAGCCCTGTGAGTGGGGGTGGCAGGGGTGATGGGCAACAGGTCCCCTGTGAGTGGGGGTGGCAGGGGTGATGGGCAGCATAAGCCCTGTGAGTGGGGGTGGCAGGGGTGATGGGCAACATAAGCACTATGGGTGTGTGTGGCAGGGGTGATGGGCAACATAAGCCCTGTGAGTGGGGGTGGCAGGGGTGTGTTCAACATAAGCACTATGGGTGTGGGTGGCAGGGGTGATGGGCAACATAAGCCCTGTGAGTTGGGGTGGCAGGGGTGATGGGCAACATAAGCACTATGGGTGTGGGTGGCAGGGGTGATGGGCAACATAAGCACTATGGGTGTGGGTGGCAGGGGTGATGGGCAACATAAGCCCTGTGAGTGGGGGTGGCAGGGTTGATGGGCAACATAGTCCCTATGGGTGGGGGTGGCAGGGGTGCTGCCCATGCAGCCCCTATGGTGGGCTGTTGTTAGTGGCCAGGATATGGATCCCCTGTGTGTGTGTGCCATTTTGCGGGTACGTGTCGTTTGTTTATGTGGTAGGTGTCTGACATACCGCCTGCGCCGTCGGCGTCGGTCGCTGGTCCGATCATAGATGTAGAGTACTGGTATGACCTGCGCGATGGGATTCATGTTGTGTTTGTGTCGTACACGCTGCTTGTTGCTCCGTCTCGTACCCGCTGCAAGCTGGTCCATCTCGTAGCCGTGTATTGATTTGTGGTGCAAATCGTAGCTGATATGCTTGTTTTCCGGATGCTGTGACATGCCGTACGTGACAACCTGTCCGGCGCATAGGAAGTACGTATCATACTTGTCATGCCGGAAACTGCTATGGATACTGCTTCCGGGCGACACAGTTCCTCTTTATGAGTTACGGCTCGGACGGACAATGGGGCTTGATTCACAACCTACGTGTCGGTCGTGTTTTTGGCAGTTATGCGCATTGTACTTCCTATACAGGACGGACCAGCTCCGGGTACGTGTCGGTCGCACGGTAAGGTTACGGACAGCTGTCCGACCGCCCATCGGAATCGGCCCCACTATGTCTATGAAGAAGCAGGATAATACATTTGTGAAGTCATCAAATTATTATGCTAAACCTTTGTGACAAAATTAATCTGTTTCTTGAAGAAGAGTTTTGGACTTTGTTATTCCCATTGCAAGTTTAGTGCTTTGATCTGCCTTTCTATATTAGGGCATTACAATTCACAAAAGGTTTAATCTCCTTGGCATTTGACAAAGAGGACCCTCCAACAATGCAGTCCCTTCTAACTTACATTGTTTGGCACAGCAGTGTGGCCTGAGGTAAATCTTGGACTTTCCTTCAAAATTCACAAAGTAATGGGACATTTACCGAAAAAGACACAGCTAGCACCTTCCCAGAGGATCTCTTTTACATTTTAGCTTTTCACTCCACTAGTAATCTCTCTTATACACCTGTCTAAAACAGATGGCCCTGGATTTGACTCTAATAAGGGAGAGCTGAAATAAAGGTGGTCCATATGTGCATTGTTGTTGAGGGTTTTAGTTTACCTCTGTTGGCTTTTAGGGGTCTCAAGTGATAATTTCTTGTTATCACAATGTCCCTTTGAAGGCCTTTCAGGCACAGTTTTGAAGATGAACCTTCCAATTGATCTAGAAGCACGGATCATCTATCAACGTCTTCAAAATATTTGTTGGGGATCTGCTATTGGTCATGGTTAGAGCAGGAATGTATGTCACTTTGATCAAATTCCGTAATGTATTTGGTGATAACGCTGTTTCATGAGTTTGGATTTCCCTGTGCACCACTTTTTTAATGTCTTATCTCAAGCATATTTGGCCTATAAAATTTGTATCAAAATGCAGTGACAGATAAGGCAAGAATGTGCAAGATGGTAAAGAAGTTACAAAGCCCTTCATACCACCTAATGCTGTGTTGCATATTACCAGATGGCTAATTTATTACCTTTGTCGGACCCCCTGTCATTTGCACTGCACCCGTCCAAGGGTAAAGAAAGCAAGTCAAACCACTCTGCTCCAGAAGTATGGTACCAGTATAATACTCCACAGCATCCAATATACAGTTTCTTGGTTGTTAAGCAAACATACATGCCTATAAAAGGGGGAGTGGGAACTAAGCCCCATCATCCATGCCTTCTGAGGTAGCATCAACAGAAAGAACAGTGGTGGCAATATTGCCCACAGAATGTACTCACTAAAATGGTCACATTTCCAGTCCCAATACAAACAACTAGATGCGAAACCATGACCACGGAAATTAAACTGAGCCTGTGGGTGAAGCTTTGTCTGCTTCACTGTTCTGTGTTGCAAATGGAGATGTGGGAAAAGAAGTAAAAAAATTCCTCTCTATGTCTTTACTTTGCATTGCCGTGGATGCTTGCTGTAATTACCTATTAACATGTGTTCAAGAGCACATTTGTTTGATAAAGGTATACACAATTGGTGGCTTACATCCTTAATAAACCGTATAAATAACTGCCAATTATAATTCTGTGTTTTACTTATCACTCTCACAGATTCTAAGATTCTTAAGGAGTGTGATATCAACTATAACATATTTTCTACCAAGAGGTATGCATTGTCTCATTTATACTTTAATAACTGATATTAAATGATTGCTAACTGAAAGCATTATGCATTTTTTGGACTATAAACTTTGCAGCTAAAACAATATTCAGGGCCCATTTGATCATTTTTAACGCAATACAATGCAACAACCAAAGTTACTGCACTGTGTTGTGTCAGAGGAGAGAACACAACAGTGGCATATATACCACAATTTGGTGCTGCATCTCTCTACCTGCATGGGTTTACTTTAAACTGCCTTGTACCTTGCATATGCCCACACAGCCATGAAGTCACCCATACTGCTACTCACACACAGATGTATTCTCTTATACAGCCACTCACACACCTACTCACACATCCATACAGCCTCTCAACACAGCCACTCACTCACCCATAGACATATTCACACACTCACTCACACACCCATACAATAACTTACATACGCATTCACATATCCATACAAGCAATCCCATATCTTCTCACTCACCCATAGTCATTCACAGACACTCACGCTCCAACACAACCACTCATATACCAACTCACTTAACAAAACACTCACTCACACAGCCACTTACCCATACACCCACCGACACCTGCTCACTCATCAACATAATTACTCACACATACACTCAAGATACCTACTTGTAAACCCACACAGACTCACAAACCCATACAGCCACTTGCATGACCACAAAGCCAAACACTCACTCACACACCCATACAACCACTCAGATACCCATTCACATACCAATACAACCACTGACCAACTACTCACATACCTACAGACCTATTCAGAAATCCACTCACTCACCCATATAGTCAAGTCATTCATGCATGCACTCACACTCCCGTACAGCCACTCACACAGCCAGTCACATACTGATAATGACAGTCACACACCCATTCAGATTACACACATTAAAGATAGTATCACCCATTAGTAGAAACACTAGTATACTAATCTAATTTTTGTAGTAGGTTAGGATATATGTTTAACACCTATAAAACCTTACAAATGCTTACACTTACTAGATGATGTAATCAGTGATGTCACTTCAGATGTCATCAGTGATGTTATCACTGACCATGTTATGAGTGATGTAATATGTGAGATCATAAAAAGTGTATAACAGGAGATTAAGTCATATTTAGCTCAGGTAACTACACTGTTAAATTTCAATGTTTTTTTACAAGTTAAATCTGAGCCTACCTATAACGTCCCTGTAACCTTTGTTTTTTTTCCGTGAATTTTTATGGTTGTTATAATTCTATTTCCTAACTATAATGTCCCTGAAACCTTTGTTTTTTTCTGTGAATTTCGAAGGTTTTTTAATGTTGTTTCTTAACTATAATGTCCCTGAAACCTTTGATTTTTTACGGAATTTCTAAGGTTTTTTTAATTGTATTTCCTAAATGTAACCACTAACCTTTGATACAGAGTATGTGAGTGAGTGCATGAGTTTCTCAGTATGTCTGTGAGTGGGTGTGTGTCAGGAATCAGATTAATGTAATTTCCCTTATCCAGGGCAGTAAGAGTAAGAGCAAGAAAAGAAGGGGTAAGATCCTAGTGAAACCTCCAATGATAAATCATTGGGAAAACAGACCAAATATTGCAAGATGGCAGCTGCATTTTCTGGGTATATGTGGTTTATGGAGTGTGAGAATTCTAGCGAGAACTGGTGAGTTAAGACATGAACATGCGCACCCCTCTGCGCACTTCAATTTAGAATTCTTGAAGAGAGAGTGTTTTGTTGACCGTTCCTCCTCAAGTTGTCCTGAGAGAGGTTTTGGACTTCATTGGGTTGCCGAACTATTTCTGATAGAGTGTTATCTCTCTTCCGAGTGAGTAGCCAATCCAGTTTTTTGGCAAGAGAGTAGAGTCTCTCATTCGAGCATCTGTTTTTGATACGTTCTCCTCAGTGTGGGGGAGTAGCATCTCAGATGGGAGCAGTACCCGCAGAGTATCTACGCTGATCTCCAATATGTAGTGTCTCTACAAAAAACGTCTTCAATCATCTTCCCATGTATGTGAAGTGGAAGGTTGTCTTCTCTTCCGGAAATTAAAGTCAACTCAGCCACTTCCTAGTTTGAGACTGGTCCGGAGAATTTCGCCCACCCTGGCTCTACAGCAGTGTAAGGCAACACTTTTCACGTACCAGAAGCGTTCTTCAAGGAGGAGTTACCGAGTGGACACTGACTCCCTGAAGTCAGTAAGAGCACTTGCTCAATCTCCTCTAGTGACACTTCGCACCAAAACTTGTCTCCGCCTCCCTTTGTAATTCCTTTCTTATCCTTTCTTTCCTATTTTTCCTTCCTCTGTTCCTTTTTGCGTGCTTACTCCAGTGTTTAGGGGAACTCATTTACAGCAGTTTCAGGAGACAAGAAAAGATCCGCAGGAGCCTCAGAACTCATAAAGTATGGAGAAATTCCGTGTTTGTTAATGGAAGGACATTAACTGTAATTTGCAGAAACTCAATTGTCTACTAATCTTGTTTCTGGAACTGTTTGCCATTCAGAGCGTTGATATTATAAATAGGGGTGGGCGGAATTTGCGCAATTCACTTTCGCAAATTATCGCGAAAATGTTAAAAATCTCAGCAAACACGCGGAAATATCGCGAAGAAGCGGAAGTTTTTTCCCCGCCCGTTCACGGTATGTTCTGCGTGGTCGTGGCTTGCCAACTTACCCATGCGGTTGCTTGCGGACGCGGCCATCTTGTTTTCACTTGTCTCGCGGTGCATGATCACGAGAAGAAAGACGTGATCGCGCGAGACAGCTCAAATGGCTACCAACAATCCAACATCTCGTGGAGAACGCGACCGGATCGGGAAAACTTGTCGGCGTACGCGGGGATTCAGGTAAGGCGATCGCGAGCACGCAAGAATGTATTATTTTACAGCACGAGCAAGCAAAACATTTCCAGTAAAATGCGGATTGCGGAAATTTTTACATTTTCGCGCTCTCCACGGAACGCAAAAATGTCAAATTATCGCAATTTCCGCGAGCGGAACGGATTTTTATCCCAGGCCTAATTCTAAACTTAGTAGAACTGTTTATTTATATACAGAAGCAAAGTAATATCTCTTACAAACTCTGGTAGGGGTTTTAACATAGCAAGACATAAGATACTAGTTCTTTAGGTACTCTCATCTTCCAGGGATCTGCATCATTTCTAAGAGGGCTCAGGTTAGAGAGAGTGCCAACATCAATCAGAGTTGTCTCTTCTTCATCCCAATCCCCTTCCCCCTTGCTGGTGAAGCCTGCTGGAAACCATAGGCAGGAAGCACTGGTAGGAGGGCATTGGGAAATAGCATCCATTCTTCTTCTGAGGAGGACAAGGTACTTGACAGAGTGTGAGTCTCTGAGTGGGTCTGTGAGTCAGTGTGAGAGCGTCTGAGTGGGTCTGTGAGTGGGTGTCTAAGTGCCCTCTTCTGCTCTGTTTTGCCTTTTCTGCTTGTTTTTCTGCCCTTTGTTTTGCCACTTTCTGCTCTTTGCTGACGTTTATTATGCCTTTTTCTGCTCAATTCTGACTATTATCTTACCTCTTGCTGCTGCTTTCTGACCACTAGTTATCCTCTTTCTACCCATTTTTTACCTTTATTCTGCCTCTTTCTGCTCCCTTCTGACCTTTATTATGCCCCATTCTGCTCTTTGCTGACCATTATTTCCCCTCTTTCTGCTCATTTCTCACCTTGATTTTGCCTTTTGCTGCTGGCTTCTGACCTCTATTTTTCCTCTTTCTGCTACTTTCTCACCTTAATTGGCCACTTTTACTAATTTTTTACCTTAATTTTGCCTTTTTCGGTCCCTTCTGACATTTATTCTGCCTCTTTCGGTTCCTTCTGAGCTATATTCAGCCTCTTTCTGTTTCTCACCTTTATTTTGTTTCCTTTGGCTCATTTCTCACCTTTATTTTGCCTCTTGCTGTTCGATTCCACCTTTATTCTGCCTCTTTCTGCTAGTTTCTCACCCATATTTTGCCTCTGGCTGCTGGTTTCTGACCTCTATTCTGCCTTTTTCTGCTAGTTTCTCACCTTTTTTTGCTCTTTCTGCTCATCAGCTTTTCCTTGTGTTTTTGCCCTCTGTTTTACCTTTCCTACCTGTTTTTTCGTCTCTGTTTTGCCTTTCCTACTCATTTTTATGCCATCTGTTTTGCCTCTTTCTGCTCGTTGCTGAACATTATTTTGCCTCTTTCTGTTTATTTCTCATCTTTATTTTGCCTCTTGCGGCTCACTTCTCACCTTTATTCTGCCTTTCTGCTCATTTTTCACCTTTATTTTGCCTCTTTCTGGCCATATCTCACCTTTATTCTGCCTTTTTCTGCTTGTTTCTGCCAACCAGTGGGACCATATATCTACATCTCTACTTTCTATTATAAATTCCCTCAAACTGAAGACATACTCGAGCTACGAGTGTGAAGATTACCTTAAAAACAAGTTCATCCATTTGGTCTGCCATGTTAGGGACTGTACGACTATCATCAGGGTGCCTACTGTCAGTGCTAAAAGACAATTTGTTTGCAGTTCCAAACTTGAACTTGTAGACATCACACTGGTAAGCATATGACAGTTTAGTGGCCATTAATGTAAGAACCGCATCCCCAGTGATTCTTTTATACAATTCAAATATCGAAGGGGTGCATGTACTTAATCTGAATTATGGGTCACATCTTCATCCAGACACAAGTTCCTCCGTGGAATACCTTCACTGACTAAATGATGAGTGCATTTTCCCTCCTTTAGTTTACACAGCTTTCGGGGGAGCCTTTACATAGGAACCATAAGCCCTAATAAGAGTCCTAATTTGACAAGTTTTTCACCACTCTTTTGCAAGCAAATTGCCCAGATTCCAACTCCAATGAATTCCACTTTCACTGTCTATGGACAGTATAGTGTTCTGCATGGTAGACCACATGGAACTGACGCAGATGGGGTTACCATTGCCTCCTGAAAAGTGGCAGGCCTGATTAGAGCTCCTTTGTTAATAGGTTCAATATATGCCTATTCCAGGAGACGTGGTGCACTTTACCAGTGTTTAAGGTTGATTACTTAAACCTTTTTATCCTAGCTGTAACATATTTGAATTGGCGGTTATCTGGTTGTGTAGCAGATTGAGTGGGGCTCTCACTCAACTTCAAAAGTGAAAGAATCGAGATAGATTCCCCTAAAATTTTAGGGCTTTGTCTAAACACTTCTAGGAATCATAAGGTTGAAATCTACAATATATATTTTAGGGGGGTGAAAGGAGACAAGTCCTCAGATACAATACGAAGTTAGAAAAGTTTTGAGAATCTAGGAATCACTCAGCACACATCATTGTAGCAGGTGATTTCAATACTACATTCAAACCCCTAGAAAGGAAGGATGTAAAGTTGGGCAGTGAGGAGCGCGAAAGATGGCCTATTCCCCAGCTTGATCTTCCCCCTGTCAAAAAGTGAACACAAACAGCCCTGCAGCTGAAGGCTCTTGCATTAGAATTTGGTCTGAGAGCAGCAAATGGTAGAAATCACTCGGACATTGGAGGGGCAGCCACCTACATTAACCTTCGCCATGGGAGCAGTATCAATTACATAATGATTAATCTATGATATGGCAATTTGTTAATGGCATGTTCGTGGAAAGTAGAATAGAATGTGACCATAACAATATATCTTTCTATGAGCTAATACGGGTGAAACTGTCTTCTGAAACCCTAATCATGATGTTTTTCCAAGGATGTCCAGCTAGCCAACAACAGACGCCATCTTAAATAGAGTCAGCTAGTTGCACGAGAGGACATCTTATCCTCTATTGAGTCAGATTAAAAAATGCACTAGTAAAGTTGGAAGTCGTCATGGTTTCCAGGGAGAACCCGCAGGAAGTCACAAACATCCATTTAAGTTTTTTCCGCCAGCTTATTACTTCCTTGTGTCCAACCGCAGTAGAAGGATAATTCATAAAATGACATCTTGGTTTAACGATTAGTGTAGGAAACTAAAATCTGAGTTAATATTAGCCATTAAAAATTTAAATGTTAACCAAAGTCACAATCTGCATAAGGCTTAAAACATGTTAAATTCAAAGCTAAAAGGGATTGGGAAGAGCAAAGATGGCTTGATCTTTTATCTACTTGTTATGAGAGCGACATGACCAAATAATGGACACTCGTTATATGGAAGAGAACTGAAGTAGCAGCACGATCAGCAAACCATATCTCTCCCTTAATTTGGGCTAACAAACATTCAAGCCTGGAATGACGATGACTTGCCCAACAGAAATACAGAGGATCAGAATTTTATTATCACAGATCAGACAGAGCCTGTGGAATCTTTTGAACTCTAGGATATAGAATCCACAAAAGGTGCCAACGTAGAGGAGAAAGCCCACAGACCAAATGGCATTCCATGTAACAACTTTCTCTTTGATGAATGCAAAAGTGTCGTTTACATCTCAACTTTGAATAATGCCATAGACAAGGGAACATCAATCCCTAGCTCATGGAAAGGCAAACATGTGATACTCATCTTCAAGAAAGTGGATTGTAGCCTTCCATCAAACTACAGACGATAAGTCTGATCGACTCTATCCAGACAATCTTTTGTCCGGTCATCCTTGAGAAAATTTGCATATGGATTGAAGAAGCGGAATAATCTATCCCTTCCACTCAGGTGTCAGGGAAAAACTTAGCACTGTTGACCAGGTTTTTGTTTCCTACTTCTGCATTGGAAAACAGTTCTAATCGACAAGGGTCACTAATGTGTGGCCTTCGTCAACCTGAAGTCTGCTTTTGACTTGGTCAGCCGGTAAAAGCTATGGTACATTCTATGACAGATGGGTATGCCGCCTCATTTACTATCAAATATTGTTTGACTCCATAAGGGCAACTATGGCAGAGCTCATTGTTGGGAACTGCGCCAGCTCATGAACCCAATCAGGGACAGGAAGGGAGTCCGTCAGAAATCTGTTCTTGCCCCTACCCTATTCACCCTTTATTCAAATGAGGTAGCGCACTTTCTTTGTCCTGTACCCGCTTATGTCCCATCCCTGGCAAATGCAAAGGTATCTACATTACTATTTGCTGATGGCTCTTTACTTGTATCCCAACAACTAAAGGGCTTCAAACCCTAATATTTCACTTCAATGAGTTTTGCTTGGCACAAGGCTTTGTGGCCACCATATCTAACACAACATGTTTGTCAATAAACAAGCATCAATTATTCAGAGGGAAAATGTTCATGGGCGGAGAGGAACTCAAAAGAGTTGACGCATGTGAGTATTTGGGTATCAAACTTTTAACTAGTATGTCACGGAAACAAAACTTAAAGACAAACAAATAACAGATGTAATTTTGAAGGAGCTCTATACCTTATGTAGAAAACCCACAGTGCCTCCACTGCAGATTTATGATTCTAAAGCTGTTGCTGCAGTGTTGTATGGGGCAGAACTATGGGAGTTCTATAACCCCTTTTAAAAACTGATCATAGTCACATATGCAGGCTCAGTTGCAAAGTTTTTGGGTTGGATGTTGTCCGCTAGATATAAAGCTTTGACAATGTATGTGGCAGTCACTTAGTTGTCTTGTTTTGCACTTTATTGTCTGCATCTACCGTGCCATACAGTCTGTCTTTTTACCCAGCACCTTATGCTATGCCGAGAGTGACCTTTGCACATTGCACTTTATTTGATATATGTTAAGCTATGCTTTGTTTCTAAGATTATGTCATCTGTGTATCTCTGGTGCAAGTAACGAATTTCTTTGCTGGGTTCTTAACTATAAACTCAAAGATCATTCATTTTAATGTGTTAGTTCCAAATGGGGTTTTTGTTAAGGAAATTTTGAATAGGGATTTCAGCATTAGTATGAACAACTCAACAATACAGTCAAAACTAGTAGTACTATAGGTGATATGTTTTAGAGAAGTACTGTGTGACTGTGTTTGCTTGTCATACAATATTTTGTGGAGATTACTAACTGAATCACTAATCTTTTTTTTTATCTTCCTAATTTCTTACATCAGCACCCAAGGGCAAGAAGAGGGACATTGTTGTTGGTCTAGGAGAAGCTGGTCAGCCGACGCCGAACACCAGCACTGCTGCAGGGGGTTCTGCTGACCCCAGTATGTTCTATTATATATGATTATTATTATTTCACTAATGTTGAATTGTATGGGTGTTGTGTACTACTTACTGTAGAATGTTGGAGTATTGCAATGTTGGTGCCTCTATTCTGAAGATTCTGATTGCAGGCCCAAGTAAGTTAGTATTCTAAATAAAATTCACATTGTATGTGTGTTGAGAAGGCTTTATTTTTCCTGCTCATGTTCTAATACAGTTAACTTACATTTTTTTAAAAAAAAAAGCGTGTCCATGGTCATCACGGACCACCTCACCCTCACCCAATGCAGTGTGCTTCTGTCTCATTCATTTAAAGTTATAGTATACCAGCAGCAAGGGATGGATGTGTGAAAGGATGGTTTGAAGAAAGGGTGGCTATTTAATGGATGGAAATGGATTTTTAATTTTTGTGAAAGACTGCAAGAGAGAAAGTGAAGCTTAATCATTGTGGCTATGGGTGAATTAGAATAAATAGATGAATGAATACTTGGATTGTTTAGATGAATAAGCATGACAGGTCTTCTCATGAGGAGCATACTGCTCACCTACTTTGCCCACTTGGTTTATGGAGGGTTATCATTCAAAGTTTTGGTTCTCAGTGGGGTGGGGGTATTTTTTATTCTTTGTTCTACTCCCTTGATGCACTGTATTTGTTAAGTAAGCCAGATGCATCCCACCCATCATTCATCATCGCTCCTTCCAGCCCATAGCATTTGTGTCACCCATGACCAAAGAGCAGTAACAAATTACCTGACGCACTGGCTAGCAATGAGCATGAATTCATTATTTTAGCACAACATACAACGTATACTAGTGCATAATGCCGTACAAGAAAAAATAATCTAGTCACTCTTTTTTTAATACTGTGTTATTCTGCATTTTAGTGCTTCTCTGCCACACAGTCAGTGCTTTTTATGCAAGGCATGTGTGGGTAAAACATAACTTTGGCCTTCTGACTATCCTAATCATAATCACATCAAAATCCAATGGCCTTAGGGGACCAGCAATGTTCTGCTTCTGTGACAACTGCTGGTACCCCCTCCCACACTGACAATAGGCCATTGCTGTGCCACATCCTGCAGTGGCTGGACAAATTCGAGGGCTGGCTCACCACGATGGAGCAGAGCCTGGTCCAGCTCCAGGCCGACATGTATAATACCCTCTATAGCTGTTTTAAAAACAAAATGGTGGGAGGGACTTGTTTGTTTGGGCTGGGTGGAGAGAGTGAGAAGGGAGTTGAGTCTGGAGTGAGAGGGTGGGATTCTTTGTAAAAAACGAGGAAGCCATTTTATTTTATCTAAATGTATGCCTGAAGTGAGTTGTTTTACTTTTACATTGCACTGCTGCCTTCAGCTAGTTTCACACAGCCTATTTATGTACTTATAAGAGAGATTGTAGCACTTAGTTATAGAGTTATACTTCTCTAACTATCTTTACCATTAGGGGGAATTCTGCCATGATGACCTATATTGTCTACAACAACCTAGATAAACATTAGTAGCAATTAGTGACTTACAGACTAAGTTAGCTAGTTTCAGTTTCAGACAAACTAGTTGTCCTACCTGAATATAGATTAAGCAATACCAGGGAAGGCATTGCAACTTCACAAGCAAGGTCTACCTTCCAGTTCCACCCCGGTGAGCTCCAAATGTAGGATTAATCTGAATGGTTGATTATCCATCATAGGCAACTAAATGGAAATATAAAGACTGAGTTAGTAGGTTATATTTTATCAAGGTTTTACAAAGAATTGACACCTGAGTACCAGATGATTACACAACAAGAATGCCTGATAGTGAAAAAATACATAAAATAGTAATGTGTGAAAGTTTTGGCTAATGGCGGGCTAACAGTATTCTTTGCGAAATCCTCAAGTTAAAAGAAATGGACTCAAAGTCAGGAGTGGACAAGCTTAGGTTAGGTGTTTAGGGATACACAACACAAGGCCTGAATGATGATGCTGATGACTGGTTTTCTTCATTCTATATCTAAAATATGTTTCACTTTTCATGCGCGGGTGGGTAAATAGGGCCAGTGTAGGCCATTGCTTCGAAAATCCTGCAGTAAGTTGTTGTTGCTATTGCCACATTCGCCTCACCAAGTGTGTGATTCATTGATGGTATAAATTAAGCTACGCCTCAATAAAGCACATACCCGAGGGGAAGAGGGTTAGGTGTTTTATGAATGGATGGTAACGGGCATTTAGGGAAAGTTTTCACAAAAGCAAACACTACATAGCAACAACATTCATCTTGGTAATGAGCAGCAGCACATCATTTGCCATATATCCGTTGTGGAAGGAAAGAAAGGAATGAGTATGACAGAGTACAGATAAATGCATATCAAACAGTCGTTCTGCCTTCAAGACCCAGGTTATCAGATATCTACAAGTTCTGTCTTGTAGGTTGGGGAGTGAATCCACCCAACCAGTTCTCCAAATATGATTGTTAAAAGAAAAATGATACTGTATTGCAAAATTAGGTGGTGCATCTGCATTCTCCTTGGGAATGTCCGCTCTTTGATGCCTGTCTGGACTGGTCCGGTAGGTAAGCAGGAGTGTTGTTGAGCTCTGCGTATCTCTTTCGTTCATGCAGAAGACTAGAAGAAGACCTGCAGATTGTAAAACAGAATCTGTATTCCAATCTCTATTCCACGTAGCTGAGTACTAGGCCTCAAACACTTGGTCTAACATTGAACTGAAGTCAATAACATCTTGCTTATAGCTGTTGAGGAGGTAGTCCTGTAGCTCCTGCTCTGAGTTCTTCCATCCTCCTCCTGAGTCTTGAGTGACTCTGAGTAACTCTTTTGCAGACCAGTCATCAGCATTACCCAAGAAAAATATACATGTTGTGCTCTGCTGTGGAAGAACAAGTAGAGAAACAGAAGTTCAGTATTTTGCATAGGTTTTATTTGTTAACTAAAGTGACTGTTCTGGTCTCCGAAGAACCAGAAAAAAGGAGAGGACCCTGGAAATAAATCTGGCTATGTGCGAAAAGGCTGATCACTTCCAGGAAAAAAAAAGGATCACCTATCACTCAGGCTCTAAACATTGCAAATCAATACCCATCTCAAGAAATTTCCTGTATTATAGTTCAACACACCCTCCCTCACTGTCAGCCTCCACATCAATCATCATCATAAGTTTATTATCGATCGCAAAGATCTTAAAAAGTTTGTTGCAACCAAATACATACTGAACTCTCAGGTGAGTGAGCCTATGAGGATTGACACATTCTTCACCAGGATAAACTCCCAATAGATGACCTTAACTCTACTCTACTCTTCTAAATCAAAGACAGCTCCTCTGGATTAGTCCAATATTGTGCTAACCCCAACCTCCTCAATAATTCCCTGAGGGAACAGAACCAGGGAATTTTGCTTATTCTGGACTGTGTCATAAGATCCCTAATGCCCACTCAATAGGGGGTAAGCTCCTCAGTCGTCCATAGAGGATGCCAGAAGAATAATTGTTTATTGTCGACCTTATGAAGAATCTTTCTTTGGGCCACGTCAAGAAAGATAGGAGCCAATGGAGTGCTGGCTGGTAAATTTAAAAGGTGATCAACTGGGTGATCCCAGAGCTTTTGTATTGTATAGGTCTAATGCTTGAGCCACTTTCCTAGACACCATGCTTCTGTGGATCTCAGTTAAGTGGGAAGTCTATTGTATTAAGGACGGATGTGCTTTCTTTATATGGGAGGGTCCATAACAGATTCGGGCTTAGACAAATACCCAAATGATCAAATTTAGAGACCAGTTCAATACTACTGTCCCCTACATGCATACATCTCTTAGGTGTCTTCAAAGTGCCTTTCGAAAATACCATATACTTAGTTCTTTTATCATTTAGCTCCAGACCACGCTGTTCACAAAATTGTATAACATCATTTAATAACTGTTGGAGCCCTTGGGAATACTTTGATATTAGTAGCCTGTCATCAGCAAAGGGAAGGGCAGGGGCCCCAATCTCTCTCACTTTTGGGGCATCCATCTCTGTTAAGAAAACCAACTACCTCATTAATGAATAGCAAAAACAGGGTGGGTAGTTGTCCTTCCTCTCCCCGCCTAACTTGGGCTTTGTTCGCTGGATGTAGCTGGAACAGAAATTTCAATAGATTTGGTGGAATCCCCATCTCTGCCACCAACTTCCACAGTTTTCATCGAGGGACCAGGTCAAAAGCTGTACGCAGCGAGAAAGGCTACACACAACTCCCCCCACCCCTTTAATAAGGACTTCTTTCCAAATAATACAAAGAAAATGAAACACCTGATCCAGAATACTAATATTGACACAAAAACCTGTCTGAAATTCAGACAAAATTTTTTCTTCTGAGATCCAATCCTGGATTTGGGCCACTATCTGTTTGCTGAAGACTTTCTGCACAGAATCTATTAGGCTAATGGGTCTGTAACTACCTGAATTTGCCCCATTCCTTTTTTTTAAAAAAATGGTATGATCTCAGCTGACTTCCAAGAGAAGGGGATTTCATTCCCAGAAGGATGGCACTGGATAACATATTAATATAGGAACCCCAGACTTCTAGGTCTTCTCTGTATAAATCATTGGGAATTCGATCAGGGCTGGGAGCTCTGGCTGGGATGCAGGAGCTAATAGCTGCCTAGGTTTCTTAAAATGAAATTTCAAGAGCTTGTACAGTGCCAAACGGGTGAATATCCTGCAAACCTATATGCGCCTTATCCTCCTTACTGCCATGAGCGTACAGAATCTAGGTCCATTAAGGCATAGGGCTGATTTCTTCCAAAATGACTTATTGTCCTTGGCACTAGAGCACTATAAAGGGAAGACCAACATGTACTTTTCCATTGTTTCTTAGTATGATCTAGTGCCTATCTATATCTGCCTCTGCATTAGACCATATCTAGGTGTTTTTTATATTTCACTGCCTGCAAAAGCTCATCCTTGGTCTTCCTTCATTCCTAGTTGCACCATTCAGCCACCAAGGCCCACTTTTTCCCTCCAAGTTTAGCATGACATTTTTTTCTTTTTTTCAGTTGAACAAGATTTTCCGATATCTGCATATAAAGTACCTCATGTTGGTTTCCCACCCACTCTATTATATAAATTCTAGGGAGTTAAGACAGCACTGCCACCTCCTCGGGCAGTTTAGACTTGACAACTTCTAGGCCCCTGGAATTTTGATCCATCCATCCCCATGTAATCTTTTTCAGATTATTGGTATTGGATAGCTTGCCCAAGTCATTCGAACCCCTGGTGATAGATTCACGCTGTCCATAATTAAAAAGAGAAAGACTCCAAGCATTTTGGTCGTTGTTGAATCTTTTGACCAGTGTTATATCATTACAAAGGGCCTTAGACTAAGGTTGACCAGACAATAGTCAATTCTACTTGCATAGCTGGGTCTAGTACAGGTCATTCCACCATTATGATTGAATTTGGTCCTGTCATTTGTGGCCCTCAGATCATGCTGTAGTGTAAGGGCCAGCACTTGTCCCCCTCCTTTGGTCCATCTAATGGTTGGCTGTTCTAGCTGAGGGATTTTCCAAATGCTATCCCACTCCTCAGTCAGATCTAATGGAGTAGAGGTAAGATGCTCAAATGTGCAATTAAAATCCCCAGCTACCAATACAGTTTTTCCTACAAATTCAGTGAGGGAATAATTTAAAATACCTATGGTATTGGTTTCCTCTGTACCCACATCAATCATCACACACAGTCACTTGATAAACTGATCACTTATTGGTGCAAGGGTTACCTGTTCCAATCCAAGTATGAAGGTAGGTACCTATTAAGTATTCATCTTTGATGCAGGTAGCACATTGGAATTTGGTATTAGCAGACAGTTTTGTAGCTAATCAATGATCTTCTGGGGCAGACCTTCTAGTGCTAAGTGATGCAAAAAGGGATAAGCAATACGTATGTGAGGAGGGCAGACTTGTCACAATCTCATCAAGGAATTGAGGAGGCTTCTTCAATGCACACTGGTCCAAATGCAATACGGCAATGTATGTGACTAAAATAAGTTGTGGCAGCGTAAATCTGACACAGAAATAATAATGTTTCACAGGCTATTTTTTGCATAGATAGCACTAAGTTCAACAAGAAATAATGTAAAAGTTCTATAGGGGCACTGGTATACTTCCTCTTGGAAGTAGAGTTAGTCCTCAAACTCAGGTTGTTTACCCAGAAGTTGGTCCGCTAACACATTTGATTCAATGTTGGACCAATCACCCTCCTCCTCCTCCTTTGCTTCTGTTTCAGGAATGGTGCAATTGTGTGGTATAAAATGTTGGTTCATTTTGATCATAGTCAACCTCTCCACATTTTCAGGAGAAAGACTGGTCCTTCTCACTGCAGCAACCGTACCAGCTGCACTGAATACACGTTCAGCAGACACACTGGCAAGAGCATAAGCCAGATAGTTAATTGACAGCCTGCTGAGCTCTGGCCATTGCCACATCTTCCCATACCAATACATCAATAGATTTTGGACCACATAGACCTCTTTTGCATTATCCAGATATTTATGGAACATCCTGTGGATAGTCATTGGTGCTGCCTCTTGCTCAATCTTTTTTGCTATCGCCTCTTCACTGGACATGAGCCCCATCAATTTAAACCAATAAAATGCAGAGGTTGGGTCTGGTCCTTCTTTTGCTGTTGTTCCCGTTTTCTGGTTGATGGTTTTGCTGGCTGCTGTGAGACAAGACTTCCCTCTCTGGAAGTTGAAGGTGGCATCCCAGAATTGCGGGGTGGGACTAGAAGTTTCAGCCGTTCTTCTTCCAAGTCTCTGTCTTGCTCTACAGAACACCTCTTGTATTTTGAATCATCCCCTTCTGGAAAAAGTGGACAGAATTTCTTTGTACCATGAATCAAGTAGTGTGGCACAGATGTACTCTTTTGATGCAATGATGCCATGTTGCAGCCTTGAATTACAAGCTGCACATGATGATGTCATATTGCAGCCTTGACTTAGAAGCCAAGTGAAGGATTAAGGTATTAATCAGCGCATGCACTTCTGTGTTTTCATTCACACCTGCTGGGGTAAAGCTTTCAGGCACCTTCTTTACCTGGTCCCGCAGAAGATGCAACAACGCCATAGCTTGGCCCATCATACCATCCTCTTTGCTAACTTCCTGTGTGAAAACCTCAAACGGGAGTAGTATCTATGTCAGGCATTTGACTAGGCCCCATTTGTCTGCATCCATGATCATAGCTTTCCCAACTACAACCCCTCCTCTATGAATGACATAGTCATTGATCTGTTTGTACTGTTCAAACAGACATTGCAACATGTAAAATATCAAGTTCCAACATGTTGGCTCCTCCTATGTCATTGTGTTAAGTGGTGCTCTTGCTGGGCTGTAAAAGAATGGCTGAGATGAGTGCAGATTTTCCTCTAGGTGGTCAGTATGTTGCTGACTATGTCTTTTTTTTTTTAGGAAGTCTTGCACCACCAGGTTGATACAGTTGGCCAATCCCAAGGACCTGAAATAACATCCACCTGACATGGCCTTGAATATGTTACTATCATTGTCTGTGTCTAATTCTGAGACCTTGTGGATGCAGCCATTCATACACCTTGCTGTTAAATTCCTCCAAGATGTTTAGAGCTGTGTGTGATTTCTCCATGGTGAACATTGCCACTGTTGCTCTTAAAACTTTCTTCAGGGCTAAGACCTGCAGATATCTTTTGCTTTCATCCCGTAAAAGAGATGCAGTGTGCAGTGATGCAATGTATCCCATCACCTGACAGCTGGTCCACATGTCTGTTGTCAGGTCGATGGTATGAACAACACTTTGCTGAACATCATGATGCAGCACTGGTACAGCAACTCTGGCAAAATAGGTCCTCCTTGATACTTTCCATTTTAGACAGATGCCTGCCACAAATTCTAAGAATCCCTCTCCTTCCACAAAATAAAAAGGGACCAGGTTCAGCGCTAACATTTTTTCCAGCTTCGCATTGTACAAAGTGCATTTGGGTGGTTCTGCTTGTAGGGCCCCTCCATCCTAAACTTGTCTGTAATAGTAGCCTGGATGTTCTTCTTTTCTGGTGTCACTGACATAGGTGTCTTTTGAGAAATAGATGGTGATGGTAGAATCAATGTGCATTGTAGTGAGAAAGTCTCTGTATGCTGTGGTGTGTCCATCTCACTCAGAATCTTGTGCTATTGTGAAGTTGCAGAGGTGGGTGAATCTGCTGACGCACTGCTGGGAACAGGGCTGCCTTGTGTGAAGATGTCACCTTCTTCTTCCTTATCATCACCTTCCACCATGATTGGACCTGCAGGTGATGTTCCTTGGCTCTTCTCACAGGCACATTCAGCAATTATTTAAGGTGCTCTTCCCACTTGATTTTGCAGTATTTTTTCATATGGGTCGTTTGGCCTCCAGTACCATAATTTGTACCAGGCTTACCTTGACAAACACAAGTGCGTAAAATGCTGCATACTACAATGTGCTCCCCGTCTTCCCTAACTGCAAAAAAGTCCCAAACTGGTGAGGAGTACTTTTTTACTGTGCAACTGCCAATGCCTTAAGAAGAACTGGAGGTAGGTGGGTGTGTGATTGATTGCCTCTCTACTTCTCGTGAGTTAGGGGTTGGTGCTGGTCAGGGCTGGGGCTTGGCAAATATGGGAGCTGGTGGCAGTGCAACCAGTGCCACATCCCTCGGAGCAGGTTGAAAAGCAATGTCAGACACCTCTGTGTCACCTTACATTTTGACTGCCTTGTCATCATCATCCTCCTCATCATCCCCTTCCATAAGTCTAAGACTTTAAGGAATTCTTCTTTTCCCTTGCTTTTCCTGTTGTCTCATGGACTCTGCTGGGGTCAACTCCATGTCCATATCACCATCATCAAAAGTGGTGCTTGGAGAAGAGGGTGAAGTAATACCCTTACTTTTCCTTGCTGGAGATTTGGAAGCCAATGATTCTAAGAGAGGAGGTTCAACTTCTTGCTCGGAAGGAAGCACAACCTCCTGTTCTGCTCCAACATCAGGCAAATGCACTATTGCTGGCTGCAGCTTATGTCCACTTTGCTCTGTTTCTTGAAACAATTGTTTATTACTTTGTGAAAGGGACAAATCCAATTGAAAGTCACTACTCATTGGCGTCAACATTATTGCAATGGATGCCTCACTGACAGACATGGTCCTGAACTTAAGTTGGGGGGTGGTGTTGTTGAAGCATGAGTGCTGCTCTGAGCTTGCTCACTGGAGGCTGGTGCGGCAGACACAAGTTTGGCAAAAAAGGAAGTGGTCTGCATGCTAGAGGTGGAAATCTGCTTCTTCTCCTCCCCACTGGTCACTTTCTTGACCTAGTGGACAATTAGCATCATAACAGGACTATAATTGCCCTATATATTGTGATTTGATCATCCCTCCATCACCAATGAATGAAGATTGCACAATTAACCTGCAGGTGGTGGGGATTTTTACTTGGAACCCCTCCTCATTTCCTTTTTCTTTTTCACCTTAGTTTCCAACTAACTGGGGTATTACAGCTTAGAATACAGGCTCGTTCGCTATTGGAAGATGCTTTGGCGAATATGGGATGGCCGATGATAAAGCCTGACACCTGGAAGGTGTGTGAGGCCATACTGTATATTTTTTAGCACACCATTGTGCTGGTCCAATAAACCTTGGAATCTGGTAGCAGCCTGAGCAATCCCTCTGCAAAGTTATACCTACATAGTAAGGTGGTATGAAGCCACAAGAAGTGGACTTGATGACTGAAGGGCCCGCTCGTGTTTTGGTGGAAACACTTTCTTGGCAGCACCTTTTTTTGGGACCATCTGCAAGCTGTCAGTTGGCAGTGGCATTTGGTTTCACAATCTGGAGAGAGATGCGCTCTCCAAATACATCATCAATCAATCAATCAATCAAATTAGTAGTATAAACAAACAATATCATTTAGTGTGGTTACTTAATTTATTATAAATATTTAGCAATACAGTGTAATTATCCTTTCGTAAAACCACACCAACATAAACTTTCATGGTGTACACTCAGTAAGCATAAGAAAGAGCAACAACATACAGATGTAACTTTATGTGCATCACGTTGGGATGTGGCACTAAGGGATTTGCAGCTGACAATGGAATAATCGTTAGAAAAGGAATGCTGTTTTGTTCCTATGGAAGATATAGGGTTGATGCCAGATATTAGGGAAATGGGGGACAAATTCAAATATCAAAATAAAAAATAAAATAAAAATTAAAACAAAAAACAAGAAATAAAACACAAAAAGTAACAAAATTAAATAAAAAAAATAAAATTACAAAATATTAAATTACAAAAAGTTAAATAAATAAAACTAAAAACAATTAAAATTAAAAAACCTAAAATAAAAAAATAAAAAATTATGAATGAGGGAAATTATAAATGAGTGAAAATATCAACAAGCATATAATGTATTAAACTTCTATCTCAACCATCCATGCAATCCTATGGCAAAGGGGCACACTGGCTGGATGCACAAAATGGCTGCCAGCCAGTACCACATGGCCATCAACAACAGCAACACTGAGCAAGGAGGCATGGCCACAAAAAAGAAGACATGAAGGCCATTGGCAAAAGCACACTAGCTGCCTACGCAAAATGGCCGCAAGCCACTTGGTTACAACAACAAGCAGGAGGCCTGAAAAGCGAAGAACACATGCAGGCCTATGGACACTGACTATACAAAATGGACCATGGGCACATTGCATGGTGAACAAAGACACATGAGGGCCTATGGCAAACATACTCACACACTGGCCAGACAAAGGAGGCATGGTAACACAGAGAACACAACATTAATTGAGCAATGCCAAAAACAAAATTTAACAGGGTTAAAAATATTCTCAACAACACACATCCTCCAAAGGCATTGCCTCACCGCTACACTGTCGGCAGGGAAAAAAACATAAAATACAACAAAAAAACACATTTTGTAATTTTATTCCAATGCCATCCATGGCTGAAATTATGTTTCAATTCAACAGAAGGGCTGATCAAACCGTCATGTGCACTTTGCATTTTCCCTACCAGGCTGCATTACACAGCATGGTGGGGAACATGCAAAGCTTCCAAGCCCCTGTCTGAGCACCTATCCATGGCGCTCAGACAAATCACAACGCTGCTTAAGGCAGCATTGTGATTGGACAAGGGATCCTGGGAGGCTGGGTGCCTTCTCTTGCGGTACGGAGGAGACGGATGTAGAGGCGGCAACACCTGGTGGGACCCAGGTAAGTCCATTTAATTTTATTTTTTGTATTTCCTCGATCCGCTCTCCCACATTCCCCATCCCTGCTCCACCACCCACGCTTGGCAATGGCCGCTACTGAATCCCAGGACAAACATTTCTCAGCTACAATGGATGAAACCAGGATAAATAAAGACAGCAAGAACCAGCGGGTTTGACAAAAATTCTGGATACCTTAACTGCAGGATTTAGAGGCAAGTTTGCAATATTTTTTAGAGAAATCAAGCAAAGAGTCAAGGGGCCTGCAAGACTCTGTAAGCAAAAATGTTCTCCATAACTGATTGAATTTGTACGATGGAAGCTTCAGTAGACAAGGAGGTAGAGATCAATCAGGGTGAAATCGAGCTCTAAACAATAGGGAGAAGGGTATGCTTGACGAACAATGCTAGATACAGTATTGTTAGGGTACTCAATATCCCAGGGGACCTTGAAGGAGAGAACATCAAGGCTTTCATCATAAGCCTATTCAAGGAATTCATCCCTTCTATAGACTGTGCAGAACTTAAGGCAGATATACAGAGAAATCATCGCGAACCCTTTTTAAAGATCTTAAACAGAAAAAATCCAGGGAATCTTTTGATTAACTTCAAAACCTATATTTTAAAAGCACAAGTCTAATTTGAGGCCGTAAAAGTAGGAAGTTTAACTAAAGAGATTTGATCATTCTGAAACAGATCTTATATTTCAAGGATTACGGAAGACAGACGGTGAGAGTTGGGTAATTAATTCCATATCTAAGACCATTAGGTGCCATGGTCCAAATGAGATTTCAAGCTCAACTGAGAATTATGCGGAATAAAAAGATGCATAATATCAGAGACCCCAAAGAGGCACGAATCTTAATCAGGGCAAATAAGGGAGCAGCAGAAACATAAATGATAAACGCCGGAAGAAATAGAGAGCTCTAATGGGTAGCACAAACAACATACCCAATTTTGGTCTGAAGTGGAGGAGTGTGGCTCAATGGTTAGCGCGGCAGACCTCGATGCAGAGCACTGGTCCGGGACCAGGGTTCGATTCCCGTCGCGGCAGGGTCTCGGGCTATAAATTCCGCGGACCGGATATTCTCGCCTCAGTGCCTATTCTAATCATGGGTCCCACGCTGCAACTCTGGGCAATAGCTTGCTTAATCTCCACAACGGCCCCAACAGCGCTGGGATGCCTGGCCTTCACCATGGGGGTGCCCAGGAGTGGACACCTCACATGGAAAGCCAGGAAGGGTTCCTTCAGCGGTATGAATACAGCGCTGAGATACCCGTAGTAGTGATCGGCGCTATATAAAAAACCATACATTTACATTTACATTTACATCTAGGGAGAGTTCCCAGGGTGGTTGGATTCACATAAGGATGTAGTTTTGCAATGAATTTCACTGGATGGGGAGAAGTTGGGAAAAAAAGATTAAAGTCCTCAATCACAGAAAACTAGAGCAAAGCAGGAAACTCCTTTCCTGGAAGTCAAGAACTGAATTTATGAAAAACACCATTAGAGAAATAGTATCCAAAGATTCTGTGAGGCATTGTATAGACAATTCAGATATAGAAATAGCATTTACGGACTTTTTGGAAGTGTTATATACAGAAGATATTTTAGTCTTTGAAACCCAGTTAAAGGAATATCTTAATGGACTAGTCCTGCCCTCACTTAAAGCCAACCAAACCCAGATTCTGAATCAGAAAATTAGCCTGGAGTAAGTCAAGGTGGTAATCAATAAGTTAAAGACAGGCAGCTCTGATGGTTTGGATGGCATACCTAATGAGCTATCTCCTGTCCTGGTCGATCTGATACCAGTTGATCCCACAGTTGTGGGACAAGGCCGCTGATAGCTTAATCTTGAAACAAAAACAACAACAAAAGAATTGCGATAATTTCAGACCAATTTTATTACTAAACTGCAACTATAAGATCTATATGCAAGTTTTGGCAAAGAGGTTAGATTGAGTAATTGGTGTAGTGGGTCAGGAAGACCAAATGGGTTTTATTAAAGGCCCACAGTTGCTCGACTTAACACATGATTTGATTGGCACCATAGACTTGGCTTCTGAGAATAAATTACCATTATCTGTCCCCTTATTTGATGCCACAATGGCCTTTGAAAGAGTAAGATGGTATTTTCTACATCAAACTAATCATACATTTGATCTGGGGGAGAATTTTACCAAAGCAATTAGTGCAATATATAGGAAGCCAACAGCTAGGACAATAGTGAACGGAAATCTTACTAAATTGATTAAGATAGAGAGTGGGTCAAGACAGCAGTGTCCTCTATCTCCTCTGCTCTTTCATCTATATATAGCGCCACTAGCAAATAAGACAAGGGCGAATCGGAAAATCTTGCCATTCGAGTATAATGGATATGCTGATGACTTAATGGTTTCTACAAAGGATTATGATGGTTCTCTCCCAGCACTAACGCAAATTTTAAGTGACTTTGGGGAAGTTTCGGATATTAAATAAATGAGCAAAAGACCAAGATTATATCATGGAACACACAACTGAATAATCCCCTTATAAAACAAGAAAAAATAAATCTGGAGATACAGGTGATACATGACCTTTCTAAAACGGCCTAGGTCAATTTGGCTAAAATAACGAGCAGGCCAGAGCATTGTTAAGATCTTGGGGCTGTCTTCCACTCTCAATTTTAGGTAGATCTAATTTGGTGAAAATGTCGCTTCTGTCAAATTGTACTTTTATTTTTAACATTATCCCCTTTTTATTCAATCTAAAATCTATTAAAAAATTACAAGGAGAAATTACAATGTTTATTTTCTCTTGTAAGGGAGTGATGATTGCAAAGGCAGTGGGTATGCAGTTCCTCAAGGGGGAGGAAGGAACAGGGAGGGAACAAGTCTCTTATTGAATGCCCTCACACACCTAGCAAGGTGTCATGCTTCATCATTGGGCTGTGCTCCTCGTCGGGCCGGCGCTGCAATGCCTGACGGGCTCCCGCGCAGGAAGGTTTTGAACCATTACCACTCTCATACCACTGACCAATCAGGCAACACAGAGCCTTGCCTGGGACTCCAGCGCGTGAGCCTTCTCCAAACATCTTCGTTTCCCATTGCCGGTGATACATCAATAAAGTTTTTCTAAGAATTTTTTTAATTGACTTGGACAGTCAGTACTCTCAACATGGCCGACCTCCAATGCGGTCTAGTCTCCCATCGTGCCTCGGACTAACACTTCCGTCAATTTAATCGCACGGCAGCTCCGCTTCCACATGGGGGCGAGAGCAAGGGTAGGAGCACTGCTAGTTGCACGCCCCCCTTATGTGAGTATACCATCCGAGCGACCATCGAACCACCGGTAAGATTGCTCAGTACAAAGTACGCTGGTCTGGGGAAATGAAATACAACCCCTCTCTCCTGTTCCTTCCCATTTTTCCAGGGTGAGCAACAAACTGCTCATTTGGCGAACCCGTACAGCCACGAACCCACAACTGGGAGTGAGTTGACAACAAGCACGTTGCTCTGTGCATTCTGTTTTACGTTTTCGTCTCGTTCACATTGGGGATTGTGTCCACAGTCTAAGCAAGGCACCCTTTCACTGCGGCAATCATATTTAATCACGGTGGCTTACCGCGACCCTATAACTGGGGGTGGCAGCCACCACACTGTTGGTACACCATCAGTTTAGCCATCTCGAAGGTCCTGGCACTGCACTCGCGACTTTTTAATAGTTTTACATCCACAGCGAGTACATGTGCACCACTTGGGTCTCGCTATCCAGCTAGTCTCCCAGCCTTAGTACACCTTGTGTTGTTTGTATGTTGTTATGAACTTCTCACCTGCACCCTAAATAGAAGCGCCCGCCTACCGCGGAGCTCCTGATATCGATCCCTAGGCATGCACAGCATGGCACTTCCCTGGAATTGCTGTCTTGCATTATTATTGTGAATTATGTTATAACGATGCTTTGGTGTGTTGTTGTCTTCTTTCTTTTTCCCTTTTCAGGTCTCGCACTCGCAGGACCCTTTACCCTCCTGGGACAGCATAGACCATTGCTGGTGACGTACTAAATTTACTTTCACTGGCATTTGTAGTAGAGATATTTCTGAGCACTTTCTCACCACCACGGTCCTGAAGGATTGCCAAGTGACCCGTTAGGGGCTGAAGTCAAGAAACATGTCGACCAAATCTACACATTAGTCCCTGTGGATCATTATCATCCAGACAGGGCCCACATATTTTAATTAGGTTGGTACACCACCTGAATAAATTAAATCCCTAGTGGCGGCACCAGACCTATTTTAGACCATAATCACATCCACTCACTACACTGTTCACTTACCCCTACGCACCCATACGGCTGTCTCTTAAAAGATCTCCGATAAAGAGCCCCTGCGTGGGAGCCTGTCGGGCATTGCAGCACCGGCCCGACGAGGAGCACAGCCCAATGAGGAAGCATGACACCTTGCTTGGTGTGTGAGGGAATTCAATAAGAGACTTGTTCCCTCCCTGTTCCTTCCACCCGCTTGAGGAACTGCATACCCACTGCCTTTGCATACCGTTGGAGCATTGTGCAGGACCTTGTAAAAAAGCTCTTGGTTCCTCTTCTTTCATAAGGGAGTGATGATTGCCTGGAAGAAATTTCCAAGGTCAAAAACAGGGATGTATTGCAAGGCCTGACCTCCTTATACTGCTGGGCCGTTCAGCCAAAAATTATAAGAGCTCTCTTGTTCATTTTGGCTGCTTTCACCCCAGGCTCCAAGCAATGACAAAAAACCTGCCCTTATGTTGTGATTTTTTATTTTTTTTTTATTTTGGTCATCTAAAATGTTTCAACAAATTCACATTAAAGATCTTAAAAGCGGCATGTGAGCTTTGATATCAGGCCAGACGAATAGCGGGGATACCCTAATATAGTACTTTTGCACCTAGCTGGAATTCACCAGGGACCCCAATTACCTACAGGATAATCTGCCCGTTCCACTAATGGAGGCAGGAATAAATAAATGGGGTCAACTAATATAGGAAAACAAAATAGTGTCCTGGGGGTCACTGACTATTTCCACGAATCAATGGCTATCTTAATTTAAATTCTATCAATTATCAAGTTAGGTACATGACCTAGACAAAGATGGGGAAGCAAACAAAGAGTGGGAAGATAAACTGCAGCGGCCCCCTTTTCCACACAAAGAAGTTTCCAAGTGGCATTGCATGATGGTAAAGGGTGAGGACATAACTTTAAGGCCGCTGGAGGAGGAATCTGTTTGAGACAGATTTAACACATCTGTGGCAAGTATTGATGCTTACTTTCTGGTTGGAAATTAAAGCTGCACCTCTCAGAAGAAACCACCTATTTACAGTGCACAGGCCATATTGGAACCTGAAAAGGTTTTCAAAGATAGGAGGCAGTGAAATAAAAGCCTGTCTAAAGTGTTCCACTGAAAAATCAGATGATGTACAAATGTTTCGGTAGAGCCTTTTGATCCAGGTTTTATATCATGAAGTCGGTAAGGCTATCTCCGAAATGTTGGTGATCTTTGGCGTTCTGTCAAGTGACAGGTCACAGATAAAACAAAAAAAAGGTGTGCACACATTTTTTTAAATATTATTGGCAAGAAGGGAACATTGTTTAAGATCGGTGCCCTCTGTGCCACCAGAAGTTTGTATTTGTATTTGTATTTTGTTCTTGTAAAGCGCTACTGTCACCCAACGGGTATCCTGGCGCTAGACTGAGATGGTAAAGAGACTTTTAACCAGCCAAGTAACCACAGACAACCAAGAAAAATACTGAGGTCGGCCGGAGGAGCAGAATTAGGAGATCAGGAAATCAAGGGCTTCTCCCTAGGGAAAAGCCAAGTTTTCAGGCTATGCCTAAAATCCATCAGAGAGTTAGCCTGCCTAATATTCAGAGGAAGATCATTCCAGCACCGTGATGCCACTGTGCTAAAGGCCCTGCCCCCCATCCTGGCCCTCTTAACCCTGCCAGTGGTTAGCAGAGAAGCATTTGAAGAGCGTAGAGTCCTTTGAGGCTTATACCAGGACAATATCTCCTGCAGGGGGGTTGGGCCGAGACCGTGTGCCGCTCTATAGACAATGCATAGGGCTTTAAACCCAACCCTTTCCCTTATAGGAAGCCAATGGAGCTCTTGTAACGCCAGCGTGGTTGAAAATCCGCGTTTCTTGTTCAGCGCCAAATTGGCTGTCATAGACTGGACCCTCTGCATGCTCTGGAAGATGTAAAGAGGAGCTCCTAGGTACAGAGAGTTGCAGTAGTCCAGCCTACTCAGGATGATACTGCGTACCACCAGAGGTCTTTTCTCCGCTGGCAGAAGAGGTAGAATCTGTCGTAGGGCTTTCAGGAGAGCAAAGCAAACCCCCACTGTTTTTTTAACTTGAGAGGCCATTTGAAGATTATCGTCAAACATAACCCCCAGATTCCGCATTGTTGTCACAGGGATAATGGGTTCCGCCTCTGGGGCCAGTCTGAGGTCAAAAGGCATATCACGTACTCCTGCAGAGGAACAGTAGATCACCTCTGTCTTTCCTCCATTGAACTGCAGGGAGTTGGCCCTAAGCCAGTCCGATGTCTGGCGCATACATCTCTGGAAGTCACCCATAGTCAGAGCACCTGGGTCAGGTCCATTAATAGAGTAAATAGTTTAGACTGTTGCTGCCTATCTAAAAAGAGGACCACAATTTGGGAGGTATGGGAGGACTGGGTTAAGAAGATTTTCTAGACAACATCCACATAAGGCCCTATGATTATGAAACAGGTGAACCACGGCAGGGAAAAAGAGGAAAATTCAGGTCGACTAAAATCCTCAATTTGCCTGGTTTTTCTGAGGCTCGCACTCAGGAATTTAAGAGAGAACGGTTGGAACCCTTGAACCAAAATAGAATTTCTCCTCACGTGGTGCTTCATCTGAGCTCATACCTCTCACAAAACCTTTTCATGAATGAGGACTAAGAAAAAAATAAATACATTTTAAAAATCTAATAAAAGTACAAATAAATCCAGGTGCATGCCTCCAATCAAACAAACAACACCCTTATGCACCAGTTGTTGAACTTATTTGTGACATCTCAAATACAAAGTCCTTAAATTCAGTGGTATATATGCAGCAGACAAGGAGAGTGATCCTTCCAGCTCCAAATGCCAATGAAAAGAGACCAGGAGAGGGACAAAGCACTAGAAGGAGCCTGCTAGACAGAAACAGAAAGTTGGAGTCTCTGGGGCACATACGTCATGTTTGAAAAAAAAGTTTTAAAAAAGCACCAAAAAAACTCCAACGGGCAGTTTGAGAAGAAAGTCCCCTTCAAAAGCCTCTCAGCTGCATATCCAGCAAAAAGTGGCTCGAGTGCTCTCTTTCCAATTGTGATTGGCACTAGATTGGCGCCATCACGACCAGAAGCTGTAAGAGTGAACATGAAGTCTTGCAGGAACTCGCTAGCATTTAAAGAAGTTTTGCACGCAAGCAGCCCAGGACTCTTTGTGCTCGCTGTCAAGTGTCAAGACAAAACTCGTGGGCATGAACCTAAAAAACTCTGCTTTGTGCCTGAAAGGCAGAATTCAGGAACTTCGCATTTTTCTACGGAGTGTCCAAATTCCACAAACTTCACTGGCAGAGCCAAGTTTACCGCCCGGGCCTAGTCAATGCATAAAATTGTAGAACTAAAAGAGCAGTATGGTATAGCTTACAATCAGGGAACTGTACACCACCTTTATTTTTAGGATGAATCAGTTTGGATAAGGCAATATGAGGACCTTTATTATTCCAAAGAAATTAGGAGCAAATGGAAACAATTTGGGAAAAATAATAATTTGTGATTTTAAAAGGTAACATAGAAAGTAAAAAAATGACATGTGGTACAATCATCATTTTGAAGGTATCTAATTTGCCCCACCAGGATAAGTGAAGAGGAGACCAGGAAGAAAGTAAATTCTGAATTTTAAGTTTTAGCCTATTAAAATTATTAGTAAGGATATTAGAAATAGGGGGCACCATGCAAAATTGATATAAGCAAACATGTAGTGGTAGCATATAGAATGTAATGGTAAAATCTCAGTTTCAAAGATATCTAATTTATTACAAGAAATACTGGTGTATAAATTATTCTCTTGCAAAAAGGAATCTAAAGAGGTGAGGGGATTTAACATATAAATCAAAATATCGTCGGAATATGTCAAAAGTTTAATTTCAAGGTAGTTGTGTTAAAAACCAGATATAAGAGGTTTATAGTGAATACATTCAAGGAAGGGCTCTAAACAGAGAAGGAAGAGCAAGGAAAAAAGAGAACAACCTTGTTTAGGGTCTCTACGTGAGTTAATAAAAGGAGAAAGGCATCAATTAACAAAAACACTAGCAAAAGATTCAGAGTATAATAGTTTTATGAATGAAATGCATTTAGGACCAAAACCAAACCAATGAAGAGCAGTGAACATAAATTGCCAATTAATACCGCCAAATGCCTTTTCAGCATCAAGGGATCTTTCCTAATGCAAGAATGTTTGAGAACACTGTGGCATTATCTGCAGCAAGTCTACCCTTATCAAAACCAGATTGGGCAGGATTAACAAGATGGGGAATAAAATCTTCCAGTTGGGGTGCTAGAGTTTTAGCACATATTTTACAATTATTGTTAATTAATGAAATTGGATGACAATTTTTGCAGAGAGATTGGTCCTTGTCAGGTTTAGGGATAAGGTCAATAAGGGTTTCTAAGAAGGGAAACATTGTCCTTAGAGTTCAAGAAAAAAGAGTTAAAAAGCTCAAGTAATTTAGGGCAAAAAAGAGGGAAAAATTTTGGCTTCCTTTAAAGACTTGATAGAGTCTATAACCCCTGGGAGAGGTACATCATGTTCCAGGGCAGTTACACATATCAGGAATTGAGGGAGGTTGCAGAGCCCATCAAATAAAGATCTGATTTCATGTTCTGAAGGAATGGTATCCTCTGTATATAGTGATTCATAATAAGTCTGAAAGGCATTGGTAATATCAAAGTCAGAGGTTACAGTATTATCGGTAAGTTCATTTAAGATAGGACCAATAGTTTTCTGTTCTGATTTAATTTTCAAATAATTGGCCAACATTTTACCAGCTTTATTTAGACCACCATGAAAATTAGAATGAACTTTGAGAAGGATATTACATGTATTATCGGTAACAAGTTTACTGAGTGTGGACTTGGCTTTAATCAATTCCTGCAAAACGGAGGAGGATATGGAAGTGAAGTAAGTATGCTCAAGAGTTTTAATATGTTGACGAGTTGAAAGGTATTAGGATTGAACTTATTTTTTTGGACCTGAGTAAGCAATAGTGAAGACTCTAAAGGAAGCTTTAAAAACACCCCTGTTGTTATGATGGAAGTGTCAGTAGAATGGTTAAAATGAAAAAATCCTTAATAAAAGAAGTAGCTTCCACAATAAAATTTTGATCCAACAACAGGGAGTTATTATATCTCCAACTTTCATGTTTAGATTTATGGTAAGATAGATCAAAAGAGCATAAAACAGTGGCATGATCATTTCTGATGATTGAATGGAAGGTTGTAAGGGTGTAGGAACTAAAATACAATCCATTTTGGACATGTAAATTCATTCATATATATCAGGGTAACACGTTTTCCATATATTGAAATATTGATGACTGCTAATAGCAGATGGGAATGCTTTATGGGAATTAGCAGGTTTAAATTTACACTTGGATTTCCTATCTGTGAAGGGATCTAACCACTCATTAAAATCATCAGCAACAATACTATTGGGATTGTCAATGGAAGCCAGTTTTAATGTAATGCAATGCCAGAATTCAGGGTCAGATTTTACAGTGCCATAGATATATAAATAACTAATTTGTGTGTTGTATATAATGGCATCAATCAATACCCATTGACCATTAGTGTCAATTTCCATTGATAGAATGTGTACATTTTGCAACTTATGACACAGAATGGCAGTACCACCCTTGATATTAATAGCAGGAGAAAAAATAACTTAGCCAACCAATTGATGATTCAACGTAAGTGATTGAACACGCTTACAATAAGTTTCATGTAAAAAAGCAATATGTGAGTTAAGTTTTGACAAATGAGAAAGTACCTTTTGACACTTGACAGGAGACAGCATTAAACATGGTGGGAAGTAAAAATAGGGATATGGTAAGATGGATGACAAGCTGCAAAAACAAAGAGGGAAACAAAGAGGCACCATATGTTAACAATAATGTGTACATATATTTAATGTGAACAGAATAAAAAGAGAAATGCAAATACCCCCATAATCACAGGAAAGAGAAGAAGATAAAAGATGGAAAAAAAGATAGATAATGCACAGAAGAGTAAAGAGACAGGTCAAGGATAAGAATCCAGATCTGAGACCTAGAGTATTGGAAATGAGCATGAGACGAGTCAGAACCGAAGCAAGAGAAACAGAAACATTGAGAGAAGAATTGTAGAAGAAACTAATTATTGATGTGCAAAAACCAAATACTCAAGAATGCTGAACATTAGTGTCCATGCTAGTAGAGGACGTATTCTGAAGAAATGTTTTTAATTTGACATGTTCATTGAAAGATCTTGAAGTGCCTTTGTAGGTTAGTTTTGCAGTTACATGGATGCAAGATACCATAATGAATATTTAATTGTTTAGTTGAGGACGCAGGACAAGAAATTCTTTCTTTTTGCCGTTTGTTGTGGTAGAAAGATATTGTGAAATGTAAATCTTGTGACCAGACCAAATGAGGCAGCGCTTCTCCTTGGCAGTTTAGAGGACTCATAGAAGATCTGTAAATTCCAGAAATAGCATGATAATACCATTAGGGCAAGAAGAATGAGGTTGAGGTCGACCCTGATGATGAACTGACTGGATATTGAAAGGTGGAGTATTGGTAAGACCAAGAAGATCAGGATAGAAGTTTGTCAGAAGGAGAAGAAGGTCAGGACCCTCAAGGTTCTCAAGCAGACCATATAAGCAGAGATTATTATGTCTGTTCCTGTTTTCAAGGTCTTCAGTGTGAAGTTTAAGCTTGAGAATTTCTTGCTCAAGACAAGGAATCTTAGCGGCTACCTATTGGAATGTACTAACACGCTGCTCTAAACCAAATAGTTTACTTTCTTTTGCAATCCGCCGGTCTTCTATTTGTTGGTGTTTTTCATTGGTGGCACACATAAAAGGCTGTAGACCTCATATCTCATCGAGAATAGTCCAGAATTGTATTATTTGAGGACATGACAGGCAAGGGAGGGTCATTCTTTGCTCTTTTAGGTTTAATGCCAGCGGTAGAAGACTTTGACGTGGACCGGCCATATATGCATAGTGCGTAGAATAATGATGAGATTGCCGATAAAGTCTAGTTCTGCCCATACAGCCTATAACAGGTGTGAGCCAAAAATATTAGTCAAAATGTTGCGGCAGTTCCAAAAATATTACAAAGTAGAGTAATATGGCCAAAATAATGAAGAAGCACTAGCTCAGGGAGGAGTACTATCTCTTAGGCCATCAGTAAAATGCTATATGAAAGCACACATTAAGTCTAGAGCGAAAAAAAAGTGCACTAAGGAATATTTATGAGAGCTCACAGCAGTAAAGCCACAATGGAAAAAAACAACTCAAATTCCAATATATATATATATATATATATAGATATAGATATAGATATATATAGATATCCACTCGTCACTTTCACTCCTGGCGCGCTCTCAGTAAGGAAGTCGCTGTGCAAGTCAACAACTGCTGTTTAATCACAACGCGTTTCGCCTTGAAAAGGCTTGATCTCGTGCAAAGTGCAACCAGTCTCGGCAACCTAAGTAGTGGGTGACAGAGTGTACACAGAAAGGGGACTCGCACTGATTGAGATGGCAGACATGTTGGAATGGTCACATTGCACTTAGCATTCTCATAACTATTCATTGCAGTTAGAAAAAGTTATGTCAATAGCGAACGTAATAATTCAGTATACACATAAATGCATTATATTACATAACACAGGACATTAACCCCTTCAGCGCTGCGCGGATTCCCCCGCGGTGCTGAAGGGTTCGAGCGCGGGCGGGGCCATGACGGAACGGTTCCGTCATGAGCACAGCTCAACCGATGCTCATGACGGAATCGTTCCGTCATGAGCATGGAAGGGGTTAAATATGAAGCTATGCACTCAAAAACTAATGTTGCAAAATTTGCGGTAGAAACAAAATAACGGGTGCAAAATCGTGGTTACCCTGGTCGGGGATGCTCATTTTAATACAGCGTAAATGGCTGTGGTACCCTGCAGGATAGATTGTGCAATTGAGCCCAATGAATCAGAATAAATGCGTGCCCATTTCCCTGCCATGTGTCACAGGTCAGACAGGTATATGCAGTGATCTGTGTGGCTAGTGAAGGTGCAACAAACACTATTGGATGTGATCCCACGAGTGGTGAAGGTACACGTAGCCCCGTGGGATGCCATGGTATCCACTTTAATAAGTGATGCTCACAGGAGATTTTCATGGGCTTCCTACCCTTTCTCTCTTCCCATGAGCACTGGAGCACTGAGAGACACTTCGACAACCTCTGGCGGGTTGACGGTATCGTACATCGTCAGTGGACAGTTTATGCAGTTTAATTTTTAACAACACTACTACAGTAATCTTACATACTCACCCCATAGACCCATACCTGGACCAACAATCAGGGTGAGACGTCTGTTGAATGCCCATCTGTACCATGACATGCCCCAGTTGGCATCAGGCACTTGCCAATACAGACCATCGGTCTTGTGTTGCATCAGACAACCATGCGAGGGGATTTCCCAGATGCTCTACGTTAACACCAGAGATGTTTTATTTTGCCCCTTTGCAGTTGCCATTACATGAAAATCTCCTGTAAGCATCACTTATTAAAGTGGATACCATGACACCCCACGGGGCTACGTGTACCTTCATCACTCATGGGATTACGTCCAATAGTGTTTGCTGCACCTTCACTAGCCACACAGATCACTGCATATACCTGTCTGACCTGTGACACATGGCATGGAAATCGGCACGCATTTATTCCACGATTTTGCACCCGTTATTTAGTTTTTACCGCAAATTTTGCAACATTAGTTTTTGAGTGCATTGCTTCATATTGCACGATTGCACGGAGGTGGGAAATTTAAACTAGCTGTAAATTTACCTGTTTCCTCGCCCAGCACCCCGGTCCGTCGCAGCAAGTGCCGATTGCACAGAGGGTGATTACTGGAACTCAGAATTCCCTCACTTCCGGTTAACTTTCGGCTTCCGGCTGGTGAGCGGGCTAGTGTTTCAGCACAGACAGCCTATTTAACAACATGCCTAAACGAATGCGCAGCGGGCACGCAGGCGGCGCGCCAAAGGCGCCCCTAAGGCAAGCCCGTCTGCGCCCGTCCGCGCCTGTACCGAGCCTAGGGCCAGAACCCCTGGAACAGACGATAGGAATACTGGAAAGGTAACATATACATACAATGAGCTACAAGAGCTGGGTAAGCTAGTAGGCAACCACCATTGCAAACGTCTGGATCCTATGGACGAAATCAAGCAACGTGATTGTTGTAAAATGCACTTTTAATTTACTAGAATAGGCAAACTGGAGCCTCAGAATTCCATCGCTAATAATAAAAAGAGGGCTGCGGTCTTTAGGGCAGTATTAACAAACGCAAGATCCTTAATAAAGCATAATACAGAGATTGCAGAACTGTTGGAAACACATAATCTGGAAGTGGCCTTTATCACGGAGACATGGGCCGATGGAACATCGGACCCAGATATTGCTTTAGCATTACCACCGGGATATACTGCCACTAGAGCTGACAGAATAGGGAAACGGGAGGGTGGGCTTGCGATCCTATGTAGAGAAGAGCTGCATGTCCACAGCTCGATCGTGGGTAACTCCTCCGATTGTGAAATGCTTCTATTTCAAATAACACTACCAAAAAATTACACATTCAGAGGCCTTCTACTGTACAGACCTCCCAGGGCGAGGGCCCCTCTGCTATCAATTCTAAGCCCCATCCTAGAATCAAGTTTGCTAGGATCAGACTTTGCAATCCTAGGGGACTTCAATTATCATCTTGAAAAACTAACTGATATCAACACTGCCGAACTGCTCGATGCGATGTCTGGACTCTCCCTGGACCAGATCGTTAATCAAGGTACTCATGTGGCAGGACACACACTGGATGGGATTTTCTCGTCCAACCCTAATCTCGAAATCATAGATATACTACCCGTCACATGGTCAGATCATAAAGTTATCTTATTTTCAATTACCGTTAGTCAGGTACAGCTTGGTTTGTCCATAGGCCAGAAGCCAGTTATATACCAAGACTGGGCTAAAACTAACACACAGTTGCTTCAGGAAATACTCCTCAGGACCAGACCTGAATCAGTATCAGATAGCAATCAGCTAGTCGAGAGGATCTCCTCCTGGATAAAGGCAGCGGTAAATACGGTAGTACCTACTAAGTGCTTTGTTCCAAAACAGAAAAAACCATCAGAACCTTGGTTCACAGGAAAACTTAGGGCACAGAAACAAATATGTAGGAGGGCTGAGAGAAAATGGAGAGCTAACTACGATCAAAACCTAAAAAATGACTATGCCCAAACTCTATCTGACTACAAAAAACTTGTTATCAGGGAAAAGTCCAATTATTTTACAAGTAAAATCAAAGAGACGAAGAACTCCAGTAAGGAACTCTTCGTGACAATCAAAAAATTTGCAGGTCCCCCTGTCAGGAATCAACTAGATGGCAGTGTTGATCTTTGCAACAACTTAGGAAAGTTCTTTGTGGACAAAGTCGCCAAAGTATTTGAACCATTTAAAATGAACCACACTACCATGACCTCATTTAATTGTCCTAATCCAGAGCTAGATACATCAAATCCCAAAATAGGTTTGCGTTTTACAGTCCCTACAGTAGAACAGATACATCAGGTGCTGAAAACCATGAGATCCGTTAATCCAACGGATCCTTGCCCGCCAAAAATAATGCACTTATTTCCAGAGATACTCAGTGAACAGCTCCACGGCTTGTTCTTGGAGATAATCCACTCAGGAGTCTTCACAGATGCCTGGAAAATTGCATCAGTCAACCCATTACTCAAAAAAAGCACTCTGGACCCCCAGGACCCCAGTAGCTATCGACCAATCTCTAGCATACCCTTCCCAGCTAAGGTATTGGAGAAGTTGATCAACCAACAATTGAAGGATCTAATAGCATCCAGAAATTATCTAGATAACTCACAATATGTGTTCAGGGAACAGCATGGTACCGAGATAGCTTTGCTCATGGCAGCGGAAGGTATCAGGAACTCTCTAGACGCAGGAGGGAAGGCCGCCTTAATCTTGCTAGATCTATCGGCAGCCTTCGACACTGTGAATCATGATATCCTCCTGGCCCGCCTGGATGAACTAGGGATCCATAACTCCGCCCACCAGCTGATGTCCTCCTTTTTGAGAGATAGATCTTTCTCAGTCACCTTGGGAGAATTTGTTTCTTACCCTTTCAGGACACCATGTGGGGTACCTCAGGGCTCGGCACTTGCCCCACTCTCTTTAACATTTACGTTGCCCCTCTAGCCTCAGTTATTAGAAATTATGGATTCACACCAGTCTCATATGCTGATGACACCCAAATAGTGGTATCAGTATCTGGCAATACAGAGGAAACAGTAGATCGCTTTAGGAACTGCATGATACAAGTGAATCATTGGATGCAATGTAACTGCTTAAAGCTAAACGGCGAAAAAACTGAGATCATGCTGCTAGGCCCTATGGCCAATATCTGGTCCACCAACTGGTGGGGAAAGTCAAAAATCTCGGATTTATTTTTGACGATAAACTAACTTTTAATGCCCAAACGAATAAGCAGTCATCCTCCATTTGGCATACTTTGAAAATAATCAGAAGAATATGTCCATTTATTCCTTTTGACTCACGGAAAACTGTGGTTACAGCACTTGCCTTGTCTAGATTGGACTATGGCAATGCCTTATACACAGGAATCCAAACTCAATACCTTACCAAACTGCAACGCCTCCAGAACGCGGCAGCAAGATTGGTGTTGGACATCCCCAGATATGAATCTGTCTCTAATAAGCTAAAGGACTTACACTGGCTACCCGTGGACAAAAGGATACAATTTAAATCCTTGTGTTTGGCATATAAGGCAGTTCACGGCTCAGGATCACACTTCCTGAGAACTAAATTCAAATGGTATGTCCCGGGTAGAATTCTCAGATCCACTAATAATAAACTTGTTCAAGTACCCAAATTTAGGCAGAACAGATGGGGAGGAAGAAGTTTCTTGCTGAAAACAACTAAGCTATAGAACCTCCTACCTTTCAATATAAAAAACATCCCGACGCTTTTGGCCTTTAGAAAAGCAGTCAAGACATGGCTATATCCTTGCTACTGCAGAATCTTCCTGTTGTATCCAACATTAGCGCCAAGACGCCTCCGGGCATTCGTGCGCTCTACAAATGTAAAAATCAATCACAGATCAAAATCAATAAATCATATTTAATGTACTGTGTTATGTCATATCATGGATTTATGTGTATACTGAATTATTACGTTCACTATTGACTTATAACATTTTCTAACTGCAATGAATAGCTTTGAGAATGCTAAGTGCAATGTGACCATTCCAACATGTCTGCCATCTCAATCAGTGCGAGTCCCCTTCTGTGTACACTCTGTCACCCGCTACTTAGGTTGCCGAGACTGGTCGCACTTTTCACGTGATTAAGCCATTTCAGGGCGAAACGCGTTGTGATTAAACAGCAGTTGTTGACTTGCACAGCGTCTTCCTTACAGAGAGCGCACCAGGGTTGAAAGTGACGAGTGGATTTATATAGCCGGGTGACTCCGCCAGTGTGCTCGCCACTCTCCGTGGCTCAATTGTAGTCCGGAAGGAGTGCGGATAGATTGTGGAGATATATATATATATATATATATATATATATATATATATATATATATATATATATATATACATATATATCTATAATACCTACTGCCGGTCGCCGGTAGGTAGTTATAGTTAGGACCTATTTTCCATAGAAAATCTGCAACATTTTATTACCAATAAGTTTGGTGTTGATTGACGAATCTTTGCGAAATTTTCAAAACTTTTGGCCAGCTCCGGTCCGCTCCTATCCTGAAAGTCTCGGGATGATTTGTGTAGCGGGGGCCGAGAAAAAAGGGGGGTCCCAAAACATGTTTTCCCCATGCAATTCCCCATAGGGCCTTTAGCTGCAGCTACAGCCCGAACTGCTGAATGGAATTACACCAATTTTGGCAAAGAGGTAGTCCTCAGTTCAGACTCGTGCCTTTTGCTTAAATGGCGTCAATCTGTTCAGTAGTTGCTGAGAAAATTACAGTTAAAAGTACATATATTTCTATGGCCGCGCTGGATCTGTGCATCCTGAGCGCACCCTGAGCGCACCCTCCCGATCATGCACTGAATGCCAATTGGCTGTCAAGTGGTTGTCAACATTCGAAACCAGGAACTGTTGGCAGCCATTTTGTGCCTCGGAAGAAGTGAAGCTCAAGAAGTCTGTGGAATAAGTGTGTAAAATGTATAAAGGGGGCAGGGAAGAAATACCCTGACCCTCTAAACCTGCTTAGGGGGTCCAAGAAGGACTCCCAGGGCCCCCCAATTATATATATATTTTTTAAACCGCAAATTGCACGCAGGGTGCACGGATCCTGCCGTACAAAATAAATAAAGAAAACTGAGGTTTTTTTATAATTAGCCCCCGGGGGGGCCAAATCCCGGGGGCAAAATTATTGAATATAAAGGGGGCACAGAGGGGCCCCCCAGCCCCGGGGACCACCACCCCCTGCGGCTACAAAATAAATTGGGAGGGGCTCAAAATCCCCTCCCAGTGTAATTTGTGGGGGGGCTAAACGGCCCCCTAGGCCCCAGGGACCACCACCCCCCGGGGCATTATGTATTGAGGGAGGGGTGCTGCATAGCCCCCCTACTGGAGCCCTCGAGGGCCCTGGGGACCGCCACCCCCCAGGGCCGGCTCCTGCAGTGTCCTGGGGTGCCCACCCCCAGGACACTGTTGTTTGTTATGTGAGGGCGGGAGTCTCCCGCCCTCCCATAGCAAACTTGGTTTGGATTTTGAAAGAGAGAGCAGGGAAACCTGCTCTCTCAAAATCCAAACCATATTGCTTTTCCACACGGGGAGCTGCATGGCAGCAGCTCCCCATGTGGAAAAGCAATGCCGGCTCCCGAAGAACGCAGGAAGCCGGCTGGGACCGTGGGGGCGTTAGGGCTCCCCCCACGGTCCCCAATGTTTTTTATAAGCCCCGGGGGATGGGGTCCCCAGGGATAATAAAAATTAGTGATAGGGGCAATTTTTATTTACGGTAAAATTAGGAGTCGCGCATCCAGCGCGGCTCTCAGCGCGGCCCCCTGGTGTGCACACGATGACTGCACGACTACTAACCTGTAGGGTGTGCGACTCCAGCGCGTTTGGTGCACGACTTCTACGCGTCGGATGCACGATTCTAACGCGTTGGGTGCGCGACTCCAAGAAAAAGAAAAAAAACAATACAAAAATAATATAAGTATATTTAAAAGAATATAAAATAATAAAAAATACATATATTTATTTTATTTTTAAATATTTTTTTTAAATATGTGTAGTGTAATTAAAAAAAAATACATAACAATAAGTAGATTAAAAAAATGTAGTTAAAGAATATAAAAAAATGAGAACAAGAAATACATTTTAAAAATATCATTTAAAAAACCTTTGAAAATCACTGAAAAAACCATAAGTTTCAGACATGTTATACTTAAGAATTAGCATTTAAAAAACCTTTGAAATCCACTGAAAAAACCATAGGTTTCAGTTACGTTAAAGTTTGAAATTAGCCTTTAAAAAACCTTTGAAATTCACTGAAAAAAACATAGGTTTCAGACATGTTATAGTTAGGAATTAGAATTTAAAAAACCTTAGAAATTCACTGAAAAAACCATAGGTTTCAGACATGTTATAGTTAGGAATTAGCATTTAAAAAACCTTAGAAATTCACTGAAAAAAGCATAGGTTTCAGGGGTGTTATAGTTAGCTGGACATTTCACTCGTACAAAACCATTGAAATTCCTCTGTTATAGTTAGTTCTACTAACTATAACTCGCGCGCCCGCAATCCACTGCTTATGATGTCACATATTAAATCATTCATGACATGGTCAGTGACATCACTGATGACAAAACTGATGACATCTCAAATGGCATCACTGATGACATCACTGATGACATAATCTAGTAGATGTAATATGTGACGTCATCAGCAGGATGTATATTTCATCCGCTCCCTAATGTCCCCCTGTCTAACTGCTTATAGCCAGAGGTCTTACTAAATATTCACTAGGAACAGTATGGGCCTCCACTAAAACATATGCCCAGTTTATCAGCTCCCGAATAATTTGGCTCTGGTTTAAAGCTGTTGGCTAAAAACACAGGGCCCGATTCACAAAAGTAAACTCACACTTTTGTGTGGGTTTGCTACTTTTCGGTATTCACAAAGGTAAACTTAGACCAAAAGTCTAACTAAACCACTTTTTGGTATTCACAAAGGTAAGTGACTTCTAGCAAAGTTAGACTCTTTGTCTAAGTTTACCTTTGTGAATACCGAAAAGTAGTAAAGTTAGCCGTTTGGTCTAAGTTTCCTTTGTGAATAACACAAAGGGCCCAATTCCGATCTCGCTAGGAAAGCCCTCCGTACGACTCTGATCTAGAGGGCTTTCATAATTAATCGCACTGTGCGAGTCTGACCGAATGAGTATGATCCAGCTGTATGCTGATGAACTCGGTTTGATCGGACTACCATTGAACTCCATGGGAGCCTGTATACCGACGCGTACACAGGCTCCCATAGCAAACAGGGGATGGGTGGGGAAAAGCATACACCCTGTGGCAGGCACCCCATGTTGCCCACTATACTGTGCATGATTGGATCGAAGGAACCATGTGCACCCCCCTGCAATGGATCCTGAGGGCTCCGGCTGAGTCCATACGGCTGTCCAAATAGTGCATTGTACTCACTTATTCAAAGCTGGGTCCATGGTGCTGCACGATTTGGCTCCAGACAAGTTGGACGGACAGATTCAGGTTCGGAAACGATTTGGTCGGCGCGGACGAGATCTTCTCATCGTACTTGGTCGTTCAGGAATAGGGGACGATTCAGATGGAAACAGTAGCTCTGAATTGGATTTGGTCATTCTGGATCCCGTCAGGAGCCCTTTCGACCGAGATCAGAATCGAGCCCAATGTAGTAAAGTTAGAGTTTTTGGTCTAAGTTTACCTTTGTGAATACCACAAAGTAGTAAAGTTAGACTTTTGGTCTAAGTTTACCTTTGTGAATGCCAAAAAGTAGTAAACTTATACAAAAGTAAATAGCTCTCTTCAGTACTATGGGATCATTTCACTCTCATCATCCTAAACAACACAGGTGAGGTTGTGCTATTGAGGGTGTGTTTTTTTGGGGGCACACATGGAACTGGGGGATCACTACTTTGTGTTGTCTTCCAGCCTGCAGAACCCAGATTAACACTTCACAGAGAGGAGAGATGTTGCCTGTACCTCTCCATCCGCTTAGACCAGAGTTGGGCTGGAACAGAAATAGCCTTGAGCAACAAAATAAAAGTGGCCACAATGATTGAATATGGTACTGAAAAAAGTGGCCTATGTTTGCTAATTTGTTCATGCTTCAACTTGCAAAGGCTCACTGTGTATGTGTTTTGAAAGGTATGGCAGACTCCATGGATGTCAGCTTTCTGTTGGCAATGTTTGTGTCAATATCAGGGAAATAAACAGTTATAATTGGCTCAGCAAACTGCAAACAGGCCCACAAAGCCAAAAAGAAACAGTGACGCACTGACTTGTCAGACCAACCCTTTGAGCACTGCCTGATTGCCTTATAAGACAGACCAACCCTGGCTCAGATGTACCTTAGAACTGCTGCCTGATGTTGCAGCTCATGCTCCTCCTGCCCAGCCTGACAAAAGAACATGCAGCTTAAGTGTCGAAGCACTGACCTGGAAAATACATTCACAAAGCACTTGTGGACAGTGGCAGTCAGATGAGTCAGGCAACGCAGCCTAGGTCTCACAACAAAACAGAAACAACGAAAAATATTCTTTTGTTGGTCTTTAGAAAATTACATACAAAATACCCAAACACCATAAATCAAAGATGATGAAACTTGCAAGCTAAACAAAATTGATGGAGAATACATTCTTTTACATTCATGTTACGAAATGTCAATTGGTTGATGCAATCTCTAAATGTTGGCCTTGTTGATGCAGTGGTGGATAGTGGCTTCTATATTCAGCGACGGCCCGTATATGGCGTGTTACCGGGGCGGTGACGTGGGGCAGAGGAGGGGTAGGGTGGGGGGTTGCAAAATGCGGCATACGGCCGATTGCAGGTAAGTTACGAAAAAAATAAAGAAAACTAATTTTGTTGCGCGCGCTGCATCGCATTTGGCGATGCTGCGCGCGCAACGAAATTTGTTTCTTTTTTTTTTTCGTAACTTACCTGCAATCGGCCGTATGCCGCATTTTGCAACCCCCCACTCTGCCCCTCCTCTGCCCCACGTCACCGCCCCGGTAACACGCCCTATACGGGCTGTCGCTGTCTATATTATACTGCTGTATGTTCTCAGCAAGTGACTGACAGCACTGTGAATATGCACATTGTTTTAAAATTGTATTTCGCACACTATAATATAAAATAGGTTGCAGCAAAATGTGCAGAGATGTAGTGTTCATTGTAAAGCAGGGGTTAATCTTCTATTTCAGTGGTTTTGCAGCATTTTCAAGATACGTTTAGAGATTCCCTTCTATGTAACTCCCTGTTTGGATTTCCTTGCAAGAAAGTGTCACTTTAAGTATCATTTGGCTGTTGAATGTCACTCATAAGTGCACTGAAAACATGAAAATGTGACATATAAGCAACCTGAAAACTTGGCATTCCTGGCAGTTAAAGGGAAGGACTATGCTGTATTTAACATTATGCAGCACATTCCTATCCATTCCTAGCGCTGGCGCGCTTTTAGCTGCCTAGTGCCAATGGAGGCACCCTCTTGTCATGGTGCAATGGTACCTATATTGCAGGCAGGATTGTTTTTGTGCAGGAAGGGTCACCTTCCTGCACAAAACAATCCTGAGAGGCATTCACCTGAATCTACGTGTGCTACAGAAGATATTTCTCCTCGTTATGCATCACCTGGGGAGGCAAAGCATTTTTACACATTCTCAGGTCTACCACTAAAGTTAAATCTGAGAATGAGCCAAAATCCATCAGTAGATGTGTGGGAACACCAACTCTCCACCCACTTGAATGCCTCCTTTGATCAAAATACCACAAGGCAGCGATTTGCACTGCCTTGCTTTACTCCAGATTTATTAAGCCATGCAGGACCACACAAGGTGCCCTTGCGTGGCTTGATAAATCTCACTTAGGTTTTGTGTCAACATTGAGCCCCCTTGCACGGTACAATTGCGACTCAGAACCTTGATAAATCTAGCCCTGTATTCTTGGAATATTGCACACAGCTTTCAATCATGTAGAGTAGGTCTCCGCACCACCTCTGCATTGACAAGTGCATTGTGCACCAAGAATCTGGCCCCTTGAACCTACAGAGCATGGCTTTTGCTTGTGCTCAGTGAGCGCGAAGCAAATATCATAACATTCAGTCATGACCTGCGTTATGTTCATTTGCCCCCAGTCCATTAGGCATAGCCTTTGGTCCTGTGTCATGGAAACTAGGTGAAACGTTTTCTACCACACCTTGTAACATTCCCCAGTACCTCATTACAGGTTACAGATCAGGTAAAATTGCCCTTGTTCACTATGTTATAAAGAGAGGAAATTACAGTTTTTTCATTGGGGAGTGCTAGCAGAGGTATGTGGGATGCCTCCCAATGTCTCCAGACTGCTCAAGCACAGTGTAAGCTGTGACAGCAGACAGGTTATTCTTTGCAGAGATGGGTAGCACCCCCCTTTGTGGGAATAAAGATGCACCCAAAGGTTGTATTTGCAGTTCTGAATAACCCACATCCAAATGTCATTGAATTTAAGATTTGACATATTTTTCTGGCCCGGCTCATAATCAGATTACAGCATGCCACCCTATTGAGCCAAGTTAATTACTCTTCTCACCAGCAAAGGGGTTAAAGGCCTCCACGCCCAAAATGGCAATTAATAGTTCTTGAAAAAGTTCCTGGGAAAGGAAATGGATGGGGGAGGAAATCTGCATCTGTTAATTATGTAGTCATATTGCACATGGGCTGGTGCAGCCCAGGCCCACTCGAACAAAGGAGGAAGCCCTGATATCTGGCACAAATGCAGGAGGGGCTAGCTTTTGGAGTTTTCGTGGGAATCGATCAGGCAACTGTCAGCTAGAAGAGGAGTTAAGGCTCTCATAAGAGATTTTACCAGTGTTAACTTGAACTTACCATTTTGATTTGTCCCAGAATGCTGTGTAGGAGGTTGGGACAGGGGTGTAGTTGTAATGTGGCATCCTATGACTGGCCAGCAGTGCCTTGCACATACAACTTTCTACCCCCACTTAAAAACTACCCTGCACAAGGAAGAGACAGTTGAGAAGACCCTGGAACTGGGAGCAAGAACAGTAAAAGGATGCCCAGCTGGAATGAGAACCTACCTGATGCCCTGCAAGGATGGACTGTGGTCTTTGAGTCCATCTGATAACCTGGACTAGAATGTGTCTCTCCAGGGCCAGTGTTGCTAGCCTCCTTATACCCCAAAATCAACAGTTGGGGAAAGGACCTGATAGGTGAACCTGAATGGCTCCCAGAAGTCTTCTGAACCTAGCCCTGCACTCCGCTGCCAAACGAGGGCCCTTCTGGAAGCCTAGAGGCTCTGAGAGCTGGGGAGTGTGTCAGGGAGTGTGTCTGACTGTTTGTGGAGGGTCTGGACAAGCTGTCCCCTCCACTAGGAGGACTGCACCAGGAGCCAAGAACAGGAAAGGTCAGATACAGGGAGCAGTGCAAATCCAGCTCACCATGCAAAGAACCCTTTAGAGGCTAGGAGACCTTAAGAAAAGGCTCCCGGTGGTTAGGCCAGCTATCTGGTGCTCAAGAAACCAAAGATAAGGAAAACCATGCCACCTGGGCTAGAGATATGCAGGTTAAAATGTTTGTCCAGTTTAATGGAAAACTAATGCAGCAGTAGTGCAGCATTTCTTTTTCTATACTCAATTGTGAAGTGGCATGCATGGGACCCCTCCCAAATGTCTCTTGTGGCCCCTGAGGCCCCATAGCCAAGGGCCTGGCACAATGTTATGGCGTCCTCTGGGACCCCATACTCCTATGGCCCCAGAAGCAATTAATGCTGTTTTCTCTCACCCCACTGTGTCTGAGGAGGTGAATGGCCTGCAGCTGCATCACCTGCCCAAGCTCCATGCAGGTGAGGGAGAGACTAAAAAGGGCTCTCCCCACCTGCTGAAGATGGAGTACAAGTGGGGAGAGAGCTCCATGTGCAGGAGGGAGGTCCTCTTGCTTCCCTTTAAAGAACTAAAAGCAAAATAACCTGTGGGTGCTAGGGTGGAACCAGGGCACCAGTGTCCAAGGAGGATTTCTTAGCCCACCCCACTTCCCCCAACATAACCTACAAATAAAAATACAGTACATAAGAGTGTCATAAAACCCAGTGGAAGAATGTTTCCTGTAGGGTATTACAGTATGATTCTAAATAACATTGGTTGGAGACACGTGCTTGCCAGGCTTCCCTGAAGCACTATGCTTTCAGAATTGGAACATATGTAGGGCCCTTGTTCTGGTAGGACACACACATAGAGGCATGTCTTTCGAGAGATAAGTCTAGTTTGGCATCCGCCACACGTTCCATCGTGACCACCCTTCATAACCTTGCTTAACATTGCATCTGGGATGGGGGCCTCCAGTCTCTTCCATGCAGCTGCCACTGCCATTTTGGCCATCCCCAGGCATAGCCACATGACCCATTTGTCCCCGATATCAAAGGGAATCAATCCTTAACCCCAGAAGGACAAATCCAGGGTCATCCAGAAGTGGGTACCCCAGAATTTCTTTGAGTTTAGTCAATATTTCAGACAAAAAGGGCAGATCTTAGGGCACTTCCACCAGATGTGTTTAAGTCACCCAGTAGCCCACAGCCCCTCCAACAGAGGTCAAAGGTTGTTTGGGCGAATATTTTGTTGAGTTTGGTGGGGTAGAGATACCAATCAAATAAAAGTTTGTAATGAGCCTCCCAGAGATCCATCGAGTGATTAAACCTGGGTATATCCCTCACCAGTCTGGACCAATGAACCTCCATAATGGGGTCCCCTAGTGTGCGTTCTTAGTATTCTATATGTTGTGGCCGGGGGTGTATAAAGTGTATATCAGCTAAGTGTAGAGGAAAGAAATAGTACCCCTTGTACTGCTACCTCCCCATGTGAAGAGCTCAATTTGTGTTAGGGCCCTAGAGGCAGCCTCTCATAACTCTTGTTGGGGTACCCAGTGTTTAAGCTGATTATAACAAAAATGTTCTGTGGGTGGAAGCTGAAAATCTCAAGCACAGTTTTCAAATGTGTGGATGTTCCAGTTATGGAATGGGTCCGAGACAGTGACTCACCCCCCGCCCTCCACACCTCAAAGGGTCTTAAATGTAACACGGGAGGAAATGCTGGGTTAAAATGTATTGGCGTGAAAGGAGAGGGAAAGGTCATCCAAGACTCTAATCTATTTACCTCATCCTATACCTGAAAAGTTGTCTGTGTGGGGGTGCTCAGGTATGCATTTGGAGATCATTCTGCTTTTGGTTTCTATAATGAATCCCAGATATAGTTCCCGATTACAGCTCTGTCCATGTGGAGCCAGTGTTTGTCTGACCTGTGGGCTGACGATTCCAGGATTACACTGAACTGTACAGCTTTGTAATACAAGTTAAACTCCAAGTCCGGTAGCGCTAAACCCCCCAAGGATTACGATAATCATAACACCTTGTAGGAAAGGCATATAAAGTGGATCACTAAGGAAAGCAGGGTTGATAAGTAAATCCAGTCTACATCTATTGGAAGTCCCTAAAATAAATAGAGCAGTTTCAGCAGAATCGTCATTTTGATGGCATGTATTCTTCTCAGCCAGGATAAATACATTGGCACCCTCCTCTTTAGGTCCATTTTCAGTTGCCGCAATTAGGGTGGATAATTGGCTCGGAATAAATCTTTAAGCTTCGGAGTAATCTTACTGCCTAAATAGGTGATGTTGTGGGTTACCCATTAGACAAGTATCGACCTGTTCTGCCTTTCTGTGTCCTCGTGAGAGATTGTTAAGCTGAGCAAGAGTGATTTGGAGAGGTTAATGCGAAACCTCACCACTTCTCTAAACCAGCACAGTTCCTCTAAGGTAGTGTCAAGAGAAGTGTGAGGTGAGGCCAGGGATAGCAGGAAGTCATCTGCAAAGAGTGAAATGTTATGCTCCTCAGCCACTAATTGGATTCCCTGCATCTGCATATGCTGTCATATCATTGATGCCAGTGGCTCTATGCTTAAGGCAAACAACAGGAGGAAAGGGGACACCCCTGCCGCGTTCCCCTACCAAGAGAAAAAACCATGAAACTAACCCCATTGACCAGCACCCTTGCAGTGGGAGCCGAATAGTTGGCTTTAATCATAGTCAGAAGTCTTTTGCAAAAGACAAACTTTCTCAGAGTGTGAAAAGAAAGGGCAAGTCCACCTAACCGAAGGCCTTCTAAGTGTATAGCACTAAGAGGACAGCTGGTACGGACTTTTTGGAGACTTTTTCGATCAGGTAGATCACTCTTCTGATGTTGTGTGTTTGCCTGCCTTTAATAAATCGGGGTGAATCAAGTCTGGGAGTATATCGTCTAGTTGCGTGGCCAGGATTTTGGAATACAATTTAGCATCTAGGTCCAGCAGGGTGATTGGGTGATAGGAACCGCACTGCCTTTTGGTTCTTGCCCTGTTTGGGTATGAGAGATATCACTGCCTCACTAATGGAGGCAGTGAACGTGCCTGCATCGGCCATGTAGTTGAACAACAAGACTAAATGAGGGACTAGTTCTGCTATGTATGTTTTATAAAAATGAGCCGTTTGCCCTTCTGGCCTGGGTGATTTGTGACCTTTGAGGTTCGCTATCGCTTGGCGTACCTCCTCCACTGCCATGGGAATCACTAGTGTTTTGAGCATTTGATCCTCGGGGCACGGTCATGCTATGTAAATAATCTAATCTAACTGCTCAGTCACCTTTGTGTTATTCAGAGTGTATAAGGATTGAAAATACTTTCCGAAGACCAGGGCCTTCTCTGTGTTATGAGTGATAAATTCGTCCCGCTCTCTGCATATGTCTCCTACATACTCCTTCTCATTTTTCACCCTCAAGTTGTCTTGCCAAATGAGACCCCACTTTGTTACCTGGCTCGTTCATCATTCGTTGGAGGCGAAGAAGGGTAAGCTCTGCCCGGTTAATATAGATCATGTTCAGTTTCCCTCTAAGTGTCATACCCTTTTCTGGTGGGGAAGTGTAGGGCTGTCCTTGGAAGGGTCTCTGTGGTATGAAGCTCTTCCTCCAGTGTCTGTCATTCCTTAGTCCTTCATTTATTGTGGGAAGAGAATAAATCTATGCAATGCCCCTGGAGCACCGCCTTAAAGGCATACCAATTGTTCAATGGAGATTTGCCATTTGGATTGTTATCCTGAAAATAATCATTTATGGTCTTTCACAGCGTGTTCTGCAGTAGTCTATCGTGAATTAAACCCCCTCCTATATTTCAGAGGCCGGCCTCCCAATCAATGTTTAAGAACACCAGTGCATGTTCAGAGAGTGCTATGGGGTAAAACGTGGCTAGTTGTAAGGCCTGGCATAAAGTATTGCTTGCAAAAATGTAGTCTAGTCAAGAGTAGTTTCTGTGGGAGTGTGAGAACAAGGTATACTTCCAGTAATCCGGATTTAGTGTACACCAAGTATCCAGTAGGCCCAGTTCTCCAAAAGCCTTTTTCAATGATTTAGGTAAGCTGCCTGAAGTAAGTACCCAATAGGTAAGTTCAGAAAGTACTTTATTACGTAGAAATTAACTGGCACTCTAAGCAGCTGGCTGTCATGACATCTGTGAAGGCAGCCTGTCAACATTCCAGAGCTGCCTTCACTCCAACATTCTAAGCTGTACCAAATGCTGATAAGAGGAGGGGGGGGAACATGGAACCTACCAAGTGGCAAGTTATGACACATCTTCCCCCTTTAATATTAACAGATACAAATGACATGAGCAAACAGATAACCAAAGACCAGACCCTGTGGGAGGTAGTGGGGCTGGGATACTACAAAGTTCACACCCTTCTGAAATCCTTGTGCCAACTGGGGGGATTACGTTGTCTGTACCCCCTTCCCTCTTGGGTCACCCTTGCTCTGGGTCCCGTTTCCAGATTCCCACTGCGCCCCTTTTGGACAGACTCCCTCTGTCCTGTGGCCACCCGATCCATGCTCCACTTCCGCCCATCATCCATGATGACAATGTTTCTCTTGACCTCCCTTATTTTTTCTGGAGCATAGAACTTGTCCTCCTTACTTCCCCTTGCCACAGGTTTGCGAATGTACACTCTCTGTCCTCTGCTAAATGTTCTTTCCTTGGCGCCCCATTTGTTGTCATAAGAATCTTTGTACATCTTTTGCCTAGCTTCCACCTTCCTACTAAACTCTTCTGGATCGACCACCACCGGATCTTTGGTCTTCAACCAATTGGGTGACAGTTTGGATCCCGCCTTCCTTCCTCTCAACAGTTCGAAGGGTGTGTGTCCCGTGGATAGACTAGGCGTAGTGTGGTATGACCAGAGCATGTCTCTCAATGCTGCTTCTATGTTCCCCCCAGACTTGACTGCTAGTTGGATACTCTCCTTCAGCATCCTGTTGGCTCTCTCTACTTTGCCGTTGGCTCTCGGGCAGTACAATGGTGTACGTATGTGCTTTATGGACAAGTCCCTGAGGAACTCTCTCATCTCCTCCGACACCAGTTGAACTCCATTGTCTGTGATCAATGTTGAGGGTATGCCCTCCTTTGAGAATGTGTCACTCAGGAATTCAACTATTGCCTTGGTGTTGATGTTGTTCACAAATTTGTGGGAGACCCAATTAGAATAATAGTCAATGATCACTAAAATGTACCATTGCTGCGGACCCTTTGCCCTGATGGGGCCCGTGATGTCAAATCCCAACTTGTCCCACGGGGACTTTGGAACCTCCACCGGACTAAGTGGAGGTCTCCTAGTGCATTTTGACTTGTCGCTAACTTCACACGCGTAACATTCTTTCACTCTCTCTTCCATGCTTGAATCCATGCCTGGGAACCAATATTCTGATCTTAATCTTGCCTTGCACAGACTCCTCCCCAGGTGACCTTCATGGGTTAGGTCAATAATTTGTTTCCTTAACCCCTCCGGGGGAACTAGTCTGCCTGCTTTGAGGAGGTACTCTCCTTCAATTGACAGTTCGTTGCGTACATTCCAATAGGGTCGTATGTGCTCCGGCAGGCCTCCACATTTGTTAGGCCACCCTCTGACTACCCATGTTTTCACTTCTCGAAGGATATTGTCCTGTTCCATGTGTCCATCCCACTGCTCTCTGGTCATGGCCGGGATTTTTATTTCCAGGACCTTCTCACTGTCAACGATTTCTTCTTCCTGTCCTTCCACTGGAGCCCTGGATAAAAAGTCTGCTACTTTATTCTGTTGGCCAGGAACATACGTAGTTTTGAAATTGTAGCCTTGCAACCCCAACACCCACTTTGCAATGCGGGGAGTGATATTCTCCAACACTTTGTTGCCGAACAGGTTGACCAAAGGCTTATGGTCGGTGCATACTACGAATGGTAAGCCCCAGACATAAAAACTGAAATGTTTAATTGCCCAATACACCGCCAGAGCCTCCTTCTCGATGGTAGAATAGTTGGATTCCGCCCCAGACAGGGACCTTGATGCAAATGCCACTACTTTCACTGTATCATCCACTCTCTGAGAAAGCATGGCTCCCACGCCTTTTCCACTTGCATCTGTAGTGATTACGGTGTCCTTGTTTACATCAAAGTTTCCAATGTAAGGTGCTGACACAATAGCCTCTTTAATATTCTCAAAGGCCAGCTCCTGTTCCTTCTCCCACATGAATGGCGTGTTTTTTTTTTAAAACTTCTCTGAGGGGATGGGCTATCATAGCAAAATTCTTAATGAACCTAGCCATGTACTCGGCTAACCCCAGAAAAGAAAGTACTTCTTCCTTGCAAGATGGCATGGGTGCTTTTCTTACTGCCTCCACCAAGTCTATTTTGGGCTTTATCCCCTCCTCCAAGATGGTGTGCCCTAAGTAGTCCACTGTGGTTACTCCCACTTTGCATTTGCTCTCCTTGGTGGTGAATCCTACCTCTCTTAAACATCTGAGTACCCTTTTCACATTTTCATCGTGTTCCGTGTCACTCGCCCCATAAATCAATATATCGTCCTGAAAACACATAGACTTAGGACAATCCCTCAACACATGCTGCATAGCTCTTTGAAACGCTGCTGCCGCCGACGCCAACCCAAAAGGCATTCTCAAAAATTTAAAGTTGCCAAATGGTGTGGTGAAAGCGGTCAATGGTTGTGATTCGGGATGCAACCGGATTTGGTGGTAGGCCGATGAGAGGTCGAGCACACTAAAGAACTTGGCTCCCTGTAAAGTACTCAAAATTTCATGTATCCTTGGGAGGGGATGCCTGTCCACCACAATGTTAGTGTTCAACGCCCTCAAGTCCACGCATAACTTAATGCTTTTCCCACCTTCCTTGCTCGTAATAACAATGGGCGCCAACCATGCAGAGCATTCTATCTCTTGTATGACCCCTTGTTCAATCAACTTCTCCAATTCCATTCTTAGGGGCTCTCTCATAAGCAGAGGAATGGAGCGTGTTTTGTGTACTGTAGGTGTTGCTCCTTCCTTGAGCTCAATCCTATGCATGTAGTTTTTCAGTACCCCCAATTTTTCATTAAACACCTCTGGAAATTCTTTCACTAGATTTGACCCCACACCCGGGGATTCTATGAGAAGTACCTGCTCTTGGTTGTTCGGATCAAGCCTAATTCCTAATTCTTTCTGATGTTTCCACCCTAATAGACTTGATCCTTCTCTAGTCACATATACCTTCCCCACAGTGTGCCTGTCTTTGAAGGATATTCTCATTCTCACCATCCCTTCCAACTGGATGGGTACCCTGTTGTACCCTATGTCCGCTGACTCTAAGGTGATGTTATGTTTTGCAAATTTTTCCCTGAACACTTGCTTGTCTATCAAAGTAAACGGAGAGCACGAGTCTGCAAACACCTTAAATTTCTCTCCATCCAGTCTTATCTCACAAGTAGGGTACTGTGTACTTTCCTCCTTACTTTCATCCTCTATCTGACAAATAAAAATGTTCTCCTCCCCCACTACTTCTTCTGAGTTGTCTACCATGTGTACCTTTGTGCTGCCTACATTGCACGCTTTGGCAAAATGACCCTTCCTGTTACATCTTCTGCAAGTGACGTTCCTTGCCGGGCATCGCCAATTGTTGGCCAAGTGATTGTGGTTCCCACACCTGAAACATTTAAGACCCTCCATCTTGTTGCTCACCCCTTCTCTGAACTTGTTCTCCAATTTGCAAACGGTTTCCCCATCCGATGCCTCTTTAGACATGGATTTTTCTTTCCTTTCTTCTGATACTTTCATCTCTCTCATACATATAGCTGTATGTTCCAGACCTTTCGCTATGCTTATGGCTTCCTCCAGATCCGGATTCCTTGTGAGTAACTCCTCCTGCACCTTCTCTTCATTAGTGCACCTTACTAATTGGTCTCGGATTAATGAATCAGTAAGCGCCCCAAACTCACATGTAGCTGCCATTCCCCTCAACACAGCTATATAAGAAGACACTTTCTCCTCTTTCCTTTGCACCCTTTTGAAAAATTTGTGTCTTTCTAAAACTACATTTATTTTCACTTTAAAATGTGCTTCTAATTTACGCAATGTGTATTCATAAACATCAACCTCATCCTCATCCTGAACCTCGTCCTCTACCAATCTTCCTGTTATGTCCTCATAAACTTTCCTTCCCTGTATACCTAAATTATGTAACAGTATGTGCTGTTTCCTAATGTTAGAGAAGTTCCCTCCCCCTATGGCTATCAGGTATGATTTAAAAATACCTTCCCATCTTTTCCAGGGGATGTCAGGTTCTCCTAATTCATTCAAGAACGGTTGGGGTTGACTCATTCCTGCCCCTGCCATTGTCAGGTACTACCTTACACAGTATAGACTCTGAGATATTTCTGCAACTTAAACAGGGGTAGATATTGTATTTTTCCCCTTTGATGTACAGGTAAGTGGCAGGTGATCTAAGGGGTTTTGTCTGGCTACTTAACAGTGGGCTCCTTCTACACTCCTCAAAGGTGACACGCTTCCAAAGCCACACAGTTAGTCCGCTAGACCATCTATACCTAACTAGTGTTCAGTCCCCTTTCTATTTCAGCGGTGGGCTCCCAGAGATCCCTTCGTGAGTCTCCGGTTTCTCTTCCTGCCGTTCGTTTGACGAGAGCAGCGTGTGCCTCTGAGGAGAAGATCGCAGCACAGAATACCTCCCCTGAGGTGCCTCTCCTTCACGTACTCCTTCCTTCGACGTGATTTCAAGCGCCGCTGCCTGTCGCTGAAACTGCAAGGACGCCCCTCACGCCGGTGTACCACGACTGACCTCCTGGGCACCTCCAGCGTCGAGCGAGGCTGCAACCTCCCTTCCGATGTCACGGCAACGGTTACAGCAGGTCGCGCCACTCAACAGCTGATCCGCACCTTTCCTCCACAACCGCTACTGCACCGACCACACCTGACCAGACAGCATTACACGGGTCGCACAGGGGCATTACACACCCCAGCCGTCAGGCGGACACAAAATCCACAAAATCCAGGTCAACTTGACCAACGGTCACTCCGCTGACCTTCCGCTATGGACTTCGCCTCAAGCCCTTCCACATGTCATATCTCCTCACTCATCTGGGCTGCTTCAAATTTCTCCAGTAGCGATCGCCTCACCGCCGGAGATGGCCGCAGTACTTCCGACGCCGTATCTGCACCGCTACACAGCCTTCAATCGAATGTTTACTTGAAAATTGCCAGCATGCCGAAATTCTCGCAGGGAAGAGTGCCACGCTGTCCCTGCCACAGCCGCAGTTCTCCTCGTCGCCAAGATGAAGTAAGTACCCAATAGGTAAGTTCAGAAAGTACTTTATTAAGTAGAAATTAACTGGCACTCTAAGCAGCTGGCTGTCATGACATCTGTGAAGGCAGCCTGTCAACATTCCAGAGCTGCCTTCACTCCAACATTCTAAGCTGTACCAAATGCTGATAAGAGGAGGGGGGGGAACATGGAACCTACCAAGTGGCAAGTTATGACACTGCCTTTTCGATCGAGCATTGTGGGTGGGTGCTGTCCGTCCCTGAGTCTAGGATAAGATTAAAGACTCCAAGGACTATTATCACCTCTTCTGCGAAGTCCCCCAAAGTAGAGAGAAATGTGTGTAAGAACAAGGCTTGATTAGTGCTGGGTACATATAGAGTAGCAAAAGTACAACGACAACCCTGTGTGTGACCTTTCACCATGACATAGCTACCCTCCCTATCCCTTTTGCAGCCCTCTCGTGTAAAACGCAAAGATGAGTGAAAAAAGTGCTCTCCCATTGTGTTTAGAGGATGCCGAGGATGTATGCATCATTTGGTAATTTTTATGTTTCAAGTGGTGTTCCTCGTAGCATTTAAGACGGGTTTCTTCAAGTGCTACCACATCATGTCTTTGGTCGATAATGTATTTCCACAAGTCCTGTCTCTTGGTGGGGGAATTAAGCCCACATACATTCCATGTTAATGTCATGGGAACCATAATCTAGGGTAAGATGGAGGCCTCTATTATGACATAAAACCTCATAATATCCCCACCAAGTCCTGCCTGCTCCCTGATCTCATCTAGCGATCTTTAGAGAGTCTTCCCCAAGATTTCCATACACTTGCCTCTCGGTTGCAAGTAAATCCCCCCATGTACCAAAATAAAAAATAAGAGAAATCCTGTAACACAAACAAGACATTGAACTTTCTTTCCCCGGTGTAACATTGTTAACAGTACAATACATCTCTTCAGTCATCTCGGTCTGAGCCCGCTAAGGCAATCTTAGTAAGGAAAGCAAGAGAACTAGAAATGTAGTGAGATAAAAAGACATAAGAAAGAGAAAGGAGGAAGAAGAAGAAACAATGCGAGGGAGCAGAGTCTCGTTTGGACCCGGTCATTCCAGATTTAGCCCCCTCAACAGTTCGGTCTTATTGGGCTTCCAAACCATCAGTGCGATAAGCTTCGCCTCCCCCCCCCCAACTGGGGAGACTTTCGAGAGTTCCATGACCCCGCCGTCGAATGTAGAGGCAAGTCTCTTTAATGTTTCTTATGCATCTTCTAACATGGCTGGGTCCGGGTTTAGTGGTTTTTTTGCTGTGTAACATAGGATTTGTACTGGAAACATATTTTTCCACTACAAGATCCAATGCCTGGTCAAGTTCTGAAACATTCTACACACTGTACATGTGCTGTGCACTGTGACAATGTGTGGAATGTTTGGAGAAATAAATACATTTCTGCTAGTTATTATCTATAGCGAGGAATTATTTTTTGACTCATAGACCAGTCTGACTATCTTTGTATGTAGGGCTTTGTATCAAAATCTATGGATACTTTACATCATGGAGTAACACCTCCATGATGTAAAGTAGGGCAAAGAAGCACAAATTACCTTCCCAATGCTAAATACCTTACAAGGCTTTGCATAATTTTCTATCACTTTGTGTGACTATGAGTTGGTATAAAGTTGTTATAAATATGGACTCTTATGTTTGAGTCCTAAATGAATGTGTAACAGATTACTATTTCCAGTGAAATCTGCAGATGTATGTATTTTAGCATGCAACTCTACAAGACAATAGAACTTAGAAGCAGTAGGTAGCCTGCTCAGCATGATGGTGGTACATCTCATCCTCTAGTTCTGTCATATTTGTGCAACACATAAGGAAGACATTGATGGGATGCTGTTGTTTTTGAGTCACAACCAGAAACTCAGCAACATGGCAGAGAGAATGAATAGTTTAGTTTTGGCCTCATCCCTTAAACTGGCAGTGCCATACTGACAGAAGTGCCTTGAGTGCTTCCGCTTCATAGCCCTGATTACAAGTGTGCTGTGAAATGTAAGTTTGTGTGGGGATCGAAATTATATGGTTGTTCAGTATACACCTCACTGCCACATTAACTCTTCTAATTCCAAAGAAAATCCAATTATTTACTATCCAATTTTTAAAGAAAAGAGATTAGGATTTTTTAATAGAAGAATGAATACTGAATAATTAGTAATTGCGACTATCATCATCTAAATTGTGCCCAACCTACACCACAAAAATAGGTGGAAATGGGACTGTTTTTCAATTAAACCATCTAGCTTCTTCCTAATAAGCTTTATAATACATTTTAGAGTAGTATGGAAGGAACATATGAATCGTAAACCTAGGTATTTTGCTTTTTGAGAACTGCAAAGTGATGCAAATAAATCATATAGACATTTGCTATGATAGTTATTCACAGGTAATACATTTGACTTATATATATTTAATCTCTATCCTGAAACTTTACAAAACTGATCTAATTCAGCAAAAAATGCTAGCACATTACGTTTTGCTTCAGCAATGTACAAATACATTTGTTATGCTGAGAAAATTACCCCACTGTCCAGATTTTGTAAACTTTCCGTTAATACATTTTACCTTCCATTAATTAGAAAGGGGTGGGAGATGAAATATAAAGCAAAGAGGAAAAAGGCAATCATGTCTAGTCATTAAGAAAGGCAGACATTTTGAGTGATTTATCACAGTTAAGATAAAATGTTTGAAAATGTACAACCAACACCGTCCCATTCATCATATATTTCTACCACTCTCAGATAAAGAGCTGCCATAACCAATTATAATTTAGAAAAAAGCATGAATAATATTTTGAAAAGTTCTTGAAAAATCTGAAATAGATTGCCATCTAATAAATCCATATTGCATTGCTCAGGTTGAATGAATGTCGGTAAAATCCTCCCTAAACACATGGCTATTAGTTTAGCAAACATTTTAGTGTCTATTTCTAAGCAAAATAGATCTGTAATGTTTGCAAAAAGCAAAATGTTAATGTTTAGGGATATTAAACAGAACATAACCTCTAAAAATACATCTTCTCATCTGTCATTAACAAAAGAGAATTAAATAACTGAAACAGTCAAGATATTGAAATATATTCAAATTGCAAGACAAATTCAATTGCAAAACTATCTGGACCAAAACTATTATCTTCCTTTGATATTTAGTAAGAACCTTAGATATTTCCTCTTGGCCAAAATTCACCTCCAGTGTGGAGATGAAAAAAACTCTTCAGAAACAGAACATCTGACACATATCCCGAAAACATAATCTTTCACAGAGTTCTGAACAGAAAAACAACACACCTTCAGTAGTAAGATGTGACATAGTAGGGTTGAACTTGCAATGTACCATTCTAGTAAGCCAATGAATATTCAACTATTCAAAGCTGCATTCAATAAGATACATTTAAAAACACCTACTTCTGTTGCTTTTTAATAAATGTAGTGTGCATAGTAAATGAAGGAAATGAGATAGCATTTAAATAATGCAGAATACAATAGACATCTCAACAAATGATTGGTCCCTTCAACCTTGGCACGAGCAGTCAGGCTTAGCCTCAGAGGCATTGTGTAAAATATTTGTACACACACACACACAGTAACACTGTTAAAACACTACAAAAGGATAATACACTGATGGGGTGTCATTAACTAGGAGACTTGACCCCTATAGAATTTGTGTAGTACAAAATAGTATTTATTCCAGCGGTGCTAAAAGTGAGGGGAAACGCCCTAGACCCTCAAATGATTCGACCCTAAGGTCAATATTGAAACAATGCTTATCCTCAGTACAAGCACAAATCATATGCGAATTTCACAAGTCAACGTATCCAAACAATGAAGAGAGTGGTTCATATGTTTTTTCTTTTTTCTTCAATCCAAAACGCCCAGTCAACACGTGTTTTGACGATAGGTGTAGACCCCACGACTTCTTCAGGGCTATTGCGTATGATCTGTGCTTGTGCAGAGGATAAGAATTGTTACACTACAAAAGGAGTCCACACCAGTTTAGAAACATAGCCAATATGTATCTGACTAAAACAAGACCAAAACGAAACAAATTCAAAATACCTCTTTTAAAACATTAAACAAGTTTAGTTCACGTAACTCAATGGATACATTTGTTTTAGCAAAAAGTACCTTAGATGCGTCAAAAATCAAACATGATGTCAGGCGCTGGGGAGGTGAGGCACCGGATAAGCATATTGATGCGTTGGTTCCTTACTACACAAGGAACGTGATGCGTCATTCCTTACTGATAGGGGAGGTGATGCGTCGATTTCCGGGCAAGCAGCCTCGGTTCCTTACTGTGGAGCGGTCTTGATGAAGAATTAGCATCCAGACATGCTGCATCAAAAATCCAGACATGCTGCATCCCATGCAACAGCAGTGAAGAAGGCTCTGCATCTATTCCACAGCGGCAAAGCAGGCGCTGTGTAGATTTAACAGTCGCACAGCAGGTGCTGCATCAGAGTCAGAGCGGGTGCCACAGATATTGGTGACAAGGTGCTCGAAACTCACACTGCATTGATTTTTCTGACTCGCTGTGATGGCATTGGGTGGGAACCACGCTTCAGGGCAGGCAGAAGCGATGCGTTGATTTTTTGCTGTGATGCATCAAGAAAACAGGGGCTGGGAGTCCATGCATGGATTTTCTCCTTAAGCTCACTAGGTTACACTTCCAAGGGCCCATGAACTGGTTTGGAACCAGTTGGCAAGTTATGACTCCCTGCAGAAAAGCCCAGGGACTGGCAGGTGAAGTCTTTGATGGCCCTGAGACTTCTTAACAGGAGGCAAGTTTATCTCAAGCCCTTGGAGAACCTTGGAAGCAGGATACAGAAAGCAAAGTCCAGTTCTTTCACTGCCAGGACAGAAGCAGCAAGCAGCAGGCCAGCACAGCAAGGCAACAGACAGAGTGGTAGTCCCTCTTACAGCATCTAGCTCTTCTTCCTGACAGAATGTCCGCAATCCAAAAGTGTTCTGCTTTTGGGGTATTAGAGGTCCAATACTTATACTCTTTTCTGCCTTTGAAGAAGGCAAACTTCAAAGGAAAGTATTTGTAGTGCTCAAGACCCTGCTTTTTTACCTGACCTTGCTCCAGACACACTACAGGGGGTGGAGACATCTTTGCATGAGGGCAGGCACAGCCCTATTCAGGTGTCAGTGACAACTCCTCCCACCACTCTAGCTCAGGAATGGGCCATCAGGCTATGCAAAGCCCACCTCACCTCCCTTTGTGTGATGGTCTAGAGTGAATGCACAAGAGCCCAACTGTCAGCCAACCCAGACGTGCATTCTACAGACAGGCAGAGCCACAGATTGATTAACCAAGAAAATTCCCAGTTTCTAACAGTGGCATTTTCAAAGATGTAATATACAAACCAAACTTCACCAAAAGATGTATTTTTAAATTGTGAGTTGAGAGACCCCGAATTCCAAATCACTCTCTGCTCCCAAAGGGAAATAACATATAAAACATATTTCAATGCAATCCCCATTATACCCTATGGGTAGGGGTGGGTGGAGTTTGCGGAGTTGCACTAAATAGAATTCCACAGAGTTGCATACAAAATGTGGAATTCTGCAGAGTTCCTCTCTCCCCCTACTAAGTACACACATAGACCCAGGAAGACGACGGATGCTGAGGTGCACATATTAGGAACTGGTGAAAGATGCCAAGAGAAAGGAGGGAAACTGCCTACCTCTCAGCACTGCTGTGGCCCGGTTCCAGAGGAGCTGTGTGAGTGGGGTGAGTCGTGGGTGCCCCCTGCCTGCCAGGGGCACATCTTCCCCCTGCTCCCGTTGTGGATGCTGCTGCCACAGGGTCCCGGGGCTCTCCTCTCTCAGCAGATTATGGGCTCCTCTGACTGTTGCACATGCTCTGGCTCCTCGGCACTAGCTTGTGTGTGCAATGAGGGGCAGAGCCACTGCCTCCCCTCCTCCTCCATAAATACCTGGGCTGCTAGTCACTGCATGAGAAGCAGGGGCACAATACTGCAGGTGGGCTGCGGGCAGCACTGCCCACCACAACCCTTAGCCAGGATAGAGATCTGGTTACCACCACTAACACCCGCTGGGTACCCCTGAACTAGGGCTCCCTCAGACTCTGGCTCTACACCCTCCGCTGAGCTCAGTGGAGAGCTCTGGTTCATCCAACTACGGTACAGAAAGGATGAGGATGAGTCGTTTAGTCTTGGGGCTTCTTGCCTCTTTGCCCTGCAAATCGAAGAGCGTGCAATTAGTCAAGGAGGTGGGGTGTCTTAGCCTATGTACTCTCTCTGTATGTTTTTACACCTGAGGAAGCAGACTGTCCCAGCAATAAGACTTTCCCAGGCCCTACAGAGCAGCCCTGCAGCTCCAAGTGTCAGGAACTGAAGATCAACTACTTTTCTTTCTGGTGCTTGTGTACATGTGCAACACAGTGATTCCGGCAGCAGCTAAATCAGCTAATGGAGTGAAGATCGAGTGTACTACACAGTACACACTAGCAATAGGTACTTTGTTTAGTCCGAAAACCAGAAGAGTGGTCGCTGTATGGGGGAGGCACCTGCTTTCTAACTTCAGAATTCTGAAGCTGTTTGCAGTGGTGTCTCCCATCATAGATCTACAGCAGGAGCCTGGAAATTTTGCAATGGAGCTCCCATCATGGTCCACACTGCCTGTCAAATGCAACCTCACCAGCAGGCTCTGGCCCCGGCTGCAGTAGGGGTGGGCAGCAGGGGCAAACTCTGCCACAGGGTGGAATCAGAGCTTTTTGCTGAACTCTGAGCTACCAGCAAAGCGCGGAGTTGGCAAAACTCTGCAAACTCCGCTAGCAGACTGGAGTTCACCACTCATCCCTACCTATGGTAGAGATAGGCCGTGCAATAGCCAAAAATTAAACTAGCAGTATTTAACTACTGGGACATGTAAAACACACCAGTTAATGTCTTACCTTTTAAATACACTACACAGTGTCCATTGTGCTGCCTTGTGTGTACCTTAGGGGTGACTTACATGTAGTAAAATGGAAGGTTTGGGCCTGGCAAGCAGGTCAAAATGCAGTTTAAAACTGCACTCACAGACACTGCAATGGCAGGCCTAAGTCATGTTTGCAGAGCTACTCATGTGGGTGGCACAATCGGTGCTGCAGATCCACTAGTAGTGTTTGATTTACAGGCCCAGGGCACACCTAGGTACTTGTTAGTAAATCAAAAGATGCCAATCATGGATAAACCAATCACCAATACATTTTAGACAGAGAGCATATGCCCAAAGTCTTAAAACCAACAAAAACGAGTCAGAAAAATAGGAGACAGAAGGCAAAAAGTTTGGGGACAACCCTGCAAAAAGGGCCAGGTCCAACAAACACATATATTTAGGAAAGCTTGTTCACATAAAACAAAAGTGCATATTTCTTACTGCAGATAGGAGTACATGTCAATGCACGTTGGCTATGGCCTAGTCATGCTAACTTAAGCTTGCATAAATTAGGCATTATTTTTCTGCTTAATAAAAACACTCAAACGGTAAAATAGGGACACATTCAGCAAACAGCCTGTGGTCACAAGACTCAACTGCCAAGTTGACCACTTGCAAAAAAAAACATCTTTAAGGATCACCAACATAGACAGAAGTGTCAAGCTCATGTTATAACAAATTGTAGATGCGCAATGTTCGCCTTCTCTGACTAATAAAAATGTGAGAAAAGTTAGCAAATGCAATCACAGAATATCGCACAAGTCAAACTTCTCATTGCTTCTTGGCCCCCATTAAATATAGGGTGAACTGTCCCAGTTTGTGCTGCTGCACGTGAGCTGTCCTCAGCACACTGTGGAACTCGCACCTGCCCTGGGGTAGTACAATAGGGAAAGACAGACCAAGTGTTTGGAGGGGCAGGTCTGACTTAAACTGTGCAAGCTGCGATCCAGTGTGTATTTGAAAGGGGCCAGAGATTCCCCTGCATGCTTATATACTGAGTCATTGTATCTACCCGCAGGGGGAAAATTGGGCCGAAGCTGGGATCACTTTCCCCTCTTCTGAGGGGTGCCCTGGGGGCACTGAGGCCCACTGACTTCACAACCTCTAAGAGGCACGCAGATAGTGTGTCTCTCAATGGTAGCTCCTATGCCTCTGCACCCACATCTGTAATATGGCAAGGACACAGAGACAAAGCGTTTCCTTATGTGCATGGTGTCACACCTCCAGGCAAATGAGGGATGCTCCCTGTGATTGCACCGGTGCAATATGTGGACCAGCACTATCTGTATCATTGAGGGACACACACAAGCTTCTGCAATTCCAAAGTACATGGGGGCGGGAAAGCCCATTGCACCACAGGGGGCTTACTGTGATATGGCTGATGGTGTTCAAACAAAAATATGTAAATCACAGCAATTTCGCAATTTTGTTACCTCTTGAGCCAAGATGGAGCTTTACAAAGTGTGACTACTTTCCATAACCAAAAAGCTGCGCCCCTCTTACCCCCGACAATTTTTGGGGCAGCAATAGAATTATTCAAAGATAGTCAGCACACAGAAAATACCGCCCACACTCGGTGCAATGATTCAGAGCTGAAAACAAAAAGTGCACTTTTTTCCAAAGAACTTTTACTGAAGAACTACACAGCTTTTCTTCCTCAAGCATGAAAGCAGAAATTACAGTGACCTGGGTCCTCGGTTGAACGTTGACGACGGCGCCTCATGGGTACAATCAGTACCTTCTGGTTCACAAACATATTGTGCTGTGCTCTGCAACAACTCCTTTTGTCCATTCCAATGAAAATCATCCTCTCATTGTGTTCTTGCGCTTTAGTGCTTTCCCACAAGGAGACAGAAACTATTCACACTGAATTATAGCTGAAAATACTAAAGTAAGAGAAGACCGACTTGGTTTAGCATCTAAAAAACTCACATGTTTGATTTTGTATGCAACATACATTGATTTGCCAGAGGCTTTTATGTGCTGGTTTCTATGAGGGTTATTAAAAAGAGCAATTAGAAATCAGCAGATATGATGTGTCAATGTAAGTCACTGAATAGCAGGGCCTTTTAACTGTGGCATATGTATATTTCAGACGCTTCATGTCTTCTCCACATTGGCAGCAAGGACTATTATAATGTCAGGTGTTGAAATATGCACCAGTTGCGGATGAGCAGAACATAATTGCATTTTTGTTCCTGCACTAAATACATACTTATAATTCGAGACAATTGTAATTCGCATGCGCAAATCGTATGTCATCCAGTCACATAAATGTTAAAATAATAAAAAAAAACAGACATTTTGAATCCTTAGACAAAAGAAATCCAGCATATGTTTCCAAATTGCTTTTATGTTGCTACGTTGTATTTCTATTTATCGCTAAATCGGGTAAACAATTTAAGAAAAACAGCGTGCTTGCACTTTGTTTATTGGTTTGAGGATCTGAATAACACATTTTTGAACTCTAAATGCTACAGATAAGTGTGCATTTTTATTCAAAAAGTGCACCAAAGTAAGATGTGTAGGTTTTAAAATCTCTGTTTTGAAGTTCAGTGATAAATAAAGAATGGAAGCAATGTTGACAAGCCTAAATATTCCTAACAATAATGTAGACAAACAACATTTCCAAAGTTTGGATCCTTATCTCTTCTTCAAAAAGCATGTGTTCAAAACAACAGCCAATTCAAACAGTGCTGCTAAAACGTTTATGTGAATGAAAATGCACATGAATGAAAGACCTAGCCCTTTAATTGTGAAAAATCAAGCATTTGAAAACTGTTTGGGCACAATTTAGTGGAATAAGCAATATTTTTTTGCCAACCAGTTTCACATATATTTTTCGATAACTTTTCTAGAATTGTAGACCCTCAATTCAAACTTCTCAGAAAGAGGTTAGGTGTAAGTCTCAGAAAGTATAATTAGCTGTAATTTGTCAGGTGCAAAAATAATCTTGGAATGGTCGAGCTAAAATATTAGGATACAATATGTGGGAGCCATTGGGAGAAATTACTTTTGCTCATTGCTTCTGCATCTCATAGGACACTATTTTATCCCATAACTGCGTGCAGGGTCGGACTGGCCTGTAGGGTAATCTGGCACTGCCTGATGGAATGGTTTTACAAGTCAGTGTGTGGGACAGTTTTTGGGCTGTTTGTGGGCCTGTTTAATGGCATGCTGGGCAGGCTTTTACTTTTGATTTCCCTGATAATAAAACAAATATTGCCTGCAGAAAGCTTAAATCCATGCTGTTTTCCATAACTTGCAAAACATTTATACAGTGTGTCTTTACAAGTTCAAAACTGCCCAAATTTGCAAACATTGACCGACTGTGTTTTTTAGCTCTCTATTTCACTAAAGAGGCCACTTTTATTTTGGTGCCCAGGCCTCTTTTCCATCCCTCTGAACTTGCTTGCATACCTATTTAAGTATGAGTTTGAGCCCCGCAACACAATATCAACAGAAATAGCGGACAGACAGCAGATCTGAGATGCGGAAGAGTTCCATAGGAGTAAATCTAAATGACACATATAAGGATCCGACAAAACGTGTGAAGGAGCCAAACGGCAGTCTCAAGAAAGTAATATTTCAGGGAGAGCGCGCGGCGCGGCGATTCAAGATGGCCGCCGGTTGAGGAGCTCCGATGGAACGAGCCGATTCGAGCGTGAAGGAAGCTCGTTATCGCAACGGAGCTTCGTTTCCAGGATGGATTCGGATGTGGGAAATAGCAGAGACTGACTTGGCAAGTTTTTGGACCGAAATGCGGTCTTTTCGACATGTTATTTGCGCATTTCTGCTCCCCTCAGACGACGGCCGCCATTTTGTTTTCTATGCAGCGTTTTTTTTCTTCTTTTTTGCTGCCACTGAGTCCTTTGGCCAGCTCCCTGTTGTATTTCAACGGCACTACAGTGGAGGCTGCGTTTGTTCACATTATGCCATCTTTTTACACCAGTTTTTGTTCGCGGTTGGTCTCTTTTAATGCCTGTATGGTTTCCTAAGACCAAATCTTCCAGCAACTAATGTAAGGGGAGTTAGGTGTGCATATCTCAAGCGACGTCCCCAGATTACTTCAAAATTACGACACCCCCCCATATTATTGGGTCAATTTTGGCTGCTGGTGTTGCTGGTTCCTTTTTTTTTCGCCACTCTCCTCGTTCTTCTCTTAAGTTGTGTTTCCAGCACCCCAGTTTTCACCGCTATCCATCGCTGTGCTGTACCTTGGAACTGTCATCTTCTGTTCCTTTTTTTTTGTGCTACACTTCCTCTTACTACTGCCTCATCAACATCACTGCTGTCCTGCCTACATTCCTCCATTTGTTATTCTATGTCATAACTAGCTGTGCCACCATCAATATGGAGGTCACACATTCAACTAAATCTCATGGAGGTTCCTCTGGGGGAAGGAAAGACACAAATAGTTGTTCTGTCAAGTGTACCAAAAAAGACCCGCCTTCCCCAACTAAGTCTCCGCTGCCTCTTACTCTTGAGGACATCATGGAAGAGTTGCACCTTATCCGCCCTTTTATGACAGACACTGTTGCTACACTTCAGAGGTTAGATGATAAATGGTCTAGTTTGGATACGAGACTTTCTGATGTGGAGCAGAGGATCAGTGATGCACAGGATGTTGTTGCTAAAGTTGACACTCTCACCAAAGAGGTTGGCCAGCTCAAGAAGGTCGCGAAAGATTTGGAAAATCGCAATAGGCGCAACAACCTGCGCATTCATGGTATTCCGGAAGGTTTGGAGGGGTCGGATATGATCCAATTCTTGAAGTCTCAAGTTCTTCAAATTGTTGGCCTCCCGAAATCTTCAGACTTTAACATACAACGTGCTCATCGTTTGGGGCCTAGGAATACATCTTCTGCGTCCAAACCTCGAGGAATTATAGCATATTTCCTCCTCTACTCGGTTCTCATGTCGATTCTCCAGGATGCTAAGCAACACAAGCAAATGATTTGGTCTGGGCACAAGGTCTTTTTTACTCAGGATGTTTCCAAACCTACGGCTTCCCGTCGAAAGGAATTTTTGGACCTCAGACCTGCATTGAGATCTATGAATGCACGCTACGGTCTAATTCATCCTTGTTTTTTCAAAGTGACCTATAAGGACAGAACTTTTAGTTTTGAAGATCCTGCTGATTTGCGGAAGTTTATTCATACTCACAAGGGAGAACTCATGGAATTGAGCAAACCCTAGTTGTATTTTTTTTTTTAGTATCTGACTATTGTGTCTTGTTCTGAATTTATTCTAGTATATGTGGTATAGTTCTTGTGCTTCTTTTGTTCACTCCTTGTTTTTCCTTTTGTTTTGCAGGATTTCCCAATGTGGTGTTATAGTCAAGGTTACCCTTTTGTTCCATCCTGCTGTATACTGTGTTTATCCCTTTCTGTTGCTGTTTCTTTCCCCAGATGTTTGGTAAGTTCCTTCACTTGTTCTATTTGATTGCCATAAGTTCTAGTCTTGTAATTTATAGTTTTTCGTTTTTCATTTTTTCTTTCTTTGTGGCAGTCTGTTCTCTTAGGTGTCTCCTCTTAGTGCGGCCGTTTTGTTCCTTGTCGCCCCCCTCTCACAGTAATGTTTTTTGTTCAATTGTTCCTTGTGGCTAAAGTCCATTGGGTTTTCGCCACCCTCCTCTGGATGCCTTCTGGGGGTTTCTGCGCCCCTGTACCCTCCTCTTCATTTTTCCCCTTTTCCTCTTCGTTTCTTCCCCCTTTTGCTGTTTGTTACTCCTTTCCTCACTCCTTTTTATCCCTATCATCTTTATTTTTTTGGCAACATTTTCACTATCTGACTTACTCCACATTTTATTCTTTTCTACTTCTGCTTATGGTACTTCTTTGTTTTCTTTTTATATCTCTATCACCTTATCTGTGGTGGTCACCTGCTTTAATTTCTCTGTGTTTTGCTACCTCTTCAGTGTCACATTCATTTAACTTCTATTTTCAGTTTGCTTTTCATTCTCTACTCTGTTTTAATTCCACACCTCTTTCTGCTTATCCTTACTTTACCTCCAGAAATGAACGGTCTTCGTGTTATTTCCTGGAATGTTAAAGGTGTTCGAAACCCTGTCAAAAAACAACGTGTCTTATCTCATTTAGCAAGGTTGAAATGTCATGTTGCACTGTTACAAGAAACTCACCTTAACTCTCAAGATTTGTCTTCATTGCGTAGACAATGGGTTGGGGAGGCGTTCTGTTCTCCAGCAGTAAATAGTAAAAACGGTGTTCTTATTTTGTTTCATAAGTCATTAACAGTTCAGTTGCATAATGAACTCCATGATGCTTGTGGTAGGTGGCTATTTTTAGATGTTACTGTTAATAATACACAATTTTCCTTCTGCAATGTTTATGGTCCTAACAGTGTAGATTTATCTTTCTGGAGGGATTTTTCTAAGCTTCTTTCCTCTCATGCAAGTGATAATTTGATTGTGGGTGGTGAGTGTAACCAACTCATGGACCCCTTTTTAGATCGTAAATCACGCACCAGATATGTCCCTAATAAGATGCAAAAGTCCATTTTTAAGGCTATCTCTTCCAGAGGTCTTATAGACTCATGGAGACTTTCTCATCCTGACACATTAGAATTTTCCTTTTTTTCTCCAGTGCATTCATCACATTCTTGTATAGATTATATTTTTCTCACACAGCATGCAGTCCAATTTATGACCAATTCAGAAATAGGCTCTATTCTTATATCCGACCACGCTCCTGTTATTATTGACATGGACTTTCCCTCACCACCTCCCATTTCCAGGTGTTGGCGCTTCAATAATTCGCTCCTCCTAGATCCACAGTTTGCTGAACAATTTACATCCTTTGAAAAGGATTTTTTTATAAATAATCTCCATTCTACTTCTCAATTTCACTCTATTTGGGATGCCTTCAAGGCTGCTGCTAGAGGTTTTATTATTGCCTTTGTCTCACTGAAAAGGAAAACAGCTTTATCAAAGTCGGCCCAAATTCTTAAGCAAATCAAAGACCTAGAGCATCTTTAATTTACCAATAATTCCTCAGAATCACTCTCTTCCCTCATAAAAGCAAAAATGCAATACAACAAACACTTTTGGGACTCTGCATGTAATAATCTTCTCAATTTTCATTCCAAAATGTATGGGGGATGCAATAAGGCTGGCAAGTCTCTCGCTACTTACCTTAAAATTAAAAAACAAAAATCTAAAATAATAACTATTACTGACTCACATGGGAATCCTCAGTATACTGACGATAAAATTCTCGATTGTTTTGTTCAATATTATTCTTCACTTTATACTCCCGAATCCGTTCCCTCGCCCACTCAAATTGACTCCTTCTTTCAGTCTCTCCCCAGGTCCTCGGATAGCTTTGTGGATCTCTCCTCCCTGGACGTTCCTCTCTCAGAAAAAGAACTACTTAATGCTATTACTCTTCTTCCCAAAGATAAAACTCCTGGCCCAGATGGTTTTACGGTTCGTTTCTATCTCCACTTTAAGGATATCCTGTTACCACATTTATTTTCTTTGATTAATTCCTTTGTTGCTCAAGGAGAATCCTAAGGTTCTTTCACACAGGCTATGTTATGCTTAATCCCTAAAAAAGATAAAGACCCCTCCCTCTGTAAAGATTATCGACCTATCTCTTTAATTAATACTGACTGTAAAATTTATGCTAAAGTTTTGGCCTCTCGTATTAATAACATTATTCCTGACCTCACCAACATTTATCAATCCAGGTTTGTTAAAGGCAGATCCATTACTGATAATTCGAGAACTTTCCTTAACATTATTCACTTGGCCTCAAAGATGGATTCCCAATCGCTGCCATTACATTAGATGCTGAGAAAGCATTCGACAGAGTCTGCTGGGATTTTATGTTTGGAGCGTTGAGGTGGCATGGCTTTAGCCCTCCCATCATTAACTATGTTCAATTGTTATATTCTGCTCCCTCTACTTCTATCTGGGTTAATGGTTCTCAATCCCCTTATTTTTCTTTGCACAGAGGCACCAGACAAGGTTGTCCTCTCTGTCCTCTTCTTTTTATTCTTGCGTTAGAACCCTTTTTGGAAAAAAATTGACGTTCTTCATCATATACTGGCTTCATATTTCAGAATCTTGATATCAAGTTTACGGCTTATGCAGATGATATTTTGCTTTATATTTCTAACCCGTCCACTTCTTTACCTTCACTCTTTTCCTTGTTACAAGAATATTCTTTGATTTCTGGATATAAACTCAATATAGATAAATCAGAGGTTCTACCACTTAACAAATTCTGCCTCCCTCATATGTTCCAGGGTTCTGGCTTTGAATGGAATTCTGGTATTATTAAATGTTTAGGAATTCTTTATGCTAACTATATTAGAGAAACTGTTAAGCTTAATCAGAAGGATATAGTTAAATGCTCTCTTCCCTTATAGATAGCTGGTCCTCCCTTTTCTTATCCTGGTGGGGGAGGCTAGCCACTATTAAAATGATGCTTCTTCCTATTGTCAATTTTTACCTTTCAATGCTTCCAATCTCCCTTCCACTTTATTTTTTTAAAACAATCAACCGTATTTTTACAGCATTCTTATAGAATAAACGCAAGGCGAGGATTTCTCTCTCCCATCTCCAACAACCCAAAGAGTTGGGTGGAGTTAACTTCCCCAACCTCACTCGATTTCACTCGGCCTTTACTTTGAAACAAATCTGGCCTTTTCTATCTGATTTGTCTGACCCTCCCCTAACAGCTTGGAGCGCTAAAGAACTTGCGCAGCTTTCACCCTTCTCATTTGTTACGGCTACTCGATTATCTCATCCTCCGCAACGTTTTCTCACTCCTACCTTCAAGCACTCTAAAGCACTTGCTCTTTTTGTCTTTCGCTCTTCCCTCTCGCAGTCGGAGTTTCATTCCTCAATCCCAATTTGGTATAACAAATCCGTTAAGATTAATCATAGAGCACTTTTTTGGAAAGAGTGGATTGATAAAGGCATTATTACTTATGGTTCCTTACTTAGCAATAATACCCTGCGTGACTTCTCTGACATTCGTGCCTCCTTTCATCTTTCTAATGCACACTCCTCTCAGTATCCCTTGCTTAAAAATTCTTTAGACCTCATTATCTCTCACAATGCTTCCCTCTCTACTACTGACTCAACCATTTTCCCTTTGCCAGATTTCTCTATTCCTCTTAAAGCTGCTGCTTACTTTCCCGTTCTTCTGTTGAAAGAACCAAATCTAAACTTGAACTTTCCTGGGAAAAGGATCTAGCCCAAGAATTTCCCCTTCAGGTTTGGAATTCCTTGTGGTTGAAGTTGCACACTGCCTCACGTTCTGCTAGCACCACACAGACTTTGTACTTTTTCTACAATAAACTTTTTTTTACCCCCTCTGATTGATATAGTATCAAATTTATTGACTCTAAAAAATGTTGGTCTTGCCCTTATGCCAATAGTGACTTTTTTCATATGTTTTTTCACTGCCCGTTGGTTAAATCCCTTTGGTCCCGTATTTGGTCTACATTAAATGAAATATTAGCTACTGACCACACTTTTGAGATTGTTCATATCTTTCTGGGTGGTGCGGTTCCTATTTGGAATGTTCCTTGTAATGTGCATAAATTTATAGATTTGTATATAGCCATTTCTCTACAGATAATTATGACCAACTGGAAAGACACTTCAAAGATCTCAAACAATGCATGGTGGAACCTATTATGCCACCACCATCGGCTGGATCGTGCTTTTGCCACCACTGTACCTCTTTTGATCAAAAAAGATTTGTTATGGTTGCCGTTAACTAACTTTCTCTCTCAAATTGCCCTTTGAATAGCTTGTTTTTATTTCTTTCTTTGTTCATGATCAATATACAGCTTCTTCTCTTTTATATATGCATTTATTAGCTCACGTTAATTACATGATGTTTACCCTGTATAATGTTTGCCTTTCCCCTTCCTTCCCCTTCCTTCTCTTCTCTTCCCTCCTTTGCCCTCACTGCCCATTAATCAAAACCTTTTAAAAAGCTTTTTCCCTAAGTATATTCTCTATTTCTCTATTGGCATTTGTTAATATTATATGATTTCAATTTTATTCTGTTATTTTGTTACATTGCCTTTGATTCTCTCTGTAATTATGTTTTACCTGGCTTATGATATTTAATAAAGCTTTCTAAACTTAAAAAAGAAAGTAATATTTCAGACATGGAAGTTAGTGGGAGAAATGACACTTGTAGCCACTGTACCCCTCTATCCCTTTCCTTTCACCTGGCCTGGAGCCACTGATTGTGCTGGTATGACAAGATAGAAAAGAGAACAGGCAAATACCTTCGGCCACTTAGCTTCACTTCCTGGCACAGGGAGTGGCTGGAGGGAGGAGATACTCTTGACTTTGACATTTTTCACTCTGGCACCAGTGGGGACGCAAGACACTGTGGGTGCGAGTTTGGCAGATGGGTACTCTGTCACAAACATTATAGGTAGCCATCTATCTTATTACAAGTGTATTATGGTCTATTGCTCTTGGAATAACATGGACAGGCTATCTGTCACTTCTAATATATGGGCACGAGACCAGTGGCCACTCCATTGTCCTGTTATAAAACATCCGGGAATGTGGAGATGGGAGAACATCAGGTACTGTGCTGTCCAGTCTTTTGCAGACATAAAAATAACTCACTTATATCACAGCAGCAGACACATTTATACCTTTTGTAAAATAAAAATGGGCTTTGTGGAGCCTTTAGCGCACTATTGTAGCACAAAGTAAATTACATGCCAAATATTGCAAGCATCTTAACATGAACTGGTGGTCAAATGGATAGAACACATGCAATAATTTTTTTAGAAGAAGTGCAAATGATTTGTGATGGAGGTAAAGTACATGATTTGGGAGATAACTTTATTGGGAAAGAGGGCTAAAAATGAAGATCAAGAGGTCAGAATAAATACAAAGCCAAGATAGAATCTTCAACAGGTTCGGTTTTTTAAACAATTTTAAAAGCTGAGTAAATCAGATTCAACTCATCGTAAAGTCGGATAACGAATACTGAAAACAGTCACATAAATTCCGTAGAGACCCTGGTTTATTTTTTTAAGTTAATGAGACTATTAGAATTCAAAAATATAATTACTTTTCCACCAAGCTGACAAAAAGCAACATTTGATTTTCACACTCTAAGAAATTCACATATGCTAGAACTTGAGCCAAGTGATAGGCAACAATTTTACTGTGTGATCATGAATTTCCGGGCCACTTACTTAGTTTTCTCAATGGCATATTTTATTTCTGTTTTCTTTGTTGCAGCAGGATGGGCTTTGCACCAGTGCAAATCTTTGGTGCAAACTCAAGCACAAGCTGCACTTGAGTGGATGGACCTTTAGTCCTATACTGAGGCATGACTCAGCAATATAATGATACATAAAGTACAGTGAAGCACCTTAGGTCCTCACAATGAGGACAGAGAGGATTTGCAAACCACGAAGATTTGTTAGTAGATTAGCAAAGTTACAGACTCAAATCATTTAATGTTGTTAAAATAAGTAATACACACGTGAATATCAATCAGTAGTATGCAAATCGATAAAAACAGTAATTACAAAGACATGTTGCCTAAAATGATCCTAATTCAAATTGAGTAAATTCAGCTTCCCTTTAAGGAAAATTCCCTGCCACCAATCATGATCGAACATTCCTCAATAGGTTGGTGTCCCCTCTTATCTGCCATTACAGAATAGAAGACTCTACTGCATGACCTTCAAGAGACATCTCTTGGCAGGATGATACATTGCGGTCAGTTTGTTCTCATTGCAGGTGTAGAGTTTAAATATTCAGCTCCTCACGGAATACACATAGATAAACATTCACACAGAAATATTAAACACGAAAACACATTTAATTAAAAGTGGATGGTTACAGCTTGACTCCAGAAATGAGAGAAAGAGAAAAAGTGCACAACAGTTTAAAGAGCCTTTCATTTTAGCGTGGGTCATTGAAACTGAGGCCTACATTAACTATGGTCAGCTTTAACATGAAAATCACATTTTATGTGCGCGCACAGGGCAGAATAATGCAAATGTTGTGCTGAACATAAGATAGTGGCAGTGCATCACCCCTTATAGTGTTGTTTGACAAAATATATATCCTGCAGGATAACTGTTTAGTCATACTTCTCAGCCATTATGGCTTGCGCAATTGGACTCAAAGGGGCAGATTTATGAGGCCCTTGCGCCTCATTTACGCCGCCGTTGTGTCACTTTTGTGACGCAGCGGCGGCGCAAATCCTGCGCCATGCTGCGGGGTATTTACAATGTGACGCATCTGGGAGATGCGTCACGTTGTAAAGCCCTGCGCCAGCAGTAGGCGTACCTGTGCAGGGGGGGGGCGTTCCGTCGCAGGAACGCCTCCTAAAAGTGGCTGAGTGAAATCTACAAGATTTCACTCAGTCACTTTTGAGCCCATGCTGCGTCAAAACCCTGCGCCTGCTTGAAGCAGGCGTAAGGATTGACGCAGCATTGTGAAGATAGGTCCCCCCAAAGCATTGCTGAAGGTGCGTCGCGCTTGCGACGCAACTCCAGCAATGCGCCACTTTTACGGCACAGATACGTCATGCATCTGTGCCGTTTTTGCCCCATAGTGCGCCGCATTGTAAATGCGGCGCATCCATGGTGGCGGAGCTGTGGCGCACAATAACTGGCGCATCCCTGCTGATATGCAGGGATGCGCCAGTTATTATAAATCTGCCCCAAAAGTGTATATAACCCAGAGCAAACAGGCTTTAAGAACGATATTAATGATACAGTATACACATTGGGCTATGTCATGATGGGCTTTTCAGGCGCAATGCAGAGCTGAATGCCTGTTTTTATATGTCTGCACAGCCTCAAGTGAAATTGTATTACAGAATATTTCTCCAAGTTTCTGCTTTATTTGTAGAAAGTACAGCTCCTAATCAGTGAGCAAGATTTGCATGTTTTCTGTTTCCTAGCTGTCTGAAAATAAAGTAGTAACTAAGAGAAATATTAGCTTAAAGGAATTCACTTTCACCCTGAAAGCTTACGCATGTTTGATTATCTACTCTTTAGTTTGCAGCACACCCTTATAAGAAAGCATTTATAGCAACTAGAGCTAGCTTTGCAAAGCTACGAGCATTCTAAGGAATGGTGTACAATGCATGTAGTGTCATTAGTCATTAGTGTATTATATATATCTATGAAAATATCATAACCCGGTAACAAACCACTGCACTGTGGAGGGGACCATACCAGCTGGAAGGGGGATAATGTAATTGTAGAAATGGAGGCCCTTATGATGCCTTGTTGAAAAATTCCGATTGGATACATTACTTCCTGATATGACGAAACTGTCAACAATCAGTATACATTGGCCATCAGGTGAACATAGCTGAATTCAAGAATGGTGCACATTCTCACTATTGTTATTGTGTCTAAATTTTAAGAAGAGTCCACACATGCTGGATTTATGTTTTAATTATTTTTCCCGCCGTCACAAGAAGAGGTGAGGAATTACATTTCTACTATCTTAATAATCATCACAAAAGATTCCAGGGTATTTTATCACCTTTTCAGAACAGTCAATACATCACTTTCCCACTGAGTAGAAAGGATACCTACCAAGCCAAGCAAATTAGATGAGATAAGGCTGTTGAGTAATGTATTTTGGAGCGGGCAAATGGTACACTTTGTAAAGTACAATGACAATAAATGTTAAGGACTCCAGCTATCATACTTTTGTCCCCAGCATTGGTTAACACATCAAAGAAGAACTGCGGCTGCTCTCAAAGGCATCTTTAGTGAGGATGTGTGTCTTGTTTATGAACATAATTAAATAAGACAACAAATGCATAAAACTACAGATAAACCTGTAGAAGTTGATTGGTCCGATCACTCTCCTAGTCCTTTTGAAATTAAGGTGCACCAAACTTTTGTGAAAGCAAAACTATAAAAATAATCCAAACTGTCTTTCAGAGGAATCCCCAAGAAAGCACAGGAAACCTCCCTCGTGGAATCCATCCTTCCATCGCATTATCCTCTAATATTAGCTCAGTGGAAATCAAAGTAGGAAAACATCTTGGAAAACACAGACAATAAGCTCTTTGGTAATTGAGAAAATACAAAAGTTTCAAATCCATGATTTTTTCCTGACTGCATTTCAAAAGAAAAGCCTTCTCTGAAAAAGGATGTATTGATTCAAAATCACATACAAACCTACATATGCTCAAAAATTAAAGTCACTCTTAACTCTCCTCATAAAAACAAGTGGGGAGGTTATTCTGAAAAATACTTGGCAAAGATTGTGTCTGAAACCCATGTTATAATTTGGTGAACCTTTAATACCTAATAGCTTTATTTATGAAATCCAGCTTTGAATTTTCTTTTCAATCTGTTGCTGCACTACTAAGAATTCTTAATAGTTCCACCACTGCGACAGCGTAAATTCCTCCATCGCATTGGTATGGTGGAGGTCCGGACCCCTGAATTATTAAATGAGCACCAAGATGTTGGTGATTTATTAAGCTCTGGCAGGAACCACAATCACAGGGGTTCCTGTCAACACAATCTGCTGTTTCGTGAACGACTGCATCAGCATGACGCAACCTTGCACCAAACAGTATTCTTTTTAGGTCGAGCCTAGCACAGTGCGCATGCGCTGCTCTAAGAGATGACCTTTTGGAATCAGTCTGCACTTTCCTAACACTTGTGCTTGTGGCGGCATCCACCTTGTGGGAGCGAGCAGCGGCACGCAGGGGCCATCTGTTTCTAATTAGCGTGGCCAGGCTTGCTCTCTTGGTAACAGAAGGAAGTTGTCGCTTAACACATCACGGATTTCCCATTGTAATCCCTCTCTCCTGTTGTGTTCTGCTGCCACCTGGTGGCGGAATGCACCCACAGGTGTTAGAGCAAATATGCACTACAGCCTTGCTGTGTTTTCTATGGTGGTTCATCCGTTTCCTCCATCTCTACCTCTAAGTGCAGTGTAAGGGTAAAGTTTTTGCCAGTAATTGGCTACCCGTGGATTTCTTTTATTGGAAGTCACTTTACAGAGATTTTCTCCGGACATCGAAAGGCGATATTTCTCTGGGCGGCTGATCGGGATAGAGACCCCTGCACCAGAAGGACATTGCCCTCCCCTTAAAGGGAAAATAGCATTAGCAAATGTGTCTGTGCTCCCATTCACGTCAGCATTAATTCTTCAATCAGTGATACCTTGCGTGAAGGCATTGAAAGCAAATGAGAGACAGTGCAGGGCCAAAAGCTGTGTGCACAGCCACGTTGTAAAAATAAAAAATATAAAACGCAACAATTCAACGCCTCGGTTGGCATTCTCAAAAACAACTTGTTTGCTCCAGCAAGGCTTTAATCAGGGCTTTGGGAAAAAAAAGCAAAAGCCAACAATGTTATCTCATGCATCGCTGATCCGAACTCGTGATTTAGTAAACCTAGATTACGTCTCAACTTCCGGCTGTTGCTTTTGGGGCCCGCATTTCTCCCAGAGAAGTTGCCGCCTGCAACGCATCATTTCATGTGCCTCGCACAAGCCGTCGTTGTCTAAAAAGTACTTTCAAAGTGTTGCGATGGAGATGTTGCAGTGATAGCTATTGATAGCCCTTGCTTTTATTGTGTTGCTGTTTTTTCATACAAACGAGGCCCCGCGGTAACAAAGTAGTTTTTGTTTGATATGGAGCGGCTCTGGCTTTATTACTTACAGGCAGGGCCAGGGTAATTATGCGATTGTGCATCTGCTGTGTTTTTTTGCACAATTATGGATATGCTGCCTTTGCCACATAATCCATCGTCTGCTGCATATTCTGCAGGGTTTAACAAAAAAAATATTTCTAGCTCAAACGGTTCGTAAGTTGGTAAAAATGCTGCGACACGTGTTGCTGCGCAGTGGAAGGCAAATGTTTATGGTCACCTTGGGTAGCTAATTGCTATGTTTGGTATGTTAAACTGGTGGTGATTGGGGCTAACTTTTCCCCAAACAGTGTTAACAAGTGTAACAAGCATTGGCATAGCCAATAGGTCTCGCCTTTGGGACCTTATAAGTGTTTAGCCATGAAACAGTTGATGTTATTGTACCAAGGATATTGTGCTGCACAACTAAATACTTATAAGGTCCCAAAGGCAAGAACTATTGGCTATTCCAATGCTTGTTTTAATTTGAAAAGGGAATTTCTAAAAGGAGATTTCCCTTTTCAAATTAAAAAAAGGAATGTTCCCCTTGCACCTTGTACCCACCAGAGACCTCCACTCCGCCCATCTGGCCTTGGCCACCATCCCACATATCGCAAGGCCATGGCTGGAGGAAGATCCTTCTCTCACCTTGCAGCAAAGACCTGGAACACCCTGCCTCTCCACCTCAGGCAATCACTCAATTCAGGAAGGACCTCAAGACCTGACTCTTTGACTGAATCACAGTGTCTCAGTGAATCTGCAGTCCCCCTCTTAAACTACCCCAGTGCCTTGAGACCTTTATGGGTTAGTAGTCATGCTTTACAAGTTACTTGATTGATTTATTGCCTTGGGAGTCATCTCACAAGGCGGGGGGACATTATTTGGTTTTTACTGTCCTTCACTGGGATCACTGATACAACATCGACTCCTATAACATCGAACTACAAAAATATCAAGTCAACAATATCGTATACAAAAATATCGACACCTAAAACACAAAATAGAAATAACACAAACATTGTTAAAAAAATACCATTTAAAAAAAGCTTGATGACAAAAATATCGACAAACAAAAATAAAGAACACAAAAAACATCAATGTAAATAATATCAACAACACAATCATTGATAAAATATATATAAACTATACCAGAAATAACAATTAGACATAAAAATATATTATAAAATAACATATTCCAAATATTTTAAACATACACCACAAAAATGTACAAAATTAATTACACTAAGGGGCCGATTCCGATCCGGGTCGGAAAGCACTCCGACCAAGCCGGATCTGGAGTGTTTTCCGACCGAGCCGGAGTCCTGCAGTCCGACCGAGCGAGTACGATGCGGCCGTATGCTGCCGGACTCGGTTATATATTTTACATATATTCTCAGAAAGACAAAAAATGGCAAAGGAGCAAAATTCATCACATCACAAAAGGGAAATCTACTTCTATGCTACCTGGGCTACACTTATATGCTAGAAAAATAACTGGGAAAAAAACATTGGAAATGTAGTAAATACTACTCCAATTCTTGTTATGGGAGAGCCACATGTTTAGAAACAAATGTAGTTAATGTCAGGGAACGTAACCATCCCCCCAATGTGACAGAAATCGCGGTCAGAGATGCTCTAGAAATAATCAGAGAAGAAAGCACCAGCTCCCAACAGACCAGTACCCAAATACTAAAAACGTATTAACAAGGGTCCCTGAACATGATACAGGACAACTACCATCCATTCCCACTCTGAAAAGATTAATATCCAGAACTAAAAGAGCTACTGCTCAAACACCACTCACCCCCCAAACTTTAGCAGACATAGAAATCTTACCGGAATACACCATCACCCACAAAGATGAATTGCCATCTTTTCCAACAACAACAACATACCAAAACTGCAAAACGTGGGTGATGGATGGCACTGTCAAAGTTTGTCCTTAGCCTTTTTACCAACTATATACCATCCACGGCGAATATGAAAACACTAACATCACCTTCACATACGCACTACTCCCTAATTAGCAAAATACCACCTTCATAGATCTCCTTACAATTATAAAAAAACACACCAACAACTACTTTCCACAAAAAATAATCATTGACTTTGAATAAGCAATGATTCAGTCAATTTTAAATATATATCCATACACTGCAATACAAGGGTGCTATTATAACTTCAACCAAAGTATCTGGAGACACCTACAAAAAATATATATCCATACACTGCAATACAAGGGTGCTATTATCACTTCAACCAAAGTATCTGGAGACACCTACAAAAATCTACTCTGAGTATAGATTACGCCACCAATAGCAACTTTGCCTATCAAATAAAAAAATAATATCCCTGGCCTATGTACCAACAACTAAAGTAGCCAAACACTATAACATACTTCTTGAAAGCCCTTTCTACCAAGCAATCGAAATTAAACTAACTTCATTCTTAGACTACTTTGAAGACACTTGGGTGGAAATCCACATAGGTCAGGGCACCGTAGACAACCAAAATTCCAAATCCCTTGGTCAGATGTCTATGATGGCACTCCATCTCACAAAGCTAAAACTAACAACGCGGTGGAAGTATGGCACAATGCCTTCCAAGTCACAATAGGAAGAGGACAACCAACCTTACACAAACTAATATAAGCCATAAAAAAGAACAGCTATCAAGAGCTATGGCTAGAGCAATCCCTCACTAAAATCGTCCCTAAACTCAGTAAACAAACAAAAAACAATTATGAATATCTAAAACTTAAAACTCAACTATTTCCAAACACCACAGGGCAAGAATACCAAGCCATGATTGCTAATCGATAGTATAAACAAAAATCAATCCTAAACATCATAAGCATTTTAAAATCACAAAACATTTAAACTACACAATTCTAATCTTTTTCAATTCATAATTATAATTATGTCATTTAAAAATGTAAAACTTGCATATAAATTTATGACATCATATAATAATTAAAAGAAAAAAGAGACAAACAAACCAAATGTGACCAAAAATATTTACCACCCATAATAATAAAAGAAACATTATAGTTATGTTGCAGTGGACGTTCCTCAAAAACCAACCAATCCAGAGCTGATAAATCGAAAGACGAATCCATTTGAAAAGAAAGCCCGAAAAAATGCAGTAATAGAACTATAGAAAAAAGGATCCACCGATAAAAAAACGCGCCAATAAACCCAAAATATAAAAGGAAATGTAAGAAATTAACTTGTTTCAATGAAACAAAATGCATGTTCCTTTTTTTAAAAAAAATAGACGCGTCATCAGCACCATCCACGAAACAGAAAACCTGTAAAGAAAAAAAGTACACCCTCCCACAATAACATGTACAAACTCACAAGCATTAATATCAATTTAAAATAATTAAACAGCACATAACTAACACTACATAACACTCTACTTCTATCCAACACTACGTCAAACACATAAAACACTAAACTACCAAAACAACACCCAACTACACCAAAAACAACCGATTAACGTCCTAACAAATCTAACTACACTACTACTACCTCGCCCCTATCCTAAAACTACTGACCAAACACAGATCCCAACCGCAAGGTTCCATCTTGCAAAATGACCTAAAAACAAAACAGATTGATAGAAAAGTAATAAAAAGTAATAAAATGGCCGCATATAAAAAGGAAAAAAAGACTGACTCCCCATAGACAAGAATGGAGAATTAATAATTAAAAAAAATCTTTATTTTTATTTATTGTAATTTTTTTACAAATGTTCAACAAATGTACAAACACGTGTAAAATATACATTAAATATTATATCATCAAAGAGCAAAAAATATAATATTTAATATATATTAACATTTATGTTTGTTTCTTGTACTCACCTTGAAAATATAAAATTACAATGACTACTGTAAATGTGCAACCAATATAACAATGTTTTATCAAAAAATATATGATACAAAAATATATTTGTAATTTGTTACTTTGTTTAATATATTAAATATTATTTTCTTAATAATAATATTTAATATACAAAACACATATTATATAAAAAAAAAATAAGTATTTGTTATTTACAGTTTTTACTATTCAACATATAAAATATGGATTAGAAAGCATCATGATCAAAACCAGGTGATCCAGTGGCAGTAGTAACACATTGCAGAGGAACACCGCTCAATGTCTAAAAGCAGAACCAGGAGTTGATTTCAGCTATCACGCAACCGGATAGGTTAGAGGGTGTAAGGGAAAATTTACAGACCAGCATGGACAAGTCCCCTAACTATATCCATAAACACAATGAGTCCACGGGTCTTATAAGGAAAGGGTATGCAAAAACTGGCTGGTATTAAACAACAGAACAAAAACCTAAAGAGGGAATCCTCTTAAAGAGGACAAAATCCCATCACCCACCGAGGTGGCATGCTTCATCATATGGGATCTCCTCTTAACTGCACCCTAGTGCAGTTAAGGAGCTACAACTCCTTGCACGTGTCACAGGAGGAGCTCGTGGATGTTTTAAGATGTGCAAGAGAGGGACTAGCTCTCCTAAAGCTCGATGAAGCTACCTAAGGTGTGTGTGAACAGTATATAGTGCAGTGTGAAAAAAGTGTATAATAAAATTGGCTACCTAGAGAAAAAAAGTTTCTTAGAGATCTCTAGGTATCAAGGTTTAAAAAGCAGTACAAACGTGGTCCAAGCAAATTAACGATCGCGCTGGTGAAGAGTGTGTTCTACATGTTTCAGCCAAACTGGATCAAAACTGTGATCAAGGCTTTCTTCAGGACCAAGGTGTGTTACTACTGCAACAAACTAACCGTGAGTGAAAATTATCACACGAAAAATGTTGAAGGAGCGATACAACCATCTGTATACCTGTGTACTTATTTGTAGAAAACACTACAAGGAGAATGGGAAGTCACCTGTTGAAAAAAAGAAAAAGCTCACATTCACAACATGTAACGTAGCTTATCAGTCAGTAATAGCAACCAAACTCAGTGATAAATACTATAAACAAGGCCTAAAATAGACCTCCTTACCTATATAAAATCGGGGGTACCACCCACCGCCCCTGGTAACAACTCAGGGCGTGAGGCAACGCTCTGTGAAAAAAGAAAATGAAAAAAAGGAGCTAATACTCTGCTAGAATATAGTTCTCAGTAGAAATACCCCTGAATGGTATCTCTACTCTGATAAAAACAATGGACTGGAAGGTAGTCACTAAGGTGCACATGCATCAACATTCAGAAAAGCGATTCCTTATTAGCGATAAATAAGGACTCGTTATTAAGGAATCGCTTTTCAGAATGCATCAACAGATTCGCTGAAAAATAGCGATTCTTTAAAAATCGCTATTATTTACCGAATACACATTTGCGAGTAGTGAAAAAACCGATTAGCAATTACCGAAATCGATATTAGCGAAATCAGTAATAGCGATTTCGCAATTACCGAAATCGGTAATAGCGAAATCGGTAATAGCGATTTCGCAATAAAACGGGTCGCTCGGGAACGTTCTGATGACATCACCACCAGGAAGTACAGCTGCCCCACCCTCATTCACAGAGGAGCACACAGGAGGAGCAACAGGAGCAAGCCTGATCCCACAGATTGACCACTGACAGGACTGTGACCCCACCCTCACCAGGATGGAGAAAGATGCACCATCCAGCGCAGAAGCTGCACGCAAGAGGAAACGCAAGTTTTCAGACCGGGAGCTGGAGCACCTGATCGAGGGGGTGAGCAGCAAGCACGATCGGCTGTTTGGGAAGCTGTCCCTAAAGGTGTCAGAGTCTGAGAAGCGGCGCATATGGCTGCGCATCCGAGAAAGGGTAAATGCAGTTGGAGTGACGCCCCGCAGCATTGACGATCTTAAAAAGCGGTGGTACGACCTGAGGAAGCGTGCGAAGGAGAGGATTGTGGAGAGGCTCCGGGAGGCATCCAGAACGGGAGGCGGACCTTCCACAGTGCAAGCTAACACCGCCCTGGAGGAGCTGGTGGAAGGGACCATCGAGCCTGAGGCTGTCGTGGGAGTGACCCAGATGGATACCTCCGGCGCAGCCACGAGTGCCCAAGGTAAGATGCATGCCTGTGCCCATACCCAGCATTGCGTTAATCCATTCCCAAGCCCCCAGCACGATCAGAGTGTGCATGCAGCTTTGCCCCACACAACTTTACTCATAACACTAGTGCATCATGGGAGTTGTAGTCAAGTCAGCCCGGTGTGCATGCACAGGAAGAAAATAGATGTAAAAATCACCACATCAGTAGAAGCTGGATATAGACTGTTTATTAAGTGGATCACAGAGGGACATGTATGTTAACAATACTACGTAGGTGTAACTATCCCACTAACCATGCACTGTTTCACACACAGATGCATCTCCTGGGGATTCCGACGACAGCGGGCGGCTGATCATTTCGGAGACACCAGCCGATTCGGATGTGGATACCGCGCAAGATACGCATTCACCACCTCCACCAGCAACCACACCACCACCACCATCAGCACCAGCAACACCTGCTGCCGCAACAACTGCAACTAAAGATCGGAGGCGCAGGTCACAAGTTCCACCCATGCAGGTGATGGAAACATGCCAAACACCTGCTACACCATCGCGCCAAAGTCTGCGAAGCATCCCACCGCCTGCTGCACCACCAGCACGTGTCAGACCCCGACAGCGCCGCAGGTCTCTGCGCAGTTCACAATCCTCAGGCGACGTTGCAATCTCCCCAAATGGTGGCATTGAGGAAAGGATGCTGCGTGTCCAGCGCCTGCAGGGGAGACACATGGCTACAATTAGCTCAAACATAGCGCGCCTTGCCAAAGATATGCGTGCCATGACAGCTGCAGTGAGGGACATGACCACTGTGGTGGCAGAGGGCAATGGGTACCTGAGGGAGGACATACATGAGCTCACCCGTGCCATGAGGGAAGGCCATGAGAGCGAGAGGAGGAGGCACCGGCAGAACTTGGTCTGGTCCGCAGCCTCTACAAAGGCCATCACCAGGATGAGCAACAGCACCGCAGTGTTGGCACGCCGCTCGGTGTCACTGCAGGTGGACCTTGGACACTTTTGCGGGGATGTAGCCAGGGCTCTAGGACAGGTCACCGCTGCCGTAGAACACCTGCAGAGCGGCATATTCAGTGCTAGCGCATTGGGAGGGGAGGACGGCAGTGAGGCTGCCTCAAGTGTGAGCAGTGTTTCGGTAGCAGAGGCCAGCAGCAGGCGGCGCAGTTCCCGTTGCTCCACAGGGACAGGCCGTGGTGAGGTGGAGGAGACACCTGAGAGGAGGCTTGGCGTTCGTGGCAAGCGCCACTAGACTAACTGACAGTCATACTTGACCGTGGTGGGGCAACCATGGTCCTCCCCTATTTGACGCTGCACAGCCGTGACAAAAACGGCCTTTTGTTGTAACAGTTTATTTGGGGATATATTATTTTATTGCTTGTTTGGTCGCACATGCCTCAGTGCTCTTGTGCATTAAACAGTAGCACCACCAATAATTTGTCATCTTTCATTCTTACCTGGTTCAGAAATGATGTTGCATGATGTATGTCCGCCTCCTATGGCCCTCTGCTGTGTTAGGGACGTTTGCCTGTCGGTGTAGGGTGGGTGGTTGGTCATCCCGGTAGTCGTGATTCCTGTCCACCTCTATGGGTATCCCCCTTCTGGTCGCAATGTTGTGCAGCATAGCACATACAGCTACAATCCGGCAGCAGGTATCAGGTTTGTATAGCAAGACACCGCCAGTTTTATGTAGCATTCTAAAGCGACTCTTCAGAATCCCAAAGGTCCTCTCGATGACATTCCTTGTGCTTATGTGGGCCGCGTTGTATCGTTGCTCCTGTGGTGTTGCTGGATTGAGGTAGGGGGTGAGTATATATTCCCGCAGGGTGTATGCACTGTCACCTACAAGATAGAAGCAAAGACTTAGCAACGGTGATGTTCATACATGTGTGGTGCTCATGTGTGGAAGAGGTATGTGTACGTACCAAGCAGGAGTCCCTCTCCAAATTCTCCATTGAGTAGACGCCTGTGGATGCCATTGTGTCGGAATATGTAGGAGTCGTGTGTGCTCCCCGGAAATTGTGCCACTAGGTCCGTGATGATGTGCTTGGCATCGCACACAACCTGCACGTTGATAGAGTGGTAGGACTTGCGGTTCCGGAATATGTACTCATTGGCAGAGGGTGGACAGATGGGGATATGCGTACAGTCGATGCATCCAATGACATGGGGGAAATGGGCCACCTGGTAGAATGCCTGTTTGTTGCGGTCCAACTGCTGTGGGGCTGTGGGGGTGTGTATCATTGTCAGCATGGCATCTATGAATTTCTGGAAGAAGCGTGAGAGTGCGCTTTGCGATACGCCTCCGGCTACGGCGATTACCCCCTGAAAACTTCCTGAGGCCAGTAGGTGCAGGCTGCATAGGACCTGGACGTGTGCAGGGATTGCATTGGTCCGATGTGTCTGGTGCTGCAGGAGTGGTTCGAGGTCTGCAATGAGGCGCATGATCATGGCACGATTCAGTCGATACTTCTCATACACCTCGTCCTCATTCTGTCCCAGCAAGGTGATGCGCACTCGGAATACTCTCTCCTGTACCCTTCTCCTGCGCTGTCCTGCTGCATTGATTCGCATCCTCCTTGCAAGCACGTAGAGGGCTGCCATTTTGTGCTAGCCAACAGGGTCTCCTGGGCCACATTTAAGGGTTTGCTGATTGGTACGATCTGTTGCACATGTGGAAAAAAAAATTTACATTTTTTTTTCCTTTTTTTTGTTACTTTACCTCCAGGTTCTGATTCACCTTAATCTGTTCATGCTAAATAGCGCATTTTGGGATTTTCGGTATTTGCGAGTTTTGTTGCATTGTGTAGCGATTCGTTATTAGCCATTGGCACTTGCCGGGAGCAATTTGTGATTTCGGTGATTGCGACTTCGGTAACTTGCGATTCGGTATTTTTGCGGATTTGTTATTTGCGATTAGTTATTTTTCCGGTATTTTTTTTGCGATTTTTTATTTTCTTACGATTTGGGTTAATGCATTGGGATTCGGTTTTTGACACTCGCTAACGGGTGATTTTACCGATTCGGTATTTTAACGACTGGATTTTTGCTTGATGCATGTGCCAGTTTGTGGGCTGACACTTATAAAAATGGCGAGTAGCATCATGTACTTTGCCAACTGCAGAACCATGTCAGAAATTGTAGGTAGTGGGTAGGGAATGGATAAGATTATAAATCCAGTTATAATACTACCCAATTTGAGAGTAAAATATATAATGGGTAGTAAGAGTGGCCAACTCCGGTGGCACTATTAGTCATTATGTACTTTAGAACGCTGTTGTGCTCATTACCAGAATCAATGTGGGCGGTGAAAAAAGCCACAATGAAGTAAAAGCCGGGGCGGATAGAGAGACAGATGAGAAAACAGCATAAAAACTGCTTGTACCCAAACGGAACGTGCTAGGAACATCTTAAGGCACCCACCCAATGGGGTCTGAGTATAGGAAACTGAAAGAAACCATACACGAGTATCTCCCCAGTCAGCCGCTTACCTGTCTTACTGGTTGCTCCAAGCGGTAACGGGACAGGCAAACACACAGCATATAAGCTCGAAGAAAAGTGGCGTCAGCTGTGGAACGCTGCTGGCGGCAAGCGTGTCAGCGCGTAGCATGACGTCATCATGTAAATAGACGGCTGCCTCGTAAGTACGTAGGTATCACAGCATCAAAATACAGAAACTTCTGGGAAATGTAGTTCTTGTAGTGAATTTATAGAAAATGTTGTAAAAGGCGTCAAAAATACACCGTCAATAAGCCAGCGGCTGTCAATAATCAGACCCATTGAAATGTGCCACATTGCGTATGAACAAAATAAGGCAAATCTCAACGAGTGAACAGAAATATCAAGCAAAAGCGAAAGTGTCACGCAAAATGCATTCTCAAAATGCCGCAGATGACATGCTAACACCGCTTGTACATATCCCCATCTTGTGTATCATAGTACAGGTACATGAACTCATAGAGAGCACCACATGTAGTCAACTGAGACCACTGCTATTGACCAGATGTATATGTAAAGAGAGACAGACACATCAATACGAGTGCAGCGCAGGATAGCAGCCTAAGATGACTCAAATAGATGGACATGTAATACATGCTCAACAGTGCTGCGCATGCACCTGTAAATGCCAGTCTATGGCACCCGTTGTGGTATAGCATTGACTATGTATTAGGGATGTCAATAACATAACAGTTGGGGCACAGTCAATGAACCAACCCAACCTAGAATCCAAACATAAGACACATAGTGGTGTGTAGTCTTAAGATGAATAATCTGATGATACTCGATCATACAGATCTGAACCATGCCACAAAACTTGATAGCTATATGAATAAATGTGCATGATATTGCAACAATGTGATGATGTTTTAATGAGGACTCGTAGTCATATCAAGAAGTATTCATTATTATTTCGCAAGAGTCCAAGGGATGACATTATTGAGCCCATCCACGTCACTATGTAACCTAAACATCCAATGCTGTTCTTTTTTAAAATTCACAGAAAGTGGTGTACGAGGGAATGTAGGGTTGCTTCAAAACCACCCCGACCGTCTTGGTAGCGGAAATCAACCATCCGCTGGTACCACGGCAAAACCAGTGGTGTGATTAGGATGAACCACTACAAAATTCTGACCATGGCGGAACGAGGTCACGAAAGACCGCCGGCAGCGGGCGGAGCTGGTGAAAATTAGGATTCCATTGAGGTGACAGCGGGGCGATCTGCTGTTTCCGACCGCTTCGATCGCAAACAGTGATGAATACTCCATTTTGACACACCCACATAGGTGAGTATAAAACCAGCCCCTTCCCTGACCAGAATCCTTTGCAATACTCCAGCCCTGAAGAAATTAAATCCTGCAGCACATTGAATAGGCAAAACCCCACCTATCTCACCAGCACAACACACACACACCCCACCTACACCACCCCCACCACCCTCACAACTGCACCTCAAACCATTTTCACATCGCACACCATGGCACAAAAGAAAATGCCCAAATTCACAGAGAGTGAGTTGTCCAGTCATGGTGGATGAGATAAACAGAGTAGAACCACAAGTCTTTGTACCCTGGTCCAACAGACACCATTAGCCACCAGAGCACAAATGTGGGAATGGATAGTCGACAAGGTCAATGCAGTAGGGACCACCCCACGCTCAAATCAGAAAATCAAGAAGCAGCGGAATGACCGGAAGAGGATGGTGAAAGAGAAGAACAACAAGAACCGTCAGCTGGCTCAGATGACTGGCAGTGGCCCTCCCATTCCACCAAGAACATTTACTGCATGGGAGGAGAACGTGCTTGCCATACTGCATCCAGAGAATCTCAAAGGAATAGCCGGGGGAGTGCAGGCTGGTAAGTACAAACAAATGTCTACCATTACACTGCCATGTACTGTCTTGCACAACTACACCTCCTAGGCCCAATCCCATTGATCTGCACCACCATACCCAACACAGGTCTCACAGGTGTAACATTCACCCCATCTGCTTCACCCCAAAGGTAGCCAGCTACATTCCCAGGGTTGTATGTGTACAGGCAGCCAGCACTACAACTCCCACCAGGCCCCCTGTCCCACCCCTGAGCAGGATGGAGCACTCCCTCCCACCCAGAAGCATGTGGCAGCCATTACACTGCCCTCATCAAACTAACAGGTAGGTAGCCATCTTCACAGGGATGGGTGTTTGCTCACATCAAACTTACAGGCCCCCTTGTCCCACAGCTCAGCAGGATGGAGCACTCCCCACACCCACAACCATGTGGCAGCCATTGAATCTCACTCATCAAACTTACAGGTAGGTAGCCATCTTAACAGGGAGGGGTGTGTGTATGTGGGAGGCCAGCACTACAACTCCCAACAGTCCCCCTTGTCCCACCCCTGAGCAGGATGGAACACTCCCTCCCACCCAGAAGCATGTGGCAGCCATTATATTGCCCTCATAAAACTAACAGGTAGGTAGCCATCTTCACAGGGAGGGGTATGTGTGGGTGGGAGGCCAGCACTACAACTCCCACCAGGCCCCCTTGTCCCACAGCTGAGCAAGGTGGAGTACTCCCCTACTCACAACCATGTGGCAGACATTGAATCTCACTCATCAAAGTCACATATAGGTAGCCATCTTTACAGGGAGGGGTGTGTGTGGCTGGGAAGACAGCACTCCAACTCCCCACAGCTCAGCAAGATTGAGCACTCCACCACACACCCAGAAAGATGTTTCAGAAATTCCCCCCCCCCCCAAATGTGCCACAGAAGAAGGTAAGTAGACAGTGCATGCACCCTGCCACTTCTCTCAAAAAGCATGGAGCCATATGACCACACCAACACTCACATTCCACCAAAATTGGCACAGATCCAATATCGAATTACAGTTTGCAGACAGCTAAGCATATGTAACTGTCACAGAAACCAAAGTGTGACTCACCAAATCATATGCTGAAGAAATTCAGGTCACAATGATGCACAGCACTGAATGCTATCTGTAAGTTCCATGGGGCAGAGCTTGAAGGACCATATGAAAACAAAGCAAGCATGTTCTGTAGAACAAATAAAGCAAAGCACAGGACATGACAAAGGTATGCATGAGATAACAATGGCTAGTTCATGAGCAGCTGTAACGCCTGCCAGGCAGAGTAATCAGCAAAGATGTTTCACATCATAGTGCCACTAGTCGTTAGATGACAACATGTCCTCGTAATCACAAAGTCTGCATGTGGGGCATGGAATCCATTGACATGTCACACCATGGACAAGTAATGCATGTACCTCCACATCATGTCATGATGCACATCACTGTGCAGACATACAATGTGAGAACTAGGAAACTGTATGGTGCATAACCTGTAAATAAAATACATCAAATACCAAGCTTGAGGGGTGCACGTCAATAATCATTTCCCCCCTGTCCCACAGGTGACCAAGAACTGACTGCAGAGGATGACAACAACAACCTGCAGACCCAGTCTCCACCCCCGGAACATGGACTCTCTGATGATTACTCCCTGGATTTCAATGATGCGGAGCAAGAAGCCGGCCCATCTGACATGCCAGGGAGCAACAGGTCTCAGGACCCCACTGTCCCCCCGCCACCACATCAGCAACAACAACAACAACGCTGACCCCTGCTGTAATGGCCCGTGTGGCCTCCACCACCACCACCACCAGTCCTGCCTGCAACACTCTCCCTGCCCCAGAGGATGACCACCCCACCCCACCAACTGAGGAGGGCAGGGAGAGTAGGAGCGTGCATACAGTGGTGAGGTAACAGGTCTGTGACAGCAGGGCAGGTGGAAGGGCAAGGGGGAGTCAAAGCCAACCGGACACTGGGACCGAAGCCCTGGACAACATCACCAGAGTCCTTGGGGCCTATGAACGGGCCCAGGGACAAACGGGCCAGACTCAGGAAGATTCCTGTGAGCTCTGTCTGCTGCTGAGATCCATAGACACCCACATGGGTCAAATCGTGGCACTCCTGGGCCAGCTAGTGGCAGTTCTGAGGGACAGGCCTGCGGCCCAAACAACACCTCCACCTCCCTCCGGTGGCCCGCAGGATGACAGTTCCACATCCTCCCCTGTGGCCACAGAAAGGGGGGACTCCTCAGAACCCACTGGTCCTGCAGCAGAGGCCCCCCCTGCCAAACGACCAAGGGGACATCCTAAGAATTCCAAGGGAGGATCTCGTGGCAAAGCACCTGCCAAAATGCCAGTCAAGGAGCCAGCCATGATGGCACACCTCTTCTCCATTGCATTGACTTTGTTGACTGTCCTTCCCCACACTGCCATGTTAATGGCATCTGTCTGTTGGACTGGGTCACCACATCAATGTGGTGACTACTCAATTGTCTCATCTTTCATCACTAGTGACAACTCCTTGATTCACTATTCACTTTTTTGTAAATATTCATCCTAGGTAGTTGTGTCTGCTCCATGTTTATCACAGCATGTACAATGTTCACCTTGATTACAATGTACCAGGAGAACAGCTGTGCTAAGCTACCCTGTCCCAGAAACATTAGCAGCCAGCACAGAGTCAACAACAGGCTGCAGTCACAAAGCTCATCTAGACCTTTTCACCAACAACGACATCCGCAGACAATAGCCCCATTGTACATTGTCACTCACCTTCAAGGGAAGTAGCGTTTGATGAGCTGTTGACGCAGGTCAACACCTTCCTCCTCTCCACTATCCTCATCACAGGACTTGGGTTGGTTTGCAGGCGGGGGCCTCGGCTGCTCTTCAGCGTCCAGGAGCAGGCGGATCTCATTGCGCAAGGCCAGGTTGTGGAGCATGCAGCATGCAACTACAATCTGACACACATTTTTGGGTGAGTACATCAGTGCAACTCCGGTCTTGTCCAGGCAGCAAAATCGTGACTTCAGTAGGTCAAAAGTAGCGCTTCACCACATGACGTATCCTCCCATGGGCATCATTGTAGCGAACTTCACTTGGGGTCCTGGGATTCTGCAGTGGGCTCAGCAACCAAGGCTGGTTGAGATATGCAGAGTCACCTAGGTGTGAGATACACAGACCAACTTTGTAATATAACTGTGGCCAAGGAGAGCATATCACACACACAGCACGCCACTTGACTCTGCGTACTCACCCACAAACCATGCACGCTCCGAAAGCAGAATAGCCATCAGCTGTGGCACAATGCTGTAACGCATGATGTATGAGTCATGGGCTGAGCTAGGAAAATTGGCACAGACGTTTGAGATGATCATATCCGCCTGGCACACCACCTCCACATTGATGGAATGGAAATGTTTCCTGTTCCTGTAGATGTGCTCTAGTGCCTGTGGTGGAACCAGGCCAACATGTGTGCAGTCAATGGCACCAACAACATTAGGGATGTGCCAAAGGGCATAAAAATCAGCCCTCACAGCCACCAATTGATGCCTCCTGGGGAAATGGATGTAACTGTCCTTGTAGGTCATCATAGTGGACCGGACATCACGAAGCACCATGCTGAACATTGGTTTTGACATCCCACCTGTGTGGGACACCATGTACTGGAATGAACCAGTAGCAAAGAAATGCAGGGCCACTATTACCCACACGTTGGTGTCAAAGCAGTCGGATATGTTCTGTGAGGCCGCAGGTGGGGTTCCTAAAGAGCACATAGGTCTTGTAGGGTGGGTCGATCCAGAAGGAATTTCCATATGATGTCCTTATCCCCCATGTCCGCCAGCACTGTGAAGGGATGATGCACATTTGGTCGCCTCCTAGATGAGATGAAAGGGGACACATGTCATTGCCATTCACCATGTGACGTGTCCAACATCTTACGTTTTGACTGACACAACGCCAACAGTGACTGGCATCAAACCTCAGCTTACAGCACAACTTACATGTAGGTACACCTTCAGCTACACTAGTCGTACACTTGTCCACTGTTCACACAGTGAGTACCTCAAAAACAATATCTGACTATGTGAATGCTCGAAGGTATATGGCCACATCTTGCATAACCAGCTCTGACAGTAGTTCATACAGCATATGTGTGAAACAGCAACACTACTGTCTCTTACCTAGCTGCTGTACCTGGCACACCTTCTTGCGTAAGTCGAACAGGGCACACATCAACAACACAATGAGCACAGTTTGTGTGTTAACAAAAAGAATGTGCATGAGCCAAGCAAAGTAGACATTGAAATATGCACATTGTGAAGTCAGACATCCATCACTGTGAGTTACTCAGCCCTATCACACATTGACATGTGTACCCATTGGAGAGTCCATCACAACACTGATCTGTGAACATACCCAGCAATATCACAAGTGACATGTGAGGGAATACATGCCAATGTTTTTGAACATATACACCAACATGGCATTTGTAGTCAGCAGTGGGCTAAATGCTACATTGGCATTGTATGCACTATCTTGTGCCATGAATCAGGTGTTTACTGTGCACTGTTGAGAACTGGCCATTGGCCGTTGACACAGCATGATGGGTCCATAGGTGCTGTCAACATGCTCCGCCAACCAAATCACAGTCATTGGCTCCAATGGTTAGCAGCCATTTCGCGGTAGCGACCGCCTGGCCCCAGTGGTGTGTCATTGCCAATGCCAAAGCTACACTCGTGGTAGTGATATACATATAGTCAAATAGCGGTTAGCATGCTCCGCCACTCAAATCACGGTCATTGGCTCAAATGGTTAGCAGCCATTTCGCAGTAGCGACCGCCTGGCCCCTGCAGTGTGTCACTGCCAATGCCAAAGCCGCACTCACGGTAGTGATATACATATAGTCAAATGGCGGTTGGCATGCTCCGCCACCCAAATCATGATCATTGGCTCCAATGGTTAGCCGCCATTTCGCGGTAGCGACTGCCTGGCCCCAGCGGTTTGTCACCTCAAATGCACATGCCCTTCAAGCCAATGAGACTCGCAATCGCGGTAGTGATATACACCTTGGGAAATGGCGGTTCGCATGCTCTGCCACCCAAATCACAGTCGTAGGCACCAATGGATAGCAGCCATTTTGCGGTAGCGCCGCCTGGCCCCTGCGGTGTCTCACTGCCAATGCCAAAGCCACACTCGTGGTAGTGATATATATATAGTCAAATGGTGGTTGGCATGCTCCGCCACCCAAATCACGGTCATTGGTTCCAATGGTTAGCAGCCATTTCGCGGTAGCGACCGCCTGGCTCCTGAGGTGTGTCATCGCCAATGCCCATGCCCTTACAGTCAATGGGAACCGCAATCGCCTAATGCATTTTTTAACATCACAGTAGGCGTGCTCTGCCACTGCGGGGCCATTCATTGGATGCATTTGAAAAAAGCGGACCTGGAACACCAATTGCAGCAGCTTAGAACCACTGCAACTACCCCAGGGGGCTATATATGTGTGAGAGCCTCACATTTCCACTGCTTACAGACACTGCTGCTTGACACTCCTCACCACCAATTGCTGCTGCTCCTGTCTCCAGACACTGCTGCCTGACAGTCCTTACCACCAACTGCTGCTGCTCCTGTCTCCAGACACTGCTGCCTGACACCCCTCACCACCTACAGCTGCTGCTGCTGTCTCCAGACACTGCTGCCTGACACTTCTCACCATTGACTGCTGCTACTCCTGTCTCCAGACACTGCTGCCTGACACCCCACACCACCAACTGCTGCTGCTCCTGTCTCGTGGACCCAGTGATTGCGAGGACTGAGAACATCAGGTCCCGTCCCTTCACCACAAAGGAGCTGGAGATCCTGGTGAATGAGGTGCTCACACAGTGTGGGAGGCTATAAGGTTCTCCATATGTCATGGTAAGTGTTTCAGAGTGGAAGTGAGAGTACAGGGAGTGCACACATGAAGTTGATCTTCTGCAGTATGCGCCTGAGAGTGTGGGGCTGTGTTGTACACTGCCTAGCATGCTGACTCCAGGGGAAAAGGGTGTGTAGCCTATTTTACACATTTCCCTGGCTGTAAATCAGGATGGGAGGGACATGCATTGTTTTTTCAGGCATACAGTGACGCAGAAAGTTTGTTAAGCGTGAGTCAGGACAGAAATTGACTGTGTGAATGGATGTGTGGGTCCGTGATGTTTTTTACACGCTCATCTGTGACATTACCAAAGGGTTACGTCCAGAGGGTACTGATGGAAGTGTGTCTGACTTAATATTGCCACCATGTATAGGTCAACACTTGTCAGGATCCCTAATGCGAGTTTCAAAGCGATGCGCAAGGGGTTAAACTCAAGTGGTGCTACAGGGTTGAACAGGCATCAATGGTCGAGTTGGTGGCATGTCCGCAATTCCAAGATGGCCACTAAGGCGCTGGGGTCTGCGGTCTAGTTGTTTGCAAATCCGGAGAGACTGATGTGACGCGCGCACGCCTGAAGTATTGCGCACTTCACTAAAGACTTTTCCTCAGAGAAGACTGTTTTGCGAGTGTTCCCAGTTTGAAGTGTATTACCCTTGAGTACGAAGTTTTCAGAGAGCCACCCCTTCGTGACCTGTCTCTTAGTCATAGAGCCGATACTTACTTGAAGAAAAAAGAAGACGCTTGGAGTTCGCAGTGAAAGACTTACCGGAGTAGAGATAGGAGTCGGCTCATCTCTTCAGTTCCGAGTGAAGATTCAGCTACACCTGACAGAGAACAAGTAGAAAGCTAAGTGAATTACAGGAAAGGTTTTCAGGCATATAAATAATGTCAAGTAATGCCAAAAGACGCAATATCGCTGAAAGTAATTAAAACTTACTGTTGACTGCATTTATAAGTATATTGGGTCCTGTAAAAGAAAAAAGAGAACATTAACGATTTTTTGTGAAGAGAGTTAGAGTGGTGCAGAATCACAGACAATTAAAAAACTGTAAACTAGGAGGGGAAAGAGATGTGAGGAGAAAGACTTACCAGAGTTATTCCAGCACAGCATAAACCTGAGGAGAGAAAGAGAACAGAGAAAAAAGGGTTAAAAACTCAGGAAGAAATAATCTAGAAGACAAGAGTTATAGAATTTAAAGAACAGAAAAAGAAAAGACGACGTGATAAAAGAGAAAGCCCCCAGTAAACCATCTGCTGGTAGGTTATATATAAAAAAAGGTTATTAGATAAACGCTCAAGGAATAAATAGGTTATAATCAAAAAGTAACTGTTTTACAGATAATTAAACGACATCCATAACAAGGAAAGAAGAAAACAGAGTTGGTCAGGAAGAGAGGCACGGAGTTCAGGATTTTGGGTAGGTAGCATATCTCAAGGGAAATGTAGAAAAGAGATAGGATAGTGTAGAGGAAGGGAAAAAATAAAATTGTTGTGTGTTTAGTTTTCCTTAGGAGTCTTCGGTAGGCAGTGCGAAAGCTGAAGAAGATATCCAGATAGAAAACCAGAAGGTCCAGAACCAGTCTCTTCTTAAAGTTTATTATTTTATCCATTTTCCCCCTTCCCCCTCACTAATCAGTTAGCGCCAGGGTATAACTTGGGGATGAGTGGTTGTAAGTGGGAGTTGGGAAGCTAGCGACTTCTGTTCCTGTGCAAGACAACAGAAACCAGCAAGAAGCTGAAGGTGAGCCCTGACAGAGTGAAGTGCCCACGTCCCAATCTTGCACCCGAAGAGAAAAGAAATGGTTGAGGGAATTAATTTACAGACCTTAGGGTCGGTACTAGAGGTGATACAAAAGGAACTGGTAGGAGTTAAAGAAGAGAATCAAAGCCTAAGACAGGAGGTCATGAATTCTAGGAAAGAGACGGCAGAATTATCACAGAGAATAAGACAACCATATTCTGCTGGAAGGGAGGGTCCCACCACATCTATGGAAGACACAAAACAATTAACAACACAAGTAATACATTCCTTATCTCCAGTGATACCGTTGGCAGTGCCCCAGAGATTTAGTGGGGACCTACAAAAGGCGCAGGTGTTTATTACTCAATGCTCACTTCATTTCATGTGTCGCCCTTCTATCTTTCCTGATGCGCAATCTAAGGTAGCCTTCATTTTGTCATATTTAAGTGGAGATGCTGCGGCATGGTCGATGCCGATAGTTTCACGAGATGATCCATTATTGCAGAATTTTGACGAGTTCAAGAAAGAATTTCTGAGAATTTTTGACCGAAGATGGATCTCTCAAGCTGTAGCTAACGAACTATTGGAGCTGAAGCAGGGAAATAGAGACTTGGTGGCTTACCTAGCCCAGTTCAACAAGCTAGAAATGGAAACTGATTGGCCGGAGAACAAGAAGACAGCAATATTCTATTGAGGCCTGCGAGATGAACTAAAAGATGGTTTGGCTCAAATACCGAACCGTCCAACTGAAATTTCCGCCCTAATAGATCTGGTTCTAGAATTGGATTTCCGGCAGGGAGAGCGAAGAGGAGAGAGAAGACGAGAATTCAGAAGTACGGTCCCACATTTCGACAGAGCTAAGACTGAAACAGGAAAGGGCTCAGAAGGTTTCTCAGGATCCGAACCTATGCAAATAGGAATAATTCGGGGACCGCTCACTAAAGAAGAAAAGGAAAAAAGGCGAGTCAGCAACTTATGTATGTATTGCGGGTCTAGTGGGCATTTTGTGCGAAATTGTCCAAAAAAGCCAAAGGGTTCATTTAAACCGAAGGAAAACTCGCAGCACCACCTGTAGAAGGAGTTGTGCAGGTGGATGCGAATCTGAAATCAACTCCCCAGGAACATCGGTTGGCGAATACATTACAGTCGTCTTCACCCCATTTGATTCTATCTGTGACAATCCGATTCCGTCAAGAAACAATGAAAGGAGTAGCGGTGATGGTGGACTCAGGAGCCACAGGTAATTTCTGCGATCTGAAATTCGCTGCAAAAATTGGGCTGCAAGCAATCGCCAAGGCAAGAGGAGAACCAGTTAGAGCGATTGATGGTACCAACCTATCCTCAGGGCCTATCACGAGTCACACTGAATTGGTAGAGCTGATTCGAGAAGATGGACATAGAGAAGCTATACACTTTAATTTCATTGATGCCCCGCAATTTCAACTTATATTGGGGCTTCCATGGCTCACAGAGCATAATCCCTCAATTAATTGGAATGACAGAACAATCGAAATGAACTCAGAATATTGTAGAGAGAACTGTTTTGGAGCTCTCAAGGAAACAAGTAAACTGAATCCAGCTCACGCCTTCTGTTCGGCCGAAGTCTCCGTGTGCGTAATCAATACGCAATCAATACCACCAGAGTATCAAGATTTCGAGGACGTTTTCAACGAACAGGAAGCCGAACAACTGCCGCCTTATCGTGTTTACAACTGCAAGATAGACCTAGAGCCAGGGGCGAATTTACTTTGCAGTCGGGTGTATGCCTTAACAGAACAAGAGAATCATCATCTGAGGGAATATATCGACAAGTACCTGGCCAATGGATTTATACGCCCTTCCCAATCTCCAGTGTCCTCGCCACTATTTTTTGTGCCTAAGAAGGAGCAGGGCGAGTTGAGAACATGTATTGATTATAGAGCCATAAATCGAATAACAAAGAAGAACAGGTATCCTCTTCCCCTTATCTCCGTCTTATTGGACCAGATCAAAGGAGCACAGATATTCACGAAGTTGGATTTAAGAGGAGCTTACCACCTTATTCGAGTTAGAGAAGGAGACGAGTGGAAGACGGCTTTCAGGACACGCTTTGGGCTATTTGAATACCAGGTTATGCCCTATGGGTTGAGTAATGCGCCTGCAGCGTTCCAACACTTTATAAATGATGTACTCAGTGAATTCATTGATCAATGCGCAATTGTGTATATTGATGACATACTGATCTACTAAGAAGATACGCTGGAGCATCAGACACAAGTTCGAGGAGTTTTACAAAAACTGCGAGAGAATACATTATTTGTCAAGTTGGAGAAATGTGCTTTTGGAGTTTCGCAGGTAGAATTCTTGGGCTTTGTGATCTCGCCAACAGGAATTCATATGGACAGACAGAAAATTCAGGCTGTACTAGAATGGAAGTCACCCACCAGTGTCAAAGAAGTCCAAGCGTTTATTGGGTTTGCAAATTTCTATCGGAGGTTTGTTGGAGAATTGTCTCGACGAATACTACCCTTGACGCGATTACTGAAGAAGGGGACACGATTCGAATGGTCAGAAGAAGCAGAGCTAGCCTTTAAAGATTTGAAGATTGCGTTCACCACTGCACCCATCCTCCTTCATGCCGATCCGATGGAGCCCTTTTATGTTGAGACAGATGCCTCTGACTTTGCGGTTGGAGGAGTTCTTTCTCAAAGTAATAAGAAAACTGGCCAATTACACCCGGTGGCTTATCGATCTAGGAAGTTGACGCCAGCTGAAATTAACTATACAATTATGGAAAAAGAGTTGCTGGCTATTAAAGACGCTTTCAAGGAGTGTTGACATTATTTAATGGGCGCCCACCATGTGGTAACAGTTTACACGGACCATCGTAACTTAAAATTCCTGAAGTCAGCCAGAACTTTGACACCTCGCCAACTTCGTTGGTCATTGTAATTTGCTGATTATGATTTCGTGATAACCTATCGACCGGGTACACAGAATGGAAAGGCGGATGCCTTGTCGAGGATGGGAACTGGAGAAGAAAGGAACCCACTAAGAGCTCAAGTGATCATTCCAGATGCCAAGATCATCGGCGCCACAGATATACTGAACTTCAAGGAAAAAGTAATCCAAGGTTTGACCCCAGAAGAAATGCAGAAGTGGGCGCAACTAGAGCCTGGAAGAGAAGTTCGAGATGAATTACCATTTAAAGAAGGTGCATTGTATTTGCCGACTACAGCGTTGCAGAAGCAAGCCTTGCAGGAATGTCATGACCATTTGTTGGCTGGGCACAAAGGAGAGTTCAAGACCGCAGATCTGATCAAGAGAAAATATTGGTGGCCACAGATGAGTAAAGATATAGAACAATATGTAAAAACTTGTGAGATATGCGCTCAGGGAAAATCAGAACGGCACGCTCCTCAGGGACTGTTGCAACCCCTGCCCATTCCTCCTCATCCTTGGCACACAATCACTCTAGACTTAATTACAGACTTACCATCCTGTCATGGGACAAATACAATCCTAGTAATAGTAGATGCATACACGAAGATGACACATTTCTTGGCCTTAAAGGGAATCCCTACAGCGAAACAGCTAGCAAGTCATTTTAGTGCACAGATCGTAAGGTTGCACGGAATACCCAAGGTCATAATATCAGACCGGGGAACTCAATTTGTCTCACATTTCTGGAAGGCATTTATGAAAGGGTTAGGAGTAGAAACTCGTTTTTCCACCAGTTTCCATCCGGAGACGGATGGACAAACGGAAAGAGTGAACCAAGAATTGGAGCAATATTTGCGATTGTTCTCGTTGAAACAGGATGGGGAATGGCCGGACTACTTGTGGACAGCTGAATTCGCTCATAATAACGTGAATAATGTGTCCACTGGGTACTCTCCATTCTATTTAAACTATGGTAGACATCCAAATTCCGCAGTACAAGATGTGGAGCTCTCAGTCCCAGCAGTCAAGGATTTGGTGACTCATTTAAATTCTGCACATGAATTAACATCAAAGAATCTAGAACAGGCTAAGGAAAAGTATAAGAAGTATGCAGATAAGAAAAGAAAGAAACCTCCCCCTTTAGAAATTGGAGATGAAGTCTGGTTGAATACAAAAAATTTAAGACTAAAAGGGAACCGAAAATTCCAGCCACGATTTATCGGTCCTTACCCTATTGTGGAGCAGATTAATCCAGTGACCTATAAATTGACCTTGCCCTCCACATTCAAAATTCACCTAGTGTTTCGCGTTTCTCTCTTGAAGAAGGCAGTTCCCAATTTGAGAAAAGAATCGATTCCAAACCCTATTCAGCTAGATACAGGAGTGGAGTTTGAGGTAAAACAAATTCTGGACTCTAAATTAGTTAGAGGAAGACTGTATTTTCTGGATGATTGGAAAGGTTATGGTCCAGAGGAGAGGTCCTGGGAATTAGATTCAGATGTTCATGCTCCTAGGCTAATAAAACTTTTTTATCAGCGCAATCCAACTAAACCTAGAGTGGGAGGACCATCTTTGGTGGGGGGTAATGTCAGGATCCCTAATGCGAGTTTCAAAGCGATGCGCAAGGGGTTAAACTCAAGTGGTGCTACAGGGTTGAACAGGCATCAATGGTCGAGTTGGTGGCATGTACGCAATTCCAAGATGGCCGCTAAGGCGTTGGGGTCTGCGGTCTGGTTGTTTGCAAATCCGGAGAGGCTGATGTGACGCGCGCACGCCTGAAGTATTGCGCACTTCACTAAAGACTTTTCCTCAGAGAAGACTGTTTTGCAAGTGTTCCCAGTTTGAAGTGTATTACCCTTGAGTACGAAGTTTTCAGAGACCCACCCCTTTGTGACCTGTCTCTTAGTCATAGAACCAATACTTACTTGAAGAAAAAAGAAGACGCTTGGAGTTCGCGGTGAAAGACTTACCGGAGTAGAGATAGGAGTCGGCTCGTCTCTTCAGTTCCGAGTGAAGATTCAGCTACACCTGACAGAGAACAAGTAGAAAGCTAAGTGAATTACAGGAAAGGTTTTCATGCATATAAATAATGTCAAGTAATGCCAAAAGACGCAATATCGCTGAAAGTAATTAAAACTTACCGTTGACTGCATTTATAAGTATACTGGGTCCTATAAAAGAAAAAAGAGAACATTCACGATTTTTTGTGAAGAGAGTTAGAGTGGTGCAGAATCACAGACAATTAAAAAACTGTAAACTAAGAGGGGAAAGAGATGTGAGGAGAAAGACTTACCAGAGTTATTCCAGCACAGCATAAACCTGAGGAGAGAAAGAGAACAGAGAAAAAAGGGTTAAAAACTCAGGAAGAAATAATCTAGAAGACAAGAGTTATAGAATTTAAAGAACAGAAAAAGAAAAGACGACGTGATAAAAGAGAAAGCCCCCAGTAAACCAACTGCTGGTAGGTTATATATAAAAAAAGGTTATTAGATAAACGCTCAAGGAATAAATAGGTTATAATCAAAAAGTAACTGTTTTACAGATAATTAAAAGACATCCATAACAAGGAAAGAAGAAAACAGAGTTGGTCAGGAAGAGAGGCACGGAGTTCAGGATTTTGGGTAGGTAGCATATCTCAAGGGAAATGTAGAAAAGAGATAGGATAGTGTGGAGGAAGGGAAAAAATAAAATTGTTGTGTGTTTAGTTTTCCTTAGGAGTCTTCGGTAGGCAGTGCGAAAGCTGAAGAGGATATCCAGATAGAAAACCAGAAGGTCCAGAACCAGTCTCTTCTTAAAGTTTATTATTTTATCCATATACCCCCTTCCCCCTCACTAATCAGTTAGCGCCAGGGTATAACTTGGGGCTGAGTGGTTGGAAGTGGGAGTTGGGAAGCTAGCGACTTCTGTTCCTGTGCAAGACAACAGAAACCAGCAAGAAGCTGAAGGTGAGCCCTGACAGCACTATGCACAAGACTTAAATGCCAGAGGGTGACACTCTTGGTGGTAATTCACCTACAAAACTGCAAATTGTTGTACTTTTGTACCAAGCCCCTTCCATTTTCATCAACATGTGTACTGACTCGCATGTGTAGGCACTGTTTGCCCTCGCATATTGTCTCTGCATGTGACAATTCTGATGCCCCACGTTGAACCTCAGTGTGAGCCCACCTGGCCTGCACAGTCACTGCCCAATTTGACAAGGGCACATCACTGAATGTACAGAGTGAGAAATATGGGTTGTCGGCTAGACTATCCATCAAAGAGCTTTCATAGCCCTATAGATTGCACACGACAGACCTTGTGAGAAGGATTCTAGATTGTAAGATCATGTCCCTAAATGTGACCTCCATGACACAGTGAGCAATTCACAGGTCAAGGACATTGAGGGCTGTTCAGTGTTGGACACAGTGATTCTGCCCCGAAACATAATTTCCAATGTAATGTATGTCTTGCTCACCCACAAACTGGATAGCAGATGTGGGACTCCTACACATAGCTTTCTGTGCTGGCATCCTGCATGTGTATGAGATGGGCAGGTACTGCGTCCACCCTCATACCTGCATGCATTTTGGTATGATTATCCCATGCTTATGTACTACATGTCATGCTGTAATGTCTCTGCTAGACATATCTGTGAAGTAGTGCTGAGTTAGTATCATGCTCCTGTACTGAGAGATAGTGGTACAAAACCCAGGGGCATATCAACAAGGGCTTTATCTCTGCTTTTTTGGCTTTAAAAGCCAAAAAAGGAGAGATAAAACTAGCGCCCTATCAACAACAGGGTGCTAACATGCAAATTTGCATGTTAGCACCCTTTTACTCTACGCTTCCCCTTGCATCTCTAATGAGATGCAAAGGAGGCGTTCCAGAGTAAAATAATAGGAGAAATGTCACTAAGCGACATTTCTCCTATTATCAAGAATGTCGCTAACCCTGTTAGAGACAAAAAAAGCAGCGCTAACCGCGGTTAACGCTGCTTTTTTACGTCTGGTATTTTTCAGACTTAGCCATGATATCCTATGGAAGGATGATATCATGGCTAAGTTTGCCTGTCCCTATCAACAAGGTAACGTGAGATTATCGCTGGGTTTCCAGCGATAATCTCACGTTAGCCTGTTAGCGTGAGGATTTTTATCGCTATTGAGATAAGCGTTGCTAATAGCACGCTATCTCAGCGATAAAAATTCACGCTAGCCGGCGATAATTATCCTAGCGCTAAGTGCGCTTAGAGATAATTATCGCCGGTTGTTGTTGATATGCCCCCCAGTGTCACTGAATTTTACCCCTCTTGTCTCCCATACCTGCAGCTCAATGTCCACCAGCGTAAGGCCATGTGGAGGGCCATTGCACGCAAGGTGCGGGCTCTGGGTGTCTCCAACCGACGGCACACACACTGTCACAAGAGGTGGGATGACATCTGCCGGGTGAGCAAAAACGTGGCAGAGATGACGCTGGGGCTGCTCCCTCGGACTGGCAGGATGGCGCGCAGGAGCATGACACCACTAATATCCCGCTTCTTCGCTGTGACACAGTCTGAGCTGGATGCACGTTTGAAGGACCATCTGCAGCAAGCTGGGTCTGAGTATTCTGGGAAGGGTGACTTTGGTTGTGAGTGACTGCATGTATTCCAAGCCTAAACCAGTGCTGAGCTCTGTGATGTTGCTAGTGTAATGCAATGGCTTGTAAGTGGCCTCTATGTTGGGTGCAGCTGTCATGCATGTTCCCTACCTGTACTTTCTCGTGTCATTGAAGTAATGGCTCTTGACATTGCATTCTGAGTTGTGGCCTTCAGGCATCGGCTGTATTGGGGGAGTCAGGGACATCCCATGGAAGAGAACGGCAGTGTACCTCATCTGAGTGTGCTTACATCAATGTGTTCAATACCTGACCTCAAAATTGTGAGAACTACACATCTGACACCAATTTGCAACTGTAGTTGTGCCCCAAAGTACGACATGGTGGATGGCGCGAGCTCATGGCCACTGTGAACTGATATTTTGGAGTCTGTATCTGTGTTGTCCACTGATGCTGACTCCTGATGTGATTGTGGCAACATGTTCGGAGGTACATCTTTTCCCCCCTCAGGGCCCTAGGTATGCTCAGAGGGATCTGTGTGTCTGGTTACACGGAGCCTCGGACAGGCTTTTTAGCTGTGTGGGCATCACATGTGTCACTTATGCCAAGTTGGCATGATAAGATGCACTACACACAGCACACAACAGCAGCAGTCCAAGCAGACCACAGTGCAGACACCATCCACCAAACAAACCAAAGCCACCCCAGAGCGCAAAGGCAAAAGCCCTTCAGGTGACACTCAGGGGCATTGAGCCAAGAAGCAGGCCTCAGGCTCACATGCCTCAGAGGCATCCCCAGGCAAGGACACTCCTGTCCCAAAAGCATCTCGCAAAGAAAAGCAGTTAGTTCCAGTGCCTGCTGTGAATCTGGTGCCTGCTAAGAGTGCACAGAAAGAGCCCGCTAAGGCAGATTCACCCACAACCTCTACTCCCATCCAGACCCCTGTGAAGCAGGTAAAGGAGGTCACTGTAGGTGGTTCACCTGGTAAACAGGTGATGGAGGGATAAAGGCAAAGCCAGGCCAAGCGTACCTCCGGATCCAGCTGGTCCCCAGAAGGAGGCCCACCAGCTGCACCTGATGCAGCTTTGGTGGAGAGTTTGCCTGTTGTGCCTGCCCCAGTTATCACTCCTCCCAAGACAGTTCTTGGCTATCGAGTCCCCAAGAAGTGGAAAGGCTCCCCTCCACATTCTCCCTCCCACACTGTTTCTCACGGCAGCATGACTCCACCACCACATGCCACCACACCACCCTCTTCCTCAGCTGGTCCTCTCTCTCCCAGGTCCAGTCCTCCAACTGGCCCTGACACTCAGCCACCTCCCAGTCCTACTGACCGCCAAGTCTGAGTCAAAGTCCCCCTCTCACACCTGTCTGTCCCACAGCGGTGCCTGGACTGCCCATTGTTATCCCCCTAACTGTGTTGCCGTCCATGGCAGGGTACAGTCTCACCCATTCTCTGTGCAGCCTCTCATGCACACATGTGACTACTCTGCACTTTGGACTGGCCACTGGCCTTGCTGTTCATTACTGTGTTTGCCCATTCTCTATGCAGGTTCTCATGTAGCTGCTCTGCAATTTGGACTGGCAACTGGCCTTACTGTTCATTACTGTGTTTGCCCATTCCCTGTGCACGTTCTCATGTACCTACTGTTCACTTTGTTCTGGCCACTGGCCTTGCTGTTCATTACTGTGTTTGCCCATTCCCTGTGCAGGATCTCATGCACTTACTCTGCACTTTGGACTGGCCAGTGGCCTTGCTGTTCATTGCTGTGTTTGCCCATTCCCTGTGCAGGTTCTCATGTACCTACTCTGCACTTTGGACTGGCCACCATCCTTGCTGTTCATTACTGTGTTTGCCCATTCCCTGTGCAGGATCTCATGTACCTACTCTGCACTTTGGAATGGCCACCGTCCTTGCTGTTCATTACTGTGTTTGCCCATTCCCTGTGCTGTATCTCATGTACCTACTCTGCACTTCACTTTGGAATGGCCACTGGCCTTGCTGTTTATTACTGAGTTTGCCCATTCCCTGTGCAGGTTCTCATGTACCTACTCTACACTTTGGACTGGCCAGAGGCCTTGCTGTTCGTTACTGTGTTTGCCCATTCCCTGTGCTGGATCTCATGTACCTACTCTGCACTTCACTTTGGAATGGCCACTGGCCTTGCTGTTTATTACTGGGTTTGCCCATTCCCTGTGCAGGTTCTCATGTACCTACTCTACACTTTGGACTGGCCAGTGGCCTTGCTGTTCGTTACTGTGTTTGCCCATTCCCAGTGCAGGATCTCATGTGCCCACTCTGCCCTTTGGACTGGCCACTAGCCTTGCTGTTCGTTACTTTGTTTGCCCATTCCCTGTGCAGGTTCTCATGTACCTACTCTGCACTTTGGACTGGCCACTGGCCTTGCTGTTCATTACTGTGTTTGCCTATTCCCTGTGCAGGTTCTCATGTACCTACTCTGCACTTTGGACTGTCTAATGGCCTTGGTCTTGACTACCTTTGATGCCTATCTGTTTAATATGTAATAAAGACAGTTAATCCTGGTGCCTGCTCTGTGTCCTTGCCAAATAAAGGGTTTTATGTGTGGGTATGGTTTAATGTGACACATGCTCTGTATGCCACTTTAACATTGCCAATGGCTTATTTCACTTTTTCAGGGTTTTGCAGAGGTGACTTCAGTTCTTCTTGACCCTGAGGCTTGGGGGTGCATTGATGGCTGTTTGTGATGAACTACTGTTATCATAATTATTCTATGGTTAGGTAAATAGTACACATGTCATGTTTGGATGCACTGCCATTATGAGTATGTTGTTTGAGAAGTTTGTGTTTGGCTATTGGTTTTGTGCCAGCATTGGTTTAGGTATCCCTGAGTGTGTGTGTGATGTTTGTAGATGCACCCTAGGGAGTGTGATTGTTTGTCAGTGTAGTCACAGGACATTATTTGCAACGAATTTCGTTGCGTGCACTGCATCGCATTTGGGGATGCAGTGCACGCAACGAAATTAGTTTTATTAATTTATATGTTAACTTACCTGTAAACCTCCGTAATCCTTAGTTTACTACCCCCCACCCTGCCCCTCCCCCTCCCCACGTCACCGCCCTGCAGTTACTCCTACTACCGACCGCGGCTGGTCATGGAGTGTGTCAATGGGCCCTGTGTGTTGTGCTGATGACATACAAATGTCAAGTACGTAGATACAGATATGTGGCTGATCACTGTTTGACTTCAGACACTTCCTGTGCCTATGCATGGCTTGCATTGCTGTCTCCCTGAGTTTTTGCACAGTGGTCACTGTGGTTTGATTTCACTCACTGTGCCAGCCAAGGTTGGCCTAAGGGTGTTGTGATCTGTTCATTCTCTTGCATGTGATGTACACATGCTTTGTGGCTAGCTCCTTGTCTTCCCATCACTGTCCTCCTCACATTTGTCTTGCCCATTTCTTGTCCTCCATTGCTGCTGACATCTGGTATGAGTATGTGGCTGTGTGTCAGTGTGGGGTGTGTCTTGGTGGCTTGACAGGCAGTATGTACAGTTACGTGATTGTTCATATTCAGTGTGAGTGTTCATTTTGTGATTGGACTCAGTTTTCTTGACATGAGTGGAGTGTGGGTGTAGGGAGGAGGTTTGCCCTGGCCCTGAGCTTCTGTGCTGTGTGTTCCTCTTCAGCCTCACCTGCTCAAACTGGCTCCCTGGTTGTTTGGTGTGTGGTGCAGGGTCTGGGTTCACCTGGATGGTTAATTGTGCAGGGGGGAGCACAGGAGGCACACACAGCATGTCCCCTAATGGGTGTGGGGGGCCTAGTGAGTGAAGGGTGTAGTTGTGGCCCTGTGAATCTTTGTGAACTGTCCATGCCTGGTGCGGGCCCTGCCTACTACATTGTGCACATGTTTTCCCACGTCTTCACGCCTGCAGTGACGTGTCCGGGAGATTGCATTGATTTCACAGTTGATGGGTGACCTGGATGTGGAGGGGTGATTTAGGGACAGGTAGGACATGTGTGGGTACACTTGTGGATGTGTTCCTGTCCCCACTAGAGTGTCTGGTGTGGACAGGAAACGTATATCAGGCCAGGAGTTGTGTGTTTTGGTTGTGTGTGGGGTTGTGTGATTGTGTACCAGCGGCGTTGTCTGCGACGGTGCATTACTTGCTGGTAGTATATCAGGTACAGCATGAAGAAGACGTGTAGAGCTGGATCCATTGCGGTTGGGACCGGGTGGAGGGGACCGGGAGTCTTGTTTCGTGCTCCGCTGTCGCGCTTTCGCGCTTCCGCTGTTTCTGGTTGGGGGGTTTCCCTGCAGCAGTGTGACGGGCTGTTTGGGGCATCCTGATTTGTATGGCGATCGGGATGTCATCCCGCACACCGGTGGTCTCTATTGGCTCCCACCGCTGTGGTGGCGGGCGCATATTTATGGCGGTTCACGTCGCACCGTGGTGGAAGGGAAATGGGCTATTTTTGCCCATTGTAATATGGCGGGCGTGAGGACCACTGCTGGCATGTGGAAAATGACATTTTCCGCTACCACTGGCACCGCGGTGGTGCCTCCGCCCACCATCCTAATGGGCCCCTAAGTGCTCTACCTTCTGCCCCAGCCCTCATGATAACGTCTCTATTCCACGTCTCAAATTGAGGTCCTCTCGGGGATTTCCATTTTATCGCAATTCTGTGTTTAGCCAGGCCCAGTGCGAGATCTATCAGCCTATTCTCAACTTTGCACTTTGGAGGTCTGGGGAAAAGACCTAGTAAGCAAGTCTGCGCTGTGGGAGACAACACTCTGCCCAGCACTCCTGTAGGTTTACCAAGCACAGCCTCCCAGAAAGGCCACAGGCTTTGACAATCCCAGGTCATATGGCCAAAGTCCGCATCTGGGAACATGAATCTGGGGCAAAGACAGACTTCCCTCCATAAGTCACATTAAGGTGGTGTGGTGTCATGTAATCCATGTATGTGTAATTGAACTGTATTTATTTTAGGTGTGTATTGCGAGTAATCTTCTTAGGGTAGTATAGGACCCTGCGCCATTCCACATCTGTAAGTACTCTGCTCCCGATCCTATCCCATTTTGCCTGTTGCCCATCCAAGGGTCTTGCCGACGCCAATTGCATAGCCACATTAAACCATTTCAATAGGTGCCCTGCCGTCCCAAGTGTAAACAGGGCATGCAATACTGGGTGTGTCTCTGGCTCGTCTCTCCCCTTATTCCATAGCTGCGCAAATGTACGTACCAGGGCATCAAATTGCAGGAACTGGCCCGTAGGAAGACCACAGTCCTCCATGAGCCCGCAAAACGGGAGCAGAGATGTGTCCAGGAAGCAGTCCCCAACAGTATATAACCCTGCTTCTGTCCAGTGGGCCAAGTGCTCATTCGTGAATATAGACTGTGGAGCGCCATGTGGCAGACCCACGAGTGGTAACACAGGGGTGTATTTGGTGATTCACCACCCCTGCCCTGGTATCGCCTCCAAGCTTGGAAAGCCGTGCGTTGCAACAAAGAGCAGTACGGGGTAGGTGTTGTTGGTATTAATAATTTTGCCATTAATAGGTTAAGATGGGATTCCGGATGTGATAGAAATGTACCTTCCTCGTTCACACCCTGTACCTATTGCGCCAGTCAATGTAACTGAGCAGCAAACATATAAGGGTCAAACTTCGGTACTCCCAGTCCACCCTCAGACATGGGGCGTTGAAACGTTTTAAGGGACACTCTAGGACGCCCATCACCCCACACCAGGTCTCATAAAAGGAACAAAACCAGCCGCTGGGCATGAGGACCGGGAGATTTGACAAATAAATACAATAAGCGCGGTAGCATGATCATTTTAGATAGCGAGACCCGAGCCATGACAGGTAGTTGCAGTGTATGCCAAAAGTGTACACAGGAACGTAACGAGCACAGCACTCTACCCAAATTGCCTTCCTTCAGTTCCTCCAGTGAATGGAATATATGTATGCCCAAGTATTTAAACGTATTCTGAGCCCATAACATGTCGGCCTATGCGTTGGGCCTGCTACCGAGAGGCATGCAAAGTCGTCTAGAATTCGTATGGTCGCTGAGGTGCCTGCGACTGCATCTGACAATTATAGCAGCAAATCATCTGCGTAAAGGTAAACATGGTGCATCCGCCCTCCAATAGCCAGCCCGATCCTATCACCTCCTTGACGAAGTCTCTCAGCAAGGGGCTCGATTGCCAGGGCAAACAAGAGGGGGAGAAGTGGACACCCCTGTCTAGTCCCGCGGGATACCTTATACTGTCTGGAGATTGTTCTGCCCATTCTGACCCTCGCCGTAGGTGCAGCATAAAAAAGCTGCATGCACCACACCCATTTCTTTCCCAGGCCCATACGCAGCATTACCTCAAATAAATATTCCCACCCCACCACGTCGAAACCTTTTTCTAGATCGACAGGGAGCACTGCTGCCTTATATTTGGATGGGGCCTCGACATGTTAAAGAATGGAGTAGAGCCTGCAAAGATTATAAGAGGTGTTGCAAGAGGGGATAAACCTGTTCTGGTCAGGATGTATTAACGTCTTCATATGCGGAACTAACCTACCTGCCTGTGCCAGCACCTTACTTTAGATCTTAAAATCCATGTTAAGCATGAAGAGGGGCCTGTAATCTTTAACACCTGCCTCCGGCTTCTTAGTTTTTGGAAGGGGGATCACCAGGGCTGTCTGGGTGGAGCTAGGCAACTCCCCAGACTCGGAGGCATTAGCATACAACTGGATTAGATGCGGCGCTAACAGGTCCGCAAAAAATTTATTAAATTCCGCCGGAAGGCCATCCGGTCCCGGCGTTTTGCCAGGCGCTAATGCATTAATGGCGGCTTTGATTTCCTGCAAGTTTATTGGTTCCCTCAGCTCTTCCCGGTCGTCTTCTTCGAGCACACGGAGGAGCAGAGGCTCCAGATATTATCGTACAACCAGCTGGGAAGCTGCAGTCGAGCCGTGTACAATCGCTCGTAGTATGTTCGTACACCACCTACCCAGTATCTAAGCCAATTTGTGTAATTGGAGATCCCCCTAATTCAGGACTAATTAACCGTGCTAATAGATGGCCTGCTTTCCCTTCCTCTCTGTACTTTGTCTAGATAGTCCTTGTGGTTGTAACATCGCAACCGCCCCAGTGCATCCATATATTTTGCCTGCGCAATCTGAAGTGCTACATGGGCAGCGTTGTGTGTACTCTGAACCTTATCAAAGCTGTGGATGCTCCCCTCCAGGTCTAGTATCTCCTGGCGGAGCTTCCTAGAGGCCCTTGTTGCCTGTCCCATACAATGGCCCCACATTACCATCTTAAAAGCCTCCCACTCCACTTGAGAAGATGATGCTGTGTTAACGTTGATGGGGAAGTACGTGTCCAGGAGTGTATGCAATGATGTGCGAAGAGGAGCATCCTCAAGCAGTGCCGGGTTAAGTCTCCAGATAGGGATCAGAGGGCACTGTCCTGGGAGCTGATGTGTCATTATCAATGGGCTGTGATCTGACAGTGTGCACCCTAAATATTTGGTATATTTAATAGAGCTATTAGAGGCAGGGGAGCACAAGAACGCATCAAGCTGTGTATGCACTTGATGTACCAGCGAAAAGAAGGAGAACTCCCTATCACTATTGTGTTGCAACCTCCAAGTGTCTTCGAGGCCCAAATGTGACCTCCTGACCCCCCAGTCTCCCCGTGATCAGCGCATATGGGCCTCCTGCATCCAGCCATGACCGCTCAATAGCAAAAGGGATCTCCGGCTTGACCCATATCAGTACTTCTCTGGCAAAAGCTGAGAAGGTGGTCGCGAAGACCTGACCCCTCCATTGGCGTTTCAGTTTCCAGGCTTCCTCACTGTTTAGATGAGTTTACTGAAGGAACGCTATATGGATGTCCCTATGCCTCAGGTATGAGTAAATATTATGGCAATTTGCAATAGACCCCATTCCTCTAATGTTCCATTTTAGGAACCATAGAACACTACATTCCTCTGCCATTGGTGTTGGGTAGCACTAAGCGATTTGCGGAGGGAAGTCTTCCCTTAACACTCCACCCAGTCATAAGCCATCCCACCCCTCTGCAAGTGTCGAAAACCAAGATACAAACACAGGGACCCTTATGATGGTCAATTCCCCGACCCCAGGGCAGACCGACAACAGTCGGTTGTCCAAACATCATGTTTAACAGTTAGTACTAAATTATGCACTAACCTAGTACGGCACTCAGTGGGGGTTAGCCAAGAAAGTTTAGAACAGGACACTCCCACCGGTTAGAGCACACCAGCCCTATATATAAGGAAGCAGCTCAGGGCCTGGATCAGCCAACTACATGTCAGCGCCCCTCTGAGTATCATAGTCACCTTAGCATACCAATTACATCAAATAATATTGTCTGCAGTGTTAGGAGTCACCACAGGCACCTTCACACTGTCGCTATGGAAAGTGTCCATTTCGTTGTCTTCAGTCTCTCTTGAGGAGCTGGCCTCCGCCTCCAGCGCAGGACTCCGACGCTGCATTAGTGCCGCCACAGCCGCGATGAGGACGGTTTCTTCGAGGTTCTCCTACAAGGTCGTTGTCTCAGGCATTTCCCAAACGCTGCAGCCTTCCGCACGACAGCACCAGGGCCCCGTCCCGTTGTGTCTCACACATGTAGGCCTCCAACCAGTCCCATGAATCTTCAGGACAGTCAAAGTAGTGAGTGTTCCCCTCAAGCATTAAACACATTCAGGCTGGGAACATCAGAGAGTATTGGACGCCTTCTTCTCTCAATGCCTTCTTGACTTCTAGGTATCAGGCCCGTTTCCTCTGCACCGCCAACATATAGTATGGAAAAAGGGAGACTTTACTGTTGTCTATAATGAATGGGACCTCCGCTCTCACCTTTCGCAGGCGAAGGTCTCTATCCCGAAAGTGAAGCAGTCAGGCCATAATAAGTTCTGAATAATATCAAAATTTCTGAATCATGTTTTCAATAATGTCATAAATTGTATAACAAAGCTAAATAAAAACAATTTAATTGTGAACAGACAAAAATACATGTGTTTGCAAATAAAAACGTTAACGATAAAAAATAACATACCTCTCCTTTTTTATTTGAATGAACATATAAACTCTTTAAAAAACTACATAATAAAAAATAAAAAATGTATTTTCCAACTCAAAAACAAGCTAAACTTGGGGAAAGTGCTCGATAATAAACGCCAAAAATATGTGCTATTCCAACCCCAAAAACTACTAAACTCAGGGAATGTGCTGGAAAATAAACCATAATAAATGACTATTCCAACTCCAAAACTAACTAAACTCAGGGAAAGTGCTGGATCATAAACCCAAAAAATTACTATTCAAACTCCAAAGCCAACTAAACTCAGGGAAAGTGCTGAATAATAAACCCAAAAAAATAACTATTCCAGCTCCAAAACCAACTAAACTCAGGGAAAGTGCTGGATAATAAATTATAATAAATTACTTTTCCAACTCCAAAATCAAACAAACTCAAAGAAAGTGCTGGATAATAAACCATAATATATTACTATACCAAACTCAAAGAAAGTGCTGGTTGATAAATCCCCCCAAAATTACAATTCCTAACTCCAAAATAAAAATATTATGGTTATGCTGCATATATTTACAATTATAAATATGTAAAATATAAAATATTTTAAAACTACGGAAAAAAACATTTGAAAAAAGTATATTTTTATCTAAATTCAAAATGTAACACTTTTTTTTTAAATGTGTCACCCAAAATTTTTCATACATTTAATAAAAAAATACAAATATTCAAAAAATATTATTACAAATTTGATACACCTCTTCTCACAACAATGAAAAAATATAAATATTGAATTCTAAATCATAATTAAAATGTAAACATTTTTAAATTCAAAATGATCCAAAAGTTCATATTTTTATTGAAACTAAATAAAATATAAAACAAGAACAATAAATAAAGTAAAAGAAAATTCAAAATAATAAATCAATCATATATGTCTTTCAATATTTTTTTTATTAAAATATAACTTTAACCAACATTCCTAAATTACTCCCCACCCTTATCCCCCATAAACCCAACATCCCGCTCCTAAATTTTTAAATAAACTTAAAAAAGAGAAAAGAATGTAGATAAACATTTTTCGATTACTCTCCACCCTTATCCCCTATGAATCCGGCGATACCAAAGGGGATGATGGATGGAGTGTTTGAGCAAATCAAACACTCACCCCCAGTCAACTGATCTTGGTTTAATCCATCATTATTCTTTAGCTCACTCCACCACCCCAGTTCAGACATGGCCATATGCAAATCAGTCTGACCCTGTGCCTCATGGGAACAGTCCAGCCCGAACTGCCAAGCCATGTCTTCCCTCGACCGGAAACAAGCATCCTGGGACCGGTTTCGGGTTCATAACCCTCATCAGCCAGGCTATCTTGAATCCAGTGGCAAAGAGAGCAAGGGACCCACGTCTGGGCATACCCTGCTAACTTAGGGCGAACAAAGCGATACCAAAGGAGGATGGTGGACGGAGTGTTTGAGCAAATCAAACACTCACCCCCAGTCAACTGATCTGGGTTTAATCCATCATCATTCTTTAGCTCACTCCACCACCCCAGTTCAGACATGGCCATATGCAAATCAATCTGACCCTGTGCCGCATGGGAACATCCCGCTCCTAAAACTAAACTAAAATACGATAAAAACAAACTTTTTCACATAAAAAAATAAATTGAAAAATATCAAATAACTACTACCAAATTAATTTAAAAAGAATTGTTACAAAAACAAAAAAAGCAAACAGTCAATATTATTTACAACAATATATTTGACATCGATATTTACAAAATCGATATTGCTACGTTACACAAAAAACGATATTTTACACAACAACAAAAACTTACCTCGATGTTTTACACCATCGATATTCTTGACTAAATAATCATGCAATTCGATATTTCTATGTTGATATTCTGGCTCTGCACCCCTCACTGCCAGGGTTTGTGATGGACATTAAAAAATGGCAACATGTTCGCCCATCCTGATTGGGTGAGGGGACGTGTAGCCATTTCTCTGTCTGCCATTACTTCTTCAAGCAGCAGGAGAGATTTTGCTTTGGTGATTACACCGAAGTAGCCAAAGCTTTTGTCTGCCTGCAATTAAATCAGGCAGGTGGATCATCTCTGTTGCGATGAAGTATACACACCACCAACATTTAAATCAGATCCAGAGTGCCCCTTTGTAGCACCTCTCTCTAAAGGTAGTGAGGCAGAGCAGGTAAAAGCTTATTCCGGGCAGGTGCTGTAGGCAAGACACTGAAAATGCAATTCAACAAACTACACTTAATAAATCACTACCCAGTCAGTATTTCGTTTCTTATCAAATGGAAAAGTACTGTTACACATTAAGCTAAAAAGTTGTGCAAAAATTAATAATTATTTACAGTCTGGCAGGTGAAAACGCCTGCGGGGAAACTCTTTTAAGGATATCACAGGTTATCGTTGGTGGATAATGAAGAAAGATCACATGGGTCAGGCAAGCCTCTAAATATGTGCATGTACGGAATGCAATCACAAGTAAGTTAATAAAAGCACAGTGATTTCAGGTATGGTAGTACATCACAATAACAGAGAATAAATTAAACACGTTTTCTCACTCCTTTTTTCTTGATGTTTCATAGTCAACACAGGTTCCACTCCTTACTCAGCATGCAAGCCAAAAGACTTTTCAAGGCTGAAATTAATCATCCATGACTGTCGCCTGTGTCGAAATTATCTGTTACAAAACTATTTACAATATTTGTAGACAGTGATCACATACTTTGCAGGCAATTTCAACAACGTTTGTCTCACAATGACTACCTCATTCAATTTTACACGTGTGTAAATTCACAGTTAGGCCTAACCAATGTTTAAGAAACGTCTTTTCCGTTTACCAATAACCAAGCAATGGTTTATGTTTCTGGATAATTATTTATAGCCTTGAAAAGGCCCCAGGTCTTCACACAGAGTAAGGGGTTAAAAACATGTTGGCTGTCAAATTACAATAACAAAGGGCAAGAGTAAAAGCAACTTAAGCAATAAATAAAATGCATTCTTTCTTCATGTTCAACAAAAAACATGCTTAATTGTTCTCTGTTTTTGTAAAAATGCTACAATACCTGAAATCACTGTTCTTTATTAACTTTTTTTGTGGTGCATCTCAAGTACACATGTTTATAAATTCATGCCTAGAGGGCTTTACCCAGGAGCACAAGGGATGCACACATACACCACCCAGATACTGTTAGTTGTTTAAAACCTTTAGGCTAGTAAGTTGGTGAGCAGGAGTTTGGGGCCTAAAACCCTTATTTTTCCAACCCTTTATATATTCTCTAGTGCCCTCTAACGGTCACCTAACAGCAAGCCTTAGCCCATAAAACCGCAATCCCCCTTATAACGTAGAACTACATGGGTGGCGCATTTGCAAAAACACAGGTTTGTCTGGGTGTTACCATAATAATCAGATGCAGAACATAAACACATTCTATAATCTGTATTTGTCATTTATTTTGGTATAAGAAATATGCAAGGATCTTAACTTTTATTCAAACTTACTAATAAAGAATTAAAACATTGAATTTTTCAGGGTCAGAGTCTAATTTTATCATTAACATGATAAATGGTTGCCTAGCAACCTAAGAGGACCTACCAACAAGGTTCCACATGCTCCTGAGACTTGAGGCCACAAGAGACCTCGGTTAGCAAAATTTCAAAAAGAGACCAGTCTTCTTTTGGTTGGTTATGGCCCACTGCTGCTCATGAGAGGCAACCAAAAAAAAGGGTCCTCCTCTATTACATTGACACTGCTCATTAAATGTGCAAATTGTGGCATCACTTAGTCCATCATAGGATGCGTCCTTAGCCTCTGGGTTTCTTTTCCTTTTACCCAGACACTCTGAAAAAAGTTGCATTGAAATAAAATAAAGCAGCTGAAAATCGAGTTTTTGTTCAGTCAGGTTGAGTTCTCATGCCCCCCTGAAGCACAGGCCATCCTGGATATACATCCAACACTGCCAGGTGCAATGAGGTTTGGCTTGGCCCGGCAACCCTGGAAGCTCACCAAATAACTCTCCCACAAGCAGGAGAAATAGCTTTTCTCAGCCTCAGTGGACCGTTTTATAGTGTTTTTGGTATTCCTTTCCTGGTGGTGAAGGACTCGGCTGATTTTGAAAATGCCTTTTCAACTGAAACCTTGCATTTAGAATGCATTTACCAGACCCTAAGGCTTCCTGGCAGCTAGCAGGGTACCTGTTTTTCTTGAATAAGTCTAGAGTACTCCTTACTTACCAGGCTATCTCCAGTCAAAACTCCTCCATATAAGCCCAAGAGAACTCTCTGATTCAGGGTCCTCAACAAGTCTACCCTCTACTGCCCTCCAGAATGAGTGCTGATACTATTGTCATTATGCCTAGATATAAAGTCCCAGAAATTAGAGGCTGGGAGTCCTCTGCGGCAGAGGTTACCCACACAATGTGCCCATTCTACCTCTTGTGTACTTCCTTGTTCTCTCAAAGTGCCTCACTTGAGCAGGGGTTTAAAAGTGGAGGGGGGAAGTTTAACAAGGTAGGCCAAGACCAAGACAACTATGCTGTATTGCCCCTCTTCCACTCACAGATATTTTGTAGAACAACTCACAGACTGAGCTATATCATCTTTATGTGTAGCATCTTGGGGACTTTCAGAATGGCAGAATTGAGCTGTGGTCTACAAAAGTGGTTTGCTCTACCCCTATTGGGCAAAACTGGTTACTTATCTACAAGACGTCAAAGCAAACCCCAAATGTTACTGGTGCCAGAGTTCTGCTTGTTCTCTCTTTGACCCTTTGAGCATGGGGTGCTCAGACCTTTCAGTTAATGCCAATTACATAACCTGTGCACAATTCTCCCTGTCTCCTTTCTCTGCCAGGACAGTGCTAAACCCACAAAAATGAGTCTGCTGTCAAGTGATTGATTTAACCTGCCAGCTTGTGAGCAGAGTAATTAGCTTGGCCCTAAGGTGTCCTTTAAAACCCATATACAATTAGGATTGGCTTGGGGATATATTGCAATAACCAGAAAGCATGAAAAAGTGCAAATATGTCCAAATTAATATTTTATTTGTCCTCAGGCACCTCTGAACATTGAAAAAGTCCTGTTAATTATTTTTCTTTGTTGAACCAATATAAAATACATCTTGGCAGGGTGCGCCACAAAAGTCACTAAATTATCCTATGCTTATCCCTCTGGTACCTTGGTGTAAAAAAAGTCTGACTTGACATTTTAAGTATTTATTCAGCACTCAAACAGTAATACAGCACAAGAAAAATCCCATACCAATCTGGAAAACTAGAGAAAATTATAATAAATAATTTGACACCAATGACAATTACATCCAATCAATAGAACTGAAGTCATGATTTTTTAATCAAAAATAGTGCCTAAAAGATCAAAGCGCTAACCTGGGGCATCCTGTTATTGCTAAACGCGATGGAGCGCAGTTCGTATACATGAGTTGGAATGGGCCCTGTGTCTGCTAATCTTTCAGTGGGTCAAAGCAACCGATGATGTCCAAGGAGGCGACATCATTGTCTGGGAGCTGCTGGAGGAAGTCACAGTGAAAATTTTTATGTTCGGACTTTGACACTTTTTTGAAAGTCAAAAGCTTCCAGCAGGAGAATGATGCAGGCTGTAGTCGAAAAGGGCTCCATGAGGACGGATACCCTTTCTGAGAAGCCCTGCTAAAAATTATTTGCTGCTACAGAGAAGAGCTTAGTGGGAGTTACCGCAAAGTCAGGTTGTTCGGCATTGCACCTCGGGATGATCAGAAAGCAGGAAGGTCCCACTTTCCTGTTGGTTCTCCAGGCATTTTTTAGTGGAAACTTTTCAACATCCCTAGTTTCAGACTTTGACTTTTTGGGAACATTTAAAAGAGCACACCCCTCCTCCCCCCAGTGCCTTGAGACCCTTGCGGGTAAGAAGTCACACTTTACAAGTCACTTGATTCATTGATTGAATTGTTCAAGGTTGTGGAAGTTGTGTCCCTGTAGCTCAGAACAGAGGCCAGCCAACTCACTCTTGGAGTCCTGGGATCAAGTACACAGGCAGGCCTCATGCAGCAGGCTAGTCCACTGAGAGTACAAGACAGGCTTTAAACAGCAGGACAATCGTCTGGTGGCAGCAGGGCTGTCTTCTAGGGTACAAAGCAGGCCTTACTCAGCAGAGAAGTCCTCTGAACTACAAGGCAGTCCCCAGGGCAGTCCTTCGCATATCCAGGAGTGAACTGAAGGGTTGGTCTCAAGTTAAAATATGTATACCTGGTGTCAGCCTTTGAAGTGGGAAAAACTTCTAGGCTATCAGCCGATCTGGTTCTGGACATTTCTTTTTGTCACCTTCAAAGGCCCCAAGTGGTTTAAGCTGATAATACGCAAGTGTCACAAACTGTTATGTGTGTGCTGGAGGCAGCTCTTCGAAATGTAAGTGTAAGAGAGGTAACAGCTCCACTGCACCCATTCTGGCAGGATGGCCCACCCTACAAAAACCTAGTCCTCATACCCTCACTGTGTGGAAGGAATACACATGGGCCAACTGCCAACTATTCACAGCAATATGACCAAGGATACAGGCTGCAGGCACCAAATGGTTAGGACAAGAAGATGCCAACTAAAAGTGGCTTTTTCACAATTGTGGCCTAAAATCCTGCTTTATCATTAAAGAGGATTTTAAATTACAGTTCTTTTGGTTCCAAACCTGGCATGTTTCCACCTGTTCTGAATCTAAAGTTAGCACTTATTAAGGATACTGAAGTGGGTGGCACAATGCATTCTGCAGGTCCAATAATAGCATTTAATCCACTAGTAGCATTTAAGTTACAGGCCCTGGATGGATGTAGTACCACTTTACTGGGAACTTCAAAGTAAATTAAGTGAGCTAATTGAGTGTAAGCCAATTTTACCATGTTTAAAGGAGAGAGAATTTTAGCACTGGTTATCAGTGGTAAAGTTCACATGCCTAGTGCCAACAAAAATTAAATTCAGAAAACAGGAGGAGTGAAGGCAATAGATTTGGGGGTGAAACTGTAGAGAAGGCCAAGTCCAACATTTGTGCATACATGTTCTTCTGTACCCAGCTGAAAGCATTTTGCACCGGCTACACAGAGGGCCATATTTTAACCTAAGTAAGCCCTGCTGCCTGTCTACCAGTGTTGATTTTAAACGTACTGCTTTTAGAGTTTTCAATTGTTTTAATTATTTTCACACTTCCTTGTACTGCTGCTAATTTTATATTGTTAGACTGTGGTTTTGGTATTCTCACTGACTCCTACCTGTGCCTTCGCCACTGCTCTTAAATCAGAGAGGATCACACCCCTTTTACAGCCTGATCACATCCCGTTTTGACTCAGCTGAGTGCCGTTTGCGTGGAGGGCATTGTGACCTCTGTTCTGTTTCCGTTAGTTCTTCCAGATTATCTTGCTGCTTCCAGTGGTGAGCAGTCCAGCCTATTGCCGCCAGCACACTACTTAAGCCAGATGATGAGGACGTGCAGCGGATCTAAGTAAACCCTGCTGCCTGTCCACCAAGGTTGATTTTAAACATACTGCTTTTAGAGTTTTCAATTGTTTTTTATTATTTTCATACTTCCTTGTACTGCTGCTAATTTTATATTGTTAGACTGTGGTTTTAGTACTCTCACTGATTCCTACCTGTGCCTTTGCCGCTGCTCTTAACACAGAGAGGATCATGCCCCGTTTATGCCCCGATCACACCCCTTTCTGCTGCGGCTGAGTGCCATTTGCGTGGAGGGCATTGTGTCCCCTATTCTGTTTCTATTAGTTCTTTCGGATTATCTTGATGCTACTGGTGTGAGCCGTTCAGCCTATTACCGCCACCACACCACTTAAGCTAGATGATGGGGATGCACAGTGGACATGCGCAGCGGGCGCGCCGCAAGAGCACCAAAGGCAAGCCCGTCTGTGCCCGTCCGCACCTGGATCAGGCCAAGGGCCAGAAACTCTGGTCCATTGAAGCAAGAACTAGTAAAATACACAGGCAAAGAACTTTCAGACCTTGCCCACATAAGTTCGAGCTCAGGCTGCAACAGACTTACTCTGGACAATGTTTATTTGCAAGAAGGTTATATATGTGCATGTGGTTTTTCCCTCCCGACACAACAGATGGTCAGAGCAGGTCAAACATTAGGCACTAAGTTGAACGCGAAGTACCCAGGAACCCAACTTCTGGCAGAGGTACACTGTGGTCTAATTAATGTCAGATCACTTGCCAAATATAAGTAAGAACCAGCGGACATCATATCTCAATACAACTTGGATGTGCTATTTCTTACTGAGACATGGGCGGACACAGCGTCTGACCCCTATTTCGTGGTTGCAGTCTCCCATATATTTTTATAGTTCAGAATGGATAGATCCATCAAAAGGGGAGATGGGCTGGCGGTAAGATATTGTGGGCATTTTGGAGCCACTTTTTCTCCAGTTTTCACTCTCCATTGTGAAGGACTTTACTTTGCCCTAGAATTAAACTCGAAAAAAACCTTTAGGGGTATCCTTTTATACCAATCCCCCGGCTCCAGAGGCAGCTTTTTTAGTAACTTAGACTCCCTTCTGGAATCCTTCTGTTTTACAAATGAATTCGCAATCCTGGGCAACTTTAATGTATACCTTGAGGATATGACTGATAAAGACCCAGTCAAACTCATGGATACTTTTGGCATGCTTGGACTAGCACAGATGGTACACAAACCTACTCACGAGGCAGGACAGACACTCAATGGTATATTTTCTTCTGTATCAGGCCTGACAGTTAAAGATATATACCCTCTTACCTTTTCAGATCATTCCATAATTTTATTTGAGTGTACGGTCCCAAAAGTACCAGCTGCAGGGGCTGTTAAAATACAGCAAAGTGCTTATAAAGTCTGGAATAAGATGGACAAGGACATGCTGCAATTCCAATTGGATCTGACCCAGCCTACTCTAAGTGCACATGCAGATCAGACAGCCAATGAATACACAGACTGGCTAAATGCTGCCTTTAGGGTTACAGTGCCATCTGCAAAAATTCAAGTAACCGCAATCTACCCTCGGCCCCTCGGTTTACCTAGGCCCTGCGATAAAAAAATAAAATGCTGCAGACTGGAAAGACACTGGAGAACTAAATACGAGATACTAGATACAATTAATTACAAATCTGCATTGGCCAAATATAAAACCTTGCTGATTACTGAAAAAGGGACCATTTTCACCAGATTGAGAGAGCTAAGAATTCAACCAAAAAACTCTTTGGGTGGTAGAGAAGCTCACTTCCTTGCCTAAAAATAAAACCATAAAGAGTAGTCAACGTTTCTGTGATGACATTGCCAGCTCCTTTAGGAATAAAGTCAATGACATCTATGACTTATTTGAAGCTGCACTCACACATGAGCCAGCCAAGGAGTCCTCGAGTACTGAGCCCGGAAAAAAATTCTTTCAGAATTTCTCACAGGTATCAATTGAGCTTGTGGAAAAATAATCAAGAAATTTAAATCTGGATCCCCTCTGGACCCTTGCCCTCCCACAGTTTTGAGAGATATAGCGAAGGAGGTTAGTCCCATCCTGACTAAAACATTTAATAATATGTTTGTCTCTGGTATTTTCCCTGCTCTTTGAAAAGATGCAGCTATCCTTACAATATTAAAAAAATTGAATCTGGATGCATCAAACACAAGCAATTATCGTCCTATTGCCAGGCTGCCACTTCCAGCGAAGTTAGTGGAGAAAATCATGAATAATCAGTTAACACAATTCAGTCAAGAAAATGAATTACTTGATTCGTCTCAGTTTGGCTTCCGTCATGTGCATAGTACATGAGACAGCATTGGTCAAGGCAACAGAAGATATTAGGACAGTGATGGATAACGGAGGTGCTGCGACCCTGATCCTCCTTGATCTGTTGGCGGCTTTTGATACCGTAGACCATGACATACTGCTACTGTGTTTGGAAAAACTAGGGGATAAGGGTTTGGCTCTGTCCTTACTATCGTCTTTTTTAAGGAAAGAAGACAGACAGTGACCCTGGACCAGTTTAAATTAACCACTTAATTGCTTCCTTGTGGGGTCCCATAGGGTTTGTTGCTTAGCCCATCCCTGTTTAACATCTATGGTGCCGATTCTGATGTCGGACGGGCTCAGATCCATCCGACATCGGTCAGGAGCCGTAACCGACCGACCTGCTGTCGTCGGTTACGGCCCTGCAAGTACGATGCGACTGAACAGGGTTTGGTCGCACTCGTATACTTCACAATGCAAGCATGCATTCCAAGCGGAATGCATGCTTGCATTGTGAAAAGCAGGGGTGCAGTTCATCCCTGCACCCTGTGACGGGCACCCCAAGGTGCCTGCCACCGGGTGCAGGGATCCACAGAGGGGCACCATAGGTGCCCCCAGGCCGCCATTCGGCAGCCTTGCACCCATGGGGGCCCTACTGGGGGCCTCCAAAGACAGTTTCCGACTGCCTTTTTGTGCCAGAAAGACCGGCATGAAAAGGCAGTGAAAAACTGCCATTGTACTACCTCGATCGTAAAGAGGCGGCCGAGGGAGTACTGAGGGATTCCCGTACAGCAGACGGGCTCTCCGAGCCTGTCGTCAGCCATCTGGAAATCCGAGTCGGATTCCTTTCCGAATAAGCCCATCGGAATGGCTCGGTCGGAAAGGAATCCGGCCGACGCGTTCCGATTCGGTGGGAAGAGCTCCGACCATCGTTTGGAACCCTTCCAGCCGGAATCGGAATCGGCCTCTATGTGTCGGAACTGGCCCCCCTAATCCAACATTTTGGTTTCAATTTAACATCACATGCCGATGACACACAGATTGTGGTAGCTGCCCATGAAGATCAAGCACCCCCGGCAATACAGTTTCAAAACTGCCTGAGGGAAATTAACAGATGGATTGGCAAGCATTTCCTCAAACTTAATTCGGACAAAACTGAAGTGGTGATCTTTGGTAAGCTCCAATCAAGATGTGACAGACTTTGATGGCCTGTCGAGATCAGAGAGTAACCAAAACCTGTAGAAAAGGCAAACAATCTTGCGTTCCTAATTGACAATAAACTAACTTTCTTTCAGCAAACAAATGCCACTGTTTCGGCCGCCTTCTATTTGATTAGGAAATTGAAGAAGGTTCTTCCCTATATCCCCTTCGATTCCAGGAGGACGGTTGTAACTGCACTGGTATTATCAAAGTTGGATTATTGTAACGGTCTCTATTTGAATATGCAGAAGCAACATCAGAAAAAACTACAGATGGTGCAAAATGCAGCTGCTAGGCTCCTATTAAACCTGCAAAAGCACAAATCAGTCTAAAAGAAATCTGGAAACTTTACTGGCTTCCTGTGGCACAACGTATCAAGTTCTAGACCCTATCTCTAGCCTATAGGGCCCTGAATAACATGGGCCGGTATTCTTGGAAAGCATCTTCTCTTGGTATCATGGTGGCAGACAGTTACGTTCTACTGGCACCAGGCTTATCAGGGTTATGAGGATTCGCACCTCTAGTTGGGGAGGCTAAAGCGTAGGCCATGGTATGGCAAAACTATGGAATATGCTTCCTATGGACATCAAAGCTACCAACAAACTTGCCTCAGTTAGAAAAGGCCTAAAAACTTGGCTATTTCAAAACAGGTTTTCCCTCATATCTTAGGGTTTACGTTTCAGGTTTAGCGCCAAGACATCTCTGGGTATTCATGCGCTTATTAAGTTATATTAACATAATTTAACAATGCAGGCACTAGTAACTATCAGTCAAACCCATTTCAGCAGAAGCATATGGTGGGTGATACTCAATATTGCTGTATCACTCATGGGGGGATGAAAAAACCAGGAGGTTCTAATTAAAAATATTTGGGGGAATGGGTGGGCCACAACTCACTTCCTCACATTTCTACCATGTCCAGCTTTTATATGGAGCGTCAAGAAGGATTTTGGAGGATTCATCCATCCATATACCAATGAGTCATAACTGCATATGTGAATTGCCTTGTTTACCAACATCGTACCTCTCTAAAATGTCCTAAACCCATTCTGAAATGGATGTCATCAGCTTTCCTCAAAGTGAATCCTGAAAGAATGGCATTCAGGCTTATTAAACATGAAAACCTGCCAAAATTCCAAACCGATTGGATAGAAGAACCAAAAGGTTAGCATCCAAATTGGGGTAAGAAGTCAAAGCCTGCCATGAGAATGAACATTGAACACATGGTAAAATGGTCAGAGTAGCGTTGTGTGCATTAAAACACCCAAGCATTAATTTCAACAAGCTGGCTTTTTTGAGACACAATTGTCATCTCTTCCGCAGCACCCCAAAGGACCCTACGATCAGCCCAGCTCTCCTACGACGTGGTTCCCCGCACCAGAAAATCCAGATCGGGAGGATGCTCTTTCTTCTTCCTCAGGGTCAAGGCCTGGAACGACCTTCTGCTCCACCTCAGACAGACAACAGCGCTTTCCATCTTCACATGAAACCTCAAAACCTGGCTCTTCGACAGACCCCCTCCTTGATGGACTGGAACCTGCATCCTCCCCATCCCTAGCACCTTGAGACCCTCACGGGTGAGTAGTAGCCCTTACCAAACGCCGTAGGCTATAGAAAAGCCCTCCTCACTGGAACTCTCCAAAATGCACTTTCTTCTTTACTGAAGGACTTACACTGGCTAACTCTAGCAATAAGTATTACATTTTGTCTGGCCTACCTCAGATGTAAAGCCCTCTGTCTGCAACAAGCAAGTGAAGCAACAAGCCTACATAATACACAAAACAGTTGGGGAGTGGTCAACACTTTAGAAGCAAACAACAAAACTCTTCAATTTAAAATCAAATCAGTTTTGCCAGCTCCATCCTTGGGTAAATCACTCCTTGAAGACAAGGTAGCAGAAATACATTGTATCATTTAGAAAATACTGAAAGCTTTGCTATTTGGAATTCACCTACCTTATTGCCTAATCATTTTTTGTCTTTCCTCAGGATAGTTTAAAGATCATTTCTCCATTTCTTTCTGGATTTCTTGATTGAGTTTCCCCTACGCTCCTGATAATGTAATTCTTCTTGACATGTGTCTTATACTCTTAAACTTACATGTTCACTTGCAGATCCAATCAAATCATTTTCCTATCATCCTCCATGTTTCTTAGTGGGTTTTATATTTCAAGAATTTGTGTGCCTTCTCTGCCTTTGCTTCTGTTCAAGTTTTTATGCTTTTATGGGTATATGCATTCTTGCTGAGCCAAATAAGTAAAAAGGAGATTACTGCCCTCCTAGATGGACATCCCTACCAGATTTCTTTACCCCTCTATACTTCTCCTCAGAGTTTTTCTCTTCCTACCTTTACTTCTTCTGTCCTCTTCCCTCCCATACGTTCTACCAGTCATGCTGTTGTGTGTGCTTTTAGGGTTACTTGACCTTTTAAGGTCTTTCCTTTGTTTAATATATTTCTATGTCTTCAGTCCCATCATTTTTGCTTGCTAAGTGCATTGACACCACTCCTGGAGGTGCAGCACTACATAAATTGCCAGATCATAAAACCTTTTTGACTTGCTCTATTTCATGTCCTTTGTGGTAAGTTATGGTATTGCTTGCTTTAAACACTTTTAACCACTGTATTATGAAAAAAAGGATTCTGAAGGTTGTAATGTGTCACAAGAACATTTATGCATATTTATTGTGTGGAATTTTGTAGCTGTGGGAATGTGCTTTTTATGTTGTTGTGTTTTTTGTATGTATTACCGAAAAATGAGTTTATATTATTTTCAAGTAATGTGCGTCCTATTTTGTTGAAATATGCCTTGTTATGTTTTAAATCTGTTGTTGTGGTGCTTTGTGTTTGTTATCATGTAATGTTTTGTTGTCTAACCTAGAAATGTCAACAAATGTTACATATCTATCCAAAAGCAGCATTACTTTAATGTTCTCTTAGGCAAGTAACCATTTACCACTGTCTAAGGTGATTTAATAACATTGCTTCTTCTCTTCAACTACTTAAGACACCAGTCAGCCCAAAACTGTGGGATAAATGGAGTCTGAATTTAGCGATCACAGTGCTTGCCTAATGTTATACAATCCACAATACTTTAAATAAATAAGCAGCCATACAAAGATAAAAAGGGCTAAACCTGAAAGATATGAATCACAGGAAACATACTGCTAATGAGGTAAAAAAGGTTGGCAAGCACAATCTAAACATAAAACAGTGATGAATAACAAGTGGAAAACAAAAGTACATCAAATAGGCAAACAATAGCAATGCAATGCAAGCATCAATGGCCTGAAAATATCTTAGCCGAAAACATCTCCTTACAATAAACTGCATTTAAATGAACAAAAGCTATTAGTTTATTTAAAGTAAATCTCCTCAAGTGCTCAATAAATTACAATTGGTCTTCCATTCAAAATGAAGACAATGAAGACTTTTGAAGCAACTAGCTGTCAATCAATACATATAAGAATTTCCAGTTTTCAGCAATACAGAGTTTGGCACTACTAAAGCTTCGATAAGTCTTTTTTCAAATGTATTTATTAACTAGAAGTTGCTAAATATCACTGAAACATCTAGTAAAGTGTATATTCTTAATGCCAGTGTCTCTTTTCAATTCAGCCGTCTAAAGTTTAATGACTTATTTACAATCCACTACCATGTGATTGGACTTGTCAAAGGTCAGACGGATCTCCAACATGCTGTGTCTTCTTTTTTTGTGTTTGAAAGCTTTATTAAAGAGTTGATAACAAAAGAAAGATATCAGCATACATTGCAATAGTACAGAAACCATTGAAAAACTTAACACTGCTAATATCGCTTATTAGAAACCTACAAAGCATTTTAAGAGAATTTTTAACATTGAGGGAGGCAATGGGAGGGATAGGCAAGTGAGGAAAAGAGGGGGAAAGGGAGAGGAAGACATAAAAATAATAATATAGACCATACATTATCTAATAATTACGACACATATTCAAATCGTAAAAATCAGCGATGCAAAATTACCATCAGAAAACAAGCAATAATAATAAACAAAACTCATACTGGATAGCAATAGGAGAGAGTTCCAGACGTTCAAGGAGGTTTAAAATTTTCTGCATTGAGACATATAGGTTTCTTTAGGGCCAAGCAGTCCAAATACGTGGTGAGAGGCAACCAGAAAAAATCAACATTACGAACAGGTTTACAAGTGGAGGCAAAGGAGACGTCCAATCTGTGAAAGTGGCATAATGAATTCCACCAGCCTTGTAAGGAAATAGAAGCTAGAGATTTCCAGTTGGAAGAAATATGTTGGAAGGCAAGCGCAAGCGTCAGGTCAAAGAGACCGTGTAGATGAGCAGGGAGATTCAAGGAATCAGAAAGGCTACCCAAAAAGAGAAATGAGTGTGTAAAAGAGGAAGGGAGAGGGAAGATACGAGAGAGGCATGACCACACTTTCCCCCAAAAGGTAGAAACAACTGGGCACAGAAAAAACATGTGGAAAAGGTCAGCATCAGATGAGGAACAAGTCCAGCATTTAGAGTCAGAGGAGGGAGAAAAGCGGGATAAAGAAAGGGGAGAAAGGTAGAGCCTGTGATACAGATAAAATAAGGATTGAGTAAGAGAAGCAGAGCGGGAGATTTTTAAAGATCTGGACCACAGCTTATCCCAAAGAGCAATCGGCCAAGTACAACAGAAATCCGTTTCCCAAGAAAGCTCCACTTTAGATTTGACACGATTGGGATTAGGAGATACAAAAGATTTATAGATGAGAGAAGCTTTAGGGAGTGTAGCAAGAATATTAAGAAGAGAAGGAGGAGGTGACGATGATGATGAGGAGGGAGGAGAGTAATAACGATCAAGGATAATTGCCATGAGGGTTGTGAATTTCCGCAGAAAGGAACGAGGGCACCGAAATAAAAGTTGAAATTGGGGAAAAGAGCAAGGGGATACACCATCAAATAGTTGGTTGACCCACATTACACCCTTTACCCTCCATGCTCTCCAAAAAATGGGTCTATTTTTGAAAAGAATAAGGGAGTTATACCAAATAGGAGAATTCAAGAAGGATGTACGTGTGGCCTCGGAGGGAAGAACCAAAGGACTCAAAAGAGAAGAGGTATGTTTGAATAGGGGGCAAAGAGAAAAAGGATTCCTGGAAGAGAATCGCATCACCTCGGCAAAGGAGAAGGGTAATAGTAAAGATTGTTCAATGAGAAGCCAGAGGGGCGTGAAAGGAGAAAGAGTTGATGAGATCCATCTCGAAGCCTGACGTAAAGAAAAGGATCTATGATAAAGACGGAAATCAGGAAAATTAACCCCACCATTAGATTTAGGCTTACGGAGGGTGGCAATAGAAATTCTGGATTTCTTACCTTTCCAGAGAAAACGAGAAAGAAGAGAATCAATTTTTTTAAAGTAAAATGTAGGGATGTGAACCGGTAGCATAGAGAAGGTATAAATTAAAATAGGGGCAATCATCATTTTAATTGAATCCAAACGACCCCACCAGGAGAGAAAGAGGGGATTCCAGGCTGAGAGCGACTGATCAATCCTGGAAATAACTGCCGACAAATTCAATTTAACCGAGGATGCGATGGAGTTGGAAAACAGAATGCCAAGGTACTTAATCTTGGAGCTACTCCAGGCAAAACCAGTAGCAGAGAAAAGATGGGGGAGACAGGATGAGGTGAGAGGGAGAATTTCGGTTTTGTCCGAGTTGATCTTATAACCGGAAACCAAAGAAAAGGAGTGAAACTCGGATAATAAGGGGGGAACGGAGGACTCAGGGTCAGAAATAAATAGTAAGATGTCATCCGCGTAGGCAGAAAGTTTCAATTGATTAGAGCCATATGGGAAACCAGAAATGGAAGTGTTATTGCGAATGGAGGATAAAAAGGGTTCGAGAGATAAGACAAAAAGAAGTGGGGAAAGAGGACAACCTTGGCGAACACCCCTCTGAAGATTAAAAGATGGAGAGAGTTGTCCATTCACAAGTACCGAGGCCTTGGGGGCAGAGTATAAGAGAGAGATAAGGGATATAAATTTGGGACCAAAGCCATGCCACCGCAATGAAGCGAACAAAAAAGACCAGTCAACCCTGTCAAAGGCCTTCTCTGCGTCAACAGAGATAGCAGCAAGAGGGGTTGAAAGTGAGGGAGCTTTATTTAGAACGTTAAGAAAAAGGCGAGAGTTGTCCGAAGTAAGTCTGCCCTTAACGAAGCCACATTGCTCTTTGCCAATGAGGTGAGGCATAAGGGGGTCTAGGCGCATTGCAAGTAATTTGGCAAAGATTTTGTAGTCTACATTGACTAACGAAATCGGTCGGTAATTTTTACAAAACTGGTGGTCGCGACCTTCTTTGGGGATCAGACAGATTGTAGCATCCTGAAAAGTGCCTTCAGCCTTGCCAGATGAGGAAAATGATTGAAAGAGGGTTAAAAGTTTAGGCAGTAAAATGTCTGAAAAATGCAAATAAAATTCCACAGGAAAGCCGTCAGGGCCAGGGGTCTTCCCTTTAGTAAGGGCTGACAAGGCTGCAGAGAGTTCATGGAGAGAGAGATCGAGGTCAAGGTCCGGAAAATTCAGGTGAGAATTAGACGGTGTAGGGAGCTTCTCAAAATAACTCTGAATAAGGGAAGGAGTGGGAGGACACTCTGGGGTATAGAGATTCTGATAGAACAATTGAAACTGCTCAAGGATTTCTTTGTCTCTGTAAAGAAGACTGCCAGCAGAAGAATATATAGAGTCTATAAGAGTGCGTTCTTTACGGGATTTGAGATAATTGGCCAAGAGCTTACCAGATTTATTGCGTTATCCGTAGTTAGTTTGTTGAATTCTAGCTTAGCTCGCAGGAGATCCGGTGACATAAATTTATCAGAAGAAGTGTAGAACTGGTGCTCCAAAGTTTTTATATGGGCCAGGGAGGATTTCCGCTTTTGAGTAAACTGTTTCTTCTTCCGAGAGACAAAGTCAATGATGAAACCCCTCGCAGAGGCTTTAAAGGAATCCCACAGAGTGTGGGAGGAAATACTAGGGTCTGAATTAAGAGAGAAAAATTCCTCAACGAAAGAGCGAAAAGAAGAAGAAAAATTGGGATCAGTAAGAAGTGCACTGTTAAAGCGCCAACGGGAAGGTTTAGGAAGTGGTGGGAGTAGGTCAAAATCTGTCACAATGGGAGCGTGGTCCGAGATGACAATAGGTTCAATGGAAGAAGACAGAACATTCTGAGATAAAGAATTAGAGAGGAAAATATAGTCAAGGCGAGAGAAAGATGAGTGAGGAGGAGAGAAAAAGGAATAGTCCAACGTGTCAGGGTGTGAAAGACGCCAAGAATCAATAAGGTGTGATTGTGAAATAGTATTAAGAAATTGTTTGTGGGGTTTGTGTGGTGTGAAACGGACTGTGGATTTACGGTCGAGGAACGGATCAACAATCTGGTTGCAGTCACCACCAAAAACAAATGATACATCCTTATATTGAACACATTTCTCTGTAATCAAAGGCCAAAAAGAAGAGTCTGCTTGCACAGGCCCATAGACATTAAAAACAGTCAAAGGGATAGAGTTTATCAGTAATTTGGCCAGTACCCAACGACCTTCAGAGTCCGTCTCCTGGGACAGAACCGTACATTTAAGCCTCTTGTGACAAAGGATAGCAACTCCATTCTTTTTGTTGTCAGAGGGTGAAAATAAAACTGTACCCACCCAACTTCTTTTTAACTTCAGAGATTCAACATCATTAAGATGAGTTTCTTGCAAGAGAGCAATATCTGGATTGTAGGAGGCCAAATGGGACAAAACTCTCTGCCGCTTAATGGGGTTAATAAAACCTTTTACATTCCAAGTAATAACTTTGAATTAACAAATAACATAGAGTCAAATAGGACAGAAGAAGTAAAGAAGAAGAGGCAAACGCAAAAGACAAGTCGAAAAGGAGAAAACTTTGAGAAATATCGATAAAGTAGGTTGAGAAAAGAGGGAAAGAGGTAAAGAGAAACAAAGGAGAATCGAAATTGATCAACCAGTACAAGGGAGAGAAAGGGAAAAAGGAAGCGGGAAAGGAAAGCAAGTACAAGGAGAGACAGCACATATCCCAAAGGGATGACTGAGGAAAACATACCTGAGGGGAGTACGAAATAGGACAACGGGGAGATGGCGACACTCAACGAGACAGATCCCCCAAGACGGGAGACCAGGCCGGATCGCACCGGAACAAAGAACATAACCGAAGAGCCAGGTGGAGAGGAAGTCGGTCCATCTAGACAAATGAATAAAGAATGAGTAACATTTGAGAACATGAAGACATACTATGATGATCCAAGGGTGAAAATTCAAAAGCGACACATAAAAGAAAGAATTGAGAAAGCGAAGAGCAGAGGGGTCAAAAAGGATTGTTGAAGGACAAAAACTAGACACAATTATTAGACAAAGGATTGAGGGTATTTGAAGTTAGAAACATGTGAGTAAGAAAATATATTTATAATCTAATACGGAGAAAATTAAAAAACGGAAACAGAAACAGGGACAGAAGTGGATGACCTGTAAGGGAAGCAAAAGTTAGACATTTCAAGTAATCTGAAAGTGTAAAACAATTAAACAATCAGCCACAAGAAGAGGAGGAGGTCTCCATAGCAGAATTAGAACGGATGTGAATGAAGTTTTTGAGCTCAGCAGGATCCTGGAAGGTCCAAGTCTGATTCTGGTATGTAACTTTGAAAGTGCATGGGTGAAATAAACCAAATCTAGCACCAAGGGACCTCAATGGAGCTCGCAGGGACAAAAATTCCTTCCGACGAGAGGCAGTAGCATTTGAAACATCTTGGGAAAGATATACTCTCTGACCCAACCAGGAGATCTGACGCTTGGCTCTGGACGCTGAAAGGACAGAGAGAAGATCTGTGAACTTCAAAAAAAGGATAATGACTCCCCTTGGCCTGGTTGATGTAGACGAGCGAGGACCAAGTCTATGCGCTCTCTGAATATTGAGGGAGGTGGTGGATGGCATGTCCAAAAGCTTCGGGAGAAAGGAGGAGAAAAAGAGCACAGGGTCGTCCCCTTCTAAAGATTCCGGTAAACCATAAATACGGAGATTGTTCCTCCTGTTCCTGTTTTCCAATTCTTCCGTGTGCTGCTGTAGCGCCAGAACAGATTTTTCTAAGGAGGAGACCCTCTGGGAAGTAGAATGAAGGTCCGAAACCTGTTGCTCCACAGCAGTAACTCTGTTGTCCAAAGATGACCATTTCTCCTCAAGAAGCTGCATCTTACTATTGGTCTCCTCAACAAAAGGCCGAAGGGCACGAATTTCCTCAAAAAGCATCTCCATGGAAATAGGGGATGATGGCTTCTCTGACGACGAAGCATCTTGTTTGAGGCGCTTAGAAGATGAAGCTGACGGAGGTGAGGATTTGTTTAAAGGCGGTTGTGTTGAGGAGGAGCGAGGGAGGGTTACTCCCGCCATTGGTGCTACCTTGGGAGGAGAGTCCGCCGTTGAGTGAGGTGAAGAAGTTACCACAGGAGAGTTCCCCGAAGGGGTAAAGACAAATTTTGGATTACGTAACTTGCCCATAGAAGCCAATCAGGAATGACAAGCAGCAAGCAAGAGGACGACTGTGAGGTAAGACCAAAAAAGTGAAGGCCTTCAGTCGCATAAAGGTGAAGCAATAACCATAGGAGAGCTTGTGGGGTGAGTAAAGAAATGTTCCAGAATAAACAGCGACAAGCCAGTGCCAGACTAAGCAAAAATGAAGAGTGCAGGGTCAGTAACCAACCAGGTCATGGGTGCCCCTCGTCAGAGGTAGTGATGAGCGTAGTCAAAAAGGAGGCAGGAACATAGCAAGAAAGTCAATTATCCAAGATGGCGGAGTAAGGGTCCGTGCAGAGCAGCTCGCCCAGAGGCTTCGTCCCTCCCTCTGCTCAGACACAATGCTTGAGCTGAACTGAATTACGGAGGATAGACCCCCTCACACAGACGGAGAAAGTAGAGGATTATACTTCTTGAGCTACAATTGCAAAAGAAACGGCAAAAGAAACGGCGAAGGGGTGGTTTTACCCGATGTTAAATCCAACGGAAACGGTCCAGTTACTCCGACGCACGTTACAAGGTCTGCGAGGGAGTTCTGGGCTCGGCTGGTTTGGCCTTAGGTTTGGTCCCAGGCTTCGGGCTTTTGCTTTCCCTCACCTTGCTTGGTGTTCAAAGAAGATGCCTCCGAAAAACCAGTCCCGCCTAAGAAGGAACAGTAAACAAACAACGGGAGCCACGGTCCCACTGGTTATAACGGGGCGAGCGGCAGTAACTGTGTTACCCTCGGTCACTCCGGCGAGAGTTGTAGGAACCGAGGGATTAAAGAACAAAGTGCCTCACGCTGAATTCGAGAAACCGGCTGAGAAAACGATTTCACCCCTGACGCTAACTGAGCTTGCTGAGCCACAGTCGTACGAGAAAGGAAACACGGATAAACAGGTACTGAGGTCACCCAAATCAGGTTCACATGCTCGAAACACAGTTAAGTCGACTGGAGAGGGGGGGCTGGGCCAGGGCGAAATAGCTGGCTTCTTAAATGTGGAAACTATACTGAAAGATCCCTTGGGTACTAAGGAGGTTCAATTAGACAAATCGAATGCCGATAGCATACTGGGGGCTAAACATGAAAAGTTTACAGCCAGTGATACACGGACAGCATCTGATACAGTTTCCACTGACTCAATTCTCCCATTAAAGGATTGCACGCCGGCCGGAGCACAAATGACAGTTACAATGTCTCCTATAACTTCCGAAACAACTGAAACAATTGAAGCCCTTTCACCCGGCACAAATCCCGTTTTGCAGGCTTCTGGGGGGCCCTGCGCCGAGATACTGGGTTTTACCTCGATCATTGAATCGGCTGCCAAACCTCAAACGGGGATACGGGAGGCTCGGACCTGTGAGGCAGATGCACGCATCCAAGTGGGGAAAGAGCTGCCAGTGGAGATCGTGGAGTCTACGAGGGTAACGGACTTTGTAGAGCATTCCGGCACCACAGATTCCATTGATCAGGACTCTTTTGAGGAACTGGATGATGAGACAGAGGCAGAGGATGAGGTGGGGGAAAGGCGAGAAAGAGACTGTAAGGCCAAATCATATGGTGTTAGAGGTCGTAAATTTAAAGGCAAGCCTAAGTTTAAAAGAGGAGGAAAGACGGATGCCTTATCAAACCGGCTTACTATAAATAATGCTCAAAGCCTTAAGAAAAAGCAGCCAGACAAGAGTCCTTTAAGGAAATGGATAGAAACTAAAGGTCTTGTTAAAAATATGACTTTGAGACTATCTGGAAATAGCTTTACTGAACCCTTAGAAAATGGAGAGTCACTATCTCATTCTTCCGCTCGCCCTGCTACTGCTACTGTTTTGCCTAGCCCACCTCTTGGACACTCGGGTGACTCTCAAGTGCAAGCAGCTATAAATCCGCAATACAAAGCAATAGTAGCTCATCCATCGACATGTGAAGCCCTTGCCCCATCCACTGAGAGACATACACCAGTAATAATACCTCTTCCACTCTCTCAAGTGAAACACTCTTGCACAACCGAAAAGGGATCAAGGCAAGAAGGGGCTGAACCTTCCTCAGTAGATATTATTCTACAGATTTTAAATGATCAACGGGCCGAAGCCCAAGAACACTTTCTTCAGCTGAGGGAGGACAACAGCAAACTGCAAGTATCATTACAAGAACTGACTTCTAAATTGGGGGGGGTCTCTCAGGATATTGCTGGACTTCAACAACGGGTGGTGGAGATTGAAGAGCTTAGTACGAAAACGATATCAACAATTGACAAACACGACATACAATTGACTGCGCTTGAACTAAAAATTGAAGATTTGGAAAACCGGCAGAGACGTTCCAACCTGAGACTTTTTGGGATACCTGAAGGGTCCGAGGGGTCTGACCCCAGGGCCTACTTAGTAGGGGTTCTCCAGAAAGCCTTCCCAGACTTGGCAGACTGGGACTGGGACTCACAAATACAGCGCGCACATCGCCTTCCCCTGGTACTGAGGAACAGGGGAAACCAGTTCCCACGTCCTTTTTTGATTTTTTTTGGCAATTTTTTACTCCGCCAAGCAGTCTGGCAGAAAGCACGCCCTAACTCCCCCATAGTTATTGGGGATCTTTCAATCTTTGTTCGCTCCGATCTCAGCAAGGAATCGATGGATAAACGGTGGAGATTCCGTAAATTGATAGATCCTATCAAATCTAGCGGGGGCCAGGCGTTCTTACAAGAACCGGCTCGGTTAAAAGTCATTAAAAACGGATATACTCATTATTTTAATGATGTTAAAGCAGCTGAAGCATATGTATCTAGCGTCTATACAGACAAGAATTAGTTAAGAGGGGGAGGGAAAGGAAAGAAATTTAATTTAATTTACAAATGTACATTTATAATTGCAAGGTCTTCCTCCACAAACTTGCTGACAGCTGATGGATTTCACTATTTAGTTTTACGAATAGGACGCTTGTAGGATATATAGGATCGTACTTAAAGAAATAATGGTTAACCCTATTGGAACATCTCCAATTACTGATATTATGATAAGTCTTCATTAAGGGGGGGTAAAATCCTTTTTTTCTTTTCTTCTTTATCTAGTTATCTATCCTTTTTTATTTATTTATTTATTCATTTATTTTTTTTTCTCAGCAGAGGGAGGGAGTCTGGAGCTCTCTTGGGTGTCCAGCTACTGCAGCTGCCCTTCCAGCGGCAGCTGTTACTCAGGGGCGGTTCTTCCCCGGCTGGGGCAGGAACCAGGAGGGAGGGAGGGAGGGGGGGGGGTTGGGGGGTGGAGGAAACACTGTAAAAAAATGTACGCAGGCTGACGAAGATGGATTTTGCGAACTCATATCAATTCTTTTTTTTTCTTCTCTATTTGTGCTTATAATACAAGTAATAGGAAATGTATTGGGGTATCTTGTGCCTGATTTTGTGCTTGAAGGTAGGCTTTGCTTCTCTCTTAACAATGAATGAAATAAAGTGTTTAGCCTGGAACGTAGCTGGACTGAATCGTAGAAATAAGAGATCCCTAATTACAGAGGAATTAAAATTACACAACCCCCATATCGTTCTTCTTTCTGAGACACATATAGCCGGGAAAGATAAAAAACTACTTAATCAGTTGGGTTATGATACTGTGACCTGCTCGAGCCTGGGACACTCTATTAGAGGAGTGGCCATTCTAAAGGACAAACGTTTCAGAGCTGAGGTATTACAGACTCTTTGTGATAACGATGGCAGATGGGCGATTGCACAGCTTTGTTTCGAGAATTTTAAATATGTCCTATGTGTGGTCTATGGCTCTAATACGGATGAACCAAGGGTTTTTGATCAGCTGAATATCAAACTTTTGGACTGGGAGGGAGAACTTATCGTTATGGGGGATTTTAATTGCATAATGGATTATAAAATAGACACAACTAGGCCCGGCTCCTTTCAAAGGATGCGTAAAACTAGGTCATCTATTTTTGACCTATGTCGTATCCATAATATCAAAGATGCTTGGCGACACTTATATCCAAAATCACCAGGCTACACATATTACTCAGCACCCCACAAAATGTGCTCAAGATTGGACATGGCACTAATAAGTGATAATTTGTTAAAGATTTGCACTATGATTTTATGCCCCCGCATCTCCTCTGACCACAACGCGATAATTCTTATAATTACCAAACCACACAATAAGACTTTACCTAGACCGTTCTCTTTTCCCAGATATTTGATCTCAGACTCGCAATATCTGACACAGCTTAAACTACATCTCACAGAATTTATAGACATTAATATACATTCAGCCTCGTGCAGTACGGTATGGGATGCTTGTAAAGCAAGTATTAGGGGCTTCACTCAAGCATATATATTTAGACAAAATTTGGAACGCAAAAAACGCAACGCCCAACTAATACTAAAAATAACTACCCAAGAAGAATTATTGGCTTCAGCGCTTCAATCAAACTCACCACTGACTACAGAAGTAGGACTTAAACTTGGAATTTTAAAAAATGAAGCTAAAACTAAGCTCATTCAAAAGAGCAGCATTAATATACATAAATTTAAAATAGCACAATATGAGGGAGGGGACAAAATCGGGAAAATTTTGGCTTATAAAGTTGCTGAGGACAGAGCCCGCACTCTGATTACAGGAATTCGAGGGGATGATAATAACATCTATAATCAACCAATGGATATAATAAAACAATTTGCTGACTATTACAGAAAGCTGTATACTCCGGAAAACACCCCCAACCCAGACGCAATTAGGGATTATTTGGACAAACACATAACTAACTTACAGCCCATACTGGGGATTGACTCTCTGTCGGATAACATCACAATGGCAGAATTACACCAGGCTATATCTTTGCTACCTGCAGGGAAGGCGACGGGGGAGGATTTAATACCTCTGGAAATATACAAAGTATGTTTAGCCGAACTGGAGTCTCTTTTTTTGAAGGTATTGCAATCAGTTGGGCTCAATGGGAAAACACCCAAGTCATGGAATAGGGCGAAAATAATTTTTTTTTTAAAGAAAGATAAACCAAAGGAGGAGAGGGGGTCATACCGACCTATATCCTTGATAAATTCTGATGCAAAAATATATGCTAAAATTCTGGCACTGAGACTGGCTCCTATTCTACCCAATATTATTAATCCACAACAACACGGATTTATAACTGGAAGAGACACTACCATACATGTTAATATGGCTATCACGGCATTTGATGTAGCAGAGCAGGAGTCCACCCCACTTGGCATGATCTTGCTAGACGCGGAGAAAGCTTTTGACCGAGTGGGGTGGGACTACTTATGGTCCGTTCTGTCTAAGATGGGGTTTGGGGGTCAATTTCTAAGGGGTATACAGGCTCTCTATGACAACCCAACGGCATGTATTGGTTACGGGGGCTTGACCTCCTCAGATTTTTTAATACTCCGTGGCACACGGCAGGGATGCCCTCTATCACCCCTGCTATTCGCCCTTTCATTAGAACCGTTTTTGTCTGCTCTTCAGTCCCAAACCCAAATTGAACCTTTTAATTCCGGCTCACAAACGCTTAAAATAACTGCATACGCCGATGATATTGCAGTTTATTCACAAGATATTGAGGAGGCATTAAAAGGTATTGTTTTCGAGGCTAATACATTCGGGGATATATCTGGGTATAAACTTAACTATCAAAAAACTCAGGTTATCGCTAATTATACCCCAGCTTCTCCGGTCCCCGAGATTTGCAAAAATGCTACATACCTAGGTGTTAAACTCACAGCTAAAATTCAAGAAATCAATAAGTTGAATTATAATACATTAACAAAATCGACTATCTTATTATTAAAAAAATGGCACAGATTACCCTTGAATTTAATTGGGAGAATCAATTTGATAAAGATGAAAATATTACCTAAATATTTGTATTTATTTCGCTCTATCCCATTGACTTTAAATAATATGTTCTTTAAACAGTTAGATGCTGCATTTAGTAGATTTATTTGGGGTTTTAAAAAAGCAAGAAGATCGCTCAATCTTCTGAAAAATAACACAAACATGGGAGGTCTTAATTTTCCTGATTTCAAGATGTATTTTTGGTCCGCTTTTGTGCTGCGTATTCGCTCTTTACTTAAACAAGAAGGAACACTTTTTTTTCATACTTTTATGTTAAAACATGATTCAAATATGTTTTTGCTACGTGCTAACGACCCTAATTACTACAAAAGAGTGAAATTTAAGACTGCTAAAGCTTTAATAAAGATTTGGGACAATATATCAAAACACTGCAAAATCACCTATTTTCACTCAAAGTTACCGCTGTGGGGTAACCCGGGTCTGCCGGGAATATTCAACGATAACAGTGCTTATAGAGGGCTAGGACGGGTATAAGTGTCTTAGGAGACCTTTTTGGTACACATGGATTTTTAGATTTTAATACCCTTAAGATGCTATATGATATTCCTGAAACTATGAGATACAAACATTTACAGATACATGATTACTTGATTAATAAAAAACAACTTACGACGGTCTTAGATAGCGATATATTGAATTACTTATAATCAGCTAAAAATAAATCAGTAATAAGTGATACTTATCGTCTTCTAACCAGCTTTAAAGTAAATGATTGCTCTAAATTAGCTGACAAATGGGGAAAGCTAATAGGCATAAATATTACATCGAGGGAGATAGAGTGTTCCTTGACAAATATCAATAAAAGGGTTCGCTCTTCTAGTTTAAGACTTCAACAGTTCAGAACGAGCTGTATGTTATATTACACGCCCAAAATAATAGCTAAGTGGTCTCACAACAACTTATATAGCGATCGGACAAAATGCCCTAAATGCTCGGCCGAGGCCGTTGATCTGGTGCATATGTTGTTCTCATGCCCTACTTTTGGGACTTTCTGGGGGGACATTCAAAGAGTTTTAAAAATTAAGACGGTTCAACTACCCTCATTCAACGCTGCCTCGGTCTTGCTGGATATATACCCCATCTCTTTTCCACAGGAAGGCCTGGCCTCAATCCTTATGTCTTGCGCTAAGTTAACACTGGCCAGAGCTTGGACCCGCCCTGATCCACCTACGGTATGGGACTGGTGGACACTGGTAACTGAGATTCACTCGATGGAGTTAGCATTAGCAAATTTAAGAGGGATACGCTCTTTGAGTAAATATGAAAAGAATTGGGGAACTTTTATGGAATGATCCGGCTATCTTGATTTTGTTTAGTACTACGAAACATTCTCTCTTATTCTTTTTTTTTTTTTGTTATATTTACAAATGTATGCATCATTGTATATCATTTCTTTTGTCTTTTGTCAGTCTGTTTACAAATAAAAAAATTTAAATTAAAAAAAGAAAGTCAATTATCAGAGATTACCTCATTCCAGCCACGTGGGGCAGCACAGGCAAGAAGATATCCATGTGGCAGGGCAGTGCCCAAAAAGGATGAAACAGCATTCAGGAGGCGTATAACCCTAAAAAAAGGGTAATGTGGAGCAAATGTAGCCAAGCCAGCAGAAAAACGAGCATCGCGCCTCAAACAAAATGGCGGCCGCTCTCTGAGGAGAGAACGAACACGGCGAGAAAAGAGGCAGCCCGGCCCTAAAAATGCATCAAAAAGCGCTCACCCGAAGCGCGCTGCATTCCGACATGAAAAATCAATGTCCGTGGTGGTGAAATGCTCTCCGGAGAAGAACCGGGGCAAAGGAGAAGCTCCGGTGCGTCGGAGGTCCCGCGTCAGGCGGCCATCTTGGTCGGCGTCGTGGCCACGCCCCCCAACTGTGTCTTCTTTTAAACTCAGCTTTTACTCACCTGATAGATATGGATCATAAAAACACAATGGGGCATATCATCAAGCCCCGGAGATAAAATTATCGCCTCTTTAGCGTCCGTTTTCGGACGGAAAGCAGCGATAATTTTATCGCCTAATCAGCAAGGTCAAGGTATCGCTTGAATACTTGCATTATCACCCTTTCCCTCAATGCCTATCTTTGCATCTCTAATGAGATGCAAAGTGGGCGTTCCTGCCCTGACATAACTGGAGAAATGTCGCTAAGCAACATTTCTCCAATTATCAATGGGCACGCTAACCTGCAGAGCGACAAGCAAAGTAGCGATAACATCTGTTATCGCTACTTTCCTTACGCCTGCCTTAAGATTGACTTAGCCATGCTATCCTATGTAATGTGGATATCATGGCTAAGTATGCCTTGCCCTATCAGCAAGCTTTCGCCAAACTTGTGCGATTATCGCTGTATTTCCTGCGATAATCGCACAATTGGCAGCTTGCGCTCTGAATTTTATCGCTTTGGAGATAAGCGTTGCTGATAGCACGCTATCTCCGCGATAAAATTTAGTGTTGGCCGGCGATAATTATCCTCGCGCTAACAGCGCTGAGCGATAATTATCTCATGGCCTTGATGATATGCCCTGATATTTCTAATTACATAAATGCGACAGACAATTTGAAGAACACACTAAACATGAATCAATGATGAAAACAGAAGAAAAATGTGTGAGAAAGTAGATTATCAGCTGGAATGTATGGTAGTGCACGCAGAAGATAGATTTACATAAGCGTGTCATTGGGGCAGGGCATGCGCCGAGTCTGCAAGCTCAAGCAAAACATTTGTATTTAAAGTAACTGTGAACAAATGAAGCACAAAAAAGAAGCGCATTCTTTTACCTATATGGGCATTTAATTTACAATTGCCCCCTTTGATCGTTTGCATTTAAATGACAAACAAAGATCAAACAAAAAATAAAATTGAAGGTCACATGTAACTTACATGTGACCTTCAATTTTATTTTTTGTTGTAAGGCTTCCAAGTTCACAAGAGGAAGTTATTGCTGTTCAATGAAAACCAAAAGAGCGTGTTAAAAGACCATTGGTTTTATAATGTAAATAATTTCTATTGACATGTGATTAATGAAAAACTAGGGGATAAGAGTTTGGCTCTGTCCTTACTATCGTCTTTTTTAAGGAAAGAAGACAGACAGTGACCCTGAACCAGTTTAAATTAACAACTTAATTGCTTCCTTGTGGGGTCCCATAGGGTTTGTTGCTTAGCCCATCCCTGTTTAACATCTATGGTGCCGATTCTGATGTCGGACGGACTCAGATCCGTCCGACATCGGTCAGGAGCCGTAACCGACCGACCTGCTGTCGTCGGTTACGGCCCTGCAAGTACGATGCGACTGAACAGGGTTTGGTCGCACACTCGTATACTTCACAATGCAAGCATGCATTCCAAGCGGAATGCATGCTTGCATTGTGAAAAGCAGGGGTGCAGTTCATCCCTGCACCCTGTGACGGGCACCCCAAGGTGCCTGCCACCGGGTGCAGGGATCCACAGAGGGGCACCATAGGTGCCCCCAGGCCGCCATTCGGCAGCCTTGCACCCATGGGGGCCCTACTGGGGGCCTCCAAAGACAGTTTCCGACTGCCTTTTTGTGCCAGAAAGACCGGCACGAACAGGCAGTGAAAAACTGCCATTGTACTACCTCGATCGTAAAGAGGCGGCTGAGGGAGTACTGAGGGATTTCCGTACGGCGGACGGGCTCTCCGAGCCTGTCGTCAGCCATCTGGAAATCCGAGTCGGATTCCTTTCCGAATAAGCCCATCGGAATGGCTCGGTCGGAAAGGAATCCGGCCGACGCGTTCCGATTGGGTCGGAAGGGCTCCGACCATCGTTTGGAACCCTTCCAGCCAGAATCGGAATCGGCCTCTATGTGTCGGAACTGGCCCCCCTAATCCAACGTTTTGGTTTCAATTTAACATCATATGCCGATGACATACAGATTGTGGTAGCTGCCCATGAAGATCAAGCACCCCCGGCAATACAGTTTCAAAACTGCATGAGGAAATTAACAGATGGATTGGCAAGCATTCCCTCAAACTTAATTCGGACAAAACTGAAGTGGTGATCTTTGGTAAGCTCCAATCAAGATGGGACGGACTTTGGTGGCCTGTCGAGATCAGAGAGTAACCAAAACCTGTAGAAAAGGCAAACAATCTTGGGTTCCTTATTGACAATAAATTAACTTTCTTTCAGCAAACAAATGCCACTGTTTCGGCCGCCTTCTATTTGATTAAGAAATTGAAGAAGGTTCTTCCCTATATCCCCTTCGATTCCAGGAGGACGGTTGTAACTGCACTGGTATTATCAAAGTTGGATTATTGTAACGGTCTCTATTTGAATATGCAGAAGCAACATCAGGAAAAACTACAGATGGTGCAAAATGCAGCTGCTAGGCTCCTATTAAACCTGCAAAAGCACAAATCAGTCTATAAAGAAATCTGGAAACTTTACTGGCTTCCTGTGGCACAACGTATCAAGTTCTAGACCCTATCTCTAGCCTATAGGGCCCTGAATAATATGGACCGGTATTCTTGGAAAGCATCTTCTCTTGGTATCATGGTGGCAGACAGTTACGTTCTACTGGCACCAGGCTTATCAGGGTTACGAGGATTCGCACCTCTAGTTGGGGAGGCTGAAGCGTAGGCCATGGTACGGCAAAACTACGGAATATGCTTCCTATGGACATCAAAGCTACCAACAAACTTGCCTCAGTTAGAAAAGGCCTAAAACTTGGCTATTTCAAAACAGGTTTTCCCTCATATCTTAGGGTTTACGTTTCAGGTTTAGCGCCAAGACATCTCTGGGTATTCATGCGCTTATTAAGTTATATTAACATAATTTAACAATGCAGGCACTAGTAACTATCCGTCAAACCCATTTCAGCAGAAGCATATGGTGGGTGATACCCAATATTGCTGTATCACTCATGGGAGGGATTAAAAAACCAGGAGGTTCTAATTAAAAATATTTGGGGGAATGGGTGGCCCACAACTCACTTCCTCACATTTCTACCATGTCCAGCTTTTATATGGAGCGTCAAGAAGGATTTTGGAGGATTCATCCATCCATATACCAATGAGTAACAACTGCATATGTGAATTGCCTTGTTTACCAACATCGTACCTCTCTAAAATGTCCTAAACCCATTCTGAAATGGATGTCATCAGCTTTCCTCAAAGTCAATCCTGAAAGAATGGCTTTCAGGCTTATTAAACATGAAAACCTGCCAAAATTCCAAACCGATTGGATAGAAGAACCAAAAGGTTAGCATCCAAATTGGGCTAAGAAGTCAAAGCCTGCCATGAGAATGAACATTGAACACATGGTAAAATGGTCAGAGTAGCGTTGTGTGCATTAAACAACTCAAGCATTAATTTCAACAAGCTGGCTTTTTTGAGACACAATTGTTATCTCTTCCGCAGCACCCCAAAGGACCCTATGATCAGCCCAGCTCTCCTACGACGTGGTTCCCCGCACCAGAAAATCCAGATCGGGAGGCCGCTCCTTCTTCTTCCTCAGGGTCAAGGCCTGGAACGACCTTCCGCTCCACCTCAGACAGACAACAGCGCTTTCCATCTTCACAAGAAACCTTAAACCTGGCTCTTCGACAGACCCCCTCCTTGATGGACTGGAACCTGCATCCTCCCCACCCCTAGCACCTTGAGACCCTCACGGGTGAGTAGTAGCCCTTAACAAATGCCGTAGGCTATAGAAAAGCCCTCCTCACTGGAACTCCCCAAAATGCACTTTATTCTTTACTGAAGGACTTACACTGGCTAACTCTAGCAATAAGTATTACATTTTGTCTGGCCTACCTCAGATGTAAAGCCCTCTGTCTGCAACAAGCAAGTGAAGCAACAAGCCTACATAATACACAAAACAGTTGGGGAGTGGTCAACACTTTAGAAGCAAACAACAAAACTCTTCAATTTAAAATCAAATCAGTTTTGGCAGCTCCATCCTTGGGTAAATCACTCCTTGAAGACAAGGTAGCAGAAATACATTGTATCATTTAGAAAATACTGAAAGCTTTGCTATTTGGAATTCACCTACCTTATTGCCTAATCATTTTTTGTCTTTCCTCAGGATAGTTTAAAGATCACTTCTCCAATTCGTTCTGGATTTCTTGATTGAGTTTCCCCTACACTCCTGAGAATGTATTTCTTCTTGCCATGTGTCTTATACTCTTAAACTTACATTTTCACTTGCAGATCCAATCAAATCATTTCCCTATCATCCTCTATGTTTCTTAGTGGGTTTTATATTTCAAGAATTTGTGTGCCTTCTCTGCCTTTGCTTCTGTTCAAGTTTTTATACTTTTATGGGCACATGCATTCTTGCTGAGCCAAATAGGTAAAAAGGAGATTACTGCCCTCCTAGATGGACATCCCTACCACATTTCTTTACCCCTCTATACTTCTCCTCAGAGCTTTTCTCTTCCTACCTTTACTTCTTCTGTCCTCTACCCTCCCATATGTTCTACCAGTCATGCTGTTGTGTGTGCTTTTAGGGTTACTTGACCTTTTAAGGTCTTTCCTTTGTTTAATATATTTCTATGTCTTCAGTCCCATCATTTTTGCTTGCTAAGTGCATTGACACCACTCCTGGAGGTGCAGCACTACATAAATTGCCAGATCATAAAACCTTTTTGACTTGCTCTATTTCATGTCCTTTGTGGTATGTTAAGGTATTGCTTGCTTTAAACACTTTTAACCACTGTATTATGAAAAAAAGGATTCCGAAGGTTGTAATGTGTCACAAGAACATTTATGCATATTTATTGTGTGGAATTTTGTAGCTGTGGTAATGTGTGTTTTATGTTGTTGTGTTTTTTGTATGTATTACCGAAAAATGAGTTTATATTATTTTCAAGTAATGTGCGTCCTATTTTGTTGAAATATGCCTTGTTATGTTTTTAATCTGTTGTTGTGGTGCTTTGTGTTTGTTATCATGTAATGTTTTGTTGTCTAACCTAGAAATGTCAACAAATGTATCCAAAAGCAGCATTACTTTAATGTTCTCTTAGGCAAGTAACCATTTACCACTGTCTAAGGTGATTTAATAACATTGCTTCTTCTCTTCAACTACTTAAGACACCAGTCAGCCCAAAACTGTGGGATAAATGGAGTATGAACTTAGCGATGACAGTGCTTGCCTAATGTTATACAATCCACAATACTTTAAATAAATAAGCAGCCATACAAAGATAAAAAGGGCTAAACCTGAAAGATATGAATCACAGGAAACATACTGCTAATGAGGTAAAAAAGGTTGGCAAGCACAATCTAAACATAAAACAGTGATGAATAACAAGTGGAAAACAAAAGTACATCAAATAGGCAAACAATAGCAATGCAATGCAAGCATCAATGGCCTGAAAATATCTTAGCCGAAAACATCTCCTTACAATAAACTGCATTTAAATGAACAAAAGCTATTAGTTTATTTGAAGTAAATCTCCTCAAGTGCTCAATAAATTACAATTGGTCTTCCATTCAAAATGAAGACAATGAAGACTTTTGAAGAAACTAGCTGTCAATCAATACATAAAAGAATTTCCAGTTTTCAGCAATACAGAGTTTGGCACTACTAAAGCTTCGATAAGTCTTTTTTCAAATGTATTTATTAACTAGAAGTTGCTAAATATAACTGAAACATCTAGTAAAGTGTATATTCTTAATGCCAGTGTCTCTTTTCAATTCAGCCGTCTAAAGTTTAATGACTTATTTACAATCCACTACCATGTGATTGGACTTGTCAAAGGTCAGACGGATCTCCAACATGCTGTGTCTTCTTTTAAACTCAGCTTTTACTCACCTGATAGATATGGATCATAAAAACACGATGGGGCATATCATCAAGCCCCGGAGATAAAATTATCGCCGCTTTAGCGTCCGTTTTCGGACGGAAAGGAGCGATAATTTTATCGCCTAATCAGCAAGGTCAAGCTATCGCTTGAATCCTTGCATTATCGCCCTTTCCCTCAATGCCTATCTTTGCATCTCTAATGAGATGCAAAGTGGGCGTTCCTGCCCTGACATAACTGGAGAAATGTCGCTAAGCGACATTTCTCCAATTATCAATGGGCACGCTAACCTGCAGAGCGACAAGCAAAGTAGCGATAACATCTGTTATCGCTACTTTCCTTACGCCTGCTTCAAGACTGACTTAGCCATGCTATCCTATGTAAGGTGGATATCATGGCTAAGTATGCCTTGCCCTATCAAACACGAAAAGAGGGGGGGATCTAGGAGCTAAAAAAAGGTCCAGTGTCCATGCTCCCAAGACTAGGTATATATTACAAGGAGGACAAAGTTCCTGCGGGCAGGTGCAAAAAGTCACCCGAGCCCTTAAAAATAAAAAAGGAGTGAAAGAGTTCCTAGTTTGAAGAACCACTCAGGTAAGTGGAGGACCACTCTATGTCCTCTGTTGCCCTCACACACCCCGAAAGGTGTCATGCTTCATCATCGGGCGGTTGCTCCTCGTAGGGCCGGCGCTGCAATTCCCTACGGGCCCCCGAAGGGTCACTTTCTCGGAGATCTTTTAGGAACCGCCGGATGGTGCATGTGGGTATGTGGAAAGTGGGGTCTGTATGGAGGGTAAAAAAGGTGCATGCAAGTGAGTGAAAAACATGGAGGGTCATCATGCAGCAACTTGTATAGATGTACCCTGAGCAGAATTAAACTGCTAAAAAATTGTGACCCTGAAGGCACAATCTGCCCATGGATCAGGGATCAAAGGCCAACATGTTTCGCGCCTCTTCGCCTGAGAGGTCGGTGGCGCTTCGTCAGGACCAAATTTTTAACAATAAGTGCACGTGAAAAATAAGTAAATCAAGTTAAAATACCCTCAATATCGGTCTGGGCAAACGCCTGTACACCCTCAGTGTGGTAACAGGTCAACGATGAAAAAATCGCTCCAGGTCAATATCTAGGAAAGGAGAAGAGAAGAAAAAGACCACAGGGATGTGTATCAGAAAAACTTAATACAACATAAGTGTGCCACAGTCGTGTGCACATCAACCCCAAGCCAACGCCAGGACACAAGGCCAGGATATATAGAAGGGCACCAACACCAAGCACAGCATCTGACAGAATTACCCACCCAACAGTGGTCGCATCATGGCATGTCAAAAATGTAAACTGGGCATCCATATGTAGGGCCAAGGAAACATAATCTCACCAAATATGACACAATCCTAATCCCAAAAGGGGGAAAGCTCGCCCCTGGTGACAAAAATAGAAGCTATATTGACAGGGTAAGACCTTACCTAACCGGATCATTAGACAAAAACCAGCAGTTAGGCGTGTGGAATTCCTGCAAATTATTGGGAATTCAGCCCGGGTCGTTACACCGCTGTACCGCCCCCATCCATGCGGCTGCCAGTAATGATCTGCCCACGGCAGCACTTGCCTCTTAAATAGGTCACGGGAACTCGTCAAAAGGTGATTCCTTTCACCGGGTCAATTCTATTTCCGGGTCCCGGGCTTGCAACAAAGCACAGCTGCGCATGCGTGTAGCATTCTTGATAGTGCGCGTGCGTGTGAGAGGGAAACTAATCCCCTGTGCCCCGGTACGGGCATACCTTCGTTATTTAAAATATGTCACTCAAACGCAATGTCAGAAAATAGCGTAATGAAGATATCATGTGCAACCATTGTAGAAGATGGTATGTTGCAAAATTACCCCCGTGCATGTACCTAATATTAACAATGTATAATGGTGATTAACAGCCAGCACACCACATGAAAGGTTAGAATGCACTATAGCTTCTAACCAATTGAAAGGGGGCGAGTAATAAGGAATGAGATTTGTTTACATTGTGAATGCCCCTAGAGGACCAACCCCAACAAGATTGCTGCCATATGAAACACAGTAGGGTGTGAGTAGAACAAGTAGTGCCAAACCCTTGTCAAGGGACAACTCGTGCATTACCCAAATCAAGGTTGTGGTTGTGAAGGATTGTGTACCCCTAGAAAAAGAACTAAAGATAAATGATCCCACGGCTACACCGCCGTACTCAATATATCAAACACGAAAAGAGGGGGGGATCTAGGAGCTAAAAAAAAGGTCCAGTGTCTATGCTCCCTAGACTAGGTATATATTACAAGGAGGACAAAGTTCCTGCGGGCAGGTGCAAAAAGTCACCCGAGCCCTTAAAAATAAAAAAGGAGTGAAAGAGTTCCTAGTTTGAAGAACCACTCAGGTAAGTGGAGGACCACTCTATGTCCTCTTTTGCCCTCACACACCCCGAAAGGTGTCATGCTTCATCATCGGGCGGTTGCTCCTCGTAGGGCCGGCGCTGCAATCCCCTACGGGCCCCCGAAGGGTCACTTTCTCGGAGATATTTTAGGAACCGCCGGATGGTGCATGTGAGTGTGTGGAAAGTGGGTTCTGTATGGAGGGTAAAAAAGGTGCGTGCAAGTGAGTGAAAAACATGGAGGGTCAACATGCAGCAACTTGTATAGATGTACCCTGAGCAGAATTAAACTGCTAAAAAATTGTTGGCCTTTGATCCCTGATCCATGGGCAGATTGTGCCTTCAGGGTCACAATTTTTTAGCAGTTTAATTCTGCTCAGGGTACATCTATACAAGTTGCTGCATGATGACCCTCCATGTTTTTCACTGACTTGCACGCACCTTTTTTACCCTTCATACAGAACCCACTTTCCACATACCCACATGCACCATCCGGCGGTTCCTAAAAGATCTCCGAGAAAGTGACCCTTCGGGGGCCCGTAGGGAATTGCAGCGCCGGCCCTACGAGGAGCGGTTCTTCAAACTAGGAACTCTTTCACTCCTTTTTTATTTTTAAGGGCTTGGGTGACTTTTTGCACCTGCCCGCAGGAACTTTGTCCTCCTTGTAATATATACCTAGTCTTGGGAGCATGGACACTGGACCTTTTTTTAGCTCCTAGATCCCCCCCTCTTTTCGTGTTTGATATATTGAGTACGGCGGTGTAGCCGTGGGATCATTTATCTTTAGTTCCTTTTCTAGGGGTACACAATCCTTCACAACCACAACCTTGATTTGGGTAATGCACGAGTTGTCCCTTGACAAGGGTTTGGCACTACTTGTTCTACTCACACCCTACTGTGTTTCATATGGCAGCAATCTTGTTGGGGTTGGTCCTCTAGGGGCATTCACAATGTAAACGAATCTCATTCCTTATTACTCGCCCCCTTTCAATTGGTAAGAAGCTATAGTGCATTCTAACCTTTCATGTGGTGTGCTGGCTGTTAATCACCATTATACATTGTTAATATTAGGTACATGCACGGGGGTAATTTTGCAACATACCATCTTCTACAATGGTTGCACATGATATCTTCATTACGCTATTTTCTGACATTGCGTTTGAGTGACATATTTTAAATAACGAAGGTATGCCCGTACCGGGGCACAGGGGATTAGTTTCCCTCTCACACGACGCGCACTATCAAGAATGCTACACGCATGCGCAGCTGTGCTTTGTTGCAAGCCCGGGACCCGGAAATAGAATTGACCCGGTGAAAGGAATCACCTTTTGACGAGTTCCCGTGACCTATTTAAGAGGCAAGTGCTGCCGTGGGCAGATCATTACTGGCAGCCGCATGGATGGGGGCGGTACAGCGGTGTAACGACCCGGGCTGAATTCCCAATAATTTGCAGGAATTCCACACGCCTAACTGCTGGTTTTTGTATAATGATCCGGTTAGGTAAGGTCTTACCCTGTCAATATAGCTTCTATTTTTGTCACCAGGGGCGAGCTTTCCCCCTTTTGGGATTAGGATTGTGTCATATTTGGTGAGATTATGTTTCCTTGGCCCTACATATGGATGCCCAGTTTACATTTTTGACATGCCATGATGCGACCACTGTTGGGTGGGTAATTCTGTCAGATGCTGTGCTTGGTGTTGGTGCCCTTCTATATATCCTGGCCTTGTGTCCTGGCGTTGGCTTGGGGTTGATGTGCACACGACTGTGGCACACTTATGTTGTATTAAGTTTTTCTGATACACATCCCTGTGGTCTTTTTCTTCTCTTCTCCTTTCCTAGATATTGACCTGGAGCGATTTTTTCATCGTTGACCTGTTACCACACTGAGGGTGTACAGGCGTTTGCCCAGACCGATATTGAGGGTATTTTAACTTGATTTACTTATTTTTCACGTGCACTTATTGTAAAAAATGTGGTCCTGACGAAGCGCCACCGACCTCTCAGGCGAAAGAGGCGCGAAACATGTTGGCCTTTGATCCCTGATCCATGGGCAGATTGTGCCTTCAGGGTTACAATTTTTTAGCAGTTTAATTCTGCTCAGGGTACATCTATACAAGTTGCTGCATGATGATCCTCCATGTTTTTCACTCACTTGCACGCACCTTTTTTACCCTCCATACAGAACCCACTTTCCACATACCCACATGCACCATCCGGCGGCTCCTAAAAGATCTCCGAGAAAGTGACCCTTCGGGGGCCCGTAGGGAATTGCAGCACCGGCCCTACGAGGAGCAACCGCCAGATGATGAAGCATGACACCTTTCGGGGTGTGTGAGGGCAACAGAGGACATAGAGTGGTCCTCCACTTACCTGAGTGGTTCTTCAAACTAGGAACTCTTTCACTCCTTTTTTATTTTTAAGGGCTCGGGTGACTTTTTGCACCTGCCCGCAGGAACTTTGTCCTCCTTGTAATATATGCCTTGCCCTATCAGCAAGCTTTCGCCAAACTTGTGCGATTATCGCTGTATTTCCTGCGATAATCGCACAATTGGCAGCTTGCACTCTGAATTTTATCGCTTTGGAGATAAGCGTTGCTGATAGCACGCTATCTCTGCGATAAAATTTTGTGTTGGTCGTCGATAATTATCCTCGCGCTAACAGCGCTGAGCGATAATTATCGCATGGCCATGATGATATGCCCTGATATTTCTTATTACATAAATGCGACAGACAATTTGAAGAACACACTAAACATGAATCAATGATGAAAACAGAAGAAAAATGTGTGAGAAAGTGGATTATCAGCTGGAATGTATGGTAGTGCACGCAGAAGATAGATTTACATAAGCGTGTCATTGGGGCAGGGCATGCGCCGAGTCTGCAAGCTCAAGCAAAACATTTGTATTTAAAGTAACTGTGAACAAATGAAGCACAAAAAAGAAGTGCATTCTTTTACCTATATGGGCATTTAATTTACAATTGCCCCCTTTGATAGTTTGCATTTAAATGACAAACAAAGATCAAACAAAAAATAAAATTGAAGGTCACATGTAACTTACATGTGACCTTCAATTTTATTTTTTGTTGTAAGGCTTCCAAGTTCAGAAGAGGAAGTTAATGCTGTTCAATGAAAACCAAAAGAGCGTGTTAAAAGACCATTGGTTTTATAATGTAAATAATTTCTATTGACATGTGATTAATGAGATGGAAAATGCCAATTGTGTGAAATAAGGAAACTGTGTAAATGAAATTGTGTATATTGTTATGTACATGCAGCAGTACATTAATGGGAGGAATGCAGTGGCTTATGGAATTTGTATTTTGTGCAGCACGTGGGGCTTCTAGATGGGTAGATTGAGTCACATCGATGATTGGCACACACATAGGAGGGAGTGGTCATGTTTGTGGAGTTAAAAATGGGAGTGTCACGTGGAAGATGGCATCTGAGCACATTCACGGTGGAGTCTTGAAAAGGCGGGTGAGGCTGTTTTTTGGTCGAGCCCAGTATGAAGTCTTTGCAGGTATCTTTGAAAGTTTGGTTTGCTTTTGTGTTTTGAGCACGTTGTAGGTGTGTTTATTTGCAGCATAAATGGGGTGGTTATACGAGGGAGAACGAAGGGGATAGACGAGGAAGGGGTTATTATGTTTGTGGAGTTGTAAAGGGGAGTGTTATGTAGGAAATGGTATAGTGGAGGTTTGGAAAGTGACTGAGGTTGGTTTAACATTGAGAGTAGGAGAAATATATTCAGCACGCACAATGAACTGCTCATATTTTGGTGTGGTTACATGGGGTGAATATTTGACCATGGTGTAAGGGATAATGGGAGCATATAGATTAGCTAGGCACAAAAGGTGGCAAGTTTTGGTGGAATTCAGGAATATTCAAGTTGTTGTGGGTTAAATTAAATATCAAAAAAGTGCTGGTAGATGAAGGGTTATGTTCTGGAATGCTTTAAAGACAGTATAAAATGCAATGGGATAAGTATAGATCATGTTCACATGATGTTAAAAAAAAGTAATGTTGGTTTTTAATTTTGTAGCTACCCCTGAAGAAGGGCTAGTAAGCCCAAAATGCATTGGGTTGATGCAGACTGCCTTGGAGGAACAATGCTTTTTACACATGCTTTAGAAAAAGGCATGGATGGGCATATCTCTAGCATTAGAAGCAATAGAAAAGCATGAAACTGTACATGTGGTTGGAGAAAGAAATGTAAAGATACTGGATGAAATGGAATAACATGGTTAAACATGGATTACCTAATTTAGAAGGGGTATTTTGTGTACTCATGCACATCGCTGTGTGACTGGGACTGGGGCATTACAGCGCTCCACACCTGGTAGTGCACGCAGAAGACCACAAGTAATAATGTAACTATTTATGTTAGGTCTAGTGAAGGTTTCAGTTATTTAAACCTGAGCTCAACCCCTTGTAGCTCTGGCACAGAGCAGACAAGCTTGACTTAAGAAAATGTTTAAAGCAATTAGAAGTTCCAAGCCATACAGACATTACAATAAAAACCCCACTACAACTTAAAAAATAGAGAATATTTAAAAAACAGACAGACACTTGAACAAAAAAAATCAGGGGCGGATCTTGGCCTCAGCAAATATGACTATTCTTTGGCTTGCTCCACTCAGAACTGCTCCTACAAGATTAAAATAAACTGTATTGGATGGCCTCAGCTTCCTCAATATAGACTGGGTGGGTGATCACTGATAACCTAGGACCCAGTGCGACCAGTGCTTAACTTGAGCCAGTGGTTTCCCGTGCTCTGCACCTGCACTTAATTGTCAGCACTGGCTCTTATGATAGTTGGTCATATGGTGGTGCTGTTGATCAAATTTAAAGATACGCATTGCAACCGTTGCTTATTAGTTAAATACACATTAAAATGACTAATAACTACAGCTGAAACCATTCTTATAGCTTTGGGAGTCTGGAACAGTCTGAATTGTCACACTTGTAGGAGTGTGGTGGTTAGTAGTTGTGTTGGTAATGCCATTGACAGCGCTAGCAGGGGTAATGGGTGGTGCATGCTGCATTGGCCTCCTGATGAGGGCCCTGGCACTTGTATTTTTACAAATTAAGCACTGAGTGTGATCATTCTAAAGTCTATCTGAACTGAAGGGAATCAACCCTGTCTGAGGCCCTGCCCTGCACTGCAATCACAGCCACTTAACCATACAGCCATGCCTATTACATTGTAAATGCTCATGCAAGAAGTTAGGAATGTTAAATCATTGATTACTTTCATGGATTCAGCTTCAACTGAAATGATCTGACAAAAGAAATTCGAACCTGGAAATAAAAGTACTGGAAATTCCTGACTGGGGTTCAGAATCAGAACTCTGGAATCGCTGGAGAAAAGTCACTGATATAGGATTCTGCTCTAGAAGCAGCAACACTCTGTATACTGAGTCACTGGAGATCCCACCTCCCCCCCCCCATAGCAGTGGAAAGCCTTGAAGCAATGGTAACAATGGCTTCACAAGAGCATGTGACTTATAAAGAAAATGACCAGCTGCACTGATTTAGAGGATAGGTGTAAAAGGGACAGTATTTGCCTTTTTGGGGTGCCCGAAACAAGAGAAGAGGAAGACGTGATATATTTTTGGTGCACTTCCTACATAAAACTTTGGCATTGACTGTATTTGTACCATTGAATTCCAAAGAGTGCACAGAATACAAAACAGAAAGCAAACTCCCATGGATGGCACCAGAATGATCATCATATGTTTTCTACAGCACCAACATGCTTAGCTAGTACATCAAACGGCTAAGCACCACAGCCACTATACTTGTAAAGGTTTAAACCTCTCATTCTCTGGTCATTCCTCCTATGACATGCACATATTCAAAAATAGTCCTTCTCTCTGTGCCCTCTTCTCTGGCATAAAGGGATCAGATACGGCCTCTTCAATACAGTAATTATGTTGATCACCATCATTGACACAATCTGTGATTACAGTGATCGGAAGAAATTGGAAGATCTCCTACAGCCACTAACTAACATTCAAATGGAGCTTACTCAATTGCTGTGACGACACCTTGAACTTGACTATCCAGACAGATCCTTCACCGACCATACTGACACCCCCAGACTCCCTGGATAATAGGGCCCGACATCACCCTAGCATACATTTCACCCCTTAAGTTCTAGAATTGGGACCACATAAAAGGGTTGTAATTTACTAATTTGAAATAGAACATACAGCATTTGTCCATTCTGGGACAACGTCACCGTTTGACCACTATTTAACATTAATGGCCAATATTACCGACTAATTTCTCAGAGCAGTCCATGGCTGCTGCAGGATGTTGCACACCAGTATATAGTTAAAAAAAGTGAACTCAGGCAGTACAAACTGCTTGATCATACAAAAAAGGTAGCAACTTCCCATTCTCTAACACATTGTAGAACTACATACTTTTAGAGCTTGTTCTTTTAGCACAAAGTTCATTTCAATTTTTGACTGTAACATCTCTTTCCAGATATAGTACCCACTTCAACCTTCTGATAACCAAATTGTATCTATAAACACCATGAATTCCACACACACTGTTTTCATTGTGGTTAATGTCATATTTGCAGGAAGAAAGTGTTGACTTATTTGGGTTAAAAAAACTGTTGTGGCTATGATCCAAGAAGCTCATCTGCCACTAACTGAGGCTGATCAACTCTGTCGAGTTTGGGTTGTAACACTGGTCGCAGTTTCTGGACCCTCCCATATAGAAAAGCTGAAGTCACTATTATCTACTGCGAAACACTGCAAATGCATAAAACAAGGAGTGACTCTTGAGGCAGGTTTAGTTTTTCTAACTTTACATGCCAAAACCAAACATATGTATTGAGATCAGTCTATGCTCCCAACCTCAATAAAACAGAATTCTTGGCTAAAATCAGTAGAATAGTAACCAAAACTAGGCATCCGAAAACTAGAATTTATCAATAGATCCACTCCTCTATCATTCTGGTTGACCAGACTTTCATAAGGCCACAGATAGAGGCATTCTACGAGATGCTATGACAGGCCACTCATTGATAGACCTATGTTAACTCAAACATTCTATAGACATATTGCACTTGTTTACCCTGTCTCTATCGGCCAGAAATTTTGATTGATTACTTTTTGGCAACAGCTGGCACAAGATCACAACATGCGGCAATCCAAAGCATGTCAGACCATGCTCCAATTACCGTAGAACTTCATCTTTAGCTGCAGATACCTAAGTCCAAAAGCTGGAGGACACTTACACTGAAATTTAAACTCCCAGAGGAGGAAATTAAATTAGTGGTATATTTTTTTGAATAATTGGCCTTGAATGAACACTCTGTGACATCCCTCCACACTCTCTGGGCCCCTAGGAAGGCCTATTTCAGGGGCCTTCCAACTGAAAAAATGGGCACATGCATCTAGCCTGCCTGTCTCTAACAATAATGCTTAGATGCTGTTAACAAAATGTCTGGACATTACAGAAGCATTGTTTCCTTCTACAGAATATTGTACACATCAGAAGACCCAGAAACTGACAGCGATATTTAGATGCCTTATATCTCCCTAAGTTATCACAAAAGCATTGAGAAGCCTTAAGAAGGAGATTTCAGATAAGGAGGTTGCAGATGCCATCAAAAAGGTGTCAACAGGAAAAGTACCAGGAGAGGACAGGATCCCAATAGAATTCTCCAAAATCCCAACACACCAGATCTTTCCTCTCTGGGGAAGCTGTTTAAGCAATTCATCCACCCTGGAGGACTTCCAGCAGAATTTAATAGGGCCTTTATTTAATTGATCCCTGAACCAGAAAGAGACCCACTTTATTGTAAGTAATGCCTTCCAATGTTGCTGATTATTACTGACATTTAGAGTTTATGGAAGATACTGGCAACCAGATTGCAATAGGAAATATGATCCCTGGTACACAAGAACCAGGTGGGATTTGTTAGCGGGTGCACCTATTGTAACCACATGCTCACACTCTCACCCCTTATTTGGTCATCTTGGCATGCAGCAGAGGGTGGCCCTATTCCTTAATGCAGAAAAAGTGTTTGACCAAGTAGAACGGGACTAACTCTTCCCAGTGATGTCCAGGACCATGGTGCAATGGTTCTACCAAAAACACACTGCAATTGTGAATTGTGGTGACCACCTCTCAGAGCAAATCAACATACACAGAGGAATGATGCCCTCTTATCTTTACTACTGTTCGTATTAGCTCTTGATCCTTTAGCCAGTACCATGCATCGTTCATATGACATCAATGGCACTGAAAGGCCCATTGGATATTTGAATCCTGTGCTGTACACTTTGATATTTTATTGACAATGACTTCTTTTACTTCCGTGCCGGTGCTCATGGAAAACATCTCTCAATTATAAATATTCTCCAGATATAAAATCAACTGGGCAAAGAGTGAAGTTCTGCCACTGAAAGTAAGCACACTGGCTTAATCCCCATATGGACTCCCATTTTGCTGGGTCCTGGGTGGCATAAAATACTTGGGTGTATCAGTTAACAATGACCTGCAGCTTATGATGAGGGATAACTTTAGGGCACTAATAACACAAATGCATAAAGACTTCCTCATCTGGTATAAACTTCAACTATCCATATTGTAGCAAATTCAGACTATCAAAATGGTCAGTGCACAATGCTTTAATTACATTTTTAGTATGTTACCAATTCAAAATCAGGGGCACAACCACGCTCTATTGACCACCAAATAAATGGTATATATGGCAGGGGGAACCTTGCTGGAAGAAAACTACATGCAACCACCGTGTCTAGAGGTCTCCGCAATCCCAATTTGGAAAACTATCAGACAGCTCAACATTTACCACAACTAGCTTGCCACATCCTCCCAGAGTTAGAAACCCCAGACCGCGCGCTGTTGGAAAATCCCCTGCAGGGCGCAATCACAGGGACAGCAATTGCTCACATTAAAACTCTTTCTCAAGGGCTAAACGAAATCCCATAATGAATGGAACCGTTAAGATTTGGATAACGAGACACAAAGCCCTCCATCAGCATCCCTTCCTATACTTTAAAACACCCCAATGGCACAACTCAGAGATCCAGGTTGAAGGGAAGTCACTATATTGCAACATGACCTTACTAAATTATAACACATATATATAGTGAAGGAGTCTCTCGAGGCCTTCTCAGGTCTTCGTGATGAATTCCAACTTGAACAGAAACACTTTTTGGACTCCATGCAATTGAAACAATGTCTGACTAACAAACTGCGCACTAATGAGAAGACCTAAACAAAAGGGCACTTTTAGGAAGCTAGTCTCTGGTGTATATGAAACATTAGTCAACAGTTTGTACTCTAAACCAACGCTGTACCATCTCACATCAGACGGCAGCCAATCCTTCAGCAATCATACAGTGAAGAATAGTGGTCTGAATTAATGCACTATCATGACAAATGGATGAGGGAGGTCATACTGAAATGTAGTTTCTTTAAGATTTTGCATGATTAGAACTGGTCTGCTTACAAATTTCATAGGGCTAAACTCATTCCAAATGCACAGTGCTGGTGTTGCCATTATGTATAAGGAGACAGTGTGCAGTTTATCGTCTTGCCCCACACTCCAGCCTTACTGAATAGCTATATGGGACAGACTAAAAGGCACAAGTGAACATTCCATGCCATTCTCACTGAAACTAGCCTTTCTTCATGGCTCAAAGGATGTTGGATTCTGCTCTAGGAGTGGCAAAACTCTGCATACTGAATCACTGGATATCCCCAACACCCGCAACAGTGGCGCAATGGCTTAAACTATGGTAACAATGTATTTCCATCAATGTGTGATTCGATTCAAAATATTATTTGGTTCAATATCAATTGACCATAAAAGGTGCAAGGTTAAAATTAATTTAAAATCATCTCATAATAAGCAAACATTAAATGGCACTTCATCAGAAATTATCAGCAAAATAGATATAGTACATACCTCAGCCTATTACATTTCTAAATATATTCCGGTTAGAGAAAACAACCACACCTGATTAAATATTTAAAAACAGAACAATAAAATTAATTAAAAATCCAAATAAGTCTCATAATGAATAAAATAAGAATAGGCCACATAATGACTAAGAAGATTGGGCTTTTCTAATACATATTAACCCCCTGATTTGACAGTATTAAAACAGAGTAACAGGTCCAATGTTAACTTGAAATCCTCCACGATCTCTATAACCCAGTTTCCAGTAGCACAAATCCAATTCAGTAAAGGCATACATTTATCTGATCAGATCCCTCTAAAACACAATGCAATACAACATAAAGTGTATATGACCTTATGAGAGCTTAAAGAACAATACTTCCCCTAATACAAACAGCTCCCCACAAATGAGGCAATACTAAAATGTAACATAGGATCGGTTGGAGTGCATAATAATTTTAGGGCAGCCTTTTGATCCCTAATATTATTTGGAACAAAGAAAGGATTCAAATAGTATCTCTGCAGTCTGGCACAAAATCTGCAGAAAAGGATAAAGTACTTTGTGCTTTGCTGTGAAGTGCCATCACATTGACCTGGAATCCTATAAAGGGTTGCTGTTTCATATCTGTAAATGGCCCAACGGCTAGGTCGGTCGTCCTTGAAGCTAGGGGATTTTTGGCAAATCACTTAATCTCCCAGTGCCTAACAAAAATGAATGTGTCCATCTGTAACACAACTGGTGCTCATGTAAGGCACTCTGATAACTTCAGGTCGAGTTTACGCTATATAAAACTCCCAGAAATAAAACAAACAAGCATTGGCATAGCCAATAGGTCTCGCCTTTGGGGCCTTATAAGTGTTTAGCCAGATCTATTGACTTTGCCAATGTCTTCAAGCTGTGCTGTAGAGAAGTGTGGCTGCTGTGCAGCATGCTGAAAAGTTATAATAAAAAAGTGTCAGAAGCATTTTTGTTACCTTATATATGACCAAGAAGGCATTATGTACAACTGAACGACCATATTAAAAAAAGTATTTACAATAACAAATGTCCTCAGTTTTCTTTTGTTCTTGCAATGCTGGCAACTTGTTTCTGCCTATTCCAATGGTTGTTTGTTAAAGCTTTTTTTTGAGGGGGCATAAACAATCAGGGGGTGAAGGTTGGGAACTACTACCTGTATTATAACACTATCATCGGCCAGACGCTAGGGGAGAATCAACAGATGCCAGATTCCGTGAGTAGGCTGAGGTGGTGCTGAGTTATGCTGAGGTGGTAGTGATGGTGGTGGTGGTGACTGGTGCGGAGACGATGCTGAGGTGATGCTGAATGATACTCAGGTCTTGCTGAGTGATGATGATATGGTGGTGTACTAGTGCAAAGGCAATGCTGAGTAATACTGATGTGGTGCTGAGTGATTCTGTGGTGGTGCTGAGTGATATTGTCTTGGCGCTGAGGGATGCTGTGGTGACGCTGAGTGACGCCGTTGTGGCGCTGAGTGATGCTGTGGTGGTGCTGAGTGATGCTGTGGTCACGCTGAGTGATACTGTGGTGGCGTTGAGTGATGCTGTGGTGGCACTGAGTGATGCTGTGGTGGTGCTGAGTGATGCTGTGGTGGTGCTCAGTGATGCTGTTGTGGTGCAGAGTGATGCTGTGGTGGTGCTGAGTGATATTGTTGTGGCACTGAGTGATTCTGTGGTGATGCTGTGGTGGTGCTGAGTGATGCTGTTGTTGTGCTGAGTGATGCTGTGGTGGTGCTGAGTGATGCTGTGGTGGTGCTGAGTGATGCTGTAGTGGCCCGGAATGATGCTGTGGTGGTGCTGAGTGATGCTGTGGTGGTGCTGAGTGATGCTGTGCTGGCGCTGAGTGATGCTGTGGTGATGCAGAGTGATGCTGTGGTGGCCCAGAGTGATGCTGTGGTGGCCCTGAGTGATGCTGTGGTGGTGCTGAGTGATGCTTTGGTGCTCCTGAGTGACGCTGTGGTGGTGCTGAGTGACGCTGTGGTGGTGCTGAGTGATGCTGTGGTGGTGCTGAGTGATATTGTTGTGGCACTGTGTGATGCTGTGGTGGCGCTGAGTGATGCTGTGGTGGTGTTGAGTGATGCTGTGGTGGTGCTGAGTGATGCTGTGGTGGTGCTGAGTGATGCTGTGGTGGCCCTGAATGATGCTGTGGTGGTGCTGATTGATGCTGTGGTGGTGCAGAGTGATGCTGTGGTGGTGCTGAGTGATGCTGTGGTGGCCCTGAATGGTGTTGTGGTGGTGCTTAGTGATGCTGTGGTGGTGCTGAGTGATATTGTTGTGGCACTTAGTGATGCTGTGGTGGTGCTGAGTGATGCTGTGGTGGTGCTGAGTGATGCTGTGGTGGTGTTGAGTGATATTGTTGTGGCACTGAGTGATGAGGTGGTGGCCCTGAGTGATAATGTGGTGGTGCTGAGTGATGCTGTGGTGGTGCTGAGTGATGCTGTTGTGGCCCTGAATGATGCTGTGGTGGTGCTGAGTGATGCTGTGGTGGTGCTGATTGATGCTGTGGTGGTGCTGAGTGATGCTGTGGTGGTACTGAGTGATGCTGTGGTGGCCCTGAATGATGTTGTGGTGGTGCTGAGTGATGCTGTGGTGGTGCTGATTGATGCTGTGGTGGTGCTGAGTGATGCTGTGGTGACCCTGAATGATGCTGTGGTGGTGCTGATTGATGCTGTGGTGGTGCTGAGTGATGCTGTGGTGGTGCTGAGTGATGCTGTGGTGGCCCTAAGTGATGCTGGGGTGGTGCTGATTGATGCTGTGGTGGTGCTGAGTGATATTGTTGTGGCACTGAGTGATGCGGTGGTGGCCCTGAGTGATAATGTGGTGGTGCTGAGTGATGCTGTGGTGGTGCTGAGTGATGCTGTTGTGGCCCTGAATGATGCTGTGGTGGTGCTGAATGATGCTCTGGTGGCCCTGAATGATGTTGTGGTGGTGCTGAGTGATGCTGTGGTGGTGCTGAGTGATATTGTTGTGGCACTGAGTGATGTTGTGGTAGCGCTGAGTGATACTGTGGTGGTGCTGAGTGATGCTGTGGTGGTGCTGAGTGATGCTGTGGTGGTGCTGAGTGATGCTGTGGTGGTGCTAAGTGAGGCTGTGGTGGCCCTGAATGATGGTGTGGTGGTGCTTAGTGATGCTGTGGTGGCACTGAGTGATGCTGTGGTGGCGCTGAATGATGCTGTGGTGGTGCTGAGTGATGCTGTGGTGGCCCTGAATGATGCTGTAGTGGTGCTGATTGATGCTGAGTGATACTGTGGTGGTGCTGAGTGATGCTGTGGTGGCCCTGAATGGTGTTGTGGTGGTGCTTACTGATGATTTGGTGGTGCTGAGTGATGCTGTGGTGGTGCTGAGTGATGCTGTGGTGGTGTTGAGTGATATTGTTGTGGCACTGAGTGATGAAGTGGTGGCCCTGAGTGATAATGTGGTGGTGCTGAGTGATGCTGTGGCGGTGCTGATTGATGCTGTGGTGGTGCTGAGTGATGCTGTGGTGGTACTGAGTGATGCTCTGGTGGCCCTGAATGATGTTGTGGTGGTGCTGAGTGATGCTGTGGTGGTGCTGAGTGATATTGTTGTGGCACTGAGTGATGTTGTGGTAGCGCTGAGTGATACTGTGGTGGTGCTGAGTGATGCTGTGGTGGTGCTGAGTGATGCTGTGGTGGTGCTGAGTGAGGCTGTGGTGGCCCTGAATGATGGTGTGGTGGTGCTAAGTGATGCTGTGGTGGCACTGAGTGATGCTGTGGTGGCGCTGAATGATGCTGTGGTGGTGCTGAGTGATGCTGTGGTGGTGCTGGTTGATGCTGTGGTGGTGCTGAGTGATGCTGTGGTGGTAATGAGTGATTCTGTGGTGGCCCTGAATGATGTTGTGGTGGTGCTGAGTGATGCTGTGATGGTGCCGATTGATGCTGTGGTGGTGCTGAGTGATATTGTTGTGGCACTGAGTGATGCGGCGGTGGCCCTGAGTGATGCTGTGGTGGTGCTGAGTGATGCTGTGGTGGTGCTGAGTGATGCTGTGGTGACCCTGAATGATGCTGTGGTGGTGCTGATTGATGCTGTGGTGGTGCTGAGTGATGTTGTGGTGGCACTGAGTGATGAAGTGGTGGCCCTGAGTGATAATGTGGTGGTGCTGAGTGATGCTGTGGTGGTGCTGATTGATGCTGTGGTGGTGCTGAGTGATGCTGTGGTGGTACTGAGTGATGCTCTGGTGGCCCTGAATGATGTTGTGGTGGTGCTGAGTGATGCTGTGGTGGTGCTGAGTGATATTGTTGTGGCACTGAGTGATGTTGTGGTAGCGCTGAGTGATACTGTGGTGGTGCTGAGTGATGCTGTGGTGGTGCTGAGTGATGCTGTGGTGGTGCTGAGTGAGGCTGTGGTGGCCCTGAATGATGGTGTGGTGGTGCTAAGTGATGCTGTGGTGGCACTGAGTGATGCTGTGGTGGCGCTGAATGATGCTGTGGTGGTGCTGAGTGATGCTGTGGTGGTGCTGGTTGATGCTGTGGTGGTGCTGAGTGATGCTGTGGTGGTAATGAGTGATTCTGTGGTGGCCCTGAATGATGTTGTGGTGGTGCTGAGTGATGCTGTGGTGGTGCCGATTGATGCTGTGGTGGTGCTGAGTGATATTGTTGTGGCACTGAGTGATGCGGTGGTGGCCCTGAGTGATGCTGTGGTGGTGCTGAGTGATGCTGTGGTGGTGCTGAGTGATGCTGTGGTGACCCTGAATGATGCTGTGGTGGTGCTGATTGATGCTGTGGTGGTGCTGAGTGATGTTGTGGTGGTGCTGAGTGATGCTGTGGTGGCCCTGAGTGATGCTGTGGTGGTGCTGAGTGATGCTGTGGTGGTGCTGATTGATGCTGTGGTGGTGCTGAGTGATGTTGCGGTCGTACTGAGTGATGCTCTGGTGGCCCTGAATGATGTTGTGGTGGTGCTGAGTGATGCTGTGGTGGTGCTGAGTGATATTGTTGTGGCACTGAGTGATGTTGTGGTAGCGCTGAGTGATACTGTGGTGGTGCTGAGTGATGCTGTGGTGGTGCTGAGTGATGCTGTGGTGATGCTGAGTGATGCTGTGGTGGTTCTAAGTGAGGCTGTGGTGGCCCTGAATGATGGTGTGGTGGTGCTAAGTGATGCTGTGGTGGCACTGAGTGATGCTGTGGTGGCGCTGAATGATGCTGTGGTGGTGCTGAGTGATGCTGTGGTGGCCCTGAATGGTGTTGTGGTGGTGCTTAGTGATGCTGTGGTGGTGCTTAGTGATATTGTTGTGGCACTGAGTGATGCTGTGGTGGTGCTGAGTGATGCTGTGGTGGTGCTGATTGATGCTGTGGTGGTGCTGAGTGATATTGTTGTGGCACTGAGTGATGCGGTGGTGGCCCTGAGTGATAATGTGGTGGTGCTGAGTGATGCTGTGGTGGTGCTGATTGAGGCTGGGTGGTGCTGAGTGATATTGTTGTGGCACTGAGTGATGCGGTGGTGGCCCTGAGTGATAATGTGGTGGTGCTGAGTGATGCTGTGGTGGTGCTGAGTGATGCTGTTGTGGCCCTGAATGATGCTGTTGTAGTGCTGAGTGATTCTGTGGTGGTGCTGATTGATGCTGTGGTGGTGCTGAGTGATGCTGTGGTGGTACTGAGTGATGCTGTGGTGGCCCTGAATGATGTTGTGGTGGTGCTGAGTGATGCTGTGGTGGTGCTGAGTGATATTGTTGTGGCACTGAGTGATGTTGTGGTAGCGCTGAGTGATACTGTGGTGGTGCTGAGTGATGCTGTGGTGGTGCTGAGTGATGCTGTGGTGGTGCTGAGTGAGGCTGTGGTGGCCCTGAATGATGCTGTGGTGGTGCTAAGTGATGCTGTGGTGGCACTGAGTGATGCTGTGGTGGCGCTGAATGATGCTGTGGTGGTGCTGAGTGATGCTGTGGTGGTGCTGAGTGATGCTTTATTGGTGCTGAGTGATGATGTGGTAGCGCTGAGTGATGCTGTGGTGGTGCATGTGCGCTGCGTAGGCGAGACCTAAAAAGGGACTTCCCTCACAAAGATAAGCAAACCAGCAATGTCTGTAAAAAATATTTAGCGTTGCTCTACACTGAACACAAGCCTTTAAATATAATCAGAAAGGAAAAATAATGTCATCTCTCTTTCTTTTTGTTTTTAACCCCTTCCCCGCTCATGACGGAGCCGCTCCGTCATGAGCCACGGTTGCCGTGTGCTCATTACGGAACGGTTCCGTCATGTCACGGCCGTTGGCGGCCGCTCCGCCTACGCGGCGCTGTTTCCCCGCCTGTGCGGGGGGACAACGCAAATGGGCGGAGTCATGACGGAACCGTTCCGTCATGAGCACAGCTCAACCGTGGCTCATGACGGAGCGGCTCCGTCATGAGCACAGCGCCACCGCGCTGCCCCCCCGCACCCCCCAGCACCGCGGCGGAATTCCCGCCACGGCGAAAGGGTTATACAGGACTCTCTCACTAAAGTGATGTTGGTACGGAGTAACCACCTCAAAATCCTGCTTGCCAAGATGCTGGAGGTGATTAAAAGGTATGCGGCAGGGCAGCGCTGAAAGAACCACAATCATTCGACTCTGAATACATTTGGAGCGCAGACAAAGCAAATACATCAGAGCCTCGGCTTAGAATGGCTGCTTTACGGGCTACATGCAGCCCACGGCCACATTGGTGCGTATGAACCCACTAGAAAGGGTGCAGAAGAAAGGGAAAACGATTGGCTGAAGAATGATGAACATAAATTAATTCTTTACGCCTGTCAACATTCCACAAAAGAATAACTGCCAGGGCATATGGTTTTACTACTGTTTAATTCACTGCCAGGAGTGAGTTGAACTTGAATTACGCAGTCGTGAACGCCACTGAAGAGTGGGGAATGAGCGATCAAGGACTGATGTTCCTTACAAGTTGATCAACTCCCACAAACCGGTGTATTTGAGGCCATTAACGGACTTCTACACAACTCCTTCCCACCTTGCAAATGGTTGGAGTTTTACTCCAGCTCCAGGCTGGCGCAAATTTCTTTTTAAGGTGTGCGGGGGAGCCGAGGACGGGGAAATGTTTTCCTCTTAGAGAAAAAAAAGCAATACGAAGAAATGTGCATTTTAACTTTGAGCTGCCTTTCCACAGCGTGCAATCGTACATAATGTAAAATTACGCATTGGGGAAACTGCAGGCTTTATAAAACAAGCATTGGCTGCGCGGAATGCATAGATGGGGCTGCAGGGGGAGAGAGAGGCGGAGGGAGTTATGTGCGCGTGTGCTGCGCACGAAAGCACTTATTGAGCCATGACGGCTCGTAACTGTAAAACAAGGCTTAATGAGATAAGAAAGGCAGATGGCGGATGCACGCGTTCACGCGCACATGCACGCAAGCTTTAGGCCAGGAAAAGCTTGTGGGTAGCACTTTGAAAGCCCCCTTACTAAAAGTCGAGCAAGCAGCGCATGAGCTGCTCTAGGCTCGTCCTAAAAAGTAATATACCTAGTCGTAACCTTGTTAAAACAAAACGATGTTGGGGCCATGAGACAATAGACAAGTATAACTGAAACCTTCCTCAAAGAGATTTGACATAACTTGTCTGTGGGACTGACTCCTAGCGCCTTCCTAACCAGTAGGGAAAAGTTCCCTGGGATAACCCTTTACACTTTTGCCACATTTCCTTTGTGACCAACTGCACACAATGCCATCTCTACCTAAATCCAGAACTTTTCTCCCCCATGAATAGCTGTTGGGCCGCCCTAGAGGTGTGGCCAGGAAAATTAGAGCCCCTGTTCTGTGGTACTCCAAAACTGGTTCATGGGACAGCTATTCTCTCACTGGGATTGGACCCTGAATGTCTAGGAAAACAGAAGTGGGCAGGCCCAGGCGTGAGCTACATCTACCAGTGACAGGATAGGCACCCTTTGAAATTTATTACGTTTCTGGGCAAAGCCCAGATGGTCATCCTGTCATAGGAACAGAACACCTCCGCACATCCAAGGGCTTTCTCTCCCCAGGAGCCAGTTCACACCTTGTCTAGGAGCTATTGAGCGCCTGAGTGAAAGTTGGAACCTCATGCAAATCCATTTCTATAAGCGGATTAAATGTGACTTTTTTAAAGTACTTTTTACATCATATTTTGCATGCAAGTCTAAAAATGAAGCTTTACCCTGATTCCTAGGTGTAGATAACTTTTTTCCTGTTAGTAAGGTTTATCGATGGTTTCCTATGGAACAGCTAATTCTGTTACAGTGAAACAGTTTAAATAGCCTTTAAAGCATTGTCACTGTAAGGACATGTTTATGATTATGTTATTACATGTCCCACATTCAAATATGATGCACACTGCTAAAAGGAGTGACCGGGCCTGTTAAAAGGGCCATTTTGACGTGTTGACTTTGCTTTTCAAAGCCTGCACAGCCAGTTTACTGGTGGCAGGCCTGCAGTCATGATTTACATTGTGACTTTAGTGGTGGCACAGTATATGTTGCAATCCTTCATGGACATTTAACTTACAGGCCCTGGGTTCAGTTTTTACAATATTCTAGGGACCTATAGGTAAGGTAAATATCACAAATAGGAGTAGAGCCTATTTCGACATGTTTCAATGGTCAGAGGACACGCACTGGGGCCAGATTAGCAGATTCTTAGTGCCCAAAGTAAAAAAACAGCTGCGTCAGTCCACAAAAATGGAGGTGATCTTGCACAAAGAGACATTGTCCCCCAAAAACGACATCATATAGTATATATCAATTCAATGGCATCAGCAATGATTTAAACAGATATTACCAACAACACCCTCGGGCAAAATACATTGATAGGTACAAATGCTAACCATATATTTGAAAAAAAAATAACCCAAATGCTTTCATAAAGTTCCAATATTCAGAAATTAAAAATGATGTGCTGTTGAAAAAGAGACATGGAAGACATCTGCCGCACCAGTTGTTAATCGAAATAAAGTAAAAGGATTTCCGTTGTTTGATCAATAAAGATTTTGTCACCTTAAAGGCTCTTTTAGACCAGTTTTTCTGAAGTACATTTGAGGACTTTAACGAGGAGAGTGTGTTAAATGTAATCACAGAGACGTCTAGACCAATGTTAATTTCTGTGGTCCTCTTCAGTGAAGCCTTTATCAGTAAAATATTAATTTAAAAGCTAGGGCCGTGTGGTGGTTACTTCAGAGAGCAAACCATTCTACCTCGGGGATTCAATCCTATAAACGAATTGCTTACTCAAAATTTATGAAAATATTAATGCCAATGTGAAGAATTTTTGGATGGACGGGCTATGAATTCGCCCGGAGTATTTAACAAGCTGGGGAGAATATTTGCAGATTTATCCACAATTTTCCTGGCGTACTCGCACCTATTTTTCAGTGTAGCTTTTACACTTATTGCTGTACAGTGTGAATATAGATGTCTTACATATTTTGTAATACACCTATGACACTATGAGACCTTTTTAATAACGATTTCTAAGTGGTGCCTTGGTATAATTAATGATGGACTGCTGCCCATTTTTTATCAGATTTGGATTTTTTATGTGACTTTTTAGAAGATATTATTCTTTCTAAATACAAATTTGTTACTCTGTAATGAAAAAAATCACATATTGAGAAATAAGGCCCAAGAGCTACAAGCATATGTTACATATTGCTTTTTCCTTCCATAATCTTGACAGTCAACACAGGGAGGTCAGATGCTATTACAAAAGGCTATTTTCTCGCAGGTGCCTTTCGGCAGTTCTCTGTTATTTTGTTATCATTATCATGTGGCTGGAATACCAAGCATGTCACTGTGCATTGTAGGAAAGGTTACTCCATGCTGGCAAAAAGAGTGTCATGGCGGCGACAGCAAGATATAGTGCTCTGAAGCCGCACTTGTCTCTGATTACATGTCTGTGACTTTCTGCTTCACTGCTTGACAACATGAGTTGGCCAGCAATGAAGCGACGTCCCTGCGTTTGAATCGTTGTTTTTGTTTTCTGCAACAGTAAACAAATTGCAACGTTGTCCGATGATCTGCTTCTTTTCCACCCCTTTTTAAAAAAAAGTAGATTTTAAAATATCACGCTGCAGACCTCATCAAACACTGACAACTAAAAGGAAGGTTATAACTAAAGATGTACAAACAAGGCCCTCTCCATCAAAGAGATTCATCATGATAAATACAGTTTTCCACCTGTCTCCCCATGATATCAATTGCATAGTATATAGGTATGTTCCCACATTTATAGGAAAATGGTGCCATTTTGGTCTAAAATTGCTCCTCTTAAGTACTACCCTTCTCATTTTTCCATGCGAATGTCACTGCTCCTTTCTTTCAAGTAATACATTTTTCTTCATTTCGATAACATCTATCTGCTAGAAACACATGTTTTCTTGCTTATCTTAGTTCCCTCTTCTTTCCCTTAAAGGTGTTATCTGACATAGCACAGAGATTTCCAATTTGGAAGAGGAATGTGCTTGCATTGCTGAGCGGATTTTCTTTTTCTTCAGGTTGTTATGATATATAACACTAATATTTGACATAACAAAACAAGATGACATTCTTCTTTTGTCGACAGGCCAATTAAAGTTAGAGTATTTACAGATGGGGTTTGTCACTTAGTGCCAGGTCCAATGTGGACAATCCTAGAGATATTTCCAACATTTCACCCACGTACTTGATGGCTGGCAGGAAGTGTCCGCTGGACTAACGCACCCATTTCAAAGATCTGTGGGGCATATTTGTAACAGGCAGCGATAATTATCGCTGACCTTGTATACCGCATTTTTTTCTATCGCTGGAATATTTCGCCAGGCTAGCGTTGCATTAACAACGCTTAGCGCCACGGCGATGTATATTCCAGCAATAGCGCCCTTTTCCATGGAACATCGCGGGTTTTCCAGCGATGTTCCATGTAAACCGGCGATATGCTTGATGATACGACCCTGTGGTCGTATCACATGAATCCACCTCCCATGTTAGGTATGCCTTGCTCAGGAATTTAACAGACGTTAAATTCCTGTGTTAAGGCATACTTAGCGCGATTAATATAATCGCTTCCCCGCATTGTAAATATCGCAAAGCTGCCTTCGCGATATTTACCCATGTTGTTTCCACAGACACGCCTACGTTGCATCTCATTAGCGATGCGAAGTTAGGCGTGCTGGAAACGGGAGCAAAATCAGCAAAACACACAATAGCGTGTCTTTGCTGATAAGGCGATAAAATTATCGCTGCTTTTCGGCCGAAAACGGCCGCAAAAGCGGCGATAATTTTCTATCACCGCATTGTTAATATGCCCTGTGTGCGTAATAAAGGCCGCAGGTTTGAATCCCAGCAGATCCATTCAGCCTTTCATCCTTCAAGAACGATGAGTATCACTGAGTTGGGTAATAGTTAATCCTTGTTACCAGTGGCTAGAGACCACACAAATGGTAGAGTGTGCTATGCTAATGTTGTTTCTAATATTATTAACGTAATACGTTGGCTTTAAATTGTTTACTTACGTTGGCTTTAAATTGTTCACTTACAACTTGGGCCTGATTCCCAAAGGTAAACTTACACATTTGTGTCAATTCACGCTTTTTTAGAATTCATAAAACTACATTTAATAGTCAACTTACAAGTGCTGAGTCTCCGCAGTCGGATATAGAAGATCACCTTTGTGAATCAGGGCCTGTGTGATGATTTTAATCCTTTTCCTACTAAGTGCCTGATTACGAGTTGAATACTGTAGAAGAATGCCGTGCACACCATTTTTAATGCTTTTGCTCATCTTAAACCAATCTTTCCAATTTAAGTCTGTATGCGTGCTTACTGGATAACACGATCTGCCCTCTTATCACATGAATATAAACAACGTTCAAAGTGGAGCGGAACTGCACTCCAGATCCAAGTGCACAGCTGAATGTCACATGATGAATGACTTTTACCATTTCTTTACCTTTTAATCCAAAATTAATCCATGTACTCCAAAGCTTTTAATTTAATTTCATTTTATTTCCTTTGATCTTTCCACACGTGATTAGCATTTACGTTTTTTATATAAAAGCTTCTCATGCCGTGGATATGCACATCCATGCCTTTTTCCAGGCACGCCAAAAGATGTAAAACATCCTCAATTGCTAGTGAATATATTTCCCAATGCATTTCGGGCTTAGCAGATGCCCTTCCTCAGGGGTTCACTAAGAAATAAAAGAACGTGGCTGTTACAATTTAGCTTCAAACCTCTATACATAACATGCCAAACTGTGCTGTATATCAAATCAACCCATATATGGCGCTTACCCTCTAAAACAGTAGCTACGATTCTGCCATGACTAAACATGAAGAACTCATTAAGCTACCCTTTTTACCGCACATTTTAAACCCACCTTCACTTAACATAAATACCCCACTACTTCATCGTTATTCTACTATTTCCTCTGCTTACACATTCCCTCTGATCTCCCCCAAACAAGCCTACACTCAGTATCATACCTTTGCAACTGCATTCCGTTTTCTCACTCTTCACCACGTTTCCCTCTGAATGGCAGCGTTGTAATGCGCGCCATCTCCTTCGCCCGATTTAACTATTCTCGAGTTCCCACACCTCCTGAGCTTAGCCTATTATTACCGCTCGATCAACCCTGATGTAATCCCTCCTACTTACAACCCCCATAATGCATCTCTTCACAAATCGTCAATCTCGGTAATAGTGTTCGATCCCCATCTCATTAATCCAATCTATTGTATTCCAATTATATTCATGGTACCCCTGGGGGTTCAAAAATATGCCCCGTCCACACTAAAGATGTTCTCTATTTCACCATAACATTGATGTCTCCATTCATCTTGAATATTCATTATGGGTTTTGTGTTATACATTACAGCATCTAAACGGTAAAGAAATGGTAAAAGTCATTCATCATGTGACATTCAGCTGTGCACCTGGATCTGGAGTGCAGTTCCGCTCCATTTTGAACGTTGATTACGAGTTGAGGCATTATTTACAGCCCTTTATAATTAACGATACCACAGGGTACGTTATTGAGCAGGTGCGATAAATAACACCTATCGCGAGTTTATGGGAAATAATAGGAAGATGTTGGTGTTTGTCGCACTAAAATCAGCATGATACAGTATATACCGTATGTTTTCCCCTGTTAAATCTTGGAAGGTTTGGCCTGCCAAAATGTAATGAAGGTTGAGTTATTTAACACATTGGATAAATATCAAATATGCTAAATACCTTCAAACTCGTAATTCCGGCCCATGCATAAACAGGGGTTAAGGCATGGGTCGGAATATTATTAACAATTCAAAATCAGCCCATAAGACGATTCATCCAAGAATGCTAAACCCTTATTTTGCTATTAGGTGTACTTCAGGCTTACACCTTCATAACATTTTTTCCACATAAAATATCCATGTCAAATTTGTATCCTTTTTTCGAACATCTTGAGAATTCTAAAGCTGTCCAGGTTTGTGGATTGCCCTGGAAGGGACCGAGACAGTAGCCAAGTTGTAGCAAAATTTTGTTCTTTTGTGGGAAAATGGGAAAAAAGTGTTGCACAAGAAAGTATGCTTTTTCTTTTAAATGACATCAGTTTGCTGTGGTTGAACCGCTATCTTCCCAGCTTTCACGAAGAAGCACAGTTGTATCGAAAACATTTTTTTATCACTGTTTTTGCATTTTTCTAACAAGTAGTCAATTTTCTTGCGTTATGTGGTTTCAACCTACTTATAGCTTGTTATGGAAACAGTTGTGAAACTCATGGGTGATCTAAAGCTTGAAAAGTAAAGAACATTTGGGATTCAGCAATGATTTATTTGTGTAGATCCCTTGAGGGTTTCAGAAAGAAACTAAAACTTGAAATAATACAACAAATGAAAATTAATAAACAAAACAGCCTTTTGTGATATTATTTTCGTCTGTGAATTCTTGTCACAGTGGTAAATTTGAAAAAGCAATATACGGCTGTATTTAACATACCCTCCTGGTCATGATGATATATAGGGTTTGTGGGTTCCCCAAAAAACACATGATACCCAGAGCTAATAACTGAGCTGAAGAACGATTTTTCATTGCTGGGCGACTATAGAACAAATCATACAGTAAAATATAAAGAATGAAAAATGGGTATGTATTTCTGAAATGCACACAAGATAGTGAGTTTCATAACAGTGGTTATTTGTACACTTCTGAACTTGGAGTTATACATACTATCATGTGATTCAGTGGGAATTTTGCAAAGTGTCCTCTTTCTTGCACACTGGCTTACATTTCAAAGCCAAAAGAAACTTAGGGGCATATTTACAAGCGCCAATAATTTTATCGCCTAATTAGCAAGGCCACGCTAACGCGTGAAACCTTGCTTTAGCGTCGGGATTTCTAACGCCCAGCTTTGCATCGCTAATGAGATGCAAAGTGGGCGTTCCTGACCTAACATGACAGGAGAAATGTCGCTTAGCATCAAGCCCCACGCTATGAAGCATAGCGGCAGGAAAAGTAGCGATAACCCCTATTATCGCTACTTTCCTGACGCCTGCTTCAGGACTGACTTAGCCATGATATCCTATGGAAGGTGGATATCATGGCTAAGTTTGTGAGTCCCTATCAGCAAGCTAACGCCACACTACGTGAGATTATCGCTGGGTTTCCAGCGATAATCTCATGTTAGGCAGTTAGCGCTGGGATTTTTATCGCTTTTGAAATAAGTGTTGCTAATGGCATGCTATCTCAGCGCTAAAAGGCCACGTTAGCTGGCGATAATTATCCTAGCGATAAGTGCGCTTAGCGATAATTATTGCCGGTTGTTGCTGATATGCCCCAAAGTGTCCCTTCTAAAGAAGAACAGAACCTATTTTTTCCAAAAGATAAAGGGAACAAGGGGGTATTGTGTTTATTATATAATGGTTCTCTCTTAAGTGAACATGACACCGAGAGCTCCAATTTCCCATCTATAACCAACCCACTATTGTGGGTTCGAAGGAAAGAAACCCTTTTCGTAATATAGCCCTCACTCACTCTAATAGTGACATGCTTTATCATCGGGCTCACCCCAACTATTAAAGGTCGGACGGGCTCAACCATGTTTCAGGGAGCGCTTATAAGAAAAAGGTGTATGGGGGCATCAGGCCGACATTAAGTGTGGCCTGTAAAAATCCCCATTATTTCCCATCTCATATTATCAGTACTGGAGGGGGGGAGTTCACGGACAGGAATGTAGGAATCTGACTATTTATGTAGTGTACCAATTTAGGGTACACCATGCAAATTTGTCCAGATGACCCTTATTTGGTCTACAAGGCTTAGTTTAATAATCCCAAGTGCTCTATTTGTGGTAGTGAGCTGCTTAGGCTTACCAGAGGGAAGTGTTGAGCATTTGTTGTACACACAGAGTAAACAAATGAGAAACTCACTCAATAAGAAGTCCTAGATCAATTTAGAAAAATAACAGAGATTTTTATATAATTTTATACACAACAATCATCAGAATCAGGTAAGTACTTTTGGAGTTATGAGTTTTTGAAATAATATGATGGAATACTCGATTAATGGTTTTTGAGCCTCGAACGTGCTAATGTTATGCTATGGCAGTAACATACATTGCATATAATTACTTGCAAGTGGTTCTTTAGGGTACATTTTGGGACTAGAAACCACCAGCAGTTCGGATTACCCTGCACTGGTGTGCTACACGTTAAAGTCTATGGGGAAGTACCTGTAAAGGAAAGGCTGCATGTGGGGACCTGGGGACCAGTCCGGTTGAACCCAGTGGTGGACTCCACTCTTGAGGGTCTCTCAAGCAAGACACCATCAGTTTACTTTAACTTGGGATGTGGGGCTCAGTTGCTAAGGTGTTTTGTCCAGTTGGTCTCTTGAGTTAGAGGCTCTCACTTCTTGGGTTGACCTGGAGAGGGGAGCAAAACAAGACAGCAGGGCAACTCTTGGTGAGGTTCTCATCGGTCCTGAAGTCCCTAATTGGCAGGCCATCAGTTGGCGTCGGTGGTGTCCTTCCTGGACATGCAACAAGCCTTGGTTGCTGCAAGTGCTCAGTTTACCCAGGGTACTGGGCGGCTCCTGTAGGGCCAGGCATCTCCAAACCTGGTAGGGAGATGGATATGACCTCCTGGAACGTCAACCTCTTCCTGGGATCATGCACCCTCGGTAGACCCGAGGGAGGACCCTTTTCTTGTGATGTTAGCTCTTCTTTGTCCTTCTCCAGTTCCCAGGTAAGCGAATCTGAGTTCCAGGTGTCGGGGGGGGGGCACCTAAATACTCAAAATTCGGGGTGTTAACCCCTTCCCTGCTCATGACGGAACCACTCCATCATGAGCCATGGTCGCGCTGTGCTCATGACGGAGTGGTTCCGTCATGCCGCGGCCGTTGGCTGCCGCTCCGCCCACGTGCGCCTTTTCCCTGCCTGTGCGGGCGTGTAACGTAAGTGGGCGGCGCCGTGACGGAACCACTCCGTCATGAGCACAGCTCGCCCGTGACTCATGACGGCGTGGTTCCGTCATGAGCATGGCGGCGCCGCGCTCACCGAAAAAACCCCCAGCGCCACGGTGGAATTCGCGCCGCGGCGAAGGGGTTAATGAGAATGTAGGGTATTAGCCAGTGGGCTATTTACCCCTGAGGTGACTACACCCCCTATATGCCCACTTCGTGTGGAGAGTGCGCATAATCCAGACTCGTAGTTCTAAATTTCAACAAATTCAAAATGGTGAAACCCTTCTTCAGCTGCCTCCTTCAGGTAGCCCACCTTAGGGGTGTGCATGGCCTGTAAGTGTGACACACCTTCTGACTTTCTAATTTCCTGCCTGCTCTGTCTGGTGCCAAATGGGCCCCAGGGCAGGAGGTGGTGTTTGCCAGGTCTGTAGGTATCCCACTGTCACATATCAAAAGCAACAGAGGCTTTGAAGCCCCTGGCCTTGACATGGTAATTTACTAGCTATCCTGCTGAGAGTGTGGGCTCTCCCGGGCAGGGGGTTAGAACTCATCTGTGGTGGCTGACTGGAAGAGTCCAGTCATCCAGCACACTAAATGACTGGTAGGTTTCAGGGGGTACCTCTAAGGCGCCCTCTGGGTACATGTCATAGTAGATCCAACACTGGCATCATTGTGGAATTATTAAGACGAGGTGTTTGATACCAAACACCATTATTTTCAGTGTAGCCATTATGTAGCTGGGTAACTCATAATGACCAGTGCCCAGTACATATATTTAAGGTCACTTCCTGACCACTTGCAATGTCATGGCAATTGAACCGACATCAAATGGGCATATCTGCTCATGCCGATATGTCCTCACACATAGTATAATGCACCCTGCCTCAGTGCTCTAAGGCCTGCTGTAGGAATGACTTACATATAGTATGTGCAGTGGGCATGGCACATAGGAAGTGTGCCCTGTCATGTTTTGAAAAATGGTTTGCACCTTTACAATCAATCATGTAGGTTTTGTGTGGGTTCCTTAGGGTTGCATAATGCATGCTGCAGTCCTTAGTGACCCTCTTTAGTACCCATTTCCTGGGCGCCAAGAGTACCATTTACTCAGGACTTATAGGGGTGCTTAAGTCTTTGACAATTGGGATTCAATTTGAACATTTAATTTATTTTGAGGGAAAGAGCACTGGCACTGGGGCTTGGGGAGCAGGGACTCAGTGCAACTTCAGTCATAAAGTCATAAAGCATCAGTACTAGGTCAAAAAGTGGAGGTGACCATCTCAAAAATGGACACTTCCCTACAGGGAATAATGGAGATTATGAAAACTTGGGGAAAACATGCAGACGTTGAAATGACTGCACCATTTTCTGTTGGCATGCTACCAAATTACTTTCCCTGCTTGCGGTGGGGTGTTTCTGCTAAAATCATTGTTAAAAGTACCGCAGTGACACATGGCAAGGACATGGTGCCTTTGCCATGAAGGGTGTTAGAAATGGGGGTTCTGGTTCTTCCCCAAATGATCATGCTGCAGCCTTAGCTCTGTAAGTGCTAGCGCTGGGATGCCTCCGGGAAACAACGCGCTTTACAAATGTTGCTTCATTCATTAATGGTGCCCCATTTCTAACATAGGGCAACATATTTTTATATTTAGCTATGTCGTCCCTAATGGGTGCCTTGTAAGCTCATATAACTGAGTGCTTAATATATAACATTGGGGTATACTATACATTATGTCCACAGTGAACAGTTACAGAAATCTCTTTTCACTGTGTAAGTAACACTGCATTTTCAATGAACAGGCCTTGTTAGGCTCAAAATCAATGTTTCAAAGCTTGGCATGGAAACATTCTTCTTTTATAGGTTTTAAACATATAATTCAATAGAGAAAGTATATTTATATTAACTTTGGTAGTAAAGTAACTCTATAAAAGTGTACCTGAGAGTAAACTGGTTTACTTCACAGCTCTGCTGAAGGGATTGCATACACATCTCGGGCTGACTTTTAACTACCCTCCTCTTGAGAATGGCTTGGCCTCTGGCAGCAGGACGATATGACTGGTGTTAAAAGCAGCCACTTAGGAGGGGTCAGACATTTTGAATGCGGCTGGAACAGCTGCAAACACAAATGGCAAATCTAGATTTTCTGTTGGTGTCCCCTGTAGGAGAGCAACCACTTTTAGCACTGACAGCAGCTAGGACAACTTATTTTCACAGGAGAGTGGCTAGAAGGGGGGACTAGGCTCCTGTCATTGAAAGAGGGCTACAGCCATTTTGATGATCAAAAGGGTTGCAATAAACTGAGAGAAGAAGCGCTGAACAAAAAAGTGGGAATTCTGCATGAAAGGGCCCAGGATTGGGTATACAGAATTCTATAATAACTCATGCAAGCACAGGATATGGCTGGCATTTCCCCACCACCTCCTCTAAACAGACATAGACTTGGGAAGAAAGCATCTTCCAGAAGGAAGACTTTTCCTGAAAGCTGGAGCAAAGAAGATGTGAGGACTAATGGTTCCTGTTGGGTCTCAAACTACTCTCCAAGGGTCAAGTGGATGGCCTCCTGTCACCTGCTCCAGGAAAATTAAAAAGCAGAAGTACTTTAGTCTCCAAGAAGGCCCAGATATCCACCGGAGACTGGACTCTGCCTCCTTTCATACTACCTGTGTGCTTGTGTAATATAAAGGGTATCCTTGAATAATGAATTTAATAACTTTATGTTAAAACGTTTACTTTGAATAAAAATGTATTTAATATGTGTGCTCAAAAATGCAGTAAATGTGAAAATAAAATTATATTGTCCAATAATATATTATGGGGCAGATTTACAAGCCCCTTGCGAAACTTTTACGCCGCTGTTGCGTCACTTCAGTGACGCAGCGGCGGCGTAAACCATGTGACATGTTGCGCCTTAGTTACAACGTGACGCATCTAGGGAGATGCGTCACGTTGTAAAGCCCTGCGCTACATTAAACCTGCATCAGGTTTAATGTATGCAGGGTGGGCGTTCCGTCAGAAAAAGCCTCGGAAGTGAAATCTACAAGATTTCACTGAGTCACTTTTCTGACGCTGCTGCGTCAAAACCCTGCGCCTGCTTGAAGCAGGCGTAAGGCATGACGCAGCATGTTCGGTATGGGCAGCCCCTGAGTATTGCTGGAGTTGCGTCGTGCCTGCGATACGACTCCAGCAATGCGCCACCCTTATGCCATCAGATGCGTCACGCATCTGTTTATCCTTGCGCCATGATGCGCTGCATTGTAAACGTGGCGCATCTGTGGTGGCGCAAGGGTAAACTTGCGTGACGCATCTTTCAAGGCGCATCCCTGCTGATTTGCAGGGATGCGCCAGGAAACATAAATCTGCCCCTATGTATTTTGGGAACTGATAAGGCCAATACAACCTTGAAAGATATCCTGGCAGAGAGCAGGTGTGTAATGAAGGAATATTACAACAGCTATATGTTCACCTTCTGTAAGAACTAAAAAACCTTTGACCAGTATTTGATGTATTATTACAAGTTGTTTCATGAATTATATGAGCTATTTGCTTTTGATGTGTGCATGCATGACGCAAGGTTGTGACTCAGGCTGAGCAGACGTATATGAATAGTTTGTGATGGTAGACCTGTCTACTCAGGAATGCTGTGCTTGTGTTGTGTGTTCCTTTGAAGGTGTGATTGAGGATTTTTTAAGTGCATAGATCCTTGTGGTGTGATGATATGTGATTGTGCTTTTGGAATTGAAGTGTGATTTTGGATGTTGATATATGACTGTTTTGCAGATGTGTTTTGAGTTAAGAGGGTATTCCCATAGTGCAGCATTGTTGTGTGTAGGGCACGTGCGATGATTTTAGTCTGGCTGGTCAAGCGCTATTTGTAGTTGTAAATCAGCATATTCATATAATTTCTTAGGGAAGCTGAAAAGTGTTTTAATGGGTTAAAGCCACTCCACTGTACCAAGCTCATGGACCAAGTCCACTATATTATTCCCCATCTTTAAAAAAAAGGCAACCGCTCAAAACCTCATTGTTATTCCCTCCCAACAAGGACAAGAAGCAAGCAGAGATTAAAGAGTTGGGACACTACAAACTAGTACCACGACAGGCCCCCAAGTAACATAGACAACTCCACAGACAACAAAGGAGTAGGAACTGACACAAAAATAAAAATATTGCGCATAACAAGCACATACTAAAGGACTTAACGAAATACTGGAAAGCAAAGCATCTAAAAAATAAAATATCACTATTATTCTGCAAGGGTGCCAAGAGGCACATATGGCACAGCGATAATTTTGTGTCAAAAAATGTGTTCATTCAATAAATGTTAACTTTTCTAATCATTATTTTTTTGTAGAAGATATTTTTATATGATTTATTAGATAGTTTCAAGTGAGGTTAGCCTTTATTTAGCTGTATATTTAAATACTTTTAGGTAATTATGTATAGAGTTTTTTAGATATGTATACAAGTTGGAGGGGAACATTATTTTTTAGTACTTGTGATAGAATATATGTTTTATTAACCATTTAGGTCATTTTTAAATGTGTAGTTAGTTTTAGATATTTAGTTAACAAATGTAGGTAGAGAAATAGGTTTTGTCGTGATTGTTTAAAATAGGTTTTGTAGTGATTGTTTTTATGGAATAGTATACAATCTTTTGTTGTATAGATGCAGATATAAGTAGGTTAGAGTAGGATATAGTGTTTACATTTTAGTTTTGTTAGATGTGTGGTTTTAATATTTCTAACGTTTCTTACTAAAAATGTTTATTTATAAATAAATGCCTAATTAATGGTGTTACTAGTGTTTTTTGCACACTTTCCAAAATATTGGGTTATTAGTTACATTTGATATTATACTACTTTAGGTTGTAGGCAAAGAAGATTATATATCAACGGAGGCCAATTGATGGCAGTCACAATTTGCTGTTGCAGAGAAAACAAGCATTTGCAATGCAAATAGGTCTCGCATTTGTGAGTTAGAGCTCTTGACATTGTAAATGGCAATGTTTTTTACCTACACGTTTTATTTTTGGAGTGAATGTATGTAGTGTGCAAAATCCCTTGGAAAGGTCCTGCACTTCATAATAAATATATTGAAAAAGACGAAAAGTGTGGATTGTGTCAACAATTGCTTGACACGTACCTCATGGGTGAAGTGTGGCCACACATGCACCGTGGTGCTTTACTAATGTGAAACTCATTAATAAAAGTAGTGCTTACATACTAACCAACGCGATCTGGATCGGAGCATATGAATCCAAATCCCGGCTTCTCTTTCATTTTCTAGACTATTTGACTCACTCTCCTGCGTCTTGGTTATCCCTCAAACACTGGGAGGCAATGAAGTTTGCCAAGGGGGCGGGGGCCAGTGGGGCTTCGGGGGTACATGAAAATGTATTCATTGCCTAGTTGTCAAAGGTCGCCCGGTGCTACTAGTTAAAAGTGTGCAGATTTCATTAAGATATTAAGAGTACTTTACTCGCATCTATGAGAAAATCGACATTAACTAAACAAAATGCCAGAATGCGTGTCAGTTTTCACAGAGTTTTAGACAGTACTGGTTGCTTAGTTTCATTGCATTAATTTTTGTATTTACTCTTTTACACAGCATCCAAAGTAGGGTACCTAACCCCAAAGCCCTGAGTTGTTAAATTACCCATAGAAGGGAATGTTTTACTGTGGAGCAAATGTGTTCAAATGTAATTTTGGTAGTGCCATGGAATGATCAGCCAACGAGGTACTCAATGAGCAGGTATTTAACTACACGTTCAAAATGTACGGTATTGTGGCTGTTGTTTGTTTGTACACAACCACCTCTCTGAATGCGTTTATTAACACAGAGCTTCATCTACCAGACAGTGCTCACAGAGGGGCGATTAAAGCACAGAACACACAGAACAAAATGTATTCATTTATCCTGAGTGTGAAGGCACCCAGAAGGCTTAGGTGCACGCCCGGAGAGGCTAGGGATCCCAGGGCTTCTACAGACTCTACCGTGCTCCTCTGCACCAGCAGGGCACAGCTCAGAAATAGGTGAAGGGGATGAGGTTGGGGCATGGAGTTTCCGGCAAATTTCCAGTTTATTGAAAGTGATGATTCTGACGTGAGGCAATGGAGACTGACTTTGTCTGTTTGTCTGCACCAGTCTATTTCTCTACCATCTACCAGGCTCACTGTCATGTATCCATTCATCTCTCTTTGTTAGAGGTGCGCCAGCCAATATATTAATTAACAGGTAGAGCCAGCCGGAGACGAGCCAAGCGTATACGAGGCAGTGGGTGAGCCGTGAAAATGATCGGTATGTTAATCATACAGTAAACATGATGTAAATGTGCAATAATATATCTTCAGAATTAAAAAAAGTGCATTTCTTTAGCGCATCACCTCAGTACACAAGATTATAGCACTGAATTGAGAGGAAGTTAATAAAAGTGCTTGTTTTAAGCATGAGTTAAAACACTGCCGCTCCTCCCGGACGAAAACAATGCCATTTGTGAACTAAGAGGCGTCAGTTGCCATGCATATCCCGACTGTTGCCTAGAGTCTTATTATATTTAGAGTAACATTAAAATCTAGTTCATTAAACACAAGAAGTTTTTGTACAGCACACATCTTGAACTCACATATTTCAAGGTGGCAATAATAAAGATGAAAAGATAAGTGCCGGCAGGCACGAAAACACAAATGCGAGTGGGAGGTTGAGAAGTCACAGACTGAGGGAGGGGGCAGTGGGGTGGGGAGACAGGGAAGAAAATAGTGTTAGGAGTAAAGGGCCAATAGCCGTAGAAGGATACAAATGATGAATGAGGAGGGACTAACAAGCCTCAAACCAATCGGAAGGCAGCATTTAAGACAAAACCTAATGCGCAGAGGGTGGGGGGAGCTTCCACGAAGCTTCTACACTACAGTATATACTGCATGTCTTGCAAAGCGATAGTAGCGCATTTGTGCTGCAATGCTAGGTGAGACCTAAAAGAAAAAAGTGTCAAGAGTAAAGGGGCCAATACCCATGGAAGGATACATATGATGAATAAGGAGGGACTAACAAGCCTCAAACTTATCGGAAGGCAGCATTTAAGACAAAAGCCAATGGGCAGAGAGTGGGCGGAGCTTCCACGAAGCTTCCACACTACAGTGTATACTGCATGCCTCGCAAAGCGATGGCAGCGCATTCGCGCTGCAACGCTAGGCGAGATCTAAAAATAACAATGGCTTATGAAGTTTTTTGCACCCTTGCAGATCAATCAGGAGGTCAGCCAACTGATTGATTTAATCGAGGGTCCTGGGAACAGGGACAGCAGGTCCAGTCTTCTTTGTGTTTTCAAACAAAAGGCAATTCCTTTATTTGTATTTTCCAATGGTCCAGTAGTCTTCTGAGAAGGGTACCGGGGGTCCAACAGTCATGTCCAGTGGCATGCTATGGGTGAGGACAAACCCTTGCAATTTCTCAACCAATGAGCTATAAATTCTCAAAGGTGACAGTAGGGGGCTTATTTATGGTAGCCCTTTTTCCCTTTTGCACCACGTGAAGTGGTATATGCGTGACGAAGGTCTCTCATAAAGATTTATGAAACCATGCAAAGCCACCCTTTGTGGCTTTGAGTGACAACATAAATCATGAGTAAGGCAATGCAGCGCAAATCACGGTGTCACCTACTTTGCACCTGGGAGGCATTCTATTGGTGTTTGCAGAGGATTTTCCCTGGCAACACCCATGGAATTTGACGCTGCCTCAGATTTACAAAGTGATGTAAACTTGGGAAAGCGTCAATCATGCCCCTTCCTGCACAAAAATAATCCTGCTTGCAATGGCGGCACCCTTGCACCATGGCGGAAGGGGGCTTCCGTTGGTGCTAGGCTACCCAAACCATGCCAGCACAAGCAGAAAGGACAGGAATGCACCGTATTGCTTAAATACAGTGCATTTCTGCTCTTTCACTATGGTGTAGGGCAGTGCAGCAAAGTGCCTTGCTGTGCTGCGCTACATCAAAATGTCATAAATGAGGCCCTAGGCACGTTTATAGCACTTCCTTTGCGTTAAATGTCAAGTATCACACAGTGCCCCTTCCTCACTAAAACAATGTAGAATACTGTCTATAATACTGGTCAGAGCTGACGGTACCCATGTGAAGGTTTACATATTGGAATATGCAATCCCTCCCTGATGTGCAAACTAAAAAAGAATTCTGGGCCAGCCCCGCTCCCGCTGAGAGTGGACCCTGGCTGAATGGATGCAAGGCTAGATGTGCGCTACATCTGCCTGTGACAGGGAAGGCCCCTATGAAGTGCTCAGAGTGCCAGGGTACAGTCCTCATGGGATTTTGTCAAATCAAATAAATAACCTTACTACACAAAAGGAATGTTGTCTCCGTTCTGGGAGAAAGTCACCACTCCCAGCAGGTGGCCATCAATATGAAAGTGACAGTTGAATACTGTAACATAAAAGGCTGTAGAGACCTGTGTTATGGAAAAAAAGACTTAGCTAAAGGTAATTTTCCTTCATATTTACAAAGACAACATGACAAATGCAGCATTCTAAAGTTTGATTATGTAATCACATTGTTCCCTATGTCAGCAGCCAGGCTTGCAACAGTGATAATAGCATATGGACAAATTTGAGTGTAAGAACATGTTGTACAAAATTAAACCTAGTAGCACACTAACCCTGAGAAGTCCCAAGGGAGGGAATTTGAGGCACAGGGTATTCAAGGTGAGCTGGCCTCCATACTGAACATGTAATCACAAGGGTACCTTTAATATAAGGTGTTAATGACCCAACTAACCAAGTCCGCCAAAACACGGTGAGACTCTCTCACTGACCGAACATGGAGATAAACAACGAACTCACATTTGACAAAGCAATGATAGGGGAAATACTGAATGCGCTCTCCTTACTGGCAGACACAGTGGTTGCTCAGACAGTAAAGAATTCAGATGAATGGGATGCCCTTTCTGCAAACAGAAAAGATCAAATTTGTACAGTCCTACATGGTGCATTCATGACTGAATACCTACGGAAGAACATGGCACCCCAAGGTCCAGTAGTTATAAATTAAACTAGACATTTCTTGAACAATAAAGAGTTCTGAGAAAACTGGTCATACATTGTATGGAAATGCACTAAGGATTGGCTGGTACTAATAATCAATACAGCCAGGAAATTAGCTGATCTATTACTCATAGAAATACAGCAGAGCGAGAGCAGATTGAAGATAAGACTGCACATTTCCGTCTCAAAGAGGAAACTAGAGGAAATCAACAATGACCACTCCTAATACAAGGAGTATCTAACACAATCCAAACTTACCAAACTTAAAAAGGATGTCCAGAAATTTAGCCACGAAACTACTTACCCATATGTCACAGACGAACACTATGAAATATCTTAACCACAGACCACTGGGAGAATACAACAGAGGTTCAGACCCACCCCACTGGACTGGACCTTCAGTTCAGGAGACAAGAGAAGTGGCAGCGACAACTGCAGTGACGAGGGGACAAAACGCCCCTAGAGACAATACTTTCCGGACCATCAACAACCACCCATGCACCCACCAATGCCCCCATTCTACTGGCAACAACCCTATTATCCACTAGGGTTTCCATTTCAACAAGGTCCTCCACCTTTTTTATAAAGGGGCAGAGGCAGGGGGAAGTGGAAGACAAAAACAATCAAGACAACAGGCCAGTGTACATTGGGAACACCAATCACCCAACATAGTGATTACATGGAGCAAAGGGAAAGACTAGGGACTGACCACGAACAGAGACATACCAACATAGTTAACCTGAGCAGCCACATATCATCACCAGATGAGGACTCCGTTCTTTCTAAAGGACTAGGGTTCATGCCAACACCGAGACAGGACCTCTTTGCCCTTCGCATTGAACTTGCCTAGTTCTTTAGAAGGATCAAACTGAAAAGCTTCTTTGAAGACTTAGAACCCGGCCCACAAGAGACACCTAACACAGGGCTAAGAAAGAAACCCACGGTCTTACCACCTGCACAATCCATTCCCTACCATGTGATGGCCTTTGATCATGCAGTCTTAAAGGAGATAGACACAATTGACTGCCAAAACAACAAGGGTTTCCAGAATCTAAGGAAGGGCGAAAGAAAAGCAATTATGGACCTCAAAAAGAATACTGAACTTATTATAAAACCAGCTGATAAGGGTGGAACAATCGTTATTATGGACAAAGAGATGTACCATGCAGAATGTATTCGATCGTTGTCTGATGAAAACAGCTCCGAAGTGTACCAGACTGACCCAACATCGAGACTTATCAACAGAAACAAAAGCATAGTTGATGAAGGTCATGTTCATGATTGGAATACAAAACACGAAGCAGAGTATCTGGTGTGTGAAAACCCTTGCACCCCAAGGTTCTATACTCCCCCCAAAACTCACAAGAAAAGAATGCCCCCACCGGGGATACCTATAGTGTCAGGCATAGGCTGATATACCCTATTGAAGACCGGATAGTCACAATGGATATCGAGGCTCTGTACACTAGTATACCCCAGAGATGCACCTTAAGTGTGGTCGAACACATCCTACTTGAGAAGGAGTCAGATTACAAGACTCCAAGACATTTCATCCTAGAGTGTGGGGAACTAGCCCTGACTGAGAACTTTGTTTGAATATGGGGACACAATATACCATCAAATAAAAGGTACTTCGATGGGGAGCACATTTTCTCCCAGCATGGCGTGCTTGTATGTAGACCAATTTGAAGTAGACTATATCTTCCACCAGGACAACCCCTACGGGATGAAATGGAAGCTCTGGCGATGATACATTGATGACGTCATCATAGTATGGCACGGCAACAGAGAACAAGCCGAGGATTTTGTCCAATGGGTTAATACCAGAGACAAACATGTGAAGTTCATGCATTCAATCAGAAAAAAAGAGGCTGTCTTCCCGGATTTGGTAATTACATTGAACCAGGAAGGCATTACAACTAAGGTCCACAATAAAACAACAGTTAGGAACAGCCTCCTCCTTTTTGAAAGATTCCACCCAAAATTCTCCTGCAAATTCTTCAGGTGGTCCAGTTTCTTAGAATCTGTAGAAACTTCTCTTCCATTGAAACATTTGACGAACAAGCTGAGACACTAGAAAACAAACTGATAACACGTCACTACCCGAGAAAACTAATCAAGAAGGCAAGGAAAAGAGCAAGAAATAATAATCAAGAGACACTGCTTGAAAACCAAGAAAAGAAGGACAGACTAGTGTGTGTCACAACGTACACCCCAATATCAAACAAAGTACAGAACATCGTACGGCAGCACTGGCATATCCTCAATGGGACAACTAAACATTGGCCCCAACCACTGCTTGTATTTAAGCAAAACACAAGCTTATGGGATGAACTAGTCCACGCTAAAACATCGTCTCCACAGATCCAGAATCAGACGACATTGTGGGGCAACCAAAGACCCGTGGGCCATTTCCTTTGCACCAACTGAGTAGCATGCAACTACACTAGTACAACTAAGGAGGTGGATATCAAGACAAACAGATCATGGGTGTTAAAGAATTACAGCAATTGCAACAGTGTAAATGTAATTTACCTTATCACGTACCCATGCAACCTGATGTATGTGGGAATACCCACCAGAAAGATTAAGATACTCATCAACAAACACAGGAGCACCATCAGGTGCAAGAAGACAAATACCAAGTTGACATGACACTACCTGAATAAATCATAGCGATGTGGATCTGAAATGGGTAGTGTTGAAGTAAAGAGGACAAGTCCGGACATTCAGAAAAAACTTCCGACCAGGGAACAACGATGGGTGTTTCGCCTCCGGACATGGGAAACTGGATTGAATGATGACATGCCATGGTTACATATTGGGAAATAGAGTAACTGTGAACACGAGCTCACTGGAACATAAAACTCTGCTAGTAAAAAAGAAATAATGTATACTCGGGAAACACAGTCCTCAATTACCTACTATCCGAGTATAGGGTGTATACCGAGTTTGATAGAAATTTACACCTGACATCCAATACATTACTAATTTACTTCATGGGGAGGGATGTGACTGCTTGGAAAATGGTCCCATAGATGGTACACCCATAGATGGCACTGTTTGGCCTCTCTGAGTGATTGCAAATAGAAATGTAATTTCTGAAACATTCTGAAACATTTGGCAATATGATATACATTAAGGGATATATTAGCCATAATAGGCACCCCTCTTTAGGGAACACAAATCCACCTCAGTTCATTACATTAATATATGTGTTTACCTTGTGTTCTCTTATCATAAATTCCCAATGCGAGTTTAATTGTAATCACAATCAGGTCTGAGTTTCAGTCTCCCAAGTATCGCACCACTACACTGGTGACGCCGAGAACTCGACGTCATGGACCGTGCCCCCGACGCGTGATGCCGAGACGCGAAGCCCAGCCAGTCCCCGCTGGTACACCTGGGCATGTACGCGGTTAGCGGAGCAGCACTGATCAGAATGCACAGCTGATGCGGTGCCCAGGAAGTCCAAACTGGGACACCCGGGTTTGTACATGTGTCTAATATACCGGTAGCAATGATGGCAATCAGTCAAAGGGCTCTCTTCTGACGCGAAGACCAGGCACCTGATGAGGAAATTGGATTTTCGATCACGATCGCATTGAGCCGCCATTTTGTGCTCTGCCGCCATTTTGTGTTGCCCTCACTCAGGCAGCACGACGAACGAAGTCTTTTCTGCTTTTCCTGCAATATTGTGTCAAAATAGCCTTGTGCCTCTGTTTACGAAGCTGGTGTTAGAGACTGGCCGAGTACACTAATCCCTGTCTGGTTTTCCTAATCCCTGTCTTAACTATCTGTTGGTTCACACTATTCTCCTCTGACTTTATCTCATCTTCTGGCCTTCGCTGTCCTCCGCTCGTATTCTCTCGTTTCACAACTGTCCTCCAAAACACACAAACGTATCTCGCCACCTGCAAACCAGTTACAGACATGTTAATACCTTAACCTGTGGGAGGGGTGGCAAACACAGTTGGAGGAGAGGCTTCTTCGAGTTACTCGATACCTTGTTTTCCAAATTTTTCTATTGGCTCTGACTTATTCTTGAACTATTCCTATTGGTTTTTCATGTATGTTTTAGGTGTGTCCTTGGTTAATGTATATGTCACCTATGTACTATAAAAGATTGTGCGCCATGGAGTGAAGTGGCAGTCTCCTGAGAACATACCGTGTGTACTTCTAGGACAACTGTACTAGCTGCAGCTAATAAAATCTGATCTTTTACGCCGACAGAGTGTCCCCGTGTCTCTGTTAGCTGAAGCAGGAGAACCCAGGAGATTAAGGCGTACCCTGCGCCGCCAGGCCCAATTGGTTCTGGTTCTTCAACTGGCGCCCAACGTAGGGCGGTTTCAGAGGTAGTGGTTCTGCCTGAAGGTCGTGAGGAACCCCGCAAGAAAATTCTGGAGGAATCGCGAGCCACGTCAAGTAACCCCTGTATGTCGAAAGTGGTCCGAAGGTCTTTTGCAGCGTGGTTACTCCTTCCTGATGGCTACTGACGACTGCTGCCCTGACTGCCACCCTGCCTTGGCCCTCTTTTTGGTGATGTATGGTAAAGCGAGACGATAGATGGGCCTCTGTTGGTGTAAGAAGACATCTTAGTTAAGTATTGGTGGGTCGCTCCCACATTTGGTTCTTTGGTTCTTTGGTCCTTAGGTTCTTTGGTTCTTTGATTCTTAGGTTCTTTGGGTCTTTGATTCGGGTATTGCAATAACCGAAGCCGAGGGGTAAGTACATTTGTGCTGTGTTAATTGATTGGTAACCCCCTTGATGTTTGTGAACAGTCCAGTGAAATAACGATGCCTGGTCTGACTAAGTTTGAGAAACTTTGTTGTCTTGGTTGTAATAGGGATTCCTGGCTGGAGGACTCTTGTCCGATTCCTTCGGTTGGAACTCCCACTTATGAGCTCTATTCTAAACATGGTGTTGGCCCCATTGCCTTTAACGAGGCATGGATCCGATATACGAAGAATGATGGTGTTTTAAAATGGCCAGAAAATGGTAGCTTTGAGCCCGACATACTAGATAATTTGGAAACTATTTTATTAAAAAGAAAAGCCCGGCCGGCAAAGTTTGATTCTTTCCGCCTTTGGCGTAAGGAAGCCAAACAGAGAAAAATTAAGCAAGAAAAACGAGATAAGAAAGCACAGGGTATGACAATTATACAGGCTGCTCAGCAATTTAAAGATGATGAAGTTAACAATGCGATGGAAATTTCAGAGAGACAGCATCGTATGGCAATAAATAAAGGCTACCCGATGTTGCCAGCTTCCCCTTCTGATAAAAGAAAGGATTTAGAGGAAGATCCCTTGATGTCTCACCTACTGAGATTGCCTCCGCCCTATGTACAAGGTGCTAATGCACCCCCGTTGTTACAGCCTGTTCAGCCGCCAGTTGCGCCTCCGCCTACTCCGGCTCTTCCACATCTGCCTCAAGTATTGCCGCCTCTGCCACCTTTGCCTTCGACTCCTTTACCTTCATCTTCTTTGCCTTCCGCTCCTCCGGTAATTACTGATTCCTCTTCAGTTAGTTCGCCTAATACCTTGTCCCCTATCCTTATGTCCAATTCTCCGTCTATGCGTGAATGACTCACAGAAACGGTCTCTGGTCTTTTATCTCCTTTTTTTGAGGCGTTAAATGTGTCTCCGGCATTTTCTTGAAGACAGTCTCGTAGTCAGTTCCCAGCTTCCGAAGAACGAGAAAGGTTGGACTCTCTCGCTCGCAAATGGATTGAGAAGGGTCCTCGGTATAGTGTACCCGACATTATGCCTACCTTCTCACAGTGGAATGCGCCTACACAGAGATATGTTTTCAATGCTATGTGTGATATACTTGTTAAAGGTTGGGAGGATATGGACTTGGGTTCGGTTCCTCAGGGTCTGTTAGATATTCAGGCTAATTTTGATAAGGGACTCATTGTGGGTTCTAAGGTTGAGGACGCTGTGAAGACACTTGTTTCCTTTAGAACCTTATTTACTTCACAGACTTTTCTAGATTCCGATCCCTCAGTTAGGTTGACACTGAAAAATTACCCAATGAGAGAGGTTCCTCCGGTATGGAGAGAAGAGGTTCCAGCAGCAGGTGCTAATCAAGCTGTTCCTACTCACTTCCAGCGAATATGGGTACATGTCCCCTGGAAAAGATCTGAAGTTTTGGCTCTTAAACAGTCTTTACCGGATCCTCGTAAGAACCCTGCAGGTTATTATAAAGAATTGTCACAAACTGTTGAAGTCTGCATCATGAATTTAGCAGATATTGATATGTGGATGGGGAATGTAGTTCCACAAGCGTTATGGGCTAGGATTCGTAAAGAGAATTATGCCCAAGAATTAGGTGGAAACTGGGATGCTATAATTGCCGCAGATAGAAACCAAGTGGGTGGTGCGAAGCCTGATGCTTTGATTTCAGAAATCCCTGGTAGGATTATTACATTAATGAAAACGATGATGCCTGCCTTGAGAGTTAACTGGGATAAACTAGCCGCATGTAAACAGAAGAAAGATGAGAGTGTCTCCGATTTCTTCACTCGTTTCGAGGAGACATTCATTGATCACAGTGGTCAGGACATGACTACGGAGGGTGGACAGCGGTTATTTGTAGATAAGTTCGTATTTAATTTGCTTCCCGAGCTGTCTCATAAGTTGAAAGACTCCGAAAGTTCATGGTCTGTTTCTTCTTCAGCCCAGATATTGGCTACTGCTCAATATTATGAAAATAGAGATAAAGAAGAAAAAGATAAGCAAGAGAAAAAGACTAAAGAATTAAAAACTAAGGTTCTCTTGCAACAGGCTTATCCACCTCGTTATGTTCAGCCCCAGTTTCAACAACCTCCACAGTTTCAGAGGGTGTTTCAAAAGCCTGAGCCATATATTCTGCGATCTTTGTTAGGTCCTAATCAATGTGCCTATTGTAGAGAGGAAGGTCATTTTAAGAATAGTTGTCCGGTTTTATTGCAGCGCAATGGGACACTATCTGCTCCACGAGGTCGTGCTGGCCTCCAGTCAGCAGACAGAGGTAGAGGTCGAGGTATGTTGACCCAAGAACAGCGTTCCCTTCCTCCTTCTAATTCCGTGAACTACTTTGATCAGCAAAACGCTCGGTCTACACAGTATTATAATGAGGATTATTATGTTGAAGACGGGAATGAAAGTCTTCATGCTAACTAGGACAGCCATGGACAAAGTAAGGGAGTTGTGTCGATTCCAGTAGATCAGAATGGACCTTATGTTAATGTCACTACAATGGGTGTTTCAGAGCCATTTCTTTTAGATACTGGTGCGATGAGAAGTTCTATCATTTATTCAAAACTCCCTGGGGCACCTTTGTCTGGCTTAACAAATGTATTTGTAGGTTTTTCTGGTGCCCCAGTTCGTAATCCGGTTTCTTGCCCTTTGCCTATTTCAATTGGCCCTTATGATTTAGAAGTTCCGATTCTATTAACGAATGGTTGCGGCGAGAATCTATTGGGCTTGGATCTATTAAAAAGACTGCATGCCACAATATCTTGTTCTCCTTCTGGTGTATATCTCACTTTAGGACAAAAACTGACTTCTCCAATGTATTTGTCTAAAGATCAATTCCCACCTGAATTGCTCTCTCTTCCTACAACGCTTTGGGCTACGGGTCCAAATGATGGTTGTCTTGAAATTCCACCTTATGTTGTTACTCTTAAGTCCAATGCTGAATTGCCACGTGTTCCTCAATATAGAATTCCCACTGAAGGTGAAAGAGCACTTTTGGAAATCATTCATGACTTGATTCAGAAGGATGTGGTTGAGGAAACGAGAGGTAACATATGTAATAGCCTTATTCTTCCTGTTCTTAAACGCACTGATCCTTCTCAGCCTCCTGTTTATTGCTTTGTAATTGATCTTCGGGAGGTAAACAAAATTGTTGTACCACAGTTTCCTATTGTCCCAGATATCACTGCGCTGTTGACAATGATACCTTCTACAGCGGTTTGGTTTTCTGTTATCGATCTGAAAAATGCTTTCTTTAGTATTCCCATTGCCGAAGAGAGTAGGGATATTTTTGGCTTCTCTCTTGGAGGCCGAAGCTTCCGGTTCAAGCGCGCACCTCAAGGCTATTGTGAAAGTCCCTCTATTTATAGTCAAGCTCTGAAATGTCATCTTGATGCTTTCTCTTTGCCGTCTGGTGCTGCTCTCATTCAGTACATGGATGATTTGTTAATCGCTGCTGATTCAGAGGATATATGTAAGAACGTGAGGTTGCATTGTTGCGACACTTATCCAATCTTAATCACAAGGTTTCACCTTCTAAGCTACAATATGTTCGTCGATAGGTTACCTACTTGGGTCATCTCTTATCAAAGGAGGGAAGACGATTAACCCCAGAACGTATCCAAGCAATTGCGCAAATGTCTGTGCCATCCACACAAAGAGAGATACGTACCTTTCTGGGCATTACTTCCTATTGTAGGCAGTGGATCCCTAACTTCTCTCTGTTGGCCAAGCCTTTGTTGGCACTCACTTTGAAAGATACGCCTCAGCCCCTTCCATCGACTGACGAATGTCAAATGAGTTTTACTGACTTACGAACTGCTCTGTGTTCTGCTCCTGTACTAGGTACTCCTGATTACAGTAAGCCTTTTACGCTCTATGTTCACGAAAGAGAAGGTTGTGCGTTGTCAGTCTTAACACAGCGATTTGCAGATAAACAGCGGCCATGTGCCTATTTTTCGGCTACGTTAGATCCAGTAGCTAAAGCATTGCCTAGTTGTCTTAAAGCTACAGCAGCAGCAGCAATTTCTATTCGACAGCGTGCTGGAGTGGTGCTAGATAATACTCTCATTGTTATGGTGCCACATGCAGTGGATACTTTGCTAAACCGAACAAAAACACAGCATCTTACGAGTGCTCGTTTGTCTGGATATGAGCTGACGCTTTTGGCTAGTCACGTGCATATCAAACAATGTAATACTTTAAATCCAGCTACTTTGTTGCCTCTTCCAGAAGAGAAAGGTGTTCAGGAGCAACATGATTGTTTCTTTCGTACTGAGGAAGAGACAAAAGGTAGAATTGACTTAACAGGTACGCCATTAGTGAATCCGGATGGAAGGCTATGGGTAGATGGTTCTTGTTTTAAGCTTCCTAATGGAGAAGCAACTTCAGCCTATGCTGTTACTACTTTACATACAGTCGTGGAAACAGCACGCATCAAACATAACTCAGCTCAGGCAGCTGAACTGCTAGCCTTAACCAGAGCGTGTGTGTTATCCAAAGGAAAAAGAGTGAACATGTACACCGATAGCCAATACGCTTTTGGTGTGGCGTTCAATTTTGGACGTTTGTGGAAAGAAAGGGGATTCCTTACTTCCCACGGCAATAAGATACAACATGGTCAGTTGGTGACTGACCTTCTTGAGTCACTTGCTTTGCCTACCGAAATAGCAATTGTGAAGTGTAGTGCACATAAGAAGATTACTGACGATGTTGGTCGCGGGAATGCATTTGCGGATGTGATAGCGAAAAAGACAGCTAGAGATGCTACAAGTCGCATGTATGTTGCGGGCCCTGCAAATTGGGTCAGAGAAAGAGGAATGTATAAGGACACAGTAGAAAGTGTGAAATCAATTCAAGAAGAGGCTACAGAGAATTGAGAAAGTGGAAAGAATGTACAGGAATGTTAGATGAGATGGGATGTTGGATGGAATTGTCCGAGCACCAACGTTGGCTGTTACCAGATGCCTATGTACTACCTGTAGTTGCTATGGCGCATGGTCCAGCCCACCTAAGTGCGAAAGGAATATGCAAGCTTCTGGCTCCAGTATGGCAAAACGAAGGAATCCCGAAGTGTGCAGACAATGTAGTGAAACATTGCATTATTTGCTTAATGTACAATCCTGGAAAGGGAACCCCAACTCCAGCAGGTCACTTTGCTCCTCCGACCTATCCATTTGAGGTGTTGCAGATCGATTACATTCACATGGAACGATGCAACAATCTCAAATATGTTCTAGTGGTGGTATGTGCCTTTTCCAGATGGATAGAGGCTTACCCCCTGAAAGACAATACTGCTTTATCTACAGCCAAAGTACTTCTAAAAGAGTTTTTCCCTAGATTTGCTTTGCCGCGCATTGTCTGGAGTGACAATGGGAGCGAATTTGTGGGACAAGTCATGCAAAAAATTTGTACAGGTCTTGGTATAAAACAGTTCCATGCGGCAAACCATCCACAGTCAGCGGGTCTAGTGGAGTGCTATAATGGCACTCTAAAACTCAAACTTGCTAAAATACAGGCCAGTACAGGCCTTAGTTGGCCCGATGCCCTACCTTTGGCTCTTCTATCCACCAGAAAGGCTGTGCATTCTCGTTTGGGACTTAGCCCTTATGAGATAGTTTTTGGACGTCCAGCTAATATATGGGGAGTCCCTCGCCCTAAAAAGTATTCAGACTTGCCATACCCAATGTTGATTGGTTATTTGCATGACCTTACAACTAAATTGCGTGTTCTCCATCAACAGGTTAAGAGCGCTGTGCCAGAGGCCTCCACAGACTCAGGTCATTCCATACAACCAGGTGACTGGGTTTGTGTGAAGAATTTCCAAAGGAACGAAGAATTTGGAGCCTCGCTGGAGAGAACCCCGTCAGGTTCTCTTGACCACTCGTACAGCAGTGAAGGTTGAAGGAAAGAAAAACTGGATTCACGGCGTGCACTGCAAGAAGGTTCCTTTGCCTTTGCCCTTTGATCAGTGGGTCCGCAAGGGTATAAGTGACTCTGAAAGCGAGAAGGTTCCCCAATTTATACCTTTTAGTGATGCACGCTTGAATGGAACATTGTCGGAAAAATAAAACAACGACATTCTCCAAGAAGCTGTACCATCACATTTTCGTCTGAATACCACGAATCCACGAACATTGTTTCAGGATCAGACTGTACCTGATAAGGCTCATTACGATTTAAGACCCAAACTGAAGAAGAAAACTTGAGATTCTCTCTTCTATGTAGTTTCTATCCCGGTTGCAGGGTCACGGTAGAAGTCTTGCTTGTGACCTGAGTAGTGGCAATAGGCCTGCTGGACTTGCAGTGTCATAGGACGGCAGACAATCGTGACCAAGTGATTAAGGAAGATTGTCGTGAGCATCCATTTAGAAGATGGAGACTACATTAGGCGAAAGAGAGAGAAAGAACAAAATGAAAGACAATCATTGTAAAATAATATACAGTCGTTGTGGTATAACTTTATGTGTTTTCATATTATTATGTATTTTATTGGCGTGTATAGGTTGGATTGTTTACGCTATGCAGCAAAAAGTTGTCCCTTCTTCTATCTCTGTGCCTTCTTATTCTACTATCTCTCCACATCTGTTTCATACACTTCCTCAACATGAACTGGTTAGAAGAATCGAATATTACAATAAATCTTTTTTTCAATTATTACACCAACACCAATTAGTAATTGATACAACTGATTGTTGGGTATGTGGACTAATGCCTCATACCACAGAAAAAGGGATGCCATATTTAGTCCTTCCATTCTCTTATGAAGGTTCTGCTTGGGCTTATTTCGTAATTTTCTCTAACGCCTATCAAAGCCGATTTAAATGACCTGTCAGTTCTTATACTGGTGGACCAGATTTCAGTCATAGTTCATTGATAAAGGGAATGGTAGCTATGGCTAAAATCATGGAAAATAGTACAATTTCTGTTGTTGAGAGAAAAGCATATACTAATTGGAACGTCACTCATTACATCACAAGCCTTAGTGATAAGGTTAAACAAGGAAAGTCTCCACCAATTTGGACTGTACCTCATCAAGGCAATTTCTGTATGCAAATAAATGGCCAAACTACTGACCTCGAACAGAGAAAAAGCTTTTGTTCCCATACTCACATCCACTCCTCTCAGAATTCGCCGCCGTTAGTGCCATCTCAGGGCACGTCTTTCATCTGTCATGATAGAGCCTATACGTGGTTGCCGACTGGTTTTTCTGGAACTTGCTATATAGCTTTTTTTCTTCCCCCTACATACACCGCTTCTTCAAATTTCCATAAAAACAGATATGGCAGAGGAATTATTGATTCCAAAGACACAGCAGGTCAAGAGGGAGGGGACTTTCTAAAAGGATTTCTTCCTTTTTGGGGTCCTATGGCAAACAGCAGGAATATGAGACAACTGGTTCGTGTTGTAGAGAGTACCATAGACATCACTGTAGGAGCTTTGAGCAATATTACAGCGGAAATACAGGCGGATCGTCTTATGACTTTACAGAACCGAGTTGCCTTAGATGTTATTCTTGCAGATCGTGGTGGAGTCTGTAAATTGATCAAATCGAGTTGCTGTATTTATATACCTGATGACGCTCCGACAGTATACCAGGCCATCTCTAAATTACATATAATCTCTGAGTCAATTCATCAGGATGAAGGAGATTGGTCGTTATTGGGATGGTTTTGGGGACTACTGTCCAAATGGGGTTGGAAAGTGCTAACATTCCTTGGTATAGTTTTAGCCATCGTTTTCTCTTGTTGTCTTTGTATGCACTGTGGTCCCGCCATCTGCGACCTTTGTGCTACTATGTGCATCCCAAAACCTAAGACACAAAGAACAGAGAATATTAGAATGATGTTACAGCAACAGCTTGACGACCTCATGGCCATCGACATCGACTCAGATTAACGTGAGTCTGTGTATCTTGCCTGAGTTCTGGCAAAAGGAGGGTCTGAGGAAATTCGATTTTCGATCACGATCGCATTGAGCCGCCATTTTGTGCTCTGCCGCCATTTTGTGTTGCCCTCACTCAGGCAGCACGATGAACGAAGTCTTTTCTGCTTTTCCTGCAATATTGTGTCAAAATAGCCTTGTGCCTCTGTTTACGAAGCTGGTGTTAGAGACTGGCCGAGTACACTAATCCCTGTCTGGTTTTCCTAATCCCTGTCTTAACTATTTGTTGGTTCACACTATTTTCTTCTGACTTTATCTCATCTTCTGGCCTTCGCTGTCCTCCGCTCGTATTCTCTCGTTTCACAACTGTCCTCCAAAACACACAAACGTATCTCGCCACCTGCAAACCAGTTACAGACATGTTAATACCTTAACCTGTGGGAGGGGTGGCAAATACAGTTGGAGGAGAGGCTTCTTCGAGTTACTCGATACCTTCTTTTCCAAATTTTCCTATTGGCTCTGACTTATTCTTGAACTATTCCTATTGGTTTTTCATGTATGTTTTAGGTGTGTCCTTCGTTAATGTATATGTCACCTATGTACTATAAAAGATTGTGCGCCACGGAGTGAAGTGGCAGTCTCCTGAGAACATACCGTGTGTACTTCTAGGACAACTGTACTAGCTGCAGCTAATAAAATCTGATCTTTGACGCCGACAGAGTGTCCCCGTGTCTATGTTAGCTGAAGCAGGAGAACCCAGGAGATTAAGGCGTACCCTGCGTCGCCAGGCCCAATTGGTTCTGGTTCTTCACTGAACATTAACATGCAGGCCATTTTCCGGACACCGGAAACACAGTTAACAAGCCTGCAGCCACACGTGCTACCAATTCAATAATCAAGGGACCTACTTAAGGCTAAAATCGTCCTGCGTCCTTCTTTCTGACTACAGGGGTCTTTCCTTCACCCTCCTCCTATGGGCTGTTTAAAAACCTCCATTAGGATAAGGTTGTGAGCTGATTTCACACTTCTGTGCAAAACAACTGTGTGTCTCACGTTTGCAGTGACACGTGTTTCGCACAAAATAGCCACTATATGTATACTGATGCATGTGGGGCAATGTTCACAGTGTTTTGACCGAATTTCTTTCAGATAAATCTGTTTCTGATGGCGATCTCACTTTGTTTACATTACAGGTTTAAGGAAACTGTTTTAGGTAGAGTCTGATATAGGTCAACCTACTCAGTGGTAATTTGGAGCTAACATTTGGTAAGATAGGAGCCCACATTCTTTTTCCCGTCCTGATGAATGCCGCGGACACCTTGGGCCATTTAGGCAGTAACCTGTTGATTACTTTAATGACTATGGTGATGGGGTACTAATTCCCCCAATCTCCATTCTTTCATTTTAATACCAAGCAGTTGCCCTGTTTAAATAAATGCATTTTGGCACTTAAATTGGTTTTTAAATAATTACTATTTTTCACGGGCCCCAACTTAGATTTAGAAGTGCCTTCCTGTCTCCAGGTGTAGGCCCGCTCTCTACCAAACCAAGTTTCTAGAGAGCGAGGACTGCCAATGATGAAGCATGACACTTGGTGGTGTGTGAGGACAGTCCTTCACTTTTTGTGATATGCCAGGTACTATATCAAGCACTTTTTAAAACCTCTGTCATTTTACATTCAGGGTAGCTTCTTTTGTGTATACAAAATTAAACCTAGACATGTCTTACTTGTACACACCATACACTCGGCACTATGGTAATTTATACATTTCTTTACTGAGAATGATGTTTTCTTTAAATTATGTTTTCGGCCTGTCAAAATTGGTTATTTGAAAATGTTAAAATGACAGGCTGTAAAATAGAGAATGACACTAAACATATTGTCCTGGGATGGGGTTTGCTGTGTCACAGCAGTGGGTTACACAATGGTTGTAGAGCCCACTAGTGATGCTTACATTACAAGGCATAGTTACACTTTGTAGTATATACCAGGGTCTAACATGTTAATCATATCTGCTAATCAGGTGTATACCAATTTCTACATGTTGAGAGTGAGAGCACCAAAATATAATATAGGTTAGCAAGAGGTAGGAGATCACACTATAGCATCAACATTTGTTTAATATGTAATATATGTATACAGACCTATCTTATAATATATGGCAATTATCATAGTTGAATTAGTTATTGCATACTGTTCCTAATTCAACGAACACATTATTATGAAAGAACAATTATTGCAACATATTGAATTTAATATAGACATAATCTATCTTTACTTGCAAAAGGGTTGAAAATATACAACACAAATGTATTATGTAGTGAAACAAAATTGAACCAAATCATTTCTTCCCCTATGGCTTTCTGTTGATACCTGAACTCCTTCTAATTCACAACATCAAAAGTATAATGTGCTGGTGCCTCCATTTCATAACACACGTCACTACCATCTTACGCACCATAGGTGAACTGTAAATGTGTCTCCCTTCTAATCGGTCCAGGCATCTGAATCTTGATTTTAAGATCACAAAGGCCCTTGTCACAAAATTCTGTATTTTATTTGTAAAATAATTAGAACATTGGAATATTGAGAGCTCCATTGCAGACAATGATGCAGCTCAGGGCTTATAGTGGCTGGGACAAGCCTTCGGATCCAATATTCCATGTTTGTCTTTCTGTTTCTCCCTTTCTAATTCAGAACAGTTCACCATAGTTTGTGAACTGTTTTAACAGCCTTGCAGCACTTCTTCCTCAGGCTATACTGGTTGCTGAAGTCTCTCTCTCTCTCATTATCTGTCTTCCTCCCTATATAGCTCTGGTTCAGGGCCTTTAACAAACCACATAGCCCTCACCAGCATACTATAATGCTATGTTATATCTTTTGTGACCATTAGTCTGGGGTTTGCCAAATGGAATCAAGATCATCAGATTCTACAAAAAGTGAAATGATGTAGAAAACACAAACATATCATATTGCAGAATGCTTTAGAATGGCAGATGTGTCCAATGCAAAGTTATATTTATCATCATTCCAAAATGTACACAAAAGTATGATATCTATATACAAGGCATGAGAAATTAAATCATACACTAAAATATTATCTTAAAATTTGGAAATTAAACCCGATGATTTGTCACTTTAAAGTAAAGCAACATAAATGATTTCTTTATTAAACATTTAAGTTTAAGACATACACCGGTATACCAATAAAATATATATTAACTTGTGAAAAAATTGGTTCAGATTATTACATTTTTGTGTTGTCATAGCATCATTTGTTAGGCTCAGCAATAACACAAATAAACAATTGTGATTTAATGTGCCACAGACTGAACAATTAGCTTGACTTGGTTAAAAAAATCACTCAATCCAACACAGACCACTGCCTTGCATTACCTTCCAACAGGTATTTATTAAATGGTTGGAGCATGTGCGTTCACATGCATCCACCAATGTCGTTATATGCAAAAACTATATGTGTAGACATTAGTACACATTGTTGTTGCCAAAAGTGCCCTCCTACCCAAGACCGCCATAGCAAAGGGAAAAGTATTATATTTTTCAACGTTGATTCTCATTTGCATGTGTGCTGCATTCAGCAGCACCCGCACAAACATTTGTGTGCATCAAAGTTTAGTTTTTATGCAGGAAGGTACGCTTTCATGTACAAAAAATATCCATACACCAATGCCAGTACCCTTGTTACTACGGTGCCTGCCTTAGCACAGAAAAAGAGCGTAAATGTACAATATATTTTTAAATATGTAGTACTTCAGCTCTCTCCCCTTCACACAACGCAGCACAGGAACTTAACTTTTTGCACTGAGTTACATGAAACCCTATTAAATGTTGGCCATGGAGGGATTTTGAAATGAGCGTTTAGTATTTGCAAAAATTTACATTAAGTGAAAATGATAAGATAATGTATTAATACATTACTTTGATAAAAGCTAAAACAACACCCAACTTAAACTATAGTTTAAAATATTAATGCACATAGAAGAGAGTCTTTTCATTCTCCGAAAAAGATATTATAAATAATGACTCATGGAGTTTATATAAACACTTTGATCAGGTGAAACATTTAAAAACACAAGCTAATTTTACGATATGTAAGTCATTATCACAGGAGCATTTTACAACATTTAAAAAACACATAGGGGGATATTCTCAAAGAAGTGGCGGTGAGAGGCGTTAGCCTCCTTGGATTAACGCCTCTCACCGCCACTTCATAAACACCAGTCTGCACCCTATTCACAAGAATGGGGTGCAGACTGGCGTTACCCACATCGATGGCGATAAATCTCGCGATTTATTGCCAAAACAGGCACCCTTGCACCAGAGCGCAAGAGTGTCTGTGAGCAGGGGGGTTTGTTAATGAACAGGAAGGTGTCCCTTCCTGTACATTAACAAAACGAAAATGCCAGTTTACTTTTTCCATGTGTGCTGCTACAAGCAGCACATATGGAAACAGCAAAAAAGATGAGAAATGAAGGTTTTCTCCTCATTTAGCCACCTCAAGACGGGAAATTTCCCGGCCTTAAGTTTGGCGCTACCTCCTATTATCGCTGCCCTTGATAATAGATGGTAGCGTCAAACCCAATGGGTACGCCCACCGCAACACCCACTGCACCCCCTCTTTCACGCTAAGTTTAGCGTTAAAGGGGCCCTATTCTCAAGGCAGCGTTAATCCACTTAACGTGGCTTTTAGCCACGTTAGGTGGGTTAACGCTGCCTTGAGAATAGGGCTCTGGCACTATCGCCACGGAAACGTCAATAAAAGCGACGTTCCTGTGGCGATATCACCTTGAGAATATGCCCCATAGAATACAAACACTGATATTGCAAACAGCATTCTTTCATTACTACAGGTCATTTCCATTGAGCCCATCTTGGTGATTTCTACTTTAAAGTCCACAATAGCCTGTACATTAATGAAATAGGTGTGCTTCCTATTACGGCTGATGGGTGCTATTGCTGCAGCTTGCAACAATTCCACATGGGTGCAGTTAGTTGGTTTCAGGACATGTGGAAACTGTGCAGTCTCGTAAAAACCTTGCTTGAACTTGATTTGTTCGTGCCTGGAATTAGGGAAATGCAGAAATTCGGGTGTTAGTGTGATGATAGCATCCAGGACATTTTTCAAAAACAAAGAAAACACACCCGGCTCAATCTGACAGAAGTGCTCTGAAAGTACGCAGGTGCCAGTGTATGAAGTACTGACATTAGTTTGACATGTGGTGGAATGACATGTGAGCGACCAGTTGATGGATGCAAACTTGGACCAATCTTCTGCATTAAATGCAAGGGGGCATATTCTCAAGAACGTGTGATAATCATCGCAAATTTAGCTTAACGCAACTTTGCATATCGCAGTCCATCGTGAGAAAATAACACCTTCTTAACATCTAATTCCCAACCCGGCGGCACCATGCGATAGCAGCAGAATAACGCGCCAAATGACAGCGTAAGAACCAACGCGACAAACAATAAATGTGAAACACGAATGCCCAAAAAGTTGCGATGCCACAAAGCGCAATACCAAAATCAGAAAAAACCAGCGACAGGTCTGCAATTCCTACGCGTCATGCGGGTAAATGCACTATAAAAGCAACAAAAAAAAAACACCAAATCCTATTCAAACTGCATAGCACCATGGATTCACTCAGACCGAGTGCAGAGGACAAGCCGAACTCCACAAGCCCCACGGAGGATCAGCTAGGAACCCCTTTTCAGGGAAGGGCAAGGAGAAGAGGAAGAGGAAGACAGGGTTCAGTGCTCAGGAAGACCGGATTATCATCACAGAGGTGATAGAACACCATCAACAACTGTTCGTCACCTCCACTGCGGCACTGGCAACACAAACGGAAATATGGCAGTCCATCATCACCAAAGTCAATGCAGTCGGAGTGTCGAGGAGGTCAATGGAGGAGGTCAAGAGGCGCTGGCATGAAGTGCAGAGCCAAACCAAGGAGAAGCTCTCCGCCAACAGGAAGGCAGCAAGGGCCACTGGAGATGGGCCTCCTGCGCCACAGGAGGCGCTGGATGAACTGGAGCAAATGATAGTCACAGTCGTCAGTGTGGAGATGGTGGCAGGAGTTGGGGGCATGGACACAGCTCAAAATGACCTGAGTCAACAGCAACAGGGTGAGTAACCACCAGGGACTGGGGGACAGGGGGAGATGGGCACAATGGCACACATGCACAATTATGTGTAGCACACTGCACACCCACAATGAGTGTGGAACATGTCCCTGACACCCTTGGCACACTGCAGCACACATAGGAACAACAAGTAGGCCACCGTCCACTATGTGCACATATGGGCCCCTTCCAAATCACCAATGACACAACCGAGCCATGCACATGTGATGAATACAGAAAAGCAGTGGCTGTGTGAGCCACACTGACTATGCAAGTGACACTGCATAACCGATAGCATGGCATCAGCCAAAATACATGACATGGTGCATGAATCGACATGGAGGTGGCCCAGTGTGGATCACATCCGTAAAGGAGCAGGTCGAACTCTGACATATCCACATGCACCCACAACCCATGCCGTCCAATACATGCAGCAGACGAACAATGCACAAGGCCACAAAATCTGTTCAAGAGCACATATGACCCAAGTCGCAAACATTTCAGCCCCCAAAAAGCAAACAATTCAAAGGCACACACGCCTCAAAGGGATAATGGTAAACAAATTCAGAGCTGCAGGGGCAACTCCCCCACAATGCAGCACACACACATAGCAATCACAGAACATCAGCAATGACGGAAATGTGGTTTAAAGTGCAACACCTACACCACAGGACAGAGGACACAACACGTTCCACTTGTGCATAGTAACTGGCCACTCACATCTGGCATTGGCTGGCACTGTTTGATGATAATTTACGGGTACTACCACACATCCATCATGTAGTCAAAAATCCCACTGTCTGCCATCAAATAGCCAGCTCCACCAAAACAGTCAGAATGTGCATTGTCATGCAGTCTGTATGTAAGCATATGCAAAGCGTCAAAATACAGGGGAAACTCTGTTAACCTGCATCTCCCCTTAAAAATGCAGAGGGACAATCAACACTTACTGCAGAACAGACCACATATCCCATCAGTGATGATGAAGAGGACAGCCTGCACATATGTCAAGACACCCTCCAATGGATAATGGAATCTGCAGACTACCCCCAGGAGCAGGGCAGGCCAGCTGCCTCGAGGTGACCCCACCACCTGCACAGATCACACAGCAGGAAACACACACAACCACGGCTGTCTCCCAGGACCCCCACGAACAATACATGGAATTTCAATGCCATGTGTTGGGTTGGCAGGTGGAGATGGCAGATCAGCTGCGGGTGGGTTTCGAGCTTGTGACAGTCAAACTCGAGGCCATACGTGGGTGTCTGAGTCCCATCAGAGACTAAGTACAGTTCCTTACGGACACTCCTGTCTGCACCATGCTCACCGACAATCCTTGACTGACCTCGCTGGGGCCATTACTCAGATACAGGAACTGTCCTGTCAGACAGGCACCAGCGATGACAGCACAAAGTTGGCACAGATGCAGAGGACAATGGAGACCATGGAGCAGATGCAGGCTGGAAGTATGGCTGCCATGGCTGAACACCAGCGAGATGTAGCTGGGATCTTCCATGCCCTGCAGTTCATCATCTTGCCATTGTTGCCACTGAGCCAGTCCCAGATAACTGCAGCAGGAACTTCAACAAACACATCTCTGACCCCTGATGTGTCAGAGGCACACAGTGATGCAGCCCCATCACCTTCGCACCCTGATGTGCCAATGGCACTCAGTGATGCAGCCATTACACCACCACACACACGGACACAGAAGAAGTATCAGAGGTGTAAGATGTAGATGGTAATTACTGTGTGAGGAAGGAGGTAGTAGCATCCATCACCAGATGGCCTGTTCCTGCCTGGTTCAGCCCTATGCATCATGCCCTGGGACAACACCTCCCACTGTCCCCCGGAATACTCTGCAACATCCAACCGGACCCCGACATGGACTGCCACTTCTTCACTGCTTGACAATTACACAGCAATCCTGCTGCGCACTGCACTCTCCCTCTTCCCAATTACTTTTCAATCCCCAAAGGACTCTGGTTGGCCCACCACTGGGCTTCCATGTTATGTGGGCTTGGATGACCATGTACAGCTCCTGCTCCGTCATTCACCAGAATGTGAATAAAACATTCGAAATAACACACATGTGCCATGAATATGTTCACTCATGTATGAAAGTATGGCTGGATGTAGGGACAATGATTGTACAAGAAGGTAAACCCTGGTGAATGACATCAATGCGCATGTTTAACCCTGATACACATGGCCAATTGGATGACTGTGAAGGTGAGTACTAGCTGTGTCCCCATTGCACATTAACAGCAATCTCACAACCCCCCAACGTAGGCACACGTCCATGTATTGAATAGGGCTGTGTTTAGGAATGACCAAATTGGTAGCAGGCCAGGAGTGGTATTCTAAATCACATGTGATAACGGAACTTCAAGTTGCATACCTACTCACACACATCTGTGTGGACACATTCTGTTCTGATTTATGACATTGCTCCACATGGTTAGAGGTTGGACACCATACCCACATTGCTGAAGACACGTAAGTGCACTGGTCTGCCAGCACCTAGCCCAAAACAATGTCTGGCTTACAGAGGTGGAGCTGTCAAAAGGGATCCACCCCCATTGTACATGTGTCAGTCAGACCCTCCTTGTGTAGGGACGATGATCATTGTGGCACACAAGTGGTCAATCTAATCAACACACACCACAATTAGACACCAGTGAAGTTGCGTGGACTTTATTGGCATGTGTGTGTCAGTACAGACAAGGCAAGGGCCACAATAGGCATGGATATGCTTAAGACACTTGAACGCAGCATGGGAACCTTTCAAGGTGCAGGAAATGGGGAGGCAGAGCTGGACACCAATCATTACGGATGGCAACGGTCTCAGCCTACCTTGCCTTGCTGGAGGAGTCATGTGTTGTTTTGCGTCTGCCCATTGCCCTGTGTGAGGGGGCACGACTTACAGCCCATGGGGTCTCCATAGTGCTCTGCCACCGGTCTGCGCCGACTGTCTGCTCTGCTGACAGTGATCAGGTGAAAGGGTCCGACAAGGTCACATGTCCTGCTACATTGCCATGTGTGTGCTCTCCCACCAGCAGTGTGTCCGAATTGGTAATGTTGCCAAACGACGCTGTGCTGCTCCGACCATGGAACAGCATCACCTTGCACAGGTGAGTGTACACATGCGTAGTTCCACGCACATACTTTCAGAGTCCAGACGAAGGCAGACATGTCTTCTGTTGTGATGGGATATGTGAGCATTCCCCACAATGCAACAACTTTTTGGGACCTGTGCTGTGGTGACAATCCAATGTGGCTGCAGGAACGTAGTTACTTGTCCATGAATGCCAGCGCAGCCTCATGTGCAATGGGTTCCAATAGTACGTCGTCGTCGGGTTCAAGGAACACCAGGGTGTGCCAATCCATTAACTTGTCCGGGCAGATGTGCTTAGTCCACACCGTTTCATCAATCCGCAACACTGCCCAATAGGGGAGCGCCTCGATGTTGTCACTTCACACGAGGAGTTGTGCAATCTCCCATGCGCAACTGCCAGCACATGCGCCAAAGATCAGTGCATCCCATGCACGGCTATCCCAGTGACACTCCTGTTCGTGGGCCAACAGGGGGCGCACTGTCAGGTCATAATCCAATTCAGCTACCGTTGCGTTGGATAGACAGACCTCCATGGGCCACTCAAAGGTGCATGATCGACAGTGGAAACAGGGTTGGACGCAGGTGACCTAGGCAAGACGGAAACTCAGGCAGTAACTGATTCGCAACACTGCCATTGGCAGTGATCCCAACAGATGCAGCATTTATGCACGGTACAGTTCCACGTGACAGGGGTTGTGCATGTGCCCGGGAATGCCTGCCATTGCGTTTGTTGGGCTCGTGGCACCGGCACTCCTCAGTGTTCGGTGGACGATATGCCACAGCTCAGGGCAATGAGTCGTATGTGTGTGCAACGTTTGGACAGATGGGTAGTTTTTAACTTATGTGTCAAGGGCATCCCTTGCAGGTGTAGGTCATGAAGGGACAAGTGTGTGTGTGGGGTGGTGTTTCATTAGCACAGTTCATGGTGTGGGAGTCGTCGGAGGCTGATATGGATCTCACGCAGGGTGTGCCAGCCACATTCAGGACCAAGGTCGGGGGTTCGGTTGGCCTTCAGCCTTGTGTGTTGAGACAAAGAGGCTTTCATTCCTGATATCAGTCTGACTACTGCTTGAATTTCTTAAATGTGATGTGTACTTCGCGCTGACTTTGATGCAAGGCATGTGATTTGGGGTGCACACATTTCGAGACACACACAGCTGTTGGCATGTTTGCATGAGCCAAGTGCCCGATTGGCCTTGTGCGCCTTGTTCAACTCTCTCTTACTCTCTCTTTCTTTCCCTCTCTCTCTCCCTGTCCTTTGATGAGTGTCTGACACAACTTCTTATCTTGGATATTGTCTTGCAGGCTGTGAGTCACAGATTGTCCAGGGATGCCCCGCCATGACTCTTCAGAATAGTTGTTTGGTGACAAATTAGGAATTTACATTTTGTTTGGTGTTTCAATGGTGAATGTATGAATCAGGATTTCAGTGCTCACATGTATGTTGATTGTTGCAACTGTGCGACATCAGGCGGTGCTTTTGTTCATGTTTTCGTGCCGTTGATGTGCAGTGTCTTGGTCTGGGGGAGGTGGGGGGTGCCCGGGGTGGGGCTCGGGGTCTGGGTGGGTGGGGTGTGTTCCTGGGGGTGGTGGAAGTGGGTGTTGTGGCCCTCTTGGGTGTCTGGCATGCATGTTCACTTGCTCCAGGGCTTCTGTTGTTCTTCATATGTGGCTCTGGGCTGTGCTCCCTTGTCTGGTGCTGGTTGCCATCCGACTTTGCACCAGGTCAGAGCAGTTGTTAGTTGGGGTGTGGTGTTGTCGCGGCTTTTTGCTTGGGAACTTTTACTCTGCATCTCATTAGCAATAGTTGCCAGGGTCATCTGTGGCAATGTTTTTTACGGCTGCTATCGCCGGAAAACTGGTGATATGGCTGTTAGCATGAGCTTGTGAATGGGGCGGTAAATTTATCGCTACTTTGGCTGCGTTAAAGTGTCGTTAACTTGGCAATAGCTCCTTGAGAATATGGCCCAAGATGTCTTATTTTTATTTAAACTGTACAATTGGATGACCTACCTCCTCCTCCCTTAGATCAATGAGGCTGATCCTCTGGTAAAATATACTCTCCTTCCCCCTTCCATTTAGCTGACATTGAAGCTGATCTGGACACAATAAATCAATCAAAATCTCTTTTTATTTCATCGCCCAGGGCCATAAAAGTGCAATCCATTTACAATAAATATAATGTGAAACATAATTATAACCAATCATCAAATAGATCCTAAAAAAGATTCATAAAATATTACAACAACAAAAAATAATGGATCTTAACTCACTCACAGAATAACAACCTCCATGGCTGGAATTGGTTGGGAAAACTGGTTAGGTCAAATGCCTTTTGATATAGTAATGTATTGTGTGAATTCTGGCACCTACTAGGGTATGTGTAGCATTCTTATGCATTTGAACCATTGCACTTGTCTGTGTGATGATGCGTCACGCAGTTTCTGCTTTGTAAACACTTATGTGTTAGCCTTGTGTTAGGATTCGCGTGGGAACACCCACCTTGTATCCATTAAAATCTGCTTAACGCAAAGCAGGACTTGTGCCATGCAGGACTGAAAAGCGTCACAAACCAACCATGCAGTCATTTGTAAATATGACCTGAGCCCTTACACTGCGTCGATTTGCACAACAAACTGATGACGCAAGAGCCTAGTAAATCTGGTATATGGCCCTAAATCTATTACTGTAACTTTGCAATGGATGTTTGCAATAGAATACAAGCCAAAAGAAAGAACTTTTCTTGTCGTTTTACAGCAAAGTAGATTACATTTTTCTGCTCTTTTGCTCTACTGGGCTGGGAATCATTTTGCTCTTTTTATGTCCTCATGTAATTGTCTCCTGGAAGAGAGTTCTCTTTTAAAGAATGCCTTGTTGCCATGGTCAGGCAAGTGCACTGATATGCTGTCAAGACAATCTGCAGTATCTACCGACAAGAGCTAATAAAAGAGAGAATGCTCTTTGTAGGAGCTAAAATTAATTGTTGAAGAATTACACTAGCTGCTCAACCTGTCGCACAGCCACACATTCCACACGAATAACGATTTACAGCATTCATCAACCACATGCAAAGCACAATGAAGCCAGAATCTATAGAAAGTATCTTCAGATGCAAGCAATATGAGAAAAATAATACAGATCGATTATCTTTTATCATCGGAAAGAATACCATTCTGATAGTATTCACAATTATTTAGGATTGCTCCGTTTTTGGTATTTTGCAGTGGAACCCGAAGCACTTGTGTTGCATGTAAATGCACTGCCAAAAATCCATTTAATGAGCATGTTGGCCAAAAAAGGAGTGTGAATTTTTACTTTAGTAATCAATGTACGGGCTGAATCATATGGACTCGACTCTAGGGAACAGCTAATCCACTGGGAAGGTTTGTGCCTTCCCAGTGGTAGAACAGAGGCACAAGAAACCTAAAAAACAAACGCGAAAAACACAAAAAGGGGGCAGGGTAGAAACACCCTGACCCCCTAGGCCTGCTCAGGGGTCCCACAAGGACCTTCAGGGCCCAAAAAAGCATTTAAAAAAAAAAAAATCGGAGAGATTCGCGCACCCACTGCGAATTTTGGGTGAAAATTTTATAAAAAGGAGCGCTGGCTCCCACGCTTCTTTGGTAATTGGCCCCCGGGGAGGCCAAATACCGGGGGCAATAGTTATGTATCCCAGCCGCGGGGACCGCCACCCCCCGGGGCTTTATTTATGTGCGGGGGGCTCTCAGGCCCCCCCAGCCCCGGGACCGCCACCCCCGGGGCTTATTTCAAATGTGTGGGGGGGCTCTCAGACCCCCCAGCCCCGAGGACCGCCACCCCCGGGGCTTCTTAATATTTGTTGGGGGGCTTTCATGCCCCCCCAGCCCCGGGGACCGCCACCACGGGTCTTCTTAATATTCGTTGGGGGGGCTCTCAGGCCCCCCAGCCCTGGGGACTGCCACCCCCCAGGGCTTCTTAATATTCGTTGGGGGGCTCTCAGGCCCCCCCAGCCCCGGGGACCGCCACCCCCGGGGCTTATTAATATTTGTTGGGGGGCTCTCAGGCCCCCCCAGCCCCGGGGAACGCCACCCCACTGGGCAACTTCAAAATCTGGGAGGGGAACCGTGCGCCCCCCCTCCTGGAGCCTTGTATAAGCCCTGGGGACCGCCACCCCCCAGGGCCGGATCCTGCAGTGTCCTGGGGTGCCCACCCCCGGGACACTAAAGTTTGCAAACTGCTTTGCTTCATTGAAGCGAGAGCAGGTAGCAGCCTGTTAGTGGCTCCCCATGTGGACCCATGGCCCCCAACAAAGAGGGCCAGCCCCGGGGGATGGGGTCCCCGGGGCTAGTAGTAGCTCAGGAGGGGGGGCCACACGGCCCCCCTCCTAAATATGTTTTTTTTAAAAGCAACAAAAAAAACGGCCCCAGGGGATGGGGTTCCCGGGCCAATAAATTAGAAAAAGAAGGGGGGCTACACAGCCCCCCTTCTAAAAATTTTTTTTTTTAAAAGATGGGATCGGGCAGGAGGCCACCCCCCTCCTTGCACCACTCTGCAAACGCGCCCCTTGGCGCATTTGCAGAGGGGGAACTAATTCCCCTTGAATACTGGGGGTCCCTGGGGGCCAACTAGCCCACCAGGAACCTCCAGTAAACGCCAGGGGGCTGTGTTGCAGAGAGGTGTAATGAGGCCACGCCCCTTTTTACACCTATCTGCAACGCAGCTCCGTGGCGCTTACTGGAGGTACCTGGTGGGCTAGTTGGCCGCCAGGAGACCTCAGGATTCAATGGGACTTAATCACCCAACTTAAAACTAGGTCTGGGCTAAAAATCCGTTCCGCTCACGGAAATTGCGATAATTTGACATTTTCGCGTTCCGCGGAGTGCGCGAAAATGTCAAAATTTCCGCAATCCGCATTTTACCCGAAATTTTTTGCTTGCTCGCGCTGTAAAATAATACATTCTCGCGTGCGCGCGATCGCCTTACCTGAATCCCCGCGTTCGCCGACAAGTTTTCCCAATCCGGTCGCGTTCTCCACGAGATGTTGGATTGTTGGTAAACATTTGCGCTGTCTCGCGACAGTTCGCACCCGCAGTAACATCATTCGTCGCGCGATCACGACTTTCTTCTCGCGATCATGCACCGCGAGACAAGTGAAAACAAGATGGCCGCGCCCGCGAGCAACCGCATGGTTAAGTTGGCGAGCCGCGACCACGCAGAACATACCGCGAACGGGCGGGAAAAAAACTTCCGCATCTTCGCGATATTTGTGCGTGTTTGCGGAGATTTTTAACATTTTCGCGATAATTTGCGAAAGTGAATTTCGCAAATTCCACCCAACCCTACTTAAAACGCGCCACGGGGCACGTTTGCACAGTGGTGAAGGTAGGGGGCGGGGCCTGAGGTGAAATGTGTGCAAGCACGCCCTGTGGCGTGTTTTAAGTTGGGGAATTCATTCCTCTTCAATCCAGAGGTCCCCTGGGGGCCAACTAGCTCACCAGGTACCTCCAGTAAGCGCCACAGAGCTGCGTTGCAGTGTTGTAAAAAGGGGCGTGGCCTCTGAACACCTCTCTGCAACGCAGCTCCCTGGTGCATACTGGAGGTACCTGGTGGGCTAGTTGGCCGCCAGGGGACCTCAGGATTCGAGGGGACTTAATCCCCCAACTTAAAACACACCACGGGGCGTGTTTGCACAGTGGTGAAGGTAGGGGGCGGGGCCTGAGGTGACATGTGTTCAAACACACCCTGTGGGCGTTCTAAGTTGGGGAATTAATTCCTCTTCAATCCAGAGGTCCCCTAGGGGCCAACTAGCCCACCAGGTACCTCCAGTAAGCCCCACGGAGCTGCGTTGCAGAGTGTTGTAAAAAGTGGCGTGGCCTCTGAACACCTCTCTGCAATGCAGCTCCCTGGCACATACTGGAGGTACCTCATGGGCTAGTTGGCCCCCAGGGGACCGCAGGATTGAAGAGGAATTAATTCCCCAAATTAAAACGCACCACAGGGCGTGTTTGCACACGTCACCTCAGGCCCCGCCCCGTTCCTTCACCATTGTACAAATATTCCTCTAAAATCAGCCGAACTACGAATTCTGATTTACTCACCTGTTATCAGGAGAGAACCCAGTGCTGCATCTTTTAGCCCAGCACTGACCCTGAAAAGTAATTCTAAGCGAACTACGAATTCCGATTTACTCACCTGTTATCAGGAGAGAACTCAGTGCTGCATCTTTTTGCCCAGCACTGACCCTAAAAAGTAATTCTAAGCGTACTTACCAGTAACTTGTATTTCGTTCCATAGGAATCCATTGTGTGGTTTTCAGCAGAAAAGTTTCTAAGTGTCCATTTTTGAAACGTACAAATATTCCTCTAAAATCAGCCGAACTACGAATTCTGATTTACTCACCTGTTATCAGGAGAGAAACCAGTGCTGCATCTTTTAGCCAGCACTGACCCTGAAAACTAATTCTAAGTGTACTTACCAGCATTTCGTTCCATAGGAACCCATTGTGTGGTTTTCAGCAGAAAAGTTTCCAAGTGTCCATTTTTGAAACGTACAAATATTCCTCTAAAGTCAGCCGAACTACGAATTCCGATGTATTCACTTGTTATCAGGAGAGAACCTAGTGCTGCATCTTTTAGCCCAGCGCTGACCCTGAAAAGTTATTCTAAGCGTACTTACCAGTACCTTGTATTTCCTTCAATAGGAATCCATTGTGTGGTTTTCAGCAGAAAAGTTTCAAAGTGTCCATTTTTGAAACGTACAAATATTCCTCTAAAATCAGCCGAACTACGAATTCCGATTTACTCACCTGTTATCAGGAAAGAACCCAGTGCTGCATCTTTTAGCCCAGCACTGACCCTGAACAGTAATTCTAAGCGTACTTACAAGCATTTCCTGCCATAGGAATCCATTGTGTGGTTTTCAGCAGAAAAGTTTCTAAGTGTCCATTTTTGAAACGTACAAATATTCCTCTAAAATCAGCCGAACTACGAATTCCGATGTACTCACCTGTTATCAGGAGAGAACCCAGTGCTGCATCTTTTAGCCCAGCACTGACCCTGAAAAGTAATTCTAAGCGTACTTACCAGTAACTTGTTTTTCCTTCCATAGGAATAAATTGTGTGGTTTTCAGCAGAAATGTTTCTAAGTGTCCATTTTTGAAACGTACAAATATTCCTCTAAAATCAGCCGAACTACGAATTCAGATTTACTCACCTGTTATCAGGAGAGAACCCAGTGCTGCATCTTTTAGCCCAGCACTGACCCTGAACAGTAATTCTAAGCGTACTTACAAACATTTCCTTCCATAGGAATCCATTGTGTGGTTTTCAGCAGAAAAGTTTCTAAGTGTCCATTTTTGAAACGTACAAATATTCCTCTAAAATCAGCCGAACTACGAATTCCGATGTACTCACCTGTTATCAGGAGAGAACCCAGTGCTGCATCTTTTAGCCCAGCACTGACCCTGAAAAGTAATTCTAAGCGAACTACGAATTCCGATTTACTCACCTGTTATCAGGAGAGAACTCAGTGCTGCATCTTTTTGCCCAGCACTGACCCTAAAAAGTAATTCTAAGCGTACTTACCAGTAAATTGTATTTCGTTCCATAGGAATCCATTGTGTGGTTTTCAGCAGAAAAGTTTCTAAGTGTCCATTTTTGAAACGTACAAATATTCCTCTAAAATCAGCCGAACTACGAATTCTGATTTACTCACCTGTTATCAGGAGAGAAACCAGTGCTGCATCTTTTAGCCCAGCACTGACCCTGAAAACTAATTCTAAGTGTACTTACCAGCATTTCGTTCCATAGTAACCCATTGTGTGGTTTTCAGCAGAAAAGTTTCCAAGTGTCCATTTTTGAAACGTACAAATATTCCTCTAAAATCAGCCGAACTACGAATTCCGATGTATTCACTTGTTATCAGGAGAGAACCTAGTGCTGCATCTTTTAGCCCAGCGCTGACCCTGAAAAGTTATTCTAAGCGTACTTACCAGTACCTTGTATTTCCTTCAATAGGAATCCATTGTGTGGTTTTCAGCAGAAAAGTTTCAAAGTGTCCATTTTTGAAACGTACAAATATTCCTCTAAAATCAGCCGAACTACGAATTCCGATTTACTCACCTGTTATCAGGAGAGAACCCAGTGCTGCATCTTTTAGCCCAGCACTGACCCTGAACAGTAATTCTAAGCGTACTTACAAGCATTTCCTTCCATAGGAATCCATTGTGTGGTTTTCAGCAGAAAAGTTTCTAAGTGTCCATTTTTGAAACGTACAAATATTCCTCTAAAATCAGCCGAACTACGAATTCCGATGTACTCGCCTGTTATCAGGAGAGAACCCAGTGCTGCATCTTTTAGCCCAGCACTGACTCTGAAAAGTAATTCTAAGCGTACCTACCAGTGACTTGTATTTCCTTCAATAGCAATCCATTGTGTGGTTTTCAGCAGAAAAGTTTCTAAGTGTCCATTTTTAAAACGTACAAATATTCCTCTGAAATCAGCCGAACTACGAATTCCGATTTTCTCACCTGTTATCAGGAGAGAACCCAGTGCTGCATCTTTTAGCCCAGCACTGACCCTGCAAAAGTAATTCTAAGCGTACTTACCAGCATTTCCTTCCATAGGAATCCATTGTGTGGTTTTCAGCAGAAAAGCCAGTGCTGCATCTTTTAGCCCAGCACTGACCCTGAAAAGTAATTCTAAGCGTACTTACCAGTAACTTGTATTTCCTTCCATAGGAATTCATTGTGTGGTTTTCAGCAGAAAAGTTTCGAAGTGTCTATTTTCACAAACACGTTTAAGCGGTTCGTAGGGCGGTATATCTTGATTCTCCGCCTAATTTTCTAAAAACGTGACAGCATCATCATTGGGTTTTGTTTTATGCTTCCTCCACCCGGAGGGAACGACTGGATATTTACAGTAGTGATCGGAGATAAAAACAGTTGTGAAGTGCTCGTGTTAAGTGAGAAAATATTAAAAAAGTAAATTCCTCATGCTGCCTGGACTGTGTTTAATTTTTGTCTGGAGCAAGGGAAAAGAATAAAAAGGGGGGGTGTGCAGACAGGGCGTATAATGAGTCCACTGCACAGTCAGTCACTCGGACTGACTGTGCAGTGGACTCATTACTCACAACTGTTTTTATCTCTGATCACTACTGTAAATATCCAGTGGTTCCCTCCGGGTGGAGGAAGCATAAAACAAAACCCAATGATGATGCTGTCACGTTTTTAGAAAATTAGGCGGAGAATCAAAATATACCGCCCTACGAACCGCTTAAACGTGAATGAGGGTTTTTGGAGGAATAGATGAAAAACCGCATAACCCTGGTAAACAGGTACAAGTGATCCATTCTATTTTTGATTATTAACTACTTGCCGGAAGGTGAATGGACTACATCCCCTTCTATCTCCCATTATCTTGATTCAAATATATTTTCACAAACTAAAAATATTCCGAAAAAATCGTCTGTATGACTTAAACACATTCTTTCAACTGTTTACAGGAGATTCACCAGTGCTGGATCCAGGATCCACCACTGAGTAAAAAAAAGTAACGATAACACTACTTACCTGTTAAGGGAATTTTCTGCCATAGGAAAACATTGGTGATTCTATGTGACAATACTTCTAAGTGTCAGCTTTTAAAATACAATAATATTCCTTATAGATCACTACTGTAACCAAAACGCTTTTACGCAACTGTTTACAGGAAATGTCCAAGGACTTAATCTAGGATCCAGTCCTGTGGATAGAAAAGTAATCCATAAAGTAACTAATTGCATTTGACTAGAAATTCACATTGAGCTCAATGTTGCATTGTGTTTGAAATTGTGTTGCCCATTGCAACAACTGTAACTACTGTACTTAAAAGTCTATTGCCTATTTGCAAAGTATTTAAACTATAGTATCTCATTCTGAGAAAGTATATTTTGTATTGTAATGTATAATTTAATTATAATGTAATTAAAAAATAAATAGTTTAAAAAATGTAGTAAATCAGTATAAAAAAAATCAGTAGAACAATTAGTACATTAAAAATTGTCATTTGCAAAACCTTTGAAATTCACTGAAAAAACCATAGGTTTCAGGCCTGATATAGTTCGGAATTAGCATTTAAAAAAACCTTTGAAATTCACTGAAAAAACCATAGGTTTCATGCCTGATATAGTTAGGAATTAGCATTTAAAAAACCTTAGAAATTCACTGAAAAAACAATAGGTTTTAGGGGTGTTATAGTTAGCTGGACATTTCACTCGAACAAAACCCTTGAAATTCCTCCGATATAGTTAGTTGTACTAACTACATCTCGCGCACCCGCAATCCACTACTGATGATGTCACATATTAGATCATTAATGACATGGTCAGTGACATCACTGATGACATCTCAAATAACATCACTGATGACATCACTGATGACATCATCCAGTGAATGTGGTTTGGTTCATTATTTTAATATGTGTTAGACAAAAGAGCCCAAATGCAGCACAAATATCACCCAGATGTAGCCCACATGTAGCCCAATGACAGAAGTGTGCAAAACACTTATTTTTTGTGTATTTGCAGTTTTATATAGTGCAGACTTGTCAGGTATTGGAGTGCTTTACATGAGCATTGGTTACATCACACAAGATCAAATTCATTTTGGTTGTAGACATGGGGAGATTAAGTGATTTGACCAGAATCACAGAATGTTGAGCTGAAGCAGAAACTCCAACCTGGTTCCCCAGTTGCAAAGTCTGAAGTTCTGGAAATAACACCACATCCTCTCCCCTAGGTGCAACATTTAATCAAGTGGTCAACTGGATAAAAAAACATAAAGATTACAAATAATTTAAAAGTTCTTTGAAGCTATTTGAAAACTCAGAAAATATGTCCTCATTTTAGTTTTTTAGAGCATTAACCATAATTTTGTTGCAAATAAGACCCTCTCATATATGTAATTTCTAAAGGAAATGCTCTAGGTATTACAGTTTTGATTAAATCAAGATGACATCAGGCGTTCCACACTTTTGTAATAAATATTGAATGTTAGCAATCTAGTTGTTCATTGGGATACTGTTGAGAGGCAGAGGCCAGGGGCACGGACTCTGAAAATTTAAGGCAGGTAGGAGAGTGTAGAGGCAACAATTTGACCACACTGGGCAGGCAGGAAGGGCAGTGGCAGCACAACAGACTATGGAGGGCAGTGGAAAGGGGGGCAGGGGCAACAAACCAACAATACAGGACTGGCAAGAGAGGCTGTGGCAATATAATAGACCATTGTGGGCAGAAGGAAGAGGCAGTGGTAGTACAACCATACATGCCAACAGACCCGTTTCAGCCAGGAAACGTCCAATGTTTTTAAGCTCAAATGAGCTTTATTTGATCTGTCTCCTGTCTACAATCTCCTCTTTTTCAATGTAACTCAAAGGGGAAAATCAATACACCAGTTTTTTTTCAAAATCTCCTTCTTACCAAGTTCAACATTTTCGCAAGTATGGTATATTGGATCGTGGTAGGCAGGAGGAATTGGGGTAGGGACATGGACTCGGATAACAGAGGACAGGAGGGACATGGAGAGGTGAACCAAACTGACCCTACAGGGCAGTCATCAGGGTTTGCAGCAGCACAATACACCACACAGGGCATGCAGGACGGGAGTGCAGCACAACAATCCATAGAAAGCAATAGGGAGGGGACAGGACCATGCACATGGACAACAGAGAACAGAGGGGAAAGAGGCAATGGTAGCAAGTTGACCATAATGGACAGACAGGAGAGAAAGCTGCAGCATAACAGACCATAAAGGGCAGGAGGAACGGATCAGGGGCATTACAATGGAACAGACAAGCCAGGAGGGAGGGAATAGGGGTCTGCACATGGAAACAGAGGGCTGGGTGCAAGGGGGCAGGGCAGGAGCAGCAAGATGACCATGGAGGTCAGGCAGGATGGGCACTAGAAACAAGACATACCATGGAGTGCAACAATGAGACTATGATGGCATACACACAGACCATGGAGGGAAGGTGGGGGGGGGTCAGGGGCAGCTAACTGACCACACAGGGAAGGTGGGAGGGGCCATGGCAGCACAGAAGACCATGCATGGCAAGCGGGAGGGTTAGTGGCAGCACAATGGCTATGAAGGGCAAGAAGGAGGGTGCAGGGGCATGCACAAAGGACCATGGAGGATAGAAGGGAGGGTCAGGACCTGGGCACAGACAAGAGAGTTCAGGGGAAGGGGCCTCACAACAGACTGCGTGGGGAGGCAGGAGGAGCAGTTTCAGCACAACAGACCAGGGAGGGCAGAAGGGTGTGGCAGTAAAATGGACCATGGAGGACAGGAGGAAAGGGATAGGGGCATGGCATGTGGACAGGCAGGGTGGAGGTGGCAGGGACAGGTCACAGTCATCTGACAATGCTAGGCTGATGGGAGGGGAGTGGCAGCTCAGCAGAACACTCAGAGTAGATAGGAGTTGCAGGTCCATGGAACATGGTGGGCAAAAAGGATGGAGCAGGGGCATGCACAAAGACATCGGAGGGCAGGGGGAAGGAGAATAGGGGCAGCAAGCTAAGCACAGAGGCTAAGCAGGAGGTCAATGATGGGCCATAGAATTGGGCAATGGAGGGCAGGAGGAGTGGACTGGTACATCATGCTAAATGGAGGGCAGTGGCAGCACATCAGACCATGCATGGCAGGAGGGAGGAGGCTAGTCCATGGATTCAGACAAAAGAGGATAGGGAAGAGGTGGATGGGGCAGCAAGCTAACTGTTTAGAGAAGGTGGGTATTAGGAACTTTATTGTTTTCAAAATGTGTGTCTGTGCGAACTACTTAAAATATGAACAAGCATGCAGCACAATCTCACTTTTATTCAGGAAGAAGAGGACGTTTGTGACTGTGACTCTGGGCTCACTTGGCAGAAATACCCCCTGACCCTCCACCCCATCGCAAAATGTAATGCCCGTGAAAAGGGTAGGTGGACGCAGTGTTATATAGAACATAGTCCTGAGAGCACGATTGAAAATGAAAACTAGATATAGTATATGGTATAAACTATGCACCAAAAAGTGTGATATAAGATGAACCGGGGCGTGAAATATAATATGCAATACATTGTGTGCAATGACAGATTCATTGGAGAGCGCGAGATAGCACAGGCACTAGTGCGTGCTATGCGATATGTGGCTTGGAGTGTAATATGCACAGGGCAGTGTTGTGTAACCTAACTAGTCTCTAAAGTTGTAATATAAAATATGTGCTGGGGAGTGTAAAGTTGCATATGCACTGTGACAAAGATATGGATCCCAGACTGTAATATGTATGGCATAGCGCTGTGTGTTATAACATAGACATCGAGGAAGGCACGTTAGATGGGGCAATATAACTAGGCCTGGGCGAAAATGTCGTTCCGTTCGCGGAAATTGCGATAATTTGACATTTTCGCGTTCCGCGGAAAGTGCGAAAATGTCAAAATTTCCGCATTCCGCAGCTTAGCGATAATTTGGTTCTTGCTCGCGCTGTAAAATAATACATTCTCGCGCGCGCGCGATCGCCTTACCTGAATCCCTGCGTTCGCCGACAAGTTTTCTTGATCCGGTTGCGTTCTCCATGAGATGTTGTATTGTTTTTAGCCATTTGCCCTGTCTCGCGACAGTTCGCGCCCGCAGTGACGTCATGCGTCGCGCGATCACGTCTTTCTTCTTGCGATCATGCACCGCGAGACAACTGAAAACAAGATGGCCGCGCCCGCGAGCAACCACATGGGTAAGTTGGCGAGCTGCAACCATGCAGAAAATCTCGCGAACATGCGGGAAAAAAACTTCCGCATCTTCGCGATATTTCCGCATGTTTGCGATCATTTTTAACATTTTCGCGATAATTTGCAAAAGTGGATTTCGCAAATTCCGCCCACCCCTAAATATAACCCATGCAAAGGCAAGTGTGGCATGACATATTCAAGGGGTGGTGTACAGTGCACATGGGCTAGAGAGTGTCATAGCATACGCACTAGCTGGTGGAATACAACACAGAGGTGTGTGGCACTCGGCGGGCACTGGTGGGTGTAACACAGCATTGGGCTCAGCCAGGAGCACGCTGTGACTCTCAAGTGAGGTTCGTTTCCTTTCCAGAGAGTAAAATAAAAAGTATTACACATCCGGCGGTGGATGTGTGTTTTACTAACCGTAGTTTTGGTCACCAGAGGTGACGTGTGCAAACACGCCCTGTGGCGCATTTTAAATTGGGGAAATAATTCCCTTTCAATCCTGAGGGACCCTGGGGGCTAACTAGCGCACCAGGTGCTTCCAGTAAGCGCACTGAGCTGCGTTGCAGAGAGGTGGTCCAGGCCGTGCCACTTTTTACACCTCTCTGCAACGCAGCTCTGTGGCGCTTACTGGAGGTACCTAGTGGGCTAGTTGAACCCTAGGGACCCTCAGGATTCAAATGAACTTAATCTCCCAACTAAAAACGGCCACAGTGCGTGTTTACACAGTGGTGAATGGAGGGGACAGGGCCTGAGTTAACGTGTGCAAACAAGCCCTGTGGCGCGTTTTAAGTTGGGGAAATAATTCCCCTTCAATCCTGAGGGACCCTGGGGACCAACTAGCCCACCAGGTGCTTCCAGTAAGCGCCACTGCGCTGCGTTGCAGAGAGGTGGTCTAGGCCATGCCCCTTTTTACATCTCTCTGCAACGCAGCTCTGTGGCGCTTACTGGAGGTACCTAGTGGTCTAGTTGGACCCTCAGGATTCAAGGGGACTTAATCTCCCAACTTAAAATGGCCACAGGGCGTGTTTACACAGTGGGGAAGGGAGGGGACGGGGCCTGAGGTGACGTGTGCAAACACACCCTGTGGTGCGTTTTAAGAGGTAGTTTTAATCCCCTGCCCTATTATATACTAGGGGCTTACAGAGGAGGTCATGGTAATCACAGGGGGACCCCAACGCATAGTGTTCCCTAGTGTATGTTGATGTTTTCACTGTATTCTGAGTGTCTTTTAACATAGCACTGGCTCTAGGACTGGTTAGTCAGACTCAGTTACCACCAGTATCCATCTGAAAAAGTTGAGGGTACAGGATGATTTTGCAACAAGGCTTCTTTCGGCTCTTCTGTTTGTTCTTTCTGCACGTTGTCCTTCTGCCTGCACTTTTCTTCGTCTTTGAGGACTTCTGTTGCTTCTTTTTTTTCTTTCTGTGCGTTTTTTCTTCTTTCTTCACATGTCCTATCTCTGTAGGCATAGTTAGAAATTAGCATTTAAAAAACCTTTGAAATTCACTGAAAAAACCATAGGTTTCAGGCACGTTATAGTTAGGAATTAGCATTTAAAAAACCTTAGAAATTCGCTGAAAAAAACATAGGTTTCAGGGGCGTTATTCACTCGTACAACACCATTGAAATTCCCCTGTTATAGTTAGTTCAGCTAACTATAACTCGCGCGCCCGCAATGCACTGCTGATGACGTCACATAGTACATCACTCATGACATGGTCAGTGACATCACTGATGACATCTCTGATGACATCTCAAATGACATCACTGATGACATCATCCAGTGAACGTGTGTTTCTGTAAAGTTTAAATATTTGTCATATGTAGGGGGAAGGTGAGTCTGGGTCAGACAATACCAAAATGATCCAACCTAGACCGAGCAAGCATGAATGCGGGCTATCTCAAACAGCAAGTGTGAAACCCATCATTGTGGGTAAGTACCCCGAATACGAATGATAGAAAAAGGGTTCAGCAGTGAAGGTCAGCATACAGCACCCCCAATAGTAGGTATGAGGGAGCATTTTTCTTTCAACAGATGATGGAATAGGTCAAATTGTATAAATAAATAAAACCTATTCCATCTTCAATCGACTTTCCCCTACCTACCCCGCTTCACTGCTCCACCGTGTTTACCTGCAACTGCTGAGAACTATGGGATTTTAGTTAAGGAAAGCAAAGCTAGTGTAAGGACCCTTTGAAAGACAAAAGTACAGAACCTCTTAAAGCCTACTCCCTCATTGAGGTAATTTGTTAAGATCACAGGAGATAAACAGACGTAAGCAGGAAAAAACACAGATAATAACAATCAGATAAACCCCTGTTCAGAGCCATTAACCCTATCCATGAGTATTGAGGTGGGTACAGTAGCTGCCTGCCATCCCAGGGAGGGTGGCACGATAAAGGGGGCTCAATCAATATCCAATCAATTGTATCTCTCAAGGGGAGTCATCACACCAGGAAAAAGTATTAGAGGAAGGGACTATAGAGGAAATGTTTAGCAATGCTTTAAGTGAGAAATATGAAGAAGTTTGCAATCTCTGAGGGGGATCTAAAAGCCGTCTAAGAGACATGTCAGAAGCTAGGAGAGAATATCCACGGACTTGACAGTAGAACAACAGCGATGGAGGCAGCTAAAACATCAGTGGTAGTTGAAAATAACATGCAGGACTTAGCCCTCCTATTAAGGCAGGAGAAGACAACACAAGAGACATTAGAGAAGTTGGAAAATCAGGCTAAGAGAAATAACATCAAGATAGAGAATGTCCCAGTAGGCGAAGAAAGCTATGATATGAAAAAGTTCTAGATCAATCTAATGCAGAAGGGACTTTTTGGGGTAACACTGCAAATTCAGCAATTCAACAGGTACATAGAGACCCTTACAGGTCAAATCCTAATATGAAAACTACTAGGAAGATCCTAGTTAACTTCTGTGCCCTCTTGGGTAAAAAACCAATCCTATCAATGGAGCTGAAATGTAAATCTATAACCTTTAATAATTTGTATTTGCAACAAAATCAGGTCCATACCATACAACTGAGGAACGGCAGTGGGCTGTAGGGAAGAAAATTGCAGACTTGCAGGCACTGGAGTTAAAAAAAAGTCGAGCAAAAATTGGAATGACAAAATGATTTTCATAAAAAGCATGGCGGAGGCTGACAAACTTATCAAGGAAGTCGAGTCAGGGTAGCAGGGCAACAAAAGTATCGGTGGGCTAGTACTACATAATATCATAACAAATATAGTAGACATGTAAGTTATCCAAATAACAAAAAGAGGGAGTGGAGTTGCACTTAATCGGCTGGTAATAGTCAAGTTTTTTTTTGGATGGTTTCCAAGGGAGGTGGCACTTTGGGAGGGAAACATGGGGGAAATATTTTTTTAAAAATCCACACCTCATAAAGGGCGGGGTCTGTGGGAAGTGACTGTCTTTCATGGGCTGATAAACGGGGGTACAAGTATGGTTATCTCCTTACCTGGAATGTGAAAGGGATTAGATCAAGCCCTTATTCTTGGTCATCTGAGGAGATCGGGTGCTCATCTACTTAGACTCCAGGAGACGCATTTGACAGAACAGGAGTGCAAAGCATTTTATTGTGAACAGCACTGTATTCAATCGGAAAACTGAAATTCACAAGATTGTATTATCAAGGGTGTAGCCATCTCAATTTGAAGTATTTCTGGAATTTTACTTTAGGTCAGAGGTAGATGATAAAGCAAAGTGGATCATTGCAGAGGTGAGATTGGGACATACTCAGCTCAAAACTGTAGGATATTATAAGCCAACTGTCAAAGACCCAGCACCTCTGCAACAAATATTTGTTGGACTACTAGAGTGTGTGACTCCTTAAAATGGGGTGAGTAACCCCACTAATGAAAACCCACAACTAAAAAAGATATCACTGATTCACTAAAAATCAAATTAATTTTTAAAAAATGCAGAAAACATTGGGGCCTGAATATGATGGCATTCAGGAGGGCCTCTGTGGTCCCGTCGGAGTCGACAAAGACCAATGCATTCACTTTGGGAGCGTTCCTCTTGACCGCCATATTCTAATGGGCACAGATAGGCAGTTTTCTGACCGACGCGGCAAGTCTGACTCCGACCGGAAATTACAACTGCGCCAGTGTAGGAAGGGGCCAATGGAGACAGACAGCTGGACGGAAAGCTGCTCTGACCGCGCCCCCCACCCCAAATTTAATGCGCCTATCAGGCCATTCAACCGAGGCGGTTAAACCAGCTTGTCAGAGTCGGTGGAAACAGAGGGATAGATGGCACAAACTCAACTCCATGCACCCCTCAACGTCCTGGGACGCCATGGATCCTGCCTTACAAGTCCTGTCATGTATGAAATCACTGGCTCTCTGACCACATTGGTCGCAGCTGAAAGCTTTCCGACCGCATCTGTTGGAATTGATGTCTTTCAGATCTCCATGGTCAGAGTTTTCCAGTGCATGGATCAGAGTGGGGCCGCCGGATAGTCCCCAGCACTGGCTGGTCGTATTTTTCTTGCTAACACGCAGGTTGGATGGCTTTTTTGATCGGCATCGTAGTCAGGCCCATAGTTCCATGGGAAGACATCCGATCCATAAACCTGTAAAAAAACATACACTACCCACCTTCACAAAACACCATTTTGAAATACAATATAAACATTACATTGACACTTTAATAAACACAGAATAGAACATGACAATATTCAAAATAACACAAGACTAATACCAAAGTAGTTGAAAAATACCAGTGTGTGAAATAATGTTAAAATAGTATGTACCATTTTTCATTCTTCATGAAAAGTTTAGTTAATGTTGTTTAAAAAAAACTAATATCATGGGGTGCAGAAATATGGGCCTGATTACAACCCGTAGTTATGGTGGTGATCCATGGACTGCAGGACTGGTGTTCAACCCGCCGTATACTATTTTGAACCGCTACAGACCCGCTGCAACTGCTAGAAGGTCATTGATCCCACAGTGGTTGAGCAGCAATCAGAGGTTGCAATATGCTGGTGGTGGCGCTGTGGCACCACAGAGCATATTACAAGTTTCCTCATCGCCTTCCTTTTTATGGTGAGACTGCCATGAAAAGGGAGGCAGTGAGGCAACAATGGGGTCCCAACATGGCCCCTTGTGCATCTGTACAAGGGGGTGCATGCAGGGTGGCACATGTTGTGCCCCCTTGTATTTTTGCATCCCCGGTTCCTGCATGGAAAAGAATGCAAGACATGGTGCATTCCATCCTGTGAAGGAATGCACTGTGGCAGTCCCTCAGTGGTGCCTTTCTGAGGCTCTCCTATGAGCCTTAGATAGGGAATGCCCTGGGACCGTCGCAGCACGTCCGCCCACCAAGGATTACAGTCATAATCTAATGATCGGTGTCCTTTTCGGGAGTGCTGGCGTATAATCAGGTCCTATGTGTTTACAAAATGTCAACATATACATTAAAAAATACAAAAATATAAATAAAGAATAATATAAAAATCCTAACATATGTCATTTCCAGCCCTTTTTAAAAAAAAGTCAAGATTATTGATGTCTGTCAATCAATCAATCATAGTTTACAATTTACAATATATAAAAATATCTTGACATACACAAATGATAAAAACCTCCAACTAAGTCACCACTCAATAACAATGGAATATGCCCTTTTTAAGATCCGAACGACATTGATGATACGCATAAGTTGTTAACTAAAGTGCAAGTGCTGAGCCACCGGCATGAGATGTTATAATTTTAATACTAGTTTTTCTTCCTGGCTAGATCTACCAATTGGCAAAATACCGTAATATGGGTTCAAAGCAGAAACCATCTGCGTTCACTGTTTTAAGGGAACTCAAGCAACTGAGTTTGTCAAATGATGTTAATTAACTAGCCCTATTGAGGTAAAATGTGCCTGGAAAAAGTGTAAAGCTTTACATAAAAATTTGAAACAATCTTCAAAACATTCTACTGTTCAAATTGTCCCATGATAGGTTAGGCATTTAGTCCGCTTGTTACTTGGGCTTGTGAGCTGCTGCAGTGATTGGACTAAACCCATGTCGGCATTGTTCAAGATTATGGAAGACCCTTCCATCCAGCGTATCACGGCTTGCCTGCAAGTGCGAATGTTCAATTCAATAAAAATGGGTTTTAAAAGAAGTCTCCTCAAATCCATAACTGCAGGGCATGCAGATAGCAGGTGAGTTAATGTTTCCTTAAGAAAGCCACATAATCGACAGTGCACCGCTTGTTGGTTGATTTTACAGGATGGCTGTAGGTCTTTCGAAACGTGCATGCCCAACCGTTAATCTATAAAGCTCTTTTTTAACTCAACGCTGAAATGAGCTACTAAGCAAGCTTGAGGCTTTAAAGATGTGTAAGAGTTAATCACAATCCACCCATGCCAACGTTTGGAAATTGCTTTTTAATCTTCCACAAAAAAATTCTTCTTTGCTGCATCATTAAGAGATTTACTGAAGATTGCCCGGTCAGCCGTGCTGTCCCACGCTATTAGTATTTCAAGCTCAGCCAAAGATTTTCTTAGGTGCGCTCCCCATGAATTTGGTGTTTCCTGATCCATCTGGTTTTTAATTTCTTCCCAGCATAAACTATTCAATGAGCCAAGCTCAGATGAGCAACATGTGTGACATAGCTTCACAACGCCATTCATACCCTGGAATTTTTGATTCTGGAGGCCGAATTCCAGCCGAACCTGAGCTGGGGAGGCAAACTTTGGTAGGTTGAAAAGAGCCTTGGAAACCTTCATCTGGAGTTCGTTTAACAGTTCAGCCTCCTTGCCGCACCAGATGACTAGGCCATATGACAATGTGGGAAGAATTTGAGCTGCCATCACTTTTAAGAGGTTGTTATGGTTCGGGCAGCCCAATTTTTTGTACAGTAATCTACATGCGAAGATTAACGATTGTGCTTTTGCTTTTAGGTCCATTTTGTGTTCCTTGTATGTTGAACCCCGGCCCCATTTTATGCCGAGGTATTTGTAGGATGCTTGTTCTTCTACAGTTGTCCCTTTTATGAGCCATTTGAACTTTGTTTTTTTAGGGTCCACAAGGAGTACAACCTTGGTTTTCTGTTTGTTTAGTTCCAGGTTTTCCTGGTCCAAATAAATTGCTAAGTTGTTTATCGCTCTTTGTAATCCAATGGGGCTTTGGCTCAACACCACAATGTCATCTGCGTACTGTAAAAAGGAATTGGCTCTTTGGCCAAGTTTGGCGGATAATGAAAATGTGTAGTGCCTGCACTCCTGTTTGTTAGGTGAGAATCTATGATATAGGGGAAAATAGGTTAGTTATAGCTGTTGTCGGCGTGCTGTCATGTGTAAGGGTTTCAGCCCTGAACCTATCTGTATATATGAACATGAAGAGGTGTGGAGTGATCCACACCTACATGACGCACAGCAGTCGCACTCCGGAGAGTTTTCGAAAGATAGTTTACATTTTTAATCAACCAATATTTTAGAGTAACATCAATGTTTGAAATTCAAATAAATCACATAAATTAAACGCGTATTATTTAAACATACGTTATGGGTGAAACATAATTCATGGTTGAAATCTTTGGTAAACAAAAACAATCTGTTAAACAGTATAATTTCTTAGACTTCAAAATACATCGAATTTTCAACATCCATCCCAATGCATTTCGGGTTGTTAACCCTTCTTCAGGGGATTCAGTTTGTGTACTTCAATAAGCAGTTCCACGTTTATAACACTACAAAAAATTGAAACAATAGTACTTAGTACTTAGTTCACATCAATACTAATAGGATTTGCACTCATAACTAGAAGAGTATGAAGAAACAAGAAGCCCGGTGTTATAAAAAGCAAAGAAAACGTGTGCGTATTGAAAGAGAAGTTTTTAGGGAATATCGTGCAGAGGACCGGTAGTCGGATCAATGCAACCTCTGTTGAAAGAATCTAAGTGAAGAGAACAACCGAAAGAGAAGAACAGACCCCAAATCGAATTGCCCTAATAGTAAGCACCTCGAGTGTTTATATGTCGTACTCACATTCAAGGGTCCAGTAAAGTTTATATGGACCGTGATCCTATGGCAACCTCCGGCTATTGGAAAGGTACGAGAGTCTTATTAGTGCGTGGACGACTGTTGGAAAACAGTGACTGTCAAGGGAAAGTCGTAAAAACTTACCCTTCCGTGTTCTGGATGTAATCCTATTCTAGTGTCTGTAGGGATAAAAAGGCTAAATTGAGTACGGTGTAAGTCCGACGTAGAGCAGGTCGGTTAACCAAGGTTCAGCGGAAGTGAAAGTGGCTTACCCGTCAAAGGTCAAAGAGCGCAAGACGTGGGAATCTAGATGCGTACGTAACAGCAACGCGTCATCATCGTGAAGCGTAAAAAAGGCTGTTTTTATAGATGACGTGAGTTGTAAAACTTTATTGAGTCCCAGGTTGAAACACGGGTCGCTGTGAACAACAGTGTACGTTGGTGGGTATAATGTAAAGAATTGGATCGTGTGGTAGTTTCCGGACGTGATGAAAGTAATTACTTACGTCCAATATGTTGAGTCGAAGATCTGCGCACGTGTATGTCAATAAAAAAGAAAATAATAAATCTGAGTGAGCGTGTCTTCAAGATTTTACTGATAAACCCATTAGTCATGCAATATGTGAGACGAGTGCAAATCCTTTACAAAACTGTATTTCTGCGGTAAGAACGTGTGTCTACCATAAAACATAGAGAGCATGATCTGAACATGAATCATAAGAAACAAGAAAATTCAATATGATCATTAAGCCCCCCCGGGATCAAAGTACCCAGTTTTTTTATCCAGAACGTTTCTTTTCTTGCTAGCGTGTTGTGAATGTCAATGCAAGATGTGATATTGATTTTCTCTAAAATGGTGAAACGTAACTGGGGTATGGTGTGTGCTGTATTTATCCAATGTGTGGCCAGACAGAATTTAAAATTCTTATTACGGATTGTACTCTTGTGTTCTATTATCCTCGTTTTTATCTTTCTCGAGGTTCTGCCTACATACACGAGTCCGCATGGACATCGTATCGCGTATATAACAGTTTCTGTGTTACAGTCTGATGAGTGTCGCAAAGAATTTTTTTCTCCTGTCTGAGGGTGGTTGAAAGTTCAAAGTTGTCCAGTGTCTTATGTGATGTAGGAGCCATGAATTTACTTTTAGGTCTGAAACGTTCTGTTGTGGGTTCCGTTGCGTCAGATCTATTTTGTGCAAAGAACCATTTCAACCTAAGTTTTCGCATGAACTTAAAAAACGAAATCTCTGTTTCCAAAGGATTTGATGAATATGTGGGAACGAATGACTTCCCATTGTTCAATACTTGTAGTTGTTCTGAATTCAAATTTTTCTTGGAAATGTTCACTACTAGCGAACGGATGTTAATAATGCATTACACTTCTCCAGCGGACATCCATTCTCTTTGAAAAAACATTTACCGATCTCACAATTTATTAGAATAAAGAGGATCACGTCAAATGATGCAGAAAGCACACAACTGATCAGTGAACAAAAACAACGGTATAAAGAAAGAGGATACCCAGATGACATTCTAAATGAAGCCGAGAGAAAAATTAGTAATAGAAACAGAGAAGATCTAATACTTCCAGCAGAGAAAACCACATCACAACGCGAAGTATGTGTCTTAAAATACTCCACCCAGGCATCTCACATCAAGAAAATAATCAATAAACACTGGGAACTTGTCACAACAGAACCTGATTTTACAAATCTTTTTCAAGGCCCGCCAATATTTGCACATACGAGGTCTAATAACCTAAGAGAAATCCTAAAATTTAAACCCACAAACCAACCAATTGTGGCCAGTGTGGAAATGTAATGGTGGGACAGACTTTCAACCACCCTCAGACAGGAGAAAAAATTTCTTTGCGACACTCATCAGACTGTAACACAGAAACTGTTATATACGCGATACGATGTCCATGCAGACTCGTGTAGGTAGGCAGAACCTTGAGAAAGATAAAAACGAGGATAATAGAACACAAGAGTACAATCCGTAATAAGAATTTTAAATCCTGTCTGGCCACACATTGGATAAATACAGCACACACCATACCCCAGTTACGTTTCACCATTTTAGAGAAAATCAATATCACATCTTGCATTGACATTCACAACACGCTAGCAAGAAAAGAAACGTTCTGGATAAAAAAACTGGGTACTTTGATCCCGGGGGGGCTTAATGATCATATTGAATTTTCTTGTTTCTTATGATTCATGTTCAGATCATGCTCTCTGTATTTTATGGTAGACACACGTTCTTCCCGCAGAAATACAGTTTTGTAAAGGATTTGCACTCGTCTCACATATTGCATGACTAATGGGTTTATCAGTAAAATCTTGAAGACACGCTCACTCAGATTTATTATTTCCTTTTTTATTGACATACACGTGCGCAGATCTTCGACTCAACATATTGGACGTAAGTAATTACTTTCATCACGTCCGGAAACTACCACACGATCCAATTCTTTACATTATACCCACCAACGTACACTGTTGTTCACAGCGACCCGTGTTTCAACCTGGGACTCAATAAAGTTTTACAACTCACGTCATCTATGAAAACAGCCTTTTTTACGCTTCACGATGATGACGCGTTGCTGTTACGTACGCATCTAGATTCCCACGTCTTGCGCTCTTTGACCTTTGACGGGTAAGCCACTTTCACTTCCGCTGAACCTTGGTTAACCGACCAGTTCTACGTCGGACTTACACCGTACTCAATATAGCCTTTTTATCCCTACAGACACTAGAATAGGATTACATCCAGAACACGGAAGGGTAAGTTTTTATGACTTTCCCTTGACAGTCACTGTTTACACACAGTCGTCCACGCACTAATAAGACTCTCGTACCTTTCCAATAGCCGGAGGTTGCCATAGGATCACGGTCCATATAAACTTTACTGGACCCTTGAATGTGAGTACGACATATAAACACTCGAGGTGCTTACTATTAGGGCAATTCGATTTGGGGTCTGTTCTCCTCTTTCGGTTGTTCTCTTCACTTAGATTCTTTCAACAGAGGTTGCGTTGATCCGACTACCGGTCCTCTGCACGATATTCCCTAAAAACTTCTCTTTCAATACGCACACGTTTTCTTTGCTTTTTATAACACCGGGCTTCTTGTTTCTTCATACTCTTCTAGTTATGAGTGCAAATCCTATTAGTATTGATGTGAACTAAGTACTAAGTACTATTGTTTCAATTTTTTGTAGTGTTATAAACGTGCAACTGTTTATTGAAGTACACAAACTGAATCCCCTGAAGAAGGGTTAACAACCCGAAATGCATTGGGATGGATGTTGAAAATTCGATGTATTTTGAAGTCTAAGAAATTATACTGTTTAACAGATTGTTTTTGTTTACCAAAGATTTCAACCATGAATTATGTTTCACCCATAATGTATGTTTAAATAATACGCGTTTAATTTATGTGATTTATTTGAATTTCAAACATTGATGTTACTCTAAAATATTGGTTGATTAAAAATGTAAACTATCTTTCGAAAACTCTCCGGAGTGCGACTGCTGTGCGTCATGTAGGTGTGGATCACTCCACACCTCTTCATGTTCAAGTTTGGCGGATGACAGTCGGCTGCATGCATGTATGTAATGATGTCTGCGAGGAACAAGTTAAATAGGCTCAGAGCCAGGACGCAGCCTTGTTTTAGGCCATGCTGCGTGTAAATACTGGCGGTTGCGCTACCCCAATCACCTAATTTAACTCTTGCCCAGGTTTGACTATATAAGGCGATTATTATGTCCAATAATTTACTTGGTAACCCCCATGCTTTTAGGTTTTGCCAGAGGCAGTATCTGCTCACTCTGTCGAACGCTGATTCAGGTTGACGAAACATGCATACAACCGAGTTTTCTTTTTTGGCGCTTTTTCAGTTGAAAGTGCCAAGATGGCCAGATTTGTTGTGGTGCCCATCTCTGTCCTAGACCCCATTTGAAACTTAGGGATTATATTATTTTCATCCATCCAATCTTGAAGATGAACTAGGATACATGATGCGTAGAGTTTGGCCTCTACGTCGATCAAGGATATCAGTCTGTAGTTTCCAGGCTTACTATGATCTCCTTGTTTGGATATTGGATGAATTATATTCCCTTTCCAGAATTTGGGGACATTGTTCTGTCTGTAAATCTGATTAAAAAGAGGCGTAAGATAGTCTGCCCAGAAATCTGGAGCGTATTTAAAGTGCGCATTGGGAAGCCCATTTGGACCGGTCGCCCCCTCTGTTATTAACTGTTTTAATATTTCTCCTAATTGTTTGGTATCAATCAGGTTATTTGATTGGTTGCTACATGTCTCTTGTCCTAGTTCTTTACGTTCTGCCTGGGGCTGAGTGGTGATTTTTTTCTGCATCGAGGCGTTGATTTTGAGATGATTCTAAGGCAGTTGTCACCATAGCTCACTTTTCGTGCTTCGTGCTGCTGTACATGTTTTGCATATGTTGAATCCAGAGTTCTTCTTCGATTCCTGCTTCTTGTTGCAGTCTTGAAACCTTTGCCAGGTTATTTATGATGCTCCAAAATTCCCTGCTGTTTGGCAATTTACTTGTCCACAATAGTTTTGTCCAGATTGTTTCTTTACACGCTGTTTTCGCTTCCTTCAACATCTTCTTGTAATTATTCTGTATTTCCTCCAGTTTACCATTATCTGTTTTCCTACCCATTCTTGCCGCCACGGCTTGTAATCACACCTCTCTTGCGATCCTTCTCTTTTGATCTCTTAATTCGATATTGAACCATGGCTCCCTCCTGGTGTCTGTTCTTTTTTGACTTCCGTGAACGGCTGGAAATTTTTGGATGAGAACGAGGCCCAAATGTTCCCAGCTTTTTACTCCCTCCTCTTCTATTGGGGGCCCAACTTGACTCATGTATGCCTTAAGTGTGTCCAGTATGGTCTTCATGTCCTATCCTCGCCATTTTAATTTCCGCAGGTTAAACTTTTCTGCGTGTTGTGCTAGAGAGTTTATTTTTTGGACCTGAGCAAGAGTAATGTTGATGTCCATTATATACGGGAAGTGATCGTTTTCTATGCCTGGGCAGACTAGAAATGTGTCTATGCTTGGGACAAAATTACTGCTGGTAATGGTGAAGTCTATAGTTGATCGACATTTTCCACTCAAATGTGTATGGCCGCTGGTATATCTCCAGTTATGTTACCGTTAAGGATAGTCAGACCGCGTTATTGTTTGGAATCTCCAGTCCTCCGGCCTCTTTCTTTTGTTCAGTTTGTTATTGATAAGATTACTATTAAAATCTCCTGAGATAATCAAAGCGCATAGTTCATGTGATCTTTGCAGCGCATTAATCAGGTTCTTTAATATTGTAAATTTTTCCTTCTGATTCTTTTTCTCAGGGTAGATATAGATGTTGACTAACATTAGTTGCCCGCTTAACTTGTTATAATGAAGCTTACCAGTAAGTTGTATAACTTGCAACCAGTTTACCCCAGCATCTAGTTCTTCTGTTAGCCAACCATGTTTTTGTGATGCGTATATTGATAGACCTCCTCTCGGATGACAAAAAATTGAAAATCTTTCTGCAAGGGTATGATGTTCTAAGTAACCCGCAATTGAAACTGGGTTCATGTTTCACGTTTTTTGGAGCAAGATTAGGTCTTGTTGCTGAAAAACAGAGTTTCATGGTCATGACCCATGTCTTTAAAGCCGTGGACATTCCATTACCAGATCTTGATCATGTCCTGGCTCACATCCCCAAAGTCACGGTCATGCCTCGGGCCTTCCTTTAATTCATGCCCGTTGATCCGTCCTAACTGCCCCCACCTTTTGTCGTCCGAATTTAACCTTAGATGTTCGTTAGGTATGCTTATTACTTAGTGCCTTTGGCACCCAAGACCAGTCCTAGCTGTCACATGTTTGGCGTTCGAAGTTTAATGGACTTGATATTACATTGACCTCGATTGAATTTGTTGGCCTTGGTGGCGTGGTGGTTCGGGCGCTGCGTAGACATGTTTTTTTACTTTTCCCAGGCGTGTCTTCCATTTTTTGATTTGTGTGGCTTTTTAGGAGGGGGTAGGAGTACTTTGGACGTTTATGGGGCCTCAGCGTGATTCCCCAGTCTTCAAACGTTGATCTTGTTGCGTATATCTTGTCCACTAGTTCCTTTGAGGAACAAGTTGTCAAGGACTCTTCAGTATCTGGAGTGGATGTTATATGTTGGAATTCCACGGCTAATAGATCTTGTGAGGATATTCCCTTCAGTTCTGGAATTTCTTTGAACAGCCTTAGCTGGTTCCCTTGATTCAATACGTCTTGCCTTCCTTTGGTGGAATATTCTGACATGAATGTCAGTTTTGCTGTAATCTCCATGGTGTTATTTTCAGAGCTAGTGGCTTCCTTTATATCTTGCTCTGATTTTCCTGATTTTTTAAGTATTGATGTCTGTCAAAAATGCAAACTCAAAGTTTTAAACATAATACTCATACTGGACTTCAACACATTAGACTAAATATGTTACACACTAAAGTGGTTTAATTTACTACCCCTACTACTATTGAAACCATTTTTGGGGGTTGTGTGTGTCATGCACTAAAGGGGTCACAATTACTATTACTCTACCCTAAAACATTTTGGGGAAGGTGGTGGACACTAAAGTAACCATTTTTAGTATTCCCACTCTAACCTAAACAATTTAGAAGAAGGTGTTGTACACTAAAGTTGTCTTTTTTACTATTCCCACTCTAACCTAAGCTATTTAGGGGAAGGCTGCAGACAATAAAGGGGACACGTTTACTGTTTCCACTCCAATCTAAACCATTTAGTCGAGGGTGGTGGACACTGAAGTGGCAACATTCACTATTCCCACTCCAATCTCAAATATTTTGGGAAAGGTTTTAGATAATAAAGGAGACAAATTAGCTATTCCCACTCCAATCTAAACTATTTTGGAGAAGGTGTTGGAAACAAAAGGGATAACATTTACATTCCCTACTCCAATCTATGCCATTTAGGGGAAGATTTTGGAGACTAAAGAGTTTACATTTACTATTCCAACTCCAATCTAAACTATTCAGGGAATGATTATGGACAATAAAGTGGTCACATTAACTATTTCCAGTCCAATCTAAACACATTTTTTAAGATGTTTAACTCTAAAGATAGCATAGTATAAATGTAACACTCCATTAAAAAAATACATTATCTAAATGATATTGAATAGAGTAAATATGTATAAAAATTCATAAATATATTGATAAATAAATTAAAATACACATATATGCAAAAAGATGATGAGACATTAGTAATGCATTATGTAATAACATAAATACAATTATTAAAGGTAATTCATGTATAAATAGTTTGCACCACACATTGTAAAAAATAGCAGATTAAAAAGTACAATGAATAATTAAGTATATAAAAAAATATAACCAACATATATATAAAAATAAGATTAAACAAAAATATGAATTAAAGAAAATGAAAATACCAATGAAAAATTTCATAACAGTATACCTATACATTAGAAAAATATAAAATATATACATTAAAGTAATTTTACAATAACACACGTATTCATTAGGTATATAAATAATTTTCAAATAAAATTTACTAATATTTAAAAGCTTTAATTTAAAAATGAATATAATATAAAGTCTATAATTTTCAATTCCTAGTATATAAAATTACAAATACAAATTTTAACCATTTAAATTGATTACATATGAAAAAATAAATATTAAAAAATACAAATTACTATATGCTACAATAAATAGATACTATTTCACATTGCACTGTAAATAAAAAAAATGTAAACCAAACTAAATTAAGAATATAAAAATATAAGTATTTTTATAAAAAGTAAACAAATGAATATCTAAGAAAATATTGTCATCATAAATGAAAACACATTTATTAATATTTATTAATACATTATGGCCCCTTTTACGATGTGGGTCGAAGTTGCCTCCGATCTACACCGTCTTAGTGTGGGAACCAACTGACCATAGGTTGGTGGTTCCAAACACCGTATTTCAATGTGATCGCAGATGGTGCGGTTGAAAAGTCCCATTTCTCTATGGGAGCCTGTGCCATGGGTGGAAACCACCGGCAGCACAAGCTCCCATAAAGAAATGGGAGTTTGTGTAAATTCTTGCACCGTGTGGCACGCAACTTATGGTGCATGCCACACGGTGCAGGGATTTACATGGGGGCATGATTGGTGCCCTCTTAGCCCCCAACTGGAGGGTGCACGGAGAAGGGGGCCCTGAAATGGGCCCTAAAATCACTTTCTGACAGGCTTTCCATGTCAAAAAGCCCGACATGGAAAGCCCTTATGATGCCGACATCATAATCCCGGCGGAAATGATGTCTGCATGGTATTATGTTTGGTATCTGACTGGCCAACGTGCTCAGTCTGAAGCCAGCCTCAATGAACAGCCGGGTTGAATTCCGACCACCGTAATCCTAATACGGTGGTCTGAATTCAAACCAAAGTTGTCAGTTGGAAAGCTTCCGACCTGCATCCTAATCAGATCCTAAATAGTAAATATATCAAAAATATTAGGAAAACATAAGAAAACATCACTGTTACCAAATAAAAGCTTTTTTTATTAAAATAAACATTAACAATTATTTTGACAAATATTTTCTCATGAAATATAAGGTATTAGATTTAAAATTACATTTTAAATTAATAAAATATCATATTATCACTCATACAGCCACTATTTAATACAAATGTATAAAACCATTTACAAGATCTCCCCACACTTTTCCCCTATAAACCCAACATTCCACTCCTATAATATAACACATAAAAAACAACAAATTACTCTATATTTTAAAAAATATAGAATATCAACATATTGCATTAAATAGTTTTGAAACAAAATATTAACACAAAAATCAACATACAAAACTATATACATGCAACAAAAAAACCTGATGAAATAACCATGCTAATATTATAGGCAATTATAATTTAGGAAACAATGTTTCTTACACCAATATAAAAACAACAAACAAAATTATGTTATTAAACTGGATATTTCTGCCCATGATTTTTTGGACAACACAATATTCTTGCTTCACGATAGTTCTTATTCAATATTTTGTCCAAATACCAATAACAATGTTCATATAAAAAACAGTTTTCTTGAGTATTTATTTCTATTTAGTACTGATTAGTCAGCTGTCAATCAAATCTAAATAGTTAATATGACTAGCTACTATAATAAAGATGGTTTTAAGGCAGTCATCTGTTGGTTGAACCCAATCTACTGCTGATTCAGGAACTCGTGACTACAGATGTTCATATTCCTACTTCTTAGCATCTCTTCAGTGCTGCAGCTCTCTATCCTACCCCATGCCCTTTAATTGTGTAAATTGATTCTGAAACCCCTGCGCACATCTTTGCCTGTGAGGAACCAGTAGCTTTTCGCGCCCTTGTGCAGGCCTTATCAAAAGACAACCAGCTGGGCCACAGAGGCATGCCCCCTCCTCTCCTCCCCCCTGATTTGCCTCCTATACTCCTAATGATTGCAGCTCTACAGATAGACCACACTCACGGATGAGGCCAAGACTAGGGGCCGAGGGCGGCTCATTGATTCTAAAACTGCTGCACACGTCTTTTTCTGTGTGGGACCAGTAGCTTTTCGTGCTTTTGTGCAGGCCTAATCCAGTGGCGTAGCTAGGGGGGGGCGGTGGGGGCGGACCGCCCCAGGCGGCACTATTAGGAGGCGGCACACTGGTGGCCCATTGCGGCGGTCTTTATAATTTAATTGGGGACACTCACTGACACTACAGTGAGTCATTACAGTAGTGTCAGTGTCCCCAAATAAATTATGAACGCCGCCTGAGCTCACTCAACTGCACTATTGTAATCATTCACCCGCGGCGCGGCTCTGACGAAAGCCTGGCGTCATGATCCAATGACTAGAACGCCAGGTTGTGCTACTTTGCAGCGCCGCGGGGAACGTCACATCCTGCTGCTGGAGCGAGCCGGGAGATTTGAGCAAGGTGAACGCCTCCGTGCTGGCCGTTTTGCTGGTGGTGCCGCAAATTGAATGATGGCGCCGGAGTTCACAACGCTGCTGCAGGCACCTCGCTCCGACCCGAGCTGTCACCGTGCCTGTAGCTCAGCTGTTAATTTACTCCCGGGCCCGCCGAAATTATTGCAGCCACCTTCACTATTTCTAAATAATTTCGGCCTCATTCAGACTTGCCAAGCTACTGGAGTGTCGAGTTAGAGTACCTGTCACCGCTGATCCTGCAGCCTCGTGCCCAACTTGGACTTCACCTCTCAAACGACGTGAGCACTTTTATTGACATTTTTAAGTGTTCCCTAATCTACGGTGGCACTCGGTGGTGGTGGAGATTTGTATTTTGAAAGTACACCATCACCCGCCAGGGTATCCTGGTGATTCAGTTGGCTTTTTCACGAGACCCCCAAAGTGAAGGAGGTTTCAGGCGGGGCCTTATTTATTTGACAGTATTCAGCTAGATTTGCAAACACACTGGGACTTCACTTTTCTCCCAGAGCATGTTTTATTTTGCAGTTTTATATGGCGCGAACGCGACACGATGTTATTGGAGGGCTTTACTTGCCCCACAGTTACATTACAAGGACACATTAATTTGTTGTTTGGCACATGGAAATTAACTTCCCAGATTTTTCCAGAATCACAAGATTTTGGGCTGGTTCGTTGAGACTCGAACCTGGCTCCCAGTGCCAAAGTCAGCAGCCGTTAATCATTTTTCCATTATCAGCACCCCCATGTTCTGCATCGTGAATGAAGAAAAAAAACACAGCAGATTTGGTTTGCCCTCTTATGTAATGCCATACCAAATTGTAGCAGCTGACGCCCCACACCACTCCTGCAAGGCTTCTATGAGGATGGAGCTACTGTACAATTCAGAATCGGACACACCGATGTATGCAACCTCTGAATGAGGAGTTGCGGTACTGTGGGGGTGCTTAGAGGTAAGACATATTTTTTAGCCATTCGTTTTTGGTAGATGTACCATTATCCTGCCATCTCTACAGGACAGCTTTGGAGTTCTCCTCTAATTGCACCATAGGCAAGCAATCACCAGTCAGTTCCATTGAGCTCAAATATCACTTCAGGTTGCAAAGGCACTAGGTTAGTGCCTTTCAATTTCTGGTACTTTGCAGCAGTTAGCGTCTTAAGAGTTTCTCGTTGCTCAGATGGGTGTAATTTCTGATATTTATATGTTTTAGCTTGTCTTCATTGCTTGGTTTTACTCGCGAGAAAGTGTCACTCACAGTCTTTCAAATGTCACTCATAATTACACTGAAATTATGAATATGTCACACACAGCAATCTGAAACCTTGGCAGCTATGTGCCTGCATTGCACTCACCACCACCTAGCGTAGTTGTGGTGGTGTGGTCGTGCGCACGCCGCGACCAAGGTCAGAGGGAAAAGTCTAATGAGCTTTCTCAGCTCAGGGTCCGGAATCCAGCCGACGAGCCCTCCGCTTCATAGGCCGGTGTACATGTGTGCAGGCAATCAAACAGAGGCGCGCAAGGGTCTGTATTGTGGTACGTACAGGCTTTGAAGTTTGAATTTATGTCTGTGATATTTACCGCGTTTGTGGGTGCTTGTGAGTCCGTCCCAGCTATATACAATCGGAGGATTTAAAAAAATGTTTTTATGGCAATTCATTGGGACACAAGACTCTAAAGAGAAAACCAGAGGGCATGTTTTTAATTATCAAGCTGTTTGCTTTGCAATTAACGTTTCCAGTAGAAGGTTATGTGAATATGATGAAACTAAGGAGACTGGCTTGCCTTCGCTTTCAAGCCTGCTGGTTTGTTTAAATCATACGGGCGTGTCGATTAGGTAACCGCTACTAGCACAATGTGGGGCAACAACGTGTGCTTTGTTGCTTTACTGGACATACGATCCAACATGTAATATTCGAAGAACAAAGGTTTGTTTGTTTTTAAAATTTATTTTAGCCATAGAAATTGAAAATGTGCAAGGCTACCTTGGGCTCCCCAGTTGAAAGAATTAAAAGGTTACTTCTTCAGATCGCAAACTCTGGGGTTCGCTAATGATCCAGATTTCGATGCGCAAGGCCTGCAAAACACTTCCATCCAATATTAATAATTAGATCTGGTGTTAGTCAAAACCTTTTGACTTCACTAAAATGAATGTATCACATACTTACTTACAATGGGTCATCCTACTTAAGCTACTGGTTAACTTCACTTTGAGTGACTGCATTTTGCTCTTTCACAATGAGCACATCCACACATAAGAGAGTTCTCTTCAGTGCTAGTGTTTTTGTTCTTACTTTATAATCACTTCAGTGTTGCCTTTGTTTTTAGAGCCTGATGTGATAGCAGGACGCTTTTAATGTAAGAAAGGCACAGTCCGGTCTCATCAGTTCTGTTATCCTGCCAATGGTGTTGAAAATAGCTGTTGGAGTGCGCTTTGTTTATCTGACTTAAGCTACTTCGCAGCATAATAGATTGTGTAGATTTCTGTATTAAGTTATGCCTTCTTTCTTTCTTGCAGTCTTTCCTTTCTTTCCTTTTTCCTTCTTTCTGGCTTTCATTCTTTATTGCTTTTGTTCTTGCTTTCTTTCTTTTTTACTTTCTGTCTTGCTATCTTCCTTTTTCTTTCTTGGCTCCTTTCTTTCCTTTCTTTTTACTTTCTCCTTTTTGGTTCCTTTTTGAGCCTTCGTTATTTCTTTCCTTTTTGCTTTCTTTTTTCCTTCCTTTTTCTTGCCTTTGTTATATCTTTGTTTCCATCTTTCTTTCCTATTTCCTTCCTTTTGGCCTTTTCTTCTTTCTTTCCTTCCTTCTTGCCTTATTTCTTTTCTTCCATCCTCCCTTCTTCCTTTCTTTTCTTCTGTCCTGCCCAACTCACCCAACAAATAAACTGGGAAAACCCAGCCGATGCTCTGGCTTGGCTCTGTGAGCCCTTTAATGAGCAGAGCTATCAAAATATTTCCATGTGTGCAGAATCCCTTCAATGTTGTTCTAACATCTTCGAACAAAGGTTAATGAAGTTCCCAAAAAGCAGGTGTACAATGCTTTATTAAAAACAAGCACTGGCAAAACCATTAGGTCTGTAGCTGGCTACCAGCTTTTGACTTTGTCAGTGCTGGCCAACCCCTATCATAGATACCCTGGCTGCTGCAGTACAGGAGGCTGAGTGAGGTAAGAGCTAAACGGTTTTCAGAGGGGAGGAAAGGATCTTTAGTGAGTGGCAGACAGTTCACAAACAAGTCCTATAAAACAAGCATTTGTAATGCAGTAGGTCTCGCATTTATGCAAGTTTGAGCTATTGACATTGCAAATAACAAAGCCTTTTATTTGTTTTAGTTTTTAAAACAGAAATAAAAGGCATTGTCATTTACAATGCCAATAGCTTAAACTTGCGTAAATGCGAGACCTATTGTATTGCAAATGCTTGTTTATATAATTTACCAGAAACTGAAGCCATTTTGTGTTGAGTCTAAAGCAGAACTAGTTTGGGCTCTGGAGCAGAAGAGAACGGTTGCCTAAGTGCGTATTCAAAATAGGCAACAGATTTCATATAAATACCAATCAATAGCAGTATATTGATGTGCATTTGTGCTTGTGATGTGTACATAAGTATGTGTATAAGTAAAGAGAAAGGGTATTTCGGGGTATATCTATGGGCATCTATGTTAGTGGAACAATATATACATCTATGCTATGACAGTGAACATTAATGCGGCTAAATTAAATATGCTACTGGGGAGAATGTATACTAATACATGTATGCCCTCCCCCACACTCCCATTTTATACCACAGAACAAATGTCAGATGTTATATTATTGCCATAGAGCAACCCATCTAATGTGGAAAAAACACTCTTCTTCCTCAGAGATTATTTGCTATTATGTCTTTAGAGTATACTATCTCTGCTGATGCTCACAAGGCCTATTCAGTGTGCATACGGATTTAATCCACTATCTCCTCTTAAATGTTTATTATATATAAATGTATTTGTTTATAACTACTAAACAAGCCATACATAAAGTATGCAAAGGGTAACGTATTATGTACTACCAATCTTGAGTTAGGGAATAGTCCTCATGATACACTTGAGGCTTTGCTTCTTGTAAATCACTTCCCCTCCCATCCAGAACATTGCTGACAAATAATAGATGACAAATTGCCCATAGATAGATCAATAATTAGATAGATAGATATATTGCTTTTGCTCGTTGTTTTCTTTCCTGCAATTGAAAAGCTTTCTATTAACTAATAGATACAGAAGCTAAAATGGAGCCAGTTAATTGGGGAGACTATGATATTTGGTAATTTAATGTCAGCTGTAGATGATGGATCCCCGAACAGTGTCATGTATGTGCATGTTTGCATTGTGCTGAGGGGATTACCAGGTATTCGTTCACGCAGCTCTCTGATGGATGTCACATGCGGTTTTTCTGAGTCCCCAGATAGATCATGCAGTCTGTGTCTTTTCCATTGTACTGCCAGTCACCGGTGTATTCAACTGTGTAGCCTTGGACCGTGTTATGTATGTGCATGTAACTTGCATGATCGAGGTAACTATTAGTGTTGATACTACGTGTCTCTTGGACCTCTTTCAAGTGCTCGCCGTCCTTTTTCCCAGCCACCCCCCCCAGGGGGGGGACAATCTGAGGGATAGCCCCGGGCGCCACAAGCTCTAGCTACGCCTCTGGCCTAATCAAAAGACAGGCCACTGGGCCACCGAGGCTTGTCCCCCTCTATTTCCCCCTGATTTCCTCCTATAGCCCTCAATAATATGCAGCTCTAAATAGATAAACCACATTCAAAGATAAGGCAAAGGCTGAGGACCAAGAGCACATTCCAAATAGTGATGTTTCTTTTTATGAAAGGAATTCTCCACCCAAACTGCGGAGTCCTCACACTTGTAAACGTACCCTTAAAATACAGGTTTCTTTTTATTCCAAAGCAAACGCAATCTTCTATAAAAGTGTATTTACCTTTGTGAATCAAGCTCTCAGTTTTTCCAATTAGCCTATCGCTAGAACATCAGTTCAATGTCCACTGCATTCTGTCATGAAATATTGCAATTTAGTAAATCTATATTACAATCCCATCAGTGCTGCATATTTTATACATTTGCAGTATACTTTTCAAAGCATCCCTGGCAGCTGCAAGAATGTAAGACACAGCAGGTTTTTAAGCACAAATAGGTGAATTGTTGTAAAGTTGTTAATTTCTATTTTCAAACTGCTCCTTGTAGACCCATTTATCACTAACTACACAATATTGAGGGAATACACTGGAATGATGTTTGAAAATTGCAAGTTAATTGACCGAGATTGCTTTACTTTGAGTAGTACTAAGTTGCCACAGATGTTAATCAAAGAGGAAAGTTCTAGCACGCACAACCAATAATGACAAAAAATGCCATTATTCGGGAAATTCTAGTTTGAATTAGTTTACTCTCAATAAAAGTGGAGCTTTGTTTACTGTAGATGCCCTACACTTCCACCTGACCTTGCCTGCTTTCACAACCGGCCATGCTCAAATAATAAATGGCACTGCATACACTAACAGTAAAATTAGTAAAGCATATAAAAAATACAAAAATATAGATATTCTAGTGTGCTCATTTTAGCACTATAAGATCCTAAAGTCTTGCATTGTGTTATGAAAGGTACATTACTATTTTTGTGGGAAAATAAAATTCAACATAAAATAATATGTGGGGGACTTAATAACTGTACTCCTCATGAAATCGTACATTTTGAATTTGTTTTTTAAATGAGAAGCAAATGCAGGTTAGGTATATTTGATTTCTGAAGATGCACCGCAGGGGGATGTCAGCAATGCTGCAATCTGAATACTGTGGCACCGTTCATATAAAACCTGTTCAACAGCATGCGCGTTGATTAACCATATGCGAGGGGTAGTGAAAGTGACAAGACATGAATTTTGACTTATGGATGACATCACAGGAAGTGACATTGCATGATTATTGATCCACTGTAGCAGGAGGTGACATCACATGTTCTTTGAAGCGTTCTCACTATGTCCTGTAATGGTGCATTCTAATACATTTTCAGGCAGGGCCGAACTGTGAACCAAAACCGGCCCTAGCAAAGTGCTCGGCTGGCCCCTCGGGGGGTTGGGGGTGCGGCCGAGCTGTTTGCCACTGCCGGTTTCGGCTGATTTCGTTACAGCGGACGATATTGCAGCTACGCTGCAAAAATGGCCCTGTAACAAAATCGGGTCCGAGGAGTCCCAAACCGGCTCCCAACCATAGCGGCCCACCAAGGAAATGCCCGGTGCCCGCTACGGCCAGTTCGGCCTTATTTTCAGGATGTTCCACACTTCTGCTCTTTTTTAAGTGCTGCAAATACCAAATGACCCACTTGAATCTGTTAAGTGCGGAGTTGGTAAAGTCCAACTCCAGCACTACATCCCTATTGCACTTGTGCCATTGAATGACACTGCAGAGAGATTGTAGGATTTCTTTTTTTTAAGGATGAGGCCGAGGTAGAATCATGAGGCACGATTACGTCACAGATCCCCTCCGGATATAGAGGATCCATCAGGTGAGTGGTCTCTCCGCCATCCGGTGGGGTTTTTTGTACCCTCAGTTCCTTTCAAAGGTTTCGGGAGTCATCAGTGGAAGGGGGAGAGCCTCACTTGACAATGATGCATCCATGAACTGGTTTCCTACTTGTGGATTACGGTCCTGTCATTCCTGCCCACAAGCAGGAAAAGCACTAGGGCACCAGAGATGTGAGTGTTTGGGGGGTGGTCCCTTGTGGTGGACGGGCTGAAGTTCCTGTGACCATATATTTAAGAAAATAAAGTTTTTCCCCATAGGGGTGGGGGTGTGATCGTGCCCCCAGTGCATATAATTAGAGGGTTTGAAAAAAATGTAATAAATGTAAATGAAATTGGTAGTGGTCGGTCCTTCTGGCATACAGTGGAACCACTTTGGGGCCAGATTTAATTTTTTACTAATGTTTCTTTTCCCTAGGGGGGATCACAGAGGAAAACACACATTTAAAAAAATTACAAATACAACTGTCATGGGGTTGGCCTGTATTCCAGGAGTGCCTACTCCCTGACTTTTAATTTCTCTTTTTTATTTTTTGAAATGTGCGTTTTGGCCCCAAAAATGTTTTTGGGAAATGTGTGTTTCCGCTGGAGTGGTGATTGCACACCCCCATGAGCAAATACATATTAAAAAAAAAAGTTGTTAGGAGGTCCACCCTCCTACCATTCGGGACAACCGTCTATGGGCCCATTTATATATATTTTTAGAAACATTTAATTTCCTGCGTGCCGATTGTGTCCCTCAGCTGAAAACACACCTTTCACCAAGACGGTGGTTTATAAGTAATCCCCTTCATCCATTGGCCTGTTCTGTCACTCTTCCACCCAGTGCAGCAGGGGGCAAATGGTCTGGCTTCTTCTGCTGTTGGCTAACTTCACTGTGAATGATAGCAAAGTGAATTTTCACAAGGAGCACAAGTGTACATACTTGCAGGGGCTACTATGTGAATGTGAGCTTTTTGAGATTTTTGCCTTCAAGGAAATGATTTTATTTTGACAATAATACAACAGCTCCCACAACAATAATGTTTTTCATAAGCCATGATGAAACAAACATTGACAAATAGGTCTGGCGATCGCTGCCAGCCTTTAGGTTTTGCTAATTTTTGTATGCTCTCATATTTATTAATGGGAGGTGTTTATTGTCATGCTCAAGCCTAGTATATTTTTAGTTGTATCCAACCTAAAATTGTCACTGCTCCATCCCAGTGCAATATTAAATGGACAGTGGCTGGAGTGAGCTCACCCCTTTAACTTTGAAGTGTGCTGTTGTTTTTTATATGTGGCAAGGTGAGACAATACTGTTTCTTTATGTTCTTTTTTTAGTCGTCAGTGACCCTGCTGCATCATCAAATGAGCTAAGTGTTTTTTGTTTATTCACTGTTGCAGACATCTCACAAACACACACCCACCAACTTTTTTAGCACCATATTTCTCTCTTCCATATAGGACAGTGATTTAGAAGGAAGGTTTTAGACAATCCAGCAAGGATAGCATCTTGATAAATGACTGCTGCCCAGGCCCTACCTCGAGTTATGGAGGACAGCTCTGAGGTAGGATCAGACATTGATACAGCATATGAGGGAGAGTTTAATGGAGGAGAATCTGGTAATAATTTTTCAGTTGGCATAGTTCCCTCTGATGCCTTATCTTACAGCACTCTGAGGGACATGGTCATGGTGAGTTGTGATGTCTCTTTGCAAACACAGTCTGGGCAGCAGAGAGCCACACCCTGGCAGACCAACCCAGACTGCAGGCTTGTGCAGAGGCAAGCAGAGATGGAGTGCACCCCCTCAATTTAGTGCAACCCCAAAGTTCCCCATTTTCTGGAAACGTTGGGTGTGAAGTACAAATATTTAGTCAATCAACTATGTCTATCTCTTTTTGAGATGTTGTCTACTATGAGGACATTGTGCAGCAAAAGAATGTGTGCGCTGAACAACTTCTGAGAGAGCATGCATGCACTCTTGGGTCTCATTCTATGTCACATCGATGGACTCCCACTTATCTTGAGGGTTTGAAGACATTTTAGGGTTTACACTCCAAATGAGGTTACTGCATATACCAAGATCCAGTTGTACTGGTCTACTAATATGGTTTGGGCAACACCCATCTTCGCACCATGCTCTTGCAGAGATCATTTTTAACGATTGCAGCATATGCTGCCTTTCAATGAAAATGCTGCTAAATTGCCCCAGGACCATTCAGACTATGACATGGTGTTCAAAATTGAGCCTGTCATGGAACATTTGTCTACTAGGATTCCAGAGACTTATAGTCTTGGAAAGAATATAGCCGTTGATGAGTCCTTGCTCCTGTAAAAAGAGTGGCTGTTGTTTAGGCAGTACATATTGAGCAAAAGATTTTGTTATGGCATCAAGTTGGACATGCTGTATGAGAGCAGTACTGGCTATATTTCCAGCTTGAGAGTGTATACAGGGAAGGACTCCACATTAAACCCTGTGGTCTGCCTTTTCATGCTATGAGTCATGGCAGCAATCATAAATCATATGGGCGCTTGTCCAGTCACTCTTTCATAAAGGTTATATCGTTATCTGAACAACTTCTATATGGGAGCAGAGCTGTTCTGTCAGCTGCATAAAGCAGGCACTGTGGCATGTAGTACAGATCAATGTTGTCACAAAGGATTCCCACAGGAGCTTATTTGTAAGAAGCTCCAAAAATCCCAGAGCACTTTGTTGTGTTCCAACAAACTGTTCACAGTCAAAGGTATGTGTATGTGCTCACTACAATTCATGAAGAGAGCACTTTGCCCGTCACTGTTTGGGATCAGTTGTCTGAAGTTCACAAGCCCACCTGTATACTCGATAACAACAAGCACATGGGCAGAGTTGATAAGTGTGGCCAGGTTCTTCAGCCATCCAAAGCTGTTTACCCACCTGATTCAGATGGCAACATGCAAAGCGTATGTTGTTTATCATCACATCAGGCCACCACAGGAAGACCCATGTCTTTTCCTAGAATTTCAGATGACCGTCACTGAAATTCTCACTACTATAGAAGCAGCAGCCTCTACTTCATATGCTGCGGATTATATAGCAAGGCTGCAGGAGTGACACTGTTCTGACTGTTTTCCTGCAACATCTAGAAAGGCTCGACCATGTTGTTGTTGTAGAGTCTGCTCTAAGCAAGGAAAGAGGCAGAGGACTTTTTGTTACTATGCCCTTTGCCCATCTCAGCCAGTCCTATGGTTTCCTACTTGCTTTATGTCGCACAATACAAAAGTAAAGTATTGGGAAAGTGAAAGAGGTGGCGCTGCAACAACATACACATTGCAAATCCCTGAGATCCTTAGTCCAGAGGAGGTTGCGCAGTGGTTAGAAGGAGCAATATGCTGGCGGTGCCGCTATGGCACAACTAAGCATACTATGAGTTGCCTCACTGCCATCATTTCCATGGTGGTGAACCCAGAAAGGATGGCTGTGAGGCAACTCAGGGGGCCCTTAAAGGGGCCTTGTTTCCTCTAGGTCTGGAAATGCATGCAGGGGGGCACATGTTGTGCCCCTGTGTATGTTTGCACTCCCATGTTCCTGCACAGCATGGAAAACACAACTAGGTGCATTCCATGCCATGCAGTAACATACTGCAGCGGTCCCATGGCAGTGTCTTTCTAATGAGCCCTTTGAAAGGCACCGCTGTGGGACCACCACAGCACCACCCGCCAGACCAGGATTTAACATCTAATCCTTCATTAATTCTAGTGTTGCACAGCTGCATTATAATCAAACATAAATAGACATTTTTACTTTGAAATTTCATCCTACTTTTCAAAATCTCCAATGTCATGGGCACAACTCATTGAGCAAATATAATGTTCACAAAATCACGTTATCTGAGTCACAAGTCACCTCACTCCTTATAGTTCATTGATGATCCATTTGTGTCATGAATCATGGAACTCACAGCGGAATGATTGTGTTCACTTAGTAACTCCACCCAAATCTGGTATTTATATCACAAAACATTTAGCCCAAGTGGGCTCTAACTTATGATATTCACGTCACCTTCTTTGGTACCACATAATGACTCATAATAAATACATTTTGTTTATATACATTCAACAGTTTACCCTGAGTGGGGTATGTCCCGATTAAGGCCCATGACTACTAATCCATTTGTGCAATGATAACCTCTCTGTAGCATCAGTGATGTCATTTGAGATGTCATCAGTGATGTCATCAGTGATGTCACTGACCATGTCATGAGTGATGTAATATGTGACGTCATCCGCAGTGCATTGCGGGGGCGCGAGTTATAGTTAGCTGAACTAACTATAACAGGGGAATTTCTAGGGTTTTGTACGAGGGAAATGTCCAGCTAACTATAACACCCCTGAAACCTATGGTTTTTTCAGTGAATTTCTAAGGTTTTTTAAATGGCAATTCCTAACTATAACGCCCCTGAAAACCTTTGGTTTTTTCAGTGAATTTCAAAGGTTTTTTAAATGCTAATTTCTATCGATAACTTATCTCTGAAGATATCATGAAAATTATTCTTTTTTAAAAGTAGGATGCGCATTAGTTTTGTGGAAAAGCATTTTTGTGATTGGTTAAGAAAAAGCAGTTTCAACGTTCGAGTACCGCACACGTCCGTGGCGGCTTGGTGTACCTTCGTGTAGTCATTGGACCCTGACTCCCCTGACCTGCTCATCAAAAATTATTGAAGCGTTCCTTCGCGTCCCTCCCTGGTTCCCCAGCTCCGCTCCTGTCAGCAAGACGCCAAATTCCTTACCCTCTCGGAGGTCATGTGATCGGCTCACCAGTCCACCCTGTACCCTCTACAATAGACACGCTACATTCATTCGTGCTTCCATTGAATCTCTACCGGGACGTTATATGATCTACTCTCCGGTTCCTTCTACAACCGAGCCCCTCCTTCCCGTGCCTCAGCACTCCCTGAATTTTGCGACCCTGGTCCTGAGGATGATCCTAATTGAATAGGATCGAAACGTCGTCGACCTGTGCCCATCAGCCTTAACTCCTTCTGGCGCCCTCTAATGTTTGGTTCTCTGAATAATTTTGAAAAATATCAAATGAACAATTGAAAAAAAAGTGGACGTTTTGAACCTTTCATCTTGTACATATCTTGTAATTACTGTTTTGCGCCATTTTGCTATGGTTTCTTTCACGTTGTCACTTGCTCCGTCACTCCATTGTCACGAGCACATTGTACACTTTCTTCTTTAGGGTTGTTCTGGTATTCATACCAAATAGTGCTGTTACAATTTGTATATATTTTTCATTATATTCACAAAAAATACTCTAACGGACCTACAGAGAGATCCAAAAAAGCTAAAGGAAAAGGAAAGAGGGAAATGAAAACTCCTGAAATTAAGGTTGTGCCTAATACAACCGTGGTCGTGGGGGAGATAAGTATTTCTTTAGGTTACCCTCACACACCCTAGTGGTGTCATGCTTCATCATCGGGTCACCCAGACCCCTAGAAGTCCGGGTGGGCTCGACCACAGTATTGGGAGTGCTTTTAATATGTTTAAGACAGAGGGGGTTAACTAGATAAAATACCTCAGGCAGATCCCCAGTTTCCCTTTATTTTTGGGTCTGTCTGGGTAATAAAAATAGAAAAAATGGGTCTTATAGGAGTTTTATGGTCCTAGGACCCTAGTGCCGACATGTTTCAGTCCAAAAAAGGGCCAGAAAATGGTCCAGGACTTTCTTCAGGGCAAGGATGTAACTCCCCTATGTGATTGAAATTACTGGGATGGGGTGTCCCTATCCTGTCAGTATGGTGAGGGCAGAGTAGCTGCTTCACGTGATATTATGTAAGAGTGGATGTGTGTCAACTGCCAGGCTCCATCTGGAAAGGAAATAGAAGACAAACAACATATAAAAATATATCAGCGGTATGATTGCCGCCGTGTTCATTTCCCCTTGAGCGGTATAGTGAAAACCGCAAGTGGACATGCGTGAAATTGTGCGCATGCTTTCATTGGGAGGAGAGGCCTCCTCTTGTGCCACTCAAGATCACTGTAACATATCGTTGTATATGTGACAGGCATTCTGTGCGAGTGGCGATTTTATTCGCATCCTAGCGATATCAGCGTGATGTCTGTACTTGAAAATAGCGTGCACAAAGTGTCTCCAGTCTCTAGTGCACACAGAACGTAAATGATCCAGGTGATTCCAAAGACCTGTCTACGAGTGTGGTTAAAAATACATGGGTGAATTATAAACAAATACACAGGCATACAACACATTCATTCATACTTGGTTTTCAGTTATACATTACCCAATTCGGGGAGGTTGACTGTATCTCACAGGACCAAAGAGTCAGAATGGGCGGTCCTGGGGGGAACCGTGGAGAGAACGTGTGTCAACGAGCAGACATAGTAGGTCTGCTAGTGTGTGGATCCGAATGAGTAAAGTCGGTAATGGCGAGTGCTAATCACGTAATGGTGAAGGTAGACATCGCGCTTTAACAGAGTACTTACTTATTTAAGAACGGTCGCCCTGCCTGCTACCTGTTTGGTTCTGGTCCTCGGCTTTCGCAAGTTCGTTGAATGGTTGTCGCGCATAAGTATCATAAAAGCGCGCCGGGATATCGGGCTAATTGAGACCACGCCCCTCGGTTACAGGAAGTGACGTAGAACGTCACGACGTGCAGCGGGACTGACATGAAGGGAATTGTAGTTTCTTGGATGGGCTATTTTCAAGTACAGACATCACGCTGATATCGCTAGGATGCGAATAAAATCGCCACTCGCACAGAATGCCTGTCACATATACAACGATATGTTACAGTGATCTTGAGTGGCACAAGAGGAGGCCTCTCCTCCCAATGAAAGCATGCGCACAATTTCACGCATGTCCACTTGCGGTTTTCACTATACCGCTCAAGGGGAAATGAACACGGCGGCAATCATACCGCTGATATATTTTTATATGTTGTTTGTCTTCTATTTCCTTTCCAGATGGAGCCTGGCAGTTGACACACATCCACTCTTACATAATATCACGTGGAGCAGCTACTCTGCCCTCACCATACTGACAGGATAGGGACACCCCATCCCAGTAATTTCAATCACATAGGGGAGTTACATCCTTGCCCTGAAGAAAGTCCTGGACCATTTTCTGGCCCTTTTTTGGACTGAAACATGTCGGCACTAGGGTCCTAGGACCATAAAACTCCTATAAAACCCATTTTTTCTATTTTAATTACCCAGACAGACCCAAAAATAAAGGGAAACTGGGGATCTGCCTGAGGTATTTTATCTAGTTAACCCTCTCTGTCTTAAACATATTAAAAGCACTCCCAATACTGTGGTCGAGCCCACCCGGACTTCTAGGGGTCTGGGTGACCCGATGATGAAGCATGACACCACTAGGGTGTGTGAGGGTAACCTAAAGAAATACTTATCTCCCCCACGACCACGGTTGTATTAGGCACAACCTTAATTTCAGGAGTTTTCATTTCCCTCTTTCCTTTTCCTTTAGCTTTTTTGGATCTCTGTAGGTCCGTTAGAGTATTTTTTGTGAATATAGTTTGTAGGGAGGATATACTCTAACCAATCCTGCCTCTCTTACCCTTTAAGTCATTGGGATTTCCCAGTGCCTTGTTGTGTTATATATATATTTTTCATTAATCTTCTCCAAATACATGACGCCTACGGGCGCATTAATCAAATTATTTGAAGCCTCTTTTTACTTGCTTTGTGGTTTGTAATGTTTTGTGCATACAATTGCAAAGAATCCAATAATTCCTGCTGAGATATTGTTGTAAGTATTTTACATTCCAACTACAACATCACAGTGCCGTTTGGAGGTGGTGCATGCCACTTTACAACATCGACTGCTGCGGCTCTTGTAACAGACCACACCAGAACACAGAGACACACTTACCGCACTTCCTGTACACGGACATGTCCGAGACACCCCGTTCCCCTTGCCGGATAGGCACACCCCTGCACTGACCTGTGAACGACAGACCAGCACACGCCAGTTGTGCATGCAGGAGGATGTGTACGTAGCTACACATCCAGGCTCACTGCCAACGCTGAGGTGACAGCACACTGTGATGTTGCAGGGCTCGTGCCTATCATGCCAAGACAATGACCACAGGGACACACTTACTAAGATGTGGGTTTGGGGGGCATTGGCTGTCCTGGAGTTGTTGAGATGAGTGTTCTGGCCCTCATGGGTATCCCTGTATCATGCTCATTGACTCTATGGCACCTGTGGGTGTTCTTGTGTGGCTCTTGGCTGTGTTCCCTTTCATGGTGCAGGTAGTTGTCTTGCTTAACACCAGCAGAAAGCAGGTGTAAAATCCCCGGTGCTAACGTGTCTTATCGCCGGAATTTGTTTCGCATTGCAATTGGTGTGGAAGTTGTGATGTGATTTTTTTCGTGTGCACAACAATATACGAACTGAGCAGTGTATCTCGTCAAGATCCAGCACGTGACGCACTATTCCCAATCAATATAAATACAATGAGATTTCTTAATAGATTGTGTGTGTACACTGTAAGTGCAGCCAATACCTCAGTGCAATACAATACAGGATTTTAGCATTTACAATAAATCGCAAAGGTGCACCTCGTGTCTTTTTGCATGGGAATGGCTACTCTCCATTTCATTATCAGCACTTTAACGGAAGTAAAGTTGAGATAAATCTAACACACTATTCAGAAGTTGGTGCAAACTGCAGATATCACCAGTATTCCAGCGATAAGTGCCCCAAAATTTAACACCACTGTGGACTCCATCAAATAACAGTAATAAGAACAAGAAAGAGTCACACAGCAATTAAGAGAACAACCAAAAACATTATTAATTTTTTTTCAAACTTTATTTTTTATAATAATAAATATATAAACGATAAACTATTTTCAAACTTAATTTTTTTATTAACATAAATATAAACAATAAACTAATAAACAAAATGTAACAACAATAATACAAAACAACAAGGCGGAACACTCCTGTGGGAACCACGGATGTCGACGACAGACCTGGAAAATCAGAAAGATTGTTAAAAAAAAACAATATGGTATTCTCAACAAAATACCACAAGAAACAAATCACAGATATATAAAATGCATACAGCTAACAACATTTTAAGTTTAACTTACAAAAACTGTAAATGTTGCCGCTTTAAAATATTTACAGAATCTGAGGAATTTTTTTTGCAGAAGGCACCACGCCCACAACGTTTTTCTTCAGTGGTGAAGAAATTTTTAACTTTTTCCAAGGGGCAAAGAAAGACCAATGCCACCTTCTTCATTCGCAAGATTTCCCAAAGAGTTCTGTTACGAGGGGATCCTAACAAAAAATACTCGTGCGACACAGCAAGTATGATGAAACACCTAAGGACCCTTCATCCAAACAATCTTGCACGAGAAGAGTGCAAACAGATGAGAAACACTCCTGTTCTGTATCTGTAAAAAAGAATCACAAATAAATGTATATTAATAACTTTCAAATGTATACTATTCCATTACTGTACAAACACATTTTATATAAAAACTGACTAAGAAACTATAGCCCTGAACCACAAGTGTGACGATCGTTAAAACACTACATGCATAGTGCATACTACTTTGAAGCAGTTCATGCACTAAAAGACTACATGCTAACTGACTAAGTGATTACAGTACTATAAGGAGACACACTGGGTGAGTGACAGGGTGTTTGCTAGAAGAGTATGAATACTAACTAGGAAATTGAAGGTGTGAAACACAACTGTGTAGGTGATTAGAGGACTGCATCCATACTGCATAGGCATTTAAAGCAGTCCATGTGCTTAGGCCTGGCTCACTGCATGACTACTTGGGTACTGACTGAATGATTAGAGTACAGCAAGGAGAGTGCCTAGGTGAATTTATAAGTGCTAGGCTTTTCGCACAGGGAATGGATTAGTACTTGGTACTGAATGGGTCACTAGAGGAGTGCAAAGGCAGTCACAAGTGCTGGACTGTATGGATACTGACTAGGAAATTGAAAGTGTGAAAGACAAGTGTCTAGGTGGTTAGAAGACTGCATGCATAGTGCATAGGAGTTTGAAGCAGTCCATGTGCTAAGGCCTGGCTCAGTGTTTGAATACTTAGGCACTGACTGAATGATTAGAGTACTGCAAAGATAGTATCTTGGTGAATTTATAAGTCTTTGGGTTTTAGCACAGTGAATGGATTAGTACATGGTGCTGAATGGGTCACTAGAGGACTGCAAAGGGAGTGACAGGGTATTTCCTGGAAGTGTATGGATACTGACTAGGGAATTGAAGGTGAGAAAGACAATTGTGTAGGTGGTTAGAGGACTGCATGCATAGTGGATAAGGGTTTGAAGCAGTCCATATACTAAGGCCTGGGTCACTGAATGAGTACTTGGGTACTGACTGAATGATTAGAGTACTGCAAGGAGAGTGCCTGGGTGAATTTATTAGGGTTTGGCGCAGTGAATGGATTAGTACATGATGCTGAATGGGTCACTAGAGGAGTGCAAATGGAGTGACAGGGTGTTTGCTGGAAGTGACCGGATACTGACTGGGGAATTGAAGGTGTGAAAGACAAGTGTGTAGGTGGTTAGAGGACTGCATGCATAGTGGATAGGGGTTTGAAGAAGTCCATGTGCTAAGACCTGGCTCAGTGCATGAATACTTAGGCAGTGACTGAATCATTAGAGTACTGGAAAGAGAGTGTCTTAGTGAATTTATAAGTGTTTGGGTTTTGGCACAGTGAATGGATAAGTACATGCTGTTGAATGGGTCTCTAGAGGACTGCAAAAGAAGCGACATGATGTTTCCTGGAAGTGTATGGATACTGACTAGGGAATTGAAGGTGTAAAAGACAAGTGTATAGTATGTTAGAACACTACATGCATACTGCATAGACATTTGAAGCAGTCTATTTGGTACTTAGAAACTGACTAAATAATCAGACTACTTCTAGGACAGTGCTTAGGTAAAACTTTTAAATTTTCGGTTCTGCCACAGTGAACAGAATAGTACATGGTACTGCACCTTAGTGTCAAACCCTGACTCATTTTATCAATGCATAAGCAAAGACTAGCTTCTAATGCTACTAAAACTTGACAACATGAGAGGTTTTAAATTAGTTATCTGTCAGCAAATACACAATGTTACCAAATGCTTATCTCACAGTGGTTCTCAAATGCACAGACTCACAGTGTGATTCTAGACAACAACCACTAAACCTAGGAGTTTACCAAAAATCATTCACTACTGTGGAAGTGGTAAGCGAACTGCACACAATCTTCATATTTCAGGACTGCACTTTTATGTCAAAGCCTGACTCATATAATCAAAGCATAAGCAAAGACTGGCTTCTAATGCTACTAAAACTTCACACCATGACCGGTTTTAAAACAGGTATATGTCAGCAAATACACAATGTTACCAAATGCTTCTCTCACAATCCTTTCCCAAATGCACACAGACTCACAGTGTGATTTTAGACAAGCAACACTATCCTAGGAGCTTACAAAAACTCATTCACTACTCTGGAAGAGTTAATGGTACTGCACACAATCTACATATTTAAGTACACCACATCAGTGTCAAAGCATGACTCATTTAATCAACGCATAAGCAAAGACTGGATTCTAATCCTACTAAAACTTCACAACATGACAGGTTTTAAAACAGTTATCTGTCAGCAAATACATGATGTTACCAAATGCTTCTCTCACAGTGATCCCAAATACACACTAACTCACAGTGTGATTCTAGACAAGCACCACTATCCCTATGAGTTTACCAAAACTCATTCACTACAGTGCAAGTGGTAAGGGAACTGCACACAATCTACATATTTCACATCTGCAATTTACTGTCAATGCCTGACTCATATAATGAAAGCATAAGCCATAACTGTCTTCTAATGCTACTAAAACTTGACAACATGACATGTTTTACAACACTTATCTGTCAGCAAATACACGATGTTACCAAACACTTCTCTCACAGTGGTTCCCAAATGCACACAAATTCACAGTGTGATTCTAGACAAACAACACTATCCCTAGGAGTTTACCAAAACTCATTCACTACAGTGGAAGTGGTAAAGGAACTGCACACAATCTACATATTTCACGACTACACTTTAATGTCAATGCCTGACTAATTTAATCAACGCATAAGCAAAGACTGGCTTCTAATGCTACTAAAACTTGACAACATGACAGGTTTTAAAACAGTTATCTGTCAGTAAATACACAATGTTACCAAATGCTTCGCTCACAATCCTTACACAAATGCACACAGACTCACAGTGTGATTTTAGACAATCAACACTATCCTAGGACTTTACCAAAACTCATTCACTACTGTGGAAAGGGGTAAGGGGACTGCACACAATCTACTTATTTAAGTACAGTACATCATTGTCAAAGCATGACTCATTTAATCAACATATAAGCAAAGACTGGATTCTAATGCTACTAAAACTTCACAACATGACATATTTTACAACAGTTATCTGTCAGCAAATACATGATGTTACCAAATTCTTCTCTCACACTGATCCCAAATACACACTAACTCACAGTGTGATTCTAGACAAGCACCACTATCCCTATGAGTTTACCAAAACTCATTCACAACAGTGCAAGTGGTAAGGGAACTGCACACAATCTACATATTTCACGACTGCAATTTACTGTCAATGCCTGACTCATTTAATGAAAGCATAAGCCATACCTGTCTTCTAATGCTACTAAAACTTGACAACCTGACTGGTTTTAAAACAGTTATCTGTCAGCAAATACACGATGTTACCAAATGCTTCTCTCACAATCCTTACCCAAATGCACACAGACTCACAGTGTGATTTTAGACAATCAACACTATCCTAGGAGTTTACCAAAACTCATTCACTAGTCTGGAAGAGTTAATGGTACTGAACACAATCTACATATTTAAGTACAGCACATCAGTGTCAAAGCATGACTCATTTAATCAACGCATAAGCAAAGACTGGATTCTAATGCTACTAAAATTTCACAACATGACAGGTTTAAAAAAAGTTATCTGTAAGCAAATACATGATATCACCAAATGCTTCTCTCACACTGATCCCAAATACACACAAACTCACACTGTGATTCTAGACATGCACCACTATCCCTAGGAGTTTACCAAAACTCATTCCCTACAGTGCAACTGGTAAGGGAACTGAACACATTCTACATATTTCAGGACTGCACTTTTCTGTCAAAGCCTGACTCATTTAATCAAATCATTAGCCATAACCGTCTTCTAATGCTACTAAAACTTCACAACATGACAAGTTAAAACAGTTATCTGTCAGCAAATACACAATGTTACCAAATGCTTCTCTCACAGTGGTTCCCAAATGCACACAGACTCACTGTGTGATTCTAGACAAACAACACTATCCCTTGCACTATACCAAAACACATTTCTTCATCTAGAAGTAGTACTACATTTTAGTATATAAACATAACATAACTCATTTCACAAATTCATAAACAATGACTGGTTTCTAAGTCTACCAAAATATAAAAACAGCACAGTTATCTGTTTACAAACACATGAAAAACCCAAATGCTTATCACAGAATGGTTTCTACATGCACACACATTGTAGAGAAAACAAGTACTCCCTACACTTTAGCAGGAAAATACACTAGTCTGATTAAAATCAAAATAGTCTACATACATCCCCTCACAATTAAATAACTCATCTTTCAAGTTCTTTTGTATATTAAGAAGTATATCAATCACTCACCATATTTTATTTTACAGAATCTCTGCACTGTGCACCTGCCAGCAAAAGCAAAGAATGAAAAAGTTTCCCTTTCATTTTTCACACATATACATGTAAACATCAAATCACAATCCTTCGCACATAAACTCAAAAGCAAACACACATTTCTATTGGTTAAACATTTCAACCCTTTCCAACTGAAATACATTTCAACCCTTCCTCCAATCTGCCTTCTGCCTGTTACCATAGAAACAGGTCATGGAACACTGCACTGAGCTCACAGGTCACAAGTTCAACACACAATGTTCCTACACAAGACAGGAAGTGTGCTTGACTTTTCAACATATCACGTTATCATATATAATGTTCCTTACAATCTGTTTTTTTAACCAATAACAATCATACCTTTAAAAAACAGAAATATACACCCTACCTTTCAGTGTAGAAAGTTGTTATACAACCAATGATTTCTTGTCGTTTTTCAAAAAACTTTGCCGTGGATCCGCGCACCCACCGCAAGAGGATCCGTGCATCCAACGCGATAGGATGAGCGTACTGTGTGCGCATTTTGCCGTTTTTTTTTTTAAAGGGGGGCCCCAGGGGGTCCTTCTGGGACCCCCTAAGCACCTCCAGAGGGTCAGAGTATTTCCACTCTGCCCCCTTTATATGTTTTACACACTTATTCCCCTTGCATCTTCAGCCTCGCTTCTACCGAGGCAGAAAATGGCCGCCAACAGTTCCTGGTTTCAAATGTAGAGAGACACTCGACAACCAATAAGCATTCAGCGTGTGATCGGGAGCGTGCACGCTCAGTTCGGGGAGGGTTCGCTTACGGTGCAGGTAGGGTCCGCGGATCCTCCCCGGCCATAGATATCACTAACTTTTTTACCGTAATTTTCTCAGGAACTACTGAACAGATTCACACCATATATGAAAAAGGCACGAGTCTGAACTGAGGACTACCTCTTTGCCAAATTTGGTGTCATTCCGTTCAGCGGTTCGGGCTGTAGCTGCGACAACAGATGCTATGGGAAATTGCATGGGGAAAATGCGTTTTGGGACCCCCCTTTTTTCTCGGCCCCCGCTTGACGGATCACCGCAAAACTTTCAGGGTAGGAGCGGAGCGGAGCTGGCCAAAAGTTTGGAAAATTTTGCGAGGATTTGTCAACCGGCGCAAACGTTATTCCAAATAGAATGTTGCCGATTTCCTATGGAAAATAGGTCCTAACTAGAACTATCTACTGGCAACCGCCAGTAGATAATATATATATGGATTATAGCTTGTCTTGACATATAAGTTTTAACTTTCTTTTATGTCTATGCATCATGTGACATTTGTAATTATGCACTTGGCACTTTAAAAATGGTACCTCCTCATGTTTGCGTCATGTGATCAAGGCCTCCTGTAGGCTGAAACGCGTCATGGCGGACAAAACGGGTCTTTAATAAAAAGTCTATTTCATGCACTGACTCTGGGTCTGCAGCGTCCCTCTGTTGTGATCTGCAGCGACGAAGAACATCCATTTGTGCTACCGAGCTGTGCTTCTTCGGTAAAAAAGCAGACCCCTCCTTCGTTCAAGGGCCGAGTAACAGGAATCCAAATTTTCGAGGTTGCCACCGAGAAAATCTATCATCTGTCCTGTCAGGACAAGTTACGGAAGCCCCCGGATAGTGCCAGATTTCTCCCATCCATAAGTCGGAGCAGACGGAGGTCGAATTTTTAACCCGAGCGACGTCTTTCCGCAGTTGGTGTGAGACAGTGCAAAAAGTTCCGGTGAAGGAGTGTGTGAAATACAAGTACCAGCATTCCCCTGGAGTACTTGTGGTTTCACCTTGGATTTTACCCGTGTTATCTATTGAAAACATGTCGGCCGACGCTTTGAGGAGTAGGGAGGAGGCTGCTAATGAGGTATTTGACGACTCACCAGTCGGTGATTCATCGCGTGCTATGCTATCAAATGTGGCACCAGTAACTACATCTTATTTGCGTGAATTGTTCAAACAACTCGAAAAACTAATGAAGGCAGAACAAGCTAAGTGGTGGGAGCACCGCTCCTTATCCCGATATTTGGTAGTGGGTCACATACCTCGGGGCCTACGTATCATGCTGGCCCCGAGCTGCGAGAATCCTGACCCAGCCATGCTCACGGAGTGGGCTGAGTGCAACTTGGAGTCGTCCCGCAGACTCATTATATTGTTAGTGAAATATGCAGAAAGTGACCGTGCAGCACTTCAACTCAAAATTGACGCCCTTAACATTACTATTAGCCAAACGGAAACAACGGACAATGTTAAAAAGCTCCGTGAAGACATGCTTATGAGATTACAAAAAGAAGAGGAAATCATCAAAAAAAGAAAAGCGTTTAAATTTCAACGAGATAAAAATGACTATCAGCAAGGGCAGGTCTTTACTTTTGCCAAAAAATATGATGCCATCAAAGCTTCCTCTAATGCTTCAGCAGCAGCAAGTAGTAACTGCAATTCCAACATCTCAATGGGAGCCACGAGTATGCAGGTTATTTCCTCTGCATCTGATCTCAGTTCCATTCCGGATAGCGAATCAGAAAATGAGTCAACAAGACGCAATACTGAGCTGGGGTTTACAAGGTTTTCCCTGGCGCAGGAAGTGGATTGCCTACGACAGGACCGAAGGGCTACCCTAAGACCCCGGAGTACCAACATCAACGGTGCCAACAAGCCAACAGACAGCGCCGTGAGAGAAGGCAATGCCGCCGCAAACAGCAACTCAAACACAAACAGCAAGCGAGTGTTCACAAAGAAGAAATGGAATCGCAAGTAAGTCCAGTGTCTAACTCTGTCATTAACCTTACCAACACATCTTTGAGTACAACTGAACTGCAAATTTTGTCATTGGGGTTATCTTATAGCCCAGCAAGCAATTTGGACTATGCACAGACTCGCATTGACCTCTTCAAATTTACCAGAAAATTAAAATTACGTAAATGTCATCATTTAAGAGGCAATAAATCTTCTTCAGTGGCCAGTGCAGAAAATCCATGTTGTCGTTGTCACCTACATTATTGGTCAATGATCTTTCATTGTTAAAGGACTTACAATCTTTACATGAGGAAAGTACAGGTAGGGAAGAATGCAACATCTTGAACAAATCTGAGATTACTATATTCAAACCCAAATCTGCTTTCACTCCTGTTTCTCTTCATGATAATTTGGATGTTTTCCATGAACTTGCCACTATGGAGCTAAAGAAACTATGCTCCAAAGTCAATCAGGTGCGCAACAAATTCAATGTACAGAATAACAACTACATTCAATTAATGAAGAAAATCCAATCCAATGATAATATAAATGTAAGACAAGCCGACAAGGGTGGCAACGTAGTACTATGGCCTTGTGATTTATACCTGGAAGAAGCTTACAGCCAATTGAATGATAGACAATGCTACAAAATCAGTGACATTAGATCTGTCAAGCAATCTTGGTATGACTTTTATGCCAAACTATTAAGGCAGTGGAACACTTTTTGGGCACCAGGTCTATGCATTTCTTTGATCATAACAAAATGCTTTTATCTATGATTACAACTTGCCTCAACAACAATTTTTTCATGTTTGCTGGTCAAATATTCCAACAGATTAGAGGCGTAGCCATGGGGGCTTGCTTCTCCCTAAGTTATGCCTGTCTCCACTGTTGAAAATTGAAATAGCGGTGTGAGTAAGCATTTACTGAAGACATGAATTCCCCTTATATGACCGAGTTTCTCTCGTTATGTTGACTAAAGTCTGGACTCCATTTTGTATTGTCATGCCTCCACGTGTGTAGCACGAGAAGAGTCCTATCTTCGTGTTAGTTGCTCTTGCAATCTGCCTAGTAACAGTCTATAAATAGCTCCTTTGTCTGTCTGGCACATACCCAGACTTGACCACATCTGTTATCAGTTAGTCCTTGCTTGACCATGTTTTCGCGGGCTCAAGGAGTGTGTCAGCTCCGCCCATATATTGATTCTGTATCGAAAATGACCATAAAAGGTAATATTCTTTGCCTCATGTTGTGTCCACCCACTTATGAGCCCCTCTTTGTGTATAAAAGGGGACCGTGTACGCAAGTTCTTTGTGCTACTCTATGCAATACTGAAGGGTGTTGTATGGATTGTAGGACCACCCTTAAGGGTTAATAAACTTTGTCTTTGTACTTTGCAGTTTCCGTGCCAACTTCCTTATAGATTCCATTGCAGAAGAGCGAACCCTTGTGTCCTGCGGGCCTAGCTGGGGCCTGTATTCATCAATTGGCGCCCGTCACGTGGGGCTCATCGGCGACTCGGATGCTCGAAGGATTGGTCGTGACGAAGGTGAGGAATTTGGCCGGGGATGTGATCACTGCCAGAGGCACTTTAGTCCTGGCATCCCGAGGTTTTCTTCCTTCCCTTCCGAGCTGACCATCTGGGTGGCGCCGGTCCTCGACTGAGACCTCTTCTGTCGGTCCTGCCGTGACAGCCGTTTGGGCGAATTTTGGAGCTTGGCAGTTGGAATCTGGACTCTTGATTGGTAAGAACCGTTGTACGGTACTTGCTCCGAGTTTTTGAAGCCTGGTTTGGCTATTTGAGTTTGATTTGTGATGACCGGTCATATCTTGTATTGATTATTGTGAGAATATATGCGTTGCAACACACATAGGCAGGTAATGTGGAGATATTTCTCTGGAACTGTGTAACTTTGAACGGCACAATGTTTAAGTGCCATTTTTTTGATAATACTGCATATTTTGCATTATTTTTGAGCATGCCTGCTTTTAGCGCACTCCGTAAGTGGTGCTGCTGCTTTGGAAACCGGTTAAACCTCGAGGAATCTGCTCCAGCTCCCCCAGAGGGGACTCCTAATAGGGATATGTATGTGAAGCATGGTCTTTCTTCCATAATGTACAGCACAATATGGAGGAAATATACCAGAAAGGATCCTGAGCTACGATGGCCTTTGTATGGATCGTTTGATATGCGTAAGATTGAGTATGTGGAACAGTGTATGTGTAAACGGCGTGCTCGTCAAGACATGTTTGAATGTGTGCGATTATGGGTGAAGGAAGTGCGTGAGCGAGAGAAACGGGAGAAAGCGCTGTTTGATAAAGAGCAACGGAAGAATGATCATGTGCGAGCACAGGAAGCGAAGCGTCGGGAGGAAAGAGAACAGACGGAGAGACAAGAGAAAGAGCGTAGGTTGCAAGTCTCGGGTCAATATGCTGTCCGTCAGTCACTTTATCCTGTCCTTAATAATCCTGACGATGATTTTTATTTACTAGATCGCTCTCCGCCCCCTTATGTTGGCGCGTCTGCCCCGGGGCCACCGGATTCGGGATCGGTGTCGGGTAAGGTAGACACGTGGTCCATGTTATCGGTTGACCGAATGGGTGAGCTTCGGCAAGTTTCCTATCGTGCACTTAAGGGCAAATTATCCCTTGCTGAGTTGTTGAATTCTTGGGAGAAGTGGCAGGATAGAGAGAAGTTGTATTTTTTGGGCCACTTTTCTGATGAAGTGATTGCTGCTTTCCGGAAATATTCCAGCGTCTTTGAGCCTGATGATGTGGTATCAGATGCTAAAGCATTGCGTAATGGTGTTTTCTCTCCCTCTAAGGCGCCTGATGCGGTTCGACGGCTGTTTGCATTACGGGACGCGGTGAGTGACCTTAAAGAGAAAGCGCGCCAGAAAGCTGAGGAGGAAAAGCAGTCGGCTTCACGTGTCGGTGATGACCAATCATCTACCTCCCACTCAGATAAGAGCGACCTAGTGCATGCTAAACCAATGCGAGAGGCGGCACCTTTGTATGTTCCTCCTAAAGGAGCGGGAACTAGTTCGGATATTACCTCCGCCGATGCTAAGGGATATTTTGTGTACAATTGGGTTTATACTCCCTGGCATAGGGCTGACGTCATGGCATTAAAGAATGCGTTGCCTGATCCCCGCAAGAATCCAGCGGCCTTTTACGAAGAAGTCGAGGGGGCCTTGAATTCTTGTACTATGACCTTAGCAGATATAGATCTGTTCTTTGGGCTTATTTTCCCACCGGATATGTGGCGATCCGTACAGAAGGTGGACGATGTTGCTGCTTTTAAGGCTCGGTGGTCTGAGCTTGAGGATGAGGATAGGGAGAGGAAGCCCGCGCAGAAACCACCTCAAATTATTTTAGATCTCCCTGCTGCTATTCTGACTAAGTTGAAAACAATCATTCCCCCTAAAAAGATTGACTGGAACATGTTAGCCTCGTGTAAGCAGAAAGCCGATGAATCAGTTGCAGATTTCTTTACGCGCTTTGAGGAGACGTTTCATGATTTTAGTGGTCAGTCCCTTACGGATGATACGGGTCGGCACCTTTTTGCTGATAAATATGTGGCGAATTTATTACCGGCAATAGCGGCCCGCCTAAAGGCGAGTGAAAGTTCTTGGTCCACAGCGTCTCCGACAGCCCTCCTGACTATAGCTCAGTATTATGAGCGTCAGGAGCAAGAAGCGAAGGGGCAGGAGAAGAAGAAGTCGAAAGATTTAAAAACGAAGGTGATGTTAGCGCAAGTGTATGGTCCGCCCCGTCGGGGTGTCAATAGAGGTAGGGGAGGATTTCTTGGTCCTCCCTCGGGCCGATCTGATTTGAATAGGAATCAATGTGCGTATTGTAAACAAGTGGGACACTGGGCCAGAGATTGCCCGGCGTTGCATGCTTCGCGGCAGGGACATACTCCGGGTGGCCATAGAGGTAGAGGGAGTTTCTCAAATCTTAGGGGGAATTCTAACGATCACGCTCGTTTTGACCCTGCCGGGCAGCACCGAGATAGACCTAATGTCTTTGATCGGCAAAACCAGTATCAAGTGTCAGGGATTGACCGCTCTGGGTACCATGATTCTCAGCATGCATAGGAATGCGTTGGATGGGGGTTAGAATCAGTTGAGGTGCCGGTTGATCAGAAGGGTCCTTATGTATCAGCTGAGGTTTTGGGTTCTACTGATCAGTTCCTAGTAGATACAGGAGCGACTCGTAGTGCGCTGTCTAAACAATTGGTTCCGAGGGCTCCCCCATCTGGCTTAATGGTTACATCGGTAGGGTTTGATGGTACACTCTCCCGAAGCCCTCTTTCTCGGCCCCTCACATTTCAGGTTGATTCTTTTTCTGCACCCTGTCCGTTTTTGCTTGCCCCGAACACGCCGGACAACATTATGGGTCTTGATATGCTAAAGCACTTCAGAGCTACGATCCGCTGCTCCCCCGCTGGTGTGCGTGTGATATTAAATGATAATCACCCTTTGTCTGAACGGATGTGTGTGGTTGCAGAGGATACCGTGTTAGCAACTCTCCCCCGTACTTTGTGGGCCGTTTCGGTTACCGATGTAGGACAGATGGTGATTCCGCCTGTCCATATTAGTGTCAAGGAGGGGGCGGTGTTACCACGCCTCCCGCAGTATCGTATTTCCCAGGAGGGGGAGGAGGCCCTTATACAGATTGTGCAGGATTTGATTAAGGTGGGAGTAGTGGAGGAGGTTCCCTACAACGTCTGTAACAGTCCGATTCTACCCATTTTGAAAAAGGATAAGGATGCCAAAGTTTATCGGTTTATCATTGATTTGAGAGAAGTAAACAAGATCGTGATACCTCAATATCCAGTGGTTTCTGATATCACGACGTTGCTTACTTTGGTCCCGCCTACGGCGACGACGTTTTCAGTCATTGATTTGAAAAATGCTTTCTTTTCGATTCCTATTCATCCCGATAGTCGAAACCTTTTTGTTTTCACTCTGAATAATAGGTCTTATCGATTTTGTAGAGTTCCTCAGGGCTACACAGAAAGCCCTAGCATTTACAGTCAAGCTTTGAAAAGACAATTGGACTCCTTTGTTCTGCCCGAGGGTGTCGCCCTCATTCAATATGTCGATGACATCTTGTTGGCGGCTGACACTCCGGAGTTGTGTGAGAAGAGTACGTTGTCCTTGCTTTCCTTTTTGGCATCCCACAATCACAAAGTATCTCGGAAGAAATTGCAGTTCTGTAGACCAAAGGTGACTTATCTGGGCCACCTTTTGTCTAAGGAGGGGCGTGCACTCACACCAGATCGTATCCAAGTAATTTTGGACACGCCAGCGCCTTCCACGCAGAAGGACGTGCGTGCATTTTTGGGTCTTGTTTCTTTTTGTAGGCGATGGATATTAGGGTTCTCACACATAGCCAAGCCATTATTAGCCCTTTTGACAAAAGACACACCTATTCCGCTTCCTTGGTCAAATGAGTGTGACGCTGCTTTCCAGCAATTACGACAGGCCCTTTGTTCAGCACCAGTGTTAGGGACCCCTGATTATACAAAACCTTTTTCGCTGTATGTGCATGAGAAAGATGGATGTGCATTATCAGTTTTAGTGCAGATGCACGGCGACAAGCAGCGCCCTTGTGCATATTTTTCGGCTGTACTTGATCCTGTTGCCCGAGCATTGCCTGGTTGTTTTCGCTCGGTTGCGGCGACAGCTGTGTCAATACGCCAAAGCGAGGGAATTGTGTTATCTCATAAGCTGTTGGTATTAGTCCCCCATGCTGTTGATGCCCTGCTTAATCAGACAAAGACGCAGCATTTGACCAGTGCCCGTTTAACGAGATATGAGCTGACGCTTTTGGCTCCTCATATTACGTTAAAGAGGTGCGTAACGTTAAATCCGGCCACATTGCTGCCGTTCCCCGAGACTCAGTCTGGAGCGCGGAAAGCACATGATTGTATTCTTGTGACTGAGGAACAAACAAAGGGTCGTATTGATCTCCAGGATACGCCCTTTCCAGATGTAGATGGAGAACTGTGGGTGGACGGATCATGCCTGAAGCTACCAGACGGTACGACTTCAGCAGCGTATGCAATTACCACACTGCAAACAATAGTGGAGACAGCACGCATACCACAGAAATCAGCTCAAGCAGCGGAACTGATAGCATTAACACGAGCATGTGAGCTCAGTACAGGATTGTGTGTGAATGTTTATACAGACAGCCGCTATGCTTTCGGAGTAGCGCACGATTTCGGCCTACTCTGGAAGGAGAGAGGGTTTCTAACGTCGCATGGAGTACAAATAATGCATGGAGAGTTAGTTCACAACCTTTTGACTGCATTGACATATCCGAGGAAAATTGCTATCATTAAATGTAGTGCCCATAAGAAAGTAGTTGATAAAGTTGGAGAAGGAAATGCGTTAGCAGACCGGGTGGCACGGGAGACTGCGATGCAGCCCGGTGCTACTGCCATGTATGTAGTGAAGTCGCAGGTAGAAAGATGGCACGATGCGAAGGAAGAAGTGCGGGAAATACAGAGGACCGCTTCTGATAAAGAACGGGAGCAATGGTCCAGTGAGGGAGAATTGGATGATGAGGGTTGTTGGAGAAATAAGCAGATGGATAGATGGAAGCTACCCACAGCTTTTGTACAACCTATGGTTCAGATGGCACATGGGCTAGCACATGTTGGAGTTTCCGCAATTGTAAAATCGCTTACACAAGTCTGGGAGCATCCAGAGATTGCTAGCGCGGCAAAGAGGGTGGTGCAGACCTGTATGATTTGCCTGAGGTACAACCCAGGAAAGGGTACTCGAACTCCAGCAGGAGGATTTGCGACACCTACTGCACCCTTTGAGGTTTTGCAGATGGATTACATCCAGCTTGAGCGCTGTAACAATTTGAAGTACGTTCTAGTAGTGGTATGTGCCTTTAGTAAATGGGTCGAGGCATACCCTACGAAAGACAATACTGCAATGACTACCGCCAAGATGCTATTGAAGGAGTTCTTCCCTCGATATGGCGTTTGTAGACTTCTGTGGAGTGATAACGGACCCCACTTTATAGCGGATGTTATAAAGTATGTTCTGAAGGGTCTGGGCATCACCCAGAAGTTTCACGCAGTGTTTCACCCTCAGTCTGCAGGACTAGTCGAGAAGTATAATGGTACACTGAAGCTCAAGATCGCTAAAATCCAAGCTTCGACATCTTTGACTTGGCCAGATGCTTTACCACTGGCATTATTGTCAATTAGATCGATACCGCACTCTCGAACCGGTCTTACACCGTACGAGATTATTTTCGGACGCCCAATGAATATTTGGGGTCCACCAAGACCTAAGGCTGTGTATGATGTACCTTGTGTAATGATGAATGATTATCTGGCATTGTCAGTAAAACATGTACATCCAACAAGGGCAGGGACTGTCAGTTGATTCCTTTGTGTTCTACTGCAGCTTCCCAGAGTATTCTAAAGAACAACTAGAGCGCTAACAGTCCTACTTATGACAAAAGTATGGCACACCTGAAGCCATCTTGATTGGAATAAACTGGTAACACTTAAAACATTTAATTTAAAAAGGAACACAATGAGGGGGTTCATTTTGCCATAGAAATTATGATTAGTGCTGAAGAAAGAAAAATTAGGGCACATTTTGAGTGACTATTCAAATCCTCTTCTATTTCATTAAAAAATTCTGATATGCAGACTGAAACATGCACTTTCAATACCAGCAGCAGACTTCCCTGGTGAGCAGTAGCTTTACTACAGTGATCTAATAAGCAACTAGAGTGCTAACATTCAGAATTTATGGCAAATGTGTGACACATCTGAATACCTTCTTGATGGAATCAGAGTAAAAAACTGAAAGCATTTCCTACTGAGGAGACTGCAGTAAATGAGGATATTAGGAAACTACATAACAAATAAATCTCCCAAGATGGCCACCAGAGACAAAAGAGCCCAAATGCAGCACAAATATCACCCAGATTTAGCCCACATGTAGCCCAATGACAGAAGTGTGCAAAACACTTATTTTTTGTGTATTTGCAGTTTTATATAGTGCAGACTTGTCAGGTATTGGAGTGCTTTACATGAGCATTGGTTACATCACACAAGATCAAATTCATTTTGGTTGTAGACAGGGGGAGATTAAGTGATTTGACCAGAATCACAGAATGTTGAGCTGATGCAGAAACTCCAACCTGGTTCCCCAGTTGCAAAGTCTGCAGCTCTGGAAGTAACACCACATCCTCCCCCCTAGGTGCAACATTTAATCAAGTGGTCAACTGGATAAAAAAAACATAAAGATTACAAATAATTTAAAAGTTCTTTGTTGCTATTTGAAATCTCAGAAAATATGTCCTCATTTTAGTTTTTTAGAGCACTAACCATAATTTTGATGCAAATAAGACCCTCTCATATATGTAATTTCTAAAGGAAATACTCTAGGTATTACAGTTTTGATTACATCAAGATGATGTCAGGTGTTCCACACTTTTGTAATAAATATAGAATGTTAGCAATTTAGTTGTTCATTGGGATACTGTTGAGAGGCAGAGGCCAGGGGCACGGACTCTGAAAATTGAAGGCAGGTAGGAGAGTGCAGAGGCAACAATTTTACCACACTGGGCAGGCAGGAAGGGCAGTGGCAGCACAACAGACTATGGAGGGCAGTGGAAAGGGGGGCAGGGGCAACAAACCAACAATACAGGACTGGCAAGAGAGGCTGTGGCAATATAATAGACCATTGTGGGCAGAAGGAAGAGGCAGTGGTAGTACAACCATACATGCCAACAGACCCGTTTCAGCCAGGAAACGTCCAATGTTTTTAAGCTCAAATGGGCTTTATTTGATCTGTCTCCTGTCTACAATCTCCTCTTTTTCAATGTAACTCAAAGGGGAAAATCAATACCCCAGTTTGTTTTCAAAATCTCCCTCTTACCAAGTTCAAAATGTTCGCAAGTATGGTACATTGGATCATGGTAGGCAGGAGGAATTGGGGTAGGGACATGGACTTGGATAACAGAGAACAGGAGGGACATGGAGAGGTGCACCAAACTGACCCTACAGGGCAGGCATCAGGGTTTTCAGCAGCACAATACACCACACAGCGCATGCGGGACAGGAGTGCAGCACAACAATCCATAGAAAGCAATAGGGAGGGGACAGGACCATGCACATGTACAACAGAGAACAGAGGGGAAAGAGGCAATGGTAGCTAGCTGACCATAATGGACAGACAGGAGAGAAAGCTGCAGCATAACAGACCATAAAGGGCAGGAGGGACGGATCAGGGGCATTACAATGGAACAGACAAGCCAGGAGGGAGGGAATAGGGGTCTGCACATGGAAACAGAGGGCTGGGGGCAAGGGGGCAAGGCAGGAGCAGCAAGATGACCATGGAGGTCAGGCAGGATGGGCACTAGAAACAAGACACACCATGGAGAGCAACAATGAGACTATGATGGCATACACACAGACCATGGAGGGAAGATGGTAGGGGGTAAGGGGCAGCTGGGGCCTCAAAACAGACCGCGCGGGGCAGGTAGGAGGAGCAGTTGCAGCACAACAGACCAGGGAGGGCAGAAGCGTGTGGCAGTAAAATGGACCATGGAGAACAGGAGGAAGGGGATAGGGGCATGGCATGTGGACAGGCAGGCTGGAGGTGGCAGGGACAGGTCACAGTCATCTGACAATGCTAGGCTGATGGGAGGGGAGTGGCAGCTCAGCAGAACACTCAGAGTAGATAGGAGTGGCAGGTCCATGGAACATGGTGGGCAAAAAGGATGGAGCAGGGGCATGCACAAAGACATCGGAGGGCAGGGGGAAGGAGAATAGGGGCAGCAAGCTAAGCACAGAGGCTAAGCAGGAGGTCAATGATGGACCATAGAATTGGGCAATGGAGGGCAGGAGGAGTGGACTGGTACATCATGCTAAATGGAGGGCAGTGGCAGCACATCTGACCATGCATGGCAGGGGGGAGGAGGCTAGTCCATGGATTCAAACAACAGAGGATAGGGAGGAGGTGGATGGGGCAGCAAGCTAACTGGTCAGAGAAGGTGGGTATTAGGAACTTTATTGTTTTTAAAATGTGTGTCTGTGCGAAGTACTTAAAATATGAACAAGTATGCAGCATAATCTCACTTTTATTCAGGAAGAAGAGGACGTTTGGGACTGTGACTCAGGGCTCACTTGGCAGAAACACCCCCTGACCCTCCACCCCCATCGCAAAATGTAATGCCCATGAAAAGGGTAGGTGGACGCAGTGTTATATAGAACATAGTCCTGAGAGCACGATTGAAAATGAAAACTAGATATAGTATATGGTATAAACTATGCTCCAAAAAGTGTGATATAAGATGAACCGGGGCATGAAATATAATTTGCAATACATTGTGCGCAATGACAGATTCATTGGAGAGCGCGAGATAGCACAGGCACTAGCGCGTGCTATGCGAAATGCACCTTGGAGTGTAATATGCACAGGGCAGTGTTGTGTAACCTAACTAGTCTCTAAAGTTGTAATATAAAATATGTGCTGGGGAGTGAAACGTTACATATGCACTGTGACAAAGATATGGATCCCAGATTGTAATATGTATGGCATAGCGCTGTGCGTTATAACATAGGCATCGAGGAAGGCACGTTAGATGGGGCAATATAACCCGTGCGAAGGCAAGTGTGGCATGACATAATCATGGGGTGGTGTTACAGTGCACATGGGCTAGAGAGTGTCATAGCATACGCACTAGCTGGTGGAATACAACACAGAGGTGTGAGGCACTCGGCGGGCACTGGTGGGTGTAACACAGCATTGGGCTCAGCCCGGAGCACGCTGTGACTCTCAAGTGAGGTTCGTCTCCTTTCCAGAGAGTAAAATAAAAAGTATTACACATCCGGCGGTGGATGTGTATTTTATTAACCGTGAGGGGGGTTTCTTGCATAGTTTGGTCGAATTTTTGTCGAATTCCCTTTGAATGGCTTGGTATGCGTGTATATTAAATGTGCTTGTCAATAGCTACCCATGTTTGTATAAATAAACGACAAGGGTGTCTACTTGGAGAGTACCCACCGGCGGGGGCGCCGGGATTAGGCACGGTAGGGCGTCAGACACGTCAGAGCTTCACTAGCGGTGTAAATACATTCCATGTGGATTCATTCTATGCATAGTCGCCTTTTAATGAATATCACGCAAATCGTCATGGTGGTAGGTACATACTGTTTGTCCAGCATGTCTTAGGTGTTTCTATAAATATATTTTTTTTTAAATAACAAAAAGCAAAGGCCGGCCCCGGGGGATGGGGTCCCTGGGGCCATAAGTGGCCTGAGGAGGGGGCAACGCAGCCCCCTCCTAAAGAACTAAAAAAAAAAACAAGGCCATGACCAGGGGATTGGGGTCCCCGGGGCCGATTAAGGCCTTGGGAGGGCCAAATTTATTTTTTTCAACAAATAAAATTAGGGTGCAGGCCCTGGGGGATGGGGTCCCCAGGGCCAGTAAATTATAACAAGAAGGGGGGCCACACAGCCATCCTTCTTAAAAAAATAAAATAAATAAAAGACCGGCATCGCGTCGGAGGCCACGCCCCCTCCTTGCAGCACTCTGCAAACGCGCCCCCTGGCCAGTTGTAAGTTGGGGAATTAATTACCCTTCAATACTGAGGGTCCCTGAGGGCCAACTAGCCCAACAGGTATCTCCAGTATGCGCCAGGGAGCTGCGTTGCAGACAGGTGTTCTGAGGCCATGCCCCTTTTTACACCTCTATGCAACGCAGCTCTGTGGCGCTTACTGGAGGTACCTATGGGCTAGTTTGACCCTAGGGACCCTTAGGATTGAAGGGGACTTAATCTCTCAACTTAGAATGGCCACAGGGCGCGTTTACACAGTGGTGAAGGGAGGGGACGGGGCCTGAGGTGACGTGTGCAAACATGCCCTGTGGCGCGTTTTAAGTTGGGGAAATAATTCCCTTTCAATCCTGAGGGACCCTGGGGGCCAACTCGTTCACCAGGTGCTTCCAGTAAGCGCCACTGCTCTGCATTGCAGAGAGGTGGTGCAGGCCGTGCCCCTTTTTACACCTCTGTGCAATGGCGCTTACTGGAGGTACCTAGTGGGCTATTTTGCCCCTAGGGATCCTCAGGATTCAAGGGGACTTATTCTCCCAACTTAAAAAACGGCCACAGGGCGTGTTTACACAGTGGGGAAGGGAGAGTACGGGACCTGAGGTGACGTGTGCAAACACGCCCTAAGGTGCGTTTTAAGTTGGGGAAATAATTCCCCTTCAATCCTGAGGGCCCCTTGGGGCTAACTAGCCCACCAGCTGCTTCCAGTAAGCGCCACTGAGCTGCGTTGTAGAGAGGTGGTCCAGGCCGTGCCACTTTTTACACCTCTCTGCAACGCAGCTCTGTGGCGCTTACTGGAGGTACCTAGTGGGCTAGTTGGACCCTAGGGACTCTCAGGATTCAAATGAACTTAATCTCCCAACTAAAAACTGCCACAGGGTGTGTTTACACAGTGGTGAAGGGAGGGGACGGGGCCTGAGTTAACGTGTGCAAACAAGCCCTTTGGAGCGTTTTAACTGTGGGAAATAATTCCCCTTCAATCCTGAGGGACCCTGAGGGCCAACTAGCCCACCATGTGCTTCCAGTAAGTGCCACTGCGCTGCGTTGCAGAGAGGTGGTTTATGCCGTGCCCCTTTTTACATCTCTCTGCAACGCAGCTCTGTGGCGACGCTGTGACCGTCCTGACTCTGTTGGACACGGTCGCTCCCTCCTGCCCTGCTCCTCCCTTAACGCTGGCTGGGTATCGTTAGCGCTGCTACTGTGCATACTTTGATTGAAGCATTATTCAACTGCGACTCTGCTTGCTTGAATTTACTGTATCTCGCTAGCGCTGTGAGAGTGCCTACATCGATTGAAACTCGTTATTTTTTCACAGTGCCTTGTTCATAGAGATAGCGCTTTGTCTGTCTGCTTGACTGTCTGCGCCCCGCTACTCACCACAGATTAATTATTTAACTATTCCTCCCCAACCCGGTCGGCTATTGCCTTTGAGCCGCCATTACCTGGGTTGTTGTTGTTGTGGCCGGAGCCCGCCCCCTACACCACGCACCCGCCTCCCAGCAGCTCCTCCCTCGCCCCTCCCCCTCCACTATCCTTATATGACAGATGCAATAGCGCGCAGCGATCGCGCCCCTGTCGCGCCGAAGGTGCGCCAAAGGTAAGCCCGTCTACGCCCGTCCGCGCCTGGACCGCGCCCAGCGCCATTCCCCCTGGTCCTCGTAATGCCCACCCCTCCCGCATTACTTACGATGCCACCACCCTCCTAGCCCTCAACCCCGGCCGTTCCCCCAACTGCGTCCAAGCCGCCCCTGGACACACCCATGGACCCTTCTCCTGCAACTCCTGCAAGTTCGACGGCACCAAGAACAACTCCTCATCCACAAACACAAAACATATAACCGACCCCCACCATCTAAAATGCATCCTACTCAACACCCGATCGATCCACAGGCACGCCATTGACCTCTGGAATCTACTAGACACCATCTCTCCGGACGTAGCCTTCCTAACAGAAACATGGATGAATGCCTCTTCAGCCCCAGACATCACCATTGCCATCCCGGAAGGCTATAAGATCATTCGCAAGGACCGTACCGGCCACATAGGAGGAGGCATCGCTATCGTCCATAAGAAATCCATCCGCATCTCAACCAGCTCAGACGTCAATCTCGCCAACTCTGAACACCTTCACTTCCAGATCCACACCGACCCCAAGACCACGCTCAGAGGCACCCTCCTTTACAGACCACCAGGACCCCGCGCACAATTTAGTGAAGACATCACGGACTTCATCACTCCACACGCGCTCCCCTCCGAGGAGTACATCCTTCTGGGAGACCTCAACTTTCATCTTGAAAAGAACAACGACCGCAACACCACCACCCTTTTGGACAACCTCGCCAACCTCGGACTTAAACAACTTGTCACTACCCCCACCCACATCGCAGGTCACACACTCGACCCTATCTTCACCTCCAGCAAACATATCTCCTTCAGCCACACCACAGCTCTCCTTTGGACTGACCACAGCTGCGTTCACTTTACCTACAACAATCCCACATCCAACATCCACCACCAACCCACTCTGCTAAGAAACTGGAACAAAATCACCACCGACCAGATCTCCTCATCGCTTCTGCAAAACCCCCCAGCCCACTCCTCAAACCCAGACCAAGCAGCCACCAACCTCACCCAATGGTTATCCAACAGCGCCGACATCCTAGCACCACTGAAAAAACAACAAATCAAACTAGGCAGCAAGAAGGCCTCCTGGTTCAACGATGATCTTCAGAAATCCAAGAAACTCTGTCGCTCCCTTGAGAAGGCCTGGAAAAAAGACCCAACCACCAGCACCAAGGACGCCTTCAAAAACGCCACCCGCATACACCACCAACTGATCCGGAATGCCAAGAAAGCCGCCTTCAAGAACCGACTAGATAACAACGCCCACAACAGCAAGGAATTATTCAACATCGTCAAGGAATTTACCAACCCCTCGGCCAACTCCAACGACATCATCCCCTCTCAAGCCCTCTGCGACTCCCTAGCCTCATTCTTCCACAACAAAATTGCAGACATCCACAACAGCTTCGACAACCGACCCAGAAACCAACCCACCCAACCCCCTGCAGGACCCCCACCCCCCCCGAATTGCCTCAATGTCTGGAAGCCAATCTCCACTGAGGACACCATCCGTCTGATTAACTCTATCCACTCAGGATCCCCCACAGACCCATGCCCTCACCACATCTTCAACAAAGCAGACTCCGTCATAGCACCACACCTCCGAGACGTCATCAACTGCTCCCTCAAATCCGGCACCTTCCCGGAAAGCTGGAAACATGCCGAACTCAGCGCCCTTCTGAAGAAACCCACAGCTGACCCCACCGAACTCAAAAACTACCGCCCCATCTCGCTCCTCCCATTCCCGGCCAAAGTCATCGAGAAAGCGGTCAACAACCAGCTCGCCGCCTTCCTCGAAACCAACAAATCCCTCGACTCCTCACAATCCGGCTTCCGAACCAAGCACAGCACTGAAACCGCCCTCATCGCCGCAACAGACGACATTCGAACTCTACTGGACAATGGAGACACAGTCGCCCTCATCCTCCTCGACCTCTCCGCAGCCTTCGACACGGTCTGTCATAGCACCCTTTTACAACGTCTCAGAAACGTCGGAATCCAAGGAAAAGCACTGGAATGGATCACCTCGTTCCTCACCGGAAGAACCCAGAGAGTCAGCCTTCCACCATTCAAGTCAGAGGCCACTGAAGTCATCTGCGGCGTACCACAAGGATCTTCACTCAGCCCCACCCTCTTCAACGTATACATGAGCCCCCTCGCGGTCATCGCACGCCAACATAACCTCAACATCATCTCCTACGCCGACGACACTCAACTGATCTTATCACTCACCAGAGACCCTAACACCGCCAAAACCAACCTGCATGAAGGAATGAAAGAAGTAGCCGAATGGATGAAACACAGCCGTCTGAAACTGAACTCAGACAAAACAGAAGTCCTCATCCTAGGCACCTCCCCCTCCGCCTGGGATAACTCTTGGTGGCCAGAGGCCCTTGGAAAAGCACCCATCCCGACAGACCACGCACGGAACCTGGGCGTCATCCTGGATTCCTCACTCTCGATGAACAGACAAGTCAACGCCGTTTCTTCATCTTGCTTCAACATTCTTCGCATGCTCAAAAAAACATTTCGCTGGATCCCCACCGAAACTAGAAAAACAGTCACCCACGCTCTGGTCACGAGCCGACTGGACTACGGAAACACCCTTTACGCCGGTACCACCGCAAAACTCCAGAAAAAACTCCAACGCATCCAGAACGCTTCAGCTAGGCTCATATTAGACATCCCGCGTAAAGAACACATCTCTGGTCACCTGAAAAGCCTCCACTGGCTCCCCGTCAATAAGAGGATTACTTTCCGCCTCCTAACCCACGCACACAAAGCACTCTACGAAATCGGACCCGAATGCCTCAACACACGACTGTCCTTCTACACCCCCCCCCGCCAGCTACGATCCTCCAACCAGGCCCTTGCCACTGTACCTCGCATCAACAAAACCACCATGGGAGGTAGATCCTTCTCCTACCTGGCAGCTAAAACCTGGAACTCACTTCCCACTCACCTTCGCCTTACTCAGAACCACCTAGCATTCAGAAAGCAACTTAAAACGTGGATATTTGACAAGTAAGTCCCCACCCTTCCTCAAGCGCCTTGAGACCCTCTGGGTATGTAGCGCGCTATATAAATTTACTGACTTGACTTGACTTGACTAGGATTCAAGGGGACTTAATCTCCCAACTTAAAACGGCCACAGTGCGTGTTTACACAGTGGGGAAGTGAGGGGACGGGGCCTGAGGTGACGTGTGCAAACACGCCCTGTGGCATGTTTTAAGAGGTAGTTTTAATCCCCTGCCCTATTATATACTAGGGACTTACAGAGGAGGTCATGCTGATCACAGGGGGACCCCAACGCATAGTGTTCCCTAGTGTATGTAGGTGTTTTCACTGTATTCTGAGTGTCTTTTAACATAGCACTGGCTCTAGGACTGGTTAGTCAGACTCAGTTACCACCAGTATCCGTCTGAAAAAGTTGAGGGTACAGGATGATTTTGCAACAAGGCTTCTTTCTGCACGTTATCCTTCTTCCTGCACTTTTCTTCGTCTTTGAGGACTTCTGTTGCTTCTTTCTGCATTTCTTTTTTTTCTTTCTGTTCGTTTTTTTTTCTTTCTTCACATGTCCTATCTCTGTAGGCATAGTTAGAAATTAGCATTTAAAAAACCTTAGAAATTCACTGAAGAAACCATAGGTTTCAGGGGCGTTATAGTAAGCTGGACTTTTCACTCGTATAAAACCATTGAAATTCCCCCGTTATAGTTAGTTCAGCTAACTATAACTCGCGCGCCCGCAATGCACTGCTGATGACGTCACATATTACATCACTCATGACATGGTCAGTGACATCACTCATGACATCACTGATGAGATCTCAAATGACATCACTGATGACATCATCCTTGTGATAGAGTGGCAGACCTTCTCTCCCCCTAATATAACCTTTGATACACACATTCAAAAATAGAAACTAAAATTTTCAAAACAATGGACATACCAATATCAGTTACAAGAACCTATTCAGTAATTCTAAGATCCACATACATATCCACTCATTCACCAACAGTCCTATACAGTCATCTATACATGTACTCACTCATCATATGTACTCATACACCTATACATCCTGTTACACAACGCCACTGATCCATAGAGTTACTCACACACATAGTCACTCATGCTAATAAAGAATCAAACATCCATTTACTTGCATATACAGTTATACACACACCACCACACTTACTTCTACAGAAACGTACACATACTTAGTCTTTTAAACAATCCCATATAGAAACACATACTTATTCATACAGGAACTCTTTCAATGTCTCACTCTCACATATACTCACTTATATACACCAATAGTCACATATACTAGTTTAAAACATATGTAGTTACTCATAATGACACTATTGAGACAGTCATTCACTCACTAACACACCCATGCACACACTCATCCACCCATACAGTCCTGCACACATGCTGTCTTCAACTTATACAAACAGTGAGTCACTCATTCATGCAACTATGCACTATGTAATACCCCCCACCGGACCATACAGACACTCAGACACTCATACTGATACTCAAAAAACCAACTAATAACCTATGTAGACACTCATGTAGCTACTCACCAACCCATGCAGCCACTTATACACAAAGTGAGAGACTGATACAGATATTTGCATATTTAAACATTACTCACTAAGCCATGTATTCACTAAGATACACTTATTTAGTCAGTTATACAATCAATTTTTCAAAAACAAATCATCCATTTAGGCACTTATATACCCATTTATTCTTCCATCGACCTTGAGATATACATATATAAAACATATGTAATTTTCAGAAAAACACACATTCAATGGATGATGTCATCAGTGATGTCATCAGTGATGTCATTTGAGATGTCATCTGTGATGTCATGAGTGATGTCACTGACCATGTCATGAGTGATGTAATATGGGACGTCATCAGCAGTGCATTGTGTGCGCGCGAGTTATAGTCAGCTGAACTAACTATAACGGGGGAATTTCAATGGTTTTATACGAGTGAAAAGTCCAGCTAACTATAACGCCCCTGAAACCTATGGTTTCTTCAGTGAATTTCTAAGGTTTTTTAAATGCTAATTCCTAACTATAACGTGCCTAAAACCAATGGTTTTTTCAGTGAATATATATATATATATATTACCTACTGGCAGCCGCCAGTAGGTGGTTATAGTAAGGACCTAGTTTCCATAGGAAAAGCGTTTTTTCTTTTCCCAATAACTTTGGCACCGGTTGACGAATCTTCGCCAAATTTTGAAAGCTCGTGGGGCGCTCCGGTCAGCTCCTATCTTGAAAGTTTCGGGTTGATTCAGCAAGCAGGGGCCAAGAAAAAAGGGGGGTCCTAAAACGTATTTTCTCCATGTTAATTCTCATAGGAAACTTTAGACACGACTACAGCCCGAACTGCTGAACGGAATTACACCAAATTTGGCAAAAAGGTAGCCCCTGGTTCAGAAAGAGACCTTTTTTTTTAAAATGGAGTAAATCCGTTCAGTAGTTCATGAGAAATTCAAAAAATAGAGGTCGGAAAATAAATTTCCCATAGGAAACTTTAGACACGGTTATAGCTTGAACTGCTGAACGGAATTGCACCAACTTTGACAAAAGGGTAGCCCTTGGTTCAGAAAGAGACCTTTTTTTTAAATGGTGTAAATCCGTTCAGTATTGGCTGAGAAAATCAAAAAATAATAGTTTTGATAAATAGAGGCGCAGTGAATCCACCCACCCTCCCGACCACGAGCTTTATTCTGATTGGCTGCCAACACTCCAAACCAGGAAGTGTTGGCAGCCATCTTGTGCCTTGGTAACCGAGGCACAAGAAAACAGAAAAACAAACGCAAAAAACAAGAAAGAGGGCAGGATAGAAATACCCTGACCCCCTAGGCCTGCTCAGGGGGTCCCACAAGGACCCTCAGGGCCCAGAAAAGCATTTTAACTAAAAAAAAATCGGAGAAAATTTAAAAAAACAAAGCATGGGCTCCCGCACTTAGTTATTGTTTAGCCCCCGGGTGGGCCAAGTCCCGGGGGCATGCTGAAATATAATCGCGGGGGCCCAGGGATCACCACCCCCCGGGGCTTTGATAAAATATTTGCAGGGGGGCGCACGGCCCCCTGCAGCCCCGAGGACCACCACCCCTGGGGCTTGTTTATTTAATATTTGGGGGGCCTGCAAGCCCCCAAGCCCCATGGACCGCCACCCCTGGGGCTTTCATTGATTATTTGCGGGGGCACAGTGCCCCCCCAGAGCCCTGGGGAAAGCCACCCCGGGGCTTCTTTTAAAAGAAATATATACCTGTGTGGGGGGCTCGAGCCCCCCACATGACCCGGGGACCGCTACCACCCCGGGGCACTAAAATGCTAATTTGGGGGTCTGTTAGGGACCCCCGAGCCTCGGGGGCCACCACCTCCCCGGGGTTGTGCATGTGATGGAGGGGGGCTGCGCGGCCCCCCTCCTGGAGCCTGTGATGGCCCTGGGGACCACCACCCCCCAGGGCCGGCTCCTGCAGTGTCCCGGGGTTCCCACCCCAGGATACTGCAGTTTGCTATGGCAGGGTGGGAGCCCGCCCTGTCATAGCAAACACTGGTTTGGATTTTGGAAGAGAGAGCAGTAAACCTGCTCTCTCTTCCAAAATCCAAACCAGATTGCTTTTCCACACGCGGAGCTGCATGTCAGCAGCTCCCCATGTGGAAAAGCAATGCCGGCTCCCGCAGGAGGCGTGGAGCCGGCTCCCGCAGGAGGCGTGGAGCTGGCTGGGACCGTGGGGGCATTGGGGCTCCCTCCACGTTCCCCAACGAGAGGCCAGGCCCTTGAGGATGGGGTCACTGGGACAAGGAGTGGCCTGGGAGGGGGGTCACGCGTGCCCCATAATTAAAATTATTATTATTATTTTTTTAAACCACGCAAAGGCCGGCCCCGGGGGATGAGGAGGGGGGCCATGCAGCCCCCCTTCAAAGATATTAAATAAATATTAAACACTGGCCACGCCCTAGGGATGGGGTCCCCAGGGCCGAATATGGCCTCGGGAGGTGGGCCACGTGGCCCCCTTTCATTTTTTAAAAATAGGGGTCAGACCCTGGGGGATGGGGTCCCCAGGGCCAATAAAATAGGAGAGGTAGGGGGGCCACACAGCTGGCATCGCTGAGGCCCCGCCCCCTGCCAGCAACACTCTGCAAACACGCCCTGTGGTGCATTTTAAGTTGGGGAATTAATTCCCCTTCTATATTGGGGGTCCCTGGGGTCAAACTAGCCCACCAGGTACCTCCAGTAAGCGCCACAGGCCTGCGTTGCAGAGGGGTGGTCCAGAACACTCCCCTTTTTACACCTCTCTGCAAAGCAGCTCTTTGGCGCTTACTGGAGGTACCTCATGGGCTAGTTGGACCTCAGGGACCCTCAGGATTCAAGGGGACTTTATCCCCCAACTTAAAACGTGCCACGGGGTGCGTTTGCACAGTGGTGAAGGGAGGGGGCGCAGTCTGAGGTGACGTGTGCAAACACGCCCTGTGGTGCATTTTAAGTTGGGGAATTGATTCCCCTTCAAACCTGAGGGCCCCTGGAGGCCAACTAGTCCACCAGGTACCTCCAGTAAGCACCACAGGCCTGCATTGCAGAGAAGTGGACCAAGCCACATGCCTTTTTACACCTCTCTGCAATGCAGCTCTGTGGCGCTTAGTGGAGGTACCTAGTGGGCTAGTTGGACCCCAGGGACCCTCAGGATTCAAGGGGACTTAACCTCCCAACTTAAAATGCGGGGGATGAAGTCCAATTTAGTCCTGAGGGAGTTTGGGGCCAAGAACCCCTCCTGGTACCTCCTGTAAGTCCTACGCAGCGGAGTTCCTGAGCATTGGTTGGACGCCCAGCACCCTTTCTCCACCACTCTGCAAACATGACTACTAGTTAAAGTAGCATATTTCTGCACCTCTGACTTAGAGGTAGTTTTAATCCCCCTTCCCTATTATGTACTAGGGCCTTACAGAGGAGGTCATGCTAATCACAGGGGTACCCCAACGCATAGTGTTCCCTAGTGTATTTAGGTGTTTTCACTGTTTTCTAAGTGTGTTTTAGCATAGCACTGGCTCTAGATCTGGTTAGTCAGAGTCAAATCAAATCAAATCAAAAATTTCTTTATTCGGCTCGCCAAAGAGAGTCATAAAAGATACAATTTTAAAATACACATTTAAAAACATTTTCAGAAACACATTTAAAATTCATTGTGTTTAGAGGTCATGTCTGGTATAAATATTCACAATAATGGCAGTTTTCCAAAATGTAAACTATAGCATACACCTCTGGGTATAGCATCAATTAAAATGATACAGTTTCTTTAAATAGAAACAGATCTGGGTTAGGTCAGCCTAGATTCTGTCTGTGGCGCATGATGTATTGTAGGAAATTAGAAACAGTGTGAGTCAGTTACCACCAGTACCCGTCTGAAAACGTTGTGGGCACAGGATGATTTTGCAACAAGGCTTCTTTCTGCTCCTCTGTTGGTTCTTTCTGCACATGTCTTGCGTCTTCCAGCACTTTTCTTCGTCTTTGTGGACTTCTGTTGCTTCTTTCTGCATTTCTTTTGCTTCTTTTTGTGCGTGTCTTCTTCTTTCTTCACATGTCCTAATTCTTTAGGCATAGTTAGAAACTAGCATTTAAAAAACCTTTGAAATTCACTTAATAAACCATAGGTTTGAAGTAGGGGTGGGCGGAATTTGCATAATCCACTTTCGCGAATTATCGCGAAAATGTTAAAAATTATCGCAAACACGTGGAAATATCGCGAAGGTGCGGAAGTTTTTTACCCGCATGTTCGCGAGATTTTCTGCATGGTTGCGGCTCGCCATCTTACCCATGTTGTTGCTCGCGGGTGCGGCCATCTTGTTTTCAGTTGTCTTGTGGTGCATGATCGCGAGAAGAAAGACGTGATCGCGCGACGCATGACGTCACTGCGGGCGCGAACTGTCGCGAGACAGCGCAAATGGCTAAAAACAATACAACATCTCATGGAGAACGCGACCGGATCAAGAAAACTTGTCAGCGAACGCAGGGATTCAGGTAAGGCGATCGTGCGCGCGCGAGAATGTATTATTTTACAGCGCGAGCAAGAACCAAATTATCGCTAAGCTGCGGAATGCGGAAATTTTTACATTTTCGCGCTTTCCGCGGAACGCGAAAATGTCAAATTATCGCAATTTCTGCGAACGGAACGAAATTTTAGCCCAGGCCTAGTTTGAAGGTACGTTATAGTTAGAAATTAGCATTTAAAAAACCCTAGAAATTCACTGAAAAAAACATAGGTTTTAGGGAAAGTTATAGTTAGTTGAACATTCCACTTGTTCAAAACCAGAGAAATTCTCCCATTATAGTTAGTTCAGCTAACTATAACTCGCGCCCCCGCAATGCACTGTTGATGATGTCACATATTACATCACTCAAGACATGGTCAGTGACATCACTGATGCCATCACTGATGACATCTCAAATGACATCACTGATGACATCATCCATGTGATAAATTGATGCATCTTCACACACCCTAATATAACCTTTGATACACCCACTCTAAATTACAGACTGCCATTCCAAAACCATAGACACTCCAACACCAATAACTGCATACCCACTCACTGATTCTTAGGTGTACACACGCATCCACTCACTCACCCATACAGTCACTCATACTTATGGTCACTCAGTACAGGACTATCGTATGCACTCATACTTCTAAATAGACACTCACACACCGCGACTCATCCGTAGAGGAACTCACACACCTAGTCAGTCATGCAAATAATTAATCACACTGCCATTTACTCACCTATACAGTTATACACACACCAGCTCAATTACTTGTACAAATACTAGCACATTCTTACGCTCTTATAGAATCACTGATACAAGCACACACTCATCCATACAGCCACTCTCACAATCACACACTCTCACGTATAGCCATTTATGTACTCCAACACAAATATATACTGCTTTTCACATATGTAGTTACTAACACATGTACCACTGAAACATACATTCACTCACTAACACACCCATACACACACTCACCCACCCATACAGTCCATCACAGATGCACTCTTGAAACCATGCACCCAGTGAATCACCCACACACACATCTATGCACAGAGTCACACACACCCCACCCACACAAACACTCAGGCACCCATACAGATACTCAGACAACCAATCAATAACCCATTTAGACACTCATGTAGCTATTTGCAAACCCATGCAGCCGCTTACACACCAACAGAGAGACGGATACAGACATTCACACAGTTTAGTCACTAACCCATGCATTCAGTGAACCTGCCCCCCGCCCGCCGAACCGAGCAACAACAACAACCACCTCAAGTGCATCCTCCTCAACACCCACTCCATCCACATGCACGCCGTCGAACTCTGGGACCTCCTCGACACAACAGCACCAGACGTCGCCTTCCTCACGGAAACCTGGATGAACACCTCCTCAGCCCCCGATATCGCCATAGCCATCCCGGACGGCTACAAAATCACCCAGAAGGACTGCGTGAACAAAACTGGGAGGAGGAATCGCCAGCATCTACAGGAACACCATCAGCGTCACGACCAACGCCGAAGGCACTCTCTCCGCCGCCGAACACCTACACTTCCAGATCCACACCGACCCCCAGACCACCCTCAGAGGAACGCTCATCTACAGACCCCCGGGCCCGCGCACACAATTCAGCAAAACCATCGCCGACTTCGTCAGCCCGCACGCCCTAGCCTCACCAGAATACATCCTCCTAGGGGACCTGAACTTCCACCTGTAGAAAAACAACGACAACAACACCACCACCCTGCTCGACAACCTCGACAACCTCGGACTCAAGCAACTGGTGGACACGCCCACCCACCTCGTTGGCCACACGCTCGACCCCATCTTCTCCGCCAGCAACCACGTCTCCTTCAGCCACTCCACCGGACTACTCTGGACCGACCACAGCTGCGTCCACTTCACCTTCAAGAAGACTACATCCCACCACCACACGCAACAGATCCCCTGCAGATGCTGGAGTAAAGTCACCGCAGACCAGCTAACCACATCACTGAGCCAGAACCCACCTGTCGACACCCCTGACACCAATGACGCAGCACACAATCTCGCACAGTGGATCACCAACTGCGCCGACGACCTCGCTCCACTGAAGAACCCCCCAGGCAAGACCGGCAACAGAAAAACCTCATGGTTCACAGACACCCTCAAAGTCACAAAAAAATCATGCCAAACCCTTCAAAAAACCCTGGCGGCATGAACAGACATCAGAAAACATGACAGCCCTCAAGAGCGCCACCCGAGAATACCACCAGATGATCCGCACCACCAAAAGGACATCACTCAAAGAGCGGCTAGACAACAACACCCACAACAGCAAGAAACTCTTCAGCATCGTCAAAGAGCTCTCCAACCCCAGCGCCAGCAACAACAACATCACACCATCGCAAGACCTCTGCAACTCCCTCGCCACGTTCTTCCACCGCAAAATCGCAGATATACATGACAGTTTCGGACCCCAGACTCCGCCTCCAGCCACCAAACCAACGACCCCCAACACCACCCTCATCGCATGGACCCCCATCAGCACTGAAGACACCACCCACGTCATGAACACTATCCACTCTGGCTCCCCCTCCGACCCATGCCCTCATCATATCTTCAACAAAGCCGACACCATCATCGCACCCCACCTCCGGAACATCATAAACAGCTCCTTCACATCAGCCACCTTCCCTGAGAGCTGGAAACACGCAGAGATCAACGCCCTTCGGAAGAAACCCACAGTGGACCCCAAAGACCTCAAGAACTTCCGCCCCATCTCTCTCCTCCCCTTCCCGGCTAAAGTCTTCGAGAACACCGTCAACAAACAGCTGACTGCATTTCTCGAGGCAAACAACTCGCTCGACCCATCCCAGTCCGGATTTCGAGCCAACCACAGCACCGAGACCGCCCTCATCGCAGCCACCGATGACATCAGGACCCTGATGGACAACGGAGAAACAGCCGCTCTCATCTTCCTGGACCTCTCGGCAGACTTTGATACTGTTTGCCACCGCACCCTAATAACCCGCCTCTACAACACTGGGATCCAAGGAAAGGCCCTGGACTGGATCACCTCATTCCTCTCCGGCAGAACCCAGAGTCCGCCTCCCCCCCTTCCGCGGCCACCGAGATCATCTGCGGCATACCCCAGGGCTCCTCGCTCAGCCCTACGCTCTTCAATTTCTAGATGAGCCCCCTCGCCACCATCGCACGCAAACACAACATCAACATCATCTCCTACGCCGACGACACCCAACTGATACTCTCCCTCACCAAAGACTCAGCCGCCGCCAAAACCAACCTCCAGGAAGTAATGAGAGATGTTGCAGAATGGATGAAGCACAGCCATCTGAAGCTCAACTCGGACAAGACGGAGGTCCTCATCCTCGGACAATCCCCATCCGCCTGGGACGACAGCTGGTGGCCCACGGCGCTGGGCACCGCACCGACACCCACGGACCACGCACGCAGCCTGGGATTCATCCTGGACTCATCCCTCACGATGACCAAGCAAGTCAACGCCGTCTCGTCCTCATGTTTCAACACCCTGCGCATGCTCCGAAAGATCTTACAGTGGATCCCCACCGAAGCAAGAAAGACGGCCACCCAGGCCCACGTCACCAGCCGTCTGGACTACGGGAACACCCTATACGCAGGAACCACAGCCAAACTTCAGAAACGTCTTCAGCGCATACAGAACGCCTCCGCACGACTCATCCTTGACATCCCTCGCCACAGCCACATATCCGCCCGCCTGAAAAACCTGCTCTGGCTCCCCATCAACAAGAGGATCATGTTCAGATTGCTCACCCACTCACACAAAGTGCTCCACAACATCGGCCCCGAATACCTCAACAACCGCCTCTCATTCTACACCCCCAGCCGCCAGCTCCACTCCGCCAGCCTCGCCCTCGCCAGGGTCCCACGGATTTGCAGAACCACCACCGGAGGAGGATCGTTCTCCTACCTGGCGGCCAAGACATGGAACTCCCTCCCCGCACACCTACGACTGACCCAGGACCATCTCACCTTCAGGAAACACCTCAAGACCTGGCTATTTGAGAAGTAGCAGCACCCCCCCTCCCTTCAGCGCCTTGAGACCCTCACGGGTGAGTAGCGCGCTTTATAAATGTTATTGATTGATTGATTCAGTAAGATACGTTTAATCACTCACTTATAGAGTCAGTCACGCACCTACTAAATCACCCATTAAGACACTTATACACCCACTCATTCTTCAATAAGCCTTTCCCTATATATATTAAACATATTTAAACTTTACAGAAACAGACAGTCACTGGATGATGTCATCAGTGATGAGATTTGAGGTTTTGTACAAGTGAAATGTCCAACTAACTATAACTTTCCCTAAAACCTATGATGTTTTCTGTGAATTTCTAAGGTTTTTTAAATGCTAATTTCTAACTTTAACGTGCCTGAAACCTATGGTTTTTTCAGTAAATAGATATATATATACATACACTATGGCCATGGGAATCCCATCCCCCCCGGGGTCAGGCCTTTATGCAATGGGGAAAGGGGTGCTGCATGGCCCCCCCTTCCTGGGCCAAATATCGCCCTGGAGATCCCATCCCTGGGGACCAAACTAGTTGTATTAACAGGAGGGGTGCATAGCCCCCTCCCTGGACCAATTTCAGTCCCATGCAGCTCATCCCCGGGCCTGGCCTTTAATCAAAGTAGGAAGGGGCCATTCAGCCCCCTTCCATGGGCAGATTTCAGGCCTGGGGACCCCATCCCCGGGGCTCAGCCATGTTTGTTGGGTGACCCCAGGCCACCCACTCTCCATTGGCACTGCAGAGGGAGCCTAAAGGCCCCTGCAGTCCCTGGCAGCTCAGGAACCAGCATTGATTTCAGACGTAGGAAGCTGCCAAGCATGAAGCTACCTGTGCTTCAAAGCAACTTTGCTTCGCTTCCAGCAAGCGATAACACTTGCTGAAAGCGACAGGCTCGATTCACAGAAGTAACCTGAGCCGAAAGTCTAACTTTACGACTTTCAGTACTCTCAAAGGGCATTTACGAGTAGTTAGACTTTTGGTCTAAGTTAGACTTTCGGTCTAAACGTAGACCAAAAGTCTAACTTTAGTAGTAGTAAAGTTAGAATTTTGGTCCAAGTTAGACTTTTGTTCTAAACTTGGACCAAAAGTCTAACTTTACTACTCGTATATGCCCTTTTTAAATACCGATCGTCATAAAGTTAGGCTTTTGTCTCAGATTACTTCTGTGAATCGGGCCCAACATGTTTGTTGTGGCTTGGAGGGAGAGGTAAAGCTCCCGCCAAGCCAGAGTAAACAGCTATGTCCTGGGGGTGGGCACCCTGGGACATAGTAGGAGCCAGCACTGGGGTTGGCGGTCCCCATGGCCTTCTGTGACCCCTCTCCTTTGTTGTTTGTAGTGCCTGCCCTGGGGAGGTGGATATCCCCAGGGCAGGCAATCGTCTGAGAGGGGGGCCGCGCAGGCCTTCCTATTTAAAAAAAAACAAGTTGGCTCCAGGAGTTGGTTGTCCCCAGGGCCCAGAGGGATTCCTGAGGCCCACCATTACACATTGAATATGGTCCCGGGGAGATGGTAGTTCCTGGAGCATATGGGTCCACGAGGCCGCCAGATTTATTATTTGAATATGGCCTGAGAGGCCCCCTATTACACTACATATTTCTCCAGGGAGGTGGTGGTCCCCGGTGCATTATAAAGCCCCAGGAGAGGTTGCCCCTGCGCCCGGAACCTGGCCCACCCGGGAGCCGATTACTAAAGAAGCGCGGGAGTCTGCGCTAAATTGATTTACTATTTGGTAGGAGCTGCAGTTTGCACATGGTTCCCAGTAAAAACTAAACAAACAAATATATTTGTGGGCCCTACGTGGTCCCTGTGGGTCCTCCAAGAAGCCTAGGGTGTCAGGGTATGACTACCCTTCCCCCTTCTCTCTATTTGTTTCCTTCTTTGTGGGCCTCACGTCAAGCTGAATCCCAAGATGGCTGCCAACACTTCCTGGTTTGAAGTGTTGGCAGTCAATCACATCTCAGCACAAGATCAGAAGGATTTGCTGAGCCTTTGTGTCCCTATATATACACATTTGAATTTCTTTTAATAACTCCACAACTACTGAACAGAATTACACCAAATCACAAAAAGGCACTTCCCAACAGCAACATCTACCTTCCTACCAAATGTGGTGTATTTCCATTCAGCAGTTTGGACTATAGCAATGTCTAAAGTTTCTATGTGAATTAACATTGGAAACAAATGTTTATTTGACCCTCCTCCCCTTTTCTCAGCCTTCACTTGGCAGATCACCCCGAAACTATCCAACAAGAATCATTGGGGAAGATTTGTCAAAAGAAGCTAAAGATATAGGCAAGTCAAAAATGCTTTCCCTATGTAAAATAGGTCCTAACTATAACTACCTGCTAGCGATCAATATATATATATATATATATTCACTTAAAAAACCATAGGTTTCACACATGTTATAGTTAGGTGGATATTTCACTCGTAAAAAAACAATGAAATTCCCCCGTTATAGTTAGTTGAGATAACTATAACTCGCGCGACCGCCACTCTATCACAAGGATGATGTCATCAGTGATGTCATGAGTGATGCCACTGACCATGTCATGAGTGATGTAATATGTGACGTCATGAGCAGAGGATTACGGGCGCGCGAGTTATAGTTATCTCAACTAACTATAACGGGGGAATTTCATTGGTTTTTTACGAGTGAAATATCCACCTAACTATAACATGTGTGAATATATAAAAACCATAGGTTTCAGGGGTGTTATAGTTAGCTGGACTTTTCACTTGTACAAAACCATTGAAATTCCCCCGTTATAGTTAGTTCAGCTAACTATAACTCGCGCGCCCGCAATGCACTGCTGATGACGTCACATATTACATCACTCATGACATGGTCAGTGACATCACTCATGACATCACTGATGACATCTCAAATGACATCACTGATGACATCACTGATTACATCATCCAAAGAATATGTGTTTTTCTGAAAATTAAATATTTTTTATATATGTATATCTCAAAGTCGATGGAAGAAAAAATGGGTATATAAGTGTCTAAATGGATGATTTGTTTTTGAAAAATTGATTGTGTAACTGACTGATTAAGTGTATCATAGTGAATACATGGCTTAGTGAGTAATGTTTAAATATGTAAATATCTGTATCAGTCTCTCACTTTGTGTATAAGTGGCTGCATGGGTTGGTGAGTAGCTACATGGGTGTCTATATAGGTTATTAGTTGTTTTTTTGTGTATCAGTCTGAGTGTCTGCATGGTTCGGTGGGGGGTATTACGTAGTGCATAGGTGCATGAATGAGTGACTCACTGTTTGTATGTGTTGAACACAGCATGTGTGCAGGACTGTATGGGTGTATGAGTGTGTGTATGGGTGTGTTAGTGAGTGAATGACTGTCTCAATAGTGTCTTTATGAGTAACTACATATGTTTTAAACTAGTATATGTGACTATTGGTGTATATATGTGAGTATATGTGAGAGTGAGAGATTGAAAGAGTTCCTGTATGAATAAGTATGTGTTTCTATACGTGATTGTTTAAAAGACTAAGTATGTGTAAGTTTCCGTAGAAGTAAGTGTGGTGGTGTGTGTATAACTGTATATGCAAGTAAATGTATGTTTGATTCTTTATTAGCATGAGTGACTATGTGTGTGAGTAACTCTATGGATGAGTGGCATTGTGTAATAGTATGTATAGGTGTATGAGTACATATGATGAGTGAATACATGTATGAGTGACTGTATAGGACTGTTGGTGAATGAGTGGATGTGTATGTGGATCTTAGAATTACTGAAGAGGTTGTTGTAACTGGTATTGGTATGTCCATTGTTTTGAAAATTTTAGTCTCTATTTTTGAATGTGTGTATCAAAGGTTATATTAGGGTGAGAGGAGGTCTGCCACTATCACAAGGATGATGTCATCAGTGATGTCATTTGAGATGTCATCAGTGATGTCATGAGTGATGTCACTGACCATGTCATGAGTGATGTAATATGTGACGTCATCAGCAGTGCATTGCGGGCGCGCGAGTTATAGTTAGCTGAACTAACTATAACGGGGGAATTTCAATGGTTTTGTACAAGTGAAAAGTCCAGCTAACTATAACACCCCTGAAACCTATGGTTTTTTCAGTGAATTTCTGAGGTTTTTTAAATGCTAATTCCTAACTATAACGTGCCTGAAACCTATGGTTTTTTCTGTGAATTTCAAAGGTTTTTTAAATGCTAATTTCTAACTATGCCTACAGAGATAGGACATGTGAAGAAAGAAGAAAAAATGCACAGAAAGAAACAAAAGAAGTGCAGAAAGAAGCAACAGATGTCCTCAAATACGAAGATAAGTGCAGGAAGAAGGATAACGTGCAGAAAGAACAAAAAGAAGAGCAGAAAGAAGCCTTGTTGCAAAATCATCCTGTACCCTCAACTTTTTCAGACGGATACTGGTGGTAACTGAGTCTGACTAACCAGTCCTAGAGCCAGTGCTATGTTAAAAGACACTTAGAATACAGTGAAAACACCTACATACACTAGGGAACATTATGCGTTGGGGTCCCCCTGTGATTAGCATGACCTCCTCTGTAAGCCCCTAGTATATTATAGGGCATGGGGATTAAAACTACCTCTTAAAACAGGCCACAGGGCGTTTTTGCACACGTTAACTCAGGCCCCGTCCCCTCCCTTCACCACTGTGTAAACACGCCCTGTGTCCATTTTTAGTTGGGAGATTAAGTTCATTTGAATCCTGAGGGTCCCTAGGGTCCAACTAGCCCACTAGGTACCACCAGTAAGTGCCACAGAGCTGCGTTGCAGAGAGGTGTAAAAAGTGGCACGGCCTGGACCACCTCTCTGCAATGCAGCTCAGTGGCGCTTACTGGAAGCACTTGGTGGGCTAGTTAGCCCCCAGGGGCCCTCAGTATTGAAGGGAAATTATATCCCCAATTTAAAACGTGCCATAGTGCGTGTTTGCACACGTCACCTCAGGCCCCGTCCCCTCCCTTCATCACTGTGTAAACGCGCCCTGTGGCTGTTCTAAGTTGAGAGATTAAGTCCCCTTGAATCCTAAGGGTCCCTAGGGTCAAACTAGACCACTAGGTACCTCCAGTAAGCGCCACAGAGCTGCGTTGCAGAGAGGTGTAAAAAGGGGCTTGGCCTCAGAACACCTGTCTGCAGCGCAGCTCCCTGGCGCATACTGGAGATGCCTGTTGGGGGCGCGTTTGCAGAGTGCTGCACGGAGGGGTCATGGCCTCCGGCACGATGCCAGCCTTTTATTTATTTTAATTTTTTAAGAAGGGGGGCTGTGTGGTTCCCCTTCTTATTCTAATGTATTGGCCCTGATGACCCCATCCCCCAGGGCCTGTCTCCTAATTATATTTTTTTGACCCCAATCCCCAGGGCCGGCCACTGTTTTTTATTATTTTAAAAAAATATATATTTATAGACACACCTAGGACATGCTGGACAAACCGTACGTACCTATCACCATGACGATTTGCGTGATATTCATTAAAAGGCGACTATGCATGCAATGAATCCACGTGGAATGTATTTACACCACTAGTGAAGCTCTGACATGTCTGATGCCCTACCGTGCCTAATCCCGGCAGACACCCTTGTCGTTTATTTATACAAACATGGGTAGCTATTGACGGGCACATTTAATACACATGCACACCAAGCCATTCAAAGGGGATTCAACAAAAATTCGACCAAAACTATGCAAGAAACCCCCCTCACGGTCAATAAAACACACATCCACTGCTGGATGTGTAATACTTTTTATTTTACTCTCTGGAAAGGGGACGAACATCACTTGAGAGTCACAGCGCGCTCCTGACAGAGCCCAATGCTGTGTTACACCCACCATTGCCTGCCGAGTGCCACACACCTCTGTGTTGTATTCCACTAGCTAGTGCATATGCTATGACACTCTCTAGCCCATGTGCACTGTAACACCACCCCGTGAATATGTCATACCACACTTGTCTTCGCACGGGTTATATTGCCCCATCTAACGTGCCTTCCTCGATGCCTATGTTATAACGCACAGTGCTATGCCATACATATTACAATCTGGGATCCATATCTTTGTCACAGTGCATATGCAACGTTACACTCCCCAGCACATATTTTATATTACAACTTTAGAGACTAGTTAGGTTACACAACACTGCCCTGTGCATATTACATTCCAAGGCGCATATCGCATAGCACGCGCTAGTGCCTGTGCTATCTCGCGCTCTCCAATGAATCTGTCATTGCGCACAATGTATTGCATATTATATTTCACGCCCGGTTCATCTTATATCACACTTTTTGGTGCGTAGTTTATACCATACACTATATCTAGTTTTCATTTTCAATCGTGCTCTCAGGACTATGTTCTATATAACACTGTGTTCACCTACCCTTTTCACGGGCATTACATTTTGCGATAGGGGGTGGAGGGTCAGGGGGTGTTTCTGCCAAGTGAGCCCGGAGTCACAGTCACAAACGTCCTCTTCTTCCTGAATAAAAGTGAGATTATGCTGCATACTTGTTCATATTTTAAGTAGTTCGCACAGACACAATGTTTTAAAAACAATAAAGTTCCTAATACCCGCCTTCTCTGAACAGTTAGCTTGCTGCCCCATCCCCCTCCTCCCTATCCTCTGTTGTGTGAATCCATGGACTAGCCTCCTCCCTCCTGCCATGCATGGTCTGATGTGCTGCCACTGCCCTCAATTTAGTATGATGTACCAGTCCACTCCTCCTGCCCTCCATTGCCCAATTCTATGCCCCATCATTGACCTCCTGCTTAAACTCTGTGCTCAGCTTGCTGCCCCTATTCTCCTTCCCCCTGCCCTCCGATGTCGTTGTGCATGCCCCTGCTCCATCCTTTTTGCCCACCATGTCCCATGGACCTGCCACTCCTATCTACTCTGAGTGTTCTGTTGAGCTGCCACTCCCCTCCCACCTGCCTAGCATTGTCAGATGACTGTAACCTGTCCCTGCCACCTCCACCCTGCCTGTCCACAAGCCATGCCCCTATCCTCTTCCTCCTGTCCTACATGGTCCATTGTACTGCCACACCCTTCTGCCCTCCCTGGTCTGTTGTGCTGCAACTGCTCCTCCTGCCTGCCCCGTGTGGTCTGTTGTGAGGTCCCTTCCCCTGAACTTTCTTGTCTGTGCACAGGTCCTGACCCTCCCTTCTATCCTCCATCGTCCTTTGTGCATGCCCCTGCACCCTCCTTCTTGCCCATCATAGCCATTGTGCTGCCACTAACCCTCCCACTTGCCATGCATGGTCTTCTGTGCTGCCATGGCCCCTCCCACCTTCCCTGTGTGGTCAGTTAGCTGCCCCTGACCCCCTCCCACCTTCCCTCCATGGTCTGTGTGTATGCCATCACAGTCTCACTGTTGCTCTTCATGGTGTGTCTTGCTTCTAGTGCCCATCCTGCCTGACCTTCATGGCTATCTTGCTGCTCCTGCCCTGCCCCCTTGCCCCCAGCCCTCTGTTTACATGTGCAGACCCCTACTCCCTCCCTCCTGGCTTGTCTGTTCCATTGTAATGCCCCTGATCCGTCCCCCCTGCCCTTTATGGTCTGTTATGCTGCAGCTTTCTCTCCTCTCTGTCCATTATGGTCAGCTAGCTACCATTGCCTCTTGCCCCTCTGTTCTCTGTTGTCCATGTGCATGGTCCTGTCCCCTCCCTCTTGCTTTCTATGGATTTTTGTGCTGCACTCCCGTCCTGCATGCCCTGTGTGGTGTATTGTGCTGCTGCAAACCCTGATGCCTGCCCTGCAGGGTCAGTTTGGTTCACCTCTCCATGTCCCTCCTGTCCTCTGTTATCCAAGTCTATGTCCCTATCCCATTTCCTTCCATGATCCAATGTACCATACTTGCGAACATTTTGAACTTGGTAAGAGGGAGATTTTGAAAAAAAACTGGGGTATTGATTTTCCCCTTTGAGTTACATTGAAAAAGAGGATATTGTAGACAGGAGACAGATCAAATAAAGCCCATTTGAGCTTAAAAACATTGGACGTTTCCTGGCTGAATCAGGTCTGTTGGCATGTATGGTTGTACTACCATTGCCTCTTCCTTCTGCCCACAATGGTCTATTACATTGCCACAGCCTTGAAGGAGGGTAGATTTTGTATCACAGGGGGCCCCTGGCCCGTTCTGTCCACACCTGAAGTATGAGACCCTTGTCCTTGCCCTGCCAGCCGCATTTGTAGGCCGTATTAAATTGACCAGCGGGTCCTGTGTTGCTATATAATTATCCTGAGACATCCTTACCACTCAGCCAGCATAAAACCCCTGTGTAGGCCCTTCTGTTCAATATGTAGGCCTCTTTGTTAAATTGACCATAGCTCTGCAATTTTAGTGTATAGCAGTCTGAAGGCAGGTCTGCGAGGCCTTCTGCTCCAAACTAGTAGCCCCCACCCTACCCGAGTGCTCCGTGCTCGGTATCAAAGTTCAACATCCCCCTGAAGCTGTCGACATACAGTAGGCTGCATCCTGGACTGGTACTTGCTTCCTGGGCAGGTTTCCCGCTTTTAAGGAAGTGGCAACCACAGAGCGTCAAGTTAGGATTACTGAGGAGATTTTATACATGAATATATTGAATTCCCGTACAATACCCATTATTTTCTGCTTGCTCTATGGAACTTACGATAAGCGATTGGCCTGAGAGACTGACCTTTTCACCCAGTCCATTGTCAGCATTAAGTGGGTAAATGACGAAATGTCTGGTAAAATCTGCAGACAAAGCTTTTGGGTAGCATACGTAGGTAGCTGTAGCGTGCACAGGAGCCCACAAAATGATATAAAAAGGAAGCACCCACAGATATCGACGGACTACCTCGCCGTCTGTATGTAGGTTAACAGGCTGTGCAGGTTTTCCCCAAGAGCTGGGAGCTCTTGTCTTCCTTTGCTTAAAATGTCTTGCTCTGCTTTGCTTGAAGTATCTTATTCTATTTTACCTATATGAAATGTCATGTTATGTTTAACCATTGTTCTCTTTACTTTTGCATTTAAAAGATTTTGTATTGTAATTGCAGGAATGCTTGCTCTAAGAGTAAACGTGAGTGTTCCTAGGTAACATTTTCCTTGGTGTAACTTGTTTCTCATGATGCATTTATAGATGTGTTTTCTCTCTCTCTCTGTCAGTACATTAATTGAGATACAGAGAATATCATGACAGCTGTATGATTATCTGGATTCTGTATTTTGTACTTTATGTCTCTATTCTGCGGTTTCTTTGAAGTTGCATCTTCTCATTAAACTGCCATTGTATTCTGCCTCCAATTCCATGTCTCATATGTCTGTTTTCTTCATTTTTGGAGCAAGCGTTACTAGGCACCCCGGCTCAAATTAAGGTGCCCCTTTTGTCCCTGACTCACTCTCCTGCTCAGTTCTGTGGTGGCTCCCGGGGCTCTGGGGACCGCCCCTAGCTTCCTTGACCCGTAATAGATCTTCCCTCCAACAGCCTCTCTTGCAAGTCCTGTATTGTTAGTTTGTTGCCCCTGCCCCCCTTTCCACTGCCCTCCATAGTCTGCTGTGCTTCCATGGCCCTTCCTGCCTGCTCAGTGTGGTTAAATTGTTGCCTTTGCACCCTCCTACCTGCCTTCAATTTTCAGAGTCCGTGCCCCTGGCCTCTGCCTCTCAACAGTATCCTAATGAACAACTAGATTGCTAATATTCTATATTTATTACAAAAGTGTGGAACGCCTGACATGATCTTGATGTAATCAAAACTGTAATACCTAGAGCATTTCCTTTAGAAATTACATATATGAGAGGGTCTTATTGGCATCAAAATTATGGTTAGTGCTCTAAAAGACTAAAATAAGGACATATTTTCTGAGTTTTCAAATAGCGACAAAGCACTTTTAAATTATTTGTTATCTTTATGTTTTTTTATCCAGTTGAACACTTGATTAAATGTTGCACTTAGGGGAGAGGATGTGGTGTTACTTCCAGAACTGCAGACTTTGCAACTGGGGAACCAGGTTGAAGTTTCTGCTTCAGCTCGACATTCTGTGATTCTGGTCAAATCACTTAGTCTCCCCATGTCTACAACCAAAATGAATTTGTTCTTGTGTGATGTAACCAATGCTCATGTAAAGCTCTCCAATACCTGACAAGTCTGCACTATATAACACTGCAAAAACACAAAATAATAAGTGTTTTGCACACTTCTGTCATTGGGCTATATTTGGGCTACATCTGGGTGATTTTGGGCTACATTTGGGCTCTTTTGTCTCCGGTGGCCATCTTGGGAGATTTATTTGTTATGAAGTTTCCTAATTTCCTCATGTACTGCAGTCTCCTCAGTAGGAAATGCTTTCAGTTTTTTACTTTTATTCCCTCATGAAGGTATTCAGATATGTCACACATTTGCCATAAATTCTTAATGTTAGCACTCTAGTTGCTCATTAGATCACTGTAGTAAAATTACTGTTCACCATGGAAGTCTGCTCCTGGTATTAAAAGTGCATGTTTCAGTCTGCATGTCAGAATTTTTTAATGAAATAGAAGAGGATTTGAGAAGTCACTCAAAATGTGCTCTCATTTTCTTTCTTCAGCATCAATCATAATTTCTATGGCAAAATGAACCCCCTCATTGTGTTCCTTTTTAAATTAAATGTTTTAAGTGTTACCAGTTTATTCCAATCAAGATGGCTTCAGGTATGCCATACTTTTGTCATAATGAAGACAGTAAGCGCTCTAGTTGTTTTTAAGAACATTCTGGGACATTCTGTCATTGGGCTATACTTGGGCTACATCTGGGTGATATTTGGGCTACATTTGGGCTCTTTTGTCTCTGGTGGCCATCTTGGGAGACTTATTTGTTATGAAGTTTCCTAATTTCCTCATTTACTGCAGTCTCCTCAGTAGGAAATACTTTCAGTTTTTTACTTTGATTCCATCAAGAAGGCATTCAGATGTGTCACACATTTGCCATAAATTCAGAATGTTAGCACTCTTTTTGCTCATTAGATCACTGTAGTAAAGCTACTGCTCACCAGGGAAAACTGCTGCTGGTATTGAAAGTGCATGTTTCAGTCTGCATGTCAGAATGTTTTAATGAAATAGAAGAGGATTTGAGAAGTCACTCAAAATGTGCCCTAATTTTTCTTTCTGCAGCACTAATCATACTTTTTATGGAAAAATGAACCCCCTCATTTTGTTCCTTTTTAAATTAAATGTTTTAAGAGTTACCACTTTAATCCAAGCAAGATGGCTTCAGGTGTGCCATACGTTTATCATAAGTAGGACTGTTAGCGCTCTAGTAGTTCTTTGGAACACTCTGGGAAGCTGCAGTAGAACACAAAGGAATCAACTGACAGTCTCTGCCCTTGTTGGATGTACATGTTTTACTGAGAATGTCAGACTTCATTCTCACATGACTGAGAAAGATAATGTGAATTTACAGAAAATAAGCTCTCAGTTTAGCTTATAGATCACCTTCCAAACCTCTGTGGTAAAAGCATGAGAAAATATTTTTCTCTCAATCATGATATCCCAGCAGAAGGCTTTTTCACATGGTGAAATCACCTTAGAACATACCACAATTCCTAAAATGAGTATGGTACCATCAACAAATGATTTATAATGTAACTAAAGTCTTAAAACCTTCTATTAACTGCAATGCTTTTTAATGAGGTGCTATCATGTATATTGGTCCCAAGATGGCTGCCAACACTTCTTGGATGAAGTGCTGACAGCCAATCAGATCTCAGGATGAGATGTGTGGTTAGGCTCCGCCCACATATATATATGCTTTTAAATGCTATTTTCTCAGGACATACTGAACAGATTTACACCAGACCTACAAAAGGCACTTCCTTGCCCTGTAGACTACCTCTCTGCCAATTTTCAAGTAACTCTGTTCGGCCGTTCGGGCTGTAGCTGTGTCTAAAGGTCCTATGGAAAAATGCATGGGAAAAATGCGTTTTGGGACCCCCCTTTTTTCTCAGCCCCCGCTTGACGAATCCCCCCGAGACTTTCAGGGTAGGAGCGGAGCGTAGCGCCCCACCTATTTTGAAAATTTCGCGAGGATTCGTCGACCGGCGCCAAAGTTATTCCAAATAGAATGTTGCGGATTTCCTATGGAAACAGGGTCCTAACTATAACTATCTACTGGCGACCGCCAGTAGATAATATATATATATATCACCAGTAGTTAGTTATAATTATATAGTTAGAACCTTGATTCCATAGGAAACGTTTCCATAGGGAAAACATTTTTTAATTTGGCGTCGTTTGACCAATCTACATGTAATGTTCCCCAAAAACTGTTGATAAAGGTTCTGTGTGCCATGGAAAATTTGGGGGTGATCTCTGCAGTGGGATCTGAGAAATTGGGGTGCAGAATAAGGTTGTATTTGTAATGTTAATTGATATAGGAACCTTTAGCCACAGCTACAGCCCGAACAGCTGAACAAACTTACACCAAATTTGGCAGGGAGGTAGATGTTTGTTCATGGAAGTGCCCTTTGCTTATTTGGTGTAAATTGATTAAGTAGTTGTTGAGAAAATTAAGTTCCACATTATAGTAATATTTCTGGTCGTGAAGCCTTTGCGAAAAGAGACGAGCTTGTGCAGACAAATACACTGCTCTTACTGGCTGCCAACACTTCAACCAGGAAGTGTTTGCAGCCATCTTGGGACTCAGCTTCACAGAATGTCTAAGCAAAAGTGAAAATTAAAAAAGGGGGCAGGGTAGGAATACCCTGACCCCCAATCCATGGTCTTAGAGTCCCCCTGGTACCCTACCATGGTACCCTACCATGGTATAGAAGCAATTTAAAAAAAAATAATTTGCAGCAAAATTATTATTATTATTATTATTATTCTGAGTTTTATATAGCGCCTGGTTACCAATAGGCATCCCAGCGCTTACCAGTACATAACACTACTACAAGAATGCAGGGATTACACGAGAAACAGAAAAGTTTTTAAAAGTTTACGAAACCGAAGAAGACTAGCTTCCGAGCGCAGTTGTAGGGGCAATGAATTCCACAAAGAGGCCACATTTATTGAAAACCTTCTGCCACCGGTTCTTGCCTTTTTCACCCTGCCAACCTGAAGGAGATGTTGATGGTCAGAGCGGAGAGAACGAGGGGCCTTGTAAGGCTGGACCATCTCCTCCATAATAGGTGGACCTACCCCATGCAGAACTTTGTGGGCGATGCAAAGTGACTTGAATTTCACCCTGTCCCTCACCGGGAGCCAGTGCAGTGCCCTCAACGCCGGGCGAGCAGATTGACGCCTAGGGAGACCCGTCAGAAGCCTAGCAGCCGCGTTCTGCACTTGCTGCAGTTTATTCAGGGTAGATTCGGGAGCACCCAGGAAAAGCGCATTGCTGAAATCCAGCCGCGAGATGATAAGTCCCTGGATGAGAAGCCTTCAAGTGGCCACTGGGAGCAGAGGCAGAATCTTCTGGGCTGAGCGGAGCAGGCCAAAGCACACGCCAGCAGTCTTTTTGGCATGGGTTTTAAAAGATAGGTCCTGCTCCAGCCATACCCCCAGGCTCTTGATCTCCAGCTTGGGGGGGGGGTACCGGTCCCAGACAGTCTGGCCAGCTGCTGGGGGACAGAGATGGAGAAGAGTTCCCCAGCAGCATCAATTCCGTCTTGGAGCCATTTAACTTTAGGGCTGAGCTGCACATCCACGTGTAGATCTTTTCAAGACACGTGTGCAGCCGGTCGGGATGGTGCGCCGACTGGGAGAGGCCTACCACCAGCTGAGTATCATCAGCATAACTGATGATTTTAATACCCAGCGGCAGTACCACACTCTCCAGGGGGGCCATGTAAACGTTAAATAAGGTAGGGCTCAATGAAGAGCCCTGTGGCACACCACACTGGAGAGGGGATGAAGATGATTTTTCCTGGCCTTCCCATACCTCAAATGAGCGACCTTCCAGGAAGGAAGCGAACCATTTGAGGGCCAGACCCGTGATCCCCACCCCCGACAGCCGTTGGAGAAGCACCTGATGGTCCACGGTGTCAAAAGCAGCGCTGAGATCCAGGAGGATCACTGCCACTGAACCCCCCGAATCCAGCATGCTCCTCGCATTCTCCACGACCGCCAGCAGGGCGGTGTCAGTCCCCTGACCGGGGCGAAAACCCGTTTGGGAGTCGCCCAGGAGGGAATTGGTTTCCAAGAAGTCCGAGAGGCGGCTGTTCACCAGCTTCTCAGCCACCTTACTGATACCCGGCAGCAAGGAGATAGGCCGAAAGTTAGCGAGATCGGCGGGATCGAGGTTGGGTTTTTTCAAAAGGGCCTTAACCACCGCCCCTTTCCAACTGGGGGGGACTACCCCCTGGACGAGAGACAGGTTTATCAGGTCCGTCACAGGGCCACCGATTGTAGATGACACCTGTTTGAGATATTTAATAGGTACTGGGTCTTTCGGGGAGCCGCTCTTCATAAACCTCAGAACCGCTAAAACTTCCTCCTTAGTGACCGGACCAAGGGAGGCCAGCTCCACCGATTGCAACTTAAGTTGGGAGGTGGAATTATCCTCCAAGGAAGAGACCTCACCTAGCCGGGGAAGGGAAGCCAATATATTGTCAATTTTGCTTTTAAAAATTGCGATATTCACAAATATGCAGCAATTTTTTTAAAAAGCAAGAGGGGCTCCTGCGCTTGCTTTAACCCCTTCTGTGCCCCGCCCTTTCCACGCCCTGTGCCGGGCGTTTCATTAGCGGGCGGGGTTCATGACGAGATAGTCTCGTCATGGGCACAGCGCAACCGCGCTCCATGACAAGACTATCTCGTCATGGGCACTGAAGGGGTTAAAATACCCCCTCGGGTGGGCCAGGTCCCAGGGGCCTAACGTAAATACAGGAGGGGGCAAACGGGTCCCTTACCCAGGGCTTATCCAAGTCCCGCGGACCGTCACCTCCCGGTGGCACTTTTCATAAATAATGCAAACAGACCCACTGGGCCTGCCCCTAGCCCTGGGGACCACCACCTCTCGTGGGCTATTTCCAATTATGTGGGGGGGCTCGTGGAGCCCTCTGCCCTGGGACCTCCCTGGGCCTAATTAAAACAATATAGGGGGCCTTGTGGACCCCCTTCCCAGAGGACTGCCTCCTCCCAGAGGCTAGTTTCAATAATATGGGGGGGGCTTATGGAACCCCCTGCCCGGGGGACCGCCACCACCTAGGCCTAAAATCAACAGCAACGCGTGGGGGGCTCTAGCCCCTATGCAGCCCCAGGGACCACCACCTCCCCGGGGCAAACATATATTTATTAATTGTGGACCCTCAGCCCCAGGGACCCCCACCTCCCCAGGGCTAATTTGAATAAAGCAGCATGTCCCCCCTCCAGGAGCCCTACATGGCCCTGGGGACTGCCACCCCCCAGGGCCAGCCCTACCCCGGGACACAGCAGCTCCCTGGGTGTAAAAAGCGATGCCGGATCCGGCAGGCTTCCCTTGCGGTCCCCAACAAGGTGGTCATACTACATGTGATGAGTTTACTGGGCCGAAAATGGCTGGGGAGAGGTGCCACGTGCCCCAGCCCATATTTATAAAAAAGAATATAAAGGCCTGGCCTAAGATGATGGGGTCCCTGGGGCCCAGTCCAGTCCCTTATTTTGAAAAAAAAGAAAGAGAAAAATGGCAGGCCTCGGGGGATGGGTTCCATGAGGCTGAAATTGGAGTGGTCCCCCTCCCTTTAGGGTTTGTAAAAAAAAAAAAAGAAAAGGCCCTGCTCTGGGGGATGGGGTATCCGGGGCTAAAGGCAGCCTGGGAAGGGGTGCTGTGTGGCTCTCCCACCCATTTTTATTTAAAAAATGTACATCAAAGTCTAGCCCCGGGGGATGAGGTCCCTTGGGGGGGCCGCGTGGCCCCCACCCATTTAAAAAAAAGGGCAGGTACCGGGTGATGGGGTTCACGGGCCGAATTTAGCCCAGGAGGGCTGGCCGCACAACCTCCCTCCCATTTTTTTAATTAAAACAATAAAAAAGGGTTAGGTCACCGGGGATGGGGTCCCACTGGGACTAAAATGGTCCAGGGAAAGGGAGCCACACGGCCCCCATTCTGAATCATAACCCCCCCTTATCTGCTACTCCTGGCACGCTTCTGGTTGGGGAATGAAGTTCCCTTGGCTGCTGAGGGTCCTTAGGGGCCAAGAAGATCTGTTACCTCCAGTAAGTCCCACACAGTGGGATTGCTGAGAGGTGGTCAGAGGCCATTCCCCCTTTCTTCACCACATTGCAAACGCACCTCTTGGTGCACTACTGGTAGGAGGATGAGGTCCCCTTACCTCCTGAGGGCCTAAGGACTTAAGTAGACTTCTTCCCCGAAGCAGTGGTGCACCAGGACCCTCTGCAGCCAAGGGGACTTCCTCCCCCAATCAGTTGTGAACCATGAGGCATATTTGTAGAATGGTGATAAAGGGGGTGGGGTCTCCAACGACTTGCTGGTCAATTTGTTTCATTTTTTGTTCTTTCTTAGTGGCGGGGGGCCACGTGGCCTCCCTTCCCTGGGCTGTTTTCGTCCCGAGGGACCCCATTTCCAGGGGTCCGGCTTTTTCTTCTTTCTTTTTTTTTAATTAAAGGGAGAAAGGCCAAGCAGCCCCGTCCCAGGCCAATTCTGGCCCCTGGGACCCCATCCTCCGGGACCCAGCATTTAAAAAAAAAAGACTAGTTAGGGGAGGGGGGCTGTGCGGCCCCCCTCCCTGGTTGTGCCAGCCCCAGGGATCTTATCCCCCGGGGCCAGGCCTTTACTGTGGATGCCCTGGTACCACCCAGGGCACCCACTGTCTACTGATGGGGATTAGAGAGGACCTTGAAGGCCCCTGCCAGCTCTCTGCTTCCTACGGAAGCTGGTATTGCTTTTAGACACACAGATGATGGACGGAATGCAGAACCAATCAAAACATTCACCCCCAGTCAAGAGATCTGGGTTAAATCCATCATTCTTTTGCTCACCATGCCACCCCAGTTTAGACCTGGCCATATGCAAATCAGTCTTGGCCCTGTGCCTCATGGGAACAGTCCAGCCCGCACTGCCATGCCAGGTCCTCTGTCAGAAACTCTTTGCTAAAAGGATACGATCCCCTCGGAAGCAGATGACTAAAACCCCAGATCCCTCTAACCAAAATACAGAGACAGACGTACTGCTTCCTGTCTCTAATTTCAGCCAGGGGGAAAGGGGAAGTGGAAGACAAAACAAGAGAGACTGCTCCCAGCTGCGGACTCTTCTCTTTTAGACAATCTGGAGACTGGAAGAGACCTGCAAGATAAACACAAACATTACCCTTCTTGCTATCTAACGCTCCCGTCTAACTTCTTATCCTATTGTGTTATGTTTACCTGCAACTGTGTTTAGGATTTGCCACTCTCTATTAATGTTTTGTCTAGTAGCTTGTTATTTCATCTGATTCACAGGAAGAACCCCAAGCATAAATTTGCAGTTTATTCTGTTTCCTTGAGAATCTATCTTCCTCTAGGCGACTAGATAATAGTGCACTCTAAGGTGAGGAATTTAATCTTTCAAGTCTTCTCTCAAGGGGAACTTCCTGGTTAATGTCTTTGTTTTGGAAAGAGTTTTTTTTTTGTAAAAACTGCGACAAGGTTTTTTCTCAGAATAATCCCTTTCAGCGCGCTTGCAATGTTCTCTTATTCTTTGGTGTGTGGAAGGGGGAAGGAGCTGGGATTAATTCAACCAACTACCTTTTTAAACAATCTCTGAATTACTGGAAAAGAATTGGAATTTTCTCCTCTTTGTGGTGCTTGAAAGTTTTCACGGCAGTTTCAGTTTAGTTCAAAAAAGGTTTAAATACGCTTACTTTGGATTCGAAGAGCTTCTCTTCACAGAAGCGACTTCCTTTGAAAAGACCTTTTCTCCTGCGACATCTTCCAGATATAACCTTGTGGTGCCAACCTTACTCCAACTTCTCTCTCCAGGATACCCAAAAGCCGATACTCCTCAGCAGACTAAAGTTGAGACTGAAAGCTAAAAGGTTCAATTTGAATTAGCAGATAAACAGGCTCACAGGATTATGATAGTCTCTAGTACTTTCCTTTAAAAGAGAACAGGTGGAAGTCGAGCCTTCAAACCCCCAATATTCACTTCAGAAAAACGGAGCGTGAGGGGGAACACTCCTGTCAGAATTCTCTTCACGGATGAAGTGCGCAGCGCGCTAGTCGCGCATGCGCATTAAACGCAGCAGAGACTGCAACCAGAAAGAACTAGACCGCCAACTCCTCAAGAAGGGAATGCGATCTGCTGTAATGCTTTAAGGCCTGCAAAATCGCGCACAAGACGGCTCTCCAGCCAGGACTTGCTTTTCTCCAACGAGGGTACAGTCTTTGAGTGCGAATGGCACTGAGGCAAACAAAAGGGTTCCTGACAGTACCCCCCACCAAAAAACGTCTCCCCAACCTTGGTTTTGTTGGGTTAGCTTTGTGGAATTCTCGAATAAGTCTTGGGGCATGAACGTCAGAACAGGACTCCCAAGACCTCTCCTCTGGGCCAAAGTTCTTCCAATCAATCAGATAAAACAATTTGCCTTTTCTAAAGGTTGAATCTAAAATTTTGTGTACCTCAAACTCTTCAGCAGCATCTACTGTTACTGGTTTAGGTGGTGCCTGAACTCTCAAATTTGGTGGACTTTTCTTAAGTAAAGAAACGTGAAATGTTGGATGAACTTTTAAATAAGGTGGCAAATGGATTTTTACTGTCACTGGATTTATCATTCTTTCTACCTGAAAGGGACCAATAAAACGGGGTTGAAATTTACGACTCTCCTTTAATTTAAGATTTTTGGTAGAAAGCCACACCTTGTCACCTGGGCAATAAACTGGTCCCTCCCTTCTCTTTTTATCAGCTTGAACTTTGTATGAAGCCTTTGCCTTAGCTAGATTTTCCTTTACTTGCATTAAGGTTCTCTGAACCTCTTTTACATGCTCTTCCACTGCTGGAACTGGACTCTCTTCTTTTTCTACAATTAAACTTGGGTGCCTACCATAGTTTAAATAAAAAGGGGAATTTCCAGTGGAGGAATGCTTAGCATTGTTATAAGCGAACTCTGCCGCCCAAACCAACTCAGACCATTCAGCTTTTTGATCCAATAGATAGAGCCGAAGGTACTGCTCTAATTCCTGATTTACCCTCTCTGTTTGGCCATCGGTTTCTGGGTGGAAACTAGTGGAATACCGAGAATCTATTCCCAATTTCTTTGTGAAAGCTCTCCAAAAATGGGAAATAAATTGGGAGCCACGGTCCGAAACCAAAACCTTAGGTATTCCATGCAACCGTACCACGTGTTGGGAAAATAACTGAGCCAATTGAGGAGCATTTGGGATTCTCTTGAGTGGAATGAAATGGGCCATTTTAGAGAAAACATCAACCATAACTAAAATGGTATTAAAACCTTGACTGAGTGGAAGATCTACAATCAAATCCATGGAAACAGTGTGCCATGGATGGGGTGGAGTGGGCAGTGGCATTAACAACCCTTGTGGAGCCATTCGATCAGATTTTCCTTGAAGGCATCGCTCACAAGTGGTCACAAACTGTCGTATCTGTGGTCTCATTCCTGGCCACCAAAAGTTTCTTTCCGCTAATTCTATAGTTTTATGAATTCCCTTGTGCCCAGCAAGCAGGTTGTCATGACAGGATTTTAAGGCTTTTTCTTGAAGTGTCCTTGTAGGAAGATACAGGCGATTACCTACGTAAGGTAGACCTTTTTTGATTTCTCGATCTTTCTCCTCTTGAGCCCATTGGATCATCTCTTGATTTTTCATTGCTTCGTGGATTTCAGCTGTAAACTCTGACTTGCTCATTGCCGATATTATCTTTTCTTCTGGAATGATTGGTTGCAACTCTTTAATTCCTTCTGGTGAGTCTGAATTGATTCTGGAAAGTGCATCAGCTCTAGCATTACTTGTTCCAGGCCGAAAGGTGATGACAAAATTAAAATCGGCAAAGAACAAAGACCACCGTAGTTGTCTAGCAGTTAAAGTACGAGCCGATCTGAGAAACTGTAAATTACGATGGTCCGTAAACACAGTGACCTTATGCTTGGCGCCCAACAAATAATGTCGCCACTCCAAAAACGCACATTTGACTGCTAACAACTCTTTATCTGCAATGGAGTAATTGCACTCTGGCGGGGTCAATTTCCTGGAGTAGTAAGCCACCGGATGCAACTGGCCAGTACTCTGGTGACGTTGTGACAAAATTCCTCCGATTGCGACATCTGAAGCGTCTGCTTCCACATAGAATGGATCTTCTGGTCTTGGATGCAAAAGAACTGGAGCTTGAGTAAAAGATTCCTTCAAAAACTGGAAAGCCTCTTCCGCCTCTGAATTCCATAGGAACTTCGCTCCTTTTTTCAAAAGGCGAGTGATGGGAGTCACCTTATGAGAGAAATCTGGGATGAACCTTCGATAAAAATTTGAAAATCCCAAAAAACTTTGAATCTCTTTAACATTCCTGGGGGAAGGCCAATCTTGCACTGCCTTCACCTTGGTGGTGTCCATACTGACTCCTTCTGGAGAAAGGACATATCCCAAAAATTCAACTCTCTCGACATGAAACGCACATTTCTCCAATTTGACGTAGAGATGATTCTCGAGTAGCTTCATGAGAATGGCTCTCACATGTTGCACATGCTGTTTCACATCTTTTGAAAAAATCAAAATATCATCAATGTAAACCACTGCCACTCTATCCAAAAACTCTCCTAACACATCATTAACAAAATGTTGAAATGCTGCTGGAGCATTGCACAATCCATATGGCATTACCTGATATTCAAATAAGCCATAACGAGTTCGAAATGCGGTCTTCCATTCATCTCCGGGAGCCACTCTGATTAAATGATATGCTCCCCGCAAATCTAGCTTTGTGTACACCTTGGCATCTTTAACTTGATCTAACAATACTGAGATCAAGGGCAGCGGATATCTATTCTTGACAGTCACTTGATTCAACGCTCTGTAGTCTATACAAGCGCGAAGATCGCCATCCTTCTTAGGGATGAAAAATAAAGGAGACGAAACTGGAGACTGAGAGGGGCGAATAAAACCGTTTGCTAAATGCTGATCAAGATAAGCCTTCAAAAATTTATTTTCCGTTTCTGTGAGGGCGTAAATTCTACTACAAGGAAGAACTGCACCTGGCTCAATTTCAATTTTGCAGTCATATGGGCGATGTGGAGGGAGCTTTTCTGCTTCTCTCTTGTCAAACACTGAAGATAAGTCCTTGTATTCCTGAGGGATTTCTTTCAACTCCACTGCGCAAATTTGCGCAGATTGATGATGTATTAATCCCAGCACTGGTGATTCCTGAGTTGATTCTGTCTCTTTCTTAAAACAATTTTCCACACAAAAAGGGGAGTCCATTACTACTGTTCTTCTACTCCAATCAATACGCGGGTTGTGTTCAGTCAACCAAGGAAGGCCCAAGATAAACTGAAATTGAGGGGCATCGATCAAATTGAAGGTGATTTGTTCAGTGTGCCCATTTAAACCTGATAACTGCACCCACTCAGTCTCATGGGTAATAGGTCCTGAAGACAGGTTAGTTCCGTCCACTGCTCGGACTGACTCCAAAAATTGTTTCTTCATAAATCTTATTCCCATCTGCTGTGCGTATTTAATATCGCAGAAGTTTCCAGTGGCCCCAGAATCAATCATCACCGAGGCTTCTTTTATTTCTAGACTACGGAATTTCACAGTGAAAGAGACCACCAAATGAGGGGCTGCGGATTGTAATGTGTTGACAATCTGTTGTGTCACCAGAGCCGTCTTGACTGTTGCTTCCACCCGTGCAGCTCCTTCTACGGGTGAAGCCGGCCTTTTCCCTGCTGAACTGATTTTGGCTTCTTTGGGCATTCTCTCACAAAATGTCCGGCTGCTCCACAATATAAGCATAACTGTGAATTTCTTCTGCGCTCTTTTTCCTCTTTAGACAACGGGCCCCGGACAGACCCGATTTGCATTGGCTCTTCTGCCGACGTACTTTCTGTTCCCTTGTGACCTTCAGATTTAATCCGATCAAAACGAGGAGGCGGAGGGCGAAAATCTTTTCTCTTTTCACTGCGACGTTCGCTCAGTCTATGATCTATTTGTAACACCAAATCAATCAGCTCCGAAACCTCAGTTGGTCTACGAGGAATCTGGGCCAAAGCATCCTTGAGTTCATCTTTTAATCCTCTATAAAAAATGGCAGCTCTTTTCTCCTCCGGCCAATTTGTCTCCACAATTAGTTTGTTAAATTGCGCCAAATACCCTACTAAGTCTTTTGTCCCTTGTCTGAGCTCTAATAACTCGTTGTCAGTTGCCTGAGATGCAGATCGTCTGTCGAATATTCTTAAAAATTCAGTCTTGAAATTTGCAAAATTGTACAACACTGGATCATTTCTTGTGACCAAGGACATCGACCAAGCTGCTGCGTCACCATTCAGATACGACAGAATGAATGCCACTTTAGATTGATCCTCCACAAAAATCACAGGACGACACAAAAAGTGTAATGAACACTGTGTCAAAAAGATTTGTGCTCTCTGAGGGTCTCCACCAAACCTTTCTGGGGGTGCCAAAGGGATAATGGGAGAAATGGCATGGATAACCTGCGTGGAAATGTCTGCAGCGGATGAATTGCTAGACAAGGGCGGAGGTCCCTTAAAAACTGACCCTGAAGCTAACAACTCATCTAATTTTTGTCTTGTCTGAATGGACTCCTCCCTGGACCTTCTAACTTCCTCCCTCAAAGACTGGTTTTCTCCCACAGCAGTGCGTAACTGTTCCTGCATGTTACTTAATATGGTCGTCAAAGACGTTAAATCAAATTCTTCCGTCATTCTGCCCGGGAGGGGACCTATATTCCTCAATTAAGAGGTTAAGGCACTTCAATCTGTCAGAAACTCTTTGCTAAAAGGATACGATCCCCTCGGAAGCAGATGACTAAAACCCCAGATCCCTCTAACCAAAATACAGAGACAGACGTACTGCTTCCTGTCTCTAATTTCAGCCAGGGGGAAAGGGGAAGTGGAAGACAAAACAAGAGAGACTGCTCCCAGCTGCGGACTCTTCTCTTTTAGACAATCTGGAGACTGGAAGAGACCTGCAAGATAAACACAAACATTACCCTTCTTGCTATCTAACGCTCCCGTCTAACTTCTTATCCTATTGTGTTATGTTTACCTGCAACTGTGTTTAGGATTTGCCACTCTCTATTAATGTTTTGTCTAGTAGCTTGTTATTTCATCTGATTCACAGGAAGAACCCCAAGCATAAATTTGCAGTTTATTCTGTTTCCTTGAGAATCTATCTTCCTCTAGGCGACTAGATAATAGTGCACTCTAAGGTGAGGAATTTAATCTTTCAAGTCTTCTCTCAAGGGGAACTTCCTGGTTAATGTCTTTGTTTTGGAAAGAGTTTTTTTTTTGTAAAAACTGCGACAAGGTTTTTTCTCAGAATAATCCCTTTCAGCGCGCTTGCAATGTTCTCTTATTCTTTGGTGTGTGAAAGGGGGAAGGAGCTGGGATTAATTCAACCAACTACCTTTTTAAACAATCTCTGAATTACTGGAAAAGAATTGGAATTTTCTCCTCTTTGTGGTGCTTGAAAGTTTTCACGGCAGTTTCAGTTTAGTTCAAAAAAGGTTTAAATACGCTTACTTTGGATTCGAAGAGCTTCTCTTCACAGAAGCGACTTCCTTTGAAAAGACCTTTTCTCCTGCGACATCTTCCAGATATAACCTTGTGGTGCCAACCTTACTCCAACTTCTCTCTCCAGGATACCCAAAAGCCGATACTCCTCAGCAGACTAAAGTTGAGACTGAAAGCTAAAAGGTTCAATTTGAATTAGCAGATAAACAGGCTCACAGGATTATGATAGTCTCTAGTACTTTCCTTTAAAAGAGAACAGGTGGAAGTCGAGCCTTCAAACCCCCAATATTCACTTCAGAAAAACGGAGCGTGAGGGGGAACACTCCTGTCAGAATTCTCTTCACGGATGAAGTGCGCAGCGCGCTAGTCGCGCATGCGCATTAAACGCAGCAGAGACTGCAACCAGAAAGAACTAGACCGCCAACTCCTCAAGAAGGGAATGCGATCTGCTGTAATGCTTTAAGGCCTGCAAAATCGCGCACAAGACGGCTCTCCAGCCAGGACTTGCTTTTCTCCAACGAGGGTACAGTCTTTGAGTGCGAATGGCACTGAGGCAAACAAAAGGGTTCCTGACATCCTCCCTGGAACAGAAACAAGCAGTTTCGGGGTTTCACACCTCTTCAGCCAGGATAGCTTGAATCCAGTGGCACAGTGAGCCCGGGACCCACGTCTGGGCACACCCGGCACACTTAGGGCAGGAAAGCAAAAGACACATGCCACTGGAGTCAAGCTATCCTGGCTGATGACGGCTGAAAGCCCAAAACCGGTCCTAGGATGCTTGTTTCCAGTCCAGGGAGTACCTGGCCTGGCAGTTCGGGCTCGACTGTTCGATGTGCATATGGCTGGGTCCAAACTGGAATGGCATGGTGAGAAAAAAAACGATGGATTAAGGGCCCAGATCTCTGTACTGGGGTGAATGCATTACATTGTTCTGCATTCTGTCTATCAATTGTTCTTTTTGCATTTGTCAGTCCGAGTGGGACAGGGATGCCCAGACGTGGGTCCCGTGCTCTTCATGCCACTGGAGTCAAGCTACCCTGGCTGATAAGGGCTGAAAGCCCAAAACCGGTCCTAGGATGCTTGTGTCCAGTCCAGGGAGTGCCTGGCCTTGCAGTTCGGGCTGGGCTGTTCCCATTGGGCGCAGGGTCAAGACTGATTTGCATATGGCTGGGTCCAAACTGGAATGGCATGGTGAGCAAAAAAACAATGGATTTAGGCCCAGATCTCTGTACTGGGGTGAATATATGACATTGTTCTGCATTCTGTCCATCAATTGTTTTTTTGCTGGTATTTCTTTTACACATGCTAAACATGCAGCTCCTTCCATGTAAAAGCAATTGTGCTCTGCTATGAGCAAGCAAGTGCATTTTTTATGTGCTCACTTGATAGAAGAGGAGCACAGTTTGCTATGGGTTGGTGGGGTGGTAAAGCTCCTGCCAAACCATAGCAAACAGCTATCCTGGGGTGGGCATCCCAGGACTTAGAATGAATCGTCCCAATGGTGTTCCCCAAGGCCGTCTTTGGCTACAAGAGGGAGGCCACACGATTCCCTTCCTTTGTTTTTTGTAGGGCCTGCCCTGGGGAGGTGGCGGTTTCTGGGCCAAGAACGGCCCAGGAGGGGAACCACTCTGTTTCCCTCCCATTTGTAAACATTTGACTGGGCCCTAAGTGAGGTGGTGGTCCCTTAGCCTGGGGTCCCTGAGGCCCCCTCACTAAAACATGTTTTTGGCCACAGGGAGGTGATGGTCCCTGGGACAGGGGGATGTCTTCAAGGCCCCCTGATTTGTTTTGAAAGTAGGGCCCCAGGGAGGTGGTGGTCCCCGGGGATCTAAAAGGCCACCATTTAACATTATTAAGCCCCATAGAGGTGGTGGTCCCATGGGCATATTAAGCCCCCCAGGGATGCCTGTGCACCCCCTTTTATTCCAAATATATATATATATACATATATATATATATATATCACCTACTGGTGATCACCAGTAGGTAGTTATAGTTAATACCTAGTTTCTATAGGAAGAGCGTTTTTTTCATTTTCCAATTACTTTAATGTTGTTTGACAAATCCTCACGAAATTTCACTAAAAAAACAGGGGTGTTATAGTTACGAAATAGAATCACTGATGACATCATTCAATGACTGTGAGTGATGTCATTTGCGATGTCATCAGTGATGTCACTGACCATTTCATGAGTGATGTAATATTTGAGGTCATAAGCAGTGTATTGCGGGGGCACGAGTCTATAGTTAACTGCTGAATTTCTCTGGTTTTGTATGAGTAAAATGTCATCCTAACGATGACTTCCCTGTAACCTTTGTTTTTTTCAGTGAATTTCTAAGATTTTTTAAATGCTAATTCCTAACTATAACATCCTTGTAACCTTAGCTTTTTCAGTGAATATCAAAGGTTTTTTTAAACTTCTATTTCTTGATTGTAACGTCTATATTTTTAGGTGAACCTCTAAGATTTTCGCATTTTCTTTCTATAATTAAATAGTGTATATAATATATACCACTATTTTTTTTATTTGTACGAGTTTATCAGAAAGTATATTAGTAGATGGTTTTATTTTTAATAATTTTTTGAGTCGGCACTACATTGTCGATTTAAGGAGAAAACCACCTTCATCACGGTGCCGTCGATAGTCGTGAAGAGCACGTGGTACAAAGTGTAAAACATATATATAGTCACAAGCTACAGTATATTTAACAGTAGAGCTTTATTAGTGTATTTTTCAAACTCATATTTTTGTTGTGAGTTTTCCCCAGGCGTCGCGATGATATCGCCGCAGTCAATGTGAATATGCAATGAATTGACACAACAAATGCAGACATTCAATAGCCACCACCACATTTAAAACTTTTAACTGCGGCCCTGTCTAAAGATGTCTAACGAAAATTAACTTTTAGATTTTGAGGTCCCCTTTTCTCTCAGTTATAATCTACTTGCAGATACCCTTACACCTCAGAGGCCCACGGGGGGGGGGGGTTGGCAGAGGGAGCTTCCCAGGGCCAAAAACAACAGAAAATCTCAACAATTTCTAAATATTTATCAGATCATCTGGGAATACTGAGTCAGATTCACAAAATCTTTACCCTCCCTTGTACTCTCCTGGAGCCTCTGGATTCCTGAATTCAGGAAAAGGTAATCAATGCACTATGATGCACATGGCCAACAACCAAACATTGTGGTTGGCAGCAAGCAGAGGGATAGGAGTAGAACATGGCTGCCTACTAGTCCCTGCCACTAACAGTCAAAACACGTGCACTGCATTGATTGACAGCTCTCTGCGGGATGGACTCAGTGGACCAACCCTGTTTTGCACAGGAATGTACTTATTCCTCCTATTCATCCCCCTCTTGGACCCACTTGGATATATTGGTGAGAATTGCAGTATTTTAGTTTGGTAACTGCCCCTCTTTTCAAGGGCCCACTACTAGGGGTGGGCGGAATTTGCGGAATTAACCTCCGCAAATTATCGCGAGATTGCAGAAAATCTCCGCAAACACGCCGGAAATATCGCGAAGATGCGGAAGTTTTTTTGCCGCCTGTTCGCGGTATTTTTTGCGTGTTCGCGGGTCGCCAACTTACCCATGCGGTCGCTCATGGGCGCGGCCATCTTGTTTTCACTTGTCCCGCCCTCTGGCGTTGTTTACTTCCTGTTCCGGGTCGCGCAATGCATGTTCGCGGTCGATATTTCCTGTTCGCGATCGCTTTTACTTGATCGCGTTGCTTTTTGCTTGCTCAGGGAGAAAATATCGCGCGAACTTGCCCACGTGGTCGCAACGGGCGCGGCCATCTTGTTTTCCACTCTATTGCATGGTTCTGGGGCCTGATTTTCAATCCTCCCTAAATCTTTTCAATCCTTTGTTTATAGCCACTTTTTTCGGATCTTTATTACTTATTATTTCTCTAACTATTTTCCTGCCTCTATATTTTTGGTTTTTGTGTACCTTTTTTTTTGTTTTTTAGCTACTTTTTCTCTTTGTATTGCCTGCTATTTATTTCCTTTACTCCTTTATTTATTTTACCTTTTCTTTCCCGCCCCGTCCCCAGAACCATGTCCAAGGGCAGGGCTGTTCGCCGGCGCAGCCAGAGCCGCGACCGCCTTCCTTGCGGAAGGCGGCGCCCACAAGGGGTGCATGCACGGGCCTTATTTGGGGAGGCGGAGTTGGCTGCACTAATTTTCTTTGTGCAGCGCCACCTCCCCTCAACCCTGGCAGCAGGTGGCAGGCCTGGGTCCGGGTACGGCCTCCGGGAGCGTCGGCAGCGGTGGGGGAAGGTGCGCCGGGCAGTGTCTCGCATCTCTGGGGTCCGGCGCACCCAGGCACAGCTGACGCACCGGTGGTCCGACATCCTGGACCGTGAGCAGGACCTGCTGGACCTGCTAGGAGTGGAGGTCCCGGGGCTTGGTGAGTACCTATTTAATTATTACAACTTTGTGTCTGTTCTTCTGATCTATGTTATATATTGCGAATATCTTTTTTTCCTTCCAACCAGATAGAATGTTGCTGCTTGCAATACATTCCAGGTTAATAATGTTTAAAAGTCTTCTGTGATTATGACACAGGTGCTCTTCTGCGCTACTACTAATCTTACTTGTTTGCAGCTTTGCGTTTGCGCTTGCTTAGCGTGATTCTTTACGAGTTTATTTTAGAGAAATTAAGTTACGTAATGCTACAGTGACTCATGTCCACTCCTTACTTTGTCCTGTCACTAATAGATAGGGGCGGATTGATACATAGGTTTAGGTACTTTGTATGAGCTTCTAATTGGTTAGTGGTATGCGTGATGCCCCCTCACTCAGTTACGTGACGTGCTGCTAGTACGCCAGTCTTTAGAACCTTTCTAGTTTGTTCAATGAGTGGAGGTAGGCTTTGCAGTTACTTAGCAGTAGCAGATGAGCATCAATCAAACCAAAATTGTGTATATACAAAAAATGTAGTCATGTTAATGTGTCCTCCATGATTGGATCATACACATTGTTGAGGAATACAGTCGAAATGCATACTTAATGTACAATTGGCATGCCTGGAATAGGTGGGCTAGGTTGGGTGGTAGGTTGTACTAATACTTAGGCTTACTTGTAACTTAGTTTTCTGGAATCAGAATGGAAGAATGGATTACTGTTGATAAATAGTAACTTAAGTAGTCGAACTGCGAATCCCCCGATATTACATGTTGACCAGATGAGATCGGTCAATGTAGTTATTGCAATTGTTTAGATAAGTGTTTTTTGACCGTTGTTGAAAAAAATTGTATTTGCTTAAGTTGACACCATCCATCAATGTTTGTCTTTCTTATATCTTTCCTGTTCATCAGCACCCAGGGGCAGACGGGCAGGGACTGGGCAGTCGGCGGGACAGGAACACCACGAGGAGGACACCGCTGAGGGCTCCTCTGCTGGCCCCAGTAAGTCTTCTTGTTTTTAATAATATTTCTTATTCCATAACTTTTACTGCCCCATTTCTCCCGAACTATAGTGTGTTTCCAAATGCTATTTTTTTACCACCAATTATCCTTCGATCTGTACGGTTTCAAAAAGCTTATCCCTGCCTCCGCTACGATGACTGAGTACTACTACATACTATCAGTCTGTCTGTCTGTACTGTAGTAGCTAGTCTTGCCCAGTGGCACTCTTTGTGAAAGGTTGTAATATAAAACTCATATTCACCAGTAGCTCGTACAATCCGTTGGGTCGTTGTCTTGTACTACTTTTTACTCTTGTTGATGTTTAGGCTTTGAAAATTCACAGCAACAGCCCTACCAGATTTCTTAATATTTTGATATGATACCCTATAGGACATACAACTGTTGTAGGGATCTTGCACATACATTTGCACCAGAAAATAGGATGTTGGTGATGGTAGGTTGGACCTTCCTTGCACACCTCAATCAGAAATTCCGCACCCACCACAATTCCACTGCTTGACTATAGTACTGTCTTGTCATACCTATTAGGTCTCGGAACCCTCCCCCCAAGACAACCAACAAGTAGACAACCCAGAACATTAACACACCCAACCTCTGTCGTGGAAGCAATTCACATGCACACCCTTACTTTAATTTGCTCAATCGTGTAAGTTAGTCCACTCCACACCAAATACCACGAAGTCTATGTAAGTTTAAAATTTTTATTTCAATTTGAGAAGGTCTGTACACTGTTATCTTAGCAGCACCAACCGGCAAATCAATAACATTAAAACAAAATACATTGTTACACTAATACAGTTGGGAATTAAATCATGATAACTGAAGTGGTGGAAGGCAGCACCACCATCCCATAGCAATTTAGTTTATATACATTTATAAATGAAGATGTGAGTGAAGGGACCCCTCACCTCAGAAGAACCTAGTACTGGTAGTTGGTGCATCGTTCAGAAGCTCTGGTTCGTAGAAGCGAATCTTGCGTCTGTAATGCGAAAAAAGAAATGGTGTGCGTTAGTATATTGCAACTTGCAAGCATTTCTCAGCCGTGCCAAAAAGTGTAGCATCTATGGATAAGCAATATGGACTAACAGTAACAGTAGTACACCAGTTCTTCCTAAAAAAGTGGCTGGTTAATGTTTGTTGACCGCCTGTACGCAGCGCGTAGACTAGACAGTAGCAGTGTGAGGCAGGTCATGTGGGCTCAAAGGTGTCTTAAGAAGCTGCAAGGTAAAGGTAACGTCACATGTGCATGGCTAGGGCTAATCAAGCAAATGCTACAATGATCATATAACTTAGTGTCTACTCTACTACTACCTGATTTGTACTAGTGATTTATGTTAGTATTAACTCATTTTTCAACCTTGCTACTGATCAATAGGGGGGAGGTGTATATGTTGCCTAATAAATGTGTAATGTTTTCTAGGCGCACTACCGACCACCATTGCTGGGGCCAGCGAAGGCGACGCCGAGGGCGAGGATGCGGCAGTTGCAGATAGCAACGGAGGGGGAGTGGCAGCACCAGTGGCAGGCGGTGGTAAGTTAGATTCATAATCTTTAACTATTGTTGAACTTGACAGCACACTCACTGCAAAGGTGTACTGTATGTCTATGTATACTGTAAAGTTGTGAATTAGGGCCCCATTAGGATGGTGGGCGTATTGCCCCCGCCGGGCTGGCTGGAATTCACTGCCGTCACAGCAGGGGCAAACCTCCCGCCATCCCTGTAGAAAATATTCAGACATGTCTAGGCGGAAAAGGGTTCAATATGGCGGTGGTGTCTCTCTCACCACACCGGCAGCCATATAATCTGCATTTTGGAATGCCTTTGCGTGGCGGCATTACCGTCCGCCACGGAAAGGCATGCACACATTGCAGAGTATGCTTGGGGGCCCCCATGGAGGGTACCTACCGATGCTATGGTACCCCCCGACTTTCAAAGCAAAACGTGACAGGCTCCGTGCGAGGCCCGTCATGTTGTGCTTGGAAAAGCAGCACAACATTTTAGCATTGCTTTCAGCAAAGCCAACCAGAATTTAAAATTAAAATAACAGGGTGCGCCCGCCACTGTGCCGGGCGCATCATCCTAATTAATTGTCCCCACGGGACCCCCACCCTTTTTAGCAGTCGGATGGCGGGCGGACAAAGTCCGCCCGCTATCCGATGTCGTAAGTAAGTATGAGTTCTTGGGGACGTTTGAAGAGTGAACTAGAAGACTAGAATTCCCTTTAATTGGTATAGGACTAGGAGCCAGAGTATTGAGTAACCAATGGCCTCATCTATCTGATTTCAACTCCGCTTTGAAAGTTTTATGGAGAAGAGCACCTGGTGCACTGTTCAACTAAAAAGTGTAAGACAGGTGGAAGGAAGAAGGACGGGCGACATTTAAAATGTTATGTACTACTGTGCTTTATTTTATAGTGCTACTCTACCATGCCACTATGTGTATAAATAATTACCTTGTCCTACTGTTTTATTAAGACTATATTTTACAATTGTCGTGTTTTTTTCTTTTTGATACACAGCTACTCCGAAAATCAACCGCAAGGAGTTGGCCGCCAAGGCACGGCGCCGGAAGCTGGAGGCAATCCAGCAGGAATACCGGCGGCTGGTGGTCCTAGCCGAGGAGGAGGAGGAGAGTGCAGCAGCAATTGAAGCCTCCTCCAGTGCCCCGGGCCCCAGCCACCGCCCTCCAGCGGTACGGCGCCACCGTCTGGCGGCTGCCCGCCGCCACCGTGCCATCTCCGGTGCCCCCCCCCACTGTGGTTGCAACTGCCGCGGCCTTAGACGCCGCGTCGCCCATTTAGAGGACCAGATTCGTGTCCTCCTCCAGTCCCGCCCCACCAGTTAGTCCCTGTCACTGCCCCTTTTTTAATTCCTGTTTGTTTCCTCACTCGTTTGGGCGTTCTCTATTTCTATGGACAGTCGTTGGGGTTAGGGAGGGGGGTGGGTCAGCTTTTGTGGGTTTAGTTTATTTGTTAGGGTCAATTAAATATATTTTTCTATGTTACATGCAATGTTGTTAATGTTTTGTAGGTGGGGTAACTGTTTTACATCACACTGTTTCTTTGCTGGTGCATGGCCGCCCATAGCGTGTGTTTGATTTCAATAATTTGCTGACTGTATAAGACACAAACAGATAGATGCGACACACCTCACTCATTGACTGGTCCTACTATGCATTCTTTGGAGTGGTGTTTGAAACTGACATCATTGACATGTCCATTATTGATTCTGCCTCCCCCAAACTTCTCTCTTACCGGTGCTTGATGTTTATGTCCAACTGTGGCACAGCACTGGCTGCATGGTGAAGATGGTTTCCTTTTTCATACATGCCATGATTGGGGTGGTGGTGGTAGTATAGTAGTAGTATACACTGGCAGGGTAGCAGCATTTCCAAAAAAAGAAAAGGAGATAGTCAATCGCCTTTGAGAGACTGTTAGAGGAGTAGTTGAATGAAGTACATCACAGAATTTACCGAGCAACAATTATATGTTCAAATATTTGACAAAAAAAATGAATGCTGGATATTATGAGGATAGCCTACTAGACAGAGTTACAAACTATAGTTTTGTCGACTTGGCTATGCCTACAGTCTAACAGTTAGTGCTGTATATGAGGAATGACAACAAACAAATCAAATCAATGCCGGCAATTCATGCTGAGGTATATGTTCCTTTGTTAAATAAAATAACCTGTGAAATATCCTACTCATGGGTGGGCAAGCAGAAGAAGATCATCGCTCTGCATTGAAATTGAAGTAGTGTTGCTTTCACCACATCCGCCCCAGCAAGTGTGTGATTAAGTATTGGTGTACTTTTAATTTAGTTACACCTCGACAATAAGTCACACAGCCCGGGGGAAGAGGGTTAGGGTCCGTTGATTGGATGGGAAGGGGGATTTTGGGAAAGGTTTGACATAGAAAAACAGTATGCATACATAGACAAACAAACGACAATCATTGAAGACTACCATACCATATCCATTCCATATGTTAAGGTATAAAAAAGGAAATGCATGCATGATGAGACCCGGATTACATACACTTCTATTTCTTGTTCTGTTCCGGCCTTAAAACTTTAACAGATAGCAAATAGAAATTTTAAATATTGGTAGTGAAGAATCGTAAACACAGAGAAAACGTAATGATGATTGATAATAACAACTCCAAGAACACACTGTTGTAAAGAATGTATACAAGATATTAATCAAATTTTTTAAAAGAAGTGAAAAGTGGATACTGTTACTGTCTTATCCTGGTCAAAAATGTGGACTGGTTTTTTGCATCTCGGCATTCCTCTTGCTCCTCTCGTCCATCAATCTAGGGTGTGTCGCCTCACCACTCGCCACTGCCCGGCTGGAATAAAAAGGTGATTGATTGGTAAGGTAATTAATATGCATTGTAATGTTTTACAAAGTTTTGGACAAGGCCCGGCCTGTAATTTTAGATTGAAAACCAAAGGGGATATTCAGAAAGAAAGTGAAAACAAATGCACAAGTGATGGTGTAGTGCAACAAGAACACTTTCCGAGGTGGCATGTATGCATATGCATCATCTCTACTGTAGTCTGTTTCCAGCATAGACCTTCAACAGTAACAGGAGAGATCAGGCCCACAGTGCTTACCATTAGCACATCCTACGTTACCACTTTAGAGTCCTTTTTTTTTTCTCTCAAAGAGTTGGACAAACGCAAAGCACATTATCCATTCCAGACATAGCATTTTACAGTTAAAGTTAGTAAAATCAATGCACTGCAGTCATCCCACCGCTACACTCTATTCAACTTCTACACAGACATTTGGGTGTGCTGTGGTTGTGGTTCACGTGTTTACCTTTAGGCTTTTCCGTTTTATGCCACTCATGAAACATCCTCCTGACTTCATCATCAGCTCTGATACTTCTACTGACTGAAGATCGGCCTGCAGTACAAGTGTAATTTTTAGAACACAACAAGAGTAGAAATATAAATATTACTGACTTGAGTCATTCTTTATTGTGTACAGAAAGATAGATTAACACTAGTACACTTTGACATCATTCACTTTGTGCACAACAAACAACGCCAACACAAAGATCAATAGCTCAGAGTCAGGTGTCCAATGCATGCCATTAATTATCATCATTTATTACCTGTTACTTCTCATCTTAAGTTAACGGGCCGTCTCTTTCGCCATCATCATGACGGACGGTGCTGTTTAAGTCACAGTCATTTGCATTGCGCAGCAGATTGAGTGAGTGCCCTTCCTGTATTGAATTAAAAGCAATGTATCACCAAGATGCAGGAGAGAAGTACACATTTCTTGTTTGCCAGAAGAGGAAAATTAGTAATTACTAGTGTGTTCTGTAGAAAGTTGATTAGTGGCAGTGCACAATTACATCAATTCATGCGAAACACACCACAAAATCTACATCATTCAGTCTGCTATTCTGCGGCCAATGCATGGCATCAATCATTACCTGTTGCATCTCATCTCGTTAACGCTGCAGGCCGTCTCTTTCGCCATCATCATGATGGACGGTGCTGTTAAGTCACAGTCATTTGCATTGCGCAGCAGATTGAGTGAGTGCCCTTCCTGTATTGAATTAAAAGCAATGTATCACCAAGATGCAGGAGAGAAGTACACATTTCTTGTTTGCCAGAAGAGGAAAATTAGTAATTACTAGTGTGTTCTGTAGAAAGTTGATTAGTGGCAGTGCACAATTACATCAATTCATTCATGCGCAACACACACAACAAAATCTACATCACTCAGTCTGCTTTTCTGCGGACAATGCATGGCATCAATCATTACCTGTTGCATCTTATTTTCAGTTAATGGCCAGTCTCTCTCGGCTCTGAAGGAGGATAGCTATAGAAGTCATCAGATTCATGGTCCACTTGTTTTGGAAGGACGAGGAAAGTTTGAATTTGTTGTTACCATCATCCAATCATCATTCATGAGGGAAATGGAATTGACCAGGAGATGCAGTATGATCGAGCGGAGGAGCTGGATTCTGAGGACTGTAGTGTCAAATGGCAGACACCTGAAACTTGTATCTTAAATTAGAAGATTAGAAGACGGTGATAATGCATTGGTTGCGATTCACAAGTTTATAACCGGAACAACAGACACAAACAAAGGGGGAAAAAAGGGAGGAAGACAGTAAGTGCGAGCCTAATTGTCAGGGAAGTATAGCTCGTCCTCAAACTCTGGGGGATCTTCCAGTAGTAGGTAATCATCTGACACAATACTACCGTCACCTGAGCCGCTGTCCTCATCTTCCTCTGTTGATTCATGCATTGTGTAATTCGGTGGTATGAAGTGCTGATTCATTTTGATCATTGTTAACCTCTCCACGTTTTTGGGAGATAGACTGGTCCTTCTCAAGGTTACAATGGAACCAGCAGCACTGAAAACACGTTCGGAAGAGACACTTGCGACAGGGCAAGCCAGATAGCTTATCGCCAGCCTGCTGAGCTGTGGCCATTCAGACCTTTTCCTATACCAATACTGCACTGGGTTTTGATCAACGTACACCTCTGTTGGATCGTCCAGATAGGCCTGGACCATCCGCTCAATGTTCAGGGTTGCTGCTGGTAAGCTTTTGTGCTGTTTTTTCTGTGCATCAGCACTGTGCTTACGGCCCATCTTTACATACCAATCTGATAATGATTGTACTCGGCCGAATGATCCAGTTATTGTTTTTGTAGTCGATGGTGATGGTGAGTGTTGCGATTGTGAGCCAACCGCACTGCCCTCAGCCGACGAAGTTGCACTTGATTCTGCATGGCCTGCTTCAGTATCAGTACTTGTTGTGGGTTGATGTGGCGGGCTTTTAATTAGCAGCCCTTCGTTTTCAAACTTGATGGCTGCTTCAGCTATACAACTTTTGTAGCGGGCAACATCAGTGTCGGAAAAAGAACGGAATAGTCCTAATTTTGCACGTGGATCCAGAATTGTGGCACAAATGTAATGGTCTTGTGACAAAATTTTATTTTGTATCCTTACATTTTCTGATAAGCGCCTGGATAAGCTCTCCACCAAGTCATGGGCTTGCCTTCTGTCCTCTACACCTTTGTAGGATTCAGACACATTATTCAGCTCATGCTCTAGCATTTGCAACAATGGGATCGCTTGGCCCATTGTACAGTCCTCCTTGCTGACTTCACGTGTGAAGACCTCAAAAGGAGACAGCATCTCAGTCAGGCATTGAATTAGGGTCCATTGCTCCCTCTGAAGGGTCATGCCTTTAACACTAGCATCACTGCCTTTGTACCAGACATAATCATTGAGTGACCTGTGCTGTTCGTACAGACGATCAAGCATGTAATACGTTGAGTTCCAACGTGTTGCCACCTCCTGGATGAGTGCCTTGACTGGCACCCTACGCTCACGTTGGAAGATCCTCAGCTGCTTCCGAGCTTTAAAAGAATGGCTGAAATGAGTGCATATTCTTCGGCAGATGGACAGTAAATTGCTTACTATGGGTTCTTTTTTCAGAAAGTCTTGCACTATAATGTTTATGCAGTGTGCCAAACACGGAACCCTGAAATAGGAACCAAGTTCCATGGCCTTAAGTACATTACTGCCATTGTCTGTGGCAACAAAACCAATACCAAGCCCTCTGGGCTGCAGCCATTCCAAAACCTTGGTGCGAAACTCTTCTAAAATGTTTTCAGCCGTATGAGATTTCTCCATGGCGAACATGGCTACAGTTGCATGTTTCCGAGTACCTTCAAAAATCGCAGCTGTGTCAACAACACCTCGTGCAGATAGTAGATCTTTAACCCCCACAAAAGAGATCCAGTGTGCAGTGATACACATGTAATCTGTGGCTTGGCAACTGGTCCACATGTCTGTTGTCAGGTGGATATTGTGCACAGCACTCTTCTGCAAAGCTTGTCCAACCAATTCCAGCACATCATGATGTAGTGCCGGAACAGCAATTCTTGCGAAATAGGACCGGCTTGGAACTTTCCATTTCGGGCAGATGGCAGACACAAATTCAAGGAAACCCACCCCTTCCACAAATGAAAAAGGAAGAAGGTCCAGCGCTAACATTTTAGCCAGCTTCGCATTGTACAATCGTGCCGTTGGGTGGTTGCGTTGGAACTGCCCCTCCAACCTAAACATGCTGTCAATGGTAGGCTGGCTTACTTTCCTTAGTGGTGCCATTAACCCACTAAGGCTCAACGACACAGATTGTCTCATTGAGGTACTCGCCGCCGGTCGCCTTGGTGTCTCACCCACACTCTGAGTATGGCTCTTACTGCGGTGCCACTCTGATGTTACTGAGGAGGATGTGGGCGTTACCACTGCAGTGACTGCACTACTGGAGACAGGGCTAGAAATGCCTCCCTGTTCTTCACCTGCCACCACAATAATATCGCTCCCTGATTCCTGACCAACTTCAAAGGGTTTAGTTTTCCTACTTTCTTTTAACTTAAGTAGGTGATCCTCCCACACAATAGTGTGGTGTGTTCTGAGATGACTTGCTTGTCCTCCGGTACCATAGTTTGTACCAAGCTTACCACGCCGAACACCTTGCCGACAAATTGCGCATATAGCAACGTTCTCCTCCTTGGCGCTAACAGAAAAGAAGTCCCAAACTGGGGAGGAGAACTTTCTGGCACTGCTGGATGTGCCACTTTCAACACCAGATGAACTTGAGGGGGTCCTTGAAAATATGTGACCCTGTCCACCTACACTGTGACTTTTACTACCACTTCCTACTGAGGTGGTTGAGCTGGATGTAGGTCCCTGCCGGGCCTTGGAAAATATGGCAGCTGGAGGTAGTGGTGGTGTAACCTGTGTTGGTGAGATCCGTGCTGCATCCCGCTCAGTAGCAGCCTTTCTGGATAGGGTTAGAATGTCGGTCTCCAATCCCTTTGGGGCGGGAGTAATGTGCGTGATGACTGGCTCGTCTTCATCAACATCATCACCCCCCTCTTCTACATCTACCTCCATAACTCTAAGTTTTTCTGGGACCTTCCTTTTCAGAAGCAATGTCTTGTGGCGTACTTCACTCTCAGACCGAGCTGGTGGGACCCAAGTGTCATCACGATCATCAGAAGCGGGGCTTGAAGAAGAAGATGATGGACTAAGCCTCCTTTTCCTTGCTGGTGGTCTGGAAGACAATAGATGTTCTGGAACAGTGGTTTGACTTCGCTCCGCTTTGTCTGCAGGAAGCTCGATTTCCTGAAATGCCCCTACGTCAGGAGCAACAACTACTATGGTGGGCTGTTGTGGCGGCTGCTGCTGTTCTGGTTGCGGCGGCTGCTGCTGCTGGTCTGGTTGCGGCGGCTGCTGCTGCTGGTCTGGTTGCGGCGGCTGCTGCTGCTGGTCTGGTTGCGGCGGCTGCTGCTGCTGTTCTGGTTGCGGCGGCTGCTGCTGCTGTTCTGGTTGCGCCGGCTGCTGCTGCTGTTCTGGTTGCGCCGGCTGCTGCTGCTGTTCTGGTTGCGCCGGCTGCTGCTGCTGTTCTGGTTGCGCCGGCTGCTGCTGCTGTTCTGGTTGCGCCGGCTGCTGCTGCTGTTCTGGTTGCGCCGGCTGCACACTGATCTGCTGAGTTTGCGCCTGCGTTGAACTTGATTGTGTACTACTTTGCGGTAATGACATTTCTTCAACACCGCTGCCCGTTAGTAGACTGGCTACCTCTGCGACAGTAAAGCCCTTGGGCCTAGGTTGGTGGGGTTGCTGGACCGCTGTGCTGCTCCCAGCTTGGTTCCCGGACAACGCTTTGGTGCCAAAAAAAACCTTGGCCGGCACACCACCAGTCGTGGTTAATGGCACTTCCTTTTTCTGTTCCTTCTTCTCACCAGCAACTTTCTTGGTACTGGACCTGGTACCTTTCTTTGGGGCCATCTTATTCCGACGTCAGGCAGGAGGCAGATGCACAACAAGTTCTGGTCACACGTGGGCGTGATGCGCAGCAGGACTTCTGTCTGGCTGGCAGTACAACGGGTAGCCAGGTGATGCCGATGACACCTCCTACTCTGTCTTTTGTGCACCTAAAAGCAAAGAAGACAGGAGAAGAACATCAGTGAAATGTTGCATTTGTTTTTGTGGTTCAGTTACTTAGTACTGTACTAGTGCAAACAAAAGATAGTCTAGCCATTTATGAATTTTTTTTAACTAGAGCTATGTTATACTACTAGTACTGTGTACAGCCACACTACACTCTCAGGAAGGTGATGTCTAAAAATTCAACAGATCACATAGAAAACACTTGATCAATAAAGCTGTGGCTACCTGCTCTGGTAGCAGTGGATGAAAGCAGGCCTGCTGGCAGACAAGGCCAGGCAAGCTTGCAGGCCTAGGCCTCAAAATGGCCACCAGCCACATGTCCAGGCCCAACAACATCAGCAAGGCCACCCCAAAAAACACACTTCCCCAACTCAATCCAATGCCATCCATGCCCAAAATGATGTCTAAAATCAACAGAACACACAGAAAACAGTAGATTACTAAAGCTGTGGCTACCTGCTCTGGTAGCAGTGGATGAAAGCAGGCCTGTTGGCAGACAAGGCCAGGCAAGCTTGCAGGCCTAGGCCTCAAAATGGCCACCAGCCACATGGCGAGCCCCAACAGCATCAGCAAGGCCACCCCAAAAAACACACTTCCCCAACTCAATCCAATGCCATCCATGCCCAAAATGATGTCTAAAATCAACAGAACACACAGAAAACAGTAGATTACTAAAGCTGTGGCTACCTGCTCTGGTAGCAGTGGATGAAAGCAGGCCTGTTGGCAGACAAGGCCAGGCAAGCTTGCAGGCCTAGGCCTCAAAATGGCCACCAGCCACATGGAGAGCCCCAACAGCATCAGCAAGGCCACCCCAAAATACACACTTCCCCAACTCAATCCAATGCCATCCATGCCCAAAATGATGTCTAAAATCAACAGAACACAAAGAAAACAGTAGATTACTAAAGCTGTGGCTACCTGCTCTGGTAGTAGTGGATGAAAGCAGGCCTGCTGGCAGACAAGGCCAGGCAAGCTTGCAGGCCTAGGCCTCAAAATGGCCACCAGCCACATGGCGAGCCCCAACAGCATCAGCAAGGCCACCCCAAAATACACACTTCCCCAACTCAATCCAATGGCATCCATGCCCAAAATGATGTCTAAAATCAACAGAACACACAGAAAACAGTAGATTACTAAAGCTGTGGCTACCTGCTCTGGTAGCAGTGGATGAAAGCAGGCCTGTTGGCAGACAAGGCCAGGCAAGCTTGCAGGCCTAGGCCTCAAAATGGCCACCAGCCACATGGCGAGCCCCAACAGCATCAGCAAGGCCACCCCAAAATACACACTTCCCCAACTCAATCCAATGGCATCCATGCCCAAAATGATGTCTAAAATCAACAGAACACACAGAAAACAGTAGATTACTAAAGCTGTGGCTACCTGCTCTGGTAGCAGTGGATGAAAGCAGGCCTGTTGGCAGACAAGGCCAGGCAAGCTTGCAGGCCTAGGCCTCAAAATGGCCACCAGCCACATGGCGAGCCCCAACAGCATCAGCAAGGCCACCCCAAAAAACACACTTCCCCAACTCAATCCAATGCCATCCATGCCCAAAATGATGTCTAAAATCAACAGAACACACAGAAAACAGTAGATTACTAAAGCTGTGGCTACCTGCTCTGGTAGCAGTGGATGAAAGCAGGCCTGTTGGCAGACAAGGCCAGGCAAGCTTGCAGGCCTAGGCCTCAAAATGGCCACCAGCCACATGGAGAGCCCCAACAGCATCAGCAAGGCCACCCCAAAATACACACTTCCCCAACTCAATCCAATGCCATCCATGCCCAAAATGATGTCTAAAATCAACAGAACACACAGAAAACAGTAGATTACTAAAGCTGTGGCTACCTGCTCTGGTAGTAGTGGATGAAAGCAGGCCTGCTGGCAGACAAGGCCAGGCAAGCTTGCAGGCCTAGGCCTCAAAATGGCCACCAGCCACATGGCGAGCCCCAACAGCATCAGCAAGGCCACCCCAAAATACACACTTCCCCAACTCAATCCAATGGCATCCATGCCCAAAATGATGTCTAAAATCAACAGAACACACAGAAAACAGTAGATTACTAAAGCTGTGGCTACCTGCTCTGGTAGCAGTGGATGAAAGCAGGCCTGTTGGCAGACAAGGCCAGGCAAGCTTGCAGGCCTAGGCCTCAAAATGGCCACCAGCCACATGGCGAGCCCCAACAGCATCAGCAAGGCCACCCCAAAATACACACTTCCCCAACTCAATCCAATGGCATCCATGCCCAAAATGATGTCTAAAATCAACAGAACACACAGAAAACAGTAGATTACTAAAGCTGTGGCTACCTGCTCTGGTAGCAGTGGATGAAAGCAGGCCTGCTGGCAGACAAGGGCAGGCAAGCTTGCAGGCCTAGGCCTCAAAATGGCCACCAGCCACATGGAGAGCCCCAACAACATCAGCAAGGCCACCCCAAAATACACACTTCCCCAACTCAATCCAATGGCATCCATGCCCAAAATGATGTCTAAAATCAACAGAACACACAGAAAACAGTAGATTACTAAAGCTGTGGCTACCTGCTCTGGTAGCAGTGGATGAAAGCAGGCCTGCTGGCAGACAAGGCCAGGCAAGCTTGCAGGCCTAGGCCTCAAAATGGCCACCAGCCACATGGCGAGCCCCAACAACATCAGCAAGGCCACCCCAAAATACACACTTCCCCAACTCAATCCAATGCCATCCATGCCCAAAATGATGTCTAAAATCAACAGAACACACAGAAAACAGTAGATTACTAAAGCTGTGGCTACCTGCTCTGGTAGCAGTGGATGAAAGCAGGCCTGCTGGCAGACAAGGCCAGGCAAGCTTGCAGGCCTAGGCCTCAAAATGGCCACCAGCCACATGGCGAGCCCCAACAACATCAGCAAGGCCACCCCAAAATACACACTTCCCCAACTCAATCCAATGGCATCCATGCCCAAAATGATGTCTAAAATCAACAGAACACACAGAAAACAGTAGATTACTAAAGCTGTGGCTACCTGCTCTGGTAGCAGTGGATGAAAGCAGGCCTGCTGGCAGACAAGGCCAGGCAAGCTTGCAGGCCTAGGCCTCAAAATGGCCACCAGCCACATGGCGAGCCCCAACAACATCAGCAAGGCCACCCCAAAATACACACTTCCCCAACTCAATCCAATGCCATCCATGCCCAAAATGATGTCTAAAATCAACAGAACACACAGAAAACAGTAGATTACTAAAGCTGTGGCTACCTGCTCTGGTAGCAGTGGATGAAAGCAGGCCTGCTGGCAGACAAGGCCAGGCAAGCTTGCAGGCCTAGGCCTCAAAATGGCCACCAGCCACATGGAGAGCCCCAACAACATCAGCAAGGCCACCCCAAAATACACACTTCCCCAACTCAATCCAATGCCATCCATGCCCTAAATGTGATTGAAAATGAAATATATTCAAAAAACAAAAGGAACAGTTGCTTCATCATGCACACACACACCCATGAGGCCATGCCCATGGCTAGCTCGGGCCTACTACTACAACCCACAAAATTAAAATAAATTAAAAAAAAAAAAAAGGAATGATGATAATTAATTATCAAAAATAAATTGTAGTTACACAACAACTGCAATGCCCACAATCAAACACAACAACCACTTACTTGTAAAATATCCTATTCCAAAAATCCTGAAATCCAATTGCAATGATGCAGCAGACAAAAAGAGAGATCTTTCCAGCTCCAAATCCAAAGGCAGAATGAGCAGGAGATGGACAAAGCACTGGGAGGAGCCTGCTGGACAGGAACAGGAAGTTGGAGAATCTGTGTCACTTCCTCCCTCTCTCCACTTTGTAAAAAAAAAATGAATCCTGGAGTCCTTGCACAAAAAAGGAAAGCCAAATGTGAATGTAAGGAGTTCTTTTCATCCAAAATCAGTATTTGCAGATGGTTTCATGCTGCTAGAGCCGATATTCCTCTCCAAATTGTAAATTTTACATTGTTGAGTTCTCCAGCTTCACATTACTTCCGCCGGCGTGTCGAAAACGATATGATCGCGTTCTCTTCTTTGTCCCTGTCGCGTTGGATATGACGTGTTCGCGGTCTCTTTCTCCTGTTCGCGTTCGATTTCATGTGCCCGCGTCCTCATTCTCTGGCTCGCGATGTAGAATGACATGTTCGAGATCTCAATCTTCTCATACTCGCGCGGTGCATGATCGCGAGAAGAAATACCTGATCGCGCGACAAATGACGTGATCGCGTGAAAAATGACTTGAATGCGGCCGCGAACTCTCGCGAGACAGCGCAAAATGGCTACCAAAATCCAACATCTCGTGGAGAACGCGACCGGGTCAAGAAAACTTGTCGGAGAACGCAGGGATTCAGGTAAGGCGATCGCGCGCGCGCGAGAATGTATTGTTTTACAGCGCGAGCAAGAAAAAAATTATCGCTAAGCTGCGGAATGCGGAAATTTTGACATCTTCGCGCTTTCCGCGGAACGCGAGAATGCCAAAATATCGCAACTTCCGCGAACGGAACGGAATTTTGGCCCAGGCCTACCCACTACATAAAGATCAACTGCGACAAAATCCTCCACCTCCTTGAGGCAGGTGTAAGAACGTCCTTGTTCTTCCTACTTTGCCTGTTTGCTGCTTTGTACAGCACACATACAAACTTAAAGCATACTTTTTTGTGCTGCAAGGAACTCCTTCCATTACAAAGACTATGCTTCAGGCAATACAGACACACTTGCTCTCTGTTGCAAGGGCTTCTGAGTTGGAGCATGGCTGCCTACAGTGTGTCATCGTAGGCAGAGAGCTGAACAGCACCACATCTTAGTAGATATGGTGCTGTTCTTCTTTCTTCTGTTCACGCAGTGCTGCACAGCAGCTATGCTTACTGCCCGGAGTTGGCTGACCTCCATGTTAATCTGTACCAAACAGTCATCTCCTTTTATTGACCTTTCACCCAATGAATAATATTGACCTTTTGCTTCATTTCCGTCAATGACTAACTCAAGAACAGTATTTGTTGTATTTGACCTGGACATACCTCTGCACCTCTAAATCGTATCCCTGACTTGATGCCTTTGTAGTATTCCCTTCCATTTTCCCTGTGGAAATGTGTCATTATTTTGTAATTCACACAAGGCACAAGTCTTCAAGCTGTTGGCACCTGGTTTCTTTGTGGTTCCCATTTTATGTCCTTTCTCACATGAAGTTGATAGCCCTCTCCGGTAGTTACATGGTTTAAGCCTATGAGCTACCCAAGGTTTGCGCTTGGGAATCATCAAGCCCGGGCATATACAAAATCATAGCTATGTTTTCTAACCTTTTTTGCTTGACATCCCGGTTGCAAAAAACTACTGCTATATAAAAAAAATGTTAAGACATAAAAGAAAGATGAACTTGTTAAATTCTGCAATGTAATGGCTGTCCCAACTGTCTCATTTCCTGCTTGTAACCCGGTTTCCATGTTTAAAAGAAGGTATCTCTTTCCATTTGTGAATGTAAAAAAAACAGTTTAAAAGAAGGTCAGTTGTCCATGGAACGCATTGGTTCCATGGACAACTGACCTTCTTTTAAACTGTTTTTTTTACATTCACAAATGGAAAGAGATACCTTCTTTTACAAACAAAATGTTTTAACCCCTTGAATGCCCATGACGACCTGGACTCGTCATGGCACATAGTTCTCATGTGCCCATGACGAGTCCAGCTCGTCATGAGGCATCCCCTGGGAAATCCCTCTGTTGCGGGCACCAGAGGGATTCCCTTTAAACCCAAATAGCCTCGGGAGCTGGGGAAGAGCTTCCCCAGCTCCCGAGGCCCCCCCCCCCCCTGGTTTCCCTGAAATGATGATCGGCGCGCACGTCTCGCTGACGTAATTTCAGTGAAACTGAAACTGAAATGAGCCAAGAGGCTCATTTCAGTTTCCCTTTCTATGTGCTAAGGGGGCTATGCCCCCTGAGCACGTAGAAAGACGGGAGAGGTATCGTTGGAAAGGGGAGAATCCCCAGTGGATCCCTGCTTGGGGATCGCCACAGTAGGGCGATCCCCAAGCAGGGATCCACCCACTAGACACCAGGGAGGGGGGAGCGACCCCTTGGGCAAGGGCCTTTGCTCCCCCCAGTTTATTTTGACAACATTTATCCTTTCCCCCCCGGGGGGGGCAAAAAGCCCACTAGACACCAAGGATTTTTTTTTTAAGTAAAAATAGGGGTGGGGCTGCCCAAAACGGGCAGGCCCATGCCCCCACTCCACCACCCCCAATTATTATAGTCTTTCTTCCCCCCCTGGAGAGCAGATGGGGCAGTGGCCCCTAATGTGCCCCTTCGGGGGGGCCAGAAAGCCCACTAAACACTAGGGATTTGTTTTTAGGGTTTTGTTTAGGGTGGGGGCTGCCCAAAATGGGCACGCCAATGCCCCTACCCACCCGCCATCATTACAGCCTTTCTACCCCCCCCCGGAGGGCAGATGGGGCATTGGCCCCTAATCTGCCCTTAAACTGCCCCTTCAGGGGGGCGTAATGCCCACTTGACGCCAGGGATTTTTTTCACGCAATTTTATTTAGGGTGGTGGATTTTATTTAGGGTGGTGGCAGCCCGAAACAGGCTTGCCAATGCCCCCAACCCCCGCCACCATTACAGCCTTTCTGCCCCCCCCCCGTGGGGTGAGATGGTGCAGTAAAAATGCCAGGGATTTTATTTTGCACAATTTGTTTTAGGGTGGGGGCTGCCCAAAATGGGCATGCCAATGCCGCCAACCCCTGCCACCATTACAGCCTTTCTGCACCCCCGGGGGGCAGAAGGGGACAGTAGCACCCAATCTGCTCCCGGGGGAGGCCAGAAAACCCGCTTGACGTGAGGGATTTTTTTTGCGCTTTTTTTTGAGTGGGGGCTGCCCAAAATGGGCACCCAAATGCCCCACCCCCCTGCCCCAGGGGGAAGATGGGGGCTGTAGCCCCCAATCTGCCCCCCCATGGGGGCAGAAAGCCCACTATCCACCAGCGATTTTTTTTGCGCAATTGTTTTTAGGGTGTGGGCTGCCCGAAACGGGCACGCCAAAGCCCCCACTGTCCCCCCCACAACAATGACAGTCTTTCTGCCCCCCAGGAGGCAGATGGGAGCTGTAGCCCCCACCTGGCCCCCCGGCACAGAAAGCCCACTAGAAACCATGGATTTTTTTGTTTTATTAGTGTATGGGTAAGGGCTCCCCAAAATGGGCATGACAATACCCCCACCCCACCCCCAGAGAAATTCCAATCTTTCTGCCACCCCAGGAGGGCAGATGGTGGCAGTGGCCCCTGATCTGCCCCCTGGGAGGGCAGAAAGCCCACTAGGCGCCAGCGAGTACGCAGGCTTTCTTTTATGCATGGGGGTGGGGCGGCCCACAATGGTCATACCAATGCCCCCACCACCACAAAAAATAGCCACAGTCTTTCAGGTCTCCCGATAAAAACGGTGCCTCACCGTGGGAGGCCTAAGGACCCGCCACAGACAAGGGTCCAAAACGTAGTGAGGCGCACTTCGTTTAGGACCCTTGCCTGTTGAGGTGCACTACGTTGTGGGCCCTTGCCTGTCGCGGGTACTTGGGCCTCCCACACGAGTGAGGCACAGTTTTTATTGGGAGACCCGGGGGAACGCTGGGTGGTAGGAAATTTGTGTCAGCCCGGTGATGTCACAACTTTCCCACACAAAAATGTGTGAAAAAGGTGATTTTTTCCAGCTAACTTTGAGGTTTGCAGGGCATTCTGGGTATGGAAACGTTGGGGGATCCACGCAAGCCATACCTCCCTGGAATCCCCCGGGAGTCTAGTTTTCAGAAATGTGTGGGTTTGATAGGTTTCCCTAGGTGGCCGCCGAGCAACGGGCCAAAAAACCAATTGACCCCCCCTTGCAAAACCAGGTCGTTTTGAGATAGGCAGTTTTCATGTCGCCTCACTACGTTGTGGGCCCTTGTCTGTTGCGGGTACTTGGGCCTCCCACACGAGTGAGGCACCGTTTTTATTGGGAGACCTGGGGGAATGCTGGGTGGTAGGAAATTTGTGTCAGCCCAGTGATGCCACAAATTTCCCACACAAAAATGTGTGAAAAAGGTGATTTTTTCAGTTAACCTTGAGGTTTGCAGGGCATTCTGGGTAAGGAAACGTTGGGGAATCCAGCAAGCCATACTCCCTGGAATCCCCTGAGTGTCTAGTTTTCAGAAATTTGTGGGTTTGGTAGGTTTCCCTAGGTGCCGGCAGAGCTAGGGTTAAAAAACTACAGCTAGGCACTTTGCCAAAAAAGGTTCATTTTTCACTGCAAAATTGAGGTGTGTCCACAATGTGTTTTGCGCCGTTTTCTGTCGTGGGCACCAGGCCGACCCACACAAGTGAGGTACCATTTTTCTCAGAAGACTTTGGGGAACACGGGGTGGGTAGAAATTTGTGGATCCACGCAGATTCCAGAACTTTCCACCACAGACATGTGGGGGAAATGTATTTTTTGGGCAATTCTTTAGGTTTCCAAGGGATTCTGGGTAACAGAACCTGGTGAGAGGCAGTCAAGTCACCCCATCCTGGATTCCCCTGGGTGTCTAGTTTTCAAAAATGTATAGGTTTACTAGGTTTCCCTAGGTGCCGGCAGAGCTATGGTTCAAAAACTACAGATAGGCACTTTGCCAAAAAAGGGTCATTTTTTACTGCGAAATTGAGGTGTGTTCACGTTGCGTTTTGCGCTGTTTCCTGTCACGGTCATTAGGCCGATCCACACAAGTGAGGTACCATTTTTCTCGGAAGACTTTCGGGAACACGGGGTGGGTGGAAATTTGTGGATCCACGCAGATTCCAGAACTTTCCACCACAGAAATGTGGGGAAAATGTGGGTTTTTTGGCAATTTTTTAGGTTTGCTAGGGATTCTGGGTAACAGAACCTGGTGGGAAGCAGTCAAGTCACCCAATCCTGGATTCCCCTGGGTGTCTAGTTTTCAAAAATGTATAGGTTTGCTAGGTTTCCCTAGGTGCCGGCAGAGCTATGGTTCAAAAACTACAGCTAGGCACTTTGCCAAAAAAGGGTCATTTTTCACAGCGAAATTGAGGTGTGTCCACGTTGCGTTTTGTGCCGTTTCCTGTCACGGGCACTAGTCCGACCCACACAAGTGAGGTACCATTTTTCTCGGAAGACTTTGGGGAACAGAGGGTGGGTGGAAATTTGTGGATCCACGCAGATTCCAGAACTTTCCACCACAGAAATGTGTGTAAAATGTGGGTTTTTTGGCATTTTTTTTAGGTTTGCAAGAGATTCTGGGTAACAGAACCTGGTGTGAGACAGTCAAGTCACCCCATCCTGGATTCTCCTTGGTGTCTAGTTTTCAAAAATGCATAGGTTTGCTAGGTTTCCCTAGGTGCCGGCAGAGCTATGGTTCAAAAACTACAGCTAGGCACTTTGCCAAAAAAGGGTCATTTTTTACTGAGAAATTGAGGTGTGTCCACGTTACGTTTTGCACCATTTCCTGTCACGGGCACTAGGCCAACCCACACAAGTGACATACCATATTTCTCGGAAGACTTTGGGGAATGCGGGGTGGGTGGAAATTTGTTGATCCACACAAATTCCAGAACTTTACACCACGGAAATGTGAGGAAAATGTGTTTTTTATTTACAAACGTTTAGGTTTGCAAGGGATTCTGGGTAATAGAACCTGGTGAGAGGCAGTCAAGCCACCCCATCCTTGATTCCCCTGGGTGTCTAGTTTTCAAAAATGTATAGGTTTGCTAGGTTTTCCTAGGTGCCGGCAGAGCTAGGGTTAAAAAACTACAGCTAGGCACTTTGCTAAAAAAGGGCAATTTTGCATTGTGAAAATGTGGTGTGTTCACGTTGGGTTTTGAGCCATTTCCTGTCATTGGCACTATGCCTACCCATACAAGTTAGGTACCATTTTTATCGGGAGACTTAGGGTAATTCAGGTTTGTAAAGGAACTGTTATTACCTATTGACTTTCGATGCATTTCTGTCTTCCAAATGAAAGACATTGTGTAAAAAAGAAGTCATTTTAAAAAATGACTGATAATTCTCATGCTAGTATGAGTATTCCCAATTTTGAATATGTGCAAATATCTACTGTTTCCAAACTCTATATTTTGTTCCCATTTAGAAATACATAGGTGTCTTTCATACCGATTTTTCCATGTACACATTTATGCAGAATAATTACTATACGGTACATAATAAAAAACCATTGCAAGTTGCTGCTCAGTTTTTGGCTCTGGGTTCGTCGGGTTCTTGGTGAACCTACAAGTCCTATATATCCCCACAACCAGTAATGTCCAGCGGATGTAACGGTATATTGCTTTCAAAGAGCTGTCATAATTAGAAGAAGTTACAGGTGAAAACGTTGACACAAAAGGCTGTTTTTTTCAACTAATTTTCAATTTATCCTATATTTAACTGTTAGTTTCCTTAAAGAAACCTTGATGGATCTACACAAACGACCCCTCGATGAATTCAGAATTTTGTCTACTTCTCTAAAATGTATAGCTTTCCAGGATCCATTATTGCTTTTGTACCCATTTCTACCATTAACTGGAAGGAGGTCGAAAGCACAAAAAATAGCAAAAATAGGCTATGTCCCAGAAAAATGCCAAAACTGTGTATGCAATGTTGGGTTTCTGACAAAAGTCTGGTATCCCCTAAAAGCTGGGGAAATTGTGATTTCAGCCCCACAAACCCTTTTTTTATAACATTTGCAGGGAAAAACCCAGATGCTTTCATTTGCAGCCCGTTTTTCCCAGTTTCCCCCCAAAAAACAAAATTTTGCTGTATTTTGGCTCATTTCTGTGACCCCTCCAGGGGAATCCACAAACCACGAGTACCTTTAGAATCCCCATGATGTTGGAAGAAAAGGACACAAATTTGGCGTGGATACCTTATGTAATCAAAAAGTTACAGGGGCCTCAGCACGCACTACCCAGAATAGCCCAAAAAAGGCGTGGCACAGGAGGGGGAAAAGGCCTGGCAGCGAAGGGGTTAAAAAGAAACGTTTCTTTTAAAATGCATCCAATTTTCCTTGAAGGAAAACAGGTGTCATATAAAGAAAAAATACTTCTTTATTTAAAAGCAATGACAAAAATGGTGGTCTGCTGTCCTCAGTAGTCCACCATCCCTGTGATGGCGTTAATTCCTTGTGGGCCTCAAATTGCAAACTACCTCATTAATATTCATGAGACAGGTCTATTTGAGACCAACAATCACAAATGCATCTCTGCCCCAGTGATTATATATGCAAGCACAAAAATATTTGTTGGAGTAAATACTTTACAATGGAAAAAAACACTTTTGTAAATTCAAAGTGTAAAGAAGCCAGTGCTTAATTTGAGCCACTGATTTCTGGTGCTCAGCACTGGAGCTTAACCAGCATGGACTCTAGTGACATTCTATCACATGGTGGCGCGGTCTGCCTAATTCTGAGATGAGCACTAGGAGTTAGTTTAATAAGTTAATATACATTAAAAAAAAGAACAAAGACAGATGCCCACACTGTGTTTATATCTTTGGGTGGACTGGAGTAGTCTGAACTGTCACACTTGTAAGAGTATTTGCGTTGGTACTGTCATTAGCAGCACTAGCAGGGGCAGGCTGCAGTGGCCTCCCGAGAAGGCCCTTATCTTTTTACAAATTAAGCACTGAAAAAGGCAATTTGTGTCTACAATCCCACTGGGCATATTCTCAAGGACCGATCCCCAAGTTATCGGCACTTTATCGCTGCCAAAGTCGCGATAAATTTATCGCCCCATTCACAAGCTGTTGCTAACAGCCTATATCACCAGTTTTCCCGTGATAGCAGCCTCAAAAAACATCGCCGCGGATGACCCCGGGCAACTATTGCTAATGAGATGCAGAGTAGGCGTTCCCGAGCAAAAAGCTGCGACAACACCACACCGCAACATACTTAACGACCACCAAGATAGGCAATAAGATCACAAAACAGGCGATAAGGCTTTTTAGCAGCAGGAAATTAACACCTGCTCTGACCTGGTGCAAAGTCGGACGACAATCGGCACCAGAAAAGGGAGCCCAGACCACAGCCACAACTGGAGAACAACAGATGCCATGGAGCTACTCATCATGCAGCTCGGCGCCGCAACAGGGCCACAACACCCACTGCCACCACCCCCAGGACCACCACCCTGACCACCACCGCCCCCAAACCACCACAGAGGCAGTGCAGACAAAGACAGCGGACCTTCAGGAAACGCACCAGCCTCACAGACTTAACACCAGAGCATGTCATTGCCCATTACAGACTCAAAAGGACAACTATCCTCCACATCCTGAACATCATTGCCCACAGGCTGATGGCACCAACACAGCAGACAACCAACACCACTCCGCAAACAAAGCTGCTGGCTGTGCTGCACCTGTTGGCCTCTGGGACTTTCCAACCAACAACCGCCAGTGTCGGAGGAGTCTCACAGCCAGCCCTATCAAAGTTCCTCAAACCTCTTGCTGAATGCCATCCTCAACTTGGTACCCCAGTACCTATACTTCCCCTACACTGTGCAAAAACAGCTGGAGACCAAGTCAGGCTTCTACACCATAGCTGCATTCCCGCGCATGTCGGGGGCAATTGACTGCACACATGTCCTACTTGTGCCCCCTGCCGACACTGCACACAATTACCGCAACAGAAAGCACATGTTTTCCATCAATATGCAGGCAATAGTGGACCACCAGGGACTCTTCACCAATGTCGTCGTCAACTACCCAGGCAGTGTGCATGACTTATACATCTTCCGACAGTCAATCAACAACCGGCGATTCCAGGATGGCACCTATGGAAATGCAGTGCTCGTTGGTAAGTACCAAAAGAACACACCACACACCTCCAATCCACAATCATGCAACTCACAACTCTGGCAATACACACATTACAAGCCCACATACAACATGCCAAACAACATGCCCACCCACCAGACAAAACCGCACAACTTACTGTGGCAACCTGGGCTAGCTAGGTTCATGAGCCATCAACGGCACGGCAACTCAGCCACACAATAGCAGAATGTGGGGAGAGGTGGGAACAAGGCATGTGCGAAAGAGGCAACTGACCCATGAATAAAAATGTACACAATGCCAAGTGTGGCGTGGATGTGCTGGACAGACTGCAGTATGCAGACCACAGACATATCCATGTCCACATATAATGCTGGTGTTGGTAGTGTTGTGGACAGTGGATGCAACCATTTCACCCCAGCCAGTGGGGAAGATCACGAAAATGTTGCTTGTGATGTCCCCCCTGTAAGCGTGTGCGGAGTGGGCTCGCCCGGTGTACGCCAGGCAAGCGTAGGGGTGTGAATAAAAAGCACGCAGCCCTGGGTGTGGTTCTCTCCCGGAATGCCCAACATGTCTGCCAGGGCGGCTCCTCTCACCCCACCATGAAGCTGACACAGTGTGCGGCAGTGCCTGCAATCCTGGGTGTTTGCCGCAGCCCAGGTCGCTGCTCCCCGAACCAGTCTCGTCCACCCCAGCGCATTCCAGGCCTCACTGCTCACCTGCCGACACAGGCGTGTCTCCAAGAGTGCCCACCTCGTGCCTGTGCCAGCTACAAGCCAGAGGCTTGCGACCTTGGCAGCCTCCTCAGACCATCGTGGACTCCCCGAGCAAGGCCCGCAGTACTACTTTCCCGTTGACGCACCCCACCAGCATACACAGCTGACAAGTAGGTTACACATTTTGAACTGAGTCTTGATTACATTATGGCAGAGTGTATAAACGTGGCATCGATTAAATCCCTATACTCCCTTTAATGTGGTGCCACTAACTCTGTGCATAGCATTCCGACATCACATGTCTGTGGGCCCCTGAGGACTTCTGCCTTAGGCCTACACACCGGTCCAGCAGGCCTCAGACAAATCCAATCCAGTCCGTCCTAGGCAGGACACTGCATTGTCACAGGGTGCACACCCGCTCAGCTCTGGTGCTCCCACCGCCGTCAACCAGGAATCTTCTCTGCATGCCATTCCAACGCCGTGTGTCAGAGATCCAGGAGGAGCTGGCTGCACAGCAGTTGCCCCTTGCTGACCGCTGCCTCTGGCACACACTGCGGTCGAGCAGGACACACAATTGGAACTGAGTCTTGATTTGTTCATCGCAGAGTGAATATCATGGTACAGGCCTCATCGCAGACTGCATCCCCTCACAGCTCTGGTGCCACTGACTCTGTGCCACGGGAGTCATTGGCACTCTCCCACCGAACTTTGTTGGCGTCTGAGTCTATGGCCTGGGGGTTGTCTTCATCATGTAGAATATACTGACATGGTGAGAAAAAAGGAGACTGTAGCATTCAACCCCTCCATAATGCCTGTTTCTTTTTGCTTCTGCCCTCTGCATCGTGCCCTGGATGGACACCTTCCACTGTCCCCCATAACACTCTGCAACATTCTCCTTGGACATCAACGAGGACCCGCTCAGTACTCGTGGCCCTATCTCAGTGCACCACAAGTCACCATCTCTTCCGGGTGTGCCTGTGCTGGCCGCGGTGCATCCGGGGCCACTAACTCTGTGCAGCTCACGTCATGGACCCTTGCTGTTTGTACTTTAAACTTCTGATTGTCTGATCACTGTTGTAGTTGTTGACAGCACCAACCAACCCCTGTGGGGTTGCTTACAGTACCCAACACTCATCCAGCACAGGTGTTACTGGACGTGTGACCCTGTCAATAAAAGGTGCCGGGCGCATATGCCCATAACCAGTTCCACAAATTCTCTCAGTGTGTTTGTGTGGTCATTATGTATGCATGTGGGCCCCAGGCCATACCACATCACATTATGCGGTGTACAGGGTACGCAACCTTGTCACCTCAGGCTGTGGGGTAGACCTGGGACATGTAGCTGTTCTGGACCACCCTGTGAGCATAAGTGAGTGGAGTGGCATACGGCAGTACAGTGTAGGGGTGTGGTCATTCGATACGTGGCTCTGGGCATGGTTGAGTTTAGGCCTTGACAAGGAGATAACTGATGCATGTGTCTCTGATGTAGTGTCTGCGCCAGCCGTCACGCAATGTGCAATGTTGCCATATAGCATGCCAGCGGCCTCGGCCAAGAGGTACATGAGGGTGAGCAAGCCCGCCCAGGCTACGGGATCATACATGCCAACTACTGTGTGTGTTGCAATTTCCGCAGCATGGGCCAAAGGTCTACCCTCAACCACAGGGCGAGTTCAGCCAGGCATGAACTCTACATCGGTGTCTGCCCTGTTCTTACCATAGGCCTACACACACGTGTCTGCCCACCTTCAGCGCACAACATCACTGTGTCATTGTCAGGCTTGTGGACATGCGCAGACGGGCATGACAATGGTGTGCCGTAGGGGTGCAAGTGATGCAACCGCACTGCGCACACTAGTGAATAGGCATGGGGGAGGGAGGAGCAGCAGTGGGGCTACGTTATACACATTGATGCCGCTCATTTGCAACTAGCAGTACATGTCATACAGGAATCAGAAAGTCACACATATCAAACACCAATGAACCAGTGAGCCTGCCAACACATCATGCAGAATCACCTATTGACTCATATATCTCTGCACTGTCAGAGGTGACCAAGGATATGCACTATGCGCTTGGATGATGACGCTCCTCCGAGCCCTGAACACAGTCCCAGAGACAGTACAATTTGGCCCAAAAACACACAAGGGGCATCGTGGAACACACATTTGGTGTGTTGAAGTCACGTCTCAGGTGCCTGGACGTCACAGGTGGAAGGTTCCTGTACAGCCCTGAAATCTTGTGCAAGATGATCGTTCCATGTTGTGTGTTGCACAACATATGTGTATGCAGCAGGGCACAATGGATAACAGTTCCAGAGGCACTGGACGATGATGATGAAGATGAGGCAGTTGGACCACACCCCACTGCAGCCGCAGCAGGAATAGCCCGCAGGGACACCATCCTTGCAAATTTCTTCTCATGAGCACGCCCCATGGGGCAGTACAGAATAACCAGAAGCACAGCATGTGCAAATAAAATGCATTCCAAAATGACATTCCCTAAGTGCATGTCACTCATCTGTTCGGGCACATCACTCAGACAAGTATGAGTGTGACATGTGTTGATGACAGTTTTGTGATGTGTTCATGAATGGTGGGTGTGTCACCTCTGTGCAGAGGGGCTGTTTGGGGTGTCACATATTCGAAATGCCATTTCTGTGTGTCACAGTTAGTAGGGTATCCCACTCTTCGGTGTTTCACGTGCGTCCAAGATCATTCCCTTTTGGCTGCCATTTGTGACCTACAGGTGACAACAGGGTTCCTTTTGGGGTCAGTTATGTACCACCATGATGCAGGGATGCCCCTTGTGACTCAAGTCCCACAACATGGGCAACATGTACGTAAGCGGGAGTCACTGCCCCTACATTCATCCACGCTGTCATTATTGATTGATCATGGCAATACATGTCTGTGTGTAGGGGGGTTGCTTGTCCCTCTGCAATGTGAAGAGGAGATGCGGTTTCACTGTGTGTTCCATGCATGTGTCGGCATTGGCGCACCTTACATGCAGACTGCATGTCAATGTACATTGTGACTGTGACACATTTAAACCAGACGAGTGTGACAGCGATGCTAGAGCATAGAAAGGGCCCTGTTGCTCAAATTATCTGCTTATGAGGTAAATGGTCTGGGAGCTTCTGTGGGCCTGTATCTTAAGAAAAACACAAGCAAAGCAAGGTTTGTTTGTTTTTTGCTTTCGAGCAAGAGCCCTTCCAGGAAGCCTAAACGTAGGATTCGCTGAATTGGGAATGGCAGCAGAAACAATTATTATAGTTTGTATCAAACTGCTCAGAAATTTAGCCTGTAGCGCACATTAATTGTTGAAGTGGGAAATAAAAACACTGCTGGCGGACAAAAATGAGTGGTTATGACTTTTTTCTTCTTACTCATTCAATTGCATTCATTAATCACAAATTTATATGACACAAATGATATTGTGTGACTTTCTTTAATAAATCACAGGTTGCAATAACTCGATAGCAATATGAGAAAAATAAACCAAAATATTATGAAATGCAAGGTAAAATGCCCAAATTAGCTTGATATAAACAATTTAAGAACAAAGCACCGTAGGGCAGATTTGCAAGCCCCTTGTGTCACTTTTACGCCCCGGTTGCGTCACTTTTGTGATGCAGCGACATCGTAAAAAATGCGAAACATTGAGACACATTAACAACGTGATACATCTATGGAGATGCCTCACGTTGTAAAGCCCTGCGTCACATTATACCTGCGTCAGCTACAATGAATGCATGGTGGGCGCTCTGACGCAAAAAAGCCTCGTAAAAGTGACGCAGTGAAATATACAAGATTTCACTGAGTCACTTTTACGACGCCACTGCATCAAAACCTTATGCCTGCTTCAAGGAGTGATGCAGCAAGATTGAAATAGGCATTCCGAAGCATTGCTGGAGTTGCGTCGCGCTTGCGACACGTTTCCAGCAATGCATTGCCTTTAGTCCAATAGATGCTTCACGCATCTGTCACTCCTTGCGCCACGGTGCGCCGCATTGTAAATGCGATGCATCTATGGTGGCGCAGGGTTTTTTTGCGTGACGCAAATTAACTGACGCATCTCTGCTAATATGTAGAGATGCGTCAGTTCTTGTAAATCTGCCCCCACATATCGAGTATAGAATGCCAATACAATACATAAAATGCAGTATTTTACTTGTGTTATTACAATATATTGCAAGTTGTTCATACCATCTCGAGTAAGGAGAGGGTTCAGAGATTGTTCATGGGGATCAGTTAAATGTAAACCATCCGTTTAGCAAAGTTTAAACAGTCTTAAAGGCCAAATCAGGGCGAGTAAAATAAAGAAAGACCGTGGTGGCATTTGAAGTCAACAATCCAGAGACGGACAGCCATGTTTAAATTACAAAATGTAAAATTCAATGATTACATACAATTAACTTAACTTATGCTTACTTTGGATTTTTGAAAATTAAACCATTATTCTGAGCATGTATACGTTTTGCCATATCTTGACCTCCAGAATTACAAAAGCTGTTTTTAATATTAAATCACGTAAAGGAGATACATTTTCAGCTGATCATTAGAAACTTGTTAATTAATAACTGGGTTGTTAGTTTCACAGACGCAGACACCAAGCTGATGTAAACAAAAGCCAACTGCATTGAAATTACATGTGCAAGCAGCCTGATTAGATAGAGTGTCGAAATATAGTGATAGGGCAGTGGCGGCTAGTGACATTTGAAAGTGGTGAAAGTGAAAGTTCTAGATGAGTGCCTGCCGATACATTTTTGAAAAAATAGTGATCAAATAGGGTATCTCCAAGTATATTTGAGAAAGCAAGAAGTGACTTTGACAAGCATTTGTGGCAAACGCTGAGAAATGAATCTCCCAATCCCTTCGCTCTTAGAAACTGACCCTTAGTAAGTCAGGTTGTAACCTTAAAATAATTAATTTTGATCTTTCCCAAAAAAAAAAAATCCCTGCCATGGCAAAAATATCCGTCTGCTGCGTGAAGCAGTGAGAGGGGTCTTTCGCAGCTGGGGAAAACAGCCAGGCGCATATCTGCTGTCTTCCAAGTGCATTATTCAAGGACATCATAGGGATTTTCGGGGCCCTGATCCAAACATATTCTGGGAGCCTCTCTTTAGGACAGCTTTGAATTCATGATCAATTTCAGCTCATGCATGCCCACTTGGCCAGGTCACTCACAGTGCACAAGCACACTCATCCAAATTCTAAATGTGTTTACATCTAATATTCAGGACTAGAGGCGTGTGTTTTCAATATTGCAAAACAACAGAAGCTCACTAATGTTAATGCAAATAATCTCTATGACCACCCCCTCCCATTTCTCATTTGTGAGGTCCCGTTTTCTTTTGATCAAAAACAAACTTTTTTAAAAATGATGTTGCATGAAACAAAAAAACACAACATTTCTCTGCAAATGTCTGTAATAAGACTCCACACCCACATTAAAATAAAGGAAAAATGTATTTAAAACTGTTTCAGAATTATTTACTGTAAAAAAATGCCTCTGGCATTATCCAAGCTGAGTTGTCATTCCATAGCCCGGTGGGCCTGCAATTGCACAGTGTGGACTTGTGATGGGCCTGTCTGAGGGGTCATCATTGTCAGTTTTAAACAATGCAGCCTCGGGAGGGACAGGGCTTATTCAGTACACACCTGAGTCTGCCTGGAAATATGACGCTGCCAGGTGTAATTATTGGGGGGGCCCCTAAAAGGGAAAAACCGTGGTTAACGGGCTGGCACCATGCCAGCCTAGTTTATTAAACGTTAATGTGACACTTGCGTAAATGCGCAAAGCGCATGTGTCACAACTTCACAAGAACCTGCCTGACACCCGTGCCTGACTCAGGCATATCAGCAAGCTGGCGATAAAAAATTATCGCCGCTTTAGCGTCCGTTTTCGGACGAAAAGCGACGATAATTTTATCGCTTACCCAGCAAGGTCACGCTAATGTGTGATTCCTTGCTTTAGCTCCCTTTCCCATAACGTCCACCTTTGCATCTCTAATGAGATGCAAAGTGGGCGTTCCGTCCCAAAATAACTGGAGAAATGTCGCTAACCAAAATTTCTCCAATTATCAAGGGAATCGCTAACAGGCATAGCGATAAGAAAAGTAGCGCTAACCACAGTTAACGCTACTTTGCTTACGCCTGCTTTCACCCTGACTTAGCCATTATATCCAATGTAAGGTGGATATAATGGCTAAGTATGCCCTGCCTTATCAGCAAGCTAACGCCAAAATGTGTGAGATTATCACTGGATTTCCAGTGATAATCTCACTTTTGGCTGTTAGCGCAAGGAATTTTATCGCTATTGAGATAAGCGTTGCTGATAGCACGCTACCTCAGCGATAAAATTCCACGATAGCCGGAGATAATTATCCTAGCGCTAAGTGCGCTTAGCGATAATTATCGCCAGCCCTTGCTGATATGCCCCTCAGTGCGTCACAGACAGGCAGGCAGGTAGCAGGACTGGGGCAGGCTTCCGCATTTGTTTTAAAATGGTAAGTAACATTGCTACTGGTGTTACTTAGCATTTTAAAACATATGATGTATGCGGATGCTGGATGGCAAGGAAATAGTGTTTACGCAGCCCCCCCGCCCATTAAAGTAACCCGCCCCTGTGATAGAGGTTGGCGTAACTGGTGTAATTTCTCTTGCGTAAATACAGCAAAACTACTCACAATTGAGTGTAATTGTGTGAGAAGTGTAACCCAGCGTTTAAAGATATTTTCTTAGTGCAAAATGCTTACTTGCGTGTAATGGGTCTGAGGATGCATTTTACACTAAGAAAATTGCAGTAAATGCTACAGGACATGAACAGAAGTAGCCAGCTCTCTTTTGGTTTGTCATTTCCATGTTTCCTGTGGTAGGATTTTTGCCCCCAAATTACTCGTAATCACTTGAAGTGGTGTAATCATTTAGGGGCAGATTTGCAAGCCTTTTGCGCCACCGGTGCGTCACTTTTTGTGCCACTCTGGTGGTGACTTTTCCTGTCCTTGTAAATATGGCCTCTTTACATTTGCATGGATGGGGAGATCCATGGGTGTTGCTGTGGGTGTTCCCATGCAAGAGCGATGGAACCTGACACATGTATTCATTTCTCCTCGTTGTTTTCCTCTTTCTATGCGTGCTGCATTCTTCAGCACAAACAGTAGGAGGAAATCACCTCTGGTGATTGTTTATGTACAAGAAGGTGTCCCTTCCTGCTCATAAACAATCATTAACACAATGTCGTTTTGCAAGTTCTATGTGTGCTAGTGCAGCACACATAGAAGTTGTAAAACGCCATTTCTTATTGTTTATGAGCAGGAAGCTGACCCTTCCTGCACATAAACAGTCATCCCCGTGACGCAGGCATCCTTGAAGGGTGCCTGCGTTGCGCATGGCAGCAGTTTGTGTGCCATTGCAAGGGGTAATTTCACAGGAGTAATGTGCAATTACAAAAATTACTTTGTTTACTTCAACGTAATTAAACTTTCCCCCATGCCTTTTATCAACCTTCACCATCTGATAACCATCTTTGGATCCATTTCTGTCCATGGAAAAAACATGGCTAACCCTGCTCTTGAATTATCAGAAGGTTGATGATCCTAGATTTTGCAATGGATGTTTCAGTCGGACTGTGTGCTGTGAATGGTTCCCCTTTGTGTGCCTGTTAAATACCAAGAGGGCCACAGGGTGCCGTCAACTTTGGGGAGAAAGGACACAAAATGGATGAAGTATTGCGAAATTGTGAACTAGTATATAGAAAAGGGTGCTTCTAATTTCGTTTTCTATATAGTTGTCTACGTGCACCTCCCACTGACAGCAGATTGAGGTCTGCATGGCGAGTGAGTGAAATTTTTGATGATGGAGCATGCAGTAAGATGGTAAACAAGTCTGTCCAACACTCCTCTTCGGAGATGGCAAAGCCTCTAGAGGCAACTGGAGTTCAGTGATGAAACTCCTTGGACAAACATGAGGCAGGAATTTCAGCGGGCTGCATGCATGGTAGCTGTCAGTGCCAACTGGTCACACCCTCTTGCTTGACAGAATGACCTGATGGGAAACAACTATTAGAACACGGCTGTTACTGCGCATAGCCTTTAACATGCATGTGTTACAAAGCATGCATCATTACCACGCATAGCCTTTACCACGCATGCCTTTACAACAAATTACATTGTAAAGGTATATGTGGTGAGGGCATATGTGTTGAAACGGTGAAAAAGGCTATCGGTGTCATTAGAGGAAATGAAGAGACAACTCAGCTTTCTCGTTATGACCTGTGCCGCACCTCAGAAGAGCTGCTTTGTCGTTGTGGAGAACTACGGGGGATTGGGCCTGGGCAGAGCGCTATGGGTTTAGGGCTTTGGGCTGGGAGTGATTTTCTTTTAATGATTGGAGTACAGGGGGAGGCTGTGCTGGGGTCTGATTTTAGGCCTCAGGGCATGGGTAGGGTATTTGTTTGCAAGGGCAGGTGGTCAGGGGGTTCATGCAGGGATCCAATTGTAGGTTTCAGGGCAGGGGATGGGTTTTATTTATGAGGACTGGGGTCCAGGGGGGTCAAGCTGTGGTACACTTTTAGGACTCAGTGCAGATGTTGGGTATTTTTAAAAAGGGATGGGGCTGGGGGCACTTCTGGGACCAGTTTTAGGACTCAGGACAGGGGTCAGAGAAAACATTTACAATGCATATGCCTTTATTATTCATGCTTTTACAATGAACTGTGTTGTAAGGCATGCGTGGTGAAGGCATATTGTTGGTAATGCTAAGGAAATTTACGTTGTAACACATGCATGGTAACGGCATGCACTGCAACGGAATGCGTAGTATCGCCATTCATCCTGACCTGAACAATGTTGTAGCAGAAACCACTGCAAATTGTCATGATGGAACACCTCCCCCCAGTAGCAAACAGTTATCACAGGAGAATAGAAATGCAAGAGTTTGAATAAACTGTTCAGAGCAGATCCAGATGCTTCCTATGGGTCCCAAAATGTAAAGGGCAAATCCCTTGGTACAGTTCTGATACTGGGTCCCAACACACCATACATTCCCTCAACCAAGAGCTTACAGTTTAAACCAAACACCTATAGGCTGGCAGGATGGAGATGCTCTTTGGACCAGGATGTACTTAGGATCAGCAGGTACTGGCCAGGCAGGCTGGATGGGACAAACAGGTGATTGGCATCCCAGCCAAAGTAGTTTTAATACATCAAAAAGACGGACGCAGTCAGAGAAGTGCTTCTCTCTTTCTACATGCCAGCCATCTATGTGGTGGCATCCATATTCCTGAGAAAATAAATCACCATAGCAGTCTTTCCCCTCTCAAGGCCCCTTCAGAAAGCCCCTAAGCCTTGTCCAAAGTCACCTATATGGACTCCCTTTTGAGAGTGTTTGTCAGCTCCAGCCAGTCAATCCCTAAGAAAGACATACCTCCAACCAATGGGCATCTTGATTCTGTCAGTCCATATTTGCCTTGGTGTAGCTATGTGATGCCATACACATTGCCAGATCTCAGAAACCAAGGGTTTCGTAGGCCTTGTTCTCTGTTAATAACCATTAATGTTAAACAAAAAGGTGCTGCTTGAGGACCTGCCTCAAAGTATTCTAAGGACAGGGACTAGAAAAGTTAGATAGGGTTATATTCAGTCTGCCATATCTGGTGTTGTGCTGACTGAGGCAGTGTTTACCATCAGTACTAAAATTAATAACTTGTGGAATGTACATATGTTGAATGCATAGCGCAGGCCCTGGAGTTCGAATATGGGGTGTAAATTAGAGTCTTTTGTGGGTCCACTAACGTGTTTCTTTTTTTATGGTAAAAACAGCTTTATTGAGAAATGCAAACAATAAAACAGGTAACAATAACAAGTGGCAATATAAATTAAAAATTAGCATACAAATTTGTCACTAAGAAGAGAATATGTTTAACAATTGTTTAAATATATTGGGAAATAAGGGAAGGAAGGAAAGAGGGAAAACTAATAAAAGAAGACCAATCCTGACAACTTCTTAAAATATAAGGTGTGAAATTCGAGTTACAATATATAAACCAGAAAAACGTATTATTAAGAAATAATATTTAGCAGAGTAATACAATATTAATGGTGGCTTAAAATTTTCAGAATAAGAGTCATGGAAATTCCAATTGACCACACACAGTGTTTTGAAAACAATTAGTAGAATTATGAGCAACACTGTTTAAAAAAGAAGTCAGTGGTAACCAATACTACTCTCCATTAACAGTAAGGCAGTATGAAGAAGTGAAAGTAGTATATAAACTATGATAATGACAAACATTATACCACCAAGCTATATAAGATATGTTCAAGGAACACTTTCAGTGGAAAGCCAAAGCCAACATGAAGTCTAACAATGTTAAATTAATAAAGGGTGAGTCGATATCTTCAGATAAACTACCTAGAAAAAGTGTCAGGGGAGATAATGGAGATTGTAAATGAAAAATGCAGGTAATCTGAGACCACACCTTGTCCTAAAAGGAAGCAGTAGGAGGACAATGAAATGATAAGTGTATGAGATCCCCATTATAATAATCAAAGGACCAACATTTCGGAGATGTGGTTATGGAGAACTTGGCTATTGTAGAAGGGACAAGGTACAAATTGTGATATAGAAAAAACAATGATTGAGAGGTAGAGGCCATTCTGAAGTCATATACAATTTATCCCATAACTTATTCCAACAGGGAATAGTCCAGGTACATCCCAAATCAGACTCCTATTTACTCTCCATCTTAGATTTAAGTCTAGTGGAAGTAGAAGTGTGAGGACGTCTGTAAATAGGTGATGTTTTAGCAAAAGAAGTAAGAATCACACCAATAGAAGACTGCGATGAAGTAGAAGAGGGAGGGTCTGGTAATTAACTTAGGACATCTAAAAGAATATTTAAGAGTAGAAAAATTGCAGGTAAATAGGAACGAGGACAAATAAATAGAGGTTGAAATTATATGAAAGAAAGAGGATCATCATTAGAAAATAAGTTGTTAACCCTTATAATACCTTTTTCTCTTCAGGAAGGCCAAAACAATGATTTATTATTAATAGTAATGTGATTGTTATACCAAAGGAAAGAGTAGAAAAAGTAAACACTAGATACAATATACGGCTGATAGACAGGTTTTAGGACAGCACAAGTATGTTTAATTAGCGAGAAGCAGCGAGGGAGATTTTAGAAGAGAAGGATAACATTTCTTTGCGTGAAAATGGAGCTAGGAAAAAACATTTTATGAACAACCATAAAGATGTAAACAAATTATTTGGAGAAGAAAGATATCTAAAAGCTTGTCTTCAGCAAAAACCTCTATGGTAGAACCGAAGATCTAGAAAGTTAACACCATTCTCTTGCTTAGACTTGCAAAGATAAGTAAGAGAAATTCTAGATTTTCTAGTATTCCACACAAATTTAGATAATTTGCAATGATTTTTTTTTTTAAGTGTAGCCGGTATATATATAGGGGACATGGAAAGTACATATAAAACCATGGGCAGAATCATAATTTTTATGGAATCCAAACGACCCCACCAGGAGAGAAAAGGAGGGTTCCATGAGGGAAGGAGTTCATCAATGTTATCTAAACAATCATTGGTATTTACAGTGACAGAATCATCAACATCATCAAATAAGCTATATTCAGTTTGCCAAGAACCATCAAGCGTATAAATACAAAAATATGTGTATAATTAAAAGTCTAAAATTCAATTTGTGCAATATAAAAGGTAAGTCGATAGAAGAGGCCATTAACATTTTCTCACAGGTTTAAGAGATCAAATAAAAAGAAAGAAATCAGTTATAATACCAAAGGTAAGGTGGCATTCTTGTATTATAATATCTGTGCAAATCTAGCAGAGGACTAATGTATCCTTACTTAGTTTAGTGGGCGTACAGTATTTTAATCTAATTGAAGAGAGTTGCATGAACCCCATCTATCAGAATTCAATTCTAAGAAGGGAGTAATGTACTCTTCCTCTTGCTAGAGTACAACATTACAGTGTTCGTGCTAAACATTGACTAAAAACTGACTTACAGAAAAAAATATTTTTTAAATTCTATAGGCAATTTTGTAAGAATTAACCTTCAAGCTTAAACAGACAGGGTGTATCCATCTCCTGAGGGGGCCATGGTATTCTGGGAAGAAAAACAAAATGTGTACCTCTGTCTGAGGAACTTCCCCACAGGCAATGCATTTGTCCGAATTGCGCTCCTTTGCCCACTTACTCATAAAGGTTTTTAGTGGCAGGCTTCCCAAACAAAATCTCACAAACAGACTTTTGGCCAGGGGGAGAGAAATTATATCAAGAAAAATGTCAAACTTTGGGCTAGGCTTGAATTCAACAAATTGGTTTGGTCAGATGATCTAAAGAAGCCGTTGCTAGCTGTTGGTCATGCAGGAAGAATACCTGGTTTTGAGTACAGCAACCTCAGACTTTCCAATTTTCTACGGCCTAATCCAGAGTCTGCTTAGCCCCATTCTCCTACACCATGTTGAAATACATTGTAACGAATGTATCCCTATACTTTATTAGTTCCTGGGTAGACCAGATACGATCCCAAAGCATCAAGGGAGTTAGGTGTGCCATATCTGCATTAAGCTTCTATCAAAGTCCAAAAAAAGTGGAATTAGCGGAGTACTTGAAGGAACACAGATACGTGATCTGATCAATTTATTCTCCTCCACTGTTAACTTCTGCATACCCCCAGACTTCACCACCAAAAAGTGCAGCACCCCGGGCTTTGGCTTGATATATCTTCAAAGCTGGGGAAAAGGTTCTGGACAAGATCTTTTTTACGCAATCTTAGAATTGCTTTGGATCAGACGTAAGGTGCTTTTTCTAAGCTGGGATTCTCAACTAAGCTTGTCAGTCAGGTTGACACCCAATGAGAGATTCTTTAATGGACAGGGGAAAATCAGACCCCCAAATATTTACCAAATATTTACCCTTGGAAGAATTTCTTAGAAAACCCCTGGGAGTGAAAAGTTGGCTAAGGCTGAACATGGTAAGTGGAAGGATTTCAGTTTTATCTGAATTAATCTTAGAACTTTAAACTGAAGAAAAGGCAGCTACTTCCTGGAGCAGGGCCGGTATAGATTGCTCAGGATTAGATATGAAAAGGAGTATATCATAAGCATTAGCTGAGAGTTTTAGGTAGTTATCTCCATATCAGAAACCATTAATTTCTGCTTTATTTTTAATACGGGAACAAAAAGGTTCCAAAGTCAAAACAAATAAAAGAGGGGATAGTGGACAGCCTTGACAAACTCTTTGTTTTAATGGAAAATAGCTGAAGAGCTTCCCATTAAATAAAGCTGATGCCATGGGGGATTGATAAAGTAAAGATATGAGTGAGATAAAATGAAGACACAGTCCAAGTCAATACAGATATTTAAGTAGGAAGGACCAATCTATATGATCACATGTTTTCTCAGTATCTATAGAGATTGCTGCCAAAGGATAAAAGAGAGAGAGAGAGAGAGATGAGACATTGTTGAGAACATTAAAAAATAATCTAGACTCATCAGATGTAAAGCTTCCTTTAATAAAGCCTGCTTGTTCCTTACCAATCACCAGAGGCAAGAAGGGTTTGAGACGCAATGCTAATAACTTGGCAAAAATCTTATAATCCAAGTACACCAAATAAATTGGTCTATAGCTCTTACAAAAGATGAGTCTTTGCCTTCTTTATGACTAAGCCAAATAGTGGCCTCCTGAAAAGTGCCATTTGTTGAACTTGAGTTAAAAAGGAATTAAAAAAGATGCCATAGCTTGGAAAGTAAAAAGTTAGAAAAGTGAAGATAAAATATAACCCTAAACCCATCAGGTCCTGTTTTTTTACCTTTCTTAAGAGAATTAAGCGCTTTCCAACAAAGAGATATCAGGTTCAAGATCAGAAAAAAATATATGTTCCCTCTTAGATTTTTTGATTTAATTCACATAAGTATCAATCTGAGATGGAAGGGGTGAATTTTCAGGTGTATAGAGCGGTTGATCATAATTTACAAATTCAGCTAAATCTCACTGTCTTTGAAAACAGGGATGCCAGTGTCAGTGGTTATGGTATCTAGTAAAAAAGTGTTGTTTGCGTACTTTCAAGAAATCAGCCAAAAGCTTCCCCATTTTATTGCAAGCCCCATAAAGGCAAGCACTATTAAGAAGAAGAATGAAGGAAGCCCTATCTGTGGTGATCTTATTAAGATTGAGTTTTGCCCGTACACGTTCTTGTAAATTCAGTGCTGAAGAGAAAGAATAGTAATGATGTTCTAGACGTTTAATATTAGATAACAGGAACTGGTGCTGCTTAGCATAGAATGTTTTCTTTTTGGAAACCAAATCAATAATGTGAATTTCTATGGTTTTGTACGAGAGAAATGTCCAACTAACTATAGCATCCCTGATTATTATGTTTTTTTCAGTGAATTTCAAAGGTTTTTTCAATGTTAATTTCTAACTATGCATACAGAGAGAGCACATGTGAAGAAAGTGGAAGAAAGGTGCAGAAAGAAGCAAGAGAAATGCAGAAAGAGGCAACAGAAGTCCAGAAAGGCGAAGAAAGGTGCAGAAAGAAGCAAGAGATATGCAGAAAGAACCAACATAGGTGCAGAAAGAGGCCTTGTTCCAAACTCATTCTGTGCCTCCAACTTTTTGCTGACTAGTACTGGTGGTAACTGACTCTGACTAACCAGGTCTGGAGTGAGTGCTGAAAGACACTTAGAATACAGTGAAAACACCTACATACAGTAGGGTACACTATGGGTTGGGGTACCCCTATGATTGGCATGACTCCCCCTGTAAGGTGAAGTACATAATAGGGCAGGGGGGTTAAAACTACCTCTAAGACAGAGGTGCAGAAAGATGTTGGTGCTGAGCGATAGGGTAGAAGCATTTACCGATGCTGCTCAGCACAGTACAGGGGCCCACTGATGCTATAACAGAGTATAACCTCGTGTCACGTTAGACACAACACTTAACGTTCTATGTAGTGCTGTACACCATGGTCTTTGAGGCATGCATCATACCACACGTCCAGGAGGAGGCTTTCCAGCACAGTACAAGCTCTGCGGGTGCTACACAGAGTGGTGCACTTGCATGTGCATGCAGTTCAGAAGGTTACAGAGTCATACCGGTAATAGGCCTTTCAAGGCATGTGCAAAGAGGGTTCTAGCTCAGGGCCTGAGCCTTTCAGGGGCCCCCAGAAACACTAGCTCTGTTTTCCACACATGCCCATCCTGATCACCTTGAATGATTCTTAAACATACCATTTTCCATTTATTTTAATTTTACTATGAATGATGTGTGACAGTCTATTACAGATATTTAGCAAAAAACTATATGCATCAATTTTTTTTAAATTATTAGAAATAAGTCAGTGTGATTTGGAAAGTATGAAATATATTTTAATTAATTATCAATAAAAGTTTTGCTTTAAGTGTTTGTCTAATTTTATTTACAAAAGTATTTTTAAACTACTGTTTTTAATATACTCTGTGCGCGACCCCACCCAGCATGTATTTCTAGGGTCGTGCCGTGATCGCGCCGGGGTCGCGACTTCGGCGTATTTTCAAACTTGAAAAAATTACTTTTAAAAGTTTGAATATGATATTAGAGTGAACAGTTTTGCTAATATACTTATTAAAAGTTTATAGAATTTTTTATTTATAGTGTATAATCATGTATACGATATTTCGCGGGTGCGCGATGGGTGTGTGATGGGTGCGCGCACCCTACGCGACTTCATGTCAGCACAAAAAAAAATCTGATTAGTTTAAATCAATTTCATTGTAGTAGAGGGAGGATCCATTCTTCTGATATTCTCCTTACTTTTTGTCTTTCATAGAGGCAAGACCTGTTTCCTGCTTCTCTTTATTATTATACCTTTTTGTGTGTTTCTTTATTTTTCAACAACTATGGCTTCCAGTCCATCTTCAGTTGATCCTTTGGCCATTGAGGAGGAAGAACAAATGGCAGAGCGTGGCAAAAAGAGGAAGGAAATCATTGTCTGGGCCTTCTTCACCGTTCCTGAGGGCGAATAAAAGGTTAACATCCGAAAAGTTACCTGCATAATTTGCCAGAGAGTGCTGTCAAGAGGATCAGACAAAAATATTCATGCGGTACCAGCAGCATGAAAAAACATCTGGAGACTCTACAACCAGTTCACCTGGCAAGAGAGGAGAGGAGAAGAGAATTAAATGCTGCTGCCGAACAAGATCCAAATGCTCCATCTACTTCAGCACAGCTTCCAACCACTCCAAGACCCAACATTCTGCCTGAATTTTTAAATGCTGCAGTTAGTTGCATAAAGTGCGACACTAAATTGTGCATTGGAGACTAGTGTGTGGACATTATCTCTGCTGCTATAGAAGCACATAATTGTTAATTTTTTTTTATAATGTGCTTTTGTTTTTGTTGGAGAGATTGTTTCCGGATCTTCATCTTTATCTGTTGTTTTTAAAATAAAAAACACACACAAAAAGTTACAAATGTTTAAAAATAACATTTTTTTTTAATTGTTCCAAAAAAAAGAAGGTTCTTAGGGAACCACATCTACTGGTTAAAAATTACTTAAGTGATTGCGGTGATTGGAGATTTGCATTTCTGCTATATGGTTATTTTATGAATGTTTGGGTAGTGGTAACATGATGAATAGTGCCTGGGTCATTGCATGAGTACATGGGTAGTGATTGGATGAATAGAGTACTGCATGGAAAGTGCCTGAGTGAATTTATAAGTGCTTGGATATCGGCGGAGTGTTTGGATAAGTACATGCTGCTGGCTGGGTGACTGGAGGAATGCACGGGGAGTGACAGGGTGATTGCTGGACTGGATGGGTACTACCCGGGGAATTGAAGGTGTGAATGAGTAGTGTGTAGGTGGTTAGAGGTCTGCATGGGTAGTGCACATGTGATTGTAGCACTGCATGTGTTAGGGCCTGGGTGATTGCATGAGTACATGGGTACTCACTGGATGATTAGAGTACTGCAAGGAGAGTGCCTGAGTGAATTAATAAGTGCTTGGGTATTAGCGGAGTGATTGGATTACTACATGGTACTGGCTGGGTGACTCGAGAAATGCACGGGGAGTGACAGGGTGATTGCTGGACTGGATGGGTACTACCTGGGGAATTGAAGGAGCAAATGAGAAGTGTGTAAGTGGTTAGAGGACTGCATGGGTAGTGCATTGGGGATTGCAGCAGTGCATGTGTTAGTGACTGGGTCATTGCATGAGTACATGGGTAGTGACTGGATGATTAGAGTATTGCAAGGAGAGTGCATGCTGAATTTATAAGTTCTTGGGTATTGACGGAGTGTTTGGATTAGTACATGGTAGTGGCTGGGTGACTGGAGGAGTGCACAGGGAGTGACAGGGTAATTGCTGGACTGCATGGGTACTACCTGGGGAAATGAAGGAGCGAATGAGAAGTGTGTAGGTGGTTACAGGACTGCAAGGGTAGTGCAAAGGGGATTGTAGCAGTGCATGTGTTAGTGCCTGGATCATTGCATCACTACACGGGTACTGACTGAATGATTAGAGTACTGCAAGAAGAGTGACTGAGTGAATTTATATGTGTTTGGGTATTGGTGGAGTGATTGAATTAGTACATGGTACTGGCTGAGTGAGTGGAGAAGTGCACGGGGAGTGACAGTGTGATTGTTGGAGTGCATGGGTAGTACCTGGGAAAATGAAGGTGCGACTGAGCAGTGTGTAGATGGTTAGAGGACTGCATGGGTAGTGCACATGTGATTGTAGCACTGCATGTGTTAGTGCCTGGGTCATTACATGAGTACATGGGTAGTGACTGGATGATTAGAGTACTGCAAGGAGAGTGCCTGAGTGAATTTACAAGTTTATAAGTGCTTTGGTATTGGCGGAGTGTTTGGATTAGTACATGGTAGTGGCAGGGTGACCGGAGGAGTGCACGGGGAGTGACAGTTTGATTGCTGGAGTGCATGGTTAGTACCTGGGAAAATGAAGGTGCTAATGAGCAGTGTGTATGTGGTTAGAGGACTGCATGAGTAGTGCACATGTGATTGAGGCACTACATGTGTTAGTGCCTGGGTCATTGTATGAGTACATGGGTTCTGACTGGATGAATAGAGTACTACAAGGAGAGTGCCTGAGTGAACTTATAAGTGCTTGGGTATTGGCGGAGTGATTTGATTAGTATATGGTACTGGCTGGGTGACTGGAGGAGTGCACGGGGAGTGACAGTGTGATTGCTGGAGTGCATGGTTAGTACCTGGGACAATGAAGGTACAAATGAGCAGTTTGTAGGTGGTTAGAGGTCTGCATGGGTAGTGCACATGTGATTGTAGCACTGCATGTGTTAGTGCCTACATCATTGCATGAGTACATGGATACTGACTGAATGATTAGAGTACCGCAAGGAGAGTGGCTGAGTGAATTTATAAGTGTTTGGGTATTGGTGGAGTGATTGGATTAGTACATGGTACTGGCTAGGTGACTGGAGGAGTGCAAGGGGAGTGACAGTGTGATTGCTGGAGTGCATGGTTAGTACCGGGGAAAATGAAGGTACAAATGAGAAGTTTGTAGGTGGTTAGAGGACTGCATTGGAAGAGCACATGTGATTGTAGCATTGCATGCGTTAGTGCCTGGGTCATTGCATGAGTACATGGTTACTGACTGGATGATTAGAGTACTGCAAAGAGAGTGCCTGAGTGAATTTATAAGTGCTTGGGTATTGGCGGACTGATTGGATTAGTACATGGTACTGGCTGGGTGACTGGAGGAGTGCACAGGAAATGACAGTGTGATTGCTGGACTGCATGGGTACTACCCGGGGAATTGAAGGTGTGAATGAGCAGTGTCTAGGTGGTTAGAGGACTGCATTGGTAGTGCAGAGCTGAATATAGTAGTGCATGGGTAGTGTTTGGGTTACTCACCTTTTTGATAGTAGATATGAAAGTCATTGAAACCATTTTTTCTGTTGTTTTATATAATCTATATTTTAAAAAGTTTCAAACTTTAGAATTTTGGTCTGTAAAAGAGAAGGAAAAATAACGTTAGAACTTATAATATTATAGTTTAAAGTACACAACATAATTTTACAATTACATATCATATTCAATTTGCCTTTGTTGCTGTTCTCAGAATCTATTGAATTTCACCATATACAGTGATTTCAATGTTGTTCATCATGTAACAGTGGGCCAAAAAATACAATCAATAAGATTCTTAAAAAACAAACTAATCTGTGTTCAAAATATTGACAACAAACTCAACTATCTGTTCACATTTCCCAAAATAAACAGCCTCAATAACATTACATAAAATACAAAGATCAAATACATGAAATTCTTCTTTCTAAAACAATTTTCTAAATACAATATGAAAGAACAGAAATGATAATTGAATCAGCAACTCTTGATATCTTCCCTATAGTGTAAACGATGTTCCTGAACTCATTTGCAGTGAGAATACCAAAAACAAGCTTTGGCATAGCCAATAGGTCTCGCATTTGGGACCTTATAATTGTTTAGCTAGTGCTATTAGCTTTACCAATGTATTTAAGCTATGTTGTACAGCAATGCGGCTGCCAGTGCTCCCCCAGTGCCAAGACGGATCCGTATCGGGCTATCCATTTTTAACTTCAGGGTGGAGGGGAAAAAAACTTAACTCTGCAATTGTAAAACCCATCACTGCTTTTGATGTAATTTCAAAGAAACTAATTTTTCAGTTTTACATAGTACAACCATGGAGCGCTTTACAAGAGCACCAGTTGCATTGCACATGAACATAGTCACGTTGTGAATCACACCATCTCAGGCTCAAACCGGTTTTCTCAGCTCGAACGTAGGCTGCTCTAGCCTTACGCCATAACCTCGCCCACAAAAACGGAAGCATTTTCAATTTTATATACAATTAATTCATACTTGTTGCTTATTTACCTTATAAAATTTCCAACCATTGACAAAGCCAGTAGCCCTGGCTGGTTGTAGGTGTAATGTTACTTGATGTGCTATATATCTGGATGAATGGACAGACGCAGCAAAATACCAGCCAGGCAGAGCCTATGCTAAGCACAGGTTTTTAGATTAAGTATTTTAAGCCATACCCCTATAACATTGGCCACACCCCTACGAGAGACCCCCCTCAACAGTTTTTTCATCCCACTTAAAGCCCTGTTGGTAAAGACATTATTATATCCAAGCTGCCCTGTCGGTTCGGAATTAGTATGACGTCACTTTCATACTCTTCCGTGGGTGACGTCAAAAAGAAGTACACAGGCTGCAAATAATACACCAAGCCTGCTCCTCACCTGCCTGCCATGCGGGTTGGTTGTGTTACCCCTCTTCTGCCTTGGCCAAGTCTCTGGTTTAGTGTTTTAGCATTGTCAAGGTGCAGGAAGGGGTGTCCTTGGCTTCCAGCTCCGAGCAGCATGCCCGAGCCGGCTGCATAAGTGCAGTCATTTATAAATGAGGGGGAAAAAAATGCCCATATGTGGGAGCATCTGGAGAAGGTTAGCCTCTCATCGACAGGGGAGAAATATTGCCGTATGGTGGAAAGAAGGAAGAAAAAAATCGGTTGCAGTGATGCAAAGAACAAATTGAGCGGTTTGAGATATATAAAATCATGTTTTTTTCAATTTGTGCAATTGTGTTTTTTTAATTCCATCGATCTGAAATATTCCAGAGGAGTCGTCAGTAAAGTTACTTCAAACCAAAAGCAGTCACACGCCGAGGGGACCAACAGCCCCTCTTGTGAGGTTACAGAACAAGTCTACCATCGGGCTGTGCAACATCTGTGTCGGACAGGGAAGGCGTACTTACTCACCCGATGAGCGACACAGAGCACCCTCTTATAACTCCATGGTAGCTGCACCCCTGTGTGATGATAAACCAGATGTAAATGCCATATACGGAGCACTTGTGTGATAAGTAGCCTCCCAAACTAGCACACAACAAATAATACACAACAGCCCTGGGGACCCAACACCCAATGGCATAACTTACAACGACGGGGCCCCCTGCAGAACGTGGTGACCCCCCCCATACCTCACAGGCATGCACAGAACTTGGGGTGCATGGAGGCCCCCTGGAGAGTGGGGCAGTTCTGAGTCACAAATACAGCACCCCCCACCCCCCAACAACACCTTGAAGCTACCATAGTGACACCACGCTCAGCCCTGCAGTCACAAACACCCACTGAGAAACAGCAAACAACCGGTGTGACCGAGTTCACTTCCACCCTGATGGAAGACAGGCCCGTGTCAGCGTATCTACAGGCAGAGGGGCAAGACCACCCCCACTAACAAGTGAGAAGGGCATGTTCAGCCCTTCCCTTGCAGGGTGCATGTGCACTGCTGCTGACACAATGCACAACCTGCTCTTGCTGGGGCCCTCAGGAGGCCAACAGAGCCAGCCAGCTGTGAGCACATGCAAGCATCCTGCATGAGGCGGGCGGCTGGAGGCAACAGGGTTGTGTCCAGCATAGAAATTTAGTCTTTAAATCCTATGCAGTTGTGTGCAGTGTGACCAGCCTCACGTGACTCTCAATGCACCATTTGCCATTACTGTTGTAAACAACATCCTTAAGGCTCAACACCTGCACTAGCCTGTATACTAGTGTTTAAAACCTGTAAAGTTATGACTAAAACATTTGACAAATGGGCTTAGAAGTGTACAGTTAGGCACTACCACTACCACTACCGTGCCCTGCACTGCGCACGTCCATCTGGCCTCGCCCACCCTGGAGAGACGCTGGCCTTCTGTTACTACACTCCAGCTCTGCTTGTGACAACCCAGCCTCTAGGCACAAGCGTCCAAGTCTGCACAGCCAGATTTAAATTCACTGCATGGCTCAGTTTATCAGAGGAAATAATTCTCCTCTTGGCCTGGTTTTGATTTTCTAGTTCGTCCAGACCTAACACTGGAATTAAAAAGCATGTCAACTCATCTGAACATGCCAATTCACACTTCATTTGCTTGTATCATCAGGTAGGGATAGGTTAGAATGTCATTAAAAACTGTCATTTCTTATGCTATTCGCCATTTTAAATGTATGTTTTAAAGGGGAAAATACAAACTTTTACTCATTTTCTAATTCGGAAAGTGGCTTTAGGCCAAAAAAACCAGCCATGACTTAGAATGATTGCCAGGCAGCAAAACTGATGAAAGTGCAGGGCCAAAACCAGGCCAGATGTCAGCAGGAGGAACCATAGATGTGTCGAGAACCTTCACTAAATCAAACACAAAAGGGAGATGGGATGTCACGAGAACACCCACGACTACCCAATGAAAAGGTGCGAAGGCTCCAAGTTGTATTTCCGTCATCTGAGATGGTAAATTATGCCTACTGTCAATCAGACGTGCAGAACTGCCTTTCATTAAAAACATTGGCTTTTTTAATCTTTTGTCTCACACTATTTTATGTTTTATTCACTCATTATGAAAAAAAACTGAAAGGCTCAGAATTTGAATGAAAAACCTTGGATGCATACGGGCCAGATGTCCAAATGCCCTCAGTTCTTGACTGAGGTCGGTGCCCAATCGCATGTGGTCTAGGAATAATGAAAACGGCAATTTTAGATTTGGCTTCAACTAAATTCAGCATACAACAACCCATCGCAGTAGAAGAATACAGTTTTAATACACTCATTTGCAACTGCATTTCTGTAGTGCTTCAAAACCATGACAAATTGCTGGAGTGCTTTTGGTGAGCAGGCAGCACGCTACTCCTAGCACCATGAGTGAGAGCTCACAGGGATGAAGAGTGTCGACCTCTACTTTTAAACAAGCGCGTTCCTCGCGCTAAATTGAAGCAGCAGGGGGAGGGGCGAGTAAAAGCATTTCACTTGCGAGAGCGAGAAGCGCCAGGTGCGATAATTGCTACCATATGGCGCTGCGCACTCCAGCAAGTGAATCTCCACATGTGCACGCGTTGCCATTGAAGGCAATGGAACACGTGCACGTTTTTGGCTGAAAAGCCAAAGCGCTTGCAAAAGGTCTTTTTGCCTAAGCAACGCATGCGCGCTGCGTAGGCGAGACCTAATAAACTTCTTAATTCTTATAGACATCTTCCCAATAAGCCGAATGATCTCAAAACTTTGGCATCAAAAATATTAGGTATTAATTTGGTAATTCTCTAGGCAGCCGAAATTTGAAAAGCAAATGGGCATCATTACAATGTGTCCATCCTTTATTGCACTTTGAATACACAGTGTATTGTCTAGATGTTGTAGAAGGTCCATCGTGGAAAATAATTGCTACTGCTTTGAAAGTTCTTCCTGATATTGATAGTTGACTTGCCACAATTTTTTAATTTTAGTTTCAAATTTTCTTCCATCTGCTCTACAACGTTGTATCATTAAAATGATATAGTGTCCAAATCTTTATATAAATATTGTTGATAACATTTCTGATTTGCACTGACTACACTCCATATTTTGATTAGCTGATTTAACTAATTTGTTAAAAGACACTGTTTTACAATCTGGTATTGTCAAAAATATTAATCTTTCAGTGTCTATGTTAGTGGTGGAAGTAAATGTACAATCTACACATTTATGTTCCCATCTGTAACAAAGTCCAAACAGATTTTCAATTTGTATTCCTTCATCTTCCAATACTGCAAGCATAAACATAAGAAATTCCTGAGCATCTTGCTGTACATTCTGTGTAAATCGTGAAGAACCAGAACATATATCCAGAAGATTCCGAATGCCAGAAACACTTTGGATTTTAGTTTTATCAGTTCTCAAGTTTTCAAAAAAGAATGCAACAAGGAGCAAAACCTTTTTTCTTGATTCTCCATGATTTGCTGTTGGAGATTTTCTAGAAAAATACGACGTTCACAACTACCTTAGCATAACCGTTTATACCTGAACCATTTTCTAACTGATATCCTACAATATCTTCAACACTGTCCATTTTTTTTTCTTTGGAATATCAACATTCTGTTGATTTCTTTTCTTATTTCCAACCTCACTACCCAGTTTCTCATATGCTCGATTTCTATTTTTTTCTTTTATTTTTTTTTTATATCCTCATTTGCCTTTGACCCCCGCAAACTGGTAATCTGCCGGTCTCCACTGTTACTCGCTATGGAGAGGTAGGTTTATTTAGGGGTATTGCCATATCGCCAACCTACCAGTTGTACACCTGCATCCAACCTGTTGCTAACCTCTTGCTGTTTATGAGAGGGTGGTCATGCTCTCTACCAATTGTGAAAAAAACAGGGACCAGAGTTGTAAATAGAACCGTCCTTAGATCACTATTATCTGATGACCCAGTGACACCAAGGGGGATCCATCCATCTCGGTCTGAGAGCTTCCCAAGAGGCCTAATCATAGGACAAAAAAGAGGAGATGATCTTTACAAATTACATGGACAAATTTAATTATTCTACTGTCTGAGCTGGAAGCCATTTTAACAGACAGTCCCAAATTGCTCTCTTCTTACTATTTTTCAATCTGGCCAATTCCATTATAGATGTTTTATAGACTGATGAAAGCCATTCAGAATGTGTGGGAGGCGAAACCTCTACCCATTTCCTGCATATTTCTCGTCTAGCGAGCAGAATAGCAAAGAGGAGAAAACTCCTAGTATGTCTAGTGATTTCCATTTGAATACCAAAGATTATTAGGCTAAGGGTGATATGGACTGGCTGTCCTAAGATAGACGTAAGAGTGGAGGACACCTTTTGCCAGAAGTCCGAGATAGCCGGACAGGTCCAAAACATATATGTGTCCAGAGCCCTTTCCATATTACATTTTTTACATCTTGCCGGTGGATCGTTGGACAACTTGGAGAGTCTAGCAGGGGACAGATAAGCCCTGTGCGTTGTGAAGTAGTGATTTCTTCTCAGCCAACGGGAAGCAAAGTGTTATATGAGATCTGCCAAAGCTCAGTACTACCCCTTCCACAATCAACTCTTCCCATAATTCACCGGCTAATCTGAAATCTCCATCTATTGCACCCTCAATTGTCCAATAAAACCAATAAAAAGAAGCTACCTCCTTCTTCCCTGCTGACTTTTTAACCAGGAGTTCTTCAAGATCATTACCCAATCCAATCAGCTTTTTGTGATTTTGGGACCAACTTTTTAGCTGTATGTATTTGAATCTCAACATGCCCCCTTCCATTTTATCATTTAATGTTGCCCAGGGCAGTAGAGAACCATCTTCAGTTAAGTCTCCCCATGTTGTTAAACCTGTTGTTTTTAATGGTGTGGCAACTCAAGCACATCTTTAAGGCAACTAGGAGACCCTGGGCTGTCCCACCACGGGGCTATTCTTGAATAATACTCCAGTCCCATTAATGTTTTTATTCTGGCCCATATTTGGGCTGCTCCACTTAAAACTTTCAGTCTGACCTTTTAGAAAAAATTTTTATCTCCATATTTAAAGAGGAAGCCTTCTTGGGGAAGCTCCGACTGGTCGAGCATTGCTTTAAACAATTTCCCCCTATCCGAGTCATCTGGATGTTTTAACAGCATTCTTGAATAGGTTAATTGAAATGCCCACGCATAATACTGAACGTCCGGGAGTGCAAGACCACCCTTTTCCCTTCTCCTGAAGAACCGGGGCCTTATGGGCCTGGCGGCGCAGAGCATGCCTTAATCTCCTGAGTTCACCTGCTTTGTTGAACAGAGACACAGGACATTCTGTTGAGCGTAGAAGATCAGGTTTATTAGCTGCAGCTAAGTACAGTTGTCCCAGAAGTACAGTATGTTCTTAGGAGACGGACACTTTACTCCGTGGCGCACAATCTTTTATAGCGCATAGATTCACCAAGAACACTCCCAATGCATACATGGTTATCCAATGAGAAGAGTTTGAAAACAAGATATAACCAATGAGAAAAGTTTGAAAACAAGATATCAAGTAACCCAAATAAACCTCTCTTCCAACTGTTTTTGTCACCCCTCCCCACAAGTTAATCAGTGGTAGTGTCTACAACTCAACTTGCAGGTGGCAGAACATATTTGTATGCTTTGGAGGACAGTTGTGAAATGAGAGAATACAAGTAGAGAATAGCGAAGATCAGAAGATAAGATAAAGTCAGGAAAGAATGGTGTGAACCGACAGACAGTTGAGACATGGTTTAGTCAAACCAGACGAGGATTAGTGGACTCAGCCAGTCCCTGACACCAGTCTCGTAAACAGAGGCAGAAGGTTATTTGACACGTCGCAGCAAGATCAGCAGAAAAACTTTGTTCATTGTGCTGCCTGAGTGAGGGCAACACAAAATGGTGGTGGAACACAACTGAATACAAGCGAGATCGAAAATCGAATTTCCTCACTTCGTCTCAGTTTTTTCCAGGAGATCCTGGTTGCCCTGTAGGCCCATACAAATGAGTTAATTGCCTGCTGAAATCTGTCGATCAGTTGTTTGTCGAAATGTAGTGGGATGGTATTGAAGAGAAAGGTTACTCTTGGTAAAATAACCAGTTTACTCTACCCAGAATGGTCAAGAGGAGATGAGCCCAAGATTTCATTTGATTTTGGCTCTCTTTAAGAATATTTGAGAGATTCACCTTTGCTATATGTTTGTTTTCGACCTACTACATGCTTTTCATATACAGGATATTCACCTAAGTTGGGAGCATACAGTCTTCTTAACCGATTATACTCTCTAACACAATTGGCATCTGCTCTAATCTTTTTCTCATCAAAATCAATCAAATACAATCCAGATAAAGTTCTGACTCGGGACAATGCAACATATGACATTCCCTCTTTAAACACAGTACTTCCAATGTTTACCAAAGCACTGTCTACACTTAAACCTAGAGATTTATGAATGGTCACCGCATATGCTAAAGAAAGAGGAAACTGTTTTCTACGAACAGATAAATCTTTAACAAGCAAAAAACAAACAGAACAACGTCCAATCTGTTTTACTTCTTCAATCTGATCAAATTTAGTCTTCAAAAATTCAATTCTATCTCTATTTTGATAATTACCTAAATCAACAACTTTTCCCATTGCTCCATTTACTAAACCTTTTTCCACATCCAAATTATGCCGTAAAATTACCCAACAGTTTTCACATACATCTAAATTATTTTCTAAAGCAGCAGTCTTAGATATAGATTTTTCCAATTAATCCAATTTTGTTTTTAATTTATCGGTCAGAATAATAGAAATTCCGTCATGCTCTATTTTATCAATGGCTTCCATTTTCATTATTTGTTGTTTTTCTAGGATCAAAAGTTCTTCATTGAATGTAGAACACTCTCGCAGTGTTGGCATTAGGCAGATTATAGATTTCTTTTCTCCAATATTTTTGTTTATTATTTCCGGAGCAATATTTTCATTTGGAAACAAGTTTGTAAGTAGTCGACTTTGCAAATCTTCTTTACCATGTTCTGTCAACACACCAATTCTAATATCTTGAAGAATGCTTTCATAATCTTCACCACTTGCCTGTTGCATATTTTTAATACGTTCTTTGTATTCAAAATATGACCAAATGTTGATATTTCAATACTTCCCAAAGATTTTCTGGTGCCTTCATGCACAAGTGTTTTAAAAACTGGTTGCCCTTTTACAGGAATAAGTTGCAGTAGATCGCCGAAAACTATCACATTTTCCTCCAACTAACACATCGTATTCTGTTTTTAAAATTTGCTGCATTCTTAAATGCACAAAGGCAAGCATTAAGATTGAGACCATGCTCACCTCATCAATAATCAGAAGTTTCATTTTCTTTAGTACTCTTGAAACTTCATTACAAGCTTCTCTAGAAAGCTTGTGATATTCCAACTTGTTTTCATGTTCAACAGGTAGCATTAGTAAACGATGTAATGTAATCCCTTTAATATTGTGTGCTGATAACCCAGTTTGAGCGGTTACAACACAAGATAAATGTGATTCTATGGTTTTCTGCAAATAACTGGTCAAAACTTTAATTAAGAAACTTTTTCCTGTACCAGCTTGACCACAGATATACATTTGAATAGTTTTAAAAGATGTGCAGTTGCATTATTTTTTTTCATGAAGTAATCCATGGTCGATCTGTTGTGTCACTTGCTGATATATTTCTTTCTGTTCAATATTTAGTTGCTCTTCCAAATTTCCTAAGTTCATAATATCGTGTTGAGCTTGATGCATTGCTGTTTCTACTTCACTCATAGCTTTTGCTGCGTCATTTTCAAGAATTAGTTGTCCTAGTGGATCTTCACTCAGTGGAGCAGAACTTTGACTATCTTGAGAACTGTCTCCAGCAATCTCAACTGCAATACTAGCTTCCTGTTCAATTTCTTCATTCAACATTTGGAGATAACTTGGAAAAACTGTGCATTCAATACTATCTTTACATGCATTAAAAGAATCTTCATAGCACTGAACATCTCCAAGTAATTCCATTTCAGTACGCCAAGGCTTGAAGAGTTGCAGAAGTGCTAAATAGTAAAATCCCCTTTTATCAGGAGTATCGCAACACAGTTTCCTATGATCAATCAGATTTCCTTTACTATGTTTCACTAAACATCCTTCTGAACCAATCACTGCATATTTTTCTTCATTTATGTTCTCTGTAATATTGCAGTACTTCATAAAGGCATAGGTTTTCGAGATGGGGACTTCTATTTGGATATTATGTATCCAACATGTTTGTTTTAACAATATCTGTGCTTTCCGGTTCATTTAATGCTAAATATTCGATTTCTTGTATAGATTTGAGTACTCAATTTTGTGTTGCAGCAAGACCTAGACTAACCCAATGATTCCTCTTGACTTTGAATATAAAATTGCAGAAGACAACCGATCCAAACATTCGTAGGATCCAATCTCTCGATGGGACAGCATCTTCAAACCGAAGCTGTACAATTTCTTACTAAGAGTCTTCTCTTGGGAAATTTCTTCCTACATTTCTTTCAACTCAGTCTTTTCAGATTTTGTTATGTATGACGTAACATACCGAGCAACAGCAATGGAGTTATCTACAACATACTGGATTTCCATATTTGCATTCCACATCGACAAAATTACTGGATTATAATCATTAATGTAATATGATTGTTCACTTCTTCTCAAATTGTACGGATTTTTGGGAGATTTTCTAATGATAGTATGCCTCACTGCTGACATGAAACTGTTGACTCTTCCTTTGGATATTACTGGGCGTGGAAATCCAAATTGACATTTTGTATAAAACGTATCCTTTGACTTGTATTTCCGTCAACAGTATTTGCCACATCGATGAGTTTCGAACCGTAAAACTTGTTGTCTTAAGGTATTTTCTTCTCTTGTTTTGGGTATAGCACATGTAACATAGTCTTCAATAAAAGATAAAACAGTCTCATCCAAATCAGTTCCAAATTTGGGTGCATCCTTGATCCATAAAAGCATATGTATATGAGGAGCACCTCTAGCTTTTTACTCCTTTCTCCAAAGGAAATTAATAACTTCTCCAAGAGGTGGGTTGTTTTTATTGCAGATAAAAGACATCATAGATTACAAAAACACCTAAATAAACATAGATTAAAAAGACACCTACGATTAAAATATCTGCACCCATTTACAGGATCCAAGGAACACAGTTCTCCAGGTGTCTTGAATTCAATATTTTTAATATTTGAATTTGCTTCTCGAAGAAACTCAAGTAAATCGTCTCATGCGTATTCAGCACAGCTTAGCGTAACAATCCACATAGGGGTTCCTAAGGGTCATATGTATCAAGCCAAATTGCGATCGCAAACGCTGAAATTCACAGAATTTCAGCGTTTACGATCACAATTTAGCAGTGTGCAATATATCACACAAAAACCCACTCGCAAAATAAGGAATAGCAAAATTTGCTATTCCCAATTTTGCGAATGCATTTAAGGAATCGCAAATTGCGATTCCTTAAATACAATGTAGGAAGCACTCAAGTTGTGTGATTTTGCCTGAAGGAATCGCAGATTACCACCAACTTCAGGTTGGTGTTAATTTGCGATTTCTTTGAAAAATGCACTTTTTTTACATTTTACAAAGTGCCATGTGGCGCACATACAGGGCATGTATGTGCGCCACATCTGCACCCATGCTTATTTCTGGGGTGCAACAGGGTGTCCTTTTGACACCCTTGCTTCCTTGAAATTGCCTTCGCAATTTGCAAGTACCTAATGGGTACTCGCAAATTGCGAATGTCTCCCTATTCATTCCTATGGGCCTCTAGACCCATCGGAATGAATGGGGTGGTATTCCTTAATTGCGAGTTGCAATTTGCGATTCGCAATTAAGGAATATGTAGGAATCGCAAAAGTTTTTTCAAATTCTACATATATTACGTTTCGCGATTCTAAAATAGGATTCGCAAAAATTTGCTTTTTGAGAATTGCAAAACAACATTTTGATACATATGGCCCCAAGTTCCTTAACATACATTTAAGTTCTCCATGACGACGATACCAATACTCATTAGTACCACTTTGACACTCCATCAAATTAATCAAGTGAGATTCTAATTGATCGTCTCTCTGTTGTACTTTGTCCATGAATTACTTTTTTAGAAATATATTGAATTTGAACTCCTGTTTTTATATATGTGGTTGACTGCATATGAAAGTCCAGACAAGTCACTTTCAAACAAAAGATGAAATATATATGGAATACATTGTCAAAATCTTGGATCTTCTGAGTACAATCTTGTTGTTCGATATTCCAAAGCTGGAATCTGTACTGGTCGTTCGTCATATTGTCCACCTTTTCCAGTGGGGAAGAGTTGTGGAAAACAACGAGCTTCCAAACTGTTTTACCAAACACTCATGGGAGTCCTCGTCACCTTCTTCATTTGGAATAATTCAATAGTATTTCCAATCACTTCTTTGGAATACAAAAGATGTACACTATAATGTTCGTAAATTTCTTCACTTTTGGAGATGTTCACTTTTTCAATTTGGCCACTTGAAATTTCGCTATAATCTCCTAAAACTATTTCTTCTTCTTCCACATACACATTTTTGTAATAAACATTGTTTTTTATGAGATATAATGTCGCCTTATGCACTTTGCTGACATCTCCTTATTCTTGCAATATTTTCCGACTCTTCATAGGAACACCATTAACTAGAATAACTACAGGTTCAGTTTCCTCTTTCTCTACACCAATAGTTTCAATATTTTTCTTTAAAACTAGAGGTAAATACACAACTCTTCCTTTTAACCCCTTCAGCGGGGCGCGGATTACCGCGCTGTGCTGAAGGTTCTATTGCGCGGGCGGGGCCATGACGGAGCGGTTCCGTCATGCGCACAGCGCAACCGACGTGCATGACGGAACCGCTCCGTCACTCTCATAGATGTGGTTAATCCTCTTTTTAAATCTGTGGGAGGCAACTTACCTGTTTTAGGCTCCATACGAACAATCGTCTGAAACGGGTGCACAGATTGATTCAGAATGAGCTCATAAGTATTTAAATCTACAGTTCTGAAGGAATAGCTACCAACTCTAGGTTATTATGTGCAGCTCTAGCTGGCATTTTGTTGTCCTCTAATTTTGTATAACAATATTTACAAATACGTTGATCACTACCCAAATCAATGCAATCTTCAACAAACAAGTAAGTTGCAAATTCCCTCCACTTATCATTGTTTTCTTTTTCACTTTTTAAATGCAGATCATCATTCCTAGTTTGATTTCTATAGAGAGTTCAGCAACAACAAATACAAACATAGTTTGGTCTTTCACAACAAATTACCTTAAACTTCATAATTTTTTCTTCAAACTTCTCAGTACTACCATCTTCCACGTCTTCTTCAACACCTACTTCTATCAAAGACTCACTTTCTCTACACTCTTGTTCAGGACAAAAGTAACAAAACTCTATTTCATCACAAATGTTGTTTTACATCTGATGCTAACCCATGCAAAGAGCACTTTTTAAGTCACTTAAGAGTATTGCTGGACTTTTTGCAAAGTACAATCTTCTTACTAACTTCCTCATTTGAGAGTGATGTACTGCTAACATTCTCAAAAGATGAAAAACACTTTTACACACTTTTCTAGAAAGACAAGCCAGCGAATGACCTTGCAAACCAGTATTTTTTCTCACTTTACAAGGATCCCGATCTTTTTTTATATTTCGTGCCATCTTTTAATAAATGTTGTACTACTCTATTGTGAAACATTTGTTTCCTTATTTCATCAAATTGATTCTTTCTTCTTGTACCATTTTTTCAGAACGTGATTTGCCATTAATTTGTCCATGTTTCATTTCATTCTTCTTTGTTCTTGAGGTATTCTTTCTATTTTCTATATTGTCAAAGCCCTTTCTAGTCCTTGAAAGTCTTTTAATAATATCTTTTGTTATCTTACCGCAAGGCTTTTTCTTGTTTCCCACATGTTGTATCTGATCTAATTGTTGCTGTTGTCTTTTCTTGAAATAGTATTTTTTCTTTTCTTCTTTTCTCTTTTGTGTTTTTTTTGTCATGGTAAGTCTTTCTTAATGATGATGAAGAATTTCTGAAAAAATGTAAAATAAATTTAATATTTTTAATATAACTATATAGAAATATACTCTTCTATTACTAAAGAAACAGGTTCTACATAAAAACCAATGAAATGCTTTCTTTTGAAATCACATGGGATTTCCTGCACTACATGGGTACTTCCTGGGTAATTGGAGGAGGGAATGAGTAGTGTTTAGGTGTTTAGAGGATTGAATGGATAGTGCAGAGTGGATTATAGCACTGCATGTGCTAGTGCCTGGGTCATTGCATGAGTACATGGGTAGATGATTAGAGTACTGCAAGGAGAGTTCAAGGTGAATTTTTAGGTGCTTGGCTTTTGTTGGAGTGATTGGATAAGTTCATGCTGCTGGCTGGGTGATTGGAGGAGTACATGGGTACTGACAGGGCGATGGCTGGACTGCATGGGTAGTGCACAGCGGATTGTAGCAGTGCATGAGTTAGTGCCTGGGTCATTGCATGAGTATATAAGTAGTGACTGGATGATTAGAGTGCATGGTGATTTTATAAGTGCTTGGGTTTTGGCGGAGTGATTGGATAAGTACATGACACTGGATGGGTGATTGGAGAAGTGCATGGGTAGTGACAGGGGGATTGCTGGAGTGCATGGTTACTACTTGGGTAATTGCAGGACTGAATCAGTACTGTGTAGGCGGTAAGAGGTCTGCATGGGTAGTGCACAGGGGATTGTAGCACTTCATGTGTTAGTGCCTGGGTCATTGCATAAGTACATGGGTATTGACTGGATGATTAGAGTACTGCAAGGAGAAAGTATGGTGAATTTATAAGTGCTTGGGCTTTGGCGGAGTGATTGGATAAGTACATGGTGCCGGCTGGGTGATTGGAAGACTGCATGGACAGTGCTCAGGGGATTGTAGCAGCGCATGTCTTAGTGCCTGGGTCATTGCATGAGTACATGGGTAGTGACTGGATGATTAGAGTACTGCAAGGAGAGTGTCTGAGTGCATTTATAAGTGCATGGTATTGACAGAGTGATTGGATAAGTACATAATACTGGATGGCTGATTGGAGGAGTGCATGGGTAGTGACAGAGGGATTGCTGGAGTGCATGGGTACCACCTGGGTAATTGGAGGAGTGAATCAGTAGTGTGTAGGTGGTTAGAGGTCTGCATGGGTAGTGCACATGGGATTAGAGCATTGCATGTGTTAGTGCCTAGGTCAATGCATGGGTACATGGGTACTGACTGGATGATTAGAGTACTGCAAGGAGAGAGCATGGTGAATTTAAAAGTGCTTTGGTTTTGGCGGAGTGAATGGATAAGTACAAGATGCTGGCTGGGTGATTGGAAACTGCATGGGCAGTGCTCAGGGGATTGTAGCAGTGCATGTGTTAGTGCCTGGGTCATTACATGAGTACATGGGTAGTGACTGGATGATTAGAGTACTGCAAGGAGAGTGCATTGTGAATGTATAAGTGCTTGGCTTTTGGCAGAGTGATTGGATAAATACTTGGAGCTGGCTGGGTGATTGGAGGAGTACATCGGTAGTGACAGCGAGATTAGTGTACTGCATAGGTATTTCTCAGGGGATTGTAGCAGTGCATGAGTTAGTGTGTGGGTCATTGCATGAGTTCATGGGTAGTGCTTGGATACTAACTGGGTGATTGCAGAGTATGGAATCAGTCAATCATTACTTATGTAGTTTTAAAATCACATATTCACTATCCTTGCACTCCTGTAATCGGTCAGACACCTCTCAATAGTTCACTAAGCATACAATATTTCCATTGGTTACAGATAATGATCCTTATCAACTGACTTCTTCACCCCTTCTGCTTAATGCCAGTTTCCACAGCAACAGGTCATGCAACATTCAACCTAACTGACAAGTACATCATATTTTCAAGTTCACCACACAATGTTGCAAATGAAAACAGCAGGTGTGATTGGCTTTGCAAAGCATGACCTTATCCTTTCTACTGTACCTTTCAAAATGTTTTACTAACCAATTAGAAACTTGCTTTTTAAACAAAGTAAATTTCAGCCTATTTTTTAATGTACAATGTTCTTAAACAGCCAATCAATTCCCTTCTTTCTTAAAAACAGCATCTTCTCCACCATCTTAGATGCCTCTCATACTACCAACTGACTACCTCAGCTACAGACATCTTTCGATTACCTACAGAAATCCCTTCAAGATGCTTTCTGTGTGGATTGTTGGGCACAGCTATGTATTCTGCTGCAAAAGGTATGCTGAATACAGAGGTATTGACAAAGACCTATAAAAAACAAGAACTAACGGCGGACTCCAAGTGCCGCACCTCTTTGCTGTGTTCCCATAAGTTATAAATAATAATAATATTATAGTAGGTGTGCACAAAATGCTCCTGCATCCGCCGTTAAAGGACACAAACTGCCAAGCAGATAAACAAAATTTGAAAATAATTGGAGCAGTGCACTACCAAATTGTTCAGTTAAAGTCACACCAAGTGGTCAGTTTTCTTTCCATAGAAATAGTCTTTATTGTAGTTATTCAACAGAAATGTGAAGACAGTCTCAGCCAACGCGTTTCGTTCAAAGAATTGAACTTTGTCAGGCCATGCTTGAGAATAAATCTTAACTCCACAGTCGGGCCACTATCTGTATTGTTGAGAGTCAGTCTCTAGAGGAGCCAATAACGCTAACGTGGTGTTTCCATATCATTTCATTACATTTGGCATGTCTGAGGTAAACGCAAATGCCTCCTTGATAAGGGCACAGTAATGAATTCTGGAGCCTGGAACGGTCCGTGCTCCTTCCTCAAACCGCTACCGGGTATTTGGTCACGTTCCAAAGACCTAGCATTGCAAAATGTAGACATTAAATGGATTGGACCCCCACACATTAATTTGTGAGTGCCTCCGGGACCTGGCCCATTTAATTTTAATTTTTTATATATATATATATATATGTATACATATACACACACACACATGGATAGATAGGTAGATAGATGGATAGATAGATAGATAGATAGATAGATAGATAGATAGATAGATAGATAGATAGATAGATAGATAGATAGATAGATAGATAGATAGATAGATAGATAGATAGATAGATAGATAGATAGATAGATAGATAGATAGATAGATAGATAGATAGATAGATAGATAGATAGATAGATAGATAGATAGATAGATAGATAGATAGATAGATAGATAGATAGATAGATAGATAGATAGATAGATAGATAGATAGATAGATAGATAACCTACTGGCATTCGGCAGTAGGTAGTTAGTTAGGACCTTGTTTCTATTCAAAAAGTGTTTTTTCTTTTGCCAATTTCTTTGGCGCCGTTTGACGAATCTTCACGAAATTTTCAAAACTAATGCCCTGCTTAGGTCAATTCCTGTATTGAATGTTTTGGAATGATTCGTGAAGTGGGGGCCGAGAATAAAGGGGGGTCCCAAAACTCTTTTTCTCCATGTTAATTTCCATATGAAACCTTTGTCGCAGCTACAGCCTGAACTGCTGAACGTAATTACACCACATTTGGCAGAGAGGTAGCTCTTGGTCCAGAGTGCACTCATTGCTTTAAATGTTGTAAATCTGTTCAGTAGTTCCTGAGAAATTCATACTTAAAATAAATATTAGTATCTGGTGACTGCGGTGGTTCTGCAAACCCTCATGATCACGAGCTGACTTCTGATTGGCTGCCAACAGTTCAAACTAGGAAGTGTTGGCAGCCATCTTGTGACTTGGTTGAACCAAATCACAAGAAAAAAGGTGAAAAAAGAATAAAAGGGGGGCATGGTAGAAACACCCTGACACCCTTGGCCTTCTCACGTGGTCCCAAAGGGACCCCAAGGGACCCAAAAAATATTTTTCTTTTTAAAATTTCAGAGAAGATTCGTATATGGTCTGCAAATCCCGCTGAAAAAAACGAAGCACAGTCTCCCGTGCTTAGTTTCTTTTAAGCCCCTGGGTGGGCCAGGTCCCTAGGGCAATGGTTGATTATTATGCGGGGGCCCCTATAGCCTCCATAGCCCCCATAGCCCCCAGATACGCCACCTCCCCTGGATTTAAAAATATATATATAGTGAGGGTTTCCTGCCCCCCACGCTGCTCTGGGGACCGCCACCTCCCCGGGGCTTTTTAAATAATGGGCGGAAGGGCCTCATGGGCCCCCCAAGGACCACCACTTCCCCTGGGCTTTTTTTTAATAAAAAATAGTGTGGGGGGCTTCTGCCCCCATGCTACCCTGGGGACGGGGAATAGGCTGAGGGGCCTTGTGGGCCCCACAAGCCCTAGGAACCGTTACCTCCCTGGGGCTCTATTAAAAAATGAAGTGTGGGGGGTCGAACCCCCCACACTGCATCGGGGCCCACCACCTCCTCAGGCATACATCAATTAAGTGCGGGGTCTGTTGTGGACCCCTGGCCCCAAGGACCACCACCTCCCTGGGATATCACACAGATGGGAGGGGGCTGCGTGGCCCTCTGTATAGCCCTCCTTGGCCCTTGGGACCACCACCTGGGCTGGATCCAGCAATGTCCCGGGGTGCCCACCCCAGGACATTGCAGTTTGCTATGGCATGGCGGGATCGCTGCTCCCACCAATCCATAGCAAACATCTGTTTCGCTTCATGGAAGCGTGAGCAGGAAAACTGCACTTGCTTTCATGAAGTGAAGCAGAATTGCTTTTGGGCAAAGGGAGCTGTATGTTAGCAGCTCCCTTTACCCAAAAGCAAGGCCGGCTCCCGCAGGAGATGAGGAGCCGGCAGGGACTGTGGGGCGTTGGGGCTCCCCCACGGTCCCCAACTTGAGGGTATGCCCCTGGGGATTGGGTCACCGGGGCGGACATCGAGTAATAGGACTTGAGTGCATTTTTTTCTCTCGTGTTTGGAGTCATGACCCCATCGCGGCTCTCAGCACAGCCCCCCTGTGTAACATCACAGTGGATTTGCGGATCCACCTCAAATAAATAATTTAATAGTATATAATTTAGAAGGTAGGGTTGCATTTGTAATTTTATAAAGTTAGTGGGATTGAAGGTATTAATCACATTAAATTTGATAGAATTAATAATATTTTAAAAAATTAAGAGTTAAACTTGAAGAACGTATTGTGTTGTAGTACATTGAATTTGTGCATTTATTCTGCAGATTTGCTACGGATTTCCGAATCCCCCAAAAAATAAAAAGAGTATTATGTTTTTTTAACAAGAAAGATGAATTGTTGGGTTATAGGGTGGCTCTAAAAAGAGCCATTGTTTTCAATATGACTTTGTTGGAGCTACATGTAAGTGCGGACACACAGCTTAAGGTTGTTACGAAATACTCTGTTTCCTTCATCTGTGAAGTAAACTCCATCACTTCTGTAGATGTCATCCATATCATTTTTTACATTGTTGTTATAGATGGAGCCCATCCTATGGTATCTGAGGTAAGCAGAAACAGCTTTATTGACATTCTTCCTAGCTTTCTCAAACTGTGGACAGAATTAATTTGACCACTTCCATTTCTGTCTTTGGCATATATTAGAGTACACAAAGACAGTTTGAGGGAAAACCAACATCAATTGTACAAAGGTATCCTTCATTAGTTTTTCCAGACCTCCCCTAGTCAATGTGCCTAGGTCATTGCCACCACGGTGCACAATCATGAGGTCAGGGGGTTGGAGATGCAAAAAGGTTTTAACCAAAAGCAACAATTGGTGCCACTTTAATCCTCCTAGTGCAATCCATTTAAGATCCACATTAAGCAAACCTAGGACTTTGTCAATACCTCTGTGTTCAGCATACTTTTTGCAACATAAAACATAGCTGTGTCCTACAATCCACACTGTAAGCCTTTTGAAGGGATGCTGGAAGGAATGAAAAGATGTAGCTAAGGTAGTCAGTTTGTAGAATGACAGGTTCATCAACATTGTGCATGGATGCATGTTACTTTGCTGAGGAATCATGTTTCTGATTGGATATTTTTTTTTCTTTGAAAGGTACAGTAGAGAGGATAAGGTAATATTTTGCAAAAGTCAACCACACCTGCTATTTGCATTTGTTAGCTAGTGTGCTGAACTTGAAAATGTGAACGTGTGACCTGCCAGTACAGTTGAATGTTGCAGTAACTGTTACTATGGAAACTGAGATTAAGCAGAATGGTGGAAGGGTTGAAATATAACTGTTGATTTAAAATGTGAATTGGAAACTTAAATATAAGTGATAGGTTACTAAATTTAGTTCAGTAGCATGTGTAGAAGTAGTGTCTTGTTAAAAACAAATACTAGTGTTATGAGATGTAGGTTTTTGAACTCTCGTAAGGGTTCTCGGTTCCATCGCTACACTTAGATGCGGCACCATGGTGGAGTCGCGACTCCAGAAAATTACAAAACCAATTTGGGCACTTTTAGAAGACAGATGGAAAGGGTTAATATGTCTTACCAATTGAAATGTTTCACAATTTGAAATAATGTGGGAAGCAATGTGATTTGTTACTTACATTTATTTGTGTGCAGAAAAAGAGGGGAAGTTTGTCATTACTGGTTTTACCTTGTTGAGAGTGCTGTATTACATTTATTGTGTGCAAAAGGAAATCTTTAATGAGTTTCTGATATTTGATATTGTACAATACAATTTCAAAGGTGAGCTGCAAATGTGTAAATTGTGTTGTGTATTATGCAGCAGTGCTTCACTCTTTCTAATGATATTTTTAGATTTGAAAATAATTATTTTCAAAGTTTGTAAATTATTGGAGAAGTGTGATGTTAGAAATATGTCATGAAATGTACAGATGTGTATTGTAGTTTGTTTTATTGTAATGAAATGATGATTTAAATAGTTTGTGCATAGTAACATGTGTACATTGGTAGATGGATTGGTGATTATGATAGTTTGTATGTGTCTGTGGAAAGGTGCAGATGACATACGCCGAATAATTCTAAGTGTCTCTTTGAAATGGGAAGTGCAGACTGTCAAGTTTTACGGTCTGCATGGTCTTGTTATGTTATGTTACTTGGCATTTATAAAAGCGCGCGGCTACTCCCAGGAGTGTCCCGGCGCTGACAAGGAAACCCGTAAAACCAGAACCCTCAGAAAGTCAGACACCCCAGACCCACTGTGACTGAGGTGTGTCTTTACTTGCACATGTATTTGTCATATGTGTTATGCATTTGAACATGTTAGATGTATAAAAAAGAGGTATACATCTATTTGTATGTTTCTTTTATATATAATAACAGAAGCAAAAGGTACAGAAAAACGCATGCATACTTTCGATAATATGGTGAGACTTATAAAAGAGATATATGAAGGGTTGGTTGTTTAAATTTGCTGGGGCCGAGACGCTGAGTAATGACAGAGTAGTGAAGCTGCAAGAGAAAAGTGAGGTTTTAGACATGTTGGCACAGGGATTACTGAATAGGGAATTTAGTATGAGTCTGGTGAATGGTACAGTTGAAGTATGCCACATAATTGTAGGTGTCTTCTTGAAATGAGAACTGCAGTATGTCATGTTTTAAGGTCTGCATGGTTTTCTGACTGAAGTATGTCTGTACTTGAACATGTATTCGCACACATATTATGCATCTGATAATGACACTAGGAAAAGGTACAGACATTTGTATGCGTGCTTTTAGGACTAAGGCTAGGCCCAACACTTTAAGTAGTTGATGAATATTGATGCTGCAGCATAAAAGTGAGGTTTAAGATATGTTGGCAGAGGGAATAGTGATTAGACAATGTTAATTGAGTCTGTGAAAAAGTACATTTGAAAAACACTGCTTAAATTTAGGTGTCACTTTCAAATGGGAAATGGGGTCAAACAAGTTGAAAGTCCTTTATGGTTTTGTGACTGAGGTATGTTGCTACTTGCACATGTATTCTGACATGTGTTACGCCTATGAAGATGGTAGAGGTATAGAAAATAGGTATACATCTATTTGTATGTTTCTTTTAAATATGATGCCACTAGGAAAAGGTACAGACACATGCATGCTTGCTTTTTAGAATATAGTGAGAGCAACAATACACACATGCAAAGGGTTGCTGCTTTATATTTGGCTAGGCACAATAATCTCAGTAGTTGCTGAATAGTGATGCTGCAGCACAAAAGTGGGGTTTAAGAGATGTTGGCAGAGGGATTAGTGATTAGGCAACCTTGAATGAGTCTATGAAAAAGTACACTTGAAAAACGCCACTTAAATTTAGGTGTCTCTTTCAAATGGGAAGTGGAGTCTGACAAGTTTAAATTCCTTTATGGTCTTGTGACTGAGGTTTACACGCATCTAATCTCTAAGGCATTAACCATACATGCAATCACCCATGCACTACTATTCCACTCAAACATTTACTCAGGCACTGCCCAGGTAATCATCTATTCACTCAGGCATTACCCTTGCACTCATGTAATGACCAAGGCATTAATCTTACATTCATACTTTTACTCAGATGCTTCTCATACACTCATCCATTCACTCAGGCACTACCCCAGCACTCATAGAATCACCCAGGTAGTACCAATGCACTGATGGAATCACCAGAAAACTACTCTTGCACTCAACCATTCACTCAGGCATTACTCATGCACTGATCCATTCTCTCAGGCAGTGCCCATGAAGCCATCCAATGACCCAGGCACATGAGTTGGACTAATCCATTCACTCAGACACTACCTATGGACTCATCCATTCACACAAGCACTACCCATACACTCATGCATGAACCAGGCATTAGCCTTGCATTCATAATTTCTCTTAGGTATTTCCCATACACTCATACAATCACCCAGGCACTACCACTGCACTACTGTATTCACCCAGGCACCTCTCTTGCACTGAACTATTCCCTCAGGCACTACCCATGCACTCATCCAATGACCCAGCCATTACTCTTACAGTCATCATTTTACTCAGGCAGTACCCATGCACTCATACAGTTAAGGAGGAACTACCTATACACACATCCAATCAATCAGGCATTACCTACGCAATGTTGCAATCACACATGCACTACTTTTGCACTCAATGATTCACTCAGACAATACCTATGCACTCATCCATTCCCTCAGGTACTACTGATGCACTCAAACAATGACCCATGGATTACTCTTGCAGTCATCCTTGTACTCAAGCACTAGCCATGCACTGATATAAGGAGGCAGATATTATTCTTGCACTCATGAATTCACTCAGGCACTACCAATGCACGTATCCAATCAGCCAGGCAGTACACCTGCACTCATGCAAGCACCCAGGCACTACTCCTGTACTCATGCAATCACCGACATACTACCAATATATACTCATACAATCCCTCAAGCACTACTCTTGCAGTAATCAATTCTCTTAGGCAGTACCCATGCACTCATCCAATGACCCAGGTGTTACTGTTACAGTCATCCTTTTACTCAGGTACTACCCATGAACCGATGTAATCACCCAGACATTACCCTTGGAGTCATAAACTCACTCAGGCAGTACTCATATATAATGCCACTAGGAAAAGGTAAAGACACATGCATGCTTGCTTTATGAACTATAGTGATACTTAGAAGACTTTGCAGGAGTCATTCCGCATTGACGCCAGACAATACATGTCGTAAGGTGGCGCTAAACAAGGGAGGATCATAACGGACCCCCGCCACCGGTTGAAAGTGAAAATCGAGTGATTCATCTCTCTAAAAGCCAAGGAAGTGATTTCACTGTAACGCAAATTAGCATTTTTCAACCCTGCGTACAACGGACGATAATACTCAGCATCGGAGAACGTGATTTAATAAGAAAATATGGAGTAATGGTTGAGTCCACAGATATCAGATATACAGGATTGAATATAACAGACAACGATTTAGCCTATGATTTGTCTTGAAAAAGATGGCCTTATAAGAGATTCCATCGAAACGCGTCGACGCAATTGGAAACACAATACAAGGGATCACTGCAGTTTTTTGGAGATATAATTGTGTCAAACATATCACAAGCTGCGTACATAGATTGATGGCTGAATAGGATGTGTAATACATGACATTGTCTTTTGTGTTTTTCTGTTATGCGGGCTCATAACAGGCTGTTATTTGTATATGAACTTACGATTCTGTATGATATGGTCAATATGTTTTTAATATGTTTCGAGGGAAATGTATAATTGATTTTTAATGTGATACATGTATGTTTTTTTAAATACAATACATGTGACAAAAATTGGGATACCTAAGGGCCTGGTTCACAGAACTAACTTAAGACAAAATCCTAAACTTACTACTTTTGGTATTCACAGAAGTTAGGATTTTGTCTTAAGTTTGTCTTAAGACAAACTTAAGACAGACTTAAGACAGACTTAAGACAGACTTAAGACAAACTTAAGACAGACTTAAGACAGACTTAAGACAGACTTAAGACAGACTTAAGACAAACTTAAGACAGACTTAAGACAGGATTGTGTCTTAAGTTTGTCGTAAGTCTGTCTTAAGTCTGTCTTAAGACAAACTTAAGACATAATCCTAACTTCTGTGAATACCAAAAGTAGTAAGTTTAGGATTGTGCAACAGCATTTTATCATTGTGTGCTAACGAGGGGATTGCCATTGTATACTTATAAAAGACACATTGAAAAACTTGCTGCTTTGTTTTTGGCTTGGCCCAACACTCTCAGTAGTTGCTCAATAGTGAATCTGCATCACAAAAGTAAGGTTTAAGACATGTTGGAAGAGGGATTAGTGATTAGGTTACCTCATATCAGTCTATGTAAAGGAACACTGCAAGTACAGCTTATGAATGTAGGTTTATTCTTGAAGTGGGAAGTACAGTTTGTCAAGTTTAAGGGACTTTATGGTCTTATGATTGAGGTATGTGTCTACTTGCACATGTATTCTCACACGTGTTATGGCTATGAAGATGGTAGAGGTATAAAACACAGGTATACATGTATTTGTATGTTTCTTTTATATATGATGTCACTAGTAAAAGGTACAGACACATGCATGCTTTTAAGAATATAGTGAGACTTTTAACAGACACATTGAAAAAGTTGGTGCTTTGTATTTGGCCAGGGCCAACACTCTTAGAAGTTGTTGAATAGTGAAGCTGCAGCACAAAAGTGAGGTTTAAAATATGTTGATAGAGGGATTAGTGATTAGGTTAACTGATATCGGTGTATAGAAATGTACACTTCAAATACACCGCATACATTTAGGTGACTCCTTGAAATGGGAAGTGCAGTCTGTCCAGCATATGGGACCTAATATAATTGAGGTATGTCTCTACTTTCACATGTGCTCTCACAACTGTTATGCCTAAGAAGATGGTAGAGGTATAATACACAGGTTTACATGTATTTGTATATTTATTTTATATATTATGCCCCTAGGAAAAGGTAGAGACACATGCATGCAAGCTCTCTGGAATATAGTGAGAGTTACAACACACACACTGCTTTATATTTGGCGAGGCCCAGCACTCTCATTGGTCTCTGAATAGTGATGCTGTAGCACAAAAGTGTGGTTTTAGATATTTAGGCAGAGGGATTAGTGATTAGGCTACCTCGTATGAGTCTGTCAAATGGTACACTTGAAGTACACCGCATAAATGTAGGTGTGCCTTTGAAACGGGAAATACAGTCTGACATGTTTAAAGGACTTCATGGTCCTATGAGTGAGGTATGTCTCTACTTGCTCATGTATTTTAATATGTATTGTGCATGTGGAGATGGTACATGTGTGTAACATATATATATATTACCTACTGGCGGTCGCCAGTAGGTAGTTATAGTTAGGACCACGTTTCCATAGGAAATACGCAACATTCTATTTTGAATAACTTTGGCGCCGGTCGACGAATCCTCGCAAATTTTTCAAAATAGGTGGGGCGCTACGCTCCGCTCCTACCCTGAAAGTCTCGGGGGGATTCATCAAGCGGGGGCTGAGATAAAAGGGGGGTCCCAAAACGCGTTTTTCCCATGCATTTTTCCATAGGACCTTTAGACACAGCTACAGCCCGAACGGCTGAACAGAATTACTTGAAATTTAGCAGAGAGGTAGTCCTCAGGTCAAGGAAGTGCCTTTTGTAGGTTTGGTGTAAATCTGTTCAGTAGATTCTGAGAAAATAGCCTTTAAACCAATATATATCTGAGCCAGCTTACGGTGCGCTTACGGTGCGCGATTCTGATTGGCTGTTAGATCTTAGTAAACATTCGAATCGGTCGAAACCAGGAAGCGGCGGCCGCCATTTTCTCTCTCGCTCTCTGAGTTGGGCAGCAAAAACGATGCCCAAAAATGTGTAAAGAGGCAGTTTCTTGAGATCCTAACCACCCAGGATTGATATAGGGGTCCCCAAACAACCACCAAGCCCAAAAAAAAAAATTTTTTTTTTGTGGAAATTCGCCGATTACGCTTACCGTACGCGTACAGTAAAAAAAAATTTTTAAAAAAATTATCCACATTCTCCTCACCCCGTGTGCAAATGTTGCCCGCAGGGCACCATTTGTGCATGGCCTATCACAACTATGAAATTAACAAAAAATACATTTCACAAAGATGCGCATAATATGTCCCCCATGTGCGCACGGTGCGCGAAGCGCATCGTGCGTACATGGCCCATCCCGCATAACGTGGGCACGCGGTGCGCGCAGCACACCGCGTGACCACCGTGCGTGCACGGCACTAACTGCGTAAAGTGGGGTGCGGTGGTGGAACGAACTGCGTTAACTGGGCGCGCACGCCACGAATGGCGTAAAGTAACTTAGCATTTAAAAAACCGTACAAATTCACTGAAAAAACCATAGGTTTCGCACACGTTATAGTTAGGAATTAGCATTTAAAAAACCTTGCAAATTCACTGAAAAAACCATAGGTTTCATACATGTTATAGTTAGCTGTACATTTCACTCGTAAAAAACCAATGAAATTCCCCCGTTATAGTTAGTGCAGGCAACTATAACTCACGCGACCGCAATCTTCTGCTGATGACATATTGCAGCGACTGGCCAGCAGAGAGCAGCAGAGTACCGCAGAAGCGGCACCAGCGAGCGAGCGAGCAGCGAGCACCAGAGAGTCGCCAGAGAGACGCGGAAGCGGCGAGAGAGCAGAAGCAGCATCGCTGAGCTCGGTCGAGTCACGGACCCACCCCCGACCAGGTGCCTGATCCCCCCGGACCCCCGTCGGAGACCACCACCCACCGAGGTGGCGCAACACCTGAATGTGAGCGGCTCTAGACGTGAGCTAGCTCAACCTTCACAGAGCTACGAGCCGTAGGGGTGGAGACAGTGCACGGGAGCTTTGGTCCCGGTTCAGCCGCACCACCGGAAGAATCTCAGTGGCTACCTGCCCACCCGCCTGCACCCGCCAGGCCCCACAGGATCGAAGAACCACAGAGAGCCGCCAGCAGCGACCCAGCGAGCTAGCAGGAACAACTGGGACAGCCGTGAAAGGGGCAGCAGGACAGTAGGTAAGCCGTAAACCGCGAGCCGAGAGCTGTGAGGGGGGGCATCGGGGGAGAGAGGACCAGACCCCGAACCAGGACCCAGTACCCGGGCAGAGGTTGAGTAATTCAGCCCACAGAGGCCCCCACAGGGAACGGAAAGCTTTGAGTCGCTAAGCAATAAGAGCGCAGGAAAGCATAAGCGGCAGTAAAAACGCGGAAAGTGCACTAGCGCACTAGCAGCGACCAATAGTAACAGCAAGCTACAGGAAAGCAACGCCCAGAGTTGAAAAGGAACCCAACAAGGCACAAAAGCAAGGGTAAAGGACTACAGAAGCACCGGAGCAGACCATCAGCAGACAGAACAGGACAACGCACATACAAGGACAACATGAGGTCAGGAAGAGAAAGAAAACCTCCAACAAAGCAAACGGCGAAGAACAAAAGGAATACCATAACCTCAAGCGCAGGGCCATTAACAAAAAACAAACAATTATCCAATAGTTCAAACGACACAGACTTACAAGGGAGTTTTAACACCGTAATTGACCACTTCACAGACGAAAAACAGTTAACAGAAACAGACCAAACCAAGACCTTAACTTCTGTTTTACCACCTATCAAAAAAACGAGAAAGAGACAGGACTTAATTAACTTTGCAGGTCAGCATCCAACAACTAAATACGACTTCCAACCAAAAATTTATACCAAATTCACCTTTTTAAAGAACCCGGGAAATGAGATTTATTCATCAAACTATACTGCAACAGGTTTGCAAACCCCACTGCAACCCGCTGACGCAAGCAAACCTTTACCCCAAGCTTACAATCAAACTGTAGTCGAACTACATAAGCATCCAAGTCTAAGGGAGAACAAAGAACAAATCATAGACAAAACCGGGGCCAGAGAAGAACTGGAACTAGACGACATTAACCTAACTCCGAACGAAGGCGTACCTAAACTAGGTGACATTAATCCAGCCCCACTAACGGAAGGTCTAATCCAGGAACCAATTGTATCCCACATAATGCTAAAAGACGTCACACCGGGCAAACTTGCTTCAGAGCTGGATGACTCACCAGGTCCTCCTGGCAACCGCACCCCAAATAGAGAGATCTCCCCAACTCAACTTCCAACTCCCTGCTCTGCGCCTACAGAGAAAACGGCTAAGATGTATGCAAAAAAAGAGCCAGAAATCAATCCATCCAGCGGTCACGAAGTTTGCTTCGAGTCAGAACTAAACTACCCCTTTGACAACAAGGGACAAGCTCTAAAGGAAAAAGCAACACGCCCAAAAAATTCCTCCCCCATCAAAGTAACAAGGGACTCATTTTCCTCGGAAAAAGATATGACTTTCCTGGTAACACAAGAATGGAATGATCTAGTGGCCGCTTATAGCGCAAAACAACCTGCGAACCGACCAAGAAATGAGAGCATACACCAGTCCCCAGAAGGGACAAAAGACCCCACCGATATCTTCTGGACAACCTTACTAAATACAATTCAACTATCATCCACAGCCCTCCAGTATCAATCAGACAAATTAGATTTACAACTGATAGTTTTACACAAGCTGGCAGAGGCTACAACGGGGATTGATAGAAAACTCGCCGATCTTAACGGCCTCATCAAAAGAGGACAAGAGTCAGTAAAACTGACTCAAATTGAAAGAATTAATTGCGTATGCTCACCGATAATCGACAAACTATCTTCATTACCAACGATGCTAGGAAATCTCTTAGAGGAAATAAAATCAACAACAACAATGCCACTAACAAACAAAGCAAGGTTGGAAAGTCCATCTTGCGACACAATTTTAACTGTACAAGAAAACGACCTAGTCGGCGCCACACAGCAATGGTTCCAGCAGTCAAACCTTGAAAAAACAATAGAAGAGACCTCAGAGAACAACTCAGCAAAAGGTCAAGTAGACCTAGTTCAGGATATAAAAAACGCGCGCACTCGAAGAAAACAAATAAGGAAGGGCAGGTATAACAAACCAGCTAGCCAACCGCCCACACAAGAGATCGGCCTGGCAACTCCACCAAAGGAGCAGGATCAGCCGGGAGTCACATCCCAACCCATGGAATACAAAAATCCTTCACCTCAACACATAAATCAATTAGTTAAAGAGACCCCATTCAAAACAAGAATAGGAACCTTGACCATTACAAACGACACAACCAGGGAACAATCAGGGCAGGAGTTACAGAGTCATCTACGACCCCCAACTCATAAGACCAAAAGGGGCTACAGCACATGTCAAGCAGAGGAACCACCAGCGGACCCAGAAGCAGGTAAACATACCCAAGAAGAATCTGAAATCTCTAGAACATCGACTAGAGTAACCGCCCATTCAACAAATAGTACATACCCCACAATACAGCCAAAAACCATAGAACCGAAAGGCAACTTGCAAGCAGACATTACAATAGTAGAAGATAGCAGTAAAACCAAGGAATTAAAACATAGCGCAAGTATAATCCATAGTTCAACATTATCCAATACCCAGAGCTTACAACAGAACAACACAACTAATCAACAATTACACCAGGAATCGCGGTTCCCAAGCGAATCCGAATCAGATACAATACTTTTCATACCCGAATTTAAATCTAGAGGAAGAGCAGACACCCTAAACAGGGGCAATATACTGAAGTTAATTAATTCAATCGACAAATTAGAAAAAATAAACACCCTCGACCTGCTCGCCATCGAATTCCATCCAGCCCAATCGCCCAATGGAAATGAAATAACGAAGGCCTTCTGGACAACCAACAATGTTGCAAACCAAATCATGCAGGAAACAAGCAGATTCTCCCACTGGGGAATTAAACTCCAAGCAGTAAAAAGGCCAGCGTATCCTACTCCGCTACTTGAAGAAAACTACCGGGATCGCCATCAAAATGTCAAATCGATTTTGAAAGGAGCCCTCAGTCGATCGCCGGGAGTGGGAAACCACCAAACTAATCCTCAACGACTAAGCCCTAATCAACTAGCTCTACGCAGAACAACCATAACACGGACCATAAATTGACATACAGCACCAGCATCAACTACCAATTCAGGAGACACCCCAAGATCTAATCTCAAAATTTGTAGCTGGAACATAAACGGTCTCATGGATAAACTAGAGGACCCCGAAATAATAAATTACTTTAATACCCTCGACCTGATACTCCTACAGGAAACATGGGAGACGAATGAAATATCACTACAAGGCTACACAAGTCGATCAAACCCGGCAATCAGTAGTTCCCCATTCGGACACAGGGCAGGAGGACTGGCAATATTCGCTTCAATAACAACAATAGGTGAAATAGAAACACTTACAATAAACCTAACTCCACCAAATGCGATACAGGTATTATCATTAACACTTACATCCAACACAACCATCAAAGAGCTATACATCGTCAATTTATATATACACCCAAAGCACAGACAATCCGGTTCAACGGAACTCGTCAAAGTACTAACAAAACTAATGGAAGAAAGGGACATGGAAAAGACGTTTATAGCAGGCGACTTTAACCTTCACCTCTTTGGCGACAAAACAACAGACGATATGACCAAGGAAATGGATAAAGTTTGGGAAATTCCAAGCCAATCTTTCCCGACCCAAAGCAAACCTACAAAAACAGCTTCCCAACTGCTGAAAGACCTAGAGCAGCTAAATTTGAGAGTACTCAACGGTCGCCAAGAAGAGGACACTCCACCGGCACCAACATTCTTCTCTTCAACAACCACCTCATATCTAGACTATATGTTGGTGACTCTTCCACTCTACGAGAAAATAAGCAAGTTTAGGATAGGGGAAGGCTCTCAAAGTGACCACTTACCTTTGGAAGCCAATCTGAGCTTGACTTGCGAAAACAAAGCAGAGGTGCAAAAAAGCCAAACTGGCTTAGATTACACAGCAAACTACAGACGAATAAGGTGTAAAACATCAGATATTGAGAAGTTAGCAGCCAGCGCAAAAGCCATCATACACCAAACACCCAGCCCACTTCTTAACTTGACCAACATCTGGGCAAACTTCACACAGACACTGGGAGCTAAACATGGGACTGAACTAAAAACCCACAAAGGACACACCTCATGGTCTATTTTCGGTAAAATAACAACGCCAGAGATAAAAAACATAAAACGAGGTATAACAAAGATCCTCAAGCGGCTCCGGAAAGACCCCAATACCGATACTCTACAACAGGAGCTTCGCACTCAAAAAGCCCAATTAAAAAAGAAAACCTGGGAAAGGAAAAGACAACTGAATGAGGACCTCTGGGTAAAAATCGCCCACAGTTCTAAACAAAAGAACAGCTCTAACTTCTGGAAAATAATTCATAACCTTCAGCATCCAGGACACAAAGGAATAGACTCTAACATATCAGAATCTGACTGGGCCAACTTTCTAGAAGCACATTTCAATACAGTTGCATTGGAAGAGGAGACCTCCATCGGCGATGATCGGTCCGATGACACGTATCTGAACCTAGAAAAAGTCAGCACAACCAATAAAGCAGGAAATTCACCTTACATGAATAAGTCAACTCACCACCAAGTACAAAAGGAGTTCAGAGAACAACCATCACCATCTGATCTAACAGAGTATAAGGAGGAATCCTATAACTCAGAAATAGCGGACAGAATTATATCCCAAATATCCAAAGGTAAAACAGAGGGAGCCCCCGGTCCAAACGGGATACCGCCAATATTGTACAAAAGTGACGCAGCATTTTGGAGCAAAATTCTAGCACCAGTCTTCTGTGAAATTAGAATAACAACTATAATTCCACCATCCTGGAAAGGATCAATCATAAGTCCGATCTACAAAAAGGGGGCCAGGAATGACCCTAGAAGCTATCGCCTCATAGCTCTAATCGACACCGAAGCAAAATACTATGCGGGCCTAATTTTGGAGGACTTAACAGCTTGGGCAACAGAAAAAACATCATCACAGTTACCCAAACCGGGTTCCGAAGCGGCCATGGAACTACAACAAATATCATGGCGCTAACCCTTTTGATAGAAGCGGCGAAAACCACCAAAACCTCCTTATTTCTAAGCTTCATCGATTACTCCGCCGCCTTCGATAATGTGGACCGGCACAAGCTTTGGCAGAAATTGGACAAATGGGGAATTCCAGGACCGCTTTTACAGCAGCTGGTAGCGCTCCACACCAACACCTGGGTCAAGATCAAATTAGGTTCCGGGAGGTTTCTTTCTAGAAAAATACAGACCAACAAGGGACTGAAACAAGGCTGCGTCTTGGCCCCAATGTTATTTAACCTCTTTTTAGCAGATCTTCCAAGCGCGCTTATAACAATTACATCTCATGCACCACGGCTGGGCGACACATTATTGTCTAACCTCCTTTACGCCGACGATTTGGTCCTCATCAGCCGATCCCCTGTTGGCCTTCAACATCTTTTAGACAAAACAAACGAATTCTCTAAAGTAAATTCATTAACAATCAACCTAAACAAAACCAAAACAATGACAATAAATTATCATAAAAAAAGGAAATGTCAATGGCGTTTGGATAGTCAGAAACTAGAGCAGGTACTATCCTACAAATATTTAGGCATCATATTAGACTGCAACGGCTCCTTTAAACAACAATTAGAAGCCATTCGTCGGAAGGGCACAACCTTTTCCATGTCGATAAAGCCACTCCAGAAAGCCCTTCCAGACCGGACCCTTGGCCCTCTCTTGCAGGTAATAAAAGCTCGCTTACAACCAATGCTTACCTATGGCTTTGAATCTATGCAAGGCAAAGACGCAACAACATTGGATAACACCATCAGTCATGCATTCAGGGCAATATTCCACCTTACAAGTTACTCGTCACCAGCTCAACTTCGCCTAGAGTTCGGCTTACAAAAACAAACAGTGGAGAGAAGAGGCGCCTACATAAAAAGCTGGTGGAAAATAAGAAAAGCTGAACAAGGAACACTAAACGCACATCTCTGGATTGAACTGATAAAACGAGACAAATCCCCAGCAAGGACCTATTTAATGGAATCATTGGACATCCTGGGCCTAACAGAACTGTGGGAATCTCCAACAGATGCAGGAACCTTCAAAAGAGTGGTAACAAAAGTTACCAAGGCGATCTCATTGAAAGAGGACAAGGCAACTTTAGCCAAGAGAGAGCATGGTTGGGGAGTTTTGAAAGACTACACAACTCTCAAACCACAACAGTACCTAACAACGGGTCTCACACATAAAACAAAAAACAAGTTCCTTAACCTCCGCCTAGGAAACATACCCATAATGCCACATTTAGCACCCTGGAAGAGGGATCAAACAAAAAATCTTTGCAGATTATGCCTCTCCGGCAAGGAGGATCTAATACACATCATCTGCATTTGTAAAAACCTTTTAGATATAAGGCGTTCCCTGCTCCGGATTCTTTGGAATCAGAGGAGGATAACCAGCTGCAGACAGGCCGTGTTGCTGTGTTTTAACCCCACGGAAACTCAATTAAATTGCAGAACAACAAAATATTTTGAAATAGTTGCGGCCAGACTCAAAGAAAAAACGGGACACTAATAGATTCCAATTAAGACTTTTAAAAATCTTTTAAAGACCTTAAATAAGCTGACATTTTCCTTTTAATTGGTTGTTTTAAATCTAAATTTTTAGCAATGAAATCATGTTATTAAATGTTGTGAGTTTTTATTAACTGTGCAATAAACTAAACCCTAAACCCTTAAACCCTTCTGCTGATGACATATGTGTCTTTATGAAAAAAAAATATTTGTAATATATGTATAGCTAAAATTTAATGGAAGAAGACAGGGGCAAATAAGTGTCTAAATACAGTATTAGCATCAGCAGAGGATTGCGGTCGCGTGAGTTATAGTTGCCTGCACTAACTATAACGGGGGAATTTCATTGGTTTTTTACGAGTGAAATGTACAGCTAACTATAACATGTATGAAACCTATGGTTTTTTCAGTGAATTTTTTATATATATATATATATATATATGTGTGTATTTGAATGTTTTTATTATGTGGTATGGCACTAGCAAAAGGTAGAGACGCATGTTTGCATATTTTCTATAATATGGTGAGTCATATAACAGTAACATTGCAAAGATTGCTGTTTTGCATTTCTGGAGTTCTCTTGGTTCTTTCTTGACTTCTCTTCACTGTTTCTGCTCCTCTTTTTCTTCTTTCTTCAATTATTTTGTCTCTTTCTGCACCTGTCTTATCTCTTTGTGTACTTCTGTTAAATCGTTCTGCACTTCTCTTGTTTCTCTCAGCACCTCTTTTGCTACTTTGTGCAACCCTCTAATGTTTATCTACACCCGGATTTCCTCTTTCTCTACCGCTTATCTATTTGTGCAGCTTTATTGCCTCTTTTTGCACATCTCTTAAGTCTTCCTGCATCTCCTTTTACTTCTTTTGGTACCTCTCTTATCAATTTGGTTCTTTCTGTATATATTTTGTTTGTTTCTGCAGTTCTGTTACTTTTTTCTGTACTTTTTTGCCTCTATGTCCACTTGTCTTGTCTTTTTCTGCACCTCTGTTGCTTCTTTTAGCATTCCTCTTGTCTCTTTCACTACTGTTCTTTCCTGTTTGTGCACCTCTGTTGCTTGTTTGTGCACCCCTCTTGCCTCTTTCTGAATTCCTTTTGCCATTTTTTTGCACCTGCTTACTCATTTTTTGTACTTCTCATGTCTTTTTTTATCTGTTCTTTTCTGTCATTCTGCACTTGTGTTGTGTGTTTTTGTAATTTTCTTGCTTCTTTTTGTACTTTTCTTGCTTGATTCTCTTTTTCTTTTGTCTCTTTCTAAACCTCTGTTGCCTCTTTCTGCATTTCTCACATTTTTCAGTAACTGTGTTGTTCTTTGTGTATTTCTTTTCTCTGTTTCTAAACCGTTCTTTTTTTTCTGTCCCCTTCTTTCTCTGTCAACACCTTTTCTTCACTTTCTGCAGTTATCTTGTTTGTTTCTCCACTTTTCTTTTTTATTTGTTATAAATAAAAAAGGCATGTAATTGTAATTAATTGCTTACTAGTTATTATCAATATTGAGATGTAATTAATTTAAAATTGTTAATTGATGTAACAAACTATTCAAACTAATCTTTGTTTTAAAAAAAAAATTGTTTGGATTGTAAATTGAATATTGCAAGAAAACAGGAAAAGAGAAGAGAACAAAGAAAACAGAAGTACCTAAAGAAAAAGGAAAAAAGTGCACTTGATAAAAATAAAATGTTACTGAAGATAGATTCTGTTGTGATAAGAGTACTAAAAAATTTACTACAGCACTTGTATCGAGATTAAAGAAAGACAATAGTAATGAAAGCAAAAAAGAAATATTTAGAACAAAGCACAAGCAAATAGAGAGATGTAATGTAAAAAAAACATTCATTTTTGGTAAAAGAACACGTCACAAAAAAACAAAAAGTTTAAACTGATTGTTTCGAAGTAGAGTAATTCAAAATATATTAAGAGATTGTAAAAAGTATAAAAGAAGATCAGCAGCTAATAAGAAGAGGCAACACATTGAAAGTGTAGTAAATACTGCTTTTGAATTGAAACAAAAATTATTTATATTAGTATTAAAGGGAATGAGAAAATTGGATAAAACACTACTGTTTATGAAGGACAAAAGAAAAGGATAAATTAATAGAAATAACTTTTGTAAAACTGTCACTGGTGAATAGAAGCACACTTCTAGTACTGAGCCTTTCCTTAATGAAGAAAGCTATGTTCAACAGAACACATTAGTTCATGCAGTTGATGCTAGTGGTCAATGCTATGAGATGAAAGATGGTTGTCCCATTTCAAAAGAAAAGATGGTTCCTCGGAATGTAGAAGAAGTAATAGCTGTATAAGTTCAAGGGAGGCGTACACAAGCTCTGGTAAATAAGTGGGATTGTAGTAGTATTTGCAGTATTCAACAGGAATCTATTGACTTATCATGAATTTTTATGCGAGGATATGCCCAAAAAGTCTAAAACAGAAGATTAAGATGTTACAAGGACTAGATCTGTGTAAAGTAAGATAATATACTAACTTGCAGGGTCATTCTCTGGCTTGTCTTCCAAGAAAAGTGTGTCAAAGTACTTTCCATCATTTAAGAATGTTAGCAGTACACCACTCAGAAATGCAGAAGTTAGTAAGGAGACTCTACTATGTAAAAAGTTCTGCATCGTGTTTAGGTGAAATGAACACAACTCTTTTGCACAGTTCAGTATCAGATGTAAAAAAGGTTTGTGATGATATACAGTTTCATTTTTTGGTTCACAAGAAGAGTGTAGAGAAAGTGAGAGCTTGATATTGTAGGTGTTGAAGAAGAGGTGGAAGATATTAGTAATGACGAGTTTGTACAAGGAATTACAGATTTAAGACAATTTTATCTGAAAAACCAAACTATGTTTGTATTTGTAGTTGATGTACTCACTATAGAAGTCAAACTAGGAATGTTGATTTATATTTAAAAAGTGAAAGAAGAACAATGATAGGTGGCAGCAATTTGGTGCTAATTTGTTGGTGGAAGATCAGTTTGCGTTGGCTACTGATCAAAGTATTTGTAAATATTGTTACAACAAATTAGAAGAGAACAAAATGCCTGCTAGAGCAGTACATAACAACTTACACGTGGTAGCTATTCCTCCGGAACTGGCATACTTGAATGTATATGAGTCCTTTCTTATTCGATCTGTGCAGCCATTTCAGACTATAGTTTATATGGACCCTAAAACAGGTAAGCTGCCTCCAACAGATTTACAAAGAAGTCTGAAAGGAAGAGTTGTGTACTTACCTTCAGATTTTAAGAAAAATATTGAAACTGTTAGTATAGACAGGGAGGAAATGAGCCAGTAGTTATTCTGGTTAATGGTGTACCAACAAATTTGCAGATAATATTCACGGCACTCTAGAATCTCACCCCATAATGTTTTGCTGGTCTTTTGGTTGGCATTGTATTTTTGCCCATAACTTTGCTTGCGGTGGTCCGAGGAGGATGAGATCACCACTGAATTGTTCAGCATGATGTGTTCTTTCGGTTCAATGCATTTGCTTGGTCCTACCCCTAGGTTAGGGGAGACCCCAAAATCAACACCTCCCTCATTGCCTGATATTTTTCAAAGTTCACGTTTGTGAATTGGTTATATGCTTTTTAGCATGTAAAGGTAAAGTTGTTTTAGCAAAGGGTTGTGGGTGCAGTAGCAAGCTAACTCTGCTCCGTGGCGGAGTCAGGGTTTTAGCATGAATTCTGTGTTTTCAATGTAAAGTGTAGTAAACAAATCTTTGCAACCTCAGCTAGCAGAGCGGAGTTCTTTGCCCATGGTTAGTCAATAGACAGCTCTTCCACGCACAGTGTTGTAAGGCTGTGGTGGCAGTGGATGGCAGCATCCACCAACTCTGGAACAATCAGTGGCTGTGGAGTGGTCAAAACAACCCCTGCAGATGTTGATGGTTGTTGTCCTTCATTGTTGGCTGCTTCCTCCTGTCTTCGACTCTCCACCTCACATGCCAGGTGAACAGGATAAATGGTCTCTAGATGTTTCATCATAAAAGAAGTACCACAAGAGTACTTCTTCTCTGAGCCTCTTGACAGCACTTTGTGACAGATAGTGCATGTCATCTTTCTTGCTTTGACTTTTTTTATTGTCTTCGGGCGCAGGGATGAAGGTTCATACCACACTCTCTTTCCTCTTCCTCTCTGGCTTCTGCACCTTCTCCATCTCCTCCTCCTGGTCCTCTGGGAATGCTAATGCCATTTTCAATTTTGAAAAATGAAAAACACCCCCAAAAAATCAAAATTCCCAGAGCCTACAAAATAGGCAGTCTTCAATCAGACACACCCAAAAAGAAAGGATTATAAGAGGTCTTGGTTCCACCCACCAAGAGAATGAGAAGCTGTTCAACCAATGACAAGGTTTCCTTCTGTGTCACATAGAGTCACGTAGGGGTCACGCAGCCTACGTGTATCCGTTGCGCACTCATGAAATGTACATAATGACATCTAAAACTTTAAATTACTATCAGGATATTGTGTTTCAAAGTATTTCAATGAAAACGTTTTATGCAAAACAGATATTTAACAGATATTAACAACATTCATATTTTATACTTTGAAATTAAGCCGGAGTCGCGTCCCCTACGCGAACCCGGAAATACGTGATGGCAGGATTGGTGACCCGTACGTGTACGATGCGCGATGGTACAGCGTACACCAAAATATGCTTTAGACATCTTAAAAATATTGCACAAGAACACTAATAGTAAATTATAGCATTGATTAATACACCTCTTTGTTTAAAAAAATATATTATTTGAGTGTAAGTAAGTATTTTAGGGTTACATTTGTGTAACGGATTTGCGCACCCAACGCGTAGATCCGCGTCCCGTATTCAATACCATCGCGTTCACAAAAATCTGTTAAAAACTAATTTATAACACCTTTATCACTATTTTTATGTACTCAGTATAAACCTCTATGTCAAAACATATATTAATTTGTTCTAAATGTTTTTTTTAGAGTGATATTCAGGTAACAGATATGCCCACCCATCGTGTAGGGGTGCGTACGGTACGCAATAGTTTTTTCTAAATAATCAAAAAATATATATATATATATATATATACATATTATCTACTGGCGGTCGCCAGTAGATAGTTATAGTTAGGACCTATTTTCCATAGGAAACCCGCAACATTCTATTCCCAATAAGTCTAGCGTCGATTGACGAATCTTCGTGTAATTTTCCAAACTTTTGGCCAGCTTCGTTCCGCTCCTACCCTGAAAGTTTTGCGGTGATTCGTCAAGCGGGGGCTGAGAAAATAGGGGGGTCCCAAAACATGTTTTCCCCATGCAATTTCCCATAGGACCTGTTGTTGCAGCTACAGCCCGAACTGCTGAACGGAATTACACCAAATTTGGCAAAGAGGTAGTCCTCAGTTCAGACTCATGCCTTTTGCTTAAATGGTGTAAATCCGTTCAGTAGTTCCTGAGAAAATTAGAGTTAAAAGTTAGTGATATCTATGGCCGAGGAGGATCCGCGGACCATCCGCGCACCCAGCGCGCACCCTGCCGTGCACGAGCTGAATGCTAATTGGCTGTCAACACTCCAGATCAGAAAGTGTTGGCAGCCATCAGTAGAACCGAGGCACAAGAAGCCCCAATAAAAACATCGCAAAACGCGAAAAGGGGGCAGGGTAGAAACACCCTGACCCCCTAGGCCTGCTCAGGGGGTCCCACAAGGACCACCAAGGCCCAAAAAAAATATTCTTTTTTTTTAAATCGCGGGATGCGGGCTCCTGCGCTTCGTGTACAATTAGCCCCCGGGGGGGGCCAAGTCCTGGGGCAATTTATCATACTTATGGGGGTCCCAGAGGGGCCCCCCAGCCCCGGGGACCGTCACCCCCGGAGCTTATCTTAATGTATGCGGGGGGGCTCATGGCCCCCCCGGGGCTTGTTTTTTTCGTTTTTTTTTAAAACCTGTGTGGGGAGGTTCGAGCCCCCCCACACTACCCGGGGACCACCACCCCCCGCAGCTTTAACTTAAGTGGGAGGGGGGCAGTGTGGCCCCCCTCCTGGAGCCTTGTCGTGGCCCTGGGGACCGCCACTCCCCAGTGCCGGCTCCTGCAGTGTCCCGGGGGGCATCCCCGGGACACTGCTGTTTGCAATGGCACGGCGGGAGCCTCACGGGAAACCTGCTCTCTCTTCCAAATAGCAAAGCAGATTGTTTTTCCACATGGGGAGCAGCATGTTAGCTGCTCCCCATGTGGAAAAGCAATGCCGGCTCCCTCAGGAGGCGGGGAGCCGGCAGGGCCGTGGGGGGATTGGGGACCCCCCCACGGTCCCCAACAGAGGGCAGGCCCTGGGGGATGGGGTCCCCGGGGCCAGTAGTGGCCCGGGAGGGGGGCCACGTGGCCCCACTCCCCAAAATAATTTGTTTTTCTTTTTAAACGGCCCCGGGGGATGGGGTCCCCGGGGCCAAAAGAGGCCACAGGAGGGGAGCAAGGCAGCCCCCCTCCAAAAAATGTAGGAAAAAAAAAAGGGCCATGCCCCGGGGGATGGGGTCCCCGGGGCAAATTAAGGCCTTGGGAGGGGGGCCACGTGGCCCCCCTCCACAGTTTGAAAAAATAAAATAAATAGGGGGCAGGCCCTGGGGGATGGGGTCCCCAGGGCCAAAAAATAAGAAAAAGAAGGGGAGCTACACAGCCCCCCTTCTAAAGAGAGGTGTAATGAGGCCACGCCCCTTTTTACACCTCTCTGCAACGCAGCTCTGTGGCACTTACTGGAGGTACCTGGTGGGCTAGTTGGCCGCCAGGGGACCTCAGGGTTCAAGGGGACTTAATCTCCCAACTTAAAATGCGCCACGGGGTGCATTTGCACAGTGGTGAAGGTAGGGGGCGGGGCCTGAGGTGATACTGTGCAAACATGCCCTGTGGCACGTTTTAAGTTGGGGAATTCATTCCTCTTCAATCCAGAGGTCCCCTAGGGGACAACTAGCCCACCAGGTACCTCCACTAAGCGCCACGGAGCTGCGTTGCAGAGTGTTGTAAATAGGGGTGTGAGGGCTCTGAACACCTCTCTGCAATTCAGTCCCCTGGTGCATGCTGGAGGTACCTGGTGGGCTAGTTGGACGCCAGGGGACCTCAGGATTCAAGGGGACTTAATCCCCCAACTAACACCCCACGGGACGCGTTTGCACAGTGGTGAAGGTAGGGGGCGGGGCCTGAGGTGATACTGTGCAAACACGCCCTGTGGCATGTTTTAAGTTGGGGAATTAATTCCTCTTCAATCCTGAGGGTCCCTGGGGACCAACTAGCCCACCAGATACCTCCAGTATGTACAGAAAAAAACATAGGTTTCAGGCCTGATATAGTTAGGAATTAGCATTTAAGAAACCTTTCAAATTCACTGATAAAACCATAGGTTTCAGGTATGGTATAGTTAGGAATTAGCATTTAAAAAACTTTTGAAATTCACTTAAAAAATCATAGGTTTCAGGGGCGTTATAGTTAGGAATTGGCATTTAAAAAACCTTAGAAATTCACTGAAAAAACCATAGGTTTCAGGGGCGTTATAGTTAGCTGGACATTTCCCTCGTACAAAACCCTAGAAATTCCCCTGTTATAGTTAGTTCAGCTAACTATAACTCTCGCCCCCACAATGCACTGCTGATGACGTCACATATTACATCACTCATGACATGGTCAGTGACATCACTGATGACATCACTGATGACATCTCAAATGACATCACTGATGACATCATTGATGACATCATCCAGTGAGTATGTGTTTCTATACAGTTTTAATATGTTTAATATATATAGGGAAAGGCCTGTTGATGAATGAGTGGGTGTGCAAGTGTGTGAATGGATGATTTTCTAGGTGCGTAACTGACTCTATAAGTGAGCCATTAAATGTATCTTACTGCAGACTAGTGACTAAACTGTGTGAATGTCTGTATGTGTCTGTGTGTTGGTGTATAAGTGGCTGCATGGTTTTGTGAATAGCTATATGAGTGTCTATATGGGTTATTGATTGGTTGTCTGACTATCTGTATGGGTGCCTGAGTGTTTGTGTGGGTAGGGTGTGTGTGACTCTGTGCATAGATGTGTGAGTGGGTGATTCTATGGGTGCATGGTTTTAAGAGTGCAAGTGTGATGGACAGTATGGTTGGGTGAGTGTATGTATGGGTGTGTTAGAGATTGAATGTATATCTCAGTTGTACATGTGTCAGTAACTACATATGTGAAATGCAGTGTATATGTGTGTAAGAGTATATAACTATCTATATGTGAGAGTGTGTGATTGCGGGAGTGGCTGTATGGATGAGTGTGTGCTTGTATTAGTAATTGTATAAGAGCGTCAGAATTTGTTAGTATTTTTATGAGTAAGTGAACTTGAGTGTGTTTAACTGTATAGGTGAGTAAATTGGACTGTGTTTAATTATTTGCATGACTGACTAGGTGTGTCAGTACCTCAATGGATGATTGGCGGTGTCTATATAGGTGTATAAATGCATATGATAGTCTTGTACGGAGTGACTGTAAGTATGAGTGACTGTACAGGTGAGTGATTTGAGATGTATGTAGACCTAAGAGTCAATGAGTGGGTATGTAGTTATTGGTATTGGAGTATCTATGGTTTTCAAAATGGCCGTCTGAAATTTTGAGCCGCTGTATAAAAGTTTATATTAGGGTGTGAGAAGATGCCCTAATTTATCACATGGATGACGTCATCAGTGATGTCGTCAGTGATGTCCTTTGAGATGTCATCAGTGATGTCATCAGTGATGTCACTGACCATGTCATGAGTGATGTAATATGTGACGTCATCAGCAGTGCATTGCGGGGGCGCCAGCTATAGTTAGCTGAACTAACTTTAACAGTGGAATTTCTAGGGTTTTGTATGAGGGAAATGTCCAGCTAACTATAACGCCCCGGAAACCTATGGTTTTTTCAGTGAATTTCTAAGGTTTTTTAAATGCCAATTCCTAACTATAATGCCCCTGAAACCTATGGTTTTTTAAGTGAATTTATATATATATATATACATATATATATATATGATAGTTATCATAAGAAAACAACAAAACAACTTTCCTAAATACTTTTAAAAAATGCTATACATTTTTTAAAGTGGCACTATCCTTGTGTATCTATTGCTTACCCAAAATTGCAAAAAGGAAACATCAAAATGTTGCATCTCAAATGTACCATTTCTGGAAATGTGGGTAGCTGTGGTATTTCGGTATGGTATCAGCTGACAACCAAAGAAATCTGTGTGGATAATTAGGAACCAATGGACAGAGCGCTCAAGGACGACCCAGGCTTTAAGGTGGATATTATATTAGATATAAGACCTCTATAGTGTTATATACACTAACTGGGATGCTGCTCTTTTGGATTTAGATTTTTAAAGCAGATATATGATTAGACCGCTTGGAACACCAATCTGTGGAATTCAATTTATGAACTACTGTGTATTATGAGATTTGGATATAAATTGACCATTTTTAATAGTTAAAGTGTTTTATGAGAATTTGTTTGGATGTTTTTAGTTGGACATGCATGAAATGTTATTTTATCTTTTTGTATGTTTCATTGATTTTTAATCTGAAATAAACAAAAAAATAAAAAAGATTTGCTTAGAATGCAAAGCAAATGTCAAACTATACCCCTTACTTGGACTGATCATTGGGCAGTCATTTTCAACATCCTGGCAAATAAAACTCCCCCCACACATACCTATAAGGCCTGCTCAATTCAGAGCCTGGAGCCAAGTAGATCAGCAGCTCCTTAATACTCACCTGTCATTATCTAACTATGAGCCTACACCGGACCCTACCCTAGCCTCCTCCAAATACTTAGATTGGCTGCATAATGCCTTTAAAGCATTAGTACCTATGAAAAACCTCTCTAAAAACAGAATTACCCTGTCAGCCCCTTGGTTCTCTGACGCCCTTAGATTGGAAAAACAACGCTGTAGGAACCTCGAGAGACACTGGCACAGAGATTATAACATCACCAACAAAGCTTGCTATAAAGATACTATCTCCCAATATAAACAGCTCCTTATTGCAGGGAAAAGCAAATATTACACCAATCAAATAGAAGCGGCCCAAGACTCCACTAAACAACACTTACAGGTAGTCACCAAACTATCAGGATCCGCAGTAGACCCCCCACCAGCACCCACCCAGGACTTGTGCAATGTCCTGGTCAGCGCATTTCAAGACAAAGTCAGCAAAATATACGATAACTTCACCACGTAACCTAAAAATGATTACCCAACCGCCCGACAATAATGACAATTCTCCTTCCTTTTTGCATTTCCAGCAAGTCTCATCCAAACAGATCAATGACCTCATCCTAACCATAAAGTCAGGCTTCCCAACGGACCCATGTCCAGCCTCAGTATCAAAGCGCATTCCTGATCTACTAGCCCCTAACCTCGCAGACATCTGCAATGCCATGTTTAATACCGGTATCTACCCCACAACTTGGAAAAACGCAACTATTAAAACTCTGCTGAAGAAGCAGCATCTTGACCCGCTAGACACAAAAAACTATCGACCCATCACGAGCATCCCCTTCCCAGCAAAAAATTTGGAAAAAGTAATGATTACACAACTAGCTCATTACATTGAAGAAAACAATCTCCTGGATGAGACACAATTTGGCTTTAGGAAAGGCCACAGTACAGAAACCGCCCTCATCAAAGTGGCAGATGAAATCAGAGCCATTTGAGACCGAGGTGGAGCAGCAGTTTTGATACTGCTGGATCTATCAGCAGCTTTTGACACGGTCGACCACGCCAGTCTGATCGACCGTGTCTCAAACGTGGGCATCAAACTAAAGGCCAATGAACTACTGGCCTTGTTTCTGTCCAACAGCACTCAGCTAGTGAGTCTCGGCGAATATAATTCCTCTCCATTCACCCTCCCGTGCGGTGTGCCACAGGGATCATCCTTGAGTCCAACACTGTTTAATATCTATGTGTTGGACCTGGCCAAGGTCATCAAGGCTCATGGGATGGGGCTGACAGCTGGTGCTTGCAATCAACAACGACGGAGGAGCAATTGCGGTCAGTTTTCAAACTGGTATGCTCGCCATCAGCTCCTGGATGGCTAAGAATTGCCTAAAGCTAAACTCCGACAAAACAGAGGTAGTGATCTTTGGCAAATTACATCCAGCATGGTCCCCTATATGGTGCCCTACCACCCTGGGACCTCCACCCCTCTCAGTACCGAAAGTAAGAAACCTTGGGGTCATGTTCGATGACAAACTGACATTCTCAGCTCACACCATTGTCTCGTCATCCTTTTACACTCTCAGAATGCTCAAAAAACTGTTACCATTTCTCCCTTCAAGTGCCGGAAAACCACTGGTCAGCACCCTAGTAATGTCTAAAATCGACTACTGCAAAGGCCTGCTCATTAACGCCCAGAAAAAGATCACCAATAAACTACAGAGGGTACAGAATGCTGCCGCCAGATTAATAACAGGCACCCCCAAGTATAATTCAATCTCCCTGGTGGTTCGGAGTTTGCATTGGCTACCAATAATAAGCCACATTAAATTTAAAGCCCTCTGCATTGCCTTCAAGGCCATTCACAATACCGGACCGGACTTTCTGAAGAAAGCCCTCTGTGCTCATGTGCCTAGTCGAACCTTACATTCTTCAACTGCCAAGCTTCTGATGGTCCCCCGCACAAACAAGGTTTCCTGGGGTGACAAGAGATTCACTGTTGCCACTGCCAAACTGTGGAACTTCCTCCCTCAGCAAATCAAAGCCTGGCCAACGCTACCTGCCTTCAGGAAACTTATAAAAACCTGGCTTTTCAACCAATGAGCATCCTACCATATGACTACTCTTCTTCAGTCCGTAGCGCCGAAACACCCACGGGTATTTGCGCGCTCTACAAATCGCTTAAATAAATAAATAAAATCACAGTTTTTCTTCACACTTCTGAGCCAAAGTTGCAGAGTCTGTGGTAACCCACAAAATCCATTACATCCAGTGTTCTCGCACTTCTTTCAGTCAAACCAATACCCCATTTGTGTGGCTGGGCCCATCGCACAAGGCAGAAAAAAAACACAAACTTCAACAAGGAAACATCAAGATTTTACCTTTCAACAGTTTGGCAATTGTATACATTCTGGCAATCTGGATAGCTGCAGTATTGGTCACAGGCTCTGGCAGTACCCAAGACACCTCCCAAACCAGACACTTCTGAAAACTAGACATACAAAGAGGTCCAAGGTGGTGTGACTTGTATGGATCACATTACATTAGCATGCCGAGATTTATTTGTGTTTTTATTCCTTTTTTCTTTTTTTCTTTCTTTTTTTTAGGATATTATTAGGAAATTGAGTTGATGTTGTAGAATATAATTTTGTATCATCCAGCACTATTAGTTTTGTTAAAGTATATTTAATGCTGAGTGCAAAATATGGATTCTGTAGTGGGAAGTTAGAGTTATTTAGCCTTTTTAAAAAAAAAAAACGGTTATGAAAATTGACAGGAAGTGATGCCGGCCACCAAACCCAGGGCTATACTACATAAGCGGTGAGGTCTTTTGCTTCAGTTTGCATTCTTTTTCTTCTGGCATGATCACACACATCCAGGTAAATGTGGGATGGCATAAGGATTTCGGCTGCTTTTGATATGCTGTGTGTGAGTTCTTCATAGTTGTTGTTATACTTTTTCCCTCGTTTTGTTTGTGTTACAGTAATTGAGGATGAGTTATCTCGTCTAATCCTTGAGTCGAATGGATTTTAATGTGGAGCATTAAATTTTGGAGTGGTCTTTACAGCGACTTATAGCAAAATGCTAAGTAATCAGGAGTTATTAGGACTGAGGTATGAAGGAATCTAAAGGTTTCTCAAGTCGGCAGTCTCATGAGTTTATGATTTCAATTATGATGCATTAGGCAAATACTGATTTTTATTTTATTTTTGTTAGGTCTCTTTAGATTTTATTGTTGGGGCTCTGGTGTTAATCTGTCATCTGTGTTTCCATAGACTACAACATTGATTACATGCTGCTTAACAAAATTAATAAACAATCTTTATTTAATACATCTTAAGGAAAAATTACTTTCTTTAATGTGTGATACGTTCATTTAGGTAAGATGCTCTACTTCATGGATTTTAGTTCTTGAACTTCTTTTAATTTCAACCTATGAATTTTTTCTCTTTTGATTAGCATTTTCTTTGGATAAGAACATATTCTTTTCATTCTAAATACAGACTGGCTGCATTTTGTTGTTAAAGATTCAAGTTTTATTATATCCCCTATTGACTAAAGTCATGGCTTCTGAAACAGATAAAAATGGCATCAGTAAATGATATTTATTGGTGTACAATTGGACCGATAATTTGCTGTAACCAAGTTGTCCTTCGGTTTTTCTTGCAGCCCCGAAGAAGCAATATTCTTACCATGAAACATGTGTTGGGTACCCATTTGTTTTCTGTCTTTATGATCTCTGAACTTCATGAAATATATTTTCCAAAATGTCCTGTATGGATCTAAGAATGAGATCAATAAATGTTATTTAGATACTTTTGATCTAATTGTTGACCATACTTCCAACACTCGATTACTCTCAAGGAGTGTATTTCTCTACCGTGATGATTAAATGTTGCAGAGAGGGACTTTGTCATGTCCTGTAAATCTGTTTCAGAGACTGGTGCTGATCTTCTCTTAAAGCCAAGAAGACTCATCCCTGAAGGGGTATATAAATGGTGAGACTTCTTTGGATATTTATCCATAATGGCTGAACCTCCGAGGCGCTGCATAAAAACACCGGAAATCAGGCGGAGATCGCCTGGTTGTGGGTAGGGCCTGAAAACAGGCCGGAAGAAGTTGCCTCTATCTCTGAGGCTGAGTGTGGCTCCCCCAGCGAGTTGCCGTAGCAACGAGAGAGCCGCGGGGGAAGCCAGCATCAGGAAGACAGGCAAAGATTACCTAAGTGTGGGCGTGGCTCCCGTGCTGTTTGAGGGAGAGACCCACGTATCAACTAAGCTGTTTGCATGGGCGGGGCACACTGTCAGAAGCTCCATACCAAAGAGAGACAGAGACGATGGAGACCTTGCTCGGTGTGGGGCCAGCAGCAAGTCTCTTCCCCCTTGGCCGGTACCGCGTGGGTCCAAGGAGCTGACTGAGAAAGGAGAGAAAGGCCCGGTTTGTGGGGCTTGGCCGGCACACTGTTTGTACTGGGGGTTCTACAGCTGTGCTGCTAGATCGCAGGCAGCTTCAACGTCGGGGGGCATTTCTTTGCTAAGAAAATCTTAGGGTGGATTGCACCCTCACCCACCATTGTGTTTCGGGCAAGTAGGGCACCTGGTTCTACCGCATCCACAGCAAGGGGGCTAGTGGAGGCCGCGTGTGAAGGGACATGCAGTGAGGCTAGCCTTGATTTTTGGACAAGGGCATTGCGGGGCAAGCCCAGGACAGGGCATCCGCTTGGGAACACCGACTTGGGGACAGGAACTCAGTGGCAGGTGTTACTAGGGTGCGCAGCTGCTGATGTGAAACATAATGCGTTATGCTGATCATGTTTTTGCCTTATAGGCTGTCCTAGGGGATGTTAGGACGTGCATCGCTGTTGATGAGGTTTAGGCGTAATATGCTATACTTAGTACTCATGTGTGCAGTGTTTATTATGGTACACTGCTGCTGATTATGTTGGGCCTAACTTCCCCTATTAGGAAGTGCTATGATGTTTATGCCTCATGCTGCATGATGTATGCCTAATATGTTTTGCCTAATGTGTTGTGCTAGGAGCACCTTGACCAGTAGTTACTGGTTGGTTTCTCTAACGGGGTACATGGGAGTTCTAATGGTTATGAGAGTGGCCCGATTGGCCGTGTAATGCATATAATCCCCTGTGAAATCATATCTAGCGCCAGCTGGCACAGTGTGCATATGTGATTACGTTCTAATGTGTTTATGAGTAATACAAAGGCTTTTTTTTATATAACCTTGTGGGAGTTTCTTTTGTGGTGTTCCTAGTGTGTTGCGACTGTGTGTGTCTGTTGCACAAATGCTTTACACATTGCCTCTTTTATAAGCCTGACTGCTCATGCCAAGCTACCAAGAGGGTGAGCAGGGGTTATCTTCAGTGTGTAACTCCCTTGCCCTGACTAGAATGGTGGTTCCTGCCTGGCTTAGGCGCTTGCTCTAGCCAATATGAAATCCCATTTCTAACAACTGCCTTCAGTGTGACCCGGCAAACTTGTGAAAAGGAAACTACATGAGGAAACAGGGAGCACATATATGAAGAGTGATTACTACCTCAGACCTCGATAAACATGAAGCTGACCTAGCCTCTCTTCTCACAGACAGTGAACTCCTCACTCTCACAGACTTTTAATTAAGATGGTGCTCGAGCAGCCACAAAGTAATACAAAATGTGTTGCCAGCAAGCATGAGAGTAAAGAGAAAATAGTGCAGTGCCATGGCAGTTGCATTTAAACCCATCCCATAGGAAGCGCCAAAGCAGTTACAACCATACTATGCGTTGCACAGCAAGCACACCCATGATAAAAAGTGTTGAATAACCTAGAGTTTAGACGGTATCTGCAAAGCCTCTGGGCCGCAACATGCAGACAGAAAGGGGAGGTGCTAGAGTAAAACTTTAACAACCCCGAGAAGCAACAGTGGACGACAAAGAACACGAAGCCCTGGGGAGGAGAAAGGATTTATTGACAGGGACTATCCAAGGGATAAAGGGCCAGATGTATGACCCTTCCAATTTGCAAATCGCAAATTGTGTCGTTTTGCGACTCACAAAATGGAATTTACAACAGTGTCTCAGACACTGTTTACAATTCCTAATGGGGTCGCAAATTGCATGCCTCATTAATATACATGAGGCAGGTCGCAATTTACGAACCCATTGGTAATGGCTAGCACTCCCAGGGATGGTGGCCTGCTGGGGGAAAACGGGATGCATTTAAAAAATAAACATGAAAAATTTCTGTTTCATTTTTTAAGAGTAGGCAGTGGTCTGTGAGACCACTACCTGCTCTTAAAAAATATTTTCACTGACAGTCACAAGGGGCAAGGGGTCTGGGGACCCCTTCCCGTTTGCGTGTGGCTTAGCACCTTTTGGAAATGGGTGGTAAACTGCAAATATTTTGTGACCGCAATTGCGGAAACAAAACATTCGTACATTCGAGTATGACTCGCTATTAGAAAGGGACGCCCTTGGCACGCCCCTTCCTAATAGCAAGTCGCAAAATAGGTTTTGCATATACGGTAGACCAATTTTGCAGTCGCTAACGGACCGATTTCCTGTTTGCGACTGCAAAAATATATTTGTACATATGGCCCTAAGAGGGAAAATTGCTTGGGAAGCAGTGACAGAGGTGTGTTGGGGTTGGAACACTACAATGTGGGGACCACGCACTGAGGCTTGGACACAGCAGGTGGCCTTTTCAGTCCTTCCTGGAGTGAAGATGAACTATGATGTTGCACTTGGCATGCAAAGTCTCTAAGTCTTTGGCTGGGTTTTGGGTTAAGGCTGAGGTGATATCATTAAGAACAGGAATGTACTCTCATCACCTCAGGGCCCTAGCTGCTTCCAGATTCGGCCTTAGAATTGGTACAGGTAGTTCCTTTCCCAGGGGTCTTGTCATTGGAGCCAGCTTCTTCTTAGTTTCCATGTCCCTGAGGGTTTTTCCACATTGCATCATCTGCTTCCTCCTCCTATTCAGATGACCTGGGAAAGTCTACTTTCTGGAACCATGTTATGTTCCTAGTGACCTGTATGCCTAGTATGCAAGCACTAATCATTGGACCTCTCTGCTGCTACTGTCCCCCACGCACTCCTCCTGGCCCGTTTGCAGAGGTTGGGTGTCATTGGTGCTGCTTGGGAGTGGTTAAAATCCTTTCTTGAAGGCAGAATCCAACAAGTATGGATTCCCCCTTTCACGTCCACCCAAGCCCTCCAGATAAGGGTCCCGCAGGGATCCTTTTTGAGCCCTTTGTTATTAAATATTTATATGACCCCTCTAATTCAGCTGGCAGAGGACCTGGGTGCAAAAGTGGTCACTTACGCTGACGATACTCAGCTCTTGTTTACCTGGAAGAAGCATGAGACTGCTGCACCCATGTCAAAGCCTGTTTGTCTGCCGTGTTCAATTGGCTCACATCTGCACAGCTGAAATGTAATGAAGACAAATCCGAAATCCTTCTTTTCGGGGAGTTCCCTCATCTGTTTTGGCACAATTTCTGGCCTAATGATTCCCCTCTGCCCTCTCCATCGGGCCTCCCACTAAAAAATCTTGGAATCTGGTTTGATGAAAAACTCAGCTTTGGCAGCCAGATTAGCAAACTGACTGGCACCTGCTTTGGTATCCTGAAGCTTCTCAGAAAATTCTTGCCTCTGTTGCCCCTCTATGCCAAAGAAACAATTGTTCGGCCTTTGGTCACCTCCTGCATCGATTATGCAAATGCATTGTGTGTCGGACTCCCCGGCTACCTTATGGATAAGCTGCAGGCAGTCCAGAATGACGCTACTCGGCTGCTGTTGGACCTACCTAAGCATACCAGTGTTAAGCAGCATCTGCGCAACTTGCACTGGCTGCTGGTAAAAGCTAGGGTCATGTTCAAGGCTTTGGTTCCGGCCCATGCCGCACTCTATGAGTATGGCCCCGTCTATCTTAGGAAACACTTCTCATTTAATATCCCTGGCAGACTCATGCGCGCCTCGAACACTTACCTGGCTTCCATCCCCAGAATTCGTCTGAAAAGAAAGGGGGGCAGCTCCTTGGCTTATTTGGTTGCGAAGTCCTGGAACTCTCTTCCACTTGATCTGCGTAGCCTTCAGAATTCCACTCAGTTTAGGGAAAAACGCAAAACCTTCCTATTTAACTGAGTTGGTTTTTCTCTGGTGCCACCGTCTCTGTTCCGTTTTTCTCTTGAGCTCGCGCTGGGACACTCTTCTGAGTAGCTGTGCGCGCTACAAATCAGTGATAACAAAACATAACATAATCGTAGTATCATTCACCAGAGTGACAGTCCACACTCCAGGCTCCAAAGGAGTCCAGAATTTCCACCCAGGTCAGCAGTATTTTAGTAGCACCTTGTCATCTGGTGAGATTACGAGGGTGGCAGCTCACCATTTGAGGCGTATGCGCACACTGGTCTGGGTGCACCAGCCCTATGTACTCAATGGGTCATAATGCAGCAGAGGCTAATCAAGATGGACCAGGATTGTGTCCCGTTGGTGACCAATGAGCAAGAGGAGCCAAGGAGAGCATTGAGTAGTGCAATGTGGAGTTCCTCTGTATTCCCTCAAGACTTTCTGGAGGCTGATTTCAGGACTGGTCCCTTCTACTGTGGTGATTGGGAGAGTTTTATTTAGTGTCCGCATGAATCGCTCTGCCTCTCTATGTGCCGGCAGCCATTGGGGCATGATTCAGTGGTATTTTGCTGAAGAGTACAAATGCCCTTTCTAATGCTGGGGCTACATTAGGGAAGGCTGTGGAGTCGACAACTTTGACAAGAGGGTACTTCGAGTAACCGTCAACCATGACTAAGATTGTTCTCCCATCCGTAAACTACCTAGGTCAAGACTTACTTTGGAACACAGTGCTGTCCATGGTTTCTCTGTCATGACTAGTGCAGGCATTTCTTGAGAGCTGGTGAGCTGGTATGAGGGGTACTGCCTTCCATCTCATTGGCTGCAGCCTTGAGACTGGGGGATTTTCTCCTTCCTTCGAGATTTCATCTTCGCACATCCCCTGATGCCCACCATGAGCCAGTTCTGTCACTCAGTGCTGCAGTCTTTCTGGAATCACCAGGTGCTATCCTCTCAGAATGAGTCAATGTGTTAAGGCGCTTAGCTTGTTAGGCACTCACCAAATTTTTGTTCGTTTTTCTTTCTCCAGGCCTTGGCATACGTTGGCATCTAGTAGGGAGTTGTGCCAAGAAGTACTTTATGGAGCACCCATCAATTTCTTCAGAACTGGGTCTGTTGCAGTGGTGTCTTGGATTTCCTGTAGACTGAGTTCTTGGGGGCAAGTCCTTAGGGATACATGGCTAAAATATGCTTCGTGGCATCTGTGTTGTCATCATTCTCAACAGCCAGCAGGGGTGGATGGTGTGAGAGAAAGTCCGCTGGGTTTTTGTACCTCTGTCGGTAGATGACTTGCATGTGGTAGTGTTGCAGTTGGATGGCCCAGCACTCACTTCATGGTGGAGGGTATGGGCAGAACCACAGAATAGGGGGACGAGTGATTGGTGGTTGGTGACTACTTTGAACAGTCTTCCACAGAGGTACAGATGGAAGTGCCCACAGGCCATTTCATGGTGTGTGCTTCTCTCTTGATTTGTGAGTAATGTGACTCCATCTGCATCTGTGCTTTGATGGCAAAAGCCAAAGGAGCCCACCTCCCAGGCTCCACTTCTGGGTGATCATGGCACCCAAGCCCACTGGGCTTGCATCAACCAACAGTTCATTTCCCTTGTTGGGTCAAAGTAGGCAATGGTGGTCTTGCTCAACAGGGTTAACTTTACCATCTGAAAAGTATTTTCTTCAGTGAGGCCCGATCTCCAGGGGATTTGGACTTGGTGAGGACTTTTGGAGTTACAGAGATGGTGGCCAGTTGAGGAATAAATCTACAGCACTAGGTGGCCATCCCCAGAAAACTGCAAATTTCTGAGGAGGTCGTCCAAGGTGGAGCCTTTTGTATGGCCCGTGACTTTAGGGGATTGACCTGCACCCCATCCTGATTGAAAATGTAGCCAACAAACTTGAGGGAGAAAGATCATTTTTCCTTATACAGGATGATGCTGTGCTCCAATAGGCATTTAAGCTTGGCTCGCAGGTATGTGTGGTGCTCCTCCACTGTTGTGGAGTATATCAGGATGTTGTCACTCACATTCATGACACCCTGGAGGCCAGATAGTGCCTCCCTGATGGCATCTTGGAAGACCTCTGCCGCAAAAGAAATGCCAAAGTTCTGTTTTTTGCACCAGTGCAGCCCCAGGTGTGTCAAAAACGTGGTGATATATCTGCTTTCTTCAGAGAGGAGCAGTTGATGGTATCCTAAGTTAAGGTCTAACTTGGAAAGCTACCTCAACCCATTGAGGTCGGCTATGATGCCATCCATAGTGGGTGTTTCTTCCACTTGATGGTTTGATTGAGGAGACGCATGTTGACACATGTCGATGCAGAGGCAAAGTTTCCCTGGCTGTTTCAGCTTGTCTGCGATGACCATGGGGGACACCTATGGAGTCAGCCAGGACAATTTTTCAAAGATGCCTTGGCTCTCAAGTTTGTCTAGCTCTTTTTCAACCAGTGGGCTTAGATGAAAAGGCACTCATCTGTGACAAAGTGAGAATGGGTTGACAGATGTACCAATGTGTAGTTTAATCAGTGGGGCTTCCAGGCACCCCATACCTTTGAAACTTTTGGGGAACTGGTTCAGTAGTTCATCAACCTGGCAGGCCAGACGTGAGTCCCTTGCTCACTTTGCCACTGGATTCAAGCAAGCCTGGCTGAAGACGGCTGAAATGCCAGAAACCGGTCCTAGGATGCTTGTTTCCGGTCCAGGGAAGACATGGCTTGGCAGTTCGGGCTGGACTGTTCCCATGAGGCACAGGGTCAGACTGATTTGCATATGGCCATGTCTGAACTGGGGTGGCAGAGTGGGCTAAAGAACGGTGATGGATTAAACCCAGATCAGTTGACTGGGGGTGAGTGCTTGCAATGTTCAACACTCCGTCCATCATTTCCTTTGGTTTTTGCTTTGTTCGCCATAAGTTGGCAGGGTATGCTCAGACGTGAGTCCCTTGCTCACTTTGCCACTGGATTCAAGCAAGCCTGGCTGAAGATGGCTGAAATGCCAGAAACCGGTCCTAGGAAGCTTGTTTCCGGTCCAGGGAAGACATGGCTTGGCAGTTCGGGCTGGACTGTTCCCATGAGGCACAGGGTCAGACTGATTTGCATATGGCCATGTCTGAACTGGGGTGGCAGAGTGGGCTAAAGAACGGTGATGGATTAAACCCAGATCAGTTGACTGGGGGTGAGTGCTTGCAATGTTCAACACTCCGTCCATCATTTCCTTTGGTTTTTGCTTTGTTCGCCATAAGTTGGCAGGGTATGCTCAGACTTGAGTCCCTTGCTCACTTTGCCACTGGATTCAAGCAAGCCTGGCTGAAGATGGCTGAAATGCCAGAAACCGGTCCTAGGAAGCTTGTTTCCGGTCCAGGGAAGACATGGCTTGGCAGTTCGGGCTGGACTGTTCCCATGAAGCACAGGGTCAGACTGATTTGCATATGGCCATGTCTGAACAGGGGTGGCAGAGTGGGCTAAAGAACGGTGATGGATTAAACCCAGATCAGTTGACTGGGGGTGAGTGCTTGCAATGTTCAACACTCCGTCCATCATTTCCTTTGGTTTTTGCGCAGTTCTAGGGTAGCCTGCCACTGCGGGGGTTTAGGTGGTCACTACAAGTGGAATAGTGAATGGAGGCATTCACGCAATATGTAAGGAATAGAATGAGGAAGGAAATGAGGAGGTAATGCTAATGTTAAAATGGGCAGAGTTATTGTTTGTGCTATTTAACAGCATTATCGGGGTCTATATGATCCTTTTAAAGTTGCATGTTTCAGACTTAATGAATGCACTCACAAATGTAAATCTATCATTATGAATCTGTAAGTCTCACTCTGCATAAGAATATTTCACATCACATTTTCACTTCCTCTTGCACCCATCATTACTTAGACTGCTAAAATCTCCCTTTAAATATTATGTGGTTAAAATCAGACATCCGCTTCAATTCTATGACTTAAAGTTCATATTAGCTGGATGTACTGTTCCAACTTCATTTACACTTGCATAATAAATACAGGCTAATGAACATCCAGCTATGTTTTCTATTTGTAAGACATTCCTGGATAATTGGCTGATACTGTCAACCCCAGTCAAACAGTGTTAATAAACAATTTTGCTTGTGCGGGAACTGAGCAAATTTAAGTGTTTTAAATAACAACCTAAAGTGCACTTGCACCGTTAAAGGAAACTACCAAGTATCTATATCTATTTCTATATCTATATATCTATATTACCTACTGGTGGTCGCAGTAGGTAGTTAAAGGTATGTCCATGTTTCCATAGGAAAGGCGTTTTATGCCTTGCCTATATATTTGGCACTGATTGATGAATCTTCACTAAAATCCCCCAAAAATGTTACGATCACTTCAGCTGCCATCTGGAAGGTTTTTGGGTGATCTGTCAAGCTGGGACAGAGTAAAAGTGGTGGAGCCAAAATGTGCTTTCCCCATGTTAATTCCTAAAGGGGTTTTTAACACAACTACAGACCAAACAACTTGACAGAATTTCACCAAATTTGTCAGAAAGCTAGCTTATGGTCCAGAAAGTGTGCTTGTGTGATTTGGTGTAAATTCATTCAGTAGTTAAAGAGATATTAACCAATATCCAAATTTGTATATCTATGGGCATGGTCCCTCTGCAGATCGACAAGAAAGACGAAAGAGGGACCCTGAAACAATCAATAGGAGGGGGAGTAATCAGGGAATAAACAATTATCAAAAAACAAAAATGCTACCCCCACACTAATATAATAATAGTAGGCAAATAGTCCATTGGAAAGAATATACCCACAGACCAAGAGTAAATTTATAAAATGTTTTCTTTCCTTTATTGATCAAAAATATCTTTTTTATACTGTAGTAATATCTCTACTAATGTTCATTTTTTGTTCATTTTTTGTTCATAATACACACAATATGACAACGACATAAAAGAAGAAAAAATTCCTAAGCCTAACAAGTAAAACAAGAATACAATAGCTCATCACAGTTAATACATGAGAAAAGCACAAAAATACCTAACACAGAAAAAGCTCAACAGAACAGTGCATTACACAGTACAATGAAACATACATAAAAGACAAAAACAATGGACAAAAAAAGAAGAGCCGACGCGCATTTCGGAGATCCCATGAAATCCAGTGAGCTCTTTTTTCAGGGTGCAATTAATATTTCAGTCTGTATGGTCAACCAAGTTGTTTAATTATGACCATGATTTAATCCTAATGTCGGGCGTCACTCAAGCTACAACTGTTGGTCTGTGGGGCAAAAACATATAATGAATAAATCATACAAAATATATAGAGTCAAGAGATAAAAGGAGCAAGAACCATTCCAAAGATTAAAAGAACAAAGAAAACAGAGAAATAGAACAAGTAACCATCACCAATAATGGTGCAAAAGACAATATATATGTGGTGACAGGATGCAAGCTATAAAGAGAAGATCAAATTACGAGGACTTAGCAAATTAGAGAGGCCAAAGCAAATATATAGAAAAAAACAACAAAATATATTAGTCAAACGCCACCAGTTAGAACACTAAATGATGAACAGAGGAACACGTACTTGAAAAAGAGTCCAAATATAGTTTTTAGTTCCATTAGATTAGCATAGATTCAGCCAGCTCCAAAGGATACTTGATATACTGCTGGGGGCCCGATCCAAGGGGCACAATACAAGAAAAAACAGGAAGGAGACAGAGTATGTAATGAAATCTATTTATACTGATGACATAGAAACAGCAAACAGTGACTAAGAGGCTACAAGTTAGTAATTATGGAGGCAAAAATTAAAAGAGTAGTAAGAGAAAAGGCTGCCTTAGGAAAAAGGTCCCCCAAAAATACCTCAATCACTAAAAAAGCAAACTCCACAGAAAAATCTAAAACTTATATAGGTTACAAGAACCAGAAAATTAGAAAACACCAGGTTAGCTAAATGGCATAATATAAACTGGCTTCTGGTTAGACTTAATAAGTCAACGTATAAAGACACTAGTAGGAAGAAAGAAAAATGGATAAATACACAAAGGCAATGCGCTGTACCTCAAAAAGAAGGCAAACAACATCTGAGTTACAATACGTAAAGCCCTGGGTAGTATGAGTAAAGCCCTTAACATACATAACCTAAAGACTGGAGTAAGGGCATGCAATGCATTATCTAAAACCGGAGAGAAGTAGTCAGCAAGAATTATTTTGTAAATAGCACCAGTCCACCGGAGATAAACAAAAACTAAAAGAAAACAAGTCAGAATTAACTGGCAAAAAAAATATTAAACAACTAAGAATAATGTCTTAAATATATGAAGCCAGTTACTTACAAAATGTGATGTTTTAATAGTGAGAACGTATTCTACTGGTTAGACCTGGTTGAATACGAACAAGGAATGTGGAGAAGCCAATCTATTTAAGAAATTTCGAGAACAAAGCCACAATCGAAGTCCTGAAAACAAAAAGATAAATACTAAGTAATGGAGAAATAATCTAAAAGAACACAGATGCCTAACCAAATTAACATAAACCGCCAACAATGAAGCAGTACTGAACTTACAGATCAGGCACATACTGGCAACTGATACGAGTGAGAAAAATTGCATCAACCACAGGGCAAAAACTCCAGATAAATGAAAAATCTGCAAACATAAGGCCATAGTAAGGGTATAAACCATCTAGTGGCTAAATAAAGAGCTCGAAATTATTAAAAAGCAAAGGGACATATATCGCGCTACAAACTTACCAAGTTGTAACCATCAGCGTAACTCCAGTATGCGAACCACGTAGTGCAAACCGCTCTAATCGCTCGAGGGGCTGGACTTGAGCTACTTATAGCCCATGCCGAATTAACATAGAGTGGTAACACGTGAGAGGGAATAGAACCTGATTCCTAAAAATAGAGGGCGGACAAAAAGGAATATTCTCCAGCAGGCGCGCTAACGAAATAGAAAGCGGACTAGTCCACGGAAATGTCCGCCATGATAGAAGAGTAAAATGATATTTAAAACCCAACAGTAAGGGTAAAAATACTAAAAATAATAAAGGGAACTAGGTAGATAAAGCGACCACCATAATCTAATGGAACACAAGCATAAAAAATATTGTGTAAAGGTGGCAGAGAAAATAGAAAAGGATAACAAACAAGGGCGAATGAAATCAGAACACACTAATAAGCAACTATGGCAAAATGACAAAAGTAGCACTAAATACAAGGACATATACAAAACCAAGAATATGGAAACTGATAGTGCAGAAATACTAACAATCATTAACTGAAGATATGTTGCAGATAGTAATGCAAACAAATAAATGAATCTAAACTAAAAGAATAATAGCTGAAAATACCTCAATAGATAAAGAGAAGAAGGTATAAGATAACAGAGATGACACTGACTAAAAATAACAGAAATCATGAAACTAAGGATTTTCATAAAGGACCAAAAAGATACATGAATCAAATAATAGGATTCTCCCCGGGGAGGGACTCATTGAGTCCTTTACCAAATGTCTGGAGAGTATAAATCCAAAACACCTCTCTTTTGCGTCTGAGAGCGTCGATGTTACTGTCTTTCGGGGGGAATATATGTTCAAGTATAGTCCAGCGCAGATCTTTAACAGAGTGGCCACATTCCATCCAATGGGTGACCATCGGGGCTCCAAGTCGTTGATTATGTATAGCTGGTTTGTGTTCACTAAATCTAACTCTGAACTCCCTGCCTGTTTCACCAACATAGCCTTTACGGCCGGGGTACAGAATAGGGTAAACTACATTGCTAGTACGACAGTTAGTCATGTTTTTAAAGGTGCAGGTCCTCTTACCCCAGATAAGTTAATTACCTACAATTGCGAAATCGCAAGCATGGCAATGTCCACATTTGTGGGTGCCCTTGACGGGGTTGGTACCTAAAATCGATTTCTGTATGAACTTGTTACTTTGAGATTCTCTAGATTTAACCAAGGCATTCCTCAAATTATTATTGCGAAGAAATGCAAAGATAGGTTTGGGAAGGATGCTTTTGTGAGAATCAGAGTTGAGGATGTGCCATTGAGTATTAATTATCTGTCGTACTTTGTGATTAATGTTAGAGTGGGTAGTGACACAAACAAGTTTGTTATCTGATTTAACCTCCTTAGTCTGTAGTAGGGCCATTCTGTCATAATATTTAGCCCTTTTATATGAATCTTTCACCAATCTGTGAGGGTAACCTCTATCTGGAAGTTTGACCTTCAGTTGTTCCGCGTGTAGTTCGAAATTCTGCATGGTAGTACAATTCCTGCGTAAATGCAGAAATTGACTAAAAGGGATACTATCCTTTTGGCTACGTGGATGGTAGCTAGAATATTGCAGCAGAGTATTATGTGCTGTGGGTTTTGTATAGAGGGAAACCTCTATGGATCCAAATGTCCAAGAATTCAATTTTTTCCTTGCTGATGTTAGGACTGAATTTGAGATGGTGATCACAAAGATTAATCCAGAGAGTGAATTCTTCAAGCTGTTCTTCTGGGCCTCTCCAAATAAAGAAAATATCATCGATGTAGCAATGCCAAAAGAGTATTTTCTCACTAAATGGTTCCACTTCGTTGAAGTTTTTTTTGTTTCGAAGGCTCCCATAAAGATATTTGCTACATTAGGTGCACAGGCAGCGCCCATGCTAACTCCTTATATCTGTTTGTAAATATTACCATCGAATTCAAAATAGTTTTCCTTAAGGATAATGGCCAAACATTCTAGAACAAAAAGATGGTCACACAGGCTATCTCCAGTGTCCAAAGCACTCTTCACAGCTACTAGAGCCTCGTTCTGCGGGATATTAGTATAGAGGGCCTCGATATCCATCGAGACCAAAAAATCAGTGTGCGGATCAAATGAGATGCCATCGATTTTACTGATAAGGTAGCCAGTGTCCTTGATGAAGCCAGGAAGCTTTCATGCCAAAGGTTGTAAACGAACATCAACATACTTGGAGATTGGTTCGGTAAGAGACCCAATCGTGGAGACAATAGGTCTAAAGGGAGGCAAGATAGAATTCTTATGGGTCTTAGGAACCCCATATAAAATAGGAATTTTATGAAACGGGACATTGAGATAATCAAACACTTGTTCACATATAGAACCTCTATCAAGGGCTCGCTGTGTAATTTCCAAAATCTCCGTTTTTATTCCATGTTCAGGGTAAGTCCTGGTTTTAGTATAATGTTCAGGCACCCTAAGCATGGTTTCAATTTGCCCCTTATAGGTGGCGCTGTCTAGTACTACAATACCTCCACCTTTATCCAAAGGTTTGATAGTAACATCGGTATAAGAGAGAGTTGTTTAAGAGCTTGATATTCTGCATAATGCAAATTATATTGAGGTTTGGGGACATACGTCAGAAGTTGTTGTATTTTAGTGTTAACCACTTTTTCAAAAATGCCAACTTCGGCACCCACCGGGTCTAGGGAAGGAGTAAAGACAAGTCTGGGCGAAGCCCTGTTTTGTTATCAGTAGTAGCTAAGGGTCTCTCTTCAAAGTATCTCCTTAATCTGATTTTACGGAAGAAAGCTTGAATATCTGTATTCATTTTAAAATGATCAAGATAAGTGCTAGGTACAAAAGAGAGACCTCGAGAAAGAAGTTGCATGGAGGATTCATCTAACTCAATTTTAGAAAGGTTGACGATGGGGATGGGCTTGACATGTGCGTACTCAGCGGAGTCAGTATGGGGAAGACCCCCTACTCTCTCCAATATTGTTTCCGCCTTGTCTGTAGAAACTGAAGGGAGTTCTCTGATTGTTGGTAACCACCTCTTTCCTGGGTTCTGAATCTTACTCTCACTGGTCCCTGTCTGTTGCCTAAAAAACTGCTATTTCTCGTGGGGCTTTCAAAGTTAGCCCTTCTATATCCATAAATCCCATAGGTGTTCCAACTACCTTCATTGTCAGATCCAGAGGTATTTGAAAATGTGAGAATTTTTTTGTTGGACCAGTATTGTCGTTCACCTTGTTGTGGGTACTCATGTTCAGAGTTGTAATATCCAGTTCTCAGGTAGGGACAAACCCTCTCTTCAGTAAAGTACCTAATGTCTTTTTTGATTTTATCAGTTTTTTTCTTAATAAGGTAGTCACAGAAGGAACTCATCTCAGTATTGATCTCTTCCAATTTCTTTTTGGCATCTTCAACTGGGTTATTTTTCTTTAGTGTGTCCTCAATTTCTGCAATTTCTTTCAGAAGGGTCTCTGATCGACCTGCAGTGAATCTGAGGCTTCTCGTGCCACAGCAAGGTCCTGATTGGCTGATAGCAACATGCGAGAAAAGTTGTGGCCTCCATTTTATGTGTCAGGAAATATCCAACAGGGGCTGTGAAGATGATTGAATATTGTGTGAAGGGGCCTGGTGAGAGGTCTTCTGACCCCTTGATTATGTTAAAAAGTGAGGGGCAAGTAAGCACTTGGGTTGACAATATTCCCAAAATATGTTTGCCGCAGAAACATCATGGGGCTCAGTGCGACCTCATGTTTAAATCTGTGACTAATCCATGGATCTTACATGACTAAAAAATACAGGCACTCTCACACCCACTTACATACCCATACAGACATTTACCCACCTACTCACATAACGATACAGACACTCTCACATGTATACACATACCCAGTCAGACACTATCATACCTATTCTTAAAACCATACAGGCATGCTCACTCACATACACCCATACAGCTTCTCAGGCACCCACTCAAAGACCCATACAACCACTCACGTACCCAGACAGAGACCCATACAACCACTCACACATCGATCCAGCCACTTGCATACCTACTCACAGACACATACAGCCACTCACATACCCTCAGACACACCAATACAGCCACTCATACACCCACTCAGCCATCCATACAGCAACTCAGACATCAATTCACCAACCAATACAGCCACTCAGACACCCACCCATAGACCCATACAGACACTCACACAGTCATTCACAGACCAATGCAGTCACTCACACACATTTAAAAACCTTTGAAATTCACTAAAAATCAAAGGCTACAGGTACGCTATGGTTAGGAAATTACATTAAAAAGCCTTAGAAATGCATTGAAAACAACAAAGGTTACAGGGACGTTATAGTAAGGAAATAAAAATTACAAAAACCCTTGAAATTCACTAAAAAACAAAGATTACAGGATTGTTAAAGTTAGGAAATAGAATTTTAAAAACCTTAGAAATTCACACAAAAAAACAAAGGTTATAGGGATGTTATAGTTAGACTTACATTTCACTCGTACAAAACCAGTGAAATTTAGCAATTATAGTTACCTGAGCTAACAGTCTCTCATGAGATAGTCAGTGACATCACTGATGACATCTCAAATGACATCACTGATAACATCACTAATGACGTTATTCAGTGAGTTAAATTGCTTCATAAATGTTTCTGAAACTTAAAGATATTTAGTAAACATTCTTTCTAAACAAGTAATGAGTGCTACTGTTTCTATTGTATGTCATCTGAGTGGGTGTTTGACTATCTGTATCAGTGTGGGAGTGGGTATCTGGGTGCTGTATGTGTGTGAGTGGGTGTTTGTCGATGTATAGGTTAATAAGGGCGTATGAGAGTAGCTGTATAAGTATATGAATCACTGTATGAGTGGCTGTATTGATGATTAAGTATGATTTGCTGTATGGGTGATTGAGTGACTGCCTTTGTGGCTATAAGGGTGGGGAAGTGTGTGAGTGGCTGTTTTGGTGACTATGTGGCAGCATGAGTGGCTCTATGGGTGGGTGAATGGATGTGTTAGTAGCTGTATTGTAAGTTAGAGTCTTTTTGAATGGATATATGTGTAAGTGAGTGTGGGTGAGTTGCTGTTTGCACAGTGAGTGTCTATGTGACTTGCTGTATAGGAAAGTGAGTGAGTGAGTGAGTGAGTGAGTGAGTGAGTGAGTGAGTGAGTGAGTGAGTGAGTGAGTGAGTGAGTGAGTGAGTGAGTGAGTGAGTGAGTGAGTGAGTGAGTGAGTGGGTCTGTGACTGATTGTATGGATATGTGTGTTGCTCGGTTATATGAATTTACCTTACATAAATTTAAAGACAAGATGTATTTGGCAAAAACAAGAACAAGTTGGTTTAATTAACTGTCGCAGCTGGGAGAGCCTCGACAGAGTGCGCCTGCTAAAAGTCTCTCAGTGTACAAAGTTTCGGCCATTGTTATATACAGTTCAAGAGTCGCAATAAAACAATCTCTGCATTTCAAAAAAGCATCACGGTCGTAAATCAACAAGTTTGGTCATCTGCTAAGGATACAGATGGCTCTGGACCTCGGGCGAGCTAGTGTGGGCCAGTGTGTATGTGTCCAAAAGTCCGGCATAAGGAGCGCATGATCACTACATGTGGTGTGCATGTCCTGTCCTGATTGGTTGAGTGTTTCTAACTCCATGTGGTACCTAGCTTTGTGGTATTTTGGTGGAATGCGAGGCCTTGGCCAAACATGTTTTGTTGGGGCCATTGTCTCTGGACATGTTTGTGGTGCAATTATCTATCTGTGGGCTTGATCAGGGTTTCCCTAGGTGTGTGTTTGCCTTTAGGTTAAGAGAGACCCTACCTGTGACTTGGTTTTCGATAGGGGTAGATTGTAGCACTTGTCTAACCACGTATCTCTGACTTGGGGTTGATGGGGAGGTCACCTTGGGTGAATCCAACAGCAATGATGTGAGCTCATTAGAACTCCTGAAAATAATATGGCAGTCACTGGTATCACTTTTATCGACATTCTTAACATTGGGCATACAGTTGTCATAGAATACATTGACATTGTTTTTACTGTTATTGACACAGTTATGTTTGCTTTGGTTATAACGTACATTGAAATTGCTCTTACTAGTGACAGTATCATCATCTGTGCATGAATTATAATATACATTGGTATCGTCATTGCTAGTGTCAGTGCTGCTGTGCGAGTACAGGTTAAAACATACCTTGGCATTTAATTGACGTGTATTGGCATAGTCATTCAGGTACAGGCTATGGTATATGTTGATATTGCCTTTATTGGTATTTCCATTGGTGGGTCTGCACATATCATGGTATTCATTGACATTGTATTCACCTATTCAAACATGTGAATGGGTATGTAAATTGTTAACTAGATTAGTGAATGAAAGAATGAGTAGCTGTATGAGTAAGTGAGTCGCTCTGTGAGTAGCTGTATAGGTAATTGAGCACTAGTGTGAGTGGCTGTGTTGTTGAGTGAGTGGTTGTATGTGGCTGTATTAGTGAGTGAGTAGCTCTATAAGTGAGTGAATGCTAGTGTGAATGGCTGTATGAATGAGTGAATGGTTGTGTGAGTGGCTGTACGGGTGAGTGGGTGGGTATGCAAGTGGCTGTATGGGGGTTATTTGTCTGTGTTAGTGGCTGTATGAGTGAGTGAGTGGGTGTGTGTGAGTCGTTGTATGGGTTTGCGAATGGGTATGTGAGTCGTTGTGTGGGTGTGTGAGTTGAAGTATGAGAGGTTGCATGGGGGTGTTTTTTAGTGGATCTGTGGATGATTACATCAGTGATATCATTTGAGATGTCATGAGTGATGTCACTAACCATGTCATGATGTCATGAGTGATGTAATATGTGAGGTCATATGCAGTGCATTGTGGTGGCGTACATTATAATTAGCTCATGTAGCTTTTACTGCAGAATTTCACTGGTTTTGCATGAATGACATCTGAGCCTAACTGTAACATTCCTTTTTCCAGTGAATATATATATATATATTACCTACTGGCGGTCGCCAGTAGGTAGTTATAGTTAGGACCCCTTTTCCATAGGAAATCCGCAACATTCTATTTTGAATAACTTTGGCGCCGGTCGACGAATCCTCGCGAATTTCTCAAAATAGGTGGGGCGCTACGCTCCGCTCCTACCCTGAAAGTCTCGGGGGGATTCGTCAAGCGGGGGCTGAGATAAAAGGGGGGTCCCAAAACGCGTTTTTCCCATGCATTTTTCCATAGGACCTTTAGACAGGGCTACAGCCCGAACGGCTGAACAGAATTACTAGAAATTTGGCAGAGAGGTAGTCCTCAGGTCAAGGAAGTGCCTTTTGTAGGTTTGGTGTAAATCTGTTCAGTAGATTCTGAGAAAATAGCCTTTAAATCAATATATATATCTGAGCCAGCTTACGGTACGCTTACCGTAAGCTTACCGTACGCGTACGGTGGCGTGCGCGAGCGCGATTCTGATTGGCTGTTACATCTAAGTAGGTAAAGTAAGTGAGAGGGACCCCTTGGAATTCACAAGGGAAATAAGGTCATCTAACCACGTAAAAGAGAGAGAATTCCCTTGCTCAAACAAATTCCTTGTAATGCACAAAAAATTATTGACTGCTCTAATATATGAAATAAGAGTTTTTATTTTGACAAATATTTTTCTGTGATCCTATATTTATAAAAAGCTATCATGACATATTCATTGTGACACAATCATAAAAACATTATACAGTTCATTCAATAAAAAGATAAAAACAATGTTACAGAGTTACAATTTTACAAAATTCCAAAGATGACCAGCATCATGGAGACAAAAACATACGTAAGACACTGATTATGTACTTCACCAATACACATCCATTGGGCTCAGCAGTACAGTTTATAGTTTCAATTTTATGCTTATAACTCTGTGCTGGTCTCAGGATTGTGTTTCCAGAAAAAGGCGTCGACGCGTTTCGATGGCTTTTACCAAATTGCTGCCATCTTTATCAAGACAAAAATTAGTTGCTGTCTCCTATATTCTTGGGTAGGTTTCTTTATTCCTAAAAGGAATAGATATGTACTTAATTATAAATAACAACCATTACTTATGACAAATGGTGTTAGTATTGTTCCCTGCGAACTAAGGTGAACCCTTGTTCCTCCTATCCGGGTGCCATCATATTTAATAGTGGATTTTAAAGCTTATCCAATTCATATCCTCATTCTCAAATATCCTCCAATCTTATTATACACGAAGCATCTTATAATTTATGGCCTAGTCTTGCAACTGTCCTGAAACCACTTCTATTCATTACAGACATTGTCTACCTTCATTAGATGGAACTGTAGGTATCAGGATTGCTATGCGCTCACCTTCCTTATTTGATGGGGAAAGTATCAGATTTTCGTATTGTGTCGGTGGACATATAAATAGAGTCTTCTGATCTCTCATACGATCGTCTGGTATGCCTGAGATGTTAAATAACAACGTCTTCCCGTGTTTTGGTGGTCTGTGTATCAGAAGAGGGGAATGAGAAATTACCTAATTGCAATATGCCTTTCTATATCTTTAAAAACAACTTTAATGGGTACTTTCTCAATGTTTTATTTTTTGTTGTCTCAAACCGTATAAGATTGAAAGTTACCTCACATGTGTACTCGGACCGGTTAATTATTGTCGGTTTTCCTTTCTTTCGATACGTATTGGTATTACCGAGTGACCGTACCTCCTCGGGGCCCAACACCGCAAGGTTCAAATAATTCCTTATTTCTCGGGTGGGTCTAGGACAAAGCAAACGTGCATATTCTTATTAGATTATCGCCTCTCGTAGGGTGGAGAAACTACTACTCTACTCCTAACAAGAAATCCATGCTATATCACCACTCCATACCTTTGCGTAGATCTGTCGCGGGTTCGCGGCGGTCTCTGTTTTTGGTTACAATGATTCCCGTTAGCGTATTGTTGCCTTCCGTATTTAGCTTATCCATCCTGTCATTTGATTGGGTGGATAAGACACGTGATGGAAGTTTCCCTATGTGCGTATTCAATAGGTGATCGCATTACCACCCCCCTGTTTCGTTATACGCGTTCTTATTGGGTTGTCTGTCCACACGTGAGTGTGTATTAAATAGGTGGTCGCATTACCTCCTCCCTATTTAGTTATGCGCGTTCTTGTTGGGTTATCTGTACACACGTGATGTCCGTGTGTTCAATCTCTCATTCTTATTGGTCCTAAGGTGAGAAAGTGATTATATCGACGCATCGCAAACTGCTACTTGGCATTCCTATTGGGTCATCTGTCACTACGTGATGTCGGTATAATCGGTCTGACCAATCATATTAGGCTGGTTGCTTGCCTCTTATTATGACCGCCTTCCATTTGTGTATACACCAATTGTTTATCTATTGTCAATGACCCAAATTTATTGTTCAAATACACACATACAGTGTGTGTTTTAATAACTGTTCCATCTCTATTTTTGTGAGCAACAAATAAATATTGTAGATGTTTCCAATGTTAAACCAAAATCACATTCTAACACACCTTATTACCATATACTCGCTAAACGGCTCCATATGTACTATGCAATTATGTTGTCCGTATCTCTGTCCCCTCTCAGTCAGAATTACAATGTGATAACATAGTCAATCAAATCCACACATACAGTGTAAGGACCAAATACTGTTCGAAATGCATATATATTGCAACAATTTAATGTCTCTTTTTGTGCTATCTACAAGATATAATAGCAGTTATGTTGCGTTGTCCAATTATGCTCAAAATACACAAATACATTGTAAAAGACACGAATATGTGCGGTGTGCATTTCTCTATACAACAAATTGGTACATAGTCATAACAGTGATAAGATATAATTACAATCTTCACACATTGTTCCAATAGGGTAAATAAGAGATAACATCTTAAAAGTAAATCACTCTGATTTTACATTTCATTCCTGTTGGGATTATCACTCCAAATTAAACAAACATCCTAATGTGGTTAAGAGAGAACAATTCAGATATTCTATCCTGTCCTGTGACGTTTTAGTAAAGTTATGGTGGCTCAGATTGCTGCCCAGATATGCTAGTGACTATATCCTGTCTAATATTGCCTATCAGTATTTAGCTTTTCACTATTTCATAATTAACTTCATCCAGTCTTCTCTAGAGTTCAATCCCTTTTCCACTGTATTCAGGTGGCATATGTACCACTGTTCTCTCTTCTTTCTCACTGTGTCCATATCACCTCCTCGTCTACTCATTGTAATTTTCTCCAGTATGAACCATTTAAAATCATTACAATTGTGGTTCAATTTACAGAAATGGTCTACTAGGGGAGCATTGTCCTTTTTCGTTCTAATAGCTGACTTGTGTTCTAGGAGGCGCACACGAAGTTCCCTACTGGTTTCCCCTACATAGCCCAATCCGCAGGGGCATGTTAGGAGGTAGACAATATTTTTACTGCGGCAGTTGTTTAATGTTGTTGTATTTAAATATTTACCAGCAAACGTTATGTTTTTACCTTCCAAACACAGGGCACATATGGAGCATGTTCCACATTTGTTATTGCCTCTTGCTCTCTCACCCCCTAGGGTGATTTGCTTTTCCGTTGCTCTCGGATATGTTTTCACTAGTGAGTTTCTAATTGTTTTATTTCTTCTAAAAGAGAAGATGGGTTTTGGTAACTGTATTTCTGTGCCATAATTAAGAATCTTCCAGTTTCTGTTCACTATATTTTTAATTTGGTTGCTTATATTGGAGAATTGGGTTACAAAGATCACTTTTCCTGTTGTTAAATTGTCTTTACTGATCTTAGACTCAAATAAGCTATCTCTATTGTAGAACCTGGCCCTCTTCATAGAGTTTTTGATCAATTTGTTAGGATATCCTCTTGCTTTCAATTTTGCCTTCATGGTCTCTGCGTGTAAGTAAAAATCAGAGATGCTGGTGCAATTTCTTCGCAGTCTGAGAAATTCCCCAAAGGGGATATTATCTTTCTGTGAATGGGGATGATTACTATTATATTGTAGGAGGGTGTTTTTATCCGTGGGCTTGGTAAAAAGTTCTACCTGAAGTACCCTGTTGGTCTCCTTGATCTTAATATCTAAAAATTCAACACTCTGGTTGTTGTAGTGAGCTGTGAATTTAAGATTAGGATCACCCAAATTTATCCATTCCAGAAATTCAGATAGCATTGTGCTGGAACCGTTCCATATGAAAATGATATCGTCTATGTAACGGTGCCAGCACAAGACGTTCTCAAAAAATGGGGCCATCTCATTAAATATATTGCGTTCCTCAAAGTCACCTACGTACAGGCATGCCAGACTTGGGGCACAAGTGGCCCCCATACTGGTCCCTTTTGTTTGTAAATAAAGTTCATCTTTGAAAAGAAAAATATTATTTTTCAATACCATTTTTACACAGGACATGATGAAGTCCTTGTTGCCCCCTTGAAGGTCTTCTTCCTCTAATATAGTGGAGATGACTTCTATGGTATTATCTTGGGGGATGTTAGTATATAGGGCTTCAATGTCCAGGGTGACCAACAATTGGGTCACCCCGTTGAAGCCCTGCCCCTCAAAAATAGAGATGGCGTGAGCCGTATCTTTCAAGTATGACCTTTGTCTCTGCACTATCGGTCTCAGAAAGAAATCAACATACCTACTCAGTGGTTCCAATACGGATCCAATACTGCTAACAATGGGCCTCATGGGTGGATCATATATGTTTTTATGGATTTTAGGCAATCCATATATTGCCGGGATGACTGGATGTGAATTCCTAAGGAATTTATATTCATTTTCACAAATCCAGCCTTCCTCTCTTCCTTTTGTTAGGAGGGTATCCACTTCTTTTCTCAAGACCTCTATTCTAGTGTTTTTGATGCGTTGATAATGTTCTTTTACATCCAGAAGTTTTCTCATTCTCATTTCGTAATCTGTAGAGTTTAAAATCACTACTCCCCCGCCTTTATCGGCTGGTTTCACTATTATATCCACACAGTCTTGTAAGTTTTTCAAAGCCTTTCTCTGGTTAGTAGACATGTTATTGTGGATATTATTTCGTGTGGTTCTTTTCATATTTTTTATCTCCATTTCAACTATTTTTTCAAAGACTTCCACATTTTTATCAACCTGAGCCAGACTGGGGGTAAATGTTGATTCCGGTTTGAAACCAGATACATTCAAGCCAGTGTTGTATGCCTTATCTTCAAAAAATCTATTTAAACGTATTTTTCTAAAAAACTTTTTTAAATCGCTTTCTAACTCAAACATATTATATGGAGCAGTAGGTGCAAAGCTGAAGCCCTTTTTAAGTACATCTTGTTCATCTCTGTTCAGGGGTCTTTGCGATAGGTTTATAATAGGGAGTTCATCTACCTCCAATATTGCTTGTTCCTCGTAGTGAGGTATTCTTGGCCTCCATTGTGAGGTAGATGGTTTCTCGGGGGTTCTTGTCGATTGTATCCCCTGTAGCCCCTTTGTCCACGGTATTGTCGCTTCCCTAAAAAATTATCCCGTTCATATGTGGGTGTCCCTTTGTAGTTTTGCGGTCCTGTCTGTTCCTCGTCACTACTCGAGCCTGAGGTTTCTGAAAAAGTTATATGTTTATCCCCTCCTCTCGAGTATACAGGTCTTTGGAAGTGGGGTTTTTCCCATCTCTGTTCCCTTTTGTTATCATAGTAATCTTTTTTCGTGTATGGATAGATATTCTCAACACTAAACCTCTCTATGTCTTTTCTCAATTTTTTCATTTTTTTATTAGTGAGGTACTCCCTATACCCCTGTGATTCTCTTTCTAATTCTTCAATCTTATTTTTTGCTTCTTCCAATGCTAAACTTTGTTTAAGATGGGCTTCTAACTTCTCTATCTCTCGTTTTTCTATATCTAGAAGTTCCTGAGCAGTTTCAATGATTAGAATGAGCCAATCTCGACTACACCTATTTGCAATGTGAGTCCAGGTCTCTATAAATTTTGGGTTTTCTATAAAAAGACCCGGCTCATTTCTAACTTGAAGTCCTATTGGAATTACTCCTGCTTTCAGATATTCTATTAAAAATTCTGCATGGAGTTCCGTTCGGATCAATTTCTTTTTCTGATTTAAGATCTTTATCAATTGATCTTGACTCATATCATTGAGTCCTTTGGAGTTACCACTACGGGGATTCTGATTTATTAATTTATTGAATTGATCCTCCGTAAAACCGAATGTTTTTAATTTATCCATAATGTGATTGGTATACTATCCCTTATCCTAAGAGAAATAAGGGGGTAAATAGCGTATATAGCTATAAGAGAGAAAACGAGCCTCTCCAACCAACAGGTTGTGCATATAATGGTAAAGTAAGTGAGAGGGACCCCTTGGAATTCACAAGGGAAATAAGGTCATCTAACCACGTAAAAGAGAGAGAATTCCCTTGCTCAAACAAATTCCTTGTAATGCACAAAAAATTATTGACTGCTCTAATATATGAAATAAGAGTTTTTATTTTGACAAATATTTTTCTGTGATCCTATATTTATAAAAAGCTATCATGACATATTCATTGTGACACAATCATAAAAACATTATACAGTTCATTCAATAAAAAGATAAAAACAATGTTACAGAGTTACAATTTTACAAAATTCCAAAGATGACCAGCATCATGGAGACAAAAACATACGTAAGACACTGATTATGTACTTCACCAATACACATCCATTGGGCTCAGCAGTACAGTTTATAGTTTCAATTTTATGCTTATAACTCTGTGCTGGTCTCAGGATTGTGTTTCCAGAAAAAGGCGTCGACGCGTTTCGATGGCTTTTACCAAATTGCTGCCATCTTTATCAAGACAAAAATTAGTTGCTGTCTCCTATATTCTTGGGTAGGTTTCTTTATTCCTAAAAGGAATAGATATGTACTTAATTATAAATAACAACCATTACTTATGACAAATGGTGTTAGTATTGTTCCCTGCGAACTTAGGTGAACCCTTGTTCCTCCTATCCGGGTGCCATCATATTTAATAGTGGATTTTAAAGCTTATCCAATTCATATCCTCATTCTCAAATATCCTCCAATCTTATTATACACGAAGCATCTTATAATTTATGGCCTAGTCTTGCAACTGTCCTGAAACCACTTCTATTCATTACAGACATTGTCTACCTTCATTAGATGGAACTGTAGGTATCAGGATTGCTATGCGCTCACCTTCCTTATTTGATGGGGAAAGTATCAGATTTTCGTATTGTGTCGGTGGACATATAAATAGAGTCTTCTGATCTCTCATACGATCGTCTGGTATGCCTGAGATGTTAAATAACAACGTCTTCCCGTGTTTTGGTGGTCTGTGTATCAGAAGAGGGGAATGAGAAATTACCTAATTGCAATATGCCTTTCTATATCTTTAAAAACAACTTTAATGGGTACTTTCTCAATGTTTTATTTTTTGTTGTCTCAAACCGTATAAGATTGAAAGTTACCTCACATGTGTACTCGGACCGGTTAATTATTGTCGGTTTTCCTTTCTTTCGATACGTATTGGTATTACCGAGTGACCGTACCTCCTCGGGGCCCAACACCGCAAGGTTCAAATAATTCCTTATTTCTCGGGTGGGTCTAGGACAAAGCAAACGTGCATATTCTTATTAGATTATCGCCTCTCGTAGGGTGGAGAAACTACTACTCTACTCCTAACAAGCAATCCATGCTATATCACCACTCCATACCTTTGCGTAGATCTGTCGCGGGTTCGCGGCGGTCTCTGTTTTTGGTTACAATGATTCCCGTTAGCGTATTGTTGCCTTCCGTATTTAGCTTATCCATCCTGTCATTTGATTGGGTGGATAAGACACGTGATGGAAGTTTCCCTATGTGCGTATTCAATAGGTGATCGCATTACCACCCCCCTGTTTCGTTATACGCGTTCTTATTGGGTTGTCTGTCCACACGTGAGTGTGTATTAAATAGGTGGTCGCATTACCTCCTCCCTATTTAGTTATGCGCGTTCTTGTTGGGTTATCTGTACACACGTGATGTCCGTGTGTTCAATCTCTCATTCTTATTGGTCCTAAGGTGAGAAAGTGATTATATCGACGCATCGCAAACTGCTACTTGGCATTCCTATTGGGTCATCTGTCACTACGTGATGTCGGTATAATCGGTCTGACCAATCATATTAGGCTGGTTGCTTGCCTCTTATTATGACCGCCTTCCATTTGTGTATACACCAATTGTTTATCTATTGTCAATGACCCAAATTTATTGTTCAAATACACACATACAGTGTGTGTTTTAATAACTGTTCCATCTCTATTTTTGTGAGCAACAAATAAATATTGTAGATGTTTCCAATGTTAAACCAAAATCACATTCTAACACACCTTATTACCATATACTCGCTAAACGGCTCCATATGTACTATGCAATTATGTTGTCCGTATCTCTGTCCCCTCTCAGTCAGAATTACAATGTGATAACATAGTCAATCAAATCCACACATACAGTGTAAGGACCAAATACTGTTCGAAATGCATATATATTGCAACAATTTAATGTCTCTTTTTGTGCTATCTACAAGATATAATAGCAGTTATGTTGCGTTGTCCAATTATGCTCAAAATACACAAATACATTGTAAAAGACACGAATATGTGCGGTGTGCATTTCTCTATACAACAAATTGGTACATAGTCATAACAGTGATAAGATATAATTACAATCTTCACACATTGTTCCAATAGGGTAAATAAGAGATAACATCTTAAAAGTAAATCACTCTGATTTTACATTTCATTCCTGTTGGGATTATCACTCCAAATTAAACAAACATCCTAATGTGGTTAAGAGAGAACAATTCAGATATTCTATCCTGTCCTGTGACGTTTTAGTAAAGTTATGGTGGCTCAGATTGCTGCCCAGATATGCTAGTGACTATATCCTGTCTAATATTGCCTATCAGTATTTAGCTTTTCACTATTTCATAATTAACTTCATCCAGTCTTCTCTAGAGTTCAATCCCTTTTCCACTGTATTCAGGTGGCATATGTACCACTGTTCTCTCTTCTTTCTCACTGTGTCCATATCACCTCCTCGTCTACTCATTGTAATTTTCTCCAGTATGAACCATTTAAAATCATTACAATTGTGGTTCAATTTACAGAAATGGTCTACTAGGGGAGCATTGTCCTTTTTCGTTCTAATAGCTGACTTGTGTTCTAGGAGGCGCACACGAAGTTCCCTACTGGTTTCCCCTACATAGCCCAATCCGCAGGGGCATGTTAGGAGGTAGACAATATTTTTACTGCGGCAGTTGTTTAATGTTGTTGTATTTAAATATTTACCAGCAAACGTTATGTTTTTACCTTCCAAACACAGGGCACATATGGAGCATGTTCCACATTTGTTATTGCCTCTTGCTCTCTCACCCCCTAGGGTGATTTGCTTTTCCGTTGCTCTCGGATATGTTTTCACTAGTGAGTTTCTAATTGTTTTATTTCTTCTAAAAGAGAAGATGGGTTTTGGTAACTGTATTTCTGTGCCATAATTAAGAATCTTCCAGTTTCTGTTCACTATATTTTTAATTTGGTTGCTTATATTGGAGAATTGGGTTACAAAGATCACTTTTCCTGTTGTTAAATTGTCTTTACTGATCTTAGACTCAAATAAGCTATCTCTATTGTAGAACCTGGCCCTCTTCATAGAGTTTTTGATCAATTTGTTAGGATATCCTCTTGCTTTCAATTTTGCCTTCATGGTCTCTGCGTGTAAGTAAAAATCAGAGATGCTGGTGCAATTTCTTCGCAGTCTGAGAAATTCCCCAAAGGGGATATTATCTTTCTGTGAATGGGGATGATTACTATTATATTGTAGGAGGGTGTTTTTATCCGTGGGCTTGGTAAAAAGTTCTACCTGAAGTACCCTGTTGGTCTCCTTGATCTTAATATCTAAAAATTCAACACTCTGGTTGTTGTAGTGAGCTGTGAATTTAAGATTAGGATCACCCAAATTTATCCATTCCAGAAATTCAGATAGCATTGTGCTGGAACCGTTCCATATGAAAATGATATCGTCTATGTAACGGTGCCAGCACAAGACGTTCTCAAAAAATGGGGCCATCTCATTAAATATATTGCGTTCCTCAAAGTCACCTACGTACAGGCATGCCAGACTTGGGGCACAAGTGGCCCCCATACTGGTCCCTTTTGTTTGTAAATAAAGTTCATCTTTGAAAAGAAAAATATTATTTTTCAATACCATTTTTACACAGGACATGATGAAGTCCTTGTTGCCCCCTTGAAGGTCTTCTTCCTCTAATATAGTGGGGATGACTTCTATGGTATTATCTTGGGGGATGTTAGTATATAGGGCTTCAATGTCCAGGGTGACCAACAATTGGGTCACCCCGTTGAAGCCCTGCCCCTCAAAAATAGAGATGGCGTGAGCCGTATCTTTCAAGTATGACCTTTGTCTCTGCACTATCGGTCTCAGAAAGAAATCAACATACCTACTCAGTGGTTCCAATACGGATCCAATACTGCTAACAATGGGCCTCATGGGTGGATCATATATGTTTTTATGGATTTTAGGCAATCCATATATTGCCGGGATGACTGGATGTGAATTCCTAAGGAATTTATATTCATTTTCACAAATCCAGCCTTCCTCTCTTCCTTTTGTTAGGAGGGTATCCACTTCTTTTCTCAAGACCTCTATTCTAGTGTTTTTGATGCGTTGATAATGTTCTTTTACATCCAGAAGTTTTCTCATTCTCATTTCGTAATCTGTAGAGTTTAAAATCACTACTCCCCCGCCTTTATCGGCTGGTTTCACTATTATATCCACACAGTCTTGTAAGTTTTTCAAAGCCTTTCTCTGGTTAGTAGACATGTTATTGTGGATATTATTTCGTGTGGTTCTTTTCATATTTTTTATCTCCATTTCAACTATTTTTTCAAAGACTTCCACATTTTTATCAACCTGAGCCAGACTGGGGGTAAATGTTGATTCCGGTTTGAAACCAGATACATTCAAGCCAGTGTTGTATGCCTTATCTTCAAAAAATCTATTTAAACGTATTTTTCTAAAAAACTTTTTTAAATCGCTTTCTAACTCAAACATATTATATGGAGCAGTAGGTGCAAAGCTGAAGCCCTTTTTAAGTACATCTTGTTCATCTCTGTTCAGGGGTCTTTGCGATAGGTTTATAATAGGGAGTTCATCTACCTCCAATATTGCTTGTTCCTCGTAGTGAGGTATTCTTGGCCTCCATTGTGAGGTAGATGGTTTCTCGGGGGTTCTTGTCGATTGTATCCCCTGTAGCCAGATGGTTTCTCGGGGGTTCTTGTCGATTGTATCCCCTGTAGCCCCTTTGTCCACGGTTCCAGCAGTCAAACCTTGAAAAAACAATAGAAGAGACCTCAGAGAACAACTCAGCAAAAGGTCAAGTAGACCTAGTTCAGGATATAAAAAACGCGCGCACTCGAAGAAAACAAATAAGGAAGGGCAGGTATAACAAACCAGCTAGCCAACCGCCCACACAAGAGATCGGCCTGGCAACTCCACCAAAGGAGCAGGATCAGCCGGGAGTCACATCCCAACCCATGGAATACAAAAATCCTTCACCTCAACACATAAATCAATTAGTTAAAGAGACCCCATTCAAAACAAGAATAGGAACCTTGACCATTACAAACGACACAACCAGGGAACAATCAGGGCAGGAGTTACAGAGTCATCTACGACCCCCAACTCATAAGACCAAAAGGGGCTACAGCACATGTCAAGCAGAGGAACCACCAGCGGACCCAGAAGCAGGTAAACATACCCAAGAAGAATCTGAAATCTCTAGAACATCGACTAGAGTAACCGCCCATTCAACAAATAGTACATACCCCACAATACAGCCAAAAACCATAGAACCGAAAGGCAACTTGCAAGCAGACATTACAATAGTAGAAGATAGCAGTAAAACCAAGGAATTAAAACATAGCGCAAGTATAATCCATAGTTCAACATTATCCAATACCCAGAGCTTACAACAGAACAACACAACTAATCAACAATTACACCAGGAATCGCGGTTCCCAAGCGAATCCGAATCAGATACAATACTTTTCATACCCGAATTTAAATCTAGAGGAAGAGCAGACACCCTAAACAGGGGCAATATACTGAAGTTAATTAATTCAATCGACAAATTAGAAAAAATAAACACCCTCGACCTGCTCGCCATCGAATTCCATCCAGCCCAATCGCCCAATGGAAATGAAATAACGAAGGCCTTCTGGACAACCAACAATGTTGCAAACCAAATCATGCAGGAAACAAGCAGATTCTCCCACTGGGGAATTAAACTCCAAGCAGTAAAAAGGCCAGCGTATCCTACTCCGCTACTTGAAGAAAACTACCGGGATCGCCATCAAAATGTCAAATCGATTTTGAAAGGAGCCCTCAGTCGATCGCCGGGAGTGGGAAACCACCAAACTAATCCTCAACGACTAAGCCCTAATCAACTAGCTCTACGCAGAACAACCATAACACGGACCATAAATTGACATACAGCACCAGCATCAACTACCAATTCAGGAGACACCCCAAGATCTAATCTCAAAATTTGTAGCTGGAACATAAACGGTCTCATGGATAAACTAGAGGACCCCGAAATAATAAATTACTTTAATACCCTCGACCTGATACTCCTACAGGAAACATGGGAGACGAATGAAATATCACTACAAGGCTACACAAGTCGATCAAACCCGGCAATCAGTAGTTCCCCATTCGGACACAGGGCAGGAGGACTGGCAATATTCGCTTCAATAACAACAATAGGTGAAATAGAAACACTTACAATAAACCTAACTCCACCAAATGCGATACAGGTATTATCATTAACACTTACATCCAACACAACCATCAAAGAGCTATACATCGTCAATTTATATATACACCCAAAGCACAGACAATCCGGTTCAACGGAACTCGTCAAAGTACTAACAAAACTAATGGAAGAAAGGGACATGGAAAAGACGTTTATAGCAGGCGACTTTAACCTTCACCTCTTTGGCGACAAAACAACAGACGATATGACCAAGGAAATGGATAAAGTTTGGGAAATTCCAAGCCAATCTTTCCCGACCCAAAGCAAACCTACAAAAACAGCTTCCCAACTGCTGAAAGACCTAGAGCAGCTAAATTTGAGAGTACTCAACGGTCGCCAAGAAGAGGACACTCCACCGGCACCAACATTCTTCTCTTCAACAACCACCTCATATCTAGACTATATGTTGGTGACTCTTCCACTCTACGAGAAAATAAGCAAGTTTAGGATAGGGGAAGGCTCTCAAAGTGACCACTTACCTTTGGAAGCCAATCTGAGCTTGACTTGCGAAAACAAAGCAGAGGTGCAAAAAAGCCAAACTGGCTTAGATTACACAGCAAACTACAGACGAATAAGGTGTAAAACATCAGATATTGAGAAGTTAGCAGCCAGCGCAAAAGCCATCATACACCAAACACCCAGCCCACTTCTTAACTTGACCAACATCTGGGCAAACTTCACACAGACACTGGGAGCTAAACATGGGACTGAACTAAAAACCCACAAAGGACACACCTCATGGTCTATTTTCGGTAAAATAACAACGCCAGAGATAAAAAACATAAAACGAGGTATAACAAAGATCCTCAAGCGGCTCCGGAAAGACCCCAATACCGATACTCTACAACAGGAGCTTCGCACTCAAAAAGCCCAATTAAAAAAGAAAACCTGGGAAAGGAAAAGACAACTGAATGAGGACCTCTGGGTAAAAATCGCCCACAGTTCTAAACAAAAGAACAGCTCTAACTTCTGGAAAATAATTCATAACCTTCAGCATCCAGGACACAAAGGAATAGACTCTAACATATCAGAATCTGACTGGGCCAACTTTCTAGAAGCACATTTCAATACAGTTGCATTGGAAGAGGAGACCTCCATCGGCGATGATCGGTCCGATGACACGTATCTGAACCTAGAAAAAGTCAGCACAACCAATAAAGCAGGAAATTCACCTTACATGAATAAGTCAACTCACCACCAAGTACAAAAGGAGTTCAGAGAACAACCATCACCATCTGATCTAACAGAGTATAAGGAGGAATCCTATAACTCAGAAATAGCGGACAGAATTATATCCCAAATATCCAAAGGTAAAACAGAGGGAGCCCCCGGTCCAAACGGGATACCGCCAATATTGTACAAAAGTGACGCAGCATTTTGGAGCAAAATTCTAGCACCAGTCTTCTGTGAAATTAGAATAACAACTATAATTCCACCATCCTGGAAAGGATCAATCATAAGTCCGATCTACAAAAAGGGGGCCAGGAATGACCCTAGAAGCTATCGCCTCATAGCTCTAATCGACACCGAAGCAAAATACTATGCGGGCCTAATTTTGGAGGACTTAACAGCTTGGGCAACAGAAAAAACATCATCACAGTTACCCAAACCGGGTTCCGAAGCGGCCATGGAACTACAACAAATATCATGGCGCTAACCCTTTTGATAGAAGCGGCGAAAACCACCAAAACCTCCTTATTTCTAAGCTTCATCGATTACTCCGCCGCCTTCGATAATGTGGACCGGCACAAGCTTTGGCAGAAATTGGACAAATGGGGAATTCCAGGACCGCTTTTACAGCAGCTGGTAGCGCTCCACACCAACACCTGGGTCAAGATCAAATTAGGTTCCGGGAGGTTTCTTTCTAGAAAAATACAGACCAACAAGGGACTGAAACAAGGCTGCGTCTTGGCCCCAATGTTATTTAACCTCTTTTTAGCAGATCTTCCAAGCGCGCTTATAACAATTACATCTCATGCACCACGGCTGGGCGACACATTATTGTCTAACCTCCTTTACGCCGACGATTTGGTCCTCATCAGCCGATCCCCTGTTGGCCTTCAACATCTTTTAGACAAAACAAACGAATTCTCTAAAGTAAATTCATTAACAATCAACCTAAACAAAACCAAAACAATGACAATAAATTATCATAAAAAAAGGAAATGTCAATGGCGTTTGGATAGTCAGAAACTAGAGCAGGTACTATCCTACAAATATTTAGGCATCATATTAGACTGCAACGGCTCCTTTAAACAACAATTAGAAGCCATTCGTCGGAAGGGCACAACCTTTTCCATGTCGATAAAGCCACTCCAGAAAGCCCTTCCAGACCGGACCCTTGGCCCTCTCTTGCAGGTAATAAAAGCTCGCTTACAACCAATGCTTACCTATGGCTTTGAATCTATGCAAGGCAAAGACGCAACAACATTGGATAACACCATCAGTCATGCATTCAGGGCAATATTCCACCTTACAAGTTACTCGTCACCAGCTCAACTTCGCCTAGAGTTCGGCTTACAAAAACAAACAGTGGAGAGAAGAGGCGCCTACATAAAAAGCTGGTGGAAAATAAGAAAAGCTGAACAAGGAACACTAAACGCACATCTCTGGATTGAACTGATAAAACGAGACAAATCCCCAGCAAGGACCTATTTAATGGAATCATTGGACATCCTGGGCCTAACAGAACTGTGGGAATCTCCAACAGATGCAGGAACCTTCAAAAGAGTGGTAACAAAAGTTACCAAGGCGATCTCATTGAAAGAGGACAAGGCAACTTTAGCCAAGAGAGAGCATGGTTGGGGAGTTTTGAAAGACTACACAACTCTCAAACCACAACAGTACCTAACAACGGGTCTCACACATAAAACAAAAAACAAGTTCCTTAACCTCCGCCTAGGAAACATACCCATAATGCCACATTTAGCACCCTGGAAGAGGGATCAAACAAAAAATCTTTGCAGATTATGCCTCTCCGGCAAGGAGGATCTAATACACATCATCTGCATTTGTAAAAACCTTTTGGATATAAGGCGTTCCCTGCTCCGGATTCTTTGGAATCAGAGGAGGATAACCAGCTGCAGACAGGCCGTGTTGCTGTGTTTTAACCCCACGGAAACTCAATTAAATTGCAGAACAACAAAATATTTTGAAATAGTTGCGGCCAGACTCAAAGAAAAAACGGGACACTAATAGATTCCAATTAAGACTTTTAAAAATCTTTTAAAGACCTTAAATAAGCTGACATTTTCCTTTTAATTGGTTGTTTTAAATCTAAATTTTTAGCAATGAAATCATGTTATTAAATGTTGTGAGTTTTTATTAACTGTGCAATAAACTAAACCCTAAACCCTTAAACCCTTCTGCTGATGACATATGTGTCTTTATGAAAAAAAAATATTTGTAATATATGTATAGCTAAAATTTAATGGAAGAAGACAGGGGCAAATAAGTGTCTAAATACAGTATTAGCATCAGCAGAGGATTGCGGTCGCGTGAGTTATAGTTGCCTGCACTAACTATAACGGGGGAATTTCACTGGTTTTTTATCAGTAAAATTTCCGCTAACTATAACATGTCTGAAACCTATGGTTATTTCAGTGAATATATATATATATATATATATATATATATATATATATATATATATATATATATATATATATATATATATATAGTGTGTATATATATATACATTCATATATTAAAATGTATTCTTGTATATTTAAATATCTATTTATATATCTTTCACGCGTACCAGATGTTGTTTTAAGTTGATATTAAACTAGAGACAACATTGACATGTTCAGTGAGACAATTGTGGCAGAAATCAAAAAACTCAATTACAAAACAGCGGGCACAAGAAGGAAATATTCCTATCAAGAACAAAAATACCATCAACTGATGAAGAAACTTAAAGAGCAAGACAAGGTGGTCATCCGTAACTCAGACAAAGGGGGAAACGTAGTACTCTGGCCCCTGCAACAATATACTCAGGAAGCTTTGTCACAACTAAATGATAGGTTATGCTATAAGTTAAGTAACAGGCAAGCAACAACTGTGGCACAAAACAAACTATTTTCTAAACTTCTGGCTTGGAAGAGCATCGGTCTCCTTAATCAAGATGAATACAAATTCTTAAAGAAAGATCATCCTATAATGCCAGTTATATATTTCATAACAAAAATCCACAAGGACATTCAACATCCTCCAGGACGGCCAATAATATCTGCTAAACAGAGCCTTCTGGAAAATGTCTCAATTTATATAGATTTCTTCTTACAAGACTTGGTTAAAGGACTACCATCATACGTCCAAGATACATCTGATTTCCTAAAACAAATTCATAATTACCAGTGGAAAGAGGATTATCTATTAATAACCTTGGACGTTTCCAACCTGTATACCTCTATCAATCACAAAGACTGGTTGAGAGCAATAGACTACTTTTTGTCAAGTAGACTGATCGAATTTCACCAGCATAATAAAATGCTTATCAGCCTTATACAGTTCTGTTTAAACAATAACTATTTTTTGTTTAATCACCAAGTCTACCAACAATTGAGAGGAGTAGCCATGGGGGCGAGCTTTTCCCCAAGCTACGCTTGCCTCCATATGGGCTTTTGGGAAGAGACTATATTAAAAACTAAGCATGCAACACCCATGTCAGATCATGTGATGAAATGGATGAGATATATAGATGATCTTTTTATAATTTGGCGGGGAAGTGAAAGGGAGGCTCTGAATTTCATAGAGGCCATTAATGATAATGATTTAAACTTGCATTTTACCAGTACCATTGATAAAACAAAGGTGTGCTTTCTAGATGTGCAGATATATGTTACCAACAATCAGTTACACACAAAACTGTACCGTAAACCTACAGCAGGAAATACAACTCTGCATTCCTCCAGTTTTCATCCCAAACATACCATTCATAGTATTCCTTACGGGAAGATGTTACGGATTCGTCGAATCTGTAGCAACAATGAGGATTTAACAATCTCCCAACAGGAAAGTAAAAACAGATTTCTGGAAAGAGGCTACAACAGTAAAAGCATTGATGAGGCCATACAAAAGACCAGTTCCATGAACCGTGAGGAATTACTATTCAAACCATCCAAAACCAGAAAAAAAGAGAGAAAAAAAGTTATATCTAATCCACAAAATGAAAACACTAACAAGACAGGGGAAATAAGATTAATTTTAACATATAACAGACAGAAAGACACCCTTATTAAAATCATAAAGGACAATTGGCACCTTTTACATCTGGACTCGCAACTTAGTGAAATTTTTCCTCCAAATCCAACTATCACTTTTAGAAGGGCTCCTTCCACCAGTGATTTTCTTGTAAACATCAGTCCAGAAATAAAATCAGGTACTAACTGGCTATCTAAATGCAAAGGCTTCTTGAAGTGCTCCACCTGTAAAGCTTGTAAGCACGCAATCAACAAATCCTCCTATAAAACACCATTTGACGACAAAGCACACACGATCATGAAAAACATCAATTGCAAAACAGAATTTGCTATTTACGTGTTGGAGTGCCCTTGTGGGCTGCAATACGTGGGTTCCACCAAGTTGCCAGTCCACAAGAGAATTCTCCAACACCTATGTGCAATCTCGAATGTTGACACATCCTACCCGGTAGCTCGACATTTTAGGGATTGTCACAAAAGCAATACGAAATTCCTGACATATTTTGCAATTGACTCTATCCCGCCCCTTAGAAGAGGCGGGGATCGTGAGGCATTATTGAGAAAATTGGAGACACAGTATATACTAGATTTGGACAGTAAAAACCCGAATGGGTTAAACGCCACTGAAGATTTATATACGTGGCTCTAGGAAGTCTATTTACACAATAATTCAGCATTGCAACAATAGTCAAATTAGCTATAGCAAAAATAGACTTCCCTGTCCCAGTTTTTCTCAAATATCAATTTTTAAAAATGATGAGATTTGTTTCAGCAATGTACAGTGATTATTTCTGCTATGATGCCCTTCCCCCCTCCCCCTTTCTCCCCTTCTTTCTTTCTTTCTTTCTCTCCCCTTTGCTTTTTTATTCCCTTGATCAACTTTCCATCTGCATAAACAAAAAGTTTCAGATGGTTAAACCAAGGTTTTTACTGAATTATTATTCAGATTTTGCACAAATGATAAATTGCACAGGTTTGCACAAATTTGCACTCATTTGCCGTATTTGCACAGTTGGATTTAACCATGCTGCTAGAGATCTCTTTAAAACTTTCCTATAAAATGGTTTTTAACATGATTTTATACATTTACCTGATTTTAAATGTGCAAGTTATTTATTTATGTATTTATACAAAAGCATTTGCACTTGACAATATGTGAGCCATCAGCTCGACTTATATAGAATCAGTAGCTATGTAGCCAATTATCATGTTATGTATTTTACAGCTATAACAAACCATTTTATTGATATTAGACGAATTTGCGCACAAAAAAAGGCGCTTGAAACCATTGTTATATGTTTTCTATGTCTATGGCAATTAACAATGCACTGTCACTTTAAAAATGGGAGAAAAGTAAGAGGCACGTCATGTGATCAAGGGCTGTTGAGCCCGAAACGCGTCATGGCGGCATAGCACACAAACAAAATAAAACGAATTGGGAACAATCAAGTGGAGTCCGTCCCCTTCTTGATCGATGGTAAAGACGATCGCATGTAAGAATGGTTTGCTGCGATATATATATATATATATATATATATATATATATATATATATATATATTACCTACTGGCGGTCGCCAGTAGGTAGTTATAGTTAGGACCACGTTTCCATAGGAAATCCGCAACATTCTATTTTGAATAACTTTGGCGCCGGTGGACGAATCCTCGCAAATTTTTTAAAATAGGTGGGGCGCTACGCTCCGCTCCTTCCTTGAAAGTCTCGGGGGGATTCGTCAAGCGGGGGCTGAGATAAAAGGGGGGTCCCAAAACGCATTTTTCCCATGCATTTTTCCATAGGACCTTTAGACAGGGCTACAGCCCGAACGGCTGAACAGAATTACTTGAAATTTGGCAGAGAGGTAGTCCCTAGGTCAAGGAAGTGCCTTTTGTAGGTTTGGTGTAAATCTGTTCAGTAGAATCTGAGAAAATAGCCTTTTAATCAATATATATATCTGTGGCAGCTTACCGTGCGCTTACGGTGCGCTTACCGTACGCGTACGGTGGCGTGCGCGAGCGCGAGCGCGATTCTGATTGGCCCTTAGATCTTAGTAAACATTTGAATCGGTCGAAACCAGGAAGCGGCGGCCGCCATTTCGTGTTTTTCACTCAGAAAAAAAAGAGTGATATCTTGAAAAGGGGGCAAGGTGGAGAGTTACAGACCCCCTAACATTTGTAAGGGGGTCAAAGAAGGACAGAAAAGTACAAAGAAAACATTTATTGATTTTAAAAAAAATCGGGGTACGCGTACGGTAAGCTTACCGTACGCGTACGGTAGAAAAAAAAATAAAAAGAGAAATAAAATTCAGATTTAAGTGTTTAGATATTAGGGGGCTCTAAAAAGAGCCGTTGTGTTTATGAAGTGATTTTTTAGTGGTACCTACAAGTAAGTACCGATGCAGAGTCTAAGGTTCAAGAGGAAGACTCTGTTCCCTTCATCATTGAAGTGTACACCATCTCCTCTATAAATGTCTTGCATGTCGTAACGCAAGTTGTTGTGGTAAATGGAACCCATACCATAGTCACGGAGGAAAGCAGAAACAGATTTGTTGACGTGCTTTCTTGCTTTGTCAATCTGCGGACAGAAATGATTGGACCAGTTCCATTTTTGCCTTTGGCATATATTAGAAAACACAAAGGCAGTTTTAGGGAAAAGTGAAAACAGTTGTGCAAAGGTGTCCTTCATAAGCATTTCCAGACCTACCCCAGTCAAAGTGCCTAGGTCATTGCCACCACAGTGCACTATTATGAGGTCAGGGTGTTGGATTTGCATGAAGGATTTCACCAATGGCATCAATTGGTGCCACTTTAACCCTCTCTGACCAATCCATTTAATGTCTACATTTGGCAAAGCAAGGTCTCTCACCATACCTGTTTTCTCTGCATACTTTTCACTCCAGAAGACATAACTGTGCCCTACAATCCACACTGTGAACATCTTCCAAGGAGATCTGGATGCACTCAGGAGGTGTAATTCAGTAGAATGGGAAAATGAAATGAAAGACAGTTTGGAAATGGAGGCATACATATTTTTTCATAAAAAAAAGAACTGATTGGCTGTTTCATACCATTCTAGAATAAAAACTAGGCTGCATGTGTAAATTAATAGAAGCATGTTTTGTATTGGTACAGAAAAATGTGTTACCAAAGAACAGTACTTTGGATTTGCTGTTAGGTTTGAAAAGTCAAGCACTCTTGCTCTGTGGAATTGAAACATTATTTGGCGAACTTCTGACCTAACTCCACACAGCAGTGTTCCATGAGCTGTTGCTATGGTAGCAGGCAGAAGTCAAGTTGGGGGAAGGGTACTAGGCAGAAGTCAAGTTGGGGGAAGGGTACTTTTGGAAAAGGGTTTGTTTTCAACCAATAGAAAGAGAATAGGAGAGAGGTGTAAAGAAAAGAGATCCTGGCTCTGATAATCTGCTGTTTGAGTGCCACATTTCTTTCACAGCTAACTAATTTTAAAGGTGAGTTTAGAGTTTGAGAGGGGATGTATATGGTAAATTAAGAAATGAATAATAGAAATGGAATTCATTTTGTTGAAGTTGTGTTTATCATTTTCTGTTTTGGGAGAAATTTAAATGTGAGGAACATGTAAAATAATATGGACTATGTTTTCACGATAAATTAAGGTGTACTGGTATAAAAAAAGAATAGTTTAAGGGTTTGAGGTTGGACTCAGTAATGCAAATACATTCAGCATCACTAAGGCTGGTTGCCCTTGCTGGAATGTAGGCAGTCACCCAGGTTACACATGGTGGTGGTCTGAAAAAGCAGTTTGGACATGTGCAATTAAAAAAATCTGAAAAGTGGATTCATAATGTGTCAGTCTGTAAAAGTGATTATCACTTGTCAAAGAAAAGAGCAGTAAGTGTGCTTTCAAATTGGCAAAGAAATTTCGTTTTGTGACTAATGTGAAAATATGACTCTGTGTGCATAGAGGAATTACAGGCAGAGATTTATTGTGTACTGCTCTGGTGATTTCATTGTTGCATTAGTAGTAAAAAGGGGGAGTCATTTTTTGGTGCAGAGGCAGACTCTTAGCACACACCCAGCTGCTTTCCATGTGGAATCATGCACAGTATTTACAAGCGAGTGGGGTTTGAGGTTTCAGTCTGTAATGCAAATACATTCAGCATCACTAAGGCTGGTTGCCCAGGTTACACATGGTGGTGGTCTGAAAAAGCAGTTTGGACATGTGCTGTTTTCAGAATCTGAAAAGTGGATTCATAATGTATTTTTCTTTTCCAGAGGGGGAGAAAAAGGTGAATGCTCAATTGGTCACTTGCATACTTTGTGGTCTGGTCCACTTTATCTCTAAAAGATTTAAAAAAATTAGTTATTAATATCTCAAGGATCTTGAGATGTGGTAATTGATTTTTAGTGTTTTTTTTTAAAAAAAAAATACGCTTACCGTACGCGTACGGTAAAAAAAAATAAAAAAAAAGTTTCAAAGAAAAAATAAAAAAAAGTTGAGAGGTAAGGTTGGCTCTTATAAGAGCCGTTGGGTTCATACAGGGATGGAGGAAAGAAAGAATGGGAGTATTATGAACGTCTACAAACATGCTGGTCTATCTTATTGTTAATAAGGGGAAGACTGATCTCCCCAAAAACAATAAGACCACCACATCTTGTACACCTCATTTCAACCCTCCCAAATCGAGGGTTGATGTCCACAGGAAAAGAAGAAGGTGATGCTCCCACATCAGAGGAAGGGCTCAGCTGAGCTGCCGATGATGTACTCGGCTGAGCATCTGAGGCTGGGCTCTGGTGACTTACTGAAGGGTTTTCTTCAGCATGTCGAGCAAAGGTCCTTGGGTGTCTGTCCTGGAGGTGTCTCTTCATAGAGTGATTTCCAAAGGAGTATTTCCTCCTTGGATTTCCTCTTGATAAAACACGACCACAAAGTTTGCAAGTGACCAATGGAGCATTCACCTTTTTCTCCCCCTCTGGAAAAGTGAAATACTCCCATACAAAAGAAGTCTTTTGTTTCCTCCTTCTCTGGATCATGGTGGTGCTGCTGGCCTCACTCTCAGAAGAGGTCTGCTGTTCTGCCATTGTATCCCAATGTCAATCCAGCTCCTGCTCCTAGAGAATCACAAGCAGAAATGAGGGGAATGGGTGTGGTGTGGGAAGAATCTGGAACTGAAAGTAGTTTCAACCAATGAAAAGTGTTCTTTCAAGCAGTAATGAGGGGAATGGGTGTGGTGTGGGAAGTTTCTGGAAGTGAAAGTAATTTCAACCAATAAAAAGTGTTCTTTGTAAGTCACATGACCTGCCGTGCGCGCACATGACGCTTACGGTGCGCTTACGCAGCGCGTATGTCACACTCGCGCATGCGCATTACACGCCCCTGCGTAACCGCGACGTTGCTTCCGGGTGTACGCGTACGTCACGCACGTATTGCGTATCGCGCATGCGCATTACACGCCCCTGCGTACCCGCGACGTTGCTTCCGGGTGTACGCGTACGTCATGCACGTATTGCGTATCGCGCATGCGCATTACACGCCCCTGCGTACCCGCGACGTTGCTTCCGGGTGTACGCGTACGTCAGTCACGTACGCGCACCGTACTTATGATGTACGAAGCGCGTACCGTCAGCTTACCGTACGCGCACAGAAAAAAATTTATAAATAAAAAAAAAAAAACATTTCCATAATGCAGGATATAGTACATATATTATTTTATACAAAGGGTTACAAAAAATGACAAAAAAAAATTTGCATTTAAAAAACCGTACAAATTCACTCAAAAAAACATGGGTATCACACACGTTATAGTTAGAAATTAGCATTTTAAAAACCTTGCAAATTCACTGAAAAAACCATGGGTTTCACACATGTTATAGTTAGGGATTAGCATTTAAAAAACCTTGCAAATTCACTGAAAAAACCATAGGTTTCACACACGTTATAGTTAGGAATTAGCATTTAAAAAACCTTAGAAATTCAATGAAAAAACCAAAGGTTTCACACATGTTATAGTTAGCTGGACATTTCACTCGTAAAAAACTAATGAAATTTCCCCGTTATAGTTAGTTCAGCTAACTATAACTCGCGCGCCCGCAATGCACTACTGATGACGTCACATATTACATCACTCATGACATGGTCACTGACATCACTCATGACATCACTGATGACATCTCAAATGACATCACTGATGACATCACTGATGACATCATCCTTGTGAAATAGTAGCAGACCTCTTCTTCCCCTAATATAACCTTTAATACACACATTTAAAAAAATGAAACTAAAATGTTCGAAATAATGAACATATCAATATCAGTTACAACAACCTATTCAGTAATTCTAAGAACCACATACACATCCACTCATTCACCAACAGTCCTATACAGTCACTCATACATGTAGTCACTCATCATATGTATTCATACACCTGTACATCCTGTTACACAACGCCACTCATCCATAGAGTTACTCACACACAAAGTCACTCATGCTAATAAAGAATCAAACATCCATTTACTTGCATATACAGTTATACACACACCACCACACCTACTTCTAAAGAAACTTACACATACTTAGTCTTTTAAACAATCACTTATAGAAACACATACTTATTCATACAGGAACTCTTTCAATCTCTTACTCTCACATATACTCAGTTATATACACCAAAAGACACATATAACAGTTAAAAACATATGTAGTTACTCATGGAGACACTATTGAGACAGTCTTTCACTCACTATCACACCTTTACACAAACTCATCCACCCATATAGTCATGCACACATGCTGTCTTCAACACATACAGTGAGTCACTCATTCATGCACCTATGCACTACGTAATACCCCCCACCGAACCATGCAGACACTCAGACTGATACTCAAAAAACCAACTAATAACCTATATTGACTCCCATGTAGCTACTCACCAACCCATGCAGCCACTTATACACAAAGTGAGAGACTGATACAGATATTTACATATTTAAACATTACTCACTAAGCCATGTATTCACTATGATACATTTTAACAATCAGTTACACAATATATTTTTTAAAAAAAATCATCCATTTAGACACTTATATACCCATTTAATCTTCCATCGAGCTTGAGATATACTTATATAAAACCTATTTAATTTTCAGAAAAACACACATTCACTGGATGATGTCATCAGTGATGTCATCAGTGATGTCATTTGAGATGTCATCAGTGATGTCATGAGTGATGTCAGTGACCATGTCATGAGTGATGTAATATGTGACGTCATCAGTAGTGCATTGCGGGCGCGCGAGTTATAGTTAGCTGAACTAACTATAACGGGGAAATTTCATTGTTTTTTTACGAGTGAAATGTCCAGCTAACTATAACATGTGTGAAACCTTTGGTTTTTTCATTGAATATATATATATATATATATATATATATATATATGTATATGTATATATATATACATTCATATATTAAAATGTATTCTTGTATATTTAAATATCTATTTATATATCTTTCACGCGTACCAGATGTTGTTTTAAGTTGATATTAAACAAAGCAGTATTGCATAATTAGAATATCTGTCTACATGTTAAATTCCATAGAAAATTCAAGCTTACATTGAACAAGACTCTCATCACTGGACCTAGAATAGCTGATGTAAGGTAAATACTATTTGATGGCTATCCTGTCCCATCCACAGCTTTTTCAGCTTCAGGATAGGAGCCTGGCATATTTTGCATGTCCCCTTCTTGAGTCAGAAACATGACTTGCTATTCTCCATCCTTCCAATTGAGTTTGCGCTTAGATTTTAAATGGTTTCCAGGTCACCTTGAAGTTATTCATGCTTTCTGTGGTTCAAACAGTTAGCTTTTCCATATGATAAACATGTCAAAAGTTAGAGGATCATATCTCAGTATGAGATGGAGATTCCTTTTTCTGACATTGTGGCAATTAAGTATTCTTCAAGTAGGAAGTGACAAATGAGTTTGTTTTTTTCAGAGTGCAGACAATAAATATTGTCTTCACCTGGGGACTATAGGAGTATCACACGGGGGTCAACAGTCCACCTCATGAGACCCCGACGTGATGCCCAGTAGGGCCAATCTTGTGGACAAATCCGCCTGATATGTGCCATCAATTGACAATGTCTCCAACACAGGTCGTACCCTACAAACATAGCTTTAATTTTCTTCTGATTGGTTAAGGGTTTGTATGTGTTACATTTCCATTTTCCCGGTTTCTTCTGCTATCCCTAACTCAAAACTTTTCTCCCATAGATCCATGTAACTAAGGGCCTGATTTTGATCATGGCGGGTGGTCCATTTTTCCCAGAGGGGGATGGAGTAAATTACTCTGTTGCTTGACAGAGATGTCATATGCCACATTTATGAAATGACCACACATATAAATCATTGACAAGAACGGCCCTCACAGCATATCCTGTCAATGCATTGTGCTATTTGGTATAAGGCTCCGTCTAATGACCAAACAGTTTTTTAAAAATGTATATTCAAATAGAAAATCCCATTTCGGGATTTTTTTGTTTAAAAATAAAAAAGATAATGCCCCGCTCGCCATGGGCATCATTTCCCATGGTGAGGAGGCAATATAACTTTTTTACTGTCCCTCACCGCCAGGGTTTGCCTAGCAGTGACCCACAGTAAAAAAAAGGGCTATGTATCTGTTCATCCTAATTGAATGACCAGACATATAGTCAATTATACGATGGTCCTTGCTCTGTCAGGCCGTTGGAGAAGTTTGGCCATGGTGGTGAAAAAATAATCACTGCTGTGGTCAAACTTAAGGTCCACCCGCATCAAAATCGGGTTGGCAGATCACTGTGTTGGCGGTCAGAGAACTCCATCACTGTTGTGACAGAGTTCCCTATCTTCCAAGATTTAAATTGATCCCTAGTCTAGCATTCATCGAGTTAGAGTCTATCACTGCATACAGTCATGAAATTCCATTTCTTATGGATGTTTGTGAGCGTGGCACTTCTATTACAGTTAAATCCCTACCACTGATTCCTTTGTTTATTTCCCGCCCCTACCCGATGGAGCGCTTGAATTAGTCTAAACGTATCCCCTGGGCTTATTTTGTATTTTGCTTCACAATCCTCCCTTCAAAAATATCAGCCAGGGTATGATGTGCAGAGTTTTCCCATTTCTTAAAATGCTAATCTTCCAGCGCTGGAATAAAATCTGGGTTGTGGACTACAGGAGTCAAAGGGAAGGGGAGCAATGAAACTTTTTTGCTTCATATTATGGCATCCCAATAGGTAAGTATTACCCTTGTGGAAAACAACCCGTTTCTAGCTTTGGGTCGTTGTTGGGGAGCAGCCATAAATTGTAAGTCAATAGAACCAAAGATTAATCTCCTCCCACAAAATGTTTGCTGCAAATATGTATTAAGGGATATCTGGGAAACTCATCCCTGCTTCAAAAATTCTTCTGAATAACATTGATTTCGCCAGCTTTGGTGCTTTACTTCCTCACACGAAGCCAAGCAAACATTTGTATATGTCTTTTAGTACATGTTCAGAAACTCTGCAAGGGGATGTATTACCTAGTTGCAGGAGGCGTAAGAGAACATTCATTTCATACTGTCGATTCCACCGAACTTGGACAACTCCATGTGTTCAAATCTATACAGGTCTTTAAAAAGAATGACAAGCAGGCATGAGACCTTATAAGTGTAAAGAGCATCACAAATACTGGGTAAATTATTGCTCAGCCAATGAATGAGGCAGTTGAGACACTCGAAACCCCTTCTATGTATGTGGGGATGGCACTCATGGTCACCATCATCCACACCTATATTCTGTGATTTTGAACCAGAAATTCAGGAAACGTTCATCATTTATCACCAGAGGCATGCATGGAGCTAGGAGTGTCCACTAAGAAGCCTAAGATATCATTCATAGAATAAGACAGCCTTGTAGGTTCCACCTCTATAGATGTTGCACTGTGAGGGTAAATATCAGGGATGACTCTTGCTTCTTGATTGGTGGATGTGGTGTGAGTTTTCCCCTTTGATAATAATATGTGCAGAAGGTTGCATGAAGTTTGAAGTTAGAAAAAAGTCAAAGTAATTTCTAAAACATTTATGGAAAGTAGTTTGGATATATAACATCAATTCACTCTATCAAATGTCTTCCCCCCTCAGAGCACGAGAACGACCATTGGGATTTTGTTTGTTACTGCTGTATGTATTAGATTTACCTCAACTCTGGTATTGTTGCCAGTCTGCAAAACTTTCACAAATCTAGATTAGTATGGAGATACCAGAGGCAGCCAGACTACTTATTGGAATGACTTGGTGACACTTTTTTTAAATCGTTTTTATTTCTCACCAGTTTAGTCAGTATTTAGTTCCCAGCATTCTTCTCACATAGGGGAACATTTTTGCTTAGGAGGGAGTGGCTGGGCTACTATTTGTAAGGATTTTATCCCTCCCTTCGTTGCAGCATCAAAGACACTTAGCGCATCACTTGTGTTTCAACACTCTCTCACTATTGATAGGCTATATTAACATCACAATGGCCTACCTGCACAGCGGAGAAATGCAGTGGCTGTGCTGCTGGTGCACCTAAGCTGTGCGAAAGGTAAGTCTGTCTACACCCTTCCACACATGGACTGTGCCTTGCACCAGATATATTTGCCCTCCCAAAAAATGGTTTACTCCATTTCTGAACTGCAATCTATACAAACAACAGGTAAGACCTCTTTTGACAGTACCCTACTTAACATTATTAGTTGAAACCTCCAGGTGTACTTGCTTTGGATACAATTTTGCATATTTCCCTGTGGCCTCCCTGTAGCCTAAATGATAGAAACTCAGATACTCATAATCAGCATCTCTGTAAACATGGTGGTCTTACAGGCTTTCTCAATAATAAGCCGCACTTTGCTAAACGTAAATGCAAAATCAGCACCTTTTAGGACACTTGCACACGGTGGGCTGTATTACACATTATCATTGTTTGCATCCGGCGCACATTTCAAAAGATGTACTGGGCACATTCAATGATAATGTGCCCTATTATCATGTATATGCTGCCCCCAAGGCAGCCGCAAACTCATGCTGCCCTGGTGGCAGCGCATTCATATGAAACACGGAGCAGCTGTTCCGTGTTTTCATTGTGCAGAGGGCATCCACCTGCTCTTTCAAAGGGGATTAGAGATCCCCTTGCATGTGGGTGCAGTCACTGACTGCACCTGCCCGCAAGGGGATGTCTGGGGGACCCCCTTTATCCCCTGCAGAGGGCTGCTCCCAGGGGGTGCACTGAGAGTGCTCCACCTTTTAAATGGCGCACTGTCAGTGCGCCTTCTGAGGGCTTCTTTGACTCTGCGCCCTCGTCTGTAATATGGCGTGGGCGCAGAGTCAAAGGAAATGCCTCATTTGCATAGGGCACACCCCGATACAAATGAGGGTACACCCTCTGAAGGTAGCGCTAGTGCTTTAAGTGCACCAGCGCTATCGGTATTATAGACGAAGAGGCACAAGTGACTGTGCCCCCTTTGATAATACCAAGGTGCCCCGGGGGCACGCAAACCAGGCGCAAACACCCGTTGCACCCCCGGGGCACCTTCTTTAATACGGCCCCATATATTTTATTTCTCACTGAGACGTGTCTTTATGGCTCATCAGGACCTGACATTGCAATTACTATCCTACCATAATATTGTATCATTAGAAAGGACCAAGTTGATAAAAGGGGAGGTGACATTGCCCTTTTTACTATGAAATTCTACACATGCTCCGTATCTGACATTCCTCTTCCAAGCACAGAAAATGTCATGTTCATGTTCTCAATAAAAATCAACTAGAGTACAACACAATCCGTAACCCTTCTTTGCTGTTCCCCTGGACCTCTGGCCCTAAATAGGCCCTTATCAATGAGATTGGATCTATCTATGTGCCTTTCATCCTTCCCCCTCTCAAACTTCTAATAGGTAATATTAACTTCCACCTCGAACATCATACTAATGTAAAATCCTCAGCTGTTAGTCAATGTTAGGCCTTACAAAAATGGACCCGATTCCCAACAGCTGACCTGGACATACCTTTATGCTATGTTTAGCAGTTTCCACTCATATCAGTAATAATCTCCCAGTCCTGTTACCGTGAACCAATCATACTGCTATTCCATTTCTCCCCCCCCCCCACTTCTGGCATTATAAATGGCACCGCAAAAAATCCCTTCACCACTAGTTCCTGGTCAAAACCCAGCAGAACCAGTTTGAAAGCTACGCTAAGGAAACAGACCCCTATCTCACTGGTTAGACATTGAGGTTGCAGCCGCAAGCTACACCAACTGGGTCTAGCAAACGGAAGATGATCTTTTACCCCTTTGGACTAAAATGGCTAAGAGACTATCAGCTGGTTCTCTCAGACTCTACACAAGCCAAAAAATGCCCTGCAAAAAAGCTTGAATAGCAATAGATAGAAAGCTGTGACACTCATTTAAAAATTCAATATTGAGAAGCTCTTCTTAAATCTGCTCATTGAGGCCATAAGAGCACTATACTCCTCCTCCATTTTCACCTTTTTAAAGGAAAATACTGTTAGAGACGTCTTCAATATAGTAAATCAGGTCAGCAAATCTGAGGTCTGTTTTAACACCACCCATTACACAGAATTGCTCTGTAGTGAACTTGAACTCTTTTTTATGAATAAAATAGAGAAAATCTATACTCATTTTCAAAAGTAGGGTCACTCTAGCCTCTGGCATCTCCCTTTCATTGTGCAAAATCTAGCTAGTATCTATATGACCATTAATAGCTTTGAACTACTTTCTGACAATCAAACTTTAGAAGTATTGACTTCCATTAAATCAGGTACCCCAGTTGACCTGTGCTCACCTTCCTTGTCCAAGTCAAATACATCATAATACCTGCTATCATATCTCTTTGCAATCCGTCTCTTGAATCAACCACAGTACCCACAGCCTGGAATCAGGTCATTATAACTCCATTACTGACAATGCTAACATCAGACCCCGCCATCTTGGATAATTATAGGCCCAGCTCCATGCTGCCACTTCTGTTCAAAGTGGTAGAGAAAGTGACCAACATTCAATATCTAGTTACATTGAAGCACATAATCTCCTGGCCTCCTTAAAGTCTTAGATTTAGACAGACACACAGTAACAAATCAACCCTCCTTCCTGATGATCGTAACACGATTCTCGTTCAAGTTGGCATAGTAGCCCTGTTGCTCCTGGATTTCTCAGCAGCATTTGATACAGAGTCATATGAAGTACTCCAAACCAAACTAATAGACTTTGACTTTGGGGGAACAGCCCTAAAATGGATGTTCTAAGTCCTTTCTAATAGAGTCCAGACACTCTCTCTTAAAATGTTTCAACCAGATCTGTTTCATTTTGGAAATGGGGTCCCTGAAGACTCAGCATTGAGCGACACAATTTTTAATATTTGCATATCTTCTCTCATAGCCATAGATAAATCTTTTGGTCTCAATATTATATGAATTGCAGCTGCCAGGTAAATTCCTGACACACCTTACCTCACATCAGTGGGATTTTACTTTTTCTCTCTATATTGGATTCCAAATGTTAAAAATAGAAACATCTTCTTTGATTTTCTATGTTTTGTACACACAACTCCGCATAATACCTTCATATCTTAGGCAAAGTTTCTTTGTACAAACCTCGCAGTCTCAGATATGAGTCCAGACATCTAATTGACATCTCTACCATCAAGTTTGGCCAGCTGGGAGGCAGATATTTCTCCTGTTTCATGGCCTACTAATGAAACTCAGTACCTTCACCACTGAGATCCCAACATGATCATCCTTTCTTCAGGAAATATCTTCAAACCATAAATTTTTGTCATCAACATCATCTTTACGTTTCTTCTCTAATAGCATTTGAACTACCACTGGGCTTCCTTTCAGTAACTATGCACTTTCTAAGCAACATTCATTCTTTCATTCATACATGAAGCATGACAACTATAATTTTGGTAAACCTATTTACATCCTTGTTAAGTAAGACTATTGGTTGGTAAGAGCTAAAGAGTTTAGGGCTCAATTTGGATTTAATTAGGCAGGCGGTTTAAGTGCTGTCGCCATGGTGGGGTACGATACCCCTCCATGGCGAGGGTACCCCGTCCCCCAAATTTAGAGACGTCTCCCGGCCCAGCAGGTATCTCTTGCATTTGCAAGAGCCACTGTCATGGGAGTTCCTGTAAATGCATTGAAAGTTTGACAGATGGTTCCATCAACATGATGGCGCTGTACATCAAACATTCCAATTTTTTTATTTTTTATTTTTTAAAACAAAATTTAAAAGTGGGATTTTGTTTTTGAGAATAAAATCCACAATTACCCCTGACCATCAGAATGTTTTCTTCCCACGGTTTGGGGGTCATTAAAGCATTATTCACATCCCCTCACTTGACTGACAGTGAAAACTGACCATGTGTTCGCCCAATCTAAATTGGGTGGGTGAACACATGGCCAAACCTTTGCTGACCCTTACACCATTAGGCCGTTAGCTCTTGCCTTTGGCCTGTTTCTGAAAAGCAGAGGTGTCAGAGATTACCTCTCTTCATTCCACAGCTTTTGTGGCATCCAAAAGTGTAGTGAGCAACACCTCATCAATAACATCAGCTGTGGAGCCCCTGCGTGGCATGCCTCTAAAGTCCAACTTGTTGAAGGACCATATCTCTAATTGGGAAGTTAGGGTTACAAAAGTTCAAGTGTTAATATTGCTGAAGTAAGATCAGATAATACTATAGGTTCAAGTAGAGAGTGGAGAGTCAACATGAGGGCAATCCTATTCAGTGAGAAACAACCCTATCCTTAAGTGGGTCTTTTGAACCTAGAATTTAAAAGTACATCTTTTTACCTTGTACTCTCCACACATCAAATGGCCAGGCTTCTAACCCCCTCTTCTGAGCCTGGAGTGTGGGTGACAAGCCCCTTCTATTGAAAGATCAGCTTATAATCATATTTAACACTGAATTAAAATCCCACAGATTACTAGAAATCCCCACAAGTATTTTGCTTTTTTAGGGAATGATGCAAAATTGGTTTGCTCTCCTCAATACAACCCATATAAGCAGACTATTAAAACCTCTAATCCATATAATTTACCTCTTGTTTCCACCATCCTTCCACATTGATCTTTGTTTACCAAATCTATGCCCAGATTCTCAAAGGTGTCATGGAAAGCAGCGCAGCAGCCAAAAATGCTGCGCCAAATTGTTTGAAAGGGAAAGAGCAGGAGAGTGCCATATTCACAGAGATATGGCTCTCTCCTCCCCTCTCCCTAGCGCCCCACTGATTGCAGCTGCTGTGCACCTAGAACACACCTTAGTGCCCTAGTGCTAGCCTGCATGCCTGAGTCTATCATAGGTTTTGTACAGAAAGGATATCCTTCCTGTACAAAATACTATGGCTAGGCAAGTGAATATATTCAAACAAATAGAGAGAGCGGGGATCACAACATGCTTGTTCTTCCCCCCCGGACAATCATAATAAACAACAAGAACGAGCTAGAAAAATTAATGAATACTGCATCAAGAGTCCATTCCATGGTTCATCTGTGAGAAAAAACTATTAGTTTTTTTAAAAGAACCACCACCCACCAACCTAGTTGATGGCATGATTCATCATTGCGTTTCCACCTAGGTTGCTGAGTGCATGCTTGGTGTGCTACAACACCTCTCTAGGCGGAATGTAATAATGAGTTCCATGGGCAGGGTTAAAAACAAAACGTGGATGTGAAGGAGATGAAAATTGTCTCGCACATCTTGAATTAGGACCTAATTCAGAATGTGCCAGGCCATTTTCATTTCCTTCACATCCATGTTTTGTTTTTAACCGTGAACCCATTATTAAATTCCTCCTGGCTTTAAGGGGTATGCTGGAGACAGTTTTAACTCACTCATTTCACAAATTAACACGTAAAGAAAATCCTGCTCTGCTGTAATCAGGCGTCGTAGCACACCAAGGATGGGAACCCAATAATGAAGCATGCCACCAACTAGGTCGTGGGTTAGGGTTCTTTTAAAAAACCTAATGGTTTTTTCTCAGAGATGAACCGCAGAAAAGTCCCTTGATGCAGTATTAATGAATTTTTCTAACTCATTATAAAATAGTGAATAACCTTTTCCTACTTTGTATGTGTGCTGTACAGGGCAGCACACATGCAAAGTCAGAAAAGAAAGGAGAAATGACAACATTTCTCCTTTTAATGTCTGCTTTGCAGCGGCGTTAGTTTTTGGCACTAAACCCTATCTACTAATGTTAGTAAAAAGTGTTTAGATTAAAAAAGCATGAGTTGTTGCACGGGAACACCCATGTAACACCCATGTAATGCCCCTTGACGCAAAGCAATGCAAAACAGCGTTTTGACACTGCTTTGCGTTACTTCTGGGTACTTTCCAGGACAAAACAAGTTTAGCACTGGAAATTGAATAAGAAATAAAGCATTTTGTGCTGATTAGTGTCACTTATGTGACACTAACCCTTCGCAAAATGTTTGTGAATCTCCCCCCTAATTTAAACAGGAGACCAGTAGTGGTAGTATTCTTTATTTGTTTTATAAAAAGAACCATAAAAGCACATCACATGTATACAATAAACATAATAACTTCCTTTGGCCACTGGTTTCTACCTTTGTGACCAAACAACTAATGGTTAATAGGTGATTGCACATACGTGTACACATGATGGTCAATTGCTCATTACAATTATCTAAAGTAACAGCACTAAAAAAAATACTCACTTTATGTTGTATTTTGTAAAGTGCTGATACGTACGACACTTATAGAGCATATATTGGTAGTTTTTTTAGCATGCCTATTAGTTTAAATTCCCATAAACAACGAGGGTTTGGACTAAAATCAGTAAGGATGAGCCCCAACTAACCAATGTACAACAAAATGCAAGTACTGATAAACACTTTTCTTTTTTATACGTCCCACATTGACGTCAAACAATGTGACCACAAGACCTTGTGTCTCTTTTTGAATCAATCAAAATTTATTTATCCACATAGTCATTTCTATGGATTATTGAACATCATTGAAAATCATTACAATTCATCCACGTACCAAAATTTCTTTAGAAAAACACATATCAACATATCTCCCATACCACGAACACTCACTATGGCCTGTATAAGGTTGTCGTGGTGTCGTGATTTGCGTGCTCGGCATCTAACAGACCCTAATAAGCCTCAGTATTTCTAAGGGGAGTGGGGTCATTCTGAAGGTTCTTTTTTATGGATATACCTCTTGTGTCGTTGGCTTGGACTTCACTTACTTCATCCTATTATCTACAACACATAAACATACTCCTAACACAAACCAAACCAACCAATTAAATATGAATCTTATTCAAGAGGTCCCGAAAAGTAGCTCTGTGTCGTAAGTCTGTCAGCGTCCATTGTCCCCCACTAAGCAGGCCCTATGCCTCGCCCCACCTAAGCAGGTCAGTGACTCAGGATTCATCGGGAATAATAAAGTGGGTGAAACATACCAGGAGTCACCTAAGATTTGGCTGCTTATGCAAGCGACTGACCTCCATGTTTGGTTTTTCTTAGGCTTCATACGGAGATGAAATCAGATCGATGGGTAAAAAAGCTTCGAACAGGGACACGTTTCAAGAATGGATAACGGAGCACAAGAAAAACAGGAATGCACCACTCTTCTGAGGCCTGTTTCCATTCTCTCGCTCCGCATGTATTCTGCTCTGTTCTTTACTTGCCCTTTGTACATTCCAGTGGCGTCACTAGGGGGGTGGGGGGGTGCGGACCGCACCGGGTGACACCCTCACGGGGGGTGACACCAAAGGGCCGGTCCAGTCGGTGTGTCACTGTCTGTGGTGCACTCAGCACTGCAACCGTCCGTGCACTGTTATTGAAACCTTAACCAGAAGTCCAGATTAGAAAGCGAAACGCAACGACGACGCACGCAACCTAACCTTGTTCCACAGGAGGTGCCTGTGCGCAGCGCGCACTGTCTCCTCCTCCGCCGCGTCTGCGCACCTCGGCAGTGACGTCACGTCGTCACTAGAGGGGTGCAGTGCAGTCGGCGATGTTCTTACGGCCGGTGGAATCCGAATCCCGCATGCGCATTGCCCCCCCCCCAAGTGCGCGTGACTTGGCATCACAAGGGAGGAGGAGGTGAGGAGGTCTCAGGTCGCCGTCGCCACACTGCCGCAAGGCCGATCGAGGTAGTCCCCCCCCCCCTGTCTGCAACTCAGCAGGTGAGTGGCCTACTATTGTATTGCCTATTCAGACAGTGCAGGGCGGTGGGCGATTCCATTATCATTGGTAAGGTTCTGGGACATGCATGTTACATGCAGACTTTCACAGGGGCCGCCAGGTTTGGAGCCCCCTCACCAGGGTCTAGCTTTGTCAAGTGCTGTGCTAGGCCACGGTGCCCGCCTGTGCCACCCTGAGAGGGTACCACACGCACGCCTGGATACATTCACAACAGCACTCCCATGGCCATTTCTGTAGGTTTTGAAACAGTGCCAGAGACCCTAAAAGTCTGAAACACGTAACTCGAGCGTGCGTTCCTGCAGCTGGTTTAATATCGTCATAGATTAGATGCATGTGACATCCTAGAAAGGCCGCGCGACCCCCATTGTCCAGCTGTTCTGGTGGCTGGCACGAGCTGCAGTAGTGAACATGACTAGGTATCTTTAAATTCAAAAATAACTAGCATAAATCGTCGGTTTTTAATTAGGAAAATGGCATTTCATTTGCACTTTTGATATACACCTGTTAGGGACGTTTGCATTCCCGCGCATTTCCTAAACTACTACAGTAACACGTATTATTATAACATAATTATAGCATGACAGGCGCGCAACACCCATTGGACTCACAGGGCTTCAGCCCCCCCCCCCCCTCCCCCGTCGTGTGTGGCAGCCCGGGCTGAGACACCTTCCCGGGCAAAAAAGCAGCCGCACCCGAGCACTTCACAGGTCTTTAAAAGACCATTTGCATGTTAATGAGGCCTTGCTGTTGTTTCACCCCGTCTAAGAGCCCCTGCAGCTCCACTCTGCCTATTGCTTAAAGTTCAGCCCCCCCGAAATTTTTGCTCAGCCCCCCCCCCCGAAATTTTTGCTCAGCCCGACCCCCCCCCCCCCGAAATTTGGCTCTAGTTGCGCCTCTGTAGCATGACATCCGTCTGAAAGAGACTTAAATCTCCAACTCCCCTCTAAAATGAAAACACTGAAGTGGTGTCCCGAGAACTGCTATAAACGCACATCCCCCCTCCCCCCCCCCTATCAGTGTGGGCGCATCGACGCTCGGGGAAGAGTTTATGACAATCCGTACTCCTCCTGAAAGGGATGTCATGTAGCGCTGGAAGGAACCGCCGCGCTACATTAAAAAAAACTAAATAAAAACTGCAACAATCTGTACAAGATTGATATCATTGTACTGAATCCACATGAAATGGAGAGAATGATCCACTATCTCCCTCACATTGATAAAAGTGCGATAAATATTCTTATAATCTATATATTTTCTTCGAATGCTGAACCAAACACGATGGGGCTTATTAAGGGGAGCAGGAGGCTGTGCATAGAGATCCGTGGCCTGCTCGACAGGACCGAAATAAACACTTGTACCCAGTAATTGTCAACTTGTTATTCTGTCCGGTATCAGACTTGGTGCTGGGAGACAGGCAAAGTCCATCTCTCCACTCTCCCTGCTGGCATTACACACGCCACACACAGCGGCCTTAGCGGGGGATTTCCCTCTGACACCCCGGAACAAGGAAACCGGCAGCAGCTGTGTTGTGCACACTTGCTCAAGGAAACACGAGTTGTATGTGTCACTGATACAAAAAGGCCCTAGTGTCTGTCAAGTTTTGTAAACAGTGTCAGTTGAATAGAGACGTTCGTCGTCACCCAAAGGCCGGCGTCTCCTAAAGTTATTCGTCAATCACAAATTTATTCAACAATCACAAACGCGTTTGGCCCTGGTGCGGGTTCGTTGGTGAAATCTAGTGCACTCGTTTATTCTGATAATAATGAAAGTCGATTCCATGGCGAGAAGAACACCTGAGGAACTTTACAGGACTCAATGGAAAATCAGATTATTGTATAAGAGTGTAGGCACCGCAGAGGCACACAGCATTTTGTCCTCTGCTAGGAGAAAACATTTGATTAATCGAATGTGTTCTTACCTGCCTCGTTTATTCGAAACTAGTTCGATTAATCGAAGTTCACCCACCTGCCTCATTTATTCGAAACGAGCGCGATTCTGATTGGCTGTTAGATCTTAGTAAACATTCGAATCGGTCGAAACCAGGAAGCGGCGGCCGCCATTTTCTCTCTCGCTCTCTGAGTTGGGCAGCAAAAACGAAGCCCAAAAATGTGTAAAGAGGCCGTTTCTTGAGATCCTAACCACCCAGGATTTTTTTTTTCGGAAATTCGCCGATTACGCTTACCGTACGCGTACGGTAAAAAAATTTTTTAAAAAAAATTATCCACATTCTCCCCACCCCGTGTGCAAATGGTGCCCGCTGGGCACCATTTGTGCATGGCCTATCACAACTATGAAATTAACAAAAAATACATTTCACAAAGATGCGCATAATATGTCCCCCATGTGCGCACGGTGCGCGAAGCGCATCGTGCGTATATGGCCCATCCCGCATAACGTGGGCACGCGGTGCGCGCAGCGCACCGCGTGACCACCGTGCGTGCACGGCACTAACTGCGTAAAGTAGGCGCGCGGTGCGCGAGCGCACCGCGTGCTCACTGTGCGCGCACGGTGCGTGAAGCGCACCGTGCGCGCACGGAACGAACTGCGTTAACTGGGCGCGCACGCCACGAATGGCGTAAAGTAACTTAGCATTTAAAAAACGTACAAATTCACTGAAAAAACCATAGGTTTCACACACGTTATAGTTAGGAATTACCATTTAAAAAACCTTGCAAATTCACTGAAAAAACCATAGGTTTCATACATGTTATAGTTAGCTGTACATTTCACTCGTAAAAAACCAATGAAATTCCCCCGTTATAGTTAGTGCAGGCAACTATAACTCATGCGACCGCAATCTTCTGCTGATGACATATGTGTCTTTATGAAAAACAAATATTTGTAATATATGTATAGCTAAAATTTAATGGAAGAAGACAAGGGCAAATAAGTGTCTAAATACAGTATTAGCATCAGCAGAGGATTGCGGTCGCGTGAGTTATAGTTGCCTGCACTAACTATAACGGGGGAATTTCATTGGTTTTTTACGAGTGAAATGTACAGCTAACTATAACATGTATGAAACCTATGGTTTTTTCAGTGAATATATATATATATGACAAAACAACTGGAATAAAATAATTTTCGCACCATCGTTGGTCTGCACTCGTCATTTTCTGCAAGCGAAGCAGAGGGAAGGTGTCACGAGTCCAAGTGATATATATATATATATATATATATATATATATATATATATATATATATATATATATATATACATATATATATATATATATATATATATATATATATATATATATATATATATTTATACACACATATATATAGAAAATCGAAAGTGGAGAGTGCACATGTTTCCGAAGGTTGGGGGTTGGGCGACCCTCACCAACTACCATGTAGTTGCAAAAAATGTCCTTTAGATGGTATTAAAACACCCTGTCGGCCTGACATTCTTTTGATTCTACTAAGTATCCCTGAATAATCGATCTTAACTGAACAGCCACACCACTTAAATGACTAACTAACTCCCTCCCCCCCCCCCAGTTCTCTCAGGAATGGCGCGTACGTGTCATACATCTAATAATGACAGAACACAGCTCCTTCCGGGAGATGACATGTTCGTGGGCGATATCCCAGCATTATCCCCCAGGGACAGACAGTCTCTGAAATCCATGTAAATGCCCAGACCAGCATTTATTATTTGACGGTACCACACCATCCTTTAATTCCAAATTATTCTGGAAATATTTAAGTGCAGCGCCCACCAACCAGCACCTAAAATGACCGGGCTTCGCTCTGGGAATAGCTGGGTTGAACACACGGCTGGTGTCTGTTTGCAAGTAGATATAATCTAATCTAGGGCTTGTAGGCTAGCGGACTGGGAGCGGAGGAGGTCCATGCGGTAAGTCGTGAGGGGGTGACACCATGAGTTACCCGCACCGGGTGACACCAACCCTAGTGACGCCACTGGTACATTCCATTCACCTGAATGATTGGTTTTATTGTCGACCTCCTCGTTAGTTCTGGAAAAAGGGTCTTTGATATCCAGGAACGTGCACTTTCTTGACAGGTTCTGCACAACACACGTGTTTTTCTGTGGTGTAAACCTGACATGGACTGCAAAATCCCATCAGTAAGAAACCGACTTCTGTCATAGCATTGAAGTTATGTTACTCAATTATTTCCTTCTTAATGACTTCGCTGCTGAGGCATCTTTGAAAAATGCGATTTTCTTCCACTGAAAGTGGATTATTTAGTTTTCTTTTAACCCATGATGCTGCCTTGAAGCAAGTTAACTCTTTATGGTATCTGGAACGCCGACAGGACTATGGGACAGATTTTCTAAATTTGGACGCAATACTGCACAACAAACAAAGTTGTTGTTTGTTGCACTGTGTTGTGTCATTGAGAAAGACAAAAAAGCATCATATCTACAAAGATATGGAACTGGTTTTCTCTCCCCCTGCACTGGCACACTTTTGACTGTCATCTGCCAAAGGAGACACAGTTTCACCACTGTAAAAGGGTGTGTTCATTCTGTTAGGCATACATTTTGTATTAGAAATAGTTCCTTCTAGTGCAAAATATGCTTTAATACTTTTTCTACTTTGTGTGTGTTTTTTTCAATGCCGAGCACATGCAAAGCTTGAAAAGTTTTGAGAAAAAACTTTTCTCATATCATTTGCCTACCTTGAGGACATGAACGTTTTTTTCACATATCCCTGTCTACTAATCCTAGAAGATAGCCTTTTGCATCAAAACTCATGGGAGGTTGCATGGGAAAACCCATGTGCCACCCATGGAACACCCGCTTGACATCAAGTAGCATAAAGTAGCTCACAGTCCTACAATGGGGCTGATTCTGATCCGGGTTGGACCCCTACAGTCAGACCGAGCGAGTACGATGCGCACGTATGCTGTCGGACTTGGTTCGGTCGGACTCCCATAGAAGTCAATGGGAGCCAGTTGTACGACTCGTACATGCACTCCCATTGACTGAATGGGTACATCTCGAACAAGTGCGCCCCCTACAGTGGGTACGCGTTGGTGCCATCCGTGCTGTACATGCCTGTGTGGGGGAGACCTATGTGTCTCGCCCTGTGTGCGAGTCGTATGGCTGCGGGTGCCGGGGGGTCCGACACGGACCCCTGAAGTCTGACTCTGGGAGCTTTTGCGAGCCGGACACTCCAGCTCGCACAGGCTGTCCGACGCATCGTACTGGCTCGGTCGTGAATCGCATCCATTGCACGCCACGGTTAGCTTACGACCGAGACGTACGGAGCGGTTCGGACCAGGAAACGACTTGGTCGGTGAATTTCATGTAGCTCGCATCGTACTGGCTCGCTTGTACAGCTGTACGAGTCGGGCCGAAAACACGCGTATGCCTCGTAGTTTTTCCGGCCGGATCGCGTTCAGTGCCCTTCCGACCCGGATCGGAATCGGCCCCTTTGTGTTACCTTTCGAATGCACATAACGGTTTGCTTTGGAAAGTAGATCCTAACACAGCATTTTGTGCTGGATTTGCATCTCTTTTGTGATGCAAATTCCATGCAAAGTCCTGATAGATTTCCCCTCATGTGTCCTGTTGAGCCCTATCTCAGGGTTCTTGCTCTCACAGCCATAAAATGTTGGAATCGCAAGATAAGATTTTGGGCCTTGATTGCTTGATGATGGAAAGACCAGTCATTCCCAGGCTGGGTCTCAGATCCCACTCTCAGAGAGACGTTGTAGCAATAGAAATATATGAGATACCGTATCAAATGCCGTAGACAGATCCAAAAGCATCAATACTGCACTATCTCCATTCTCTAGTGTAAGTTTGACATGTCTATACTCTCCTAAATAGCCCTCTGTGTGCTTTAACCTTGGTGGAAATCTGTTTGAGTGTAATGAAGAATAAATAGCATTGGCTTTGAGCTAGTTAGCCAACTGTGTATTAACAAGCTTTTCCAGGATCTTGAAAGCCCAGGTAACAGAGAGGTTGGACCAAAATTTGCCATTTTCTGGATATGGGGAACGTTTTTTTTAGCAAAGAAATCACTTGAGTCCTTTTTCAGCAGCTGCTCAATACACAAGCCGAAGACACCAAGGGCTAGATGTATCAAGCATTTTTCCGGTTCCAAACTGCCTGATTCTGTGAATTGGGCCATTTGGAACCAGGAAAATGCATTTTGGTATGTATCAATCCCAAATTGTGACTCGGTAACACGTTACTGAGTCGCAGTTTGGAATTGCGAATACATACTGGTATGGTATTAGGAAGTGGCGTGGTTAGAGGTCCCTTCCTAATACCGAATCGGTATGGTATGTATTACTGTTTTGCGACCGAATTCCTGTCGCAAAACAGTAATCATTTACCACCAGTTTAAAACTGATGATAACCAATTCGCAAAGGGGAAGGGGTTCCCTGGGGACCCCTTCCCCTTTGGGAATTTAAATAAAAATATTTTTTAAAGCAATCAGTCATCCCACAGACCACTGCCTACTCTTAAAAAATGAAACTGCAAAGTTTGATTTTTTCTTTTTAAATGCATCCCATTTTCCTTTAAGGAAAACGGACGGTATTTAAAGAAAATAAGGTTATTTTATTAAAAAGCAATAACAGACATGGTGGTCTGCTGACCTCAGCAGCCTGCCATCACTAAGCTGCCAGTGATTCCTAATTGGCCAATGATATTCATGAGGTAGGTAACTCAAAAGAGCGTCATATATTAGAAATACCGATTTCCTAATTGCGATTTGGAGAGAATCGCAATTTGACCCCAAACTGTTAAAGAGTTGCAGCATTAATTCTACAATTATTTTTCCCGCCATCTACTGGATGACCTGGGGAGCAAGATTTACAGAAAGAAATAGCCTCAGATACCAGTAGCAAAGAGAAAGGACGAAATTGGAGCAAGCTGCCAGTCACCAATGATTGTGAACATACACTAATAGTCCCAATGGTCTCTGCTATCAAGTCAATCTGTCTATGATAGAAGTAAAGTCGTATGGATTTTTGAGATTTTTTCCTAAAAACAGACTGACTATTGCAAATGTCAGGTGAAGTGGTTATGTTGGGTTTGCAGACTTGGGGATTCGGAAAAGATTTGGTAATTAAAAAAGAAATCATAAGCAGAATTAGTCACTAAGTTAATACGATCAGTGAAATAATTGAGGTCCCCAGTTAAGTTTAGTGGAGCTAGGGCGACAGCCTCTGAAAGCACCATGGGACTGATTTTATTCCAAGCCCAGGTTCTAATTAGGCTATTCCCACTCAATTCTGAGGTCGTACCAATGTAATCCCAACTAAAGGGAATCACAAAGTGATCCGCCCAGCTTACTTCCAGAGGGGGCTGATCCTAAGGGGTAGATTACACAAAATAAGATCCAGAGTGTGGCCTGTTACATGAGTAGAAGAGGAAAAAAGTGAGTTAAGATTAAAAACCTTGCAAGATTCGAGAAAACGCTGCCCTTCTGTGCCTGTCTGCACATCCCCAAAAGGGTGAAATCTCACAGAATGGTACAGTTGGAATATTTCAAAGCTGCTTGATACCTCTAATTTTAATTTTGTTTCAATGTGAACCATTTTCGCTCTCCTCCTGACTTTCCATTATGCTAGGATGCTGAGGTTGCAAAGCAAGTGCCCTCATAGGGAGTACATCTTGTTCATGTGCTCGTTCTGCAAATAAAGGTTGAATGAATGAATACTGGGATTTGTATAGCATGGCTACTGCTAGAGTGTCCCAGCTTTAGGTCTGATGCAGAGGGAGGGGAACATTTTATTATTTGAGCACAGCCGTGGCCCGTGGAGGGAGTTCCGTGGGGCGGAAAGGCGGGGCGGGGGAGGGGCAGGGTGGGGGTACTAAAACCCGGAATATGGATAATTGGAGGTAAGTAAACAATTAAATAAATAAAACGAATTTCGTTGCGCGACCTGCATCGCAAAATGCGATGCAGCGCGCGCAACGACATTTAATTTCCAATCTGCGAGAGATGGTGAAGCAGGAACTTATGTGAGATCGTGTCAAGTGCCACAAAGAGATCTAATAAAATCAGAGGCACAGTATAGCCAGCATCAAGGGTGAATTTGATGGAGTCAGTGATTTCTATTAGGGCGGACTCCATGCTATGGAGGGCCCTAAAACCAGGTTGTGATGGATGTAGGTGAATGTTGGAGTCTAGGAATTGTGTAAGTTGAGCAAAAACATATTTTTTTATGATTTTGGAGGCTTCAGGGAGCAAAGAGATAGGTCTGAAATTTGCTAAGCTGTTATGATCTGCATTTGTTTTTTTTAGCAGAGGGATGGCCATTGCTTTTTTCCAAGCGGATGGTACAGTCCCTGATTTTAGAGAGATGGAGAAGAGCTCATGGAGAGTGGGTCCTGCACAGTCCCCAGTGAGACTCATAACTTGAGGGGAAAGGTGGTCCAGGGGCAAGCTAAATTTACTTTTGGGGAGAAGAGTTGGCCTAACGGCTAGGGCGGTCGACCTCAAATCTGGGGAACTGGGTTTGAGTCTCGGCAATGATGCTGAACATCCTGTGATTATGGGCAAATCATTTAATCTCCCCATGCCATGAATGTGTCCTCATGTAATGCAACTGGTGCTATGTAAAGTGCTCTGATATCCGATTTGGGGCAAGTTCACACTATATAAAACTCCATAACGAAAAGCTGGTACATTGCCCTGTGATTCTGCAAGCTTGTATTGTATATTCTGAAGTTTAACTTTTAAAAAAGTACTTAGTTGGGAGGATAGGATAGTGGGGTGTTCAATGGGGGGTGTGGAGTATTTAGATCTGTAAAAGCATTTACAATTTTAAAAATGTCTTTCACTTTGTTATTCGCTCTATTGATTTTGTTACTGTAACAAGAGCGGCTTACCACTTTTAAGTTTGTGTGGTAAGAACTAAGAGCCACCTTACACTGGCTTTCATCAGAGGCATGTGCGTTCTAGTTCTTTGCATTTCTTCCTCTTCACCAGTAATTCTTTTGTTAACTAAGGGGTCAATGGATTAGCTCTAGAGGTCCTATTTGTAGCTATGGGGACAGCTATAGCAGTGGCTTCTTCAAACCAGTTGTTGATCGTGCTTTCGGCAGATGCTGTGTCTCCTATTAGTGTTGGTATGGTGCCTAAAAGGGTCTCCCTCAGTAAAGGAATGTTGACTTTGTCCCAGAGGCAATAACTGGTAGGCGAGTCCTTTCCTTCCAGAGTGTTTGCCAAGGAACCAAGACCAGGGGAAGGGCAAGCTGGAGTGATCTGGCCACGTGACTTTCTTAGGTCTGTCTAGGTTTAAGGGAGTATTAGAAACGATGGCATTGATAGTATGTACGGCTTTATGCGTGGGCCTGGTGAACGACATAAAGTGATCCAGCCCAGCCAGTGTCTCAGTATGTTTTAATGCCATCTTATTGGAAGGGTTGTCTAGTTGGATATTGAAGTCACCTAAGATTCTTAAATCGGCATAGTGCAGACTTTTGTGGCCCAGAGCCTGTGGGATTGAGTCAGTAAAATGTTCTGCATATCCCGGGGGGTGATATAGTAGGACTCATTTAAAGGAAAATTGGGTGGAAGGTGAAATGGTGAACCCTAAAGCGTCTGTACATGTATGCAGGAGAAGTCTGGGGGCAGAGCCAATTGTAGGTTGGGACATGAGTCCTCATTTAGCCAGGTTTCCATCATGATGAGGACATCAATCTGATCCTGCTCAATCAGGTTGTATATGTCTAAAGCATGTTTAGGAAGAGATCAAACATTGATGAGTGCCTCTTTTATTCCTTAGTAATGACCCAAAGTTAATTACAAACATTAGCACTGAGGTTTAAAGGACAGAGAGGTGTCTTAAAGTGGCAGCAATAAACAGGACCCCTAGCATTGAGCAGTCTAGGGTAATCACCGTGTTTAATTAAGGGCCACAGCTTAAGTTGATCAGTCAAGGTATTAGCAGTAGAAGGGCTCACCTTACTGTTTTTTTAAGCATATTGGCTCGCGCTGGCTGCGTTCGGGATGCAGACGGGTGCAGATGGGCTTGCCTTAGATGGGCCTTTGGTGCACTAGCAACGCGCCCACTGCACGCATCAACTCCATGTCTGTACTGCGGTCATCCTTATATACTAAGTCTAGGGTGCCTGAAACACTAGAGCATTGCTGTCTATGATGGCGCCTTTATGTGCACAGTGCCCCTCCTCTATCTCCGGCCTCACCTCACCGCAATGCAAAGCGTGTGTTTCATTACAGGTCAGGCATATCGAGTGTGTGTATGGGGCATGCAAAGGAGATTGACAGTGTGGTGGGTAACCAGTGAATATGACAGCGTTTGTAAAAAACACACTTTAGGGGGTGATTGCATTTTCTCTAGTGTTTGTATGGTTTTTAGCTTTCTTATATTAATTTTGCTATTTTTCTATAAAGTAATCACCCATTGAGCACTTCGGGCATTTCGTTTACCAGGAAGGTATCACTGGACTTGTCTATTAATAAAAAAACCCTAGTTTGAGCAATTAACCTGAGAGCTCTCACCAGTGTCAGCAGCCCTCAGTACTTCCTTGCCAGGAGCCACCAGGAACGGTGAGTTTGAAATTCCTGTCTGTGCTGTGGTGGATGCTGAGTGGGCCTGCTCCGCCACCAGCTTTGACACGAGCCCCTTCTCTTCTTGTGGGTCTCAGTGCCTCACCACTAATGCTTCCCTGACCGTTCTCGTATTGAGTGCTATCTTGGTGCCGGAACGATGCAAATCACAATTCCGCTCTTGGACGATATCCTCCTTCCTGCTTCGCTCTCAACTTCACAGGGCAGCCTCACAATGCCTCATCCTCTCCTTTGCAGAACAACTACTATTGGTCCTAATTCAGGCAAGCTCAACCAGAGGTCACACTCTGAGCTCAGCAGTGAACTGGCTTGTAGGGCACTCTGGCCCTGAAATACATTTGTTTGCATTATTCAACTCATAGTGTTCTTGAAAAAAAACTTTTAAAGTATTTTAACCAAACCACAAATAAAACTAAAGATGGACAAGGCTGTTTCACCACAGCAAAGTTTCATGAAAATGTGTCCAGATTTTGCTGAAGGACACGCCCCGTAACTCTCACCATCCTTCGCAGATCTTCACAAATCTCTAATATTGTATCAATGTGTTTGAAACTATGGGAAGGGTGATACAGATTTGTTTTTTTCAGCAAGTGCTATAAAGATGTGTGCCCATAATCAGAAAACAAAGGGTTAAATGAAATCCATGCAGTGATACAAAATAGTAGTATTTAGGGATTATTAGTAGGGCTCCATACGTTGATTTTAGATGACCATTCTTTAAGGCATCAATCACTGTTTTCTCAAGTCGTTTGCACTCTACTGTGGTAATACCTGCTGATGTTTCTTAGTACACTTCTTCCTAAAACATTTGTTATTGGACCACATATTTTTACTGGCATATCACTGAAGCTTATGGATACTGTGTTTATAGCACCAAGCTTAACATTTCAATTTCCATTTGCGACCTTCAATCCTAAATGAAAATGTAAAGAGATGAATCAAACAGAAGTAAAAGACCAGAACCTAAGGCATCTTGCATCTAAATAGACAAAGAAACATGGATTTTATCGACCCAAGGAGGCTCTTATTCATCGCCATCGAAGTGACCTATTACCTGATTCAAGCGCCTGTTAAAGATCAAAGCATCTGTTAAATGCAATCTACACCGTCAGTGTTTTAAAATTTCTTTAACATTGGAGCTGGAAGATGGACATCATTTAGAGATTGCTGCTGTGACCCTTGGTTTGCCCCTTGTGACCACTGGCACTTCCTTTGTGATCCCCGGCCTCAATGTTGCAAAAGAAGCAACGGAAATAGAGGATCAGGCATTTCTATTTCTCCCTTTCTCAATAGCAGATTGTGTCAGTTTCTGGGTACAAGTGCACAGCTGAAACGTAAAAATGTTTCATCTTGTCCAAAGAGCCATGCTGTTGCCTAGCAAAACCTTTCAAGGCACCAATCTCCAACCAGCATGAGTATGCTTTGCCTATAGTCTCTTAATTTTGGTGTGTTTAATAACTTGCCTGTACAACATGGTGCAGGACCCCAATCTTCTATAGGTAGGTGTGAAATTTCAGTGCCTTATTTATGGCACTTTAGAATCCTCATCCGTAATTTCCACCCACCTTCAGTAACACCCCACTGGTACTGTGTACTTATGAGTTAAACCCTTTGGAATCGGGATTAACCATGCAGATCTGGATTTACCGAGCTCCGCACAGTATGTGTGCAGGGACTTCAGTGTAGGGCGATGAAGTGGGAGGTGCTGGTAAGGGAAAAGTACAATGCTGGCTTGTGGCGAGACTGTTACGTGCTTCTCCCATGCCTTGCTTGAGGGTGACAAAGGCAAAAAGAACAATTGATGGACTGAATGCTGAACAATGGCAAACCCTCACCCCAATACAGAGATATTGACCTAAATTCATTGTTGTTTTGCTCCCCATACCATTCCAGTTTAAATCCAGCTATATGCAATTCAGTCTTGACCCTGCTCCCTGCTCCCTATGGGAACAGTTCATCCCAAACTGTCAGGCAAGTTCCTCCCTGGACCAGAATCAAGCATCCTGGGACCGGTTTCAGGAAATGATATGCATATGGCTGCATCCAAACTGGGTGACATAGCGAGAAAAAAAATGATATATTTTACCCATATCTCTTGACTGGAGGAGAATGTTTCAGCATTCTGTCAATCATTTGTTGCCGCAGCACTTTTCGCCCTGCGTGGAATACCCCGATGTGGGTCCCTTGATCGCTATTCCACTGTATTCAAGCTAGCATGGCTGATGAAGGATGATATGCTCTTAAACTGGTCCCAGGAAGCTTGTTTACGGTGCAGGGGATCCTGGCTTGGGAGTTCAGGCTGAACAGTTTCCATGAGGTACAGGGTCAAGACTGATTTTCATATGGCTGGGTCCAAACTGGGGTGGCGTAGTGAGCAAAAGAACAATGGATTTAACCCAGATCTCTTGACTGGGGGAGAATGTTTGATTTTTTCAGCATTCCGTCCATGATTTGTTGCCTTTGCTTGAGGGTGAGCCAGAAGCCAGGAAATGGGTCAGTGCTGCAAACCAACCCTTCCCTAAATCGATTACGCTGTCTAGATTTTCATCTGGTAAAGCATGATCTGTTGTTTCTGCATTTGATAAATCCAGGTGCAGGAACAACAGCCCACTCATGAGTGAGAAGAGCAGATTCCACATAGGATTCCACTCCACTTAACCCCAGTGGTTAATTTGGAAACAAATAAGTGGCTGGTCTCTCATGAGGATGCAGCTTGCACCAGCCCATTTCTTCTGTTAGCAGTGCATATAACAGAACCAACTACTAACCATGAAAGTGCAGAGAGGATGTTGCGTAATGGCCAGAGCTGCCGACTTTGGAGCTGAGGAACCAGGTTCGAGTTTCGGCGTTGTCTCAACATCATGTAATTCTAGGCAAATCACTTAATCTCCATATGCTTACCATAAATGAATGTGAATGTGTTCTTAGCTGGTGCTCATGAAGAGCCCCAGTGTTGATGATTAAGTACCGGTGCTGAGAACCAGAAACCACTGGCTCAAATTAAGTACTGCTTATCCCATAATCAGGGCCGTTGACTGAGTGACACTTTATCACTTGGGTGAGTGTGAGTCTCACAACCTCATGGAATTGTTTTTAAAACTGTAGCAGCTTCAAAACTGAAACAAATAAAGATTTTAAATTAAATAAAGGGGGAAGAAAAAAAGAACATTTGCAACAGTTGGAGTCATTTTTGTGGCCTTTGTGGCGGTCAGCAGTCCTCAGCCATCACACACTCGTGTGATTGAGTAAAATATATATAATGCACAAAACATGAGCCCCATGGCTCCATGATGCAAAAAACGACTTCTGTTTTCCTGCAGCTGGAAATCCCTCCCTAGGGAGTCTGGACTTCTGGTGATTGGGAATACCTAATGAGTTACTCCTGAGCGGAATTTTATTTACCCTTGTACAATTCTATTTAATTTTTAGCACCTAATTGAGAATCCAAATCAGAGATGCCAAAGCGATATGGGAGACTATCATGCAGTCAGTAAGAATTTTTAGGGGTCTCATTATGGGTCACCAGTGATCACAGCTCTTGCCCTCAGCTTGCCACTTGCAACCACTGGCACTGAACTTGTGACTCCCGAGATGCAAAAGCAGTGCCAGGAACAGGAAAGAAAACAAGACCCTAATGAGCCCACTTTCTGCTGTTCCTCTGAACTGGAACACTTTATTAGACTATGCAACACGCTTCTAAAGTTATTTATTTTTCAAAACAGACATTTTGAAGCAGTAACTAATAAATTAAAATGTTACTTTCATGCACAAATGTAACAAACATCTCCACAGCTGCCCTCAAGTTTCCGGGTTCTGCTGTTTATTAATGCCCTTATTGCTGCAAAGCAAACACACACATTCCAAAGAAGCAAGACTCAGCTGATTTAACCTAACCTATTGAAGGAGGCAGGGAATACTGCCTTTAACTCCATGCTGTGCATGTTCTTGCATGGAAAATATAGAGCGTTCCAATAATACATCTGCATGGACAGTTCATTTCAGGTCTAAGCCAGCAGCAGAGTCAGATTCACTTTCTCTGTTGCCTGTAGAAGAAAAGCAATTTCAGCAAGACAACTCTTTGAGGGCCTCATTAGCAGCCCCGTGGTGATCCTCATGGGGCCAATAACAGCAGTTACAGGCCTAAATGGAGTTTCAAAACCCTTGTTTACTCCACAGAGCCAGTGCACTTCATCTAGAAATGTCAGCCTCTGGCAATATCTCTAATGAGTAGCTGAAATTTTGAGGAGAAATGGAGAATTATCAAGGACATTGGGTGCAATAAGACTGATTTCCTGGGTAATTCCTCATTTTGTATCCTCAGTCTATACCTCGTAATGCCTAGTAATTTCAACTATCCACAGCCATAGAGTTACCCCTCCCTAAATATCTGTATGTCTGAGGTGGGGAGACATCATCATAATGCTCTGAGTCTGTGACATGCCTCTGATGGGGGTAGAGTGCATGACATGCAACAAACCCACATCCTACTGCGGGGTGTCTCTGAGATGGTGAGAAATCCTGGCTGATTTTCTTTCCCCAGATAAAAGTTCCTTCTGTAGACATCAAGCAGTTAAATAATATGTCTGAGCAATAGCCAGTACAAAGAGTATAGAGCGAGGAGCAGAAGGAATAAACGTAATGATTGCCAGGTGGAAACATAAGAGAAACAGCATGAGAGGGAGACCATGAGTGAAAGGTCAAGAAATAATTCTGAATAGAGATGGCAGCAGAAAGTAGAGGTATGGAACTATCTAGTGCAATAAGGATGAGAAAGTACAACATTGATACAAGATGCTGTAGGTTGAGTGGAGAAGTGTGGACTACAAAGGGAAGGTCATAGTGATGCTGCGGGAGGTGTGGAGTATCTTAATACAAAGGGAGTGTAGTAAGAAATAAAATAAGAGCTAGAGTGAGCAGATATGAAAGCTAGGACACATGGAGGTAAGAGGGGAGTTAATAAAGAGGTGCCCTAATAGAAGAAAAGGGAATTTGGAAGATTTTTGTCAGAGAATGTTTGAGATATATGTGAGTTAGGTGAGATGGTGGGGGTCATACAGCAGTTAAAAGAATTGAGAGCGGGGGAACTAGAGGAAGGCATAATTTATCAAAGAGAAGGATGAAGATTGTATATGATTGAGCTGAGAGCAATCTAAGGAAAATGGGTATGGAGGTGATAATGACAGAGGTAGAGTAGGGAAGGAAACTGGGAAAGATGTAGGTGACCGTGCGACAGGGACAGAGAAATGTGAGTGAATCAAAGTGATGACTTTGCAGGTGAGAGGCACAATCTGAACCTAAATGAGAGTTAAATGCATGTAGAGAAACCCAGGAGACAGAGCAGAGAATCCACCTGTTACAGAGGTGAGAGAATGCAAGGTAGATGCGATAGGAAAAATATGAGCAATTGTAATTAGCAGTGGTAGTGAGAGGGAACAGGTGATGGAACTGTGAATTTAATATAAAAGAGCTTACAGGTTACGCTAGGAAAGAGGAGAACATATCACAGGAGGTTGATGTAGAAAAACTGTTAACGTGATGAGATTGGCATGAAAAAGTGGAGTTTAAAGGAAAATGGGGAAGGAAGGTAATAAGAAAATAGAAGCTATGGAAGTAAGAGGGATCCCGAGACAGAGGTGTATGAAGTAGACAAGGTGAATGAAAGAGAAATGTGATGAGAAGGTAAAGGTATAAACAGTTTCTCTATTTTATGCATTTTGCACTAAATGTAAAGTTTATACTTTTAGTGATGTACTTTCTGTGACATCACAAGGGTCAAAGGTCACCTAGCATCACATCCGAAAAGACATCATAGGCCATATGATGCCACTTCATGTAATGGTATTAGGGGTAAAAGGGCATGTGATGTCACTTCTGCTACCCCTGGCATTTTGGTGAATCTTGTCCATGACTTGGAGGATTTATTGCAGGGTAGTATAATGAAACATTTCCTAGCAATCGTAAAGTAAAGTTTTAATTCCATTAAGGACATGGAGGGGCAGATTATACCATTGCTTTCTTCACTTATTCAACATAAGGTGTATAAAGAGTATAAAACTACATTTCCCATCATTTTTGGGGAAATAAGCAGAAAAACAACAGTAACTATTGTCCAATCAGGGCTCAGCATGACCCTTCTCAACCCCCGTCTGCCTGAACTCTTCCTCTTTGTTCCTGCGACCAAAGCTGACAATGGAACACCTTACTCTTGTTTGGACGACTCCGATCCTGAAGAATGCATAACAACAAAAATTCAAACCAGGACCTCAGGCGTACCACAAAGTATTTTAATGTACAATAACATGGAACATGTGAAGGAACTAACCATTGCAATGCAACTCAGTTTATATAGCAATCGCATGATATGATGGAAAAACATGTTACTTATACCCTCAACAGAATTCTGATATTGTTTGGTGGGCAAAGATTATAGAGCAAACGGGTGGGTTAAAGCTCGCCTACATGTCTTTAATAGAACCTAAACATATCTTTAAGATTGCTAGGACGTTTTTCATTTCATGTAAGGACACAAAGGAGAGGATTACGCCAGTTTAAATCTTGTCTACCACCAGGGTAACAATGGAGGAAACTAGTTGGAAATTAACGGTCGAATCCAAAGACCAGTCTGCAGCGTTCATAATATACTCCAAGTGAGCCTCAAGTGTGAACACTTTTGGTGACATAGCCCCTCTTGTAGAATGAGCTCTGAACCCCTTTTTGTCAATAGCTGCCAAATGCATGGCCCAGCGCACCCAACGTGCAATGGTGGAAGAGGACCCAGCCTCATGGGGTTCACAAAGAGCAACTCCGTTCTCCGTGGTGCTGAAGTTCTTCAGTCATTGGCCCGTACTGTTTGACATAACAAACAGCACACAGTTTTGGAGAGCCTGGGATGGCTGGATGTGAGATAAGTCTGGAATTGCACTTCGTCCACGAGGACACATGGAAGAAAACCTTCTCAGGAGTAAATGTGCTGCTGGTAATGTCCAGAGCCTGGGCATCAGACACCTGGCAACAAGAGAGCAAACATAGCAATATTGTCAACTTCGCAACAACTGCTTCCAGAAAGGTACTGTTAGACGGACAGGGAGGGTCGGCCGAGGACAAGGGGAGAGGTCTCCGGGGAGAGCCGTCTCCAGCGATCGTACAGATGAGTAACTTCCCCCCCACAGATATACACCACACAAGGATAGGATTTAACGTGCTTTATAAGCGATTTCTTAAGGTACGATGGAATGGTACAAGGAGGTCTGGACTCAGGGGTCCCCTCGATTCTAGTCTCTTGGTTTGAGAAAGGGGGTAGCGGGACAGTCTGGTTACCAATCTGGTAGCTGAGATGGTATGGTGGATAGCTCACAATCCTCGAGCTCGGTGTTCTAGCTTGGACGGGCCGCGGCAGCGCCAGCAGGTCCCGGTGAAGGTGGTCGTTACACGGTCGGCGGCAGCGCCAGCAGGTCCCGATGAAGGTGGTCGTTACACGGTCCGCGGCAGCGCCAGCAGGTCCCGATGAAGGTGGTCGTTACAACGGTCCGCGGCAGCGCCAGCAGGTCCTGACGAGGATGGAGGATGCAGAAGGCTGCGGCAGCGCCAGCAGGCAGGACGATAGTTCACAAGGCAGGGCTACGGCAGCGCCGGTAGTCCGTCAAGGCTGAGTTCTTCTCGGTGTCTCTCGACTCCAGGATGCAACTGCCTTCCTGCTCTGGAGCTGCCCTAGTTATAGGTCTGGCGCCCTTTGATGTCCGGACCCTCGCACTTGGAGGTCGGAGGGTCCGGGATGAGGGAGTCCAGACACCCAGCAGGGGGTGGAGCCAGCGCCCGGGGGAGCTGGAGGGCGATCGGCACCTGGCGGGGGAGAGCCATCGACACTTCTTTCTCCCATTGACCTGCCAAGTGGTCCGTTCACCTCCTGGGTGGATGGTGGGGCCGGGATGTCGGGGCCGGGCCAGGCCCAGGGTTAGGGTCGAGCTGAGGCCACGCGGCCTCGTGGCGCAGTGTCCAAGATGGCGGCTGATCCAGCCGGGGGAGCCGGTAGTGGTTCGGCCCCATGATACATGGATGTCCGGGGGCAGGAGTTCCGTCGGGAGACGGGGTGCGGGTTGCTCTTGTGGGTAACACCTGGGAGTCCGGGGCTTGGGCCTTGTCATGCGGGGAGGGAGCAAGCCCTTCATGTGGCCTGTCCAACATGCGTCCCCCCCAGCTGAAGGCAGGGAGAGTCACGCATCCTCTTGGGGACTCTCCTCGTCGAGGCGGAAAAAGCGTGACAGGCCATCTGCGTTGGCGTGGTCTTGGCCCGGTCGATGTTCCACAGTGAAGTCCATCCCCTGCAGGGAGATGGACCAGCGCAATAGTTTTGGGTTTTCCCCCCGCATCTGCATTAGCCACTGTAGGGGTCGATGATCGGTTTGCACCCAGAAGTGGGTACCGAAGAGATAGGGCCGGAGCTTTTTGAGGGCCCACACCACTGCGAAGGCCTCCCTCTTGATTGTGCTCCAGCGCTGTTCTCGGGCCAGGAGGCGTCTGCTGATGAAGGCCACCGGCTGGTCAAGACCCTCGGGGTTCAGCTGGGAGAGAACCGGCCCGATGCCGTGGTCGGAGGCGTCCGTTTGCACAATGAATTCCCGACTGTAATCGGGGGCCTGGAGCACAGGGGCGGTGCACAGGGCGGCTTTCAGCTTCTCGAAGGCCGCTTGACAGTCGGGGGTCCAGTTAATCTTCTTCGGGTGGTTTTTGGACGTGAGACCCGTGAGGGGCCCCACAATGCTGCCATAGTCCCTCACGAACCGCCGGTAGTAGCCGGTGAGTCCCAAGAAGGCTCGGACCTCGGTCTGCGTGACTGGGGGTTGCCAGGACTGGATGGCAGCGATTTTGAGTTGCAGAGGGGCCACCAGACCGCTTCCCACCTGGTGTCCGAGGTAGGTCACGGACCCCTGACCAATTTGGCACTTGCCGGCCTTAATTGTGAGGCCGGCCCGCTGGAGGGCTTGCAGGACCTCTCGGAGGTGGTGGAGGTGGTCGGACCAGTGGTGGCTGTACACAGCGATATCGTCCAGGTAGGCGGCGCTGAACTCTTCGAGCCCCGCCAAGACCTGGTTCACTAGTCGCTGAAAAGTAGCTGGGGCATTCTTCATGCCGAAGGGCATGACCTTGAAGTGGTAGTGGCCATCGGGGGTAGAAAAGGCGGACCGTTCTTGGGCTCGGGGTGTGAGACCGATCTGCCAGTAGCCCGCTGTCAGGTCGAAGATGCTGAGGTAGCGGGCAGCCCCCATGCGGTCGATCAATTCATCCGCTCGGGGGATGGGATGAGCGTCGGTCCTGGTGACAGCATTCAAGCCCCGATAGTCGACGCAGAATCGGAGTTCAGGAGTGGTGCCGGGGGCAGCGGCTTTGGGGACCAGCACGACCGGGCTGGCCCAGGGGCTGTCCGAGGGCTCGATGACCCCGAGCGTGAGCATCTTGGACACTTCCTCTTGGATGCAGGCCCGCACCCGATCTGGTACGCGGTATGGCCGGTGTCTGATAGGGGGACTGTCCCCCGTGTCCACGTCGTGCAAGCACCAGGGGGTGACCCCTGGGGTGAGGGAAAACAGAGTAGCAAACTGCAGCAGGAGGTCCCGGCAGCCTTGGCGTTGCTCTGGGGTGAGGGCATCGGAGAGCCGGACCCCGTTCATGGAACCGTCTTTCTCCTGAGTCTTCAGGAGATCAGGGAGAGGCTCGGAGTCTTCTTCCACCCCACTGTCTGTGGCCATCAGGAGGCTGAGTTCCGAGCGCACAAAGTGGGGTTTGAGCCTGTTGGTGTGGAGGACCCGGAGGGGGTTCCGGGGAGACTCCATATCGATGAGATAGGTGACGGGGCTCTTGCGTTCGACCACTTTGAAGGGCCCCGTCCACTTGTCCTGCAAGGCACATGGTTCGGTGGGGGACATCACCCACACTTGTTGACCAGGTTCGAATTCGACGGAGGAGGCATTTTGATCGTACCATTTTTTCATGTCCTCCTGACTGGCCTCAAGATTCGCTTTTGCCATTTCCCTGAATCGCCGGGTCTGATTGCGTAGTGCCAGGAGGTACTTGAAGACGTCTGGAGGGGTCTTTAGGGGGCCATCTCCCAACCTTCTTTGACTAGGCTGAGGGGCCCTCGCACAGGGTGCCCGTACAAGAGTTCGAAAGGGCTAAAACCGAGGGACTTCTGGGGAACTTCTCGATAGGCGAAGAGGAGGCACGGAAGTAGTACATCCCACTGGCGACGGATGGGCTCTTCCAATCCCCCAATCATTCCCTTGAGCATGCGGTTGAATCGCTCAACTAGTCCGTTTCCTTGAGGATGATAGGGGGTCGTGAATCGGTAGGTGACCCCGCACTGTTGCCAGAGGGACTTCATATATTTCGAGATAAAGTTTGTGCCTCGGTCGCTGACGACTTCTCGGGGGAAGCCCACCCGGGAGAAGATCCCCATCAAGGCCCGGCCGACCACCGGAGCTGTTACAGTTCGCAGGGGCACAGCCTCGGGGTAGCGGGTGGCGTGGTCCACCAGTACCAGGATGAACCGATGTCCTTGTGCTGTGCGGGGGTCCAGGGGCCCCACAATGTCTATTCCCACCCTCTCGAACGGGGTGGTGACAACTGGGAAGGGTTGCAGAGGTGCTTTGAGCTTGCGGCCGCTCTTCCCGCTGGCCTGGCACGTGGGGCAGGACCGGCAGTGGTTGAGGACGTCGTTTCGCATCCTCGGCCAGAAAAAGTGGGTCACCAGGCGACTGTAGGTTTTGTCCTGGCCCAGGTGTCCAGCCAGAGGGACATCGTGGGCCAAATTTAGCAGGAAGTCTCTGAAACGGAGGGGCACCACCAGCACTCGACTGGCCCCTAACTCCGCGATTCTCTGTTCACTGTATAACAGGCCGTTATCCCAATAGACCCAATGGGCTCCGGTGGAGTCCCCTGCGCTCTGGGCGATGGCTTGCTGGCGGAGTCCCTCGAGGGAGGGACAGGTCTTCTGCTCCTGGCAGAACTGTTCCTGGGTGGGCCCCCCTTCTTGACGCCACTGAGCCAGGCCGGGAAGGTCCTGGGGCTGGGCGACCCCTTCGGGGGTTTGCTCTGGGGGGTCGGTATAGTCGGTGTCCTCTACTGGAGCGATCAGGGGAGGAGGTGCAGGCCATTCTGGTTCTTCTGGTCGGGGGATGGCACGGGCGGCCATGGACCGGGTGGTTACGCACGCCCAGTCCGGGAGGCCCAGCATCCCCAGGTGCTCTCTTCTTTCGACGGCGGCCCACGTCAAGATCATTCCCCAGGAGACAGTCCACGGGGGCATCATCCCGGACCGTCACCTTCAACATGCCGGAGACCCCTCCCCATTCGAAGGGGACGCAGGCCATCCGACATAGACTCTCGGAATTGTCGGCTGAGCGGACGGGGCAGAGAATGTTCGGCAGGATCTGCTCTGGTTTTACCAGGTGACAGCGGACGGCCGTCACACTGGCCCCTGTGTCACGTAGGGCTTCGGCCCGGCGCCCATTAATGTTTACCCACTGGCTATATTTTCTGGTGTTGGCGGGTAGGGGGGCCCGCGGGACCATGTCTTTTCCCCCTAGGCACGCTAGAACCATGGCGGCCGGTTCCCACTCTTGTTGTGCCTGCTCGTATTCTTCTTGTTCTTCGGAGATTTGTTCTCCCCCCAGGGCGGCGGCAGCTACCTGGCGGGGTTTTGGAGTTTGGTTCTGTGGACAGTTTGGGTCATTGGCGTAGTGGCCGACTCGCTGGCATCGGTGACACGTGACGTTGGCTCGGAACCCCGGGCGCATCGGTGGGTTCCCCCGGCTGGCCAGGGGCGGGGTGCTGGCAGCGGGAGCGGCCGGGACGGTGTCTCTCCCTCGCCCCTGGCCTCCTCCTCCTTCTCGGGGACGGTGCTGACCTTGGTTGTTCCGGTTCTGCTCGTGTGGCCCTCTCCGGCCCACTCGGGTGCTTTCCCACCGGTCAGCTTCGGCGGCGAGTTGCCTTGGGTCAGTCAATTTACTGTCGAGGAGGTGCTGCCTGAGCTCGACGAAGCAGTTGTTAGACAGGTGCTCCCACACCATGAGATTAAAAAGTTGCTCGTAGGTCGTTACGTGGCTTCCCTTGATCCAACCCTCGAAGGCTCGGCTGAAATAGTTGACATATTCCACCCACGTTGTACCCGGGATCCGGGTGCAGTCCCGAAACCTCTGGCGGTACATTTCGGGTGTGAGCCCATATCGGGTGAGGAGGGCAGCCTTCATGTGGTCATAGGATGACATCTGATGGTCTGGGAGCTGCAGTAGGGCATCGCGGCCTTCGTTGACGAACCTCCCCCATAGGCCGGCTCCCCAGTCACTTCGATCGATCCGGTGGGAGGTCATGGCGATCTCGTAGGCCTTGAACCACTGTTGTATGTCGTCCTCTCGGACATACTCTCGGACAACATCCTTGGGGATGTGGACTTTCTTTTCTGTCGCTCCCGGGGTGCGCGGTCGCTCTGGCACCTCCGGTTCTTTGTTCTGCTTCCGTAGTTCTATTTCTGCCAGTTTGCGCTCGTGTTCGAATGTTAGTCTTTTTTCTTCGAGCTCTCTCTGCCTCTGTTTTTCTTCCCGTTCTTCTCGGAGCCGCAGATGTTCTAGGTTCAGTTTTTGCTCGGCTAATTTTAGTTCACCGTCCATTTTGAGTCGTGCCATTTCTAACTCATGTAATCTGTTTTTTTCTCTTTCTTGGATCTCTTCCTGCGAGAGGCCCGTTCCTTGGGAGCCGTGGCGTTCCTCTCCGATGCTGCACTGTTTTGGTCTGGGGATCCGGCGACCCCGGTTTCTGCCCACGACTCAATGGCGTGCTTAAAATCGTCTTTGGTACTCAGGCCGGTGGTAGCAATGCCCAGTTCCATGCAGAATTGTTTCAGTTCACGATGGCTATACTCTTCCAATTTATCCATCTGGAATTTCTCGGTGGATCCGCTCTCTTTGGTTGACATCGTGGTTTTGTCGTGGGGTGAGCTACTCTCTGTACGATTACGCGTTGATTCGGATCGCGCCGCTGGCCACCAATGTTAGACGGACCGGGAGGGTCGGCCGAGGACAAGGGGAGAGGTCTCCGGGGAGAGCCGTCTCCAGCGATCGTACAGATGAGTAACTTCCCCCCCACAGATATACACCACACAAGGATAGGATTTAACGTGCTTTACAAGCGATTTCTTAAGGTACGATGGAATGGTACAAGGAGGTCTGGACTCAGGGGTCCCCTCGATTCTAGTCTCTTGGTTTGGGAAAGGGGGTAGCGGGACAGTCTGGTTACCAATCTGGTAGCTGAGATGGTATGGTGGATAGCTCACAATCCTCGAGCTCGGTGTTCTAGCTTGGACGGGCCGCGGCAGCGCCAGCAGGTCCCGGTGAAGGTGGTCGTTACACGGTCCGCGGCAGCACCAGCAGGTCCCGATGAAGGTGGTCGTTACACGGTCCGCGGCAGCGCCAGCAGGTCCCGATGAAGGTGGTCGTTACAACGGTCCGCGGCAGCGCCAGCAGGTCCCGACGAGGATGGAGGATGCAGAAGGCCGCGGCAGCGCCAGCAGGCAGGACGATAGTTCACAAGGCAGGGCTACGGCAGCGCCGGTAGTCCGTCAAGGCTGAGTTCTTCTCGGTGTCTCTCGACTCCAGGATGCAACTGCCTTCCTGCTCTGGAGCTGCCCTAGTTATAGGTCTGGCGCCCTTTGATGTCCGGACCCTCGCACTTGGAGGTCGGGGGGTCCGGGATGAGGGAGTCCAGACACCCAGCAGGGGGTGGAGCCAGCGCCCGGGGGAGCTGGAGGGCGATCGGCACCTGGCGGGGGAGAGCCATCGACACTTCTTTCTCCCATTGACCTGCCAAGTGGTCCGTTCACCTCCTGGGTGGATGGTGGGGCCGGGATGTCGGGGCCGGGCCAGGCCCAGGGTTAGGGTCGAGCTGAGGCCACGCGGCCTCGTGGCGCAGTGTCCAAGATGGCGGCTGATCCGGCCGGGGGAGCCGGTAGTGGTTCGGCCCCATGATACATGGATGTCCGGGGGCAGGAGTTCCGTCGGGAGACGGGGTGCGGGTTGCTCTTGTGGGTAAGACCTGGGAGTCCGGGGCTTGGGCCTTGTCATGCGGGGAGGGAGCAAGCCCTTCATGTGGCCTGTCCAACAGGTACTCATTCCAAGGCCAGGAGAGGAAGAGATTCAACACTATGTTGACATCCCAAAGAACCAAACATCTTCATTCTGGAGCAAGAGACAGTCTAATGCCCCAGAGAAACTTGTGAACATATGGATGCTCATCAACTGGACAGTCCGGCAACATGTGCATGTGCCACGGAAATCACAGATCAAAAAGTGTTGACCGACCTGTAAGCCTAGCCTTCGGTCATCAGCAAGGCCAGGAAGTTCAAGATGTGGACAATATCTGTCCCCACGGGACCTAAACCATGCTGCTGACACCAACCCAACCACTGAGACCAGGCCGAGTGGTATTGTTTAACTGTATTCTCCACCCAGGCCAGGGATAGAAGGCCGGCAACACTGTGAGAAAGCCCTGAAACTTGCCAGTGTGACCTGTAATCCTCCACACCATAAGCAGGAGGGACTCGTTGACCTCCAACGGGTGGGGATCCCTGAGGAGAACAGTTTTTGGGGTAGGTGGATTTTCCAAATCTGGATTTTTTTTTATAACTAATTTTATTGATTTTCAGGAAGAGAACAAAAATTAAAAAAAAAAAAACAACAGCCTGTCAGGCAGCATTGTAATACACGGATTTCAGCATATAGTGCAGGCCCAACAAGTACAGTGTAATTGCGTTCCTTCCCCAGGGCATAACAATAGAGCCTCACAGGTCTGAAGTTGGTGTTCAGTCCAGCATACCGAGCCATTTGCCCCAGACTTTACGGAGCTTGGCAGGGCATCCCCTGGCCTCAAACAACGTGAGCTCCTTCGTGGCACACCAGTCTACTCCCCGGTGCCATTTAGCTAAAGTGGGCGGGGTAGGGTTCTTCCATGTAGCTGCTATGTCGCACTTGGTCACCACTAACGCCGCACCTAAGAATGTCTCATCTGCCCTAAACCCATCCAGACCATCAGTGATGCCAAGTAAGATGTTTAGGGGGTTGTGTGTCAGGGCAACCCCTGGCCTCAAACAACGTGAGCTCCTACGTGGCACCCCAGTCTACTCCCCGGCGCCATTTAGCCAAAGTGGGCGGGGTAGGGTTCTTCCATGCAGCTGCTATGTCGCGCTTGGCTGCCACTTACACTGCACCCAAGAATGTCTTGTCTGCCCTGGACCCATCCAGCCCTTCAGTGAAGCCCAGTAAGATGTTTAGGGGGTTGTGTGGCACCTCCCGTACCAATATCTCAGTAAGTTCCGCCTCCAAGGCATTCCGGTACTGGGCAATATGTGGCCATGTCCACACTATATGAAAGAAGTCCACAGGATCCGAGCCACACCTCAGACAAGCCAGGATGGGGATCAGGCCCGCTTTGAGGAGGCAACCGGGGGCGAGGTAGGAGGCATGCAGGTAGTAGAGCTGGACCAGGCGAAGCCTGGCCCAAGCTGTAAAGGTGCCATCATCGCATCTCTCCAGTCCTCATCCTCCAGTGGACCCTGCCATGTCTCCCATCTAAGTCTCAAACGATCAAGAGATGTGGGACCATTATTAGTTAGAGAGCGGTAGATACGGGAGACCCCACCTCTTCCGAGGTTGCCCATCATGACCTGAGACTCAAGGGGGCTGTGCTCTGTTAATGTGTGCGTCTAAGGCGTGACGGACTTGCAAATATCTGTAGAACTGGGAAGGATGAAGTGCATATCTGAATTTCAAGTCGGCAAAGGAGCGAATATGGTCGCCCGTCCATAGGTCCCCAAGTTGTGAAATGCCAATGAGGTCCCAACTCCTGAAGCCGGGTAAGCGTACCACTTCTTGCGGCCATGTACCTTGCCAGAGCGGCGTCTGCTGGGATAGCTTATTCTGCCAGTGAGTGGGTTGCAGGGAAGCGCGCCAGGCCAAGAAGACAGCAGGGGTCACCATGGGGAGGTTCCTAGGGACAGGGGATCCGTATAGCATGGCTTGTACGCAGAAGAGGCCCAGATCATTGAGTTCAACACTATAGGCCGGGTCAGACCAGCCCCCATTGAACCAATCATGGACCACCAGGAGACGGGTCGCCAGGTAATACAAGTAAAAGTTTGTGAGTCCCATACCTCCATCAAAGGGAGGAATTTGGCATTTGCAGAGGGCCACATGGGGGCGTCGACCACTCCATAGGAAATTTATGATGAGGCTATCTGTGCCTCGAAACCAGGTGCGGGGAATGTGATGTGGTATGTCCTGGAGAATGTAAAGAAACTGGGTGAGAAACATCATTTTAAATAGGGCTATGCACCCTCCAAATCGGGATTACTAGCACCAGGTCCACCCGCTGCCTGCATGTTTGCGCTGTGAGTCTCATCATCGCAAATGGAGGGAAAGCAGTCTTGCAAAAAGGCATTGGTTGCTATTACGTCGGGGTCTGGTCTCCAACTGCAGTACTGTGGAAGTTGATGGTCCAACCACGATGCAATGGGGTTGATTGAGAAAGGATCCCAATGGCCGCAACTCACTGCTTACTTGCAGAGAAGAGCTCAACAGAGCACTTGATTGCAGGGCTTTATTCGGAACGTAGCAAATTAAATTATTAGACCACCACCGATGCATTCTCGCATGGGCAATTTCCAAGATAAGTGATTTTAAATTGACCTACAAACAATGGGACTGAAATAATTCCACTGTTGCAATAATTTTTTGTTGTAAAGGGTGGATTTGTGGCTAATGCCGTTTGAGAGCAATGTTGTGCTTCGATCAGGAATAGTTATACGGAGCCCTGATGAAGTCGTGTTTACGACGAAACACGTGTTGGCTACTGTGAAGAATCGTTTGGATTACAATAAACTGCTTGTAAAGAACAAGAATAAAGAAACAACATCTATTGGAGACTATATTATTACTAAATATTGCTACATATAAGAATTTGATTGTGCCATATGGCTGTATATAGATCTGCATATTTTTACTTTCATCTCCTCCCTTCACCACACCCTAAACATGCAACCCACACACTCACCTATAAACACTGCATTTGGTTTTCCTTCAGCGTTGTCAATATATTGACAACTATGTACTTCCTTCACACACTTTCTTGGATAATCTTTTTTGCATTTGTGGAGGGTGACCGCTCAGCCCTCCACAGGGCTTGGTCGCCCCACTCACTGCACCCGCTCCTGCCTGCCTTTGCCGCCTCCTGCCTGCAGATTCCTTTGCTCGCTGCCCGCTGCTCCTGGGAATTTCCCGCTGCTCCTGGGAATTTCCCGCTGCCCGCTGCTTCTTGGAATTTCCCGTTGCTGCCTCCCTGCGGCCCCGCCCCCCTGTGATTCCATTCGCCGCCCCGCTCCCGCCACCCAGCTGCTCCTCCCTCCCGGCTCCTTACTTATGACGCCCCCAGAGCGAACGCGCAGCGGACGCGCGCAGCGGGAGCGCCGATTGAGCGCCGAAGGTACGCCAAAGGTAAGCCCGTCTGCGCCCGTCCGCGCCTGGACCGCGCCCAGTGCCAGACCCCCTGGTCCTCACCCTCGCCAGCACACCCTGCACATCTACGACGCCAAAACCCTCCACGCACTCAACGCCGGCCGAAACACCGCCTGCTACCGAGCCACCCCGAGACGCACCCACGGACCCTTCACCTGCCTGACCTGCCGCTTCACCGGCCTCCAACTCAACACCGCACCTGCTAAACAGAGCCCCAGCAACAAACACCTGATGTGCATCCTGCTCAACACCCGCTCCGTTCACAGGCATGCCGTCGAACTCTGGAACCTCCTCGACTCGACAGCACCAGACATCGCCTTCCTGACGGAAACCTGGATGAACACCTCCTCAGCGCCCGACGTCGCCATCACCGTCCCGGAAGGCTACAAAATCACCAGGAAGGACCGCGTCAACCAGACAGGAGGAGGCATCGCCATCATCCACAAGAACACCATCCGCATCACGACCAACTCCGATGACACCTTCACCTCCGCCGAACACCTCCACTTCCAGATACACACCGACCCCAAGACCACGCTCAGAGGCACCCTCGTCTACAGACCACCGGGACCATGCACACAGTTCAGCGAAGACATCACAGACTTCGTCAGCCCGCACGCCATCAATTCCACCGACTACATCTTCCTGGGGGACCTCAACTTCCACCTGGAGGAAAACAAGGACCGCAACACCACTGCTCTGCTGGACAACCTGGCCAACCTCGGACTCAAGCAACTGGTAACCACCCCCACCCACTACGCCGGCCACACGCTTGACCCAGTCTTCTCATCCAGCAAATACGTCACCTTCAGCCACTCCACCAATCTCCAGTGGACTGACCACAGCTGCGTCCACTTCAGCTTCAGTAAAACGACGACCCACCACCACCCTCAACAAGCCCCCCGCAGGAGCTGGAACAGGATCACCGGCGACCAGCTCACCACCTTCCTCAGCTAGAACCCCCCCACCAGCTCAACGGACCCCAACGAAGCCGCCAACAACCTGACACAGTGGATCACCAACTGCGCAGACGCCCTCGCACCACTGAAGAAGAACCCCCCAGCAGACGCGGCAGCAAGAAAGCCTCCTGGTTCACCGACAAGCTCATCACCTCCAAGAAGAACTGCCGCTCCCTGGAGAACACCTGGCGCACCAACCAGACCACAGACAACATGACGGCCCTCAAACACACCACCCGCAAACACCACCAACTGATCCGCGCCACAAAGAAGACAGTCTTCAAGGAACGACTGGACAACAACACCCACAACAGCAAGGAACTCTTCAGCATCGTCAAAGAGCTCTCCAACCCTGACGCCGGAAACAATGACATCACTCCCTCGCAAGACCTCTGCGACTCCCTCGCAGCCTTCTTCCACGACAAGATCCCCAACATTCACAACAGCTTCGGCCCACCAACCACGAACCCCACCACCGAACCGATGCCCCCCACCGCCACCCTCTGCACCTGGACCCCAGTCAGCACCGAAGACACAACACGCACAATGAACACCATCCACTCCGGATCCCCTACGGACCCCTGCCCACACCACATCTTCAACACGGCCGACCACATCATCGCACCCCACCTCCGCAACATCATCAACGCCTCCTTCAACACCGCCACCTTCCCGGAGTGCTGGAAACACGCCGAGATCAGTGCCCTGCTGAAGAAACCAACTGCAGACCCCTCCGACCTCAAGAACTACCGCCCCATCTTCCTCCTCCCGTTTCCTGCCAAAGTCATCGAGAAGACCGTCAACAGACAGCTAGCCGCCTTCCTCGAGACCAACGGATCCCTCGACCACTCGCAATCCGGCTTCCGAGCCAACTACAGCACGGAGACCGCCCTCATCGCAGCCACAGACAACATCAGATCCCTAATGGACAATGGGGAAACTGCGGCCCTCATCCTCCTGGACCTCTCCGCAGCGTTCGACACTGTCTGCCACCGCACCCTGGTACAGCGCCTGAACAACACCGGCATCCAGGAGAAGGCCCTGGAGTGGATCACCTCATTCCTCGCCGGAAGAACCCAGAGAGTCCGCCTCCCCCCGTTCCGGTCAGCGGCCACCGAAGTCATCTGCGGCGTTCCACAAGGGTCATCGCTCAGCCCCACCCTCTTCAACGTCTACATGAGCCCCCGCGCAACCATCGCACGTCAACACAACCTCAAGATCATCACCTACGCCGACGACACCCAGCTGATCCTCTCCCTCACCAGCGACCCGGACGTCGCCAGAGCCAGCCTACACAAAGGGATGAAAGACGTCGCCGAATGGATGAAGAACAGCCGCCTGAAACTGAACTCAGACAAGACGGAGGTCCTCATCCTGGGATCATCACCCTCCGCCTGGGATGACTCCTGGTGGCCCCCCGCCCTGGGAGCCACCCCCAAGCCAACGGACCACGCACGCAACCTAGGCTTTATCCTGGACTCCTCCCTCTCGATGACCAGACAAGTCAACGCCGTCTCATCTTCATGCTTCAACACCCTGCGCATGGTTCGAAAGATCTTCCGGTGGATCCCCACCGAGACCAGGAAGACGGTCACCCAGGCCCTCGTCACCAGTCGGCTGGACTACGACAACGCCCTCTATGCCGGCACCGCCGCCAAACTCCAGAAGAAACTCCAACGGATCCAGAACGCCTCAGCACGACTCATCCTGGACATTCCCCGACGCAGCCACATCGCCTGACACCTGAGAGACCTGCACTGGCTCCCCGTCAACAAAAGAATCACGTTCCGACTCCTCACCCAGGCACACAAGGCCCTCCACGACCTGGGCCCCAAGTTCCTCAACAGCCGCCTGACCTTCCACAAGCCCACCCGCCAGCTCCGCTCCGCCAGCCTCGCTCTCACCACCGTCCCCCACACCTGCAGAGCCACCGCTGGAGGAAGATCCTTCTCCTACCTGGCAGCCAAGACATGGAACTCCCTCCCCATCCACCTCCGGACAACGCAAGACCATCTCGCCTTCAGGAAGCAACTCAAGACCTGGCTGTTCGAGCAGTAGCGTTCCCCCCCCCCCAGCGCCTTGAGACCCTCCGGGTGAGCAGTGCGCTATACAAATGCCTATTATTGATTGATTGATTGATTGCATTTGGCACATATGTGATCATCCCTTTGTGCACTCTGAAAAGAAGCCTCAACTCCATAGTTCTCATTCTTGCCCTGTCGTGAACACCCACCCATAACCTGACCTCACACTGACACCTGGAGGCAACTCAGTTCAAAGTATGGACTAAACAAATTCATGTTCCATACAACAAATCTTCACATTTGGAAAAAACACATAGGGACCGATTCACAGACTAACTTAAGACAAAATCCTAAACGTACTACTTTTGGTATTCGCAGAAGGCATTTAGTAATAGTAAAGTCAGGATTTTGTCTTAAGTCTGTCTTAAGTCTGTCCTAAGTCTGTCTTAAGTTTGTCTTAAGTTTGTCTTAAGTCTGTCTTAAGTCTGTCCTAAGTTTGTCTTAAGTCTGTTTTAAGTCTGTCTTAAGTCTGTCCTACTTCTTTTGATGTTCACAGAAGGCATTTAGTAGTAGTAAAGTTAGGATTTTGTCTTAAGTGTGACTTAAGACAGACTTAAGACAAACTTAAGACAAACTTAAGACAAACTTAGGACAGACTTAAGACACACTTCAGACAGACTTAAGACAGACTTAAGACAGACTTAGGACAGACTTAAGACAGACTTAAGACAAAATCCTAACTTTACTACTACTAAATGCCTTCTGTGAATACCAAAAGTAGTAAGTTTAGCATTTTGTCTTAAGTTAGTTCTGTGAATCAGGCCCACTATCTTAGAGAATGCAAGATCAAGGGAAACATGTGAAATCTAAAAATGGGTTTTACTGTTGAGAGAAATCAGTCAGGTTTCTTTTTGCCTGTTATTGACACTAATATATGTGCAAATAGGGAGCAGTTTCAAAATCCATTTTTAACTATTGTCTTTTGCTCTGTGTCATTAATGTAGTGAACTAGAGCTATTTGAATGGTGAGCCTGCTAATATTTAAAAGAAAATCCTGAGACCAGTTCATGGGTCAAGTGCACTACAATTAGGTTGAGTAGATAATTGAAGTCACTAGAGCCCTGCTCTGACAACATTTTATTATGATTTATCGAGGCCTGCAAGAATAAGGGGATGTCTTACCCTTGTGGGTGCCGGGATTCCAAACTCCTTATTTTCTGCCTACATTTATTACACTAGTTGTGAATATTAGTGTTAGTCACTATTAGCGTGATAACAAATGGAACACCAGGAGCTGGACAGGAACTTCTCTGGCAAAATAAAATGTTTTTAAATGCTTGTTTTGTGCATGTGTGTAGTAAGCTATATTTGTGCCACAAAGAACTGTGTATGTGTGTGTGCCTGCATAAGCGTATGTGTGTGAGTAAAAGTGAGTGAGAGTTTCTAAGTGACAAGTAGAACATAAGGACCCCAAGTGACTACAGGGGCATATCCCTCACTTCTCCCATGTAGCATAATATCCTGAGAATTCAGGGTAAGTGATTATGTGCGTAATATGTTTAAACCATATATTGCATCCTGTATGTTTCTTCTCAGATTAGTGAATAGAGATAAAAAGGCAACACATGTCCGTATGTGACTGTTATCAGGTGATCTATATGTATCGATTCCTACACTATATCTATTATATTTTCACAGACTAGTGATTACAGATAAGAATACTTAGAGTGACTACATGTTTTTTAAGTGTATGCCTGTGAAGGCTTTATATTTTTTGATTCCCACCACAAATTGCTTTTCGTTTAAGTGCTGGTTCGGTCACTGATTGGGGTGACTACTCATTGGAATGCATATGAAATTTGAACCCGACACAACTTCATAAAAAGTTTTCCTTACAAGACCCAGAATGAGTTCATTTTGGAAAAGAGCGAGTCAGCCCATTGCATGCTATTTATGTTGTATGTTATATATTGATCTGACTGATTTAGTGTTAGGTTGACTGACAAATCTAAATGACATTCTACTGGGGCATATAGTGTACCGAGTCCTGATGAAATCACTGGACCCTACAACCATTATTTTTTAGGGCAAAGACAGGTCAACTCTTTTGTAGGATGTAAGACCATTACTTCCATAGGCACTCTTTTTCTTGAAGTTTGTAATCATATCAGGAGTACCAATGATTCCTAGGCGTTCCAAGGTATTTTTATTGCTAAGACCCTAGCAGGAGAATAGCCATTGTGCTCCCTGAAATATGGTTGAGCCCATCCTGGCTTTTAGGTATCAGGATAAGACCTGATAAAGAAGCATGACACCAATAGGGTGTGTGAGGGTCTAACAAACAAACAAAGGTTGTGTGTTTGTGACGATTAAGCTTCATATTTTGTAAGACTATGATACTGTTTGGTGGAAATCATGTATAAAACTATTCATCATACTGTAGGTGCTTGGGATTTTCCACAGAGTTATGCATACGTTGTTATAGTTGCACATTGATCAAGCTTTGGTTCTTGAGTTTACACTTGACTGAGTCGGTACTGATTGACCCCTGTAGTAGTTTTGTTCTTAATGTTGCATTTCAGTTGTTGTACTGTCTTAAATGAGTTTTTTCTATTGACTAACATATTTTAACCTACATGCTAGAATCTGTGATTCTTTTTATTTGACTAATAGGATAGTAAGTATTGCTGTAGTGAGTTGATGTCCTTTCAAATGTGTACATGTCACCTTCACCTCCAAAATGGGTCTGTCATACCAAGTGGTATATACTTAAACATAGGGTTTGGCAATTGTTTTTTAAAATGTATAATATTTATCTTGGGATTGCGCTTTGCTGCATGGCTCAATGGCAACGGTTCCATAGGAACCTAACAAACCTGCACTGGTTGCACTGCTTCAGAAATTGGGAAGAATGTGCCAGTAAGAAGGGAGGTAATATTAACCTTGGACATATTGTTGTTTCTATGAGAATTGTTTGCACACTAACACAGGGGTAGACAACGGATTATCACATAAGTAACCTTTTTACACACTACTTATGTTATAATTATCCTGCTCTTTCCCTTCTGGGTATCCCCTTTCTTGAGCTTCATATAATGATTATGTAGATACAAGTGCTAAATATAGAATGCATGTTTATTAGTGTCATTATTTTCTGCAATGTGATAAACAAGTTTGTTCATATATATTCGCAGTATTTAATTGTTGCCAAGTTGTGAATAGGGTTTCATGAAACTGATAATTACATTTCTCATGTATTATCAGTATTATAATTAATATTATTCAAAAGGCACGGTTTTACTGAATGAAAATAAATAAAAGGGCATCAGGCCACTTTCTGCGGATTGTTTATTCTGAAAGATTCAGCAATAACCAGATCATGCTTTATGTGATGGGAACAGAGTGAGAAGGGTTATAGAAAAACTTAATGCCAGAAGACTGATCAGACAGGCTATATCACCTGGTTCTGCTGAAGGGTAACGGGAGGCACACAAAAACTTCGATTGCTGTGTTTATCAGCCTGCCTTGCAACACAGACGACAATAGCAGATAACACTGTTACATCGAGCAGTATTTAAATTGTTCAAAACAGGAAAGTGTATGTGAACCATCTTTGAAACATGAATTATACCTTTGCTTTGGAACTGAACTTACCTTAGTAACTCAAAGATATGATGGTGAAATTGATATAAAATAACACATAAGATATGTTGGAATATTTTCTGCGGTGCATACGTCTTGTAAATGGTACCGCTATTATTCTGTTTATTTTTATTATAGTTACTTCTCATATTGTGTGCACTAGGATAGATTTTAATTATAAATCTTTAAACAAATAATATTTCCTTGTGTTTTTTGAGTGTGCCTTTCTATCATGAAAGAGGGTTTGGGTTTCACGAATCTTCCCTGTGATTTCACAAGATTGATCGTTACCTGAAATGCATCTCACTGAAGTACTGCTCAGTGGTTTGCAGGGTGGTTGCACTCCAACTGGTTTTCTATCTCATGTGGACACACTGACATACATCTTAGTGCCGTAGGGTTTGAAAAGTCATTTCCATGGCTGTGTTTTTGAAGATCCAGAAAATGTATCACTTACTACTGTCCACTCCATCCTTTCATGGCCGCTATGCCACCAGTGTGTATGATCTACTTCTTCTTCCAGGGCATGCGGTATAGGGGTCTGGGAGACCCTCCACTTGGCCCCTTAGTATATTAGAGGGATGGACATAGAGGGAATGGACTTTCCTCTGCAGGACGTTCCATCTCTTGTGGATGTCATTCTGTGAGCGCTCCACATCTTCTGCACTGACCCATCATTGTAGTATGCACCCATGTTCCACCCTCATAATCACATCCACCATTATTTGCAGCTCATTTTCTGAGAATAGAATCGTTCTTCTGCTTTCTGCGGCTGCTGCTTTCTTAGCATGAAGCAAAGTTCTGTTGTTTGAGTGGCAAATTGTCTCTGTGGTGGTTTGGACATCTTTATAGAAGAGGCAGCATGATTTGGCAGTTGGTTGATGTTGTGTAAGTGAGGGGTGAATTGTGTGTCAAAGTTTTACAGACATTCATACACATCTGGAATAATCTTCCTCTATTACCGCATCTCGACCATCAGTCGAAGGTGGTGGATTACTCTAAATGGCTGATGGTGGACCAATAAACCAACATTCGTGGAGGTATGTCTGCTGACAGAAGAAGGGCAAACTGTGCTAGAGAATGCAAAGATCATAAACAGACATTGCTTTGCATGGCGGATGGCCGACCTGATGCAGGATATACTCAATAGGGTGGAAGGTCAGCTTGATGCTCTTCTCCATTCCACCATGAGGGAAGATCAGAGGCCGTCCGCCAAAGTCTGAGGCCCATAGTCATTTCATCAGGTGCAGTCAGTTCATAATGCACAATCAGTCCACCAGGCTCTACCACAAGAGAAACAGTGCATCAGGAGCAGTCATCTCCATCAGGCAAAGCCAGAAGGACTACCACCCCCACAAGCAACCCCTCCCTAACAGCAACATCTATTTAATATAACATGTACTTTTGTATAGCGCACGTATCACCCGAAAGTCTCAAGGCGCTGAATAACAGATGTATATTGTTACCCAACTCAATGGTACTCATTTTATCGACCTCAGATGGATGAAAGGCTGAGTGGACCTGCCGGGATTAGAACCTGTGACCATGAGGTCAAACACAGGTCCCTACAGTGGATGCATTTGTCCACTGTACCACCAGACCCGACATATGTGAGAGTTCAACAAATCCACTGACTTCAGTGACTCAAAAACTGGAGAAAAGTTATATTCATTCTGTTCATGCCTTTCTTGTACATTATTATTCATTACAGGAGCAGTGCAATGCTGATATGCTAGAAAACTGTCTCGCTGAAATGTGTCATTGTGTTCTGTCTTTGTTAGAGTTTTGAAATTGAAAACATTGCTCATCTGTTGTGCTAGCTGCATATTGCTCTTCCAAGGCAAATGGAAAAATATGTTTTTTTTATTATTTGATTTGATCACTGCCTGGTATCAATGTGTGCCCAAAAGACAGCATTCAGTTTTAATGTGCAGAGGAGACTAAAACCTCTAAGTGAAACAATACATACTGTCTATGTGTATAATCTTAAGAAGAGTATAAATAGCCCTACCATTTGAAAGACTATGTGCCAGAAGCTGTTATAATCTGTTACGTGGTCCATATATATATATATATACCACAAAACAAGACGCCCTTCCACCACTTATGGAGCCTTTTAAAACAAAAACGAAATCCAATTTCCTAAACAACAAAAACCAATTTTCATCGTCATTTTATTTTCAGACACAAATAACAGCGAATGTGGGTGAATTTTCAGAGTAAAGAAGTTTCAATATTCGCCTTGAGCTTCACTGATCCAGCACGAGAAGCAAGGGAACCATCCTTGCATGGGAGGAGTACAGCTTGTTTCTCCCAAAGTATATTTTGAAAAAACTGAACAGATTGTGCATTTTACAGCGCATTGTTTACATAAATTAGCTGAAAAGACATAGGTGATAAAGGAGCATCAATTAGGTATGTCAGTTGAAATGAAAAAAACGTAAAACAATGACTTTTTTTATCACGTCACAAGTTGGATTTCACCATTTTGCCGCGTGCCAATTGCTGCCTACAATATGGACTGCAGCTAGACTGTTAAGATGTATGCAAGGGCCACATTACTGCTCACAATATACCAAGAATACCAACAACTCTACCAAGAAACAAATTATGCGACTTGTGGGCCCCATCATAACAGAAATAACCCAAATCTACGAAGAATCATAACCGTGATACCATTGATACACTCATCAGGACCAAGATGTAACCAACCTGCTAATCTTTGCCACCATTGTGGAAGGGTTGGGGCAGATTATGCCTGAAAAGCTCTTGATCTGCCATGATTGTCATGGCTGAACCAGGGATGGGCCTACCATGCTAAAAAGCGTGAAAGTATCTAAAGAATTGCCTTAACGTTGGCCTGTATCATGACAATTGTTACCTCACCATACAAGGATGTGCACTTTTTCCCTCCCCAAACAGTTCGCCTACTGCTCCTTTGTACCACTCACAGACCAAGAGTGAGAGTGGGCCTATGCAAGAACACTGTGGGGGTGTCCTGATACCCACTCCTTTGCATGTCCCGAGTTCAAATATGTGTGAATGAATGACTGTGCAATTGCCCTGCAGATTATGGCCAATCATCACGTGGCTTCAAGTAATGTGTGTTGTAAATGTCCTTATATTGCAGGTCACACACTGTAAGACACACATGACTAAGTTTATTAAGGGTTGCAATGGTGCCCAGGTGCTGCTGTGCAAGTTTGTCATGTTTAATGGTACGTAAGTCGATGCACTGCTTTGCGTTGCTTTGTACCACTTTGCGCCATATACGTGCCAGTGAAAAAAAATAGAAAACAATCCTCAAATATGTGTTTAACATCATTCGGTGTTCATAATTAGATATCAGTCTTATATTCAACGTGCCATAGGACTCAAGCTGCCCCTCACACAGGAATCTTTTTAGCCTTCAAAGCAAGACTTGCTGCACATCTTTATTTCTTTTTTTACAGAAGAAAGTTGATATAGACATACATACATCACAGAGAAAGTAAAAAGCATTTGCTCACTGACTACAATAACCAACTTTGTCCTTGGCGCTCTCTGCAGGGTCACTCCCAAACCTTTTGCCTTAACCCCTCTGGTTTTCTGAAATTGTTTTAGTTGGCATTTAGCACTCTGTGCACTTTACCACTGCTAACCAGTGCTAAATTGTATGTGTATGCTCCCCTTAAAACAAAGTACAATTGACGTACACCCAATTGGCATATATTTTATTTACTTATAAGTCCTTAGTAACGTGGTGCTACATGTACCCAGGGCCTGTAAGTTAAATGCTACTAGTTGCCCTGCAACACTGACTGTGCAACCCACTTTAGCAACCCTTTAAAACATGTTTCAGGCCTTCCACGGCAGCCTGTGAACTGTTTTAAAAAATGCATCTTTTTCCAGGCCTCAACCTCATTTCAACACAAATAGGACACCCTTAAGGTAGGCCCTAAACATCCCAGAGGGCAGGGTGCATTGTATTTAAAAGGTAGGACAGGAGTTTTTAAGGTTTACGTGTCCTGTTAGAGAAAACACCTACATTTGTGTTTTAATACTGTGAGGCTTACATCTGCCATTGGCTAACATCAGGGAACAGGTAGAAATGTCATATCTGGTCTCAAAAGAATTGTAATTTAAAATCTTCTTTAATGGCAAAGTCAGATTTTAAGTCACAAAACTGAAAGCTGGCATTTTCTTGTACTAACCAATTGGTGCCTGCAACCTGTGCCCAGGGTCACATGACTGGGTATACTTGGCAGCTGGCCTCTGGGCATTCCTCTTAGACAGAAAAACAAAAGGGGACTAGATGTTGGCAGGATAAACTGTCCTGCCGGGATGGGAGGGACGGAGCCTTTCTCTGTCCTGCTTACATGTCTAAAGGGCTGCCTCAGCACACTCATAAAGAAATTGAGACCAGTCCTTTGACACCCTAGACCTATTTTGAGCCTGGGCAGGGAATGAAGAAAATTTCAGAATCAGATGTCGGGGGAGGTCTAGACGTCTCTAACATGTCAAATGCTGGCAACAGGTATACACATTGGGACCTCATGACAACTACTTAGTACACTCCTAGGCCCTGTGGAAGTCTTCAGAGGACTGCCTTGCACATCATAGGACTGGCTTGCTGTTTGAGGCATGCCATGTTCTTTAGAGGACTGCCCTGCTGTTTGAGGACTGCCTTGCAGCTTAAAAGAGAGAGGGCCAGCTTCCACGACTGTCAGAGTGGCTCCAAGGGTCAGTTGACTGACCTGTTCTGAGCTACAGGAACACAACAACCTCCTGAGGCCTCCCTTCAACTGACCATCTGACCTGCTGCACTGGACCTTCCTGGACCTGCAACTGGCCCTGCCTAATCCATGCTGGCCTCTGCTGGAGTGAGTTCCTGATCCACAAGTGGTACCCTCCCAGGTCTTGGAACCTAGACTGTCATCGGAGGGAACTCGCGACACAGTTGCAAGCTTCATCGGAAATGACGCTGAGTGACACCAAGCACCGCAAAGCATCTCTGCACTCCTCAAAAGCCACTTCACATAGCCTCATCAAAACCGATGCCGGTCGACGCGAAGCCTCGCACAGCAAACCCGCTCAGACCTAGCACAAATGACATATGGTGCAATCCTCAGCAAGCCATACTTGGTCCTGTGCCTTGCATGCGTTCCATCGTGGTCGGACTGAACTTGTAACTTTGTCCCATCGCGGTCGGCCTGAACTTGTAACTTTGTCCCAGTCTACTGCCATAGTACCATACCATACCATAGGACCATATACCTTTAGTTGGCACATTGTGCTTCTATGCAGTATACTTACTGAAATATTGATATCTAATATCTCCAATTCTATTGATTGGTTTTTTATGGTGTTGGTCTCATTTTATTTACTAAAATTAACTCTATTATTCTAAATTGGTTTGTTGATTTTTCTTGTGCTGTGTTTTGACTAAATTACTGTTTGAGTGCTTCATAAATACTTTGCATATTGCATCTAATTTAAGCCTGGCTACTTTTGTGACAAGCTACCAGAGGGTGAATCACAGATTAATTTAGTGACTTTTGTGGGTCACCCTGACAAGGATTATGGTGAATTTGGAATTTTAAATTCACAAACGCAAGCTTAGGGATGGGAGTTATTCATACCACTCCAAAGTCTAGATTACTCATAATGTCAACTGTCTTGTCAAGTGTTTCGCAGGTAGTTTAAAACAAATCTTTTTGTGAATACTAGATTACAATAGGAGGTTAAAAATAAAAGAGTAGAGAAAGTGAGTTGATATAGCAAAAGTCCTACCATCCTGCTTTCCCTCACTTCTCCAGGTTAAAACCAAACCCTGTAAACATGATTGGGCCTCTTGCCCGGGACAGGAAAGTTTCTTGAATGTGACAACAGTGAATAATTATGAAAAAAAGCTTGAAAGTATACAGTTTTTTTTCGGTCGTGGGTAGATGCTGTATTTGGGACCAAAGTTGGCTGACTCCAAAGGGGTCACACCAACCCCAGACTTTTGAAAACTAGACAATCGGTGAAGTGAAGTTCATAGACGCTACCACATTCCTTACCCAGAGCCCCCTCAAACTTAAAATTTATTCAAAATAGGAATGCCAAAAGCCTCATCTCACAGAGTTCCATACTGACAGCAGCAGTACCTTATATGTGCGGGTAGGTTTGTCGTAATTGACATGAAAAGGCCAAAACTATAATGATGTTGAGTCAATGAAGTGTCAATCTAGGTTTCACAAGGTCCAAGTTCTGGCCTACAAACACTTTATCAGGAGAAGGGTGGGAAAGTTGGATGCTTAGAGTGTTTCCCTTTGCAGGACATCCTGCAGTTTTTTGTCACAGACATTGAAGAAATTATGATTTTTTTCTTCCTATACTTTGAACATTTTAGGGAATTCTGCATAATAAAATGTGCTGTGATTCATACAAACCACATCACCCTGGAATACCCTAGGATTCAATTTTTTGTGAAATGTCCTGGGTTAGGAGGTTGTTGTATCCTGCTTACTGTACATTTCCATCTATGCCTTTATTCACCCCTTGCCCTTCTAGTAGAATGCCTATGTACTGTGAAGCACTACGGAATGTTGGGTGCTGGTTGAGAAAAGCCACAGTTATCATGGGGCTGAGCAGCATGCTGGCTGCTCCTGGTGGGGTTCACCTATTGGACATATGATCCTTTCAATAAATACCTCTTAAATATATCTACCAGCTTTGAGTTCATTACTACATTTTATTTGTGACGAGTTGATCTTACCCTCTACGCTCTCAACAACAGATGTCTACTATCAAGACTTTCAAAAGGCCACATCAATACTTCAATCTTCAAATAAGGACTCTGGCATCTGAGCCCCACTAGTGACCACCTCACTGGTTGCCCACAAATTATACACGCCAGACCCTTCTTCTTCTCAAATGTGTTCTTAGCATCTTCAACTTCAAAGGAAGCAGACCACCTTCTTTCACAAGCCAATTTTAAGTTCAAGCTTCAACTTCAAGAGAAGCGGAGTGTCCTCCTAAATCTACCCTACTACTGCTCTCTACCGCTTTCAGTGAGACCTACCAAATTCTCCTGCCCACCAGGACATCCCTAAGACCTTGCAGTCAGCTGTGGATGTATTCAACATTGGTATTTCTCACGAAGGTGAAATGTGGAGATTGTACTGACACTCGCAGATCTACGCTAAGCTACGCTTAGAGCACCTCAAGAAGTAAGGTGTTTCATGTGCCTGTGTCTTTGTCTCCTATGAAGTGTGTGTGTTCTGCTCAAGCCAAGTTCTCAACAAAGTCTGTCCTATTTCAATGACTGAGAACAAACTCTACCTTTCCAAGTTACCAGTTACGTTTCAGAACCTGCTTCTGCACTCAACCTGCATGGTTCAATATATTTTATGACAGTGCGTGCACGAGTGTCTGTCTATGGTCAACTACACATGGTTTTGGGGATCACTTATATTCAAGACGCTGCGTGAGTTTTCTAAGACTGCCTGGCACATCGTGAGCAACTTTATGGGGTAGCCCCTCATGCTTCATAAGGCTTGAGCTTCTGAACGTTTTTTCTTTTTTTTTTCAACCTCTCAAGTACATTTTTCAACTGCGGCATCCGGTCCGGGTGACGTATACTTTTGAAATTTACTGTCTTCATTCAACAACTGTGCATTTTCAACCGCTGTGCTCTTTTTCAAAATCAAACGCATGGGTCATTCGGCATGCGCTCAATCACCTGTGTTTTTCAATCCTGCCCGGTCATTTCCACGAAGTCACCGCTCTCAAGATTTCGTTGCTGGGCAATCCTTTCCTCTTCGATGAACACACTAGGGCACGTTCTTGCCTTCAACCACCCGGTGCGACGTATCATGCAGCCCACCATCTTGTGGTTGGTGGCGTGTTCCTGTTTTCCTTCAGCTTTTCTCCTTTGATTTTCCAACTGCATGCGATGTACGCACATTCAATTTATTTTTATTCCAGTCGGAATGGATTTTTGTCTCTTCAACACATAAGATAGGAGTCCTCGGTGTTTCATACTGTTGCTTGAACGATCTCCAGTAAGGACACTAGTGACGCGAGCACGACTTTGACGCTCTGAAGGTACAATTTTCGAAACCACTCCTCTCGTATGTTTCACATATGCTCTACGGATCGTTGAGGAAAGTACCGTGATTGTGCCATCACGCATGAGACTCATCAATGTCAATTTTACTTACTTAATATGTATTTATATATGTATTATCATTGCTATATTTTCTCAATTATTCAATGTGTGAATAGACATTTAGGTGTACCTTCATTTTGTTGCGACTACTTAGCAATTCTTCACTGTGTGTTATTTCCATTTCCATTCCTCAATGTACATGCAGGTGTTCTATTACTCAATTGTATCAATGTACTTGCATGTGTTCAATTCCTGAATTTTATCAATGTACGTGCATGTGCCCCGCATACTCGCACCTTAAAATTATATACACTGAAACTCTTTTGTTCCTATCCCTGGCTGCTATAATTTATAATCGCTGTTTGCACTATTGCTCATTTCCACACTCTAAGATGGCGCTGCCATAACCCGACTCGACTCTACTCTACTTCCTGGTAGCGTCACGTGGCTTGGCACCTATTAGCTTGCTCCGGCCCTTATTTCAATAGCCGGATGCAAGCGCGCTCCTGTAGGTAACTACTGCTCCACCTGCTCACTGACGCCGTCGTTGTTACTTGCTGATATACTTACTTGCTGGTTCTTCTTTTAAAGCAGATTTTATTGTTCTTTTAGCATTCATAGCGTATCTGTGTATTTATGTGACTTTTACTTTTTGCCCCGCATACTCGCACCTTAAAATTATATACACTGGAACTCTTTTGTTCCTATCCCTGGCTGCTATAATTTATACAACAAACAAATGATGGACGGAATGCTGACAATGCAGACATTCTCCCCCAGTCAAGAGATCTGGGTTAAATCCATCGTTCTTTTGCCCACTACACCACCCCAGTTTAGACATGGCCATATGCAAATCAGTCTTGACCCTGTGCCTCATGGGAACAGTCCAGCCCGAACTGCCAAGCCATGTCTTCCCTGGACCGGAATCAAGCATCCTAGGACCGGTTTCTGGCTATCAGCCGTCATCAGCCAGGATAGCTTGACTCCAGTGGCGTAGTGAGCACGGGTCCCACGTCTGGGAATACCCATCCCACTTAGGGCGAAAAGCGCTACAACAAACAAATGATGGACGGAATGCTGACAATGCAGACATTCTCCCCCAGTCAAGAGATCTGGGTTAAATCCATCGTTCTTTTGCCCACTACACCACCCCAGTTTAGACATGGCCATATGCAAATCAGTCTTGACCCTGTGCCTCATGGGAACAGTCCAGCCCGAACTGCCAAGCCATGTCTTCCCTGGACCGGAATCAAGCATCCTAGGACCGGTTTCTGGCTATCAGCCGTCATCAGCCAGGATTGCTTGACTCCAGTGGCGTAGTGAGCACGGGTCCCACGTCTGGGAAAACCCATCCCACTTAGGGCGAAAAGCGCTACAACAAACAAATGATGAATGGGTTCAAACTGGAATGGCATGGTGAGCAAAAAAACGATGGATTTAGGCCCAGATCTCTGTACTGGGGTGAATGTATGACTTTGTTCTGCATTCTGTCCATCAATTGTTGTTTTTGCATTTGTCACCCTAAGTGGGAAGGGTATGCTCAGACGTGAGTCCCTTGCTCTCCATGCAACTGGAATCAGGCTATCCTGGCTGACGAGGGCTGAAAGCCCGAAACCGGTCCTAGGATGCTTGTTTCCAGTCCAGGGAGGACCTGGCTTGGCAGTTCGGGCTGGACTGTTCCCATGGGGCACAGGGTCAAGACTGATTTGCATATGGCTGGGTTCAAACTGGAATGGCATGGTGAGCAAAAAAACGATGGATTTAGGCCCAGATCTCTGAACTGGGGTGAATGTATGACATTGTTCTGCATTCTGTCCATCAATTGTTGTTTTTACAATTGTTGTTTTTGCTATAATTTATAATCGCTGTTTGCACTATTGCTCATTTCCACACTCTAAGATGGTGCTGCCATAACCCGACTCGACTCTACTTTACTTCCTGGTAGCGTCACGTGGCTTGGTACCTATTAGCTTGCTCCGGCCCTTATTTCAATAGCCGGATGCAAGCGCGCAGCGCGCGCGCAGCGGAGGGCGTGCCGGACGTGCGCCGGATGCGCGCCAGAGGCCAGCCTGTCTGCGCCTGTCCGCGCCCAGGTGCGCCCAGCGGCCGGTAAATATATTTTGCCAGACCCTGCCACCTCTAATTTTTTAACTTATACAGCGGATGAGATACGGTCCTTAAGAGTCATGATCCTGCCTTGCTGTTCCGTAGCCAATCTTCAGTTGCAGAGATTTGTTTGTCCCAATTGTCGCTTTGCTTTGGGTCGTGGTCCTAAAAAACGGATGAAGGCTATTTTAAAAGCTCCCGCCTCTTCCAATTTAAAAGAAAAGTCTCTTCCAGGTGCAGGTAACCTTCTCCATTTCTGGAGCCTTAATTGTCGCTCCCTTCCTAAAAACAAAGCGCATATTTATGACTTTTTACAGTCAGAAAAACCGGATGCCTTGTTCATTACCGAAACCTGGCTCCATACCAGCTCTGGCCCAGACATTGCCTGCGCCCTCCCCCTGATTATGTTATGGTAAGAAGTGACAGAAGTACGGGAAGGGGAGGTGGGATAGGGATCATTTTTAAGTCTATGTATTCTTGCAAGTTCGAACCTCAATCTTTTTCAGGCTGTGAGGCCGCGTTATTCAAACTTGCCATTTCTCCACAAATGACTATATCTGGAATGCTTATTTATCGCCCCCCTGGCCATGCGAGACAATGGTCCTCCTCTTTTTCAGATGTAATCGCCCCTTTTATTTTACAAGCATCTAACTTTTTAACTTTGGGTGATTTTAATCTTCATTTGGAAGACCCTATGAATTTGGAAAGCTCTACTTTTTTAGCTGATTTGGAAGCTCTTGGTCTGATACTTCATAATAGGGGACCCTCACATCAGGCAGGGCACTTGCTGGACCCTATTCTATCGAATTTTGCTCTAGTCTGTAACTCTCCTGCTCTTCCCCTAAATTGGACAGATCATTATGCCATCCACTTCCAATTCAATGTCTCTGGAAACCCTTTCCCCTCATCTACCTACAGTAATGGGAATAAGAGACCATGGCATAAATTAAACCTAGACTTGTTAAATAGCCTCATGGAAGCGAATTCCCCAGATTTAGAACTCCCGCTCAACTCCTTGAATATAGCAGCTTCCAATTGGCTTTCCTCTTCTATTAACCTCTGTTTGCCTTTTACATCGAAAAACAGCTCCTCTCATCGTCCTTCGGTTCCCTGGTTTAACAATGACTTGAGGATCCTGAAATCCAAGTGCAAATCCCTGGAAAGGAAATGGCGCAAATTATATGCTCCCAGCTGTAAAGCTGATTATAAGGCAGCCCTTCATATATACCATTCCGCTTGCAAGGCTGCAAGGGCCACCTATGTTTCAAGTACCATTAACAATGCATTAAATCATCCTCAAGCCTTGTTTTCCATGGTTAAAAAACTGGCTGGCGCAAACACTCTTCCTCCACCTCCCGTTCTTGATTCTACTAGATGTAATAACATCGCTAATTTTTTTATCACCAAGGTAAAAACGATTTATAGTAGTTTAAATTGTTCTGTGCCTTATGCCCCTGATAAACTGGGCCCAGAAAACAATCACATGAATCCGCCTGGCACATTAAAAATTTCACAGTGGCCCCTCCTCGATGATGACTCTTTTGCCAATTGCCTAACCAGGGTAAAGTTAGGCTCCCCTCTGGATCCTTTACTGGCTAACATCTTGAAACAACTTTCTCCTGCGATATTGGGAATCTTTAAGGGGCTCCTCAATTCCTCTTTACATGAATTCTCCGTCCCTTTAGATTGGAAACATGCAATGGTGGTCCCCCTGTTGAAAAAGCCCAATGCTGACTCCTCGGTTTTAGCCAACTACCGTCCAATTTCACTTCTACCTGTACTTTCCAAAATCTTGGAAAAACATATCAATTTTCAGCTAACTACCCACATTGAAAATGCAAATTTCCTACATCCTTCCCAATCTGTTTTCAGGACACATTTCTCAACAGAGACTACACTATTAGGAGTAACTGAAAAATGACGCTCTTGTTTGGATCAGGGTGAGACTATGGCACTCATTTTATTAGATCTGAGTGCCGCATTTGATACTGTGTCTCACTTCATCCTGTTGAAATCCCTTCAGTCAGCAGGAATGGAAGGATCCGCCCTTTTATGGCTGACCTCCTTCCTCAGCGATCGCACTTTTCAGGTCTTTTCATCTAGCTCCTCCTCTACCTCTCGTTCATCTGCATATGGAGTTCCCCAGGGGTCCACCTTGAGCCCAGTGCTCTTTAACATCTATGTGAGACCCCTTGCTACCATCGTTGAGGACGCAGGTCTCACATTATACTCCTATGCAGATGACACTCAAATCATTTTCTCTTTATCCTCTTCTAAAGACACTCCTGTATCCTCATTACGGAACGGTTTACGTCAAGTTTCGGAATGGATGAATGCTAACTGTCTGAAATTGAATGGGGAGAAAACCGAAGTCATCATTTTGGGCAAAGATAAACATCTTTGGAACCCTCATCACTGGCCCCAAGAAATGGGTCCATGTCCCAAGCCAGTTGCTCAAGCTCGCAACTTAGGGTTCATCATTGATAGTCAACTCTCTATGCGGCAACAAGCAATCAGCACCGCCGGCACCTGTTTTTCTATACTTAGATGGCTACGAAAGATCATTTGGATGCTCCCCGTCTAGACTCAGAGAACCGTGGTCCAGGCTCTTGTCATCTCCCGCCTGGACTACGGGAATGTACTCTATCTGGGAAGCAACAAAGAACTTTTGAATAAGCTCCAGGTGGTCCAAAATTCTGCGGCTCGCCTCCTTTGCCATGTCCCAAGAAAAACCTCCATCTACCCTTCCTTTCACAACCTTCATTGGCTCCGCATTGGAAGTCGAATTAAATTTAAGGCCCTCTGCCATATTTTTAAAATCAAGCAAGGTTCAGCACCTACATACCTGCGTGAATTGATTCACCCTTACACTCCGCTTCGCGCCCTGTGCTCCTCCTGTCTAGGTAACCTGGCACTTCCTAGAATTAAACTGGCTAGAATGGGCGGACGCTCTTTCTCATACCTTGGACCCAGATTCTGGAACTCTCTTCCTAATCACATGAAACACGAATCTTCCTATCTTAAGTTTCGACGTGATCTTAAAACCTGGCTCTTCACCCAGCAATTGGCTTAGTTACCTAGTCTAGATTCTAGACATACTTGCGCCGGGAAGCTCTGTTGGGGTAGCTGCGCGCCTTATAAATTTAATTTAATAATAAAAATAATAATGTGATAGTTCTATTACTCCATTGTTTCAATTTATCTGCATGCATGTTTGCAGCTTTCTCTATGTGGGATTGCGCATCTCAATTTGTTTTCTATGTGCACATGTGTCTGCTGCATTCCCTAGCTGGGATTGCACATTTCAATTGTTCATTTATCTCAATGTGCATGCGTGTGTTCATTCACTCAGTTACGGAGTTATATTCTGTTCTCAATTTTCAAGTTGTGCAGTATTTCCCTACTAAGGTCTACACGGCTCAATTGCTTTCTCAATTTCAATGCTTGCAGTACTTCCCCAATCTCCACCTACCAGATTTTTCTTCTTTACTCTTCAACTTGTGTGTTCTCAAATTTAGCAATTTCAAGGGACACAGACCTCTCTCCACCTTCAGGGAAGTGCCTCCTGTCTTCCAGAATCAAAGCCTCAAGAATCAATGTTTCCAGTTCCTAGTCCCTGCTACTCTGGAAGTTCCATCTCTATTTCACCTTTCAAGCATGTCAATTCAACCTGTGCTGTGCCTTTGGTGAGGGCAAGCCTGTCTCAAAGTGTTCCTGCACACATCTATTGTACCTACCTCCCAGTTTCTACTAGCCTGTCTCAAAGTGCTCCTGTACACATCTATTGTACCTGCCTCCCAGTTTCTACTACTTATACAGCGCCTCAAGAATCTACGTATCTTCCTACTTTGCAGTAAGTACCACTTCCTAACTATCAACCAGTCTAGCTGGGATTGCACATTTCAATATATGCCAATTTGGGAACGTTTGTCAAGTTATTTCTTCTCAAGGTTTTCCAGTTTGTACGTTCTCAAAAGTCTAAATTTCAATTTTGCAGTATTCCTTTGGTGGTATAGCAGTTCAATCTAGTTTCAAGTCTATTATATGAGTTTTTCGCTTATCTGGTCTTGTTGTTTTACATCGTTGCTTACAGGGAAGGAATGAGTCAATTTTATTTGGTTATTCATTCTCTTCTCTGTATCACTATGAGTTTTTACTCTTCAAGTTCAGTTGCTTTACATTATATTTTATCCTTCTGCTGTGTGTTGTGTGTTGCCTCCTTTCGCACCTGTCTGACCAGTGGGTGTGTCAATAGGTAAAGATCATTATTTTCCCATTCCTTGAGTTTCATTGTATATTGTTGTGATGGGAGAAATGGAGGAATTTTGTATCCTGCTTATTGTACATTTCCATCTATGCCTTTATTCACCCCTTGCCCTTCTAGTAGAATGCCTATGTACTGTGATGCACTACGGAATGTTGGGTGCTGGTTGAGAAAAGCCACAGTTATCATGGGGCTGAGGAGCATGCTGGCTGCTCCTGGTGGGGTTCACCTATTGGACATATGATCCTTTCAATAAATACCTCTTAAATATATCTACCAGCTTTGAGTTCATTACTACATAGGTTTCGGTGAGTGCTGCCCAAGACCGACCTCTAATATTATTGTTATACCCCATTGTAGCTGCCATTTCAAAAATATTTTGCTGTGTGTAGTGTGTGGACCCCTGCTCAAACACATAGAAAATGCAGGTGTTCCTAAAGTTAAGTGATGCAGGACTACCTAATTACTTCTCTTCTTTAACTTCAAATAACCTTTAAATAAAAGCTTGCAGGTATATTTAAAATGTTTTTAATGTTCGTGCCGAGGTGAGTAAACAGCAGCCCAGTGTTGCTGTACACTAGGGGGACGCATTTAAAGGTCAGGAGGGCCCCATGCCGCCCCCAGGTCGCACATTGAGTTTCACTCGGTTAGATCAACACATGCATTGAAATATTCTTATAGTGAATTGGTACCATCTTGGAAAGACTTTAATACCTGGAAATAAGAGAACCATATTTGCAATAGAAAGTTAAAAAAAAGAATAACATTGCTAAAGAAAAAAGAATCAAGTCCTGGAAAAAACAAATAATTAAGGTACTCCTAAGGGCATATACTAGGGAAATTGCGGAGGTCTATTCCTTAGGATTCAAGCAGAGAACAAGTACTTGCTAAAATCAAATGTAACTTGCCTACTAGCGTCCGATTTAAGGACCCTGGGGGCAGTTGGAGAATTTCTTATACCGATCCATTTACGCCTAGGTTTGATGTAACAAGGGCAAAAAAGAAATGTTCGATGCTCTCGATTATATTGGTGCAATTTTTGCAAAATGGAGAACCACTGTTTGCAGTGCACCATTTAAAAATAAAATAATTTAAAGGTAAAATTCTAAATCTAAATTTAATAAAAAAGTGTTTTTGCTGAAGGTTGAAAGATTACCTCTAAAAACACCTCAAAATTTAGTATTGCCTTATGAGATAAAAATAGATCAGTAAATTTCCCACGCTAGTAGAACAGCGCCATTGGGTCATGATGTAATGCTAGTAGGTATTAATTAGAATAGTCTTTTTGATTTTTCTAATAGATGACGGATCAGTGTATAATGTCTGGAGACACAGTTTAATAAACCAGACCTTCAAGTAGGAAAACCACTTTATTTTAGAGGTACTGTCTGAATCCAAAACTTCAAGTAGACTGACTTATAAGAGTCTGATTCTTGATAGGCCCATAGCCTCACCCAATTCAAAAGTGTTTGAGCACGGCTAGATGATCAACACTTTAAGACCGGTTTCAAGGATCAAAGGGAGATTCTGAAAACTAAACTCACATTGGAAATATACCATAGCCCTGCTCCATATAGGGCATCTGGCTGACCTTTAGCTTTATAGAGAAATCGCTTTACAGTGCATAAGTCTATGCTTGGTGTATTATGAGGCTAATTTTCAATGTTTGTAGGGTTCATGTAAGTGAATTAGATATCTTTAGACCTACGTAATCAAAGGTCTTTACTGACTCAAGTGGAACATTTTCAAACCACGGTTTAGTATGTTGATTTCCAACCCTCCATCACTACAAAATTCTTGGAACATATTCAAAAGCTTTTGAAGGCCAAAGGGTGCCCTTGACATTGTCAAAGTATTGTCCACAAAAAGAAGACATGGAACCTTTTTGCCAACCAGTTTTGGTGAGTCATTGGTGCAACAGTTACGGTAATCAATAATGCCATTAATATACAAGGGAAATAAAGTAGGGGTCAAGACACAGCCCTGGCTAACTCCCCTATGGATCGATATTGGGATAGTAAATTTTCCAGATGTGCTGGATCTTACTTGGGCATAACTGGACTGGTGAAAACTAATAATGGTATCCAAGTATGGCAAGAACTCCCAAACCTTATGGACTTCCTATAATGTATTTCTGGGAACCAAATCAAAGGCTGCTCTCAAGTCTACAAAAGCTACGTATGAATGATGTTTTTGTAATTTAATATATTCCCAAGTGATGAGGGAAAATCAGGACATTTGAACCACACTGCTGATCTTCCGGCAAAATCCCGCTTGAAGTGGTGAAAGGATTTTGAAGTCATCCATCCAATCCTGCAGTTTATTCACTACTTGCTTACAAAATATTTGTTCAAGGTTGTTGAGAAAGCTTATAGGTAAATCCCAGGGTTATCCTATCACCCTTCTTATAAATTGGTATGATGTGTGCCCTAGCCCCAAAGGAGGTAAACCCACTCCATTTAGTATGTTGTTGTATAAGCAATCAATATAAGGGATCCAGATGTCAATATCAGATTTATATAAATCCCCTGGGATTGCATCGGGTCCAGGGGCCTTCCCTAGGTGAAGAGACCCTATGTCCTACCTTGTATCAAGCAAGCAGAAGACTATGTGATCAGCTTCGGGAATAATTAGAATTGAAGGTCTTCAACTAATGTCAGTTGGATAGATTTCTTCTAGAACTTTACCAGAGTAAAAGTGCCCAAACAATGGGTTACACAGAATCATCAGTCTGAGTACCAACTCTAAGACACTATTGTTATTTTTTTGCCAGAATGCAATATTGTTTCTCCACCGGGCAGCCTCTAGCAGGTCCTCCAAGTCACCTTTGTCTATTGATGGTGATGGTAAGCTCAGTTTGGAGGTCTCTGCTTAAGGTAGACTGGTCTTCAAATATTATGGTGGATAATGATGGTTCCAAAGTATTATAATCACAACCCCACCTACGTATGACCTTGAAATCACAAAGTTCCCTCCAAATCATGGTGTTCAGGATGCTAAAATCAATTTAGCTTTTCTGCTCTTATCTTTGAAATGTGAAAGCTCGACGCCTATCAGATTTAGACCTCCCATTACCAGGCAGTAAACCATGAGTTAAGGTTAGGGATGCTAAATGCAATGCAACTGTGTGCCAGGCTTTGATTGGCTTCACATCCAGGGCGGGAACTCCTACATTCTCATCCACTCAACAGGTTAGATTAGACATACAGTCACGGGGTTCATATTTAGTGTTAACATCTTCAGCAAGGATAATAAATGGAAGGTTCTTTGAGAGGATAAATAATCTTCAAGAATGGTTAATGTTGAGGGGCGTGGTCTGGCCAGGAAGGAAGATGGCCACCTAATTTGAGAACTCCACCATGGGATAGGCCCCTGAAGGAAGCAGCGCTCTTCTCTACATGTAAAGGGTTCAGCCATCGTCATTTTCTGCAACTTTAGGGCATACAGGCAAGTTTGGTCTGCTTTCCGACAAAAAACAAGGACCGACTTCACCTTAATTCAGTGATGATGTGGAGCTCCAATAAGCTTCAGTCCCCCTCATGATCCTCGCTTCTTGCGTATGCTGAGGCCATGCCTCTTGTTCCTGCCGAGGCCACGCCTCTTGCATCTGTTGATGCGTAGCAAGGCTTTATATGAGAATCGGAGTTCTGACGAGCTGCAATACACCTTATCTCCACGACGCCATCCCCACAGCGGCAAATTCAGAGATATTTGATAAAATGACAGGAACACCCTTGACCTGTCATTAAGCTCCTCCATTTTTAACTTACCTCACGCACCTTGCAAAGTCACGCACTTTTACAAAAAATGGCATACATGGCTCAATACAGTGCCTGGAACTGCAAGAGGAGGTAAGCAACGATATCATTATTAAATTACTCATCACTCAGTATGCATACAATTTTTTCCAGTGGTTATTTGTTATTTGAAAAATGTAAAGCCTGGCGGTCTCCCTAATGAGATGTTTTGTTTGTCTAACTACTTGAATGGCAAGATGAACTGAGACCAGGTTAATATTGACAGTCCTGTGAAATTAACCCTCGCATATAACTGCTGTGCATTTATTTACCATACTGACATTATCGACGCTTCTTCCTGACCAACTACTTTTTCATAAAATAAAATCAATAGATCTCTTCTCTATTGGTCGAGTAACAACAATATCTGCAGTGGTGTGCGCCAGTATTTATAGAAGCATTAACAAAAGGAACATAACTTAAAATTAAAAAAATTAAGAAACCAATAGAAAAATCTCTACAATAAAGATTTCTCTCACTTTGTGCATCTATATCATCACGTCAAGTTCTTCACCAAGTCTACCAAATCTGTCAAGGAGCATAAATACAACTGCTTAAAACCAGATTAAGACGCAGAAGATCACCTTTGTATTACCTCAGCGCATTGGCCAAAAGTCCAGACGAATGTCTGGTAATAAACATGGAAACAAGCCCCCTAAACAACTTCTTTTTACAGAAGTTCTTAAACAATCCAATAATATGCCCGTGAAGGGAAATACTTCTCCTGCAACTAGCTCACCCCAGGTCTTACCTACTGCCACTGACTCCATACAAACGGAGACCATGGAACGCATATTGCATGAAATGTCAAATGTCAGCCATCGACTGGAAGGTATGGATGTCACTACAACATTGTTGGCTACAGATACCAAGTCAATTAGGGCAGACATTGCAGGTTTTCACACTAGAGTTGAAGGTTTGGACTCATGAATAACAGTGAGAGCCATCTCGACTCATTACAAAGTAGGGACCATGATCTCCACTTTCTTCGGAGCAAAATAGTTGACTTAGAAGACCAAAGCAGAAGAGATAACGTCCGCTTCTTCGGTTTTACGGAGAGTATTGAAGGTCAAAATGCCAGAGCTTTTCTTTGTGATATTCTCCCAAAACTTGTTGGCACCATTTTTAATCCACCTCTAGAAATTCAACGAGCTTACCAAATTGGTCCTCTACGCAAAGACCCTACAACACGTCCGAGGCCGCATCTTGCCTGTTTCCTCAGACATGAACAAGCAAGACAACTATTGGCTGCAGCTCATTCTCAAGGCTCATTTTCATATGATGGTCACCTCATTCACATGGCAGCTGATTTTTCGAAGGAAACAAATGAACGGTGAAAAGCATTTCTCTCCATGAGACCTCAACTTCGACAACTGGATATTAAACATGAACTGTTTGAACCTGCACGTTTTCGCATCACCAAGAATGGGGATTCAAAATATTTTTATGGCTCAGAAGACTTACAGAAATTCCTAGAATGTATGAAACCACTAGATATGGATGTACAACATACACAAAAGGATCAAAATCAGCCAAAACCTTTCTCAACAGTTACTGGACAACAGAAGACGAAATCCTAGCAACTCATGACACTGCGGCAGAGACTTGGAAAGACCTAGCCATTCTCAAGAAGACAAGAATTCAGCCCTATAAACTGTTTCTACCATTACACAAGAACTACATAGAGACAAATCTCGGTCCCCTCTTAAGTCCACCTCAGATGCGGACTGAAAATGTCATTAACCAAATCTGCTGTTAATAACTATAGTTATTCTGTTATTGTTAAAAAAAATCTACAATACGTTTCTGGTCTAATAATGTCAGTATAAGTATTATGAACAAACTACATGATATCACAAGGAATGATGGTCAAATTTTGTTCAGTTGAGTATAATCTTCTTTACGTTATACTATATTATATTATTCCAGGCTACAGTATATTATATTATCTTATTTATTATTTATAATGTTTTATGTTTCGTGACTTCTATTTACCACTTTTAATGTAATTCCTATATGTATACACATCTATTTATGCATATAATATATATTGCTCAAGCCCAGTCCATAAAAGTATTAATTTTCTTTCATTACTGTAACATATCTAATGTATCTAGTATTTTACCAATGCCTTTTTATTCTCTATAATCTATATGATACCTTATTTTGTACTTCTAAATATGAATAATGTATTATCATAGGATATCATCCTAAGCCATTCCAAGCCATATTATGTTTTATCTAGTCATCAGCATATATCTCCAAGATCACTTTCTGGAACACATCTATTTAACATTACTCCTATGTTCACCCATCTTATTACCTCACTATTTCTTATGGGGTCCTTCCTTGCGGCGGCGCTCCAGTGAGCCAAGACCCGAGGTCAACAGTTTAGGGCTTCTAGTATTGCTACATAAACAATCTACACTTTCCATATTAATTCCCTCTTATATCACCACCTCCTCCCTTTTTTTCGTATTTCTTTTCTTATAAAACAACATACTACATTGCTTCCAATATATTAATAATCTAGAACTTTTACTATAACATTTTCGACAGTGGTTACATAACCAGATTTTGATGCTTTTGTGGTGAGCCAGGGTCCCTCTCTCTTCTTACCTCTTCATCTGAACCGTTTACTAACAGAAATAGATGCCTCACAGTACCTCATTGGTGGTGATTGGAATCTAGCAAGAGATCCGATTTTGGATAAAACTGGTACATTAGACAAGGGAAATGCTGCAGATTGAGCTCTAATGGATGACATAATGATGGCTAATGAGCTAGCTGATCACTGGCATATTAGCCATCCAACAGACGCAGAATACATTTTTTTTTCACCCATTCATGGTACATTTTCTCGCTTTGAATATTTTTTTACATCACAGAAAGTGGTTCAATTAGTTAGGGAATCTCGCATTTTGGAAACCACATTATCCAATCACTCTCTGGTCCTTTTATCCCTGGAACTAGGACTTTCTATACCAGGACGCAAGCCCTGGCGCATCAACATTCAACGACATAGGACTCCCAAGGGTAAATCCCAGTTACAATCACACTTTCAAGACTATCTTTCCTCTAATGAGGGATCTGTGACATCCGGCAGGATTATCTGGGCTGCAGCTATAGCCACTATCAGGGGCCAGTTAATGTGGGATGCAGCACTTGTTAATAGACAGAATGCTACACGACAAAAAGAGCTAGAACATGACATCCAATCCTATTCCCGCCTATATACAGCAACTCCAACTTTGCAGAATCATAAGTTACTAGAGCAAGTCCGCTTGGCATTAAATAGCCGTTTTTCATCCAAAGCCGCATATAATTTACAGAGAATGAAAGGGAGACATTACGAACAAGGGAAAAATGCAGGAAGATTGTTATCTGCACAATTACGGCAAAGGGAAGCAGCTATGGCCATTCCAGCCATTCGAACTGCACATGACCCCAAGATATTGTAAATGAATTTGCCTCTTTTTACCAACCTCTTTACATTCCAGGTGCTTGAGTAGATTTGGATAAGATGTCTACTTTTCTTGAAAAGGTGGATATTCCCCGTCTTTCTAATGAAGGAAGAGTTCTCCTTGAAGGTAAAATCAGTAAAGAAGAGATCTCCTATGCAATAGCTAACCTACCTTACCATAAGGCTCCTGGGGAAGATGGATTCCCAGCAAAATGTTTTCGATGGGTAGGACAGAATATTATTGACACATTGCATGCTTCATTCCAAGAAGCGAATAGTGTATCCTCATTAGGACCTCTTTCTAACAAAACACTCATCGCTGTACTGCCTAAACTTGGTAAGGATCCCTTGTTATGTAGTAGTTATTGTCCCATTTCGTTATTAAACTGTGATATTAAAATATTGGCCAGTATCCTAGCGTCCCGTCTTCGTAAAGTTCTACCTTTCTTGATACACCAAACTCAAGTGGGATTTGTTCCAGGGCGATCTTCTCGGAATCATCTTCATACATTAGCCTATACTCTGTGGTCTGCTAAATCTCTTCCAAACGATGCATTGGCACTTTCACTTGATGCAGAAAAGGCGTTTGATCGCATTGAATGGGAATAACTTTTTAAAGTAATGGACCGATTTGTTTATCGAGATCAATTTATAGCCAAAGTATGTTTATTATATGATAATCCATCCACTCAAGTAAATTGTGGAGGTTTTCTGTCTGAAACATTTCTGATTCATAGAGGAACACCTCAAGGATGCCTCTATCCCCACTTCTTTTTTCTCTTAGCTATGTAACCCCTAGCAGCCACAATACATCAATCAGATGAAATCACAGATATACACCTTCCAGTAGGAAATTCTAAACTTTATTTATATGCAGATGACATTCTACTTACCCTCACAAATCTTCCCCATTCTATACCTTCAAATTATAAATGACTTCTCTTCTTTTTCAGGTTATAAAGTTAATTGGGATAAGAGTGAGGTATTTCCCATTTCTGATGGAACTACAAAAGCAGCTATACACGGTTTTCCCTTCCATTGGCAATCTTCACGCCTTAAATACTTAGGAGTTTTAGTGAACAAAGGTTTGGAAGGCATGGTTATTGATAATTTAAATCCTCTGATCTCTAAAATGCAGCTTGACTTTGGAAAATGGAGAATCTTGGGGCTTTCTCTTTGGGGTAGGGCCCAAGCTGTTAAATTGGTTACTCTTCCTTGTTTCATATACATTCTGGGTATGCTTACTCTTCAGATCCCCTTATCCATGCTTAGACTGATAGACTCCGAGATAAAAACCTTAATATGGGGCTCGGCCAAACCTCGCCTTCCTGTGGCAAAACTAAAGGCTAATCAATCATATGGAGGAATGAGCCTCCCATTGATTGAATATTATGCCCTTGCGTTGCACATGTCTCAAGTATCTTATTTATTACCAGGGATCAATGATGTTCCACAATGGGTTCACATAGAAAGACACCTTCTATCCACAGATTCAGGTCTCTTACTTCTATATGGGAATGGAACTAGTCGTCTTGACCCCAAAAATCAGATTTTATCAGCTATGCATAAATCTTGGCAACAGGCACATCGTTTACTAGATTCAAATCCATGAATTCATAACAAGGCACAACTATGGAATAATACAGGCATACACATAAATGGTCGAACCCTATCCTGGCCTTTATGGAAAACAGCAGGCATTCACACTCCAGATCAACGTCTTCATAATTGCGATTTTAAATCATTTATACAACTAAGGGGCTGATTAGGATGGCGGGCGGTTCGCCCCCGCCGGCCTGGCGGTAGCCACCGCTGGCCCTGCGGAGGCGAACGGCCTGCCATCCACACCAGAAAGACCCCCCACCATATTAGGACTCGTCGACCGGGCGTAAAACATGTTGCTGCCATGAAAAGGCACGCACTCTTTGCTTTTGGGGGCCCGGTGCGGGGTTCCCAGGGTGTTGGGGGGTGGGGGGTGCACATGGGGGGTACCTATGGTACCCCCCTGCATTTGCATGCACAAGGTGGCAGCGCATGCAAATGCACGACATGCATTTCTAATATTGCGGCGGGTGCTGCTGACAGCACCGCCCGCCGCAAAGTTAGGAATGTGGGATGCGCCTGCCAGTGTGGCGGGGGCATCCCAATGCATACAGTGGGCGGTCGCTTCAGCCGTTGCAGTGGCGGGTGTTCGTAATGGAGCCCTAAGAGATTAATTTAATCTCCCCACACAACAATCTTTTAAATACATTCAACTTCAGCAGTGTTTGAGAAAGCATTTGAGACCGTCACCTTGGATACTACAAAACTCACCAATATTATCATATCTAAACACATGGGGGAAACATAAAGGAGTGACATCTGGTCTTTACAAAACTCTCACGCTACACCGCTTTTCGCAACCCCTCTCTCAAATCCTTCACTTTCAATAGCAGACCTGTTTATCAATTTATACACAGATGATGAATGGGAACAGATACTGGAGAATTTATACAAAGTAATCTGCGAAGCAAGGCTTAAATTCTGTTTATTTAAAATTATTCATGATTGGCATTGGTCACCAGTGAAATTACACAAGGCTGGCCTACTTTCACATACTAATTGCTGGAGATGCTCCAATCCTGGTTGTGATACAACTCATAAAATCTGTGAATGCCCAAATGTACAATCTTTCTGGAGTTAGCTAGGCATGGTTTTAAGCTCCACATTGCTCTTATGTCTTCCACTCACACCTGCCAATATCCTCCTACATGATTTACGAAACTCCCCAAAACTTCTAAACCTCAACAACGCCTTTTTCACACTGCACTAGCTACAGCTAAAATATGTATATTACGTCATTGGAAATCATAATCTCCACCGTCACAGGAAGAATGGTTAGTAGGCATGATACAAACAGCATCCAATGAACGAGTAATTAATAATCTACTTGATCAAACTGAGATATTGCTCCGGATTTGGTCACCCTTCCTAAAAACGAAAGATGATGATGTTAATAATACTCCCGTCAATATCATTGCAACCAATTAGGAGAAACAATTCTGTGTTCTGATACCTTTTGTCTTTTATATCTATGCTATTAATGTTAATCTCTTCTTCCTCATATATACACATTACTCTATTTTACTTTATGCTATTTTCTTGTATCCCTATTTAAACTACTTTAATACACTCCATTATATCTAGTTTATTTAAAAAAAAATTACAATATGATCATTTTCCTATGGTAACACACTTTTTAATGATTAATAAAACGGTCCAATGTAATACTAATTGATCATTATTATATTTGTTCAGTCAATAATACATAATATATGAATTTCTTATTTATATCATTTTCATATATGCTAATTCTTATTTCCCTTATATTATCCCCTCCCCTCCCCTTCTATTTATTTCCCTCTTTTCCCGCACTATTTAAATATTTGAATTTTTAATTATCTAATTATTTATGCAATTTTATCAATATTTAACATATGATTATTTATGCCTTCCATATTTATATGCTTGTCTTTATTATCAAAATGTCACAAATTTAATGCTTTTATTTATTTTTACAGAATTACCCACCTATTTATTAAGAATCTGCAGATACTTTTTACTGTTCTTCTGTTGTATTTTTACAAAAGTTAATAAAAAATTTCAACACAAAAAAAGAATGGTTAATGTTGAGGATTCTTTATTTTTTGCTACTGAATGGTTGTGAATATTGAAAATATTAACGGAAATGCCTTTTGGGGACCTGAAATTGTTCCTTAAGACATCAGGAGATGTGATATCAAATATTTTAACGGTACAATGAAGAAAATTCTTCATCCGGGTAATCAATCCACCTGTCTGTCAATGGTAGAAGGAAAAGCACCAATGCAGTGTAAAACAATCCTACCCTGTGACTTGAGTCATGGCCCAGGATTCCTAGATTAAAATAATATGAAAAGTGTCTATGAAAGTATTCCAAGCTGGATCAAGGACTTCATGACGTACACCTTCAATACTCCATCAAAGAATATGAATGTTAGAATCATGAGTGGAATCATCACTAATGGAAGGATAAATGTTATGTGGTTGGTCAGAATGGGGCAAAAAGGTGGTTTTAGGCAAGTGAGTTGAAATATCAGAGATTGATATACTAGCGTTCCCAGGTAAGTGCAGCCAATCAACTTCTCTTAGTGGGTAATTAAATTGAGGCTGAGGGACAGCCAGCTTTTTGGCATGTCTAGTTGACCAGCAGCAGAGGATGTTCTAGGGTCGGGTAAAGATGAAGGTTGGGAATGGGAGAAAGAAGACCTGCAAATAAACGATCTTGGAGACTGTGGAGGATCAGATTTGGTGATACCAAATTTGAACTGAATAGTGGAACCAAAGGAAGAAAAAGATCCAGGATCCAGACTCACTAAGCCCTTGGCTAGGTTTTGACGGGTAACTACTAATTTAATGCAATCTAGAGAATTAAAGCTTCTCAAGATACATTGGGCAAAGAGAATGACAGAATGTTTAAGAGATAGATAACCCCCTGATACCTGATCCAGTAAATGGCCTTATCGATGAAGTATTCTGTGTCCTCTCAAGCCTTGTTCCTAAGTTTTGGAATTTTAACAATGCATAACGTGAAACCCTTTTTGCTGCTAACAGTGGAGTTTGGAAAGGGGGTATTCAGTCGGTGAACATTCTTAGCTCTAAGAGGGTTGTCAACCCAAAAAGGTGTCCTAGTTATGGCTTGCCTCCCGTGATTCAGATTAAGGCTGGAGTCGAAGGAAACTTGTTCATCAGCCGCTTCCCTGGCTTACTGTCATTGACATTGGGGATTCTCGGACATGTATTATTGGCTTTATACCCCATAGCCCTACAGTTAAGTTGGTTGCTAGGGGCAGAAACTCATTTGTTAAAGTAGGAGTATATGAAAACTTACTAGAAATTGGTATAAGCATGGCACCAGTCATAAAGGACTGTTCCACTTGAGTTCGGGGTGCGCATTTGCACCTACCATTGTCGTGTAGGTCCTTAATGACCTATACAGGATCTGCACATTTGGATAACATTAACTGTGGGATTGGTGGCAGACTGATTCTGTGCACCCCCACCCGTAACGTTAGCCTGTCTTGTATCAGCTAGCTCACAGTGTCACTAGAATATCCTCTTACCTGGGAGAGAATAGTTCTTGGCAACCTCAGAACATGACAACCCTGATTCCTCAGGATCGTGGAAACAATATACTACTTTTCGCTCAGTCACTCGTGCTCACTTAGTTTGTCTCAGAGAGATACACAGAATAAACAGGCTGGGCATTGTCAATAAGAATTTATTGAACAGTTGTTATTCTAGTGTAGAATAGATGAGCTGCAACAATCATTAGACAGTAGCAGAGATATATGATTAGAAGGTAAAGTTCTACCATTTTGCAACAATCATGAATAAATACAAGTATATAAAACACATGATAAAAGTGCATACTCCTATGATGCCTCCCTAACTAGATGTACCTAAATGTACCTTGCGTGTGTAGGTGTTATGCCAAGAATCCCTTTAGGATCTAGTGAACCCCAATACCTGAGAATGATAGAATATGGGACCTCATCCTGGTCTCGAGTTGCCCACCCCACGAGGGATTTTTGACCACTGCGAGCTGGAGCATCTGCATGCAGGAACCTCAGCATTTCTGATCAGTGTGTCAGCCGGGAAAGTCTCAGTCTCCTCTGTATTTCTAAGCAAGATGTGATGTATATATACCCATTGGTCTCTCCAGGGGTCCTACCTTGCTGTGTTACTGTGTCGGCCTAAAGGATGACGTTGGGCCTGAACTTTATACAGAGATATTATACAGGACATGTTCGTCCTGCTGTTAGTCCTGCTGTGCTTTCAAGAAGCCTCATGCATAATGTATGAGATTTGAACTAGGGAAAAATCCACATTCTGAATGCAGTGTTGTATCTAGGTAAAAGGTCAGTCCCTAAGAACCGTTATGTAATGTAGTGAAGAATATAGGTGAAAGGTTTCAATGTTACCTGCGCCTATATAGGGTAACTATATGGAATATAACAACCACTCCTCTTCCGACTGGACGACATATGTAACTTTATCTTTTTTAATTTTTTAATTTATTCATTACTCCACAGCAGCATACAAAAAAGAAACAATACGGAAATACCGTACAATAGTACATATATATATTTCACAATTTCAAGTATATCAAATATATTTCAAAATATTTCAAGTATGGTCACAAAATGAACCCCATATACTCAAACCAATCTTGCGTTTTTTAACCCCTTTAACAGAAAATAAGCTTAGTTCTAAATTGAATAGATTATACATTTTAGCCCGCCATGATTCAAATACAGGGGGGTCCATTTGGAGCCAGTTAGAGGCAACACATAGCCGTGCAACTGTCATGGCTATAAAAATCAGATAACGGTGATTGTATAGTAAAGTGCCTTTGTCAATTTCAGGCCCCATCCCTATTAACATTATGGCTGGTGTAATCTTCAGCGGTCTCCCAATAATTCCAGCCATAAACTTCTCTATATCCGCTATAAATCTAGACAATTTACAACAGAAAAAAGAAATATGCAGGCTATCAGCATTATCCCCCGATAATGAAAGCATTTCCCATCATACCCTCCACCCCACTTAAACATCCGAGCAGGGGTATAATACAAATCAAAGACAGTTTTAAAAAATTGTACTTTCAAGTTTGTGGACATTAACACAGCCCGAGATCTGGTAATAGCATCTTCAATAGATATGTATTGTACACCCAGTGTGCTAGCCCATTTACTATTCTGTTTCCCTATATCATCTGTTCTATATGATAACAATATCTTATACAAGACGCCAATTTTCTCCTGTCGCCTTACAGCCTCTATAATTAAATTGGGAGCAGCCACAACTTTTTTTCCGGATTAGATAATCCCGGAATTGAAGAAATTTAAAAAACTGAGAATTAGGTAAATTATAATATTTCCCCAATTCTTCAGATGACATTAGTGACCCCTCCTGGGAGAAAAAATCCCCTAGTGTAATAATACCTTTTTTCCTCCACCCGTTGGCAATATTGTCCCAGAAAATGGGAGGAAGGATCTTAGTTGCATTCATTGGTGTATAATATGATAATCTCTCCAATATACACATTTTCCGTATTCTCTTCCACACTTTAAAGGCTCCTTCCATCACTTTAAATCTTGTTCGCTTAAAGTAACTGCCATCAATCTCTTTAAACAAACAGTATCGGGCTTCAGATCTCAGCAAAATCTCAAAAATCGATGGGGCCTGGGCAATATTAGCTATTCCATCCCCTGTCAATAAAATCCGCATTTTTAACAAAAAGCATACATAAAAATAAAAGGCAACATCTGGTATGGCTAGGCCACCTCTCTCTATTGGTAGCGTCATAAATCTAGCCGCTCGTCTTGGTTTGCCAGGAGCCCATATAAACTTCATACATAAAGATTGAAGATGTTGTAGCTGAGTAGTTGTCACCTCCAAAGGAATTGATCTAAATGTATATAAAACCTTTGGTAAGATATTCATTTTAATAATGTTGCTTCTACCAATTAAGGTAAAATGTAATCGTCCCCATTTATCAAGCGACTCCCTAACACTATGTAACATAGTATTCCAATTGACATCGACCAGTTCTAGCATTGAGCTCTTAATTTTAATGCCCAGATAAGTCACCTCATGTAACACTCTAATATCCTGTAATTCAATACTGTCTGAACAAAGGATTTGTGTTTTATTTATATTAAGTTTGTAACCAGATATCTGGCCAAACAATCTTGCTAAGTGTTCAATCTCTTGAAGCGCAAGAGAAGGATCCACTGACGTCACTGCAATGTCGTCCACGTATGCGAAAACAGAGAATGGAATATCATGTACATAAAAGGGTTTAATACAAGGTTTGTTACCCAGTTGTTCAACAAAAGGATTTATATACAAGGCAAACAAAAGTGGCGAGCAGGGGCAGCCTTGCCTGGTCCCTCTGGTGATTCTGACTCGGCCTGGGCAAAATTTCCGCTCCGTTCGTGGAATTTGCGATAATTTGGCATTTCCGCGTTCCGCGGAGAGCGCGGAAATGTCAAAATTTCCGCATTCCGCAGCTTTGCGATAATTTGGTTCTTGCTCGCGCTGTAAAATAATACATTCTCGCGCGCGCGCGATCGCCTTACCTGAATCCCCGCGTTCGCCGACAAGTTTTCCCGATCCGGTCGCGTTCTCCATGAGATGTTGTATTGTTTTAGCCATTTGCGCTGTCTCGCGACAGTTTGTGTCCGCAGTGACGTCATGCGTCGCGCGATCACGTCTTTTTTCTCGCGATCATGCACCGCGAGACAACTGAAAACAAGATGGCCGCGCCCGCGAGCAACCGCAGGGGTAAGTTAGCGACCCGCAACCATGCAAAAAATATCGCGAACGGGCGGGAAAAAAACTTCCGCATCTTCGCGATATTTCCGCTTGTTTGCGGAGATTTTTAACATTTTCGCGATAATTTGCGAAAGTCGCTTTCGCAAATTCCGCCCACCCCTAATTCTGACAGGATCAGTTAATAACCCCATAACAGTAATTCTTCCGATCGGCGAAGTGTATAGTACCTGTAAAGCCTTCCTAAATCCCGATCCAAAACCCATGCGTTGCATCAGTTGCCATAGATACTCCCACTCCACTCGATCGAAGGCTTTCTCTGCATCCAATAAAATTAGCCCTAAATCTCGTTTTTCGGTATGAGCAATATCAAACAATGTAATGACTTTATTTACATGAGTAATGAATGTTGATTTAAAGAAACTAAAGAATTTATAACCTTAGATAACCGCATTGCCAGTATCTTAGAGTATATTTTACTATCGCAATTTAACAACGAGATCGGGCGGTATGATCCTACTAGTTCCAGATCTTTGCCCTTTTTACAAAAAACTGCTATAGTAGCTTCAGCCCATGAGTTAGGAGCATAGCCCTTCTGAGCAGTCTGAAAAGTTTTCAGCATTTCATCCTTCAAGTGATGGAAAAACAATTTGTATATCTCAACCAGCAATTTGTCAGGGCCAGCCGCTTTTCCTACAGATAAACTATTAACGGCAATTTCTAATTCTACCAATGTAATAGGGCTTTCCAATAATTCTGCATCAAGAGAGTCTAAATGTAATACTCCTTGCTTTAGAAAAACATTATCATTCTCCTCGACTCCCCCAGCATCCTGTTTAGTATACAATTCAGTACAAAACTGATGAAGAATAGAAGTTGGCCATTCTTATCCTTCAAAGCAGCAACAGAACAAGAAAATTCTTTCATACGCAGCCGTAAAGCCAAGCATCTTCCAACCGTTTCCCCATATTCATACATTTGCTTCTTATAAACTAGATATTGTTTAGCATTTTCATAATTCCATACACCCTGAATTTTAGTTCGTGCTCCAGCTACCGAGTTTTCTAACTCCAAAATGTTATTACTTTGCTGTATAATCCCCAAAGTTAAATTACCCTCTGCTTCTTTCAAGGCCGCATAGAGATCCTGCATCTCTGTTTTCATTTTCCTTTGCTGATGCAATCCAAAGCTAATTACTTCCCCACGAAAGCAGGCTTTAAACGCATCCCAAATAATTGCAACATGAGTCGATTCCCTGTTATTATCAAAAAAATCCTTCATCCAGGCGATTATGTGTTCTCTAAACTCCTCATTTAAACATAATTTCCTGTCAAAAGAAAAGTTCTTAGGTAAGACCTTCTGATCTAAAGCGATCAAATCCAAAACAAGTGGAGCATGGTCAGACGATATCCGAGGGAGTATTTGAGCAGAAGCCCCTGCCAAAAATTTGGTTGAGACAAAAAAATAATCTAATCGGACTAATTTTTTATGGGGAAAAGAATAAAATGTATAGCCCGGATCCCGAGGGTTTAACTTACCCCATACATCAACTAACCCATGATCATTTACTAAGTGATGTAAAGCTTTAAAAACACGTGGTTTGCGACCTTTATAGCTTCGAGGTCCATCCTGCAATTCATGATTCGCTAAATTTATATTTATATCCCCACAGATTATCAAAGGTTGCACCCATGTAGCTAATTCTAAATTTAGCTCCTCCAGTATTTCTGCTTCGTCTATATTGGAGCCATAAACGGTACATACAGTGAATTTACTATCCCCAAGTCTGCATTCAGCAATAGCCCAGCGCCCAAGATTATCCGCCAAGGATCGCCCAGCAATTTGCACATTTGTTTTAGCTAAGATAGCCACCCCACGAGTCATAAAAAGTTGTGTGGAGGCCGTTAGCAAGGAAAACCCAAGTTCCTTTAAAATATGTCGTTTAGGCCAAGGTATATGCGTCTCTTGAAGACATACCAGATCAGGCTGAATAAATCGCAATTCGGCAGCAACCCTCTTTCGTTTTAACAAATTGTTAAGACCAGCCACATTTAACGAACAAAATTTAATCCCTTTAGCAATTATCATGAAAGTGTAATAACCTTATCCATATATATCAAGTCATATATACTACTATAGCTAAGCAAATCTAATATCTTTGTGACCATATCGTTATTTTTTCGAATACTTTTGCTGCTGTGGGCATTTTTTTCCCCCTTTTTACCCCACCTAAGTGCCCCATCAACCCCCCATGCTCCCTATACACCCAAATATCCCCCTTTCCCCCTCCCTCCCAACCCCCCTGTAACGAGGCTTTAGGACGCAAGGTCCTGTAGATGCAAGCTCCCATGTGCCTCCTGCCATTCCCCGAATAAAAATAAAAAAAGAGCAGAAAGGAAAAAGACCTCTCACTACCTTATGAAAATTCTATAAGGAGTCTCAAAAGATATTTAAAGAGAAAAAAAAAGTCAGGCTCAACTACTCGGTGCCTTCATAAAGGTCATAGATCAAAATCCGCCTCATTCAATAGAGCTTAAAAACTCCTTGGCTGATCCGACATAAGTAAAAAAGCGGGTGCGCTCAGGAAAAATAATTTTCAACTCCGCAGGAAACATTAAGTAAGTTTGAGCCCCCTTAGCTTGAAATAGAGTGATCAGCTGTCGGAGTTGCCAACGAAGATCAACAGTATGGTGGCAAAGATCTGGTCTCACAAAAAATTCAACATCCCCCCCTATTAGTTTTCTATCAGGTCGAGCTAACTTAAACACCTCCTCACGGGCCAAAAAACTATTAAATGAAATTAAGAAGGCTCTAGGCTTAGATACCCCCTGATCAGGTCTATGTCGGATATTAAAAGGAAACCTATGTGCGCGTTCAATCTCTTTATCCCAATCCCATCTGTTCAGCTCGGGGAAAGCTTTTTTGAATAAATCTATAATGAATCCGCGTGGGTCCTGCCCTTCGTTCCCCTCCGGAATCAAATGTACTCTTAAATTATTTCGGCGCACTCGGTTCTCAAAATCCGCCATCTTCCACTGGATATCCTCTTTAGTGGCCAGCAACAATTCAGTAGTGCCCTTTTGCTGAATGAGTTCATCCTCTAAATTAGAAATACGTGATTCAGCCTAGTTAAATCTGGTAATAAAGTCAACATGAGATTTAGCAATGCGCCTAACCGAGTTCTGTAACTTGCGGCATAAATTCTGTACTCTTTGACTTTCTTCTCGGGTTTCATCTCGATGAGACATTATAGATTGATAGATTAATGCCAAAGAGATCTCTTCACCATCCGCATTATTCAGCTCCCTCGGTGTATCACTTTTATTTGTATTCAGTTCCAGTTTTTTTCGTACCGTATAAGGATGATTCTCCGCAATTTCCCCTGACTCTTCCAAGAAGAGACTACTATGGTCGCTACCATCTAATGTTGTATGCCGAGTAAGCAAATCCTCACAGGATGGCATAGATTGCTCAGAAAGAGAAAAAAAATCACCAGATTCTGCCTCAGGCAGCTGTAATTGTTCGTGGCCCTGAGAATTTATCGGGACATTAGAGTCTTGCGCCATCGCTGACCCCCCAGCATCAACAGCGGTTGAGAATTCTGAAGGGAGAAGGCCTATATTAGGTGAACTAATAATCACAGTCGAGGGGTTCTCTTCATTTGATTCTATCAAATCACTCCCCCCTAGCAGAGGATCAGCCTTTTTACCCTTCAGTTTGTCTTTAAGTGCGGAAAAAAGTGCTGGAATCTTTTTCCCCGTCAGGCTGCCTTTATCTCTTGCATCAACAGCGTCACCGCTTCTAACCAAATCAGCAATCCCACTCAAATTGCTGTTTCGCACCTGAGTGTCCTCGGCAGGTTTCCCTGTGCTACCGACTCCCTGAGCGCGAGGTTTCCCTCGCATCCCCTTCGGAGGCATCTCACCAATCTGTTTCGTAGTGTTCACCTCAGCAGCTCCCACCGTTTCGCAGGGCTGCCGTCAAGCTCCACGCCACAGTACGCACTTCCCAGCGGCAACGCCCACCACCTGTGCAGCTACCGAGCCAACACCACTACAAAGCTGATCGGCGTTCCAGGCATGGGCGATATAGACGCCGGCTCCGCAGCCCTTCACGGGTAAGTATAAATGAATTAAGGCAGTTGCAGTCAAAAGAGAGTTTTCCGCAGCATTCCAGCAATATTAGCATCCAGCGAGTATATCAGGCATAATCACTTTCTGGGTCCGGCAGGAGCGGTCAGCTACACGGTCAGCAACACGGCCGCAGCAGCGGGCGCCATCTTGCCTTGATGTTTGCATATGTAACTTTATCACTGTACCACTAGCCTAACTAGATATTGGTACGCACAAAGTCTATAAAAACATTTGTTTTGCTAAAATGTTTAAAACTTCTAAAAAAATTCTTAAAAACTTAAAAATGTAAAACATTATGCAAACCATTGCTCTAAAGTGTCTGTAGTTATTGTCCGAACCACTATAAGCATTTGAAAGACATGTATGCCCAATAATTGAAAGGAATGCCAATTTTGTTTTGAGTTTCAAATTTGAGCTTTAAAAAAGGGCGGATTTCTTCATGCACACGATGAGGCAAATGAGTCTAATGTTCATGTGTCCTGTCTGTTAGATGCAAAAATGTTGTTCCTTGCTTCCACAGTAGACAGCCCCTGTAGCACCTCACAGAGTACGTCAATTGAGCACAGATGATGGTTCACACTGTGTGCAGCCGGTGCTGGGGCAGCCTGTGCGTCGTCCAAAGCCTGGGTGTCAGTGGAGGAGCCGGTGTCCATTTCAACAGGTGCTGTTACTACCTGTGGTGGCTCAAGGAATGCCGCCATCAACATTGGAATACGCTGAGGACACTGCAGAACATGAGCCGTTATCGGGTCCAGTAGAGCATTCCCGTCCGGTTGCGCACATGATGGGAGTGTCAAACAAAGGTCTAACACGCATTCTTCTCCACAAAATAGGCATCGGGGGACAAGTTAGATGCAGTCCATCCAGACTGGTTGAAATGGCAAGAACCAAAATGCAATTAGTTCTTTTAGAAGAGGCGTGCCTAGATTCTGTACCATGGGTCATGGTATTTACGCTCCAGGAGTGCTTTTTCCGTCTCCTTGGTGACTGGGACATCCATTGCGTAGCACATGGAAAACAATCAGGGTACCTGCTACTAGGAACAGGATGAGCGGAAGTCCTCCAAAGATGCTTCCAAGTACGGAGTGTATGAAGTTTGGTATAACTCCAAGTACCGTCTGAAAGGTGCCTAGAAGTCCAGAACCTATGTTGTTATATAGGTGGACTATGCCAGTTGTATCAGACATGTTAAAGATACGATTTACCATTTCCGTGAAATGGAAAGGACAGTTTGTATGGATAAGCGCCTGTATCTCTGCTGAAGACCTTGCGAACTGGAGATCAAAAGTCTCTCGAGCAGAAGTTAAGGATACAGACTTCTGTAAAAGCATGGCTTTCATTCTGCTTAGAGAATCAAACCGTATTAAAGAAACATTCAGTGAAGGCCATCACGGTGCCTCCCTGACTGTTTGTGTTGGTGGAAAAAATACTTGTATACAACAAGTAACCCTGGAACTCACGGTTACCAGATATGTGATGCCCAGGAGCATTCCATGGCAGCCTTGACTGTTCAGCATCAAGTAACTCCCATTTGAAAGTAGCTTGAATGCTGGAGTAATCACTGCAGCTGGGGCACCCTCAGATGACAGGACAAGTTTGCTACAGAACCATTACAAGCCCTGTGCAGCATTATATCCTGACATTTGAGTGATCCACTTAAAGCATTCTCACAGATTGTACCACTTAGAAACACTTCTCAATCCCCACTCCGGCATCGAAATCTGTATGGTAATTCCCATTATTCCTTAATGTATTCCTTACCTATTTTTTCATATCTGCCTGTCTGCTTTTGTTCAAGGCAATACTGAAACTGAAAAGTAGTGACCGGTAGAGTTATGTGGCCATGGATTAGCCATTCCATGAACGGTGATTCTGCCACTGTAAATGGCTATCTATCCAGTTATTCGATACGCAGCATTGTATATTTTGCTCCCCTTTGTGCCATTTCTATCGGCTTATCTGTCAGATAGTATTCAGAAAACAGAGACGTGCTGTTGATAAAATGCCAAGGAACATAGCCTGCACGCAAAGATTGCAGCGTCCATCTTAACAACATAGTAGATCGTAATTGAGATTGTCTGTGTTGTAATTTCACCAAATCTTGTTTTAGTATGTCTATCGCAGAAGATACAATGTTGCCTAGGGAATATATCCCGGAGGTCAACGTAGTTAACCGATTGTCTTCCGCAGCTAGAGAATTTTCTAGATTTAAACGGTATATTTCCCTTAATCTCTCTGCGGCCTCTTGTTATGATATTTTCCATATTTCATTATAGGCAGCATAAATGCCAGCATAAATGAAATGTTTCTGACGTGGCTTCCTGGGACCTAGTAAAACATCTCTAAGATCCACATCTTGTGACAGTAAGGATAAGTGATGTGTCACCTGCGTGAGTGTTGAGGTCTTTAGCCAATCAAGGCACAACTTTAAAACACTGTAGAATGTCACTACCCCTGGATGTTCTATCTGGACTTAATGTGGATCTGGCCTATGGATACTAAACCCTTCAGTTCTACCCATGAATCTTGCCTGACAACTGTTGGTGTCTGTTGCCCAAATCAGCCATTTCTTGCAATCGGGGTCTGATCTGTTGTATTTTATAATGTCATCTACTGTAATCTCCTTCTGTGATGTTATGTTACCCTCGGTGTGTGATGGAGTCGGCAGCCGAGTTGTGTTCAAGTCTTTGTTTTTGGCTAGTCCAAGGCAAGACGTTTGTTGCACTGTCTCATTCAAAAACATGATCTGTTGAGGGATAAGGCATGCTCTAAATAAAGCTCCCGTCCCTGAACTTGCCATTCTCTAGTACCCGAGACTGATTTAGGTCTATGGTGTCTTTCCATTAGCCAAAACCTTGTTCAGTCAACTGGGTAATAAAGGAAGCAGAGTACATTTGTTTGGTGTTTGTTAACATATTTTTCTGTGCTGATGTTGGTGTACCCTTATAATATTAAGAGGCTGGGTCAGACATATTAAACCCTGAAAAATATGGAAACTTTTGTGTAACTGTTTTCGAACTGCCTTTCCGTGGTGTTGGACAATGTTCCCACTGGTGGTATGTGAACACATTTCTAGGATTAGCAGTTTTATGCTGAAAATGATGACCATAGTGTTAATAACAATAATTTTTTCAAAATCTGATGTGCTTTCCAATGTTTCACTATTAGAAAATGCAGCAGATTTTTCTAAGTCAGACAACATATTATTTCCTGTTTCAAAGTCCCAATCATCAGAAAATGTATTTCAGGTAATGATATCACTCAACGATATTTTAAATAATTGAGTAATTCTCAAAAGTTTGGTCGGACCAAATATATCGAAAGCAACCTTGTCCCAAACTATACGATCAGGTACAGGAACTGCTGTAATATTCACTGATGACAATTCTCTTTGTTCCCAATGAGATGATTGGTGTGGTTTTAAAATTAAATTCACCTTTTGGGCTGCAGTTCTTTGTCGAAGGTATTTTCCGTTTACAAGCATGCTACAAACTATTACTAATCCTAAACAGAAAAGAAAGAAAAGTATCCCAGTAATTACCCATAGTTCTACCCAAGGTGATACCAGGTAAGTCTTTTTAAGGAAGTTCAGAAAGTCTTTAACTCGACGCTGCATGATTGCTGGGCTGGAGTCGTTTCAGGTTCACTTGGATCCAAAGAAAACATATCAAAGTCTATGAAGTGGCCAGAAGCAGTTCAATCAATTATTGGTATTGCATCAGGATTTGTTGATTCGTAGTTTGCTCTTGGCGAGGCATGGTGATGTAGGCATCTGGATTTGGGCAAATTGAAATTTGTCTTTCAGTTTGGCTCTGAATTTGAACTTCAGGTACAAAAGGAACGATTTCCATAGCATTATTGCATAGTCCATTATTCCCTGTAGGAGACTCTTCGAACATGACGAGTCTTTCCGTTTGAACTTCTTAAATTGTAGCAAGTGAAGGGCGTCTGAGACTTTGGAGTCCATGTGGACTACTACTCAGTATCAGCCACATAGTGTGGTTTGATTAGATCAATTGAGACAAATCTTTTCTCCTTTTTCTGGCAAGAGGCGGTAGAAGTACAGTTCTTTTTCCTTCAAGTGCTAGGACCTGTACAGGCTTTCTGTATGATGGCCCAAATACTTTCTTGTTTGTTATTTTCTTTCTGACCAGATCCGCGACTTTTGGTATCCAGAGAGCTCTTGCCATGACTGATTTGACTTACCCAGTGGTGGTCTGCTTCAGGTGGACATTACTTTGTTGTGTCTTGGATTCATTTAGATCCTGTAAACCAGCCAAATGATCATGGATATCAAAACACTTTTCATCCGCCACTGAGCCTTCACAATCAAGATCAGGTATCCACATTCTTGTCCCACATAGGACCTCATATGGAGTGACCCACCCTAGAGAACATCCTGAAATGTTGTTCAAAGCTCGCTGCACTCCATACAGATGTTTTACCCAACTCTCACCCGTGCATGCCTAATACTCTAGCTGTCAAAGACTGCTTTAAGTCATGGTTTTTCCTATCCACAACTGAATTTCCCTCGGGATGGTACGGAGAGGAGTATCGCAATGCTACACCAAATCCTCACATGACCTCCTTGTAAGCCCGAGAGCTAAACGCAGGGCCCTGGTCAGAATGTAATATGCCAATTGCGTATGTCCCTATAACAGTTCAAGCATCAGTCGAGCGCTGAGGCCACACCCATAGTAACCTTGAGCAGGAATCCACTGCAACCATAATATACCTTTAAGCCCCATCTCTTTGTAAGGGGCTGCAGTGGTCTAAGTAGACACACGCTAGTGGTGTGTCAGATATTAATAATGGTGTCTATGCTGGACGTGTTACGGTGGAACCTTTTATCTGCTGGCAGATGTCGCATTTCAAGACATAGTCTTTAGTCTGCTTTGTTAACCCAGGCCACCAATAGCATTGTTTCAACAAAGAAACAGTCACCATAACTCCTGCATGTGCAGAACCTATCCCTTTGTGTGCCTCTAGAATTGTAAATGTAAATGTAAAATGTAAATGTAGTGAATTTATATAGTGCTCCGCACGGGTCTCTCAGGTGCTGTGCACATACCGCTGTGGAACCCTTCCTGGCCTTTCCCTGTGAAGTGCCCACTCCTGGGCACCCCCAAGGTGAAGCCAGGCATCCTAGCGCTTTTGGGGCCGTTGTGGAGATTAAGCAAGCTATTGCCCAGAGTTGCAGAGTGGGACCTATGATTAGAAGAGGCACCGAGGCAAGAATTATCGGGTCCGGGGAAATTGAGCCCAAGACCCGCCAGGGCAGGAATTGAACCCTGGTCCGGGCCAGATCTCTGCATCAGGGTCAGCCGCTCTAACCATTGAGCCACACTTCTCCACTTATAATTAAATCTAACCTATGATCCATGTTTGAAATTACTCTATTCCCCACTCCAGGAATCTGAGCAAATAGAATGTTATTGGCGGAGTTCCTCAGGGCTCTTCTTTGAGCCCTGCACTCTTCAATTTGTACATGAGGCCGCTGGCTGATGTCGTCCGCCCATTTGGAATTAAGATCATCTCCTATGCGGACGACACGCAGCTGGTGGTCTCTATGACACAGGCAGCTAATTCATCTGCTCCGGGTGGGCTCAGAGATTGCCTGGAGGAAGTGAAGACCTGGATGTCCCTATCGTGCTTAAAATTGAATGGGGACAAAACTGAGCTTATGCTCCTAGGCCCTTCAAATCTTAGTCTCCATCCTTCCATGTGGCCATCAAGTCTGGGACCCCCCCCCCTGCTCCTAAAAACAGTATTAAGTTTACGTTCAATCCATAAAACTTTCAGCCACCTGTTTTGCCACTATGAGGATGTTAAAAAAAATTCTTGCTCTCCTCCCCTTGGAAGCTAAACAAGTGGCCGTACAAGGCTTAATTCAGTCACACCTTGATTTTAACAATGCACTCTATCTTGGCGCTCCTGAATCCACTTTAAGAAGGCTTCAGATAGTCCAGAATTGTGCAGCACGCATTTTACTTGACCTTCCCTGGAGAGAGTCAGTGAGGTCTGGACTGGTGTCCCTGCACTGGCTTCCGGTGCGCCAGAGAGTTATGTTTAAAGCTATGTGCATAGCTCACCAGGCCTTCTGGAACACCGGCCCAAGGATCACGCGGGACCTAATTTCTCATTATATGCCTAGTAGAAGCCTACGCTCTAGTCAGATTTTTCTGGCAACAGCCCCCAGAATTAAAAGAGCTAGAGCTGGAGGCAGAGCTTTTTCCCATAATGCTGCCAGAGCCTGGAACGCCCTCCTGTTGCATCTCAGAGCCAACTCTAACCTCACGTCCTTCCGTAAACAGCTGAAAACCTTTTTATTTCATCCAGTCTAAGTCCCCTTCTCTCCCTGTGTGGGCCACTGTACGGATTATGAGTATTCTTAGCGCTTGGACGCCTCCGGGCAGCAATTCGCGCTTTACAAATGCACATCATATCATATCATATCATATCATATCTAACTTTTAGGAGTAGTTGAGTGGAAACGTTTTTGGTAATGCTTTGCTGTTTTTGCATGAAGCAATGACAGCCACCATAATCTCACCGTCTATTCTAGTTTTCGAACGAGTGATTGCACCTACAGAAGCCGTACGTGGAGCCCCCTTTGCGACTTCACCAGCCAATGAATTTCCTTCAACGTGAACGCCATCACACTGATGACTCAGGGCCCGATTCACAGAACTAACTTAAGACAAAATCCTAAACTTACTACCATTTTTGTATTCACAGAAGGCACTTACTCATTTTGGTATTCACAGAAGACACTTACTCATTTCGGTATTCACAGAAGTTAGTAGTCCTAACTTTAGGACTTCTAAATGCCTTCTGTGAATACCGAAAGTCTTAAAAGTAGGATTTTTCTCAGTTTAGGAGTCCTAAAGTTAGGACTCCTAACTTTACTACTACTAAACTGAGAAAAATCCTAATTTTAAGGCTTTCGGTAGTCACAGAAGGCATTTAGGAGTCCTAAAGTTAGGAGTCCTAACTTTACTACCACTACATTGAGAAAAATCCTAATTTTAAGACTTTCGGTACTCAAATAAGGCATTTAGGAGTCCTAAAGTTAGGAGTCCTAACTATACTACTACTAAACTGAGAAAAATCCTAACTTTAAGACTTTCGGTATTCACAGAAGGTATTTAGGAGTCCTAAAGTTAGGACTCCTAACTTCTGTGAATACCGAAATGAGTAAGTGCCTTCTGTGAATACCAAAATGAGTAAGTGCCTTCTGTGAATAACAAAATGGTAGTAAGTTTAGGATTTTGTCCTAAGTTAGTTCTGTGAATCGGGCCCTCAGTGTATGTATCACGTGTGCCCTTAGTAGTTCGGTTTTCAACTCCACTACCTGTTGCCATATCATTTTATGCTTAATTGTGCCACCTTTTGCATCTTTCAACCTGTTTTGAACCCAGTGCTGCAAATATTCATTATATAACTGTACACAGTAAAATGAATCGCACACAATGAATCGCACACAATTCTCGATCCGTATTTACCAGTGCCAGTATCAGGGCCTTTAACTCTGCCAGCTGTGCCATACAGTCTCCTAGAGACTGTGTTTTTGTGCAACTGGGGTGGAACTTTCCATCCCGCATGCGACCTTTAACGATTGGGCATGCTGCGCTGTATTGTTGTTTACTTCCTATGGCCGGTTGAGCAGATCCCTCAGAGTAAATTATATATTCATACTGATCTAGAGGCATTATTTCATTTGGTAGAGGATATTCTTGTCCGTATTGTCGAAATGCTTGTGTCTTTTGATTTGGGTTTTACCTGTATTCTACATCTGTTGCAGTGAGAGAATTAGCCCATTGTATCCATCTCAGATTTAAGCCTTTAGCGTTAGAAACGCTTGCTTTTGTCGCAGCCTCTAAGGCTGGAACTGGAGTTACTACTATTATTCATTTCCCTTGAGCCAGTGCTCTTTCTCTCACTACAGCTGTCTGTACTGCAGGTAGAGTCTTTTCTGTAGATGCGAAGCTCATCGCAGCATTTGTGTACAATTGTGACTTGTATGCTATTGGTACTGTTTCACCTTCATTATATGTTAGATAGGTGTACCCAGACTGACCCGCAACTATACGGATCACCAGGTTGCGTACATTTACGAATGTCTGTAAGTGTTTGGAAGCTATCATGTCAGCTTGTAGGGACCGAAAGATATCTGTGTGTTCCTGTGTCCATTGTCTAACTGAAAAGTCAGGTTTTATTAAATCGTAGAAAGGTTTTACTCTTTCTGTGTAATCCAAAATGTATGTTCTACCAAAGTTTAGGAATCCCAGGATTGATTGTAATTTTTTTTATGATTTTGGAGGTTGGAGTAGTGCACATTTTTCAAAAAAATTGGCTGCCAGGCTTTTTTCTTCACTTGAAAGCTCATATCCTAAAAACAGGGCACTGAGGTGGGCAATTTTGGATTTTTTAAAGTTGAATTTGTAGCCCTCAGATGCAAATCCCCAAATGATGGTACTCACTCTGTTCAAGTGTTCCTCGAGGTCATCATCCGTTAGATAGATATTATCCACATAGGACAATGCGTCTTCATCCAAATTTTGAAGTAACTCAGTTACCCTGGCCGAAAACAACCCGGGCTGTACTTATACCCTCGGAAGAGAGGGCAAAATTGACGCTGGGACCATAGCGCTGAGAATAGTGTTAGATACCTGCTTTCAGGTGCTATATTTTGGCAGAAAAATCCATTTGAGATATCAAGTGTTGTTTTATATTTGTTCCGTACAATGTTATTCATTAATGCGGCACTGTGTGCATTTTGGACTGCAAATGCCTTAGTGCAAGTGTTTAAATGTCTGTAATCTAAAACTGCACAATATGAATTGTCAGGTTTCATAACCGGAAACACAGGATTATTCATCAATGAGGTGCAATTTTCGATCACCCCTTGGTATTCAAGTTGATCTAAGATCTCCCTGACCTGTTTTTTAACTTCTTGCTTTATTGGATACTGCCTCTGTGCAGTTGGAGTATTTTTAAAGGAATTATGTGGTGGATTGAATCCTCATTCCATTCAACATGATTTTTGTATAATGCAGGGTCTTGCGCTATCTCCAACTCCTGCGCATATGTGTGCTTTAGGTGGGTGGGAATATGGTCTGAGAATGCTGGTAAAATTACAGTTTCTCCTTTAGGGCAATCCATGACGAATGCTGGCGGCCAATCTTGTTCAGCTAACAAAATGTCATAGCCAAACATCAAGTTCTCCAAAAAGAGACCTCTAACTGTCTTAAATGTGTCCCCTCCATCTGGAGCGTTATTTCATATACTTTATGTGGGACACTCAACCTAGAATCAGGTGTTTCTACTGTGATATAATCATTCAAGTCCGCTGTCACCGGAAATTCCATCAGGTTCTGACAAGCTATTGTTACTTCTGCTGCACTGTATAGCATCGTCAGAGCCCATTCCCCGTTATGTAGTCGAGTCCTCAGAATTCTGGGCATGTCTGATCTTCAGACCTGAAATCTTCTTCTTTTTAAACTGTGGCTTTTGCTTTGGTTTCTTTTCTTTTTTAGAAGTGTAATCTTGAGCGTGTTGCTTGTCTCTGGACTTTGTACGCTCTTCTTGTCTGTCTGACCCTTCTTCCCTCTCTGAGTTTTTCGGTGAACCCTGAAAGGAACGAGAGGAACATGTATCAGTTTCCTGATACCTGTCAGGTTTCCTAATATTATTCGTATTCCTAAGGTTATACCTCTTTTCAGAGGGCTCCTGTGGAGGAGATCTGCCTCTGGATTGAGATCTGTTTCCTTTAAAGTTTTGTTATTTTTTATTGTCCAACTTCTTCTTTGTTGAAGCAGGTATCTGCTTGGAAGTGTCCTTTTCAGGACTGCCCATCAGTTGTAGTTTTATAGCTTTCCCACCCAAACGTTCTCTGCCTAATTCTGCATATGCAGTTTCAATTATTTTGGGTAGTTCGTGTTCTTGTTCTAAAGGACTGAACTCCCTTAGGCGTTGGCGGATAGCGACTGAAGCGGCTGATACCTAGGCAAAGTTACCTAGTAACTTCATCCCTAAGTTCAGGGCAGGCTCTGCTCCGTACTCATTTTGTATTTGTCTCAATACATCTGGTATCATTGCTAATTATTGCATACCATGAGTTCTGATATAAATGGCAGCAAAGACTGTACCACAAGTGGTACAATCCTCTATTTGTGGTGTTATGCCCATGGGCAAGCAGATTGCTAGCATTCTGTGTTTCTCATATAGGGTAGTATTCAGAAACTGCCTCCAGCTGTGTTATTTTCTGAGCTAACTAGAGTGGCATTTGTTCACGTTTTGTGGGCATTTTACCCATCACCACGTGTAATGTTTGTGGTGTGATTTCAGTTGTTGTACTCTGAGCTTGAGTTCCATTTGTTGCAACTATTGCTGGATGGACTGTAAGTGTCCTCATGAAAAATTGCGTCAAGTTTCTGTATATTTTTATCAATTCTTTGTGTTGTGTGAGTAAGTCTCCTGGTGGCATTGTTTCAATTCAGTAACAACAAAAGAGTGAGGAGAGAGGGAGAGTCAGCATGAGGAATACCTCTTATTTAAAAGAACCCTCACTCACCAACCTAGTTGGTGACATGCTTCATCATTGGGTTCCCACCAGAGAGGCCAAATGCCTCCCTGGTGTGCTACAATGCCTGAATTACAGCAGAGCGGGTAGTTGTGATGTAGTGTCAGTGCAGCGGTGAAATAGTGCAAGTTAAAAGATGCCATGGTTTATTCCCAGAATAATTTTAATGGTGGAAAACCAGGTGTTGGAAATGGGATCTCTGGTCGGCTAAGGCTTGCGCCAAAGCCATGCAGAGACCACCACTCTAGTCAGGGCAAGGAAGTTACACGCCAAAGATAACCCCTGCTCACCCCCTTGGTAGCTTGGCCCGAGCTGTCAGGCTTAACCCGGAGGCAATGTGTAAAGTGTTTGCGCATCACACACACAACAGCAGCAACACACTAGGCACACCACAAAAGGACTCAACACAAGGTTATATAAAAATAGCCTTTGTATTATCGCAAACACCTAGAATAATAATCACACGATGTACACTGTGCCAACTGGCACCAGGCAGTATTTACAGGGGATTATTTACACCTGGCCGGGCCAATCGGGCCACGGTCAGAACCTTCAGAAATGCACAAGTAAATCATACATAACGCACAACCAGTAACTACTGGCGAAATACTGTACTGAGAACTAGATCCTCTAACATAAAACATGGGATACCTAAATCATATCAGGCATGAATCTCATTAGCCTAAACCACCTTAGGTTAGGCATAATTAGCACACAAACACATTATGCAATAATCATATGAGGCAATAGGCCTCGCAAGCATAAACACAGTGTGCCCCAATCGGGGGCACAATGCACTGAAACTGGCCCTAGGCCAACTGACCTTTCACAGGGGCTCAAATGCCCTATGTCCTGCAAAGTCAGGGCTGGCTGCAAAAGCAGCAAAAGCTAAGTGCGCAAAGCACTGGGGCGTAGGCAGGAGTATATCTCACTCCTTGCTCTCCTTATTGCCACAACATACCCCAAAACATCGCAGCTGCCTGCGCTCTTGCAGGGCAGCTGGGGAGGACCAAACGGCACTGGACCTACACGTGCCTAATCAACCCAGGGCCGCTGCGGGGACTCCTCCGGGAATGTGGGGAATGAAACACACATGCCCCCAAGATGCAGTTGCCCGCAACGGAGGCGCAACTGTGAGGAGCGGGAAACACTTCACGTTTCAGCTGTCTGCTATCAGATGGGGCAGCTGGAAAGAATCAACCATGCACTGGCCCAGGGAGGTGGGCACCGACAATGTGCCCCGACACTCCCCCCAACCACCATGCAGCTGAGCCCCACTCACGGGCTCTTGTCTGACTGCTCCGGTCCCGGCAGGCTTCTCCCTCACGCAGTGGAGGCTTCCAATCTCCCTTGATGTGGCGGAAATCCCTTGCGGCGGGGGCAGGCGCCGGCAGTGTGCCTCAGGCCCCCTCTGCCTTACTCGCTGATGGCAGCTGCACTTGCGGGGCTCTCTCCACTCACGGGAGCCCCGCGCCACAATCAGCTCTCGCTTCACCCGGTCCCCCTTCTTGGGGCCGGGACTTTGGTAGACACGTGGGGCTCTCCTCCAGTCACGGCAGCCCCGCCTCCAAACCGGCACAAGTGCACCTGACTTCCTGTCCCGGCTGGACCTCGGGTGAAGCTCCGCCCACGTCCAGGCACGGCTGCCTGGCTTCCGCGTTGCGTTGGCGGCACTTCTTCTCCCCGGGCCACGAAGGTGATTTCTTTTTTAGATTTCGGCAATGCGGGGTAGGCTACTGCTCTAAAACAAAGGCAATTGCGGGGTGGGCACCCACCAGTGGAGCAGAGATGCAGGGTTGGTTCCTGCTAATAAGTCATCAATGCGGCACGAATGCGGGGTGGGCACCCGCTCGTAAAATGTGCATAAAGCGGGGTGGGCACCCGCTAGGTAATTAAGTGTGAATGCGGGGTGGGCACCCGCCAATAATTAAATCCAAAGTGCGGGGAATCCCCAGGCAGCCGCCCAGTGCTGCAAATTAAAAATAGAAGCACTCTCTAAGCGCTAGGGCAAAGTCTCCAGCACTCCCCCCAATACAGGGAAAGCACTCCCAGGAAGGAAAGTCCAAAGTTCAGGGGGCAAAGGCTGGGCCCAAGCAGGCCAGCACACAGTGCCCTCCAGCAGGGAGGCAGTCCCTTGTGGCAGTTCCTCCTGGAGCCCAGCAGCAGCAGGCCTCCCCAAGTCAGGAACAGCACACAGACATGGGGTCACAGCCCCTATATTTATACCAACATTTCCTTTGTGTCACGGCACAGGGCTTGGGGACACCAGTCAGAACTGGTTTAGGGGGGATTTGGAGCACTTTGTTTGCCAAGCTCCTCTTCCCCTTTGTCAGTTGGGGGCTCACCATCAGACACACCACAGGGGGGCGGAGCCAGCATTCACTAGGGAAGCACCATCCTATTCAGAGTCAGGGGATTACCCCTCCCACCACTCCTACTCCAGGTGTCTCATTCAGCTCAGCGCTGACTCACCCTGCCCCTCCTGGAGTCACCCACACCTCTCAGCTCCTGTCACTCACAAGCCAGACTTGCAATTCACATCAGGCAGGCAGACACATAGCGCACAGAAATGCCAACTTCTAAAAGTGGCATTTCTCCACCAGTCACCATAAATCTGCGCACACCATTGCACAGCATTTATCCTCACGAGTTCATACACACAAAACTCGACCCTGCACTCCTCTCATACCAGGAATTACCATGGACACACTTATCCCCCACGCATTTCTATGGGACGTCAGGCCAACCTTTCAAATGTAACACTGAGAGCTCACGCACTTTACACTGGACCACAGCCTTAAAGTGCCTAGAGGCCTAAAACAACCAACACTACACAGGGAAAAGGCTAGGAGACAGGCAAAAATTTTAGGGGTGAACCGGCCATAAAGGACCAAGTCCAACACCAAGTATCATTAAAAACAAGTGAGACGGACGCTAGCTGTCTGGCTAAATTGACCAGGAGCATCCAAATTAGACTAAGTGTAGTTGGTGGTCAACATGTTTCAGCGTTAAGAAGTGCAATATGCAAAGTATTTGTCAGGACCGGACCTCCACGGCAGTATGCGTACGCTAAGGCGCACGCTAACCTGTGGAGGGATGCAAATGGTAAATTCACGGTTTTACCACGGGGGCCTTCTGGAGTTCCAAAAAGCCAGCGGACTCTGTAAGAGAAAACACATATAAAACACACACAACAATACGGTGAGTTGAATGGTATCTCTTGACAAGTAATCAAGAGGTCTTGTGTGTTTGCAACCTCGTGCTGTTAAATACCAATCAAATCTTCCAGGTATTAAAATGAACACCTCAATTTCAGGCACTCGTGTCAGTCAGGGTGAAAATCGTACTGCCACTCCGTGTAACCATATGCATACAGAGGGGTTGCTGTTAAGGGTAGCACCCAATAACCTCTAGCAGGAAATAAGCATCGCAAGCGGGCGCGAGCATGCAATACGCGACCCGGAACAGGAAATAACCATCGCGAGCGGGCGGGACAAGTGAAAAACAAGATGGCCACGCCCATTAGCGACTGCATGGGCAAGTTAGCAATATATTTTCCTGCGAGCACGCAAAAACACATCGCAAACGGGCGGGACAAGCATCTCCACATCTTCGCGGAGTTTCCGCATGCTCGCAGAGATTTGTTACAATTTTGCGGAGATTTGCTTAACGCGACTACGCAAATTTCGGCTTTTGATGTTAAATATCAGCTACAAGATGCTCAACAAGATTATTGCCACCCACCTCCTGACCATACTCACCAACCTGGCTCACCCAGACCAGAGTGGATTTATATCATGCTGTAGCACTTCTACCAACATACAACACCTCTTGCCTCTGGTCTCCAAACTAGACATATATGTGCAACCTGGGGTAATATCGATTGAACTACACAAAGCCTTTGACACTATCAGGTGCTTATATCTGGCTGCTGTGATGTCCAAAATGGGATTTGGACTGACTCTGATCATATGGTGTTTGGATAAAATATTGATTAAAAATATTGTGATACAAAAATATTGTGTCAAGAATGTTGGGATGTCAAAAATATAATTGGCAGGAATATCAAGGTAAATATATAATTTTAAGTGTTGTTTTTAATATCGTAAATATTATCGATTTGGAAAATATTGTATGTAATATTGTTTGTAAGGGATATTTTGCATGTAATTTATTGTAGCTTGTTTTATTCTATGTGGTTTGTTTTTTGTATTTTTAGTCAGAATATTAATTAATTATGAAATTGTTGAAATTTGTGTTTTTAGTTCTATTAATGTATGAAAATAATGAGTTTTGTTTTGCAGCGGGTTATTGGGTTTTTCGGGGATAAGTGTGGGGATATTTTTAATAAGTGAATATTTTAATTTAATGTGAATAATAATTATTTTAATGATACGCAAATTAATATTGTCCAAATTATAAATACAGTGTGTTGCAGTAATATATTTTATAAATTATAATTTTTTGTTAATTAATATACACCTATATCAATTATAAAAAAGTAAAAAATAATATTTTATTGTAAATATTAAAATACGTATTTTCATAACTTTTTTTAATTGGATAATATATACATATTTCATTTATAAAAGAAAATAATTTTTATTCTACTAAAAAATGATTGGAGATTAAATATCATTTAATTTTTAGTTGAAAATTATACTATTGCAAAAAGTAGTTTTTTACATTTATATTTTAAGAATTAGTGATTACTTTTTTTATTTTTATGATTGTTAATTTTGCATTATGATTTATTTTTCATCGTATGGGTCTAAGTTTAGTAATAGTTGTAAATTCTTTTTAGAAACTTCATTATTTATCAATAGTGTTAAGATTTTTTTTATATTTTAATGTTTAAATATGAATATATAGGTTTGAAGTTTTGGTTAGAGTGTTCTTTAATTGAATTTAGTTTATTTTCCATATTCAAAATTTTGTGTTAGTAAAGAGTAATGATTGTGTATATAAAATCTTAGGTTTGGAGCATCTTGTATAAAATGTTTTAGATTGTAGTGGGAATAGTAAATTCCACCTCTTTAGTGTCCAACACCTTCCACCAATTGGGCTAGATTGGAGAGGGAATAGTAAATGCAACCCTACTAGTGTCTAACACCTACTCCAAATTGGTGTAGGGTGAAGTGGAAATAGTAAATGTCACTCTTTTAGTGTCCAGCACCTTTCCAAAATTGGTATAGATTGGAGTGGGACTAGGAAATGTCAGCCCTTTAGTGTCCAACACTTTAATAAAAAGAGTTTATGTTGGAGTGTGATTAATTAATTTCATAATTTTAGCTTGAAATACGTTGTTTAAACCTGTAACCTGACTGGGATCTGCTTTGGCCTTATCTGGTTTTTAAGGAAACCTGTGTTCCTTCTTCCGGCTCCTTATCGGAAGATGGTAGTCCATGCACTTATAACATCCCAGCTGGACTACGCTAATGCATTTCACTGGGGCCTTCCCCTGTACCTTCTTAAGTAAGAGGCTCCAGTTGGTGCAGAACGTTGCAGCTCAGCTCCTGCTCAACGATCCTAGGAATGTTTCTGCTAAGCGCCATCCTAAGATGTTACATTGGCTTCCCATATGGGCCTGAGTAAACTTTAAGGGATTGGTGCTAGCCCATAGAGCTTTTTATGGTATAGTCCCTAAAAATCTATCCAAGTGACTCTCCCATTATCATCCTTCCAGAACCCTGTGTTTGGCTGATGCATTATTCGCTATTGTGCGGAAGACGAGGTGGAAGAGATGCGGAGGCACTTCCTTCTCGGCATTAGCTGCTGTGAGTTGGAATGTCCTTCCCTTGTATCTTTCGACGACCAGGAATTTGGGCTCTTTTAAACATGGGCTGAAAACTTTGCTTTATAATGATGGCTTTTATATTTTATCGCTCCTCTGGCAATACCTGGGGCCTATTGAACCGGGGGCACCTAGACACTCTACAGAGTAGCTGCACGCTTTGCAAGCTTAATTTGATTTGATGTGAATTGCTTTTGCATGGAGCAGCAATAGTTTTTGTTGTTTAATAAGTATTCTGTGTGTTTAAAAATATAATAAAAAATAGTTAGTTGTATGTTTGTAATAAATAATATTATTAATGTCATATTTTCATATACGTAAGCCAAGTAACACATTTTTCTAAATGTATTTATGTTTTCAGATTTAATTTAATTTATATTTTTACATTTTTAAGCATATATATTTCAAAGGAAAAATAAACATTTATAAATAGATAAATAAATATAACATATTTAATAAATTTTATTATTTCATAAAAAATAAATCATATTTAAATTTTAACTTTTTTTCTTGGTTTGACTTTTCGGATCTTTCCTACATCACTATATATACATATTTTCAACATCATTTTATGGTTTATTTAATATGTAATAAATAATTGTAAATATTTTATACTAATATTTAATTGATACTTTACATTTTGTTGCATTTTAAAAAATATTTTCTTGCATGTTTAACATTTTTTAACATTTTCAAATACATAGTTCAACAGTTTTACATTTTACCTATCTATTTCTTTGGGGAGATATTCTTTTTTAGTTTCATTTAGCTGGTATTTTTTTACTGCTACCTTTTATTCTGTACTTTAGTCATGTGATATTTAGACGATTTTCTGGGATCAAGGTTTCGGCAATGTGCTGCTGTTCGTCAAAACAGGTAAGTAGGAGGATGTAGGAGATTACTTATAGTGTTTTTTGTTGTTTTTTCGTACATTTAGGGCCCATTACAATCCTGGTCAGATGAGCGTCTGACTGACATCGTAGTGGAATAGAATCTGCTTTTAGTCAGCAGTTCCACTCACAATATTAGGATGTGACTGCCTTACTGCATCTTGTGTGGTGGCTCGAAAAGGGTGGAAACATTTATGTTTTCAAACATCCCTGCACCGTGTGGCAGGCACCATGCGGTCCTGCCATATGGTGCAGGGATGTTTGGGGGGGCACGATAGATGCCCCCCAGGCCCCATAGCGGAGGGACAGGGTGGAAGGGGGTCCTGCTAGGGGCCCCCAAAGTAATTTTCATGGCAGGCGGACCACCATGAATGGGCAGGTGGAAAGCAACATCGTAATCCCAACAGCGGAGCCAAGGCTTACTCCGCTGCCATTTTGTAATTACAATTCTGCCCGCCGCCCCAACGGGCTCTGTAAGTCTGTCAGAAGCAGAGCAGAATTCCCCCACGGGTTTCCCTTCAACCACCCGTATCATAATAAGGCGGTTGGACGGAAACCTATGATGTCGGGCGGAAAGCCTCCAATGAGCTATCAGATGGCTTTCCGCCTGACATCATAATGAGGGCCGTAGTTGGATTAAATGTAATGTGGAGTTTCCATACACTGTTCTAATGTTATATTATGGTTTGTTATATTATGCTATGTTACGTATTTTATGATGATTCAGTGTAATGTATATGAATTTTTGGGAATGTTATGTGTTTTGCAGGTGGGTTTTCTTGCTTACTTTACAGGTTTTTGTCAACAAACGTGTCCTGTGTGCATTGGGAGTTATCTTTTTTTTTTAAGGATATCACTTTAGGTTTTTATTAAACCAATATTTTTGGCTTTGATTTTCTTTTTTGAGGGTTTCCAGGAGGGTTTCTTTTTTTAATTACTTTTGGGGGTTTCAATGGTCCCTACATACTTTGGATTGCTTCAAGAGATTTCTATTGGATTTGGTAAATATTTGCATTTTTGAGGGGCTTTTTGTAAAATATTTTCCCATTTTTGGTGGAATATTATTTTTGACTATGTGGATACAGGAGTACAGAAGAAGATCTGCAGCTACTGAAGTGGCAGTCACTCCAGAACCCTGTGCGCTCATTCTATTACAAAGAAGTCTGATAGACCATGAGCAACAACTACTGTTTTAATAGTGTTGAAGAAAGGAAACCATATTCAGGATAATAAACACAATCCTTGTCAAAGTAAACTACAAAAGTTAGATCCAAAGCAGCAAGGTTTAACTTAGAGCAATGTGTAAAGTATTTAGGCAGCACAAAAATGGTAATGAAGTGAAAACACAATACAAGAAAAATCCCAAACCAATTTAGAAAATAGAGTAAATGTTAATTAATAAAATGATACCAGAATTACAAAAATAAAATCAGTATAACCAGAGGTATTGAATTACATTTTTAGTGTCAATAGCACCAAGAAGCAGAAAGCACTTCCTGAGGTATCTAGTCATGCTGCAGAAAGCACTTCCTGAGGTATCTAGTCATGCTGGACCCGGACTAAGTGGCTCATTAGGATGACGGGCGGAGGCACAACCGCGGTGCTGGTGGTGCCGGAAAATTAGCTTTTCCGCAGTCCAGCAGCGGTCTTTGCGCCCGCCATATTACAATGGGCAAAGGTAGCCCATTTTCTGTCCACTGTGGAGCGACATGAACCGCCAGAAATTTGCACCCGCCACCGCGGCGGAGGGAGCCAATAGAGACCCACCACTGTGCGGAATGACGTCCCGTCCACCGTACAAATCACGATGCCCCAAACAACTCATCAGACCACAGCTGAGAAACCACCCACCTGGAGATGGCGGAAGCACGACAGCAGAGTGCGAAACCAGACTCCCGGTCCCCTCCACCCGGTCCGGACCGCAGTGGATCCAGCTCTTCAAGCCATTCCGGTGCTGTACCTGATCCATTACCAGCAAATAATGCACAGCCGTGGACAACGCCGAAGGTACGCAATTACACAACTCCGCACACAACCACAACACACAACTCTTGTGCTGATATACAGTTTCTGTCCACATCAGACACTCTGGTGGAGATAGGAACATATCCCCCAGTGTACCCACACATGTCCTACCTGTCAGAAACCCACAACTCCGCATCTAGGTCACACATCAACCGCAAAACACTGCAATGTCCTGGTCACGCCACCGCAGCAGTCAACTCGCGGGAAAACCTGCGCACAATGTAGTAGGCCAGGCCGGCGCAAGGCATGGGCAGTCCACAAAGAGTTAGAGGGCTCCACCTCCACCCTGCACACACTACACTTGCCACATCCATTTGGGAACATGATGTGTGCTCCTCCTGTGCCTTCCCGCACAATTCATCTGCCAGGATGTAGCAAGGCCCTGAGCCTCACACACCAAAGGTCAAGGGAGCCTGTCTTGGAAGGTGGGGGTGAAGAGGAACACCCTGCACAGAAGCTCAGGGGCTGGCCAACCCTCCTCCTCACACCTACCTCCCACTCATGTGAAGCAAACTGAGCATAATCACAAAATGAAGACTCACACTGCCTATGAACATCCACTGAACTGTTCACACTACCTGTCAAGTCACACACAAACACCCAACACTGACACCCAGACATAAACTTCTACCATAGCTCAGCAGCAATGGAGGACAATGAATGGGCCAGCCAAAAGTGAAGTGGGGAGTGCTGGAAAACCATAATATAGCATCTGTACATCACATGCAAGAGAAGGAGCATATCACACCAACGTAGGCCATCAAATCAGACATGGGTGGCACAGTGAGTGAAATTAAACCAAAGTGACCTCTGTGCAACAACTCAGGGATACATCAAGGCAAGCCATGCATAGGCACAGGAATGATAGGAAGTGTCTGAAGTCATACAGTGACCAGCCACACATCTGTCTCAACTTACTTGTGTATGTCATCGGTACAACACACATGGCCCACTGACACACTCCTTGACTGTCAAACACAAGTAGGACCTTCACACATACCCATCCTCTACCCACCTCACACCTGCAGCACTCAACACCTGTGAGAAACACACATAATGGTCAAAATGGTGTCCTGTTAGGTCAATGACAACCAATCACACTCTCTGGGGTGCATCCACAAACATCACACTCACACTCAGGGATGTATGGCCCAATGCAGACACAGAAACAATAGCCAAACACAAAGCTCACAAACAACATACACAGAAGTACAACAAGCCCAAGCATGGGCAGCCAAACAATGGAAAGCAACGTGACCCTAGACAGAACAGGAGTATACAACATTGTCACTCAGGGCCAATGTGTAGACACCATACCCCAACACAAACAAGAATTGCAAAATCAGAAATCAATCATGAGCACTAACTGGGATCAATGGGACAATCATTTAACACAGACGGATACACCACACCACCCATCAAGTGGACAAGGTGCCATATTGTACCACAAGCATGCACAATCCTGAAAAGTGACAGGTCAAAAATAGGAGGACAAACCACCAATGTGCACTCAAAACAAGCCCAGCAACAAGAATCCACCTTGCTGCCTGTGACAGACACACGAGTAATACACACCACACCTGCAACACACATCTGAATGTATCATACAGCAACAACCACTCACACACACCGTCATGCAAATAGAATATTACACACACATAACATCTGTCAGTAGAGAAAGCCAACACAGGCCAAACACTGCATTCATCCACAACAAAAACACAACAGATGCACAGACCAATCCATCACGATGAAAACTCAGCTGCACATCAGGGGGATGCACAACAAGCAAGTACAAGGCAACATACACTGACAACACTGCATGCACACCGACCAGTGTGTACACACCAACCAAATTAGTAGTACACACATCTGAGTCCCATACCATGTACTCCCACAGCACAAACCATCACAGCACACAGAGAACATCACACTCAGGAAGGGTAGCAGTACCTCAGCAAACACACATGCAGCTTAGCCATCACCCACAGATGCACAACTCAGAGACATCCAGGTGCAAACAACATGACCAGTGCACTGTGCTGCCCAAACATTTGCACTGCACATAAGCAACCATGACAACCAACCAGTACAAGAAAATAAGACATAACTAATTGGGAAACTGTCCTGAGTAGCACATTGATCCTGTACACAGATCAGCCTCACACAGCATAGTGTCACACTATGAAGTGGTGGGGAGGCTCAAACACTGGCAAGCCATGGAGTGTAATACATGAGATTTAAGTAGTGTGTACTTCAGTAGTGGACAGGTGAGCAGTGTACAGTACACAAACACATAGAGGAGTTACTCACAATGTGTAGGCATCAGAAGCACATATAGGGGATGGCATGACTCCACATACCACATACCATACTGGAACCCAACATGGGTCAAGTGACAGCAATGTATGAGAAAATTTACAAATAATGTCAGTGTGGCGGAGCAGGTCCGCACAGTGAGCACAAACAGTAACAACACACATGGCTGATCAACAAAACACAACACACTGCATACTCACAACTGGCAACAACAACAAGTAGAGTGCAAGGACACACCAAGACACTGCACATTGCCCAACCTACAACTCCTACATGTGCCCACAATCTGAAGCACATGGCAGACAATTTAAACAAACAGGCACTCATTACCTGGATCATACATGTGTGCAGTTGGCATTGTAGGGGCACACACACATCAACACTACTGACAATGACAGCTTAATCACATTGTATTACCACTCAAGTTCACATACTCAAATGTACCCATGTGACCAGGAAGACAGGCCATCACAAGATGACCATACATCAACACTTCTGTTCACACAGCAAGAATGATCACACAAATATGATGGGCCCTGGCCAGGCTGCAAGTAATACTGTGGATATAATTCACCTTTGTTCTGGTATTGCATCATAACATGACATGTGTACAATTTATCAAACATGACCATATGATGAGTATGATGATAGGAGAACATCACAAACACCCATCATTGCACCCTCAAGCCTCAGAATGAAGAAAAACTAAAGTGCCCCTCACCACTGACAAACCCTGAAAAAGGTAAAAGAAGCAATTGGCAATGTTAAAGTGGCATACAGAGCATTTGTCACATGCAACCATACCCATGCAGAAAACGTTTTTATTTAGCAAGGACACTGACAAGGTAGACAACAGGAGTAACTGTCATTATTACATATCACCATACATATCACCAAGACAGGCATGAAAAGTAGAAAACAGCAAGGCCATTGGCCAGTCCATAGTGCAAAGGAGGGACATGTATGCATGAGAACCTGCTCAGGGAATGGGCGTCCAAAGTTACAAACAGCAAGGCCAGTGGCCAGTCCATAGTTCAAAGGAGTGACATGTGTGCATGAGAATCTGCACAGGGAATGGGCATCCAAAGTTACAAATAGCAAGGCCAGTGGCCAGTCCATAGTGCAAAGGAGGGACATGTGTGCATGAGAACCTGCACAGGGAATGGGCACCCAAAGTTACAAACAGCAAGGCCAGTGGTCAGTCCACAGTGCAAAGGAGGGACATGTGGGCATGAGAACCTGCATAGGGAATGGGCATCCAAAGTTACAAACAGCAAGGCCAGTGGCCAGTCCATAGTGCAAAGGAGGGACATGTGAACATGAGAACCTGCACAGGGAATGGGTGACACCGTACACTGCCATGGGAAGCAACACAGCCCTGGGGATACAGATGGGCAGTCCAGGCTGGTGGGAGAGATGACTTTGGGAGGGGGGCTTTGCCTCAGACTTGGCTGTCAGTTGAACTGGGAGGTGGCTAATGTCAGGGACCATTGGAGGACTGGACTGGGGAGAGGGAGGACCAGCTGAGATAGAGGCATCAGTGGCTTTGTGAGCCGGGGGGTTGCTTGGACCGGGTGGCATGGTGGCACAGGGAGGCGGAGACATGCTGCTGTGGGACACAGTGTGAGAGGAAGAATGTGGAGAGCTGCCTTTCCACTTCTTGGGGATTTAATAGGAAATAATTGTTTTGGTAGGAGTGGGAAGTGGGGCAGGCACAACAGCCTCACTCTCCACCAAAGGTGCATCAGGTGCAGGTGTTGGCCCTCCCTCTGGTGATTTGCTGGATCTGGTGGTATGCTTGGCCTGTCCTTGCCTTTTCCCCTGTTGAGCAGGTGAACCCCCCACAGTGCCCTTCTGTCCCGGCTTCACAGGGGTGTGGGTGGGAGTTGAGGTTGTGGGTGAATCTGCCTTAGAGAGCTGTTTCTGTGGTCTCTTTGCAGGCACCAGCTTCACAGCAGGCATGGCAACTGTTTGCCTGTCTTTGGGAGCAGGTTTTGGGACGAGAGTGTCCTTGGATGGGGCTGATTTTGATGCATGTGAGCCTGAGGCCTGCTTCTTGGCTTGATGCCCCTGAGTGTCACCTGAAGGGCTTTTGCCCTTGCGCTCCAGTGTGACTTTTTTGGGTTTTTGGGATGGTGCCTGCGCTCTGGCCCGGTTGGAATGCTGCTGTTTTGTGCTTCGTGTGGAGTACGTGGAGCCTGAGGGCTGTGGTGTGTGGTCACTCTAGTTAGATGTTGCCACTGGCAGGGTGGTTGCAGAAGGGACTGGGGATGGACTCTGAGCCTGTGACAGCTGAATGGCTCCCTGTCAAATTGGGCAGTAACTGTGCAGGCCAGGGGGGCTCACACTGAAGTTTAACATTGGCCATGAGAACAGTCACATCGATGTACAATATGAGAGGGCAAACAGTGTCTACACATGCGAGTCAGTACACATTATGAAAAAAATGGAAGGGGGATGTTTCTGAAGTATAACAATCTGCTGTGTCATATGGGAATTTCCACCAAGAGTCTCATCCTCAGGCAATTCACTCTTTTGCATACTGCTCACAGATCCATGGTGGCAAGACAAAGTCAAACACACTTCCATCAGTACCCTCTGGATGGAAAGTCTTTGTAATGTCACAAATGATCATGTGAAAACCTCATGGACTCAAACATCCATTAGCACAGGCAATGTCTGTTCTGACTTCCATTTTCCAAACTTGCGGTGTCGCTATATGGCTGCAAAAACACTGCATGTCCCTCCCATCATGAAATGCAGCCCAGGAAATATGTAATGGCATGGCTTTGTTGGTGACACACCGCAGGGCCAGGCGGTCGCTCCCATGATCGTGCATCTTTTAATTGCATCCAATGACCGGCCCCGCGGTAGCAGAGCACGCCTATTGCGATTTTCAAAAGTGCATTTGTATACTGTGATCGCGGTTCCCATTGGCTGTAAGGGCATGGGCATTGACCGGTGACACACCGCAGGGGCAAGGCGGTCGCTACCGCAATTTGGCCACTTGAAATTGGTGCCCATGGCCGTGATTGTGGTGCCGGAGCACGCCAACTGCCATTTTCCAATGTGTATATCACTAGCGCAATTGCGGTTCCCATTGGCTGTGACACACCGCAGGGGCCAGGCGGTCGCTACCACAAGTTGGCTGCTTGACATTGGTGCCTATGGCCGTAATTGTGGTGGCGGGCACACCAACCGCCATTTTCCAATGTGTGTATTACTACCGCAATTGCGGTTCCCATTGGTTGTAAGGGCATGGGTATTGGCGGTGACAAACCGCAGGGGCCAGGCGGCCGCTACCACGATTTGGCCGTTTGACATTGGTGCCTATGGCCGTGATTGTGGTGGCGCAGCACTCCAACGGCCATTTTCCAATGTGTATATCACTACCACGATTGCGGTTCCCATTGGCTGTAAGTGCATGGGCATTGGCAGGGACACACCACAGGGACCAGGCGGTCGCCACCGCAATTTGGCTGCTTGGCATTGGTGCATATGGCCATGATTGTGGTGGCGTTACACGCTTATGGCACCTATGGACACATCATGCTGTAGCAATGGCAATGGCCAGTTCTCAACATTGAACAGTAGACACGTACTATGAATCATGCCACCAGATAGTGCAAACCAATGCTAGTGTTACATTAAACTCACTGATGCCTACACATGCCATGTCAGTGCACAGGATTACATGCATTGGCATGTACTCCCTCACATGTCACTTATGATATTGTTGTGCATGTACACAGATCTGTGTTGTGATGGACTCTCAAATATGTACACATGTTAATGTGTGAGATGGCTAAGCAGCACACAGTAATGAAGGTCTGACTACATAATATGCCTATTTCACTGTGTACATTGATGAGCTCCTGCACATACTTGATCTCTGTGCACACACTGTGCTCATTGTGTTGTCAATGTGTGCTTTGTCCAACTTATGCAAGAAGGTGTGGCAGGTACAGCAGCTATGTAGAAGCCAGCTGTGTTGCTGTTTCACACATGTGCTGTGTCAACTACTCTCAGGGCTGGTGACACTAGATGTTGAAATGCACCTTTTGGCATTCACAATAGTCTGCATCTGATTTGGGGGTATTCACTGTGTGAATACTGGACAAGTGTACGACTAGTTTAGATCAAGGTGTCCCTACATGTTACTTGTGCTGAAAGCTGTATTCATGCCAGTCAGTGTTGGTGCTGTGTCAGTCAAAACGTAAGATGTTGTACCCATCTCAGAGGGGAACTTAATTAACATGTGTTCCCTTTCATCTCACCTAGTAGGCGACCAAATGTGCCTCGTCCATTCACAGTGCTTGCGGACATGGAGGATGAGGATATCATATGTAAATTCCGTTTGGATCGACCTACCCTTCAAGACCTATGTGCTCTGTTGGCGCCCCATCTGAGGCCTCGCAGAACCTATCCGACTGCTTTGACACCAGCGTGTTAGGTGATGGCGGCCCTGCATTTCTTTGCAACTGGTTCGTTCCAGTACACGGTGTCCAGCACAGGTGGGGTGTCTCAACCAATGTTCAGCATGGTGCTACGTGATGTCCTGACCGCTATGATGACCTACAAGGACAGATACATCCATTTCCCCAGGAGGAATGAATTGGCGGCTGTGAAGGGTGATTTTTATGACCTTGGCTGCGTCCCTAATGTTGCTGGTGCCATACACTGCACACATGTTGGCCTGGTTTCACCACAGGCACGTGAGCACATCTATAGGAATAGGAAGCATTTCCATTCCATCAATGTGCAAGGAGCATGCCAGCCGGATATGATAATCTCACATGTCTGTGCCAATTTTCCAGTTTCAGCCCATGACTCCTACATCCTGCGTAACTGCATCGTACCACAGCTGAAGTCAAATCTGCATACAGAGCATGCGTGGATTGTGGGTGAGTACGCAGAGTCAAGTAGTGTGCTGTATGTGTGACATACTGTCCTCTGCCACAGTTATGGTACAAAATTGCTCTGTGTGTCTCACACCTAGGTGACTCTGCATATCCCAACCAGCCTTGGTTGCTGAGCCCATTGAGGAATCCCAGGACCCCAAGTAAAGTCCGCTACAATGATGCCCATGGGAGGGCACGTCCTGTGGTGGAGCGTACTTTTGTTCTCCTGAAGTCTCAATTCCGGTGCCTGGACAGGACCGGAGGTGCACTGATGTACTCTCCACAAAAGGTGTGTCAGATCGTAGTTGCATGCTGCATGCTCCACAACCTGGCCTTGCGCAGAGATGCCCCTGCTCCTGGACGATGATGAGCAGCCGAGGCCACTGCCTGCAAACCCACACATGTCCAATGATGAGGATAGTGGAGAGGAGGAAGGTGTCAACCTGCGTCAACAGCTCATCATCCACTACTTCCCTTGATATTGAGTGACCTTGTACTACGGTGCCACTGTCTGCAGTTTTTATTGTTGTTGAAAAGGCCTACGGGAGCTTTGTGACTGCTGTCTGTTGTTTGCTCTGTGCTGAGGGTTAATGTTTCTTGGACAGGGTAGTTATGCACAGCTACATGATGTCTACGTCGATATTTGTGTGCAGGTTTGAGTGCACTGATAACAAGTGTTGTGTAATGGGTGTGATGCCATCACCTGACAAGTGAATGTTGTTCTCTTGTGTTTTCCTAGGTCCCTTCAACCTCTCAATGCCTCAAAACAATCAGTGCTCTTGGTACATTGTAATCAGAGTCAACATTGTACATCCTGTGACATAAATGGAGCTGACATGAAAACATAGGTGTGTAAAGAGTGTTTATTCACAATAAGTATATGTGACAGGGAAGTGATTATTTACAAAAATTTGCAAAGTTAATCAAGGAGTTGTCAGTGATAGTAGACGAGACAATAGAGTGGTCACCACATTGATGTGGTGACACAGTCCAACAGACGCCTGCCATCAACATGGCAGTGTGAGTAAGGATAGTCAATGGCAAGGTGGAGAGAGGTACCATCATGGCTGGCACTTTGACTGGCATTTGGATGGTGCTTTGCCACGTGATCCCCCCTTATTTTTCCTCGGATGGCTTCTTGAGTGTATGGCGGGGGAGCCTCTGCTGAGGGCTCAGAGGTGTCTGAGGACTCATCCTGTTCCAGCTCACCCCTCTCTGTGGCCGCAGGTGAAGTGGTGGGACTGTCATCCTGCAGGCCACTGGAGGGAGGTTGAGCTGTACTTTGGGCTGCAGGCCTGGCCCTCAGAACATCCACAAGCTGGCCCAAGAGGTCCACGATTTGGCTCATACGCGTATCTATGGACCTCAGCTGCAGGTGGAGCTAACGTGATTCTTCCAGAGCCTGGCATGTGTGTCCCTGGGATTCTTCGTATGCCCCAAGGACTCTGGCAATGGTGGCCAGGGCTTCGGTCCAAGTGTCCTGTTGATTTTGTCACCCAGTTGCCCTCCCACCTACCCTGCTGTCCCAGACCTGTGGCGTCACCACTCGATGCAACCACTTACGCTCCCTGCCCTCCTCAGATTGTGGGGTGGTGTGGGTATCCTCTAAGGCAGGGACAGTGTTGCAGGCAGCACTGGTGGTGGTGGTGGTGGAGGCCGCACAGGTCGTTACAGTAGGGATCAACATAGTTGTTGTTGCTGAGTTGGTGGTGGTGGGGACAGTGGGGGCCTGGGACCTGGTGCGCCCTGGCATGCCTGATGGGCCGGCTTCTGGGTCCGCATCCGAGGAATTTAGGGAGTCTGCATCCAAGAGTCCATGTTCCGGGGGGGGCAGACTGGCTCTGCAGGTTGGTGTTGTCATCTGCAGCAGTCAATTCTTGGTCACCTGTAGAACAGAGAGGACATTTTCTTTGAAGTGTACCCCACAAGTTTGGTGTTAGATGTGTGGATGTTACATGTTATATACCACACAGTTTACATTGAGATCACTTTGCATGGCTGCATGGTACTGAGCATCATGACATGATGTGGAGGTCCATACATTACTTGTCCATGGTGTGACATGACAATAAATACCATGCTTATGAATCAAAATAGAATGGACCACTTGTCCTGTGTTACCAAGGTCTTGTCGGTGTGTTACCGTCATAAAAAGACCCTCATACATTTACACAGGTCGAGGGCGGTATATTTGCATTTTCCGCCGTTAGTGTACTGTTTCAGCATCATCATTGGGTCATTTTTTTGTAAAATGCTGACCTCCACCTGGAGGAAGACCTGGTTGGTACCAGCAGTAGTGGTCAGAGATAAGAGTGAGTATGTGCTCGTGATAAAGTGAAAAAAATGAAAAAAATGATAAAATCCCTAAGTCACTTTCAACCTCAATGATTTATTCGGAGGCAGTGATTGGGAGGTTAAAAAGTGAGGTTGTGCGTTTAGAATGAGTAACTTATCGTACGCACTTCTATATAGTCATTGGTCAACATGTTTCAGCCCTCTGTATAGTCTTGGGGCTTTCGTCAGGACCGGATTGTGAGTGCAGACTCTCTTTTGTTCTGCACAGAATGGTGAACTCACCACTCTCAATTATGGGAGGTCAGATCAATAGTATCTGTACCTAGGAGGAAAATAAAGACATTACAGTGTAACATGAGGTATTACCCCATGTCTTGTTTTAGATAAAGAATAGCTGAAACAGCATTTTTTCGCATTGGAATAGTGTCGCGCATTTGTTGTGCGAGTGATTAATGGTGAAAAAAGAGAAATAGAAAACTAACATGGTTATGCGGTTTAAAAATACAGAATTATAAGTGTCATTATGTACTTGTTCTTCAATTATACACATTCATCCCAGTGTCAAGCGACCAGCCGACATCAAAATCAAACTGAGAACTGTCTTATATTGTCGAAGGATAGGGACATTTCTATCTTCTACACCCATACTGTCGAGTGGTTCATGTTTAGGTTGTTCTCTAGTTGCGGGAATAAAAGTGCTACGGGAGAGTTATGGCATGCACGGTGATAGAACAGTTAACAAACCAAAAAACACACAAACAAACTGTCGTGAGGCTTCGGAGCCGTTTAGCGTTCTTATTTAGTCATGCGGGTTTGTGATGCTCATTACCTTAAGCGCTTGGTCTATACGCCTCATGGAGTCACCGGCAGGCTATAGAATGTAAGTTCATTCTAGGGGAGAGAATAAAGGTTAACGCGTCTTACTTGGAGACCTTTGGAGTCTTCAGAAAGGTCCGCTCGTACGCGGTTCTCACCCGTTACTTCTTCGTAATCTGCTTGTGCTGCCTCTAGCTACGGTGCTCCGTGTGACGCGGGTGCCGGTTTCGGCTCGTTTATCAACCCGGTCACAATGAAAAGTGACAAGGGACTGTTGTGTGAGTGGTTGGCATCAATGGTTGGCGTGATGTTAGTAGTTCCAAAATCACGCTCATTTTTATATACTTGCCATTCGGTTATTAAAATCGTTAATTGATGTTTATTTTCTGAGACTGTGCATTATGTTTATTCAGTATGTATACCTGCATGATGGTTGCAACGTCCACAACAACTCTTGTACGGATTATTGTTGTTGCTCTCTCACAGAAGTCTGTTTTGGATTCTCCTCTGTCTAATTTTTCATGTTATTTGGTCGGGTGAGAGCCCAGTTTTATTTTATTTTCATTGAATTTGACTGACTCAGAGCTACAAATGAATTCCTTTTTAATACCTATGGAAAACAGACTTCAGTAGTCATGGAAACAAATTTCCAAGGGGTTAATATGTGTAGGAATTCTAACTTTATTGAGAAAGAGTATGCCATGGGACATTATCATTCATCCCTTCTGTGTCTGTGTGGAGCCGATAAACCCAGCGTTGTTCTTTTTCGTAAAGAATCTTTTCTGCGTTGTAGGGTTTGGTTGTCAAAGTCTCTAGGACTACCCATTTTAGATCATCAGGGTTATGGTTTTGTTCGATGTAATGATTACTCATTTTCGTGGTAATGCGTTTACAAGTTACATTACTCCTGTGTTCGCAGATACGGACCTTTACTTTTCGGCAGGTCATCCCTATGTATTTGAGACCACAGGGACATACGATCATGTAAATTACATGTGTCGTATTGCAGTTCGTATGGTGGCGTAATTTCCAGGTTAGGTTGGGTAGGAGTTGGAGTGTCTTCGTTGTTTTTGTGAGTTTACAGACTGAACATGATCCGCATGGATAGTGTCCTACTACTGGTTTGTAATTCCAGAGAGTACTCACAGTAGTTTCCTGTTTGATGGTTATAGGTCTTGTATGTACAAGAATATCTTTGATATTCTGCGTTCGTCTGTTGGCAAAACGTGGTTTGGGCCAGTCTAGGTTATTCGATGTTAAAATTCTCCAGTTTTTGTTGACTATTTTCTTCACAGTATTTGTGAGTGTGCAATAGGTGGTTACACATGTCAATAGATCTACTGGATCCTCCCGTTGAACTGATTCAAGTAGGCTCTCCCTGGGCTGATTCCTTGCCCTCTTTTGGCATTTTTTGATGATCTTCAAGGGGTAGTCTCTGAGTTCTAGTTTGTGTTCCAAAGCTGCTGCTTGGATTTTGTAGTCTGTTAATTTACTACAGTTTCGTTTCAATCGTAAAAATTGACTGTAGGGTAAGTTTTCCCTCAGTGGTCTGGGATGATAACTGTTGTATGACAGAATGCTGTTTTTAGCTGTTGGTTTATGAAAAGTTCTTGTTTGTAGGGTATTATTCTCAGAGAAAATAGTGACATCCAGGAAGTCTATTTTCTTGTTGTTTGAGGTATAAGTGAACTTTAGGCACTCATCTCTTGTATTGATCCAAGTCATGAAGTCCTCTAGCGTTTCTTGTGTGTCTTCCCAGATTAGTAGGATGTCGTCAATATACCTTCGCCAAAACCTCATCTGGTCTAGGAAGGGATTGGCAGGGTTTTGTACCCATTGTTGTTCGAAAGTACTGACGTACAGCCCTGCTACACTAGGAGCAAATGTGCTTCCCATGGAAGTACCGTGTCGTTGGGCATAGAGGGTCCCTTCATATTCAAAAAAATTCTCAGTCAGAGCCATCTTACAACACTCCAAGACAAAATGTCTTGGTGTTCGATATTGCCAGTCTTGGGTAAAGAGAATGTCCTCTGGGGTTTCTAGGGTTTTCTGTTGTGGTAGGCTTGTGTACAGGCTCTCCACGTCGAGACCCACTAAGAGCATTGTTTCTTCATTATATGTTAGATTTAATAACATGTTGAGAAGATCCCTCGTATCTTTCAGATAGGTGGGCGTTTTCTGTACTATTGGTCTCAGGAATTGATCTGCAAATTGTGATAGTGGTTCAAGAACCGATCCAATCCCTGAGACTATAGGGCGTCCTGGTGGTGGTGATTTGTTTTTATGGATTTTTGGCAGTGAATAAAAGTATGGTGTTCTGGGTGATTTAGTTCTGAGGTATTCGGCCTCATGTTTGGAAATCCATTGATTGGTCTCAGCCTCTACTACCATGAGTTCAATAGCGTTCTGTGATCTCTTGGTTGGATCTTCAGTGAGTCGTTGATAAAATTTAGTATCTGCAAGTAGTGTCAAGCATTGGTCGTTATATCCTTGTTTGTTTAGGAGGACAATGGCACCCCCTTTGTCAGCCGGTTTTATTACTAAGTTGGTGTTCTGACTCAGTTCTTTCATTGCTTCTTTTTCTTTCCGTGTGATGTTCACAAAAGGTTTCCTGGTCGGTTTGATGTCATCTATTTCTTTCATGATAGCTTGTTCAAAAGTTAAGATTTCTACAGGGACCATTTGGGAAGATGGACAGAAGGTCGATTTTGGTCTGAGATTGGTATCGCTTTCTTGTCTGTGATTTTCCTTGTCTTGAAAGAACGCCTTTAGTTTGATCTTCCGACAAAATTCAGATAATTCACATTTCAATTTGAAAATATCTGTTGTCGGTGTTGGGACAAAACCAAGTCCTTTGTTGAGGACTTTTTCTTGGTCTTCCGTTAAGGTGGTGTCTGTGAGGTTAATTACCAATGATTCATTGAGCTGGTTCCTGGCTGTTCTTTTGTCATGCTCCGGGTGTGCACTTGTCTCTCTTGGTCGTTCCAGGTTATTCCTTTTCTTCTGCCTCTCCGGGTGTTTTGGCCTCTCCCTAAAAAAGGAGGCTGTTGTAGATTCATTGGGGGTCCCATGGTGTTTGGGCCTTGGAGGTAGGGATTCATCCAACCTTGGAAATTTGGAACATAAGGTTGAAAAGGGAGTTGAGGTTGGTCATAGTATCTTGGCATTTGCCAATTGTTGGTTCTTCTTCTTTGGTTACGTCTAAATTGTCCTCTCCCTCTTCTTGGGTTAGTTGTATCGTCGCCGCTCCAGTCTGAGTTGTTCCCAGAGCTTTCTCCTGTTGTATCTTCATCTTCTTGTTGGTCTGGTATGATATAATCAGTTCTTCCGTAGGGGTGCATTTTCTCCATAGAAAATTTCTTCAAATCTTTACCCAATTTTTGGATTTTATTTTGGGTGATGTACTCCTTCGTCTCGTTCATCTCTTTATTAATTTCTTCCAAGCGTTTCTTATACACGGAGATCTGAACTGTCGTCTTCAAGTTAGCTTCACTGACTTGAATCTTGATTGTGAGGGCTTCCACTAGTCTTGTTGCTGTTTTAATTATTAAAACTAGGTAGTCTCGGGTGCACTTCCAAGATATTGACGACCAGTCTTTCCGGAAAGCGAGATCTTTCAGGAAAATACGTGGAGTGTTCTGTACCCAAAGGCCTTTCGGAGCCGAATTGGCTCGTAGATATTCTTTCATAATGATCCCATGTATAGCTGTTCTTACTTGATCTTTCTTCATTTCTGTTAAGTCATCCCACTCGTTGTTGTGTGTCAGGGTTTGTGATAAGTCTTTATCTTGCAATAATGAGGCTCCTGATAGGATGGCATTGACTTATTCTTCTGTTTAGCTTAAGCCTTGATTGTCCGCCATGTTAGCTCAATTTCTTTTTGGTTTTAGTATGTCAGACTTATTGCTGGCATTCTAGTGGAAACAAAAGGTTTCCCACAGCTGTGCGCTGCTTCAATATATTGTAATCAGATGGAGGGAAAAAGAAGCTGATTAATCACTCGCACAACAAATGCGCGACACTATTCCAATGCGAAAAAATGCTGTTTCAGCTATTCTTTATCTAAAACAAGACATGGGGTAATACCTCATGTTACACTGTAATGTCTTTATTTTCCTCCTAGGTACAGATACTATTGATCTGACCTCCCATAATTGAGAGTGGTGAGTTCACCATTCTGTGCAGAACAAAAGAGAGTCTGCACTCACAATCCGGTCCTGACGAAAGCCCCAAGACTATACAGAGGGCTGAAACATGTTGACCAATGACTATATAGAAGTGCGTACGATAAGTTACTCATTCTAAACGCACGACCTCACTTTTTAACCTCCCAATCACTGCCTCCGAATAAATCATTGAGGTTGAAAGTGACTTAGGGATTTTATCATTTTTTTCATTTTTTTCACTTTATCACGAGCACATACTCACTCTTATCTCTGACCACTACTGCTGGTACCAACCAGGTCTTCCTCCAGGTGGAGGTCAGCATTTTACAAAAAAATGACCCAATGATGATGCTGAAACAGTACACTAAAGGCGGAAAATGCAAATATACCGCCCTCGACCTGTGTAAATGTATGAGGGTCTTTTTATGACGGTAACACACCGACAAGACCTTGGTAACACAGGACAAGTGGTCCATTCTATTTTGATTCATAATCTAACGACTTGGAAGCCGGATGGACCTCAGCTTCTTTTTCCCTCCATCTGATTACAATATAAATAAATATCATGCTCCACGTACAGATTGTGTGATTACAGGGACATGTCGTCATCTAACGACTAGCCGCACAACAACTTTATGTGAAGCGTCTTTATTGGTTACTCTGCATGGAAGACGTTCATTCTGAGCATGTACTAGCCGTTGTTATCTCATACATCCCTCTGTCATGTCATGTTCTTTGCTTCAGTGCTGTGCATGATTGTGCCCTGGATTTCTTCAATGTGATTTGGTGAGTCAAACTTTAATTTCTGTACCAGTTACATACGCTTAGCTGTCTGCACACTGGAAGTGGCTATTGGATATATGCCAAGTTGGGTGGGATGTGAGGGCAGGTGTGTTCATTTGTCACCATGCTTTTTGGTAGACATGGCAGGGGCATGCACTATCTACCTATCTGTTCAGTGGCAGAGTTGGGGGGCAAATGCTGACACATGGTTGTGGGTGTGGGGAAGTGTTCCATCATGCTGAGCTGTGGGACAAGGGTACCTGGTGGGAATTGTAGTGCTGACTTCCCACCCCCAAACACCCCTACCTGTGAAAATGGCTACCTAGCTGTTATGTGAAGGTGAACAATGCAATAGCTGCCACATGCTTCTGGGTGTGGGTTGTGCTCCATCCTGCTGAGCTGTGGGACAAGGCGGCTTGGTGGGAGTTGTAGTGCTGGCTTCCCACCCATAAACACTCCTCCCTGTGAAAATGGCTACCTACCTCTTAGGTGAGGGTGAACAATGCAATGGCTGCCACATGCATCTGGGTGTGGGGGGAGTACTCAATCCTGCTGAGATGTGGGACAAGGGGGCCTGGTGGGAGTTGTAGTGATTGCTTTCCACCCCCAAACACCGCTTCCTTTGAAAATGGCTACCTACCTGTTAGGTGAAGGTGAACAGTGCAATGGCAGCCACATGCTTCTGGGTGTGGGGGGAGTGCTCCATCCTGCTGAGCTGTGGGACAAAGGGGCCTGGTGGGAGTTGTAGTGCTGCCTTGCCACCCACAAACACTCCTCCCTGTTAAGATGGCTACCTACCTGTTGGTTTGATGAGGGCAATGCAATGTCTGTCACATGCTTCTGGGTGGGGGGTGCTCCATCCTGCTGAGCTGTGGGACAAGAGGGCCTGCTGGGAGTTGTAGTGCTGCCTTGCCACCCACAAACACCCCTCCCTGTGAAAATGGCTACCTACCTGTTAGGTAAAGGTGAACAATGCAATGGCTGCTACATGCTTCTGGGTGGGGTGAGTGCTCCATCTTGCTCAGCTGTGGGTCACGGGGGCCTTTTGGGAGTTGTAGTGCTGCCTTGCCATCCACAAACACCCCTCACTGTGAAAATGGCTACCTACCTGTAGGTTTGGTTGGTGAGATACAATGGCTGCCACATGCTTCTGGGTGGGGGAGTGCTCCATCTTACTCAGCTGTGGGACAAGGGGACCTGGTGGGAGTTGTAGTGCTGCCTTGCTACCCACAAACACCCCTCTCTGTTAAGATGGCTACCTACCTGTAAGTTTGGTTGGTGAGATACAATGGCTACCACATGGTTCTGGGTGGGGTGAGGGCTCCATGTTGCTGAGCTGTAGGACAAGGGGTCTCAACCACAAACACCACTCCCTGTGAACATGGCTACCTACCTGTTAGGTGAAGGTGAACAATGCAATGGCTGAAACATGATTGTGGGTGTGGGGGAGTGTTCCCACCTTGCTGAGCTGTGGGACAAGGGGGCCTGGTGGGAGATGTAGTGCTGGCATCCCACCCCCAAACACCCCTCCCTGTGAAAATGGCTACCTACCTGTTAGGTGAAGGTAAACAATGCAATGGCTGCCACGTGCTTCTGGGTGTGGAAGGAGTGCTACATCCAGCTGAGCTGTGGGACAAGGGTGCCTGGTGGGAGTTGTAGTGCTGGCTTTCCACCCCCAAACAGCCCTCCCTGTGAAAATGGCTACCTATCTGTTAGGTGAAGGTGAACAATGCAATGGCTGCCACCTGCTTCTGGGTGGGGGGAGTGCTCCATCCTGATGAGCTATGGGACAAGGGGGCCTGGTGGGAGTTGTAGTGCTGCCTTGCCACCCAACAACACCCCTCTCTGTGAAAATGGCTACCTACCTGTTGGTTTAATGAGGGCAATGCAATGTCTGTCACATGCTTCTGGGTGGGGGAGAGTGCTCCATCCTGCTGATCTGTGGGACAATAATACCAGAATGACAAAAATCAAACCAGTAGAACAGGAGATACTGAATGTTGACATTTGTAGTAAAACTAGCACCTAGAAGCACAAAGTGATTACTGTGGTATCTGGACGTGCTGGACTGGGAAAAAGTGACAAGTTCAGGCCAAATGTGATGGGGTGAAAATCGGGCACGGGACTGAGTTCAGCCCGCTGGTGTGAGATCTGCCCAGCTTTGCTTTGCAAGCTTTTGCGCTGCTCTGGGTCTGTTACAGTGCAGCTTTCAATGGAATGTGCACAATAGGGCTTTGCATGGCTTTGAGTCCCTCAGCATCAGTTCCATTGGAGCCTTCAGTATAGAGCTGCATGGCTTTGCGGGGCCTGCATTGCTTTGTGTCGGATCTGACGGAATGTTCAGTTAAGCTGGGAGGAGAGATCTCCAATGACAGCCAAGGGTCTAGGACCTGGGGGACCCCTCTCTTGGGGATCGGGACACACTCCATTAGAGGCCAGAAGCACAGTTTAGGCAGGTCCATTTGATGGTGGTCAGCTGAGCAGTGGCAGGGCCGGCATCTTGAAGCTTGTTGTACCCTTGTAGCTCAAACAGTAGACCAGCCAAGTAACCTTTGGGGTCACTCTGATTAGCCTGTGATCAGAGCAATCAGGTCCAGTCCTCATTATTCAGACAGCAAGCCCTTCTTCTTAATCTTCCAGGAGTGTTCTGAAGAGTGGTTCTGAAAGTCGTCGTTTTTATACCTGGTATATCAGTCTTTGTGTTGGGGAATTCCCTGGTGTACCTCCAAAACTGGCTCTGGTCAGATATTCTCCTGAGTTTGGTTCCAAAATGTATAGGGAAACAAAAGGCAGGGCAAGCCTATTTCAAGTTCTTTTGAGTATGGTGTAGGTGAAGCACTTTGAAGTATGAGTGGTGCTGTGTACAAATCCTCCCCAGGAATGCTGTCAGGATGGCCCATACTGTTGACACCTAAGCCCCCTTTGTCTCACTGTCTGGGACCAATATACAAAACACAAAAGCAGAGCCTTTCACAGTCACGTGAACAAGGACACTGGCAGGGATGCACAGTTACATTTACAAAATTGTATCTCAAAATCCAACTTTACCATTAAAGAGGATTTTAAATACAAATTAATTTGAGTGCCAACAGCATTTCTAAATCTGCTCCCACCCTGAGGTTAGCACTTCTTCATTGACGTCTAGGTAAGCCAACATTAGGCAATGGGAGAGATAAGCCTTACACCAGTGAAAATGACTACAGGAGTTTTTCACTCCCAGGAGTAAAATGTAAGCACCTAAACCTCAAACATACATGTCCTACTTTTTAAGTACCATGCACCAAGTGCTATGAGCTTTTAGGGCCTACCTGAGTGGTGACATATAAGTATAGTATTAAAAAGGAAGGTTTAGGTCTGGGAAAAGGTTTTTGTATGCCAGGTCAAAATGATGGTTTATATCTGCACTACAGGCTACAGTGGCAGGCCTGAGACATGTTTTAAACTGCTAATTTAGTGGGTGGCATAATGTGTACTGTAGCCCATTATAGCAGTCAGTTTACATGTCCAACTTACACATAGTACCATATGCTAGGATTTATAAATTAAATGTACCAATCAGCTGTAGGCCAATGTTATCATGGTTTAAGAAGAGAGTACAAGCGCCTTACCACTGGTTAGCAGGGAAAAAGTGCAGAGAGTCCTAAAAGCCATCAAAAACGGGTTCAGAAAGGAAGACCAAAATCTGGGGTGATCCTGCAGAAAGAGCCAGGTCCAACAGCACCTTGTGATGTCCGTCTGTTCATTCCCTTCAAGATCTTCCACTCTGCTTTCAAGGTAACGGACTCTAAGGGACCTATTACAAATATTTGGTGGAGCGGTGGCACAGTGGTGCAAAGCACCGTGCCACAGCTCCACCAAAGGTCATGCCGCCCGCCAGATTATAACTTGCTAGTAGTCTGTCAGGCGGGTGCATGGCGTTGCCTCTTTTAAAGGCGTTGGTGCCATTAAAAAAGGCAGCACAATGGGAACACACTACAAGGTTTCTTCACAGGAAACATGGATTCGAATGTCCATACCATGCAGGAACCTTTGTGCATGCAGACAGGGGGACACATGTTATGCTTCCCTGTGTGGATACCCACAGGGGATTGAGACCCAGGGGGGCCCAGTAGGACCCCCTTTGTTGCCTCTCTGCCAGGATTTTATGGTGGTGGAACAGCAGTTCCCTGGCGAAGGTAATGATCCCAGGATGGTCCGACTCACTGAGTTGTAATCGTGCGGTCAGACTACCCGTGCATCGATGACTGGATCTGCCACAGCCACGCCACCATGAGTCTAGCGGTCCTTGGACCACTAGACATGTAAGAGGGAACTAAGTGTGAGTGCCTGCATCTTGTGCTTAAGCTTACCTACTTGCGGAGTATGGCTGTCAAAGAAATCCTCAGTGTACTTTTGTTTGCCTGCTAGCTTTTTGTGATCTGCTCGTAATACAGTCAAGTCGATCACTACAACATAAATTTTATCCTATAGTGAGTGTCTCTTGGGTGAGAATAATGGCAGCAAGGATTTTCACCAACTAGATCAGCGTTTGGTCTCCAGCTTAATTCCCCAGATTAGATTCTTGGAAAATAGGGCCAAATGTACGAAAATGCAATTTTGCATTTACTAAATAGCGACTCCTTAGGAATCGCTATTAAGGAAATGCAAAATGAAATGTATGAAATTACTGATTTCCTAATAGCGATTCCTACAGAGTAGGAATCGATATTAGGAAATCGCAATTAGTGAATCCCATGCCATTCGTACCAATGGGCCATTTTTGCATCTCCAAAATAGTGATTTACTATTAGGAGATCGCTCTTTTGGAAATGCTAAACCAAGGATGGCAATGGGAATTATGCCCCACGTAATGCACCCCAAAAATAGTTGTGCACATGTAGAGCACACAAATGCCCTAGGGTCATGTGAAGGCTCTATTGCATCTTGGGGTGCTTTTTAAAATTGCAAATGCTTACAATCGACTTTGGATCAATGGTAATTGCATTTCCCAAATGCTTATTTTGCGTTTAAGAAATGCTTTGTATATATGCCAAGAAATGGAAAATAGGAAATCCCAATTTGCAAATTCCTATTTAGGGAATTGGAAAATGTGATTCCTACTGGTAGAAATTGCATTTTGCGATTCCCTAAAAACCTTTGTAAATAAGAAAAGGCTGTTTTCCATTTGTTAATGGGCCAAAATTGTGATTCGGTTGGTTGAGGCCTTTGTACATCTGGCCCATAGTCTCTTCTACTCTGTCACCCCAGCCTTTTCATTGCCATGTTTTACTTTGTACTTAGCTGTGGCTGCCCTTTGTCACCCCATCCTGAAGCCCAAGGGACCTTTTGGTTCATCCCCTAGAGATCATAGAGATAATACTCTTAGGATAGCCAGCATTCCCAAGGTTTTTGGTCCACTTTGACCCTACAAACGGGCTGTCGCAATAAGTCGAAGAAACAAAGAATAAGTGATCTCTTAATTTAATCCCCCTACCGTTGGGGGGGGTGTTGCCTGTGGCAGTATCACCGAGCAAACTTGGTGGGCTGCTTTCACCAAATGGCTCCCAGTTGTTACTCTGCAGTTCCAACAGCATCCCAGATTTGGGAGTCCTTTAAATGTCCACTATGCCTCTACATTGGTACTACTTGTTGTCCAGAGGTCGCCAGAAATCAGAGTCACAAAAATCAGGGGTAGACTGCACCAGACTTCTGGTAATTTGCTAATTGTACTGGCAGGATGATGTTTCAAGTATACAGACGAGGTCGTCTATGACGCGGACCTTGACTATGGGACCCCTCCCGCGGTCAGTCATTATGGGCCTGCAATGTCACCTGGGTCACAAATCCTATGCTTATTCATTGCGTTATTACCTTGAGATATTGCTCTCTCATTAGTAGGAAATGAGGTCTAGACCTTGTACCGGGCCCACTTCGCCAGGATTGATGCTGCTCAGCTGCCACAGGTTACAAACTGTCTCCTCACATTGCTGTGGCTCACAAGCTGGGGGGACACTCCTTCCACAGCTGTGGGGGTGAAACCCTACTCAAGCAGCAACCACACGCAAACCTCAAATAAACTGTGCTTAACCCTCTGGTAGCTTGACACAAAAGCAGTCAGGTTTAACTTAATAGCAATAATAAAGTATTTATTCAGCACTCAAACAAACAAAGAGATAACACAACACCAGAAAACCCCATACCAACTTAGAAAATAGAAAAACTTTTAATAAATTATTAACACAACTACAAAAATCCAATTAGCATGACAAAACTTATGCAATAAAGATTTAAATAGAAATGGTGCTTAAAAGCACAAAGCACCAACATGGGTTATCTGGTCATGCCAGACCAGGTCAAAGTCCCAATTTCAGATCAACCATGACTGAGCACAAGCAGGAGACGGAACAAGATAGACCCTTTGAGCAAAGTACCTTAAATCCTGGTTGTGGAGCGTTGTGAGATCCCTCGCCGAGGGTGTGTTTACAGCTGTGATTCCGGGTAGCTGCGAGGGTGTGAGTTTGCAATACAAGGTCTTGCGTCTAGGATGGATCACACAGTAGAGGTTCCAAGGCGATGCAAGGTTGTGCAGCAGTGGTTCCGAAGAGCTGTGGGGTCCTGCATCAGTGATGCGTTATGCACTGGCGGTTTGGGTGCAGAGTTGCGAGGAGATTTTAAATTACAATTCTTTAAACATCAAACTCGACATTCCTACTTACTCCTAATTGAAAGTTACTACATATTAAATGTAATAGTGTAACACAATATCATTTTTGGGAGAGGTAGGCCTTGCACTAGTGAAAAACTAATGTAAGAGTTTTTCACTACCAGGACATATAAAAATTTAAAGTATGTGTCCAAATGTTTACATACACTGCACCCTGCCATACCGGCTGTTTTTGGCATTGCCTAGGGATAACATATATGTATTAAAAGGAAGGTGTAGCCCTGGCAAAAGGTTTATTTTTCCAGGTCGAGTTGGGTGTCTAAAACTGCACACCAGGCTCCAATGATAGGCCTGAGATGTGTTCAAAAAGGTTACTGAAGTGGGTGACACAATCAGTGCTGCAGGACACTAGTAGTTTTTAATTTACAGGCCCTGGGTATAGATAGTACCACTTTACTAGGGACTTGCAAGTAAATAAAATGTGTCAAATGGGCGAAAGTAAAAGTTACCCTCCTTAAGTGTGCAGAGTCCTAAGGCAAGCAAAAACTAAGTCAGCAAAAGGGATTGACGGCAAAAAGTTGGGGTAAAACAATGGCAAGATTGTCCGGTCTAGCAGTCTTACTATTAGGGTAAAAGAGTTGTTTACTTTCATAATCAGTAAATGGGTTTCCTTGGTTGATTCAAACTTATATTCGATACCATGCTGTTGCCGGCAAACAAGGTCTGACCACCCAGGGCTTGCCTGCCTCCTGGACTGAGTGGTGTTCCCTTAGAGTAGGTGTGCGGTCTGGCTACATGATCATACAGTGCAAATCACTGAAATATTATGTCTGGCCCTTCCATCCCCACACCAGCATGTATTGTGCCTCATATATTGCCACGTGTGTTGCAGTCCTCATGTGTATGTGTCTTCATTCAAGTGTCTGAGGGACATAGTGTTGCATGTGTGCTTCTGCCGACAGAATGCTAGGTTGATGTCGTTTTGGGTCTAGGACGAAGAATAGCGAGAGGCGATAATGACCCAATTAGTAGGCAGTAATATTCATTCTTTCATATTTCTGTTAATACAGGTGCCTGCCTGGAGGCAGATCACCTCACTGAGTGAACAGTGCGACGAAAAAGACTTGGACTCGGAGTTATAAGATTACCAAAACGCAATCAAGCCTTTCCTAAAGCACGATGCTGGTAGCTCACCCAGTTATAGAGCCAGCAATTCCACTTCTTTGATGACTAAAGGAAGACAGGCAATGAGATTCCTGTTTCCTCAAATCGTTTACTAAACAAATAAAAGAAAACACAAATTCAGTCGTGTTGCAGCGGTCTGAATATTCCAATTATTATTAAAAAAAGGATTCATATAAATGCAGATCGCTTTATTCTAGGATCCCTTTGAATGGAGTTAGCTGTAAAGTGACTGCCCGAAGAATTCTATTACACTGCACGCAGACAATTTCATGCATTTTTTAGTAGTGTGCTTAAAGCCAACGTTTCAGCCAGTTTGTGCAGACACTATGGCAGTCAGAGTTAGTTCATCTTGTCTTCCTTGCAAGCACCATAAAGAAAATGTAATGTTAATTGGCTTCTGTTCGATACTGTACACGAAAGACAAAATTCAGATCTGAAAATGACTTAAGGAGCCTTTGCATATTCAGTTTCCTACTTTGCCCACACTTCTTAGTCATGGACGGATGCTTTGAACAGCTGGGGAGTAGAAATGTTTGCCCTGAGCAGTGCAATATTATGCACTGAATGAGACAGCTACTGAAGCTTTTTGATTTTTAAAAGTCATTTCTTAAACCATAATATTTTCTACTGTGCACAGTTATGTTTAGTGTATGTAGGAATCTATATCCTTTTTTAGGAGATAACGTGGAAATCAGTGAATTACGACAAGATAACTAACCAAGAGCCAAACATACACACGCACACAGACACACACACACACACACACAGACACGTGCACACGGAGTTACACACAACACATACACACACAGTCAACTGCTGCTGTCAGGCACTGGAAACAAATTAATAAATACATGCACCCTCTCTAAAGAGCCATCTTCAGCTGTTCCAGGTAAACCTATATAGCACTGCATCTAATAATTGAAAGAATAAGATTGACCAAAAAATTCATAAAGCAAATCGGTCACATTTCAACAGGTACTAATACCAAATGTGCCATTACAACACAGGTTTGAATACGCAAATACATTTACCACGACCTAACATCACAACACAAACATTTACCACGTATGCCATTATAACACAAAGGCATGGGTGGTAAAGGTGTAAAGGCATACACCTGGTAAAAGTGATTAAGGTGGGTAAAAGTACCTGTAAGAAAATAAATTGTGGACTCTCTCTGTGCTGTGGAGATTCTGGTTCATTGGTGTGGACCGTGGAGGGTTTTGCTGAAGATATATATATATATATATATATATATGAAGGAGCAGTTGAGGGATGAAGGCACACCTCGCACCCCGAGGCCCATCCAAGGGCCACATAATTACAAAAGCTGTGAGCATTAGCGCCAATCCATGGTAAAAGACACAAACTACGAATTCCATCAGGCAGTGCGGGTCACACCCGAATCGCCCATTGGAGGGCCATCAATTTGCCAAGTAGGAGTGTCCAAATACTCACCTCAAGTCGAGCCTTTGATGAGAGCGAAGGCTCAGAAACGCGTCAGGCTGAACATCAAAGACATGAGTGCCGGAGAGAGTTCTCGGTGTGCGGGGATGTGCTGTACCCGCCATGACTGCTGCTCGAGTGATGCCTTGCCGAGGGGGCAACAGGTAGCTTTGATATATATATATATATATATTTATATATATATATATACATACATATATATATATATATATAAATATATATATATATATTCACTGAAAAAACAATAGGTTTTAGGGGTGTTATAGTTAGCTGGACATTTCACTCGAACAAAACCATTGAAATTCCTACGATATAGTTAGTTGTACTAACTACATCTCGCGCGCCCGCAATCCACTACTGATAATGTCACATATTACATCATTCATGACATGGTCAGTGACATCACTGATGACATCTCAAATGACATCACTGATGACATCACTGATGACATCATCCAGTGAATGTGGTTTGGTTCGTTATTTAAATATGTATTATATATATATAGCAATTTGCATTGAAGAATGAGTGGATATATAAATATAAATATCTGGATGGAGGATTTAGTAGCAGTGTGATTGACTGTTTACTTGACTAATTTATAGTGTCTCAATAAAAATATTGGATAGTGACTAAACTGTGTGAATATCTGTATCAATTTGTCAGTTGTTGTGTAAACTGCTGCACCAGTTGGTTGCTAGCTACGTGAAAGTCTATATTATTTATTGATTAGTTAACTGAGTATTTGTATGGGAGAGTGAATGTGTGTGTGGTTCGGTGGGGGGTGTGTGACAGCCCAAAGATGTGTGAATAGTTGATTCAGTAGGTATATGAAGTTAAAACTACATGTTATAACAGTTTTTTGGGTGAGTGAATATATATATGGGTGTGGTGATGAGCCAATATATATCTCAATGGTACATATCCAACAAACTAGAAAAATAAAAGCCAGTGTATGTGTCAGTTGTTGTATATAAATAAGTATACATAAGACTCAGTGTTTGTATGAGTGACTGTATGGATAACTGTATACTTGTAATAGTGTTTTTATAACACACTAAGTATGAGTTATTATCTATGTGAATAGATGAAGTGGTGTTTTTATAAGTGTATAGCTACGTAAAAGTAAGTATGATCCATTGTTTGCATAAGTGAGTAGGATGACTTCATAAGTGATTAGGATGTGTTCTGGTGTGTAATGTCGATATAGGTGTATAAGTATATGTGATAGTGTTCTATTGATCATTGACAGCATGTATGAGTGAATCTATAGGTAAGTGATTAGATGTGTGTATAGATCTAGGAATCACTGAGTGGGTGTTTAGAAACTTGTATTGGTGTGTCAATGGTTTTAAGTCTGGCACTCTGTATTTTACAGTGAGTGATGAAAGGTTATACTAGTGTATGATGAGGTGTATTTGATTGTCACGTGGATGATGTCATCAGTGATGTCATTTGAGATGTCATCAGTGATGTCACTGACCATGTCATGAATGATGTAATATGTGACATCATCAGCAGTGGATTGCGGGCACGCGAGATGTAGTTAGTACAACTAACTATATCGGAGGAATTTCAGGGGTTTTGTTCGAGTGAAATGTCCAGCTAACTATAACACTCCTAAAACCTATTGCTTTTTCAGTGAATTTCTAAGGTTTTTTAAATGCTAGTGCCTAACTATATCAGGCCTGAAACCTATGGTTTTTTCAGTGAATTTCAAAGGTTTTTTAAATGCTAATCCCTAACTATCTCAGGCCTGAAACCTATAGTTTTTTCAGTGAATTTCAAAGGTTTTGTAAATGACAATTTTTAATGTATTAATTGTTATACTGATTTTTTTTAGACTGATTTTCGACATTTTTTAAACTATTTATTTTTAGATATTTTTTTAATTACATTATACATTACAATACAAAATACACTTTCTCAGAATGAATTACTTTAGTTTAAATACTTTGCAAATAAGCAATAGACTTTTAAGTACAGTACTTACAGTTGTTGCAATGGGAAACACAATTTCAAACACAATGCAACATTGAGCTCAATGTGAATTTCTAGTCAAATGCAATTAGTTACTTTATGGATTACTTTTCTAACCACAGGACTTGATCCTAGATTCAGTCCTTGGACATCTCCTGTAAACAGTTGAGTAAAAGCGTTTTGGTTACAGTAGTGATTTTTACGGAATATTATTGTATTTTAAAAGTTGACACAAAACATTTTTCACATAGAATCACCAATGTTATCCTATGGCAGAAAATTCACTTAGCAGGTAAGTAGTGTTATCGTTACGTTTTATTACTCAGTGGTGGATCCTGGATCCAGCACTGGTGAATCTCCTGTAAACAGTTGAAAGAATATGTTTAAGTCATACATACGATTTTTTAGGAATATTTTTAGTTTGTGAAAATAGACAGAAACTTTTCTGATGAAAATCACACAATGGATTCCTATGGAAGGAAATACAAGTTACTGGTAATTACGCTTAGAATTACTTTTCAGGGTCCGTGCTGGTCTAAAAGATGCAGCACTGGGTTCTCTCCTGATAACAGGTGAGTAAATCGGAATTCGTAGTTCGGCTGATTTTAGAGGAATATTTGTACGTTTCAAAAATGGACACAGAAACTTTTCTGCTGAAAACCATACAATGGATTCCTATGGAAGGAAATACAAATTACTGGTAAGTACGCTTAGAATTACTTTTCAGGGTCAGTGCTGGTCTAAAAGATGCAGCACTGGGTTCTCTCCTGATAACAGGTGAGTAAATCGTAATTCATAGTTTGGCTGATTTTAGAGGAATATTTGTACAATGGTGAAGGAAGGGGGAGGGGCCTGAGGTGACGTGTGCAAACACGGCCTGTGGCGCATTTTAAGTTGGGGAATTAATTCCTCTTCAATCCTGCGGTCCCCTGGGGGCCAACTAGCCCACCAGGTACCTCCAGTATGCGCCAGGAAGCTGCGTTGCAGAAAGGTGTTCAGAGGCCACGCCTCATTTTACAACACTCTGCAGCGCAGCTCCGTGGTGCTTAGTGGAGGTAGCTGGTGGGCTAGTTGGCCCCTAGGGGACCTCTGGATTGAAGAGGTATGAATTCCCCAACTTAAAATGCGCCACAGGGTGTGTTTGCACACATATCACCTCAGGCCCCGCCCCCTACCTTCACCACTGTGCAAACGCGCCCCGTGGCATGTTTTAAGTTAGGGGATTAAATCCCCTTGAATCCTGAGGTCCCCTGGCGTCCAACTAGGCCACCAGGTACCTCCAATAAGCGCCACAGAGCTGTGTTGCAGAGAGTTGTAGAAAGGGGCGTGGCCTCGTTACACCTCTCTGCAACGCAGCCCCCTGGCACGTACTGGAGGTTCCTGGTGGGCTAGTTGGCCCCCAGGGACCCCCAGAATTCAAGGGTAATTAGTTCCCCTTCTGCAAACGTGCCAGGGGGCGCGTTTGCAGAGTGGTGTAAGGAGGGGGCGTGGCCTCCAGCCCGATCCTGTCTTTTTTTTTTTTAGAAGGAGGGCTGTGTAGCCCCCCTTCTTTTTCTAATTTATTGGCCCTGGGGACCCCATCCCCCAGGGCCTGCCCCCAATTTTTTTTTTTAAATTGGGAAGGGGGCCATGTGGCCCCCCTCCCGAGGCCATAATATGCCCCGGGGACCCCATCTCCCGGGGCATGGGCAACTTTTTAAAATCTTTTTATGGAGGGGGGCTGTGTAGCCCCCCTCCTCTGGCCACGTAAGGGACCCCATCCCCTGGGGCCTGGCCACCTCATTGGAGACCATGGGGGTCCCAATCCCCCCACGGTCCCAGCCGGTTGCCCCGGGTGTGGCGGTCCCTGGGGCTGGGGGGGCCTGAGAGCCCCCCACCCATTTTAAACAAGCCCTGGGAGGTGGTGGTCCCCGGGGCTGGGGGGCCTGAGAGCCCCTCTACCTATTTTAAAGTTGCCACGGGGTGGCGGTCCCTGGGGCTGGGGGGGCCTGAGAGCCCGCCCACCCATTTTAAAGAAGCCCCGGGGGGTGGTGGTCCCCGGGGCTGCGGGGGGGCCGTGAGCCCCCCACCTATTTTACATTAGTGCCCCGGGGGTTGCGGTCCCCGGGGCAGTGTGGGGGGATTGGGACCCCCCACACCTATTTTTTCAATATACCCCCGGGATTTGGGCACCTGGGGGCAAATTAGCATATGTTGCAAATATGCTAAAATAAATTCTATCCGCAGGATGGGTGCATCCAGCGTGAAAAGGGGGCAGGGTAGAAACACCCTGACCCCCTAGAGTGGCAGTATGGGTGAGAAAGTGGATAAGTGTGTAGATCGATAAATGAGTGAATGGCTGTGTAAGTACTGGTATAGTTCTGTCAATGTGTTTGTGAACGGTTTTGTGGGAGTGCCAGTGGGTATTTAAAAGATGCTAAAAAACTGTGAGAGGGTGCGTCAGATATGATATAGATGATGTAATTACTGATGTCATCAGTGATGTCATTTGAGATGTCATTAGTGATGTCACTGACCATGTCATGAGTGTTGTAATATGTGAGGTCATAAGCAGTGCATTGTGGGGGCGCAAGTTATAGTTAACTCAGCTAACTATAACAGCTGAATTTCTCTGGTTTTGTACGAGTGAAATATCAGCCTAGCTATACCGTCCCTGTAACCTTTGTTTTTTTGTGAATTTCCTAGGTTTTTTCAATTCTATTTGCTAACTATATACTCCCTGTAACCTTTGTTTTTAGTGTGAATTTCTAAGGTTTTTTAAATTCTGTTTGCTAACTATAATGTCCTTGTAACCTTTGTTTTTGTATTGAATTTCTACATTTAAAAAAAAAATCTATTTCCTAACTATAACGTCACTGTAACCTTTGTTTTTTTCTGAATTTCTAAAGTTATTTAAATTCTATTTTCTAAATAAAATTCCATGTAACCTTTGGTTTTTTGTGTGAATTTCTAAGGTATTTACCAAGCAGTCACGTTTGTGAAGTGGTGGAGAAAAGGAGCTGGGCCTCCAACCAGCTCCCTAAATTCTGCTGTGTCGGACTTACAGGAGGTACCGGGAGGGCTTCTTGGCCCTCAAGGTCTCTCAGGAGTAAAGGGGACTTCATCCCCCAATGAGAAGTGCACCAGGACGTGTGTGGAAAAAGGGGGTGTGGCCTCCGAAGACCTCTTAGGAATCCCACTGTGTGGGACTTTTTGGAGGTAACAGGAGGGGTAGTTGGCCTGCAACAACATCCTTGGTAGCCAACTATCCCTCCTATTACCCCCAGTAATTCCCACACAGCAGGATTGCTGAGTACTGATAGCAGAGCACGCCCCTTTCTCCACCATTCTTTAAACGCATCCCATGGTGTGCTGTTGTTTGGGGGATGAAGTCCCTTTCACTGCTGAGGTTCCATAGGGACCAACTAGCCCATCTGTTACCTCCAGTAAGCCCCACATAGTGGGATTGTTTAGAGGTGGTTGCAGGCCACACCCCTTTCTACACTACTCTGCAAATGCACCTCCTGGCACACTACTATTTAGGGGGGAAGTCCCCTTGCCTTTTGATGGTCCAAGGGGCCAACTAGCCCTCCTGTTACCTCCAGTAGTCCCACACAGCTGGATTCTTGAGAGGTGGTCAGAGGCCATGCCCCCTTTCTTCACCACTCTGCAAACACGCCTCCTGGTGCACTTCTGCTTGGGGAATGAAGTTCACTTTGCTCCTGATGCCCTCAGGAGGCAGGGGGGCCTCATCGCCCCACCAGTAGTGCGCCGAGAGGCGCATTTGCCCTGAACCCTAAAATGACCTTTTTCACCACAAAACCCATACCCCTTCTGAACCCTAAACATACCCTTGGCATCTTCAAAACCCATACCCACCCTGGACCTTAAAATTACCCTTACCACCCCAACACCCATACCTACCCGGCACCCTAAAATTATCCTTGGCACCCCAAAACCTATACCTACCCTGAAACCTAAAATTACCCTTCCCATGCCAAAACCCATACCCACCCTACACCTTAAAATTACCTTTCTCACCCCAAAACCCAAACCCACCCTAAACCCTAAAATTACTAAATATATATCTAGATAGATAGATAGATAGATAGATAGACAGACAGACAGACAGTCAGAGAGATAGATAGATAGATAGATAGATAGATAGATAGATAGATAGATAGATAGATAGATAGATAGATAGATAGATAGATAGATAGATAGATAGATAGAAAGATAGATAGATAGATAGATAGATAGATAGATAGATAGATAGATAGATAGATAGATAGATAGATAGATAGATAGATAGATAGATAGATAGATAGATAGATAGATAGATAGATAGATAGATAGATAGATAGATAGATAGATAGATAGATAGATAGATAGATAGATAGATAGAGAGATAGAGAGATAGATAGAGAGATAGAGAGATAGATAAACTTATATACGAGTATAGCCTGCAAGGATGGACTTGAGGCAGTAAAGTATTTTTTGAAGGGCCAGCCTCTGAAATTCATGGAGCACAGTGAGATGCGATTGGAATTTGTAGACTTTTGTTTGAACAACAATATCTTTATCTTTCAGGACCGACTATATATGCAAATACAGGGAACAGTCATGGGCACCTGCTTCACTACCAGCTAAGTGAACTTGTTCGGTGGCTGGTGGTAGAAGCAGGTGGCCTGGTCAGATGCCTATGATGAATGGGTCGAAAAGATTGTAAGTTGGAGGAGATATATTGATGATCTATTCATTATTTGGAGAGGGAAGGAAGAATCAGCTAGACATTATATTTCATGCCTGAATGATAACAATGCGGACCTTAGGTTCACCATTGAGATCAGTTCCTCCCAGTCAACTTTCTTGACTTAAAGGTATTTGTGAGTGTCCACAAGATTGACACAGCTTTATATAGGAAACCCACAGCAGGTAATTCAGTGTTACATGCTAAGAGCAGTCAACCCCCTAATTTGATAAAAAGCATTCCATACGGGGAATTGCTTAGAATTAAAAGAAGCAGCTCAAGGAAGGTGGATTTCCAGAAGGCAACGCAAGAAAGTATACAAAGATTTGAAGTGAGAGGCTATCAGAAAGGGGCTCTGAATAGAGCTATGAAAATACTGGAGAAGAAAAACAGGGCAGATTTGATGAAGGACAAGCCGAAAGTAAATGATGGAGATGCAAGGGAACAGTAGGATATGGAAATCCGATCAGGTCATAGGTCAGGATCTTTCATCCCATCCTTTACTAACATTCAGAAAATTTAGATCCATTAGGGACCAACCTCCAGTGAAACCATATACAAATCTGCAAGAACTGCAGGGGGTTTTGCCTTGTGGGAAATGAAAGGCCTATGCTCACAGTAAAAAAGTAAGCTCTAACTGCATTCCATTTCTCCCTACTGCATTATATTTCTCGATGACCCCAAGAAAATAACAAAATTCATGAATTGCAATACACCTTACACAGTGTATTGCCTAGTATATCCCTGTGGATTGAGGTACGTGAGGAGCATGATTTATCCTACAAAACTGCACATTCTGGAGCATCAAAGGACAATTAGCAACAAAGACTCTTCCTACCCAGCAGCAAGGCACTGTGAAACTCGCCACCAATGCAATTAATTTTTTTTTTATGTGGATGATGTAGCTCGTGACATAAGAGGTGGTGATAGGGAGTTATATCAATCATGGGTTTGTTGAGCGCGACTACTCACCCAGGAGGGTTTCAAGGCACTGGGGCGGAGGGGGGGTGCAGGTACCAGTCCATAAAGGAAGAGGTCTGTTGAAGAGCAATGTTTTTAGGTTTTTCGTGAAGATGGGGAGTGATGTCGTCTGTCTGAGGTGGAGCAGTAGGTTGTTCCAGGCTCTGGCTGCGAGGAAGGAGAAGGAGCGGCCAGGCGATCTGGACTTCCTGGTGCGGGGACCTCAGCGTAGGATAGCTGGGCCGATCGTAGGGTCCTTTGGGGTGCGTGGAATTCGAGTGGGCTGTTCAGGTATGCAGGTCCAGTGTTGTGGAGGGCTTTGTGTGTGTGGGTGAGAATCTTGAAGGTGATTCTAGCCTCAATGGGGAGCCAATGGAGTGTGCGCAGGTGCTGGGATATGTGGCAGTGTCTTGGCAGGTTGAAGACCAGTCTTACAGGGGCGTTCTGGATGTTTTGTAGCTTGCAGGTGAGTTTTTGTTTATTCCGGCATAGAGTGCATTGCTGTAGTCAAGTCTGCTGGTGATGAGGGCGTGAGAGGCGGTCTTTCTATGCTTGAGGGGGATCCATTTGAAAGTCTTGTGTAGGAGTCGGAGGGTGAGAAAGCAGGAGGATGCGACGGAGTTGATCTGGCGGTCCATTTTGAATCCGGAGTCCAGGATGATTCTGAGGTTGCGTGTGTGGTCCGTGGGGGTGGGTGTGTTTCCGAGGGCAGGGGGCCACCAGGTGTCATTCCAGGCACTGGGGTGTGGGCCCATGATGAGTACTTCTGTTTTGTCATGTTGAGTTGTAGGCAGCTGCTTTTCATCCATTTGGCGACTGCTTCCATGCCTTCTTGAAAGTTGTGCTTGGCTGCTTTGGGTTTGTTGGATAGGGAGAGGATGAGTTGGGTGCCATCTTCGTATGAGACAATGTTGAGTCCGTGTGCTCTGACGATGGGGGCGAGCGGAGCCATGTATATCTTGAACAGCGTGGGGCTGAGGGAGGATCCCTGGGGGACTCTGCAGGTGGTTGGTGTTGGGTCCGAGTGGAAAGGTGGGAGACTGACCAGCTGCATTCTGCCGGAGAGGAAAAAGCGGATCCAGTTGAGGGCCTTGCCCTGGGTCCCTGCGTCGTGAAGTCTGTGTATTAGGGTGCGGTGAGAGACTGTGTCGAAGGCCGCTGAGAGGTCGAGGAGGAGGAGAGCTACTGTCTAACCTCTGTCCAGGAGGGAGTGGATGTCGTCTGTGGCAGCGAGGAGGGCAGTTTCTGTGCTGTGGTTTGTTCTGAAGCTGGATTGCTAGGGGTTGAGGATGTTGTTCTCTTCAACAAAGGTGGCGAGTTTGCTGTTGATGGCTTTCTCGATGACTTTCACTGGGAACGGGAACAGGGAGATAAGTCTGTAGTTTTTGAGGTCGGTTGGGTCTGCCAAGGGCTTCTTCAGGAGGGGGCTGATCGCGGCGTGCTTCTAGTCGTTGTGGAAGGAGGTGTTTGCGAGGGAGCGGTTGATGGAGTGGCGAAGCATGGGTGCAACAGTGTCATCGGCTCTGTTAAAGATGTGGTGGGGGCAGGGGTCCATGGGGGCCCCGGAGTGGATTGCCTTCATCATCTTCAGCCTGTCTTCGGTGGTGAGGGCTGTCCAGCTGTCAATCGTTGGCTTCAGGGTGTTGGAGTGGATGGTGAGGGTTCAGTGTGGTGGCTGTCTTTGTCAAAGTTGTGGTAAATGTTCTTGATCTTGTGGTGTAAGAAGGTGCTGAGCTTGTCTCAGAGGTCTTGAGAGGGAGAAATGTCTGTGGACTCGGTGATGGGTTGGATGAATTCCTTGATGATGCTGAAGAGCTCTTTGCTGTTGTGCACGTGTATGGAGATTCTGTCTTTGATTGCTGTTTTTCTCATATTTCTGATGAGTTGGTGTTGGGCGCGGGTGGCAGCTCTGATGTTGTTGTGAGCTTCTGTGGATTTGGAGTTCCTCCAGGTATTTTTGAGGTGGCAGCATGTGCATCTGGACTCTCGAAGTTCGGCGGTAAACCATCTGGCTTACCATCTGACAACTATGGAGGTTAGAATCAAGGCATATAATAGATATGCAGACAAAATCACCATTTGAGCTAAACAGTGTGGAGGAGTTAGGGGTACACCTATAGATAGGACATATCGGGAGATTCATTTCAATTAATTAGATGATCAGACAGGTAAAAACGATGGGCAAGATTTCAGGATTCACATGAACTAGAAATATGAGTATAGAGGTCTGCACAGAACTAGATCACAATCACTGATAATGAATTCAGTGACATATACGGTATATGAAATCAAGGTAATTAGGGGAGCATTGGCCCATCAAGGTCGATAATTGGTAGTCAATTACAGAGAAATTACAGTGGCAATGATAGGTTTCCCAGCGATCCGCCATATACGGTATATTTAATGTGTGTGATTAATTGATAACATTGGCCTATTCAGGGCAAGATTCTATGGTCACAGAATGAGACAATATAGTGACAATTACAATGTTTTTTAATCAAATGCCCTTTTTTGTTTGGTTATTATGACATTTTCATTGGATTAACCCATTGAAATGACCTGTAGCTATGAAAGAATGAGTTGTCAGAGCTGTGACTTTAGTGGCCAACAAAATCACAATGTGTGTGGGGAGAGGATAAGGTCTCACGGCTAGACTGCCGACTTTGGAGCTGGGAAACCAAAGTTCGAGCCTCGGGTCAACTTCACATTGTGTGATTCTGGGCAAATCACTTAATCTCCCTGTGCCTACCAAAAAAAATGAATGTGTCCTTGTGTAACGTAACTGGTGCTCATGAAAGTGCTCCATTACCTTTGGGTCGAGTTTGCGCTATATAAATCAGCATATATATATTTGTTTTAAAATCACGTTAGAGATACATGTTTAAAAATGGGATTGATTTATAATGTAGAAACCAGATTACACTGGAAATTCAAGTGTCCGGCAGGAGGCTAAATTATTTTAGTAAAAAACACTGTCCCCTGCACACATTCATTAGTAAAGTTTGACTCTTACGATCTAGTCTTAAGTTCCCTTCTGGGATGAATGTCGCTTTATTTGTTGCGTATGAGAGTTCGGCGCCCGCGAACAATAACTGTCCCATTTTGGAACTCCTTGATGAGCTCATTGAATTGTATCAAAAACAGTCCAAAGTCATTGTTACCAGAGATTTTAATGTTTCCTTCAAGACTTCGTCTTGTAATATTGCTATGACTGAGTCGGAGGGTGAACATTGGAGTATATCACTTTTTCAGTTCAAAATATTTTACTGAATGTATGATAAGGCAATAGACCAAACAAAAAAGGGCATCGATGAGGTACATTGAAATTCACAGGGTTCCTTTATAACAATACCTGTACCTACACAATACAAATTGCTGTATATTAGGAACTAACAAATTAGAAAATAAAAGAGGGGGTAAACAATAGCCATTTTAACCCCTTCGACGCGCTTGACGGAACGGTTCCGTCATGCACGTCGGTTGGGCTGTGCTTATGACGGAACCGTTCCGTCATGGCCCCGCCCGCGCACGGAATCTTCAGCGTGGCGCGGAAATCCGCGTCGCGCTGAAGGGGTTAACAAGTGTACAATAACTGAGCTATGTAGTTAAATCCAACAAACTATACTCATTATAGAATATAAACTCCTAATAGTATAATGCTATGTAATTATCAATTGGTTTACAGAAAGACTGATTAGTAGATGTATTATGAACAACAATCACAAAAAATAGTCCAATTAACCAACTTGTGGTCAATGGTGCTTGTTGACTAACTATGCACGAGAAAAAAGGGGGAGAAAAAGAGGAAGAATGAGGAAGGGGAGCCTCTCTAGTGAAAGGTTGTACTTAACTCAACCATGAATGTGGGGAAGAAACACTTTTTGTTTAATTACCCTCACATGCCCTAGTGATGTCATGCTTCATCATTGGGTCACCCCGACTCCTAAAAGTCGGGGTGGGCTCAACCACAGTGTTGGGAGCTCTTTAGATAAATGAAGATCAGGGGGTTAAAGATTAAAAAACCTAAGGCAGACCTCTGGTTTCCCTTTATTCTTGGGTCTGTCTGGGTTATTAAAAAATCTTAAAAACGGGTCCGTAGGAGTGTTATGGTCCTAAGACCCTGGTGCCGACATGTTTCAGTCCTGGGTGGCCATTAAGGTCCTGGACTTTCTTCAGGGCAAAGGGATACCCCCCTTGTGAGGAACAGTGAGGATGGGAAGTTCCTATCCTATCCGTGATGTGAGCGCAGAGTAGCGGCTCCTCATGGTGTGTGATATATAATGTATCTGTTATCGGTGAACCTCAATCTGTGAAATGAAAACAGGGACAGACAACATATAACATTAAAATAAACGTACACACAGAATTACTGTTGTGCTTAGAACCATTTTGGTGCATCGTGGAGACCAGACAAGTATGCATGCCGTCGTTTATGTGCATGACTATGTCAAAAGTCTCATCCCCTCTGGTGCCACTCATCTATATTTCTGTAACATACTCATTCTATGTGACAGGTATTTGTGAAGTGGTGATTTTATTCGCATGCTAACACTACCTGCGTGTTAGTCTTTGCATACATCAGAATGCCTGCACCGAGTGAACGTCTCTATGTGCAGATTACATCGTTATACCTCTCAACAATGTGCTATTAAAAGATAGCGTGCACGCATACACACATCATACATACATCTGTCTTAAGCATTCTACCACATCCACTCTGTACCTTACCCAATTCGGGGAAGTTGAAAGTGTCACACAGGACCGGAAGGATACTGTGGGTGGTCCTGAGGTGACCATCGAGTAAAGGTCCGAGTGAGGTTGCAGGTGGGAGAAGAAAACGAGAGTCTCGAAGCTGGAGAGCTAATACGGGCCGATTTAAAATCGCTAGCGTAAATGGACATCAACTGTGGTTGCGCGTTCTGCTTACCACTTACTTCAATTAGAGATATCAACCCGCTCCTCAAACCTTCTAGGGTTCCGGTCCTCGGCTTGTGCAACGAGTGTCCGGAGACCGGAGATTATATATCCAAGGATAGCGTGGCAAAGTAGCCGGAGTGCCGGTGTTCCGCCCCAGATCTGAGGACCGGATGTGATGTCACCACGACGTTACGTGGACGTCGCTTGACGTACGTGGGATATGGGGATTGTAGTTCCTATTCTTAAGCCTGTAGTTCAAGGTCCGTGCAGAGGTGCATCGGACCGGCTGGAATGTAAAATAAAAATAAAAAGCAACCTAGACGAGCGTCTGATTATCACGCATTTGGGCTTCAGAGGAGTGACAGTGTTAATAACGCCTGGGGGAAAAAAAGTGAATAGATGGGAACTAGTAATTAAGACATGTATTGTGTTTCAGGTATAGTTATCCTATCGATTACATTTATGGGATCATTGAAATTATTATATACCCTTGCTTGGGAAAGTTTAAACGAGGTACATAGGGGTAGATAAGGTACTCAGGTGGAATGAGGGAAAGCATGAAATTGAAGGATAATAACTAAAGGTGTTCCAGTGAAGATAATAATTTTTTCTGCGTCTATAAGTGTGACAAAACGCCGGAGGACATGTTATTTTAAGATTTCGTCCTTTATGGGAGAGGTGTCATACCTGTGTTATCTAACGGACTAAATGTCCACTGATCTGTGAGGACCAGATCCTCAATGGTTACAGTATAAGGAATCAAATAATGCTTATTTGTTAAGTTGACTCCATGGAATACAGTCATTTAGCCCGCTCTCATGGGTTTTTAAGCGGTACACCCAGCGTTGTTCCCTGTCTAAGAGTCTTTTCTGCAGGTCGGCACTGCCCTTGACTTTCTCAATCACTGTCCATCTAACATCTCTGTCTTTATGCTGCTTCTCCATGTAGTGTGCTGTTAGTTTAGTCGCTGTAATGGCACGCCTGATTGTGCTCCTGTGTTCGCTAATACGAATCTTCACCTTGCGACTCGTCATGCCCACATAGGACAACTCGCATGGACATTTGATAAGATAAATCACCGAATCCGAATTGCAATTTGTGTGGGATCTTTGTTCCCGAGGAGTGTATAGACCTAAATCAAGGCTTCTGGTGTGTTCAGTGAATTGGCATACCACACATGATCCACATGGAAAATGACCTGTTACTGGTGGATTATTCCACAGTGTCAATTGGTTGTCGCCTTTTGGTTTGTATGTGTCTGTGTGGATTAGGGTGTCCCTTAGGCTTCTATTTCTTTTGAATGAGAACATTCAGATGCTCGTCTAGGTTGCTTTTTATTTTTATTTTTATTTTACATTCCAGCCGGTCTGATGCGCCTCTGCACAGACCTTGAACTACAGGCTTAAGAATAGGAGCTACAATCCCCACATCCCGCTTACGTCAAGCGACGTCCTCGTAACGTCGTGGTGACATCACATCCGGTCCTCAGAGCAGGGGCGGACCACCGGCACTCCGGCTACTTTGCCGCGCTATCCTTGGATATATAGTCTCCGGACTCCGGACACTCATTGCACAAGCCGAGGACCGGGACCCTAGTAGGTTTGAGGAGCGGGTGATATCTCTAATTGAAGTAAGTGGTAAACAGAACACGCAACCACATTTGATGTCCATTTACGCTAGCGATTTTAAATCGACCCATATTAGCTCTCCAGCTTAGAGACTCTCGTTTTCTTCTCCCACCTGCAACCTCACTCGGACCTTTACTCGATGGTCACCTCAGGACCACCCACAGTAAACTTCCGGTCCGGTGTGACACTTTCAACTTCCCCGAATTGGGTAAGGTACAGAGTGGATATGGTAGAATGCTTAATACAGATGTATGTATGATGTGTGTATGCGTGTACGTATCTTTTAATAGCACATTGTTGAGAGGTATAACGCTGTAATCTGCACATAGAGACTTTCACTCGGTGCAGGCATTCTGATGTACGCAATGACTAACACGCAGGTAGTGTTAGCATGCAAATAAAATTGCCACTTCACAAACACCTGTCTCATAGAATCAGTATGTTCCAGAAATATAGATGAGTGGCATAAGAGGGGATGAGACTTTTGACATAGTCATGCACATAAACGATGGCATGCGTACTTGTCTGGTCTACACGATGCACCAAAATGGTACTAAGCACAACAGTAATTCTGTATGTACGTTTATTTTAATGTTATATGTTGTCTGTCCCTGTTTTCATTTCACAGATGGAGGTTCACAGATAACAGATATATTATATATCACACACCACGAAGAGCAGCTACTCTGCCCTCACATCACGGATAGGATAGGGACTTCCCATCCTCACTGTTCCTCACAGGGGGGGTTTCCCTTTGCCCTGAAGAAAGTGCAGGACCTTAATGGCCACCCAGGACTGAAACATGTCGGCATCAGGGTCTTAGGACCATGACACTCCTACGGACCCGTTTTAAAGATTTTTTTAATAAACCAGACAGACCCAAGAATAAAGGGAAACCAGGGGTCTGCCTGAGGTTTTTTAATCTTTAACCCCCTGATCTTCATTTATCTAAAGAGCTCCCAACACTGAGGTTGAGCCCACCCCGACTTTTAGGAGTCGGGGTGACCCGATGATGAAGCATGACACCACTAGGGTGTGTGAGGGTAATTAAACAAAAAGTGCTTAACTTCCCCACATTCATGGTTGAGTTAAGTACAACCTTTCACTAGAGAGGCTCCCCTTCCTCATTCTTCCTCTTTTTCTCCGCCTTTTTTCTCAGGCATAGTTAGTCAACAAGCACCATTGACCACAAGTTGGTTAATTGGAGTATTTTTTGTGATTATTATACTGCCTATGGAGGACGTACTCCGATTGAGAAAACCTCTCAAACCCTTAAGGTACGGGGTTACCCACCAATACCTTTTTGTGTAGATATGTATTATGAACAACACCCAACATATTTAAATCAGCTCCTTTTCAGGTAAAAATTATTCATGACTAGGCCTGGGCGAAAATTTCGTTCCCTTCGCGGAAATTGCGATAATTTGACATTTTCGCGTTCCGCGGAGAGCGCGAAAATGTCAAAAATTCCGGTTTCCGCAGCTTGGCGATAATTTGTTTCTTGCTCGCGCTGTAAAATAATACAATCTCGCGCGCGCGCGATCGCCTTACCTGAATCCCTGCGTTCGCCGACAAGTTTTCTTGATCCGGTCGCGTTCTCCATGAGATGTTGTATTGTTTTTAGCCATTTGCGCAGTCTCGCGACAGTTCGCGCCCGCAGTGACGTCATGCGTCGCGCGATCACGTCTTTCTTCTCGCGATCATGCACCGCGAGACAACTCAAAACAAGATGGCCGCGCCCGCAAGCAACCACATGGGTAAGTTGGCGACCCGCAACCATGCAGAAAATCTCGCGAACATGCCGGAAAAAAACTTCCGCATCTTCGCGATATTTCCGCTTGTTTGCGATAATTTTAAACATTTTCGCGATAATTTGCGAAAGTTAATTTCGCAAATTCCGCCCACCCCTATTCATGACCACCTTGAATGAATGCACAATAATGAAGCATATTTCCAATTGGCAGAAATTGATTTTAGAGCAGCAGATAGCAAGAAGTCAAAGAGCTTGTTATTGGAATCTCACAGTTTTGTTGAAAGTAATATTGATTTACAAATCAACATATTATATGAAAGCTTATCTCATGAATGAAATATTTTTATAGTAACATCCCAAACCTCTTCCCAAAGCTTAAAGACAACATTACATTTGAAAAGCAGATGTGTTATCGAACCTGGAACTAACTTGCAATGCCAACAATTAGATGAATTTAGTAGTTTTGCATTGAAAATTTTTAATAGAGTCCATAAACAATTAAATAGCATGAAAGAATTAGTTTGTTAGAAAGACCCAGAACTACCCAGAGACACAATGTATCCATATCTTCTTCCATAAGTCCTTGATAAAAATAAAAATTGAGTTCATTATTTCATAAGGAAGAGATAAAATTCATGTTATTCTCGTCAAAATTATTCAATTGTTTTATAATACATCGAAACAGTATGAGGTGAAGTGGCTGTTGTTTGAACATACATTTCTAAATCAGATATGTATACCATTGGAAAATTCTTGGGAAATGAGTCTAGAATGGAGTTACATTATAATTCGTACTTAGAAATATCCGGTGAAAGCAGAATAAACTTTTGTTACAGTTCTTTAAAGGATAGAAAGGTATTATTATGAAAAACAACTTTTAAATAAAAAAAATACCTGCATTTATCCAAGACTGTCAAAATTGTATGTTTCGATTAAGTTTTATAACCGGATTATACCATAAGGACATATTCAAGGTGCGAGAGATAGATATTTGAAAGATAAAATGTAAATCCTACAATATCAATTTTGTATATTTTAGTAATGCTGATCGACATCATAGGGAGTAAGAAGAAGACATAGTAAGTAATGTAGATAGTGGAAACAGTGAAATCAAACTTTTCTCAATTAGAAGCCAAGAAGGTGCACAGCTAAACTCTGTATTGGTGAATCACAAGGTGCTGTGTTTTGAAATAAATGCTTTATGATAATTAAAGTAATCTGGTAAACCAAAACCACCATTACATTTTGCAATTTTCTATATTTTTATTCTTTTATGAGGCGTTTTATTATTTCAAATAAATTCCAATATTAAAGTGTCTAAAGACTTTTTAGGACTTAAGGAGAAATTGAGTAGGTGTCACAGACAAAAAATAAAAAAAAATTGGGAGCAATAGCCTTTTTAACAGAGTCAACTTTCTCCCACCAAGATAAATGTAAAGCAAACCACTTATAAATGTTGTCTTTGATATGACTAAGAATATAATCACAGTTTAAATTAATCGATTGTTTAATGGTATGAGAGAATAGAATACCCAGATATCTGAGATTTTCCTTTTGCCGTCATTCCATTGTTGGGAACCATTCCAGGGAGAAAATGTATATTTAAAAGAAATATTTCAGTCTTATAAGAGTTTAGAGTATAACCTGAAAGCTGGATTTCTATGCAGTTTCTGATGGCGATGAGCAGAGCATCAATAGCAGGAAGAAAAAGCAAAGATGACAAAGGACATCCTTAACGAGTGCCTCTCTAAAGGGATAAATTGTTAGAGATTTGACCTTTGATAAAAAGTCTAGTAGGAGGACCAGAATAGGGTGCTGAAACATTACGGATAACAGAATTGCCAAATTTAAATACTTATAAAGTACAAACTGAAATACTGCCAATGAACTTTGTCAAATGCTTCTTCATCATCTAAGGCAAGGACACCAGTGGGAAAATGCAAAGATGATACAGCTTCAATTACATGAAATAATAATCTTGCGTTGCTTACAGAATGCCTAGGTTTCATGAAACCTGTTTGATCAATGTGAACAATAGTATCAAATATAGAAACCAATCTGGTTGCACGAATTTTTGCGTAAAGTTTACAATCTTAATTAATTAAAGAGATAGGTCAGTAATTTGAAACAACAGTTGGCTCTTTGTTAGGTTTTGGAAGGACAATAATCAAAGCTTCAGTAAAGTATCCTGCAGTAGAACCTGAAATACTAAAGTGATAAAATAACTTAAGTTAATAAGGTTTCAGATATGGAAAACATTCTTTATAAAATTCAGCAGGTATACCATCCGGTCCCGGTGATTTACCTGGTGTAAGAGATTTAGGGCCAGATCTACGATCCTTTTTACCGTATGCAAACGGGTCTAAGACCCGCATGCGCATGCTAAAAAGCATTGGCCATTGTAAAAAGAGTAATTTGCGACTCGCAAATAAATTGCGACTCGCAAAATACTGTTTTGCAATTCGCAATTTGGAAGGGGCGTTCCCTTGCTAAAAGTGCCGCAAAGCTATGCATTCGCAAATGCATGCCATGTTATCTTTTAAGGGCAGGCAGTGGTCCCAGGGACCACTGCCTGCCCTTAAAAAACTTCAACGAAAACTTTTCTTTTTTTTTTAAATGCATCCCGTTTTCCTTTAAGGAAAACGAGCTGCATTTAAAAAAATCTGCTTTATTTAATAGCAGTCCCAGTCATAGTGGTCTGCTGAGCCCAGCAGGCCACGATCCCTGGGAGGGCCTGTCATTCCCAATGGGCTCACAAATTGCATGAGGCTCATTATTATTCATGAGCCTCTCAATTTGCGACCCCATTGGGAATCCCAAACAGTGTTAAACACACTGTGGTACATGCCAAATAGCACCTCGCAAATTGCGAGTCACAAATGCGACACAATTTTCGAGGCGCTATTTGGCAGGTCGTACATCTGGCCCTTAATAGCTAAATTAATATCTTCTAATGTGATCAGTGAATCCAATTTTACTCTCACTGGCTGGGTAATTTTAGGTAAGCCACAGTGTTGCAAAAAAATTATCAATGCTAAACATATTCGCAACTGAGGGATTACTAATTAATTTTAAATAGTAGGTCACCAATTCATTAACAATTTCTTTGTGAGATACTGCCAGTTTACCATTCAAGCCATGTTTTATCTTTTTTAATAAGCAAATAATTTGCTAAAATTCATCATCCAGATCTATTGCCTTGTAAACGACTGTAGCCTCATTATTTGAAATTTGGACATCAGCTCTTCTGCTTAACAAAGAGTTAAACTCACATCTAAATTTCTGTGATTGCATTTTGTATTTATTGTCATTAGACGAAATAAAGTCATTCATATTTTGCTATTTGTTTATCTAATTCTTTGAGTTTAGCATTAAAAGTTTTGTTTTTTATATGCAATGGTAGATATAGTTACCCTTCTGACATATGATTAAAAGCATTCCAATGGTTTACAAGTGATGGACAAGCTTCTGGAACGAAAGATAAATAATCATGAAATGCTGACAAGAGTGTGGGTATATTATTGTCATTAAGAACAACATTCGTTTTCATATGCCAGCGAGAGTGGGATTGTTGGGTGGCGCTGAGTTGAAAAACACCTGAATTAAGAGCATGGTCAGAAATATCAATAACGTGAATTGTAGGATCAGAAAATGATTGGATTAATGAGCTGGAAATTAATAAAATAATCAATTTGAGAGTAAGACTTATGAGGGTTAGCGAAAAATCTAAACTGTTTGTCTATTGGGTGATGTAGACGCCAAATACCTATCAATTTGGTTGATTTATAAAAGGATTTTAAACTAGAAAAAGCTTTAGGTGGACGATATTTAGTTTGAAAATATCTTTCCAATAGGGGGTCACACATTAAATTAAAGTCATCATCAATAATAGATGGAGCATTACCTATTTTAATCACTTCAAAAGTAATGATAGACCAAACATTAGGGTCATCATTAGTTGGACCATAAACATGTATCATATGTAAAATGGTAGTATCAATGTGAAGTTTGCTATAATATAACAGCCATCTGCATCTGACCATTCGGATAGTATTTCAATGTTTATTTTTTTTTTTCAAAAGTATAGCAACACCCTTCTTCCTGTTAACTTCAAGAGATGAGATAATATTACCCACCCATCGTTTATTCATACAGGATAAAACCGTATCATCTATATGAGTTTCTTGAAGTAAGCAAATGTCAGCTTTATATCTGGCTAAATAATCCAAAACTTGAGTTCTTTTGACAGGGTGATGTAATCCTTTAACATTAAACGAGAACATTTTAATTCTGTGATATTATCCATAAACAGCAAAAAAGAAGATAGAAAAGAGAAACACTAAGTATAGCTTAATGGATATAAGAGCAGCTCCAGAAGAAGAAGATAGGGGAAAAATGAAAAACAAGCACAAACATAAAACAGAAAATATAGAAACATAAATAGTATTTTAGAATCACACTCACGCATGTGCAAGATTGACCTGCCTAGACAAAGCCCTCATGAAGAATATCGGTAATTAAGCTTAGACTGATAAAACTCAAATGTATGAATTAAGTAGAAGTGACACTCGTTTCCATGGATAGCAAAAAATGCTGTTCTAAAATAGCATGAAGATCCTCATTCCATTGAAAAGATTTTGAGATCTCATCCTTCCAAATTCTCATAATAGATGGATCAAACAGACCATATTTAAAGCCACAGCTTCCTAGTCGAGGTCTGAGGTCAGAGAATTCTCTAGGAATTTTAACAGTTTCCATGGTGAAGTCTTGATGTATACATTTTTTATTGCCACTAACCATCAAAGTTGGAATCTCTCTTACAGCTTTTCAGATCAGTACCAGATGATAGTGGCAGAGGACTTTAAAAATCACTTTGTAACAAATTTTCAAAGTAAAGTCTACAATCACTACCTTCATCACCCTCTGGTAAATTAAATATGCACAAATTATACTGCCTATTACGATTTTCTAATTCAAGCAACATAGTATTTCAAAGGCTCAGTTTTTGCACTGATGGCAGCATACTGTCAATTTTTGCTTTATTATCCTGGATTTTTATGAAATTGTCGGATTGTTTAATTGAAAGACTAGCCATGTCCTTGTTGCGAATCTTTTCCAAAACAATGTTGTCTGTATTAGAGCGTACAGCTTGTAATTTTTCCAATAAAGTAACTAAAGAAGGCTCATTGGTATCCACAATAGTTGACTTCACTAGTGGAGGAGAAATTGTTTACTTATGTTAGTTAGCTGTAATATGCTCATTCATTCCTTCCATATTAATATCTTCCTGGAAAAATTATGTATAAAGGACATCAAACTCACTTTAAATGCAATGAAAATGAAAAAAAACAGGAAATCACTAAAGCAGGAGACTGTGCAGCAGCTAAAACCAGCTGTGGGTGTGGTTTGGGACTCAGCCTCGCCCTTTCCTCAAGATGTCTCCGCCTTCCTAACAGGAAACTCCAGCAGCATTCCTCAGGACAGCTCGGTAGATGGCACAGCACTATCAAAAGCCTTTCAACCAGAACAGAAAGACACAAGAACTACCTCACCAGAAAGCGCTGGCCATAGAAATGCAGACCACACCCCTGGAACAGGTAAAAATAAAACCTTAAAAACGTCTTTAAAATTGTAAAAAATGCGATCATGAATCCTGAGTATATCACTTTTAACTGGTAGACTATTTAGGCATTTTTCCAACATAGCCCTCCAGCAATCTACAATTGTAGTCCACTGGGGCTTAGGAGCCTGCAATGGCCGTACCCACTCTGACCAAGAAATGTCACACAGATTTTGCACACATACATATAGAAGCATTATTGACTGTGATTGTTGACTAAATGCTATGGCCCTTTATTGATGATATGAAAATTGTCAATAGCGCTGATAGCAATCATACTTCCTCGACTACATTTTTACACTGGGACGTCTTTATCACAGTCTTAACTTCTTATCACATGGAGGCACCTCTTCCTTTGATAGCTAACAACTATAGGCGGATTACATGGCACCAAGTATTGCCCAACTCAAAGTTGCTTTCTAAGATCTGCGATTGGTAGGCTGAATATTTGTCTTTGTAGGTCGCCCAGATAAGAAAATTCCTATCCTGGAACCCCACGAAAAGCTTTTTCACAAACTATAGGACTTTTTTCACAAAAAGGTCACATATAAGCAGACTCCTTGTGTTAAAGTGAAACTGTGGTTTAATTTTGGTTGTAAACTAGCCCAACAGTCATTAATGATGGCTGTGCAAAGGTGCTCATGCCAGCAAATTCTAAAGGATAGATGCAATTATAAGATGGCACTTGGTAAAGCTACGAATGACTTTGAAGACAAAAACTGGCAAGATTTACTATAAATAATAATAAAGCTTGCTGGCATATATTATCTCACATGGAATCCTGGAAAGCACAAATAATTTCTCTCATTGCATTCAGCCTGATAAGTGGGCTTTACATTTTTCATCCTTGTATACCCCTGCTGGTGCAGCTGATTTAGACCCAAGTTCTGGAAGCGTCATCCAAAACACCCACAATACAAATGTAAATGTGGATAACGATGTTAGCTTCAGTATATCTGACACCAGTGGCGACTGGAAGGGAGCGTGGCAGGGGGTGGTGGTAGAAAATGAAATAAATAAAATAAAGAAAAAGTACCTCCTGTTGCGTCGCCAGCTGCTGCTTCTCTGGCGCCTCTCCTTGCCGTCGCAGGGGCATCCAGGCTCCCTAAGCCAAAGACAACGATGCAATTCAGCATTGTGATTGGTTCCCCTAAATTCCCCTAAGCCAATCACAATGCTGAATTTCTGCATTTTGATTGGCTCCCAGACGGGAACAGGGAGCCTTTGCACGATCCCCAACAGGCTGTATAATGCAGCCTGTTGGGCAACATGCAAAGTACGCAAGAATGTTTGGACGGCCCAAGATTGCTGGTCAAACATGCATCCGTACTTTGAGTGTGCTCACCACTCCTCCCCTGGCCCCTACTCTGGCCTGGCCCGCCCCTCCCGGCACAGGAATGGAGAAATAAAATGATAATAATGTTTTGTTTTTCTTCCTTTGCAACATGGTACATGCAGTCCATGATCAGTGTTGAGCAGTCCATGATTTGCGCTCCCCTTAGTTTTGACTGTAGTGTGATACTACAGTCAACATTGATGGGAGCGCAAATCATGGACTGCATGTACCATGATGCAAAGGAGCAAACTTTTCTGGGATATGATGTAGTGTCTTGCCACACCCTTTTCCCTGCCCAAACTGATTTTCATGACCTCCTCTATCATTTATCACCCGTTCCTAATGTTCCTTTCTGTAAAAAATGATATTCCGGCCCATTGATTACACTTCATTCGGTCCGAGCTGGAGAGTACAGCTGGAGAGTACGTCTGGAGCTGGAGAGCAGGGCCCTGGTGTGGACAGTAAGGCTCGGGTGCAAAGAGGCCAGCCCGACTGCAGACGTAAAGTTACGACTCGTAAATGACCTCTTTGAATACCAAAAGTCGTAAAGTTAGACTTTTGTCTCAGATTGCCTTTGTGAATTGGGCCCTTTGTTTTTATCTTTGAACAGCAGGCAGTAGAGTAAGTCACTGCTGGAAAAATTATTCATGAAATATCAAGTTCACCTCCTTACCCATTTCATTGTTAGTTTAGTTGTTTGTGCTCGCATTTGAGGAAAAAACCATTGCACAACAAAACATAAATCTATAGTGCCACAGTCCCCTTTACACCTGCTCTTTATAGAGCTGCCAAATGAGGTGGATTCAGAGAGCAGTGTCATAATCATGCTCTCACATATGACTTCCATAAAGGGTTGCTGTAGCTGTGGCTACATAGCACATAATCTCACCTGTGATGTATGTTATCATGCAAGGCATACCTGCTGTCACTGCTACATGGCTAGTCCGGATGTGATGATCTGCCACGGTGAGCCCAGCTAAAAAACACTGAGGGGACACTGCTGTTGAATACAGTCTGAGAAGAGTTCCCATAGCCCAGCTAGAGTTGTTGCTCACTTTTTCAAAAAAGTGGAACCTAGTTAAGGATGGGACTTTTTGCAGAAACTTGTAGGGATCCTGCATCAGTCTTGGATTTGTTTGTGCATGGAAATATTTTCAGGGAGCCTGTGATACTCTGTGTTGAACTGCACTGTCAGAATCCTCAGCATTAAATTCCGCTGCTTGCAGTTCCTGTCTACATGGTTTCCATTTTGAAGTTCAACATCTGAACTTATTATCTATTGTCATGCTCCGAACTAGATGATATTCTCCATTGATGTTCAACACTATTTAGACAAAGGAGCAATCTATTATTACCTCCTCTTCTGTCTTCCTGCCGCACTACTCACCAAGTGATCAGTTCCCCCACTCAGCAGAACACCATTCCCTAGCCAGATGACCAAGGTTCCTCCAAGATGGCTTAAGTTTACCCAGAAGACCATAAAGGGTGAATTTACAATGAACACAGCTTGCTTTAGTTTTAGGTTTAGTCTGACCGCTTTGCTAAGCAAGTGTGGACCCTCCCGACTATAACAGGTTTCAGGAGTTGCATGAGCTTGTATCCGGGTAACTGGACAAATACAGTGCTTTCCCAAAATTTCCTGTTGGTGTGACATTCCACGCTGAAATAAAAGAACATGGTGGCTCTTACTCTGCTCCTTCTTATTTGAAGTTCATCCAACAAATGATTGAGGCAGCAGTGGAGCCTACTTTCAATGCAAGGGATTCTGAAGCACCAACTCCTCCAATAATTCTTTGCCTGAATGATGTCCCTGCAGATGATTTAGAGGAGGAAGACAAGCAGGGTTGCTTTGTACAAGACAAATAATTAGTTGAGGCTTTTTATTATTTAAGGGGAAATCCGGATTTGCCTATTCCGCAAGCAAGTACTGATGAGGAGGATTTTCTTAGGAAGTACCACCATCCGGATCCTGAATCATTACCCCTTCACAGTGCGGTGCACAGGGTAACTGCTCATGAGTGGAAGGACATTGATAAATACTCTGTTTCACCTTTTCTCTCAAAGTGATATCCTTATGATGGTTTTGAAGAAGAATTTCTGCATAGAGTAATCTCATGGCTTGGATTTCTAGTCACAGTACAGTAATCTCAAAAGACAGGCTGTCCTCTGATCAAGTGGATAAAAAGGCTGAAGGGGTGGTTAAAAGGGTGTATTCCATGATCAACTTTTTAGTACATGCCAATACTTATTTGACTTTCACCATCCAATGTGTACTGAAGGATTTTCATGCACTGGCAGAGCAGATAAGAGAAGGTTAGGACTCTTCCTCCCTTTTGTCCATTATCGAATCTCAGGTCTGCGTTCTTTCCGATATTTACTTGGATAATCATGTGTATCTGCAGGAGCTTCTGGAGAAGTCATTGGTGCTAGATGTCATTTTTAGATGTGGACCTAGAACGTGGATTTAGCCCTGAAATCTGCTCTTATGACATCAGCTTTTGAATGAGTTAGGGTATTTGGTTCCCGGCTTGAGGACATGATCAACAAATCAGCAGAAAATAAAAAACTTCTAGCCCCATCCTGTCAGACCTCAAGGGGCAATTGATTTGGATATTACAGAACTTTTGGGTCTTCCTCTGTTAGAAACTCCAATCAGCCTTTTGGGTGAAGGTCAAAGCCGGGGGGCCACTGCCAGTGCCAAGTCTCTGCCACAGCAAACGATTTCTTCAAATTCTACTGCTGCTAACGCTTGACTATGTTGCACTCTCAGTGGCAGTTCGATTGATGTTCCTTATAGAGGAATGGTGCCATTCAACAATAAATGCCTGGGTTCTTCAAACTGTTTCGGAGGATTATCAATCAATCAATCAATCAATCAACCAATCAATCATTGTAGAGTGTGCTACTCACCCGTGAGGGTCTTAAGGCACCAGAGGGGAGGGAGAAGAAGAAGCAGCTACTGATCGAACAGCCAGGTCTTGAGAAGTCTCCTGAAGGTCAGCAGGTCCTGGGTCTGTTGCAGGTGGGTGGGGCAGGTGTTCCATGTCTTGGTGGCGAGGTGGGAGAATTATCTGCCGCTGGTGGTTGTTCGGCGGATGCGTGGGACGCGAGGGCGAGGTCAGCAGAGCGAAGCTGGTGGTTCGGGATGTAGAAGGTGAGTTGTTTGCTGAGGTATGCTGGCCCGGCGTTGTGGAGTGCTTTGTGAGCATGGATGAGGAGCTTGAAGGTGATCCTCTTGTTGACTGGAAGCCAGTGCAGGTCTCTCAGGTGGGTGGTGATGTGGTTGCGGCGAGGGATTCTGAGGATGAGGCGTGCAGAGGCATTTTGTATGCGTTGAAGTCTTTTCTGGAGTTTGGCCGTGGTTCCCGCGTAGAGGGCGTTGCCGTACTCCAGCCTGCTGCTGACGAGTGCTTGGGTGACCGTCCTTCTGGTTTCAGTGGGGCTCCATCTGTAGATCTTGCAGAGCATGCGGAGGGTGTTGAAGCAGGAGTAGGAGACAGCGTTGACTTGTTGGGTCATAGAGAGCGTTGAGTCCAGGATGAACCCCAAGTTATGAGCGTGGTTGGTGGGTGTAGGGGCAGTTCCCAGCGAGGCCGGCCACCAGGAGTCGTCCCATGTGGAAGGGGTGGAGCCGAGCATGAGCACCTCCATCTTGTCAGAGTTCAGTTTCAGTCGGCTGGTCTTCATCCACTCTGCGATGGCCTTCATCCCCTCATGGAGGTTAGATTTGGCAGTGGCCGGGTCCTTGGTGAGGGAGAGGATCAGCTGGGTGTCGTCAGCGTGCAAGATGATGTTGAGGTGGTGCGCTCAGACGATGTTGGTGAAAGGTGCCATGTAGATGTTGAAAAGGGTCGGACTGAGGGAGGATCCTTGGGGTACACTGCAGGTGATCGTGGTGGCTTCGGATCGGAATGGGAGGAGGCAGACTCTCTGGGTTCTGCCGGTGAGGAAGGAGGTGATCCAGTTCAGGGTTTCGTCGCGGATCCCTGTGTCTTGGAGGCGTGTGTACAGGGTGTGGTGGAAGACAATGTAAAAGGCGGCCGAGAGGTCCAGGAGGATGAGGTCCATGGTTTCGCCGTTGTCCATCAGGGCCCTTATGTCATTGGTGGCGGCGATGAGAGCGGTTTTGGTGCTTTGATTGCTTTGGAAGCCAGATTGGGGGGAGTCCAGGGTGTTGTTCTCTTCAAGGAAGTGGGTCAGTTGTCTATTGGCGGTCTTCTCAATGACGTTTGCTGGGAACGGGAGAAGGGAGATGGGTTGAAAGTTCGTGAGGTCCTTTGGGTCCACCTTGGGTTTCTTGAGTAGGGCGTTGATCTCAGCGTGTTTCCAGCTGTCCGGGAAGGTAGCGGTCTCGAAGGAGCTGTTGATTATCTGATAATTATTACATTTACTTTTCCCTCCTTCCTCATGACAGCTTTCATCCAACTGCTCTTTTAAGACATCCAATACGAAGCCAAGCTCTTTTGTTTAGTGTTCAGCTCCTTCTGTAAAAGTCAACAATCATCCCATTTCCCTCAGACGAACCAAGGCTCAGCTTTTATTCCATTCTCTTCTTAGTCAAGAAAGTGTCAGGAGACTATCAGCCAGTTCTGGACCTAAAAGGGTGAATCATTTTATTCCTCATCATATATTCAAGATGATAACGAATCAGGCCATCCTTCAACTAGGTATTAAAAGAGACTTTTTGGCATCCCTGGACTTGATTGATGCACATCCTCATGGGTTGATTTCTCCCCTGTACCAGAAATTCTTGCAGTTTGCCATCAATGGGAACCATTATCACTTCCAGGTCCTCACTTTCAGCCTTTTCTCGGCTCCAAGGGTTTTTACCAAGCTCGTGGCACCATTTTTCACCTAGTTTGGTCCTAGTTTACCACCTGTCACAGTTTTGGAACCCCCCCCTGTCTCAGAATTATGAGGCTCTAGTCCCTCTCACGCCTCACATCTTTCAGGGTCTTCATTGGTGGCTCTCGCCTCGGAATCTAGACAGGGGAATCCTTCTAAATACTCACCCATCCTCAATCCTTGCCACAGATTAAAGGGGGGTCGAGTAGGGGAGCAATTAGGGAGGGTCAGCAGGCCCAGGGCAGATGGAACTCATTAGAGCGTCTTTAGTCTTCCAACTGGAAGGAGCTAGCAGCTGTGTTGAAGTCTCTCCATTGGTTCACTCCCCTTCTTTATTCTAAATCTGTATGTCTTCAGACAGACAATCAGACAGTCAGGGCATATGTCAATCGGCAAGGGGGTATGAACCCCCATCTTTATCACCTTTCCCAGATATTTTTTTCATTTTGAGACATTGGTTTTATTTCTCTGCAGTTTATCTCCAGGGGAAGGAGAATTGGCCTACCAACCGCCTGAGCCAGAGGTTTCTCTTCTCAGTTCCTCTCTGCCTTACAAAATCTATTTCATCAGATTGTCCAGACATTTGTGCTTCCATGGTTAGATCTTTTTGTCATGCTGGTAAGCTCTCTTCTTCCTTGTTTCTGCAGTCTGACTCCCTCCAAGAGGGTCTGGGCTATGGATGTCTGCCCATCACCTCGCCTCTGGGTCTTCTCTATAAATTTCCTACCTTTCTGTTGATCCTGTGGTTGTTGAGGAAGATTCAGCAGGATCAGGCAGAGGTTCTCTTAGTGGTTCCAGAGTGGCCCAGAAGTCCCTGGCTTCCCCTGCTCCTAGATGTTCAGGTTCAGTCTCACTGGAGGTTCCTCTGGACTCCCTCAGTCTACTTTGTCAGGGGGTCTGGCACTTGAGAGTTCAAACCTTCTCACTCAGGGTTGCTCTTCAGATGTGCCTGAATACATTAAATTGTCTAGGAAACATTCTACCAGAAAGGCTTACTCTTGTAATTGGCGAAACTGCAGAAATTAGTATAGAGACAGGGATCTGTCATCTGTTTCTTGTTGTCCTTTTACAATTGCCGATGTTTTGAAGGATGGTTTCTCTTTGGGTTTGGCTGTTCCCAGTGGGTTGCGAGTCAGGATTTTCGGGAGGGGGGGAGGGGTGAGGTGGTTTCCATTTCACTGCCTGCCTCATGACTTTTGAGAAGTGTCTTCTTGCATAGACCAACTACCTGCTGTCCTGTTCTTTCTTGGGAATTTCCTTTAGTTCTCCATGCCTTGATATTCAGTTCTTTTGAGCCTTTACAGTCTGTGGACCTCAAGTTCCTTTCCTTTCAGTTCTTAGTCACTATTTGCTTAGGTGGGAGGATTGGATAGATAGGCAGCCTTCTTTCTTCTGCTCCATTTCTTTTACTTTGTTATGATAAGGTTATTCTAAGGCCCAGTCCCTTTTTTCTTCTGAAATGTTATTCTTAGGTCCACTGCAAAGAGCACATCACCTTACCAGTTTTTTATTCCAATCCTCCCTGTTTGGATGAACAAAATCTTCGTTCTCTAGATGTTCATTGAGCTATCTCTATCTATTTTGAATGTGCTCATTTCTTTTTCAAGACTGTTTTCTTGTTTGTTACATATGGTCTTGCAGGTAGGGGTCGTATTCCCTTGTTTTGAACTCTTTCAAGGTAAATTAAGTAGGCAACTATCCAGCCTAATGAGGTTTCAAAGGTCAGTCTTCCTTTTTCTGCCCAATTTACATCTATATAGGAAATGGCTTTATCTTGGGCAATGTTTAAGGGCCTTTATTTGAAACACAACTTCATGACACATTACCATCTGCAAATAGGGGGTGAGGCATGAGCAGATTTTGGTGCCTGAATATTGTCTTCTGTACATGATGTTTGATTCCAAAATCACTATTGATTAAATTCCCACTTGCAGTATTTTGCTAGTGTTTTGTGATTTCTCTTGTGCCATGATCAACCGTCATTTGCTTGGATGTTGGCCCACTTGGTAAGGACTTCAACAGGAAGATGGAGGAGGAGGTAATACCCCGGTTACTTCCCGGTAATCTTCATTACTCTGAGTCCAGGTCTTCCTGTTGCAGTCCTGAGACAACCCTCCCACATGTTTATATGATGATTGATCATTCAATTTTATGTTTTTTCTTTGTGGCCTAATTATATCAGTAAGTGTTCATCGTTAGTTCCTCCTTTATGATATTCTGGGTAACCCGGAGCCATCTTAGTGGAACCTATTTATCTAGCAAGGAATTGTCTTCTGTCAGAATAGTAAATGTTTCCCCTCCGCTATCGAATAGTTTACAAACTGTAGCACTTGCTGGAGTGGGAATAGTAATTTACTCCCCTCCGCTATCCAACACTTTCCCTACTGTTGCACTCCCTAAAATGGGAATAGTAAATTATTCCACTCCGCTATCCAACACTTTCACTTCTGTTGCATTTGCTGGAGTGGGAATAGTAAATTATTCCCCCCGCTATCCAACACTTTTCTACTGTTGCACACCCTGGAATGGTAATAGTAAGTTTATCCCCTCCTCTATCCAACACTTTCCCTACTGTTGCACTCGCTGGAGTGGGAATAGTAATTTTATCCCCCTCGCTATCCATCACTTTCCCTACTTTTGCATTCCCTGGAGTGGGAATAGTAATTTTATCCTCTATTGTATCCAACATTTTTCCTACTGTTAATGTAGTGTAAAATGTTGTAATATATTTTAGTTTTATATGTATGTACAGGTGTATGTATATATGTATTTATAATTTTCATTATGTTTCTAACATTTTGGTGCCGATTCCGATCCTGTAAAACCCGGGTACGAATGGTCATATGAAGCATATTCTCCGTACGACTCGTACCCGGGAAATGCTCCTTACAAACCAGCAAGGACGATTTGTACAGAAATACCATTTCCGAACCATTCGTAAAAAACTATGTGCGACGAAAAAATACTCACAATTCCGATCCGGGACATCGCGTATGTGACGTCCGGACGGAGTCAGGCAGAGTTCTACGGACCAGCAAGTACGATTCGTGCCTACGTCACTCCGCACGGATCATTTTTTACGGCAGCCAAAAACTCCCGGGAAATTGAGGACGACGCGAAGAAGGAGCAGCGGTATGCGACGGACAGCCATGGACCCCATCCTACGTGTTATCCCGGCCCTCCTAGCCTATGACCTGGTGCACCGAAACCGCCGCGCACACCGCAGAAGGTCAGCACAACACCCAGGGGCAAAGGGGGGGCCAGGGGCAGGAAACATAACCTCTACCTATTTTTAAAAATACCATATACTGGCCATAAATTACCTCCAGGGTCTGGTCACTTCGGGGGGCGTGTCCACCAATCCCCGTGTAAGCGTACCCGTCACCACTGCAATGATGGTACGGCCCGTAACCACGCCCTCAAAGCGTGGGTACGGCCCGTACCACCATTGTAGTGGTGATGTAGGGGTACGCGTGGTACGGGCTGTACCCATGCTCTGAGGGCGTGGGTACGGCCCGTACCACCATTGGAGTGGTGATGTCGGTGTACGCGCCGTACCCACGCCCTCAGAGCATGTGTACGGCCCGTACCACGCATACCCCTACATCACCACTACAATGGTGGTACTGGCCGTACCCACGTCCTCAGATCGGGGGTACGGACCGCATCACCCGTACCTCTAGGGCACCAGTACATTAGTGATACAAGGCGTACACACGCCACGAATGTTGGCTTAGGGCCTGGTGCAGCATATAACCAGTATATTGGGGTGTGTTCATGGCCAGGACAGCAGTGTACAGCACCAAGGGTGCAGGTGGGTGGGTGGGTGTCTGCCTAGGAGTCCCAGCAGTGGACAGAGACATGTGAGGGTTGGGTGCAGAGGAATACCAGCAATAGACAGAGACATGTGAGGGGTGGGTGCATATTACTCCCAACAGTGGCCAGAGACATGTGAGGGGTGGGTGCCTATCACTCCCAGCAGTGGACAGAGACATGTGAGGGGTGGGTGCATATCACTCCCAGAAGTGGCCAGGGACATGTGAGGGGTGGGTGCCTATCCCTCCCAGCAGTGGACAGAGACATGTGAGGGGTGGGTAAATATCACTCCAAGCAGTGGACAGAGACATGTGAGGGGTGGGTGCCTATCACTCCCAGCAGTTGACAGAGACATGTGAGGGGTGGGTGCATATCACTCCCAGCAGTGGACAGAGACATGTGAGGGGTGGGTGCATATCACTCCCAGCAATGGACAGAGACATGTGAAGGGTGGGTGCAGAGGAATACCAGCAGTGGACAGAGACATGCTAGGGGTGGGTGCCTATCACTCCCAGCAGTGGACAGACACATGTGAGGGGTGGGTGCATATCACTCCCAGCAGTGGACAGAGACATGTGAGGGATGGGTGCAGAGGAATACCAGCAGTGGACAGAGACATGTGAGGGGTGGGTGCCTATTACTCCCAGCAGTGGACAGAGACATGTGAGGGGTGGGTGCATATCACTCCCAGCAGTGGCCTGAGACATATGAGGGGTGGGTGCCTATCACTCCCAGCAGTGGACAGAGACATGTGAGGGGTGGGTGCATATCACTCCCAGTAGTGGACAGAGACATGTGAGGGGTAGGTGCATATCACTCCCAGCAGTGGACAGAGACATGTGAGGGGTGGGTGTATATCACTCCCAGCAGTGGACAGAGACATGTGAGGGGTGGGTGCCTATCACTCCCAGCAGTGGACAGAGACATGTGAGGGGTGGGTGCATATCACTCCCAGCAGTGGACAGAGACATGTGAGGGGTGGGTTCATATCACTCCCAGCAATGGACAGAGACATGTGAAGGGTGGGTGCAGAGGAATACCAGCAGTGGCCAGAGACATGTGAGGGGTGGGTGCCTATCACTCCCAGCAGTGGACAGAGAGATGTGAGGGGTGGGTGCATATCACTCCCAGAAGTGGCCAGGGACATGTGAGGGGTGGGTGCCTATCCCTCCCAGCAGTGGACAGAGACATGTGAGGGGTGGGTGCATATCACTCCCAGCAGTGGACAGAGACATGTGAGGGGTGGGTGCATATCACTCCCAGCAGTGGACAGAGACATGTGAGGGGTGGGTAAATATCACTCCAAGCAGTGGACAGAGACATGTGAGGGGTGGGTGCCTATCACTCCCAGCAGTTGACAGAGACATGTGAGGGGTGGGTGCATATCACTCCCAGCAGTGGACAGAGACATGTGAGGGGTGGGTGCATATCACTCCCAGCAATGGACAGAGACATGTGAAGGGTGGGTGCAGAGGAATACCAGCAGTGGACAGAGACATGCTAGGGGTGGGTGCCTATCACTCCCAGCAGTGGACAGACACATGTGAGGGGTGGGTGCATATCACTCCCAGCAGTGGACAGAGACATGTGAGGGGTGGGTGCATATCACTCCCAGCAGTGGACAGAGACATGTGAGGGATGGGTGCAGAGGAATACCAGCAGTGGACAGAGACATGTGAGGGGTGGGTGCCTATTACTCCCAGCAATGGACAGAGACATGTGAGGGGTGGGTGCATATCACTCCCAGCAGTGGCCTGAGACATGTGAGGGGTGGGTGCCTATCACTCCCAGCAGTGGACAGAGACATGTGAGGGGTGGGTGCATATCACTCCCAGTAGTGGACAGAGACATGTGAGGGGTAGGTGCATATCACTCCCAGCAGTGGACAGAGACATGTGAGGGGTGGGTGTATATCACTCCCAGCAGTGGACAGAGACATGTGAGGGGTGGGTGCCTATCACTCCCAGCAGTGGACAGAGACATGTGAGGGGTGGGTGCATATCACTCCCAGCAGTGGACAGAGACATGTGAGGGGTGGGTTCATATCACTCCCAGCAATGGACAGAGACATGTGATGGGTGGGTGCAGAGGAATACCAGCAGTGGCCAGAGACATGTGAGGGGTGGGTGCCTATCACTCCCAGCAGTGGACAGAGAGATGTGAGGGGTGGGTGCATATCACTCCCAGAAGTGGCCAGGGACATGTGAGGGGTGGGTGCCTATCCCTCCCAGCAGTGGACAGAGACATGTGAGGGGTGGGTGCATATCACTCCCAGCAGTGGACAGAGACATGTGAGGGGTGGGTGCATATCACTCCCAGCAGTGGACAGAGACATGTGAGGGGTGGGTAAATATCACTCCCAGCAGTGGACAGAGACATGTGAGGGGTGGGTGCATATCACTCCCAGCAATGGACAGAGACATGTGAAGGGTGGGTGCAGAGGAATACCAGCAGTGGACAGAGACATGCTAGGGGTGGGTGCCTATCACTCCCAGCAGTGGACAGACACATGTGAGGGGTGGGTGCATATCACTCCCAGCAGTGGACAGAGACATGTGAGGGGTGGGTGCATATCACTCCCAGCAGTGGACAGAGACATGTGAGGGATGGGTGCAGAGGAATACCAGCAGTGGACAGAGACATGTGAGGGGTGGGTGCCTATTACTCCCAGCAATGGACAGAGACATGTGAGGGGTGGGTGCATATCACTCCCAGCAGTGGCCTGAGACATGTGAGGGGTGGGTGCCTATCACTCCCAGCAGTGGACAGAGACATGTGAGGGGTGGGTGCATATCACTCCCAGTAGTGGACAGAGACATGTGAGGGGTAGGTGCATATCACTCCCAGCAGTGGACAGAGACATGTGAGGGGTGGGTGTATATCACTCCCAGCAGTGGACAGAGACATGTGAGGGGTGGGTGCCTATCACTCCCAGCAGTGGACAGAGACATGTGAGGGGTGGGTGCATATCACTCCCAGCAGTGGACAGAGACATGTGAGGGGTGGGTTCATATCACTCCCAGCAATGGACAGAGACATGTGATGGGTGGGTGCAGAGGAATACCAGCAGTGGCCAGAGACATGTGAGGGGTGGGTGCCTATCACTCCCAGCAGTGGACAGAGAGATGTGAGGGGTGGGTGCATATCACTCCCAGAAGTGGCCAGGGACATGTGAGGGGTGGGTGCCTATCCCTCCCAGCAGTGGACAGAGACATGTGAGGGGTGGGTGCATATCACTCCCAGCAGTGGACAGAGACATGTGAGGGGTGGGTGCATATCACTCCCAGCAGTGGACAGAGACATGTGAGGGGTGGGTAAATATCACTCCAAGCAGTGGACAGAGACATGTGAGGGGTGAGTGCCTATCACTCCCAGCAGTTGACAGAGACATGTGAGGGGTGGGTGCATATCACTCCCAGCAATGGACAGAGACATGTGAAGGGTGGGTGCAGAGGAATACCAGCAGTGGACAGAGACATGCTAGGGGTGGGTGCCTATCACTCCCAGCAGTGGACAGACACATGTGAGGGGTGGGTGCATATCACTCCCAGCAGTGGACAGAGACATGTGAGGGGTGGGTGCATATCACTCCCAGCAATGGACAGAGACATGTGAAGGGTGGGTGCAGAGGAATACCAGCAGTGGACAGAGACATGCTAGGGGTGGGTGCCTATCACTCCCAGCAGTGGACAGACACATGTGAGGGGTGGGTGCATATCACTCCCAGCAGTGGACAGAGACATGTGAGGGGTGGGTGCATATCACTCCCAGCAGTGGACAGAGACATGTGAGGGGTGGGTGCATATCACACCCAGCAGTGGACAGAGACATGTGAAGGGTGGGTGCAGAGGAATACCAGCAGTGGACAGAGACATGTGAGGGGTGGGTGCCTTTTACTCCCAGCAGTGGACAGAGACATGTGAGGGGTGGGTGCATATCACTCCCAGCAGTGGCATGAGACATGTGAGGGGTGGGTGCCTATCACTCCCAGCAGTAGACAGAGACATGTGAGGGGTGGGTGCATATCACTCCCAGCAGTGGACAGAGACATGTGAGGGGTGGGTGCATATCACTCCCAGCAGTGGACAGAGACATGTGAGGGGTGGGTGCAGAGGAATACCAGCAGTGGACAGAGACATGTGAGGAGTGGGTGCCAATCACTCCCATCAGTGGACAGAGACATGTGAGGGGTGGGTGCATATCACTTCCAGCAGTTGACAGAGACATGTGAGGGGTGGGTGCATATGACTCCCAGCAGTGGACAGAGACATGTGAGGGGTGGGTGCATATCACTCCCAGCAATGGACAGAGACCTGTGAAGGGTGGGTGCAGAGGAATACCAGCAGTGGATAGAGACATGTGAGGGGTGGGTGCCTATCACTCCCAGCAGTGGACAGAGACATGTGAGGGGTGGGTGCATATCACTCCCAGCAGTGGACAGAGACATATGAGGGGTGGGTGCATATCATGCACAGCAGTGGACAGAGACATGTGAGGGGTGGGTGCAGAGGAATACCAGCAGTGGACAGAGACATGTGAGGGGTGGGTGCCTATTACTCCCAGCAGTGAACAGAGACATGTGAGGGGTTGGTGCATATCACTCCCAGCAGTGGCCTGAGACATGTGAGGGGTGGGTGCCTATCACTCCCAGCAGTGGACAGAGACATGTGAGCGGTGGCTGCCTATTACTCCCAGCAGTGGACAGAGTCATGGGGGTGTGTACATCATGATCAGATGAGCACAACTCCATGGGTGTATGTACGCATCCCTAATGTTCGACTATGTTGATAGTGCCATAACAACACATCACTGACAGCAGTGTCCCACTCCCATGAGGATGGATGTCTTTCCCCCACCACATGACACAACACATGTGGGTGTGAGGACAATTGACACATGCATATCCACCCCTGGCGGATGCAGCACAATACACACACAGAGATCATGCCACAAGACTGTATACTCATGTCAATGCCCACTAAACTAAGAGAGTCAAAGGGAACACACACTGTCACGCACATCCCAGGAATAATAGGAATGTACAGGTGCTGGGACAGCCACCAAGATGTTGCCTCTCATGGAAGGAATAGTGTGGAGTTCCCACAGATACAATGCCCACAATTGTCAGTCAGGTGCCCAAATACCCTGCAGAACAAGTACCAATTGTGTGCTTGGCTGGGATTACACACATGCAGAGTGCGGAAAATGGTGAATGTCGCCATTAAGGCATTACAACATACTCAATACACAAGTACAGTGACTAGCAAGGATGGCACTGACGATGCAGCCGGAGACATTGCTGAGCAGGCATGGCCATAGTTGAAGGGATCCGTCACCAACAAAGGAAATGTAGACACAGGTCAGCACAACAAAAGTGCAACTCCCTGCAGTCAAGATGTCAGGTGCCACAGAGGAAGGAACACTCCTTGGGACAATGTCTCCAAACACAAATAGCACACACGAGCAAAGATACTTTGCAGAGACCTTGTGATGGCACGCCGATACCATGGTCCACCCCATGAGCATCAGACTACACATTTTTCCTGAAAATTAACACATTACCACAACCCCAACTCCGGGACCATCAGCACCCACATCAATACCTGAAATGCAATAGTGTTCAAAGTGAAATGAAATTGCTTTATTCAGCATTAAATGTAAATTTAGAAAAGGACACTATTTACAAAGGAACATGGCCAGTCCAGATCAGAAGTCCTTGGGGGGGGACACATGGCCACGCGTCTCCCGTAGCTTGCCTGCACATTAGAACCCTTAGGTTCATTGACTGGGGGGGGCATCATGTGGGGAAGGACCAGGCACCGCAGGGACAGAAGGTGTAAGGGTAGGTGTGGTGGCTGCAGGGACGGACGCCTCCACCACAGGGGGTGGGGCAGCGCCAAAGGTGGAGGTCAGCTCGGCGCTGCACACTGCTGCCAGCTCGTCCAACGTATCCCCTTCACCCAAAGAAAACACAGGCTCAAAGGAGGGGGGGGGTCGGAGGGATGGGGTGCAGCGCTACTGGGGGAGGGGGTGGACAGGGGGGGACTCAACTCCCCTACCCGTGGAGTGCCGTTCCCGTTTGCGGGCTGGAGAGCCAGAGGGGCTGAGGCCCAGCACAGCCAAGTAGGCCTCCTTGTCAGAGTGTGTGGTAGGGGAGCCGAGGGGAGTGCCTTTGGAGGGACTGGGTAGTGCGGCATGCAGACCCGGACTGTGGCTGCGTGTATGCCTGTGTGCCCCAGACCCAGTGGGTGTGCCTTCATCCCCCTGAGTGTGCATGCCAGGATGAGTGCGCTTGCCCTTACGTGGTGGTGTGCTGCCTGTGTCTGGTGGGTTGCGTGCTTGGGAATGTCTGTGTGTGCTTGGGACAGGTATGGGAGTGGGAAGTGTGGATGGTGCAGGGGTAGAGGGGGACGAAGCGCTGCAGGAGACTCACTGCTGCCGTCAGTGAAGAGTCCATGGACCTCAGCAACATCCGTTGGTCAGACATCGCTGATGACATGCCCTCCATGTACGACACAATCTGTGTCATCATTCGGGTGTGGCCATGGAGGACATTCAGCATCGATGTCTGGCCAACTTGCAACTGCCACAGAATGTCCACAGACTCTGCAGTGAGGGCTGCAGGGGGGACAGGGTCAGGGGGAGCCGTGCCTGGCATGAAGGAGACACAGTGTTGCCTAGCATGGACAGAAGGGACCGGAGCAACTGGGAGGGCGGTGATGGGAATGGAGGGGATGGTGACAGATGTAGTGCTGCTGCCAGGTGTTGTATCAGCCTCCGCCCCCTCGAGGAGTTCAGCCTCGGACCCGTGAGCATCGTAGTCAGTGTTGTCACTAGACAGGTCCTCCGCCTGACTCCCCTCGCCCTCCGTGCCACTTGCTCCCGCAGACTTGCCAGCAGTGGTGGCAGCTGTGCTGGATCCCTCCTCAACGTCCGTGCAGGTGTCTCCCTCGGTGTCCTCCGATGATGCTGTGGGCAAGGTGAAGATACAGAAAAAAATCAGTCACCTGTATACAACAGACACATGAGTCCAAACAAAAATGTCACAGTGCATATCAGGAAATGCATCATGAGTAACATCCAGAATAGTCCGCACATATGTAACCCTGCACTCCCCAGTTGGTTGACCCACCATGCCACTTGGAAACAATGGAGATTATGACGCAACAGCAAATAACTTGATATCGAATTGTACTGAGAAGCTAGTGTCTGGGAACAATTGAGCACAGCAAGACTATGAAGGCATGCCACCTCTTGTTCACTGTGAACGAAACAGTATTGGTGCACCCAAGGCCAAATAACACACCTCAATGCTGAAGGTGTCCCCACACTCTGAGACCTGTGAGTACTTTGGAAACCCTAACCAAAAACATTGCGATCCTTTGGGACTCAAAACACTTTACACAATGTACATGTTTAGAATGTGTGAATTTGCCACTTTGTGAACAGATGACACATCTGCCTGTATGACAGAAGTCACCCAATGAGGTGCACACAAAAATACATTTACACAGTCATTGTATGAGCTGCCAGCCGAATTCTAATAAGCCACTGTAAAGAAGAAATGGGGTATCAGTAAGTACATATACATGGCCCCACGGTGGTCTGGATGACTTGACACTCATAAGTTGGTATCAGCAACAACCAAGGACTTACCCAAATGCAAACACACTGTGTGAACATGAATATGTATAATCAGAAAAAAAGTGGTAATCGAACTGTGCCCTTCTGTAAAATGTGCCAGCGTGTCCACGGAAAGTGTAAAAGTACTTTCTTTTGCACTTCCCTGGGAGACATCTGTCATGCAGGCACATTATTGTCCTTCACAACAAACTAGCAAAATAAAGCATATGAAAAATTGAGACATGTTGACAAGTGTAGTGAGTGCCAAGGTACAATACTTCTTGACTAAAAACTTGAATCATGCCACCTGTCACATGGTCATCCGTACCATGATGACACAGTTGGCAACACATCTGACCCACTGCCTGTCATGTGGAGTGGCACACATGTCCAAACACAGGACAATGCATTAGCTAATGGGCCTGCAATGTGTCGGGATAAGGAGCACCTGCACTGAGGAGACACCCTCATGGCAAGCAAGAATGTCCACACAGATGTCAGCACACACAGACCAAACTACGTAGCATCTCGACCACACACTGGTGGCAAAAATGGATGAGCATGAGCCGTGTATTTTAAATTTTGACACATGCTGCAAAGCACAAACATTAAACCCAGCACAACATGACTGGGTCACTGCATGTTGAGTGTCTGTCCAGACAATTATCACACACAGGTCAGACCTGGCCAGGAAACATAAGGTTTGGACATGTAGGCCTTGCCCGCACAAACACCCCATACCTGAAACAATGTGATTGAGACAGATCAAGAAGTGACACCTCTTAATCTGGGTTTACTAAAATGTGCATCAAGAATTCCTAAATGTACTCCACATCACCTTGTGAGGCTGCCAACACATATTTGTGACAAACAACCATCAACAGATAGTTGTACATAGACACACAGGCACTGCCCAGTGTGAGGATGCACAAGCAAAATGGGGTCAGCCTGTACAATGGGCACATGTAGCACACTTTAGATAAATACAAATGAGGCTAGGGAACAATGCCACAGAGGCCAAACTATGCTGAACACACAGATAATGGGCACAGTGTTGGATGACACATGATTCCCAGGCAAGGGTGTCTTAGGGGACTGTAGTGGGCACACTGCTCCATGGTCCTGGAATTATCTGACTGTAACATGAGCTACCGTCCCGGCACTATGCATATCTCCCACTCATGCACATCATGTCTGAGTCCACAACATCGGTCATGCATGCTGCAAGTCTGTTCATTTGAAAACTCACACTCCTATGTTGAGACTCAGTATCAGTGCCAACTAATATGGACCCCCAAATGACTGAACAGGACAGGGCACAGGCAAGGTAACAACACATGTCTCAGACCCCCCCACATGATGCAGAAAGCAATGTGCACTTGGATTAACTGCCAGCCTTGATGGCCATGTGCAATAGTGATTACACACAGACCAGGGAACACATGTCAAGGAGGGGAAGGGAGGAAGAACAGCACTGGTTGACTTGGGGGAACAGGATATGCACTGCACAAATTAACCCCCGCAGTGTATCAAGGCGACTGAGCACTTTCAAAAGCTGGTGACACACAACAAACACACATGTACCTACCCCCTTTCTGCTGCTGCAACTCCTGTAACCGCCTATCCAAGTCAGGGAAGACCACCGCCAGGACACGCTTCATCTGGTGGGTCAGTCGTCGGCCCCTGCCCTGCTTGCGTGGAGGTGAGTCCTTCAGCTGCCACTGGGCGATCCTCCGGGTCCAGCACCGGATGTCCTGCCAGCGCTTCCTCACTTGGGCGAGGCGCCGACTGCGACCCTCCACCGATCTCACGGCCCTGACGGCCCGCTTCCATATCTCCCCATTGGCGTAGGCAGTTACCTGTGAGGATGACAGAGTGAGACCACATCACTACACCTGCTCCATGTCACAGAGGCTCACATTTGATATGTTGAACAGGGCATAGTATGCTGGCAACAAATAGCACCTTTGTCATAGGGACATTAGCCTCTGTGGAAGCCCCAATGCACTACATGGCATTGAAAGTACACAGGTGGCATGAGGGGTGCAACACACTCCCTGATCATGGCACACGCTGTGCATCACATGCAACACCAGGCTGATGGACAGCACCTCCAAGCAGTCACATGCCCCAGGCCACTGACGCAACCTCAGCAGAGTACACAGACACACACAGGCACAGATCAATCACCTGCCATTGGTAACAGCGAATACAAACCTCACTCGGCACATGTGCCACTTGCCTGTGGGGTGTCACAGGTGTGGTGCTAGCTCAGCAACTCAGGCACTCCGCACGGCTTACTTCTCACATCAGATGGGTTGAGCTGTTGCCTCCTCCATGCAGCTGTGGTGCAACACTCCACATAGACACTCACCCACATGACAAGGAACATTCACACACATCAATGTCCAGGGGGCGTACACATCATTTGGACACTCTCACCACAGCTCCACTCAACTCACACACATCTGTGGGTACAGTCACCTGTCAACCCGGGGGGCCACTGAATCACCTCTGGACTATAGAACAAAAATGGCCCAAAGGATTGGGCAGGCTGAATGTGCCATGCACTATGCAGTGAATGTCACAGTAAGCACAATGCAAGTGAGGAGTGCACACAGGAACTACATCATGCTCTGCATGGGAGACATAAGCCATTCCCCCCCCCCCCCGGGACCCACTCTAAACAACATTGCATGTCTGTCACACCTGGACACAATGCCAGAAGTGACAGTCACAAAAAAGGTGCACAGTCAAAGCTAGTGGAGTCAGCACTCACCTGCTCCCCTGGTCTCCCTTACAGGCTGGTGTACTGTGGGAGGATGACATCCAGCAATGCCTCATTCTCCTCATGGGAGAATGGCTGGGCCCTCTTCACAGACCTTGACATGGTGCCAGAGGAAGCGCAGGCAGCAGCAGTGGTGTCGAGTGAAAGGTAGTGCAGGCAAGTGCCCTCTCATGGGTTTTGGCTGACTTATATCTACCTTGCTGGGCTGTTTCATTTACAGGAGGACAGAGTGATTGGTCAGTCTCATTTGCATCCTACGTTTCCTCCAATCCCTTTAAACATACACCAGTGAGTGCCTTTGCATGGTTCAAAATTTGAGCATGATGTGAAGTCAATAACCACTTTGCAACATTGTATTTAGTTGCCAACTGCCTTTTACAGGCCACATGATGGAAAATTTGAACTTGAAAATCGGTATCCATGACAACCAGCATGCATTTAGGCCCTAATACTTGTCCCTCATGTGTCCCTTTGTAATTTAGCTATCCACACACAGGTACGGTGCGTTTCACAAGTGCCCCTACGGCACCAGTTGCACAGTGCATTTGACACGTACGTGTATGACCAGTGTGGACACGTATGTGTACTACAGCAGTGTACACACAGGTCGTACACGTACGTGTATGACCAGTGTGTACACGTACGTGTATGACCAGTGTGTACACGTACGTGTATGACCAGTGTGGACACGTACGTGTACGACCAGTGTGTACACGTACGTGTATGACCAGTGTGTACACTGCAGTAGTACATGAACGTGTCCACACTGGTCGTACACGTACGTGTACACACTGGTAGTACACGTATGTGTACACACTGGTCGTACACGTACGTGTACGACCAATGTGTGCACGTACGTGTGTGACCAGTGTGGACACGTACGTGTACTACGGCAGTGTACACACTGGTCGTACACGTACGTGTACGACCAGTGTGGACATGTACGTGTACTACGGCAGTGTACACACTGGTCGTACACGTGCGAGTGTACGGTCTGTACACACACCCGTACTCCGGCAGGAACACCAATGTGATGATATGGACCGTTCACATGCCCTCAGAGCGTGTGTACGGTGCGTTTCACAGCTTACACAGGTGATAGGAGGCGCACACGAATGGAATGGAGGTGTCAGACTCGTGCACGGCTGTACATCAAGTCATTGTCATTGCAGTCCTTCATGTGCAGGGTCTAGGTGTGTCAGGCAGTGATATGGCACATGTCTCCTCATGTTTTAGCACAATAGATGTGTGATGACCTATGTACACATGTCATGTGTTATGGGGCAGTATGTGGCACACTTCCCCTTCCCACTTTGCACATGTGTGCATGTAGTACAAACATGTAAAGCACTGCATCACTGGTATGGCACAGTCATCAACACCCACAAATGTCCCCTGATGCCAGGGACAGGGACACTAACACCTGACATATAAGTACCAGCATGCCCCGATGTGACTATGTCCTGTGTGTGCCATGTGTTCCCATGAGCTTGCTGTTGGTGTTCCGTCAACTGCATCTGCTGCTGCATCCAACATGTGTCTGTGTGTAGATGGGCATGGCACACATATACGCACACCATGCCACATGTGGATTCACACTTTATGTGTTTCTGTATGCTTCAAAGTAGGCCTGGGCGGTAAATTCCGTTCCGTTCGCGGAATTTGCGGAATTTGGGTAATTTCGCGTTCCGCGGAGAACGCGAAATTGCCCAAAAATCTGCGTTCCGCGACTTCGCGAAATTTTTTGCTGGTTCGCGTTCTCATTATGCGTGTTCGCAAGATATTTCACCCCGAGCACGCAAACAGCGATCGTGAACAGGAAAAAAGTATCGCGAACAAGCAATTCCGCGTGTTCGCGGAATTTCTGCGTGTTCGCTGAGATTTTTTACCGTTTCGCGGAGATTTGCGTAACGCGATTACGCAAATTCCGCCCACCCCTACTTCAAAGATAATTTTTTGACATGAGGACATATCTGCGCTGTATCCATGTCTGTGTTTTCTTTTTTCACGTGTACCCCTTCATCGCTATGTGTGTGATCTGTACATTTCCAATGAAATGTGACCTGTGCATCTAGCTTTCCGCCAGCAGTCTGTATGAGATGACATCCTTCAAATGCAGATATGTGGATGTATGTCACTCCTGTGATGCCTCTGGCTGTTCGCTTACACTGGCCCACAGCTAGTTTCGGGGCATGTCATGTAGAACTTGACTATCAATGGGTGTAGCTGGCTTGTCGTAGGAGTATCACCTGGCTGGCATACGTGTCCTGGATGTATTGCACAGACCTGACTCTGTATTTAGCAGATGTGTAGTAGCAGTTGAGCATATGCTCAGTTCATTGACATTGATGTTGTTATGTTCTCACTCTTCGTTATTCCTTCCAATTATCTGCAGGGCACCGCCTCTCCCCCGACCAATGCCAGACTTGGGTGCCATGAGGGAACGTGACTGCATAAGACGTTACCGCTTCTCGCAACAGTTGATTGAGAACTTGACCGCAAAGCTTGAACAACACCTCCAACAGCAACACAGGTATCCTACTGGTGATGGCAGACCTACATTTTTTTGCCACCGGTACGTTTCAATTCACCATAGCTGATGTGGGTGGCATGTCACAGACCATGTTCAGCCGTGTCCTGCATGATTTTTTAGAAGCCATGTTGGAGCACCTGGATGAATTCATCCATTTTCCAACTCGTGAGCAGTTGACAGGTGTCAAGGGTGAGTTCTATGCCCTGGGACGGATGCCCCATGTAATTAGGTCTATTGATGGGACACATGTGGCTTTGGTACCACCACAGGCACAGGAGGTCGCCTATCGCAACCGTAAACATTACCACTCTATAAATACCATTGTGGTGTGTCTTGCTAACATGCTGATTTCCCATGTCTGTGCACGTTTTCCAGGGTCAGCACACGATGCCTACATCATGAGGCGTAGCAGGGTGCCAGAAATGATGCTGGGGCTGCACAACGAACGAGCATGTCTTGTTGGTGGGTATACTCTGTTTGTCCTTTGTTTTGTGCTATTTTTGTATCTTACGGCATCTCCTGACTCACTTCTTTACATGATATTTCCATGTAGGGGACTCTGGCTATCCCAACATGCCATGGCTGATGACGCCTCTCTGCAACCCCAGAACAGCTGCAGATCACCGTTACAACAACGCACATGGGCAGACCAGGCGAGTGATTGAGAGGACGTTTGGCCTCCTGAAGAGTAGATTCCGGTGCCTTCACAAGACAGGCGGGTCCCTCCCATATGCACCGGTGAAGGCCTGCAAGATCTTCCTCGTGTGCTGCATGCTGCACAACATGGCAGTGGAGAAGGCTGTGCCACTCATCCTGGATCCGGATGAGCAGGAACATCCACCCGTGGAGGATGAAGGGCTTGGTCACGAGGCAAGTGAGGATGAGGAGGAGGAGAAGGACGACATCCGGAGTCAGCTCATACGCAACTTCTTCTCATAATGATGAGTCACTGGGTCTGAGTGTGCACGCCTGGAGCCTTGTGTTGCATGTGTTGCAATGTGTGTGTCCAGCTGACTGTATGCTAAGTGACTTAGATGTGTGTTCAGATGTGTCACTCGAGTGATGATGTCCTTCCACACATTTTAGCTTAGACACTCAGTTTTAACATGGCATGGTGACACACTTATTCCTGTAGACTAAATGACCATGCATGCGGATGACAATCTTTTCCCTGACTTCTTGTGTGTCTGTCATCCCCAGGTCGTTTTGCATGCTGTCTGCTCGTGTCATCGTTGGCCTCCCGCTATTCCTCATGAGTGTTGCAACGTGTGCTGAATCAGCGTCCCATGCACGGACATGGTGAAAAGTCTTTTTGGTTAAGGATTGCTGCACGGCATTTTGGTGTTGGTAGGTGTTTGGAATGTGTGGGCACTGCTCCTGTGCATGTTGTGTTACTATAAATACATGTTCACTCACCATGGGGCACATGACATGTTGCATGACTCCCATGTATTGATAGTCACCCTTCGTAACAGTCATCTGTGATGGGACTGTGGATTCTGATGAAGGCATCAATGTGTGTACAACTTCCCTCTGAAACATACCGGATGCTACGGGTGGACATAGTGTGGGACATCCCCATGAGAGGATCAATGGGGAATTGCAGCCCCTCCGTGTGCAGCAGGGGGTGTTTGGCTCACACCCTTCACTTGTGTGCCAGTTCAATGGATTTACAGCATCTGTTTTGTGAAGGGGGTGTCCAGTGTAGGTCCCACATGTTCTGCCAAATGACCTGTGAGTCTGTTCATATTGATGCATTTCCCTAGGTGTGAACCTGAGTAATAAAGGTGTTCCGCACCCTCACAGGTGCCTCATCTCTGTCAATGCAGGTCTCTTGCCACTTTGCATGCGGCATCTCTGGCATAGGTGTCAAAGATTGTGCATATGAGTCTATGTGTAGTGTAGCAACATGCATGCAGTTCTTCAGGGATTTGAATATCCATTGTGCATGATGTCCATGGTTGTGTATGTATTTGGGCATGTTGGTGACCACAACAGACCGTCAACACCTGCTGAGGGTGTGTATCCTGTGCGCAGCTCGCCCTTCAGTTTCATGATCCGGTGTTAGTCATCTTTGGTGATTGTGCATCCATTATCTCTGGGTGTGCCATGGGAAACCGGACACTCCTTCCTTTACATACGCCTGTTGCAGTAGTCCTTTCTGACATCCTTGTCTTTGTGTGCAACTAGTGGCATAGTTTCCAGGACATGCCGCCTGCTGCTGCGGCCCCTGCAGCAAGGGCACAGAAACTTTACTGATTCGGCAACACACACACCTCAAAGATGCTCCTCCCTTCCACCCTCCACCCATTAATTTGGCTGGCATCAGCTTGTCTGTGCCACTGTTGCGCCCATGCGGTGCCAAAGGCTGGACCATCTGCGCATGCAACGTGTACATTGCACGACCCTCATGTCCTTACATGACCCACATCACACTACAGTCTGATGTTGCAGCCACCCTCCAAGCATTGTCCATCCAAGGAGCTACCGCCTGCTCTCAGGCATACCCTAGACGCACACACGACACCTTTGCATGATGAGTGTGCTACTCCAACTGCCTACACAGCGCTGCCCCGCCTCCCAGGCCCTGTCACACCAACCAGGTAATGTCCCTCCTACTCCCCACCGGCTCCGTACACCAGAAAGGCCATGGGAGTGGGACTCAAGCCTTCAGCATGTAGTATAGTGGCATCATCTGGCACATGGCCCAGGTATCATCTCTCAGCGTGTCAATCTTCAATGTGTCCAGGTCCCCCTCACCGGCATCACATGCACACAGCACCTCATCATCAGCTCGTATGTCAACCAGGTGCTCCTCACCCTCACCAAAGACGCAGCCATTGGCAGTTCCAACATACAAGAAGGCATGAGATCCATTGATGAATGGCTGAACATCAGCCACCTGAGGCTGGACTTGTACAGGACTGAGGTAATCTTCTGAGGATTGTCTGAGGATTGTCCCCTTACAGCTGGGTCAACTGCTTGTGTCCCACCCGCAAGAGCCCTGCACATGCACCCAGTGCTCACGCACACAAGATGGTGTGCATCATGGATTCGTCACTCACATTTGCCATGCTAATCACCAGCATCTGTACCTCAGGGTGCAACACCCTCTGCATGATGCACATGATCCACAGATAGATCCACTCCAGGAAAAGACAGACCATGCCCCAGGCCCACAACACCAGCCGTGTCAACTACTGCCCCGCCCTCTATGGAGCAAGTACATCCTAACTCGTGGGAAACCAGTCCACATCCAGGCTACATGTGCACACCTCAGCTTCAACATCCTGCGCCCCAGCCACATCACCGTCCACCAGAGATAGCTGCAATGGATCAATGTGTGCTGCAGGATGACCTTCAGACTCCTCACCCACACTCAGGAGGCAGGCCACAACCCCAGACTCCACACCAACCTTGGTCGTCTGTCATCCGAGACCCGTTGTACCAACTCCGTGCATCCAACCTTGCCCTGGCCACCATTCTTCACATCCACCGTACTCCAGCATGCAGGACATAGTTCTCCCACCTGGCAAGACATCACTGCTACTCCCTCCCCGGCAACATCCACATGAGCCCTGACCTCTACGCCTTCAGGATACTCTTCCCAATTGGTCTGTCCGCACAGTAATGCATGCCCCCCCTCAGCAGCTTGAGGCCATCACGGGTGAGTATTGTGCTCCATGTCTGTATAGTATGATACATTGTGACCCATGTGTGTCCTGTCCCAGACTCAGATTCCAGGGTATGGATGGCTGGAGTTAGTTCAACACTCATGCATAGTTTGACATTTCCCCACACGTAGGTTGTGTACTCATGCAAAATAAATGCAACATGTAATTGTAGAAAATTAGATTTATTCTTGGTGGGGGGCCTTTTTAGTGTGGACAAATAGGTGCTATACAGTGTGCATGGAATCCAAAGTTCACAGGGGGAGATGGCATCCTTGTCAGTTGGAGTCATCAGAGTCCAGACCACAGTGTTGGTCATCATTGGTCAGACTGTGACCAGCAAGTCCATGTGGCAGAGAATGTCATTGGATGAGGTGCTGCTGTTGCGCATGAGGGCCAGGTGCCAGGCCAGGTGACCTGGGAGATGTGGATGGTCCGTTGCCTCTCACGGTCTTTTCCGTTGACGACCCACCTTCCTTGCGGGACCCTCAGATGCAGGCCTTGACGATGCTTGGGACGCTCCGTCGGACCAATCCTCCTCCTCCTCCCTCCCTGTGGCTGGTGCTGGTCTTCGCCTGGTGACACAGGGAGGGTTGGCCATGTTGTCGGCGATCCAACGGAGTGAACAGCTTATGTCCGTTTGCACCGCCAGGAGCTCAGCCAGTCTTGCCTCCATCCGTCCTTGGTGTTGTTGTTGACTGGCGTGTTGCTCGGCCTGCTGGTTCTTAATCTCGTTGAGGGTTCCCACTACCTGGCTGATGCCCCTGGTGTCACGCCGGTATGTCTCCAAGATGTGGCGTATGTGTGACATACCGGTTCCCTCAGCTGGCTGATCAGGTTTGCACCTCCGCCTGCCTCCACTCCCACCACCCCTGCCCACACGAACCTGGCATGCCGTTGTGGGCACATCGGGTCTACCGGACCCCTGAGGGATGGCATTTGCAGGGTTGTCTGCCTCCTCCTGGGCGGCCGGAGAACCTTGTCCCTCCAGGTCAGATTGGCTCAGTTGTTCTGTGCGGACAGGGCTCCTGGGTGTCTCCTGGGATGTGGCAAGAATGGGGGTGGTGGTTGGCACAGGTGTACCTGACACAGGTGCTGCAGGGGCTTGGGCACCAGAGGGTCCAGGTTGGTTGGGGTCATCCACAGAATGCTGAGAGTTGTCGCTGCCGGTGGGATGATCTTCCTACCGAGCCTGGGCCTGTGATTGTTGGGGAGATCCATGACGTTGCCCTGTGTGTGAGAGAGAGACAATGTTAATGCTGTTTCATGCGACATCCATGTTTCATACATGTTCTGGTTGCCACAGTTCCTCCAGGTAGTTGTATGTGCCTAGCATTCACATCAATGTTCACTTGTGGATGGGTATGTTGCAGGGGACTGATTGAAATGTTATCCAGGGTCATGTCGCATTTGGCCTTGGATGCTTTTTTGGCTGTGGCTTGATCTTGTTGTGTCACATGTCCATTGTGAGAGTGTGTGACTCCATTGGCTGCCCCGGGGGTGTGTGCTTGTGTGAGGGGTGAGTGATCATCTCTCAGCCTGACGCTGTTCAACATCCACATCAACATGACCCCCCTCACAAGTGGCCCACCACCACAACCTCAAAGACATCTCCTATGCCGACGACACCCAGCTCATCCTCTCCCTCACCAAGGACCCTCACACCGCCAAGACAAACATCCATGAGGGTCTGAGGGCCATCGCGACTGGATGCGGAGCGGCCATCTGAAACAGAACTCGGACAAGGTGGAGGTCCTCATCCTGGGACCCACACCCTATCCCTGGGATGACTCCTAGTGGCCGATCGCTCTGGGGACATCACCGACACCCACCAAACACGCACGCAACCTAGGATTGATCCTCGCATCCTCCCTCTCCATGTCCAAGCAGGTCAACGGCGTCTCCTCCTCCTGCTATGACACCCTACGCACTCTCCGCCAGATCTACTGGTGGATCCCGACTTAAACAAGTAGAACAGTGACACAGGCCCTCGTCAGCAGCTGACTGTACTATGCCACTGCACTCTACGCTAGGACTCCCATCCACACACCAACGGCGGCTACAACGCTTCTGAAACACCTCGGCACAACTGATCGTCAATGCCCCCCACCACAGCCACACCACCCCCCTCCTGACAGACCTGCACTGGGTCCACATCGACAAGAGGATCACCTGTAGGCTCCTCAGCCACGCACACAAGGCACTCCACACCGCCGGACAAGCCTACCTGCACATCAGACTCAGCTTCTACACCCCCACCCGCCAGCTACGCTCCGGCATCCTCGCCCTTGCAGCTGTCCCCCGCATCCAACGTATGCCCGCCTGCAGCAGATCCTTCTCCTACCTCGCCGCCAAGACCTGGAAGACCCTCCCAACCCACCTACGACTGACCAAAGAACTACTTGCCTTCAGGAGACTCCTCAAGACCTGCCTCTTCGGGCATTGGTGGAACCCCCCACCCTCTGCGCCTTGAGACCCTGACAGGTAAATTGCGCGCCTTACAAGTACCCTGATCGATTGATGATTGATTGACGCTGCCTGCTGGTGGGTGTGGTCTGATTTGGCTGTGGGTCTCCCAGGTGAAGTATCTGTCCCACCATGGCGCATGCTGCCATGTCAGTGTGTGTGAGTTCCTGCCCTAGATTTCTGAGCTTGTTGTGTTTGTGTTCGAGTTTGCAGTTGTCACAGGAGGGCCTTGTGCTGCCTACAGCAGGGCCAAGTGTCAGCTACCTTGTCAGTACTTTGACAGTCCCTGTGCATTGCGCATGGTGCATGGGTATGTACCTGGGCCATATGGGCTGAGGGCAATGGTGTCTGTTTCTGAGTTGTACAATATGTTTAGTGATCCCCACCCTCCCAGCATCCCGGACATCCTGTCTTGGGTTTGTGGTTTGTGTAGGCTGGGACATGGCATGGCCTTGCTTTGTGAATGGGGCATACTCATGTTAGTGGCCTGTTTATAGTGTGGTTGTGTCAGGTGAGGGCTTGGGGGTAGGTGAGTGCATTTGTTGTAGTAGGGGTGTGGATGCCATTCCCCCCATGTTACGTGAGTTGTTTGTGTACTCACCAGGCTCTCGAACTCCTTCGACTCCGTGTACTCCCACCGGCAGAAGCAGGGCCATCACCTTCTCCTCCCAGGGATGGTAATGTACCGGTCTGCGGGGCAGCCCACCTCCTGTGATGTTACTCTGGGCATATTCCTCGTTCATTTTGCGCTTGACTGCCCTGCGCAGATCGTACCACCTGGCTTAACATTCATTCCTGGTCCTTCTGATGGGCGCAACAGCATTCACCCGATCGACGATCCTCTGCCACAGGCTAGTTTTTTGGGATATGCTGGTCTGTCTGACCAATGTTCCAAAGAGCTGTGGCTCGACTCTGATGATTTTGTTGACAAGGATGTCCAGCTCCTCCCTTGTGAACTTTGGATTCTTGTCTGTGGGCATGGTGTGGGGTGTGGGTGTGGATGGTTGTGGGTGTGAATGTGTAGGTGTGTGTGTATGTGTAGAGGGGGTCTGTGTGAAGGAGGTTGTGTGAAGGTGTGTAAGTTAAGGTGTATGGGTGCAGTTGTTTGTGTGTGATGTCTGTCAGCAGTGGGTCTGTTGCAAAGGCTCATGGTTTGTCATTGTGGGCCCTTTTTATTGGTCCATTTGTGGGTGTGGCTGTGTTTGAACTTTTGGTGGGTGTGTTATAAGAGGTGGTTGTGAGTTTGGGCCTTTGTTTGACTGTTTGGATGTGCCAGGTCAGTCTTTTAGTTGTTTTTTGTCCTGTAGACGTGTTTTGTGGTGTTGTGCGAGTCGAATTGACGGTCCTTGTGCTGTTTTACAGTGTCCTGGTTCAGTACGAGTCTGTTTCGCGTAGGTAAGGTGCGTCCATGGCTATGTTGTTGTACAGTGATCACATGTGCAATGGTGTTGTACGACTCGTACATATGCGATGCTGGGGTACGGTGTTGGGGTACGGTGCGTCCAAGTACGGGGCTGAGGTGGGGGTACGGGGCATACATATGCATGTACTGTGGTGGGGGGTACAGCGCTTACATACACGTGTGCTGGGGTATGGAATGTACATGCGCGGGTGCTGTGGTGGGGGGTACGGCGCAGACATTCGCGTGTGCTGGGGTACGGCACGTACATATGTGGGCGCTGGAGTGGGGGGTATGGCACGGACATATGTGGGTGCTGGGGTACGGCGCGTACATATGCAGGTGCTGGGGTGGGGGGTATGGCGCGTACATTCACGGGTGCTGGGGTGGGGGGTACGGCATGTACATATGCGGATGCTGTGGTGGGGGAATGGCGCTTACATACGTGGGTGCTGGGGTACAGCGCGTACATGCGCGGGTGCTGGGGTGGGGGGGTACAACCCGTACATACGTGGGTGCTGGGGTACGGCGCGTACAGACACGAGTGGTGGGGTGTGGGGGTCCGGCGCGTACATACGCGGGTGCTGGGCTACGGTGCGTACATGCGCGGGTGGGGTGGGGGGTCCGTACGACTCGTACCCCGGACCCAAGTGGTCGTACAAAGTTCGCTCCGTACGGGACGTTTTCTATACGCTTGTGTATTCGAGACGCCGGTACGGATCGGACTTGTGCGCTCGGACTTCAGTTTTACGACACGTACGTAAATCTGTCAGGGAGCGTCTCGTAGACTTTTCCCGAAGCAATTCGTATGTATTTTTACGGTACGAATCATACTTCGCTGTTTGTACGGGACTTGTACGACTCGTACGTAAAAAAATACGGATACGAGTCGGACTGGAAAAAATTTTGCCCGATCGGAATCGGCACCTTAATGGTTTAATAAAATAATTGGGTATCAATATTATTAAGTAAATATGTATATAATAAGTTGTATATATGTATGTTTCATTGTTTTTATATTACATTTATTATTTATAATTTTAAAGAATAATAATTCTAACTATGTTTTTGTTAATTATATTTATTATTTCATTATTTTTAAAACATTTAAAAAAAATGATATTTTGAACAACGATATTTTAAACAACAATATTTTGGTTTCGATAATTTTGTACTTACCTTTCTAGAGATAGGATGTCGATATTCTTGACATCGATATTCTGTACACGATATTTGTGTACCTCGATATTCCTGTCATGGATATTGTGTCAATGATCCAGTGTCAAGGTTGCAGGAAGGGTCCAGAGGATAAACACACAAGAAGCACTGGAGTAAATAACAGGGAAGTCTTGGAAGAAAAATCTATAGTCTTTGAAGATGGGGATACTCGATCCTGATAACTACTATACGAGGTTTAGTGCACACTAACCTGATACAAAGTACTTAGCCTAGTTCTTCTACTTGAATGAAGTTCGAAGAAGATCTCGATGGTTTGACTCAGGGAGTCGCAGGTGTTCCAGAGTAGTTGTGCTTGAGGGAGTGGGGAGGAAGGCGACAAGGGAAGTAGTACCACTAGAACCACCGGTTAGTGGGGACTTGAAGGGCACTGGAGCACTTCTTGTTTCTTGCAGGATTCTTCAGGTGAGTGTGAAGAGTGAAGCTTGTTCCGCAGGAAGGGAGGCCAAGCCACGATTCGGGTTTGGGTGGGGTTTATTTACCCTCTTGAAGGCTCAATGGAAGTATCTAGATCAAATGTGGCACATGGCTGTCTGGAATGTTCTCAAACCTTGGAGAAAGCACATGTTAGTACACTCTCTTTGACCTTACAGATGGGCCAGGTACAACTTGTTGATCGGAACCAGATAACAGGAAAAAGCAACACCAAGACCCCAGTACCAGCGAGAGCAAGGCTTGCCATTGGCTCACAGGATTCTTGGGGACGCTTGCACAGCTAGTAACAGCGAGAGCAGTTAATCCATTCACAGGATTTGGGGAAGGCATGCAGGGAATTCAAACACAATGGAATTATGTGTCCTGGGAAAGCATCTGTCATGAGGCTACTGGGGGAGCATCAGTCAAAAGGTGCTGAGTGCGTGGAGGGTGCTGGAGTCGTAGCACAGGCGGGCGTTGTGGCGTTCGCGGGGGCCAGGGGTCCTGGCGCTGGGCACGGTCCAGGCGTGGACAGGCGCAGACGGGCTTGCCTTAGGCGCGCCATCGGCACACCAGCAGCGTGGCCGCTGCATGCATCTGCTGCGCGGCCTCCATATGAGGGGATGTGGGAGGGAGGAGCAGCTGGGAGGCAGGAGCGGGCAGGCTAATCAGAGATCAGGAGGCGGGGCCGCAGGGGCCGCAGCGGTGGGAAAAACAAAGGGGGAAGCAGGCGGGGGTTACAGAAGGCAAACTGGAGGGCACAGAGGGGAAACACAATAATGCTAACACAATACACAGAGGGGAAAAAAACACAATAATGCTAACACAGTACTAATAAATGACAGCTCAGAGAAAGAGCAAAAATCAAACAGTCAAGAGAAGCGGGGCACAACCAATGCGAGCGGCAGCAGAGGGCTCAGGGCACACAGGAGGGGCTGTGTGGTGGCCAGGGGAGCTACCTGCCTGGTGACAGGGTCAAGGGTCGCTCTCTTCACCACTGCGTGGCCTCCATATGAGGGGATGTGGGAGGGAGGAGCAGCTTGGAGGCGGGAGTGGGGCTGCGAATGGGAGATCAGGGGGGTGGGGCCACAGGAGACGCAGCGGCAGGAAAAACAAAGGGGGGAGCGGGCGTGTGTTACAGAAGGCAAAGTGGAGGGCACAGAGGGGAAAACACAATAATGCTAACACAATACACAGAGGGGAAAAAACACAAATGTCGAGTGACGAGGATAGTGGAGAGGAGGAAGGTGTCGACCTGCGTCAGCAGCTCATCAACAACTACTTCACTTGAAGGTGAGTGACAATGTACAAAGGGGCCGTTGTCTGCTGATGTTGTACTTGGTGAATAGGTCTATGTGAGCTTTGTGACTGCAGCCTGTTGTTGAGTCAGTGATGGCTGCAAATGTGTTGGGAACAGGGTAGTTTGGCACAGCTAACTTGATGTCTATGTCGGTACTGTTGATCATTGTAATATGTGCAGATTGGAGTACCTTGATGACAAGTGTTGTGCGATGGTTGATAGGCCACCACCTGAGTAGCGACTAATGTTCTGTTGTGTTTTCCTAGGTCCATTCAGCCTCCACTTGCCTGCGGAGAATCCCTCCTCCTGTGACATTGTAATCATGGGTAACATTGCTCATACTGTGATAAACATGGAGCAGAACACATCTACATTGGTGTGTGATTAGTGTTTATTTACAATGGGTATCTGTGAGAAGGAAGTGGATATTTACATAAATGTGACTGGTGAATCAATGATTTGGCAGGGATGGTGGATGAGACAATCGAGTAAGCACCACATTGATGTGGTGACACAGTCCAACAGACGGATGCCATTTCCATGGCAGTGTGGGTGAGGACAGTATACAAAGTCAATGGCAGGGTGAAGAGGGGTGCCATCATGGCTGGCGTTTGGCAGGTGCTTTTATTTTTGTAAACCTTTTTATTGGGTTTTTACATTTTGGTTAACAATTATTAGCATCATCAGAAATGGCACAGCAATAGTGAATGCAGTGATAATACGTCTACAGCGTCATCGAGAACATAGTCTTCAAAAGGATTTACACCATAAACGCCTGATATAAATTTCATAGCACTTTCAAGGGCTAGGCAGATTACACCTTATGGTACAGGTCAGTATCATCACAACCATCATTAAGCAGAACCTTGCACGTCAGCCTCCTGACCTTCTACTTATCATACCGTCCAGCCTCCCAACATCCATGGAAGTGCGCCCTCCATCCGAAAGCATGCCAACCCACCGGACCTACACTACTCCCACCCCTCCATCCCAGCCCCAGAGCCCCCAGCATTCTAGTGCGTCACTCCCCTAGCTTTTGTTCCCGGTACCTCTTGTGGATGTTCTAGCAAATAGCGGGTCAATGGAGCCCATATATTCCGCGGTCTAGAGGCACTAGGCAATAACTCCGAGTATACGTCAAGCTGCTCCCGGCACATCACAAGGTCATTAATCCAGTCCTTGAATTTCAGAGCCCGGCCTCTTCCCCAACGACAGGCCACTCTCCGTTTTGCCATCAAAAGCCCCAGTGCCACAAACTTCCTATGTGCTGCCTGTATTGGTTTGACATACCCCAGCAACGCCATTAGTGGGGCGGGGTCGATGTGCATGTGCACCATATCAGTCAGTGCCTCGAAGACCTGTCGCCAATATTCAGTCACTTCAGGGCACTCCCAGGCCAAATGCAAAAAATCCGCTCCCGGGGCCCCACATCTGGCACAGCAGTCCGTCTCCTTCAACCGGTATTTATACATTTTAACCGGCGTATAGTATAATCTATGCAAATACCGATAGTGTATCATGCGGAGCCTACTACTGGCAGTCACTCTCTCCGTCTGCAGACAACAATACTCCCATTGCTCGTCCGTCAGCGTCATGTTAAGCTCCGCATCCCATCTCGCGCTGGCGAGCGGGTCGGGCATTTCTCTTTGAGTGTGCACCGTTCTGTAGATCAATGAGACCAGCCGTGTGGCCGTCTTGGAGTTCAACATTACCTGCATTGGGGCACACGCCAGCGGTTCATGCGGAAAGTCCGGAGTAATAGCTCGAATCCACCGCCTCAACCGAACATATAAAAAAAGATCAAGCGGGGTTTGTTGTGGACCCTGTAACATCTGTTCTGCAGAGCGGAACTGACCTTCGTGATACAAGTCCCCCCACCTCTGTATCTTCATTCTCTCCCTAAACTTGTGGAACAATGTCTCCTGCAACAGAGGTAGCTGCGGATGATACGTCAGCGGCAATGACGCTGCGTATTGCATGGGTATCTGTTGGATGCGCCCAATTCGGCGCCAGGCATCAACCGTACAAGTGACCGCAGTTGGCTCCTTATCCCGAGGTGCAACTGGTTCATATAGCACTCCATCTAACGGTATCGGGTGCGCGAGCCAATGCTCCGCCGCTACCTGAGGCATATACCTGGGCTGCATCACCCAGTACCAAGCATAGTGGGCCTGCGCAATGAGATAATATAATTCAAAGCTGGGCCACGCGCAGAGCCACATCGCGGTCTCTGTAGTTTAATAGTCTGGCAATGATCGGACGAGGATTGGCTCCCGGCGGTGGTCGCGGCCCCAGCGCTCAATGGGCGCGCTCCACAATAAACTGGCTGGAGAATACGTCCTTGCCGACAGAGGACACCAGCAACTTCTCTATGTATTCCTCCATCCTCCCAACATTGGTGGATTCCGGAATCCCCAAAACGCGTATATTATTGCGCCGACTGCGCGCCTCCAAATCCTTGTTTTTGCGGCAATTACTCGTAGCAAGTTATCCATCCAGGCAAGCCGTGTTGCATTGCTGGCGGTCACGTCATCCACTTCCGATATGCGCCGTTCCGCCTCCGTGATCCTCTCCTCATGCCCCTCGAGTTTATGGACAATAGCATCCATTCTGGTTGACATGCGGTCCACCTTTTCCACCACAGTGGCGAAGCCCTGCCGCATCTCCTGAAGAATGCTCTGAAAGTCCACTTCCAGCGCCGTAGCACCACTTTGCACATGTGTGCATGTAGTACAAACATGTAAAGCACTGCATCACTGGTATGGCACAGTCATCAACACCCACAAATGTCCCCTGATGCCAGGGACAGGGACACTAACACCTGACATATAAGTACCAGCATGCCCCGATGTGACTATGTCCTGTGTGTGCCATGTGTTCCCATGAGCTTGCTGTTGGTGTTCCGTCAACTGCATCTGCTGCTGCATCCAACATGTGTCTGTGTGTGTAGATGGGCATGGCACACATATACGCACACCATGCCACATGTGGATTCACACTTTATGTGTTTCTGTATGCTTCAAAGTAGGCCTGGGCGGTAAATTCCGTTCCGTTCGCGGAATTTGCGGAATTTGGGTAATTTCGCGTTCCGCGGAGAACGCGAAATTGCCCAAAAATCTGCGTTCCGCGACTTCGCGAAATTTTTTGCTGGTTCGCGTTCTCATTATGCGTGTTCGCAAGATATTTCACCCCGAGCACGCAAACAGCGATCGTGAACAGGAAAAAAGTATCGCGAACAAGCAATTCCGCGTGTTCGTGGAATTTCTGCGTGTTCGCTGAGATTTTTTACCGTTTCGCGGAGATTTGCGTAACGCGATTACGCAAATTCCGCCCACCCCTACTTCAAAGATGATTTTTTGACATGAGGACATATCTGCGCTGTATCCATGTCTGTGTTTTCTTTTTTCACGTGTACCCCTTCATCGCTATGTGTGTGATCTGTACATTTCCAATGAAATGTGACCTGTGCATCTAGCTTTCCACCAGCAGTCTGTATGAGATGACATCCTTCAAATGCAGATATGTGGATGTATGTCACTCCTGTGATGCCTCTGGCTGTTCGCTTACACTGGCCCACAGCTAGTTTCGGGGCATGTCATGTAGAACTTGACTATCAATGGGTGTAGCTGGCTTGTCGTAGGAGTATCACCTGGCTGGCATACGTGTCCTGGATGTATTGCACAGACCTGACTCTGTATTTAGCAGATGTGTAGTAGCAGTTGAGCATATGCTCAGTTCATTGACATTGATGTTGTTATGTTCTCACTCTTCGTTATTCCTTCCAATTATCTGCAGGGCACCGCCTCTCCCCCGACCAATGCCAGACTTGGGTGCCATGAGGGAACGTGACTGCATAAGACGTTACCGCTTCTCGCAACAGTTGATTGAGAACTTGACCGCAAAGCTTGAACAACACCTCCAACAGCAACACAGGTATCCTACTGGTGATGGCAGACCTACATTTTTTTGCCACCGGTACGTTTCAATTCACCATAGCTGATGTGGGTGGCATGTCACAGACCATGTTCAGCCGTGTCCTGCATGATTTTTTAGAAGCCATGTTGGAGCACCTGGATGAATTCATCCATTTTCCAACTCGTGAGCAGTTGACAGGTGTCAAGGGTGAGTTCTATGCCCTGGGACGGATGCCCCATGTAATTAGGTCTATTGATGGGACACATGTGGCTTTGGTACCACCACAGGCACAGGAGGTCGCCTATCGCAACCGTAAACATTACCACTCTATAAATACCATTGTGGTGTGTCTTGCTAACATGCTGATTTCCCATGTCTGTGCACGTTTTCCAGGGTCAGCACACGATGCCTACATCATGAGGCGTAGCAGGGTGCCAGAAATGATGCTGGGGCTGCACAACGAACGAGCATGTCTTGTTGGTGGGTATACTCTGTTTGTCCTTTGTTTTGTGCTATTTTTGTATCTTACGGCATCTCCTGACTCACTTCTTTACATGATATTTCCATGTAGGGGACTCTGGCTATCCCAACATGCCATGGCTGATGACGCCTCTCTGCAACCCCAGAACAGCTGCAGATCACCGTTACAACAACGCACATGGGCAGACCAGGCGAGTGATTGAGAGGACGTTTGGCCTCCTGAAGAGTAGATTCCGGTGCCTTCACAAGACAGGCGGGTCCCTCCCATATGCACCGGTGAAGGCCTGCAAGATCTTCCTCGTGTGCTGCATGCTGCACAACATGGCAGTGGAGAAGGCTGTGCCACTCATCCTGGATCCGGATGAGCAGGAACATCCACCCGTGGAGGATGAAGGGCTTGGTCACGAGGCAAGTGAGGATGAGGAGGAGGAGAAGGACGACATCCGGAGTCAGCTCATACGCAACTTCTTCTCATAATGATGAGTCACTGGGTCTGAGTGTGCACGCCTGGAGCCTTGTGTTGCATGTGTTGCAATGTGTGTGTCCAGCTGACTGTATGCTAAGTGACTTAGATGTGTGTTCAGATGTGTCACTCGAGTGATGATGTCCTTCCACACATTTTAGCTTAGACACTCAGTTTTAACATGGCATGGTGACACACTTATTCCTGTAGACTAAATGACCATGCATGCGGATGACAATCTTTTCCCTGACTTCTTGTGTGTCTGTCATCCCCAGGTCGTTTTGCATGCTGTCTGCTCGTGTCATCGTTGGCCTCCCGCTATTCCTCATGAGTGTTGCAACGTGTGCTGAATCAGCGTCCCATGCACGGACATGGTGAAAAGTCTTTTTGGTTAAGGATTGCTGCACGGCATTTTGGTGTTGGTAGGTGTTTGGAATGTGTGGGCACTGCTCCTGTGCATGTTGTGTTACTATAAATACATGTTCACTCACCATGGGGCACATGACATGTTGCATGACTCCCATGTATTGATAGTCACCCTTCGTAACAGTCATCTGTGATGGGACTGTGGATTCTGATGAAGGCATCAATGTGTGTACAACTTCCCTCTGAAACATACCGGATGCTACGGGTGGACATAGTGTGGGACATCCCCATGAGAGGATCAATGGGGAATTGCAGCCCCTCCGTGTGCAGCAGGGGGTGTTTGGCTCACACCCTTCACTTGTGTGCCAGTTCAATGGATTTACAGCATCTGTTTTGTGAAGGGGGTGTCCAGTGTAGGTCCCACATGTTCTGCCAAATGACCTGTGAGTCTGTTCATATTGATGCATTTCCCTAGGTGTGAACCTGAGTAATAAAGGTGTTCCGCACCCTCACAGGTGCCTCATCTCTGTCAATGCAGGTCTCTTGCCACTTTGCATGCGGCATCTCTGGCATAGGTGTCAAAGATTGTGCATATGAGTCTATGTGTAGTGTAGCAACATGCATGCAGTTCTTCAGGGATTTGAATATCCATTGTGCATGATGTCCATGGTTGTGTATGTATTTGGGCATGTTGGTGACCACAACAGACCGTCAACACCTGCTGAGGGTGTGTATCCTGTGCGCAGCTCGCCCTTCAGTTTCATGATCCGGTGTTAGTCATCTTTGGTGATTGTGCATCCATTATCTCTGGGTGTGCCATGGGAAACCGGACACTCCTTCCTTTACATACGCCTGTTGCAGTAGTCCTTTCTGACATCCTTGTCTTTGTGTGCAACTAGTGGCATAGTTTCCAGGACATGCCGCCTGCTGCTGCGGCCCCTGCAGCAAGGGCACAGAAACTTTACTGATTCGGCAACACACACACCTCAAAGATGCTCCTCCCTTCCACCCTCCACCCATTAATTTGGCTGGCATCAGCTTGTCTGTGCCACTGTTGCGCCCATGCGGTGCCAAAGGCTGGACCATCTGCGCATGCAACGTGTACATTGCACGACCCTCATGTCCTTACATGACCCACATCACACTACAGTCTGATGTTGCAGCCACCCTCCAAGCATTGTCCATCCAAGGAGCTACCGCCTGCTCTCAGGCATACCCTAGACGCACACACGACACCTTTGCATGATGAGTGTGCTACTCCAACTGCCTACACAGCGCTGCCCCGCCTCCCAGGCCCTGTCACACCAACCAGGTAATGTCCCTCCTACTCCCCACCGGCTCCGTACACCAGAAAGGCCATGGGAGTGGGACTCAAGCCTTCAGCATGTAGTATAGTGGCATCATCTGGCACATGGCCCAGGTATCATCTCTCAGCGTGTCAATCTTCAATGTGTCCAGGTCCCCCTCACCGGCATCACATGCACACAGCACCTCATCATCAGCTCGTATGTCAACCAGGTGCTCCTCACCCTCACCAAAGACGCAGCCATTGGCAGTTCCAACATACAAGAAGGCATGAGATCCATTGATGAATGGCTGAACATCAGCCACCTGAGGCTGGACTTGTACAGGACTGAGGTAATCTTCTGAGGATTGTCTGAGGATTGTCCCCTTACAGCTGGGTCAACTGCTTGTGTCCCACCCGCAAGAGCCCTGCACATGCACCCAGTGCTCACGCACACAAGATGGTGTGCATCATGGATTCGTCACTCACATTTGCCATGCTAATCACCAGCATCTGTACCTCAGGGTGCAACACCCTCTGCATGATGCACATGATCCACAGATAGATCCACTCCAGGAAAAGACAGACCATGCCCCAGGCCCACAACACCAGCCGTGTCAACTACTGCCCCGCCCTCTATGGAGCAAGTACATCCTAACTCGTGGGAAACCAGTCCACATCCAGGCTACATGTGCACACCTCAGCTTCAACATCCTGCGCCCCAGCCACATCACCGTCCACCAGAGATAGCTGCAATGGATCAATGTGTGCTGCAGGATGACCTTCAGACTCCTCACCCACACTCAGGAGGCAGGCCACAACCCCAGACTCCACACCAACCTTGGTCGTCTGTCATCCGAGACCCGTTGTACCAACTCCGTGCATCCAACCTTGCCCTGGCCACCATTCTTCACATCCACCGTACTCCAGCATGCAGGACATAGTTCTCCCACCTGGCAAGACATCACTGCTACTCCCTCCCCGGCAACATCCACATGAGCCCTGACCTCTACGCCTTCAGGATACTCTTCCCAATTGGTCTGTCCGCACAGTAATGCATGCCCCCCCTCAGCAGCTTGAGGCCATCACGGGTGAGTATTGTGCTCCATGTCTGTATAGTATGATACATTGTGACCCATGTGTGTCCTGTCCCAGACTCAGATTCCAGGGTATGGATGGCTGGAGTTAGTTCAACACTCATGCATAGTTTGACATTTCCCCACACGTAGGTTGTGTACTCATGCAAAATAAATGCAACATGTAATTGTAGAAAATTAGATTTATTCTTGGTGGGGGGCCTTTTTAGTGTGGACAAATAGGTGCTATACAGTGTGCATGGAATCCAAAGTTCACAGGGGGAGATGGCATCCTTGTCAGTTGGAGTCATCAGAGTCCAGACCACAGTGTTGGTCATCATTGGTCAGACTGTGACCAGCAAGTCCATGTGGCAGAGAATGTCATTGGATGAGGTGCTGCTGTTGCGCATGAGGGCCAGGTGCCAGGCCAGGTGACCTGGGAGATGTGGATGGTCCGTTGCCTCTCACGGTCTTTTCCGTTGACGACCCACCTTCCTTGCGGGACCCTCAGATGCAGGCCTTGACGATGCTTGGGACGCTCCGTCGGACCAATCCTCCTCCTCCTCCCTCCCTGTGGCTGGTGCTGGTCTTCGCCTGGTGACACAGGGAGGGTTGGCCATGTTGTCGGCGATCCAACGGAGTGAACAGCTTATGTCCGTTTGCACCGCCAGGAGCTCAGCCAGTCTTGCCTCCATCCGTCCTTGGTGTTGTTGTTGACTGGCGTGTTGCTCGGCCTGCTGGTTCTTAATCTCGTTGAGGGTTCCCACTACCTGGCTGATGCCCCTGGTGTCACGCCGGTATGTCTCCAAGATGTGGCGTATGTGTGACATACCGGTTCCCTCAGCTGGCTGATCAGGTTTGCACCTCCGCCTGCCTCCACTCCCACCACCCCTGCCCACACGAACCTGGCATGCCGTTGTGGGCACATCGGGTCTACCGGACCCCTGAGGGATGGCATTTGCAGGGTTGTCTGCCTCCTCCTGGGCGGCCGGAGAACCTTGTCCCTCCAGGTCAGATTGGCTCAGTTGTTCTGTGCGGACAGGGCTCCTGGGTGTCTCCTGAGATGTGGCAAGAATGGGGGTGGTGGTTGGCACAGGTGTACCTGACACAGGTGCTGCAGGGGCTTGGGCACCAGAGGGTCCAGGTTGGTTGGGGTCATCCACAGAATGCTGAGAGTTGTCGCTGCCGGTGGGATCATCTTCCTACCGAGCCTGGGCCTGTGATTGTTGGGGAGATCCATGACGTTGCCCTGTGTGTGAGAGAGAGACAATGTTAATGCTGTTTCATGCGACATCCATGTTTCATACATGTTCTGGTTGCCACAGTTCCTCCAGGTAGTTGTATGTGCCTAGCATTCACATCAATGTTCACTTGTGGATGGGTATGTTGCAGGGGACTGATTGAAATGTTATCCAGGGTCATGTCGCATTTGGCCTTGGATGCTTTTTTGGCTGTGGCTTGATCTTGTTGTGTCACATGTCCATTGTGAGAGTGTGTGACTCCATTGGCTGCCCCGGGGGTGTGTGCTTGTGTGAGGGGTGAGTGATCATCTCTCAGCCTGACGCTGTTCAACATCCACATCAACATGACCCCCCTCACAAGTGGCCCACCACCACAACCTCAAAGACATCTCCTATGCCGACGACACCCAGCTCATCCTCTCCCTCACCAAGGACCCTCACACCGCCAAGACAAACATCCATGAGGGTCTGAGGGCCATCGCGACTGGATGCGGAGCGGCCATCTGAAACAGAACTCGGACAAGGTGGAGGTCCTCATCCTGGGACCCACACCCTATCCCTGGGATGACTCCTAGTGGCCGATCGCTCTGGGGACATCACCGACACCCACCAAACACGCACGCAACCTAGGATTGATCCTCGCATCCTCCCTCTCCATGTCCAAGCAGGTCAACGGCGTCTCCTCCTCCTGCTATGACACCCTACGCACTCTCCGCCAGATCTACTGGTGGATCCCGACTTAAACAAGTAGAACAGTGACACAGGCCCTCGTCAGCAGCTGACTGTACTATGCCACTGCACTCTACGCTAGGACTCCCATCCACACACCAACGGCGGCTACAACGCTTCTGAAACACCTCGGCACAACTGATCGTCAATGCCCCCCACCACAGCCACACCACCCCCCTCCTGACAGACCTGCACTGGGTCCACATCGACAAGAGGATCACCTGTAGGCTCCTCAGCCACGCACACAAGGCACTCCACACCGCCGGACAAGCCTACCTGCACATCAGACTCAGCTTCTACACCCCCACCCGCCAGCTACGCTCCGGCATCCTCGCCCTTGCAGCTGTCCCCCGCATCCAGCGTATGCCCGCCTGCAGCAGATCCTTCTCCTACCTCGCCGCCAAGACCTGGAAGACCCTCCCAACCCACCTACGACTGACCAAAGAACTACTTGCCTTCAGGAGACTCCTCAAGACCTGCCTCTTCGGGCATTGGTGGAACCCCCCACCCTCTGCGCCTTGAGACCCTGACAGGTAAATTGCGCGCCTTACAAGTACCCTGATCGATTGATGATTGATTGACGCTGCCTGCTGGTGGGTGTGGTCTGATTTGGCTGTGGGTCTCCCAGGTGAAGTATCTGTCCCACCATGGCGCATGCTGCCATGTCAGTGTGTGTGAGTTCCTGCCCTAGATTTCTGAGCTTGTTGTGTTTGTGTTCGAGTTTGCAGTTGTCACAGGAGGGCCTTGTGCTGCCTACAGCAGGGCCAAGTGTCAGCTACCTTGTCAGTACTTTGACAGTCCCTGTGCATTGCGCATGGTGCATGGGTATGTACCTGGGCCATATGGGCTGAGGGCAATGGTGTCTGTTTCTGAGTTGTACAATATGTTTAGTGATCCCCACCCTCCCAGCATCCCGGACATCCTGTCTTGGGTTTGTGGTTTGTGTAGGCTGGGACATGGCATGGCCTTGCTTTGTGAATGGGGCATACTCATGTTAGTGGCCTGTTTATAGTGTGGTTGTGTCAGGTGAGGGCTTGGGGGTAGGTGAGTGCATTTGTTGTAGTAGGGGTGTGGATGCCATTCCCCCCATGTTACGTGAGTTGTTTGTGTACTCACCAGGCTCTCGAACTCCTTCGACTCCGTGTACTCCCACCGGCAGAAGCAGGGCCATCACCTTCTCCTCCCAGGGATGGTAATGTACCGGTCTGCGGGGCAGCCCACCTCCTGTGATGTTACTCTGGGCATATTCCTCGTTCATTTTGCGCTTGACTGCCCTGCGCAGATCGTACCACCTGGCTTAACATTCATTCCTGGTCCTTCTGATGGGCGCAACAGCATTCACCCGATCGACGATCCTCTGCCACAGGCTAGTTTTTTGGGATATGCTGGTCTGTCTGACCAATGTTCCAAAGAGCTGTGGCTCGACTCTGATGATTTTGTTGACAAGGATGTCCAGCTCCTCCCTTGTGAACTTTGGATTCTTGTCTGTGGGCATGGTGTGGGGTGTGGGTGTGGATGGTTGTGGGTGTGAATGTGTAGGTGTGTGTGTATGTGTAGAGGGGGTCTGTGTGAAGGAGGTTGTGTGAAGGTGTGTAAGTTAAGGTGTATGGGTGCAGTTGTTTGTGTGTGATGTCTGTCAGCAGTGGGTCTGTTGCAAAGGCTCATGGTTTGTCATTGTGGGCCCTTTTTATTGGTCCATTTGTGGGTGTGGCTGTGTTTGAACTTTTGGTGGGTGTGTTATAAGAGGTGGTTGTGAGTTTGGGCCTTTGTTTGACTGTTTGGATGTGCCAGGTCAGTCTTTTAGTTGTTTTTTGTCCTGTAGACGTGTTTTGTGGTGTTGTGCGAGTCGAATTGACGGTCCTTGTGCTGTTTTACAGTGTCCTGGTTCAGTACGAGTCTGTTTCGCGTAGGTAAGGTGCGTCCATGGCTATGTTGTTGTACAGTGATCACATGTGCAATGGTGTTGTACGACTCGTACATATGCGATGCTGGGGTACGGTGTTGGGGTACGGTGCGTCCAAGTACGGGGCTGAGGTGGGGGTACGGGGCATACATACGCATGTACTGTGGTGGGGGGTACAGCGCTTACATACACGTGTGCTGGGGTATGGAATGTACATGCGCGGGTGCTGTGGTGGGGGGTACGGCGCAGACATTCGCGTGTGCTGGGGTACGGCACGTACATATGTGGGCGCTGGAGTGGGGGGTATGGCACGGACATATGTGGGTGCTGGGGTACGGCGCGTACATATGCAGGTGCTGGGGTGGGGGGTATGGCGCGTACATTCACGGGTGCTGGGGTGGGGGGTACGGCATGTACATATGCGGATGCTGTGGTGGGGGAATGGCGCTTACATACGTGGGTGCTGGGGTACAGCGCGTACATGCGCGGGTGCTGGGGTGGGGGGGTACAACCCGTACATACGTGGGTGCTGGGGTACGGCGCGTACAGACACGAGTGGTGGGGTGTGGGGGTCCGGCGCGTACATACGCGGGTGCTGGGCTACGGTGCGTACATGCGCGGGTGGGGTGGGGGGTCCGTACGACTCGTACCCCGGACCCAAGTGGTCGTACAAAGTTCGCTCCGTACGGGACGTTTTCTATACGCTTGTGTATTCGAGACGCCGGTACGGATCGGACTTGTGCGCTCGGACTTCAGTTTTACGACACGTACGTAAATCTGTCAGGGAGCGTCTCGTAGACTTTTCCCGAAGCAATTCGTATGTATTTTTACGGTACGAATCATACTTCGCTGTTTGTACGGGACTTGTACGACTCGTACGTAAAAAAATACGGATACGAGTCGGACTGGAAAAAATTTTGCCCGATCGGAATCGGCACCTTAATGGTTTAATAAAATAATTGGGTATCAATATTATTAAGTAAATATGTATATAATAAGTTGTATATATGTATGTTTCATTGTTTTTATATTACATTTATTATTTATAATTTTAAAGAATAATAATTCTAACTATGTTTTTGTTAATTATATTTATTATTTCATTATTTTTAAAACATTTAAAAAAAATGATATTTTGAACAACGATATTTTAAACAACAATATTTTGGTTTCGATAATTTTGTACTTACCTTTCTAGAGATAGGATGTCGATATTCTTGACATCGATATTCTGTACACGATATTTGTGTACCTCGATATTCCTGTCATGGATATTGTGTCAATGATCCAGTGTCAAGGTTGCAGGAAGGGTCCAGAGGATAAACACACAAGAAGCACTGGAGTAAATAACAGGGAAGTCTTGGAAGAAAAATCTATAGTCTTTGAAGATGGGGATACTCGATCCTGATAACTACTATACGAGGTTTAGTGCACACTAACCTGATACAAAGTACTTAGCCTAGTTCTTCTACTTGAATGAAGTTCGAAGAAGATCTCGATGGTTTGACTCAGGGAGTCGCAGGTGTTCCAGAGTAGTTGTGCTTGAGGGAGTGGGGAGGAAGGCGACAAGGGAAGTAGTACCACTAGAACCACCGGTTAGTGGGGACTTGAAGGGCACTGGAGCACTTCTTGTTTCTTGCAGGATTCTTCAGGTGAGTGTGAAGAGTGAAGCTTGTTCCGCAGGAAGGGAGGCCAAGCCACGATTCGGGTTTGGGTGGGGTTTATTTACCCTCTTGAAGGCTCAATGGAAGTATCTAGATCAAATGTGGCACATGGCTGTCTGGAATGTTCTCAAACCTTGGAGAAAGCACATGTTAGTACACTCTCTTTGACCTTACAGATGGGCCAGGTACAACTTGTTGATCGGAACCAGATAACAGGAAAAAGCAACACCAAGACCCCAGTACCAGCGAGAGCAAGGCTTGCCATTGGCTCACAGGATTCTTGGGGACGCTTGCACAGCTAGTAACAGCGAGAGCAGTTAATCCATTCACAGGATTTGGGGAAGGCATGCAGGGAATTCAAACACAATGGAATTATGTGTCCTGGGAAAGCATCTGTCATGAGGCTACTGGGGGAGCATCAGTCAAAAGGTGCTGAGTGCGTGGAGGGTGCTGGAGTCGTAGCACAGGCGGGCGTTGTGGCGTTTGCGGGGGCCAGGGGTCCTGGCGCTGGGCACGGTCCAGGCGTGGACAGGCGCAGACGGGCTTGCCTTAGGCGCGCCATCGGCACACCAGCAGCGTGGCCGCTGCATGCATCTGCTGCGCGGCCTCCATATGAGGGGATGTGGGAGGGAGGAGCAGCTGGGAGGCAGGAGCGGGCAGGCTAATCAGAGATCAGGAGGCGGGGCCGCAGGGGCCGCAGCGGTGGGAAAAACAAAGGGGGAAGCAGGCGGGGGTTACAGAAGGCAAACTGGAGGGCACAGAGGGGAAACACAATAATGCTAACACAATACACAGAGGGGAAAAAAACACAATAATGCTAACACAGTACTAATAAATGACAGCTCAGAGAAAGAGCAAAAATCAAACAGTCAAGAGAAGCGGGGCACAACCAATGCGAGCGGCAGCAGAGGGCTCAGGGCACACAGGAGGGGCTGTGTGGTGGCCAGGGGAGCTACCTGCCTGGTGACAGGGTCAAGGGTCGCTCTCTTCACCACTGCGTGGCCTCCATATGAGGGGATGTGGGAGGGAGGAGCAGCTTGGAGGCGGGAGTGGGGCTGCGAATGGGAGATCAGGGGGGTGGGGCCACAGGAGACGCAGCGGCAGGAAAAACAAAGGGGGGAGCGGGCGTGTGTTACAGAAGGCAAAGTGGAGGGCACAGAGGGGAAAACACAATAATGCTAACACAATACACAGAGGGGAAAAAACACAAATGTCGAGTGACGAGGATAGTGGAGAGGAGGAAGGTGTCGACCTGCGTCAGCAGCTCATCAACAACTACTTCACTTGAAGGTGAGTGACAATGTACAAAGGGGCCGTTGTCTGCTGATGTTGTACTTGGTGAATAGGTCTATGTGAGCTTTGTGACTGCAGCCTGTTGTTGAGTCAGTGATGGCTGCAAATGTGTTGGGAACAGGGTAGTTTGGCACAGCTAACTTGATGTCTATGTCGGTACTGTTGATCATTGTAATATGTGCAGATTGGAGTACCTTGATGACAAGTGTTGTGCGATGGTTGATAGGCCACCACCTGAGTAGCGACTAATGTTCTGTTGTGTTTTCCTAGGTCCATTCAGCCTCCACTTGCCTGCGGAGAATCCCTCCTCCTGTGACATTGTAATCATGGGTAACATTGCTCATACTGTGATAAACATGGAGCAGAACACATCTACATTGGTGTGTGATTAGTGTTTATTTACAATGGGTATCTGTGAGAAGGAAGTGGATATTTACATAAATGTGACTGGTGAATCAATGATTTGGCAGGGATGGTGGATGAGACAATCGAGTAAGCACCACATTGATGTGGTGACACAGTCCAACAGACGGATGCCATTTCCATGGCAGTGTGGGTGAGGACAGTATACAAAGTCAATGGCAGGGTGAAGAGGGGTGCCATCATGGCTGGCGTTTGGCAGGTGCTTTTATTTTTGTAAACCTTTTTATTGGGTTTTTACATTTTGGTTAACAATTATTAGCATCATCAGAAATGGCACAGCAATAGTGAATGCAGTGATAATACGTCTACAGCGTCATCGAGAACATAGTCTTCAAAAGGATTTACACCATAAACGCCTGATATAAATTTCATAGCACTTTCAAGGGCTAGGCAGATTACACCTTATGGTACAGGTCAGTATCATCACAACCATCATTAAGCAGAACCTTGCACGTCAGCCTCCTGACCTTCTACTTATCATACCGTCCAGCCTCCCAACATCCATGGAAGTGCGCCCTCCATCCGAAAGCATGCCAACCCACCGGACCTACACTACTCCCACCCCTCCATCCCAGCCCCAGAGCCCCCAGCATTCTAGTGCGTCACTCCCCTAGCTTTTGTTCCCGGTACCTCTTGTGGATGTTCTAGCAAATAGCGGGTCAATGGAGCCCATATATTCCGCGGTCTAGAGGCACTAGGCAATAACTCCGAGTATACGTCAAGCTGCTCCCGGCACATCACAAGGTCATTAATCCAGTCCTTGAATTTCAGAGCCCGGCCTCTTCCCCAACGACAGGCCACTCTCCGTTTTGCCATCAAAAGCCCCAGTGCCACAAACTTCCTATGTGCTGCCTGTATTGGTTTGACATACCCCAGCAACGCCATTAGTGGGGCGGGGTCGATGTGCATGTGCACCATATCAGTCAGTGCCTCGAAGACCTGTCGCCAATATTCAGTCACTTCAGGGCACTCCCAGGCCAAATGCAAAAAATCCGCTCCCGGGGCCCCACATCTGGCACAGCAGTCCGTCTCCTTCAACCGGTATTTATACATTTTAACCGGCGTATAGTATAATCTATGCAAATACCGATAGTGTATCATGCGGAGCCTACTACTGGCAGTCACTCTCTCCGTCTGCAGACAACAATACTCCCATTGCTCGTCCGTCAGCGTCATGTTAAGCTCCGCATCCCATCTCGCGCTGGCGAGCGGGTCGGGCATTTCTCTTTGAGTGTGCACCGTTCTGTAGATCAATGAGACCAGCCGTGTGGCCGTCTTGGAGTTCAACATTACCTGCATTGGGGCACACGCCAGCGGTTCATGCGGAAAGTCCGGAGTAATAGCTCGAATCCACCGCCTCAACCGAACATATAAAAAAAGATCAAGCGGGGTTTGTTGTGGACCCTGTAACATCTGTTCTGCAGAGCGGAACTGACCTTCGTGATACAAGTCCCCCCACCTCTGTATCTTCATTCTCTCCCTAAACTTGTGGAACAATGTCTCCTGCAACAGAGGTAGCTGCGGATGATACGTCAGCGGCAATGACGCTGCGTATTGCATGGGTATCTGTTGGATGCGCCCAATTCGGCGCCAGGCATCAACCGTACAAGTGACCGCAGTTGGCTCCTTATCCCGAGGTGCAACTGGTTCATATAGCACTCCATCTAACGGTATCGGGTGCGCGAGCCAATGCTCCGCCGCTACCTGAGGCATATACCTGGGCTGCATCACCCAGTACCAAGCATAGTGGGCCTGCGCAATGAGATAATATAATTCAAAGCTGGGCCACGCGCAGAGCCACATCGCGGTCTCTGTAGTTTAATAGTCTGGCAATGATCGGACGAGGATTGGCTCCCGGCGGTGGTCGCGGCCCCAGCGCTCAATGGGCGCGCTCCACAATAAACTGGCTGGAGAATACGTCCTTGCCGACAGAGGACACCAGCAACTTCTCTATGTATTCCTCCATCCTCCCAACATTGGTGGATTCCGGAATCCCCAAAACGCGTATATTATTGCGCCGACTGCGCGCCTCCAAATCCTTGTTTTTGCGGCAATTACTCGTAGCAAGTTATCCATCCAGGCAAGCCGTGTTGCATTGCTGGCGGTCACGTCATCCACTTCCGATATGCGCCGTTCCGCCTCCGTGATCCTCTCCTCATGCCCCTCGAGTTTATGGACAATAGCATCCATTCTGGTTGACATGCGGTCCACCTTTTCCACCACAGTGGCGAAGCCCTGCCGCATCTCCTGAAGAATGCTCTGAAAGTCCACTTCCAGCGCCGTAGCACCACTTTGTGTTCAGGGCACCTCTCGTGATCCGGTCCAGTTTGGGGGGGCTGGGTTCCCTGCCGCGCCGGCTCAAAATGCAGTTTCACCTGCTTGGCGTCTGTCTTACCCATACTGCCTCCGACACAGCGGTACCCTCCAAGAGGCAATCAGTCCCTATCTCTTCGTATATCAGGCCTCGCTCCCACCTCTTGACTAGCAGCCTCTCCTCACTGCATATGCAGCCTTCCAGGTCCGGCCGCGGTCCGCCTCCACCAATCCCAATTATACCTCCGTAGGCTGTGCCCTTGAAAAATTCGCTCCGGTATGTCCCGTATGAATTCTTCCACATCGCTTCCCCTCAGCTGTTCCTGCCGCGTAGTAGCTCCCTCTCTGGCCAAGCCTGCCCTCAGTTCGAATGTCGCCTTAATGCCGCCATCACCAGGGTATAAAGCCAGCTCCCAATGTCAATGAATGTGCCACCGAGGATGCGGACGTCAACAGACACACCTTCGCACCGACGGCCGGGTCCCCAGGCTCTCGCAGCACTCCTGACACGCTGAGGATGGTAGCACGCCACAGCCAGGAGCCACCGCCGGCCTGTATGCCGCCGTCCGCGCCATCTCACAAAACTCCCTTCATCCCTGGGTCGCACCCGGCTCTCCTCACCATAACGCTCCAGCACTCAGGTCCACAGCTAGGGAGGGGGGGAGTCACTCCTCCGACCTCCACGTTTGCAATCCCCGCTGTGCAGCCGCCTCTCCGTCACGGTCCGATGCGGACCCTCCGCTGGCCATCTCTCGCCCCCTCAGTGTCCGGTGCTTTCCTACCTCCAAGGGTCTAGCCCAGAGCAACACTCAGGGCACGGATTCACGCCAACCTCGTCCTCCTCAGGCGCATCCCATCTCTGCACGCTGAGGAAATATGAATTTTTATGGTCAATTGTGTCCCCTATCTAGACCCCAACGGCTCCATGTACATGCTACAAGTACATGTATGTTCCCTCCACTTCAAGCTATGAAGACGCAAATACAATTGTGTCCAACGTTAATATGTACTCTTTCATATCTGCCATGAATGGGCCAGATATTCCGTTCCTAAGTATGCCTTGCCACCGTCTTTATATGGTATACTTTTCACGTTTTCTAGCTCTGGCAAGGTAGGCCCTGAATTCTGCCATCGAGCCTTTTCTTGCTTCTGCCTCTGAATGCTCCAGCCTGGACCTGCATCTGTATCCATGAACTTTGTCTTACTTCCTGCGCGGCTAACGGTGCCTAAGCCCGGCCTGTTGCCTGCCAAAACTAAATTCGGCCTTCAAGTTATCTGTTCCGCTCCTCAAGAAATGCATTCCTGTCTAAGTAGCTTAGGTAAACATCCCTCTAGCTGCAGAGCAAAGGGCCCGGCCTTACTATCTCTGTGCAAGTAATTCATGACTCTCGTTACCATGGTAGGCCCATGCCCCCCTCGCATCTCATGTAGACACTTAGACGCTTGTACACGCACTAGCAGTCAGTAAAGAATAGGATCTGTCCGAGAAGACCTTTCCTTCCAGATAAAATAGTTCCTTAAACACAAGATATTAGATATGATTTAGGACTAGGTTGTCCTGACACCCCAGACTTCTGTCTCCACATGTAGGGCTAAATGTCAAGTTCCCTTCACCCTTTAGTTACACGTCAATCACACGTCATGCGGCTGCGCGCGCATCTCTGCCATGTATTTTCGCTGACTTTGCAGGATTCTCTTATGGATCCACCCATTTGTGTCACCATCATAATGACGTTTTTAGTATACGCCTCTATGCACGCCTATTATTACGACTTTTTATTACGTATGTATATTCTTATCTGTATTATCAAGCTGTTACGCCTCCTGCATCTATCTTAATGTAATGCCTTTCTTATATATACTGATACTTGTCAATAATCTATTGCTGATCCCTTCCTGAACCTTCGTGGTAACGGAACCCGATTGCCTGGTTCGAACCATCATTCCTTTGTAAGGAATAAATACCCTATTATACCCTCGAATACCACGGATTCTGCCTCTTATTTTTACTGAGTTATTCATATTGTATTTTACCGCATAAAAATAGTACAGGTAATTTAAATATTTACCACATAATTGGCGCCCGAATAGGGACACCTCTCACACCCCACGCGCCGGAGGTGCGTTGCAGACCCAGTCTCCTGCCACAGCCGGACAGACAATTACGCGTACCCGCAGGATTTCCTGTATCTCCCTCAGGCCAACGGGGGCGACTGAGGCTGCGATCAACACCCAGACGAGGCGGTGAGGAGTGCGGAGAATCCCGACCAGAGCCTAGCTGAGAGAGCAAGATCCGAGGTATACAGAGGCCCACCAGATTCCGAAGTTCCGAAGTACCTAAGTCACGAGTCGAGTCCAGTCCAGTTTGGTCTAGTCCAGTCCAGACTTCCGAGGCCTTCCGTTCCGTGCTTCCCGGTGAGTACCGTTGCTGGGGACGCATCTAGACGTGCACATTAGTTTGTGCCGGTCAAGACGGGTCTGGGTACACAGACCTGGTCTGCACTGTTTTAGCAGTGTATCTGTACTGTTTAGCAGTACATACAGTATATTTAGTATTATGCAGTTAACTAGTTTTATTCTAATTATTATTGTTCGTTCTAAAATGTTTTGATATGTTTTAAATGTCGTGGTATGAGTGATTGTTCGATCTTCATTATTGTGTTTATTGTAATTATTGTGTTCAAAAGCCGAATAGGAATTAAGTAACAAGGTTCAAGATGCCGTTATTTTCAAAATTAAGACAGATAAAAACTAGAAAAGGGATACTCGAGGAAGCTGTTCCTATCCCACCTAGGGACACTCCAGGGTACTTTATGTACCATAAACATGGCCTAGATGCCGTATTATATCTCGATCTATGGGTGGACTACACCAAGGATTTGGCAGAGAGTCAGAGATGGCCCGCTGCTGGAACATGGGATGCAGATTGCATCATGAGAATAGAAGAAGCGTTATGGAAAAAGAAAGCCAGACAGTCACAGAAAGATGCCATTGAATTATGGCGTAAAGAATCGCATAGGCGCACAGAAAAAGCGCTCAGAAAGGAAGAGAAAAGTAGGGAAGATTCAGAAAAAGCCCGAGAAAACATATTAATTGACAAAGATCCAGCAGGTTTTCACCGTGAATTAAAAAGACATGTTACTCATGGGTGATTATACCTATCCTGACATTATGAAAATATTGAAGGTATTATTGCCTGCCGGTATTTATGAGAAACTCAAGGAAAAAGAATGGGAGGTGGGAGACCAAAAGATTGATTGGACCGCATTAGAAAATGAAGAAAATAACAGAACTGCAGGCGTAGGGCTTGGGGACAAAACAAAAGCATTGCCAGGTCTATTAGTACAAGTATTGCCACGTTTATTAACTACGAAAAAGGAAGATTGGGGAGCAATCTCAGCCTGTAAACAGAAACCCGAGGAAGACACCAGTGATTTTTATTCCCGATTTGAAAAATGTTTTGGTATTAATAGCGGCCTGAAAGCAAATAGCGAGTCATATCCACATCTTTTTGTAACAAAACTAGTCGAGAATTCTCTGCCGCAGGTTAAAAACAGAGTATTGAAAGTTGAGAGCACTTGGCAAGCTAACACTCCTTCACAAATGTTACAAATGTTACAGTATCACCAAAATAGAATTAGAGAAGAACAAGAACACGAAACAAGGCGTATGAAAGACACGAAAATGAAAATGCTCGTCGCCCAGTCAGTTCCAGCTGACGGTCATAAAAAGGGTGCAACACAGTCCAGTAATTCAGCGGTTCCCGTTAAAGGGACATGCAACTATTGTAAACAGCCAGGTCATTATATAAACGATTGTGCAGTTCTGAAACATAATATCTCCACGGGTAAAACCAAGGAGAGACCACGTCCGCCTAGACAGGATCAGATCCAACAACAAGTACCTCAGAATATACAGCCTATGCAAGCTGCACAACAGACCGTACCGCAACAACAGCCACAGCCTATTGCTGCAACACAGAACACGACACAACAGATGTACCAGTATGCACAAAATGACTATCCAGAGTATCAACGCTACACATGAAATAGCCTAGAGAGGGAAGTTGGCTTACCCCTTATTGAGGTTCCTGTAGATCAAGAGGGTCCTTATGTACAGAGTCAAGTATTAGGGAAAGACAGAAAGTTTCTACTCGATACAGGGGCAAGCAGAACAACTATAAGTCATGATGAAGTTCCAGGGGCACCCCTCTCAGGCTCACAAAATATTTCCCTTGGTTTTTCAGGAAAGCCCACTATTAACGAAGTATCACAACCGCTTGCATTTACAGTCGGTCCATTAACACGGACTACAGATCTATTGCTTACGAAATCATGCCCCGAAAATTTGTTAGGTATTAAAACATTGAAAGCTCTAGGAGCTATAATATGCTGTTCTCCGGACGGAGTACGACTATTTTTGCGTGACTTTAAAGGTCACTACGTGTCTAGAGACATGGATCACCGGTTACAGAATCTACCTGCACATTTATGGGCACAAGGCCCCACTGATGTAGGTTGTATGCACATTACACCGTATCGAGTCACACTCAAAGCAGGAGTGGTATTACCACGAATGCGACAATACAAGTTACCTCCAGATGCTGTAGTGGCTTTACTGCAAATCATTGACGAGCTCATCTCACAAGGAGTGGTTGTAGAAACCGACTCCAATATATGTAATTCTCCGATTATTCCGATTCTTAAACGAACCGACCCAAAAGCACCCCCAGTATACCGATTAGTTATTGATCTACGCGAATTAAATAAATGCATTGTACCACAATATCCCGTGGTCCCGGATATTTCTTCATTACTGACAGCTATTGATTCAGAAGCAACGTTCTTTACTGTAATTGACCTCAAGAACGCCTTCTTCAGCTTCCCAATCGATCCGGAAAGCCAATATTTGTTCGAATTCAGTTTAAATGGACGAAGTTTTAAATTCGCACGCGCACCTCAAGGATTTACAGAAAGTCCTAGCATCTACAGCCAAGCACTGAAAAGACAACTTGACAGTATCCACATGCCTGTTAACACTGCACTGCTTCAGTATGTCGATGATCTGCTGATCACCGCCCGAAGCGAATCCGAATGTGAAAAAGCATCACTGACGGTTTTACATTTCTTAGCCGACAAGGGGCACAAGGTGTCCCCTTCAAAGCTGCAATTTTGTGCCCAGCAAGTTGTGTACCTAGGGCACTTGCTGTCCAAATGGGGGAGACAGCTCACACCTGATCGCATCCAGTTAATTGTAAACATGCCACCACCCAAGACACAAAAGGAGGTACGGGCCTTCATAGGCCTCACTTCGTACTGCAGGCAGTGGATCCCCCAATATGCATTTTTAGCTAAACCACTCATTCAGTTGACAACACAGGAGGCGGCGACATCGACTGTCCTCCCTTGGACTCCAGAACATACACAAGCTTTTGAAGACTTAAAGAAAGCTTTATGCCAAGCACCTGTCTTAGCGACACCATGTTACAGTAAGCCTTTTACACTCTTTGTTACAGAACGTGAAGGTACTGCTTTGTCAGTACTCACGCAGGAACAAGCAGGATCACACAAGCCATGCGCTTACTTTTCTAGCACATTAGATCCCGTAGCTCAGGCTCTTCCTGCGTGTCTAAAATCAGTTGCAGCGACAGCTCTAGCAATTAGACAAAGTGATTCCATAGTATTAGGACATCAATTGACAGTACAAGTACCACACGCAGTAGAGGTTCTCTTGAACCGGACACAGACACAACACTTGACTATAGCACGACTGACTGGTTACAAACTTACATTGTTTCAGCCACACATAGAAATCAGACGATGTAGTACATTAAATCCTGCCACACTTTTGCCATTAAGTGGAACAGACCCACTGACACATGATTGTATTGAAGTCATTACTATTACGACCAGACCCAGACAAGATTTGACAGATGTCCCATTACCAGATCCAGACCTGACACTTTATGTAGATGGTTCATGTATGAGAACAAGTACAGGAAAGTTAGTGGCCGCCTATGCAGTCACGACAGACACCGAAGTCATTGAAACAAATTGTATCGACACATTATCAGCTCAAGCAGCAGAGCTTATCGCTCTGACACAAGCCTGTATTCAAGCCAAAAATAAGAAAGTCAACATATACACAGATTCACGTTATGCATTCGGAGTCGTACATGACTTCGGAGTCCTTTGGCGAGAGAGAGGTTATTTGACTTCTCACGGTGCCAACATTCAACACGGTCCCCTCATTCAAGCTCTATTAGATGCAATACATCTACCTACTTCAATATCTATCATGAAGTGCAAAGCCCATACGAAAGTGACTGACATCATTTCTCAGGGTAACGACCTAGCAGACCGAACAGCTAAGCAAACAGCACAGAATCAGACTCATGCAACTGACTTGACAAAGACAATAGTTCCGACGCCGACACACTGCATGACAGTTAAGGATCCCGCTCTTGATGTAATTGACATACAGACACATGCTACACCAGAGGAAATAAAGAAATGGACCGAATTAGGAGGGATCCAGACAGATCAGGGATGGATGACGAAGGGAAAATCTATATGGTTTCTCCCCGACTCAATGGTTCAAGTTATCATTAACACAATACATAGTCCAGCACATCTAGGAGAAAAAGCCATGTTAGACAGTATTCAACACATTTGGTTCAACAAACACTTACGAGCGGCAGCCAAACAGAAAGTCCGAACCTGTATGATTTGTTGTCAGTTCAATCCAGGTAAAGGAGTACCTGTAGAGCAGGGTGGATTCCAACCTCCCGATCACCCTTTTGAAGTCCTCCAGATGGATTATATCCAGATGGAACGATGTCGAGGATTCAAATATGTCCTCGTAGTCGTATGCGCTCTTTCCCGTTGGACAGAGGCGTATCCCGTCTCAGATTACACTGCCCTGAGTACTGCCCAACAGTTAGTTCGAGAATTCTTCCCACGATATGGTTTGCCCCGTATCGTGTACTCAGATAATGGCCAGCCGTTCTCATCCGAGCTAATGAAACACGTTTCACTTCTGTTAGGCTATCAATGGAAATTCCACTGTGTCCGACATCCCGAGGCAGCAGGTCTCGTGGAACGCCATAATCAAACTCTGAAAATTAGACTGTCCAAAATCTGTAGAGAAAAAGGTGTCGACTGGATAGTAGCCTTACCAGTTGCGCTCTTTTACATGAGAATGGTAGCACATTCTCGAACAGGGCTATCCCCGTATGAGGTGGTCTTCGGTAGGCCACCAAATATGTGGGGGACGCCTATACCTCGTAAGATCACTGATGTTGATTGTAATATGCTGACAGATTACCTGGCTTCCTTGATGTCTGCACTACAATCTTGTCGTTCACAGGTAGCTGCAGCTTTTCCCGATAACACTGAGGTGAAGCCCCATGACGTGGTTCCAGGTGACCTGGTACTTGTAAGAAATTTCGACAGGAGGAGTCCATTGGAGCCTCGCTGGCAACAACCGAAACTCGTTTTACTGACCACGAGGACAGCCGTGAAGATAGAGGGCCGCAAAGGGTGGTTACACTCGAGCCATATCAAGAAATTTCATGGACTACCATCGGACTTAAACGTTCAGTCCTGCATTCCCTCACAGACTGACTCAAAACTCCCCCTGGTTGAAAAGACAGAAAAAGAGAACTATAAACTGAAACTAAGGTCTAGCAAGTCAGACAATTCGATTGTTTAAGTCCTCTCCAAGGTGAATCGGTTGAATTAAGTCTTTGACATGTATCCTCTAGACCGAATGAGAGAGAAAAATAGACAGAAGCAGCTCAAGAAACATGCATACTGTAAATCACTTCATAGTCACTGTATAGTGACATTGGTGATTATGTTTTTTCTAACTCTTATTATTATTGCTGCAAGTGTGCTGTTACATATGTACTATCCTATTTTCAAGCGTGCTTACAATGTTACTGCCGAACATTCTTTTAGTGAACTACCTCCACATGAGTTGTCCTATAGATTTGCGCTGCGCAACAACACATTCATTAATATGTTACACCATTCCCATCAGACCAGCAATGCTACAAATTGTTGGATATGTGGCCGACTCCCTCCCTATCAGAAATACAAAGGAGTTCTGCCTCTCTTTCCATATCCGTTCACACACAATGGTTCCTGTGGAGCATGGTTTAGTTTGATTAACTCTTTAGATTCAAACACTGTAGTATACCAGAGCAACTGGGTATGGGGAAACCTGAACTTAGTTTTGCTTAAAGCCTGTTATCCTAACAAGGAGGGACTTCCCAAAAGAACCGGAACTGATCTAGAAAATGAAGTATATGGATTAGGTAATTTTACACTTAACCTCATGATTCTAAATGTTGAATCTGACGCTACACTAGTCTTGCCTGCTATGTCAGTATTACCAGTCAAAGGTGAATTCTGTGTAAGAAAGAATGGTTCAGTACACCTGGGTCATAGTAAATGTGCCACTGTGATCGAATTCAGTGATAAAGGCAAGTCTACATTTAGAGCTTCCCGTCATTCCTACTTCATATGTGGGCATACCGCATATATACGTCTACCTCCAGACTGGGATGGTACCTGTTACATTGCATTCCTTTTGCCACCTGTTTTTCTAGCCCCTCCTGATTATCATAGAAATACCAATCTAGTACACCATAGACCCCAGAGAGATACCCCGATTGTTGACTACACCGAAACAGCATGGGAACAATATACCGACTTCAATAAAGGTCTCTTTCCTTACATAGGTGTTGTCTCAAACAGTAAATTGATACGTAGATTAACTAGAACCCTTGAAGCAGTAGTGAATGAAACTACCTCTGCCCTAGGCAACTTAACAGAGGAGCAGTCTGCGATGCGGATTGTTGTTCTTCAAAATCGTCTTGTCCTTGACGTCATCCTAGCAGATAGGGGCGGAGCTTGTAGGGTCATCGGATCAAGTTGCTGTGTTTTCATCCCAGAAAACGCGCCATCCGTATATAAAGCCATAACTCGTCTTCACAAGATTGCAAATCAGATACATCAGAATGCAGGCACCTGGACATGGTCCGGTTGGTTCTGGAGCGTGTTGTCAACCTGGGGATGGAAAGTCCTATCCTTCCTAGGTATTGGCCTTCTCATAGTATTTAGTTGTTGCCTATGTCTACAATGTGGACCAGCGATTTGCGGCCTGTGTGCCACATCGTGTATTCCACGTTCAAGTTTTTATTCAAGATCCCGGAAGAAGAAAGAAGAGCAAATGATGTTACATGAACAGATTGATGGATTCCTGAAGATCGATATTTCATAAGGGTCCGTAGGGGACAAGGAGGGAATGAGGAAATATGAATTTTTATGGTCAATTGTGTCCCCTATCTAGACCCCAACGGCTCCATGTACATGCTACAAGTACACGTATGTTCCCTCCACTTCAAGCTATGAAGACGCAAATACAATTGTGTCCAACGTTAATATGTACTCTTTCATATCTGCCATGAATGGGCCAGATATTCCGTTCCTAAGTATGCCTTGCCACCGTCTTTATATGGTATACTTTTCACGTTTTCTAGCTCTGGCAAGGTAGGCCCTGAATTCTGCCATCGAGCCTTTTCTTGCTTCTGCCTCTGAATGCTCCAGCCTGGACCTGCATCTGTATCCATGAACTTTGTCTTACTTCCTGCGCGGCTAACGGTGCCTAAGCCCGGCCTGTTGCCTGCCAAAACTAAATTCGGCCTTCAAGTTATCTGTTCCGCTCCTCAAGAAATGCATTCCTGTCTAAGTAGCTTAGGTAAACATCCCTCTAGCTGCAGAGCAAAGGGCCCGGCCTTACTATCTCTGTGCAAGTAATTCATGACTCTCGTTACCATGGTAGGCCCATGCCCCCCTCGCATCTCATGTAGACACTTAGACGCTTGTACACGCACTAGCAGTCAGTAAAGAATAGGATCTGTCCGAGAAGACCTTTCCTTCCAGATAAAATAGTTCCTTAAACACAAGATATTAGATATGATTTAGGACTAGGTTGTCCTGACACCCCAGACTTCTGTCTCCACATGTAGGGCTAAATGTCAAGTTCCCTTCACCCTTTAGTTACACGTCAATCACACGTCATGCGGCTGCGCGCGCATCTCTGCCATGTATTTTCGCTGACTTTGCAGGATTCTCTTATGGATCCACCCATTTGTGTCACCATCATAATGACGTTTTTAGTATACGCCTCTATGCACGCCTATTATTACGACTTTTTATTACGTATGTATATTCTTATCTGTATTATCAAGCTGTTACGCCTCCTGCATCTATCTTAATGTAATGCCTTTCTTATATATACTGATACTTGTCAATAATCTATTGCTGATCCCTTCCTGAACCTTCGTGGTAACGGAACCCGATTGCCTGGTTCGAACCATCATTCCTTTGTAAGGAATAAATACCCTATTATACCCTCGAATACCACGGATTCTGCCTCTTATTTTTACTGAGTTATTCATATTGTATTTTACCGCATAAAAATAGTACAGGTAATTTAAATATTTACCACAACGCAGTGGCGATCTTCAGGCCATCCTCCCGCGGCCTACTGCCGCGTGTGCCGCCTCGGCCTCAGGCACATCCGCCAGCCGTCCGCAGTCGCCAGTACGCTACCATGCAGCGCCCCGGTCTCGCATCACCGCGGTCTAGCTCCTAATCTCTCGATGCGATTTCCTCCAGATTTTCAGCGAGTCTGCCCACAAGTTGCTTGCAGCTTTTGAGATAGGCTGCTACCGCCAAACCTTCAGTCGAGCAGGATTATTACAGGATAAAGGCACCGGGCTACGGGAGCCTCACTGCAGTGCGGTCATTCCGTGTACGCGCCACCTAGCGCCTCGGCGTTTGGCAGGTGCTTTGCCACGGGATACTCCCAAAGATTTCTTTACGACGGCTCCTTGATCTTTTGGCAGGGGGGACACAGGTGCAGGCTCATGGGAGTCTGAGGAGTCCCCCCTCTCTGTGACCGCAGGGGAGGATGTGGAACTGTCATCCTGCAGGCCACCAGAGGGAGGTGGAGGTGTTGGTTGTGCCTCAGGCCTGTCCCTTAGTACTGCCACTAGCTGGCCCAAGAGGTCCACGATTTGGCCCATGCGGTCCACAAGTTGGCCCATGTGGTCGTCTATGGACCTCCGCATCTGTTGTTTCTCATGGGCATCTTGCTGAGCCTGGCCCATTTGTCCCTGGGCCCGTTCATAGGCCCCAATGACTCTGATGATGTTTAGCCAGGGCTGCGGTCCCAGTGTCCTGTTGGCTTCGAGTACCACTTGGCCTCCCACCTGGCCTGCTGTCACGGACCTGTTCCCTCACCACTGTAGCACCCGCCTACTCTCCCTGACCTCCGCAGTTGTTGGGGTGGGCTGGTTATCCTCTGGGGCAGGGCGAGTGTTGCAGGCAGCTTTGGTAATGATGGTGGTGGTGATGGTTGCGGCGGCACATGTCGTTCCAGCAGGGGTCAGCATTGATGTTGTTGCTGGGGGGGCAGTGTGGGCCTGGGACAGATTGCGCCCTGGCACACCAGATGGGCTGGCTTGGGCCTCCACATCCTCAGTATCCTGGTAGTCCGCATCGGAGTGTCCATGTTCCAGGAGAGGAGACTGGCTCTGCAGGTTGAGATTTTCATCCTCTGCAGTCAGTTGTTGGTCACCTGTGGGACAGAGGGTAGATGGTCGTTGACTTACACCCCTCAAGCTTGCTGTCTTTGATGACTCTTATTTACATGTTATGCTATACACAGCTAAGTATTTCACACATTGTATGTCTGCACAGTGATGTGTGTCATGACATGATGTGGAGTTACATTAAATATTTTCCATGGTGTGACATGTAATTGGATACCATGCCCCACGTGTAGGATTTCTCATTGCGATGAAAGGTTGTCATCTGACAACTGGCGTAAATACAACTTGATGTGAAGCATCTTTGCTGATTACTCTGCCTGGCAGCCAATACATGTGCGCATGAACTAGCCATTGTCATCTCATGCATACCTTTGTCATTTCCTGTGCTTGGATTTCTTTGTACAACAGACCATGCTTGTTTAGTTTTCCTATGGTCCTTCATGCTCAGCACCTATGGAAGTTACAGATGACATTTGGGGCAGTGCATGTTTTGTCCCGGATTTGCTTACACATGAGTTTTGGGGAGTCACAGTCCTGTTTCTGTCACAGTTACGTACGCCTAGCTGTCTGCATACTGTCAATAGATATTTTGTTTGGTTCTATTTGGTGTGAAATGAGGCCTTGTGTTGTCATATGGCTCAATGCTTTTGTTGAGGGATGTTGGGGTGCATATCCCCTGGCAAAGCACCTGCCAAACGCTAGTGAAGGAGCCAGCCATGATGTCACCCCTCTTCAGCCTGCCATTGATTTTGTATACTGTCCTCACCAACACTGTTTGACTGTGTCACCACATCAATGTGGTGCTTACTCGATTGTCTCATCTACCATCCCTGCCAAATCATTGATTCACCATTCACATTTATGTAAATATCCACTTCCCTCTCACAGATACCCATTGTAAATAAACACCATTCATGCACCAATGTAGTTGTGTCTCCTCCATGTTTATCACAGTATGTGCAATGTTACCCATGATTACAATGTCACAGGAACAGGGTGTCTCTGTAGGCAATTAGAGGCTGAAAGGACCTAGGAAAACACAACAGAACATTAGTCGCTACTCAGGTGGTAGCCTATCAACCATCGCACAACACTTGTCATCAAGGTACTCCAATATGCACACATTACAATGAGCAACAGTACCGACAAAGACATCCAGTAGCTGTGCCAAACTACCCTGTTCCCAACACAATTGCAGCCTGCACTGCCTCAACAACAGGCTGCAGTCACAAACCTCACAGAGAGCTTTTTACCAAGCACAACATCAGCAGACAACGGCCCCGTTGTACATTGTCACTCACCTTCAAGTGAAGTAGCTGTTGATGAGCTGCTGATGCAGGTCGACACCTTCCTCCTCTCCGCTATCCTCGTCACTCAACATTTGTGGGTTTGCAGGTGGGGGCTGCGGCTGGTCCTCATCATCCAGGATCAAGGGGATTCCTTTCCGCAAGGCCAGGTTGTGTAGCATGCAACATGCTACTACTACCTGACACACCTTTTTGGCTGAGTACAGCAGAGCCCCTCCGGTCTTGTCCAGGCAGCGAAAACGCGATTTCAGGAGTCCAAATGTTCGCTGTACCACCCGACGTGTCCTTCCATGGGCATTGTTGTCACGGACTTCAGCTGTTGTCCTGGGATTGCGTAGTGGGCTCAGCAACCAAGGGCCGTTGGGATATGCAGAGTCACCTAAGTGTGAAATACATATACAGATTGAGTGTCTTAACTGTGGCTGAGGATAGCATAGCACACATACAGCACACAACTTGACTCTGCGTACTCACCCACAATCCATGCTCGCTCCGGTAGCAGATTGGACATCAGCTGGGGTACAATGCTGTTGCACATGATGTAGGAATCGTGGGCTGATCCTGGAAACTGGGCACAGATGTGTGAGATGATCATATCGTCTGGCACACCACCTGCACATTGATGGAATGGAAATGTTTCCGATTCCTGTATATGTGCTCCCGTGCCTGTGGTGGAACCAGGCCAATATGTGTGCAGTCTATTGCACCAACAACATTAGGGATGTGTCCAAGTGCATAAAAATCACCCTTTACATTCGCCAATTCCTGCCTCCTGTGGAAATGTATGAATCGGTCCTTGTATTGCGTCATAGCCAACAGGACATCCCGTAGCACCATGCTGAAGGTTGGTTGAGACATACCCTCTGCAATGCCCACCATGTTCTGGAATGACCCAGTAGCCAAGAAATGCAGGAACGCCATCACCTTCGACGTTGCTGTGAGTGCTGTTGGATATGTCCTGTGAGGACGCAGGTGTGGCTCCAACATTGCACATAGGTCTTGTAGGTTTGTTCTGTCAAGACGGAATCGGCGTATTACGTCATTATCCTCCATGTCAGCCAGCAGGGTGAAGGGACGATGCACTTTAGGTCGCCTCCTATGTGAGATGAAAGGGGACACGTCATTGCAACACACAATTAGATGTGCCCAAAATCATAACTTTTTCCTGTCACAGTGCTAACATTGACTGGCATCACTTAAAGCATACAGCACAAGTAAGATGTTGTGCCACCTTGAGACAAAATAGTCGTACACCTGTTCTGTATTTGCACAATGAGTAGAATCAATACAGAAACCGTCTCTGTGAATGCTAATAGTTACATTTCAAGCTCTTGTGTACCCAGCCCTGAGAGTATATGATACAGGACATGTGGGAAGCAGAGACACTGCTGGCTTCCAAGTGACTGCTCTACCTGCCACACCTTCTTGTGCAATCATGACAGGGGACACATTAACAACCCAATGTGGCTAGTTCAGTAGGACTGTTTTTGGATTCAGTGCCACTTCTAATCCGCACAAGTTCAGAGACATTCACATACATATTCACAATCATGTGCTAATATCCACTGTCATCAGTAGACAGGTCATATCTGCTGCTAATTACAATTCAAAGTTTGACAGTGACAGATAATGCAAAGCATTTGCAGAGTATGTGTACCCGTGTAACAAGCCACCATTTCACCACTGCCCAATACTCTCAACAAGCAGACAGATTGTCAATGTGGCACACAAAAAGTGGATATGGTACGTGATCAGCAGGGACTGTAGACAACCTTTATTCTGCTCTTAAGTTGAACAATGACATGCAGTATGAAGGTAGCACTGCTCAAAGACACATATGAACTACAACAGATGCCATGGAGATAATCATCCAGCTGCTTGGAGACACAACAGTGCCACTACACCAACCTACAACACTACCAGAACAAACCCACCCCAGTATACCAACAAGTCAGCACATGAATAGACTCGGTGCCTTACAAATGCACAACAGCCTCAGACACATGACACCAGTGGATGTAATTGCACACCACATGTTCCAAAGGACATGCATCCTGAGCCACATTCCCCACAGGCTGGCAGGACTGACACAGCGGACAATCAATATCCCTCCGCAGATGAAGCTGCTGGCTGTGCATCACTTGTTGGCCAGTGGTACCTTCCAATGAACAAAAGTAAGAGTTGGATGAGTGTCACAGGCAGCCCTATCAAGGTACATCTCACCTGTCTTGGATGCCCTCATAATCTTGATTCACCAGCACATTCAGTTCACCCACACTGCGCAGGAACAGCCGTTGAGCAAGCAAGGCTACCACGCCATAGCAGGCACATACATTTGTGTTGGTGGCAATTGACTGCACACATGTCCTACTTGTGCAACCTACAGTGGCGTAATGATAATTGAGGGGGCCCCCCTGCAAGGTACGTGGAGGGGCCCCCTCCGGACTCTTATCAGGAGCTCCCTGACCGAAGTGCAGTGCTGAGGGTGCCCCCTGGAGCTGGGGGGCCTCCCTGCACTGCGAGGGATGAGGGGGCCTGTGTTACACCGCTGGCAACCTACCTACACAGCACACAATTACTGCAAATCAAAGCACACCCATTCCATCAACGTGCAGGCAATAGTGGACCATCGTTGACTGTTCACAAATGCCATATCAAAACTCCCAAGCAGTGAGCACCATCCCCAATTTTGCATACAGTCTATCATCCAACGCAACATTCTGGATGTGAACAATGGAAATGCACTGGTTGTTAGTGATTACCAACTGAACACAGCACACAACTCAAATCCAATATCAGCACTCACCATTGTGGAAATATACATTTGACAAAATCACATACGACAGGCCCAACAACATGAGCACATACCAGACACAACAACACAAGTTACTGTGGTAACAGGCATCCACTAAGGCATATACCCAAGTGACAAAGAATAAGAATGTGTACAGTATGCCATGTGTGGCGCTGATATACTTAACATCCTTGAGTATGTAGATCACCCACATGTACATGTGGACATACAATGCAGGAGTTGCTAGTGTGTCCAATAATATTACATGAAGGCTGTAATTGGTCTTATCAAAATGACAACAGGGTGACATATGTGTTCAGTGATGACATTCATGCTTAAATTATGAGTAAAGATTGAAATTTAGTGTGACATATGGGCTCTGATATGAAATTGGGGGTCATGCATGGTGTCAGGTATGAAACTTGGGGTAATTGTTGTGCAACATTATGAATTACAGTGTGGCATTTGGTGGTAGATATTACATAAAGGCTGTCATTTGTAACAGGAGACCGTATCAATGGCATCCAGTGCCATGATTAAATGTAAGTGTCCATAAATTACCATTGATATTGACACAGCATGATGTGATCATAGGTGCTCTGAAACGTGCTCCAAAAACCCAATAACGCACAGAGTCAACAATGAGATGCTGCAGCCTTGCCGTAGCGACTGCCCATACTGGCCGTGATTTTGGTGGCAGAGCATGCCAACCGCCATTTGAAGCTATGTATATGCCTATCACTACCGTGAGTGTGACTTGTAGTACACAAGACACACTTGCTCTAGGGATAGGCATATACATAGCTTCAAATGGCGGTTGGCATGCTCCGCCACCAAAATCACGGCCAGTATATTTGATGTATGGCACCCATATCGTGGAAGCAACTGCCTGGCATCAGCGGTGTGTCATCCGCCAATGCACAAGACAGTAGGGATAGGCATATACATAGCTTCAAATGGCGGTTGGTATGCTCCGCCACTAAAATCACGGTCAGTATATTTGATGTATGGCACCTATATCACGGAAGAAACAGCCTGGCACCTGCAGTGTGTCACCGCCATGGACCATGGCACAATCGCGGTAGTGATAGGTACATCTGTATCGCTAAATGGAGGTTGGCATGCTCCGCCACCCAAATCCTGGCCACCCATATCAATGAATGGCACCCAAATCCTGGTAGCCAATGCCCGGCACCAGCGGTCATCACCACCATGGACCATGACCTTACAGCCAATGGGAAGCGCAATCACGGTAGCATGATGCAATTTTGAAAATCGCGGTAGGCGTGCTATGCCACCGCGGGGCGGGACATTGAATGCAATTGAAAGATGCACCACCGCGATAGCGCCCGCCTGGCCCCTGCGGTGTGTCACCGCCATGGACCATGCCCTTACAGCCAATGGGAAGCACAATCGCAGTAGCATGATGCAATTTTGAAAATCGCAGTAGGCGTGCTCTACCACTGCAGAGCCGGTCATTGGATGAATTTGAAAAAGGCAGATCTGGAACACCAACTGTAGCACCTTAGCACCACTGAAATGACCCCAGGGGGATATATATGTGTGGGACAGAGCCTCACATTTCCACTGCTCCTAGAGCCTTCTGCCTGAGACCCCTCACCTGCTGCTGTCTCCAGGGACTGCTGCCTGAGACCCCTCACCTGCTGCTGCCGTCTCTTGGGACTGCTGCCTGAGACCCATCACCTGCTGCTGCCTCCGGGGACTGCTGCCTGAGACGCCTCACCTGCTGCTGCCTCCGGAGACTGCTGGCTCAGACCCCTCACCTGCTGCTGCCTCCAGGGACTGCTGCCTGAGTCCCCTCACCTGCTGCTGCCACCGCTGCTGTCTCATGTCCACAGTGATGGTAAGGACTGAGAAGATCCGTTCCAGTCCCTTCACCAGCGAGGAGCTGGAGGTCCTGGTGGACGAGGTGCTCACACAGGACCCAAGGCTATATGGTGCCCCCAATGTCATGGTAAGTCTTCAACAGGGGGGTGAGAGTGCAGGGGGAGCACACATGTAGTTGGTCTGATGCAGTATGTGCCTGAGGGTGTGGGGTTGTGTCACGCACTGCCTAACATGCTTTCTCCAGGGGGAAGGGGGCTGTACCCTATTCCACACGTTTCCCTGCCTGCACATTAAGATTTGAGGGACATGTTTTGTCTTGTCACCCATACAGTGATGCTGCAAGTTGGTAATGCAGGAGTCAGGACAGTGATTGCTTGTGTGAATGGCTGTGTGGGTCCCTGTTGTTCATCTCAGTGTGATCCCACATGGCCTACACAGTCACCGCCAAAAATGACAAGGACAGATCACAGAACTTACAGAGTCTTACATGTTTCTCATCTCATTGCACTCCAGCAATGAGCCATCACTGCCCTGTACATTGCACACGACAGGCACGTGAGAAGGGTGTGGGTTTGTGAGATTATGTCCTTCAATGTGACATCCATGACACAGTGAGCTACTATTCACAAGGCAAGGACGTTGTGGGTTGCGCAGTGTTGGACACAGTGAGTCTACCCCCAAACACATGTTGATATGTGATGTATGTCTTGCTCAACCTAGATATGGACAGTAGATGTGGGCAGACTACAAATGGCTTTCTGTTCTGGCATCCTGCATGTGTATGAGATGCGCAGGAACTATGTCCCCCCTCACACCTGCATGCATTTACGTGTGCTTGTCCCATGCAGATGTAGTATGTGAGATGCATTTTAATCTCAGAAAAACAGATCTGTGGATTTGGGATGAGTCATTCTCATGCTAATGTCCTGAGGGATTTTGTTAGACCTGGCACCATTGGCGTGGGTCTCCCTTCCATGTTTCGCTGTTGTCTCCCCTGTTTTTGCTGTTAATAGATGCTCTGGGCGCTGTGCCACTGCCATTCAGTGCCACAGCGAGAATGCTCCCTGTGAAAAGATGACATGAGAATTGGTATATCCACAATTGGCTTATTTGGTTTACCTGTTAGTCCCTAGTAGCGTGGCCTGTGTGTGCCCAGGGTTGGTAAACCAAATGCTGCTGGTGGGCCTGCAGAACTGGTTTGCGCCACCCACAGAAGCAGCTTGTAAAGTGTGTCTCATACCTGCCACTGCAGAGTCTATGTGCAGTCCAGAACTGCTATCTTGGCTGCGAAGTGCACCCACTTCCCAGCCCCTGAACCTTCCCTTGGCATCATGTAAGCCACCCCTCTGGTAGGGTGCATTGTATGTGTAAGGTAGGACATGCCCTGGTGTGTGTAGCATGTCCTGGAAGTGAATTACACCCAAAAATATTTTTCACGACTGTAAGACTACCTGTTCTCCATAAGCCAGAATGGGAGGTTTGGCTATTACATTCTATAGTCCTAACTGACCCAAAGAACATGGTAGAAAAACAAATTTAATATGCCTGGACTCAGAATAATAAAATACATCTTTTAGTGAAGTTTATTTTTATATTCTGTGTTTGAAAATACCACTTTTAGAAAGTAGGTATTTTCTTGCCTAAGCCTTCCAGTGTGCTCTGCTGTTATGTGTATTGGCTGTCTGGTTTTGGAGGGACAGGGCAGGCTGAGTCAGACCTGGGTTGAATAGAGAGATCTGCATTGGAGTATGGGGAGGGATAGCTCCTTGACCTGAATAGGGCTGTGCCTGGCAAGGTGAATGCTGGCTCCACCTCCCACTGTGCGTCTGATGGCAGACCCCCTCTTTCTGAAAGGAAGGATGCAGCCTGGTAAACAAAGTGCTCCAGGGCTGGGCAGAACTAGTTCTGGCTGGGTTCAGTGACTTGTAGCTTCTGAGAACAAAGACTTTTGGGGTATAAATATCTGTGCTGAAACCCCTACATTTGGTATTGCTCATGGACAACAAGAAGAACCTCTGTCCGTGTAACTGAAGGAATCTGCAGGAGGTGACTGTCCTTGTGCTTGTGTGCTGTTAGTTGGAATGGCCTGCAGTGGTTACTACTGGACTTGGAAGGAGAGGAAAAGGACTTTGAAGGAACTTTTATTTTATCTTGCTACAGCAATCACCCAAGGGCTAGAAGAGAGCTAGCCTCCTGCTGGAGTCTCAGGCACATCAGACTCCCCCATCAGTCTCGTGTTTCCTCCCAGTGAGGATTTCTATCTGCAGGTAGGGCTCCTGTGAGTTCTAGGGCCTTTAGTTCTACTCCAGAGAAAAGAGTGCTGAAAATCGTCGCTAACGCCAGTTTGCGAGCCGCCGCAGCTGAGTGCTCGCTCCCGGAGATCATCGCATCACATGTTTGCGGGCTGCCAAAGGCTCGCTAACCTCAAGATCATCGCATTGCATGTTTGCGGGTCTCCAAGTGCTCGCTAACCAAAGATCATTGCATCGAGTTCATCGCTTCACGATATCGCAGCACGGACGCCGAGCATCCGCCATTTTCATCGCATCGCATCAGGATCGTCGCTCCCTCGCGGAGCGCCATTTCTTTTCATCACAACAAGATCGTGGAGCGTGGAGAAGTTTGTCGCTTTGTCCTGCACACAGATCAGCGCATCATCCTCCCTTGCGGCAAGGATTCAACACATCGCTGGTCACGCGTGAGGAAAATCCTCGCTACAGCTCCTTAGCGACATTTTGGTTGCTTTGCTACAGAATCCAGGTATTTTGTGAGTAAAAGGGTCGCAGAGACCACTGCCTTGAACTGAACTCCTCTTTGCACACTTTGAACTATTTTTGCAGCCTTTCAAGAGTAACCCTATTTTTCTAGTATTGTGGATTTTTACTGTTATTGGTCTTGTGTTAAGTCTATATATAAAGATACTTATTTTTTATACTTACTTGTGTGGCGTCCCTTTGTAGTGTTCCTCACTGTGTTACTGTTTATGGTCATAAATGCTTCACACACTGCCTCTGAGATAAGCCTAGCTGCTCGTGCTACGTTACCACAGGGTTGAGCAGGGGTTATCAAAGGGTGTAGCCCGCTTACTCTGACTTAGGAAGAAGGGTCCCTATTTGGACAGTGGCCAGCCATTGCCAACTAGAGACCCCCATTTCTAACAGATTTTGTTACATCACACTGTGTTGCTGATGTTTTCTCACTCTTGTCTCCCATGCCTGCATCTCAAAGTGCACCACCGTAAGGCCGTGTGGAGGGCCATTGCAACCAAGGTGCGGGCTCTGGGTGTCTCAAACCGATGGCGCACCCACTGCCACTAGAGGTGGAACGACATCTGCCGGCTGGCAAAGAACGTGGCGGAGATGACACTGGGGCTGCTCCCTCACACTGGTAGGTTGGCACAGCGCAGCATGACACCAATGATGGGCCGCATCTTGGCCGTGACACAGCCTGAGCTGCATGCACTTTTGAAGGAGCATCAGCAGCAAGCTAGTGGTGAGTATTCTGGGAAGGGTGACTTTGGCTGTGAATGGCTGCATGTGTACACAGCCTGTGCCAGTGCTGGCCTATGTGATGTTGGTAGTGTGATGCAGTGGCTTGTGAATGGCCCCGGTGCTGGGTGCAGCTGTGATGCATTTGCCCTACCTGTACTTCCTAATGTAATTTGAGTACTGGGCATTTCCATTGCATTCTGAGTCGCGGGCTTCAGGTATCGTCTGCATTGGGGTAGTCTGGGAAATCCCATGGAAGTGAATGGCAGTGTGCCTGTTCTGAATGTGCTTTCATCAATGCGTGCATTGTCTGACCTCAGATTTGTGAGGCGTAGACATCTGACGCCATTGTGCAACAGTAGTTGTGCCCCAAAGGACAACATGGTGGATGGCATGGGCTCATATCCATTGTGGAATGTCATGTTGTAATCTGTATCTGTGTTGTACCCTCCTGCTCCATCCAGATCTGACAGTGGCAACATATTGTAGGCTTAATCCTTGCCCCCATCATGGCCCTGGGTGTGTTCTGATCTATTTGTATGTCTGGTTGAACGGAGCCACCGGCAGGCTGTTGTGCTGTGTGATCATCACATGGCTCACTTATGCCTGGTTTTCTTATTTACACACACTGTTTGAGTCAATAAAGTGAGTTAGCACAATGTCATTGCACAGGGTGGTGTGCAACATGTAAATATAGTCATCTTCAGTGATGCTTTGCTTGCATATGTTTGTAATGTTGCTGACACTGAACAGACCCTACATCTCTCTCTCTCATGCAGCATCTCCAGTGGTCACGGAGGGACAGGGGACGGACACCAGTGGTGGGGAAAAAAGCACAACAGCTGCACAGAAGCCCAGTGACACAGATGTGACCAGCGCCTCGGAGGGGGACAGGAGTCTGCTGGAGTAATCACAGCCAGAGATGCAAAGTTCAACGTCATCTGATGCCAGTGGTGATGCATCTATGTTGGCGGGCACAGGGAACAGGGACTCTGCATCATCTGCCCCCACACAGCGAACAGTACCCACCCTCCCAGCCACTTCCTCTGGTGCTGCCCGTGTTCGCCCCAGTAAGAGGGGAAGAGTGTCCTTCATCCCAGGCACCACTGCCCCTGCCCCTGTCCCCCGTTGCCATCAGTGCTGAGTCTGTGGACCTTTTGTGCCAGCTTTGTGTAGGCCAGACAGCTCTCCTCAATGCATTTATAGACCACGACAAACAATTGGCACAGGTGGTTGCTTTCATGGAGGGCATACATTCAGATGTGGGTGGGCTGCACCGGACTGTCCAGTCTTTGTCCTCCGCAGTGACAGCAGCCCTTCAACTGGCACAATCTCGTAGCCCAGCTCCAGTCCCTTTGTCCACCCCCATGCACGGTGGTGCTCCACAGACCTCAAGGTCATGATAAAGCACACATAGCACACAGCAGCAGCAGCGGCCCAAGCGTTCTAGGGCGCAGACACCATCCACCCAGGAAAAACGAAAGCCACCCAAGAGCGTAAAGGCAAAAGCCCGTCAGGCGACACCAAGGGACATAAAGCCAAGAAGCAGGCTGCAGGCTCACATGCCTCAGAGGCATCACCAGCCAAGGACTCTCCTGTCCCAAAAGCGTCTCGCAAAGACAAGCAGAGGGTTTCCATTCCCACTGAGAAGGTGGTGCCTGACAAGGGTACACATAAGAAGGGCTCAAAGGCAGATTCACCCACTACCTCGACTCCCATTCCAAGCCCAGTGAAGCAGGGAAAGGAGGGCACTGTAGAGGGAACACCTGGGAAACAGGGTATGGAGGGGCAAAGGCAAGGGCAGGTGAAGCGTACCGCTGGATCCAGCCCGTCCCCAGAGGGAGGGCCAGCGTATGCACCTGATGCAGCTTTGGTGGTGAGTATGCCTTTTGTGTCCACACCACCTCCCACTAACCCCAAGACAGGGAAGCCATTTAAAATCCCCAAGAAGTGGAAAGGCACCCCTCCACAATCTCCCACCCACACTGTGTCTCACGTCAGCATGACTCCACCTCCACATGCCACTACACCACCTGGTCCAAGCAGCCCTCCGGCTTCCCAAGCCACTGATGCCTCTACCTCCGCTGAGCCTCTCTCTCCCCGGTCAAGTGCTCCAACTGTCCCCAAAACACAGCCAGCTCCCAGTCTGACTGAAAGCCAAGTCTGAGTGGTAGTCACCCTCACACACCTGTCTCTTCCACAGCGGTGACTGTACTGCCCATTCTTACCCCCTGACTGTGTTGCTGGCCATGGCAGGGTACAGTCGCACACATTCCCTGCGCAACTTCTCATGGACTCACTCTGCACTTTGTTCTGCCCACTGGCCTTGTCGTTCACTGCTGCATGCCCCTTGCCTGTGCAGCTCCTCATGGTCTCACTCTGCACTTTGTCCTGCCCACTGGCCTTGTCGTTCACTACTGCGTGCCCCTTGCCTGTGCAGCTTCTCATGGTCTCGCTCTACTCTTTGTCCTGCCCACTGGCCTTGTCGTTCACTTCTGTTTTCCCCTTGCTTGTGCAGCTTCTCATGGACATACTCTGCACCTTGGACTGTCCACTGGCCTTGCTGTTTTCACCTTGCCTATGCAGCTTCTCATAGACATACTCTGCATCTTGGACTGGCCTTGCTGTTTTCCCCTTGCCTATGCAGCTTCTCATGGAAATATTCTGCACCTTGGACTGGCCACTGGCCTTGCTGTTTTCCCCTTGCCTGTGCTGCTTCTCATGGACTGTGCATTTTGTGCCTTGCTCTTCTCTAATCTTGGTGCCTATCTGTGCAATATGTGAATAAACACAGTTGCTCCTGTTGGCAGTTTTGTCAGTGTCCTTACTAAATAAAGTTTTTTCTGTGTGTATATGGTTTACTGTGCCACATGCTTTGTGTGCCACTTCAACTTTGCCAATGGCTTGTCTCACTTAATCTATTTTTACAGGGGTGACAGGGACTTCAGTTCTTCCTGACTCTGATACTTGTGGGTGCAATGGTGTTTTTAGATGACATACCGTTATCATATTCATTCTTTGTTCATGTTGGCTATATTGTACATATGTCTGGTTTGGGGGCACTGTCACCACATAGTGGGATTCTATCCACCGGATTGCAGGCAGGCTGGCCAGGGTCATCATGTATGTGTATTCTTGCATTCATGTGTGCCCAGCAGTGTAGGTGTATGCTCATCTTGTGATGGTCAGTCATCCTAGTTACATTGGTTACTTTCAATGTCAGCACTTGGGTAATCAAGAAGTGTGCAGTGTGAAGGGGGTGACTTTGTCGGGAATGTTGATGTGTGTACCCCTGCAATGTCAACTACACACATGTGTCACCCATGAGTTGGTTGCCTGTTGTTTGGATTGTTCAGCCCTGTGATTGTGATTGTGTGCACATGTGTGAGTTGTATGTTGTGCACTGTGCAGTCTGTTGGTGTGTCCTTGCAGTTCTGGCTGACTCCTACTTGTTGTTTTTGGCAATTTTGAGTATGCAAAGTGAGTGACTGGCAATTCAATGTTGTGTTTTGTTGATCAGCCATGTGTTTTGGTACTGTTATTACTCACTGTGCAGACCTGCTGATCCACGCTGACAATGTGGGTGTGTTTTCTCTAACCCTGGGCGTAGTTTGCGAAGTAGCGTTACACGTAGCTACGCGAAGTGCACTTCGCACTACCAGAGCTACGCGTAGCTTCGCAAACTGCGTAGTACACTGTGCAAGATGCTGTTCGCACTGATTGCACAGTGCTGAAATCTTGTCGGCACTGTGCAATCAATGCAAACTGCATCTTGCACAGTGCAAGCGGTCGTTTTCTGCCTCTCGACTACATTTCTACACGAGCGGCAGCTTTCTCAATGCGGACTGGTAGTTTCTCATCGCGAGCGATCACGAGCATATGCAACCACTCGCAATGAGAAACCTGACCTTCCCGCATTGAGAAGCTCACCGGGAGGTTTATTTTCCATGCTCGCGATCGGCAACTTGATGTTGCTGATCGTGAACGAGGTAAAAGACTCGCCGGGATGTAATTTTGCTTGCTCGCGGTCGCCAACTTGACGTTGAGGACCGCGAGCAAGAAAAATATGACCGCTGCACTATGCTACGCTACGCTACGCGTGTTTGCACTGTGCTATGTGCAATTTACGTAGTGCAAAGTAGCACAAACATCGCAAACTACGCGAGCGTAGGGTAGTGCTTTGCCCAGGCTTAGTTTTCCCATGCATTGCTGTCACATGGTGCTTTATTGCCTCCAATATAGCTTGTTGTGTGTGGTGTCATACCATCCTCTATCTGTGCTTCAGATGCCTACCCATTGTGAGTCTGCACTCCCTCATTTGTGTATGGTACACTCCTGTCTGTCCACTACTGATGTGCACAACAATTCAGTTTGATGTCAGCTGTCCTATTTGTTTGCCTGTGTGTGTGCCTCCCCATCACTTCATTTGTGACACTGTGCTTTGTGGTGCAGATCTTTGCCCAGGAGCAATGTACCACTCAGGGCATTTTCCCAATTGGTTATATGTGATGTTCTTGTACTGTTTAGCAGTCATGGTTACTCATATGCAGTTCAACTGTTTGTGATGCCCAGTCCTCTGGTCAAGTTGTTCCCACTTTTGTATCCCAGACTTGTGTATATGTGGGTGTTGGGTTGGGTGTATATGTGTATGCTGAGGTGCTGCTTGACTTCCAGAGTGTGATGTTTTCAGTGTGCTGTTTTGATTGTTGTTGTAGGTGTTCATGGTGTGTAACTCATATCTGTGTGCGACTGATGTGTTTTGTATGCACACACTGCTTGTTGTGCATGCAGTGCTGTGGGTGTATGTTGCCTTGTCCTTGCCTGGTGTGCATCCCCTGAGGTCCTGCTGTGTTTGCTATGTGATTTTTTGGCCTATGCATCTGTTGTGTGTTTGATGTGGCTGTGTTGTTCTGTGATGGTGCACGTATTGTCTGTGTTGTGGTATGCTGTCCGTGCATTGTTCCTGACTGATGAGGTTGTGCACTCCTGTTATGTCTGTGCTCCCATTGCCTTTCCACAGTTTTGCTGCAAAGGTCATGTCTGGTCTTATTGTGGTTCTGTGTGTGTTTTTGTTGAGGTATGTGTTTGGCTGTTGTTTTTGTGCAGACATTTGTTCTGGCATCCCTGTGTGTGTGTGTGATGTTTGTGCATACCACCAGGGAGTGTGATTGTTTGTCTGTGTATAGACTGGACATTATTGACACCCTTCTGTGTGTCGTCTGACACTGGTGTTGTGTGCTGCAGGTGTGAGGGTGGATGTGTGGAGATTCCTACTTGTGTTTGACAGTCATGGAATGTGTCAATGGGCCCTGTGGGTTGTGCTGCTGGCATACTCCTGTGAAGTAATTATATACATATGTGTGGCTGTTCACAGTTTGACTACAGGGCCTTCCTTTCATCCCTGTGCCTACACATATAGTTCCTACATATAAACAATATAATAGTCATTAATTGTAGATTTGCAAAATCATGAGTACATACCAAAAGAAAGGATAACTGGTAGAATACACTAAAATAATTGAAGCAAGGCGACCACCAGTAAGTATAAAAAATGAAATTCGAGGTGACACAAGATATAAATATTGCCAATAGCTTTTTTTCAAATAATTGTAATAGGCCAGTGACAACCTGCATACGATGAAGAGAGAAAGGAGGTGTCTCACCTATATTGAGGTGTACAGCTAAGGGAACAATATCTTCATAACTAAAGTAGCCTGAATTGGAAATTGTCTCTTTTGGAGAGGACCTTAAATCGTCCTAAAATGAAAAAATAAAATAACAGAACAAAGTGATCTACTGTTACTGATATGTAAATATGGAGACCAGTATTTCAGTCTAGTATGGTAGGATGAACTGCATAGTTCCATGTAGAACATGGTTCTTACCAAGTAAATCTCCAATTTGGTCTGACAAAATTGCCTCTTAAGGTCACTATGGAGACAAATAATGCTGTATCTTTTAAAACGTTAAACTAGTGAAACACCGGCAATTGCAATGGGGCACAAAACTTGAAATGCAGCTCATAAAATTTTCTTCAAAAAAGACCCATTAGAGGAATCCTAAAATAGAAAATAACAATTCAAATAATTATATGGAGCAAAGTGATGCTGGGCCCTAAATATTTGCTGAATTGGCATATTCCTAATAGGTATATTTTACTAACCTACACATCCCTAGCATATGGTACAAAATGTACCCAGAGCCTGTTGGTTAAATACCACTAGTGAACTACAGTACCTATAGTGCCGTCTACTACAGAGACAGGGTGAAATATAGCTTTTGGCCTATTAGTGTAGCCTGAAGGTAGCAGTGTAAAACTACAATGCAACATGTCATAATAAACCCTTTTAATAAGTGAAATCCTCCCTTGAAAATATTGAGTCAACTGTAGGTAGGCCTTGTCTCCCACAAGGCAGGATTCATGGTATTTGAAAGTAGGTCATGTGACATTTATTGTAAACATGTTTTAGAGTGACTGGCACCTAAAAGCTATTTTTCACTGTGGCAGGCCTAGCTGTCGGATATAAAAATCCAAATGACAAATTAAAATCATGATATTATATATTGGGAATCACACTAGCTAGCAAATTAATTAAACAACTATTTTTAATAGTTATTTAAAACTAATGGAATGGTGATGTCAGATTTTTTATAAATATTATGGAAAAGTAACTTTTAGGAATCTACCATTTCCCTGCCTGAGGTTCCTGCAGGCTTAATTTACATTTGCTCTCCCACTTCTGACAGTCAGTAATTTAAATACTTGTGAAAAGTTTTTGAAATGCCTCTCAGGAGCAAACAATAGGTTAACATGAATGGGTAGCAATTCTCGGAACATAACAGATTATGCAGGGTGGGGTTTTCAGCATAGTTTGTGACATTACATTGTCGAATTCTGCTTGAATATCAAAACCCTGATCAACAGGTCTGGTGGGTTTGCATATAATAATACTGGGGGCACACTTGAAAGGAAGGGAAAGAGTAAGTCAAGCAGGTCTTGTATATTCTCTGTCTGGTTGCCTAAGGAACAGTTTTTTCCCAGCAGACTTCTTTATGTATTACACATAACAGTGGGGGCACACTTGAAAGGAGGGAAAACAGGATACTAACTCCTGTATCTCTACTATCTATTTGCTGGCAAACCCTACTTTTGTTCCACAAGACTTCTGTCTACGAGCTTATTGTTGGCACAGTGATTGTCTTAAACTAGATTTTGGGGTTCGATGTGGAAGGATACTAGGACTACTATAGTATTCTCCCCCAACAAACATCCCCAGCCCTCAGAGCCCAAGTTTCACCTGACCGAAGATGTTCACCATCTTCAAAATGGCCAAAGTGTGTAGGGTTTGCCATGTGAACCTTTACCCTATTGGTTAGGATGTGCTGAATAGTACTTCCCACCTGTGGCTTTGTGTGAAGCATAAGTATGGATTCTCCAGGGGACCCACTTAAGAATACTCCTGAACCTGAGGAATTTCGGAAGAGGACTGAACCTGCTATCTGTGAACTGAGAAGAGCCCTGATGAACTGGACCTGCTGTATCTAATACCCAGGAAAAGGGAGTGGACGCCAAAAGTCATAAAGCTGACCTACTGTTCAAGCTACAGGGATACAACAAACTACAACAAGCCTGCTGATCAGATGCAACTGGACCTGGACTGAGCCCTGCTGTGGTCTCTGCCTGACATCCTGTGTGTCTCTAAGGGCCTCCCATGAGGTCCTGGGGAGCTTTAGACGTGTTCCCCTGTGGTGGATTGGGACTTTAAGGACTGAAGCTTAGAAGGTAAAATCTTTGACCAGGATGAACCTGTTTAGTGTATCCAACCCGTGCTCTAGCGCGGTCAGTGTCTAATTGAGACTAGGTTCCATTCTAATATGACTATTCACTATCAATGGCATTGTATGCTTCTTGATGCAATTCCTACTTAAAACTTTAAAAATTCATATCTCCAGGTCTCCTTGTTGGATTTTTAGTAATTTTGTGTCTTGTTTTGTTTATTTAATTTTACTTTATTTTTCTAAATTGTGTTTTGGATTTTTATTGCTTTGCATTTTGACTTTATTATTGCTTTACTACTGCATACATGTTTTACAAATTGCCCTAAGTTAAGCCTGTCTGCTCTTTGCCATAGCTACTGGGGGAATGAGTTCAAGTTTATTTAGTGACTTTGAGGGTTCACCCTGACATCGGCTGTAATTATTCCTTGAGGTGAGTAGGCAACTTCACCATATATGAATCTGATTTCTTACAATCACATATTTTGCAAATCATTTAAGTGAACTTACTTCATTTTCCAACAAAATATAAAAGATACAATGGTGGAGGATGCAATAGAGTGTGCAGAAAATGGAAGAATTATGCTTTTCCTCAAGAATCAACATTTTAAATGACCACAAACTCAACAAAATGCAGTAAAAAATCTTAAAGACAGGAAGAAGAAGTGTTTACTATTTGTACTGAAGTCTCACTCTTTATAACACTTCTCTGTAAAAAAAAGATGCATTTTGCACTGAAAGATTTTCCATGAAAAAATCAACTTCAAATGAATCTCACTCAATAATCATGTCTGGTGTTAAAAAAACAGATACATGTGGTCAGGAAATACTTCTAGTGTATACTTCTAGTGTAGTTCCAGGAATACATTTTTTAAATGAACAAAATCTTGTTTATGTAATATAGCATATTGACATAATCCCAGGCATTATTCATCACAATTGTAACACAAAAAACAGGAAATTGCACAAGATTGTGCTGTACGAAAGGAAATTTCACCCGGGCATACTGATAGCCCAATTTCCATGATTGTCCATGGAAAATTCACTCAGTTGTATTTTACAAACTAAATTCAGAGTTATGTCGATTGCATTTTTTCGAAATCCTATAGTTCTACTTCTTGAGGAAAAGCCTTTGCTTTAGGAAAGTACACATTTTTTTTTCATTCATGCCTCATAAGTAACTTTGCAATGGGTAGAATACAATTTCAAAGGGTGATTGTGCTAATATCCTTCGGGGTCGAACAGGCATATAGGGCAATGAAGCAGTGCTCAATGGGCTGGTTTGAAAGATCAGTGTGTGGGCTGGTTTTTTAGCAGTTGTGGGCCGGTTTTATGGCAAGGTTAATGTTTTATTTTTGTCTTCATTAGCCTCTTTAATGGAAAGAAAAAACAAGAACGTTCTTCCACTTGCACATTTTGATGGGTGATGGTAAACCTGGACTCATGTGCATTAAAACAGGTCAGGAAGAAAAACGTAGATCACGGATCTGTAGAGCCCTTGGACTCTACCTCCATCTTCCATATTTTATCTTTTATCTGTCGCTGCCCTCTCACTGTCCGGAGACTAGACAAAAAAATACCTGTTGAGGCTGAGAAGGCTTAATCATTGAACATCTAATTCCTTCAGTTAGCACTTAAATCGTCACACCATTCAAACAGCGAGAGCCAAAAGTCGTGGTTTCTGGAGTACTTCATATCTAAAGTGGCTATATGTTTGATGAAGCTCACCCAATTATCCAGAGTGGGAGGGGTAGCTGCGACCCACTGTTTACATAACTCCCTCCGCGCCAATAGTATACTGTAAAAGATAAGCCTTACCTGGTTTTTAGTAGTTTTAGCTACTGATTCTACATGTCCAAAAATAACAAGCGCAACGCTTACCTCAATATTAAGCTTCAACATTTCAGACAATGTCCTACTCACGTCTCCCCAAAATACCTGTATTTCTGGGCATTCCACAAACATATGGACATCATCCTCTTTCATCCTACCATACTTCAGGCAGGCGACTTCATCTCCTATCCCAAACTTTGACAATCTCTGGGGGAACCAGTATGCCCTGTGGATTGAAAAGAGATGATTTCTCCTCAGGTATGCAGGCTTTACAATTTTAAATAGCATAGTCATAGATACTTGTCATTGGTGTTCCAGTGATGACTCAGGCAAGTATTTTCCCCATAGTTCCATAGGCAAAGTAAAACCTCCATCCTCCATTTTGATCATCTGCCAATAGATGGAAGATAACTCCTTCTTGTGGACTGTCTATTGCATCAGTCGTGTTTCTAGATCATTTTGTTCCCCAATCTTTGTTTCCGGGTCTTGATACCAACTCCGCATTTGAAGGTATTTGAATCTAGATAAGTGGTAGTCAGCTTGTTGGTTACACGCTTCCCATGATATGAACTGATGTTTTGTGTCCCATTGCAAAAAGCCCACCTCTAACAAAGGTTTTGCAAGAGTGTCTTTCGCCCATTCCGGAGAACCTGGTGAGTCCCAGATAGGCGCCATATAACTGTGATAAGGAATTATTAGAGTTCTTCTAACCTTGTACCAAGTCTCCGCAAGCCCACTCAGTATCTTTAACCTGACCTTTTTAAAGAATTTTGGGTCTGCGTATTTAAACAAGAACCCCTCTTTGACTCCTGACTCCAGACATGACATTATAGCCCACATGCCCCCGTCTTAGTTTGGCTTGGTATGTTAAACAGACACCTCCCATTTTTCAATAAAAAAGCCCAAGAGTTGAAAAGTAGGACCGGCAAAGCTAAGCCCCCTTTCCCCACACTCCTTCTCAATTTTGTTCAAGCTATTCTTGGTCCTTTACATGCCCAGATAAAAGTGCTAATCTCGCTTTGCAACTTCTTCAGCCAATCCTTCTTAAAAGGCAAGGGAATAGTGTCAAATAAAAAAGTAAGCTTTGGGAGGACTACCATTTTAACTAAATTAATTCGTCCAAGAAGAGATAACTGAAGATTGGACCACATTTTTAAGAGTTTGCTAATCTCTTTCCTAACTTTCTCGAAATTAACTTTAGCTATTTTGTTGATATCCTGTGATAGCATGACTCCCAAGTATCTCATTTCTCCTTTAGCATTCTCAGCATTGATATTCCAGGTCATGATTTCTGTCTTGCCGCTGTTCATTTGGTAGCCTGAGATCTTGCCAAAATCTGTTGTTAGAGTTGTAACACGGGACAGGGTGTTTTGTAAGTTTGTTGTGTATATTAAGATATCATCCGCATAAAGCCCTAGCTTCTTGCTCCAATCGATGAACTTAAAAGGTAAAATTTCAGAGTCCTCCCTAATTTTTATAGCTAAGGGCTCTATGTAGAGATTAAAAAGAAGGGGCGACAAAGGGCAGCCCTGCCTCGTTTCCCCTTGATATATTTACAGGTTTAGTTAAAGAGCCCTTAACCTGCACTCTTGCTTCTGGGGCTTGATAAAAACCTGCCAGTGCCTTACAAAAATGTGTCCCTAGGTTCAAGGATTTTGCCATAGCTTTCAAAAAGATCCAGTTCACATGATCAAATGCCTTTGTGGCATCCAAGGCCACTACGGCCAAAGGCAGGCTGTAAGAGGTTGCCAAGTCTATTGATCCAATTAATGTAAAAGTCAGATCTTTCAAGGATCTTCCCCATATAAATCCTTTCTGATCGTCATGTACCAGCTCAGCAATTAGACCGTGCAACCTATCTGCCAAGATTTTAGTGTAGATCTTATAATCACTATTCAATAACGAAATTGGCCGATAGAAGTCGCATTTCGTGGGGCATTTTCCTGGCTTTAAAATTAGGGAGATAGTAGCTTCCTACCACGAGGCTGGCATTTCGGACCCACTAATGAAGAGATCATTAATGAAATTCACCAAAATATTAGTTAATGTACTTGCCAAAATGTTATAGACCTCTTGTGGCAAACCATCGGCCCCTAGGGCCTTCCCCTTCTTTAGCTGACTAATTACCATTTCTACCTCACTATTGTCAATTTCTCTGTTTAACTGACCAGTTTTTTCTAGTGTAAGAAGGTTTATGGGATCTTGTCCTAACCACAATTTTAAATCATCTTCAGATGGTTTAAGATCCTCCCGAAAGACTTTACTAAAATAATTATGGAAAGTTTGCTCAATCCCTCTACTATCGCCAATCAAAATCCCAGTTTGTTTGCTTACAACCTGGTCTACCCTGTTTCTTACTTGCTCCTTTTTTGCCTTCCAGGCCAGCAGCTTGCTACACCCTTCGCTGTATTCGACATGAGCTAACCGGCTGGCCTGCCATCTCTTTCAGCCCTGTCTTGTAAAACAATTGTTAAGTTGGATTTCGCTTGTGACATTCCCTGCAACAACCCCGTCCTAACCCCCTCTTCGAATCTTGGATCAATTAATTTCTTTTCCAACAAACAAACCCATTCCTCCTGTGTTGACACCTCTCTGTAATAACTTCTCCTCTTCTCCGCAGCCAACGCCACCAGTCTACCCCTTAAAAAGGTCTTATAAGCGTCCCAGGTCACCCCCCGTAGCGTAGAACCCCCAATTATGCTTAAAGAAATCTTCAGTTTCTCTTTTGAGTAGATCAATAACTCCCTCGTCCTGTAGAAGCGTGCGGTCAAGACTCCATCTCGCTTGAGTAACCCCCTTGCTGATCTTTAATTGGAGCAACACTGCTGAGTGATCGGACAGATGAGCTCCTACATGTTCAATTAGTTGAACCTCGTCTTTTATTTTGCAATCAATAAGGAAATAGTCTATCCTAGACTGATGTCTATATTTTTATTGTAGAAGGTGAAACCTTTTGTGGTCCTGCTCTAAGCCACCATACATCACACAAACCTAGTTGTTCCATCATTTGTTTTACCATTCCAGACATTTTAGGGTTCACCTGTGCTCTGCTGTGCGAGGATCTATCCAAAGCATGGTTCAAGACTACATTGAAGTCTCCTGCTAAAATAATTGGATCGGAGGAGTTTAAAAGTTCGGCTATCAATTCACCTAAAGGTTTAACATTGTCCTGATTTGGGCCATAGTAGCCTACAAGTGTGAAAAGACGAGCTAAGATTTTCACCTTAGCTACTATCCACCTTCCAGCTTTATCTGAGACATAAGACTCTAAGCTAGCTTGCGCCCCTCATTTGAATAAAATTGCTACTCCCTTTGTTACGGCTGATTGGGCTGTGTATGCCACTTGGGAAATCCATTTCTTTGTCTTAAACAGTCCCATTGCCTCCTTTTCCGCAAGATGTGTCTCCTGTATTATTATGATTGGGCAAAGCAGTCTTTTAGATACTGCAGTATTTCCGCCCTCCTTCCACACACCCTGAGGCCATTCAGATTCCATGACAGAATTTTCATGATGCTTTCCTTCTTCTCACCCATCACCGGTACCAACTAAATAAGATAACCAGCTTCTAGGAATTAAAGAGGTTTCAGAGTAACTATATTTTTTGTCTTTTTCGCCCACTGCTCCCTACCCTGTGCTCCCCCCTCCCTTGGAAAACCCTTCCCTACCTCTACATGGCTAAAAAGCCATATGGGTACCCCCTCAGATCGTACTATTCATTAGAGCATTTATACCTGAGTAAACTTAAAAAACGAATCTAGAGCTGAAACAAAAAAAATGAGAAAAAAGTAACCTTTTATTTGTGTGGGTTTTTTTTCCCCCCTCTTTCTTTTCCCTTCTTTCCTTTTTTTTTTCGTTTCGACTTTCACACCATCAGATTACACCCCACCTGGTCTAAATAATTTAAGATTTTGTGCCTCCTGCCTGTAGATCATTGATACATTTGTCTACCTTCTTGCAGGAGTAAAAAATTTGCCTTTTATTATCATGCATCACCTTCAGAAAGGCCAGGAACCTCAGCTGGACCACTGCACCTAAGCTTTTGAGTAGATCCATCCTTTGCCCCAACTCCCATTGTCTATTTGAGGTGACATTCGAAACGTCAGACCTGAACTCATATTTAGCCCCATCAACCTCAATCCTTTTCATACTCAATAAATATATATATACTGATAATATCTTCTTGTTTTAGGAGAAAGTTAAAAAGTTGAGCAGGATCTTTCTGGGCTTGCTCCTGTTCGTATTTAGTCTGTATGGATCTCTGTGTATGCGCTGTATGTCTTTTCCTATTTCCTCTTCCGATTCTTCTACCTGTAACTCTTGTTTGATCAGTCTCACTACATAGGCTTTTATATCTTCACCCTCCCTACCTTCCAGCACCTTCAGGATTTTCATAATGTTCCGTCTTTGAAACTTTTTCAACCTTTCCACTCTATCTAGATACTCCTTCTCCACTGATTATAATTTTGTGATCTCAACACAATTCGTGTCTACCTTCTCGCTAAGCTCTTTGACTTCACTCTCTAACATAGTTGTTCTATTGCTGAGATTATCTATCTTTCTTTCCAAGGTGTCACAAGCCTGTCTTATTTCCTTCTGGTTCCCTTCCGATGTCTCAAATCTACTTTTAATCTCAGCAGTCAGAGCCCTTAGAAGAGTACCTATAGCCAGATCCTCCCTCTCCGCCTGCTTTGGAGTTTTCTCAGGGTTTATTAACATTACCGAACCCTGTCTCCCCTCTACCAGAGGCTGGTTGTTGCCCTTGCATTCTTCTGTGGAAAGTGAGGCAAACACTTGATACCTATTAGGTGATGCTACTTTGCTCCAATCTGTCTCGTCTACTGTACCCATTCCTGCAAAATCTTCAACCAGTGCTGCAGCACCTTCCTTCTCTGTAGTTATTTGTCCCTCCATTTTATTATCAGCCAGGATTATCGTTTGGGGCAAGACATTAAAGTATGTTTTAAGTGACGTGTGACCTTTATCTTTTGATCTAATGTGTGTTTTTTTCTTTGAACTAGCTTTAACTTTAAATGTTAAACAATCCTTCTAGTTTGTTTGCGTAATACCAGTAGTCTTAGCCTCCCCTTGCTCTTGCCCCTTATCTTGCCTCAAATTTCTTAAGGCATAACATGAGGGTATCTCCCTTAGCGCACCCCCAGTCGCCACCTTCTTTCTGCCTCTTTTAGATCTTACCTGGGTTGAAGAGTCCTTGCCAGTACAATCTGCTGTGTTAGAATCTTCCATTGCCTCTAATTTTGGCTCAGATTCCTGGAGAAGGGGCCGGCTTTGTTTGCCTGCCGAATCCTTTCTACTTTCTTCCGACTGGCTTTCCAGTCTGCAGCCTCTCGCGGTAGAGCAGCCAATTCCGCTGCAGCCGTGGCCTCCTTTCTCCCGGAAGGAGATCCTAACTGCTGCGCCTCTGCCCCTGCGGAGCTCCAAGGCCGCTCTTCTCCATGGCCAGGTTAATGTTGATTTCCTTCATATTACCTTTTTTTAGCCATCTAATGGGGTCCACTTTCATGTTGGTGGCCAGGCCTCTTTCTGTCACATTCTGACCCTGGTATCATTGATGCTTTCTTTGTTCACCAGTTATAGAATTTCCCTCCTGTCAATTTTATAATACAGTATTGGAAGATACTGTGTTTAAGGTCTTCCTTTGCAGGTTTTTTACAAAAAATCTGCCAAGTGAACACAGTAAGATGTTGCTGAAATGAACAGTTTGCATTCCCAAGAGTTGGCCAGTGTGGTCAAATATTTCAGTGGATGTTGTGAAAAAGAATTTGGGACAACACACTGAGCTTCTCCAGATTCCCAAGATGTTCCTGTTTTCTGGGGTTCTTGACACCCTCTGACAGTGGCAATCTTCGTTAATAACATGGTTTAGTTATACTGGGCTCCCATTTATTGGCATGAAAGGCTTAGGGACTGATTGCATGTCTTACCAAAATCTCGCTGCAGTGGCGATCCCAAGTATTCTGTCGAGTCATTGGTCTTCTATCTGCCGTATTTTGACATGCAGCCTGAACTGCCATCAAAGCCAATGGAGTGTGTCCCATCTGCGACGAACTGCAATACTGGTGAATAGTACTCCGTCGCTGTCAGGGCCTCTGCTTTCTGCCAAGGGTATTAAGAAATTACTGGCAGTCTCCTCGATGCTGTTTCCCAATGCAGGGAGTCTGTGGCAGTAGGCGCCCAACAAAGCACCATAACAGTGGCCGTTGGATGTACACAAATACAACACATCTGATGTCCATTGGCCAAATGGAAACACCTGCATGTTACTCTATAAAACACACAAAATTTCAGTCCATGATCCTTTACCATTCCACTGCACCATGACAAAGGGAACCAGAACTTTGGTTGGAGAAGGCAGGTGTTTTTTTGTTTCTAACTTTTCCACTCAACACTCACTTTTTTCTCCTCACTTAATTTTTCTGGGTCTGAAAAATTATGTTTTATTGCTGCTTGGAATAATTTGGAATATGACAAAGCTACAAGATCCATGTTTTACAGAGAGAGAGAGAGAGAGAGAGAGAGAGAGAGAGAGAGAGAGAGAGAGTTGTCAGTCATGCTGGATGAAATCATTAATGTAGAGTCACAACTTTTTTGTGCCCAAGTACAAAATACATCTTTCAGTCAGAAAAGGCAAATGTGGGCCAAAATAGGTGACAGTGTAAATGCTGTAGCTAACAACCTGTGCACACAGGAGGAAATTAGGAAGAGGTGGAATGACCTGAGGGGGAGACTGAGTTCACTTAATCCAAGGGTCACCTGGAGGCCCAGAGGTCTGAATGTGGTTTTCCCAGCCCCCCATTACATCTATTTTCCTTGGAGGAGAAGGTCTTGCAGATCCTACATTCTGAAGGCTTGACAGGAATACCTGGTGGAGTGAAGTCTGGTAAGTTACACCTCACTAACTTTCAGTAGACCTCAATGCCCTCCTTGTGTATAATTTAGCTATTGTCAATGAGTTATGCACAACTAATTTTCTAACATAGAAAGCTTAAAGTGCCAGTTTCTGAGATTGTGAATTGTCTGAGAAAGATTTGTGTTGCATAAACAATTTCAGGTGTCAATCTCCATTTCATGGCAAATGATGGTATGCGGCCTGTGTTACAACAACAATTAACTAAGGGTGGGCGTAGTGGGCGTAGTGGGGCTACGTGAAGCAGCGCGTAGTGTGCCCAAATCTACGTACACTACGCGCTCCGCGTAGCCCCACTACGTGCCACCCGCCTGCCCTCCTTTTAAATCATACCCGCATGTAAAATAAATAGGAATTAAAGAGACTTACCTGAAGCTCGGCGTCTCCGGCGCTCCCTCTTCCTCATTTCCAACTTCTTCTGACAAATGCGCATTTCTCCTCAACTGATTGAAATGATGGCATGAGTGTCACTATACCAAGTGTGTTGAGCCAAATATTGTAAGGCATTACATTTACTCGGCTAGTTAGGACTGGCAGCTGAAAAATTGACTCTGCATTGCACACATGATGACTAAAGGTAACCATCCAACCAAGTTGTGCAATTGTCTGTTTTGGACTTGTAATGGCCAAATACACATGTAGCCTCTCCACTGGGCTGGGTTGAATGTTTGGGAGATGTCAGGTATACTTCTTAATCAGAATCTTTTAATCAGAACCTTTTACATCTCAGGACATTTTATGACCTGCTAAACAGAATTATATCTGTTTTAAATGGCTAATATAGTTAATATGGTTAGTATGGTTATGGTTAATATGTTCAATACCACTGAAACCCATCACCATATTAATCTCAAACTTTTCATTTTTTGTAGGTTACTACTTTTTTTGTTCCTAAAGATTTGGATGTGTAATCAACACTTTCACTAATAAAAATGATGACCATTTTTCAATAAGCCTATCTGGCATAGCACATGGCCAGGAGCAAGCCTCCAGTGAGGGCAATACTCCTCCTGGATGAAAATGACCATGCTAGTCCATCTGGTCAGCCTAGGCACACAGCTACAGTGAGTCTCACTCGGCCCACAATGACACATCCCATCCCAGCTTCAACATCTTAGCCTAGAGAAGTCCCCACACCCTGTGTACCTAGCACTGCAACACCTATCTTCTGCCTACCAGTCCAGGCTAATTTTGAGCGAACCACACCAACAGCTCTAGAACAGACAGTACCCAGTGGGTGCCCACCCCCGGGACATTGCCATTTGCTATGGCAGGGCGGGAGCACAGCTCCTTCCCTGCTATAGCAACCATTGCTTTGCTTCTTAAAAGCGAGAGCAGGAAACCTGCTCTCACTTACAAGAAGCAAAGCAGAAATGCTTTTGGGCAAGGGGAGCTGCATGTTAGCAACTTACCTTGCCCAAAAGCAATGTTGGCTCCCGCAGGAGGCAGGGAGCCAGCAGGGACCGTAGGGGAATTGGGGCTCCCCCCACCGTCCCCATCAAAGAGGCCAGGCCCTGGGGTATGGGGTCCCCAGGGCCAAAAATGGCCCAGGGAAGGGGGGCCACTTGGTCCCACTCCCTTTTGTATTTTTTCAAAATAAATAAATAATTAAGGCCGGGGGTTGGGGTCCCCGGGGCCAAAACAGGCCTCAGGAGGGGGGCCACGCGGCCCCCCTCCTTAAAAATAATAAAAAAATAGAAAGATAAATATGTAGCCACACACCGGGAAATGGGTTCCTGGGGGCCGTTTTATTTTTTTTAAAAAGCAACAAAATGCTCTGGCCCTGGGGATGGGTCCCCAGGGCCCAAAAATATTAAAGGGAAGGGGGGCCACACAGCTCCCAATCCAAAAAGAAAATTTTAAAAGAGCAAGTGTCTCGTGGGAAGCCCTGCCCCCTCCCTGTACCACTGTGCAAACGTTATGTTATGTTATGTTAACATTTTGATTAAGCGCAACAGCTGCCCCAGCAAAGAGGCGTCCCGGCGCTGAAGAACCACAAAAGCTATACTGCAGAAGGAGAAGAAAAAAAAGGACAGAGAATCCTTAGGAGAAGGGAACAGATAGGTCTTAATAGCTTTGCGGAAGGCAGACAGGTTTTCCAAAGAGCGGATGTTCGGTGGCAGGGAATTCCAGAGCTTGGCTCCCAAAACCCTGAAGGAGCGACCGCCAATACGGCAAAGCTTTGTATGGTGAACAGTCACTAAGTGCTGGCCTAATGAGCGCTGTGGCACGTAAGATGTTAGGAGTGGGCGCAAGAGTTCTGGACATCCGGATTTGAGGATCTTAAATGCCATGGTAAGGGTTTTAAACTGAATACGAGATTCAATGGGCAGCCAATGCAATTTTCGAGTGGAAGTTCTGACCGAACATCTGCGGGGAAGGCCCACCAAAGCTCTTGCCGCAGAGTTCTGCACGCGTTGCAGTCGTGCTATCTCCACTTTGTTGGCGCCCAGGAGTAAAACACTGGCATAGTCCAAACGGGAGAGAATTATGGATTGAACAATGAGTTGGCGGATTTTAGAGTCGAAAAAGCCGAGTATCGGGTTGAGACTCCTCAGCAGGCCCACACAAGTAGCTGCCACTTTTGTGTGGGTCTGGAAGCTAAGCGAGGAGTCTATCCAGACGCCCAGATTTTTGACCAAGGATTTAGGTGGTGGAATGGAGCCCAATGAAGAGGGCCACCAGTGCTCATTCCAATAGTTGGTATTCTTTCCGAGGAGCAGCACCTCCGTCTTGCCTGCATTAAGCTGGCTGGCATTAAGCTGCACATCCTGGCACATTTTAAGTTGGGAGATTAAGTCCCCTTGAGTCCTGAGGGTCCCTGTGGGCAAACTAACCCACCAGGTACCTCCAGTAAGCTCCACAGAGTGGGATTGCTGAGAGGTGGTCCAAGGCCATGCCCCTTTTACACCACTCTGCAAATGCGCCTCTTGGTGCACTGCTGGTGGGGCAATGAGGTCCTCTTGTGTTCTGAGGACCTCAAGACTAAAGTGGACTTCATCCACCGAGCAGCAGTGCGCCAGGAGGCGCGTTTGCAGAGTGGTGTAAAAGGGGTGTATGGCCTCAGACCACTCTCAGCAATCCAGCTACTGGAGGTACCTGGTGGGCTAGTTGGCCCCCTGTGACCCTCAGGATTCAAGGGGACTTAATTCCCCAACCCAGAATGTACCAGGAGACGAGTTTGCAGAGTGATGTAGAAAGTGGGCATGGCTTGTGTCCACCTGTCAGTTATCCCACTATCTGGGTCATACTGGAGATATAAGGTAGGGTAGTTGGCCTCTAAGGCCCCCAGCAATGAAAGGGACTTTAATTGCCATCCAAGAACACACCCCTGGAAGTGCATTTGTAGAGTAGTGGGGAAAGGGGGCATAGCCTTTTATGAGAACTTAGCAATCCTGCTGTGTGGGACTTACTGGAGGTAATAGGAGCGGTAGTTGGCCCCCAAGGTTGACCATAGGGGCTAACTACCCCGCCTGTTACCTCCAGTAAATCCTACACTGTTATGTTAATGTTAAATACTTTATATAGCGCATGAATCACCCCCGAGGGGGCTCTCTCAGCGCTTGTCAACCTGTGCAAGATGGGCGGTGTGATGTTATTCTGTGCAGAGGGTGGTTTTCAGAGTCTTTCTGAACTTGAGGTAGTCAGAGCATTGTCTTAGAGGTAGGGGGAGCTGATTCCATATTAAAGGTGCTTGGTAGGAGAAAGATTTACCTCCTAACCGTGTTCTTTTTATCCTTGGGATAAGCAGCAGGGATTTGGAACGGGATCTCAGGTCACGTCTGGGAGTATATTGGTGGAGCCTCTCAGCAAGGTACAGAGGGCCAGGGCCCCACAGTGCTTTATGTGTTAAGCAACAGAGCTTGAACTTGACCCGTTTCCGCACTGGCAACCAATGAAGTTGTTGGAGTAGATGGAGTGAGGCTGATCTGTACGGTGCATTGGTGACTAATCGTGCCGCGGTGTTTTGCACCACTTGCAGACGGCTAAGGGCAGATTCATTAGCAGCGACCATGAGGGCGTTGCAGTAGTCCAATTTATTCAGTACAAGGGCCTGTACGAGTGTCTTGCGGAAAAAGTCCGGAAGATACGGAAGGGCTTTCCTCAAGAGGCTCAGTGTCAAAAAGCAGGCACTGACTGTATGAGAGACATGGTCTTTCATAGACAAAGCTTGATCAAGTCGCACACCACTGTGGGACTGCTAAGAGGTCTTCGGAGGCCACGCTCACCTTTCTCCACCACTCTGCAAACACACCTCCTGGCACAGTACTGGTTGGGGGATGAAGTTCACTTTACTCCTGAGGAACTTTGGTGGCCAAGTAGCTCTCCTGGTTTCTCCTGTAAGTCCTACACAGTGGAATTCCTGAGCCCTGGTTGGAGGCCCAGCCCCCTTTCTCCACCACCCTGTAAATGTGACTACCAGTTAAAGAAGCATTTGTAATGTAATAGGTCTCACATTTGCAGAAGTTAGAGCTATTAGCATTGTAAATCTAAAAGTGTTTTATTAATGTTTCTTGGAGTGGAGTAGATGTAGGTTGTGTGTAGTGGAATTTTGTGGTATGTTGTGCAGTGAAATTATTTGGATAGAATGTAGGTGGTATTTAGTGTATAGAAATTATGTAGAGTGGGATTATGTGTTACGGAGAGTAATTATGTGGTATGGTAGTCTGTGTTGTGGAGTTGCAACCTCAGGTTTAGTCTTACTCATTCCCATAGAAGTAAACTATGAACTCAATGAGACAAAAAAAGGAATCACTGAGGAGCACTGCTGGACCTAGTCAGAGGTATGAGCAGGTCCACTGGAATTATGTGACTGTTTAGCTGCACCAACTTTCGCACAATTATACATTTTCCGCATTAGCCAATTAATTCATCATCTGCTGCCTAAACTGCAGATTTGAACAAAAAAAGACTTGTTTCTAGCTCAAATGACTCAAATGTTACCAAAAATTCAGCGACAAGTGTTACAGAGTGGTGGAAAGTCCTTTGTAAACCTAGAATGGTCACCTGGTACTTATTGCTAAAGGTGGGTGTTCAATTGGTACTAATGGTGTGCAAGCCACTCTTGCTTCTTTCTGCACATCTCTTGCCTCTTTCTGCATTTCTGTTGCTTCTTTCTGCACTTCTTTTGTTTCTTTCTGCACCCCTCTTGCTTCTTTCTGCTCCACCCGTGCCTCTTCTACACCCCTCTTCACTCTTTCTGTAACCTCTTGCCTCTTTCTGCACCCTTCTTCCCTCTTTCTGCACCTCTCTTGCCTCTTTCTGTACCCCTCTTCTTTCATTCTGCACTCCTCTTTCCTCTTTTTGCACCTCTGTTCCTTCTTTCTGTACTCCTTTTGTTTCTTTCTGCACCCCTCTTGCCTCTTTCTCCACCCCTCTTACCCCTTTCTGCGTGTCTGTTGCTTCTTTCTGCACTTCTCTTGCCTCTTTCTCAACCCCTCCTCCCTTCTATCTGCATCTCTGTTGCACCTTTCTGTACTAATCTTGTGTCTTTCTGTACCTTTCGTGCTTCTTTCTGTACCCCTTGTGCCTCTTTCTGTACCCCTCCTCTCTCTCTGAACTCCTCTTGCCTCTTTCTGCACCTCAGTTCCTTCATTCTGCACTTCTTTTGCTACTTTCTGCAACTCTCTTGCTTCTTTCTGCACCTCTCTTGCCTCTTTCTCCATCCCTCTTTCTCCACCTCTGTTGCTTCTTTCTGCACCGCTCTTGCCTCTTTCTCCATCCCTCTTCCCTCTTTCTGCAACTCACTTGCTTATTTCTGCACCTCTCTTATTTCTTTCTACATCCCTCGTATGACTTTCTGCACCCCTCTTCCCCCTCTCTGCATGTCTGTTGCTTCTTTCTGAACTTCTCTTGCCTCTTTCTAGACCCCTCTTCCCTCTTTCTGCATCTCTGTTGCTTTTTCTGCACTAATCTTGTGTCTTTATGTACCTCTCTTGCTTCTTTCTGCACCCCTCTTCCCTTTCTACACTCCTCTTGCCTCTTTCTGCACCTCAGTTCCTTTATTCTATACTTCTTTTGTTACTTTCTGCACCTCTCTTGCTTCTTTCTGCACCCCTCATACCTCTTTCTTCACCCCTCTTCCCTCTTTTTGCACCCCTCTTGCTTCTTTCTGCACTTTTCTTGCTTCTTTCTACACCACATGTGCTTCTTTCTGTACCTCTCCTGTCTTTTTGCACCCCTCTTGCCTCTTTCTGTACCCCTGTTCCTTCATTCTGCACTTCTTTTGCTTCTTTCTGCACCTCTGTCTCTTCTTTCTGCAACCCTTGTGCCTCTTTCTGCACCCCTGACCCTCTTTCTGCTCCCCTCTTGCCTTTTTCTGCATCTCTGTTCCTTCTTTCTGCATTTCTTTTATTTATTCCTGCAACTCTCGTGCCTCTTTCTGCATCCCTCTTCCCTCTTTCTGCACTCTGCTTGCCTCTTTCTGTACCTCTGTTGCTTCTTTCTGCACTTCTTGTGTTTCTTTCTGCACCTCGATTGTTTCTTTCTGTAGCCCTCTTGCCTCTTTCTCCACCCCTCCTCCCCCTTTCTGCATCTCTGTTGCTTCTTTCTGCACTTCTCTCCTCGCCTCTTTATGCACCTCTGTCCCTGCTTTCTGCAACCCTTGTGCCTCTATCTGCACTCCTCTTCCCATTTTCTGCTCCCCTCTTGTCTCTTTCTGCACCTCTGTTGCTTCTTTCTGTACCTTTCTTGCTTCTTTCTATACCCATTGTGCCTCTTTCACACCCCTCTTCCCTCTTTCTGCACCCCTCTTGCCTTTTTCTGCACCTCTGTTCTTTCTTTCTGCACTTCCTTTGTTTTTTCTGCACCTCTCTTGTTTCTTTCTGTATCCCTCTTGCCTCTTTTTCTCTTTCCCACTTCCCCCTTTCTGCATCTCTGTTTCTTCTTTCTACACTTCTCTTGCTTCTTTTTGCACCTCTTTTGCTTTTTTTGCACCCCTCGTGCCTCTCTCTGCACCCCTCTTCCATCTTTCTGCACCCCTCTTGCCTCTTTCTGCACCCCTGTTCCTTATTTCTGATCTTCTTTTGTTTCTTTCTGCACCCTCTTCCATCTTTCTGCACCCCTCTTGCCTCTTTCTGTACCCCTGTTCCTTATTTCTGCTCTTCTTTTGTTTCTTTCTGTACCCCTCTTGCTTCTTTCTGCACACCTTTCGCCACTATCTTCACCAATGTTCCTCCTTTTTGCATTTCTGTTGGTTCTTTCTGTACTTATCTTGCCTCTTTTTCCTTCATCCCTCTTTCTGCACCTCTGTTGCTTCTTTCTGCACTTCATTTGCTTCTTTCTGCACCTCTGTCCTTTCTTTCTGACACCCTTGTGCATCTTTCTGTATCCCTGTTCCCTCTTTCTGCTCCCCTCTTGGCTCTTCCTGCACCTTTTTCCCTTTTTTCTGCATTTCTTTGATTTCTTCCTGCAACTCTCTTGCGTCTTTCTGTATCCCTCTTGCCTCTTTCGTATCCCCACTTTCCCCTTTCTGCATCTCTGTTGCTTCTTTATGCACTTCTCTTGCTTCTTTCTGCACCTCTTGTGCTTATTTTTGCACCCCTCGTGGCTCTTTCTGCATCCCTCTTCCCTCTTTCTACACTCCGCTTGCCTCTTTCTGTACCTCTGTTGCTTCTTTATGCACTTCTTGTGTTTCTTTCTGCACCTCTCTTGTTTCTTTCTGTAGCCCTCTTGCCTCTTTCTCCACCCCTCCTCCCCCTTTCTGCATCTCTGTTGCTTCTTTCGGCACTTCTCTCTTCACCTCTTTATGCACCTCTGTCCCTGCTTTCTGCAACCCTTGTGCCTCTTTCTGCACTCCTCTTCTCATTTTCTGCTCCCCTCTTGCCTTTTTCTGCACCTCTGTTCTTTCTTTCTGCACTTCTTTTGTTTTTTCTGCACCTCTCTTGTTTCTTTCTGTATCCCTCTTGCCTATTTTTCTCTTTCCCACGTCCCCCTTTCTGCATCTCTGTTGCTTCTTTCTACACTTCTCTTGCTTCTTTTTACACCTCTTTTGTTTTTTTTGCACCCCTCGTGCCTCTTTCTGCACCCCTCTTCCATCTTTCTGCACCCCTCTTGCCTCCTTCTTTACCCCTGTTCCTTATTTCTGCTCTTCTTTTGTTTCTTTCTGTACCCCTCTTGCTTCTCTCTGCACAACTTTCGCCACTCTCTTCACCAATGTTCCCCCTTTTTGCATTTCTATTGCTTCTTTCTGTACTTATCTTGCCTCTTTTTCCTCCCCTCATCCCTCTTTCTGCACCACTGTTGCTTCTTTCTGCACTTCATTTACTTCTTTCTGCACCCCTGTTCCCTCTTTCTGCTCCCCTCTTGGCTCTTTCTGCACATTTTTCCCTTGTTTCTGCATTTCTTTGATTTCTTCCTGCAACTCTCTTGCTTCTTTCTGTATCCCTCTTGCCTCTTTCTTATCCCCACTTTCCCCTTTCTGCATCGCTGTTGCTTCTTTATGCACTTCTCTTGCTTCTTTCTGCACCTCTTGTGCTTCTTGCTGCACCCCTCGGGTCTCTTTCTGCATCCCTCTTCCCTCTTTCTGTACTCCTCTTGCCTCTTTCTGTACCTCTGTTGCTTCTTTCTGCACTATTTTTGTTTCTTTCTGCACCCCATTGCTTCTTTCTGCACCCCTTGTGCCTCTTTCACACCCCTCTTCTCTCTTTCTGTGTCTCTTTTGCCTCTTTCTGCACCTCTGTTCCTTCTTTCTGCACTTCTTTTGTTTCTATTTGTACCTCTCATTTCTATCCGTATCCCTCTTGCCTCTTTCTATACCCCACTTCCCCCTTGCTGCATCACTGTTGCTTCTTTATACACTTCTCTTGCTTCTTTCTGCACCTCTCTTGCTTCTTTTTGCATCCCTCATGCCTCTTTATGCACCCCTCTTCCCTCTTTATGCCATTCTCTTGCCTCTTTCTGTACCTCTGTTGCTTCTTTCTGCACTTCTCCTGCTTCTTTCTGCACCTCTTGTGCTTCTTTCTGCACCCCTTGTTACTCTTTCTGCATCCCTCTTCCCTCTTTCTGCACTCCACTTGCCTCTTTCTGTACCTCTGTTGCTTCTTTCTGCACTTCTTGTGTTTCTTTCTGCACCTCGATTGTTTCTTTCTGTAGCCCTCTTGCCTCTTTCTCCTCCCCTCCTCCCCCTTTCTGCATCTCTGTTGCTTCTTTTGGCACTTCTCTCTTCACCTCTTTATGCACCTCTGTCCCTGCTTTCTGCAACCCTTGTGCCTCTATCTGCACTCCTCTTCCCATTTTCTGCTCCCCTCTTGTCTCTTTCTGCACCTCTGTTGCTTCTTTCTGTACCTTTCTTGCTTCTTTCTGTACCCATTGCGCGTCTTTCACACCCCTCTTCCCTCTTTCTGCACCCCTCTTGCCTTTTTCTGCACCTCTGTTCTTTCTTTCTGTACTTCTTTTGTTTTTTCTGCACCTCTCTTATTTCTTTCTGTATCCCTCTTGCCTCTTTTTCTCTTTCCCACATCCCCCTTTCTGCATCTCTGTTTCTTCTTTCTACACTTCTCTTGCTTCTTTTTGCACCTCTTTTGCTTTTTTTGCACCCCTCATGCCTCTTTCTGCACCCCTCTTCCATCTTTCTGCACCCCTCTTGCCTCTTTCTTTACCCCTGTTCCTTATTTCTGCTCTTCTTTTTTTTCTTTCTGCACCCTCTTCCATCTTTCTGCACCCCTCTTGCCTCTTTCTGTACCCCCGTTCCTTATTTCTGCTCTTCTTTTGTTTCTTTCTGTACCCCTCTTGCTTCTTTCTGCACACCTTTCGCCACTATCTTCATCAATGTTCCCCCTTTTTGCATTTCTGTTGCTTCTTTCTGTACTTATCTTGCCTCTTTTTCCTCCCCTCATCCCTCTTTCTGCACCTCTGTTGCTTCTTTCTGCACTTCATTTGCTTCTTTCTGCACCTCTGTCCTTTCTTTCTGCCACCCTTGTACATCTTTATGTACCCCTGTTCCCTCTGTCTGCTCCCCTCTTGGCTCTTTCTGCACCTTTTTCCCTTCTTTCTGCATTTCTTTGATTTCTTCCTGCAACTCTCTTGCTTCTTTATGTATCCCTCTTGCCTCTTTCGTATCCCCACTTTCCCCTTTCTGTATCTCTCTTGCTTCTTTATGCACTTCTCTTGCTTCTTTCTGCACCTCTTGTTCTTCTTTCTGCACCCCTCGTGCCTCTTTCTGCATCCCTCTTCCCTCTTTCTGCACTCCGCTTGCCTCTTTCTGTACCTCTGTTGCTTCTTTCTGCACTTCTTTTGTTTCTTTCGACACCTCTCGTGTTTCTTTCTGTAGCCCTCTTGCCTCTTTCTCCACCCCTCCTCCCCCTTTCTGCATCTCTGTTGCTTCTTTCGGCACTTCTCTCTTCACCTCTGTCCCTGCTTTCTGCAACCCTTGTGCCTCTTCTGCACTCCTCTTCCCATTTTCTGCTCCCCTCTTGCCTTTTTCTGCACCTCTGTTCTTTCTTTCTGCACTTCTTTTGTTTTTTCTGCACCTCTCTTGTTTCTTTCTGTATCCCTCTTGCCTCTTTTTCTCTTTCCCACGTCCCCCTTTCTCCATCTCTGTTCCTTCTTTCTGCATTTCTCTTGCTTCTTTTTACACCTCTTTTGCTTTTTTTTGCACCCCTCGTGCCTCTTTCTGCACCCCTCTTCCATCTTTCTGCACTCCTCTTGCCTCCTTCTTTACCCCTGTTCCTTATTTCTGCTCTTCTTTTGTTTCTTTCTGCACCCCTCTTCCATCTTTCTGCACCCCTCTTGCCTCTTTCTGTACCCCTGTTCCTTTTTTCTGCTCTTCTTTTGTTTCTTTCTGTACCCCTCTTGCTTCTCTCTGCACAACTTTCGCCACTATCTTCACCAATGTTCCCCCTTTTTGCAGTTCTATTGCTTCTTTCTGTACTTATCTTGCCTATTTTTCCTCCCCTCATCCCTCTTTCTGCACCTCTATTGCTTCTTTCTGCACTTCATTTACTTCTTTCTGCACCCCTGTTCCCTCTTTCTGCTCCCCTCTTGGCTCTTTCTGCACCTTTTTCCCTTCTTTCTGCATTTCTTTGATTTCTTCCTGCAACTCTCTTGCTTCTTTCTGTATCCCTCTTGCCTCTTTCTTATCCCCACTTTCCCCTTTCTGCATCTCTCCTGCTTCTTTATGCACTTCTCTTGTTTCTTTCTGCACCTCTTGTGCTTCTTTCTGCACCCCTTGGGCCTCTTTCTGCATCTCTCTTCCCTCTTTCTGCACTCCTCTTGCCTCTTTCTGTACCTCTGTTGCTTCTTTCTGCACTATTTTTGTTTCTTTCTGCATCCCATTGCTTCTTTCTGCACCCCTTGTGCCTCTTTCACACCCCTCTTCTCTCTTTCTGTATCTCTTTTGCCTCTTTCTGCACCTCTGTTCCTTCTTTCTGCACTTATTTTGTTTCTTTTTGTACCGCTCATTTCTATATGTATCCCTCTTGCCTCTTTCTATACCCCACTTCCCCCTTGCTGCATCACTGTTGCTTCTTTATGCACTTCTCTTGCTTCTTTCTGCACCTCTCTTGCTTCTTTTTGCATCCCTCATGCCTCTTTATGCACCCCTCTTCCCTCTTTATGCTATTCTCTTGCCTCTTTCTGTACCTCTGTTGCTTCTTTCTGCACTTCTCCTGCCTCTTTCTGCACCCCTCTTGCCTTTTTCTGTATCTCTGTTGCTTCTTTCTGCACTTCCTTGGCTTCTTTCTGCACATCTGTTGCTTCTTTCTGCACTCCTCTTGCCTCTCTCAGCCCCTTCTTCCCTCTTTCTATACCTCTCTTCCCTCTTTCTGCACCACTCTTGCCTCTTTCTGTACCTCTGTTGCTTCTTTCTGCACTTCTCTTCCTCCTTTCTGCACCCCTCCTGCCTCTTTTTGTACCTCTGTTGTCTCTTTATACACCTCTTCTACCTCTTTCTGCACCCCCATGCTTTTTTGTACCTGTTAGTTTTTTCTGTACTGCTCTTGCTTCTTTCTGCACCTCTTTTGCACATTTCTGCATCCATATTCCCTATTTCTCCACCTCTCCTGTTTATTTCTGTGCTCCTCTTGCTTCTTTCTGCACTGTTCTTCTTCTTTATGTACCTCTTTTGCAAATTTATGTATCCCTCTTACCCATTTAAGCACCCCTGTTTCCTCTATCTGCACCTCTCTTACCTCTGTCTGCAGACACAGGGCTACTTTTAAACTAACCTCAGGCTCAGCAGTGCACACATGCAAGTGCAGAAAAGGCCTGCTGGCCTCTACATTGCCATGCCCTATGAAATGCTAGGGACTTAGAGGTAGTTTTAATCCCCCTGCCCTATTATGTAGTTGGGCCTTACAGGGGAAGTCATACCAATCACAGGGGTACCCCGACCCATAGTGTACCCTAGTGTATGTAGGTGTTTTCACTGGATTCTAAGTGTCTTTCAGTATCACACTGGCTCCGGGCTTGGTTATTCAGAGTCAGTTACCACCTGTACCAGTCAGCAAAATGTTGGGGGCATAGAAAGACTTTGCAACAAAGCCTATTTCTGCACCTCTGTTGGTTCTTTTTGCATATCTCTTGCTTCCTTCTGTACCTTTCTTCCTCTTTCTGGACTTCTGTTGCCTCTTTCTGCATTTCTCTTGCTTCTTTCTGCACCTTTCTTCCTCTTTCTGCACATGTCCTACCTCTGTAGACATAGTTAGAAATTAGCATTTAAAAAACTTTAGAAATTCACTGAAAAAAAACATAGGTTTCAGGGACGTTATAGTTAGAAATCAACATTTAAAAAACCTTAGAAATTCACTGAAAAAACCCACAGGTTTCAATGACGTTATAGTTAGTTGAACATTTCACTCGTACAAATCCAGAGAAATTCAGCTGTTATAGTTACTTGAACTAACTATAACTCGTGCCCTGCAATGCACTGCTGATTATGTCACATATTACATAATTCATGACATGGTCAGTGACATCACTGATGACATCACTGATGACATCTCAAATGACATCATCCATGTGAAAAGCTGATGCACCTCCTCACACCCTAAGATAACCTTTGATATACCCACGCTAGAATACAGGCTACCATTTTCAAAGCTATAGACACACCAATACCAGTTGCTACATACCAGCTCACTGATTCTTAGGTCTACACACACACTTACTTATTCACCCATACAGTCACTCATACATGCAGTCACTCATCAATACAGCACTATCAGATGCACTCATATACCTATGAAGACACCCACACACTGCCACTCATCCACAGAGTTACTCACACACTTAGTCAGTCATGTAAACAATCGATTACACTCCCATTTAATCAAGTATACAGTTAAACACACATTACCTCACTTATTCATACAGATACTAACACATACTTACTCTCTTCTACAATCAATGACACAAGCACACGCTCATCCATACACCCACTCTCACAATCACTCTCTCTCTCTCACATATAGTCTTTTATATACTCCAACACTCACATATACTGCCTTTCACATATGTAGTTACTCACACATGTACCACTGAGACATTCATACACTCACTAACACACCCACACACACACTCACCTATCCATACAGCCCTTCACAGATACACTCTTGAACCCATAAACTCAGTAAATCACCCACTCACACATCTATGCACAGAGTCACACCCCCAATCACCCACACAGACACAGAGGCACCCATACAGATACTCAGACAACCAATCAATAACCCATAGATAGACACTCATGCAGCCCCTTACATACCAACTGACAGAAAGATACAGACATTAACACAGATTAGTTACTAGCCCATGCATTCAGTAAGGCATGTTTAATTACTCACTCATACAGTCACAGTCATGCACCTACTAAATCATCCATTCAGACACTTATACACCCACTCATTCTTCAATACATCTTGTTACCACCAGCGCGTCATGTGATCAAGGGCACGGAGTTGCCCGAAACGCGTCATGGCGGTGGTGCAGGGCGTTTGAACACAATAAACTAAGAAATTGCACCAAACCTGGGTCTGTGATCATCATTTCGATGCTATAAAGGACACATTGGACGAAAAAGTAAGCAGATATTACCGAGCCTGCTTCCTCGGTATCCACAGACCCCTCCTTCAACCTGGGCCGGTCGGCAAGGAGCAACTTCCTGGTTCTTCCCGGATGTGTATACAGCCTTCCTGTAAGGAATAGCCGCGGCAGCCCCCAGACGAGGCAAGAATCCTGCCAAATGGACTAAAGGACAGAGCGCGTATCGGAGGATACGGGTTAAGCCGGTTTCTTCATTTAAGGTAGGGAAAACGCTGATTGTCTGGAGAAGGAGAGTGCTAGTTTTAGGCACAGCTACTAAGCAACAGCCTGAAACTGTAATTCTTAACAACACAATTGCCCACACGTTTGCACCATGTCAGCCGACGCGCTGAGGAGTCGCGAGGCGGCGGCTACGGACATGTTCAATGACTCTCCTAGCGGAGAAATATTAACAAACCCGAATTCGAATTCAGTTCCCATAGCCAATCAGAGTGTCAAAGAATTGTTCAAGAAATTAGAGAAACTAATGAAACAAGAGCAATCTAAATGGTGGGAGCACACATCACTTACCCGGTATCTCGAAGTCGGAAGAGTACCAAGAGGATTAAGGATAATGCTAGCACCAAGCTATGAAAATCCAGACCCGCAAATGCTAGCAGAGTGGGCTGAAACGAATTTGATATCCTCACGACACTTGATAGAGATCCTGGTAAAATATGCTGAAAGTGACCGACTGAAATTACAAACGAATATTGATGAGATCAATGAAGAAATCTCCAAGTTTGAACAAACTGAAATAATTTCCAAATATCATAATGAGATGCTTGCCAGACTACAAAAGGAAGAAGATATAATAAAGAAGCGAAAGACCTTTAAATTTCACAGGGATAAATGCGACTACGAGCAAGGGCGGGTATTTACATTTTCCAAAAAATTCGATCATGTAGAAGCCACTAACATCACAGCGCCAGCAAGAAATCTACAACCCAGCACGAGTGGCAATCCGGAGGTGCAATCTTCGACATCGGAACTAAGCTCCGCCATTGACAGCGAGTCTGACAATGATCAGGCAAGGGCTTCAAGGTCATTGGGGTTTCCAAAACCAACCCTGGCGCAAGAGGTCGATTACCTACGCCAGGACAGACGACAAACCCTCAGATCAAATGTGCAACATGCAAACGCACCACGACCAGGAATCAAAAGCGGAGAGCAAGACGACGGTGCCACATCAAATGCCAAATCAAGCAACAGAAAGAAAAAAACCACCAGAAATTGGCAACGACGATAGAGGCAAACGACGTCAATGCTAGTACCGTAATTAATCTGACAAGCACCGAACTAAACAAAGAGGAGATAAAAACATTGTCACTAGGATTATCCTACAGCCCACAGACAAATTTTGATTATGCTACCACAAGAATTGATGTGTACAAGTTTATACGCAAACTGAAATTGCGAAAATACCATGCAATGCGAGGAAGAAATACAGATACTCAAACTACAGTGCTGATACCAACTTTAGATAATCCGACGGAATTATCAACACAAGAAAGCATGCTGCTTAGGAATTTAGAGGATCTACATGCGGAAAGTAACGTTTGTACACAAGTACCGCAGTTGGATGATTCAACTATGAATATAAGTAAATACACTCCATTCATGCCCAAATCAACATTTTGCCCCATTATGTTGAGAGATAATCTGGATTTGTTCAATGAAAAGGTAACAATGGAACTTAAATCTCTCTATTACAAAATCACTCATTCAGTGAACAAACATAACAAACAAAACAGTGATTATTACAGACTGATTAAAAAACTTCAAGAGCAAAAAAAGATCATTATTCGCCAGTCTGACAAGGGGGGCAATATTGTGCTGTGGCCACATGAAATGTATATGGAAGAAGCATACAACCAACTTAACAACATGGACTGCTACAAACAAAGCAACATACAAATGGTAACCACAGCACGTAATGAATTTACAGAAAACTGGTGGCATGGAAATCTGCTGCTTTGCTTTCTAATGATGAATTCAAATTTTTAAAAAATGACCACCCAAAACTTCCAACTATCTACTTTATCCCTAAAGTTCACAAGTGCATTTCTAAACCTCCGGGCAGACCTATTATATCGGCCTGTGGCGGCCTATTGGAAATACCTCACGTTATGTGGATTTCTTTCTGCAGAACCACGTAAAGAGTATCCCATCGTATATACAAGACACTGGAGACTTTTTAAGAAAACTCAGTGGTATTGAATGGAGAGATGAGTATTTACTATTAACTATGGATGTGACAACGCTATATACTAGCATTAACCATCGTGATGGTATCAGGGCAGTCCAATAGTACTTGAATACAAGACCTGATGTCATGCACTTGCACAACAAAATGTTATCTACCATGATTTTAACCTGTCTTGAGAACAATTTCTTTTTATTCAACAATCAGATTTTTAATCAAATCAGAGGCGTTGCAATGGGGGCCTGTTTTTCTCCCAGTTATGCTTGCCTTCATATGGGATACTGGGAGGAACAGGTCCTAAGAGGTGAATATTTGGAGATTGTAACAGACCAGGTTTTATGTTGGTATAGATTTATTGATGACATTTTTTTAATCTGGAAGGGAACAGAAGTCAATGCCCAGAAGTTTGTGGAGAACATCAATTGCAATAATTTTAATCTTGGTTTTACAGCACAAATAAGTAAAAACACAATTTGTTTTCTTGATGTAGAAATATACATTGTAGAAAATAAGGTGGAAACAAGATTACATAGGAAAGCAACCGCGGGAAATACAATTTTACATGCTACCAGTCACCACCCTGCACATTTGATCAACAGCATCCCCTATGGGGAGATGCTTTGCATTCGCAGGGTATGTAGCAACGATAATGAGTGCAGGATAGCCCAATTGCAAAGTAAAAATAGGTTCCTGGATAGGGGCTACTCAGAAAGAATACTTGATATTGCAATAAATAAAACTGCTAATTTAGCTCAATCTACTGCTCTCCTAGTACACAAAAAACCTCTGATTGTGCCTGAGGAAACGGCCACTAGACTGATTTTGACATATAGCCTACAACACAAAGCTATCCGCAAAATTATTAACAAGAACTGGCCATTAGTAAAAAGTGACTCAATTTTGAGCAACCAGATTACCCGGTCACCATGTTTAACATTCAGGAAAGCTCAGTCAATGAGCAATTCCTTAGTAAAAAGTAGCCCGGAAGTTCTGGTTTCTAAAACTTGGCTAGGTCCAAAAGATGGCTTTATACGCTGCAATACATGCAAAGCATGCAGATATGGGGTCAATAAAACAAATTACACCACACCTTTTAAACCTAATCCAGTACCGATCACGAAAAGTCTCAACTGCAGAACAGAATATGCAGTTTATGTGCTGGAGTGCTCATGCAACTTGCAATATGTAGGGAGCACGAAATTGCAAGTGCATAAACGAGTACTCCAGCACTTAAGAGCAATCACAAATGTTGATGTTACCTACCCGGTTGCAAGACATTTTAAAGAATATCATGACAGCAAATTGGATAATTTGAAATATTTTGTCATAGATACTATTCCTCCACAAAAACGAGGAGGCAACCGGGAGGCTATGCTACGGAAATTAGAGACACGGTATATCCTAGAACTGGATAGTAAGATACCCCAAGGCCTGAATTCGAGTGAGGATTTTTATACATGCTTATAAGTGAAATGCATTCAAAAAAAATTTTTTTTAGATGTGATTGTAAATATGATCTTTTTATCCATCTAGCTGCTGCCTCACTAATGAGAAACATTTTATACATATTCTTTATTTTTTCCTTATTTCCGTACACTTTGCACTTTAGTAAGTCACGGCTGTGACTACTAATAGGGGTCTACTAACACCTTTCTTTTTGCACTACCACTTTAGGCATAAATGAATATTGAATTCATTAGTGAATGTGGCCACTTGGTCTATATTATTAGGAATGAACATAATGTTTACATGACCAATTTGCTATTTTGCACATATTTATGAACCAGACCCAAATACCATGTGGTTGGCACTATAAATTGGTGGTTTTAAAGCTTTTAAAACATAATACTTTTTGTTTTGAAATATTTATTACCGCAAATACTGCTTTTATTACTATAAGATGGTTGATGACATTTATTCTTTTACCGTCTAGTTTTATTCAGCATTATTTATTTAAATTGTAAACATGTTCACCTATTATGTATGAATTGGCGGATGTTTTCTATATCTATGCCTTGTGATAAAGGAAAAAAGTTGCACTGTCACTTTAAATTCTGGTAAGCACTCCACCAGCGCGTCATGTGATCAAGGGCACGGAGTTGCCCGAAACGCGTCATGGCGGTGGTGCAGGGCGTTTGAACACAATAAACTAAGAAATTGCACCAAACCTGGGTCTGTGATCGTCATTTCGATGCTATAAAGGACACATTGGACGAAAAAGTAAACATATATATATATATATATATATATAATCGCTCTTCGTTCCACACTGCGGTGGGGCACTCACAGGCAGGTGCTGACTTTGCGGGTGCGGACTCCGCAACAATATGAAGCTCAGTTCCCTCTGGTTATCAACAGAAAGGATGTCGCACTCGCGGGGCGTTGAAATGCAGTTTATTCAATCAAATGACCAGCAATGTAACAGACGCGTTTCGGCGGAATGCCTTTCTCGATGTTACTGAGGCACCGCTAACGCCATGTTTTTCAATCATTTCCGTGTCCACAAAATAGAGAAGGGGACCAAAAAGAACGCTGTAACATCAGCGCCATTTTGTAGTGGGTACACTGTTTGGACACAACTTGGAAATCCTGCCGTTGATCGGCAATGATGTCCATTAAAGACATTGTACAATGATAACGCCGTGAATCGGCACACGTCCCCACCATTTGTCTATGTGGCCGGAATTAATACATTTGATTATAAATTGCAGATTCTAGTTCATGCTCTATTTCTTACATAATTCAAAGACATATTCATTCCACAATACATGGTTACTTTCATTTATCTTGTGCGAAACCCATCAGTTGACCAGCATCATCTCAACAAAAGCACCAAAATTACAGCAAAATTACAGCAAAAAGTCTCAGCAAAAACAGTAGGGTCCACTAGATATAGCTAAATGGCAAAGGGGTACAGTTAGTTTAGGTGCCTAAGTGCACTGATAATTCTTCCCCACTATTGAGACCGCGGGGGAACTTCGTGGATAGATCAATAATGAAACACGACTCAAGTTTTCGTAGCTTTTTGACTCTATCTCCACCTCGGACACTAGCTGGGACATGATCTAGACCATAGAATTGCAGCAGATTGCGATTACTGTTATGTTGTTCTGCAAAATGATGCGCTACTGGATAAGCTTGGTCGTGCTTATCAATAGCCCGTAAGTGTTCAAGAATTCTAATCTTTAGTTGATGGATAGTGCTACCAATATAGCGTAATCCGCACGGGCAGACCAGGCAGTAGACAGCGTACGAAGTACTGCACGTCATAAATTTCGTGATTTTTTTGGTCTGTCCGATGTCAGTAATGGTGTTTGATAGAACTCTTTTACTGTTGATGCAAGCTTTGCATTTATTGCACGGATAGAAACCCGTCATAGCCCTCAAAGTGCCCACCCTCTGTGGTGTCTTCTCTAAATGGCTTCTGACCAGCATGTCGCCAAGAGACCTTGCTTTTCTAAAGGTCACCAATGGAAAGGAGGGAATGTCCTCACCTATGGTGCTGTCGGTTTTGAGGATATGCCAATTCTTTTTGAGCATGTTTTTTAGAAAATTTGCTTCAGCTGAATAGGAAGTGATCATGCGGAAATTGCTCTTATCTTCCACATGTGTTTCTTTCTCCTTTAAAAGGGTTTCCCTAGGGATGCCTCTCACTTTATGTAACGTGGACCTTAATAGATCCATATTGTATCCCCTTTGGGTAAATCTGATTATACTGTCAGACACAGCCTCTTCAAAGTCACTTTCCTTGGTGCTATTTCTTTTTAACCTCAAGAACTCTCCATAAGGTATGCTGTTCATGAGTTTGGGGGGATGACTGCTAGTGGCAAACAGGATGGAATTAACTGCAGTAGGTTTGCGATAAAGGGCTGTCTGGATATTGTTTCCATCAACAAACACTATTAGGTCAAGATAGTCCACTGCCACTGGACTTATTGTACCCGTAAAGTGTAAGTTTCTGTCATTGTTGTTTAGTACATCTATATACCCTTGTGCTGTTGCAGCTGTACCCTGCCAGATGATAAAAAGATCATCTATGTATCGATGCCACTCTACTACTTTGCCATAATCAGTGCCAATTGCGTGCGTCCTGGGAACCTGCTCCTCCCACCAGCCCACAAACAAGTTTGCATAGCTGGGGGCGACGCAGGTTCCCATCGCTGTACCGGACATCTGTCTGTAATGTTGTTCCTCAAGTAGAAAAATGTTATTTCTAAGACAGAACTCAATGAACTCTAATATCATTTGGCTATGTTCAGAGTATCGCAATTGTCTTTGTTCTAGATAGTGTGCAACGGCTTTTACCCCAGATTCGTGAACTATGCATGTATAGAGGCTGGTAATATCAAATACCATTAATTGGTAAGTGGGGTCCCATCTTACATGGCGATCTTATTCAAAAAGTCTTTAGTATCCTTCACATATGAGTCTAACTTGGCAACAAGAGGAAATAGGAAATGATCAATGAAAATTGAGAGATGTTCAGTTAGTCCGTTCTGGGATGAGACAATGAGCCTGCCAGGTGGATGCCTGCTGTCTTTATGTAATTTGGGAATATGATAAAAGGTGGGAATCACAGGGTTAGAACTACGTAAGAACAGATGTTCTTCAGGTCCCAACATCTGTCTCTTGTACCATTTGTTAATAAGTTCATCATATTCCTTGATGCTCCTCTGGTAGTGTTCATTAGTAGTTTTTTGATAACATTGCTCATTCGACAATTGGCGCAGCGCTTCATTGCAGTACTGTTCTCTTGTCTGCAACACTACGTTGCCCCCCTTATCCGAGGGTTTGATGATAATAGATCGATCCTGTGTTAAGTTTTGTAGTGCCAATTGTTCGGACTTGGAAAGATTACTGGAGGAAAATTTTGTTCTGTTTCTGTTCTTCACTCTGAATTTTTGAAGGTCATTGATCATTGTTTCGGAGAAAATGTCTATAGCATCCAATGGCATCTGTGGGTTGAAATGAGACTTGGGTCTAAAAGGAGTTTCTTCACGTTCTTGTTCAATGCCTGCGTTTATGGCTCTTTGTACCACATCCTCAATTGTAAAATAACTTGCATCTTGTTTCGATCTGAGACTCTCCAGCAGTTCAATTGCAGGTAGATCTTTACCTGTTAGAGCATCCGTAACAGTCAAAGTCCGGTCCCTTTCTTTTTGCTGTAATTTTGCTGTAATTTTGGTGCTTTTGTTGAGTTGATGTTGGTCAACTGATGGGTTTCGCACAAGATAAATGAAAGTAACCATGTATTGTGGAATGAACATGTCTTTGAATTATGTAAGAAATAGAGCATGAACTAGAATCTGCAATTTATAATCAAATGTATTAATTCCGGCCACATAGACATATGGTGGGGACGTATGCCGATTCACGGCGTTATCATTGTACAATGTATTTAATTGACATCATTGCCGATCAACGGCAGGATTTCCAAGTTGTGTCCAAACAGTGTACCCACTACAAAATGGCGCTGATGTTACAGAGTTCTTTTTGGTCCCCTTCTCTATTTTGTGGACACGGAAATGATTGAAAAACATGGCGTTAGCGGTGCCTCAGTAACATCGAGAAAGGCATTCCGCCGAAACGCGTCTGTTACATTGCTGGTCATTTGATTGAATAAACTGCATTTCAACGCCCCGCGAGTGTGATATCCTTTCTGTTGATAACCAGAGGGAACTGAGCTTCATATATATATATATGTATATATATATATATATATATATATATATATTTATATTCACTGAAAAAAACATAGGTTTCAGGGACGTTATAGTTAGTTGGCCATTTCATTCATATAAAACCAGAGAAATTCACCCGTTATAGTTAGTTAAGCTAACTATAACTCGCGCGCCCGCAATGCATTAGTGATGACGTCACATATTACATCACTCATAACATGGTCAGTGACATCACTGATGACATCACTGATGACATCTCAAATGACATCACTGATGACATCACTGATGACTTCATCCACGTGATAATCTGATGCACATACTGATGCCCTAATATAAACTTTGATACACGCACTCTAAAATACAGACTACTATTTTTGAAACCTTACACGCAACAATGCCAGATACTACATACCAACCACTATTTCCTAGGTCTACACACACATCCAGTCACTTATACATGCTGTTACTCATCAATACAGTACTATAATATGCACTCATACACCTAAACATACAGTCACACTCCGCCACTCATCCATAGAGTTACTCACACACCTAGTTAGTCATGCAAAGAATCAATCACATACCCATTTACTCATGCATACAGTTATACACACCAACTCCGTTATTTATACACACACCACATCACTTATTTATGCAGATACTAACACATGCTTACTGTCTTATACAATCACTGATACAAGCAGATACTCATTTATACACCAACTCTTCAAATAACTTACTCTCATGTATAGTCATTTATATACTCCAACACTCACATATACTGTCTTAAAACCTATGTAGTTATTCACACATATACCACTGAGACATTCATTCACTCACCAACACACCCATACACACTCTAACTCACCCATACAGCCCTTCCCAGATGCACTTTTGAATCCATACAACCAGTGAATCACCCACTCAGACATCTATGCACAGAGTCACAACCCCCCACCCACCTACACAGACACTCAGGCACCCATACAGATACTCAGACAACAAATCAATAACCTATATAGACACTCATGTAGCTACTCACCAACCCATGCAGCCGCTTATACACCAACTGAGACACTAATACAGACTTTCACACAGTTTAGTCTCTAACCCATGCATTCAGTAACACATGTTCAATCACTCACTTATGCAGTCACGCACCTACTAAATAATCCATTTAGGCACTTGTAAATCCACTCATTCTTCAATACACCTTGGCATAGATATATATGAAAAATATTTAAACTTTACAGAAACACACATTCACTGGATGATGTCATCAGTGATGTCATCAGTGATGTAATTTGAGATGTGATCCTAGCAGGGGGGACCCTATATGCTGCATTTGTTGATTTAAAATCAGCATTTGATCTAGTGCCTCGCTACAAGCTATGGTATTCCCTAAAGGAGGCTGGGATGCCACCAGAGCTCTTACGTTTTATCATCAAATTGCATGAGGCAAATTATGCCCAGGTAAGGTGGGGACAACAGGGCGAACTAACAGATCAATTCCAAGTTAATAGGGGAGTGAGGCAAGGGTGTGTTCTAGCCCCTACTCTATTCTCCCTGTTTATAAACAAGGTTATCCTATATTACATCAACTTTCCAACTGATGCCCGAACTCTTGCCGGATCAAGGGTTCCACTCTTAATGTTTGCAGACGATACTCTAATTTTGTCTAAAACACGATCTGATCTGCAACGTGCACTTGATAGATTTACTGATTTCTGCAACGACCATGAACTTGTAATCAACGTTGACAAGACAAAGTTCATGGTGTTGCGTAAACACAAAACAATAAAAGGCAGAGTAGAAATTAATAATGCACCTTTGGAACAAATTGATACCTTTACATACCTGGGAGTAACCATGAGTAGGAGGATGAACTGGAAATTCCAGTTAGATCTGCTAGTCCTTAGGCACAATCAGCTAGCAGGAGCCCTACTGAAAGAATATCGACTTTCATATACTAAACCGGTGGGGCCGGCACTAACAATGTTTAATGGGAAAATCAGAGCATCTATAATTTACGGTGCGGAGCTTTGGGGATTCGAAAATCTATCGCCCCATGTCCTTCCACAAAACAAGTTTTTGAGATCATTAACCACCCTGTCCCAATCAACTCCTATTAAGCCCCTTCTGCTAGACTTAGGTTGTATTTCATTTGACGTGGCTGCGGGTTGTAGACCCCTTGCCTATTGGAGGAGGCTATGGACAACACCAGAGTTAACATCTTATGCCAATGCAGTAATGCACATTAGAAAACCAGACTTGTCTTCAAAAATTGAACGGTTGCAAAAGATCAAGGGAACTCTGTTTGACATGGGGCTCGGCCATCTGTGGGAAGACCCAATAGGGAATTCATTTCCTAATAAAAATGAGTATAAAGCATTTTACTGGGATATGATCAGTAAGAAGACAATATCAAGGGTGAGTAGTAGCTCCCTAATAGGTATCTTCATGGAGCATAAGCTTGTAATGAGAACAGAAGCTTATTGGAACTTTATCATGAGAACAGGTGATAGGAAATGATAGCACCAATTTAGAGTGGGCACCCTCCCGTTAAGATCTTTTACGGCAAAGTGGAACAATGCCTTAGACATCAACTGTCCCACATGCCCATCCCTGGTAGAGTCGATAGCTCATGTACTGTTTGTGTGCCCAGCATATAATGGTCCGCGACACAGGTGGCTTAAGCCGATGTGCGCTAATTTTGGCACCAGATCATGTAAGACAGCTCTGCGCATTTTGATAACAAACACTCAAGAAGACATAGTCATTGCCATGGCAAAATTTCTTAGCTGGACCTGGGCACTGCGAAGAATAAATTTGGAGGCTGCTTCAGAAACCCTACCTAGTGCTTAATCATGTATATCTGGCTATACGGACTGCCCTCATGATAGAATCTTAAAGAAAATGTCTTCTATATGGACTTTCTCTCTAAATATTAATTTTTAGGGTTTGGATATTAATTGTTAAGTAATTGTTAGGAAATTTTTCGATAATGATGATATTAAATTTCGTACTGAATTGTATGATTTTAGGGCTCTAATAGGAAAATATAACTTTTATCTTTTATAATTGATATCTTCTTAGGGAACAAAATTGGTGTGTTTTTCTCATTCATTTTTTGTCTATGTGATATTTTACAACACTTTTATGTTTGCACTGTCTTTTATGATTGAAAATTATCGAATAAAGACTAACTGAACTGAACTGAACTGATGTCATCAGTGATGTCATCAGTGATGTCACTGACCATGTCATCAGTGATGTAATATGTGACGTCATCTCCAGTGCATTGTGGGCGCGTGAGTTATAGTTAGCTCAACTAACTATAACGGGCGAATTTCTCTGGTTTTATATGAGTCTAATGTCCAACTAACTATAACGTCCCTGAAACCTATGGTTTTTTCAGTGAATTTCTAAGGTTTTTTAAATGCTAATTCCTAACTATAACGTCTGTAAAAACCTATGGTTTTTTCAGTGAATATATATATATATATATATGTATGTATATATATATTTATATATATATATATTCACTTAAAAAACCATAGGTTTCACACAAGTTATAGTTAGCTGTACATTTCACTCGTAAAAAACCAATGAAATTCCACGTTATAGTTAGATCAGTTAACTATAACTTGCGCGCCCACAATAAACTGCTGATGACGTCACATATTACATCACTCATGACATGGTCAGTGACATCACTCATGACATCAATGATGACATCTGAAATGACACATTGTGGATTGCGGTCGCGCAAGTTATAGTTACCTGATCTAACTATAACGTGGAATTTCATTGGTTTTTTACGAGTGAAATGTACAGCTAACTCTAACTTGTGTGAAACCTATGGTTTTTTAAGTGAATTTGCAAGGTTTTTTAAATGCTAATTCCTAACTATAACGTGTGTGAAACCTATGGTTTTTTCAGTGAATTTGTACGGTTTTTTAAATGCTAAGTTATGTATTTATTTTTAATTTTTTTTTCTGGTTTTTCACCGTCGCGCACCGAGCGGCCACGTTGCGCATTTCGTGCCGTGCACGCCTCGCCATTTTTTGCAAAATATCAATTGTTTTTTTCTCCCTTGGGGGTCCTTACATTTATATATTAAATGTGATTCCTAATTCTTTGTTTTTATATTTACTCTACGCGTACGGTAAGCTTACCGTACGCGCACTCCGCGATTTTTTTTTGAAATTATTATATTTATTTTTCGTACTTTTTGGTCCTTCGTGGACCCCCTGACAAACGCTAGGGGGTCTGCAACTCTCTTTGTTGCCCCCTTTTCACGTTATCCACCTTTGTTTTTCTTTGCGAGAGACAGAAAATGGCGGCCGACACTTTCTGATTTCAACCGATTCGAATGTTTACAGTCATGTAACCACCAATCAGAATTGAGCTCGCGCACGGCACCATACTCGTACGGTAAGCTTACCGTAAGCGCACGGAGCGCGCTTACAGATATATATATTGATTTAAATGCTATTTTCTCAGGACCTACTGAACAGATTTACACCAGACCTGCAAAAGGCACATCCCTGACCTGATGACTACCTCTCTGCCCAATTTCAAGTAATTCTGTTCAGCCGTTCGGGCTGTAGCTCGGACTAAAGGTCCTATGGGAAAATGCATGGGGAAAACGCGTTTTGGGACCCCCCTTTTTTCTCAGCCCCCGCTTGACGAATCCCCCCGAGACTTTCAGGGTAGGAGCGGAGCGTAGCGCCCCACCTATTTTGAAAAATTCGCGAGGATTCGTCAACCAGCGCCAAAGTTATTCCAAATAGAATGTTGCGGATTTCCTATGGAAACACGGTCCTAACTATAACTATCTACTGGCGACCGCCAGTAGATAATATATATATATATACACATATATATATATAAAATTCACTGTAAAAACCATAGGTTTCACACACGTTATAGTTAGGAATTAGCATTTAAAAAACCTTGCAAATTCACTTAAAAAACCATAGGTTTCACACATGTTATAGTTAGCTGGACATTTCACTCGTGAAAAACCATTGAAATTCCCCCGTTATAGTTAGTGCAGGCAACTATAACTCACGCGACCGCAATCCTCTGCTGATGACGTCAGATATTACATCACTTTATTTAGACACTTATTTACCCATGTCTTCTTCCATTAATTTTTAGCTATACATATATTACAAATATTTTTTTTTCAGAAAGACACATATGTCATCAGTGATGTAATATCTGACGTCATCAGCAGAGGATTGCGGTCGCGTGAGTTATAGTTGCCTGCACTAACTATAACGGGGGAATTTCAATGGTTTTTCACGAGTGAAATGTCCAGCTAACTATAACATGTGTGAAACCTATGTTTTTTTTTGTGAATTTGCAAGGTTTTTTAAATGCTAATTCCTAACTATAACGTGTGTGAAACCTATGGTTTTTTCAGTGAATTTGTACTGTTTTTTAAATGCTAAGTTATGTATTTTTTTTTTAAGGTTTTTCACCGTGCGCGTACCGTACGCGCACGGTGCGCTTCGCGCACAGCGCGCCCACGGTACGTAGTTCGCAGAATTTTTCCGTTTCTACCGTACGCGCACGCTATGCGTACTCCGCGATTTTTCGCAAAGAAATTAAAGGAAATTTTGGCCCTTGGGAGTCCTTCTGGGACCCCCTGACAAAGGCTAGGGGGTCAGGAACTGTCCACCCTGCCCCCTTTTCACGTTCTCCACCTTTGTTTTTCACCCCCTCAGACTGCGAGAGACAAAATGGCGGCCGACACTTCCTGGTTTCGACCAATTCGAATGTTTACTAAGATCTAACAACCAATCCGAATCGCGCTCGCGCAAGGCAGCCTGCGCATACGGTAAGTTTTACTGTACGTGCACGGAGCACGCCTATAGATATATATATGCTTTTAAATGCTATTTTCTCAGGAAATACTGAACAGATTTACATCAGACTTGCAAAAGGCACATCCCTGACCTGAGGACTACCTCTCTGCCAAATTTCAAGTAATTCTGTTCAGCCGTTCGGGCTGTAGCTTGGACTAAGGGTCCTATGGAAAAATGCATGGGCAAAACGCGTTTTGGGGGCCCTCCTTTTTCTCAGCCCCCGCTTGACGAATCCCCCCGAGACTTTCAGGAAAGGAGCGGAGCTGAGCACCCCACCTATTTTGAAAATTTCGCGAGGATTCGTGAATCGGCGCCAAAGTTATTCCAAATAGAATGTTGCGGATTTCCTATGGAAACACGATCCTAACTATAACTATCTACTGGCGACCGCCAGTAGATAATATATATATATATATATATATATATATATATTACCTACTGGCAGTCGCCAGTAGGTGGTTACAGTTAGGACCTATTTTCCATAGGAAATCCGCATCATTCTATTTGGAATAACTTTGGCGCCCTTTGACGAATCTTCACGAAATTTTCAAAACTTTTGGTCAGCTCCGGTCTGCTCCTATCCTGAAAGTCTCGGGATGATTCGTGTACCGGGGGCTGAGAAAAAAGGGGGGTCCCAAAACGTGTCTTCCCCATGCAATTTCTCATAGGACCTTTAGCCGCAGCTACAGCCCGAACTGCTGAACAGAATTACACCAAATTTGGCAGAAAGGTTGAACTTGGTTCAGAGTTGTGCCTTTTGCTTAAATGGTGTAAATCCGTTCAGTAGTTCCTGAGAAAATCAAAAGTAAAATCACATATATATCTGTGCGGAGCCTAACCAAACATCTCATCGTGAGATCTGATTGGCTGTCAGCACTTCATCCAAATGTTGGCAGCCATCTTGGGACCAATATACATGATAGCACCTCACTAAAAAGCATTGCAGTTAATAGAAGGTTTTAAGACTTTAGTTACATTATAAATCATTTGTTGATGGTACCATACTCATTTTAGGAATTGTGGTATAGTCTAAGGTGATTTTACCATGTGAAAAAGCCTTCTGCTGGGATATCATGAATCATGTTTGAGAGAAAACTATTGTCTCATGCTTTTCCCACAGAGGTTTGGAAGGTGATCTATAAGCTAAACTGAGAGCATATTTTCTGTAAATTCACACTATCTTTCTCAGTCATGTGAGAATGAAGTCTGACATTATCAGTAAAACATGTACATTCAACAAGGGCAGAGACTGTCAGTTGATTCCTTTGTGTTCTACTGCAGCTTCCCAGAGTGTTGCAAAGAACAACTAGAGCGCTAACAGTCCTACTTATGATAAACGTATGGCACACCTGAAGCCATCTTGATTGGAATAAAGTGGTAACTCTTAAAATATTTAATTTAAAAAGGAACAAAATGAGGGGTTCATTTTGCCATAGAAAGTATGATTAGTGCTGCAGAAAGAAAAATTAGGGCACATTTTGAGTGAATTCTCAAATCCTCTTCTATTTCATTAAAAAATTCAGAATTTATGGCAAATGTGTGACAAATCTGAATGCCTTCAAAAAGGAACCAAAGTAAACAAGCATTGAAAATGCAATAGGTCTCGCCCTCGTTTAAGTTAAAGCAATTCTGTTTGTAATTAGGCGGCTTTTTAGCTTTGCTTTTATTAATGTTTTTCAAACTTTCATGTACATAACATGCATATATGTATATGTATATGTATGCATGCATTTATATTTGTATTTATATATATATGTTTATATACGTATGTATATATATACACATGCATATATATAAATGCATATATATATGTGCATATGTGTGCATGTAGAGAGAGGTAGAGAGGTAGAGATGTAGAGGTAGAGAGGTAGAGGTAAAGAGGTAGAGGTAGAGAGGTAGAGAGTAGTAGAGAGAGAGGTAGAGAGAGGTAGAGAGGTATAGTGTAGAGGATGAGTAATAGAGAGTAGAGAGTGAGTAGTAGAGAGTAGTAGAGAGAGTAGCAGAGAGTTAGTAGTAGAGAGTAGTAGTGAGTGAGTAGTAGAGAGTAGTAGAGAGTGGGTAATAGAGAGTGAGTAGTAGAGAGTGAGTAGTAGAGAGTAGTATAGAGTGAGTAGTAGTAAGTGAGTAGTAGAGAGTAGTAGAGAGTAGTAGAGAGTGAGTAGTGGAGAGTGAGTAGTAGAGAGAGTAGTAGAGAGTAGTAGAGAATGAGTAGTAGAGCGTGTAGTAGAGAGCAGTAGAGAGAGTAGTAGTGAGTGAGTAGTAGATAGTGAGTAGTAGAGAGTGAGTAGTAGAGTGAGTAGTAGAGAGTAGTAGAGAGAATAATAGAGAGTGAGTAGTAGAGAGTAGTAGAGAGTGAGTAGTAGAGAGTGAGAAGTAGAGAGAAAGTAGTAGGGAGTACTAGAGTAGTAGAGAGTGAGTAGTAGAGAGTGAGTTGTAGAGAGTAGTAGAGAGTGAGTAGTAGAGTGAGTAGTGGGGAGTAGTAGAGAGTGAGTAGTAGAGTGAGTAGTAGAGAGCAAGTAGTAGAGAGTGTGTAGTAGAGAGTGAGTGATAGAGATTAGTAGAAACTGAGTAGTAGAGAGAGTAGTAGAGAGTGAGTAGTAGAGTAGTAGAGAATGAGTAGTAGAGTGTGTAGTAGAGAGTGAGTAGTAGAGAGTAGTAGAGAGTGAGTAGTAGAGAGAGTAGTCGAAAGTGAGTACTAGAGAGAGTAGTAGAGAGTAGTAGAGTAGTAGAGAGTGAGTAGTAGAGTGAGTAGTAGAGAGTAATAGAGAGCGAGTAGTAGAGAGTGAGTAGTGGAGAGTGAGTAGTAGAGAGTAGTAGAGAGTGAGTAGTAGAAAGAGAGTAGTAGAGAGTGAGTAGTAGAGAGTAGTAGAGTGAGTAGAAGAGAGTGAGTAGTAGAGGGATAGTAGTTGATAGTAGAGAGTGAGTAGTAGAGTAGTAGAGAGTGAGTGGTAGAGAGTAGTAGAGAGTGAGTGGTAGAGAGTAGTAGAGAGTAGTAGAGAGGGAGTAGTAGAGAGTGAGTAGTAGAGAGTGAGTAGTAGAGAGCAGTAGAGAGTGAGTAGTAAAGAGTGAGGAGTAGAGAGAGAGTAGTAGAGAGTAGTAGAGAGTGAGTAGTAGAGTAGTAGGGTGTGAGTGGTAGAGAGTAGTAGAGAGTAGTAGAGTGAGTAGTAGAGAGTAGTAGAGAGTGAGTAGTAGAGAGTAGTACTAGAGAGTAGTAGAGAGTAGTAGAGAGTGAGTAGTAGAGAGTAGTAGCGAGTGAGTAGTAGAGAGTGAATAGTTTAATTTAAAAGGAACACAAAGAGGGGGTTCATTTTGCCATATAAATTATGATTAGTGCGGAAAAAAGAAAAATTAGGGCACATTTTGAGTGACTTCTCAAATCCTCTTCTATTTCATTAAAAAATTCTGACATGCAGACTGAAACATGCACTTTCAATACCAGCAACAGACTTTCCTGTTGAGCAGTAGCTTTACTACAGTGATCTAAAAAGCAACTAGAGTGCTAACTCTCCGAATTTATGGCAAATGTGTGACACATCTGAATGCCTCTTGATGGAATCAAAGTAAAAAACCTGAAAGTATTTCCCACTGAAGAGACTGTAGTAAATGAGGAAATTAAGAAACTTCATAACAAAGAAGACTCCCAAGATGGCCACCGGAGACAAAAGAGCCCAAATGTAGCACAAATATCACCAAGATGTAGCCCAAGTATAGCCCAATGACAGAATGTCCCCGAGTGTTCTAAAGAACAACTAGAGCGCTAAAAGTCTTACTTATGACAAAAGTATGGCACACCTGAAGCCATCTTGATTAGAATAAAGTGGTAACACTTAAAACATTTAATTTGCAAAGGAACAAATGAGGGGGTTCATTTTGCCATAGCAATTATGATTAGTGCTTGAGAAAGAAAAATTAGGGCACATTTTGACTTCTCAAATCCTTTTCTATTTCATTAAAAAATTCTGACATGCAGACTGAAACATGCACTTTGAATACCAGCAGCAGACTTCCCTGGTGAGCAGTAGCTTTACTACAGTGATCTAATGAGCAACTAGAGTGCTACCATTCAGAAATTATGGCAAATGTGTGACACATCTGAATGCCTTCTTTATGGAACCAAAGTAAACAAGCATTGAAAATGCAATTATGTGGTAATGTGTAGAATTGCTTGCGATAGCTGTGATGTAATAGAATCACAGCTATGCCAGAATTCTAAATTGAACCAGTAATGGTAATGAAAGCTGAAGGTGGCTGTGTATTTATCTACTCTTGAACAAACCAACTCTAACCTCATCATTTGAAGTGAGTGGATTACTACAAATTTGGCGACGAGGATGGGATGTCACTTCAAATGTTGGAAAAACATTTCACACCAAAATCTCTTGAAACGCTTCTTTTGACACAAGAGTGAAAAGACTACCAGAGTCAGCCAATAATCTTACTGTTCCATTTCCTAGATCAAAATGTCCCAACGATGGTGCACTAGAAAGACGAGTTTTCACATCATCAAACGCCTTTTCACACTCCAAATTCCATTCAAACATAACTCCTTTCTTCCACAAAAGCCTCATAGGTTCCACCAAATCCGTGAACTTTGGAATGAATTTCGAGCAGTACTCAGCAAGGCCCAGAAAAACTTCAACTGCTCCTTATTGGTGGGACAAGGAACTTCCCTCACGGCCTTCACTATACTACTTTTCGGTTTTATTCCTTCAGCAGAAATTTGGTGACCAAGATAATTGACCATTTCCAACCTTATTTGACACTTTTCTCTTTTTATCGTTAACCCACACTTAGAAATCCTTTGTAAAACTTCTTCCATAAGTTCATCATGCTCATCAAATGACCTTCCAACAATCATTATATCATCTTGGAAACAGAGTACCCTTTCCATACCTTTGAATATGTTTTGCATTATCCGCTGGAAAACAGCAGAAGCTGATGCCAACCCAAATGGCATCCTACAATATCGAAATGCTCCTAAAGGTTTCACAAATGAAGTTAATGGACGAGACTCAGGATGCAAATTCACCTGATGATAGGCTGAAGACATGTCTAACACACTAAAAACATGCCCCCCACCCATCATACTTAACATCTCCCCAATGTTTGGTAGAGGTTGTCTATCTACCCAAATGTTCCTATTAAGGTCTCTCAAGTCAATGCATAGCCGAATTTTGTTACCATCCTTCGGTGCGACAACTATTGGAGACAACCATTCAGATGATTCAATTGGTTCGATCACTTTAGCTTCTAACAGCTTCTCTAATTCTTTTTGAAGTGGTTCCTTCATCATGTGAGGTATTGTCCTCACTTTATGCATGATAGGTCTCGCATTACTCTTCAAAATAATGCGATGTTTGAACCCTTTCAGCCTACCTAAATCATTAGAAAATACATAAGAATGCTTTTCCATCAACATTTTTCCCCATTCGTTACTCGTGTTAACATCAGAAAGTACATTTCCCACATTAGACTCAATGGCCATTACAGGTTCTACAGCGCTTGGATCAAGTTTAATGTTTAAGTCTCTTTGATGCCTCCATCCCAACAAATTCGATCCTTCATCAGTGACATACTCTCCCATAAACACCATTTTTCTTGAAGATGATACTCATCCACTGCATTCCTAAAATGTTGATCTTTGAACCTCCATAACCCACGGCCTATACATCAGAGGTTAGAAGTTCATCCATTTTTCCATTCAGTTTCTCTTGAAATGCTTCTTTTGACACGAGAGTGAAAAGACTACCAGAGTCAGCCAATAATCTTACTGTTCCATTTCCTAGAGTGATCGCACAATGTGGTTTCTCAAATTTTTCAGCACTTTCTTTCCTTAAATTCATACAATTATTATCAATATTCGAGATGACCTCTGGACCACCCTTGTCTATTCCTTCTATATTATGGTTTTTATCTAATTCTATTCCATCTATAGTCAGAAATAATTCTTCCTCATCATCTTCCTTTTTCTCTACTTCCTTCACGCTTGTCATTTGCACACCTCCTTTTGACCTGCACACTTTCGCCAAATGACCCCTTTTTCCACAGACTCTGCACATAGCATTTCTTGCACCGCATGCAAAGCTGGAGTTTACATGCCCTGGACAACCACACCTGTAACAAATTATGGGCCTCCTTTCTCCTGTTTTAACTGCAACATTTCCATAACTTTTGTTTGTTGTTTTTTTGAATTCTTTTTTAACATCTTTCACTTCTGCAGAAACATCCTTTTCACTCACCACCGCTGTATTCTCAGCAATATTTTTTCCTTTATCAATTTCCTTCATCCAGTGATCAGTATCTTCCATACTCCTAGCAATTTGGATAGCTTGCTCCAAGGTAGGGTTCTTTAATAATAATTTTTCTCTTACCCTCTTGTTATTTGTACACCTAACTATCTGGTCTCTTATTAAGGAATCACAAAGAGCTTGGAACTCACACAGTACAGCTAAACCTCGCAAGGATGCCACATATGACACAATACTTTCATCCGCCTTTTGTACTCTGCAAAAGAATTTGTGTCTTTCAAAAACCACATTATTTTTGGTGTGAAATGTTTTTCCAACATTTGAAGTGACATCTCATAAATGTTTACAGGTTGACCATCTCCCATACCTAAGGAAATCTCTGGTAAGTCATCATATATTCTTCTACCTTCCACTCCCAGATGATGTAAGAGTATTGCTTGTCTTCTTACAGGACCGTACTTATCTCCCCCTATTGCCAATAAATATGTGAAAAAAATATTCTTCCATCTTTTTCACGGTATGGCAGGTTCTCCTGGAACTGGAAAAAAATTTGGAGGTGCTGACATGGACTCATCTGACATTTTTGCAGTTTAGATCAATGGAGGATTAAGTAATAATTTAAAAAACCAATTTAACACAACAGATTAAAATAATTAACTAATATAAATAATTAATATAATTAATTCAAATAATCAATTAAAATAATTGACTAAAATAACCAATATATATTAATATAATTAATTAAAATAATCAATTAAAATAATTGACTAAAATAATTAATATACATTCCTTCAATCAGTATAGTTGGAATTTGCTGTTGTTTAATCTTTCCTTTCTCCCCACAGAAATCCGAGATAGTCCTTTCTTTCTTTTATCCAAAGACTAGGATAGTCCTTTCTTTGTTTCAGCTTTCTTTTATCCAAAGACTAGGATAGTCCTCTCTTTGTTTCAGCACAACTTTATTGAGATCTCTCCAGAAGATTCAACATCTAGCAGCCACAAGCTTCTATTCAAAGGTACATTTGTATAGTTGAACAGTACACGTTTGAATTCCTTCGTAGTGTTCGTTTAGCAGGAAAATGTGAGTAGAACACGAGCTTATTTAATGTGTTATCTACACGCGTCTATTCACACGCTCAGTGTCCCTCGCGCTATTCAGCATGAGTATCTACACGCGTCTATTCACACGCGCAGCTTTTAGCCAGCGTGTTTACTTTTAGAAATTCATGCACTGATGTGAACCAAGCAACTTCAAATAGGGTGCACGCCCTATCCAATCCACACAGACACGAGTCAACGCCTGTACAACTTGTTGTAAAGCCTGCCAGATCAACATACGCTGATATTCAAATGTTGCGGGCACTAGATATACACAAACAGCAATCTCCAGGCCAAACTTATTTACAGGTAACCCATTAGCATTTGGTTGATATAATCATGGTAGCAACGCGTATCCACATCTGACAATTACAATGTAAGGAGTTGTCTTGATTATAAAAGCGCTTATAAGTCTTTAAATATGAGTGATTTCTCAATTTCTCAAAGATGATGTGTGAAACGGGTCCTTTTAAAAGTACAGTTGAGTTCAAGATGTTCTTTTACTCAGTCTTTTGCTTACTTTACTGGTTCCTTTGTATATTTATCAATGAAGGTTATTTTAAAGGAATCCTTAATGAATAGAAGACAGTTGACTTACAGTTGAATGAAGATGAAAACAAACAAATCCTTCAATAGCACTAATTTTCAATTTTCAATTAGTGGCGTTCCAGTGGTGAAGGTTGGGCCCCTTGTCCTCTGCACAAGATCGCTCGTCGCCAAAGTTGTAGTAATCCACTCACTTCAAATGATGAGGTTAGAGTTGGTTTATTCAAGTGTAGATAAATACACAGCCACCTTCAGCTTTCATTACCATTACTGGTTCAATTTAGAATTCTGTCATAGCTGTGATTCTATTACATCACAGCTATGTCAAGCAATTCTACACATTACCTGTCTTTCCAGGATGCCAGTTGAGGATGATTTGTGCATGGAAGTTTTAGATAATTTTGTTGTTGATGTGGAAGCTGAATTTGCTATTAGTAAAAATTAATGGATGGAGGCAATGGAGTCGGATAATGAATACAAACAGTTGAAAGAATTCATTAATAATTGTTGGAATGATTCTGAGGGGACAGCATTACATAAACAATATTTGTCAGTAAAGGAAGAACTTAGTTTACAGGGGGATAAGGTTTTGAGAAGGAATAGGATTGTTCCACCGACTTTGTTGAGGTCGAGATTGTTGAGAATTGTACATGAAGGACATCTGGGTAGGAGTTTGACTAAGCGGAGATTAAGGAAACTTTTTGGTGGCCTGAAATGGATAAGGATGTTGAGGATTTGGTGAAAGAATGTCATGCGTGTGGCAATAGCGATAAAACAAGAATTACGAGAAAAGCTCCTTTGAAATGTGTTGGGTTACCAGAAAGACCATGGGAAAAATTAGCGTTGGATGTTTTAGGTCCAATTGAGAAATTAGGGAGTGGTAATCGTTATTTGGTGGTGTTGGTAGATTACCATAGCAAGTGGTTTATGTGTAAGTCTATGGGTGAAGTCACCACTGCCAATGTGATCAAATTTCTGAAAGAAGTTTTTATGGAAGAAGGCGTGCCTAAGACTCTAGTGACAGATAATGGCGTTCAATTGGTATCGTCAGAAATGAGTAGTTTCTTGAGTAGCCTTGGGATATCTCATATTAGAGTTGCCTTATTCCATCCACAGGCTAATGGACTTGTGGAGAGGGTAACCCGTATTGTGATGGAAAGCATCCAACTTTCACTAGCAAATGGATTGTTATGGAGGGATGAGTTGAGAAGGATGATGTGGGTTCATAGAATTACGCATCATTCGTTGACAGGTATTTCTCCTTTCATTGCTTTGAAGGGAAGGGAGCCAGGTACTAAGGAGTCTCCGATGTGGCTGAGAGACAAGAATCAGGTTTGGGTGGATAGAGATGGAATGAAGTTAAGAGCACAGGAGAGTCAGTTGCGTGGTAAGTTAGGGTTTGATCACAGGAAAGCTGTTAAGGAGATAATGTTTCAGGAAGGTGACTGGGTCGTGATAAGAAGGTTTGGATTCGTGAAGAAAGGAGAGAGCACATTTTCTCAACCCCACAAGGTGATATCTGTGAATGGTACTGTGGCTTTGTTGGATGATGGTAAGAGGTGGAGTGTTGGAGATCTGTGTAAGGTATCTCATCTATAAGACGATATGAGAGTATGAGATTTTCTATCATAAGTGTACGACAATGTTATGTTATGATTCGTCTATAATTTGGTAGTTTTGTAGTTTCTTATGTTATTGTATAAATGTTCTTCAAGTGTTTTATTGTTCTTCACTTTTCAAATGTTTTCTTTTATTCGTATAAGGGGGAAGATATGTGGTAATGTATAGAATTGCTTGAGATAGCTGTGATGTAATAGAATCACAGCTATGACAGAATTCTAAATTGAACCAGTAATGGTAATGAAAGCTGAAGGTGGCTGTGTATTTATCTACTCTTGAACAAACCAACTCTAACCTCATGATTTGAAGTGAGTGGATTACTACAAATAGGTCTTGACCTCGTTTAAGTTAAAGCAATTCTGTTTGTAATTAGGTGGCTTTTTAGCTTTGCTTGTATTAGTGTTTTTCAAACTTTCATGTACATAACATGCATATGTATGCATATATGTATATGTATGCATGCATTTATATTTATATAGATATGCAGATTATATATATATGTTTATATATGTATGTATATATATATATACCCACATACATATATATAAATGCATATGCATATATATATGCATATATATGTGCATATGTATGCGTGTAGACAGTGGCAGAGGGAGGTAGAGAGGTAGAGAGGTAGAGGTGTAGAGGTAGAGGTGTAGAGGGGGGAACAACCTTTACAACGCAACTTTTACAACGCACTACACTTACAACGCATTTTTTACAATGCAAAATCCATTACAACGCATTCCATTACAACGCATGACACTACAACGCATTTTTTAAAACTACCTTTACAACGCATTCCATTACAACGCATACTACCTTTACAACGCATACCATTACAACACATAATATTACACTACACTATCCAACACTTACCCTACTGTTGCACCCCCTGGAGTTAGAATAGTAATTTTTACCCCTATACTATCCAACACTTACCCTACTGTTGCACCCCCTGGAGTTAGAATAGTAATTTTTACCCCTATACTATCCAACACTTACCCTACTGTTGCACCCCCTGGAGTTAGAATAGTAATTTTTACCCCTATACTATCCAACACTTACCCTACTGTTGCACCCCCTGGAGTTAGAATAGTAATTTTTACCCCTATACTATCCAACACTTACCCTACTGTTGCACCCCCTGGAGTTAGAATAGTAATTTTTACCCCTATACTATCCAACACTTACCCTACTGTTGCACCCCCTGGAGTTAGAATAGTAATTTTTACCCCTATACTATCCAACACTTTCCCTACTGTTGCACCCCCTGGAGTTAGAATAGTAATTTTTACCCCTATACTATCCAACACTTACCCTACTGTTGCACTCCCTGGAGTTAGAATAGCAATGTTTACCCCTATACTATCCAACACTTACCCTACTGTTGCACCCCCTGGAGTTAGAATAGTAATTTTTACCCCTATACTATCCAACACTTACCCTACTGTTGCACCCCCTGGAGTTAGAATAGTAATTTTTAACCCTATACTATCCAACACTTTCCCTACTGTTGCACCCCCTGGAGTTAGAATAGTAATTTTTACCCCTATACTATCCAACACTTACCCTACTGTTGCACCCCCTGGAGTTAGAAAAGTAATTTTTACCCCTATACTATCTAATACTTACCTTAAATGCAATTTAATATTATGCGTTGTAATGGTATGCGTTGTAAAGGTAGTATGCGTTGTAATGGAATGCGTTGTAAAGGTAGTTTTTAAAAATGCGTTGTAGTGTCATGCGTTGTAATGGAATGCGTTGTAATGGATTTTGCGTTGTAAAAAATGCGTTGTAAGTGCATGCGTTGTAAAAGTGTGCGTTGTAACGACATACATCCGTGTAGAGGCAGAGAGGTAGAGGTAGAGAGGTAGAGAGTAGTAGAGAGAGAGGCAGAGAGAGGTAGAGAGGTAGAGAGTAGAGAGCGAGCAATAGAGAGTAGAGAGTGAGTAGTAGAGAGGAGTAGAGAGTAGTAGAGAGAGTGGCAGAGAGTGAGCAGTAGAGAGTAGTAGAGTGAGTAGTAGAGAGTGAGTAGTAGAGAGTGAGTATTAGACAGTGAGTAGTAGAGATTGAGTGGTAGAGAGTAGTAGAGAGTAGTAGAGAGTGAGTAGTAGAGAGTAGTAGAGAGTGAGTAGTAGAGAGAGAGAATACGAGAGTAGTAGAGAGTGAGTAGTAGGGTGAGTAGTAGAGAGAGTAGTAGAGAGTGAGTAGTAGAGAGTAGTAGAGAGAGAGTAGTAGAGAGTGAGTAGTAGAGAGTAGTGGAGAGTGAGTAGTAGAGAGAGTAGTAGAGTGGAGTAGAGTAGTCGAGAGTGAGTAGCAGAGAGAGAGTAGTAGAGAGTAGTAGAGTAGTCGAGAGTGAGTAGTAGAGAGTGAGTAGTAGAGAGTAGTGGAGTAGTACAGAGTGAGTAGTAGAGAGTAGTAGAGAGTGAGTAGTAGAGTGAGTAGTAGAGAGTGAGTATTAGAGTGAGTACTAGAGAGTAGTAGAGAGCGAGTAATAGAGAGCAGTAGTAGAGAGTGAGTAGCACAGAGTAGCAGAGTTTGAGTAGTAGAGAGAGTAGCAGAGAGTAAGAAGTAGAGAGAGTAAGAGAGAGTAGTAGAGAGTGAGTAGTAGAGTGAGTAGTTGAGAGCGAGTAGTAGAGAGTGAGTAGTGGAGAGTGAGCAGTAGAGAGCAGTACAGAGTGAGTAGTACAGAGTGAGTAGTAGAGAGTAGTAGAGAGTGAGTAGTAGAGAGTGAGTAGTAGAGAGAGAGTAGTAGAGAGTGAGTAGTAGAGTAGTAGAAAGTGAGTGGTAGAGAGTAGGAGAGAGTAGTAGAGTGAGTAGTAGAGAATAGTAGAAAGTGAGTAGTAGAGAGAGTAGTAGAGAGTGAGTAGTACACAGAGTAGAAGTAGAGAGTGAGTAGCAGAGAGTAGTAGAGAGTGAGTAGTAGCGAGTGAGTAGTAGAGAGTGAGTAGTAGAGAGTAGTAGAGAGTAGTAGAGAGTGAGTAGTAGAGAGTGAGTAGTAGAGAGTAGTTGAGAGTGAGTAGTAGAGAGAAAGTAGTAGAGAGTGAGTAGTAGAGTAGTAGAGAGTAGTCAGTCAGTGTCAGCCAGTGTCAGTCAGCCAGTGTCAGTCAGTCAGTGTCAGTCAATCAGTGTCAGTCAGTGTCAGTCAATCAGTGTCAGTCAGTGTCAGTCATTCAGTGTCAGTCAATCAGTGTCAGTCAGTCAGTTTCAGTCAATCAGTGTCAGTCAGTGTCAGTGTCAGTCAATCAGTGTCAGTCAGTGTCAATCAGTCAGTGTCAGTCAGTCAGTGTCAGTCAGTGTCAGCTAGAGCAGCTCTGCTGATCTGGTTCTTAGGCTTTAAAGCAGCTCTGCTGACCTGGTTCTCTCTCTCCAAAGCAGCTCTGCTGACCTGGTTTCTCTGGCTCTACAGCAGGTCTGCTGACCTGGTTCTCTGGCTCTAGAGCAGCTCTGCTGACATGGGGCCATATGTAGGAAGCCAAATTGCAATCTCAAATGCTGAAATTCGCAGAATTTCAGCGTGTGCGATCGCAATTTGGTCAGTGTGCTATGTAGCACACAAAAACCCACACGCAAAATAAGGAATCGCAAAATTTGCAATTCCTTATTTTGCAAATGCATTTAAGGAGTCCAAAATTGCGATTCCTTAAATGCAATGTAGGAAGCACCCAAGTTGTGCGATTTTGGCTTAAGGAATAGCAAATTACCACCAACTTCAGGATGCTGGTAATTTGCGATTTCTTTGAAAAATGCACTTTTTTGCATGTTTCAAAGTGCCATGTGGCGCACATACTTGCCCTTAGCGCATGCATGTGCACCACATGTGCACACATGTTTATATCAGGGGTGCAAAAGGGTGTTCTATTGACACCCATGCAACCTTGAAATTGCATTCTCAATTTGCGATTCTCTAATTGAGTATTGCAAATTGAGAATGTCTTCCTATTCATTCCTATGGGCCTGCTAGCCCATAGGAATGAATGGAAAGGTATTCCTTATTTGCGAATCTCAATTTGCGATTCGCAAATAAGGAATAGGTGGGAATCGCAAAATATTTTGCTAATCTTATCTACATTGCGTTTTGTGATTCTCTAATTGCTATTCCCTAAAAATCGCAATTTGAGAATCGCAAAACACCTCTTACCTACATATGGCCCCTAGTTCTTAGGCTACAGAGCTTCTCTGCTGATCTGGTTCTCTGGCTCTACAACAGCTTTGCTGACCTGGTTCTCTGGCTCTAAAGCAGCTCTGCTGACCCGGTTCTATGGCTCTAAAGCAGTTCTGCTGACATGGTTCTCTGGCTCTAGAACAGCTCTGCTGACCTGGTTCTCTCCCTCTAGAGCAGCTCTGCTGACCTGGTTCTCTCCCTCTAAAGCAGCTCTACTGACCTGGTTTCTCTGGTGCCACAGCAGCTCTGCTGACCTGGTTCTTAGGCTCTAGAGCAGCTCTGCTGACCTGTTTCTTAGGCTCTAGAGCAGCTCTGCTGACCTGGTTCTCTGGCTCTAAAGCAGCTCTGCTGACCTGGTTCTCTGGCTCTAAAGCAGCTCTGCTGACTTGGTTCCCTGGCTCTAGAGCAGCTCTGCTGACCTGGTTCTCTGGCTCTAAAGCAGCTCTGCTGGCCTGGTTCTCTGGCTCTAAAGCAGCTCTGCTGACATGGTTCTCTCCCTCTAAAGCAGCTCTGCTGACCTGGTTTCTCTGGCTCAACAGCAGCTCTGCTGACCTAGCTCTCTGGCTCTAGAGCAGCTCTGCTGACCTAGTTCTTAGGCTCTAGAGCTCCTCTGCTGACCTGGTTCTCTGGCTCTACAGCAGCTCTGCTGACCTAGTTTTCTGCACTCACGATGCACGCACACGACTTCGCGAAAATATACTTAAAAATAATATAAGTTTACTATAAGTACAAATATATTATTTTTATGAATATCTTACATAATCTCTTGCCCTAATATGTATATTAAAGACACATACATATCATTTTGGAACATATATTTTTTTTGCGGGAGTCGCGCACCCAGCGCACCCCAGCATGTATATGACGTCACGCGGGACCCACAACTGCGCAAACATCTCGTACCGTAATGCACATGTGTCGCGAATGCAAGGGAGCAGGAGTCGCAGACTGGTCGCATACCAATCGCACACATCACGTGATAATAAATGTATATGATATAACTGAAAAACACGCAGCCGTCGCACACCATACGTGGATCCTTCATTACTTTTCTAAAATGGCGGCTAGAATGCGCTCACCCACCGTGATGTGAACGCTTTGAGTGCGCGACTCCTAAAAAAATTGGAATTTTTATTTAAAAGAAAATAATATAAATATATTAAAATAAAAATGAAAACAAGAAAATTAATCAATATTTCAGTTATAATTTTTCTTTTTTTTTAAATGTTGTTGCAATTTTCAGAAAAATATAAAATTATTTAATGAATAAAATATTTATAAATAAGCAGTTAAAAAACTGTAGAAAATCAGGACAAAAAATAGGTATCACACTTAAAAATTAGCATTTAAAAAACCTTTGAAATTCACTGAAAAAAACATAGGTTTTGGAGACATTATAGTTAGAAATTAGCATTTAAAAAAGCTTTGAAATTCACTGAAAAAAACATAGGTTTCAGAGACGTAATAGTTAGAAATTAGCATTTAAAAAACCTTAGAAATTCACAGAAAAAACCATAGGTTTCAGGGATTTTATAGTTAGCTGGCCATTTCACTCATACAAAACCATAAAAATTCCTCTGTTATAGTTAGTTCTGCTAACTATAACTTGCGCGCCCGCAATGCACTGCTGATGATGTCACATATTGCATCATTCATGACATGGTCAGTGACATGACTGATGACATCACTGCTGACATCTCAAGTGACATCACTAATGACATCATCCACGTGACAATCTGATACACCTCATCATACACTAGTATAACCGTTCATCACTCACTGTAAAATACAGAGTACCATATTTGAAACCATTGACACACCAATACCAGTTACTGCATACCAACTCACTGATTCCTAAGTCTACACACACAACTACCCATTCAGCAACGGAATCATTTATACATGCAGTCACTAATTAATAGAACACTATCAGAAGCACTTATACACATATATAGACATTGACACATTAGCAGTCATCTTAGTCGGTTATGCAGTCCTCCTACTCACTCATGAAAAAAATTAATCACACTTACATTTACTCACTTACACAATTATCCAACAACACCTCATTTATTCAAACACATAGTAACTCACAGTTAATATGTTAAAAAAGCACCATTACAATTATACACTCATTCATATAGTTACTCTCACAATCACTGACTCTTACACACACTTATTTATATACACCAACTCTCCCATACAATGCCTTTTATTTATTTACTTTGTTGAAGATGTACAACTAAAACATATATTCGCTCGCCAAAACACAAATAAATACACTAAGTCACCCAAACAACTGTTTCCACATGCACTCTTAAACCTATACACCTAGTCAATCAACCATTCACACATCTATGCATAGAGTTACAGACACCCCATCCAACCACACACAAACTCAGTGTCCCATACAAATACTCACCCAACTAATCAATAATAATATACACACTCATGTAGTTAGTGACCAACTGATGCAGCATGTTATACAACAACAGAGACAGTGCTGCACACATTCACATAGTTTAGTTACTAATCCATGTATTAGGTGAGACACTTTTAATGACTCACTTAAGCAGAAAGTCAGACAGCTACTAAATCCTCCATCCAGACAGTTATATATCCACTCTATCTTCAATACAGATTGGTATATATATAATACATATTTGAATTTCAAACTAAACCACATTCACTGGATGATGTCATCAGTGATGTCATCAGTGATGTCATCAGTGATGTCACTGACCATGTCATGAATGATGCAATATGTTACATCATCAGCAGTGGAATTTCTATGGTTTTGTATGAGTGAAATGGCCAGCTAACTATAAAACCCCTGAAACCTATGGTTTTTTCTGTGAATATATATATATATATATATATATATATATATATATATATATATATATATATCAACAAATCCGTAACGTCTCTGCTATCCTGCTATTCACGGACACGGACCACAGGTATAATGTCGTTTTCTTTATTTCATTGATGCCGCCATAACGCGTTTCAACTCATCCGAGTCTTGATCACATGGTGACGTTTTTTTACAATCATTGCATTTTTAAAGTGACATAGTGTTTGGTGATAGGTTCAAACATTGCACATGATAATAGATATAAAGGAAATACTTTATCAACAGAGAGTATTTGTTCATTTAGAAAGACAACATATTTGTTTGCAAAAGATAATAAAATATATAGTTACATAGTTCGAAAATTTCCGAATCCATTTGCTCACATTTCTAAATGTGTGTATGTAAGGCATATAAAAGTCCTTTGGCATGACCGTAAATACTTGCCTAAATGCAGATTTAAAACCACTCTTAAAATTTAGCGGTAATTTGCACCAATGAATATGTGCGTAAATGCAGATTATTTTACATGCCTATTAGTCTGACATTTCCGTCCATAGGTATATAACTAAAATTGGCGCTATAAAGAAATCGTGCAGAATATACAAATTATCTGCCCCAGTATCAAGGATCTTGTTTTCAAATTGCAAACATTTCAAATCATATTATTACTGTTGTCTATTGTATGTCATTATATTGCAGTTCATTTTATCCCATTTATAGTTTATATTATCAAATCATTTTTCCCGTATTGCCCTAAAGTTGGCTTTGTGTTGTATATTTGCCATATTGATTTTGTTTAATTTTAATAAAGTTTCCGTTGCTCGCATCAATGCGGTAAGCTGCCAGACACTATTAATTCATAGTGTTGTATTTTCTCATTCTTGCTCATGTGAGCATGGTATGGGCTAATATTGGGGTCTTGGGAATATGAATTTTAATGTGTGCAATGTGCAAAATGTGAAAAATATGTGCAAAATACAAGTGTTAAAAAATTGAATGAATAGTAAAACTGATGTGTTGTTTAAAAAAACTAATTATAAAAATAATTTTTGTATGTGTATGGATAGTCGATGCATATGCTATAATCGTTTAACATATGTTTAAATAGTGTGTAGCTGTATATTATTGCTACATATGATTTTGTACTCCTTTGTTCGATTAGCAATTGAGGTAAATTGAGATGAAAACATATGTTGTTCGAAGGTCTCTTATGTGGATTTATTTGATAGAAATACATATCTCAAATATATTATGCTATGCAAAACAAATGTCTTGATATATAAATATATAAATATATATATATATATAAATATATAAAAAAATATACTTAAAAGAGATATATTTACCAATTAAAAGTTTTTCCGTTAAGACTTCATATATTAGAAAAAATCCTTAAAATAATGCTGATATCAAGAGTTGTGCAGGTTGTGTAAACAATCTTTTAAATACAAGTGTATAAATCCTCTGTAACGTTTAGACCTCCTGGGGTTTTCGTATCTAATTCCAATATGTATTGAGTCTCCAGTTTTCTCAGCTTAGCTTCCCTGTTACCACCACGCCTGCTTGGTGGTACTGAGTCTATTAAAAAGAATTTTAAGTCCTGGCTATTGGAATTATGATACTCGCGAAAGTGTCTGGCTACAGGATATGTATTGTCGTGGTTATTAATAGCTCTAATATGTTGCAGAATTCTTTTGTGAGCCTGTAGCTTAGTGCTACCAATATATTGTAGCTTACAGGGACATATTAGAACATATATAACATATTCTGTCTTGCATGTGAGAAGTTTTTTTATTTTGATTTCCTCTTTGCTAAACGGTGTTGTATAGGATTTTTTGTTTACACCCAACTGGCACGCCTTGCATGTTTTGCATTTAAAAAATCCATTGTGTGTTTTAAGCCAACCGCAAGTTTCAATGACCTCAGGAGTAGTAGATACCAACTGATCCCTCATGGATGTAGCTCTCTTGAATGTGATGGATACCTTGCTGGGCAAAGACTGTCCTAGAATTGGGTCACTTAGTATCAGGGGCCAATTACTCTTGATAATATTGCAAAGTTCTTTGTGTTGTTTATTGTAGTCCATGATGATTCGAAATTCATTTTTTGTATTGTCATCAATTTGATTTATATTTGATGACTGTTGCTCTTTCGATTTGGGTTTAATTAAATCTGATCTATCTTTATTCATGGATTTATCAATGGCCCCCTCTATTGTCCTACAAGAATATCCCCTAGCCAGGAATCTATTCTTTGCTTGATCTTGTGCTTGTTTGAGGGCACTTTCATTGCTGTTTATTCTCCTGAGTCTTAGCATTTCCCCATAGGGGATACTATTGATTAAATGTCGAGGATGGGCACTTGAGTTATGTAGTGTAGAATTACCCGCTGTCTTTTTGCGATATAGTTGGGTTTGGATCTTTTTATTATCAATATAGATGTTGGTGTCAAGGAAATTAACAGATGTGTTGTTGATAATGCCTGTAAAATGTAAGTTCAAATTGTTACTGTTGATCTGGGTTAGGAAATTTTGTGCCTCCTGTTCACTACCCCTCCATATAATGAATAGGTCGTCGATGAAGCGTAACCAAATAATGATGTTATTTTTCATGTTTTCCTTATAGTCCCTAGCGAGAACCAGCTCCTCCCACCAGCCCATATGTAAACAGGCATAGCTGGGGGAGAAGCTGGCTCCCATGGCTACACCCATTGTTTGTTGAAAGTGCATATTGTTGAACATAGATACATTATTTGACAAGCAGAATTCAACCATATCTATTAGCATAATACTGTGTTCTGTTAATTCTGATAAGTTAGATTTCAAGTAATATCTGAGAGCATCCAGACCGTCTTTGTGTTTGATACTCGTGTAGAGTGATGTGACATCAAGTGCCATCATCACATAGTCATCTTGCCATTCCACATCCTTTAATTTATATAAAAAGTCACTTGTGTCCCTTACATAAGATGCTAGACCTTGCACATGGCTTTGTAAATAAAAATCCACATATTGTGAAGTATGTTCCAACAGACTTCCACGGGCCGATATGATTGGCCTGCCCGGTGGTTTGTCCTTATGTATTTTAGGGATGAAATACATTGAAGGTGTGATATGAAAATCATTTCTTAAAAAATTGTATTCATCTTTCGTTATTGAGCCCTTAGTTTTCCAGGACAACAGCTTTGCATAGTAATGTTGGTATATTCTTTTTAACTCAGTACCGTTTACTTTTTTGTAACATACAGTGTTGTTGAGTTGTGACATAGCTTCCTTATGATATTCAGTCTTATTCCAAATTACGATATTGCCTCCTTTGTCAGCGTTTCTTATGACTATTGAGGGATCATTTTTAAGTCTTGACATGAGTTTATGGTATTCCATTGATTGTGTATTGCCTTTACTCTTTCTATTTTGTACCTTATAGTGCAATTTTTTGATTGCCCCGATTAGGTGCTCGTTGAAAACATCAATCGAATCCCTCAGATTAACAGGTGTAAATGTAGATTTTGCTTTAAATGGTGATGGAATTGGTGCTCTCGCCGGTCTGGTACTGTTATCAACCAACCCTGGTGTTGCATCATTGTCCATTTGCGCATTGCTTTCTGACCATAAACTGTTCAGAGTGTCCAGTAACGATGATTCCAGATTATTTGTATTTTGTGCTGTTCTTGCCTCGTCCTCCGTGGCTGCATTGTCTGTCACATTATTATGTCTTGTTTTTTCTTTAATTTCTTTTTCTTTGTTTTGTATCAGAAAATGCTTTTTAAGTTTTAACTTTCTTATGCTTCTGTAGACATCCATCCTGGTTCTTGAGTAATTAAAATTACTTTCCGGACAAAATGATAAACCCAGGCTAAGGATCTGTTCTTCCGCTTTGGATAAGTTAATATTTGCCAAATTGATAATAGTCTGGTTAGATTCCTTATCTGTAATTATTTCCTCTGCCTTGTCTCCTGGGATTTGATGGTGCGTAGTCGCGCTTTGCGCCTCTGCCTACGTTTGAAGTTTCTTGATTTCCGGTTTGTTGGACTCTTGGACGCAATGTTTGCCGTCTGTCCATGCATAAAAAATTAATCTCGTCACCCGGTTCAGGTACTGGTTCTGAGATGTTTGCTGTTTTATTTCTTAACTCTGAGTCCGAGCCGCTGTCAATAGCTGAGCTGAGGTCTGAATTGGATGTTTCAACTGCTTGTTTGTTGCTTATTGGTGTCTCCTTTCGTTGGTCATTCCTTGTATTTACTTTGGTACGTCGTATTGCATCATATTTTCTTGAAAAAGTGAAAATATGTCCCAATTCATAGTCATTTTTATCTCTTTTAAATTTATAGGCTTTTCGTTCCTTTATTTTATCTTCCTCCTTTTTGAGGTATGTCGTCATTTCTTTATGTAGCTTTTCCGTTTGTGCTTGATTTGTCTCCGTTTTTTCCTGATTTGCAATTTCCTCATTAAGTTTGTCAATTTGCTCCAGTAGAGTAGCACGATCAATTTCTGCATATTTGATTAAAATCAAAACTAAGTTCCTGGAGGATTCTAGGTTGCATTGCGCCCATTCCTGCATCATTTTCGGGTTCGGGTTTTCATAGCTTGGTGCTATGAAGATCCTCAATCCACGAGGTATACGCCCTGCATCAATGTATCCTTGTAGGGACTTTGTTTCCCACCATTTACTTTGTTCCTGGCGCATGTATTTCTCCAATTGTTTGAATTTATCCTTTAAAGTATTGTTACTTTTGTTGCTAGTTTCATTGTGTGTTTGTGGTATCGATTTGGTAGCAACTGCATCGCTAAACATTTCTGAAGCTGCTGCTTCTCTGTCTCTAAACGTGTCTCCGGACATCATAATTGTATGATAATAAATGCACGCCTTTTCGAGGTTTTTAAACCTATTTTGCTTGTTTAACCTCGTGTGCGTGTAAGACAAAGCCGCTAGCCCCTTATGCACGCCGTTAATCGCCTACCTTGTCATGCGTCTCTCAGGCTCACCGCGTCCTCCGACCCAGTTTTACCGATTTTCGCTCGACATATGGTTTTGGCTGTATTATCGCGTTGAAGGGGGGTCTGGCACTCCTAGTCCCACCGGACTTCTCGATTTCCTTTGCGTGAGCTCCGGATATGGTTTCTTTGCTGTTGCCGACCTTTGGTGTAGCGGGGGCCCGTGTAGAGCCGGGTGAAACCTCCCGGTTCAAATATCAACAAATCCGTAACGTCTCATATATATATTTTCAAATGCAAAACATGTAAATCATGTACACATGGCATGAATATGAAAAAATATAAGGATGCACTTAGTGATAAAGAACATCAAATCAGCAAGGTACTTACATGTAAGACTGAGTTTGCAATATACGTTTTACAGTGTCCCTGCGGACTAAAATATGTGGGAAGCACGAAACACGCAGTGCACAAACGTATATTGCAACATCTCCGGGCAATAGTAAATCAAGATAAAACTTACCCTGTTGCAAGGCATTTTAAAGAACATCACCACAGTGACAACCAGGGCCTCAAGTTTTATGTTATAGATGCAGTAAATGCCAGCAGAAGAGGACGTGACCGTGAGTCCAAGTTACGTAAACTAGAAACCAGATACATTTTGCAACTGGACTCGAAGCATCCAGGAGGCCTCAACATTACAGAAGATCTGCACACAAGTTTATCTTAAATTAAAGTGGTGATTATTTATTTTTGATAGTAGATCCCTTTGGGGACCTTTTTACTTTCTTACATATTTATTGTTTTATCCATATACAGTAGATTTGGTGGAGTATATTTATGCTCTTTTTATATGAGACATACACTAGCTGAACACATATTGTTTGTCTCATATATAGACGTATAAGTCTTTACCACTTTCTAGAAAACCTATATGGATTCCAGGATTGGACCATATATCCATTTTCAACATGTATGCAATACTTCTGTCATTGACCTAAGTGAGCACCCCTCGAGCTAAGTGGTTCTCCATTCGGATAGTGATTACATTCATGCTTTATAATTTTTTTAATTATTTACTAGCACAAGCTATTTTGAAATAGTATTAACTAAGTATAGCTGGGTTAGTTGGTCCCATAATCCACGAAAGAGAATATGACATATACATATATATTTTATAACACGTAACACAAGGGTTCCAGGTTTTTCTAAACAAACAACAATATGTGAGAAAAGATCTATACATTATAGAATAATAATATAAAAATAGTTTTTAGGGGGTAGATACGCAATCTTGCAATGAACAGAGAATATGAATATGTGCATTTAATCAATTGTAGTATTTAATACACAGACAATTTGGTTCAAAATGTTTTAAGTTCATTTGCACATATTTATAGAAAATAAGTATGCGAGTAATGTGTTCTGGCATAATTTACTCATCAGGTATTTAACCCATGATTGTACATAAAAAAGACTAGACATAATTTGTAATTATTGGATTTAACCAATGATTACACACAAAAGAAGATTTAACTAAGGTACACAGCATCAGACCGCTCTGTTTATAATCGGGTGGTTGAACATCAAAGCGATCTTCGCACAACATGAGGTGTGCCCCACAGTTGTGAATTTTAAAGATGCTCTGGTACATTATATTATTAGAGGCAATTCCAGTTACAATGACAGGGAATTGCGGAGCCCCTAATATTCACGCTTTAATGGGGGAACTCCCATAATTGAAAATCAATATTATGTTCTATTCGACTTTTATACAGATTTGCACTACTTGCTGATTTGCACAATTGTTTTTAATTGAAATCAATTGTATAATATCTGATGAATGAAACAATTTTAACATGTGTGATACCTATAATGTATTTGAAAATGCAATGTTAACACATGACCACGCAACAGTATTTTCTCTACCTCTATTTAAAAATTCAATCACATGTTTGAACTTTGAACCCTGAATAATTCGCACTGTCACTTTAAATCTTGTGGTCTAACTCATTCACATTGTCATGTGAACAAGGCTCGGACGAGCCGAAATGTTATGGCGACATACCGCACGAAATAAATCTTTTGCACGAATTACCTGGTCCGTGTCCGTGAATGCTTTGAGGCTGATCTACGGATGTTGGTGATATATATATATATATTCACTTAAAAAACCATAGGTTTCACACATGTTATAGTTAGCTGTACATTTCACTCGTGAAAAAACCAATGAAATTCCACGTTATAGTTAGATCAGGTAACTATAACTTGCGCGCCCACAATAAACTGCTGATGACGTCACATATTACATCACTCATGACATGGTCAGTGACATCACTCATGACATCAATGATGACATCTGAAATTACACATTGTGGATTGCGGTCGCGCAAGTTATAGTTACCTGATCTAACTATAACGTGGAATTTCATTGGTTTTTTACGAGTGAAATGTACAGCTAACTATAACATGTGTGAAACCTATGGTTTTTTAAGTGAATTTGCAAGGTTTTGTAAATGATAATTCCTAACTATAACGTGTGTGAAACCTATGGTTTTTTCAGTGAATTTGTACGTTTTTTTAAATGCTAAGTTATGTATTTATTTTGTATTTTTTTTTCTGGTTTTTCACTGTGCGCGCAATGTGGGCGCTCGGTGCGCTTCGCGCACCGAGCGCCCACGTTGCGCAGTACATGCCGTGCGCGCCTAGCCTTTTTTTACACAGTAACATTTGTTTTTTTCTCCCTTGTGGGTCCTTTAATTTATTTAATAAATGTGATTGTTACTTCTTTATTTTTTTTTTTTATTTTTTTTTGCCGTGCGCGTACCGTAAGCTTACCGTACGCGCACTCTGCGATTTTTTTTAAAAATTATCAAATGTATTTTCCGTACTTTTGGGACCTTCTTGGACCCCCTGACAAACACTAGGGGGTCTGCAACTCTCTTCGTTGCCCCCTTTTCACGTTCCCCACCTTTGTTTCTCAGTGCGAGAGACAGAAAATGGCGGCCGACACTTCCTGATTTTGACCGATTCGAATGTTTACATTCATGTAACCACCAATCAGAATTGAGCTCGCGCACGGCACAATACGCGTACGGTAAGCTTACGGTAAGCGCACGGAGCGCGCTTACAGATATATATATTGATTTAAATGCTATTTTCTCAGGACCTACTGAACAGATCTACACCAGACCTACAAATGGCACATCCTTGACCTGAGGACTACCTCTCTGCCAAATTTCAAGTAATTCTGTTCAGCCGTTCGGGCTGTAGCTCGGACTAAAGGTCCTATGGGAAAATGCATGGTGAAAACGTGTTTTGGGACCCCCCTTTTTTCTCAGCCCCCGCTTGACGAATCCCCCCGAGACTTTCAGGGTAGGAGCGGAGGGTAGCGCCCCATTAGTTTTGAAAATTTCGCGAGGATTGGTCGACCGGCGCCAAAGTTATTCCAAATAGAATGTTGCGGATTTCCTATGGAAACACGGTCCTAACTATAACTATCTACTGGCGACCGCCAGTAGATAATATATATATATATATATATATATTCACTGAAAGAACCATAGGTTTCAGGCACGTTATAGTTAGAAATTAGCAATTAAAAAACCTTAGAAATTCACTGAAAAAAACATAGGTTTTAGGGAAAGTTATAGTTAGTTGGACATTTCACTCGTACAAAACCATAGAAATTCCCCCGTTATAGTTAGTTCAGCTAACTATAACTCATGCCCCCGCAATGCACTGCTGATGACGTCACATATTACATCACTCATGACATGGTCAGTGACATCACTGATGACATCACTGATGACATCTCAAATGACATCACTGATGACATCACTGATGACATCATCCATGTGATAAATTGAAGCATCTTCTCACACCCTAATATAACCTTTGATACACACACTCTAAATTACAGACTGCCATTCTCAAAACCATAGACACTCCAACACCAATAACTACATACCCACTCACTGATTCTTAGGTTTACACACACATCCACTCTCTCACCCGTACAGTCACTCATACTTATGGCCACTCAGTACAGGACTATCATATGCACTCATACACCTATATAGAAACTCACACACCGCCACTCATCCATAGAGGTACTCACACACCTAGTCAGTCATGCAAATAATTAATCACACTGCCATTTAATCACCTATACAGTTACACACACACCAGCTCACTTACTCATACAAATACTAGCACATACTTATGCTCTTATACAATCACTGATACAAGCACAGACTCATCCATACAGCCACTTTCACAATCACACACTTTAAGTTATAGCCATTTATGTACTCCAACACACATATATACTGCCTTTCACATATGTTGTTACTCACACATTTACAAGTGATATATACATTCACTCACTAACACACGTATACACACACTCACCCTCCCATACAGTCCATCACAGATGCACTCTTGAAACCACGCACCCAGTGAATCACCCACTCACACATCTATGTACAGAGTCACACTCACCCCACCCACACAAACACTCAGACACCGATACAGATAACCAGACAACCAATCAATAACCCATATAGACACTCATGTAGCTATTCGCAAACCCATGCAACTGCTTACACACCAACAGACAGATGGATACAGACATTCACACAGTTTGGGCGATTGCAGATATTGCAGACCAGTTCGCAAGACACGTTGCTCCCAGTGCGGCCCACCCAGACCACGCACCATCGCAGGGTTCGCACACGCTGTGTGCTTCAGGTACTACTAGCTAACTGCACCATAAGTCATCGCCACGTGGCCTTATCAACGCAGAATTCATTAGACAAAACACATCGCTCCCAGTGCGGCCCGTGGGGACCACGTCTCATCGCAGGGTGTGCACACGCTGAGTACTCCAGGTGCCACTAACTGTGCAGCTCAACTCAATGCTACGTGGCTGTGCGCCCATCCTGACCACTGCCTCCGCCCTACACTGGAGTTACATGGTTCACAATTCAACATTAGTTGTGATGCAAATTGTGTAAGAGACTATAATGGGTTAAGAAGACCAAATGCTCCCAAACTGTGCAGCTCAAGTCAACGTCACCTGCCGGTGGGCCTTTGCTGACCACTGCCTCCGGCCAACACTGTGGAAGACTGGCGACACGTGGTGCCAACTAACCCTGTTCAAAACAAGCCAATCCCACATGTGTAACTGTGTCCGGAGTCCTCAATGGCAGCAACCACAGCACCAGACTCCCTTCGATCACTGAGGGGTATTTCCACATGGAAGACCGGTGACATGTGGTTCCACTGAACCTGTACTACGCAAGGTTTGTTTGGGTCACCAACGTATGCATGTGGCTGTGGACCCTAGCTCACCGCTACCTCTGCCCTACACTGTGGACGACCGGCAACAAATGTCCTGATTCCTGAATGGGAGTGACGCCAACTTGCCAGCGACCACAGCACCAGACTCCCTTTGATTAGTGTGGCATATTTGCATATCGAAGTCATCAATGTGGAAAGTATTGCCGACGAAAAGATAACGCAAAAGATACATTTTACACAAACTGTCGATTTCCCTTTCCACGTCCAGTAATTTCCAACGGAAGAGTGAACAGTTTTATGTCAGCAATGAGACATACCATCACTCGAAAATCACCCAAAAAACGTATAATTTAAAAAGAACAGAAGCATCGAAGTACAGTAATGATTACAATACGGAGATTTTGAAGATGTGAAATGCAAATATGAACATACAATATGATGCAAATAACTCAATTGCTGTTTCTCACTATGTCACGTCATATATTACCAACTGTGAGAAGACAGAATTGAAAGAAATCTGGGATGAAATTTCACAGGAGAAGACACTTAGGAAAAAAATGTACAGCTTCAGTTTGAAGATACTTTCACATCGAGAAATTGGATCCTACCAATGTTCGGATGGATAGACATCTGCAAGTTTATATTCAAAGTTAACAGGAACCATCTGGATAAGTCTAGGTTTTCCTGTGGCACAAAATCGAGTTTTTATATAAATGTTGTAAAACAAATTTGTGATGATATAGACTTACGTTTTTTTGCTAGTCAAGAAAACTGTGCAGAAAATAACAGTTGGATATGTCTAGGTGTTGATCAACAAAAGGAAGATGAATGAAATGAAATGAAAATGGGTTTTTATAGAGCGCGTGTTTGCCGTGGGTAGTTCTAATAATAACCGGGCCACCACGTTCTGCAGGGTCTGAAGTTTATGAATCACACTTTTTTTTGCTCCAATGTAGAGTGAATTACAATAATCAATTTTTGACAGGACCAATGCCGTGACAACCATTTTCCTCAAAGACATAGGACTAAAAGGAAGAATTTTCTTAAGAATTTTAAGTGTATAGAAACAAGAAGAGGTAATGCTGTTGACTTGGTCAGATAAGGAAAGATGGTCGTCAATCAGGACTCCAAGATTTTTTACCTTCTTTACGGGCTGGGGGCATTGGCCCTGCTGTCGCGGGCCACCAATTGGAGTTCCAAAGTGAGGTGTCCCCTCTGAACATAACCACTTCCATCTTCCCGGTGTTCAATTTTAAACAATTATTCTGCATTCAGCAAATAATCTGACTCATGCAGAGTTTAAAACGTTCTGCCACAGTCTCTGGAATTGTGGTTAATGAGACAACAATTTGCGTGTCATCCGCGTAACAGATGGCCTTGAAACCAAAGGAACGAATAAGTTCAGCCAGTGGGGTAACATATATATTAAATAGGGTAGGTGAAAGTGCTGATCCCTGAGGCACCCCACATGGCATAACAAAATGAGAAGATTTGTGCTCATCTAACATCACAGCGTGTTGCCTGTTAGTCAAATAAGAACGAAGAGTATCTGCAGCTTTATCCATAATCCCTATGTCCGCCAACCGCAGAAGAAGTATGCGGTGGTCCACCATATCAAACGCGGCGGATAAATCAAGCCTTACCAGTACGGCCTTTCCACCCTGGTCTAGTTGTATACGTAGACTTTCAGTAGCTGCAGTTAATGCAGATTCAGTACTATGCTGTGGCCTAAAACCATGTTGTGCTACATCCAATTTGTTATTGGATTCTATAAAGGACCGCAATTCCTCATTTAGTACCTTTTCAAGTACTTTAGATGGAAATTGTAGACATGTAATAGGACGATAGTTAGCGACTTCAAAGGGATCAAGAGTTGTTTTTTTTAAAATAGGTTTTATCAAGGAATTTTTCCAATCCACTGGAAAATGTCCTGAATTAAGAATGTTATTCAGTAGGGGTGTCAAATGTTTTGCTATGGTATGGGAGACCATATGAAGGACCGTAACAGGACATGGATCTAGAGGAGAACCTGATTTGATTGCCAGGATAGTTTTTTCAACTCTATCCTGTCTGAGGGGACCACACTCTTTTAAAGAAACTTGTATATCAGGTACATCCGTCTTAGAAACATCTTGTCTAACATCATTCGTGGCAGTAGAGAATTCCTCGTAAACTTTGATCACTTTGTCATGAAAAAATTTGGCAAGTTTGTCACAGAACTGTTTTGTTGTGCTAACTGACTTTGCATTACCAAAGGTAGCCAATTTAGTGACTGTCTTAAATAATTCTCGGGGAATATTTTAGAGGCCATAATTTTATCCGCAAAATACATAGATTTTGCCTCATTTATGGCTTCTTTATATACTGCTAACGCCTCTCTATAGTGTGTTTTTCCAAGCTCTGAATATTCCTTTCTCCAGAGTCGTTCTTTAGCTCTGCAAATTTTCTTTAAGTTTTTTAAGTTAGAATTATACCAAAGGGCTGAGATCCGGGGCTAGCCTTGAAGCAGCCTGTTCGATTCAGCGGTAGTAAAGTGCTGCTGCTTGGTCCGGGCCAGTGTCAAAGTCAGGGTCCATTAAAGGGCTCTGTGACTGCAATGCAGCTTTAAGATCAAGACTGCTTATATGTTTCCAGGGGCGTACAGCCCCTGTTCTGTTTGGACCTAGAGTTCTATTTGGAGTCCGTTTGTAGGAACTTCAAAAAAGACAGCACTGTGATCGGTCCAAGGCAGGGGTAATGTTTTAACAAACTTTGTCTGATGATGGTTAGTAAAAATACCATCCAAGGTATGGTTGGCCGTATGTGTATGGCTGGTAACAATTTGCTTCAAACCTAAACTGAGAAACCTATCCAGTAACTCCCTAGTATCGGCGTTTTCCGCGGATTCTAAGTGAAAATTAAAATCACCCAGCACTGAAAAATTAGAATGTACCATACAGGATTCCATAACCGTCATGATGGCTTTGATAAAAGTGTTTCTGGGCCTGGGTGGTCTATAGACTAGAAGTCCGTTAAAAACATCAGTATTAGTAACTTTAAAACTAAACAGAATAGCCTCCTCTTTAAACTGAGGAATATCTGAGAAAGTAGCTTTAATGTGTGAACGATATGCGATAGCCACCCCTCCCCCCCTTTGACCTATCCTATCGATTCTAAATAGGTCGTAGCCCGAAGGTACGGCCACATTTAGGTCAGGTTCAGAGGCACTGTGAGTCCAGGTCTCGGTAAGAAAAAGTATATCAGGCATATGTAATTCAAGGAAGTCCGCAAGTTCATAACTGTGCTTGGGAAGGGATCTGGTATTCAGTAGGACAGCCGTTAAGGTACGCTTTTTACCAAAACGTGTGTCAGACTGAATGTGATCAATGTTGTTTGAAAAATGGAGAACATAAGACCCATTTCTCAAAACGAAACAGCACGTAGGACAGCAAACGTCCTGAGAAACATTGTTGAAGTGGATAGGACGACATTTGATTCCATTACCTTTGTTCCGGATGTTCAGCAGAGCTGCTTTATCATATTTAATTGTATGATTTTGGCCAGGGAGAGGGGCGCAGACGGGCTTGCCTTTGGCGCGCCTTTGGCGCGCCAGCAGCGCGGTCGCAAGAGCATGCCCTTTATAGAGTGGCGTGTATGAAGGAACTCAACTGCTAGAGTGCTAACCTAACAAAATGGCGGCCCGCTTAAAGATAGCGGGACCGTCGCAAGGACAAGTAAAGTACGTTTAAGCAAAAGCTGTGAAAAACGAGCCCCCGGTAACGCACAAATTCGCAATTCATTCACAGCTTTCCACACAATATAAGTGCAATGTTAGAGTAACATTTCCCAAATAAACAAAGTATTATACATCAAATTAAAACTTTTTCGTTTTTGAATAATTTAAAACTGGCGAGTAAGTAGAGCCCCCCGAGCTGTTCAATTCCCAAATTGAAGAACTTTGGCAAGATAATACTGTTGTGAAGTTTGAAAAAGAAATAAAAGTAGTTTCTGGTGAAAATCACAACTATGTTTATATTTATTGCCGACGTACTCATTATAAAATTCAAACTAGGAATGTAGATGTACTACCACTAACCCTGTTCAGCACAAGTCGATCCCACATGAGTAACTGTGTCCTGAGTCCTGAATGGCAGTCACCTCAAGTCCGTGGCAGCAAACACAGCACCACACTCATTTCGATCACTGAGGCATATTTCGATATGCAAGGCCAGTGACACGTCGCCCCACTAACCCTCTTTAACACAAGCCGATCCCACATGTGTAACTGTGTCCTGAATGGCAGTGATCCCAAGTCCGTGGCAGCAACCACAGCAGCATACTCTCTTTGATCAGTTAGACATATTTCCATAAGCAACGGCGGCGACACGTGGTGCCAATAACTCTGTTCAACGCAAGCCAATTCCACATGTGTAACTGTGTCCTGAGTCCTGAATGGCAGTGACCCCAACTGCGTACCACCACACTCCCTTTGATCAGTGAGGGGTATTTCCATATGCAACTACAGACTCCAGTAGGCAAGTAAGTATCACAATCCTACACCCTACATATTATCCTTTTAGTATCCTTGCTTCAAGAACTTTTTTTATATCAGTTATAGCTTTACTACAATGACCAAATTAATCTTCAAGTGAAAACTAAAATGGAATAGCAGTCTACACTGCAGGCAGTACAGCTCGCAATTCCATTTTTAAATGCTAATTTCTAACAAGATTGTACAACACTTCGTCAGTGTATTCTATACTTATTTCATCTTTTCATCATACGCCTACACTGCACTCACTAGAGCTCCCAATGGAAATTATTTCTTCAGTCATTAACTACAGAGTCCACTAGGCAAGTAAGTATTACAGGTCTCAAATCTACATATTATCCTTTTAGTATCCATTCTTCTTGAACATTTTTTATATCAGTTATACCTTTAGTACAATCACCAAATCATTTTCAAGTACAAACACTCAGCAGTCTACACTGTAGGCAGCAGACCTCGAAATTTGAATTTTTGGACACTTGGTGCCAACTAACACTGTCCAACACAAGCCGATCCCACGTGTGTAACTGTGTCCTGAGTCCTGAATGGCAGTGACCCCAAGTCCATGGCAGTCACCACAGCAGCAAACTCTCTTTGATCAGTTAGACACATTTCCATATGCAGTGACCCAAAACTTCATGGCAGTGGCCACACCACCACACTCCCTTCGATTAGTGAGGAATATTTTCATATTGAAGGCTGGCGACAAGTGGTGCCACTGAACCTGCACTACGCAGGCCGGTGAGGCCACCAACGTATGCACGTGGCAGTGGGCCCTTGCTCACCACTACCTCTGGCCTACACTACGATCAGCAGGCCTCACAATTCAGATAGAGTCGTGATTCCACATGATGCAGCCCTATAGCCAAGACACATTGCTCCCAGTGCGGCCCGTCCACACCAAGCATCATCACAGGCTCATACACTCTCAATACTTCTGGTGCCACTAACCGTCTTTAACAGAAGCCGATCCCACATGTGTAACTGTGTCCTGAGTCCTGAATGGCAGTGACCCCAAGTCCGAGGCAGCAACCACACAACATACTCCCTTCGATTTGTGAGGCATATTTCGATATGCAAGGCCGGCGACACGTAGTCCCACTAATCCTCTTTAACACAAACCAATCCCACATGTGTAACTGTGTCCTGAATCCTGAATGGCAGTCACCCCAACTTCGTGGCAGCGACCACAGCACCAGACTCCCTTCAGTCTTATTTGTTGTTCTTTTCTTTAAATAATTTTTTTTATATGTAAATCTATACTTGTCTAAGACTCCTCTTTGTCCAACCGTACAGGGACACTTCTGGGCCCAAGAAGGTTGTTGGGGTATGATAGTAATGTTGGAAGAGGGTGCGTTACCTGCTGATGTGGGGAGAGGCAGCGTCAAAGGGGTATCTATCACAGAAAGAACTCCGATATGTTTTCACAAATACCTCGGACAAATGGCAGCTGATGGACTGAATCACAAAATGATTTTTCAATACTTATGTAGTGTGAGTTATGAACAGTTCGCACCCAGGCTCGTGGAGGGACAGCTGTGGCCCGTCCGCTCCACTCACAGATGCGGTATTATGAGCTGTCCATGACATTGTAGCTATCCCTGCCCTGTTCCGTCGTGCACCATGCCATGCCACGCCACTCAGATTACGTTCCGACGACGGTCCCACATACCTACCTGTCGCAGGCGTACTTGCTGTTCCTGTGCAGGTCAGTGGTCTAGTTCTCCACACCTCCCGCCCACTCCCTGAGGGCAGCTTTACCCACACACCACACCTGTCCAGCACATGCGTCACTGGCCATGTGACCACGCAAATATAATAGATCGACAACGTCACATCCTTTATTGCCGGTGCTGACTAGATGCCGGACGCTCCACGTGTCTCAACCATAAAGAGTCTTTCAAAACTTGCGCAGAAGGTTACAAGCACCCTAATCTGTATTGCCCTCAGGGGCCTACCACCCCCTTGGCGCGGACTTCAGATGCACAGGGTTAGTGCTACCCGAAGCTCATATGGCCATCAGGGGCCTACCACCACGTGGCACAAACTTAACTTCCACAGGCTTAGCGGCCCCAAAAGCTGATGTGGTCTCCGCCATTGATGACTCAGGACTCAGCGACATGTGTGAGATCTCCCGGGCCGTGGAGAAGATAATGTGGTCTCCACCATTCATGACTCAGGACTCAGCAACATCTGTGAGATCCGCGGAGAAGCTGATGTGGTCTCCGCCATTCATGATTCAGGACTCAGCGACATATCTGGGATGCGCGGAGTTTTCACGGGCACATGTAGTGCCCACTGCTGCACACTCCAGTCACACCAGGTAATTATTTGCTCAAAGATGCGCAGGGGCAGCCGTGTCTCTCTCGCTCTCTCTCTCTTCCTTCTTTTCCTTCTATCTCTCTAACTCTCTCTCTTCCTTCTACCTTTCTCACTCCCTTTCTTTCCTTCCCTCCCTTTTTCTCTCTGGCTTCTCTTTTCCTTCTCTTTTTCTCTATGTCTCTCTCCTTTGATATGCGCATTACACAAGTCCTTATTTTGTGCTTTACTTTCCAGGCTCTGTCGTCCACCTCCATGGTCCCCACAGTAGTGTTCCACCTTGTTATTTTGTATTTTTTTTGGAAAAATTTTGTTTATTACTTTATCGTTGATATATGTTAATAAAAAAATAAAGTTTGGAAAAAAAAAAAAGAATTCTGGTTGTTTTCTTAACTGCTGTGTAACTCTTTCTTGTTCGTATTACTGTTATTTGATGAAGTCCACCATGGTCTTAAATTTTGGAGGACTTATTAGATTTATCTCAACTTTACTTCCATTAAAGTGCTGATAATGAAATGCAGACTAGCCGTTCCCGTGCAAAAAGACACAAAGTGCGCCTTTGCAATTTATTCTAAATACTAACAGGCACATGCATCATCATAGGGTTTTGCGATTCCTTAATAGCGATTATTAAGGAATCGCAATTAAGGAATAGCAAAACCCTATGCATGTAGGAATCGCTAAAGAAATAGCGATTCCCACAAATTCCTTAATTGCGACTAGCAAATTGCGAGTCGCAATTAAGGAATGTCTTCCCATTCATTCCTATAGATCTCCAGGCCCATAGGAATGAATTAGAGATTGCGGGAGCAATTTGCGAGTACCAGTAGGTACTCGCAAATTGCTCCCGCAATTTCGATGGTGCAAGGGTGTCAAAATGACACCCTATTGCACCCATGTATGTTCACTCTGCACAAATGTTGCATACACACATGCTCTAAGGGCATGTGTGTGGGCAACATGAAACTTAGAAAAATGCAAATAAGTGCATTTTTCTAAGTTTTCGCAAATTACCATGAGGTCCAGCCTCATGGTAATTTGCTCACGCTAATAGCGAAATCGCTATTTTTTAAACTGTAATGCATTGCATTTAAGGAATCTCAATTAGGGATTCCTTAAATGCAATCGCTATTTAAGGAATCCCAATTTTGAGATTCCTTAAATAGCGATTTTTGCATTTGGGATGATGCATCCCAAATGCAAAAATACCGGTCGCAAAGGGGCAGATTCTGAGAATCTGCCCGTTTGCGACCGGTTTTGTGCTTGATGCATGTGCCTGTAAAATCCTGTTTTGAATTCCACTGACATAATGGCTGCACAAATAGTGTACACACAAAATCATTTACGAAACCTCATTGTATTTATATTGATTGGGAATCGGGCGTCAGGTGCTGGATCTTGACGGGATACACTGCCCAGTTCGTATATTGTCCTGCACACGCAAACAATCACATCACAACTTTCACACCTACTGCAATGCGAAACAAGTTCCAGCGATAAGCCACGTTAGCACCAGGGATTTTACACCTGCTTTCTGATGGTGTTAAACAGGACGACTACCTGCACCATGAAAGAGAACACAGCCAAGAGCCACATCAGAATACCCACAGGTGCCATAGAATAAATGAGCATGATACAGGGAAACCCATGAGGGCCACAAGACTCTTCGGAACAACTCCGGGACCGCCAACACCCCCCAAACCCGCATCTGAGCAAGTGTGTCCCTCTGGTCATTGTGTTAGCATGATAGGCACCAGCCCTACAACATCACAGTGTGCTATCACCTCTGCGTTGGCAGTGAGCCTGGACATGTAGCTACACACGCATCCTCCTGCATGCACAATAGGCGTGTGCTGGTCCGGAGTACACAGGTCAACGCAGGGGTGTGCCTATCCGACAACGGGAACGGGGTGTCTCGGACATCTCCGTGTACAGGAAGTGCGGTAAGTGTGTCTCTGTGTTCTGATGTGGCCTGCCACAAGGGCCGCAGCAGTCGATGTTGTAAAGTGGCATGCACCACCTCCAAACGGCACTGTGATGGTGTAGTTGGAATGCAGCAGCACATGCGCAAATAGGCATGACAATGGTATGCCATACGAGTGCGCGAGATACAACAGCGCACCGTACGAAAGTGTGGGAGCTCGTGGGAGGGAGGAGCAGCTGTTTGCAACGTAACAGACAGTGAACTCGCACAAGTGCCACGTGCTGGGCATCTCATCCATGATGACCACGGTCGCAGACATCTCACAACACCAACGACCCGCCTTTGTACACATCCTCTATGAATGCAGCGTGGTTTTCACTTCTATGCTCGTTCACTGGTGTGATGATGGTGAGTTGTGTGACTTGTGCTTCTTGTTGGTGTGTTTCATTTTGGCCATTGTTTGTCTATTCTTGAGCTAAAATTAATTGTGCATGTCTGCCATTCTGCCCATCTCCCCCAGTCCCCCCACTCCCTGCTTCTTCCTCTTCCTGGTGCTGTTCTGTCTATAATGTTGTTGCTCCACACATAAATACATGTAAAGAACAAATTAGAATAGTTCCTTGATTCTTTTAGGTTTCAAAACGTCTCTCTCTTGGTTTCTTTTTAATTTTCCATATAAACAGCTTTTTAAAATATTAAACGACACATAGAAGTCAGAAGTGCAACGTATTCTATCAACACACTTTCTAGAACATTCTACAACACGTGCAGGTTAAAAGTTCATCAATCTTTTTAAACTTAACCATATTTTTTTGCAACATTTTCTCAAACATTTAACGACATGTGCAGGTTAAAAGTTCACGATTGTTTTTAAGTTCGAACAGTGCCTTCCAAATGCAAGTAGCAGGTGTGGTTGAGTTGACAACTTTTATCCTATGATATGTACTCCACGTTGAAACTGCTTTTTCTTAACCAATCACAAAGATGCTTTTCCACAAAACGAATGTGCACCCTACTTTTAAAAAAGAATGCTTTTCGTCTTCCAATCACGTATCGTTTTGTATGGCAATAAAAAGTAGTTCCACATCTTTAAACATATCTCTCATTTTACCAAGGAACTGCATGAGCTACAGAGATCTTTCCATACCTTCCAGCCATACCTTCAAAATGCTAGTGTGGATCATAGGACATAGCTATATTTTCTGGTGCAAGAGGTATGCAGAACAGAGGCGTATTGACTTAGACCTAGGTTTACAAAATGTGGACATTAAATGGTTTGAACAGAGAGGATTGAAGTGGCACCAATTGTTGCCTTTGGTTAAAACCTATTTGCATCTCCAACACCCTGACCTCATGATTGTGCACTGTGGTAGAAACGACCTAGGCACATTGACTGGGGTAGGTTTGTAAATGCTTATGAAGGACACCTTTGGACAATTGATGTTACTTTTACCTCAAACTGTCTTTGTATATTCCAATATATGCCAAAGACAGAAGTGGAAATGGTCAAAACAATTTTGTCCTCAGATTGAAAAATCTAGGAAGAAACTCAACAAAGCTGTATCTGCATACCTTAGAGACCACAAAATGGGTTCCATCTACAACAACAACAACATCCGTTTTGATATGGCTGATATCTACAGAAGTGATGGAGTACACTTCACAGATCACAGAAATCGAGTTTTCCTGAATAACTTGAAGCTGTGCATCCGCACTTATATGTAGCTCCAACTAATCAACACAAGGGCTCTTTTTAGAGCCACCCTATAACTGACAACTTAGGCCCGTTATTTTAGGGCCAGGTAACGGCAACTCCCGGACCCTGGCCACAATGTATTCTCCACACAGCTGTGATGCAGCGGCCAGACCATCTGACTTTGCAGCACAGAGTTCTCTCTTTGATCACCACCTCTACTCCCCCATAGAGGTGAGAAGTTTGCGCTTTACAAATACTGTATTGATTTACCTTCGCACTCCCTGTACAACACCACCTAAGCACCATATACAAGTTGGACAAGTATGACACAGCACCCAGAGCACATGACTTCACAGCATAGCAAACACAGGCTCACGGTCTCATACCCGAGTCCATCAGCAGTTCAATTTAGCAGCATGACACTCTAGACAATACCTCACTTAATTTCCGTACCCAGCACTTTCAGACAAGTAGGGATCAGAGGTTCACCGGCTTTACCCCGAGTCCGTCAGCAGCTCAGCTTACGCCCCCAGCACCATGAGACCCATAGAATTGAGTAGTTTGCACTTTACAAATACCGAATTGATGTGATACGTGTGAATTTACCTGCGCACTCCCTGTATAACACCCCCTAAGCACCATACACAAGTTACAATGTTCGAAACAAAAATTCCTCCGAGAAGGTATAACTACATACTGACTCTACTTGGACAGATGTGGCACAGCGACCAGAGCACATGACTTCACAGCATATGACACACTGTTTGGACTCATGCTTTCATCCCTGAGTCCGGCAGCAGCTCAGCCTAGCACCATGAGACTGTACACAATACCTCACGTATTTTCCGTACCCCAGGACTTTCAGACCAGTACGGGTCAGTAGTTCGTCCTAGTAGGTATAAACACATGCTGACATTTCTTCCACAGGTGTAGCGCAGCGGTCCAGGCACATGACTTCACAGCATAGACACACAATTTGGGCTCACACTTTAATCCCCGACTCCCGCACCAGCTCACCTTAGCAGCATCAGACTCTAGGCAATACCTCACTTAATTTCCGTAGCCCAGCACTTTCACACCGCTAGGGGTGAATACTTTGCTTCACACCCCGTCTATAGCACACCCTAAATGCCCCACAGAGGTTACAGTGCTCCTACCCTCCTCTTTCCCACTTTTTTTGCCCTTTTTTCCACTTACTCGCTTCTACGGAATCACAAAATGGCAGCCAACGCTTTAGTTGCAACCGCTCGCAGCGCTCACAACCAATAAGCAGCAATCTCGTGCTCATAACGCCTCAGCCAATCAGATGGCAGAATTCCCAAATATCGATATCTGTAAATTTCGATCCTTCTCAAAAACTACTGAACGGATTTACACCAAATAAACAAAAGCGTGCTTTCTAGACCAAGACCATTCTCCTTGCCAAATTTGGGGTAATTCCGTTCACCCTTGTCTAAAGTTTCCTATGGAAATTAACATGGAGAAAACACGTTTTGGGACCCCCTTTTTTCTTGGCCCCCCTTGACAAATCACCCCCGAACTTCTCACATAGGAGCTCATGAACAAAGCTGAGCCAAAGAATTAGTTTGGAAAATTTCATGAAGATTCATCAAACAAGGCCAAAGTAATAAGCAAAACAAAAAATGCTCTACCTATGAAAACTTAGTCCTAACTATAACTACCTGCTGCCAGTAGGTAATATGTGGGTGTGTATATGTATATATATATATATATATATATATATATAAAAGTCCACATTCACCCAAGGTGCGGGGAGCACTCACGATCAGCGCGTTCAAATTTCAGGGGAGAACCAAGGTGCCACCAGCATCAGCAGAGCCTGACGCGTTTCAGGAATCCTCCCTTTTTCAAAGGCTTATCTGCTCCAGAATGAAATGCCAGCAAACAGATACCAGTCTTATTTCCCTTTTTATTCAACTCGATAACTCTCAGGTGAGTAGCAAATCAGCAAAGAATTATGGGACTGGTAGTCTGTGCAAAATACTACCCTAGTGGGCTGATGGCAGACATCCGGAAAATCAAGTTACATCACGGGTGCACCCTTCTGTTACTCCCCCTTTCCAAATAACGCCAGAAAGTTCCACAGCGCCGATCAGAGACCAGCAGCGGAACCGCCAAAGTCCGCGGCGGTGCATCCCCCGGCCGGGTCGGCCGTATTTATCAAAGTCCACATTCACCCAAGGTGCGGGGAGCACTCACGATCAGCGCGTTCAAATTTCAGGGGAGAACCAAGGTGCCACCAGCATCAGCAGAGCCTGACGCGTTTCAGGAATCCTCCCTTTTTCAAAGGCTTATCTGCTCCAGAATGAAATGCCAGCAAACAGATACCAGTCTTATTTCCCTTTTTATTCAACTCGATAACTCTCAGGTGAGTAGCAAATCAGCAAAGAATTATGGGACTGGTAGTCTGTGCAAAATACTACCCTAGTGGGCTGATGGCAGACATCCGGAAAATAAAGTTACATCACGGGTGCACCCTTCTGTTACTCCCCCTTTCTAAATAACGCCAGAAAGTTCCACAGCGCCGATCAGAGACCAGCAGCGGAACCGCCAAAGTCCGCGGCGGTGCATCCCCCGGCCGGGTCGGCCGTATTTATCAAAGTCCACATTCACCCAAGGTGCGGGGAGCACTCACGATCAGCGCGTTCAAATTTCAGGGGAGAACCAAGGTGCCACCAGCATCAGCAGAGCCTGACGCGTTTCAGGAATCCTCCCTTTTTCAAAGGCTTATCTGCTCCAGAATGAAATGCCAACAAACAGATACCAGTCTTATTTCCCTTTTTATTCAACTCGATAACTCTCAGGTGAGTAGCAAATCAGCAAAGAATTATGGGACTGGTAGTCTGTGCAAAATACTACCCTAGTGGGCTGATGGCAGACATCCGGAAAATAAAGTTACATCACGGGTGAACCCTTCTGTTACTCCCCCTTTCCAAATAACGCCAGAAAGTTCCACAGCGCCGATCAGAGACCAGCAGCGGAACCGCCAAAGTCCGCGGCGGTGCATCCCCCGGCCGGGTCGGCCGTATTTATCAAAGTCCACATTCACCCAAGGTGCGGGGAGCACTCACGATCAGCGCGTTCAAATTTCAGGGGAGAACCAAGGTGCCACCAGCATCAGCAGAGCCTGACGCGTTTCAGGAATCCTCCCTTTTTCAAAGGCTTATCTGCTCCAGAATGAAATGCCAGCAAACAGATACCAGTCTTATTTCCTTTTTTATTCAACTCGATAACTCTCAGGTGAGTAGCAAATCAGCAAAGAATTATGGGACTGGTAGTCTGTGCAAAATACTACCCTAGTGGGCTGATGGCAGACATCCGGAAAATAAAGTTACATCACGGGTGCACCCTTCTGTTACTCCCCCTTTCCAAATAACGCCAGAAAGTTCCACAGCGCCGATCAGAGACCAGCAGCGGAACCGCCAAAGTCCGCGGCGGTGCATCCCCCGGCCGGGTCGGCCGTATTTATCAAAGTCCACATTCACCCAAGGTGCGGGGAGCACTCACGATCAGCGCGTTCAAATTTCAGGGGAGAACCAAGGTGCCACCAGCATCAGCAGAGCCTGACGCGTTTCAGGAATCCTCCCTTTTTCAAAGGCTTATCTGCTCCAGAATGAAATGCCAGCAAACAGATACCAGTCTTATTTCCCTTTTTATTCAACTCGATAACTCTCAGGTGAGTAGCAAATCAGCAAAGAATTATGGGACTGGTAGCCTGTGCAAAATACTACCCTAGTGGGCTGATGGCAGAGACCAGCAGCGGAACCGCCAAAGTCCGCGGCGGTGCATCCCCCGGCCGGGTCGGCCGTATTTTAGTATTTTGCACAGACTACCAGTCCCATAATTCTTTGCTGATTTGCCACTCACCTGAGAGTTATCGAGTTGAATAAAAAGGGAAATAAGACTGGTATCTGTTTGCTGGCATTTCATGTTTTTGTATCAGTGTACGTCCCACCGGGGTTACAATCTACCACTTTTGCGGACCTGGGGCGCCTCCTCCTTGACCTCCCGGGGGGGCTTCTGGTGGTTGGGGGGGACTTCAATGCGGTGGCTTCTGGGACTATGGATCGTTACCCCCCTAGGGACCTCCCCCGGGCACAGGCGTGGCTGCCCGGCCTCTTAGATACATTGGGATTGGTAGACTGTTGGCGACTAAAACATCCCGCGCAGCTGCAGTACACCTTCCATTCGGGTGCCCATGGTAGCCTCTCGCGGCTTGATCATGTCCTTGTCCCTGCGGCCTATGCTGGGAGAGTGGGAGAGGTGCGCCATCTGGCGCGGGGTATTTCAGATCACTCCCCGCTCCTGTTGCATTTTGATGTCTTCCCGAGGGGGGAGGGCAGGGTAGCTCCAATCAATGCATGGTACCTGCACGACCCCACTATTCGTGCTGACTTGATTAAATCCTTGCAGCGGTATTTTGAGGAGAATGTGGGGTCTGTCCCTTCGGCTATCTCCCTGTGGGAAGCCTTCAAGACAGTTCTTAGAGGGGAGGCCCTCTCCTTTATCTCCCATGCCCGGAGGCGCGAGCAGGAGGAGGTGACCCGGGTGGAAGCCGAAATTACTGAACTAGAGGGTGACCTGGGGAGTGGGGTGACGGATGCCGCACTACATGTTCTACACCTTAAGCAGGCGGCCTATAGGGCCCTCGTCACGGAGGCGGCCAGGGGCCTCAGTAGAGAGCAACAGGGGCAACTGTATGATGTGGGTGATAAGGCTGGTAAATTGATTGCGTGGTTGGATAAAAAGGAGAGAGCGAATCGTGTGGTCCCGCTGATCGAGAGAATGGATGGTGTGCGTGTCACCGAGCCAGAAGACATTGTCTCTTGCTTCGCGGATTATTTCCGCGAGGTGTATTCCCCGGTTTCTCCCTGCTCGGAGGAGGATTCCCATGCCCTGCTTCGGGACATCGCGCTGCCCTCCCTTTCGGGGGAGGACAGGGAGTCGTTGGAGGCTGCTCCCACCTCGGACGAAATTGCCCTTGCCATGCGCTCGGTCGCATCTGGCAAGGCCATGGGCCCAAACGGCATCCCTATCGAGCTGTATAAGCTGCGACCGGATGTACTGGCACCCCACCTCCGCGCGATGTTCCTGGCGGCCCACTCGCGGGGCTCCCTCCCGCCGGACCAGCGTCTGGCTACAATCGTGGTGATCCACAAGGAGGGGAGACCCCGAGAACGGGTCACATCCTATAGGCCTATCTCGCTCTTGAATGCGGAGCCCAAAATCCTCGCCAAGGTGCTCGCCAACCGGCTGGTCGGCGTGGTGGGCGATCTGGTCCACCAGGACCAGTCCGGCTTTATACCCCATCGCAACACGGCCCTTAATCTGCGGCGCCTGCACGGGGTGCTCGCGCGTGTTCCGTTTGTGCGGGAGCCGGCCATCTTGGCGTCCTTGGACGCCACCATGGCGTTTGATACACTCGAGTGGCCATACATTTGGGCGATGCTGGCGAAATTTGGATTTGGACCGGGATTCATCAGCTGGGTCAAATTGTTGTATTCGGGCCCATTGGCGCAGGTGGTGGTGAATGGACGAGTCTCGGCCCCATTCGCGCTGGGACGGGGCACGCGACAGGGTTGCCCCTTGTCGCCTCTCCTGTTTGCACTGGCCTTGGAACCCCTGGCGGAGTGGCTGCAGTGGCACCCTTCCATCCGTGGTCTCCGTTGGACCCCCGAGTATGAGGACCGCGTGTCCCTATACGCTGACGATATCCTTTTGTACCTCGCCTCCCCGCGTAAATCACTGATTGTCCTGGTTGATGTTTTGCGCTCATTCGGCCGCAACTCAGGCCTTGTCATCAACTGGGCTAAATCATGTGCTTTCCGGGGAGGCTCCCGTCCTCCCGCGGGACTGTCCGATCCAGATTGCCTCTCAGGGGTTTCGGTACCTGGGTATCTATATTACTCTGGACCCGGAGGCCCGCTACGAGCGGAATTTGCTTCCCCTCCTCCAGCGCTTGAAGGAGGACGTCGCGCGTTGGCGGCGCCTGCCGCTTTCGCCGCTCGGCCGGGCGGCATTGTTTAAGATGATGTCGTTGCCACGCTTCCTATACGCTCTCCAGAACACTATGGACTTGGTCCCGGCGCGCTACTTCCGTGAGGTGGAGAGTCTACAGCGTCGCCTGTTCTGGGACGGGAGGCCGCGTATTGCCTTGGCGAAGTTGACGCTCCCATGGTACGACGGGGGGGTTGCCCTCCCGGATATTAAACGGTATTACTGGGCCTCCCAGCTAGCTGCAATTAATCATGGCCTCTACGGGCCCGCCTTAAACCCGGCATTTGAAATGGACAAGATGCTCCTGCCTGGTGCCGACCCCCGCCTGACGGGACCTACGCGTGTCATGGTGCGAGTATGGCACGCGGCTAACGCAGCTATGGGGTGGAAGGACCGTTTGACCCGGGCGTCACCGCTATATGCGTCTGAGAGGTTGGGCTCCCTGTGGACCTCGAAGGGCTTCGAGAAGTGGGACACGATCGGCATCAGTACAGTGGGGGATCTCTGGACGAGGGGGGGATTTAAAACATTCGAGACGCTGCAGACGGAGTTTCAGCTGCAGGGCAGTGAATACTTTCGGTACTTGCAGGTCCGTCACGCACTGGGCTTCGTCTTCCCAGACGTCGCCTCCATTCCGGAGTCTTCCCCCCTGGAGGATAGAGTGCTGGATGGCCATGTTCCGGACAGCACGATCTCCCTCATATACAAAAAACTGATTAATGATCGCTCGGGCTTGCTGACTGGCCTCCGCGAGGCCTGGGTTGCCGATGGGCTGGAGTTGGACGACGAGGACTGGATGTCCGCGGTGGCCTCTCCGAAGGAGGTGGCCATACCGGCTCGCCTTCGCTTCGTCCAGCTAAAGATCCTCCACCGGGTTTACATGACGGGGCCAAGGCTTCTGCGTATGGGCTATGCCGGGAATGGGCTGTGTAAGCGTGGGTGTGGTGCTTTGGCGACTTTTTTTCATATTCTGTGGGAATGCCCGAAGGTGGAGCAATTCTGGCGTGGTGTGCATGAGGTCCTGCGAGTGGTTACGCGTGTCGCGCTGTTGCCTGAAGCGAGGAGATGCTTGCTGAATGTGTGGGAACCAACTGACTACTCGGTTCCGCAGACACGATGGGTGACTCTGGGATATATGATAGCTAAGCGTGACATCGCGCAGCTGTGGGGATCCCAGAGGCCCCCGGCGGTGTCGGCCTGGAAAGAACACATGGATTGGTGCATGTTCCGAGAAAAGGTGGTGTATGTGGCGAGAGGTAAGCCTGGGGCGTGGGTGAAAGTTTGGGGCCCCTGGAACGCATACCGCGGGGGTATTTGTGAGCCACCACTACTGCCGGCTGCCTCACCAGCTCCGTCCCCCTAGCTGACCCCCTCCCCCGGCCCCGGGCACAGGGTTCCCCAGTCCCTGATCTGTTCCCATTCCCCTCTTTAGATTCTTGTGGATGGTTGGGGTCCCCCACTTAAGGAGCACGTACTGTTACTTCGGATTGCGGGTTGCCTTGCGGGTGTGGTTCTTTGTGTTGTTGTGTTCTTATAAAATGAAACCGTATTGTGGGCTCGGAGTCATGTGGCCCACGTCATTGATACCTCCTGATTTACCTCTCTGCAACGCCAAGAGCCTTTTTGTATGTATGTCATATGCTCCTGTCACTCTAGCGGCCGGCCGGAAGGTTGTAGGCCCATACCTGTATATATTTGAGATTGCAATAAACGGTTTCAAACAAAAAAAAAAAAAAAAAAAAAGAAAATGTCAAAATGTCCGCTTTCCGCAGCTTGGCGATAATTTGTTTCTTGCTCGTGCTGTAAAATAATACATTCTCGCGCGCGCGCGATCGCCTTACCTGAATCCCTGCGTTCACCGACAAGTTTTCTTGATCCGGTCGCGTTCTCCATGAGATGTTGGATTGTTTTTAGCCATTTGCGCTGTCTCGCGACAGTTCGCGCCCGCAGTGACGTCATGCGTCGCGTGATCACATCTTTCTTCTCGCGATCATGCACCGCGAGACAACTCAAAACAAGATGGCCGCGCCCGCGAGCAACCACATGGGTAAGTTGGCGACTCGCAACCATGCAGAAAATCTCACGAACATGCAGGAAAAAAAAATCCGCATCTTCGCGATATTTCCGCTTGTTTGCGATAATTTTAAACATTTTTGCGATAATTTACGAAAGTGGATTTCGCAAATTCCGCCCACCCCTAATTCCAGGTCCAGTGAAAACTATGGCAGGCCAATCCAAGAAACAGCACACAAGCACAAGGACAGTCACCTCCTGCAGATTCCTTCAGTTACCCAGACAGAGGTTCCCCTTGTTGTCAAGGAGCAATACAAATTGTAGGGGTCTCAGCACAGATATTTATACCCCAAAAGTCTTTGTTCTCAGAAGCTACAAGTCACTGAACCCAGCCAGAACCAGTTCTGCCCAGTCCTGGAGCACTTTGTTTACCAGGATGCATCCTTCCTTTCAGAAAGAAGGGGTCTGCCATCAGACGCACAGTAGGAGGTGGAGCCAGCATTCACGTTGCCAGGCACAGCCATATTCAGGTCAAGGTGCTACCCCTCCCCAAACTCCAATGCAGATCTCTCTATTCAACCCAGGTCTGACTCAGCCTGCCCTGTCCCTCCAAAACCAGACAGCCATTACACATAACAGCAGAGCACACTGGAAGGCTTAGGCAAGAAAATACCTACTTTTTAAAGTGGTATTTTCAAACACAGAATATAAAAATAAACTTCACTAAAAGATGTATTTTGATATTTTGAGTTCAGGCATACTAAGTTCGTTTTTCTCCTATGTTCTTTGGGTCAGTTAGGACTATAGAATGTGATATTCAAACCTCCCATTCTGGCCTATGGAGAACAGGTAGCCTTACAGTAGTGAAAAACTAAATTGGGTGTAATTCACTACCAGGACATGCTACACACATCAGGGCATGTGATACCTTACACATACAATGCACCCTACCATAGGGGTGACTCACATGATGCCAAGGGAAGGTTCAGGGGCTGGGAAGTGGGTGCACTTCACAGCCAAGATGGCAGTCCTGGACTGCACACAGACTCTGCAGTGGCAGGTCTGAGACACACTTTACAAGCTGCTTCTGTGGGTGGCGCAAACCAGCGTTGCAGGCCCATCAGCAGCATTTGGTTTACCAGCCCTGGGCACACACATGCCACGCTACTAGGGACTAACAGGTAAACCAAATAAGCCAATCATGGATATACCAATTCACATGTCATATTTACACAGGGAGCATTCGCGCTGTGGCACTGAATGGCAGTGGCACAGCGCCCAGAGCATCTAATACCTGCAAAAACAGAGGAGATAACAGCGAAAAATGGAAGGGAGTCCCACGCCAATGGTGCCAGGTCTAACGTATATATATATTCACTGAAAAAACCATGGGTTTCACACACGTTATAGTTAGGAATTAGCATTTAAAAAACCTTAGAAATTCAATGAAAAAACCAAAGGTTTCACACATGTTATAGTTAGCTGGACATTTCACTCGTAAAAAACCAATGAAATTCCCCCGTTATAGTTAGTTCAGCTAACTATAACTCGCGCGCCCGCAATGCACTGCTGATGACGTCACATATTACATCACTCATGACATGGTCAGTGACATCACTCATGACATCACTGATGACATCTCACATGACATCACTGATGACATCACTGATGACATCATCCTTGGGATAGAGTGGCAGACCACCTCTGCCCCTAATATAACCTTTGATACACACATTCAAAAATAGAAATTAAAATTTTAAAAACAATGGACATACCAATACCAGTTACAACAACCTATTCAGTAATTCTAAGATCCACATACACATCCACTCATTCACCAACAGTCCTGTACAGTCACTCATACATGTACTCACTCATCATATGTACTCATACACGTATACATCCTGTTACACAATGCCACTCATCCATAGAGGTACTCACACACATAGTCACTCATGCTAATAAAGAATCAAACATACATTTACTTGCATATACAGTTATACACACACCGCCACACTTACTTCTACAGAAACTTACACATACTTAGTCTTTTAAACAATCACTTATAGAAACACATAATTATTAATACAGGAACTCTTCCAATCTCTCACTCTCACATATACTCGCTTATATACACCAATTGTCACATATACTAGTTTAAAACATATGTAGTTACTCATAGAGACAGTCATTCACTCACTAACACACCCATGCACACACTCATTCACCCATAGAGTCCTGCACACATGCTGTCTTCAACACATACAAAGAGTGAGTCATTCATTCATGCATCTATGCACTACGTAATACCCCCTACCGAACCATACAGACATCAGACACTGATACTCAAAAAACCAACTAATAACCTATATAGACACCCATGTAGCTACTCACCAACCCATGCAGCCACTTATACACAAAGTGAGAGACTGATACAGATATTTACATATTTAAACATTACTCACTAAGCCATGTATTCACTAAGATACACTTAATCAGTCAGTTATACAATCAATTTTTCAAAAACAATTCATCCATTTAGACACTTATATACCCATTTATTCTTCCATCGACCTTGAGATATACATATATAAAACATATGTAATTTTCTGAAAAACACACATTCTCTGAATGATGTCATCAGTGATGTCATCAGTGATGTCATTTGAGATGTCATCAGTGATGTCATGAGTGATGTCACGGACCATGTCATGAGTGATGTAATATGTGACGTCATCAGCAGTGCATTGCGGGCGCGCGAGTTATAGTTAGCTGAACTAACTATAACGGGGGAATTTCATTGGTTTTTTATGAGTGAAATGTCCAGCTAACTATAACATGTGTGAAACCTTTGGTTTTTTCATTGAATTTCTAAGGTTTTTTAAATGCTAATTCCTAACTATAACGTGTGTGAAACCCATGGTTTTTTCAGTGAATTTGCAAGGTTTTTTAAATGCTAATTCCTAACTATAACGTGTGTGAAACCCATGGTTTTTTCAGTGAATTTGCAAGGTTTTTTAAATGCTAATTTTTTTTTTTTTCTTCTATTTTTTTTTACATATTTTTATTTTAATTTTGTATCCTTTTTTAAAGACTATGGTTAAAATTTTAAAATTCTATAATATGTTTTTTTAAATAAATTTTATAAAATAAACATGTAAAATTTATTAGCAATACATTTTTTCCTTTTTTTTTATTTATTTTTTAGTACGCGTACCGTAAGCTTACGGTAAGCGTACGGTTTACGCTACGTCAGTAATTTATCTACGCTGTTTGCGTATATTTACGCAATTTGCGTAGCCGCGCGTACTCTGCGCGGGACGTGTACGCGTGTACGCTACACGCGCACGTTACGTGGAAGTGTCGGGGAGTGACTGTTAAACGCATGCGCGCAAGCGCGTGTCTTTTTTACGCGCATGCGTACTTTTGCCGTAAGCGTACCGTAAGCGTACCGTAAGCGTACGGTAGGTCATGTGATCATGAAACACAACTTTTGTTTGGTTGAAACTACTTTCAGTTCTAGAACTCTCCTACACCACACCCATTCCCCTCATTTCTGCTTGTGATCCCTTAGGAGAAGGAGCTGGGTTGTCTTTGTGATACGATGGCAGAACAGCAGAGCCCTTCTGAGAGTGAGGCTAGCACTAGCAGCACTACCTTGAGGCAGAGAGCGAGGAAACAAAAGACCTCTTATGTATGGGATTATTTTACTTTTCCTGAAGGCCAGCAAAAGGTAAATGCACCCTTAGTAACTTGTAAGCTGTGTCAGCGTGTACTTTCAAGAGGTAATCCTGACAGGAAGTATTCCTTTGGGAATCATACCATGATGAGGCACCTCAAGGATGTACACAAAAGGACACATGCTCGACTTACTGGAGGTAACCCTTCAGTAAGTCAACCAAGCACATCCACAGCAGCTCAGCCTGGACCATCATCTGCAGGGCTGAGTCCTTCTTCTGCAGGTCAGGTGAGCCCTTCATCTGTGGGGGGAGCATCTCCTTTTGCTGGCCCTCTGGAAATTAACCCTCGATTTCTGAGGGTTGATATTCGATGCGCCTCTTGTCATGATCTAATTTGTCATAGGGAGACCAGTGTTTCCCTAGTGAACCTCAAAATAGATCAGCACACTTGTCGCAGAGACTAATTTTCCCAATCTTTCTTTCCTCTGTCCCTGCATGAACACAACAGCTCTTTTAAGAGCCAACCTTATCTTTCATCTTTTTTTTATATATGTTTTTAAAAACTTTTTTTTTTTTTTTTTACCGTACGCGCACGGTGCGCGTATTTTTTTTTTTTTTTTAAAAAACACTAAAAATCAATTATCACATTACAAGGTCTTTGAGAGACTACAATTATTATTATTGACTTACCATACCCACTCAAAAAAATATTTATTCATTTGTTTTTTAAAAAAATTGCTTTAAAAATGGTTCTAGTTTTCGAAAATTTTCTATATCAATCTGAAAAAAAAGAAAAAAGTATTAATATTTTTAAAACATTTTATAATACAGTACACATATTTACATATTTATCAAAAAATATTTTTGCCTTATTTTTGCTGTTTTCAGAATATATTGCATTTCACTATAAATTGTGAAAGCAATTGCATTCATCATTTTACAGCGGGCAAAAAAAAATAACAATCTCAAAGATTGTATTAAAAAAGCCCAGAATCTCTTTTTACTTAAACTTAACATTATAGAAATGCATAATATTCTAAAAAAATATCATCTAATATCAATACTTATTTCTTTAAAATACCGTCTGATATGTTTGTTTCAGAAGTATAATCACAATATTATATCTCAAATAACTCCACATTACACTGGTTCCATTTCCTTTAGGCCAAATAGTAATTTTAAAATTCTTTTTTGATTACATTTCCAATGGTAATCCAATAAAATTCTAAAGTTTTATTTGTACAGATCTCACCGATTCTCTGTAACATATTGGTTCCCTAAATATTTATTAATAATTTATTAAGTCCACAATAGAATTGTTTACCTTTCCACATGGCCAAATAGTAATTTAAAAAATCTTTTTTGAAAAAATTTCCAATGGCACTCCAATAACATTCCAAAATTTAAATTGTGCAGATGTTACCGATTTTCTCTAAATTTTTGGTTTTCGAAAGTTTCATTAAAAATTAAAAAAAGTCCACATTACAATTGGTTGTCTTTCCATTAGGCCAAATGATAATTTAAAAAATCTTTATTTTTGAAAATTCCAATGGTAATCCAATAAAATGGTAAAATTGTTTTGTCCAGATCTTGCCAAGTCTCTCTAAAATTTAGGTTTCAGGAAGATTAGATAGGAATTTGCTAAATCAAAAGGCAAACGTTGCTTAAAAACCAATTGGGAATCATTACACAGTGTCCAGCCTTTTTCACATTTAAGATAAACTGTGTAATGTCCAGAAGTAACAGTAGGTCCTTCATGGAAAATTATTGCAACAGTTACAAAAGTTTTTCCTGAAATTGATAATTGCTGTCCTGTAAACTTCTTTATTAAAGTATCCAATTTTGAACCATCAGCTCTACATCGTTGCATCATTAAAATTACATACTGTCCGTATTCCTTTAAAATTAATGTTTAAAACATGTCAGATTGACACTCACCGCATTGCATGCTATGATTAGCATCTTTAACTAATTTAGCAAAAGTGACTGTTTTAGTCTCTGGCAATGTCAAAAAAATAAACCTTTCATTATCAACATTAGAGCCACATATATTATAACAGTTTTTACAACTATGTTCCCATTTATAAGAGAGACCAAATAAATTATCAATTGCAACTTCTTCTTCTTCCAGTACCTGAAGAAAAAACATCAAAAATTCGTGTGCATCTTGCTGTTCATTTTGAGAAAACTGTGTTCGTCCTGAACATACATCTAAAAGTTTTCTAATTTCAGTAGCACTTTCTATTTGAGTTTTATCATTACTCAGCTTTTGAAAAAGGAGACTCAGCTCTGAACAGAATCTTTTTCCCTGATTTACTATTATCTGCTCTTGCAAACTTTCCAGATAAAATGCAACATTCAGCACTACATTTGCGTAGCAGTTGACACCAGAGCTATTTTCAAAATGACATCCTACAACCTGTTCTTCTTTTTCCTTACTCTTTTTGCTTGCAATTACATCACTCCTCTTTTTTTTCCTCCTCTGTACATCTTCATCACAGATATTCTCATTTCTCCTTTTACGAGAAACTACACGTTTCTCCAACACAGGATACTGACCTAAATGAGGAGCATAGCTTCTTCTTAATCTATTATACTCCTTTACACAATTTGTATCAGCACTAACTTTTGAGTCATCAAAGTCTATCATAAATAAACCTGATAATGTTTTCACTCGTGACAAAGCAACATATGCCATACCTTCTTTGAACACAGTTGAACCAATGTTCACAAATGCACAATCTACAGTCAATCCTTGAGACTTGTGAATAGTTACAGCATATGCTAGCGAAAACGGAAACTGCTTCCTACGTACATATAAGTCTTTCACAAGCATGAAACGAACTGTACAACGACAAATGTCTTTAACTTCTTCTATCTGATCAAATTTTATTTTTAAACATTCAATTCCATCTTTTTTCTGATAATTAATAAAACCCACAACTCTTCCCATAGCTCCATTAACTAAACCTTTTTCAACATCCAAATTTCTCCTTAAAAATACTCTACAGTTCATGCAAACATATAGATTTTTTTCTAATCCAGCTGTTTTGGAAATGTTCTTCTCTAGTGAATCCAATTTATTTTTCAGTGTGCCTGTTAATGTGACAGTAATTCTTCCATCCTCAATTTTGTCCACTGCTTCTAATTTCCTGATCTCTTCCTTTTCCAATTTCAAAAGCTCCTCATTGAATATTGAGCATTCACGTAGAGTTGGCATTAAGCAGATGATACTTTTGTTTTCTGCAATGTTCTTGTATATCTTCTCTGCAACTATTTCTTCCTTTGGAAATAAATTATGTAGCAGCCGACTCTGTAATGCTTTTTTGCCAACTTCTGTGAGTAGTCCAATTCTGATATCTTTCAGAATACTTCCATATTCTTCATCGCTTGCTTGCCTCATATTAGTAGTAAGTTCCTTGTACTCAAAGAAGGACCAAATATTTGTATTTCCGATGCTTCCCAATGACTTCTTCGTGTCTTCATGTGTGACAGTATTAAACACTGGTTGTCCTTTAACTGGAGTAAGTTGCAAAAGATCTCCAAAAACTATGACGTGTTTTCCACCAAATAACATGTCATAGTCTGTCTTCAGAATTTGCTGCATTCTTAAATGCACAAAGGCAAGCATTAAGTTTGAAACCATGCTCACCTCATCAATAATGAGAACTTGCATCTTCTTCAAGACTCTTGAAACTTCCAAGGATGCTTCTCCAGTTAGCTTGTTGTATTGTATTTTGTTCTCATGCTCCACTGGTAACATTAGCAAACGATGTAAAGTGATTCCTTTTATGTTATATGCTGCTAACCCAGTTGGAGCAGTAACCACACAAGACAAAGTAGAATCCGTTTTTTGCTGTAGGTAGCTTCTGATGACTTTAATTAGGAAACTTTTTCCAGTTCCAGCTTGTCCGCTTACATACATCCTGATTGGATGAAATGACGTGCATGAGCACTCTTTTTTTTCATGTAGAAATCCGTGATCAATTTTGTTTCTGATCTCTTCATAAATTTGTTGCTGCTCTTCGTTCAGTTGTCTTTCCAAATTTTGTAAGTCTATAAATTCTTCTTGAGCTTGATTCATAGCCGTTTCCACTTCATTCATGGCTATTGATGCTTCATTTTCAACGATTGGTTGTCCTAGGGGATCTTGACTGAGTGTTTCTGAACTTTGGCTGTCCTGAGAACTGTCTCTAGCTATTTCTGCTGCAATTGTAGTTTCCTGTTCAATTTCTTCATTTAACATTTGCAGATAACTTGAGAATGTACTGCATTGTATGCTGTCTTTGCAAGCATTAAAAGAATCTTCATAGCTTTGAAATTCTCCCAGTAGTTCATCCTCTGTACGCCATGGTTTAAACAACTGTAAAAGAGCCAAGTAGTAAAATTCCTTCTTGTCAGTAGTGTCGCAACTCAGCTTCCTGTGATTTATCAAACTTCCTTTTGTTTGCTTCACCAAACATCCTTCCTCACCAATGACTTTATATTTTCCATTGTTGATGTCTTCTGCGGCTTTCCGTGAATAAATGTAGTTCTGCAGCACTTCATAGAGACACATGTTCTCCAGATGTTGACTTCTCTTGGGATAATATGTGTCCAACATGTTTGATTTCAAAATATCTGTACTTTCTGGGTCATTCTCGGCCAAATATTCAATTTCTCCAACAGATTTTAGTACCCGATTTCTCATTGCTGCAAGGCCTAAACTTGCCCAAATTATTCTTCTTGACTTCGAGTAGAGACTTGCAGAAGATAACCTATCTGAACATTCGTAGGACCCAATTTCTCGATGCGATAACATCTTCAAACTGAAACTGTACAGCTTCTTACTGACAGTCTTCTCGTGAGAAATCTCTTCCCACATTTCCTTCAATTCTGTTTTTTCTGATTTCGTAATGTAAGACGTTACATATCGAGCAACAGCAATGGAATTGTCAGCTACATACTGTATATCCATGTTAGCGTTCCACATGGATAAAATGACTGGGTTGTAGTCATTTATATTTTTTGATTCTTCTTTTCTTTTAAGGTTGTAGGTATTCTTAGGTGATTTTCTTGTGATAGTATGTCTCACAGCTGACATAAAACTGTTTACTCTTCCATTTGAAAGAACAGGTCTAGGAAATCCAAATCGACATTTAGTGTAGTATTTATCTTTGGTCTTGTATTTCCGTCGACAGTATTTTCCACACCGATGACTTTGGAAACGTAAAACTTGCTCCTTTAACTTTTTCTCTTCTGTGCTTTTTGGTATAGCACATGTTGCATATTCTTCAATGTAAGATAACACTGCTTCATCAGTATCTGTTCCAAACTTTGGGGCATCCTTGATCCACAACAGCATATGAATATGAGGAGCACCTCTTGCCTGGTACTCTTTTCTCCAAAAGAAATCTACTACTTCTCCAAGAGGTGGATTTTTTTTATTGCAGATGAAGGACATCATAGCCTCAAATCTATGATTGAAATATCTGCAAACATTAACCGGATCCAATGAGCACAGTTCTCCTGCTGTCTTGTATTCGATGTTTTTGATGTTTGAATTTGCCTCTCGTAGAAAATCCAGTCAATCATCCCAAGCGTACTCGGCACAGCTTAGTGTAACGAACCATGTTGGTGTTCCTAAATTCCGTAACATGCATTTTAATTCACCATGGCGTCGGTACCAATATTCATTTGTCCCACGCTGACAAGCCATCAGATTGATCAGTTGTGTTTCCAAATGATCATCTCGGTGCTGCACTTTCTCCATAAAATCCTTAGCAGACACATTTTGTAAATGTACTCCACTTTTTAAAATGTGATTTACTGCATAAGACAGTGCAGACAAGTCGCTTTCAAATAAAAGATGGAACAAATAAGGAATACTTTGTCGAAATCTGGGATCTTCAGCATATAGTCTTGTAGTCCGATACTCAGAAGCTGGAATCTGTTCCGGACGTTCATCGTATCGTCCTCCTTTTCCTTTAGGAAACAGCTGGGGAAAACATCGAGCTTCCAAGCTCTCCTCCCATACACTCACGGGAGTTCCTTTTGCTTTCTTCATCTGAAAGAGATCAATATTGTCTCCCATAACTTCTTTTGAATGAAGAGGATGTATGCTAAAATGTTCATAAATTTCTTCTTCCTTTGACTTGTCCACTTTTTCAATTTGTCCAGTTGGTGTTTCTGTGTCTTCTTGTAAATCTTCTTCTTCTTCTTCTTCTATATAAATTGATTCATACCATTTGTTATTCCTTTTCAAATACAAATTTGCTCTTTGTACTTTCCGCACATCTACCAGCTCCTGCCAAATCTTCTTATTCTTTGTAGGTACACCATTAACCAGAATAATTAATGGTTCAGTTTCCAAAGTATCCGCATCAATAGTTTCCATATTTTTTTTCAAATCCAAGGGCAAATACACCACTCTACCTTTTAAACCTCTCAGTAAATCTGAAGGAGGTAATTTACCAGTTTTGGGCTCCATACGTACTATGGTCTGGAACGGATGAACACATTGAATGAGTATAGACTCATATGTATTTAATTCAGAAAGTTCAGCAGGAATAGCATCCAATTCTAAATTATTATGTACAGCTCTGGTCGGCATTCTATTTTCCTCTAACTTGTTGTAACAGTATTTACAAATACGCTGATCTTCACCCAAATCAAAACAATTTTCAAGAAATATATATGTGGCAAAATCCTTCCACTTATAATTATCTTCATTTTCACTCTTTCTGTAGAGATCAACATTCCTAGTTTGTTTTCTATAATGAGTTCTGCGGCAACAAATACAAGTAAAATGTGGTCTTTCATTAGAGATTATTGCAAATTTTGTTATGTGATCATTAAATGTGTTACTTACAGAGGGTTCTACATTCTCTTCCACTTCTTCCTCATTTACTGTGTCCTTCTCTGCACTGTTTTGTTCAGGACCAAAGTAACAAAACTGAATTTCATCAACAACCTTCTCTACATCTGATACCGTTCCTCGGAACAGAGCCCTATTCAATTCATTTAACTTTATTGCTGGACTTTTGGCAAAATACAACCGTCTCACAAACTTTCTCATTTCAGTATAATGAACAGCCAGCATCCTAAAATGATGGAAAACACTATTACACACTTTTCTAGATAGACAAGCCAGAGAATGACCCTGCAAACCAGTATTCTCTCTCACTCTGCATGGATCCAGACTTTGAAGCACCTTAATCTTCTGTTTTATACTTTTTTTACTATATTCTCTTAGAAACTCACGAAATTTGTCAATAGATTCCTGACGCACAGTGCAAATACTACTACAATTCCAAGTGTACACTGGGGCTTTAGGACGTCTCCCCATAGCCTCATCTGCCATCACTTGTACCTCATCTCTTGGAACCATTATCTCCTTCTCCATTATGCAACCATTTTTTACTTCGTAAGCACGACCTCTGGTGTCAACTGCATGCAGCAAACTATTACTTTGAAAATAGCTCTCTTCATTAAAAAAAGGTTCACTACTTGAACTATGCATCCACTTTCCTAAAAACACTTTACAAAAGTTTGTTCTGTTCACTACTCTTTTCCTTTTGCTATGTGATTTCAGTACATTAACCATTTTGTCTAATGTACGCATCCTATTCAAAATTAAAATGAATAGTTTCCTTTTTAATTCTAATGCCTTTGCTGCAATGGCTTCAATTTCTTTTTTTCTTTTATAAAACTTAGTCTTTTGCTTATATTTCTTCACATCCTTTATCAAATTGGACATAACTCTTCTCTGAAACATTTTTCTTCGTATCTCTTTAAACGCTGTTTTTCTATTTATGTAAATCTTTTCAGTTGCAGAAGGTATATTTGCATTAACTAAATTCTCAATTTTTTCCTGTCCTTTTCTTTTCAAAACATTCTTTCCAGTACAGACATTTTGTACATTTTTCATTCTTTTGAATATATTTTTTAGAAATTGTTTTTTCTGCTTACCAGAAGATTTTTTCTTTTTCCCAACATGAGCATCTTCTACTAACTTTGGTCCTCCAGTTGTCTTCAAATATAGGTTTTTTTTGTGAGTTTTTTGAACTCTGGATTTTGTAGACATCTTAAATTTTGTTCACTGCTCTTCAGCAATACCTGAAAAAAACTAAAAAAAAATTCCTTTATTTTATTTAAATATATTACTACATTTCTTTTCACAATAGTCACAAAACGTAATTTCTTTGCCAATTTGAAAACACACTTATTACTCTTTTTTTTGGCAAGTGATAATCACTTTTACAGACTGACACATTATAAATCCAGTTTTCAGATTTTTTTAAAAGCACATGTCCAGACTGCTTTTTCAGACCACCACCATGTGTATCCTGGGTGACTGCCTACACTCCAGCAAGGGCAACCAGCCTTAGTGATGCTGAATGTATTTGCATTACAGACTGAAACCTCAAACCCCACTCGCTTGTAAATACTGTGCATGATTATACATGGAAAGGAGCTGGGTGTGTGCTAAGAGTCTGCTTCTGCACCAAAAAATCGCTCCCCCTTTTTCCTACTAATGCAACTGTGAAATCACCAGAGCAAAACGCAATAAATCTCTGCCTGTAATTCCTATTTGCACACAGAGTCATGTTTTCACATTAGTCACAAAACGAAATTTCTTTGCCAATTTGAAAACACACTTATTACTCTTTTTTTTGGCAAGTGATAATCACTTTTACAGACTGACACATTATAAATCCAGTTTTCAGATTTTTTTAAAAGCACATGTCCAAACTGCTTTTTCAGACCACCACCATGTGTATCCTGGGTGACTGCCTACACTCCAGCAAGGGCAACCAGCCTTAGTGATGCTGAATGTATTTGCATTACAGACTGAAACCTCAAACCCCACTCGCTTGTAAATACTGTGCATGATTATACATGGAAAGGAGCTGGGTGTGAGCTAAGAGTCTGCTTCTGCACCAAAAAATCGCTCCCCCTTTTTCCTACTAATGCAACTGTGAAATCACCAGAGCAAAACGCAATAAATCTCTGCCTGTAATTCCTATTTGCACACAGAGTCATGTTTTCACATTAGTCACAAAACGAAATTTCTTTGCCAATTTGAAAGCACACTTACTGCTCTTTTTTTTTGGCAAGTGATAATCACTTTTACAGACTGACACATTATGAATCCACTTTTTAGATTTTTTAAAAAGCCCATGTCCAGACTGCTTTTTCAGACCACCACCATGTGTATCCTGGGTGACTGCCTACACTCCAGCAAGGGCAACCAGCCTTAGTGATGCTGAATGTATTTGCATTACAGACTGAAACCTCAAACCCCACTCGCTTGTAAATACTGTGCATGATTATACATGGAAAGGAGCTGGGTGTGTGCTAAGAGTCTGCTTCTGCACCAAAAAATCGCTCCCCCTTTTTCCTACTAATGCAACTGTGAAATCACCAGAGCAAAACGCAATAAATCTCTGCCTGTAATTCCTATTTGCACACAGAGTCATGTTTTCACATTAGTCACAAAACGAAATTTCTTTGCCAATTTGAAAGCACACTTACTGCTCTTTTTTTTGGCAAGTGATAATCACTTTTACAGACTGACACATTATGAATCCACTTTTCAGATTTTTTTAAATGCACATGTCCAAACTGCTTTTTCAGACCACCACCATGTGTATCCTGGGTGACTGCCTACACTCCAGCAAGGGCAACCAGCCTTAGTGATGCTGAATGTATTTGCATTACAGACTGAAACCTCAAACCCCACTCGCTTGTAAATACTGTGCATGATTATACATGGAAAGGAGCTGGGTGTGTGCTAAGAGTCTGCTTCTGCACCAAAAAATCGCTCCCCCTTTTTCCTACTAATGCAACTGTGAAATCACCAGAGCAAAACGCAATAAATCTCTGCCTGTAATTCCTATTTGCACACAGAGTCATGTTTTCACATTAGTCACAAAACGAAATTTCTTTGCCAATTTGAATGCACACTTACTGCTCTTTTTTTTTGGCAAGTGATAATCACTTTTACAGACTGACACATTATGAATCCACTTTTCAGATTTTTTAAAAAGCCCATGTCCAGACTGCTTTTTCAGACCACCACCATGCGTATCCTGGGTGACTGCCTACACTCCAGCAAGGGCAACCAGCCTTAGTGATGCTGAATGTATTTGCATTACAGACTGAAACCTCAAACCCCACTCGCTTGTAAATACTGTGCATGATTATACATGGAAAGGAGCTGGGTGTGTGCTAAGAGTCTGCTTCTGCACCAAAAAATCGCTCCCCCTTTTTCCTACTAAAGCAACTGTGAAATCACCAGAGCAAAACGCAATAAATCTCTGCCTGTAATTCCTATTTGCACACAGAGTCATGTTTTCACATTAGTCACAAAACGAAATTTCTTTGCCAATTTGAATGCACACTTACTGCTCTTTTTTTTTGGCCAGTGATAATCACTTTTACAGACTGACACATTATGAATCCACTTTTCAGATTTTTTAAAAAGCCCATGTCCAGACTGCTTTTTCAGACCACCACCATGTGTATCCTGGGTGACTGCCTACACTCCAGCAAGGGCAACCAGCCTTAGTGATGCTGAATGTATTTGCATTACAGACTGAAACCTCAAACCCCACTCGCTTGTAAATACTGTGCATGATTATACATGGAAAGGAGCTGGGTGTGTGCTAAGAGTCTGCTTCTGCACCAAAAAATCGCTCCCCCTTTTTCCTACTAATGCAACTGTGAAATCACCAGAGCAAAACGCAATAAATCTCTGCCTGTAATTCCTATTTGCACACAGAGTCATGTTTTCACATTAGTCACAAAACGAAATTTCTTTGCCAATTTGAATGCACACTTACTGTTCTTTTTTTTTGGCAAGTGATAATCACTTTTACAGACTGACACATTATGAATCCACTTTTCAGATTTTTTTAAAAGCCCATGTCCAGACTGCTTTTTCAGACCACCACCATGTGTATCCTGGGTGACTGCCTACACTCCAGCAAGGGCAACCAGCCTTAGTGATGCTGAATGTATTTGCATTACAGACTGAAACTTCAAACCCCACTCGCTTATAAATACTGTGCATGATTATACATGGAAAGGAGCTGGGTGTGTGCTAAGAGTCTGCTTCTGCACCAAAAAATCGCTCCCCCTTTTTCCTACTAATGCAAATATAAAATTACCAGAGTTGTACACAATAAATCTCTGCCTATATTTCCCAACATGTGTAACCTGGGTGACTGCCTACGTTCCACCAAGGGCAACCAGCCTTAGTGATGCTGAATGTATTTGCATTACTGAGTCCAACCTCAAACCCTTAAACTATTCTTTTTTTATACCAATACACCTTAATTTATCGTGAAAACATAGTCCATATTATTTTACATGTTCCTCACATTTAAATTTCTCCCAAAACAGAAAATATTAAACGCAACTTCAACAAAAAGAATTACATTTCTATTATTCATTTCTTAATTTACCATATACATCTCCTCTCAAACTCTAACCTCACCTTTAAAATTAGTTAGTTGTGAAAGAAATGTGGCACTCAAACAGCAGATTATCAGAGCCAGGATCTCTGTTCTCTACACCTCTCTCCTCTCAGCAGAACCAGATAATGGCAAAGTTTCCCTCTATTTTTCCACACATATACATGTAAGTTTCAAATCTCAGTGCTTCCCCCTTTTTTTCAAATGTAATCACACATTTCTATTGGTTGAAAACCAACCCTTTTCCAATAGTACCCTTCCCCCAACTTGACTTCTGCCTAGTACCCTTCCCCCAACTTGACTTCTGCCTGCTACCATAGCAACAGCTCATGGAACACTGCTGTGTGGAGTTAGGTCAGAAGTTCTCCAAACAATGTTTCAATTCCACAGAGCAAGAGTGCTTGACTTTTCAAACCTTACAGCAAATCCATAGTACTGTTCTTTGGTAACACATTTTTCTGTACCAATACAAAACATGCTTCTATAAATTTACACATACAGCCTAGTTTTTAGTGTAGAATGGTATGAAACAGCCAATCAGTTCTTTTTTTTTATAAAAAAATATGTATGCCTCCATTTCCAAACTGTCTTTCATTTCTTTTTACCATTCTACTGAATTACACCTCCTGAGTGCATCCAGATCTCCTTTGAAGATGTTCACAGTGTGGATTGTAGGGCACAGCTATGTCTTCTGGAGTGAAAAGTTTGCAGAGAAAACAGGTATGGTGAGAGACCTTGCTTTGCCAAATGTAGACATTAAATGGATTGGTCAGAGAGGGTTAAAGTGGCACCAATTGATGCCATTGGTGAAATCCTTCATGCAAATCCAACACCCTGACCTCATAATAGTGCACTGTGGTGGCAATGACCTAGGCACTTTGACTGGGGTAGGTCTGGAAATGCTTATGAAGGACACCTTTGCACAACTGTTTTCACTTTTCCCTAAAACTGCCTTTGTGTTTTCCAACATATGCCAAAGGCAAAAATGGAACTGGTCCAATCATTTCTGTCCGCAGATTGACAAAGCAAGAAAGCACGTCAACAAATCTGTTTCTGCTTTCCTCCGTGACTATGGTATGGGTTCCATTTACCACAACAACTTGCGTTACGACATGCAAGACATTTATAGAGGAGATGGTGTGCACTTCAATGATGAAGGAAACAGAGTCTTCCTCTTGAACCTTAGACTCTGCATCGGTACTTACTTGTAGGTACCACTAAAAAATAACTTTATAAACACAACGGCTCTTTTTAGAGCCCCCTAATAACTAAACACTTAAATCTGAATTTCATTTCTTTTATTTATTTTTTTTGTTACCGTACGCTTACCGTACGCGTACCCCGTGATTTTTTTTAAAATCAATAAATGTTTTCTTTGTACTTTTCTGTCCTTCTTTGACCCCCTCACAAATGTAAGGGGGTCTGTAACTCTCCTCCTTGCCCCCTTTTCTTGTTATCACTCTTTTTTTTCTGAGTGAAACACACAAAATGGCGGCCGCCGCTTCCTGGTTTCGGCCGATTCGAATGTTTACTAAGATCTAAGAGCCAATCAGAATCGCGCTCGCGCACGCCACCGTACGCGTACGGTAAGCGTACGGTAAGCGTACCGTAAGCTGGCTCAGATATATATATTGATTTAAAAGCTATTTTCTCAGAATCTACTGAACAGATTTACACCAGACCTACAACAGGCACTTCCTTGACCTGAGGACTACCTCTCTGCCAAATTTCTAGTAATTCTGTTCAGCCGTTCGGGCTGTAGCCCTGTCTAAAGGTCCTATGGAAAAATGCATGGGAAAAACGCGTTTTGGGACCCCCCTTTTATCTCAGCCCCCGCTTGACGAATCCCCCCGAGACTTTCAGGGTAGGAGCGGAGCGTAGCGCCCCACCTATTTTGAGAAACTCACGAGAATTCGTCGACCGGCGCCAAAGTTATTCAAAATAGAATGTTGCGGATTTCCTATGGAAACAGGGTCCTAACTATAACTACCTACTGGCGACCGCCAGTAGGTAATATATATATATATATATATTCACTTAAAAAACCATAGGTTTCACACATGTTATAGTTAGCTGGACATTTCCCTCGTAAAAAAACAATGAAATTCCCCCGTTATAATTAGTGCAGGCAACTATAACTCACGCGACCGCAATCCTCTACTGATGATGTCAGATATTACATCACTGTATTTAGACACCTATTTACCCATGTCTTCTTCCATTAATCTTTAGCTATACATATATTACAAATATTTATTTTTCAGAAAGACACATATGTCATCAGTGATGTAATATCTGACATCATCAGCAGAGGATTGCGGTCGCGTGAGTTATAGTTGCCTGCACTAACTATAACGGGGGAATTTCATTGTTTTTTTACGAGGGAAATGTCCAGCTAACTATAACATGTGTGAAACCTATGGTTTTTTAAGTGAATTTGCAAGATTTTTTAAATGCTAATTCCTAACTATAATGTGTGTGAAACCTATGGTTTTTTAAGTGAATTTGTACGGTTTTTTAAATGCTAAGTTATGTATTTATTAATATTTATTTTTTTCCGGTTTTTCAACGTGCGCGCACCGTTGACCGCCAGTAGATAATATATATATATATATATATTATCTACTGGCGGTCGCCAGTAGATAGTTATAGTTACAACCTAGTTTCCATAGCAAATCTGAAAATTCTATTTTGAATAACTTTGGCGCCGGTTGACGAATCCTCGCAAAATTTTCAAAACTAATGGGGCGCTCCGTTCAGCTCCTACCCTGAAAGTCTCGGGGTGATTTGTCAAGCAGGGGCCGAGAAAAAGGGGGAGTCCCAAAACGTGTATTCCCCATGCATTTTTCCATAGGACCTTTAGTCGAAGGTACAGCCAGAACGGCTGAACAGAATTACGTGAAATTTGGCAAAGAGGTAGCCATAAGGTCAAGGAAGTGCCTTTTGAAGGTCTTGTGTAAATCTGTTGAGTATTTCCTGAAAAAATAGCATTTAAAACCATATCAATATCTATACGCGCGAACCGTGCGCGCACTGTGCGCGCACCCTGCCGTGCGCGAGCGCAATTCTGATTGGTTGTTAGATGTCGGTACACATTCGAATCGGTCGAAACCAGGAAGTGTCGGCCGCCATTTTGTCTCTCGCAGTCTGAGGGGGTGAAAAACAAAGGTGGAGAACGTGAAAAGGGGACAGGGTGGACAGTTCCTGACCCCCTAACCTTTGTCAGGGGGTCCCAGAAGGACCCCCAAGGGCCAAAAAAAGATTATTTATTTTTTTGAAAAATCGCGGAGTGCGCGCACTGTGCGCGCACGCTGAAAAACACACGTAAAAAATATTTTTTTAATTTTTAATGGAAAAAACCCGCGAGGATCGCGCACCTTGGGCGCACGCTAAAAATCCCATAAAAAAACTTAAAAATACATACATAAATTAGCATTTAAAAAACCTTTGAAATTCACTGAAAAAACCATAGGTTTCACACACGTTATAGTTACAAATTAGCATTTAAAAAACCTTGCAAATTCACTTAAAAAACCATAGGTTTCACACATGTTATAGTTAGCTGGACATTTCACTCGTAAAAAACCAATGAAATTCCCCCGTTATAGTTAGTGCAGGCAACTATAACTTACGCAACTGCAATCCTCTGCTGATGACATCAGATATTACATCACTGATGACATATGTGTCTTTCTGAAAAATAAATATTTGTAATATATGTATAGCTAAAGATTAATGGAAGAAGACATGGGTAAATAAGTGTCTAAATACAGTGATGTAATATCTGACGTCATCAGCAGAGGATTGCGGTCGCGTGAGTTATAGTTGCCTGCACTAACTATAACGGGGGAATTTCATTGGTTTTTTACGAGTAAAATGTCCAGCTAACTATAACATGTGTGAAACCTATGGTTTTTTAAGTGAATTTGCAAGGTTTTTTAAATGCTAATTTGTAACTATAACGTGTGTGAAACCTATGGTTTTTTCAGTGAATATATGTATATATATATATTCACTGAAAAAACCATAGGTTTCACACACGTTATAGTTAGGAATTAGCATTTAAAAAACCTTGCAAATTCACTGAAAAAACCATAGGTTTCACACAAGTTATAGTTTGCTGTACATTTCACTCGTAAAAAACCAATGAAATTCCACGTTATAGTTAGTGAAGGCAACTATGTCACATATGTCATTGGCAGAGGATTGCGGTCGCCTCCGAGTGCGAGAGAGAAAATGGCGGACAACACTTCCTGGTTTCGACCGATTCGAATGTTTACTAAGATCTAACAGCCAATCAGAATCGCGCTCGCGCACGGCACCGTACGCATACGGTAAGCTTACGGTGCGCACTCGGAGCGGGCTTACAGATATATATATTGATTTAAATGCTATTTTCTCAGGAACTACTGAACAGATTTACACCAGACCTACAAAAGGCACTTCCTTGACCTGAGGACTACCTCTCTGCCAAATTACAAGTAATTCTGTTCAGCCGTTCGGGCTGTAGCTGTGTCTAAAGGTCCTATGGAAAAATGCATGGGGAAAACGCGTTTTGGGACCCCCCTTTTTTCTCAGCCTCCGCTTGACGAATCCCCCCGAGACTTTCAGGGTAGGAGCGGAGCATGGCATGGCATGGCATGGCATATAACAACAATAAAATTAACAAAGAATACATTTCAAAAAGATGCGCATAATATGTCCCCCATGTGCGCACGGTGCGCGAAGCGCATCGTGCGTACATGGCCCATCCCGCATAATGTGGGCACTGCGTGACCACCGTGTGTGCACGGCACTAACTGCGTAAAGTGGGCGCGCGGTGCGCGAAGCGCACCGCGTGCTCACTGTGCGCGCACGGTGCGCGAAGCGCACCGTGCGCGCACGGAACGAAGTGCGTTAACTGGGCGCGAACGCCACGAATGGCGTAAAGTAACTTAGCATTTAAAAAAACGTACAAATTCACTGAAAAAACCATAGGTTTCACACACGTTATAGTTAGGAATTAGCATTTAAAAAACCTTGCAAATTCACTGAAAAAACCATAGGTTTCACACATGTTATAGTTAGCTGGACATTTTACTGATAAAAAACCAATGAAATACCCCCGTTATAGTTAGTGCAGGCAACTATAACTCACGCGACCGCAATCTTCTGCTGATGACATATGTATCTTTATGAAAAAAAAATATTTGTAATATATGTATAGCTAAAAATTAATGGAAGAAGACATGGGCAAATAAGTGTCTAAATACAGTATTAGCATCAGCAGAGGATTGCGGTCGCGTGAGTTATAGTTGCCTGCACTAACTATAACGGGGGAATTTCATTGGTTTTTTTATCAGTAAAATGTCCAGCTAACTATAACATGTGTGAAACCTATGGTTTTTTCAGTGAATATATATATATATATATATATATATATATATATATATATATATATATATATATATATATATATTACCTACTGGCAGTCGCCAGTAGGTAGTTATAGTTAGGACCCCTTTTCCATAGGAAATCCGCAACATTCTATTTTGAATAACTTTGGCGCCGGTCGATGAATCCTCGCGAATTTCTCAAAATAGGTGGGGCGCTACGCTCCGCTCCTACCCTGAAAGTCTCGGGGGGATACGTCAAGCGGGGGCTGAGATAAAAGGGGGGTCCCAAAACGCGTTTTTCCCATGCATTTTTCCATAGGACCTTTAGAACGAGCTACAGCCCGAACGGCTGAACAGAATTACTAGAAATTTGGCAGAGAGGTAGTCCCTATGTCAAGGAAGTGCCTTTTGTAGGTTTGGTGTAAATCTGTTCAGTAGATTCTGAGAAAATAGCCTTTAAATCAATATATATATCTGAGCCCGCTTACGGTACGCTTACCGTACGCTTACGGTAAGCTTACGGTACGCGTACGGTGGCGTGCGCGAGCGCGATTCTGATTGGCTGTTAGATCTTAGTAAACATTCGAATCGGCCGAAACCAGGAAGCGGCGGCCGCCATTTTGTGTGTTTCACTCAGAAAAAAAAGAGTGAAAACAAGAAAAGGGGGCAATGAGGAGAGTTACAGACCCCCTTACATTTGTGAGGGGGTCAAAGAAGGACTGAAAAGTACAAAGAAAACATTTATTGATTTTTAAAAAAATCACGGGGTACGCGTACGGTAAGCTTACGGTAAGCGTACGGTAGAAAAAAAAATAAAAAAATAAATGAAATTCAGATTTAAGTGTTTAGATATTAGGGGGCTCTAAAAAGAGCCGTTGTGTTTATGAAATGATTTTTTAGTGGTACCTACAAGTAAGTACCGATGCAGAGTCTAAGGTTCAAGAGTAAGACTCTGTTCCCTTTATCATTGAAGTGCACACCATCTCCTCTATAAATGTCTTGCATGTCATAACGCAAGTTGTTGTGGTAAATGGCACCCATACCATAGTCACGGAGGAAAGCAGAAACAGATTTGTTGACGTGCTTTCTTGCTTTGTCAATCTGCGGACAGAAATGATTGGACCAGTTCCATTTTTGCCTTTGGCATATGTTGGAAAACACAAAGGCAGTTTTAGGGAAAAGTGAAAACAGTTGAAAAAAAGGGGGAGGCACTGAGATTTGAAACTTACATGTATATGTGTGGAAAAATAGAGGGAAAGTTTGCCATTATCTGGATCTGCTGAGAGGAGAGAGGTGAACAGAACAGAGATCCTGGCTCTGATAATCTGCTGTTTGAGTGCCACATTTCTTTCACAACTAACTAATTTTAAAGGTGAGGTTAGAGTTTGAGAGGAGATGTATATGGTAAATTAAGAAATGAATAATAGAAATGGAAATTCTTTTTGTTGAAGTTGCGTTTATCATTTTCTGTTTTGGGAGAAATTTAAATGTGAGGAACATGTAAAATAATATGGACTATGTTTTCACGATAAATTAAGGTGTACTGGAAAAAAAAAGAATAGTTTAAGGGTTTGAGGTTGGACTCAGTAATGCAAATACATTCAGCATCACTAAGGCTGGTTGCCCTTGCTGGAATGTAGGCAGCCACCCAGGTTACACATGGTGGTGGTCTGAAAAAGCAGTTTGGACATGTGCATTTAAAAAAATCAAAAAAGTGGTTTCATAATGTGTCAGTCTGTAAAAGTGATTTTCACTTGCCAAAAAAAAGAGCAGTAAGTGTGCTTTCAAATTGGCAAAGTAATTTCGTTTTGGGACTAATGTGAAAACATGACTCTGTGTGGAAATAGGAATTACAGGCAGAGATTTATTGCGTTTTTTTCTGGTGATTTCACAGTTGCATTAGTAGGAAAAAGGGGGAGCGATTTTTTGGGGGAAGAAGCAGACTCTTAGCACACACCCATCTGCTTGCCATGTATAATCATGCACAGTATTTACAAGCGAGTGGGGTTTTCAGGTTTCAGTCTGTAATGCAAATACATTCAGCATCACTAAGGCTGGTTGCCCTTGCTGGAATGTAGGCAGCCACCCAGGTTACACATGGTGGTGGTCTGAAAAAGCAGTTTGGACATGTGCATTTAAAAAAATCAAAAAAGTGGTTTCATAATGTGTCAGTCTGTAAAAGTGATTTTCACTTGCCAAAAAAAAAGAGCAGTAAGTGTGCTTTCAAATTGGCAAAGAAATTTCGTTTTGGGACTAATGTGAAAACATGACTCTGTTTGGAAATAGGAATTACAGCCAGAGATTTATTGCGTTTTTTTCTGGTGATTTCACAGTTGCATTAGTAGGAAAAAGGGGGAGCGATTTTTTGGGGGAAGAAGCAGACTCTTAGCACACACCCATCTGCTTGCCATGTATAATCATGCACAGTATTTACAAGCGAGTGGGGTTTTCAGGTTTCAGTCTGTTAATGCAAATACATTCAGCATCACTAAGGCTGGTTGCCCTTGCTGGAATGTAGGCAGCCACCCAGGTAACACATGGTGGTGGTCTGAAAAAGCAGTTTGGACATGTGCATTTAAAAAAATCAAAAAAGTGGTTTCATAATGTGTCAGTCTGTAAAAGTGATTTTCACTTGCCAAAAAAAAAGAGCAGTAAGTGTGCATTCAAATTGGCAAAGAAATTTCGTTTTGGGACTAATGTGAAAACATGACTCTGTGTGGAAATAGGAATTACAGGCAGAGATTTATTGCGTTTTATCATAGTCTTTATAAAAGGTACGAAAAATAAAATAAAAATATGTTAAAAAAAATAGAAGAAAAAAAAAACAATTAGCATTTAAAAAACCTTGCAAATTCACTGAAAAAACCATGGGTTTCACACACGTTATAGTTAGGAATTAGCATTTAAAAAACCTTAGAAATTCAGTGAAAAAACCATAGGTTTCACACACGTTATAGTTAGGAATTAGCATTTAAAAAACCTTAGAAATTCAGTGAAAAAACCATAGGTTTCACACATGTTATAGTTAGCTGGACATTTTACTCGTAAAAAACCAATGAAATTCCCCCGTTATAGTTAGTTCAGCTAACTATAACTCGCGCGCCCGCAATGCACTGCTGATGACGTCACATATTACATCACTCATGACATGGTCAGTGACATCACTCATGACATCACTGATGACATCTCAAATGACATCACTGATGACATCACTGATGACATCATCCAGTGAATGTGTGTTTTTCTGAAAATTAAATATGTTTTATATATGTATATCTCAAGGTTGATAGAAGAATAAATGGGTATATTACTGTCTAAATGGATGATTTCTTTTTGAAAAATTGATTGTGTAACTGACTGATTAAGTGTATCATAGTGAATACATGGCTTAGTGAGTAATATTTAAATATGTAAATATCTGTATCATTTTTTCACTTTGTGTATAAGTGGCTGCATGGGTTGGTGAGTAGCTACATGGGTGTCTATATAGGTTATTAGTTGGTTTTTTGAGTATTAGTCTGAGTGTCTGCATGGTTCGGTGGGGGGTATGACGTAGTGCATAGGTGCATGAATGAGTGACTCACTGTTTGTATGTGTTGAACAGAGCATGTGTGCAGGACTGCATGGGTGGATGAGTGTGTGTATGGGTGTGTTAGTGAGTGAATGACTGTCTCAATAGTGTCTTTATGAGTAACTACATATGTTTAAAACTAGTATATGTGACTATTGGTTTATATATGTGAGTATATGTGAGAGTGAGAGATTGAAAGAGTTCCTGTATGAATAAGTATGTATTTCTATAAGTGATTGTTTAAAAGACTAAGTATGTGTAAGTTTCCGTAGAAGTAAGTGTGGTGGTGTGTGTATAACTGTATATGCAAGTAAATGTATGTTTGATTCTTTATTAGCATGAGTGACTATGTGTGTGAGTAGCTCTATGGATGAGTGGCATTGTGTAACAGGATGTATAGGTGTATGAGTACATATGATAAGTGAGTACATGTATGAGTGACTGTATAGGACTGTTGGTGAATGAGTGGATGTGTATGTGGATCTTAGAATTACTGAAGAGGTTGTTGTAACTGTTATTGGTATGTCCATTGTTTTGAAAATTTTAGTCTCTATTTTTGAATGCGTGTATCAAAGGTTATATTAGGGGAAGAGGAGGTCTGCCACTCTATCACAAGGATGATGTCATCAGTGATGTCATCAGTGATGTCATTTGAGATGTGATCAGTGATGTCATGAGTGATGTCACTGACCATGTCATGAGTGATGTAATATGTGACGTCATCAGCAGTGCATTGCGGGCGCGCGAGTTATAGTTAGCTGAACTAACTATAACGGGGGAATTTCATTGGTTTTTTACGAGTAAAATGTCCAGCTAACTATAACATGTGTGAAACCTATGGTTTTTTCACTGAATATATATATATATATATATATATATATTTATATATACCTTAACCACTTTTAACAAGTATATGCCTTTACCACACATGCCTTTGCGTTGTAGTGGCGTGCATGGTAAAGGCATATGCGTGGTAAAAGTATGCATTGTAATGGTAATGCATTGTAACAGCAATTGCATTGTTACTTCATCGTTGTAATGGCATCCGTTGTGTTTGCATGCGATGTAACATCATATATTCATTGTGCTTTAACACAGTAACACTATACAAATGTAAGTTTAGTTTCAAGTATCAACAGTCCATGGATGTGTGAATATATCAATGAACTATCCCACATATAGAGTGGTGGTGAAGCACTTAACAGGCACTAACAGAGTATTTGGAACTGCCAAAATGGCTGGTACCCGACCTCACCAATAGGACATCTTGATTCAGATGGCGGCGGTGAAAATTGACAGTGCAGTGGGCGGTAAACTCGACGAGGGACACAGCCATAGACTAACATCGGTGATTGTAACAATAGAAGGCCAATGACTGTGTCCGTGTCTGCTGATGATCGCATACATCGCATACATGTATGCAGAGGTTTCAAGAATAGCTCACTTGCCGCCTCCTGACACTGCTCCTATCAAGACCTCCTCTTATTTTGCTGCTGTTTGCCACCTCTGGGAGAAATCATGAAAGGCCAAGCAGGTAATAGGGCCACTATCTTCTCAACAGAGGAGCTGGAGCTGCTGGCTACTGTGGTGCATTCTCAGTATGGCCAGCTCTATCGCTCACCAGAGGAACAAGTATTTTTCTTGCTTACATATGCTTATCTGTCGAACTGCCTCATGTCCATCCCCACAGGTTACAATGTGCCTCTGAGTTCAAGAGTGAAATGCACTAATTAATGTCATATTATCTAGTCTTTCCATAGGACACTCATGTTAGGGATTGTTGATCACTATACATTGTTTAATGAACATCACCATTGGGACCTGTACTGTGTTTAAAGCCCTAGTTTGTCCTTGGTGTGTATATAGACATCCATGCATGTATACATTTCATGGTACCTGTGACAACTCACATGATGCTAAATTTGAATACAAATCTATACCCTTTACAGAATGAGCTATGTATGTACTCTGTCAAATGAACATGAGGATTATGTTCGCTATGTGTATAGTCCCATTTTTCACTCAGCCTAGAACAGGGCTATCCAAACAGTTGCCTGGGAGCTATCAGTAGCTCACATACCTCTTCAGAGTGTCACACAGCCTTGAGGTAACTTTTTGGATGGACAAATTATTAACATGTTAAAATGTAACTGGTGAAAAAGGTGCTGTTCATGTGACATCATTATACTCAGCCTGCAGATGGCAAGGTCTGATAATGAGCTGTGCCCAAGAGTTGAACCATGAGTCAGGTAGGGGCTGAGTCTCTGTGGAAATACCACTGATACTCTGAGTTACATCCCTATTGAAGAATGAATAATTGGATGATCACAATTTGAGTTGGGACCAACAATACTACCCCTGATTACTTTCACATGGACTACATTTGGAATGGTGAGTGAGGTAACCTCTTGACCTAACACTCAATCAATAAATCAAGGGTTGGTAAAGCACACTACTCACCAGTGAGGGTCTCAAGGCCCTAGGGGGGCAGTTCCGGATCAGTCGCAGCTTTGGATCAGTCGAAGAGCCAGGTCTTGAGGTCCTTCCTGAAGGTTTTGCAGGGTTGGGGAGCGTCTGATGTGCATGGGAGTTTGTTCTAGGTTTTTGCTGCAAAGTAGGAGAAGGCTCTCCCGCCTGTTCTTGCTCTGTGGATTCCATTTACCTATATTTTCAAAGTGTGCGTTTTCCTAAAAACAGGCCCCTTACTCCGACAGGTCAATTTTCACTGTTTCATAAGTCATGCTTGCACTGTACAGCCCTATTTCACATGTGACACTTTAACATTGCAGAAATGTGGTTACTTCATTTGAGGTGTTAAATAGGAGATTTGTCTGCAGATTTATTTTCCACCATTCCAAAAGGACATACAATAGTATGTAAATGTCATCCCTGTAACAGTGCCACATATGGCAAAAAGTGTGCCCTGTGCTGCTAGTACATACTACACAGACTCTATCAGCCATAAAAGGATATCCCATTACTACGTGCAAATGTCCACACATCCCCAGAGAGCAAGCTCTCACTGAGACACATAGCAGCTCTTTCATAGCGCCCTTAGTGGCAGGATTTAGTCTATACTATGGTGCCTGGCTTTATGGACTGTAGGCTTCAAATCAATGAGGCTGGCCATGAAGGTGTCTGGTGAAAAAGCACAAGTTGTTTCGCCTTCAGTAGGTCACAATGTTTTGTCCTCACATCACAGATAATGTAGGAGGCCCCTGTGCTAGATGATGGTACTGGGCTGGCTTAGTGAGTTTAGAAACTGACAAGAGATGAGGATAGTCACCAGCTTACAACTAAAGTATGTGGTAATTCATTTGCAGTGCTCAGCATGTGAAATGAACACATGTTGTATGGTAACTTATGGGTTATGCTTGTGCTAGATGTAGTTAAATTGTGTGATATCAATACAGATATTCAAAAAGCTAGAGTAACATTCTGTTTTTTGCCTCACTTGTATCCATACAGGTCAACAACCATCACAAGTGGGCTACATGGAAGGCCATCCCACACTCTCTCACTTCAGGTAATACGGTTTGACTAAATCCATCCTGGAGGGATTCTTGGCTTCACATTTACTCACATGCTAGGCACACTTATGTACATTTAGATAGGCATCGTAGGATTATGTACACTTTTATCATGCATTTTATATTAATGTATGTATTTGTTATTATTGCAAGATGGTAGAACTGCACTAACCTTTAATTTTCACTGTACTGCTAATCATATATATCTGCTACTCTCTAACGGTTGTTGCAGCACATCTATGTTACACTAAAAGAACAACTCTGCAATAGATTCTCTTCTGTGTAACTCTCTGAATCTGAATAAGTGAGCACGAGTGACTAAGCGAAAAGTAGTACATTGTTTCCACGATCCTGGGGGATCTGGGTTGTCATGTTCTGAGGTTGCCAGAAACTATTCTGGCTCCGATAAGAGGAGATTCTAGTGGCACTGTGAGCTAGCTAAAACAGAAAGGCTAACATTCTCGGTGGGGGTGCTCAGAGCCAGTCTGCCACCAAACCCACAGTTTATGTTACCCGGAATGCGCAGATCCTGTATGGGTAATATAGGAGCTACACAACAGAGGTAAGTCCTGACCAGAGCTTTACCTGTTACATAACCGTCTTTTTTGTTACAGGCAGGCATTTCCCCATCAACATTGAGGATGACCCATGCCCAATGCACAAGACACGTTCTTGACTGTGTAGGTCTGGTAGAAGGTGCATGATGATGTGCTTTGCCTGTTGTCTTTTTGTATTGTAATTCTTTATTACATTTTTAAAACATGTGCACAGAAGAGGTGGATGCAGACATAGTAAGAGATTTCAGCCATCAGTGCATTATCTCCAATCTGCATTAGTGAGGGAAAGCCTCAGATGTTTGGTGACTGGCTCATATGAACAACAAGCAGTGCTAACTTGGTGTGGGGGGGTGAGGGGCGAGAAGGGTGAGGTTCCGTGTGAGATGGAACGACACTTTTTGAGTGGTGACGAATATGGATGAGTTTGGTGTCTACGAACCGCAAATGACGAGTATAGTGGGTGTACGCAGTTTCGCTACGCAACCACGTATGGTTCGTCTCATTTTTGGGTTTGTTCATCCGAACCCTCGAGTTCCATTTTAGATACGACATCCATTTTGTTTCTTGCCCTCAAGTAGCCAGCGAACGGACGTTGCCCGCTTCGTGACCCTGGGACTCCCAAGCTTACATGAGGGACACGTGTTTCTTTGAGGGTGACTTTTACGATAAGGGAAATCACACGGCGAAGGCAGATGGCCCCGCTCGGGACTCATCTTGCCGTGCTAGCCTATTGTTTCAGTCATGCATGCATTGGACACGAGGTCTTTGATCCTGTCATCAAGTTTCCTTTATTACTCCCGACACTCTTCTTTAACCTGTTGTGCATCCTTGTCCTTTCTTTGCATCTGTTCTTGTCCTCTCTCCTAATGTGTTTACGGTCAGAATGGAATGTGTTTTATTGCGGGGTAGATATGTTTTTACAGTTGGGAACCGGCAATGCTGCTGTAATTATGTTCCGGCCTCCTGAAACATGAACACGACTCTTTTGAAGTTTATTGTGGGAACTGAGTTGTAACTTTTGTTCGCCATACTGTGCAATGGCAAAAACGTATATAAAAGGAGCGATCCACTTTTGCAATTTGAAGCAGTCTCCGAGAACCTACACGTTGTGTACTTCTTGTGATCTCTGTATCCCTGCAGTAAATAAACGCTGATCTCTGACGTCGCTGGAAGTGTCCCGTGTCTCTGTGTTTCGTACGCCAGAACAGGTAACCCACGAAGGTTTCAGGTGTTGTTCCCTGGCACCGCTGGGTCTTAGAATAACCCAGTCCTTCAGTTGGCGCCCAACGTGGGGCGACATCAGCGGTACCGGTCCAAAGCCCGACGATCGTGAGGAACTTCGTGTGAAATCTCCGAGGGAAGGTGCACCCCGCTTCATCGATCCAGTTGTCGAAATAAGTGGCCCGACGTCTTTTCCCGTGAAGATCCCCGCCTCCTGACGGCTGCGACGGACTGATGCCCTGCCTGTCGACCTGTTTTGGCGCCTGGCGTAGTCCTTTGTACGGCGAGACGATAGACGGGCCTTCCTGGTGACGCCATTGCTCTTTCAGTTAAGTATTTGTGGGTCGCTCCCAGTGTTCCTTTGTTGTTTGCATGGTTCCATAGCATTTGTGGTTCTTAGTTGTTGGGTTTTATTTGACGATTGCAATTGCCAAAACCGAGGGTCTCGCATTTTTGTGCGAGGACATCATAATTCGATAGCCCTTGAAGTTTGTAAACTCGGTTAGTGTGCATGATGCCTGGCCGTAGTACTTTGTTTGGGTTTCTTAAATGTTGCAGAATGGATTCCCGGCAGGAGGATTCATGTCTGATACCTCCGGTTGGAACTCCAATTTATGAGCTCTATAGTCACCATGGCGTGGGTCCTATCGTATATAACGAATATTGGGTCCGTTATACTAAAAATGATGGTGTTCTTAGTTGGCCATCACATGGTAGTTTCGAAACTGCCGTTTTAGATAATTTGGAAGCTAAACTGTTTAAAAAGAAGGCTAGGCCAGCCATGTTTGATTCCTTCCGGTTATGGCGTAAAGAGGCCAAGCAGAAAGAAATCAAACAGAGTAAGAAAAATAAGAGAGAAGGTGTCATTACGGTGATGCGAAATGCTGAACAGTATCAGCGAGACAAAGATGAGAAAGAGCAGGAAGTTAGTGCTCGACTTCATCATATGGCGGTGGATAAGTGTTACCCGGTGTTACCGTCTAATGCTGATAAGACGGGAGAAGAAGTGATAGAAGATTCGCTCCTATCTTATTTGTTGAAATCACCACCTCCCTATGCTCCAGATACTGTGGGTCCTATGATTCTTCCTATTCCTCAACCTGCTGTTTTGGCGGCTGCTGGTCAGCCCGTCGTTCCTCCCGCTCCCCCGAATCCTCTTGTGCCGCAAATTGTCAATCCTCCTTCACTGGCTTCTTTTCCTACTGCGCTTTTCCCAGCCCCTCCTCAGCCTGTCGTTCCCGTTACTTCTGGTGCCGCGTCCACCTCTACTGTTTCCACTCCTACTGTTGTTGCTCCTGTGCCTTCTTCTTCTTCTCCTTCTGTTCGTAGCCGTCTCCTGAATGCTGTTGCTACTCTTTATTCTCCGCTTTTTGGGCCAATACTTGGATCGACTCTTTCTGATGTTGCTCAGAGGCGTAGCCAGCTTCCTGATGGTAGGGAACGTGAATCCTTGGTAAAAATGGCACGTAAATGGATTCGTAATCCTGTTAAGTACACTTCGCGTATAGTGTTTGAAACATTTTCCCAGTTTAATGCGCCCACGCAACGATTCGTGTTTGAGGAAATGTGTAAATCGTTGAGGGAAGAATGGGATCATGATGTGAGCGACAATGTGGTCGACAATGTACCGTCTGAGGTTTCTGAGCTCCAGCATCAATTTACAACTGGTGTGATTGTAGGTGATAAGGTTCGAGCTGCTCTAGAACGTCTGTTATCCTTTCGATGTACAGTGCAACCTAGAGCGTTGTTCAAAGACGAGACCGAAGAGTGGATGGCAAAACCTGGTCAATATCCTTTGCGAGAAGTTCCCCCAGTGTGGATGCCAGGTGATCCTAATGCTAATCCTGCTGTCCCAGGACGTTTTCAGAGAGTGTGGATACACCTCCCTTGGAAGCGATTAGAAGTTTTGCAGGTGAAGCAAACTTTGCCCGATCCTCGTAAAAATCCTGCAGGTTATTATAAGGAGTTGTCCCAACTAGTGGATGCTACTGTTATGAATCTTGCTGATATCGACATGTTGTTTGGCAATGTAGTGCCTCAGCCGATTTGGGCGAAAATTCGTCACGAGAATCACGCGGCTGAGTTAGGCGGTGACTGGGCTGCTCTTACGGCGGCAGACGCCCAGCAAGTTGGTGGGGCTAAACCTGAACAGCTTATTGTGGATTTGCCCAAGAGGATAATTACTCTTATGAAAACGCTTATGCCAGCGATGCGCGTCAATTGGGACAAATTGTCCGCGTGTAAGCAAAAGAGGGATGAGAGTGTCTCCGATTTCTTTACGAGATTTGAGGAAGCATTTGTTGATCATAGTGGTCAGGACATGAGTTCGGAGGGTGGTCAGTGGTTGTTCGTTGATAAATTTGTATCGAACTTGTTGCCCGAACTCAGCAACAAGTTGAAGAATTCTGAGAGTTCGTGGGCTGTTTCTACCACTGCTCAAATATTGGCTACGGCCCAATATTATGAAAACAGAGAAAAGGAAGAAAGTGAACGTGCAGATAAGAAAACGAAGGATCTTAAAACTAAGGTCTTATTGCAGCAAGCGTATCCTCCGCGCTCAAATTTTAATGACTCGCAACAGCCAAATCGCTCACAATCGCAGATTCCCAGATCACAGGTGCGCAATGACTCTCCCGCACCTCGCTTTGTGTTGGGGTATAATCAATGTGCATATTGTCGAGGGGAGGGCCATTTGAAGTTTAATTGCCCAGTTCTACATGATAGGAATAATGGTGTGTCGGCTCGAGGAGGTCGTAGTGGTCCTCAACAAGCTTCACGTGGTAGAGGTCGCGTTGTTACTCAGACTCAGGCTGAGCGTCTTGCAACTTCGTCAGACTCGCAGAATTGTTTCGATCGACGCGATCTCTCGTCTGGTAGATCTGCTCAGTATCATGTGGACGACTATTATGTCGAGCGTGATGTTGATACGGACGGTATCTACTCGGACGGCCATAGATAAAGGAAGGGAGAAGTATCAGTTCCGGTAGATCAGAGAGGGTCTTATGTCGCAGTTGCCACATTGGGCGTCGTTGAGCCTTTTCTGTTGGACACTGGTGCAGCAAAAAGTTCCATCATGCATTCGAAACTCCCTGGCGCGCCTTTGTCTGGCTTAACGAATGTTTCCGTTGGATTCTCTGGCGCCCCCGTTAGCAATCCGGTTTCTAGCCCCTTGCCCCTTACGATTGGGTCTCATGAGTTAGAAGCTCCTTTGATTTTGACTACTGGTTGTGGTGAGAATCTTTTGGGCTTGGATTTGTTGAAAAGGTTACATGCGACTTTGTACTGCTCTCCTACGGGAGTAGAGCTTACCTTGGGTCAGAGAGTGATTTCCCCTATGTATCTATCGATCGACAAGCTCCCACCGGAATTGAGTTCTCTTCCGGCTTCTTTGTGGGCGACAGGTCCCAATGATGTGGGCCTGCTGGAAATACCACCTTATGTTGTTCAATTGAAAGTTGATGCACGATCACCGCGCATACCCCAGTATCGTATCTCCCTTGATGGTGAACGGGCACTATTAGCGATCATCTATGATTTGATCGATAAAGATGTTATTGAGGAGACACGAGGTAACGTGTGTAATAGTCCTGTGTTGCCTATTCTGAAGCGAACTGATCCCTCCAAGCCCCCTGTGTACCGTCTAGTTATTGACTTACGGGAGGTAAATAAAATTGTTGTCCCGCAGTTTCCTGTGGTGCCCGACATTACAGCTTTACTGACTCTGATTCCAGCCTCTGCATCATGGTTTTCGGTAATTGATTTGAAGAATGCGTTCTTTAGCATTCCAATTGCTGAGGAAAGTCGAGATTTGTTTTGTTTTTCATTAGGTGGTCGTAGTTTCCGGTTCAAACGCGCACCTCAAGGCTACTGTGAGAGCCCATCGATCTACAGCCAAGCTCTCAAGAGCCAACTTGATGCATTTGTGCTGCCAGCTGGTGCGGCCTTGATTCAGTACGTTGACGATCTGTTGATAGCTGCTGACACTGAACAAATTTGTAAGACTGCTACTGTGGCACTGTTGCAGCATCTATGTGACTTACACCACAAGGTGTCACCTTCTAAATTGCAATATTGTTGTCAAGAAGTTACCTATCTAGGTCACTTATTGTCAAAGGCGGGAAGGAAGTTGACCCCTGAAAGAATCGCAGCAATTGCCCGAATGACTGTGCCGACGACTCAGAGAGACGTGCGTGCCTTTTTAGGTATCACGTCATACTGTAGACAGTGGATTCCAAATTTTTCACTGTTAGCGAAGCCATTGATAGCTCTTACGTGCAAGGATGTTTCGACTCCTTTGCCATGGACGGAGGAATGTCAGAAAAGTTTTTCTGAACTTCGTGATGCGTTGTGTTCGGCTCCTGTGTTAGGTACTCCTGATTACAGCAAGCCATTTACACTATACGTCCACGAGAGGGAAGGTTGTGCGTTGAGTGTTTTAACGCAACAATTTGGTGACAAACAGCGCCCATGTGCATATTTTTCCTCGACTTTAGACCCGGTAGCTAGAGCGTTGCCGAGTTGCTTGAGGGCGACGGCTGCAGCTGCGGTGTCTATTCGACAATCCGCAGGCCTTGTCATGGATAATATGCTCATAGTGATGGTTCCGCATGCAGTTGATACTCTTCTGAATCGTACAAAAACTCAACATCTGACGAGTGCAAGGTTGTCTGGGTACGAGCTGACCCTTTTGGCAAGTCATATACAGATCAAGCGTTGTAATGTACTGAATCCGGCGACATTGTTGCCGAGTAATACGGAATCAGATGATGTACCACCACATGATTGTTATTTACGAACTGAGGAAGAAACAAAGGGTCGTGTGGACCTGAAAAACACTCCTTTGGCAGATCCTGATGGTACTTTGTATGTTGATGGTTCTTGCTTCAAATTGCCGAATGGCGATGTGACGACTGCGTATGCTGTAGTGACGTTGAGCACGGTCGTGGAAAGTGCGAGATTGAATCAGAATTCAGCACAAGCGGCAAAGTTGATTGCATTGACAAGGGCATGTGTCTTATCTAAGGGAAAGCGAGTGAATGTGTTTACCGACAGTCAGTACGCATTCGGTGTTGCGCACAGTTTTGGAAGACTTTGGAGAGAAAGAGGATTTATGACATCGCATGGGAGGAAGATCCAACACGGGCAGCTCGTGAATGATCTTTTGGATGCACTTACCTTGCCTAAACAAGTGGCGATTGTTAAATGTAGCGCACATCGGAAAGTGACGGATGATGTTGGTCGTGGTAATGCATTTGCGGATGAGATTGCTAAGGAAACGGCTAAGAATTTTACAACTCGAATGTACGTGACAAGTTCAGTGAGATGGCCGACGGAAACTGGTATGTGTGAAGACACTGTTGAGAGTGTGAAGGCAATTCAGAACGAGGCAACTGAAGCTGAAAAGATCAAGTGGAAAGAAAGTACGGGAAGGTTGGATATGCATGGATGTTGGGTTGACTTGACGGAATGTCAAAGGTGGATGTTACCAGATGCGTACGTATTAGCTGTCGTGACGATGGCTCATGGGTTGTCACATATTAGTGCAAAAGGGATATGTAAGTTCTTGTCCCCTGTATGGAAGAATGAGGGTATTACTAAGTATGCTGAGAGAGTGGTTAAGAATTGCATGGTGTGTTTGATGCACAATCCTGGTAAGGGCACCCCCACTCCACCTGGTCATTTTGCTCCCCCTGTTTGTCCCTTTGAGGTGATCCAACTGGACTTTATCCATATGGAGAGATGCAATAACCTGAAGTATGTTTTGGTTGTGGTTTGCGCGTTCTCTAGATGGATTGAGGCCTATCCTCTTAAGGATAATACTGCCCTGTCCACAGCGAAAATCCTGCTGAAGGAATACTTTCCTAGGTATGGAATGCCACGGATTGTGTGGTCGGATAATGGAAGTGAGTTTGTAGGAAGTGTGATGCAGAGTGTGTGTAAGGGCCTTGGAATACGTCAAAAATTCCATAGCGCTAATCATCCTCAGGCAGCGGGTGTGGTTGAAGGGTACAATGGTACCCTGAAACTGAAACTTGCAAAAATACAAGCTTCCACTGGTCTATCATGGCCTGATGCCTTGCCTCTGGCTCTCTTATCAACCAGGGCGACTGTACACTCTCGAGTAGGGCTTAGCCCATATGAGATTGTGTTCGGCCGCCCTGCGAACATTTGGGGAGTCCCGAGACCTAAGGCCTTTGATAGTCTTGAGTATCCAATGCTAATTGATTACCTTCATGATTTGACCACTAAACTACGGTTGATTCATCAACAGGTCTTTGAAGCTCTACCGGCGCAGACAGAGGGTCCTGGACATCAGCTCCGGCCAGGCGATTGGGTCGTTACCCGAAATTTTGGTCGGAAACGTAACTTGGAGCCAAGATTCGTAGGACCCTTCCAAGTCTTGTTGACAACGAGGACTGCGTTTGATTGGAGGGCCGGAAAAACTGGGTTCATGCCGGCCACACGAAAAAGGTACCGATCCCCTCACCAACAAACGGTTGGGTGAGAACTGGGATTGCGGCAACGGAAACTGAGACTCCTTTAAACTTTGTGCCGTTTAGTGACGCTCAACCTGTAGGAGATGATTTGTCGCTGCCAAACCCACTTGTGGAGTCATCAGTAGCAGAGAACCCAAGGTCCGACTCGTTGTCCACTTTATCGAACACTGTTGCGCCAGCTGAACAATTGTTTACAGAGCAAACTCGACCTGGAAGAAGTCGATACTTTCTTCGTTCAAGGACTAATAAAAATTAAGTCGTATATTTGTTTTTTTCCTTTTTCGGTGTGATGAGCATTATGGACAATTACATCCTTTCTTTTTGAGTTTTTATGTGTTTTCCACTGCTAAAGAGATTTGTATTAAAACTGAACGTTTTGAGGAAAACCTACCATCCGGGTTACCGTAGGGCCGTGCGGGTACTCCTTTCTGTTTAGCAGGTTTCTGACGCTAGGTCGGTTACTTTTTGTCGATTCCTGGGAACTCCTGGGGATTGATAATCGCTACTCAGAACGAAGTGCGTCAAGTACGTCACGGACGGTTTGTAGAGGATGGCATTCTCTAAGCTGTTGGAAGTAGAAAGGATGTCGGCGCAGAGATCAGAGTTATATAGGGTTGTACGAACAAAATGTTATCGGTTTCAGGTATTCCTACTGTTTCTGACTGTATCTATGCTATTGGTGGGCGGAGTGTATTTTGGAATACAGTTGTTATTGCCTTCTGTTTCACCTACCTTTTCTCCTAAACTAAGCTCCATCACCACTGTTTCCCCACATTCTTTTCATCCTTTGCCTCAACACGAACAGGTTAGACGTGCGGAATTTATGAATAACTCCTTCGTTCAACTCCTACATCAGCATCAGTTGGTGATGAATACTACCAACTGTTGGGTGTGTGGGTTAATGCCACATACCATGGATAGGGGTATTCCGTATTTGGTTCTTCCTTACAGTTCCCAGGGTTCCGCTCGAGCATTCCAAACTATGTTTCGTAGTGCACTAGATTCCTACCCCAGTAGAGAGCCACGCTCTGTTAATTTTGGTCCTGTTCCGTACCACAAGCCGTTGGCGATAGCGATAGCGGATTTAGATAGAGATGTTTTTGATGCATCGCTTATCCCAGATGAAGAGATGCAAGCCTATAAGGATCTGAGTGAGGCTGAGTATAGTGTTTCAGTGGGTGATAGACAGCTTAAGAGCTCGTCCCCAATATGGATTGTACCACACCTCGGTAATTTCTGCTTGAAAGGTTTGGGTCGAAATCCGAGAGCACAACTTGGGAACAGTGCTTGTACTGACACATATGTCCTACCGATGCTCTCTTCCCCTGTTTTCCTGACTGCTAAGGGCACTTATTTCATATGTTATGAACGTGCATATACATGGCTACCCCGTGATTTTTCGGGTACCTGTTATATTGCGAATCTTTTACCACCGACTTTTACAGCTGCCTCAGACTATCACAAGACTAGAGTTGTGAGAGGCGTTATTAGCAAAGAGGATACTGCCGGTCAAGAAGCAGGAGATTTCTTTAAGGGTTTCCTGCCGTTTTGGGGACCTATGGTTAATAGTAGGAACCTAAGACAGTTGACCCGTGTAGTCGAGTCGACTGCTAATATTACCGCGAGTGCCCTTGGTAACTTAACAGCTGAACTTCAGGCGGATAGACTCATGACGTTGCAGAACCGGATGGTTCTAGACGTCGTTCTCGCAGATAGAGGTGGTGTGTGTAAAGTTATCCATTCGAGCTGTTGCATTTTCATTCCTGACAATGCTCGAACTGTCTACCAAGCCATCTCAAAGTTGCACAAGATTTCCGAGTCCATACACGTGGACGAAGGTAATTGGACACTTCTAGGATGGTTTTGGGGTTTGATATCCACTTGGGGTTGGAAAATTCTGATGATCGTAGGGGTGGTTGTAACGTTTCTATTCACGTGTTGTCTTTGTGTACAGTGTGGTCCTGCCTTATGTGGCCTTTGTGCTACAACGTGTATAAGACGGCCATCTGTTACCAAGGAGACATTGATGAGTAGAATGATGTTTCAGCAGCAGGTGAACGATCTGATGAATATTGAAATCGATTCCGATCTTGACTAGTGCTTGCCTACCTGAGGGCAAAAGGAGCGTCTGAGGTTCCGTGTGAGACGGAACAACACTTTTTGAGTGGTGACGAATATGGATGAGTTTGGTGTCTACGAACCGCAAATGACGAGTATAGTGGGTGTACGAAGTTTCGCTACGCAACCACGTATGGTTCGTCTCATTTTTGGGTTTGTTCATCCGAACCCTCGGGTTCCATTTTAGATACGACATCCATTTTGTTTCTTGCCCTCAAGTAGCCAGCGAACGGACGTTGCCCGCTTCGTGACCCTGGGACTCCCAAGCTTACATGAGGGACACGTGTTTCTTTGAGGGTGACTTTTACGATAAGGGAAATGACACGGCGAAGGCAGATGGCCCCACTCGGGACTCATCTTGCCGTGCTAGCCTATTGTTTCAGTCATGCATGCATTGGACACGAGGTCTTTGATCCTGTCATCAAGTTTCCTTTATTACTCCCGACACTCTTCTTTAACCTGTTGTGCATCCTTGTCCTTTCTTTGCATCTGTTCTTGTCCTCTCTCCTAATGTGTTTACGGTCAGAATGGAATGTGTTTTATTGCGGGGTAGATATGTTTTTACAGTTGGGAACCGGCAATGCTGCTGTAATTATGTTCCGGCCTCCTGAAACATGAACACGACTCTTTTGAAGTTTATTGTGGGAACTGAGTTGTAACTTTTGTTCGCCATACTGTGCAATGGCAAAAACGTGTATAAAAGGAGCGATCCACTTTTGCAATTTGAAGCAGTCTCCGAGAACCTACACGTTGTGTACTTCTTGTGATCTCTGTATCCCTGCAGTAAATAAACGCTGATCTCTGACGTCGCTGGAAGTGTCCCGTGTCTCTGTGTTTCGTACGCCAGAACAGGTAACCCACGAAGGTTTCAGGTGTTGTTCCCTGGCACCGCTGGGTCTTAGAATAACCCAGTCCTTCAAGGGTGGTGGGGGAGGGGGAGGGGAATTAGTACGCCTGGGGGCATATGCCTACGGTGCTTTTATACCTTCTACTCTGCACTGTGTGAATCCTTCATCTGTGGGGCTCATTTCTGCAGGTGTAGGGTCGAATGTCGGAGTCGTTGGGTGCTTCTTGGTGCCTTTTTGGTCATGGTATTAAATTAGGCGGGTTGTTCGATAAGTCCTATCCAGGCTGTTAGCATCCTATCAGGATCCGAGAAGAGAGGGAACAACAACCCAGAAGGTACGAGCATGGTAGGGGGGCTTGCCTGAGTATGTTGTCTTGTGAGTATTACAGGGGCTGCTGTGAGCAGATCTGGGGTTTGGCTTTTGCAGCAAAGGCTAGATACCGTGGAATTGGGTCGTCGTCAGTGGGGGGAGCATGCCCCCTGTCTCCGCCACTGTTCCCCTATCATCCTTAGATGTGCACGTCCACCGTATTGCCACAGTAGTCTCTCTACCCTCAGCAGTCTCCTTCAGTTTCTGCAGGTGGGTGAGAGGCATCTGGTCGGCATCCAAAGTAGAGGAACTGTGAATGGGGGAGGAAGAAGCCCGCAAGGTCCTGTCAGTGTGCCAGGGGGAGGAGGGAGGGGATAAGGGTGGGTCTATGGGGCAGTGGAGATGGGCGGGGAGGGTGGGGGGTGGGGATAGGAAGGAGGGAGGAGGAGAGAAGAGGGAGGAGGGGAAGGTAGTAAATGGCTGGAGGAGTAGGAGTAGTGTCTGAGATTGTTATGTCTCCCGGTGTCACCGGTTATTGTGAAGGGGTGAGATTGGTGCGTGCAAAGGAGTTGCAGAGTCAATTATCGTGAAGAGTGAGGATTGTGTATTAAAGAGGGAGTGGAAGTGGGGACCATGAATCCATGGCTGTGCAAAGATTTTATGGTGTTGTGTTTTTATGTGTGGAGCGTAAGTGGTAGAGGAGCTGCAGCAAAATAAATACTTAATTAACTGAGATGCTAAATTGCTGATGATGGCAATAGGAGGTGGCTATGGTGTAGACCCTAAGCCTGGGGCAGAAGGAGGCTCTGGCCTCCCTACGTGGTGGTGTTGTGGGGTCCGAGCCCTCCATTGGCACAATATGCAGAGTTTGGCCATGGCCATTGCTGTATGGAAGAGGCGGAGTTGAGGTCTCGATAATTCTGGTGATTGCCGTGGAACATGCAGGAGGATCTTGGGGCGGAGAGGCAAGTGGAGAGGCATGGAGTTGCTCAAGGTCTGACCCAAGTACTTCCAGAAGGACTAAACTGAGGGGCATTCACATATGACATGTGTAACCCTGGGCGGATAACTATGCTACGCTCGTGTAGTTTGCGTAGTTTGTGCTACTTCGTGCTATGCGAATTGCACATAGCACAGTGCAAAATCACGTAGCGTAGCTGGCATTTTTTGCTCGCTCGCGGTCCTCAACGTCAAGTTGCCGATCGCGGGCGTGAAAAATAAACCTCCCGGCGAGATTCTCAACGCGGGGAGGTCAGGTTTCTCATTGCGAGTGGTCGCATATGCTCGCGACCCTCGCGATGAGTAACTACCAGTCCGCATTGAGAAAGCTGCTGCTTGAGTAAAAATCTACTCGAGCGGCAGAAAACGACCACTTGCACTATGGAAGATGCCGTTTGCAATGAATGCACAGTGCAGACAAGCATCCGGCACTGTGCAATCATCGCGAACAGCGTACTACGCAGTTTGCGTAGTGCTAGGCGTATCTCGCGTAGCGCTACTACGTGCACTACGCCCAGGGTTAGACATGTGTTGTGTCGCAGTGGGTGTCTGTGCATCTCCAACAGTTGGTGTGCACTAGAAGACCCACTCCTTGGAGTTTCGTGGGAGTCCAGTATCAGTCCTGTAGGAGTTTGAAAAGGCAAAATTTCATCAACCCCTCCCTGGTGCCCTTGTCTAGGGCTTTTAAAATGTCCGCCCATTTGTCTTTGTCATATTAGATCTATAGCCATGATTGCCACCTGGTACATAGCATCTGTGACAGAGGTTTCGAGAAGAGGTGGGATGAGAGTACTTCGTACAGGCCAGACATTACCCCTTTGTGCTTCTCCCACGTGGAAAGATATGTTACCACCGGCGACGTGGGTAGAGTCTATGGGTCGGGCCACAGGCAATGCCTCTGACAGTGCTGCAGTTGGGTATGTTTCCAATACTGTGCAGCGGGGAGACCAAACTCCTCTCCCAGTTGCACTACTGTTTTCAGCGAGCCATTGCTGATAAGCTGATTGAGTGTGTGGATGCCCGCTGCCTACCATGTGGGCTACGACAGGTCTCTTCCGCCTATGCATATTGCAACGTTTCCCCATAGGGGAGCTTTCTCATGTAGCCAGATGTGCGAACCCAGTACTCGGGGTGCTCAATACCAGGCCTTGCACAAAGCAGATAATATCGGGTGGTTGGTGTGTCGTGTGTGGGGCCCTGTTACAGATAGGGCGAATAGCCCTGTCTTGCCTGAAAGGAAGTGGAGATTCAATGGCACCCATTGTGACATGTCCGGAGTCTCTGGCAGTAATTACACAAGCTGAGAGAGGTGCAGAACCAGGGCATAGAGTTCTACAGAGGGGAGACTCTGTCCACCATTACGGCTCTCATTAGTCCCATTAGAAAAGTCTGCAGCCATCCGAATGCTGTGGCCATCGTGGGTGAATGACTCGTGGGTGCGCACTGCGGCCAGCATTTGCGTTGTCTGTTCATGGCGCAGAAAGCAGGCGATGAGTGGGCATGGGCATGTGTTAGAGTCTTTGCGTAGGGGACCAATGCGATGAGCACGCTGTATTTCCAGAAAAGGGTCAAAGGCGGCCCCAATGAGTTTCGGAAGGGTCTCTTTTAGGAATATGCTGGCATTAGGGAACTCAAAGGACTCAGGGAAGCCAAAAAGGCAGATGTTGTCCCTACAGCTGCTGTCCTCCAAATCGGTGAAGTTGCTGCGGAGGAAGAGGAGTTCCTGGTCCCTATCTTGCACTATGTCCAGGCAGTCCTCCACTACCGTCAGCCTCTGGTCCAGTCCCTCAGCTCGGACATGGAACCCGGCTATGTCCGCTCAGATTGATTTGGCTTCCTTCACCAGTTTAGATATGTTGGAGTCCATCCCCTCCAGCCTTCGACTGACTGAGGAGATTTCCTGGAGAATGTGGTCCATGGTCACGTCTGATGCAGGGGCCATTGGGTGTGCAGGGGAACCGCTCGCCGAGGGTTCGGCGTTTTTCGTATCCATGGTGAGTGGTTGCTTGAGTACCTCTATGAAGAGAAGTTGTCTGGAGGACTTACTCATGGGCTTTGCCATAGACATCCGTGCTGTGTTGCGATGCTTGTCCCAGTGTTGTTATATAGATTCACTCACTGTCTGGGGGGTGTGACAGAGGATGGGCCAGCACACAGTAGATAGGGTATCCTCATAGTCCAGGGGGGAGGGCAGCATATAGGTCACTCACTATAAGGCTCACCGTCTGGCAATGGTCCCTTTCAAAGCTTCCCCAGGTCGAAGTGGAAAGAATTTATGATGGTATCCCTGGAGTTGGCACCCCTATGGTGGGCTTCACTTCCCGTCGTGCAGAAAAGGGATCCCGGTACTAATACTACTGTGCTCCCTCACCTCCACAGTTATGGTCTTGTGCACCAGGACGCTGTCATGGAGATTAGAGCAGGAGGCTTGTGGCCTCTTGCCATCTGAAGGGGGGGTACTTTCCACATTCCTCTATTGTGCTGCCTGGGTACTCCCTACTCAGTGCTGGCCCCCAACATCTGGGGGGCTCTGTGGGAGACAGTTCGCTGCCCCATATCAGCTGGGGGTCCGCATACGGTGTCACGGATGCGGGCATCTTCCGATGGGCCCTCAGGGAGTAGGGGCATACTTTTCTGCACACAGGGGTCTGTTCCAAAAGCGCTACAGGTACCCAGCAGGGCGCAAAGATCAAGATCGGCCCAGCTTTCCGCTACTCAGCAGCAGAGGGTGGGGTCAAACAGCTACGCAAGGCCAAGGCTACTGTGACGCCTCAAGGCCCAGCGTTCGCCCCTCATTCAATCTCCCCCGCATGATGGTCACCAGCCGCAATTCAAGGACCGGAGCCAACTGGAGTGCTCCCCCCCAAGGATAGGAGAGATGCAGGTCCTCTGCTGCCTCCAGGATGCCGAAGCCCCCACTCGGAGACTCCCTCAGAGCAGAGCTCTCCTGCTAGGTGGCCATCTTCATTCTTGGCCCGACGACGCCCCCTATTGTCTTTTTGACCAGGCATACAGCAGATTTCAGTCCACTACCAATGTACTGTCTTCAGCAAACACATGGCTGACTAAAGTCCTAAATCGCCTCATCTAGTTTGATGTTATGGGTGAAAGTTGTACCAAACAGACCACTGGTGTTTATTGTGTCAGGTGTGATGCCACTTCACTATTCTGTCTCATGTAATGGCAAGCCTATTAAATGTGGCACAGCATACATTGCACTTTTGATGCAGTGACTGGACAACAGTTCACATTGGTAAGTTGTGATTCTACCCAAACATACGTGTGCATACATAGCTGGCATCATCAGTATTAGTGCCTGCATGTTGCTATGTAAACATTTCCCTATTTTTGTTTCATCTCCAATACTGTTTCATACCTGATTGAAGTGTCATTATCAGTTGATGTCTGACTCCGTTACAGATAATTGTGTGTATTCCAATCTCAATTTTCACAAATAATTGTGATAGACATACAGCTAATGTGAAAACATAGACAGGACTGTGTACACATTGTTGAGTGTTTGACACATATCTTAAGGCATTACTCAATGTACTTGGTCATGTCCAAATGATGAAGAAAGCTATGTAGGAGATGACTGGTAGACTTAAAGCGATTTGTCTATTTTGAAAGTTCCATGTCATTTATATGGGAGCATTCACTAATGTGAACTTGACATCTTAAAATTTACTGAATCATAACCTGACTGTTGACATGCATCAAGGAATGACATCTAGAAATGTAGGAATCATATGTGAGTGTTTGCACTCAGTATTAAATAGCAAGTGGTGTTAGAGAAAAAAATGGAACTGTGATATGCCATTCCATGAGGACAAAGGTTAAACCACCTCTTTTTGTCATACATAATTACTGAGACACAACAACCTTCAGTGGTCTATTGGCTTTTAGGACTGCTGTGTAAGAATGGTGTTTTGACAAGTAGTGAGGTGTACTAAGAGGTTTTCAAGGACTATGTTTATACTTATGCTGTGGGAATTTGTTGACAAATCTCTTAATCCATTGTCCCTGAATGTCTCCAGGCTAGTTATCTATGCTAAATGTGATACATAGCAAGCTACTTTAGTACAGATTTCATTGGGCTATTTTGACAGTGGACATATGAAGAAGTGCTGACTACAAAGTGACATCATTGTGAAAAGCCCATTTGCAGGTGACCTAATTTCTGTTTCTGGACATCTTGGAGCAGCATAGCAGTATCACTTGACTCTCATTTGATAATTATGTAGTTTTAGAGAAATTACACATTGCTGATTTCAGAGCCAAGAGTCGAAACTGTGGAAATTAATTTGTTGTACACATCCTATTAGGTGACATCAGTTTGCTATGCTACAACACAAGGGCAAAAGTATGCAAGATGTTAAACTGCCCTAGTAGATACGTACGGATGGAGTTGGGACATGTTAATTCATGGTATTGGCGCTATCTGGGGTTATGACATCACTGTGAGCAAATGTTTTCAGACTATGTAGCATGCATGCATGTGTTAATGCTAATAATGAAGCCAATTTAGAGAACCTTGAAGCAGGTGTAATCTGCATACTTTGGAAATGTAGCAAGCACTATATAAATGCAAACCTTTTTCCCTCTTCTATCCCTCCGCTATCCTTCTCAATCCAAATAACTGACTAATATCCAACACTCAAATTACTTTCATATTTCACTATACTAATTCACCACTAATCTTTTATGGGTTCCAGTGTAGCGTGCTACTCTCCAAAAAAGCACTTCAACACCCCATCAGGGATAACAATCGCTAAATAAATGCAAACCTTTTTCCCTCTTCAATCCCTCTGCTATCCTTCTGAATACACTGCCATTGAGGCACTGGCAGATGCCACAGTACAGTCCACAAACCTGTGCCAGAGCAGTGGAAATATCAACCAACCTGAGAAAATCATGATGTCTGACTGACCAAATGCTGTGAAGCCAACCCTTCGCTTTGATGTCTATGGGACCCTATGTATATACATGGCGCAAGTGGCATGCCCATATTGATTAATATTTTTGGTTTCCTATTTACAAGAAACTGGCATCTACATCTGTGAATACTGTTTTACTGGTATTGGATGAATATTTTGCAACGTGACAATGACCCTCTATTCTATGGAGAAAAATCCAAGTGATATATTTAGTACTTGGGGTTATCACCACAGAATTTACCTTTGTGGGCTCAGGCCAGTGGTATTGCTGAAAGGTTTATAGACACTCTAAGAAGAACTTTGCAACAGGCTACAGTAGTGCAAATTAATGTGAATCAAGCATTATGCCAAGTAATGCATGATTATCATAATATCCCACATGGTTTTGGATAGCAAAACTTCATCAGAGCTCATGATTGTTGAGGTGTCCCTTCCTCAACTACCACAAATGAAGTACCTGTCACCTTTAAATCCCAACCCGATTGTTGAGCATGACAAGGAATGAAAGAAATATTAAAAAACAGAGAAGACCTGCAAACCAGTCTAACATTTCTTCAGATTAGTTGGCGTGGGTACATCAGAATCAAAATCACAATGCAGACCAATCTTTCCAAACTACCCCTCCAAATATCACATTAATAAAAGGGACCCTGGTTTCTAATAACATGGTGTACCATTTCACTACCAAGAACATTCATATTTTTAAAAAGTTAAAGAACATGACACATCAGACAGTACACAACATTACTAGTGATCCTGGTCCTTCTAGAGTAGATGAATCATCTGAAATCTGAGGATGGCCTGTGCTAACTGGTACTGTCAGATATGAACATTGAAAGAGATTATTTCGTTGTCCTCAAGGTTGGTTGAACAAATGTGACGCTTGTGGACAAAACACAGCTTGCACTGAAATCTGTTCCATTTTTCTGTCATTTACTCTGTTTCATTTTTATCTGCTTTGCCCTTCCTCATTCAGTACACTCTTCTCCCTCTTTGTTTCCAGTGACATGAGGAGATTTTGAGATATCATATTGGGGTTATGTGGATTCCCATGCCCCACACCTTTGTGGGGTGACTCAATTCAGGATATTGACATGAAAGGGCTTGAAGATTAGCTCTGGTCTCTAATAGGCAATGGTCATTTAGTGTGTTTATCCTGGGATTTACTTACTTGCTTTTATTTGTGGACAAAGACATTCAAAAACCTCTGAAGTAAGTGCTTTGGATGCATCCCATTAAACTGCAGGAGTTAGTAGATATTAGCAAGACCTCTCACCTCCTGGTCAGAGTCACTGCTCTCTCCCCGCATAGCTCCACCGTTAATGTTCTGCACTTAGTGCCAGATTGAGCTCTTCAGGTAGGTGTTAGAGGCCCTCCTCCACCCGCAGGCTCCTGCCTGCCCCTCTTCCCTGGCGGTCTAGTGGAAGAGCACACTGCTCTTCTGCTATTCCACTCTGGTCTGTGTCTTTTGTCTCTTTGCCTTTTTTTCTTCTTAGCTTTTTTCTTCTTTTTTCTCTTTGCCTTTTTTCATTTATTTCTGTTATGCCTTTTGATTATTTTTCACTATTTGGGTAGGGGCTCGTCGGAAACCGGCCTATTTTGAATATCTCCGTTTAGTCTCTTGGTTTAGAAGTTTTGGAGGTATAAATGGACCTCCCAACCAGCTGTCAACTGCACTTTATGGAGCTAAACTTCGAGGGATCGGTAACTGGTACAAGTTGATCCATAAACAACTGCATCCTCCTATAATCCAGAAACATCAGGAAAAAATACTCCGGGAAACTGACTGCAGCTTGTCCGAAAGGGAGTGGGAGTGGGTCAGCCACTCTGGTGGCAGAGCACTTCGTGCTGCAAACTATAAGAGGATGGCCTTTCTCTCTAGGTGGCTGGCCTATTTGACACCCTCTACTTAAGTAAAAGGTTTCCCGATGTAGAAAACAGGTGTTTTCGATGCGCCAAACTTGGGGAAGGCGGATGGCACCATATCTTTTTTGTATGCCCCGGGCTGAGGTCTTTTTGGGAAGCAATCTTTTCCGACATCGAGCGCGCAATCGGGAACACTATTCCGATTGCAGCCGAGACTGCTCTATTTGGTTGTTGCAAGGGAGATTTACAATTGTCAAATCCAGAAAGAATTTTTATTTTCATTGCCTGTGCGGTTGCTCGCTCTTTAATTTTGCAAAATTGGAGATCAAATGCAGCCCCCTCCCATTTGAAATGGATTAATAAAATGAAAAGGGTTAAAAAATTTGAGGAGGCTTATGCTAGGAGGGTTGGAGCTGTAAAAAAATATGAGCGAAATTGGAAGTTTTTTGAAAAACTGGAGAAGACTTAATTTTTTTTTTTTTTTTTCTCTTTCTCCCCCTCCTAGGAATGCACTTGCACTTTGTTCGGCAATTGTTTTTAAAAACATTGTAAGTGGTGATTCGCTTTTTATTCTGATTATTAGGAGTATTATGATGTCGAATTCTTTTGACTAGAATTTTTTGTAGTCTACCTTGTCTCGCACTTGCACTTTAAATGGCTTAAAGTATTGTATTTTTGCTATTTTTGCACTTGGTATATCACACTTTTGTCTAAAGTGATCTACTATTTAGATGGCTTTCCTTCAGGAATGTATTCAGCACTCTATAGAAATTTCTAAATGTATGCTTATATATTGATCATTAGTTGTCAATATTAGTGTTATTATTAATGCTCAGCACTTGCACTTTAGTGGTGTTTTACATATATGTACTCTTGCTGCTATACAGTATTATTGAGTTATTATTAATGCTCAGCACTTGCACTTTAGTGGTGTTTTACATATATGTACTTTTGCTGCTATACACTAAGCATATCGTATTTCTTATTAAAAGTTTTTCTCTTATTGTACTTTACACTTCCAAGCCATACTATTTATGCAACAAACGTTAATTGTACTCTGTAATGTCTTGTTTTATTTACCTCTTGCTCCGTTCAATAAAAAAAAAAAAAAAAGATTATTTTTCACTATTTGCCTTATTTGCATCACTGCTGCTTTTCCCTCCCTGCTCCCTCTTCCCGTGCTCCCCACAGCTGCTGCCCCGTGGCCCCTCCCCCAGCGTGTTGCTCCTACCTCCCAGCTGACTGCCCTCCCCCAACTCCTACTTAATGGCGGCCATGCTGAAGGAGCACCAAAAGCAAGCCAGTCTGTGCCCATCTGCGACCCGACCATGACCAGCGCCAGGGATCCTGGTCCCCCCACCACTACGACCCCAGCACTCTCCATGCACTCAACCCCAGACGTAACAACCACTACCAGCTCCCGACGCCGAGCAACATCCAAGTCCCGATCTCCTGCCAACACTGCTGATGCACCTTCACCCACCTACGGACCCAGGCAGCCACCCCAACCCAGCAGAGGCTACCGCACACAAGCCACTGAGCTACATCCTCCTCAATATACGCTCCCTGCACAGACACACCGTAGAAATCTGGGACCTCGTCAACTCTCACATGCCCGATGTTGCCTTCCTCACAGAGGCCTGGACCAATGCCAGTTGCCTACTCTACATCGCAACCGCCATCCCCGATGGATACAAGATACTGAGGAAAGGCCGCCTCAACTGCCCTGCAGAAGGCCTCACCATCGTCCACAAAAGCTCCCTCTGACTCACAACCATGAACTCGGATGACGCCTTGCCCCCCATGGAACACTGAAGCAACTTGTCTCCACCCCCACTCACACAGCAGGACACACACTCGACCCCATCTTCACCGGAGGAAACAACATTCGGTTCAGCCAGACCACGAAACTGTTCTGGACAGACCACCACTGCATCCATTTCTCCTTCACAAAACCCACCTCACACAAGTGCACGCTCGGCCTCCCAAGCAGAAGCTGGAACAAAGTCTCAGAAGAATACCTCACCTCTGCCCTCACCTGCAGTCCTCCTCCAACTATGACAGACACTAACACAGTGGCAAGCAACCTACACCAATGGATCACCAGCTGCACCAACACTCTCATCCCCCTCCAGAACAGCACGAGATGACACAACAAGAAAGCCAACAGGTTCACCACGGATCTAAGAGAATCCAAGCGCTCCTGCCGATGACTGGAGAAGACATGGAGAAGCAGCAAAACCCCGGAAGCACACTCCGCCTAAAAGCAGCCATCATGGCATACCACCAACTCATCAAAACAACAAAGAAAAATCAAATCAAAGATGGAATTCTCTCCAACGCCCACAACTCCAAGGAACTCTTCGCCATCATACAGGAATTTGCCAGACCCATCAGAAAAACAACTGCCACCACCACCCCCCAAGACCTCCGCAACAAACTCAGTTCCTTCTTTAACCTCTAGTTCAAGACGCTCAATGACAACTTCTATGACCAAGACCATGGCACCGCCTCAACTCCTACCCTCAGTGACGCCATCCAACAGACCCTTCTCACCTGGACCAGCCTCTCATCACAGAAGACACCTTAAAGACAATGAAGATCCTCCACTCCAGAGCACCTATTGACCCCTGCTCACCACACATCATCCACAGGGCCGCCACTGCCATCACACCCGAGCTACCTCAACTGCTTCCTCGAGACCCCCACTTTCCCTGATGACTGGAAATGCGCAGAAGTCAACCCTATCCTAAAGAAGCCCTCCACAGACCTGACATATCTCCAGAACTTTAGGCCAGTCTTACTGCTCCCTTTTGCCACCAAAGTCATCAAAAAGACCGTCAACATCTAGCTAGCACACTTCATAGAAACTAACAGCATCCTAGACACCTCTCAATCTGGATTCCGCAGCAACCCCAGCACTGAGACCACCTCTCTTGCTGCCACCGACAACATCCGAGCCCTCCTCGACCATGGCCAGATGATAGCCCTCCTCCTCCTGGACCTATCAGCAGCTTTCGACAACGTCTGCCACTGTACATTAGCCAGCAGGCTCTATGATGTTGGCATCCAAAGTATAGCCTTAGACTGGATACAATCTTTCCTCTCAGGCAGAACACAAAGAATAAGACTCCCGCCCTTCCTGTCATAACTGACAGAGATCAGATGCAGAATACCCCAAGGATCCTCACTGAGCCCCACACTCTTCAATGTCTACATGGCCCCCCTCGCAACCATCGTCAGAAACCACAGACTCAACACCATCTCCAATGCCGATGACACCCAGCTCATCCTCTCCCTCGCCAAGGAACCCAACATCACTAGGCGCAATTTCCTAGAAGGGAACTAATGAGCATTAGCTGCCTGTAGCTCAACTCAGATAAAACAGAAGTCCTCTTCCTCGGCTTCACACCTTCTGCATGGGACAACACCTGGTGGCCCCCCACCCTCAGAAACCGACCCACCCCAACGGACCACACACGCAACCTCGGCATCATCCGACTGCAATACCTCAATGACCAAATCTCCTACCACGCCCCCAAGAGAAACCTCAGTTCAGTCGACCTCAACCTAGCTACAGTCTCTCGTTTCTACAGGACCGGATCAGGTGGAAGATCCTTCTCCTATCTCGCAGCCAACACCTGGAACAAACTCCCCCTTCACCTCTGACGAAGCCCAATACTGCACCAATTCAAAAGGGACCTCAAGACCTGGCTGTTTGAATGACCTCAACGGAACTGCTCACACCCCCTCCCTCAGCGCCTTGAGGCCCTCACAGGTGAGCCTTGCACTCTAGAAAACCTTGATTGATTGATTGATATTAAATTATTAGTGATAAAAATAGGGTTTCGCAAAGTGGGAACATTTGCTGCATTACTGAGGAAAATTGGCTCTCTGATTTATATATGAATTCGTTTTTGCTTGTTAAGCTTTTTGTGATTCAGCATTCATTGCTCCTAAAGATGTCACATTTGGTATCCTCTTCTCAAACAGATGAGAAAGAGACATTCAATGGTTGACATGTATCAAAACGTGTTGTACTTACATGGAAAGTCATTTTTGTCTATTGTCCAGAAACCTGTTTGTCACTTTTGAAGCATTTATTCTGGGCAAGAAATATACTTTTGACACTTTGAGCAGCTAGATTCGATAGATTATCTCTCTGAATTATCCCCTGCTGGGGTGTTTCTTTTCCTCTTGAATTCAAGACAGAGCAACCAGGATGAATGCTGAATCTAAGGCAGACGTGCATTGGGTTCTTTAAGTTGACAAATGCCACGCAGCAACATATGCAACATCACATACATTTGCACACAGGTGATAGTTTCTGGTACATGAATCTGATACATCTAGATGATGATGTTGCATTTGTGCCGGGGGTCTCTTGCTGAATCAAATTGATTTGAAATATATTCACAGATTTTTGCAGCATGCTAATGATGTGTTTTATGGCTGGTTCCAAACATGGATTTCAATGGTTTACCTCATTAGTAACAATTGGGTGAGGAAGAGAGATGCAATGGACGCTAAATTACCTACTAGCAGTCATTGTTCCTACTAGTCCTTCTCACAGCCCTTTTATCCCAACCACGTACCTAGCAAAATGAGGGCTTTGAGCACCCAGTCATTATTTATTACTTCAAAAATTGTGAGGAATATTTTAAATCTGGCTGAGGATGCGAAGTTCATTTTGTGTCAGTTCTTGATTTTGTGGCTTGTTCTGTTGTATTTTTTTTTTACATGGAGAATTGCTGTATATGTGGTTTAACATCCTCATTAGTAAAGACTGTGAGAAGAGAAAGATCCAGGCATTAAGAATGATGCTGGTAAGTAAACTAGCTAATCAAAAGGAGATCCATGGAACGGTAGCCATTCTTAAAGCTAGAAAAGTTGAAAAAGATATACCCCTATGAAATATCACAATGAGAGCGCATATATCAAATGCGTAGAACAACTTTTGAAAAAGGATGTTGGTGGGAGAACAATGCTTCCAATGGAATCCACAAACAACTCCATCTCTAGCCCCAAAGTATCTAGCTCAAAACTTACCTTTCTTATTTTTTTCAAAACTGGAAAAATTGTGCTGGAAGAGATTTATGTACCGCTCTATAATTCAAGGCGAAGAAATATAAAATAATGTTGAGGATCGAATGGCACATGTTGAAATACTGGATATAGAAGGCTCATAAGGGTGAAAAAACTAGGGGCCATTTTATCAAGAACGGCGATAACATTATCGCCGCTTTAGCGGCAGTTGAGAAGGGGCTTGATAATATGCCCTAGAGAATTCCAATAGAAGGCCAGGTTCTGGTGTGAAGGACCACAAACCTGGGCTTCTATTGGAATTCTCCAGGGCATATTATCAAGCCCCTTATCGCCGCGCGGCGACCGTTCTTGATAATATGCCCCTAGGTTCTTTGAACCATGGATGCAAGCAACCAGGTGTCCACAGCGAAATAAATTTCAGCAGAACAATCAAATAGGCACAGTGCCAAGGCGCAGCCTTGTTAAGAAAGCAATAAACTTGAGCTCGGTGAAGGAGAGTTTTACAAGATTATATAAACTCATTCATAATGCACGCTTTTTTATGTATTCATGCCCGAGAAGAAGACAGCCAAGTCGGAAAATCTGCATCACTCTGGTTTAGATTAGGTTTTATTTTCAATAAGCTGCTCCCACAAGAACCAGCCACGGATGAGCGACCTAACTAATTTGAATTTTATTTCATTCATTTTCTCCCAGTGCCCGCGCACTTTGGACGAGCTCAAGGACAAATACAATTTTTCTTCCTGTTCTCGCTTTTAAGGGGTCGGTCAATAATTGATTTTCAGTCGACGTGTCACGTCAGGCATGGAGATATGGCAGTTCATAAATGAGCCGTGCCACGGCCTATCTTCTAAGCCGTGTAACATTACTCGCTAATTGACAATGCAGCGGCGGGGGGCGGGGCTGCTAAGTACCCAGAATGAGACTATCACCGTGACATTCATTATTGTTGCCCGGTAATGACGAACATTCTAGAAAAAACCGCCTGCCGGCGCTGCAGTTTGTGCACTGTACTGGGGATATGCGACTAGAGGCAACGCCAAAAAATTTAACATACATCAACTTTCATTTATGGAAGGCATCATCAGAATGTTTGTCGCAAGAGAACCCGTGCAGCATCAAAAAGTAAATTCAAAAGCTGTGTACAGGAATGACAATTGTTTCCGGTCATCCTGTTCTGTGATCACGTGCAAAGCCAGGAAGACTTTCCGTGAAATATCACAGACGACGAGATCAGCGAGTCATGAGCTGAGAAATGAAAGGGAACAACATATTTGGATATTCGTGTGAAGATTCTTCCTCTGCTCCTAACTGACACAACCATCTGGGTACATTAGCATTACTCACCTGAGTTACTCTTGGAGGTCAGTAAAATCACAGGTCTGCTGGGCTTAATTCAGATTTGTGCAGGCTTGCAGTACATCGTACCGAAGAGGCACACTGAAATACAGAAAATACTTTCTCACAACACCAACAACAAGCATTGGCATAGCCAATAGGTCTCGCATTTGGGATCTTATAAGTGTTTAGCCATGCAACAGTTGGTGTTGTTGCACCAAGGATATTGTGCTGGATAACTAAACACTTATAAGGTCCCAAAGGCGAGAGCTATTGGCTATGCCAATGCTTGTTCAAGATGGCGCGCCACTGGCTTTTACTACTTTAGCAGTGTTGTGAAACCTGATTGGGTCAGATGTGAGCATGACCGCAGGAATACAATACGCTTGCTTTGATGATTGGAGCAGCCTCCACGCTGCTCCAATCGAAGCACGCTGAAAGTCACCCACTCAGTATTTCCACTGCTTACTAGGCAAATGATCATAGAACAAACTATGAGTACAGAAGTTAGCATATAATGCAAATCCAAATCGGACTGTAAACGGTGTAAAGCAGTTCATTACAAAATCATCCACTAAATTGTAACAGTTGTACCACTGATGCGCTATGAGCAGTAGCTGTGGCAATTTGACAACAAGAGCTAAAGAGGTAGGACGGTGGAAAGTCAGGTTCTCCAATTGTATGTCAGCCACCTTTGTGACGTGGGTGGGAAATGAGGGGGTGCAAGGGCGGGGCGCATAGCAACAGTGATCTGAAACAGAACAGCAGATAATGATACTACGATATGGTACCTGTGGTCACTGGTGCTGGAACCATTTTTGGAGTGGGGGGGGGGGTTGCTGCAACTATATTACATCATTGAAGGAATAAGGATTTTGAAAAATCCAAGCGTCACACAAAGGATAAGTGAAGTAAACGAGCCATACTAGTTCAACGCGGGAGTGGTAAGGGTGTTTATGTAACAGTGATGCATTTTGGGGCACAGTGTCACAAAGATGTGTTATTGAAGCATGGTGTAGTAGCACACCCCCATTTGCAGAAAGCACTGTTGACACTCAAGTGGCAACAAAATTCACACTGACGTAGTTTTATTGTTACAAACTATTTAGCACACAAACGGTAATGTGTGGAAATCGAGTTTCAGCAAATATTCATCATTTGTACACCACTGTGTCTTGATTAGCTGTGATCCTATTACAATCTTTGTTTCCATCAAACTTCAGAGTTACAACAAGCATTGGCATAGCCAATAGCTCTCACCTCTGGGACCTTATAAGTATTTTGCCATGCAGCACATTATCTTGGGTGCTACAACATCCACTAGTCTTTAATGTGGAAGCTTTGGCAATAATAGGCACATTATAGCACTGCATAGAGAAGTACTTATTTAAAGTGTTATTGTTGTACAACTAGTAGTTTGAACTCACATATCTGAAAGTACTTTCATACGCGATAATGAAGAAAACAAGATTTCTGGTGAAAGAAATAATTTGCCTGATAACACAATTTAAGCGATGGAGCCACAATTCATCCAGGCTTTCTGGTTTCAGTTTGTACACATCATCTAATAAATGGGTATCAATGTATCTTTCCTTACCCTAAGGTTTGTTTTTATCTTTGAGCACTTTTCAAATATAGCGCAAACTCGACCGGAAGGTTATTGGAGCACTTTACATGAGCACCAGTTCCATTACATAAACACCCTTTGCAGCTCTCAAGCAATGCATCAAGCAACACATTTTTAAAGTGATTCAATGCATTATAAGGATAGTAAATAAATACAATATATTACCACGTTCCAAGCAGCACAGGCCATTCATTATGTGCACATGCAAAGGTACCGGAAGTTTGCTCACGGTGTGAAAGACTGGAGCCCCCTCCCCCCTTTTCTTTTTTGCAATTTTATATGCAGCAAGCTCGACCATTCCAGGTTCGTTGCATCTTCCTTCTGCTCCTTGCTTAACAAGCCATAGGTCCTGCTTATTTAATTTATGCGACTAACAACCATTGCTAAGCCAATAGTCCTGATTGATAGGTACAAGTCAGGGGGCACACTATGCTAAGCACAGATTTTGACTGATAACAAGATGTAGAGGACTGGAAAGTTGGTATATTGAGGGTCGCAGTGGTGCAATGCCTGCACTGGTGTAAACTAGCTACAGTCTCCTTTCAGCAGCTTCCTGTTGTTTAGCAGCATATCCCTACAAGGAAATGGTAGTCTGCAGATAATTCTGGCATCCCTTCGAGGATTTACGCGCAATGTTGCAAAAGAAAAGGGGTAGTTTGATGGCGGGGCGCAAGCTGATGGGGCAGATAACGCTGCCATTAACACAGTAAACATGGCAGTGTGGCACGCAGACATGACAGCATGCACCAAGACTGTGACGTGAAATCAGAGCACGAACACAATATACTCATTGACAATGTCGTGATTGTTGTGAACTGTGTAATCAAGAAATGCACTACTCAAGTGTAACATTGCAAAGCTTTCAGCGTGAGGAGGCACAAGGCCAGCATAGTATCTGAGAAAGTGCAAGTGAATTAACGAAAGTCTGAAATGCGTTTTTAGGTCTCGCCTGAGACAGCGCTTTAGCGCTGCTCTCGCGAGAGCTTTTGTAAATGGGGGATCTGGAAGTGCAAACGAGTGCTTTCAGGCCTCCAAATACAGTGCATGTGCGCCGGCCGGGCGCGCGCACCATTTGGAGGCCTGAAAGCACTCGTTTGCTTTCACTTTTGCGGGCCGCACGACCGCTTTGATGTGATCGCGATCGCGATCACTTTCACACAGTGCATGTGCGCTGGGCGCGCGCACCATTTGGCAGCCTGCGTGTACATTTCGCGGGCGCTTTGATGTTCTCAGTGAGCCGCGCAGCCACTGCGAACATCAAAGCGCCCGCGAAATGTACACTCCACTTGCCACCCCCTCCCTTATGCCACTTCCTGCTGGCCGCGTGCCCACCAACCTGGGACTTGGCACTTGCCCCTGAGCTGGGTCTGCGCAGCGTTGTCGTGCCACTCACATTCATTACAAATGAGGTATTTCGCTTGTGCACCGTTATTGCAGACTTATCAGTGCAGAATACATAAACGACTTTCAGTGGCAACATAATTCGCGGCAGGCCACACATCTGCCCTCCACTTAAAGGCATGATTTCGTATGACGTGGCCCTGGAGTATGCCAGCACCACATAATATATTCATTAGCGCTCACTTTTCAGAAGTGCGCAATATCTGTCTCAGGTCACAAGCTCATTCACTACGCTCTGCTGCGAGCATGACCCACATAGTGGGCATTTTTCAAAAGCCCCGCACTGCGCCGGGATTCAACAAGTCGCTCCAGAGTCTTCATTCACAAGCATAGCACAACAGCACAACGTGTGTTTGATTATAAGTGCGTCTTGCTGTGCATCTTTCACCAGCACGCCCATTTTGTCTTCACTTACAAGCAGGGCACAAGTCCTAAACAAGCCCCGAGTCTCTAGTAACACTCGGAGAACGTAAACTATGTTAATTCCCCGCAGAGTTTAGTCAAAGTTAAGCGCTCTGGGTGAGTTTGTTTGACTTTCATCTCTGTTGCTGCTGCCCGGGTCCAGGGACCCCTGAGCCTGAGGAAAGCAAAAGCCGAAATGCGCCTTCATTGCCCTCTCGGATTAACAGGCTGTGTCAAGTTTACGTGTTAACGGTTTAGCAAAACAACCATATTGTTTGAAAATAAACAGCAAAGGTGCTCCGACCTGTCCTAATTACGTGGCCGTCTCCTCCACACACATTCTGACTTCAGTAATCCGATCTCATGCACACCATAATGTTCTACGTGCTCTTGCTACAATAAAAATGTTAATTTAAAGCACATTTATCTGCAATCTGCTCTTAGTATTGTTGCCAAATGTAAATACTTTTACCTGGGGACAAGTGGATCCTTTGCAATGCAATAGGTCTCGCATTTGCAAGAGTTTCACCTATTGGCATTGTAAATGTCAATGCGTTTTATTTAAATGTTTGTTTTAAAGCATAAATAAAAGGCTTTGTCATTTACAATGCCAATAGCTTAAACTCTAGCAAATTATAGCATTTTTTTTACCACGCGAGTTTAAGCTATTCGTATTGTAAATGACAATGCCTTACATTTATGTTTCAAAAACGAAAACATAAATAAAAGGCATTGTCATTTACAATGTCAATAGCTCAAACTCGCGTAACTGCGAGACCTATTGCATTGCAAATGCTTGTTCCTCGTTCCAGGAGAAAGTGTTATCGGGTTATTCTCTCTTTTACAGGGGATCGAGTTTAATGTTTAGGCGCCGCGGCTCCCTTCACGCTGCTCAATAAGGTTGCAGCCACTCTGTGCTCTCTGCTGCACGCGGCGAGGCTGCCCCCGGCTGGACTGACTTGCGCTTTATTTGTAGAAGGGAGGGGATAGGGGAGGGGATTCACACACGCGCTGTAAGGCTTAATGAGCCATTACAGCAAGCCAGATGGCAGCGTAATAGCATTTTGGCCTGCAAAAGCCTGTGGGTAGCACTTTTAAAACCAGCTACTAAATTTCTCGCCAGTGCAGAGCATGTGCTGGCTCTAGCGAGACCTAAAATGACTACAATAGGTAAAACAAAGTTGGTGCAGGGACGTAACAAAGGCCCCCGTAGCCCCTGCGGACCTGGGGCGCCCACAGGCTTACCCATACTGGACCCAGGGGGCCCCCTCAGCCCCTAATGATGTATGTGCGTCAGTGTGAGGGGCCCCTTCAGCACATTCTGCAGGAGCCCACCTCACGTTTTGTTACGCCACTGAGTTGGTGTGTTTTAGGGGTGCCATACAGTGCTGCTTCCTGGTGTCACACAAAAGGTATGTTTAATGTGCAATAATGGACCAGAAGTAACAAAGGAGCCAGCAATTCTTCACTGAAGTCACATGCTGTAGGTCTAGGACAATTCCATATGGCTGTGCAATATTCACATTATTATAGTTTTTGCCAACAGGTTTGAAATCAAAATGATGCTGCCTCTCCCTTGTATAAAGAGTTGAACAGGGCACTTCAATCATTAAAGTAATGATTTCCCCAGAGAACCAACAAGGCAGCTGACATCACGGCAACCAGATTGTTAGTGGTGTTTTGCAAATTTGAGAAGCTCTTCTAATCAGAAATGTGTGCTTTCTTAATGAACTGCAAGCCCAGTGAGCTAAATGTGTGTTCGCAAGCACTGCAATTCGCAAAATTCCAGCATTTGCATATGTAAAGTGTTATATAAAATGTACTAAATCCATATTGGGAATCTGAAAAGCTTTCCCAAATTGCGAAATGGGTTTTGAGAGGCATTCCAAAGTGTAATTAGGAAGGTGAAAGAAAATGGAGTTCTCTACTAATTGTGTGTTGCCAGGTAAGTATTAATGGTTTGCAATTGCGGTCAGTAACTATTGATCGGTTACCAACATCTCAGAAGAGGTGATCACTGACTCGCAAAGGGGACAGTGTCTCTCCCCATGGGGTGAGCAGGAAGTGGTCTAGCGAATGACTGCCTACTCTAGCATCGCAAAGGTGGCAATGTCTCTCCCCATGGGGTGAGCAGGGAGTGGTCTAGCGAATGACTGCCTGCTCTAGCAGTTCTAGTTCCAAACATAAAGTATTTCTTTTCAAAAGCAAAACAATTACTTTAAGGAACACACGTTCTTTAAAAAAAAAAAAGGTTCACATTTGTCAATGCAAACATGGGGATTGCGGTTTGGTGTTCCTTGCAGGTTACCATCCCTGAGTTAGTAACCAATCATGGGGAGTTACAAATAGCAAACTGCCTGAATATTAGTCAATGGGAAGGTCGTGCTGCAATCCTTTAAGACTGGGAATTTTGTGACAAAGCATAATAGTACCTAGGTTGCATCACAAAATCAGAGATAGGTCACAAAAAGTTATTGTGTGTGAGAAATTGGGTTGTTGGTTGACTGGGTTGTGAGCCCTGGTCAAGCAGCAACCATAATCCTTGTCAGAGTAAGGCGCAATCCACCCAGGACTGCTGGGGCAGCTTCTGGCTGTCACTAAACCGCTGCCCATTATTTTCTGGGATAAGGTCACACTTTCTAACAAAGGTCTTCTTTTTGGGGGGAAACCCTATCCCGTCCCCCTTCTCTAGGGCCAGTAGGGTCTGCTTCCACAGACTACCCCCCAATCGTCCTTAGGGGCCCTGTGCATCTGTAAAGCCACCTCATGCACTTCAAAGTCAGACACCAGTCCTTTGGGAATGTGGACGCTCCTGTCACCAGAGGGCACAGCAGATATGCTGTCACCAACAATGCTGGACTCTACCTGCCTGGCTTTGAGGTCCAGCACCCTGAGCCTCCTTTCCTGAGCGAGTCGCTCTAATGCCAGTTTCTCCTCCATGACCAGTTTCTTTTCCTTTATCCTGAGTTTGTCCATCTCCAGCTTGAACTCTCTTTCTGCCTTCCTGTCCGTCAGCTCCTCTGGGACAGGCCTTGGGAAGACACGCTACTCCCTGCCCTGGCAGAGAGTGCAAACTCAGGGGGTACATCCTCCCCCTCAGCAGACTGCTGGTTCTCAGGACTGGCATCCATATCCTCTCCTTGCCTGTCCAAATCATCATCCCATTCTGTTCCAGTGACTGGTGGACTTTTGCCCAGGCCCTCAGAACGCTGACAGCACACCTTCCAGGTGGTGCTCTTTGCTGGAAGTCCACTCTCCTTACTGAACTCATCAAGCTGGGCCACAGTGTAAGTACTCCAAGTTAGCCAGCTCAAACTGCATACGTGTAAATGTGCATTCAGACACAACAGTCAGAGAGAGAATTTGAAGAAGCAAAAAGGCCAATCAGGAAGAAATTAAAATTCAAATTGGTCTCACAAATGGGATGGTAGTATACAAAACATAACTGTATGGCACTGCAGAAACACAAGTCCTTTCCTCACTGCTGATCACCACTGTGAACAATTGGGTTGTTGGTTGAATGGGATGTAAGCCCTAGTCAAGCAGCAACCACAATCCTTGTCAGGGTGAGGTACAAACCAACCTTAAATAACCTGTGCTCAACCCTCTGGTAGCTTGCCACAGAGCAGTCAGGCCTAACTTAGAGGAGATGTGTAAATTATTTGGTCAACACTTCAAACAGTAGTAAAGTGAAAAAAGTGAATATTTGATCGCACTAGACTGGGAGAAACCACAAGTTCCCGCCAACTGCGATGGAGCACGGGCCGGCCACAGGGACCCTGTTTGGCCGGCCTGACAAAGTAACTTAAATCCTGCCTTGCGGAGAGTTGTGAGGATCCATGCCGAACATGTGCTGTGCAGCCGATGTGATTATTTAATTCTAAGATGCAGCGCAGCTGTGATGCGAAGGTCTGTGTCATTGTCGAGGATCTCATCAATGGGGCTTGCAATGCAAAGTCCGGCATCGAGGATGCATCATGCAATCGGGGTGATGCATCAGTTCTGAAGAGGGACAAGGCTGCAAAGGGCAGTCCTGCATCATTGTCGAGGCTGTTGTCGATGAGGGATGTGAGGGCCTGCATCAAAGATGCAGCGCACAGTCGGGGCCCTGCGATGGGTCCAAAGAGTTGCAATGCAGGTCTTTGTGACATGTCCAATCCACGTAGCTGTGGTGATGCGCTGTTTCTGCTCAGGTTGGCAGTGCACAGCAGACAAGATACGTCAGTTCTGCTGGATCCACAGAGGCTGTCAGAGCACTTTGCGCCCACTTCCCAATGTCCAGGACTTAGGTGGCACCACTTGGATTATGCTAATCTCCTCCACCCCAGCATATCCCCACCAATACACAAATGGATAAGCCTCCTAGATGCTCTTAACACCAAACCAACAATCATCAACTCCATTTCATCATTAGGAATCAACCTAGACAAAAACTTGAACATGACAGCCCATAACAGCTCATCAAAGTGCAGTGCCATTTTCCAACTCACTCTTCTAAAGAAGAACAACATTTTTTGTCTTTCACTTGATTTCAAGACTATAGTGTAAAGTTTGGTACTATCCAAACTGATGTACCGGCGAGCCAAGCTCTGTGGAACACTATATGCTTCCCTACCCACTATAAAAGCAACCTTTAATGCAGCAGCTTGTGGCTGGTAAATGACGCCCCATCCGTCACATCATTCCGATTGCTCCCGGTAGAAGCCATAAGAATACCCAACTTAGACTGTCTGATGCACAAAACAGCATATTGTGCCAGTCTGTGATGCCTAGCACACAGCTACACCATATGGGGATGAAGCCATCTCCTATGCAGCACTAGCCCTTCTGATTGAAACACCCTAGATTCAAGAATAGAAAAACCTATGCACATTCTTTCTCCTGAGAAGTCCCCATTATCCGGGCCTCCTTTCCAACAGAGATATGCACAAGCCCATCATCTGCCACCCTCAAGAATGAGGTGTATATAGTCATGCTGAACAGATTCTTTTATCTGTGAACCCCTTCCAACCCTCCTGAAATGGTAAGACCACATGCCCATCTACCAGGCATCAGGACTCCAGAAGGCTCTGTCATCCACTGAGATATATTTGAGATAATTGAGATAACACTGTTGATGGCCCACGCAAGTCCACAACTACTAATGGGACATTACCCTAAAAGAGACTTTGTGTACACAGGGGCACATTTTCAGTGACGGAATATACTTGATATAAATTCAACTCTTTTGTATGACAAACAAGTAAACTATTTTTGTAGCGATTCCCTTGTGCAGTGCTGTGATGCCCTCTGGGTCATGTTCACACTTTATAAGATTTAAAAAAAAATAATGAATAAAACCCCCCTACCTGGTGACTATGACAGGGGTGCATTCTTTCATGATCTTCAGTGACCTTCTGCTCTGGATCAGCAAATCATCAGTGAGGGGCTGACACAAGAAATGAGCAGTGCTTCTCAGAGGTCATGAAAGCTTCAAAGCACATCTCTTGGACCCCATTCGAAAGCATCAGGATCATCATTGGAGTTACCAAGAAAGACCTTCTAGTGTAACACTGAAGCCACTGTGGACGCAGGAACAAATAGTTTATTTGACATTGTAAGCAATGAGGAGTAGGGGCATCTTCGTTTGTAGCATAATAGTAAGGAAGTAGACCCATCTTAGGCTTTCTAGATGGGTGGACTGCATAAGGAGTACATTTTCCGATTTTCACAAGGCTCTGTATACGGCACTGCAGAAATGCTAAATAGGGACATTTGGGAACAACAAGCTTGACATTGCTTTTTTACCCCAGAGAATGCAGACTACTCGGTGACTTGTGAACAGTGACTATTCTTTGAGGAATCTGGTGTGAGAGTTAAATTTCACTGAACTGCAGGCATTCTAGCTCATTGCTATTTCGATAATCCACAAAAGCAAATCCCAGACATTTTGAAATTAGACTTTTTTTTGCCAAATTTTAAATGACAGAATAGTAAACATGCAGGAGTATTCAAATAAGTTGCATTTTGAGCAGTTCCTTTCACAAACACTCTTCTCTGAAGTATATCTATGTACCTTTGGGTTTATGTCCAAACACAGTTTTTAGTGCGTAGTGAGAGACGCTCAACTCTCAGTCAGATCACGAGGTTCTTTGGTGATATACATTTGTTAATAGGGAAAACATTCCTATAATAGGAAACCTCCCGTCTGTGGAAGCATCCAATGCTTCCCTATGGGAACACCATTCAGTGGCCAGATTGCATAGATCTTTATTGACTGTCCTTGTAAGTCTAAAGGGCTAGTTTAAGATATGGAATGCAGCGTGATAAAAACCTTCCGGGGTAGTGGATGCCCCTCTTTTCCCTGATCATGACATGCTGTCAACCATATATGAAGATTCCTATCTCTGTAGCAGGACATGTCTGACAAATGTGTTTTTTGTGACATGTACTCCTTCACCGAAATGTACTGGTAGGTGCATTTCATGTGACAGTAACTCACTGAGCACAGAAATAACAACTTCCCCCCCCAAAAAAACAAAAGCTGATGTTGTTTCCATCAAGCAACAAATCAATGGCTTTGCTTCATATAAATATCTAACTACTTGAAAGTGTAACACACTATAAGATGGCTGCAATGTTAAAGGAGTGAAGGCAGAGTTTTCATTATGAGTTTTTTCATCCCACACACATGCAACACCAGTGTTAAATAACTGAGCACAGCAATGCGGGGACCAGATTAAAAGCAAGCATGCAATGAGAAGAAAGGCGGGTTAGAGAAGGTTGGAATCATAAGGAAGTTGCAGGGAAGGGCCAAAACTACCACGCAGGGCAGGGGGACCAGTAAACATTGACACAAGGGAGGAGTAGGTAGGCCAGGGACCCCTGTGGAAGTCACGGCAGAAGAAAAATAAACGGGCGCTGGAGGTCCAACAGCACATACAACATAAGGATTAGGCAGTGGTAACATAAGTAGGAGGCCGTGTAGCTTTTTAATATAACATTTTTAAAAACACAAGAAACATTAAACAGGGGTTGGAGGTCAATCAGAATGTCAAAAATAAGGATTAAGCAGTGGTAATGCAACATTTAAAAAATAAAACATATAAACCAATATCTTACATAACCTTTTTTTACTTGACATATTTGGTTCTAGTGTTTTAACTCTCATCTTGTTAAGTTATGTGTTCTGTCTTTGGAAAGTGCACCGTCACCCTCAAGGATATCCTGGTGCTGAGCAGGTGTGTGTCTAGCCTTGTCTAAGGTAGGTTGGTTAATTGAAAAGCCAGGTGTTCAGCTTCTTGTGAAATACAAGAAAAGAGGAAAAGACTGTGATATACAGTGGGAGGTTGTTCCACAATTTAAGAGAAATTTAAGAGAATGCCCATCCTTCTGATCTGGGTCTGGTTTTGCGTGAAATGTGTGCGATTAGGAGTCCTGTGCAGTGGAGGTGTCTGGATGTTTGGGGAAGGAGATTCAACTGTTTTGGTAGGTGGGACCTAAGTTGTATAGTACTGTGAATGTTTTTGAGGAGGTTGAAATGAGCACATTGGGACTCGCTGGAGCTTCCTGAGGTGTAGTGTGAGTTCTGTGTGGGAAGTTGAGGAAGATTCAGGCTGCTGAGTTCTGGATGATGTTTAGTCTTCTGGTGAGCTAATACTAGTGTAGAGAGGTGTTTCTGTAGTTCAACTTGCTGACGACAGCAGTGAGTGATATTTTTACTAGTGTTGCTTGGGAGCCATTTGCTGATCTTTCACAGAATTTTCAAGGTGTAGAAGGAGGAACCAGTGAAGGCACTCACTTGTGTGATCATGTCCAGTTTTTTGTCGATGATGATTGTGAGGTTCCTGGCGCGGATGGGGTATGCCTCTTTATGAGTGACATTTGTCCGTGCAGTCAACATTTGCACATCATAGCTCACTGTTTTACAGCTTGGCACATAAAAACCTCCAGTGTTTGTCCTAATGAACATTTTGATTTTTCTAAAAGAGGCATCAACACATTTTTGAGCATGCCTGCATCCTATCAGTCATATTTAGCATAATTTAGCCAAAAATATATTTTTCAAAATTCAGTGTGATGTAATTTTAGAAACATTTGTTTTTTTGGTGCTTTAGCTAACTAACGTATTGTTAGTCATTATATATAAGGTCTTTTCTTATATCGTTTCATTTGTCATTGCGATCATATTCTCATCTAAAGAGAATCTTTTTTCTCCACCTACCTCCACCTAATGCAAAAAATATAATACTTGTAATCTTAATACACCATCATTCTGTGTGTGGTAAATCTGGGACTGCTCTTGAAACAGAACAGGGTAAGTGCAAAACAGACTTTACTACACTTCTTGGTGATTCATGGTGCAGGAAAATTGTTGAAACCTTGAATGTAGAAACTTGTCCCAGAATGCAAAAAAATACTACAGTCTCTAGAATTAATTGGCAAGAGGCTCAAAATACTCTAGGAAAAAATGTGGTGAGAAATGTATACAGAAGTCTGGTTATAATTAGTGTTTGGTGAAGTGATTTGTTCAGTTCCCATATTGGTTTAGGATTTAAAATTGCACAGGCTCAGATGGCATATTGTTGCAAAAACATCAAGCCTCTGCCATGCTAAATCTGTCTGCAATTGCAAGAATTGGTAACCATGATTTTATAATTAAAAATTGATGTAAATGCTATATAACACATATGAGATCTAATTATGTGAAGGCAAATCTGCTATGAAACACAAAGGGTGAGTGTTGCGAAGTCATCCTCGTGCCCTAGGCACCCCCAATATTTGATGACTGGTACTGATGGTAACTGACTCTAACTGGCCTTGGGTCCTGCCTAGCCAAGCCCAGGGCCAGTGCTATGCTGTAAGCACACTTAGAATACAGTAAAAACACCTACATACACTAAGGTACACTATGGGTCAGGGTACCCCTATGATTGAAATGACCTCCCCTATAAGGCCCTAGTACATAATAGAGCAGGGGGATTAAAACTATCTTTAAGTTCCTAGTATATAAACTAGGCATGGCAGTTTAGAGGCCAGCAGCCCTTTCTGCACTTGCATGTGTGCACTGCTGATGCCTAAGGTCAGTTTAAAAGCAGCCCTGTGTTGCAGGACTGCTTTTAAAATGCAAATTGTGCCCAAACGCGACTTTGGTATTTGGGGCACTTAATAATGAATACACTACAATGTTTTGGCATATTAGGTACACCCAGGTTCTCCCCTAGTTATCCCAGTGGCGGGGGTCAGGTATTTGTAAGGAGGACCCTTATAAAATAGGTTTTATATGCCTTGGGTTTAGTGAAATGTACAATTTCACCAAACACAAGGCATATACGTAAAGTGCTTCCCAAAATCGACTTTTGTGCTAGGAGTACTGTGGAGTGAGGATCTGAAATATGTTTACATATTCATAACCTCTTAAGTCTCCCCTAGGTTTTTCAGGGGTGAGGGGGACCTGTAGACATAGACAGGGTCCTTATAAAAGATGTTTTATAAGCCCTGGTGTTGGAGAAATTGTCCAGTTGGTTTTCTCCATTGCAGAAACCCAGCTGCAGAGGTTAACCTGGCAAGAAGTATTAACTAATAAGTCCCGCCAGGAGAATAGTAAAATATCATTCAAGGACTTACTAAAATGGTATTGATAAATCCAACAACATGCTATTGTTGAATGTATCCTAAAATGTACAGACAAGAAGTTATAAGACTTTCTTGTCTGTAAGCCAAAATTCAGCCTTCCAGTGCTCTGTCCTGATTAGTCAGAGGGTACGTGGGTTAGCCAGGCTGAGGTGAAAAGTAGCTTCTGGGTTGAATGAGCCATTCTGGGAGGACAAGGTTCTGCTACATAGTAATGCCAGAGCCAGGGGAAGGGATCGTAGACAATAATCTTTAATAGTAGGAGGAGACAGGCAGGAGAAACCAGTTTCATTTACACTCCTATTCGTTGAACGCAGCCAGATGGCAGGCTTACAGAAGGAATGTGGAGATGCCAGGGGGAGGGGGGAGGGAGAATATGGCGATGAGCCATCCTGGAGTTTGGTTTAGTCAGCACTTACCTCTCTGCTGGGACTTCAGCTATATTGATTTTCGGAGAAATTGTGCTTTCTGGGAGACCATTGTGCAACACTTTGGGGGAAATGGTTATGCTCTGGGGTGTCATCATGCACCTCATTGGGCAGGAGTGCCCTCCCGTGTGACCCCAGAGAACACTGAATAAGTATCTGAGAGGGACAGTGCCTCTCAGATCTACTGTTTGAAACTACAGAAGACGAAGGGTCCATGCTGGAAGTTTGATTTGCACCAGCCAGGCCCTTCTATCTGACTGACTGCACCTGCTGCACAATCTGGAACTACAGCCCTGTGGATCAAACCTGCTTCAAAGGACTAAAGAGTGGACTCCCTGCAAGCTACAGTTTAACAGAGTTCACCTTGACCATCACCACCAAGAATCACCAGCCTGGAGTACTATCAATGGATTTGTAAGGGTTTTCTCCAAGTGGATTGTCGGAATGGAAGTTCCAATCTTTCATGGACAATCTTGAAGCTTCCAGTCCATTGGAGTACGTTTTGGAGACTTTGGGAACCTCAAAGGAACTTCAGGAAGAAGTTTCAGAAGTTTGTTGCAACTTTGGAAAAGAAAAACATAAGTGGAATGACTCGACCTGGTGAGCCATGCCGGCAACCTTCAACCGCGAGCTGGCCTGCCCTTCAGGTTCGTCCCGGTGAAAAGCATCGAGGGAGAAAAAGCGCCGTAAAATTTTCTACGTCCGAACGTAAAAAAGATGACCAGGACCAACTGTAAGAGTCAACCCACCCACCTTCAACCGAGAGCCGGTCTGGATCTCTGGTTCATCCTGCTGAAAAACTCCGGAGGTCTGACTTCCATAAGTTTGACCGGGACCTCGTCGCAAGGGAAGCTGGCGAACCTTCACCAAATCTGGACTGGCTGAAGAAAAGCTACAGAAAAGTTTCTAAGTCAGAAGGTAAAAGCTACTGTGAGGGGTAGCCGCACAGGGCTCCATCACGGTTGGCCTGAAACTTTGACTTTATCCCGGTCTTGCACGACCAAATGTCTCAATAGGCGATATATGTTTCTATATGCTATGTAGTGATAAATCTTTAAAAATTTATATCTCTGGTTACCTACATTGAATTATTTTTGTTTTCGTATCATTTTAAAGATACAAATATTTCCTATTTTCATGAATTAATGTTGGGTTTTTATTGTGAGTTGTGTCTTAATTATTTACTGAATTTGTGTTTTTAAATGCTTTACATACCTGTCTTTGATAATAAGCCTGCCTGCTTGCAGCCAAGCTACCAAGGGTTGAGCATGGGAAATATGTTCTAAGATCTATTCTGAGCCATAGACCACATTAGTGGCCTTACTGCCAGGGGTAAATATATATTTACTACTACTAATAAGCCACTTTCCAACAGTGAGTAGTTACTAAGAATGTCACAAGGAAGTACAGTGGTAATCTGAAAATTGTCTGTGCTAATAATCGATTGTGACCCCCATGCATGGCAATATGACATACGTACCTGGGTCTCTCACCCATCTCTCCTTCCACAATCTTTGGGTAGCTTTGAATGTTGATGTTTTGAGTCAGATATTTGTCTGCTGGTCTCCAGTAGGAAATGACTGCTACTCTTTGCCCCAACAGCCTTATATCAATCAGGGCATGAATTTCAAATCTGAGGTCGCTCAAATGGGGAATATCTAATGCTTTGCTCCCACTTTTTTAAAGATCCCTATGCTAAGCGTTTGGTACATTTCATATTACTAACCCTTAATCTTTGTGGAGTACGCAAATCTCTTCTTCCCATTTCCCAATAAGAAGTCAATTGCTGGAAGACTAAGCAGAATTTGATTGGAATTCATCACCTTTGCACAAGAATCGATCCGTCTGTTTCATGACTCAAACACTTTCCTCAATACAACCTAAGACCACTGTAGGAAACATTATGTCTCAATTTAGAATGATTTGACACAACCATTTCAAATTCATCTTTATTGCCCCTAGTAGAACGATAAAATTATCACCTGATTTTTTGGATTCATAATAATTAGGAGGAAGCTTTAGATCACCATTGACTCAGACCACTTCAACATGACCACTAAAATATGCCTGCAATGGAGAAGAGAATGCTGTTACAGGACCTGAAGTCATCAGTGGAGATCAATGGTGCTCCATCAACAGTTCTAATCACTTTAGTTGTCTTCCAGGAATTTGTTTTTTGGAAATATTATTTCTTATGACCCAATATTGATCATTAAACTTTTTGAAAGGACCAATATCCACAAAGGCATAGCTGCTAATAATATTTCCCTCTTCTGTATTTATTACAATTGGAAAGAGGAGCAAAATATTATAAATATTGTTCAGTGAAGAGCGGATCAACAAACTCCCATCTTCTTCTCAGGAGAAGCTTGAAGAGTGTCAGCATTCTTTCCTGGCCATTTAGGGAGTGCTTGGATTATGTGTCCGGCACCTCCACACTGCAAGCACAACCCAGCTTTCCGCTTGCACTTCTTCTCATTCCAAGGCATGGCTCATCTCACAGCTCCTACCTCTATAACATCTTCATGTGGCAATCGGTCAGCAGAACTTTTAGCTTTAAAAGATAAACCTATTTTAGGAAACATTGAGGGGCATATGTATCAACATCTCCATTTGCGATTCTCAAATAGCGATTTTTAAAGAATTGCTATTTGAGAATTGCAAAACGGGATGTATTTAAACAATCGCAAAACTTTTGCGATTTCTTAAAATTCCTTAATTGTGATTAGCAAATTGCGAAATCGCAATTAAGGAATACCTTCCCATTCATTCCTATGGGCCAGGAGACCCATAGGAATGAATGTGAAGTAATTCTCAAATTGCGATTCGCAATTTGCTAGTCGCAATTTGAGAATAATTTCAAAGGTGCAAGGGTGTCATGATGACACCCTGATGCACCCCTGAAATGAGCATGTGTGCGCATATGGCGCACATACATGCCCTAAGGGCATGTATGTGCGCCACGTGGCACTTTGTAAAATTCAAAACAGTGCATTTTGAAAGGAAATCGCAAATTACCACCAACTAGAAGTTGGTGGTAATTTGCGATTTCTTAAGGATAATTCGCACAACTTGGGTGCGTGTTACATATCATTTAAGAAATCACATTTTGCGATTTCTTAAATGCTTACGCAAAATTAAGAAATCGCTAAATTAGCAATTCCTTAATTTTGCGATGAGATATTGGCTCATACATCCCGATTAGAGATTTTTTAATCGCAAACGCTGTTATTTTGCGAATCGCAGCGTTTGCGATTAAAAAATCGTTTGATACATATGCCCCTGAGTTACTAACTCAAAGCTTCTTTTTTTACCTACGTTTTTTAAAACCAATTTTCAATCAAAAGTGTCAAATCAATCAATTGAGAAAAAGAAGTAAGATGCTGTGATTGAATTACCTCATCCTTAATCTCTGTCACTACCTCTAGTTTGCAGAAATACCAGCATACAAAGAATGTTTGCACCTTTCTTCCCAGCCCATTGATAGATGTGAAGGAATTCCGAAGGAGAAAGAGAAAAAAGAAAGGTGATTGCAATCTGCTAGTGAAAAAGATACTTTTGAACCATCTCCTTGAAAACTGGAAAGACATCATTGTTTATCTCTAGAAAACATTAATTCTAAACCCACAGTAATGCTTTACATCGCATTATATCGGCGGGCCTCATGCGCCCCAACCAACCCCTCCTCAAAGGCTGCACACCCCGAGCATTGGCACCAGCGAGCACCACATTCCTCAAGGTATCTTACCTTAACACCCGCTCACTGGTGAAGCACTCTGAGGATATTTTTATCCTGTTAACTAGCTCGAATCCCGATATGCTTTTACTCACAGAAACATGGCTCACATCAGAGTCCATGCCGGACATCCTGGCAGCCCTCCCCCCCGATTACTACATCCTCTGCGCAGACCGCCCTGGCGACCGGCCTGGTGGTGGGGTGGCGGCCATTATTTCTAAGCGCCTTAAATCCATATCTTCATACTCCCTTCCTCTACCTGAGGTGGAGAACCTAATTATTAACTTGCAGACGGATGTTGATCCCCCCACTCTTCTTTTACTATATCGGCCCCCATATCCCATGCCATCTTTTTCCGCCACTCTTAGTGAACAACTATCCTCCCTTCTTATATCGCATTCCCATCTCGCCATTTTCGGCGACCTGAATTACTGGTTCGGCGATAGCCACGCCGGATCTCATGCCACTGAGCTTTTTGAGACGCTTAAAAGCCTGAACCTTGTCCAACACGTCTCCCAACCTACTCATATCAAGGGACACGTCTTGGACCAGATCTGGACCTGCAACCTGGAGCTGTCCCCACCAGACATACGTCCGTGTGCCTGGTCCGACCATCATTTGGTAGACACTATCATCACGGTTGCTGCTCAGACCCCCGCTCCCTTGATGGCCGGCGGCCATGCCCGTAAATGGAGCTCATATGACTCCCAGGGATTTCTAACTGCCCTGGCTGACTCCTCCCCGGTGATTTCTGACCCCACCGACATGGACGGGCTGGAAAAAAAAGTGGCCACCTGGCTCAAGTCGGCCAGCGATTTGTTCGCCCCTCTGGTCAAATTTCCCTGTACCAAACACAGGAACTCTCACAGGTGGTTCTCCGACGACCTCAAAGCCCGGAAACTTAAAACACGCCAGCTGGAACGCATCTGGAGACACGATTATTCTGACCTAGCCAAACAATCTTATCTGACCGCTCGCAAAGAATTTAAAATAGCTATTCGTTTAGCTAAAACCGAACACTTCGCCAGTAGGATATCTCAGGCAGCTAATAAATCTAAGGAGGTGTTCAGAGTTATGAACGAGTTAACCACAGATGATAGGACCCTACCAGCCCAGACTCCCACGCAGGAGGCCTGTGACACCTTGAACTCGTACTTTCTAGAAAAAATTTCCACTATCAAAAAATCCATTTCCTCACTCCACCAACTGCTACTACTGGATAACTCCCTCAATAATCCCCTGTCCTTCACTTCTTTCCCAGTTCTAGACTCCTCTTCTTTGGGGAAACTAGCCACTCGCGTAAAATTTGGCTCCCCAAATGACTGCTGCCCGCCGTCCGTTCTGCGGAACATATGTCTTAATCTACCTGACAGTATTCTACATCTACTTAATAGCTCCCTCAGCAGCGGCATTTGCCCCACTTCCCTCAAGGAAGCTATCCTTGTACCCTTACTAAAAAAACCTGGCGCCGACATGACGGAGCCATCGAACTACCGCCCCATCTCTCTTTTCCCCTATTTTTCTAAACTCATGGAGGCCCATGTCACTCGCTGCCTGTCCGGGTTTATTGAATCCTCCGGCTATCTTGTACCTACCCAGGCCGGCTTCAGACCCACCCATTCTACAGAAGCTGTTATTCTGCCAGTCCTTGACACACTCAGAGGCAACGCGGACGCGGGAAACCCCCAAGCCCTCGTCTTACTGGATTTATCGGCCGCGTTCGACACGGTGGACCATGACATCCTTCTCCACCGTGTCGGACAGGCGGGCATCCAGGGCGTTGCTCTCGAGTAGGTCAGGTCTTTCCTCACAGGGAGAACACAGGCGGTCCGCCTTGGTCCTTACACTGCAAAAAAATCTCTCACATCCTGTGGTGTCCCCCAAGGCTCTTCCCTCTCCCCGCTCCTCTTTAATCTTTACCTTCGGCCACTCATTCAATCGCTTCTGAAATGGGACATCGTCACCTATAACTATGCTGGCGATCTCCAAATCATTTCCCCCCTTAATTCACCTAATGCCATCACAACTTTTCATGGAGCCATGACCCATATCCAACTCAGGATGAACCAGAACCAATTAAAGTTGAACCCCGGTAAAACTGAGCTCCTACTTCCCGGACTCAGTGCCACCTACTGGGGTCCACAGTTCTGGCCTCCGGAGTTTGGCTCCCCCCCGTCCCAGCAAAATCAGTAAAAAGTCTGGGTGTCATTATCGACACGGAGCTTTCTCTTAGTGCTCAGGTGGGAGCGGTGGTTTCCTCCTGTATGTTCCAACTTCGGAGGATCCGCAAAATCCGCCACCTTTTCCCCCCGGCAGCACTCACCCAAACTGTCATTTCGCTGGTACTCTCCCATTTGGATTTTTCCAATGCCATCTACCACGGTTTGCCACAATACCTGACTCAACGCCTTCAAATCGTTAAGAACCAGGCTGCCCGCCTGATCCATGGAACACCCAGATGGCAATCAGCTAAACCTTTGCTTACGAACCTGCATTGGCTCCCGGTTGAGCGAAGGGCGGCCTTTAAGGTGGCTTGTCTCACCTTTAAGGCACTTCATTGCCCTTCCCCTGCTTTCCTAAAATCTACCATCCGCCCTTACTGCCCCACACAAAATCTTCGATCCGCCCACCGCGACTTGCTGATCACCCCCAGGAGCAAAACTAAGAGATTCGGCGGACGCCGGTTCTCTCACCTAGCCCCCGGGCTCTGGAACCTCCTCCCTTCCTCTATTAAATCTTGCTCCTCTTTTCTCAAATTTAGGAAAATGCTAAAAACTTACTTCTTTCCCACCCCCACGTAGACTCTGTTCCTCTACCTCCCCCTCACTTTGTTCTGTCTACCAGCGCCAGGAAGCTTCGGTGTCAGTGCGCTTTATAAGCAACACTTAACATAACATAACATAACATAACATAACATAACATAACATAACAGTATTTTCCTCATCATGAATCTTCTCCATTCTTCCTAGTTATTTTAACAGGTGGACATATTTTATAAGAAGAACACTATATATTAATGTAGAACACTTCTCATGCTACCCCCCTGAGCTAAGTTGAATACATTTTTTTTGTATTACCCATGGTGGCAGAATTTCCTCTAAAGGAATTATCATAATACTCATGACCAACCGTCAGAGTTTATAAGTCATACAACAGTACAGGAAACAGTTCTAATCTCAGTAGTTCATTAACTCCAATATTAGTTGTGAACTTTACAGTTCAATTATCCACACTATTCCTCTGACATGAAAAGGGTACCAATCTGACAAACTTCTGGTCAGAATAGTTCATCCTCTAAATAAAAGATGGAAAGTTGAAAAGGTTCAAGCCTCACACTGTAATAAGTCCTTTCTTTCATCCAACAAAATTACCATATGGCAAATCTTTTAAATAAATAATTGCACACAATAATGTTTATGTGATTATTGGGCATATAACTGTTCTGAATATTTTGCCAGATGAAAATGTATTTCAAGTTACCTAGGTCCTGAATTCTCATGGAAACTAATAATATTCAAGAAGGTCCTCAGTGTGCACATTCCTTTAAGGAACCTAACTCCTGTCCAACCTACTACAGCAAACAAACAGAGCAGCGGACACAATGTCCTCAAACAAATTGTTTAGCAGCTGCTTCTGATGAGTGTTACCCTAATGACACAGTTGAAAACGAATATAACAACTTCCTCCTTGAGCATAACCCAGGGCTGCTTCACAACATCTCTCTCATCAAGCTTGACTCAATAAGAATCCTCTAGTGAACGGTTGTCTCCAAAGCTGAAGTGTCTTTTCTGGATTTGATGCTTCTCACATTTTATCTGTCCCACAGCAACTAGTGTGTATCATTAACTCGTTACATTAAATGTGCTCCCTTTTCAGCAGAATAATACATAGTTTAATAATATAAATCTTTATTTGCTTGCTTCATCATTTCCATTTTCTACATATCTTACTTAAGGTGAGTACAAAGGATGTCTGAAGGATATGATTCTGGGTGCTGATAGAAAGGGGAATATTGAAAATCTTATAGTGTGGGAAGATTATGTTTCTTCCACCTATCTTAAAGGCCCTATACATTCATTCAGTTAAATTCCATGAAAGATAATAAGGATGTTGAATATACAATCTTTTAACATTAAAAGATACTTGTGGTCTTGTTGCTTGACATTTTATGATGCCACTTTGGGGAACTGTGTAGACCTTTTGAACATAGTAAATACTATGTACGAGGCATTAAGAACATGTGTAGACCATTTACTTAACAGGATACAATCACATAAAAATGGAAATATATTTTGTGGTATTATGAAATGTCGGCCAAGCACTTGAGTTGGAGAATATATACAGCGTAATTGGCAAAGGCCAGGTACAAATATACTAGTGGTATTGATAACTCAAGGGTTGGACTTTTTATGCCATCAGTACGGGGAATATTGGCAATCCTATAGTATTCAAAAACAAGGAGAGAGCAAGGGAAGAAGAAAGGGGGTTGCGTCCGTATCCCCTGTATAATGTATGAATCAACAATAATGGACGAACACAAGCATGTGAGCCTAGGGCTGTCACCCCTTTGATGATCGACATCTCATTCATTACTACCTTAGACCGCTTACAGTGACCACACTGCCGCTTTTGCCTACTTCTAACCAGTGCCCCTTCATTTCTTGTAGTGACCACTCTTCCACTATTTTTCAACCAAGTACCCTCAAGGCGAGGACCGTCTCACTTTGCAGTCCTTGCGGCTCTTCGAGCATTGCCACACGCTTCGTGCAGTTACACTGCGCATGCGCGCTATGCCATTCCTGATACCTTTCCGTGCATGCGGGAGTCCCAACACTCACTCCTTCGCACATGTGCATAACTCCATTTCGCGAGACCACGCCCACGACCGGGCCCGGCACTCGCCCACTACCAACACGTACTCCATGGAGTCAGCAGCTATATACTCCAGAGCACTTGCTGTCCCCCCACACCATCCGGGACGACGGGAGACCAGCACAGGTTAACGGCGGGTGACACTCTGATACCAAGTAAGGTTGCGTGGCACACATCCCATAGAGGCCTTCCGTGAGCATTTGCGACTCCACAGCTCACAAGCCTCTTACTCGCACATTTTTATTTTCTCTCTCCCCAGAGTCTGTTAGAGGAGCGCACTCCTCCCGAGCCCCGATCAGCTATTTACGCTCAGCCATAGTGTAATTATACTTCCATGACCAAGCGCCGCTCCCCTTGTTTTTAATTACCGCATATAGAGATAGCCACGCGCCCCGCATGACGGCTATTGCCGGCTTTCTCACTCCAGCCTCCACTGTGGCAAGGCTCCACATTTTGAGTTCCCGCACCTTATTTCACGATGAACCAAACCAATTTCTTGACAACCCTTGGTTGCCACTAGGTAAGCATGTGTAAATCGCACAGCCTTATAATAGCTTTTAGACCATATGTAAACCAGCTGCTGCACTACCACAGCATGCAGCATGTGCACTGTATGTTTTCATTGCATCCTCAGGTACCATCACTTCGCAGACCCACTTAGAGGACCACAGCACTAAAGATTGCATTTTCTAATTGCTAAATGACTGCTAATATCAAGCTATCTATCTATGATATGTATATGTTGTGTGCTGTCTCTTTCTTCCCCTACAGGTTTTTTCGTTCTGGTGTCCGCAAGTACGTAGACACCCAGTCCACACACCTTAGCGCGTGTGTTGGTATTTTCTTTCACTTTTCACGTGGCACTACACACTTTGCCACTCACCACTTTCACCGGTCCTGAAGAAAGCCCCACCTACATACCTCCACGGGCTGAAACATGTAGGCCACTCACATAAGACAACTACCAGATAACTAATTTCTGTTTTTAGTTGCACCACTAAGTATTTTTTTAATCATATCCTGAGCCGCCAGTAATAAAATTAGAAAGGCAAGGATTCTTAATCCACATCACATCACACTTTTGCACCACACCAGCTCCGCTGTAATCAGGCGTCGTAGCACAACCGAGGGGCTTTCGGCCACCCGGTTGGGACCCCAATGATGAAGCACGACACTAACCAGTTTGGTGTGTGAGGGGTCTTTTAACTAACCCAGTGGGTCGCCAACACTGCCAAGCAGTGACTGTACCTCACATACTTGGGTTCGTCCATTATTGTTGATTCAATCCTATAGTATGGCAAGAGATTTTTTTTTCATCCCTCTTAGAGAGATTGTTTACTTGTCAGTACACAATTGCATAATAATAGGCACACAGTTTGTATATTTAGGTTCATGTGAGGAAAATCAAGCTGAATATTTGGCTGAGGACCAGAGGTTCGATTCAAAGTAGTGACATGAGGAATGTCCTGGGAATGTTAGGAATAATACAGCATGGCACTTTGTATTTTAAATAGTAAAATGTTTGAGTCTTCTTTTCTTAATAAATAGGGAGGATTTATTCTGGGTTAGAAACTACTTTATGGGAAGGTGAGGATACAGTGTATGAGGGGTGTGTTACAGTTGAACATTACATGAAGTGCTCAAGGTTTCTATTCCAGGCATTAATATGAAGTTGGGCAGAAGTTATAAGGGATCGATCGGCATGAAATGGATTTTTGCATTACAAAAGACATTACATTTATCAGAGGCACCCCGCAGCATGGGGCCCCCGTTAAAGTGCATGTGCAATGCCGTCCTGCTGTCCAGGATCTTGGCTGCTCGTGCTGAAGACAAAGACTACACTTCTCAGCATTCCCAGCCCGGAGGGGGGCTGCAATGCTGCATCCAGGTGGCAGAACACATTAAATTCACTGGAGGCATTCCACAGTGCTGGAACCTTGTTACAGTGGGTGTACCCTGCCATACTGCTGCCCAGGATCTTGGCTGCTCGCGCTGGGGAGGGAGACTACACTTCCCAGCATTTCCAGCCCGGAGGGGGGCTGCAATGCTGCATCCAGGCATTGAAGCACCTTAAATTCACCAGAGGCCTTCCGCAGCGTGGGATGTGCATGGGTATTGCCTGGGTGAAGACCGGGCCAAGAGCATCCCCATCTGCTCCTATCTGCATCTGGGTGAGGTGGGGCTGGGCCACATCTCTACGTTTGTGCTGGATAACTTCAAACTGCCTTGGTGAGTGAACTCATAACCCAGTGCCTCCTTGCTTTAAATTCATTTTATTATATCCATAGGGTGGATATTCAACATCTAACCCAGTTTTCCTCTTAATTACACTTAGTGTTATTCATATGGGGAAGCGTAAGTGTGTGGGGGGCTGTGGCCACTCCACCCCCTCCAAAGTTACCTCGATTGACCTGATGCTTCAAAGAGCAATCGGGGTTGTTGTTACAACGATTGAGTTAACCGAGAGAAGAATCTCCCTGGGAGCTGGAGAGTGTATGCATTCTCTGCCCCTGTCAGCTCAAATTTGCAGAATATAGACTCTGCTCACAAGCCTAGTACTGTACTAAAGTGGCCCCTGGAGACAATGTCCCCGATGAACTGCAATCAGGTGTGAAAAGAGTTAGGACGCCAGGAAGAGGCAAACAACCCAGTCGCGGTCCCTCTCCTGCCCATTGTTCTCCTCCGCTTGTGTGTTACTGTGCGGTCACCAATAACCCAGGAGCTATGTGTAGTGTCAAACCAAGCTGCGTGATTGATTTAATGGAAGAGCTTTCTGATAGGGTAAAAGGGATTATAAGCTGGAACTTTTCCCTGTTTTGGCCAGACTGGAAGCGATGGAAGGGTCACTCAGAGTTGCAACCAAATCAGTGGTACCTCCTCGAATTCCTTCAGAAAGAGGAGATCTACGGCCCTCCGTGTCTGGTTCATTTCCATGGCCAGACACAGTGAGTAGTGGTAGTGGGAGCACCACGATTTACGTTGCTGCTTTAACAACTAGTAATGGTGATTGTGCAAGGTCACAAGAGGGCACACGGCCAACAGATCCTGGACTTAGACAATCGTACTACCAAGGGGCAGTCGTGGGTGTTATAGGGGTGGAGCTGGATCTCTTGTTCAAGGCACAATGAAATTACCCATTATCACTCTGCCACCTGTGGCCTTCCCCTATGTGACTGTGTTGACTGGGGTCCCAGGGTTGAGCGAAGGGCAGTATGAAACCCACGTTGAACTGGGCAACAAGTGTTAAACTGGCTGGGGGAAAACAAGAACTTCCTGGTGTCAGTGGAGGACAATATTCTTTTCACACACAGGGTGAGGTGGATTGGAAAGGGATGAAAAGACCTGTGTTATTATTAATTTAAAAAATCTTGCAGTAGTTTATGAACTACTTTTTGATGCCACTCTTCCTAGAGTGCGGGAATTGAGCATTGTTTTATTGCCATTACTATAATTTTATAAATCCCCACCAGGTGTGGGTCAATACCCAGTACCCTCTGTGCCACTTCAGTGTCCCTGCCATCGTATTCCCTACAATGGGTTGTCTGGTTTGAATGGTTTTTATAATGTGTCAGTATCTAACAGGTTTGGGATCCCGGATCAAGAAGACTGACTAACCAATGAGAATGGTCCTTCCTATCTTTGTCATTTAAGCAGGACTACAAGACAGACTGTTACAGAATGGAGCCCCACGGGGTTGTTGATACCTCTGTTTCTTTTCCTTATCAGCCTTTTAGTCTAGAACGTAATGCCTCCCATGGCAACTCCCTGGTAGGTTTTCACGTGGTGGCTATGATGGACTGACCACCAAATTCCCAGGTGTATTCAGACCATCATGACCCGCTCATCGTGGATAGTATAGTGACCATGGGGGAGAGATTTTCATCTCCAAAGTCTGTTAGAGGTAGTCCTGCAGTTAATCCTTAACGTAGAAGCACAGATTCTCATGGTGCTTTTATTAGTCCTATTCCACCTAATGGCGATTCTCGGCCATCCTAGAGTACAGAGGGTGTAATCGGGGTGGCAGATCCACAAGAGCAAAACCTTTCATTGAAGATTCTATCATGAAACGTTGCAGCTATATCTTCTAAGGTAGATAACACTGACTGGGGAATGTTTATTGACCTATACAATGTGTGTCTTTTCCAGGAAACTTTATAACATTTAAAGTTTAGAGAGAGGGTTTTGCTTCCTTTAGCACTGAAGCAGTTTACTGTGGCAAGGGCAGACCCTCTGGTGGGCTGATGGCAGGGTGGGCAGTCATTTGGGTTGCACTGTAGTGGGGTCAGAGGTTTTACTAGTAGATATTCTGTTTGTTACTGTTTTGTTTCCTGCAGATCATAGAGAATGCATATACAATATATACTCTATACCTATTTTTAATAGTAAGGAGTCCTCGAAAGTAAGTTTGCTTGCTACCCATATGGCAGTGAGAACTTTGAAGATTGTGGGTAATGACTTCAAATACCAGTTTGAACTCCTGGATATCACCTGCTGCAAGTTTGTGACGGAGAAGGATAGAGTATGGTCTATCCCTACCTAAACTATTTGTCCTATTAAGAAATTGTGTGCTTTGGCTCACCAACCTAATCTTCCCCATCTATAAGAAGGGCTGCACAATGGTCCCAGCCAACTACGCGCCCCTCAGCCGCATCGATACCATGCAGAAACTCTTTAGCGCACTTATTCTCTTGAGGCTACAAAATTGGATAGATGATAATATTATACTCTGCCCCTAGCAAATAGGTTCCATGCTTGTGCATCCACGATTGACCAAGGTGCCGATCACGATCCGGTAAAAAAATTCCCCGTACAACTCGCATCCGGTCTTTTTACCGTACGAATCGTACAAGTGCCGTACAAACTGCCAACTACGATTCGCATGGGAAAAAGTCCATACAAATCGCATTGGGAATTATTCCCCACACGTCCTCGGGTCGGAAAATGTGTCCGACACGTCCTCGGACGATTTACCGTACAAATGTGAAAAGTGAAGTCCGACCGCGGAATTACGAACCATTCCGTGCGTCCGATGTTACAACCGTATGGAAAAAACACCGTCCGCACCGAACTCCCATAGCAACCATGGAGACATGTGCCCGCATACGCGCCCAACACTCCCCCCAGCCCTCCTATGTATGAGTCGAATCCCCACCTGTGTATGTACACCCGTGTATGTACGAGACGTACCCCCACCCATGAATGTATGGAGCGTACCCCCACCCCAACCATGTATGTACGACCCGTACCCTCACCCGCGTACGTATGGAGCGTACCCCCACCCCAACCGTGTATGTACAGACCGTACCCCCACCCCTACCGTGTATGTACGACCCGTACCCTCACCCGCATACGTATGGAGCGCACCCCCACCCCAACCGTGTATGTACGGACCGTACCCCCACCCCAACCCCAACCGTGTATGTACGACACGTACCCTCACCCGCGTATGCATGGAGTGTACCCCTACCCCAACCGTGTATGTACAGACCGTACTCCTACCCCAACCGTGCATGTACGACACCTACCCTCACCCGCGTATGCATGGAGCGTACCCCCACCCCAACTGTGTATGTACGGACCGTACCCCCACCCCAACCGTGTATGTATGACCCGTACCCTCACCCGCGTACGTATGGAGCGTACCCCCACCCCAACAGTGTATGTACAACCCGTACCCTCACCCGCGTACGTATGGAGCGTACCCCCACCCCAACCGTGTATGTACGGACCGTACCCCCACCCCAACCGTGTATGTACGACACGTACCCTCACCCGCGTACGTATGGAGCATACCCCCACCCCAACAGTGTATGTACGACCCGTACCCTCACCCGCGTATGCATGGAGCGTACCACCACCCCAAACGTGTATGTACAGACCGTACCCCCACCCCAACCGTGCATGTACGACACGTACCCTCACCCGCATATGCATGGAGCGTACCCCCACCCCAACCGTGTATGTACGGCCCGTACCCCCACCCCAACCGTGTATGTACGACACGTACCCTCACCCGCGTATGCATGGAGCGTACCCCCACCCCAACCGTGTATGTACGGACCGTACCCCCACCCCAACCGTGTATTTACAACCCGTACCCTCACCCGCGTACGTATGGAGCGTACCCCCACCCCAACAGTGTATGTACGACCCGTACCCTCACCCGCGTACGTATGGAGCGTACCCCCACCCCAACCTTGTATGTACGGACCGTACCCCCACCCCAACCGTGTATGTACGACACGTACCCTCACCCGCGTACGTATGGAGCATACCCCCACCCCAACAGTGTATGTACGACCCGTACCCTCACCCGCGTATGCATGGAGCGTACCACCACCCCAAACATGTATGTACAGACCGTACCCCCACCCCAACCGTGCATGTACGACACGTACCCTCACCCGCATATGCATGGAGCGTACCCCCACCCCAACCGTGTATGTACGGCCCGTACCCCCACCCCAACCGTGTATGTACGACACGTACCCTCACCCGCGTATGCATGGAGCGTACCCCCACCCCAACCGTGTATGTACGGACCGTACCCCCACCCCAACCGTGTATTTACAACCCGTACCCTCACCCGCGTACGTATGGAGCGTACCCCCACCCCAACAGTGTATGTACGACCCGTACCCTCACCCGCGTACGTATGGAGCGTACCCCCACCCCAACCTTGTATGTACGGACCGTACCCCCACCCCAACCGCGTATGTACGACCCGTACCCTCACCCGCGTACGTATGGAGCGTACCCCCACCCCAACAGTGTATGTACGACCCGTACCCTCACCCGCGTACGTATGGAGCGTACCCCCACCCCAACAGTGTATGTATGAACCGTACCCCCACCCCAACCATGTATGTACGACACGTACCCTCACCCGCGTACGTATGGAGCGTACCCCCACCCCAACAGTGTATGTACGACCCGTACCCTCACCCGCGTACGCATGGAGCGTACCCCCACCCCAACCGTGTATGTACGGACCGTACCCCCACCCCAACCGTGTATGTACGACCCGTACCCTCACCCGCGTACGTATGAAGCGTACCCCCACCCCAACATTCTAAGTACGGAGCGCACCCCAGGCCCCAACACCAGCACCTTCACACAATATCGCGCATGTACGAGTCGTACCAAGCCAGACACAAGGACAGCACTGTACAACAAAATTCCCGAAGTACACACCGTACACACGCTAAAAACGCACGTACACAACCAGGACAAAGCAAAACAACACAAGAATACACCATTCGAATGGCACAAAGCCACAAAACATGTCCAACAAGCACAAAAACAACACATTCACTGACCTGCAACTGCCAAAATCCCAAACAGAGGCCCAAAACACAACCACTCCTTATAACACACCCACCCAAACTTCAAACACAGCCACACCCACCAATGGACCAATAAAAAGGGCCCACAGACACAAACCATGAGCCTTTGCAACAGACTCACTGCTGCCAGACCCCACAGACAACCTACAGCACCATACTTGAACCATTACTACACCTTACACTTGCACACCTTCACACACACACCTTCACAAACACCCCCTCATCACATTCACACACACACCTGCACAATCACACCCACACACCCACAACCATCCACCCCCCCCACCATCCACACCCACACCCCTCACCATGCCCACTAACAAGAATCCAAAGTTCACTAGCCGAGAGTTGGAGGTCCTTGTCGACGAAATCCTCAGAGTCGAGCCACACCTCTTTGGAACATTGGTCAGACAGACCTGCATGTCTGAAAAAACAGCCATGTGGCAGAGGATTGTCGATGCTGTGAATGCTGTTGCGGCCACCAGAAGGACCAGGCATGAATGCCAAGCCAGGTGGTACGATATGCAGAGGAGGGTCCGAGCCAAAATGACCGACGACCACAACCAGGCCAACGTCACTGGAGGAGGGCCGCCCCGCAGACCCGTACACTACCATCCCTGGGAGGAGAGGGTGATGGCCATACTGCCGGTGGTGTCAGTGGACGGATTAGAAGGACTCCGAGACCCGGGTGAGTACACAAACAACTCACCTCACATGGGGGGAACGTCATCCACAACCAAACTCACAAACAGGCACGCAACCACCCCAAGCTATCGCATGACTCAACCACACTCCATGAACACGCACATGCCACTGGCGCCACCATGCTCCATGCACCCAGCTGGACAATGCAAAGTCACAGGCCACAGAAAACACCAACACAAGACACGGTAAGCCGGATGGCGGGAGTGTGGGCCCCAAAAATCACATAGTGCAACTCAGAAGCAGACAACAATGCCCCCTGCCCATATGGCCTAGGTCACAGCCAGACAAACAGTGTGTCCCCACACAGGAAAGACTTGCCAGCAAATGGCGGACGCCTTGCATTAACACATGGGGGTGACGGCACGTTTTTGCACATGACAGCAGCTAATGAACAGCCAACACTGTGAAAGAGTGGCAGCACACACCACCACAGCAGCAGCGCAGACACAGACACTACACCCAATGGGTGCCTGGAGATCAGAAACGAACTCACATCAACAAGCCAAGGGCCATTCAAAGATCTGCAAAAAAGGTGTGCCTAGGAAGCTGGGCTGAGGTGACAGAGGGTGACACACAGAGGGAGGGAGAGGGGGAGAGAGAGGGAGGGAGACACAGGGAGACGGACAGAGGGAGGAGGCTGACACACAGAGGGAGGGAGAGGGGGACAGAGAGGGAGTGAGAAAGGGACAAACAGGGAGACCAATTCAGCCTTGGGGGGTCTGGGAATGTCTGCTCGTCAGCAGGTGGACTGCGTGCATGTAGACAAGGGTGGCCAGTGCCTGAACCCCCCCTCTTCTCCATGGCAAAACACTGGGCCATGTCTCAACCTGTGCACGAGCACAACGCCAGCTACCTGCATTATCTAAGTGTGTGGAACAACTCCATGTGCCCACGTACAGTGCAACACGGAAGGCGCCAATGCATGGCTCGCCACACCTGCTCACTCCACTGCTGACTGCAGTCACAATTGACGCAGCAAGTAAGACTGTGCCACACATAGGTAAAGTCGCAAAAGCTGTGACCAAGGGACATACCCATGCACAAGTGCACTGTGAGTGGAATGCAAGACATATCCAAATTCCCAGAGGAAATGTGCCAACTTAGAAACGAACGAAACATGGATGTTGCATGGAACAAAATTAACATTGCCTCTCTCACACACAGGTCAACGTCGTGGATCAACCCCCAACACTGGGGGGGAAGACTCACAGGACCCGGCTCGGCGGGATGACGAACCCACCGGCAGCGACGACTCTCACCACTCTGTGGACGAACCCGACCCCGACCAACCTGGCCCCTCTGGTGTCCAACCACCTGCAGCACCTGCGTCAGGTACAACTGGGCCAACCACCACCCCCACTCCTGCCACATCCCAGGAGACACCCAGGATCCCTGCCCCACCACCACAATGCAGCCAGGCTGGCCAGGAGGGACACGGTGTACCGGGCACCGAGGTGGAGGCAGGCGACAACGCCAATGCCACCCCTCAGGGGTCCCGGAGACCCGATGTGCCCACAAGGGCAGGCCAGGTGCAAGTGGGCAGGGGTGGTGGGAGTGGAGGACGGCGGAGGCGCGAGCCTGACCGGTTGGCTGCGGAACCAGTATATTCCCATGTCAGAAACATCCTGGACACATACCGGCAGGACACCACGGGCATGGCCCAGGTTGTGTCCATCCTCGAGGAGATCAAGACCCAGCAGGCCCAGCAACATGCGGAGCAACATGCCTGTCTACTGCGACACCAAGGGCGGATGGAGGACAGACAGGCTGAGCTTGTGACGGTGTTCACGGGAATTCACAGTGCACTCCGTCGGATAGCCGACAACATGGACAACCCTCCCTGTGCCACCAGGTGTAGAACATCACCACCCACAGGGAGGGATGAGGAGGAGGAGGAGACATCCGACGGAGCATCCCAAACATCGTCACGGCCTGCTTCTGAGGGTCCCCGCAGGAGGGCGGGTCGTCCACGGAAAAGACCGTGAGGGTCAGCCCATCTCCCAGGACACCTGGCCTGGCACCTGGCCCACTGGACCAACAGCAGCACAGCAGCAAAAGACATTCTCTGCCACATGGACTTGCTGGTCACTGTCTGACCAATGTTGACAAAGACTGTGGCATGGACTCTGAGGATTTCAAATGGCAAGGACACCAACTCCCCTAGTGAACTTTGGATTCCACACACCCGGAAAGCCCCTCATGTCATACCCCCCCACGTACCCCAACCAAAATAAAAAGTTACACCATAAAGAGAAGATGCCTACATTTTGCATTATTACCTTACATGTGTCTTGTAAAGTCCAACCATGCCTGAGTTCTCATCTGACTTCAACCATCCACACCCTGGGGCCTGAGTCTGGCACAGGACACACATGGGTCACATTGTATTAGGCAAGACAGACATGGAGCACCATACACACCCGTGATGGGCCCAACCAGCATAGGGGGTGGCCGCACAACCGTGCCAACAGACATATTGAGTACAGCGACAGCCATGCACAGAGGTCAGGGATCATGTGGAGTGTCCTGTGGGGCACCCAGGTATGTGTGGACAAGTGGCAGAACCATGTCCTGCAAGCTTGAGTCAGGTGGATGCAGAGAATGGTGGCCTGGCCAACGTTGGATGCATGGGGATGGCACATGTCACAATACCCACACAGTCATGGACATCATGCACAATACACAGTCTAATCCCACACAAACAGCTTGCATCTTGCTACTCTACACATAGACACATAGCCACTATCACGGAAAACCATGCCAGACATGCAGGATGCACCGTGGCAACACACCAGCATTGACTGAGAAGAGGCACCTTGGAGGCATAGGGACACCTTTCTTATTCATGTATTTGGGAATGCAGAGGCAACTCGGAGTACACATGAACGGGTCATGTGGAGTAACATGTGGGTCCAACACTGGAACCCCCCTTCTGCAGCACAAATGCGTGATAGCCATGGAACTGGCACACAAGTGTCGGCTAACAGCTAAACACCCCCTGCTGCTCACGGAGAGGCTGCCATACACCATTGATCCTCTGATTTGGAAGTCCCACACCATGTCAAGCCAATGCAAACCGTATGTGTCCGAGGGCAGTGTAACACACATTGATGCCATCATCACAATCCACAATCCCATCACAGATGACTGTCTACAAGTCTGACCATCTATTCAGGTGTACCCAGCTGCATGTCCTGTGTCCCATGGTGATGCGACATGTCTGCAGAGGAACCAAACATCGACAGGGGCAGTGAGCACACATCGTAAACAACTGCCACACCCAATACACCCCTGATGCATCCCTTACCCTAAGGAGACTTCCAAACTTGTCCGTGCGTGTAACGCTGAGTCAGCACATGATGACGTGTCCATGAGGAATAGCAGTGCCACAACAATGCAACCAGCAGACGGCATGCGCAAGTACCTGGGGATGAGAGACACACAAGAAGTCAGCCACAAAAAGCACAGCCACTTGCATGTGCATGTACTCGACACATGTAAGGATGACAACATGCTAGGTCACAATTATGACTGGGGAAATACACTCATCACTGGCACCATCACTCCAGTGACACATCCACACACCTCTGACTCACGTGCCATACATGCAGATGGACACACACATTGCAACACATGCCACACGGGGACCAATGCGTGCACACACAGACACTGGTACTCACCACTAAGCAAAGAAGTCGCGTATGAGCCGACTCCGGATGTCCTCTTGCGGAACCACATCCTCCACATCACTAGCCCCATTTCCAAGACCTTGGTCCTCCATGGGTGGATGGTCCTGATCATCTTGATCCAGGATGAGTGGCACAGCTTTCTCAACTGCCATGTTGTGCAGCATGCAGCAGACCATAAAGATTTTGCAGACCTTCGCCGGGGCATATGGGAGGGCGCCGCCGGTCTTGTGGAGGCATCTGAATCGGCTCTTCAGGAGGCCAAATGTCCTCTCTATCACTCGCCTTGTCCGGTAATGGGCGGTGTTGTAGCGGAGCTGGGCCGGCGTGATGGGGTTGCGGAGAGGTGTGATCAGCCATGGCATGTTGGGATAGCCAGCGTCCCCTACATGGAAAGCACATGGACATAAGTAGGACAGGAGAAGCGGTCGTGCTGGAAGTCTACGCAAAATACAGGACAGACAGAGTGTACCCACCAACAACACATGCTCGTTTGTTGCGCAGCTGCGTCATCATTTCAGGCACCCTGCTACGCCTCATGATGTAGGCATTGTGTGCTGATCCTGGAAAACGAGCACAGACATGTGAAATCACCATGTTGGACAGACACACCACAAGGGCATTGATGGAGTGGTAGTGCTTGCGATTCCTGTACGCTACCTCCTGGGCCTGTGGTGGTACCAAAGCCACATGTGTCCCATCTATGGACCCAATGACATGGGGCATCCCTCCCAGAGCATAGAATCCACGCTTGACACCTGTCAACTGTTCAGGAGTTGGGAAATGGATGAACTCATCCAGGTGAAGCAACATGGCCTCTAAAAAATCATGTAGCACACGGCTGAACATGCTCTGGGACATGCCACCAACATGAGCTATGGTATATTGAAAGGTACCCGTGGCAAGAAAATGTAGGGCTGCCATTACCTTCAGCTTGGGTGTCAATGCCGTAGGATACCTGTGCAGCGGTTGCAGGTGTGGTGCCAGCCTTGCCGTCAACTCCTCAATCAACGGTTGGGGGAAGCGGTAGCAGCGTATACAGTCATTCTCCCGCATGTCAGCCAAGTCCGGAAGTGGTCGGGGAAGAGGCGGCGCTCTGCAGTAATTTGGAAGTGACAAGGAAGAGTGAGTGCACTACAACAACAATTTATATGCACTGAGCACATGTTAATCTGTCAATACACATATGCTACATACGGAGTCAGGTATGTGCTACATGCCCTTGACACGTATGGCTGCCAGGTGACACTCCTACCAAGACCCAGCTACACACGGAGATTGTGAACCTCCACATCCCATGGCATGGGACTAGCTGTGTCCCAGTGTAAGTGAACGACCAGACGCAATACAGGAGTGACATACATCAACATATTAGCAGAAGTAGGATGTTGATTGCAGAGACAGGTAGCGGAACACTAGAGCCACAGGTCACATGACATTACACTAGGACAGCCCACACACCTTGCCATGAAGGTGTACATGTCATGACTGACCACACATACATTGAGAGGATGCAGACAGGTCCTTGTTATGCTACTCCGTGTCCCATGCACACATACACACCTTACATCTGATACCACATGTGGCCTGGTGTGCGTAACAGTGTGCCATGGCCATCTACACATAGACACATGTTGGTTGCAGCAACTGCAGATGCATTTGAGGGAACACCAACATCAAGCTAATGGGAACACACCACACATACATGACATAGTCACATCGTGCAACGTGGGTAGTCACATGTCAAGTGTGGTAACCCCTGTAGCGGGCATCAGGGGATACTTGCATGTGTTGTTGACTGTGCCATGCCAGTGACGCTCATCTCAAGTGTTCTGTACGACATGCACACATGTCAAAGGAGTGAAGGGCATGTCTGGCACATAGTGCACCATCACACATAACATCTGTACACATCTCATCATACATCTATTGCCTTCACAACTCAGGAGTAATGTGCCACATCACAGCCTTTAACACCTGTGCCCCACACATGTATTACTGCCCAGACAATGCCTTGATGTCCATCCATGGACAAATATGTCAGCCCTATTCCTTTCTGTGTGCTGCCTGTCACCACTGTCATGTGTGAAAGGACCGTACATTCGCTCTGAGGGCGTGTTACGTTCCCTATCACTATGGGAGTGCTGCCGTAAGCCTACCCATAGTGATAGTGAGCGTACACGCGTGTGTACGGTCCGTTACCCATAGTGATAGTGAGCGTACACGCGTGTGTACGGTCCGTATCACAATGGGTACGCATACACGAGCACACCCATAGTGATAGTGAGCGTACACGTGTGTGTACGGTCCGTATCACAATGGGTACGCATACGCGAGCACACCCATAGTGATAGTGAGCGTACACGCGTGTGTACGGTCCGTATCACAATGGGTACGCATACGCGAGCACACCCATAGTGATAGTGAGCGTACACACGTGTGTACGGTCCGTATCACTATGGGTGTGCTCGCGTATGCGTACCCATAGTGATACGGACCGTACACACGCCTGTACGGCCCGTTTCTATGCATTTGGGGTGCCCTAGGTCCCCGGAACGCACCATACCTGTGTGTGAATGTCTAAATTACATAGGGGACACATGAGGGACAAGTATAAAGCCCTACATGCATGCTGGTTGTCATGGACACCAAGTTAAAAGTTTGAATTTTGTCCATCAGGTGCCCAGCAGAAGTCGGTTTGAAAGAATCTACTTTGTTGCAAAGTGGTTGTGGAGTTGACAACATGCTCAAGTGAAAAAAGAAAACAAAGCCACTGACTGTGCTAGGTTTAAAGGGATTGGAGGAAACATAGGATGCAAATGTGAGTGACCAATCACTCTGTACTCCTGTGCATGAAACAGGCCAGCAAGGCAGATATAAGGCAGCCAGGTCCCATGAGAGAGCACTTGCCTGCACATCTTTTGATTCTACAACACTGCTGCTGCTCGTGATTCCCTGGCACCATGTCCAGGTCTGTGGAGAGGGCCCAGCCTTTCACCCTGGAGGAGAATCTGGCATTGCTGGATGTGATCCTCCCACAGTACCCCATGCTGTATGGGCGACCAGGGTTTCAGGTGAGTGCAGAGTCCACTAGCACAGACTGTGTCCCTTGTTTGTGACTTCTGTCATTGTGTCCAGGTGTGACACACATGCTATGTACTGTAGGGGGGGTCCCAGGGGGGGAATGCCTGATGTCTCCCAGCCAGTGCATGCTGTGGTGCATGTCTGCCGTCCTCACTTGCATTGTGTTTACTGTGACAATCACTGCATGGTGCATGCCACATTCTGCCTGTCTTGTCCTCCTGGGAATGTAGCCTCTACAGTCCTCATTTGATTATGTGGTCAGCCCAGTGTGACCGGTGACTGTACCCACAGATGTGTGTTAGTTCTGTGTACCTGTGCTGAGAGTGTCCACATGATGTGTTCGTACCCTGGACATCGGTGTGTGTGTAAGTCCCCTGTCATGTGGGTGGGTGCATATGTGGAGTGTGGCACCCGGGCTGCATGAGGGATGGATATACCCTGCCCATGTGATGTGAGCAGGAGCAGTGCTGTGTGTCTGACGTGCAGAGCCAGCCCCACACCTGTGAGCACCCCCGTCTAGTGGCACATGTGCAGAGTGAGGTTTGTCGCTGCATTTGGCAATGGCAGGTGAATGTCCTGTGCCTGTGTGTGTCTGTGTACTCTGCTGCGGTAGCGTCAGTGGCCTGTTGCATGTGACTGCTTAGAGGGGATGCACATTATCATGGTGTAGCTTGTGATGCACAGTGTGAGCCTGGATCATTGATTGTGTCGTTGCCCTCATTCCACCTGTGTACTTTCAATGGCACGTACTGCTTTTGCCCTTCCCCAGAGGATCATGTCCCTATGACAAAGGTGCAATGCGTTGGATGCATACTATGCCTTGTTGTAAACAGCTAATTTGTTCTAATATGTGTCTCTGTGACATGTGCCAGGTGTATTGATGTAGTGTCACTTGTTCATCCTCACAGGTAGGCGCCTCTGCCAAGAAGCAGTAATGGATGAACGCCGTCAGTGCCGTGAGGAGGACGGAGGGTCGCAAGCGGCGCCTGGCCCAGGTGAGGAAACGCTGGCAGGATATCCGGTGCTGGACGCGGAGGATCGCAAGGGTCCTGCTGGGGGACTCACCTGAGACCCATAAGAACCGCGGGCGCCGCCGTCTGACCCACATCCACAAGCGTGTGCTGGCGGTGGTATTTCCAGACTTGGACAGGCGCTTACAGGAGAAGCAGCAGCAGGAAGGGGGTAGGTACATGTGTGTTTGTTGTGTGTCACCAGCATTTGTAAGTGCACAGTTGCATGGATACACTGCCAGGGTTTAAAGGTGCTGTGCAGATCCAGTTACCCACAGTATAGCGGTGCTCTCCTGCCTCCCTTCCCCTCCTTGCAATGTGTTCCCTGGTCTGTGTGTAGTCACTCCTTCACAAGGTTATGTAGGCTGGGACTTTCTCCACGTGAACTATGCCTGTAGCATCATGTGTGGGGGTGGTGTGTAACAGGTTTTGGGACCTTGCCTGTGCCCTGTCCAGTTCAGTACTTGTGGGTTTCATGTCAGTTGGCACTGATGCTGAGTCCAGACATGGGAGTTAGTCTCTCAAGTGTCATGCCTTACAGCACGCATGTCCTATGTTGTGGCCTGTGACATGATGTGCGATACGCATAGTGCAGGGATGGTGGCGTGTGTTGCAGTCATTCCCATTCAGGACCATGGAGTTGTGTGGCCACTACTGTCCCCTGGGGCATATTTTCCTAGGTGTCATGTGTGTCATCACAAAACGTGGACACTCTCAGTGTCTACAGCATAGGTTGTGCTCTGTGCCATTGTCCCCTGGCACCATGTATATTGACGTAAAATGTAGTACAAGTGTCCACTGTACAGCCTGACCTGATTTTCCTTGTTCATAGTCATGGTGGCCAGTGCCTGTGTGTCTTGTTACATTCATCTGATGGTGACCATTTGTACATGATTATTTGGACAGGCGCACCTTGGGTATTTTGTGTCCAATCTTGCATTTATCCAGCCCATGTGTATTTCACCCAGACTAAGAGATGTAAGTGCTTCCTGTGTCTCAACAAATTGCCTCATGTAGGGGGTGGTTGGTGCGGGCAAAGCCTACATGTCAAAACCTGATATCTCCTTGCTAGGTCTGGCCAGTGTGTGATGTTTGTCTGCACATACACTCAAGGTGCAGTGAGCCAGTCATGGTGGGCATGTTTTCAGTATTACCTATGCAGCATGTGCCTCAAGTTCATGGATATGGTCCCGGCTCATCCCTATTTTCGGCAACGCTGTGTGGTGCAGATGCAGTGCTGGATTGTCCCCAGGGCCTGGCTCCTCTGTCAAACTCCATTTCATGTCATTTGCTATTGTGTCATGCTCTCCATAGTTCTTCTGTGGCATGGTGGGTCAACCAACTGTGTGTTCCATGCCCTACATCTGTACTTTGTTTTGTAGATGTTACTGATCTTTCTTTTCAGGCTATGCACTGTAACCTATGTAGATTGGACTCATGTGACATATGAATACAGGTGTATGATTAATTGCTGTCTCTTCACCTTGCCCACAGCATCGTCGGGGGACACGGAGGGAGACATGAGCATAGACGGAGCGGAGGGACCGAGCACCAGTGCCAGCGGTGACATCGTGCCTGGCACATCGAGTGGAACTGAGGCGGAGGAGATTGAGGCCGAGGACCTGTCCACTGGCACGACAGAATATGAAGCTGACGGGTCCGAGGATGATCTCTCCGAGTGGGCGGAGGCTGCACCAGCAGCTGACAGCAGCACAACATCTCTCCTCGCCCCCTCCATTGCCATCAGCCGCCTCCCATTTGCTCGTGTCCCTTCCCAGCGTGCCCGGTCACCACATGTCTCCTTCCTGCCAGGCACCGCACCCCCTGCCCCTGTCTCCACTGCTGCCGCCAATGCCGAGTCTGTGGACATCCAGCGGCAGTTGCAGGTTGGTCAGGCTGCGATGCTTAATGTCCTCCATGGCCACAGCCAAGTGCTGAACAACATGGAGGCATACTTGGAGGGCATTTTCTCATCGCAGGCTGACCAACGCAACTTGCTGAGGTCCATTGACTCGACACTGACTGCAGCAGTGGGTCTCCTGCAGCGCTACGTCCAACCCCCTACCCCCTACCCCTGACCCATCCACACTTCCCATGCCTGTCCCACGTACACCCAGACGTCAGCATGCACCCACCACAACAGACACAGGCACCACACCAGCAGGGAAGGTCAAAGGCACACCTCCTGGCACGCACACACAGGGTGAAGTAGGCACACCCACTGGGTCGGGGGGCAAACGTAAGCCACGCAGCCAGAGTGGGAGTCCGCATTCCACCAAATCCACTCCCTCCAAATCCCCTCCCCTCAGCTCTCCTGGCCACATATCCGGCAAAGACTCCTTCATGGCCGCTCTGTCCCTGAGCCCCACAGTGACACCACCCCGCAAGCGGTCAAGGGAGTCCCCGGTCAGGGTGGTTGAGTTCCCCCCCCTGTCCACACCCTCCCCCAGTGGCGCTGCGACCCATCCCTCCGCCCCCCCCTCCTGGGGGCCTGTGGTTCCTTCGGGTGCAGGGGAGTCACTGGAGGACCTTGCTAAGGTGTGCAGCGCCATCCTGGCCTCCGCCTTTGGCCCTGCCCCACCCCCTGTGGTGGAGTCCTCCATCCCTGCACCCACGACGCCTACCCTTCGCCCTCATGTCCCTGCGGTGCCTGGTCCTTCCCCCCACATGATGCCCTCCCCGCTCTGGAAGACGAAGGAGTCTGACTGTGCAGGCAAGCTAGGGGACACGCGTCCCACTGTGTCCCCCACCTGGATTTGAACTTTGGATTGCCCTATGGGCATTGTACATTTTGAACTTTCAAGGGACAAACATATTTTTAGATGCTGATTAAAGCAATTTATTTTTCCTTAGTACACTACTGTCTGTCTGGTATTGCTGTTGGTCGACCTGCCCCATTATTTTGGGTGGTGATTATGTGTTGGGTGTGTGGGAGTTGTCGTCTTGTGCTGGTCATAGGGTGGATCCTGGTATCTGTGTGCCATCACAAGCTGTTGGCTACATAACTTTGTTCATGTAAGCAGTTACTGCATGGTGACATCGTCCCAAGGTGTGTTCCTTCCTCTGTGTAACCTGACTTCTTCCCTGCAGGGTCTTTCCAATATGTGGTGCTGAGCTGTGTCTACATTGGCTGGGTGTGTGACGGACTCGTTAGACTTGGGCCATGCATGCTGAGCAATGTCTCCACCTGCATAATTCGTGGCGTTCTTGGTGGTCACTGTACTTGTGTATGTAGACTGTTGCCATGACTTCATGTGTACATGTTTTCTTTTTGGCGCTATGCATGTGTATACTCCCAGCCTCGCACACATGTGGTACATGTACTGCAGGATCTTTGTGCACCTGACTGACATTTGTTGGCATTGGATCTGTGGGTACTCCACCCTTTTATTTGCAGGGGCACTGCTGTGAGTGTTAGGCACCCACCCCTCCTGTCTCTGGGCACTGCTGGGAGGACTCTGCACCCACCCCTCCTGTCTCTGGGCACTGCTGGGAGGACTCTGCACCCACCCCTCCTGTGTCTGGGCACTGCTGGGAGGACTCTGCACCCACCCCTCCTGTCTCTGGGCACTGCTGGGAGTGATAGGCACCCACCCCTCCTGTCTCTGGGCACTGCTGGGAGGACTCTGCACACACCCCTCCTGTGTCTCGGCCCCGCTGTGAGGACTCTGCACACACCCCTCCTGTGTCTGGGCACTGCTGGGAGGACTCTGCACACACCCCTCTTGTGACTGGGCACTGCTGGGAGGACTCTGCACACACCACTCTTGTGACTGGGCACTGCTGGGGGGACTCTGCACACACCCCTCCTGTGTCTGGGCACTGCTGGGAGGACTCTGCACACACCCCTCCTGTGTCTGGGCACTGCTGGGAGTGTTAGGCACCCACCCCTCCTGTGTCTGGGCACTGCTGAGAGGACTCTGCACCCACCCCTCCTGTGTCTGGGCACTGCTGGGGGGACTCTGCACCCACCCCTCCTGTCTCTGGGCACTGCTGGGAGGACTCTGCACACACCCCTCCTATTTCAAGATATGTACGCTTAGAACATACACGGGTGTGGGTTCGCTCCATGCATACGAGGTGGGGGTACGGTCCGTACATACACAGTTGGGGTGGGGGTACGCTCCATGCATACGCGGGTGAGGGTACGGGTCGTACTTACACTGTTGGGGTGGGGGGTACGCTCCATACGTACGCGGGTGAGGGTACGGGTCGTACTTACACTGTTGGGGTGGGGGGTATGCTCCATACGTATGCGGGTGAGGGTACGGGTTGTACTTACACTGTTGGGGTGGGGGGTACGCTCCATACGTACGCGGGTGAGGGTACGGGTCATACTTACACTGTAGGGGTGGGGGGTACGCTCCATACGTACGCGGGTGAGGGTACGGGTCATACTTACACTGTTGGGGTGGGGGGTACGCTCCATACGTACGCGGGTGAGGGTACGGGTCGTACTTACACTGTTGGGGTGGGGGGTACGCTCCATACGTACACGGGTGAGGGTATGGGTCGTACTTACACTGTTGGGGTGGGGGGTACGCTCCATACGTACGCGGGTGAGGGTACGGGTCGTACTTACACTGTTGGGGTGGGGGGTACGCTCCATACGTACGCGTGTGAGGGTACGGGTCGTACATACACGGTTGGGGTGGGGGTACGCTCCATGCATACGCGGGTGAGGGTACGGGTTGTACTTACACTGTTGGGGTGGGGGTACGCTCCATACGTACGCGGGTGAGGGTATGGGTCGTACTTACACTGTTGGGGTGGGGGGTATGCTCCATACGTATGCGGGTGAGGGTATGGGTTGTACTTACACTGTTGGGGTTGGGGGTACGCTCCATACGTACACGGGTGAGGGTACGGGTCGTACTTACACTGTTGGGGTTGGGGGTACGCTCCATGCATACGGGGGTGGGGGTATGGTCCGTACATATCCGTCCCCACGCTATGTAATGCTTGTGCGGGCCGTACCCAGGCCTTTGCCACGTGGATACAGCCGTCCCGCCATTGTTGGGGTGACGTAGGTGTGGGCGGGGTACGACTCGTACCCACGCTCTTAAGGCGTGGGTACGGGACGTACCTGTATTGTTGTGTTGCCGGTTCGCGTCGTCAAGCTCTTCCGTTGTGGCGGACGCTGGCTTTGCTGGACACGCCCCCACCTCCTCGTAGTGACCAGGGCCTGGGGGTCAGGTATGTCCAGGGCATGTGTGCTATGTGACTGGTGGGGGTTTTGTGGCCTGCCCCTGGTTCTGCCCCCCCCTTCCCCCCTCCCTTTGTTGTTCTGACCTTCTGCGGCGTCTGCGTCGTAACCTGTAGAGGAGGTCGACTGCTATGAGGGCCGGGATGACACGTAGGTTCGGGTCTATGTCTGTCCGTCGCGTGCAGGTACTCCTTGTTCGCGTCGTCCTGATTTCCCGGCAGTTTTTGGCTGCCGGAAAATATTGTCCGTGCAGGATGACCTCGGTGCGAATCGTAATTCCTGGTTCGTGAATGGCAGGCTGCGTGCGTCCCGACGTCACGTCGGCGCTTTCCCGGATCACATTTGTATGTTTATTTTCGTCGGTCGGGGTTTTGTACGATTCGTACGGAAATGGTATTTCCGTGCGAATCGTACTTCCATGTTTGTATATTTTTTCGACTGGGTATGCGTCGGACGGAGAATATGCTCCGTCCGACGGTTCGTACCCGGTTTTTACAGGATCGCGATCGGCACCCAAGTGTTCAGGCTTCAGATGATCTATTGGAATTCCATTGTTTTGGAGAAGGCCAGACTACATGGTGCTAGTAGATCTTTAGATTTGCTTTTATCTTGGTTCCTAGAAACATATTGTGGAATGAGCTTGCTGACACCTGTGACAATGATGCCCCTAAGATGGCTAACTTGAGGGGCCCAACCCCCATGTTTGCAGGTAAAACCCTACTTTTATCCAAGTCGCCGATGGGGATTCACAAAGCATTGGATGCATTCAGCAACTTTTGCAAACAGAGAGGGTTGGAAATCAGTGTTGGTAAAACAAAACTCATGGTTTTCAACCAATGGCATTCTACTCACTCCCAAGCAAACGCTGAATGGTACTCTGTTAGAACAGGCCCACCGATTTGAATATCTTGGTATCGCCCTAGATGAGAACTTAGACTAGGCCTACCATATATTTCAAGGCATAGGCTTAAATTGTAGTAGCATGTTGGGGTTGTTGAGGATCCATTGGGGGTCCTTCTCTAAACCAGTGTCCCCAGTTGTTCAGTTGCATTCTTATCAATCACTAGGTAAGGCCCTACATGGTGTCGAGCTTTAGGGGCATAAGTCCACAAAAACATTAGAAATAGTGGATAATAGGTTTTTGAGGCAATCATTGTGCCTCCCGGTTAGTACCCCTTTGATCTCGTTAAGGTTTGACGAAGGGTTTAGCACATCCTCTGAAAAAATTGCAATCAGACCTATAATATTTTGGGGGAAACTCTGGCAACACCCGAATTGTCACACTATTATCGTGGGCTGGAGGAAATACCTAGTTACCCTAGGGCAGGTAATCTCCCCTGGATTAAATATGTAAGAGAGACCCTTTTGAGCATGTGTGTTGTTAAATTGTGGGAAGATCCAGAGGGGGCAGAGGTCTGCTCACCAGCAAAATGAAGCTCAAAAGGCGGGTCAAGTGTTTTAAGTTAGATCTGATATTGTAGTCACAGGTCCTGGATACACGAAATAGCTCATTCATGTTGGTTAAGAATTCCTATTTTGCAGAATCCTTTCTAGACGAGGTAGTACCAAGCCTCGCAAGGAAATTGTATGTAAAAGTCACGCATGAAACTCTACCACTTCGTACTTTTACGTCGAAATGGGAAGATTGCCCTGTTTTTTTGAAGAGTTGGTCTGTCCTTCTAGTGTTTATACCAAGGAAACTGTGGCCTATATGTTTTTTTCTGCCAAGTGTATAGTAGGGTTAGGGCTAGGAGGCCGATCCCTATCTGCAAGTACCTTGGTTTCACCTAGCATGCCCTGGCATGTAGAAGTTAGCAATCAGATACTAGTCCACCCATTGCTTTTGCCGTTTCAAGGTATTCACTAGCAGTGTGGTTTACTAGGAGAAACTTTCTTTCAGCTCCTTGGGGTAATTGTGCTGAGTGTTTTATACATTAACTACCCCTTGTATGATTGGCCTTGGGGTGATATTTTAATATGTATCCTATCTGGGTTTTTTTAAACAATTTTTATTCTGTCTATCTTAATATGTACACTTACGGTTTAGAATAATCTTAACGCTCTCTCCTTGCACATATTTTTTATTTGATGCACTTAACCTTTTAAATCTGTAAATAATTCTGATTCTGTTACAATGATTTTCATCATATATTACTATTTTGTATGATTGTGTCTCTTCTATGGCAAAATGCCGATATAAAGAGTATTGAACTGAAATGAACACTAGAAGTATGTCTCCCTTTGAATCATAATAAATAGTGTTTTTCAATCGAGCCCAACAATATACTGCAATAGATGTAGCAATATATTTGGTTCATGTGAAGGGAAGCAAGCTCAATGTTTAGCTTAGGGTTCTGAGGTTTGAGCTGGAGCACTGACATGAGATGTGCTCTATGAATGTTGTGATTCACAGAGTATTGCAGTTTGGATTTAAAATTGGAAAATTGCTGTCAGCTTTCTCTTGTGGACAAACATAGTGAGAATTTAGGGGCATATTATCAAGACAGGCGATAATGGGCTTGATATTATGCTCTATGGAATTCCAATTGAAGCCCATGTTAAATGTGAAGGACATCTAACCTGAGCTTCAATTGGAATTACATAGAGCATATTCTCAAGCCCATTATCGCCGTTTTAGCGGCAGTTTTCTGCCGCTAAAACGGCGATAATTTTATCGCCTGTCTTGATAATATGCCCCATGATTTGGTTTCAAAATCACAGTTTTGAAAAATAATGACAGGCGTACGTGGGGAGCTTTTTAACCAAAACTCATCCTAAATCTTCAGGGTTAGATCCCAGGCGTGAATTTGTAGTTGGGCTACATCTGCCGCTTCATGGACGGGAGACGTAAAGGATCCATTTATTTTTTAACAGATTTATTTTTTACATGACGAGAACGTCTACTTTTATATTTCAGTAATTGGTGAATTTTGTTTGATTCATTGTAATAGTTGTGCTAGTATGGGTAATTTAATTGCTTCAAATTTAGACGTGGAGGAACCGACCGATGTTTGATTTGGAGTGCTGACATGAGGAGTGCTCTGCGTATGTTGTGAATTACAGAGTACTGCAGTTGGCAGTTGAAATTGGAAAATAACTGTGTTTAAATTTAGAGCACATTATCAGGAGCATTTTTAATCTGGTTGGAAATAAATTGCAGTCAACAGAGAATATGTACTGCGCAACGGAAATCAAATATACGTAGTCATGCTGTAATTAAACTGGGGTTTTATGAATGGATCTGTTTATTTAATGTACATCATAATTTAAAGATTGTTTTATGTTTTTAACTGTTCTTCTTTCTACCCTAAAGAAGCAAAGTCAGTACAGCAAAACGGATGTTGGCTGTACTCTGTGAAAGACAGTCATACATTGGAAGGATAACAAATTTGGTACATGGAGTCAAAGATATAAAATATCCTCTCAATTGTTGGAGGGGCAATATGATGATAATATGCTAATGTGAAATAACATAATAGTGAATCAATTGGAGCATTAAAAAGCTGTATAGGTGTGTATGGTGCACAGTCAGAATATCGAGTAGGAAATGCGATTTGCAGTAATATCGAGTTGGAAATATCGAGACACAGAAATATAGAGAGCAAGAATATTGTGGTCAAGAATATCGAGTTCAAGGTAAGAAGTATGGTTTTTAATAATATCAAAGTCATTAATATCATTTGCAAAAATATAGTTGTTAAAAATATCGTTTTACTAGTTAGTGTTATGTATTTTAGTATGTATTTTAAATGTATGTGCTCTATTTTTTTGTGTAAGTATTGCTTTTGTTTTTTAATAGATGGGTTACATTTATAGTAGTTATTCATTTTATTTTTCATGTTCTGTAGCAGGTTGTGGGTTTATAGGGGAATAGGGTGGGAAGTAATTTAATTATAATAAATTAAATATTAATTTTTATTTATTAGTATTTATTTAATTTTATTTTGATAACATTTTGCATTCTCGTTCCACAGCAGGTTGGGGGTTCATAGGGGAATAGGATGGGAAGTAATTTAATTACAATTAAATTATTAATATTTTTTGTTAATTATATTTTTTTATTTAACATTTTATATTGTTAAGTGTGGGAATTAATTTATTTTTAATTATTTATTAATTGGTTGTTAGTTAGTATTAATTAATTGGTAAATATGTTAATTGTGGTTTTTTTTAGAAGCGGGTTGTGGGTTTATAGGGGAATAGGGTGAGGAGTAATTTAATTATAATTACATTATTAATATTGTTTTAAAATTAATATTTATTTTTTTAATATTCCATATTGTTCATTGTGGGAATTAATTTATTATTAATTGTTTATTAATTGGTTGTTAATTATTATTAATTAATTGGTAATAATGTTAATTGTGTCATGTTTTTAGAAATGGGTGGTGGGGTTTCTATGAAAATAGGGTGGGAGGTATTTTATTTAGAAATATTTAATTATTTGTTAATTAATGTTAATTAATTAATTACAATTTAAATATGGCAATTGTGTAATAATTTGATGTGTGAGTTGTGGGGTTTATAGTGGTAAATGGTGGGAAGTAAATGTATTTTTATTAATTGATGATTTGTAGTTAATTGATATTAATTTATTAATGTAAAATTAGTTATGGAAATTGTGTAATTATGTTTAGGTGTGTGTTGTGTTTATTGGGGTAGTGGGTGGAAAGTAATTTAGTTTAAATCAAATAATTATTACTAGATCATTAATATTAATTTATTATTTGAAAAATATTTTTGGTAATCGTTTATTTTTGATTTGGTTGTGGATTTTGGTTCTATAGGGGTAACGTTTGGTTAGTATATTAATTTTTATCTTTTTTAATGTGTTTCATTGATAATTAATTGTGTTAATTAAGGAGGCAATGTTGTTCTTTTTCTAACAGTATCCATTCAGCATAGTTGTTTTTAGTAGTTAACTTGCCGTAACATTAAGTTGCGGATTGGAGAACATAAAAGCAACATCAAGTGCAAGAGAGCTACAACAAAAATGAGCAAGCACTATATAGATTCCAATCACACAACTGATGAACTAAACTGGATGGTCATCAAAATATTAACTACTAAAAACCACAACGCTGAACGGATACTGTTCGAAAAATAACAACGTTGGGTTCATCGATTACAGACGAATGTCCACGGACTAAATGATGATATACCGTGGCACCAGTTAAACTGACCACCATTCAATCTTCGCAGAGCTTCTTTTTAAGTAACCAGAATGAGAATATGTAACTATAATATTGGTTACATGTTAGACACAGTATAACATCAAAACACACTCTTTCTGGACATTGGTTAGGACCAAAACAATACACCAGCTTTTCATGATTTTAGTCTAAATATGACACTCTGGTTGTATACTTTATCTCACAGGTCTAAGAAGCTCACGACTTATTGTCATGAAATAAGCACACTAAATAAGGATCACGATTAATCTTTACCTTTTGTGAGTTCACATAAATTTTATTTGAATTTTCACTACAATAATTCATATCATGTATAATGAAAGCCACAGTTCATACTTATGAACATAGCTTTTAATTGCACATTAAACATAGATCACGTTCAATCCCTTATGGAATTTTACACGCCGACACATAGTCTTTCATCTATATTCACTTCTGTGATGAAACAAATGATGGCTCCAACAGGCCCGTATATCCGGGGGCAGAGCAAGCACAGGCAGGAAATACCCGCAGCGGCAGGTGAGGAAGCCACGCCAAAAGAACTTGTCCGCAAACTGCAGTAAGGTCTCTTTTTTCACTTCTGTTTCTTTACTACAGAGAACCTGGATACGCTTGTCGGTCTCCCGTTGACGCCCGAGAGAGGGGTTTCAAGGTAAATGAGCACATATTAGTGTTATTCACTAGCAAGCAAAGAGATACGCTTACTGCTGCAAATATAAGAACGAGTTAAATTTACAACCAAGCACAGTAAATCTTACGTAGTCACTATATTTTACTATTTAGAGAGAGAACATCAACCGTTACAAACGCATTTACAGGATGCGTGTCTCATCAGAGCATAAGTCATTGTCTCATATTTAACAAATGCCACAGATGACTCACTATGCCCCCAAGGTTTGCTAGACCTCTGCCCCTTGATACCCTGCGCCATGCTCCGTATAATGCCATTAGGTCCATATTGTATAAATAAACTTTAGCAAGTGAAATACACAATATAGTGAGATCAGTATTCTTGACCCCACTAGCCTATCACAGAAAAAAAGATTGACACATAGCTTGATTAGCAGCAAAAAATACGACAGAGATTCACACTTACTCCTTTCTTTGTTGTGCTTACTATTTTAAGTACTATTGACCTATTTTTGATAGAGTGGATAAAGAGTAAACAACTCTCCCATGCTGCACAAATACTGCCAGCTCACATTTTTCCCTTGTCCTGAAGAAAGCCCCTTAGACTCGGCTGGGCAAAATGGGGCTGAAACGTGTCAACCTCACCCATGGACTTTATTAGTGCGTGGGATCCAGTTACACGATCTTAATACGCACACCCACTATTTTTTAACTTCCTTATCACCCATTCCTCAATAAATAATTGCACATAAATTAAGTTGTTTAAGGAATTTTAATTTCACTTCTCCTTGAGCACTTGAACCTTTTAATAATTTTTTGGTATCTGAACACTACTGCAATATCTGTGGTTTACCTCCTGGTGGAGGTTAGCATACCAGAAAATAAACCCTATGATGATGCTATCACTCTACAAAATAGGTGGGCAGTCAAGATATACCGCCATTCCATCTACATGCATGATGGTTTTTATGGAAGGCCCCATGAAATAACTACCCTGGTAACGTAGTTACAAGTGATCCATTCCCCCCTCTTTTGATCTTAGTACTTTACTTGGAAGCTGAATGGATCACCGCTTCTCTTCTTTCTCCCTCCTCCCATATGATTCGAAACATGTGTATGTATATATATATATTTAATTATACATTTTAATCTATTTATAACATTTTAAAATTAATGAAAATTATTATTTATTAATTGTTCTTAAGTAAATATATATGTATTACATTTTATATATGTATGTTTAATTTTTTTTAATTAAATGTATTTTTTATAATTGTTAACATTTACAAATAAATCTCAATAATTTTTTTAGTTACATTTATAATTTAATTTATTTTACATTATTTTTTGTATACATATGAAAAAAACAATATTTTGTACATCGATATTTTTGACAACGATATTTTTGTTCCATATTTTTGTACTCACCGTTATGAAGATATGAAGTTGATATTATTGACAATGATATTTATGTCCAGATATTTGTGTAACACGATATTTTTGTTGTCGATATTTTGTCAGTGATCCGGTGTGTATATAGTATATATATATAAATTTGTGTATATATATATTCACAGAAAAAAACATAGGTTTCAGGGGTGTTATAGTTAGCTGGACATTTCACTCGTACAAAACTATAGAAATTCCTCCGTTATAGTTAGTTCAGACTAACTATAACTCGCGCACCCGAAATGCACTGCTGATGATGTCACATATTATAGCATTCATGACATGGTCACTGACATCCCTGATGACATCACTGATGACATCTCAAATGACATCACTGATGACATCACTGATGACATCATCCAGTGAATGTGGTTTAGTTTGAAATTTAAATATGTATTATATATATACCAATCTATATTGAAGATTGAGTGGATATACAACTGTCTGGATGGAGGATTTAGTAGCTGTCTGACTGTCTGTTTAAGTGATGAATTAAAAGTGTCTAAACTATGTGAATGTGTACATCACTGTCTCTGCATCACTGCATCAGTTGGTCACTAACTACAAGAGTGTATATTAGTTATTGATTATTTGGGTGAGTATTTGTATGGGACACTGAGTTTGTGTGTGGTTGGATGGGGTGTGTGCAACTCTATGCATAGATGTGTGAATGCTTGATTGACTAGGTGTATAGGTTTAAGAGTGCATGTGGAAACAGTTGTTTGGGTGACTGAGTGTATTTATTTGTGTGTTGGTGAGTGAATATATGTTTTAGTTGTACATCTTCAACAAAGTAAAAAAATAAAAGGCATTGTATGTGAGAGTTGGTGTATATAAATAAGTATGTGTAAGAGTCAGTGATTGAGAGAGTAACTATGTGAATAAGTGTATAATTGTAATGGTGATTTTTTAACATATTAAATATGAGTTACTGTGTGTTTGAATAAATGAGGTGTGTTTATAATTGTGTAAGTGAGTAAATGTAAGTGTGATTAATTTTTTTCATGAGTGAGCAGGATGACTGCATAACCGACTAAGATGACTGCTGACGTGTCAATGTCTATATATGTGTATAAGTGCATTTGATAGTGTTGTATTAATTAGTGACTGCATGTATAAGTGAATCTGTTGTTCAATGGGTAGTTGTGTGTGTAGACTTAGAAATCAGTGAGTGGGTATGTAGTAACTGGTATTGGTGTGTCAATTGTTTCAAATATGGTACTCTGTATTTTACAGTGAGTGATGAAAGGTTATACTAGTGTATGATGAGGTGTATCAGATGGTCACATGGATGATGTTATCAGTGATGTCATTTGAGATGTCATCAGTGATGTCATCAGTGATATCACTGACCCTGTCATAAATGATGTAATATGTGACATCATCAGCAGTGCATTGCAGGCGTGTGAGTTATAGTTAGCAGAACTAACTATAACGGAGGAATTTCTATGGTTTTGTACGAGTGAAATGTCCAGCTAACTATAACACCCCTGAAACCTATGTTTTTTTTCTGTCAATTTCTAAGGTTTTTTAAATGCTAATTTCTAACTATAACATCTCTGAATCCTGTGGTTTTGTCAGTGAATTTCAGAGCTTTTTTAAATGCTAATTTCTAACTATAATGTCTCTGAACCCTATGGTTTTTTCAGTGAATTTCAAAGGTTTTTTAAATGCTAATTTTTAAGTGTAATAGTAGTTATACCTATTTTTTTGTACTGATTGTCTACAGTTTTTTAACCGTTTATTTATAAATATTTTATTCATTAAATAACATTATATATTTTTCTGAAAATTGCAAAAAAAATGTAAAAAAAAATTAAAACTGAAATATTGCTTAATTTTTTTGTTTTCTTTTTTTATTTTAATATATTTATATTATTTTCTAAGCGTACACATCATGGTGGGTGCGCGGATTCTAGCCGCCATTTTAGAAACGTCATGAAGGACCAACGTACGGTGTGAGATGGCTGCGTGTTTTTCAGTTACATTATATTCATTTAATATTACGCGATGTGCGCGATTGGTATGAGACGCATTCGCGACACATGCGCATTACGGTACGCGATGCTTGCATGGTGGCGGGTTCCGTGTGATGTCATATACGTGCTGGGGTGCGCTAGATGCACGACTCCTGCAAAAAAAAATTATGTTCTAAAATGATATGTATGTGTGTTTAATACACATATTAGGGCAAGAGACTATCTAAGATATTCATAAAAATTATATATTTGTACTTATAATAAACTTACATTATTTTTAAATATATTTTCGCGAAGTCGCGTCATGTGCGTGCTTCGTGAGCGCAGAGTACGTGGATATCATGTGACCTCAAAAAAAAAAGATTGCATTGGTTCATAACATTTCCCACTGTAACTATTGAAGGACCCCACCCATTTTACTCATTCTTGTCGGAGCATCTTGAGAGAGGCATCTCTTTTCCTACAAGGACCTTTTCTGCTTGTTTTTTTGGTGTTTTAAAAAAAATATCAAATAAAATGGCATCTGGACAGCAGCAGGAGGAAGTTACTTCTGAGGAAGAATTCTTGCAGGAGGCACCACTTCCACAGAGGACGGAATCTGTTGTGTGGAAATTCTTCACTTTTCCACCTGGAGAGAAGAAAGTAAATGCGAGAAAGGTGACGTGCAACATTTGTGACCGAGTCCTGTCAAGAGGCAGTGAAAAAAAATACTCTTGTGGCCCTGCTTCTATGTACAAGCATCTCCGGACCACACAACCTCTCAATCTTGCTCGGGAGGAAATGAGGCGAGATGCTTTGAACCCCTCACCTGCTGTGGCAAGTACATCTGAGCGTCCTCAGGAACACCTGCAATGGACATTAGGCCAGAATTCACATTTCTCGAGCAACACAACGTGAAGTGTAAGAAACCTATATGCTTCGGTGAGCAGTCTGTTGATGCAGTTTGTGCTGCGCAATGCAACCATCGTTGTTAATTTTTTAGTTTTTTTAGTTTTTGGAATGATAAGTAATTCCAAATGTTTCCTGTTTTATTAGTTCTTTTTTTGTTCATTTTTTGAAAAAAACAAAAAAAATACAAAATTGTTCCAAAAAAGAAAAAGAAAATACAAAAGAAAAAAGAAGAAAAAAAAAGTTCTTATCAGAACTACGTTATCTGTTTAAAGAAAGAACTATAATTGCAAGGTAATGTGTGAAAGTTTGGTTGAATATATGTATACAGCATGATTGACTGAAACAATGCATTAGAAGTGTATGGTGAATTTATAGGTGAAGATTTATGAAGAAGTACTGCAGCGTGACACTGCAAGCTCTTTAGCTGCACTGCACTGTGGCACTTCCGAAGCACAGGGATGTGACATATATACATGAATATGTTGCAACTCTGTGCTTCCCTCTGCACTGCTGCACAAACTACAGCCATGCGGTGACACAGGCACCATTGCATCATGGTGCAAGGATGTCTGTGTCGTGTGGAGATCTTCCTGCACAAAAACAATCAGTAAAGGCATTTTCCTCTGTGGAATGCAGCATGCATTGAAAGAGGAAAAAATGAGGAGAAATGAAAACAATTCTCCTCGTTGCGCCTTGCTACACCTACTCTAGGATGGCACAGCATTCACACACATCTCCAGATTTACAATTTCTAATAAATCTGGAGATGTGTCTAGTTCTATGGGTGTTGCGTGGGAACACCCACAGCAACACCTATGGGAAGCCCCTTCAACGCAAAGTTCCATGTATGAAGGGGTCGTATTTACAAGGAGAGGAAAAACCACGCAGGGTGGCTTTTCCTCTCCTTGCAAATATGAAGCAGTGCCTGGCGCCATCACTACGTTACAAAAAGTGACATACTGGTGGCGCAGGGTGCTTGTAAATCTGCCCCATAAGTGATTAGGTATTGGCAGACTGATACAATAAGAACATAGTGCTGAATGGGTGATTGAAGAATTGCATGAGACTGACAGGAGGTATCCTACGCTGTATGGGTACTACTTCAGTATTTAATGGAGTGAACCAATAGTATGTATCTGCTTAGAGATTTGTAGGGATTATTCACAGAATATTTTATGTGTACTTGTATTGGTGCCCAGGTTATTTTACAAGAATACCACTAGTAACTGGAATGATGACAGTGCTGCAAACAGAGTGAACTTAATTTATAAGTGCTTACGTATTGGTGGAGTGATAGGATAAGTAGATAGTGGTAGATAAGTGATTAAAGAAGTGCATGGGACAGCCTGGATGATTCCTACACTGCATGAGTACTAACTGGGTATTTAGAAGAGTGTATCAATAGTATGTAGCTAGTTAGAGGTCTGCTTGGATAGTGCACAAAATATTAGAGATGTATTTGTGTTAGTAGCTAGGCCATTCCATAAGTTCATGACTAGTAACTAGAATAATTGCAGTATTACAGAAAGAGTGTATAGTGAATTTAGAAGTGCTTAGGTATTGGTGGAGTAATAGGATAAGTAGATAGTGCTGGATGGGTGATTGGAGAAATGCATGGGACAGACAGGAGGATTCCTACTCTGCATAGGTACTAACTGAATATTTAGAAGAGCGTATCAATAGTTTGCAGCTGGTTAGAGGTGTGCATGCATAGTGTACAAAATATTGTACCTGCACTTGTGTTTCTGACTACGCCATTCCTTAAGTATACGACTAATAACTGGAGTAATTTCAGTGTTGCAAAGAAAGTGCGTGCTGAATTTACAAGTGCTTAGGTATTAGCAGAGTGATAGGATGCGTAGATAGTGCTGGATGGTTGAATGTAGAAGTGCATGGGACAGACAGAAAAATGGACATAATGGACAGGCAGGAGAGAAAGCTGCAGCCTAACAGACCATTAAGGGCATGAGGGACGGATCAGGGGCATTGTAATGGAACAGAGAAGCGAGGAGGGAGGGAATAGGGGTCTGCACATGGAAACAGAGGGCTGGGGGCAAGGGGGCATGGCAGGAGCAGCAAGATGACCATGGAGGTCAGGCAGGATGGGACTAGAAGCAAGACACACCATGGAGAGCAACAGTGAGACTATGATGGCATACACACAGACCATGGAGGGAAGGTGGGAGGGGGTCAGGGGCAGCTAGCTGACCACACAGGGAAGGTGGGAGGGGCCGTGGCAGCACAGAAGACCATGCATGGCAAGCAGGAGGGTTAGTGGCAGCACAATGGCTATGATGAGCAAGAAGGAGGGTGCAGGGGCATGCTCAAAGGACCATGGAGGATAGAAGGGAGGGTCAGGACCTGGGCACAGACAAGAGTTCAGGGGAAGGGTCCTCACAACAGACCACGCGGGGCAGGCAGGAGGAGCAGTTGCAGCACAACAGACCAGGTAGGGCAGAAGGGTGTGGCAGTAAAATGGACCATGGAGGACATGAGGAAGGGGACAGGAGCATGGAATGTGAACAGGCAGGGTGGAGGTGGCAGGGACAGGTTACAGTCATCTGACAATGCTAGGCAGGTGGGAGGGGATTGGCAGCTCAACAGAACACTCAGAGTAGATAGGAGTGGCAGGCCCATGGAACATGGTGGACAAAAAGGATGGGGCAGGGGCATGCACAAAGACATCGGAGGGCAGGGGAAAGGAGAAGAGGGGCAGCAAGCTAAGCACAGAGGCTAAGCAGGAGGTCAATGATGGGGCATAGAATTGGGCAACGGAGGGAAGGAGGAGTGGACTGGTACATCATGCTAAATGGAGGGCAGTGGCAGCACATCAGACCATGCATGGCAGGAGGTAGGAGGCTAGTCCATGGATTCAGACAACAGAGGATAGGGAGGAGGTTGATGGGGCAACAAGCTAACTGTTCAGAGATAGCGGGAAGGCCAGTGGCAGAACAACGGCCACACAGGGCTGTAATAAGGGACATGGACTTGGCCAATGGATGGCTAGGAGGAGGGAAGGCAGGAGCAGCAAGCTTGGATGGGGGCAGCACAATGTCAGACCCTGCTTCCAACCCCCCACCATCCATTGTGATATGCATCTTACTTAACGTTTAAAAAAATGAGAAATTTGCTGAAAAAAACAAAGATTACAGGGACGGTATAGTTAGACTCAGATTTCACTCATACATAACCAGTGAAATTCAGCAGTAATAGTTACTATAACTTACGCCCCCGCAATGTACTGCTAATGACCTCAGACATTACATCATTCATGAAATGGTCAGTTACATCACTCATGACATCACTCATGACATCTCAAATGAGCTGTGAATGGAATGGAACTATAATCGCTAGAACTTTATTTAGGGATAGTGTGTGTATATTAACACCCCTTTTTTTCCTTTTCTTTCGTGTAAGAACCATTATAATACGCAACGTGTCCAGATTAATATGGCCGATAGCCTTTCACTTTAAAGTAATGTGTAGTCCATTGTTTATGTTGATGTTTGCCACTCTAAGTATGTTTATTATGAATAAGTCACGTTGAGGAACATACAGGTGTGGCGGTCATGGGGCAAGATATGCTGAAATGACATTGTATGCATATTAACACTTGTTTTCTTTTCTTTATTGTATCAATTCCTGAATTTTCACATCGTGACCAGGCCAATATGGCCGCCAGCTTTTTGCATTAAAGTAATGCACTGCTGATGACGTCACATATTACATCACTCATGACATGGTCAGTGACATCACTGATGACATCACTGATGACATCTCAAATGACATCACTGATGAAATCATCTACGTGATCATCTGGGGCACCTCCTCACACCCTAAAATACAGACTACCATTCTCGAATCCATAAACACACCAATACTGGTACAACTACAATATTCTGTGCACTATCCATGTAGACCTCTAATCAGCTACATAGCTTTGATACAGTCTTTTAAATACTCAGGGCCCGATTCACAAAACGAACTTAAGACAAAATCCTAAACTTACTACCATTTTGGTATTCACAGAAGGCACTTCCTCATTTTGGTATTCACAGAAGGCACTTACTCATTTTGGTATTCACAGAAGGCACTTACTCATTTTGGTATTCACAGAAGTTAGGAGTCCTAACTTTAGGACTCCTAAATGCCTTCTGTGAATACTGAAAGTCTTAAAATTAGGATTTTTCTCAGTTTAGTAGTAGTATAGTTAGGACTCCTAACTTTAGGACTCCTAAATGCCTTCTGTGAATACCGAAAGTCTTAAAATTAGGATTTTTCTCAATTTAGTAGTCCTAAGTGTAGGACTCCTAACTTTAGGACTCCTAAATGCCTTCTGTGAATACCGAAAGCCTTAAAATTAGGATTTTTCTCAGTTTAGTAGTAGTATAGTTAGGACTCCTAACTTTAGGACTCCTAAATGTCTTCTGTGAATACCGAAAGTCTTAAAATTAGGATTTTTCTCAATTTAGTAGTCCTAAATTTAGATTTAGGACTACTAAATTGAGAAAAATCCTAATTTTAAGACTTTCGGTATTCACAGAAGGCATTTAGGAGTCCTAAAGTTAGGAGTCCTAACTATACTACTACTAAACTGAGAAAAATCCTAATTTTAAGACTTTCGGTATTCACAGAAGGCATTTAGGAGTCCTAAAGTTAGGACTCCTAACTTCTGTGAATACCAAAATGAGTAAGTGCCTTCTGTGAATACCAAAATGGTAGTAAGTTTAGGATTTTGTCTTAAGTTAGTTCTGTGAATCGGGCCCTCAGTTAGTACCTAAGCAGTCTAGGAATCCTTCTGTCTGTCCCATGCAGTTCTCCATTCAACCATCCAGCACTATCTACGTATCCTAGCACTCTGCCAATACCTAAGCACTAATAAATTTAGCATGCACTCTCTTTGCAACACTGAAATTACTCCAGTTATTAGTCATATACTTAAGGAATGGCCTAGCCACTAACACAAGTGCAGGTACAATATTTTGTACACTAAGCATGCAGACCTGTAACCAGCTACATACTATTGATATGCTCTTCTAAATACCCAGTTAATACCTATGCAGTCTTGGAATCCATCTGTCTGTCCCATGCACTTCTCCATTCACCCATCCAGCACTATCTACGTATCCCATCACTCCACCAATACCTAAGCACTTATAAATTCAGCACACACTTTCTTTGCAACACTGAAATTACTCCAGTTATTAGTCGTATACTTAAGGAATGGTGTAGTCAAAAACATAAGTGCAGGTACAATATTTTGTACACTATGCATGCACACCTCTAACCAGCTACAAACTATTGATACACTCTTCTAAATACCCAGTTAGTACCTATGCAGTGTAGGAATCCTCCTGTCTGTCCCATGCATTTCTCCAATCACCCATCCAGCACTATCTACTTATCCTATTACTCCACCAATACCTAAGCACTTATAAATTCACTATACACTCTGTTTGTAATACTGTAATTATTCTAGTTATTAGTCATGAACTTATGGAATGGCCTAGCTACTAACACAAATACATCTATAATATTTTGTGCACTATCCAAGCAGACCTCTAAGCAGCTACATACTATTGATACACTCTTCCAAATACCCAGCCAGTACTCATGCAGTGTAGGAATCCTCCAGTCTGTCCCATGCACTTCTTTAATCACTTATCTACCACTATCTACTTATCCTATCACTCCACCAATACGTAAACACTTATAAATTAAGTATTCACTCTGTTTGCAGCACTGTCATTATTCCAGCTACTAGTGGTATTCTTATCAAATAACCTGGGCACCAACACAAGTATACATAAAATTATTCTGTGCATAATCCCTACAAATCTCTAAGCAGATACATACTATTGGTCCACTCCATTAAATACTGAAGTAATATCCATGCAGCGTAGGATAACTCCTGTCAGTCTCATGCAATTCGTCAATCACCCATCCAGCACTATGTTCTTATGGTATCAGTCTGCCAATACCTAAGCAGCTATGGGGCAGATTTACAAGCACCCTGCACCACCAGTACGTCACTTTTTGTATCGTAGTGATGGCACCAGGCACTCCTTCATATTTACAAGGAGAGAAAAAGTCACCCTGCGTGGTTTTTCCTCTCCTTGTAAATACGACCCCTTCATACACAGAACTTTGCATTGAAGGGGCGTCCCATAGGTGTTGCTGTGGGTGTTCCCACGCAACACCCATAGAGCAAGACACATCTCCAGATTTATGAGAAATCGTAAATCTGGAGATGTGTGTGAATGCTGCGCCATCCTAGAGTTGGTGTAGCAAGGCGCAACGAGGAGAATTGTTTTAATTTCTCCTCATTTTTCCTCTTTCAATGCATGCTGCATTCCACAGCATACATTGAAAGAGGAAAATGCCTTTACTGATTGTTTTTGTGCAGGAAGGTGTCCCTTCCTGCACATAACAATCTCCAAACGACACAGACATCCTTGCACCATGGTGCAAGGGTGCCTGTGTCACCGCATGGCTGCAGTTTGTGCAGCAGTGCAGAGGGAAGCACAGAGTTGCAACATATTCATGTACATATGTCACTTGCCTGTGCTTCGGAAGTGCCACAGTGCAGTGCAGCTAAAGAGCTTGCAGTGTCACGCTGCAGTACTTCCTCATAAATCTTCACCTATAAATTCACCATACACTACTAATGCATTCTTTCAGTCAATCATGCTGTATACATATATTCAACCACACTTACACACATTACCTTGCAATTATAGTTATTTCATTAACCAGATAAGCTATTAATGATAAGAACTTTTTTTTTCTTCTTTTTTCTTTTGTATTGTTTTTTCTTTTTGAACAATTTTGTATTTGTTTTGGGGTTTTTTCAAAAAATGAACAAAAAAAGAACGAATAAAACAGAAAACGTTTTGAATTACTTATCATTCCAAAAACAAAAAAATAAAAAAATTAACAACGATGGCTGCATTGCGCAGCACAAACTGCATCCACCGACTGCTCACCGAAGCATATAGGTTTCTTACACTTCACGCAGTGTTGCTCGAGAAAGGCAAATTCTGGCCTAATGTCCATTGCAGGTGTTCCTGAGGACGCTCCAGTTGTACTTGCCACAGCAGGTGAGGGGTTCAAAGCAGCTCGCCTCATTTCCTCCCAAGCAAGATTGAGAAGATGCTTGTACATAGAAGCAGTGCCACAAGAGTATTTTTGTTCACTGCCTCTTGACAGGACTCGGTCACAAATTTTGCACGTCACCTTTCTCGCATTTACTTTCTTCTCTCCAGGTGGAAAAGTGAAGAATTTCCACACGACAGATTCTGGCCTCTGTGGACGTGGTACCTCCTGCAAGAATTCTTCTTCAGAAGATACTTCCTCCTGCTGCTGCTGCTGTCCAGATGCCATGTTGTTTGATATTTTTTGAAAAACACCAATAAAACAAGCAAAAAGGATTGTTGTAGGAAAAGAGATGTCTCTCTAAAGATGCTCCAACAAGAATAATTAAAATGGGTGGGGTCCTTCAATATTTACAGTGGGAAATGTTATGAACCAATGAAATCTTTTTTTTTGAGGTCACATGGGATCCGTGCACTCTGCGCTCACGAAGTACGCACCCGATTATTTTTATGAATATCTTAGATAGTCTCTTGCCTTAATATGTATATTAAACACACATACATATCATTTTAGAACATAAAAAAGAATTTGCGGGATTCGCGCACCCAGCGTGCCCCAGCACGTATATGAAGTCACGCAGGACCAGCCACCGCGCAAGCGTCACGTACGGTAATGCGCATGCGGGAGCAGGATTAGCAGACTGGTCGCATACCAATCGCGCACATCATGTAATATTAAATGTACATGATGTAACTGAAAAACACGCAGCCGTCGCTCACCGTACGCGGATCCTTCGCGACGGTTCTATAACGGCGGCTAGAATCCACGTACCCACCGTGGTGGGTACGCTTTGGGTGCGCGAATAATATAAATATATTAAAATAAAAAAATAAAACAAAAAAATGAAACAACATTTCAGTTGTAATTTCTTTTTTATTTTTTTTTGCAATTTTCAGAAAAACTATATAATGTTATTTAATGAATAAAATATTTATAAATAAACTGCTAAAAAACTGTAGAAAATCAGTACAAAAAAATAGGTATAACTACTATTACACTTAAAAATTAGCATTTAAAAAACCTTTGAAATTCACTGAAAAAACCATAGGTTTCAGAGACGTTATAGTTAGAAATGAGCATTTAAAAAAGCTTTGAAGTTCACAGAAAAAAACACAGGTTTCAGAGACGTTATAGTTATAAATTAGCATTTCACTCATACAAAACCATAGAAATTCCTCCGTTATAGTTAGTTCTGCTAACTCTAACTCGCACGCCCGCAATGCACTGCTGATGACGTCACATATTACATCACTCATGACATGGTCAGTGACATCACTCATGACATCACTGATGACATCTCAAATGACATCACTCATGACATCACTGATGACATCATCCAGTGAATGTGTGTTTTTCTGAAAATTACATATGTTTTATATATGTATATCTCAAGGTCGATAGAAGAATAAATGGGTATGTAAGTGTCTAAATGCATGATTTGTTTTGGAAAAATTGATTGTATAACTGACTGATTAAGTGTATCTTAGTGAATACATGGCTTAGTGAGTAATGTTTAAATATGTAAATATCTGTATCAGTCTCTCACTTTGTGTATAAGTGGCTGCATGGGTTGGTGAGTAGCTACATGAGTGTCTATATAGGTTATTAGTTGGTTTTTTGAGTATCAGTATGAGTGTCTGATGTCTGTATGGTTCGGTGGGGGGTATTACGTAGTGCATAGGTGCATGAATGAGTGACTCACTGTTTGTATGTGTTGAAGACAGCATGTGTGCAGGACTGTATGGGTGGATGAGTGTGTGCATGGGTGTGTTAGTGAGTGAATGACTGTCTCAATAGTGTCTCTATGAGTAACTACATATGTTTTAAACTAGTATATGTGACTATTGGTGTATATAAGTGAGTATATGTGAGAGTGAGAGATTGAAAGAGTTCCTGTATGAATAAGTATGTGTTTCTATAAGTGATTGTTAAAAAGACTAAGTATGTGTAAGTTTCTGTAGAAGTAAGTGTGGTGGTGTGTGTATAAGTGTATATGCAGGTAAACGGATGTTTGATTCTTTATTAGCATGAGTGACTATGTGTGTGAGTAACTTTATGGATGAGTGGCGTGTGTAACAGGATGTATAGGTGTATGAGTACATATGATGAGTGAGTACATGTATGAGTGACTGTATAGGACTGTTGGTGAATGAGTGGATGTGGATGTGGATCTTACAATTACTGAATAGGTTGTTGTAGCTGGTATTGGTATTAGGGGTGGGCGGAATTTGCGGAATTAACTTCCGCAAATTATCGCGAGAATGCAGAAAATCTCCGCAAACACGCCGGAAATATCGCGAAGACGCGGAAGCTTTTTTGCCGCCTGTTCGCGGTATTTTTTGCGTGTTCGCGGGTCGCCAACTTACCCATGCGGTTGCTCACGGGCGCGGCCATCTTGTTTTCACTTGTCCCGCCCTCTGGCGTTGTTTACTTCCTGTTCCGGGTCGCGCAATGCATGTTCGCGGTCGATATTTCCTGTTCGCGATCGCTTTTACTTGATCGCGTTGCTTTTTGCTTGCTCAGGGAGAAAATATCGCGCGAACTTGCGCACGTGGTCGCAATGGGCGCGGCCATCTTGTTTTCCACTCTATTGCATGGTTCTGGGGCCTGATTTTCAATCCTCCCTAAATCTTTTCAATCCTTTGTTTATAGCCACTTTTTTTGGATCTTTATTACTTATTATTTCTCTAACTATTTTCCTGCCTCTATATTTTTGGTTTTTGTCTACTTTTTTTTTGTTTTTTAGCTACTTTTTCTCTTTGTATTGCCCGCTATTTATTTCCTTTACTCCTTTATTTATTTTACCTTTTCTTTCCCGCCCCGTCCCCAGAACCATGTCCAAGGGCAGGGCTGTTCGCCGGCGCAGCCAGAGCCGCGACCGCCTTCCTTGCGGAAGGCGGCGCCCACAAGGGGTGCATGCACGGGCCTTATTTGGGGAGGCGGAGTTGGCTGCACTAATTTTCTTTGTGCAGCGCCACCTCCCCTCAACCCTGGCAGCAGGTGGCAGGCCTGGGTCCGGGTACGGCCTCCGGGAGCGTCGGCAGCGGTGGGGGAAGGTGCGCCGGGCAGTGTCGCGCATCTCTGGGGTCCGGCGCACCCAGGCACAGCTGACGCACCGGTGGTCCGACATCCTGGACCGTGAGCAGGACCTGCTGGACCTGCTAGGAGTGGAGGTCCCGGGGCTTGGTGAGTACCTATTTAATTATTACAACTTTGTGTCTGTTCTTCTGCTCTATGTTATATATAGTGAATATCTTTTTTTCCTTCCAACCAGCTAGAATGTTGCTGCTTGCAATACATTCCAGGTTAATAACGTTTAAAAGTCTTCTGTGATTATGACACAGGTGCTCTTCTGCGCTACTACTAATCTTACTTGTTTGCAGCTTTGCGTTTGCGCTTGCTTAGCGTGATTCTTTACGAGTTTATTTTAGAGAAATTAAGTTACGTAATGCTACAGTGACTCACGTCCACTCCTTACTTTGTCCTGTCACTAATAGATAGGGGTGGATTGATACATAGGTTTAGGTACTTTGTATGAGCTTCTAATTGGTTAGTGGTATGCGTGATGCCCCCCCTCACTCAGTTACGTGACGTGCTGCTAGTACGGCAGTCTTTAGAACCTTTCTAGTTTGTTCAATGAGTGGAGGTAGGCTTTGCAGTTACTTAGCAGTAGCAGATCAGCATCAATCAAACCAAAATTTGGTGTATACAAAAAATGTAGTCATGTTCATGTGTCCTCCATGATTGGATCATACACATTGTTGAGGAATACAGTGGAAATGCATACTTAATGTACAATTGGCATGCCTGGAATAGGTGGGCTAGGTTGGGTGGTACGTTGTACTAATACTTAGGCTTACTTGTAACTTAGTTTTCTGGAATCAGAATGGAAGAATGGATTACTGTTGATAAATAGTAACTTAAGTAGTCGAACTGCGAATCCCCCGATATTACATGTTGACCAGATGAGATCGGTCAATGTAGTTATTGCATTTGTTTACATAAGTGTTTTTTGACCGTTGTTGAAAAATATTGTATTTGTTTGACACCATCCATCAATGTTTGTCTCTTTCTTATATCTTTCCTGTTCATCAGCACCCAGGGGCAGACGGGCAGGGACTGGGCAGTCGGCGGGACAGGAACACCACCAGGAGGACACCGCTGAGGGCTCCTCTGCTGGCCCCAGTAAGTCTTCTTGTTTTTAATAATATTTCTTATTCCATAACTTTTACTGCCCCATTTCTCCCGAACTATAGTGTGTTTCCAAATCCTATTTTTTTACCACCAATTATCCTTCGATCTGTACGGTTTCAAAAAGCTTATCCCTGCCTCCGCTATGATGACTGAGTACTACTACATACTATCAGTCTGTCTGTCTGTACTGTAGTAGCTAGTCTTGCCCAGTTGGCCAGTGCCACTCTTTGTGAAAGGTTGTAATATAAAACTCATATTCACCAGTAGCTCATACAATCCGTTGGGTCGTTGTCTTGTACTACTTTTTACTCTTATTGATGTTGAGGCTTTGAAAATTCACAGCAACAACAGCCCTACCAGATTTCTTAATATTTTGATATGATACCCTATAGGACATACCACTGTTGTAGGGATCTTGCACATACATTTGCACCAGAAAATAGGATGTTGGTGATGGTAGGTTGGACCTTCCTTGCACACCTCAATCAGAAATTCCGCACCCACCACAATTCCACTGCTTGACTATAGTACTGTCTTGTCATACCTATTAGGTCTCGGAACCCTCCCCCCAAGATAACCAACAAGTAGACAACCCAGAACATAACACACCCAACCTCTGTCGTGGAAGCAATTCACATGCACACCCTTACTTTAATTTGCTCACTCGTGTAAGTTAGTCCACTCCACACCAAATACCACGAAGTCTATGTAAGTTTAAAATGTTTATTTCAATTTGAGAAGGTCTGTACACTGTTTTCTTAGCAGCACCAACCGGCAAATCAATAACATTAAAACAATATACATTGTTACACTTATACAGTTGGGAATTAAATCATGATAACTGAAGTGGTGGAAGGCAGCACCACCATCCCATAGCAATTTAGTTTATATACATTTATAAATGAAGATGTGAGTGAAGGGACCCCTCACCTCAGAAGAACCTAGTACTGGTAGTTGGTGCATCGTTCAGAAGCTCTGGTTCGTAGAAGGGAATCTTGCGTCCTACACTTAGGACTACTAAATTGAGAAAAATCCTAATTTTAAGACTTTCGGTATTCACAGAAGGCATTTAGGAGTCCTAAAGTTAGGAGTCCTAACTATACTACTACTAAACTGAGAAAAATCCTAATTTTAAGACTTTCGGTATTCACAGAAGGCATTTAGGAGTCCTAAAGTTAGGACTCCTAACTTCTGTGAATACCGAAATGAGTAAGTGCCTTCTGTGAATACCAAAATGAGTAAGTGCCTTCTGTGAATACCAAAATGGTAGTAAGTTTAGGATTTTGTCTTAAGTTAGTTCTGTGAATCGGGCCCTCAGTTAGTACCTAAGCAGTCTAGGAATCCTTCTGTCTGTCCCATGCAGTTCTCCATTCAACCATCCAGAACTATCTACGTATCCTAGCACTCTGCCAATACCTAAGCACTAATAAATTTAGCATGCACTCTCTTTGCAACACTGAAATTACTCCAGTTATTAGTCATATACTTAAGGAATGGCCTAGCCACTAACACAAGTGCAGGTACAATATTTTGTACACTAAGCATGCAGACCTGTAACCAGCTACATACTATTGATATGCTCTTCTAAATACCCAGTTAATACCTATGCAGTCTTGGAATCCATCTGTCTGTCCCATGCACTTCTCCATTCACCCATCCAGCACTATCTACGTATCCCATCACTCCACCAATACCTAAGCACTTATAAATTCAGCACCCACTTTCTTTGCAACACTGAAATTACTCCAGTTATTAGTCGTATACTTAAGGAATGGTGTAGTCAAAAACATAAGTGCAGGTACAATATTTTGTACACTATGCATGCACACCTCTAACCAGCTACAAACTATTGATACACTCTTCTAAATACCCAGTTAGTACCTATGCAGTGTAGGAATCCTCCTGTCTGTCCCATGCATTTCTCCAATCACCCATCCAGCACTATCTACTTATCCTATTACTCCACCAATACCTAAGCACTTATAAATTCACTATACACTCTGTTTGTAATACTGTAATTATTCTAGTTATTAGTCATGAACTTATGGAATGGCCTAGCTACTAACACAAATACATCTATAATATTTTGTGCACTATCCAAGCAGACCTCTAAGCAGCTACATACTATTGATACACTCTTCCAAATACCCAGCCAGTACTCATGCAGTGTAGGAATCGTCCAGTCTGTCCCATGCACTTCTTTAATCACTTATCTACCACTATCTACTTATCCTATCACTCCACCAATACGTAAACACTTATAAATTAAGTATTCACTCTGTTTGCAGCACTGTCATTTTTCCAGCTACTAGTGGTATTCTTATCAAATAACCTGGGCACCAACACAAGTATACATAAAATTATTCTGTGCATAATCCCTACAAATCTCTAAGCAGATACATACTATTGGTCCACTCCATTAAATACTGAAGTAATATCCATGCAGCGTAGGATAACTCCTGTCAATCTCATGCAATTCGTCAATCACCCATCCAGCACTATGTTCTTATGGTATCAGTCTGCCAATACCTAAGCACCTATGGGGCAGATTTACAAGCACCCTGCACCACCAGTACGTCACTTTTTGTATCGTAGTGATGGCACCAGGCACTCCTTCATATTTACAAGGAGAGAAAAAGTCACCCTGCGTGGTTTTTCCTCTCCTTGTAAATACGACCCCTTCATACACAGAACTTTGCATTGAAGGGGCGTCCCATAGGTGTTGCTGTGGGTGTTCCCACGCAACACCCATAGAGCAAGACACATCTCCAGATTTATGAGAAATCGTAAATCTGGAGATGTGTGTGAATGCTGCGCCATCCTAGAGTTGGTGTAGCAAGGCGCAACGAGGAGAATTGTTTTAGTTTCTCCTCATTTTTCCTCTTTCAATGCATGCTGCATTCCACAGCATACATTGAAAGAGGAAAATGCCTTTACTGATTGTTTTTGTGCAGGAAGGTGTCCCTTCCTGCACATAACAATCTCCACACGACACAGACATCCTTGCACGATGGTGCAAGGGTGCCTGTGTCACCGCATGGCTGCAGTTTGTGCAGCAGTGCAGAGGGAAGCACAGAGTTGCAACATATTCATGTACATATGTCACTTGCCTGTGCTTCGGAAGTGCCACAGTGCAGTGCAGCTAAAGAGCTTGCAGTGTCACGCTGCAGTACTTCCTCATAAATCTTCACCTATAAATTCACCATACACTACTAATGCATTCTTTCAGTCAATCATGCTGTATACATATATTCAACCACACTTACACACATTACCTTGCAATTATAGTTATTTCATTAACCAGATAAGCTATTAATGATAAGAACTTTTTTTTTCTTCTTTTTTCTTTTGTATTGTTTTTTCTTTTTGAACAATTTTGTATTTGTTTTGGGGTTTTTTCAAAAAATGAACAAAAAAAGAACGAATAAAACAGAAAACGTTTTGAATTACTTATCATTCCAAAAACAAAAAAATAAAAAAATTAACAACGATGGCTGCATTGCGCAGCACAAACTGCATCCACCGACTGCTCACCGAAGCATATAGGTTTCTTACACTTCACGCAGTGTTGCTCGAGAAAGGCAAATTCTGGCCTAATGTCCATTGCAGGTGTTCCTGAGGACGCTCCAGTTGTACTTGCCACAGCAGGTGAGGGGTTCAAAGCAGCTCGCCTCATTTCCTCCCAAGCAAGATTGAGAAGATGCTTGTACATAGAAGCAGTGCCACAAGAGTATTTTTGTTCACTGCCTCTTGACAGGACTCGGTCACAAATTTTGCACGTCACCTTTCTCGCATTTACTTTCTTCTCTCCAGGTGGAAAAGTGAAGAATTTCCACACGACAGATTCTGGCCTCTGTGGACGTGGTACCTCCTGCAAGAATTCTTCTTCAGAAGATACTTCCTCCTGCTGCTGCTGCTGTCCAGATGCCATGTTGTTTGATATTTTTTGAAAAACACCAATAAAACAAGCAAAAAGGATTGTTGTAGGAAAAGAGATGTCTCTCTAAAGATGCTCCAACAAGAATAATTAAAATGGGTGGGGTTCTTCAATATTTACAGTGGGAAATGTTATGAACCAATGAAATCTTTTTTTTTGAGGTCACATGGGATCCGTGCACTCTGCGCTCACGAAGTACGCACCCGATTATTTTTATGAATATCTTAGATAGTCTCTTGCCCTAATATGTATATTAAACACACATACATATCATTTTAGAACATAAAAAAAAATTGCGGGATTCGCGCACCCAGCGTGCCCCAGCACGTATATGAAGTCACGCAGGACCAGCCACCGCGCAAGCGTCACGTACGGTAATGCGCATGCGGGAGCAGGATTAGCAGACTGGTCGCATACCAATCGCGCACATCATGTAATATTAAATGTACATGATGTAACTGAAAAACACGCAGCCGTCGCTCACCGTACGCGGATCCTTCGCGACGGTTCTAAAACGGCGGCTAGAATCCACGTACCCACCGTGGTGGGTACGCTTTGGGTGCGCGAATAATATAAATATATTAAAATAAAAAAATAAAACAAAAAAATGAAACAACATTTCAGTTGTAATTTCTTTTTTATTTTTTTTTGCAATTTTCAGAAAAACTATATAATGTTATTTAATGAATAAAATATTTATAAATAAACTGCTAAAAAACTGTAGAAAATCAGTACAAAAAAATAGGTATAACTACTATTACACTTAAAAATTAGCATTTAAAAAACCTTTGAAATTCACTGAAAAAACCATAGGTTTCAGAGACGTTATAGTTAGAAATGAGCATTTAAAAAAGCTTTGAAGTTCACAGAAAAAAACACAGGTTTCAGAGACGTTATAGTTAGAAATTAGCATTTCACTCATACAAAACCATAGAAATTCCTCCGTTATAGTTAGTTCTGCTAACTCTAACTCGCGCGCCCGCAATGCACTGCTGATGACGTCACATATTACATCACTCATGACATGGTCAGTGACATCACTCATGACATCACTGATGACATCTCAAATGACATCACTCATGACATCACTGATGACATCATCCAGTGAATGTGTGTTTTTCTGAAAATTACATATGTTTTATATATGTATATCTCAAGGTCGATAGAAGAATAAATGGGTATGTAAGTGTCTAAATGCATGATTTGTTTTGGAAAAATTGATTGTATAACTGACTGATTAAGTGTATCTTAGTGAATACATGGCTTAGTGAGTAATGTTTAAATATGTAAATATCTGTATCAGTCTCTCACTTTGTGTATAAGTGGCTGCATGGGTTGGTGAGTAGCTACATGAGTGTCTATATAGGTTATTAGTTGGTTTTTTGAGTATCAGTATAAGTGTCTGATGTCTGTATGGTTCGGTGGGGGGTATTACGTAGTGCATAGGTGCATGAATGAGTGACTCACTGTTTGTATGTGTTGAAGACAGCATGTGTGCAGGACTGTATGGGTGGATGAGTGTGTGCATGGGTGTGTTAGTGAGTGAATGACTGTCTCAATAGTGTCTCTATGAGTAACTACATATGTTTTAAACTAGTATATGTGACTATTGGTGTATATAAGTGAGTATATGTGAGAGTGAGAGATTGAAAGAGTTCCTGTATGAATAAGTATGTGTTTCTATAAGTGATTGTTAAAAAGACTAAGTATGTGTAAGTTTCTGTAGAAGTGAGTGTGGTGGTGTGTGTATAAGTGTATATGCAGGTAAACGGATGTTTGATTCTTTATTAGCATGAGTGACTATGTGTGTGAGTAACTTTATGGATGAGTGGCGTGTGTAACAGGATGTATAGGTGTATGAGTACATATGATGAGTGAGTACATGTATGAGTGACTGTATAGGACTGTTGGTGAATGAGTGGATGTGGATGTGGATCTTACAATTACTGAATAGGTTGTTGTAGCTGGTATTGGTATTAGGGGTGGGCGGAATTTGCGGAATTAACTTCCGCAAATTATCGCGAGAATGCAGAAAATCTCCGCAAACACGCCGGAAATATCGCGAAGACGCGGAAGTTTTTTTGCCGCCTGTTCGCGGTATTTTTTGCGTGTTCGCAGGTCGCCAACTTACCCATGCGGTTGCTCACGGGCGCGGCCATCTTGTTTTCACTTGTCCCGCCCTCTGGCGTTGTTTACTTCCTGTTCCGGGTCGCGCAATGCATGTTCGCGGTCGATATTTCCTGTTCGCGATCGCTTTTACTTGATCGCGTTGCTTTTTGCTTGCTCAGGGAGAAAATATCGCGCGAACTTGCGCACGTGGTCGCAATGGGCGCGGCCATCTTGTTTTCCACTCTATTGCATGGTTCTGGGGCCTGATTTTCAATCCTCCCTAAATCTTTTCAATCCTTTGTTTATAGCCACTTTTTTTGGATCTTTATTACTTATTATTTCTCTAACTATTTTCCTGCCTCTATATTTTTGGTTTTTGTCTACTTTTTTTTTGTTTTTTAGCTACTTTTTCTCTTTGTATTGCCCGCTATTTATTTCCTTTACTCCTTTATTTATTTTACCTTTTCTTTCCCGCCCCGTCCCCAGAACCATGTCCAAGGGCAGGGCTGTTCGCCGGCGCAGCCAGAGCCGCGACCGCCTTCCTTGCGGAAGGCGGCGCCCACAAGGGGTGCATGCACGGGCCTTATTTGGGGAGGCGGAGTTGGCTGCACTAATTTTCTTTGTGCAGCGCCACCTCCCCTCAACCCTGGCAGCAGGTGGCAGGCCTGGGTCCGGGTACGGCCTCCGGGAGCGTCGGCAGCGGTGGGGGAAGGTGCGCCGGGCAGTGTCGCGCATCTCTGGGGTCCGGCGCACCCAGGCACAGCTGACGCACCGGTGGTCCGACATCCTGGACCGTGAGCAGGACCTGCTGGACCTGCTAGGAGTGGAGGTCCCGGGGCTTGGTGAGTACCTATTTAATTATTACAACTTTGTGTCTGTTCTTCTGCTCTATGTTATATATAGTGAATATCTTTTTTTCCTTCCAACCAGCTAGAATGTTGCTGCTTGCAATACATTCCAGGTTAATAACGTTTAAAAGTCTTCTGTGATTATGACACAGGTGCTCTTCTGCGCTACTACTAATCTTACTTGTTTGCAGCTTTGCGTTTGCGCTTGCTTAGCGTGATTCTTTACGAGTTTATTTTAGAGAAATTAAGTTACGTAATGCTACAGTGACTCACGTCCACTCCTTACTTTGTCCTGTCACTAATAGATAGGGGTGGATTGATACATAGGTTTAGGTACTTTGTATGAGCTTCTAATTGGTTAGTGGTATGCGTGATGCCCCCCCTCACTCAGTTACGTGACGTGCTGCTAGTACGGCAGTCTTTAGAACCTTTCTAGTTTGTTCAATGAGTGGAGGTAGGCTTTGCAGTTACTTAGCAGTAGCAGATCAGCATCAATCAAACCAAAATTTGGTGTATACAAAAAATGTAGTCATGTTCATGTGTCCTCCATGATTGGATCATACACATTGTTGAGGAATACAGTGGAAATGCATACTTAATGTACAATTGGCATGCCTGGAATAGGTGGGCTAGGTTGGGTGGTACGTTGTACTAATACTTAGGCTTACTTGTAACTTAGTTTTCTGGAATCAGAATGGAAGAATGGATTACTGTTGATAAATAGTAACTTAAGTAGTCGAACTGCGAATCCCCCGATATTACATGTTGACCAGATGAGATCGGTCAATGTAGTTATTGCAATTGTTTACATAAGTGTTTTTTGACCGTTGTTGAAAAATATTGTATTTGTTTGACACCATCCATCAATGTTTGTCTCTTTCTTATATCTTTCCTGTTCATCAGCACCCAGGGGCAGACGGGCAGGGACTGGGCAGTCGGCGGGACAGGGACACCACCAGGAGGACACCGCTGAGGGCTCCTCTGCTGGCCCCAGTAAGTCTTCTTGTTTTTAATAATATTTCTTATTCCATAACTTTTACTGCCCCATTTCTCCCGAACTATAGTGTGTTTCCAAATCCTATTTTTTTACCACCAATTATCCTTCGATCTGTACGGTTTCAAAAAGCTTATCCCTGCCTCCACTATGATGACTGAGTACTACTACATACTATCAGTCTGTCTGTCTGTACTGTAGTAGCTAGTCTTGCCCAGTTGGCCAGTGCCACTCTTTGTGAAAGGTTGTAATATAAAACTCATATTCACCAGTAGCTCGTACAATCCGTTGGGTCGTTGTCTTGTACTACTTTTTACTCTTATTGATGTTGAGGCTTTGAAAATTCACAGCAACAACAGCCCTACCAGATTTCATAATATTTTGATATGATACCCTATAGGACATACCACTGTTGTAGGGATCTTGCACATACATTTGCACCAGAAAATAGGATGTTGGTGATGGTAGGTTGGACCTTCCTTGCACACCTCAATCAGAAATTCCGCACCCACCACAATTCCACTGCTTGACTATAGTACTGTCTTGTCATACCTATTAGGTCTCGGAACCCTCCCCCCAAGATAACCAACAAGTAGACAACCCAGAACATAACACACCCAACCTCTGTCGTGGAAGCAATTCACATGCACACCCTTACTTTAATTTGCTCACTCGTGTAAGTTAGTCCACTCCACACCAAATACCACGAAGTCTATGTAAGTTTAAAATGTTTATTTCAATTTGAGAAGGTCTGTACACTGTTTTCTTAGCAGCACCAACCGGCAAATCAATAACATTAAAACAATATACATTGTTACACTTATACAGTTGGGAATTAAATCATGATAACTGAAGTGGTGGAAGGCAGCACCACCATCCCATAGCAATTTAGTTTATATACATTTATAAATGAAGATGTGAGTGAAGGGACCCCTCACCTCAGAAGAACCTAGTACTGGTAGTTGGTGCATCGTTCAGAAGCTCTGGTTCGTAGAAGGGAATCTTGCGTCTGTAATGCGAAAAAAGAAATGGTGTGCGTTAGTATATTGCAACTTGCAAGCATTTCTCAGCCGTGCCAAAAAGTGTAGCATCTATGGATAAGCAATATGGACTAACAGTAACAGTAGTACACCAGTTCTTCCTAAAAAAGTGGCTTGTTAATGTTTGTTGACCGCTTGTACGCAGCGCGTAGACTAGACAGTAGCAGTGTGAGGCAGGTCATGTGGGCTCAAAGGTGTCTTAAGAAGCTGCAAGGTAAAGGTAACGTCACATGTGCATGGCTAGGGCTAATCAAGCAAATGCTACAATGATCATATAACTTAGTGTCTACTCTACTACTACCTGATTTGTACTAGTGATGTATGTTAGTATTAACTCATTTTTCAACCTTGCTACTGATCAATAGGGGGGAGGTGTATATGTCGCCTAATAAATGTGTAATGTTTTCTAGGCGCACTACCGACCACCATTGCTGGGGCCAGCGAAGGCGACGCCGAGGGCGAGGATGCGGCAGTTGCAGATAGCAACGGAGGGGGAGTGGCAGCACCAGTGGCAGGCGGTGGTAAGTTAGATTCATAATCTTTAACTATTGTTGAACTTGACAGCACACTCACTGCAAAGGTGTACTGTATGTATATGTATACTGTACAGTTGTGAATTAGGGCCCCATTAGGATGGTGGGCGTATTGCCCCCGCCGGGCTGGCTGGAATTCACTGCCGTCACCGCAGGGGCAAACCTCCCGCCATCCCTGTAGAAAATATTCAGACATGTCCAGGCGGAAAAGGGTTCAATATGGCGGTGGTGTCTCTCTCACCACACCGGCAGCCATATAATCTGCATTTTGGAATGCCTTTGCGTGGCGGCATTGCCGTCCGCCACGGAAAGGCATGCACACATTGCAGAGTATGCTTGGGGGCCCCCATGGAGGGTACCTACCGATGCTATGGTACCCCCCCGACTTTCAAAGCAAAACGTGACAGGCTCCGTGCGAGGCCCGTCATGTTGTGCTTGGATAAGCAGCACAACATTTTAGCATTGCTTTCAGCAAAGCCAACCAGAATTTAAATTTAAAAAAACAGGGTGCGCCCGCCACTGTGCCGGGCGCATCATCCTAATTAATTGTCCCCACGGGACCCCCACCCTTTTTAGCAGTCGGATGGCGGGCGGACAAAGTCCGCCCGCTATCCGATGTCGTAAGTAAGTATGAGTTCTTGGGGACGTTTGAAGAGTGAACTAGAAGACTAGAATTCCCTTTAATTGGTATAGGACTAGGAGCCGGAGTATTGAGTAACCAATGTCCTCATCTATCTGATTTCAACTCCGCTTTGAAAGTTTTATGAAGAAGAGCACCTGGTGCACTGTTCAACTAAAAAGTGTAAGACAGGTGGAAGGAAGAAGGACGGGCGACATTTAAAATGTTATGTACTACTGTGCTTTATTTTATAGTGCTACTCTACCATGCCACTATGTGTATAAATAATGACCTTGTCCTACTGTTTTATTAAGACTATATTTTACAATTGTCTTGTTTTTTTCTTTTTGATACACAGCAACTCTGAAACTCAACCGTAAGGAGTTGGCCGCCAAGGCACGGCGCCGGAAGCTGGAGGCAATCCAGCAGGAATACCGGCGGCTGGTGGTCCTAGCCGAGGAGGAGGAGGAGGCTGCTGCAGCTATTGAAGGCTCCTCCAGTGCCCCGGGCCCCAGCCACCGCCCTCCAGCGGTACGGCGCCACCGCCGGACGGCTGCCCGCCGCCACCGTGTCATCTCCGGTGCCCCCCCCACTGTGGCTGCAACTGCCGCGGCCTTAGACGCCGCGTCGCCCATTTAGAGGACCAGATGCGTGTCCTCCTCCAGTCCCGCCCCACCAGTTAGTCCCTGTCACTGCCCCTTTTTTAATTCCTGTTCGTTCTTCACTCGTTTGGGCGTTCTCTACTTCTATGGACAGTCGTTGGGGTTAGGGAGGTGGGTGGGTCAGCTTTTGTGGGTTTAGTTTATTTGTTAGGGTCAATTAAATATATTTTTCTATGTTACATGCAATGTTGTTAATGTTTTGTAGGTGGGGTAACTGTTTTACATCACACTGTTTCTTTGCTGGTGCATGGCCGCCCATAGCGTGTGTTTGATTTCAATAATTTGCTGACTGTATAAGACACAAACAGATAGATGCGACACACCTCACTCATTGACTGGTCCTACTATGCATTCTTTGGAGTGGTGTTTGAAACTGAAATCATTGACAACATGTCCATTATTGATTCTGCCTCCCCCAAACTTCTCTCTTACCGGTGCTTGATGTTTATGTCCAACTGTGGCACAGCACTGGCTGCATGGTGAAGATGGTTTCCTTTTTCATACATGCCATGATTGGGGTGGTGGTGGTAGTATAGTAGTAGTAGTATACACTGGCAGGGTGGCAGCATTTCCAAAAAAAGAAAAGGAGATAGTCAATCGCCTTTGAGAGACTGTTAGAGGAGTAGTTGAATGAAGTACATCACAGAATTTACCGAGCAACAATTATATGCTCAAATATTTGACAAAAAAACTGAATGCTGGTTATTATGAGGATAGCCTACTAGACAGAGTTACAAACTATAGTTTTGTCGACTTGACTATGCCTACAGTCTAACAGTTAGTGCTGTATATGAGGAATGACAACAAACAAATCCAATCAATGCCGGCAATTCATGCTGAGGTATATGTTCCTTTGTTAAATAAAATAACCTCTGAAATATCCTACTCATGGGTGGGCAAGCAGAAGAAGATCATCGCTCTGCATTGAAATTGAAGTAGTGTTGCTTTCACCACATCCGCCCCAGCAAGTGTGTGATTAAGTATTGGTGTACATTTAATTTAGTTACACCTCGACAATAAGTCACACAGCCCGGGGGAAGAGGGTTAGGGTCCGTTGATTGGATGGGAAGGGGGATTTTGGGAAAGGTTTGACATAGAAAAACAGTATGCATACATAGACAAACAAACGACAATCATTGAAGACTACCATACCATATCCATTCCATATGTTAAGGTAGAAAAAGGAAATGCATGCATGATGAGACCCGGATTACATACACTTCTATTTCTTGTTCTGTTCCGGCCTTAATACTTTAACAGATAGCAAATAGAAATTTTAAATATTGGTAGTGAAGAATCGTAAACACAGAGCAAACGTAATGATGATTGATAATAACAACTCCAAGAACACACTGTTGTAAAGAATGTATACAAGATATTAATCAAATTATTTAAAAGAAGTTAAAAGTGGATACTGTTACTGTCTTATCCTGGTCAAAAATGTGGACTGGTTTTTTGCATCTCGGCATTCCTCTTGCTCCTCTCGTCCATCAATCTTGGGTGTGTCGCCTCACCACTCGCCACTGCCCGGCTGGAATAAAAAGGTGATTGATTGGTAAGGTAATTAATATGCATTGTAATGTTTTACAAAGTTTTGGACAAGGCCCGGCCTGTAATTTTAGATTGAAAACCAAAGGGGATATTCAGAAAGAAAGTGAAAACAAATGCACAAGTGATGGTGTAGTGCAACAAGAACACTTTCCGAGGTGGCATGTATGCATATGCATCATCTCTACTGTAGTCTGTTTCCAGCATAGACCTTCAACAGTAACAGGAGAGATCAGGCCCACAGTGCTTACCATTAGCACATCCTACGTTAACACTTTAGAGTCCTTTTTTTTTCTCTCAAAGAGTTGGTCAAACGCAAAGCACATTATCCATTCCAGACATAGCATTTTACAGTTAAAGTTAGTAAAATCAATGCACTGCAGTCATCCCACCGCTACACTCTATTCAACTTCTACACAGACATTTGGGTGTGCTGTGGTTGTTGTTCACGTGTTTACCTTTAGGCTTTTCCGTTTTATGCCACTCATGAAACATCCTCCTGACTTCATCATCAGCTCTGATACTTCTACTGACTGAAGATCGGCCTGCAGTACAAGTGTAATTTTTATAACACAACAAGAGTAGAAATATAAATATTACTGACTTGAGTCATTCTTTATTGTGTACAGAAAGATAGATTACCACTAGTACACTTTGACATCACTTTGTGCACAACAAACAACGCAAACACAAAGACCAATAGCTCAGAGTCAGGTGTCCAATGCATGCCATTAATTATCATCATTTATTACCTGTTCCTTCTCATCTTAAGTTAACGGGTCGTCTCTTTCGCCATCATCATGATGGACGGTGCTGTTAAGTCACAGTCATTTGCATTGCGCAGATTGAGTGAGTCCCCTTCCTGTATTGAATTAAAAGCAATGTATCACCAAGATGCAGGAGAAGTACACATTTCTTGTTTGCCAGAAGGGGAAAATTAGTAATTACTAGTGTGTTCTGTAGAAAGTTGATTAGTGGCAGTGCACAATTACATCAATTCATGCGCAACACACACCACAAAATCTACATCATTCAGTCTGCCATTCTGCGGCCAATGCATGGCATCAATCATTACCTGTTGCATCTCATCTCGTTAACGCTGCAGGCCGTCTCTTTCGCCATCATCATGATGGACGGTGCTGTTAAGTCACAGTCATTTGCATTGCGCAGATTGAGTGATTCCCCTTCCTGTATTGAATTAAAAGCAATGTATCACCAAGATGCAGGAGAAGTACACATTTCTTGTTTGCCAGAAGGGGAAAATTAGTAATTACTAGTGTGTTCTGTAGAAAGTTGATTAGTGGCAGTGCACAATTACATCAATTCATGCGCAACACACACCACAAAATCTACATCATTCAGTCTGCCATTCTGCGGCCAATGCATGGCATCAATCATTACCTGTTGCATCTCATCTCGTTAACGCTGCAGGCCGTCTCTTTCGCCATCATCATGATGGACGGTGCTGTTAAGTCACAGTCATTTGCATTGCGCAGATTGAGTGAGTCCCCTTCCTGTATTGAATTAAAAGCAATGTATCACCAAGATGCAGGAGAAGTACACATTTCTTGTTTGCCAGAAGGGGAAAATTAGTGTGTTCTGTAGAATGTTGATTAGTGGCAGTGCACAATTACATCAATTCATTCATGCGCAACACACACAACAAAATCTACATCATTCAGTCTGCTATTCTGCGGCCAATGCATGGCATCAATCATTACCTGTTGCATCTTATTTTCAGTTAATGGCCAGTCTCTCTCGGCTCTGAAGGAGGATAGCTATAGAAGTCATCAGATTCATGGTCCACTTGTTTTGGAAGGACGAGGAAAGTTTGAATTTGTTGTTACCATCATCCAATCATCATTCATGAGGGAAATGGAATTGACCAGGAGATGCAGTATGATCGAGCGGAGGAGCTGGATTCTGAGGACTGTAGTGTCAAATGGCAGACACCTGAAACTTGTATCTTAAATTAGAAGATTAGAAGACGGTGATAATGCATTGGTTGCGATTCACAAGTTTATAACCGGAACAACAGACACAAACAAAGGGGGAAAAAAGGGAGGAAGACAGTAAGTGCGAGCCTAATTGTCAGGGAAGTATAGCTCGTCCTCAAACTCTGGGGGATCTTCCAGTAGTAGGTAATCATCTGACACAATACTTCCGTCACCTGAGCCGCTGTCCTCATCTTCCTCTGTTGATTCATGCATTGTGTAATTCGGTGGTATGAAGTGCTGATTCATTTTGATCATTGTTAACCTCTCCACGTTTTTGGGAGATAGACTGGTCCTTCTCAAGGTTACAATGGAACCAGCAGCACTGAAAACACGTTCGGAAGAGACACTTGCGACAGGGCAAGCCAGATAGCTTATCGCCAGCCTGCTGAGCTGTGGCCATTCAGACCTTTTCCTATACCAATACTGCACTGGGTTTTGATCAACGTACACCTCTGTTGGGTCGTCCAGATAGGCCTGGACCATCCGCTCAATGTTCAGGGTTGCTGCTGGTAAGCTTTTGTGTTGTTTTTTCTGTGCATCAGCACTGTGCTTACGGCCCATCTTTACATACCAATCTGATAATGATTGTACTCGGCCGAATGATCCAGTTATTGTTTTTGTAGTCGATGGTGATGGTGAGTGTTGCGATTGTGAGCCAACCGCACTGCCCTCAGCCGACGAAGTTGCACTTGATTCTGCATGGCCTGCTTCAGTATCAGTACTTGTTGTGGGTTGATGTGGCGGGCTTTTATTTAGCAGCCCTTCGTTTTCAAACTTGATGGCTGCTTCAGCTATACAACTTTTGTAGCGGGCAACATCAGTGTCGGAAAAAGAAAGGAATAGTCCTAATTTTGCACGTGGATCCAGAATTGTGGCACAAATGTAATGTTCTTGTGACAAAATTTTATTTTGTATCCTTACATTTTCTGATAAGCGCCTGGATAAGCTCTCCACCAAGTCATGGGCTTGCCTTCTGTCCTCTACACCTTTGTAGGATTCAGACACATTATTCAGCTCATGCTCTAGCATTTGCAACAATGGGATAGCTTGGCCCATTGTACAGTCCTCCTTGCTGACTTCACGTGTGAAGACCTCAAAAGGAGACAGCATCTCAGTCAGGCATTGAATTAGGGTCCATTGCTCCATCTGAAGGGTCATGCCTTTAACACTAGCATCACTGCTTCTGTACCAGACATATTCATTGAGTGACCTCTGCTGTTCGTACAGACGATCAAGCATGTAATACGTTGAGTTCCAACGTGTTGCCACCTCCTGGATGAGTGCCTTGACTGGCATCCTACGCTCACGTTGGAGGATCCTCAGCTGCTTCCGAGCTTTAAAAGAATGGCTGAAATGAGTGCATATTCTTCGGCAGATGGACAGTAAATTGCTTACTATGGGTTCTTTTTTCAGAAAGTCTTGCACTATAATGTTTATGCAGTGTGCCAAACACGGAACCCTGAAATAGGAACCAAGTTCCATGGCCTTAAGTACATTACTGCCATTGTCTGTGGCAACAAAACCAATACCAAGCCCTCTGGGCCGCAGCCATTCCAAAACCTTGGTGCGAAACTCTTCTAAAATGTTTTCAGCCGTATGAGATTTCTCCATGGCGAACATGGCTACAGTTGCATGTTTCCGAGTACCTTCAAAAATCGCAGCTGTGTCAACAACACCTCGTGCAGATAGTTGATCTTTAACCCCCACAAAAAAGATCCAGTGTGCAGTGATGCACATGTAATCTGTGGCTTGGCAACTGGTCCACATGTCTGTTGTCAGGTAGATATTGTGCACAGCACTCTGCTGCAAACCGTGACCAACCAATTCCAGCACATCATGATGTAGTGCCGGAACAGCAATTCTTGCGAAATAGGACCGGCTGGGAACTTTCCATTTCGGGCAGATGGCAGACACAAATTCAAGGAAACCCACCCCTTCCACAAATGAAAAAGGAAGAAGGTCCAGCGCTAACATTTTAGCCAGCTTCGCATTGTACAATCGTGCCGTTGGGTGGTTGCGTTGGAACTGCCCCTCCAACCTAAACATGCTGTCAATGGTAGGCTGGCTTACTTTCCTTAGTGGTGCCATTAACCCACTAAGGCTCAACGACACAGATTGTCTCATTGAGGTACTCGCCGGTCGCCTTGGTGTCTCACCCACACTCTGAGTATGGCTCTTACTGCGGTGCCACTCTGATGTTACTGAGGAGGATGTGGGCGTTACCACTGCAGTGACTGCACTACTGGAGACAGGGCTAGAAATGCCTCCCTGTTCTTCACCTGCCACCACAATAATATCGCTCCCTGATTCCTGACCAACTTCAAAGGGTTTAGTTTTCCTACTTTCTTTTAAATTACGTAGGTGATCCTCCCACACAATAGTGTGGTGTATTCTGAGATGACTTGCTTGTCCTCCGGTACCATAGTTTGTACCAAGCTTACCACGCCGAACACCTTGCCGACAAATTGCGCATATAGCAACGTTCTCCTCCTTGGCGCTAACAGAAAAGAAGTCCCAAACTGGGGAGGAGAACTTTCTGGCACTGCTGGATGTGCCACTTTCAACACCAGATGAACTTGAGGGGGTGCTTGAAAATATGTGACCCTGTCCACCTACACTGTGACTTTTACTACCACTTCCTACTGAGATGGTTGAGCTGGATGTAGGTCCCTGCCGGGCCTTGGAAAATATGGCAGCTGGAGGTAGTGGTGGTGTAACCTGTGTTGGTGAGATCCGTGCTACATCCCGCTCAGTAGCAGCCTTTCTGGATAGGGTGAGAATGTCGGTCTCCAATCCCTTTGGGGCGGGAGTAATGTGCGTGATGACTGGCTCGTCTTCATCAACATCATCACCCCCCTCTTCTACATCTACCTCCATAACTCTAAGTTTTTCTGGGACCTTCCTTTTCAGAAGCAATGTCTTGTGGCGTACTTCACTCTCAGACCGAGCTGGTGGGACCCAAGTGTCATCACGATCATCAGAAGCGGGGCTTGAAGAAGAAGATGATGGACTAAGCCTCCTTTTCCTTGCTGGTGGTCTGGAAGACAATAGATGTTCTGAAACAGTGGTTTGACTTCGCTCCGCTTTGTCTGCAGGAAGCTCGATTTCCTGAAATGCCCCTACGTCAGGAGCAACAACTACTATGGTGGGCTGTTGCGGCGGCTGCTGCTGTTCTGGTTGCGGCGGCTGCTGCTGTTCTGGTTGCGGCGGCTGCTGCTGTTCTGGTTGCGGAGGCTGCTGCTGTTCTGGTTGCGGAGGCTGCTGCTGTTCTGGTTGCGGCGGCTGCTGCTGTTCTGGTTGTGGCGGCTGCTGCTGTTCTGGTTGCGGCGGCTGCTGCTGTTCTGGTTGCGGTGGCTGCTGCTGTTCTGGTTGCGGCGGCTGCTGCTGTTCTGGTTGCGGCGGCTGCTGCTGTTCTGGTTGCGGCGGCTTGACACAGATATGCTGAGTTTGCGCCTGCGTTGAACTTGATTGTGTACTACTTTGCGGTAATGACATTTCTTCAACATCGCTGCCCGTTAGTAGACTGGCTACCTCTGCGACAGTAAAGCCCTTGGGCCTAGGTTGGTGGGGTTGCTGGACCGCTGTGCTGGTCCCAGCTTGGTTCCCGGACAACGCTTTGGTGCCAAAAAAAACCTTGGCCGGCACACCACCAGTCGTGGTTAATGGCACTTCCTTTTTCTGTTCCTTCTTCTCACCAGCAACTTTCTTGGTACTGGACCTGGTACCTTTCTTTGGGGCCATCTTATTCCGATGTCAGGCAGGAGGCAGATGCACAACAAGTTCTGGTCACACGTGGGCGTGATGCGCAGCAGGACTTCTGGCTGGCTGGCAGTACAACGGGTAGCCAGGTGATGCCGATGACACCTCCTACTCTGTCTTTTGTGCACCTAAAAGCAAAGAAGACAGGAGAAGAACATCAGTGAAATGTTGCATTTGTTTTTGTGGTTCAGTTACTTAGTACTGTACTAGTGCAAACAAAAGATAGTCTAGCCATTTATGACTTTTTTTAACTAGAGCTATGTTATACTACTAGTACTGTGTACAGCCACACACTACACTCTCAGGAAGGTGATGTCTAAAAATTCAACAGATCACATAGAAAACACTTGATCAATAAAGCTGTGGCTACCTGCTCTGATCCTAGTGGATGAAAAAGCAGGCCTGTTGGCAGACAAGGCCAGGCAAGCTTGCAGGCCTAGGCCTCAAAATGGCCACCAGCCACATGGCCAGGCCCAACAACATCAGCAAGGCCAGCCCAAAAAACACACTTCCCCAACTCAATCCAATGCCATCCATGCCCTAAATGATGTCTAAATTCACCAGAGCAAACAGAAAACAGTAGATTACTAAAGCTGTGGCTACCTGCTCTGGTAGCAGTGGATGAAAGCAGGCCTGTTGGCAGACAAGGCCAGGCAAGCTTGCAGGCCTAGGCCTCAAAATGGCCACCAGCCACATGGCCAGGCCCAACAACATCAGCAAGGCCAGCCCAAAAAACACACTTCCCCAACTCAATCCAATGCCATCCATGCCCTAAATGATGTCTAAATTGACCAGAGCAAACAGAAAACAGTAGATTACTAAAGCTGTGGCTACCTGCTCTGGTAGCAGTGGATGAAAGCAGGCCTGTTGGCAGACAAGGCCAGGCAAGCTTGCAGGCCTAGGCCTCAAAATGGCCACCAGCCACATGGCCAGGCCCAACAACATCAGCAAGGCCACCCCAAAAAACACACTTCCCCAACTCAATCCAATGCCATCCATGCCCTAAATGATGTCTAAATTCACCAGAGCAAACAGAAAACAGTAGATTACTAAAGCTGTGGCTACCTGCTCTGGTAGCAGTGGATGAAAGCAGGCCTGTTGGCAGACAAGGCCAGGCAAGCTTGCAGGCCTAGGCCTCAAAATGGCCACCAGCCACATGGCCAGGCCCAACAACATCAGCAAGGCCAGCCCAAAAAACACACTTCCCCAACTCAATCCAATGCCATCCATGCCCTAAATGATGTCTAAATGCAACAGAGCAAACAGAAAACAGTAGATTACTAAAGCTGTGGCTACCTGCTCTGGTAGCAGTGGATGAAAGCAGGCCTGTTGGCAGACAAGGCCAGGCAAGCTTTCAGGCCTAGGCCTCAAAATGGCCACCAGCCACATGGCCAGGCCCAACAACATCAGCAAGGCCACCCCAAAAAACACACTTCCCCAACTCAATCCAATGCCATCCATGCCCTAAATGATGTCTAAATTCACCAGAGCAAACAGAAAACAGTAGATTACTAAAGCTGTGGCTACCTGCTCTGGTAGCAGTGGATGAAAGAAGGCCTGTTGGCAGACAAGGCCAGGCAAGCTTGCAGGCCTAGGCCTCAAAATGGCCACCAGCCACATGGCCAGGCCCAACAACATCAGCAAGGCCAGCCCAAAAAACACACTTCCCCAACTCAATCCAATGCCATCCATGCCCTAAATGATGTCTAAATTCACCAGAGCAAACAGAAAACAGTAGATTACTAAAGCTGTGGCTACCTGCTCTGGTAGAAGTGGATGAAAGCAGGCCTGTTGGCAGACAAGGCCAGGCAAGCTTGCAGGCCTAGGCCTCAAAATGGCCACCAGCCACATGGCCAGGCCCAACAACATCAGCAAGGCCACCCCAAAAAACACACTTCCCCAACTCAATCCAATGCCATCCATGCCCTAAATGATGTCTAAATTCAACAGAGCAAACAGAAAACAGTAGATTACTAAAGCTGTGGCTACCTGCTCTGGTAGCAGTGGATGAAAGCAGGCCTGTTGGCAGACAAGGCCAGGCAAGCTTGCAGGCCTAGGCCTCAAAATGGCCACCAGCCACATGGCCAGGCCCAACAACATCAGCAAGGCCAGCCCAAAAAACACACTTCCCCAACTCAATCCAATGCCGTCCATGCCCTGAATGATGTCTAAATTCACCAGAGCAAACAGAAAACAGTAGATTACTAAAGCTGTGGCTACCTGCTCTGGTAGCAGTGGATGAAAGCAGGCCTGTTGGCAGACAAGGCCAGGCAAGCTTGCAGGCCTAGGCCTCAAAATGGCCACCAGCCACATGACCAGGCCCAACAACATCAGCAAGGCCAGCCCAAAAAACACACTTCCCCAACTCAATCCAATGCCATCCATGCCCTAAATGATGTCTAAATTCACCAGAGCAAACAGAAAACAGTAGATTACTAAAGCTGTGGCTACCTGCTCTAGTAGCAGTGGATGAAAGCAGGCCTGTTGGCAGACAAGGCCAGGCAAGCTTGCAGGCCTAGGCCTCAAAATGGCCACCAGCCACATGGCCAGGCCCAACAACATCAGCAAGGCCACCCCAAAAAACACCCTTCCCCAACTCAATCCAATGCCATCCATGCCCTAAATGATGTCTAAATTCACCAGAGCAAACAGAAAACAGTAGATTACTAAAGCTGTGGCTACCTGCTCTGGTAGCAGTGGATGAAAGCAGGCCTGTTGGCAGACAAGGCCAGGCAAGCTTGCAGGCCTAGGCCTCAAAATGGCCACCAGCCACATGGCCAGGCCCAACAACATCAGCAAGGCCAGCCCAAAGAACACACTTCCCCAACTCAATCCAATGCCATCCATGCCCTAAATGATGTCTAAATTCACCAGAGCAAACAGAAAACAGTAGATTACTAAAGCTGTGGCTACCTGCTCTCGTAGCAGTGGATGAAAGCAGGCCTGTTGGCAGACAAGGCCAGGCAAGCTTGCAGGCCTAGGCCTCAAAATGGCCACCAGCCACATGGCCAGGCCCAACAACATCAGCAAGGCCAGCCCAAAAAACACACTTCCCCAACTCAATCCAATGCCATCCATGCCCTAAATGATGTCTAAATTCACCAGAGCAAACAGAAAACAGTAGATTACTAAAGCTGTGGCTACCTGCTCTGGTAGCAGTGGATGAAAGCAGGCCTGTTGGCAGACAAGGCCAGGCAATCTTGCAGGCCTAGGCCTCAAAATGGCCACCAGCCACATGGCCAGGCCCAACATCAGCAAGGCCACCCCAAAAAACACACTTCCCCAACTCAATCCAATGCCATCCATGCCCTAAATGATGTCTAAATTCACCAGAGCAAACAGAAAACAGTAGATTACTAAAGCTGTGGCTACCTGCTCTGGTAGCAGTGGATGAAAGCAGGCCTGTTGGCAGACAAGGCCAGGCAAGCTTGCAGGCCTAGGCCTCAAAATGGCCACCAGCCACATGGCCAGGCCCAACAACATCAGCAAGGCCAGCCCAAAAAACACACTTCCCCAACTCAATCCAATGCCATCCATGCCCTAAATGATGTCTAAATTCAACAGAGCAAACAGAAAACAGTAGATTACTAAAGCTGTGGCTACCTGCTCTGGTAGCAGTGGATGAAAGCAGGCCTGTTGGCAGACAAGGCCAGGCAAGCTTGCAGGCCTAGGCCTCAAAATGGCCACCAGCCACATAGCCAGGCCCAACAACATCAGCAAGGCCACCCCAAAAAACACACTTCCCCAACTCAATCCAATGCCATCCATGCCCTAAATGATGTCTAAATTCAACAGAGCACACAGAAAACAGTAGATTACTAAAGCTGTGGCTACCTGCTCTGGTAGCAGTGGATGAAAGCAGGCCTGTTGGCAGACAAGGCCAGGCAAGCTTGCAGGCCTAGGCCTCAAAATGGCCACCAGCCACATGGCCAGGCCCAACAACATCAGCAAGGCCACCCCAAAAAAAACACTTCCCCAACTCAATCCAATGCCATCCATGCCCTAAATGATGTCTAAATTCAACAGAGCACACAGAAAACAGTAGATTACTAAAGCTGTGGCTACCTGCTCTGGTAGCAGTGGATGAAAGCAGGCCTGTTGGCAGACAAGGCCAGGCAAGCTTGCAGGCCTAGGCCTCAAAATGGCCACCAGCCACATGGCCTGGCCCAACAACATCAGCAAGGCCACCCCAAAAAACACACTTCCCCAACTCAATCCAATGCCATCCATGCCCTAAATGTGATTGAAAATGAAATATATTCAAAAAACAAAAGGAACAGTTGCTTCATCATGCACACACACACCCAAGAGGCCATGCCCATGGCTAGCTCGGGCCTACTACTACAACCCACAAAATTAAAAAAAAATTTTTAAAAAAAGGAATGATGATAATTAATTATCAAAAATAAATTGTAGTTACACAACAACTGCAATGCCCACAATCAAACACAACAACCACTTACTTGTAAAATATCCTATTCCAAAAATCCTGAAATCCAATTGCAATGATGCAGCAGACAAAAAGAGTGATCTTTCCAGCTCCAAATCCAAAGGCAGAATGAGCAGGAGATGGACAAAGCACTGGGAGGAGCCTGCTGGACAGGAACAGGAAGTTGGAGAATCTGTGTCACTTCCTCCCTCTCTCCACCTTGTAAAAAAATGACTCCTTGCACAAAAAAGGAAAGCCAAATGTGAATGTAAGGAGTTCTTTTCATCCAAAATCAGTATTTGCAGATGGTTTCATGCTGCTAGAGCCGATATTCCTCTCCAAATTGTAAATTTTACGTTGTTGAGTTCTCGAGCTTCACATTACTTCCGCCGGCGTGTCGAAAACGATATGATCGCGTTCTCTTCTTTGTCCCTGTCGCGTTGGATATGACGTTTTCGCGGTCTCTTTCTCCTGTTCGCGTTCGATTTCATGTGCCCGCGTCCTCATTCTCTGGCTCGCGATGTAGAATGACATGTTCGAGATCTCAATCTTCTCATACTCGCGCGGTGCATGATCGCGAGAAGAAAGACGTGATCGCGCGACAAATGACGTGATCGCGTGAAAAATGACTTGAATGCGGCCGCGAACTCTCGCGAGACAGCGCAAAATGGCTACCAAAATCCAACATCTCGTGGAGAACGCGACCGGGTCAAGAAAATTTGTCGGAGAACGCAGGGATTCAGGTAAGGCGATCGCGCGCGCGCGAGAATGTATTGTTTTACAGCGCGAGCAAGAAAAAAATTATCGCTAAGCTGCGGAATGCGGAAATTTTGACATTTTCGCGCTTTCCGCGGAACGCGAAAATGTCAAAATATCGCAATTTCCGCGAACGAAACGGAATTTTGGCCCAGGCCTAATTGGTATGTCCATTGTTTTGAAAATTTTAATTTCTATTTTTGAATGTGTGTATCAAAAGTTATATTAGGGGGAGAGGAGGCCTGCCACTCTATCACAAGGATGATGTCATCAGTGATGTCATCAGTGATGTCATGAGTGATGTCACTGACCATGTCATGAGTGATGTAATATGTGACGTCATCAGCAGTGCATTGCGGGCGCGCGAGTTATAGTTAGCTGAACTAACTATAACGGGGGAATTTCTATGGTTTTGTACGAGTGAAAGTCCAGCTAACTATAACGCCCCTGAAACCTATGGTTTTTTCAGTGAATTTCTAAGGTTTTTTAAATGCTAATTCCTATCTCTAACGTGCCTGAAACCTATGTTTTTTTCAGTGAATTTCAAAGGTTTTTTAAATGCTAATTTCTAGCTATGCCTACAGAGATAGGACATGTGAACAAAGAAGGAAAAACGCACAGAAAGAAAAAAAAGAAATGCAGAAAGAAGCAACAGCAGTCCTCAAAGACGAAGAAAAGTGCAGGAAGAAGTATAACGTGCAGAAAGAACAAACAGAAGAACAGAAACAAGCCGTGTTGAAAAATCATCCTGTACCCTCAACTTTTTCAGACGGAGACTGGTGGTAACTGAGTCTGACTAACCAGTCCTAGAGCCAGTGCTATGTTAAAAGACACTCAGAATACAGTGAAAACACCTACATACATTAGGGCACACTATGTGTTGGGGTCCCCCTGTGATTAGCATGACCTCCTCTGTAAGCCCCTAGTATATAATAGGGCAGGGGATTAAAACTACCTCTTAAAACGCACCATAGGGCGCGTTTGAACACGTCACCTCATGCCCCGTCCCCTCCCTTCTCCACTGTGTAAACACGCCCTGTAGGCGTTTTAAGTTGGGAGATTAAGTCCCCTTGATTCCTGAGGGTCCCTAGGGTCCAACTAGACCACTAGGTACCTCCTGTAAGCGCCACAGAGCTGCGTTGCAGAGAGGTGTAAAGAGTGGCACGGCCTGCACCACCTCTCTGCAACGCAGAGCAGTGGTGCTTACTGGAAGCACCTGGTGGGCTAGTTGGACCCCAGGGTCCCTCAGGATTGAAAGGGAATTATTTCCCCAACTTAAAAACGCGCCACAGGGCCTGTGGGTGTTCTGAGTTGAGAGATTAAGTCCCCTTGAATCCTAAGGGTCCCTAGGGTCAAACTAGCCCACTAGGTACCTCCAGTATGCGCCACAGAGCTGCGTTGCATGGAGGTGTAAAAAGGGGCGTGGCCTCAGAACACCTGTCTGCAACGCAGCTCCCTGGTGCATACTGGAGATACCTGTTGGGCTAATTGGCCCTCAGGGACCCTCAGTATTGAAGGGGAATTAATTCCTCAACTTACAACTGGCCAGGGGGCGCGTTTGCAGAGTGCTGCAAGGAGGGGGCGTGGCCTCCGGCGCGATGCCGGTCTTTTATTTATTTATTTTTAAGAAGGAGGGCTGTGTGGCCCCCTTTCTTTTTCTAATTTATTAGCCCTGGGGACCCCATTCCCCCAGGGCCTGCACCCTAATTTTTTTTGTTGAAAAAAATTAATTTGGCCCTCCCAAGGCCTTAATCGGCCCCGGGGACCCCAACCCCCAGGTCATGGCCTTTTTTAAATTTTTTTATTCTTTAGGAGGGGGGCTGTGTTGCCCCCCTCCTCAGGCCACTTATGGCCCCGGGGACCCCATCCCCCGGGGCCGGCCTTTGTTTTTTATTTAAAAAAAATATAGATATATTTATAGAAAAACCTAGGACATGCTGGACAAACCGTATGTACCTATCACCATGACGATTTGCGTGATATTCATTAAAAGGCGACTATGCATACAATGAATCCATGTAGAATGTATTCACACCGCTAGTGAAGCTCCGACATGTCTGACACCCTACCGTGCCTAATCCCGGCGCCCCCGCTGGTGGGTACTCTCCAAGTAGACACCCTTGTCGTTTATTTATACAAACATGGGTAGCTATTGACGGGCACATTTAATACACATGCACACCAAGCCATTCAAAGGGGATTCGTCAAAAATTTGACCAAACTATGCAAGAAACCCCCTCACGGTTAATAAAAACACATCCACTGCCGGATGTGTAATACTTTTTATTTTACTCTCTGGAAAGGAGACAAACCTCACTTGAGAGTCACAGCGTGCTCCTGGCTGAGCACAGTGCTGTGTTACACCCACCAGTGCCCGCCGAGTGCCACACACCTCTGTGTTGTATTCCACCAGCTAGTGCGTATGCTATGACACTCTCTAGCCCATGTGCACTGTAACACCACCCCGTGAATATGTCATGCCACACTTGCCTTCGCACGGGTTATATTGCCCCATCTAACGTGCCTTCCTCGATTCCTATGTTATAAAGCACAGCGCTATGCCATACATATTACAATCTGGGATCCATATCTTTGTCACAGTGCATATGCAACGTTACACTACCCAGCACATATTTTATATTACAACTTTAGAGACTACTTAGGTTACGCAACACTGCCCTGTGCATATTACACTCCAAGGCGCATATCACATAGCAAGCGCTAGTGCCTGTGCTATCTCGCGCTCTCCAATGAATCTGTCATTGCGCACAATGTATTGCATATTATATTTCACGCCCCGGTTCATCTTATATCACACTTTTTGGTGCATAGTTTATACCATATACTATATTTAGTTTTCATTTTCAAGCGTGCTCTCAGGACTATGTTCTATATAACACTGCATCCACCTACCCTTTTCACGGGCATTACATTTTGCGATGGGGGGTGGAGGGTCAGGGGATGTTTCTGCCAAGTGAGCCCGGAGTTACAGTCCCAAACGTCCTCTTCTTCCTGAATAAAAGTGAGATTATGCTGCATACTTGTTCATATTTTAAGTAGTTTGCACAGTCACACATTTTAAAAACAATAAAGTTACTAATACCCGCCTTCTATGAACAGTTAGCTTGCTGCCCCATCCACCTCCTCCCTATCCTCTGTTGTCTGAATCCATGGACTAGCCTCCTCCCTCCTGCCATGCATGGTCTGATGTGCTGCCACTGCCCTGCATTTAGCATGATGTACCAGTCCACTCATCCTGCCCTCCATTGCCCAATTCTATGGCCCATCATTGACCTCCTGCTTAGCCTCTGTGCTTTGCTTGCTGCCCCTATTCTCCTTCCCCCTGCCCTCCGATGTCTTTGTGCATGCCCCTGCTCCATCCTTTTTGACCACCATGTTCCATGGACCTGCCACTCCTATCTACTCTGAGTGTTCTGTTGAGCTGCCACTCCCCTACCACCTGCCTACCATTGTCAGATGACTGTAACCTGTCCCTGCCACCTCCACCCTGCCTGTCCACATGCCATGCCCCTATCCCCTTCCTCCTGTCCTCCATGGTCCATTTTACTGCCACACCCTTCTGCCCTCCCTGGTCTGTTGTGCTGCAACTGCTCCTCCTGCCTGCCCCGCGCGGTCTGTTGTGAGGCCCCTTCCCCTGAACTCTCTTGTCTGTGCCCAGGTCCTGACCCTCCCTTCTATCCTCCATGGTCCTTTGTGCATGCCCCTGCACCCTCCTTCTTGCCCATCATAGCCGTTGTGCTGCCACTAACCCTCCCGCTTGCCATACATGGTCTTCTGTGCTGCCATGGCCCCTCCCACCTTCCCTGTGCCGTCAGCTAGCTGCTCCTGACCCCCTCCCACCTTCCCTCCATGGTCTGTGTGTATGCCATCATAGTCTCACTGTTGCTCTCCATGGTGTGTCTTGTTTCTAGTGCCCATCCTGCCTGACCTCCATGGTCATCTTGCTGCTCCTGCCCTGCCCCCTTGCCCCCAGCCCTCTGTTTCCATGTGCAGACCCCTATTCCCTCCTTCCTGGCTTGTCGGTTCCATTGTAATGCCCCTGATCCGTCCCTCCGTCCCTCCTGCCCTTTATGGTCTGTTATGCTGCAGCTTTCTCTCCTGTCTGTCCATTATGGTCAGCTAGCTACCATTGCCTCTTTCCCCTCTGTTGTCCATGTGCATGGTCCTGTCCCCTCCCTATTGCTTTCTATGGATTGTTGTGCTGCACTCCCGGCCCCGCATGCCCTGTGTGGTGTATTGTGCTGCTGCAAACCCTGATGCCTGCCCTGTAGGGTCAGTTTGGTGCACCTCTCAATGTCCCTCCTGTCCTCTGTTATCCGAGTCCATGTCCCTACCCCAATTCCTCCTGCCTACCATGATCCAATGTACCATACTTGCGAACATTTTGAACTTGGTAAGAGGGAGATTTTGAAATAAAACTGGGGTATTGATTTTCCCCTTTGAGTTACATTGAAAAAGAGAAGATTGTAGACAGGAGACAGATCAAGTAAAGCCCATTTGAGCTTAAAAACATTGGACGTTTCCTGGCTGAAACGGGTCTGTTGGCATGTATGGTTGTATGACCACTGCCTCTTCCTTCTGCCCACAATGGTCTATTATATTGCCACAGCCTCTCTTGCCAGTCCTGTATTGTTGGTTTGTTGCCCCTGCCCCCCTTTCCACTGCCCTCCATAGTCTGTTGTGCTGCCACTGCCCTTCCTGCCTGCCTAGTGTGGTCAATTTGTTGCCTCTGCACTCTCCTACCTGCCTTCAATTTTCAGAGTCTGTGCCCCTGGCCTCTGCCTCTCAACAGTATCCCAATGAACAACTAGATTGCTAACATTCTATAATTATTACAAAAGTGTGGAATGCCTGACGTCATCTTGATGTAATCAAAACTGTAATGCCTAGAGCATTTCCTTTAGAAATTACATATATGAGAGGGTCTTATTTGCATCAAAATTATGGTTAGTGCTCTAAAAAACTAAAATGAGGACATATTTTCTGAGTTTTCAAATAGCGACAAAGAACTTTTAAATTATTTGTAATCTTAGTTTTTTTATCCAGTTGACCACTTGATTAAATGTTGCATCCAAGGGGAGAGGGTGTGGTATTACTTCCAGAGCTGCAGACTTTGCAACTGGGGAACCAGGTTGGAGTTTCTGCTTCAGCTCAACATTCTGTGATTCTGGTCAAATCACTTAATCTCCCCATGTCTACAACCAAAATGAATCTGATCTTGTATGATGTAACCAATGTTCATGTAAAGCACTCCAATACCTGACAAGTCTGCACTATATAAAACTGCAAATACACAAAAAATAAGTGTTTTGCACACTTCTGTCATTGGGCTACATTTGGGCTACATCTGGGTGACATTTGGGCTACATTTGGGCTCTTTTGTCTCTGGTGGCCATTTTAGGAGATTTATTTGTTATGAAGTTTCCTAATTTCCGCATTTACTGCAGTCTCCTCAGTAGGAAATGCTTTCAGTTTTTTACTTTGATTCCATCAAGAAGGTATTCATATATGTCACACATTTGCCATAAATTCTGAATGTTAGCACACTAGTTGCTCGTTAGATCACTGTAGTAAAGCTACTGCTCACCACGGAAGTCTGCTGCTAGTATTAGAAGTGCATGTTTCAGTCTGCATATCAGAATTTTTTAATGAAATAGAAGAGAATTTGAGAAGTCACTCAAAATGTGCCCTAATTTTTCTTTCTTCAGCACTAATCATAATTTCAATGGCAAAATGAACCCCCTCATTGTGTTCCTTTTTAAATTAAATGTTTTAAGTGTTACCAGTTTATTCCAATCAAGATGGCTTCAGGTGTGCCATACTTTTGTCATAAGTAAGACAGTAAGCGCTCTAGTTGTTCTTAAGGACACTCTGGGACATTCTGTCATTGGGCTATACTTGAGCTACATCTGGGTGATATTTGGGCTACATTTGGGCTCTTTTGTCTCTGGTGGCCATCTTGGGAGATTTATTTGTTTTGAAGTTTCCTAATTTCCTCATTTACTGCAGTCTCCTCAGTAGGAAATACTTTCAGTTTTTTACTTTGATTCCATCAGGAAGGCATTCAGATGTGTCACACATTTTCCATAAATTCTGAATGTTAGCACTCTAGTTGCTCATTAGATCACTGTAGTAAAGCTACTGCTCACCAGGCAAGTCTGCTGCTGTTATTCAAAGTGCATGTTTCAGTCTGCATGTCAGAATGTTTTCATGAAATAAAAGAGGATTTCAGAAGTCAAAATGTGCCCTAGTTTTTCTTTCTGCAGCACTAATCATAATTTATATGGCAAAATGAACCCCCTCATTTTGTTCATTTGTAAATAAATGTTTTAAGTGTTACCACTTTATTCCAATCAAGATGGCTTCAGGTGTGCTATACTTTTGTCATAAGTAAGACAGTTAGCGCTCTAGTTGTTCTTTAGAGCACTCTGGGAAGCTGCAGTAGAACACAAAGGAATCAACTGACAGTCTCTGCCCTTGTTGGATGTACATGTTTTACTGAGAATGTCAGACTTCATTCTTACATGACTGAGAAAGATAATGTGAATTTACAGAAAATATGCTCTTAGTTTAGCTTACCTTCCAAACCTCTGTGGGAAAAGTATGAGAAAATAGTTTTCTCTCAAACATGGTTCGTGATATCACAGCAGAAGGCTTTTTCACATGGTAAAATCACCTTAGAACACACCACAATTCCTAAAATGAGTATGGTACCATCAACAAATGATTTATAATGTAACTAAAGTCTTAAAACCTTCTATTAACTGCAATGCTTTTTAATGAGGTGCTATCATGTATATTAGTCCCAAGATGGCTGCCAACACTTCTTGGATGAAGTACTGACAGCCAATCAGATCTCACGATGAGATGTGTGGTTAGGCTCCGCCCAGATATGTATGTGATTTTACTTTTGATTTTCTCAGGAACTACTGAACAGATTGACACCATATATGCAAAAGGCACATGCCTGACCTGAGGACTACCTCTTTGCCAAATTTCAAGTAATTCTGTTCAGCCGTTCGGGCTGTACCTTGGACTAAAGGTCCCTATGGAAAATTGCATGGGGAAAACGCGTTTTGGGACCCCCCTTTTTTCTCAGCCCCCGCTTGACGAATCCCCCCGAGACTTTCAGGGTAGGAGCGGAGCGCCCCACCTATTTTGAAAATTTCGCGAGGATTCGTCAACCGGCGCCAAAGTTATTCCAAATAGAATGTTGCGGATTTCCTATGGAAACACGGTCCTAACTATAACTATCTACTGGCGACCGCCAGTAGATAATATACACACACATATATATATATATATATTACCTACTGGCGGTCGCCAGTAGGTAGTTATAGTTAGGACCCCTTTTCCATAGGAAAACCTCAACATTCTATTTTGAATAACTTTGGCGCCGGTCGATGAATCTTCGCGAATTTCTCAAAATAGGTGGGGCGCTACGCTACGCTCCTACCCTGAAAGTCTCGGGGGGATTCGTCAAGCGGGGGCTGAGATAAAAGGGGGGTCCCAAAACGCGTTTTTCCCATGCATTTTTCCATAGGACCTTTAGAACGAGCTACAGCCCGAACGGCTGAACAGAATTACTAGAAATTTGGCAGAGAGGTAGTCCCTAGGTCAAGGAAGGGCCTTTTGTAGGTTTGGTGTAAATCTGTTCAGTAGATTCTGAGAAAATAGCCTTTAAATCAATATATATATCTGAGCCCGCTTACGGTACGCTTACCGTACGCTTACCGTAAGCGTACGGTGGCGTGCGCGAGCGCGATTCTGATTGGCTCTTAGATCTTAGTAAACATTCGAATCGGCCGAAACCAGGAAGCGGCGGCCGCCATTTTGTCTCTCGCACTGAGTGTTGTTTATCAAACAAGATGGCCAAAAACATGTTACGGGGCTGTTTTGACAACTCCCTCCCACATAGTCATGTTGAGGGAGTCCCCAAACATCCCCCAAGAGCAAAAACGGTTTTATTTTTTTTTCGGCAATTTCGCCGAGTACGCTTACCGTACGCTTACCGTAAGCGTACGGTAAAAAAAAAAAAATAAAAAAAACACTATCCACACTTACCCCACCCCCTGTGCTTTTGGTGGCCGTAGGCCACCAAATGTACAGGGCTTATTAATAGGTAAAAAAAACTAAATTTTGGCAACATGAAATTATAAAATCGAAATAAAAAAAACACTATCCACATTGACCCCACCCCCTGTGCTTTTGGTGGCCGAAGGCCACCAAATGTACAGGGCTTATTAAAGTTGATAAAAACCGTGCACGGAACGAACTGAGTTAAGTGGGCGCGCACGCCTCGAATGGCGTAAAGTAACTTAGCATTTAAAAAACCGTACAAATTCACTGAAAAAACCATAGGTTTCACACACGTTATAGTTAGGAATTAGCATTTAAAAAACCTTGCAAATTCACTGAAAAAACCATAGGTTTCACACATGTTATAGTTAGCGGAAATTTTACTGATAAAAAACCAGTGAAATTGCCCCGTTATAGTTAGTGCTGGCAACTATAACTCACGCGACCGCAATCTTCTGCTGATGACATATGTGTCTTTATGAAAAAAAAAAAATTGTAATATATGTATAGCTAAAAATGTATGGAAGAAGACATGGGCAAATAAGTGTCTAAATACAGTATTAGCATCAGCAGAGGATTGCGGTCGCGTGAGTTATAGTTGCCAGCACTAACTATAACGGGGCAATTTCACTGGTTTTTTATCAGAAAAATTTCCGCTAACTATAACATGTGTGAAACCTATGGTTTTTTCAGTGAATATATATATAAATGTAGATGTATGTAGATGTATGTATATATGTATACGATAAAGGGTGTTTATGTATGTCTAAATGTATTTTCATATAAAATGATTCAATAAAATATATGAATGCAATAAATTATAGAATAGAATTTATCTTATGTGCTATTAGTTGCTCCCCATGCCTATCTTTTGTACGTTAACAAATGTATGAATCAGAAGGGTTACTGGATTAGTGTGTGAGCAGTATAGGGCCTTGAGTTCAGTTAGCCCTGTAAGTTGAAATGATAGGATTGGAGACAGGCATCTGAAATGGTTCTTAATGAGGTTGTTAAGACAACTGGTCAAGCAACCGCTTTAGTTTAATTTTATCTAAACTCTTCTCTGAAAAATATAATACACGCCGGACGGAATCCGGAAAACCTTCAATTTAACAGGTTCCACAGCAAAATATGGGGCACTGGTCAAGGCTACAAGAATTTCTGTAGACTCTGACACTAATGTCTGTTTTAAGGCTGAAATCTCAGGCCCAAATGCTGGTTCCACAGTAATACAGTACCTAGCAATGATCCATGAAGAAAAATTATCCAATCCGCTGGGAAAACAGGAATAAAAATGCATAGCAAATGGGATAGCAAACTAGAGTTGAGCACTATGAGAAACCATGGAATGAAATTCATTGCGACACATTATGCTTTTCCATGCACTGCCTTATACATGCTTGAAACAGGACCTGGCATCAAAGGAAGAAACTTGCAACATGGTGGATTTTGATATTCCAATAGGTTTCAATGTACTGACCAACATCTTGGGCAGAGCATTTTATAAGGTTAATTTCCACCATAATTTGAAAAATCAATGGCATTCTTTCCACCTTGAAGAAGAAACCTCAGTTTGACATCCAGTGCATCATGAAATGCTCTAAAATCATTCTGCCTTCCCCTACACTCCACGCAATCTACAATACACGACTTCGGGTCACTGCAAACACAGAAGCAGCGGAGCAGCTCAGGCACTAAGGGAGCTCTATGCTTTCTGCAAAGTATAAGGTGACACATGAAAGACTTCTTCCATTTCTGAATATACATGATGTTAGGTGAATTCTTGGTAGTGGGTTCCTCACAAATTTGAAATTATGCAAAAAAATGGCTTATCATTAAGTTTGAACCGGGGATTGGTACATTTATACATTGTCTGTGTGCTTAGATTGGTATGAACCTTTGAACACCCTTCTAGGTATTAGAATTGAGGGGTAAATGCAAAATTGACAGAGACTGAACTGTAGCTGGACAACTGAAAGTGTTGAGATGGAACATTACTTTGCATTTATATATTTGTGGGTTGTTTCTAGCGTGTTTCAAAATTATTTTAGAACATTTGATGCTTATGTTTTCCTGTCTATTCTAGAAGAACCTAGTTTTAAATTAAAAAGGTTTTTAGCCCTATTTGGTTGTAGCGAGTGGACACATGGAAAAATAGGAACCCTATGCAAAATGTACTTTTGTATCGGTTAGTTACAGTTACAGAGAAGCAGTTAACTCTTTGCTAGAGGTGCAAGAGGTAGTAAAAGCTACAGATGTTTTCAAGTATAATGCAATGTTTTAGGAAACTGGACATCATTACAATTCAACAATCACTGCTAATGTTGAGACACATTGCTTTAGACTGTGATATCACAGAGACCCAGTATCAATATAACACTACATGAATCTACCAAGACGTTTAATTACAACCTGTAATTTTGGCCTGAGAAGTTAGGAATGTGTGAAAAAAGACAAAGGGAAAGAATTACTGTGTTGTGCCAGATTATGCTTTGTTGAATCAATTGTATTCAACTAAGAGTAAATCCAAAACCAAAGATGTAAAGAAGGGTCTAATTCTTTATAAATTTGTAGTAGAACCAAGAATGTTACAAATTACAGAAACTGCTTATGATCAAGGGGGGCTGGGGAACAACAGAGGAATTTTGTTAACTTTCAAAAATATTTCCAGAACAAATAACATCACAGTGTATGAATTTGAACTAGGTATGGTTGAGATAGGTTTAATTGTGAGAAGTAAACATGGTGGCTCACCATGCTTTATGAGTGCTGTGTATGGCAGACCAATCAAAGTATTAGTGAATTCTGATTCCACATTCAGCAGAATAGAGCAGAAGTTGATATGATTGTTTGAGATATAAACATGTCTTTGAATCATGTTGACCTTACTTCTGGTGGATTCATTTTGATGAGGCAGAAATGGTCTTTTTGGTAATATGTGTTAATTACCAGCAACAATTCATAAAGAAGGGTGATTCTGTTTTTTAGTGGCATCTTGCTGGTAATTTGAAGATGGTTCTAAATTCTTGCAATAAATAACAAGGTTTCTAGTATGTAGGAGGTTTGATTGTTCCTCCAAAGATATTATTTTCCAAAGTCATTTATGGCCAGTTACAGTTTCTGGGGGGCTACCTTCTGTAAGATCAGGATTGGGGTGGGGCATAGTTGGTTATCCATAAGGTGAAAACATCACAACCATAATCATGAGTGCTGTTCGGAAGATCCTAGACTGCTTGACACTTTCAAGATGCATTATTCTAAAATAGTCCATTTAACACCCATAGGTCAGATCAGAATTGGTGGGGACCAGAAGGAGCCATGGTGAACTATGACACATATTCCTAGACTTTAATTATCTTTAATTTACAATGATTTGAATAATTACAACGCCATGATTGGAAATAGTCATTTGTCATTGGAAATGATGTTTCAATATTTTTGCATGCCTTTTCTGACATTGCCTCCATAGAAGCAGGGGCTGTTTCTGATTATTTTTGTTTTTTAATGCTATTTGTGGTGTTGAGCTCTCCCACAAGAACTATATAAAAGCTGCTTAGGATGGCATAATTTGCCATTTGGTATCTGTACTTGGCATGAAAAATGTCAGGACCATGCAAAAAAAGGAATACCTGAACCAGAATGCTACTTCACTAGAATGAAAATGACTGCTGCCTCAGTCAAACATATGAGACACATGATGCATTCTCACATGACACATGCAAGTGATTAACATCAATGCTACTACTGGACAAGTATGTATAAACGTCACTGTTCGGAGTCAATACTATCATGCACTTACATATACACCCACTTAGTTTATTACTTATCAAATCTAAGGCTAGTGTTCCTCATCAAATCTAACTTCTTGAGGACCAAACTCATCAACATCTTGTCAACTAGTTGTTGGAGACTATATTACAGAAATTTCTAACATAAACATTTTGAGAGCTAAAAAAAGATATAATGCATTCAAACAGTGAATTCATAAACCTTTTCAGATGTGAAAAGGAATCCTGGTTGCATTGCATTTACAAAATAAAGGATGCCTACAAATATCTGGGGACATATGATACATTTGTGCATTTTCGTAGGACACAGGTGTGCATACATTTAGGTCAGACTTACTCTGGGTACATGAGCTGCAGATAACACAGCTTAGAAACAGTGAACCATGGCTGGGTCTCTCTTACTTTACTATACAATAGCATAAAGACAGACACTCTTGTGCCCCGCACACCTTCATAACACAGACTCAGTTCATATTTTTTTTTCAAATAAAAGCAGCTTAACCTTAGTGGTACTTTACATCAATATATTAAAAGGGTAGATATGTAGTATCAGAGGCATGTGAGTCATGAAGGATGGGGGACTAGGGCAAATAAAGATACCTTTAATAAAACAAAATTCAAAGTCAAAGCCATGAAAAATTAAGAAAAAATACAGAAGGCAAAAAGAGCGAGTCAGGATAAATCATTAATTTATAATAAGTGATAGGGCTATACAATATCTAAGTACAAAATATGTAAGAGAATCAGCGTCAAGTCTGCCTCTAGAGAATATAAAATAAGCTCTGGCAATAAGAAATATTCTATACACAAAATGTAATATTCTATTGCCATACGGACTACTCAGTTTAAAAGGAAAGGAAAAGCAGTGTAAAGTCAAATTACACACTATTATTGAGACTCCCACATAGAAATGAGCACAAAGTCTGGTACACATGCCAGAAACAGCACCGTTTCATAGGTTTTCAGACATTGACAGAAGTTCTCATGACATGGTGTGAAATGAGGTAATAATGACCAATAGATTTTAATAAACAAATGAAACATTAACTCTAACACTGCTAGAAACACCTTCAGGATTCCTAATTAATTCTAACCCTTAACCTAAAAACAAGAACGACATTAAGGGGCTGATTGCGATGTCAGTCCTCTCAACACTGTCTCGGAAATGGGACCAATCGATCTCCGGTCGGCAGTCCCGACCTCTGTTCGGCAGTCCCGACTGCCTGATAAGGAATTTAGGATGCGAACACTGTTTGGTGGCATTCCGACATTTCCCTATGGAAGTATGAGCTACATCCATAAACTGGCCATAGCACGTGCTCCCATAGGGAAATGGGAGGTGTGTTAATCCCTGCACCCCATGGCAGGCACCCCAAGGGCCCCCTCGGCCCTCAAGCGGAGGCCGTAAGGAAAAGGTGCGCAGCTAGGGGTTCCCAAACACCCTTTCCGACAGGGTTTCCAGAAACACCGGTGTGGAAACCATGCATTGTAATCCGAATGGCGTAAACTATCATCCATTTGGATTAGGTGCCGGTTCTGAATGGCAGACGGGCTCTATGAGCCCGTCGGTAGCCAGCCAGAATGACCAACCAGTTTCAGTTCCCACCGGCTGACTCAAAATCAGCCGATCGGAATTGAAACCTATGATGTCGGTCATAAGGCTTCTGACCTGAGGTCGGAGGCCTTACGACCGACATCGTAATAGGCCCCAAAATGTTTACACGTATTCAATACAATGGAGCTTTCAGAGTCATTGCCAGGAACATGAAACGTCCTTCATTTAGTGCAAGAGTGAGTACAGTTAGGACACAGCTTCCCCTAAAGCTACAAAACAAGTTACATTCCATTTCAGCACAATACCACAGACCTTTCGGCCTTAGGGTCCTCTTCCCCCTAACCTTTTGCCCCAATTTTGCTGAATTCATTTTTGTTAGCCTTAGGAATCTGTGCACTTACCCCTGCTATTTGGTGCTAAAGTGCTTGTGCTTGCTCCCCTAAACATGGTTTGATTGGCATATAACCAATTGGCATATATAATTTACTTTTAAGTCCTTTGTTGAGTGGTATACCATATACCCGGGGCCTGTAAATTTCATGCTACCAGTGGGCCTGCATCGCTTATTTTGTTACCCACTTAAATAGCACTTTAAAGTATGTCACAGGCCTGCAATTGCAGCCTGAATAAAGTGTTACACTGCCATGTCGACTTGGCATTTAACACTCCTTGCCAATCCTAAAATCTCCCTTATATTACATATACACCACTCCTAAGGTAGGCCCTAGGCAGTCCAGGACCCTTGAAAGTGGGCCTAAAAGTGCTGCTTCAGCAGAACCAACACATTGACATTGATGTACAGCTCGGAACCAGCGCATTCCTTTCACTGCGGAAGCATTGCTTCGGTTGCAATGATCACACCAAAGTATTACTGCTGCTGTGTGGCACATCATCCCCTCTACCTATTTTCCTTGCACCATATTATTCTGTTGCTTGTTTTTAGAAAGCCTTTCTTGCTATGCAATCAGTGCACTCTGTTCGAGGCTAGGAACATAGAACTAGATATCCTTGTGCTTGTGTTGCCCGTTCAGAGACAGCTGCTAATATCAAGACATATTATTGCATCAGAGCTGTACCTTGAACACAGTGGCTTTTATTATATATATGGTACACTGGCCTCCAGGGGGCAGATGGACACTCCAGCCACTACTGTCCAGACACAAAGACTGTGTTCGACATGCAGCTCTGCTGACGCTGATCTTCAGAGAAGGATTGCCAATCCCACTTCAGGCCAATTCCCTGACTAACTTATCCAGGTATGGGAGCTCAGGCTAACCTAAGAGATCAAGCAGAGCATACATCCACTCGTGCTCTCAGTGTAGGGGTAGTGATTGGTACAAATGTATAGAAATCAGACTGCCCTGATTGGACTGTTTATTCTTTTAACCATGTTCATCATGCTGGTCATAGTGCTTTGTTTTATATGCCTAATATCTCATTCTTTCTATGCATGACTATGATTATTTCAATAAATGTACTGAAAATTGTATTTGTATCTTTCTTGTTTACCATGGGCATGCTTAAGTAAACAATGAAAGGGGTAAGATCTGTGTCCACGGTTCCCCTTGGGATAAGAATGCCATGTTCCAGATATCCAAAATCACCTGCCCCACCAGCAAGTGGCACTGTGAACTAGCTAGTAATTCGACCAACAGTCTCCGGTGGTGTAAATGGATACAGTCCCTACATTCTGAAGTTATGTTGTCCTAACACACAGCCCTACCTTTTTTTAGTGAGAACCGTATAACAATGTGATCCAGAGACAGGCTGCAGGCACCAAATGTCTAAGGCAGGAAAATGCCAACTTTCCAAAAGTTAATCACCAGGGGCAGCCCAACTGAAACCAGAACCAGAGCAACAAAATCTATTTAAACAACAACAGTTCCAGAACAAAATAACTGCTTCACAGTCAATAAATATGAAAAATACCCAATAAATAAAATGACCCACCAACACAAAGAGTCAACACTATTGTGAATTATTGGCAGATTTCAGATCCCTACCCAAGTACCAAAAGTTCTTTTCGCACTTCGGAAGGGATTAAAACCTGCAATTTTCCATTTTTATTTATGGACTATTCGACTAAATCATAGTCCCTTTTCCATTATTTGTTTATTTGTAAGACACTATGTAAAGTCTATAGTTTTTTGTGTAATATGCTGAGCAGCAATAACTTATGTATTTCATTGTTCGCCTAGTGTCCTATTCAGTTATGCAACCCTTAAGAATTACGCTGCCCGGCCTCCGGGATGTGGGCAAAAGAGCTGTGTACTACGCTTAACATATGAATGCCGCCGGCCCCAGTGTTGTAGGTGTCTGGCTGTGTCTGTCAGTGACATTTCTTGTAATAAAAAAAAACAAAAAAAACGTATGTATTTCATTGTTTATGTTATGTTTATTTTATGTGTGACATCTGCTCACAATATTAATTCACAATAATATTTTGTCTTCATGCGTGCACCTCACTTTATTTTTGGGCCATTTTTCATATTTATTGACTGTGAAACAGTTACCTTTTTTCTGGAACCGTTGTTGTTTATATAAACTTTCTAAAAGTGGCTTCTTCAAAATAGTTTTTTAAAATTCAACGTTACCATCAGTTAGGATTATTCTGTACAATTCTGCGGCCCCTGCCACTTCCCTAGCCATCACTCTATGTTTGTTCCAGTGGGAACTGAGTATGTTGGTGCCCCAGTTCCCACCTCGGGCATCCAAAATCCAAAGTAGCTATGGGGGAAGCCCGAGTCCCCCATGGCTCCCTAGCCAGCACCTTTTGTAGGTGGCTGCTGCATTCCTTTGCTACCACCCTCCCAGTTGAGAGCAGCTTTAGTCTTTGCTCGCACAGAGGAGGGAGCAAAGTTGTGTTCCTTGCCTGGGATATTCTCTGCCTGCACTCTCACCAAAACTAAACAGCAGCATCCTGGAGATTGAAGTACCCGGGACACTGCTGACATTAGACCTCAGGCGATGGAGTTGCAGGGACAATAGGATGGGCTCCACTCCCCCCTCCCCATTTAAAAAAAACATTGGCCTTGGGAGATGGGATACCCAGAGCCTTTCCATGAACTAGGGAGGTGGACGTTGTTGCCCCTCCTCCCCATTAAATTAAAGCTGTCTCATGGATGAGGGTCCCAGGGCCTTAAAATGGGCCAGAGAGGGTGGAAGGCAGTGCACCTCGTCCCCATGAAAAATAAAGTAACCCCCAGGGCATAAGGCCCCCAGGGGATGAGGCCTCCAGGGCCTACAAATGACCCAGAGAGGAGGGCAGCATGCCTCCATACATAACTATATTCATATTGCCTCAGCCCCCCTGGGACCTGACCCACCCTGGGGGCTTATTTATGAAAAGTGCAGGGGCCCGCTCATTTATTTATTTTCTTTAGTTCTAGTTTCACTGCTGCTCTTGTTAAAAGGTTTTTGGCACCAAGGGGGATACCTCTGGGACTTCCCTCCAACTAGGCCGAGGGGATCAGGGTATCCCTACCCTGTCCCCCATATATTTAACTTTTCTTCAGGACAGATTACTGAGTTCCTGAGTCCTAAAATGGCTGCCGTCACATTTTTGTTGATGGGGTGACAACCAATCAGATCATAACTTTTGATCTGCTGCTTCTACGAAATCGCCATGATGTGATATATTTATAAATCTTTACCCTTAATTTCTCAAAAAACACTGAATGGATTTACAATAAATCACAAAACACGGACTTTTGGTGTGATTCCATTCAGCTGTTTTGCCTGTAGTTGTGTCAAATTTTCCTATGGAACATTGCATGGGGAAAATGTGTTTTTGGACCCTGCTTTATTTTGTCCCCCCTTGACGGATCACCCAAAACATTCAAGGAATTAGATGAAAATTTTTATGGAACATTTTGTGAAGCTTCCTCAAATGGTGCGAAAGTTATAAGAGGAACAAAAAATGCTTAAAAATGTTTTACCTATGGAAACGTGGTCCTACCTACGGTATGGGTCTGTGGTTATCAGGTATATATATATATATATATGTGTTGGTTGTTAGAAATACAAATCGCCCCTTTCCTTCATTTCACTGTGTACAACACCCTGACTATTGGCTGGTCTTTACATAATTGAGATCAATATGACTGATTAATTGTCTAACTGTGATGATTTTTAAACAGTTTTTTAGACTAGTTTGTATCTAAATGAATGATAATCATTAATGTAATAGGGCTCCATGATGGAATTAATAGGCACCTTCATGATGTGTATTTATATTTGTTTTTTATATCATTTTTTTTATGCATTGATGTAATGAACGATTATGTATAAAGGTAAATATATAGAGCCAAATATTCATTATGCAGTGATTGTATATGTATATATTACATTTGGTTGCCTCTCACAGTTTGGTTCCCACTCACAGTGGAATAAGGTGCTACGCCGAAAAGCGTCCTGTCCCGCTTTATTTTTCGCGTGCCCACCGTGCGTGCACGGCACTAACTGCGTAAAGTGGGCGCGCGGTGCGCGAAGCGCACCGCGTGCTTACTGTGCGCGCACGGTGCGCGAAGCGCACCGTGCGCGCACGGAACGAACTGCGTTAAGTGGGCGCGCACGCCACAAATGGCGTAAAGTAACTTAGCATTTAAAAAACCGTACAAATTCACTGAAAAAACCATAGGTTTCACACACGTTATAGTTAGGAATTAGCATTTAAAAAACCTTGCAAATTCACTGAAAAAACCATAGGTTTCACACATGTTATAGTTAGCTGGACATTTTACTGATAAAAAACCAATGAAATTCCCCCGTTATAGTTACTGTAGGCAACTATAACTCACGCGACCGTAATCCTCTGCTGATGACATATGTGTCTTTATGAAAAAAAAATATTTGTAATATATGTATAGCTAAAATTTAATGGAAGAAGACATGGGCAAATAAGTGTCTAAATACAGTATTAGCATCAGCAGAGGATTACGGTCGCGTGAGTTATAGTTGCCTACAGTAACTATAACGGGGGAATTTCATTGGTTTTTTATCAGTAAAATGTCCAGCTAACTATAACATGTGTGAAACCTATGGTTTTTTCAGTGAATATATATATATATATATATATATATATATATATATATATATATATATTCACTGAAAAAAACATAGGTTTCACACACGTTATAGTTAGGAATTAGCATTTAAAAAACCTTGCAAATTCACTGAAAAAACCATAGGTTTCACACAAGTTATAGTTAGCTGTACATTTCACTCGTAAAAAACCAATGAAATTCCACGGTATAGTTAGTGCAGGCAACTATAACTCATGCGACCACAATCCTCTGCTAATGACATATGTGTCTTTATGAAAAAAAAATATTTGTAATATATGTATAGCTAAAATTTAATGGAAGAAGACAAATAAGTGTCTAAATACAGTATTAGCATCAGCAGAGGATTGCGGTCGCGTGAGTTATAGTTGCCTGCACTAACTATAACGTGGAATTTCATTGGTTTTTTACGAGTGAAATGTACAGCTAACTATAACTTGTGTGACACCTATGGTTTTTTCAGTGAATTTGCAAGGTTTTTTAAATGCTAATTCCTAACTATAACGTGTGTGAAACCTATGGTTTTTTCAGTGAATTTGTATGGTTTTTTAAATGCTAAGTTACTTTACGCCGTTCGTGCCGTGCGCGCCCACTTCACACAGTTCGTTCCGTGTGCGCACGGTGCGCTTCGCGCACCGTGCGCGCACAGTGAGCACGTGGTGCGCTTCGCGCACCGCGCGCCCACTTAACGCAGTTAGTGCCGTGCACACACGGTGGGCACGTGGTGCGCTACGCGCACCTCGTGCCCACGTTACGCTGGATGGGCCATGTACGCACGATGCCCTTCGCGCACCGTCCGCACATGGAGGACATATTATGCGCTTTGTTGTGAAAGGTTTTCTATTAAATGTTCAGCTTAATAAAATGCCATGCACAAAAGGTGCACTGCGGGCACCTTTTGCACACGGGGGGGAAATATATGGATTTTGTTTTTTTTTTATTTAATTTTTCACCGTATGTGTACGGTAAGCGTATTCGCCGTTTTTTGGCTTTGGATGGCCTTCTGGCACACCATAACCAAGGCTAGGTGGTTAGGAGCTGTCTAGCCTGCCCCCTTTTTATGATATCCAACTTTGTTTTTCCTCCCCCCCTCAGAGTGCGAGAGAGAAAATGGCGGCCGACACTTCCTGGTTTCGACCGATTCGAATGTTTACTAAGATCTAACAGCCAATCAGAATCGCGCTCGCGCACGGCACCGTACGTGTACGGTAAGCTTACGGTGCGCGCACAGAGCGCACTTACAGATATATATATTGATTTAAATGCTATTTTCTCAGGAACTACTGAACAGATTTACACCAGGCACTTCCTTGACCTGAGGACTACCTCTCTGCCAAATTACAAGTAATTCTGTTCAGCCGTTCGGGCTGTAGCTGTGTCTAAAGGTCCTATGGAAAAATGCATTGGGAAAACGCGTTTTGGGACCCCCCTTTTTTCTCAGCCCCCGCTTGACGAATCCCCCCGAGACTTTCAGGGTAGGAGCGGAGCGTAGCGCCCCATTAGTTTTGAAAATTTCGCGAGGATTCGTCGACCGGCGCCAAAGTTATTCCAAATAGAATGTTGCGGATTTCCTATGGAAACAGGGTCCTAACTATAACTACCTACTGGCGACCGCCAGTAGGTAACATATATATATATATATATATATATATTCGAAAGCACTCTCCTTTATCACGCCGAGTAAAGAGAGCACGGACCACAGGATTCTTGTTCAATATCCGTTTATTCGTTGGATCTCACAGATAGAACGGCAGCCATTACGCATTTCATCCCTCCTGGGGGACTTGATCACATGACGCAGATCTACCAATGGCATTTGGTTTTTAAAAGGTTACATTTTTTTCTATTTTGTATTCTTCAATGTGATTGGACAAAATTAGATACCTGATTCCTAATGCATAACATTTTTGTGTTGCATATCGTATTCACATAAATTGTTCAACATGTGTTATTTTAGTTTAAGTTACTCAAAATATCGGGATAACTTACTCTAAGAGAATTAAAATCGTCAAATAAGTACATCATTTGTTGAAAATTTCCAACATTTTCACTGCATATTACTAGTTGACACCTTAACATGGTGTCCCAGTATTGAATAAAGTACAGGTGGAGTTTTCACTGTGCAAAATATGGCCATAAATACAACTGCTCATTTCCAAATATATAAATATATATAAATAAATAAATAAATAAATAAATGAATAAATATACATCCAAATATGACATAATAGCTGAAATAGTAAGAAGAGGTAATGTTATAAATATATAAATAAATAAATATATAAATATATAGAGATACATATAATATAAATATTAGATGTTATCATATCCATAACATTCTTGATGCATGTTGTATTATTCAAACCTATAATTGGTTCCTGGCCTTTTTCCTTTATAATATACTGAATCTACTCAACCTTATATACCAGTTTGTTTCTTATTGGATCTTAATTAATTGTGAGTTGAACAGTTTGGTACCCCAACATTTAAAGTGAAAAGGGAAGGGAAGGAAACAGGACAGTGAGGAAAAGATTTTTAAAAAAAAGATTTTTTGATATATATATATATATATATATATACTCATATAAAATGTATATATATTAAAAAAGTGATGTGCAAATTGTACCTAATTAAAACCAAAGGTAGTTAAAACTAATGTGTTAGAGATATTTGGGGGGAGGAGGAAGTGAGCAAGAAAATTCTTATTTGTTCTTAATGTATTGAAAGTAGGCTAGTGGGCGGCTTTAAGAAATTAATTCTCAAAATAAGAGATATAGCTATGTGATGTATTAAATATATTTGTATATCTCTCCTGTTAGCGTATTGTTATTTATAGACTAGCATGTAACTCCTCCGAGCTGTTAAGCCCATTAGGTTGTTTGCTGTCTAAATTGAGGATATAATGCATCTCCAAAAGTCTTAGGGATTTTTCCCTATCACCCCCTTTTTGTTCCTTGGAACAGAGTCAATGAAAAAATATTTAAGATCTTTACAGTTGCCATCATGTTTGTCCTGAAAATGGCGCGCCACTGGGTACGCCTGATCATTATTTTTGATGGCTCGTAGATGCTGGAGCACCCGTTTATGACCTGGTAGAATAGTGCTACCAATGTATCTTAATTTGCACGTGCACTCACATAGTCTGTTTTGCAATTTAGAGCTTTGGTTATTTCTTTGTTGGGGCCGCCAAAAGGAGTAGAGTAATTTGTTGTAGACACCCCATGTTGACAGGCTTTGCAGGTCTTGCATTTAAAGAATCCCTGTCTTTGTGCCAACCAAGATCCCTTGGCTGGTGTACCACATGGGTCATTATCAATTAGCGAGTCTTTCATTGATGTTCCTTTCCTGTATGTTATAGATGGTTTTTTTGGTACCAATTTACCAATAATGGGGTCCTGTTTTATGAGGTACCAATTCTTATGAATAATTTTTCTTATTGCCAATTGATGTTGGTTGTAATCTAAGATGAATCTGAAATCATTTGGAGCATCATTAGAGACCGTTAGCTTAGGTTTCTTTTTCAGTGACTTTTCCCTATCATTTAGATTACTTTTGATATGCGCCTTTTCTAGAAATTTGTTGATATAACCCCGGGATCTGAATCTTTTAATGCATTCCTGTTGAGCTTTCCTTAAGGCTTCCTCATTGCTGCATATGCGTTTAATACGCAGGAGCTCGTCATAGGGAATACTTTGTATAAGATGATTAGGGTGTGCACTGCTCGCATGTAAGATTGCATTTCCTGCCGTGGGCTTTCTGTGTAGTCTAGATTCCACCTTTCCATGTTCTACATATATTTCAACGTCCAGGAATACTATGGTGGTTTTGCTAATGTTTGATGTGAGTAAGTTGAGATCATTCTTATTTAGGGACTCAATAAATTCTACTGCTTCCTTGTCTGTACCCTGCCAAATACAGAACAAATCGTCTATGAATCTCCACCAACATTTTATGTTATTGGTAAATGTTTCAGTGTATTTGGTCATGAGGACCTGCTCCTCCCACCAGCCAATGTGTAGACACGCGTAGCTGGGGGAGAAGCTGGCCCCCATCGCCACACCTCGCAATTGCTGGTCCATTGCATTTTGAAACATAAAAATGTTATTCATTAGACATAATTCCACCATATTTACAATCATTTTGTTGTGTTCCATATATTGTATTCCTCTCTTCGCCCAAAAATATTTTAAGGCTCGAAGTCCATCATTATGCCTGATAGATGTATAGAGTGACGTTACATCTAGGGTGATCAAATAATAGTCATTTTTCCATTGAAAGTTTTAGATTTTTGTCAAAAAATCTCCTGTATCTCTAATGTAGGATGCTAGGTTTTGAACATGTTCCTGAAGGAAGAAATCCACATATTTTGAAGTGTTCTCAAATATACTATTTTTGGCTGATATTATAGGCCTTCCCGGAGGATTGGTTTTATCCTTGTGCACCTTCAGTATGAAATACAAAATTGGGATTGTTGGATTTGCTACCCACAAAAATTTGTATTCCTCTGTTGTTAACAGGCCCTTTTCTCGCCATGCCATCAGATTTACTCGGAAAGATGCCTGTATTGCATTCCAGGCTGTTCTATTGCTGTTTCCATAGCATGATTTATCCTCCAGATGACGCATGGCTTCCTTGGTGTAATCTTCTCTCTTCCAAAGTACCACGTTCCCGCCTTTGTCGGCGCCTCTCACAACTATTTCTTTGTCACTTTTGATTTTGGTCATTAATTGGTGGTATTGGAGTTCCTGTGTGTTCTTTTTGACATTTTGTGCCCCTTTGTAAGTCATTCTGTTCAGGTTTTTTAGATCATTGATGACTTGGTCTTGAAACATGTCTATAGTGTCTTTTATCATTAATGGATAAAAAGAGGAAGGTGGTTTGAAGGGTGTCTTGCACATTGTGCCTGTTGATATTGGGGTGCCGTCCAGATAATTATCCATGGATCCACTTGTTAGGTTACCTTCTTGTACCAAATCATAGAGAACATTGATCAAAGTCTGTGACTCTTGATTAGTATTGGATTCACTTTCTGCTTCTTGTATAGATGGTTTAGTTGTTGTAGACAATATTTCAATTTCTGCTGACTTTTTCTTTGTCTTTGTTTGCGTGTGGAATTTTTTGAGTTTTAATTTTCTAACACTTTTGTATATATCAACTCTAGATTTTGAGTAGTTGAATGTGCTCTCCGGGCAAAAAGAGAGACCTAAGGCCAATAGTTGCTTTTCTGCTTTGTTGAGGGTCATTTCTGTTAGGTTAATCACTGTCATTGCATTGGAGTCATCAGGAAAGTTGTGATTTATTTCTTCCAGTATCTCTTCTGTTGTTTCTTTTGATATTTTTTGTGTGTCCCTTCGTCTTTTGGCTTTTCTTCTCTCTCTCCGTTTTTTATTTTTGTTTGCCCCCGTTTTTCGCCGGTCTGTTGCTTTCTCGGTCTTAGATATTGCAGGCGCTCCACACATAAAAAATCCAATTCTTCTGTAAGAGAGTGTCTGCGGGATGAGCTTTGTTTTGCTTTGTTATGGGTCTCCACCTCCGACCCGCTTTCCACTGCAGAGCTTCCCTCTGATGCAGACGTTAAATCTTGGTGTTGGTTTGCACTTTCTGCATCTTTTTTCCTCATTTCATTATTGTCAGCTTTTAATGAGTCAAATTTCCGAGCAAAAGTGAATATTCTGCCCTGTTCATAGTCACATCGATCTCTGTGGAATTTATAGGCTTTTCGTTCCCTTATCACGCCTTCTTCTTTTTTAAGACGTTTTTTCATGTCTACTTTCAATTTCTCAATCTCCTCTTGTTGGTCCATTTTGTCTAATTCCTTAGTTATATTATCAATTTCCTCCGCTAGTTTGATGCAATCTTTTTCTGCATATTTTACAAGGATGAAGAGCAGCTTTTGTGAGGATTCAAGGTTTGTTTCTGCCCATTCGCGCATCATTTCCCGATCGGGCGCCTCATAGCTTGGAGCTATAAGTATTCTTAAACCGCGGGGAATCCTCCCCACGTCTATGTAGCATTGTAGTGATTTCGCTTCCCACCATCGCTTCTGCTCTGTTCTCATTGCTTTTTCTAGCTGCTTACATTTGTCCTTTATCCCTGTATTTTTACCCATTAGTGGTGGGTTCTGGGTAATGTAGTCTTTGTGAGGTGTGCTCTCATCGCTAAATATTGCCGCTGCTGCTTCCTCCCTCTCTCTTAATGCGTCAGCTGCCATCCTGTTTACCTGTGATTTTCCGTTTTAATTATAAAAGATTGCGGGAGATTTTTGGCTAGATAGGGTGATCCCTTGACACAACTCCGTCACACAGCCAATATTCGCCTCGCTCGAATCACTCCACACCCAACTCGGAATGATTAAAACACGAGCTAGTCTATACTACAGAAGAAACACTGGTTATGCGCTAGTCGCGTCCTCCGAAGCGGCCCCCGCTTACCTGTGTTCCTGCAGAGTGCACAACTTTTCGCTCTATCGTTCTGTCACTTCCGTTGGGGGGTCTCCGTTGCTGTCAATCCTTATGGATTCCGTTTCAATGCTCGTTGCCGGGCGATAGCTCCTTGCAGCAGATGAGCCCGTTTTGTAGAGGGGTCCGTGTGGGAGACAGAAGGAGTCAAAAACTGTCTTCTAATATTCAAAAGCACTATCCTTTATCACGCCGAGTAAAGAGAGCACGGACCACAGGATTCTTGTTCAATATCCGTTTATTCGTTGGATCTCACAGATAGAACGGCAGCCATTATGCGTTTCATCCCTCCTGGGGGACTTGATCACATGACGCAGATCTACCAATAGCATTTGGTTTTTAAAAGGTTAAATTTTTTTCTATTTTGTGTTCTTCAATGTGATTGGGCAAAATTAGATACCTGATTCCTAATGCATAACATTTTTGTGTTGCATATCGTAGTCACATAAATTGTTCAACATGTGTTATTTTAGTTTAAGTTACTCAAAATATATATATATATGTATATGTATATATATTTACTGAAAAAAACATAGGTTTTAGGGGCGTTATTGTTAGGAATTGGCATTTAAAAAACCTTAAAAATTCACTGAAAAAACCATAGGTTTCAGGGGCGTTATAGTTAGCTGGACATTTCCCTCGTACAAAACCCTAGAAATTCTCCCGTTATAGTTAGTTCAACTAACTATAACTCGCGCCCCCGCAATGCACTGCTGATGACGTTACATATTACATCACTCATGACATGGTTGGTCAGTGACATCACGGATGACATCACTGATGACATCTGAAATGACATCACTGATGATATCACTGATGATGTCACACCCTTTGATATACTCAATCAAAATTTCAGACGTCCATTCTCAAAACCATAGATACTCCAATAGCAATAACCACATACCCACTCATTGACTCTTAGATCTACACACACATCCACTCACTCACCTGTACAGTCACTCATACTTACAGTCACTCAGTACAGGACTATCATATGCATTTATACACCTACATAGACACTCACACACCACCAATCATCCATAGAGGTACTCTCACACCTAGTCAGTCATGCAAATAATTAATCACACTCCCATTTACTCACCTATGCAGCTATACACACACAAGTTCACTTACTCATAAAAATACTACCACATTCTTACGCTCTTATACAATCACTGATACAAGCACACACTCATCCATACAGCCACTCTAACAATCACACACTCTCACATATACCCACTTATATACTCTTATACACATATATACTGCCTTTCACATATGTAGTTACTCACACCTGTACCACTGAGATATACATTCAATCACTAACACACCCATACATACACTCACCCAACCATACACTCCATCACAGATGTACTCTTAAAACCATGCACCCATAGAATCACCCACTCACACATGTATGCACAGAGTCACACACACCCCACCCACACAAACACTCAGGCACCCAAACAGATACTAAGACAACCAATCAATAACCCATAGAAACTCTCATATAGCTATTCACAAAACCATGTAGCCGCTTATACACCAACAGACAGACAGATACAGACATTCACACAGTTTAGTCACTAGTCTGGAGTAAGATACGTTTAATGACTCACTTATAGAGTCAGTCACACACCTGCTAAATCATCCATTCACACACTTATACACCCACTCATTCTTCTCTAGGTTTTTCCCTATATATATATTAAACATATTTAAAATTTACAGAAACACACACTCACTGGATGACGTCATCAGTGATGTCATCAGTGATGTCATTTCAGATGTCATCAGTGATGTCATCAGTGATGTCACTGACCATGTCATGAGTGATGTAATATGTGACGTCATCAGCAGTGCATTGTGGAGGCGTGAGATATAGTTAGCTAAACTAACTAAAACGGGGGAATTTCTAGGGTTTTGTATGAGGGAAATGTCCAACTAACTATAACGCCCCTGAAACCTATGGTTTTTTCAGTGAATTTTTAAGGTTTTTTAAGTGCCAATTCCTAACTATAATGCCCCTGAAACCTATGGTTTTTTCAGTGAATTTCAAAGGTTTTTTAAATGCTAATTCCTAACTATATCAGGCCTGAAACCTATGTTTTTTTCAGTGAATTTCAAAGGTTTTGTAAATGACAATTTTGAATGTATTAATTGTTATACTGATTTTTTTTATACTGATTTACTATATGTTTTAAACTATTTATTTTTAGATATATTTTTTTTAATTACATTATACATTGCAATACAAAATATACTTTCTCAGAATTAATTACTTTAGTTTAAATACTTGGCAAATAGGCAACAGACTTTTAAGTACAGTAGTTACAGTTGTTGCAATGGGCAACACAATTTCAAACACAAAGCAACATTGAGCTCAATGTGAATTTCTAGTGAAATGCAATTAGTTCCTTTATGGATTACTTTTCTAACCACAGGACTGGATCCTAGATTCAGTCCTTGGACATCTCCTGTAAACAGTTGAGTAAAAGCGCTTTGGTTACAGTAGTTATTTTTAAGGAATATTTTTGTATTTTAAAAGTTGACACTTAGAACTTTTTTCACATAGAATCACCAGTGTTATCCTATGGCAGAAAATTCACTTAGCAGGTAAGTAGTGTTATCATTACTTTTTCTTACTCAGGGGTGGATCCTGGATCCAGCACTGGCCAACCTCCTGTAAACAGTTGAAAGAATGTGTTTAAGTCATACAGACGATTTTTTAGGAATATTTTTAGTTTGTGAAAATAGACACTTAGAAACTTTTCTGGTGAAAACCACACAATGGATTCCTATGGAAGGAAATACAAGTTACTGGTAAGTACGCTTAGAATTACTCTTCCTGGTCAGTGCTGGGCTAAAATATGCAGCCCTGGGTTCTCTCCTGATAACAGGTGAGTAAATCGGAATTCGTAGTTCGGCTGATTTTAGAGGAATATTTGTACGTTTCAAAAATGGACACTGAGAATTTTCTGGTGAAAACCACACAATGGATTCCTATGGAAGGAAATACAAGTTACTGGTAAGTATGCTTAGAATTACTTATCAGGGTCTGTGCTGGGCTAAAAGATGCAGCACTGGGTCCTCTTCTGATTACAGGTGAGTAAATCGGAATTCGTAGTTCAGCTGATTTTAGAGGAATATTTCTACGTTTAAAAAATGGACACAGAAAATTTTCTGGTGAAAACCACACAATGGATTCCTATGGAAGGAAATACAAGTTACTGGTAAGTACGCTTAGAATTACTTTTCAGGGTCAGTGCTGGGCTAAAAGATGCAGCCCTGGGTTCTCTCCTGATAACAGGTGAGTAAATCGGAATTCGTAGTTCGGCTGATTTTAGAGGAATATTTGTACGTTTCAAAAATGGACACTGAAAATTTTCTGGTGAAAACCACACAATGGATTCCTAAGGAAGGAAATACAAGTTACTGGTAAGTACGCTTAGAATTACTTTTCAGGGTCAGTGCTGGGATAAAAGATGCAGCACTGGGTTCTCTCCTGATTACAGGTGAGTAAATCGGAATTTGTAGTTCGGCTGATTTTAGAGTAATATTTGTACGTTTCAAAAATGGACACTTAGAAAATTTTATGCTGAAAACCACACAATGGATTCCTATGGAAGGAAATACAAGTTACTGGTAAGTACGCTTAGAATTATTTTTCAGGGTCAGTGCTGGGCTAAAAGATGCAGCCCTGGGTTCTCTCCTGATAACAGGTGAGTAAATCGGAATTCGTAGTTCGGCTGATTTTAGAGGAATATTTGTACAATGGTAAAGGAAGGGGGCGGGGCCTGAGGTGACGTGTGCAAACACGCCATGTGGCGCGTTTGAAGTTGGGGAATTAATTCCTCTTCAATCCTGTGGTCCCCTGGGGGCCAACTAGCGCACCAGGTACCTCCAGTATGGGTCAGGGAGCTGCGTTGCAGAGCGGTGTTCAGAGACCACGCCCTTTTTACAACACTCTGCAACGCAGCTCCGTGGTGCTTCCTGGCGGTACCTGGTGGGCTAGTTGGCCCCTAGGGGACCTCTGGATTGAAGAGTAATTAATTCCCTAAATTAAAACGCGCCACAGGGCGTGTTTGCACACATATCACCTCAGGCCCCGCCCCCTACCTTCACCACTGTGCAAACACGCCCTGTGGCGTGTTTAAAGTTGGGGGATTAAGTCCCCTTGAATCCTGAGGTCCCCTGGCAGCCAACTTGCCCACCAGGTACCTCCAGTATGCTCCAGGGAGCTGCATTGCAGAGAGGTGTTCAGAGGCCACGCCCCGTTTTACAACACACTGCAACGCAGCTTCGTGGCGCTTACTGGAGGTACCTGGTGGGCTAGTTGACCCCTAGGGGACCTCTCGATTGAAGAGGAATGAATTCCCCAACTTAAAACACGCCACAGGGCAAATGCGCGAATCTGGCCGATTTAAAAAAAAAAAAAATACTTTTAGGGGCCCTGGGGGTCCTTGTGGGACCCCCTAAGCAGGCCTAGGGGGTCAGGGTGTTTCTACGCTGCCCCCTTGTCGTGTTTTGCGCCTTTGTTTTTGTGCTTACAAGATGGCTGCCAACACTTCCTGATTCAGAGTGTTGGCTGCCAATTAGCATTCAGCTCGTGCTCGGGAGAGTTCGGGGAGGGTGCGGGGAGGATCTGCGGATCCTCCCCGGCAATAGATATCACTAACTTTTAACTCTAATTTTCTCAGGAACTACTGAACGGAATTACACCTTTTAAGCAAAAGGCACGAGTCTGAACTGAGGACTACCTCCTTGCCAAATTTGGTGTAATTCCGTTCAGCAGTTCGGTCTGTAGCTGCGACAACGGGTCCTATGGGAAATTGCATGGGGAAAACGTGTTTTGGGACCCCCCTTTTTTCTCAGCCCCCGCTTGATGAATCACCACGAAACTTTCAGGGTAGGAGCGGAGCGGAGCTGGCCAAAAGTTTGAAAAACTTCGCGAAGATTCATCGAACGGCGCCAAAGATATTCCCAATAGAATGTTGCAGATTTCCTATGGAAAATAGGTCCTAACTATAACTATCTACTGGCGACCGCCAGTAGATAATATATATATATATATTCTTTTTTTTTATTTACTACCCCTTTTTTAATCCTAACCTCCTGTTTGGGAAACGTAAAAATACATGGTATGTACTTACCTGTGTGCTGGTAAAGGCTGAGAGGTAAAGGTACTGTGTGGTTAAGTCTGCACTGTAAATGCTAACATATAATGACAACTAATGAAAATGTATTTTAAATAATTAATCTACTCTAACAACAGTTATGTAAAAATTCACTAAACAACATTTATTGAAATACTTAACTAAGGCTTTCATATTTTATTTTGCAAGCAAAATCAAATACATTGTGATTAAAAAATACAAAAAACTTACTTTTTTTGGCGCATGTAATAAACTGTCCTTACCCACTATTAAATAGAAGCCTATTTTTCATTAACATTTGAAACAAAGGACATTATTTTACCACGATATTGTCTTTTCACACAGCTAATTAATCATTAGGGAAGAAAGTGTTGTCATCTGGGGTAGCTGCTTGGCTTTACTTTTAGTTTTCAGTTTTTTAATTGGATCTTTGCATTTGCGTTGAATCTTGAAAGGTCATGAGGTACAATGGATCTTCCCTTTCCAGACATATATTTTTCTCAAAACATTTCTGAAAGGCTTACTTTTGTTTCCGGCTGTTAAATAAGTAAACAGGAAACGATGCATCCTTGTTTTCATATTAAAATGTCATGCTACTTCAGATTTTTAAATGTAACATAACTCATTCAAATAAAAAGGTGAGGTTTTGTTTGCTCATTGTCTTTAAGAAAACAATGGTTTGATAACATTTAACGCTTCAGACAATGGGAAAGTGAAGTACATGTTAATCGTTCCAGTCCTGTGCAGTGGTGGCTGGTGACCTTTAAAAGTTGTGGGGTGTGAAAGCTGGGCATGAATTTTACGTATTGAGCAAGTCCGTCTGACATAAGGGCGTTCAGCCCATACATCATTCATTCAATAATTCCCCATTAATTCAACCATGTTTCCATCATCCATTGCATTCATCTGTTCATGCATCCACCCATCCTTCTAGAGACTCTACCATTCACTCCACCCACCCACCCATCCCCCGGTAAGCACCCTGCCAGCAGACTTGAGGCAACTCAAGCCTTGGGTCAGGAGATGATTGTAGAAATGAGAACACAGCACTTCAGGGGGATAGAACGCATTTCTACAATGCACTTAAAAAGTGTCCCTCCCTCAGAGAGGAGCCTGATGCCAACTTGTAATACAAAGTTCTCGGGCCCGATTCACAGAACTAACTTAAGACAAAATCCTAAACTTACTACTCTGGGTATTCACAGAAGTTAGGATTTTGTCTTAAGTTTGTCTTAAGACAAACTTAAGACAGACTTAAGACAGTCTTAAGACAGACTTAAGACAGTCTTAAGACAGACTTAAGACAAACTTAAGACAGACTTAAGACAGACTTAAGACAGACTTAAGACAGACTTAAGACAAACTTAAGACAAAATCCTAACTTAAGTCTGTCTTAAGTCTGTCTTAAGTCTGTCTTAAGTCTGTCTTAAGTTTGTCTTAAGTCTGTCTTAAGTCTGTCTTAAGACTGTCTTAAGTCTGTCTTAAGACAAACTTAAGACAAAATCCTAACTTCTGTGAATACCAAAAGTAGTAAGTTTAGGATTTTGTCTTAAATTAGTTCTGTGAATCGGCCCCCTTGTGTCCAGTTCATCAAAAAGCAAACGCTCAGGGGTTAATTCATAGAACATGTCCTGCGCTAGCACACAGAGCTTCCAAGGTAGGTCAGCGCGATAGACAACTCGTGAGGCGAGTATCAACAGTCGAACATGCATTTTGCGTCTGACCTCCATTCTTTATGAAATAAGAGTGACAATGGCCAACACGACAGAGCCACAGTCTGCACGTCTTCACTTTCTTTACTGTGTATTTCTTTACTGGGCAGGGCAACGTGTGACATTTTGCAATTCAAGATGCCTAAACAGTACTGCAGTAAAGTCTTTCAGCATAACATTACAATTCTAGTTAGTAAACCAGTGATGCACATTGTATCTTTGATTCTTTAATTTGGCGATGTCTTGCAGCCTGTTAGCCACTGTGTTGTTTTTTTTCCGACCCCAGCACTGAGGGCATATTTTCTGAAAGTGCTCTCTCTATACTCCACAATAACGCGTGGAAATGGATTGAGGCTAATGAACTCTGACAAGTGTCTAGTCGAAGCTATGAGTAAAAATGGTGCATTTACACAGTCTACTCCAAACCCCTTAGGGGGTCAATGTCTTCAAAAGAAACAGTAAACACTTTTACAATAAAATGAAGAAGACTCACAGCAGCAAATGACATGTAGATTTCACAACTTAGATAAGTGTCCAACACTGAGTTTCATTTCAAAGTGGTCTGGCCGAGCAGCAGGCAACTCATGTAAGTGAGCGAGAGGGGATCAAAGCACACAGAGACCATTATTGGCACCTGAGATTTACAAGTGCTTTAAAAGTTGTTTACACAAGGACACAAGCACTCCAGTGCCCTAAATCTGACACCACTCACCTAGTTCCTTTTGAGGCCACGGGTCCGTGGATATCCTGAAAACATAAAGATCCTTCTGTTGAAAAGGAAGCACATTAACCCAGGCGTGGAACTCTGCCACCCCTCTCCATCTACTGCATAAGCCGTGCAAACTCTGGGAGTTTTTTTAATGTTGTAAAGAAGACTCATGTGCAGCAGTCGCAGCTGCTCCCGTGAATCAACAGTGGGGCGGGAGGGGGGAAAGAGGTGATGGAGAGAAAATTTTAATAAAAAAAGCACTTACCTGCCGACTGGCCAACTGACTGGCCGCCGCCTTTCTTCCGTCCTCTTCCTGGTTTCTGTTGGAGCAGAAAGCAGGATAGGCTGCCCTAAGCCAATCACAATGCTGCAATGCACGGCTGTGATTGGTGAGCATCCAGGCCCCTCTGAGCCAATCACAACGCTGCAATGCAGTGAAATATTTATTACCCCAACAATAGTCAACCGTGGAGCTTTTCTTGCTTGTACTAGGACCCTTGCTACACTACTAATCTTACAGTCCTTGTATAAACAAAAATCAATAACATGGTGCTAACTACACAGTTTCTGCAAACACATGTGTAGTGTCAATCCAGATTCACAGAGATATCAAGTAGCCAATTGTCAAGTGTGACACCTACAGACAAGCTGGCCTTTTGGCAAAGACCACACACATGATTAGATATTTGAAGCCATCTGAGTCCATTTCTATGTTACAATCAATGCCACATAGCTCACAGTGCAAAGTGACACTGGCTAATAGGACATGATTGTGCAAATGAGTTACACTGGAAATGGGGTCACAGACAGCTATGAGCTAATTCTTACTTTTCACCCAGCAACATCAAAACATCCTCCACATATTACTTATTGTCAGTACTGCGTACATGATCAACCAGCATGCTTCCCTAACATGCAGACACCCATAAATCCTCAGGTATAGCCTTAGAAGCCTTCAGAGCTCACAACCAGAATTACAAATGCAAGAAAGGTAAAGCTCTCCAAACAATGAGACACATTAACCTCAGTTTGAATATTGAATATTAAATCATAAAAAAGTTCAAGAGTACATTCAGTTTTGTTTCAGGTAACAATTACAGAGATCCAAAGTTGAGATGATTTAATGTATCCAGAAATAGCATTTAGTTAATACATTTTTACTATCCTTAGTTTCTGCCTTTGGATGAAATCTAATTGCCTAATTTTGAGTTTGAGTTTTTGTGGTGGATTTTTCATTTGCCATTGTGTTTGACATATGTCCTCTGTGACACTTGTAGTGGAAAATCTTCTGTAATTTGATAATGCTGCAAATGTGTAGGATGCTCGCTCTCTATATAGTGTACTAAAATGAAGTATGCTGTGCAGACACTACAGTGGATCCCTCAGTGGTTAAAGTAGATAATACTGATGTTCTTTTTGTGTTAGTGTGGGTGAGTAGTTAGGGTTATCAGAGGAAAGTGCTAAGCATTTGTTGTAATCACCGAAGCAATAAATGAGACACACACTTAAGAATAAATTTGCGACCAACTTGTAAAAATAACAATGATTTGTATATAAATTTTCAGGCCAAGAACTTTGTTCTAAGATAAGCACTTTTTAAGTTAAGAATTTTCAAAGTTTATAAAAGAAATCACTGTTGTGCACAATTACACACAATAGAAGTCAATGGGAGAAAGTAAGAAAATAAATAGAAAACCACACAGGGGGTTCTCGAGGTTCGCCTTATGAATTTGGGTAAGTAGCAAGGCCTGGTCCAATGTTCCAGCAGCAGCAGTCAGGAGTGTCCCTGATTCTGCTGGGAGCAGGGTGCTGAGGTCGTTGGTAGCAGGTGCTACGGAGAAGGGGGCCACCTGAAAAACACCCTGCACAGAGGGACTTAAAGTTAAGTCTCGGGGGTCCCACACGAGGGAGCAGGAGCCAAGTGTCTCAGGACAATGGGAGTACAGCTGGTTTATCATTAACCAGATCAGGTAGATAGAACAGCCACCCTTTGTACATCAAGATAGTCCTTTCTGTCAGGGGCAGACAGGTTGCAGGGGCAATTCTGGGACAGTTAAGCCACTCACGGAGTGAGTATCAAGGAGTTGACGTACTTTGACAGGTGTCTGCATCCTGTGTCATTGGAGACCAGATTGGACTCTTTCTCCTCAGTCCTTGGCATAGGGGGTATGATACCCTGGGTTTTAGTACGGCTCTGCTCTGTTAGGTCCTGGGTTCCTCCTACTTGGTGGGAGGACACATCCGATCCTCCAGAGCTGGTGTACCTCTTCTTGATTAACTGCTGCTTTGGAGTCACAAAGGAGCAGCAAGTTGGTAGACCGGACTTTGCGATTCGGTGCCTGCAGGCTGCAGGGTGGTAGCTCCTCTATTTCAAGTGAGGTTCTCAGCAATGTGTCAAAAACTGGAGGTGCTCTGGGGTTTTTGGAGGCCTGACAGTTGCAGAACGAGACAGCAGGCCATGAATATTGAGTCCTAGAAGCGGCTGGCAGGATTTGGTGTCCATTTTCAGCAGCAGGTCTTTGGTTCTCGGATTAGCAGCTCTTCTTTGTCCGTTGCTCTTCTTAGGTCCTTTGGATCTAAGTTCAATGTCCAGGGAAGCCACCTAAATACTAACTTTAGGGGAGCTAGTAGCCAATGTGTTATCTACCTTTAGGGTGTCTACACCCTCTGAGTGAACACTTCCTCTGGTAAGTGGCACTACCATAACCCTGGTAGGTTGTTTTCCTACCATCTCAAGATGGAGAATTTGCAAAGTAGTGTTCACATCACCTGCAACACCTTAGGGTTGGTGCTGGCTGAATGTGGGCACATCTCCTCAGCTGACTTATTTTCCTGCCTTTCCTCCCACCTAAAGTGGAGCTGGAAAGGAGAGTTGGCATCCCCCACTATCTGGAGGTTTCTGGATTGGATTTCAAAGGTGGTAATACCCTTGAAGCTTCCTGCCCCGGCAAGCCATTGTAGCTTGGGGGATGGTGAAGCCCCTCCGCCCAGAGCAGATTTTGTTCCTGGCCTCTGAGAGTACTGGTCCTCACCCCATGAAGTCAGAAACATGTCTGGTGGTGGCAGACTGGCTAAGACTAGTCAGAGATCACACCAGTGCTTGGTAGGTTTTCAGGGGACCCTCTAAAGGGCCTCCTGTGTGCATTTACTATTAAATCCAACATTGGCATCAGTGATGTTTAATTAGGGCAAGATGTTTGGTACAAACATCTTAGGGTATGGTTGAGCCATCATGGTGCTAGGAAACTCATAATTACAAGTATACAGCCCATGTACTCTCTATGGCTTCCCTGTGAAATTGCAATATCCAAGAATGGACTTGATATTGTAGGGTAACATCAGCTCATGCAGATATGTCCACACATGGGATATAATGCACCCTGCCCATGGGCTGTAAGGTCTGAAGTAGGGGTGTCTTACCTATACCTCATACAATGTATAGGGGTGTGTGCCATGTCACGGGGCTGTGTGCCATGTTGACTCTTCAGCTTTCTCTGTACCAAGACATGCAGCCTGCAATGGCAGTTTGTGTGGTCTTGGTGAGGGGTCTCTGGGGTGACACAATTTGTGCAAGAGCCCCAGTGGACCCTCTTCAGTCTCAATGTCCTATGTACCAGGGGTACAATTTACTAGGGCATCACAGGGGTTTCTGAAGTTGTGCCAATTATGGTACAGTTTTGGGAAGGAGATCTGGCACTGGGACTGGGAACCTGGTTGGGAGGGACCCAGTGCACTCAAAGTTCGAAATTGCATGAGGTAGAAAGTGGGGGCTAACCCATGTCAAAAGAGGCAGGTTCCTACACATTGCAACTGAGATTTCTCCCAAAACAATGTTTGTTCAGCCATTGAAGGAGCCACTCTACTCTAGAACAGGAAATGTCTAGTAGAAATTCCACCAGGTCTCAGGTTCCATAATGGAATTTCCACAATCCCTTTGGTGACTTGAAACTATGAGAGCTTTCCACTAAGTGAAGAGTATATTTTGAGTATACACATTTCTTGACCTTTCTGTGAATTTCCCGCACACTTTCCATGGTGGTCATTCACACAGATTACTACACCGACCAAATAGTAGAATAGGCACTGTAGGTTGGGTAGTTGCTCTCATACATTTTGGTGAAGTAGACAGCAGCTAATATAGTGGCGATTGGGACTTTTCAACTAGCAGGATGCGCATCTGGGAGACAACTTACAATGGGCTGTTTATCTGCATCAGACTCAAATGGAGGCACTGGCATTTTTTTCTGGTTTCTACACTGTTGACTGTTGCACATTATTTGATGATTTCTGCATACCAGGCATATCTGGTGGGTTTATGTGGTTGCATGTTGTACTTTTAACTAAAATGGACAATGCTCTTTATTATTGTGATCATTTTGATTACTGCAAAGTTCAGCTGATTTCAGGAAATATATATGCTATTTTTCACAAGATCCACAAAACTGTTCAACATCAAAGTGAGCATTTATTTTAAGCTCATTTATAGATTGAATCATTATGTACTTGGAGTAATCTTAGCTTATTTTGTGGTTCCACCTGAGCCCCATTCTGTCTTTACTAACAACATTGTTCCGCTACACATAGTTCATCAGAATAACCCGCTTCTGTCACCTAAGCAACAGTATCACTTTTTCAGCATTGATTACCTATATTGAGCTCTCTCTGCAATTACAACAAATGCAAAATTGGTTAATGCTATTAGCTTTTGCATAAAACACACTTACATTCTAGCACAAATCAATTTTTTTTTTAAAAAAGACGTTAAAATAAAAGACAGTTGATTAAACAAGAGTGAGCATAACTTGGCACACATATTAGTCGATAGAAATTACCTAACCCAGTTTTAGGATGTCCTCTAATCAGTTTACTTCACCAGATAAATTGATCGCTTCGAGTATGGCAGTGGATTGGTCAGGACAGGAGGCAGTGCTCACATTTGAAAGTGCATAGTGCGAAATGAATAAATAATTGAAAAGATCAATTTATCCTAAAACATAGTCTCAGATACTACATAGAAAGGATTTCATTAAAACAGTATATGGACATTATGGTGCCGATTCCGATCCTGTAAAACCTGGGTACGAATGGTCGTACGGAGCGTATTCTCCATCCGACTCGTACCCGGGAAAACCACCTTACAAACCCGCAAGTACGATTCGCACAGAAATACCATTTCCGTACGAGTCGTACAAAACACCGACCAGCAAAAAAATACCCACAATTCCGATCCGGGGCATAGTGTACGTGACGACCGGACGGAGTCAGGCAGCGTTTTACGGACCAGCAAGTACGTCACTCCGCACCGCTCACTTTTTACGGCAGCCAAAAACTCCCGGGAAATTGAGGACGACGCGAAGAAGGAGCACCGGTACGCGACGGACAGCCATGGACCCCATCCTACGTGTCATCCCGGCCCTCCTAGCCTACGACCTGGTGCACAGAAACCGACGCAGACGCCGCAGAAGGTCAGAACAACACCCAGGGGCAAAGGGGGGGGGGCGAGGGGCAGGAAACCTAACCCCCACCCAATGTAAAACATATATATCCTGCACATAAATTACCTCCATGGTCTGGTCACTTCGGGGGGCGTGTCCACCAATCCCACGTACCGCCACAACGGAAGTGGACGTGGACGTGCGTCACCACTACAATGGTGGTACGGCCCGTACCCACGCCCCCAGAGCGTGGGTACGGTCTGTACCACCATTGTAGTGGTGATGTAGGGGTACACGTGGTACGGACCGTACCCACACTCTGAGGGCATGGGTATGGGCCGTACCACACGTACCCCTACGTCACCCCTGCAATGGTGGTACGGCCCGTACCCACGCTCTCAGAGCATGGGTACGGCCCGTACCCCTACGTCACCCCAACAATGGTGGTACGGCCCGTACCCACGCCCTCAGAGAGTGGGTATGGCCCGTACCACCATAGTTGGGGTGACATAGGGGTACGCGTGGTATGACCCGTAACCACGCCCTCAGAGCGTGGGTACGGGCCGTACCCCTACATCACCACAACTATGGTGGTACGGCCCACACACACGCTCTGAGGGCGTGGGTACGGGCCATACCCCTACGTCACCCCAACAAAAGTGGTACGGGCCATACACACGCCCTCAGAGCATGGGTACGGTCTGTACCACCATTGTAGTGGTGACGTAGGGGTACGCGTGGTACGGACCGTACCCACGCTCTGAGGGCATGGGTACGGGCCGTACCACGCGTACCCCTACGTCACCAATACAATGGTGGTACGGCCCGTACCCACGCCCTCAGAGCATGGGTACGGCCCGTACCACCATAGTTGGGGTGACGTAGGGGTACGCGTGGTACGACCCATAACCACGCCCTCAGAGCGTGTGTACGGGCCGTACCCCTACATCACCACAACTATGGTGGTATGGCCCGTACACACGCTCTGAGGGCGTGGGTACGGACCGCATCATGCGAATCCCTAGGGCACCAGTACATCAGTGATACAAGGCGGACACACGTCACGAAAGTTGTCAGAGGGCCTGGTGCAGCATCTAACCAGTATATTGGGGGGGTGTAGGCCCAGGAGAGCAGTGTACAGCACCAAGGGTGCAGGCGGGTGGGTGGGTGTCTGCCTAGGATTCACATCAGTGGACTGAGACATGTGAGGGGTGGGTGCAGAGGAACACCTGCAGTGGACAGAGACATATGAAGGGTGGGTGCCTATCACTCCCAGCAGTGCCCAGACATATGAGGGGTGGGTGCCTATCACTCCCAGCAGTGCCCAGACATATGAGGGGTGGGTGCCTATCACTCCCAGCAGTGCCCAGACATATGAGGGGTGGGTGCCTATCACTCCCAGCAGTGGACAGAGACATGGGGGTGGGTGCAGAGGAATACCTGCAGTGGACAGAGACATATGAGGGGTGGGTGCCTATCACTCCCAGCAGTTCCCAGACATATGAGGGGTGGATGCCTATCACTCCCAGCAGTGCCCAGACATATGCGGGGTGGGTGCCTATCACTCCCAGCAGTGCCCAGACATATGAGGGATGGGTGCCTATCACTCCCAGCAGTGCCCAGACATATGAGGGGTGGGTGCCTATCACTCCCAGCAGTGCCCAGACATAAGAGGGGTGGGTGCCTGTCACTCCCAGCAGTGGACAGACATATGAGGGGTGGGTGCCTGTCACTCCCGGCAGTGCCCAGACATATGAGGGGTGGGTGCCTATCACTCCCAGCAGTGCCCAGACATATGAGGGGTGGGTGCCTATCACTCCCAGCAGTGGACAGAGACATGGGGGTGGATGCAGAGGAATACCTGCAGTGGACAGAGATATATGAGGGGTGGGTGCATATCACTCCCAGCAGTGCCCAGACATATGAGGGGTGGGTGCCTATCACTCCCAGCAGTGCCCAGACATATGAGGGGTGGGTGCCTATCACTCCCAGCAGTGCCCAGACATATGAGGGGTGGGTGCCTATCACTCCCAGCAATGGACAGAGACATGGGGGTGGGTGCAGAGGAATACCAGCAGTGGACAGAGACATGGGGGTGTGTACATCATCCTCAGATGACCACAACTCCATGGGTGTATGAACGCATACACAATGTGTGACTATGTTGAGAGTGCCATAAAAACACATCACTGACAGCAGTGTCCCACTCCCATGAGGATGTATGTCCTTCCCCCACTGCATGACACACCACATGTGTGTGTGATGACAAATGACACATGCATACCCACCCCTGGCGGATGCAGCACAATACACACACTGAGATCATGCCACAAGACTGTATAGTCATGTTAAAGCCTACTAAACTAAGAGAGCCAAAGGGAACACACACTGTCACGCACATTCCAGGACTGATAGGAATGTAGAGGTGCTGGGACAGCCACCAAGTTGTTGTCTCCCATGGAAGGAATAGGGTGGAGTTCCCACAGATACAATGCCCACAATTGTGAGTCAGGTGCCCAAATACCCTGCAGAACAAGTAACATATGTGTGCTATGCTGGGAGTACACACATGAATAGTGCGTAAAAGGGACAATTTCTACATGAAGGCATGGCAACATACTCTATACACAAGTACAGTGACTACCAAGGATGGCACAGACGATGCAGGCGGAGACATTGATGAGCAGGCATGGCCATAGTTTAAGGGATCCGTCACCCACAAAGAAAATGTAGACACAGGTCAGCACAACAATTGTGCAACTCCCTGCAGGGAAGATGTCAGGTGCCACAGAGGAAGGAACACTCCTTGGGACAATGTCTCCAAACACAAAGAGCATACACGACCAAATATTCTTTTCAGAGAACTTGTGATGGCACGCAGATACCAGGGTCCACCCCATGAGCAGCAGACTACAACATTTCCCAGACACCTAACACATGATCACCACCCCCAACTCATGGAGCATCAGCACCAACATCAATACCTGAAAACCAATCGTGGTCAAAGGAAAAACAAAATGCTTTATTCAGCATTAACCCCTTCAGTGCCCATGACGAGCTGGACTCGTCATGGGCTGCGGTGGCGCTGTGCCCATGACGAGTCCAGCTCGTCATGAACTCCGCCCGCTAATACAAAGCGCGGCACTGGGCGGGGAAAGGGGCGGGCATGCAAGGGGTTAAATTAAAAGGTATAAAAGGACAATATTTACAAAGGCCATAGGCCTGTCCAGATGCGAAGTCCTGGTGGGGGGGACACATGTCCACGCGTCTCCCCGAGCTTGCCTGCACATACTAAACCTCTGGCTCAGCGACTGGGGGGGAATCATGTGGGGAAGGACCAGGCACCGCAGGGACAGGAAGGGGAAGGGTAGGTGTTGTGGGTGCAGGGACGGACGACTCCACCACAAGGGGTGGGGCAGCGCCAAAGGTAGAGGTTAGCATGGCACTGCACACGTCCGCAAGCTCGGCCAGCGTCTCCCCTGCACCCGAAGGAACCACAGACCCCAAGGAGGGGGGGGTCGGAGGGATGGGTTGCAGCGCTACTGGGGGAGGTGGTGGACAGGGGGGGGACTCAACTCCCCTACCCGTGGAGTGCCTTGCCCGTTTGCGTGATGGTGAACCAGTGGGGCTGAGGCCCAGCACAGCCAAGTATGTCTCCTTCTCAGACTGTGGGGCAGGGGAGCCGAGGGGAGTGACATTGGAGGGACTGGGAAGTGAGGCATGCAGACTTGGACTGTGGCTGCGTGTCTGCCTGTGTGCCCTAGACCCAGTGGGTGTGCCTTCTTCCCCCTGAGTGTGCGTGACAGGAGGTGTGCGCTTGCCCTTCCCTGTTGGTGTGCTGCCTGTGTCTGGTGGGGTGCGTGGCTGGGAATGTCTGTGTGTGCTTGGGACAGGCATGGGAGTTGGAAGTGTGGATGGATGGTGCAGGGGTGGGGGGGACGAAGCGCTGCAGGAGACTCACTGCTGCTGTCAGTGACGAGTCCATGGACCTCAGCATCATCCATTGGTCAGACATCGCTGCTGACATGCCCTCCATGTACGACACCATCTGTGTCAGCAGTCTGGTGTGGCCATGGAGGACAGTCAGGATCGATGTCTGCCCAACCTGCAACTGCCGCTGAATGTCCACAAACTCGGCAGTGAGGGCAGCAGGGGAGACAGGGGCAGGGGGTGCGGTGCCTGGCACGAAGGAGACACGTTGTTGCCCTACACGGACAGAAGGGAACCGAGCAAGTGGGAGTGCGGTGATGGGAATGGAGGGGGCGGTGACAGTTGTAGTGCTGCTGCCAGCTGTTGGAGCAGTCTCCGCTTCCTCAGGGAGCTCAGCCTCGGACCCGCCAGCGTCGTAGTCGGTGTTGGTACTAGACAGGTCCTCCGCCTGATTCCCCTAGCCCTCCGTGCCACTTGATTCTGCTGACTCCCCAGCAGTGTTGGCACCGGTGCTCGATCCCTCCTCCTTGTCCGTGCAGGTGTCTCCCTCGGTGTCCCCCAATGATGCTGTGTGCAAGGCGAAGAGACATGAAATAATCAGTCACCTGTGTACATCTGAAACATGAGTCCAAACAAAATCGGTCACAGTGCATCTCAGGAAATGCATCATGAGTAACATCTAGAATACTCCGCACATATGTAAGCCATGCACTCCCCAGTTGGTTCACCCACCATGCCCCCTGAAAAAATGAACATCAGGACACAACAGCAAATAACTCGATATCCAACTATACTGAGAAGCTAGTGTCTGTGAACAGTGGAGCACAGCCAGACTATGAAGGCATTCCACCTCTTGTTCACTGTGAAAGAGACAGTATTGGTGCACCCAAGGCCAAATAACAGACGCCAATTCTGAAGGTGTCCCCACACAGAGAGACCTGTGACTACTTTATAAACCCTAAAGAACTACATTGTGATCCCTTGGGAATCACAACACTTTACACAATCGACATGTTTGGAATGTGTGAATGTGCCACTTTTGGAACAGAACACACATGTGCCAGGATAACAGAAGTCACACAAGGCGGTACACAAAAAACTACTTTTACACAGTCATTGTATGAGCTGTCAGCCTAATGCAAACAAGCCACTGTTAAGAAGAAATGTGGTATCAGGATGTACTTATACATGGCACAACGGTGGTCTGGATGACGACACCCGTAAGTTGGTATCAGCAACAACCGAGGAATAACCCTAATGCAACCACACTGTGGGAACATGTATATGTATAATCTCTAATCAATTTTATTACAGAACTGTGCCTTTGTTTTAAATGTGCCAGCGTGTCCCCTGAAAGTGTGAAGGTGGTTTCTTGTGCACTTACTTGGGAGACATCTGTCATGCAGGCACATTATTGTCCTTCACAACAAAAAATCAAAGTCAAGCATATAAACTATTGGGACATGTTGACAAGTGTAGTCAGTGCCAAGGTACAAGACATCTTGACTAACAACTTGAATCATGACACCTGTCACATGGCCATCCGTAACATGATGAAACAGTTGGCAACACATCTGACCCACTACCTGTCATGTGGAGTGGCACACATGTCCAGACACAGGACAATGCATTAGCTAATGGCCCTGCAATTGTGTCGGAATAAGGAGCACCTGCACTGAGGAGACACCCTCATGGGAACCAAGAATGTCCACACAGATGTCAGCACACACAGACCAAACTATGTAGCATCTGGAGCACACACCGGTGCCAAAAATGGATGAGCAGGAAACATGTATTTTAACTTTTGCCACATGCTGCAATGCACAAACATTACACCCTGCACAACATGCCTGGGTCACTGCACGTTGAGTGTCTGTCCAGACAATTATCACACACAGTCAGACCTGGCAAGGAGACATAAGGTTTGGACATGTAGGCCTTGCCTGCACAAACCCCCCCTACCTGAGACAATGTGATTGAGACAGAGCAAGTAGTTACACCTCTTAATCTGGGATTACTAAAATGGGCATCAAGAACTCCTAAATGTACTCAACATCACCTCGTGAAGCTGACCACACATATTTGTGACAAACAACCATCAACAGATAGTTGTACATAGACACACAGGCACTGGCCAGTGTGAGGATGCACAAGCCTAATGGGGTCACCATGGAGAGTGGACACATGTAGCACACTTTACGTAAATACAAATGAGGCCATGGAACAATGCCACAGAGGCCAACCTATGCTGAACACACAGTGAATGGGCACAGTGTTTGATGCCACACATGATTCCTCGAAAAAGGTGTCTCAGGGGACTGTAGTGGGCACACTGCTCCATGGTCCTGGAATGATCTGACTGTAACAGGAGCAACCGTCCCGGCACTATGCATATCTCCCACTCATGCACATCATGTCTGAGGCCACTACATCGGTCATGCATGCTGCAAGTCTGTTTATTTGAAACCTCACACTCCTATGTTGAGACTCAGGACAGTGCCAACAATTATGGACCCCCAAATGAGTGAACAGGACAGGGCACAGGCAAGGTACCAACACATGTCACAGACCACCCCCACCCATGATGCTGAAAGCAGTGTGCACCTTGATTAACTTGCAGCCTAGATGACCATGTGCAATAGTGATTACACACAGACCAGGGAACACATGTCAAGGAGGGGAAGGGAGGAAGAACAGTACCGGTTGACTTGGGGGAACAGGATATGCACTGCACATATAAACCCTGGCAGTGTATCCAGGCGACTGAGCACTTCCAAAAGCTGGTGACACACAACAAACACACATGTACCTACCCCCTTCCTGCTGCTGTCTCTCCTGTAACTGCCTATCCATCTCAGGGAAGACCACCGCCAGGACACGCTTCATTTGGTGGGTCAGGCGCCGGCGCCCGCCGTGGGGTCGTGGTGGTGAGTCCCCCAGCAGGACCCGGGCGATCCTCCTGGTCCAGCAACAGATGTCCTGCCAGCGTTTCCTCACTTGGGGCAGGTGCCGACTGCGACCCTCCACTGTATTCACGGCCCTGACGGCCCTCTTCCAAATTCTCCCCTTCTGGTAGGCGGCTACCTGTGAGGATGACAAAGTGAGACTACATCACTACACCTGCTCCATGTCACAGAGACACACATTTTAACATCTTTGATTTGTTGAACAGGGCATAGTATGCTGCCAACTAATAGCACCTTTGTCATAGGGACATTCGCCTCTGTGTAAGCGCCAATGCACTACATGGCATTGAAAGTACACAGGTGGCATGAGGGGTTCCACACACTCCCTGATCATGGCACACACTGTGCATTACAAGTAACACAAGGCTGATGGACAGCACCTCCAAGCAGTCACATTCCCCAGGCCACTGATGCAACCTCAGCAGAGTACACAGACACACACAGGCACAGATCATTCACCTGCCATCAGCAACAGTGGATACAAACCTCACTCTGCACATGTGCCACTTTCCTGGGGGGTATCACAGGCGTGGGGCTAGCCCAGCAAGTCAGACACACAGCACGGCTTACTTCTCACATCAGATGGGTAGAGCAGTTGCCTCCTCCATGCAGCTGTGGTGCAACACTCCACATAGACACTCACCCACATGATAAGGAACATTCACACACATCAATGTCCAGGGGGCATACACATCATTTGGACACTCTCACCACAGCTCCACTCAACTCACACACATCTGTGGGTACAGTCACCTGTCACACCGGGGGGACCACTGATTCACCTCAGGACTATAGAACAAGAATGCCCAAGAGGATCAGCCACGCTGAATGTGCCATGCACCATGCAGTGAATGTCACAGTAAGCACAATGCAAGTGAGGAGAGCACACATGAACCACATCATGCTCTGCATGAGAGACATAAGCCATTCCGCCCCCCTGGGACCCACTCTAAACAACATTGCATGTCTGTCACACCTGGACACAATGCCAGAAGTGACAGTCACAAAAAAGGGGCACAGTCAAAGGTAGTGGAGACAGCACTCACCTGCTCCCCTGGTCGACCATACAGGCTGGGGTACTGTGGGAGGATGACGTCCAGCAACGCCTCATTCTCTTCCTGTGTGAATGGCTGGGCCCTCTCCACAGACCTTGACATGGTGCCAGAGGAAGACAAGACAACAGCAGTGGTGTTGACTGACATGTTGTGCAGGCAAGTGCCCTCTCATGGGTTCTGCCTGACCTATATCTGCCTTGCTGGCCTATTTCATTTACAGGAGTACAGAGTGATTGGTCAGACTCATTTGCATCCTACGTTTCCTGCAATCCCTGTAAACATACACCAGTGACACCTAGGTGTACACACTGGTCATACACGTACGTGTACTACCGTAGTACACGTACGTGTACACACTGGTCGTACACGTATGTGTGTACGGTCCGTACACACGCGCGTACTCCTACCCAAACCCAATATAGTGATACAACTGTACACACGCCCTCAGAGCGTGTGTACGTTGCGTTTCACAGCTTACACCGGTGATAGGAGGCGCACACAAAAGGAATGGAGGTGCCTGACTCGCACAAGGCTGTACATCAAGTCATTGTCAGTGCAATCCTTCATGTGCAGGGCCTAGGTGTGTCAGGCAGTGATGTGGCACATGTCTCCTCATGTTTTAGCACAATAGATGTGTGGTGACCTGTGTACACATGTCATGTGTGATGGGGCACTATGTTGCACACTTCCCCTTCACACTTTGCACATGTCTGCATGTAGTACAAACGTGTCAAGCACTGCATCACTGGTATGGCACAGACCCCAACACCCGCAACTGTCCCCTGATGCCAGGTACACGGATAATTACACCTGACATCTAACTACCAGCGTGCCACGATGTGACTATGTCATGTGTGTGTCATGTGTTCCCATGAGCTTGCTGTTGGTGTTCCGTCAACTGCATCTGCTGTTGCTGCATCCAACATGTGTCTGTGTGTAGATGGGCATGGCACACAATTACGCACACCATGCCACATGTGGAATCCCACGTAACATTTGTCTGTATGCATCGAACATGGTATTTCGACCTGAGGACATATCTGCGTTGTCTCAATGTCTGTGTTATCAGTTTTGACATGTAACCCTTCATGGCAATGTGTGTGATCTGTACTTTTTAAATGACATGTGACATGTGCGTCTAGCTTGCCGAAAGCTGTCTGAATGAGATAACATCCTTCGAATGCAGATATGTGGATGTATGTCACTCCTGTAATGTGTCTGGCTGTTCACTTACACTGGCCCACAGCTAGTTTCATGGCATGTCATGTAGACCTTGACAATCAACGTTTGTAGCTGGCTCTTCGTAGGAGTATCACCTGGCTGGCATACGTGTCCTGGATGTATTGCACAGACCAGACTCTGTATTTTGCAGATGTGTATTAGCTGTTGAACATGTGCTCAGTTCATTGACATTGGTGTTGTAATGTACTCAATCTTCGTTATTCCTTCCAAATTTCTGCAGGGCACCGCCTCTCCCCCGACCAATGCCAGACTTGGGTGCCATGAGGGAACGTGACTGCATACGCCGTTACAGATTCACCCAACAGTTAATTGAGAACCTGACAAACAGGCTGGCACCACACCTCCAACCGCGACACAGTTATCCTACTGCGCTGACCCCCAAGATGAAGGTGATGGCAGCCCTACATTTGTTTGCCACTGGTACATTTCAATTCACCATAGCTGATGTGGGTGGCATGTCCCAGACCATGTTCAGCCGTGTCCTGCATGATGTTTTAGAAGCCATGTTGGAGCACCTGGATGAATTCATCCATTTTCCAACTCCTGAGCAGTTGACAGGTATCAAGGGTGAGTTCTATGCCCTGGGAGGGATACCCCATGTAATTGGGTCCATTGATGGGACACATGCGGCTTTGGTACCACCACAGTCACAGGAGGTAGCCTATCGAAAACGAAAACATTATCACTCCATTAATGCCCTTGTGGTGTGTCTACCTAACATGCTGATTTCCCATGTCTGTGCACGTTTTTCAGGGTCAGCACACGATGCCTACATCATGAGGCGTAGCAGGGTGCCAGAAATGATGCTGCGGCTGCACAACGAACGAGCATGTCTTGTTGGTGGGTATACTCTGTTTGTCCTGTATTTAGCGGTATCTTTGTATGTTACGGCATCTCCTGACCCACTTCTTTACATGCTGTTTCCATGTAGGGGACTCTGGCTATCCCAACATGCCATGGCTGATGACGCCTCTCTGCAACCCCAGAACAGCTGCAGATCACCGTTACAACAACGCCCATGGGCATACCAGGCGAGTGATTGAGAGGACGTTTGGCCTCCTGAAGAGCCGATTCCGTTGCCTCCACAAGACCGGCGGGTCCCTCCCATATGCACCGGTGAAGGTCTGCAAAATCTTCCTCGTGTGCTGCATGCTGCACAACATGGCAGTGGAGAAAGCTGTGCCACTCATCCTGGATCCCGATGAGCAGGAACATCCACCCGTGGAGGATGAGGGCCTTGGTCACGAGGCAAGTGAGGAGGAGGAGGAGGATGAGGATGAGGAGGAGGACATCCGGAGTCAGCTCATACGCAACTTCTTCTCATAATGGTGAGTCCCTGGGTCTGAGTGTGCACGCTTGGAGCCTTGTGTGGCATGTGTTGCAATGTGTGTGTCCAGCTGACTGTATGCGAAGTGACTTTGAGGTGTGTGCTGATGTGTCACTCGAGTGCTGATGTCATTCCACACATTTTAGCTGACACACTCAATTTTCAACTAGCATGTTGTCAACCTTATTCATGTAGAGTACATGACCATGCATGCGGATGACTATCTTTTTCCTGACTTCTTGTGTGTCGGTCATCCCCAGGCAGTTGCGCATGCTGTCTGCTCGTGGCATTGTTGTGCTCCTGCTATTCCTCATGAGTATTGCAACGTGTGCTGAATCAGCGTTACATGCACGGACATGTTGAAAAGTCTCCTTTGGGTAAGGATTGCAGCAAGGCATTTTGGGTGTGGTAGTTGTTTGTAATGTGTGGGCACTGCTCCTGTGCAGGTTTTGTTACTATGCATACATGTCGACTCACAATGGGGCACATGACATGTAGCATGACTCACATGAATTGATAGTCACACTTCGTGACAGTCATCTGTAATGGGATTGTGGATTGTGATAAAGGCCTCAATGTGTGTAAAACTTCCCTCTGAAACATACGGGATGCTACGGGTGGACATAGTGTGGGACATCCCCATGAGAGGCTCAATGGGGAATTGCAGCCTCTCCGTGTGCAGCAAGGGGTGTTTGGCTCACCCCCTTCACTAGTGTGCCAGTTCAATGGATTTACAGCATCTGTGGTGCGAAGGGGGTGTCCAGTGTAGGTCCCACATGTTCATCCAAAAGACCTGTGAGTCTGTTCATATTGATGCATTTCCATAGGTGTGAGCCTGAGTAATAAAGGTGTTCCTCACCCTCTAAGGTGCCTCATCTCTGTCAATGCAGGTCTCTTGCCACTGTGCATGCGGCATCTCTGGCATAGTTGTCAAAGATTGTGCATATGAGTCTATGTGTAGATTAGCAACATGCATGCTGTTCTTCATGTATTTGATTCTCTATTGTGCATGAAGTCCATGGCTGTGTATGTGTTTTGGCATGTTGGTCCCCACAACGGGCCGTCAACACCTGCTGAGGGTGTGTTTCCTGTGCGCAGCTCGGCCTTCAGTTTCCTGATCCGGTGTCAGTCATCTTTGGTGATTGTGCATCCATTGTCTCTGGGTGTGCCACGGAAAACCGGACACTCCTTCCTTTACATACACCTGTTGCAGTTGTCCTTTCTGACATCCTTGTCTTTGGGTGCAACTTGTGGCATAGTTTCCAGGACATGCCGCCTGCTGTTGTAGCCCCTGCAGCACCACCCCCTTTTGTACCGCGTTGTAGCCCCTGCAGCAAGGGCACACAAAGTTTCCGGAATTGGCAACACACACACATCAAAGATGCTCCTCCCTTCCTCCCTCAACCCATTCATTTGGATGTCATCAGCTTGTCTGTGCCACAGTTGGGGCCACGCGGTGCCAAAGGCTGGACCGTCTGCACATGCAACGTTCACATTGCACGACCCTCAGGTCCTTGCATGACCCACATCACACTACAGTCTGATGTTGCAGCCACCCTCCAAGCAATGTCCATCCACAAATCTACCGCCTGCTCTCAGGCATACACTAAGCACACACACAACACCTTTGCATGATGAGTGTGCAACTCCAACTGCCTACACAGCGCTGCCACGCCTTCCAGGCCCTGTCACACCAACCAGGTCATGTCCCTCCTACTCCCCACCGGCTCTGTACCCCAGCAAGGCCATGGGAGTGGAACTCAAGGCTTCTGCATGTAGTATGGTGTCATCGTCAGGCACATGGCACAGATATCATCTCTCAGCGTGTCAATCTACAATGTGTCCAGGACCCCCCTCTCCACCATCACATGCGCACAGCACCTCATCATCAGCTCGTATTCCATTGACAGCCAGGTGCTCCTCACCCTCACCAAGGACGCAGACATTGCCAGTTCTAATATTCAAGAATGCATGAGATCCATTGATGAATGGCTGAACATCAGCCACCTGAGGCTGGAGTTGTACAGGACTGAGGTCAACATCTGAGGATTGTCCCCTTACAGCTGGGTCAACTGCTTGTGTCCCACCCGCAAGAGCCCTGAACAAGCACCCAGTGTCCACACACAAAAGATGGTGTGCATCATGGATTGCTTGCTCACATTTGCCATGCTAATCACCAGCATCTGTGCCTCAGCCTGCAGCACCCTCTGCATTATGCACATGATCCCCAGATAGATCCACTCCAAGGAAAGACGGACCATCCCCCAGGTCCACGACAACATCCGTGTCAAATACTGCCCTGCCCTCTATGGAGCAGGCACATCCAAACTTCCAGGAAACTTGTCCACATCCAAGATGCATCTGCACACCTCAGCTTCAACATCCGGCGCACCAGGCACATCACCGTCCAGCAGAGATAGCTGCAATGGATCACTGTCTGCTGCAGGATGACCTTCACACTACACACCCACACTCAGGAGGCAGGCCACAACCCCGAACCCAAACCAACCTTGTACCACTGTCATCCGAGACCCTGTTTGGCCATCTCCGTGCATCCAACCTTGCCCTGGACACCATTCTTCACATCCACCTTACTGCAGGACATAGTCCTCCCACCTGGCCACACATACCTGGGACTCCCTCCCCGGGAACCTCCACATGAGCCATGACCTCTGCGCCTTAATGATACTCTTCAAAATAGGTCTGTCTGCACAGTATTGCAAGACCCCCTCAGCAGCTTGAGGACATCACAGGTGAGTATTGTGCTCCATGTCTGCATTGAATGATACATTGTGACCCATATGTGTCCTGTACCAGACTCAGATCCCAGGGTATGGGTGGGTGGAGTTAGTTCAACACTCATGCATAGTTTGACATTTACACACACATATGTTGTAGACTAATGCAAAATGACAGCAACATCTCATGAAAAAATAAAGATTTTTATTTGGGGTGGGGTACGTGTTTTGCTAGATAAACTAAGGTGCTCTACCGGGTGCATAGAATCCAAAGTTCTCAGGGGGAGATGGGATCCTATGCTTTGGAAGTCATTAGAGTCCAGACCACAGTGTTGGTCATCATTGGTCAGACTGTGACCAGCAAGTCCATGTGGCAGAGAATGTCATTGGATGAGGTGCTGCTGTTGCGCCAGAGGGCCAGGTGCCAGGCCAGGTGACCTGGGAGATGTGGATGGTCCGCTGACTCTCACGGTCTTTTCCGTGGACGACCCACCTTCCTGAGGGGACCCTCAGATGCAGGCCTTGACGATGCTCGTGATGCTCCTTTGGATGAATCCTCCTCCTCCTCCCTCCCTGTGGCTGGTGGTGGTCTTCGCCTGGTGGCACAGGGAGGGTTGCCCATGTTGTCGGCGATCCGACGGAGTGAACGGCTCATGTCCGTTTGCACTGCCAGGAGCTCAGCCAGTCTTGCCTCCATCCGTCCTTGGTGGTTTTGTTGTCTGGCATGTTGCTTGGCCTGCAGGTTCTTCATCTCGTTGAGGATCCCCTTCATCTCTGTGAGGCTCACCACTACCTGGCTGATGCCCCTGGTGTCACGCCGGTATGTGTCCAGGATGTGGCATATGTGTGACATACCGGTTCCCTCAGCTGGCTGGTCAGGATCGCGCCTCCGCCTGCCTCCACTCCCACCACCCCTGCCCACACGAGCCTGGCCTGCCATTGTGGGCACATCGGGTCTACGGGACCCCTGAGGGATGGCATTTGCGGGGTTGTCTGCCTCCTCCTGGGTGCCCGGAGAACCATGTCCCTCCTGGTCAGACTGGCTCTGTTGTTCAGTGCGAGCAGGGCTCCTGGGTGTCTCCTGGGATGTGGCAGGAATGGGGGTGGGGGTTGGCACAGATGTACCTGACGCAGGTGCTGCAGGGGCTTGGGCACCAGAGGGGCCAAGTTGGTCGGGGTCATCCACGGAGTGGTGAGAGTCATCGCTGCCGGTGGGATCATCTTCACGCTGAGCCTGGGACTGTGATTGTTCTCCCCCATTGTTGGGGGGAGGTCCATGACGTTGCCCTGTGTGTGAGAGAGAGACAATGTTAATGCTGTTTCATGCCACATCCATGTTTCATACATATTCAAGTTGTCACAGTTCCTCCAGGTAGTTGGATGTGCCTAGCATTCCTCTCAATGTACACTTGGGGATGGGTATGTTGCGGGGGACAGATTGATATGTTCTCCTGAGTGTTTGACCAGTAGAATTTTGGCTAGGAGGCTTATTTGGCTATGGATTGGTCTTGTTGTGTCACATGTCCATTGTGAGAGTGGGTAAATCCGTTGCCTGCCCCGGGGGTGTGTGCTTGTGTAAGTGGGGGTGTGGGACTGGGCCTGCTGTTGGGTGTAGTGTGATTTGTCATTGGGTCACCCAGGTGATGTGTCTGTCCCCTCATGGTGCATGCTGGCATGACAGTGAGTGTGAGTTCCTGTGCTAGATATCTGAGCTTGTGGAGTTGGTGTTTGAGTGTACAGTGGTCACAGGAGGGCCTTGTGCTGCATACAGCAGGGCAAAGTGTCAGCTACCTTGTCAGTACTTTGCCAGTCCCTGTGTATTGGGCATGGTGCATGGGTATGTACCTAGGCCATATGGGCTGAGGTCATTGGTGTCTGCTTCTGAGTTGCACAATGTATTGTGTGAGCCCCACCCTCCCAGCATCCCGGACATCCAGTCTTGGGTTTGTGGTTGGTATGGCCTGGGACATGGCATTGCCTTTATTTGTGAATGGGGCATGGAGACGTTAGTGGCATGAGCGTGGTTTTTGAGTGTGGTTGTGTGCAGTGAGGGCTTGGGGGAAGTTGCGTGCATTTGGTGTATTTGTGGTGTGGATGCCCTTCCCCCCATGTTACGTGAGTTGTTTGTGTACTCACCAGGCTCTGCGACTCCTTCGACTCCGTGTACTCCCACCGGCGGAAGCAGGGCCATCACCTTCTCCTCCCAGGGATGGTAATGTACGGATCTGCGGGGCAGCCCACCTCCAGTGATGTTACTCTGGGCATATCCCTCGGTCATTTTCCTCTTGACTGCCCTCCGCAGATCGTGCCACCTGGCTTGGCATTCATGCCTGGTTCTTCGGATGGGAGCAACAGCATTCACCTTATCGACGATCCTCTGCCACAGGCTAGTTTTTTGGGCTATGCTTGTCTGTCTGACCAATGTTCCAAACAGCTGTGGCTCGACTCTGATGACTTCGTTGACAAGGAGGTCCAGCTCCGTCCTTGTTAACTTTAGATTCTTGTCTGTCGGCATGGTGTGGGGTGTGGGTGTGGATGGTTGTGGGTGTGTGGGTGTGAATGTGACGGTGTGTGTGGGAATGTGAAGAGGAGGAGGTTGTGTGAAGGTGTGTGAGTGAAGGTGTAGTTAAGGTGTAAGTAAGGTGCAGTTGTTTGTCTGTGGGGTCTTGCAGCAGTGGGTCTGTTGCAAAGGCTCATGGGTTGTGTGTGCGGGCCCTTTTTATTGGTCCATTTGTGGGTGTGGCTGGGTTTGATATTTTGGTGGGTGTGTTATAAGAGGTCGTTGTGATTTTGGGCCTCTGTTTGGATGTGGCAGGTCAGTCATTGAGATGTATTTTGTCATGTAGATGTGTTTTGTGGTGTTGTGCGAGTCTAATTGACCCTCCTTGTGCTGTTTTACAGTGTCCTGGTTCTCTACGAGTCTTTTTCGCGTAGGTGAGGTCCATACATATGCGATGCTGGGTGAGGGTGCTGGGGTACGGTGTTGTGGTGCAGCGCGTACAGGTGCGGGGCTGGGGTACGTGCCTGGGGTACGGCGCGTACAGGTGCGGGGCTGGGATACGGGCCTGGGGTGCGGCGCGTACATGCACAGGGCTGGGGTATGGGCCTGGGGTGCGGAGCGTACATGCACGGGGCTGGGGTACGGCCCTGGGGTGTGGCGCGTACATGCACGGGGCTGGGGTACAGTGCGTACAGGTACGGGACTGGGGTACTGGCCTGGGGTGCGGCGCGTACATGCACGGGGCTGGGGTACAGGCCTGGGGTGCGGTGCGTACAGGTACGGGGCTGGGGTGCGGCACGTACAGGTGCGGGGCTGGGGTATGGGCCTGGGGTGCGGCGCGTACATGTACGGGGCTGAGGTACGGGCCTGGGGTGCAGTGCTTACATGCACGGGGCTGGGGTATGGGCCTGGGGTGCGGTGCGTACAGGTACAGGGCTGGGGTATGGGACTGGGGTGCGTTGCGTACAGGTACGGGGCTGGGGTACGGGCCTGGGGTGTGGCACGTATATGCAGGGGGCTGGGGTACAGCCCTGGGGTGCGGCGCATACATGCACGGGGCTGGGGTACGGCCCTGGGGTACAGCGCGTACAGGTACAGGGCTGGGGTATGGGCCTGGGGTGCGGTGCTTACATGCACGGGGCTGGGGTATGGGCCTGGGGTGCGGTGCGTACAGGTACAGGGCTGGGGTATGGGCCTGGGGTGCGTTGCGTACAGGTACGGGGCTGGGGTACGGGCCTGGGGTGCAGCGCGTACAGGCACTACGGGCCTGGGGTATGGTGCATACAGGTACGGGGCTGGGGTACGCACCTGGGGTGCGGCGTGTGCCGGTGCGGGGCTGGGGTACGGGCCTGGGGTACTGTGCGTACAGGTACGGGGCTGGGGTACGGGCCTGGGATGCGGTGCGTACAGGTGCGGGGCTGGGGTACGGGCCTGGGGTACAGTGCGTACAGGTACGGGGCTGGGGTACGGGCCTGGGGTGCGGTGCGTACAGGCACTACGGGCATGGGGTACGGCGTGTACAGGTGTGGGGCTGGGGTACGGGCCTGTGGTACGGTGCATACAGTTATGGGGCTGGGGTACGGGCCTGGGGTGTGGCGCGTACAGGCACTACGGGCCTGGGGTATGGTGCGTACAGGTACGGGGCTGGGGTACAGTGCGGACGGGGGGGTACGGTGCTGACATATGCGGGTGGAGGAGGGGCTGTACGACTTGTATCCGGGCACAAGTTTACCCATGTACATGTGTGCTACTGCGTTCGCTCCGTACGGGGCCTTTTACATGCGGTTGTGTATTCGGACGGGCGGTACGGATCGTACTTGCGCACTCGGACTTCTGTTTTATGATTTGCATGTAAAAATGTCCGGCTCCCTCTCGTACACTTTTCCTGACGCTATTCGGACGTAAAAATGTCCGGCTCCCTCTCGTAACCTTTTCCCGACGCTATTCGTATGTATTTTTCACGTACGTATCGTACTTCGCCATTTGTACGGTACTTGTACGATTCGTACGTGAAAATATACGGATACGCAAATTCATTTTACCGGATCAGAATCGGCACCTATATGTGGCAAATATTTGTAATAAAAGTATTGCCTGCCATAATTCTAAGGTGCCCTCATTTCGGGTTATTTCACTAGGAAATAATCACATATAGTATGACAATAAATTAATCAGGGCGAAAAACAGTACTAGCATTTAAAAGAGCATAATGCATAGTAAATAGATAGTCAAAACAAATAATTGATTAAAAAGTCAGTTTCTCCAGAGGCGTGATACCAAACACTGAATACATAACTCAGGTACAGCTAATCATTAGACAATAGGGCCTAGGTACAGAATGGGTCCATGGATGCGTACTTTTTACTGATTGCCAATAATATAGGGGGGTCCTTAAGAAGAAACCCCATTTCCTTTGTGCAGAGCCATGGTCTGTACTATTTAAGATAATTTCAAAAGTGCTCTGCGCGTACACCACATGGAAAAAAGGAATCCTGCTACTGAGTATACTATCGGAGTGCTACAGTCATGTTTTAGAATCCTGAAGGCCTCAGAGCAACTCCTGGTTCCCAAGTTTCTGTTAATCTATACCAAACAGCGCATTCTTGCCTTATGATATATGGGGCAACTAAAAAACACGTGAAGGACTATCTCTGCGGGGCAGTCGCATGCCGGGCATTTCAAAGATTGCAAACCCCCCCATTTGTGTGTAAAAGAGCGAAGAGGCAGTGACCCATATCTGAATTGAAGAAAGAGCTTTCTTGCAGCTGCCGGCTTGATATTATCCAAGGCTGGCACAAAGTTATATCTTTGATTTCTACAAAAGCTGAGGTCAACTTGCCTATTAGGGTGTTGTGGTGGAGCTGTGCTAGATTGAACTCCCCGTAATGGACTTTTAATGATTTCCTTGAAAGCGAGGAGCAGGCGAGCTCCGGGTCACCCCAGAGATCATCCCGCCCCAAACTAGCTGTCATGTGCTGTATGTATGCAAGCCACGGACCTTACCCGCCCCCCATAGATTCATCACCTCTTTTAGTTCCTCCCTGTACACTGCAAGTTCTGGAGTGACCCACAGACGCCGCCAATATAAAAGAGGTCTGAGATTAGATTCTTTGGCGATTACCCTTGTTGCAGTGCGGAACGTCAAATTCCCTTCTCGGCACAGACCAACTACCTCAGCATCAAATTCACTCAAATACATTCATTGGTGGGGCCCATAACACCAATATACTTACACTCCGTTGATCTGTTTTCTGAGGGAAATACGCTTCCAAACGCTGACATGAGAGGAATACCTTTACCCTACTCTAAGCACATTGACCTCAGACCTAAGATATCCCTCTCATAAGGAGATGGATCATTTAGTTGTTTGAAGGTTTAGATTCACAGTCATTTATCAGTCTTCAAATCCCATTAAATTTTCTTCTTAAAATAATCGACACAACACATTTGTCAATTAATCAAATATTCTTTATCTAAGAAATATTGCAAGAAACGTTAGAAATCATCATCAGCATTTCAAAGCATCATATTTACCTATTCTGGCTAAAGTCGTCCTCTAAATCAGTCAGTCAAGAAGTATTTTATTCAGCAAAGTTAGGAAGCAAATCAGTCTCTCAAAGATTCAGGATAACAGCTGTCCAGCAGTGTCACCGTCCTCTCCGTCAGCATAACGTCAGGAAATCGAGTTCGTCAAAGAAGAGCGTGTCGTGACAGTTCAATTCCCTACCTACTTTTATAATGAAAATAATGTCAAAAAGTATCAAGATCGGGGTTTAGAAAGTCCTGATTGGTCCACTTGGGGTCGCGGGGTACAGTTCTCAGGGTGTCAAACAATGAAGTCATCCAACTTGCTTGTTCCGGCTTTTAAATTGAGCTTTGTCTTTGGTCTTGGATAGGTTCCCGGAGCGTCATTGAAGGGTACATGTTCTCCCGGGGTCAGGTCCAGGCCACTGCTGCTGGCGGTGACGCCTGTGCACTTCACCCAGAACCTCGTGTTGTCAGGGCAGTCACGTTTAACGTCTCATTCAGCCATCTTGTTTAGGCCGAAATGGTAAACTTAAGCAAAAGAAACACAAAAACATAATTAAAACATAAAAATGGATAGAAAAATTTTATCCCCTTGCTAATACCCATATTTGTGTGTATTTATCTAGCAGAAGCAACACTCAGAGCGATTTATACTCACTGAATAAAGCACAAATCACAAATACATCACCAAAGCAACATATAACATGCAATATTCTAGTTTTCTACTATTAATATGCATACTCAAGTCAGTTTACAATTAATATAGCCATGTAAAGTGCTATTCCCACGTGTAATTCTTTTGTTAATATAATTGGTGAGTTATCACTTCAAACAGATTAATAATATTACAATTAATTGATTATTCAGATTAATATAAACATGCAGAATGGGGGGGTATACAAAATTTTGTATTACCCGCTCCAGCAATCCCACCTTTGGTGATTATATCACCACACTAATTAAAAAATTTGTATCCCTTTTACGGAAATTTTAATTGATTTCTTGTTTCGTTCATATTTCAGTTTCCCCTGTTTCTTCTCTTTTTGCTGTTTTATACATGCTATCCTTTAACTCTTCTAGTTCTATTTCTTCGAATTCTCTTTCTTGTTTCTTATCCCTTTTTCTTGAGATTTCTCTTTTTATTCTTTTCTGATTTTTCTTCTTTCTACAACAAATACAACCTAGTCTAATTATTAATACTAAAGTAATCACACATGTTAATGGAAATAATATCTTACCTATAAATGTACTACCTAGTTTTACTACAAAGTCCTTAATAGCTGATATTTTCTTACCCCAGACACCTTCAACCTCCAGTGGTACAATTTCGTCATGCAATTCTGTAATGTTTTTAATATAAATTTTTAAATCTCTACTTTCATCAGGAATGTAAGTACAACAATGTTGAACTTTCAGCATTCCACAGACTCCACCCTCTTTTGCCAATAAAATATCAAGGGCAAGTCGATTTTGCATTACCATAGCACGCATGGCAATCCTCCAGCGGTGCTTGTTGACAAGCGATCCACTACTGTTGAAAGTTTTCTAATTTTGTTCGCATTCAGAGATATTCCCACTGCGGGTATCAGTGCTCCAAAAATGTCACCCACAATTTCAGTCCAAGATTCTCTCTTACTACGTGCTAAATAACTACCTAGACTATGTACACCATCTTCTCCTCTATCCATGTGAAAAATCTTTGGAAAAACCAGGCCAACATAAAGGTGCCGATTCCGAACCGTTAAAAATAATTTGCGTACGACCGGTATCCGTATTTTTTTACGTACGAGTCATACAAGTACCGTACAAATGGCCAAGTGCGATTCGTACGTGAAAAATAACTACGAATAGCGTCGGGAAAAGTGTAAGAGAGTGCGTCGGAAACTTTTTACATCCGAATATCGTCCGGAAAAGTGTACGAGTGTGAGCCGGACATTTTTACGTGCAAATCGTAAAACACAAGTCCAAGCGCGCAAGTACGATCCCGACCGTCCGTCCGAATACACAATCACATGTAAAATGGCCCGTACGGAGCCAACGCAGTAGCACACATGTACACGGGTAAACTTATGCCCGTGTACGAGCCGTACAGCCCCCCCCACCACCCAATATGTCAGCACCGTACACCACCCTGTCCGCACTGTATCCCAGCCCCGCAACTGTACGCGCCGTACACCCCCATGTACGCGCCGTACCCCCCATGTACGTGCCGTACCTCCGCAGGTACATGCTGTACCCCCGCATGTACGCGCCCTACCCCCCCATGTACGCGCCTTACCCCACCTGTCCGCACTGTACCCCAGCCCCGCAACTGTACGCACCATACCCCCATGTACGCGCCATACCTTCGCATGTACGTGCCGTACCCCCGCATGTATGTGCCGTACCCCCGCATGTACGTGCCGTACCCCCCTATGTACGCGCCTTACCCCCCTGGCCGCACTGTACCCCAGCCCCACAACTGTACGTGCCATACCCCCCATGTACGCACCACACCCCCCATGTACACGCCGTACCTCCGCATGTACGCGCCGTACCCCAGGCCCGCACGTGCACGCACCATACCCCCACCGCATGTATGCGCCGCACTCCAACACCGTACCCCAGCACCCTCACCCAGCATCTCGTATGTATGGACCGTACCTACGTGAAAAAGACTCTTACAGAACCAGGATACTGTAAAACAGCCCAAGGAGGGTCAATTAGACTCGCACAACATCACAAAACACATCTACATGACAAAATACATATCAATGACTGGCCTGGCACATCCAAACAGGCAAACAGAGGACCAAATCACAACCACCTCTTATAACACACCCACCAAAATTCAAACACAGCCACACCCAAAAATGGACCAATAAAAAGGGCCCACACACACAACCCATGAGCCTTTGCAACAGACCCACTGCTGCCAGACCCCACAGAGAAACAACTCTACATTACTGATACCTTCACTACACCTTCACTCACACACCTTCACACAACCTCCTTCACAAACATCCCCCTCTTTACATTCACACACACACCGTCACATTCACACCCACACACCCACAACCATCCACACCCACACCCACACCCCACACCATGCCCACAGACGAGAATCCAAAGTTCACAACAGCGGAGCTGGACCTCCTTGTCAACGAAGTCATCAGAGGCGAGCCACAGCTGTTTGGAACATTGGTCAGACAGACCAGCATAGCTGAAAAAACTGGCATGTGGCAGAGGATTGTCGATAAGGTGAATGCTGTTGCGCCCATCCGAAGGACCAGGCGTGAATGCCAAGCCAGGTGGTACGATCAGCGCAGGGCGGTCAAGAGGAAAATGAACGAAGAATATGCCCAGAGTAACATCACTGGAGGTGGGCCGCCCCGCAGACCCGTACACTACCATCCCTGGGAGGAGAAGGTGATGGCCCTGCTACCGCCGGTGGGAGTACATGGAGTCGAAGGAGTCGCAGAGCCTGGTGAGTACACAAACAACTTACGTAACATGGGGGCAATGGGGTCCACACCACATATTCACCAAATGCACGCAACTTCCCCCAAGCACTCACCGCACACAACCACACTCAAAAATCACATTCATGCCACTAACGTCTCCATGCACCCTTCACAAATCAAGGCAAGGCCATGTCCAAGGCTACAACAACCACAAACACAAGACTGGATGTCCGGGAGGCTGGGAGGGTGGGCCCCACACAACACATTGTGAAAATGAGACGCAGACACCAATGCCCTCAGCCCATATGGCATAGGTACATACCCATGCACAATGCACAGGACTGGCAAAGTACTGACAAGGTAGCTGACACTTGGCCCTGCTGTATGCAGCACAAGGCCCTCCTGGGACCACTGTACACTCAAACACCAACTCCACAAGTACAGGTATCTAGCACAGGAACTCACACTCACTGTCATGCCAGCATGCACCATGAGGGGACAGACACATCACCTGGGAGACCCAATGACAACTCACACTACACACAACAGCACGCCTGGTCACACCCCCAACACTAGCACACACCCCCAGGGCAGGCAACGGATTTACACACTCCCACAATGGACATATGACACAACAAGACCAATCCATAGCCAAATAAGCATCATAGCCAACAATCTACGGGTCAAACACTCAAGAGAACATCCCAATCTGTCCCCCGCGACATACCCATCCCCAAGTGGACATTGAGAGGAATGCTAGGCACATCCAACTACCTGGAGGAACTGTGTCAACTTGAATATGTACGAAACATAGATGTCGCATGAAACACCATTAACATTGTCTCTCTCTCACATACAGGGCAATGTCGTCGATCTCCCCCCAACACTGGGGGGGAAGAATCACAGTCCCAGGCTCCGCGTGAAGATGATCCCACCGGCAGCGACGACTCACACCACTCGTGGATGACCCCGACCAACCTGGACCCTCTGGTGCCCAAGCCCCTGCAGCACCCGTCAGGTACATCTGTGCCAACCACCCCCCCCTTCCTGCCACATCCCAGGACACACCCAGGAGCCCTGCTCGCACTGAACAACAGAGCCAGTCTGACCAGGAGGGACAAGGTTCTCCGGGCACCCAGGAGGAGGCAGGCAACCCTGCAAATGCCATCCCTCAGGGGTCCCGTAGACCCGATGTGCCCACAAGGGCAGCCAGGCTCAAGTGGGCAGGGGTGGTGGGAGTGGAGGCAGGCGGAGGCGCGAACCTGACCAGCCAGCTCAGGACACCGGTATGTCACACATATACGCAACATCCTGGACACATACCGGCGTGACACCAGAGGCATCAACCAGGTCGCGTCGAGACTCTCAGAGATGCAGGGGACCCTCGATGAGATAAAGAACCTGCAGGTCAAGCATCATGCCAGTCATCAACAACACCAAGGATGGATGGAGGCAAGACTGGCTGAGCTCCTGGCGGTGCACAGGGACATGAGCCAATCACTCCATCAGATCGCCCAAAGCATGGGCAACCCTCCCTGTGCCACCAGGCGTAGACCAGCACCAGACACAGGGAGGGAGGAGGAGGATTCGTCTGACGGAGCGTCCCAAACATCGTCAAGGCCTGCATCTGAGGGTCCCCGGAGGAAGGTGGGTCGTCCACGGAAAAGACCGTGAGAGTCAGCGGACCATCCACATCTCCCAGGTCACCTGGCCTGGCACCTGGCCCTCTGGTGCAACAGCAGCACCTCATCGAATGACATTCTCTGCCACATGGACTTGCAGGTCACAGTCTGACCAATGATGACTAACGCTGTGCCCTGGACTCTGATGACTTCCAATGCCAAGGATACCATCTCCCCCAGTGAACTTTGGATTCTATTCCCCCGGTAGAGCACCTAATTTCATCTACCAAAACACGTACCCCACCGCAAATAAATATATTACTTTGGTAATGAGACGTTCCTGTCATTTTGCATTATTCAACAACATATGTGTGTGGAAATGTCAAACTATGCCTGAGTGTTGAACTAACTCCAGCCATCCATACCCTGGGATCAGAGTCTGGTACAGGACACACATGGGTCACAAGGTATCATTCAATGTAGGCATGGAGCACAACACTCACCTGTGATGGCCTCTGGCTGCTGAGGGGGGGCTTTCTAAACTGTGCGGACAGACCTATTTGGGAGATTATCATCAAGGCGTAGAGGTCATGGCTCATGTGGAGGTTCCCGGGGAGGGAGTCCCAGGTATGTGTGGCCAGGTGGGAGAACAATGTCCTGTATGCTGGAGTACGGTGGATGTGAAGAACGGTGGCCAGGGCAAGGTTGGATGCACGGAGATGGCCCAACGGGATCTAGGATGACAGACGTACAAGGTTGGTTTGGGGTCGGGTTGTGGACTGCCTCCTGAGTGTGGGTGGGGAGTGTGGAGGTCATCCTGCAGCAGACAGTGATCCATTGCAGCTATCTATGGTGGACGGTGAGGTGGCTGGGATGCAGGGTGTTGAAGCTGAGGTGTGCAGAGGCACCCTGGATGTGGACGAGTTTCCTGGGAGTTTGGATGTACTTGCTCCGTAGAGGGCAGGGCAGTATTTGACACGGATGTTGTCATGGACCTGGGGGATGGTCTGTCTTTTCTTGGAGTGGATCTATCTGTGGATCATGTGCATAATGCAGAGGGTGTTGCAGCATGAGGTACAGATGCTGTGGACTAGCATGGCAAATGTGAGCGAGCCAAACATGATGCACACCATCTTGTGTGTGTGGCCACTGGGTGCTTGTGCAGGGCTCTTGCGGGTGGGACACAAGCACTTGACCCAGCTGGAAGGGGACAATCCGGAGATGATCACCTCAGTCCTGTACAAGTCCAGCCTCAGGTGGCTCGTGTTCAGCCATTCATCAATGGATCTCATGCATACTTGAATGTTGGAACTGCCAATGTCTGTGTCTTTGTTAAGGGTGAGGAGCACCTGGCTGTCAATGGCATACGAGCTGATGATGAGGTGCTGTGCGCATGTGATGGTGGAGAGGGGGGTCCTGGACACTCTGTAGATTGACATGCTGAGAGATGATACCTGTGCCATGTCCCAGACGATGACACCATACTACATGCTGAAGCCTTGAGTCCCACTCCCATGCCCTTGCTGGGCTACAGAGCCGGTGGGGAGTATTAGGGACGTGACCTGGTTGGTGTGACAGGGCCTGGAAGGCAAAGCAGTGCAGTGTAGGCAGTTGGAGTTGCACACTCAGCATGCAAAGGTGTCGTGTGTGTGCCCAGGGTATGTCTGACAGCAGGCGTAAGATGTGAGGATGGACATAGCTCGGAGTGTGGCTGCTACATCAGACTGTAGTGTGATGCAAGGACAGGATGGTGGTGCAATGTGCACCTTGCATGTGCTGATGGTCCAGCCTTTGGCACCGCGTGGCGGCAACAGTGGCATACAGCAGTTACAGCAGCAGGAAGGGGGTAGGTACATGTGTGTTTGTTGTGTGTCACCAGCTTTTGTAGCTGCTCATTCGCCTGGATACACTGCCAGGGTATATATGTGCAGTGCATATCCTGTTCCCCAAAGTCAACCTGTGCTGTTCTTCCTCCCTTCCCCTCCTTGACATGTGTTACCTGGTCTGTGTGTTATCACTATTGCACATGGTCATCTAGGCTGCCAGTTAATCAAGGTGCACACTGCTTTCAGCATAATGTGTGGGGTGGTCTGCCTGTGCCCTGTCCTGTTCAGTCATTTGGGGGTGCATAATTGTTGGCACTGATGCTGAATCTCAACATAGGAGTGTGAGGTTTCAGATGAACAGACTTGCAGCATGCATTACCAATGTTGTGGCCTCAGACATGATGTGCATGAGTGGGATATATGCATAGTGCCGGGATGGTTGCTCCTGCTACAGTCAGCTCATTGCAGGACCATGGAGCAGTGTGCGCACTACAGTCCCCTGACACAGCCTGCCCTCCTACTCATGTGTGTCATCCAACACTGTGCACATTCACTGTGGGTTCAGCATGGCTCTGCCTCTGTGGCACTGTTCCCTGGCTTAGGTAGTATTTTTCACATGTGTGATACATTTGTCCACTGGACAGGGATACACCAGTTTGCTTGTGCATACTCACACTGGGCAGTGCCTGTGTGGCTATTCACAACAATCTGTTGATGTTTGTTTGTGACCAATATGTTTTGGCAGCCCTACAAGGTGATGTTGTGTTAATGAAGCTAGTTTTCAAGCACAGTTATTGTAACCCTGAATAAGAGGTGTCACTTCTTGATCGGTATCAGTCACATTGACTCAGGTATGGGTGTGTGTGTGCGGGAGGGGCATACATGTTCAACCCTGATGTTTCATTGCCAGTAGTGACTTGTGTGTGATGATTCGCAGTACAGAAAGTCACCGTGCAGTGCCCCCATGATGTTGGCCAGTGCTTAATGTTTGTGCTTCGTAGACTGTGTCAGTTTTTGACAATCATGTATCCTGCTTGTACATTTTTTACACCTGTGTGTGGTTCAGATGCTACACAGTTGTGACTTTGTGTGCTGACATCTGTGGGTACATTCTGGCTTGCCATGAGGGTGTCCCCACAGTACAGCTAGGCCTGGGTGTGGACATGTGTGCCACTCCAGATGTCAGTCAGTAGGTCATATGTGTAGCCAACTGTGTAATCAGGTGACGGATAGCCATGTGACATATGACATTATTCAAGTTGTTACTCAGAGAAATTGTCCCTTGGCAATCACTTCACCTGTCAACATGTCTCAATGTTTCATATGCTTGACCTTGTTGTTTTGTTGTAAAGGACAATAATGTGCCTGCATGACAGATGTCTCCCAAGGAAGTGCACAAGACACCACCTTTACACTTTCCAGGGACCCGCTGGCACATTTTAAAGTAAGGCACAGTTTGAACAAAACTTGTTTAGAGTTCATACATATACATGTTCCCACAGTGTGGTTGCATTTGGGTTAGTCCTTGGTTGTTGCTGATACCAACTTACGAGTGTCAAGTCATCCAGACCACCGTGGTGCCATGTATATGTACTTACTGATACGCCATTTCTGCCTAACAGTGGCTTATTTGAATGAGTCTGGCAGCTCAGACAATGACTGTGTACATGTAGTTTGGTGTGCACCTCCTTGTGTGACTTCTGTTATACAGACACATGTGTGTTCTGTTCACAAAGTGGCACATTCACACATTCTAGACATGTCCATTGTGTAAAGGGTTGTGATTCTCCAGGAATTGCAATGTATTTCTTTGGGGTTTCCTAAGTACTCACAGGTCTCTCAGTGTGGGGGCACCTTCTGCATTGGCATGTGGTATTTGGCCTTGGGTGCGACATTACAGTTGGGTTCACAGTGAACAAGAGGTGGCATGCCCTCATAGTCTTGCTGTGCTCAACTGATCCCAGACACTAGCTTCTCAGGATCTTGGGATTTCAAGTTAACTGCTGTTGTGTCCTAATTTTTTTTTCAAAGTGGCATGGTGGGTCAACCAACTGGGGAGTGCAGGGCTTACATATGTGGGGAGTATTCTAGATGTTACTCATGATGCCTTTCCTGTTATGCACTGTAGCCAATTTTGTTTGGACTCATGTGTCAGATGTATACAGGTAACTGATTTTTTCTTGTCTCTTCACCTTGCCCACAGCATCATCGGAGGACACCGAGGGAGACACCGGCATGGACGTGGAGGAGGGATCGAGCACTGGTGCCACCACTGCTGAGGAGTCGGCGGAATCTAGTGGCACGGAGGGCGAGGGGAGTGAGGCGGAGGACCTGCCCAGTACCAACACTGACTACGAGGCTGACAGGTCCGAGGCTGAACTCCCTGAGGGGGCAGCGGCTACTCCAACAGCTGGCAGCAGCACTCCATCCGTTCCCATCACCGCCCTCCCACTTGCTCAGGTCCCTTCTGTCCGTACTAGGCGACCACATGTCTCCTTCGTGCCAGGCACCGCACCCCCTGCCCCTGTCCCCCCTGCTGCCCTCACTGCCAAGTCTGTGGACATTCAGCGGCAGTTGCAAGTTGGGCAGACATCAATCCTGACTGTCTTCCATGGCCACACCAGACTGCTGACCCTGATGGCGTCGTACATGGAGGACATTTCATCAGCGATGTCTGACCAACGGATGTTGCTGAGGTCCCTGGACTCATCACTGACGGCAGTAGTGAGTCACCTGCAGCGCTGCGTCCCCCCGTACCCCTGCCCCATCCGCAAGTCCCACACCCATGCCTGTCCCAAGCACACCAAGACATCCACACATACGCACCCCACCAGACACAAGCAGCACACCACCACGTAAGGGCAAGCGCACACCTCCTGACTCACATACTCAGGGGGAGGCAGGCACACCCACTGGGTCTGAGGCACACAGGCAGGCACGCAGCCACAGTCCGCGTCCACATGACTCACTCCCCAGTCCCTCCGATGTTACTCCCCTTGGCTCCCCTGCCCCAGATTCGGAGAAGGAGGCCTACTTTGCTGGGCTGGGCCTCAGCCCCACTAGTTCACCTGGCCGGAAACGGTCAAGGCACTCCACGGGTAAGGGAGTTAAGTCCCCCAGCCAGTCCACCATCTCCCCCAGTAGCGCTGCAACCCATCCCTCCCACCCCCCCCCCTCCTTGGGGCCTGTTGTTTCTCCGGGTGCAGGGGAGACGCTTGAAGAACTGGCAGAAGCGTGCAGCGCCGAGCTCACCTCCACCTTTGGCACTGCCCCACTCCCTGTGGTGGAGTCGTCCGTCCCTGTACCCACAACACCTACCCTTCCCCCTCCTGTCCCTGCGGTGCCTGGTCCTTCCCCACATGATGCCCCCCCCAGTCGACGACACAGAGTCTTCTGATGTGCAGACTAGCTAGGGGAGACGCATGGCCATGTCTCCCCCCCCAAGGACTGATGATATGGACTGGCTATTGGCCTTTGTGAATAGTCTCGTTTACACATTATTATTTTCATGCTGAATAAAGCATTTTCTATTTTCGTTAGAAAAGTCTTGCATTTCAGGTATTGATGTTGATGCTGATGCTACAGGAGTTGGGGTTGTGGGCATGTGTTATGTTTCAGGGAAATGTTGTAGTCTGCTGCTCATGGGGTGGAACCTGGTATCTGCGTGCCATCACAAGGTCTGCAAAGATTCTTTGTCGTGTATGCTCTTTGTGTTTGGAGACATTGTCCCAAGGAGTGTTCCTTCCTCTGTGGCACCTGACATCTTCCCTGCAGAGAGTTGCACAATTGTTGTGTTGACCTGTGTCTACATTTCCTTTGTTGGGATCCCTTCAACTCTGGCCATGCCTGCTCAGCAATGTCTCCGGCTGCATCGTCTGTGCCATCCTTGCTACTCACCGTACTTGTGTATTGAGGATGTTGAAATGCCTTAATGGATAAATTGTCCCTTTTCCGCACAATGCATGTGTGTAATCCCAGCCTAGCACACATATGGTACTTGTTCTGCAGGGTATTTGGGCACCTGACTGACAATTGTGGGCATTGTATCTGTGGGAACTCCACCCTATTCCTTCCATGAGAGACAACATCTTGGTGGCTGTCGCGGCACCTGTACATTCCTATCAGTCCTGGGATGTGCGTGACAGTGTGTGTTCCCTTTGGCTCTCTTAGTTTAGTAGGCATTGACATGACCATACAGTCTTGTGGCATGATCTCTGTGTGTGTATTGTGCTGCATCTGCCAGGGGTGGGTATGCATGTGTGATTTGTCCTCACACCCACATGTGGTGTGTCATGCAGTGGGGGAAAGACATCCATCCTCATGGGAGTGGGACACTGCTGTCAGTGATGTGTTGTTATGGCACTATCGACATAGTCCAAATGTCGGGATGCGTACATACACCCATGGAGTTGGGATCATCTGATAATGATGTACACACCCCCATGTCTGTGTCCACTGCTGGTATTCCTCTGCACCCACCCCCATGTCTCTGTCCACTGCTGGGAGTGATGGGCACCCACCCCTCACATGTCCCTGTCCACTGCTGGTATTCCTCTGCACCCACCCCCATGTCTGTGTCCACTGCTGGTATTCCTCTGCACCCACCCCCATGTCTGTGTCCACTGCTGGTATTCCTCTGTACCCACCCCCATGTCTCTGTCCACTGCTGGGAGTGATGGGCACCCACCCCTCACATGTCTGTGTCCACTGCTTGTATTCCTCTGCACCCACCCCCATGTCTCTGTCCACTGCTGGGAGTGATGGGCACCCACCCCTCACATGTCCCTGCCCACTGCTGGTATTGCTCTGCACCCACCCCCATGTCTGTGTCCACTGCTGGTATTCCTCTGCACCCACCCCCATGTCTCTGTCCACTGCTGGGAGTGATGGGCACCCACCCCTCAAATGTCCCTGTCCACTGCTGGTATTCCTCTGCACCCACCCCCATGTCTCTATCCACTGCTGGGAGTGATGGGCACCCACCCCTCACATGTCCCTGTCCACTGCTGGTATTCCTCTGCACCCACCCCCATGTCTGTGTCGACTGCTGGTATTCCTCTGCACCCACCCCCATGTCTCTGTCCACTGCTGGGAGTGATGGGCACCCACCCCCTCACATGTCCCTGTCCACTGCTGGTATTCCTCTGCACCCACCCCCATGTCTCTGTCCACTGCTGGGAGTGATGGGCACCCAACCCTCACATGTCCCTGTCCACTGCTGGTATTCCTATGCACCCACCCCCATGTCTGTGTCCACTGCTGGTATTCCTCTGCACCCACCCCCATGTCTCTGTCCACTGCTGGGAGTGATGGGCACCCACCCCTCACATGTCCCTGTCCACTGCTGGTATTCCTCTGCACCCACCCCATGTCTCTGTCAACTGCTGGGAGTTATGGGCACCCACCCCTCACATGTCCCTGTCCACTGCTGGTATTCCTCTGCACCCAACCCCATGTCTGTGTCCACTGCTGGTATTTCTCTGCACCCACCCCCATGTCTCTGTCCACTGCTGGGAGTGATGGGCACCCACCCCTCACTTGTCCCTGTCCACTGCTGGTATTCCTCTGCACCCACCCCCATGTCTGTGTCCACTGCTGGTATTCCTCTGCACCCACCCACCCACCCACCCACTTGCGCCCTTGCTGTGGTACTCTGCTGTCCTGGGCATACACCACCCCCAATTTACAGCTGATGTGCTGCACCAAGCCATACACCTACGTCCGTGGCATGTGTACGCCTTGTATCCATCATGTAATGGGGCTGTAGGGGTACGGGTGGTACGGCCCCTACCCATGCTCTGGGGGCGTGGGTACAGGCCGTACCACCATTGTGGCGGTGCCGTAGGGGTACGCGTGGTACGGCCCGTACCCATGCTCTGGGGGGCATGGGTACGGGCCGTACCACGCGTACCCCTACGTCACCACCACTATGGTGGTACGGCCCGTACCCACGCCCCCAGAGTGTGGGTACGGGCCATACCACCATTGTGGCGGTGACGTAGGGGTACGTGTGGTACAGCCCGTACTCACGCCCCCCAGAGCGTGGGTACGCGCCGTACCACCATTGTGGCGGTGACGTAGGGGTACGCATGGTACGGCCCAAACCCATGCTCTGGGGGCGTGGGTACGGGCCGTACCACCATTGTAGTGGTGACGGGTACAAGTCAACGTCCACTTCCATTGTGGAGGTAGGTAGGGATTGGTGGACACGCCCCCCCCAGTGACCAGAGCCTGGAGGTAATTTCTGTGCAGGACATATGTATATTTGTAATTGGGTGGGGGTAATGTTTCCTGCCCCAGCCCCTCCACCCCCCTTTGCCCCTGGGTGTTGTTCTGACCTTCTGCGGCGTCTGCGTCGGTTTCTGAACACGAGGTCGTAGGCTATGAGGGCCGGGATGACGCGTAGGTTGGGGTCCATCGCTGTCCGTCGAGTACCGGGGCTCCTTCTTCGCGTCGTCCTCAATTTCCCGGCAGTTTTTGGCTGCCGTAAAAAAATAGCGGTGCGGAGTGACGTAGGCACGGATCGTACTTGCTGGTCCGTAAAACGCTGCCTGACTCCGTCCGGACGTCGCGTACGCGCTGTCCAGATTCAGATTTGTATGTATTTTTTTGCCGGTCGGTCTTTTGTACGACTCGTACGGAAATGGTATTTCTGTGCGAATCGTACTTGCGAGTTTGTAAGGTGTTTTTCCCGGATACGAGTCGGACGGAGAAAACGCTCCTTACGACCATTTGTACCCGGGTTTTACAGGATCGGAATCGGCACCAAAATGTGCCATACCAATGGTCTGGCAAATGATAATATGCCCTGTTCCCACAAATGAAATACAGTCCTGGAAAGACTGGATCTCTTCCACCTTTAAATCCCCATCCTCCCATGATTCGGAATGTATCATGGCACTCACTATTCCCTGGAAAATAATTGTCATACGCCATCTGATTCCTTCTTATACACAATTTCCCTTTCTGAGGCCAATCGAAAGCCATAGTTGGACTCGTTTCCCCTCTTAAGTGTTTCTCCGTTTCTACATCCCAAACTGTTTTCTCTACTTTCCCTTCTGAAGCCTTTCTTTGCATTTTCAATCTCCTTTCTTCAACCATATCCAAAAATGTCTTCTCCTCTTTCTTTAAACTGCAAGTCAAGTTATTTCTAAATATATATTCTAAGGTTAGTTCTTTAGTCTCTAAGAAAAATTCACCTAATACCTTTGCAGGTTTTACCTTGTTTAGTTTGTTAATTGCTGGTACTTGTAAAAATATAGTATCTACATCTGAAAAATAATACTCTAATTTACCTGTTTGATAAAATAAACTAGATATTACACTACATGTTATTCCATATGTTACAGGAAGGTGATGATAAGTCACTCCTTCAGATACAGATGCAGGTAATTGCATACGTACGTAGCAATCCCTTACGTCCATTGTTTTTACATATTCATACAACAACTTTGAAAACACATTGTTAGAGAAACTGTTATTGCCCTGTCTTTATGTAAATAGTTTTTATCTATTCTAGTTGGAAGTACCTTTTGAACTTTCCCTATATTAGTTATGTTATCACTATGTCCTTCTAATGTATCAACAGTAACTTTAAATGAAATTAGCAGAGCAAGAATACTCCACAGAAGAATTAATAATCCTGTACAACAACAACAACACATTTTGCACCATCTTCTAAGGAAGGTACATCTACTTTTGCTACTTTCTATGTTTGCCATCTTTTCTAAAATGAGCCCTGTCTTTTGACTTAGCCTCTTCTACTTCACAACTATTTTCTAACCCAAAGCTTCTAAGCACCTACGTGGTACTACCAGTTTTTGTCTTTTCAGTATTTTTATAGTTTTTCCATCAGTAATTTCTTTATCTCATTCAGTTTGGCATCTCATCATCTTTCACTTTCCTCTCGTTTTCAGCATACAGGTTGTCCTGAACATCCGCTTCTTCTCCAATATCGGACAAGATAACTCTCAGGATTTCCGATTCTTCGTCTTCTTCAACCACTTCCAGTACAACCACCTCTGGATTTCCTTGGCTATCCGCCTCTTCTTTCACTTCAGGCAGGGCCACATATGTCCATTCCGGTGATTTATACTTCTGGTTAGGTTTTCTTGTTTGTTTGTTTTCTTTGACTACTGTCTGTTCTTCTTCTTTCGATTTTTCCTGACTCGTTACTTCATTCACCTGTTCAGCTCTTGGTGAATTTACACGTGTCAGTCGATACCTCAGTCTCTTTATTTTGTTTGGCCACACCTCGTCTTTTGCCGCTCTTTTCAATTTACTCCCTTTATCATTCTTTTCAGTTTTCCAAGCTCTCTTTCTCAGAACTCGGCCTTCTGGTATTTCATCTTCGCTTCCCTCAGACCCTGTTTCAACTTGCTTTTTACCTTCAACAAGTTCTTTTTCCACCTCTTCTTTTGTTTTCCCTACTTCTGTCCCTCCTCAAATCTCCATCACGCAATCTTCCTGCTGACTACTTGTCCCTGCTTCTAACTGGATGTTGGAGTTCCCTACACCTCCTTGGGGGTCTTCCGCAATAATCTTTCCCTCTCTCTCTGCATCTGGCACCTGTCCATATAAAGGTGTATTTTCGGGTGGAATTTCTCTCAATCTTTCATCTGGAACTTCCTTCGTATGGATTTCTTTTATAGACTCTCCACTGTCCTTTTCTTTGTTCTTCCTTTGTTCTTTCTTAGGCGAGTGTGCTCTTTGTTCTGTCTTTGAGTCTGAACTGGATTCAGAAATCTGTAACCTTTTCCTCAGGGAGTTACTTCTGGGGAACAAAGTTAACCTTGGCTCTGTCTCCCCCCCTTTCAGAGTTTTCTCCTTCCTTATCTTTTTGCTCTCTGTCATCTGACTCAGTACTGGATTCTGATTAATCAAAATACTCCTTTTCTTTACATTCAACTGGATTTGGAATTCTCAAAGTATGACTTGCATGGATCCAGTTCTTCAATCCAGCACACTTCACAGCTGTTGTTGTAGTCAAGATGACTTGCCTTGGTTTTTCCCACCTGGGAACCAAACAGTTTCTTCTTCTGTGTACTTTTATCCTTACCCAGTCCCCTGGGCTTAGATCATGAGCTGGCTTCTTTTCAAGAGTGGTGGTATCCGCTCCAACCTGATGAAACACAGAATGAACTACGTCAGCCAGGCTTTTTCAGTATTCCAATACCATGTCAACAGTTATTGTCATCAGCTTGTTGACTGGTATAAATACATGTCTCATTGCGCGTCCCATGAGGATCTCATGAGGACTCAAACCAGTAGTTCTGTCTGGTATTGATCTAATAGTCATGAGTACCAGAGGCAAGACATCAGGCAATTTCATACCTGTGGCTAAACACATTTTCCCTATTCTATTTTTGATAATACCATTAATTTGTTCTACTACACCAGAAGCCTCTGGTCGGTAGGCACAATGCAGTTTTTGTCGTACATTCAATGCTTCACAAATCAGTTTTAAAATCTCATTATGGAAATGACCTCCTCTGTCTGATTCAATTGTTACTGGGAACCCAAACCTAGGTATAAATTCCCTCAACAATAATTTTGCCACTGTAATTCCATCATTTCTTCTTGTTGGGAACACCTCTACCCACCTAGAGAATAGGCATACCATTACCAAAACATACCTCAACCTGTTACAAGGAGGCATCTCAATGAAATCTACTTGCATTCTGGTGAAAGGTCCTCCCTCTCGACCTATTGTTCCTAGACTCACCACTGTTTTTCTTCCTGGATTGTACTGCTGACAAATTAGACATCTTTGACAAATACTTTCCGCTACAAGCCTGAACTTGGCATTATACCAAGTTTGTTTAAAAGACCTAATCATGGCGTCTCTCCCTATATGTCCCTGTCCATGAGACATCCGTGCCATAGCAGACATCATGCTATCAGGCATAACTGGTCTTCCATCTCGATAGACCCACACATGATCTTTCTCTCTTGGTGCACATCCTGCTTTTACCCACTGTTTTACTTCTTCCTCTCCTGCTTCTTCTTGCAATTGTCTTACCTCATCCCATGTTCCCACAGTGTTAGTAAACATTGGGAAACAAGAAATCGATTCCTTTTCCTTTGCCCGATTGATTGAATTCTGATTTCGTGCACAATATTGTGCCATGTCATTGGAAAATGTGTTTCCAGTGGCAATGTAATTACCACTGCGACTATGAGCAGCACATTTTACCACGGCCAATTGCCTAGGCAGCTGTATTGCCTCAAGCATCTTTCCAACCACTTCAGCATTCTTAATGGGAGTTCCACTTGAGGTCAGGAAACCTCTTTACAGCCAAATTTGGCCGAAATCATGGACCACCCCCTAGCCATACTGGCTATCAGTTATCACAGTCACTCTCACACTTTTCCCAATCTTACATGCTCTGGTCAGGGCAATAAGTTCAGCTACTTGGGCCAACCTTACTCCTTTCAAATAGGATGCTTCCATCACTGCTGCAACTGTACATACCGCATATGCTGCACTTAGCACTCCATCATCTGTTCTCAAACAAGATCCATCAACAAATATGACATAATCACTCTCTGGCAAGGGTTAAATTTTTTATGTCAGGTCTTGGTTTTGTACAGAAATCAAGAACATCCAAACAATCATGATCTGCTTCATCTCTTACCTCCACATGCTCTACATCAGGCAACAATGTTGAAGGATTCACATTCACGCATCTCACAAGACTCACATTCGTTGCACCCAAAATGACCTTTTCATACTTAGTCAGTCGGATGTGCGTCATATACTGAGTAGGACTCCTTGTTAAAAGAATCGCCACATCATGAGGTACAAACACTTTCACAGGATATCCCATCACAATTCCTTCACTCTGTTCCAAACTTCGACATGTAGCAGCTACTGCTTTCAAACTCCCAGGAAGGGCTACAGCTACTGGGTCCAACATGGATGAAAAATATGCAATTGGTTTCCTCAGTTTTCCATGCTTCTGTACTAGAACAGAGAGCGCACATCCATTTCTCTCACTGCAATACAACTCAAACTCCTTATCGTAGTCAGGCATACCTAATGCTGGCGCTTCACACAATCCTTCTCTCAACTTCTTGAATGCTGCAACTCCTCTTTGTTCAAATCAATTGGATATCTTACATCACTTCTTGTCAATCGCACCAAAGGTTTTGCAATCAATGAGAAATTTCCTATCCACTGACGATAATATCCAACCATTCCCAGAAACATTCTCACTTCTCTTTGGGTCATTGGTGGACTCATTCTTTTTATGATCCTGATTCTATCTATGGTTATTTTCCTGTGTCCTTTCTCAATGCTGTGTCCTAAATATTGGACTTCTTTCTTACAAAATTGTAATTTTGATGGTGACACTTTTAATCCTCCATCTGCCAAATGATTCAGCAAAGCTACCGTGTCTACTTCACAAGCTTCACGAGTTTTCGATGCCACAAGTAGGTCATCGATATACTGGACTAGTACTGAATTTTCAGGCATTTCTAGACTCTCCAAAGACTTTTTCAATAGCTGATTAAATATTGAGGGGCTTTCTGTATACCCCTGTGGAATTCGGCACCACGCCAAAATACGCTCATCGAATTGAAATGCAAAAATTTGCTGACATGTCATGGTGCAATGGGATGGAAAAGATAGCATGGCACAAATCAATCACTGTGTACCATTTTGCGTCATGAGGGATCTGATATAAAATCACAGATGGATTCGGTACAATGGGACAACATAGTACAACAATTTTGTCTATCTTTTTCAGATCTTGCACTATTCTGAACTTCCCACTAGGCTTTTTCAATCCCATTAGTGGTGAATTACATGGGCTACTCATTATTTATCTCAAAATTCCTTGTTTTATCATTTTCTCAATCACAGGAGTAACTCCTTCGATTATTTCAGGGGTCAATTTATATTGTGGGACATTTGGATAACATACTCCTTCTTTTACAGTTCTCTTTACTGGATCTACATTTCTCATCAATCCTACATCTTCTCCTGTGAAGTCCCAAACTTCTGCTTTTACTGATTGTTTTAATTCTTTAGGTAATTCGTCAGGGTTGAATACAGCATAGGTTCCTGTAACCTCTTTCTCTCTGTTTGCCATTGTCATTTTATACAGCACATCATCATCTGGTGTTTCGAAGGCTATTCCATCTGGAGTACAAAATATAGTGCAATTCATCTTGCACAATAAATCTCTACCTAACAAATTCACAGGACTGGTGTCGCACACTACGAATCTGTGCATTTCAGAAAATTTCCCTATACTAACTTTCACTGGTTCTGTAAGGTAAGTTTTAATCTGTCTGTTGGACACACCAACCACTTGGATCGTTTCATCCGAGAGAGGAAGATTCTTAACATCTGCTAATCTAACTGTTGATCGAGTAGCACCAGTATCTACTAGGAAAGTAATATTTTCATTATTAACTTTTCCATCTCACTCTACGCACTCTTCTTCCTCCCTTCGGCACCGTCAATAACCCTCATCTGAATCGCTTTCATCGCGTTGCAGCCAATACTGCGAAGCAGCGCTAGTGCGTTGCGGCTTATTTACCTGTTCTTCGTTGTAGAATCTATTCTCCTTACGATACTTCTGCCAATTTTTGTTCTGTGGAAAAGGTGGTTTTGGCACCTGATTCTGTTGTGTTACACCCTGCTGTTGTCGTTGCTGTTGACCACTCACCTCATTCTGCACCTGTGAATTCAAGGATGAATTTTCATAGTTGGTACTTGGTGGATTCTTACACTCGGATTTCCAATGCCCTATCCTACCGCAATTATGACACGGAAATTTCCTTTTAGCTTCCTCAATATTCCCTTTATTTTTCCCACGATTAAATCTTTGTTTTGACCCAGCTTGTTCCACTAATTGTGCTTCTTGTCTCTCTGCTACTTTTACCTGTTCCCACATTGCCTTCTCTTTTAGTTTTTGATGTTTTGCTGTTTTATCATCTCACTAATTTCTGGACGAAGACCATATACAAACCTGTATACGAAATGACTCAAATCCTTGTCAATCAAATTTTCATCTCCACTGAATTGTTTAAAGGCTAAAATTAACCTCTCATAATAGGCATGTACTGATTCTTTGCTTTCTTGATGTGTTCTGTCAAATTTCACCCACTCTATCTCTTTAGGGGGTACCTTGTTCTTCAAGAATGCCATAACCTGTTCATATTTCTTCATTACCTCAGGGTCTGGAGCTCCTGTCTTAGGATCCCTTGGGTATTCCTGTGTCGGCCAATCTATTACTATTTTACATTCTGTCCATAGATCCGCTGGCACGATTATGTCAAAGAAACTATTCAAATCAATCCACAATAATTTGGATAGCTTCACAAATCTGTCCACCTGTCTATACCACTCGACGGGTTTTTCACGCAGTCGAGGGAAGTCATTCGTAAATGACAAAATATCCTGTCTGGTCCATGGGACATGCACATATCCTCCTCCCGGAATCTCTCTCATAGGGTATTCTGTCACAACCTTCTCTTTTTCTCTCATAGGATAGGCTGAAAACGTTTTGTCTGAAACTTTGTCTCGTTTGCGATACCATCTGCTCTTCCATTTGTCCACATCTCCCCATTTCCTCAACAAAATTATTATTTCCTTAATCTTACCTATTCTTCCTGTGGTATTCATGTTTTCTATGTCTTTTTCGGTGAAATATACTCGATAGGGTTTCTGTAAGGCTTTTACCTTTTCAATATCAATACCCATCTCATTTGCCACTTCTTCTAACCTTTCATGAAGACTTTTCGCTCTCCATGTTACGCTTTTGCACAGAAAAACCAACTCCTCATCTTGGTAGGTTTTTAACTTCTCTGTCGGGATAGTTCCTACTATTAATTCTTCCAGTACCATTCGTAATTCAGCTACATCTATTGACTGAGATTCCTTGTCTTTCTTTTGCAAGCTTCTCAACCATTCACTCAACTCCTCCGTAGATGGTCCTAGTGGCTTCTCTATATTTCCTTGTCCAAAATCTTTTTGAGTTTCTGACTTTGTCTCTATCATTGTCATACGTATCTCGGCACAGTTTTGACCTACAAATGGATTATTTGAAAAACTCGGTTCAATCATACTCATAGTCTGTCTCCATGGATTCTCACTCTGACTCATTCTTGGTTGTTCAACCGGTTTATTACTTAAGGGACTGTCAGACAATGTTCGCTATCTTTCTGCTTGTCAAAAATAGGCATTACTGGACCTACCGTTACTGGAACAGTTACCGCTTCTAGATTCTTAGTCAATTCTCTTATTTTTCCGGTTAATTCTAGGGTCGTTTTTGCTAATTCTGCAGACTTTTCTTTATCTAATTTTCCTCCGGACATCTTCTCTACCTCTCTAATGGAATTGTTTCTTCCCAAATCTTGGAACTCTGGTTCCGATTTTATGATTCGTACTGTTTCTTTCATTGGGGCACTTGGAGTTAATATTTCTGGTTCTGGTCGGTATGGTGGTGGATTCTTATAGAACATTTCATCAAGTACATCATCCTCTGATTCATTCACTCCATATCCTCTCGACTCCACATTAGGCCTCTTTTCTACACACTTTCGCCCTTCATTCTCTCCTGCAGTTCTTACGGGAAACAAACCCTCAGTCACAATCGCATTTCGCCACCTTCTCATTCGATCATCATGCGTCTCATGTCCGTATGATCTGGCAAACAGGTACCTATATCCTCTACCACTTCTCTGTCTTTCTCGGTCATGCATTTCGTCTTCCCACTCCGTCAAAGCCTCAAATTGAGTCGGTCTAGGTCTCGGTTCTAAATTCATAATTTTCTCTCTCAAGTTTCTCAAAACAGCCAAATTAAATGAACCATGCTCTGGAAAAGCCAACACTCCGTCTTTTTCAGTGTATTTAACCCAATTGTCTAACCAAATGCAGGTGTGATATCCATATTTCGCAACCATAAAGGATGCAGGGGTTTTCGAAGTAACTGTCCTTCCCTAGTTATGATCTGTTTGTCCTTCTTAAACCACTTCTCAATTTTACCAAACCATGACTTTTTCTCCTTTTCTGGTGGATCGTAATACATTTTTCTTTCTTTCGTGTCTTACTAGTTTTCTCCTTACGACTGTACCGCTATTCTTGTCCAATTGCAGCGTGACTCACACTAACGCACCAATCCGGAGCGTCTACGTCACTGTCACAATTCTCAAATCCCAGCGCGACTCACACTAACGCACCAATAGAGAGCATTTACATCACCCTGTATTTCTCCACTCCTAGTGCGGCGCACACTAACGGACCAATCCGGAGCGTTTTACGTTTCTGACCAACTGTCCAATCCCAGCGCGGTCGTTCTGACGTCAGCAGTCGCTACGGCAGCTCCTGCTCCTGTCTACCCCTCCTTTACAAATCTGCTCAGTAAGTTTTTGTTTCAATTTCTACAATTCTGTTAGTAACAACATAAAAACGTCTCCATTGTCTGCTTCGCTAACCAAAGAATAGCAATAGACCTTTCTCACAAGAATTCAGTCTTTCCCAAGAGCAGCGCTTACCTCTGCCCTACTACGGAATCGTTACTTCCGTTGATAAAGTAGCACATCCCTCTACTTCACCCTTCTAACGAGCATTAGCTAACCGTTTCTCCAGAATTAAGACACATAGTTGGAGACCCAATGCTCCTGAGAAAAAAACCCAGAGTTTCACAATTAACCTGAATACTATTTGGTTCACGCACTTTCACACAAGAAAGATGTAGTACATTCACACAGAATCTTGTCTTTCCCGAGAACAGTGAACAGTCTGTCCTACTACAGAATTATGACATACGTTAACAAAGCAGCGCTTACCTCTCCTTTGTCCTTCTAACAAGCTCGGAGAGTACCTATTACCTTTCCAGTGATAAGCGTTATCGGAATGCCAGTTGGATCCCTGGTACCTAAGACCAGAATTTCACAGGTAACCTTCGCTATCATACACACTTCTCTCACACAAAAAATGTCTCTAATGGCAACACACGGCGATGTCACCGAATCGAACCCAGACAATGCGTCGTGCAACTTTAATCGTCGCACGTTTCTCCTGTGTACCTACAGGATAACAACAATTCCGTCTTTCCCGAGAACAGCGCTTACCTCTGCTCTACTACGGAACCGTTACAAACTTCCGACTCCCTACATCCCAGAAGCCGTGCAAACACATAAAACTCAACACGACTCACCATAGAGTGTTAGTACATAAACCAATATCAATAACCAATAATCAATAAGCTATTTACAAGCAATATTCATCAAACCAAAACAATAAAAACCATCGTCTTGCTACCAGAAAAACTGTTGAAGCGCGGCACGTCAAATTCCCTTCTCGGCACTGACCAACTACCTCAACATCAAATTCACTCAAATACATTCATTGGTGGGGCCCATAACACCTATATACTTACACTCTGTTGATCTGTTTTCTGAGGGAAATACGCTTCCAAACGCTGACATGAGAGGAATACCTTTACCCTACTCTAAGCACATTGACCTCAGACCTAAGATATCCCTCTCATAAGGAGATGGATCATTTAGTTGTTTGAAGGTTTAGATTCACAGTCTTCTAATCCCATTAAATTCTCTTCTTAAAATAATCGACACAACACATTTGTCAATTAATCAAATATTCTTTATCTAAGAAAGATTGCAAGAAACGTTAGAAATCATCATCAGCATTTCAGAGCATCATATTTACCTATTCTGGCTAAAGTCGTCCTCTAAATCAGTCAGTCAAGAAGAATTTTATTCAGCAAAGTTAGGCCACAATTCAGTCTCTCAAAGATTCAGGACAACAGCTGTCCAGCAGTGTCACCGTCCTCTCCGTCAGCATAACGTCAGGAAATCGAGTTCGTCAAAGAAGAGCGTGTCGTGACAGTTCAATTCCCTACATACTTTTATAATGAAAATAATGTCAAAAAGTATCAAGATCGGGGTTTAGAAAGTCCTGATTGGTCCACTTGGGGTCGCGGGGTACAGTTCTCAGTGAGTCAAACAATGAAGTCATCCAACTTGCTTGTTCCGGCTTTTAAATTGAGCTTTGTCTTTTGGTCTTGGATAGGTTCCCGGAGCGTCCTTGAAGGGTACATGTTCTCCCGGGGTCAGGTCCAGGCCACTGCTGCTGGCGGTGATGCCTGCGCACTTCACCCAGAACCTCGTGTTGTCAGGGCAGTCACGTTTAACGTCTCGTTCAGCCATCTTGTTTAGGCCGAAATGGTCAACTTAAGCAAAAGAAACACAAAAACGTAATTAAAACATAAAAATGGCTAGTAAAATGTTATCCCCTTGCTAATACCCATATGTGTGTGTATTTATCTAGCAGAAGCAACACTTAGAGCGATTTATACTCACTGAATAAAGCACAAATCACAAATACATCACCAAAGCAACATATAACATGCAATATTCTAGTTTTCTACTATTAATATGCGTACTCAAGTTAGTTTACAATTAATAAAGCCATGCAAAGTGCTATTCCCACGTGTAATTCTTTTGTTAATATAATTGGTGAGTTATCACTTCAAACAGATTAATAATATTACAATTAATTGATTATTCGGATTAATATAAACATGCAGAATGGGGGGTATACAAAATTTTGAATTACCCGTTCCAGCACCCTTACACCCAGATCTAATTGGAGCGGGGTGAGAGGGGTGCTCTGTGGGAGGTTAAACAACTGTCTAAGAAAGTTGTTTTCTTAATGGGTGAGGCTCTCAGAGCTACAATGGCCCCATAATTCAGCACCATATAACGCCCCTCCCCTTGCTTGAACCTTATATATTTCAATAGCAGGGCTCACCGGTTTGTGGCTGGACTTACGAAAAACCTTCATTAGGCCGCCTGATGATTGTGCCAATTTCAGTGTTGATTTTTTAATTTGCGTCCCCCAATCCATGGTCTCTGTGATGGTGATGCCGAGATAATCGAAAGAGAAAACTCTCTCGAGGGGTATACCGTTTAGAGTAGGATTTGCTCGGGTACTTTTAGTGATGTTAAATGCCATAAATTTGGTTTTCTGTGGATTAATTTCTAATCCTCTCTCATTGCAGAACGCTTCAAATTTATTGAGTACCCTCTGAATTCCCTTAGGTGATTTGGAGACTAATAAGGTATCGTCGGCAAACATCATTGCAGGGATTTTGTGTGATGCCAATTTAGGGGCATCAAGATCTTTCTCTGCAAGCAGAAAGTCTACTAGACTTACATTCTAGCTCATAATTGCAATTCAAAACACACAACTCCCATCAATCACTTAATGCAGAAATATTTCACCAAACTTGTAAAGGACATATAATTTAAAACATAAGTGGATGATCATACTGGTGATATGTACTGAGGTGAGACACATGAAAGACTTCCATGCCTGAATTTACACGATCTTAGGTGAATGGTTTGTACTGCCTTACTCCCAAAATGATGCTATGCAAGAGAATAGCTAATCATCAGATTTGACTTTGATCTTGGGACACCAAGGGCCTTATTTATGAGCCTTTGCGTCACTTTTGCGCCGGAGGTGCGTCACTTTTTGTGACGCACCAGCAGCGTAAAAATTGTGCCATGTTGCATCATATTTAGAAAGTGACGCATCTAGGTAGATGTGTCCCTTTGTAAGCCCCTGCGCCACATTATACCTGTGCCAGGTATAATGTATGCAGGGTGGGCGTTCTGACACAAGTAAGTCTGGTAGAAGTGACGCAGTGAAATCTATGAGATTTCACTGTGCAACTTCTAGGATACAAATGCGTAATATTTAACGCCTGCTTCACAGCAGGCGTAAGACTGATGCAGGCACATTTGAAATGGGACTTTCCCATGTGAAATGACCCATTGCTGGAGTTGCGTCACTTTTGTGACACACTCCAGCAATACGTCATTTTTCTGCCTACAGACACGTCAGAAATACTGACATATCTGTAACTCCTTGCGACATGATGCGTCATACTGTAAATATGACGCATCATTGGTGTCGCAAGGAGAGCGCAATGAAAAGTGACCTATCACTGTTTTCACGCAATGATGCGTCACTTTTCATAAATGAGGCCCCAAGTCTTGTCTGTAAGCTTAGCTTCGATCATTGTGGAAGTTTGAGCAGAATTCCACATGTTGATTTGGAATGAAAGATGTCATTTTCTGCATCAGATTGATAGTAGAATGTTTTGTGTTTGTATATGTTTTCACCAACATATGCTTGTGTGTTTGATTTGTATGAACTTAGTTTTCAAAACTTTTTGGGAATATTTGAGTTTATATGTCAGTTTTAGAAGAGACCAATTTTAAATGAGAAACGTAGTTAGCCCCATATGATTGCAACGTGTAACCATATGGCATAAATGTAGATACTTTTCAAAATGTACTTCTGATATATCTTATATATAGCAGAATATTTCTGATAAGTTTACTGACTGCTGATAACTCTGTTTATAAAGCCACTTGGCCAGTACGGTTATTGTTGAACAGTACCGACCATGTTTTTAGTGAGCTTGAAATATAGACTTTGAAATACGCATTAAAACATTTTCATGCAATGAGAAATACTGTTGATGTTTTGTGAAGCTAATATGTTACATTTTGAATCATGTCAGAACCACTCTGCACAGTCTGTTTTCATTACTTTAATTTAAATCAATATGAATTTCAAAACGTTTATATGTTTTTCTTGAGAATGAATTTTCTTTATTGCATATACAATGATTCATGTTTTTGGTTTAATAAGTCTGCTCTCGCACCATATCTTTTATATTTTTCATTGTCGTTTTAATGTGTTTAAGGGTAAAAGCGTCTGGAGCAACAGGTGGAACGTTGGATTAAGCGACCTCTGTCATTAGCTGGCAGGGTGGCGCTAATCAAAATGATAGTACTACCTATGGGGCATATCAACAACAACCGGCGATAATTATCTCTAAGCGCACATAGCGCTAGGATAATTATCGCCGGCTAGCGTGAATTTTCATCGCTGAGATAGCGTGCTATTAGCAACGCTTATCTCAATAGCGATAAAAATCCTCACGCTAACAGGCTAACATGAGATTATCGCTGGAAACCCAGCGATAATATCACGTTACCTTGTTGATAGGGACAGGCAAACTTAGCCATGATATCCTCCTCCCATAGGATATCATGGCTAAGTCAGAAAAATACGTAAAAAAGCAGCGTTAACCGCGGTTAGCGCTGCTTTTTTTGTCTCTAACAGGGTTAGCGATATCCTTGATAATAGGAGAAATGTCGCTTAGCGACATTTCTCCTATTATTTTACTCTGGAACGCCCCCTTTGCATCAAGGGGAAGCGTAGAGTAAAAGGGTGCTAACATGCGAATTTGCATGTTAGCACCCTGTTGTTGATAGGGCGCTAGTTTTATCTCTGCTTTTTTGGCTTTTAAAGCCAAAAAAGCAGAGATAAAGCCCTTGTTGATACGCCCCTAGATTCTTGTACGTATTTCAAAATATACCCATCCCACTCCCTAAAAAATTCTTTCTCACACTGCGCTCACATCTCATTAGACTTGCATGGGGTGGGAAACAAGCTAGGGTCTCCTGGGACATTTTGACCCTGCCATATGCGAAAGGTGGCTTAGGGGTCCCGAATTTTCATATCTATTACTTGGCCACGCAGTGTAGCTTTGGTATTCATGGTACCACCCGGATGCACGAATCCCCTACTCTAAGCTTGAAGCCGACTTGGTTAGCCCGACCCCATTGAACACTATCCTACCCAAGGGGTTCCCCAGAGACCCTGTTGATATACAAACTGTCTCCAGGACCAGCTGGGCCTGGCGTAAGCTGGCGACAGTTACCTGGGAACACAAGTTATACTCTTACTAGGCAGCAGCAGCAGGACAGCGGACATTGCGGGCAGTTCCTAGGTGCAGAGCGGTGACGAAGAGACGGGGTGGCAACGCTGTCGGTCTCCCCTGCCGCCTCATTCCAGCTTCGGCCGCAGTCGGGGAGACTACAGCTCCCGTGAGCCCTTGCGCACCCTGCACACTTCCGCCTTCCGCCCACCAGCGCGCCCGGAGGCCCTACAAAAGGACAGACTCCCTTGGTGGAGCGGAGGAAGAACTCTTACCAGGCAGCAGCAGCAGGACAGCGGACATTGTGGGCAGTTCCTAGGTGCAGAGCGGTGACGAAGAGACGGGGTGGCAACGCTGTCGGTCTCCCCTGCCGCCTCATTCCAGCTTCGGCTGCCGTCGGGGGAGACTACAGCTCCCGTGAGCCCTTGCGCACCCTGTACACTTCCACCTTCCGCCCACCAGCGCTCCCGGAGGCGCTACAAAAGGACAGACTCCCTTGGTGGAGCGGGGGAAGAACTCTTACCAGGCAACAGCAGCAGGACAGCGGACATTGCGGGCAGTTCCTAGGTGCAGAGCGGTGACAAAGAGACAGGGTGGCAACGCTGTCGGTCTCCCCTGACGCCTCATTCCAGCTTCGGCCGCAGTCGGGGGAGACTACAGCTCCCGTGAGCCCTTGCGCACCCTGCACACTTCCGCCTTCCGCCCACCAGCGCGCCCGGAGGCGCTACAAAAGGACAGACCCCCTCCGCGTCACGGGACGCGCGTGGGCGGCGCCGGGCTGAGCCCGGGCAGAGGGCGGGCCGTCTGTGGCCGTCCGGGGCCGGCAGAGGCTGGGCTGGGCCCCCCCTCTAAAAATTCGGCGCTGGTGCACCTGCCCCATACCAGGTACTGTTGGTGACGTATGTTGATAAGTGCTTATAGTTGTGGACTTGGACTGTGGCTGCATTTATTGTATTTTATCTGGACATTGTCTGCGGTAGCCGCCCTACTCTCCTTCGCTCGTCTGTGGCTGGGACCCCCTTTTGATATTTGTTTATGTCATATTCCTATTTTATAGTATTTTTCGTAACCTGCTGCCCTACTTTCTGTCAGAGGGTTGGTTTGAATTCACTAAAAGCCTGGTCCTGTATTAGCGATGTCAACTCGCTCAGGCAAAAGTCTGAGGGGGAGTGAGGGGGGTATGGCTGGCACTATGGACCAGTTCATCACCCGAGTGGCCAACGTTATTGATAAAGAAATCACCATGGCTGAGCGGCGGCTATCTCGAAGCCCATTTGGTGATAGACGATCTTCGATGGGCCCGATAGCCTTGATACCCTCCCCGGAGCGTGTATTGGACCCGCTCCTTCCTGTCTCCTCCTCCTTGGATCACCCTCGTGTGGTGGCCTTGAGAGCCAACATAGAAGGGCTGGAGAACTTGACGGCTACGGCATTAAATGCCCATAATCATGTGGCCCTTGTCCCAGCAGCAACCATGCCAGCCATTTCTATTTCGCGTCCGGCTGACCCCATTATCCACCCAATGCCGCCCTCCCCGGCTGCTTTTGCGTTGCAGGCGGAAATCCATCCAGCCCCCCAAAAGAGGAGAAGATCTGCCATTTTACGGAAAATCAGACTGTCCAAAAACTGTAGATACCAGAGGCGGGTGGGTATCAAGAGGGGTGACCCAATTACTGTAGTAGGGGAGGACCCTAGCCTAGTGCAGGAAGAGGAAGAAGTGGGCACTACTGAGGGGCTTGTGACCTCTGTTCCCAATAATCAGATTCCTGATAGTGTAGCGTCTCTTTCCTCAGATTCTCACCTAATTACAAAAATGGAGGAACTAATGAAATCTCTACTCCTTCCAGTATTAGATAAAATCAGAGGGCTAACCGAGCGAGTGGACAAAATGGAGCAGACAACTCTAGATAATTTTTTCTCATTAAAATCATTCATAAAAGTGCAGTTAAAAATGAGGGATGATCTAGGGGGTGGACTTGTTAGTAAGGTAACGCCTACTGTTCAGCACAGTCCAGCCACTATAGCTGATAACCCACCGGTTGCATTGGAAGCGACTAATCTCAGTTTGTACCCTTCCGTGCTGGCGGTGGGTACTATAAGTAATCCCGCCCACTCTTTTCCCAAGTCTGCAGAGAAACCAAAGTCCCCCAAGACCACCACTAATATTTTAAGCAAAAAAAAAGGCATGCCCCCCTGCCCCGGTCTCTACAGGTGAGGAAAACCCTACTTCTATAGCCATCCCTCCAGTAGCCCATAGTGTACTTGAGATCCCAACTTCTAAACTAGCTGAAACTGCAAAGGCCCAAGTATTGCAGTCAGATGAGGGACATTTTCGTGGGAGGGAACATAATATAAATCTCCCCCCTGATTGTCAGCTCTATGTAGTTGTGTTGACTGGGGTACCTGTACTTAGCCCAGGCAAGCGTGAGCCTTATACTGAATTGTTTAACAAGACCCTATTTTGGCTCAAAAAGAATAGACCTTTACCTGAGTTTTGGGAGGGCCGGATCATCCACATACGCAGAGTCGGATGGATTGGCACCAGGAAAAAATCTATAAGTGGGGATTGTATTATAGTGAACTTTGAAGACCCAAGGATTGTTAGCTATATATGTAGAGGACCTAAGAATGATCATAGTCTAATAGATAGCAGGGGTTCAATTGGTATTTGTGACCTTAGTTATTTTAACCCCCAAATTCCCCCCGCAAGGCAAGCCGGAATTGATATGTGGGAGGGTTGGGACAGCAGAACTCGCGGTTGTATCTCTAAATTTAGTTTATTTAACAATATCCCGAGTCAGCCGCAGGGTTGTTTTTGGCAAGGTTGTTGACAGGAAATTTGTCCTGTACGGAAGTTGTTTACTGAAGCTTCCGGGGAGCCACAAACTGGCAGCTTACCCCCCGGAGAGCAGCAGGTGAGCTCTCCCATTACTACCCTCTCCTCTTTACTCACTTCTAGGGTATGCTCACAGGTGTTGCCCCAGCTTAGTAGGGACCTGCCTGATGGAGGCCTTCAACCCCCTCATGTTGCGACAACACCTGTCGTCGAAATGGACACTGTCATTAATAATACCCCTTCCAAAAGGGCCTTAACATTGGGGCAGGGAGGGGTTCCCAGCATGCTTCTGAAGGTAGCTAGCTGGAATATAGCCGGTCTAGCTCGGAACATAAGTATCCCTGATTGGAACACGTTCATCGAATCCTTTGGGATTTGTTTGTTCCAGGAAACTTGGTGCCTGGAACCACAGCACAAGCTGGGTTATACCACCTACTTTGTACCAGCTGTTCGCCCGAACGGAGGCAAGGGGCGTCCCTCCGGAGGTTTGTTAATTTGGGTAAACATCTCCCTGCGATACTCCATCAAATGTATAGCCACTAACTCACCGGACCTCCAGAGATTATCTATGCGAGGCCCGTGTGGAGGAGGAGTACTCGAAATATTTAATATATATGTTAGAGGCACTAAGGGTGGTTTATCCACTCTCTCCCCAACCGGTATTGACGAGGAACTCAAGAGTTGTGGTCCTGATTCCCTCGTCTTATTAGCTGGGGATTTTAACTGCACATTCGAACCGCTTGCTGCGGATGATGTGCTGGGCACCAGTGAAGACGATGTAAGGAGAGGCATCCCGCCGTTGTCCATTGCTCCAATTAGGAGATGGACCCAAAATGCTATTGACCTTAATGTCCTCTGTCTGGAGCATGGTCTTAGAGCAACCAACGTCAGATCCAAATCAGATCTAATGGGGACACATACGTTCAATAGAATAGGCCATTCCTCTAGGATTGACTACATCATGCTGAATTTTCGCTTGTGGCCTTTCCTGGTGGATATGGAGGTTCGCCCATCCACTGACAGCGACCATAACCCTTTATCCCTGTCCTTGTCCCCTTTGTGGAAGGGTAGCTCCCCTCCCCCAATCCCACATGTGTGGAAATCAACACATGAAGTGTGTCCCTCCAACTGTGGCAGGCGCTTGAAATGGAAGAACATCATTGGTAACGAGGGTAAGATGCTGGAGGTACAATCTATTATGGCCAATATCATTCCTCGCATCGATTCCCCATCTTCCAGTGCGCAGGAGGTCTCCGCACTTGTTGCACAAACTACGAAGGCTTTGGGTGAGCTATTCGTTACCCACAACGTGGGAAAAGGGGACAATAAGAGAGGCGGTAGGAAGGGCTCTGCTGGGTGGTTCTAATCTGCATGCAGAGCGGCTAAAGGGGAACTACTAAAGGCAGTAAAATCTAAGAATAGAGTCCTGGTTTGTGCTGCAAGCGGAAACTATAGGAGGGCCCTAACAAAGGCTAAAGCAGAATGGGATGATCAGTTTTGGTGTGACCTGAAGGCCGCTAGCTGCAGGAAGGATGCGAAGGGTTCTTGGGACCTATTAAGAACTAGGGAGAAACCTGTGGACACAATGATTACATGTAACGTACCTGAGTGTGCGTGGGTTGACCACTTCGCCAAACTTTATTCAATGGTCCCGGATGAGGGGGAAAGTTCGACAGTACGATACCCTTATGCTTCTTCCCAGCTTAAGGACGAACTTCTGTTCACATCTAAGGAAGTGGTGGGGGCGATTAATAGTCTTGTGCCCAACAAAGCAGCAGGTCCGGACGGCATACCAGGAGATTTGCTACGCATTAACCCGGAAGAATGGGGAAAACTTATTTACGCCTTATTGAACTCCAGCCTTGAAGGGGCATCTTTCCCGACCTCATGGAAGGGGGCTGAGGTCGTCCCAATCTTTAAGAAAGGTTGTCGGAATGACCCAGCCAACTACCGCCCAATAAGCCTCTTAGACACCTCACAAAAGGTGGCTGGTAAAGTGGTTTTGGCTAGGATATTGCAGTGGGTAGAGGAAAAGGGCATTCTTTCAGACTTTCAGGCTGGTTTTAGATCAGGCACGGGGACTATAGAGCAATCCTTTCGACTCATGATGTTATACTGGAAAGTGGTTGTTCTGGGCAAAGGCAGTCTGTACCTTGCTTTCATAGACTTGCGGACTGCCTTTGACCTAGTTCCCCGTAGCCAATTATGGAGTGTGCTTGACGAACAGGGCATTCCACCCTATTTGCTAAGCATGTTGATAAAACTCCATGCTGATAATTTTGCACAGATCAGGTGGGGTAACCAGGGGCAAAAAACAGCACGTATACCTGTAAATAGAGGGGTGCGCCAGGGTTGTGTCCTTGCCCCCACTCTATTCTCATTGTATGTCAATGGTGTGGTGGAGCACCTGCTACAACATCCTGCAGATGCACCAACCCTGGCTGGCAGAAGAATACCTGCCCTTCTATTTGCAGATGATACCCTCCTGATCTCTAAAACCCCGGCAGGTCTGCAGAGTCTATTAGCTAACTTTAAGTCCTTTTGCGATGCCAGAGGGTTAGTTATTAACACAGCGAAGACCAAGTACTTGGTCCTTAACCCCCCGAGAAAATTGGCTAAACCACCGACCCTAGATTCCGTTGCCCTTGAGAGGGTATCAGAGTTCGACTACCTTGGCATTCGTCTCTGCGACTCCATGAGCTGGAAATGCCATCACCAAAAGATGTTGCTGACCCATAAGAGGGTGGTGGGTGCCCTCCTTAAGGAACATCGTGCTTCATCCCTTAAACCCATGGCTCCTGTGCTAGACATTTACATGGCAAGGGGTGTCAGCGCTGCCCTCTATGGGGCTAAACTTTGGGGGGTCTATAGGGTGGACCACTTATCCCGCTCTGAAAGCAAATTTCACAAAGATCTAATGGGTCTCCCCCATAGCACCCCAACCCTCCCACTGCTTTTAGATATGGGTACTCGGCCAATTGGTGACCAGGCTAAGCTCCGCCCTCTTCTCCTATGGGCAAGAATTTGGAGAACACCAGAATTGTCCAGCTATGCGGATGGCCTAACTGATGTGTTGGGGTCACCAGGCTGGTCCAAGATTGTGTGGTTGAGGGAAGTCAAGCGTCTTCTCGTCAGCCTTGGTCTCGGTGAGGCCTGGAATAATAGATCTGCTCCCCCTAAGTCTGAGCTAAAAAAGATATATTGGAGCTGGGTAGCCGATACCAGAAGTAGCAACGCCAACTTGTGTAGGTCCACTATGGACTTTTTTTTGATTAAGGAAGTGCACTTCTGCGAACCATACCTGGGCTGGATGTCATCTCAAATCGTAAGGATAGGACTCTTTATTTCCAATTTAGAATAGGCTTACTTCCTGTTGGAGAATTGACTTCCAGGTGGAAGGCACCGACCCAGACAATTTCTACTTGCCCATTTTGTGTAACGAGGTCTGAGTCTGTTCCACATTTTCTGTTCGAATGCCCGGCCTATGCAGCACCTCGGAGTAGATGGTTAAAGCCACTATGCAGAGAACTTGGAACCAGACACTATTTGGAGGCCCTACGAATACTGAAAGTTGACCCACGGCCCCTCTTTGCATGTGGCTTAGCCAAATTCCTATGTTGGGCATGGCGTATCAGATCAACTAGGCTTTCGTACCTTGTTTAATTTGTCTTTTTAACAAATCACATAATGTTTTTTAGCTAATTTATTGGTACCAGTAGCAGCATGAAATGTTTGTCTATCTCTTTATGTACTGGTTCCTTTTTATTATTTTATGTTTATTATTGTATGTTTGCTTTTTAAGATACATTTATATCGAAATAAAGCCTTTTTGACTGACTGACTGAGTTATACTCGTCGGCTATCCCACTCATAAATAATCCATGGATGCCGATCACTGAAGAAAAGATTGTCTCGTCCAAAGAACACTGGTCAGATACGCATTACATACATTCGGGGACAGGTATTTCATGACGGAGAGGATGACAGGTTCCTTGATGCTTCCTTTATGGATACATTTACACTCAATAGACTGCACTGCGCACTACGTGCACTATTGACTGAATTTCCACTGGAATCGGAATCTTTTCTGCCACTGACAACATTGATCACCAGCGCACAGGGGGACCATTTAGTTTTCAAATTGTACAAAACCTCTATATCACTGTTACCTGCTAGAGACACTAGAATCCGAGCAGCTTGGGAATGGGATCTAGGACACCCTATAGATGACGCACAATGGGCCTTCTGCTGCTCACAAATCACGGAAGTCTTCTTGAATAGCAGACACAAGTTGTTGCATTTCAAGTTTTTGTGGAGAGCTTACATGTCTCCAGCGAAACTACATACTATCGACCATTCCAAACCACACACATGCCCCAAGTGCGGGGCATTACATGCAGACTTCGCTCACATGACCTAAATTGCACAAAAATTGCTGATTACTGGAGGGGGGTATATGCCGCATTGTGTAAAATTACTGACCTGTATCTGCTGCCCATGCCACAAGTTGCCCTCTTGGGTTATGTTTGAAACATCCCCAAACAGCTACGTAGCTACACCTCGCTAGCCTTATTATTAGCGAAAAGGGAAATAGCTGTGGCCTGGGGGAGCAAGGGCATCCCCACTGTCAAGGCATGGTTAAGCAGCCTGATTTACTGCAACACTAACAGTGATTTGTTTTCTTCTACATTGCAGGTGACCTCGAGACCCAAGGACATATGGGGGCCCCTGAAAGCCTATCTGCTAGAAATTGCTCAGTCCTTTTCATCACAAATTCTATCTGGAAGAGAGTTATCACTCTCAAGTTAAACTGTGATCGCTCAGTTTCTCATCTTGAGCAGTACTGGCATTCCAATGTACCAATGTTGCTTTGTAATTATGTCCCTGCAGAATGTTATTATTGGAAATGCTAAATAAAGTTGAAAAAAGGGTGAAATCGTTCAATCTAGTTTGTATGTGACTTTGAGAAAGATCGTGAGATCGAAATGTCTCCCCGCCAATAAAACTTACTCGAACTCAGTTCTGGAGTGTGGGTGCTTGTGTCTTAACGTTGGAACACATATTTATTTTGCATTTGAAGTGGGAACTGAACCTGCTATCCGCACTCACCCCGAAAAGTGAATGTATCCAGGGACTGCTGAAATATGTCTCTCTTTAATGTTTTGTGTGTGTGCATGTTTTCACCATTTTATTCTTGTGTTTTTGTTTTGTATGAAGTTAGTTTTCACAACATTTTGGAACATTTGACTTTTACTTTTATTTGTCAATTGTAAGAGAACCCAATTTTAAATGAGGAACGTGTTTAACCCTATATCATAGCAACATGTAGCCTTTTGGCCTAAATGTAAATCATCTTCAAAATGTACTTTTGTATTGTTTAGTGGCAGAGAGGGGAGTTGAAAACTTGCCAGAGTTGGAGGAGATGGCAGAGGCTGCAGATTTTTACAATATTGTTTAAAGAAATTGGACCTCATAACAAACCTGTGGCTAGTGCTTCCTACCCCCTGGTAGATGCGTATTAGATTGTGAAGTCAGCGAGACTTGAATAGTGTGTCCAATTTTCTAGTGAGAAGTTAGATATATTTGGAAAAAGATAAAGGGAAGGAAGTAATAAGTCTGCTAGATAACACTTTGTGAAATCGATGGTTTATCTAAGAAAAATCCAATACAGGGAGGAAAATTAAGGTCCAATTCGTTTTAAATAAACATGTAGCATGCCCAACAGTGGTACAAATTACAGATCTTGCCTGATGATCAAGATTACTTTGTGTAGGTGTGGAAAACAGGGTACTGATGTTATACATTGTAAAACATTTCCAGAACAAGGAACAACATGGTTGGTCAATTGGAACATCTTATAGTGAATAAAGTTTTGGAACAAGTGAATTTGGGAGCAACCCGTGAATTGAGATTGCTGTGTATGGGAGACAGCTAAAAAGTTAAGGGCTTATTTACAAGGCCCTTGCGCCACTTTTGCGTCATTTTTAACATGGGAAAAGTGACGCAAAAGTGGCGCAGAGGGCTTGTAAATCTGCCCCTTAGTATATTCTCCTTCTACATTCACCATGACTCATCATACGAAGTTAATATGTTTTTTATGACGTATACATATGTCTTTGAAGCACATCAAAATCACTTTGGTGAAATGATATTCGTTTGAGACACAAGTGATCTTTTTGGTCTGGAGTGTTAAAGGCCATACATATATACGTCAAGAAGAACAGTGTGCTATGGGGGTACAGTGATGTTTATTTGCAGATGATTCTAAATGGTTGCAGTAGTTAAATCTTTCAGAAAGCAAGAGTTATGATTGTTCCTAAAAAGAAATTACCCATACGTTTAAAAAAATCACAACTAATTTCAGGAATTCTGAAAAGAAAACGCCTACATTGCTTAACACTCTTAGGGGTGCAGGTAGGAAACTGTGTGAGCGAAGGGAACCACAGTAAGCCATGACAGTTGTATTCCTAGTATTTAATTACCATTAACTTACAACATGATTAATTATAACCTGATTCTTAGAAATATACCCTTGTCAATGGAGATAATGTGTTAAAATATAACATAACATACATTTTTTTAAATTGCCTTGCTAGAAGCAGAGGCTGTTTTCCAGTTAGCCATATTTCATTTTGCAAAGTGTTGTCTCCTAGGATAAATACATGAATCACATAGAGGCTGCTTTAGGTGGCACCGTGTGCCATTGAGCATCTATACTCTCTATTAAGAATTGCCGGAACATATAACAAATAAATACCTTAGCATGAAAGACACTTCACTATGATGATAGTGACTGCTGCCCTACTCAAAACTTCAAAGCGAATGATGACACATGCAAGTGACTAACATCAATTGTGTTACCATGGTAACAAATTGACATGTGTGTATAAACGCAGCCAAGTCCAGGATGTGCTCGAGCTCTATAATAACCCTACTTGTCTCCTCTGAAGATTTGCTGATTTGGCACCTATAGCTATGCCGTATCTTATTAGCTAGTTCTCATCTATTCACTTGCCTTCTACAGCCATAACCTTTTTCTCAAAAATCATGAGAAATGTTACCAGTCCAGAGTTAAATGTGAGATCTGCAAGGTTAAAACATGCAACAGCAGCCTATCTGCATGTTCTTATCCCTCTTTTGATGAACTCTTTGCATAGTTCTTTTCCTTTTCATCAAACATGGCTTTGCAAAGGTACAGCACGTGAATGATGTCCTCAGGTACATCGTCGCAGAGCCTACATTGATACCCATAATCCTTTCTTCGCCACGGTGGGTGATGCATTGATACTGGCATTATCCCTAATCTGAATTTTAAGAACTGCTCCTTTGTGTGGATGCTATAAGGTGTTAGGTAGCCTTGAGGGGATAGCTTCTTGTAATTGCATAGCATTAGCCACCCATGGTTCTGTTTTACCAGTCTGTGCTTGTCCTCCAATATGGACATTACATTGGTGTGTCATTTTATTTTTCAACTCATTGCAGCTCAGGTTTTGGGCCTAAGCAGACAAAAGGTTCAGGGTGCAAGTAGCCTTTGTAGGAAAGCTCTCATGTGTGTCCTATCCCTCCCCTGTATTTCGAGCCAGAGATGATGATCCAAGGATCCCTCCTTTGCAAGTTTAAGTCTTTGGCAAAAGCTCACAAAAGCCACCTGTTTGCCCAAGGTTTGTTTGACCAGTCCAAACTCCAGTCGAATTTGTGCGTCGTATATTTACTCTGGGAGATGCAAGACAGCTTTGTACATTTTTGAAACTGTAGATACGAGAGTCACACTATCCAACCGCTCAGTGCCTCACTTCCATAAACTAACATAGGGAGGATTCTGGTTTGTGCCACCTGTAAGGTTGGACAGAAAGAGAAGCCCTTCAATTTCCTGTGGAGCAATCCCAGGCCAGCTCCAAGTGCTGTGCCTTTCCTTTTTGATTTCTTACATTTGGGCAACAAATCTCCTATTGGGATTGAAGAAAATCCCCAGGTATTTATGCACATTAGTTTGTTCCACTTTTTCAGTGCCCAATATCCATTTTTGGTTTTCCAGCTTTATCCTTCGGAATGTGAGTGCTTTGGCCTTTTCCATGTTTATAGTAAACCCATTGTTATTAGAATATTTCAAAGTTTGTGTCAAGGAGCCGCTGAAGTCCCACTTTTGTCCTGCTGATCAGAACTAAATTGTACGCGGACAGGAGGCTTGATGTTGTTAATCCTCCCAATTTTGGCACATGGCTGTTCACTTTGTTTAGTGAGGGGGGGTCTCAAAGAAAACGGATAAAAAAGAGTCAGTCCAATACACATCCCTGTTTTAGGCCCTCTGTTGTTGCTATATGCCTGGACAAGCGAGAGTGATCCCCAAATTGTATCTTGATCCATGTGTCTGAGTGCAGCATTTGCAGTGCCTTTAGAAGGCCAACTAGCATATTCCAAACTACATATTTTTGCCATAATTTGCTGTGGCTCATCCTGTCAAATGCAGATTTATAGCGTATAAAACATAGGTGAACAGGCTGTTTATATGACATTGCAAAATCACTGAGCAGGGAAAGAGTCATGATGTTGGTTATAGACACTATTTGTTTAATAAAACCAGTTTGGTTTGGTGGGATAATGTGATGTTCCTCAGCCCATATCTGCAATTCCTCCAGAATGGTTCCTGTGAAGTATTTAGATTTGTTGTCAATTAATGCCACTAAGCGGTAAATCTCTGGCTTATTTTTGTCTCCCACTTGAATATTGCTGATATCACTGACCCCTTACATGAGGCAGGGACTCTGCAGCTGGATAGGACAGACTTGAAATGTGGCTCTAAAGTCTCCGGCCAGCGGGTTGGGTCTAGACAATAAAAATCTGATAATGGGAACCGGGATGTGAATTTCTAAAGATTTAGGGTAAAAGGTACAAAGAAACAGTAGAGTGTCAATCAATAGTCACTGTTCCTGGTTGACCAACATCTAGGTGCAATTTCAGGCCAACCACGTTCAAGCAGTGGTCGGATACACCAAACAGGTTTGCCTCAGTCAAATATTTTACCTTCTGACCAAGTCTCTGAAATAGAAGTCAAAATTGTCGACAATGGCAAAGTTGCACCTGTATCGACCAAAGTACACTCACAGTCAGAAGTCACTGAAAGAGGTCCCTCTTAAGCCATTAGTTATAGTGCGAAAGTTCAAAATGTCAAGTCCTTGCGTTGGGTGGATACATTTCATGCTTTCAGCAGGCCAAGATTTCTACCTTCTGTGGAGCTCAAATCCTCCAACAGAGTCATCCTGAAGATGTAGCTGATGAAGTTGCATCAAAATTTGACACCTTTGCCGTGAGGTTCCATTGACGCTTTGGAGATCTTGGAGATTCTAGAATTTTCTCAGTCCCTTCTTTTTAGAGTTTCTGCAGCAGCTCCTCTTGGTCACTTCTAAGGCTTCTTAGAACCTCAGGGACTGCTCTTTTCTTCCACAACACACTCCAGCAGAGGCCACCAGCAGGGTTAGCCTTGTTCCAGCTGCTAGTTGTCAGCTGGGCACTTCTGACAAAATCTTGTATAGCTTCTGTTCCTAAAGCCACACAGGAGGTCAGTAAACTGACCCTTGGAGTTTTAGCCCAGGTATGGGTGGGAGCAGATCTAGACCCCTAGGTCGCCACACATCTCCAAAAGTAGGACCAGTTTTTCTTCTGCTCTTCCAAAGGTCCAGAGAGTGTTCTGATGAGCTGTGGTGAGGTCCATTTTTGTACAGTTTAGTAGACAGTGGGTGGATGGCGAATCATGGACACTAACTAACCAAATGGGGACAAAGTTCCTGTTGACCTGCTCCCCACATTTACAGCAGAATTTCTTTGCCTTACTGCATACTGTCCCAGAGTCCACTATTATAAGGAAAATCCAAGGTGACACAGAATTTCTCCCCCTGCATGGGGTCTGTGGGCGAGCCAGGGCTTTGTTTCAGGAAATGTGCATTCCTTTCTGCTTTAGCTACACAAAACTGGTCCAGAGGCCAACTCCCCACCCCATTGGGCTAAAGCTCTACTCACTGCAGATGGCCTAAAAAACAAACCTTTCCCTTCCTAAGGTCTCCCCTTACACTTAACATTGTATGGGCAGTTCTCACTGCAGAATTCAAGCTAGACTTGTAGGCCTGTAGCCATGTTTTCCTTGTCTCAACAGTGGATGGCACAATAAATGCTGCAGTCCACAAGTGACATCATTTTTAGTGTTATTTGTGTGTAGTTTTTATACCATGGTCTTATATAAGATTTAGAAATCTCATTCAGAGATTAGCCAATTTTACGTGTTATAGCAGCCGCGTCCAGTGCCGGTAAGAGCGATGGGGCCGGGTTGGGGGCGCAGGAGGTTTCGACAGACGACAATGAGGTAAAATTAATTATTTATTTAATTTTCCCTCATAGTCGCCTGTCAAATCCCCCCCCAACCCGACCCCACCGCTCTTGCCTGCATGGGCCTCTCCTGTGTCTTAGGAGTCAGAGCAAATACAATGGGGACTGGCCCCAATGTGCATATTCGTGTGGAGAGTTGAAAAACAGCAATACAATTAATCAAAAAATGTGATTGGCCATGTAAAAAAGGGCCTTTCCTCTCACAAACTCAACATAATGTCAACTACCCTTTGCAAATGAAATTGAGTGCAAACCATGAACGTTTTTAGTGTTATTAAAAGTCTTCTTGAAAAAGATGCATTCGAATGGTGGATTGATAAAGAGTTTTCTAAATTTAAAATAAGGTTTGTTTACACTACATTTATAAAGTGTGAAATACATGCAAACATGTGGTGCCATATCATGATCATGTCTATTCATGTAGGGCACAGCTTTACCCCTCTTTTAATGTAATGGCAGATACATTTAACTCAGAATTTCTATTCACAGCTTAGAAACAGTGAACATATGCTGTCTCTTTGTTTACGACCTAATCAATAACATAGACACAAGCACACAGTTCTGCCCTGCTCACCTATATGTACAGCGTTGGATAATTTTTATATTTTGCAAATAATAGCAGCATGACAGTAATGTAAAAGCACATTTTAAACAACATTTATAGGAGTAGTAGGCTCTATATACTTTAAAACCACATGAATGCCTGCAAGCAACGTTTCACATATTACTTATCAATAAAAATATTTAACTTAAAATGTGTCAGAGCATTTAATAAACCATCTTTACTCATTATTAAAAAGGCTATATTTTATTAACATTTGAAACATAAAGGATATTACAACCAGTGGCGGCTGGTGACATTTGAAAGTGGTGAGGTGCAAAAGTTGGTAATGAGTGCCCTGTACCGTCATAAGAGGGGATTGGGGGGTTCTAACTCCGAGAACGTTTTGAAAAAAGAGTGGGCAATTGGTAAATTTTCAAGCATATTTGAGAAAGCAAGAAGGTTAATAAATCAATAAAGGGACTTCATATGATAATGACATAGGTAGTTGCTTATTCAGTACAACCACAGAACTTCATAATGAGATAATGCTGAGTACCTCACAGAAGTTAATTCATAGTATGCTGGGAAAATCACATAAGAGAAACATGATTGAAGAGGCCCCTTAGTATTTGAGTGTTGGCAAATACGTGTTAGGCAAAAAAAACATACTGGAGTTCAGGTGAATATGCAGTAAGGAGGCCTTTAAATTTAGTCTTTATCTTGTCACATGTACATGCTTTGTTAGGGGTTTCAAAGACAGAGGTGAAATGTCAGGCAGTGTCTTCTGACAAATTGCTGCTTTTCTCTTCTGATTGACATTGATGTTTGCTCTGACTGCCAAGTGAGAGGATTTTGTAACGGTAAACAAATGCGTGACAATCTTGCTGTGTGTGCTAAAGGAGGTGTGAAACTGAGGAAAAGGCTGTATTATTAAAACACATTTGTAACAGTAAAATGTACTAAATGCCTTCAAATAAAATGTACATATGTTTCAAAATGTATCAACAGTTAGGAAAAAAAATAATTTAAGAATGTCCTTTAGATTCTATGACATGGATTTGAAACTGCACTTCATTTGCTGAAGGAAGCACTGTTCTGTCACTCTTCCAGGTCAGTTTTTGATCCGATATTCTTTTAGCTCTGTGTGATTACATATAAGGAAGGAACAAGTTCTTTTTAATTTGGGGGCCAATCTCATTAAGTATTTGGCTATATTATAGCAAAGGCACGTGGCCTACGTGATTTCAGCGCCGGGTTGTGTGCCTAGAAACTCAGGAGAACCGATTTAAAATCACAATTCACCCCACTCGAAAAAATGGTTTGATCCTGGACAAACCACTTAATCTCCTTGTGTCTCGCTAAACCTATATTGCCGTGTTGTCCCCATTTTCTCATCTGTACACCAGTGGTTATTTGTAATCACATGCAACAAAACGGCTGACCAAAGGGTAAGGCAGTTCGCCTTGAACTTTGTCTACACTCTCAAAATAATTATCACTTCGCTTGCTGGAGTCAGACTAGAGAAAGCCAACCTGACCACCGCCGAAACAGCCAAAATAGCCTAAAAACTGCCCGAAACAGGCCGCTGAGACCCGCTGCTATTGAGGGCTGGGACTGTGGCTGCTACCATTGCCATTGCCGGTTTGCAGACTCCAGGCTGAGGCAGTGCCAGTCCCTGAAGGCACCTGAGTGTGGAGTGCGATGGGTGGCGTGTATGGCATGCGGTGGACGGCTCGCCAGCGGCCCGAAGGCCAGGAAATCACTCAAAAGTGAAGCAGAAGCAAAACTGAAACAAGCTAAGAGTGCAGTCTGACGGCATAGCGGAGCTGCGAAGTGACAGCGAAGGTGATCGGTGGGACAGAACGGCTGGGCAGAAGCGGAGCGGTGAGGTAGAGAGGCAGAGGGGGGTTGACGGGCTCGGCCAAGCACAGGGCATAGGAGAATCCGAGGAGGCCCTGTAGAGTTGCTGCCCCAACCCCCCCCCCCTTGCGGCTTAGCCCTGGTTTGTGCCCTGCTTTTAAGCTGTTTTAAGGCACCAAGCTACTAAGCTACCAAGCCACCAAGCTGCCATGTAATCAAGATCCTGCTAGAACTCAGGATCGTGTTTAACCCTGCCATAACTTTGCCAAAGATTCTATCAAACTTGTTATTATCAAAACTACAATTGCAACTACAATTGCACTCTGTCCTCAGAGAAAACATTTTTGGAGGTTGTTGGAGGTATGCAGGAGACAGAGGGTGCCTGTCGTGTATGCCTGTAGTGACTTGTGACTATTGGAGACGACTGCGCTGACTATTGGAGACAAGCATGGCACCCTTCCTTTGCCTTCCTGCCCCCCTAGAGCCTTGCGCTGGCAGCCTGTAATAAAACCTCCTGCCCGAGCTCGTGAGACCGCGAGACTGCAAGACTGCAAGCGAAGCTGTGTGTTGGAGAGTGGAAACCCGGCACTCGGTGCTGCATGAGTGGCGCATCAGCGCACTGGCGCATTGGAGCTATACCTCTCTGGCTGTGCTGGCCGGCCTGGCTAAGGTTCTTTTAATATAAGAACTAAGATATGACTGCAAAAAAAAAAACAATTGCGCACTGGCAGATTGGTGTATACAAGAGCATGCAAAAAACTAGAGCTAATCCTCTAAGGAACAACTCACTGCAAATAAACATTTTGAAGAGTTTCAATACCATCCCTTCCTTCTTTCCAAAAAAGAAATAAGCTTAAAATCAGTAGGGATGCTGGAGTCTACCCAAAAAGATCATGTAGATTATGTAGAGGCTAAAGGTATCTCTGGAAAACCATTGCCAGTAGTTCCCATCAATTTACCGTCCAAAAATGGGGGACCATGGTCTACAGATCGCCAACACTCGGAATCTAGGGTGGCTGACACTTTGCTGGCAAATTTAACCATCCACTCCCTAGTAAATGGAGTCTCTGAACCCGAAGAGTTACCTCAACTAGTGCCAAAAGCGGGAAAACACATAATGGAAGATTTTACACTACCTAACACTAATCTAGATCAGTCTGCTAAAATGTCTCACGTTCATAATCTAGAATCGTCTAGGATACTTATTCCTGCTACTTCACTTTCCTACAAGGATTGCCCTGTTAAAATGCAACTGTTCAGTAGTACACCCAGCGGAGCAAGCTTATTAGATTCACGGGGCTCATTAAGTCCTGAACCATCCCCAAATTTTCTTCCCTTAATTGATAATCCAGAGACAAAAATGCTGATGTCAGAATCATTACTTTGCCTGGAAAGAGTGTCTTCTATCTTAGCCTTAATGTAGAAATCAGTAAGTAACTCTGACTTTATTCTGGACTCTGTTTTGGCCCTGACAAAGTTTATAGCCTCTGAACAAAAATTATCGCCTGGCAAAAGCTTGCATACATCCCTCCCGTATGCCTAATCTAGGAAAGGGATCTTCCACTCCCCTACTTTTGGAGGATAACTCCGACAAGCTATATCCTACTCAAACAGACTCTCCTCCATATGCTAAAGGGAGGGACTTTGGCATTCAGGCTGGTAAGCCTTTCTTTAGTAGGAAAAATAAAACCAAAATGAAAGAAAATGAAGATATACTTGACAAATTACACTCCTCTACTCTACAGCAGCTCTTCGATCCCGAGTCTTTAGATACAGTGGCTGTACCCACGTCCCGCCCGCAAGCTAAGATGGAAAATACAAATTCAAGTACAATTCGAAAGGTTTTCCCTATCTTCCTAAAAACAGGTGAAAAATCTCCTAAGCAGCCTATAGAGGAAGGATTAAAAGTTGGTGGCTCTCCCATTAGGGATAAGGTTATTAAGAACAAAAGTAACATCGTCTGTAAGAAAAAGAAGGAGGAAAAAAGGGAAAAGCGCCGAAGGATAAATAAAAAAAGGACAAAACGGTTAAGTTTCGACCCTAACCTTATCCATAATATACCATCAAACCTGGAACCAAATGTTTTAAAGAAGGAAGATGGACAAACAGAGTTCAATCTATCGGGTCCTTGTTCCTCTTTTCCAAACTCAAGTGCACCAATTAAATCTACTCAAGATGCAGTGGTATTAAATATAAATGTTTCCCCTACTGCTCAGAGTATCTTGAACCCTAATGCTTCTCTATTTGCTTCTTCTTTAGGTAATAATGTCATTTATAATCCTTATGAAAATATTTGTAAGGTAACCAACCTAGTCAATAACTCACATCTTGCCCTTTATATCCTGGATTTTTTGTTTATTTTTGACCACGAACCATATATGAATAGGACCTTTCTATTGGGTTGCTTTGCTGAAATTCCAGGCCTGCAAATGACCGAAAGCAATGACATCGCTCTGGTTGAGGTTAAAAAATATAATAACCTTAGGAAGCAAGAGTAACATTTACATCCAAAGCTATCTCCCACCTGATAATGGCATACAGTGATAAACTACGTTGTTGTGGCATTTATGTTTTAGTTCCAGAAGAGGAGCTAGCATTAAAAAAAGTAGTCAAAAATAAGCTGTCTAACATCGATCTTGAAACCACCGCAAGGGGCAAACCTTTCTCGGAGAGAGAGTATATTGCAGGTCTTCCACAGTAAAGAAGGTAGGAGGGTTTCGCTTCTCACAGAGGAAAATACTCAGCATGTGCTTTCTGCAGAGGAGGAAGATAAGGAATGGAGTTGGGTCAAAGGTGCTCTTAATACAAATGGACCCTTAAGTCTAGCAAGGATATTAATGTGATATCTTGGAACGCAGCTGGCTTAAGCACTAATAAAAACAAACTCTTATTCTTAAAAGAGCAGAATGCCGATATTATATGTCTACAAGAGACTTGGATCACAAAGAACTGGTCCGCTAAAGATTATATAGTGCTGAGCCGGCCTGCGCTTCCTGCGAATCGAGGTCACGCTAAAGGAGGTATTGCTATTATGTTAAGTACAAGCCTTAGTTGGTCATATAAAGACATTTTTCATGCCTCTAACCTAATTCAGGCGGTTAAGCTAGGTCACAAGGATGGCCAGGATCATTTGGATTCCCTGTTGATCTTAAATGCATATTTACCTCTCGACGCATCTTACTCTTATTGATTAAAAGATCTATTAGTTTTTATCTCCTCGACCTTGGAAAGTGAAGACTGCAGTCTCCTATTATTAGTTGGAGATCTGAACTCTAAAGTCTCATCTCAAAGTATAAGGGTATTCTCTAATACCGAAAAAACCGAAGACCCAAATATCCCCAATGCCCAATTTCCGAATAAAAGCAGGACAGACAAAAGAGAAGTCTTATTACTCAAAGGTTTGAGTAGGTTAGATCTCATAATTGCTAATGGGAGGTTAGAAAAGGATATTCCAGCAAATTATACTCATAAGGCGCCAACTGGGAGATCTATTATAGATGATTTAATTGTTTCTGCAGATTTCTTTTGTAAACTCATAAACATGGTAGTCCTGGGAAATGTTTTTAGTGACCATATGTTGATCCGCTCCAAATTTGAATTCATTTGTGCTAAGGTAAGCCCCTGGAACTTCAAAGGCAGCACAGTAGGGTACAATGCAACAAATGGTAGAATTCACTGGAATTCTCAAGCGACCGCTAAATTCAAAGTATACTTAACGGCTCTGATAAGAGATCAGTAGCACCTAATAACGGTCGAGTGTGATTCTACCCATTTAGATTTACTCAAAGCCTTTTCCCATAATATAGTTTCCCAGGCTAAATCTTGTAAATTATTGCATGCTCCAGTTAAACGCAGATCACATTTCAACCCATTGGTTACTATATATAGGGAAATAAATAAATTAGTGAGGGCACAGTTCCTGAATTTTTCATGCGAACAAAGTAATTTAATAAACCTATTAAAGAGGAAAAGACAGAGGAAAAAACGCTCCCTAAGACAAATAAAGGAAGATGGTGTATGGGTGCAGCTAAAAGAGGCGGCCTCAAAAAATAATTCTAAAAGTTATTGGCAAATAATCGCTAACTGCTCTGACACAAGAGTGAAATCTCCCCCAATTCCCATTAAAGAAGAGGAATGATAATTTAATTTGTTAGAACTGAATTCTGCAAATTTTTATTCCATCCGTTCAATCACTGCGGCACCCGATCAATTTAAAACCTCTGTATCCAATTATGTACATTCAATTAATGAAGTGGCTGGAGCAATTAAAAAAATGAGATCCTCAGGAGCAATGGGTCCTGATGAAATGCCCATGACGGTAATTAAAACGGAGCCACTTCTGTGGGCCACTTATTTAGCTCCACTGTTTAATTTTTGCTACTCTCAGGGGAAGACACCACCATCTTGGTCTGGAAGTATTCTAATCCCTTTGTACAAAAAGGGCCCTAGAACACATACAGGTAATTACCGGCAAATAGCCTTATTGGATGCGGTGGAAACAATATTTGCACGTAGTATCCTCGATCATCTCAAGTAATGGGTGACGGAGAGAAGGTCCTCCCTATAGAACAAGCAGGTTTTAGAAAAAATAATTCCACCCTAGATAATATCTCCATGTTGAAACTAATTGAGGAGAAACACACAATATCTCGTAGTTCAAACGTATACATGTCTTTCATAGGTTTTTCAAAGGCCTTCGATAAGGGAGATTGACCATTACTATGGGGAAAATTGCAAAAAATGGGACTGCCCTCTCCCCTGCTATCCTTAATTATCGCACTACATTCTCAAACTTGTTGCCAGATAATAATGGTTGGAAATCAATGTTTATCAGATGTAATCCCTACAGAAAATGGCTTCTTACAAGGTTGCTTGTTAGCACAGCTGCTATTTTCTTTATATATAGCAGATGTACCCAATTGCTTTGTTCAAGCAGAGGGAGATGCACCAAAGATAAGTAGCTGGCCTTTTGCATGTCTTTTATATGCAGATGATATAGTAGTAATGGACCTAACCGCTATTTGGTTGAATAGAAAGCTGATATCACTACAGAATTATACAGTGGACCATTTCTTGAAAATAAATGTATCTAAAAGTAAAATCTTATTTTATGGAATGTAACAATAGTAGAAAATCATGTAACTTTAAGTGGCAAATTGGTCCTGAAAAGCTGGAGGTGGTAGATAGCGGGTAGTACGAAGAACAAACTTCATATCAAACATAGCTCCTGTAAAGCTGCATCCCACGCTAAAATCCCTCCAACCCTGCTTTATGCCATTGAATCAATCCCTGTCAAGGACTGGAGTTTTTTAGATAGGATCGAAGGTCAGCTATTACGTAAATTATGTAATTTTAACACGTTAGTTCCAACGGCTGCTATTAGACTGGAATTTGGCTTGATAAACTCCTATATCCAAGGTTTATCCAGGGTTTTACGCTGGGGATACCAGTTAAAAAATAGTGAGCCTGATTATTTAAGAGGTTTCATGTGTCATGAAATCTTTGGTGTTAAGGCAGGTAATTACTCCTTCTATCGTGATTTCTCATTGGCACTAAAAAAAAAATGTGTACAAGAAGAATTACTGATTACTCTCCCACCATTAGAATTTAAATCTTTTTTAAAAACCTTAAGTGGCAAGCTTAGCTTTAACAGAGATATTACATTTTGTAATTCTAAAGAGAGATTAAAGCTAATAGCCAGGAGAAACTCACCGAGAATTTCACAAAAATATTTATTCTGGAATTTAGAACATGGAACTCGACGTTTGCTTACTTTATGTCGTATGAATCTTCTACCTTTAAACGACCTACCGGCAAACTGGTCCAGAATTTGAAAAATTGAAAAACTTGTATTTTTTGTAAGCTGAGTATTCAGATCCTGGATCATGTCTTATTTGCCTGTTCAGCATTGGTTTCGAGTCGTCGTCGCTGGCTTCTGCCGATGTTTTTAAAAAATTGTGTTAAAAATGTAGCTTCAGCCCGTGATTTTCTCTTTTTCCCTAAAAATGAAGCAGTGTGTGTAAAACTTTTAAATTATTTTAAGGAGTTTATGTATATATTTTGAATCTTTTATAAATTCTTTTAGATGGGCTGTCAACCCCCGTCTGTCATCTTTTTACGGAGTATTAATATTTTCTCCTTTGTCAGATTGTATTTTGCACATTGATTGGCTGCTATTTACTGCTCTTTGCACAATAGGGATATGTTGTGCTCGTCTCCCACTTTTGCTTTTGTTGTTAAATTCAAAACTCAATCTAAGTGGGATTTTGGATTGTATTTTGCACAAGAACTGACTGCTACTGAATTGCTTTCTGCACAGGTTAGTACATGCTCTGTTATTCCTTTTTTTATTGCTGCTAATTTCAAATTTAACTTTCTGCCGAAGATGAATTCTGGACTCTATTTTGTATTTAAACTGGCTGCTACTTACTGTCCTTTGCACATTCTAGGATATGCTTTGTTACTTTAATCCTTCTGCTGCTAATCCAAAATGTTATTTTCGGCCAAAGCGGTTACGTGCTGCTGCCCAAATGTTTGAAATAATAATTTCAAGCACTGAGGTGATGCATATTATTTTATATTTAAAGAAGCTGTTATTGTTTAATACGATCCTAAACATACGCTACCTTCTATGGTAGAGGTCTTTGGACCTCTGTTTCTGTCTATGAGCTAAATGATATTATTGTTGAAAATCTTAGTTTTTTTGCCTATTAGGATTATTGACAATATTGACTAATGTTATCCAAAGGAATTCTAGACCTGCTAAGCAAGCCTTTGATAATTTATGATGGTCCGTGGAATGCGTTTTTGTTATGTTTAATACTTCAATACAATAATATGTATGTACTTTTATGTGGACCTCATAGGAGTTCCAAATCTTTAATAAAATATTGAATTGAATTGAATTGAATTGAAAGCCAACCTGTGTTGCACAAAGGAAGCTGGTATCTGCGGCAGGGATACATTTTCAGTTTTCAGTGATCATGCAATACATGGAACATCTTTCATCAATATGCCCGAATCTATGCCCCAAAGTATTGGGACAAAACATGGGCCAATAGGTCCAATATATATCAAAGAAAGTGATTCACACATTAGATTTTGAAGATGACGCATAGATATTCTAAACTGAAATCATAAACCTTTCTTACCTCTATGAGGCATAAGGCAAGAAATATTTGTGGCCTGGTCAAAAGAACTGAAAAGAAGCTACCAGCCAGTGATTTGTCGGTGGTGGCCAGCGTAAAATCTGCTCATGCTTTCCGGTTCCTTGAAGATGGCAAAGCAGCAACTTCACTGAAATCCCCAGGGCAGCTGGTAATTACTTTGACACTAGCCAAAAATGTCAGCTAAGTGGCCAACAAGTATACGAAGCACATGGCTACAGTAGCAGGGCACTGGCCTATTTAGCTCTACCAGCTAGCTTCATTTGGCACTGTCGACCAAACCATCCTGCTACCAAACTCACAGCTACTGGGTTTCGTGGCACTTCTCAATGGTTAGGTCTGTTTCTTTCTGACTACTCTCAGGTGTTTTCTATTCCCCCTTCCACCTGTACACCTGGGATGCTGACGACATGTGTGAGAGGTCTCATCAGTGTCACCATGTCGATTTATATTGTATTTTGAGCTTTATACGCACATAATGCAGTCCAAGGATCTCTACTCTACCACAAAGACAGATCACATCCAGGGTTCCCTCCCACTGTATGGGGACATGGGGGGAGTGGATGTATATTTTAACACTGTACTGTCAAGGTGAGTGAGCTTCTTTTTACTGGCGGAAGGGAGAACTAGTGGGACCAACATTTTAGTCCACAAAGGTGGTGGGAATCTATCCTACTCCGGTGAAAACTCTTCACTGCCCCCAAATCGTTGTGATAATATTCCAAAATTCAAAGGAAGCACCCGTGGTGGAAAACAGGTAACTTTCAGATCAGCCTTCTTTCTTTAAAGAGAATAACCTGCTCCGCGTATTTAATAAAAACAAAAAGCAACCCAAAACTCATCTCCTTCCGGTGCTGCACCTAACAGAGACTCCTGACTTTTTCACGTGGAATCCGCATGATGCTATGTTGTCAGCCTGGGGACAGATCAATATACAAATACTTCAACATGATAGATGCAGCAGTCTTGAACCGTGTAAGATGCACAATGACTACTGTGACGTATTCAAGTGCTGTCTCGCTCTGAAATAGGCAAAGGTGCTCTCATGGCCTCTGTCTCACCTAGACATCCTTCAAAAGCACCCACATGCCCAAGAGGAGCAGCCCTCCAAGCATCTTGCAAAAGTATTCTGAGAAGATTTAGAAACTGCTAAAAAGTCAATATCAATCCTCCAAACTCTGACCCACAAATGCCGATCATCTCTAATTTAGCAATACCTAGATAACACCTCTCAGGACCTGAACATTTAGGATGAGTGTTAATGACTGACGTGGCCTCCACTGCTCTCACCATCTCAGGGCATCAACTTTAAACCCAAATGAGACGTATCCAATTACATGGACAGCGGACCCCACACACCGCGTACCCTGAACTGTCATGGACAAGGATATTCCACGGCCCTCAGTGCATCTCAGGCACGACTGCCTTACCACCCGGAGGACCATCCAGCTCACCCGCTGCTTTCCATAAAAATGATGCTGGTAACCGCTCTCTACATTAGGGGTGTCCAACTTAACACGCATCTGCATACAATAAGACTCAGTGGACTTGATTTACATAATCATTGGTTACTCTGAAAAACTACGCTGAAACCTCCCTCCTGGAACTACTTCGGACCCCCTTGTTTAAAACACTAACATCCCACTACTCGGTAGCGGCTTCCTATAAAAAAATGAATATAAAAAAAACAGTACACAACCGTAAGACTGCACTCTCCTGGACCCAAATTTACTAAGGTTTTGCGTAGGCGTTGGTGTGAAGTAAAACAGTGCAAATGGTAGTGGTGATCTGTTTTAAAGCCCTGTGGGTGCCTGTTGCAGCCGGCATGACTCGTGGGGGTGGGAGGGGAGGTCGGGGGTTTGCACAGGTGTTCTCACGGGCAGGGGGGACAATTTAAAAATATATATTTTTTAAACGTACCTTTACCGGTTCTCGCGCCGCCTCCGCTCCTGGCCGGGTCTGCATTTGGTGTTTTACTGCAGGTTTCTAGGAACAGACATCCTCCCTCCCCTAAGCCAATCACAATGCTGCAATGGCAGCATTGTGATTCGTGCGGGCAGCGTCCAACCAGGCACCTATAGGGAGGCCATTTTCTCTATGTAGGCTTCATGCAGCCTACATAGAGAAAATGTAGAGTGCGAATGACTGCTTTGGTCAGCCCCAGAGCCGATCAAGCAGTCAGGGCTCTCAGAGTGGTGCAAGCCACTCCTCCCCGACCCGCCCACCTGCCTGCCCCCAACCAGGCATACCCTCACACCTGCCCCCAACCAAGCATACCGTTCTGCTTTCTTGCAGCGCGAGAAGCAGAAACATGAAATGGTATTTAAAATACAATTTCATGTTTTTGCTTCTCGCACTGCGAGAAAGCATTGGGGCGACACTCCTCTGCCCTAATGGAGGTGCCGTCACTGATTACACCACCACAGAATACTGCATCTTTTTCACCCAGCTAATTAATAATTAGGGAAGAGTGTTTCACCATCGAGGGTAGCCGGTTAGCTTAGCTTTTAGTTTTCTGTCTTTTACATGGTTCTTAGCATTTGCATTGAGTCATGAAAGGCCATGGTGTACAATATATGTATGTTCTAAGCATTTCTGAAGTCTTACTTCCCATCTGTTAAAATAGTAAATTGGTAAAAATATATCATCCTCTTGATTTCAAAATGTCATGTGATTTCACACATTTAAGTGTAACATTATACGTTGAAATACAAAGGTGAGGTATTACTTGTTTAACTTTTTTTAAAGAAAATAATGGTTTACTAATACTAAAAGTTTCAGATTTTGGGAACGTGAAGCCCATGTTTGTAATATCTACTGATTAAGTTTTCACTTCTGGACCTAACACATTGACCTGCACCTTCTATCTTCAATATTTAACAATGTATTTAACATTATAGAACTGTTAACAATAAACTTTACAATGTCTTTAACATTATAACACTATTGACAATAAACTTTACATTCTTCTACCGACATATTTCTGTTCATATCTCTATATAGTTGCAATTTAGAACACTTAAAACTCCAATCGATCACTTAATACCGTAATATTTCAAAATTTTGTAAAGGATGTGCAACTTGTACGTGAGCGTGTGATGAAACTATCAACCAAAGGTCCAATTGCATCCTTAACTTTGCTCTCATTATTTTCTAAAAAAGATGGCAGGCGTGACCAAGATGCGGGCATTAAGCAGTTACATCCACCCACCCATCCATCCAACCCAGCCCACCTAGGGGCCGATTCCGATACCTGGTCGGACAGCTGTCCGTAGTCTTACCGTGCGACCGACATGTACCCGGAGCCGGTCCGTCCTGTAGAGTAAGTACGATGCGCATAACTGCCAAAAACCCGACCGACACGTAGGCTGTGATTCAAGCTCCATTCTCTGTCCGAGCCGTAACTCCTAACGCCGAACTGAGTCGCCCGGAAGCAGTATCCATAGCAGTTTCTGGCATGACAAGTACGATGCGTACTTTCTACGCGCCGGACGGGTCGCCATGTACGGCACGTCACAGCATCCGTAAAACAAGCATATCAGCTACGATTCGTGCCACAATCCGGTACACGGCTACAAGACGGACCAGCTTGCAGCGGGTACAAGACGGAGCAACAAGCAGCGTGTACGACACAAACACATCATGAATCCCATTGCGCAGGTCATACCAGTACTCTACATCGATGACCGGCTCAGGAACCGACGCCGACAGCGTAGGCGGTAACTCAGACACCTACCACATAAACAAACGACATGTACCCGCAAACTGGCATACACACACAGGGGATCCACATCCTGGCCACTAACAACAGCCCACCATAGGGGATGCATGGGCAGCACCAATAACACCCCCACCCATAGGGGACCTGTTGCCCATCACTACTGCCACCCCCACCGATAGAGCATATGTTGCCCAGCACTACTGCCACCCCCACTCATAGGGGACCTGTTGCCCATCACTACTGCCACCCCAACCCATAGGGGACCTGTTGCCCATCACTACTGCCACCCCCACCCATAGGGACTATGTTGCCCATCACCCCTGCCACCCCCTGCCATAGGGCTTATGTTGCCAATCACTACTGCCAGCCCCACCCATAGGGGACCTGTTGCCCATCACTACTGCCACCCCAACCCATAGTGGACCTGTGGCCCATCACTACTGCCACCCCCACCCATAGGGACTATGTTGCCCATCACCCCTGCCACCCCCAGCCATAGGGCTTATGTTGCCCATCACTACTGCCACCCCTAGCCATAGGGCTTATGTTGCCCATCACTACTGCCAGCCCCACCCATAGGGGACCTGTTTCCCATCACTACTGCCACCCTCACCCATAGGGACTATGTTGCCCACCACCCCTGCCACCCCCAGCCATAGAGCCTATGTTGCCCATCACTACTGTCACCCCCAGCCATAGGGCTTATGTTGCCCATCACTGCTGCCAGTCCCACCCATAGGGGACCTGTTGCCCTTCACTAATGCCACCCCACCCATAGGGACTATGTTGCCCATCACCCCTGCCACCCCCAGCCATAGGGCTTATGTTGCTCATCACTACTGCCACCCCTAGCCATAGGGCTTATAGTGCCCATCACTACTGCCAGCCCCACCCATAGGGAACATGTTGCCCATCACTACTGCCACCCACACCCATAGGGTTTATGTTGCCCATCACCCCTGCCACCCCCAGCCATAGGGCTCATGTTGCCCATCACTACTGCCACCCCCACCCATAGGAACTATGTTGCCCATCACCCCTGCCACCCCCAGCCATAGGGCTTATGTTGCCCATCACTACTGCCACCCCCACCCATGGGAACTATGTTGCCCATCACCCCTGCCACCCCCAGCCATAGGGCTCATGTTGCCCATCACTACTGCCACCCCCAGCCATAGGGCTTATGTTGCCCATCACCCCTGCCACCCCCAGCCATAGAGCTCATGTTGCCCATCACTACTGCCACCCCCACTCATAGGGGACCTGTTGCCCATCACCACTGCCACCCCCACCCATAGGGACTATGTTGCCCATCACCCCTGCCACCCCAGCCATAGGGCTTATGTTGCCCATCACTACTGCCACCCCCACCCATAGGGACTATGTTGCCCATCACCCCTGCCACCCCCAGCCATAGGGCTCATGTTGCCCATCACTACTGCCACCCCCAGCCATAGGGCTTATGTTGCCCATCACCCCTGCCACCCCCACTCTCAGGGGACCTGTTGCCCATCACTACTGCCACCCCCAGCCATAGGGGACCTGTTTCCCATCACCACTGCCACCCCCAGCCATAGGGCTCATGTTGCCCATCACTACTGCCACCCCCAGCCATAGGGGACCTGTTGCCCACTGCCACCCCCACCCCTAGGGACTATGTTGCTCATCACCCCTGCCACCCCCAGCCATAGGGCTTATGTTGCCCATCACTACTGCCAGCCCCAGCCATAGGATGGGTGATGCTCAACACATCCAGCATATTCCAACATCAGGTATGTCAGCAAAATACATCCCCCTAACATCATGACAACAGTGTGTAGTCTGTGACAAATGCCCACAACAGTGATTATGACTTCGAACATACAATGTAACTAACAGCACATGAGTGTGACATACACAAGGCAAGCATCACCATTGCACTGTGGCAATGTAAAAAGAACACCCCCTCACTGTGTAGAACAGAAGTTAAGTGGGTGCTTCCAAAATGCAGCAGATGTTGAGCATTGTGGTGATGGGGACTAAACCCCCCTCATCACAGTGACCAAAAGGTAAGTATCATCATGGTCAAACCAGCAAATAACAAACAGCATGTATGATCCCTGCTCTCAACACATTAAACACTTCTGTGGCAAACTAGTGGTTGTGTACCATTCCCACAGAGATGTGGTGAGGCTAACAGTGCTGTGAAAACATAACACACTCTCGGCCATGTGCAGACAAGCACCACACATGGGGGATGACAATCCATACAGTGTACAATGACACAAGAGCAGAAGTGACCATCACCAAGCATGCACACATCTCGAAAATAGACACACTAATAAAAAAAAACATGTGTAGACTGTAGGTGTCAGCTCACAAACACATATTCCATGCCAGCAATGGCACCTAACAACCCGGATGAATGTGCACAATGATGTGATATGACTCACAGGGACAGCAGGCAAAATCCCAGAAACACCATCCAGACAAAGGACCACAACAGCAATACCAATGCACTGGTGCAGATGCACAAACACAAACAGGCAACCTCACACTGCACATCTGATACAGCATGTGTGTGTGTGTCACAGTATCCCCAGGCAACTACACAACACATGAGGGGGGCTGAACAACAGTGACACAGATGTGGACACAGTGCCACACAAAAGTAAACCATCATTGGGACACCCTCAGTGGGCAATCAGGCATTGGGAGATGAGAGGGAGTACAACAGACACATGTGACACAAGCTGGAATGAACACAAACTTACACAGCAAGAGACTGACACACTTCAGCACTACCCCCAGGGACCAGACATTGGGGTGAGACAAGCATGCATGACACCTCCACTGTGATGACAAAGGCAAACTGGGAAACCCAGACATGTGTCCTGTGCCACAAACGTACATCACACATACACAAACACAAATCACTCAGCATGGCCCCTCATCCATGGACAAACGGGAGCTAGGGGACCATCCATGCAAACATTTACATCAGTCCACCCTCAACACCACACACCCTGAACTGCAACAATGTGCATCTGTGAAGCCCACATGGACAGGTGACATTGCATATACACCCATGACAAACACAGGAATGTTGGGAGGAACTAAGGTGCACAGACACATCACACAAGGACAGTTTACAATCCTGGGGAATGACAGACATACTGCACAGTATGCGGTACATGGCCATGACCTCAAAGCTCACGTAACCTTCAGAATCCCTGCCACAGTCCCAGGACAATGCAGAAGCCAAGGAGAACCACAAGGCACACATGCTGACACCTGCCAGCATCGCAGCCATGAACCGGACAAGTGGGAGCAGTCACACACACATACAAATGTCTCAATCACTGAAAGGTTCCACCTAGGGACAACTACATGATTTAGCAAATAAACAGGTGCTTTGGGGAACCCTGACTGTGTCCCATCTGTGTCTGACAACATCATCACCACTCAGAACTGACAAATACCAATGATGATACACCAATTAACAGTAGTGTGTCATGCACCCACACATCTGGTAGCACATTGGAAAAGTAGTGGGATGAACCCAGTACCACTCAGCAAGCATCAACAACAGGAACATATCAAGGGAACACTGCCTGTGTATGAACAGGGACGTGGACACACACATGCTCATAAAACACACACCATGGTCCCAGGCCATGTCACTGGACAACACACTTACTTGAGGGGACCCAACTCCTGTGGAAGCCCAGCTGTGCCAAACATATTCACCGCACGTCTCACTCATGTCTGCTGAACACTTGGTCAGTCAGTCGTCAGTTACCACACAATGAAGGCTCTGGTCACAACAGCCTGGGTAAGTGAGTCTCCCCTAAGTCATCTGCACATACCCAAAACTTATGTCTAGCAAGTTGCACAGAGGTCCCAGTTGCTCCCATACCAATGATGCCCACACCTGTAGGTCCAGTGTTGATGAGCACAAAGTCTGTGGAAGTGAAAAATTGGACAATGGGAAGCACATCATATGTGCAGGGGTGCAAGCCAGAGATGTGATCATGCAAATGAAATGTTCACAGAGATGTCCACAAATAGTTGATCCTGACACACCCAGGTAGCTGCAAAGGATGACATAGATACCCACCAGAATAGGATACATATCTCATGGACCACAGGGAGTACCTCACAGCAACACATCAGTATTCAACATTGAAATCAAGCATCACAGGTGCAAGGGCATGTTAAACATCATCAACATAACATACAGCTAAATCTAGTTCACAGGGATAAAGGAAAAAAGCTTTATTCAGCATATTAAAATTTAAACGTCTGTTCAAACAAAAGGCCAATGGCCAGTCCATGTCCAAATGCCAAGGAGTGAAGTAGAGTGACAACTGTCACACCTTGCTTGCCTGCACTGCTAAGGACCGGGGTCATCCCCTCGGAGGGGCATACATGTGGGCAGGCCAGGCACCGCAGGGACAGGATCAGGGCACAGCAGAAGGAGGCAGTGAAGAGGTGGTGGATGCAGGCGAGACACTTGCAACTGCAGTGGAGCTGACTGAAGTGGTGGGTGCTGTCACAACTGTGGGGCACAAGTCAGATCGGGTGGGTGCCGGCACAACTCCAGAGGGCTGGTCAAATGGAGTGAATTGGCTCACCACTGCAGTGCTCAAGTCAGACAGGGTGGTCGTGGACTCCAATGCAGTGCCTACATTCATGGGAGAGGAATGGGGGCAGGTGAGGTCGGCAGGGGGGGACACGGTCCCCACATCAGTGGCACCAACCGTCTGAACAGGTGTGGAGGAGCAAGTGCTAGGGGGGGATGGCCTTAGCATTTTGGGATGGTGTATCTGTGGGTGGGGGAACTTGGGGCAGGGAGTGGTGGGGAAACCTCTGGAGTGGCTGCGTGGTGGCGGGGGGTCTTGCTCTTCTGGCTCCGGGGGGACTTGCGGGTGGGGTCTCTGTCTGACTGCGCCTGGGGGAGGGTGTCTGGGTGTGAGGGGCACTCCCCTCTGTGTGTGGGGACTTCCTCTTCCCCTTGCAATCAGGATCTGCTGGGTCGGTGGGGAAGAGGCCAAGGTCACAGAGGAAGAGCTTCTGGGGAGATGGGGTTGCAGGTGATGCAAGGGAAGGGGGCTGGGAGGGAGAGGTCTCGGAGGACTGCGGAATGGTTGTGGATGACTGTCTGTGTGTCTTGAAACCAGCCCCTGTTAGTGTGGTATCAGTCCCCTGCACTTGCTTGTGGGCACGTCTAGACCTTGGTTTCGGTGTTTGTGTGCGTGGGCCAGGTAGGCTGCTAGGAATCGAGGGTGGTGCAGGGGTAGGAGCAGTGCAGGACTGTTGGAGGAGGGACACTGCTGCCATCAGGGAGGAGGCCACGGACTTATTGGTCCTCTGTAGGGCAGACATGCCCGAGGAAATGCCCTCCATGAATGACACCAGTTGTGTCAACAGACCTGTGTGTGCATGGAGGACCTTCAGCATCGACGTCTGCCCTACATGGATCTGTCTAAGTAAGTCCACAGACTCCTCACTCAGGGCAGCAGGGGACACAGGGGCAGGGGTGTGGTGCCTGGCACAAAGGAGACATGCTCATGAACACGGGAGCCCACAGGGACCTCTGGGATGGGAGCCAATGGGAGGGTGGTGGTGGTGGTGGCGGTGGCGGGGGCAGCCTCACTAGCTGGGGTTTGGTGGCTGCTGACACCCGCCTCCACAAGGGAGTCATCCTCCGAGCTGCTGTGGCCCTCAGCTGGGGGGGATAGTGCTGACGACTCCTCTGTGTGGCTCCACTTGCCCTCCGTGCCACTGGGTCCACCGACTTCTCTCCTTCTGTCCCTGTAAGGCTCTGTGGCTCCTCCTGGTCCATGGAGCTGTCCCCTTCTGTGGCCGTGGATGTATCTGAATAGGAATAGGAAGTAAGAGAACAACATCAGTCACCTGCACCGACTGCACACACCACAGTGAGTACATCACATCACAGGGCAAGCCCTGGCATCATCAGCTGAACACAGCTCAAAGTGCCAACACTGTTTAGAATAAGCCAATTGTCATTCTCAACATCCACCATGGCACACATATCCCTCCTTGACTTTCACACATATGTATGTTGCATGTTGGATGCTAACACCCCAATGTGCCAACATGCACCACCCACACATTAGTTGTACATGCAAGTGAACATGTAGGAGTATGTCACTATACACACAGCACAACTCTTGCTACTGACTCAGTACAGGTGTCCGGATGAAGGGATGGGCAGAGACTCATTGCACATGCTTGTGATGCATGCCAGCAACACACATTATGATGTTCTCATGTCCTGATGGGCAATGCCACAATGGGGTGCATGGTGGACACTTGAACACAATGCAGGATCACTCATTGAAAGTCAGTCCACACTGTCTCCTGTCACAGGGGCAGGGCATCCAGACAACAACAATATGCACTGACTCACAATCCAAGCTCAGGGTTAAAGCTAGCTCTGCACATGACCGGCGCACTTGCCCATCCCATGAAAACAACATATCCAGGACCCAGAAGACCCCACATCATGCAAATCAGACATATGAGCCTCGGCAAACACAAATCCCTGTACATTAACACATCACAGTCTGCCATGCATGTAACCCAGCTGCATGAAGGACACAGTTGCATACACCATTGTGTGCGGTCAGATGATCACACACATATATGTCACACAGGTCTTGTCTCTCACAGTCACATCTCAGATGTCATGCTGACCCTCTGAATCATGGACACCCCAGTTGTACGTAACAACAAGCCACACCCTAGTGACACAGAGGCAGACACCTGAGGGCACATGTCACTAAGGACAACCTGCAATTTCATACACAGGAGTGGGATTACAGAGTGTTACTAAATGCACTTGAGGATGCATGACTGGCCAGGTCTACGTGAAACAGTGTTAGGCCCTGGACAGTAGTCAGGTGGCTAAGCAAGTGTGACAAACTTGATATACATACTCCTGAGGCCCAAAAATTGTAGTCCCCTGCTGCATGGGTTTGCTTGGAATACCCCAGCCACATGTTGCGAGTCAGGCCAGCAACTGGAACACGTCTCAAGGGCACACACAGATCACATGTCAGATCTCAGTCATTGTGTAAACAATTGACCCACCCATGAAAGACACAACAGAGTCACGGGAACAAATGCTGTCCGTTAGCTGAAGCATAGCTGACTGCAGGGACACAGTGCCCTAGTGACACAAGCAACAGACTGTAGGGGCCATACCTTTGGAACAGATGAGGAGGGTGCATCAAACAATTGAGGGACATGAGTATTGGACTACAAGACCTACGTAATGTGGAAGTGTGACCTGGCCAAAAGACGGCTATTAGCATGTCAGACATAGTACACAGATCAGGCATGGACCTACCCCTTTCCTGCTGCTGTCTGGCCTTCAGCTGCCTATCCAGGTCCGGGAAGACCACCGCCAGTATCCGGAGCATGTGGGGAGTCAGGGTCTGGTGTCTGCCCCTCTTGCGTGGAGGTGACAGCATCAGCTGGACTCTAGCTATCCTCCGGGTCCAGCCTTGAAGGTCCTGCCACCTCTTCTGGCAGTTGCGGATCCGGCGCTTGTAGACCCCCACCGAACGAACAGCCCGGGCGATGGTCAGCCAGATCTCCTGCTTCTGGTGGGCATCAACCTGTGAGGATGACAAAGTGAAAAGTACATTAACACACATGCCCCAGATTTGTGCAGCACACATTTGGATATACATGTCATCATCACAAAGGGAAATGAATTACACAGGTAATGCAACCATGGGGAAGGAAAAATCACCTGCATGTCTGACATGTTAACAATGCCTGGATAGTTTAAGCTTGCACTAATGCACTTTAGCAGCAGGAAACCTATTCATTACATGTACCTACACACTTTGGGTGATCTAAGTAGTCAGTGAGAATGCTTGCCACTGGTGTACACACTGCTAGTACTGCTGGTCAGGCAACATGCATAATTAGGAAGGCAGTGGACTGCACACTCACCTGCTCCCCCGGTTTCACATAGAGCTTGCTGTACTGTGGAAGGAGCCCGTCCAGCAGGGCCTGGTTCTCCTCCTCAATGAAGGCTGGAGCCCTCTCCAGAGTACGTGCCATAGTAGGAGCCAGAGGATGCAGAGACAGCAGCAGTGGTAGCAGGGATGTGGTCCAGTAGCATGTAGTGCAGGCAAGTGAGCTCCCTGGGGGCCAGCCAGCCTTATATCTGTGCTGCAGCGGCAGACTCTGTGCCATGTGTCCCAAGTGATATGTCCAACATGGCTGCATTCTATGAATCTTGGCCATTCCATTTAAATGTACGACTCGTACACACCTTCCGCATCATTCAAATATTCACCTTCATGGAACACTTGCAATTGCAACATTGTTGTAGGCATCCAACTGAATTTCCAGTGCACAACTCGTACAAGTTTTGAATCCGCATCCGTCTCCATGACAGTCCGGACCCAATGGGTGCGCCCGGCTCATTCAACTGACTGTACAACGCATATTTTGAATATACACATGCTCCCGTCTCCATACGATTTAAAGGCCAAGGCGTACGCCTGTCTCGGACCATGCCTGTCCAACGCGTATGCATTATAGTCACCCGCGTCGGATCTCATTGCATTCAATGACAAAGCGTACGCACGGCTCGGTCATGACCCATGCAATGCGTACGCATTGTCACCCGCATCAGACCTCATTGCATTCAATGACAAAGCGTACGCACGGCTCGGTCATGACTCGTGCAATGCGTACGCATTGTCACCCGCGTCGGACCTCATTGCATTCAATGACAAAGCGTATGCACGGCTAGGTCATGACCCGTGCAATGCGTACGCATTGTAACCCGCTTCGGACCTCATTGCATTCAATGACAAAGCGTACGCACGGCTCGGTCATGACTCGTGCAATGCGTACGCATTGTCACCCGTGTCAGACCTCATTATTGTGAATACTATACGGATGCAACACACATTTACTGGCCAGGGACACCTGTGCACACTTACCACACTACAGCATTGGCCACACAGTGTCCCATGGCATGTAAGGCTGCATTCCCTGGGTGTTTGTGGGTGGCCACATCTGTTTTTTTGGCTGGCACTTTTTGCAGCCACTCCCAGGCTGTGCACGTGTACATGGGGGCAGAATCCTTTATGTGTTGTGCACATTACCACTGTGGCGTGCAATTGTACAGTAATGGGCATGAGTCACGGACACAGTGTCAAGTTGGATATGTTTAGGACATGTCACATACACCCTGAGTTCTAGGGGTGATGGCATGTACGTCACAGTGAGACCTGTAGCCACAATACTGATGTGCACCCACAGTCTGTGTGCATGTTGTGTCTCAGATGTGTCTGATCAAATGTGCCCAATGGGTGACAGTCTCCACATCAATGTGGTATATGCATCACCCTTGATGAGGTGTGTGTCTAAGAGATGTACCTGTAGGGCCAGCAGGATCAACAGTGGCCACTACCTGTGGGACTTACGCTTGTCTTGTGGTGTGTACGTGCTTTGTCATGTCCATTGCTGTGTCAATGTGGCAATACAGGGACCCTGGGTTTCTGCATGGCAAAGATCTATGATGCCTGGGAGACATGAGGCCTCACTTGTCACTGTGGTGTGTGTTTGGAACGTTGCAGCAGCACAAAGGTTGGGTGACACAGCCAGATGATTTGCCATTGCACTACATGGGACTCATGTGGACATGTGGAATTGAGATGTGAGGTGGTGGTCATGTATGTGACATATGTGTCCATGCCCAAAAGCACACACCTCAGTACATTGTGTAATGTCATGATCTAGCATGTGATATTGATTGTGGTCATGGTCACCTGGGTGGATGAACTGACAATCTTCCTTTGTGCATCTCTGTACTGCAGGGCACCAGCTGTCCATCAGCCGTTCCCAGACCTTGCAACCATGCAGGAACGCGACTGCATCAGACAGTACCGCTTCACCAGGACACTGATTGCGGAGTTGGCGGAGCAGTTGACGCCACATCTGCTACCTGGCCGGACATACCCTACAGCACTGACCCCAGAGGTGAAGGTGATGGCAGCCCTGCACTTCTTTGCTACTTGTACCTTCCAGTACACTGTGGCTACTGCTGGTGGGATGTCCCAAACGATGTGTAGTCGGGTGCTACGCGATGTCTTGGAGGGGATGTTGCATTTCCTAGACCTGTATATCAAGTTCCCGAGCCCAGCTGAACTCCCTGAAATAAAGGATGCCTTTTATACACTGGGGAGGATGCCGAACATCATCGGATCTATTGATGGGACACATGTTGCCCTGATACCACCACAGGCACATGAGCAGGCATGCCATAACAGGAAGCACTACCATTCGATCAATGCTCTGGTGGTCTGTCTTGCTGAGATGTCGATCACACATGTGTGTGCACGGTTCCCTGGTTCTGCGCACAATGCCTACATTATGAGGAGTAATCGCATTGCAACGCTGATGTCACAGATGCCAGCTCAGCATGCCTGGCTTGTCGGTGTGTACTGACTGTTTCTCATTGTGTGTGTTTGTCAATGTTGTATTCTGCACTCCTACAAAACTCAGCTACTTGTTCATTTTTGTGTGTGTAGGTGATTCCGGATACCCCAACATGCCGTGGTTGCTGACACGCCTCAGGAACCATGTGACACCAGCCGAGCTGCACTACAATGAGGCACATGGTCGGAGCGCGCATTCGGCCTCCTGAAAAGCCGCTTTCGCTGCCTGGGCAAGACCGGAGGGTCCCTCCCATATGAGCCTGCAAAGGTGTGCAAAATAATTTTTGTTTGCTGCATGTTACACAACATGGCAGTGCGGATGGAGGTGCCTCTCATCCAGGATGACGATGATGATGACCAACAACCGGCACCTGTGGAGGATCCCGGCCTGGGCCAAGATGCCAGTGATGATGAGGATGAGGGTGATGTCCGCTCACAGCTCATCAACAACTTCTTCACCTGAATGTGAGTTTCCAGGGTTGTTATGTGAATGTATGGAGGTAGCCTGGAATGTGTTGTGCCAGCTCTGTTGCTGTCTGAGTGTGTCTGTGTGCCACTTGACTGGATGCGTGCTGTGATGTGTCCATTCAGGTGGCGTGTACTCCACAATAGGGTAGTACTGCTAACTAGTGTTTGTGTAGGTGTCTTGCAACATGTTTTGTGCATGTGTATTGCATTTCTCTCCTGTTCTTCTGTGCTTTTGACTGTGTCTTGTGTCTGTCCTTCCCAGGGTACTTTGCGTGTTGTGTGGTCAACACTGACCCCCAAAACCCAGAAGCAAACACCAGTGTGGAAGTTGACAATTCCCATCAACTGATGTACCACACATCCTTGGACTTCCATTCTCCAACACATTGAGAGCGCGTGTCCACTGTTACGTAGAATTACCGTGCAACTATTGTGGAATAAACGTGTTGATGATGTGTAATGAACCTGTGCTATGCTTCTCATGTGTGTTGTCTGTCTTCCCACATCTGAGTGACATCTGCTTACCTCACCTGTGGACTTCTTACCACTGACTGGGGTTGGTGCTGTGTCTGTGCATGCCAATGCGTTTCAGGTCAACATCATTGTGTGTGATGAGTAACATGGCCATGGTAAGTATATTTTGTGTTGCCATAGTGGTGTGTCTCCCTCACATGTGTCACATCACCATGACTCACCTTACGTTGGTCACATTGTTGCAGTATTTGGAATGCACTGTGTTGTGTAGCAGATCGACATCTCCCTGAACATGACAAGTTGGAATCACAACAGAGGCAAGTATGGTGTACTGGTGAATTTATTTACAAACATGAGTGAGGGAAGTGCACAGGATGGTGGATGCTGTACATTGGTTTGGGAATCCAAAGTTCACATTGGAGTTGGAAGTGCTTGTAGATGAAATGTCCAGAGTAACGTCCAAAGTCATCTGCTACATTGGCCCAAAATGAATCCTCCATGTCATGTGGGCGACTTGTGTGCGATTGGACAAGGTGAACGGGTTGCGCACAAAGGACATTGTCCAGAACAGGTTTAGAGGTCCTGGGGGATGTGCTGGGTCATCTGCCTCTCACATGTCCTTCTTCGGACGACCCCTCTTCTTCCGGGGGGGGGCGATCCTCATGTGCAGGCCTCTTCGGTGCAGGGGACTCTCCGCCAGAGTCCTCCTCCTTCCCTGTGGCACTGGCAGATGGTGTTGCGACAGATATTGTGGCCACGCAGGGGGGTGTGGACAGGTTGGTATTGATCTGGCAGAGGCATTGGAGTATGTCCCGATGCACCGCAGTAATGTCATCCCACTTGGCCTCCATGCGGGCATGGTGGGTGACCTGCTTGTGTTGCATGTCCTTGAGGATCCCCACTACCTGGCCAAATCCTCCGGTGCTATCCTGGTACGCATCTAAGATGCGTGCCAGGTGGGGGCCATCATGCAGTCCAGGCCCCTCTGCAAGGCGCGCCCTGTGCCTCCCACCCCTCCCAGCAACCCTCTCCACATGGGCAGGACCAGCGGCGGGACGCACAGGTGACACTGGGGCCCCTTGGGTGGTGTTGCTGGAGGTGTTTGCTTTAGCTTCCGGGGGGTCCTGTGTCCCTGTGCTGTGGGCATTGATTGGCCTTGGTCTGTCCGTGTTGGCGGGGGTGCCCTGTCGGTGTCCAGATGCTGGAGGCGTGGGTACAGGGTATGCAGATGTTGATGCTGCTGGTGCTGCATGATGGCTCACACCAGAGGGGACAGGTTGGTCGAGAGAGAGTCAGACCAGAGAGCTCAGTGTCTGACAGAGTCTGGGACTGGGTATCCTCATCATTTGGTGCTGGGTGCCCAGCACCACCTGTGTTTGGAAAAGACATACAATGTGAGTTATGTTTCTACATGCATCGATGGTTCACAAACATGAAATTTTCTACTTTTCGAACAGATGCCTGCATGTACACTGCTTTTTCCCTGCTTGTCATGGACAGAGTTTGAAATTGTTGTTGACCATTTCCCAGCATGGCCTAGTGCTCCCCATGACAGAGCCTGGTGTCAGACATCTTGTCAGTCCCTTCCAACTCCCTGTGAGGCGAGTATGGTTCAGTGTGAGCTTTCTGGGCCATGTGGGTGGGTGTAGATTGTCTGTGACTGTGACTCCCATCATACTCTTGGCTACACCCCCTTCCCTGCATGCCCATGCTTCCTTCCTCTTGAATCTGCTTCCCTGTGAGGGGGTGTGACAGCAATGGCAAGATGGCTGACTATGTAGTCCTGGTGTTTGTTGTTGGCCATTTCCCAGCATGGCCTTGTGCTCCCCATGACAGAGCCCAGTGTCAGACATCTTGTCAGTCCTTTTCCACTCCCTGTGTGGCGAGTATGGTTCAGTGTGTGCTTGCTGGGCCATGTGGGTGGGTGTAGATTGTCTGTGACTGCGACTTCCATCACACTCTAGGCTACACCCCCTTCCCAGCATGCCCATACTTCCTCCCTCTTGACTCTGCTTCCCTGTGAGGGGATGTGGCAGCAGTGGCAAGATGGCTGACTGTGAAATCCTGGTGTTTGTTTGGCTACAAGTCCAAAGTGAGCCCCTGTGCTTCACACAGCAGCACCCAGTACAGGGTATCTTTTGCTGATATTTCAATGAGGTGTGTGTCAATGCATTGTACCTGGTGAGTTGTGTGGAGTTTGTGTTGAGGGGGGGTGTCTCCACATGCTGGTAAGTATGGTCATGGCTGTCAGTCCTCCTTCCCATCATGAAATGTTCTTCCATTGTAGGGCGTACAAGTTATCTTTCAGGATGTCAGTCAGTGGTGTCCTGCTTCTGATTTGCACACAACCCCTAGCAGGGCCTTGTGCTCCCCACAGCAGGAGCCAGTGTCAGCCATCTTGTCAGTCATTTTCAACTCCCTGTGATGTGGGCATGTTTCTGAGAGGTCTTGATGGGCCAATCAGGAGGGGGAGCATTATCTGTGACTACAGGCCCCATCATGCTTTTGGATACACTCACTTCACCTGCATCCCCACAATTCCTTCCTGTCAGTCAGCTGCACTGTGAGGTGGTGTGTTTGTGGTGACAAACTGTCTGGCAGGGTCTATTGGGCTTTGTGCCACTGGCTTGCTCTATTTGTTTGTAGGCTGGTGCATGTCATGACACAGTTCCCAGTCACTCTCAGATGGCAGGTATTGCGTTTGTCTGACTGGCATACACATTGTGGTATGATTATCTATTGGTTAGTGTAGCTTTGCTTGCGGTGCATGGTTTCACTGTCCCCTTGCCACACAATCTTGGGTATGTTGTTTGTGTACTCACCAGGCACTGGGATGTCTGTTAGGCCATGGACGCTCTCTGGTGGTAGGATGTCCCGCACCTTCTCCTCCCAGGTCCTGAAGTAGACTGGTTTGGCAGGAGGGCCACCGCCGGTGCACTGACTCAGGGCGTGATCTTTTTCGATGAGTTTCTTGACCCTCCTGTGCACGTCATACCACCTGTTCTGGATATCGTCCTTTGTGCGCCTTGCTAGTGCTTGAGCATTCACCTTGTCCACAATCCTCGCCCACATCTTGGTTTTCTGTGAGATGGGGGTCCTTTGGACCAATGTACCAAACAAATGTTGCTCTACTCTGATGATCTCGTCTACAAGCACTTCTAACTCACTATCTGTGAACTTTGGATTCTTCTTTGGGGGCATGGTGATGGGGGGTGGTGGTGAGGGATGTGTGTGTGAGGGTGCAAGTTAGGGTGGTGTGGTGTTGGTTTTGCTGGGTGTATGTGTGTGTGCTTTTGTATGAGGTGCTGATGGTGTGTGAGTTGTGTGATGGGTGAGTTGTGAGTGTGTCTGTGGTTGCTGTGTACTGGTGTTTGCTGCTGGTTGTGTCTCCTGTTTTCAAGGGATGTTGGTAGTGATTGTAGTCCTTTATATAGTTGGAGTTGTGGGTGTGTCTTTGTCCCATGATTTTTTCTTTGGTATTTATTGGCTTTGTCATTGCTTGTTTGGTCCTTTTTTTGTCTTTTTTCCTTTGGGTTTTGTAGGCATGAAGGAGACGTTCTTGTGACGGAAACGGACGCTGCTGTTGTCTCGTGCGGGCTTCTCCGCCTCGTTCACGCTGCCTATCTTCTGTGTTTGGTACGCGTCGATCGCGGCGGTCTCTATTGCTTGTGTGCCGGGTTGTCAGTGCGTGTCGGTCGTGTGGCTTGGTCTCCGTGTGAGTCGGTCTGGTTTTACACGCATTGCATCGTACTGCGCGAATTGTACATCACGGGTACGGGTCGGTCGGGTTTATTCCGGGTTCGTGTCGGTCGGATCACTATTTTCCCTCCGGCTCGGTCGTACGGCTTGTATTCCGTACGTGTCGGTTGTAATTCACTCGCGTTGCATCGTACTGCACGGGTCGTACGGCGCTGGTCCGTGTTGGTCGTATTCAGTCTGGGTCCGTGTCGGTCCGGTCATTTTGCGGCAGAAATCGGCCCCCTAGTGTTGCTGACCCAGCCTTTGTTAGAGGTGATGTGTGGAGAGAGCCCTACACAAATCCAGGTGGCGCTCCTATAGACTGCAACCCTTTGTGAGTCTAAATTCACCATGGCATTAGAATTAGTAGGGTGATCACATATTGAGTTAGTATCCTTGTTGTGCCTCTCCCTGGAAGGAGAGGGATGCACATACTTACAAACTGTTTGGCAGGACTCTCTCCACTGGAGTAATGCAGTGTTGTGGGACTGCCATGTGCAACAGAAGCCTAGGTGACCACATTGCACATTTCGTGGAAGGTACCTGTGGATACATGTAGTGCAGGGCATACACAGTACGGTGCACGGAAAGAATATCAAGGTAAAAATATTGAATTGCACAAATATCGTGGTAAAAATATCGTGGGTCAAGAATATCGACAGTAAAATCCTCGTGGCCAAGAAGATCAATTTTAGGTAAGTAATATCGATTAAAAAAATATCAAAGTGTTTAATATAGTTGTTAAAAATATATTTTTTTATCAATGTTATGTATTTTAATATATATTTTATATGTGTGTGATGTTTGTTTTTTTGTATAAGAATTGTTTGTATTTTTGTTATATGTGTTAAAATATTAGTAAATAATCATTTCTTTTTTAATTGAATTTTGTGTTTTTAGTTCCATAATGGGTTGTGGGTTTATAGGGGTATAGGGTGGGAAGTAATTTAATTATTATGGGCTCGATTCACAGAAATACCTTAAGACAAAATCCTAAACTTACTACCATTTTAGTATTCACAGAAGGCACTTACTCATTTCTGTATTCACAGAAGTTAGTAGTCCTAACTTTAGGACTCCTAAATGCCTTCTGTGAATACCGAAAGTCTTAAAGTTAGGATTTTTCTCAGTTTAGGAGTAGTAAAGTTAGGACTCCTAACTTTACTACTCCTAAACTGAGAAAAATCCTTAATTTAAGACTTTCGGTATTCACAGAAGGCATTTAGGAGTCCTAAAGTTAGGAGTCCTAACTTTACTACTCCTAAACTGAGAAAAATCCTAACTTTAAGACTTTCGGTATTCACAGAAGACATTTAGGAGTCCTAAAGTTAGGAGTCCTAACGTTACTACTCCTAAACTGAGAAAAATCCTAAGTTTAAGACTTTCGGTATTCACAGAAGGCATTTAGGAGTCCTAAAGTTAGGACTACTAACTTCTGTGAATACCGAAATGAGTAGGTGCCTTCTGTGAATACCAAAATGAGTAAGTGCCTTCTGCGAATACCAAAATGGCAGTAAGTTTAGGATTTTGTCTTAAGTTAGTTCTGTGAATCGGGCCCATACATTTTATTGATTATTTATAGTAGTTATAAATGTTATTTTTTATTGAATTTTGCATATTTAGTTACATAAGCGGGTTGTGGGTTTATAGGGGACTAGGGTGGGAAGTAATTTCTTTTTTATGATGGATTATTAATTAGTTGTTAATTAATTTAAATTAATGAATTAGTAATTAATGATGGTAATTGTGTAATTCATTTTAGGTGTGTGTTGTGGTGTTTATGGGTGTAAATGGTGGGAAGTAATTCATTTTTTATTGATGAATTATTAATTAGTCGTTAATAATTTAAATTAGTTAATTAGTAATTAATTATGGTAATTCTGTTATAAAGTTTAGGTGTGTGTTGTGTGTGGGAAGGGTGGGAAGTAATTTATTTTTGATTGATGAATTATTAATTAGTTGTTAATTAATTTAAATTAGTTGATTACTAATGAATTATGGTAATTTTGAAATTAATTTTAGGTGTGTGTTGTGGAGTTTATAGGTATAAATGGTGTGAAGGGTGGGAAGAAATTTATTTTTTATTGATGAATTATAAATTATTTGTAATTAATTTAAATTAAGTAATTAATGCTCATAAATGGGTAAATAATTGTATGTGTGTGTTGTGGATATTATAGTGTTAAAGTATGTGTACTCAATGAATGTTTATTATCTTTTCTATTAATAATATATTTTAAATTCGTTATTAATTATGTTAATTATGTTTATAAATTTCGTAAAAAATGTTGATGTCTTTTTTTATTGTTGTGGTGTTATAGGGTAGGAAATAAAAGAAATACATTTATGTTTTAAATAATTTGTTTGTGAAGAAATTATTCCTTTTAAATAAATATTTTTTATAGATATATTTATTATTTTTATATCATATTTGTAGTTGTTTTTATATGTAATTAACATTATAATATGTGTTCTTTTATGATTACTATATTTAATTGTATATTTTTAAAATATTGTTTATTTATTTTTAAGATTATTTAATTTGTTTAATTGTTTAAATGTTATTAGTAATTTTTGTTTTTCTGCTATCCAATACTTTTCTTACTGTTGCACTCAATGGAGTGGGAATAGCATTTTTTACCCCTCCCCTATCCAAACCTTTCCCTACTGTGAAGTACTGGGTATTTTAGACCCAGCGGTGCAGGGGCACACACCCTATGACTTCTGGGTTCACCCTGTTCCAGACCTACAGAAACACAGAGTCTTCTGGGTGAAGTCAAAGATTCATTTATTGGCTGCAGACCAATTACAGGTATCCTAGAAGTACAACAGCGTGTATGTTCTCAGGAGACTGCTGAAAATCATAGAAACGGGCTTCTCCTTAAGTACAGTTTTTCCTGCCTCAGGCATACATTCCTAGGTTTACGATACGGCAATAAACAAGTGTACAGTTCAAAAGAAAAGGCAGAGTCATGATGACCATCCCACATTCCAGTTAAGCCAGCCCACAATTATTTACACAGCAAGGTTCAGATCCCACACTAGATAGTCGATAGGCCCCAATAAACATGAGCATCTCCTGTTTTGGGAAACAAGCCATAAAGCAGGAACAAGCAGGTGCGAAAGTGATTAGCCAGAGGCTTGTGTGTGATGAAAGAACTTTATGGTGCGTTGAGCCCTGATGCTAATCACAGGTGGCCGGAGGAAGGGGAGCTCGTGGGACCAGTTTGACCTGGGGCAGCAGAGCCAGCTGCCCAGGTCACAGAAGAGTCAAGGAAAGGCACATGCATTGCAAGGCCCGTAGTTGCTTCATTATAGCCTATGTGAGGGCAATGACAAGATGGCCACTGCTTCCAAAATGGAGCCCGCGTAGTGAAGCAGAATAACGTGTACACAGTGCATTAATAGCTAGAACGTTATATAGAGCACTTGTACATACCGCATTTACCATTTGCGGTTCGCCAATACCAGGATAGACAGGGGTAGGGCCATGTCCCCTACGCGGTCACAGAGATTAAAGTACGACAGACCCTCCTTTTGCCCTTACATAGGCAATCACTATACTCATCTTAATCCGAGTCTAGGTCAATGTTCACAAAGTCATGGAGATGTTGCTGTAGCATCATCCTATTACTTAGCTCGTCCCTCGATACAGGTTTCCTTACACATAAGGTAGCACAGAGGCCACATATCGCAGGAGCACACTGTATGCACAGACAGAACAGGAAAAGAATGGCTAAGATCATTCCAATGACCATTAGAACTTTCCAACCCCAGGCAGATATCAGTTCCCAGAACCACCCCACCAGTGACCAATCTCCTTTATCCACGTGTATGGACTCAGATATTTTATGGAGTTTGGAGATGGCTTGATAGACTGTTGGAGCGTTATCTGGTATGAAAATGCAACAACTGGATTGGATAACCTTACATACCCCACCGCGGTCTGCAAGAATAACGTCTAGAACCATACGGTTCTGCAAAGTCATAAGGCGATCCGCTTGGAGCTCAGCGGTCAGATTACCAAGGGCACCAGCCGTTACATTGACAGTGGACTCAACCACACGAGTCAGTTGTCTCACGTTCCTACTATTTACCATAGGTCCCCAAAACGGCAGGAAACCCAAGAAGAAGTCTCCCGCTTCCTGACCGGCAGTATCTTCCTTACTAATCACACCTCTCACAACTCTGGTCTTGTGATAATCAGAGGCAGCAGTAAATGTTGGCGGTAGCAAGTTCGCAATATAACATGTGCCCGAGAAATCAGGGGGCAACCATGTATATGCTCGGTCATTGCAGATGAAATATGTGCCCTTGGCAGCTAAAAACGCAGGAGAAAACTGTGACGGGAAAGTGCACGTTTCAGTACAGTCACTTCTTCCCAGTTGGGCTCTAGGATTCTGACCATTACCCTGTAAGCAGAACCGACCTATGTGGGGTACGACCCAGATTGGAGATGAGATTTTTCACTGTCTTTCACCCAGACTAATACTATACCCCGTCGCGTTCCACCCTACATAAGCTCTCAGCTCTTCTTTGGGAATGGATGAGTATGCATCAATATCCCTACTCATATCGGCAATTCCTCTCACTAAGGCTTTATTATTTGTACCAGGTCTGATGGAACGCGGTTGTCGCGGGGAGTAAGCATCTAGAGCATAGAGGAACATGGTCTGGAATGCCCATGACGATCCATTGTAACTAAAGGGCAGCACCAAATAGGGAATACCCTTATTAATGGTATGTGGCATTAACCCACACACCCAGCAATTGGTCGTGTTCATTACTAGTTGGTGCTGGTGCAAGAGCTGAATAAACGAGTTATTTACAAATTCTGATCGTCTGGTTTGTTCGTGTTCAGGCAGAGGGTGAAAGGAGTGTGAGGAGGCAGTAGAAAGTGGCATAGGCTGTACAGTGGGTGTAATGGGCTTTTGAGAGGAGAAAAACACAAATCCTACGATGAACATTATCATACTACATAGTGTAAATAGGCACAAAAATACAAAACATTTACTTTTTACAATTTTACACATCCTTGCTTTAAAGTTCATTTCCTCAACGGGTCTCTCCATCTTAAAAAACTCCATCCTCTAATCGGGCCGCTCGCGGCGGATGAGTTTCTTCTGCTAAGGAGTACGCCTGTCAGTCCAGGGAAACGCCCTAGACCAACCAGAACCGTTGACCTAACGTCTTCGGCCTGTACCTCAAAGTCTTGGCACCGCGACCCTGCGGCTGAACCCGGATGGTGGTTCGAAAAACAAAAATCAAGAAAGTCCTTCAGATGGGAGAGCTAAAATGCCAAAAAGGAAATAGTAAGGAAATCTTTATTTGTCCATAGGCCTTGGTCTCAAATTATAGCGGAGACGGCCAGGTGCTGTTTGGTCTTGGAATAAAAGTTCAGGCTCTGTGGTGTCCAGTCGATTTGATGGTGGCACAGCTTCTTGTAAAATATCGTTACTCTCTTGGTCTGAAGCTGTGTCTCTTATGCGTGCGTCACTGAATGGTACAAAACGAGGTACAGTGTCTGTCTCAGAGTCGGCGATACCCTCCTGGACCCACTGGTCGTATGGCAGAGGCAAGGGGACTACTTTGCAGTGGGTGCCATGGATCCAGTGTTTCTTCCCTTTTACACGCACCGCTGATCTTGTTGATAGAAGCACAAGGTGTGGGCCGATCCAGCGAGGCTCGTCGTTGCTCTTGCGCTGGAAATTTCAGACCAGCACCCACGTACCAGGGTTGATAGGGTGTCCAGGAGTTTCAGAAGCTTGAGGAAGAGTATCATGTACCTGTTGGTGCAAAACACGCAGTTTAACAGTCAAATCATACAAGTAATCGAGTAGTACTGGATGCTCAATCTCACTAAATTTCGTAGGCCTTGGTACACCCCATACGTTGGCCGGGTGGCCAAAAACCACTTCATAGGGACTAAGTCCCACTCGTGAGTGTACGGTCATTCTGGTGGACAGGAGTGCTAGAGGCAGGGCGTCAGGCCATTTAAGACCAGTGCTCGCCTGGATTTTGGCCAGCTTGAGCTTTAAGGCTCCATTGTAGCGTTCTACTAATCCAGCTGATTGGGGGTGATTTGCAGCGTGGAACTTTTGCTTGATGCCTAAACCTTCACATACATTCTTCATCACTTTACCCACAAACTCACTTCCATTATCACACCACACCATTCTTGGCATCCCAAACCTAGGGAAGAATTCTTTCACAAGGGCTTTGGCTGTGGATAGGGCAGTGTTATCTTTCAGAGGATAAGCCTCTATCCATTTCGAGAAAGCACAAACAACCACCAGTACATATTTCAGGTTGTTGCATCTTTCCATGTGAATAAAGTCCAGCTGCAAAACTTCGAATGGACATGATGGGGGTGCAAAGTGACCAGCTGGAGTTGGGGTTCCCCTACCAGGGTTGTATTTCAAGCATATCATGCAATTCTTGACCACATTCTCTGCACACTTGGGAATCCCAGCATTCTGCCATACTGGAGCCAACAACTTACAAATACCTTTCGTACTGATATGTGCCATTCCATGTGCCATTGTAACTACTGGAAGCACATATGCATCAGGCAACAACCATCGCCTATGTTCTGTCAGATCAATCCAACAACCATTCTCATCCAACTTACCCATACTTTCTCTCCACTTGCTTAACTCTTTCTCTGTAGCTTCAGCTTGAAGTGATTTCACACTCTCTATTGTGTTTTCACACATCCCAACATCATTAACCCATCTTGCGGGGCCTGCAACATACATTCTGGTCTTTACATTCTGTGCTGTTTCTTTTGCGATCTCATCAGCAAACGCATTCCCACGTCCAACATCATCTGTGATTTTCCTGTGCGCACTGCATTTCATGATCGCAACTTGCAACGGTAGGGTCAGTGACTCAAGGAGATCATTCACCAACTTGCCATTCTGAATTTTAGCTCCATGCGACGTCAGGAACCCACGCTCTTTCCACAGTTGTCCAAAATTGTGAGCCACGCCAAAGGCGTACTGGCTATCTGTGTAAATATTCACTCTCATTCCTTCAGACAACACGCATGCTCTCGTGAGGGCGATTAATTCCGCTGCTTGGGCCGAATTATGTGGCACTCGCGCAGTTTCCACGACCGTGTGTAAAGTCGTGATAGCATATGCAGCAGTCGTATCACCATTAGGGAGCTTGAAACACGAACCATCCACCCATAGAGTACCATCACACTCAGTCAGGGCAGTATCTTTTAGATCTACTCTCCCTTTCGTCTCTTCCTCTGTTCTGAACAGACAGTCATGTTGCTCAATCTCATCTAGGTTTGCTGGAATTGGCAATAACGTAGCTGGATTCAGCGTGTTGCATCTCTTTATGTGTATGTGATTTACTAACAGTGTGAGCTCATAGCCTGATAATCGCGCACTAGTCAAGTGTTGTGTCTTGGTCCTATTTAATAATGTGTCTACAGCATGTGGAAACATAACAATCAATGTGTTGTCCATTACCAGACCAGCAGATTGTCGGATAGACATAGCTGCAGCAGCTGTCGCTCTCAGACAGCTTGGCAATGCCCTCGCTACAGGGTCCAAGGTTGATGAAAAATATGCACATGGGCGTGGTCTGTCGCCAAAAGGCTGTGTTAACACTGATAATGCACAACCATCTTTCTCGTGAACATACAATGTAAAAGGCTTGCTGTAGTCAGGGGTACCCAACACAGGTGCTGAACACAATGCATTGCGCAATTCCACAAAACTTTTCTGGCACTCTTCAGACCATGAGATAGGATTCGGTGTGTCTTTGCATGTTAAGGCTAACAAAGGTTTTGCCAACAAGGAAAAATTTGGGATCCAGTGCCTACAGTATGAGGTAATGCCCAAGAAAGCACGCACTTCTCTCTGTGTTCTTGGCACACTCAACTGTGCAATGGCTTGAATTCTTTCTGGGGTCAGTTTCCTTCCCTCCTTCGATAAGAGATGACCTAAGTAGGTCACTTCTTGTCGACAATATTGCAGCTTTGAGAGAGACACTTTATGATGGAAAGCAGATAAATGACGTAACAATGATAATGTGGCTTCTTTGCAGATCTTCTCAGTATCCGCGGCAATTAGTAAATCGTCCACGTACTGAATCAGAATAGCGCCACTAGGTAAAACAAGTGCATCAAGCTGCGCTTTCAAAGCTTGACTGTATATGGATGGACTCTCACAGTAGCCCTGGGGAGCGCGTTTGAAGCGGAAGCTTCGGCCTCCCAGACTAAAGCCAAAAATGTCTCTGCTCTCTTCTGCAATTGGGATGCTAAAGAAAGCATTCTTTAAATCGATCACTGAAAACCATGCAGCAGAGGCTGGAATCATCGTTAACAAGGCAGTTATATCAGGGACAACTGGAAACTGTGGCACAACAATCTTATTAACCTCTCTAAGATCAATCACAAATCTGTAAACAGGTGGCTGTGAAGGGTCCGTTTGTTTTAAGACAGGTAAAATCGGACTATTACAAACGTTGCCTCTTGTCTCTTCAATCACACCCTTATTAATCAAGTCGCTGACAATCTCTAACAATGCTTTCTGGCCTTCATTAGAGATCTTGTACTGGGGAATGCGTGGCAGTCTGACATTAGCCTTTAGAGTTACCACGTATGGCGGTATCTCCAAGAGGCCCACATCATTGGGACCAGTAGCCCAAAGGACATCCGGAAGGGATGACAATTCAGGCGGCATTGTATTTTTAGACAAGTACATCGGGGAAATCACTTTCCTACCTAATGTAAGTTGTACTCCCGACGGTGAACAATACAGTGTAGCATGCAATCTTTTTAACAAATCTAACCCTAGCAAATTTTCATTACAACCTGTTGTTAGGATCAGGGGTGCTTTCAGCTCGCAAGGTCCAATAGAAAGTGACATGAGACTAGAAATCGGGTTCCTAACTGGGGCGCCAGAAAAACCTACTAAAACATTTATATCGCCAGACAAAGGTGCGCCAGGGAGTTTTGAATGCATGATTGAACTCTTTGCAGCACCAGTGTCTAGCAGAAAGGGCTCCGTTACATTTGCTGTAGTTACTTTAACATACGGTCCGCTCTGATCCACTGGCACTGAAACAACTCCCTCTCTCTGTCTACGGCTGTCCTAGTAATCATTATTCTCTGCGTCGCCGTCCTCTGCATAATAATCATTATTATAGTACTGAGCTGTATTACTAGTCGCGTTGGCTTGCTGGTCAAAACTATTGATGGTATTTTGAGGCGGCAGAGGACGCGCGTTCTGGGGAGCATTTCCACGCCCTCTGCCTCTAGGAGCTTGCTGACCACCCCTCCCTCTTGCGCCATACATATTGCCGTTACGCTGCATCAATTTAGGGCAACTATATTTAAAATGACCTTCCTCTTTGCAGTATGAACATTGGTTGGGACCTACAGGGACACGTGTTTGATAATACCCATTCATTTGCTGGTTGTTCTGAAATTGTGGTGGTTGGTGATAAACACCTTGGGGTTGCCTATAATTATTCTGACCTCCACGTGGCGGATAGGCCTGCTGTAAAAGGACCTTTGTCTTTAATTCCTTCGTTTTCTTTTCTGTTCTATCTTTCTCGTCTTTATCTCTGTTCTCATAATACTGTGCAGTAGCCAGTATTTGCGCTGAAGAGGAAACGGCCCAAGAACTTTCTGAATCTTTTAACTTTTTACACAGGTCAGGAAGTAAATTCTGCACAAACTTATCCACAAATAACCGTTGGCCACCCTCAGTACTCATATCTTGCCCACTGTGATCAATAAACGTTTCTTCAAACCTAGTAAAGAAGTCTGACACTGTCTCATCTTTCTTCTGCTTGCATGCAGATAGCTTGTCCCAATTTACGCGCATCGCGGGTGTAATGATGTAACATGGCTCCATGCCAGAACACTAGGCATGGAACCAGCTTGTTCTGAGGTTCTGTCATGTGAGGCTTCTATGATGACAGTTGATATGCTGGCTGTTGGTTGAGGCTGTAATAAATACCTCTTACCACATATCTTCATCTGGTGTGGATTTACTTTATTACACTGGCGACGTTTGGGCGGAGAAAAGAACCCAGAGGAAGGGACAGCCTCAACAGCAACAAAGAAGGAAGAGCTTGGATTATTTCAGAGAAAAAAAGGTGATAACTTACAGAGACGTGCTGGATGAGGATCCAGCGTTTTGAAGCATGTTCAAGCAGTGAAAAGTGGGAAATTGCGGTTGTAAGAGCCTTGTGGAAAGCTGTTTGAGCAGGTACTGAGGATCAAAGTGGTCTCTGTATGCTTCACGACGTCTGAAGGTCAGTGAGCAATTGAAAAAGGACTGAAGGCTGTGGGAAAGGTTGGCGGCCATCTTGTGTGTGGTGAAAGGAGAAGAACAAGCCAGACTAACTAAAGAAAATAGACCGGATGTTTGGTTGCGGCCATTTTGAGTGAGGAAAACGATCCGAGATTGCTCAAAGAGAAAGCAAGCCCAACTGCATGAAGAAAATGGACCAAATGTTTTGTGGCGGCCATCTTAGATGAGGAAGAAGGAACGATCCGAGATTGCTCAAAGAGAAAGCAAGCCCAACTGCCTGAAGAAAATGGACCAAATGTTTTGTGGCGGACATCTTAGATGAGGAAGAAGGAAATTTTTCTTATATTTATTATTTTTTTTTTTTAATTCTTTTTTGCAGCACAAGTGTTGGAGGACATCGAAGAAGATCATCGACGGTCTATTAGAAGTTGAGAATTGGACGGAGACTGGATAAGGATCACTATATTGGTTGGTGGTCAGGGGAATAAACGTTTCTTTTGAAACTTGATTACACTTGTGGAATACAAGTATTTGAGCGTTGTAAATTGAATTAAACTGAAAAGGTCATCTGCGGTGACAAACACACCATCAACAAACGTGTTTGATATAGCGGTATCGTGCTGGGACATATGGTGACTGACACATCTTTTGGACTTTAAGCACTTTTAGCAACTAGTTGGGTTGTGGGAAAGTAGTGATTTACACCTCTTGTGAGTATGCAGAATGTTACAGCGCCGCTGTTTTTCTTGTCAGATCCAGGAGAACCGGTTATTAAGTGGAAGAAATGGAAAAAGATTTTTGAAAATTATGCCAGGGTGTGTGGAACAAATTTGAGTGGTGAAAGGAAGCAGGCACTTTTGTTACATTGTTTAGGGGGCGAAGGACAAGAGGTGTTGGAAAATCTACCTCCTTTGTCGCAAAATGATCAGAGGGGGTTGAATGAATATGAAATATGTGCAAGACAACTAGATTTACATTACTTGCCAAAGATTAGTACTATTATGGAAAGGTACCATTTTGGTTTGCGGGAGCAAAGAAAAGAGGAGAGTGTGGAAGAATATATTAAGGCTTTGCGGAAGTTGGCTTCAAGTTGTAAATTTGGGGCGTTGGTAGAGGAAAGGATTAGAGATCAGTTTGTGCTGAGGTGTTGCAGTGATAAAGTGAGGGAAGAACTCTGGCTAAAGGACGAGCCACCGTTGGATGAGGTTATTAGTATTGCAAAAAGGGTAGAGCATATGTTAAAGTGTGTTGGAGAACTAAGTAAAGAACATAAAGAAGACAAGATCAGTGTAAAAGCACAAGAAGTGGAGTGTCGTGCCATACAAAAAGATGAGAGGGAAAAAAATTATGAGGGTGTCTGCGAGAAAGGTGTTGTAATAGAAAAAAACGCAGGAAAGACACAAGGAAATAGGAGGTTTGCAACAACTTTTCAGGGAAATTGCTACAGATGTGGAAGATTTGGACACATGGCTAATGCAAGTGAGTGTCCTGCTAATAGGGTTACTTGCAATGTATGTGGAAAAAGAGGACATTTTAGGAAAAATTGTAGGATGAGGAATAGGAGAGATTCAAGATCAGAAATAAAGGAAGTCAGTTTTCAAGTTAGTGAGAGTGAGGTGGAACATCCCTCTGAGTGGGTTTTGGTGGGGGATGTTAGAGTCAAAATGAAATTTGATTCATGCTCTCACATCACGTTTCTCTCAAAGGATCTTTTTATGAAGAATTTTCAAGGAAGGAAGAAACTGTCCAAACCTAATATTAAACCTACGGGTTATGGTGGGTTGCCAATTAAGTTATTAGGTTATTTTGATGACTGCATTGAGTACAATGGTAGGTTCACTGATGCTAGGATTTATGTTGCTGAGAGGGGTGATAATTTGTTGAGCTGGAGTCATCAAGCTCGTTTGGGTGTCATTCTCAATCCTAATGCACATCCATCTGTTCAGGTACAATCTATTGAGGGTGACGAAAACAAGTTTGTGAGAGCGTTTGGTGAATTGTTGAGTGACACCTTGGGGTGTTTAAAGGGGTACAATCACCATATTAAGTTGAAACAGGGTGCAGTACCAGTTGTGGCAAAAGTTAGACGCATTCCCATTTGTATACAAGATGCTGTACAAAAAGAGATAGATAAATTGTTGTCCACTGGTGTTATACAGCCTGTAGAGGCAACGGAGTGGTTAGCTCCCATTGTTGTGGCACGTAAACCAAATAATGAAATCCGTTTATGTGTGGATCTTCGTGCCTTAAATAAAGAAGTAGTGGTTGACAAGTTCCCACTTCCCAATATTGAGGAATTAGTATCATCGTTGGATGGTGCTGGTTATTTTACCACTCTGGATATGGCATCAGCATACCATTAGGTTCCGTTGAGTAAAGAGTGTCAAGACTTAACAGCTTTCATTACGCCAATGGGGGCCTTCAAGTTTTTGCGTATGCCGTTTGGGCTTGTTTCTGCGGCCTCTGTATTCCAGAGGATTATGGAAGATCTTTTTAAAGGTATTTCAGGCGTAAAGTGCTACCAGGATGATGTATTAATATGTGGGAGAGACGTGAGAGAACATGATGAGAGGGTACATGCTGTGCTTAAAAGGATGCTTGATGCTGGGTTATCTCTTAGGCGAAGCAAATGTAAATTTGGAGTCACTGAACTGGACTATTTGGGTCATCATATTTCACGGCAGGGGGTAAGTCCAAAAAAGGATTTGGTGGACACTATTGAAATGTTAAAAGAACCGTGTACAAAAGATGAGGTTTCTTCATTCTTAGGTATGGCAGAATTTTATAACAAATTTATACGAAATTTTGCAGATAAGACAGTAAATCTAAGGAAGTTGATGTGTAAGAATGCAGAGTTTGTTTGGACGGAAGAGTGTGGTGCTGAGTTTAAACAAGTAAAAAATGATCTCAGGAATGCACCAAACTTACAAGCTTTTGTACCTGGGAATCCCACTTTCATTGTTACTGATGCGAGAATAAAGGGGCTGGGTGCTCTTCTCTTTCAGATCAGGAAGGGCCAAGAGGTAATAATAGCTTGTGCTTCAAGATGTTTGAAAGGTGCGGAGATAGGTTATTCTGTTATAGAGAAGGAAGCGTTGGCAATTTTCTGGGCCATAAACAAGTTCAGAAAGTTCGTGTGGGGATCTTCTTTCGTTGTCAGGTCTGATCATAAACCCCTGAAAGAAATTTTTGAGAAGAAGGGTTTGGACTCAATTTCCTCGATGATCAGGAGATGGGTCATTTCCTTACAGGAGTATAACTTCATGTTTGAATACATTCCAGGAAAGGCAAATGTAACGGCAGACTGTCTGTCGAGATTGGTGGAGGTGGTAGAGAATGATAAATCTCAGGATGAAAATGATCAGTGTGATGCTGAGTGTGGCATACGAGTTTGTGACGTTACGCTGGGGGCTGTAAAGGAAGATGAATGGAGGGATGAGTTGCAAAAGGATAGTGAATTGTGTTCTGTGATGTCTCTTTTGGAACAGCATAAGTCTCGAAGTCTGGTTAAACCTTGGTCCTTAGTTGCGAATGAGTTAGCTGTTGTTGATGGGGTTCTAATGAGGGGCACAAGAATGATTCCCCCATTGAGTTTGAGAGAAGTCATCGTGAACATGGCTCATGAAGGGCATATGGGCATTTCTAAAACCAAAGAGCGCATCCGACAGGATTTCTGGTGGCCTGGATTAGATTTGATGGTGGAACGTACTGTTAGGGAGTGTACGCCTTGTCAAGCTAGTGATAAGGTGCTCAAACCAAGATATTCACCTATGGTTTGTAGAAGTTTACCAAAAAGTCCATGGGATGAATTAGCTATCGATACTGTGGGACCATTGCATGGAGAACATCAGACTCCTTACCTGTTGGTGTTGCTGGATTTGTATTCACGATGGGTGGAGGTGAGTTTAGTGAGAGAGATCACTTCTCTTTCTGTGATCAGTTTTTTAGAATCTGTGTTCAAACGAGAGAGTTTTCCTAACTCTATTCTTTCTGACAATGGTCCGCAGTTCTGTTCTGCTCAGATGGAGGAGTATTTTGTAAAATGTGGAATTGAACATAAAAAAATTGCATTATATCATCCAGAGGCAAATGGTGCTTTGGAGAGATTTAACAGGACTTTAAAGGAGAGTATACAATTAGCAAAGGTAAACTGTTTAGATTGGAGAAAAGAACTGCAGTGTCGTATAACAGCCTACAGGTACACTCCTCATGCATCAACGGGGAAGACTCCTTTTGAACTGCTCAGGGGAAGGTCTCCAAATACTTGTTTGTGTCCTGGCTGGATGGTTGCTTGGAAGGGTTTGAAAAAAAATGGTATTGGGGAATGGAGAGACAAAGAAGTGTCTCTGCAAAACAAAAGGAAGATTTATGTTGATAGAAGGAATAATGCGAAAGTTACAAATTTTGAGGTTGGAGATAAAGTAAAGGTCAGAGCTCCTGTTGGGTGTCAAAATTGGTCAAAATATACCTCTCCAAAAACTATCATTAAGCTGTTTAAAAATGCGGTCAAGACGGATGATGGTCGCATCTGGAATCATAGTCGTGTAGCACATTTTCGGGGGTGTGGTGTGGCCGACAGGAGGGATGATACTTCTTATCGTTTTCCCTTAGACATTGATGTAAGGTCTGATAGTACTTGTAGGGGTGTCAGAACACGCAGGTTTCCTTTGCATTTACGTGATTTTGTGTAGTTCTTTCTACCTTCTTTTTCTTGTTGTTCAAATGTGTTTATTGTTCTCATGTTACTTTTGTTCTAATGTAAAGAGGAAGAAGTGTAATGATGTAACATGGCTCCATGCCAGAACACTAGGCATGGAACCAGCTTGTTCTGAGGTTCTGTCATGTGAGGGTTCTATGATGACAGTTGATATGCTGGCTGTTGGTTGAGGCTGTAATAAATACCTCTTACCACATATCTTCATCTGGTGTGGATTTACTTTATTACAGCGGGCATTATTGTCTTCATATACGTGATGATTCTACCAGGCAGTTCTGCTATTAAAGGCTCTGGTTTCACGCCACCAATCTGTCTAGCGTCAGCAGCGATGATGTTAGCCCATGTGTCCCCTAGTTCTGCAGCATGATCCATATTACGAATGGATCCCCACAAAGGCTGTGGAACCACATTCCCAAACAGCATATCTATATCAGCCAGATTCATTACACAGGATTCTGCAGTTTGTGACAACTCCTTATAATAACCGGTAGGGTTTTTACGGGGATCAGGCAATGTCTGCTTAAGTGCTAACACCTCAGATCTTTTCCATGGAACATGTACCCATATACGCTGAAAATGTGCTAAGACAGGTGGATTAGCATTTGGTTCAGCAGGTCTCCAAACTGGGGGAACCTCACGCATTGGATATTGGCGTGCTTTTACCCTTTTTCCCACAGGGACATCAGGTTCAAACAACGACTGTTGACAATCATCATTCCTGAAGGATAATACAACCACAACTGCTTTATCTACATCGCGATCCACAATAGTACCAGTTCCAAAATCAAATCTTACTCGACACAACTCCTGCGGGCTAGGGTCTCTACCACTATCCTCCAATTCCTCACAGAGAATTTCGCACATTTTCTCAAAGACATACCTCTGTTTTGGGGCATCCCATTGATGGAAAACGTTGACAACTGATTCCACATCATACAGTGAAGGGAAAACAATCCATCTACGCGCCATGCGATCTATTACCTTTTTCTCATCGGGGTTAGACAACTGACTACGCAATTGCTTATGCTGTAAACCAGGAGTCGCACCGGATGACTCAAAGAGAGGCGACATTAACGTAGTAACCACATTAGCTAAGCGCTGTCGCGCTGAAGGAGAAGCTGAGGCAAAAACAGGGGGATAAACAGAGGGGAGAAAAGAGGATGCAGAAACAGGTACTGGAGTGGTGCAAGGAAGAGTGTCAGGGGAGGCAGCTGCTGAATTAGACAAAGTCGCAGGAAGCGCGGGGGCAGTTGGAAACACAACTGGCGGCCCTTGAGAGGGCTGCGCTATAGGGATAGGAGCCGGCTGCAGAGCAGCTGGCAGCTGCGGTAGGACTTGTGGTACATTAACTGGAGGTGGCATATTCACAAGCTGGGGAGGCGCCGTGGCATTTTGGGCATACGGGGGTGGCGAACTCAATAAATGCGACATCAGGGGATCTTTCTCCTTTTCTTCTAGCTCATTCTGCTTAGAGTGCGGTAAAGCTGGGTAACATTTGTCAATCCCTAACTTACGCTGCCTGTGCAATTGCTCATTCATCTGCTCCTCCTCATTGTCTTTGAATTGTACAGCTGCTTGCATTACTGTCATACCTTTCTCTCTCTTATTCTTTTTCGCTAGCTTTATTTCCTTCTGTTTGGCTTCCTTTCGCCATAAGCGGAAAGAATCAAACATCGCCGGCCGGGCTTTCTTTTTAAACAATTTAATTTCCAAATTATCTAAAATATCGGTATCGAAACTACCATTTTGGGGCCATTTTAAAACACCGTCTTTTCTGGTGTAGTGGATCCATACTTCGTTATATGCAATGGGGCCTACGCCATGTTTTACATAGAGCTCATAAGTTGGAGTTCCAACCGGAGGAACCGGACATGATTCCTCCAGCTGGAAATCTCTTCCACAACCCAAACAAAATATTCTACCAAATATTCTAGAACCAGGCATCTTCGCTCACTAGTCTAGATCCAAACGTCAAAGGATTATCGATTACGATAGTCTCGTGAATACACGAGTCCTCTGGCTTTGGCGTTTGCAAACTCCAAATTACCAAATCAAACGATCCCGAGGGATACCAAACAAATGGGAGACGCTCCACTTATACTTAACTGAATATTGCTGATCGATGGCGTCACCAGAAGACTCTCTCGATTGTTTCGCTCTCTCAAACTCGTCAAGGGTCCAAAACAGGTCGATTAATCAGGGCAGCAGTCCTTCGTAGCCGTCGGGACGCGGAGAACCTCGCAAAAAAGACTTTCGGACCACGTCGACATGCAGGGGTCGATGAAGTGGCGGCCTTCCTCCAGAATTTCCACACGAAGCTCCTCACGAACCTCTGGCTTGGACTGGTACCGCTGAAATCGTCCCGAGTTGGGCGCCAAAATGAAGTACTGGGTATTTTAGACCCAGCGGTGCAGGGGCACACACCCTATGACTTCTGGGTTCACCCTGTTCCAGACCTACAGAAACACAGAGTCTTCTGGGTGAAGTCAAAGATTCATTTATTGGCTGCAGACCAATTACAGGTATCCTAGAAGTACAACAGCATGTATGTTCTCAGGAGACTGCTGAAAATCATAGAAACGGGCTTCTCCTTAAGTACAGTTTTTCCTGCCTCAGGCATACATTCCTAGGTTTACGATACGGCAATAAACAAGTGTACAGTTCAAAAGAAAAGGCAGAGTCATGATGACCATCCCACATTCCAGTTAAGCCAGCCCACAATTATTTACACAGCAAGGTTCAGATCCCACACTAGATAGTCGATAGGCCCCAATAAACATGAGCATCTCCTGTTTTGGGAAACAAGCCATAAAGCAGGAACAAGCATGTGCGAAAGTGATTAGCCAGAGGCTTGTGTGTGATGAAAGAACTTTATGGTGCGTTGAGCCCTGATGCTAATCACAGGTGGCCGGAGGAAGGGGAGCTCGTGGGACCAGTTTGACCTGGGGCAGCAGAGCCAGCTGCCCAGGTCACAGAAGAGTCAAGGAAAGGCACATGCATTGCAAGGCCCGTAGTTGCTTCATTATAGCCTATGTGAGGGCAATGACAAGATGGCCACTTCTTCCAAAAGGGAACCCGCGTAGTGAAGCAGAATAACGTGTACACAGTGCATTAATAGCTAGAACGTTATATAGAGCACTTGTACATACCGCATTTACCATTTGCGGTTCGCCAATACCAGGATAGACAGGGGTAGGGCCCTGTCCCCTACGCGGTCACAGAGATTAAAGTACAACAACTGTTGCATTCTCTGAAGTAGGAATAGTAATTTTTTTCCCTCCACTATCCAGCACTTTCCCTACTGTTGCACTCTTTGAAGTGGGACTAGTCATTTTTACCCTTCCACTATCCAGCACTTTCCCTACTGTTGCACTAACTGGAGTGGGAATAGTAATCTTTACCCCTCCGCTATCCAATACTTTCCCTACTGTTGCACCAACTGGAGTCGGAATAATAATTTTTACCCCTCCGCTATCCAATACTTTCCCACCTGTTGCACTCACTGGAGTAGGAATAGTAATTTTTACCCCTCCACTAGCCAACATGTTCCCTAATGTTGCAATCACTGGAGTTGGAATAGTAAATCTAATTCTTCTACTATCCAACATTTACCCTACTTTTGCACTCAATGGAGTGGGAATAGTAAATGTTACCCCTCCACCATCCAACACTTTTCCTACTGTTGCACTTACTGCATTTGGAGTAGTACATTTAGGGGCCGATTCCGATTCCGGCCGCAAAACGAACCGACCGACACGGACCTGGACCGAATACCAACCGACACGGACCAGCGCTGTACGACCTGTGCAGTACGATGCAACGCGTGTGAATTACAACCAACACGTACGGAATACAAGCCGTACGACTGAGCCGTAGGGAAAATAGTGATCCGGCCGGAAAACCGACGTGATTTTCACCAACCGACACGAACCTGGAATGAACCCGACTGACCCGTACCCGCGATGTACGATTTGCTCAGTATGATGCAATGCGTGTAAAACCAGACCGACTCGCACGGAGACCAAGCCGCACGACCGTCACGCACAGACAACCCAGCACACAAGCAATAGAGACCGCCGCACCGACGCGTACCAAACACAGAAGATAGGCAGCGTGAACGAGGCGGAGAAGCCCGCACGAGACAACAGCAGCGTCCGTTTCCGTCACATGAACATCTCCTTCATGCCTACAAAACACAAAGGAAAAAAGACAAAAAAAGGACCATACAAGCAATGACAAAGCCAATAACTACCACAAAAAAACATGGGACAAAGACACACCCACCACTCCAACTATATAAAGGACTACAATCACATCCATCATCCCTTGCAAACAGGAGACACAGCCAGCAGCAAACACCACTACACAGCAACCACAGACACACTCACAACTCACCCATCACACAACTCACACACCATCAGCACCTCATACAAAAGCACCCACACATGCACCCAGCAAAACCAACATCAACCCACCATCACTTGCACCCTCACACACATATCCCTCACCCCCAACACCCATCACCATGCCCCCAAAGAAGAATCCAAAGTTCACAGATAGTGAGTTAGAAGTGCTGGTAGACGAGATCATCAGAGTAGAGCCACATTTGTTTGGTACATTGGTCCAAAGGACCCCCATCTCACAGAAAACCAAGATGTGGGCGAGGATTGTGGACAAGGTGAACGCCCAAGCACCAGCAAGGCGCACAAATGACGATATCCAGAACAGGTTGTATGACGTGCGCAGGAGTGTCAAGAAACTCATCAAAAAAGATCACACCATGAGTCAGTGCACCGGCGGTGGCCCTCCTGCCAAACCAGTCTGCTTCAGGACCTGGGAGGAGAAGGTGCGGGACATCCTACCACCAGAGAGCGTCCATGGCCTAACAGACATCCCAGAGCCTGGTGAGTACACAAACAACATACCCAAGATTGTGTGGCAAGGGGACAGTGAAACCATGCACCGCAAGCAAAGCTACACTAACCAATAGATAATCAGCCCAAGATGTGTATGCCAGTCAGACAAACACAATACCTGCCATCTCAAAGTGACTGGGAACTGTGTCATGACATGCACCAACCTACAAACAAATAGAGGAAGCCAGTGGCACTAAGCCAAATAGACCCTGCCAGACAGTTTGCCACCACAAACACACCACCTCACAGTGCAGCTGACTGTCAGGAAGGAATAATGGGGATGCAGGTGAAGTGAGTGTAGCCAAAAGCATTATGGGGCCTGTAGTCACAGATAATGCTCCCCCTCCTGATTGGCCCATCAAGACCTCTCAGAAACATGCCCACATCACAGGGAGTGGAAAATGACCGACAAAATGGCTGACACTGGCTCCTGCTGTGGGGAGCACAAGGCCCTGCTAGGGCTTGTGTGCAAATCAGAAGCAGGACACCACTGACTGACATCCTGAAAGACAACTTGCACACCCTACAATGGAAGCACGTTTCATTATGGGAAGGAGGACAGACAGCCCTGACCATACTTCTCAGCATGGGGAGACACCACCCCTCAACACAAACTCCACACAACTCACCGGGTACAATGCATTGACACACAACTCATTGAAATATCAGCAAAATATACCCCGTACTGGGTGCTGCTGTGTGAAGCACAGGGGCTCACTTTGGACTTGTAGCCAAACAAACACCAGGATTTCACAGTCAGCCATCTTGCCATTGCTGTCACACCCCCTCACAGGGAAGCAGAGCCAAGATGGAGGAAGTATGGGCATGCTGGGAAGGGGGGTGTAGCCAAGAGTATGATGGGACTCACAGTCACAGACAACCTACACCCACCCACATGGCCCAGCAAGATCAAACTGAACCATACTCGCCTCACAGGGAGTGGGAAGGGACTGACAAGATGTCTGACAATGGGCTCTGTTGTGGGGAGCACAAGGCCATGCTGGGAAATGGCCAACAACAAACATCAGGACTTCACAGTCAGCCATCTTGCCATTGCTGTCATACCCCCTCACAGGGAAGCAGATTCAAGAGGGAGGAAGTATGGGCATGCTGGGAAGGGGGGTGTAGCCAAGAGTATGATTGGACTCGCAGTCACAGACAACCTACACCCACCCACATGGCCCAGCAAGATCAAACTGAACCATACTCGCCTCACAGGGAGTGGGAAGGGACTGACAAGATGTCTGACACTGGGCTCTGTTGTGGGGAGCACAAGGCCATGCTGGGAAATGGCCAACAACAATTATCAGAACTTCACAGTCAGCCATCTTGCCATTGCTGTCACACCCCCTCACAGGGAAGCAGAGTCAAGAGGGAGGACGAATGGGCATGCTGGTAAGGGGGTGTAGCCATGAGTATGATGGGGGCCTGCAGTCACAGACAACCTACACCCACCCACATGGCCCAGCAAGATCAAAGTGAACCATACTCGCCTCACAGGGAGTGGGAAGGGACTGACAAGATGTCTGACACTGGGCTCTGTTGTGGGGAGCACAAGGCTATGCTGGGAAATGGCCACCAACAATATCAAACTCTGTCCGTGACAAGCTGGGAAAAGGCAGTGTACAGGTAGGCATCTGTTCGAAAAGTAGAAAATGTCATGTTTGTGAACCAACGATGCATGTAGAAACATAAATCACATTGTGTGTCTCTTCCAAACACAGGTGGTGCTGGGCACCCAGCACCAAATTATGTTGATACCCAGTCTCAGACTCTGGTGGACACTCAGCTCACTGGTCTGACTCTCTCACTGTCCTCTTCGGATGACGAGGACCTACCTGGCCCCTCCGGTGTGAGCCATCATGCAGCACCAGCAGCATCAACATCTGCCCCCCCTTTACCCACGCCTCCAGCATCTGGACACTGACAGGGCACACCCGCCAACATGGACAGACCAAGGCCAATCAACACCCACTGCACAAGGACACAGGACCAACCGGAAGCTACAGCAAACACCACCAGCAACACCACCCAAGGGGTCCCAGTGTCACCTGTGCGTCCCGCCGCTGGTCCTGCCCGTGTGGAGAGGGGTGCTGGGAGGGGTGGGAGACACAGGGCGTGCCTTGCAGAGGGGTCTGGACTGCATGATGACCCCCACCTGGCATGCATCTTAGATGCGTACCAGGATAGCACCGGAGGATTTGGCCAGGTAGTGGGGATCCTCAAGGACATGAAACACAAGCAGGTCGCCCACCATGCCCGCATGGAGGCCAAGTGGCATGACATTACTGCGGTGCATCGTGACATACTACAATGCCTCCGCCAGACCAACATCAACCTGTCCTCACCCCCCTGTGTGCCCACAACATCTGTCGCAACACCATCTGCCAGCGCCACAGGGAGGGAGGAGGACTCTGGCATAGAGTCCCCTGCACCGCAGAGGCCTGCACATGAGGATCCCCCTCCCGGAAGAAGAGGGGTCGTCTGAAGAAGGACATGTGAGAGGCAGATGTCCCAGCACATCCCCCAGGGCCTCTAAACCTGTTCTGGACAATATTCTTTGTGCGCAACCCATTCACCTTGTCCAATCGCACACAACTCGCCCACATGACATGGAGGGTTCATGTTGTGCCAATGTATCATATGACTGTGGACTTTACTCTGGACATTTCATCTACCAGCACTTACAACTCCAATGTGAACTTTGGATTCCCAAACCACTGCACAGCACCCACCATCCTGTGCACTTCCCTCATATATGTTTGTAAATAAACTCACCAGTACACCATACTTGCCTCTGTTGTAATTCCAACTTGTCATGTTCAGGGAGATGTCAATCTGCTACACAACACAGTGCATGCCAAATACTGCAATGTGACCAACGTAAGGCGAGTCATGGGGATGTGACACATGTGAGGGGGATACACCACTATGGCAACACAAAACATACTCACCATGGCCATGTTACTCATCACACACAATGATGTTGATATGAAACGCATTGGCATGCACAGACACAACACCAACCCCAGTCAGTGGTAACAAGTCCACAGGTGAGGTAAGCAGATGTCACTCAGATGTGGGCAAACAGACAACGCACATAACAAAGCGTATCACAGGTTCATTACACATCAGCAACACGTTTATTCCACACTAGTTGCATCGCAATTCTACCTAACAGTGGACACACGCTCCCAATGTGTTGGAGAATGGAAGTCCAGGGATGTGTGGTACATCAGTTGATGGGAATTGTCAACTTCCACACTGGTGTTGGCTTTGGGTGTTGGGGGTCAGTGTTGACCACACAACAGGCAAAGTACCCTGGGAAGGACTGACAAGATACAGTCAAAAGCACAGAAGAACAGGAGAGAAATGCAATACACATGCACAAAACATTTTGCAAGACACCTACACAAACACTAGTTAGCAGTACTACCCTATTGTGCAGTACACACCACCTGAATGGACACATCACAGCACACATCCAGTCAAGTGGCACACAGACACACTCAGACAGCAACAGAGCTGGCACAACACATTCCAGGCTACCTCCATACATTCACATAACAGCCCTGGAAACCCACATTCAGGTGAAGAAGTTGTTGATGAGCTGTGAGCGGACGTCACCCTCATCCTCATCATCACTGGCATCTTGGCCCAGGCCAGGATCCTCCACAGGTGCCGTTTTTTGGTCATCATCATCGTCATCCTGGATGAGAGGCACCTCCTTCCGCACTGCCATGTTGTGTAGCATGCAGCAGAGAAGGATTATTCTGCACACCTTTGCAGGCTCATATGGGAGGGCCCCTCCGGACTTGTCCAGGCAGCGAAAGCGGCTTTTCAGGAGGCCGAATGTCCGCTCCGACCATGTGCCTCATTATAGCGCAGCTCGGCTGGTGTCACAGGGTTCCTGAGGGGCGTCAGCAACCACGGCATGTTGGGGTATCCGGAGTCACCTACACACACAAAAATGAACAAGTGGCTGAGTTTTGTAGGAGTGCAGAATACAACATTGACAAACACACACAATGAGAAACAGTCAGTACTAGGGGTGGGCGGAATTTGCGGAATTAACCTTCGCAAATTATCGCGAGAATGTTTAAAATTATCGCAAACAAGCAGAAATATCGCGAAGATGCGGAAGTTTTTTTCCGGCATGTTCGCGCGATTTTCTGCATGGTTGCGGGTCGCCAACTTACCCATGTGGCTGCTTGCGGGCGCGGCCATCTTGTTTTGAGTTGTTCTCGCGGTGCATGATCGCGAGAAGAAAGACGTGATCGCGCGACGCATGACGTCACTGCGGGCGCGAACTGTCGCGAGACAGCGCAAATGGCTAAAAACAATACAACATCTCATGGAGAACGCGACCGGATCAAGAAAACTTGTCGGCGAACGCAGGGATTCAGGTAAGGCGATCGCGCGCGCGCGAGAATGTATCATTTTACAGCGCGAGCAAGAAACAAATTATCGCCAAGCTGCGGAAACCGGAATTTTTGACATTTTCGCGCTCTCCGCGGAACGCAAAAATGTCAAATTATCGCAATTTCCGCGAACGGAACGAAATTTTTGCCCAGGCCTAGTCAGTACACACCGACAAGCCAGGCATGCTGAGCTTGCATCTGTGACATCAGCGTTGCAATGCGACTACTCCTCATAATGTAGGCATTGTGCGCAGAACCAGGGAACCGTGCACACACATGTGTGATTGACATGTCAGCAAGACAGACCACCAGAGCATTGATCGAATGGTAGTGCTTCCTGTTACGGTATGCCTGCTCATGTGCCTGTGGTGGTATCAGGGCAACATGTGTCCCATCAATAGATCCGATGACATTCGGCATCCTCCTCAGTGTATAAAAGGCATCCTTTATTTTGGGAACTTGATATACAGGTCGAGGAATTACAACATCCCCTCCAGGACATCACGTAGCACCCGACTGAACATCGTATGTGACATCCCACCAGCAGTAGCCACAGTGTACGGGAAGGTACCAGTAGCAAAGAAGTGCAGGGCTGCCATCACCTTCACCTCTGGGGTCAGTGCTGTAGGGTATGTCCAGCCAGGTAGCAGATGTGGCGCCAACTGCTCCGCCAACTCTGCAATCAGTGGTCTGGTGAAGCGGTACCGTCTGATGCAGTCGCGTTCCTGCATGGTTGCAAGGTCTGGGAACGGCCGATAGACAGCTGGTGCCCGCAGTACAGAGATGCACAAAGGAAGATTGTCAGTTCATCCACCCATGTGGCCATGACCACGATCAAAATCACATGCTAGTTCATGACATTACACAATGTACTGAGGTGTGTGCTGTTGGTCATGGACACGTATGTCACCTACAAGACCACCACCTCACATCTCAATTCCACATGTCCACATGAGTCCCATGTAGTGCAATGGCCAATCATCTGGCTGTGTCACCCAGCCTATATGCTGCTGCAACGTTCCAAACACACACCGCAGTGACAATTGAGGCCTCATGTCTCCCAGGCATCACAGATCTTTGCCATGCAGAAAACCAGGCTTCCTCTATTGCCATTTCGGGAACTTGATATACAGGTCGAGGAATTACAACATCCCCTCCAAGACATCGCGTAGCACCTGACTAAACATCGTTTGCGACATCCCACCAGCAGTAGCCACAGTGTACGGGAAGGTACCAGTAGCAAAGAAGTGCAGGGCTGCCATCACCTTCACCTCTGGGGTCAGTGCTGTAGGGTAGTCCAGCCAGGTAGCAGATGTGGCGCCAACTCCGCAATCAGTGGCCTGGTGAAGCGGTACCGTCTGATGCAGTCGCGTTCCTACATGGTTGCAAGGTCTGGGAACGGCCGATAGACAGCTGGTGCCCTGTAGTGCAATGGCCAATCATCTGGCTGTGTCACCCAGCCTATGTGCTGCTGCAACATTCCAAACACACACCACAGTGACAATTGAGGCCTCATGTCTCCCAGTCATCACAGATCTTTGCCATGCAGAAAACCTGGCTCCCTCTATTGCCACATCAACACAGCAATGGACATGGTGTAGCACGTACACACCACAAGGCAAGCGTAAGTCCCACAGGTAGTGGCCACTGTTGTTCCTGCCGGCATGACATGTACATCTCTTAGACACACACCCCATCAAGGTTGATGCATATACCACATGGATGTGGAGACTGTCACCCATTGGGAACATTTGATCAGACACATCTGAGACACAACATGCACACAGACTGTGGGTGCACATCAGTATTGTGGCTACAGGTATCACTGTGACGTACATGCCATCACCCCCAGGACTCAAGGTGTATGTGACCTGTCCTAAACATATCCAACCTGACACTGTGTCCGTAGCTCATGCCCATTACTGTCCAATTGCAGATCACAGTGGTAATGTGCACAACACACAGAGGATTCTGCCCACATGTACAGGTGCACAGCCTGGGAGTGGCTGCACAAAGTGCCAGCCAAAAAACAGATGTGGTCCGCCCCAAACATCCAGGGAATGCAGCCTTACATGCCATGGGACACAGTGTGGCCAATGCTGTAGTGTGGTAGGTGTGCACAGGTGTCCCTGGCCAGTATATGCGTGTTGCATCCGTATGATAGTCACACTAATGAGGTCCGACGCGGGTGACAATGCGTACGCATTGCAAGGGTCATGTCCGAGCCGTGCGTACGCTTTGTCATTGAATGCAATGAGGTCAGACGCGGGTGACTATCATGCATACGCGTCAGACAGGCATGATCTGAGACAGGCGTACGCCTTGGCCATTGAATCATATGGAGACGGGTGCATGTGTATATTCAAAATACGCGTTGTACAATCAGTTGAATGAGCCGGGCACACCCATTGGCTCCGGACTTTCATGGAGACGGATGCGCATTCAAAACTTGTACGAGTTGTGCACTGGAAATTCAGTTGGATGCCTACAACAATGTTTCAATTTCAAGTGTTCCTTGAAGGTGAAGATTTGAACGATGCGGAAGGCGTGTACGAGTCGTACTTTTAAATGGATTGGCCAGATTGATAGAATGCAACTGTGTTGGACCTATCAGTTGGGACACATGGCACATATTCTGCCTCTGCAGCACAGATATAAGGCTGGCTGGCCCCCAGGGAGCTCACTTGCCTGCACTACATGCTCCTGAACCACATCACTGCTACCACTGCTGCTGTCTCTGCATCCTCTGGCTCCTGCTATGGCACGTACTCTGGAGAGGGCCCCAGCCTTCATTGAGAAGGAGAACCAGGCCCTGCTGGACGGGCTCCTTCCACAGTACAGCAAGCTCTATGTGAAACCGGGGGAGCAGGTGAGTGTGCAGTCCACTGACTTCCTAATTATGCATGTTGGCTGACTAGCAGTACTAGCAGTGTGTACACCAGTGGCAAGCACTCTCAATGACTACTTAGATCACCCAAAGTGTGTGGGTACATGTAATGAATAGGTTTCCTGCTGCTAAAGTGCATTATTGCAAGCTTAAACTATCCTGTCATTGTTAACATGTCAGATATGCAGGTGATTATTCCTTCCCCATGGTTGCCCAACCTGTGTAATTCATTTCCCTTTGTGATGATGACATGTATATCCATATGTGTGCTGCACAAATCTGGGGCATGTGTGTTAATGTACTTTTCACTTTGTTATCCTCACAGGTTGATGCCCACCAGAAGCAGGAGATCTGGCTGACCATCGCCCGGGCTGTTCGTTCTGTGGGGGTCTACAAGCGCCGGATCCGCATCTGCCAGAAGAGGCGGCAGGACCTTCGGGGCTGGACCTGGAGGATAGCTAGAGTCCAGCTGAAGCTGTCACCTCCACGCAGGAGGGGTGAACACCTGACCCTGACTCCCCACATGCTCCGGATACTGGCGGTGGTCTTCCCGGACCTGGATAGGCAGCTGAAGGCCAGACAGCAGCAGGAAGGGGGTAAGTCCATGCCTAATCTGTTTACTATGTCTGACATGCTAATTGTAGTCTTTTGGCCTGGTCACACTTCCACATTACGTAGGTCTTGTAGTCCAATACTAAGGTCCATCAATTGTGTGATGCACCCTCCTCATCTGTTCCACAGGTGTGGCACCTACAGTCTGTTGCTTGTGTCACTAGGGCACTGTGTCCCTGCAGTCAGCTATGCTTCAGCTACCGGTCAGCATCTGGTCCCGTGACTCTGTTGTGTGTTACATGGGTGGGTCAATTGTTTACACAATGCCTGAGATCTGACATGTGATCTGTGTGTGCCCTTGAGATGTGTACCAATTTCTTGTCTGACTCGCAACATGTGGCTGGGGTATTCCAAACAAACCCATGCAGCAGGGGACTCCAATTTTGGGGGCTCAGGTGTATGTATATCAAGTATGTCACACTTGCTTAGCCACCTGACTACTGTCCAGGGCCAAACACTGTTTCATGTAGACCTGGTCAGTCATGGCTCCTCAAGGGCATTTAGAAACACTCTGTAATCCCACTCCTGTGTATGAAATTGCAGGTTGTGCTTAGTGACATGTGCCCTCAGGTGTCTGGCTCTGTGTCATTAGGATGTGGCTTGTTGTTATGTACAAATGGGGTGTCCATGATTCAGAGTCTCAGCATGACATCTGAGATGTGACTGTGAGAGACAAGAACTGTGTGACATATAGGTGTGTGATCATCTGACAGCGCACAATGGTGTATGCAACTGTGTCCTTCATGCAGCTGGGTTACATGCATGGCAGACTGTGATGTGTTAGTGTACAGGGATTTGTGTATGCAGAGACTCATATGTCTGATTTGCATGATGTGGGGTCTTCTGGTTCCTGGATATGTTGTTTGCAGGGGATGGGCAAGTGTGCCGGTCATCTGCAGAGCTAGCTTTACCCCTGAGCTAGGATTGTGAGTCAGTGCATATTGTTGTTGTCTGGATGCCCTCCCCCTGTGACAGGAGACAGTGTTGACTGACTTTCAGGGCATCGCAGTGCCATGGCATTGAACTTGCTATGAGTGATCCTGCATTGTGTTCAAGTGTGCACCATGCACCCCATTGTGGCATTGTCCATCAGGACATGGGTACATCATAGTGTGTGTTGCTGGCATGCATCACAAGCATTTGAAATGAGTCTCTGCCCATCGCTTCATCCGGACACCTGTACTGAGTCAGGAGCAAGAGATGTGCTGTGTGTATAGTGACATACTCCTACATGTTCACTTGCATGTACAACTAATGTGTGGGTGGTGCATGTTGGCACATTGGGGTGTTAGCATCCAACATGCAGCGGACATATGTGTGAAAGTCAAGGAGGGATATGTTTGCCATGGTTGATGTTGAGAATGACAAGTGTCTTATTCTACAACAGTGTTGGCACTTTGAGCTGTGTTCAGCTGATGTTGCCAGGGCTTGCCCTGTGATGTGATGTACTCACTGTGGTGTGTGCAGTCGATGCAGGTGACTGATGTTGTTCTCTTACTTCCTATTCCTATCCAGATACATCCACGGCCACAGGAGTGGACAGCTCCATGGACCAGGAGGAGCCACAGAACCTGACAGGGACAAAAGGAGAGGAGTCGGGTGGACACAGTTGCATGGAGGGCGAGAGGAGCCACACAGAGGAGTCGTCAGCACCATCAACCCCAGTTGAGGGCCACAGCAAATCTGAGAATGACTCCCTTGTGGAGGCGGGTGTCAGCAGCCACCAAACCCCAGCTCGTGAGGCTGTCCCCGCCACCACCACCACCACCACCACCCTCCCATCGGCTCCCATCCCAGAGGTCCCTGTGGGCTCCCGTGTTCGTGAGCATGTCTCCTTTGTGCCAGGCCCCGCACCCCCTGCCCCTGTGTCCCCTGCTGCCCTGAGTGAGGAGTCTGTGGAGTTACTTCGACAGATCCATGTAGGGCAGACGTTGATGCTGAAGGTCCTCCATGCACACACAGGTCTGTTGACACAACTGGTGTCATTCATGGAGGGCATTTCCTCGGGCATGTCTGCCGTACAGAGGACCAATCAGTCCGTGGCATCCTCCCTGACAGCAGCAGTGTCCCTCCTCCAACAGTCCCGCACCCCTCCTACCCCTGCACCACCCACGATTCCTAGCATTCTACCTGTCCCAAGCACAGAAACCCCTAAACCAAGGTCTAGATGTGCACACAAGCAAGCGCAGAGGACTGATTCCACACTCACAGGGGCTGGTTTGCAGACACACACACAGTCATCCACAACCACTCCGCAGTCCTCCGAGTCCTCTCCCTCCCAGCCCCCTTCCCTTGCCTCACCTGCAACCCCATCCCCCCAGAAGCTCTTCCTCTGTGACCTTGGCCTCTTCCCCACCGACTCTGAAGATCCTGATTACAAGGGGAAGAGGGAGTCCCCACACACAGAGGGGAGTGTCCCTCACACCCGGACACCCTCCCCCAGGTGCAGTCAGACAGAGACCCCCACCCGCAAGTCCCCCTGGCGCCAGAAGAGCAAGACCCCTCCACCACCACGCAGCTCCAAGGCAAAGTCTCCGTCCTCCATTCCCCAGGCCACCACTCCAGAGGTTCCCCCACCACTCCCTGCCCCGGGTTCCCCCACCCACAGATACACCATCCCCAAAATGCTAAGGCCATCCCCCCTAGCACTTGCTCCTCCACACATGGTCAGACAGTTAGTGCCACTGATGTGGGGACCGTGTTCCCCCCTGCCCTGCCGACCTCACCTGTCCCCCATTCCGCTCCCATGGATGTAGGCACTGCTTTGGAGTCCACGACCACCCCGTCTGACTTGGGCACTGCAGTGGTGAGCCAATCCACTCCATCTGAACTGCCCACTGGAGTTGTGCTGGCACCCACACCATCTGACTTGTGCCCCACAGTTGTGACAGCACCCACCACTTCAGTCAGCTCCACTGCAGTTGCAAGTGTCTCGGCTGCATCCACCACCTCTTCACTGCCTCATTCTGCTGTGCCCTGATCCTGTCCCTGCGGTGCCTGGCCTGCCCCCATGTATGCCCCTCGGAGGGGATGACCCCGGTCCTTAGCAGTGCAGGCAAGCAAGGTGTGACAGTTGTCACTCTACTTCACTCCTTGGCATTTGGACATGGACTGGCCATTGGCCTTTTGTTTGCACAGACGTTTAACTTTTGAAATGCTGAATAAAGCTTTTTCTTTCTCCCTGTGAACTAGATTTAGCTGTACATTATGTTGATGATATTTAACATGCCCTTGCACCTGTGATGCTTTGTTTACAATGTTGAATACTGATGTGTTGCTGTGAGGTACTCCCTGTGGTCCATGAGATATGTATCCTATTCTGGTGGGTATCCATGTCATCCTTTGCAGCTACCTGGGTGTGTCAGGATCAACTATTTGTGGACATCTCTCTGTGAGCATTTCATTTGCATGGTCACATCTCTGGCTTGCAGCCCTGCACATATGATGTGCTTCCCATTGTCCAATTTGTCCCTTCCAAATACTTTGTGCTCATCAACACTGGACCTACAGGTGTGGGCATCATTGTAATAGGAGCAACTGGGTCCTCTGTGCAACTTGCTAGACATATGTTTTGGGTATGCGCAGATGACTTAGGGGAGACTCACGTACCTAGGCTGTTGTGAACAGAGCCTTCATTGTGTGGTAACTGATGGTTGACTGACCAAGCGTTCTGCAGACATGAGTGAGACTTGCGGTGAATATGTTTGGCACAGCTGGGCTTCCACAGGAGTTGGGTCCCCTCAAGTAAGTGTGTTGTCCAGTGACATGGCCTGGGCCCATGGTGTGTGTTGTATGAGCATGTGTGTGTGTCCACATCCCTGTTCATACACAGACAGTGTTCCCTTGATTTGTTCCTGTTGTTGACGCTTGATGAGTGGTACTGGGTTCATCCCACTACTTTTCCAATGGGCTACCAGATGTGTGGGTGCATGACACACTACTGTTAATTGGTGTATCATCTTTGGGATTTGTCAGTTCTGAGTGGTGATGATGTTGTCAGACACAGATGGGACACAGTCAGGGTTCCTCAAGGCACCTGTTTATTTGCTAAATCATGTAGTTGTCCCTAGGTGGTAGTTTTCAGTGATTGAGACATTTGTATGTGTGTGTGACTGCTCCCACTTGTCAGGTTCATGGTTGCGATGCTGGCAGGTGTCAGCATGTGTGCCTTGTGGTTCTCCTTGGCTTCTGCATTGTCCTGGGACTGTGGCAGGGATTCTGGATGTTACATGAGCTTTGTGGTCATGGCCATGTACCGCATACTGTGCAGTATGTCTGTCATTCCCCAGGGTTGTAAACTGTCCTTGTGTGATGTATCTGTGCACCTTAGTTCCTCCCAACATTCCTGTGTTTGTCATGGGTGCATGTGCAATGTCACCTGTCCGTGTGTGCTTCACAGATACACATTGTTGCAGTTCAGGGTGTGTGGTGTTGAGGGTGGACTGATGTGAATGTTTGCATGGATGGTCCCCTAGCTCCCGTTTGTTCATGGATGAGGGGCCATGCTGAGTGATTTGTGTTTGTGTATGTGTGATGTACGTTTGTGGAACAGGACACATGTCTGGGTTTCCCAGTTTGTACGACATCTGCCTTTGTCATCACAGTGGAGGTGTCATGCATGCTTGTGTCCCCCCAATGTCTGGTCCCTCGGGGTAGTGCTGTTGTGTGTCAGTCTCTTGCTGTGTTAGTTGGTGTTCATTCCAGCTTGTGTCACATGTGTCTGTTGTGCTCCCTCTCCTCTCCCAATGCCTGATTGCCCATTGAGGGTGTCCCAATGATGGTTTACTTTTGTATGGCACGGTGTCCACATCTGTGTCACTGTGGTTCTGCCCCCCTCATGTGTAGTGTAGTTTCCTGGGGATACTATGGCACACACACACACATGCTGTGTCAGCTGTGCAGTGTGAGTTTGCCTGTTTGTGTTTGTGCATCTGCACCAGAGCATTGGTATTGCTGTTGTGGGCCTTTGTCTGGATGCTGTTTCTGTGATTTTGCATGCTGTCCCTGTGAATCAGATCACATCATTATGCACATTCATCCTGGTTGTTAGGTGCCATTGATGGCATGGAATGTGAGTTTGTGAGCTAACACCTACAGTCTACACATGTTTTTTAGATTGGTGTGTCTATTTTCGAGATGTGTGCATGCTTGGTGATGGTCACTTCTGCTCTTGTGTCATTGTACACTGTATGCATTGCCAGCCCCCATGTGTGGTGCTTATCTGCACATGGCCGAGAGTGTGTTATGTTTTCACAGCACTGTTAGCCTCACCACATCTCTGTGTGTATGGGACACAACCACTAGTTTGTTTAATGTGTTAGAAGCAGGGATCATACATGCTGTTTGTTATTTGCAGCTTTGACCATGATGACACTTACCTTTTGGTCACTGTGATGAGGAGGGGTTTAGTCCCCATCACCACAATGCTCAACATCTGCTGCATTTTGGAAGCCCACACTTAACTTCTGTTCTACACAGTGAGGGGGTGTTCTTTTTACATTTCCACAGTGCTATGGTGATGCTTTCCTTTTGTATGTCACACTCATGTGTTGGTCACACATGTGCTGTTACTTACATTGTATGTCCGTGGCCATAATCACTGTTGTGGGCATTTGTCACAGACTACACACTGTTGTCATGATGTTGGGGGGATGTATTTTGCGGACATACCTGATGTTGGAGTATGCTGGATGTGTTGCGCATCACCCATCCTATGGCTGGGGGTGGCAGGGGTGATGGGCAAAAGGTCCCCTGTGAGTGGGGGTGGCAGGGGTGATGGGCAACAGGTCCCCTGTGAGTGGGGGTGGCAGGGGTGATGGGCAACAGGTCCCCTGTGAGTGGGGGTGGCAGGGCTGATGAGCAGCATCAGCCCTATGGCTGGGGGTGGCAGGGGTGATGGGCAACAGGTCCCCTGTGAGTGGGGGTGGCAGGGGTGATGGGCAACATAAGCCCTATGGGTGGGGGTGGCAGGGGTGATGGGTAGGGGTGGGCGGAATTTGCGTAATCGCGTTACGCAAATCTCCGCGAAACGGTAAAAATCTCCGCGAACACGCAGAAATTCCGCGAACACGCGGAATTGCTTGTTCGCGATGCTTTTTCCTGTTCACAATCGCTGTTTGCGTGCTCGGGGAGAAATATCTCGCGAACATGCATCTTGAGAACTCGAACAAGCAAAAAAAAGCAGAATTTTGGGCAATTTCGCGTTCTCCGCGGAACGCGAAATTACCCAAATTTCGCAAATTCCGCGAGCGGAATGGAATTTACCGCCCAGGCCTAGTGATGGGCAACATGTCCCCTGTGAGTGGGGTTGGCAGGGGTGTTGGGCAACAGGTCCCCTGTGAGTGGGGGTGGCAGTAGTGATGAGCAACATAAGCCCTTTGGGTGGGGGTGGCAGGGGTGATGGGCAACAGGTCCCCTGTGAGTGGGGGTGGCAGGGGTGATGGGCAACAGGCTCCCTGTGAGTGGGGGTGGCAGGGGTGATGGGAAACAGGTCCCCTGTGAGTGGGGGTGGCAGGGGTGATGGGAAACAGGTCCCCTGTGAGTGGGGGTGGCAGTAGTAATGGGCAACATCAGCCCTATGGCTGGGGTGGCAGGGGTGATGGGCAACAGCTACCCTGTGAGTGGGGGTGGCAGGGGTGATGGGCAACAGGTCCCCTGTGAGTGGGGGTGGCAGGGGTGATGGGCAACAGGTCCCATGTGAGTGGGGGTGGCAGGGGTGATGGGCAACATCAGCCCTATGCCTGGGGGTGGCAGGGGTGATGGGCAACAGGTCCCCTGTGAGTGGGGGTGGCAGGGGTGATGGGCAACATAAGCCCTATGGATGGGGGTGGCAGGGGTGATGGGTAACAGGTCCCCTGTGAGTGGGGGTGGCAGTAGTGATGAGCAACATAAGCCCTTTGGGTGGGTGTGGCAGGGATGATGGGCAACAGGTCCCCTGTGAGTGGGGGTGGCAGGGGTGATGAGCAACAGGTCCCCTGTGAGTGGGGGTGGCAGTAGTAATGGACAGCATCAGCCCTATGACTGGGGGTGGCAGGGGTGATGGGCAACAGGTACCCTGTGAGTGGGGGTGGCAGGGGTGATGGGCAACAAGTCCCCTGTGAGTGGGGGTGGCAGGGGTGATGGGCAACATAAGCCCTATGGATGGGGGTGGCAGGGGTGATGGGTAACAGGTCCCCTGTGAGTGGGGGTGGCAGTAGTGATGAGCAACATAAGCCCTTTGGGTGGGTGTGGCAGGGGTGATGGGCAACAGGTCCCCTGTGAGTGGGGGTGGCAGGGGTGATGAGCAACAGGTCCCCTGTGAGTGGGGGTGGCAGTAGTAATGGACAGCATCAGCCCTATGACTGGGGGTGGCAGGGGTGATGGGCAACAGGTACCCTGTGAGTGGGGGTGGCAGGGGTGATGGGCAACAAGTCCCCTGTGAGTGGGGGTGGCAGTAGTGATGGGCAACATCAGCCCTATGGCTGGGGGTGGCAGGGGTGATGGGCAACAGGTCCCCTGTGAGTGGGGGTGGCAGTAGTGATGGGCAACATAAGCCCTATGGCTGGGGGTGGCAGGGGTGATGGGCAACATAAGCCCTATGGGTGGGGGTGGCAGGGGTGATGGGCAACAGGTCCCCTGTGAGTGAGGGTGGCAGTAGTGCTGTGCCACATAAGCCCTATGGCTGGGGGTGGCAGGGGTGATGGGCAACAGGTCCCCTGTGAGTGGGGTTGGCAGAGGTGGTGGGCAACATAAGCTCTATGGGTGGGGTGGCAGGGGTGATGGGCAACAGGTCCCCTGTGAGTGGGGAGGCAGGGGTGATGGGCAACAGGACCCCTGTGATTGGGGGTGGCAGGGGTGATGGGCAACATCAGCCCTATGGCTGGGGGTGTTAGTGGTGCTGGCCATGCAACCCCTATGGTGGGCTCTTGTTAGTGGCCAGGATGTGGATCCCCTGTGTGTGTGTGTCATTTTGTGGGTACGTGTTGTTTGTTTATGTGGTAGGTGTCGGACTTACCGCCTGTGCCGTCCGCGTCGGTTCCTGAGCCAGTCATAGATGTAGAGTACTGGTATGACCTGCATGATGGGATTCATGATGTGTTCATGTCGTACATGCTGCTTGTTGCTCCATCTCGTACCCGCTGCAAGCTGGTCCGTCTCGTAGCCGTGTATTGATTTGTGGCGCGAATCGTAGCTGATATGCTTGTTTTGCGGATGCTGTGACGTGCCGTACGTGGCGACCCGTCCGACGCGTAGGAAGTACGCATCGTACTTGTCATGCCGGAAACTGCTATGGATACTGCTTCCGGGCGACTCGGTTCAGCGTTAGGAGTTACGGCTCAGACGGAGAATGGAGCTTGAATCAGAGCCTACGTGTCGGTCGTGTTTTTGGCAGTTATGCGCATCGTACTTACTCTACAGGACGGACCGGCTCCGGGTACCTGTCGGTCGAACGGTACAGCTACGGACAGCTGTCCGACCGGCTATTGGAATCGGCCCTCTAATTGTTTCACTAACTATCATTTTCCCTACTGTTGTATTTATTGTGTTGCAAAATGTACATTTTAATTTTGTTTTAATAGTTTAAAGTTTTAATTAATTATAGAATTTTCTTTTTAATTTTAAATTATTGATATATGTATATATTTTATTTTTATATAATTTTGAAGTTTCAAAATTAGATAAAGATAATAGTTAATAAATTATGTTAAAGTAAATATATGTATAAATTATTATGTTTGTGTGTTTATATGTTTTTAAATTAATTTTAATTTTTATATTTAGTTAAGATGTGTATTAAATGTAATTAATTGTGTTAAAGATAATATTAATATTCTATAGTTTTAATATATATTATTCTATTTTAATTATATGTTCAAATTGATATTTTTTACATCTAAATTTTTAGCTTCGATATGTTTAATTCAATATTTTTGTACTTACCTGTTTATGTCTAGGGAGTCGATATTATTACTATCTATATTTTTTTGTCGATATTTTTACCATCAATGTTTTTACCATCGATATTTTATCAGTGGACACACAGTATATAACAAAAGGCTGAAAGTAAGCAATTCACCCTTAAGCTATCAAATTAATGCTAGTAGTGCAGGCACAGATGGTGAATGAAAAACAATGGCAACCAAATATGAGAAGGCAAACACAACAAGGGCACAGACCCATAAAAAACGTCAGCTAATTGAAGTGTGCTAAGGTGCTCCATAGAGGGTTCTGTTTTTTTGTAGGTCACTAATAGCTAGGCACTAATAGCAAACTTTGAAGATGTATGGGGCAAGTTAGCTGAGAACATAACAAACTCTGTGCCAAGAGATAGAGACCCCAATGTTTAACTGTCTATAAGGGACCCCTGAAGTAGGAAGATACAGATAGAAACAGTGTATATGTGAAACCAATGCTCACCAGATGGGCTCTGATGAATGGCCAGAATAAGACCTTGAATTCAGTCAGTCTGTAACTGTCTTGTCCACATCACAACATGGAAGGGCAGTGAGGTTTCAGGCATATTAGCATGAAACCAGTATGGCAAATTCTGTCACCACTCACATGCAGCACTTCCACAAAGACAGTCAGGTCACTCACAGCAGCAGAGTGCCTTTACAGGCAAAATTCAGGTTAATTTTCAAGCAATTCTGATTTAGTGTAACATGTGGCCAGGCATAGTGGCTTTGCTATGTCGACACCTTGATCCAGAAATGCCACACAGCAAAGAAATTTACAGACAACGAGCAAAAAATTGCATTTCAAGCCAAGAGAAATATGTGCAGCAAGAGAAAGCACTTGATCACTCCTCAAGAGACAATATACAGACAATCATGCTCATTTGCTGTTGGGGATACCTCTCAATCCTCCTCCCGCTTTTAAGGGGAAGAAACATTCTCAAATGCTTTGATGTTTTGAAGACAAAATCTGAAAGATCTGCAGAGATTTGGAGATGACTTACTTAGCAAAGTCCAAAAGATTTTGCAGGAAGTTGAAAGCTTGGAAGAATGTGCAAATGGTAGGTACAGGGCTAGGTGTGGACATAATGAAAATCCTAGTCTTGAACATGAGGCTGGTAGCTAATGAAGTGCGATACTGCTACAATATCAAAAAAAGTATGAAGGCCCAAAAGACGGTTTGAAGTGTGGCAACATCTGAATATTCAACCTTCAAGATAATTTTTAGAGTTCTGACATCAAGCCCTGTGTCAAGTAACTCTTCTGGCAAATACTCAGTGACCGTGATGTGCAAGATGTAGCACTTGACATTCTAAGAGACATTCAAGCCATATATCTGTCCATGAAGCTAAGGAATAGTTACTAGAAATGTAAAGATCAATGGATAATGTAGTGTTCCTGAGCAGTGAGCTGCAACTGTACTATCGTTTGTCAGATGTGACCTTGCTGCAAAGATACTCTATAAGGTAGGTGATGGTTAGCTAAGAGAAGAAGAAGTCAGATGGAAGCGGATATTCCTTTTCATGCTGGTGTTGCAAAGGAAATCTGCAGAACATCACCGTCTTCCATGGAGGTTTAATGCTAATAAATATATGGGTGACTAAATTGAAGTGTAGGGAATCTGCTGTTTCTACATGGCCACCCCATATTTTTCACTTTTGCTGGATTTTATATTTTTGCTGGTTTTAGAATTCTGTGCACTTTACCAATGCTGACCAGTAATAATGTGCCTGCTCCCCCTTTAAACATGGTTGAATTGGCAGGTCCTGTAAGTTAAATGCTACTAGTGGATACTGCAGCACCTATTGTGCCATCCACTACAGAGACAGGCTTCAGGCTACCATTGAAGCATGGCTGTAGCAGTGTAAAGAATGGAATCCGACCTGTCAAAATAAACTGTTTTGACAGATCAAAACCACCCTTTTACGCACGAATAAGTCATCCCTATGTAGGCCTTGCAGTCCACAAGGTAGGATGCATGGTATTTAAAAGTAGGAATGAATACATTTAATATTAACATGTCTTTACATTGTCTAGCACCCAAAAGCATTTTCACTGTGGCAGGCCTAGTTGTACTATGTAGAAACCCAAAATACAGAATAAAATCCTAATAAAGTATCTCAGGAAAGAAATTAGTTAGAAAAATATTTAAACAAATATTTCTTATAGCTATTAAACATCTGAGTCAATAGTAAAGTTGGATGTTTAATAAATATTAAGGAAAATTAACTTTTAGAAAGTTACCTTTTCTGTGCCAGAAGGTCCTGAGGGCTGATTTGTATTTGCTTTACAGCTTCTCCCAGCCAGTGATTAGCATTTCAATAGTCTTAAAAAGGTGTGGAATACCTCAGAAGAACATAAAATCAGCTGAATTGGCAGAGATGATTCCTCTGAACTCACAAAATATGCAGGATGGAGGCACTCAGTATCCTTTTTGATATTACAATGCTAAATCGTAATGAAGTGTTAAATCCTGCTTGACATGTATGCTGGGTTTACATATAACACCTGTGCACATTTGAAAAGTAAAGAACAGGATGCCAGGATGCCAAGGCGATTCTTGTGGATACAATTTCTGGTTGCTTAAGAACACTGCTTTTGTTCTATCAGACTTCTGTCTCTAGGTTTTACATATAGCACTGGAAAGTTTTGCATTGATCTGTCAAGCAGTGCTCAAGAAAACCAGAGTCCCAATCTTTGATTTCCCATTTTAATTTCCATAGGAAACTTTACTCTCAGATACAGAAAAAATGACTGACTAAATGACACCAAATTTGACAAAATACAAGAACTTTACTCAGAGGCCGTGCATTTTGTGAATTGATGTAAAACTGTTCAGCCATTTTAAAGAATTTTAAGTTTAAAGAGATGCTGGGGTTGGCCTTAACAGGGCCCTCTCATTAGCCGAGGGAGCTTTTTTCTCCACAAGATGGTCGCAAAATGGAAGAAAATGTTGAGGCTGCCATAACAGGACTTGGGGACCAGTCCCCATATCTTGAAACTATATAAACAAATAGGTATAAGGGCCCTTCCATGAGGTACATCAGTACTTCCACAGGAGCTGCTGCTCAAGCTTCACCCCAATACCGCAGTTCAGTGCAAGCTTATTTGGGGGCAGCTTGCACAGTACCGTGATAAATGGGGGTGGAGCTTGAGTAGTGGATCCTATGAGAGTACTAGGGTACCCACAAAATCTTTATAAAAAAAAACAATATGTGTGTTGGTTGTTCGCCTGAGTATGTGCATCTGCGTGGGGTTGCCTGCTCATGAGGGGTTGACCAACCCCTAGCGGTACACAACTAATGGCTGTATACATTGGAGGTTGGCCACCTGCGGCAGGGTTAGGCATAGGGCCTGGCCTCGCTCAGCTGAAAGCTGTGCTTAGCTGGGAAGCTGGCTAAATATGCTCAAAGAAAACAGAAATTCACTGAAAAAAACTCAAAGGGTATGCTGACTTTTCATTTATTTATGGCAATAAGATCTTCACTTACACTAAACCCTCCCACCCCCAGAACTGTAATGGAAAAAACAAATGATAAAAGGGATGGTGATAATTAGGTGATAATTGTTATGTTTTAAACCCGAAAAAACTGTGAAATTCAGCAGGTATAGTTCAGTGAACTAACTATAGCTTATGTCCCTACCATGGACTACTTATGACTTCACATACTACATTGCTCTTGATGTGTTCAATTACATCATAACCTCACTCATGACATCTCAATTTACATCACTGATGACATCATCCAAACTACTACTCCTCAATTTACTTTATAAAGTAATAAAGATTTTCACATATTTAGGGAAGTACAAATTGGTTCAAAAGCCTGAAAAGCATAAATTACATACACATATGTGCATATATAAAATTATTATATTAAAGCCTACTAGGACATCAAAGACCTCTTACATGAACAAGTCAATACTACACAATTCTTCACTGTGTACACAGCTGTTCATGAAGACCACACTCCCTTCAGACACCCAGGCCCCATTGGGTTACCAAGCTCCTAGCAAGCATGGCCTAAGCCTGCGCACAACACTTTATGGAGAGTGCACTCGCTCCAGACACCCAAACACTTTTAGGTGGCCAGCTCTACTACACACAACCTTTGTTCTGTGCACAGCTTTTCACAGACACCCCACTCCTTGCAGACACAGAACACATACTAGCAGGCCAAGCATGATGCAAAACAAATCTCATTGGCAATACAATAGGTATAGAAAATTTGCTCTACCTGTAGTGTATGGCAAACTGTCACACTGAATGATGTAATCAGTGATGCCCACAGTGTTCCCGGGCCACCCAGGACACCCACACAACAAATGCCACAGCTGTTGGGGACCGCAGGGAGCACCAATGTTCCTGCATCCCCAACGGACCCGCCTCATCACAGTTGCTGGGTACACGCAGAGTTGGCACTCAATTGCTGCTCTTCTGCCCACACCTGTCCTACTGTGGGTGGGCAGAGAGCAGGTGTTCTTCACTCCCCAGGCTGTGAACAGGACAGCTAGGGCAGTTTTCCTAAGTGTCTCCCCTGGCTCTGCTCTTTATGATGTCTCTTCTGTCCTGGGGGGATGGGGTCCCCCAGGATTTGAAAAATGCATCAGGCCCTGAGGGATAGAGATTCAGAGCCAAAGGTTGGCTCGGAGATGGGGGCCTCATGTGCTCCCCTTTCTCCAATAATATACTTACACATGGCCTAAGCTAAGGACCTGGCCTACCCTAGGAGGTAGTAAAAATAATTTGGCACTCTACATTTGCTTGTATTTTTTAGGTCTTATGCGACCCATGTCGCGGAAAAAAAGTTGATTCTGGCCTCTGGGCACCCTCCCCCCACCATGACTAGGAACCATAGAGGTTCCAATTTAAACAGAAACCGTTGCTTAGGGCCTGTGGTCTCTTACGTGTATTTGCACAGTTACACAATCACTTCGGCAGGCGCAGGTTAGATTTGCATGCACACTGAAGAAACCACAGACTCAAATGAAGGCTCCCCCTTCTCTTTAGATTCCTCAGATGAATGTGTCAGACTTGGAATCCTGTATTAGAGTTTGCACCTGAAACGCAACTATCCCCTTAGTCATAATCAGGGCCTCGGTATACTTGTTGAAATTGCTTGTTTCTTCCGAAAGTAAGACGGAGGTACTTGTTAAAAACACTTTGGCCAAGTTGTTAAAAACACGACTCATGAGTAAATTGTACAGCCTCCCATAAACACATTAGGGCAGATTTACAAGTAGGTCCCGCAGCGTGGCACCGCAAGTCCTTTTGCTGCACCACGCTGCGGCACTTTCAGAGCACAGGAAGGAGACATATTTACAATATGTCGCATTCCTGTGTTCTCCCCTGGGCTGGCGCACAAACAGCTGCCATGTGCCGGCGCAGGCCCCCTTGCGCCATGGTGCAAAGATGCCTGCGTCAAGGGGAGATTGTTTTTGTGCAGGAAGGGGCTCCTTCCTGCACACAAAAAATCACTACAGACATTTTCCTCTTTCAATGTGTGCTGTAGAATGCAGCACGCATTGAAAGAGGAAAGAAACGAAGAGAAATTAAAACATTTCTCCTCGTTGCGCCTCATTCAGGCACATTTCCAGATTTATGAATCCTTGTAAATCTGGAAATGTGTCTGGTTCCATGGGTGTTGCATGGGAACACCCACAGCAACTCCCATGGAACACCCCTTTCATGCAAAGTGCTGCGTGTTAAGGGGCCATATTTACAAGGACAGTAAAAGCCACGCAGGGTGGCTTGTCCTGTCCTTTTAAATATGGGGCAGAGAAATGCGCTGCCAGGCGTCACAAAAAGTTAAGTACTGGCAGCGCAAGGGGCCTGTAAGTTTGCCTCACTGAACACCCATACTGATTAACGGGTTTGGAAGTTACGCGCAATTGCCCTTTCTGCACGCTGGAAGGAGAGCAAACGTTCTAATAGCGTGAAGTATGTAGTGCGCACTATTTGCCTGCAAGTCTATCTCAGGTAAAATCTGGAGTGGAGCTTGATGGAAAAAAGAGTGCAATTCTGATGGAATGCATTAAAGGTTTTATACGGTTCGGGAGCTCAAATAAGAAATAAGTGCTATTTGCCAAGAATTCATTGCTTCGATTTACCTAATAAAAACGTATTAGCTTACATTATTGCGTTATTTCTGCCTACACTCTGTAAACGTATGGGTGCACGCCTTCTTATCTTAATTCTTTGCTATGCTTGATGTCACCATTTTAACACCTAGGCAGATGGTTATATAGAAGTTTTAATAATCAGAAAAAAAACATTAGTAGATTCAGGGGCATATCAACAAGGGCTTTATCTCTGCTTTTTTGGCTTTAAAAGCCAAAAAAGCAGAGATAAAACTAGCACCCTATCAACAACAGGGTGCTAACACGCAAATTTGCATGTTAGCACCCTTTTACTCTACGCTTCCCCTTGCATCTCTAATGAGATGCAAAGGGGGCGTTCCAGAGTAAAATAATAGGAGAAATGTCGCTAAGCGACATTTCTCCTATTATCAAGAATGTCGCTAACCCTGTTAGAGACAAAAAAAGCAGCGCTAACCGCGGTTAACGCTGCTTTTTTACGTCTGCTAATTTTCAGACTTAGCCATGATATCCTATGGAAGGAGGATATCATGGCTAAGTTTGCTTGTCCCTATCAACAAGGTAACGTGTGATTATCGCTGGGTTTCCAGCGATAATCTCACGTTAGCCTGTTAGCGTGTAGATTTTTATCGCTATCGAGATAAGCGTTGCTAATAGCACGCTATCTCAGCGATAAAAATTCACGCTAGCCGGCGATAATTATCCTCACGCTAATAGCGCTGAGCGATAATTATCGCCGGTTGTTGTTGATATGCCCCTTAGTCTTTAATTCTCACGATAGTTAACTCAGCTGGAGGAAAAAATCAGCTCTTCATATTATCCTTAAAAAGCCTAAATAACATCATTAAAATGGAAAGTCAACCGAGATATAAGCGTTCCACATAAATGTCATCCTATTTGGGATTAGTCCTTCGATTCAAAGTTTATTTAAGGTGTCTCATAGATCACTTACATGATTAGTTTCCCTCTTTTCATATCTGTTAATGATCTGCCAACCTTGTCATTTTCTCTTGCAGCATTCGAGTTATTGAAAATTCAGGTGTTATTAAATTACACATTTATTGCAATTGGAATCTCAGGCAACGACTCAAATAGAGAAATAGGACAACACTGTTCAAATAAATCCTATTTAACTTGATGTGTCCAGCTCACAAAGATTTTTCGGTGAGTGGGTGTTAATTATTTCTAAATAGCTTGAGGGATGATTTCCAGCTGAATAATTTGCACATCTCTGACGAATTATCGGCATCCTATATACCTCATTCATCCAGCACTGGATTATTTGAAGGAGGAGATTTATGTAAGGGAGGAGGTGTAGCCTGATTGCAGCGCTGCTGACTTTGGAACCGGTAACCAAATTCAGCTAACCATCTTGGCTCAACATCCGGTGATTCTGGTCAAGTTGCTTCTTTTACTTCTACAAAAATAAAATGTGCACTGGCCAAAAAAATACAAGCAACGCTCTTGACAGGCGTTCCGATTGATATCTTTGGGTCAAGTTTGCAATAGGTATAAAACAAAAAAAATGTAAAGTAGACATTTGAAATCTGCCATGAGTGCCAGGGTTTGCATATAGTGACTGGTGCTGGTTCTGGCTTTTCGAATGCTATCCTGAAATTTCTTTGGCTACCCATAGTCTCTGTGAACTTGAAGACAGAGGTGGGAACAATAAGGGCCATATTATGACTTTGGCCTTCCTACGGTGGACGATGCAACGCTGTAGGACTGCCAAAGCTGTGGTGCTGCTGCCCGTCAGATTAGTAAGCCAATCCTGGTCTGGTGGGCGGTCCTGCGACGGTCTGACAACTTAGGTTTGTGAGGCTTATAGAAGAGACTCACATGCAGACTGCTGCTGCCAGAGCGCCAACTGCGCATTCCGGCATGGTATGGTATACATGCCACGCCTTCCAGGAAGTGGGACTGCAAATACAAGAGGGCGCTACATGTGCCTCCTGCATGCACCCCAGGCCCAAATCCTGCAGGGGGCCATGCTAAGGACCCCTTTATTGCCATTTCATTACCTTTTTTGTGGCGTGTTCATAGCCATGAAAAGGGCAGTGAAATGGCAAGTCATAATATGCTCGCCAGTGCTGGTTGTGGTACCGCAAGCATATTCTTGCTGGTGAAAGACCACTGGCCCAGCAGGATCCTTGATTCCAGCTGTGCCAGCTGTCTTATAGCGGGCCGACTGCCACATTTATAATACTGCGGACAGTCCCGCAGTGTGGCGGTGGTCGGACCACCACCACAGGTGCAGCGGTCCTATAGACCACCAAACTCTTAATAGGGCCCTGAGTAAACAGAGAGGGAGGGGGAATCGAACCCTGATTTTGGGAGGCTCTTGCACCAACACCGCCATCTTTCCTAGATGGTGCGGTCTAGTTGTTTTCACTTTGGCACTTTAAAACGGGACGCTGTGCGAACGCTCCAGCCCCCTTAACTGAGCAGACCTGCATTTTCCACTGCTGAGCTCGCTGCTAATCTTGCATTCTTTGTACTATATCTGAATCTTCTTTTAACTATTTTCTGAATTAGTATTGTTTGTTGAATTTGAGTGTTTTTTAAACTGGGAATTGATTGGAGAGGGAGGGGGAATCGAACCCTGATTTTGGGAGGCTCTTGCACCGACACCGCCATTTTTCCTAGACGGTGCTGTCTAGTTGTTTCACTCTGGGCACTCACTTTAAAATGAGACGCTGTGCGCAGAGGGCGTGCGCAGTGGGCACGCCTAAAGCAAGCCCGTCTGCGTCCGTCAGTGCCCCGGATGCGGCCGTTGCCGGAAATGCTGCCGGTTCACCATCAGAACAGCCTAATTGTATCACTTATGATAGAGACAGCCTTCTTAACTTCGGTAGGTGTATGAGCTGCAGGCCCCACCTCCCTGTGCAGTGGAGCGATGGCCATGTTGTTTGTAAATACTTCAACTGGGTGGTTTCCCCCAATCTAGGGGAACGCTATGTAAACTCCAACATGGATATACACAGAGTCCAGCGGGGCGGTGTAGGTAATCATCTGAAGGCTTTCCTACTCAATACACGCTCAGTAAAAAAACATGAGCTTCAACTCCATGACCTGTTAATTGAATCAACTCCCGATCTGATGTTCCTAACTGAAACATGCCTAACTGAAGCCTCCAACCCCACTATCGCTAGCGTGATTCCCCCGGGTTACCAGATCCTAATGAAGGATCGACCCGAAGGGAGAGGAGAGGGTGTGGCCTTAATCTTTAGGAGCTCCTTTAGCTGCGTTTCACTACCGATCATGGAGATAGAGGGGGCAGAGAGCATGGGTTTCCTCCTAACCGTCTCTGCCCATCAGTCCATCGCGGGCATAGTAATCTACCACCCACCAGGGCCGGCAGGCAAGTTCTTGGAGTCTATCAGTCATGCTTTCTCTCCCATAGCTGCCAAATAATGCCTCTGCCTGGTCCTTGGAGATTTCAATATCCATATGGATAACCCCTCGGAATCGGAGTCTATGAGGTTGCGTGAATCCCTTGACATACTTAATCTGACTGCGTATGTCTGTCTCCCCACTCATGAAAAGGGGCATACATTAGACCAGATCTTTTCATCTAATCGAATCGAAATGTATGTCCCCCTCCCCTTAGCCTAATAGCACCATTGCTTGATAGGTTTTAGAGTCTGTAGGGAGCTAGACAGGCCCCAACCACATGGTAAAGCCTGCGACAGCAGTTTTAGGCCCTTCCATCTGATCTCCCCAGAGGCTATGCAGAATGCACTGAGTCGTTACCCTAATTCCCCTTAGCGGGAATCTTGAGAGGAATGTGCACTCCTTAGAGCATTGGCTTCAACTCCGCGCCTTAGAACTTTCCCCTCCCACCTCGAGGGCAGCTAAAGCAAACCAAGCTTCAGTCCCTTGGTTTACGGAGGCCCTTAGGAAAAGCAAAAGTGCATGCAAATGCCTTGAAAGAGAGTGGTGGACAAATTACAAACCTACTGACAAATCCATTTATAAACGGGCCTTGAAAGACCATTATAGGAAAGTCCGCAAGGGAAAGAAACTTTTCTTTTCCACAAAAATTGATCAGGCTGGTAATAAAAGCAGAGAAATTTTTAATATTGTAAAAAATTTCTGATCTCCTACGGCAATCGGTTTCCCGTTTGTTCTCACGAGTGATTGGACCAATCTTATGGCCTGTTTCTTCCATGATAAAATGAAAAACATTCAGGATTCTTTCGAAGCTCAATCGCCTGAACTAGAAGTAGCCACTGGTCTACCCCCTGATGCTAGCAATAATACTGATTTCTCTCTTACGCAGTTTCCTGCTATCACATTGGAGAAATCCCTTGCACTCATGAAGGCTCTTAAGTCTGATTCACCATCTGATCCCTGTCCAGCAAAAGTACTGACATCTATTGCAGAAGTGATAAACCCTGCTGTTAATTGTATTTTGAACACCGCCCTGCATGAGGGGCACTTGCCGCAAACCAGGAAACATGCAAAAATTCTCCCGCTCTTAAAGAAACCCACGGCAGACCCAGTGGTCACCGGTAACTACAGCCCTATATCCTTGCTGCATTTTTTCTCCAAGGTTTTGGAGAAATATGTCAACACAGTCACCACGGATTACTTGGAGGCCAACCATCTTCTACACCTGAGTCCGTCGGGCTTCAGAGCTAATTTCAGCACGGAAACAGCTTTATTAGAAGCGCCTGAAACTATAAAAGCTACACTGGATAGAGGATTACTGCAAAGACCTAAGGAGGGCGGTATCGGAGGCACGGTATTGAGATGGCTCACCTCCTTCTTAAACAAAAGTTTACAAACTATTTGGTCCCCTCCTTTCGCTGCTGTAATCCCTCCCAGGGCCTAATTTTGAGCCCAACACTATTCAACCTGCATATGGCCCCTCTTGCACTCCTCGCCGAGAAATGCAGTGCCAAAATAGTGTTGTATGTGGACGACACGCAATTGTTGTTCACTTGCAAGAAGGGTGCTGAGTTCAGAGGCAATGTGATCAACACCTGTCTCTCAGAGGTATTCTCTTGGCTTAGACAAAACCAACTGAAGTGCAACTCTGAAAAGGCAGAGATTATCTTCTTCGGCTCACGTCCTTGTGAAGCATGGCACAACTGGTGGCCGCAGGACATGTCTCCCCCCACATCTTCAGTTACCACCATTTAAAATCTTGGGGTCAAATTGGACGCTGCACTCTCTATGAATGCTCAGATCCAATTGGTGGCCGGGACCTGTTTTGGGGTATTGAGAATGCTGAGGAACTTTTTCCCCCCGCTCCCAGTCTCTTACAGGAAAACGGTAGTCCAGGCCTTGGTGGTTTCTAGACTGGACTATGTAAACTCCCTGTGCCTGGGCCTCCCGACTTACTTACTTGGCTGATAGCAGGTGGTCCAGAATGTGGCGTCCAGGGCCATCTTTCTGACAGGACCTAGGACACCTACGACCCATCTTCTGTCTTCCTTACACTGGCTTCCGGTTCGGAAAATAATCCATTTCAAAGCGTTAGTTTTGGTCTTTAAAGCCTTTCGTAAGATAGGAGCCCCTTACCTTAGAGAAAGATTTCAACACTATACACCTCAACGTACCTTGAGGTCCTCTGCTCAGCTTCTGACCTCTACGCCTAAGGTCCTGCTTTCCTGGGTAGGGGGAAGATCCTTTCAAGTGGTGGCCTCTCGTCTGTGGAATAGCCTACCTCTTTCTGTTAGACAGGTACAGGACCTCCTCACCTTCAGGAGGAAATTAAAGACATGGCTTTTCCAACATTGGGGCCGATTCCGATCCTGGAGAAACCGGGTACGAATCGTCGGATGGAGCGTTTTATCCGTCCGACTCCTACCCAGTAAAAACACCATACACACATGCAAGTACGATTTGTACGGAAACACCATTTCCGTACGAATCGTACAAAACACCGACCGACACAAAAATACATCCGAATGTGATCCGGGACAGCGCATACGCGACATGCGGACGGAGTTAGGCAGCCTTTTACGTACCAGCAAGTACGATTCGTACCGACAGCACTCCGGATGGCAATATTTTTACGGCACCCAAAAAGTGCCGGAAAAGCCAAGTATGCCGTGAAGCATGAGGAAAAGGGGGCCCGGTACGTGCCGAACACCCCCCAGCCCCCTGTATGTATGCGCCGGACCCCCAGCCCCCCTGTGGACGGACGCGCCGGACCCCAAGCCTCCCCCGCGGATGGACTCCCTGGACCCCCAGCCCCCGCGGACGGACGCGCCTGACCCCCAGCCCCCCCCGCGGACGGACGCGCCGGACCCCCAGCCCCCACGGATGTACGGTGCGGACCCCCACTCTAGTATGCACGGTGCGGACCCCCACCCCTGTATGTACGGCGCGGACCCCCACCCGCGTCTGTACGGCGCGGACCCCCACCCTCGTATATGTACGGTGCAGACCCCCACCCCCGTATGTACGGCGTGGACCCCCACCCGCGTCTGTACGGCGCGGACCCCCACCCCCGTATGTACGGCGCGGACCCCCACCCGCGTCTGTACGGCGCAGACCCCCACCCCGGTATGTACGGTGCAGACCCCCACCCACGTCTGTACGGTGCAGACCCCCACCCCCGTATGTACGGCGCGGACCCCCACCCGCGTCTGTACGGTGCGGACCCCCACCCCCGTATGTACGGTGCGGACCCCCACCCCCGTATGTACGGGGGTGGGGGTCCGCGCCGCGCTACGCTACGCGCTGGGGGTTCGCGCCGTACATACGGGGGTGGGGGTCCACGCCGTACATACGGGGGTGGGGGTCCGTGCCGTACATATGGGGGTGGGGGTCCTCACTGATTCTCTACTGATGAGGGAAATTCCTAAACACTGGGTTCTAGAGATACAATTTCAAAAGACGGCAGTAGCTGAAAAATAATATGAACTTTGTGAGAAAATCTGAACTACAACTACCAAGATGCCAAGGGGTAATGGCGCTGGTTCATGCAAGCAGTGCGTTCCTACCCACCTTCACTGATAAAAGGCTCTTGTGAGCCACCCCAAGCTGACGAGCTTTGGAATGTTGCACGCTATGAGTGGGATTATTCCTGAGAAAATTGCCAGCATGTCCAGCAACCCGTAAATATTCTCTACTGATGAGGGCAGAATCCCAAAATACTGGTGTATAGAGATATGATTTCAAAATGCGGCATTGGCTGAAAAATAATAATATAATAATAATAATAATAATACCGATATTTATATAGCGCGAACAGCTACCTCGCAAGGAGGTGTCCCGGCGCTGAGTAATCATTTTTTCCAGGCAAAAGATGGGCGGAGAAAAGGGGAGGGAGTGTTTAGTTATTCTGGGAAAAGAGCCAAGTCTTTAGCTGCCTCTTAAAACTGGCTTCCGTTGGAGCCAATTGGATGTTGGCCGGTAGAGCATTCCAGAGTATCGCCGTGCAGGCAGAGAAGGATCTGCCTCCGAGTCTGGCTCTCCTGGCGTTTGTGTGAAAAACTGATCAACAACTACTAAGACACTATGGGGTAATGGCACTGGTACATGAAAGCAGTGTGTTCCTACCCACTTGTATTGGTAATTAGTATATGGTATGAAAAGGACTCAACTGTATATCGCCGCACACAGGGTCGTAATCCTCAGGGTGAAGATCTACCTGGAAGAAGAAAAAAGGGTTAAATACACCATCCAAATGCTTCATCACTGCTAACTTGAAGTAGGTGGTCTGACCGCCACAGTCCGCTCGTGGATCAGGCTACTCGTAATACACACAGCTGTGCAGCTCCCCCGTAATGCCCTATGTTGCTTTCCTTTCACAAAGTGAAACCTGGCAGTTGGCTGTCTGCTGGCGGTCTCAGCAGTCCAGTGGCAGTCTTCCTAAAGCCAATCAACCAAACTCGTAATTTGGCGGTCAGACTCCGAAGCTCTCAATCCTCAGATCACCACCGCTGATACGGCGGTCCACATGACCGCAAGCGGGTAATAAGTCCCTCAGTATAATACATTCTCAGCAGGATAGTGAGTTGCTCTTTGCACCAAATTCCAAACTTTGCATATGCAACTTGGAATAACATGCAAAAATAGCCTTTGAATTAATTTTTTTGGGGTACTTTATAATTCTTCATTGCAGTTGTTTTTTATATCCAATTTCTGTAGGTTAATATTATGAAGAAATTATGATTGAAAGAAGATCGGGATTGACCTCAATTTGCAACAAACCCAAGCGAACTGTAAAGATGGCTTCAAACTCAGTTTCCCCTAACCCTGGGTGGTGAACTCCACTCCGCTCATGGAGTTTGCAGAGTTTTCCGCACTCCGCATTATGCGGACCATGCAGAGTTACGAAAAACTCCACCCCGCGGAGCGGAGTTTTTTACCTCGCTCGCGTTCGTCAAAGTCAAGTTGGCGACCACGAGTGATGAAAATTAACCTCCCGGCGAGATTTATCCTTGTTTGTGATCGCCAACATCAAGTTGGAGAGCCTGAGCATGGAAAATCAACCTCCCAGTGAGATTTTTCAATGTGGGGGGTCAGGTTTCTCATTGCGAGTGGTCGCGTATGCTCACGAGAAACAGCCCGATCGCGTTGATAAAGCTGCCCCTCGAGTAAAAATCTGCTCAAGTGGCAGAAAAGGAAAGCAGGCACCGGTCGCGATGATTGCACAGTGCGGACAAGCATCCGGAACTGTGCAATCACCGCAAACAGCATTTTTCCATCATACTCCGCCGCTTGCGGAGCGCTGCTGAGTTTTTTTTTTACCTTCAGGGAGTTCCGTGTAGTGCAACTCTGCAAACTCCGCCTAGGGTTAGTTTCCCCACTGATTTTATACTTAACACAACCCTTAAAATAAGACTGTATGAGTCCTGATAACTTGCTGTAGTAGTTAATCTCCTTGTTCTTCCCTTAGTCGCTCCATTTCAATTAGAAAACATAAGAGGGAATAAGGGTTGAACATCATTTACCCTATCCCATACGTTTTGGCAAACCTATACCAAGGAATCTGGGATTTATAGCTAAGGCAACTGGTTATTTATGTGGCAGGGGAGGGTCAAATTATGTGGCAGGGTTGATTAAATTATGTGGCAAGGAAAGGCAAATTATGCGACATAATGCAGCACATTTTGTAACAGCATTATTTCATTATTTTGTCATTTTTAAACTTGGTAACTTTCTGGGACATTGGTTGCACCACATTGGTACCACTTCAACACCCAAATATAGTAATAAGCAGTAGAAAGTTGACCAGTCGAGCTTTGCAAAGAGCCTTCCACAGTGTGGCAACACGTCATCACAGTTTTAGTAACTGTTGAACTGTTTGAGCTAGAAACAGCAATTTATTGGTTAAAATTGACAGATTATGCAGCAGATGATGGATTATGTGGAAAATGAGGCAAATCTATAACTATGCGAAAATCCCTGCCACCGCACAGTTGCATAATTCCAGAGGGCCTGCTTATAGCTCAGTTCCCATTTTAGGTATATGTGTTCAAGAGCCTGCATGCCTCGTATTGTTGGCTCAAGCTGCTGAATTATAAATATATTTCATGGTTTGTTTGTCTCCAATAGATTTTTGTAAACCCATATGTTTTACCTTTTACAAGCACCTTTTTGATAGTATCTCAAATATGCTATACTTATTAATTGATTGAAAAAGTGGGAGTACATATCGGCGAGCAGACTAAACACTGCCATGTCTCAAAGGAAATACACAGGAATGTTTGCATTAGCACTAGACTCAAGTCTTGGCACCCATGGCATCTTTGATGGCATTATGAAAAAGAATCTGAAAGATGTTTATCACTTGCTCACTAATAAGGATTCTTAGTCATATTATTAGTAGGGTGTTCAAAATTTGTGTAATTGGCATTTGTGTAATCACACAAAATTCCAGGAAAATTGCATGAAATTATGCATAACAATGTGAAATGCAAACCCGTCATTTAACCCTATATCTTAGTGCAAAATGCTGCCTCATTTAAATTTTTGACACAAGGACGCATTTCACAGTTAAAAATATGGAGCAAAAAAACACCTTTGGTAAAAGCAACAGCTACTCGCTTTCCGGTCGTTGCGTCATTCTTGAGCGCTAACGGTAAAATATTGTCATGAATGTCTTGTAACTCCACAACATGAAGTACTGGCGTAATTTTGGTAACTTCACATATCAAATGTTACTCATAATTTCAGAAAATGTGCCACTTATGCTGTGTAATTTAAATGTCTCCAAGCCAAATTCTGAGTAGTTGTTAAAAGATTTGATACCTCATTTATCCGGGGCCCAAAGATATCTTGCAGGATAGGAGGAATAATATAGTTCTAAAATATTTCCTTTGGGGCCACCCATGCAGGAAGAAGATTAAGGGCCTTATTACCAGTATAGTGGGCCATCGGATGGCCGTACTCGCTGTGTTGGTCAGACCACCGCCACACTTTGCTCCTGCCCGCAGTATTACAAGTGTGGCGCTCGGACCGCCTCAGGACTGCTGTGATCGCGGGGATCCAGGATCCTGCTGCAGTTTCTCTGCAGTCAGGGAGCTGCAATAATCTGGCTGGGCCGCTGCAACACCGCTGAGCATATTACGAATTACCTGCCCCCTATCATGGCAGTGAGCCCGCCATGAAAAGAGTGGCGGAAAGGCAACAAAGGGCTCTCTGCCACTCCTCAGCCTGGGGGTGCATGCGTGGGACACATGTTGTGCCTCCCTGGATTTGCACACCGAGTTTCTGCACGGTGTGGCAGGCAGGAACGTGCAGTCAGTGCTCTCACAGCATCAGTTTGCATGTTAGGCTCTCTCATGAGCCTAAAAGACCACTGCCATCAGACCACAGCTGGAACACCTGCCCGTCGTGGATTACACTCATAACCCACCTGCGGGCGCACAGCAGCCTTGGAGGTCCACCAGCGGACGCTTGGTGGCAGCGCCACTGGAGGACTGGAAAAATTTGAATAAGGCTCTAAATGTCCAACTTAGTTGCCAGTTGCAAATTTCAATGACAACTCAAATATGCAAATATACTAGCATGCATTTGACTTTTTTTTGCTTCCTCAAGGGTAAAATACATTATTTTGAAAAACAACAACGTCAATTGGGTATCAATATTAAACTAATTTAGCAGTTCAGAGCAATACTCAGCAAATGTATAGTTATGAGCCTCTTGTTACCAAGAAACTAATATGACCCAAAACATATACTCTTGAAAAATGTATATTTTCTATCAGTGTATAGAGAAATGCAGCAAACACATTGACTAATTTAAATATATACATTAGGCGCTCGGTGTGTTGTGTGAACACACAGTGCTTAAAAATCATGTACTCACCAGAGAAAGAGATCAGAGTTATAAAAGGAAAAAAGGCAATAAAACCACAGATAATTTACTTTTGCATAATATACAGAATGGTGTCCCAAAAGAAGCAGTGTTTGAAACGGTTTCTGTATGTAATCAGTAAATAAATGTCTTTATCACCCAAATCGCTGTGGATTCAGCGTTTCAACCCTTGTCAAGTTATCAGATCACTGACACAATATCATTCTCAAATATAAAAAAAAAAATCGTCTCACACTACTATGGTTAGAAACATATAAAAATTAACAATTCAATTAAAAACAAATCAACTATCAAACAAACAAAATATGACAATTTGAGAAAGCAAAAAAACACTTAATATTAACAATAAATATATCAAACCAATGTTAGGAAATGTATTGGAGTCTAGGAATAAAAGTTATACTATTCCCACTTCAAAATGCGAGGTGGGTCGCACACCGCTCGTCATACTAGCAAATAGCCCCATAGGATTCTGGAGTATGTAGTGACAGCGGCGGGTACACCTATGCCACGAGTATATAGTAAAAATGCCATCCCTGGACACGTGTTTCGAGGTAATTGCCTCTCGTCAGCAGGGAGCAGGTAAGTATGCGGGGGGCCAAGTAGACTGCCAAAAAATTATCAGGTATAGTACCTCTCACGGCGCGCGGGTGCGGGATCCGGGCTCGTCAACCCATGGCTCAAGGAGCTTTAAATACAAAATGCGAGGTGGGTCGCACACCGCTCGTCATACTAGCAAATAGCCCCATAGGATTCTGGAGGATGTAGTGACAGCGGCGGGTACACCTATGCCACGAGTATATAGTTAAAATGCCATCCCTGGACACGTGTTTCAAGGTAATTGCCTCTCGTCAGCAGGGAGCAGGTAAGTATGCGGGGTGCCAAGTAGACTGCCAAAAAATTATCAGGTATAGTACCTCTCACGGCGCGCGGGTGCGGGATCCGGGCTCGTCAACCCATGGCTCAGGGAGCTTTAAATACAAAATGCGAGGTGGGTCGCACACCGCTCGTCATACTAGCAAATAGCCCCATAGGATTCACTTCAGTTTATGCAACAGTCGACAAAGCGTAGGACTTCGGGGGGTTAACTATATTATTTCCAGTCCAAACAGTGCAACAGGAAGGAAAGTGTCGGATTTCAGAGGGATTGGATTTACTATTCCCACTACAGCCAGGGCAACAGTGGGGAAAGTGTTGGATTTCAGAGGTGTAAGATTTACTACTCCCACTCCAGTCTGTGCTACTCTAGGCAAAGAGTTGGACTTCGGAGGGGTTACATTCACTATTCCCACTTCAGTCTAAGCAACAGTAGGATACTACTTCACTTCAAACACATTACATATTTGAATACACCTACTAATTTAGAAAACATATGAAACACTTAATATAAACATTTTTACTGAAAATAAAATATATATTTATATAAAAAAATAAAAAACAATTAACCAATTGACAAATTTTTTAAACAAGGTAATCATTTTCTATAAAAAATTAATGGTTTTCTAATTATTACTTAATTACCTTGACACCCTATACCCTTACAAACCTAGCAACCTGCAACTAATTTATAACTAAAATAAATCAGTATTAGATAATGTGCACAATGAATAATCAATCCAATAATTATTAATAAATTAATAATTCATTGTTAGTCATTACTTAATTACCTTACCACCCTATACCCCTACAAACCCAGCAGCACACATCGAAATAGAACTAAAATATATGATTGTTACACAATTTACATAATTAGTAATGAATTAAATAATCAATAATTAATAATAAAAACATATCTAATTAATTACCCACACTATACCCCTAAACAATTTAGCAACCTGCATTGAAAATATAAGTAAAGTGATCCAGTAGTACATAATGTACATAATTAATATTAATGACACACTTATGTAAAAAGTATTAATTAATTTATTATTTCTTAATTAACTTCCCACCATATCACTCTACAAACACAACAATCCTATTGGTTACTATTAACAATTAAAAAGTCTAAATCACTTCAAATTAGATACCATATTTAAAAAAATTAAGAACACTTATTCAAACAGTAGTGGCACATAAAATTAATATATGAACTAAAACACAGTAAAATATTTAAAAACATTATTTTTTTACAGTTAGATTTTTGAAAACGTAACAACTATCAGGCACATGCATCAAAGGAAAAACCGGTCGCAAACGGGCAGATTCTCAGAATCTGCCCCTTTGCGACCGGTATTTTTGCATTTGGGATGCATCATCCCAAATGCAGAAATCGCAATTTAAGGAATCTCTAAATTGCGATTACTTAAATTGCGATTGCATTTAAGGAATCCCAAATTGAGATTCCTTAAATGCAATGCATTAAAGTAAAAAAATTAGCGATTTCAGTAATAGGGGGAGCAAATTACCATGAAGTTGAACTTCATGGTAATTTGCAAAAACTTAGAAAAATACAATTTTGTGCATTTTTCAAAGTTGTCATGTTGCGCACACACATGGCCTTAGGGCATGTGTGTGTGCAACATATGTGCCCAGATCAATTTCAGTGGTGCAATAGGGTGTCATTTTGACACCCTTGCACCCTTGAAATTGCATGAGCAGTTTGCGAGTACCAGTAGGTTGCAATCTCTAATTCATTCCTATGGGCCTGGAGGCCTATAGGAATGAATGGGACGGCTTTCCTTAATTGCGACTCGCAATTTGCAAGTCGCAATTAAGGAATGTGTAGGAATCGCTATTTTTATAGCGATTCCTACATGCATAGGCTTTTGCAATTCCTTAATTGCGATTCCTTAATAATCGCAATTAAGGAATCGCAAAAGCCTACGTTGATGCATGTGCCAGTATATTACTTACATGAAATAAACGATATTTTTGACAACAATATTTCTGCTTCACAATATTTTTGTATCACAATATTTGTTTTCTGATATTTCTGTATCCCGATATTTACAACTCAATATTTTCTCCAAATATTAGAGAAACAACTGAAAATCTATAGTATTACTTTACAGATGCTCTATGTCTTACGTGTCGGAGTACGATCCTCAAGATGGCATAAGCCAGTTCCTCATGGCATGAAATATGGGGAATACACTTTGGTGAACCCAAAAGTAATCTGCAGAACCTATTTTCTTCCACTTGTAGACAACTGATGTCAGTGCACCCCCAAATTCTGGCATTTTAAAAGACAATAGGAACACCGGGTAAGGCACGATCGCTTCCTATGATCCCCAACAATAGTTTCCATGACCAAGCAGTCAGACTACTTAGGGTGGGTCCTCTCAGACCACGAAGTACACACCCTAAGCCTCAGATGGTGACCCCACCACCCCCCAGTGCCCATCTGGAAATTAACACGAGAATGATTGGAACACCAATTATTTAGGCAAGACCATGGTAACAGTATGCAGGACTACTTTACGATGAACACCGGAAAAGCATCATCTGGGCTACTGGAATGGGATGCATTAAGGGTGGTGTAGAGGAGCATGCATCAGACAGATTGCAGGAGCTCAGAAGACTCTGGAACACACACTAAAAAATACAGAGCAGAGACTAACTTAGCAGCTATGACCAAGGCAACAGATGTAGACACAGTTTCCCCAACCGCAGCAGCCCTAGTAGACCTATGCAGATACAACTTTGAAGTATATGTGGCAGAGACACACAGGGAAGGGGACTGATCCGGGGCACTCTTGGCCAGGTTGGCCCGGCAGTACGCAGACATAAAACCAATCACAGAAATCATAGTCCCCACAGGGTTAGTTCACTGACAAGCAGAGATACTAGAGCTCTTCTACAAACACTACGCGGGTATATACACGAATCAAACACAGAACTGTCAAAGATTAGCTGAACGATTCCCAGACACCCTATCCATACCCCAAATCTCAACAACGGACAGGTCTTCCTTAGACGCAGTGATCATGTCCGCAGATATAGAACATGCATTCCAGGCTCTGGCGCATAATAAGGCTCAGGGACTGGACGGCTTGCCACTAGAGTATTATAGCCCCTTCTTCTCACTACTAGCACCTCACTTAGAAGACATGTACAGAGAGGCGCCAGAGAGAGGTGAACTTCCAGGCTCTCTCAGGGAATCACTCCTGGTATTATTCCTGAGGCCAAGCCAGACCCAGCACTACTAACTTCCTATAGACCCATAACACTACTGATGGCTGACTGCAAAATCCTTGGAAAAAAACTAGCAGACCGTTATGCCCAAATTCTCCCGACATTAATTCACTCAGACCAATGTGGGTTTGTCCTGGGCAGAAATATATCACAGAACATGCACCGGTTATTCCATGTCCAGGACAGGGCACCAGCCAGATATCCAAGGGACTCCAGCCTGATCCTTGACCTGGAGAAGGCTTTCGATACCCGCATATGGCCGTACCTTTTCACAGTGCTCCACTGGGTGGGGATAGGCCAAACGTTATTGGCATACACACAGTTACTATACACTAAACTCACATCCAGAGTACGCATTGGGAGAAATATCTCGGCCCCCTTCCAGGTGGAGAGGGGCACAAGACAGGTATGTCCTCTCTCTCCCCTCTGTTGGTTGCCATGGCGGTGGAGCTACTGGTGATCCGTCTCCATCACAAGGGAGGGACCTGGGGGATCCTCATAGCGGGTACTACCCAGGCAGATGACCAACTATTATACGTGCAAGATATCACGATGGACCTAGCCCCAATCTGTACTACGCTCACAGAATTTGCAGATGCTGCAGGGTTAAAGGTCAGCTGGGCAAAATCTGTAGCTTATCCAAAGAATCCAGATCTTCACCCCAGAAGATTTGCATGGGAAGCTACAATCTCAACTGGAGCATTCAAGCCCTCGATTCCTAGGAGTCAAAATGTACCACTCCCCAACTGATCTATATGAGGTCAACCATAGGAAAGCATTGGCAGGTATAAGGACAGGGGTGAGTTTCTGGAAGACTCTCCCTTTGGATTTTATTGGAAGAGTGGCTCTGGCCAAAATGATAATGGTACCTCGACTACTGTATCATTTCACTAACATCCCAGTCATCCCACCTCGCTCTTTCTTTTGGGAACTAGATTCATTACATTCCTCCCATATCTGGGGAAACGGTCGACACTGGGTGGCCTTTGCCAAACTGCAACTACCGACTACCCGTAGTGGACTGGGGGCCCCATCCTTCAAAGCCTACTTGCTAGCCTCACAACACCACTGGCTGTCCCACTCGACAGAGGGTGGCCACCTGGAGGAAACCACTTCAGGGACTGGCCCGGTACCACTACGGCACGCAGTGAAATGCTTCTGTCTGACACCCGGCCCATGATGACATACCCATTGCAAATAGCTGTGGCACGAGCCTGCATGCTACGGACACACTGCATGTCCCTAGGAGCACCACTCTACACTCCGTTGTTGCCCCTAACCTGTTTACCCAGAAACAAGGGATACTTCACAACACAAATGATGCAAATATGAACAGACCACTCACTACTTGAGACGGAGTCCCTATTTGCAAATGGACAGCTGCGTCTGTTCAATCAACTGGCGGAGGACATCTGTCTCCCTCCTGGACAATTGCTTCTCCACAGACAAATTGACTCCAGTTATGGTCTGCTCTTTGGACCTGTCTGCAGGGGAACCCGGAACACACCTGGTACTATGCACCATTCTCCTTATGGGCGCCGGTTGCCACCTGGTTACTTGACTTTACAAAGCCATACGGGAACTTACATACAAATCATTAGACTCATTAGGAGGAGCTACGGCGGCCGCTACACGATAAAGAATGGGAACACACAGTAGAATATCCTAAGAAAGTATCCCGAAATGTGCGCTTTTAAAACATATATTTTGTATCCTACATCACACATACCGAACACCAGCACACCTATACCGATTCTATCCAGATACACAGTTCTCATGTCCCCGATGTCTGGCTCCTGATGCAGCATTCCATCACATGTTTTGGAGCTGACCCAACATTTAACCCTACTGGAACTCAATACGTGAGACACTGCAGGAGGTCACAGGACTGTGCGTAAAATAACAGGGACCCCCTGAATATGAGGAACGGAAATGTAATTCCTAGGACAGGGTAAAACACAGTGCAATAATAATTTCCTAGGCAATTAGTGTATCTAGTAAAATAATATCAAATGAGTGTCCAATTAGTGTAGCCAACACAGTACTTAAAAATGTCACAGTAATTTTTATTATTAATAGATTCTCACAGAATCAGAGAAAAATATATGGTTTAAAAAAACAAAAACACAGTTCAACAATACATTTATACATAATATAAACATTCAATATAATGATATTATTCAATTTACAAATAAAAACATATCAGTGGCCATATAATTATCTTCTAGGTCACAGGACTAGCAGATTTGACATGTGGGAGGCCAGTGCACTAGGGGTGTTTCGGCAAAGAAAACACCACAAAGTCCAGACACGCTTTGCCTCGCTGGCTATACTGTTGGTGAAAAGAGGGATAGCCATGCATTGGTGAGCCCCAGCAGGACCCCCACCGGTGGCCTGGACGGACGCAGTTAACAAATGGGCTCAGCAGAAGAGGACTCGATCAGAAATGAGGAGGTGAGGGGGATACTCAGGCATCACATTTCCACAAAATGGGCCCTACTCTTTCATCAATTCAGACAACAGGTAGCACACAGCTGGCCACCTTCGACGCTATCAACCCCGACAAAACAACTAAATAGGAATTCACTCACCGGGACTCACACAGATCCTCTGTTACCACCAGAACCCCAAAATCCCTCACAGACACTGGAAATCCCAGTCACCCCCGCAGGACTCACCACATCCTCCAACATACTTAGTCCCATAACAATAAAGCATAACAGCCTACACACGAAATGCACCCGCCTGTACACACTCTTATTAACCCTACCCGACCCCAGTTTGATTCTCAGTTAACAGTTAATAAACCACACCGGTAGTTCCACATACCGGACAACCCACAGGAAGGATGTAAATCCTAGGGATGTATCAAAGTACACAGCAACAGCACCAGACTCTCCCACACGTCCATAACCCACACATGCCATGTACGGTTTTAAAAAAAAAGAAATGTGTAAAATGCATGTGAATGAAAAGAATGTTGTTGTGTGAACACCATGTAAACTGAAAAATACTGATCAAAAGTTTTATTTAAAAAAGACAATAGCAACACCCTTATTAAGGCATATGTCCAGGATGTGCTTCAATGTTTATTGGCTATTTTGTATGCAAGCAAAACATGTCCCCTTGTTGCTGAACTAATCTAAGGGAGTGTAATAGATGTAACAATCTAACTTATTTGATGATACTGAGATATGAGAAAGTTTATATCTTCTCATGAATGTGCTTTTTTAATAATGATGTCCTAGAACCCATGGCCTTGGACCATAGTTAAAACAAATAACTTAGACTTCTTGGCATCTAACTCAAGATCGTATATAAATGACACATTATTTTCAAGTAGTTTCTTTAACCCATTAACTGCGTAGGCCATGTGTGCATTATCATCCACATACAGCAACTCCTTTAACTTAGAAAATCCTCCACGTTGCTGGTATAAAGATTTACAAGGAGGAGAGCCTTGAAACACCCCTGATGAACCTCCCCCCTCAACAAGCTGAATGCTGTCCGAGTAGTCACACCTAACCTCATGACTACAGGCCGCAAAAATCAAGAATCTACTCAGTCACTCGCAATTGCAAGGGAACTTTAATCAGGTCCAGCTATTTTTAGCACCTGCTAGTCCCATCTGGCAGTAAACTTAGGCTGGAAAATAACAGGTGCACTGTTCATTCAGAAAATGAATGAGCAGTAAAGATGCCATTAAATCCTGTTTGTATCTTGACACATGTGCTGTCTGTTCAAGGAAATAGGTTAAATGTCAGTTTGTCTTTTAACTAATTGCTGCTTGGAAAATGAGGTTTATTTTTCTCTCTCTTAATAGAGTTATAGGTTTTTATTAAGTGAGCTGTAATTTCTTTTTCTCTAACACATAGCATTTAAATAAATAACCTGTAAATTAATATTATAAATATTTAAAACAAATATCCAGAATTACAAAAGAAAGATTTTTGTAATTAAGAAGGGTGATGGAAACAAAGAAACAAAGAGTTAAAAGGAGCAAAACAAACCATGACACTTCACTTGGTGATGTGCAAATGACACATATTTGCAGAAACTCTATTTCCAAACATTATTGTACATACACTACATGGTTTTAACAGTAAAGCCACATGTCAGTGGGAAAGTATTGGGCCATTTCAATGTAAAATCTGCTGATTACAAATGACAGTGTACTACCACTTCACGCTTTCGTTATGTATTTATTAAAAGTAATAGTTTGTATACGTGATTTGAGAAAAATTCCTGTCCCCGCCCTAATGAAAATGCTGTTAATGAACTAAGAGGCAAGTCAGGTAATTCTGTGTATACGTGGAAAAAAAGTGTAGTCTATTAAATCAAACAAAGGAGTTATTTTGTACAGCAGACATGCTGAACTCACACATTTGAAGGTGCTCTCATATGTTATAATGAAGAAAATGGCGAATCAATTCATTAAGTTATTTGCTCACGATCACATCATTTGAAGCCAGTTTATGTGTCAAGAGCATTACAAAGAGGCCGAGCAGATTGTTTAAGTCACTAGACCTGCAAGTCTAGTATATATTTTTAGACTTTTCAAGGCCTTACCTTTCACTAGCTGAGAGATTAGAGTGTGAACAGGTCAGGAACTCAATAATACCTGGCTTCAGTGCCATGGAAGGAAGAAAAGCCTGCAACTTGTATCTGGTCACCTAATCAACAGCCTAGTAGAGGCAAGATATAAAGAGCTACCTTAGTCCACATCATATTACTGACCAGGAGATGCAAGTTGAAACACTGTTCCTAACCCGGGTCTAAAACCATACTGAGTTTCATCAAGAATGCCTCTTTCATGCACCCAAGCTTGAATCATATTTATTATTATTCTGCCAGAAAGCTTAACAATAGAACCAGTAAGATATATTGGGTGATACCATCTGCCATCAACCTTTCTTCCCTTCTTATATACAGAGACACTAAACAACTCTTGAGCAGAGGCAAATGTTTAAAAAGTAATTCGCAGAGTTTCACTATCTCAAGGCATTAATAGATGTCAATCCCAAGCAAGATACCAGTGTTTGAAAAGACTTCAACAAAGCTGATGTACCCCATGACTTTACTAGATGTCTCTCTGAAGTTAGATTCAAGTCACTGCAAAGACTTTCATAAAGCTGAAGCAGTACAAGCTGTCACTAGAAGGCCCTCTTAGGGCAGAGGCAAGTTCTTGAAAAGCTTTGCATAAAGTTACAGTAGTGCAAGTGTTGGACCTGGCCCTTTCTGCAGGGTCATTCCCAAACCTCCTCCTCCTATTTTTGCTCAATTTGTTTTTCCTGGATTTAGGTTGCTGTGTACTTTACCATTGCTAACCAGTGCTAAAGTGCTTGTGCTCTCCCTTTGAAACGTTGCAGGATTGGCTTATACCAAATTGGCATATTTAATTTACTTGTCAGTCCCTAGCAAAGTGACACTACAAGTGCCCTGTAAATTAAAAAATGCCACTAGTGGACCAGCAGCACTGATTGTGCCGCCTAGTTAAGTAGCCCTTTAAATATTTAAACATGTCTCAAGCCTGTCATTGTAGACCCTGTGTGTGCAGTTTAAACTGGCTCTTCACTGTGGCAAAATAAATCTTTTGCTAGTCCCAAAGCATCCATTTTAATACATACATGTCACCCGTAAGCAATGCCCTAAACAACTCTAAGGGCAGCGTGCATTCTATTAATGAAAATTGGACATATAGTTTTAGGTTTTACATATCCTGGTAGCAGAAAACTCTTGTGTTTTTCACTACTGCAATGCCTATCTCTCCTATAGGATAACATTGGAGTTGCTTTATTACATTTTATAAGTATAATTTCCAAATGGGAAGAGATTACTGTTTCATGTTTGGTGTCTCTGGAATCCTAACTTAAAATCCTAGATTATGGTGAAGTCAGATTTTAAAGTCAGATTTTAAATTACAATTCTGAACATTCCACATTTAGAAAGTAGGCATTTTTTTTGTCTTATATGAACATAAACACCTAGGCAGTCTAGAATAAGCAACTATATAATACAATAGTCGTGTTAGATATTGCAGAAGGGAACACAGTGTACATCATGTTTATAAAAGCATATTTAATTTTTATTGTGTGTAGATTGCACAAAAATATATTGATTATAGGCAATTCTACATTAGAGTATATGATTAAAAAATGTCAAAGAAATAAGCAATACAACACATATAGTAAGACAAATCAATATATAATGCAATAGACAAAAATACAAATACAAAAAGACAAACACAGTGGCTGAAGCCGAGATGTTCTCAACGCGCGTTTCGACGCTAGAAAAGCGTCTTCATCAGGAGAGCCACACAATCTTTTATCCTATAGATATACAAAAAATGTCATGTAAAAGACAAGAATATACATTTTTTTACGAATTTTTCTTAAAAACACTGAGACCCTTCACATATTGTTTTTCTGATAATATCGAGGTGCTGTCAAAACAACCCTTCACTAAATATCTAGAGTAAGAAGAAACCCAAAAGATGTGTGCAGATATGAATAGAATAGAAAAAGTGCTATGATTTCCAAGAAAGTGCCAGTGATAAGTAAGCATAGAACAGAAAGAAGATATGAAAAACGAAAAAATTATAAAGGTCAATAAAAAGCAAAAAGTGAATAAGATAAAGAAACCATTATTTGCCAAGTAAATACCTAGATAAATAAAAAATCTTACTTAAATGATTGTCGTAGATATAGATAAATATATATGGTCCAACCAAGATCTATTGTTGATAAAGATACTCCCTGTGTATAATGAGAGAAAAAATATCAGGAGCATACTATGATACATATCATACAGTAATCTAAAATCAACAAATAAAGCAGAATAATATTCCCTTAAACCAGGAAAACAGACCAGAGGGAATAACCAAAACAGTAAATGGCTGCTTACAAATATGGTGAGACGGAGTAGTCAGAAGAGAGATGCCATGAAGTCCAATAAAGGCACTTAGATTCAGAATAAGTTCAGAAAATTACTGAAAAACAAACAATAAAAATGAATTTGAAAGGTAGAAAGGACAAATGATAAATAATAACAGTGGTATAATGCCAGGCAAGTTCGATCAAAAAAAAATTATCAAAAAAAAAAAAAAGGGAACCAAGAAATACCTGCAGCACAATTTCAGCAAATACACGAAATGATTTGAGGAGTCAAACGGATGGAAATCATTTGTATGCGACACAAAGGAAGCAGAAACAGCGATGGGACTCGTCAGAAGCAAGGATGACAAACACTAAAAAAGAAAAGAAGGAAAAGGCCAAATGGCCAGAATTGTGTTTAATCATAATGTCTAAAAATTCGACTTCTTGTTTGTTGGTGTGGGCTGTGAATCTAAGATTGGTGTCTGCGACATTTATCCATTGAAGGAATTCCTCTAGTTGTTCCTCGGTATCTCCCCAAATGAAAAAAATGTCGTCAATGTATCGTGCCCACCGATGCACTGATTCAAAGAAGGGGGCAATTTCATTGTAAATAAAATTGAATTCGAATTTAGACATATAAATATTCGCTACAGATGGAGCTACTGTAGCACCCATACTTACGCCGCGTATTTGTTTGAACCAGATATTGTTAAATTCAAATGTGTTTTCTGTAAGTACAATGGTGAGATACTCTAACACAAATGCTTTAGGACAAGGTATCTCATATGTATCAATAAACCAAGATACAGCTGTAATAGCTTCCCTTTGAGGGATGTTGCTATAAAGTGATTCTATATCTAGAGTCACTAAAATCTCTTGATTGGAGTTGAAAGGAAGATATTCAACCTTCGAGATCATGGCTCCGGTGTCTCTAATGTATGATGGAGTTTTAGATATAAAGGGACGTAACCAATGATCAACATATTTGGATAATGGTTCTGTAACCGATCCAATGGTGGATACAATCGGACGTAAAGGAGGTTCTGTGAGATTTTTATGAACCTTGGGTACTCCATAGATACAGGGCATAATCTTCTTAGAATTGGTAAGAAATGCGTGTTCTTTTTTACTTATCTCACCTTTTGAGAGGGCAATGTTGGACAAACGTTGGATTGTCTGACAGATTCTGTTGGTAGGATCTGAGGTAACTTTGATGTAAAATAATGGGTCGCCAAGAAGAGCTAGCATTTGGTTTTCATAGCTACTTGTGTTTAACACAACTATACCTCCCCCTTTGTCTGCACTTTTAATGGTAATAGATTTATTCTCTCTAAGAGTAGACAGACAGGAGAATTCTTCTTTGTTGAGATTAAAGAAGGGTTTAGGAATAAAGCGGGTGGCTTGATCAAGTCGTTTAAGGACAACTTTTTCGAACACTCCTACTTCGGGTCCTATTTGCTCCAATGAAGGTGTGAAGGTTGAGGGCAAAGCCAAAGTAGTGTCAACAGTGGCTATTGATATATTTGTAATGTCCTGAGAAAAGTATTTTTTGAGTCTGATTGTACGAAAAAATGAAATTATATCAGTGTATAATTCAAATTTGTTGGTGTAAGAATGGGGAACAAAAGACAAACCCTTAGATAGCAGGCTCAAACAATTAGAGTCTAATGGTTGAGATGATAAATTAAAGATAGGAATAGTTTCAACTATCTCCAATATTGTCGATTTCGGGTTTGTAACACTTGTTGATTGTCTGGTGGTGTATAGAGATTCTGTTGTTGATAAGTCCCTCTCATTTGAGGCTGAAAATGGACACGTTGTCGTCCTCTGCGTGTCCCTCGTTGGGCTAAAAAAGGCTGGCATTGTGAGTTGTAAGGACGACTAGGTCTAGATGAATTCTGGAATTGGTCATTTAGGTCTCCATCGGAGTCCGATGTGTAAGAAAAAGTTCTGACTTGTGGTGTTCTATAATTATATTCCTGAGAATATTGATTTTGTTGATAATAGTTTTCATCAAGGTATGGATAAGTTTTGGTAATGGAGTAGTAGCGTAGATCTTTTCTTAATTTCTCAGTTTTACGTTTTATAAGGTAATCTGAGAATGATGCAAGTTCTTTTTCTGCAATTTCAAGTTTCTTTTTAGCTTCTTCAATGCTATTAGATTTTCTAATTTGTTCTCCTAATTCCAATAGTTCATTTTTGAGGGAGGAAAGCAGTTCTTTAGCTGTTTCAATGATTAGGATCATTAAATCCCTGGAGCATCTGCTAGCTATCATACTCCATTTTTCCAAGAACTTCCTAAATTCAACAAATAAACCTGGAATATTTCGTACTCTTAGTCCTTGTGGAATAACTCCAGATTTCAAATATTCCAACATAAATTCACCGTGAGCCTCTATTCTTTTGATTTTCTTTTTTAGATTGAGAAGTTTAAAGGAATCATCATTGGTAAGAGCAGTGGTAGAAGATGAACTATTACCAAAAGCATTACTAGTACCAACTAATAAGGCAAAGTCTTCATCCGAAAACCCAAAGGTTTTCAACTGTTCCATATTGGGCGGCCAGGTTACAACTAAGATACAGTGTAAAAAAGAAAATAGCAAATAGAATGAAAAGAGAAAAAAGTCAGAAACATGCAAAGCACAAAGAGAAGGGTTGGACAGTGACTAGCACAAAACACAATCCAATAATGACAGAAAAATTGAACAACGTACAGCCCCACAGAGTCAAGCTGTGGGTAAATAATGCAAGTAAAAAGGACCCCCTGCTGGGACTACGGATCTCCTAGGGCAGGGTAAATAACAAATATGAACATAAACACCTAGGCAGTCTAGAATAAGCAACTATATAATACAATAGTCATTTTAGATATTGCAGAAGGGAACACAGTGTACATCATGTTTATAAAAGCATATTTAATTTTTATTGTGTGTAGATTGCACAAAAATATATTGATTATAGGCAATTCTATATTAGAGTATATGATTCAAAAATGTCAAACAAATAAGCAATACAACACATATAGTAAGACAAATTAATATATAATGCAATAGACAAAAATACAAATACAAAAAGACAAACACAGTGGCTGAAGCCGAGATGTTCTCAACGCGCGTTTCGACGCTAGAAAAGCGTCTTCATCAGGAGAGCCACACAATCTTTCACCTATAGATATACAAAAAATGTCATGTAAAAGACAAGAATATACATTTTTTTACGAATTTTTCTTAAAAACACTGAGACCCTTCACATATTGTTTTTCTGATAATATTGAGGTGCTGTAAAAACAACCCTTCACTAAATATCCAGAGTAAGAAGAAACCCAAAAGATGTGTGCAGATATGAATAGAATAGAAAAAGTGCTATAATTTCCAAGAAAGTGCCAGTGATAAGTAAGCATAGAACAGAAAGAAGATATGAAAAACGAAAAATTATAAAGGTCAATAAAAAGCAAAAAGTGAATAAGATAAAGAAACCAATATTTGCCAAGTAAATACCTAGATAAATAAAACATCTTACTTAAATGATTGTCGTAGATATAGATAAAAATATATGGTCCAACCAAGACCTATTGTCGATAAAGATACTCCCTGTGTACCTGTGTATAATGAGAGAAAAAAGATCAGGAGCATACTATGATACATATCATACAGTAATCTAAAATCAACAAATAAAGCAGAATAATATTCCCTTAAACCAGGAAAACAGACCAGAGGGAATAACTAAAACAGTAAATGGCTGCTTACAAATATGGTGAGACGGAGTAGTCAGAAGAGAGATGCCATGAAGTCCAATAAAGGCACTTAGATTCAGAATAAGTTCAGAAAATTACTGAAAAACAAACAATAAAAATGAATTCGAAAGGTAGAAAGGACAAATGATAAATAATAACAGTGGTATAATGCCAGGCAAATCCGATCAAAAACAAAAAGGGAACCAAGAAATACCTGCAGCACAATTTCAGCAAATACACGAAATGATTTGAGGAGTCAAACGGATGGAAATCATTTGTATGCGATACAAAGGAAGCAGAAACAGCGATGGGACTCGTCACAAGCAAGGATGTAGCTTGATGTTATAGGATGACAAACACTAAAAAAGAAAAGAAAGAAAAGGCCAAAGGTAACCAAAATTTGTGGGGTAGAAAAAGAGAGCACATAAGACATACTGGAATAATAATAATGAGAAATGCTTCAACAGCAAGCTAAATAAAGAGACCGTTAGGAAGATTACTGGCTGTGTTGTCAGATACAAACTAAGAGTGCAACATAATAAACTGAAAAAATGCAGAGAAACCAAATAAAGAGTTGATATGGCAGCGTGAACCACGTATGACGAACTGGTCAGAATCTGATGTTTCAGAAGAGGAATAGCGTAAGCGGTAAAATGGACTAAAAAAGAGATATATCTATAACAAAAGTCTAAGGCTTGACTTACTTGAGAAATTTGAGGATCAAACCTAGTAACGGATGTGAACCACAGGCATTAGTGCGGAAACAAGCCGAAAGACCCGATTTGAAAGGGTTGCGTAAAGTCACGTGATAACGCGGGAGTAAGCTGGGACCGGCCGGCAAGCTAGAAAGCGGACAATAAACAGTGTAGTAAATGGAAAAGGATCCGGAAACGGATATGAAACTAAACCTAACTGATGGAAACGAAATAGAAAGAGTAGCCACACATGTTAAAGTGGTATTTACTTACATTAAATAAATATACTGAATGATACTCAAAAGTGAAACTAATGTGGCTTTTGTTAATAGAATGTGCAGGTAATGAAAGAAAGTAAGATGAAATGATCCAGAGAGTCAATCAGTCAATCAGTGGTGAGGATGTGGGCTGATGGCTAGACTGCCAATCTTGGAGCTGGACAACCAAGGTTTGAGCCTCGGGGCCAACTCCACATCCTGTGATTCTGGGCAATTCACTTAATCTTCCTGTGCCTACCAAGAAAATGAATGTGTCCTTGTGTAACATAGCTGGTGCTCATGGAAAGCGCTCCAATACCTTCGGGTCGAGTTCGCACTATATAAATCTGCACACAAATAAAAAAAGAAATCCTGAGAGCTTGAAGTCCGCAGATCCAGCATTGAGTCCGTGGAACCAAATGGATGATTGTAAAGAAAACTCCAGCAGTCAATCAAATTAACATATTTTTTCAAGTTTTGTTTAGGAATGGTTTGCAAACCAGGGTTTACAGACTATGAGAAGACTAACAGTCCAGATATCTCCAACTTGATTAGCAGGACACTTGAAATGCAGTCCCCCCAAGATTCACTTCTAAAGATAATTTCTTAAAAACATTTATACCAAACCCTGGAAAGGTACTGTCTTGAATACAGTTCTACTTTCCTGTCAAGTTTTTTTTACATTTCTGTCAGCCTTTTTTTCAGATAGCAAAGAATTCTTGAGACAGAAAATGGGAAATGTCACTTTTTGACCTCTGTTCCATTTGCAGACGAATCTACATGAATCTTACCATAGCTAATCTAAACTCAATGATATGTCTTTTTTTAGATATATTTCATAATCGAATGTTGTCAAAGTTCTTAAGAAATCAACAAATGCCTTTTCAAAGACATTCTAAGCTGAATGTAAGTATTGAGGCACTATTACCACTTCAATATTATCTATCTATCTATCTATCTATCTATCTATCTATCTATCTATCTATCTATCTATCTATCTATCTATCTATCTATCTATCTATCTATCTATCTATCTATCTATCTATCTATCTATCTATCTATCTATCTATCTATCTATCTATCTATCTATCTATCTATCTATCTGTCTGTCTGTCTGTCTATCTATCTATCTATCTATCTATCTATCTATCTATCTATCTATCTATCTATCTATCTATTGATATAACTAAGGCTATATATATTCATATATATATATGAAGGAGAAACCCCCCTGCAAATGGAACTTATCGTTCAAACAGAGAAAGGCCATATAAGATCTGAACAGAGAAAAAACTATTATAATAAAGCCATCTGATAAGGGGGGCAATATAGTCCTGCAAACAAGGGAGAACTACTGTAATGAGGCATTGAGACAGTTAAATGATGGAGCAAAGTACACTAAAGTGACGGAAATGGAATATACAAAGAGCATACAATCATTTGAAAGTATGATAATGAATTGGTTTCAGAAGGAAATTTTATCCACAGAGGAATATTATTACTTACAGAATAAACATCGGAGAGTCCCGACATTTTACCACCTACCAAAGATCCACAAGAATGCAACTAGACCACCAGGACGTCTCATAGTCTCCTCAATTGGAGGCTTAACAGAGAACTTGTCAACATATGTGGACCACTTCCTATTCCCCTTTGTACTACAGTTGTCTTCGTATACACGGGACACAAAATACTTTTTAAGCCAGATAGAGGGGATAGAATGGGAACCTGATTTTGTGATGGTCACTCTTGATGTGTCGAGTTTATACACTAGCATAAGGCACACCGATGGTCTGGAAGCAGTAAAATTCAACTAAGGGGAAGGCCCCTCAAGTTCCTGGAACATAGTAGAATGTTAGCAGAATTGATTTCTTTTTGTTTAAACAATAAAAAAAATTCTTCCAGGACCAGAGATACAAAGAAATACAGGGCACGGCAATAGGCACCTGCTTCGCCCCCAGTTATGCAAACTTGTTCGTTGGCTGGTGGCAGAAGCAGGTGGCCTGGGCCGATACAGTGGAAGAGTGGGTAAATCATAGCATCTGTTGGAGACGGTACATTGACGACCTCTTCATAATTTGGAGAGGGTCAATGGAATCTGCTAAAGAATATGTCTCCAGCCTCAATGTGAACAACTTGAAGCTAGAGTTCACAGGAGAGATTAGTACCACAGAGGTCACCTTTTTAGACCTGAGAGTCTTTGTGAGCGATAATAAATTGCATGCAGCTTTATACAGAAAAGAAACAGCGGGCAACTCTGTCCTACATGGGAGTAGTAGTCACCCACACAATTTGATCCAAAATATCCCCTATGGTGAACTTTTGAGGATTAAGAGGAATAGCTCAAGGCCAGAAGACTTTCAAAAAGCTGCTGATCAGAGCCCAGGTCGCTTCAAAGTGAGAGGCTACCCACACAAGACGCTTCAGGCTGCTCATCAGAAGGAACTAAATATAAACAGGACAGACCTGATACAAGGTGAAGGCAAACGTAAAAAGATCTTGAAGACTAACAATTTCAGGATGATTACCAAGATTTCCAATGCAGCGAGTGATGTAAGGGCAATCTTGAATAAGAATTGGCGTATTGTTAAATCTGATGCCATCATTGGGAGAGATCTACCTGAGAGGCCAGGCATTACATTTAAAAGATCAAGGTCCATAAATATCACATAGTGGAAAGTCACCCAGGGACAGTGATGAAATGACAGGGTTTGGGGGACCTATAAGGCTCCTTCCCCTGTGGGAAATGTAGGGCATGTGCCACTAGTAAGATGGTTACCTCATATGAAGGACCCGGGATGAGAACAGCAAAGAAAATCACAAAATGTATGTCATGCAGTACCACATTTGTGGTGTATTGCTTAACCTGCCCATGCAACCTCAGATATGTGTGGAGCACCATTATCCAGGTGAAGATGAGGGTCCAGAAACATCAGAGGGCCATTGCCAGCAACGATACTAATTATCCGGTTGCGCAGCATTTTGCGAGCCATCACATGAGAGATAGAACGTTACTGCAGTACTACTGCCTCGACCATGTCCCCAGAGATGTCAGAGGAGGGAACAGGGAAAAAAGACTCAGGAGGCTAGATTCAAGATTTATTATAGACCTCCAGTGCAGATTTCCAGGGGCCTGAACAGTGGGGAAGAACTGGCTGTGCACCTAGGGACATAACTGCTCCACCAGAACTATTTGGGTTAGTCGAGGATCAAATGAAGGGACAGCAGAAAGTAGACATCCTATTGGAGGTACAAAAGCCAATACAGGTCGAGATAACAACAATGTACAGTGTGGATAGCATTGTTCTGGGGGCGCAATTCCAACTAGGCTAAACAGGTGGGACATTATCAATTTGATAATAATAGCAGTACATATGCCCATTTAGGGCAATATTGAACGCTTAGGCCTGTCTGTTGCTGAGGTTTAAATCGGGAGGAGTTAATGAGATGAATTAACTGCGCACAAGACACTGAGTATTTGTGTATATATACATAGAGAATTTGCTGTATTTGTGTATAATGTAAATAGTGTATATTGGATGCTTCATAATCACTCTCTTTAAGTTTGTTTTCATTCCAAAAAACAAATTCTTGAATGAACAGTGTATTTGAACTAATATTATTGTTTGAGAGAGTATCAATCATGTCCCAGAATATGTTCCAAGATGGCGCCCATAGAATTGTATGATCAGCTTGTCCGTTGTCAGAATGACAACATATCGTGTGTTTAAATGTCGTCATGACAGCGGGGCCACCGACACTGACAAAGGCAGGGTTGCCGAAATGCGTTTGTTAGTGAATTAATTTCGCTAATGAGTCTTTGAAACCGATTTGTGTAATGAGAGTGCTGGTCTATCCGCTGTTGTGGGGAGCTAAATAAATAAATAAATATATATATATATATATATATATATATATATATATATATATATATATATATGTATATATATATATATATATATATATGTATATATATATATATATATATATATATTATCTACTGGCGGTCGCCAGTAGATAGTTATAGTTAGGAACGTGTTTCCATAGGAAATCCGCAACATTATATTTGGAATAACTTTGGCGCCGGTTGACGAATCCTCGCAAAATTTTCAAAATAGGTGGGGCGCTCCGCTCCACTCCTACCCTGAAAGTCTCATGGTGAGTCGTCAAGCGGGGGCCGAGAAAAAAGGGGGGTCCCAAAACACGTTTTCCCCATGCATTTTTCCATAGGGACCTTTAGTCCAAGGTACAGCCCGAATGGCTGAACAGAATTACTTGAAATTTGACAGAGAGGTAGTCCTCAGGTCAGGGAAGTGCCTTTTGCAGGTCTGCTGTCAATCTGTTCAGTATTTCCTGAGAAAATCAAAAGTAAAATCATATATATATGTGGGCGGAGCCTAACCACACATCTCATCCTGAGATCTGATTGGCTGTCAGCGCTTCATCCAAGAAGTGTTGGCAGCCATCTTGGGACCAATATACATGATAGCACCTCATTAAAAAGCATTGCAGTTAATAGAAGGTTTTAAGACTTTAGTTACATTATAAATCATTTGTTGATGGTACCATACTCATTTTAGGAATTGTGGTATGTTCTAAGGTGATTTCACCATGTGAAAAAGCCTTCTGCTGGGATATCATGATTGAGAGAAAAATATGTTCTCATGCTTTTCCCACAGAGGTTTGGAAGGTGATCTATAAGCTAAACTGAGAGCATATTTTCTGTAAATTCACATTATCTTTCTCAGTCATGTGAGAATGAAGTCTGACATTCTCAGTAAAACATGTACATCCAACAAGGGCAGAGACTGTCAGTTGATTCCTTTGTGTTCCACAGCAGCTTTCCAGAGTGTTCCAAAGAACAACTAGAGCGCTAACAGTCCTACTTATGATAAACGTATGGCACACCTGAAGCCATCTTGCTTGGATTAAAGTGGTAACTCTTGAAACATTTAATTTAAAAAGGAACAAAATGAGGGGGTTCATTTTTCCAAAAAAAGTATGATTAGTGCTGCAGAAAGATAAATTAGGGCACATTTTGAGTGACTTCTCAAATCCTCTTCTATTTCATTAAAAAATTCTGACATGCAGACTGAAACATGCACTTTCAATACCGGCAGCAGTTTTCCCTGGTGAGCAGTAGCTTTACTACAGTGATCTAATGAGCAAAAAGAGTACTAACATTCTGAATTTATGGCAAATGTGTGACACATCTGAATGCCTTCTTGATGGAATCAAAGTAAAAAACTGAAAGTATTTCCTACTGAGGAGACTGCAGTAAATGAGGGTATTAGGAAACTTAATAACAAATAAGTCTCCCAAGATGGCCACCAGAGACAAAAGAGCCCAAATGTAGCCCAAATATCAACCAGATGTAGCCCAAGTATAGCCCAATGACAGAATGTCCCAGAGTGTTCTTAAAAACAACTAGAGCGCTTACTGTCTTCATTATGACAAAAGTATGGCACACCTGAAGCCATCTTGATTGGAATAAACTGGTAACACTTAAAACATTTAATTTAAAAAGGAACACAATGAGGGGGTTCATTTTGCCATAGAAATTATGATGCACTTTTAATACCAGGAACAGACTTCCATGGTGAACAGTAGTTTTACTACAGTGATCTAATGAGCAACTAGAGTGCTAACATTCAGAATTTATGGCAAATGTGAGACATATCTGAATACCTTCATGATGGAATCAAAGTAAAAAACTGAAAGCATTTCCTACTGAGGAGACTGCAGTACATGAGCAAATTAGGAAATTTCAGAACAAATAAATCTCCCAAAATGGCCACCGGAGACAAAAGAGCCCAAATGTAGCCCAAAATCACCCAGATGTAGCCCAAATATAGCCCAATGACAGAAGTGTGCAAAACACTTATTATTTTGTGTTTTTACAGTGTTATATAGTGCAGACTTGTCAGGTATTGGAGTGCTTTACATGAGCATTGGTTACATCACACAAGAACAAATTCATTTTGGTTGTAGACATGGGGAGACTAAGTGATTTGACAGAATGTTGAGCTGAAGCAGAAACTCCAACGTGGTCCCCAGTTGCAAAGTCTGCAGTTCTGGAAGTAACACCACATCCTCTCCCCTAAGTGCAACATTTAATCAAGTGGTCAACTGGATAAAAAAACATAAAAATAACAAATAATTTAAAAGTGCTTTGTCGCTATTTGAAAACTCAGAAAATATGTCCTTATTTTAGTCTTTTAGAGCACTAACCATAATTTTGATGCCAATAAGACCCTCTCATGTATGTAATTTCTAAAGGAAATGCTCTAGGTATTACAGTTTTGATTACATCAAGATGACGTCAGGCGTTCCACACTTTTGTAATAAATATAGAATGTTAGCAATCTAGTTGTTCATTAGGATACTGTTGAGAGGCAGAGGCCAGGGGCACGGACTCTGAAAATTGAAGGCAAGTAGGAGGGTGCAAAGGCAACAATTTAACCACACTGAGCAGGCAGGAAGGGCCGTGGCAGCACAACAGACTATGGAGGGCAGTGGAAAGGGGGGCAGGGGCAACAAACCAACAATACAGGACTTGCAAGAGAGGCTGTGGCAATGTAATAGACCATTGTGGGCAGAAGGAAGAGGCAATGGTAGTACAACCATACATGCCAGCAGACCCGACTCAGCCAGGAAACGTCCAATGTTTTTAAGCTCAAATGGGCTTTATTTGATCTCTCTCCTGTCTACAATCTCCTCTTTTTCAATGTAACTCAAAGGGGAAAATCAATATCCCATTTTTTTTCAAAATCTCCCTCTTACCAAGTTCAAAATGTTCGCAAGTATGGTACATTGGATCATGGAAGGAAATGGACTTGGATAACAGAGGACAGAAGGGACATGGAGAGGTGCACCAAACTGACCCTGCAGGGCAGGCATCAGGGTTTGCAGCAGCACAATACACCACACAGGGCATGCGGGACGGGAGTGCAGCACAACAATACATAGAAAGCAAGAGGGAGGGGACAGGACCATGCACATGGACAACAGAGAACAGAGGGGCAAGAGGCAATGGTAGCTAGCTGACCATAATGGACAGACAGGAGAGAAAGCTGCAGCATAACAGACCATAAAGGGCAGGAGGGACGGATCAGGGGCATTACAATGGAACAGACAAGCCAGGAGGGAGGGAGTAGGGGTCTGCACATGTAAACAGAGGGCTGGGGGCAAGGGGGCAGGGCAGGAGCAGGAAGATAGCCATGGAGGTCAGACAGGATGGGCACTAGAAGCAAGACACACCATGAAGAGCAACAGTGAGACTGTGATGGCATACACACAGACCATGGAGGGAAGGTGGGAGGGCGTCGGGGGCAGCTAACTGACCACACAGGGAAGGTGGGAGGGGCCATGGCAACACAGAAGACCATGCATGGCAAGTGGGAGGGTTAGTGGCAGCACAATGGCTATGATGGGTAAGAAGGAGGGTGCAGGGGCATGCACAAAGGACGATGGAGGATAGAAGGGAGGGGCAGGACCTGTGCACAGACAAGAAAGTTCAGGGGAAGGGGCCTCACTACAGACCGCACGAGGCAGGCAGGAGGAGCAGTTGCAGCACAACAGACCAGGGAGGGCAGAAGGGTGTGGCAGTACAATGGACCATGTGGACAGGAGGAAGAGGGTAGGGGCATGGCATGTGGACAGGCAGGGTGGAGGTGGCAGGGACAGGTTACAGTCATCTGACAATGCTAGGCAGGTGGGAGGAGAGTGGCAGCTCAACAGAACACTCAGAGAAGATAGGAGTGGCAGGTCCATGGAACATGGTGGGCAAAAAGGATGGAGCAGGGGCATGCACAAAGACTTCGGAGGGCAGGGGGAAGGAGAATAGGGGCAGCAAGCGAAGCACAGAGTTTAAGCAGGAGGTCAATGATGGGACATAGAATTGGGCAATGGAGGGCAGGAGGAGTGGACGGTACATCATACTAAATTGAGGGCAGTGGCAGCACATCAGACCATGCATGGCAGGAGGGAGGAGGCTAGTCCATGGATTCACACAACAGGGGATAGGGAGAAGGGGGATGGGGCAGCAAGCTAACTGTTCAGAGAAGGTGGGTATTAGGAACTTTATTGTTTTTAAAACGTGTGTCTGTGCGAACTACTTAAAATATGAACAAGTATGCAGCATAATCTCACTTTTATTCAGGAAGAAGAGGACATTTGTGACTGTGACTCTGGGCTCACTTGGCAGAAACACCCCCTGACCCTCCACCCCCTATCGCAAAATGTAATGCCCGTGAAAAGGGTAGGTGAACACAGTGTTATATAGAACATAGTCCTGAGAGCATGATTGAAAATGAAAACTAGATATAGTGTATGGTATAAACTATGCACCACAAAGTGTGATATAAGATGAACCGGGCGTGAAATATAATATGCAATACATTGTGCGCAATGACAGATTCATTGGAGAGCGCGAGATAGCACAGGCACTAGCGCGTGCTATGCGATATGCGCCTTGGAGTGTAATATGCACAGGGCAGTGTTGTGTAACTTAACTAGTCTCTAAAGTTGTAATATAAAATATGTGCTGGGGAGTGTAACGTTGCATATGCACTGTGACAAAGATATGGATCCCAGATTGTAATATGTATGGCATAGCACTGTGCGTTATAACATAGGCATCGAGGAAGGCACGTTAGATGGGGCAATATAACCCGTGCAAAGACAAGTGTGGCATGACATATTCACGGGGTGGTGTTACAGTGCACATGGGCTAGAGAGTGTCATAGCATATGCACTAGCTAGTGGAATACAACACAGAGGTGTGTGGCACTCAGCAGGCAATGGTGGGTGTAACACAGCATTGGGCTCTGCCAGGAGCGCGCTGTGACTCTCAAGTGATGTTCGTCCCCTTTCCAGAGAGTAAAATAAAAAGTATTACACATCCGGCAGTGGATGTGTGTTTTATTAATCGTGAGGGGGGTTTCTTGCATGGTTTTGGTCGAATTTTTGTCGAATCCCCTTTAAATGGCTTGGTGTGCATGTGTATTAAATGTGCCCGTCAATAGCTACCCATGTTTGTATAAATAAACGACAAGTGTGTCTACCGGGATTAGGCACGGTAGGGCATCAGACATGTCAGAGCTTCACTAGTGGTGTAAATACATTCCACGTGGATTCATTGTATGCATAGTTGCCTTTTAATGAATATCACGCAAATCGTCATGGTGATAGGTACGTACGGTTTGTCCAGCATGTCCTAGGTGTGTCTATAAATATATATTTTTTAAAAATAATAAAAAACAGTGGCCGGCCCTGGGGATTGGGGTAAAAAAACATATAATTAGGAGACAGGCCCTGGGGGATGGGGTCATCAGGGCCAATAAATTAGAATAAGAAGGGGAACCACACTGCCCCCCTTCTTAAAAAATTAAAATAAATAAAAGACTGGCATCGTGCCGGAGGCGACGCCCCCTCCTTGCAGCACTCTGCAAACGCGCCCCCTGGCGAGTTGTAAGTTGGGGAATTAATTCCTCTTCAATACTGAGGGTCCCTGAGGGCCAACTAGCCCAACAGGCATCTCCAGTATGCGCCAGGGAGCTGCACTGCAGACAGGTGTTCTGAGGCCAAGCCCCTTTTTACACCTCTCTGCAACGCAGCTCTGTGGCGCTTACTGGAGGTACCTAGTGGTCTAGTTTGACCCTAGGGACCCTTAGGATTCCAGGGGACTTAATCTCTCAACTTAGAACAGCCACAGGGCGCGTTTACACAGTGGTGAAGGGAGGGGACGGGGCCTGAGGTGACGTGTGCAAACACGCACTATGGCACGTTTTAAATTGGGGATATAATTTCCCTTCAATACTGAGGGCCCCTGGGGGCTAACTAGCCCACCAAGTGCTTCCAGTAAGCGCCACTGAGCTGCATTGCAGAGAGGTGGTCCAGGCCGTGCCACTTTTTACACCTCTCTGCAACGCAGCTCTGTGGCACTTACTGGAGGTACCTAGTGGGCTAGTTGGACCCTAGGGACCCTCAGGATTCAAATGAACTTAATCTCCCAACTAAAAACGGACACAGGGCGTGTTTACACAGTGGTGAAGGGAGGGGACGGGGCCTGAGCTAACGTGTGCAAAAACGCCCTGTGGCCTGTTTTAAGAGGTAGTTTTAATCCCCCTGCCCTATTATATACTAGGGGATTACAGAGGAGGTCATGCTAATCACAGGGGGACCCCAACGCATAATGTTCCCTAGTGTATGTAGGTGTTTTCACTGTATTCTAAGTGTCTTTTAACATAGCACTGGCTCTAGGACTGGTTAGTCAGACTCAGTTACCACCAGTATCCGTCTGAAAAAGTTGAGGGTACAGGATGATTTTACAACAAGGCTTCTTTCTGCTCGTCTTTTTGTTCTTTCTGCACGTTATCCTTCTTCCTGCACTTTTCATCGTCTTTGAGGACTTCAGTTTTATTCTTTCTGCACTTCTTTTTTTTCTTTCTGTGCATTTTTTCTTCTTTCTTCACATGTCCTATCTCTGTAGGCATAGTTAGAAATTAGCATTTAAAAAACCTTTGAAATTCACAGAAAAAACCATAGGTTTCAGGCACGTTATAGTTAGGAATTAGCATTTAAAAAACCTCAGAAATTCACTGAAAAAACCATAGGTTTCAGGGGTGGTATAGTTAGCTGGACTTTTCACTTGTACAAAACCATTGAAATTCCCCCGTTATAGTTAGTTCAGCTAACTATAACTCGCGCGCCCGCAATGCACTGCTGATAACGTCACATATTACATCACTCATGACATGGTCAGTGACATCACTCATGACATCACTGATGACATCTCAAATGACATCACTGATGACATCACTGATGACATCATCCTTGTGATAGAGTGGCAGACCTCCTCTCACCCTAATATAACCTTTGATACACACATTCAAAAATAGAGACTACAATTTTCAAGACAATGGACATACCAATACCAGTTACAACAACCTCTTCAGTAATTCTAAGATCCACATACACATCCACTCATTCACCAACAGTCCTATACAGTCACTCATACATGTACTCACTCATCATATATACTCATACACCTATACATCCTGTTACACAATGCCACTCATCCATAGAGTTACTCACACACATAGTCACTCATGCTAATAAAGAATCAAACATACATTTACTTGCATATACAGTTATACACACACCACCACAATTACTTCTACGGAAACATACACATACTTAGTCTTTTAAACAATCACTTATAGAAACACATACTTATTCATACAGGAACTCTTTCAATCTCTCACTCTCACATATACTCACTTATATACACCAATAGTCACATATACTAGTTTAAAACATATGTAGTTACTCATAAAGACACTATTGAGACAGTCATTCACTCACTAACACACCCATACACACACTCATACACCCATACAGTCCTGCACACATGCTGTCTTCAACACATACAAACAGTGAGTCACTCATTCATGCAAGTATGCACTTCGTAATACCCCCCACCGAACCATGCAGACACTCAGACTGATACTCAAAAAACCAACTAATAACCTATATAGACACCCATGTAGCTACTCACCAACCCATGCAGCCACTTATACACAAAGTGAGAGACTGATACAGATATTTACATATTTAAACATTACTCACTAAGCCATGTATCCACTATGATACACTTAATCAGTTAGTTACACAATCAATTTTTCAAAAACAAATCATCCATTTAGATACTTATATACCCATTTATTCTTCCATCGACCTTGAGATATACATATATAAAACATATTTAATTTTCAGAAAAACACACATTCACTGGATGATGTCATCAGTGATGTCATCAGTGATGTCATTTGAGATGTCATCAGTGATGTCATGAGTGATGTCACTGACCATGTCATGAGTGATGTAATATGTGACGTCATCAGCAGTGCATTGCGGGCGCGCGAGTTATAGTTAGCTGAACTAACTATAACAGGGGAATTTCAATGGTTTTGTACAAGTGAAAAGTCCAGCTAACTACAACACCCCTGAAACCTATGGTTTTTTCAGTGAATTTCTGAGGTTTTTTAAATGCTAATTCCTAACTATAACGTGCCTGAAACCTATGGTTTTTTCTGTGAATATATATATAGATAGATACATATATATATATTCACTGAAAAAAATATAGGTTTCAGGCGTGATACAGTTAGGAATTAGCATTTCAAAAACCTTAGAAATTCACTGAAAAAACAACAGGTTTTAGGGATGTTATAGTTAGCTGGACATTTCACTCGAAGAAAACCATTGAAATTCCTCTGATATAGTTAGTTGCACTAACTACATCTCGCGCACTCGCAATCCACTGCTGATGATGTCACATTTTACATCATTCATTACATGGTCAGTGACATCACTGATGACATCTCAAATGACATCTCTGATGCAAAGTATCAGCAGGGAACTCTGGGTAGTTATCAAGTTTAGGTGGAAAGCAGCTTCTGTATAGAGCACCCTCAACACCAGTGACACTATAGATCTGCTCCCATCAAATGTCTGCTTTTCTATCAAAGTTTTTAAACATAGGATTAGCACAATGCCATCCACGCTGAGATAGAAAGGGACAAAGTCTTTTGCCATTTCTACAGCAAAGTCTTTAAGCATAGGACTAGCACAGTGCTGTCCATGCCGAGCTGTAAAATGACAAAAGCCTTTCACCACTCCAGGCACAGTATTACAGCTTTGAATGTGTAAAATACCAACCAAGCCAAACTGAAATGAGTAAAAGCTGTAGAAATGACAAAAGACTTTGTCTCTTTTGATGGATGGCACTGTGCTAATCAAAGGCTTAAAGACTTTGATAGAAAAGCAGACATTTGAGGTGAGCAGATCTAGAGTGTCACTGGTGATGAGGGTGCTCTATCCAGGAGCTGCTTTCCACCTCAATTTGAGAGCTCCCTTAGAGTTCTCTGCTTCTTTTTTGCATTATTTATGCGTCACTCTATGCCTGAAAGTGTACTGTTTTGATATAGCTATCTATCTATCTATCTATCTATCTATCTATCTATCTATCTATCTATCTATCTATCTATCTATCTATCTATCTATCTATCTATCTATCTATCTATCTATCTATCTATCTATCTATCTATCTATCTATCTATCTATCTATCTATCTATCTATCTATCTATCTATAAGAGAATCAGCAAATAAAGAAACAATTGCAGCACTTAACTAGTGTCCGTGTCCCGCCTGTTGGAAAGCAGTTTTGGGAATTTGGTGAAGCGCATATATATATATAGGTAGTTATAGTTAGCACCTATTTTCCATAGGAAATCCGCAACATTCTATTTGGAAAAATGTTGGCGCCAATTGACGAATCTTCATGAAAATTTTCAAACTTTTGGCCAGCTCCGGTCTGCTCCTATCCGGAAAATTTCACGGTGATTCGTCAAGCGGGAGCCGAGAAAAAAGGGAGGTTCCAAAACGCGTTTTCCCCATGCATTTTCCCATAGGACCTGTTGACGCAGCTACAGCCCGAACTGCTGAACGGAAATACACCAAATTTGGCAAAGAGGTGGTCCTCAGTTCAGACTTGTGCCTTTTGCTTAAATGGTGTAAATCCGTTCAGTAGTTCCTGAGAAAATTAGAGTTAAAAAGATAGATATATCTGGGGGGAGCCTAAAAACACATCTCATTGTGAGATCTGATTGGCTGTCAGTACTTCATCCAAGAAGTGTTGGCAGCCATCTTGGGACCAATATACATGATAGCACCTCATTAAAAAGCATTGCAGTTAATAGAAGGTTTTAAGACTTTAGTTACATTATAAATTATTTGTTGATGGTACCATACTCATTTTAGGAATCGTGGTGTGTTCTAAGGTGATTTTACCATGTGAAAAAGCCTTCTGCTGTGATATCATGAATCATGTTTGAGAGAAAACTATTTTCTCATGCTTTTCCCACAGAGGTTTGGAAGGTGATCTATAAGCTAAACTGAGAGCATATTTTCTGTAAATTCAGATTATGTTTCTCAGTCATGTGACATTCTCAGTAAAATATGTACATCCAACAAGGGCAGAGACTGTCAGTTGATTCCTTTGTGTTCTACTGCAGCTTCCCAGAGTGTTCTAAAGAACAACTAGAGCGCTAACAGTCCTACTTATGACAAACGTATTGCACACCTGAAGCCATCTTGATTGGAATAAAGTGGTAACTCTTAAAACATTTAATTTAAAAAGGAACAAAATGAGGGGGTTCATTTTGCCATAGAAATTATGATTAGTGCTGCAGAAAGAAAAATTAGGGCACATTTTGACTTCTCAAATTCCTCTTCTATTTCATAAAAAAATTCTGACATGCAGACTGAAACATGCACTTTCAATACCAGCAGCAGACTTCCCTGGTGAGCAGTAGCTTTACTACAGTGATCTAATAAGCAACTAGAGTGTTAACATTCTGAATTTATGGCAAATGTGTGACACATCTGAATGCCTTCTTGATGGAACCAAAATAAAAAACTGAAAGTATTTCCTACTGAGGAGACTGCAGTAAATGAGGAAATTAGGAAACTTGATAACAAATAAATCTCCCAAGATGGCCACCAGAGACAAAAGAGCCCAAATGTAGCCCAAATATCACCCAGATGTAGCCCAAGTATAGCCCAATGACAGAATGTCCCAGAGTGTTCTTAAGAACAACTAGAGCGCTTACTGTCTTACTTATGAGAAAAGTATGGCACACCTGAAGCCATCTTGATTGGAATAAACTGGTAACACTTAAAACATTTAATTTAAAAAGGAACACAATGAGGGGGTTCATTTTGCCATAGAAATTATGATTAGTGCTGAAGAAAGAAAAATTAGGGCACATTTTGAGTGACTTCTAAAATCCTCTTCTATTTCATTAAAAAATTCTGATATGCAGACTGAAACATGCACTTTTAATACCAGCAGCAGACTTCTGTGGTGAGCAGTAGCTTTACTACAGTGATCTAATGAGCAACTAGAGTGCTAACATTCAGAATTTATGGCAAATGTGTGACATATCTGAATACCTTCTTGATGGAATCAAAGTAAAAAACTGAAAGCATTTTCTACTGAGTAGACTGCAGTAAATGAGGAAATTAGGAAACTTCATAACAAATAAATCTCCCAAGATGGCCACCAGAGACAAAAGAGCCCAAATGCAGCACAAATATCACCCAGATGTAGCCCACATGTAGCCCAATGAAATAAGTGTGCAAAACACGTATTGTTTGTGTATTTGCAGTTTTATATAGTGCAGACTTGTCAGGTATTGGAGTGCTTCACATGAGCATTGGTTACATCACACAAGATCAAATTCATTTTGGTTGTAGACATGGGGCGATTAAGTGATTTGACCAGAATCACAGAATGTTGAGCTGAAGCAGAAACTCCAACCTGGTTCCCCAGTTGCAAAGTCTGCAGCTCTGGAAGTAACAACACATCCTCTCCCCTAGGTGCAACATTTAATCAATTGGTCAACTGGATAAAAAAACATAAAGATTACAAATAATTTAAAAGTTCTTTGTCACTCTTTGAAAACTCAGAAAATATGTCCTCATTTTAGCTTTTTAGATAACTAACCATAATTTTGAAGCAAATAAGACCCTCTCATATATGTAATTTCTAAAGAAAATGCTCTAGGTATTACAGTTTTGATTACATCAAGATGACGTCAGGCGTTCCACACTTTTGTAATAAATATAGAATGACAGCAATCTAGTTGTTCATTGGGATATTGTTGAGAGGCAGAGGCCAGGGGCACGGACTCTGAAAATTGAAGGCAGGTAGGAGAGTACAGAAGCAACAATGTAACCACACTAGGCAGGCAGGAAGGGCAGTGGCAGCACAACAGACTATGGAGGGCAGTGGAAAGGGGGGCAGGGGCAACAAACCAACAATACAGGAATGGCAAGAGAGGCTGTGGCAATATAATAGACCATTGTGGGCAGAAGGAAGAGGCAGTAGTAGTACAACCATACATGCCAACAGTCCCGTTTCAGCCAGGAAACGTCCATGTTTTTAAGCTCAAATGGGCTTTATTTGATCTGCCTCCTGTCTATAATCTCCTCTTTTTCAATGTAACTCAAAGGGAAAACCCAATACCCTAGTTTTTTTCCAAAATCTCCCTCTTACCAATTTCAAAAAGTTCGCAAGTATGGTACATTGGATCATGGTAGGCAGGAGGAATTGGGGTAGGGAAATGGACTCGGGTAACAGAGGACAGGAGGGACATGGAGAGGTGCACCAAACTGACCTTACAGGGCAGGCATCAGGGTTTGCAGCAGCACAATACACCACGCAGGGCATGCGGGACGGGAGTGCAGCACAACAATCCATAGAAAGCAATAGGGAGGGGACAGGACCATGCACATGGACAACAGAGAACAGAGGGGAAAGAGGCAATGGTAGCTAGCTGACCATAATGGACAGACAGGAGAGAAAGCTGCAGCATAACAGACCATAAAGGGCAAGAGGGACGGATCAGGGGCATTATAATGGAACAGACAAGCCAGGAGGGAGGGAATAGGGGTCTGCACATGGAAACAGAGGGCTGGGGGCAAGGGGGCAGGGCAGGAGCAGCAAGATGACCTTGGAGGTCAGGCAGGATGGGCACTAGAAACAAGACACACCATGGAGAGCAACAATGAGACTATGATGGCATACACACAGACCATGGAGGGAAGGTGGGAGGGGTCAGTGGCAGCTAGCTGACCACACAGGGAAGGTGGGAGGGGCCGTGGCAGCACAGAAGACCATGCATGGCAAGCGGGAGGGTTAGTGGCAGCACAATGGCTATGATGGGCAAGAAGGAGGGTGCAGGGGCATGCACAAAGGACCATGGAGGATAGAAAGGAGGGTCAGGACCTGGGCACAGACAAGAGAGTTCAGGGGGAGGGGCCTCACAACAGACCGCGCGGGGCAGGCAGGAGGAGCAGTTGCCGCACAACAGACCAGGGAGGGCAGAAGGGTGTGGCAGTGGTGGGTGTAACACAGCATTGGGCTCAGCCAGGAGCATGCTGTGACTCTCAAGTGAGGTTCGTCTCCTTTCCAGAGAGTAAAATAAAAAGTATTACACATCCGGCGGTGGATGTGTGTTTTATTCACCATGAGGGGGGTTTCTTGCATAGTTTGGTCGAATTTTTGGCGAATCCCCTTTGAATGGCTTGGTGTGCGTGTGTATTAAATATGCCCGTCAATAGCTACCCATGTTTGTATAAATAAACGACAAGGGTGTCTACTTGGAGAGTACCCACTGGCAGGGGTACCGAGATTAGGCACGGTAGGGCGTCAGAGACGTCAGAGCTTCACTAGCGGTGTAAATATATTCCACGTGGATTCATTGTATGCATAGTCGCCTTTTAATGAATATCATGCAAATCGTCATTGTGATTGGTACATATGGTTTGTCCAGTATGTCCTAGGTATTTCTATAAATATATATTATTTTTTAAATAATAAAAAACAAAAGCCGGCCCCGGGGATGGGGTCCCCGGGGCCATAGGTGGCCTGAGGAGGCGGGCAACGCAGCCCCCTCCTAAATAATTTTTTTTAAAAAGGCCATAACCCGGGGGTTGGGGTCCCCGGGGCCGATTAAGGCCTTGGGAGGGCCAAATTTATTTTTTTCAACAGAAAAAATTAGGGTGCTGGCCCTGGGGGATGGGGTACCCAGGGCCAATAAATTAGAAAAAGAAGGGGGACCACACAGCCCTCCTTCTTAAAAAAATAAAATAAATAAAAGACCGGCATCGTGCCGGAGGCCACGCCCCCTCCTTACAGCACTCTGCAAATGCGCCCCCTGGCCAGATGTAAGTTGGGGAATTAATTCCCCTTCAATACTGAGGGTCCCTGAGGGCCAACTAGCCTAACAGGTATCTCCAGTATGCGCCAGTAAGCTGCGTTGCAGACAGGTGTTCAGAGGCCACGCCCCTTTTTACACCTCTATGCAATGCAGCTCTGTGGCGCTTACTGGAGGTACCTAGTGGGCTAGTTTGACCCTAGGGACCCTTAGGATTCAAGGGGATTTAATCTCTCAATTTAGACCGGCCACAGGGAGCGTTTACACAGTGGTGAAGGGAGGGGTTGGGGCCTGAGGTGACGTGTGCAAACACGCCCTGTGGCACGTTGTAAGTTGGGGAAATAACTCCCTTTCAATCCTGAGGGACCCTGGGGGCCAACTAGCCCACCAGGTGCTTCCAGTAAGCGCCACTGCTCTGTGTTGCAGAGAGGTGGTGCAGGCCGTGCCCCTTTTTACAACTCTCTGCAATGGCGCTTACTGGACGTACCTCGTGGGTTATTTTGCCCCTAGGGACCCTCAGGATTCAAGGGGACTTAATCTCCCAACTTAAAAAACGGCCACAGGGCGTGTTTACACAGTGGGGAAGGGGGGGGACGGGGCCTGAGGTGACGTGTGCAAACATGCTCTGTGGCGCGTTTTAAGTTGGGGAAATAATTCCCCTTCAATCCTGAGGGCCCCTGGGGGCTAACTACTAGCCCACCAGGTGCTTCCAGTAAGCACCACTGAGCTGCGTTGTAGAGAGGTGGTCCAAGCCGTGCCACTTTTTACACCTCTCTTCAACGCAGCTCTGTGGTGCTTACTAGAGGTACCTAGTGGGCTAGTTGGACCCTAGGGACCCTTAGGATTTAAATGAACTTAATCTCCCAACGAAAAACGGCCACAGGGCGTGTTTACACTGTGGTGAAGGGAGGGGACGGGGCCTGAGTTAACGTGTGCAAACAAGCCCTGTGGTGCGTTTTAAGTTGGGGAAATAACTCCCTTTCAATCCTGAGGGACCCTGGGGGCCAACTAGCCCACCAGGTGCTTCCAGTAAGCGCCACTGCTCTGTGTTGCAGAGAGGTGGTGCAGGCCGTGCCCCTTTTTACAACTCTCTGCAATGGCGCTTACTGGACGTACCTCGTGGGTTATTTTGCCCCTAGGGACCCTCAGGATTCAAGGGGACTTAATCTCCCAACTTAAAAAACGGCCACAGGGCGTGTTTACACAGTGGGGAAGGGGGGGGACGGGGCCTGAGGTGACGTGTGCAAACATGCTCTGTGGCACGTTTTAAGTTGGGGAAATAATTCCCCTTCAATCCTGAGGGCCCCTGGGGGCTAACTACTAGCCCACCAGGTGCTTCCAGTAAGCACCACTGAGCTGCGTTGTAGAGAGGTGGTCCAAGCCGTGCCACTTTTTACACCTCTCTTCTACGCAGCTCTGTGGTGCTTACTAGAGGTACCTAGTGGGCTAGTTGGACCCTAGGGACCCTTAGGATTTAAATTAACTTAATCTCCCAACGAAAAACGGCCACAGGGCGTGTTTACACTGTGGTGAAGGGAGGGGACGGGGCCTGAGTTAACGTGTGCAAACAAGCCCTGTGGTGCGTTTTAAGTTGGGGAAATAATTCCCCTTCAATCCTGAGGGACCCTGGGGGCCAACTAGCCCACCAGGTGCTTCCAGTAAGCGCCACTGCGCTGCGTTGCAGAGAGGTGGTCTAGGCCTTGCCCCTTTTTACATCTCTCTGCAACGCAGCTCTGTGGCGCTTACTGGAGGTACCTAGTGGTCTAGTTGGACCCTAGAGACCCTCAGGATTCAAGGGGACTTAGTCTCCCAACTTAAAACGGCCACAGGGCATGTTTACACAGTGAGGAAGGGAGGGGACGGGGCCTGAGGTGACGTGAGCAAAGACGCCCTGTGGCGCGTTTTGCAGAGGTAGTTTTAATTCCCTTGCACTATTTTATACTAGGGGCTTACAGAGGAGGTCATGCTAATCACAGGGGGACCCCAACGCATAGTGTTCCCTAGTGTATGTAGGTGTTTTCACTGTATTCTGAGCGTCTTTTAACATAGCACTGGCTCTAGGACTGGTTAGTCAGACTCAGTTACCACCAGTATCCGTCTGAAAAAGTTGAGGGTACAGGATGATTTTGCAACAAGGCTTCTTTCTGCTCTTCTGTTTGTTCTTTCTGCACGTTATCCTTCTTCCTGCACTTGTCTTCGTCTTTGAGGACTTCTGTTGCTTCTTTCTGCATGTCCTATCTCTGTAGGCATAGTTAGAAATTAGCATTTAAAAAACCTTTGAAATTCACTGAAAAAACCATAGGTTTCAGGCACGTTATAGTTAGGAATTAGCATTTAAAAAACCTTAGAAATTCACTGAAAAAACCATAGGTTTCAGGGGCGTTATAGTTAGCTGGACATTTCACTCGTACAAAACCATTGAAATTCCCCCGTTATAGTTAGTTCAGCTAACTATAACTCGCGCGCCCGCAATGCACTGCTGATGACGTCACATATTACATCACTCATGACATGGTCAGTGACATCACTCATGACATCACTGATGACATCTCAAATGACATCACTGATGACATCACTGATGCCCCTGAAACCTATGGTTTTTTCAGTGAATGTATATATATATATATATATAAATCTCACCCTTCAAAAACAGATATGTCCTCTGTGTTCCTCCAGCTTTCCATTTACTGTGTGTTACATAGTAACACTCATTTTATAACGAAATTAAAAATGAATCTACTAATAGACTTCCATTAAATAAAATGTATTCTCTGTCGGGTAGAGGAAGATTGTTAAACCATCACCCAAGTCAGACAGAGTTGCTTAAAACCTTTACCCACTTCTTTTATATGCTTATATTTTTGCTCCTTCTGTGATCTGCAGAAAATTGAGCTTTTTGCTGCCCGAGACCCTTCATGTTTTCTCTGTTTTCTTTTTAATATTTACACCTCCATCTAGCTCCTTCTCTTCTCCATGTAAGGTTTGGCACGACTTAATCGAACCCCTTCGAGCTCCACTGCTGTTTCCATTCTTCATTTAAGAAATAGAAAAGACAAACATTTTTTGAAGGGCTCGGAAGCTGAAATTTGCTGCTCAGGAGCTCCCTTCTAAAAAAAAGATGTGTTTTGGTGCACTTTTTATATATTTTTTTAATTTACCGCTCCAAGGTGGACGTCCCCATCTTATAATGGTAAATTAAATTGAAGAAAGAAAATGGCAACCAAATCTTGACACATGCACCACATCCATGATGATGCTGAGGCCATTTTAGTATCATGATACATACAGGCGGGAAACAACCTTTACAACACAGTCATTACATCGCACTACATTTACAATGCAGTCATTACATCGCAACATCCTTTTCAACGAATGTCACTATAACGCAGTCATTACATTGCATGTCACTACATCGCATGTCATTACAACGCACACCATTACAATGCATAGTACCACTACACTATCGAACACTTACCCTACTGTTGTACCCCCTGGAGTTAAAATAGTAATTTTTACCCCTACACTATCCAACACTTACCCTACTGTTGCACTCACAGGAGTGGGAATAGTCATCTGTACCCCTACGCTAACCAAAACTTTCCCTACTGTTGCACTATGGACAGGTAGCAGTTATCTTTTCAGAAAGCAATACAAGAAGCTGGCAGGCCTAGTCGTTAATATGTTGTGACTATTTGGTTGATAACCTTATTCTGATTTCTTGCTATCTACAGCTGCTTACCAGAAAAATATCAAGCATTAATGCAAGTAGTTAACTCAGGAAACCTCTTCATACAAACCAATAAATTCCACTATGATTATTATTACACAGACTCAAGCACTGGAAAAGTTTCAAACAAAAGATAGAATTTCTTTAAAAACAAATATTGTTGATATTATTAAGGTGTATAAACTTCCTAGAGGAAGCAGGCAAGTGCTTGAAGAAAAGGCAAACTATTAAGAAGTCTCCATTAAGTAAAAGTACAAATTCATACACAAAAAAATGAGTGCAAGCCAAGAAAGCTGGTTTGAAATCAGGCAAGTGATACAAAGAATTCCTCTCAAAAACCCGTTTTGAATCTTGAGAAAAATGAACGACCCCGTGTGACAAGGCACCATAGATATGGTGCACAGACAGAATATCGAGTTTTTTATTTCGACCTACCATAATATCGAGTTTTAAATATCGTAGGTGAAGAATATCGACATCAAGAATATCGTGGTACAGAATATCGACAGTAAGGTAAGAAATATTGTTTTATTTAATATCAAAGACAGTAATATAGTTTGTAAAAATATCGTTGTTAATAATATCGATGTTTATATCAGTGTTCTGTATTTTAGTATGTGTGTTAAAAGTAGGTGAGGGAATCTTTTGGTATAAGTGTAGTTTTTTTTAATGTATGTGTTACATTTTTAGTAGTAAATATTTTTATGTCAAATTATTTTGGTGTAATTTCGTTCTGTAGCGGGTTGTGGGTTTATGGGAGAATAGGGTGGCAAGTAATTTAATTATAATAACGTAATTATTAATAATTAGTTATTAGTATTTTATAATTAGTTTATAATTAATTAATAATTGGTTATTAATTAATATTAATTAAATGATAGATAATTGTATTAACTTTGTTAATGTTATAGGAGCGGGTTGTGGGTTTATAGGGGAGTAGGGTGGGAAGTAATTTAATTTTAATAAAGTAATTATTAATATTTATATATTATTACTTATAAATAATATATTATTAATTAATAAAAAAGGTGGTTATGAATTAGTATCAATTAAGTTATTGATAATTATATTAATTGTGTTTTTTTATGAGTGGGTTGTGGGTTTATATTGGAATAGGGTGGGAAGTAATTTAATTATGGAAAAGCAATTAATATTTATTTATTAGTATTGATAAATAATTGATAAATAATTAATTATTAATTGGTTATTTATTTATAATAACTATTTAATTGATAAGTATGTAAAGTGTAACCCTCTGGTATCCAACACTTTCCCTACTGTTGCACCCCCTGGAATTAGAATAGTAATTTTTACCCCTACACTATCCAACACTTACCCTACTGTTGCACCCCCTGTGGTTAGAATAGTAATTTTTACCCCTATACTATCCAATACTTACCTTAAATGCAATGTAATGGTATGCATTGTAATGGTATGCATTGTAAAGGTATTATGCGATGTAATGGAATGCGTTGTAAGTGTAGTTTCTAAAAATGCGAGGTAGTGGCATGTGATGTAATGGAATGCGTTGTAAAGGATGTTGCGATGTAACAACTGCGTTGTAAAGGCATGCGTTGTAAATGTATGCGTTGTAACGTCATACATTCCATACAGGCGCATGCCTGCTGATTCATGCAGGTATATGTCTCACTTTGCTAGGTTTTTTTTTTGCCAAGGTTGTTTTGCATTAGCAGACAAGTATTATTTTTTTATTTCTGCCAGAGTGAAACAGCATCAACAAAAAGCATTGATGAAGCCAGAAAGCTGTGTAACACCATTGCAAGGCAAGATCTTTTGCCTTTGACAATGCTTATGTATAAGAAATGGGGATGTTGGTTCAGATGGGTGAGAGCTCCACTCAAATAATAAACACAGTCCTTGGCAGGGTGAACCACTAAAGGCACAAAACAAGCCTGTGCTTAACTGTATACTAGCATGCACAAAAGTAGTCAAGCTTAACTTAGTGGCAATGTGCATAGTAGTTGTGCAGTACTCAAACAGTAATGAAGTAAAAAAACACTACACAAGAAAAGTCCAAAACCAATTTAAAGAAAGAGACATTTGTAATCAATGAAAATGACACTGAAAATACAAAGATCCACTGATTAGAACAGGAGTTGTGAATTTATAAGGTTTAGGTAGAAACAGCGACAAGAAACACCAATGGGGGTGATCTGGTTGCGTTAGAACTGATCAAAGTCAAACATTCAGGCCAACCACAATGAAGCACATTTTGGTTACATGGACTAGGTTTATCCTGGTGAAAAGTTTGCCTTCTAACTCAGTCCAGTCCATGCGGGGAGCATCCATCAGAGCTTCACCCTGGTGGGCGACCGCAAGGAGATTGTTGTTGGCGTAAAGTGCTGGTTAGCGGTCAGGACTTCGAGTTGGTGGGGTGCAGTTTTTAGGCTGGATGAAAACACTCTGACACCAGCAAATGGTCCAGTGCCTGGAGGGGCACCTTCTTGGGGACAGAACTCACTCCAGCAGAGGCCGGCATCAGAATCCAGAGAAGTCCAATTGGTGCTGGTCAACTGGGCAATTGCAGGGAAGGCCTCTGGAAGTTTGTTGTGTTCCTGTAGCCAACTGACCCTCGGAGTCACTCCTGGAATACTGAGTTAATGGCAAGCCAGTCCAGTCTTCCTTCAGGCTTCAGGGAGTATGTCTGAGTCTCCACAGGTCCAGGTGTATTCTGATGAGAGATTCACAGAGGGGCACATTTACATTCAGTGTCAGCCTGTGTGTGTGGTACACCTCCTTTCACTAACCCTAAACGTGTTCTCGACAGTTCTTTGCTTTCCCCTTGTTTTGGCTTCCTTATGTCTACAATAACAAAGGGCAGACAGGCCCAGGTGTACTGCAGTATACAGTGATAGGGCAGGGACTTCAGAAATCAAGAAAGCATTGGGCACACCCCACAGGTTACCCTTTGATTCTCCGGAAGGTAAGATTACAAATCCCCACGCAATCCTGCTCCGAAGAGCAAGACCCTTTCCCACACCCAAAGTCCTTTTGCCCCCTGTCTGGAAGCAAGACACTTCACTCCACAGGAGAGCCATTAAGGTCATTAAAATGACATCTAAAAGGGCCATTTTCAACATAGTACATTAAAATCTGTCTTTACCATTATAGAGTACTTTAAATTACGATTTAAATGAGTGAAAGAGTAATTCCCTTATATACTCCCAAACTGAAGTTATCACTTAATTCCTTGTAGTAGTTTTGTTAGTTCAGACCCACATTGTTGGCTCCTAGTTGTTTTAAAAGTGTCCAGTGAGATCCTTTAGGTCCTTGCGATTGTGCAAAATTGGGTTCTAAGGATATTTGCACCTGAATTCTCTAACGTGCATTGGGACCTAAGCAAAAACAGTGCTAGTTCATGTTTTTTATGATCTTTATGACCTTTTTGCTTTTGGTACCAGCTTGTGCTAAATGATTTAAAAAGGGCAATGCATCCAAAGCAGGTGAAAACAAATGTTGATGCATTATTCCTCATTTTGTTGCCCCAGTGTATAAATCAGATGCAAAAGCACTACAAGCGTCCGATGTGAATAAGCCTTGGGCGTTTGTGCTGATGAATTACTATTTGTGTTTACTAACCCCGGCAGTATTGCTTTAACATGTAACGAGACTATTTCCAAAGAAAATGGAATAAATAAGCCAGACACCTTGCAGGTGCTCAAGACTGATCAACCTGAGACATATTGGTATATTCAACAGCTGTGCGCAGACATAAGCACCAGTTTCTATTTGATGCATTATTTGCTTGTCAAGGTTTACATTGGCAAGCAGCAGATATCTGGTTACTAAAGAGAACCATCTTTCTCAGTGTGCCCTTTCAATGTTGCGAGGCAAGTGGCTGGTCAGTCTAGACAAACGAGATCTCCGTGATTCAGAGACATGGGAGACAGGAATAGATTGTGGCAGTGGACGCTGTGCTCCCCACATGATTGATCCAAATAAATTCAGATTTTAAGGGATGAGCAAAAAGCTAAACTCACATCCACAGCACATTGCAGCATTCTTGTTAAAATGTTGCTGTGGTCAAATTAAATTATGGCCCGATTTCATGGTTAGGTTAGTGTTACTTGCACTTTATTAAAGTTAGACACTTATCTAAATAACTTTGGTTTCCCTGCTAGTGTAGTCATGTTTAGCCTTCCTAATCGGGTATATGTTCTTAGTGTTCCAAGACTTGCATTGATATCTCAATTTTGTCATGACATCGAGATTAGGTCATTAGATATCAACAAATGCCACTGCTTTGTATGCCATACAAATTAAAATAGGAACCATATATAATAAGATGAAGAAATGCATGTATTTTTAAAATGCATTTCTTAAATTTTAAATAAAGCCTTGAAATAACAAGTGTTGCAAAACTGGCATGGTGGAAGTGACCCACAATCGACCCCATATACGTGAAGTGAATGTCCTTAGTTTCTTGGTTAACATTTGGAAACAAACAGTGTTGTCAGAAGGCATAAGAGATAATCTCTTGCCAGACAAGAAAGATTGGTAATAGACAATGTTCTCGCTCTGCTAAGTTCTGAAGGAGATGGAATCATGATCTGTGGAACTGAGAGCCAGTCATTAAAAAAAGTTCAGCTTCTCATTCCAGATATTTGGTAGCATCCTCAGTATAATGAGAATTAGCAGGAAAGTATGGAGCAGACCCCCAGGTCTACAGCGAGACTAGGGCCCCCATTATGATAGCGGGCAGTCAAACCACCGCCCACTATCGCGGCTGTCAGAAGACCGTCCGACAAGCAGGCGGCAGTCTGACCACCGCATTACAATTGGACTGCTGCACTGGCAGTCACAAAGTGCTACTTTTCATGGCGGCTTGTGCTGTGGCCCAGGAAAAGAAAAAAGGTTCACAGGACAAGCCGCAGTGAAAAGGAGCCACCTCGTCAGGATCACCATTCCTGGCAGAGGCGGTGGTCTTCCCCCCAACAGCTGTGGGTCCGACAGCTGGTATTGTAATCTGGCAGTCGGACTGAGGGTCTGTCGCGGTCTGTCAGTGGCGGTCCTCCTGCCATGATTATCAGCCTGTCAGTATCCTTCACCATGCCTGTGTATGATGGACTGTGTACCTAACACAGGCAACAGAGTGTTAATCTCTGAGACAGAAAGGTCCTGGCATGGTGAGCTAAGCTTAAGAAATATCGAGGATGAAGGAGGGCAAGCTTATGCATAAATGATCTACTTGGAACATCCAACCTTCTCAGGTGGCCATTGGAAGTGAACATTGGGCCGTCTGCTTAGCCCAGAGGCTAATTGATGGAGCTAGACCACCAGCCTAGCCCTCTGTATCTATTTTGCGTTTAACTGATTTATGTCTTTGGGGCCCTATTGTTCATTTTGATCAAAACTGCTTGCTCTATGAGAAAAGGTGCAAAGTTCAACTGGGCTTGGTATACTCCTGACCATTGTGTCCGTTTTGAGACACGTGTCATTCCCTGGTACTCAGCCCTCATGTTTTTCATACACTTCCAAGGAGGCCTCCCACAATAACTGAATCTGTAACTACTGCCTTCACCTCAGTTAGAGATGAGGATACCCCGTCATTGGGATGCTTTGAATACAACCACTGAGAAAGGAGCTGAATATTTGATGACACTTCACTGGCACCAACTCTTTGAACTATTTGGATTGCAGAGACCGGTAAAAGAGTAGATAGAAATCGAGTTGGTTTAACTGCAACTATAGTAGCCATACTATCCAGTGACACAAGTAGTACTGGCTGCCCTGCCCTCTAGGCCTGCAACAAATTCCTTTCTGATGCCTTCTGTTTCTCCAAAGTCACTGACAGACAAGACTGTACCTTCAGCTAACTCCAGAGGTAGAAATGTACCTTTCCCAGTTTGTCTGGAGGAAGTCACAGATGAATTCTAGATCTTACTCTGGTTCCAGGTAACTACTATATTGATCAGGAACCATTAGACCTATAACATCTTACAGAATTCTTTTAGATTGGTCCACTGGGAAAAATAGTGTTGAGAATAATTGAAATGGTAGCACAGCTAGAGTTCAAGCAACCATTTTCAATGCTGCTGTTACAGAAGGAAAAGGCTCACAGCTTTCAAATACAGAACCTGTATAATAGATCTGGAACCATAAATGAGATTAAGCAAACTCCTATCTCCCAAGTATCTGCCTCTGGAAGTGGAGCTTTCCTCATTAATGGAGCTTCTAGAATTCTTGGAGGAGCATTAGTTGTTTGAATGGATATCAGCTGATGGGATAGAAAAGTGTTTTAATTGGATCTGTTATTTCCCTCTGATGAGTAGAATACACTGACTTGAGATTGATTGCAGGAAGCAGATCAGTGACTTGTGGAAGTGCCTTATGTCCTGCAGCAATGTGTGCTTAGTTGTGTCCTTGGGACTAGGAAGTCTTTGCTGGGGGTTACAAGACATCTCAAGGGTTGTGGCTCTCCCTCCCCTTGGCTCGTCAACAAAAGGGCTGATAGGGAGCTTGCCTTGCTGATGCATGGCAGGCAGCTTTCTCAGAGCAGAGAGCCTTCGCTTTACCAGATGCTTACACATGTCTGAAACTGAATTTTCTGATTTTAGCAACCTTCTTAAGCTATTCTTCCATTTGTACACCAAGGTGCCAATTCCGATCCAATAAAAAAATTTACCGTCCGACTCGTATCCGTATAATTTTACGTACAAATCGTACAAGTACCGTACAAACTGCGAAGTACGATTCGTATGTGAAAAATAGATACGAATTGCGTCGGGAAACTGGTCCGAGAGGGAGCCGTAAATTTTTACATCCGAATAGCGTCGGGAAAAGTGTCCGATAGGGAGCCGGACATTTTTACGTGCAAATCGTAAAACAGAAGTCCGAGCGCGCAAGTACGATCCGTACCGCCCGTCCGAATACACAACCGCATGTAAAAGGCCCCGTACGGAGCGAACGCTGTAGCCTACATGTACACGGGTAAACTTGTGCTCGAATACGAGTCGTACAGCCCCCCTCACCCCGCACATGTCAGCACCGTACCCCCGTATGTCAGCACCGTACCCTCCCCTCCGCACCGTACCCCAACACCATAGCACAGCCCCGCACCTGTACGCAGCGTACCCCAACACCGTAGCCCAGCCCTGTACCTGTACGCACCGTACCCCAACACCGTAGCCCAGCCCGTACCTGTATGCACCGTACCCCAAAATCGTAGACCAGCCCCGTACCTGTATGCACCGTACCCCAACACCGTAGCACAGCCCCACACCTGTACGCACCGTACCCCAACACCGTAGCCCAGCCCCGTACCTGTACGCACCGTACCCCAACACCGTAGCACAGCCCGCACCTGTACGTGCTGCACCCCAACACCGTAGCACAGCCCGCACCTGTACGTGCCGCACCCCAACACCGTAGCACAGCCCCGCACCTGTACGCACCGTACCCCAACACCGTAGCCCAGCCCCGTACCTGTACGCGCCATACCCCAACACCGTAGCACAGCCCACACCTGTACGCGCTGCACCCCAACACCATAGCACAGCCCGCACCTGTACGTGCCGCACCCCAACACTGTAGCACAGCCCCGCACCTGTACGCACCGTACCCCAATACCGTAGCACAGCCCGCATCTGTACGTGCCGCACCCCAACACCGTAGCACAACCCCGCACCTGTACGCACCGTACCCCAACACCGTAGCACAGCCCGCACCTGTACGCGCCGCACCCAACACCGTAGCACAGCCCGCACCTGTACGCGCCGCACCCCAACACCGTAGCACAGCCCGCACCTGTACGCGCCGCACCCCAACACCGTACCCCTCACCCAGCATCGCGGATGTACGGACCGTACCTACGCAAAAAAGACTCGTACAGAACCAAGATACAGTAAAACAGCACAAGGAGGGTCAATTCGACTCGCACAACACCACAAAACACGTCAACATGACAAAATACATCTCTGTGACTGACCTGCCACATCCAAACAGCCAAACAGAGGACCAAATCACAACCACCTCTTATAACACACCCACCACAAATTCAAACACAGCCACACCCAAAAATTGGACCAATAAAAAGGGCCCACGCACACAACCCATGAGCCATTGCAACAGACCCACTGCTCACAGACACCACAGACAAACAATTGCACCTTACTCACATCTAAACTACACCTTCACTTACACACCTTCACACAACCTCCTTCACAAACACTCCCTCTTCACCTTCACACACACACCGTCACATTCACACCCACACACCCACAACCATCCACACCCACACCCCACACCATGCCCACTGACAAGAATCCAAAGTTCACTACGGCGGAGCTGGAGCTCCTTGTCAACGAAGTCATCAGAGTCGAGCCACAGCTGTTTGGAACATTGGTCAGACAGACCAGCATAGCCCAAAAAACCAGCCTGTGGCAGAGGATCGTCGATAAGGTGAATGCTGTTGCACCCATCCGAAGGACCAGGCATGAATGCCAAGCCAGGTGGTACGATCTGCGCAGGGCAGTCAAGAGGAAAATGAACGAGGAATACACCCAGAGTAACATCACTGGAGGCGGGCTGTCCCGCAGACCCATACATTACCATCCCTGGGAGGAGAAGGTGATGGCCACGCTTCCGCCGGTGGGAGTACACGGAGTCGAAGGAGTCGCAGAGCCTGGTGAGTACACAAACAACTCACGTAACATGGGGGGAATGGCATCCACACCCCAACTACAACAAATGCACTCATCTACCCCCAAGCCCTCACCGCACACAACCACACCCTAAAAACCACGCTCATGCCACTAACGTCTCCATGCCCCATTCACAAATAAAGGCAATGCCATGTCCCAGGCCACACCAACCACAAACCCAAGACTGGATGTCCGGGATGCTGGGAGGGTGGGGCTCACACAACACATTGTGCAACTCAGAACCAGACACCAATGCCCACAGCTCATATGGCCTAGGTACATACCCATGCACCATGCTCAATGCACAGGGACTGGCAAAGTAATGACAAGGTAGCTGACACTTGCCCCTGCTGTAGGCAGCACAAGGCCCTCCTGTGACCACTGTACACTCAAACAACAACTCCACTAGCTCACATACCCAGCACAGGAACTCACACACACTGTCATGCCAGCATGCACCATGAGGGGACAGACACATCACCTGGGAGACCCAATGACAAATCACACTACACACAACAGCAGGCCTGGTCACACACCCCCCTCACACAAGCACACACCCCCGGGGCAGGCAACAGATTTACCCACTCTCACAATGGACATGTGACACAACAAGACCAATCCATAGCCAAATAAGCATCCCAGCAAAAAATCTACTGGCAAACACTCAGGACTCAGGAGCACATACCAATCTGTCCCCCGCAACATACCCATCCCCAAGTGTACATTGAGAGGAAGGCTCGGCACATCCAACCACCTGCAGGAACTGTGACTACTTGAATATGCATGAAACATGGATGTGGCATGAAACAGCATTAACATTGTCTCTCACTCACACACAGGGCAACGTCATCGACCTCCCCCAACAATGGGGAGGAACAATCACAGTCCCAGGCTCAGCGTGAAGATGATCCCACCGGCAGCGACGACTCTCACCACTCCGTGAATGACCCCGACCAACCTGGCCCCTCTGGGACCCAAGCCCCTGCAGCACCTGCATCAGGTACATCTGTGCCAACCACCCCCCCCATTCCTGCCACATCCCAGGAGACACCCAGGAGACCTGCTCGCACCGAACAACACAGCCAGTCTGACCAGGAGGGACAAGGTTCTCCGGGCACCCAGGAGGAGGCAGACGACCACGCTAATGCCATCCCTCAGGGGTCCCGTAGACCCGATGTGCCCACAACGGCAGGCCCAGCTCGTGTGGGCAGGGGTGGTGGGAGTGGAGGCAGGGGAGGCGAGAACCTGACCAGCCAGTTGAGGGAACCGGTATGGCACACATGCGCCACATCCTGGACACATAACGGCGTGACACCAGGGGCATCAGCCAGGTAGTGGCAACCCTCAACGAGATGAAGAACCTGCAGGCCGAGCAACATGCCAGTCAACAACAACACAAAGGACGGATGGAGGCAAGACTGGCTGAGCTCCTGGCGGTGCAAACAGACATGAGCCGTTCACTCCGTCGGATTGCCGACAACATAGGCAACCCTCCCTGTGACACCAGCCGAAGACCAGCACCAGCCACAGGGAGGGAGGAAGAGGAGGAGGATTCCTCCGACGGAGCATCACAGACATCGTCAAGGCCTGCATCTGAGGGTCCCCAGAGGAAGGTGGGTCATCCACGGAAAAGACCGTGAGAGTCAGCGGACCATCCACATCTCCCAGGTCACCTGGCCTGGCACCTGGCCCTCTGGCGCAACAGCACCACCTCACCCAATGACATTCTCTGCCACATGGACTTGCTGGTCACAGTCTGACCAATGATGACCAACACTGTGGTCTGGACTCTGATGACTCCAACTGACAAGGATGCCATCTCCCCCTGTGAACTTTGGATTCTATGCACCCGGTAGAGCACCTTACTTCATCCACCAAAAGACTTACCCCACCAAAAATAAATACTTAATTTTGTCATGAGATGTTGCTGTCATTTGGCATTATTCACCAACATATGTGTGTGTAAATGTCAAACTATGCCTGAGTGTTGAACTAACTCCACACATCCATACCCTGGGAACAGAGTCTGGTATTTGGAAGAGTAACATTAAGGCGTAGAGGTCATGCCTCATTTGGAGGTTCCCGGGGAGGGAGTCCCAGGTATGTGTTCCCAGGTGGGAGAACTATGTCCTGCATGCAGGAGTACGGTGGATCAGAAGAATGGTGGCCAGGTCAAGGTTGGATGCACGGAGATGGCACTACGGGGTCTCGGATGACAGTGGTACAAGGTTGGTTTTGGGTCAGGGTTGTCGGCTGCCTCCTGAGTGTGGGTGAGGAGTCTGAAGGTCATCCTGCAGCACACAGTGATCCATTGCAGCTATCTCTGCTGGACGGTGATGTGGCTGGGGCGCGGGATGTTGACGCTGAGGTGTGCAGATGCAGCCTGGATGTGGACAAGTGTCCCTGGATTTTGGATGTGGCTGCTCCGTAGAGGGCAGGGCAGTATTTGACACGGATGTTGTCGTGGACCTGGGAGATGGTCCGTCTTACCTTGGAGTGGATCTATCTGGGGATCTTGTGCATAATGCTGAGGGTGTTGCAGTGTGAGGTACAGATGCTGGTGATTACCATGGCAAATTAGAGCAAGCAATTCATGATGCACAACATCTTGTGTGCGTGGACACTGGGTGCCTGTGCGGGGCTTCTGTGGGTGGGACACAAGCAGTTGAGCCAGCTGTAAGGGGACAATCCTCAGATGTTGACCTCAGTCCTGTACAAGTCCAGCCTCAGGTGGCTGCTGTTCTGCCATTCATCTATGGATCCCATGCAATCTTGAATATTGGAACTGGAAATGTCTGCGTCCTTGGTGAGGGTGAGGAGCACCTGGCTGTCAATGGCATACGAGTTGATGATGAGGGCGTGTGCGCATGTGATGGTGGATAGGGGGGTCCTGGACACATTGTAGATTGACACGCTGAAAGATGATACCTGTGCCATGTGCCTCACGACGAAAGCATACTACATGCAGAAGCCTTGAGTCCCACTCCCATGGCCTTGCAGGGGTACAGATCCGGTGGGGAGTAGGAGGGACATGACCTGGTGGGTGTGACAGGTCCTAGAAGGCATGGCAGTGCTGTGTAGGCAGTCGGAGTTGAACACTCATCATGCCAAGGTGTTGTGTGTGTGCTCAGTGCATGCCTGAGAGCAGGCGGGAGATGTGTGGATGGACCTTGCTTGGAGGGTGGCTGCAACATCACACTGTAGTGTGATGTGGGTCATGCAAGGACCTGAGGGTCGTGCAATGTGCACGTTGCATGTGCAGACGGTCCAGCCTTTGGTACCGCGTGGCCGCAACTGTGGCACAGACAAGCCGAAGACAGCCAAATTAATGTGTTGAGGGAGGAAGGGAGGAGCACCTTTGATGTGTGTGTGTTGCCAAATCTGGAAACTACGTGTGCCCTTGCTGCAGTGGCTGCAACAGCAGGCGGCATGTCCTGGGAATTATGCCACAATATCCACACAAAGACTAAGATGTCAGAAAGGACTACTGCAACAGGTGTATGTCAAGGAAGGAGTTACCGGTTTGCAATGGCACACACAGAGACAAAGGATGCACAATCACCAAAGATGATTGACACCGGATCATGAAACTGAAGGCCGAGCTGCGCACAGGAAACACACCCCAGAAGGTGTTGACGGCCCGTGGGGGGGACTAACATGCCAAAACACATACACAGCCATGGACATCATGCACAATAGAGAATCAAATACATGAAGAACAGCATGCAGGTTGCTAATCTACACATAGACTCATATGCACAATCCTTGACAACCATGCCAGAGATGCCGCATGCACAGTGGCAAGAGACCTGCATTGACAGAGATGAGGCACCTTGGAGGCTGAGGAACACCTTTATTACTCATGCTCACACCTATGCAAAAGCATCAACATTAACAGACTCACAGGTCTATTGGATTAACATGTGGGACCAACACCGGACACCCCCTTTGCACCACAGATGCTGTAAATCCATTGTACTGGCACACAAGTGAAGGGGTTGAGCCAAACATCCCCTGCTGCCCACGGAGAGGCTGCAATTCCCCATTGAGCCTCATATGGGGATGTCCCGCAATATGTCCACCCGTAGCCTCCCGTATGTTTCAGAGGGAAGTTGTACACACATTGATGCCTTCATCACAAACCACAATCCCATAACAGATGACTGTCACGAAGTGTGACTATCAATTCATGTGAGTCATGCCACATGTCATGTGCCCCATGGTGAGTCGACATGTATGCATAGTAACATAACCTGCACAGGAGCAGTGCCCACACATTACAAACAACTACCACACCCAAAAAGCCTTGCTGCAATCCTTACCCAAAGGAGAATTTTCACCATGTCCGTGCATGTAACGCTGATTCAGCACACGTTGCATTACTCATGAGGAATAGCAGGAGCACAACGATGCCACGAGCAGACAGCATGCGCAAATACCTGGGGATGAGAGACACACAAGAAGTCAGGAAAAACATAGTCATCCGCATGCATGGTCATGTACTCTACATGAATAAGGTTGACACCATGCCAGTTGTCAATTGAGTGTGTCAGCTAAAATGTGTGAAATGACATCAGCACTCAAGTGACACATCAGCACACACCTCAAAGTCACTTAGCATACAGTCAGCTGGACACACACATTGCAACACATGCCACACAAGGCTCAAAGCGTGCACACTCAGACCCAGGGACTCACCATTATGAGAAGAAGTTGTGTATGAGCTGACTCCGGATGTCCTCCTCCTCCTCCTCCTCCTCCTCACTTGCCTCGTGACCAAGGCCGTCATCCTCCACGGGTGGATGTTCCTGCTCATCGGGATCCAGGATGAGTGGCACAGCTTTCTCCACTGCCATGTTGTGCAGCATGCAGCACACGAGGAAAATTTTGCAGACCTTCACCGGTGCATATGGGAGGAACCCGCCGGTCTTGTGGAGGCACCGGAATCGGCTCTTCAGGAGGCCAAATGTCCTCTCAATCACTCGCCTGGTCTGCCCATGGGCGTTGTTGTAACGGTGATCTGCAGCTGTTCTCGGGTTACGGAGAGGCGTCACCAGCCATGGCATGTTGGGATAGCCAGAGTCCCCTACATGGAAACCTCATGTAAAGAAGTGGGTCAGGAGATGCCGTCACATACTAAGATAACGCTGAATACTGGACAAACAGAGTCTACTCACCAACAAGACATGCTCGTTCGTTGTGCAGCTGCAGCATCATTTCTGGCACCCTGCTACGCCTCATGATGTAGGCATCGTGTGCTGACCCTGGAAAACGTGCACAGACATGGGAAATCACCATGTTAGCAAGACACACCACAAGGGCATTAATGGAGTGGTAATGTTTACGGTTACGGAAGGCTACCTCCTGTGCCTGTGGTGGTACCAAAGCCACATGTGTCCCATCAATGGACCCAATTACATGGGACATCCCTCCCAGGGCATAGAACTCACCCTTGATACCTGTCAACTGCTCACGAGTTGGAAAATGGATGAATTCATCCAGGTGCTCCAACATGGCTTCTAAAACATCATGCAGGACACGGCTGAACATGGTCTGAGACATGCCACCCACATCAGCTATGGTCAATTGAAATGTACCGGTGGCAAAGAAATGTAGGGCTGACATCACCTTCATCTTGGGGGTCAACGCAGTCGGATAACGGTGTCGCGGTTGGAGGTGTGGTGCCAGCCTGTTTGTCAGGTCCACAATTAACCGTTGGGGGAATCGGTAGCGGCGTATGCAGTCACGATCCCTCATGGCAGCCAAGTCTGGCATTGGTTGGGGGAGAGGCGGTGCCCTGCAGAAAATTGGAAGGAATAACGAAGATTGAGTACATTACTACACCAATGTCAATGAACTGAGCACATGTTCAACAGCTAATACACATATGCCACATACAGAGTCTGGTCTGTGCAATACATCCTGCACACGTATGCCAGCCAGGTGATACTCCTACCAAGAGCCAGCTACAAACATGGATTGTCAAGGTCTACATGACATGCCATGAAAGTAGCTGTGGGCCAGTGTGAGTGAACAGCCAGACACATTACAGGAGTGACATACATCCACATATGTGCATTTGAAGGATGTCATCTCATACAGACAGCTGCCGGCAAGCTAGACGCACAGGTCACATGTCATGGAAAAAGGACAGACAACACACCTTGCCATGAAGGGGTACATTTCAAATATGATCACACAGACATTGAGACTACGCAGATATGTCCTAAGCTCGCAAGTCCCTGTTAGATGCATACAGACCCACGTCACGTGTTATTCCACATGTGTCCTGGTGTGCATAATAGTGTGACATGGGCATCTACACACAGACACATGTCGGATGCAGCTACAGCAGATGCTGTTGACGGAACACCAATAGCAAGATCATGGGAACACATGACACACACATGACATAGTCACATCGTGGCACGCTGGTAGTGAGATGTCAGGTGTCATCATCCGTGTACCTGGCATCAGGGGACATTTGCTGGTGTTGGGGACTGTGCCATGCCAGTGATGCAGTGCTTGACAAGTTTGAAATACATGCACACATGTAAAAGGTGTGAAGGGGAAGTGCGCCACATGGTGCCCCATCACACATGACATGTGTACACAGGTCATCACACAACTATTGGGTTAAAACATGAGGAGACATGTGCCAGCTCACTGCCTGACACACCTGGGCCCTACACATAATGCACTGCACTGACAATGACTTGATGTCCATCCTTGTGCGAGTCATACACCTCCATTCCTTTCCTGTGCGCCTCCTATCACCAGTGTAAGCTGTGAAACGCACCATACACTCGCTCTGAGGGCGTGTGTACGGTCGTATCACAATATGGGGTCTGGGTAGGAGTACGTGTGTGTGCGAGCACCGTACACACGTACGTGTACACACTGGTCCTATCCCCATGGTAGTATTGGTGTAGGCGTATGCCATAGAGATAGGGCTCGTACCCGCGTATGTATGGCCTGTGGCACTATGGCGTACGCCTACGGCAACACTACCATAGTGCTACAGGCCGTACCCGCGCGGGTACGGCCCGTAGCACTATGGTAGTGTTGCCGTAGGCGTATGCCATAGAGATACGGGCCGCACATACGCGGGTACGAGCCCTATCTCTATGGCGTACGCCTACCCCAACACTACCATAGTGCTACGGGCCGTACCCGCGTGTATAGGGCCCGTAGCACTATGGTAGTGTTGCCGTAGGCATACGCCATAGAGATACGGGCCGTACATATGCAGGTACGAGCCCTATCTCTATGGCGTACTCCTACGCCAACACTACCATAGTGCTACGGGCCGTACCCGCGTGTGTAGGGCCCGTAGCACTATGGTAGTGTTGTCGTAGGCGTACACCATAGAGATACGGGCCGTACATACGCGGGTACAAGCCCTATATCTATGGCGTATGCCTACACCAACACTACCATAGTGCTACGGGCCGTACCCGCGTGTGTCGGGCCCGAAGCACTATGGTAGTGTTGCCGTAGGCGTACGCCATAGAGATAGGGCTCGTAACCGCGTATGTACGGCCCATATCTCTATGGCGTACGCCTACGCCAACACTACCCCAGTGCTACGGGCTGTACCCGCGTGTGTAGGGCCCGTAGCACTAGGGTAGTGTTGCCGTAGGCGTACGCCATAGAGATACGGGCCGTACATACGCGGGTACGAGCCCTATCTCTATGGCGTACGCCTACGGCAACACTACCAAAGTGATACGGGCCCTACACACGCGTGTACAGACCGTATCACTGGAGTAGTGGTGCCCTAGGGGTACGTGTGGAACGCACCGTACCTGTGTATGGATAGTGAAATTACATAGGGGACACATGAGGGACAAGTATAAGGGCCTAAATGCATGCTGGTTGTCATGGAGACCGAGTTTCCAGTACAAAATTTTGCATCAGGTGGCCAGCAAAAGTCGGTTGGAGACAATATACTATGTTGCAAAGTGGTTGTTGACTTGACATCATGCTCAAATTTTGAACCATGCAAAGGCCCTCACTGGGGTAGGTTTAAAGGGATTGGAGGAAACGTAGGATGCAAATGAGATTGACCAATCGCTCTGTACTCCTGTAAATGAAACAGCCCAGCAAGGGAGATGTAAGGCAGCCAGGACCCATGAGAGAGCACTTGCCTGCACAACCTTTCATTCCACACCACTGCTGCTGCTCGTGATTCCTCTGGCACCATGTCCAGGTCTGTGGAGAGGGCCCAGCCTTTCACCCAAGAGGAGAATGAGGCGTTGCTGGACGTCATCCTCCCACAGTACCCCTGCCTATATGGGAGACCAGGGGAGCAGGTGAGTGCTGACTCCACTAGCTGTGACTGTGCCCCTTTTTTGTGTCTGTCACTTCTGGCATTGTGTCCAGGTGTGACAGACATGCAATGTTGTTCATGGTGGGTCCCGGGGGGGGAATGCCTTATGTCTCCCATGCAGAGCCTGATGTGGTTCATATCTGCACTCCTCACTTGCATTGTGCTTACTGTGACAATCACTGCATGGTGCATGCCACATTCAGCCTGGCTAATCCCCTTGGGAATGTTGTTTCCATAGTCCTGATGTGATTCTGTGGTCCCCCCAGTGTGACAGGTGACTGTGCCCACAGATGTGTGTGAGTTGAGTGTACCTGTGGTGATAGTGTCCAAATGATGTGTACAGCCCATGGACATTGGTGTGTGTGTAAGTCCCCTGTCATGTGGGTGAGTGTCTATGTGGAGTGTTGCACCCCAGCTGCATGGAGGATGCATATGCCCTACCCATCTGATGTGAGCAGGGAGCTGTGCTGTGTGTCTGACGTGCTGAGCTAGGCCCACACCTGTGATTTCCCCCAGTCAAGTGGCACATGTGCAGAGTGATGTTTGTACCCGCAGTTGCCAATGGCAGGTGATTGTCCTGTGCCTGTGTGTGTCTGTGTACTCTGCTGAGGTTGCGTCAGTGGCCTAGGGCATCTGACTGCTTTGAGGTGCTGTCCATTATCCTGGTGTTGCTTGTGATGCACAGTGTGAGCCATGATCATTGATTCTCTCGCACCCCTCATGCCACCTGTGTACTTTAAATGCCACGTAGTGCATTTGGCCTTCCCCAGAGGATAATGTCCCTATGACAAAGGTGCAATGAGTTTGCTGCATACTATGCCCTGTTCAAACAAGCCCAATTGTTCTAATGTGTGTCTCTGTGACATGGAGCAGGTGTATTGATGTTGTCTCACTTTGTCATCCTCACAGGTAGCCACCTGCGCCAAGGGGGAGATTTGGAAGCGGGCCGTCAGGGCCGTGAGGTCGGTGGAGGGTCGCAGTCAGCACCTGGCCCAGGTGAGGAAACGCTGGCAGGATATCTGGTGCTGGACCAGGAGGATCGCCCGGGTCCTGCTGGAGGACTCACCTCCACGCAAACACGGCGGGCGCCGGCGCCTGACCCATCAAATGAAGCGTGTCCTGGCGGTGGTCTTCCCTGACATGGATAGGCGGCTACAGGAGAAGCAGCAGCAGGAAGGGGGTAGTTACATGTGTGCTTGTTGTGTGTCCCCAGCTTTTGGAAGTGCTCAGTCACCTGGATACACTGCCAGGGTTTATATGTGCAGTGCATATCCTGTTCCCCAAAGTCAACTGGTCCTGTTCTTCCTCCCTTCCCCTCCTTGACATGTGTTCCGTGGTCTGTGTGTAGTCACTCTTGCACAAGGTAATCTAGGCTGGCAGGTAATCCAAGTGCCCAATGCTTGCAGCATCATGTGTGGGGGTGGTCTGTGACATGTGTTGGGACCTTGCCTGTGCCCTGTCCAGTTCAGTCATTTTGGGGTCCATGATTGTTGGCACTGATGCAGAGTCTCAACATAGGAGTGTGAGGCTTAAAATGAACTGCCTTGCAGCATGCATGACCGATGTTGTGGCCTCAGACATGATGTGCATGAGGGGGAGATATGCATAGTGCGGGGACGGTTGCTCCTGTTGCAGTCAGATCTATCCAGGACCATGGAGCAGTGTGGCCACTACAGTCCCCTGAGACACCTTTTCCTAGGAATCATGTGTATCATCCAACACTGTGGACATTCTCAGTGTCTTCAGCATAGGTTGGCCTCTGTGGCATTGTACCCTGGCCACATTTGTATTTACGTAAAGTGTGCTACATGTGTACACTGTACAGGGTGACCCAATGTGGCTTGTGCATCCTCACACTGGCCAGTGCCTGTGTGTCTGTGTACAACTATCTGATGATGGTTGTTTGTCAATATTATGTGTGATCCGCCCCACGAGGGGTAGTTAGAGTGCAATTAGGATTTAATGGAGCCCATTTTTGTGATCCCTGATTAAGAGGTGTAAGTCCTTCCTCTGTCTCAATCACATTGTCTCAGGTGGGGGGGGGTGTGTGCGGGCAAGGCCTACTTGTCCAAAGCTTATGTCTCCTTGCCAGGTCTGGCCTGTGTGTGATGATAGTCGGAACAGACACTCAACAAGTATTGACCCAGTCATGTTGTGCAGGGTTTAATGTTTGTGCTTTGCAGCATGTGTCAAAAGTTAAAAGACATGGTTCCTGCTCATCCATTTTTGGCAACGGTGTGTGGTCCAGATGCTGTGCTCGACTGTCCAGAGACACTAGCTTCTCTGTATAATTCGATATCAAGTTCTTTGCTGTTGTGTCATGCTCTCCATTGTATCAAAGTGGCATGGTGGGTCAACCAACTGTGTAGTGCAGGGCCTACATATGTGCGTAGTATTGTAGATGTTATTCATGATGCTTTTCATGCTATGCACTGTGACTAGGGGTGGGCGGAATTTGCGTAGTCGCGTTACGCAAATCTCCGCGAAATGGTTTAAAATCTCCGCGAATACGCGGAAATTCCGCGAACACGCGGAATTGCTTGTTCGCGATGCTTTTTTCCTGTTCGCGACCGCTGTTTGCGTGCTCGGGGGGAAATATCTCGCGAACACGCATTTTGAGATCGCAAACAAACAAAAATTCCGCGAAGCCGCAGAAAGCAGAAGTTTGGGCAATTCCGCGTTCTCCGCGGAACGCAAAATTACCTAAATTCTGCAAATTCCGCGAGCGGAATGGAATTTTCCGCTCAGGCCTAACTGTGACCTATGTAGTTTGGACTCATGTGTCATATGTATACAGGTGTCTGATTATTTCCTGTCTCTTCACCTTGCCCACATCCTCGTCAAGGGACACCGAGGGAGACACCGGCACAGACGTGGAGGAGGGATCCAGCACCGCTTGCCACCAGTGCTGGGGAGTCTGGCGCAGCAAGTGGCACGGAGGGCGAGGGGAGTCAGGCGGAGGACCTGTCCAGTCCCAACACCGACTATGACGCTGACGGGTCCGAGGCTGAGCTCCCAGAGGGGGCGGAGGCTGCTCCCACAGCTGAAAGCAGCAGTACATCTCTCGCCGCCCCCTCCATTCCCATCACCTCCCTCCCACCTGCTCGGGTCCCTTCTGTCTGTGCTAGGCGACCACATGTCTCCTTCGTGCCAGGCACCGCACCCCCTGCCCCTGTCTCCCCTGCTGCCGTCAATGCTGAGTCTGTGGACATCCTGCGGCAGTTGCAGGTTGGTCAGACATTGCTGCTTAATGTCCTCCATGGCCACACCAGACTGCTGACACAGATGGTGTCGTACATGGAGGGCATGTCATCAGCGATGTCTGACTACCGGATGTTGCTGAGGTCCATGGACTCGTCACTGACGGCAGCAGTGGGTCTCCTGCAGCGCTCCGTCCCCCCCTACCCCTGCCCCATCCACACTTCCCACTCCCATGCCTGTCCCAAGCACACCCAGACATCCCCATGCACGCACCCCACCAGACACAGGCAGCACACCAACAGGGTAGGCCAAGCGCACACCTCCAGTCACGCACACACAGGGGGAAGTAGGCACACCCACTGGGTCGGGGGGCAAACGGCAGCCACGCAGCCACAGTGGGAGTCCGCAGTCCTCACGACCCACTTCCTCCAAAACCACTCCCCTTAGCTCCCCTGCCCAACAGTCGTACAAACAGTCCTTCATGGCCAGTCTGTCCCTCAGCCCCAGTGTGACACCACCCCGCAAGCGGTCGACGAAGTCCCCAGGCAGGGGAGTTGAGTCCCCCCCTGTCCACACCCTCCCCCAGTAGCGCTGCAACCCATCCCTCCGACCCCCCCCCTCCTTGGGGCCTGTGGTTCCTTCGGGTGCAGGGGAGACGCTGGCAGACCTTGCAACCGTGTGCAGCGCCATCCTAACCACCACCTTTGGTGCTGCCCCACCCCCTGTGGTGGAGTCGTCCGTCCCTGTACCCACAACACCTACCCTTGCCCCTCCTGTCCCTGGTCCTTCTCCCCCACATGATGCCCCCCCCTGTGGATGGAAAGGAACTCTGAACTGTGCAGGCAAGCTAGGGGAGACGCGTCCCAATGTGTCCCCCCCCGGAATTCACATATGGACTGGCCTATGGGCCTTGTATATAGTGTACATTTCAAATCCACTCTTTTTTTATGCTGAATAAAGCATTTTGTTTTTCATTTGCACACAAATGCTTTTCTGGTATTGCTGTTGGTGCTGCTGCTCCCTGAGTTGGGGTGGTGATAATGTGTTAGGTGTCTGGGAAATGTTGTAGTGTGCTGCTCATGGGGAGGACCCTGGTATCTGCGTGCCATCACAAGGTCTCTGCAAATAATCTTTGGTCATGTAAGCTCTTACTGTATGGTGACATTGTCCCAAGGAGTGTTCCTTCCTCTGTGGCACCTGACTTCTTCCCTGCAGGGTGTTTCCCAATTGTTGTGCTGACCTGTGTCTACATTTCCTTGCTGTGTGAGGGATCCCTTCAACTTTGCCATGCCTGCTCAGCAATGTCTCCGCCTGCATCGTCTGTGCCATCCTTGATAGTCACTGTACTTGTATATGGAGTATGTTGCCATGTCTTAATGTGGACATGGTCCCTTTTCCGCACTATGCATGTGTGTACTCCCAGCCTAGCACACATGTGTTACTTGTTCTGCAGGGTATTTGGGCACCTGACTGACAATTGTGGGCATTGTATCTGTGGGTACTTCACCCTTTCCTTCCATGGGAGGCAACAACTTGTTGGCTGCCCCAGCACCTGTACATTCCTATCAGTCCTGGAATGTGGGTGACAGTGGGTGTTCCCTTAGGCTGTCTTAGTTTAGTGGGGTTTCACATGAGGATACAGTCTTGTTGCATGATCTCAGTGTGTGTATTGTGCTGCCACCGCCAGGGGTGGGTATGCATGTGTAATTTGTCATCACACCCACATGTTGTGTGTCATGCAGTGGGGGAAGGACATTCATCCTCATGGGAGTGGGACACTGCTGTCAGTGGTGTGTTGTCATGGCACTATCAACATAGTCGCACATTGTGGATGCCTTCATGCACCCATGGAGTTTTGCTAATGGGAGGATGATGTACACACCCCCATGTCTCTGTCCTCTGCTGGGAGGCCTCTGCACCCACCCCTCATATGTCTGGGCACTGCTGGGAGTGATAGGCACACACCCCTCAAATGTCTGGGCACTGCTGTGAGTGATAGGCACCAACCCCTCATATGTCTGGGCACTGCTGGGAGTCCTCTGCACCTACCCCTCATATGTCTGGGCACTGCTGGGAGTGATAGGCACCCACCCCTCATATGTCTGGGCACTGCTGGGGTTCCCCTGCACCTACCCCTCATGTGTCTGGGCACTGCTGGGAGTGATAGGCACACACCCCTCATATGTCTGGGCACTGCTGGGGGTCCTCTACACCCACCCCTCATATGTCTGGGCACTGCTGGGAGTGATAGGCACACACCCCTCATATGTCTGGGCACTGCTGTGAGTGATAGGCACACACCCCTCATATGTCTGGGCACTGCTGGGGGTCCTCTACGCCCACCCCTCATATGTCTGGGCACTGCTGGGGGTCCTCTACGCCCACCCCTCATATGTCTGGGCACTGCTGGGGGTCCTCTGCACACACCCCTCATATGTCTGGGCACTGCTGTGAGTGAAAGGCACCCACCCCTCATATGTCTGGGCACTGCTGTGAGTGATAGGCACCCACCCCTCATATGTCTGGGCACTGCTGAGAGTGATAGGCACCCACCCCTCATATGCCTGGGCACTGCTGGGAGTCCACTGCACCCACCCCTCGTATGTCTGGGCACTGCTGGGGGTCCTCTGCACACACCCCTCATATTGATAGGCACCCACCCCTCATATGTCTGGGCACTGCTAGGAGTGATAGGCACCCACCCCTCATATGTCTGGGCACTGCTGGGGGTCCTCTGCACCCACCCCTCATATGTCTGGGCACTGCTGGGAGTCCTCTGCACCCACCCCTCATATGTCTGGGCACTGCTGGGAGTCCTCTGCACCCACCCCTCATATGTCTGGGCACTGCTGGGAGTGATAGGCACACACCCCTCATATGTCTGGGCACTGCTGTGAGTGATAGGCACCCACCCCTCATATGTCTGGGCACTGCTGGGAGTCCTCTGCACCCACCCCTCATATGTCTGGGCACTGCTGGGAGTGATAGGCACCCACCCCTCATATGTCTGGGCACTGCTGGGGTTCCTCTGCACCCACCCCTCATGTGTCTGGGTACTGCTGGGAGTGATAGGCACACACCCCTCATATGTCTGGGCACTGCTGGGAGTCCTCTGCACCCACCCCTCATATGTCTGGGCACTGCTGGGAGTGATAGGCACACACCCCTATGTTTCTGTCCACTGATGTGGATCATAGCACGACACCCACCCACCCGCCCACACGCTCTGAAGGCCTGGGTACGGGCCGTACCAACATTGTTGGGGTGCCGTAGGGGTACGGCCCGTACCCAGGCCTACAGAGCGTGGGTACGGGTCGTACCACGCCTACCCCTATGTCACCCCAACAATGGTGGTATGGCCCGTACCCAGGCCTTCAGAGCATGTGGGCGGGTGGGTGGGTGTCGTGCTATGATCCTCTGCACACACCCCTCATATGTCTGGGCACTGCTGTGATTGATCGGCACCCACCCCTCATATGTCTGGGCACTGCTGGGAGTGATAGGCACCCACCCCTCATATGTCTGGGCACTGCTGGGAGTGATAGGCACCCACCCCTCATATGTCTGGGCACTGCTGGGTGTCCTCTGCACCCACCCCTCATATGTCTGGGCACTGCTGGAAGTCCTCTGCACCCACCCCTCATATGTCTGGGCACTGCTGGGGGTCCTCTGCACACACCCCTCATATGTCTGGGCACTGCTGTGAGTGAAAGGCACCCACCCCTCATATGTCTGGGCACTGCTGTGAGTGATAGGCACCCACCCCTCATATGTCTGGGCACTGCTGAGAGTGATAGGCACCCACCCCTCATATGCCTGGGCACTGCTGGGAGTCCACTGCACCCACCCCTCGTATGTCTGGGCACTGCTGGGGGTCCTCTGCACACACCCCTCATATTGATAGGCACCCACCCCTCATATGTCTGGGCACTGCTGGGAGTGATAGGCACCCACCCCTCATATGTCTGGGCACTGCTGGGGGTCCTCTGCACCCACCCCTCATATGTCTGGGCACTGCTGGGAGTCCTCTGCACCCACCCCTCATATGTCTGGGCACTGCTGGGAGTCCTCTGCACCCACCCCTCATATGTCTGGGCACTGCTGGGAGTGATAGGCACACACCCCTCATATGTCTGGGCACTGCTGTGAGTGATAGGCACCCACCCCTCATATGTCTGGGCACTGCTGGGAGTCCTCTGCACCCACCCCTCATATGTCTGGGCACTGCTGGGAGTGATAGGCACCCACCCCTCATATGTCTGGGCACTGCTGGGGTTCCTCTGCACCCACCCCTCATGTGTCTGGGTACTGCTGGGAGTGATAGGCACACACCCCTCATATGTCTGGGCACTGCTGGGAGTCCTCTGCACCCACCCCTCATATGTCTGGGCACTGCTGGGAGTGATAGGCACACACCCCTATGTTTCTGTCCACTGATGTGGATCATAGCACGACACCCACCCACCCGCCCACACGCTCTGAAGGCCTGGGTACGGGCCGTACCAACATTGTTGGGGTGCCGTAGGGGTACGGCCCGTACCCAGGCCTACAGAGCGTGGGTACGGGTCGTACCACGCCTACCCCTATGTCACCCCAACAATGGTGGTATGGCCCGTACCCAGGCCTTCAGAGCGTGTGGGCGGGTGGGTGGGTGTCGTGCTATGATCCTCTGCACACACCCCTCATATGTCTGGGCACTGCTGTGATTGATCGGCACCCACCCCTCATATGTCTGGGCACTGCTGGGAGTGATAGGCACCCACCCCTCATATGTCTGGGCACTGCTGGGAGTGATAGGCACCCACCCCTCATATGTCTGGGCACTGCTGGGTGTCCTCTGCACCCCCCCTCATATGTCTGGGCACTGCTGGGAGTCCTCTGCACCCACCCCTCATATGTCTGGGCACTGCTGGGATTCCTCTGCACCCACCCCTCATATGTCTGGGCACTGCTGGGAGTGATAGGCACACACCCCTTATATGTCTGGGCACTGCTGTGAGTGATAGGCACCCACCCCTCATATGTCTGGGCACTGCTGGGGGTCCATTGTTGGGGTGACGTAGGGGTACGCGTGGTGCGACCCGTACCCACGATCTTCAGGCCTGGGTATGGGCCGAACACCATTGTTGGTGTGACGTAGGGGTACGCGTGGTGTGCGATCCATACCCACGCTCTTCAGGCCTGGGTACAGGCCGTACCACCATTGTTGGGGTGACGTAGGGGTAGGCGTGGTGCGACCCGTACCCACGCTCTTCAGGCCTGGGTACGGGGCGTACCACCATTGTTGGGGTGACGTAAGGGTAGGCGTTGTACGACCCGTACCCACGCTCTTCAGGCCTGGGTATGGGCCGTACCGCCAATGTTGGGGTGACGTAGGGGTAGGCGTGGTACGACCCGTACCCATGCTCTTCAGGCGTGGGTACGGTGCGTACCACAATTGTTGTGGTGACGGGATGCGTCCACGTCCACTTCTGTTGTGGCGGGACGCAGGCCTTGGTGGACACGCCCCCCCCGAGTGACCCGTCCCTTGAGGTACGGTATGTACAGGGCATGTATACATTTTTCCTTGGGTGGGGGTTATGTTTCCTGCCCCTGCCCCCCACCTTTGCCCCTGGGTGTTGTTCTGACCTTCTGCGGCGTCTGCGTCGGTTCCTGTGCACCAGGTCGTAGGCTATGAGGGCCGGGATGAACCGTAGGATGGGGTCCATGGCTGTCCGTCGCGTACAGGTGCTCCTTCCTCGCAACGTCCTCAATTTCCCGGCAGTTTTTGGCTCCCGTAAAAAATGCTACGTGCGGAGTGACGTAGGCATGAATCGTACTTGCTGGTTCGTAAAACGCTGCCTGACTCCGTCCGGACGTCACGTACGCGGTGTCCCGGATCGGAATTGTGGGTATATTTTAGCCGGTCGGTGTTTTGTGCGAATCATACGGAAATGGTATTTCTGTACGAATCGTACTTGCGGGTTGGTAAGGTGGTTTTCCCGGGTACGAGTCAGACGGAGAAAACGCTCCTTGCGACGGTTCGTACCCGGGTTTTACAGGATCGGAATCGGCACCCAAATAGTCAAGAATCAGAGAATCAGAGAACATGAGTTTCATTCATATCGGCTTTTGCTTTTAATCAGTTTTCTAGGAATGTATTCACAAACTCTTGCATTTAACCACTGCATCTCTCTATGCACCAGTTGGGGCTCAGGAACTGCTAGATGTTGTGTCGAAGAAAAATTAGAATTTGCCATACTTAATCCTATAAAAGGCAGGAATAAGGTGCAAGAATCAGATGGTCTTTCGTTTTAGCTAGACAGGTGATAATCGTAGGCAGATGGAAAATTCAATATTGTTACATCCTGTAGGTCATCTGTTGTAAGAAGTGGAGAAGTTTAGATGAAGGAGGAGGTTGCTTAGTGTTTAAGCTTCTAAAGTAGACCTTGCCAGAGTAATCCCAAACAAAGGAGGAACATCAGTGGCATAAACAGTTCACACTGTGCTCCTCTTCACTGTAAAGGAAGCAGTCTGGAATTTCAGATCACGTAAGCAAAAACCAGATCCAGGTGAGCTTGTGAAAGCACACACTATTTAAATCATGGAGCACTACAATGCCAGTGTAGTGTCCTAAATGTGCAATACCTCTACTCTCTGACTAATCTCAAACCTCATTCCACTACTATGATCTTTAAAATAACCCTTTCTATACGCTTTCCTCCTCTGTCCCTCCTCAGCTCACCTCAAACCTCATTGTATGATTATAATCTCCAACACAACCCTTTCTTAATTCTGCCCTCATGTATCCCTCCTTTGACTCATCACAAACCTCTTTTGAATACTATAATCTCTCTAATCCCTTTCTAGAGACTCTTTTCTCCTCCATCTCTCCTTTTTACTCATCAAAAACTTTATCTTACTACTATGATCTCCCAAAAAACACTTTTTAGACTCTTACCTCTTCTATCCCTCCATTATCCTATTCAAACCAACTAACAGGCTTCCACGTCCTCTGCTCAACTTAACTCCTATTTCCCTATCCTAACCCATCCCTAATCCTTTTTGGGTTCTATGTAGCGTATTACTCACTGAAAAGTGCTTCAATTACAATGAAAATAATTGTTATTAAATGTTTTAATATTGTTTTGTATGGGGAGTTAATTAGGTAATAATTAATTAGCAATTTTTTTCAATGTACTATTAATTATTTAATTGAATATTAATTATGTAAACTGTGCATTAATCATATATTTTAGTTATATTTCAGTGTAGGCTGTGGGTTTGTAGGCGTATAGAGTAATGAGTTAATTAAGTAGTAATTAATTATCAATTTATTATTCATTATTGAATGAATTATTTACTGTCTATATTATGTGATACTGATTTATTTTAGTTATATTTTAGTTGTGGGTTTCTAGGTTTGTATGGGTATATAGTGGCAAGTTAATTAAGTCATATAGAGGTAACCATTATTTATAATTGAAAAATTATAATTGAATTGTTCATGATTGTTTTCAATTGGTTAATTGCTGTTTATATTTGTAATATATATATTTATATTAAGCAGTTATGTTTATATTAAGAGTTTTATATTTTTTCTCAATTCATAGGGTTCTTCAAATATGTAATGTGTTTGAAGTGAAGTAGTTTACTTACTGTTCCTTAGACTGAAGGGTGAAAAGTAAATTTAACCTCTCCTAAGTCCAACACTTTCCCTACTGTTGCACAGACTGGAGTGGGAATAGTAAATCTTTCCCCTTCGAAGTCCAGTGTTTTTCCTACTGTTGCTCAGAGTGGAGTGGGAATAGTAAATAATACTCCTCTAAAGTCCAAAACTTGTCCTACTATTGCGCTGTTTGGAGTGGGAATAATACATGTAACCCCTTTGAAGTCCTACACTTTCTCTACTGTTGCATACACTGTAGTGGTAATAATAAATCTATTATTCTCTGACTTTAATACTTTTCCTAATAGTGGTTGAATATGTTTATTATTCATAATTGTTTATAATTTGGATCATGTATTATTTGTTTATTTTGTTTATATTCTTGCTTTTATTTAGAATGTGTTTGTAAATTTTTTTTCCGTTTTTTAAGATGTTATTTGTTTAGTAATTCATTTAATATCAATATTGTTTATGTATATTATCTACTGGCGGTCGCCAGTAGATAGTTATAGTTAGGACCGTGTTTCCATAGGAAATCTGAAAATTCTATTTTGAATAACTTTGGCGCCGGTTGACGAATCCTCGCGAAAATTTCAAAACTAATGGGGCGCTCCGCTCAGCTCCTACCCTGAAAGTCTCGGGGTGATTCGTCAAGCGGGGGCCGAGAAAAAAGGGGGGTCCCAAAACGCATTTTCCCCATGCATTTTTCCATAGGACCTTTAGTCGAAGGTACAGCCCGAACGGCTGAACAGAATTACTTGAAATTTGGCAGAGAGGTAGTCCTCAGGTCAGGGAAGTGCCTTTTGCAGGTCTTGTGTCAATCTGTTCAGTAGTTCCTGAGAAAATAGCATTTAAAAGCATATTCATATCTATAAGCGCGCACCGTGCGCGCACCGTAAGCGTACGGTGCGCGCACCCTAACGTGCGCGAGCGTAATTCTGATTGGTTGTTATATGTCTGTAAACATTCGAATCGGTCGAAATCAGGAAGTGTCAGCCGCCATTTTGTCTGTCACACTGAAAAGGAAAGGTGGAGAACGTGAAAAGGGGGCAGGGTAGGGAGTTCCTGACCCCCTAGCGTTTGTCAGGGGGTCACAGTGGGACCCCGAAGGGCAAAAAAAAAGATTTTAATTTTTTTTAAAAACTTGCGAGGTGCGCGCTCCGTGCGCGCACAGCAAAATTAAAAAAAATATATATTTAAAAAAAAGATTAAGTGTTTGGATGTTGGTTGGCTCTAAAAAGAGCCGTTGTGTTCATTGAGTGTTTTTTGGTACCTACAAGTAAGTACCGATGCAGAGTCTAAAGTTCAAGAGGAAGACTCTGTTCCCTTCATCATTGAAATGTACACGGTCTCCTCTATAAATGCCTTGCATGTTGTAACGCAAGTTGTTGTGGTATATAGAACCCATACCATAGTCTCTGAGGAAAGCAGAAACAGACTTATTGACGTGCTTTCTTGCTTTGTCAATCTGCGGACAATGTTGGTAGGACCAGTTCCACTTTTGCCTTTGGCATATATTAGAATATACAAAGGCAGTTTGTGGAAAAAGTGACATCAATTGCACAAAGGTGTCCTTAATAAGCATTTCCAGACCTACCCCAGTTAAAGTGCCTAGGTCATTTCCACCACAGTGCACAATAATAAGGTTAGGCTGTGGGAGATGTAGAAAGGTTTTCACCAAAGGCATTAATTGGTGCCACTTTAACCCTCTCTGACCAATCCATTTAATTTCTACATTTGGCAAAGCAAGATCTTTCACAATACCTCTTTTTTCTGCAAACTTTTCACTCCAGAAGACATAGCTGTGCCCTATAATCCACACTGTGAACATCTTACAAGGAGATCTGGATGCACTGAGAAGGTGTCTTTCAGTAGAATGGCAATATGAAAAGAAAGATAGTTGTAAAATGGAGGCTTACATACTTTTTTCAAAATAAAAAGAAATCATTGGCTGTTTCAGACCATACAACACTAAAAACTAGGCTGTATGTTTAAATTTTTAAAAACATGTTTTGTATTGGTTCAGAAAAATGTGTTCCCACAGAACATTAGTTTGGATTTGCTGTTAGGTTTGAAAAGTCAAGCACTCTTGCTCTTTGGATTTGTAACATTGTGTTCTTAACTTCTGACCTCTCTGCTCACACCAGTGTTCCATGAGCTGTTGCTATGGTAGCAGGTAGAAGTCATGTTGGGGGAAGGGATCATTTGGAAAAGGGTTGAAATTTGCAACCAATAGAAATGTGTGATTCCATTTGAAAAAATGTGGGAAACACTGTGATTTGAAGTTAACATGTATATGTGTGAAAAAAGAGAGGGAAACATTGCCATTTACTGGTTCTGCTGAGAGGTGTACAGTTCAGAGATTCTGGCTCTGATAATCTGCTGTGTGAGTGGCACATTTCTTTCTCAACTAACTACTTTTAAAGGTGAGTTATGAATTTGAGAGGGGATGTATGTGGTGTAGTTGGATATAAATAATAGAAATGTGATTCTTCTTATAAAGTTGTGTTTTACATTTTATTTTAAGTAAGATATTTAACTGCCTTGAACATGTCAGATATTATGGAGTATGTCTTCAGCATAAGTTAAGGTGTACTGGTATCAACCAAAAAAACTGTTTTGTGCCTAGACTCACACCATGAGTCTGTCTTTACACAGGAATTTTTCACAGAGATTTAATTTGTGTTGCTGTTGCTCTGTTTGACTTGCACTAGCAGGAAAGGGGCAGCTTGTTTTCAAGAACTGTGATCGTTAGCATTCAGCAGAAATCCCTTTCTCACAAATGAGAGGCAAATGCAAACACATTTGAAAATAGCATGGTACATTTTCCTACCACTTTAAAAGTTGTGTTTTACATTTTATGTTAAGGAAGATATTTAACTGCCTTGAACATGACAGATATTATGGAGTATGTCTTCACCATAAGTTAAGGTGTAATGGTATCACCCAGGAATACTGTTTTGTGCCTAGAATCACACCATGCGTCTGTGTGCACACAGGAATTCTTCTCAGAGATTTAATTTGTGTTGCTCTTGCTCTGTTAGACTTGCAGTTGCAGGAAAGGGGCAGGTTGTTTTCAAGAACTGTGATGGTTAGCATTCAGCAGAAATCACTTTCTCAGAAATGAGAGGCAAATGCAAACACATTTGAAAATAGCATGGTACATTTTCCTACCACTTTAAAAGTTGTGTTTTACATTTTATGTAATGGAAGATATTTAACTGCCTTGAACATGTCAGATAATATGGAGTATGTCTTCTCCATAAGTTAAGTTGTACTGGTATCAACCAAAAAAACTGTTTTGTGCCTAGACTCACACCATGAGTCTGTCTGTACACAGGAATTTTTCACAGAGATTTAATTTGTGTTGCTGTTGCTCTGTTTGACTTGCACTAGCAGGAAAGGGGCAGCTTGTTTTCAAGAACTGTGATGGTTAGCATTGAGCAGAAATCACTTTCTCACAAATGAGAGGCAAATGCAAACACATTTGAAAATAGCATGGTACATTTGCCTACCACTTTAAAAGTTGTGTTTTACATTTTATGTTAAGGAAGATATTTAACTGGCTTGAACATGTCAGATATTATGGAGTATGTCTTCACCATAAGTTAAGGTGCAGTGGTATCACCCAGAAATACTGTTTTGTGTCTAGAATCACACCAGGAGTCTGTCTGTACAGAGGAATTTTTCACAGAGATTTAATTAGTGTTGCTGTTGCTCTGTTTGACTTGCACTAGCAGGAAAAAGGCAGCTTGTTTTCAAGAACTGTGATGGTTAGCATTGAGCAGAAATCACTTTCTCACAAATGAGAGGCAAATGCAAACACATTTGAAAATAGCATGGTACATTTGCCTACCACTTTAAAAGTTGTGTTTTACATTTTATGTTAAGGAAGATATTTAAGTGCCTTGAACATGTCAGATAATATGGAGTATGTCTTCACCATAAGTTAAGGTGTACTGGTATCAACCAGAAATACTGTTTTGTGCGTAGAATCACACCATGAGTCTGTCTGTACACAGGAATTTTTCACAGAGATTTAATTTGTGTTGCTCTTGCTCTGTTAGACTTGCACTCGCAGGAAAGGGGCAGCTTGTTTTCAAGAACTGTGATGGTTAGCATTCAGCAGAAATCACTTTCTCACAAATGAGAGGCAAATGCTAACACATTTGAAATTAGCATGGTACATTTTCCTTCCACTCCCGCAATGGGTGAGGTAGATCCTACATGTTCAAAACTCCAATTAACCTTTACCACACATGTACTCTTACATACATCTCTGCAGTCTTCATGCAGTTGTGCAAGCGTCCATGCAGATCTGTGTTGCACCTGACAATACATGGTCTCCAGAAGCACGCCCTTAGCACACAGACAGGTGCTTCTCCTGCACTCTCATGCTTACTATTCAGCTCTGTGTGGTATTTCAGATAGCAGTGTGTAATGCTAACACATTCAACGTCACCAAGGCTCATTTCCTTTGCTCTACTCTAATCACTCACCCTGTAACACATGCTGATGGTCTCAAGTAGCTGTTAGGACGTGTACTCTTTTCTGCCTCTTTAAAATATAAGGAAAATGTGTCAGGCTGCCATAGTAATTATGACTTACTCTTCCACAGTAGTAAATGTGCTTTGAAATTGCCAAACTAAAATCGTTTTTTGCCTAGAATCACACCATGAGTCTGTGTGCACTCAGGAATTGATGTTACAGATTTAATACGTGTTGCTCTTGTTCTGTCAGACTTGCAGTTGTAGGAAAGGGACAGGTCATGTGATAGGATTTGAAAAGCTCTGAAAAAAAATGGTAATGTATTAAAATTACATAAAGGTATTTTTTTTTTAGTTTCTTTCAGGTATTGCTGAACAACAGTGAAATTAATTAAAGATGCCTATAAAGTCAAGAAAGAGAAAAGAACAGCAACAACATCTATATTTGAAGAAAATTGGACCAAAAAAAATTGTTGAAGAACCTCATGTTGGAAAAAAGAAAAAGACTTCTGGTAAGCAGACTAAGGATTTTTTTAAAAATATCTTCAAACAAAGAAAAAATGTTAAGAAAATATGCACTGCAAATAGTGTTTCAAGTACAAAACAACAACAGAGTCGACAGAAAATACGAAAAGCCAATGTTGAATCAGAAGTAAGAAAGAGTGACTTAACACGAAAAATAGATTTTAAAAACATTCGTAGAAAAATGTTTCAGAGAAGAGTGATGTTAAATTTGCTAAAGGATGTGAAAAAATGTAAGAAGTAAACCAAATTTTATAAAAAAAAGAAATATATTGAAAAAATTGTTTCTAAGGCTTTGGAAATAAAACGAAAACTATTCATTTTAATTTTGAACAGGATGCGTAGATTAGAAAAATTAGTAAAAGCAATGAAGTCACAAAGCAAAAGGAAAAGAGTAGTGAAAAAAAATAACTTTTGTAAAGTGTTCTTAGGAGAATGGAAGCATAGTTCAAGTACTGAGCCATTTTTTAATGAAGAGAGTTATCTTCAAAATAATAGTTTGTTGCATGCAGTTGACACCAATGGTCGAGCTTATGAAGTTAAAGATGGTTGTGTAACGGAAAAGGAGAAAATGGTTCCAAGAAATGAGGAAGAAGTGTTAGCTGGTGAGGTTATGGGGAGACGTCCTAAAGCCCCAGTGTACACTTGGAATTGTAGTAGTATTTGCACTGTGCGACAGGAATCTATTGATAAATTACGTGACTTCCTAAGACAATATAGTAAAAAGAGTGTTAAACAGAAGATTAAGGTGCTTCAAAGACTAGACCCATGCAGAGTGAGAGAGAATACTGGTTTGCAAGGACATTCTCTTGCTTTTCTATCTAGGAAAGTTTGCCAAAGTGTTTTTCACCATTTTAGGATGCTGGCTGTTCATCATACTGAAATGAGAAAGTTTGTGAGAACATTGTATTTTGCTAAAAGTCCAGCACTAAAGTTAAATGAGTTGAATAGTGCTCTGTTCCGTGGATCTGTATCAGATGTAGTGAAGGTTACTGATGATATTCAGTTTTGTTACTTTGGTCCAGAGCAAGAAAGTGCAGGAAATGACACAGTTATTGAGGAAAATGTGGAAGAGAATGTAAAACTCACTGTTAGTAAAATTTTGGAGATAACATGACAAAATTTGCTATCATCTCTAATGAAAGACCAAATATTACTTGTATTTGTTGCCGGAGAAGCCATTACAAAATTCAAACAAGGAATGTTGATCTGTATAAAAAAAGTGAAAATGAAGATAATTATAAGTGGAAGGATTTTGCAACATATATATATTTCTGGAAAATTGTTTTGATTTGGGTGAAGATCAGCGTATTTGTAAATACTGTTATAACAAGTTAGAAGAAAATAGAATGCCAGCCAGAGCTGTACATAATAATTTAGAATTGGTTGATATTCCTGCAGAACTTTCTGATTTAAATACGTATGAGTCTATACTCATTCAATGTGTGCATCCGTTTCAGACCATAGTGCGTATGGAGCCAAAAACAGGTAAATTACCTCCTTCGGATTTACAAAGAAGTTTAAAAGGAAGAGTTGTCTATTTGCCATTGGATTTGGAAAAAAATATGGAAACAATTGATGCAGATAGATTGGAAACTGAACCATTAGTTATTCTGGTTAATGGAGTACCAACAAAGAATAAGAAAATTTGGCAGGAGCTGGTAGATGTACGAAAAGTACAAAGAGCAAATTTATATTTGAAAAGAAATAATAAATGGTATGAAACAATTTATATGGATGAAGATGAAGATGTTTTACTAGCAGACTCAGGAATAATAGCTGGGCAAATTGAAAAAGTGATAAGTCAAAAGAAGAAGAAATGTATGAACATTTCAGCATACATCCTCTTCATTCTAAAGAAGTTATGGGAAACACTATTGATCTGTTTCAGATGAAAAAAGCACAAGGAAGTCCCGTGAGTGTATGGGAGGAGAGCTTGGAAGCTCGTTGTTTTCCCCAGCTGTTTCCTACAGGAAAAGGTGGACGATATGATGAACGTCCAGTACAGATTCCTGCTTCCGAGTATCGGACTACAAGATTATATGCAGAAGATCCAAGATTTCGTCAAAGTATTCCTTATTTGTTCCATCTTTTATTTGAAAGTGACTTGTCTGCACTATCTTATGCAGTAAATCACATTTTAAAAACTATCTACATAATGTGTCTACAAAGGATTTTATGAACAAAGTGCAACAGCAAGATGATCATTTGGAATCTCAATTGATAAATTTGATGGCTTGTCAGCGAGGAACTAATGAATATTGGTACCGATGCCATGGAGAATTGAAATGTATGTTACGGAATTTAGGAACTCCTACATGGTTCCTTACCCTAAGCTGTGCTGAGTACGCTTGGTATGATTTACTGGATTTTCTTCGAGAGGCAAATTCAAATATTGAAAACATCCAATACAAGACAGCAGGAGAATTGTGCTCATTGGATCCGGTTAATGTTTGCAGATATTTCAATCATAGATTTGAGGCTATGATGTCCTTCATCTGCAATAAAAAAAAATCCACCTCTTGGAGAAGTTGTGGATTTCTTTTGGAGAAAAGAGTACCAAGCAAGAGGTGCACCTCATATTCATATGCTGTTGTGGATCAAGGATGCCCCAAAATTTGGAACAGATTCTGATGATGCAGTTTTATCATTCATTGAAGAATATGCAACATGTGCTATACCTAAAAGCACACAAGAAAAAAACTTAAAAGAGCAAGTTTTACGTTTCCAAAGACATCGGTGTGGAAAATACTGTCGACGAAAGTACAAGAGTAAAGATAAATTCTACACAAAATGTCGATTTGGATTTCCACGACCTGTTCTTTCAAAAGGAAGAGTAAACAGTTTTATGTCAGCTGTGCAACATACTATTACAAGAAAATCGCCTAAGAATACCTACAACCTAAGAAGAAAAGAAGAGTCAAAATAAATGACTACCACCCGGTCATTTTATCCATGTGGAATGCTAACATGGATATACAGTATGTTGCTGACAATTCTATTGCTGTTGCTCGGTATGTCACATCTTACATCACTAAATCTGAGAAAACGGAATTGAAAGAAATGTGGGAAGAGATTTCTCACGAGAAGACTGTCAGTAAAAAGCTATACAGTTTCAGTTTAAAGATGTTATCGCATCGAGAAATTGGATCCTACGAATGCTCAGATAGATTATCATCTGCAAGTCTGTACTCCAAATCCAGAAGAATAATTTGGGTAAGTTTAGGCCTTGCAGGAATGAGAAATCGGGTACTGAAATCTGTTCGAGAAATTGAATATTTAGCAGAGAACGAACTTGAAAGTACAGACATTTTAAGAACAAACATGTTGGACACATATTACCCACAAAGAAGTCATCATCTTGAGAACATGTGTCTATATGAAGTGCTGCAGAACTACATTTATAAACGGAATACTACGGAAGACATCAACAATGGAAAATATAAAGTCACTGGTGAGGAAGGATGTTTGGTAAAACAAACAAAAGGAAGTTTGATTAATCACCGGAAGCTGAGTTGTGACACTACTGACAAAAAGGAATTTTACTACTTGGCAATTTTACAGCTGTTTAAACTATAGCGTTCAGAGGACGAACTACTTGGAGATTTTCAGAGCTATGAAGATTCCTTTAATGCTTGCAAAGATAGCATAGAATGCAGTACTTTCTCAACTTATGTTCAAATGTTAAATGAAGAAATTGAACAAGAAGCAACAATTGCAGCTGAAGTAGCTAGAGACAGTTCTCAAGACAGTCAAAGTTCTGGGACGTTCAGTCAAGATCCTCTAGGACAACCAATCGTAGAAAATGAAGCTGCAATAGCCATGACTGAAGTCGAAACAGCTATGAATCAAGCTCAGGAAGATTTAAAAAACTTACCAAATATGGAACAACAACTGAATGATGAACAACAACAAATTTATGAGGAAGTAAGAAAAAAAATTGATCATGGATTACTACATGAAAATAAAGAGTGCTCATGCACATCGTTTGATCAGAATGTATGTGAGTGGACAAGCCGGAACTGGAAAAAGTTTCTTGATTAAAGTAATTAGAAGCTACCTACAGCAAAAAACAGATTCAACTTTGTCTTGTGTTGTTACTGCTCCAACTGGGTTAGCAGCATATAACATAAAAGGAATTACCCTCCATCGTTTGCTAATGTTACCAGTAGAGCACGAGAACAAAATACAATACCACAAGCTAACAGGAGAAGCATGTTTTGAAGTTGCAAAAGAGTATTGAAAAAAATGAAAGTTCTCATCATTGATGAGGTAAGCATGGTATCAAACTTAATGCTTGCCTTTGTGCATTTAAGAATGCAGCAAATTCTAAAGACAAACTATGACGTGCTATTTGGAGGAAAACATGTAATCGTTTTTGGAGATCTTCTGCAGCTTACTCCAGTTAAAGGACAACCAGTTTTTCAAACCCTTACACATGAAGACACGAAAAAGTCATTAGGAAGTATAGGTAATGTGAATATTTGGACATACTGTAAGTATAAAGAAATAATTACCAATATGCGGCAAGCCAATGATGAGGATTATGCAAGTATTCTCAAATATATCAGAATTGGACTACTCACAGAACATGGCAGAAAAGCTTTACAGAGTCGATTGCTATGTAATGTGTTTCCAACAGAACAAATAGTTCCAGAGAAAATATACAAGAAAATTGCTGGAAAAAATACTGTAATCTGCTTAATGCCAACACTACATGAATGCTCTATATTCAATCAAGAACTTTTAAAATTGGAAAATGAAGACATTGTCAAACTGGAAGCTGTGGATAAAATACAACATGAAGGAATAACTATTATATTGACAAACAAATTGACAAGTAAATTGGATTCTCTAGAGAAAAACATCTCGAAAACAGCCAGTTTAGAAAAGAATCTTTATGTATGCATGAACTGTCGAGTAATTTTAAGACGTAATTTGGATGTAGAGAAAGGTTTAGTGAACGGAGCTATGGGTAAAGTTGTGGGTTTTGTTAATTACCAGAAAAAAGTTGAAATTGAATTTTTAAAAATAAAATTTGATCAGATTGAAGAGGTTAAAGACATTTGTCGTTGTTCAGTTCGTTTCTTGCTTGTGAAAGACATATATGTACGTAGGAAGCAGTTTCCATTTTCTCTAGCATATGCAGTAACTATTCACAAATCTCAAGGATTAACTGTAGATAGCGCATTTGTAAACATCTACTGTGTTTAAAGAAGGTATGGCATATGTTGCTTTGTCACGCGTGAAAAAAATATCTGGTTTGTGCATGATAGACTTTGATGACTCAAAAGTAAGTGCTGATGCAAACTGTGTAAAGGAGTATAATAGATTAAGAAGAAGCTATGCTCCTCATTTAGGTTAGTATCCTGTGTTTGAAAAACGTGTTGTATGTCGGAAAAGGAGAATTGAGAATATCTGTAATGAGGATGTACAGAAGAGAAGACAAAAGGAGAGTGATGTGATTCCAAGCAAAAAGAAAAAGGACAATGTTGAAGAGGTTGTTGGTTGTCATTTTGAAAATAGCTCTGGTGTCAACTGCTACGCTAATGTAGTGCTGAATGTTGTATTTTATCTTGAAAGTTTGCAAGAGCAGATAATACTAAATCATGGAAAAAGATTCTGTTCTCTGCTGAGTCTCCTTTATGAGACGCTGAGTAATGATAAAACTAAAATAGAACGTGCTTCTGATGTTAGAAATCTTTTAGATGTATGTTCAGGATGTACACAGTTTACTCAAAATGTCCAGCAAGATGCACAGGAATTTTTGATGTATATGCTTATGGTACTGGAAGATGAAGGGGTAGAAATAGAAAATATGTTTGGTCTCTCTTATAAATGGGAACATAGTTGTGAAAACTGTTTGAACACATGCAGCTCTAATGTTGATTCTGAAAGGTTCATATATTTAACATTACCAGAGAGTAAATCAGTGACTTTTAGTAAATTAGTTAAAGATGCCAATCACAGCATGGAATGTTCTCAATGTAAATCAGACATGTTTTCAATGTTATTTTTAAATAAATATGGACAGTATGTAATTTTAATGATGCAACGTTGTAGAGCTGATGGTACAAAATTGGACACTTTAATAAAGAAGTTTACAGGACATCAATTATCAATATCTGGAAAAACTTTTGTTGTAGTTGCAATAATTTTTCATGATGGACCTTCTATAACTTCTGGTCATTACACAGTTTATCTTAAATGTGAAAAAGGATGGACACTGTGTAATGATTCTCAATTGATTTTCAAGCAATGTTTGCCTTATGATTTACCAAATTGTTACTTAATTTTTCTAAAACCAAAATTTTAGATACAAATTGCACCATCTGAACAAACCATTATTGCGATTTTATTGGATTACCATTGGATATTTCATCAAAAAACAATTTAAAAATTACCATTTGGCCTCATGGAAAGGTAAAAATTTCTCTTGTGGACTTCTTTGACAGATATTATTTTGGTGTATGTGCTTAAGCAACAAGATTTACAGACGATATTTATTGCAAAAAGTTATTGTTCTTACAATATATTTTTATTAAATATGTTACATTTCTATAAAGGTATGTTTTACTGAGAAGAGATTCTGGGCTTTTCTTAAACAATCTTTCAGATTGTTAATTTTTTTGCCTGCTGTTAAGTGATGAATGTAATTGGTTTCACAATTTGCAGTGAAATTCAATATATTCTGAAAACAGCAAAAAAAGGGCAAAAAATTACTTTGTTAAATATGAAAATATGTGTACTGTATTCTAAAATGTATTATTAAATATTAATACTTTTTTTCTTTTTTTTCAGATCGAGAAAGAAAATTTAGGAAAATAAATCCTTTTTTCTAGCAATTAAAAAAAAACATTTATTTATAATTAATTTATTTTGTTGGTCAGGTAAGTTTGAAATATCTGTATTTCTCACCCCTTTACTTTCATGCTCCCTTTTTTTCACTTTTCCTCACTCTGCTTTTCTCATTCCCCTTGTGGTCCCTCAAGGATCATGAAGGGTGAAAAAAACATTTTATTTTTTAAAAAAACACAAGGGGTGCGTGCACCGTGCGCGCACGGCGGCAAAAAAAATAAAAAAAATGATAAAAAAAATTTAAGAGGTAAGGTGGCTCTAAAAAGAGCTGTTGTGTTAATACAGGGACAGAGGAAGGAAAGAAAGGCAATATTATAAGGTGCCGCACTTGTGCTGCTGTATCTTATTATATATTAGGGGAATACTGGACTCCCCAAAAGCAATAAGAGCATAGCAAGTATTGCACCTTATATGTACACTCTGAAACCGTGGGTAAATGTCCAGAGGAGCAGAAGAGGGTGACGCTCACACCGCAGAGGAAGTGCTTGGCTGAGCTGCCGATGATGTACTCGGCTGAGCTTCTGAAGATGTGCTCGGCTGAGCTGCTGGAGGGGTTGCTCTAGTAGCTCGAGCAAAAGTCGCAGGATGTACATCCCTAATGTGCCTGAACATAGTGAAGATACTAAAAGAGTACTTCTTCTTAGGATCTCCTCTAGATAAGACACGCCCACAAAGTTTGCAGGTGACTAATGGAGCATTGACTTTCTTCTGCCCCTCTGGAAATGTAAAATATTGCCAGACAAAATAATCTTTCTGTTTCCTCTGTCTCTGTCTGATAAGGCTATCCTGCTCAATCCCAGAAGATGATTGCTGCTCTGCCATTGTATCACAAAAACAGTTCAGCTCCTTCTCCCAGGGAATCAGAAGAAATAATGAGGGGAATGGATGTGGTGTTAGAAGTTTCTGGAAATGAAACTACTTTAAACCAATGAAAAGTGTTGTTTCTTGATCATATGACTTACCGTGCACGCAACGTACGCTTACGGTGCGCGCACGGTACAAGTACGCATGCGCGTACGTAAGACTTGCGCATGCGTGTAAAGAGCACGCGCATACGACGCACGCGCGCATGCGCATTAGGGCACGCGCGCATGCGCATATGGCGGTCCCGCGTAAGGAGTATGCGCGCATGCTCAAAAAGAAAACGCACACATGCGCGTATAGAGCCCGCTCGTACGCATCGCACACGAAGTACGCATACGTACATAAATCGCGTACGCATGTGCACACGGAGCACGTCCGCATGCAAAGTACGTGCGCGCACTGTACTTGTACCGTACCGTGCGCGCACCGTAAGCTTACGGTGCGCGCACGGTAAAAATCCATAAAAAAAACCCAATGTTTAGAGGTTTATAGAAGATATTAACTATGCTGTTCAACTATATCTAAACATTTTTTTAAAAAAGGTGAGCCATTCCATATTGCAGGATACAGTAAATCTATAATTATATACATAGGTAGCATATTGTTAAAAAAACAAATAAAAAAAATAAAAAAAAATAAAAAATTAGCATTTAAAAAACCTTGCAAATTCACAGAAAAAACCATAGGTTTCACACACGTTATAGTTAGGAATTAGCATTTAAAAAACCTTTGAAATTCACTGAAAAAACCATAGGTTTCATACACGTTATAGTTAGGAATTAGCATTTAAAAAACCTTGCAAATTCACTGAAAAAACCATAGGTTTCACACATGTTATAGTTAGCTGGACATTTCGCTCGTAAAAAACCAATGAAATTCCCCCGTTATAGTTAGTTCAGCTAACTATAACTCGCGCGCCCGCAATCCACTGCTGATGACGTCACATATTACATCACTCATGACATGGTCAGTGACATCACTCATGACATCACTGATGACATCTCAAATGACATCACTGATGACATCACTGATGTTGTCATCCATGTGATATATTACCACATTTTCTCACACCCTATCATAACCTTTCAAACACCGACTGAAAATTTCAGAGTTACATTCTCAAAACCATACGTACTCCAATACCAATAACTAGATACTCACTTATTAACTCTTATGTCTACATGCAAATCCACTCATTCACCTGTACAGTCACTCATACTTACAGTCACTCCATACAAGACTACCATATGTATTTAGACACCTATATAGACACTCAGACACCGCCAATCATCCATTGAGGTACTAACACACCTACTCAGTCGTGTAAGTAATTAAACACAGTCAAATTTACTCACCTATACAGTTAAACACAGTCAAGTTAACTAACTCATAAAAATAGTACCACATTCTTACGCTCTTATAGAATCATTGATACAAGCACACACTCATCCATACAGTCACTCTCACAATCACACACTCTCACATCTACCCACTTATATACTCTTACACGCATATATACTGCCTTTCACATATGTAGTTAGTCACAAATGTACCACTGAGATATACATTCAATCCCTAACACACCATACTCACTTAACCATACAGTCCCTCACAGATGCACTCTTAAAACCATGCACCCATAGAATCACCCACTCACACATCTATGCATAGAGTCACACACACCCTACCCGCACAAACAATCAGGAACCTATACAATAAATAACTTAAATAGACACTTATATAGGTATTCACAAAACCATGCCGCCAATTATACACCAACATACAGACACAAACAAAAAATTTACACAGTTTAGTCACTAGTCTGCAGTAAGATACATTTAATGACTCACTTATAGAGTCAGTTACGCACCACAGAAAATCATCCATTTACATACTTGTACACCCACTCATTCTTCAACAGGCCTTTCCCTATATATATTAAACATATTAAAATTCATAAGCAATACATACTCAATGGATGACGTCATCAGTGATGTCATTTGAGATGTCATCAGTGATGTCGTGAGTGATGTCACTGACCATGTCATGAGTGATGTAATATGTGACGTCATCAGCAGTGGATTGCGGGCGCGCGAGTTATAGTTAGCTGAACTAACTATAACGGGGGAATTTCATTGGTTTTTTATGAGCGAAATGTCCAGCTAACTATAACATGTGTGAAACCTATGGTTTTTTCAGTGAATATATATATATATATATATATATATATATATATATATATATATATATATATATATATATATATATATATATATATATAAATTTCCTACTGGCAGTCGCCAGTAGGTAGTTATATTTAGAACCTAGTTTCCATAGGAAAACAGTTTTTTGTTTTGCCAATATCTTGAATGTTCGTGAAATTTTCCCAAATATACAGCCGTTCCGCTCAGTTTGTGTGTTGAAAGTTTCGTGGTGATTCGGCAAGCAGGGGCCAAGAAAAAAGGGTGGTCCCAAAGAACGCTTTCTCCACGTTCTTTTCCATTGGAAACTTTATTACAGGCGACAGCCTGACCTGCTGAACGGAATTACACCACATTTGGCAAAAAGGTAGGTCTTGGTTTAGAATGAGCCCTCTTTTTTTCTCGGTAACCGAGTCACAAGAAAAAGGGTGAACCAAAGATAAAAAACATGAAAAGGGGGCAGGGTAGAAACTCCCTGACCCCCTTGGCCTGCTCAGGAGGTCCCCTAGGGTCCAAAAAAGCATTTTTCTTTTTTTTTTTTAAATCGACAGAATTCGCGCTGGGTGAGCGAATCCTCCTGAGAAAATAATTAAAAAATGAATCACGGGTTTCAGGGATGTTATAGTTAGTTGGATATTTCACTCGTACAAAACCAGAGAAATTTGGCCGTTATAGTTAATTAAGCTAACTATAACTCGTGCCCCCGCAATGCATTGCTGATGATGTCACATATTACATCATTCATTACATGGTCAGTGACATCACTGATGACATCACTGATGACATCTCAAATGACATCACAGATGACATCAATGATGACATCATCCAGTAACTGTGTGTTTCAGTAAAGATTAAATATATTTGTATATATATATGCCAAGGTGTATTGAAGAATGAGTGGGTGTATAAGTGTCTGAATGGATAATTTTGTAGGTGCGTGCCTGTATAAGTGAGTGATTAAACGTGTCTTACTGAATGCATAGGTTCATGACTAAACTGTGTGAATGTCTGTATCAGTCTGTCAGTTGGTGTGTAAGCGGCTGCAAGGGTTGGTGAGTAGCTACATGAGTGTTATGGGTTATTTATTGGTTTTCTGAGTATCTGTATGGGTGCCTGAGTGTCTGTGTGGGTGGATGGGGGTGTGTGACTCTGCGCATAGATGTGTGAGTGGGTGATTCACTGGATGTATGGGTTCAAGAGTGTATCTGGGAAGGGTTGTATGGGTTTGTGAGTGTATGTATGGGTGTGTTGGTGAGTGAATGGATGTCTCAGTGGTACATGTGTGAATAACCACATATGTGAAAGGCAGTACATGTGATTGTTGGAATATAGAAATGACTATATGTGAGAATGAGTGATTGTGAGAGTGGCTGTATGGATGAGTGTGTGCTTATATCAGTGATTGTATAAGAGAGTAAGTCTGTGTTAGTATCTGTATGAATAAGTGAGGTGATGTGTGTATAACTGTATAGGTGAGTAAATGGGAGTGTGATTGATTCTTTGCTTGACTGACTAGGTGTGTGAATAACTCTATGGATGAGTGGTGGTGTGTGAGTGTCTGTATTGGTGTATGAGTGCAAGTGATAGTGCTGTATTGGTGAGTGACTGCATGTATGAGTGACTGTATACGTGAATGAGTGGATGTGTGGGTAGACCTAGGAATCAGTGAGTGGGTATGTAGTTACAGGTTTTGGTGTGCCTATGGCTTCGAAAATGGTAGTCTGTATTTTAGAGTGGGTGTATTAAAGGTTATATTAGGGTGTGAGGAGGTGTATCAGATTATCACGTGGATGATGGCATCAGTGATGTCATCAGTGATGTCATTTGAGATGTCATCAGTGATGTCACTGACCATGTCATGAATGATGTAATATGTGATGTCATCAGCAGTGCATTGCGTGGGGCGAGTTATAGTTAGCATAACTAACTACAATGGCTGAATTTCTCTGGTTTTGTATGAGTGAAATGTCCATCTAACTATAACGTCCCTGAAACCTATGTTTTTTTTAGTGAATATATATATGTTTATATATATGCATATATATATATTATATGTGTGTGTGTGTATATATATATTCACTGAAAAAACCATAGGTTTCAGGGGTGTTATAGTTAGCTGGACTTTTCACTTGTACAAAACCATTGAAATTCCCCCGTTATAGTTAGTTCAGCTAACTATAACTCGCGCGCCCGCAATGCACTGCTGATGACGTCACATATTACATCACTCATGACATGGTCAGTGACATCACTCATGACATCACTGATGACATCTCAAATGACATCACTGATGACATCACTGATGACATCATCCAGTGAATGTGTGTTATTCTGAAAATTAAATATGTTTTATATATGTATATCTCAAGGTCGATGGAAGAATAAATGGGTATATAAGTGTCTAAATGGATGATTTGTTTTTGAAAAATTGATTGTGTAACTGACTGATTAAGTGTATCATAGTGAATACATGGCTTAGTGAGTAATGTTTAAATATGTAAATATCTGTATCAGTCTCTCACTTTGTGTATAAGTGGCTGCATGGGTTGGTGAGTAGCTACATGGGTGTCTATATAGGTTATTAGTTGTTTTTTTGAGTATCAGTCTGAGTGTCTGCATGGTTCGGTGGGGGGTATTACGTAGTGCATAGGTGCATGAATGAGTGACTCACTGTTTGTATGTGTTGAACACAGTATGTGTGCAGGACTGTATGGGTGGATGAGTGTGTGTATGGGTGTGTTAGTGAGTGAATGACTGTCTCAATAGTGTCTTTATGAGTAACTACATATGTTTTAAACTAGTATATGTGACTATTGGTGTATATATGTGAGTATATGTGAGAGTGAGAGATTGAAAGAGTTCCTGTATGAATAAGTATGTGTTTCTATAAGTGATTGTTTAAAAGACTAAGTATGTGTAAGTTTCCGTAGAAGTAAGTGTGGTGGTGTGTGTATAACTGTATATGCAAGTAAATGTATGTTGGATTCTTTATTAGCATGAGTGACTATGTGTGTGAGTAACTCTATGGATGAGTGGCATTGTGTAACAGGATGTATAGGTGTATGAGTACATATGATGAGTGAGTACATGTATGAGTGACTGTATTGGACTGTTGGTGAATGAGTGGATGTGTATGTGGATCTTAGAATTACTGAAGAGGTTGTTGTAACTGGTATTGGTATGTCCATTGTTTTGAAAATGTTAGTCTCTATTTTTGAATGTGTGTATCAAAGGTTATATTAGGGTGAGAGGAGGTCTGCCACTCTATCACAAGGATGATGTCATCAGTGATGTCATCAGTGATGTCATTTGAGATGTCATCAGTGATGTCATGAGTGATGTCACTGACCATGTCATGAGTGATGTAATATGTGACGTCATCAGCAGTGCATTGCGGGCGCGCGAGTTATAGTTAGCTGAACTAACTATAACGGGGGAATTTCAATGGTTTTGTACAAGTGAAAAGTCCAGCTAACTATAACACCCCTGAAACCTATGGTTTTTTCAGTGAATTTCTGAGGTTTTTTAAATGCTAATTCCTAACTATAACGTGCCTGAAACCTATGGTTTTTTCTGTTAATTTCAAAGGTTTTTTAAATGCTAATTTCTAACTATGCCTACAGAGATAGGACATGTGAAGAAAGAAGAAAAAATGCACAGAAAGAAACAAAAGAAGTGCAGAAAGAAGCAACAGAAGTCCTCAAATACGAAGATAAGTGCAGGAAGAAGGATAACGTGCAGAAAGAACAAAAAGAAGAGCAGAAAGAAGCCTTGTTGCAAAATCATCCTGTACCCTCAACTTTTTCAGACGGATACTGGTGGTAACTGAGTCTGACTAACCAGTCCTAGAGCCAGTGCTATGTTAAAAGACACTTAGAATACAGTGAAAACACCTACATACACTAGGGAACATTATGCGTTGGGGTCCCCCTGTGATTAGCCTTACCTCCTCTATAAGCCCCTAGTATATAATAGGGCATGGGGATTAAAACTACCTCTTAAAACAGGCCACAGGGCGTTTTTGCACACGTTAACTCAGGCCCCGTCCCCTCCTTTCACCATTGTGTAAACACGCCCTGTGTCCGTTTTTAGTTGGGAGATTAAGTTCATTTGAGTCCTGAGGGTCCCTAGGGTCCAACTAGCCCACTAGGTACCTCCAGTAAGTGCCACAGAGCTGCGTTGCAGAGAGGTGTAAAAAGTGGCACGGCCTGGACCACCTCTCTGCAATGCAGCTCAGTGGCGCTTACTGGAAGCACTTGGTGGGCTAGTTAGCCCCCAGGGGCCCTCAGTATTGAAGGGAAATTATATCCCCAATTTAAAACGTGCCATGGTGCGTGTTTGCACACGTCACCTCAGGCCCCGTCCCCTCCCTTCACCACTGTGTAAACGCGCCCTGTCGCTGTTCTAAGTTGAGAGATTAAGTCCCCTTGAATCCTAAGGGTCCCTAGGGTCACACTAGACCACTAGGTACCTCCAGTAAGCGCCACAGAGCTGCGTTGCAGAGAGGTGTAAAAAGGGGCTTGGCCTCAGAACACCTGTCTGCAGCGCAGCTCCCTGGCGCATACTGGAGATGCCTGTTGGGGGCGCGTTTGCAGAGTGCTGCATGGAGGGGGCATGGCCTCCGGCACGATGCCAGTCTTTTATTTTTTTTATTTTTTTAAGAAGGGGGGCTGTGTGGTTCCCCTTCTTATTCTAATTTATTGGCCCTGATGACCCCATCCCCCAGGGCCTGTCTCCTAATCATATTTTTTTGACCCCAATCCCCAGGGCCGGCCACTGTTTTTTATTATTTTTAAAAAATATATATTTATAGACACACCTAGGACATGCTGGACAAACCGTACGTACCTATCACCATGACGATTTGCGTGATATTCATTAAAAGGCGACTATGCATGCAATTAATCCACGTGGAATGTATTTACACCACTAGTGAAGCTCTGACATGTCTGATGCTCTACCGTGCCTAATCCCGGTAGACACCCTTGTCGTTTATTTATACAAACATGGGTAGCTATTGACGGGCACATTTAATACACATGCACACCAAGCCATTCAAAGGGGATTCGACAAAAATTCGACAAAAACTATGCAAGAAACCCCCCTCACAGTTAATAAAACACACATCCACTGCCGGATGTGTAATACTTTTTATTTTACTCTCTGGAAAGGGGACGAACATCACTTGCGAGTCACAGCGCGCTCCTGACAGAGCCCAATGCTGTGTTACACCCACCATTGCCTGCCGAGTGCCACACACCTCTGTATTGTATTCCACTAGCTAGTGCATATGCTATGACACTCTCTAGCCCATGTGCACTGTAACACCACCCCGTGAAAATGTCATGCCACACTTGTCTTTGCACGGGTTATATTGCCCCATCTAACGTTCCTTCCTCGATGCCTATGTTATAACGCACAGTGCTATGCCATACATATTACAATTTGGGATCCATATCTTTGTCACAGTGCATATGCAACGTTACACTCCCCAGCACATATTTTATATTACAACTTTAGAGACTAGTTAGGTTACACAACACTGCCCTGTGCATATTACACTCCAAGGCGCATATCGCATAGCACGCGCTAGTGCCTGTGCTATCTCGCGCTCTCCAATGAATCTGTCATTGCGCACAATGTATTGCATATTATATTTCACGCCTGGTTCATCTTATATCACACTTTTTGGTGTATAGTTTATACCATACACTATATCTAGTTTTCATTTTCAATCGTGCTCTCAGGACTATGTTCTATATAACACTGTGTTCACCTACCCTTTTCACGGGCATTACATTTTGCGATAGGGGGTGGAGGGTCAGGGGGTGTTTTTGCCAAGTGAGCCCGGAGTCACAGTCACTAACGTCTTCTTCTTCCTGAATAAAAGTGAGATTATGCTGCATACTTGTTCATATTTTAAGTAGTTTGCACAGACAAAATGTTTTAAAAACAATAAAGTTTCTAATACCCGCCTTCTCTGAACAGTTAGCTTGCTGCCCCATCCCCCTCCTTCCTATCCTCTGTTGTGTGAATCCATGGACTAGCCTCCTCCCTCCTGCCATGCATGGTCTGATGTGCTGCCACTGCCCTCAATTTAGTATGATGTACCAGTCCACTCCTCCTGCCCTCCATTGCCCAATTCTATGCCCCATCATTGACCTCCTGCTTAAACTCTGTGCTTAGCTTGCTGCCCCTATTCTCCTTCCCCCTGCCCTCCGATGTCTTTGTGCATGCCCCTGCTCCATCCTTTTTGCCCACCATGTCCCATGGACCTGCCACTCCTATCTACTCTGAGTGTTCTGTTGAGCTGCCACTCCCCTCCCACCTGCCTAGCATTGTCAGATGACTGTAACCTGTCCCTGCCACCTCCACCCTGCCTGTCCACATGCCATGCCTCTATCCTCTTCCTCCTGTCCTACATGGTCCATTGTACTGCCACACCCTTCTGTCCTCCCTGGTCTGTTGTGCTGCAACTGCTCCTCCTGCCTGCCCCGTGTGGTCTGTTGTGAGGCCCCTTCCCCTGAACTTTCTTGTCTGTGCACAGGTCCTGACCCTCCCTTCTATCCTCCATCGTCCTTTGTGCATGCCCCTGCACCCTCCTTCTTGCCCATCATAGCCATTGTGCTGCCACTAACCCTCCCACTTGCCATGCATGGTCTTCTGTGCTGCCATGGCCCCTCCCACCTTCCCTGTGTGGTCAGTTAGCTGCCCCTGACCCCCTCCCACCTTCCCTCCATGGTCTGTGTGTATGCCATCACAGTCTCACTGTTGCTCTTCATGTTGTGTCTTGCTTCTAGTGCCCATCCTGCCTGACCTCCATGGCTATCTTGCTGCTCCTGCCCTGCCCCCTTGCCCCCAGCCCTCTGTTTACATGTGCAGACCCCTACTCCCTCCCTCCTGGCTTGTCTGTTCCATTGTAATGCCCCTGATCCGTCCCTCCTGCCCTTTATGGTCTGTTATGCTGCAGCCTTCTCTCCTGTCTGTCCATTATGGTCAGCTAGCTACCATTGCCTCTTGCCCCTCTGTTCTCTGTTGTCCATGTGCATGGTCCTGTCCCCTCCCTCTTGCTTTCTATGGATTGTTGTGCTGCACTCCCGTCCTGCATGCCCTGCGTGGTGTATTGTGCTGCTGCAAACCCTGATGCCTGCCCTGCAGGGTCAGTTTGGTGCACCTCTCCATGTCTCTCCTGTCCTCTGTTATCCAAGTCCATGTCCCTATCCCATTTCCTTCCATGATCCAATGTACCATACTTGCGAACATTTTGAACTTGGTAAGAGGGAGATTTTGAAAAAAAACTGGGGTATTGATTTTCCCCTTTGAGTTACATTGAAAAAGAGGATATTGTAGACAGGAGACAGATCAAATAAAGCCCATTTGAGCTTAAAAACATTGGACGTTTCCTGGCTGAATCGGGTCTGTTGGCATGTATGGTTGTACTACCATTGCCTCTTCCTTCTGCCCACAATGGTCTATTACATTGCCACAGCCTTGAAGGAGGGTAGATTTTGTATCACAGGGGGCCCCTGGCCCGTTCTGTCCACACCTGAAGTATGAGACCCTTGTCCTTGCCCTGCCAGCCGCATTTGTAGGCCGTATTAAATTGACCAGCGGGTCCTGTGTTGCTATATAATTATCCTGAGACATCCTTACCACTCAGCCAGCATAAAACCCCTGTGTAGGCCCTTCTGTTCAATATGTAGGCCTCTTTGTTAAATTGACCATAGCTCTGCAATTTTAGTGTATAGCAGTCTGAAGGCAGGTCTGCGAGGCCTTCTGCTCCAAACTAGTAGCCCCCACCCTACCCGAGTGCTCCGTGCTCGGTATCAAAGTTCAACATCCCCCTGAAGCTGTCGACATACAGTAGGCTGCATCCTGGACTGGTACTTGCTTCCTGGGCAGGTTTCCCGCTTTTAAGGAAGTGGCAACCGCAGAGCGTCAAGTTAGGAGAACTGAGGAGATTTTATACATGAATATATTGAATTCCTGTACAATACCCATTATTTTCTGCTTGCTCTATGGAACTTACGATAAGCGATTGGCCTGAGAGACTGACCTTTTCACCCAGTCCATTGTCAGCATTAAGTGGGTAAATGACGAAATGTCTGGTAAAATCTGCAGACGAAGCTTTTGGGTAGCATACGTAGGTAGATGTAGCGTGCAAAGGAGCCCACACAATGATATAAAAAGGGAGCACCCACAGATATCGACGGACAACCTCGCCGTCTGTATGTAGGTTAACAGGCTGTGCAGGTTTTCCCCAAGAACTGGGAGCTCTTGTCTTCCTTTGCTTAAAATGTCTTGCTCTGCTTTGCTTGAAGTATCTCATTCTATTTTACCTATATGAAATGTCAAGTTATGTTTAACCATTGTTCTCTTTACTTTTGCATTTAAAAGATGTTGTATTGTAATTGCAGGAATGCTTGCTCTAAGAGTAAATGTGAGTGTCCCTAGGTAACATTTTCCTTGGTGTAACTTGTTTCTCATGATGCATTTATAGATGTGTTTTCTCTCTCTCTCTGTCAGTCCATTAATTGAGATACAGAGAATATCATGACAGCTGTATGATTATCTGGATTCTGTATTTTGTACTTTATGTCTCTATTCTGCGGTTTCTTTGAAGTTGCATCTTCTCATTAAACTGCCATTGTATTCTGCCTCCAATTCCATGTCTCATATGTCTGTTTTCTTCATTTTTGGAGCAAGCGTTCCTAGGCACCCCGGATCAAATTAAGGTGCCCCTTTTGTCCCTGACTCACTCTCCTGCTCAGTTCTGTGGTGGCTCCCGGGGCTCTGGGGACCGCCCCTAGCTTCCTTGACCCGTAATAGATCTTCCCTCCAACAGCTTCTCTTGCAAGTCCTGTATTGTTGGTTTGTTGCCCCTGCCCCCCTTTCCTCTGCCCTCCATAGTCTGTTGTGCTTCCACGGCCCTTCCTGCCTGCTCAGTGTGGTTAAATTGTTGCCTTTGCACCCTCCTACCTGCCTTCAATTTTCAGAGTCCGTGCCCCTGGCCTCTGCCTCTCAACAGTATCCTAATGAACAACTAGATTGCTAACATTCTATATTTGTTACAAAAGTGTGGAACGCCTGACATCATCTTGATGTAATCAAAACTGTAATACCTAGAGCATTCCTTTAGAAATTACATATATGAGAGGGTCTTATTGGCATCAAAATTATGGTTAGTGCTCTAAAAGACTAAAATAAGGACATATTTTCTGAGTTTTCAAATAGCGACAAAGCACTTTTAAATTATTTGTTATCTTTATGTTTTTTTATCTAGTTGACAACTTGATTAAATGTTGCACTTAGGGGAGAGGATGTGGTGTTACTTCCAGAACTGCAGACTTTGCAACTGGGGAACCAGGTTGAAGTTTCTGCTTCAGCTCGACATTCTGTGATTCTGGTCAAATCACTTAGTCTCCCCATGTCTACAACCAAAATGAATTTGTTCTTGTGTGATGTAACCAATGCTCATGTAAAGCACTCCAATACCTGACAAGTCTGCACTATATAACACTGCAAAAACACAAAATAATAAGTGTTTTGCACACTTCTGTCATTGGGCTATATTTGGGCTATATCTGGGTGATTTTGGGCTACATTTGGGCTCTTTTGTCTCCGGTGGCCATCTTGGGAGATTCATTTGTTATGAAGTTTCCTAATTTCCTCATGTACTGCAGTCTCCTCAGTCGGAAATGCTTTCAGTTTTTTACTTTGATTCCATCATGAAGGTATTCAGATATGTCACACATTTGCCATAAATTCTGAATGTTAGCACTCTAGTTGCTCATTAGATCACTGTAGTAAAACTACTGTTCACCATGGAAGTCTGCTCCTGGTATTAAAAGTGCATGTTTCAGTCTGCATGTCAGAATGTTTTAATGAAATAGAAGAGGATTTGAGAAGTCACTCAAAATGTGCCCTCATTTTCTTTCTTCAGCATTAATCATAATTTCTATGGCAAAATGAACCCCCTCATTGTGTTCCTTTTTAAATTAAATGTTTTAAGTGTTACCAGTTTATTCCAATCAAGATGGCTTCAGGTGTGCCATACTTTTGTCATAATGAAGACAGTAAGTGCTCTAGTTGTTTTTAAGAACATTCTTGGACATTCTGTCATTGGGCTATACTTGGGCTACATCTGGGTGATATTTGGGCTACATTTGGGCTCTTTTGTCTCTGGTGGCCATCTTGGGAGACTTATTTGTTATGAAGTTTCCTAATTTCATCATTTACTGCAGTCTCCTCAGTAGGAAATACTTTCAGTTTTTTACTTTGATTCCATCAAGAAGGCATTCAAATGTGTCACACATTTGCCATAAAATCAGAATGTTAGCACTCTTTTTGCTCATTAGATCACTGTAGTAAAGCTACTGCTCACCAGGGAAAACTGCTGCTGGTATTGAAAGTGCATGTTTCAGTCTGCATGTCAGAATTTTTTAATGAAATAGAAGAGGATTTGAGAAGTCACTCAAAATGTGCCCTCATTTTTCTTTCTGCAGCACTAATCATACTTTTTATGGAAAAATGAACCCCCTCATTTTGTTCCTTTTTAAATTAAATGTTTTAAGAGTTACCACTTTAATCCAAGCAAGATGGCTTCAGGTGTGCCATACATTTATCATAAGTAGGACGGTTAGCGCTCTAGTAGTTCTTTGGAACACTCTGGAAAGCTGCAGTAGAACACAAAGGAATCAACTGACAGTCTCTGCCCTTGTTGGATGTACATGTTTTACTGAGAATGTCAGACTTCATTCTCACATGACTGAGAAAGATAATGTGAATTTACAGAAAATAAGCTCTCAGTTTAGCTTATAGATCACCTTCCAAACCTCTGTGGTAAAAGCATGAGAAAATATTTTTCTCTCAATCATGATATCCCAGCAGAAGGCTTTTTCACATGGTGAAATCACCTTAGAACATACCACAATTCCTAAAATGAGTATGGTACCATCAACAAATGATTTATAATGTAACTAAAGTCTTAAAACCTTCTATTAACTGCAATGCTTTTTAATGAGGTGCTATCATGTATATTGGTCCCAAGATGGCTGCCAACACTTCTTGGATGAAGTGCTGACAGCCAATCAGATCTCAGGATGAGATGTGTGGTTAGGCTCCGCCCACATATATATATTGATTTAAATGCTATTTTCTCAGGAACTACTGAACAGATTTACACCAGACCTACAAAAGGCACTTCCTTGACCTGAGGACTACCTCTCTGCCAAATTTCAAGTAACTCTGTTCAGCCGTTCGGGCTGTAGCTGTGTCTAAAGGTCCTATGGAAAAATGCATGGGAAAAACGTGTTTTGGGACCCCCCTTTTTTCTCAGCCCCCATTGACGAATCCCCCCGAGACTTTCAGGGTAGGAGCGGAGCGTAGCGCCCCACCTATTTTGAAAATTTCGCGAGGATTCATCGACCGGCGCCAAAGTTATTCCAAATAGAATGTTGCGGATTTCCTATGGAAACAGGGTCCTAACTATAACTATCTACTGGCGACCGCCAGTAGATAATGTATCTATCTATCTATCTATCTATCTATATATATATATATATATATATATATATATATATATATATATATATATATATATATATATATATATATATATATATATATATGCAAGCATTCAAGGACGCACAACACTGTGTTTGCTTCACCATCCGGTTTTATTCACAAGAAAAGCCCAGCACTTAAGAACTAGTCTTGTATCATTGGCCTGACGCGTTTCGTGGCTATGACGCCACTTAATCATAGGCAGCCTGAGCGGTGACAAATCAAAATGCTAAGTGCAATGACTTCTGGGATTTGTAGTATCCATTTACCTGTGGAGTTCATTAGTTTCCCCTTAGTGGGTTCCATCGTCACCCTTTTTCCAGCACAATTGAATCCGTTAGTCGGTTGCTGGACCAGGTGCCGAGCTCTTCTTTTCCGCAAGCACTGTGCCGCACAGTCGGTGTGGATACAGTTCCCACCGGCGGCCCCTCTTTCCGATTCCGAGGTGGTGCTGCCCTTCACGGCAGGACGGCCGTGCAGTAATATTAATCCACAAAGTGCCCAAGCATTCAAGGACGCACAACACTGTGTTTGCTTCACCATCCGGTTTTATTCACAAGAAAAGCCCAGCACTTTAGAACCAGTCTTGTATCATTGCCCTGTCGCGTTTCGTGGCTATGACGCAGCTTAATCATAGGCAGCCTGAGCGGTGACAAATCAAAATGCTAAGTGCAATCACTTCTGGGATTTGTAGTATCCATTTACCTGTGGAGTTCATTAGTTTCCCCTTAGTGGGTTCCATCGTCACCCTTTTTCCAGCACAATTGAATCCGTTAGTCGGTTGCTGGATCAGGTGCCGAGCTCTTCTTTTCCGCAAGCACTGTGCCGCACAGTCGGTGTGGATACAGTTCCCACCGGCGGCCCCTCTTTCCGATTCCGAGGTGGTGCTGCCCTTCACGGCAGGACGGCCGTGCAGTAATATTAATCCACAAAGTGCCCAAGCATTCAAGGACGCACAACACTGTGTTTGCTTCACCATCCGGTTTTATTCACAAGAAAAGCCCAGCACTTTAGAACCAGTCTTGTATCATTGGCCTGACGCGTTTCGTGGCTATGACGCCACTTAATGATAGGCAGCCTGAGCGGTGACAAATCAAAATGCTAAGTGCAATCACTTCTGGGATTTGTAGTATCCATTTACCTGTGGAGTTCATTAGTTTCCCCTTAGTGGGTTCCATCGTCACCCTTTTTCCAGCACAATTGAATCCGTTAGTCGGTTGCTGGATCAGGTGCCGAGCTCTTCTTTTCCGCAAGCACTGTGCCGCACAGTCGGTGTGGATACAGTTCCCACCGGCGGCCCCTCTTTCCGATTCCGAGGTGGTGCTGCCCTTCACGGCAGGACGGCCGTGCAGTAATATTAATCCACAAAGTGCCCAAGCATTCAAGGACGCACAACACTGTGTTTGCTTCACCATCCGGTTTTATTCATAAGAAAAGCCCAGCACTTTAGAACCAGTCTTGTATCATTGGCCTGACGCGTTTCGTGGCTATGACGCCACTTAATCATAGGCAGCCTGAGCGGTGACAAATCAAAATGCTAAGTGCAATGACTTCTGGGATTTGTAGTATCCATTTACCTGTGGAGTTCATTAGTTTCCCCTTAGTGGGTTCCATCGTCACCCTTGAATCCGTTAGTCGGTTGCTGGATCAGGTGCCGAGCTCTTCTTTTCCGCAAGCACTGTGCCGCACAGTTGTGAATAAAACCGGATGGTGAAGCAAACACAGTGTTGTGCGTCCTTGAATGCTTGGGCACTTTGTGGATTAATATTACTGCACGGCCGTCCTGCCGTGAAGGGCAGCACCACCTCGGAATCGGAAAGAGGGGCCGCCGGTGGGAACTGTATCCACACCGACTGTGTGGCACAGTGCTTGCGGAAAAGAAGAGCTCGGCACCTGATCCAGCAACCGACTAATGGATTCAATTGTGCTGGAAAAAGGGTGACGATGGAACCCACTAAGGGGAAACTAATGAACTCCACAGGTAAATGGATACTACAAATCCCAGAAGTCATTGCACTTAGCATTTTGATTTGTCACCGCTCAGGCTGCCTATGATTAAGTGGCGTCATAGCCACGAAACGCGTCAGGCCAATGATACAAGACTGGTTCTAAAGTGCTGGGCTTTTCTTGTGAATAAAACCGGATGGTGAAGCAAACACAGTGTTGTGCGTCCTTGAATGCTTGGGCACTTTGTGGATTAATATTACTGCACGGCCGTCCTCCCGTGAAGGGCAGCACCACCTCGGAATCGGAAAGAGGGGCCGCCGTTGGGAACTGTATCCACACCGACTGTGCGGCACAGTGCTTGCGGAAAAGAAGAGCTCGGCACCTGATCCAGCAACCGACTAACGGATTCAATTGTGCTGGAAAAAGGGTGACGATGGAACCCACTAAGGGGAAACTAATGAACTCCACAGGTAAATGGATACTACAAATCCCAGAAGTCATTGCACTTAGCATTTTGATTTGTCACCGCTCAGGCTGCCTATGATTAAGTGGCGTCATAGCCACGAAACACGTCAGGCCAATGATACAAGACTGGTTCTAAAGTGCTGGGCTTTTCTTGTGAATAAAACCGGATGGTGAAGCAAACACAGTGTTGTGCGTCCTTGAATACTTGGGCACTTTGTGGATTAATATATATATATATATATATATATATATATTCACTGTTAAAACCATAGGTTTCACACACGTTATAGTTAGGAATTAGCATTTAAAAAACCTTTCAAATTCACTTAAAAAACCATAGGTTTCACACATGTTATAGTTAGCTGGACATTTCACTCGTGAAAAACCATTGAAATTCCCCCGTTATAGTTAGTGCAGGCAACTATAACTCACGTGACCGCAATCCTCTGCTGATGACGTCAGATATTACATCACTGTATTTAGACACTTATTTACCCATGTCTTCTTCCATTAATTTTTAGCTATACATATATTACAAATATTTTTTTTTCAGAAAGACACATATGTCATCAGTGATGTAATATCTGACGTCATCAGCAGAGGATTGCGGTCGCGTGAGTTATAGTTGCCTGCACTAACTATAACGGGGGAATTTCAATGGTTTTTCACGAGAGAAATGTCCAGCTAACTATAACATGTGTGTAACCTATGGTTTTTTAAGTGAATTTGCAAGGTTTTTTAAATGCTAATTCCTAACTATAACATGTGTGAAACCTATGGTTTTTTCAGTGAATTTGTACGGTTTTTTAAATGCTAAGTTATGTTATTTTTTTAAAGTTTTTTCACCGTGCGCGTACCGTACGCACCCGGTGCGCGCGCTGAGGGCGCTTGGTGCGCACCAAGCGCCCACGATGCGTTGTTCGTGCCGTGCGCGTACGGTGCGCGTACCCCGTGATTTTTGGCAATAATAAAAAAAAAAATTTACCCTTGGGGGTCCTTCAGTGACCCCCTGACAAAGGCTATGGGGTCAGGACCTGTCCATCCTGCCTCCTTCTCACGTTTTCCCCCTTTGTTTTTCACCCCCTCAGACTGCGAGAGACAAAATGGCGGCCAACACTTCCTGATTTCGACCGATTCGAATGTTTACTGACATCTAACAACCAATCAGAATCGCGCTCGCGCACGGCAGCGTGCGCGTATGGTAAGTTTTACCGTACGCGCACGATGCGCGCCTATAGATATATATATTGGAAAAATGCATGGGGAAAACGCGTTTTGGGACCCCCCCTTTTTCTCAGCCCCCGCTTGACGAATCCCTCCGAGACTTTCAGGGAAGGAGTGGAGCGGAGCGCCCCACCTGTTTTGAAAATTTCGCGAGGATTCGTCAATCGGTGCCAACGTTATTCCAAATAGAATGTTGCGGATTTCCTATGGAAACACGGTCCTAACTATAACTATCCACTAGCGACCGCCAGTAGATAATATATATATATATATATATATATATATATATATATATATATATATATATATATATATGTATATATATACATATATCCAACCGACGCTGCCGCATTGGGGACAGGGAGCTGGTTGGTGGAGGAATGAGTAAGCAGCGGGGATTCGAGTCGTGCAACACATCCCACTTGGTTTTATTTTGAACACTGGAGTTTCAGCACGATAACTCACCTGAGTAACACTAGGCACCACGAGTTCCATAAGGCCACGGGAGTGGCCACGCCCACAGGGGCGCGACTCATTATTTAAACGTGCTGCCTAAAATCATCTCGCTGTTGGCTCATAAGTCCGAGGCCTCTGAAGAAATGCTACCTGCATGAAACACGTCAGGCTGGACGTTACTCCAGTGCTGCAGCACTGGTTCCTCGCTGGTTCCCCCAATAAAGATTGTTGGCTATGGATTTTCCTGTTGTGGGCACCTCCTTTACAGGCAACAAGTTGTTGGATTTGTGTGTGGCCTGCCTGAGCCATGGAGGAAACCCCGAGGCTGTTTACAGCCCGCCTGTGACAGCTCGAACCGACGCTGCCGCATTGGGGACCGGGAGCTGGTTGTTGGAGGAATGAGTAAGCAGCGGGGATTCGAGTCCTGCAACACATCCCACTTGGTTTTATTTTGAACACTGGAGTTTCAGCACGATAACTCACCTGAGTAACACTAGGCACCACGAGTTCCATAAGGCACGCCCACAGAGGCACGACTCATTATTTAAAAGTGCTGCCTGAAATCATCGCGCTGTTGGCTCAGAAGTCTGATGCCTCTGGAGAAATGCTACCTGCATGAAACGCGTCAGGCTGGACGTTACTCCTGTGCTGCAACACTAGTTCCTCGCTGTTTCCCCCAATAAAGATTGTTGGCTATGGACTTTCCTGTCGTGGATGCCTCCTTTACAGGCAACAAGTTGTTGGATATATATATATATATATATACACATATATATATTTAATAATTGCCCAAATAAATAATATAAAGTAAGATAGATTTTGTAAATAATAGTGAAACATTATATATACATAGATATATATAGCAATAATGCGGACAAGGTCGCCGTGACAGCAAAGAATGCCCGCACTCCAGGAAGAGTTGTCCAAAGCATGTTCAATGAAAGCTAATGTTTATATGTATGTATTATCTACTGGCGGTCGCCAGTAGATAGTTATAGTTAGGACCTATTTTCCATAGGAAATCCGCAACATTCTATTGGGAATTTCTTTGGCGCTGATTGACGAATCTTCGCGAAATTCTCCAAACTTTTGGTCAGCTCCGCTCCGCTCCTACCCTGAAAGTTTCGTGGTGATTCGTCAAGGGTGCCGAGAAAAAAGGGGGGTCCCAAAACGCGTTTTCCCCATGCAATTTCCCATAGGATCTGTTGTCGCAGCTACAGCCCGAACCGCTGAACGGAATGACACCAAATTTGGAAAAGAGGTAGTCCTCAGTTCGGACTCGTGCCTTTTGCATATTTGGTGTGAATCTGTTCAGTATTTCCTGAGAAAATTAGGGTAAAAAAGTTAGTGATATCTATGGCCGCGGAGGATCCGCGGACCCTACCTGCACCGTACGCGAACCCTCCCCGAACGGAGCGCGCACCCTCCCAATCGCGCACTGAATGCTAATTGGCTGTCGAGCGTCTCTCTACATTCGAAACCAGGAACTGTTGGCGGCCATTTTCTGCCTCGGTAGAAGCGAGGCTGAAGAAGCAAGGGGAATAAGTGCGTAAAACATATAAAGGGGGCAGAGTGGGAATACTCTGACCCTCTAGAGGTGCTTAGGGGGTCCTAGAAGGACCCCCTGGGGCCCCCCTTTTAAATAAAAAAAAAGCGGCGAAATGCGCGCACGGTGCGCGCATCCTATCACGTTGGATGCACGGATTCTCTCGCGGTGGGTGCGCGGATTCACGGCAACGCTTTTTGAAAAACGACAAGAAATCATTGGTTGTATAACAACTTTCTACACTGAAAGGTAGGGTGTATATTTCTGTTTTTTAAAGGTATGATTGTTATTGGTTAACAAAAACAGATTGTAAGGAACATTATATATGATAAGCTGACATGTTGAAAAGTCAAGCACACTTCCTGTCTTGTGTAGGAACATTGTGTGCTGAACTTGTGACCTGTGAGCTCAGTGCAGTGTTCCATGACCTGTTTCTATGGTAACAGGCAGAAGGCAGATTGGGGGAAGGGTTGAAATGTATTTCAGTTGGAAAGGGTTGAAATGTTTAACCAATAGAAATGTGGGTTTGCTTTTGAGTTTATGTGCGAAGGATTGTGATTTGATGTTTACATGTATATGTGTGGAAAATGAAAGGGAATCTTTTCCATTCTTTGCTTTTGCTGAGAGGTGCACAGAGATTATGTAAAAGAAAATATGGTGAGTGATTGATATACTCCTTAATCTATAAAAGAACTTGAAAGATGAGTTGTTTAATTGTGAGGGGATGTATGTGGACTATTTTGATTTTAATCAGACTAATGTATTTTTCCTGCTAAAGTTTAGGGAGTACTTTTTTCTCTACAATGTGTGTGCATGTAGAAACCATTCTGTGATTGGCATTTGTGTTTTTCATGTGTTTGTAGAGAGATAACTGTGAAGTTTTTATATTTTGGTAGAATTAGAAACCAGTCATTGTTTATGAATTTGTGAAATGAGTTATGTTATGTGTCTATACTAAAATGTAGTACTACTTCTAGATGAAGAAATGTGTTTTCATATAGTGCAAGGGATAGTGTTGTTTGTCTAGAATCAGACAGTGAGTCTGTGTGCATTTGGGAACCACTGTGAGAGAAGCATTTGGTAATATCGTGTATTTGCTGACAGATAAGTGTTTTAAAACCAGTCAGGTTGTCAAGTTTTAGAAGCATTAGAAGCCAGTCTTTGCTTATGTGTTGATTAAATGAGTCAGGCATTGACACTAAAGTGCAGTCGTGAAATATGTAGATTGTGTGCAGTTCCCTTATCACTTCCAGTGTAGTGAATGAGTTTTGGTAAACTCCTAGGAATACTGGTGCTTGTCTAGAATCACACTGTGAGTCTTTGTGCATTTGGGAACCACTGTGAGAGAAGCGTTTGGTAACATTGTGTATTTGCTGAGAGAAAACTGTTTTAAAACCTGTCATGTTGTCAAGTTTTAGTAGCATTAGAAGCCAGTCTTTGCTTATGTGTTGATTAAATGAGTCAGGCATTGACACTAAAGAGCAGTCGTGAAATATGTAGATTGTGTGCAGTTCCCTTATCACTTCCAGTGTTGTGAATGAGTTTTGGTAAACTCCTAGGGATACTGGTGCTTGTCTAGAATCACACTGTGAGTCTTTGTGCATTTGGGAACCACTGTGAGAGAAGCGTTTGGTAACATCGTGTATTTGCTGAGAGAAAACTGTTTTAACACCTGTCATGTTGTCAAGTTTTAGTAGCATTAAAAGCCAGTCATTGCTTATGCGTTGATTATGTGTTGATTAAATGAGTCAGGCATTGACACTAAAGTGCAGTCGTGAAATATGTAGATTGTGTGCAGTTCCCTTATCACTTCCAGTGTGGTGAATGAGTTTTGGTAAACTCCTAGGAATACTGGTGCTTGTCTAGAATTACACTGAGTCTTTGTGCATTTGGGAACCACTGTGAGAGAAGCGTTTGGTAACATTGTGTATTTGCTGAGAGAAAACTGTTTTAACAGCTGTCATGTTGTCAAGTTTTAGTAGCATTAGAAGCCAGTCATTGCTTATGCGTTGATTATGTGTTGATTAAATGAGTCAGGCATTGACACTAAAGTGCAGTCGTGAAATATGTAGATTGTGTGCAGTTCCCTTATCACTTCCAGTGTAGTGAATGAGTTTTGGTAAACTCCTAGGAATACTGGTGCTTGTCTAGAATCACACTGTGAGTCTTTGTGCATTTGGGAACCACTGTGAGAGAAGCGTTTGGTAACATTGTGTATTTGCTGAGAGAAAACTGTTTTAAAACCTGTCATGTTGTCAAGTTTTAGTAGCATTAGAAGCCAGTCTTTGCTTATGTGTTGATTAAATGAGTCAGGCATTGACACTAAAGAGCAGTCGTGAAATATGTAGATTGTGTGCAGTTCCCTTATCACTTCCAGTGTTGTGAATGAGTTTTGGTAAACTCCTAGGGATACTGGTGCTTGTCTAGAATCACACTGTGAGTCTTTGTGCATTTGGGAACCACTGTGAGAGAAGCGTTTGGTAACATTGTGTATTTGCTGAGAGAAAACTGTTTTAACACCTGTCATGTTGTCAAGTTTTAGTAGCATTAAAAGCCAGTCATTGCTTATGCATTGATTATGTGTTGATTAAATGAGTCAGGCATTGACACTAAAGTGCAGTCGTGAAATATGTAGATTGTGTGCAGTTCCCTTATCACTTCCAGTGTAGTGAATGAGTTTTGGTAAACTCCTAGGAATACTGGTGCTTGTCTAGAATCACACTGTGAGTCTTTGTGCATTTGGGAACCACTGTGAGAGAAGCGTTTGGTAACATTGTGTATTTGCTGAGAGAAAACTGTTTTAACAGCTGTCATGTTGTCAAGTTTTAGTAGCATTAGAAGCCAGTCATTGCTTATGCGTTGATTATGTGTTGATTAAATGAGTCAGGCATTGACACTAAAGTGCAGTCGTGAAATATGTAGATTGTGTGCAGTTCCCTTATCACTTCCAGTGTAGTGAATGAGTTTTGGTAAACTCCTAGGAATACTGGTGCTTGTCTAGAATCACACTGTGAGTCTTTGTGCATTTGGGAACCACTGTGAGAGAAGCGTTTGGTAACATCGTGTATTTGCTGAGAGAAAACTGTTTTAAAACCTGTCATGTAGTCAAGTTTTAGTAGCATTAGAAGCCAGTCTTTGCTTATGTGTTGATTAAATGAGTCAGGCATTAACACTAAAGAGCTGTCGTGAAATATGTAGATTGTGTGCAGTTCCCTTATCACTTCCAGTGTTGTGAATGAGTTTTGGTAAACTCCTAGGGATACTGGTGCTTGTCTAGAATCACACTGTGAGTCTTTGTGCATTTGGGAACCACTGTGAAAGAAGCGTTTGGTAACATTGTGTATTTGGTGACAGAAAACTGTTTTAAAACTTGTCATGTTGTCAAGTTTTAGTAGCATTAGAAGCCAGTCATTGCTTATGCATTGATTAAATGAGTCAGGCATTGACACTAAAGTGCAGTCATGAAATATGTAGATTGTGTGCAGTTCCCTTACCACTTCCACTGTAGTGAATGAGTTTTTGTAAGCTGCTAGGGATAGTGTTGTTTGTCTAGAATCACACTGTGAGTCTGTGTGTATTTGGGAACCACTGTGAGAGAAGTGTTTGGTAACATCGTGTATTTGCTGACAGATAAGTGTTGTAAAACATGTCATGTTGTCAAGTTTTAGTAGCATTAGAAGACAGTTATGGTTTATGCTTTCATTATATGAGTCAGGCATTGACAGTAAATTGCAGTTGTGAAATATGTAGATTGTGTGCAGTTCCCTTACCACTTGCACTGTAGTGAATGAGTTTTGGTAAGCTCATAGGGATAGTGGTGCTTGTCTAGAATCATACTGTGAGTTAGTGTGTATTTGGGATCACTGTGAGAGAATCATTTGGTAACATCATGTATTTGCAGACAGATAACTGTTTTAAAATCTGTCATGTTGAGAAGTTTTAGTAGCATTAGAATCTAGTGTTTGCTTATATATTGATTAAATGAGTCATGCTTTGACACTGATATGCTGTACTTAAATATGTAGATTGTGTGCAGTACCATTAACTCTTCCAGACTAGCGAATGAGTTTTGGTAAACTGCTAGGATAGTGTTGCTTGTCTAAAATCACACTGTGAGTCTGTGTGCATTTGGGTAAGGATTGTGAGAGAAGCATTTGGTAATATTGTGTATTTGCTGACAGATAAGTGTTTTAAAACCAGTCAGGTTGTCAAGTTTTAGTAGCATTAGAAGCCAGTCTTTGCTTATGTGTTGATTAAATGAGTCAGGCATTGACACAAAAGTGCAGTCATGCAATATGAAGATTGTGTGCAGTTCGCTTACCATTTCCACAGTAGTGAATGATTTTTGTTAAACTCCTAGGTATAGTGGTTGTTGTCTAGAATTACACTATGAGTCTGTGTGCATTTGAGAACCACTGTGAGAGAAGCATTTGGTAACATCGTGTATTTGCTGACAGATAACTAATTTAAAACCTCTCATGTTGTCAAGTTTTAGTAGCATTAGAAGCTAGTCTTTGCTTATGCATTGATAAAATGAGTCAGGATTTGACACTAAGGTGCAGTACCATGTACTTTTCTGTTCACTGTGGCTGAACTGAAAATTTAAAAGTTTTACCTATGCACTGTCCTAGAAGTAGTTTGATTATTTAGTCAGTTTCTAAGTACCAAATAGATTGCTTCAAATAAAAGTGTTCTGACATACTATACACTTGTCTTTTACACCTTCAATTCCCTAGTCAGTATCCATACACTTCCAGGAAACATCCTGTCACTTCCTTTGCAGTCCTCTAGAGACCCATTCAACAGCATTTACTAATCCATTGACTGTGCCAAAACTCAAACACTTATAAATTCACCTAGACACTCTCTTTCCAGTACTCTAATGATTCAGTCACTGCCTAAGTATTCATGCACTGAGTCAGTTCTTAAAACATGGACTACGTAAAACCCATATCCACTATGTATGCAGTCCTCTAACCACCTACACACTTGTCTTTCACACCTTCAATTCCCCAGTCAGTATCCGTTCACTTGCAGCAAACACCCTGTCACTGCCGTTGCACTCCTCTAGTGACCCATTCAGCATCATGTACTAATCTATTCACAGCGCCAAATCCTAATAAATTCACCCAGGCACTCTCCTTGCAGTACTCTAATCATTCAGTCAGTACCCAAGTACTCATCCAGTGACCGAAGCCTTAGTATATGGACTGCTTCAAACCCTTATCCTCTATGTATGCAGTCCTCTAACCACCTACACAATTGTCTTTCACACCTTCAATTCCCTAGTCAGTATCCATACACTTCCAGGAAATACCCTGTGACTCTCTTTGCAGTCCTCTAGTGACCCATTCAGCACCATGTACTAATCCATTCACTGTGCTAAAACCCAAACACTTATAAATTCACCAAGATACTATCTTTGCAGTACTCTAATCATTCAGTCAGTGCTTAAGTATTCATACACTGAGCCAGGCCTTAGCACATGGACTGCTTCAAACCCCTATGCACTATGCATGCAGTCTTCTAACCACCTAGACACTTGTCTTTCACACTTTCAATTTCCTAGTCAGTATCCATACAGTCCAGCACTTGTCACTGCCTTTGCACTCCTCTAGTGACCCATTCAGTACCAAGTACTAATCTATTCTCTGTGCGAAAAGCCTAGCACATATAAATTCACCTAGGCACTCTCCTTGCTGTACGATAATCATTCAGTCAGTACCCAAGTAGTCATGCAGTGAGCCAGGCCTTAGCACATGGACTGCTTTAAATGCCTATGCACTATGGATGCAGTCCTTTAATCACCTACACAGTTGTGTTTCACACCTTCTATTCCCTAGTTAGTATTCATACTCTTCTAGCAAACACCCTGTGAGTCACCAAGTGTGTCTCCTTATACTACTGTAATCATTTAGTCAGTTAGCATGTAGTATTTTAGGGCCTTATGTAGGTGGCCTGGCATTTACCACTTCATAAATACCGAATCATACCGATTCGGTATTTATGAAGTGGTAAATGCTATGTAGGTATTCCTGCGGTAAAAATTACCGATTCGTAGAAATTCGGTAATTACCGAATCGGTATTTACTGATTCGGTAACGAGGCATACCTTCCCATTGATTGAATCAATGGGAAGGTATGCCTCATTACCGAATCGGTAAATACCGATTCAGTAATGGGGGGAGAACAATCAAGGGTGGCAGGGTGTCACATTGACACCCTGTTGCACCCCTGATTCCTGCATGTGTGCACATGTGGCACACATACATGCCCTAAGGGCATGTATGTCTGCCACATTGCACACTTCTCAGCGCTTGCAAATGCATTTACAGAGCCATTCTTCATTTACCACCAACTATTAGTTGGTGGTAAATACCGACTCCACACGACACCCACACACTCCCCCTACATATCATTACAGGATTCGGTATTTACCGAATCGGTAAAATTACCGATTCGGTAATTTTACCGATTCGGTAAATTACCGAATCCTGTAATGTGCCCCCTACATTGCAAAAGCCTAAATACCGGTCGGTAACGGCATAATTACCGAAAATCGGCCGTTACCGACCGGTATTGGGCTACCTACATGAGGCCCTTAGTGAGGTAGGCTTTAGGGCATGAACTGCTTCAAAGTAGTATGCACTATGCATGTAGTGTTTTAATGATCGTCACACTTGTGGTTCAGGGCTATAGTTTCATAGTCAGTTTTTATATAAAATGTGTTTGTACAGTAATGGAATAGTATAAATTTGAAAGTTATTAATATACATTTATTTGTGATTCTTTTTTACAGATACAGAACAGGAGTGTTTCTCATCTGTTTGCACTCTTCTCATGCAAGATTGTTTGGATGAAGGGTCCTTAGGTGTTTCATCATACTTGCTGTGCCGCACGAGTATTTTTTGTTAGGATCTCCTCGTAACAGAACTCTTTGGCAAATCTTGCGAGTGACGAAGGTGGCATTGGTCTTTGTTTGCTCCTTGGAAAAAGTAAAAAATGTCCTCACCACTGAAGAAAAACGTTGTTTGTGTGGTGCCTTCTGCAAAACATTTTCTTCAGATTCGGTAAATATTTACAGTTTTTGTAAGTTAAACTTATAAAATTTTGTTAGCTGTATGCATTTTATATATCTGTGATTTGTTTCTTGTGGTATTTTGTTGAGAATACCATGTTGTTTTTTTTTTAACAATCTTTCTTATTTTCCAGGTCAGTCGTCGACATCCATTGTCCCCACAGTAGTGTTCCGCCTTGTTGTTTTTTATTATTGTTGTTACATTTTGTTTATTGTTCATATATATGTTAATAAAAAAATAAAGTTTGAAAATAGTTTTTCGTTTATATATTTATTATTATAAAAAATAAAGTTTGTAAAAAAAATTAATAACGTTTTTGGTTGTTCTCTTAACTGCTGTGTGACTCTTTCTTGTTCTTATTACTGTTATTTGATGGAGTCCACCATGGTGTTAAATTTTGGGGGACTTATTGCTGGAATACTGGTGATATCTGCAGTTTGCACTAACTTCTGAATAGTGAGTTAGATTTATCTCAACTTTACTTCCGTTAAAGTGCTGATAATGAAATGGAGAGTAGCCGTTCCCGTGCAAAAAGACACGAGGTGCACCTTTCCGATTTATTCTAAATACTAATCTTCTGTATTGAAGTGCACTGAGGTATTGGCTGCAGTTACAGTGTACACACAAAATCTATTAAGAAATCTCATTGTATTTATATTGATTGGGAATAGTGCGTCAGGTGCTGGATCTTGATGAGATACACTGCTCAGTTCGTATATTGTTCTGCACACGAAAAAAATCCCATCACAACTTTCACACCAATTGCAATGCGAAACAAATTCCGGCGATAAGACACGTTAGCACCAGGGATTTTACACCTGCTTTCTGCTGGTGTTAAGCAGGATAACTACCTGCACCATGAAAGGGAACACAGTCAAGAGCCACACCAGAACACCCACAGGTACCATAGAGTCAATGAGCATGATACAGGGATACCCATGAGGGACAGAGGACTCATCTCAACAACTCCAGGACCACCAATGCATCCCAAACCCACATCTTAGTAAGTGTGTCCCTGTGGTCATTGTCTTAGCATGATAGGCACGAGCCCTGCAACATCACAATGTGCTGTCACCTCAGCGTTGGCAGTGAGCCTGGATGTGTAGCTACGCACGCATCCTCCTGCATGCACAACTGGCGTGTGCTGGTCTGGGGTTCACAGGTCAGTGCAGGGGTGTGCCTATCCGGCAAGGGGAATAGGGTGTCTCGGACATGTCCATGTACAGGAAGTGCGGTAAGTGTGTCTCTGCGTTCTGGTGTGGCCTGCTACAAGAGCCGCAGAAGTTGATGTTGTAAACTGGCATGCACCACCTCCAAACGGCACTGTGATGTTGTTGTTGGACTGTAGCAGGACATGCGCAAATAGGCATTACAATGGTGTGCTGTACGAGTGCACGAGATACAACAGCGCACTGTACAAAAGTGTGGGGGCTCGTGGGAGGGAGGTGCAGCCATTTGGCAACATAACACACAGTGAACTTGACCATGTGCCACATGCTGGGCATCTCATCCATGATGACCACGGTCGCAGACATCCCACAACACCAACGACTGGCCTTTGCACACATCCTGTATGAATGCAGCATGGTTTTCACTTCTATGCTCGTTCAGTGGTGTGATGTTGGCGGGTTGTGTGACTTGTGCTGCTTGTTGGTGTGTTTCATTTTGGCCATTGTTAGTCTATATGTGTGTTGTACTTAATTGTGCATGTGTGCTATTCTGCCCATCTCCCCCCCTCCCCCCACTCCCTGCTTCTTCCTCTTCCTACTGCTGTTGTGTCTATAATTTTGTTGCTGCACACATAAATACATGTAAAGAATAAATTAGAATAGTTCCTTGATTCTTTTAGGCTTCAAAACTTCTCTATTGGTTTCTTTTTAATTTTTCATATGAACCGTTTTTTAAATATTGAACATAGAAGTCAGAAGTGCAACGTATTCTATCAACACACTTTCTAGAACATTCTACAACATGTGCAGGTTAAAAGTTCATCAATTTTTAAAAACTTAACGATATTTTTTTGTAACATTTTCTTGAATATTTAACGACACGTGCAGGTTAAAAGTTGACGATTGTTTTAAGTTCGAACAGTGCCTTTCAAATGCAAGTAGCAGGTGTGGTTGATCTGAGCAAATTTTATCCTTTGATATGTACTCCACGTTGAAACTGTTTTTTCTTAAAAAATCACAAAGATGCTTTTCCACAAAACTAATGTGCACCCTACTTTTAAAAAAGAACGCTTTTCATGATATCTTCAGAAATAAGTTATAGATAGGAATTAGCATTTAAAAAACCTTTGAAATTCACTGAAAAAACCATAGGTTTCAGGGGCGTTATAGTTAGGAATTGTCATTTAAAAAACCTTAGAAATTCACTGAAAAAACCAAAGGTTTCAGGGGCGTTATAGTTAGCTGGACATTTCCCTCGTACAAAACCCTAGAAATTCCCCTGTTATAGTTAGTTCAGCTAACTATAACTCGCGCCCCCCCAATGCACTGCTGATGACGTCACATATTACATCACTCATGACATGGTCAGTGACATCACTGATGACATCACTGATGACATCTCAAATGACATCACTCATGACATCACTGATGACATCATCCATGTGATAAATTAGTGCATCTTCTCACACCCTAATATAACCTTTGATACACCGACTCAAAATTTCAGACGGCCATTTTGAAAATCATAGATACTCCAATACCAATAACTACATACCCACTCATTAACTCTTAGGTCTACATACACCTCCACTCACTCACCTGTACAGTCACTCATACTCACAGTCACGCCGTACAAGATTATCATATGCATTTATACACCTAGATAGACACTCACACACCGCCAATCATCCATTGAGGTACTGACACACCTAGTCAGTCGTGCAAGTAATTAAACACAGTCCAATTTACTCACCTATGCAGTTAAACACACTCAAGTTCACTTACTCATAAAAATAGTACCACATTCTTACGCTCTAATAGAATCATTGCTACAAGCACACACTCATCCATACAGCCACTCTCACAATCACACTCTCACATATACCCACTTATATACTCTTACACACATATATACTGCCTTTCACATATGTAGTTAGTCACACATGTACCACTGAGATATACATTCAATCCCTAACACACCCATACATACACTCACCCAACCATACAGTCCATCACAGATGCACTCTTAAAACCATGCACCCATAGAATCATCCATTCACACATCTATGCATAGAGTCACACACACCCTACCCACACAAACACTCAGGCACCCATACAGATACTCAGACAACCAATCAATAACCCATATAGACACTCATATAGCTATTCACAAAACCATGCAGCCACGTATACACCTACACACAGACACATACAGACATTCACACAGTTTAGTCACTAGTCTGCATTAAGATACATTTAATGACTCACTTAAAGAGTCAGTTACGCACCTACAAAATCATCCATTCACACACTTGTACACCCACTCATTCTTCAACAGACCTTTCCCTATATATATTAAACATATTAAAACTGTACAGAAACACATACCTACTGGATGATGTAATCAGTGATGTCATCAGTGATGTCATTTGAGATGTCATCAGTGATGTCATCAGTGATGTCACTGACCATGTCATGAGTGATGTAATATGTGAAGTCATCAGCAGTGCATTGCGGGGGCGCGAGTTATAGTTAGCTGAACTAACTATAACAGGGGAATTTCTAGGGTTTTGTACGAGGGAAATGTCCAGCTAACTATAACGCCCCTGAAACCTATGGTTTTTTCAGAGAGTATATATAAAGATACTAACTCTCACAATGGGGGGTCAGAAGGAAATATATGCTATGAAATAGAACAATTTATACTATATTACTTCCAGACAAATAAAACTCACACTAAATATAGGGTAGCAGGGTGACACTGGGCACAAACTGTGGCAGGGCGGGGCACACAAAGTGTATGGACGAAAACCCTCACTCACCCGACGGTGACATGGTTCATCATAGGGTTCATCCAGCACACCGGAACAGCAAGGTACCCAGTGTGGACTACAACATCCCCGCGGGAAAGAAGCTGGGGTGTTTTATCTAATAAAGCAAGCAAGATTGCAATACCTCACGGGTGGAAGTGAGGGGCAGAATGCAAAAACAAAAATTAGTGTATGTTAAAACTATCTCCGAAGGTACAACAACTTTATTAACATGTCCTAGGGGATAGAGGATAAAAGCAACGTGAGACAGGGTTATGGATGTATACCCTCTGTTCGGGTCAACATGTTTCTGCCCTAGATGACACCTAAGTTCAGGGCATTCATCAGGACCAGAATCTTCAGTCACTCTGCATGAAAATGTGAATAAACAAAGAAGAAAAATAATATTCAGGCCTTTAATCTTGACCAACCATGCTTTGCATTAACAATCAGTCTGGTAGGTCAGGTGGCCCTACAAAACAACAATAAAATCATATCAAAATAATGTAGAAACACCAATGTGCACCATCACCATATACACAGGTAAAAATCCTTTGACAAAGTGGGTTCATGGTGATCTTACCTAAGTATATATTTATGAATAGTAAAATAGTATTAAATATTAGTGAGCTTTATTTAATCAACATTATATCAATGGAATCTATTAAAATATTTAAGATTTACTACTTTAAACTATATACTATATATGTTAAGAAACGATATTAATGTATGGTTTTTAAAAAATATTAAAGTGAAACAATATTTTTTTCAATGTTTTTCTACATACCATTATAAGGATAGCGACACTATATTGTTGGAATTATTTTTGACACAATACATGTGTCACACAATATTGTTAATTTGGGTATTTTATCAGTGATCTCAACTTGCTAGTACCCTGATGTCAGATTGAAGGTACTCAGGAACTTTACAGCTCCCTTGGGTGTGAGCGTCAGTCTTGGGCTGAACTAAGGCCAATGTAGTCCACACGGAACCACAGTTCTGGAAGGGTGCCTGGTGGGGCAGCCTTGGGTACTAATACCACTGACTAAACCAGAGACTACAGGAGGTCACCCTCACCTACAAATCCACGTCGTGGACACATCATCCATAATACTGACTCTGACCTTATCAGACAGCCTGTAAATTTTGTTTTTGACAGACACGCTGTCCCCCTTGTCTATGTCTTGGGTACATCAATCAGTGAGTTCATAGGCCTATGATAAGAGAGAGGCGGACTGCCCCAATAAGTTGCAACAGTCCCTTTGTTGTTCTTGGGTCAGGGTAGGTGAGAGAACAACTCCTTCCACTTACCCACTTTGCAACTTGTTGGACAGGATGTTTGGGAAGGGTTCTCTGGCCTCCTCCTCACCATCATCTAATTATGATGGTGCCTAATTATGAGTTTGGCGGTCTGAGATCGGCCAAACTCATGGTGGCACAGCGGTTGTGATCTGGCGACTGCTGCACCAGCAGTCTGACTGCTGGGTTACAGCTTGGGTGATGGGATTGCCAAGGCACTGCCGAAATCTCCAGGGATCAGAGATCCGTGGCAGTGATGTCGCTGACTGAGGGCCGGGCCCGAAATATGCTTGGTGGTTCCCTGCAGCACCGCCAAGCATATAACGACTTTCCTCAACGCCAGCGGTCTGATGGAGGCTCTTACTCCATGAAACTGCTGGCGGTGTGGAAAGAAAGGGGGCCCTACAGAACCCCCTCTTAGCCGTGTGCATGGAGGAGCATGCAGGGGGAAACATCTTGTGCCCCCTGTGTGCATGCACCCCATTCCTGCATGCATGGACTGCACAGTCAATACAGTGCAGAAACATGCACTAGTGGTCCAGTGGCGGTACAGTTTAAGGCTCTCATATGAGCTTTAAACTGCACTGCAGTCGAACCGCCATGCCTCCTGTTAGACTACGATAATGCACGTAATCTGGTGGGTGGGCAGCAGCCCTGTTTGGTGGTGTAGGAGCTGGATGGTGATGGAATCGGTCCCCAAGAATGTAGTGACTTCAGCCCTCTCAAAGTTGGGCTTGAAATGGTTGACATGTAGGACCCATAAGGGTTCCTACATGTCTTGTGGTTAACATGGTAAGTGACTTCCCCTTTCTGATCCTTTACCTCATAGGGCCTGGTACAATTGTCCTTCAAGGCATGGGGCTTCACAGGCTTCATCACCCACACTTTCTGGTCAAGCTGATACTCTACCAGAGTGGCTTACGGGTCATACCAGAGTTTCATATCTTCTTGTCTGGCCTCAAGATTGCTTTTTGCATTTATACAGAAGACATGCCTTCTGGTTGAACCACTGTTTCATGTTTTCCTGGTCGGTCTCTAGGTTCTCAGTAGCTACTTTCCAGAAGTTCTTCATCTGAGACAGGAAGGTTGATGTGAGCTTGCTCCCATCCCTCCTTTACAAGACTGAGAGATCCATGTACAGGGTAGTCAAGCAGAAGTTCAGAGAGACTAAACACCACTCCCTTATCAGGCAATCCACTGTATGTGAAGAGAAGGCAAGACAAGAGGATGTCCCACATACGCCTCATGGGTTCTGTTAGGACAATAATCAGGTCCTTTAGGGTCTTGTATATTTAAACAAGCATGTTGGTCTGGGAATGGTGTGAGGTGGAAAGCTTCTAGTTTACCCCCCACTCATCCCACATAGATTTCATGTAGTGTCAGAAACATCTCCCACTTAAGGAGTTGACAGTTGCACTAACCTAATGTGTATGAATCCCTCCAGGGTGATGCTCAACTATGCTCTTTAGTGTGAACAATTGACTTCTTAATGCTGAGAATGCTGAGGGGAAAGTGGGAACAAGGGATATATAAATAGAGAGAACTGGACTGCTGGTGCTGCTGTGTCACTGTCAACCTCTGCTTGTATGCTTGGTCTGTCACCGGAAGATGCATCTCTTCCTTTAAAGTATTTTGGTTGACTGCAGCTGTCTGTTGAACAAACAAGAGCTGATTTGTCACGTAATAAGGTACAAAGTACAACAGATCTCCAACATGTTAGATCAGCACTCGAGCATTTATTACTTTTCTGCATAAATATTGATTACTTAGTGCTTTGTCTTTTCTGTCTTAATTGTTTTGGCATTGAGTCGGAAACCTTCTTGAATCCCATAATCTGCTCTATGTTTGTTTCACAATAGATCATAGACTCTTTCCAATCCTTGTAAAACAAGCACTGGTTTCTTGCTTCTAAATATCTTTGTTGGGCTTATTTGCAATAGAGAATTCAGCGCTTAACAGACAGTTTTAGTAATAAGCACCTATTTGAGGATACCTTTGGGTAAGGACTGCTTTGATTGTTCTATCTATGCGCTTTTGCTAATTACTCGTGCGTGCTATTTACTCTTTCACTTGAAAGAGTATTTGCTTGATTATGCACAATGCATTCGTTTCCACTGGGTGACCTCTCTGCATGGATTCTCACTGAGCGCATGCTTTTAAGTAATAAATATCTTTACTTATTGCATTCTCTTGTTCTGTTACAGGTTTGTCGAAATGCAATGAAGAGGAGCTGGGAACAGACTCTCAGAATCCAACAACTGTAATAATCAGGTAAGTTTTTTTTTTTGTCCTCATAAAAGAAAGAAAGTGAGTGGTCTTAAAGCCGTACCATGGCACCCTCCTGGACCCGATAAAGGGGACACGCAACCCTGTAGATCTCTTTACACCTCAAGGGATCCTAGGGTTGCCGACAGCATGACACTTGGGAATTAACAAGGATAGTATTGAGCCCATGGTTTCTGCATAAACCATCTTCCCGAAAACTCACTTGTTTCATAATCATTGGAATTTGGTATATACTAGGAAGTCACAAGACCCAGGTTGTTATCCCACTCTTCTCATAACCCCCAAAATCTTGTTCTTTTCTTTTACTTACTTCCCATGTCCAACTTATGGGCTCTTTTAACAGGAGTGACCCAATCTAAAAACTTTGGTGGATTGGGGGAGATCCAATTTAGACAAATTTCGCTTCTTGCCAAAAGAATTAGAACAAACAGAAGTGAAGCTTGAACATTTGACAGTTTGTTATTAATACTATCTTCAGGTGAAATTCCAAAAATAATTAAAACCAGGCTTACCTTGGTTTCTTGGCCAATTACATCTGAGATAGCCTTACCCACTTGCCTTCCGAAGCCCTGGATCTGAGGACACTGCATGAACATGTGCACATCATCCGCGCTCCTCAGGGTGCATTTCACACAAGACTTCTATCCACCTCCCAGCTTGGAAAGCCTCTTCGGGGTCCAGTAAGCTCTGTGGAGTGTGAACAGTTGATTTCTCCTCAATGGTGCAGCCTTGACAACCTTCCATAAAGTGCACAAAGATACTTGCCAGCAAGATGTAATATCGCTGGAAGGCAGTTCTCTTCTCCAGGGCTCCTCCATAGGCAATGGTGGTGGATCTGCTTTAATCAAAAGCCAGTACCATTTAGACACTTCTTTGCTTTGGTGGTGAGGGACTAAAAACGTATCCTCCAGCTCATCGTTTATAACTCCATCTTTCCCTGATTTGCAGCCCAGCGAGACAGTTGATAAAATTTGAATCTGGATAGCCTTTGATTTGTTTGTGAGTTAAACTCATCCAATGGCAGTAGCTTATTATCTCGCAGTAATTGGCCCCATTTCTGATAGCCATTTTCCCATAGAGGGGCTGATAAGCTGTTTTTTAGGCAGTCTGGGGTACCTGGAGAGTTCCATATAGGAGCGCTTGAACAGTAGTATGGAATTCTAAAAAGCTTCCTCATCTGGAATCATAGTTCACAGGCCGACCGTAACACCTTCAGTTTGACTTTGTTAAAGTACTTGGGATGTCCGAATTTAAAAAGCAACCCATCTGCCCCCTGGGGGAAACTGTTTGACATGGCTAAGAGGTAAGGCAGAAAGCAGGATGAGTCAAGAAGTAGGGATCTCATATTCTTAAAATGGAAATCCCAGCTGTAAAAAACAGAGGTCAGAGCTGGCTATTCCCCCGGCTGCTTTCTCACATCTTAATTTCTTCCATGCAATCCTGACCCCTTTGTCAGCCCAAAGGAAACTATTTATGTCCGACTGTAGGTTTTTTAAAATGGCAGAGCTAAATAGTAAAGGGATTGTGTCAAGGATTAATGTAATTTTGGGCAGAACAAACATTTTAACAAGATTGGAACGGCCAAGAATTGATAATGGAAGGTTTCACCAAGATCTCAATAAAGATCTGACCTCTTTCCTTTTAACCTCCAAATTGACCTTGGCCAAATTGTCAATGTCCTGAGTGATTTTAATGCCTAAGTATCTTATTTGATGATGAACTAAAGGCAAGCTGGATTGCCAATTCCATGACATGATTTCAGTTTTGTGCGTGTTAATTAAATCAGAAGTTGCTACAACTTTGTCAAAATTGCTGGTGATTCTTTCGTGAAAATCATCAGATCATCGGCATACAAGGCCAACTTTTTTACCCATCCCCTATATTCAAATGGGGCAAAGAGCACGCTGGACCTTATCTTATGTGCCAGTGGTTCTATGTAGAGATCAAAAAGGAGAAGGGAAAGGGGGCAACCCTGCCTATTGCCTCGCTCTAAACTAACTAAGTTGGTTAAATTTCCCTTGACTATTATCCTTGCTGTGGGAGTTTTATAGATGTTCCTAATAATCTTTGGGAGGTTTTCTCCTAAACCAAACGCTTGGCCTATATGGTGTAAGCAAGACTAGCTCACCCGGTAAAATGCTTTAGCCGCATCAAATGCAAAAATCGTGAGTGGCAGAATGATAGCTGAGGCGATATCGATAGCTCCTCTCAGCTCATGAGTTAAATCATGAAGTTGATGTCCTCTAATGAACCCCTTTTGATCCGGATGAACTAAGTGCCCCATCATGTTATTCAGTCTCCCTGCTATAATTTGCGCAAAAATTTTGTAAGCACAATTAAGCAGGGAGAATAATCAGGTAAGTTTGAGCTGCCGGAGCAAGAGTCCTCCTGTGTGAATTTCAGTTTCTGAGCAAGGCAGGTGTGGCTTTAATACTGTAATTTCCAAGTCTCACATGGCTTTGTTGGAATATTCCAGAACTTCTTAAGCAGATGAATGGGCCTAACTGTAATGTCCTCTACTAAGGCACATGATGTGTGTTATGCCCTAATGCCATATGAATGACATGAATAAATCTGACATATTTTCGTTGGATTAAAGACTCTGGGCACTGTACCCATGCTAACCATTGCTAAAGTGTATATGCTCTCGGTTTAAATTGTGTTGGTGATTGGTTTATCCATGATTGCCATATTTGATTACTAGTAAGCCTCTAGTAAAGTGCACAAGGTGTGGACAGATCCTGTAAATTAAATGCTACTAGTGGGCCTGCAGCACCAATTGTGTCACCGACACGAGTAGCCCTGCAAACATGTCTCAGACCTGCCCCTGCAGTGCCTGTGAGTGCATTTTTAAACTTCCCTTTCGACCTGGCAAGTGCACTCCCTTCGCAATACTCAATGATAGAACCAGAGAAATTTCAAAGACCAGCGGGGGTCTATTCCCCACTATATAACTAGAAAACGCAAAAGTTGGCCCCTGGTTCTAATTTAATGTGAAGGTGTTAGGGTATCCCTTTCTTAGGAGGATTCCCCTCACCCACCCATAGGTGGCATGCTTCATCATAGGGGATCTCCTCGCACTACGAACCTAGTCATAGTGCGGGCTACAACCCCTTCTCTAAGAGAAAAATCACTCAGACTCTGAGCATTTTTTACATTTTGTTGGTCCTGATGAAAGCAGCTGCATCCCTACGAGGAGCATCAGGCTGAAACATGTCGACCTATCACCAGCTCTGACAGATTGAATTTCCCTCTGTTACTTCTATATCCTTTTAATACTGACCTATGAATTCAACATTAAAATCGCTGAGCACATCATAGTTAGTTTTAATCACTTTCACTTTTTTTTTTCACCTGCCCCCTCCGCACACCCTGCTCATCTAGCGGTTTAGTCTACCTCGTCATCTCTATTAAAAACATCTCTGAGATCTTCCCACTTAGAGAGGGGGTTATAGCCCGCACTACGACTAGATCCGTAGTGCGAGGAGACCCACTATGATGAAGCATGCCACCTATGGGTGGGTGAGGGGAATCGTCCTAAGAAAGGGATACCCCAACACCTTCACTTTAAATTAGACTCAGGGGCCAAATTTTGTGTTTTCAAATGCACTCACTTGCCAGACCTAAACCTTCCCTTTTACTATATGTAAGCCACCCCTAAGTTACGCCCAAGGCAGCCAATGGGCAGGGTGTGGTGTATTTAAGCGGTATGACATGTACTGGCGTGTTGCACATGCCCTAATAGTGAAATACTGCTAATTGTGTTTTTCACTATTGCAAGGACTATTACTCCCATAGGGTAACAGGGGGATTGCCTTGAAATATCATTAAGTTTAGTTTCCCATTGGGAGCAGATAGAGATTTGGAGTTTGGGGTCTCTGAACTCACAATTTTAAAACCGTCTTTTGGGAAGTTGGTTCTTAAATAGCTTGTTTGAAAATGACACTTTTAGAAGCACCTCAAGCCTAGCCATGCATTGGCTAGAAGCTAAACATTCAATTTCTCAACTTCGTTTTCAAATTATAGAGTCTATTGATGTTAAACCAGGTGTAGATATTACCAACCTACTTCTACGCAGAGAGCTCTTTTGGATTCAGAAACTACAGACCCTGGCCCCGAGTGGGCTCAATGACCGTTTAGATCTTTCATGTTTCTTATAATTATGTCTTGAACAAACATAGAATTGTTCATGGTCAAGCGTAGAAACTCATGTACTACAGTGATTACTCTTCATCTCCTGTCGATATGTCATCACAATCTGTTTGAACATAATTGCATACCATTTCTCTGTTTTTACTTCTTAGAGACTTATGGACTATCTTAAACACCCTTTACTATATTTTTTTAATCACACTAAGTCATTTCATTTTTTTCACAAAATATCTTTTTAATCACTTTTATATCTATCTGGACTCTACAGTCCTATTTTTATTTGTTTGTCTGATTATTTTATTTCTCTTTGTCTTCTCCTTGAATTCATGTTCAATTCGGATATAACTTTATTGATAGTACCTTAGAGGTTAGCAATCATTCACACTCATCATGGAGATTTGTTTGCGGTCTTGGTGAGTCACTGATACATTGCATCAATGCAGTACGTGTGGGCGTACCCAGTTATTTTTTTGCAATTGAGTATATTGTGTGTTACTTCATGCACAATTGGTTAAAGAGATTCTTTTGATTAGGATATTCAGAGCTTTACTTAGCCCTGCTCATGGTACGGATAGCACACTCCATTTTTTTAAATCATGGTGCCATACGTAAGTCCTCTTTTTATTACTATGAATCCCCTACTGACGTAGTAATCACTGATACATTGTATTAATTCAGTACGTGTGGGTATACCCAGTTATATTTTCTTGCAATTGAGTATATTGTGTGTCACTTCGTGCACAAGTGGTTAAAGCGATTGTTTTGATTAGGATATTCAGAGCTTTAAACCTAGCCCTGCTCGTGGTGCGGACAGCACACTTTACCTTTTTACATCATGGCGCCATACGATAGTCCTCTCTTCATTACTATGAGTCCCCTATTGACGTAGTTATCACGGTTGGTTTAAATTCGGCGCGCTTTTTGTTAGTAAAAATACATTGTTGTGATGACAGGACACCATCCGTGAGAACTGGACTTATTTTTTCATCGCGTTTCTGAAGTAAGTAGTGCTCATTGAACTTAACGACGTACCTTGCTATAGTCTTTTGTATCATTGTCAAGATGCGGTCGTAACCACATACTATTATTATTTTGTAGTGCTTCTTAACGGAGACGCATTATTTTCATTTGACGCCATACATCTTCTTCGGGTGATTGATTGAGCATACAGTTCTATTTTATGCTTGGACTAGACGTTGCCTAAAGTATTCAGGTGTCACATTAGTGAGTATGACTTTTTTGTTTCATTGTGTGTTAATTAGCGGCAGGACACATTAGTTATCAACTCTGATCACATCGTATTCCTATATTTTTTCAGTTTTTCTCACGTTGATATCGTCTTCTTGCTCAGTGGGTAAGTTACGTTGTTTTAACATTGTTCACAAGCGTCATAGTTAACTCAAGTACTTGCCCTTACCGAGTTGTGTTTCTTGGTTTTTAGCAACAGTTAGCCTGTCTTCATCGTTTTGTTCCAACCATGGAAACACACACATAATATTTGAGGTGAGACCTCATTACCGTACTTTTAGCAGATTTTTCTCATACACGGTGTTCCTCTCTTTTTATTTATCAATGCTTTCTTATCTCATTAGATGTTTTTCTTCAGAGCCACTGTGCATTTTCATTTTGATTTCCACTGTTGGGTGATGGTATTCCTCTTGCATATAATTGTGACCTTTAATTAAATGGAGAGTTTATTTACCGCATGAGTGTTTTACGGGTTAGTTCTATGCACTATGTGAACCATATAATCTGCCACCATGTATCCTTCTTGTGTAAATACTGAAATGATGTGCTGGATTGATTACATAAAAATATATATTTTCTCCACAGAACGCCCCTGACGAAGGGACAGCAAAGTCCCGAAATGCATTGGGCTCATCACAAGCATCCTGTTGTGATTTCGCGAAATATTATGTGGTATATTTAAATATTGCACTGTATATGGTAGTTGCCTACCGTTTCCTGTAAATGTGTTGATACATTTATGATGTTATCATTTGAAGCTGATGTTTACATATATGCTGAGAATATATGTTCAAACGAGTATCATTGTTTGGTGTTTCTTGAACATTTTTTTTGTGAATAAGATTAATTGTTAGTAACTTAGTTACAAATAGCACAGTGCGCAGCGTCAATCATTAGTTGATTGAATTATCTTAACTTTTAGAAAGTGGGCATTTTCTTGTTTAACCATTCTGTGACTCTGCTTGTCTGTAGAATACATGTCTGGGTTGGCTGACAGTTGGGCTGTTATGCATTCACTCTAGACAGTCACACAAAGGGAGCTGAGGTGTGCCGTTCATATCTTGATTGCCCATTAGAAGGTGGATGGTCCTTCCTGAGCTAGAGTGGTGGGATGAGTTGTCACTGACACCTGAATAGGGCTGTGCCTGTCCTCACACAAAGCTGGTTCCACCTCCTGAAGTGTGTTTGGACCAGATCAGGGAGAAGAAGGGTCTTGTTCACTACAAAGACTTTCCTTTGAAGTTGCCTACTTCAAAGGTAGAAAGGGGTGTAAGTATTAGACCTCTGACATCCCAAAATCAGAATACCTCTGAACGGAGAACATTTTGCCAGGAAAAAGAGCTGGATGCTGTAGGTGGGACTGTCACTATGCCTGTTGTTTTGTTGTGCTGGCCTGCTGCTTAATGCTTCTGTCCTGGAGTGAAAGGTCTGGACTTTGCTTTCTACATTCTGCTTCCAAGGTTCTCCAAGGGCTTGTGCATGCTTGCCTCCTGTTAAGAAGTCTCAGGGCCATCATCGACTCCACCTACCATTGCCTGGGCTCTTCTGCTGAGAATCCTGACTTGCCAAGTGGGGCCAAATCCAGTTCCTGGGCCCTTGGAAGTGTAATCTGTTGATCTTAAGAGAAAATCCACGCCTCAAGTCTCAACACCTGTCTTCATCGCAGAACAAGATCGATGTATCACAGCTGCCTGCAGAAGTGTGGTGCCCGATCGGCACATGGACCACGACTTTCACCTCAGACCTGAGATCGGTGCTGTAGCATGCCAGAAAAATCAACACAGCGTGAGTCCTGAGCACCGTATCACCGACTTCCAAGACACACGCTCCGACTCCAATGCAGTACCTTGTTGGCAGCTGTCGAATCGACGCACTGCTGACTTTGCTGCACGAAAATTGATACAGCACCTGCTTTGCAGCTGCTGCTGTGACCCAACATGTCTGGATTTTAGATGCACCGCCCCTCAACGCTGATACTTCATCAATGCCGTACCGCAGTAAGGTACCAAGGCTGCATGTCCGGAAATCAATGCATCACCACCCATTCCAGTAAGGAACCACTGCAACACCTCCCTTGACAGTAAGGAACCGACAGATCACCTCCGCTGTGGAGCAATGAACCAATGCATCACTTTGCTATTCCGGAGCCTCATCTCCCCTATGCCTGGCTTCATCTTTGATTTTTGACACATCCATGGACCTTTGTGCTAAAAGAAATGCATACATTGATTTCTATGGATTGAACTTGCTTAATCTTTGAAAAGTGATATCCTGACTTGTGTATGTTGGATGTTTGTTGTTTTGGTCTTGTTTTATTCAGATAAATATTGTCAATTTTCCTAAACTGGTGTGGACTCCTTTTGTAGTGTTTACTCTGTGTTATTGTGTGTGAGTGCAAATGATTTACACATTGCCTCTGAGATAAGCTTGACTTCTCATACCAAGCTACCAGGGGGGTAAGCGGGCTTATCTTAGTTGTGTGACTCCCCTTCCCTGACTAGAGTAAGAGCCCCTATTTGGACAGGGTGCAAATCACTGCCAACTAGAAACCCCATTTCTAACAACAAAGGTAAATTTAGACCAAAAGTCTAACTTTACTACTTTTTGAGATTATCAAAAGGAAACTTAGAACAAAAGTCTAACTTTACTACTTTTCAGTATTAACAAAGTTAAGTTACTACTAGTAAAGTTAGACTTTTGGTCTAAGTTGAACTTTGTGAATACCGAAAAGTAGTAAACTTAGACTGTGGGACTAAGTTTACCTTTGTGAATACCGGAAAATAGCAATGTTATACAAAAGTATAAATTTACCTTTGTGAATTGGGCCCCTGTGTTCTTCCATGCTGTGGGTGTTGAATATATGTGTGGGCATATTGCTAAGTCCCTCAGCACTTCTACCATTCTGTGCCTTCTCCAAACCCAAACTGAGGATGCCCAAATGCTTCCTAGATAAGAGGGAAGAGGTGAAACCCTAATCAACTTCCTGAGGGTCATGACATGTGGGCAGACATGAAGTTGTCGCCACGAACAGACACAACCTCCTTGGAAAACCCATGCCGGTAAATAACCCTATCAGTGCCCTGTCCTCTGCGGGTGCAGTCATCATCCTTAGAGGCATAGCCTCAGGGTAAAGTATGGCATGGTCCACCAAGAACAGGTTGAACATGTTGCATAGGGCAGTCTGGGGGCCAATGTCCCAACAATGTCTCTGCCTACCCTCTCAGGGTGCTCGCAGTAAAAAGAATGGAAACAGGGTGGCCTTGTACTTTGCTCCGTACTTTCCACTGGCCTGGAACGTTACAATGCATCTGTTCGCATCCTCCTCTGGGGCCAATGAAAGTGGGTGACTATTCAGCCACCAGCTTTGGCCTGCCCAAGATGTCCTGCCAGGGGAATGTCATGAGCCACCTTCAGTAGAAAGGCCTTCTATCACTGGGGGGCCACCAATACACAGGTTGATCTATTCTCCCAATTGATAAGATGATCACCAGTGATGTCGTCTGCTGCCTGAGCCCCGGCCTGCTGCCGTAGGCCCTCAAGAGTAGAGCACTCCCTCTGAGCTTTTCAGAACTCTGCCTAATACAGCCCCCTTTCAATTTGCAACCCTGTCAACTCAGGGATGTCCTGAATGACAGCACTATCTTCTCTGTAGGTTTCAGGGTGTCACCCTTAGGACCAGCCTCCTCAGGGGTTTGTTTTTCACACCCACTGACCTTCTTCTTTTTGGCAAATACTTGGCCATCTTTCCAGGCTCCAGATCATTTTTACTCCCCGGACAGATTGCTGTGGACCGTGTGGTCAGGCAATCCCAACATCTGAGGAGACCTAAGCTCCACTTTTTCCAGGTTGTGTGCTCTACAGAATTTCTGAACAGACAGTCAACAGGCATGGAGCTGAACTTAAAGTTACCTTTAAGGAACCTGAGGACACTCCCATTCAGAAGGAACTACAGCCACAGGATAGTGGCTCGTCTGTGTTAACCCTGTCAACCTTAGGGTAGTTTTCACCTCAACGTTTGCCTCACCTCCTCCACTATTTCTGGACTTATTTTTGTTGGCCAACCTGCTAACCAGTGCTATAGCACTTGTGCTCACTCCCCTTAAAATATAGTTACCTTGGCTTATACCCAAATGGCATATTTCATTTACTTGTAACTCTCTTGTAGGGTGGTATACCATATACTCAGGGCCTGTAAAATAAATGTTACTAGTTGGCCTGCAGCACTTCTTGTGCCACCCACTTAAGTTGCATTTTAAAACATTTCCCAGGCCTGCCATTGCAGTCTGAATGCAGTTTTAAAATGCCATGTCAACTTGCCATTTATACCCCCTTTCCAAGCCTTAACCTCCAATTTTTACACATCACACCTATGGGAGGACTTAGACAGCCCATAGCACAGGGTGCTGTGTAATTAAAAGGTTGGACATGTACATTTAGGTTTTACATATCCTGGGAATGAAAAACTCCTAGATCTATTGTTCACTACTGAGATAGGATAACATTGGGGATTTATTATTAAATTTAATAAAGTCTAATTCCCAATTGGAAGCTGGAAGCTATTTCATGTTTGATGTATTTGGAATTGTGGTGAAAAGTCCTTTTTAATGGAAAAGTTGTGTTTTTGATCACAATTATAAAAATGCCAATTTTAGAAAGTTGAATTTTTCTGCCCTTAGTTCGTTTGTGCCTTTAGCCTGACAATAATACTACAATTTAGACACTGGGATCCATTCCGGCTAACTAACCAAGACATATGAGAAACCCTCTGTGCCTCCCGTAAGTGCCAATTATCCCTCTTAAAATATAAAATGCCTCGGTCATGAGACCCTTGCCTCTAAATCTCTTTCTTTTCTCACTTAAATCGCTAAGTAAACCCACTGTGGTGCACCATGAACTTGATATGAAAAAACGTGCCCCCTTTAACTGGAACTCTATGTACAGTTGCACCAGCCATCTTCCAGCAAGTGATTCCTCACTTTTCAATGACAATATTGAGTTTTCCCAATCTGTAACAATCTTGGTGCCTTAATTAATTTAGTGTTTAAGTTCCACTAGACACTTTAAACATGTGGTGTTCGCTTCACCTACTTTTTGGCAAGTAGATTAATTGAATATAATAAAGCAGGCACTTGGGAGGCTCTTATCTGACCTATTCCTTTCTCTCTTCTTAATTCTAGAGATACTAGGTGCTCACACACCTGTCCTGATGATGATCTCAACTGAATGAGATCAAAACGCCCTCAACCTTCAAACTATCTAACTCCTTATTTCATTATATAAAATTATCAAAAGGAGTTGAGAGTCTTGTTGTTTTAAAGAGATGCATGTTTTAATGTGTTTCTCTCACTAGAGCACCTTTCTTCACTTTTTCTGTGAGCACTGGATCATGACAATTATACAAAAAAGAGACAAAAAATGTAGTGATATTCTGCAATGAATAAATGAATTGCATGAAAACTATTGTAGATTGTCCTGCATCATACTTGCCTTTTCTTGTTGATTTTGCACATTCGGGTCCTGAATGAAAATGTATAGGACTTAATGTGCTTCTTTTCTCAAAAAGAAACTTTCATGGGACCAATTGGCCCCAATGAACCACTGTTCTCTCAACATAGACTGACTTGGGTTAGATGACTAAATGTAACTGACAGACTTTGTGAATTCCTCCCAGAGAGTAACACTGTAGAGGGATTATGGTGCATAAATTGGCCATCTGCTGGCAGGAAGGGAGGAGGGGATCGGAGCTGAGCACAGCCCCACTTACAACTGAATAGCCTGTGCTCTGCCTTTACAGAAAGGGCCCAACGACCCTGCAGTGTCACTTTAGCCAGCTTGAAGCCAGGACAGGGAAGGCAAAAAATTACATGCACTTCAAATCCACTGTCTAGAAGCTTCTCCCACCCTCCAGAACCAGGGCACCAGAGTATAAAAGTAGGACCTCAGATACCAACTTTTCAGTGCACTTCTGGACCTGTGGATACTCTGCCAGAAAGAAGCACTGCTGTGCTGCTGAAAGGACTGCCACTTTACTGTACTGTTGCTTTACAAGACTGCTGACCAGCTGATTTGTGGCCCTGTTATTCCTGCTGCTCTGTAGCCTTCTGGCTGGGGACAAAGCCTATATCTTCAACTGTCCCAGGACCACCAGAATGACTCACAAGGGCTTGTCTGCTGGCCTTCTGTTCAGAGCCACAAAGACACAAAAGGATTCCTCCATCTGGAACTTGCACCTAGACTCAGCCAGAGTGAGTCCTGACTCTTCAAGTGGTGCCCCTTCAGTCCTAGACCCCTGGAATTGGTGCTAAAGATGCCAAGATAGCCAAAATCCAAAAGTGAGAATTTAGGAAACATTTGGCTACCTTGTGGATTTGTCTTTGGCTAAAGCCCTCTGCTCTTCTTGCTGGAGATTTTGACTTCCATTTTAGAGGCTAAGGGCCAGATGTACAACCAATGTTAGCATGTGCAAACGGGTTAGCGCCCAGTTTGCGCATACTAAAATTGAATGGCCATGTACTAACACAATTTGGCAAGTCACAAATGAATTACGACTCGCAAAAAAGTGTTTAGAAACTCGCTATTTGGAAGGGGAGTTCCCTTTCAAATAGCGACTCTGTAACCCATGTACGAATGTTTTGCGACTCAATTGCGGTCGCAAAAGACTCGCAAATTACCACCCTCTTCAAGAGGGTGGTAATGGAGTTGCAAATGGGAAGGGGTCCCCTGGGGACCCCTTCCCCTTTGTGACAGGTTCTGAAAATATTTTGTAAGGGCAGGAAGTGGTCCCAGGGACCACTACCTGCCCTTAAAAAATGAAACAAAAACGTTTCATTTTTTTTTTTTAAATACGGCCCGTTTTCCTTTAAGGAAAACGGGCTGCAGAAAAAAAACTGCTTTATTTAAAAGCAGTCCCAGTCATGGTGGAGCAGGCCACCATACCTGGGAGGGTCTACCATTCCGAATGGGCTCTCGAATTGCGAGAGGCTTATTAATAATCAGGAGCCTCGCAATTTGCGACCCCATTGGGAGTCGCAAACAGTGTTAAAGACACTTTTGTACATGGAAAATAGCGCCTCGCAAATTGCGAGTCGCAAAAGACTGCGAGGCGCTATTTTGCGCATCATACATCTGGCTCTAAGTCTGAATGTAGAAATCTTCACCACAGCTTTGACCCATGGCTATCCAGCAGTGATGCTCCCTCATCAGACACCTTACCACCTTAACACCCTGAAATTTACCATTTCAGAAACATTTTCTAAGTCCAAGGTAAGCACTGTCTGGGCCCAACCCGCTTTTTGCATCCGGACGGAGCTCCATTGAAGTTTGGCCATATTTTTAGACTTTGACCCGGTCTTCCACGACTAGACCTGGCAGCCTGTTGTGCTGCCAGGAGGCACTTCCACTTTGCTGCTTGCTTTTCTGTGTTGGCCTGCAGCCTGCTGCTTCTTGTTTGTGAGTGAAAGGGCTGGACTTGACTCTCTATACCATACATCTCTAAAGGTTGATGCTTTGATCTTCCAGGGCCACTCGGACCATTCTTCTCACTGGAGCCAGTGCCGCCTGTGAAGGAGCACGGATGGCTTCTAGTCTTTAGGTGGCTCTCCAGTACCTTGATATGGGCAGCGCCACTGTTTGAAAGAACAATACCGAAGCCCAAAGACCCTCAGGGCATCGCAGAAGTGTAGCCGGCCCTTGGCAACGGGGCCCGCATTATTCTCCTGGCATCCACACTGATCTTAGGGGGGCCCAGAACGAACCTTGGGATCAGCTGAAGACATGCTGATTGTCCTGGCAACGCTTCGGCTGGAACAAGACGTCACTGGTGGCTTCTTTCTCCTGAAGTTGCTGTCTTCCAAACACCACTCCAGTGACAACTGCCTGTTATGCAGCATGGGTCGGGGGAGCAGTGTAAGGCAGCTTAGAAGTTCTGACCTTAACCACAACACTGCACTCTCACCTCACAAACTCAGTGATTTCAAAGTACTCCACATCCACTGGTTTCCAAGAAAGGAGCATTTAAGTAATAGCTCTTAGGCAGTGGCTGTGGCGCTCACCAAATGGTACACAGAGGAAATCTTTGATGTCCCTTGGATTTTCCACTGGAGCATACCCTTGGAGAACACGCAGAGAGCAGGCAGGCAGGCCTGCACAACAAGGCAAATAGTCCAAATGGTGGATCCTCTTGGCAGTGTGCAAATTGTAGAGCCAGCAGCGTCTGGTTACAAGCCCTACACAGTGTCTGGTCAGACCAGATTCAGGGAACAGCAGGCAGCAGGCAACAAGCAGAAAAGCATTTCAGTTGAGTCCTTTAAGCAGCACAGAAGTTAGAAGGCAGCAGGGCAATAAACACAAAAGCAGTCTTGGTGAGCCCCTCAAAAAGGTCAGAGGTTCAGTCCCAGATCCCCAAAGTGCTTCAGAAAACATAGGGTCAGAGTCCCTGTACTTATACTCATAAAAGTCTTAGATGTAGGGGGTGATTTCACTAGAAACCCTATAAGTGCACAATACTCCCTTTCAACCCAGGCCTGGCTCCAGATATCCGTGCATGTAAATCAGCCCTTTGTGTGAGGGCAGGGCACAGCCTATACAATTGTAAAGTGTGAACATCCTCTCCCTCTCCCAGCCCTGGAAGATCATAAGTATGCAGATGAATGCAGATGTAACCCTGTCATACCCAATTCTTCCTGTGCGATGGCTGTCTGGAAAGTATGAACAAAGTGTAACTGTCACCCTGGTCCAGATGTGGATTGGAGTCAGGCTGCAAAGCACAACGAGTCATAAGCACAGAGAAATGCCCACTTTCTAAAAGTGATAGTAGGGTAAAGCAAATAGACTATAATTTGGTAAGTAGTTGTAGTAGAGTAGGATCTGCTTCATATGGGTACCCCCACTTTTTGCTGGTGTTTCACTGTTTTTCGACCTTAGTCTGGCTGTGGCCCTGCTAATCAGGACTCCAGCCTAGCTGCTTCCTCTCTAAAATGGTGTCCATGTACATTAGGTACATCTCTAATTGGATTCTGGAGTGCCTTATAAGCCCCTGGTATATGGTATACTATGTACCTAGGGCATAGGTACCTCAGAGGCCTACCAGGGGCTGAAGCATGTATTATGCCACCCCTGGGAAGCACTCCAAAATGACACCACAGGTCTGCTACTGCAGCCTGGGTAAGGTGGTGCCTGCACCCCTTACTGTGGTATAGGCTACCTATATCACTACCATTGCACACACATATAAAACCTATAAGTCACTCCTATGGCAGGCCTTAACAATCCTGAAGGCAGAGTGCTTGGTTTTTATTTGAGAGGGTGCCCCTGCATGAGCAGAGCCCCACTGCAGCGTTCAGAATGCCTCCTCTGATGCTGTTTGTGGTGCAGCCTGACCAGATACTCTTAAGTGCAGTATAACCTCGCGGGAAATGCTAACTTTGGACTGGCTGCACGGAAACATGTCGTGTTTGGTGTCAAACACTTTGGAATACTAACCCCCGCCAGTTCTGATGGCGGGGGTAGCATTCCACCCTTCTAGAGTGAGAGACATGTTCACACTGGTCTACCCGGTAAAGACTTTCTAAAGCCCTGTCATCACAAAATGGATGCCACTGCCACAGACATGGGTCTGGCCTCCTGCTGCTGACCGAAACTCCGGCAGGGGAGGCCTGGACAATAGGTTTCCTGTCCCAGGGAGGTGTAATCACCTCCCCAGACAAGCAGATGTGTATTGGGGCTGGGCGGGAACACTCTCTGGTGCTTTGAAGTCCTGCACTGGGAGCACACTTGGTGTACCTGTGCATAGTCCAGTTCAAACTGGTTGCAGGGGCTACCTGCCCCTGCTCTGGCGTGAAACTGGACAAAGGAAAAGGGTGTAACCACCCCTCTTTCCAAACCCTCCCATAGGTGGGTCCCTACAGTATGTCCAACATCCCAAAATTAGTATAAGTATGGGAAACCAGTCCTTGAGACTTTAGATTATCCTGGACGAAACTCTGCAACATATATCCTGGAACTTCAACTTTCTATTTCCACTAGAAGACTGAAGAAATCTCCCTTGGGGTCAAGGAGTGACTCCCCTGCTTGGCAGGCACCAAAGAAGCAACTATCCAGTCTGCAATCTGAAGCTCCCGCCGGATGCCGAAGTCTTTGCTCACCAGAGGTGGATTTCCAGACTTCCCCGAGGCTACCCTGAGTCCACAGCAAAGCTGAGGCACGTGGCTATCGTGGGTGATGTGGAACCATGACCCCTGGACACCGTGATCTTTTGCTGATCCATCATCTTCCTGGTCTTCCTTGAAGTTGTGCTTTGGGCTCCGAGTAGCACCAGCCTTGAGCACCTTCTGCACTGAAGATCACTGGCCTCCACTCGACCACTGACCCATGGGCCAGTTTCAAGTGTGACCGCTCAAGGCTCCTTCGCAATCACTAGCCCGTTGGATAGTGGGTCCCCACGAAGGCAACTCCTCTTCTGATTGGACTTTCCTGGTTGCTCCAGATGTGCCCCGACACACCCTCGCAGGGTGAGTCCCCAGACCTTGCTGGTCTGCACCGACGTCCTTTTTCTATTTTCACATGACTTGCCGTTGCCAAGCCTTGTTGGGTCCAATCAGGTCGCTGACACCGCAGCACTCAAAAGAGTTTGTGGGACAGCTCGAATCCAGCTCGTGGTTGTCATTGACGCCTCCTGGACCTCTTGGCTGAAGAATCAAGACACCCGTCAACTCACCTGAAGCACCCGACATCTGCGGGCATTGGACTATCGTGCCCCTGGTCATGGGTAAGTGACCCAGACACTGTCCCCTCTGCTGTCAGGTTCCTTCCATCCTCGATCCAGGCTTGGATCTCTCCGGACACTTCTCCTCTTCACGGCAGCAGCACTGAAAACAGCGACGCGACCCGACACCAAAAGACACCTATGCACCCGGCTTCCCTGGGTGAGGTAACTCGAGTACTCCGGTGCTCCCGTGGGTGTTGGCCCTAGACACCTCTAAGTCCAAAAGGGTTCGCTCGTAGCGATCCTCTAAGTGTCCTTAAACTCTTAATTTCCAACCGTGACTTTCCCCATAGAAGTTAACGGCGATTCGCGGCTGTATTCTCACACTGCACGCGTCACCCGTGGGTCCCCCGTGTCACTACCTTGGGTGGTTCCTCGTAGTCCAAGCTCTTCTACAGGCTCTAGGCCTTGTGTCTAGTTCAGTCGTGGTTCTTATACCACTTTATTGGTATATGGTTTGGTACGCCCCTAGGGCCCAAACGTTTATTTGTGCTTTTACTGTTGAATACTGACTTGTAACTTAAGTACTTCGAACTCCAGCCTCATAAAGAGACTAGAGGGGTGTGTTTTATCTTAAATACATATATTTTAAATATATACCTGGTGTGGTTGTCCTTTTATTTGGTCATTCAGGAGATTATAGACTGGTAAAACAAGCTGCTTTACATTCCTTCAAGACTTAGCCTGAAAGGTGCTCTCCATAGCTACCACTAGGATAGCTTTCAATAAAGGTTGTATTTAACCTATCACCATAAGGGGTTGTTTGGACTGGTACAAGGTGCCCACTTTCATTAGTGGACAGCATATATCAGGCCAACTTCTCACATTGGTGTGCAGCGTGTGGGATTCCAGCTTGCTATTGTTTTACCAGATAATCTCAATTGAATTGATCAACTGTAAACCACTAAAGGTACCTTAGGTACATATAATATCAAGCTTAGTATACAGTAAGTTCTACTGAACTTAGATTTGTGTGGCAAGGGCTTAGCACACCCTTTCTACAACTCAATAGAGTTTAGTAGGCCACACTAGTGTAGGTAGTGCAATACACCACACCACACTAGTAATGTCTAATCAGCCAGGAACCACTGGGTCCCTGCCAGAAGCCAGTGGGCTTCTCCCCTATACATATGAGGATCTCACCTTTGCTCAGCTTAGGGCCTTATGTTCCATTAGGAAGCTGAAGACAGGCAAAAGCCCAACCACCCAGCATCTCTTGCAGATACTCAGGCTGGAGAATCTCTCAGGGCCTAGTGGGCCTGAAGGGGTAGGCAGAGTGGGTGGGGCAGCAGTTGAGGGTGGATCTGGGAGTGGAACTCCCCCTGGCCCAACCTCTGCTGTTGACCAGACTGATGACAATGATCTGGGAAACCCAACTCCCCTGGATGAGGATGATGAGGATGAGCACAATGCTCCCCTCTTTGTCCCCCCAGGAAGAGTTGAAAGTAGGGTTAGAAGGGATAGATCTCTCTCAAGGGAGTCTGTCCAGTCTACCTCATCAGTAGGGACCTCTGTTTCTTCTCACAGAGGGAGGGAAACCTCCCAGGAGAGGAGAGAGAGACTGCTGAAGTATGAGTAAGCTCAGTTTAACCTCAGAAAGCAGCAGATGGCCCTAGATAGGGAAGCCCTAGCTTTCTACAGAGCTAGAAAAAAGGAGGGACTAGAGTCCCTTGGTGGCAGCAATTTCCCTAGAGATAGGGAGAGGTCTTATGACCATAGAAACCTAAGTAAGATTGTCCCTCCCTACCAGAGTGGGGATGACATCCACAAATGGATAACTGCCTTGGAGAGGGCCTGTAAAGTACAGAGGGTCCCCCAAGGGCAGTGGGCAGCAATCGTATGGCTCTCCTTTGCAGACAAAGGTAGAGATAAGCTCCACACAGTAAGAGAAGAGGATGCTAATGATTACCAGGTCTTGAAAAGTGCACTGATAGATGGGTTTTGCCTAACCACTAAACAATACAGGTTAAAGTTCAGGGATACCCAAAAGGCACAAAATCAAGACTGGGTGGACTTTGTTGACTGTGCTGCTAAAGCTCTGGAAAGTTGGTCATTGGGCAGTAAAGTGTGTGACTTCATAGGATTGTACAATCTGATAATGAGGGAGCAGATTCTTAATAACTGCCAAAATCAGCTGTTGCACCATTACCTGGTAGAATCTAATCTGACTTCTCCCCAAGAATTGGGAAAGAAGGCAGACAAATTGGTCAGTACCAGGGTGAGGCAGAAGGTACAGAACCAAGGCGGTGACCCAAAGAAGCAAGATTCTAAGAACTCTGACAAGGGGGGTGAGAAGGGTAAAGACCAGAAGTCTTCACAACATCCCCAAAAATCTTCTTCAGGGGGTATTCACAGTCCAACAAAGGGAAATGCCAAAATAAACCATGGTGCAAAGTCTGTAAGCAAATGACACACTGGACCAGTGATTGCACCAAGTCCAAAGAGAATACTCCAGCCCCCACAAATGCCCCTAAGGCACCTGCTTCCCCTAGTGTAGTTACAGTTGGTGATGGGAATACACAAGCCAAGGGTATAGTAGGGTTGACCCTGGGTACTGAGTTGGGCTCTGGCCTAGTCAGAGAAACCACTAAGGCTGTTTTTGTCTGTGATGGGGGCATGGATATGACCCCCTCTGTGACCTCCCAGTAACTTGGGCAAGTACAGGCAACAGCCTTTAATCAATGAAGTACAGGCTTTGGCATTCAGAGACACAGGAGCAAGTGCCACTATGGTGACAAAAGATCTTGTGGTTCCTGAGCAGATTATACTTGGTGAAATGTACCAAGTGACCAATGCTAGCAATGTCAGAACAGACCATTCTCTGGCAGTTGTTAACTTCTCCTGAGGAGGGGTAACTGGCATTAAGAAGGTTGGGGTGAGTGCAGACCTACCAGTCGAATGCTTGCTTGGCAATGATCTAGAGACTTCAGCTTGGGCAGAAGTATAGCTCAGGACTCATGCAGAAATGCTGGGCATCTCTGCAGATGTGCTTGCTGGGACCAGGTCACAGGCCAAAATGTCTGAAACTGAACAGACCTTGGATTCTGGAAGAATGGACCAATTGCCATCCAAGAGGAGGAGCAGAAGGGTTAAGGCAGAGCTCTCCCCTCTGATTCAAAAGGAGGATCAGTCTCTTGAGGGAGATGATCACAGTCCTGAAGAAGGAACTGTCCCAAAGGAGCTTGAGCCTGATCTGGTTGAGTTCTTGGGAACAGGGGGCCCTTCCAGGGCAGATCTGAGCCAGGAGCAGCAGAGCTGCCCCTCTCTTGAACCCCTCAGACAGCAAGCTGCTGAGGCTGCTGGGAGTGCCAGTGGTACCCATAAGGTGTATTGGGATGATGGACTCCTGTACTCAGAGTGTAGAGACCCCAAGCTTGGTACCACCAGGAGGTTGGTTATACCTCTGAAGTTCAGGGGCTTCCTATTGACCCTAGTGGTTTTTTGCTTCTGTGTAACCTGCCAAGCCAGTGGCAAAGCAGGTGGCACTACAAGGGCACCCCTGATACCACTACCTGTGGTGGGGTTGCCCTTTGAAAGGGTAGGGATAGACATTGTTGGTCCCATGGATCCCCAAACAGCATCTGGGCACAGATTTATCCTGGTGGTAGTGGATCATGCTACCAGGTACCCAGAAGCTATTCCCCTTAGGACCACTACAGCACCTGTGGTGGCAAGGGCCCTGTTGGGAGTTTTCTCAAGAGTGGGTTTTCCTAAGGAGGTGGTATCAGACAGAGGGACCAACTTCATGTCTGGTTACTAAAGGGCAATGTGGAAGGAGTGTGAAGTGACTTACAAGTTCACCACACCCTATCACCCACAATGCAATGGTTTGGTTGAAAGGTTCAACAAAACCTTAAAGGGCATGATTAAAGGGCTCCCAGAAAAGCTTAGGCGAAGATAGGACATTCTCTTGCCCTGCCTTTTGTTTGCATACAGGGAGGTGCTACAAAAGGGGGTTGGCTACAGCCCCTTTGAACTTTTGTTTGGTCGCCCTGTCAGGGGTCCATTGTGTTTGGTGAAGGAAGGATGGGAGTTACCTCTCAAGCCCCCAAAAGCAAGACATAGTGGACTATGTACTTGGTCTCCGCTCCAGGATGGCAGGGTACATGAAAAAGGCAACTAAAAACCTTGAGGCTAGCCAGGAACTGCAAAAAGCCTGGCATGACCAAAATGCTGTACTGACTGTTTGCCAGCCAGGACAGAAAGTGTGGGTGTTTGAGCCTGTGGCCCCAGCAGCTCTCCAAGACAAATGGAGTGGACCCCACACTATTGTTGAACAGAAGGGAGAGGTTACTTACTTAGTAGACCTAGAAACTCCCAGGAGTCCCCACAGGGTTCTCCATTTCAACAGGCTAAAGCCATATGTAGACAGGGCTGACATGGGCTTGCTCATGGCTACTGATGAGGGACAGGAGGAAGAGAGTGACCCACTCCCTCACCTCCTCTCACAGAACCCTGATGATGGGCCAGTTGATGGTGTGGCCTTGGCAAACAGCCTCACTGCCCAGCAGCTAAATGATTGCAGACAGTGCTCAATCAGTTCAGAAACATGTTTTCTCTGACTCCAAGTCAGACTACCTGGTGCACTCATGAAGTGGACACTGGGGACAGTCTGCCTATTAAAAATAAGATTTATCGGCAACCTGACCATGTCAGGGACTGTATCAGGACAGAAGTCCAGAAAATGTTGGATTTGGGAGTTATTGAACCCTCAGATAGCCCTTGGGCTAGTCCAGTGGTCCTTGTGCCAAAACCTCACACCAGTGGTGGGAAAAGAGAGATGAGGTTTTGTGTGGACTACAGGGGTCTCAATGCCATCATTAGGACTGATGCCCATCCAATTCCAAGGGCAGATGAGCTTATAGATACTTTGGCCTCAGCCAAGTACGTTAGCACATTTGACTTGACAGCTGGCTACTGGCAGATCAGACTAGCTGATGATGCAAAGCCAAAAACAGCATTTTCGACCCCCAGTGGACATTATCAATTGGTGGTGATGACCTTTGGTTTGAAGAATGTACCTGCCACTTTCCAAAGGTTGGTGAATACAGTTCTCACAGGTCTGGAAGCCTACAGTGCAGTTTATCTGGATGATATTGTTGTCTTTAGCTCCACCTGGGAAGATCACCTGGTCCACCTAAGGAATGTTTTGGAGGCAATGCAAAAGGCAAGCCTCACTATCAAGGCCACCAAGTGCCAGATAGGGCAGAGTCAGGTTGTGTACCTGGGCCACCTTGTAGGTGGAGGCCAGGTTCAACCACTGCAGAGCAAAATCCAGACCATCATGGACTGGGTTGCTCCAACCACCCTTCTTAGGCCTGACTGGGTACTATAGGAGATTTGTCAAGGGGTATGGCTCAATAGTGACACCCCTGAATGACTTAACATCTAAGAAAATGCCCAAAAAGGTTCAGTGGACAGCTAGCTGTCAAAAGGCATTTGTTGACCTGAAGCAGGCCATGTGCACTGCTCCCATTCTACAGAGTCCTGATTACTCCAAGAAGTTCATTGTCCAAACAGATGCATCTGAATTGGGGGTAGGGGTTGTAATGTCACAATTGAATGATGAAGGTCAGGATCAGCCAGTAGCTTTCATAAGCAGAAGCTGACCCCTCGGGAGAAACGTTGGTCAGCCATTGAGAGCGTGGCCTTTGCTGTGGTTTGGGATCTGAAGAAGTTGAAGCCATACTTGTTTGGTACTCACTTCCTTGTTCAGACAGACCACAAGCCCCTCTTATGGCTAAAACAAATGAAGGGTGAATACCCCAAGCTGCTTAGGTGGTCCATTTCCCTACAGGGAATGGACTTTACAGTGGAAAATAGACCTGGGAGTAACCATGCCAATGCAGATGGACTCTCTAGGTATTTCCACTTAGAACATGAAGACTCAACTGGTCAAGGTTAGTTTAATGTCCCTGCGTTTGGAGGGGGGGGGGTTGTGTAGGAGAGTAGGATCTGCTTCACATGGGTACCCCCACTTTTTTCTGGTGTTTCGCTGTTTTTCAACCTTAGTCTGGCTGTGGCCCTGCTAATCAGGACCCCAGCCTAGCTGCTTCCTCTCTAAAATGGTTTCCATGTACATTAGGTACATCTCTAATTGGATTCTGGAGTGCCTTATAAGCCCCTAGTATATGGTATACTACGTACCTAGGGCATAGGTACCTCAGAGGCCTATCAGGGGCTGAAGCATGTATTATGCCACCCCTGGGAAGCACTCCAAAATGACACCACAGGTCTGCTACTGCAGCCTGGGTAAGGTGGTGCCTGCACCCCTTACTGTGGTTTACGCTACCTATATCACTACCATTGCACACACATCTAAAACCTATAAGTCACTCCTATGGCAGGCCTTAACAATCCTGAAGGCAGAGTGCTTGGTTTTTATGTGAGAGGGTGTCCCTGCATGAGCAGAGCCCCTCTGCAGCGTTCGGAGTACCTCCTCTGATTCTGTGTTTGGTGCAGCCTGACCATATACTCTTAAGTGCATTATAACCTCGCGGTAAATGCTAACTTTGGACTGGCTGCACGGAAACATGTCGTGTTTGGTGTCAAACACTTTGGAATACTACCCCCCCGCCAGTTCTGGCAGTGGGGGTAGCATTCCAGCCTTCTAGAGGGAGAAACATGTTCACACTGGTCTACCCGGTAAAGACTTTCTAAAGCCCTGGCATCACAAAATGGATGTCACTGCCACAGACACGGGTCTGGCCTCCTGCTGCTGACCGAAACTCCGGCAGGGGAGGCCTGGACACTAGGTTTCCCCCAGACAGGCAGATGTGTATTGGGGCTGGGCGGGAGCACTCTCTGGTGCTTTGAAGTCCTGCACTGGGGGCACACTTGGTGTCCCTGTGCATAGTCCAGTTCAACCTGGTTGCAGGGGCTACCTGCCCCTGTTCTGGCATGAAACTGGACAAAGGAAATGGGTGTAACCACCCCTCTTTCCAAACCCTCCCATAGGTGGGTCTCTAGAGTATGTCCAACCCCCAAACTTAGTGTAAGTATGGGAACCCAGTTCTTGAGACTTTAGATTACCCTGGACGAAACTCTGCAACATATATCCTGGACCTTCGACTTTCTATTTCCGCTAGAAGACTGAAGAAATCTCCCTTGGGGCAAGGAGTGACTCCCCTGCTTGGCAGGCACCAAAGAAGCAACTGTCCGGTCTGCAACTCTGAAGCTCCCGCCGGACGCCAAAGTCTTTGCATCACCAGAGGTGTATTTCCAGACTTCCCCGAGGCTACCCTGAGCCCACAGCAAACCTGAGGCCCATGGCTATCGTGGGTGATGTGGAACTGTGCTCTTTTGCCGATCCATCATCTTCCTGGTCTTCCTCGAAGTTGTGCTTTGGGCTCCGAGTAGCCCCAACCTTGAGCACCTCCTGCACCGAAGATCTCTGGCCTTCACTCCACGAGTGACCCATGGGCCAGTTTCAAGTGTGACCACTTGAGGCTCCTTTCCGATAGCTAGACCGCTGGCTACTGGGTCCCCACGAAGGCAACTCCTCTTCTGATTGGGCTTTCCTGGTTGCTCCAGACGTGCCCCGACTCACCCTTGCTGGGTGAGTCCCCCAGACCTTGCTGGTCTGCACCGACGTCCTTTTTCTATTTTCATGTGACTTGCCATTGCCAAGGCTTGTTGGGCCCAATCTGGTTGCCGACACCGCAGCACTTGACAAACTTTATGGGTTAGCTTGAATCCAGCTCCTGGTTGTCATTGACGCCTCCTGGACCTCGTGGCTGAAGAATCAAGACACCTGTCAACTCACCTGAAGCACCCGACATCTGTGGGCATTGGACTATCGTGCCCCTGGTCACTGGTAAGTGACCCAGACTATGTCCGCTCTACTTTCAGTTTCCTTCCATTGTTGATCCAGGCTTGGATCTCTCCGGAAACTTCTCCCCTTCACGGCAGCAGCACTTCTTTGCCAGCTTCCATTGAAAACAGCGACGTGACCCAACACCAAAAGACACCTATGCACCTGGCTTCCCTGGGTGAGGTAACTCGAGTACTCCGGTGCTCCCGTGGGTGTTGGCCCTAGACACCTCTAAGTCTAAAAGGGTTCGCTCGCAGCCATCCTCTAAGTGTCTTTAAACTCTTAATTTCCAATTGCGACTTTCCCCAAAGAAGTAAACGGCGAATCGCGGCTGTATTCTCACACTGCACGTGTCCTCCCGTGGGTCCCCCGTGTCACTACCTTGGGTGGTTCCTTGTGGTCCAAGCACTTCTACAGACTCAAGGCCTTGTGTCTAGTTCAGTTGTGGTTCTTATACCACTTTATTGGTCTATGGTTTGGTACTCCCCTGGGGCCCAAAAGTGTATTTGTGCTTTTACTGTTGAATACTGACTTGTAACTTAAGTACTTCGAACTCCAGCCTGATAAAGAGACAAGAGGGGTGTGTTTTATCTTAAATACATATATTTTAAATATATACCTGGTGTGGTTGTCCATTCATTTGGTCATTCAGGAGATTATAAACTGGTAAAACAAACTGCTTTACATTCCTTCAAGACTTAGCCTGAAGGCTGCTCTCCATAACTACCACAAGGATAGCTTTCAATAAAGGTTGTGTTTAACCTATCACCATAAGGGGTTGTTTGGAATGGTACAAGGTGCCCACTTTAATTAGTGGACAGCATATATCAGGCCAACTTCTCACAGTAGTTCAGAAGCACTACAGTACACGATTATACAATGACCATAACACACAGAGTGAGCACTGGGCGTGCTAGTGAAAGTGGGTGGCGTAGTGACCCAGGGGTGCGAGAACAGTGTGAACGGCAATAACAGGTAAGGATAAAGCGGTCAAAATTGCGAAATATATACAGTGTTTATGTACAAAACATTCAGACAAATGGATTGACCACAACAGCGCCTGAGTTCTAGCCTGGGTAGTCGATGGCGTTTCAACCTGAATGATTGCAGGTCATCATCAGGACAATGGTCATTAGTTTGAGGGTAGTGCTCTAAAGGAGAAGCAAAGGGAGACTAGATCAACACTTGAGTGGCCAAAGGGAGAGGGGACAATAGATAAGGTAAGTAGAAATTACCTAACAAAGAGAGTCCATGGTAAGGATATGAGCAATCCAGGAGTAATCAAGAAGAGCGAGGCATCAGGGATCCGCGTTAGTGCTGTAAGGGGAAGTAGACAGGGTAAGGAGGACATTTGGCGTACCGTATTGGACACAGGTGTGGAAATTGCAATGGACCAGTGTGTGTATAATTCCCCAAAGAAATTCGGTCTTTAAACTTGGTTGGCAATGTATGAGGAGCTAGGGGGCGCCGTGTTAATGAATCCAGAGGCAACATGGTCAATGGGCGTGGTACGGATCTGAAAGATACGGACGGGAGGATAGAGTAAGGTCAGCGTTAAAAAAGGTCTATGTGATCGATCGTGTTGGGCTGTAGTGTCTGGTTTATGCCAACACTCACTTTAAGCTGAAGTGTGGATGAGATCTAGGGACGGAGTAGCGCGATGTCAGAAAGTGAATTCAGTCGCTTTAGTGGAGGAGTGAAACCTAAGTGCTGCATCCGGGTCAGGGACGAGTAAAGCGTCCATGAACAATGGTGTAAAGCGATAGGAGGGCAAAAAAACAGAGAGGGATCACGTGATGCGAGTCACGAGGGGCGGAACACTAGACTGGGAAATGGAAAGGATAGTAAAGGGCCCCCGGGGGGACCAAAGGGTGCTAATTGAAGAAGGAAGTGCACCAAGCATGACAGGTTAAAGGCTGCACTTCGATGTAAGCTGCTGCATGGGATGGAGAGTAGCTACATGAGTGTCTATATGGGTTATTGATTGATTGCCTGAGTATTTGTATGGGAGACTGAGTGTGTGTGTGGGTAGGTGGGAGGGAGGTGTGTGACTCTGTGCACAGATGTGTGAGTGGTTGATTCACTGTGTGTATGGGTTCAAGAGTGCATGTGGAAACAGCTGTAGGGGTGGGTGAATGTGTGTATGGGTGTGTTGGTGAGTGAATGGATGTCTCAATGTTACATGTCCAAGTAACTACATATGTAAAAGGCAGTGAATATGAGAGTTGAAGTATATAAATGACTATTCGTGAGAGTCAGTTATTGTGAGAGTGGCTGTATGGATGATTGTGTACTTGTATCAGTGATTGTATAAGAGAGTAAGTATGCGTTTGTGACTGTATGAATAAGTGATGTGGTGTGTGTATAACTGTATAGGTGAGTAAATGGGGGTGTGATTGATTCTTTGCATGACTGACTATGTGTGTGAGTAACTCTGGATGAGTGGTGGTGTGAGAGTGTCTGTATAGGTGTATGAGTTCATATGATGGTGTTGTATTGAAGAGTGACTACATGTATGAGTGACAATATGGGTAAATGAGCAGATGTGTGTGTAGACCTAAGAATCAGTGAGTGCGTATGAAGTAACTGGTATTGGTGTGTCTATGGTTTCGAAAATGGATGTGGATGTATCAAAGGTTATATTAGAGTGTGAGGAGGTGCATCAGAATTTCACGTGGATTATATCATCAGTGATGTCATCAGTGATGTCATTTGAGATGTCATCAGTGATGTCATCAGTGATGTCAATGACCATGTCATGATTGATGTAATATGTTACGTCATCAGCAGTGCATTGCGGGTGCACGAGTTATAGTTAGCTGAACTAACTATAACAGGGGAATTTCTATGGTTTTCTACGAGAGAAGTGTCCAACTAACTATAACTTCCCTGAAACCTATGGTTTTTTCAGTGAATGTCTAAGGTTTTTTTAAATGCTAATTTCTAACTATAACGTCCCTGAAACCTATGTTTTTTCAGTGAATTTCAAAGGTTTTTTAAATGCTAATTTCTAACTATAACATAGCAGTCACGTTTGCAGAGTGGTGGAGAAAGGTGAGCGTGGCCTTCAAACACCTCTTAGCAATCCCACTGTGTGGGATTTATTGGAGGTAACAAGAGGAGTAGTTAGCACCCAACGTCAACCTTGGGGGCCAACTACCCCTTTTATTACCACCAGTAAGTCCCACACAGTAGGATTGCTAACTTCTTATATCAGGCTATACCCCCTCCCTGCACCACTGTGCAAACGCGCCCCCTAGCACATTGTAAGTTGGGGGATTAAGTTCCCTTGAATCCTGAGGGTCCCTGCGGGTCAACTAGCCCACCAGGTACCTTCTGTAAGTGCCACAGAGCTGCTTTGCAGAGAGGTGGTCCAAGGCCATGCCCCTTTTTACACCTCTCTGCAACGCAGCTCCCTGGCGCTTACTGGAGGTACCTGGTGGACTAGTTGGCACCAAGGACCATCAGGATTCAAGGGGACTTAATTCCCAAACATACAATGCGCCAGAGGGCGCGTTTGCACACTTGTCACATCAGGCCACGCCCTCTCCCTGCACCATTGTGCAAACACGCCCCCTGGTGCGTTGTAAATTGGGGGATTAAGACCCCTTGAGTTCTGAGGGTCCCTGGGGGACAACTAGCCCACGAGCTACCTCCAGTAAGCACCACAGAGCTGCGTTGCAGAGTTGTGTAAAAAGGGGGCATGGCCTTGGACCACCTCTCTGCAACGCAGCTCCCTGGCACTTACTGGAGGTACCTGGTGGGCTAGTTGGCCCCCAGGCACCCTCAGTATTCAAGGGGAATTAATTCCCCAACTTACAATGCGCCAGAGGGCGCGTTTGCAGAGTGCTGCAGGGAGGGGGCGGGGCCCAATGCTGCCTTTATTCTTTTTTTTCTCTCAGAAGGGGGGCTGTGTGGTCCCCCTTCTTTTTGCCCTTTTGGGGCCCTGGAGACCCCATCCCCCAGGGCCTGTCCCCTATTGTTAAAAAGAAATATAAAAATAAACGGGAAGGGGGCCGCGTGGCCACTCCTCCCGAGCCCAATTTCTGCACCGGGGACCCCATCCCCCGGGGCATGGCCATATATATATATTTTAAAAAATAGATATATTTTTAAAGGGGGGCTGCTTGGTCCCCCTCCTGAGGCCTCTGTCCCCATCCCACGGGGCTCTGCCTCTCCGTTGGGGACCGTGGGGCCAGCCCCAATTCCACCACGGTCCCGCCGGCTCCCCACCTCCTGCAGGATCCTGCATTGCTTTTCCACACTGGGAGCTGCTAACATGCAGCTCCCCTTGTGGAAAAGCAATCTGCTTTGGATTTTGGAAGCAAGAGCAGGAAACTTGCTCTCGCTTCCAAAATCCAAAGCAGAGTTTGCTATGGCATGGCAGGAGCCGCACGGCTCCTGCCCTGCCATAGCAAACCGCAGTGTCCCGGGGGTGGGCACCCCGGGACACTGCAGGAGCCGGTCCTGGGGGGAGGTGGTCCCCAGGGCCATGAAGGGAGCCAGAAGGGAGGCCGCGCAGCCCCCCCTCCCTACTATTCAAAGCCCCAGGGAGGTGGTGGTCCCCAGGGCCTGGGGGTCCGTAACAGACCCCCACATTTACATTTTTAGTGCTCCGGGGAGGTGGCGGTCCCTGGGGCGTGTGGGGGGCTTGAGTCCCCACACAGGTTTTTATTTTAAATAGAGCCCAGGGCAGGCGGTCCCTGGGGCCGCAGGGGTCCCCGTGGGTCCCCGCTAATAAATTGGCAGTGCCCCCGGGAGCTGGCTCCACCAGGGACTTTTTTTAAATGAAGCGGGGAGCCCGCGCTTTGTTTTTTTCGCGATTTCCGCTGAAATATTTTTTTTTCAAATGCTTTTTTTGGCCCTGGGGGTCCTTTTGGGACCCCCTGAGCAGGCCGAGGTGGTCAGGGTTTTTCTACCCTGCCCCCTTTTCTTGTTTTTTAATGGTTTTTTTCTACTGTTTTCTTGTGACTTGGTTCTACCGAGTCACAAGATGGCTGCCAACACTTCCTGGTTTGGAGCGTTGGCAGCCAATCACAGTGAAGCTCGTGGTCAGGAGGGTTCGTGAATCCACTGCGGCCATAGATATCAATATTTTTTTATTTTCAAATTTCTCAGCAACTACTGAACGGATTTACACCAGTTAACAAAAAGTACTCTTTCTGAACCAAGGGCTACCTTGTTGCCCAATTTGGTGTAATTCCATTCAGCAGCTTTGTCTAAAGTTTCCTATGGAAAAGAACATGGAGAAAACGTGTTTTGGGACCCCCTTTTTTCTCGGCACCTGCTTGACGAATCACCCCGAAACTTTCAAGACAGGAGCTGACTGGAGCACCCCACTAGTTTTGAGAATTTCAAGAAGATTCATCAACCACCGCCAAAGTTATTGGGAAAACTAAAAACACTTTTCCTATGGAAACTAGGTCCTAACTGACCGCCATAGGTAATATATATATATATATATGTTCACCTTACTGAACATGCATATTAAGGTAAATATCCAACTAAAGTCCGTAGACAAAAATTTAATTAGGGTGCATACCGGTATGTAAAATAAATACAGAATTCTCCAAAAAGCTGCAGTAACAAGTAACAATAAAATGTTCTAAAACTCTACTTAAATCTTTGTGTATATGTGCAGCCATACAAAGCAAAGCCACCATTGTGGCACAGTACTGTTAAAGTTAGAGGGTAGAGACTTCATAGAAGAGTCTGGAGCCATTCAGTTTGGAGGTAAGTTATTTATTTCATGTTAGACCCTTCCGTTACTGCAACAGCAGATGGGTCCTGAGAGGGCTCTATCTTCCCTTCAACTCAACAACAACCAGTTAAACTCTCCAATACCCTCAGAGATGCACAAAGAAATTAGACCACAACCACGCTGTGACTAAAACTGCAAAACAGTCCCAGCTGTGTAACTCTTGTGACATCTTGGACTCCTGAATAGACCTTTAGGCCACAACAGAACCATTGCTTCCCTAAACAGCTTACCACCCCAGGTTCACATATTGGGGAACCCTTGTTTTCTATAAATGTGAAAATGCTGCAACACTTCAGTGGGAGTTGAGGACTATTTCTGGTAGAGGAGGAGGTCTGTTATGAGACTGACAGTGACCCTATGACCATGAAGACTAGACTGAGGCCTTTCACGCTCCAATTCACTGGTAAGTGGGGTCAGCACTTGCTGCTCGGCAGGAGCAACCCAGTGAGGAGGGTGGGCAAGATGTGGCAGGTGTGGCAAGGGCAAGCAACCAGATGAGGGGAGTCATGCACCGAGGTGATGTGTCCCAGTGAATGGTTCTAAGCTTAAGGACAATAATATGGAGATAGTGCTGGAGACAGTGGGAAGAGGCAAGAATTGTCCTTTATGGTAAGTATCTGAAATATCCGATAGATCTTCGGACAGTAATACATTCAACTGTTTTAGTTTCAGTTTCAACCCTCTCTAAAATATTGAGAGATACCCCTCAAACCAAGGGGACAGGGTTCCGTAAACCAAAAAAGATGCAAAATTCCCCTTTACAAATAGCTCTAAGCCTTCATACACAGACACATTACAACAACACTCAATCAACTACAGTATCACAGGATTTAAAAATATATGGAGGGCTTTAATTATAAAATGTTAAAATTCATATATTAAAAAATCTCATTACATAACATAATCAACGTATCACCATAACAAAAACAATAAAAAAGACAATGCAAAAAACAATATAAAAAAACTATATACAAACTAAAGGAGGAGAATTTTCAAAACACTCCAATTCACTTTTTCTAATAGGCCACACTCCCGCTCAAATTGCCACTGGATATAAGTGAGTATGTTCAGTGACATATTGTCATCATCCATGCATTGTGGGTAGTGTTTATATATTCTATTGATGCGTTTTGGTGACCTCAATCTATATATACACCACCTTCGTCAGGGCTAATAATTTAAGGACTCCTGCAGTTCCACTAGTCGTTACTAGATGTCCCTCACGAGTCAAATGCAAAAGCATTGAAACCCTTTCATGAAGTTTTTGCATTTGACTCGTGAGGGACATCTAGTAATGACTAGTGGAACTGCAGCTTGATGTAATAATAATTTCAATGCTTTTGCATTTGACTCGTGATGGACATCTAGTAACGACTAGTTGAACTGCAGCTCTTTGTAGAAATATTTTGATATTGGATACTATAATATTCACTGTCCACTGCTAATCTCATCCCATAATGCTTTGCAGGGCCTATGGTTGGGATTGTATTTTTGCCAATAATTGTGCTAGGTGTGGTCCTAAGAGGATGGGACCACCACCGAATCATTCAACAAGATGTGCTTTTTGTTTTCAAGGCATCTGCTTGGTTCTCTCCCTAGGTTAGGGAGTATCCCAAAATCATCACCTCTCTCAATGCTTTCTGATTTATCATTTTCACTTTTGTGAAATGACTATATGCGTTTTAGCATAAAGACAGAGATACTTATTTTTATCATAACTTGCACTGTGCAAGATGTTGTTTGCAATTATTGTACAGAGTACACAAGCAATCAGTGCCAACAGCTACGCACTACGTTTACATAGCTGCACATAGCTCAAAGTGTACTTCGCATAGCTACGTGTAGTGCTGCTACGCAAACTACGCACAGGGTTACCACTGTTATTTAACCTATACATATGCCCCTGCTCAATTTCTTTAGCAGTGCTGGATGTACTTTGAAACATGTGCTGGCAAACTCCAGACGCGCATTATAGTTGAAGTAGGCCAGAATAAAATCTCAAATTGCTTTCTTCATGCTTTGCACAGAAAGCAAGAATGATTATTTCCTCTATTTAAATGGATCAGAAATCCATTCCATTTCAATATCTTCGGAAGTTGGGAGATCCACCTCTGACTGCTATGAAGGCAAAAATCAGGGCAGTTACAATAGATACCAACATATCCTTTTTCAAATACACCAAAGGTGGTGGGAGGAATGCTAGAAATTTGTCTATCCACTGGCAATCACTCAGGTAGCATTCCAACCCATCGTTCTTTTGCTCACCATGCCACTCAATTTATTTCTAATTGATTCCAAAGTATTCATACAATTCTCTGAAATTAATATAAGACCTCTTCTATGCAGAAATCTGAACATAGCGATCCTTGGGACTTTTCTATTCCTTTTTTGCACCCACAGCTGCCTGGGTACCATTCTTAACCTCTCTAGTCGCTGCAGTATTGTATTGCCCCTCCATACCACAGTCTCAAGTTCATGGAATAACTCTCAGGACTGACAATCCAATTTCAGACTAAAGAGCTCAAAACTGTGACAAGGAAACACTTTAACTCCTAGGTCAATAGGCAGAGCTAAAATCCACAATGCACCTCATTGAAAACATGCAAGCACTTACAGCCAGATGTACATAGAGAACGGTTTGCGACTACCAAATAGCAACTTTTTTTGGGATCGCTACTTGGTAATCACAAACACCAATGTACAAATTTGTCGTTGACACATTTTGCAAATCCCAGTGGGTTGCAAATGGACCTACCTCATTAATATTCACGAGGTAGGTCTTAGTTTGTGAACCACTGGGAATCACAAAAATCACAGCAGTGGTCACCATGTCTGTGATTGCTATTCAATAAAGCAATCTTTTTTTTTAAATGCAGCCCGTTTTCCTTAAAGGAAAATGGGATGCATTTCAAAAAGAAAAATGGAAAGTTTTCTTTTCATTCTTAAAGAGTAGGTAGGGGTCTCTGTGATCCGTGGGACAACTGCCTGCTCTTAAAAAACATCCCAGTGAGTAGGGTGGGCAAGAACATTCACCAAGAAGAGGGGGTCCCTCGGGGAGCCCTCCCCATTTGCAAATGGGTTACCACCTACTTAAAGTAGGAGGTAAAATGTGAATGTTTTGTGATGGCATTTCAGTCTCAAAACATTCACACATACCACTGCATTTCGATATTAGGAAGGGATGCACTAAACACGCCACTTCCTAATACCAAATCGCAAACCTGATTTGCGATTCTGTAATAAGTTACTGTATTGCAAATTGGCCCTTTTTACATTGAAAAATGCCTTTTTTCATTCACAAATGGCCCAATTCTGGAAATCCGGAGGTTTGCGAACGAAAAAAAGCTTTGTACATCTGGCCCTTGGATTCCAATAGTTATTTAGTGATATGACACATTTGGGAACATTTGACCTCCTTTTTATGTACATTTGAACCTAGTGACACAGTGGCAGTCATGATATGAGTACTCCTTCATCTTCACTAACATGGACAGCATACCTGCTCTCTTTCTGCGACTATACCAGTATTCTCCAAGCGTTCGCACACTGTTTAAAAACTATTCCAGTAGAAGTCTATGGGTCAATATAGAGATACATTCTGCTGACATCAGGAGCCCCACTTCCCTGTTGAACAATCTATTCCTCAATGTTTCAGCTTTTCTTTCTTTAGACAGGTGACATGGTGTGAAATACCTGCTGAGCCTTTACTGTTGAATTACAGAGCCGATGCTACTCAAAGAAGCAAGATCCTGTCTTACTAAAAACAGGAGATCTCATATGCATCAGCTTCTTAGAGTGGTCCGATCCTATTACAAGATATGCAATGACTAGTGACTGCCAAAGCCTGCTTTTCCAAGAATCCAAAGCTGGGAGTTATTGCTGCCACCCCCTTTAGCAACAAATGTAATAACAGCCAGTGAGCACACGCTTCCCACAATGTCCTGCAGCAAAGAACTGGGACAGAGTAAACAAAGAAAGAAGAGGGAGGTAGCAAACTGGGAGAGAGGTTTGCAGACTACAAGAGCAGAAAGATGGAGGGAGAAATTTAGAGAGCAGCAAAGCAGGGAAGATGGGGTTTAAAACCTGACTAAGAGTGGTTAGAGGGCAGACACACACAAATGGACAGTGGTTTGGAGAACAGACACAGGATGTGGGAGAGCACCAGAACATGGGGTAGGAGGGGTTAAGGATAGCAGGTAGAGGGATGTTTGTAGTGCAGGTAAGCAGAGTGGTGGGTGGTAGAGAGCAGGAAAGCAGGGCAATGGATTTGAATAGCAGACATGCATGGTAGATGGAAAACCAGAGAGAAGTTCCCTTGATTGTCTTGCTTATTCTCCAGCGTTGGATATTTTGTAGATTCATATGATTGAATCATTCCCGTCATCAGGCTGGAAATTACTATTGCTTTCAAAATAGCAATAAGCATTGTTGAAATAGCCATAGGCACAATAACAGGGTTTTTTTAGTAGCACATCCATCTCACTCGAAACAACCTAAACTTCAGCCGCTAAGGTGGGGAGATAAGCTGTCTATGACCCCTAAAGACCACCATCCATACCTCTGATTCCTACTGCATGTCAAGTGTGGAATCATCCCTGGATAGAGATCTGCTCTTCATTATGTCACATCTTATTTTGTTTGGATTTTGCATTCCACATGGTCTTCCCTGGATTTTAATGAGCACTAGCATCAGCTGCAGCAAACTGTTGCTGTAGCATTTGTATACTCTAAGTGGCCCAGGGTACATCACCCACTGCCATTTTGGCAGAGAAGAAGAGATCTCTTTTCAAAGCCTGCTCAGGCTGCGGCCAAAAGATTTATACAGATGATTCATGACATCTGCAAGGCATTTCCTCTTAAGACTGTAAAGGAAGGTGTGGAAAGACATTTCTCCTTTGAGCTGCTATTATTAATGCAGCGATGGAAGCCTCCAACACAGAATTTCTGCAGCTGGCAAGTGCTGCAATTCTTAGCAGGCAAGTCTGGCTCATGAATACTTGACATGCCCTTCGATATAGATACCTTGTTTGGTAAGCAAGTAAATACTGGAATTACTAGAATGCCATTCCACCACCCATCCAGGAAAGAACAATATCTGCAGGAGCTTCAGCAGGAAATTATTTTCTTTTCAAAGATGCAATCAAAAAGAGAAATTGATGTTTCCATTCCAGGTTCTTCCTTGTTCCTCTTCCTCGTTTTCAACTTCTTGTGACAAATGCGCATGCGCGGACGCCCGCGCATGTGCATTTCTTGCGAGAAATGTGCATGCGCGGGCGTCCGCGCATGCGCCTTTGTCACAAGAAGTTGGAAATGAGGAAGAGGGAGCCCTGGAGACGCCGCGCTTCAGGTAAGTCTCTTTACTTTTAATTATTTAACATGCAGGTATTATTTAAAAGGAGGGTGGGCGAGAGGCGGGCGGCGCGTAGTGGGGCTACGCGGAGCGCGCGAGTGTGCGTAGATTTGGGCACACTACGCACTGCTTCACGTAGCCCCACTACGCCCACTACGCCCACCCTTACTCCTTTCATGTCTCCATACACCCAAACCACAGACAGTATCAACGATTCTCCCCGGTGGAGTAGCCACTACCAGCTCAAAGCCCTCCATTTTGGCATTGAACGTGCCCTCCTACAGCCACAACGTCCCCCACCTCACCACAGGATATTCAAGATGTGCCTGGTCACCTGTGGTAGCCTTGCTATGAAAACAGAGTCACCAAGTGCACCTGTACTTAGATGACTGGCTTGTGTAGGCTCCTTCAGAAAGAGGTTCATGTCTCCAAAGCTGATGGCATTCCTCACTTTCATTGATTAGGTCTGATAGTAAACGTCCTAAAGTCTTCAATCCGTCCTGTGACAAGAATTCACTACATAGAAACAATCCTGAATGCATTGCTGGCAGCGGATATCTCTTAGTGGAGCAGGTTACAAAGCTCCAGACAGTGGCAATGAGTATATTTTGCCCAGAGTCTGTCAGAACTTACAATTATCCTTTGGCTCTAATGTCATCTGCCATATGGCTAGTTCCTTTCTGCTGGCTATGGATGAGACAAGTTCATAGAGCTCGACAAACAATGGCAGCAATTAACTGAGCAGTGACAACACAGGGATATTCTCCAACTGCCTCAAGCAATCCGTGCTATGGTGGGAGCTTCCAGACAGCCTAAACACAGGCCCTCCTTTCACTATGTAGTAGACTGCTGTATCATGACAGCTGAGGTTTTAGTGGAGGGCTGGGGAGCCCACATGAGGAGCTTTACACAAGAGGTCTATGGTCGGACAAGGTAAAGTCACTCCCCTTAATCTTCTTGGAGCTTCAAACCATAAAACGTGGTCTTAAAGGGTTTTCCTGCCAAGGCTAGCAAGTCTAGCTGTCTTGATAAGAATGGACAATACACCCTTGCTGTACTACACTGCCATGGATACAGGCATGCAGTCTTAATCACTGTTGGAGGAGTTGCAACCCCTGTGGAACTAGGCCATAACAAACAAGATGGACATCTCGATGGAACATCTACCAGGAGCCCATTCTACCAGGTGGATGCTCACAGCCATGCACTGTCACACTGCAACAAATGGGAGTTCTATCAGTATGTCTTTGGGAAATGCTACTCTCTCATAACAGACATGTTTGCCGCCTTTTAGAACAAGAAGCCACCTGAACAGCATACGTTTGGAAATGCTATTCTGTAACACTACACTCTGTGTTCGGATTAGCGTATTGTTAGAGGGGAAGGTTCAATAAAAATCATTTAACCAGGTAGTGCTATCACTAGAATCAAAGCAGAAGGCCAGTCAATGAATTTACAGTTCCCTTAGTGAATGTGTGCTGTCTCGGAGCAGTGCCTAACTCCCTTGATGATTTGTTTTTTTAAGTTATGGGCACAGCTAGGTCTGCAAACTTGTTGTGTTAGTACACATTGTTCAGGAAGGGTATATGTACATCCTGATGGCCAAGTTCCAGCACGTATCCTGTCACATAACTTCACAGTCAAACAACAAACATTGGCAAGACCATCTCAATGGGCGTCTCATCCTGTGCCTTTTTACTTCCACCAATCGTGCTTTAAAGTTGTGCCCTTCAATGACTACTCTTGCTTGGAAAGAAAATCATACTGCTCCAGAACTTGCTCCTCTTTACACTCCTCCTCCACATGACTCACATTGGTCTTTGTTATAATCTCTTTTTTGGTTACATTTAATTAGCTTAAGTAAACTACTATTTGTTTGCATTTTATTATATTAAAGTTGGGTTGTGGGGGTGGAATGAAGCTTATTTTTTGTTGCTCTGAGTTGTGGTGAAGACAAAGATTTTAAAAGGATCAAAACAAGAGGAGCAGGCGGGAGAACTGGTTTGGAGTGGCTTCCTTTTCAGGTACCTCTTTATGCAGTTTTGTAGAAAGATTTTGTGTGGGATGATGACCCCCTCACAGCAGGGTAGTCTCCAGCCTGGGGAGAGGAGAAAGCCAATGTTTCATACAATTGGAAACACATCCACAATGGACAATGGAACTTGGGCTTTTGACAACTAAACAGCAGATTTTGTGCGAATCAACCTGCAGAATTCAGATTAAAATCGGCAGGCAACACCACAGTCATTGTTTTTACACTGATTCTAGTGTCAAATTTTTGTCTGTGTCAAGACTTTCAAATTATTAAAAAATCAGGGAGTGACCATGAACCTCAGCCTTTTCTTTATCCTTAGATATTTGTTTGCATAATAACGATAAACAACCGAACATAGTACTGAGATAAGGCATGGAGGAACAATCTGAAATTATTACTTCTCAGTTAATTAAATGAAAATTTGGGCGGAAAACATAGGGGCAGATTTACAAGCCCCATGCGACACTTTTACGCCGCCGTTGCGTCACTTTTGTGATGCAGCGGTGGCGTAAACCATACGCCACGTTGCGACTTATTTACAACATGGCGCATCTAGGCAGATGCGTCACGATGTAAAGCCCTGTATCACATGAAACCTGCATCAGGTTTCATGTGGGCGTTCTGTTGCAGGGTGGACGTTCCCTCGCAGGTAAGCCCCATAAAACTCCAGCAATGCGCCGCGCATATGCCACAAGATGCGTCACGCATCTTCCCCTCCTTGCACCATGGTGCACCACATTGTAAATGCGACGCATCTGTGGTGGCGCAAGGGGGGGATTACTTGACGCATTTGTTCTGGCGCATCCTTGCTGATTTGCAGAGATGCGCCAGAAGTTGTAAATCTGCCCCATAGTTTGTGAAGCAATGAGACAGATTCTCTCTAAATCGCTGCAGGGTATTGGTGTGCAAAATGGGATTTTCCATGGTCAACCATTTTCTCATTTTTATCCTCAAAGGTCACGTGAAATAAAAGGGTTTGTAGATGTAATTTGAAAGATAGGATGATTTTTAATGAAAAAAAAGAGTTCAGGAAAAGACTACAAACCATGAAGAAGCTCAAGTCTAGCTCTTACTACATGAAAAGATTAAAACTAGAGTACAAAAAGAGGATCTGCCAAATAAGGGCAGCATTATGCATGGCAAATAAAATTAGGTATAATCACAAATGTTGGTCACTAACAGCATCAGGCTTACAGCAAGGGAATTGTAACCCTGAGTATCTTGTACCCTGTCATAAATGGGAAATTGTTATTGAATCTCTTTATGGGTGTACCTTTGAAATATCTTGGACCTCATCTGGAGACAAGGACTGAGAGTCTTTTACTCTTTCTATGAAGGATGTTGATATACTTATAAGGATCATCCAAGACTCTAGGGCTGCTGGCCCGAATGGTATACCAATAACTGTCATTAAATCAGATCCAAAATGTGAGTCTTGTCTTAGCGCTGTTATTTAATCAAACCATCTTAAGCAGTCAAGTTATACAACCTACGTTTAAGAAAGGATTCAAGACCTGTGTCTAGTAGTTATCGACTTATTGCTTTGCTGGGGGCTGATGGCAAGTTGTTTGCCAAACATCTCCACTCCTTTCTATTTGCTAGGGCTGAGGGAGGTAATCACCTCCCAGGCAATAAAACGTGCTTCAGACCTATATGTTCCACTACACACAATATATGTGTTTTAACTACTACTATCCATCCTACATTAAAATATAACTAATTTATTTGTCTATTTTGTGGACTTTTCTACTGCTTTTGACAAGCTTTTGAGGAGTAGATTCTGTCAAAAATTGCTCAATGGGGAATCGATAGTGCTCTCTTGCAATTATTGATAGAGCTCAACACTGACGCCAGGATCCATATGAAGTTTACTATAATCTGAGGTCTAGCACCATAGATTAAAATCTATAACGGTCTCAAACAAGACGGTATATTTGTTTGCACTTTACATTGCTGACTTAACTCGAAAGTCTAATCATGGTGGTGGGGATAATCCTAATTTTGATAGCAAGAGAATTTCACATTTAGGTGCCGATTCCGATCGGGTGAAACCCGGGTACGAATGGTCGTACGATGTGATAGGAAGTACGAGTGGTTTCCAAACATTCTCTAGGCTGGGATAACACACATGCATAGTGCGGAAAATGGTGAATTTCGCCATTAAGGCATTACAACATACTCAATACACAAGTACAGTGACTAGCAAGGATGGCACAGACGATGCAGCCGGAGACATTGCTGAGCAGGCATGGCCATTGTTGAAGGGATCCGTCACCAACAAAGGAAATGTAGACAGAGGTCAGCACAACAATTGTGCAACTCCCTGCAGGGAAGATGTCAGGTGCCACAGAGGAAGGAACACTCCTTGGGACAATGTCTCCAAACACAAATAGCACACACGACCAAAGATTCTTTGCAGAGACCTTGTGATGGCACGCAGATACCATGGTCCACCCCATGAGCATCAGACTACAACATTTTCCTGAAACATAACACATTACCACAACCCCAACTCCTGGAGCATCAGCACCCACATCAATACCTGAAATGCAATAGTGTTCAAAGTGAAAAGAAAATGCTTTATACAGCATTAAAATCAAAATTATAAAAGGACACTGTTTACAAAGGCACATGGCCAGTCCAGATCAGAAGTCCTTGGGGGGGGACACATGGCCAAGCGTCTCCCTTAGCTTGCCTGCACATTAGAACCATCAGGTTCGTCGACTGGGGGGCATCATGTGGGGAAGGAACAGGCACCGCAGGGACAGGAGGTGTAAGGGTAGGTGTGGTGGGTGCAGGGATGGATGCCTCCACCACAGGGGGTGGGGCAGTGCCAAAGGTGGAGGTCAGCTCGGCGCTGCACACTGCTGCCAGGTCGTCCAGCGTATCCCCTGCACCCGAAAAAAACACAGGCTCAAAGGAAGGGGGGGTCTGAGTGATGGGGTGCATCCCCCTGAGTGTGTGCGTGCCAGGAGGTGTGAGCTTGCCCTTACATGTTGGTGTGCTGCCTGTGTCTGGTGGGGTGCGTGCTTGGGAATGTCTGGGTGTGCTTGGGACAGGCATGGGAGTGGGAAGTGTGGATGGTGCAGGGGTAGGGGGGACAAAGCGCTGCAGGAGACTCACTGCTGACATCAGTGAAGAGTCCAAGGACCTCAGCAACATCTGTTGGTCAGACATCGCTGATGACATGCCCTCCATGTATGACACCACCTGTGTCATCAGTCTGGTGTGGCCATGGAGGACATTCAGCATCGATGTCTGGCCAACCTGCAACTGCCGCAGAATGTCCACAGACTCTGCAGTGAGGGCAGCAGGGGGGACAGGGGCAGGGGGTGCGGTGCCTGGCACGAAAGAGACACGGTGTTGCCTTGCACGGACAGAAGGGACCGGAGCAACTGGGAGGGCGTTGATGAGAATGGAGGGAGCGGTGACAGATGTAGTGCTGCTGCCAGGTGTTGTAGCAGCCTCCGCCCCCTCGAGGAGTTCAGCCTTGGACCCGTCAGCGTCGTAGTCAGTGTTGCCACTAGTCAGGTCCTCTGCCTGACTCCCCTCGCCCTCCGTGCCACTTGCTCCCGCAGACTCGCCAGCAGTGGTGGCAGCGGTGCTGGATCCCTCCTCCAGGTCCGTGCAGGTGTCTCCCTCGGTGTCCTCAGATGATGCTGTGGGCAAGGTGAAGATACAGAAAATAATCAGTCACCTGTATACATCTGACACATGAGTCCAAAAAAAAAATGTCACAGTGCATATCAGGAAATGCATCATGAGTAACATCTAGAATACTCCGCACATATGTAACCCTGCACTCCCCAGTTGGTTGACCCACCATGCCACTTGGAAACAATGGAGATTATGACACAACAGCAAATAACTTGATATTGAATTATACTGAGAAGCTAGTGTCTGGGAACAGTTGAGCACAGCAAGACTATGAAGGCATGCCACCTCTTGTTCACTGTGAACGAAACAGTATTTGTGCACCCAAGGCCAAATAACAGACCTCAATGCTGAAGGTGTCCCCACACTCAGAGACCTGTGAGTACTTTTGAAACCCAAACGAAAAACATTGCGATCCCTTGGGACTCACAACACTTTACACAATGTACATGTTTAGAATGTGTGAATGTGCCACTTTGTGAACAGAACACACATGTGCCTGTATAACAGAAGTCACACAAGGCGGTTCACACAAAACTACATTTACACAGTCATTGTATGAGCTGCCAGCCGAATTCAAATAAGCCACCGTGAAGAATAAATAGGGTATCAGTAAGTACATATACATGGCACTCGTAAGTTGGTATCAGCAACAACCAAGGACTTACCCAAATTCAAACACACTGTGGGAACATGGATATGTATTATCAGAAAACAAGTGATGATCGAACTGTGCCTTTCTTTAAAATGTGCCAGCGTGTCCCCGGAAAGTGTAAAGGTACTTTCTTTTGCATTTCCTTGGGAGACATCTGTCATGCAGGCACATTATTGTCCTTCACAATAAAACATCAAAGTCAAGCATATGAAAAATTGAGACATGTTGACAAGTGTAGTGAGTGCCAAGGTACAATACTTCTTGACTAACAACTTGAATCATGCCACCTGTCACATGGCCATCCGTACCATGATGACACAGTTGGCAACTAGGCCTGGGCGGTAAATTCCGTTCCGCTCGCGGAATTTGCGGAATTTGCGTAATTTCGCGTTCCGCGGAGAACGCGAAATTGCTAAAAAAGTCTGCTTTCCGCGATTTCGCGAAATTTTTGCTTGTTCGCGATCTCAAAATGCGTGTTCGCGAGATATTTCTCCCCGAGCACGCAAACAGCAATTGTGAACAGGAAAAAAGCATCGCGAACAAGCAATTCCGCGTGTTCGCGGAATTTCTGCGTGTTCGCGGAGATTTTTTACCGTTTCGCGGAGATTTGCGTAACGCAATTCCGCAAATTCCGCCCACCCCTATTGGCAACACATCTGACCCACTGCCTGTCATGTGGAGTGGCACACATGTCCAAACACAGGACAATGCATTAGCTAATGGGCCTGCAATTGTGTCGGGATAAGGAGCACCTGCACTGAGGAGACACCCTCATGGGAACCAAGAATGTCCACACAGATGTCAGCACACACAGACCAAACTACGTAGCATCTCGACCACACACTGGTGGCAAAAATGGATGAGCATGACCCATGTATTTTAAATTTTGACACATGCTGCAAAGCACAAACATTAAACCCTGCACAACATGACTGGGTCACTGCATGTTGAGTGTCTGTCCAGACAATTATCACACACAGGTCAGACCTGGCAAGGAGACATAAGGTTTGGACATGTAGGCCTTGCCCGCACAAACCCCCATACCTGAGACAATGTGATTGAGACAGATCAAGAAGTTACACCTCTTAATCTGGGTTTACTAAAATGTGCATCAAGAATTCCTAAATGTACTCCACATCACCTTGTGAGGCTGCCAACACATATTTGTGACAAACAACCATCTACAGATAGTTGTACATAGACACACAGGCACTGCCCAGTGTGAGGATGCACAAGCCAAATGGGGTCAGCCTGTACAATGGGCACATGTAGCACACTTTAGATAAATACAAATGAGGCCGGGGAACAATGCCACAGAGGCCAACCTATGCTGAACACACAGAGAATGGGCACAGTGTTGGATGACACACATGATTCCGAGGCAAGGGTGTCTTAGGGGACTGTAGTGGGCACACTGCTCCATGGTCCTGGAATGATCTGACTGTAACATGAGCAACCGTCCCGGCACTATGCATATCTCCCACTCATGCACATCATATCTGAGGCCACAACATCGGTCATGCATGCTGCAAGTCTGTTCATTTGAAAACTCACACTCCTATGTAGAGACTCAGCATCAGTGCCAATTAATATGGACCCCCAAATGACTGAACAGGACAGGGCACAGGCAAGGTAACAACACATGTCTCAGACCCCCCCCCTAAATGATGCAGAAAGCAATGTACACTTGGATAACTGGCAGCTTAGATGACCATGTGCAATAGTGATTACACACAGACCAGGGAACACATGTCAAGGAGGGGAAGGGAGGAAGAACCGCACCGGTTGACTTTGGGGAACAGGATATGCACTGCACATATTAGCCCTCGTAGTGTATCGAGGCGACTGAGCACTTCCAAAAGCTGGTGACACACAACAAACACACATGTACCTACCCCCTTCCTGCTGCTGCAACTCCTGTAACCGCCTATCCAAGTCAGGGAAGACCACCGCCAGGACACGCTTCATCTGGTGGGTCAGGCGTCGGCGCCCACTGTGCTTGCGTGGAGGTGATTCCTTCAGCTGGCACCGGGCGATCCTCTGGGTCCAGCACCAGATGTCCTGCCATTGTTTCCTCACTTGGGCTAGGCGCCGACTGCGACACTCCACCGATCTCACGGCTGGAGTGTCCATGTCACAGAGACACACAATTGAACATCTTTGATATGTTGAACAGGGCATAGTATGCTGGCAACAAATAGCACCTTTGTCACAGGGACATTAGCCTCTGTGGAAGCCCCAATGCACTACATGGCATTGAAAGTACACAGGTGGCATGAGGGGTGCAACACACTCCCTGATCATGGCACACACTGTGCATCACATGCAACACCAGGCTGATGGACAGCACCTCCAAGCAGTTACATGCCCCAGGCCACTGACGCAACCTCAGCAGAGTACACAGACACACAAAGGCACAGATCAATCACCTGCCATTGGCAACGGCGGATACAAACCTCACTCTGCACATGTGCCACTTGCCTGTGGGGTGTCACAGGTGTGGTGCTAGCTCAGCAAGTCAGACACTCCGCACGGCTTACTTCTCACATCAGATGGGTGGAGCTGTTGCCTCCTCCATGCAGCTGTGGTGCAACACTTCACATAGACACTCACCCACATGACAAGGAACATTCACACACATCAATGTCCAGGGGGCGTACACATCATTTGGACACTCTCACCACTCTCACCACAGCTCCACTCAACTCACACACATCTGTGGGTACAGTCACCTGTCACACCGGGGGGGGGCACTGAATCACCTCAGGACTATAGAACCAAAATGGCCCAAAGGATTGGGCAGGCTGAATGTGCCATGCACTATGCAGTGAATGTCACAGTAAGCACAATGCAAGTGAGGAGTGCACACATGAACTACATCATGCTCTGCATGAGAGACATAAGCCATTCCCACCCATGGGACCCACTCTAAACAACATTGCATGTCTGTCACACCTGGACAAAATGCCAGAAGTGACAGTCACAAAAAAGGTGCACAGTCAAAGGTAGTGGAGTCAGCACTCACCTGCTCCCCTGGTCTCCCATACAGGCTGGGGTACTGTGGGAGGATGACATCTAGCAATGCCTCATTCTCCTCTTGTGTGAAAGGCTGGGCCCTCTCCACAGACCTTGACATGGTGCCAGAGGAAGCATAGGCAGCAGCAGTGGTGTCGACTGAAAGGTTGTGCAGGCAAGTGCCCTCTCATGGGTTCTGGCTGACTTATATCTGCCTTGCTGTGCTGTTTCATTTACAGGAGTACAGAGTGATTGGTCAGACTCATTTGCATCCTACATTTCCTCCAATCTTTTTAAACATACACCAGTGAGTGCCTTTGCATGGTTCAAAATTTGAGCATAATGTGAAGTCAACAACCACTTTGCAACATTGTATTTAGTTGCCAACTGACTTTTACAGGCCACCTGATGGAAAAATTTGAACTGGAAACTCGGTATCCATGACAACCAACATGCATTTAGGCCCTAATACTTGTCCCTCATGTGTCCCTATGTAATTTAGCAATACACACACAGGTACGGTGTGTTTCACACGTACCCCTACGGCACCAGTTGGCCAGTGCGTTTGACACGTACGTGTACGACCAGTGTGTACACGTATGTGTACTACGGTTGTACACGTATGTGTACGACCAGTGTGTACACGTATGTGTACGACCAGTGTGTACACTTACGTGTACTACGGTCGTACATGTACGTGTACGACCAGTGTGTACACGTAGGTGTACACACTGGTCGTACACATAGGTGTACGACAGTAGTACACATACGTGTACACACTGGTAGTACACGTACGTGTGTACGGTCCGTACACACACCCGTACTCCGGCGGCAACATCAATATAATGATACGGACCGTTCACACGCCCTCAGAGCGTGTGTACGGGGCGTTTCACAGCTTACACTGGTGATAGGAGGTGCACACGAAAGGAATGGAGGTGTCAGACTCGTGCACGGCTGTACATCAAGTCATTGTCATTGCAGTCCTTCATGTGCAGGGCCTAGGTGTGTCAGGCAGTGATATGGCACATGTCTCCTCATGTTTTAGCACAATAGATGTGTGATGACCTGTGTACACATGTCATGTGTGATGGGGCAGTATGTGGCACACTTCCCCTTCCCACTTTGCACATGTGTGCATGTAGTACACACGTGTCAAGCACTGCATCACTGGTATGGCACAGTCACCAACACCCGCAACTGTCCCCTGATGCCAGGGACAGGGACACTAACACCTGACATCTAAGTACCAGCGTGCCCCGATGTGACTATGTCCTGTGTGTGTCATGTGTTCCCATGAGCTTGCTGTTGGTGTTCCGTCAACTGCATCTGCTGTTGTTGCATCCAACATGTGTCTGTGTGTATACGGGCATGGCACACATATATGCACACCATGCCACATGTGGATTCACACGTTACATGTGTCTGGATGCTTTGAAGATGATTTTTTGACATGAGGACATATCTGCGCCGTATCCATGTCTGTGTTTTTGTTTTTCACGTGTACCCCTTCGTCGCAATGTGTGTGATCTGTACATTTTCAATGACATGTGACCTGTGCGTATTGCTTGCCACCAGCTGTCTGTATGAGATGACATCCTTCAAATGCAGATATGTGGATGTATGTCACTCCTGTGATGTCTCTGGCTGTTCATTTACACTGGCCCACAGCTAGTTTCGGGGCATGTCATGTAGAACTTGACAATCAACGGGTGTAGCTGGCTTTTTGTAGGAGTATCACCTGGCTGGCATACGTGTCCTGGATGTATTGCACAGACCAGACTCTGTATTTAGCAGATGTGTAGTAGCAGTTGAGCATGTGCTCAGTTCATTAACATTGATGTTGTTCTGTACTCACTCTTCGTTATTCCTTCCAATTTTCTGCAGGGCACCGCCTCTCTCCCGACCAATGCCAGACTTGGGTGCCATGAGGGAACGTGACTGCATAAGACGTTACCGCTTCTCGCAACAGTTGATTGAGAACTTGACCGCAAAGCTGGAACCACACCTCCAACCGCGACACAGGTATCCTACTGCGCTGACCCCCAAGATGAAGGTGATGGCAGCCCTACATTTATTTGCCACCTGTACGTTTCAATTCACCATAACTGATGTGGGTGGCATGTCACAGACCATGTTCAGCCGTGTCCTGCATGATGTTTTAGAAGCCATGTTGGAGCACCTGGATGAATTCATCCATTTTCCAACTCGTGAGCAGTTGACAGGTGTCAAGGGTGAGTTCTATGCCCTGGGAGGGATGCCCCATGTAATTGGGTCTATTGATGGGACACATGTGGCTTTGGTACCACCACAGGCACAGGAGGTCGCCTATCGCAACCGTAAACATTACCACTCTATAAATGCCCTTGTGGTGTGTCTTGCTAACATGCTGATTTCCCACGTTTTCCAGGGTCAGCACACGATGCCTACATCATGAGGCGTAGCAGGGTGCCAGAAATGATGCTGCGGCTGCACAACGAACGAGCATGTCTTGTTGGTGGGTATACTCTGTTTGTCCTCTGTTTAGCTCTATCTTTGTATCTTATGGCATCTCCTGACCCACTTCTTTACATGATGTTTCCATGTAGGGGACTCTGGCTATCCCAACATGCCATGGCTGATGTCGCCTCTCCGCAACCTCAGAACAGCTGCAGATCACCGTTACAACAACGCACATGGGCAGACCAGGCGAGTGATCGAGAGGACGTTTGGCCTCCTGAAGAGCCGATTCTGGTGCCTTCACAAGACAGGCGGGTCCCTCCCATATGCACCGGTGAAGGTCTGCAAAATCTTCCTCGTGTGCTGCATGCTGCACAACATGGCAGTGGAGAAGGCTGTGCCACTCATCCTGGATCTGGATGAGCAGGAACATCCACCCGTGGAGGATGAAGGGCTTGGTCACAAGTCAAGTGAGGATGAGGAGGAGGAGGAAGACGACATCCGGAGTCAGCTCATACGCAACTTCTTCTCATAATGGTGAGTCCTTGGGTCTGAGTGTGCACGCTTGGAGCCTTGTGTGGCATGTGTTGCAATGTGTGTGTCCAGCTGACTGTATGCTAAGTGACTTAGAGGTGTGTTCAGATGTGTCACTCAAGTGATGATGTCCTTCCACAGATTTTAGCTTAGACACTCAATTTTAATATAGCATGGTGACACACTTATCCTGTAGAGTAAATGACCATGCATGCGGATGACAATCTTTTCCCTGACTTCTTGTGTGTCTGTCATCCCCAGGTAGTTTTGCATGCTGTCTGCTCGTGTCATCCTTGGCCTCCCGCTATTCCTCATGAGTATTGCAACATGTGCTGAATCAGCGTCCCATGCACGGACATGGTGAAGTCTTTTTGGTTAAGGATTGCTGCAAGGCATTTGGTGTTGGTAGGTGTTTGGAATGTGTGGGCACTGCTCCTGTGCATGTTGTGTTACTATAAATACATGTCGACTCACCATGGGGCACATAACATGTTGCATGACTCCCATGAATTGATAGTCACCCTTCGTAACAGTCATCTGTAATGGGACTGTGGATTCTGATGAAGGCATCAATGTGTGTACAACTTCCCTCTGAAACATACGGGATGCTACGGGTGGACATAGTGTGGGACATCCCCATGAGAGGATCAATGGGGAATTGCAGCCTCTCCGCGTGCAGCAGGGGGTTTTTGGCTCACCCCCTTCACTTGTGTGCCAGTTCAATGGATTTACAGCATCTGTGTTGTGAAGGGGGTGCCCAGTGTAGGTCCCACATGTTCAGCCAAATGACCTATGAGTCTGTTCATATTGATGCATTTCCCTAGGTGTGAACCTGAGTAATAAAGGTGTTCCTCACCCTCCAAGGTGCCTCATCTCTGTCAATGCAGGTCTCTTGCCACTTTGCATGCGGCATCTCTGGCATAGTTGTCAAAGATTGTGCATATGAGTCTATGTGTAGTTTAGCAACATGCATGCAGTTCTTCAGGGATTAGAATCTCTATTGTGTATGATGTCCATGGTTGTGTATGTATTTGGGCTTGTTGGTGACCAACACCTGCTGAGGGTGTGTATCCTGTGCGCAGCTCGGCCTTCAGTTTCCTGATCCTGTGTCAGTCATCTTTGGTGATTGTGCATCCATTGTCTCTGGGTGTGTCATGGGAAACCGGACACTCCTTTCTTAACATACGCCTGTTGCAGTTGTCCTTTCTGACATCCTTGTCTTTGTGTGCAACTTGTGGCATAGTTTCCAGGACATGCCACCTGCTGCTGTGGCCCCTGCAGCAAGGGCCCACAAAGTTTCCAGATTCGGCAACACACACAACTCAAAGATGGTCCTCCCTTCCTCCCTCCACCCATTCATTTGGCTGTCATCAGCTTGTCTGTGTCACTGTTGCGGTCACGCGGTGCCAAAGGCTGGACCGTCAGCGCATGCAACGTGCACATTGCACGACCCTCAGGTCCTTACATGACCCACATCACACTACAGTCTGATGTTGCAGCCACCCTCCAAGCATTGTCCATCCGAAAAGCTACCGCCTGCTCTCAGGCATACCCCAGGCGCACACACGACACCTTTGCATGATGAGTGTGCAACTCCAACTGCCTACACAGCGCTGCCCCGCCTTCCAGGCCCTGTCACACCAACCAGGTCATGTCCCTCCTACTCCCCACCGGCTCCGTACACCAGCAAGGCCATGGGAGTGGGACTCAAGCCTTTAGCATGTAGTATAGTGGCATCATCTGGCACATGGCCCAGGTATCATCTCTCAGCGTGTCAATCTTCAATGTGTCCAGGTCCCCCTCTCCGGCATCACATGCGCACAGCACCTCATCATCACCTCGTATGCCATTGACAGCCAGGTGCTCCTCACCCTCACCAAAGACGCAGCCATTGCCAGTTCCAACATTCAAGAAGGCATGAGATCCATTGATGAATGGCTGAACATCAGCCACCTGAGGCTGGACTTGTACAGGACTGAGGTAATCATCTGAGGATTGCCCCCTTACAGCTGGGTCAACTGTTTGTGTCCCACCCGCAAGAGCCCTGCACATGCACCCAGTGCCCACGCACACAAGATGGTGTGCATCATGGATTCGTCACTCACATTTGCCATGCTAATCACCAGCATCTGTACCTCAGGGTGCAACACCTTCTGTATGATGCACATGATCCACAGATAGATCCACTCCAAGGAAAGACAGACCATTCCCCAGGCCCATGACACCAGCCGTGTCAACTACTGCCCCGCCCTCTACGGAGCAAGTACATCCAAACTCCCGGGAAACTTGTCCACATCCAGACTGCATGTGCACACCTCAGCTTCAACATCCCGTGCCCCAGCCACATCACCGTCCACCAGAGATAGCTGCATAGGATCACTGTGTGCTGCAGGAAGACCTTCAGACTCCTCACCCACACTCAGGAGGCAGGCCACAACCCCAGACACCAAACCAACCTTGGCCCTCTGTCATCCGAGACCCCGTTGTGCCAACTCCGTGCATCCAACCTTTCCCTGGCCACCATTCTTCACATCCATGGCAAGACATACCTGCTACTCCCTCCCCGGCAACATCCACATGAGCCATGACCTCTACGCCTTCATGATACTGTTCCCAATTGGTCTGTCCGCACAGTATTGCATGCCCGCCCTCAGCAGCTTGAGGCCATCACGGGTGAGTATTGTGCTCCATGTCTGTATTGTATGATACATTGTGACCCATGTGTGTCCTGTACCAGACTCAGATTCCAGGGTATGGATGGCTGGAGTTAGTTCAACACTCAGGCATAGTTTGACATTTCCCCACACGTAGGTTGTGTACAAAATGAATGCAACATGTAATTGAAGAAATTAAGATTTATTCTCGGTGGGGGGCCTGTTTATTGTGGACAAATAGGTGCTATACAGTGTGCATGGAATCCAAAGTTCACAGGGGGAGATGGGATCCTTGTCATTTGGAGTCATTAGAGTCCAGACCACAGTGTTGGTCATCATTGGTCAGACTGTGACCAGCAAGTCCATGTGGCAGAGAATGTCATTGGATGAGGTGCTGCTGTTGCGCATGAGGGCCAGGTGCCAGGCCAGGTGACCTGGGAGATGTGGATGGTCCGCTGCCTCTCACGGTCTTTTCCATGGACGACCCACCTTCCTCGGGGGACCCTCAGATGCAGGCCTTGACGATGTTTGGGATGCTCCATCGGACGATTCCTCCTCCTCCTCCCTCCCTGTGGCTGGTGGTGGTCTTCGCCTGGGGGCACAGGGAGGGTTGGCCATGTTGTCGGCGATCCGACGGAGTGAACGGCTTATGTCCATTTGCACCGCCAGGACCTCAGCCAGTCTTGCCTCCATCCGTCCTTGGTGTTGTTGTTGACTGGCATGTTGCTCGGCCTGCTGGTTCTTAATCTCGTTGAGGGTCGCCACTACCTGGCTGATGCCCCTGGTGTCACACCGGTATGTGTCCAAGATGTGGCGTATGTGTGACATACCGGTTCCCTCAGCTGGCTGGTCAGGTTCGCGGCTCCGCCTGCCTCCACTCCCACCACCCCTGCCCACACGAGCCTGGCCTGCCGTTGTGGGCACATCGGGTCTACGGTACCCCTGAGGGATGGCATTTGCAGGGTTGTCTGCCTCCTCCTGGGTGGCCAGAGAACCTTTTCCCTCCAGGTCAGACTGGCTCAGTTGTTCTGTGCGGGCAGGGCTCCTGGGTGTCTCCTGGGATGTGGCAAGAATGGGGGTGGTGGTTGGCACAGATGTACCTGACGCAGGTGCTGCAGGGGCTTGGGCACCAGAGGGTCCAGGTTGGTTGGGGTCATCCACAGAGTGCTGAGAGTCGTCGCTGCCGGTGGGATCATCTTCCTTCCGAGCCTGGGCCTGTGATTGTTATCCCCAGTGTTGGGGGGAGATCCATGACGTTTCCCTGTGTGTGAGAGAGAGACAATGTTAATGCTGTTTCATGCGACATCCATGTTTCATACATGTTCTAGTTGCCACAGTTCCTCATATGTATGTGCCTAGAATTCACATCAATGTTCACTTGTGGATGGGTATGTTGCAGGGGACTGATTGAAATGTTATCCAGGGTCTTTGACATGTCGCATTTGGCCTTGGATGCTTTTTTGCCTGTGGCTTGATCTTGTTGTGTCACATGTCCATTGTGAGAGTGTGTGACTCCATTGGCTGCCCCGGGTGTGTGTGCTTGTGTAAGGGGTGAGTGATCATCCCTCAGCCCGACACTGTTCAACATCCACATGGCCCCCCTCACACAAGTGACCCGCCACCACAACCTCAAAAACATCTACGCCGACGACACCCAGCTCATCCTCTCCCTCACCAAGGACACTCACACCGCCAAGACAAACATCCACGAGGGTCTGAGGGCCATCGCCAACTGGATGCGGAGCGGCCATCTGAAACAGAACTTGGACAAGATGGAGGTCCTCATCCTGGGACCCACACCCTCAGCCTGGGACGACTCCTGGTGGCCGATCGCTCTGGGGACATCACCGACACCCACCAAACACGCACGCAACCTAGGATTGATCCTCGCATCCTCCCTCCCCATGTCCAAGCAGGTCAACGGCATCTCCTCCTCCTGCTACGACACCCTACGCACGCTCTGCCAGATCTACTGGTGGATCCCGACCTAAACAAGTAGAACAGTGACACAGGCCCTCGTCAGCAGCTGACTGGACTACGCCACTGCACTCTACGCAGGATTCCCATCCACACACCAACGGCGGCTACAACGCTTCGGAAACACCTCGGCACAACTGATCGTCAATGCCCCCCACCACAGCCACATCACCCCCCTCCTGAGAGACCTGCACTGGCTCCACATCAACAAGAGGATCACCTGTAAGCTCCCCACCCACGCACACAAGGCACTCCACACCGCCGGACAAGCCTACCTGCACATCAGACTCAGCTTCCTCACCCCCACCTGCCAGCTCCGCTCCGCTCCGGCATCCTCGCCCTCGCAGCTGTCCCCTGCATCCAACGTACGCCCGCCTGCTACCTCGCCGGCAAGACCTGGAAGACCCTCCCAACCCACCTACGACTGACCCAAGACCTACTTGCCTTCAGGAGACTCCTCAAGACCTGGCTCATCAAGCAGTGGTGGAACCCCCCCTCAGCGCCTTGAGACCCTCACAGGTAAGTAGCGCACCTTACAAGTACCCTGATCGATTGTTGATTGATTGACGGTGCCTGCTGGTGGGTGTGGTGTGATTTGGCAGTGGGTCTCCCAGGTGATGTATCTGTCCCACCATGGCGCATGCTGCCATGTCAGTGGGTGTGAGTTCCTGTCCTAGATTTCTGAGCTTGTTGTGTTGGTGTTAGAGTTTGCAGTTGTCACAGGAGGGCCTTGTGCTGCCTACAGCAGGGCCAAGTGTCAGCTACCTTGTCAGTACTTTGCCAGTCGCTGTGCATTGTGCATGGTGCATGGGTATGTACCTGGGCCATATGGGCTGAGGGCAATGGTGTCTGTTTCTGAGTTGTACAATATGTTTAGTGATCCCCACCCTCCCAGCATCCCGGACATCCTGTCTTGGGTTTGTGGTTTGTGTAGGCTGGGACGTGGCATGGCCTTGCTTTGTGAATGGGGCATACTCATGTTAGTGGCATGAGCGTTGTTTAGAGTGTGGTTGTGTCAGGTGAGGGCTTTGGGGTAGGTGAGTGCATTTGTTGTAGTTGGGGTGTGGATGCCATTCCCCCATGTTACGTAAGTTGTTTGTGTACTCACCAGGCTCTCGAACTCCTTCGACTCCGTGTACTCCCACCGGCGGAAGCAGGGCCATCACCTTCTCCTCCCAGGGATGGTAATGTACCGGTCTGTGGGGCAGCCCACCTCCTGTGATGTTACTCTGGGCGTAGTCCTCGTTCATTTTGCGCTTGACTGCCCTCCGCAGATCGTACCACCTGGCTTGACATTCATTCCTGGTCCTTCTGATGGGCTCAACAGCATTCACCCGATCGACGATCCTCTGCCACAGGCTAGTTTTTTGGGATATGCTGGTCTGTCTGACCAATGTTTCAAAGAGCTGTGGCTCGACTCTGATGACTTCGTTGACAAGGATGTCCAGCTCCTCCCTTGTGAACTTTGGATTCTTGTCTGTGGGCATGGTGTGTGGTGTGGGTGTGGATGGTTGTGGGTGTGAATGTGTAGGTGTGTGTGTATGTGTAGAGGGGGTCTGTGTGAAGGAGGTTGTGTGAAGGTGTGTAAGTTAAGGTGTATGGGTGCAGTTGTTTGTTTGTGATGTCTGTCAGCAGTGGGTCTGTTGCAAAGGCGCATGGTTTGTGATTGTGGGCCCTTTTTATTGGTCCATTTGTGGGTGTGGCTGGGTTTGAACTTTTGGTGGGTGTGTTATAAGAGGTGGTTGTGAGTTTGGGCCTCTGTTTGCCTGTTTGGATGTGCCAGGTCAGTCTTTTAGTTGTTTTTTGTCCTGTAGACGTGTTTTGTGGTGTTGTGCGAGTCGAATTGACCCTCCTTGTGCTGTTTTACAGTGTCCTGGTTCAGTACGAGTCGTTTTCGCGCATGTAAGGTGCGTCCATAGCTATGTTGTTGTACAGTGATCACATATGCAATGGTGTTGTACGATTCGTACATATGCGATGCTGGGGTACGGTGTTGGGGTACGGTGCATCCAAGTACGGGGCTGCGGTGGGGGGTATGGGGCGTACATACGCGGGTGCTGGGGTGGGGGGTATGGCGCTTACATACGCGTGTGCTGGGGTACGGCGCGTACATGCGCGGGTGCTGGGGTGGGGGGGTATGGTGCGTACATACGCAGGTGCTGGGGTGGGGGTACGGGGCGTACATACGCGGGTGCTGGGGTGGGGGGTACGGCGCTTACATACGCGTGTGCTGGGACACGGCACGTACATGCGCAGGTGCTGGGGTGGGGGGGTACGGCGCGTACATACGCGGGTGCTGGGGTACGGCGCGTACATACGCGGGTGCTGGGGTGGGGGGTACGGGGTGTAAATACGCGGGTGCTGGGGTGGGGGGTACGGCGCTTACATACATGTGTGCTGGGGTACGGCGTGTACATGCGTGGGTGCTGGGGTGGGGGTACGGTGCATACATGCGCGGGTGCTGGGGTGGGGGTATGGCACGTACATACGTGGGTGCTGGGGTACGGCACATGCATACGTGGGTGCTGGGGTGGGGGGTACGGCGCGGACATGCGCGTGTGGGGTGGGGGGGGGCCATATGACTCGTACCCTGGGCCCAAGTGTACCCGGGGTAGGGGTCGTACAAAGTTCACTCCGTACGGGACGTTTTCCATACGCTTGTCTATTCGGGACGCCAGTACGGATTGGACTTGTGCGCTCGGACTTCAATTTTACGACTCGTATGTAAATCTGTCCGGGGACGTCTCGTAGACTTTTCCCGATGCAATTCGTATGTATTTTTACGGTACAAATCGTACTTCGCCGTTTGTACGGGAGTTGTACGACTAAAAAATACGGATACGATTCGTACGGGAAATAATTTTACCCGATCGGAATCGGCACCTTAATCTATGCTGATGATCTAATTTTAGTCTTGACCACCCAGGCTGGCCTTCAAAAACTGTTAAAGCGATTTGCAAAATATAGTGCAGAGATTGGACTGCTAATTAAATATACCAAGACAAACATAATGCCATTCGGAAACTCTAAGACAAGAATTATTTGATAGTTGGAGAAAGCAATTAAACAAGTCATGGAGTATATGTACCCTGGTGTGACCTATGAACTTAAAATGTCATGGTTGTTAAATTTAGAACAGATTCAGCACAGACTTAAATCCACTTCTACAGGCATTGAACGTTTTGCACATTTATATGGGGAAGCTGCTATTGGACCAACGTTAACAATGCTAACAATGAGAATGTATCCAATCATTTAATATGGAGCTATTAAATTCCTGGTTACGGAGGTTTTTAACATTGTTCTTATTCAAATTTTTAGAAAAACTTTTAATCTGCGGCCTTCGACCCTCCCATGCAATTATTAGTAATAGTAGAGAATTTGTTAAACTCAGGAGGGGTTACATTTACTAATCCCACCTCATTCTGTGCAACACTAGGGAAAGCGAGGGACTTTGAAGGGGTAAAATTTACTATTCTCGCTTCAGTCGAAGGCAACAGCAGGGAAAGTGTTGGACTCAGGAGGGGTTAAAATGTACTGTTCCGACTCCAGTCTGTGCAACAGTAGGGAAAGTGTTGGAATCAGGAGGGCTAAAATTTACTGACCCCACTCCATTTTGTGCGACAGTAGGGAAAGTGTTGGACTCAGGAGGAGTAAAATTGACTATTCTCACTCCAGTCTGTGCAACAGTAGGAAAAGCATTGGACTCAGGAGAGAAACATTTACAATTTCCACTCCAGTCAGTGCAACAGTAGGGAAAGCGTTGAACTCAGGACAAGTAAAATGTACTATTCCCACTCCAGTCTGTGCAACCGTAGGGAAAACAGTGGACTCAGGATGGAAAACATTTACAATTCCTACTCCAGTCAGTGCAGCAGTAGAGAAAGCGTTGGACTCAGGAGGAGTAAAATTGACTATCCTTACTCCAGTCTGTACAGCAGTAGGTAAAGCGTTGGACACAGGAGGGGTAAACTTTACTAATTCCATTCCAGTCTGTGCAACAGTAGGGAAAGCGTTAGACTCAGAAGGGGTAAAATGTACTCATACCAGTCCAATCTGGTCAACAGTCAGGAAAGCATTGAACTTTGGAGGGGTAAAATGTACTACTCGCACTTTAGTGAGTGCATCAACAGGGAAAGTGTTAGACTCAGAAGGGGTAACATTTACTATTCTCACTCCAGTCGATGCAACAGCAGGGAAAGTATTGGACTCAGGAGGGATAACATTTACTATACCCACTCCAATCTGTGCAACAGTAGAAAAAGGGTTAGTTTCAAAATTACTATTAAAACTGCATTCACTTGGAATTCACTTCAAGCAACTCTATTAAATGCCCAAAAAACCTAAAATTCTATATATAAAAAATAAATGTCTTAAATTTTAACAAAAATTAAAAAAATAACATAAATATTACAATTTTAATAATCATGATCAATTAACACACATAATATTATTATTTACAAAAACACTGTAGTCCCACAAACATAACAGCCGACATTTTAAATGTAATGAAAATAAGCAAAGTATAACACAATCAACATATTAAGTAATACATTTTTTTAAATAAAAGAACATTTTTTCAGTTATGATTACTTAAATAACTTCCCCCATTTCTCTACATACGAAACAACACACACCTAAAATATAACTTGACTGGTATGATAAGTTGACAATTAACATAATTATCTATGAAATAATTAAGAATAAAGTAATAATTAATTAGCAGTACGTTTCTTAATTAGCATCACACCCTGTAACCCTAAAAACACAAAACCTACACCAAATATATCATTGAAAAAATATCTTAATTATAAAATGTATATCAATAATTTTCAGTTAAGTAATTAATAATTATTTAAATTAATTATTAATTAATTTACTACCAACCATGTACTGCTACAAACCTAACATCCGGCACCTGACATATAATTTAAAAAATATCTTAATAGCACATTTGACATAACTAGTTTTCAATTAAATAACAAAAAATCTTTCAAATTAATTATTGATTTATTATAATTAATTTACTTCCCACCCTGCACCTCACAAACCCCACAACCCGCAGCTAGCATATAACTTAAAAAAATAATTACATAATTTACATATCAATTAAACAATTTAAAAATAAATCAATAATTAATTTAAATTAATTTACTTCCTATCCTGTGCCCATACAAACTCAACAATCTTGCACCAAAACATACCTTCTAAAAATAAATTAATTACACAATTAACATAATCAATTATAAATTAAATAATAAAAAATTATTAAAAACATAGTTAATTATAATTAAATTACTCCCCACCTAATACCTCTACAAACCCCATGACCCGCATCTAAAACCTAATGGAAAAAGTATGTTAAGTACACAATTCACCTAATTATTTATCAATTAAATAATTAATAATGATTACAAATTAATTCTAATCTAATTATAAGTACATTACTTCCCATTCCATACTCCACAAAACCCATATCCTGCAAAGTACTAAAAATTACAATAAACTATCAAAATAAATTTAAAAACAACAAAAAATTTACAAGCTATGCTCAAAAATATCAGTAATAATTATGCAAACAATTTTAAACATATACAATTAAAACATATTCTAAAAAACATAAACATTGAAAATAACAACATAGATATTTTGCAAATGATTTTAACAACATAGATATTTCTGTAAACAATATTAACCTCTTCAATGCCTATGACGAGCTGGTCTCGTCATGGGCCGCGGTTGCGCTGTGCCCATGACGAGACCAGCTCGTCATAAACCCCGCCCGCTAATGAAAGCGCCGGCACAGGGCGGGGAAAGGGGCGGGCACTGAAGGGGTTAACAACATAGATATTTTTGACATCGATATTACTTATCTCAGAAAATCGATATTCTTGTCAATTATATGCCAAGCAACAAAAAAGTCCTGGCCCTGATGGGTTTCTGGTTGAGTACTACAGAAAGTTCCACAGTCAACTGCTGCCTCACCTGTTGGGAATGGATAATGAGGTGAGTTTCCCGCAGGACTGGATGAGGCCATGATTGTGTTGATCACTAAACCAGGTCAGTTCCTCATCAGGTGCTCTTCATACCGACCTATTTGTCTCATTAACACTGAAGTGAAGGTGTTTGCTAAAGTCTTAGCCAATTGACTGTGTCATACTTTGTACTATCTGATTCATCCAGACCAATGTAGTTGTTTTGCCTGCCTGTGGCATGCTATACTGTATCCATAGGGTCCAGGTGGCACTTGCCCAGCCCACTGCCTTCACCACCCCACAGCTTTATTTTTGGTGGATTTTGAGACGGCGGGTGGGGGCGGCCCCGGGTGTCATCACCGAAGGGGGTGACAAAATTGCAAAAATATGTGTTTAAAACACATATTTTTGCAATTTTGTAAAGCGGGCGTGACAAGAAACTTTCCTTACCTTGCTACGCCCCTGGTTGAGAGGGCAGGGCTGGGGCCCTATTTTTGAGACTGTGTGGGTCTTTAATACTCTTGTGCTACTGCTTGGGTATAGGTCAATGGCATTTTGCCATCTTCCTTCACTATTTGTCGAGGCACCCGTCAGGACTGTCCCCTTTCTCCTATTTAGTTTGCCCTGGCAATCTAACCCCTTGCCTCCCTTATCTGCTGTGATGCCTGTGTTGGGGGTGGTCTTGGGACTGTGGCCCTATGGAACGAATCGCATTGTATACAGATGATCGTTAGCTGTTCCATGCAAAAATCCAGGCTTCAGGCCTGCGATGCTTGTAAATTGTCCACCTCTACGGGGTGGGATCTGGTCTTGGAATCAATGAGGCTAAATCCCTTCTTGTCCCCATTTCTGGGGATGCGAGTACTTGCTTGTGGGGGGCAAAGATCCCTTTGTGTCACCTGTCCTTGAAATACCTAGGCATTCATATTTTGCACCTTCCACACTTTGCCTGGAGTCTTACGGCTTTATTACAACTTTGGTGGTCTCCCTGGGGCTGCTACCGTTTCTGTCCCAGGAAGACTACCAAGGCTGTGATGTGCCTGCCTGCCAGGTTACAAGTATAATCCTGGGTGGGTGGGCGGTGCTGTGGTTATCTCATGGTGGTGGTATGGTAGGCTTATAGGAGAGCCTATACAGCATACGTGTGCCATGACAGCACTGAATTCTCATTCGTGCGCGATATGGCATGCACCATGCCATGCATGCTGCACAGTGCACACACGACCATGCAATTGTGGGCGAGCACATCATGTGCCCCTTACTGTACCCCCATGGGCAGATTTGGCCAGGGGCCATGTTGGGGACCCCCTCCTTGCCCTTCCACCAGGTTTTTCAAGACAAGAGCTCCCCCATGAAAAGGCTTGAGGAAGAGCAAATCGTAATATGAACGGTGGTGCCAGAATCAGCACCGCTTCCATTCCTCCTCATTTCCAACACTTTCAGCACTGTGAGATCCAGGATTCTGGTGGTGCAGTCAGTATAGGCAGTGTTGTAGTAGGCTGTCGGTGGTCGGACCACCGCACTTTTACTACGGTGAGCGGACCGTGGTGATCAAACTGCCACAGCGAGTGCGACAGTCCCAGGACCTCTGTACGCATATTAAGGTCCTTAATCTGACCCCACTTTTGACTACAATGAAGCAGGAGGGAGGGTAGTTATTTTAAAAATAATGGTTCTACCATGGTTTTCGTACATCTTTCCAAACTTTCCATTTTCATTCCACCATTGATGGCTCCGGTCCCTTACTTTGACGATCCGTACTTTTCTTTTGGCTGGTGGCCATCCCTGTGTGGTCTTTACCAGCTGCCGGTAGTTCCCCTTCAACAATGGGATGGGCATGGCAGACTGTTACGGTTCTTAGCTGGCCTCGCAGTTGGACCTGATCAATGACTGGTTCACCGGGGGGGAGGGATTACCAGACCTACTCAGTGGAATTGGTTTCACAATTTGCTGGGTGTTCTCTATGGGGTCCTGATCCCCCCACTCTCTCCATGACCGTATCCATGCAACACTGCTGTGCTGAAGGGCTACACTTTGTTTTGTGGGTTGGAGCTATATGTTTACCGAGCTGACCCCCCTGTGGCAAGGGACATAGCTGTACCACACCACAGGGCTAGAAGGGTTTGTGCTGTGGGATAGGACTGGAATTACTCATCTTGGGGATGTCTGCAGCGGGCACACACATGCTGGCGTTTCAGGAGCTGAAGGAACATTACCAGCTTTCCACCACCCAATTCTACAAGTACCTGCAGCTGCATCATGCCCTGTTGACCAATGCTCCCCCAGACCCGCAGCTCCCATAATTTAGTCCCCTTGAAGCTAAACTACTGTGGGTAAAGTGAAAGACTGGGGCGATCACTGAGGTTTACAATTCTTTGATTGCCAGTGCCCTGGATCACTTCTCCAAGATGCATCGGCATTGGGAGGCCTGAGTGGGAGACTTTAAGGATTCAGACAGGCGCAAGGCTCAGATAGCAGCCTAGAAACTGTCTCTCTCCACATACCTCTATTTGGTTCAACTCAACTACTTGCATGTGACCTGCATCACCTCTCTGAGGCTCCATCCACGGGCAGGGCTCTCCAAGCCAACTGCGCCAGATATTCCTTGCTGGCTGAAAACTTCTTTCATGCAGTATGGTACTGCTTGGGTATCGTTCTCTTCTGGGATGGACTCGGGAAGGAGATTTCGGTCAGTGTTGGGACTGTTGGGAGGATGTGGATGGCCCTAGGATAGAGCACAACTTCATTGGGGTGGTGACATTGGTGGCTAAGCTGGATGTTGCCCGAAAATGGAGGACCCCGACCCCTCCCACATAGAGTGATGACTGGAAGTAGACTTGTGTGTGCAATAAAAGCGACCCATCTATGAACCTAGGGCTCTCCTTGTAAACATGAGATGATTTGGGGTGGGTGGTGGGTTCAACCCAGGTTAGATGCTGATACTGGCTGATTATCATTGTTCTTGTGAACAAACCACTAACCTTGGGTTCCGGATTAGCATGCTACTCACTATAAAGAGCGTCAACTCCTCATCGGGGATAGTAAGCACTGTATGAATCCAATTAAAATCACAATTACAAAATGTGACAACCCAACAACATTATTTAATCCCAAAACACTCTATTATACCCTCAGTAGATGATTTTACAGTTTATCTCTTAATCGGTTTCATTACATATTGCATATGACTTTAATCCCCATCTTGTTCCTAGCTGATTTTTGCCTTTGCTTCCATGTTTTGTTTCATGTTTTTCTTGATTTGCAAATGAAATGCCGAAAACAATATTCAATAAAGTCCTAAACACTAAAAAGCCATTTGCTTTCAATTACTCAAGACCTGTCAAATGGTTATATGCCCCTATATTGAGGCCAATAATATCGACCTACATAAATATGGCATCCACAAAATTCGACTGCCACTATGTTGCCAAGGTAAGTGTAAACATGGAAGAATAGACTTACCATATTTAACTTCACTTGACAATATGGTGGTAGTCGATAATGTGGATGCGACATTCTTTCACGACAAAGTTTTGACCTTCACATACTTATCCCTCTGCTTTTTCGAAAGATTGCATTTTATAACGTTGCTCATAGAGTCTTTTAATGAAAGATGGATGGAGCAAATACAGTCTCCATATTTTTGCATTCACACAGCACATATACAAACACAAAGGGCCTTATAAAGAGTTTTGCAGTGCAGGAGCGGGACCGCTCGCTCCTGCACTGCCAAACCCATGTACAAACCTCCCGCCAGATTAGAAGTTTTCTCCTGCCTGGCGGCGGTTCTTTGATGTTCCTAGGGCGGTGCCTATAAAATAGGCATTGCTATGCAAATGTCAAAGGCAGTACCTCCATGGCATGGACTGCTGCGTGCAGGTACTGGTGTGCATGCACACAGGGAGCACATGATATGCACCCCTGTGTGCATCCACATGGCATGAGGCACAAGGGGGGCCTGTAGGGCACCCTTTGTTTCCTCAATGCCACACTTTTCATGACTGTTGCACTGCCATGAAAAGTGTGGCAGTGAGGAAACTCGTAATATGCTTGATGGGCCCGCAGCGGCACCGCCAAGCATATTGCAGCCTCAATACTGCTGCGCCATTGCCAGGGATCCCTGGCAGTTGCTAAAGTTCATGGGCAGCCCGGCCGCCTTGGTCATAATGGGACAGTTGGAAGACCGACACCACTGCGCCCCCGCAAGTCTGGCAGTCCGTGGACTGCCAGACTCATAATAAAGCCTAAAGTAAGGCTCCATTCAGCACTGCAGCCATCATCACATACTTGTCCTAAAGCTTTTTAAGAGGGGAGAGGATGTGGCACAGCGGCTAGAGCGGCTGACCAAGGAGCTGGGAATCCTGATTGGAGTTTCAGCGAAATGATAGTGAACAGAGCAAAAAATTTCCAGATATGACATACATGACCACATATTTAATTATATCTGAATTAAGGACCACAAGCACCGTAGTACAATGTAGAAGAATGAGACTTTTGTTTGTGTCATGAATTTTTGGAGAAATGAAAATTTAAAAAAAAATAACCATTGACTGCATTTGAATTTAATTACTGCCCTTATTTATTTGTAAAGGTTGTGTATACAGTATATTGTGCACTGAATATTGAGTACAAGAATGCTGTGACCATAATATTGAAGACCAACGCATATGTAGGTAAGTATAGATATTCTTTATTTAATTCATCATATGTATACCTTCTTGATACATATGTCCTCAAGGTACATAGCTGTGGAGATATGTGTAGTAAATCTATACTTAGGTATGCACTTACCTACTCAGTATTTTGGCCACAAAATTCTTGCAATTTGATATTCATTACACAACATTCTGAACTACAACCTTTCTAAAGCTCTCCTTTTGGTAGGATTTTCTTTCTTTCAATATTAGTATTGCTGGAACATGATCAGCAGTCACTAATCTAAAAATTCTCATAGTGGGGAGCACAGATGTAAACCATGTTTAGAAGGGACATGAACCCACACCAATCTTTTCATGAGCACACAATGAGTAGCTAGAAAACAACCTTTTATCATTACTATAACAAATGTTTGTGACCATTCTATTTCGCCACGATCTAAAATGTTTCCATGGGTCTACTCCAAATACCTAGATATTGTTGACTACAAAACCACAATATTTACAATGTCACATCCTATGAATACAACAGGCAAACCATGAGTTTAAAATAGAGTATTGAAACCAACATAATGTCTCAAGGATTGTCTTCTGATTCAGATGTCTAAAGTTAGAATTTTGTTACTGTGATTCTTCCAATTCCTAATAATGTAATAAAATCCAATGGTTAGCATTCCAATAAATAAAACTAACTACTATAACCAATGCAATGCAATCATTAGAGGCTAAACCATAAATGAGAACAATATTCTAAATATTGCCTTTGGTGTACAATACTGTTAGAAAATTAATTATTCATTTGGAAAGGGGGTAACCCTACCAATTCAATAAACACAATCTGTTTAGAAAAAAAATCTTTCTAAGTGACTTCCACTAGTAGAAACGATGCAAGCATGAGGCAATTGCCCACAGCATAGCAACGTAAGTTGAGGAAGGACTAAACAGTATTCAGCAATTTAGAAAAATATAATGAGCAAAAGCACTAACAGGCACATGCATCAAGCACAAAACCGGTCGCAAACGGGCAGATTCTCAGAATCAGCCCCTTTGTGACCGGTATTATTGCATTTGGGATGCATCATCCCAAATGCACAAATCGCTATTTAAGGAATCTCAAAATAGCAATTCCTTAAATAGCGATAGCATTTAAGGAATCCCTAATTGAGATTCCTTAAATGCAATGCATTACAGTTTTAAAAATAGCAATTTCGCTATTAGCGTGAGCAAATTACCATGAAGCTGGACTTCATGGTAATTTGCGAAAACTTAGAAAAATGCACTTATTTGCATTTTTCTAAGTTTCATGTTGCACACACACATGCCCTTAGAGCATGTGTGTATGCAACATATGTGCAGAGTTAACATACATGGGTGCAATAGGGTGTCATTTTGACACCCTTGCACCATCGAAATTGCGGGAGCAATTTGCGAGTACCTACTGGTACTCGCAAATTGCTCCCGCAATCTCTAATACATTCCTATGGGCCTGGAGGCCCATAGGAATGAATGGGAAGACATTCCTTAATTGCGACTCGCAATTTGCTAGTCGCAATTAAGGAATTTGTGGGAATCGCTATTTCTTTAGCGATTCCTACATGCATAGGGTTTTGCTATTCCTTAATTGCGATTCCTTAATAATCGCAATTAAGGAATCGCAAAACCCTATGATGATGCATGTGCCTGTAAAAGCTTTAAAAATAGATCAGGGAAAGCAGAGCTAGAACATTTGAGAGACATTAAGCAAAAAGTTAAAGAAGAAAATAAAGTCTCTATTAGACGTTACAGTGCGCAGTTGACCAAGAACTACACATTAGTATAGACTAACTGACATTGTCAGATATGTTATCGTTAATTTGGTATTGCAGCCCTTATTTTGATGCCAAAACTTAAGAGTGGGACAAAGCAGAATTTCCTAGCCACTGAGGTTACTTTTACAGAGACGTAGATTTGCCACCTCTTCTGGTACAAGATTTTACATGCAGTCTCAGTAAATTGTTTTGTTTCTCGAAATCTCTCAGCAGGGAAAGGCTGGAGATTGTATTGGTTCAGTGTTACATAAGGCCAGGTGTCTTCACTTTGAGATCAGAGTGAAGTCTTTTTCTTCATGGTTAAAAGCATTCAGGAGGGTGTGTACGTAGTTGGTGGCAAAATCAATTTGCTGCTGTCAGACTGAACTAGAAAAATGGTGGTAATGGAATTTAAAAGAAAGTAAGTAGGTTCAGATCTGCAATGTATACATAATGAGACTAGAGTCATTAATTGTTACACATCTTGCAGACTTCTATTCATCTATATTGAGCATGGAGGCATCCGATTTGTTATAAGTCATTGGTGATCTGCTGGGCTATGGCTATCCAAGCCAGACTGGTACCTTTTAGAAGAGCAAATCATGGAGAAGGAAATCACAGAAGCCATTGCATAGTTGAAGAGTGGGAAGAAACCTGGGCCTAACAGCCTTGCAAAATAACTTTTTAAGTGACTTTCAGAAAGGGTGAGGAGACACGTTATTTTTATTTGTGAGGACTCTAGGAAAGAGGGTATAGCACCCTATGACTCTCCAACATAATTCCCCAGCAAAAAGAAAGAAACCCTAGAATGAAATGTGATTCCTCTATTTCATTACTGAATGCTGAGATTAAGATTCTGCCAAGATCTTGGCCAATTAATTATGTACCATCATAGACGCTTTGGTAGACCTGGCGGCACTAAACATGATCTTGGATGGCTTTATGGTTTCCTGGAATGCACAGCCTGGATTTCTGAGTCTACTACAGTATTGTCTCTCGGTGAGGTCAAAGCTCTTGATTCTGTGGAATGGCCTTATGTAGTGATTGAGTCAGGTACAAGTGATGAGTTTCAGGTAGCTTTATTCAAGGTGATACAACAGACCCCGAGAAGAGCAGCCAACATGCTGCTCAGCCCAGTCAACTGTGAACAGTTGACTCATAACATTCTATGACATGTCATCACAGTAAGATTCTATAGGCAGGGCATGAATAGCATTGAACTCAGGATAGAACATATCCCCCTTTCTCCCAAATAAACAAAAGAACAACAATGAGAAAAGAAGAAAGATTAAGAGGAGAGGAAATAAGAACCACGAACCAATGAAAGAAGAGCACAACCGAAAAAGATGAGAGGAGCAAAGAAGAGAGGAAAACAAGAACATAAGAACCATCCTCCCTTCAATACACAAAAGCAAAAGCAAGAAAAAACATAGTCAGAAAAGAGGAGAAGAGGAAGCATGAACGACTGCCCCAAAACACACCCACTGGCCAGAGCAGGAATGTAAGGAGGCTGAAAAATGAAAAACCAACAGGTCAAGAAAACACGACAGAAAAGCAGGGAAAAGCTCTGAATCCACACGAGACACCATGAGAAAACATCACCAATAGACCAGAAATGAGAAAAGAAAACAAGAAAGATGAGGAAAAGTATAAGGATAATCCTCACCCAAGAGGAACACTATCATCAATACAAAATGAAAAATATAATGTAAAGACAACAATGTAGATATAATATTCAATATAATAATAACATAAGATTGGGAGGACTATAGCCCAACAGCAACCCTTAAAAAGACAAGGGATTATAGAAGTAACAGATGGGACTAAGACCCATAGAAACAATAGTCCTTGAAATGTTGACATCTTGAAAACTAAGAGAGTGTTAGACCTGGCACCTTGGCGTGAGTCTCCCTTCCTCTTTTTGTCGCTGTGCCTCATGTGTTTTTATGGTGTTGGCCGCTCAGCGCGCTGTGCCACTGCCAGCCAGTGTCGCGGTGCAAGTGCTCCCTATGTAAATTGTATATGTTGGTTGGATTCCATGATTGGATTGTTTGATTTACTGTCAGACCCCAGTAAAGTGCGCCAGGAGCGCCAGGGCATGTAAAGGCAAACACCGCTGGTGGGCTTGCAGCACGGGTTGTGCCACCCACAGAAGCGGCCGGTAAAATATGTCTAAGGTCTGCCATCGCAGAACCTGCGTGCAGTCTGGTACTGACATGCTGACTGGCAAGTGCCCACACTTGCCGGTCCCTGAAACCTTCCCTTAGCTGCATATTAGTCACCCCTCTGGTAGGCCCACGGGCAGGGTGCGTTGTGAGCGTAAGGTAGGACAAGCCTAGATGCGTGGCATGTCCTGGTAGTGAATGACCGCCATTTTGTTGTTCACTGCTGTAAGGCTACCCTGTTCTCATAGGCCAGTATGGGCGGCTTGGATTGTTACACCCTATGATCCTAACCGACCCAGGGAACATGGTAGAAGGTCGAGTTTAGTATGCCTGAACTCGGAATAATAAGGTACATCTTTTCGCAAGGTTTATTTTAATATTCCGGGTTTGCAAAGGCCGCTTTTAGAAAGCGGGCCTTTGCTTGACTAAACATTTCAGCCGCCTCTGCGTGATGTGTATCTGATGTCTGGCTAGTGTGAGTGACAGGGCTGGGGGAACCCAGATGGGCAGGGCTAGGTAGCCTGGTGGTGAATAGGACGATCGACAGGTAGATGGGTGGGAGGAGTGCTCCTAGGCTCTGAATAGGACAGTGCTCTGCCACCTCAATGCCGGCTCCGCCCCCTGTGGAGCGTCTGAGGACTCTGCCCTGCACTCTGAAAGAAGAAGCCTGCATCGCGTAAACAAAGTGCTCAGAAACCGGACTGAACTAGGCAAGGGCCCCCCTGGCCTGGGAGAACAAAAGATTTGCTGTATAAATGGAGGAGCCCTGCTCCTAAGAAACTAGATCCGCTTTTGACCAAGAAGAATCTCTGCCTGAGGAGGAGGCACCGGGAAAGCTGTAGGAGGAAGACTGTCCCTATCCTGGGGGATTGGCCTGCAGTGGTGACCTTGCTGCCAAAGGGGAGAAGAGAAACTGTTGCTGAAGACTTTACTTTACTTTTACTTTCAAGACTTGTGCTTTTCCAAAACGATCTCCAAGGGCTTGGAACTGAGCTTGCCCCCTGAACTGAGCCCCAGGACCATTGGGCTCGACCTGATCTTCACTCGCCTGCCGCTGGACTGTGGTGTCCTTTCCCTCGCCGGAGCTGTGACCCTCGTGCCCCAGTCCCTCCCTGAGCCGTGACCAGGACTGCTTAGCCGCCCCCGCCTTGGGAAGAGCCTCGCTCGATCGGAGCCGCTCCCCCTACGCTGTGCTGGGCTGCCCCTGTCACCTCGCTCGTTGGAGGCTCGCTGTGCACCTTCACCCTCCCACCGGAATCGGCGTTTGTGAGCATCTCCAAGCCTCGGACGGCCCGGACGTATCTGCGTGCCCGGCTGCCCCGCTTTGTTCACCCGCCACCTGCAACACCCCGCTCTTGTCGTGAGCCTGAAGATCAGACCCCCATCGTGAAGTGTGGGAGCCCCGGACGCCGCCTCGCTCTTCTGTCGAAGAGCCGCTGAAATCCCGCACCCGCCTTTGCGTCAAGAAACAAGGTACTGTACTTACGAACTCGACCGCGAGCTCGCATCGGATCCAGGGTCCGCAACGTTCTGATTTCCCTGTCATCTGCCGCGTGCTTCCTGGGCGCTGCCTCAGCACGAAGTGCGCTGAGGCCTACAGTTACCTTGGGCCCGCCTAAAGAACTTTCCGTAACAAAGAGAACTTTACCGTATTCCTAAGAATTGTGGCCCCATCAGTTTAACGTTACTGGGCCTTGTATTGAATCTGCTGAATCTACATAAAAGCTTATTTTCATACTTCCTGATTGGTGTCCGTTTGTGGTGCATGCAAGGGGTTACTGTATGTGTAATTGCATTTGCTTAACCGTGTACGCCTGAGACTTAGCCTAGACTGCTCGCGCCACGCACCTAGAGGGTGAGCAGGGGTTATTCTGGAGAGTCATCCTTCGCCCTGACAAGAAGTAAAGGGTTCCTGCTTGTTGTGGGTTCACACCTGCGTCAACCAGAGCCCCCTCATTTCTAACATTGGTGGCAGCGGTGGGATTTACAGATTTGCATTTGTGGTTTGCGTATAGTGAATCACTGATCACCACGTAGTGAGAGCAGACCAGTAACACAGCCACAAGACTCGAATTTGTTTTTGTTTTGCCAAGAATCTCCGTTGTTAGAGCAATGCCTGGTTCACTTCCCGCCGGAAGGGCAGCTTCTATAATCTCTGGATTTGAGGACATAGATTGGGAAGAAAGCGCACTTGAGGGCTATACAAATGAAGAATTGAAAGGTTTTTGCTCCAAGTTCAGAATTGCCCAAACTGGATTGAAAAACAAGACCCAACGAGTGAAGGCGCTGATGGCCTGGTATGAGTCAAAGGCACCAGAGAATCAGGTGGAAATGGTTCCACCAGAAAGTGTCCATGAGTTTGGCAGAGGCCTGTCGCCAGAAGAGTTGGCAGACAGGGCAGCAACCCGGGCACACGAGGTGGAGATGGCGAAACTTCATGGGCAGATGGATATGGAAAAACAAAGATTAGCCATGGAAGAAAAGAAACTACAATTAGAGCATGACATGAAGCTGAGGGAGCTGGAGCTGAAAGCAAAAAGTTTGGAGCTTAATCCCTCTGGTGGCAGCACACCGCCAGTACCGGCGGAACCAAGAGTTTATATTCCCAAGGATGTAGTGAAGGAGTTCTTCAAGAATGACAACATCGGGCAGTGGTTCAGAGCCTACGAGGTAGCCATGTCTTCCCACCGGGTCCCTGAGAGAGATTGGGGAGCGGGGTTGTGGGGACGGTTCCTGAGTGAAGGGCGGGACACACTGTTAGATTTACCTGCTGATGTTCATAATTCGTACGCCCAAATGAAGGAAGCATTGATGACTAGGTATGGGTTGACCCCTGAGTTATATAGACAGAGGTTCAGGGGTTGCACTAAGATTCCCAATAGTACGTATGTGGAGTATGTGACTTTCTTTTGCAGAGCGCTGGATGGTTGGGTAAAGGGTAGTAAGGTAAATGATTATCAAGGGCTTCTTGATTTAATGGCATGGGAGCACTTGTCCAGTAATTGTTTTCCTGAGCTACGCCAGCACCTGATAGATAGTGGGCTGACTAACCCTAGGAAGCTTGCTGAGGAGGCGGACCGCTGGGTCAGTACCAGGGTCCACAAGGGTACCGTGGGAGATTCCGCCAAAGGTGGGCAGGGTCCCCAGCAGAAGAGTGGGGGGGACAGGGGTAAACAGAAGCAGTTCCAAAAAGGGCCCCAAAATAGTCCCCAAGGGAACCAAGGGAAGGGTTCTCAGCCTCCCCCACCCCAGAAACCGACCGGGGCCCCGACAGGTCCTCCTGTTCAGAAGGGGCCCGTAAGATGTTACAGGTGTAACAATTTGGGGCATTTTGCCTCTGATGTAAAGTGTCCATTGTTTGGTAAACCAGCACCCACTGGTGCTCCACCCCGGCAGGTGACTAGTGTAGCCTTGGGGGAGGAGAGGGATGTCCAAGGTGGGTGGGGTCCCGCAGAGATGTCCCTGGTCTCGCTAGGAGACCGTGAAGTGGTCCCTCCAACCCAGCTGCCTGAGAACACTAAGAAGTACAGGCAGTGGGTGACCATAAATGGCCATAGGGTGGAAGCTCTTAGAGATACAGGAGCCAGTGTGACAGCTGTCAGGTGTCACCTGGTGTCTCAGGAGCAGGTGGTCCCCAATGCATTCTATCCCGTTGTTGCCGCTGACAACACAGAGAGGCACTTCAAGGTGGCTCAGGTTCCCTTTGAGTGGGGGCGGGTCTCTGGTACTCTTCAGGTAGCTGTGAGGCCCGCCATGCCTGTAGACTGTTTGTTAGGGAACAATTTGGAGAGCTCACCTTGGGCTAAGGTGGAGCGGAGTGCTCACCTGGAGATGTTGGGTATGCCGGATTGGGCGTGTGTCACCACATGGTCCATGGCAGCCAGTAGAGGTACTCAAGAGGTCCTGGAGCCTGAGAGGGAGGCCCAGGAACCGGCCTCAGAGAGAAGGAGCAAGGGGCGCAGGAAGCCGGCCCCTGAAGTTCCCACGGTCCAGGAGGAAGCAGACCTTGAGGGGGATGCCCTGGAGCCTACAGGGGAGCAGATAACTGAACTGGGAGACCTGCCGGAGCTGACCCATTGGCAGCAGGAAGGGGGTCCCACCAGGGAGGACTTTTGCAAGGCACAGAAGGAGTGCCCTTCTCTCGTGGGTATGCGGCAGCAGGCTGCAGACCAGGCCGCAGGTGATCAGTCCGGATCACATTTCGTTTACTGGGAGAACGACCTCCTATATACAGAGCCTAAGGTTGCTGAGCCTGGGTCAGCCCGTGCGCTGGTGGTACCCCAGGACTTCAGAGCCTTCCTACTGGGGCTGGCTCACGATGTGCCATTGGCAGGGCATTTGGGGCTGGACAAGACCTTTGAAAGGCTTGTCACCCACTTTTATTGGCCTCAAATGCGCAGGAGTTCAGATACTCACTGCAGGACATGCCAGACTTGCCAGGCAAGTGGAAAGAGAGGAAGGAAGCAGAAGGCTCCACTCCAGCCATTCCCTGTGGTTGGTACCCCATTCCAGCGAGTGGGGATTGACATTGTAGGGCCACTGGACCCCAGGACAGCGATGGGCAATAGGTTCATCCTGGTCCTGGTGGACCATGCCACCCGGTACCCGGAAGCCATTCCTCTGAGAACAGTGACGGCCCCCGTGGTGGGACGGGCACTGATGGGAATTTTCTCCCGAGTGGGATTCCCTCTAGAGGTGGTGTCTGACCGAGGTACCAATTTCATGTCCAAGTACATGAAATCTCTTTGGCAAGAGTGTGGTGTAACCTACAAGTTCACCACCCCTTACCACCCCCAAGGAAACGGGTTGGTTGAGAGATTCAACCGAACCCTCAAAGGCATGATAATGGGCCTAGAAGGACCCATGAGGCGTAAGTGGGACGTCCTCTTACCATGCCTTCTCTTCGCTTACCGTGAGGTGCCACAGAAGTCTCTGGGGTTCAGTCCCTTTGAGCTTCTGTATGGTCACCCAGTCAGAGGACCTCTAAGTCTGGTCAAGGAAGGCTGGGAGCAATTTCCCAGGGAAACCTCCCCAGAATGTATATAGTTACATGCTGGCCTTCAGGAATCAGACTAGGCGATTCAGGCAACTTGCTGAGGCAAATCTGGAAGCCAGCCAGGCGGAGATGAAGCGGTGGTACGACCAGAATGCCACTCTGGTAGAGCTTCAGCCTGGACAGAAAGTATGGGTCTTGGCCCCCGTGGAGCCGTGTGCGCTCCAGGATAAGTGGACTGGTCCCTTTGAGGTGGTGGAGCGCAAGAGTCCTGTTACCTACGTGGTGGACCTGAAGTCTCCTAGGAACTCCTTAAGGGTCCTACATGTCAACCGCCTCAAGCCCCACTTGGAGAGGTCCCAAGTGGGCATGCTCTTGGCAACAGATGCTGGAATGGAAGAGGAGACCGAACCTCTTCCTGACCTCCTGTCAGCCAAGGAGCAAGATGGGTCAGTGGATGGTGTCATCCTCTCTTCCACCCTGACCCCTGAGCAACAGAATGATTGTCGCCAGTTGCTGGGACAATTTTCTGACCTGTTTTCCCTGGTCCCTGGTGTCACTGATTGGTGCGTCCATGATGTGGACACTGGGGATAGTCCACCTGTGAGGCACAAGGCCTACAGGGTGACTGACAGGGTGAGGACATGCATCAAGGAGGAGGTCTCCAAGATGTTTGCCCTCGGGGTAATTGAGTCTTCTAGCAGTCCTTGGGCCAGCCCCGTGGTCTTGGTCCCAAAGGCTGCAGCGCCGGGAGCCACACCCGAACTCCGGTTCTGTGTGGACTACAGAGGACTCAATTCGGTCACTAGGACCGACGCACACCCCATCCCCAGAGCTGATGAGCTCATCGATCGGCTAGGGGCTGCCAACTACCTCAGCACGTTTGATTTAACGTCTGGGTATTGGCAGATCGCCTTGACCGAGGGGGCCATAGAGAGGTCAGCATTTTCCACCCCAGATGGGCACTACCAGTTCCGGGTTATGCCATTTGGGATGAAGAATGCCCCTGCCACCTTCCAGAGATTGGTCAACCAGGTGTTGGCTGGGCTGGATTCGTTCAGTGCAGCCTACCTGGATGACATCGCAGTGTTCAGCTCCACTTGGGAGGAACACTTGCGTCACCTCTGGGAAGTGTTGATGGCGCTGCGCAAGGCAGGCCTCACGATCAAGGCGAGTAAGTGCCAGATCGGGCAGGGTTCCGTGGTGTACTTGGGACACCAAGTTGGGAGTGGCCAGGTGGCACCCCTTCAGCCCAAGATAGAAACCATCCTGAATTGGGAGGCGCCCAAAACCCAGACGGAGGTGAGAGCCTTCCAAGGTCTCACCGGGTACTACAGGAGGTTTGTCAAAGGGTATGGCAACATGGTTGCCCCCTTGACAGCGCTGACTTCGAAGAAGCAGCCCAGGAAAGTGATTTGGACTGACACCTGTCAGAAAGCTTTTGAGGCCTTGAAAACTGCTATGTGCACGGCGCCCGTGCTCTTGGCTCCCAACTTCTCCAAAGAGTTTATCGTTCAGACAGACGCTTCAGAGCATGGTGTGGGGGCTGTTCTTTCACAGATTAATGAGGAGGGCCTAGATCAACCCGTAGCCTTTCTTAGCAGGAGGTTACTTCCACGGGAACAGAGGTGGAGTGCTATTGAGCGTGAGGCCTTTGCTGTGGTCTGGGCGCTGAAGAAGCTAAGACCCTACTTGTTTGGACCTCACTTCCGGGTTCAGACGGACCACAGGCCCCTCAGATGGTTGATGCATATGAGGGGTGAGAATCCAAAGCTGTTGAGGTGGTCCATTTCCCTACAGGGTATGGATTTCACGGTGGAACATCGCCCTGGTACAGATCACGCCAATGCTGATGGTCTGTCCAGATTTTTCCGCCTTAGTGATGAGGAACTCCCTGGGGTAGGGTAGTTCTCCCCACTTTTCAGCTGGAGGGGACACGTGTTAGACCTGGCACCTTGGCGTGAGTCTCCCTTCCTCTTTTTGTCGCTGTGCCTCATGTGTTTTTATGGTGTTGGCCGCTCAGCGCGCTGTGCCACTGCCAACCAGTGTTGCGGTGCAAGTGCTCCCTATGTAAATTGTATATGTTGGTTGGATTCCATGATTGGATTGTTTGATTTACTGTCAGACCCCAGTAAAGTGCGCCAGGAGCGCCAGGGCATGTAAAGGCAAACACCGCTGGTGGGCTTGCAGCACGGGTTGTGCCACCCACAGAAGCGGCCAGTAAAATATGTCTAAGGTCTGCCATCGCAGAACCTGCGTGCAGTCTGGTACTGACATGCTGACTGGCAAGTGCCCACACTTGCCGGTCCCTGAAACCTTCCCTTAGCTGCATATTAGTCACCCCTCTGGTAGGCCCACGGGCAGGGTGCGTTGTGAGCGTAAGGTAGGACAAGCCTAGATGCGTTGCATGTCCTGGTAGTGAATGACCGCCATTTTGTTGTTCACTGCTGTAAGGCTACCCTGTTCTCATAGGCCAGTATGGGCGGCTTGGATTGTTACACCCTATGATCCTAACCGACCCAGGGAACATGGTAGAAGGTCGAGTTTAGTATGCCTGAACTCGGAATAATAAGGTACATCTTTTCGCAAGGTTTATTTTAATATTCTGGGTTTGCAAAGGCTGCTTTTAGAAAGCGGGCCTTTGCTTGCCTAAACATTTCAGCCGCCTCTGCGTGATGTGTATCTGATGTCTGGCTAGTGTGAGTGACAGGGCTGGGGGAACCCAGATGGGCAGGGCTAGGTAGCCTGGTGGTGAATAGGACGATCGACAGGTAGATGGGTGGGAGGAGTGCTCCTAGGCTCTGAATAGGACAGTGCTCTGCCACCTCAATGCCGGCTCCGCCCCCTGTGGAGCGTCTGAGGACTCTGCCCTGCACTCTGAAAGAAGAAGCCTGCATCACGTAAACAAAGTGCTCAGAAACCGGACTGAACTAGGCAAGGGCCCCCCTGGCCTGGGAGAACAAAAGATTTGCTGTATAAATGGAGGAGCCCTGCTCCTAAGAAACTAGATCCGCTTTTGACCAAGAAGAATCTCTGCCTGAGGAGGAGGCACCAGGAAAGCTGTAGGAGGAAGACTGTCCCTATCCTGGGGGATTGGCCTGCAGTGGTGACCTTGCTGCCAAAGGGGAGAAGAGAAACTGTTGCTGAAGACTTTACTTTACTTTTACTTTCAAGACTTGTGCTTTTCCAAAACGATCTCCAAGGGCTTGGAACTGAGCTTGCCCCCTGAACTGAGCCCCAGGACCATTGGGCTCTACCTGATCTTCACTCGCCTGCCGCTGGACTGTGGTGTCCTTTCCCTCGCCGGAGCTGTGACCCTCGTGCCCCAGTCCTTCCCTGAGCCGTGACCAGGACTGCTTAGCCGCCCCCGCCTTGGGAAGAGCCTCGCTCGATCGGAGCCGCTCCCCCTATGCTGTGCTGGGCTGCCCCTGTCACCTCGCTCGTTGGAGGCTCGCTGTGCACCTTCACCCTCCCGCCGGAATCGGCGTTTGTGAGCATCTCCAAGCCTCGGACGGCCCGGACGTATCTGCGTGCCCGGCTGCCCCGCTTTGTTCACCCGCCACCTGCAACACCCCGTTCTTGTCGCGAGCCTGAAGATCAGACCCCCATTGTGAAGTGTGGGAGCCCCGGACGCCGCCTCGCTCTTCTGTCGAAGAGCCGCTGAAATCCCGCACCCGCCTTTGCGTCAAGAAACAAGGTACTGTACTTACGAACTCGACCGCGAGCTCGCATCGGATCCAGGGTCCGCAACGTTCTGATTTCCCTGTCATCTGCCGCGTGCTTCCTGGGTGGTGCCTCAGCACGAAGTGCGCTGAGGCCTACAGTTACCTTGGGCCCGCCTAAAGAACTTTCCGTAACAAAGAGAACTTTACCGTATTCCTAAGAATTGTGGCCCCATCAGTTTAACGTTACTGGGCCTTGTATTGAATCTGCTGAATCTACATAAAAGCTTATTTTCATACTTCCTGATTGGTGTCCGTTTGTGGTGCATGCAAGGGGTTACTGTATGTGTAATTGCATTTGCTTAACCGTGTACGCCTGAGACTTAGCCTAGACTGCTCGCGCCACGCACCTAGAGGGTGAGCAGGGGTTATTCTGGGGAGTCATCCTTCGCCCTGACAAGAAGTAAAGGGTCCCTGCTTGTTGTGGGTTCACACCTGCGTCAACCAGAGCCCCCTCATTTCTAACAGAGAGGTTGAGTGATGTCAAAAAACAGATATGGGTAGGAACCATATGAGAAAAACAGATCTGGGTAGTGACCCATATGATAATGCGAAAGGGATTAAAACCCTCGCATAGCTCCAAGAAGGAAGACAGACTAAAATTGTGCACAGGTGAGACGTGTACAAAATAAACAGATATGGATAGGAACCCATATGATAATTGTGCAAAAGTGAAACGGGTAGGAACCCATATTGTGATGCGAAAAGGACTGAAACCCTTGCATAAAGACGCACCCCGTGGAGAGGTACAAACAATGTGCACTGAGCAAATGGAATAGAACCCATGCGAGACACCTCGAGTGGAGGTAAAACGATGTGCACCAGTAGTGCACTGTAGCAACAGGACTGGAACTCATGCAACACACCTCGTGTGGAGGTGAAAACATTGTGCACTGCAACTGTAGCAATGGAATGAGACCCATGTTATTCACCTTGTGTAAAGGTGAAGACAATGTGCACCGTAACAAAGGGAAATAAGAACCACGAACCAGTGAAAGAAGAGCACAACCGAAAAAGATGAGAGGAGCAAAGAAGAGAGGAAAACAAGAACATAAGAACCATCCTCCCTTCAATCTACTCCCCATTATCTCTACGCGTCTCTGCTGTGCCTTCTGCGAGGGTAAGCCTGTCATTCAACAACGTCTGTCTTCATCACCACACATCGTTGTCTACACTCCCTTGTGAAGAAGTGTGCTATTTCTTGTGTGCACCATCCTAGGTGTTTCTACAATCCTATGCTTTCCTGTTTCACTCAAAGTTTCCTGCACTGTTCTACAATCCTGCGCTCTCCACAGTTGCTGCACCTCCAAGTGACTGGCTTATTCAAGGTACTTCTACTTTTTAAGGGACCCTATCTACCGCCTGAGGCATGTGTTTCAGACTAGGTGCGGGTGAGCCTGTCTCTATATGCTCTTGCACGCATCTTCTGAACCTGCCGCTCAGTCCCTGCTACTTATACATCACTTCAAGAATCAACTTTTCTGCCACTTTCTGTATTTGCCAGGGGAGAGTGCTCTACTACACATCAAAACATTTGGGAAGTGTTTCACTGGGTCTCACGACTTTCCCAAGTGTGGGGACCATGTCTGTCAAGTAATTAATTAGTGGCCGTCAGGTGCAGAGACTGTCTAGTTAAGGAGTGCACGATTGCGAGCACACATAGTGCAATCGCTCTGCAGTCGGACATTTGGTCTATTCAAATTGGTGCCAGTGGATGTTTACATTATGGAACCGGCAGTGCTCAGCGGCCCAGATGGTGAGGCACATTTTGTCCGTCATAGTTGTACGTTTTGAGACACCTGGGAAATTGGCGTTTGAAAACCGCCTTCTTCAATTTCTAAATAAACTAAGCGCGTGCTCTCTTTGTGCGAGCGGCCTTACCTGCATCTTCAAGACTGCGTGGATCCTTGTGACGTCCTCCGTGTTCTGTGTCTTCTGCTGTTTCTTCATGGTGCATGCTCAGATGCGCCGTGAACCATCCGGCATGGCGTCTGCAACGTGACTCCATCTTGTGATAGGTGGCGTTATTCTCCTCTCGTTTGAATTTTGCCAACCATGTCTTCAAAGACCCTGTTTACCGCCACTTCTCCTGTGTGCCGCTTCAACGGTGACACGCACACCAGCTAAGACTTCATGTATTTTGGCAATAGATGTCACTTTACACATATCACGGTTTTCCCGACTTTAAGCAATTTGTCGGCAAGTACTTGAACGATGTCCTCATTTGACAAAGGATGAACTGTAAGTAATTTCAAAGGTCCATCTACGAAAATCAAAGTACTCTTTCTTTCACTGCTTGCAACCCACATTTTGCAAGCTTCAGCTGTTTCTTGACCAAGGTGACTACTTCATTTATTTTAACTTATTGTTTTCTTGGGACAGTGCATCTTTTCTAGTGTTTTTAGTACTCACAATTAGCTAAGTACTCATTTGTAGTATGCCTTGCTCGTCTAAAGAGCTCATTTACTGTTTGCTTTCACATGTATGCACAGCGTTTCCTCAATACAAAAACAGGTCATGGGTTCCCACCCACATGTTGTTTCCTGCACACATTGCCCCACACTGGTATGTTGCATAGGTTACGGTCACAATTGACTCATACCATTCTATGACATGTCATCACAGTAAGATTCTACAGGCAGGGCATGACAAGCATTGAACTCAGGATATAACACCTTACTTAATTGCAATCCTCAAGAGAATAAACTTCTACCAAAATTTCTGTCCTGGGTAGGGTCAGTGGTGTTCTATTGGAAAATGTTCACACTAAGTGGAGGAAGAAAGAATGGTTGCCACCTCTCCTCTGTGGTTTTTGCTCTAACCTTGGAACCCCGGGCATGCTGGGTGCAAGAGGATGCAATGTGGCGATTTGACTGTGAATCCCAATGGGAGGGTCATCTGTATGCAGACGATATGTTACTGTATTTTGCAAATCCAGAGGCTCCAATAAGCAGTTTATTTTAGATATTTTGGAGCTTATTTACAAGGCCCTTGCACCGTCTGTGTGTCACTTTTTGTGACGCTCCGGTGGTGCATGTTGCTGCCCCATCTTTACAAGGACAGAAAAAGCCACCCTGCATGGCTTTTCCTGTCCTTGTAAATACGGCCCCTTTACGCGCACCGCTTTACGCAAAATGGGTGTTCCATGGGTGTTGCTGTGGATGTTCCCACGCAACACCCATGGAACATGACACATTTCCAGATACGAGAAATCGTAAACCTGGAAATGCGTCTAAATACTGCACCTCCGCAGGGAAGGCATAGGTAGGTGCAACGAGCAGAAATGTATTCATTTTTTCTCGTTTTCTTTCCTCTTTCTATGTGTGCTGAACATAGAACGAGGAAATCACCTTTGGTGATTGTTTATGTGACGGAAGGCGTCCCTTCCTGCTCATAAACAATCATTAAAAAAAATACGTTTTGCAAATGTGCTGCTCAATAGTATTTGCACAGCTCAGGAAGTGTTCTTCCCCAGTCTTTGACTCAATGTCTTCAAAGCTATTCAAAGAGAACCCTTATACCACAACAACAAGGTGAACACCATACCATCTATCCTCAAAAAAAGAACCTGCCCAACAAGCCATGTTATTAAGCAAATATAAGAATTTGGGTGGGAAGATCGTCTGGGACAGGCTGCTCTACTAGGCACCAGTCCCAAGTGTTTCACATCATTCCGAAATTCTTTCATTGCCCTGAGAAATTTAGATCTATAAAAATATCTGTTTTGTACAACATAAGTGCCCAAATATGTAAACGCTCAAGAGTCACCCTAAAGGGTGTGGAAACCCCATGCATCTGGTCCCATGCTGCTAATGGGTATAGAACTTACTCCTGTGAATCCTGAGTATTTGTCAAAGACCCCGGGGGCCTTATTTACAAGAAAGTGCTGCAGCGCGGCACCGTAAACCCTTTGGCTGTGCCACACTGCAACACTTACAAAGCACAGGGATGCATCATATCTACAAGGATATGATGGATCCCTTGGCTCCCCCCTGCGCTGGTGCACAATTTGCTGCCATGCGCAGATGCAGGCACCCTTGCAGCATTGTGCACGGATGCCTGCATCACTGGGATAATTGTTTATGTGCAGGAACATAAACAATCTGAAATTGCATTTTTCAACTCCTGTGTGTGCTGCATTAGACTAATCTACAAAACAGTTCGAAAGGGGGGGTCTCAGGGAACTTTTAATGACCACAACAAGATTTATTCCCCATAACAGTAATCGCAAAACAGTACGAAATCTTGGGGTCAATAAGCAAATTTGAACAGAACTTAGAAATAAGGGTGGGTGTCAACCTTACAAAGCTGAACCAAATGACTACACCTCACAGTATAGAGCTGTGGGCATATCCCTTTACAGGACGAATTCCCTCACTCACCATAGGTGACATGCTTCATCATATGGGAATCTCCTCCCTGGGGAAAACCTAGTTCCTCAGGGGGCTACAACCTCCTCTCTACGAGGAAGGAGCTCAGGGATGTTTTATTTACACACCTAAAAGAGATTTACTAAATCCACAAATGATGAGTGAATGGTATAAGTGAGGAGGGACGCAGCGCAAAAGAAAATTAGGCAAAATGTGCTGGAAAAGTGATTAAAACTAGTTAGAGTGTGTGAAACACAAATTTTATTCTAGTACACGCCCTACTAGGATTAAAAATGACAGTGCACCAGCAGTATAGATTTAAACCGCTTCGGTGAGGTGGAGAATAGTGGTCGACATGTTTCAGCCTACAGCCCCATTGTGGGCAAGGCTTTCATCAGGACCATTGGTGATGCTGCTGCATAAAAATGTGGTGTGTTGTTAACAGAAAAGGATATTTGAACAGGATCTTCAATCATTCATCCGTTCTTCTAAAAACCATTACCTATAAAGAAAAACACACAACGCTATACTTAACCCCTTCCATGCTGCGCAAATTCCGCCGCTGTGCTGACGGAATCTTGCGCGGGCGTGGTCATGACGGAACGGTTCCGTCATGAGCACAGCTCAACCGTGGCTCATGACAGAACCGTTCCGTCATGAGCACCGAAGGGGTTAAATCTTCACATTCAATTGTTAAAGGTCCAGATATTGCAGGTAACACCCAAAAATAAAGAAAATGAAAACAATATGGCTTACCCGCAGTCTGCTGGGTAACCAATTCACCTCAACCTGGCAACAGCTCAGGATGGGGCACCGCTCTGAAAAGATGACGCAAATATCAATATTAGATCTAGAATCACAAAGGCCTTAGGAAGACATGGTTCATTTGGCAGACCTCGTGTGTATGGTAGAGTTAAAAGAGGGGAGACAAATGTAATTACAAGGGTAGGAGCACAAGTATTAAATAGTGCCTCCATGTTTAATCAGGAATAAAAGACCAACGGAAAGGCCAAAAAACGATGGCATATATTAACCATCTTTATCGTTTACAAGAGTTTCACCTTCCATTTGTACAAGAAACAAATCTGCGCTATTATGTGCAAGGCGGTCTAATACGAGGATCTTATCTTCTCATCTAATCTGCACGCTACGTTACGAGTAATGGAGCAACCTAGAGAGAGCCCCATCTATAGCATTGGTATTCTAAAAACACATTGCGCGCTCGACATCGTAAATTACGAATATTTCTTCTGGGGGCACTCACCTCTCCGTCGGTACTCCGGGCCCGAATTGAGCCTGTGACCGGAGGTGAATGACCCTCCAGGATTACAGTATATATAGTAGAGGAAGGTCCGTTAGTTGAAAGCCGGTGTGTCGTGTTCAATACCGGAAGGCTTACTGCGCATGTGCGAGGCCAAGCTGTCTATCAATCGCGCATGCGTGAGGCATAGAACGATGTGTCTACCTCTGCGCATGCGTGAATAGTAACAAGGAAGCCACAGCTCCTGCCAGTAACAGAATACGGAAAGAAATGTGAAAGACCAATTTAGCCTCGAAGGAGAGCAAGAGCAGATACGACCTCATCGTTGTCAAACATTCACGTGGTAAAGATGTAAGAACCCTGACATATAGAGGTTGTAGGCTCCTTAGAAAGAGAGATAAAGAGCCAATAATGAAGACTCTATACAATAAACCCTCTTTAAGCCAAAAGGGGATAACAGTCATTTAAAGTGATGAACAAGGACTGCCCGTGTGTCAAAAACTCCACTGTTACTGGCAACCAATGTCTGTTTCAGGAGAAATGTGCCTAAACTCCAGGTTGAAAAATGGGGTCTATGATTATTGAAGTATTAGATGACTCATAACGAGACCCATGGGATATCATCATTTAAACCTAGCAGGTCAGTCTTAAGTTTATGTACCCACCATTGTTCCCGTCTAAAAAGAAAGGTGGATATATCGACAATGTGTCTGGGAATAAAAGGTTTTTCTAAGACTGTCCATCTCAGGTCTTGTGGGTCATGTTGGGCTGATAGAAAATGATTAGTCAGCCTTGTTGCTGTCTTTTTACATCTAATCGTGCTCTTGTGCTCCAATATGCGAGTCTTGACCTTGCGTGTGGTCATCCCCACGTACCGGAGAGAACAAGGGCACGTGATTAGATAAATCAAATGTTCACTGTTGCAGTTCGTGTGAGTCTGAAGCACCCAAGGGGTGGGGGTGCCTATCTCAATTTCAGAAGTATGTGATGTTTGGGGGCAAACCGAACAGGAGCCACAAGGAAAATGACCCCGTACAGGTGGTAAGTCCCAAAGCGTGCCTTGTGTGTTATCCCTTTTATCACGTGGACGGGTATGCACTAAACGGTCCTTGATGTTTGAACTGCGCTTAAATGCAAAAAGTGGACGAGGGAGAGGTGTCGTGTCGATGTTCAGAATTTTCCAATTCGACAAAATGCTCTTCTTTATCTTGTGTGAAAAGCTGGAGAATGTGCTCACACAAGTGATCCTATCTGAAGTTTCTTTGGAGTTAAAGGACTCCAAAAGTGCAGCCCTATTGTTGTTGGCTGCACGTTTCATTGAATTCTTAATGAGTCTTTTAGGATACTGCCTGATTTCAAGTTGAGCTGACAAATTCTCAGCATGTTCCTTGTATTTACTCAAAGTGGAACAGTTTCTTTTTACTCTGAGAAATTGCCCGAACGGTAAGTTCGCCTTGAGCGCTTGAGGGTGGAAACTGTCATAAGCTAGCAAGGAATTTCTTGCCATGGGTTTCCTATAAAGTTCAGTGCTCAAACCTCCCTCCAGAGGGGAAATCAAAACATCCAGGAATGGTAAACTGGTCTTGCTATATTCACAGGTAAACCTCAAGTAAGTGTTCCTCCCATTGAGCCACTCTTTAAACTCTATTATGGAGGAAAGGTCCCCTCTCCAAATCACCAGAACATCGTCAATGTAACGTCTCCACAGACGGATGTGATCTTTATAGGGATTATTCAAGTTAAGTATGTGTTCCTGCTCAAACATGTGCACATAAAGATTAGCTAAACTAGGAGCGAAAACGCTCCCCATTGAAGTTTCAGATACTTGCAAAAAGAATTGATCTTCGAACTTAAAGAAGTTCTCTTTCATAGCTAAACGGGCACAGTTAATGATAAAAGAAACAGGGGTAATAGAATTCAGTTCCTTCTCACGTAGTAAAGTTTCAATGACAGCAAGAGTCTCATCCTGAGGGATACAAGTATAAAGAGATTCTACGTCAAAGGAGACGAGAAAATCCTTATCTGGGTCAAAATCGATATTGTCAACAAGGAGCAGCACATCTTTGGTATCTTTCAGATAAGTGGGCATTTCTGATACCAGAGGTCTAAGAAAGTGATCAACAAATGTAGAGAGTGGTTCTAACAAAGATCCCAGTCCCGAAACAATGGAACGACCCGGTGGAGGCCTCTGATTTTTATGCACTTTAGGCAAGGTGTAAAAGTAAGGTGCAACTGGAAATGACTTGATCAAAAAAGTCGATTCATGAGAGGTGATCCACCCATTGGCGTGTGCTTCCTCTACAGCCATTTTGATTTCCAATTCAAGCCTCTTAGTAGGATCTTCATTCAATTTCTTATAGAAACGGGTGTCACCCAATTGTCTCAGACATTCACTGCGATACGCTGAAGTGTCCATCAGCACAATAGCTCCCCCCTTGTCCGCGGGTTTGATTGTGATCGTGTCATCTAGAGCAAGATTGTGCATCACTATCCTTTCGTTTTTGTTGAGGTTCTGAAATTGTCTTTCGTTTTTTGCACAGATCACCTCGATCTGTGCACTTACCGCCTTTTCAAAGGTCAGTACCTGTGGAGGAACTTGACCTGAAAGAGGAAAGAAAGTGGATTTATTCCTTAAACCTGTGTTTGTGTCAGGTAGTTCCTGGATGTCTTGGATCCCCTCCCTAAAGAAAAAGTTAAGACGAGCTTTCCGAAAGAACTGAGCAAGTTCCTGCTTGATTTTAAAGGTATCTCCACGATAAGAGGGTACAAACCCTAGTCCCTTGTTAAGTAGAGATCTTTCATCTGCACTTAGTACCCTATTGCTCAAGTTGATCACTAGGTCATCTGGTTGCTTGGACCTGCTTGTGCATCTGTTGTACTCCGAATGGAGCGTGCCGGTGGATTGTCCGCCCAATGTACCTGTGCCTGTGCCTGTTGATTCCGGCGTCTGCCTCTGGACCGGCCTCGGCCATACCCTAAAAAAGGCTGGTTGTAATACATCTGGGGGTGTGGCTGGTATGGAAAAATGTGCCCTGGTGGTTGTAAAGGGGGGTAGCCAAAAGGTCCTGGCGACCACCATTGGGGATACGAAGGTGGAGGGAAACCCCCTCGATTTCCTCCCCAGGTACCTCTGCCCCTGCGACCACGTCCTTTGGCTGTTTGTTCTCCTTGATTGGGAGTATCAGAGTCACTGGACCATTCATCGCTTCCTGATGATGAGTAATTAGACCCATATCTCCGGCCTTGCCGGTTGTATTGGGGAGGCACATATTGTGCACTCGTATAAGGATAGATCTTTTCCATAGAAAAGCGTGCAAGGTCTTTTCTAAATTTGGTAATCTTGGTATTTAAAACAGAATCCTTAAACTCCTTGTTGTTCTTATTACTTTCCTCATTTTGTTTTTTGAAAGCAGCAGCTGACAGAGTAACCTTAATCTGTGACTCTAAAGTCTGTATCTCAATTAGAATTGTATCCGCAATTCGCTTGGCTGTGCTGATAATTAAAATCAGCCAATCGCGGGTACATTTCCAGGCTATTAACGACCAGTCTTTAAGAAAGGTCTTATCATCCAAAAATAGACGAGGAGCATTGGTAACGATCAACCCAGTGGGTGCACAGTTCCCTCTCAAATATTCAGTCATGATGGCTCCATGGATATAAATTCTTGAGTGGGATTTTTTAAGTGTCAACAGATTTGACCAATCATCGCCTGATGAGGTTGTACCTCCTTGATAGGTGTCTAAAATGCTTGGTGTATTCAAAATGGCCTGTGCCAAAGAATCGTCAAAAGCTAAACCTTGTTGTTCAGCCATGTCTCATTCAAAAACGATACTTACAAGTAAATAATACCTAAGGAAACCCTAGTAATACAGTGGCTCACCCTAACTCTACTAATAATAAACCTAGAGTACCCAATAGTGATACTCCCACAAAAACAGACCCGCAGCCAGAAAGCTGCTCATTAAACTAATCTACAAAACAGTTCGAAAGGGGGGGTCTCAGGGAACTTTTAATGACCACAACAAGATTTATTCCCCATAACAGTAATCGCAAAACAGTACGAAATCTTGGGGTCAATAAGCAAATTTGAACGGAACTTAGAAATAAGGGTGGGTGTCAACCTTACAAAGCTGAACCAAATGACTACACCTCACAGTATAGAGCTGTGGGCATATCCCTTTACAGGACGAATTCCCTCACTCACCATAGGTGACATGCTTCATCATATGGGAATCTCCTCCCTGGGGAAAACCTAGTTCCTCAGGGGGCTACAACCTCCTCTCTACGAGGAAGGAGCTCAGGGATGTTTTATTTACACACCTAAAAGGGATTTACTAAATCCACAAATGATGAGTGAATGGTATAAGTGAGGAGGGACGCAGCACAAAAGAAAACTAGGCAAAATGTGCTGGAAAAGTGATTAAAACTAGTTAGAGTGTGTGAAACACAAATTTTATTCTAGTACACGCCCTACTAGGATTAAAAATGACAGTGCACCAGCAGTATAGATTTAAACCGCTTCGGTGAGGTGGAGAATAGTGGTCGACATGTTTCAGCCTACAGCCCCATTGTGGACAAGGCTTTCATCAGGACCATTGGTGATGCTGCTGCATAAAAATGTGGTGTGTTGTTAACAGAAAAGGATATTTGAACAGGATCTTCAATCATTCATCCGTTCTTCTAAAAACCATTACCTATAAAGAAAAACACACAACGCTATACTTAAATCTTCACATTCAATTGTTAACGGTCCAGATATTGCAGGTAACACCCAAAAATAAAGAAAATGAAAACAATATGGCTTACCCGCAGTCTGCTGGGTAACCAATTCACCTCAACCTGGCAACAGCTCAGGATGGGGCACCGCTCTGAAAAGATGACGCAAATATCAATATTAGATCTAGAATCACAAAGGCCTTAGGAAGACATGGTTCATTTGGCAGACCTCGTGTGTATGGTAGAGTTAAAAGAGGGGAGACAAATGTAATTACAAGGGTAGGAGCACAAGTATTAAATAGTGCCTCCATGTTTAATCAGGAATAAAAGACCAACGGAAAGGCCAAAAAACGATGGCATATATTAACCATCTTTATCGTTTACAAGAACAAAATGCCCTGTTTCACCTTCCATTTGTACAAGAAACAAATCTGCGCTATTATGTGCAAGGCGGTCTAATACGAGGATCTTATCTTCTCATCTAATCTGCACGCTACGTTACGAGTAATGGAGCAACCTAGAGAGAGCCCCATCTATAGCATTGGTATTCTAAAAACACATTGCGCGCTCAACATCGTAAATTACAAATATTTCTTCTGGGGGCACTCACCTCTCCGTCGGTACTCCGGGCCCGAATTGAGCCTGTGACCGGAGATGAATGACCCTCCAGGATTACAGTATATATAGTAGAGGAAGGTCCGTTAGTTGAAAGCCGGTGTGTCGTGTTCAATACCGGAAGGCTTACTGCGCATGTGCGAGGCCAAGCTGTCTATCAATCGCGCATGCGTGAGGCATAGAACGATGTGTCTACCTCTGCGCATGCGTGAATAGTAACAAGGAAGCCACAGCTCCTGCCAGTAACAGAATACGGAAAGCAATGTGAAAGACCAATGTAGCCTCGAAGGAGAGCAAGAGCAGATACGACCTCATCGTTGTCAAACATTCACGTGGTAAAGATGTAAGAACCCTGACATATAGAGGTTGTAGGCTCCTTAGAAAGAGAGATAAAGAGCCAATAATGAAGACTCTATACAATAAACCCTCTTTAAGATAAAAGGGGATAACAGTCATTTAAAGTGATGAACAAGGACTGCCCGTGTGTCAAAAACTCCACTGTTACTGGCAACCAATGTCTGTTTCGGGAGAAATGTGCCTAAACTCCAGGTTGAAAAATGGGGTCTATGATTATTGAAGTATTAGATGACTCATAACGAGACCCATGGGATATCATCATTTAAACCTAGCAGGTCAGTCTTAAGTTTATGTACCCACCATTGTTCCCGTCTAAAAAGAAAGGTGGATATATCGACAATGTGTCTGGGGATAAAAGGTTTTTCTAAGACTGTCCATCTCAGGTCTTGTGGGTCATGTTGGGCTGATAGAAAATGATTAGTCAGCCTTGTTGCTGTCTTTTTACATCTAATCGTGCTCTTGTGCTCCAATATGCGAGTCTTGACCTTGCGTGTGGTCATCCCCACGTACCGGAGAGAACAAGGGCACGTGATTAGATAAATCAAATGTTCACTGTTGCAGTTCATGTGAGTCTGAAGCACCCAAGGGGTGGGGGTGCCTATCTCAATTTCAGAAGTATGTGATGTTTGGGGGCAAACCGAACAGGAGCCACAAGGAAAATGACCCCGTACAGGTGGTAAGTCCCAAAGCGTGCCTTGTGTGTTATCCCTTTTATCACGTGGACGGGTATGCACTAAACAGTCCTTGATGTTTGAACTGCGCTTAAATGCAAAAAGTGGACGAGGGAGAGGTGTCGTGTCGATGTTCAGAATTTTCCAATTCGACAAAATGTTCTTCTTTATCTTGTGTGAAAAGCTGGAGAATGTGCTCACACAAGTGATCCTATCTGAAGTTTCTTTGGAGTTAAAGGACTCCAAAAGTGCAGCCGTATTGTTGTTGGCTGCACGTTTCATTGAATTCTTAATGAGTCTTTTAGGATACTGCCTGATTTCAAGTTGAGCTGACAAATTCTCAGCATGTTCCTTGTATTTACTCAAAGTGGAACAGTTTCTTTTTACTCTGAGAAATTGCCCGAACGGTAAGTTAACCTTGAGCGCTTGAGGGTGGAAACTGTCATAAGCTAGCAAGGAATTTCTTGCCATGGGTTTCCTATAAAGTTCAGTGCTCAAACCTCCCTCCAGAGGGGAAATCAAAACATCCAGGAATGGTAAACTGGTCTTGCTATATTCACAGGTAAACCTCAAGTAAGTGTTCCTCCCATTGAGCCACTCTTTAAACTCTATTATGGAGGAAAGGTCCCCTCTCCAAATCACCAGAACATCGTCAATGTAACGTCTCCACAGACGGATGTGATCTTTATAGGGATTATTCAAGTTAAGTATGTGTTCCTGCTCAAACATGTGCACATAAAGATTAGCTAAACTAGGAGCGAAAACACTCCCCATTGAAGTTTCAGATACTTGCAAAAAGAATTGATCTTCGAACTTAAAGAAGTTCTCTTTCATAGCTAAACGGGCACAGTTAATGATAAAAGAAACAGGGGTAATAGAATTCAGTTCCTTCTCACGTAGTAAAGTTTCAATGACAGCAAGAGTCTCATCCTGAGGGATACAAGTATAAAGAGATTCTACGTCAAAGGAGACGAGAAAATCCTTATCTGGGTCAAAATCGATATTGTCAACAAGGAGCAGCACATCTTTGGTATCTTTCAGATAAGTGGGCATTTCTGATACCAGAGGTCTAAGAAAGTGATCAACAAATGTAGAGAGTGGTTCTAACAAAGATCCCAGTCCCGAAACAATGGGACGACCCGGTGGAGGCCTCTGATTTTTATGCACTTTAGGCAAGGTGTAAAAGTAAGGTGCAACTGGAAATGACTTGATCAAAAAAGTCGATTCATGAGAGGTGATCCACCCATTGGCGTGTGCTTCCTCTACAGCCATTTTGATTTCCAATTCAAGCCTCTTAGTAGGATCTTCATTCAATTTCTTATAGAAACGGGTGTCACCCAATTGTCTCAGACATTCACTGCGATACGCTGAAGTGTCCATCAGCACAATAGCTCCCCCCTTGTCCGCGGGTTTGATTGTGATCGTGTCATCTAGAGCAAGATTGTGCATCACTATCCTTTCGTTTTTGTTGAGGTTCTGAAATTGTCTTTCGTTTTTTGCACAGATCACCTCGATCTGTGCACTTACCGCCTTTTCAAAGGTCAGTACCTGTGGAGGAACTTGACCTGAAAGAGGAAAGAAAGTGGATTTATTCCTTAAACCTGTGTTTGTGTCAGGTAGTTCCTGGATGTCTTGGATCCCCTCCCTAAAGAAAAAGTTAAGACGAGCTTTCCGAAAGAACTGAGCAAGTTCCTGCTTGATTTTAAAGGTATCTCCACGATAAGAGGGTACAAACCCTAGTCCCTTGTTAAGTAGAGATCTTTCATCTGCACTTAGTACCCTATTGCTCAAGTTGATCACTAGGTCATCTGGTTGCTTGGACCTGCTTGTGCATCTGTTGTACTCCGAATGGAGCGTGCCGGTGGATTGTCCGCCCAATGTACCTGTGCCTGTGCCTGTTGATTCCGGCGTCTGCCTCTGGACCGGCCTCGGCCATACCCTAAAAAAGGCTGGTTGGAATACATCTGGGGGTGTGGCTGGTATGGAAAAATGTGCCCTGGTGGTTGTAAAGGGGGGTAGCCAAAAGGTCCTGGCGACCACCATTGGGGATGCGAAGGTGGAGGGAAACCCCCTCGATTTCCTCCCCAGGTACCTCTGCCCCTGCGACCACGTCCTTTGGCTGTTTGTTCTCCTTGATTGGGAGTATCAGAGTCACTGGACCATTCATCGCTTCCTGATGATGAGTAATTAGACCCATATCTCCGGCCTTGCCGGTTGTATTGGGGAGGCACATATTGTGCACTCGTATAAGGATAGATCTTTTCCATAGAAAAGCGTGCAAGGTCTTTTCTAAATTTGGTAATCTTGGTATTTAAAACAGAATCCTTAAACTCCTTGTTGTTCTTATTACTTTCCTCATTTTGTTTTTTGAAAGCAGCAGCTGACAGAGTAACCTTAATCTGTGACTCTAAAGTCTGTATCTCAATTAGAATTGTATCCGCAATTCGCTTGGCTGTGCTGATAATTAAAATCAGCCAATCGCGGGTACATTTCCAGGCTATTAACGACCAGTCTTTAAGAAAGGTCTTATCATCCAAAAATAGACGAGGAGCATTGGTAACGATCAACCCAGTGGGTGCACAGTTCCCTCTCAAATATTCAGTCATGATGGCTCCATGGATATAAATTCTTGAGTGGGATTTTTTAAGTGTCAACAGATTTGACCAATCATCGCCTGATGAGGTTGTACCTCCTTGATAGGTGTCTAAAATGCTTGGTGTATTCAAAATGGCCTGTGCCAAAGAATCGTCAAAAGCTAAACCTTGTTGTTCAGCCATGTCTCATTCAAAAACGATACTTACAAGTAAATAATACCTAAGGAAACCCTAGTAATACAGTGGCTCACCCTAACTCTACTAATAATAAACCTAGAGTACCCAATAGTGATACTCCCACAAAAACAGACCCGCAGCCAGAAAGCTGCTCATTAAACTAATCTACAAAACAGTTCGAAAGGGGGGGTCTCAGGGAACTTTTAATGACCACAACAAGATTTATTCCCCATAACAGTAATCGCAAAACAGTACGAAATCTTGGGGTCAATAAGCAAATTTGAACGGAACTTAGAAATAAGGGTGGGTGTCAACCTTACAAAGCTGAACCAAATGACTACACCTCACAGTATAGAGCTGTGGGCATGAGCCGGGGATCTCTGGTTGGCGCAAGGTTGCCCTTGTGACAAGCAGGAACCCTCTCCTCCACGTCAGGGCGCAGGATAACCCCTCGCGAATGACCCTTGCTCACCCTCTAGGTGCGTGGCGTGAGCAGCCAAGGCGATTCCTCAGGCGTTGTTGGCTAAGCACTTACAATCATACACACAGTAAATACATCAATCCCCCCAGAAACGGACACCAGACTTGGATATATATAAAAATACGCTTCTTTATGTAAAAATAAGGTATATATATCTCAGCAGACTTATCACAAGACCAATAACGTTTTCGCTAGGCCACCAGGTTATAAAGCAGGCAAATGTTCTTTGTTCGTAGCTTCAAATGGAGACCTTGTAGTCTCTTGCAAATGTTACTTGTGGTTCCAGTACTCACAGAGATCGACTCCTGCGAACGGGGAAATAAGGCGTTGCGGGCCCCGAGCCCGATGCTGGAACTTCTTTCGTGATGTGGAGAGTCAGCACAGGTCGGTGCGACTCTCGGCTTGGGAAGTGTTCTTGGGTCCTCAATCAGCAGGTGTAGGCACGTAGGCAGGCGCGGCCAGCGACCCTTTAGCACGGCGGTGCAAGAGGGTCTCCACAGCGGGGGCGGCGCGGCCAGAGATGTCCGGGGATAGCGAAGCGGGGTCGCAGGGCACGGTTAGTGCAGCTGGGTGACCCGGCGTAGATCACAGTCGTCGGACGGCTTCCGGCGGGAGGGGTGATAGCGCGGTCAGCGCGCTCCAGTAGCAGGCGGTGACAGGGATGCAGGCGGCCTGGCCCGGGAACAGAGAGCGGCTCGGGACGGAGCGGGGCTCTCACGGGTTGGAGGCAGGCGGGCTTCTGAGTGTCACGGCCCTAGGAGGGGCGATGAGGGGCGCAGTCTCTTTTCCAGCGGGATGCCCACACGGCTCGAATTGGAGGATGAGCAAGAAGCACAGAGAACCCACTGGTCCTGGGGTTCAGTTCAGGGGGCAAGCTCAGATCAAGCCCTTGGAGAATGTTCAAGCACAAAGTAGCAAAGTCTTTTCAGTAAGTCTCTTCCTCTCCTTTCTCAGCAAGGCAAGCAGCAGGCCAGCTCCTCCAGCGTCTTCTTCTCCTTCTAGTCGGGCAGAGGTTCTTTGTGGTAAACAGGATTCTGATTTCTTAGGAGCCAGGCTCCTACTTTTATACCATGATTCTTTTGTTCTTTAGCGCCAGGGGGCCTAGGCCTGGCTCAGTCCAGTTCTGGAGCACTTTGTTATGGTGACTCTGCTCTTTCCTTTCAGCAGCAGGGCAGAGACATCAGCCGCCCCACAGGGGGCGGCGCCGGCTTTGTGGTGGCAGAGCACAGGTCTATTCAAGAGTCAAGGTGTACTCCTCCCACCCATCCAGGTGTAATCTCTCTACCCACCACCTGGCAGCCAACCTGTCTCTGGGGATTCCCCAACCCTGCTCCTTACGGTTGCCAGGCAGATCACATACACACAGCAGAGGCAGACTGAGATGGTCAGGTCAGTAAATACTAACTTTCTAAAAGTAGTATTTACAAACCCAGGATATTAAAATAAACTTGACTACAAGAAGTATTTTACCATCCTGAGTTCAGGCATACTAAACTTGACACTTCTACCATGCTCTCTGAGTCCACTGGGGTCACAGCGTCGGCGTGATCCCGGCAGCCCATTCTGGCCTATGGAGAGCAGGTAGCCTTCAATAGTGAAGAACGAAAATGGCTGTAATTCACTACTAAGACATGCCACACACATCAGGGCATGTCCTACCTTAGGCCTACAATGCACCCTGCCCTTGGGCCTACCAGAGGGGTGGCTAATATGTAGGTAAGGGAAGGTTTAGGGACTGGCAAGTGGGGGCACTTGCGTAGTCAGCGCGACGGTCCCGGACCGCGCACAGGGTCTGCGGTGGCAGACCCTAGACACACTTTACAAGGCCGCTTCCGTGGGTGGCGCAACCAGCGCTGCAAGCCCACCAGCAGCATTGGCATTCACGAGCCCTGGCACCCCTGGTGCACTTTACTGGGGACTGACAGTGAATCCAATAAACCAATCATGGACATCAATTACAGGTACACTTTACTTAGGGAGCACTTGCACTGCGGCACGGATTAGCCGTGGCGCAGTGCCCTGAGCGGACAACACCAGCAAAACAATCGAGGCACACCATCAAAAAAGGTGGAAGGGAAACTCACGCCAAGGTGCCAGGTCTAACACGTGTCCCCTCCAGCTGAAATGTGGGGAGAACTACCCTTGCCCAGGGGGTTCCTCGTCACTAAGGCGGAAATACCTGGACAGACCGTCAGCGTTGGCGTGATCTGTACCAGGACGGTGTTCCACCGTAAAGTCCATACCCTGTAGGGAGATGGACCACCTCAACAGCTTCGGGTTTCCACCCCTCATTTGCATCAACCATCTGAGGGGCCTGTGGTCCGTCTGAACCCGGAAGTGAGACCCAAACAAGTAGGGTCTTAGCTTCTTCAGCGCCCAGACCACAGCAAATGCTTCTCGCTCAATTGCACTCCACCTACTTTCCCGTGGAAGTAACCTCCTACTGATGAAGGCTACGGGTTGGTCCCAGCCCTCCTCAGTCATCTGTGAAAGAACAGCCCCTACACCATGCTCTGAAGCGTCTGTCTGGACTAGGAATTCCTTGGAGAAGTCAGGGGCCAAGAGCACGGGCGCCGTGCACATGGCAGTCTTCAGGGTGTCGAAAGCTTTCTGACAGGTGTCAGTCCAAATCACGTTCCTGGGCTGCTTCTTCGAAGTCAGCTCTGTCAAGGGGGCAACGATCGTTCCATAGCCCTTGACAAACCTCCTGTAGTACCCAGTGAGCCCCAGGAAGGCCCTCACTGCGGTCTGCGTCTTGGGGGGTTCCCAAGCCAGGATGGTCTCAATTTTGGGTTGCAAGGGTGCCACCTTGCCACTCCCCACTTGGTGTCCCAAGTACACCACGGAACCCTGCCCGATCTGGCACTTGCTGGCTTTGATCGTGAGGCCTGCTCGGCGCAGAGCCATCAACACTTCCCAGAGGTGGCGCAGGTGTTCAGGCCAGGTGGCACTGAACACTGCGATGTCATCCAGGTAGGCGGCACTGAACGCATCCAGCCCAACCAGTACCTGGTTGACCAACCTCTGAAAGGTAGCAGGGGCATTCTTCATCCCAAATGGCATGACTCGGAACTGGAAGTGCCCATCTGGTGTAGAGAATGCTGACCTCTCTTTGGCCCCATCGGTCAAGGCGATCTGCCAGTACCCAGACGTTAAATCAAACGTACTGAGGAACCGGGCAGCTCCCAGCCGATCAATGAGCTCGTCAGCTCTGGGGATGGGGTGCGCGTCAGTCTTCGTGACTGAATTGAGTCCTCTGTAGTCCACACAGAACCGGAGTTCAGGTGTGGCTCCCGGCGCAGCAGCCTTTGGGACCAAGACCACGGGGCTGGACCAAGGACTGCTGGAGGACTCAACCACCCCTAGCGCAAGCATTTTGGAGACCTCCTCCTTAATGCAAGCTCTGACCCTGTCAGTTACCCTGTAAGCCTTGTGCTTCACGGGTAAGCTGTCTCCTGTGTCCACATCATGGACGCACCAATCTGTGACACCAGGAACCAGGGAGAATCGGTCGGAAAATTGTCCCAGCAAGTGGCGGCAGTCTTCCTGTTGTTCGGGCGTCAGGGTGGGTGAGAGGTTAACTCCATCCACTGACCCATCTTTCTCAGAGGCCACTAAGAGGTCAGGAAGAGGCTCGGTCTCCTCTTCCATTCCATCATCAGTGGCCAGCAGCATGCCCACTTCGGTCCTCTCTAAGTGGGGCTTAAGGCGGTTAACATGTAGGACCCTCAAAGGGTTCCTGGGAGTCTGCATGTCCACCAAGTAGGTGATAGGACTTTTGCGCTCCACAACCTCAAATGGACCTGTCCACTTATCCTGAAGTGCACAAGGCTCCACTGGGGCCAAGACCCACACCTTTTGTCCAGGTTGAAGCTCTACCAGAGTGGCATTCCGGTCGTACCACCGCTTCATCTCCTCCTGGCTGGCTTCCAGATTTGCCTCAGCAAGTTGCCTGAAACGCCGAGTCTGGTTTCGGAAGGTCAGCATGTAACTATATACATTCTGGGGAGGTTTCCTGGGAGATTGCTCCCAGCCTTCCTTTACCAAACTCAGAGGTCCTCTTACCGGGTGACCATACAGAAGCTCAAAGGGGCTGAACCCTAGAGACTTCTGTGGCACCTCTCGGTAAGCGAAGAGCAGGCATGGCAAGAGGACGTCCCACTTACGCCTCATTGGACCGTCCAGGCCCATGATCATGCCTTTGAGGGTTCGGTTGAATCTCTCAACCAACCCGTTTCCTTGGGGATGGTAAGGAGTGGTGAACTTGTACGTTACCCCACACTCCTTCCACAGGGATTTCATATACGTGGATATGAAATTGGTCCCCCTGTCGCTCACCACCTCTAGAGGGAATCCCACTCGGGAGAAAATTCCCATCAGTGCCCGTCCCACCACGGGGGCCGTCACTGTCCTCAGAGGGATGGCTTCAGGGTACCGGGTGGCATGGTCCACCAAGACCAGGATGAACCTGTTGCCCAGGGCTGTCTTGGGGTCCAGAGGCCCCACAATATCAATACCCACTCGTTGGAATGGCGTACCGACCACAGGGAAAGGTTGCAGAGGAGCCTTGTGCTTCCCTCCGCTCTTACCACTTGCCTGGCAAGTCTGACAGGTTCTGCAGTAGGAATCTGAATTCTTATGCATTTGGGGCCAGTAAAAGTGGGTGACAAGCCTGTCATAGGTCTTGTCCATCCCCAAATGTCCTGCTAACGGCACATCATGAGCCAGCCCCAGTAGGAAGGTTCTGAACTTCTGGGGTACCACCAGCACACGGGCTGACCCAGGTTCAGCAGCCTTAGGCTCGGAATACAGGAGGTCACTCTCCCAGTACACGTAGTGTGTTTTGGCCTGAACACCATTGGCCTGGTCTGCAGCCTGCTGCCGCATACCCACGAGAGAAGGGCATTCTTTCTGCTCCCTGCAGAATTCCTCCCTGGAGGGACCTCCTTCTTGCTGCCAATGGGTCAGCTCAGGCAGATCTCCCAGTTCGGCAATCTGTTCCCCGGTAGGCTCCAGAGCATCCCCCTCAGGGTCTACTTCCTCCTGGGCCGTGGGAACTTCGGGAGCCGGTTTCCCGCGCCTCCTGCGCCTTCTCCCTAAGGCCGGTTCCTGGACCTCTCCCTCAGGCTCCAGGACCCTCTCAACACCCCTACCGGCTGCCATGGACCGGGTGGTCACGCACGCCCAGTCAGGTAGACCCACCATCCTCAGATGCGTGGTCTTCTCCACCTTTTCCCAAGGGGAGCTCTCCAGGTCGTTCCCTAGCAGACAATCTACAGGCATGTCAGTTCTCACAGCGACTTGTAGAGTACCAGAGACCTCCCCCCACTCAAAGGGAACTTGAGCCATTGGACAACGACTCTCTACGTTGTCAGCATTGACAACCCTACAGTAGGCATTGGGTACAATCTGCTCTTGAGACACCAGGTGTTGCCTCACCGAGGTCACGCTGGCTCCTGTATCTCTAAGAGCCTCCACCTTCCTTCCATTGATGGTCACCACCTGCCCATATTTCTTAGTGTTAGAGGGCAGGTAGGTTACAGGGACCATCTCACTGTCTCCTAGCGAGACTAGGGTCATCTGCCCGGGACCCCCACCCTCCTGGACTGCTACTTCCTCCCCAAAGTTAACACTAGCTACTTGCCGGGGTGGAGCACCAGTGGGTGCGGTCTTACCAAACAGGCGACACTTAGGATCAGAGGCAATGTGACCCGGGTCACCACACTTATAACAATTGAAGGGCCCCTTTGGAACAGGTCTACCTGTCGGGGCCCCGTTCTGCTGCGGGGGTGGGGGAGGCTGAGAACCCTTCTGCTGGTTCCCTTGGGAATTACTTTGGGGGCCTTTTTGGAACCCCTTCTGTTTACCCTTGTCCCCCCCACTCTTCTGCTGGGGACCCTGCCCACCCTTGGCGGAGTCTCCCACTTGACCCTTGTGGACCCTGGTGCTGAGCCAGCGGTCCGCCTCCTCAGCAAGCTTCCTCTGGTTGGACAGCTTGCTATCAATCAGGTGCTGGCGTAGCTCAGGAAAACATTGACTGGACAAGTGCTCCCATGCAATTAAATCAAGCAGCCCTTGATAATCATTCACTTTGCTACCCTTCACCCAACCATCCAGCGCTCTGCAGAAAAAGGTCACATACTCCACATACGTACTCTCAGGGATCTTCTTCGTCTCCCTGAACCGCTGTCTATATAGCTCCGGAGTTAACCCATACCTGGTCATTAAAGCTTCCTTCATATGGGGGTATGAGGTTTGGAGATCTAAGGGTAAATCTAACAGTGTGTCACGCCCTTCAGCAAGGAACCTTCCCCACAACCCCGCTCCCCAGTCTTTCTCCGGGACCCGGTGTGAGGACATGGCCACCTCGTAGGCTCTAAACCACTGCCCTATGTCATCCTTTCTAAAATACTCCTTTACTACATCTTTGGGGATGTACACCTTGGACTCTACCTGCACTGGTGGAGTGCTGCCACCAGAAGGAGCGGTGTCCAAACTTTTCGCCTTCAGCTCCAACTCCTTCAATCTGATATCATGATCCATTTGGCGTTGTTGTGCCTCCAGGGCCAACTTCTGCTTTTCCATTTCCATTTGTCCTGCCAACTTTGCCATCTCCATTGCATGCGCCCTGTCTGCTGCCCTATCTGCCAGCTCCTCTGGCGACCGGACTCTGCTGGGCTCCTCAAGGTTGTCGGGTGGAACGGTGTCCCCCGCATTCCGTGGGTCTCGTGACTCCTTCCAGGCTCTCAACGCCTTGGTGTACTGGGGCTTCCTCTTGCATCCAGCATGGGGGACTCTGAATTTTACCCTGTAGCCTTTCAATTGCTCCATCGTGTAGCCTTCCAGTCTCTCCCAATCCACCTCATCTATTCCAGAAATCACAGAGAGTGCTCTTCCAGCGGAGTGCGAGCCAGGCATGGTTGCAGTAATGGCAGATGTCTCAACAAAGTTCAACAACTACAAACCTGTGGCTGCGTTATTTGGTCTGCTCTCACTATCTGGTGATTAATAATTCACTGTATGCAAATTACAAGTGCAAATCCGAAATCCCAACCGCTGCCACCAATGTTAGAGTCGGGGATCTCTGGTTGGCGCAAGGTTGCCCTTGTGACAAGCAGGAACCCTCTCCTCCACGTCAGGGCGCAGGATAACCCCTCGCGAATGACCCTTGCTCACCCTCTAGGTGCGTGGCGTGAGCAGCCAAGGCGATTCCTCAGGCGTTGTTGGCTAAGCACTTACAATCATACACACAGTAAATACATCAATCCCCCCAGAAACGGACACCAGACTTGGATATATATAAAAATACGCTTCTTTATGTAAAAATAAGGTATATATATCTCAGCAGACTTATCACAAGACCAATAACGTTTTCGCTAGGCCACCAGGTTATAAAGCAGGCAAATGTTCTTTGTTCGTAGCTTCAAATGGAGACCTTGTAGTCTCTTGCAAATGTTACTTGTGGTTCCAGTACTCACAGAGATCGACTCCTGCGAACGGGGAAATAAGGCGTTGCGGGCCCCGAGCCCGATGCTGGAACTTCTTTCGTGATGTGGAGAGTCAGCACAGGTCGGTGCGACTCTCGGCTTGGGAAGTGTTCTTGGGTCCTCAATCAGCAGGTGTAGGCACGTAGGCAGGCGCGGCCAGCGACCCTTTAGCACGGCGGTGCAAGAGGGTCTCCACAGCGGGGGCGGCGCGGCCAGAGATGTCCGGGGATAGCGAAGCGGGGTCGCAGGGCACGGTTAGTGCAGCTGGGTGACCCGGCGTAGATCACAGTCGTCGGACGGCTTCCGGCGGGAGGGGTGATAGCGCGGTCAGCGCGCTCCAGTAGCAGGCGGTGACAGGGATGCAGGCGGCCTGGCCCGGGAACAGAGAGCGGCTCGGGACGGAGCGGGGCTCTCACGGGTTGGAGGCAGGCGGGCTTCTGAGTGTCACGGCCCTAGGAGGGGCGATGAGGGGCGCAGTCTCTTTTCCAGCGGGATGCCCACACGGCTCGAATTGGAGGATGAGCAAGAAGCACAGAGAACCCACTGGTCCTGGGGTTCAGTTCAGGGGGCAAGCTCAGATCAAGCCCTTGGAGAATGTTCAAGCACAAAGTAGCAAAGTCTTTTCAGTAAGTCTCTTCCTCTCCTTTCTCAGCAAGGCAAGCAGCAGGCCAGCTCCTCCAGCGTCTTCTTCTCCTTCTAGTCGGGCAGAGGTTCTTTGTGGTAAACAGGATTCTGATTTCTTAGGAGCCAGGCTCCTACTTTTATACCATGATTCTTTTGTTCTTTAGCGCCAGGGGGCCTAGGCCTGGCTCAGTCCAGTTCTGGAGCACTTTGTTATGGTGACTCTGCTCTTTCCTTTCAGCAGCAGGGCAGAGACATCAGCCGCCCCACAGGGGGCGGCGCCGGCTTTGTGGTGGCAGAGCACAGGTCTATTCAAGAGTCAAGGTGTACTCCTCCCACCCATCCAGGTGTAATCTCTCTACCCACCACCTGGCAGCCAACCTGTCTCTGGGGATTCCCCAACCCTGCTCCTTACGGTTGCCAGGCAGATCACATACACACAGCAGAGGCAGACTGAGATGGTCAGGTCAGTAAATACTAACTTTCTAAAAGTAGTATTTACAAACCCAGGATATTAAAATAAACTTGACTACAAGAAGTATTTTACCATCCTGAGTTCAGGCATACTAAACTTGACACTTCTACCATGCTCTCTGAGTCCACTGGGGTCACAGCGTCGGCGTGATCCCGGCAGCCCATTCTGGCCTATGGAGAGCAGGTAGCCTTCAATAGTGAAGAACGAAAATGGCTGTAATTCACTACTAAGACATGCCACACACATCAGGGCATGTCCTACCTTAGGCCTACAATGCACCCTGCCCTTGGGCCTACCAGAGGGGTGGCTAATATGTAGGTAAGGGAAGGTTTAGGGACTGGCAAGTGGGGGCACTTGCGTAGTCAGCGCGACGGTCCCGGACCGCGCACAGGGTCTGCGGTGGCAGACCCTAGACACACTTTACAAGGCCGCTTCCGTGGGTGGCGCAACCAGCGCTGCAAGCCCACCAGCAGCATTGGCATTCACGAGCCCTGGCACCCCTGGTGCACTTTACTGGGGACTGACAGTGAATCCAATAAACCAATCATGGACATCAATTACAGGTACACTTTACTTAGGGAGCACTTGCACTGCGGCACGGATTAGCCGTGGCGCAGTGCCCTGAGCGGACAACACCAGCAAAACAATCGAGGCACACCATCAAAAAAGGTGGAAGGGAAACTCACGCCAAGGTGCCAGGTCTAACAAGGACGAATTCCCTCACTCACCATAGGTGACATGCTTCATCATATGGGAATCTCCTCCCTGGGGAAAACCTAGTTCCTCAGGGGGCTACAACCTCCTCTCTATGAGGAAGGAGCTCAGGGATGTTTTATTTACTCACCTAAAAGGGATTTACTAAATCCACAAATGATGAGTGAATGGTATAAGTGAGGAGGGACGCAGCGCAAAAGAAAATTAGGCAAAATGTGCTGGAAAAGTGATTAAAACTAGTTAGAGTGTGTGAAACACAAATTTTATTCTAGTACACGCCCTACTAGGATTAAAAATGACAGTGCACCAGCAGTATAGATTTAAACCGCTTCGGTGAGGTGGAGAATAGTGGTCGACATGTTTCAGCCTACAGCCCCATTGTGGGCAAGGCTTTCATCAGGACCATTGGTGATGCTGCTGCATAAAAATGTGGTGTGTTGTTAACAGAAAAGGGTATTTGAACAGGATCTTCAATCATTCATCCGTTCTTCTAAAAACCATTACCTATAAAGAAAAACACACAACGCTATACTTAAATCTTCACATTCAATTGTTAAAGGTCCAGATATTGCAGGTAACACCCAAAAATAAAGAAAATGAAAACAATATGGCTTACCCGCAGTCTGCTGGGTAACCAATTCACCTCAACCTGGCAACAGCTCAGGATGGGGCACCGCTCTGAAAAGATGACGCAAATATCAATATTAGATCTAGAATCACAAAGGCCTTAGGAAGACATGGTTCATTTGGCAGACCTCGTGTGTATGGTAGAGTTAAAAGAGGGGAGACAAATGTAATTACAAGGGTAGGAGCACAAGTATTAAATAGTGCCTCCATGTTTAATCAGGAATAAAAGACCAACGGAAAGGCCAAAAAACGATGGCATATATTAACCATCTTTATCGTTTACAAGAACAAAATGCCCTGTTTCACCTTCCATTTGTACAAGAAACAAATCTGCGCTATTATGTGCAAGGCGTGCTAATACGAGGATCTTATCTTCTCATCTAATCTGCACGCTACGTTACGAGTAATGGAGCAACCTAGAGAGAGCCCCATCTATAGCATTGGTATTCTAAAAACACATTGCGCGCTCGACATCTCTCCGTCGGTACTCCGGGACCGAATTGAGCCTGTGACCGGAGGTGAATGACCCTCCAGGTTTACAGTATATATAGTAGAGGAAGGTCCGTTCAATACCGGAAGGCTTACTGCGCATGTGCGAGGCCAAGCTGTCTATCAATCGCGCATGCGTGAGGCATAGAACGATGTGTCTACCTCCGCGCATGCGTGAATAGTAACAAGGAAGCCACAGCTCCTGCCAGTAACAGAATACGGAAAGCAATGTGAAAGACCAATTTAGCCTCGAAGGAGAGCAAGAGCAGATACGACCTCATCGTTGTCAAACATACACGTGGTAAAGATGTAAGAACCCTGACATATAGAGGTTGTAGGCTCCTTAGAAAGAGAGATAAAGAGCCAATAATGAAGACTCTATACAATAAACCCTCTTTAAGCCAAAAGGGGATAACAGTCATTTAAAGTGATGAACAAGGACTACCCGTGTGTCAAAAACTCCACTGTTACTGGCAACCAATGTCTGTTTCAGGAGAAATGTGCCTAAACTCCAGGTTGAAAAATGGGGTCTATGATTATTGAAGTATTAGATGACTCATAACGAGACCCATGGGATATCATCATTTAAACCTAGCAGGTCAGTCTTAAGTTTATGTACCCACCATTGTTCCCGTCTAAAAAGAAAGGTGGATATATCGAGAATGTGTCTGGGGATAAAAGGTTTTTCTAAGACTGTCCATCTCAGGTCTTGTGGGTCATGTTGGGCTGATAGAAAATGATTAGTCAGCCTTGTTGCTGTCTTTTTACATCTAATCGTGCTCTTGTGCTCCAATATGCGAGTCTTGACCTTGCGTGTGGTCATCCCCACGTACCGGAGAGAACAAGGGCACGTGATTAGATAAATCAAATGTTCACTGTTGCAGTTCGTGTGAGTCTGAAGCACCCAAGGGGTGGGGGTGCCTATCTCAATTTCAGAAGTATGTGACGTTTGGGGGCAAACCGAACAGGAGCCACAAGGAAAATGACCCCGTACAGGTGGTAAGTCCCAAAGCGTGCCTTGTGTGTTATCCCTTTTATCACGTGGACGGGTATGCACTAAACAGTTTCCATCCTCAAGCGCTCAAGGCGAACTTACCGTTCGGGCAATTTCTCAGAGTAAAAAGAAACTGTTCCACTTTGAGTAAATACAAGGAACATGCTGAGAATTTGTCAGCTCAACTTGAAATCAGGCAGTATCCTAAAAGACTCATTAAGAATTCAATGAAACGTGCAGCCAACAACAATAGGGCTGCACTTTTGGAGTCCTTTAACTCCAAAGAAACTTCAGATAGGATCACTTGTGTGAGCACATTCTCCAGCTTTTCACACAAGATAAAGAAGAGCATTTCGTCGAATTGGAAAATTCTGAACATCGACACGACACCTCTCCCTCGTCCACTTTTTGCATTTAAGCGCAGTTCAAACATCAAGGACCGTTTAGTGCATACCCGTCCACGTGATAAAAGGGATAACACACAAGGCACGCTTTGGGACTTACCACCTGTACGGGGTCATTTTCCTTGTGGCTCCTGTTCGGTGTGCCCCCAAACGTCACATACTTCTGAAATTGAGATAGGCACCCCCACCCCTTGGGTGCTTCAGACTCACACGAACTGCAACAGTGAACATTTGATTTATCTAATCACGTGCCCTTGTTCTCTCCGGTACGTGGGGATGACCACACGCAAGGTCAAGACTCGCATATTGGAGCACAAGAGCACGATTAGATGTAAAAAGACAGCAACAAGGCTGACTAATCATTTTCTATCAGCCCAACATGACCCACAAGACCTGAGATGGACAGTCTTAGAAAAACCTTTTATCCCCAGACACATTCTCCATATATCCACCTTTCTTTTTAGACGGGAACAATGGTGGGTACATAAACTTAAGACTGACCTGCTAGGTTTAAATGATGATATCCCATGGGTCTCATTATGAGTCATCTAACACTTCAATAATCATAGACCCCATTTTTCAACCTGGAGTTTAGGCACATTTCTCCTGAAACAGACATTGGTTGCCAGTAACAGTGGAGTTTTTGACACACGGGCAGTCCTTGTTCATCACTTTAAATGACTGTTATCCCCTTTTGGCTTAAAGAGGGTTTATTGTATAGAGTCTTCATTATTGGCTCTTTATCTCTCTTTCTAAGGAGCCTACAACCTCTATATGTCAGGGTTCTTACATCTTTACCACGTGTATGTTTGACAACGATGAGGTCGTATCTGCTCTTGCTCTCCTTCGAGGCTAAATTGGTCTTTCACATTGCTTTCCGTATTCTGTTACTGGCAGGAGCTGTGGCTTCCTTGTTACTATTCACGCATGCGCAGAGGTAGACACATCGTTCTATGCCTCACGCATGCGCGATTGATAGACAGCTTGGCCTCGCACATGCGCAGTAAGCCTTCCGGTATTGAACACGACACACCGGCTTTCAACTAACGGACCTTCCTCTACTATATATACTGTAATCCTGGAGGGTCATTCACCTCCGGTCACAGGCTCAATTCGGGCCCGGAGTACCGACGGAGAGGTGAGTGCCCCCAGAAGAAATATTCGTAATTTACGATGTCGAGCGCGCAATGTGTTTTTAGAATACCAATGCTATAGATGGGGCTCTCTCTAGGTTGCTCCATTACTCGTAACGTAGCGTGCAGATTAGATGAGAAGATAAGATCCTCGTATTAGCACGCCTTGCACATAATAGCGCAGATTTGTTTCTTGTACAAATGGAAGGTGAAACAGGGCATTTTGTTCTTGTAAACGATAAAGATGGTTAATATATGCCATCGTTTTTTGGCCTTTCCGTTGGTCTTTTATTCCTGATTAAACATGGAGGCACTATTTAATACTTGTGCTCCTACCCTTGTAATTACATTTGTCTCCCCTCTTTTAACTCTACCATACACACGAGGTCTGCCAAATGAACCATGTCTTCCTAAGGCCTTTGTGATTCTAGATCTAATATTGATATTTGCGTCATCTTTTCAGAGCGGTGCCCCATCCTGAGCTGTTGCCAGGTTGAGGTGAATTGGTTACCCAGCAGACTGAGGGTAAGCCATATTGTTTTCATTTTCTTTATTTTTGGGTGTTACCTGCAATATCTGGACCTTTAACAATTGAATGTGAAGATTTAAGTATAGCGTTGTGTGTTTTTCTTTATAGGTAATGGTTTTTAGAAGAACGGATGAATGATTGAAGATCCTGTTCAAATATCCTTTTCTGTTAACAACACACCACATTTTTATGCAGCAGCATCACCAATGGTCCTGATGAAAGCCTTGCCCACAATGGGGCTGTAGGCTGAAACATGTCGACCACTATTCTCCACCTCACCGAAGCGGTTTAAATCTATACTGCTGGTGCACTGTCATTTTTAATCCTAGTAGGGCGTGTACTAGAATAAAATTTGTGTTTCACACACTCTAACTAGTTTTAATCACTTTTCCAGCACATTTTGCCTAATTTTCTTTTGCGCTGCGTCCCTCCTCACTTATACCATTCACTCAGCATTTGTGGATTTAGTAAATCCCTTTTAGGTGTGTAAATAAAACATCCCTGAGCTCCTTCCTCGTAGAGAGGAGGTTGTAGCCCCCTGAGGAACTAGGTTTTCCCCAGGGAGGAGATTCCCATATGATGAAGCATGTCACCTATGGTGAGTGAGGGAATTCGTCCTGTAAAGGGATATGCCCACAGCTCTATAGTGTGAGGTGTAGTCATTTGGTTCAGCTTTGTAAGGTTGACACCCACCCTTATTTCTAAGTTCCGTTCAAGTTTGCTTATTGACCCCAAGATTTCGTACTGTTTTGCGATTACTGTTATGGGGAATAAATCTTGTTGTGGTCATTAAAAGTTCCCTGAGACCCCCCCTTTCGAACTGTTTTGTAGATTAGTCTAATGCAGCACACACAGGAGTTGAAAAATGCCATTTCAGATTGTTTATGTTCCTGCACATAAACAATTATCCCAGTGATGCAGGCATCCGTGCACAATGCTGCAAGGGTGCCTGCATCTGCGCATGGCAGCAAATTGTGCACCAGCGCAGGGGGGAGCCAAGGGATCCATCATATCCTTGTAGATATGATGCATCCCTGTGCTTTGTAAGTGTTGCAGTGTGGCGCTGCCAAAGGGTTTACGGTGCCACGCTGCAGCACTTTCTTGTAAATAAGGCCCCCGGGGTCTTTGACAAATACTCAGGATTCACAGGAGTAAGTTCTATACCCATTAGCAGCATGGGACCAGATGCATGGGGTTTCCACACCCTTAAGGGTGACTCTTGAGCGTTTACATATTTGGGCACTTATGTTGTACAAAACAGATATTTTTATAGATCTAAATTTCTCAGGGCAATGAAAGAATTTCGGAATGATGTGAAACACTTGGGACTGGTGCCTAGTAGAGCAGCCTGTCCCAGACGATCTTCCCACCCAAATTCTTATATTTGCTTAATAACATGGCTTGTTGGGCAGGTTCTTTTTTTGAGGATAGATGGTATGGTGTGCACCTTGTTGTTGTGGTATAAGGGTTCTCTTTGAATAGCTTTGAAGACATTGAGTCAAAGACTGGGGAAGAACACTTCCTGAGCTGTGCAAATACTATTGAGCAGCACATGTGCTGGTAATAAAGAAATGGCTATTTGTGCCCCAAACAGAACCCCTCAATCGGGATGGACTGGCATGCATAAGGCACTATGGGATACCTGACTGCATTATATGGTGGCAGGCATATAGGCCAACACTCCTCATACGGACACAGTAATTAGGATGTTGAAGTTGGCCATAAAGAGTTTAGGATGGGACCATACTGTAACTATTTATAGTCCATTGTGGCATAGTTGCAACTTAAAGGACCTGAAACGGCAATACATTTTTGGCTAATGGGATAATATAGGGATCTCCAGGTTGGGCATGATTTCCGAAAATCTAGCATGCCCCATACTTTTATACATTAAGCACCTAATCCCTGTGGGCTAGAAGGCACTATTTAACATACATTTAAAAGTATGGTTTTCCATAAAGAACATACATTGTTTTTGCCAAGAGGCATGTCAGTGTATGTGACTCACTAATTTTCAATCACAGCCCAGCAAGAACACAGTGGTGCTCTTTGCAGCGACCTATTTGTTCTGTATGTGAGTGATGCAAATGTACACTTCAGCCCACAAATGACATTTAACTTTATTATCACTGGAGCATGTTCTATACCATTCATCATAGCCTTACTGGAGAGTAAATTTAGCAAATTGAGTAAACCTAATGCACAGTACATGTTTTAGGAGGGCAACACATGTTGTGTGACACTGTTCAGTTCTAAAGCCAACTGAAATAGAGAGTGGAAGAGTAGATGGACGATTTGACAAAAAATATGCCATTTGTTGATTTTACATACTTTGAACATGATTATACTTTTCAAGGTCAAAACGTGAGTCATGGAACCCAGGTTCATTCTAAGGAACAAGTAATCTATCAGTTTGGAAATCACAGATGGGGAAGCAACCACACAACTTCAAAAGCATACTTTAAAGCCCATAAACTACACAACGGTTCGTAAGACATCAGACCCAACGGAGGAAGAGAGATTGCACCAGCTGACATTGAGGAGCATATTGCCATCACTCAAGTAGAAGGTCGGCATGTTTCACTGATACTTCTTGAGCTGTTGCTAGCCTTTCACATAGTGCTTTAAATGGGCCAGTACTCACAGGTACTAAGTACCGGCACTTCTTATTTTTATCACTCTGAGTACCAGCACTTCTCTACTGCCGAGCAGAGGACCGGTACTCCTGACAGGATGGGTGCATTGGCTGCTAGGGCTGGTAACCTGTCTATGACAGTCAAAACCCTTCTGTAGCCCTGAGCCGAGCCCCCACTGAACTGCTGTGCTTTAAATGGGCCAGTACTCACAGTTACTGAGTACCGGCAGTTCTTATTTTTATCACTCTGAGTACCGGCACTCCTCTGCTGCTGAGCAGAGGACCGGTACTCATGACAGGATGGGCGCCTTGGCTGCTAGGGCTGGGAACCTGTCTATCACCGTAAAAACACTTCTGTAGCCCTGAGCTGATCCCCCGCTGAACTATTCAGCGTGGAGACATTTGCATGATATCCGTGTGTTCACCATCATGCTGTGTTGTAAGGAATCGAGGCAGCTAGTTGACAGTGCAATTAAGAAAGCCATGGGTGGTAAGGCCATTGAAATGGCTTTAATCCCACAGATTCATTTGTGTGAATGACTGCTTATGTTTGTCTGTTTACCTGTGCATGCTTACGTGTGAGAGAAAAGATGGAGGAAATCGAGACACTCTTGGGGGAATATTAAAGGAAATGTGTGGAATGCTTTGTGTGTGCGCATCTGCTTGTTTCTTTCTGTGTGTGTATGCATGCTCGAGAATATATAGAATTGTGCCAAGCAACTGCAAATGACAGTTTTCAAGCTGCAAATATTACAAAACAAGGAAATGTTAACCCCTTCCATGCTCATGGCGAGCCCAGCTCCTCATGAGTCACAGTGGAGCTGTGCTCATGACGAGCTGGGCTCGTCATAACGGCCGCGGTCCGCCCACACGTGATTGATTCCCCGCCTGTGCGGGAGAATTAATTAGTGAGCGGGGTCGTGACGAGCCCAGCTCGTCATGAGTCACAGTGGAGCTGTGACGAACACCGCGGCGCTGCGCCCCCCCTCCCCCCTGCACTGTGGGGGAATTACCCCTGCGGCGAAGTGGTTAAAATGTCCCTGCATTTGTCTTTTGTAATGATTTAAAAAATTTTGTTCATAGAAACCATTTCTCATGTGTTTTGGTATGTGCTACAACTAGTATAGAAGTCAAGAAGTATGTCATGTTTTGCCTTTGACACCGCCCCTAGCCCCGCCCACTCACCACATTTAAATGAGTACCTGCACTATTTTTTCCCATTTAAAGCACTGCTTTCACGTGTTAGACCATATTGTTGTCCATATACAACAAATGTTGGACACCATCCTCAATCATCCTATCTATGTATCAGTAGATTGTGATCAATAATTCTGAAGGTGACACAGATGTTAAGGTTTGTAAATCAGGGGAGAGGTGGTAAAGGAACATGGCAGTGATGAAATTTATGATGTGGAGTAGGAGTGTTTGTCAAATGAGTTGTTGAGGTAATAGATAAGAGTTGCTTGGTAAGAATGTTGAAGATGAGGTTTCAGAAGTTTTGATATAAGTGAAAAAAGATAGAATTGGCCGTAGTGAGGAGAAGGAGGGGTCAATTGAGTGCATTTTGATTAGGGTCAGTGACCAAGTCTGTAGTGGTATAGACAACATAGGAAAAGAATTGGTTGAAATATGTAGGTGAGGTTTATGTAGGATGAGGATTTTTATGATTTGTGCAGTGAAGGAGTCAAAAAGGGCTCAAAGTGGGGCCCACCGGCACTCATTTTTGGAGACCTGCACTTATTTACTTCATCAGACTTTCATCTAGAGCAAAACAGAAAAAAAAAAAGGACAAAAGAAAGAGGATGAGAAAGGAAGAAATACAGCAATGAAAAAGAACCTGCAAGAGTGAGATAAAGGGCAAGAAATGTCTGGTGGTGGATGAAAGAGGTATGAGGTGGAATCAAGACTATGCAGCATTGGTTTGCCGCACACCTGATATTCATTACCCTGGGCGCAGGCCTCTTATCAAAACTGTGGGCCCCAGCACTTATTCTTTTACAAATTAAGTACTACTCACTTAGACGAACGGTGCCTGTGGTGAACACATTTGGTTTGAGGTGGCCTGGGTGGGGTTGCAAGAAGAGAATAGAGAGAGAAGGGTGAGTGTAGGGGATGTTGTTATGGTTTAGATACTGGCTAAGAAGTGTAGAATGGATAGTGTGGTAGAGTCACAGAGTGTAGATATTAGAATAAAAAGGTGTTGGAAAGCTTCTGAGAGTGATCTTAGAGAACCAGTTTCAGTGTGAAAATAGGATGATTTTGCACTATCAGCCATATAAGGGCGAATATCACAAACATTTTCATGCGCACAAATATAAATAGAATGTGGAAAGTGATCAAAACAATTTCACTTTAAGAAAAAGTGCCTCAAAGTTTAGGTTTAAAAACAAAATTGGATTGAGGAGTATCACTCAGAAGCGGCTTCCTTTAGCCCTAAAAACAAGCAGGGACCACATCACATAAATTAGCCACTGGACGTGTTAGTTGAAGGCACGGTTTCGATGGCAGTTTTGCACTGACAGATGCCTTAAATATGTAGAGAACTGGCACAACAATACTTTTCAGTCTTAAGCAGTGTTAAATTCTAATATGTCACTGGAAGTTTAAGGGAAAGAGTCTGCTTTTGACAGAAAATGAAGCACGTGTAGTGGCACTTGCGTCCCTCCTGACCTCTGAACCGCACTGGACTGCTGTTTAGTTAGGCGAGCACTAACTTTCAGAAGGATCTTATATAAAGGGACAAGCATTTGTTTGCAAGATAACTGAAGGAAAAGAAGAAAATAGGATATCCAGCACCACCTAACTTTAGGAACACTTTCATTTTGTAAGACCTCTTGCAACAAACCTGTATAAAAATGGCAGTCTCTTCAAAGTTCAAAAACGTATATTTCATTGACATGCATAAACGTTTCACTGTAGGACATCAAATTATATAAGTGCATTGAGAAATATTTTTTAAAGTGATAGTTTTCAAAAAATGAATATATAAACATGCATGCTTCCTCCCACCCATATAACAATGCTAATAGTGAGCTAAGAGGCAAGTAAGTTGTGGAGTCAATACCTCTGGGTGGCTAGGTTTGTTATTATACATGGGCAATATTGTAGTTTATTAAATAAAACACAAAAGAAGGTTTTGTACAGTGCCAATCCTGAACGCATATATTTCAAAGTGCTCTTACTTATGACAATGAAGAAAAGGGAGACAAAGTGAAATAAAACATTTGCCTATGATCACACAATCTGGTCAAGTGGGGAAACCGGGACTGATTACAGGTTTTCTGGTTTCTCATTCTGCAATTCTTTTCCATTTTAATTTAGTAACGAAGTTACTTCTGTTTATTCACACTTAACTCTCCCAAGTTAGTGATAGCAAGTATAGAATTCCTACCCCAAGTTGTGGTAGAGGGATAGAGGTTCAGATAGTGCATAAAACAGTATTGTCAAATCTATGAGACTAGGGGTTTATTTAAAAAGCAGTATGTAATGAAATCTTCAAAATATCTCCATGGCTCACTCACTAAACCATGTACATGCTTCCCCTTCCCAACGCTCACCTTACTGCCAACCCCGGCTCCGCAAAGCAATACTCCCACCCCACTGGCATCAATGCGACCCTCAGGTAAACAAACCACAGACCATACTTTGTGGCCCCTGGGAAAACGTTTACCGGTACCCATGGCGTAACGCAATGCAAAATAATAAGGCAACGTAAATATACCATGGAATAACATGACAAAACAGCCAAACAAGAATGCAACAAACAACACAATGCAATAATACTGCAAATACATAACCGCACAATTTCCACCACGTAACATGCAAGAAATTTGCAATAATATTCTTCTAATATATTACCACCTCCACAAACCTGCTTTCATGATAAGGTAGTAAAAAGCGCTCCCACGAAGCAATAAGTTACCAACAGGGACATTGGAATTTTGCAACAGGCAAGAATCAAATCATGTGGCGGAATTGACTAAATTGTGCTGCAAGAAAAGGAAAATTATGTGGAGTAATGCGCTACATTTTGTGACAGTATTACTGCAATATTTAGTTGGTTTTTTTTACAGGTTAGCACTGTCTGGACAAAGGCACCACCTCATTAGTAACAGTTTAACACACAAGTACAGCAATAGAAAATTTAAAGTTGACCAATTGATTTTGCAAAGGGCCTGACACTGCATGGGGACACATGTTGCAGCGTTTTTTTTTTTTTTAAGTTTGATCCGTTTGACATAGAAATTATCTACCAGATGGTGAATTATATGGCAAATGCAGGCACATCCCTAATTATGTGGTAAACGCTGGAGCTGCAGAATCACATACTTCCAGTGGCCTTTCTTCCCTCCAAGGTTATCTAATAGCGTCAATCGAAAATGTTTTGTGATTTTGCCGCAGGTATTTTACACCCTATAAAGACAAGTTATCCGAAATGCTCAGCTTGTGTCGAAGGTGTCCGATATTTTAATCTCAAAACAACTACATTTGAGAACTCCAGGAAGACAGGTCAGCAGACGAGGAAACGCATATAATTTCAAAAAGCTCTTCAGACTCACGACACACCTTTCAAGCGGATATCAGAAAATGTGATTAAGTATAGAAGGAATGTGTTCCAAGGACATGTTTTCTAACCCTGTTAGACTAAGTAAGCTCATTAAGGAGACCGAAGCCCCCATCTCCACTGCGGGGTTCCTCTTCTCCCTGCATTTCTTTCTTCTGAGAAATCCTACACAGCCGACCCTTTTACCTCTTACACGCGCTCGTGCCCTGGTAGGAATGTGACCGCTTCGCGAGCCAAAGATCAAAGGTCACCTCAGCACGTTCCACGGCTCGTATCTGTGGGCGCCGCTGCTGAACCGTTGGTCCTCTGCGGTAATTAGGCGGATGCGCGACAATGTGGCGCGCGGCTCGTTCTAGTCAGCTGTGAAGCTTCTCTAATATCCAATTATTCAGAAACTAATCAGCGGGAAAGTGACGGATGGTTCATTTGACAGTAGTTATGATGCCACTGCCAGGAATAAAGGCTCAATTCTGCCAATTATGAAGTGATGTTGCGGAACCGAGGTGCTTTTGTGTGTATTCGCAGTACGCAGTCTGACAGCACAGCACTGGAATAACCGAAGACACTAGCTGCGGTACTTGAGAGAGAAACTAAACGTTAGAACGGGTGAATGAACTTATTACTTACGTGTAATCGTCACTGGGATGAGCCCTGGACCTCCCCATGACGGCCATAGGACCCTCCCTCCCTCACACCTTAATTTCCTGAGTATTTACATTACAGTTAGCAGGAGGTTGGTGAGGTGTGATGGAGCCTTTAAGTGAGCACGGGAGGAGTGTAGATAAAAGGAAGAAAATAGATCCTAAATTTATGACACACTTGGGTTAATAAAAAAAGTCCCAGGGGTGAGTGGGGCAACTCACCTGACAATGTAATGACTGGGGCACGGAAGTACTGAAGTGGTGTTTTTTAAAACATCCTTGCACTCACTCCTACGTAGGAGAACCTTGCCAGCTTTGACATATTGCTTGCTTCTGCAGGCTTCAATGTGGAAATCCTTACAATCTATTTCCTTCACATGACACACATATCTCCATATTTTCCACATATTCTCCTTGCCTCTGGCTTCTGTATTTACCAGCCGCGGTCCGTGCAGGTATCAGCGGTGGGGCGGTAGGGTCAGGTAAGGGGAAATTTTGATGGACGATTGTTAGAAATGGGGTCCTTGGTTGGCTAAGGCTTGCGCCAAAGCCAGGCAGAAACCACCACTCTAGTCAGGGCAAGGGAGTTACACGCCAAAGATAACCCCTGCACACCCCCTTGGTAGCTTGGCACGAGCAGTCAGGCTTATCCCAGAGGCCATGTGTAAAGCATTTGCGCACGCATATAGCAACAACATCCCAGGCAGACTACAAAAGGAACCCCACACAAGGTTATATCAAAAATAGCCTTTGTATTCTCATAACACATTAGAATAGTAAACACATAATATACATGGTGCCACCTGGCACTGGGTCATATTTATAAGGGATTATATACACCTAACAGGGCCCACTGGACCACTGTCAGAACCATCACAAAGTGAACTTAGTAAAAGTAAAATCATAAACGCACAACCAGTAACCGCTGGTAATCACTGTACTTAGCATCAGCCTGTAACATAACTACATTATGCATAGTATCACATTATGCGCTAATTTCATTCTGCACCAACCTCACCAGACTAAACACATTATGCAATCCTCTCATAAGTCTAAACACATTAGACCCTTACCTCCTAAACATAACTCACATTAGGGGCATAATCTCAGTGGAACATAATCTCACCAGCATAAACCATAATATGCGAACCAACCTCATAATCATAAAAAACACATTTAGAGGTATAAAACAGGGTGCGTAAATCATACTACATGAATCACATTTCGTAGCACCACATCAATCACATTTAGCACATGGTCTCCTAAAAAGACCATAGTAGAGGCATTACTCACATTAGGGCCTAGCGTCCTATTTACCTCACAGTCCCCCTGGCCAACTGGCCATCTCAAAGGGGCTCAAATGCCCTGTGTTCAGAATGTCAGGGCGCGCTGCCAATGCAGCAGAAGTAAAGGGTGCGCACTCTGAGCAGGCCTAAACGTTGCAGTTGGCACTAAGTGCTGCGCAGCTGTGAAGGGATGGGGCAAAGGAGTGCATCTCATTCTTAACTTCAAACATGCCCCAAAGAAAGAATAAACTAAACGGTACAGCTGCCCACTACTTGCTGGGCAGCTGTGAAATAATAACGCTGGGCACCACTGTGCCTCTTGTGCAAAGGTGCGCAAAACGTTGCAGCTGCCTGTGCTGGTGTGGCGCAGCTAAGAATAGAGGGAAGGGGCCCTGGCACATCTGTGCCCTCAGGGTCCCACTGGGCTTCTTCATTAAATTGGCCCTCATTGTGGAGAAAAATGGCGTGGGCACTACACGTGCCGTCTGAGTCCCACCTCGGGACTCTTAAGGAACAGAAATGGCACCCAACGTTGGGGTCACACGGGGCTCTAAAATAATCATGCCCAAGACGTTGCAGCGGCCCGCAACTGCGGAGCCGCTGTGAAAATCAGTACCACACTGGGGGTGGGCACCAACCATGTGCCTCAACAACCCCCCAAACATTGCAAGATTCTGCCCCACTCACCGGGCTGCTCAGTGGGGCTTCTCTTCGTGCTGTGGGACCAGTATCACCAGGTGCTGCATCAGGCCTGCACTCTGGTCTCTATTGTTGCGGTATGCGGTCCGAATGCGGGGCTCTCCCTGCTTCCCTCGTGACACCACGGGCCTCTCCTTACTTCACCCGAGCCCCCTCCTGGGACCCAGGACTTCATGGGCACATGCAGGGCTCCCACCAGCACACGGGAGCCCTGCCCAAGCAGACGCTGCCTCTTTCTCGGCTCTTCCGCTTCCGTTGCAAGGACCCGCCCCCAAACTGGCAGGCCGCGGCGGGGATTTAGAAAGCGCCTCGGGCCGCGGTGGTGATTCCGTTCCTCCTGGCACAATGAGGGGTAGGCTCCCTCGAAATTAAAAATACGAAGCGGGGTGGGCACCCCCCATTAAGACCAATAAGCGGGGTGGGCACCCGCATTAAAATGAAAGTATAAGCGGCATAAATGCGGGGTGGGCACCCGCCGCTGTAGACATCACAGAGGAATCCCTATGGTGGGGATTCCCTCCTAAAGGGGCTGCAGCTCAGTGCTGCACAGCCCCCAGGCTCTCCCTCTCCTGGGGGAAAGTAAATCAAAAGCGCGGCCAGTGCGCAGAAAGGCTGCATCATGTCTTGATGATCCTGGAGGATAATAAGGAAGCAAAAGGGTCCCAAGAAGGTCTTCCAGGTCCAGGGCCAAGGCAGGGCCCAGGGAGGCAAGCCCTCATGGCAGCCCCCCCTGGGCCCCAGCAGCAGCACGCCCCGCAGGAACAGCACACCAAGATTGAACAACTTTTATAGGGTTACAGCCCCTATATTTATATGCTCTTTTCCTTTGTGTCACAGCACAGGGCTTGGGGATACCAGTTAGAACTGGTTTAGAGGAGATTTGGGGCACTTTGTTTTGCTCAGCTCCTCTCTCCTTTGTCAGGTGGGGGCTCAGGGATCAGACGCACCACAGGGGGCGGAGCCGGCATTGTGGAGGGAAGGCACAGTCCTATTCAGGTCCCAGGTGCAACTCCTCCCTCCCATCTGCATGCAGATCTCTCTATTCACCACTAGGCTGACTCCCCCTGTCTCCTGGAGCCACCCACACCTCTCAGCTCCTGTCAATCACAAGCCAGACATGCCATTCCCATCAGGCAGGCAGGCACACAGCACACAGAAATGCCAACTTCTAAAAGTGGCAGTTCTCCACCAGTCACCATAAATCTGCGCACACCATTGCGCAGCATTTATTCTCATGAGTTTGCACATACTAAACTCGACCCTGCACTCCTCTCATACCAGAAATTACCATGGACACACATATCCTCCATCCATTCCTATGGGAGGGCAGGCCAATCTCACCACATGCACTCAGAGCACGCACGCACTTTACACTGGACCACAGTGCTAAAGTGCACAGAGGCCTAAAATCACTACCACCATGTCAGAGCTTAAGGCAAAAAAGTTCAGGGGTGAACCTGCCAAAAAGGGACAAGTCCAACAACGATGCTGAGGGAAAATGTATTATTTATTTAATTTCCCCTCTGCATCGTCACTCGAAATCCCCACCTTACCCGGCCCCACTGCTGTTACCTGCATGGACTGCGGCTGGTATTCACTGCTCTATCTATAGCCAAACCTGTCACCGCATGATCTCTCAAGAGGGAAGCACCAGTGAATTCTACCTGAAGGAAATCAGCATGTTAGACTATAGGGGGAAGAGAGGCCACAATCTTCATCTGAGTTGCCACTGAGCTTCCACAAGGTCCTCTTAATATGACCGCAAAGGTAAACTAATTCCTCCAAGGAATTCTAGGCTCAGACATGACAACTTTCTTCAAGCAGCAAACATTTCTACGAAAATACAGGTGTTATGTGTGCAGCAGCTAGCCAAACATCATTACTGCTATCATGAAAGGTCTGAACAAATATAATTAAAAATACAAAATGGTACTAAGGCAAATGTCACAAAAATTGAACAAAGTTCATGGTGGGATCAAAAGTGCACTAAAGAACAGCAGTTGAAAAATAGTGCTTAATGTTAGCCTATGGGAATGCAAAAATGTGGAAACAGTGGCAGTTTTCCCTCCAGTTGACTGGAACTTAGGCACCTTCTGAGGGTGAGACTAAAGCAATTGTTTGGCTGTTGTTTTCAGCTTTAAGTTGAATTTTTACACCATTTTCCAATCTAAATTTACACATTAAAGGCCACATTGAAACAGAGCTGCAGCTAGCGGCATACATATCCTGAACTACAGTGCTCGCCCCAGTTTCTTGGCAGTAAGTTCAGAGAACCCAAAACCATGTATTTGAATAGATCACCTCATTTGTGCATCATCAGAGAAACTAAAAGTATTGTCATATTATACACAATGTGGGCTGCAGGTTGAGAAGAGGATCTACAAATCAAGACTGGTCTTTGGTCAGAAGTGGGTACATTTAATATTTCTCACTTTATCATGAACAAAGCATCTAATACAATTTATTCAACATCATTCACTCAACACATTCAGTGCCCATATAATTTGAGACTTCTTCAAGACAAGCATATATTTGTTGCTTTTATAGACCAGAGACGTCTGCTGCACAATCCCACTATTGTTTGCCAAAATTTCCTGTGGTGGACCTGCTCATTAGCAAATCAGTATAACTAAAAGAAAATATTATATTTTTATTACCTCTTATATTTATCTATGTTTTATGATATGAAATGTTACCCAACTGAATCCTTAACCAACTGTTTAGTGAAAAGCAATGAACAATACCTGGACTGCAGCATGCTGATTACACCCTATGTTCACTTTTCAGGCCTAATGTTTCCCAGTATTGAGAAAGTGAACTGCACAGCTTCACAGACAAGCCACACAGAGTGTTTTGGTGGGAAGGAAACGTACTCCAACACATCTAGGTTATATATCTCTTTGAAAGGAAACTCACAAAAACACTTTTGTTAGAAAACTAACACTTTTCTCAGACCCGCAGATGCAGAAGTGGCCCGTGCAGTTAAGAGCAATGGGGCGGTGAGGCGCGGGGTGCTCGACAGACGACGACGAGGGAACATTTTAAAAATAATTTTCCCTCGTCATTGTCTGTTGAGTCCCCCACAACCCCTCCCCACTGCTCTAACCTGCACAGGCCGCTCCCGTGCAGATCCACAGGGAGCACTGGAGGGAAAACAGATGGGGCCTAAAACGCCATGATTTACTATAATCCTTGGTGGGAATAACTGGTATAGAATTGGGAGTGGTTTAGACAGAAAGGGAGGTCAGCATAAGGGAACCATGTTTCCACCAAGTTGATTTTATAGAGAGAAAGTTTTCCCCACAAAGCCTACCCTTAAAATAGGAACAAGGGCTCTGTGCAGAAAATCTTGGATGGAGAAAGCATTGGAGTTTTAATACCGACAGACCGATCGACAGACAGACAGACAGACAGACAGACAGACAGACAGACAGACAGACAGACAGACAGACAGACAGACAGACAGACAGACAGACAGACAGACAGACAGACAGACAGACAGACAGATAGACAGATAGATAGATAGATAGATAGATAGATAGATAGATAGATAGATAGATAGATAGATAGATAGATAGATAGATCGGTAGGTAGATGGATGGATAGTCTTTATTGTATATAACTAAAAATGAATATAATAAATATGCCTTAAAAAACACATTTGATCATAGTTAAAACAGAGAAACCATCAAGAGAGGGTTCTTTCCAACGTAACAATTAACAAATAGTGAAGACAAATCTAAAAACTAATAAATGCATTTATTAATGAAGGGGTGTGAATAATAAAGCAGAGTTCGACAGCATTTTTGATTGTTGTAACACTTGCCTCTACAAATTATTTCCGTAAATAAATCTTCTGCAGCTTTAACAAATTTGGTCGAATGCATAGGGTGTGATATAATGTTTCTAGTTTGTAACGCACAAATAACAGGGGATTTTATTCCTGGGAGTGGAATTCCATGAGTTTAAATTTGATTCCCTCAACCGCCATCACCAAATGCAGACTGGATTCATCCTTTCTACTATTGTGATTGAGACACACTCACAGAGATATCTGCAGTCCACAAAGAGAACAACATTTGCCTGCTTTTTGCTGGAATAATTCCAATCTACCTGACACACGACTGTGGAGCTATTTTTGTATCCGGTTCCGTACTGGAACTATGTGAATACATGCTACTTTGAGAGCTAGTATCTATAGCTTCTTGCTAAGCTGTTAAGAATAAAGTGGTCCAGGCCCTGCCGCCTAAGCATGTGTGTGCCCTGTGAATATATTGTCCTGAGAGCTTGAGAGAGAGCAAACATTTATGTAAACAGAGGACACAATGTCGGCCTGGAAGTAAATCAGCAGAAGCAACTCGACATTTCTAAAAGCTGCCCAGATTCCCTTGTGTCTGGGGAGTGATTAATCAAAACCAAATAAAGAGGGCCCCTGTATAAATAGATACAAAAGGCAGGAAAGCAGGGGTAGGAAGAACAATAACTGAACAAAAAAACATCCTGACTGATATATTACTCAGGTGGAATCTCTCGCCATGGATAGAGGAAAGCTCACAGTCGCAAGGGAGTCATGTGATTCAAACAGTATACCTCAAAACCTATTTAGATCATATAAACAATAAATCTCATTGAATATTCAACATTTCTATTTTTTAATTAATGTTTAATGTGTCATCCCAAGAACATACAGATGTAAACACTATCTAACACGCTATAAATCAAACATATATGGTAACATATTCACAAGTTTTATAGCTCTGGACGACTAAAAACGCTCTACCCCACATTCACTCTCACACAAGAAATCCAACTGCATACATATCATTCATACCACATAGCAAAACAAGGACCAGAGTAGAGGTCTTTCTACTCGAATTTTTCAAAATACTTTTCAAACATGAATTTGATTAAACATAGATAACTTTTGTATTCCAATGAAGGTTGTATTCGACAAGTGTTCTGGTCGCTGCCTTTCATTTCTGGATATGCACATGCATGCGTGATGAAGGCCATATGTATAAAGAGAGTTGATGTCACTGCAGATGATTCATAGAACCTGTTAGAAACGGGATTTCTGGTTGGCTAGGGCAAGCGCCTAAGCCAGGCAGAAACCACCACTCTAGTCAGGGCAAGGGAGATGCACACCAAAGATAACCCCTGCTCCCCCGCTCGGTACAAGCAGTCAGGCTCGTCCCAGAGGCAGGCGCGCTACGCCCATTGAGCTGAAAGGGATTCAGCCCCCCACCCCCTCGTGTGTGGCAGCCCGAGCTGAGACAGCTTCCCGGGCACACACACAGCCGCACCCAAGTACTTCACAGGTCTTTAAAAGACCATTCGCCTTTCTAAAAAACCTTAACTTGAACTTAAAAAAGACCATTCGCTTGTTAATGAGGCTTTGTTGTGTTTTCACCCCTGCCAGAGCCCCTGCATCTCCACTCTATTGCTGGAAGAGTCAGCCCCCTCCCCGAAATCTTTTCTTAGGCTTCCCCCCCCCGAGATTCGACTCCAGTTGTGCCCCTGCCCAGAGGCAATGTGTAAAGCGTTTGCGCAACACACTCACACATCAGCGACACACTAGGCACACCACAAAAGAAACTCCACACGAGGTTATATAAAAGTAGCCTTCGTATTACCCAGAAAACACATTGGAATGCAATCACCTATATATACTGTGCCACCTGGCACTAGATATTACCTTACAGAGGATTATATACATTACAAGGCCAATCCAGCCGCTGTCATATCCATGCACATACAAGGGATAAAAACAACCAGTAACTACTGGTAAACTTGCACTTGGCATAAACACCTTACACATTAGCATTCTGTCATCACCTAGGACAGCATATTATGCGAAAACATAATAATTGCATTAGGCCCCTCTTAGGCCCGTGCCTAATCAGCAGTGCACAGTAATCACTTATTAGGAACACAGTACCACCACAGCATACACATTACATTTGGGGCTAACCAGTATCTATTGGCAGCCTTGTACTTTGGCACAACAAATTAGGCATAACCCATAATTAGCATTGGGGCACCAAAGTAAACACTTGCAGTAGTGCACGCTTCCTAGACACCTCCTGCCCACCGTGCATCCAGTACATATTACCTGCACATTAACCCACAGATTTCCTATAGCACCTCAGGGCATAACGCAATAGGTATGCATGTAATCCATAGTCATCCTTAGTAACCTATTTGTAAGGGGTGCACACATCGTGGCCCTACGCTCATCGGCCCCCTCTTAGGCCTAGGGGCGAACATCTACTCACCAAGGCCCCTGATAGTGGACTGTAGCTGCCCACATGGGTACTCTGCATTCCACATTATACCTTAGCATCAGGAACCGTGCACCACAGTAAAACATTGGCAAAGTGCACATGTTTTAAATTCACCAACCTGTGATGAGGAATTCATCTAGCGACATGCAAACACCTTAAGCCAGCATCCACCTTAGGGCACTACAGTAAACACTTTGCTGATGACAGGATGTCCAACATTACCGCACGTGTTGCCACTAGAGTCAATATCCCTAGTCTAACTGCAGGAGGCTCCGAGGCACACTAGGGGCACTAGCAAAGCAAAAAGGGGCGAGCACACTGTCCCTGGGTGCTTGCACTAGCTATTGCGGTGGGTCCGCCGGTCTGCATTCTTCATCACCACGCGGCCGGCCAGAGGGAGGGCCCCATGACTCCTGGTGCCGCTCGGTAGTATGGCATGGGCATGAAACTCTCCACATTTTGCAGCAGGCGGCCTGGGGCAGCGGGGAGGCTCCTGCCTTCCCTAGCAACACACGCTCCCAGACCTAATATGCAGTGAGGGGCCCGAATCAGCCGGGAATGGAGCCGGAGGCTTCCTTCTCCTGTTCATGGTCGCCGTTGATACTCCCCACCAACAGCGCTCCTTCACTGGCTGCGGCGGCGGTCTTTCACGCAGTCGCCTCTTCGCTGGTTGCACACGGAGCCCAAGAAAGTCCGGCTTGATCGGGTCGCCAGCGCCACCTGCAAACAGACACAGACTTTGCCTGACTTCCGGGGTCCTCTTCTGGTGAGCTCCTGTTGGCTCACTGTGCATGGCAACGGTCCCGTCCACAACCAGGCAATGTGCGCCTTACTTCCTGTTCTCGGCACGGCTGCCCTCGCCGGGTTCCCACTTCTCGGGCTTGGAAGGTAAAATTAGAAGTGCCTTCCCCACGCTGTACCAAGCAGGGGCACACACCATAGGTTTCTCAGCGCTTTCCCAGCGCGCTATGACATGGACGACAAATGTCACACGAGCCCATGTCAGGGCTCACCTATCCCGGCCACAGAACCCCTAGGTTGCTCCACGCGCTGCTCTGGGCATTTCAGGGCACCAGAAGAATCTAAAGTGCTCAGCCTGCCTCCCACTTGAAGGCACGAAACAGGGAGCAGACAGCACTTCTCTTCCAGAAATCCACACGGCAGTGCTGGGCACAGGCAGGCCAGCACGCAGGGCCTCTCAACAGGTAGCCCCAAGGCGTTTCCTCCTGGCAGAGTGTTCCTCAGGTTCCAAGTAAGCACACAGCAGGTCCCCTTCATGGCGTCACATTCCCAATACTTATACCGCTTAGTGTCTTTGTTCTCCACAGGGCTCTGCGCCTGGTCCAAACCAGTTCTGGGGGCACTCACACCTTTCTCTAAAGGTGCACCACCAACTCCTTTGTCAGTGTAGGCTCTGGCCCCAGACATGCCACAGAGGGGCGGAGCCAGCATTGTGGAAGGCAGGCACAGTCCCATTCTGTAAGCAAGATATGGATAAGCGCACAACTTGAAATTGTAACAGTTTGTAAGGTTGTGGCGTGCTGCTGGGGTATCACTCTCTGATCCAGAGTGTCAAAGCAAATGAACCAAGTAAAGCGTATCCTAGAATTAGGAGACGTCCCCCTGCGCACAGCTCCAAGCCCCTATAGACCGGGGTTAATAAAGTTATAGCACTCAATGTTCATAAGTTTAGAAAGAATAAGATACAGCAAAACTTTGGTTGGATGTTTCAATCGATATTTAGTAAGTCATATCAGTGAATAATCCTCCATTTAAATCCAAATGTTAATCATTGCGGAGATTAGCCCAATGCATTTCGGTCCCAAACGGACCTTCGTCAGGGGACATATCTATAAAGTATGATAAAACGCAAGAGTCAGGAAGTCAATAGGCAAGAATATAGCTTTCATTACATTTAGACGATGAAGTGTTCAAAATGTATAGCTTAATAGTGTTGATCAAACATGCACGGTGGAAAATGACAGAACGTCTGTGGATTAAATCTGTGAGGTACGGTGAATCCGTAAATATAACACTGTGCAAAGCTGAAACCGGCTGTGACGACGTGATCGGGTACAATCATAAGTCGTGGTGGGTGAAAAAGTGACTCTCTGGAATATAATCGTGATCGTGAGTTTTTTTTGTGATCAGTATAAATGAGCTTCTAAATAACCCAGAAAAGAAAAAATCGTGTGCAAACGGGCTGTGCCGGTTCGGGTGTACTTAAAGAAAATAGTGGTGCTCGAGCACGAAATGTACCAGTACGCTACTAAAAAATAACGTGGTTTAGAAATCAAATATAGCAACTGAAATGAAGAAGTAAAGGAAAACTTACGAAACGCGATGCGCTTCCATGGTGCTCCGGCTGTCTCGTGGTTAACATAAACGTGAACGCAAAAACGCGCTTCTGAAGTGATTTTAGTAACGTGCTTAATGAATAACGAAAGAGGACTGTTATGGACGAATGGGTGCGGGCGCCATATTGACATGGCAGGAATGATAGAAATAAGTGACCAAAATAGTGTGCTTAAAGTGATGATGATCGTTGCTGAATAGTAACGATAAGTGAAAAATGAATGAAGGTGGAACAGTGAAGAGAGATATGGAAAAGAATGAATAAAATGCATAAAAGAAGAAATAGGGATCCAAACAGATAAAACAGAAATAACAAGGTCTAAACCAATGTAATAACATGAAAAGCTGAGGTGATCACAGGTAACACAAAAATTCCATGCGGTCATTAAGTCCGTTCGGCTTCATTGAGTTCAACAGTTTGATCCAATGATTTTCCCTGCGGAAAAGCAGATTGTGGATGTCTCTTCCTTCTTTGAATTCCACAGTTTCAAGTACCATGAATTTAAGCTGACTGATGTTGTGGTGGAATTCAGTGAAGTGTGCGGCTATAGTGGATTTAGTGTTGTTGGTACGGATGTTACTCTTGTGTTCTAGAATCCTAGTCTTCACTTTTCTTTCAGTTTTGCCAACATACACAAATCCACAAGGACATTTGAGAAGGTAAATACCGTTCATGGTGTTGCAAGTGGCATTCACTTTGAGGTTGATTTTGTAACCCTTCATAGGATGGTTGATGAAGGGACCGGTGATCACGTTGTTGCAGTTGCTGCAGTTGTAGCAGGGTCTGGTTCCTTTGTAAGTCATTGATGAGGATGTGTCAGTGGGTTTCGTGAGGATTTCTTTGAGGTTTTTGCCTCTTCTGAATGCAAAAATGGGTTTGTCTTTGAATAGCCCTCTAAAATCCGGTTCTACGGACAGTATTGTCCAGTGCCTTAGAATTAGTTTTTTGTAATAGTTACTCATGGTTGAAAATTTTGATACCACAACTGCTCGTCGGCTTGTCGGTTTGACTGATTTGGTTAAAAGTTGATTTCTGGAGGTTGTGGAACAACGTTGTATAGCTTGTGTTAGAACTTGTTGTGGATATCCTCTTTGGGAAAACTTGTTGAGCATCTTTTCTATTTCTTGGGTGCAAGTGTCGGACTGTGAGACAATCCGTTTTACACGTAGTAATTGAGAATATGGTAAGTGGTTTTTGAGTGCAGGTTGATGAAAGCTGTTGAAGTGTAACAGGTTGTTACGGTCAGTTTTTTTGCGGTGTATGGTGGTTTCAAGCTTGTTGTGAATCCGACTGATTTTAACGTCGAGAAATGTAGCAGAATCTTCTTGCATTTCAAAGGTGAATTGAATTCTCTCATCAATGGTGTTCAAAGTGTTGAGTGCTGACATAAGTTCTGAATATGCTCCTTTCCAAATAAGAAAAATATCGTCAATGTATATGAGAAAAATGATAACGTGGTTTTGCCATGTATTGTTGTTCAGTATATTTTCAGTTTCGAATTTTTCCATGAAGATATTGGCATATGCCGGTGCGGCACAATTGCCCATCGATGTACCTGTGAGCTGTAAGTACCATTGATCTTGCCATTTGAAATAGCTATGATACAGGGTGAAATATAGTAGTTCTAAAAGAAACAATTGTAGTTGAGGATCCAGGTTTGAATTTACAAGCGTGTGTTCAATGGCGGAAATGCCTACATCGTGTGGAATATAAGTGTACAAAGATGTTACATCGACAGTGCATAACCAGTATCAGTTTTGGCCGGTTAAAACTGATACAGATACCTCTTCATCTGGAAGTGTTACCTTTCACCAAGAAATCCAAACATCGAAACCTTTCGGTTAAAGAGCACAACATCCTCTTAAAACTAGCCAACAACTCCAACATAACATGCCAGAATGCCGACAAGGGAGGGGCACTAGTTATCATGGATACGGAGTTCTACACACAACAAGTACAAAACCATGTATCCAAAGATACATAAGAACATTGAAAAACCTCCTTTTCGACCTATCGTTTCCACCAGAGGTAGTTTACACGAACCCATCGGAAAACTGCTGGATAGATACCTACAACTTGTTTTAAACATGAGTAGCTATGTTAGAGACACTACAGACTTTATCAACAAAATCAACACCATCACCTTGGATGACAACAACGAATACTGGTTATGCACTGTCGATGTAACATCTTTGTACACTTCCAAAAAACTGACCGTAACAACCTGTTACACTTCAACAGCTTTCATCAACCTGCACTCAAAAACCACTTACCATATTCTCAATTACTACGTGTAAAACGGATTGTCTCACAGTCCGACACTTGCACCCAAGAAATGGAAAAGATGCTCAACAAGTTTTCCCAAAGAGGATATCCACAACAAGTTCTAACACAAGCTATACAACGTTGTTCCACAACCTCCAGAAATCAACTTTTAACCAAATCAGTCAAACCGACAAGCCGACGAGCAGTTGTGGTATCAAAATTTTCAACCATGAGTAACTATTACAAAAAACTAATTCTAAGGCACTGGCCAATACTGTCCATAGAACCGGATTTTAGAGGGCTATTCAAAGACAAACCCATTTTTGCATTCAGAAGAGGCAAAAACCTCAAAGAAATCCTCACGAAACCCACTGACACATCCTCATCAATGACTTACAAAGGAACCAGACCCTGCTACAACTGCAGCAACTGCAACAACGTGATCACCGGTCCCTTCATCAACCATCCTATGAAGGGTTACAAAATCAACCTCAAAGTGAATGCCACGTGCAACACCATGAACGTTATTTACCTTCTCAAATGTCCTTGTGGATTTGTGTATGTTGGCAAAACTTAAAGAAAAGTGAAGACTAGGATTCTAGAACACAAGAGTAACATCCGTACCAACAACACTAAATCCACTATAGCCGCACACTTCACTGAATTCCACCACAACATCAGTCAGCTTAAATTCATGGTACTTGAAACTGTGGAATTCAAAGAAGGAAGAGACATCCACAATCTGCTTTTCCGCAGGGAAAATCATTGGATCAAACTGTTGAACTCAATGAAGCCGAACGGACTTAATGACCGCATGGAATTTTTGTGTTACCTGTGATCACCTCAGCTTTTCATGTTACTACATTGGTTTAGACCTTGTTATTTCTGTTTTATCTGTTTGGATCCCTATTTCTTCTTTTATGCATTTTATTTATTCTTTTCCATATCTCTCTTCACTGTTCCACCTTCATTCATTTTTCACTTATCGTTACTATTCAGCAACGATCATCATCACTTTAAGCACACTATTTTGGTCACTTATTTCTATCACTCCTGCCATGTCAATATGGCGCCCGCACCCATTCGTCCATAACAGTCCTCTTTCGTTATTGATTAAGCACGTTACTAAAATCACTTCAGAAGCGCGTTTTTGCGTTCACGTTTATGTTAACCATGAGACAGCCGGAGCACCATGGAAGCGCATCGCGTTTCGTAAGTTTTCCTTTACCTCTTCATTTCAGTTGCTATATTTGATTTCTAAACCACGTTATTTTTTAGTAGCGTACTGGTACATTTCGTGCTCGAGCACCACTATTTTCTTTAAGTACACCCGAACCGGCACAGCCCGTTTGCACACGATTTTTTCTTTTCTGGGTTATTTAGAAGCTCATTTATACTGACCACAAAAAAAACTCACGATCACGATTATATTCCGGAGAGTCACTTTTTCACCCACCACGACTTATGATTGTACCCGATCACGTCGTCACAGCCGGTTTCAGCTTTGCACAGTGTTATATTTACGGATTCACCGTACCTCACAGTTTTAATCCACAGACGTTCTGTCATTTTCCACCGTGCATGTTTGATCAACACTATTAAGCTATACATTTTGAACACTTCATCGTCTAAATGTAATGAAAGCTATATTCTTGCCTATTGACTTCCTGAGTCTTGCGTTTTATCATACTTTATAGATATGGCCACTGACGAAGGTCCGTTTGGGACCGAAATGCATTGGGCTAATCTCCGCAATGATTAACATTTGGATTTAAATGGAGGATTATACACTGATATGACTTACTAAATATCGATTGAAACATCCAACCAAAGTTTTGCTGTATCTTATTCTTTCTAAACTTATGAACATTGAGTGCTATAACTTTATTAACCCCGGTCTATAGGGGCTTGGAGCTGTGCGCAGGGGGACGTCTCCTAATTCTAGGATACGCTTTACTTGGTTCACAGTCCCATTCTGTCCCAGGTGCTACTCCTCCCACCACTCCAAATGCAGATTGGCCTATTAAGCCTAGTGCTGACTCACCCAGCCCCTGTCACTCCAGAGCCATACATGCAATACACATCAGGCAGGTCCAAAGACACATAGCACACAGGAATTCCCACTTATAAAAGTGAAATTTCTAAAATAGTGATAATAGATCTGCAAACACCATTGCACAGCTTGTATTACCACTATTCCAAACATACCAAACTTGACCACTCTACTCCTCTCAGATCAGGAATTACCACTGGAACATTTATCAGGGAATCCCCAATGCATTCCTATGAGTGGGCAGCCTCACAGTAGTGAGAAACCAAAATGGTTGTTTGTCACTACCAGGACATGCCACACAGTTAAGGCACATGTCCTACTTTTTACCTACATTGCACACTGCCCATAGGGCTTGCTAGGGTCTACCTTAGGGGTGACTGATATGTAGTAACAGGGGAGTCACAGACTGGCACCCACTTTATGCGTCACGTCACAGTGGCAGTAAACTGCATGCGCAGGCACTGCAATGGCAGAGTCCTGCAACATGTTTGAAAGGCTACTTTGGTGGGTGGCGCAATCAGCGCTGTGAGCCCACCAGTAGCATTTAATTTACTGGCCCTAGGTATCTGAGATACCGCTTTACAAGGGACTGACAGGTAAATTAAAATTAGCCAAGCAGGTGTAGACCAATCTTAAAATGTTTTACCATAGAGAGCACATGCACTTTACACTGGACAGCAGTGATAAAGCGCCTAGAGTCACAAAACCACCAACACCAGGTCAGAAAAAAATACTAGGAGGAAGGCAAAAAGTTCAGGGATGACCCTGCAAAAAGGGCCAAGTCCAACAGAACCTGTGAGAAATTGGGTTGTTGGTTGACTGGGGTGCTCGTCTTGGTCAAGCAACAGTCCCCATCTCTTGCAGAGTGAACCACAAAAAGTCACTAAATTAACCTATGCCTACCCCTGGGTAGCTTGGCACAAAAAGCATTCAGGTTTAACTTGGAGGCAATGGGTAAAGTAGTTATGCTGCGCACAAACAGCAATAAAGTGAAAACACAACAAAAGAAAAATTCTAAACTAATTTAGAAAAACAGAGTACATTTTAACCAATTATTTGCTGCCAAATGACAAAAATCCAAACAGTAGAACTGAAGTTTTGAATTTTTTTAAGTTTGAGTGAAATCTACAGTCTAAAAGATGAAAGCACCAACTGCGGACATCTAGTCACGCGAGACTGGGTCAAAGCCGAAAGGCGGTCGGATACAAGAAGTAGATTGGACGCAGTCAACGCTTATCTTCGTACTCAAAAAAATTCTTGAAGAAACATTTCTGAGAAGATAAAATTCAGCAGGTCCAGGCTGCAGAAGGGGTCCGAGGAGGCAGCATTGTCATTGGATGGCCTTGGGTCAAAGCCATGGTGAAGATTTACAGGTTTGGACTTAGTCGCTAAAATGAAAGTAAAAAAAATCCAGCGGGACGAAGCAGAGGGCTGTAGCCAAAGACAGTTGCACGAGGTCAGAAACCCCTTTGGCGAAGCATTGCTGAAATGGATTTGCTTCTACGGAGAAGAACGTAGTGGAAGAAGACACAAATTTATTCTGACCAGTTATGCACCTCAGGCGGATAGGCAAGGAGGTTGGTCCCAGTCTTCTCCTAGTTCTCTGAGCACTCTTTGGCCCAATTTTGTTTAAGTCCTCAATTTTGGAAATTGTCCATCTGGCTGCATTTAGGACCACACCCAAGTGTGCAAGACTGGTGGGACACCTCTTGGGGAGTCAGGACTCACTCAGGCTGGGTTCAGGTGGGTTCAAGATGGTGGGAGTCTTTTATGCTCTGAACAGAAGTCCAGCAAACTAGCCATTGGGGTCACTTCTTGTAGTCGTCAGTGCAGGTGAAGATGTAGAGCTCAACAGCAGGACTGGCCTCTGAGGGTTCAAGGCAGGCTGCAGGCAGCAAAGCAGTCCTTCTAGGTACAGCAGCAGTCTGGTAGAGTGCATAGCAGGTCACAGCAGCAGGTAGTCCTCTGAGAGTCCTTCCCCAGGTCCAGTTGTGAACTGAAGAGTGGGTCTGAAGGTCCTAATTTTATACTCTGGAAGGTGGACGAAGCTTCTGGAAAGGTTCTTTGAAGTGCATGGAATTTCCTTATTCCCCTGTCCTGGCTACAAGCTGAATGCAGTGACAATACAGGGTTGTTAGTCCCTTTGTGTGGAGGCAGAGCAATTGCTATTCAGGTGTAAGTGAGACTAACTCTTAATCCCTCTATTGTGTTACTGTCTGGTAGGATTTCACAATTCTAACTGTCAGCTACCCCTAGTCATATGACCAAACAGGCTTCAGGCACAAGGGGGGAGGTATATGTCAACTTTCTAAAAGTGGTATTTTCACAATTCTAATGAAAAATTTGAATTTACGATTAAAGAGGGTTTATCATTAGAATTTCATAGGTACCCAACATGATATATCTACCTGCTCCCAATTAGGAATTACAGCTTATTAAATGCAATAATGAACCCCCAATGCTATCCTATGGAAGTGGTTGGTCTCACAGTAATGAAAAATGAATGTTGGAGCTTTTTACTACAAGGACATGTAAAACTTGCACCCTGCCCCAGGGCCTACACAGGGCCTACTTTAGGAGTGACTTATGTGTAATAAAAGGGAAGTTTAAGGCTTATCAAGGGGGTTTAAATGCCAAGTCGACATGGCAGTTTATCACTGTATTCAGGCTACAATGGCAGGCCTTGAACATGTTTCAGGGGGCTACTTAAGAGAATGGCACAGTAAGTGCTGCTGGTCCACTGTTAGCATTTATTTTACAGACCCTGGGCATATGATATATACCTTCTACAAGGTACTTATCAGTAAATTAAGTTTTCCAATCGGGTACAACCCAATGTAACCATGCTTTGGAGAGAGCAGGAGCACTTTAGCATTGGTTAGCAGTGGTAAAGTGTACAGAGTTCTAAGCAGGGTTGGACTAGCCGTAGCGGGCACCGGGCATTTTCCCTGTGGGCAGGAGGGTGGGGGCCGGTTTTGTGGCTGCGGGGGCTGCTTTTCTTACGGGGGCCGGCTTTGCAGCAATGCTGCAATATCGGGCCCCTGTAAGAAAAGCGGGAGCGGTGATTCTTGCATCCCCCAGCCTCCTCCTCTGCTCCCAGGAATGGCCAAGCAGCAACCTGCCAGGGCTGGTCGCTGTTTCTAGTCTGGCCCTAAGGCCAACAAAAACTCATTCAGCAAAAGTGGAGGGTAAAAGGCAAAATGTTTGGGGGTGACCATGAAGAGAGGGTCAAATCTGACATAACCAATTGTAATTTTATTCTTTTCTTTGCTTCTCTTTCTCACTTACCTGATTTAGAAATGTTTTTTTTATTTATTTCATTATTGGATGGTTATGGCCTTAAAGCAAAGCTACCACCTTCAGTTTACGGAGGCGTGCCTTGCTGTGTGACCCACCTGCCATGGGTGAGCCATGCATGGTAAACAGCCTTTAGTGCGCAGCTGCTAGTGTGCATACCATTACTTCGCAAGTGTTACTACGCTTGCGATGTTACAACACGTACCATTAGTAGGCAAGTTGTTACATCGCAAGCATTGTTACAACGCATGCTTTGTAATGGTATGCGATATCCACATCGTTGTTTGGAAGGAGCTTCTATTTCCAAACAACGACGTGCAGATCTGACGTCGCTGGAAGCCGGAGAAGAGAGGAACCACGGAGGAGAGAGAGGTAAGTGTAGTTTTTTTGTGTCGTGCAGGGGTAGTCTTTTAGGTTGCAGGGTTGTGTTTGAGTAGTGTAGGGTCGTGCTGGAGCTAGTGTTTTAGGGTTTAGGGTAGTGATGTGGTGTATGTGTAGTGTAGGGTAGTGTTTTAGGGTTTAGTGTAGTGTCGGGGATCGTGCAGGTTAGTGTTTCAGTATAGGGAACGGACTGAGGGTAGGGGCAGGGTCGTGCTGAGGGTTGTGTTTTACGGTTTAGGGTAGTGTTGTGGTGTTAGTGTAGTGTAGGGCAATGTATTAGGGTTTAGGGTAGTGTCGGGGTGTAGTGTAGGGTAATGTTTGGGTGTTGGAACAGAACTAGGGGTCGGGGAGGGTTGTGCAGAGGGTAGTGTTTTAGGATTTAGGGTAGTGTTGTGGTGTTTGTGTAGTGTAGGGTAGTGTTTTAGGGTTTAGGGTAGTGTTGGGGTGTCGTGCAGGGTAGTGTTGTAGTGTAGGGAGCAGACTGGGGGAGGGTGAGGGTCGTGTAGGGAGTAGTGTTTTAGGGTATATGGTAGTGGTGTGGTGTTTGTGTAGTGTAGGGTAGTGTTATACAGTTTAGGGGGGTGGTGAAGTGTAGTGTTAGAGTGTAGGGTCCAGGCAGGGGGAAGGGGGAAGGTTTGCAGGGGGTAGTGTATTAGGGTTCCGGGTAGTGTAGTGATGTTTAAGTAGTGTAAGGTAGTGTAAGCTAGTGTAGTGTAAGCATGATTTTAGTGCAATGTTTTCAATTAGCATAAACCATAGTACATTTATAACCATTTGCGTTATAAATGCATGCGCAGTTAAAACTTGCGAAGTAATGGTATGCAAAGTATCGACATACATCCGCCATGTATTACTCACAGAAGTAAATTTACCTTGGAGGAGTCAAATTATTTGAGGCTGGTCAGAGCTTGATGCAGCGCACATGAATTCTGGGGGTTCATTTAGATTTTGACAGAGTGGGAGTCCTGCTGTAAATCAGTGCAAATCCTAGCCACCACCTAATTGAGCGTGGTGCGCCTCTGCCTATCCAAGGACAGAATCTTATATATATAACTCTGATTATTGAAACTTATGACCAAGTGGCCTTTTCCCCAGAGGATTCCCAGGCGATGCATCAGAAGGCCTTCTGTGTTCCTTTCAGTGGCAATGGTTCGCAATTCAAAATCTTCATAGTGAAATGTTGTTTCCTCCTTGCTGCTCTGGTAACTTCCTTACAGCTGTAGTGAGCTACAACAGAGAACATCTGCTCTGCTGCTTACTTCCAAAAGAGTGTTCTTTCACTGAAGATGTCAGTCTAATTCCACTAATGCATTCAGGCCTGCCTGGCTCAAAGGGGATTTCTTAGCAAAGTGTTCATGACACACAGTTTGACTGATCAGATGCAAGAGCATGTTTTATTGCCCAAGAAGCATGATGAAGGAGACTTCCAGTTAGGAAAATAGCTTGCAAATGACATGTGTTTTTAGAATTCTTTTAATTCCTTCTCAAAGGGCACAAATAGGTGCATCAGCATAAATGTGATAAAAGTAATCTAATACCTTTTTTCAGCAGAGAATAGACAAGGTGAGTATTTTTCCTGCCTCACTAGAAATACAAAAGCAGGCTTGACATAGACACATCAACAGCCAAAGAAAAGCAGTGACAGTATGTGCATTTTGCCAAAGCGATTATATAAAAACGCATAATTAGCAGAGTAGGTGTATGCAAAAAATCAAACGCTTCCAGTGTGTATCACAGAAGTGCCTGGGATCTCTATTTTTCATTCTCGAGTTGAAGTGAACACATTTAGATTTTACAGCCCAATTAGTGTACAACTTCAAACTTGGAAATGTCCTCACACTAGGAGGTAAGGGAAAGGGATAACTCTCATTACAGTCCATGAAATATGCCACATAGAGATGTGAAAGTTAGTAACTCACCATTCTGTGTTCTGTTCAGTTATTGGCCAGCAAGAATGCATCTTCAAGTGTTTTTGCTTTCATTAATGTCTCATTAAATCCACCACACAACTAAAGTATGCAAGCTTTCTCCCGTGTTTCATATAATATGCACATAGTTACATGAGAGTCCCTTGCTTATGACTGAGTCACTTTGTTATCTTTCTAAGATGCCTCCTTTTGATGTAATCCGTGTTCTTGTGTTTATTCCACCCAGGAGTATTTCGGCCCCCTAGTGTTCAGGTCGGCTGAGATTTGTCCTTCCACTGCTGACCTGAGGGGTAACTTTTTGTGCTGGTGTTTCAGCTCTCCATGGTGTGCATGACTTTCCTTGGTCCCCCACACTTGTTGCACCAGGGATCCAACTACCCCGCCCCCTCTCTCCATTCCCTATGCTATCCCTATGTTGATAATCCACTATTCCCTGATGGCCCCTGCCCCTTTCTGTCACTCTTTGATGCTCTTTCTTCTGCTCTACTTCATGACTCCATTTTTAATTTTTTGTTGAGGGCCTGGCATCAGCAAACTGCTACAGTTTTTCTTTTTCGGGGTAGTGCAGTTACGTATTTTGATCAGGAGGCCTCAGCTAATCCAGAGGACAAATATCAGATGTACTGAGCAAATATATGGCAAAAACGCAACAAAACGATGGCTCTCCCCACGTTGAAAAGGCAACAGGGATGGGTTAAACATTCTGTGCTACAGTTAGATTTATTTACACCTCACTTAAACCCACAGACAAATGCACACTACTTAAAAACTTTTCAGAGAACGTCTCCATTTCTTGCTTGATTCTGTTTTCTAAGAACAGTGCCAAGTTGCCATCTGTATTTGGAAGGTTGTAGCTGACAAAAAATACATTTTTGGGTCTTCTAGGCTAATCCTTGTGTAAAATAAGATGCTTTGGTATCAGAGGTGTCACCTAGGATACACTTAGCCACTGTAATAGAGTCCTGGAACTGCCCGCCCCTCCCTCACTGTAGGCAAGCAAGAGCCGGACGCTCACATATCTTCTATGAATGGCCACTGCTAAGCTAGCATTCTGTGCTATTTTCCAGATATTTTCATTCAAGGGCATGGCTGTGGGGCATGGTCTCCCCATCAAGAACAGAACCCCCTTTTTAATATGAAGACCACACCCTTTGATTTGCCTCTACAAAGAATCCACTGATACCACTAACATCATCAATGAAACCTTGTGGTAACTTTTGTCCTATGCTAAAAGGTTAGATAGAACGTTGATTCCTTGGTTGAAATATACTGCAATGGTGCCTCTTAAGGTTTATTGGAATAGGCAAAGACAGAGGCATTTATTCACAGTACTTACTGCAGATGAGAACTACTCATATGGTGGCAGGATAGCTCTGTCATTCAAGCATAGGCTTCTTTCGTAAGGTCTGGCTCAGACCCTCCTCTTTCTGAAATTGATGCTATCAGTTAGTACTACTGTGTTGGTTAATAGTAAAATCTGTGAGTGCCATTTAGGGATAACTGTCTGCTATTTTGCATTATGCCCAAGCTTGGGGTGCTCCTGCACTGCAGGCTTAGTTCATTAAAGAAAACAAAGCACAATAAAGTAGATTTCACCATTTCTGTCTCTGGTTTAGTATGGGTTGTGTGTGTGGAATATTTTGTTAAGAATTAAAAAGTTAAGTGGTCTGCCAAATCCAATTTGGAAGGGGTAAATATTTGTATTTAGTGTTTCTTCATGAAAATCATATCCAATCAAAAGGCTTTTTCAGGGGCGAGACTGTGCAATCGTGCAGGAATCTGTTGTGCAATAGGAACAATTTGAGGAGTGAGATGTCAGTGTCTTTATCTTTTTCCCAGTGGGTGTTGCCAAACGTGCAATATACCATTTTTTTTCAACTACCGATTTAATGGGTCCTACATATAGTTTTCTTTTAACAGATTGTTCAGTTCTGGATTTATTTCTTTGATGACCTTTTCTAGGTAGGAACCTTGTGCTGCTTCATATATTACGTCACCAGGTTCCTGTGAACCATTAGGCTTCCATTTACCTATGTACCGACATATGGCACAAACCTAGCCACAAACGTTAGTGAGTGCTGTACAGGGTGAAAGAGGCAGTCAACGAATGATTGAAGAGGTATCTGGGTTCTGTGAGCAAAACTGAACAGTTTCTGCATCGTGACCTAGTGTTTTTACAGAAGTGTGCCTTCAGATTTTTCCTAAATTGGAGCAGAATCCGGCTAGTCCTGATGGCAGTTTTTGGGGCATAGCTGGAAAAAGCATGTCCCTTGTCAGCCATATAGGCAGGGGTGCCGGTTCTGAAGGCTTTGTAAACGATGCGGCCATGTTATTTTTGATGGTGTGGGACAGGTATTTTTGATGGTGTGGGACAGCAAGGGAAGTCAGTAGAAGTTCATCAGGACGTGGTGAGGGCTCTGAGGTTGCTTTGGCAGGTTTACATTTGATAGTGTTGCTGGTGTCTAGTTTTCGAGATTGTGGTAAAAGGGCGCAGTATGAGTGCTGTGATCATAGAGTAACCATGTGGGGGTGCATTAGAGGCCATAAGCCAGTGAAGAATGCTCCAAGGCACAAAGGTTCTGTGTGTGTTTGGCTTTTCAGGAATTGGTGTGCGTCTGTGGTGTAACGGATGTGGGGTTAGGAAAGAAGTCTCTGGGATGTAAGAGCTTGTGGGAAAGCAATGATAGTGTAGTTTCGAAAATTAATATATATTTTATGGTAATGATCCCGTTTTAAGTTTGATCTCAAGCATTTCATTTTGGGGAGTAGATAATAGATTTGCGTTCTAATCGATAATAATTGTCTATAATCAAATTAAGCTGAGTAATCACAACTCCAATGTGAATCATGCCTATAGGCAGTCAAGTGCTTCTGTGGAGACTTAGTTTGTTTGCTGTTGTTTTGGGGAAGCTGCATTCGTCCAAGAATGTAATTGACAGAGGGAGGCCACATTGAGAGGTGGTGGAGGCTACCAGGAAGGCTGTGTGTTTGATCCATGACAGAAATGCAGTTGGTTCCAGAATGGGAGTAGAAGAGTTCGGATTTTGGTGCAGAGTTTCTAGATTTGTGTTCAAATTATGTTGTCTGGTCTCATTTACCAAGGGGTGTGTGAATGGTAATGCAGGATGAGGGGGTGCGAAGCATTATCTAGTGGCGTGGCACTCATTTATCCTCAAAAGGGGGGAATGAGAGGAGTGGGTCGTCCATGATTGCTTACTCACGGCTATGAAATACATATTCAAAATCGGCAAGTAGGATGTGTGTGTACACAGGGCCTACCTTAGGGATGGATATACTTAAATTGGTGGATGCTCTAAACTGTCTTGTATGGATTTCATAAAAATATACGGTAAACTCTAACCCACCAACCTAGGTGGCATGTTTCATCATGGGGTTTGCCTCTCCCGACTGACTTTCTTATTGGGATGCATGGGCTCTCTAATTTGCTCGTGTGTTGTTCAATTGGGAGGTGAATGTGTCTCATTGTGCTTAACTGGGCCTCCAAAATATGAAGTTAAAATTCCATACAGATGGTCCAAAATAATTTTTAATATTGGATTCTAAGGGGATATTAAAATCAAAGTGAATATGGGGATAATGGGGACAAATATTGATCCAGCAGACCACTGGCTAAAATGTTTCAGCCATATTTTTGCCCCAATCTGGGGTTCTCAGGCTTCTTCCCAACCTGAATCTTGATTTATATTACAGACTGCAAGGGTCTATATTGTGTAGTGGTCCAAATAGGCCCTGACTCATGTGCACAACACAAGCACACACATTTGTGCACATAATACTTGTGTCACTGGTTGAGTCCCCCTTGAGAAGGTGCTTTGGGGAAATGGATTCAAATGTATGAGCTACACACAGACATGTATGTGGTACCAATATACTCGGATTGAAATCACTCTGTACCCTGTGTGAATGCTATTGTGTCACAAGTTATTGTGCTCCAAAGACAAAGATCAAATATTACTGCAAACACTTGCACAGAGATGACAATACACATTTGGAAATCACCCTAATCTGTCTACTTCCAGTGAGGCTATGACACACTCATACTCTTGGTAAGTCTTACCTGAATTGGAGTAATTGCATACCCCCATGGAGGGAGGTGCATAGGGAGTCCCCTGCAGTCATGCACTAGGGGGAATACAAATCTTTGTTAAAATAGCGTTGATTTGGGAAAGTGTATTAAAAGTACCGGACCCTGGCTGCAATGAGAGTTAGGACATTAAGAGAGCAACCTGCCAGATCACCAATCGTCTGTGCCACCTCCAAATGTTGCTGATTACGCTAAATTGCACCCCTGTCTTCCTCCTAACATTTAGCGCCAATGATCTTTTATTTACCTACTAAAAGTGGTGGAGGGGAAGAAAAACTTCATAACAAGATGTCAATATCGTACCTGAAAGGACCACAGACTCCGACTTTGGGTTTGTCATTTTATTATAAGGCCAAGAATAATAGAATGTATACACATCGTAAAATTAGCATATATAGATATAGAAAAATTAATACAGAGTCGATTCTACGAATATAAGTAATTCGACATAACAAGAATACAATTGTAAATTCAAGGATCAAGATACAACTCAGGATGGCAGTAGAGTCTAAATCTCTTTTCATTAGATATACAACAAATCTGTCCCTACACTATACTAAAAAGGAGACGCTACCTAACTACCCTTCCATCTATTCCCAAAGGTGTCGGCACGTGCTGACTTCCTGAGAAGTACTCGTGTCAAATGGGTTAAAATGCTTAAGGCTAGGAGCTAGTTCCAAGATGCTCCTTTCTCTCCGAAAGCTAGCAGAATTGTGGGGTCTCTGTCCCTGCGCATCATACAATATAGAATTTGATTTACTGCTTCATCTTGGTAACATTTCCATTTCAACTTTTTCTATGTGGGGAGGTTCATGCTCTTTAAATTAAGTTATTTGTTCACCAAGTCGACCTTGGTTCCCAGACCAGCCAGACACCAGAGATATCCTCCCTTCTTGCTTCCAACTGTCTTCAAAGCATTCCTTGTATCTTTTTCCAATCTGAAAATAACAAGTTGGCATTCCTATACCTGCAGTCGGATGAGAACATCGCTATTTCTTGAAAACAACATGCATTTAATTATTTATTTCTTCGAGAAGCCAAGGGGGTGCAAAAACAATTACAGTCTCTGGCCTATAAACTCGGGCAACTTAAACTAGACACCGTTACATTATATAGTTATAAGACTGTCCTGCTCTCAGTATATGCAAGCATAACGATTCATACATAATCATACTATAACATTTCACTACAATGAATGTTGAATGAATCTACTGAATACATGTTAATGATCACAAAATACTGCAAACAATATGTGAAGGTGCGTATTAAGCATGAGTATAGTGCACCCATACAAAATAGAGTGCTGAAAGTGCTCTATCATTACCATGGGGCAACAGTGTCTTTTTCCACACGTGTGACTTCAGGCATGATGCGTCATGACGTCACATGCTGGGAACATGTCCGTCCCTATAGGGATGAGACGTGGTGAACTCTTCCTCGAGGTTGATGATCTCGTCATTCAATCCCTTGACTTCAGTCCTCAAACAATATACCCATCGTTGTTCTTTTGTGAGCAGCAGCTTCTAAGTAGAGATATTGAAGGTACCCTTCTCTAGAACGAGCCATCTGGCAATGGCAGAAGGGTATTAGGCATGTGGGGTATCAAGCAATGTAGTGAAAATATAGAGGTTGATATCTGCCCATTCCATTTTCATACAGCGATATGCGAAGCTCACCCTTCTGGTTACGGTGACATAAGATGAAAAGCTTTCTCTCAAAAGTGATGTTTGTGTTCTTTCAGATTAAAAAAAAAAGGTAAATTTTAATAGAGCCCATTATATATTATTTTGTAAGTGATAAAGGTTTCCATATTGGCTATCAGGACTCTGTGTTTGTGATATTTTAGGGTAGGTTTGGAGATGCCAGGAGGTAATTGGAACTCTGAAGTGTTGTTGCATGCCTCTTTGGCTCTGATATGAAACACTCTTTGTTTAAGGTTTGGTGGCCATAATGCGAACATAAAAAATGTCTAGGCTTTTGATCTTGATGAAGCCGATTCAGTATGGGACGCTGACAATATGCAACCATGGTTTATCACTCAGGACAGAGAAAAAATGAGGTTGTAAGATGTCCCAGTAGGAGCAAAGTGTTTGTAACAGTATGAGATTACAGTTAGTGACAGTGCATTGGGGTGCAAAATCACCACTTGTGCAAAGAAAGCAGAATTATAATATATTTAGGAGAAGAATTGCTCTTTAGTTGCGCCGATAACATTGGTGCCACGAGGACAGATTTTTTATTATTTTATAAGCAAAGGGGGGTTTTAATTGTGTTAATATATGTGATTTAAGAATAATTGTTTGTATTATGCTTTGATGATATATCTGTCGAATAAAGCTTATTTGGACTAGACTGGACATTGGTGCTACTTGAGCAAGAGTTTGGAAACAGTTTCAGAAGGACAAATCATTTTCAGGATGAAAAACAAAATTTAAGTACAAAATTATATATTTATGTGCCAAATACCCTTCTGGGTGTAGGATATACAATAAGGCTGAAATGCTCCTCTGGCCAGATCCAAAGGTATAATGACACAAGCAACAGCAGAATAAAAAGGACTCAAAAGAATGAAAGGCTAGAAGGGGCAAACCCAAAATCTCTCTTTTAATAGGTTTCTTGTGTTGATCAGATGCGCTCTGGCACTGTGAGTAACATACCTAAATCATTTATTTTAAAACAGTCAGATGGAACCAATCAAAGTCGCTCTGTTGGCATGCCTCCTTTTCGAATGTATGATAGGCTATGTTGTGAGCATTAGGGCCTACGTGCACACCCATAGACCTCATGTTATTGACAGAGAACAGGTAACCAAAATGAATACCCATCCCCCACTCCTCGGAGTGACTCTCCATCTTTGCCATCATCCATAACTTCCACATAGGTCCTCTCGCTGTGGTTCGATGGCTGCTATCAGATTCTGAGAGGTTTCAGAAGTGAAAAGTCCCACACGGTCTTCATTGTCTTGCCATAACTGACTACATACACCATCAGTCTCATACCAGCCGTTAGCACGTCACGTCACCACACTGAAGAAATGAAGCAACACTGCCACCCAGAGGTTTAAATAAATTGGTTCAATAATGTTCTTGATGAGGAATGACAAATGCACTCTCTTGATATGTGCTACTGCTAATCGTTTTTAGACATAGGGAAAACACATTCTTGGTTACCACCGTGCCATGTATCAACTACCCAAGTAGTATAATGGTTAATAGTGACTCTACCGGTCTGAGATATGCTGGGCTAGTGGGGGGAAAAAAGAGGAGTGGCAGATAGCCAATCTCATACCATTTATTGGGACAGTAAACGGGTATTATCCGCCCAAGACTTCGCTCATTGTACCTTAAATATGATTCAGTGATCCACGAATTTAGATGTTACGAGATAATTGCTAATCTTTTGTAAGGTGGGCCACCTTTAATCACCGCAGGCCCCTGCTTTTTTAATGATTTTAGTATATTTTGGACCCTCTTTGCTTATATTCATATCTCTATACCACCGTACACCCTTTATGGTGGTGCCATTTCTTGCCTAAGAACCCTAGGAGGACCAAACGTTTATATCAATATACATATAGAAGTGACAGGTGGACTGTGACGACTTCGGCGGGAAGGTGGCATTTATACCAGAGGAATGCAACCTGCTGGCCGTTGAAACGGAAGTGAACTTACGCAAGGGTTTAACTCCACGCCCTGGTTACCCTGCAGGGTTTATCCTACAGAATGTTGCAGTCAGGGCGCCAAAACTCAACAGCAGGCCGTGGACACCAGCACAATCAATCAATCAATCAAGCTTTATTTCGACATGTGATGTCATAAAAGCACAGTACTTTTAAAAAACACAAATACATAAGAAAACAGTACATTTAAAACATGTCGTAAAAGAGATCTAATAATACATTGTGAACAATAAATATTTAAAAAAGAATTAAACTTAGCAGCTTTGATAAAAAAAGAGAGATTATCTGGGACAAGTCAACCTCTGCCTAATCAGCCATGCCCATCCTAAAAATGTTGCCACTCCACAAATTATAGTGGTATTCGTTGTAGAATTGAGTATTCTCAGGGCAATAGAGCTGTCCCTTGTCCCAAGCAGCAGGCAAGCAGGCCTGAGCCACTTCGTTCTTGGGGATGCATAGGCTGGACAAACAAAGAAAAGTGAGAGATATTTTCAACAACACCTAAGCAGGTAGGGCAGTCAGGGAGCGTCTTATGCGGGGGATTCCACTTGCTGGTGCAATCGCGGAGGGGAAGAGTCCCGAACCTGAACTGAATAAAGAGCGTCCTGTCTCTGGGCTTAGAAATAAAGTCCAGATATGGTTCTAAGAGAGGAAGAAGCTTGTGTTGGTAAAATGCCTCTGTAAGCCTGCCATGGTTGGGGTCGCTAAAGGTCCGGGCATCAATCCACGCCCAATATGCTTTTTTAATTGTATCCTTAGACAACGGTATCCCCGGAACAGAGTCAGATACGAGACCTATTGCGACCAAGAGCTTCTTGATTTTTGTCAGCCACTCGATCTTATGGGCTCCCTGTAAGTTCATGACCTCCCTGAGGCTATCAGCATAACTAGAGAGCTCAGGGGTACGCCACAACCGCGCCCAGTGTAACAAAGGACGAAGGGTGGCTAGGTCTCTGATGGAGCGCCTTCCGAGGTCACTCAGAAGAGGACCAGTCGGTGTGCCCCTCGGGAGTGATAGAAGGTCTCTAAAAAACTTGTTCTCATTGGATACTAGGGTGTCTACGCAGCAAAAGCCCCATAATTCTGTGCCGTATAGGGCGCTACCTATCGCCTTTGCAGCATAGATATCCAAAGCTGGTGCGATGGGTTTAGTGGTGGAGGCTACCCCAGGCTACCTATGACCCGCCTATGATTAAGTGTCATTTTGTCAATGTGGGGCTGCCACTTAAGCCTATCAGTGATTCTAATCCCCAAGTAGTCAAACTCCTTAACTCGCTCAAGTGGTTTTCCATCTAGGGTAAGGGTAGACCGGAAGGATCTGGTAGGGTTGAAATAAAGGAGTTTGGTTTTGGAGGTGTTGATGACAAGGCCTCTTAGCTCACAGAACATAAGGAAGCGGTCTAGGAGCTTCTGTAGTCCTGCAGGTGTTTTTGAAATTAGAAGAGTGTCATCCGCAAAAAGAAGGGCAGGGACTTTGTCACCCGCCAATGTGGGGACGTCAGCTTCAATTTTGAGCAGGTAAGAGACTACGCCATTCACAAAAAGGGTGAAGAGCGTAGGTGCCAACACACAACCTTGGCGAACCCCTCTATTGACTGGGATCTTATCGTTTTTTTGTTCCTGAGTTCCCCATCGGATGCGTGGAAAATTGTTGGTATGCATCCGGATGAGAAGATTCAGGATATAAGGAGGGATTCCCAATTCCTCCAAAATCAGCCACAAGCGATCGCGAGGAACCAAGTCAAATGCGGTCTTAAGATCTATAAACGCCAAATATAAGGCGCCCTTCCCAATGGTGACCACCTTCCAATATAGTAGCACCAGCCTAAATACTTGGTCAATTGTGCTAGTGCAGGCCCTAAAGCCTGCTTGGAACTGCGTCATAATGCCTTTTTCATCTACCCAGGAGTGGATTCTCTCCAGGAGGACCCTGCCGACCAACTTCTGTCCAGTGTCTATTAGACTAATTGGGCGATAGTTCGCTGGATCACCCCTTGAGCCCTTTTTAAATATGGGAATTACTTCCGCTCCCTTCCAAGAATCGGGCACCGGGGAGCCGTCCAGGAGGTTATTAATAAAGATTACAAAATACGTTGCCCATCCGTCAGTGTTTGCTTTGAAAAGGTCACCCGGAATGCCATCTGGCCCTGGGGCCTTTCCAGAAACAATTTTGTTAATGGCAGTCACTACCTCTTTCTTATTGATCTTATCAAATGTAGATTGTTCAGTGGGAGAGGCTATGGTCCTCAGATAGGTGCCGTGCTCCTCCTCAGGTCCCACCCCTACATAGAGGTTCCTAAAGTGGTCAAACCATTCCCTGTCCGTAATGTGGTTGGGGATTTTATCCTGGTCATACATAGAAGATTTTCTCAAGATGGACCAGAAAAGCTCGCCATTTTTAGAGTGGCTTGCAGATTTTAGAGCATCCCAACGCTGGTCATCCCAGTCTTTTCTTGCAGTAACAAGTGCCTGTCTGTAAGACTGCCTTGCTTCCCTGACCGCACCTGGAATGTTAGATTTAATTGCAGCGATCAGGGTATTTTTTTTTAGTCTGCAGTCCTTGTTGAACCATTCGTTTTCTGACTTGAGTTCAGGTGTTTTTTTTTTCCTATGATCAAGGAACAAGGTACCAATCAAGGCAATGGTATCCTCGAAGATTTTGGTATAGCCAGGCTTATCAATCGAAGCCATGGAGAGCCTGGCAGTATCTTCAACAAGGATTCTACCCAGGGCAGCAAGTTTTGTGTTAGACAGGACAAATTTAGACCATCTGAGGAATCTGTTGCAGTTAGAGGGATAGAGCATCTTGGTAAACATCTGCGATCCATGTAGAGGAGTTTGGTCTTGACTAAGGCAAAACTCTCTCATGCTGAGCGACAACGGGTTGTGATCGCTACAGGTTGAGGGAGTTATTATCATGTCAGCAACAGATTTCCAGCCTCTCCTATCAATCAGGATATAATCGATTCTGCTTTGACAGGCGACTCTATTGAAGGTGTTAGCACCCCCCAGGTCGGAGGCTGTACGCCCATTCGCAGCTCTTAGACCAAATTCTAAGGCCAATGCGTTTAGCTGAATCACGACCGGGGACCATCTCTTTACAGGGTTGAGCGATAACAAGGGAATGCCCCATCTAGCATCCTCGTCGTGAGATCCCAAGATATCATCAATGGCAAGTGGTTCAAACGAACAGTTGAGATCACCAGCCACTAGTAAGAGAGAATCAGGAGGGCAGGTAGAGAGCATACCTGAGAGAGATGTGATGGTGGGAGACTTAGCACCCCCATGTGTTCCACGAGCATAGACATTAAAGACTTCCCACGAATGGCCATTCTTTAGACCCTTGATGGAGAGTCTCATTATGTCTGGCGTGGAACAACTGTTATGTGTAATCTTAAGATTGAGGTGTGCCCTAACCCAGACTATGAGTCCGCCGGAAGGACGGCCACGCCCAATTGTGGTAGCTGGCTCAAAAAAGCAACAATACCCTGTCTTATACAGTGGCTCCACACTCCAAGTTTCCTGGAACATGCATATGTCATGTTCCTCAATTAGATCATTCCAATCTGGAAGAGTGAGCTTATTACGTAAGCCTGCCACGTTCCAGGAAAGAAGCTTGGTATATCCAAGAGGTTTTTCGTGGGTGATACAAGTACTTGGGGGGTGGTCTACATGGCTGGGGGTAGGCCTCCTCGGTAAATCCGTTGTAGTAGATGGAACGTTGGCTGAAAATGCTAATGGAGTGATGGGACCTGGTACAGGAGAGCCGGGGCGACTCAGGGGAGTGGATGGAGTATCTCCATTGCACTGCAGTCAGTCAACAGCCTCTAGACAGCCATACCGATTTTCCGTGGGGACAGGATCTAACATCGGTGGGCATGAAGGCCTACTCATCTGAGAGATACCTCTCCTGGTCCGTTGGACATGTGTCCAGTCGTCCAAAAAGTGACCAGGGGGATAAAAATAGGTCAGAGGTAAGGCTTTAATGAGTGAACCTGTGCTAGGGTATCTCCAATTACAAATGTAGTCAACGGTTTGAGGATCATTAAAGTTAATTAGAATACAATCCCCCCTTTATGTTTTTTGCCAAATGACCCACCCATGGGGCCCTTCTTACTGTGAGTATTCTGCTGCTTTTAAACATTGGCAACGGTCTATTTCTGTTAAGCCAGTGTATCACCCTATTCCTAAGGGTTGTGGGAGACTCGGATTCATTTTCGCCCTGTTCTGGAACCCCTGCCAAAATACCAACATATGGAGCAGTTTCAGGTGGTAGATTGGGGATATTTGCCCTATTTGGAGACCTGAGTAATGGGGTCCTAGGAGCCTCTTTTGGGTAGGTAGTGCTAGGGTGTCTAGGATTTCTATGGGCAGTAACCGAAATAGACTCTTTGATAGCAGGTACTGATTGGCTTTGTTCAGAGACTGGAGGGTGAGTTTGGGGGGCCACCATATCTTTATCTACTCTAGTGTTAACCGGAGCATTCAGTGCCCCTGTTCTGAGACTATTATTTTGAATATTGGACAGGGACCCAAGGCTGCGTTCAATCCTGGAGAGCTGCTGTTCGATTTTGAGAATTCTATTCTCCACAGGCTGAAGCAGAAGTCTGATAGCCTCAACAATTTCATGTAAATTTGGTGGACCTGGGGACCCTCTCTTATCTGCTTCACTTGGCCCTCCCAAAACATCCTGACACAATGGTGTGTTAGATAAGGAGCATGATTGAGGGATAGGGTTATCCAGCGAAGCCGACTGGGAGGGCAGGTCAGATACGACTAAAGGCTTATTCGATGGGCCAAGATGGTTTGTTGTTTTGTGGGTGTTTTTTGTAATCTTGCCCTTCCCACCCTTAGAGGATGTACACCCAGGTTTAGTTTTAGGAATTGCCCCAGGATTTCTTGTACGCAGCTGTCTGGTGTCTTGCTCTGGAACAGAACTAGTAGAAGATGGTAACAATCGGGGAGAAGCCAGCAAAGAGTCAAGGGGCAAGGACTGTTCCTCCATGGAGTCAGTAGCAACTAATCCACTAGGTGGTAGGCCCTGGGTGGTAGCATCCACATCAGATCGATCGATAGAAACAAGGTCAAGATTGTGCTGGACAGGAGAATGAGCATTGGCAAGGTAGCCCATAGAGGACCTCCTAGCCGAAGCAAGGTCCTGCGAAACACGACGTTCCAAGAGCATAATTTCATTATCAATGACACAATTGACCTTGGTGACAAATTGGTCCATTGTTCCCGAGAAATGTTCATTGGCCGCTCTGTTGTTACGAACATTAGGTGGCATAGCGAAGAACAAAAGAGCAGTTGACAGAGAGAGGCCAGGCGCCGCAATAGACAACAATAGTCAATGGGGAGGACTGGGTTAGAAACAATGATAATGCAATCAGCCCGTTGAAAAGACAAAGACCACAGTACCTTAGGATGGATGGTAATGATGTTGCAAATTCAAGGGGGGAATCCCCGCCCCGTCAAATCCGGTCAGTGACGGGCAAGGACGGGCCCGCCCTTGGCCCGGGCGCTGCCTGCGCGCCTCCCGTGCTGCGGGGGCGCCTGCCAGCCTTTAACCTGGCCTGGCGCTCTCCAGTATCGTCACCAGCATGCGCAGGGGCTAGAGGTGCTGGGAATCGTAGTCCAGTTGGCCGTTCCCCTCACGGCAGCGTTGAAAACCAAGTGGCGTCTGAAGGTAAGAAGCCCTGTGCTGTGCCGTTCCCCTCACGGCTGTTCGGTGCTGTGGGCAGAAGAAAAGCGTCACAATCACAATGCCCATAAAATAATCGCTGTGGTCTTGTCGCAGTGCAGATGAAGCCCTGATTCCACGGATCAACTGTTCTGTAGGACAGGTTGTTGATTGCTCACTTGTAATAGGAATGGGCTGTGGATGTGCTCAGAGGCGGCCTGCATGGATCAGAGGTAGGGGACGGGGTAGGAGGGGGGAGGATGGGGGGGGGGAAGCGAGTTTTAAAAAAGAAAAGAAAAAGAAAAAATGTACCTTCTCGCCACTTCCGCGCCGTGTCTCTTCTCCGTAGTCCCTCGGTCGGCCTGAACAGGAAGCACATCCAGGCTCCAGTCAGATAATCACTACGCTGCCTTAGCAGCATTGTGATTGGTCTGCGCTCCGTGGTTCAGTGCTCAGACGCTGACTGCGAGCCTTGGCATGTTCTCCACGCAGGCTGTAATACAGCCTGCATGTAGAACATGCAAAGTGCTAATGAATGTATGGCCAGCGCGAGAGGACCGACCAAACAGTCATTGCGCACTTAGGAGTGTGCTACCACTCCTCCCGTGCCCTGCTCTGTGATCAGCCCCGTACCGCCACAGAAATGCCGGAAGTAGGACAAAATAAAATGATAATATGCAAATTATTATCATTTTATTTTCCCTTTATTTCACTGCTTAAAAGCACTGGGGCGACGCTTCTCTGCCTTAGCGGAGGAGCCACCACCGGATGTGCCGTTCGTGGATAGGTAAAACCCATGCTTACTTGAACAGGGAAAGCAAGCACATTTCCCTGACTCACTTTTATTGCAAGTCTGTAAATGGCTGTAAGCAATGCTTAATCTGTAAATAAAAGAGGTCTTTATCAGGAGCTTGTTGCTGTGCTTCCTGAATGCCAGGGTTGCCAAACACCAAGTTTGCCTTTTCTCGATTTCACACTATGACTTTCTCTCACCTCTCTAGAATTCTGTTTATGTCAATATTCTAGGTTCTTTTTCATCCTTGCTTTCACCATTATTCCCTGTTTCCCTATATTTTTTTCCTCCCTCTACCCTTTTCGCTTTTCTGTTTTGCGCTGGGTCAAAAGTCTCAGGATGAAAAATATGGACGAGTGCCAGTGCACTGCTACTACCTACCTTCAGTATACATTAAACCCTGCCTGCAAGGCCAAACCACCGCCATAGGATGCCCGCATTGAAAAGCTGAGTGACACAGTTCTCTGTTCCAAGGATGTGGTTGAAAGGACGTTGAATCAGCCAGTACATGCGCAGTACACTACCTGAGGCAACATTCTTTGCCAATAAACCTCTATATCCACTTTTAAACATGGCAAAGACAGTTTTTTGACCCCTCTCTCCATGCACACGGGCAAACGGACAATATAGGCGACAATCACGTAAAAAACCTATAGTAACAAGAAGCCAAGGAAGTGCAGTAAAAAATGTGGGATTAGTCATAAAGGAGCAGTGGTCCCTATCAACATAGATAAGGAAAAACAAATCAACACAGAGATATAATAAATACTGTGTCATATAATTCTTTTTTGAGTTCAAAAGTAAGTTTAGTAAGAAAACAAGTGATAAGGTACAGTACAATATGGGGGGGTAAAGGAACAGAAAAGGGAAACATAAAAGATAATATTATCATGAAAACATATTAAGGTTGGAATGAAAAAGCCTTATAAAACAACAACATATCTATAAAGCACTGCATTTCATGTAACAGCCATATAGAATGTATCAGTAACCACAATATTTAGAACATATTATAAAATATTAGTATCTAAGATATGGAATGTCATCGAGGCCGAGCAACCTCTTGTTCAGCAGGAGTTAAAGAAAAAGAACGTTTAGCACTACAATCAATGAATGACGTAATAGGTGACCATACCATAGAATGCTTCATAGCTAGATGGATGGGATGAACACAAGCTGTATCCAATCTGTGGTGATAACACACTGCATACCACCAAGCTGGAAAGATACATTTGTAAAATCTTTAAAGTTTTTAGTAAGGGTGGGCGACAATTTCCGTTCCGCTTGCGGAAATTGCGAAATTTCAACATTTTTGCGTTCTGCGCGGAACACGAAAATGTCGAAACTTCCGCGATCCGTGAATGAACGGAAATATGCAGGGCAGGATTCATTCTGGCACGATGCTCCTATCATTTTAAACCTCAACAGGAAGCACAAACAGATTTAAAGCAGGTGCCTGAGTTGAAGGTCACTTTCAGTAACGCATTAATCAGCACAAAAGATTTGTGAGCACGGTGGAGGCTAGGCAGGTGTGCTTTCTCTCCATATCTACCGCCAGCAATTTGCTGTAATCATTGATGGAGGTCTGTGCATCCATGGGTTTCTCGAGCGCAATCCCTGTGTAGTTCCTGACACCAGGAGGTTCTGTCTCCTCATCTGCTGCTCTGGTCGGTCTCTGACCCTTTATAAACAAGAACCATGTGAACTGCATAGAAGCCCCGCCCCACACACTGGCGGTGTGCAACGTCTTCCCGCCCTTTCCCCACTATGATGGACAGCTCACTCGAGGGACCCCGGCGCCCATCGGTGCGGTGGCAAAGTTACAGACACACATGGTCGCTGGAGACAACTCTTCTGGCCCTTTACGCAGCTGTAGTGTAGGAAAAGCACTATACATTTACCCAACGAGGTAGCACTTACTGATTAGCCAGTAGAAAGTACTCCAGTTGAGTAGAGGTATTGCACAAAACAGTGGCATCTTCTTGGATAAATATGCAGGGCAGGATTCATTCTGGCACGATGCTCCTGTCACAAAAATTAAACCTCAACAGGAAGCACTTACAGATATAAATAAAGCAGGTGCCTGAGTTAAAGGTCAAATTTAGTAACGCATTAATCAGCACAAAATCTCCACGATCAAGCGAAATTTCGCGTGATCGCGGAGATTCTTTGCCATTTTGCGAAAGGCACTTTTGCAAATTCCGCCCACCCTTAGTTTTTAGTGATGCGTTGAAAGGCAATTGCCAACAATACGTCTACATTCTTGGTGCTGGAGGTATAATTCTCCCAGATAGGAGATAAGCTACCTAAAAATAAATGTGTAATAGAGAAAGCGAAATTGGAATTAAAGATAGAGTTTATTTGACCCCAAACAGATGTCCAGAATTTAAGTAGGTAAGGGCAAGTGAAAAGCAGGTGTTTTAAATCAGCTAGTGGAGAGGAGCAGGACCAACAAATATCAGGTACTGTATCATGACATTTATGTAATACGACCGGGTGTATCAAAAGCCTATTATAAATAAAAAATAATGTTTGCGTGACATATGCCGCTATAGAAGTTTTCCTAATTTTTCACCATATTTTATTCCATAAAGAAGAAGGCCAGTCAACACCAAGATCCTCCTCCCAAGACAGTTTGACTTTGGTCTTTGATCTAACGAACTGCAAGGATCTTATATGGGTATAAATACTGGAAGCTTTGGGAGATGAAAGAAGAAAGGCCAATAAATTGTTAGCCGTGGGTGTTATTGGTTGTGTTTGAATTTGAGTGTGCATTTAAGAGGGCCTGAGAGATTACGTTATATTTGGACTGGAAGGAAGAGGGCAAATGAAAAAGATGACTAGCCTCAGAAAAAGACAAAGGTCTATTTTGAGAAAACAATTGATGTGTCCAAATCAAACCTTTGTTTCTCCAGGATTTACAATAAATAGGTTTCCCGCCAATTAAAATAGATGTGTTATTCCATAAAAAAGACTCAAAAAAGGAATCTCGATTAGACAGAGATGGGGATGGAAAAAAACCCAGAAGTTTGCAAGTATATTTAAGAATGGGAGTAGATAGAGATGGTGATCTACGGGTAAAGGAGAGAAATTCCTTAAAAGAGAAGGGAGAGAGAAAGGAACGTTCAAGTACTACCCATAAAGTACAGTCCTGCGATGAATCAGAGAGCCATCTCGAAGCTTGGCGAAGTAGGAAAGATCGATGATAAGTGGGGAAAACAGGATAGTTAACTCCACCCAAAGCTTTAGTTTTTGTTAAACGCAACAGGGACATGCGAGATGGGTTTTTGTTCCACAGAAAAGATAATAAGATAGAATTAATTTTTGTGAAGAATTTTGAAGGAATGGGGTCAGACATATTAGAAATGGTGAATAAAATTAGTGGAGCCAGCATCATCTTAATGGTATCTGGACGACCCCACCAAGAGAGAAATAACGGGTGCCATTTAGTGGTTAGAGAGGAGATTTTGTGTAAACATTTCTCCATACAGAGAGATAGTGTTGTTGAAATTAGAGGAGTAAAATAAAGACCCAAGTATTTAATGTGATGTGAGTTTCAAGCAAAGTTAGAAGAGCTAAAATCATCCTTAAATGTATATTTATGAAGAGGCAGTATTTCACATTTATCACGATTGAGTTTATAGCCAGACACAGAGGCAAAAAGTTCCACTTCTTGTAAGAAAGCAGGGACAGAAGATTGCGGATCAGTGAGAAATAGCAAGATGTCATCAGCATAAGCTGTTAACTTAAGTTGAGTGTCTGTAGTTTTAAAACCCTTTTGTCAACATTTTGGCGAATTCTGAATAAAAAAGGTTCCAGGGATAGATCAAAAAGGAACGGAGATAGTTGGCAACCCTGACGTATCCCTCTTTTTAACTCAAAATAAGGAGATGAAGTACCATTCACAAAAACGGCTGCCCATGGATTGGAATACAGGATAGAAATTAAAGAAATAATTTTGGAGCCGAAACCGAACCATTTTAACGAGTGAAAGAGGTACGACCAATTTACACAATCAAAAGCCTTCTCTGCATCCAATGCTATTGCAGCTAGAGAATGGCGACGGTACGGAGCATTTGACAAAATATCGAAGAACAATCGAGTATTATCAGAGAGGAGACGGCCCCCCATGGGCAGCCAATCTGACCCCCACAGAGGGGGATGGCAGCGGAAGAGTTTCCACTGCCACCCCCGAGCCCCCCTCAGCGATCCTGTGATGTCAACGCACACACAGCGCACCGACGTCATCAGGAAGCGCTGGACGCCTGAAAACCATTTGTTTCCAGGCGTCCAGGAGAGGAGCACGTAAGTTTTGTGCTCCGGTGGGGCAGAGGGGGACATCGGATTACATTGAGGCTGGTTTATTTGGCCTTTCTGTCCCCGGGGGGGGGGGCAGAAAACCCAACTAGGCACCAGGGATTTAGTTTTGTGTGTAATGGAGGTTGCTTCCAAGGGGGTAACATTTGCTTAATGTTTTTCTGCCCCTCCTGGGGACAGATCTTCCCCTTTGTTTTGCCTTTCTGCTCTAGACAGGAGGGGAGAGGCAGAAAACCCTACTAGGTACCAGGGATTTATTTATTTTTGCAAGGGGGCACATTTCTTTCTGCTGTTTTCTGCCCCACCGGGGGTCAGATTGGCCTAGCCGACAACCTCACCCGATCCCATTTTTCTCAGCCCTATTTGAAGGCCCATCTAGCAGATTGACTATCTGGGTAGTGACATAGCGTGTTATAATGTTAATTGTTTTTTTTGTGAATTTCAATTGTAATGCTTTAATTCTCCCTTTTTGTTCTAGGTCAAGGCTTTTGCTCTTTAGACTGTTCCAGGTTGTGGTTTTGTTACTGGTGGCTCTGTTGTTTGTGTAGTTGCATGTGTTTGGTAAGAGACTTTTTTTTGTACACTGTAAATGAGTTTCATTTCTCTGCATGAATTTGGTTTTTGCAAATGCTGTAATAATAACAGTATGTTTGGCTTCTGTTGTTTAAGTGTCAACAACTTTTTGCATTTGTGCTCGATGTGTATTTTGTTGTCTTGTGAGTAATTCGTTTTGTTTTTTTCTTTCTAGTGGGATATCGTTGTTTCTGCAGAGTAGGTGCTGGTGAATGTAGCTATCTCTTGCAAGTAAATTGTATAGCTTTTGAGTATATAGATCTTTGGCTAGATTGAAAGATCGCCACTTTCCCTATCACATTCCTCCCACACCATCAAAAGACTTTCCCAGTAGGAGATGTAGAGTCTGTTGGCGAAGAGGTACACGGAAGGAGACTCGTATGTACTGCCCCGAGTGTCCTTCTAACCCTGGGCTGTGTGTGCCTGCTTGTTTTAGAATGTACCACACGCAAAAGAGTTTTTGGGAGCAGCCATGAGTGGTAAAGTGAACTGCCTGGTTTCTATTGTTTTATATTTTTTGTTCAGTTTCAAGGTTGGCATTTGTGCAATGTATTTAGTTTCAGATTTTGTGTTAGTTGATTTGTATCTATTTGCAATTTGTTCCCAGAAGTTGTATGAAAGGGGTCTGGCCCTGCCCTGCCTCTTCCTGTCGATGACTGGCAAGGACGGGCCTGCCCTTGGCCCGGAATTCGCCCAGGCACGGCCCGCATGTGTCCCACGCCGCAGTGACGTTAGGCGCTTTTTCAGCGCGCTGCCAGTGACACAGCCTCCCTCCTGAGGAGCAAGGAATCCTGGGACTTGGTGTCCCCAGCAGCAGCATAGGACCTCAGGGCAGCTGGAAAGTGTGCTCAAATAGCGGATTCTGATGCTGTAATCAAGCCCCACAAAGAAACAAGGGTGTTTCAACTAGCCATACCGCTGTCTGGTGTTCCCACAAAAAAGCAACCCTGCCAACGAGAAATGCTCCAACAAAGGGGCCTGCAACCATACCTTGGTACTTATCGGTACCATCACTGTGCAAATGGGCTGACACCTAGGTTGTTTGTGGGGTTGGCTTGTGTTAGGGACCTAGAGCTATGCTAAGCAGCAAGACCCAACTCACCTCAAGCACCACAACTCCACAGAAGGCTCCTGAACTGATGTTGGTACGTCCCACACTCACCTGTCACTTCACTACGACACACAAACACCAGATTCATTCCAAAAGTTGTGGGTTTGCCCTATGACCTGCACATCCATTCACAACAATTTTTTAACTGTATCATTAAATGAAAACACTTTTTTTTAGGGTGCTCCCATGGTGTCACAATACCCACGCACCAGGGTATGCTTCCACTAGGACTGAAACAGCCTAGAACAATATTGAACCAAAATACACCGAAGCTCGCGAGTCAGAAGCGTGTTGCTGCCAGTTACGAGGAGCGGAGAAAACAGAGAGATGGAGAGAGGATTTATCAAGGTCCCAAGTACAGAGCAAAGTGACATCGTGAAGTGTATCCCTGAGAGGAGATGCATGTATTTTTAAGAAGTAGACACCACTGCCGGTCTGATTGACAGTGCACCTTATACATTCGTTCTGGAAGAATCAGCACTGAGGGTAGTCAATACTATACGTTTAAAATCAAGGAAATTAATTCAACCTTCATATCCCAGCCTTGAGAAAGCCCAGGGGGGCGAAACGTACGTCGGCTGCTGCTGTTTTCTATGTTTAAAGAAATTAAATAAAACAAGCAAAAGGACCTGATTCAAGACTCTTTGTGGACTTCTACAAAAAGGATATTGATCTATGGGAATTGAACCACACCGTGTGGGAAAAAGACTTTACTCATATATCGATTCTCTTTGTACTGTTGGATAATAGTTATAACTATTTGGTGTGCTTCGATGTATTTTGCTTCAACACAAACACCAGATGTACACTCATATGTACACCCATATGTCAGGCTTTGATGAGGCTCTAGTCTTGTGCACTATTCGATTGTGTGCTGCATACCACAATGAATCATGCTGCCCCCCCTATACTTTGCTAATTGCAGGCACCACCTGCCATGAATAGTGAATATTGAAAGTACTGTGCAGCTGAAAGAAATCCTTAAACGGGAAAGAACAGTCTCCCATTTAGTGGGGAAAAAACATCGTGCAAGGACCCTGGCCTCAGCATTGTGCACCATGAAGAGAACATACCCAAGAAGGAAAATGTGATTATTACACTCAGAAACACTGGGAGAGGCTGTTCCACTGAAAACTCCCAAGCCGTATTCCGCATTAGCCTAAAGAGCAATAGTACTCCCCTCACCCCCTCCATAGTATGTATAGTATAATGTTATATGTGAACTAAGTGAAATATTTATTTTACTAATAGTAGTAAAAACATTATTTCGGCCATGAGGCAATAAAAGTACAGGTAAAAAAAGCAAAATGCACAGCTTAGCGGCAGTTGAACTTCTTCTGGTATCAAATTGCCTGGAGAAACAAATTGCAATTATAGGAATGATTTAAAAAGAAGACCAAATGACATTCAAATAGGTACGTTATGACATAGCGCCATATGGCACTAAAGTGCGAAGGGGCATATTAACAAGGGCTTTATCTCCGCTTTTTTGGCTTTAGAAGCCAAAGAAGCGGAGATAAAAATATCGCCCTATCAACAACTGGGTGCTAACATGCAAAATTGCATGTTAGCACCCTTTTTCACTACGCTTCCCATTGCATCTCTAATGAGATGCAAAGTGGGCGTTCCAGAGCAAAATAATAGGAGAAATGTCGCTAAGCGACATTTCTCCTATTATCAAGCTTCACGCTAACCCTGTTAGAGACAAAAAAAGCAGCGCTAACCATGGTTAACGCTGCTTTTTTACGTCTGCTAATTTTCAGACTTAGCCATGTAATCCAATGGGAGGTGGATTACATGGCTAAATCCACCATGGGCTATCAACAAGGATATCCCTATACTTGTAGTTTTATCGCTGCATTACCAGCGATAACCTCCCAAAATGCCGCTATCGCTGGATTTTTTATCGCCTAGGCGGTTAGTGTTGTTAATAACGCGATAACCAGGCGATATTATCCAGCGATAGCGGGCGGTAAAAAAATTAACCCTAAGCGCCCTTAGCGTTAATTTTCCCTGTTCCTTGTTAATATGCCCCCAAGTGACATAGAATCATTATACAACAAAATACAAGCTGGAGTAAAAGGACAAGCATAGCATCTAGAGAAGTAAGGAGAAGTACAGATGAGGAAAAACAAGTAAAAAATTTCTTGCAGAATGTCATGCTTAGAACCAAGGGGCATATTATCAAGCCAGGCGATAAAGTTATCGCCGCTTTAGCGGCAGAAAACCGCCGCTAAAACGGCGATAATGGGCTTGATAATATGCTCTATGGAATTCCAATTGAAGCCCATGTTAGATGTGAAGGACATCTAACATGAGCTTCAATTGGAATTCCAAGAGATCAGAGCTGAGTGGTAATAACTTTCAAGTGGAACTTACTAAGTAGAGGAAAAGGAGAGCAAAAACCTTATTTCAGGGGGTCGTTCCTACCAATATGACAGTTCATCTAAATGTCTGGGCTTTGTTTGAATAAGGGCCAGACACTAGCAGTAGCGACTGTAAAGGTAGGCAGAGATATGATGTCGTTCGAGCAGTGTCTAAGGTATGCAAGCTTAGTAAATGACAGATTTGATTCTGCGATAAGTGCCATAGGAGTTTTAAGCAAACAGTATAATAAAAAAAGTACCCCTAAAAATAGCATTACATTCTCGAGATACAGTCGGTAAAATTCGATATAAAAAGATAAACGTCATTGCAAGTAATCATAAATTCTAGACATTGACATTGTTTGTACAAGGCAAAGGTGGGTGACCATCACTTTAGTTTTGTAAAGTGTTACGAACAGAAGAGGCATGTGAAGTGCCGGTGCAAAGAGTAGAGCCCAGCAAAAAAGTCAGGGTGCCTCTCAGTGTGAAGTATATAGTGGGTAGTAGCCCACAGCTGTATCCCTGGGTCGATATGGCCTTCCTCTGTGTAATCCACATCCTGTCTTTTGCAAGGGACCAGGCATATAGGGGCTATGGTCAGATCTCAGTATTCGGAGGGCCACATTGTGTTGACGAGTACCCAGCCGCCTGCAAACTGGCTTCATCCAAGTGGATTGAGAGCGGTCATAAGCTGTGCAGGTGAATGAGACATGTGTCATGGTTTCGTTAGTGGTTTTGCAGCCAGGGCAGTCTAAAGTTGTAGGTGATGAGGAGGTTCAATTGGCTGTGAATATTTTAAGTGGCAGAGATCCCACACTGAATTGGATATAGAGGGGCAGCCCCCTGCGCCACCATTACGTCACTTTTTATGACATACTGGTGGTGCAGGGGGCTCCTCCATATTTACAAAGACAGGAAACGCCACCCTGCGTGACTTTTCCTCTCCTTGTAAATACGGCCCCTTCACACGCAGCACTTTGCGTTTAAGGGGCGTTCCGTGGGTGTTGCTGTGGGTGTTCCCATGCAACACCCATGGAACAAGACACATCTCCAGATTTACGAGAAATCGTAAATCTGGAGATGTGTCTGAATACTGTGTCACCCTAGAGGGGGCGTAGTGAGGCACAACAAGGAGAATTTTTTTCATTTCTCCTCGTTTTTTCCTCTTTCAATGCGTGCTGCATTCTACAGCACGCATTGAAAGAGGAAAATGCCTGTATTGAATGTTTTTGCGCAGGAAGGTGCCCCTTCCTGCACAAAAACAATCTCCCCACAACACAGGCATCCTTGCACCATGGTGCAAGGGTGCCTGCAGCTGCGCATAACTGCAGTTTGTGCGCCAGTGCAGGGGGAAGCACAGAGAAGCGGAAGTGCTGCAATGCGTCGCAGCCAAAGTGCTTGTGTGCCATACTGCGGCACTTCCTTGTAGATATGCCCCGGAGTTTCCGATCCATGGAGTCTCCATAGATTTCTTTTCCTAAAATAATAAGCATTGACTAGATGTTGATTTATTGACCTATACTGGTTGTCTTTTTAAATCCTGAGCCTCTAAGCCAACTTTACGTCTCTGAATAAGCTTTGCACTGCTCACCTTCACTACCCTGAAGGTCAAATACTAAATGGTTGTACTTGGTGCCAAGCTTAGGGTCCAACAGTAAGGGTAAGACTCTGGACTTCAGTAGTAAACTGCTCTGAATGATTCATTCTGAGCCCCATAACCCTTGACTGCTCAGGGAGTCCTCAAAAAGATCCCATAAGCGTGAAACCTTTTCTGGGAGCGAACAATATGTTTGGCTTGGTGGCAGAAAGGCAATGAGATATTAATTATAGGTCATCAACTCGTAGTTATCTTAGAATGTGGTATAGAGGAGTGAAAAGCAGAGGACTGCAAGTCCAGGCTGGGGTCTGGATGATGGACATGTTGATACTAAATAAGGTCAGAGTCTGTGGAAGCTCATTGATGGTGGTCTGTTTCCAGCCAACCTGTCCTGTTCCCAGGAAGAGGTGACGTGACCTCAGAAACAGAAAGGGTTGATTTTCAAGGGGAGAACCCTCATCTACATAGGACAAGCCCTGCATGGCTATAAAGATTTCTACACAGTGATACTGATGTCCTGTCATCTTGGAAGACTCTCAGATCCTGGCTTCCTGGGAGTATGTGCAATATAAACAAGAGTGCAAAAGAAGGCTAGCTGAGATGTGGGAATTGCCTTAATACTCATTCACAAATCATCATTAATCACTGGCTGATGCATACTGTAAAACTAGCTTCCTATAGGCAGCATGGCAGCACACAAATTGATCTGGAAGAAGTTTAAAAGAGGAAGAACGTATTGCCCTGTCTGGCTTTTTGAACGACTGAGGCAGTGGGGAAGAACAGTTTGCTGATAATACTTTGTTTGCCCATTTTGGGTACAAGGATGGCCTCCCTTGGCCACTTTTGATAATGCACCCAGACTAACATTGACTTTAACAACCCCATTTTTCTATGTACGCTTTTTGAAATTTCGTTTAAAAAATCATACTTTCTTATAACTCCATTTTTTTTTCTTTTCATTTTGGTTTTGAGTTGTTAATTAAGGTGTCTTTATTTTTTACTAATGGTTCATGATTTTTACTGGTGTTTAATGTTGTTTTGAGGCTGCATAAATGCTTAACAAGCATTTTTCTGGCGAAGAGCTTGCTATTGTGTGACATTTGCTGCAAGGTGTTAAACACACGTTAAGTCATTAAAGCCGAGTTTTGCATTGAAAATGAAATGAATGGTACCTTAATGTATTATTCCTGAATCGTCACTGCAATATTAGATTAGCATTAAAAGGCTGACAATATGAATAAATGCCATAAATACTACAGCCATTAGTCACCAAGAAAATACATTCATATTGTCTATTTGTTATAAAAATATCTTGCATTCCCTTACAGGGTCATGATTGGGATTTTATTGAATCATTTTTTCATAAAGATTTCGAGTTACGTTAACAAGCGAACCCTTACTTGGATTTGAGATTTAATAGAGAGGTAAACCTTACCTGGAGAGTATGGTACTTGGTGGTTATAATTTGGCATAATGAATGACTGTTACCTCATGCCTTGAGTACTGAAAGCTAATTCAGCCTTATGAGTTTAAAGAAAAGTTTATTGGAAATAAACATAAGATAGAGCAATAATACAATACAGTATATGTCAATAGTACAAAGTAGAAAAAATATTGCGTACAATAAGGAAAGAAAAAGTAAGAAGGGGAGAGAAGAAAAAAGAGATAGGAAGGAGAAAGAAGGGGGGGGAGGAGGAAGTGTAAACAGATAGAAATATCATATAATTATATCACTGAAAACGTTGGTCTAATATATAACACGTATATCATGTTGATCTCACTACTACAAACTTAATTATATATTGAGAATAAAGCACAAAGTACAACCATATTTAACTAATTATAATCTAAGGAGGTTTGGAAACTTCTTCTATGACTGGAGTAAGCGATGGCAACGATTGAGCAGACACATTTAGAAAGTTAGTCACAGGTAGCCATAATAAGTCACGTTTAATGGCCAGTGTAATCGGGTGAACATAGGCTCTATCCAATCGATGGTTATAACAAACTCCATACCACCAGGCCTGAAAAGAAACATTTGAGGCATTTTTCCATGATTTAGTAATTTGTTGAAAAGCAACAGCAATAAGTAAATCAATAATGAGGATATTAAGGGAAGTGGAGGAGGACCAAACCTCCGCAACACTACCCAGAAAAATATGGGAAAAAGAAAATGGGATTTGCGTATGAAATAGTTTATTAATTTGTTGCCAAACCCTAGACCAAAATTGATGAATAACTGGGCAAGTAAATAGCATGTGCATAAGGTCTGCAACCGGGGCTGGACATGACCAACAGGTAGAGGGAAATGGATGATTGATTTGATGTAGTTTAGCAGGAGTGAGTAAAAGTCTGTTATATATAAAGAACAGTGTTTGTGTGGTATTTGCTGCCCTAGAAGATTTCCGAAGTTTAGTCCAAATTTTATCCCAGGTTGAAGTGGAAAAGGAAGTAGATAAATCAGATTCCCAGCTAGATTCAACTGCAGATTTATTACGGGGCTGACCAATGAATCTTAATTTGTTATAAATTTGAGAAGCTGAAATGTTCCCTGTTAAGAATGAGATTGGAACTGGAGAGGGAGTGGTCTGCACGGTAAATAGACATAATATCGAAAAAAAAAATATCGAGTAGCAAGAATATCGAGTTTTTAATATCGAATGGACAGAATATCGACTTGCAAAAATATAGTGGTGAAGAATATCGAAAAACAGGTAAGAAATATCGATTGCAATAATATAGTTGTTAAAAATATCGATTTTTTTATAGTGTTTTAAGTGTTAGTATATGTGTTAAAAGTATGTATTAATATTGGAATGTATGTTAGAATATTTTTAAATTATTGAATTTTATGTTTATTTATTTTTTTGTAATTTAATTCCGTAGCGGGTTGTGGGTTTATAGGGGAGTAGGGTGGGAAGTAATTTAATTATAGTACATTAAATAATAATTTATAGGAATTAATAATTATTTTTAATTTAATTTTGCGTTTTACTTCTGTAGCGGGTTGTGGGTTTATAGGGGAATAGGGTGGGAAGTAATTTAATTATATATTATTAAATAATAATTTATAGGAATTATTAATTATTTTTAATTTAATTTTGCGTTTTATTTCTGTAACGGGTTGTGGGTTTATAGGGGAATAGGGTGGGAAGTAATTTAATTGTTATTAGTTAATTATTAATTGGTATTGCAAATTAATTGGTTGTTGATTAATTATTAATTGGTAAATAATTAGTATTAATTGGTAATTAATTTGTATTAATTGTTTAATTGATAATTATGTTAATTGTATTCATTTAATATTTGTAGCGGGCAGTGTGTTTATAGGGGAATAGGGTGGGAAGTAATTTAATTGTTATTAGTTAATTATTAATTGGTATTGCAAATTAATTGTTTGTTGATTAATTATTAATTTGTAAATAATTAGTATTAATTGGTAATTAATTAGTATTAATAGGTAAATTGATAATTATGTTAATTGTATTCAATTAATATTTGTAGCGGGTATTGTGTTTATACGGGAATATGGTGGGAAGTAATATAATTGGAAAAAAAAATTATTTAAATAATTTGTGTATATCCTTAATTAATATATTATAAATTAATTATTAATTGGTATTATTTGCATTTATTAATGTTTGTTATTGAAAAACAATTGTTTGTTAATTAATTATTAATTGTTAATTAATTAAACAAAAATGTATTGGTATTTAAAAATGATCAATTCTTGTGTGATTGGTAATTAATGGTAATACTTGTTTTTGTATTAATAATTAATTAATTTAAAAATAAAAATACATTTATTATTTTCTCTACTATTGCACTTACTTGAGTGGGAATAGTAATTTTTACCCCTACGCTATCCAATGCTTTCCCTATTATTGCACTCTCTGGAGTGTGAATAGTAATTTTTACCCTCCCGCTATCCAACGCTTTCCCTACTGTTGCACTCACTGGAGTGGGAATAGTAATTTTTACCCTCCCGCTATCCAACGCATTCCCTACTGTTGCACTCACTGGAGTGGGAATAGTAATTTTTACCCTCCCGCTATCCAACGCTTTCCCTACTGTTGCACTCTCTGGAGTGGGAATAGTAATTTTTACCCCTACGCTATCCAACGCTTTCCCTACTGTTGCACTCACTGGAGTTGGAATAGTAAATGTTACCCTCCCGCTATCCAACGCTTTCCCTACTGTTGCACTCTCTGGAGTGGGAATAGTAATTTTTACCCCTACGCTATCCAACGCTTTCCCTACTGTTGCACTCACTGGAGTGGGAATAGTAAATGTTACCCTCCCGCTATCCAATGCTTTCCCTACTGTTGCACTCTCTGGAGTGGGAATAGTAATTTTTACCCCTACGCTATCCAATGTTTTCCCTATTATTGCACTCTCTGGAGTGGGAATAGTAATTTTTACCCTCCCGCTATCCAACGCTTTCCCTACTGTTGCACTCTCTGGAGTGGGAATAGTCATTTTTACCCCTACGCTATCCAACGCTTTCCCTACTGTGGAAATATGGATTTTTCTGGTCAGTTATGTCCCCTATCTTGGACCCCAACGGTTCTATGTGCATGTCACAAGTACATGTATGTTCCCTCCAGTTCCAGTTATGAAGACGCAAATACATGTGCGTCCACCGTCAACATGTCCTCTGTCAGATCCGCCATGAATAGGCCGGATATTCCATTCCTAAGTACGAAAGGCCACCGGCTTTATATGGTTCACTTATGCCATTTTACAGTCCAGGCAAGTAGGCCCAGATTCTGTCATCAAACTCTTTTTGCTTTCTGCCTCTGAAAGCTCCAGTTCGAGCCTGCATCTGTGACCATGAACTTTGTCTCATTCTCTGCGCGGCTCACGAAGCCTGACATCAGCCTATTCTCTGCCAAGAACTGTATTTCACCTTCGAATTATCTGCTTCCCCCTCAGCCGATGCATTCCTGCCTAGTAGTTTAAGTAAACATTCTTCCAGTTACCAAGCAAAGGGCCCGGCTTCTCTGTCCTCATGCAAGTAATTCATAGTCCTGTCACCATGGAATATTTCTACCCCCTCGCATTTAGTGTAGACACTTAGACGCTTGTACACGCACGCACAGTCAGTATAGAATAGATTCTGTCCGAGAGTCCTTCTTTTATGGATAACATAGTTCTTTAAACATAGGATGTTAGATATGATTTGGGATTAGGTTGACTTGACCCCCCAGACTTCTTGTCTCCACATGTAGAGCTAAATGTCAAGTCCCCTTCACCCCCTAGTTACACGTCAATTACACGTCATGCTGCTGCGCGCGCATCTATGCCAAGTATTATCTTATAGATCCACCTATAGGTGACATCACAACCAATTATGTTCCTTTTTACTCCTTGTTCCACCCATTTTCGGTTACGCAGACAACTCGTCATTTTCCTTATCAATTGTTACGCCTACTGCATTCGCTTCATTGTAATGTATGTACTATAAAAGTCATTTCATGTCAATAATGTATGTACTTCACTTCCTGAACCCCCGTGGTGATGGAACTTGGAGCATCCGATTATAATCGATTATTGGAATAAAGCCCATTCCGAACCTCTAATACCACGGATTCTGCCTCTCATTTTACTGAGCTATTTTATTATGTTTCTGTATCAAATTCAGTCCTGGTAAAGGAAAATTATTTACCACATGAATGGCGCCCGAACAGGGACACTTTCTCATCTCACGCGCCGGCGGTGAGTTGCAGGCCCGGTCCCCTGCCACAGCTGGACGGACAATAACGCGTACCAGCAGGATTTCCTGTATCTCCCTCCGGTCAAGCGGGGGCGACTGAGACTGCGATCAACACCCAGACGAGGCGGTGAGAAGTGCGAAGTATCCCGACCAGAGCCTAGCTGAGAGAGCAAGATCCGAGGTATACAGAGACCCACCAGTTCGAAGTCAAGTCCAGTGTCCGACGAGTCGAGTCGAGTCCAGTCCGGTTCAAGTTCAAGTTACCGAGGCCTTCCGTTTCCGAAGCTACCCGGTGAGTACCATTGCTGGGGAGGCATTTCTGACGTGCACATAGGTTGTGCCGGTCAAGACGGGTTTGGGTACACAAATCCGGTCTGCACTGTTTTAGCAGTGTATCTGTACTGTTTAGCAGTATATCAAGTATTCCGAAGTATCAAGAATTAAGCTTGGTGATTAGTTATGCAGACGATCATCATTGTTGTTTCAGTTAAAGGTTTAATGTTTAATGTTTAATGTGTTTAAAAACGTCCTGCATATTGTGGTATGAATGACTGTTCATTATCGTGTTTATTGTATTAAGTCTGTTCAAATTCAAGTATCAGGTCAGTTGGTCAAAATCAAGTATAAGGTCAGTTCTCAATATGCCGCTCTTTTCGAAATTAAGACAGATCACTACGAGAAAAGGGGTTCTCGAAGAAGCCGTTCCTATTCCTCCTAGGGACACTCCAGGGCACTTTATGTATCACAAACATGGCTTAGACGCTATATTATTTCTTGATTTATGGGTAGACTACACCAAGGGATTACCAGAAAGTCAGAGGTGGCCCACAGCGGGAACCTGGGATGCAGAGTGCATCATGAAAGTTGAGGAAGAGTTATGGAAAAGGAAGGTCAGACAGTCACAGAAAGACGCCGTTGAGTTATGGCGTAAAGAATCTCATAGACGCACAGAAAAAGCACGTAGACAGGAAGAAAAGAATAAAGAAAGTTCAAATAAAGTTCGAGAGAATCTATTAATTGAGGAAGGGATCCGAGTGAAATCAGAACAAGTAGATAGGCAAAGAAACGCCCTTATGAATGGTATGTATCCCCTTCTGGCCGAAGGATTACCTAAGGCTACTCCAGAAATACCGAAAGACTTGCCACCCCCATTGTTCCCAATAAAGGTACATCCTAAGGGGCATCCTAGAACCGCAGAAGATGTTTTTCTTTCCTCATATTTAGATGACGCAGCTCCCGAGTATGCAAATTCCGCCCCACATAGACCGCATATCAGGGAGGTTCAACGCCAAGATCCAGTGCCCGTATCCCTACAGCAACAAATCGAGTCACAAGTTCCGGCAGGCACATCTGTTTCTGCATCCGCTCCTACAGCTACTTCTATAGCTGTGTCCACACCTGTAGTTGCTGTGTCACGTTCGACGAATCCTTTCACGCCCGACACCCCAGATGGGGCTACGGGAGGTGCTAGCAACATTTTTTCTACGCCACCCAGAATAAATAAACTTACTTTTCAAGAGTCAGCACATCCACGTACACCGAAACTCATAAGTGCCCGTACGCTGAAGGAACTTCTTATAGATTGCAGATATGACCCTGTGCCCGGTAAAGAGGACGAAATGACCCTGGCATCATTGCGTATCAGACGAGCCGCAGTGTATTTAGGAAAGTTACCAGGAATGACTGAGCATCTAGATAAAATATATCATTTTGTCCAAACAGGGCGAGATCCAGAATGTATTAACAGAGCTATGGAATACCAGAAAGTAGAGATACAGGGGGAACTGTTACGTTTCCTCATAAACTGTGTGATCAGAAATCAAGACCGACCGGGGGTAGACCCGGAAGCAATGAAAATTCTTACAAGATGGAGCCAGAATATATCAGAAGGGAGACATGATAAACAGAATTGTATAATAGCCATGTGCTGAAAGATCCGTAAAGAAATAGAACGCCTACACGAAGAGAGATTAGAGGTAGATGAGTTCGAACAAAGCGAGGAAGAAGGGTCAGGACTGCCCACCGGACAGTCGGACACCATAGCCTATGTAGGTAGAGGAAGATCTTGTAATAGTAATAGATGTCTTACTGACTCGATACGTCCGATATGTCCAGATAATAACAGGAATTTCCAAATACCTATAATTAATATAAGGTCTAACGAGCATTCGTTCCAAACCGCCGACAAACTACTCCAAGAACGAAGGGGTTATCATTTTCTCGATTCTATGGATGAACAAGATTTAGCCAGGGCAGCTGTCCATTGGGTGGACAGTCCCGGAAAATATAGTGATGATACAGTAGCACGCACATTTTTGAATCTCACCCCAGACGAACAGAGGTTAGCTGGGATTTATATGATTCAACAACTCATTATACTATATCGGAGTCAGCATTCGGACCCTGGTCCCTTACCTGACATATTGACCGAATTGCTTATGAATAAATGGAGAGGTTCAGGTACTAAATTAATTAAAGAAATTCTAGAATCAAGAAAGCAGTATATTCTTTTTGTATGTTCAGACCGTGTCTCATTGCCCGTCAAGAAAAGAACCACGTATCACATGGATAGACAGAATCCCTTACGAGAAGTACACCCAATAAAAGGCGAGGACAACGAGTTTAAGCGCGTATTTGTATATACGCCCATATCAAAAATAGAATTGTTACAAATGAAAAAAGTGGTACCCAGTCATGACAAAGATCCAGCGGGTTTTCACCGAGAAATTAAAGACATGCTACTCATGGGAGAGTATACCTATCCCGACATTATGACAATATTAAAGGTATTGATGCCTGCTGGTATTTATGAGAAACTCAAGGAAAAAGAGTGGGAGGTAGGAGACCAAAAGATAGAATGGTCAGTGTTAGAAGCAGAAGAAAAGGCCCGAACTGCAGGAGCAGGACTTGGGGATAAAACTAAAGCACTGCCAGGTTTATTAGTACAGGTACTGCCACGTTTATTAACTACGAAAAAGGAAGATTGGGGTACAATTTCAGCCTGTAAACAGAAGCAAGATGAAGACACTAGTGATTACTATGCCCGATTTGAAAAATGTTTTGGTATAAATAGTGGCATAAAAGCAAGTAGCGAATCATACCCACATCTGTTTGTAACAAAATTAGTAGAAAATGCCCTGCCCCCAGTAAAGAATAGAGTATTAAAATTCGAGAGTACCTGGCAAGGTAACACTCCATCACAAATGTTACAAATGTTACAGTACCATCACAATAGAATTAGAGAGGAACAAGAACATGAACACAGACGCATGAAAGACACGAAAATGAAAATGCTAGTTTCCCAGACAGTTCCAGCTGAAGGACATAAAAAGGGTATGACACATTCCGATTCAGCAGGACCTGTAAAAGGGACATGCAATTATTGTAAAAAGCCAGGTCATTACGTACACGATTGTCCAGTTTTAAAACATAATATCAGCATAGGTAAAACACAAGAAAGATCACGGCCATTTAGACAAGAGCAGAATGAACAAGGAGCCCCGCAGCATGCCCAGGCCATGCCAGCCGCACAACAGCCAGTACAGTTTGTGCCAGCTGCACCACCGTTGCCTGTTGCTGCCACACAGACAACAACACGACAAATGTATCAGACCGCACAGTATGAATATCCTGAGTATCAACGTTACGCATGAACTAGCCTAGAGAGGGAAGTTGACTTACCCCTTATTGAAATCCCAGTAGATCAAGAAGGACCTTATGTACATAGTGAATTATTAGGCCAAGACAGAAAATTTCTACTCGATACAGGGGCAAGTCGAACGACCATAAAACGTAGTGAAGTTCCAGGGGCACCCCTCTCAGGCTCACAGAATATTTCCCTTGGTTTTTCAGGAAAACCTATTGTTAATGAAGTATCACAGCCACTGCCACTTACGATAGGACCTCTGACCCGAACTACAGATTTATTGCTTACTAAATCATGTCCAGAAAACTTGCTAGGAATACAAACGTTGAAAGCTCTAGGAGCCATAATATGTTGTTCTCCGGAAGGAGTAAGGTTGTTTTTACGTGATTTTAAAGGTCACTATGTGTCTAGAGACATGGATCCCCGACTACAGACATTACCTACACATCTATGGGCACAAGGCCCTACTGATGTTGGACGCATGAATATTACACCATATCGAGTCACATTAAAGGCAGGAGTGGTGCTACCACGAATGCGACAATACAAGTTACCACCAGATGCTGTAGTGGCTTTACTACAAATCATTGACGAGCTCATTGCCCAAGGAGTAGTCGTGGAAACGGACTCCAATGTATGTAATTCACCGATAATTCCGATTCTTAAACGAACAGATCCTAAGGCCCCGCCAGTCTATCGATTGGTTATTGATCTGCGCGAGTTAAACAAATGCATTGTGCCACAATTCCCTGTGGTCCCAGATATCTCGTCATTACTGACAGCCATTGATTCCGAAGCAACATTCTTTACTGTAATTGATCTCAAGAATGCTTTTTTCAGCGTCCCAATAGATCCGGAAAGCCAATATTTGTTCGGATTTAGTTTAAATGGGCGTAGCTTTAAATTCTCACGCGCACCTCAAGGATTTACAGAAAGCCCCAGCATCTATAGCCAAGCACTGAAACGAGAACTCGATAGTATCCACATGCCAGTTAACACTGCTCTGCTCCAATACGTCGATGATTTACTGATCACCGCAAGAAGCGAACCAGAATGTGAAAAAGCATCACTGACAGTTTTAAAATTTCTAGCCGAAAAGGGGCACAAGGTGTCCCCTTCTAAGCTGCAATTCTGTGTCCAGCGAGTTGTTTATCTTGGACACTCGCTGTCCAAGGAGGGAAGACAGCTTACACCCGACCGCATTCAGTTAATAGCTAACATGCCAATGCCCAAGACACAAAAGGAAGTACGGGCTTTCATAGGCCTCACTTCATACTGTAGACAGTGGATCCCTCAGTATGCATTTCTAGCAAAACCACTCATTCAGTTGACAACACAGGAGGCAGCCACATCGACTGTTCTCCCTTGGACTCAGGAACATACACAAGCTTTTGAAAGCCTAAAGAAAGCTTTATGTCAAGCACCTGTTTTAGCAACGCCATGTTACAGAAAACAGTTTACACTCTTTGTTACAGAACGCGAAGGTACTGCCTTGTCAGTACTCACACAGGAACAAGCAGGAGCACACAAACCATGTGCTTATTTTTCTAGTACATTAGATCCCGTAGCTCAGGCTTTGCCTGCATGCCTGAAATCAGTAGCAGCGACAGCTTTAGCAATCAGACAAAGCGATGCCATAGTGTTAGGACATCCATTGACAGTTCAAGTACCACACGCAGTAGAGGTTCTTGTAAATAGAACGCAAACACAACACTTGACTATAGCGCGACTTACAGGGTATGAACTTACATTGTTTCAGCCACACATAGAAATCAGACGCTGTAACACATTGAATCCTGCCACACTTTTGCCAGTAACCGGAACAGACCCACTAGCTCATGACTGTATTGAAGTTATTGCTATAACGACAAAACCCAGACAAGACTTAACCGATGTCCCATTGTCAGATCCAGACCTGACGTTGTATGTAGATGGTTCATGTATGAGAACAAGTACAGGAGAGTTAGTGGCCGCTTACGCAGTCACAACAGATACTGAAGTCATTGAAACTAATCGTATAAATACTTTGTCAGCTCAAGCCGCAGAGCTCATCGCTCTGACACAAGCCTGTATTCAAGCCACGAATAAAAAAGTCAACATATACACTGATTCACGTTATGCATTCGGAGTTGTACATGACTTCGGCGTGCTGTGGCGAGAGAGAGGTTATTTAACTTCCCACGGTGCCCACATTCAGCACGGACCCCTCATTCATGCTTTATTAGATGCAATACATCGGCCCACTGCAATATCAATTATGAAATGTAAGGCTCATACGAAGGTTACTGATATCATTTCCCAAGGCAATGATCTAGCCGACAGAACAGCTAAACAGACTGCTCAAACTCAAACCCCCGACATGATAAAGACAATAGTCCCGATGCCGACACATTGTATGACAGTTAAAGATCCTACTCTTGACGTAATTGACATACAGACACATGCTACACAAGACGAAATAAAGAAATGGACTGAATTAGGAGGGATCCAAACGGACCAAGGATGGATGATGAAGGAAAAGTCTGTATGGTTCCTTCCTGATTCAATGGTCCAAGTTATAATTAACACTACACATAGTCCAGCACATCTCGGAGAAAAAGCTATGCTAGACAGCATTCAACACATTTGGTTCAATAAACATTTACGAGCAGCCGCAAAGCAAAAAGTCCGTACCTGTATGATCTGTTGTCAGTTTAACCCAGGAAAAAGCGTTCCCGTAGAACAAGGTGGATTTCATCCTCCTGATCACCCTTTTGAAGTGCTCCAGATGGATTATATCCAGATGGAACGATGTCGAGGATTCAAATATGTTCTCGTAGTCGTCTGCGCTCTGTCCCGTTGGACGGAGGCATACCCGGTTTCAGATTACACTGCCCCGACTACTGCCAAACAGTTGGTTCGAGAATTCTTCCCACGATACGGTTTACCACGTGTTGTCTACTCAGATAACGGCCAGCCGTTCTCATCCGAATTAATGAAACATGTTTCACTTCTGTTAGGATATCAGTGGAAATTCCACTGTGTCCGACACCCCGAGGCAGCAGGTCTCGTAGAAAGACATAACCAGATACTGAAAATCAGATTGTCCAAAATATGCAGAGAGAAAGGTGTCGACTGGGTAGTAGCATTACCAGTTGCACTCTTTTACATGAGAATGGTAGCACACTCTCGAACAGGGCTATCCCCGTATGAGGTGATCTTCGGCAGACCACCAAATATGTGGGGGACGCCTATTCCACGCAAAATAACTGATGTTGACTGTAATATGCTGACAGATTACTTGGCTTCCTTGATGTCTGCACTACAATCTTGTCGTTCACAGGTAGCTGCAGCCTTTCCCGACAACACTGAGGTGAAACCCCATGACGTAGTTCCGGGTGATATTGTATTTGTGAGAAATTTCGACCGAAAGACTCAGCTGGAGCCCAGGTGGAAGACACCCAAGTTGGTTCTGCTAACCACAAGGACAGCCGTGAAGATCGAGGGCCGCAAGGGCTGGATTCATTCAAGTCATATCAAGAAATTTCATGGACAATACTCGGGTATAGACATTGTGCCCTGCACTCCCTCACAGACTAATTCAAAACTTCCTTTGGTTGAAAAAACTGAAAATGAACTCTATAAAGCTAAATTGAGGCCTAGAACGTCAGACGGTTTGATTGTTTAAGTCCTCTCCTAGGTGAAGCGGTTGAATCTGTCTCTGACATGTATCCTCTAGACCTGAATCATGGACAGTCGCGAAAAATGATGAAACGACAGGCGTATTGTAAATTACTGCGTAGCCATTGCATAGTGACATTAATAATCTTGTTTTTCTTGAGTCTTTTAATAATTACTGCAAGCATATTGTTGCACATATATTACCCTATTTCTAGACATGTTTATAATGTTACTGCTGAACATTCTTTTAGTGACTTACCTCCGCATGAATTGTCTTATAGACTTGCGCTGCGCAATAACACTTTCATTAGTATGTTACATCATTCCCATCAGACTAGTAATGCCACTAATTGTTGGGTGTGTGGTCGGCTCCCTCCCTATCAGAATTATGAAGGAGTCCTGCCATTCTTTCCACACCCATTTACACATAACGGCTCCTGTGGAGCATGGTTTAGTTTAATCAATTCCATAGATTCAGACACAGCTGTTTACCAAGATCAGTGGGTATGGGGAAATCTGAACCTAGTTTTACTCAAGGTCTGCTACCCTGATAAGGAGGGTCGCCCCAAAAGAACAGGAACTAATCTAGAAAATGAAGTATATGGATTAGGTAATTTTACACCTAATCCCATGATTCTAAATGTCATATCCGAAGTTGAACTAGTCTTACCCACCATGTCAGTATTCCCAGCAAAAGGGGAATTATGTGTAAGAAAGGTTGGTTCCATACATATGGGCCATAGTAAATGCACTACTATAGTAGAATTCAGTGATCAAGGCAAATCTTCATTTAGAGCTTATCACCACTCCTACTTTATATGTGGTCAGACTGCATATATGCGTCTGCCTCTAGACTGGGACGGTACCTGCTACATTGCATTCCTTTTGCCACCTGTTTTTCTAGCTCCTCCGGATTATTACAGAAATATTCATTTAGTACACAACAGAGAGCGGAGAGATCTCCCAATTGTCGATTATACTGAAACAGCATGGGAGAAATACACAGATTTCAATAAAGGCATCTTTCCCTATATAGGTACTGTTACTAATAGTAAACTGATACGTAGATTAACTAGAACCCTTGAAGCAGTAGTGAATGAAACTATTTCCGCCCTAGGCAATTTAACAGAAGAGCAGTCTGCTATGCGGATTGTTGTGCTTCAAAATCGTCTTGTCCTTGACGTCATCCTGGCTGATAGGGGCGGAGCTTGTAGGGTCATCGGATCAAGCTGCTGCGTATTCATACCAGAAAATTCGCCATCAGTATATAAAGCCATAACTCGCCTTCATAAGATTGTAAACCAGATACACCAGAACCCAGGCACTTGGACTTGGTCCAGTTGGTTTTGGAGTGTGATATCAGCCTGGGGATGGAGAGTTCTATCCTTCCTAGGTATTGGCCTTCTCATACTATTCAGTTGCTGTCTATGTCTACAATGTGGACCAGCGATCTGTGGTCTGTGTGCCACATCATGTATTCCACCACCAAGATTTCATTCGTCACGGAAGAAGAAAGAAGAACAAATGATGTTATATTAACAGATCAATGGATTAATGAAGATTGATATCTCTTAACGGGCAAGTAGGGGACAAGGAGGGAATGTGGAAATATGGATTTTTCTGGTCAGTTATGTCCCCTATCTTGGACCCCAACGGTTCTATGTGCATGTCACAAGTACATGTATGTTCCCTCCAGTTCCAGTTATGAAGACGCAAATACATGTGCGTCCACCGTCAACATGTCCTCTGTCAGATCCGCCATGAATAGGCCGGATATTCCATTCCTAAGTACGAAAGGCCACCGGCTTTATATGGTTCACCTATGCCATTTTACAGTCCAGGCAAGTAGGCCCAGATTCTGTCATCAAACTCTTTTTGCTTTCTGCCTCTGAAAGCTCCAGTTCGAGCCTGCATCTGTGACCATGAACTTTGTCTCATTCTCTGCGCGGCTCACGAAGCCTGACATCAGCCTATTCTCTGCCAAGAACTGTATTTCACCTTCGAATTATCTGCTTCCCCCTCAGCCGATGCATTCCTGCCTAGTAGTTTAAGTAAACATTCTTCCAGTTACCAAGCAAAGGGCCCGGCTTCTCTGTCCTCATGCAAGTAATTCATAGTCCTGTCACCATGGAATATTTCTACCCCCTCGCATTTAGTGTAGACACTTAGACGCTTGTACACGCACGCACAGTCAGTATAGAATAGATTCTGTCCGAGAGTCCTTCTATTATGGATAACATAGTTCTTTAAACATAGGATGTTAGATATGATTTGGGATTAGGTTGACTTGACCCCCCAGACTTCTTGTCTCCACATGTAGAGCTAAATGTCAAGTCCCCTTCACCCCCTAGTTACACGTCAATTACACGTCATGCTGCTGCGCGCGCATCTATGCCAAGTATTATCTTATAGATCCACCTATAGGTGACATCACAACCAATTATGTTCCTTTTTACTCCTTGTTCCACCCATTTTCGGTTACGCAGACAACTCGTCATTTTCCTTATCAATTGTTACGCCTACTGCATTCGCTTCATTGTAATGTATGTACTATAAAAGTCATTTCATGTCAATAATGTATGTACTTCACTTCCTGAACCCCCGTGGTGATGGAACTTGGAGCATCCGATTATAATCGATTATTGGAATAAAGCCCATTCCGAACCTCTAATACCACGGATTCTGCCTCTCATTTTACTGAGCTATTTTATTATGTTTCTGTATCAAATTCAGTCCTGGTAAAGGAAAATTATTTACCACACTACTGTTGCACTCACTGGAGTGGGAATAGTAAATGTTACCCTCCCGCTATCCAACGCTTTCCCTACTGTTGCACTCTCTGGAGTGTGAATAGTAATTTTTACCCCTACGCTATCCAATGCTTTCCCTACTGTTGCACTCACTGGAGTGGGAATAGTAAATGTTACCCTCCCGCTATCCAATGCTTTCCCTACTGTTGCACTCTCTGGAGTGGGAATAGTAATTTTTACCCCTACGCTATCCAATGTTTTCCCTATTATTGCACTCTCTGGAGTGGGAATAGTCATTTTTACCCTCCCGCTATCCAACGCTTTCCCTACTGTTGCATTCTCTGGAGTGGGAATAGTAATTTTTACCCTCCCGCTATCCAACGCTTTCCCTACTATTGCACTTACTGGAGTGGTAATAGTAAATTTTACGCGCCCGCTATCCTACACAGAAAATATTGAATATTTTTAATTAATATCACGTTAAGATATATGTATTAATTTTTTTTTTACTTACTTTAATTATTCATTAAGTTTACTGTTATTTAAGTATTTTTAAGTATGTGTCAGTTAATTATATGTATTATTTCATTTATTTAACATTACTTTTAAAACATTTAAAAAATTCGATATTTTGACTAACTATATTATTTACAACGATATTTTGGATTCGATATTTTTGTAATTTCCTGTTTGGAGATAGGACTTCGATATTTTGGCATTCTATATTTTGGCATCGATATTTTTGTAAGTCTATATTTTTGTAGTGGATATTATGTCAGTGATCCGTCTGCACGGAAGAAGTCATACGTTTATCGTATGAACTTTGAGCAGCTAGGGTCAGTAATATATATTTAGGGTGATACGAAAGGGGGAGGGAATAACACGATTGTAGTGCAGAGAAGGATATACAGGTATCGCCTAGAAAAAGCTGATGTGTCCACTTAAGACCAAGATTGAACCAATCCTTCCAAAAAATAGTCCGATTTTTAATCTTAATATGATTGTTATACCAAATCGGAGAACGCAAGAACCTATTTCGGTCATCTAAACCATCTAACATAATAGGATGAAATAGTTTACGAGTATGCATAAGAATGGGGAGAGAAAATTTTTGGGGGGTGTTAGATAAAGACAGAAATTCATCAAATGAGAAAGGGGAAATGAAATGAGATTCAATTTCTACCCACAAAGGCAAAGATAGTAAATCTGTTGCATTCTGAGATAGTAATGCAGAGGAATTCTTCAGGAAGAAGGAAGTATGATAAGATGCAAAGTCGGGAAAATTAACACCACCCAAGTGTTTAGGTTGTTTGAGTTTGGAAAAAGACATCCTAGACTTTTTCTTTTGCCACAGAAATTGCGAGAGAATAGTATATATTTTTTTGTACCAGGATTTAGGAATGTTAACAGGAAGATTGGACAAGAAGAATAAAATTATAGGGACCAACATCATTTTTACAGAATCCAGTCTACCCCACCAGGATAAAAACAAGGGGTGCCATCGCGCTGTAGAGTCGGATAATGTTGACAGAAGATTTTTAAGATTGAGCGCTACAGTATCTTTAATAGAGGGAGTGAACCATAGGCCTAAATATTTAATCTTCGTAGGATTCCAATGAAAGGAAGAAGATACAAAGTCAGCATGGAAACAGTACTTATTTAACGGAAGAATTTCGCATTTATCTACATTGAGCTTGTACCCTGAAACCGAGGAGAAAGTAGAGACTTCTGAATGCAAAGCCGGTAAAGAAGATTGGGGATTAGATATAAATAAAAGAATATCATCGGCATATGCCGAGATTTTTAATTGCTTATCACCATAAGGAAAACCAGTAATGTTCTTGTTCATCCGGATTTTAGATAAGAAGGGTTCTAGGGTCAGGATAAATAAAAGCGGAGAAAGGGGACAACCCTGTCTGACACCTCTGAGTAGTGGGAAAGAAGAAGAAACCAATCCATTAGCCAGAATAAATGATTTTGGAAAAGAATAAAGCAATGAAACATAGGATAGAAACTTAGGGCCGAAACCAAACCAAGTAAGGGTCGAAAAGATAAACTGCCAGTTAACCCTATCAAAAGCTTTCTCAGCATCCAAAGCCACGGCCGCTAGTGAGGAGTGATGGGAATGAGACTTACTAAGTACATTGAAAAAGAGACGAGTATTATCCGAGAGGTGGCGACCTTTAATGAAACCACATTGTTCTTTGCCTATTAAGTTAGGTAAAATATTATCCAGACGAAGCGCAAGAATCTTCGCGAAAATTTTATAGTCCAAATTAATTAAAGAAATAGGTCTATAATTTTTACATAAGGAATGATCTTTACCTTCTTTAGGTAGAAGACAAATTAGAGCCTCTTGAAATAAACCTTCAGAACTCCGGGAAGTAATAAAAAATAGGAATAATTTAAGTAATTTGGGAATAAGTAAATTAGAAAAATGTGTGTAGAATTCTATCGTAAAGCCGTCTGGACCCGGAGCTTTCCCCTTTTTGAGTGACTGAATAGCCTTGAGAATATCTTTAGCGTGTATATCAGATTCTAGAGAAGAGAAATCTATGTTCAAAGAAGAAGGAGGAGGAGAGATGGAGGCTAAATACTGATCAATATCAGATAGAAGAGGTGGAGACTCTGGGGTGTATAATGATTTGTAAAAATTGGAAAATTCCAAGAGAATGTCTTCGTCTCTATGGAGCACAGTATTAAATGAAGATGTGATAAATTCAATTTTGGTACGTTCTTTTTTAACCTTGAGATACTTAGCAAGGAGATTACCAGATTTGTTTTGTGCAGTGTAGTATTTAGCGCTAGATTTAAGCAGATACAGATTTGCAGAGTCAGTAGACACTTTATTAAAAGAAAGCTTAGCGCTAATGAGTTCTTTTAAAATAGATTGGCTATTTGACATGTAATAAAGGTGCTCTAACTTTTTAATTTGTAAGTTGAGTGTTTGAGATGAGAGAGAGGCTGCACGACGTTTTCGTGCAACAAAGGATATGATGAAATCCCTAGAGGCAGCTTTAAAGGAATCCCATATAAGTTGAGGAGATAGTTGAGGAGATTCATTCTCCTCGAAAAATAAGGAGGCAAACTCGAGAAAGGCTGGTGTGAATTTAGGATCCAGTAAAAGGGAATTATTAAACCTCCAGCGTCTGGTCCCTTTAGTGGGAGGGAGTAGGTCCAAACTCAAGGAAACGGGGGCATGATCAGAAATTAATATAGAGCCTATGTCCGCCCGGGAAATATGTTGAAGTAGAGCCTTGGAAATAAAGAGGTAGTCTATTCGGGATTGCGAGGAATGAGCAGGTGAGTAATAAGTATATTCTTGAAGTGTGGGGTGGCAGAGTCTCCAAGAGTCTACAAGAGCTCTTTGAGAAATAGTGGAAGTGAATTGGGAATGTGCAGCGGAGGGGACAAATCTGGATTTAGAATGCCTGTCAATAAAGGAGTCTACAACCATATTACAATCCCCACCAAAAATCAAATATTCGTCAGTACATTGCATTAAAAGAGAAAGAATTTGGGGCCAGAACAGTTTATCGTGTGTAGTGGGAGCATAAACGTTAAAAATAGTGAGAGGAACCTTGTTAATCAGCAAGGAGGCAATAACCCATCTACCATCAGAATCATTGTCCTGCTTTATGAGATGAACATCCAAGCGTTTATGGCAGAGAATGGCAACACCATTGCGTTTTCTTGAGCCCGGTGATGCAAAAACGTGGCCCACCCAATTCCGCTGTAATTTAGTTATCTCAGTATCCTGTATATGGATTTCCTGCAGAAGAGCAATATCTCCTTTTAAATTTGCAACATGTGACAAAACTCGCTGACGTTTGATAGGAGAACCCAAACCTTTAACATTCCAAGATATAATATTTAACGACATTTAAATCTTTATAAACTTAGCAAAAACAATTCGTAAAAGAAGTTGCCATGCATGCAAGCAAAAAACATGTGAAGAATGCAGTAAAATACAGAAAAAAGGCATTATTGTAGCGAGATAGCAATAAGACATATAGAAGATCATAAGATAGCAAAGAAAGAAATGAATTGCATAAGAAGCATAAAAGATAAGCCGAAAATATAAATGGAGCAGAGGAAAAAAGAGAAAAAGAGGGAGAGAGCGAAGATAGTAGGAAGGAAAGAGACAGAACGAAAATAAGAACAATAGAGATGACATACAGATAATAGAAAAAACATACCACAAAAGAACAATCATGTTGGGGTAGGTGGAGCCACGCGAAGGAGGCCAGACGCCGGATGAGAAATCGCAGGATGAGGGGCACACGCAAGACATCATCCAGGAAGAACGAAAAAACGAAGAAGGTAAGGGAACACAGAAACCGCAACCTGTTAAAGGGGAATATAAGAACAATAATTAACATGGGAAGTAACATAACTCCAACATATACACATATGAGAAACCTAAAGGAGAATCAGAATTGAGGGCAAATAAGAAACAAACAATGAGCATTTGGAGCTAAAGCATTCAAGTAAGATCATGGCTTAGAAATGTCCATAGAGACTCCACTACACGAGTTCAGAAATTTTTGAAGCACCTCAGGGTCTTCATAGTTGGTTGTTTTGTTATTGTAAGTTACTTTGAACAGACAGGGATGGAATAAGCCATAACGAGCATTCATGCTGCGAAGTGCTGGTCTCATATCAGCCGTAACCTTGGCATAATCTTGGGCAAAAAAGAGGTTAGAACCATTCCAAGTGATCTTTCCTTTCTGTTTGGCGGCGTGCAAAACCTTAAGGAGGTCAGTATATTCTAAGAAGTACAAAATAACTCCTCTAGGTTTTGTTGAGGAAGATGAAGAATGAGGACTCTGACCCAAATGGTGCGCACGTTGAATATTTAATGGCGGAGATGCTGAAAAACCAAGAAGAGTTGGAAGAAAAGACTGAAAATGAGATATCGGATCAGAACCTTCAAGTCCCTCAGCCAGGCCATAAATGCGCAAATTATTGCGCCTATTGCGATTTTCTAACTGCTCGACCTGTTGTTTGAGGTGATCGACTTCTTTGTGAATATGAGTAACTTGAGCAGCGAAATCTTGAACAGTATCAACACGCTTCTCCAGAACGTCGACCCTTTGTACAGTATGAGACCAGTTATCTTCCAAACTCAACAGACGGGTGTTAGTTTCTTCCATATATGGTTTGAGGGCACGAATCTCCTCAAGGATAAGCTCCAACGAGAGAGGTGAAGAAGAATTGGTGGGAGAGGGCGGATTCGCTTTTCCTCTTTTCCTAGGCATGAAGGAAGCCGATGACGGTATTTTGGATCCTTGCTTGGTACCTAACCGAGTCATAGAGGAAGAAGAGCCCTTCGTAGTAACAGGGTCAACAGGATTATCATCCGCTCCCTCTTGCAGGATGTTAAAAGGGTTAAAGTCCTCCAGAGATGTATCACTGGGTTGCAGAGTATCCTTATGAGCAGTCCGGGATGTTGCCATGACTGAGTTGAGCAAAAGTACCCCACAGCAAAAATTTTGTGAGAGAGGTACAGTAGTAGAGAGTCACTGAAAGCAGAGTAACACCCAGTGCACCTATACGGTTTAGGTATAAAGAAGCGCCAAAAATAATTTCAAGTTATTGTTCAGAAAGGATTAGTATTCAAAAGGAGCGGACAACAGCAGAGAGCGGAGGATTCATATGACTGACCAATTCATACTGTTTTCCTGAGGAGCCCAGTCATTCTCCAGCAACAAGCATGAGAGAACAAAAAGTCAGTCAAGGCAGTATAAAGGCAAAAGATGCGCTCCAATAAGTGTTCCAATAAATTGCCCCAGACTCTTCATTATAGAGATTTTTCGTTGAAGGTCTGCATTATTTGCGGAGAAAGGGCGGCAAATGTGAGGAGATTACTTCATGAAAAAACAAAATGGCGGCCGCGGGTAAATCGCAACCGTCATGAAGTCGAAAAAGTGTCTTCTCGCTCACCATATGCCAGGAATTTGTGCTTGACGACTGGAGCAGTACTTCCAATGAAGTCGGAAGCAATTTCCGCGCTCCGACAGCGGGAGAAAGTGTCCTGGAACAGCTGCGCCGCCTCACATCGCTGCGGAGCTCATCGTAGCGGCGGCCATCTTCTAAGGCGCCGAAACCACGCCCCCTAATTCAGCCTTTTAATGTTAATCTAATTTTAAAGTGACGATTCAGGAATAATACATTAAGGGACCATTCATTTCATTTTTAATGCATTCGTGTTGCAATTGAACGTGTAATGCACTTGTGCTTTATTAATTACAAATTGCACATTGGCTATTTTTATGGTTTTGTGCTGACTCACTTACACGAAGGTGATTCTGTGGAATTGGATGTACATGCAGAGAACATTTATTGAAAACTCTGTACTTTATTAATGCGTTTATACTTTGCTTACTTATTCTATCTCAGCATGGAACTTATGCACAATTTCCTTGTTTTGACTAGTCCCTTGACGCACAAAGGTTATGTATGGGCTTTTATCATGTACATTTTACATGTATTCAAAATTTTGGTATACTACAACAAGACTATATGTATTACTTCCAGTCCTGAAGAAGTCGTAGGGTACATGCCCAAAGACGACGAAACACGTTGGCGTAAGGGAGTGTAAGATCTTATGTAATAAAGGACCGAACAAGCCCAAAGAAACAGAATCTTTTTGTTCCTTTACATTATTGTACTGCTTTGTTGTGATAAGTTGTGTGTGCTTCAGAAATTGTAAAATGCATGGAAACACCAGAAAGAACAAAACTATGAGTACATAAGAAACAAAGAAATATCGGAGAATAGTTCAGTATTATACCACGTGGGCACCCAAATCCAATGCAATGGTTTTGAAGTTCGAATTCTTCTGAAAAAATCATCAGTGAGTTTGACCTAGAGAGGTCCCTGTGCTACTATTCATGCAGCATGTGCTAAGAAGAAGAGAAATATCAGATGTATAGTGGGTCTCTTACCAGATATCTAAACCTCTGGGAACGCGAGAAACCACCAGGCATGAAAAAAGCCGTATCAGTGTTCTAAAACCACCTAAAATCGAAATGAGTTTATAATTCAAATATTTTCTCAAACTCCATTTCATGCTAAGCTAGCATAATAGAAGGAATGTCTTCATATTCCAAACTTAAATGCAATTCGATATTGATGTCTGCTGAAAGATATTTTATGTCTCATTCAGTAATCGCCGTGTGAAACTCCTGATCAAAGCATGTGCAACCTACATACAAGTTGTCTAATCATAACACCTTCCAGTGGTTCTCAAGTACACAAATTATTCTACATGAAAAAGAGAGACAATAAATAAAACAATTAAACTTGAGAAGATGATAAGAAAAGATATGAAACAACATAGCCCAGAAATCTTTTTGTGTCAAGTTCCTTTGAGTTAGTCGAATTCAAAGCATATTCCCTAAGTGCACCTTGACACAGACTGCAGTTAAATATGACCTTCTTCAAAGAGTGGTCAGAGATCTGATATCTATTCATTAAACCTTTAGGGGGTCCAAAGGTATGATTGGAAAGCATCAAAAATCGAGAGACAGGATAGGGCTAGAACCTGCTTTGAGGGCCGATCGTGTTGCTGCTATATTGATGGAAAATCATTGTACCACCCCAACCCACAGTAATAGAAAGGAAGACTCTATTACCTAAGAGGTAGTGTCCATTACTTTTTCCTTTACGGCAATATTCACACAGGGAACAGCTGAAGACACCTCAGATGTCTTGTAGTTCTGTGCAGCTGTGCTTGTGCAAGATAAAAGGGAGGTAAGTGAGTCAAAGCATCCCAATCCAAATAGAGATAGAAAAATGTGTGTCATACTCTTTAATATGCAAAAATGTAGATCAGGTGTACTCATATTGTACGCTATTCTTATAGTTCGTATAAGACCACAAACAATAGTCTTGATAGTAACAGGAACATCATGTGAATTGATGCATAAAATGTGCGCACGCAGTAGGATTTAAATAAAAAATGTCTAGGTTTTAGATGTTAAGTCCGTAACATAGCAATTTTTTTGCCCACCTGCTCCCTGAGAAGGATTGGGGAGCTGGGTTGTGGGGCCGCTTGTGAGTGAGGGGAGGGATACTTTGTTAGACCTGCCCAGTGAGAATAGGATGTCTTATGGCCACATGAAGGAAGCCCTGATGACAAGGTATGGTTTGACCCCAGAACTCTATAGACAGAGGTTTAGGAGTTGCAAGAAGCTGGAGGGAACCACTTGGGTAGAATATGTGTCTTTCTGTTGCAGAGCTATGGAAGGTTGGGTGAAATCTTGAAGACATTTAAGGTACTGTACTGATTGAGGGCCGTGTAGTATACTTGGCCCTGTTGTAAACTAAGTATCCTCTGGAACTTGAATTTGTTTAATCATATCACACGAGAACTAGTGGCTTAAGCATATCTTTTTTCTTTTTATATACGCATCTCATTTGCATTATCTCTTTTTTTTTCCTTCATACAATTCAAAATGCTTTATTCGGTATGTACAAGTACAACCATATAGCAACATACATCAAAACAATAAAGAATCACATTTATGGAAATTAAATAAAAAAAACATTTAAAATTACATCACTATCCATGCCAATATTGTTAAATCAATAAAGTATATCACTTTGTGTACAGAGTTAAATTTAATCATTAAGTACATTTTAGTAATAGTTGTTAAGGGGGGAGTTAATTCAGTTTAGACATTTTAGCAGCAGTTTGTTTGTAATAGAAGTTTGTGCAAATGCCAATACAAAAATAAATACACAACAAACAATGTAACTTAACAGTAAATCACCAGTAGTCATAAAATATAATAGCCAACGGGTGAACGGGGATAACGGAAGGAGTGAATCATATAATAATTGATTTCCTGTGCCAGGTGCATTTTAAAATGTAGGTGGCCACGCGATAGCACACATTCGGGGAAGCCAAGTCAAACAACAATTGTATTGCGGCTCTTGTATTGTATGTCTTATATTCTAAAAATAGTTGCTTCAAATAAAACTTCCTAAAACCAGTGTAAAAATTACAAAAGAGTAAAAAGTGGCAGATGCTCTGTTTAGATTTCCCATCGCATGGGCACAGACATAACCCGGGTTTTTTTACGGTTGGGAAAGCCACCAGATGGTGGACTATACCCAACCTCAGGCGTGCTAGAACAAAGCGATGAGAATTAATGCTAACAAATGTAAGATAAGGTGGGAATCTTGTACTAAGGTTGTACTCCAAATATAATTTGAACGTACTTTGCATTGCATATTCCTTCGTTCTGGTCCCTTTTGCATGGTCCAAGTAAGTGGTTTTAAGGTTACGCTTTGTTAAAACCGATGTTGTTAAAATATCTTTAAAAATATCCTGGCCAAAGAGAATCTTATACCAGGAGTGAATATGTTCTAACCAGGGGATTTTCGAATGCCGATCTAGTTGGATGCAATCCAAAATTACTTCCTGGGTAAACCTAGTTTCTTCTTTGGCCCATATGGACCGCCATAGGGACAAGGGACGCAATGCAATCAGATCTGCGGCATAATTTATACCTAGCTCTCTGTGGGTAATCTCGTTTGAGGCAGAAGCGGGGAGGCATAATAGTCGTTTCAGGTACTTGTTTTCCTCTTGCTGGATGGACAGAGCAATCTGACGATTATATCCCCATATCCCTGCTCCATACAAAGCAGAGGACATGCACCTTGAATTATAGATGGAAATTATCTCTCGGATTCTACGACCCCCCAATTTCGAGGCGAATCTGAAGATGCAATTTGTATTTCTGGTCATCTTCATACCGACACAAGATTGCTCGTTTACCCATCTCCCATCACCTGAAAAGGTGATACCTAAGTAGCAGAAATGTCGGACTGCCTCAAGTTTATCCCCATCTAAAAAGAATGACTTGTTTTTCTTTATTTTCTTACCACAAGTCATAGTCATAGTCTTACCCTTGTTAATTTTGAGCTTTCTGCCCTGAATAAAAATATGAAACTTCTCAATTAACTTTTGCAACCCATTCGCGGTCCTGGAAATCAGGACCGCGTCGTCTGCGTATAGTAGGACGGGTATTTGCTTTCCATTGATGATGGGAGCATCAGCATAAAATTCTTGTAAAAATTGATCAACCTGATTTATAAAAAGGGAGAATAAAAGGGGAGCAAGCACACACCCTTGTCGGATCCCTCTACCAATTTTAAAAAGGGGGGTGCATTCACCATTTGTTCCGAATCTAACCTTACTTGAAAGATTACTATACATTCTAGCCAAGAGGTGGATGATTTCAGGTGGTGCGCCCATGTCAAGTAGTACTGGCCAGAGCAGTGCGTGTTCCACTAAATCAAAAGCAGAACTTAGATCGGCAAAGCACATAAACAAATTCCCCTCCTTGGCTTTAGTGTACTTGCCGATGATAAGTTCAAGGTTCACGCACTGCTCCATAGTTCCTAGACCCCTTCGGAACCCAAACTGAATAGGCGAAAGAACATTGTTGTCCTCGGCCCAGGTCTCTAGTCTCACCAGAAGTATACGACTCAAAATCTTTAACGACGAGTCTAAAAGTGAAATTGGGCGATAATTTCGTGCTTCAGCCCTGGAACCCTTTTTAAAAATCTCATTTGCATTATCTCTTTTTTTTTCCTTCATACATATAGGCCCAAGCTATTCACTTTTGGTTCTATAATGGGCAAAAGAAATCTATGGAGGGTACAGGGGGGGTAAGTGGTTCCACCAGTGGGGCAGGTAAGGATAAAAAGGATAGGAAATTAGCAAAGAAAGTAGCCGGGACTAACAACTGCGTCATGGATAGAATTGACAATCTTATTACAGAATGCAAAGGGATATTGGGAGTTGATCCCCTGGCTCCCTCCGATTCTGTTCAATCGATACCTTTAAAAGAATCTATACCCCCACGCCCTACCGTTACTCCATCAATGTTCCAGCAAACACAACGTAAGGAAACAGTGGCTTGTCAGGAGACAACTCAATCAAGTCCTGCATTACTTCTAATGCCCGCCACCCCTTCCCAACTGCCCATTTCTCTTGCTCAGGACACTGCATGTCACATAGAACCTTCAATTATCTGCACAAACTGATTTGCAATACTGGCCGGGGAGCCTGACTCCAATGAGGAAGTACATCCCCCACATCCCATCACAACTTTGGAGAAGAGCCTAATTGCGATAGATGATAATTGTTCTTCACCTCCCCAGACCCTTCTCCAAACTGTCAAACTGGGGAACAACCTTTACAACGCAACTTTTACAACGCACTACCATTACAACGAAACTGTTACAACGCGAGTGCATTGACAACGCAGGACATTACAACGCAAGTCTTTACATCGACTTGCACTAGATGGCGTGCTAACATTAAAAATAGTGTAGTTTACTCTCCCAAACCTTCCCTACTGTTACGTGGACTGGAGTTGGAATAGTAAATTACACTTTTTTAATGTTAGCACGCCATCTAGTGCAAGTCGATGTAAAGACTTGCGTTGTAATGTCCTGCGTTGTCAATGCACTCGCGTTGTAAAACTTTCGTTGTAACAGCATGCGTTGTAACAGCATGCGTTGTAACGTCATACATCCTGTCAAACTACTTAGAGAGGAGGTTGGGTCTCTGAAAGTAACAATTGAGGAGCTAGTGGCCACTGTCAAACTCCTAGTTTCAAATAACATATTGCATGCTCCAGTTACTTGTGCTTTATCCAATTTGCACCGTACACCAACTTCAGGAGATCAAAAAGACAGTGTCCCGTTATTAGCTCCCACTGTTCCATCGCGGTGACCCGCTAAGGCTCAGCCTGTCAGGTCAGTAGGCCCTCCTGGAATTCCCCCTCCAACATTCTGTGAAAACAACTTTACTCACAAGTAGCTGCAAATTACAGATGGCCAATTAACGTTCCACCCGCTCCACCTTCGGGTTGAAAAACACTTTCTCAACAATGTGCAGAATCACCTTGCTCAACTACACAAGCTCAGACAGTCTTTATGGCCAACAATCCTAAAATTGGCACAAGAAATGAGAATGTCGACTCCCTGATAAACAAATCCATACACTGGTTATGCCATGTTAGGGGTTGCCGCTCGTTCATTAGGGAAGACATAGCCAGAGCAAGGAGATGCACGTCCACTAACCAACTATCGGATTGCATCGAACTCACCCTAACTAACTCGGATCTAGCAGAAAATCTTTTGGCATTAGAGTATAGAACCTGCTCTCCTGACTCCTCATCTATTCAGATCAGGTGCTTCCCCACAACTGCTATGGCTAGGGCCCGCGATAGTGTCAAGCTATTACCCACACTTAGTGGGTCCCCGCTTGAGGCCGTGTATTGACTATGCCAGGCCCATCAGCCTAGGCAGGAATTACAACTCACTATAACCACTAATATTCTAAATGCCCCTGGTACTTCCCGACCAAATGCAACCTTTTTCGGCCCCCTAATTATATTAAAACCTAACACCTATAGCAGCAATTTAGATAACAGCCCAAGAGATCAGGGGGGTGTAACATCTACTAATACTCTTGCCCAATCCCCTGTTCAATCCCATTTGATATATCAAAACCATATTTGCAATAAAAATGTAACATCCCAGCTCAAGATTCTTTCTTGGAATATTGCAGGCCTTTATAGTAAAATGTCGCTACCTGACTGGAACGATCTGATTGAGGAACATCATATCTGCATGTTCCAAGAAACATGGAGCTTAGCCCCATTATACAAATCTGGTTACATTTGCTTTTTTAAACCTGCTACCACCATGGGGAGGGGTCGACCCTCTGGAGGTCTTACTGCTTGGATTAAGATCGATATGGGCTGCCAAATCATTGAACATCACTGCGACAACCCAGATATCATGTGGCTTTTGATCAAGGGAAGTAGATGCGGCAAAACCTTGGAACTGTTTAACGTTTACATAAGGGGAACACTAGGGGGCATATTGTCAAACATCGTCCTGTCTTTAGAACAGGAGCTGGTTAATTGTCCACCAAATTCATGTGTCATGATTGCAGGTGACTTTAATTGCACCTTTGAGCCATTAGACTCCAAGGACTTGATGGGGACAGAGGAAGAAGACACCAAATGGGGTGTTCGAATACTAAATATACCTCCCATCAAGAGATGGTCCCAAATAGCAATTCAGATCAGAGCACTTGCACTAGAATTTGGGTTAAGGGACGTGAATGGCAGAACCCCTTCTGATGCTATAGGAGCTAACACATTCAATAGAGTCAACTGCCCTTCACGAATTGATTACATACTAGTAGATGGGAGACTATGGAAAATGATAATAGACATGGAAGTCCTCCCTTCTTCTGATAGTGATCATAACACACTAAGCATGACCATGGAATCCCTTGGGCACCTCTCCCCTCCTGTAACCAGATTTCAGAACCCTTTATGGTAACTAAAGAGCTAGTACCCTCAAACTGTAGAAGGACCCTTAAATGGCCTAGAGTCGCTGCTCAAGAATCTTTGACAACTGGCATTAGTCATGCCTTGAGCGAAAATACTCGCCTATTATTAGAGGCCACTAAGGAACTAGGTGGTCTAATAAAGATACCTGTATTATATGATAGAATGAAAGCCCAGATAGGAGCATACTTTATAGTAAGTAATACAGGTAAACTAAACAGAAGCGGTAAAAAGCACCATACCTGGTTTAACAGGGACTGCAGGCAGAAAAAAAGGCTCTAGTCTTAGCAATAAAGAATAAGAATTGCCCTCTAATTAGAGAAGCTAGAAAGAACTACAAACCTGCAGTCTATCGTGCGAAACTGGAGTGGGATGAGTCACATTGGCAAGATCTAGAAGATGCAAGTACAGCTAGAGATCCAAACCTTTTCTGGAACAAGGTCAGGGGGTTTGGTAACAAAGACCCTGACACAATTCCTAAAAATATTACATGCCAGGACTGGTTTAACCATTTCGAAAATCTCTATTCTGGATCAGATCTTACTCACCAAGGGGGGTTATATGAACAATTAAGTTCTCACTCCACTTTGAATCCCATTGATTTCTTCACAGTAGAAGAAATAGAGATGGCCATAAAGAAAATAGTCCCAGCAATAGCCCCGGGACCCGAAGGCCTCCCAGGAGATCTTTTCCTCGCAGACTCCCGTAACTGGGCAAATTATGTTATGCTTTTAATTAATTCCATTGCAAGGGGCAGCACAGTACCGGAGTTATGGAAAGGGGCAGAGGTGGTACCCATGTTTAAAAAAGGAGCAAGGGATGTCCCCGCCAACTACCGTCCAATCAATTTGATTGACGCCATGCAGAAAGTAGTTGGCAGCGTGCTACTACAGAGAATCCATCATTGGGTGGATGAAGAGAATATCCTTTCCCAATATCAAGCTTGATTCAGGGCATGTACAGGGACAGTGGATCAAGCATTTAGGCTGCTCTTAATTTACTGGAAGGTTGTTCTAATTGGCAAGGGTAGTCTTTACTTGGCATTTATTGACCTAAAGACTGCCTTTGACATGGTTCCCCGTGATCGGCTGTGGCATCTGTTAGGCGAAATGGGGATGCCCCCGTTAATACTGAACCTCTTGACCTGCCTACATGAGGGCAATTATGCCCAAGTGAGGTGGGGGTTCCAGGGCCAGAAAACAGATAGGATTCCAGTGAATAGAGGTGTACGCCAGGGCTGTGTCCTGGCGCCCACCCTGTTCTCCTTATACATGAACGGGGTGGTCAGCTTTCTGCAGGAGTTTCCATCTGACGCCCCTGCCCTGGCAGGTGACAGAGTCCCTACTCTTCTTTTTGCAGATGGCACGCTGCTTATTTCTAAAACACCAGCAGGGCTCCAAAAGCTCCTAGACAGATTTCACTCCTTTTGTGAGTCTAGGGGTTTGATTGTGAATACCTCTAAGACCAAACTCATGGTGTTTAACCCCTATAAGTCACATAGAGGTAATTTTACTTTAGACGGAACCCGCTTGGAAAAAGTTACAGCGTTTGATTACCTAGGAATAAGGCTAGACGAGAAAATGCTAATGGAGGCACCACATCGAAAAAATACTTTTAAATCATAAACATGTCACAGGAATACTAGCTAAAGAACATTGCTCCTCGCAGAGTAGACCAGTGGCTCCTGCCCTTACAATTTATGCAGCAAAAGCAGTTAGTTCAGCCCTTTATGGAGCCGAATTATGGGGTTTTGAGAATATGGACAGTATTTGCAGATCAGAACACAAGTTTTGAAGAGATTTAGTGATGCTACCCTATAATGTACCATTGAAACCGCTGTTAAGCGATATGGGTAGATACTCTTTCAAAGACGTGGCCAGGCTACGGCCTTTGTTATTCTGGGCCCGTTTGTGTTGGACCCTTGAACTTACCAACTATGCCGCCGCGCTTACAGAAGTCATAGCTTTAGACGGCAACCAAAGAATTAGCTGGGTGCTCAATCTTAAAATATCCCACTTTGCACTCGGCTTCAAGGAATCATGGGACACGCAAACCCCCCCCTGCAAGGTCAAGCTTAAAAGACACTACTGGGCCTGGGTTAACGCTCAAGAGCTTAGTAACTCAAAAGTAGGAAGGCTCACGGAAGAGTTTTACCTCCATAAGCAACATGCACTTTTCGAACCCTACCTAGTTTTCATCCAGACACCACGAGACAGAGCACTTTATTTACAGTTTAGTGTAGGCTCACTACCGGTTAGAGAGCTAACTGCAAAACGGAGCGCACCACATCAGACACCATTAGGGTGCCCCTGCTGCAAAACATCGATCGAGAGTATAGCCCACCTTGTGTTTGCCTGCCCTGCCTATAAAAGTGCTAGAACGAGATGGCTCAAGCCTGTCTGCAGACAACTAAGCACGCGCGAATATTGTACTGCTCTACTTATTCTAAAGACCGACGCATGAACTCTTTTCGCCTGTGGTGTAGCCAAGTACCTCGGCTGTGCTTGGATAGTAAGGTTCAAATTCATGCGTGGAGCACCTTAACGATTTTATATGTTTTTATATTTTTAGCTTAATGGTTTGCACATACCACTTTGCACTGTCACTTTACATCAAAACTATTCCCCAAAAGAAAATGATTAACTAAAACAAAAAGGGGAAAGAAAATGTTATTATTATGCGTAGAAGGGCTGGAATTTAATTTTTATGAATGACGATCCATTTCTCTATTTGCCACAAATAGCTTCTGTAATTCTTTGGGAAATGAGAAATCAATGAATTTAATGTACCGATGGATTTTTATATTTGTAATTGATGCTTCTTTTTATAATTTTTATTGTTTTTATATAACGATGGATGTAAGTTGTTAACGCTTTTAAGATACTTGCTATCGAAATAAAGCTATTTTGACTAACTGACTGGCATCAGAAACCGGAAAACCTTGAATTATTTGATACCCTCTGTCGACAGACACAAAGGCAAGGGAGGATTCCCATTTAAACTCCTGGTAAACTATGGGGGTAACCTCTCCCGGAGAAAAAAAAAGAGCTGGGCCAGGAAAGGACAGAGGGGAATTCTTAGTTTCAAATAGACTCTTCTCCTTATTTGACACTCCTTACTCTGCCTGCCCCAGAAAACCCTCCCTGGAATATTTTGAGAGATAACCATGTAATTCATTCACATTTGTTGTCTAGGCTTTCCATATTCGGCATCACAACAGTATATCCAAATGCAAACTGGAACCCCTGTGGCCTCGCCATGCATCTCACACACTCTCCTCATTCATCTTCTATACACATAAGTGAGATACAGATGCACTCTTACTACATGCATCTCCCACATGAAGGGGAGAAGGACCCAGTTACAGGGGATTGGCAGAACATTTTAAAACTTGGTCTAGGCCAGTAGGATGCACTCCCAACCAGGTGAAAGTTATAAAGAAAAAGACCTGTTGTGCAACTATATTAATTACTCTGCCACCGCTACCAGGCCTCTCCAGTCCTGCAAGGTGACAGTCGCCACTCTCTTCCAAAGCAAGGCGCCCATGATTTGCAATTCTGCCTGCAGAGCCATGCTCCAGGTCCCACTCAATGTTACAGAAAAGCCTCAGCACACATGAATGATGGGAGTGTGTGTAGAGGTGGGGGTCAATAAATACTGCAGCTTGGTGTGGGGAACTCGAGGCTTGGAACATTTCTCCTACCAGCAACACCTTATCAAAGATGTGCTGCCTTTCGAGACGGAAGTACTTGGGCAGAACATTATTAAATATTGTCCAGGCTTTTGGGCAGAAGAAGGCATGTTTGATTTAAACTATCTTTGCATTCATCTTTGAAACATATTTAACAGCAGGCTATGTATATGACTGAATTTGTTATTCGATAAATGTTACACCAGTCTGTGAATGATACTGTAGCAACTTCCTAATCTGATTTATTAACCCCTTCGCTGTTAGGCCTTTTCCCCCCTGTGCTAAAGCCTTTTTGGGATATTTGGGGTATTTCGCGCTTAGGCCCCTGTAACGTTTTGACCACATAAGGTATCCACGGCAAAATTCTGTCCTTTTCTTCCAACATCATGGGGGTTCTAAATGTACCCAGGGTTAGTGGATTCCCCTGGAGGGGACCCAGAAATTTGCCAAATATAGCTACATTTTGGAAAAATGGGAAAAAAGGGCTACAGATGAAGGCGTCTGTTTTTTCCCCGCAATGATATCAACAAAGGGGTTGTGGTGCTGAAATCACCATTTTCCCAGCTTTTAGGAACAAGCAGACGTTTGTCAGAATACCAAAATATTTTACACAGTTTTGCCATTTTTCTGGGATCTAGCCTATTTTTGCTATTTTTTGTGTTTTCAACCTCCCTCCAGCTAATGGTAGAAATGGGTATGGAAAGCAATACATTTTAGTAGAGACAATTCTGAATTCAGCAAGGGGTCATTTGTGTAAATCCTTCAAGGTTTATTTATAGAAACTAACAGTTGAATATAGGAAGAATTGAAAATAGTTGAAAAAACAAGCCATTTCTGTCAACGTTTTCACGTGTAACTTCTTCTAATTATGACAGCTGTTTGAAAGCAATATGGCATTACATCCGCTGGACCTTTCTGGTTGTGGGGATATATAGGACTTGTAGGTTCACCAAGAACCCGACGAACCCAGAGCCAATATCAATGGGTTTTTTATTATGTACCGGGTATATAGCAAATTAATTTGGGAAAATATATACATGGAAAAATTGGTATGAAAGATACCTATGTATTTCTGAAATTGGAACAATATATAGAGTTTAGAAACAGTAGATATTTTCACATTTCCGAAATTGTGAATACCCATACTAGCATGAGAATTACAGGTCATTTTTCAAAATGACTTCTTTTTTGCACATCGTCTTTCATTTGGAAGGCAGAAATGCATCGAAAGTCAATAGGTAATAACAGTTGCTCTACAATTCTGTGTTACCCTAAGTCTCCCAATAAAAATGGTACCTCACTTGTGTGGGTAGCCCTAGTGCCAGCAATAAGAAGGGGCTCAAAATGCAACATCGACACACTTTATTTTTACAGTGAAAACTGACCCTTAGCTTAGTGCTAGTGCTTAGCTGAAGATTTTGAACCCTAGCTCTGCCTGCACCTAGTGAAACCTAGCAAACCTATACATTTTTGAAAACTAAACAGAAATGTGTGGGTTTGGTAGTTTCCCAAGATGGCCGCCAAGCCCGGGGCCAAAAACCCAGGTGACCCCCCCTTGCAAAACCAGGTTGTTTTGTGATAGGTCAGTTTGATGTCTCCTCAATAAGTTTTGGTAGATTCCACAACTTTCCCAGACAGAAATCTGAGAAAAAAGTAATTTTTTCAGATGAATTTGAGGTTTGCAGTAGATTCTGGGTAGGAAAAAATTGGGGGACCCATGCAAGCCATACCTTGCTGGACTCCCCTGGGTGTCTAGATTTCAGAAATGTGTAGGGTTGGTACTTTCCCAAGATAGCCGCCGAGCCAGGGGTCAAAAACCCAGGGCACTCCCCTTGCAAAACCAGGTTGTTTTGTGATAGGTCAGTTTGATGTCTCCTCAATAAGTTTTGGGCAATTGCCTGTCGCGGGTACTTGACCCACCCACACGTGTGAGGTATCATTTTTATCAGGAGACCTGGGGGAACGCTAGGTGGTAGGATATTTGTGGATCCACGTAGATTTCAGAACCTTCCCACACAGTAATTTGTGAAAAAAGTGGGGGGTTTTCAGCTAAATTTGAGGTTTGCAGGGGATTCTGGGTAGGAAAGCGTTGAGGGACCGGTCCAAGCCATACCTCGCTGGACTCCCACAGGTGTCTTGTTTTCAGAAATGTGTGGGTTTGGTAGGTTTCCCAAGATGGCCGCCGAGCTCGGGCCAAAAACCCATGTGACCCCCCTTGCAAAACCAGGTAATTTTCGGATACATAGGGGGCATCTGTGTTTTTGGTCCCGGGTTGGCATCCGTCTAGGGAAACCTACTAAACCCACGCATTTCTGAAAACTAGACACCCGGGAGAGTCAAACGAGGTATGGCTTGCGTGGATCCCCCAATGTTTTCCTACCCAGAATGCTCTGCAAACATCAAATTTTGCTGAAAAAAAACTATTTTCCACATATTTTTGGGTAGAATCACTGTGTCCGCACAAATGTACCATTTTTCTCTGACACCTTTGGGGAATGCGGAGTGGGCGGAATTTTGTGGAGCCACACAGATTCCAGAACTTTCCACTACAGAAATGTGTGGAAAATTTGTTTTTTTTACAAATGTTGAGGTTTGCAAGGGGTTCTGGGTAACAGATCCTCGAGAGAGCCAGATAAGTCACCCCATTCTGGATTTCCCAGGGTGTCTAGTTTTAAAAAATGTATTGGTTTGCTCTTTTTCCCTAGGTGCCGGCTGCGCTAGGACCCAAAATCCACAGGTAGACACATCCTGAAAAAATGTCAGTGCCTAGTGGGCTTTCTGCCGCCCTGGGGAGGGGGGAATCTTGGGATATTGCCTTGATATGCCCCCAAGGGGGGGCAGAAAGACTATGCTATTCTTTTGGGGGGGCATTGGGATGCCCATTCTGGGAATCCCCAACCACTACTAATAGAAAAGCCAGCATAATCGCTGGCGCCTAGTGGACTTTCTGCCCCCCGGGGGGCAGATCAGGGGCTACTGCCCCCATCTACCTCTGGAGGGGGTCAGAAAGGCTGTGGGAATTTTTCTGGAGGGGTGGGGGTATTGGCATGCCCATTCTGGCCAATCCCCACCCTGAACTTTGGAGAAAAAAAATCCCTGGTGGCTAGTGGGCTTTCTGTCCCACCCGGGGGGGGGGGGGGGGACAGATAAGAGGCTATTGCACCATCTGCCTCCCAGTGGGGGGGCAGAAGGAATATATCATTTTTTTGGGGGGTGGCGACCTTGACATGCCCATTCTGGGCAGCCCCCACCCCTACCTATACAAAAAGAAAAAAACCCTGGCGCTTTGTGGGCTTTCTGTCCCCCCCGGGGGCATATCAGGGGCTATTGCCCCCATGTTCCTCATGGAGGGGCAGCTGGTCTTTACTTTTCTTTGGGGGTAGGGTGCGGGCATTTGCATGGCCATTCTGGGCAGCCCCCAACCCGGGCCCCCCAAAAAAATAATCACTGGTGCCTAGGGTGCTTTCTGCCCCCACGGGTGGCAGATTGGTGCCTAATGCGCTAATGCCCCCAGTTGCCTCCCAGGGGGGCAGAAAGACTGGAATATTGTGGGGGAGGAGGGGTGGGGGCATTGGCATGCCCATCTTGGGCAGCCCCATCCCTAAATTAATCATTAAAAAAAAAACTGTAAATTAATCGTAAAATAAAAACCTGGCGTCTTGTGGGCTTTCTGCCCCCCTGCGGGCAGATTGGGGGCTACTGCCCCCATCTGCACCCGGGGAGTAGAAAGACTGTCATTGTGCAGGGGGGTGGGGGCTTTGGCATGCCCATATTGGGCAGTCCCCACCTTTAATTTACATAATAAAATAAATCCCTGGTTTCTAGTAGGCTTTCTGCCCCCCAGTGGGGGCATATTGGGGGCAGAAAGACTGGAATTTTGTGGAGGGAGGGGTGGGGGCTTGGGGATCGCTGCCCTGGGGTGCACCCCAAGCAGGGATCCACTAGGTGATTCTCCCCTTTCCAATGATACCTCTCCTGTCTTTCTACATGCTCGGGGGGCAGAGATAGCCCCCTGAGCACGTAGCCTCAAGGCTCATTATAGTTTCTGTTTCACTGAAATGACATCAGCGCGATGTGCGCGCTGATCGTCATTTCAGGGATCCCAACAAAAAACAGCCTCGGGATCTGGGGAAGCTCTTCCCCAGGTCCCAAGGCTGTTGGGGGAAAGGGAATCCCCCTGTTGCCTGCACCAGAGGGATTTTCTGTGCCATGTTATCAGACTGCCGGGGGCCGTCCTACGCACATGAGCACTGGTGCGTCAGACAACCCCTGGCCGTCCGACGCACAAAAGGGGTTAAAAGTATGACTAATTAGCAAGTGGCCTTTTACTCTAATAAAGATATAAAACAGTGTTATGCAATGAAAGAGAGCTTTTGTACACCCTGCCCTCTACAGGGCATACAAATCTAGCTGATATCCATGTCCCACTTTTACACAATATGTGCCCATGCCATGCAGGCCTTTAGGCACTATTGGTTACACATCTAATATCACAACAAGCTTTTAGACATATCAAAAAAGGTTTCCTATGACACATGCATGATGCAGCACTGCTCACTGATTCTCAGCCCTGCAACAGCAGACCTAAAAGTCCTGCATTAGATTTGAAGTCACATTGCCATTGTTGTAAATCTGAATTGCACCCCATTTGTGACATTTATTTTTTATACCTAAAGCACACTTTCTGCACAATATCATTGTGATCTTACTCAAAAGTTAATTATGCTCTTTGATGTTATCCAGTATTTGACCATGTTTAGAGGTCAGAGCACATGCATTTGAAACTCTTCAGGATCTTGACAGTGCAATGAAACACAACCGATGAGCCCTTACTAGGGCAAAAGAGTTTCTGGTTCGCTTGTGTTCAGGGAGGAACTACCTGGTTGTTTGGGCTGGACTGTTCCTAGAAGAGCAGGGTCAAGACTGATTCCCATATGTCTGGGTCCAAACTGAGGTGGCATGGTGTGTAAAATAATGATGGGCTGAGATGCAGCCCTGAGTAATTTCCAGTGTCTAAGACTATTTTAAGCATTCCATTCATCATTTTGTTGTATACTTTAGTATGCCACTCTAAGTGGGACGAACGAGTATGCCCAGACATAGGACCTATGTACACTATGTCACTGGAGGCAATCTATACTTCTTTGATGATCCCTAACTATGGTGAAACCTGTCATGAGTTGCTTGTGTTCTGGCTCAGGGAGGACCTGGTGTGGCAGGTTGGGATATACTGTTCCCATTGGAGCAGGGTCAAGACTTATATGCACATGGCTGGGTGCAAACTGAGAAGGCATTGTGTGCAAAATAATGATAGACTGGGATGAAGTCCCTGGAAATCACCAGTGGCGGAGATTAATTCAAACATTCAATCCATTATTTTTTGTTATGCTTCAGTGTGTCTCTCTAAGTGGGGCAGGTCTGCCCAAACGTGGATCCTGTACACACTGTATCACTGGAAACCCTGGCTGATGAACCCTAACTAGGGTGAAATAGGTTCCGAGTTCCTTGTGTTCTGGATCAGGTAGGAACTGGCCTGGCTATTCAGGCTGAACTGTTCCCAATGGAGCAGGGTAAAGACTGATTTGCATATGGCTGGGTCCAAACTGAGGTAGCTGGTGTGCAAAAAAAATGATGGACTGTGATGCGATCCTGAGTATTTACCAGTGGCTGAGGTTAATTCAAGCATTCCATCCGTCACTTCTCTTTAGATTTTAATGTGTCGCCCTCAGTGCGATAGGTATGCACAGATGTTGGTCTCATGCACACTGTATCATTGGAAAGAAGCTAGAACTGGCTGATGCGTCCTAACTAGGGCAAAACCAGTTCTGGGTTACTTGTGTTCCAGTTCAGGGAGGACCTGATCCAGCAGTTCGGGTTGTGCTATTTTCACTGGTGCAGGGTCAAGCCTGATTTCCACATTGCTGGGTCCAAACTTAAGGTGGCATGGTGCACAAAATATCGATGGACTAGGATGAGGCCCTTAGTAATTACCAGTAGTTGATTATTCATGAATTCCATCCATCACTTTTTTGTATACTTTAGTGTGTCTCCCTAAGTGGGACGTGTATGACCAGATGTCGGTCCTGTGCACACTGTGCCACTGGAACTAAATTATACATAGCTGATGAGACCTAACTGAGGAGAAACTGGTCCTGGGTTGCTTGTGTTCTGGTTCATGGAGGACCTGGGCTGGCAGTTTGGGCTGGACTGTTCCATTTGGAGCAGGGTCAAGAATGGTTTGTATTTGGCTGGGACCAAACTAAGGTGGCATGTGTGCAATGTAACGATGGACTGGAATGCAACCCCAATTAATTACCAGTGGTTTAGAATAATGTAAGCATTCGATCCATCACATTTTGTATACATTAGAGAATCATAATCAGCCAATCAATTCAGTCTCATAAATGCAAAAAATCTGGGGGGAGGGAATTGGGGGGATTCATACGGTACATTTACCTGCATCTTTTCTTTGTAACTCCAGATTTGCAGACGTGCGGACAAGTATCATTCCTTATAGTGTTTGGCCTAGCAACATCTGAGTCAACACCTTTTATCCCATCATCCAGGGATAAACATTGACATGAGTCTCCTGAGTTAAAATGTTTGGTATTGGACATTCAATCCTGGTCACTGGCTTCCATTCTACCGAACTACATGTTTCAGATTCAGCTGAACCTTAGATCTTTCTTCTTCTCTCCAGTAGGTACATATCTTTGCTGTCATGGCATGTCAGACTTTCCTGGATTTTCTTTCTGTGGAGACTCTAACTTGTATTCATTTTCAGGATTATCACACTGTTTTGTTGCTTGGCCTGATATTAGGGTCCTGTAGTAGATTTTCACAATTGGAGCCATGAAGCGAATGTATCCTCTACTTTTTGAGGGAGTGTTTTCTTTCTGCTAGTTATACTCCCTTCTAGTCTCATATATTTTTGCCTTGGGGTGCAAAGGACATGTGTGACCGCTTTTTGTGCTCCCTGGCCACTGTGCTAATACAGAAGGCAGAAGGGGTTGCAGGCACTTGGGAGTCCCTTTCTGTAACACTGTTGGCCCTGGAATACAAGTAGTGCCAGCGCTATCCTGAGATTGTATTCCCTCATTTGCATAGGGGCGTGGTATCATGCAAATGAGGGACTCACTTTGCCTCTGCGCTTGTGCTATATTACTGATGCGGATGCAGAGGCAAACATGCCATTAGGAGGCACACTGACAGAGCAGCACAATCGGGGCACACTATCAGTGCCCCCCCAAGGGCAGCTTTCTTGAGGGCAACCTTCTTGAGGGCTTAAAGGGGGTCCCATAGAACCCACAGGCATCCTTCTGTAGGCAGGTTCAATCACTCACTGCACCTGCTTGCAAGGGGGCAACCCTCAGTAAAGTGCAGGTGGGTTGCCACCTGCACAGAGAAACACAGAGCAGCTTTGGAGCTGCTGCTCTGTATTTCTCTGAATGCGCTGCTCCCAGGGCTGCACAGGTTTGCTGCTTCCCTGGAGGTAGCACTTTCATCATAACAGAGAACATTGTCCCTATTTGCACCCGGCACACCTGTTTAAAAGAATTTCATGGCTCAAACAGGGAAAATATGCCCTATTTGTAATATGGGCCAAGGAGCTCTTCCCTTCTCTCCCTGACTTAAATATCACACCTGCGTCTATTATATGCTTTACGAAACAGGTGATTACTGATATCTGTAGGGAAATGGAACTGCCTCATAGCCTTTCCATTGTGTGAAGGATGACATTAAAATGGGTTATGATTACTTGCTTCTTTTTCAATTCACATTAGGGTATATATTATGTTCTGACATTTGCAAATATTTCTCATGAATGGATGCATGCCATGTCTTTCTTGGCTGTTTCTACCATTATATTTCAGGTCTGCCAGCTTTTATTTTACATTTTGTTTCCCTATTCTTGTCCATTTTCCTAGCCCTGAGAGGCAGGATTTAGCTTGTCCTCGGTGCTTCTTGATAATACCGTGGTGCATTCTGAACTCTTTTACAACACAAAGATTCTACCGTTCTTTTACTAGATACATTAGTAATTTAACGGTTCTAATAAAAAAAAGGTTCTAAACAAAAAAGGATGGTGTGGAAAAATCAAGCACCTTCTATTTTATGTTGGAAGCGCAGTCCTTTAGAAATTGTAAAATACCTCTCACACACTGAAACCTGATTCAGTGTCATGCTTCATCATTGGGGTCTTCCCGACCCTCTATGGGACAGGGCGTGCTACGACCTACGTAGACGCGGGAGCACTTATTGTCGTGATAGAGATTATGTGTAGTGCGTGGGGTGGTAGGGTCGTGTAAAATATGTGAAACAGTTTAAAAATCTCGTGGCTAGTGGAAAAAATAACTTTATTGTCTTCCCTAGCTGGAAATAGTTAAAATGGGGAGGTGTAGATGGTGTACTATAATGAGTCACTTTCTACAGGGTCGACATGTTTCAGAAGCCATCCCCTTGGCTTACTTCCTCAGGACCAAAAATGATCCCTACGTCACCTCAATCGGTGGAATATTGGTTTTGTAGGACATATGCCTGCTGGTCAAAAGTACTGTTCTCAAAATGCCATACTCAGGCAGTCAAATTAATACAATGGTATATTATTTCAAATCTCTGAAATGGAAAAAAACAAGGAATAAACAACATCTCTTATTATTTATCACACATTGTATTCACATCACCATCATGTGGAAAGTATCGTGATGACTACCACTGTGATATATTTCTCTTGTGCAGATACATAATATTCATGCCTCCAGTGGGGCAGTGCAACCCAGTTGTGAATCTCACTCACTCACAAAAAAATATAAGAATTTAAAAACACTCCTCACAACGGATTGTAATGTTTTTCACGTATGGCTTAGGTTACACATTCATTCATATCCCATTCATGCATCGTTGCGGACTCTCGAAAGTTCGTTGCATCCCATTCATGGAATTTAAAAACACTCTAGTAAAAGAACGGTAGAATCTTTGTGTTGTAAAACAGTATTGAGAGGAGGACGATTCTACCTGTTTCCTCTTCACTCCCCCTTTTGATTTCTTGAGCATTCTGAACTCTGCCACCTCTTATTGTATTGTATTGTAGAACTGGTATAGTGCTTCATTCATCTGATGCCATGAAGCACAACAATTTCCATTGGGCACCCGGATGTCTGGCACCCATTCCAGGTACATTTTTTATAGCGTTTTGGATGTAGTTTCACCTGCATTGGAGAAGTTGAGTCCAGTGCTACAGTAATTCATTTGTAAAAGAATGAGGGCCGGAGCCCGAAGCGCTGCTGAGAAACCTGTGGATGGTGATATTAATTGTCAGTGTGTGAAATACCAAAGCTGCGTAGTCTGAAATCCACCTAATGCCTCTTCAGTCGAATACCAGACACCCTATGGTCCTTTAGTTCACTCCTCCAGGTTTCTGCTTTCTCTTTGTAATGTTTTTCAGTCTTTCACCAGCTCAAATTAACTGCAAGTGCATGAGGTTTTGAGATGTGCTTGAAGTATGGTGGGTCTAACAGTGCTGCGCATAAACACGAGATGTTCTGGAGAGTACTGGAATATACAAAGGCATTCACACTTGCCATTTGGTAGCTAATCAGTATCCAAAGTTGAAACTGTCATTGAGTGTATAGCACGTGGAGGGGTGAAAACCAGCAGTGAGTATGTTGTTTGGAGTTTACTTAAATGTGGCTGGGACCCAAGCCCTGGGTGCACTGTTAAACAGCCTGGGGATGTACTGTGCTTGGTGCACCTAGCAATGAACAGACACAGCCTCTAGATTTAGTGTTCTAAAGCCAGGCCCACACAACAAGGGGGGAAGAGTGGAGTTAGATTGTGGAATTCTGCTCCACTCATTCTCAAGTGGGCTGGTGTTCCTGCACCTGGTTTTCCTGGGAGTGGGAACACTGAACCTGATGTTTCTGGCTGGAAAATTTCCCTGATAAAATTACTTGACACTTTGGCTTAAAAAAAAGCTAATTCTCTATCCCCATCACTGTCTATTGTTCTGCTAGTGGGATAGTCACATGCCACTCCTTGATTGAGCACCTTTTTCCCCTTCCCTCTACCTTCTCATTTGCCGTGCCTCCAACCCTGCTCAGCACCTACCGCCCCGGCTCATATTTACCACCATCTCAGAACAGGTGGTGGTAAATGTGAGCATTAAACCCCAGGGAAACGTGAATTCCTTGAAATGTTAAACATGGAAAAACTGGGCCACACACATATTACCAATTCCAAGGGGTTTAACACATAATTGCATGCACCTGTATTTACGAGTACGATGTTTGCTTTTTCCCAGTATCGTAACTCATGATGGACTATAAGAATACCACCGTGTGGGGTCCACCCAAAAGTGGCAGAAACAACACATGAGTGCACGTTAAACAGCTAGTGTATATGCCATGCAGCTTCCACCTAGAAGCAAGAGAGGCACAGCCTCTGAACCTGAATTGTTAAGTAACCAGGGTATTTCAGTTTGGGCAAGGTATATATAGGTATAAATCGTATTGTTCTTTTAAAATGGAGATTGTGTTTACTTTGCTTTTCTTTCTCTGACTGCAAAGTGCGAGGAGTTTGTAAGGTGAACGATTTACCAATACAGCTGGCTTTCAAAAAGTGTGAAAGGAAGGGCTCTAGGGTGTCAGCTTTATTCTAAAACACAGCAACGATTACATTCCTGTAAATGAACTGTCCAAACATTTCAGAATAAATCAGCCATTGGGACTGCAAACATGCAGCACATTATTTTTGTAATTCTGAATTGTGTTGGAAAGGTTTAAATAGGATCAAAACAAATTAAGACACTTTTCTTGATGATGTGCAAATGGTAAATATTTGCTGAAAAATAGGTTCCCACATGTTATAGTTTGTGCATTCTATAGTTTTATCAATTAAACCGCCTGTCTGTGCATATTTAGTGGCCATTCCACTAGAAAATGTGTTGTCTGTAAACAAAAGTGCGCAACCCCACTGGGGGTATATTTACAAGGACATTTATCCACCGGAGCGTGACTTTTTACTATGCTCCGGTGGCGCAATGCCCTGCTCCATATTTACGATGCCGAGAACAAAAAACAAGGGAACCCTACTCACGTGGAGCCAGGGTACTAAATTGTTGACAAAAACAATGGCTCCTGTGGACAAGTGACAATTTCATTTTGATATAATGATGCTCAATGGCATTGGGACGGGTTATTGTGATGTCAAAAGGAGAGAAAGCCCAACACACTTTGAATTTGTAATTCAACAGTTATTTATGTAATTTTTGAAACAAAAATACAAACAGGTATTGAAACAATAGTTTAACAGTAGTGAGTAGTGTCCCAGTGAAAAAATTGGAACCTTAAAACAAGGTTGACATATTTGTGACATATGTACAAGGTTTCCTATGTATCAACAAGACGACCATTGGAAAATATATAGTGTATTAACCACACTTTATACAATGATAAGTGCTGGTATTTAATGGTTCGCTTTTGTAAACAGTTGACTGTGTTTTGACCCTTTGTGCAATGTAGGGTCTCTTCAGGACCTAGAAGTGTAGGGACACCTGAAGGATCTCTTGTGCGCAGCCTTGTGAGAAGGGTGCGTCACTGTGAGTGTATAATACTTACCTGGGACCCAGACGGGCGCCCATGTAAGAGTAGAGGTAGGCTGGCAAGGTTCTGAATGGCACAACAGGGAAGTTTCCGTGATGGGTACAGATCAGAAAAGCATGGGATATGTGCAGTCCATGTGCGTACTCTAGACGGTGTGTCTATTTGCTGGAAGTGGAGGCTTCTTCATTAAATACTGAAACATGATGGTACAGATTGACAGCAGGGGCGGCTGCTTCGTCTCCCTGAAAATTATTGTCACTTGCATCCGGTGGAAATATCTCACTCAGTCGTAATTCTCTTTTGGTCTGCTATGCTCCGGTGGCGCAATGCCCTGCTCCATATTTACAATGCGGCGCTAATCCACCTTGCGTGGCTTGACGCCACATTGTAAATATCGTATCTTTTCACTCAGTTTTCTGTGTAAAAGGGCTGTGCAATGGGTGTTGCTGTGGGCGTTCCATCGCACCACCCATTGCTTTGTGATGCTGGCCCAGATTTACAAGAAGCTGTAAATCTGAGGCAGCTCCAAAAACTCACACAATTTAAAAGCAGGGGTTAGAGTGGCGCAACTTTCTATGTGTGCTGCATTCTGCAAATTCATGGAAGAAGCAAATCACTTTTAATGATTGTTTATGTGCAGGAAGGTGTTCCTTCCTCCACATAAACAATCATCCCTGCAACGCAGTTACCCTTGCACCATGGCGCAAGGGTGGGGTGTCTGCGTTGGTGCTAGTCAGCTTTTTAGCACCAGTGCAAGGGAGAACGCAGGGGTGCGTCTTATTCTTGTGAATACTGTGCATCCCTGCATTTTTTAAATGACGCAGCATGACGCTGCTAAATTGCTTGCAGCACCGCGTTGCATTATTTCTTCGTTCTTTGTATGATGCTTTGATTTTTTACGATCCCTAGGACTTAAGTGATGTAACGTTGATTGCAGCACCCCAACTCTGAAAACGATTCCAGCACCACTCCATACACATAACCTAACTTCGATTTCTAACACGCTAAAATAAAAAAAATGCTTGGATGATTGTAAATAGACTATTTAATTGTATGGTGAATAGATCTCTTCTCTGAAGGAGGTGCATGATAATTACACACTTAAGTCCACTCAGCCTTTATATTCGATCAGGCATTCTGGCTAAAGATTTCAGCTTTTAATAATGGTGTGAACTTTAGAAATTCCTCTGAACTATGAAAAGTAAATGCTAATATTCTCGATTTCGAAATAGGTTATAAGGAAGACCAAAAACGGTAATAGCCGAAAACGATTAATTACTACACTGCCCAAGGTCCACCTGTGTCGTATAATGATGGTTTTAAGTGAGAGGGCTGATAAAGCCAATATCCTGGGGAATGATTGACAGATATTTCATCAACGTAGAACAAAACTGATCATTTTAGTACATTTAAAAAATGATATAGAGGTTAGAAAAAATATATAAATCTGAGTTATGTCTGAACCTGTGGGTACCACTGACTTTGAGAAATGTTTTGCGTTCAATTGAATAACCTTGAAATTGAGAATGATAAATTACATTAAAAATAATGGTACTTACTATGAGACTTGAGCTATGTAGTGACGAAAGTAAAAAAGAACATTATTTCAAATAGTACATGCAAGGCGAAAGATCCAGCATTTTAGCTCATATATGTTTTTTATTCTTAGTTTTATACAGGGCGAACTACACCCGAAGGGTATCGGAGCGCTTTACATGAGCACCAGTTGAGTTACAAACGGACACATTCAGGGGCATATTATCAAGGACGGCGTTAAAATTATCGCCGGTTTAGCGGCAGAAAACTGCCGCTAAAACGGCGATAATGGCCTTGATAATATGCCGCAGAGAATTCCAATAGAAGCCCATGTTCACACCAGAACATGGACTCCCATTGGAATTCTCAAGGGCATATTATCAAGCCCATCATCGCCGTTTTAGCGGCAGTTTTCTGCGGCTAAACCGGCGATAATTTTTAACGCCGTCCTTGATAATATGCCCCGCATTTCGTTAGGCATGGGGAGATTTGCCCAGAATCACAGGATGTTGAGCGTCCCTGCCGAGACTCAATCGGTTCCGCAGCTTTGAGGTCGACTGCTCTAGCCGTTAGGCCACATACCAATTTGTGCATTTCACAGTGGCGAATACAAATTTAATATAACAGCAAATGTTATTCTGACTTTAAGGTGCAATTGGGTCATAGTGGCACCACCTTTACTGAAGTTATTAATTAATTGCATATTTAAATGTTTAATTGAAAACAAATTAATAGTTCAATGTTCTTTACGCTTTTTAATATATTTTGGGTCTTTAAATGATAAAAGGGCTCCGAGGAGGTAAATTATCAGTTCTACATTTGAAGACGAATAAAAGTGAAACATAATTCAAGAGATCTTAGAACCAAGGTTAAGGTTAGGTGCAACTTTAAATTACTTGAGGTGGACTTTCCTATAGACCTTGCAATAGTCTCTCACTTCCAGATATAGGGTGCAGCTTAGAGCATTATATAAATTAGAAGGGTGCACATTCCAATGTACCAAGTCACGTACCAACCTTACCCCAAGGTAGCTGCAGAAAATACCTCTACAATGAAAGAAACACTCTCACATGTGTACACAGGTGGCACGTTGGTTTGGTATCTTGTGAAATGTTGTGTGTCTGCAAATGTCGGACCATGCAGGCATCATTAGAATGTATTTATTTATTATGAGTTTTAACCTCTTCTATGCCCATGACGAGATAGTCTCGTCATGGAGCGCGGTTGCACTGTGCCCATGACGAGACTATCTCGTCATGGACCCCGCCCGCTAATGTAACGGCCGGCACAAGAGGGGGAAAGGGCGGGGCACTCAAGGGGTTAAGTGATGTCTTTCACGAGGCTACATACAGGAGAGTTATATTACCAACAGTCAGCCCTGAGAATTTTTGGACAAGTATTCAAAAGTCTAGCTGATTTGTAGAGCCTGATAAATGGAGTCCACTCCTCCTTATGGAAAGGTGATTGAGTTGAAATCCTTGCAACTGACACCCACTGAGTTCTAGCGTTCGACCTGGAATGGGGGACGCATAATACGTGGTCTTAGTCAACTGGCTGACAAGGAAAGCAATAGCAGTCAAAGGAAAGCTGCCTAATAACTGAGAATACATTAGAGGACCTAAATCTTGCACCAGGTTGAAATGGTGTGTTTTAAGTGCCATCTAAACTTAAAGAAACAATGTTGCATTCTGATTTGAAAATGGCCGAAATATGCACAAAAATGATCAAAACATCTGCTGAGACTTGGCAGTATTCGTTTGCATCTTGACAGCCAAATTGTGAATTTGTTGAGGTTAGCCAACCATAAGTCTTGCGAATGACTTGAAAGGAGTAAACAGCTTAACAAGATGTCTTGGTGAGTAGCCATGTAAAGCATAGTAGACAACACAAAAGGTCTTGAAGTTTGATTTTTTTAAATCTGGAGTCAGTGGTTGGAAGGATACCCCGTCTACTGTATTAGAAGTTCATTAGAACCTATGACACTTGTAATAAAGGGGACAAGATATCAGTCGCACTGGTGGTGCAGTATCCCCTCGCCAACTCCAAAACAGACCTTTCATTGTTGGAAATGTTTCGACAAATAATCGCACACATACATAAGAGAGTTGATCCACTGCAGCAGCCCCACTAAAATTCTCCATTCTGCAGCAGATGCAAAGCCTATTATTCACAAACAAAAACCTTTGAAAATATGAGGAATTCTCCTTAATGTTGCAGGTGCATAACTATAGAATTCATTGCCATTTCGAATTGGTGTGATATCAAAATGGATTTTATCGGGGCATGGCTGGGACAGGGGCCAAGATGTCTGCACATCTCTGAGCCTTTACTGGGACCTACCAGATGAGGCTCTTCCTGGAAATATGAGGCAGCTCTGGTGATGCTAATCTGAGGAGGTTCCAACCTGGGGGGAGACTTACATGCTTGGAGTGTGTATGTGCAGACCTTCGGTGGAGGCTCCCAACCGTCAGCAATGGGACTAAGTCTCTTGACCAGGCGCTTGAAAGCAATGGCACCCATGGCCATGGGAGTGGGTCCCATCTGAGTGTCTAACCTGGAGGAGATCTGGAGGGCTGTCCTGCAGTGGGCAATCGATGGGCTTGGTGGTTAACCCTACGACCCGTCACTGCAGCTGTCAGCCCATAATTGTTGCAACTTACTACACGCAAAGATTTCTAGGCCGACACCTCACAGGCACAGCAGTGGGATGTGATGCTGGGCAGCTGCTGTGCTGGAGAGAGGAGAAGAAGCAATAAGAGAGACTGAGCCCCTGCAATTACAGGTCACTTACATATGCACCAAAATGGAGCTGGAGTGGTGTTGGACTTCCTCCAGGGCCAGATGCCAACTTGAAATAATAGATAGGAGGGCCAACACAATACCTTTAGACCAATGGGGATTCTGCCCAACCCTGTAGGAGATAATAATGAAGAGGGGCATAAAAGGAAACCTCATTCTATGTTTTCTGGGAGTCTTGCGGTGGAACTGAATAGCCGATGCGAGGAGAGAGACTACCCCATCAGAAAAGCCGCTCTCAGTAAAGACACAGCCATAGATAAAAACACTACAATCTCTATAAATAATGGCCTTTCTACCCTCATTAAAACATGCCAAAACCAGTCTTTGGCACTTTCCCCATTCTCCATGCAGGCTACATTACAGCCTGCATGGAGAGCATGCCCAGGCCCCCATTCACTGGCTGAGTGTCGAACCAGGACGCTCAAAACTAATCACACTGCTGCATTGCTTTCTGTTCCTCGGCGAGAGCAGGAGCAGAGACGTAGCACATGGCGGCAAGCTAAGTTAAATATTTTTTAATTGATCATTTATAATGCACAACCTCCCTCAATCGCAACCCCCGGCGACCCCCTGAGCCGGCCCGCACCTTGCCACCTGCAAGCCATGCTGGCCGCCACTGCATGGAACGCCTCTTTCACACTGTTTAATGCGTGAAAGGGGAACATATTTACAAGTCCATGAAAAGCCATGTAAAGTGGCTTTGCGCAGCCCTGTAAGCATGATGTGGCACATTGCACAACCGGAACGTCAAACATGTGATGCACTAGGATAATCGAAGAACTCCCAGAATTCATCCTTGGCAAGGTCAATGATGCCATAGACCTCATGCCATTGCAGCAAGGAGCAGCAAGGAGACCACCACCCCTGACATTCACCACACACCTGGCCAACTACTCTGTTCCCTTCGGGTGACCACTGGACCTGATCCCCTCTAAGTGCTGACCTCAGTAGACTGGAACTTCAGCAACAGGAAGCTGGAGCCCATGAATCCCCAAAAGCCAGAGACTCTCCGTAGCTCTCTGTAACCATGGAAGAAGGGGAGGCACACAACCAGTCAATATTAAATTAGGTCATCTGCCATCTGAGGAGTCACATCCAGGGGCTGCACGGACTCTGTGCCGGATGACCACATTACAATGGAGCCAACGTCGCTAGGGAAGCGTTCAGGGTAAGTGTCGAGCTCCTGTCTCTGAGTGCGAGTGTGCATCGTCGGCACCACATGCAGCTCCTTCTGCGTCTCTTTAACAACCTGCTGCGGATTGGGGATGGCTTTAAGTTGTTGCATGGACGCCTGCTACTCCTCTGCTTCCCAGTACAACTGGATCCACAAATTACAGCTTGTTGCACAGACCCTTTACTCCCTATCCGCAGCACCTGGTGACGAGTATATTGCAGCCAGGTCCAGCACTGTTTAGCAGTGTTAATGATTTGCGTGTCAACATCTGAGATCACTCACAGGCTTTATGGTTAGAGTAGGAGTATTTGCTGCCCAACTCTCTGAAGCATTGCTTAATCAATAGAGACAAGCCTCTCTGCACCCCCGTGGCGTAGTCAGATAAGAAAATAACTTTGGCGTTATCCACTTTCACCTCCCCTAAATTGCGTACCTCCCTCAGGACAGCGTCACGATCCCTGTAGGAGGCGGAAGACAAAGGGTCTAGGACCTGTCCCCGGAAGCGTGTGGCTCGCCGGCACTCAATGGGCCTGCTCCACAACAAGAAATTGGGACAATGCACCTGCTGGCAATAGGTCGAGCAACCATGTCTCAGTATATACCACTGCATCAGCCCCTTCTGCCACCTCAGGCAGACCCAACACCCTCACGTTGTTACGCTGGGAGTGTCCATCTGCATTCTCCGCTGTTCTTTTCAGTGACATCACATGTGCCATTAGCTGCTATACCTCCAAAGCTGCTCTCAGGGTACTTGGCAGCTCTTTAACCAGTTCTCGCTCAATGTCATGTAATTTGGAAATCCGCTTGTGCTGATCTGAGCAGTCCAGGGTGAAGCTGACTGTGATTTTGTCTATGTGGCCCTCAAAGGAAGTGTTGTCGTATGTGGTGAGAAGAGTCACCTTCTCACAAAACAAGGGCACTCAATAAACAACGAAACTGTTGAGTTTCTTCATCCATTTATTGACTTCATGGATTGAGTTACAACAAATTCATCCGATTAAATCTCTCGTTGAAAATATCATTTCCAAATGTGATAGTACATAACAAAGATTATTCTTCTTAAGCTCATTAGACATCCACCCAATGCATTTCGGGTCATTAGTGTCTGACCCTTCTTCAGGGGTCTAAAAAATGAAATGAAGCAGGACCATTAGGTTCACTATCCGGAATGAATGAATGCTATAAACAGTACAATCAAATACATACATAAGACGAAACATATGTACCAAATCCATAAAACTGTAAAGAGAACAAACTAAGTAGAAAATTGGGCGTGAGAACAAGAAGTGAAGAGAAAAGAAAAATTAAAAGAAACGAAAATTAACAAAACGTGCAAGGGCTAACGAAGCGTGTAGGTGGCACAGGATCGAAAACCAATTAAAAGAAACACGGAAATATCAAGCGAGTGAGAAAATTGAAGCGGGTGAAAAAATACGAAGGCTTAAAGCAAGTGAAAAGATTATGTGAAAGATGATACTAAAGGATCCCATTTAAACCCAGGGGGGAGCGTGTTGAACGGAGACTTACTGGAAACCGGACGGTTTTCACATGTCTAAGGCTCTGCTGGCGGCGTGAAGGTTCGACGTCGGTTCTGGATCATCAATCTAAGCCACCCCGTGATTGGTCAATATATATAAGTGAAAATGAGCCAATTGGTTACGCGATGACGTAATTTCGCAAGCCTATGGGCATCAAGTTGTCAAAAATAAGGACGCTGGCGGCCAATAGAGCGGCCAGACAAATATAAACCGTGTGAAAACGAAGGTACGAAAAAATAAATAAATAAACAAAAAACCTCAATAAAGTTACAAGAAAAAAGAAATCAGTAAAGTTAAAGAGAAACAAGAAACAATAAAATGAGAGGGAAACAAAAGTCAAAATACAAACGTAATAAAGATACGTAAGTGAACATCATTCGAAAATAGATTAATGAATTATGCATAAGGAATTTCAGGACCGGATAACACTGTTTGCCAATGGAACTATGGTTAATTGACTACAAAGGAAGTGCCCATTTGTTTGAGGGAGGTACCCGTTGGGAGTACAGAGTCTAGCTTGGAGTCCAGGCTGTCCAACGTGACCTGCCCGGGCAACCAGCGATCCCCTGCTGCTTGGTTTACTGACACGGAGGAGCAGCCGAATGTTGATGATGCCCCCGTCTGCAGGTGGGCAATAGTTGAGCCAGACTACCAGGCACTATGCATGACATGCGGTGCAGTGCAGTGTGGCCAGCTGGGCCCTCTCCTCCAGTCATGTGTATGCTAGCCAGGAATCTTTATTCGGGTGGCACCAATGGAAATCCCCCATACACCCAAGAGCTCACTACCAGGGGGCAGCAAATGGCAGCACCACCGGGTCGCCTCCTCTGATCTAACAGTGTCAATTAGATTTCGTGTTCCCCAGCACCGCAGTGAGTGACAGCAGATCAAGAGATGCACCCAAGGGTCTGGTCCTGAACTGACCCCTGTGCCCCAGGCACCCGCCACCACCAACGGCCGATATCAGTGACTAGAGCCAGTTAGTGGAGTCCCCCACCAGTCTTGTGCGGTGACCTGGTGGTATTGGTCAGCCGCAGCACGGGGATTGCTCAGGGCACAGTGTGCATCACCCTATGGCGCTAGGGCGGGGCGCGACTTGACCCCCGGGCCTCTTCTGCTCCATCTCCCACCTTCTCCACACCTGGACATAAAAATCCAGCACTCAAATATGTGACTGAATCTGAATCTGAGCCGGGCAGGAACCCTCAAGCCTGGGTACAGCAGTGGCCACCAAGGCCGCTGGGGAACCTCCAGATGCCGGTTATGCAACAGGGCACCCTTAGGCGTGAAGTTGCAGAGCTCCCACCACACAAGTTCAGTGCAGCTCAGGGGCCCCACCTTCCACAGTGTCAGGACAGCGCCACATCCTCTGTACTGTGATGCAGAGAGGCGCGGCCCAACATTGGCAATCTTCTCCGCGCACCCCAGGTGTAGTGGTGGGGCATGTTATGCAATACAGACCTCCCTACGTCAGTGCGCAGGAGTGCCTCTACCGATCACAGCTCCAAGGGGCGCCAGGCTGTCTTCTCACACAGGTAAGGAACGTGTCTCCCCTGTCACCTGCCAAACTTCATCATCAGGTAAGGGCGATCGCCAACTCCTCAATGTGTACCGCCACAACACCCAGGCTTCCGCTTGACACAGCCCTCCTCCACCATCAGGCTGCAGCGACTACACAACACCGCCGCCTCCCACTCCGGGTCTCAGACGCAGGCTCAGTGAGGCCTCCGTTCCCCGCACACTATCCATGCTTCCAGGCCTTGGCTGCCATGGTGTCGCAAGGATAGAGCTATGAAAAGTGCAGGACCACTTTTCATAAATGAAGCCCTGATTCTGCATTTCCTCTTCCCCTGGGACTCTGGCTGGTCCTACTGGCTGTTGGGGGGCTTGAGGGGGGTTGTATCCCTTTGCTGAACCTGACCCTGGCTGTTCCATTCTGCATTCCATTGTTTTTATTTTATATTTTTCATTAGTGGTGTATTGATCGGCTATTTTTGGCTCTTGAAGTTGAAAAGTGACATTGGGCTGACTAATGTGAGTTTTTTTGCCACTGTTTGGCCTTTCGTCACTTTTCTCTCACTAACGTTAATTTGTTTATCGCCTTGACACTAGTGTTATACGCAATGCAATGGGGTGACCCAGTATCCCTCAGAACCTGGGCATGTATAACATAAGAAACAATTGGTTCTGTCGAGTAAGACAATTTCCTTGTAATTCATAACATTAATAAGGATTAATAAATCTGAAGACGAAGACAATGCTGGAACACATGTAGACTGACAAAGTAATCTGTGATTTCGATTTCAAGAAGAATTTTTTACTTTTACTTCTAAAGATTTATCAGAGGGTTTTCTTCTTTCTTCCCACAAAATTATCCCGATAACAAAAACAGGCTGTCTTGAAATTCATTCAAGTGAAAAATATTTACAGTGAACTAAGTGCAAAGGGCCCAGGTGACAGAATGCATGTATTATACATGTAAGTGAAAAAATACACATTGGTTACACAAATACAAAAAAGGGGGAGAGGAGTATTGAGCATAGGTCCAATTTCATCAGTATAATACAAATGTCTCTGGCTTAAGAATTAAGAATGGACTGCTTTGACCGTCGAACCACGTTACTGGCAATCATGTATATATATATATATTAAATAAATAATAATAGTTTATTATGTGTTTTAAAGTATATATATATATATATCATGTGATCAAGGGCCTATGGGCTCGAAACGCATCATGGCTGTGGTTTGCTGAGCTGACAATAAAGGAAACTTACTGCACAAATTTGTGGTCCGAGCTCCTGTCTTCTGCAAATCAACTGGAATGTGAGTTATGTATGTGTGTTTAACTTTTCTAATTAAGTTTATTTGTTATATTTGTTAAAATGGGTATTAAATCTACTAAATCTATTAATTTTTTAATATTAATTTTATCATTTAACACATTTTATATTTTTTATATATATATAAAAATCGATATTTTGTACAACTATATTTTTTACATATATATATTTTTTTCTTGATATTTTTGTACTTACCCGTTTAAGTGTAGTGAGTCGATATTTTTGCATTCAATATTTTTTGATATCTATGGGGCACATTACGATGCCGCATAGTTGCGGGGCTTGGGAACGGCCGCTGCACATGAGATTAGGATGCGACCTCCACTGTGTCTGTCTGTAACGTTGCAGTGGGTGCTGCTGGCTGCAGCACCAGCCGCAATGTCTGAAATGCACTGTTTGCATTTCACTGCACTACGTGGCAGGCACCACGTAGTGCCTGCCACCTGGTAAAGGGAAATTTAGAGGGGTACCATAGGTGCCCTCTAAGTACACTGCCAAAGTCCCCTAGCACAAGGGGGGCCCGTAACAGGCCCCCAAAGTACATCCTCGACAGCCTTTCCAAGACAGTTTCACTGCCATGGAAAGGCTGGCAGGGATGCGGCATTGTAATATGACCGACTGTGCCTGCTAGGCACCGCCACCATTCTATCAATGGGAGCAGTCCTACAGCAGCAATCATTATGATTGCTGCAGTCGGACCTGTGGCGGACAGAATTTCCATCTGACACGCACACCGCCCCCATCGAAATCTGGCAGGTGGAATTTTGCCGCACGATTGCGGTGAATCCACCACTGTCAGGCTTCCGGTGTCAGATTCATCGCAACCGTAATGACCCCTAATGATTTGTCCATCGATATTTAGTCAGTGAATCATGGCTTTTCCTGTCCTTGTAAATGCGGCCCCTTTACACACCTGCACTTTGCGTGAAAGGGGCGTTCCAAGGGTGTTGCTGTGGGTGTACCCACGCAAACCCCATGGAAACTGACATATTTCCAGAATTACGAGAAAAATCGTATATCTGGAAATGTGTCTGAATGCTACGCCTCTCCAGGGGAGGCATAGGGAGGCGCAACGAGGACAAATATATTAATTTCTCCTCATTTTCATTCCTCTTTCTATGCGTGTTGCAGTCTGCAGCACACATAGAATGAGGAAATAACCTCTAATGATTGTTTATGTACAGGAAGGTGTCCCATCCTGCACATAAACAATCCTTTAAATAAATGATGTTTTACAAGTTCTATGTGTGCTTATGCAGCACACATAGAAGTTGAAAAACGCCATTTCTGATTATTTTTATGCAGGAAGGGACACCTTATTGCACATAAACAATCACCCCTATGATGCAGGCATACTGGCAGCATGATGCAAGGGTTCCTGTGTCAGCGCATGGCAGCTAATTGTGTGCCAGGGCAGGGGAAAGCACAGGGATGCACTTTCAAAGTGATTTTGTGTGATGCAGACACACGGCTTGCAGCACGCACTGAGTCACTTTCATTGTAAATCTGGCCCTAAATGTTCATTCTCAGCTAAGTGATTCAATTACGCTATGGTATCTTGTTTACAGGCTTCTTGTGTCTCTGATGCCAACTGTCACATCAATCTATTGCACGAGTACTGATCTGTAGGGCATCTGTAATGACTCCAGATTCTTTTTCAATATCTCGTTGAAAACGGACAGACTCTCTGTGTACCCTTGTGGGACTTGGCACCATGCCAAAACTCTGTTGAAACACAAAGGAAAAAAGATACTGGCTATCCTTGAGCAATGGCACTGAGATGAAAGCTTGGAAAAGATAAATGACAGTAAACCACTCTGCAGTGTATTGAATTGAAAAAATATTTTGGATGGATTCGTTACCACCGGACAACATGGAACAATTGTCTCATTGATTTTCCAAAGGTCCTGCACTATTCTGTACTTCCCAGTGGGTTTCTGTAAACTCATGATTGTAGAGTTACATGGACTCCCAATCAATTCCCTCAAAAATACTTTCTGTAACATTTCTTCAATTACAGGTGTTATACCTGCAATTGTCTATTGGGTCAAATGGTGTGTTTGTGTTGTAGGATACAGAGCTTTTGGCTTTACAGTGACTCAAACTAGTACTACACCCTTAATTAGTCCAATATCCTTTCCTGTAAAATCCCATACTTCTCAATTAACTGTGGGGCATATTATAAAGCATGGCGTTAAAATTATCGCCGCTTTAGCGTCAGAAAACTGCCACTAAAGCGGCTATAATGGGCTTGATAATATGCGGCAGAGGATTCCAATAGAAGCCCATGTTGACACCAGAACATTGGCTTCTATTGGAATTCTCAAGGGCATATTATCAAGCCCATTATAGCCGCTTTAGCGGCAGTTTTCTGCCGCTAAAGCGGCAATAATTTTAACACCGTTTCTTGATAATATGCCCCTGTCTCTTTTAAATCTGGAGGTAAGTCTACAACTGCTATTGCTGGGAATAGCCCTACCACTGAATTATTTTGGTCCACCTTAAATTCTACATACTCATCATGTGTCTGGAACTCGACACCATTCAGTGTACAGTAAATTGTGCTATTTAACTTGCACAACAGAGCTTGTCCTAACAGGTTTAGAGGGATGGTATCCCATGTAACAAATTGATGACATTTTCTCAAATGAGCCTTTTTCGACAGGAAATTTCTCTGAACCTGGATTTTCAGTTTGTTTATTTGAAACTCCTACAACTTGGATCATCTTTCCCAAGAGGGGTGGGTCTGGGACTTACACAGTTCTACCAGCGGATCTGGTAGCGCCACTATCAATAAGAAATGATTCGGGTGGCCATTCACCTCACCTTCTACAAATGGACCACTCTGGTCTACTGCTAGGACTGAGCAAAGCATGCAATCCTCCTTCCCCCTCAGCCACCATCATTGTGGAATGTCGGGACCAGAACTATAATTATCGAAAAGAGGATATTGTTGGAACGTATTTTGACTTTGGTGCTGGAAAGGGTTTAGGTTTGCCTTTGGCATCTGGTTCAAATTAAATCTTGGGATTCCCATATTTTGTGGGACCAATTTGACTTGTGGGACTTGCATCATGGGAACCTGTTTTTTGCAGTGGCATCTGCTGTACTGGCATATTTTTCATCTGTATTGGATGTCCTCCCTGCATTTGTTTAATCTATCTGGATTAAGCCTATACTCCCACATCCAATGCCTGACTTGGTTACAAAAATGGCAAGGGGTCATTTTCTTCAGTGTTGCACCATCCATACCTGAACTTGAATCAATTGGAACAACTTAACTATCTACCTTGTGGAACACCTACACCTCCTTGAGTACCATGTACTCCTGCTTGTGGAGCAATAACACCTTGTATATCTCCCTGGTATCTTGAAAAAGAAGGATTCTGAAAACCTCTCTGAGCAAACTTTGTCAGGGATAACATGAATTTCCCCTTAAGCTTTTTCTATTTCATTTCTTATTCATCATTGCAATATTTTGCATACCTCAGGATCTCACCAAGCAATTTATTCTACCAGGAAATCACACTCCGCTGAATATGTGCACTGATCTCTGGTCTTAACCTAATAAAAAACTGAGATACAAAAAATCCAGTGTCACTTTCATCAGGATGTTCTCTTCCAATGCGCTGTTGAAACACCTGAAGTAACCGTTCATAGTATTCATGTGCTGATTCTTTTGACTCTTGGGTAGTTTGTTTAATTTGTACGCAATCAAGACCCTTTGGAAGCACTTTACCTTTTAGTAAAGTAACCACTGCTTCATATTTCATCATAACTTTAGGAGATGGTGCATTAGCGCATACCATTCTTGTAGGTGCTTCACGTGGCCATTGTACAGCAACCTTAAATTCAGCCCACAAATCACTTCACACTACAATGTCAAAGAACATATGCAAATCAATCCACAACATCTTTGAAATTTTCACAAATTGGTATACTTGTAAGAACCACTGCACAGGCTTGCCTCTCAATTTTGGAAAATATTTTAAAAAAATGCTGCAAGATTACCTCTACTCCAAGGCACATGGAGATACACTCCTCCAACTGTTTCTCTCAGTGGATAGGCTAAAGCTCTTTCCTCATCCTGTTCATTATTTTCTCCTGCTAATTCTGGTTGTCTCTTTTTCTTCTCAGGGTTTCTTGCCCATTTGTTTTCAAATTATTCAAAATCATTCCATTTGCGAATTCTGTATTGTACAGCGGCATTCCTGAAGAACGCATTGTTTCAATTGCTTCATCATCTAACTGAACGCTGTAACTTCTCTATAAAGGGAAACTATTGGAAAGATCAACCTCATACATTCGAGCCAATTTAGTTAAGTAATCATGTGTAATTGCTGCCCACCTTGTAATTTCTCTACACAGGTAAACTAATTATTTTTCTAGCCACAGATACAAATTATCCAAATCTAAACATCTCCTAGTAATTTCTTCTAGTTCAACTTTTAGTTTGGGAATATTTAGTTGTCTTTCTTTTTCAGGTACTGGGTTAGCTTGTTCGTGCCAGGCTCTCTGTCTTTTGAATCCCTGCAGCTTCCTCAAACCATAGTGAAACAATTCAATCTTCAAACAATTTTTCCCCTTGTGCTACTGACGTTATAAAAACAATTCTTCCTCCGTCTCCCTGAACTGTCTGAGATGGTTTCCATGCAACACTTTGGGAATTTTGGGAAGTCTGAATAACTCCTAAGGCAGTCAATCCTCCTACAGCTCCTGGAGCTTCTGGTGTCAGGGTAACATTTATTGGGGCAGTAGCAATTGGTCTAGGCACTGTCTGCACAGTTGCAGCTTCTGGTAATTACACTGGACCAGCTGTAATGGATGTAGTTATCACATCTGGAATAAATCTGTGGTTGAGCAACACGTGGTGGAGCAATTTGAAGTATCTGAAGGGGTCTTTCAACTTGTATTATGCTAGTTTCAACAGGGGTATTAGCAATTGTACTACTCGCAGTGCTTCTCATCGACCTTTACAGCCACTTACACACCCTCTCCGAAAGGTTACAGGTTACATTTAGGAAATAAAATGTAAAAAACCTTTGGAATTCACTGAAAAACCTAAGGTTACAGGGACGTAATAGTTGGGAAATAGAATTTGAAAAACCTGAGAAATTCACTGGAAAAAAAACAGGTTACATGGACTTTATAGTTAGGCTCAGATTTCACTCATACAAAACCATTGAGATTCAGCTAACTAGTTAACTTGGACCACCCCAATGCACTGCTTATGACCTCACACATTACATCACTCATGACATGGTCAGTATCATCACTCATGACATCACTGATAACATGCCAAATTACATCACTGATAACATCATCCACAAAACCACCCACACTCCTATTCACACCCCAAAACAAGCTCTCATACCACACTAACACACCCACTCACATACCCATTGACAAACATAAAACCACTCACACACCCACTCAACCACAGAGCCACCCACACACCTATTTAGGCACTGACACAGCTAGTCTCTCGCCCATACAGCTACTAACACAACTAGTCATCAACATCTGATACAGCATCAAATGCACCTATGCAGCTACTCACACACCCAGGTCTTCAACTATACAACCACTCACACAGCCATTCACTCACCCTTACAGCCTCTGAACAAAGACATACACTCACCCATGCAAGTTCCCATACACCCACTCACACACCCACACAACTACTTACATACCCATTCACATATCCATTCAACCACTTACACACCAGCATGCTCATCCATAGAGACACTCACACAGACACTGACTCTCCAATACAGCCACTCACATACCAACTTCCTTAACCAAATGCCCTATCGAACATCCAAACACTGACCTACACAACATTTATAGTGCCACTCACCCACTCATATAAGTAATCAAACACACTCACACACCTAGTCACACACTAATACAGCCACTTAGACAGCCACTCACACACAGATTCAGACAGTCTCAAAGCCACTCAGATGCCATATGTTAGAAATAGTATCTCTCATTAGTAGTACAGAAGGAATAGTATTTTAATGTATACAGTAGATTACTATATATTTTACTATATATCTATAAGTGTCAGAAACATTTACGAAACACTTTCATTCACTGGATTCTGTCATCAGTGATGTCATCAGTGATATAATTGGAAATGTAATCAGTGCTGTCACTGACCCTGTCATGAGTGATGTAATATGTGACTGCACTAAGTGCAAAATATTCTACAAACAGCCAATTTGCCTTTGAAATTAGAAAAACGATGGCACTAGCCTCTGTCACAGACGTAGCCACCTACTACAATCTACTAATAGAAAGCCCTTTCTACCAACAACTGGCACTTAGGTTGGCAGACTGCATCGCTCTGAGCACAGACACCAATCTAAAGACCTGCTGAAATGTCTATGTCAGCAACTTGGCACAGGAAGACAAAACAAACAATGCAGTGGAAGGATCACACAATGCCCTCTCCTAGGAAGAACCCAAATTACACTCTACAAATTTATAGAAGCATTGCAAAAAGAGAAAAGCTACCAAGTGCTACAAATGGAACAATCTATTACCCAAATTGGCCCTAAACATAGCAAGCAAACCTAAACAATGTACAAGATGTAACAATTTAAAGTCTGACTCTTCATAAATAACAAAGGAGTAGATTACTTATTTAATTCATAGCCAAAAGCGTTTTATAAAATAAATAGTAACCTATCAAAGTCCTCAAACACTATGACAAAATGTAAACCAGCATACCAATTCTTTTGCATTTGAAATAAAAAATATATTATTTTATCACATTAGTCAAAAATAATGTAAATGACAATGTGAATGAAGATTGATGTAGTGAAATTATAAATAAATTATTTTTTTAATGTAACTGTCAATAACCCAGAAAGTTAAAAACAAACTAAATCCATCATATAAAATAATTAGAGCACGTAAACAACTCCACATAACAATCACATAGGGGATTGTTATGATGGATGACTTTTCCAATCCCAAATGTCGGTTTCAATTCCGACCGGCTGATTATCAGCCGGTCGGAATTGAAACCAACCGGTCATTCCTACTGGCTTCCGACGGGGCATAACACATGCTTCCATAGGGAAATGCCACAATGTGACCAAACCGTGTTAGGTCGCATCCTAATCAGGTGGTCGGGACCTTCAACCGGTGGTTGGTCAGTCCCGTTTAGGAGCTACTCGATATCGTAATCGGCCCCATAATGTTTACACAAACAATGTAATTTCACATTTCGCAGCCAAATGAAATAAATAAATAAAACGTGCTGTTTTATAGCTGCAGATCTTTCTCAGAATCCACGTAAAAAAATAGAAATCCCCCAAAAATGTGAAAAATATCATCTAAAAAGCCCCTCAAAAAATTAAAAATTAAACAAATCCAATGGCAATCCTTTGAATCAATCCAAAGTATTTTGAACCCCCCCCCCCAAAACAAGAAACACTCCCTGGAAAACGTAAAAAAAGGAAATCAAAGTAAAAGGCACTGGTTTATTACAAACCAAAAATAATTTCCTTAAAGAAACATAAATTCCCAATGCCCATAAGACACGCTCATATACAAAAACCTCTAAAGTAAATGAAAAAACCCACCCACGAACCATATTACATCTCTAAAAATACATATACATGAAAGTTAATAATCAAAATATAACTAACCTAACGCAATTTAACATAACATAGCAATACATTACTAAAATAGTGTATGTAAAGTCAGAACGACAAACTAGTGAAAAACAGTAACACTAATACACCTAAAAATATACAAAAGAAACCATACTCAACACTATAACTAGCTTGTAGCCCTCCCCCATAGAGCCCCCACCTTCAAAACCCTTAAAAAAGGACTTACCTGTTCCAATCACCAGCAGCACCTTTCTGTGACTTGGTTCTGGAAAAATAGAAGGAAACAAATAACACAAACAGGCTACAAAATAGAAGATAGCAATAAAAAAGTGTCTGCTAAAGAAAACAAAAAGAAACTATTACCCCACTAAAATGAATGGGAAATATTGCAACAATGTTGAATAAATGTATAAAAAAATTAAAACAATTATTAAACATAGAAAACATCTCCATACATGTGATAAAATGATATGTAAAAATAATGTTGAAAACATTTATATAATAGTTAAGAAATGTTAAAAATCTTTTAGACAATGGAAAATAAATGTTGAAAATATACAACATACAATAGTATTCAAATGTAGTTTACCTGTTTTTTTATTAATTAAAATAAAAATAAAATGTATGTATTGAACATTTATAAATTTGTATTTCTAACTTGAAGCATATATGATTAAAAATGTAAAAATATACAATAAATATACTTTAGAAACATAAATACAATTAAAATAATATGTATTTTTATTTTATTTTGTTTTTATTGAAACACACCAGAATACATTTAGCATACCCAGTTAACATGACATGGCACATTTATCAATTATGGCTCTCATTTACAACATCAACAAGAGCTCCTTTTTCCTACGTCTTATTAGGCTCAGCAATTCTCAGCTACTTCATCATATTCTACCCAATACTTATAATACATTCATTATTTTGTGTTACCTACACCATTGTGTGTTCCGCAATGTAGTTGCAATCTTCCTATGCATATGTATGCTTGCCCCCCCTTTTGTCAATGTGTACCATTCAATATTTCTGTCTTCATTTATTCAACTTGATTAGATTCACATTCTCTATTCCTGTTTCTTTGCTTATTAGATATGCTTGGTACGGGCCCCAGTAATTTTTAGGTCAACTTTTAGGAGGCAATAGCTCGCTATAAACTCCTGACTGCGTATTGCAATACAATAAACCTGTGTGCCAGTCTCCTGTTTTCGGAGTTGGACCTTTCCCCCATCTTACTGTATTAAAAAAATGATTGTAAACAAAAATGTAATTACAAATATTATTGGTTACAGACATACAACACTTTTCTGTATTATGTTTAACGCAAACTATTCCTACTACATACAAATAAAAGCAAAATATAATATTTCAGAATGAAAATCTAAACTTAAATAATCATAATGGAACATAAATCATTCTAAAAATATTATTAGACACTAAAGGGATGACATTTGCTATTCCCATTCCGATCTATCCATATTGGGGGGAAAGAGCTGGACACTGAAGGGGTGTCATTTATTATTGCCACTCTATTATAAACCAATCTGGCGAAGGCGCTGGACACTAAAGGGGTGACATAAATATTCCCACTACAATCTAAACCAATTTGGAGAAGGCATTGGACACTAAAACGGTGATGTTTGCTATGCCCACTCCAATCTAACAATTTGGGGAAGGTGTTGGACACTATAGAGGTGACATTTACAATTCCCACTCCAATCTAAACCAATTTAAGGAAGACATTAAAGGGGTGACATTTACTGTTCCCAGTACAATCTAAACCAATTTGGGGAAGACTTTGGACACTAAAGGGTTGACATTTATCATTTCCACTCCATTCTAAACAAATTTGGGGAAGGTGATGGGACACTAAAGAGTGACATTTACTATTCCCTTGCCAATTTAAAACAATTTGGTGAAGGCATTGGGCACTAAAGGGGTGAAACTTATCAATCCCATTCCAATCTAAACAAATGTACAGAATATGTTGGCTACAGTAGGTGTGAAATGTACTATTCCCATTCCAATCTAAATCAATTTGAGGAAGGCATTGGAAATTAAAAGGTTGAGATTTATAATTCCCACTCCAATCTAATCCAATATAATGAAGGTGGTGGACACTAAAGGGGTGGTACTTACTATCCCCACTCCAATCCAAACCAATTCTAGACACATGTTGGATACTAACGGTGCACCATTTATTATCCCCACTCCAATCTAGACCGATTTGGGTAAGGTGTTGGACTCTAAAGGTGTGACATTTACCATTCCCACTCCAATCTAAACCAATTTAAGGAAGGTGTTGGACACTAAAGAGGTGACATTTACTATCAACACTCAATATAAAAAACTTGAGACATATATTGGATATTGAAGGTGTGTCATTTACTATGACACTCCACACTTAACCAAATTGGAGAAGGCTTTGGACACTAAAGGGTTGAAAGTTACTAATCCAACTGAAATGTAAGCCAATTTAAGGAAGGTGGTGGACATTAAAGGTATGACATTCACTAGACCCACTCCAATGTAAACAAATTTGGGGAAGGTGTTGGACACTAAAAGGGTGACCCTTACTATTCCTACTCAAATCTAAAAAAATGTAAGGAAGTTGCTGGACACTAAAGGGTAGACATTTAGGGGCTGATTAGGATTTCAGTCAGACTTGCATCCGACTGACATCTCCGCAGTTTCGAAACCGGCCGACCTCGGGTCAGCGGTCCGACACCGCAATTACGATGTGACCGCACATGTTGCAGTTGCAAATTCCCATTTCCCTATGAGAGATTGTGCGTCGGTCGGAAACCCGCCGCATTACAAGCTGCTATAGGGAAATGGGAGTTACTGTAAATCTCTGCACCATGTGGCAGGCACCTATTGGTGCTTGCCACTTGGTGCAAGGATTTGCAGTGCCCCCTGGCCCACAACCATAGTTTGCAGAGAGAAGGAGGTCCTGTTAGGGACCCCCAAAGTCACTTTATAGTGGGCTTTCAATGTCGGAAAGCCCAAAATCGAAAGCCTGTCTGAAACCGACATCGTAATCCCAATGGTGGAAATGCCGTTCGTACGGGATTAAGTGGCGGTTCAGGCTGCCTGATGGGCTCCTTGAGTCAGTCAGAAGCCAGTTGGATTGACCGGCCGGTTTTAAATCCGACCACTGTCATTGAAATACAGCGGTTGGATTTGAAACCTTGGATGTCGGTCGGAACCTGTTGTCGGAGGCTTTCCGACCAACATTCAAATAAGCCCTTTGGTATTCCCACTCTGATCAAAATTAATGTAAAGAAGGTGTTGGTCACTAATAGGGTGAAATTCACTATTCCCACTCCAATGTATACAAATTTAAGGAAGTTGTTGGACACTAAGGGGTGACATTTGCTATTCACACTCCAATATAAATCATATTGGGGGAAGGTGTTGGACACAAAAGGGTGACATTTACAAAATGCTCTTGAAAATATTACAAATTAAACATTTAAAATACACACAGTTTTTTGGAATATAATATTCAATCACATCACTCACTACAAACCTATACATACATATTTAAGTAATAAAATAAAAGATAATTACTATTAATCAATATTTACTACCAATCATACCCACAGCCTCAGAGCGTGGGTACGGTCCGTACCACGCGTACCCCTACATCACCACTACAATGGTGGTACGGACCGTACCCACCCTCAGAGCGTGGGTACGGTCCGTACCACCATTGTAGTGGTGATGTAGGGGCACGCGTGGTACGGACCGTACCCACGCCCTCAGAGCGTGGGTACGGACCATACCCACGCCCTCAGAGCGTGGGTACGGTCCGTACCACCATTGCAGTGGTGATGTCGTGGTACGCGTAGTACGGACCGTACCCACGCTATGAGGCCGTGGGTACAGTCCGTACCACCATTGCAGTGGTGATGTAGGGGTACGCGTGGTACGGACCATACCCAACCGATGAATGCGGGGGTACGGACCGCATCACCCGTACCCCTAGGGAACCAGTACATTTGTGAGACAAGGCGTACACACGCCACGAATGTTGGTTTAGGGCCTGGTGCAGCATATAACCAGCACATTGGGGGGGTGTATGGCCAGGACAGCAGTGTACTGCACAAAGGGTGCGGGTGGGTGGGTGGCTGCCTAGGATTCCCAGCAGTGGACAAAGACATGTGAGGGGTGGGTGCAGAGTACTCCCAGCAGTGGACAGAGACATGGGGTGGATGCAGAGGACTCCCAGCAGTGGACAGAGACATGTGAGGTGTGGGTGCAGAGGAATACCAGCAGTGGACAGAGACATGTGAGTGGTGGGTGCCTATCACTCCCATCAGTGGACAGAGACATATGAGGGGTGGGAGCAGAGGACTCCCAGCAGTGGCCTGAGACATGAGGGTGGGTGCAGAGGACTCCCAGCAGTGGACAGAGACATGTGAGGTGCGGGTGCCTATCACTCCCATCAGTGGACAGAGACCTGTGAGGGGTGGGTGCAGAGTACTCCCAGCAGTGGACAGAGACATGGGGGTGGATGCAGAGGACTCCCAGCAGTGGACAGAGACATGTGAGGTGTGGGTGCAGAGGACTCCCAGCAGTGGACAGAGACATTGGGGTGGGTGCAGAGGACTCCCAGCAGTGGACAGAGACATGGGGGTGGATGCAGAATACTCCCATCAGTGGACAGAGACATGTGAGGGGTGGGTGCAGAGTACTCCCAGCAGTGGACAGAGACATTGGGGTGGGTGCAGAGGACTCTCAGCAGTGGACAGAGACATGTGAGGGGTGGGTGCAGAGTACTCCCAGCAGTGGACAGAGACATGTGAGGGGTGGGTGCAGAGGACTCCCAGCAGTGGCCTGAGACATGGGGGTGGGTGCAGAGGACTCCCAGCAGTGGGCAGAGACATGTGAGGTGTGGGTGCAGAGGAATACAAGCAGTGGACAGAGACATGTGAGGGGTGGGTGCAGAGGACTCCCAGCAGTGGACAGAGACATGGGGGTGGGTGCAGAGGACTCCCAGCAGTGGACAGAGACATGTGAGGGGTGGGTGCAGAGTACTCCCAGCAGTGGGCAGAGACATGTGAGGGGTGGGTGCAGAGGACTCCCAGCAGTGGCCTGAGACATGGGGGTGGGTGCAGAGGACTCCCAGCAGTGGACAGAGACATGTGAGGTGTGGGTGCAGAGGAATACCAGCAGTGGACAGAGACATGTGAGGGGTGGGTGCCTATCACTCCCAGCAGTGGACAGGGACATGGGGGTGGATGCAGTGGAATACCAGCAGTGGACAGAGACATGTGAGGGGTGGGTGCCTATCACTCCCATCAGTGGACAGAGACATGTGAGGGGTGGGTGCCTATCACTCCCAGCAGTGGACAGAGACATGTGAGGGGTGGGTGCGTATCACTCCCAGCAGTGGACAGAGACATGTGAGGGATGGGTGCCTATCACTCCCATCAGTGGACAGAGACATGTGAGGGGTGGGTGCCTATCACTCCCAGCAGTGGACAGGGACATGGGGGTGGATGCAGAGGAATACCAAGCAGTGGACAGAGACATGTGAGGGGTGGGTGCAGAGGAATACCAGCAGTGGACAGAGACATGGGCTTTGGACATCATTATCAGATGACCACAACTCCATGGGTGAATGTACGCATCCCTAATTTTCGACTATGTCGAAAGTGCCATAACAACACATCACTGACAGCAGTGTCCCACTCCCATGAGGATGGATGTCTTTCCCCCACTGCATGACACACCACATGTGGGTGTGAGGACAAATGACACATGCATACCCACCCCTGGTGGATGCAGCACAATACACACACAGAGATCATGCCACAAGACTGTATAGTCATGTCAATGCCTACTAAACTAAAAGAGCCAAAGGGAACACACACTGTCACGCACATCCCAGGACTGATAGGAATGTACAGGTGCTGGCACAGCCACCAAGATGTTGTCTCTCATGGAAGGAATAGGGTGGAGTTCCCACTGATACAATGGCCACAATTGAAAGTCAGGTGCCTAAATACCCTTCAGAACAAGTACCATATGTGTGCTAGGCTGGGATTACACACATGCATAGTGCGGAAAAGGGAGAATTACTCCCTGAAAGCATGGCAACATACTCAATACACAAGTACAGCGACTAGCAAGGATGGCATAGACGATGCAGCTGGAGACATTGCTGAGCAGGCATGGCCATAGTTGAAGGGATCCATCACCAACAAAGGGAATGTATACACACGTCAGGACAACAATTGTGCAACTCTCTGCAGGGAAGATGTCAGGTGCCACGGAGGAAGGGACACTCCTTGGTACAATGTCTCAAAAAACAAATAACACACACGACCAAAGATCCTTTGCAGAGACCTTGTGATGGCACGCAGATCCCATGGGCCACCTCCTGACCATCAGACTCGAACCTTTGCCCGAAACATAACACATTACCACAACCCCAACTCCTGGAGCATCAGCACCAACATCAATACCTGAAATGCAATAGTGTCCAAAGTCAAAAGAAAATGCTTTAATCAGCATACGATAAAAATTGTATCAACAACACTATATACAAAGGCCAATGGCCAGTCCAGAATAGAAGTCCTTGGGGGGACACATGGGCACCTGTCTCCCCTAGCTTGCCTGCACATTAGAACGCTCAGGTTCGTCGACTGGGGGTGGGGCATCATGTGGGGAAGGACCAGGCACAGCAGGGACAGGAGGTGGAAGGGTAGGTGTGGTGGGTGCAGGGCTGGACGCCTCCACCACAGGGCGTGAGGCAGCACCAAAGGTGGAGGTGAGCTCAGCGCTGCACACTTCTGCCAGGTCATCCAGAGTATCCCCTGCACCGGAAGAAACCACAGGCACAAAGGAGGGGGTGGGGTCAGAGGGATGGGGTGCAGCGCTACTTGGGGAGGGGGTGGACAGGGGGGGATCAACTCTCCTAACCGGGGAGTGCCTTGCCCATTTGCGGGCTGGTGAGCCAGTGGGGCTGAGCCCAGCACAGCCAAGTAGCTCTCCTTGTCTGACTGTGTGGCAGGGGAGCCAAGGGGAGTGTCTTTGGAGGGACTGGGTAGTGAGGCATTCAGACTCAGACTGTGACTGCGTGTGTGCCTGTGTGCCCCAGACCCAGTGGGTGTGCCTTTATCCCCCTGAGTGTGCATGCCAGGAGGTGTGTGCTTGCCCTTACGTGTTTGTGTTCTGCCTGTGTCTGGTGGGGTGCATGCTTGGGAATGTCTGGGTGTGCATGGGACAGGCATGGGAGTGGGAAGTGTGGATGGTGCAGGGGTAGGGGGGGACGAAGCGCTGCAGGAGACTCACTGCTGCCATCAGTGAAGAGTCCATGGACCTCAGCAACATCCGTTGGTCAGACATCACTGCTGACATGCCCTCCATGAACGACACCATCTGTGTCAGCAGTCTGGTGTGGCCATGGAGGACATTCAGCATCGATGTCTGGCCAACCTGCAACTGCCGCTGAATGTCCACAGACTCTGCAGTGAGGGCAGCAGGGGGGACAGGGGCAGGGGGTGCGGTGCCTGGCACGAAGGAGACACGGTGGTGCCCTGCACGGACAGAAGGGACCGGAGCAACTGGGAGGGCGGTGATGGGAATGGAGGAGATGGTGACAGATGTTGTGCTGCTGCCAGGTGTTGTAGCAGCCTCCGCCCCTGCGAGGAGTTCAGCTGAAGACCCGTCAGCGTCGTAGTCGGTGTCGCCACCAGACAGGTCCTCCGCCTGACTCCCCTCGCCCTCCGTGCCACTTGCTTCCCACAGACTCCCCAGCAGTGGTGGCACCGGTGCTGGATTCCTCCTCAAGGTCCGTGCAGGTGTCTCCCTCTGTGTCCTCCGATGATGCTGTGGGCAAGGTGAAGATACAGAACATAATCAGTCACCTGTATACATCTGACACATGAGTCCAAACAAAATAGGTCACAGTGCATATCAGGAAAAGCATCATGAGTAACATCTACATTACTCCGCACATATGTAAGCCCTGCACTCCCCAGTTGGTTGACCCGCCATGCCACTTGGAAACAAGGAAAATTAGGACACAACAGCAAATTACTTTATATCGAATTATACTGAGAAGCTAGTGTCTGGGAACAGTTGAGCACAGCAATACTATGAAGGCATGCCACCTCTTGTTTACTGTGAACGAAACAGTATTGGTGCACCCAAGGCTAAATAACAGACCGCAATGCTGAAGGTGTCCCGACAATCAGAGACCTGTGAGTACTTCGGAAACCCAAACAAAATACATTGTGATCCCTTGGGTATCACAACGCTTTACACAATCTACATGTTTAGAATGTGTGAATGTGCCACTTTGTGAACAGAACACACATGTGCCTGTATTTAAGAAGTCACACAAGGAGGTGCACACAAAACTACATTTACACAGTCATTGTATGAGCTGCCAGCCTTATTCAAACAAGCCACTGTTAGAAAGTAATGGGGTTTCAGTAAGTACATATACATGGCCCCACGGCGGTCTGGATGACTTGACACTCATAAGTTGGTATCACCAACAACCAAGGACTTACCCAAATGCCACCACACTGTGGGAACATGGATATGTATTACCTTTAAAAAAGTGTTATTCGAACTGTGCCTTTTTTTCATATGTGCCAGCGTGTCCCCTGAAAGTGTAAAGGTGGTTTCTTGTGCACTTCCGTGGGAGACATCTGTCATGCAGGCACATTATTGTCCTACACAACAAAACATCAAAGTCAAGCATTGAAAACATGAAGACATGTTGACAAGTGTAGTGAGTGCCAGGGTACAAGACTTCTTGACTAACAACTTGAATCATGCCACCTGTCACATGGCCATTCTGTGCTATGATGATACAGTTGGCAACACATCTGACCCACTGTCTGTCATGTGGAGTGGCACACATGTCCAAACACAGGAAAATGCATAAGATAATGGGCCTGCAATTGTGTCAGAATAAGGAGCACCTGCACTGAGGAAACACCCTCATGGGAACCAAGAATGTCCACACCGATGTCAGCACACACAGACCAAACTACGTAGCATCTCGACCACACACTGGTGCCAAAAATGGATGAGCAGGAATCATGTATTTAAACTATTGACACATGCTGCAAAGCACAAACATTAACCCCTTCCATGCTGCGCAGATTCCGCCGCTGTGCTGACGGAATCTTGCGCGGGCGTGGTCATGACGGAACGGTTCCGTCATGAGCACAGCTCAACCGTGGCTCATGACGGAACCGTTCCGTCATGAGCACCGAAGGGGTTAAACCCTGCACAACATCACTGGGTCACTGCATGTTGAGTGTCTGTCCAGACAATTATCACACACAGGCCAAACCTTATGTCTCAAGGAGACATAAGGTTTGGACATGTAGGCCTCGCCCGCACAAACCCCCCATACCTGAGACAATGTGATTGAGACAGATCAAGAAGTGACACCTCTTAATCAGGGTTTACAAAAATGTGCATCAAGAATTCCCAAATGTACTCCACATCACCTCGTGAGGCTGCCAACACATATTTGTGACAAACAACCATCAACAGATAGTTGTGAATAGACACACAGGCACTGCTCAGTGTGAGGATGCACATGCCAAATGGGGTCACCCTGTCCAGTGGACACATGTAGCACACTTTACATTAATAAAAATGAGGCCAGGGAACAATGCCACAGAGGCCAACCTATGCTGAACACACAGAGAATGGGCACAGTGTTGGATGACACACATGAATCAGAGGCAAGGGTGACTCAGGGGACTGTATTGGGCACAATGCTCCATGGTCCTGGAATGATCTGACTGTAACATGAGCAAACGTCCCGGCACTATGCATATCTCCCACTCATGCACATCATGTCTGAGGCCACAATATCGGTCCTGCATGCTGCAAGTCTGTTAATTTGAATCCTCACACTCCTATATTGAGACTCAGCATCAGTGCCAACAAATATGGACCCCCAAATGACTGAACAGGACAGGGCACAGGCAAGGTACCAACACATGTCACAGACCACCCCCACACATGATGCAGAAAGCAATGTGCATGTGGATTAACTGGCAGCCTAGATGACCATGTGCAATAGTGTTTACACACAGACCAGGGAACCCATGTCAAGGAGGGGAAGAGAGGAAGAACAGCACTGGTTGACTTGGGGGAAAAGGATATGCACTGCACATATAAACCCTGGCAGTGTATCCAGGCGACTGAGCACTTCCAAAAGCTGGTGACAGACAACAAACACACATGTACCTACCCCCTTCCTGCTGCTGCATCTCCTGTAACCGCCTATCCATGTCAGGGAAGACCACCGCCAGGACACGCTTCATCTGGTGGGTCAGGCGTCGGCGCCCGCCGTGGGGGCGTGGAGGTGAGTCCTTCAGCAGGACCCGGGCGATCCTCGGTCCAGCACCGGATGTCCTGCCACTGTTTTCTTACTTGGGCTAGGCGCCGACTGCGATCCTCCACCGATCTCACGGCCCTGACGGCCTGCTTCCAGATCTCCCCCTTGGCGTAGGCAGTTACCTGTGAGGATGACAAAGTGAGACAACATCACTACACCAGCTCCATGTCAGAGAGACACACATTTGAACATCTTTGATATGTTGAACAGGGCATAGGATGCTACCAAGGAATAGCATCTTAGTCCTGTGGACATTGGCCTCTGTGGAAGCCCCAATGCACTACATGGCATATAACGTACACAGGTGGCATGAGGGGTGCGACACACTCCATGAACATGGCACACACTGTGCATCACAAGCAACACCAGGCTGATGGACAGCACCTCCAAGCAGTTACATGCCCCAGGCCACTGACGCAACCTCAGCAGAGTACACAGACATACACAGGCACAGATCAATTACATGCCATTGGCAACAGCGGATACAAACCTCACTCTGCACATGTGCCACTTGCCTGTGGGGTGTCACAGGTGTGGGGCTAGCTCAGCAAGTCAGACACACAGCACGGCTTACTTCTCACATCAGATGGGTAGAGCTGTTGCCTCCTCCATGCAGCTGTGGTGCAACACTTCACATAGACACTCACCCACATGACAAGGAACATTCACACACATCAATGTCCAGGGGGCGTACACATCACTTGGACACTCTCACCACAGCTCCACTCAACTCACACACATCTGTGGGTACAGTCACCTGTCACACCGGGGGGACCACTGAATCACCTCAGGACTATAGACAAAAAATGCCACAAAGGATTCGCCAGGCTGAATGTGTCATGCACTATGCAGTGAATGTCACAGTAAGCACAATGCAAGTGAGGAGTGCACACATGAAGTACATCATGCTCTGCATGGGAGACATACGCCATTCCCCCCCTGGGACCCACTCTAAACAACATTGCATGTCTGTCACACCTGGACGCAATGCCAGAAGTGACAGTCACAAAAAAGGTGCATAGTCAAAGATAGTGGAGTCAGCACTCACATGCTCCCCTGGTCTCCCATACAGGCTGGGGTACTGTGGGAGGATGACATCCAGCAATGCCTCATTCTCCTCCTGGGTGAATGGCTGGGCCCTCTCCACAGACCTTGACATGGTGCCAGAGGAAGCACAGACAGCAGCAGTGTTGTCAACAGGAAACTTGCGCAGGCAAGTGCCCTCTCATGGGTTCTGGCTGACTTATATCTGTCTTGCTGAGGGGCATTCATTTGGAGGAGTACATAGTGATTGGTCAGATTCTTTCGCATCTTACGTTTACTCCAATCCCTTTCCACATACAGCAGTGACAGCATTTGCATCGTTCAAAATTTCAGAATCATGTCAAGTCAACAACCACTTTGAAACAATGTATTTTGTGGCCAACTGACTTTTCCAGGCCACCTGATGGAAAATTTGAACAGAAAAATCTGTATCCATGACAACCGGCTTGCATTTAGTGCCTAATACTTGTCCCTTATGTGTCCCCTATGTAATTTTCAAATCCACACAAAGGTACGGTGCGTTTCACACGTACCCTTACGGCACCAGTTGCACAGTGCCTTTGACACGTACGTGTAGGCACTGGTAGTACACGTACCTGTACGTATACTACCAGTGCCTACACGTACGTGTACTCACAGTGCCAACATGTACGTGTCCGCAATGGTAGTACACGTACGGGTACGTGTACTACCAGTGCCTACACGTACGTGTACTCCCAGTGCCTACAGGTACGTGTACTCACAGTGCCTACACGTCCGTGCCCGCAATGGTAGTACACGTACCCGTACGTGTACTCCCAGTGCCTACACGTACGTGTCTGCAATGGTAGTACACATACCCGTACGTGTACTACCAGTGCCTACACATACGTGTACTCCCAGTGCCTACACGTATGTGTCCGCAATGGCAGTACACGTACCCATACGTGTACTCCCAGTGCCTACACGTACGTGTACTCCCAGTGCCTACACGTACGTGTCCGCAATGGTAGTACACGTACCCATACGTGTACTCCCAGTGCCTACACGTACGTGTCCGCAATGGTAGTACACGTACAGGTACGTGTACTACCAGTGCCTACACGAACGTGTACTCACAGTGCCAACACGTACGTGTAGGCACTGGTAGTATATGTACGTGTAGGCACTGGTAGTACACGTACCCGTACGTGTACTACCAGTGCCTACATGTACGTGTACTCCCAGTGCCTACACGTATGTGTCCGCAATGGCAGTACACCTACCCATACGTGTACTACCAGTGCCTACATGTATGTGTACTCCCAGTGCCTACACGAACGTGTCCGCAATGGTAGTACACGTACCCGTACGTGTACTCCCAGTGCCTACACGTACGTGTCCGCAATGGTAGTACACGTACGGGTACGTGTACTACCAGTGCCTACATGTACGTGTACTCCCAGTGCCTACATGTACGTGTCCGGAATGGTAGTACACGTACCCGTACGTGTACTCCTGGTGCTTACACATACGTGTCCGCAATGGTAGTACACGTACGGGTACGTGTACTACCAGTGCCTACACGAATGTGTACTCACAGTGCCAACACGTACGTGTAGGCACTGGTAGTATACGTACGTGTAGGCACTGGTAGTACACGTACCCGTACGTGTACTACCAGTGCCTACACGTACGTGTCTGCAATGGCAGTACACATACCCATACGTGTACTCCCAGTGCCTACACGTACGTGTACTCCCAGTGCCTACACGTACGTGTCCGCAATGGTAGTGCATGTACCCATACGTGTACTCCCAGTGCCTACACGTACGTGTCCACAATGGTAGTACACATATGGGTACGTGTACTACCAGTGCCTACACTTACATGTAGGCACTGGTAGTACACATACGTGTAGGCACTGGTAGTACACGTACCCGTATGTGTACTACCAGTGCCTACACGTACGTGTACTCCCAGTGCCTACACATACGTGAAGGCACTGGGAGTACACGTACCCGTACGTGTACTACCAGTGCCTACACGTATGTGTACTCCCAGTGCCTACACGAACGTGTCCGCAATGGTAGTACACGTACGGGTACGTGTACTATCAGTGCCTACATGTACGTGTACTCCCAGTGCCTACATGTACGTGTCCGCAATGGTAGTACACGTACCCGTACGTGTACTCCCAGTGCCTACATGTACGTGTCCACAATGGTAGTACACGTACGGGTACGTGTACTATCAGTGCCTACATGTACGTGTACTCCCAGTACCTACATGTACGCGTCCGCAATGGTAGTACACGTACCCGTACATGTACTCCCAGTGCCTACACGTACGTATCCGCAATGGTAGTACACGTACGGGTACGCGTACTACCAGTGCCTACACGTACGTGTACTCACAGTGCCAACACGTACGTGTAGGCACTGGTAGTATACGTATGTGTAGGCACTGGTAGTACACGTACCCGTACGTGTACTACCAGTGCCTACACGTACGTGTAGGCACTGTGAGTACACGCACGTGTAGGCACTGGTAGTACACGTACCCGTACGTGTACTACCATTGCAGACACGTACATCTAGGTACTGGGAGTACACGTACGTGTAGGCACTGGTAGTACAAGTACGTGGAGGCACTGGTAGTACACGTACCCGTACGTGTACTACCATTGCGGACACGTATGTGTAGGTACTGGGAGTACACGTACGTGTAGGCACTGGTAGTACACGTACGTGTGTACGGTCCATACCACGAGTGCTCCTACGGGCACACAACTAGTGATACGGACCGTACACACGCACTCAGAGCATGTGTACGGTGCGTTTCACACGCTTCCACTGTTGATAGGATGCCCACACGAAAGGAATGGAGGTCTCAGACCCGCAGAAGGATGTACATCAAGTCATTGTCATTGCTGTCCTACATGTGCAGGGCCTAGGTGTGTCAGGCAGTGATATTGCACCACATGTCTCCTCATGTATTTGCACAATTGATGTGTGATGACCTGTGTACACATGTCATGTGTGATGGGGCACTATGTGGCACACTTCCCCTTCACACTTTGCGCATGTGTGCATGTAGTACAAACGTGTCACGCACAGCATCACTGGTATGGCACAGTCACCACCACCCGCAACTGTCCCCTGATGCCAGGGACAGGGACACTGACAACTTACATTTAACGACTAGCGTGCACCGATGTGACTATGTCATGTGTGTGTCATGTGTTCCCATGAGCTTGCTGTTGGTGTCCCGTCCACTGCATCTGCTGTTCCTGCATCCAACATGTGTCTTTGTCTAGATAGGCATGGCACACATCTACGCACACCATGCCACATGTGGATTTCCACATAACGTGTGTCTGTATGCATTGAACTTGATATTTTGACATGAGGACATATCTGCATCGTCTCAATGTCTGTGTTTTCTGTTTTCACTTGTACCCCTTCATCGCAATGTGTGTGATCTTTACATTTGACCTTCCATGTGATCTGTGCGTCTAGCTTGCCGTCAGCTATCTGTATGAGATGACATCCTTAAAATGCAGAAATGTGGATGTATGTCACTCTTGTGATTTCTCTGGCTATTCACTGACACTGGCCCACAGCTCGTTTCAGGGCATGTCATGTACACTTGCCAACCAACGGGTCTAGCTAGCTTTTCGTAGGAGTATCACCTGGCTGGCATACGTGTCCTGGATGTATTGCACAGACCAGACTCTGTATTTAGCAGATGTGTATTAGCAGTAGGCCTGGGTGGTAAATTCCGTTCCGCTCGCGGAATTTGCAGAATTTCGGTAATTTTGCGTTCCGCGGAGGACGCGAAATTGCCCAAAATTCTGCTTTCCGCGACTTCGCGAAATTTTTTCTTGTTTGCGTTCTCAAAATGTGTGTTCGCGAGATATTTCTCCCCGAGCACGCAAACAGCAACTGTGAACAGGAAAAAAGCATCGCGAACAAGCAATTCCGCGTGTTCGCGGAATTTCCGCATGTTCGCGGAGATTTTTTACCGTTTCGCGGAGATTTGCGTAATGCGATTACGCAAATTCCGCCCACCCCTAATTAGCAGTTCAGCATGTGCTCAGTTCATTGACATTGATGTTGTTATGTTCTCACTCTTCGTTATTTATTCCCAATTTCTGCAGGGCACCGCCTGTCCCCAGACCAATGCCAGACTTGGGTGCCATGAGGGAACGTGACTGCATACGCCGTTACAGATTCACCCAACAGTTGATTGAGGACCTGACAAACAGGCTGGCACCACACCTCCAACCGCGACACAGTTATCCTACTGCGCTGACCTCCAAGATGAAGGTGATGGCAGCCCTACATTTTTTTGCCACAGGTACGTTTCAATTCACCATTGCTGATGTTGGTGGCATGTCCCAGACGATGTTCAGAAGTGTCCTGCATGATGTTTTGGCAGCCATGTTGGTGCACCTGGATGAATTCATCCATTTTCCGACTCCTGAGGAGTTGACAGGTGTCAAGGGTGATTTCTTTGCCCTGGGAGGGATGCCCCATGTCATTGGGGCCATTGATGGGACACATGTGGCTTTTGTACCACCACAGGCACAGGAGGTCGCCTATCGCAACCGTAAACATTACCACTCTATAAATGCCCTTGTGGTGTGTCTTGCTAACATGCTGATTTCCCATGTCTGTGCACGTTTTCCAGGGTCAGCACACGATGCCTACATCATGAGGCGTAAAGCGTTACAACAAACAAATGATGGACGGAATGCTGATAATGCAGACATTCTCCCCCAGTCGAGAGAAAACGATGGATTTAGGCCCAGATCTCTGTACTGGGGTGAATGTATGACATTGTTCTGCATTCTGTCCATCAATTGTTGTTTTTGCATTTGTCACCCCGAGTGGGAAGGGTATGCTCAGACGTGAGTCCCTTGCTCTCCATGCCACTGGAATCAAGCTATCCTGGCTGAAGAGGGCTGAAAGCCAGAAACCGGTCCTAGGATGCTTGTTTCCGGTCCAGGGAGGACCTGGCTTGGCAGTTCGGGCTGGACTGTTCCCATGGGGCACAGGGTCAAGACTGATTTGCATATGGCTGGGTTCAAACTGGAATGGCATGGTGAGCAAAAAAACGATGGATTTAGGCCCAGATCTCTGTACTGGGGTGAATGTATGACATTGTTCTGCATTCTGTCCATCAATTGTTGTTTTTGCATTTGTCACCCCGAGTGGGAAGGGTATGCTCAGACGTGAGTCCCTTGCGCTCCATGCCACTGGAATCAAGCTATCCTGGCTGAAGAGGGCTGAAAGCCCGAAACCGGTCCTAGGATGCTTGTTTCCGGTCCAGGGAGGACCTGGCTTGGCAGTTCGGGCTGGACTGTTCCCATGGGGCACAGGGTCAAGACTGATTTGCATATGGCTGGGTTCAAACTGGAATGGCATGGTGAGCAAAAAAACGATGGATTTAGGCCCAGATCTCTGTACTGGGGTGAATGTATGACATTGTTCTGCATTCTGTCCATCAATTGTTGTTTTTGCATTTGTCACCCCGAGTGGGAAGGGTATGCTCAGACGTGAGTCCCTTGCGCTCCATGCCACTGGAATCAAGCTATCCTGGCTGAAGAGGGCTGAAAGCCCGAAACCGGTCCTAGGATGCTTGTTTCCGGTCCAGGGAGGACCTGGCTTGGCAGTTCGGGCTGGACTGTTCCCATGGGGCACAGGGTCAAGACTGATTTGCATATGGCTGGGTTCAAACTGGAATGGCATGGTGAGCAAAAAAACGATGGATTTAGGCCCAGATCTCTGTACTGGGGTGAATGTATGACATTGTTCTGCATTCTGTCCATCAATTGTTGTTTTTGCATTTGTCACCCCGAGTGGGAAGGGTATGCTCAGACGTGAGTCCCTTGCTCTCCATGCCACTGGAATCAAGCTATCCTGGCTGAAGAGGGCTGAAAGCCCGAAACCGGTCCTAGGATGCTTGTTTCCGGTCCAGGGAGGACCTGGCTTGGCAGTTCGGGCTGGACTGTTCCCATGGGGCACAGGGTCAAGACTGATTTGCATATGGCTGGGTTCAAACTGGAATGGCATGGTAAGCAAAAAAACGATGGATTTAGGCCCAGATCTCTGTACTGGGGTGAATGTATGACATTGTTCTGCATTCTGTCCATCAATTGTTGTTTTTGCATTTGTCATCCCGAGTGGGAAGGGTATGCTCAGACGTGAGTCCCTTGCGCTCCATGCCACTGGAATCAAGCTATCCTGGCTGAAGAGGGCTGAAAGCCCGAAACCGGTCCTAGGATGCTTGTTTCCGGTCCAGGGAGGACCTGGCTTGGCAGTTCGGGCTGGACTGTTCCCATGGGTCACAGGGTCAAGACTGATTTGCATATGGCTGGGTTCAAACCGGAATGGCATGGTGAGCAAAAAAACGATGGATTTAGGCCCAGATCTCTGTACTGGGGTGAATGTATGACATTGTTCTGCATTCTGTCCATCAATTGTTGTTTTTGCATTTGTTACCCCGAGTGGGAAGGGTATGCTCAGACGTGAGTCCCTTGCTCTCCATGCCACTGGAATCAAGCTATCCTGGCTGAAGAGGGCTGAAAGCCCGAAACCGGTCCTAGGATGCTTGTTTCCGGTCCAGGGAGGACCTGGCTTGGCAGTTCGGGCTGGACTGTTCCCATGGGGCACAGGGTCAAGACTGATTTGCATATGGCTGGGTTCAAACTGGAATGGCATGGTGAGCAAAAAAACGATGGGTTTAGGCCCAGATCTCTGTACTGGGGTGAATGTATGACATTGTTCTGCATTCTGTCCATCAATTGTTGTTTTTGCATTTGTCACCCCGAGTGGGAAGGGTATGCTCAGACGTGAGTCCCTTGCTCTCCATGCCACTGGAATCAAGCTATCCTGGCTGAAGAGGGCTGAAAGCACGAAACCGGTCCTAGGATGCTTGTTTCCGGTCCAGGGAGGACCTGGCTTGGCAGTTCGGGCTGGACTGTTCCCATGGGGCACAGGGTCAAGACTGATTTGCATATGGCTGGGTTCAAACTGGAATGGCATGGTGAGCAAAAAAACGATGGATTTAGGCCCAGATCTCTGTACTGGGGTGAATGTATGACATTGTTCTGCATTCTGTCCATCAATTGTTGTTTTTGCATTTGTCACCCCGAGTGGGAAGGGTATGCTCAGACGTGAGTCCCTTGCTCTCCATGCCACTGGAATCAAGCTATCCTGGCTGAAGAGGGCTGAAAGCCCGAAACCGGTCCTAGGATGCTTGTTTCCAGTCCAGGGAGGACCTGGCTTGGCAGTTCGGGCTGGACTGTTCCCATGGGGCACAGGGTCAAGACTGATTTGCATATGGCTGGGTTCAAACCGGAATGGCATGGTGAGCAAAAAAACGATGGATTTAGGCCCAGATCTCTGTACTGGGGTGAATGTATGACATTGTTCTGCATTCTGTCCATCAATTGTTGTTTTTGCATGAGGCGTAGCAGGGTGCCAGAAATGATGCTGCGGCTGCACAACGAACGAGCATGTCTTGTTGGTGGGTATACTCTGTTTGTCCTGTATTTTGCGGTATCTTTGTATCTTACGGCATCTCCTGACCCACTTTTTTACATGATGTTTCCATGTACGTGACTCTGGCTATCCCAACATGCCATGGCTGATGACGCCTCTCCGCAACCCCAGATCAGCTGCAGATCACCGTTATAACGATGCACACGGGCAGACCAGGCGAGTGATTGTATTGGAGTAGATCCCGCTAAATGTATTCGAAATTTGGGGTCGAGAAGGGAGTCTGATCTTTCTTTCCTAGCCCAAATACAGCAGGTCTCTGCAACTTGTTTTAGTAACTTAAAAAACCTACGGAAAATTTTGCACTTTTTACCGGTAGATTGCCGTAAAATAGTAGTTCATGCCACAGTCACATCTAGGCTGGACTAGGCCAATGGCCTGTATCTTGGCCTTCCCAAATATGCCATTCATCGCCTCCAGATGATACAGAATGCGGCTGCGAGACTGGTTTGTCGTTTACCATTTCGACACCATGTCTCTCCGCACCTTCAGAAGCTCCACTGGCTTCCAGTGGAGAAAAGAATCATATTCAAGGCCTTGACTCTGGCATATATGGCTCTGAACGGAAAATACCCGAGATATCTGAAAGATAGACTGTTTCCCTATAAGCAAAACCGGGCCAGGTCATCTACGGCAGGCAAACTCAGAATCCTGTTTTCGCAAGTCCCTGATGACGTGGCTTTTTGGGACAGATTAATAATTGGAGGCGGCTCTCTACCCTTTATGGTTACCTGCTGTGCTAGTGCCGGGACACCCCTGCTTGGGGTAGCTGTCTCGCTTTATAATAAGCTTCGGTATTATTATTATTATTGAGAGGACGTTTGGCCTCCTGAAGAGCCGATTTCAGTGCCTTCACAAGACAGGCTGGTCCCTCCCATATGCACCGGTGAAGGTCTGCAAAATCTTCCTCGTGTGCTGCATGCTGCACAACATGGCAGTGGAGAAGGCAGTGCCACTCATCCTGGAGCAGCATGAGCAGGAACATCCACCCGTGGAGGATGAAGGGCTTGGTCACGAGGCAAGTGAGGAGAAGGAGGAGGAGGAAGATATCCGGAGTCAGCTCATAGAAACATCTTCTCATAATGGTGAGTCACTGGGTCTGAGTGTGCACGCTTGGAGCCTTGTGTGGCATGTGTTGCAATGTGTGTGTCCAGCTGACTGTATGCTAAGTGACTTAGATGTGTGTTCTGATGTGTCACTCGAGTGATGATGTCATTCCAATCATTTTAGCTGTGACCCTAACTTTTATAATCGCATGGTGACAACATTATTCCTGTAGAGTAAATGACCATGTATGCGGATAACAATCTTTTAGCTGACTGCTTGTGTGTCTGTCATCCACAGGTTCTTGCGCATGTTGTCTGGTCGTGTCATCATTGGCCTCCTGCTATTCCACATGAGTATTGCAACGTGTGCTGAATCAGCGTTCCATGCACGGACATGTGGAAAAGTCATTTTGGGTGAAGATTGCAGCAAGGCATTTTGGGGTTGTTAGGTGTTTGGAATGTGTGGGGACTGCTCCTGTGCATGTTGGGTTACCATGCATACATGTCGACTCACCATGGGGCACATGACATGTAGCATGACTCCCATGAATTGATAGTCTACCTTTGTGACAGTCATCTCTAATGGTTAGTGGATTCTGATGAAGGCATCAATGTGTGTAAAACTTCCCTCAGAAACATACGGGATGCTACGGGTGGACATGGTGTGGGACATCCCCATAACAGGCTCAATGGGGAATTGCAGCTTCTCCGTGTGCACAAGGGGGTGTTTGGCTCATCCCCTTAACTTGTGTGCCAGGCCATTAGGATTTAGTACATCTCTGTTGTGAAGGGGGTGTCCAGTGTAGGTCCCACATGTTCAGCCAAATGACCTGTGTGTCTGTTCATATTGATGCTTTTCCCTTAGTGTGAGCCTGAGTAATAAAGGGGTTCCTCTCCCTCCAAGGTGCCTCATTTCTGTCAATGCAGGTCTCTTGCCACTTTGCATGCGGCATCTCTGGCATAGTTGTCAAAGATTGTGCATATGAGTCTATGTGTAGTTTGGCTACATGCATGCAGGTCTTCATGGGTCAGAATCTCTATTGTGCATGAAGTCTATGGTTGTGTATGTATTTGGGCATGATGGTCCCCACGACGGGCCATCAACGCCTGCTGAGGGTGTGTCTCCTGTGCGCGGCTCGGCCTTCTGTTTCCTGATCCTGTGTCAGTCATCTTTTGTGATTGTGCATCCATTTTCTCTGGGTGTTCCATGGGTAACCGGACACTCCTTCCTTTACTTACGCCTGTTGCATTTGTTCTTTCTGACATCCTTGTCTTTGTGTGCTACTTTTGGCATAGTTTCAAGGACATGCCACCTGCTGCTGCGGCCCCTGCAGCAAGGGCCCACAAAGTGGTGGGATTCGGCAACACACATGCCTCAAAGATGCTCCTCCCTGCCTACCTCCAGCCATTCATTTGGCTGTCATCAACTTGTCTGTGCCACTGTTGGGTACACGTGGTGCCAAAGGCAGGACCGTCAGCACATGCAACATGCACATTGCACAACCCTCATGTCCTTGCATGACCCACATCACACTACAGTCTGAGGTTATAGCCACCCTCCAAGCAATGACTATCCGAAACTCAACCGCCTGCTCTCAACCATACCCGAAAGCGCACACATGACACCTTTGCATGCTGAGTGTGCAACTCCAACTGCCTACACAGCGCTGCCTCTCCTTCCAGGCCCTGTCACACCAACCAGATCATGTCCCTCCTGCTCCGTACACCAGCAAGGCCATGTGAGTGGGACTCAGGCCTTCAGCATGTGGTATAGTGGCGTCATCTGGCACATGGCCCAGGGCTCATCTCTCAGCGTGTCAATTTTCAATGTGTCCAGGACCCCCCTCTCCACCATCACATGCGCACACAACCTCATCATCATGTCGTATGCCATTGACACCCAGGTGCTCCTCACCCTCATGAAAGACCCAGTCATTGCCAGTTCCAACATTCAAGAAGGCATGAGGTCCGTGGATGAATGGCTGAACATCAGCCACCTGAGGCTGAACTTGTACAGGACTGAGGTAAGCATCGGAGGATTGTCCCCTTACAGCTGGCTCAACTCCTTGTGTCCCACCTGCAGGGGCCCTACACAAGCAACCAGTGGCCACGCATACAAGATGTTGTGCATCATGGATTTGTCACTCATATTTGCCATGCAAATCACCAGCATCTGTACCTCATGCTGCAGCACCCTCTGCATGATGCACATGATCCTCTGATAGATCCACTCCAAGGAAAGACAGACCATCCCCCAGGTCCACGACACCAGCCGTGTCAACTACTGCCCCGCCCTCAACGGAGCAAGTACATCCTAACTCACGGGAAAATTGTCCACATCCAGGGTGCATCTGCACAACTCAGCTTCAACATCCCGCACCCCATCAACATCACCGTCCACCTGAGATAGCTGCAAGGGATCACTGTGTGCTGCAGGATGACCTTCACACTCCTCACACACACTCAGGAGGCAGTCAACAACCCCAGAGCCCAATACCAACCTTGTACGTCTGTCATCCAAGACCCTGTTGGCCCAACTCAATGCATCCGAACTTGGCCTGGCCACCTCTCTTCACATCCACAACACTCCAGCATGAAGGAGATGGTTCTCCCACCTGGCCAAACATACCTGGGACTCAATCCCCGGGACCTTGAACATGAGCCATGACCTGTAGGCCTTCATCATCCTCTTCCTGTTTGGTGTGTGCGCACAGTACTTCAAGCCCCCCCTCAGCAGCTTGAGGCCATCACGGGTGAGTATTGGGCTCCCAGGCTGTATTGGATGATACATTGTGGCCCATGTGTGTCCTGTACTGGACTCAGATCCCAGGGTATGGATGGCTGGAGTTGGTTCAACACTGAGGCATAGTTTGACATTAACACACACGTATATTGTGGACTAATGCAAAATGACGGCAACATCTCATGACAAACAAACAGTTTTATTCTCGTGGGGTGCGTGTTTTGGTAGATGACATAAGGTGCTCTAACGGGTGCATAGAATCCAAAGTTCACAGGGGGAGATGCTATCCTTGGCATTTGAAGGCATCAGAGTCCAGACCACAGTGTTGGTCATCATTGGTCAGACTGTGACCAGCAGGTCCATGTGGCAGAGAATGTCAGTGAATGATGTGCTGCTGTTGCGCATGAAGGCCAGATGCCAGGCCAGGTGACCTGGGAGATGTGGATGGTCCGCTGCCTCTCACGGTCTTTTCCGTGGATAACCCACCTTCCTCCGGGGACCCTCAGATGCAGGCCTTGACAATGTTTGGGACACTCCGTCGGACGAATCCTCCTCCTCCTCCCTCCCTGTGGCTGGTGCTGGTATGTGCCTGGTGTCACAGGGAGGGTTGCCCATGTTGTCGGCGATCCGCATGGAGTGAATGGCTTATGTCCCTTTGCACCGCCAGGAGCTCAGCCAGTCTTGCCTCCATCCGTCCTTGGTGTTGTTGTTGACTGGCGTGTTGCTCTGCCTGCTGATTCTTAATGTCTGTGAGGGTCGCCACTACCTGACTGATGGCCCTGGTGTCACGCCGGTATGCCGCCATGATGTTGCGGACGTGTGACATACCGGTCCCTTTAGCTGGCTGGTCAGGTTCTCGCCTCCACCTGCCTCCACTCCCACCACCCCTGCCCACACGGGCCTCGCCTGCCGTTGCGGGCCCATTGGGTCTACGGGACCCCTGAGGGATGGCAGTGTCGGTGTGCCTGCCTCTTCCTGGGTGCCCGGCGAACCTTGTCCCTCCAGGTCAGACTGGCTCAGGTGTTCAGTGTGGGCAGGGCTCCTGGGTGTCTCCTGGGATGTGGCAGGAATGGTGGTGGTGGTTGGCACAGATGTACCTGAAGCAGGTGCTGCAGGGGCTTGGACACCAGAGGGGCCAGGTGGGTTGGGGTCATCCGCGGAGTGTTGTGAGGTGTCGCTGCCGGTGGGATCAGGTTCCGCCCGAGCCTGGGACTGTGCTTCTTCTCCCCCATTGTTGGGGGGAGATCCATGACGTTGCCCTGTGTGTGAGAGAGAGACAATGTTAATGCTGTTTAATGCAACATCCATGTTTCACACATATTCTATTTGCCACAGTTCCTCAAGGTAGTTACTATGTGCCTAGCATTCACATCAATGTTCACTTGTGGATGGGTATGTTGCAGGGGACTGATTGAAATGTTCTCCACGGTGTTTGACATGTCGAAGTTGGCCTTGGATGCTTCTTTGGCTGTGGCTTGATCTTGTTGTGTCACATGTCCATTGTGAGAGTGGGTAACTCCATTGGCTGCCCCGGGGGTGTGTGCTTGTGTAAGGGGTCATCCCTCAGCCCGACGCTGTTCAACATCCACATGGCCCCCTCACACAAGTGGCCCGCCCCCACCACCTCAAAACCATCTCCTACGCCAACGACACCCAGCTCATCCTCTCCCTCAGCAAGGACCGTCACACCGCCAAAAAAAACATCCACAAGGGCTGAGGTCCATCGGCAACTGGATGCGGAGCGGCCATCTGAAACCGAACTCGGACAAGACGGAGTTCCTCATCCTGGGACACACACCTCAGCCTGGGATGACTCCTGGTGGCCGATCTCTCTGGGGACAGCACCGACACCCACCCACCACGCACGCAACCTAGGATTGATCCTCGCATCCTCCCTCTCCATGTCCAAGCATGTCAACGCCGTCTCCTCCTCCTGCTACGAAACCCTACACACGCTCCGCCGGATCTACTGGTGGATCCCGACCGAAACAAGTAGAACAGTGAAACAGTCCCTCGTCAGCAGCTGACTGGACTACGGCAATGCACTCTACGCAGGACTCCCATCCAAACACCAACAGCGGATACAACGCTTCCAAAAAGCCTCCGCACGACTGATCGACAATGCCCCCCGCCACAGCCACATCACCCCCCTCCTGAGTGACCTGCACTGGCTCCACATCGACAAGAGGATCACCTTCAAGCTCCTCACCCACTCACACAAGGCACTCCACAACGCCGGACAAGCCTACCTGAACATCAGACTCAGCTTCTACAACCCCACCCGCCAGCTCCGCTCCGGCAGCCTCGCCCTCGCAGCTATCCCCCGCATCTAACGTACGACCACCTGTGGGAGATCCTTCTCTTTCCTCGCCGCCAAGACCTGGAACACCCTCCCAACCCATCTACGACTGACCCAAGACCTACTTGCCTTCAGATGACTCCTCAAGACTTGGCTCTTCGAGCAGTAGTGGAACCCCCCCACTCAGCACCTTGAGACCCTCACAGGTAAGTAGCGCACCTTAGAAGTACCCTGATTGATTGTTGATTGATTGACGGTGCCTGCTGGTGGGTGTAGTGTGATTTGGCAGTGGGTCTCCCAGGTGATGTATCTGTCCCCCAATGGAGCATGCTGCCATGTCAGTGAGTGTGAGTTCCTGTCCTAGATATCTGAGCTAGTTGTGTTTGTGTTAGATTTTGCATTTGTCACAGGAGGGCCTTGTGTTGTCCAAAGCAGGGCCAAGTGTCAGCTACCTTGTCAGTACTTTGCCAGTCCCTGTGCATTGCGCATGGTGCATGGGTATGTACCTGGGCCATATGGGCAGAGGGCAATGGTGTCTGTTTCTGAGTCGTATAATATGTTTAGTGATCCCCACCCTCCCAGCATCCCGGACATCCAGTCTTGGGTTTGTGTAGGCTGGGACATGGCATGGCCTTGCTTTGTGAATGGGGCATACACATGTTAGTGGCATGAGCGTTGTTTTTTAGTGTGGTTGTGTCCGGTGAGGGCTTGGGGGTAGTAGTGTGCATTTGTTGTAGTTGGGGTGGGGATGCCATTACCCCCATGTTACGTAAGTTGTTTGTGTACTCACCAGGCTCTGGAACTCCTTCGACTCCGTGTACTCCCATAGGCAGAAGCAGGGCCATCACCTTCTCCTCCCAGGGATGGTAATGTACCAGTCTGCGGGGCAGCCCACCTCCTGTGATGTTACTCTGGGCATAGTCCTCGTTCATTTTACGCTTGACTGCCCTGCGCAGATCGTACCGCCTGGCTTGGCATTCATTCTTGGTACTTCTGATGGGCGCAACAGCATTCACTCGATCGACGATCCTCTGCCACAGGCGTGATTTTTCGGCTATGCTGGTCTGTCTGACCAATGTTCCAAAGAGCTGTGGCTCGACTCTGATGACTTCGTTGACAAGGATGTCCAGCTCCTCCCTTGTGAACTTTGGATTCTTGTCTGTTGGCATGGTGTGGGGTGTGGGTGTGGATGGTTGTGGGTGTGTGGGTGTGAATGTGTAGGTGTGTGTGTGAATGTGTAGAGGGGTATGTGTGAAGGAGGTTGTGTGATAGTGTGTAGGTTTAGGTGTATGGGTACTGTTGTTTGTGTGTGGTGTCTGTCAGCAGTGAGTCTGTTGCAAAGGCTCATGGTTTGTGAGTGTGGGCCCTTTTTATTGGTCCATTTGTGGGTGTGGCTGGGTTTGAAATTTTGGTGGGTGTGTTATAAGAGGTGGTTGTGAGTTTGGGCCTCGATTTGCCTGTTTGGATGTGCCAGGTCAGTCTTTTAGATGTTTTTAGTACTGTAGATGTGTTTTGTGGTGTTGTGCGATTCGAATTGACCCTCCTTGTGCTGTTTTGCAGTGTCCTGGTTCTGTACGAGTCATTTTAGCGTAAGTAACGTGCGTACATACACGATGTTGTTGTACAGTGCTCACATATGCAATGTTGTTGTACGGTTCGTACATACGGGATGCTGGGGTACGGTGGGGGGTACGGTGCATCCAAGTATGCGGCTGGGGTACGGTGGTGGGGTACGTGGTGGGGTACAGTGCATCCAAGTACGCGGCTGGGGTACGGTGGTGGGGTACGGTGCGTACAAGTATGGGGCTGGGGGATGGTGTTGGGGTACGGTGCGTACAAGTAAGGGGCTGGGGCAGGGTGGTGGGGTACGGTGCGTACATGTACGGGGCTGGGGTACGGTGGTGGGGTACGGTGCGTACAAGTATGGGGCTGGGGACGGTGTTGGGGTACGGTGTGTACAAGTAAGGGGTTGGGGTAGGGTGGTGGGGTACGGTGCGTACATGTACGGAGCTGGGGTACGGTGGTGGGGTACGGTGCATACAAGTATGGGGCTGGGGACGGTGTTGGGGTATGGTGTGTACAAGTAAAGGGCTGGGGTAGGGTGGTGGGGTACGGTGCGTACATGTATGGGGCTGGGGTACGGTGGTGGGGTACGGTGTGTCCAAGTACGCGGCTGGGGTACGGTGGCAGGGTACGGTGCGTACAAGTATGGGACTGGGGGACGGTGTTGGGTTACGGTGCGTACAAGTAAGGGGCTGGGGTAGGGTGGTGGGGTACGGTGCGTACATGTACGGGGCTGGGGTACGGGGCTGGGGTATGGTGGTGGGGTACGGTGCATACATGTACGGGGCTGGGGTACAGTGCGGACATGGGGGGGTACGAGGCAGACATGTGGAGGGGGGCTGTACGACTCGTATCCCGGGGCACAAGTTTACCCGGACACGAGTGGTACGGTGTTCGATCCGTACGGATCCGTACGGAGCCTTTCCCAAGCGCTTGTGTTTTCGGACGGCCGGTACGGATCGTTCTTGCGCGCTCGGACTTCACTTTTACAATTTGTATGTAAAAATGTCCGGGGACGTGTCGTAGACCTTTCCCGAAGTCATTCGTATGGATTTTTCACGTACGAATCGTACTTCGCCATTTGTACGGGACTTGTACGATTCGTACGTAAAAAAAATACGTATGCGAGTCGGACGGTAATTTTTTTTAACGGATCGGAATCGGCACTCAAATGTTTTTATCAATTTTAAATATTTGTTACAAGATACCTAAAATTTAAAATGTTTCTAAATATTTAACTTTATTAAAATGTGGTTATATTTTCAATGTATGTTATTTAATTTATAATACATTAATTTATTCAATACTGTTAATATATATCTTTGTTAATATGAAATTAAACTGTATCAAAAATATTACAATAAAATAATATACTTAAATTTTCTAAGTTATCTTTAAAATCATTAACTTAAAGTGCATTTTGAAATATAATTGTTTTAAAATCTCCCCACCATTATCCTCTAAAAACCCAATATCTCGCCTATAAAAAAGAAAATTAAACAATTATTTATAAACATTAATACAAACAAAAGTACAAATTTCCAAGAATTTCATAAATGCATAACTATATTACTAAAAACACTAATACATAAAAATAATAACCATATAAATCAAACAGACTACAATTAATAGTATACTAATGAACACGTACAACGATATTACATAAGTGATATTTTCTGCATCAATTTATTACGATATTGAAAACAACACTAAAAATGATATTTTTACCTTCCATATTCCTGTTGACGATATTTCTGATATTACATTATTCTTGACATGATATTTTTGTATATTTAAATTGTTTCTGATATTTTGTCCAAATACCCTTCAAAGACTATGTTAAACTTGGTTCATTGATTTGCTCGCTCTTGTTTATGACATTTTTGCAAATTCTGAGCTTTGATTTTTTACAGTACTTTCATTCCTCAGGCTTACGCACATCTCAGCACTGTTCCATAATAGTATGCTTTATTGATAAGCACACTAATGCTTTTGCATGTTGGCACTGTGTGTTCTCTACAAATAATAATCAAAGATAAGTGAGACAGCATATTGAGTGAACCCGATATTTTGCAGATGAATTAGTGGGTTCAGTGACTAAATATCGAGGGACATAATATAGAATGCCCAAAATATCGACGCCAAAATATAGAAGGACAGAATATCGACTCCCTATCTACAAACAGGTAAGTACTAAAATATCGATTCCAAAATATAGAATGTTAAAATATAGTTAGCTAAAATATCGAATTTTTTAAATGTATTAAAAATAATATAAAAGTAATTAAATATTAAAAACAATTAAATAAAACATACATAATATAATATAAAAAAGCTTAAAATGTAAACATAATAAAAGTAATGTAAAAAAGTAGAGCTTTTGTTGGATAGTGAGAGCGTAAAAATTACTATTCCCACTCCAGTGAGTGCAACAGTAGGGAAAACGTTGGATAGCGTAGGGGTAACATTTACTATTCCCACTCCAGTGAGTGCAACAGTAGGGAAAGTTTTGGATAGCGTAGGGGTAAAAATTGCTATTCCCACTTCAGAGAGTGCAACAGTAGGGAAAGCGTTGTATAGCGGGAGGGTAAAAATTACTATTCCCACTCCAGAGAGTGCAACAGTAGGGAAAGCGTTGGATAGTGGGAATGGAAAAATTACTATTCCCACTCCAGTGAGTGCAACAGTAGGGAAAGCGTTGGATAGCTTAGGGGTAAAAATTGCTATTCCCACTCCAATGAGTGCAACAGTAGGGAAAGCATTGGATAGCGGGAGAGTTAAAATTACTATTCCCACTCCAGAGAGTGCAACAGTAGGGAAATCGTTGGATAGCGGGAAGGGAAAAATTACTATTCCCACTCCAGTGACTCCAACAGTAGGGAAAGCATTGGATAGCGTAGGGGTAAAAATTACTATTCCCACTCCAGAGAGTGCAACAGTACAGATAGCATTGGATAGCAGGAAGAGAAAATTTACTATTCCCACTCCAATGAGTGCAACAGTAGGGAAAGCGTTGGATAGCGTAGGGGTAAAAATTACTATTCCCACTCCAGTGAGTGCAACAGTAGGGAAAACGTTGGATAGCGGGAGGATAAAATCTACTATTCCCACTCCAGAGACAAATTAATTACCAATTAATAATTAATTATCAATTAATTATCAAATTATTATTTACTTTATTACAATTGAATTACTTCCCACCCAATTCCCCTACAAACCCACAACCCGCTCCTGATAATAAAAAATACAATTAACATAATTATCAATTAATCAATTCATATAAATTAATTACCAAATAATAAAAATTAATTACCAATTAATAATTAATTACCAATCAATTAATTATCAAAACATATAAATATATTTAATATTTAATTAACCATAATCAAATTACTTCCCACCCTATTCCCCTATAAACCCACAACCCACTACGGAATTAAATTACGCAAAAATTAAATTACATAACATTCATTAGTTTAAATAAATTAAACATACATTACAAAAATAATACATAATTTTAACACATATACTACCATACATAACACTAAAAAAAAAATTGATATTATAGATATCTATATTTTTAAATTCGATATTATGGTAATCTATATTTTAAAATTCGATATTATGGAATTCTATATTTTTAAATTCTATATTATGGAAATCGATATTTCGTACCCCAATTACGATATTCTGACCTATCTATATTTTGATAATTCGATATTCTGTCCACTCTATATTTTGAATTCGATATTCTGGGCAGTCGATATTTCTGAATCGATATTTAGGGGGTTCACCGATTTAGGGGACTTATCCTTCAAGATTTTTAAAAATGACCAAAGAGCACCATTGACAGCACCATTATCTTGATACATTTAACAAAAAGCCTCTAGATTTATAGATAGTGCAGAAAAAGGAAGTTATGAAATACCTGTTTTGACACAGCAGCCAGGAGCATTATTTCTCTGCAGCAGAAAATCAAGTATGTGCCTCTAAAACGTATACTTAATGGAAGAATTGGGTGCACAGCAGATAAATACCTCTATTGGATAAGCAGTGCCTCTAATACATTGCGTTACACTGAGCCCCATTGGAAAAATATGACCACAGTAAATCCTCTGCCAGGATAAATGACTCCAGTTGAAAATAAAATAGGCTGGCAGAAGATATAATTCTTCTAGCTCCAGGCAAACGTCAATTTAGAATCATGTGTCAAAAAACTGCAACCCAAGCTGCTGGTGTTACTTTAGAGATTAGTGCTCTTTTATTTTAGGGTGACTTTGATGTATTTGTATATTTATAGGTTTTGATCAAATATTACTGAGCAATATGTATGATATTAGGGAGCTGTTCAAATCTAAGAGTGGGCTGCTTGTAATGTGAGACTCACCAGGAAGCTGCCTTCTGATTATTTGAAGGAGGTGTCTGCCCTCCTGCCAATGCCCGGAGACCCCCTCCCCCCTCCCGACTTCACCGGCTAGATGCAACCAGACCAAACTACATTTGCCAGCAGAACGGAGGCAGGGCCAGCTGGGAATGGCTTTTATTGTGCTTCCCGCACAGGATTTAGTGGGCCTGCGGCTCGCGCATTGGGAGAAGCCTCCGTTTGCTTCATTGAAGGAGATGTTTGTCCAGCTGCCAACGTCCGGAGACCCCCTCCCTCCTTCCCACTTCACCGGCCAGCCACGACCAACAGCTCCATAGGTGGGCTCAGCTGGGAATACTTTTTTTAATACCCCCACACAGAAAATAGGGGGCCTGTGGCTCCCGCATTGTGGGACGATCATGGGTGGTGCCCGGACAAAGCCTAGGTTAAGGACGGGCCCATTCGCACCAATCACAGCTAGAAGGAGGCTGGGCCAGCCCTCTTTTGCCAGACCTCCAGCTCAAGGTACTGTACTCCCCTGTACCAGCGCTGCCTGCTGTCCCTGTGCCACCTGATGTCCCTGTCCCTGCACTGCCAGCTGCCCCTGCACACCTGCTGTCCCCGTGTCACCTGCACTAGGACCACCACCAGGATCGCTAATGGAGCACCAGCACAACCATGCAGTTGACATGTGCAGCAGGTGCACTGCCAATGCATCAAAGGTTGTACAACGCCCAGCACCAGGACCCCTTGCCCTCCCACCACACAGTCAAGGAACTCCTGGACCTGGACTCCGGTGGTGAAAAAGGTGTGTCTCTCCCTTCCCACAATCCACCAAAGGACCTTTCACTTGCCAACATTGCCATTCCTCCTGCGACACAACCTACAAAAGATTCTGTACCACTCCTACCCACAAGACCAAGAACACACAGCAACCTCTCCACTGTATCTTGCTCAACTCCTGCTTACTCTGCAAATATGCAATGGAAATCTAGAACACCCTCACCTCCCTCTCCACAGACATTGCCTTCATCACCAAAACGTGGGTCAACCCCTCCTCGAGCCCTGACATCACTACCACCACTCTTGAAGGCTATAAGATGATACACCGTGAAAGCACCAAGAAACAAGGCGGAGGCATTGCCATAATCTTCAAGGAAACCATCACATGCACCATCACCGACGATTACTCCACAACTCTCATGAGTAGGAAGCTGGCTCTGTATATAGTATACCAAAATAAGGTATAGTGTGCAGAGTCCAGTGGATCCCAAAAGGCTACCAGAGGTAAAAGTAGAAAATACCTTACTCTCTATTTGTGGTAGTGTGGGCCAGCAGTAAGGCTTTGTCAGAGGGTAGTGTTAAGCATTAATTGCACACATTCTGGCAAGAAATGATGTCACACCCTCAAAGACTGAACTCAGACCAATTGTTTGTATCAAAAGTATTTCTTTTGTTGCATTTTATTTTTTAGAACCAAGCAGGACTTTTTAACTGGAAATAGAATTGTAGTTTTAAGGCAGATTGATCAAAAGAAGCTAGCTGGATGAAAATGACTTTTGTTACAGGTTTGTTAAATATTTCAAGAGACTAGGTATTAGTAATGTCTTTGTGATTACTTTTCAGATTACTTTTTCTCAGGCAATTGTTGGGTCTTCCCACTAGCTCTCCATTAACACCACTCAAGATGGACCTAGGGATTAGCCCTATAGCAGATGTACCCTCTTCTAGACCTCTCCTATATTGGTGACGCCTTTGGAGTACCCCCGAACTAGCCGAATACAAAGAAGAGCTGAACGATGTTACGAGGCTACAAGGTGTGGGGAAACACCCCTGGCTAGCCTATATTAGGAACACTTGCCAGGCTCTGGGGAGGGTAAACATGTGGACTTCTGCTGGAGAAATCTGTTCTATGATGCCCAGAAAGGCACTCCTTGAGACCTATAGAGAATTTAAAATGGTCCAATTATGGCGGGGAACCAAACTTGGTTGCCTAACTTCTAGGTTCTTGGAAGTAAAACAGCAATATAGGCTAGAACCGGCGCTAGATTATATTCAACCGCTTCTAGCGAAGAAGCTCTTTCTCCAATTTAGACATGGGGTGCTCCCGCTTCGATCATTTACCAAAAAGTGGCAGGGCACCCATACTCTAGATTGCCCAGGGTGTGACTAAGAAGAGGAAACTGAAATGCACGTACTTTTCTTCTGCCCTGTGTATGGGAAGTCAAGGTCTCGGTGGTTGCTACAACTGTGTAGGAATATGGGGACTAGACATTGTTCTGAGGTGTTTAGGCTTTTTAAGTATGATACGATACGCCTATTGTGTTCTCCATCTCGCGGTTTTTATATTCAATGTGGTGCATTCGTAGAGCTATTCTAAAGAAAGTCCCTATAGGAAATTCTTAGATTTATAACAACTATCAGTCACGCTATGTTATGCACCTTTGACTTAGAATAATGATTGTATGTAATCATTGTACTGCATGTTTATTCCTACCACAATTTACCTATTGCCAAGGTGTTTTACAATTCCTATAATTTTATCTATCTTAAATTGGTATCCTTATTATTCTTCTTTTAGTATTTATTAGATAAGAACAATTTTTTTGTATCAAATAGGTGTTCTAATTCTTAATGAAAGAGTCATCTGTTACAGCGCTTGTTATTGCTCCTCACCTTGTAGCCAATGTAGAAATTATGTATTCTATGCATATTGCACATTTCCCTGCTACAGAATACTGAGCAGGCTTGGGGGAGCTAACTAAAGAATGCAGTGATGAATGTATATTTAAAGTGTTTAAAAAAAATAAATATATATATATATATATATATATATAATGGGCCAGATTCACAGAAGTAATCTGAGACAAAATCCTAAATGTACTACTTTTGGTATTCACAGAAGGTATTATGGTGCTGATTCGGATCCTGGAGAAACCGGGTACGAACCGTTGGTCGGAGCGTTTTCTCCGTCCGACTCGTACCCGGGAAATAAACATTACAAACATGGAAGTACGATTCCCACGGAAACACCATTTCCGTACGAATCGTAAAAAACATCGACCAACGAAAATATACATACGAATGTGATCCGGGAATGCTCCGATGTGACGTCGGGACACATTCAGGCTGCGGTCCACGAACCAGGAAGTACGATCCGCACCGACATCACCCCGCACGGATTATATTTTCCCGCTGCCAAAAACTGCCAGGAAATCAGGACGACGCGTACAAGGAGCACCTGTACGCGACGGACAGCCATGGACCCAAACCTACGTGTCATCCCAGCCCTCATAGCAGTCCACCTGCTCTACAGGCACCGACGCAGACACCGCAGAAGGTCAGAATAACACCCAGGGGCAAAGGGGGGGCAGGGGCAGGACACATAACCCCCACACAAGTCACAAATTACACATGCCCTGGACATACCTGACCTGCAGGACCTGGTCACCTCGAGGGGGTGGGGGCGTGTCCAGCAACGCAAGCGTCCGCCACAATGGAAGTGGATGTTGACGCGAACCGGCAACACAACAATACCGGTACGTACCGTACCCAGGCCTTAAGAGCGTGGGTACGGGCCGTACCACGCCCACCACTACGTCACCCCAACAATGGCGGTACGGCCCATACCCACGTTCTAAAGGCCTGGGGACGGGCCGTACCAGCATTGTTGGGGTGATGTAGGGGTATGCGTGGTACGACCCGTACCCACGCTCTGAAGGGCTGGGTACGGTGCGTACCCCTACGGCACCCCATTGGGGGTCTGCACCGTACCCAGGCCCTCAGAGCGTTGGTACGGGTCATACCACACATACCCCCACATCACCCCAACAATGCTGGTACGGCCCGTACCCAGGCCATTAGAACATGGGTACGGGCCGTACCGCCATTGTTGGGGTGACGTAGTGGTGGGCGTGGTACGGGCCGTACCCACGCTCTTAAGGCCTGGGTACGGTACGTACCCAGGCCTGCAAATCGTGGGTACGGGAATGTACGGAGCGTACCGCCACCCGTGTATGAATGGAGCGTACCCACACCCCACCAGTGTATGTACGGAGCATACCCACACCCGTGTATGAATGGAGCGCACCCACACCCATGTATGAATGGAGCGTACCCACACCCCACCAGTGTATGTACGGAGCGTACCCCCACCCGTGTATGAATGGAGCGTACCCACACCCCACCAGTGTATGTACAGAGCGTACCCACACCCGTGTATGAATGGAGCGTACCCACACCCCACCAGTGTATGTACGGAGCGTACCCACACCCGTGTATGAATGGAGCGCACCCACACCCGTGTATGAATGGAGCGTACCCCCACCCGTGTATGAATGGAGCGTACCCACACCCCACCAGTGTATGTACGGAGCATACCCACACCCGTGTATGAATGGAGCGTACCCACACCCCACCAGTGTATGTATGGAGCGTACCCACACCCGTGTATGAATGGAGCGTACCCACACCCGTGTATGAATGGAGCGTACCCACACCCCACCAGTGTATGTACAGAGCGTACCCCCACCCGTGTATGAATGGAGCGTACCCACACCCCACCAGTGTATGTACGGAGCGTACCCACACCTGTGTATGAATGGAGCGTACCCACACCCGTGTATGTCCTGACCGTACATGCCCAGACACAGGAGGGGTGTGTGCCTATCACTCCCAGCAGTGCCCAAATACAGGAGGGGTGGGTGCAGAGTCCTCCCAGCAGTGCCCAGACACAGGAGGGGTGGGTGCAGAGTCCTCCCAGCAGTGCCCAGACACAGGAGGGGTGTGTGCCTATCACTCCCAGCAGTGCCCAGACGCAGGAGGGGTGTGTGCAGAGTCCTCCAGCAGTGCCCAGACACAGGAGGGGTGTGTGCCTATCACTCCCAGCAGTGCCCAGACGCAGGAGGGGTGGGTGCAGAGTCCTCCCAGCAGTGCCCAGACACAGAAGGGGTGTGTGCCTATCACTCCCAGCAGTGCCCAGACGCAGGAGGGGTGGGTGCAGAGCTCTCCCAGCAGTGCCCAGACACAGGAGGGGTGTTGTGTGCCTATCACTCCCAGCAGTGCCCAGACGCAGGAGGGGTGGGTGCAGAGTCCTCCCAGCAGTGCCCAGACACAGGAGGGGTGGGTGCAGAGTCCTCCCAGCAGTGCCCAGACACAGGAGGGGTGTGTGCCTATCACTCCCAGCAGTGCCCAGACGCAGGAGGGGTGTGTGCAGAGTCCTCCAGCAGTGCCCAGACACAGGAGGGGTGTGTGCCTATCACTCCCAGCAGTGCCCAGACGCAGGAGGGGTGGGTGCAGAGTCCTCCCAGCAGTGCCCAGACACAGAAGGGGTGTGTGCCTATCACTCCCAGCAGTGCCCAGACGCAGGAGGGGTGGGTGCAGACCTCTCCCAGCAGTGCCCAGACACAGGAGGGGTGTGTGCCTATCACTCCCAGCAGTGCCCAGACGCAGGAGGGGTGGGTGCAGAGTCCTCCCAGCAGTGCCCAGACACAGGAGGGGTGTGTGCCTATCACTCCCAGCAGCGCCCAGACACAGGAGGGGTGTGTGCAGAGTCCTCCCAGCAGTGCCCAGACACAGGAGGGGTGTGTGCAGAGTCCTCCCAGCAGTGCCCAGACGCAGGAGGGGTGTGTGCAGAGTCCTCCCAGCAGTGCCCAGACACAGGAGGGGTGTGTGCCTATCACTCCCAGCAGCGCCCAGACACAGGAGGGGTGTGTGCAGAGTCCTCCCAGTAGTGCCCAGACGCAGGAGGGGTGTGTGCAGAGTCCTCCCAGCAGTGCCCAGACACAGGAGGGGTGTGTGCCTATTACTCCCAGCAGTGCCCAGATGCAGGAGGGGTGGGTGCAGAGTCCTCCCAGCAGTGCCCAGACACAGGAGGGGTGTGTGCCTATCACTCCCAGCAGCGCCCAGACACAGGAGGGGTGTGTACAGAGTCCACCCAGCAGTGCCCAGACACAGGAGGGGTGTGTGCAGAGTCCTCCCAGCAGTGCCCAGACGCAGGAGGGGTGTGTGCAGAGTCCTCCCAGCAGTGCCCAGACACAGGAAGGGTGTGTGCCTATCACTCCCAGCAGCGCCCAGACACAGGAGGGGTGTGTGCAGACTCCACCCAGCAGTGCCCAGACACAGGAGGGGTGTGTGCCTATCACTCCCAGCAGTGCCCAGATGCAGGAGGGGTGGGTGCAGAGTCCTCCCAGCAGTGCCCAGACACAGGAGGGGTGTGTGCCTATCACTCCCAGCAGTGCCCAGACGCAGGAGGGGTGGGTGCAGAGTCCTCCCAGCAGTGCCCAGACTCAGGAGGGGTGTGTGCCTATCACTCCCAGCAGCGCCCAGACACAGGAGGGGTGTGTACAGAGTCCACCCAGCAGTGCCCAGACACAGGAGGGGTGTGTGCAGAGTCCTCCCAGCAGTGCCCAGATGCAGGAGGTGTGTGTGCAGAGTCCTCCCAGCGGTGCCCAGACGCAGGATGGGTGTGTGCAGAGTCCTCCCAGCAGTTCCCAGACACAGGAGGTGTGTGCAGAGTCCTCCCAGCAGTGCCCAGACACAGGAGGGGTGTGTGCCTATCACTCCCAGCAGTGCCCAGACACAGGAGGGGTGGGTGCAGAGTCCCCCCAGCTGTGCCCATGGAAAGAAAGGGGTTGAGTACACACAGATACAATGGCCACAATTGTCAGGCAGGTGCTCAAAGACCCAGCAGAACACGAAACACATGTGTGCGAGGCTGGGAGTACACACATGCATAGTGCGGAAAAGGGAACATGTACACATGAAGTCCTGTCAATATACTCCAGTCACAAGTACAGTGACCCCCAAGGATGACACAAATGATGCAGGTGGAGACCTTGGCCAGCATGCATGGCCAAAGTTGAAGGGGTCCGTCACCGTCACACACCCAGCAAATGTAGACACAGCACTGCACAAATGTCTTCACAACACCCTGCAGGGAAGATGTCAGGGTCCACAGAGGAAGGTACACACCTTGGGACAATGTCACCATGCAGTAACAGCTTACATGAGCAAAGTTTGATAGCAAATACCGTGTGATGGCACACAGATAACAGGGTCCACCCCACGAACAGCACACTACAACATATGCCAGACACCTAACACATTATCGCCACCCCAAATCATCACCACCAACAGCAATGCCAGAAAAGCAGTAGTGTGCCAAGCAAAATAAAATAGCTTTATTCAGCAATGTTCTAAAATGAATTGTATGAAGAGTTCCATATGCACAAGGCCCATAGGGCAGTCCATAGCTCCAATCCAGGTGGGGGACACATTGGGATGCGTGTCCCCTAGCTTGCCTGCACAGTTCAAACTACCTTGTCATCCTCAGGGGGGGGGCATCATGTGGGGAGGAAGGATCAGGCACCGCAGGGACAGGAGGGGCAAGGGTAGGTGTTGTGGGTGCAGGGACGGACGACTCCAACACAGGGGGTGGGGCAGCGCCAAAGGTGGATTCGAGCACGGCGCTGCACACTACTGCCAGGTCGCCCAGCGTCTCCCCTGCACCCAAAGGAACCACAGGCCCCAAGGAGGGGGGGTCGCAGGGATGGGTCGCAGCGCTACCGGGGGAGGGTGTGGACAGGGGGGGACTCAACCACCCTGACCGGGGACTCCTTTGACCGCTTGCGGGGTGGTGTCACTTTGGGGCTCAGGGACAGAGCGGCCATGAAGGAGTCTTTGGTGGAATCCTGGCCAGGAGAGCTGAGGGGAGTGGATTTGGAGGGTGGTGGTCGTGAGGAAAGTGGACTCCCACTCTGGCTGCGTGTCTTCCGTTTCCCCCCCGACCCAGTGGGTGTGCCTACTTCACCCTGTGTGTGCGTGCCAGGAGGTGTGCGCTTTGCCTTCCCTGGTGGTGTGGTGCCTGTGTCTGGTGGTGTGCGTGCATGGGGACATCTGGGTGTGCTTTGGACAGGCATGGGAGTGGGAAGTGTGGATGGTTCAGGGGTGGGGGGGACGTAGCGCTGCAGGAGACCCACTGCGGCAGTCAGTGTCGAGTCTATGGACCTCAGCATGTTGCGTTGGTCAGACTGCGCAGCTGAAATGCCCTCCATGTATGCCTCCATCTGGTTGAGCACTCGGCTATGGTCATGGAGGACATTAAGCATCGCAGTCTGACCAACCTGCAACTGCCGCAGGATGTCCACAGACTCGGCATTGGTGGCAGCAGTGGAGACAGGGGCAGGGGGTGCGGTGCCTGGCAAGAAGGAGACACGTGGTGACCTAGCACGGCGGGAAGGGACACGAGCAAGTGGGAGGCCGGTGATCGGAATGGAGGGGGCGGGTAGTGATGGAGTGCTGGTGTCAGCTGTGGGAGCAGCCTCCGCCCCCTCGGAGTGCTCAGCCTCGGATCCGTCTGCGTCATAGTCGGTGGTGGTTTGACTGGACAGGTCCTCCGCTGCACTCCCGTCGGCCTCCGTGCCACTCGATGTGCCAGCCAACTCAGCACTGCTGGCACTGGTGCTCGCTCCCTCCTCACGGTCCGTGCCAGTGTCTCCCTCGTAGTCCCCCGACGATGCTGTGGGCAAGATAAAGAGACATGAGAAATCAGACACCTGTATACATATGTCACATGAGTCAACTCTACATAGGTCACAGTGCATAGCCTGAAAAGCAACAAGAGTAACATCTACAATACAAGGTACATATGTAGTCCCTGCAACACACAGTTTGTTGACCCACCATGCCACTGTTAAAATATGGAGAGCATGACACAATAGCAAATAACTTGATATCAAATTGTACAGAGGAGCCAGGCTCTGGGGACAATCTAGCACAGCATCAGCGACACACAGCGTAGCCAAGAAAGGGATGAGCAGGAACCATGTCTATCAACTCTTGGGACATGCTGCAAAGGCAATACTGAAAACCATGGCCAACATGACTGGGGCACTGCACCTTGAGTGTTTGGCCACACAAACATCACACACTGGCCAGACCGAGCAAGGAGACTTCAGGTTTGGACATGTAGGCCTTGCCCACACCAACCCCCCCCTACCTGAGACAATGTGATTGAGACAGAGGAAGTACTTACACCTCTTACACATGGCCTGCAATTAATCCTGATCGCACACAAACTACCCCTGGTGCGCCTGTCCACATATATCACTGACAAACAACCATCATCAGATAGTTGTACCAAGACACACAGGCACAGGCCCCTGTGAGTATGCACCAGCTAAATTAGGTCACCCTGTACAGTGGGCACATGTAGCACAGTATACGTGAATACAAATGAGGCCAGGGTACTATGCCACAGGGCCCAAACTATGCTGTAGACACAGAGAATGTCCACATTGTCAGATGACACACATGATACCTAGGAAAAGGTGCCCCAGGTGACTGTAGTGGCCACACTACTCCATGGCCCTGGATGGATATGACTGGAACACAAGTCACCATCCCTGCACTATGCATATCTCACACTCAAGCACATCATGTCAGAGGGCACAACATTCGACATGCAGGCAGTAAGGCAGTACACATGAAACACACAGTCCCATGTCGGGACTCAGCATCAGTGCCAACTAACATGGACCCCACAATGACAGAACTGGCCAGGGCACAGGCAACGTGCAAAAACCTGTTACACACTACCCCCACACATGATGTTGCAAGCATTGGGCACTTGGAGTAACTGCCAGCCTAGATGACCTTGTGTAAGAGTGACTACACACAGACCAGGGAACACATGGCAAGGAGGGGAAGGGAGGAAGAACAGCACCGCTTTACTTTGGGGAACAGGATATGCACTGCACATTTAAACCCTGGCAGTGTATGCATGCAACTGCGCACTTCAAAAAGCTGGTCACACACAACAAACACACATGTACCTACCCCCTTTCTGCTGCTGCATCTCCAGTAAGCACCTGTCCAAGTTGGGGAAGACCACCGCCAGCACACGCTTATGGATGTGGGTCAGACGCCAGCGCCCACGGTTTTTGTGGCTCTCAGGTGAGTCCCCCAGCAGGACCCGTGTGATCCTCCGCGTCCAGCACCGGATGTCCTGCCAGCGTTTCCTCACCTGGGCTAGGTGCCGCTTCCGACCATCTGTCCTCCTCACGGCACTGACGGCTTGCTTCCAGAACTCCCCCTTGGCACAGACGCCTACCTGTGAGGATGCAAAAGTGACAATACATCAATCCACCTTATCAATGATACAGAGACACACATATTACAAATCATGCATGTTTGAACTGGCCATAGTATGCAGCCAACTCATTGCACCTTTGTCATAGTGACATCATCCTCCTGGGAATGGGCAAATGCAGTAGGTGCCATTGAAAGAACACAGGTGGCATGAGGGGTGCAACACAATCAATGATGCAGGCTCACACTGTGCATCCCAAGCTACAACAGGAATCTGAACAGTACCCCTAAGCAGTCACATGCCCCAGCCCACTTACGCTACCTCAGCAGAGTACACAGACACACACAGGCACTGAACAATCACCTGGCATTGGCAACTGCCGCTACAAACCTCACTCTGAACATGTGCCACTAGACTGGGGGTGTCACAGATGTGGGGCTGTCTCAGCACGGCAGACATCCAGCACAGCTCCCTGCACACATCAGATGGGCAGGGTGTATCCATCCCACATGCAGCTGGGCTGCAACACTCCACATATGCACACACCCACATGACAGGGGACTCACACACACACACCAATGTCCAGGGGACGACCACATCATTTGGACACTCTCACCACAGGTACACTGAACAGACACACATCTGTGGGTACTGGCACCTGTCACACTGGGGGGAGCACAGACTCACATCAGGACTGTAGAAACAACATTTCCAGGAGGATTAGGCAGTCCGAAAGTGGCATGCACCATGCAGTGATCGTCACAGTAAGCACCATGCTAGTGCGTTGTGCACACAGGAACTACAGCATGCTCTGCATGGGAGACATGAGCCCTTCCCCCTGGGAACCACTATGAAGAACCCTGCATGTCTGTCACACCTGGACACAATGCCAGAAGTCACAGTCATAAAAAGGGGCACAGTTTAAGCTAGTGGAGTCTGCACTCACCTTCTCCCCTGGTCGACCATACAGCATGGTGTACTGTGGGAGGATCACATCCAGCAACGCCATATTCTCCTCCATGGTGAATGGCTGGGCCCTCTCCATAGACCTGGACATGGTGCCAGAGGAATGACAAGCAGCAGCAGTGTTGTGGAATGAAAGGATGTGCAGGCAAGTGCTCTCTCAAGGGACCTGGCTGCCTTATATCTTCCTTGCTGCCCTGTTTCCTTTACAGGAGTACAGAGTGATTGGCTCAGTCACATTTGCATCCTACGTGTCCTCCAACCATTTTAAAACTACCCCAGTGACAGGCTTTGCATGGATTTAAAATTGAGCATGATGTAATGTCAAAAAACACATTGCAACAAAGTATATTGTCTTCAACCGACTTCTGCTGGTCACATGATGCAAAATTCAAACCTGAAACTCGGTCTCCATGACAACCAGCATGCATTTAGGCCCCTATACTTGTACCTTATGTGTCCCCTATGTCAATCCTATGTCACAACACAGGTACGGTGCGTTCCACAGCCCTAGGGCACCCCAAATGCATTGCAACGGACCGTACACATGTGTGTACGGTCCCCATCACTATGGGAGTGCTGTCAAATGCGTACGCCATAGTGATACGGACCGTACACGCGTGTGTAGGGTCCCTATCACTATGGTGGTGCTCGCGTACGTGTACGCCATAGTAGTCTGGACCGTACACACGCGTGTGTACGGTCCGTTTCACTATGGCGTACATGTACACGAGCACCCCCATAGTGATAGGGACCCTACACACGCGTGTACGGTCCGTATCACTATGGCGTACACGTACGTGAGCACCCCCATAGTGATAGGGACCGTACACACGCGTGTACGGTCTGTATCACTATGGCGTACACGTACGCGAGCACCCCCATAGTGATAGGGACCCTACACACGCGTGTACGGTCCGTATCACTATGGCGTACACGCATGCGAGCAACCCCATAGTGATAGGGACCCTACACACGCGTGTACGGTCCGTATCACTATGGTGTACATGTACGCGAGCACCCCAGTAGTGATAGGGACCTTACACACGCGTGTACGGTCCATATCACTATGGCGTACACGTACGCGAGCACCCCCATAGTGATAGGGACCATACACACGCGTGTACGGTCCGTATCACTATGGCATACGCATACGCCAGCATCACCATAGTGATAGGGACCATACACACGCGTGTACGGTCTGTATCACTATGGCGTACGCATACGCCAGCATCACCATAGTGATAGGGACCCTACACACGCGTGTATGGTCCGTATCACTATGGCGTACGCCAGCACCACCATAGTGATAGGGACCCCACACACGCCCTCGGAGCATATGTACGGTGGGATTCACACCTGACAGTGGTGACAGACGGCACACAGGAATTAATTGACCTGTCATACATGGCCAAGGCTGGACATCAAGGCATTGTCGGTGCAGTACTACATGTGTCAGGCACAGGTGGGTCAGGCTGTGATGTGGCACCATACTCCTGAGGTGTGAAGCGAATTACAGTATGATGAGCTGTGTACACATGTCACGTGTGATGGTGCCCTATGTGCCACACATCCCCTTCACTCCTTTGACATGTGTGCATGTAGTACTGACTTGGTGGGCCATGCGTCACTGGCATGGCACAGTCACCGACACCCGCAAATGTCCCCTGATGCCAGGTACACAGAATCTTACCCCTGACAAGTGAATGCCCGTGTTGCACGCTGTAGCTATGTCATGTGTGTGTCATGTGTTCCCATAGGTTTGCTGTAGGTGTTTGGTCAAATGCATCTGCAGTTGCTGCAACCAACATGTGTCTGTGTGTAGATGGGCATGGCACACTGTTACGCACACCAGCACACATGTGTAATCCGACGTTAGGTGTGTATGTATGCATCCACACGGAGTTCCAAAACAAGGACATATCTGCATACTCTCAATGTATGTGTGATCAGTCTTGACATGTAATCCTTCATGGCAAGGTGTGTGGTCTGTCCTTTTTCTATGACATGTGACCTGTGCCTCTAGTGTTCCGCAACCTGTCTGTACAATAAACATCCTTCTTCTGCACATATTTGGATGTCTGTAACTCCTGTAATGCGTCTGCCTGCTAACTTACACTGGCCCACAGCTAGTTTCATGGCATGGCGTATTGAGGTTGAGAATCAACGTTTGTAGCTGGCTCTTGGTAGGAGTGTCACATGCCTGGCATACGTGTCCAGGGCATATTGCACAGACCTGACTCTGTATGTAGCATATGTGTATTGCCTGTTGAGCATGTGCTCTGTACATTGACATTGGTGGTGTACTGTACTTACTCTTCGTTGTCCTTTCTAATTCACTGCAGGGCTCCGCCTCTCCTTCGACCAATTCCGAACTTGGCTGACATGCGGGAACATGACTGTATACGCCGCTACCGCTTCCCCCAACGCTTGATTGAGGACCTGACGACACGGCTGGCACCACACCTCCAACCGCTACACAGGTATCCTACTGCACTGACAACCAAGATGAAGGTGATGGCAGCCCTACATTTCTTGGCCACGGGTACCTTTCAACATACCATTGCCCATGTCAGTGGCATGTCCCAAACCATGTTCAGCCGTGTTCTGCATGATTTTTTAGAGGCCATGTTGGAGCACCTGGATGAGTTAATTAAATTCCCAACTCCTAAGCAGTTGACAGCTGTCAAGCGTGAGTTCTATGCCCTGGGAGGGATGCCCCATGTCATTGGGTCCATAGATGGAACACATGTGGCTTTGGTACCACCACAGGCACAGGAGGTAGCCTTCCGTAACCACAAGCATTACCACTCCATTAATGCCCTTGCGGTGTGTCTTGCCAACATGGTGATTTCACATGTCTGTGCTCGTTTTCCAGGATCAGCACACGATGCGTACATCATGAGGCGTAGCAGGGTGCCTGAAATGATGCTGCAGCTGCGCAACGAGCGAGCATGTATTGTTGGTGGGTATACTCTGGCAGTCCTGTATTTAACGTCATCTTCCTGTCTTACTGCTTCTCCTGACCCACTCTTGTCCATGATGTTTCCATGTAGGGGACGCTGGCTATCCCAACATGCCATGGCTGATCACGCCTTTCCGAACCCCAGCACGGCTGCCGATCACCGCTACAACAACGCCCATGGGCGGACCAGGCAAGTGATAGAGAGGACGTTTGGCCTCCTGAAGAGCCGATTCCGTTGCCTCCACAAGACCGGTGGCGCACTCCCATATGCACCGGTGAAGGTCTGCAAGATATTCCTCGTGTGCTGCATGCTGCACAACATGGCAGTGGAGAAAGCTGTGCCACTCATCCTGGATCCAGATGAGCAGGACCATCCACCCGTGGAGGATGAAGGGCTTGGTCACGAGGCAAGTGATGTGGAGGAGGAGGAGGCGGTAGAGGACATGCGGAGTCGGCTCATACACGACTTCTTTGCTTAGTGGTGAGTTCCAGTGTCTGAGTGTGCACGCATTGGGCTGTGTGTGGCAAGTGTTGCAATGTGTGTGTCCATCTGCATGTCTTCCAAGTGAGTCAGAGGTGTGTTTGGATGTGTCACTCGAGTGATGGTGCAATAGAAGAATGTTTTTCCAGAGTCATCATTGTCACCTAGCATGTTGACAACCGAATACGTGTCGAGTACATGCACATAAATGCGGATGTGCTTCTTTTGGCTGACTTCTGGTGTGTCTCCCATCCACAGCTACTTGCGCATGCTGTCTGCTGGTGGCATTGTTGTGCTCCTGCTATTCCTCATGAACACAGCAACATGTGCTGAATCAGCGTTACATGCACGGACAAGTTCGAAAATCTCCTTCGGGTAAGGGATGCAGCGCGGCTTTTTGGGAGTGGTATTTGTTTTGAATGTGTGTGCACTGCTCCTGTTCATGTTTGGATGCTTTACATACATGTAGAATCACCATGGGGCACATGACATGGAGCAGAATTCACCTGAATTGATGGTCAGACTTGGTAACAGTCATCTGTAATGGGATTGTGGATTATGATGGAGCCCTCAATGTGTGTAACACTGCCCTCGGAAACATACGGGTTGCACTGGGTTGACATGGTGTGTGAATTCCCCATTAGGGGCTCAATGGTGTATAGCAGCTTCTCCGTGAGCAGCAGGGGGTGTTTAGCTGTAACCTGTCACTTGTGTGCCAGTGCCATGGATTTCCAGCATCTGTGGTGGTAAGGGGGGTGCCAGTGTTGGTCCCACGTGTTCATCCACATGACCTGTGTATGTGTTGACAGAGTTGCATTAGCATTCCGACACACATGAGTAATAAAGGTGTCCCTCTGCCTCCAAGGTGCCTCATCTCTGTCAATGGTGGTCTGTTGCCACTGTGCATGCGGCATGTCTGGCATTGTTCTCAGAGATGGTGCATATGAGTCTATGTGTAGAGTAGCAAGATGCAAGCTGTTTGTCAGGGATTAGATTCTGTATTGTGCATGATGTCCATGACTGTGTAGGTATTGTGGCATGTCAGTCTCCAGGACGGCCACTGTGCTGCATGTTAATCCATTGTGTGTGTGTGTGCCATGTTGAACCAGACATTCCTTCCTTGACATACACCTTTTGCATAGTTCCTTCCTGAGATCCTTGTCTTTGTGTGCTACTTGTGGCATTGTTTTCTTGACATGGCGCATGCTGCTGCAGGCCCTGCAGCAAGGGCACCCAGTGTCCCCGCAAACGAGCTGGTGTTCATCATGGATTGCTTGCTGACATGTGCTATACTGATCAGCAGCATCTGTGCCTCATGCGGCAGCACACTCTGCATTATGCACAAGATCACCAGTTCTATCCACCTCAAGGCAAGAGGGAGACCATCCCCCAGGTCAACTACGACATCCGTGTCTAATCCTACCCTGCACTCTACGGACATGTGCCTTAGAAATCCCATGATACTTGTCCATATCCAGGGTGCATCTGCACAGCTCTGCTACTACATCCGGCGACCAGGCCACATCAACGTCAAACTGAGATGGGGGGAGTGGATCACTGCCAGCTGCAGGATGACCTTCTCAATCCACGCACACACTCAGGATGCAGCCCACAAGCACAACACAACCTTGTGGCACTGTGTTCCAACACCCAATTGTGCCATCTCCATGCATCCAACCTTGGCTGGCCCACCATTCTCCACATCCACCTGACTGAAGCATGCAGGACATGGTTCTGCCACGTGTCTACACATACCTGGGACTCCCACCCCAGGACACTCCACATGATCCCTGACCTCTGCGCATGACTGTTGCTCTTCTAAATAGGTCTGTAGGCACAGTTGTGCGGGCACCCCCTCAGCTGGTTCGTCCCATCTCGGGTGAGTATGGTGCTCCATGTCTGTCTTGGATGGTACATTGTGACCCATGTGTGTCCTGTGCCGAACTCAGACCCCAGGGTATGGATGTTTGGAGTTACTTCAGAAATCAGGCATGGTTTGACTTTACAACACACACATGTAGTGGAATAATGCAAAATGACGGCATCATCTTGTGATTGTGATGAATTTTATTAGTGCTGGGGTACGTGTTTGGGGGGGTGACAAGAGGTGCTTGGCGGGAGTGTAGAATCCAAAGTTCACAGGGGGAGTTGGTGTCCTTGCCATTGAAAGTCATCAGAGTCTGTGCCACAGTCTTTGTCAACATTGGTCAGACAGTTACCAGCAAGGCCATGTGGCAGAGGATGTCCTTTGCTGCTGTGCTGCTGTTGGGCCAGAGGGCCAGGTGCCAGGCCAGGTGACCTGGGAGATGGTGATGTTCCGCTGACTCTCACGGTCTTTTTCGTGGATGACCCACCTTCCTGCGGGGACCCTCAGAAGCAGGCCTTGACGATGACAGGGACGCTCCGTAAGATGAATCCTCCTCCTCCTCCCTCCCTGTTTCTGGTGCTGCTCTACGCCTGGTGGCACAGGGAGGGTTTGCAAGGCTTTGGGCGATCTGACGGAGTGATTGGCTCACGTCCCTGTGCACCGCCAGGAGCTCTGCCAGTCTTGCATCCATCCTGGCATGATGCTCGACCTGCAGGGTCTTCATCTCATTGAGGGTCCCCACTACCTGGTCGATGCCTCTGGAGTCACGCCGGTATGCGTCCAGGATGTTTCTGACGTGTGACATAGCCGGGTCCTGAGCCAACTGGGCAGGTTCGCGCCTCCGCCGTCCTCCACTCCCACCACCCCTGCCCACTTGCGCCTGGCCTGCCGTTGTGGGCACATCGGGTCTCCGGGACCCCTGAGGGATGGCATTTGCGGTGTCGCCTGCCTCCTCCTGGGTGCCCGGAGAACCTTGTCCCTCCTGGACAGACTGGCTGTGTTGTTGTGTGCGGGCAGGGCTCCTGGGTGTCTCCTGGGATGTGGCAGGAATGGGGGTGGTGGTTGGCACAGTTGTACCTGACGCAGGTGCTGCAGGTGGTTGGACACCAGAGGGGCCAGGTTGGTCTGGGTCATCCACGGAGTGGTGAGAGTCGTCGCTGCCGGTGGGGTCCTCTTCACGCAGAGCCTGGTCCTGTGAGTCTTCCCCCCCAGTGTTGGGGGGAGATCGACGACGTTGACCTGTGTGTGAGAGAGACAGTGTGAATTGTGTTACATGCGACATCCATGTTTCATTCATTTTTGATTTGGCACAGTTCTTCTGGGTGGTTGGATTTGGCTAGCATTCCTCTCACAGTGCACTTGTGCATGGGTATGTCCCTTGGCCACAGCTTTCGACACTTTACCTATGTGTGACACAATCTTAGTTGATGCATCTTTTGGGAACGCAGTCAGCAGTGTAGTGAGCGGGCGTAGCAAGCCATGCAGAGCCGCCTTACGTGTTGCACTGTACGTGGCCAAATGTTGTTTTTTCCATGCTATTTGAGAATGCAGGTAGGTAACTTAACAATTTGTGACAGGGTTCTGACAAACACAGTCGGTGGGTATACTGGGTGTAAGGTTCTGTTTGGGCCTGCAGCACGGATGTACTTGTGCACAGATTGACACATGGCCTAGTGTTCATCAAAGGTTGAAGTGGGGGTTTACGCACTGCGAAACCTTGTCTACATGCACACAGTCCACCTGCTGACGAGCGGACATGGCCACACCACCCAAGGGTGATTTGGTCTCCCTCTGTCTCCCTTTCTCCTCCCTCTGTCAGCCTCCTCCCTCTGTCCGTCTCCCTTTCTCCCTCCCTCTGTCAGCCTCCTCCCTCTGTCCGTCTCCATTTCTCCCTCCCTCTGTCAGCCTCCTCCCTCTGTCCGTCTCCCTTTCTCCCTCCCTCTGTCAGCCTCCTCCCTCTGTCCGTCTCCCTCTGTCTCCCTTTCTCCCTCCCTCTGTCAGCCTCCTCCCTCCCTCTGTCTGTCTCCCTGTGTCCACCTCTGTCTCTGTCCCTCTCTCTGCCCCTCTCCCTCCCTCTGTGTGTCACCCTCTGTCACCTCAGCCCAGCTTCCTGGGCACACACAGTTTGCAGGTCTTTCAAAGGCCATTGGCTTGTTCATGTGGGTTTGTTTCTTCTCTGCCGGCACCCATTGGGCAGAGTGTCTGAGTCTGCGCTGCTGCTGTGGCGGTGTGTGCTGACACTCTTTAAGTGTGCTGCGTCTTCATTAGCTGCTGTTATGTGCAAATTGTGCCTTCATACCCATGTCGTCCTGCAACGCGGCCACCATTAGCAGGCGAAACAGTACTGTGTGGGGACACAATGTTTGTATGGCTGTGCCCTAAGCCATATGGGCTGAGGACATTGTTGTGTGCTTCAGAGTTGCTCTATGTTAGTTTTGAGGCCCACCCTCCCGGCATCGGGGACATCCTGTCTTGTGTTGGTGTTTTGTGTGGCCTGTGACTTGGCATGGCCTTGCTTGGGGCATGGGGCATGGAGGCGCTAGTGGCATGTGTGTGTTTTAGGAGTGTGGTTGTGTCCGGTGCTGGCTTTGGGGGGGTTGCGTGCATGATTGGTATTTGGGTTGTATATGGCGTTCCCCCCATGTGAGGTGAGTTGTTTGTGTACTCACCTGGCTCTCGGACTCCTTCTAGTCCGTATACTCCCAACGGCGGCAGCGTGGCCATCACCTTCTCCTCCCAGGGATGGTAGTGTACCGGTCTGCGGGACGGACCTCCTCCAGTGATGTTGGCCTGGTTGTGCTCGTCCGTCATGTTGCGGCGGACCGTCCTCCGCAGATCGTACCACCTGGCTTGGCACTCATGCCTGGTCCTTCTGGTGGCCCCAACAGCATTCACGGAATTGACTATCCTCTGCCACATGTCTGATTTTTCTGATATGCTGGTCCGTCTGACCAATGTTCCAAAGAGCTGTGGCTCGACTCTGATGATTTCGTCGACAAGGACCTCCAGCTCGTCCTTTGTGAACTTTGGGTTCTTGTTGGTGGGCATGGTGTGGGGTGTGGGTGTGGATGGTTGTGGGGGTGTGGGTGTGGATGGTTGTGAGTGTGTGAGTGTGGTTGTGCAGGTGTGTGTGTGTGAATTTGATGAGGGTGTGTTTGTGATGGTGGTTGTGTGAAGGAGTGCAAGTGTAAGGTGTATTGATGGTTTAAGTATGGTGCAGTGCGTTGTCTCTGGGGTCTGGCAGCAGTGGATCTGTTGCAAAGGATCATGGTTTGTGTGTGTTGGGCCTTTTTATTGGTCCATTTGTGGGTGTGGCTGTGTTTGAACTTTGGGTGGGTGTGTTATAAGGAGTGGTAGTGGTTTGGGCCTCTGTTTAGCTGTTTGTCAGTTGCAGGTCAGTGTATAGGATGTATTTGGCCTTGTTGGATATGTTTTGTGGTATTGTGTGCCTCGAATTGACTCTCCTTGTGTTTTTTTTGGTTTGTCCTGGTTCAGTAGGAGTGTTTTTTGCGTCTGTACGGTGCGTACATGGGCCATGTTGTTGTACAGTGCTGTCCTTTGCTATGGCTTAGTACGACTCGTACATGGCCGATGTTGGGTGAGGGTGCTGGTGTGTGGGCCTGGGGTAGGGTGCGTACGAACACGGGCAGGGTGTTGGTCCGCACAGTCCATCGGTGGTGGTGTTTCGCACCATACATACAGGGGGGCTGGGTGTAGGGTCCGTACATACACGGGTGGGGAGTTGGTACGCTCCATGCATACACGGGTGGGGGTACGGTCCGTACATACACTGGTGGGGTGGGGGTACGGTCAGTACATATACTGGTGGGGTGGGGGTACGGTCCGTACATACACTGGTGGGGTGGGGGTACGGTCCGTACATACACTGGTGGGGTGGGGGTATGGTCCGTACATACACGGGTGGGGGGTACGGTCCGTACATACACTGGTGGGGTGTTGGTACGCTCCATTCATACACGGGTGGGGGTACGGTCCATACAGACATGGGTGGGGAGTTGGTACGCTCCATGCATACACGGGTGGGGGTATGGTCCATACATACACGGGTGGGGAGTTGGTACACTCCATGCATACACGGGTGGGGGTACGGTCCGTACATACACGGGTGGGGTGGGGGTACGGTCCGTACATACACGGGAGGGGTGGGGGTACAGTCTGTACATACACGGGTGGGGGTACGGTCCGTACATACACGGGTGGGGTGGGGGTACGGCCCGTACATACACAGGTGGGGGTACGGTCCGTACATACACAGGTGGGGGTATGGTCCGTACATACACTGGTGGGGTGTTGGTACACTCCATTCATAAACAGGTGGGGGTACGGTCCGTACATACACGGGTGGGGAGTTGGTACGCTCCATGCATACACGGGTGGGGGTACGGTCTGTACATACACGGGTGGGGGTACGGTCCGTACATACACTGGTGGGGTGGGGGTACAGTCCGTACATACACGGGTGGGTGGGGGTATGGTCCGTACATACACGGGTGGGGGGTACGGTCCGTACATACACTGGTGGGGTGTTGGTACGCTCCATTCATACACGGGTGGGGGTACGGTCCATACAGACATGGGTGGGGAGTTGGTACGCTCCATGCATACACGGGTGGGGGTATGGTCCATACATACATGGGTGGGGAGTTGGTACGCTCCATGCATACACGGGTGGGGGTACGGTCCGTACATACACGGGTGGGGTGGGGGTACGGTCCGTACATACACGGGAGGGGTGGGGGTACAGTCTGTACATACACGGGTGGGGGTACGGTCCGTACATACACGGGTGGGGTGGGGGTACGGCCCGTACATACACAGGTGGGGGTACGGTCCGTACATACTCAGGTGGGGGTATGGTCCGTACATACACTGGTGGGGTGTTGGTACACTCCATTCATAAACAAGTGGGGGTACGGTCCGTACATACACGGGTGGGGAGTTGGTACGCTCCATGCATACACGGGTGGGGGTACGGTCTGTACATACACGGGTGGGGGTACGGTCCGTACATACACTGGTGGGGTGGGGGTACAGTCCGTACATACACGGGTGGGTGGGGGTACGGTCCGTACATACACGGGTGGGGTGTGGGTACGGTCCGTACATACACGGGTGGGGAGTTGGTACGCTCCATGCATACATGGGTGGGGGTACGCTCCATGCATACACTGGTGGGGGTTCGGCGCGTACATCTGCGGCCGGGGGGCGTTTTGCGCGTACATGCGGGGTCTGTGGTGGGGTGTTTGGCGCGTATGCGGGCACGTGTCTCCATGGTTGCTATGGGAGTTCGGTCCGTACGGTGTTTTTTCCATACAGTTGTGAAATCGAAAGGACGGGAGTGATCGTACTTACGCGGTCGGACTTCATTTTTCCGATTCATACAGTGAATCGTCCAGGGATGTTTTGGACACATTTTCCGACCCGAGGACGTGTGGGGAAATGTTCCGGATGTGATTCATATGGAGTTTTTCCCATGCGAATCGTACTTGGCAGTTTGTACGCTACTTGTACGATTCGTACGGAAAAAAGTCCAGATTCAATTCGGACGGGGGAAATTTTTCCAGGATCGGAATCGGCCCCTATGTAGTAGAAAGTTAGGATTTTGTCTTAAGTCTGTCCTAAGTTTGTCTTAAGTTTGTCTTAAGTCTGTCTTAAGTCTGTTTTAAGTCTAACTTAAGACAAAATCATCACTTTACTACTACTAAATGCCTACTGTGAATACCAAAAGTAGTAAGTTTAGGATTTTGTCTCAGATTAGTTCTGTGAATCGGCCCCATAGTCTTTTACATGAAGTGCTTATATTTCACTATAATGTATCGTTTCGTTGTATGTGCTTTTATGGCCTGTATGGCCGAAATAAAGATTTTTTGACTGACTGACTGACTTTTTAGAGTACCTTTTGGATTACTTACTCAGTATGCTATGCTTAGATTTCACACTGGGACATTTCCTAGATAAAGGTAAGTAAACAGTTTTTCATTAAAACACAGTTGCTTAGCTTTCCATACAAATTCATCTCCACACTTTTTCAGAGGAAAACATATAGTGCAATCCCATCGAGAACAAGCATTTGCAATGCAATCGGTCTCGCCTTTGTGATCTTATATGTATTTAGCTATGCAGCACATTAGCCTGGGTGCTGAAACATCTACTGTTCTTTAACATGGAGGGAAAGTAAGCACCAAACTGCGAAACATGCCAGATATGGGAGCACATTGGGAGAAATACTGCCTATCAGCGGAAAATTGCATTGTCTAAGCTCTGTTTTTAATATAAAATAAGCCCCTTCGATGGTCATATCACTAAAAATACAAGATTTTGAAAAAAATATTATTGTCTATGGGTGCTCGTTGAATACAAGTTTCTATAACCTGGAATCTAGGGAATGGTAAAATGATACTGGTATTTTACTGACCTCTGCTGGTCGTTTTCTATCAAGAAAGTTAAAAAGAGGCAGTTGCCAGAAAAATACAAAAAGAAAGTCCCTAAGTAGAAAGCAATTCTGGTATTTTACTGACCGCCACTGGTCATTTTCTGTCAAGACAGTTAATTAGAGGCAGTTGAAGAAGCAGAAAGCAATTCTGGTATTTAACTGACCTCTACTGGTCGTTTTCTGTCAAGACAGTTAAATAGAGGCAGTTGAAGAGAAAAAAAAGTCTCTAAGCAAAGTCGGAAGCATACAAGTCCTAGGGCTGATCTCAGGATCCCACAAAGTACATATAACTGATCTTCCAGACAGCGAAAGCACTGTCTAGGCTTGACCTAAAAAGTACATTATCGGTTAGCAGGTAAGCAATCAGTCTTTAGGGTTGAGTTTCTGGGGTTAGAATAAGGTTTTCCCCAGGGTCAAGGATGCACTCAAAAAGCACCCTCAGCAGCACTAGGACGGCTGGTTGTAGAGTGCTGAGGCCCAATGTTAGCATATGTGCTAGGGGGTCATCGGTCGGTGGCTGCTCTTGGGCAGGCCACAGGGTTGAGGGAGCAAAGCTCCTAGGGTTAAGCTCAGGGCAAAAGGGAATTCAATTTGGTGCACAAGGTGCACCCACAGTGGCGGCTGGATGCAGAGTGCTGATTTGGTTCTGGGTGCCCTGTTGTTTTCAATGAGAGTTGCCGGTTTTGGATTTTAACTGCAGGCTTGGTCCAGGAAGTCTTCCAGGAAGAACCAACAGCCGGTCAGGTAAGTTGGAGGGCTCGGGGATGTAGGTGCACCTCGGGTCCTCTTCTCCAGGGCACAGGTCAGCTGGATGCAGGGGTGCCTTTTGAGGTTGGATTTCACCTTACCGTGCCACAAGTGGTTGGGGGCATCTCCATGCCGAGGCTGCAGGCAATGTCAGGGAGTCCTGGAGGCGTCAACCCATGGTGGACTCAGACTCTGGAGTGCTGGGGGACCTCGCTGGGATGGGTAGGCCACTCGTACTGGGGCTGTAGGCGATGGGTGCAGTGGTGGTTCCAGGTGTCGGGTTTCTTTGTCTTCAGCAGGCTTGGCGTCTTTCTTTGGAGATTCCTTTCAACAGTGCTGCTGTTCACAGGAGATCCTGTCTTTTTTTAAGAGAGTCAGTCCTCCGAGGGGTTCTGTAGGTTGCTGGCTCCTGGACAAGGTGACTTTTTGCGCAGGATCTCTGGAAACTACTGTTGGGCGGGTAGGGCTATGGCCAAGTCAGTTCTTCTCTGCAGTCTTATCTGCTGTGCATCTTCTTTTGTCCTTCTTCTTCGTAGGTTGCGGGAATCTCCCTTCTAGATTCAGGGCTGCCCCCTAAATACTATATTTAGGGGGCGTTTTATGGGTCTCAAGGTAATAGCCAATGGGCTACTGATCTTAGGGTTACTACACCCATGTGGGGGAGTGGGCAAAATCCTTTATCCTGTTTGGAAAGTGCCTGATGGCAGTGACTGAAGAGTGGGCTTCACCTCGCCTCCCCCATTTGAGGGGTGGGGTTGGCAGAGGTGGGCACATCTTCTGGGTAGCTCTGATTTTTCCCACCTGTCTTCCCTCCAAAAAGGGGATGAGACAGGAAGGGGGCCTGCTCCTGACAGCAGGAGAGGCTGGGGGTCATGTGACAAAGGCGGCAAGGCCTTAGAAGCTCCCCTGTCACAGATGGCTCTTCCTGACCTGGGGGCGGTGTGAACACCCCTGCCCAGGAAAGTCTATGTTTATGGGCCTGGAGTGGGGAGAGAAGGCTCTCACCCCAGGGGTCTAGAAACATGTCTTTTGGTGGCAGGCTAGTGTTTACCAGTCAGGGAACCCACCAGAGGTTGGTCGTTTTTCGGGGGGTGTGCTTCTCTAAGGTGCCCTCTGTCTGGATTGTATAATAAATTCCACACTGACATCAGTGTGGGATTATTATGCTGAGAGGTTTGCTACTAAACTTCCCAGAATTCAGTAAAGCCATTATGGTGCTTTGGAGTTCGTAATGACAAACTACCATACCATATACTTTTTGTATGGCTTTACTGCACTTACAGTGTCTAAGAATGGACTTATGCAACTATACCCTCACCAGTGGTACAGTGCACACAGCTAGAGGGGTGTCTTACCTATACCATGGGCAGTAGGTTGCAGGCATGGCACACAGGTATGTGTGCCATGTAGACTCTTCACTTTTCTCTGCACCAAAACACGCAGCCTGCAACAGCAGTGTGTGTGTGTGTGTTAAGGTACAGGACCTGTAAGGGTGGTACAATATGTTCTGCAGCCCTTAGAGGCCTTCCCTGGTCACAGTGCCCTTGGTACACATGGAACCTTTTACAAGGTACTTACATGTGGCCAGAGAAGTGCCAATTGGGGGTACCAAGGTACAGTTTTGGGAAAGAACACAGGCCCCGGGAACCTGATTGGCAGGGACCCAGGGCACATCAAGTGAGAGGATCCAGACTATCACAGAAGATATGGTGCAATGGTTATATATGAATTGGAAATATTAAAGAACTAAGACCTTGTTTATAAGAACAATATAAGCAGGGCCACTTGAATTATGTAATTTTGCCTCAGTGGTGTTTTTCGCATAATTGCAGATTTGCTACTTAATCAATTATCTGCTGCATAATCAGCAGATTTTAACCAAAAAAACTTGTTTCTAGCTAGAACAGTACAAAAGATACTAAAAACACAGTGACACATGTTACTGTGCAATGGAAAGCCCTTTGTAAAGCATAACTGGTCATCTTTTTGTTGATTTTTGCTACATTTTGGTGTTATACTGGTACTAAGGAGGTGCGACCAATGCCCATAGTTAACAAGTGTATAAAGGACAAAATCCTGAAGTAATATGATTGCAAAATGTGCCGCATTGCACCACATAATTAGGTGTATCTTGCAGCATAATTTACTCAACCCTTCCACATAATTTGTTCCTCACCTGACACATATTTCCAGTAGCCCTGAATATAGGATATCATAAGTCAAAAATCCTATTGGTACTATGTATTTCAACAGTTATTTTGTTTGTCAGATGATTTCATAGTCAGTTTGTAAAGTACATGTAATTCAACTGTTAAATACACTAGTGTATTATTTTGACAGTTCCACTAAAAATACAGAAGTATTTCAAACAGATTATCGCTCCCAAAAGGTCCATATAAGAGTTTACCTATCATCCAACGTCATTGTACTTTATATATGCACAGGTGCATCTAAGTTCTTGCAAGTATTGAAATACGTCCTACTTTACATACATCATTCAGTCCATTGCACGGTGTGTGTAGAACAACCCATCTGCATGCCCAGATGGATAGTAGGTTTTCGGTTTCCTTGCTCTGGGTTCCTATCTAATCATATTGATCACTTTCCATTCCAAGTCATTTTTTAGTGTGTTCAAAAGTGCTGTAGCGTTCACCCAAAGGAGCTGTGAGGATTCTATATCTTATTTTACTCCTGTGTTGACAAATTCCTTGCTATATTATTTGCGTTATTTGCCCTATATACAATCGAGGGCATGGACAGTTATTGTGTTACAGTTCGAAAAAGAAGACAAGGGGGCATATTATCAAACCCCTATCGCCACCACAACGTCACTTTTTGTGACGTTGTGGTGGCGATAGGGTCAGCTCCCTATTATCAAGGCACTGTTAAGCCACTTAACGTGGCTTAAAGCCACGTTTAGTGGCTTAACGCTGCCTTGGTAAAAGTGCCCCTTTCACGCTAAATTTTGCGTGAAAGGGGCGTGCAGTGGGTGTTGCTGTTGGCGTTCCACCGCAACACCCATTGAATTCTCCGCTACCACCTATTATCAGGGGTGGCGATAATAGGTGGCAGCGCCAAACTTAAGACCAAGAAAATCCTGGTCTTAAGATGGCGAAAAGAGGAGAAATGCTTTATTTCTCCTCTTTTTTGCTTTTTCCATGTGTGCTGCCTTGTGCAGCACACATGGACAAAGCAAAATGGTTTGTTTATGTACAGGAAGGTGTCCCTTCCTGTACATAAGCAAACCTTTTTTTAAAATACCATTTTGTAACTTACATGTGTGCTGCATGAAGCAGCACACACGTAAGTTACAAACTGGCATTTTAGGTTTGTTTATGTGCAGGAAGGGACACCTTCCTGTACATAAACAAACCTTCCTGCTCGCAGACATCCTTGCACTCTAGTGCAAGGGTGTCTGCGTTGGCGCTAAGTTGTAAAACTTAGCACCATTGCAGGGGGAAACGCGAGATTGCACCATATCCTTGATAATATGGTGCAGCCTCGCGTTTCCGAAGTGGCGGCGAGAAGCGTTAAGCCAAGAAGGCTATCGCCTCTCTCCTCCATTTCCTTGCTAATATGCCCCAAGGTGTCCGAATATTCCACAAATCAAACATTCTAGTGTTCAGGGTAAACCTATAAGCCTGATATGTATCACAACTGCAATGACCTATTAAGGGTTGCATCCCCATGGTGCTGTAATAGAGTCAGGTATTTTCTGTTCTCTATTGATCTTTCACCACAAAATCTTTGATATTTGCTTTTTGTACAAAGGCAAAAAATGTGGTATCATAGCTTATTTTTTTTTAAATGTAGCAATGATGAGTTTCTATTCGTCACAGGTAAATGAACTGACACATATCAAATGCTCAGTGGTTTGGTTTTTGTACCCGGGTTCAAGTAAGGCCTCTGGTAGGCATTACCATGCCGTTATAATTTCCCTTTTAACTAATTATTTCAGTTATCCCATATTCATTATTTTCTTTACCAGCTCTTTAGCCTCTAGAAGAAATCAGCTGGTTCTCAAGATTGGAGCTTCTCTTATAAGGCCAGAAGGTGTCAACTTTCACATAGTAGGAGAGGGCTCCTTTCTGTCTTCTTATGGAATAGTGTGGTATTGATTTTATTGCTTATATGGCATACCAACACAAGTAACTGACCTCTGTTTTACTAAATTGGGAAGTAAAGGTAAGGTTAGGGCTCCAGTCATTCAGCCAACAATTAAAATAATTTAGAGTTTTCATTGTACCATGGTAGATGACAAAAATGTCATGTTGGTATCTCCGCAATATATGGGGTGTTGCCTGACAGAATAATCCAGTCCACAAAGTCAACCACTTAGGTGTTAGAAACGTCGATGAGTGCAATGTGTGTCAATTCCATGATAATATTTACAGGTACCGCCACTGTATGTTTGCATGTTTTTAATGCATATCTAACCATTTCTAGGGTTGTCTGCTTGAGGACATTAGTGTAGAGGAACTTAATGTCCAACGTTACCTGGAAATCCTCTTTACTGTTGAATATGGAGTCCTTGACACATTTAATAATATCTATCCTATTTCACACATATGATGGAAGGGTTTGATAAAATAAAAGTTTAAGTACTGACACAGAGGTTCTGATACAGTTCCACAGTACACAACTGTAGGCTATCCTGGTGGATTCAGCTGCTTCTTGGGAACTTTAAGCAAGATAGAGATCACAGGTGTTGTAGGAAAGGGTCTATAGAGTAATGCATGCTCTTTATTGCAAATGATGTTATGGGTCGATTCCCTGTGAGTTACTCATCTAAGCATCACTTGTAGGTCTGTGATAGGGTTCTTGGGGAACTTTCTATAGTAGTTTGTGTAGGACAATTGTCTCCTAGTCTCCTGTTCAATTAGATGTGACTTAGGGGCATATGGATCAAGCCCTTTTCCCATTCGCAAATGGGCCGATTCTCAGAATCGGCCCGTTTGCGAATGGGAAAAGGGTTTTTGGGATGTATCATCCCAAAAGGGCATCGCAAATTAGAGAATGGCGAAATTTACGATTCTCTATTTTGCGATTGCATTTAGGGAGTCGCAAATTGTGATTCCTTAAATGCGATGTAGAAAGTTGTGCAAATTTGGCATAAGAAATCGCAAATTACCACCAACTGACAGTTGGTGGTAAATTTGCGAATTCTTTGAAAAAAGCACTTTTTTGCTTTTTTCAAAGTGCCATGTGGCACACATACAAGCCCTTAGGGCATGTATGTGCGCCACATGTGCACACATGCTCATTTCAGGGGTGCATCAGGGTATCCTTATGACACCCTTGCAACCTTTAAATCGCATTCTCAATTTGCGATTCTCTAATTGGTAATCACAAATTGAGACTGTCTTCCCATTCATTCCTATGGGCCTCCACGCCCATAGGAATGAATGGGAAGGTATTCCTTAATTGCGAATCGCGATTTGCGATTAGCAATTAAGGAATATTAAGGAATCGCAATTATTAGTGCGATTCCTACCTACATAGCATTTTGCGATTCCTTAATACCAATTTGCTAAAAATCGCAATTAAGGAATTGCAAAAGGACTTGTTCATACATATGCCCCTTAGATCATAATAGCATCGCACTTATCCACTGGTTTAATAGTAATGTAAACAACACTTTTCAGGCCCAATAGTGCCACTTTCTCTCTTTTGGATATGTATATGGTGTGTAGATATCATACCTCTCTACTTCATCAAATTGTTTCAGCACAGAGTCCAATTCACAAAGCTAAACTTACCCTTTTGTGTAAGTTTATGTTTCTTTTTGGTATTCATAAACTAGGGTTAATAGTAAGTTTGTTCCTGAATAAAAGGATAGGACAGACCTATATTTTTATCTGTGGGGTTTTTCACCCCAAATGCGGAGTCTCCGCAGTCTTAAGCTTACTATTACTCATAGTTTGCAAATACTAAAAAAAGCGTAAACTTACATAAAAATGAAGGGAGTTTGTGAATCTGGCCCACAGTGTTTTAACAACTAAGTTTTCGCTGCCATCATGTGTGCTGGTAGAGGCTTATGGCATCACTTTGTCTATCCTCAGACTTGTGTGCAGATAACTTTCTGATGTAATGAAAACTAACATATCTCTTTCTTGATCAGTAAAATATCTGGTTTCTCTGTGATCACAAAAAACAGGTTTCAGCTCAGAGCAATATGTATTTGGATATGTTAAATATTGGTAGAGTCTCTATCATGTTCCAGTTCTGATCTACCAGCTGTAGTATTGGTTTCAGGTCTGACACTCACCAGGTTGGTACTGATCTCTGTCACTGCTCCTCATTCTACTCCTGTGCATCACTGGAGAAATGGGAAGGGGAATTGGTCAATTTCCCCTTTCTCTCGTGTTGGACCTGACAGCCTTGTTGTGGTTTGCCCCAATGTTTTGCCTTTCATCCTCCTGTTTTTGCCCACTTCGTTTTTGCTACCTTTCAGACTCTGCACACTTTATCAGTGACAATCAGTGCATAAGTACTGGTTGTCTCTCCCTTAAATATGGTAACTTTAGCTAACACCCAACTGGAACATTTAATATGTAAGTCCCTAGTAGAGTGGCAGTACAGGTACCCACGACCTGTAAATTAATGCCACTAGACCTGCAGCACTGATTGCGCCACGCACTTAAGTAGCCTTTTTAAAAATGTCTCAGGCCTCCCATTCCAGCCTGTGTGTGCAGTATAAACTACCATTTGATTTGATGTAGTAACTTACATCTTTTGCCAGAGCAAAAGCCTTCCCTTTTAATACAAATAAGTCACCCCTAGGACAGGTGCTAAACAGCCCAGAGGGCAGGGCACAGTGTATTTAAAAAGTTGAACCTATAAGTTGAACCTTTACATGTCCTGGTAGTGAAAAACTCTTAAATGTGCTTTTCACTACTACAATGCCTACTGCTCCCATAGGATAACATTGGGTTACCTTATCATTTAATAGGTGCTGACTTTCAATTGTAAGCAATTAGGAATGTCGGGTTTGGTGTCTAAAGAATTACGATTTAAAACCCTCTTTAATGGTAAAGTCAGATTTTAAGTCACATTTCTGAAAATTACACTTATAGAAAGTTGGCATGTTCTTGTTCTAACCATTTGGTGCATGGTGCATGCTGCCTGTATCCTGGATCATATGATTAGGTATAGCTGGCAGTTGATCTTTGTGTTTTGCTCACAGACAATGAGACAAAGGAGGAATAGGTGTTGGCTGGATGGGTATATCTGACTTGATGAGGGGTAGGAGCTGTCACCTACCATACTTACACATCACAGAGGCTCTGCCTCAGCACACTCACAAAGGATTTGACTCTAGTCTTTTGTGACCCCAGACGAGCTAGGGCCAGGGCAGGTAGGTAGGAAATTTCAAGCACCTATGGGAGTGGATACCTTCAAAACCCTCTCCTACTTCAAAATGGGCACCGGGTATACAAATATCCTTGGACCCAACTCTTCAGTACACCTCTGGACTTGTGGAACACTCAAAAGGACTGCTGTGCTGCTCTGCTAGAAGAACTGCTACTCTGTTGCCCTGTTGCTCTGCTACCTGAGTGAAAAGGAATCGAACTGCATCTTGGACCAAGGGCCACCAGTGTGACTGCAAGGGATATTTGGCTGCCATCCTGATCAGAGCCTCAGGGACAGAAAAGGTTCCAACCACCTTGACCTCAGCACCTGGGCTCTGTCTCCTGTGAGTCCTACCCCACCAAGTAGTGCCACTCCAGTCCTGGGCCTCGGAGGCGACCTGAATGTGCTCTGCCAGCCCTGCTGTGGTCTAAGAAGAACTGACACAGCATGACACATCGCCTTGCAGCTATGCATTTGAACCACCATTGCACACCGCTGTGCATCCACAACACAGGACCCTGCAGCTCTTCAGATCCGCCCCTGCATGAAGTTCCCTCAGTGCAGGACCTTGCATTGTAGTCCCACAGCTTCTCTGAACTACCCCTGCACAATGCATCTATTATGCAGGACCTAGCACCACACTCCCCAGCTCCATAGAATCACCTCTGCGTGATGCACCCTTGTCGCAGTACCTTGCATCCCAGCCCATCAGACCCACCGCTGCACAATGCATTCCCACCTGAGACTTTGCAATTCCTTGCCAACTGGATTTAAGGTACTTTGTTTAGCAGGCCTAACTTGGTCCCTTAGATGTGAGAATCACAACTTACTGTCCATCCAACCACGCCAATCAAAGAAGTTTGATGCAGGACTCCTTGAAGCTCTTACAGATCTTCCCTGTGAACTACCCTCTCGATGGATCTAAGAAGTGCACTGTACTTTAACAGATTAAGAAAACCAGATTGCACGATAACCATTACAATTATCTCAGGAACTGGTGTGAGGTGCGGCAAGAAGGGCCCGCCGCTGCTTTCAGTTGGAATATTGTTCTTCTGGGCCAGCAAGCACTCAACATCATCTGGAACCAAAGATGCCACGATTTGATGACAATAGAGAGGAGATGGCACAGGACTTGTTTGGAAGGAATTCTAACCTACCACAAACAGGACCCACTACACAGAACACATTGAGACCACGTGCTCTATTTTTGAAATTGGAACGTCTAAAAAAACAGGAGTTATCAAGGTGGTGGGATGGGGTGACCCTCCAGCAGTACATAGATAATAAGAAAGTACCAAGAGGGTTACGTATCCTTATTTTTCCCACGTTTGAGGACCTCAGTGAGGAATTGCTAAATGAATGGGAGGCAAACTTGGAAGGTGCCTCTTTGATAATGATGCAGATTCTGATCAGACATGCCATAGAGAAAGGGGCGAAACTCTTATCTGAGATTGAATCTATAGAAAAGGAAATAGAAGGTTGTGGCAACAAGGAATTAATAGATAAAAACTATGATATTCTCCAAAAAGTGATTGAGGGTCATCAAAATTATCTAAAAGAGAAGAAATTACGCAAGATCAATCGGGATGACAAAGATTACAGGGAGGGGAGGATCTATACATTTGCCAAAAAATATGACACAACTGTGGTGGCGGATGATAAAAAGCGATCCAGGGAGGCTAGTGAAGATATAAGATCAGTAAGTAGCACTTCCCTGTCATCTGTTGGGAGCACATCGTCGAATACCAATCCCAATGCACACCCTTTAGGGGTGGCAGCCACAACCTTCCAAAAAGAAATGGCCAGACTCAAGATAAGTGGCAATCAAGCGAAAAGGACACAACAGCAAAAAAGACAAGGAGAGGGGGCAGAAGGGGTCAAGGATGGCGTGGCAGAAGATTTGCTAAGAAGGTCAGAGAGGGGAAAAGTCAAACAGAAGTAGAAAAACTGGGAGTGACAACGAATGAGGGGGATGGGGAGCACTCCGATTTAAGAGTGATTAACCTGTCCAGCAAGATATTGGATACTGATGAGACAAATTTGTTATGTAGAGGGCTGGGATTTTGTCCAACACAGGGTGGTGACTTCACAAGTGTACATGTAGATCTTTTCAAGTTCAGCAGAATGTTAAAATTAAAAGATTTTTTCAACGACAAACTGCCTCCGAATAAACTCTCTGATGAGATAAGACAAACAGACCTCACAATAGCGGAGGTTAAAAATATTCAATGCTTACGGTCACTAAGTGATGGGGAGGAGGTGGAAATACACACGATTCTAGATGATCTTGACATCAGGGAGAACATCACGAAAGAAAGTGGGTTACGTCCCAAGTCCAAGTTTACCCCAATGACATATCATGGAAATATTGACACCTTTACTGAGCGGGTTAGTGAGGGTCTATACCAATTGGAAAAACAAAGTAGGTGTATAAACAATCAGCAACACAACCTCACACCTGGAGAAAGACTAGCACTAAAAAGGTTGAAGAATGACAATAACATCGTCATTAGGGAATCTGATAAAGGTGGTAACGTTGTGGTCATGGATATAAAAGACTACAAAGGTGAAATAGAACGACAACTTGGGGACAACGAATGTTATGGTAGACTGGACCACAATCCCACAGGGGAACTGATTATAGAAATCAGCTCGAAGTTAAGGGAATGGAGAGATATGGGTTTGATCAGTGAACAGGAATACAGATATCTCAAAACGGAGAATCCCAGATTCCCCTGTATTTACATCCTCCCCAAAGTGCACAAAAAGGGTAACTTCCCTCCAGGGAGACCGATCATTTCAGGCATTGGGTCTGTCACCGAGAAAATGTCTGAATTCATTGACCTCAGAATTAACAAACATGTCCTAGATCTCCCATCCTATGTTCAGGACAGTAAGGACATTTTAAACAAATTCCAAGATTTTGAGTGGTCCGACGAACTCCTATTTGTCACCTTCGATGTCACCAGTCTATATACGTGCATCCAACATGAGTATGGCCTCAAGGCTGTTGAATTCTACTTGGACAGGGAGAATGCTGATCAGTTTGACCAAAATCAAATGATCATGGAAATGTTGAGGTTAGTCCTAAACAGGAATTATTTTCTATACGACAACGTCTGGTACCATCAGAGGAGAGGTACGGCCATGGGGTCCAGGTTTGCCCCCTCTTATGCCTGTCTTTTTATGGGATGGTATGAGAGGGGGCATGCGTGGGGAAGATGTGCCTCCCCCTGGACCAAATACATCGTGTTCTGGGGGAGGTACATCGATGATATCATCTGCCTCTGGTCGGGTTCCATCTTACAACTTCAGGACTATTTTGAATACCTTAATTCCAATCCATTTAATGTTAAACTGACAATGGAATTCAGTAATGAGAAAATCAACTTTTTGGATTTACAATTTTATATACAAGATGGGCACATCCATAGCACTTTATATCGCAAAGACACTGTGTGTAATGCTGTTTTACATCCAGAAAGTGCACATGCCAGCTCTACTATTAAAAATATTCCTTACGGGGAGATGGTACGTGTCAGACGTAATTGCAGTGAGGAATCTAATTTTGACATAAATCTCCAACAAGTCAAGAAAAGATTTCTATCTAGGGGATACAAAAAAGAGACTGTGGAAAAGGCAGAAAAAAGAGCACGTGTATTAACTAGAGAGGCCACCTTAACATCAACGAAAAAACAAAACAGGAGTACAAACAAGAATAGTGACAATAACATTAGGTTCGTGACCCAGTATACCTCACACAGCAGTGCAATTTTTAAGCTGCTGAAGAGACATTGGAATCTCCTATGTGAGATACCCGGTCTACAAAAAGTGGTTCACGCAAATCCATCGATTACATATAGGCGTGGAAAGACATTAAGGAATGAGTTATGCCCGAGTTACATCAGAAAAGGTAGTAACATTCAATCAACTTGGTTACCACCTAAACCAGAAGGTTTTTTTACCTGTACAATGTGTAATATTTGTGAACTGGGGATCAATAGAACTAAGAACTTTTCCTATAATGGCTCCCGAAATTATAACATCTACAACTTTATTAATTGCAACACTGAGTTTGTTGTCTACGTGATTGGATGCCCTTGTGGAACCATTTACGTAGGCAGCACCAAACGTAGCCTAAAAATCAGAATTCAAGAACATAGGAGGGCTATACTCAAACGTGACTCCAGATATCCTATGATGGAACATTTTGTTAACAAACATGAGGGTCTTGCCAACTTTTGGTTCCATGCTATTGAACATGTGAAAAGTGCAGAAAGAGGAGGTGATCGTGAACTGCAGCTTAGGCAATGTGAGGCAAAATGGATTTGCAGATTACGCAGTGCTATCCAAGGATTTAACAGTGATAATGAAATGCACTATTTTCTTGAAAATGACTAAAGCCCAGAATTGAATGGTCAGGGATTTTCTGTAATGTTCAGGAATGGTGCAAAAATGATCATTTACCTATCAGATATTGGGTCAGCTATAGAATTGATGTGACCAAATCGGTGGCTATAACCATCCCCTGTTATCCATTTTCCTTTTGCTTTCCATCACACTTTCTATCTTTGCTTCCTCATGAATACGCGGTGATGGACTGTGAAGCATGGGGTACATATTTTTAACATTAGTCCTTAAACTCATACCCTCAGCACATTTTTTCATACTAAGTCTGGTTTCATCATGAGTGATACAAGCCTGGATTTCTTATTTTGTTCATTCGTTTAGATATACTTTTCAATTTAATAATCAATTTATTTTTATTGAATTTACATGTGAATACTAGTTGTGAAGCGACACTTCCCTCTTTCATGCTTGACCGGATATGACTAACTCTCCGTGTGCCTATACATTCGAACCCCTTTCATGCACACTAGTGAAAACCTGTCATGTCAATATGGCTTGTTCTCCCACGTCACATGCTCTCTTCCCCTCGTATTGCTACTCATTACTAATGATCGGTCGGGTTATTTATCCTGTTGGATATAATATTCTTTCCTAGATATTCATTTTGCAATATTGCAGCCAGACCTTTATGATTCTGTTCATTTATTGATAAATGCCTTTTTATTTCTTGAAATCCACCAGAATTCCACTAGAGGCATCCGTGCTATCATAACACACAGAGTAGTATCCAGTTGAGGTGGTATTTCCATTTGGAATATATTGCCCATTCTAAAATGGCGACCCTGCGCGATTTTTTCCATATGAAAATGAACATCCTTGTTCATTTCTCCGGGTTGTTTAAACAAACCATGAGTCATTTGATACTATTTTTCTATACTTTTTCTGTTTGTTTTTGTGCTTTAGAGCGACATATCGCTAATATTGTGTCTGTTTGTAATAACTTACAAAGTCTTACACACTCGGAACATACTGCCCGTTCCAAAATGGTGCTTATTCTTCATTTCGCATGTTTACACATACAGTCCTGTTCTCTTTTTCGTTCTCTCGCATTCTTAAAACTATTCAGGACTGATGTAACATTACTTTCGCACCATTGTCCTTTGCGATTTTTGATTTAATCCATTTACATATCGCTAATGCCGCATGCTCCTTTTAGCTACTTATATACTTCTTAAATTTTAGAGAACATACACTTTTAATTAATTATGTTGCTCAAATATTTTTGGTGGACATAAATATTGTTAAATACTAGTTCACTGGTACGTTCTTAACCTCTTAACAATGGCCGCCGACTTAGGTTTGGAACTTAGGGACCACCACTCTGACTTATACTCAATTCGATTGGTCGGATCCTGCTTAGTGGGCGGAGTCACGTACATTTAATTACAATGGCGGGCTGTGCTATCTGCAACGAGGAAGACGCCGTCGTATTGATCACTCCGTAAAGGTTACTGCCGGTGAGTGCACACGGGCTGAAATGCTGTCATGCCTGTGGTAACGGATTACAGCTTGTATTTGTAGCTGTTAGTTATTGTGTTTTTCTGTAGTTTTCATGTAAGGGGGCAGAGTTACATATTTCTGTCCGCCACGACGGGCTGCTCTCCATTTGTAATTGTTGGTTATTGTGTGTTTATTTGTAGTTTTCAGATAAGGGGGCGGAGTTACGTATTTTTGTCCGCCACGACGGGTTGCTCTCCATTTAACGAGGAGCTTGCCGCCGTACCAGCTACTCTGTCCTGACGATTGCCGATGATGTTAGATGCTCAGGAACATTACAATGTTTGTAGAAACATACTACAGCTTGTACTCGTGACAGTGGGATATTATTTGTCCTGCTCTTAGAAATGTCGGTTTCGAAGTGACTGACTACATGGTGCCGAATTTGGAGCGTATAATTGGAAGGGTAATACTTTTTGTGGCAATGGGCTGCCCTCATACAACACGGTGATAATCACTCAGACATGGTATTGCTGATGATCGGCAATAAGGGCGCCTCACATGTCTTTGGAATGTGCAACTGGTTGTTTTAGGACGGGCCCGGTCTATTCTTGCGCCTACTAGATGGAATTGTTCTCAGCGCTTGTTGTGCACACTTTACACATCTTTCTGCTTTTAACTGATTTACATGTTTTGTAAATTACTGCTCCAATAGCTTCTATGTTGTCATACGGACACCATATAGTGAATGTACTTGGAGATATTTTTGTTGAGAATTTAGAGGGATCGTATATAGTCAAATTATAGTTACATTATTAGTTTCACTTTGTTATGGACCGCCAGCTATCACAAATTGGGTCATTATGCTTCCTTACAGAAACTTGAAGTACTTGACTTCGTGGATATTATAAGATTTGTCCTCTCACAGGAGTTTACATACTGATTCAAGGTATGCTCACTTTTTGGTATTGGATTGCTCTTCTTCTTCTTCCTTTTTTTAAAACACTCACACAACTTTGTATCTATCTACTTTTTATCTTTTTCTTTCATTTCTCTGCTTTCTCTCTTTTATTCTCCAAAAAAATATAAAAAAATATATATTTGTTATTTATAAATATTTTCTGACTTTCCCGTTTTTGGTGTCTATAAAACCTGATGAGGCTCAATCCTTTGGTGTTTAAGAAAACCTAACAGGCTGATAATTCACAAACAGCCTAAAAAAACCCTATTCAATTCTCGTTTCCCCAAAAAAACTTTGTTTGTATACATGTTTTTAACGTGATGTAAATGTGCCCAGTATCGATTGGTGTAATTTCATGGACACTTTTTAATGTTGTTGTTGTAAATCTGTTTTGTCTATATGATTTTCATACTATATGGTTATTTGTTCATGTTGTAAGTCCTGTGTCTTATGATTTATTGGTAATATCTATGTTGTTTTATCATGTTACAGCCCTGATGAAGTTCCCGTTGAGGGAATGAAACGCGTTGGCTGACCAACTTTTTACCTACTAAATTTAAATGAAAATTAAAATGGACACTTAGTTTAAAGAATCTTTTTCGGACTTTTCTTTTTCGTGCACCCCCGTTTCTCATTTTTTATAGATTAAGAAAACCACTAAAAGCCGACCTATTTAAGTAATCATATGGGCAAATTCCCTCAGCTGCCACCACGTGCTCATGGCCTGGAGTGGTCAGACATCTAAAACTAGCCTAGCTTCCTAAATGGGACAATCACTGACGTTCCATTCTAAGGCATTATCATGCAATTATCACTTTTATCCTAGCTTTGGGGTTAGCTAAGTGGCTTGTTGTGCTTTACCAAAAGTTCCAAATAAATAAATAAATGGATAAATAAACAGATACATATTTGCCAAGTAACTCGTCAGGCAATGGTCATACACTTTTTTTCTTGCTGTGCACATGCAATGGCATGCCACTAATAAAAAATCTATGTCAAGAAAACTACATATGAAAAATATTGCTTCCTATGCAGCACGATGGCACAAGCACAACACGCTACTTGCTGTAATTTGTTGTGGCACTTTCATACATCTCCTCAACCAAGATTGGTTGCTGCACACCAAGATCGTGTTCCAGCATAGTAAAGGTATAAGTAAGACAAGCTAGACTCTTAGCTGCCAGGCTGCTTTTTCGGTTAGGGAGCTTGGGAGGGCACCATTATGCAAGCCTTAACACCCTGAAATAAGCAGACGGATCCACAATCCACCAGGTCTTTCCTCGTCTGGAAAGACTGAAAATCACAGTTTACATCAACCAATGAGAGTTCGGAATATTTTTCTAATTGCTTACATCTTTGTAAATAAAGAAACCAGATTGCCAGTTTGTGTTTTAGTACATTCTTTTAGTGGATGTAGAAAGTGAATCCAAGCCACTTTATAGGTTAAGATCAGACCTGAGACCAACCTATAAGTATGTTGATTTGACAAATGTAATGTCAAATCAAGATACCTATGCCTATCTGGCAAAGGCTGGCCTCATCAATAGTCACATCTATTAATGCCATCTAAATTAGATGTTATATGGGTGATGAATTTAAAGGTTGTGTGAGTTTTTTTTTCTTGCGACTGTTACATATTTTTCACAAAAATTCTCACAAGTCACAAAGTTATCTGTAAATGAATATTCGGGTGAAAGCTAGATCTATCACACGCAAAGCATTTTCTACTTTGTACTTGAGTGTAATTTGGCACAGTTTGTTTTGTGAGTGCTGATTCGTCCTCAGGCAAAAGCTACAAAAGGTGTGTACTAGAGTACAAAACACTTACAAATTAACGACTTCTAAGCTAAAAGAGGGATGAACTCAATGTGGCATAGATTAAGGGGATGTTGGAAACATAGTACTTCGCAACGTTTCCCTTGCTTAACTAAAACTTTGCATACTTGGTTTTCAACCAATAAGGCACATATTAATTCTTGGCCTTAATTTGGGTTTGGCAGACATAGGGGCCTATTTACAAGGCGGCGATAGAAAATTATCGCCGCTTTTGCGACCGTTTTCGGCCAAAAAGCGGCAATAATTTTATCGCCTAATTAGCAAGGTCACACTAACGCGTGAAACCTTGCATTAGCGCACCTATTCTTAACGCGCAGCTTTGCATCTCTAATGAGATGCAAAGTGGGCGTTCCTGACCTGACATGACAGGAGAAATGTCGCTAAGCGACATTTCTCCTATCATCAAGCCCCACGCTATGAAGCATAGCGGCAGGAAAAGTAGCGATAACCCCTGTTATCACTACTTTCCTTACGCCTGCTTCAGGACTGACTTAGCCATGATATCCTATGGAAGGTGGATATCATGGCTAAGTTTGTGAGTCCCTATCAACAAGCTAACGCCACATTTTGTGAGATTATCGCTGGGTTTCCAGCAATAATCTCACGTTAGGCAGTTAGCACTAGGATTTTTATCGCTTTTGAGATAAGCGTTGCTAATAGCACGCTATCTCAGCGATAAAAATCCACGCTAGCCGGCGATAATTATCCTAGCGCTAAGTGCGCTTAGCGATAATTATCGCCGGTTGTTGCTGATGTGCCCCATGATGGTCTGTCCAAAAAGTGGTGGAAGACCCGTCTTCCGTATTCAGAATGTCAATATGTAATGGATTGGCAATCCGAATATCTGCCACATTTTTTAATGAGAATCATGTCCACAAATCTTGACACAAGCCCCTCTATTCATACCGAGGTTACCTTCCTAGCCAAAGCCTGTTAATTATTATGCAGAAAACACTCTCAACAGTTAACCCCAAGAGAACTGAGCGGTGAGTTGAGTCACAAACTGAGTCCAGGCAATATTTTTTTTTATTATCTTTTTTAACATGTTTTTATTGAACATTTTTGTTATAGTGGTTACAGTCATCAAGCCTGTTGGAGGCAGCACCCGAATCTGGCCCTGAGGGTTCGTACAATACTTTCTAAAGAACCTTAAAAGAGTCTGTTGTCTGCCTTTAAAGAGTATTATAAATCAACACGCTCAGTCTCAGACACATAATTAATACAACTTTGATTAGCAGAAGGTAGCTGCCTGGGCTAAGCAGGGAAAGCAGCTATCATTCACAGAAATCATTTGTGTATGTAATGAGAAAATTATTGAAGACTTTCAACGCTTAATCCTCGTGTGCCCCATGGTATGCATCTCTGTGAGGAGCATTGATCCGTCGACTAAAGAGGAATTAGCTTACTGCAGAAATCAAAACTAATTTTCTAACCTGTCTGCTTTGTTAAATACGTGCATGTCTTTTGAATTCATTTATAGAAAATGAGCTGCTTCCTTTAATGCTCTTTGTTCCATCCTTTGGAAGAACGTTGTGCTATGTCGTGTAAGTCGTGCAAATCCAAGCCTGCGATGCGATGCGTTTTGGAAGACAATGGCAGTATGCAATTCGGATTATATGAATGTTTTTCACCCGGTAATGCGAATTAAGATCACTAGACAGGTCCGAGAGCAGACAACGATCTGGAATTGTGTAAAAAAGGAGAAAAATGCCGAGAGCAAAACAGTGCAATTAACGTGTAAGAAAACAGTGTTTACAATAAAAAGGAGACATTCTAAAAATATGTTACAATGAAATGAAGTACTGATAAAAATTAATATGTAGATCGTCGCGGTATGAAATATATCAAATCTATGATATGTTTTTCGACTTTAACCATTTAAAAAGTACGCAGACCAGAATACAGCTTGTCGGGCATTTTTAACAGTACTTAGAAAACTTGTTTTTAATTATTGCGTCTTTAATTTAGAACTATCCGCCTCCCTTTGAGCCTCGGGCTGAAATAACCTGCATTCATGCATACCATTATACATGCATACCATTAATATAATGGTATGCATGACAAGCAACCTTTTTAATTTGAATAAGGTGCACAGAGAAGGAATAAAAAAGTTGGTCTTGTGAAAAGTGCATCCTTCTTCAATTTTATATTCACTTTGGCCGCATCGTGGGATGTGATTGATTCACTATCTAACACCACATTTTGTTTGTTTTTTGGACACTTTAAATAAAAAGAAATTTATAAGCGAGATGACAGCCAATGATGATAAAAGTGGGCATAGCTGGTGAGTACCAACCAGCAGGCTCGATTGGTGTTGCGTACGTACGTGAGGTGTCATCTCGTCTTTTCACATATTTTTTCAAAATTTTCAAAATTTGGTTTTTGAGAGGTGACTTGATTGACTCCTTCTGTATTTTGGTCAGGGGAGATAAAAAGTGGGGACTGTCATTTGTAAAAGAGAAAATTGTAGTTTTCTTTTTTTTTTAAATTGAAGGTGAAAAGCTGATGGTGACTACCTCATATTAAAAAAGAGAGGCATATATGGTTCAAAAGAAGTATGTATCCACACCGCAGCTTATCTTGATACTTTGTTTTGATACCTTCAGAGACCCAGTCTAGTTTTGTATTGACATTGTTTGAGTGGAGGGCGACGGTGTCTTTTTTCCCTCTATAGCTCCTAGTTGTTTGCGTAATATGATGCAGGCCTGATGTGAGTGTTGGGTACCTCAGGCCCGTGGACTCAAACACACTGAAGTAACTGGCGCCCAGACTCTAGTGTGGTGGTCTCAGAGTTAGCTCAAGAGCTGTCTATTCCCATTTATTAACTCCCCCCTTGCCACGCCTGGCCAGAGAATGCTGTGTCTGTACATCCGGTGGTTTGTCGTAATAGCAAGACCGCTGACCTTCTACATCCCTCTGCAAATCAGTCTTGAAGATTAAAGTTCCTTGTGCTCAACATAAAAAAGTCTTTGAGCCGTCGGCTGCAAATGGGCGGCTCACTTATAAGGGGCACACTCGGCAGAGTGCTTTGTTCATCTTCTTTGGGGCTCCCTAGGCTTTGACCCCCAAGACCACCCTCACCGGTGTTGCCACCCTTGTACTCCAGCAAGTCGATGTTGCCTTCATTGTTACATGAACTTGAGGCGAGTGGTGATGGTGTGACCCCATTGAACCATGAAATGTTCATTGCGACCTCTTCCTGTCCTTTCCTAGTCGTCACCATGGTGCCATCATTGGCAATGACTGTCCATATCCCAGGCTCACATGGTGTCCTGAATTTCCACCCAGGGGGGCGGTCTTTGATAATGACGGAATCTCTGGGTCGAAGTGATCTTGTTTTGGCATGGCAGCGTATACTGGCTTGTGTGATGCACCGTTCTGGATGTGTTTGTGTTCTCTGGGCGTCATGAGGTGGCAGCGCCCACCCTGGGTATGTGGGGATAAGGTCCCTCCATGGTCAATTGAACAATAGGGCCCACAGGTTTGAAAATCTCGCAATGGGGAGTGCTCTGATATTCTTTGACGAACAGGTGGAGGTGTAATTCGGGATCAGCCTGTTCGACAGTGGCAATAGGAAGCACTTTGTTTAGCATGCGCATAAACCTTTTCAGGTCCCTGTTAGCTTGCAGTCACTGCAGGGTGATGCAGTGGTGCCAGATACCTTGCTGTTTGAGGAACTCGGCGAGTCCTGCTCTGTGGAATGGGGGCCCATTGTCACTGCTGATCTCTGTTGGGAGGTCTCCAGAACAGGGGCCACGTGGATAAACACCGTGGAGGTAATTACTCTTTCCATCGGGGAAGCTTCCAAAATCCATGCTCAGTTTGGACCAGGGGTCTGTATACAGCTCTTCCGTGATCACAGGTGCAAGCCACTCCAGTGCACTCATCATCTGGCATGCTGGGCACCTTTGCACAAGATCTTCAGCCATTTCCTCTAGCCCCAGGAACCAAACCTTTTCCTGCATTTTTGATTTCATTTTCGTAATAACTTTATGTTTTCCGTGCGTCAATTGCAAGACCTGGTGTGTGAGAGCCTTCAAGAATACAATGCAAGATCCTTGCAATAGGATTCCATCTTGGGTGGTGCTGAACTCATCTTGTATCCTCCACATCTTCGTCAGACTCACTTTGTCTTCCAGTGCCCACTCGTTGGTGTCCCAGAGGAAGTCTCTCCATGTGCCACTCTGTACAATGTTGTGCACTCGGGCAATGACGGGGTCTGATTCAGCCACTTCCTTGATGTTTTCCCAGCTTAAGGCGTGAGGCATGCAGCACTCAGGATCATCTGGACGTAGTCTTCTACCTCATCGGGCTTGTCTTGTTTCTCAGAGGCCATGTGGTGGTGCGACCGAAAATCAGCAGGGTTTTCAAATCCTGGTATGTAGACTACCTCCATTTGATAATGTTGCAATTTGATAGCCCATCTCTCAATCCATGGAGGTGGGTGAGGAGCTGACCCTCTTAATAGTGGGACCAGAGGCTGGTGATCAGTGACATCCTTAAAGGGCTGGCAGCTCAGGTACAGATGGAAGTGCCTGCAAGTCCACTTGATCGCCAGGGCTTCCCGCTCAATTTGTGCGTACGTGCCTCTGTTGGCATCAATGCCTTAATTGCAAATGCTAGTGCTGCCCATTGTCCTGGCTCTTGTTCTTGAGCAAGCACAGCTCCTAGCCCTACTGGGCAGGCATCAACTAGCAGTTCGGTGTGGTTTTCCGGGTTGAAGTATAGTGTGGCATTGTCGAGGTGGGCGTATTTAATCTTTTGAAACAATTCCTCCTCTTTGCGGCTCTAAACCCATATTGTATCAGTATTTGGGTGAACCCTGAGTGGTTCCTCCAAGGTTGCAAGGTCAGGGATGAACCTCCCATAATAAGTGTCCATGCAGAGGAAACTCCTCACTTTTAAGGGTGTGGTGGGCACAGGCACCCGTTTGATTGCGGGGGTCTACATGAATTCCGTCTTGGTTAAAGACTTACTTGAAGAATTCAAGGCACAGGTGAAAGAAGGAACACTTGTCATGGTGTAATGTCACCCGCGTTTGCTGAGGTGCTTCAGGGTGTCTTTCAGGTGCCTGTGGTGCTCTTCTGCCATGCAGGAGTGGTTCAGTATGTAATCGCTGACATTCAGGATGCCTTATTCCAAAGTTCAAGCATTTGTATCGGCACAGCCCCAGGTGGGTGCTGAAGGTGTTGATTTATAGGCTTTCTTCCGCCAGTGAAGCTGGTGATATCCAGCATTGAGGTCCAGCTTTGAAAACAACTGGGAGCCATTGACATCCGCTATGATATCATCCATGGTGGGTGTGATGTGCCTTTCCAGCTTGATGGCGCGGTTGGGTAACTGCATGTCGATACATAGACGGATTTTCACAGATAGTTTTGGTTTCTCAGCGATCACCATTGAGGAGACCCATGGGGTCGGTCACGACACCTTCTCTATGGCCCCTTGTTCTAGCTTCTCTAGTTCTTTCCTAACCAGCGGCCAGAGGTGGAATGGGATGCGGCGATGTCTGAGCACCACTAGTGAGACCGAAGGGTTGATGTGCAGTCTTATCAGGACTCACTTGAGGCAGGGCAATCCTTTAAATAGCTCAGGAAATTTGTCCAGCAGATCATCGATTTGGTGTGACCTTACACTCTTGGCGAAGGACACCAGGACAAGGTCTCCTGCGGTGTGGCTGCCAATCAGCATGTCAGCCTCCTGGTCGATTATGTGAATCATCACCATGACTTTCTGCCCGTTGAACTGTGTGAGTATGTACATCCACCCTCTGAGAGGTAGTGGAGAGTGGCTCATGTAAACAAAGATATTGGTGCGTGAGGGCATCAGTTGTGGCCTGGGTCGAAGATGGTTATATTGCTGGATCCCCATTACATTGACTGATGCTTCTGCTTCAATAATGGCTTTTACTATCGACCCAGCGACTCGGACGTCACAGGTCGGCTGCGGTCTCCTGCAATGCTTCAGTTCCAATGTGAAGGAAATGAGAAAGGTCTCTTCCTCTTCTTCTGGGAGGAGTCTTCGAGATGGCTTCCCTGTCCCTCTGGAGTCATCTTGGTGCGCTAGGTTCGTGATGGACAGTTGGCTCACATTCTTCGTTAGTGATCTGCTGTCTTTGATTCCTTTGCTTCAGGTCTTCTTCCTGCAGATTGATGCAAAATGGTTGGAGATCCCACAGTTGGAACAGATGCACTGGTTGATGGGGTGTTCATCTCTGCTGCAGTACCCACACTTCGATTTTGTTGTCAGAAACCTCCGTCCGCTGGTTGTCTCACTTCTGTTACTCATCTGGACAGTGTCAGTGCATTCTATCTTGAAGTTTGCTGGTTTCTCTGGGGTCCCTGTGAAGGTTTGGCCCATTTTGTTGGCTCGTGCAGGGGACAGGTCATGTGTTCGCACCAGGATCAGAATCTCTTCAAGGCTGATGTTGATTTGGTGCAGAATTAAGCCCCTCAGCATTTTGTCTTGGTACCCTTGGATGACCTGTGTCCAGATTTCCTTGGGCTGGTCATCTGCTGCGCAGGTGCTGCTAGTTCACATAACCTGGCATAGAAAGCGTTGATGGACTCTCCCTCACGCTGTTGTGCTTGGCTTAGTTTGAAACTCTCAAAGTCCGGGTTGAGCTGCGGGTTGAAGTGGGCATTGAGTGCCCTCACAGCTGTATTGTAGGCTTCTGGGGGCCTGGAGCAGCAGCTGAGTTCATTGTGGAGGTGTCTAGGCCTTGCTCTGGTTCCTTTTGTTTTGTTCTCTCCTTTTTATTTATTTATTTCTCCCTCCAGGACTTCTAGCTTGCTCCTGGGATCTGGAGCTACTGCCTCCACTGCTTTATGGCTCTCTGGGCCTGACACAGGCCTTTTAGCATGTTATACTAGAAATGTTCATGTTTGCACATTGCCCTATGTAAGTTAGCATTCGCTGCACCATTTTCTTTATAGGCGCCACTTTAGGCTGTTCGAAACTGATCTAGCTTGTTTCTGAGAAATGTTCCATTATAGGTTTTGTTTTTGCCATGTAGGCCTGTTCCTGGAATGAGTACACTGTTTCTATTAGCACATACCTTTCTCCCTGGATAGAGGCACTCTCCCACTTGTCTGGTGGCGAGCCCGAATGGAACAACTTTGTGTGAGATATGAGAGCTGAAACCTTTTTTTGTATTTCACTGTTCAGCTGCACCTGCCTGGTAAATTCCACTGTGGGCGTGTTTTAGCCCAGTTATGAAATGTACAATAATGTATCTTCATGCTTGTTGATTTAAGTCCCTCTGCAGCACTCCGAGCGACTGGGCAGACTGGACTCCGCTCTGAGTGTATATGAATAAACAGTTATTGGTTTGTATTCCCTACTGTCTGACTGACTCTTCATTTGGTATGGAAGGTTGAGAGAAGGTCGTTAGTGACCCGGGTGACCCTGATCGGGGCACTTCCGACAGTTGGCGCCCAAACAGGGACTCCTTAGGGTGATTGGTCCATCCCCTTTCTGCAGACGAGAGGGGAGGCTGAGGGCATCGTCGTGCTGGACTGATAATTCAGGGATACCTGCACAAAGAGTTTCTGTTACTCGCAGCTGCCCCTTCTGTCATGCCAGAGGGTACCTCGCCCAGTGGGCATCCCAACTGGAGTCCTGAATGGCGAAACCCTTGGATCTGACCGTTTGGTGTGAAGAATCGGCAGTGGAGAACTTGTTCATTTGTGCTACTGATATCAGGTGGGTTTGTTTTGTCTCTTTGTGGATATGGTACCAATGTGGTTTGAGTTTGGTGTGGTCTGAGGACCGTTTTTGCTAAAAGTATTCACAACTACTTTGAAAGATAAAAATAACAAACTTGTTTTCCTTTTAAAATGCCTGGTCTTAGTAAAATCTTGTATTCGTGTTGTCACTGTTGTTCTGCAGATGCTCGATTGGAAGAAGCTCAGCCGCCGCCTCCTGAAGGCAGCCCTAATTTTGATATGTATGTGAAGCATGGTCTTGGCCCTATTATGTTTAGTACATTATGGCACAAATATGCAAGGGACAATGCAGAGTTGCAGTAGCCGTTGACGGGCACTTTTGATGAACAAAAACTTGGGTTTTTACAGGAGCAATTATTTAAGAAAAGAAGTAGACAGTCCATGTTTGACTCCCTCAGGACCTGGCAGAAGGAGGCTAGACAGAGACGGTTAAAGATAAAAAGAGATGCACAGAAAGGGAAAATGCAAACATTGACACAGAAAGCTATGGCATTAATTGGGAAAAACAAGAGTCTGGAATTGAATGTGAAGATAGAAGATTTCGGTTGCATATTGATAAGTCTTATTTGGCCAAAGAAGAAGACGATACCTTTGTAGAGGAGTTGCTAGATATTCGCCCTCTGCCTCCTTATGCCCCGCAGAGGATATACCCTGCCGTGTCCTTACAGTCACAGCAGCCTGTTACATCTGCTTCAGCTGTTCCGGTATCTACGGTTGTTGTTTCGATGGCTTTGGCCATGGCACCCCTGCTCCTTCTTTGTCCTTGCCATCTTTGACAACTGTGACCCCTAGCACATCTACTGTTTTAACTTCTGTATCTTCCATTCTTTCTCCTCTGGTGCAAGCGTTAACAATGATTGTGCCTGTTACCTCTGTTGCTTCTCCCTCTATGGTCTTTCATCCTCCAACGCCTTTGAATGCTAAGACGCCAGTAGGTGGGTTTGAGGATAGAGAATGGATGAAATTCAAGGAGCAAATAGGCCCGGTAATGCGATCTGGGGCAGGGGATGAAGAGCAACAAGTTATAGCGGTGGGTTCCTAATGTGATCTATAGTGTGAAGGATGTTTGGGAAGTCATGTGAGATTTTGAAACTTTTATACATCAACATGCCCTTAAGCATATGTCTGCTACATTGATTAGTCTTTGGAAAAAACACATTGGGACAGAAGAACCTCAAATTTTATTTGATATTAGAGATCGTGTGTATGCTACTGATTTGGCGCCAGGCCAAGTATTTGTCTTCTCATTCCGGTTGATGTTTGGAGACAGGTTCATACTCAAGATCATTTTGCAGAATTGGGTGGTGCAAGGGATGTGATTAAGGGATGGGATCAGGAAAGAAAGCCAGGTGATAAACCCTGAGCCGAGATACTTGCTTTGCCAGATCGTATTATTACATACATGCATTCCCTTATTCCACCTAAGAAGTTGAGCTGGGACAAATTGACGGCTTTTTAAAAGATATTTCTATACTAACACAGGAAAACTCAAACCATTGGGCTCCAGTGACTGACGAAGTTACCAGTGACAAGTAGGACAACTGACACTATGGATGCCACAACTGAAGCCAATCATGTCGTCGTCTCTTTCCATCCCTCTTTCCTCTACATAGCTGATTCCATCCTCAAGCTACCTTTGTAATTAAGGTGGGTATAGCTGGGCAGTGGAGTTGGGCGCTAGCTTCGGTGATTCTATCTTGTTCCCACAGTATCATGCATACTACAGGTTAGTTTTTGTGCCCATGCATAACATTGACAGTAGGGTTCTGTGAAATTCCATCATTCTTTCTTCCTTGCGTAAAAGTCTTTTAAGATACTGGCAGGAAACTAATTTGAGTAAAAAATACCACGTGGCAAGACATTTTTTGTGTGAACATTGCAAGACTTTTTGATGTAAGATGCTCAGGTAAAAAAACATAGGCAGAATAACTTAATGCTTCATTTTGAGAATATTCACTAAAGCACAATGTGAAATTTGGGAATATGGGGAATCTCACAAGTGTAATCAAAATATCTTTCAGGCCCTACAATAAAGACAGCCATAGGCATATTGGTGTAAACAAAGTAGCAACATTTAAAGCACTAATGAACTTCTTCTAATAAAATCATTTTCTGCTTTCATATAGTTTGAAAGTCAGCCAAGACACTTCACAAATCTAAAATTAGAAGGGGAGCTGTGATTATTTATGATAAAAAATTCTTTATGTTTTTATATGACAAAGCAAGTATAGGTTTTCAATAACAGACGGAAGAATCCCCATAAAGAATTGTTTTAGAAAACTATGCCACTCAAGAGCTGCCCCATCGTTAAAAAATAGAGAGAAATAGAGAGTTGGGAACTTACATTCTGACCACTTTTAGGAATTTGACGTTCTTTGACTGATATCCTCTGACGAGAAAGGCGTTTTACATTCCTGCAAAATAATGAGTGCGACAATTCAGAAAACTACCCAATTCGAAAGTCAGCACCGTGGGATGAATAAAAATTATGATGCCTTCAAGCCCACAAAATGAATGACGCTGGATTTTGTTATGCTACTCATTAGTTATGCAGGCATGCCAGAGCTCACAGGGACACAGTTATCTTGGTGCAGGCACACGGCACTCTCCATAGACCAATAGTTTTATAAAAACAATCACACTCACTAATTGTATTTTTAGGCCTTGCCTAGGCAGCGCTTGCGCTGTCTCGTTGAGACATGCAGTATTTCCTATAGCTGGGAAGCTTAGTTTAATCTCCGCCCACTCTCCGCCAATCTTTTGGATTGACTTACATCCTAAATGCTGCATTCTGATTGGTTTTCAGCTTCTTAGTCCCTCCCCATGATGGCCAAGTCATCATTTGTGTCCTTCCATGGCTATCGGCTCCTTTACTGCACAGACTACTTTCTTCCCCTCCCTCCTCCTCCCTCCGTCCCGCAGTCCGTGACTTCTTGGCAGCCCCCGCCCCCCTCCAGGCACTCCCGGTCATGCTCGCGGCTTCTCGCGCATCCCTGCACTCCCCCTTCCAATGCAATAGGTCTCACGTAAATGCAAGTCGTATTGCATTGCACATTCTTATTTTTTTAATGGCCGTCAGCCCCTGTGGCTCTACAGTGGTTTAATATTCGCTGAAGGAACTCTTGACATTTCTCCATTGGCTGTTGGCGGTTGCAGAACGGACAGAGCCTGTTAAAGTATTTTGCTGCTGCACGTCACTGCCTTCCGGCAGTAGGCGGGCTCTAGTGATGTTAGCAGCAGAGGGATGCTGCCTGCCTCTGCCTGTCCGTGTAATTGTGCTGGTGCTGGGGCCCGAGACAGCCGGAAGAGTCCAGTGACCCGTGTGAACGGGATCGGTGCTGGTGCGTAGACCCACCCCACAAAACGGATTTGTTCTGAATGGATTCTACCTCGCCACAATATTCGGTCGCTGAAAGCATGTCAACTCCAATCCGCTATCCCCCTTCTACCTTTTCCTGACTCTGCTCCATAGCAGCCTACCAGGGCCCCATCCTGTGCCGCTACCGCTGACTGGCCCTTGTGCATTCAAGGGCGCTATCCATGTCTCACATCTGGAGCGTTCCTCTCTTGTATCACCCATCTTGAGCCTGCTTTCCGCCGTAAGCGGCGGAGACGGCGACAGTAGTTAGACTGACAGATCGATGCCTGCTTGGAGTGACTGCCCATCCCCTCGGAAGGTTGGGTGGGCTGTTCCCAGGTCTCTGCTCAACAGCCCAATATACTGGACTGCCCCCCCCCAACTCTGCACTCACCATTGATGGAGATGTGACCCTTTAAAAAAAAATCATTCTATATAGTGTTTGGGCAGAATTATTGTGGTGTGAACTGCCAGACGCTTTTGAATGCATTGCAGAACGATGGGTTAGTTACTTACGGCCTTATTTCAAGAACTACACACTTACGTTTGTAGAAGTGCCCTTTGGTGCGTTGTGTTCATCTAATGTCAGTCTTGGGGATTGGATACTACAGTAGATTTAGATAGCTGCTTATTCATGGAATTTGTATTGCCACAGCATACATTTTGGTACATGTTGATATTTAGCACTAAGTTGAAACTGCAATGCTCACGCTGTATTCATCATTACCTGTATCCTCAAAATCAATCTGATGATTCCTCACTTGATTCCAGGCTGGATGCTTGAAATATATTGGTTGTGGTAGTGTTGTGTACGCTTTGCCTCTTTGTTGTCCTGGGACTTGAGCCAAGTCTATTTGTTATGTGCGAAATGTAATGTTGATTATTAACACAGTATTGTGCATGATTCTTATGCAGAGTATGCTTTTGACGTCCAGAGGTTACTTTATTACATTGACTACTTTTAATTGTGTTGATTGGTAAGAATTACAGGGGATGGACGTGTGTACAGTGGTGCTTTGATGCCGTACTACTTTTAATTGTGTTGATTTAGAAGAATTACAGGGGACGGACGTGTGTACAGTGATGCTTTGAAGCAGTCAAACAACTGTTTTTCCCTAAACGTGTGCATGAGACAATGTGTACAAATTCTTTAATATAGTTTTGTTTGTTGGTAGATGTACATTAGAAACCAGTGAGGGAAGCGATGGTGAAATTGCTGTTAGTGTAGGTGCGCAACAAAATCTATAAATATGATTCGGTTACACAATGTGAGAAAATGCACTCTAGGAATGGTAACTCTGCTGGATAGAATTAGTTATTTGTTCAGGAGATCGGTTATCTGATTATGAAGTTTGTGTTTAAAGAGTTTTTTGGTTGCAGAAATTGGCCATTAATTTTGGAGTAGCAGGATCAGTAACAGTTGCTGATCAAGATTGATAACGCTAGTGAAGAACATGGGTAGGTGTAGCAAAGACTTCTGCAGAGAGAGAGAAATGTTAAGAATGTAGTTAAATATTGTGGTGGAATCATTAAATTGAAGGGATTTATCAAATTTAAAAACGGCCCCACAAGGCCAGGTTCTCCTGGTATATTGTATGTGTTTGACTAATATGGCTAACAAATGTGTATTCATGGTGTCATGGGTTAGGCCACTATCTCACAGATTAATGATTGGCAAAATATAAATGCAAAACATCTCAAGTTCATAACAGAAAATAGCTAATATGCTATTCATAAGCACGTTGGATTATAAAAAATAAAGGCTGGCAAGTTCAGCATTCATTGATTTATTTATTGTATTTGCTTTGTTATCCAACATCACAGTACTTAAATGGAATGCTGGATTTCACAACCAATATGTTTGTCAACCATTGGCATGCAGGCTTGGGACAATTTTAACGTTGGGCTGATGATATCTATACAGATGGCTTATCCAGGATGGTCATTACGTCATGAACCGCGCAGTTAGGAGAGACTGTGCAGTTGCTCACTGATATCCCACCGTCAGACAGTAATGCAGTCCAATGTAGGTTGAGGACCATTTAAGCTATGGGTTCAAGATTTGGTGTGGAAGTGCTGTTGAGCTGTGCAGAGTTTAAGTCCATGACCAGTCTTCAGCTCCAGGTAAGGTTGGTGTGTTTATGGTTCCATCAGCAGTGCAGTCTGGACCACAAGGAGTTGTACACCTATTTATTTATAAAGCGCAAACACTCATCTCATAATTTCCAAACTCTGAACGTTGCAAATGCTGTGATAGCTGTCAAGTTTTAGATTGCCCAGCTCTCCTGAGATGCTGCATTGCTCCCTCCTGCTTTTGCCTAGTTTTTTGCTGCACTACTATAAATTTCACCTCTCTCATGCCTCCCCTCTCTCTCACACACACACACACACTCACACACACTTTCTCTTTCTCAGACAACACAGTTTTCCAAACAGACCTCTATATGAACTGCATCTTAAGTTGTTTATCAAACACATTCTCATGCACACATTTTCTCTCAAACACATGCACCCAATTTATACTCAAACACACATTTCTCTTGCACATGCTTTCAGACACCCCTCCCTTCTCTCACAGACAGTTTCACCCTCACAGACACACACTCTTGCTAAAGGTCACGCACGCGCACTCTCAGATTGCCATATCTGAAACATTCCATCACTGGTGACCCTCGACATTTTGAACAGGTAAAAGAAAATAATACCTTTTTCATTCTTCATTCTCCCCTTAAATATGTTGCTTTAAGAAAGCCCCAACTTTGGGAAGAATGCCATGTTAAAAAAATGTAGCTGTTGCAGTGCCCAGTATAATGTGCTGCATGGCTAAATACTTATAAGGTCCCAAGGGTGAGACCGATTGCATTGCAAATGCTTGTTATAAATTGTGGGACCTCACATATATATATGAATATTACCTACTGGTGGTTGCCAGTAAGTAGCTATAGTTAGGACCTAGTTTCCATAGTTATTAACTTGACTATATCTTTGCCGGTGTTTGACGAATCTTCACAAAATTATCCAAAGAAAGTGTCAAAGTAAGTTCTGTTGTGCATAGGAAGTTTGGGGGTGATCCGTTAAGCGGGGGCTGAGAAAAAGGGGTTGAAAAAGTGAATTTTCCTATTTTAATTCTGTTAGGAATGCATTGTCGAACCTACAGCCCGATCCGCTGGACAGAATTACACCAAATTTGGCGGAAAGGTAGATGTTGTTATGCAGATTGTGCTTTTTGTTATTTAGTGGAAATCTGTTCAGTAGTTCTTGAGAAATGTAAGTTTATAATTATAGTGATATCTCTGGCCGGGCATATTTTGCGTGAAATCCGCAATCAATCGTGAATGCGCACGGCAACAGGAATGCTCTGATTGGCTGGACACAACCTGAAGAAAAAGTTGAGGCAGCCCTTTTATTGATCAGAAATGGGTCAGGGTGGAGGTACTCTTACTCCATTCTTGAGAAATTGGGGTGTAAGTGACACAAGTGTAAAAAATTGCTTTTGTTTTAATCATGCAAGATATACACGCCAAGGACGTGACCATCAGCACGGCCCCTGTGTACCGTCACCGGAATTTTGCGACTATCGCAGCGACACAGCGAATATAGGTGGAAATGTAAAACACAAAGGGGTTGATTCCGATGTCGCGATGCTGGAGCAGGATTTTCTAAATGAAAATCTATAGGGTTTTGAAGCTCTGGTTTGTCTATTTGTCATGATTAAAATTAATAATCATTAATTAATAATTATTTGTTTTGTGTAAGTGTGTGTTTAAACTTACCAACATACTAATGATAAGAAAACCGACACGTGGGAACGCTTTTGTATTGCTATTAATAAATGTGCATGTTTTATTAAAAAAACGTTGCTGAGTGCTGTTTATTTTAAGCACGAAACGCTTTTGAATTAATGCTTTTTTGTGTTGCTAAAGCTAGATAATTACATACACATAAGGGTATTAGTGGGGTTAACACTGTTCAATCACTATGCTGTGGTAACGTTGTTTTGTCTCTTTTAATTAAGATGGTCTATTGTGGCCTATTGTGGCCTAATCAAAGATGGCTGACTTTTGAAGCCAGGTTTCGAGTGAGAATTTGTGATGGAAAAGGCCTTGCTGAATATGGATGCGAGTCATCTGTCCACAGTCCTTGCCTGGTTAAAACTTTCCGTGAGGACAGCAGCAGATCTGGGCAAGTCTCCAGATGCATTGGGACAGCCTTGGCAGCCTTGGAAAACAAAGGAGCTTTAAAGAAAGACTCTAAACTCTGAGCTCACCAGAGGAAATGTGTGGAAGTTGAGAAGATACATTTAATATTTAGTTCCTGTTCTGTCTTTTTATTTTTGTGACTTTTTCTGAGCGGAGATTTTTTCAAATGTAGCGATGCTACATCCTTTTCCTTCTCGCTCTGCTCAGCGGTTCGGCGGATGAAGTAATATTAAATGTTTCTTTCTTTTGTCTGAATTATTATAAATATACTAGACTAGAGAGGGTTTGCGTCATTGCGTTTTGCCACTTTGCCATTTTCTTCCCAAACCTGCGTTGGTGAGGATCGATGCTGTGAAGACGGTGACTTGGGAGATTTCTACTGAGAGAATTGTCCTGATGACCCATTCTGACATTTAGCTAGAATAGGTAATTATGAGAAAATGATTTATTCTGATTAATTTCTTTTGACTAATTTTAGATAAAGAATCATAATTTTAAATATGGTGTTGGTGATTATTCCTTGTCAATTATTGAGTACTCTATTTGATTATTGATGTATAGATTGTTTAGATTATGACAATTGCAATAGCTAGGTCTTATCGACCTCGGTGTAGTTGTGGGGTTTAGGAGGTTTCTTTCCCCAGGTTCAATGCTGGTAGAGTATTTGAGTGTATGTTAGTGAAATGGGCCCTAGTGTATGGTGAGTGTATGTGCGTGTAACTGTGAAATTACTCTATCCGTGGAAGTAGGGAGATTTTGTACACCCCAATCTGCATCAAGTTCACCCTGTATAACCGTGAAAATGGGAAATGGTTTTAGAGATGGTTTTTATACAAACGCACTAGAAAAACATGACTTTAGAGAATACAGTAAGAAATCCCTAGTGTGTAAAATACTGCAATATATGTGAATTTATGTGTTTAACACTTTATGTAAAAGGCGCCATCATCGCGGTTAACAACGTCGTCTCAATGCCCCGAATAATCGCAAAAACAGAAAATTGGTTTTTGGGGTGTATTTTAAAGACACTTTGTACATAAACATGAGTTTAAATATGTTTTTTAAGGAACCATGTATATAGGAATATGTGTAGCACAATGTTTGGAATGGAATATTTTAAGTTAATATGTTTGCATATGCTGATGGCCGTAGAAAGGTTGCCTTTGTTTTGTGTATTCATGGCGTATTTGCGAATTATTTTAAACTCAAAATAAAGATAGAAATCCTGTTTGGAAAAAAAATACTATGGGCCCGATTCACAGAACTAACTTAAGACAAAATCCTAAACTTACTACCATTTTCGTATTCACAGAAGGCACTTACTCATTTTGGTATTCACAGAAGACACTTACTCATTTCGGTATTCACAGAAGTTAGGAGTCCTAACTTTAGGACTCCTAAATGCCTTCTGTGAATACCGAAAGTCTTAAAATTAGGATTTTTCTCAGTTTAGGAGTCCTAAAGCTAGGACTCCTAACTTTACTACTACTAAACTGAGAAAAATCCTAATTTTAAGGCTTTCGGTATTCACAGAAGGCATTTAGGAGTCCTAAAGTTAGGAGTCCTAACTTTACTACTACTAAATTGAGAAAAATCCTAATTTTAAGACTTTTGGTATTCACAGAAGGCATTTAGGAGGCCTAAAGTTAGGAGTCCTAACTATACTACTACTAAACTGAGAAAAATCCTAATTTTAAGGCTTTCGGTATTCACAGAAGGCATTTAGGAGTCCTAAAGTTAGGAGTCCTAACTTTACTACTACTAAATTGAGAAAAATCCTGATTTTAAGACTTTCGGCATTCACAGAAGGCATTTAGGAGTCCTAAAGTTAGGAGTCCTAACTATACTACTACTTAACTGAGAAAAATCCTAATTTTAAGACTTTCGGTATTCACAGAAGACATTTAGGAGTCTTAAAGTTAGGACTCCTAACCTCTGTGAATACCGAAATGAGTAAGTGCCTTCTGTGAATACCAAAATGAGTAAGTGCCTTCTGTGAATACCAAAATGGTAGTAAGTTTAGGATTTTGTCTTAAGTTAGTTCTGTGAATCGGGCCCTATATTTGGGGAAGCCTTTAGGGTTCATTTTAACTATGTTCCAGCTACAGAAAAGTCTTAATACAGAGTTTCAGGTTGTACAGACATACCCTGTTGCCATCATCTGTAAAGTCCACTCCATCAGTTTTGTAGATTTCATTCATGTCATAACTCATATTGTTGTTATAGATACAGCCCATGCTATGGTCTCTGAGGAATGCAGAAACTGTTTTAATAACATGTCTGGCTTTGTCAATCTGTGGACAGAATTGATTTGACCACTTCCATTTCTGTCTTTCGCATATATTAGAGTAGATTAAGAGATTCTGAGTTAAAAGTGACATCAGATCTGCAAAGGTATCACTCATTAGGATTTCCATCACTACCCCAGTTAGTGTGCCTAGGTCATTTCCACCACAGTGCACAATCATGAGGTGAGGAACTCAGCAATCCACAATGGTTTTAACCAAAGCCAGAAACTGATGAAACTTTAACCCGCTCTGGCCAAACCAAGTAATCTCCACATTTGGCAGACCAAAGTCCCTGTCAATATCTCTCTTTTTTGCAGCCCCTTTAGGCCAATAGACATAGCTGTGACAAACTATCCACACGCTAAGCATTTTGAATTGATGAGAGCAATTGCAGTCAGGAGAAGGCAGGAGCTGAATGAGGTAGTTTTTTTCTTTTTTAAATAGAAAGCAGTTAAAATGGAGGGGTTTCTTTTTAAAAAAAATATATATATTTCATTGGATGCTGTCAGCATGTAAGTGAATAACATTAGGTAGTGTGTTGGATGCATTAGCAAGAAGTCCCATTATTGGCTGTTGTTTAAAAAACAATATGTAATACAGACATGGATATGCTTTTGAATCTGTGGAGTAAACCACACCTGCTGCACCTTATTTGGAAGTAGCTGGTTCTTCCTGAATGTGCTTTGAACTTGTGACCTACTATGTCCACTGGGTTGCTCCACACACTGAGCTAAGAGTGTATTGGAGGGAAGGGTGTTGAAGAGACAGAATATATTTTTTTTAAATTGAGGAGTTCTGATACAATTTAACTAATGATAAACTTTAATTTCTAACTCAGGAATATGTAATAAACTGTTGAGCAGTATTTACATTTTAAAAAAAACTGAAGATAAATATAGGTTTGGACTCCAGTTTGTTTTTGTGATTAGTCTGCGATGATCGCAAAAATATTGCAAACATGCATAGACAGGAATCTATTTTTGAGAGATTGAAAGGGTTAACAGATACTAACCATTCACAAGTGGAGATAGAGTAGTCTAAAATGAAATACATGATTTCATTTGCTGCCTTTCTCATGATCACAGAGTGTAAAGCTGAAGAGGTTGCCATTTCATGGTTGCTTTGTGTGAGAATGGTGCACCATTCTTCTGCTTAGTTTTTACAAATCCTAACAGTGTAAAAACTATGCAAAAGGAGCTATAACAACAATATAATCTACTAACTCAATTCACTGGTATGTACATAACTATTTATTCATTTAAAACAATTATATTACACATGAAGATGTATATGGGGGTTTGATTAAAAAAAGAGTGTCACAGGGATATGAAAACAATATATCTGATGAAGTGTATCTGGCAGAGGGTATGTGTTTATGAAGTTAGTACTGAATGTTTTGGGACATTGTGGTAAATAATTTAATTACCGGGACTTAATTTGATACAGAAACATAATAAAATAGCTCAGTAAATAAGAGGCAGAATCCGTGGTATTAGAGGTTCGGAATGGGCTTTATTCCAGTGGTCGATTATAATCGGTTGCTCCAAGTTCCATCACCACGAAGGTTCAGGAAGTGAAGTACATACATTATTGACAATCAATTACTTTTATACAATAGGCATTACAGTGAAGCAAATACAAGAGGCGTAACAATTGATAGTGGTGATAATATATTCGTACGTAGCAAAAATAGGCGTAACTGGGAGTGATTTAAAGAACGTCATCAGATGTGATGTCATAAGAGGGTGGTTACATGAAAGAATTTCGCAATGTCAGCAGAAATACTTGGCAGATATGCGCGCGCAGCAGCATGACGTGTAATTGACGTGCAACTAGGGGGTGAAGGGGACTTGACATTTAGCTCTACATGTGGCGACAGAAGTCTGGAGGGTCAAGTCAACCTAATCCCAAATCATATCTAACATCCTATGTTTAAAGAACTATGTTATCCAAAAGAGAGGTCTCTTCGAGTAGAATCTTATTCTATACTGACTATACTGACTGTTAGTGCGTGTACAAGCGTCTAAGTGTCTATACTAGATGCGAGGGCGGAATCTTCCATAATAACAGGGCTATGAATTACTTGCATGAAGACGGAGAAGCCGGGCCTTTGCTCGGTAGCTGGAAGAATGTTTACTTAAACTACTAGACAGGAATGCATCGGGCAGGGAACGGAGCAGATAACTTCGAAGGTGAAATACAGTTTTTGGCAGACAGCAGGCTGATGTCAGGCTTCGTGAGCCGCGCAGAGAATGAGACAAAGTTCATGGTCACAGATGCAGGCTCAGACTGGAGCTTCAGAGGCAGAAAGCAAGAAAAGTTTGATGACAGAATCAGGGCCTACTTGCCTGGACTGTAAAATGGCATAAGTGAACCATATAAAGCCGATGGCCTTTCATACTTAGGAATGGAATATCCGGCCTATTCATGGCGGATCTGACAGAGGACATGTTGACGGTGGACGCACATGTGTTTGCGTCTTCATAACTGGAACTGGAGGGAGCATACATGTACTTGTGATTCATACATGAAACCGTTGGGGTCCAAGATAGGGGACATAACTGATCAGAAAAATCCATATTTCCACATTCCCTCCTTGTCCCCTACTTGCCCGTCAAGAGATATCAATCTTCATTAATCCATTGATCTGTTCATATAGCATCATTTGTTCTTCTTTTTTCTTCTGGGACGAATGAAATCTTGGTGGTGGAATACACGATGTGGCACACAGACCACAGATCGCTGGTCCACATTGTAGACATAGACAGCAACTGAATAGTATGAGAAGGCCAATACCTAGGAAGGATAGGACCTTCCATCCAAAGGTAGATAATACATTCCAAAACCAACCGGACCAAGTCCAGGTGCCTGGATTCTGGTGTATCTGGCTTACAATCTTATGAAGGCGAGTTATGGCTTTATATACAGATGGCGAATTTTCTGGTATGAAAATGCAACAGCTTGATCCGATGACCCTACAAGCTCCGCCCCTATCGGCCAGGATGACGTCAAGGACAAGACGATTTTGAAGCACAACAATCCGCATAGCAGACTGCTCTTCTGTTAAATTGCCTAAGGCGGAAATAGTTTCGTTTACTACTGCTTCAAGGGTTCTAGTTAATCTACGTATCAGCTTACTATTAGTAACTGTACCTATATAGGGAAAGAGACCTTTATTGAAATCTGTGTATTTTTCCCATGCTGTTTCAGTGTAATCGACTATTGGGAGATCTCTCCTTACTCTATTATATACTAAATGAGTATTTCTGTGATAATCAGGAGGAGCTAGAAAAACAGGCGGCAAAAGAAATCCAATGTAGCAGGTACCATCCCAATCTAGAGGCAAACGTACATATGCCGTCTGACCACATATGAAATAGGAATGGCGGGAAGCTCTAAATGTAGACTTGCCTTGATCACTAAATTCTACTACAGTGGTGCATCTACTATGGCCCATATGTATGGAACCATTCTTTCTTACACATAATTCACCCTTTACTGGAAATATTGACATAGCGGGCAAAATTGGAGTAGCTTCGGATTCGACATTTAGGATCATAAGATTAAGCGTAAAATTACCTAATCCATACACTTCATTTTCGAGATCAGTTCCTGTTCTCTGGGGAAATCCCTCCTTGTTAGGATAGCAGACCTTAAGTAAAACTAAATTCAAATTTCCCCATACCCAGTTATCTTGATAAACTGCAGAATTCGAATCTAGGGAATTGATTAAGCTAAACCATGCTCCACAGGAGCCGTTGTGTGTGAACGGGTATGGAAAGAGAGGTAGAATTCCCTTATAATTCTGATAGGGAGGGAGTCGGCCACATATCCAACAATTTGTAGCATTGCTAACCTGATGGGAATGATGTAACATATTAATAAACGTGTTATTGCGCAGCGCAAATCTATAAGACAACTCAAGCGGAGGTAATTCACTAAAAGAATGTTCGGCAGTAACATTGTAAACATGTCTAGAAATAGGATAATATATGTGCAACAATATACTTGCAATAATAATTAAAAGACTTAAGAAAAACAAAATTATTAATGTCACTATGCAATGACTACGCAGTGATTTACAGTACGCCTGTCGTTTCAACATTTTTCGGGTGTTTTCTCTATTCAGGTCCAAGGGATACATGTCAGAGACAATTCAACCGCTTCACCTTGGAGAGGACTTAAACAATCAAATTGCTCGACTGATTGGGCCTGAGTTTCAGTTTATAATGTTCAGAATTACTTTTTTCCACAAAAGGAAGTTTTGAGTCAATGGGTGAAGACCCACGAGGTGTGGTATTCACATCTGATTGTAGTCCATGAATTTCTTGATATGACTTGAATGAATCCAACCTTTCCTGCCCTCGATCTTCACGGCTGTCCTTGTGGTGAGCAACACCAGCTGAGGCAACTTCCACCTAGGTTCCAGCTGAGTCTTTCGATCAAAGTTCCTCACGAGGACCAAGTCTCCCGGAACTACGTCATGGGGTTTCACCTCAGTGTTGTCAGGAAAAGCTGCAGCTACCTGTGAACGACAAGATTGTAGTGCAGACATCAAGGAAGCCAAGTAATCTGTCAGCATATTACAGTCAATATCAGTTATTTTGCGTGGTATGGGCGTCCCCCACATATTTGGTGGTCTGCCGAAGATCACTTCATACGGGGATAGCCCTGTTCGAGAGTGTGCTACCATTCTCATGTAAAAGAGTGCAACTGGTAATGCTACTACCCAGTCGACACCTTTCTCTCTACATATTTTGGACAATCTTATTTTCAGAATCTGATTATGTCTTTCTACGAGACCTGCTGCCTCGGGGTGTCGGACACAGTGGAATTTCCACTGATAGCCTAACAAGAGCGAAACGTGTTTCATTAATTCGGACGAGAACGGCTGGCCGTTATCTGAGTGAACAACACGTGGTAAACCGTATCGTGGGAAGAATTCTCGAACCAACTGTTTGGCAGTAGTCGGGGCAGTGTAATCTGAAACCGGGTATGCCTCCGTCCAACGGGAAAGAGCACAAACAACTACGAGAACATATTTGAATCCTCTACATCGTTCCATCTGGATATAATCCATCTGGAGGACTTCAAAAGGATGATCAGGAGGATGAAATCCACCCTGTTCTACGGGGACGCTTTTTCCTGGGTTGAACTGACAACAGATCATACAGGTACGAACTTTTTGTTTGGCTGCAGCTCGTAAATGTTTATTGAACCAAATGTGTTGAATGCTGTCTAGCATAGCTTTTTCTCCTAGATGTGCTGGACTATGTACAGTGTTAATTATAACTTGGACCATTGAATCAGGAAGGAACCACACAGACTTTTCCTTCATCATCCATCCTTGATCGGTTTGGATCCCTCCTAATTCAGTCCATTTCTTTATTTCGTCTGGTGTAGCATGTGTCTGTATGTCGATTACGTCAAGAGCGGGATCCTTAACCATCATGCAATATGTTGGTATCGGGACTATTGTCTTTGTCATGTCGGATGTTTGAGTTTGAGCAGTCTGTTTAGCTGTTCTGTCGGCTAGATCATTACCTTGAGAAATGATATCAGTAACTTTCTTATGAGCTTTACATTTCATAATTAATATTGCAGTGGGTAGATGTATTGCATCTAATAAAGCATGAATGAGGGGTCCGTGCTGAATGTGGGCACCGTGAGAAGTTAAATAACCTCTCTCTCGCCACAGCACGCCGAAGTCATGTACAACTCCGAATGCATAACGTGAATCAGTGTATATGTTGACTTTTTTATTTGTGCCTTGAATACAGGCTTGTGTCAGAGCGACGAGCTCTGCTGCTTGAGCGGACAAGGTATTTATGCAATTTGTTTCAATGATTTCAGTATCTGTTGTGACTGCGTAAGCGGCCACTAGTTCTCCTGTACCTTTTCTCATACATGAACCATCTACATACAACGTCAGGTCTGGGTCTGACAATGGGACATCGGTTAAGTCTTGTCTGGGTTTCGTCGTGATTGTAATAACATCAATACAGTCATGGGCTAGTGGGTCTGTTCCATTTACAGGTAAAAGTGTGGCAGGATTCAATGTACTACAACGTCTGATTTCTATATGTGGCTGAAACAGTGTTAGTTCGTACCCTGTAAGTCTTGCTATAGTCAAATGTTGTGTTTGCGTTCGATTCACAAGAACCTCCACTGCATGTGGTACTTGTACTGTCAATGGATGTCCTAACACTATGGCATCGCTTTGTCTGATTGCTAAAGCTGTCGCTGCCACTGATTTCAGACACGCAGGCAAAGCCTGAGCTACGGGATCTAATGTACTAGAAAAATAAGCACACGGTTTGTGTGATCCTGCTTGTTCCTGTGTGAGTACTGACAAAGCAGTACCTTCTCGTTCTGTAACAAAGAGTGTAAAATGTTTTCTGTAACATGGTGTTGCTAAAACAGGTGCTTGGCATAGAGCTTTCTTTAAGCTTTCAAAAGCTTGTGTATGTTCCTGAGTCCAAGGGAGAACAGTCGATGTGGCTGCCTCCTGTGTTGTCAACTGAATGAGTGGTTTTGCTAGAAATGCATACTGAGGGATCCACTGCCTACAATATGAAGTGAGGCCTATAAAAGCCCGCACCTCCTTTTGTGTCTTGGGTATTGGCATATTAGCTATTAACTGAATGCGGTCGGGTGTAAGCTGCCTTCCCTCCTTGGACAGCGAGTGTCCAAGATAAACAACTCGCTGGACACAGAATTGCAGCTTAGAAGGGGACACCTTGTGCCCCTTTTCGGCTAGAAATCGTAAAACTGTCAGTGATGCTTTCTCACATTCGGGTTCGCTTCTAGCGGTGATCAGCAGATCATCGACATATTGAAGCAGGGCAGTGTTGACTGGCATGTGGATACTGTCGAGTTCTCGTTTCAGTGCTTGGCTATAGATGCTGGGGCTTTCTGTAAATCCTTGAGGTGCGCGTGAGAATTTAAAGCTACGTCCATTTAAACTAAATCCGAACAAATATTGGCTTTCCGGATCTATTGGGACGCTGAAAAAAGCATTCTTGAGATCAATTACAGTAAAGAATGTTGCTTCGGAATCAATAGCTGTCAGTAATGACGAGATATCAGGGACCACAGGGAATTGTGGCACTATGCACTTGTTTAATTCGCGCAAATCAATAACCAATCGATATACTGGCGGGGCCTTCGGATCTGTTCGTTTGAGAATCGGAATTATCGGTGAATTACATACATTGGAGTCTGTTTCTACAACCACTCCTTGGGCAATAAGCTCGTCAATGATTTGTAGTAAAGCCACTACAGCATCTGGTGGTAACTTATATTGTCGCATTCGTGGTAGTACCACTCCTGCCTTTAGTGTAACTCGATATGGTGTAATATTCATGCAACCAACATCAGTAGGGCCTTGTGCCCATAGATGTGTAGGTAAAGTCTGCAATCGGGGATCCATGTCTCTAGACACATAATGACCTTTAAAATCACGTAAAAACAATCTTACTCCTTCCGGAGAACAACATATTATAGCTCCTAGAGCTTTCAGTGTTTTTATTCCTAACAGGTTTTCTGGACATGATTTAGTAAGCAATAAATCTGTAGTTCGGGTCAAAGGTCCTATCGTAAGTGGAAGAGGTTGTGACACTTCATTAACAATAGGTTTTCCTGAAAAACCAAGGGAAATATTCTGTGAGCCTGAGAGGGGTGCCCCTGGAACTTCACTACGTTTTATAGTTGTTCGACTTGCCCCTGTATCGAGTAAAAATTTTCTGTCTTGGCCTAATAATTCACTGTGTACATAAGGTCCTTCTTGATCTACAGGGATCTCGATAAGGGGTAAGTCAACTTCCCTCTCTAGGCTGGTTCATGCGTATCGTTGATAATCAGGGTAGTCATACTGTGCGGTCTGGTACAGCTGTCGTGTCGTGGTTTGTGTGGCAGCAGCAGGCAACGCTGGTGCGGCTGGCACAAACTGTATAGACTGTTGTGGAGCTGGCATGGACTGTGCATGCTGCAAGGCTCCTTGTTCATTCTGATCCTGTCTAAGTGGCCGTGATCTTTCTTATGTAATACCTGTGGCGATATTACGCTTCAGGACTGGACAATCGTGTACATAATGACCTAGTTGTTTACAATAGTTGCATGTCCCTTTTACAGATCCTGCTGAATCACCGGAATGTGTCGTACCCTTTTTATGTCCTTTAGCTGGAACTGTCTGGGAGACTAGCATTTTCATTTTCGTGTCTTTCATGCGTCTTTGTTCATGATCTTGTTCCTCTCTAATTCTATTGTGATGATACTGTAACATTTGTAACATTTGTGATGGAGTGTTACCTTGCCAGGTACTCTCGAATTTTAATACTCTATTCTTCACTTGGGGCAAGGAATTTTCAACTAATTTTGTCACAAACAGATGTGGGTATGATTCGCTACTTGCTTTTATGCCACTATTTATACCAAAACATTTTTCAAATCGTGCATAGAAATCACTAGTGTCTTCATCTTGCTTTTGTTTACAAGCTGAAATTGCACCCCAATCTTCCTTTTTCGTGGTTAATAAACGTGGCAGTACCTGTACTAGTAAACCTGGTAGTGCTTTAGTTTTGTCCCCAAGCCCCGAACCTGGACCTCGGGCCTTTTCTTCATTTTCTAATGCTGTCCAGTCTATCTTTTGGTCTCCCACCTCCCACTCTTTTTCCTTGAGTTTTTCATAAATGCCAGCAGGCATCAATACCTTTAATATGGTCATAATGTCGGGATAGGTATACTCTCCCATGAGTAACATGTCTTTAATTTCTCGGTGGAAACCCGCTGGGTCTTTGTCATGGCTGGGTACCACTTTCTTCATTTCTAACAATTCTATTTTCGATATGGGCGTATATACGAATACGCGTTTAAACTCATTGTCCTCGCCTTTTATTGGGTGCACTTCTCGTAAGGGATTCTGTCTGTCCATGTAATACGTGGTTCTTTCCTTGATGGGCAATGAGACATGTTCTGGGCATACAAAAAGAATGTACTGCTTTCTTGATTCTAGTATTTCTTTAATTAGCTTAGTACCTGAGCCTCTCCATCTATTCGTGAGTAATTCAGTCAATATATCAGGTAAGGGACCAGGATCTGAATGTTGGCTTTTATATAGTATAAGAAGTTGTTGAATCATATAAATCCCAGCTAAACGCTGTTCATCTGGGGTGAGATTCAAAAATGTGTGTGCTACTGTATCATCATCATACTTTCCGGGACTGTCAACCCAATGCACAGCTGACCTGGCTAATTCTTGTTCATCCATAGAATCGAGAAAATGATAACCCCTTCGTTCTCGGAGTAATTTGTCAGTTGCTTGGAATGAATGCTCGTTAGACCTTATATTTATTATTGGTGTTTGGAAATTCCTGTTATTATCTGGACATATCGGACGTATCGGGTCAATAAGACATCTAGTACTATTACAAGATCTTCCTCTACCTACATAGGATATAGTTTCTGACTGTCCTGTGGGCAGTCCTGATCCTTCTTCCTCGTTTTGTTCGAACTGGTCTACCGCTAATCTTTCTTCGTGTAGACGTTCTATTTCTTTACGGATCTTTCGGCACATGGCTATTATACAGTTTTGCTTATCATGTCTCCCTTCTGATATATTCTGGCTCCATCTGGTAAGAATTTGCATTGCTTCCGGGTCTACCCCCGGTCGGTCTTGATTTCTGATCACACAATTTATGAGGAAACGTAACAGTTCCCCCTGTATCTCCACTTTCTGGTATTCCATAGCTCTGTTAATACATTCAGAATCTCGCCCTGTTTGGACAAAATGGTATATATTATCTAGATGCGCAGTCATTCCTGGTAACTTCCCTAAATACACCGCGGCTCGTCTGATACGTAATGATGCCAGGGTCATTTCGTCCTCTTTTCCGGGCACAGGATCATATCTACAATCTATAAGAAGTTCCTTAAGCGTACGGGCATTTATAAGTTTGGGGGTACGTGAATGTGCAGATTCTTGAAAAGTAAGTTTATTTATTCTGGGTGGCGTAGAAAAAATATTGGTAGCACCTCCGGTAGCCCCGTCTGGGGTATCAGGTGTGAAAGGATTCGTTGAACGTGATACAGCAACTATAGGTGTGGATACAGCTATAGAAGTAGCTGTAGGAACAGATGTGGAAACAGATGTGCTTGCCGGAACTTGTGTCAGAACTTGTTGCTGTAGGGATACGGGTACTGGATCTTGGCGTTGAACCTCCCTGGCGGGCGGTCTATGTGGGGCGGGATTAGCATACTCGGGAGCTGCGTCATCTAAATATGAGGAAAGAAAAACATCTTCTGCGGTTCTAGGATGCCCCTTAGGATGTACCTTTATTGGAAATAATGGGGTTGGCAAGTCTTTTGGTATCTCTGGAGTAGCCTTAGGTAATCCTTCTGCCAGAAGGGGATACATACCATTCATAAGGGCATGTCTTTGTCTGTCTACTTGTTCTGATTTCACTCGTGCACCTTCTTCAATTAATAGATTTTCTCGGACTTCATTTGAATTCTCTTTACTCTTCTCTTCCTGTCTACGTGCTTTTTCTGTACGTCTATACGATTCTTTACGCCATAATTCAATGGCGTCTTTCTGTGATTGTCTAGCTTTCTTTTTCCATAATTCTTCCTCTACTTTCACGATGCACTCTGCATCCCAGGTCCCAGCCGCGGGCCACCTCTGACTTTCTGGTAATTCCTTAGTGTAGTCTACCCATAAATCGAGAAATAATATAGCGTCTAAGCCATGTTTATGATACATGAAGTACCCTGGAGTGTCCCTAGGAGGAATAGGAACGGCTTCTTCGAGTACCCCTTTTCTAGTTGTGATCTGTCTTAATTTCGAAAAGAGCGGCATATTGAGAACTGATCTGATACTTGATCTTGAACAAACTTAATACAGTAATCACAATAATGAACAGTCATTCATACCACAATATGCAGAACGTACTAAAAACATTTAACATTTAACATTTAACTGAGCAACAATGATGATGACGATCTAAGGAAAACTTAATCACTAAACATAATACTCGACTTGAACTGAATTATTCTGAATTTATATACTTGATATACTAGATATACTGCTAAACAGTACAGATACACTGCTGGAACAGTGCAGACCGGATTTGTGTACCCAAACCCGTCTGGACCGGCACAACTTATGTGCACGCCAGAACGCCTCCCCAGTAATGGTACTCACCGGGTAGCTCGAAAACGGAAGGCCTCGGAAACTGGACTGAACTTGAACCGGACTGGACTCGACTCGAACACTTCGGACACTGGACTCGACTTGGGACTTCGGAAACTGGTGGGCCTCTGTATACCTCGGATCTTGCTCTCTCAGCTAGGCTCTGGTCGGGATACTTCGCACTTCTCACCGCCTCGTCTGGGTGTTGATCGCAGCCTCAGTCGCCCCCGCTTGACCGGAGGGAGATACAGGAAATCCTGCTGGTACGCGTTATTGTCCGTCCAGCTGTGGCAGGAGACCGGACCTGCAACGCACCACCGGCGCGTGAGATGAGAAAGTGTCCCTGTTCGGGCGCCATTCATGTGGTAAATAATTTAATTACCGGGACTTATTTTGATACAGAAACATAATAAAATAGCTCAGTAAATAAGAGGCAGAATCCGTGGTATTAGAGGTTCGGAATGGGCTTTATTCCAGTGGTCGATTATAATCGGTTGCTCCAAGTTCCATCACCACGAAGGTTCAGGAAGTGAAGTACATACATTATTGACAATCAATTACTTTTATACAATAGGCATTACAGTGAAGCAAATACAAGAGGCGTAACAATTGATAGTGGTGATAATATATTCGTACGTAGCAAAAATAGGCGTAACTGGGAGTGATTTAAAGAACGTCATCAGATGTGATGTCATAAGAGGGTGGTTACATGAAAGAATTTCGCAATGTCAGCAGAAATACTTGGCAGATATGCGCGCGCAGCAGCATGACGTGTAATTGACGTGCAACTAGGGGGTGAAGGGGACTTGACATTTAGCTCTACATGTGGCGACAGAAGTCTGGAGGGTCAAGTCAACCTAATCCCAAATCATATCTAACATCCTATGTTTAAAGAACTATGTTATCCAAAAGAGAGGTCTCTTCGAGTAGAATCTTATTCTATACTGACTATACTGACTGTTAGTGCGTGTACAAGCGTCTAAGTGTCTATACTAGATGCGAGGGCGGAATCTTCCATAATAACAGGGCTATGAATTACTTGCATGAAGACGGAGAAGCCGGGCCTTTGCTCGGTAGCTGGAAGAATGTTTACTTAAACTACTAGACAGGAATGCATCGGGCAGGGAACGGAGCAGATAACTTCGAAGGTGAAATACAGTTTTTGGCAGACAGCAGGCTGATGTCAGGCTTCGTGAGCCGCGCAGAGAATGAGACAAAGTTCATGGTCACAGATGCAGGCTCAGACTGGAGCTTCAGAGGCAGAAAGCAAGAAAAGTTTGATGACAGAATCAGGGCCTACTTGCCTGGACTGTAAAATGGCATAAGTGAACCATATAAAGCCGATGGCCTTTCATACTTAGGAATGGAATATCCGGCCTATTCATGGCGGATCTGACAGAGGACATGTTGACGGTGGACGCACATGTGTTTGCGTCTTCATAACTGGAACTGGAGGGAGCATACATGTACTTGTGATTCATACATGAAACCGTTGGGGTCCAAGATAGGGGACATAACTGATCAGAAAAATCCATATTTCCACAACATAATAACAGGAAAATGGATGTGTGCCCCTTTATTCCATTGTGTATTTCATAGAAAAACAATAGTATAGTATTGTTGAAAGTTACAGTGAGGAATGTATTTAAAACTAAGAATGATTAAAATGTCTAAGTCTCATGTGCAGAATAGATACATCTATGGTATTTGCACTCTGGGAGCTGTACTACCTTGTTAGGTATGTATTAGGAAGTGTTTGTCAATGTGGTTTTTAACTTATATCACCGGTTTGCATATGCTTAGATGATGAGATATGATTTTTGCCGTTGCAGATAGTAATATGTATGATGAGACTCTTGAGTTTACTTAAAGATGCAGATAACTATATCTTTTTGGAAAGATGGCCTGAAGGAGGTGTATATCTGTCATGAAATCACATATAAGTTTACATGGTGATCTATGTTTCATATAACTGGTAAGGGTGGTGTATTTCATTAAACATGCTGTTTAAAATTGAGGAGGGTTAATAGTGCAGAATGTCTCTTGAGAGTTCTTCTGCTAGCTTCCCTTGGTGTGTAACTTTTCTTTGAGAAATGCTGAATATATGTTTTAAACACAAAAGACACATTTGAGAAATGATGTAGGTATGCCATTAAGAAAAGGTTATTTACTTTAAAAAAATGAGAATTGTTGTTGCCAGTTTTAGAAACTTACTGATGCATGTGCACGTTGAGTAAAAGAGCAATGTATGCTCCTAGAGAGCCGTATGTCCAATTATATATCAAGTGTGATATCTAGACTGCACTCACACATAGCTCAGTAGAAAAGCATAGATACACTAAAACAGGTAGTTTGATATTGACAGAAGGACTGAAACAATGAGTCACAGATAAAGTCACCACTGATATATATCTAACAGCAATGGAGGTACTTTCACAGTCACCCAGGACTACTCAGGCAGTCATGCAATCATCCAGTCACTACTCAGGCAGTCATCAAATTACTCACACACTATCCACACAAGTATTCAATCACCCATCTTTGGTTTGGCTTCCGATCGCCACATTATGATTAACAAAAAGCACACAGATGATGGACAGAATGCAGAGCAATTCAAACATTCACCTCCAGTCAGGAGATCTGTGTTAAATCCATCATTCTTTTGCTCACCATGCCACCACAGTTTAGACCCAACCATATGCAAATCAGCCTTGACACTGTGCCTCAAGGGATCAGTCCAGTCCGAACTGCCAAACCAGGTCCTCTCTGGACCAGAAACAAGCATCCTAGGACCGGTTTCAGGGTATTAACCCCTCATCAGTCAGGCTAGCTTGAATCCAGTGGGACAGTGAGCCTGGGACCCACGTATGGGCATACCCGGCACACTTAGGGCTAGAGAGCAAAATCCACACAGATGATGGACGGAATGCAAAGCAAATCAAACATTATGATTACGGCAGTCAGAAGTCTAACTGGCTGATTATTCCATCTGGCTTCCCAGCTGTAAACCACAGCATAATCCGTTAAGGACAGGGTTTCCGCCATCTGGATTGTGATGTCAATTTCAGACAGGCTTCCCGTGTTGGGCTTTCCGACATGGAAATCCTGTTGGAAAGCGACTTAGGGGGCCCCTAGAAGGGCCCCCATCCCTCAGCGGCCTCCGGTTTAGGGGCACCAATGGTGCCCCCTGTAAAACCCTGCACCATGTGGGGCCTGCCAAGCAGTAAAGGGATTCACAGAAACTTCCATTTCTATATCGGAACTTGTGCTGTGGCTGGTTTAGCTCCCATAGAGAAATGGGAATTTGTGACTGCACCATGTGCGGTCGTGTTGTATTTGGTCGTCGGAACTGCCGACCTACAGTTGGTCAGTACCCACACCAAAATCGTAATTAGGGCCTTAATGTCTAATCTTTTGTTTATTTTTTCACTAAATGAATGCTGTAAAAATAAAAAGAGAATTTGGTGGTGAGGAGCAAGCTTTTATACTTCTTCAAACTCTCAGTAAAATGTTCTCTTTTTAAAGTGCCATAGCTCTTACACCTCTACTATTCAAGATGGGGTAGCCTGAGCTTTTCAGCTTTCAATTCATCATTGAACAACAGAGCTTGTTTCGAAGGAAGCTGCATTATGTGAGTGCTTCTAAGAAAAGGACAGAATGCAGCCAGTTAAAAATAAAACACAGATGTTTGTGCACCAAAAGTTTTGGGGACTGGGTAGGTTTCCCGGAGTGTATTCTTCACGGAGGGTATTAGCATTTTCCTGCAGATTCATCCTGTTCCTGTTATGTAAAGTGCTTGTGCACACATTACTCAATGCAGTGCTGTTCCTCAGAATTGCTTAAAATAGAATGAGGTGGTGATCTGACCATATGCAAGGGAGCACTGGCTCCTTCTTGATAGGTGTGTTGTGTGCCCATACTAAGTTATGCCCCTTAGCATGGGTGGGTAATTGAACCTGTTGATTGAAAGATGAATAAGATATGAGGTTAAAGAACTCTTTATCCTTGGAATTTGCATGAGGTTTGTCATACCAAACGTTAAAGGGGTGACAATGGCAAACCATAACCCCCCTGTTAGAGCATCCATTGGGGATTTTTTTAGAGTGTAATGCACAATTACAAGAAACAGTAACAAGCTATTTTCAATCTGGAAGCAACAGTTTAATTACAAACCCCCAATTACCATGAAGAAGTGGGGGAACAACACAGGAGACAGAATGCTGTAGGCTGCCTGGCACTAAAAGGAATGAAAATAAGATAGGTTGGGGGCACAGAAAAAAAAGTTACATAGCCCTTCATCTGTCGAAGGTTATGTCGTTGAAGAACTGCAGGAAATCGTTTTCCAGCGTAGGAAAGAATTGAGTAGACCTCAGTATTTCCAAAGATGTTTCTCCATGGTAAAAATGCTTTCCATATGGAAAAAATAGAAAAAACTATGCTCTTTTTTAACATTTCCCACATGTGCCCTCCAGCAGATTGTACTCCTTATGGACAAAACACGGCAGGCCAGATTTATCATTCTTTCACGCAGCACAATGCATACTTACCATTATTCAGCGTATTCCTGTCCTTTCCTAGTGCTGGCACACTTTTGGCTGCCTAACACCAGCACAGGCATCCTTTTATCATGGTGCCAGGGTGCCTGTGTTGTAGACAGGTTTGTTTTTGAGCAGGAATGAACTTCTTCCTGCTCAAAAATTATTCTGAGATGCATTTTCCGCTTTCTACGTGTGCAGCAGAATGCAGCACACGTAGAAAGACAAAAAACAAGGCGAAAGATATTTAGCAGGGATATGCCTGTTAACAAGAATACAGTGCACCCCTTTGTTTTCTAAAAATAGCTGGCTAGTGCCAGCGCAGGAACCCTTGTGCCATTTTGCAAGGGTGCCTGCATTGCAGGGATGGTTGATTATGTGCAGGAAGGAGTCCCTTCCTGCACATAAACAATCTATAATGAAGTTTTGCTCCTTCTATGTGCTGCAAAATGTAACACACATAGAAGGAGCAAACATCGAGAAGAAATAAAAGTATTTCTCATTTTTGCGCCACACTAACAGCTGCTTTTCACTGGTGTTGGCTTTTGGCACTGCTCAGATTTATAGATTCTTGTAAGTATGGGGTAGCATCAAAATGCAATTGGTGTTGCATGGAAATGTCCACAGCAACACCCATTGCACGCCCCTTTTAATCAAAGTGATGCTAGAAAAGGGCCTGTATTTACAAGGTGGTGTTAAGCCACTCGAAATGGCTTAGCACTGCTTTGTAAATATGGAACAGGGCATAGCGCCACTGGCACATCTGTAAAAGTGACGCTACGGTGGCACTATGCTATTGTAAATATGTCCCCAGTAATTCTATACAAATTTAAGATCTAAGACTACAATATGAACATTTACACAACATTTGGATTAAACACTTAAATCCATTATTTTGAGTCTCAGTCTGTGGGAGTTTGCTCTCATCTCACTATAAATGTGTGTGAAATCCAAATTTAAAAGAAAAAAAGACTACTGAAAATGAGACACTCTATTTTATTGTGATTAATTGAGCAAGAAAATAGGACTTCAATCAATGTCCTTGCTGTCAACTCAAGGGTAACTAGATCTTTGTAATGGTTGAGATCCTGCCAACAACTGTGTAATATATATATATATCCCAAAATATAAAACTGTATGCAAAACCTGCTTGTTAGATTACCTGAATGGATAATACATTTTACTATTTAATAATCTAAATGCTCCTGGCTTGAAAAGACCATTAGTGCGTTATTGAACTGCATAGTTGATTTTATCAGTGCAGTGCAGAAAAATGTTTTTCTCTCATTTGAGCGTTTCAAATATCATTTTCAAAGCTAGGTCCTAGACAGGAAGGAGCCTTCGTGTCACATACAGGTCAGTTATGGCAGCCGATGAATCGCGCAGTCCCATTTTCGATGAGGAGAATTTCCTTATTTTAATAAAGTTTCAAAATTGTATCAGATCTACAATAAATTGCACTTTTCCAAGCAATGAATGGAATATTTATTTTGCAATCTAAGATGAATATCCATGATTAAAAGGTGACTGGCTTGCAATGAAATGTGTGCCACCGAAATTCCTCGTATATATTCTGCATGTTGTGAATATTTTTGCAGGTTCCCAAAGTGCTATAGAACAGAGTTCAACCCAAGCGTTGCGCATACATTGGTCTTAATGCTAGTAGCAGTTGCGAGATATACATCTGAGCATTTTGAGGTTGAAATATGCATAGAATTTTGCTAAACTTGTGAGAAAAACTCAATTTTCCTGTAAAAATGCAACAGTGGTTTAGAAGGACGCATTAAGAGAGCATGAGAAGCTGGAAAGAGTTAGCAGTTGTAAGGTTTAGGCTGTGCATACTGCATTGACAAGCCCTATCGCAAACATGTCCTAGGGACTGCAACATAGGTGGTGGGGGCAGAGGAGAGTCAATTATAATGGAACTAAAGCTTTATTTTAACTTCATAATCTCGCTTTCAACTTATATTTGTGGTTAGTCTCACCCAGTTTTGTTACACCTATGTAGATGCAACATTCATCCTCACAATGATCGGTAAACCAAGAGTGAGCGACTTAGGTGCCGATTCCGATCCTGGAAAAACAGGGTGCGAACCGTCAGTCGGAGTGTTTTCTCCGTCCGACTCGTACCCGGGAAAAAAACATTACAAACATGCAAGTACGATTCGCACGGAAACACCATTTCCGTACGAACCGTAAAAAACACTGACCAACGAAAATATCCATACAAATGTGATCCGGGAAAGTGCCGACATGATGTCGGGACGCATGCAGCCTGCGTTTCACGAGCCAGGAAGTACGATTCGCACCCACAGCAGTCCGGACGGCAATATTTTTACGGCACCCAAAAAGTGCCGGGAAAGCGAAGTACGCAGCTAAACAACCAGATTAGGGGGCCCGGTATGCGCCGTACCCCCCCCCAGCCCCCGTGAGTACGCGCCGAACCCCCCCCAACCCCCGTGAGTACGCGCCGAACCCCCCCCAGCCCCCGTGAGTACACGCCAAACCCCCCCAGCCCCTGTGAGTACGCGCCGACCCCCCCCAGCCCCCGTGAGTACGCACCGAACCCCCCAGCCCCCGTGAGTACGCGCCGAACCCCCCCCAGCCCCGTGAGTACGCGCCGAACCCCCCCCAGCCCCCGTGAGTACGCGCCGAACCCCCCCCCCAGCCTGGGGGGGGTTCGGCGCGTATGCGGGCACATGTCTCCATGGTTGCTATGGGAGTTCGGTCCGTACGGTGCATTTTCCATACGGTTGTAACATCGGACGCACGGGACGGATCGTACTTGCGCTTGGACTTCACTTTTCACATTTGTACGTAAAATCGTCTGGGGATGTGTCGGACACTTTTTCCGACCCGAGGACATGTGGGGAAATTTTCCCAATGCGATTCGTATGGACTTTTTCCCATACGAATCGTACTTGGCAGTTTGTATGCTACTTGTACGATTCGTACGGTAAAAAGACCGGATACGAGACGTACGGGGAAAATTTTTCCAGGATCGGAATCGGCACCTTAATGTTCAATGGAGCATTTCATACCTTTGACTTCACCATTTCTTTCAGTGACTTCACCATGCAACAAGAAAGGGAATTTCAGACCCCACCCTTTCCTGGATTGAGTATTCTTTCTGCAGATACACTATTTGTGAAATTAGGCCTTGATAAAAAAAAATTAACCTGATTACTGATGGAGTATGTGAAAAAGTGGATTATTGGTTAGAGTGGTGGGACACCACACCAAGTAATGATGTCACTATTTTGTATCAAGTTCAGTTAGATTTCTGTAAAATCAAATCTTAGCTCATTTCTGAATTGCTGCGGCACAGAGCAGTCAGACTAAACTCAAAGAAAAAAGGTCTAAAGCCTTTATCAGTTCTAAAACAGTTAATAAATAATAAACACGAAACAATAAAAATCCCACTTCAATTTATAAACAATAGTATATATTTTTTTCTTTTAATAGACATCAAAATGACAACAATCTGATGAAGGGGACAGGAGTTAAGAGATTTTCTTCAAGGTTTTCCTAAATCACTGCATTCTCTACAGAGGGTTTTGTAAAGCACCGCTTATTACTCTTAAAAATAGTCTGTGAGCTTTGAATGCCACGGTCTAGTGGGAAAGTCAGAGTTTGAGGCCGAAAGCAGTGGAGTGTGTGTCCAATGCATGAGGGTTGATCACAGTCAAACTTTTACCTTTGCACTTAGATCTCTTTTTTTCTTATAGTTGGGCTCGTCAGTAAGGTCCTCTGCAGCTTGAGCCCAGTGATGGGTTTAATGGACAGGTGAAATCCAGCAGTCTGGTGGTTCCCAGTGGTGTTCAAGGCTACCTATGAACTGGCAACTAGCATTAGTGTATGAACCTCATAATGTGTGCCCAAAAACATTATATTTTGCTTTAGGTTCATCCGTTGCATTTCTGTGAAGAGAAGGAGTATACTATAGCACGAGCCAAGGGTCCAGAATCTCTTGGGGGCTTGGGCTCAATCTCACAGGCTACACCAGCAGAGTCCAGGGCAGTTCCAGTGGCAACTGGTCAGCTGGGTATTGTGTAGGTGCAGGGCTGCTTAAGCTTTTGTGTCCCTGGTGCTTCACAGGAGACTAGCCAACTAGCCCTTGGGCTCCCTCCACTGGTACCTGGCATACGTGGGAATAATCTAGCACTTGGGGTCTCTTGCCACAGGTTCAACAGCAGGAGCAGCCCTTCTGTTTTTGAGATTTTGTCTTGGTTCAGGAAGTGCAGGCCTTCTTGGTGAAATGTGTCTTTCTTAGGTCCATAGATTCTGGAGGTGCAGTCCATCTTGTGTTCTTTCCAAATTGTGTTCTAAGGCTGGTAGCCAATTTCGAGTTCACGGGTGGGGTGGACTCCCTAACCATTAGGTGCAAAATTCCCACAGGGCAACCCTACCCACTATCATATTGCTTTCTGGGGGATTGGCACCAAAATAAGCACACAGTTCATCTTTCTGCCTAAATCCAAGATATCAGACCTTCTTCCCTGATTTTGAGCTCTGAGTCACCCCTGTGGTGTGTCCAAAATATAGAGCCACCCTCCTGGAAAATAGGTTCTACAATGGCTTTTTCCCCTCTGGAAGAGATCCCAGCCTGCCTACCTGCACAAAAGAGCTTGCAACCTAAGGTTTGACTCATATTTGCCTATTAGAGGTGGAAGTCCATTTGAAGGTGGGACATCTGTGGCCACAGCCCTCTGTCCATCCTGTCAGGAGGAGGTCACACCTTCTACCACTAGCAAGTCTTTTGTTCCCCTTTTCTAAGAGCCATTCACGCCTCCAGGCAGCAAGACAGCAGGCTGTCCCAGGTTACAACTGCTTAAGCGAATCTGAAATGGCTACTAGAATTGTATGGCAAGAAAGTGGTAAATTATATAGTGACTTTTCAATTAAAAGTTACCTTAAATCCGTTTCAGCAATAAGTAGAGTTTAATATAACAATTAATTTGCTATCTTAAACCACTACATTCGGTGGTCCCAAATGGAAGTAGCACGGGGCTAGTGAATCTCCATGTTAGCCAGTGGGACTATCAGCCTTGCTACAGTGAGAAAGAAAATTGTCAGTTTTTACTGTTGAGACATGTAAAACATAAAGGAGACATGTCCTTCCTTGTAATATTTAGCATCCTGCCTTATGCGCTACTAAGGCCTTACCCTGAAGTGACTTATAAATAAATAAAAGTAAGGTTTGGACTTAGCAAATGGGTTTATTTTACCCTGTCGAGCCGGCAGTTTAAAAGCTTCCCAACTAGGTTGCAAAGGCACACCTAGAGCCATGTTTTCACTTTGTCACTGCAGTGGTGGTGCAATAATTGCTGCAATCCACTACTGACTTTTAACTTGCTAGATCTGGGTACACTTTACTAAGGACTTATAGGTAAGTTAATTAAGTCAATCCAGTATTAGCCAATTGCACATATACTTCGAAGGGTCAGAGGTCAAGCACTGGGGCGTTGTAGGCAGGGCACAGTGTACTTCAGTGTAAAAAAAAAAAAAACAGCATCAGTCCTAAACATATGTAGGGTGATCATGCTAAAAGAGTCCTTTCCTCACAGAGTGCATGTAGGAAGATGGCTCTATATATAGTGTACTAAAATGAGGTATACTGTGCAGTGTCCAGTGAGACCCAGATTGGTACACAGAGGTAAAAGAAGATAATACTAAAGCTCTATTTGTGGTAGTGTGGGCGAGCAGTTAGGTTTATCAGAGGGTAGTGCTAAGCATTTGTTGTACTCACAGAGGCAATAAATGAGACACACACCCAAAAATAAATCCGGGACAAATTTGCAGAAATAACACACACTCATTTTTAAGACCAAGAACGTCAATCACATCTAAGTACTTTTTTAGTTATGAATTTTCAGAGTTCAGAAAATAACTCACTGTGGATCCACAATTAAAGTCTATGGAGAAAAATACATAAATGTATATAATATCGTACCGTCAGTTTTAGGAGTTCGCCTTCGAGGTTTAGGGTAGCAGCAGGCCAAGGTCCAATGAACCACCAGCGGATCATCGGGAGAGTCCTGGATTCAGCTGGGAGCAGGATGCTGAGGTCGCTGGTGCACTACGAAGAAGGAGACCACCTCAAAACAGGCTGCACAAGGGGATTTACAGGTAAGTCCGGGGGACCCCCTACATGGGATCAGGCCTCAAGGGTCTCAGAACCATGAGAGCACAGCTGGTTTGTGGATAACCAGGTCAGGCTGGCTGGGTGAAGAGCACATAGGTCATACAGGCTTTGTGCATCATGAAGGACTTCATAGTCGGGGCAGGCAGGTTGTGGGGATGATTGCAGGACAGCTTGGCCACTCATGGAGTAGGTCTCAGAGGTCTTGACATCCCTCAATGGGTGCTTGATTCCTGGGTAGTTGGTGTCCCCATTGGACTCTTTGTCTCAGTGTTGGTTGCAGATGGTCCGGTACCTCAGGTATTGCTACGGCACGGCTACGGTTGGTCATGGAGTCCTCTCACTTGGTGGGGGGGATGATCTGACCCTTGGGAGGTAATGTACTGCTTCTGGTTCATTTGCTCTTTAGATATCGCCAGGAAGTAGCAAGTCGGCAAGTCAGACTCTTCGAGATCAGTGCCTGTAGCTGCAGGCGAGTAGTGCCACTACTGCAAGAGAGTTATCTGGTGATTGTCAAGGGATGGAGGTACTTCAGGGTACTTGGAGGCCTCACAGAAGCAGGGCGAGTCAGCACACTATGATGGTCAAATCCTTTGAGGCAGCAGGCAGTGTTTCACACCAAATTTCTGCAGCAGGTACTCTGTTCTCGGATCAGTAGCTCTTCTTTGTCCATTTTCTTCTTAGAAATCGTGAATCGGAAGTTCAGGGCCTAGGTGTGTCACTTAATTACTAGATTTAGGGGCAGTGAGGCCTGCAGTAGGGGTGACTTACCTATACCTCATGCAGTGTCTGTGAGCATGGCACACAAGGATGTGTGCCCTGTTGACTCTTCAGTTTTCTCTGCACAGAGACATGCAGCCTGCAATGGCTGTTTGCATGGTCTATGTCAGGGATCCCTTGGGTGGCACAAAGTGTGCTGCAGCCCCAGTGGACCCTCTTCAGTCCCAATGCTCCAGGTACCAGGGATACCATTTACTGGGGACTTACAGTCGTTACTGAAGTTGTGTCAATCGTGGTACAGTTTTAAGAAGGAGCTCTGGTACTGGGAACCTGGTTAGCAGGGACACAGTGCACTTTCAATCGAAATCACATCATGTTCTAGGCAAAACAATGGGGCTAACCATGTCAAAACAGTGCACTATAGTTCCTCCCATCTTCAATATATAAACCTAAGCCCCTTTGCAAAAATGAACCACTGCAACGATCTTCTATAATACATATGTGCATTAAAAAAAAGTATTGCCTTTCACTGAACAATAATCATGTATCAATTGCTTTCTTTTGTGCTCATCTTAAGTTGTGCTATTTCACCTTCAGATCATTAGTTAGTTAGCCTGAGTCACACAGCTGTTAGAAAATAATAATCCTGACATTTTTTGCTAGTGACCTTTTGGGATGATACATTACACCATTTTGAGGCATGCAATGCTGGACTTGCTTGCTGCTACAACACAATGGAACATAATGTTCTGTTATTCAGACTCTCCACTTTGCAAATGAAGTTCCCACAACTATTAGTTGATTACCTTCACTCTTATCAGAAAGAACGGTCTCTTTCTTTTTAGATAAAACAGCTACATCTTCTGGGGTCCTTCTTGGTTCCATGCTATTTTTGTACTGTTCAATATCATATCATGGAGTGGCAGTCAGATGCTCATGGCACTAAACTCTGTATCGGGCACATTGCTTGGAAGAGGGTTATCAAGCCCTGTAGTCATGCTTTCTGGAGATCAGGGAACAAATGTGGCATCAATAACTATCGCTCATTGGAGCTCTAACTTAAAGAATCATCTTAAGGCTAAAATATTACATCTTCCACTTGTAAAATTTGCCCCCTACCTTGGTGGAGCTGGATTCCCCATTGTCTCTAAAGATGAAAGGACACTTTTGAGCACTGGCGTGATCCTAGGGGCCTACAAAGGTATGTTGGTGCTGTGCTGTTTCTTTTACCCTTTTGCACAAAAAGATACATTTGTTCCTCGCAGGACCATAAGAATCCTGTGGTGGATCCTGCAGTGTAGCCATGGATTAATTATGACAATGCCACATATGAAGGTGGTTCCAGTACCATACTCTAAAATCGCTACATTTCAAAAACACAATGCATGGTTGGTCTTTGGCCTCTGTGTTGACAGATATTAGCAGTAAGAAATGTACTACATTGGCTTCTGTCAAATATATAGTGTTGGAAACTGGGCTTATTTGCAGATGCCCCCCACTCTTTGCCCCATTTTAAACTACTAGATGCTATTCTTTTACTCTGATATTGCAATGGGACCTGCTAACCAGGCCCCCAGCGCCCATACTCTTTCCCCTAAGAGTGATGTGAATTGATACACCCAATTAGCAAGGTGCTTTGCCTCCTTATAAGACACAAGTATATGGTACGAGTGGTACCCAGGGCAAGGGTAGAAGAGTGGCCACCAGGGTTGCAGCACTGGTAGTGCCACCCTGTTTGACTCAAGTTAAAGTGTGTTTGCAGGTCTGCCATTGCAGCCCTGCATGAGCAGCCTGTCTGCTTGAGAGTGACTGCACACACCATGTGCTTTAGAGCCACACCACTGCCTTAATGTAAGTAAGTTACTATTAAGGTTATCCTCGTGAGCCCAGGAGTACATTACAATAAAGGTGTGGATATATATGTTTATTCATATGTATCCCTACAGTAACCCTGTAAAGCAAGGTTTTACTGTAAGTGACCAGCGGTCCATACTGAAATATGAGCTGGCTATCGAGAAAACTCAAGATAGCCAGCTCCATAATGGAACAACAGCATTGTGACATGTTTGGTGTCAAACCCTGTTCTTTTTTACCCCACCACGATTCTCATGTCGAGGGTGAGCTGGCATGCATGGGGATGCCACCCCTAGTGGGTGCCCCCATAGGATACAGTGATCCAGTGCCTTGGTGGGCTTCCCAAGTCATTTTCCACCAAGACAAAAGTGTACCCTTCTGGTGGGATGTGCTAGCACTTCCCCAGGATGCAGACAAAGGCCTTGGCAGGAAGGAGGTCACACTTCCTCCCTCGCAGGATGGCTAGTGTTTACAGTCATCAAGACTGTGAGCCTCAAAGGTTTTCACTACCCTTGATGTGTAATTCCTTGCCCCCATTCAAGCACAAAGCCCTTCCCACCCTGTCCAGCCTGACAGGCAGGAACATTTGTTATTCAGGAGGTGTAAACCTCGAAAAGGCTAGCCACACCTTTAGGGTGGGTTAGGAGGCCTGAACAGCCAAGGAAAGGTTCTGCAATGGTGGAAGAACCTAAATTAGAATACTCTGGGTAGGAATGTGATGTTCACCCACAGGATGTTGTCAGCTTAGGGGTGGTTAGCCACAGGGACCAGTAGCCCATTTGCTACTGTTCCTCACACCCCTAACACCCCCTAAACTAGGATTGAAGGGGCTCCACTGGCAGTGGAACCTCATTTCTGACTTTGAATCTGAGAAGAGTCACAAAGAAGACGTTGTCACTGACAGCAGGACTTTGGACTGTGCCGCACTGCAAGAGAGGACACTTAATTACACTGAAGTGACCATGTACAGGAACTGTGTGTTTAACGTGTGTATGTGGCAAAAACTCTGCTCCCAGCAAGACGGACTCCGGTGGACACCAGAAACCAAAGCAGACTCCTTTGGATTGGTGGGGCTAGTCCCCTGCAAGTTGCAGGAAAATAGATCTGCTGCGTGATAAGAATTTTGACCATCTGGGCCTGTCGAAAGTGAGTCCAAAGAGAAGTAGTGTTCTGTGATCCCAGAGTGGTAGCTAAGCTTTCCCCAAGTTTCAAGCCACTACTCCACTCCTGTTGACTCCAGCCACTGAAGTAACCGTGGACTACAATTACCACAACCAAGGCTTGGTGACCGCCAGTCGGGTGATCGGTTCCTTGAGTGACATCTCATCCTCACAGCAAAGTACGTCAGCAACGACCCACCTGCAGTGTTCCTGCATTCTGATGTTTGAGTCGTTGAGGTTGTGGTAAAGCATCTATGGCGCAACATACCCCAGTGATTGACAGCTGCCAGCTACCTCTACACCCGGAGCCGCAGAGCAAGGTAGAAGAAATCCAGCTGTTGAATTTGAGTCCTAGGACCCCAAAGGCCCCTACTCACAGTGGGTAGAGTGGAACTCCATCTCCAAGTGTGCTTTTGTCAAATGCTGCGGATTCCGTTCAGCACCAAGGGCAGCCAAGTCACCTCTGCACCTGGATTCCCTGGGCAAGGTAACAAAGTAACTACTGTTGGAACTTGGTCTAAGGACCCGCATTACCTTATCCACAAGAGGGTTTGTTAAAACTCACCCTGCAAGTGACCGAGTGTCACCTGTGTTTTCCCCATTCATTTCAATGGGACCAGTTTAAAAGATGTATTGCATTTATTTTTGAACACTTCAAAAATCCACAGCTCCGGATGTATATATGATAGAAAGTTTGTTTTGGTGTCTATATATATATATAAAAATATGCTCTATTTTTTATAAATTGGTGTCTGCTTTCTTTATGCACCAGAATGGTACTGTAAAATGCTTAACACATGTTCTTCCAGTAATGCCTGACTGCTTTTTGCCACACTACCAGGACTGAGCTAAGGATTATGGTTGTTGAATGTAAGGATCACCTCTGTGTATTGTGACAATATTGAATGGTAAGGTCTCCCAGACATACCACCTAATTTCTGCCTTGCAACTTTGGTGGCAGCGGTCGGATCCTGAATCTGTGTTTTGTAGTACCACTGGTCATAGGTTAATTATGCATAAGAAATCCTCAATTGACTTAAGCATTCAGAAGTATTTTGAAAGATTTTTTAGATTTTTCAAAAAATTTGATTTAATTGTAATTTTTTGGGCCCTGTGCTACATTCCTGTTCCAATTACATTAAACGCTAAAAGTGGTTTAGTAAGTTAGGATAGAGGTTTGAAAAGATGTGTAGTCTTTTAATACATTTCCATAACTTCTAAACAAGTGGTGCATGATGGAGCATGCCCTGAGCCCCAATCCGCCCACTCTGTATTTCCTTTAGATCAATGATCTGAGGGCATTCTGCAAATTTAGAGGCACTAGCTTTAGAGCAAGCTCTAAGAGATAGGACCAGGAACCGGCCCTCAAAAACTATGAAGTTGAAAACCTAAATAGGGATGACCGCTCCTCTGTTGGTCACACAGCAGAAGAGGATGAAGAACTGGTCACAGCCCAGTTTGATGAAGGAGAAACCTCTGATGATCATGAATCACAGAACTTCCACAGACCCCCTTCACCAGTGGAAAGTAACAGATGTGACTCTAGAATCCCCCCCACTGGTAGAGTGATTGGAAACCTGTATGACCAGCTTGATGAACTCTCCTTAAAGGATAAAAGACTGGAACTGGAAGAGAGGAGACTAGTCCTAGAGGAAGAGAGGGTTAGATGAGGCCTATCTCCGGGGATGGTGGGAGCAACAAAGGCAAAAAGGGGTTGGTGACCCTAAGATCCCCAAAGGGATTGTCCCAAAGTTTAGTGATGCAGATGACATAACCAAGTGGTTTGCAGCTTTTGAGAGAGCTTTCAGCATGAGGAAGGTAGGTTCCCAACACTGGGGCTTTCTACTTTGGGAGTTATTCTCAGAGAAGGGCAGAGATAGACTTCTGACCCTTGCTCAGAGTGTGGCTGAGTCCTATTCACACAAGAAGGAGACACTGATTGAGGGGTTTGGACTCTCCACAGAGGAGTACAGAGTAAAGTTCAGAGAGACCCAAAAGAGGCAGGAACAAACTTGGGTGGACTGTGTTGACTCCTCAGTCAAAAGCACTGGATGGCTGGATAGTAGCTAATAAAGTAGAAACTTATGTTGGGTTGTATAATTTGATTATGGAGGAGCAGATTTTGATTAACTGTACCGCAGAGTTATTGAAACTCGCATCTAGTAGATTCTGATTTGACTTCCTCTACTGAGTTGGGAAAGAAAGCAGATAAGTGGGTGCGCACAAAAGTACACAAGAAGTTCCATGGGGGTGACTCCAAACCAGGGGTATTGGCCAACAGAAGTCAAGGGAGGGAGGTGGTAAGCCCACAAAAGAGGCTACCTCAGGACCCCAGAATTCTAAAAAGGAGGAGGGTAAATCCCACCCCAAGTCTGACAAGCAGAAGCATGGGGACACAGGACTTAAAAAGCTCCTGGATAACAGGTTGTATTTTGACGGCCAGCAGTCAGGTCACTACAGAGGTGACCCAGACTGTTCCAAGAAGAAGGTGGTTAGTTATGGGCTGTCCAGTGTAGCCAGATGGGACTACTCCTCAGATTAAGAGGGCCTCTTAGCATTAAGATGAGAAACAGGACAAAGTGGTAAGCATGTGATCCCTGTGAGTGGGAGCGGCACTTCCACTGCATTCAGGTGAATGGGATTCCTTACATTAGCCTGAGAGACTGGTTGGTGACCCCGGATCAGTATGTGAAGAGTGAAACCAATAAGATAAGAGTAGCCTCTGGGAAGGTCTCAGTTAGGCCTGTAGCCATTGTGCCCCCAGAGACGGAGGGTACCTTAGTTGGTACAAGGTGGCGGTCAGTTCTGACCTTCCCTTAGAGTGCCTCCTGGATAATGACATACCAGAGGTTGGTCAGAACCCAAGTGGAGTGGTTTCCCAGAGCACCCCCCAACCTAAAGTTCCTTGGGATCCAGTACCTGCAATTTAGAGACGGGTATCCCAAAAGAAAGGAAAAGGGAGAAGGAAAAGGAAGCCACTTGTAAAGAAGGAACCAGTGAGCTAAGGCTCTTGGGACCCAGTAGGGGTAGAGCCAAAAGTTGGCAATGGTGAGGCTTTTTCTGTTCCTGAAAAAATCGTGAACAATCAGTCAAATGTTCAGAAAAATTGTATTGTTCCTGTTCTAACAGAAGGGAGAGTGAAAGACAGGTGTCTTCAACAAGATGTGGAAGCCCCCGACTCAGAACAGAAAGAGAGGTTCCAAGAACCCACAGTTGCCCCTGAGGTACTTGTAAATGGAGAGCTCAGGGTGTGGTTGTGGATACTGACAGCTGTCAGTAGCCTCTTCTGGGTACTGGCATTTATGGCTGCACTATCATTGACAGGGGAGACAGACCCCATACCCAAAAGCAAGTTAGGCCCCCTGACCCTGCTGGTCATGGTAGGGTTGCTCAAGTGTTGGGTAACCTCTGTGGGTAAGCTAGGTGTCGCTTTAGCTTAGATAGGGATAAGTGAGGGGGCACCTCACTATTCAAGGTAAAAGGGGAGAAGGGAAAAAAACAGCAATGACAAAGGTTATTTTTAAAATGGGTCCTATCCCTGTTGAGATGGGCCAGCCTCTCAGAGGGAACCGCCTTACAGAGAGGATGTGAGACAAAGTAGACCCCACCAAAAAATAGATAGTTTCCATCTTGCTTCCTCACCTAACAAGCCAGGTATACTCTGCCAGGGGTGGGTTGAGTCACTTGGGCATGTTGGCTGGGAGGGGATCATGTTGGAAATTGGGCTTCTTTGAGAATGCCTCCTACTTTTTGCCCCATTTTAGACTTCTAGATTCTGGTTCTTGACTCTGATAGTGCACAGGGATCTGCTAACCAGTCCCCAGTGCCCGTGCTGTTTCTCCATAAGTGATGTGAATTGGGACAACCAATTGGCAAGGTGCTTATCCCCCTTATAAGTCCCTAGTATATGGTACCAGTGGTACCCAGGGCAAGGTTGGTAAAGGGATCACCAGGACCACAGCACAGGTTGTGCCACCCTGTGCGACCCAAGAAAAAGTGTGTTTGCAGGTCTGCCATTGCAACCCTGAACAAGCAGCCTGTCTGCTCAAGAGTGACTCTGCACACCCTGTGCTGCAGAGCCACACCACTGCCTTAATGTAAATAAGTCACTTTTAAGGTTGTCCTCCTAAGCATAGGAGGTAGAGTGCATTACATTAAAGGTGTGGATATATATGTTTATTCATATATATCCCTACTGTAACCCTGTAACGCAAGGTTTTACTGTAAGTGACTGACGGTCCATAGAGTAACATTGGTTGGATACCAAAAAAACTAAAGATAGCCAGCTCCATTATGAAACAACCTTTTTGTGTCATGTTTGGTGTCAAACACCATGGTTTTTCACCCCAACACAATTCTCATGTCAAAGGTGTCGAGGGTGAGCTGGCAAGAAACAAGTGTGCCACCCTAAGTGGGGGTCCCCCTAGAATACAGTGACCCAGTGTCTTAGCGGGCTTTCCTGAGCCATTTGCCACAAAGACAAAAGTCTGCCCTCTTGCTGGAACATACTAGCACTTCCCTGGGATGGAGACAAAGGCCTGGGCAGGAAGGAGGCGACACCTCCTCTCTCGCAGGATGGCTAGTGTTTACAGTCATCAAGGCAGTGAAGCTCAAAGGCTTTCACCACCCTTGATGTGCAATTTCTCATTCCCCACTCAAGGATAAAGCCCTTCCTGTCCTGTCCAGCCCAACAGGTAGGAAAATGTGCTATTCAGGAGGCATACGCCTCCAAAAGGCTAGACACACCATTAGGGTGAGCTAGGAGGTCTGTACAGACAAAGAAGTGTTCTGCCATGCAGGATGACTCTAAATTAGAGGACTCTGGGTAGGATAGTGGCATACACCCACAGGATGTTGTCACCTCAAGGTAGGATTAGCCGCAGGGACCAGTAGCCCAATAGCCACTGTCCCTCATGCCCTTAACACACCCTAAACTTGGGTTTAATGGGCCCCCTGGCACCAGAACTTCAGTTCTGACTTTGAATCTGAGAAGAGGCACAAAGAAGATGCTGTCACCGGCAACAGTAATTTGGGATGTGGCGCAACACAAAGAGAGGACACTTGAGTGCCCTGAGGAGAATATATATGGGAACTATATATTTTGTGTTTCAGTGGCAAAAGCTTGTTGCTCCCAGTACTGCAGGCTGCAGGAAAATTGATGTGCTGACGGACAAGAACTGTGGCCCGCTAGGCCTGTTGTGATTTAGCCAAAAGAGAAGTAGTGACCTACAAACACGGAGTAGTAGCTATGCTTTCACCAAGTTTCAAGCCACTACTCCACTCTTGTTGACCTCCAGCTTCCAAAGTAACCATGAACTACATTTCGCGCAGCCAAGGCTTGGTGATCGCCAGTCGGATGATCAACCCCTTAAGTGACATCTGCAGCCCGAGAGAAACTCTCAGTGACAGCGACTGACATTCCCAATGACCTCGCTGCTGTGCTCCTGCATCCTGAAGTTGGATTTGTTGAGTGTGTGGTAAAACATCTTTGGCGTGACCTGCCCCAGTGATTGATAGCTGCCAGCTATGTCTGCACTCATAGCCACCGAGGAAGGTAAAATAAATCCAGCTTTTGATCCTGGCTCCTAGACCCCAAAGGCCTCTACTCTCCGTGGGTAGAGTGTAAATCCATCTCCAAGTGTGGTTTTGTCAAGTGCTGCAAGTTTGGGCAGCTCCCGCAGATCCCGTTCAGTACCAAGAACAGTAAAGTCACCTCTGCACCCTGGGCAAGGCAACAAAGTAATGACTGTTCAAACTTAATCTAGGGACATGCAGGACCTTATCCACAAGAGGGTTCATTTGAACTCACCCTGCCAGTGACTGGGGTGTCACCTGTGTTTTCCCTTGGTCATTTCAATGGGACTGGTTTGAAAGATTTACTTCATGTATTTTCGATCACTTCAAATATCCACAACTCAGGTTGTATGTATGATGCAAAGTTCATTTTGGTGTCTATATTTATATAAAATTAAGCTCTAGTTTTTATAAATTAGAGTTGGGTTTCTTTTGAGTTGTCTCTATTACTTATGCACCATAATGGTATTATAAAATGCTTAACACATGTTCCTCCAGTAATGCCTGACCACTCTTTGCCGCGCTACCAGAATTCAGCTAGGGATTATTGTTGTTGAATTTAAGGTCCAGCTCTGTGTATTGTGAAAATATTGTTTGGTACGGCCTCCCAACCATACCACCTAATATTATACCTTGCAAAACAGACCCACTCAGACACTCATGAACCCACTCACAGACCCACTCAGACACTCACACACCCACTCAGACCCACTCAGAGACTCATGCGTCCACTCACAGACCCACTCAGACTCTCAAGTGCACATTCACAGGCACACTCAGACACTCGAGCCCCCACTCATTGACACACTCAGAGACTCATGCACCCACTCACAAACCCACTCAGACACTCATGCACCCACTCACAGAGCCACTCAGACACTAACACACTCACTTACAGACCCACATAGACATTTACACACCCTCTCACAGACCTACTGTAACACTGATGCTCCCACTTCCAGATCCACGCATACACTCATGCACCCACTCAGACATGCACAAACATACTCAGAGATCCACTCTGACGCTTACGCAGACACCCCAGATCCACTCAGACACCTACACACCCACTCACAGACCCACTCAGACACTCATGCACCCACTCACTCACCCACTCATAGACTCGTACATCTACTGACAGACCCACTCAGACACTCACACAACCATTCACAGACTCACTCAGTCACTCATGTATCCACTCACAGACCCACTCAGAGACTCATGCACTCAAACACAGACCCAGTCACTCTTGCATACACTCACAGACCCACTTGGACACTCATGAACCCACTCATAGACATACTCAGAGACATAAGCACATGCTCACATACCCACTGAGACACTCATGCACCTACTCCCAGACCCACTCAGTCACTCATGTACATACTCACAGAGTCACTCAGACACTGACATACCCACTCACAGACAGACACTGACACACCCACTCACAGACCCACTCAGACACTGATGCACCCACTCACAGATCTACTCAGACACTTATGCATCCACTCACTCACCCACTCAGACACTTGTTGTTAGTGGCTGAATTCATCTCAAGTATTCCTTACATTACTGCTACATCATGGCCCATGGCACAACTGCTGAACACCGTTTAGAAGATTCATAACAGCTAATGATGAGTTTAACAACCTGTATTTGGGCATTATCAATATGTATAAACCTCACGCACCCCATTCTGACATACACCCTGTTATTACCAAAGTTGCAGCCCACCCAGTGAGGTATGTAGATGCTGTGAATGTCCAACCCACCATTTGACAGTATTCTCCACCCTTCTACCATTGTCTCCCCAGCATGCCTCCTGGAGTCTGAGACAGACACTCCAGGTGATCCATTCCAAAGGCAAGGATTGTGGATGGGGCTGTCAACCATACTACACAAACTACACCCACTGCGAAAGCCCGACACAGACCTAGCTGAAGGGTCCAAATGATTTGAGGCCCCCCTTGATTTGGGTTTCCCTTGTTTGGCATGTTACTATTGTTTGGATTGGGGCACAAGTCTTATTCATGGGACTGGAAATATGATAACTAAGCATTCAGTAAAGATATTCTACTTTTTTGTTAATTTTAGTGTTGAAATATGCAGAGGTTGCTACCATAGCTGTGGTGGGCCATTGCCATAATAAGGGAGAATTTTAGTTCAAGTGACTAAAGTAAAATGGGCAGAGTCTTTCAATATTTCCTAAAAACTATTTTTTCCTCAGAGGTGCTCAGACAGATAATTATAGATAGAAATCAACTCTATTTTGATACAAAGCCCTAAGAGTCATAGTATCCACTATCATGTCACTTATCAAAGAAGTACTACTCACTAATACTCGCACCATTATCACAACACACACCAAGCTAAGTTCCATAGTGGAATCTCTCCATATACTAGATTCTATAGTTTTCCAAATCGAGGCACTAAGGGAGATTTGAGTGTGTATGTTTCCTAGATAGACACAACTACTGACAAAACTAAGGCCACTTGCGTCGACCATAATAGGCAGATAACAAAAGACACAGTGTGAACTTGAAATTAAGTATCTCTGCTGTAATATTTAGATTCTGGGAATACCGAAAGAGCCAGAGACAGAATCTGGAGAAAATTAATTGCGTGGAGATAGAAAATAGTCTTCAGTTGGAAGCTGCTCATTGTTGGATTAGACTCAAAGTCTATAATATAATATAATATAATATAATATAATATAATATAATATAATATAATATAATATAATATAATATAATATAATATAATATAATATAATATAATATAATATATCAGACCAGATATCTAACTGGCCACAGATCAACAGAGGCCAGATTTAAAATCTTACATTGGCTGTAAGAAAGTGGGTTATTAATTGGGGTGGATGTGAGTCCACTACAAGGAACAAGACCAAAAACTGGTCAGATTAAATGACAATTTCAATAATTTAAACCTGATCTCAACTCCCTGTAGCTATAGCACAGAGCTGATGGCCTTAACAAGGTAAATTATGTATAGCAATTAGTAGCATCAAAACAGTTACAAAGTCAAAACACTACATAATAAAAATCCCACAACCAATTTAGAAAAATAAAGAAAAAATGTAATGAGTGAAATTATACCAAAACAACAAAAATCTTATAATGGCAACCAGAGATGTGGCTTTTAAATAATTTAAGGCCAAAACCATCAAGTGAAAGTGAAGCACCAATTAGTAATCACTGTTCATATTTGACCGAAACCGAGGCATGATTTCAGGTCAACCACAATGGAGCTGACGTCTCATACACCAAGCGGATTCGTCCCAATCAAAGAGTTTATCTTATAAGTTAGTTTCTGGATGGTAAAACAAAATCCTCCAGCAGTATAAAGTTGCAGGCTATATCTGCCAAAGACCTCCTGAAGCCAGGTAGTTGCTGAATTAGCTCCAGCTGAAGTCATTGATTTTGGCAGAAAATCTCCGAGCAAGAGAAATTTCAATTTTACAGCCATCGAAGTCCTGCATTAGGTGGGTAATGTTCATGCATTTGCCTAGGCAAGATTACTACCTTAGGACTTGGTCTTATTTTGGAGCTCAAAATCCTACAAGTAATGAAGCCTGGCGATGTATCTGACAAAGTAGTTTTGAAATCAGACACTGTGGGGCGAGGTCCCTCTCACCTCTGAAGGTCTTGGAAATCCAAATACTTTCTAAGTCCCACTTTTTGAGAGTTTCAAGCAGCTCCTCTTGGACAATTCAGGGACTCCAAAACCTCAGGAACAACACTCAGAGGACAGGACTCACTCCAGCAGCAGCAACCAGCACAGTTGTGTCCAGGTCCAGTTGTTATTGGTCAGCTGGAACTTCATGAAAAAGGCCTCTTGTGGCTTGATGTGTACCTGTATGCACACAGGTTAGTCAGTTGACCCTTGAAGTCCTCTTCTTAGTCCTTGGTACAATGTCCGAGCAGGTCTGGCCCTTTAAATCTCCATACAGGTCTCAAACAGCAGATCCAGTCTTCCTCTGTTCTTCCACAGGTTCTGAGAGTGTTCTGATGAGCTGTGAGTGAGGTGAATCTTATTTAACATTTACTAGCCAGTGGGTAGGATTGCCCCCTAACCAATGAGGAAAACAGTCCAATTTTTGCAGCACATCCTGTTTGACATACTGCAAACTATTGCACAGTGCACAATTCTGAAGCAAATCCAACTTGCCAGAATCTTTCTACCACAGAGAAGGGCTTGTGTGCCAGCTAATGGTGTGATTCAGGAAATGAGCAGTCCCCTTCTCCACAGTTAAACCAAACTAGCTCTGGGACCAGCTCCCCTTCCCATTGGGCTGGTGCCAAGCTGGCTACAGAGGGCCTGCCAAATAAGATGCTTCTCTTCCCAAGGTCTTGAACCCACCCAGCTGCCTTTCCTGAACTAATATCTGTCACATGCCTAACACACAGGCCTTCCTGTGAAAAGGCTGAAGCCATTGTTTCTGCTGTGAAAGCAGTTGTCATACCTCATTAAGAGGAAGCACTGGCAAGGCTATCTGCCAGCAAGATAATGCTAATTAGCCACTGGAGGATCAGGCAGGCAAAATGTAACTTAACTCACTTTGTGTACAATGTTTACAAAAATCCAACTCCACCAACGAAGTAGAGTGATTCAACCACGTCTGCAGCAACTTATCTCAATCAATAGTTAGTAGACGTATGATTTTATTCTGCAAATTTTCATAGGAAAGCTATAGCCCTTCAAAGTGAAGATGGTTTTTGAGAGCTACAGTGAGTAGACACATGAAAACTTCAAATTCTTGCATGTGGCAATTTTAAATACTAGGTATCCCCTCTTCATGGCTACAATGACTATGTAGGGGTGACGTTTAATATTTTCATAAAGAGGTAGGCTCCTTTTTTGTAAAAAGGGTTATTTGGAGAGGTATACCTGCTGCAGAAGTCAGTCTACATTGGAAGGACATTAGCCACAATTTCTTGGTTACTCAAGTGGATGGCACAATAAGTGCTGTCGTCTGAATGGCACAATAGGTGCAATAGTTCATGGGTGATATTTAACTTTGAATGCCATTAGTGTATTTCCCTGCATCTTATGCTCTGGCCTTAATGTAAAGGTAAATAGGTAAATAGGGTATTAGCCAGTTTAAAAAAAATATTTTAGGGATAAGAGCACATACAGTTAAGCCTAGAAAGCAGTGCATAAGTGTGAAGAGTAATAAAAATAGAATAAAATGAGGTTGATCGTGCAAATAGAGGCACTTTCTCACATAGATAAATTCTGGACATAACTACTAGACTTGTCATTAATATTTATTCAAGTTAAAGATTGTCACCGAACTGGCACCAAATAGTCATTATCAAGGAATGACCACCAGACTCTATAAATATCTAGGAAAACCACCACCACAAGCAAAGAGTGGACCCAGTGCTCATTCAACAGAAACCAATTAATCAAAGGCATAATTTATGTAGCTAACTATACTTAAACAGACAATCAAAGCACCTTTGTCCTGTCATGCACTATTTATGACCTCAAATGTTAGATCACTCATTACATGTCAAATAACATAATTAATGACAGGTCTGATGACATTGACAGCTCTAATGACATCATTGATAACATTACTGATGACATCATCCTGTCACTCTGACAGTGTCCTATTGCATTTGTAAACTTGAAGTAATTGAGGAAGCTACGCCTGCACCGACTTCCCCCATTTGTCTATCACCAATCAAGCGATAATGGACATAAGCTTTGACCCAGGCTAGACACACAGCATAACTGTCAACTCATTCACAATTGGTGGATGTTACCCTCTTTTTACTGATATCCATCCACTTAACAAACAAAATGCCTCCATACTTTTTTAATGAGACCTACCCCTTTTTAAACCTTGACCACCGTCTAAAAAAGAGTTCATTCTCAATTCACCTTATTGAGATGACCCTATTAAAGACTTCACCAGCCTCGCAAATTTAAGTCAAGAGGTTGACAAGTATGCATTTGCCACTGAAAAGATACCTTCTGCCAAATCCTATGGACAATCTCCGAAATTTGTTAGTATATACCACAAATATTCCTAAAATGAGCACAATGGCATACAACCTTAAATCTACTCTTACAGCCCAATGTGTGTTAAAACACCTCTAAATTATTCACCTTTACATTCTACAATCTTCATCAATCTGTAATGCCTCAAAATCTTAAGAGAAATTCTGGAAATAAACAGTCACCCCTTATAAACATCCTTGTTACATAGAATTTGTCTATAGTACAATATCACAACTACTTAACCTGGGCACATGCTCAGACATCAACTGGTGGATAATTTAATTTAATGTCAACAGAAGCTTTAGCATTTCTCTCAGCTTTTTTCAAACAGACTTTGACTTTAAGCCACAACCAACTTTGAAACATGCCTCTGCAACTCACAGCAGTTGTGCTCAGCCTTTACCTTAGAGTACTTTGCACTACAACCTTTGCTGGTTGTTAAATGGTTTACCATATCACTTCCAACATGCACAACCACGCTTGCCTACAGGGCTTATGCTATTTCCATTCTATGCACCCTCAAGTGTACACACAATGACTCTAAGCTGTATGAAACTATGGGTGTTTTACTAAAAGCTTTCTTTTTAAAAATGATGTAAGTGTTGGAAGACTGCCTTGCTGTGCAGGCTATAGTTTTATGTACTTTCAAGGAAGATATGGGACAGGTTTTCCTTGCAGACATCCTTGGACAGGTTTAGTACCAGGTGAGTACTGGGTGTAAGGACCACTCCACGCAGGTAAGTAGAAGAAGGTAAGTACAGTATTGGAGAACAAGCAGGTACGTGCAGCCACAAACCGTACTCCCTTCAACTGCGAACCTCCCGCATTAACATTATGGAACCTGTGGCATCCTGTTACCAGGGAGACAACTTTGAAAATTGTCTCTGCAGCTCACAGCAGTTGTGATCACCCTTTAATTTGGAGTACTACTTGAACTACAACCTTTACTGGTTTGTAAATGGTGTACCATATCACAATCACACTTGCCTATAGAGCTCACGCTATTTCCATTCTATGCACTCTCAAGTGTACACACATTAACTCTAAGCTGTATAAAACTATAGGCATTTTATTAAAAGCTTTCTTTTTTTAAATGATATAAGGGTTGGAAGACTGCCTTGCTGTGCAGGCTATAGTTTTATGTACTTTCAAGGACAGGTTGAAAAAGCACAGTTTTCTTCCTTCAAAATGGATTCCTTCAAAAAGAACTGAAACAAACGATATGGGACAGGTTTTCCTTGCAAACATCTTTGAACAGGCTTAGTATCAGGTGAGTACTGGGCAGTGAATTACTATGCAAATTCTCAATAACTACTGGTACATTTGGCGGACATCAGCTTGCCTCATAGATTCCCAGAGACTTCTCAGAAATTGGATGTAGCTGGATGATCTGGCTCACCTCCAAGTAACAGGTGATATAGATTTTGGATTTCTGAAACGTTTCTTGTACATCCCTGGGGCAACTCATGGCACGTTACACGCTGTACACATGGGCATCTCTAAGTTGTCAACATTGGGAAATAGCCAAAATAGATATATGCTGTTTCACTTTCCTGTGGCAAAGCATGCAGTAACTTTTTGTACAGAAAGACACAGGCAGGTTTCCTTCTCCTGGCAGTCTACTGGCCGGACTTTGGATACTAGATAATAGACTCAAGATAATAATATGAAAGGTCTTCTTTCTTGCAGCAAAACTCTAGAGGAAGTTCCTTGAATTCTTCGGAAAGACTGAAAGGAGTGGTCAGCACTTGAGCGAAGTACGAGTGTCCCTGGAAAACACCAACAAACAGGAGCAAATCTTCGAGTACCTCACCTGAAAATGGGTAGTCCATATTGGCTCATTTCCTTGGCCCCTAAAAGCAGCAATTGGGAATTAACTTTCTTTGGCCTGGGATCTTTTGAACATATGACAGGGAAGAACTCTCCGAGCGCATCTCAACTGGAACTAGGAGTACTGTGGGTAGCAGGATACAGTGGCCCAAAAGGGGCACGCTGAAATGTAATCAGGTAATTGGTCCCATCTGCTCAGTCATTGATGCAAAGAAATTAAGGCAAGGACGGAGAGAGAAGCGGCATGGTCAAGAAAATAGACAACAGTGGAACACATATATTTTATATAAAAAGTACATACCACACTTGCTTTTCTATTCCTCGGCTGTGAGCATGGTGCTCAAAAGCAGGAACATGTCTGTTCTTTCAAGGCTGCATTTCAATGCTGTTAAAATACTGAATTCAGAATGCAGCCATAAAGGTAGTCTTAGCAACTCTTTTCGTAATCTCTTATGATCCCCCAAAAGTGACTTTGATTGGTTACTGTACCCACCTACCTGCAAGGGGATGCCTGGAGGGTCCCTGGGGCACTATCCCCTCCTCACAAGGGATGCACAGTAAGTGCCCCTCCGTACAGCTACTTTGCTTTTGTGCCTGCTTATGCAACGCAGAGATAGCATCAATTGCAAAGTGCTTCCCCAATTGCTGAGGTCATGCCCTCATGCAAATAAACTCCCCAATAGACTGCACTTCTCTCTCTGCATTATCGAAGAGGCCTCACAAGCATCTGAGGCCCTTCCTATAACACCTGGGTGCCCCAGCGATGCAAGAAGCGCTCACGGAGCAGTTTTGTAATATGTACCTTGGTCTCTAAGGTGTAAATAGGAATCCCACATTTACTGCTTTACACATGATTGAAAGATTTTCACTAGTGATGAGCCACAGTAATTTGATAAATGCAGGGTTTAGTTTCTGATCCACATTTGGTGTAGTGTAGATATTCACTAGCTTGTCGCATTTTTATATAGGCGTTTTTAAATGAGTGAATACTTTCATGTTTTGCTTAGTCCTTGAATTAAAAGTTGTACTTCTGGGGTTGTATTACATGAAGTGGCCGGGGGGGCGCAAAGGCTGCTTGCGCCCGCTTTGCGCTCCCCGGGGCACAGACTCCTGTGCGTCCCCTTCTGTAATACCAATAGCACTGGCGCACATTAAACGCCAGCGCTACCTTCAGGGGGGATTCCCTCATTTGCATGGGGACATGCCCATTGCAAATGAGGGAATCCCTTTGCCTCTGCACCCACACCGTATTAACAAAGCGGGCGCAAAGGCAAAGCAGCCCTCAGTTGGCCTTCATTGGGCCGGGCAAATTTTTTTAAAGGTGCGCCTGGCACAATGAAGTAAAGTGCGCCGCATGTGTAATGTGGCGCCTGGTGTATTGTTTCAACACTCACAGAATAATGAATTAACATTGTGCAACAAACTGTAATACAATCTGTTATGCCAAAGTGCTGGTGCACATAAAGCGCTAGTGCTATCTTCAAGGGGGCATTTCCTCATTTGCATTGGGGCATGCAAATAAGGGAACCCCTTTGCCTCTGCGCCATATTACTGATGCTTGCACAGAGGAAAAGAAAGCCTTCAGGAGGTACACTGACAGTAGAATGTATTCACCACAAAGAACCCCATGGGGGAGAGGACACAAAGACCACATGGAGAAAGCCACCTGTCGCACAAAAAGTACTCTTGGAAAGCTCGGTATTGAAGACCTGGGGATAAACATCATCGAACCTGGCTATCCCGTTCCACTGACTTGGGAGCACACTATAGCGAGTCGGCGGCCCTAAAACACACTGCAAGATCAGTATTAAAAGGAGCAAGAGGGCACTCTCTAACCGCAAGGGAGCAGTTTCAAGAAACAAACAGGACTCGTCTGGAATCAGTACACCCAGCGGACCGGCATGAGGACCTGAGATGGTTCTCAAGGACAATCAACAACCAAACAAGGAACAATTGACAAGGCAACCATCAACCCCCCCCCCCCCCCCCCGAACAGGAGTAATCGGTCTACTGCGGATATGCTCTTGGAACATCAATGGACTGTCCATTAAGATGTTAGATTCGGACTTCATCAACTATCAAATGTCATTTCACATCATCGCACTGCAGGAAACTTTGCTGATTGACCCACCACACTTCCCAGGATACCTGCGCTTCTTTACAACAGCCGTTAGGGGTGCAAGAAATGGCCATTTGCAAGGCGGCCTCGTAATCTATGTCACCAAAACAAGTATTACCTCTGCATGCACAGTCGCCCGACATCATCAAAAACTATTGCAATAAAAATATCCGCACCAACCGCATCATCGGAAAATACATACAATGACATTGTAATAATCAATGCTTATGTACATCCAAAAAGGAAAACCAAGACAGCAAAACAACTGACAGACTTCTTGGAGTCATGCATAAGTGAGGTTAACCCAGCAGACTTGATCCTCACCGGGTACCTTAATTTACATCTAATAGGCTCCTCGACTGCTAACGAAGTATCCTCTCAAAACTCGGTCTGGAACATTCCATTGCAGGGGAAGAGTCCATTGGGTTGCCCAAAAAATCTGGCCAGTGTCTTTTAGAGAACATCGAACTCCTCAACTTCAGAACAGTCAATGGCAGAACTGTGGCGACAACCCTTCTACAATTACTCACTACTCTTCAACCAAAAATCTGATATTAGATTATACTTTTGTTTCTCTTGCTTTGTTTAATCAAATTGGTTAATTTCATATGGGTGACAAAGAGGACAGCGATCATCGCCCACAGGTAATCACACTCCAAATGAACATGCCCCAGTTCAAGCAATCCCAGACCCTACAAGGGGTGAACTTCACAATTAACTACAGAAAAATCAAATTTGTACAGGCATCACGCAGGAGCTTTTTGCAAACTGCAACACTCCTTTTTTAAGCACAGGTAGGGAGGAACGAAATGGAGAAATGGGTGAACTTTACAACCACAATGGCATAGACTTTCGACGCCCCGATCAAATCAAGAGCACACCTTAGCACAGCAGCATGAACAACATTTCAAAAGTTCAAGAAATCCAGATAAGGCTCATAAAAAATACAATGTACCGCACGCTGAGATACCTTAGACATAACCCAACAAACATAACGTGCTAAGCCCTATTACAGCAGCAGAAAGCCCAGATAAAGAGAGAAATATGGGCGGCCAAGAGAGCCTCGGAGGAAACGGCCTGGCCGTAATTGTATGCGGCCATAAAACAGAACGACAGTGCAAGATTTTGGGGAACAATAAACCGACTTACTCGTCCCACACACGATAGAATATCATTTAACATATGGCATACAAAAACAGACCCTGGCAGAGCAAGGAGCATATACCATCTTCTGGGACAAAGTCCGCAAATTTGCCTCATGATCTCTCAACAGTCACCTTTGGGTAGAACTACAATGGCAAGCTTCCTCACCTGCCGCAAATAACCTTCAAACCAGTGTGATCAACACGAGGTTAACTCAGCTCTGGTAAACACTGACCAACAACTGTAAATTAAAAAAGTTAGTATGGAATCAGTCAAACTCCTATCAAGGATCGAGGACAAAGCGTCCCTATCAAAAAGGACTCATGGCTGGATGACCCTGAATACTTACTCAACACCTGCTGCTCAAAAATATTTAGACCTAGTTATCCTGAAGGAAGCGCTGGTCCTTAAACCACACCATCCTCCATCCCGTGACTACACAGCAAAAACATCAGACTAAACAGATAGGCTCTTAATAGATGCCCAGGGAACAAACTTCAAATTACTAGCTGAAATGAAAATGAACAATAACTTATCTTAATTAAATTCCTTTATTTATTTTATTATTATATAACTTTTACAAAAAAAATGTTTATCGATGTGTTTTGATGCAATGGTTTTAAGTAACTATGCTCATAAAATAAACTTGAAACTTGAAACCTAAGAGCAGCCCTTTGCAAGGGGAAGGGGGTCCCATGGACCCCCAAGACATCCCCTTGCAGGCTGGTGCAGCCACTGACTGCACCCGCCTGCACGGGGATCTCTAATCCCCTTCAAAAGTGCAGGCGGGTTGCCACCTGCACAGTGAAACACGGAGCAGCTGTAAAGCAGCTGCTTCGTATTTCTTGTGAATGCGCTGTCCCCAGGGCAGCAAGAGTTCACAGCTGCCCTGGGGGCAGTGCATTCCCCAATAATGCTGCAGGCGTTCCTTGATTGCGCCGGGCGCATCTTTTTAAAGGTGCGTCCAGCGCAATGAAGAAAATTGTGCTGCATGTGTTATGCAGCCCCTGATGTATAATGGGGCGAGGAAATGCTGTCCGCAGCTTTTCTTTAATCTACTCTGCCCATCATCTGAATTCTCCCCCCTCCCCACCTATTCTGCAGTTTTCCAAATAGTCCCCAAATCCCATTTAACATCTGATTGTGCTGGTGGTAAATGGCTAAGAACTGGGCCTGGTAATCTCTGGTCCACATCTGATTCCCCATTCATTGAGCCTTGGTGAAATAATGCATATTCCCTAGATTTAGATGTGGGGATGCTGGCCAGAATTGGGAGTTATAAACCCCCAAACCTTCAAAGGCACTATCTCATCTAAACCCAAAAACTTGTAATGAGGATCTTTGTGTTCTCATCTTGCACTAACAAATGAACAAAATGTGTGAACAAAATATGCGAACAACAGGGGCCACATTACAGTAAGTGCTCTGGGGGTGCAACGGATGTTTTCACCCGCTTTGCCGCTCCCAGGGCACTTTGGTATTACAGAAGGGGGCTCAAACGCTTGTGCCTCACTTTCAGTAATACCGATAGCGCTGGTGCACTTAAAGTGCCAGCGCTACCTTCAGGAGGCCTTCCCTCATTTGCATTCGGGCGTGCGCTATGCAAATGAGGGATTCCTTTGCTTCTGCGCGCAACACGGGCACAGAAGCAAAGACGCTCTCACCTTTTAGTCGGCACACTGTGTGTGCGCCCCCTGAGAGTAGCCCTCTGGAGGGGGGAAGGTGGCCCAATGGACGCCCCAGGCATCCCCTTGCAGGCAGGTGCAGTCACTGATTGCATCAACCTACCAGGGGATCTCTAATCCGACCTGCATTGTGAAAACACCAAGCATTAGCAAGCAGCTGCTCTGTATTTTCACAGTAATGCGCTGCCCTGGAAGCAGCGCAAGTTGGCGGCTGCCCCTGGGCAGCGCATTCACCGTAATAGGGCGCACTTTCATTGTTTGCACCGGGTGCACCTTTTAGTAGGTGCACTCAGCTCCAACAATAAAAATGTTCAATATGGCACAGGTATCTTTTAAGGAAGAGCAGTGTTTAATTGCAAGATTGTGCACGTTTAAATGGAATATTCTTTATAACTATGCTTTAATGATAGGGTGTTTCGTTCAGCAGAGAGTGAATGGAAGAAACACATTCTAAATAAATGCAAAAATTACTTTTCACTTATATTTGTTATTTTATGTTGGAGAAATTGGGAGAACGTGCGATCCCCATAGGTTTCTTGGCGCTCGACCTCATGGGAGCAAATGAGAAATTTAGATGGAATTTAATGCTACAGGGAAAAGTCAGGTTTTGCAAGAATGCGCGAATGATTAGGGAATAGCTATGTGGTAAACTTCATCAGGAAGAGATTTCCACAGTTTGGCCGAACATACTGAGAAACTACTGCTGAAGTTAAGATTCCATAAAATGCAGGAGTGGTCAAATGGTTGTTAGAAGGAGAGCGTAATTTCCTGTAGGAATGCAATTTTTCAGAGGTTTCCTAACAAAGAAGAGAGTCTGATTATAGAAAGATCTACTGATTATGTACAAGGTCTTGAACTGAATACGATATTTAATGGGGATCCAATCAAGAGGGGAAAGTAGAGGACGAGCGTGAGCGAATCTGGGGGCAGGCAGTTTGAGCGAGGCTGCTGCATTCTGAATGGTTTGATGTTTGTTTAGTAAGCAATTTGGTGTCTCAAGATAGTTAGACAAGTAGAAGTAAAACTTTGTCTGACCTAAGTTGCAGGTGAAATAGGACCAGGGATACTTTAGATCTTGTCCACTGTGTTTCTTCTGCTTTGGACCACAGAGACCCTTTGTTATCTCCCTCTCTTGACCCCACGGATCATGAAAGTCTTCAATAAAGAATCAAAGTAAGTATAGATTTATGTGTGGTTCTTTGCTGCCTCCCTTGCATTGCATTTGATTGATACTGCCTCCAGGCCCATACATTTGCACATGTACAATCACAAACTGACATGTTTCCTCCCTCTCTCTTTTACACTACCCCCACACACGTCTAAGCATACTCTACAACACACACATCTTCTCTCCTTTTTTCTTAACACATGCACGTGCACACTCGCCTGCTCAAACTCTATCCCATACCCACACACATTCTCAGCCTATGATGCTACCAGGGGCCTTCTTTATAGTGTGTTCCCCCTAGTTTTAGAGAAAAAAGGCTTGCACTGCAGAATTTATCCTGTAAGTGCTGTTATAAAGTGACTACACAAAAAATAAAGGTGCACATATTCGTTCTATACAGGAAAACATAAAGTAAGATGTCCATCGTCATGCACCAGGGCATGCGGCCAACTCCGTAGGAGAACCCAAACCCGCTGTGCATGGTCTTCGTCAGTGCATGGCGTGGGGTTGGGTGCTCAACACTCCGCTGTGCACAGTCTTCAGCAGTGTGTGCCTTTGGGTTGGGCACAGCGCCTGTGCTGTGGCCAGACCCTGCACCCCAACCCCCACTGGTGCTCACCTCCTTGCCACACACCATCTTCAACTATGTGTGTCATGGGTATGGGTGAGCTGAACTCCCTGCCACAGCACATGGCAGACTATGTCATGTAACAATATATAGGGTGTCATTTTAAGTAAGGCAGACCTACTGATTTTGGAAAAGGATCAGAATCCCAAAATATAAAAAAAAGTGGGTCTATTGGATATATATCGGGGTCAGGACATCAACATATATAAAGCAGACCTAATATCTTTGTCAAAAAGTCACCAATAACTATAGTCACATGTATATTTCATAAAATCACACAATATAATATTTAATAATTTTGGTTGTCACAACATATTGTTAATAAAGCATTTTTTTAAAAGCCCATTAACATGTATTTGAGTCTTTTTTAAACATTTTTCAGGCCACAAAATACAGCCATAGAACTTCCGCACTCCAGCTGAGGAACATACAGCTCCAGCTCAGAGTGCTTTGAAAATATTAGTAAGCTCTCCTGGGGTCATGGATTCAATGGCCCGGAGGCTTGCTGCATTTTTTTATTTAAAGAATGTCAGGGGGGCTGCTGTGCTCTCTGGGAGAGTCTTTACAATGCTGTCTTTACAACAGGATGCCTTTACCATGCATCATTTAACACTCAACGCCTTTACCACGCAAAGCCTTTGCCATGCATACGTTTACCACGAATATGCCCTTACAACAAGAGTAAGTATATGTAAGAAGTATGTGTAGGATACATAACTTAATTTATGGTTTGGGGATGGGCCAGGGTATTGGGTGATTGAGTGGTAATGGTGTTTTGTTTTTTAAGGTTTAGGGGTGGATAGGGGCATAGGATGGTAAGGGTGTTTTAGGGTTTAGGGGTGTGTAAGAGTATAGGGTGGTAAGGGGGTTTTTAGGGTTCGGTAAGCGTATCGGGTTGTAGGGGTAGTTTTAGGAATTTAGGGTGGTTAATGGAGCAGGGTGGTAAGGTGACAGAAAAGTGATGGTTGGAGGTGTTTCACCCAAAAAGAAAAACATTTAAAAAAAAAAGCATGCATGGTGAAAGTATATGGGTGGTAAACAAATACGTGGTAAAGGAATTGCATGATAAATGTTCTGCGTGGTCATGTTTGATTGGTAAAGGTATGCTTTGTAAACACATACATTGTAATATCAGACAACCGCTCCATGCAGTACCCCACAACATTTTACAAAAGGTTGGTGGTGCACTGCCCCTTCTACAGGCACTATGGGCATCAAAAATCATTTTGAAAGAAAAAGCCCTTGCAGGGCATTATGGGGTGTTTCCAGCCTGGAACAATGAATGTTAAATAAGTGGCTTCTCTGGGACCCAATCACTGTCTTGCAGCCCTCTTCCGTTGCCCTTCCCTTTACAAGGCCCATGAGACCCATTCCCCAGGGCCGATATCTTGTTAATGAGGCAGGAGTCTGAGCCAGGAAAGGGGTCCAAGGGCCCTTTCTCCCGGGACTGAAGTTTATTTTTGGTGAAGAGGGCATGTGGCCCCCTTTCCCAAGCCACATAAGGGCCCCTATCCCCCCAGGGCTTAATGGAAGCGGTGTCCCGGAGACCCCATTCCCAGGATGCTGCTGTTGCCAGCCCTCAAGAGCGAAGGCAGGGAGAATTTCAACTCCCTGCCCATGCTCTTGCACCAAGGGGACACAGGTTTGTTCCCGCCCAGCAGGAGCAGAGAGAAAAGCTACTCTTGCTGGGTGGGTCCAAACTATTTTTGCCAGCTCGATCCTCACTTGAAATGGGTGCAAGTAGCAGAGCCGACAGGGGCTATAAGTGCCCCATGGCTCCCCCCTCTGCCACAGGGTCTGCGCTTGTTGTGGGTGTCCCAGGTGGGACAGAGGCACCCAGGGCATTTTTGTATTTGCTTCAGTCCGAGGTTTTGGGCACCTTGAGCCGCGTAATGACCCAGGCGGGGGTTCTGCACCCCCCTCCCCTTTAATAATAAGATGCAGTGTCAAGGGTTAGTGTCTCCATGGGCTTGTAATGGCTTGGAGAGGGGGGCTGTACATCCCTATCCCCTAAAAAGTTTACATAAACAAACCCCACAGCCCTGGCTTCACCAGGATGGATTAAAAGTGAAAAGTAGTTTTTTTTTAACAGGACCACTGTTAGACCTGAACAACTTCCCCAAAGTGTTTTACCTAATCACCTCCTGTTTGCTGAAATTAGTTTTTGTCGGCTTTAGGACCTCATGCACATTGGCATTGCTAACCTATGCTAAAATGCTTGTGCACACTCATTTCCTTTAAACATAGTAAAATTGTCTTAGAACCAATTGTCACATTTAATTTACTTTGAAGTCCCTGATAAAGTGGTACCTACATGTACTACCAGTACCTGGGGCCTGTAAATTAAATGCTACTAGAGGGCGTTACATCAAGTACACAATAAAAAGGACGTGGTGAAGTTCTCCTTTGCATAATTCAGCTGAATGGCCCAAAAACTCCATAAGATTCTGTGAGGTTCCGTCGGTGGGGAGAGCTGCTTGACTCACCCAGTAGCACTATGTTTTTATGTTTCAGTAGGGTGAGGCACATTTCCACGCAGGAAACTGCGCAAACAGCACCACGCTGTTTGCAAGGGCCCAGCCATTTTGCTTTCTGTTCTGTACATGGTGCTGCTGGCCCTGTTTTCAATCCCCCCTTAATCATTTCAATCCTCTCCCTATCTGACTGACCCATCTCTCATTTTTCTTTATTGTCTCAGGGTGTGTCTTTATGTATTTTATTTTTTTGCCATTTATTGTGTTTTTCTCGTGACATTTTGAGTTTTTGTAAATTTTTTTGTTTTCTCTTTACTTCCTTAGGGGCATATCAGCAACAACCGGCGATAATTATCGCTAAGCGCACTTAGCGCTAGGATAATTATAGCCGGCTATCACTGAATTTTTTCCGCTGAGATAGCGTGCTATCAGCAACGCTTATCTCAAAGCGATAAAATTCCAGGCGCAAGCTGCCAAATGTGCGATTATCGCTGGAAATCCAGCGATAATCGCACAACGTTTGGCGATAGCTTGTTAATAGGGCAGGGCAAACTTAACCATGATATCCACCTTCCATTGGATATCTTGGCTAAGTCAAACTAAAAGCAGGCATGAGGAAAGTAGTGATAACCAAGGTTAGCGCTACTTTTCTTATCGCTATGCTTGTTAGCATACCCATTGATAATTGGAGAAATGTCAGTTAGCGACATTTCTCCAGTTATTTTGGGAAGGATCGCCCACTTTGCATCTCATTAGATAGCGATAGCGTGACCTTGCTGATAAACCGATAAAATTATTGCCGCTTTTCGGCCGAAAACAGACGCTAAAGCGGCGATAATTCTATTGCCTCGCCTTGATGATATGCCCCTTAGTTCTTCCTTTCTTTTCCTATGTTTTCTCTTTTTTTCCCCACCCAGCGCCATGGCAGAGCAGGGTGAGATGGGCGAGAGAGGTACTAGCTGCACACCTTGCATTCGTCCTCACCACCAAGGGATGCAGCTCGAGCCATTTTTTCAGAAGCAGAGGTGGCAGCACTAGTTTTGTATGTGCAGCACCACTTCCCCTTCATGCTGGCAGTAGGCAGTAGGCCTAAGAGTGGGTACACCCTACGGGAGAATCTGCTGCATTAGGAGAGGGTGGGCCGGTGTGTGCCCCACAATACTCAAGTCCAGTGCACCCAACAGCAGTTGATGCACCGCTGCTCCAACATTATTCACTGGGAGCAGGACCTGCTAGGCTCAGTGAGTAATTGTTTGTTGTGTTTGTGTTGTTCTACAATGATAATATTTTTTTCAAATAGCATGCTGCTCACACTCGGAGGTAAATTCGGTTTACATTACGAATATTGTAGTTTTCGTCTGCAGTAAACATTCTCTCCCCTATATATCTTGTGGTACTGTAAGACTAAGAGAACAGATTTTTGGCACTCTACTGTCTACTGTGAAAATTGCAGTCCCAAGTAAGCTAGTATTATTCACCATGCATGTTTGTTGAGAAAGCTTTCTTTTTTTTGCTCATGCTCAATCTTTTAAAATGAGAGAGTGGCCATGGTCATAGTGGACCCCCATTGGAATATTATAATTCATTTAAACATTTAACCGCAGTTTCCATGACAGTGCGGCATGCCAACCAAAACCATATGCCCTTCATTGACCATTATTCCACTCCTGCATTGCACTTCAATGGCCAGAGTCATCATAGCTATGCCCCTCCATTAGGAAAAGTTTGTGGTTGGCTTTCTAACATTGTCAACCAACAAAATGCCCAAAGTGATAGTTTTTGAAAGACGATACTGCTAACTAAACTGTAGTGATGTACTGTGGTTGTATTTAGTTAAAAAAAAATAACAAGGGAAGGCGTAGCTGGCATCTAAAAAATTATAGTGTTTTTCTAGCTCCACAGACCAACAGTGTCAGGGCCAGCATCACATGCAGATGCGGTTGGAAGGGAATACCCAGTGGTGGCAGGGACTGGTGGTTGTAAGTCACATTGCTTGCTTATTGACAATTTCAATTATAATCAATTCAAGGGCAACATGCCTGAGTCGTGAAACCCCCACTTTAGCAGCTACAGCGTTGCTTGAGTGGTTATGGCTTCTTATTTCTGCAATTTAGCAGACAAAAGCTCATAATGAACGTTAAAATTGACGGGTTGATGGAAAATGGAAAGAAGGAATTGAAGGTTAAAGGAAAGGATGGGTGAAATGGTATATGAGTAAAAAGATGCATAGGTGGGTGAAAGGATGCATGGGTGGGTAAACAGATAGATGGGTGAAAGGATGGTTGAAATGGTAGATAATGAATGGATGTATATATGGATGGATGGAAAATATGGATATAATGGATGAGAGAAAATGAAGCTTAAATGGTGGCTATCAAAGGGCGAATAGAACACTGAAAGGATGAATGGATATTTGTTTGGTTGAAGACACAAGGAGCTCTTCTGGAGAGGGGCATGCTCAGCTACTTCACTTGCTTGGTTTTATCAAAGCAACAGTTCAAAGTTGGGGGTATTTAATTTTTTTGTTCACACTCTTGAGTCACTGTATTTGTTAATTGAGGCAGATATGTACCCCAGCCATTATCATTCAACACCTCCCTCCCTGCTCATGACATTTCATCACCCATGACCTAAGCGCAGCATGGTTCAATTTGTCACTGCAGTTCTGGCTGTGCAATGTGCGTCTGCTTCAGAGAATGCAGCTCTGTCCCAGCCTACCAAAAAATTTAAAAATACATTCTTGGCATGCGCCACATTTTTCTGGCCATGTAAAATGATTGATGTATTTCATGGTTTTATAACATATTTCTGCCTGTCAAAATGTTTTCCTTTTTGATGTTCGTCAACTATAATGACTGAATAAGCCAAAGCTGAGGCACATGACTGATGATCAGTGACACCCCACTATTCTATAGCAAAAGCTCTACTTACGTGACTTAATCCCTCTAGCTTACCCTACAGTAGATTAATTTAGGTTTCCTTTTCTTACTGCCAAGCGAACACATTTGTTGGAATTATTTTGCAATGGAGGGTGAGGCTAGGGAGTGGACGAAGTATCTTATTTCAAGTTTTGCAGATGGGATGTTCTGTAACAAATGTGCCAAATACAATCTATATATCCCGTTCCTTTCCCTGTACTGCAGTGCATCAATTTTCCCTCCATCTACTTATGGCAGACAGGATATCCACATTTTCTACGTGACATTTTTGGTGTAGTATATTATTTATTATTCCTCTGTCTCTTTGGAGTCAGGATAGAATTGAAATGCATTTGGAGAAGAGCAGGGCTTATTGGAACTTAGGTAAGATAATTGTCCATTAAAGCTGCACCAGCTGCAGACTGCAGAGAATAGCAAAGTGCCTGATAGGCTGGCTAGCATGCATCCATTAATGACGAACAACAACTGGTACTCCATAGTGCATAATTCCTCACTCTTTAATCAGAGGTAATTCCAAACCAAGTGTCTGTTTCTTTTTTTTTACTGGGAAAGCCTTAAAAAAAAATCTATCTTTTTTTAAAACTGGGTTTATTCTGCCTTAATTCTTTTCAGCCAATCAGGGCTTTTTATGTGGGGTATGTGTGGGTAAAATATTGCCCTGTGAATCTCCTAATCACATCAAATTCCAATGGCCTTAGAGGACCAGCAATGTACTGCTACTGTGACACTATTTAATTTTAAACCAGTGTTTGCACAGAGCATTGTTTACAATTTGTCTTTTTTCTTGATATAGCTACTCCTGCTGGACCCCACCTGCACCTACATAGCAGGAGAAAGCAGCCCAGCTAAAGCAGCAGAGGCTGGAGACAATTCAGTGGGAGTGCTGTCAGAAGGTGGCTCTGGAGGAGGCTGAAACATCTGCCACTGCCCCTAGCCCCAATTCCTTCAGCCAGCCGCAGCCTCCACCCTCCCAGCAATCTCACTATTGGCAGCTGTCAGGCATCCGGTTAACCACCACTGCTGCCCCCCTCCTGCTCAGACTACCAGTTAAAGCAAGGCATCCTGCTGCATCTGGCATGGCTTGAAAAAAGGGTGGCCCAGATGAAGACAATCTGGACCGCCTCTGGACCCAAGTAGAGAATGCTCTGTAAGCCCTTTTTAACATTTTTTGTTTTGGTGGGAGGGACTTTTGTTTTTGGTGGAAAGGGTGGGAATGGTAGTTGGGAATGGGGTTTGGATTTTGGACAGTTAATGTTTCTTTGGACATTGGTTGGGGACCGGGTAGTTTGTTTGGGGAGTGGGGTGGGCCAGTTGCGGGCGGAAAGGGTGGATTTTATTGCTTAAAAAATGTAAGGGAAATAATTAATTTACTTTATGCCTCAAATCTTTTTTGGAGTGTTTTACTTTGAACTGCTTTCCTTTAAGTGCAGCCTGTTTTTTTAAATCAGCGGTAAGTGTATACAAGTTAGTTGCCCTTACCCCACTACCCTCTGTAACTATATGGACCACGAGGGGGGATTACCTTTGCCTTTATAGCCCACAACAACCTGGATAAACAACATCTTCAGTAGAAGTTAATTACTAACTAAACTAGCTCTCTTCACTCCATAGTAGTTGTACTTGAATAGATGAAGTGAGAGCTGCTACTTCTCTCAGTCTTCTCACTGCAGGGTTTCCCAATGTGCAAGCTTATGGTGGTGATAGTAGAAGCAGGTTAACGCGCCAACAGGTGAGGAATCACCAGTAAGATCCCACGCCCACCTAGGTGAACTCCAATTGAAGGATTCATCAAAGTATTATCCATCACGGGCAACTAGGTTGAAAGAAAAGAGAGTTAGTGGGTTATATTATTTATATCATAATTTTAGAGAGAGTGAGACCCAACTACCACCATGACACAGCAAAGAAGACCTGATATTATAACAAAAACTAGCAATAGTAACTTCTTCTGAGAAATGGGGAGCTAATATTTAATTAAAACTAAACTTACGAAATCCTTGAGTCAGGATTCAGGAGAAGTGGACTAAGAGTTGGGAGTGGGCAGGGTTAAGCATTTACACAACACAACACAAAAGGCCTAAATGATGATGTTGATGAATTATGTTCTTCTACATCTAAAATATAGGTCACATTCATGCATGGGTGGGTAAATGGGGTCAGTGGTGTGGGTTATTGCTCAGATAATAGAAGATCCTGCAGCGAACTGGTGTCGCTTTCACCACATCCGCCCCACCAAATGTCTGATCCACTTATGGCGTAAATTAAGTCACACCTCAATAATTCACACAGCCGAGGGGAAGAGGGTTAGGGGTTTGATGAATAAATGGGAAAAGGGGTTTGGGGAAAGGTGTGACAAAGACAAACACTACACAACAACAATATTCTTTAAGGTGATGAGCAGCATATCATCATCAATCTGTTTTGGAAGAAATGAATAAACAAGTGTGACACAGTTAAATTCAATGCATTGCAAACAATCCTTCAGCCCCAGAGACCCAGGTCCTTATTACATATGTAAATGCTCTGTCATCTAGCTTTGAATAATACAAATTAAGGAGGAGTAAAGTGAACCCACACTTCTAAAAATTAGGATTTTTGTAAGAAAAATGATACTGTGTTGCCAATTTGGGTGGTGCATCTTCATTCTTCTTGGAATTTCTGTCAATGATGGTGCCTCGCGGAAGCGGTCTGGTAAGGTAAGCAGGAGTGTTATGGAGCTTTCACCTTTTGTGCAGGAGAAGAGAGGGCTTGTGGATTGTAAAACTGAAAAGATATTATAGAGTCAAGGAGAGGGACAGAAGGTAAGCTTCATGAGGAGTGTACCAAGAAGACCCAGAGCCAGAGCAAGAACATAGTCTGCTGCAATCATTCATTTTTTGACACATGTGCGATCAATTAACTGAGAAGTGAGAGCAATTTACAATTACAACCAATCACGGGCATATGGCTGCATCTACCAGGTTGATCAATCTCACAACTTTCATCATATGTTGGGGCCATCCATTCTGCCTCATCTTTCACCTGGATGGCAACCTGTATCAACTACGATCACTGTCGCAGGCATGTCGGAAACTAGGCATAGATGACCCTGCTGTTGGGGATCAGCCATCCAGTCCATGCAACCGAAACACTCCCAGACGCCCACGATGGCAGTGGTGAACAGTACCAGCTGTCAGACTGAAACCTGACTCGGAGACCATAGCAATGGAAAGAAAGGCAGTGTTGGAATCACTGCCTGGGGACTCAGACAAGGTAGAGGCTAGATGATACCGCTGGGTCTCCGAAGATTTCTTTTACTTCTGTGGTGGTGGGGTGGGGCAGAGGTTGGGGGCATTTAGCCACAATTTAAACCTCTCCTCACTATGTGTTGAGTAGACAGTAAGTTCTTCTTCGAAGTGTTAAACCTCACAATAATGTTCTTAATATTGTTTTTTCATGCTATTGTTTTTGGAGGAAAGTGCTCACCATACAAGATGTCACATCAATACACTGCCACATTTACACAGGGGCTCAGCACTGGTCGGAGATCGTACAAGTGGGGAGAGATTTTGGGTTTGAGGGCAGTCATTGCCTATACAATACGCTCAGTGGTCATGAACTCTGGCTGCTTTCTGAACTCTCCTTAGCTATCTCAGCAGCATATGTTTCTTCTTGTTTAATCTCATCAATTAAACTTTTTAAATAGTTTGGAAAGATTGAACACTGAATACTGTCTTTCACAGCATTAAAAGAATATTCACAGCAATCACAGTCTCTGAGTAATTCTGATTCATAATGCCAGACCTGAAGAGTTGTAGAAGTGCTAAATAGAAAAGCTCTCTTTTGTCTGGAGTTTGCCAAGTATGTTTTCTGTGGTTTTAATTAGATTTCCTTTTGTGTGTCTGACCAAACAACGGTCACAACCAACGACTGCATATTCACCTTCTTCTATGTTTTCTGTTACATTGCTTCTATATCTATAGTGTTGAAGAATTTCATAAAGGCACATGTTTTCTTGATTGGGTAGTACGTGTCCAACATATTCAATTGCACAATGTCTGTACTTTCCAGGTAAAAATCTGCTAGGTACTGAGGGGCATATTAGCAAGACCGGAGATAAAATTCTCGCCGTTTTAGCGGCAGGAAACTGTCGCTAAAACGGCGATAATGGGCTTGCTAATATGCGTTATAGAATTCCAATAGAAGCCCAGGTTAGATGTGCAGGACATCTAACCTGGGCTTCTATTGGAATTCTATAACGCATATTAGCAAGCCCATTATCGCAGTTTTAGCAGCAGTTTCCTGTAGCTAAAACGGCAATAATTTTGTCGCCGGTCTTGCTAATATGCCCCTAAATTTCCAGAAAATACTTCATCACTATATTTCGCATGCTTGCAAGGCCTAGACTTACCCAAACAATTCCCCTTGACTATGAGAAGAAACTGGTGGAGTTCAACCAATCACAGCATTCATAGGGTCCTATCTCTCTATGGGAAAGCATTTTCAAGCCTAATGTGTACAATTTATTGGTTAGAGTCTTTTCTGTAGAAATCTCCTCACACATCTCCTTCATCTCTGTCTTCTCTGATTTTGTAATATATGAAGTGACATAACAAGCAACATCAATGGATTTGTCTGCAACAAATGTGTGAGTGACTGTATGTAGGGCTGTGAGGGGGTGTCATAGTGTCATTGGGTCTGTGAGTGGATGTGTGAGTATGTTAATGGGTCTATGAGTAGATGAGTGAGTATGTGAATGGGTCTATGAGTGGGTACATGAGTGTCTGAATGGGACTGTGAGTGGGTGTCAGAGTGTGAGTAGCTCTGTGTCTGGGTGTGTGAATCTCTAAACGTGAGCCTACGACTGGAACATGAGTGCTTGAGTAGGTGTGTGAGTCTGTGCATGAGTGTCTGAGAGGGTCTGTGACTGTAGTGTGAGTCTCTAAGTAGGTCTGTCATATGTTTCTGAGTGGGTGTCTCAGCGGTGCAAGGTATATGAATGGGTCTTTGAGTGAGTACATTAGTGTCTAAGTGAGTATCTGAAAGTATTTTCTTATTGATTTTTTTGGTAACATTTACAAATATGTCCCAACGTTACTTTGGGGCCATGCTGAACGTCACAAGAAATTCATGTATATCACAAGTGAATTGTTTTTTTTCTATGTATTGTACACATGAGGTGCCCCACAAAACCCCTATATTCCACCCATGGGGTTAGGGTACCTCTACTCTGAACCCTTCTATCACTCTCAATGTTTATTTTCAGCTCCCGGGAACCGTGGCCCATTACATAAAATTGCAAAAACAACAGTTGATGGACAGAATGCAGAACAGTGTCATACATTCACCCCAGTACAGAGATCTGGGCCTAAATCCATCGTTTTTTTGCTCACCATGCCATTCCAGTTTTAATCCAGCCATATGCAAATCAGTCTTGACCCTGTGCCTCATGGGAACAACCCAGCCCAAACTGCCAAGCCAGGTCCTCCCTGGACTGGAAACAAGCATCCTAGGACCTGTTTCGGGGTTTCACCCCTCTTCAGCCAGGATAGCTTGATTCCAGTGGCATGGAGAGCACAGGACCCACGTCTGAGCATACCCGTCCCACTCAGGGTGACTATTGCAAAAATAAAAGTTGATGGACAGAATGCAGAACAATGTCATACATTCACCCCAGTACAGAGATCTGGGCCTAAATCCATCGTTTTTTTGCTGACCATGCCATTCCAGTTTGAACCCAGCCATATGCAAATCAGTCTTGACCCTGTGCCTCATGGGAACAGTCCAGCCCGAACTGCCAAGCCAGGTCCTCCCTGGACTGGAAACAAGCATCCTAGGACCGGTTTCAGGGTTTCACCCCTCTTCAGCCAGAATGCTTTTCTTCATGAAGGGAACCATGTTGCGGTCTCGGAGGAATGCAGAAACAGTCTATCTTGGGACAGAATTTTTTTGACCACTTCTGTCTTTGGCAAATGCTGGAGAACACCTAGTTATTGTTTTGGAAAAGTGCCATTAATTTTCCAAAGGTATCCTTTATTAGGATTTCCAGTCCAACCCCAGCAAGTGTGTCTAGGTCATTTCCACCACAGTGCTCAATTATAAGGTCTGGATGATGGCAATCCACAATGCCTTCAATCAAAGGCAGCAATTAATGCCACTTTAACCCTCTTTGGCCAACCCAAGTAAAGTCTATATTAGGTAAACCCAAGTCCCTGTCAATGCCACTCTTTCAAGCACTCTCTCTGGCCCAAAACACAAAACTGTGATCTACAATCCACACTATAATGCTTTTGAAGGCAAACTGAAGTAACACACAGGAGAGGGCTGTAGCTGAATGAGACAGTTTTCAAAATGAAAGGCATTTAAAATGGAGGACAGCCCTCTAAATTAAAAAAGAACATAGTTGATTGGATGCTGTTAATAATCAGGTAACTAGGCTAAACATAGGTAATGATTTTGAGAATAAAAGTAATTACTTTTGTGATTGGCTCTGGAAGGAAAAAACATATGCTGTTTGGGATGCACGTAATGTTCCAAACAGTAAACCACACCTGCTACAGTTCAGTTTGAAGATAGTATGGTGGTCAAAGAAAGGGTTGTGAATTTTTGACCTAGTGCTAGCAGTCAGTGTCTCAAACATGGTTACCATGGAAATTGAGCCAGAAGTGCTGGGGGGGGGAGAGAACAAAAAAGAATAGATGTAAATCTGTGAAGGAGAATGATATGGAAATATTGCTAATTAAAGAGTGTTTGGGTTGTAATTTAGTACTTTTTACAAAGTAAAGTATAAATGCCATGCTTTTACAGTAGATTGTTAAGTGGGTCTAGGGGCCCCCATGTGGATTTGCAGATCTGCCATGATGTCAAGAAGGTCACACTTAGTGCAGCAGCAGATTGGTGAATCCTTTCCAATCCACTACTAAATTGGGCTTCTCAACAGGAGTCTTACAAAGGGTTAAAAAACAGTGATCACTCAGAAGTGGTATAACAAAAGTAAAATTGGAAAGGAATATTGTGATTTGCTTATAACATCAGCATCACTGAAAGCAGAGTGGGAAGGGTTGCCATTAACGGTTCCTATGTACTGAGCGTGGAACACCATTCCTGTACTACTGACATCATATTTTCACTGACAAGAGATTCTAAGTGATACTATGAAAAAAATTGGAGAACAGTAAAGACATTTCACATGTATGTCAATTGGGGTGTACTTTAAAAAAATATGCATATAAAAAGATATCAGTGTATATAAGGTGCAATAAAGTATATAGATTATAGAGAACAGTAAAAAATAAAATAAAAGGGAGGGTAGATGATGACATTAAGGAAACCCAGAGTGAGCAGCAACAGAGGAATGGAAACGTCTGAAGAGAAAATATAGTTTTTTTTATCAAGCTCCAATGAATGAATGTGTTTGGAAGTAGATGTGAGTGATTTAATACACTATATAATTTGATAGTATATAATTTGCAATCACACACAACAAACAGTGACACACTGACACTGACACACTGAGAGGGAAATCAATAGAATTATTGACATAACTATGTATTTACTTACACATCTACTTACATACTCATCCTCACAGATATGCAGGTACTGTCATATTCTCTCAGATACATATCAAGCATCTCATGTACCCAGATCTCACTCAGTTAGGGAGACTTGCACAAAGCCAAACATCCAGTTATATATGCAGTTGTCTCCCACACAGCCTCTCATTTACCTATCTATAATACCATAGAGTCATTCACACACCCAGTCAGACAGCGACAGACACATTTACACATTAAGACACACAGTTAAATACCCCAACACTCACTAACACAGCCAGTCTGCAATCCATGCAGTCACTTACATACACATGTACAGACCCATAGTTACTAAGAGATTTAGTCATATGCTGATATAGTAACCTACATATCCAGTGACACACCAGCAGAGGGACTGATGCACTCATTCAGATATGCACTTAAGAACTGACACTACCAAGTCACCCATCCAGACAAGTATCTTTTTAACCATGTCTCAGGCCTGCTACTGCAGAGCCTGTGTGTGCATCTTTACTGCCAGGACGACTTGGCATTTAAATCCTCTGGCCAAGCCTTCAACTCCCCTTCTACTATGCATAAGTCACCCCTAAGGTAGGCTGTAGATAGCCCATAGGGCATGGTGCTATATGCTTCAAAGATAAGACATGTGCTTTGAAGGTTCAGTGAGTTACATGTGCACTTACAGACCCATACGTCCAGTCTCCCATACATAATTCAACTCACTTACCTATGTACAAAAGCATGGAGCCACTCGCACACCCAGTCAGACAGCGGCAGAGGCACTTTCACATTCACTCACACACCAACACAGCACTCATGTATCCAGCAGTAACAGAGCCAGCTGTGCACACAGTTACATACCTCAATATTCACTAACACAGGCAGTAAACAATCCTTACAGCCACTTACATACACATTTATAGACCCGTAGAGTTAATGAGAGATAGTCATATGCTAACATAGTTACTTACATATGCAATGGCACACCCACAGAGGGACTGATACACTCATTCAGATATGTACTGAAGAACTGACACTACCAAGTCACCCATTCACATAAGTGGCCCTTTAAACATGGCTTAGGCCTGCTACTGCAGAACCTGTTTGTGCAACTTTACTACAAGGTTGACTTGGCATTTAAAACCCCTTGCCAAGCCTTAAACTCCCTTCTACTACATATGCGTCACCCCTAAGGAAAGGTGTAGGTAGTCCATAGGGCAGGGTGCTACATGCTTAAAAAGAAAAATGTCTACAGTTTAAATTTACGTCTGGGTACGCTACATTGGCAACCTCTTCATCATTTGGAGAGGGTAAGAACAAAGTGCTAAGGATTTTATATCACCCAATGTCAACAATCTTAATCTCAATTTCACTGGGGAAATCAACAGACATAAGATATATTTTCTAGACCTGGAAGTATTTGTCACAGAAGGCAAACTAGAAAGCAAACTCCGTAGAAAAAGCATAGCCGGTAATTCTCTTTTGCGTGCGCCCAGCTGTCACCCAAGGCATTTGGTAGCTAGTATCCCCTAAGGCAAATTAATGCGGGCCAAAAGAAATTGCAGTTTACACGAACATATCAAGTCCAGTCAAAAGGACATGATAAATGGATTCACAGAAAGAAGATACGGCACGCCAATAATTACCACTGCACTGGAAAAGATGTAGAGCTTGCACAATAGGCATAAACACTAGGGAGTATTTTTCTCCCTTATCCCATTCACCTATTTCCATCACAGATAACTTCAACTGCAAAAGTGAGTTTGCAGTATATGTGTTAACGTGTAGTTGCAATTTGAGATACATAGGCAGCACAGTGTTGCAAACTGACAAACGCATACTACAATAGATGTGTGCCATAAAAAATAAGGATCTAACCTATCCAGTGGCCAGGCACTGTGCCGAAATCCATCAAAGTGATGTTACTCAAATGTCATATTATGTGATGGACACAATACCTTACAACATCAGAGGAGGGGACAAGGCAAAAGCCCTACGAAGATTAGAAAGCATGTATATCTTAAATCTCGATTCCCCAAATGGTTTAAGTATGGAAGAAGATTTACACAATTATTTATTGGGGGGACCTGTACCTTAAGTTCAAGCTGGCTGGAGATGGCTGTTGCTAGTGGTTAAGCTCTGAAATAAGTGTTAGAATACTGACAGAATAAGGAGGAATTACAAGATAGATTTAATATTTTTGCATTCTTATCTGCAATGACATGATATGATTTTATGGTATAACACACTCGGAGGTTCAATTCAAAACATTGATAGTAATATACTTTCTCCAATACAAGTGTATACTGATAGAGTTAAAACAAAAATAGAATATATTGGAAGGTAATAGTACTAATATGTTTCTAGTCAAAAGTGAGATACATTTATTTTATAATTGCAAAATTTCTCATATTGGAATTAGAAAAAAAAGAAAATGAAAGAGTATTTTGTTTATGTCAGTGCTTACCGTATAGTTTGAAACCTTCCTTCATGGCATAGTGTGATCAAGGTACCAGCTGTGGCCGAAACGCGTTACGGCGACCAAGCAACAGCAATAAATCGTTTGAGCATCCAAGGTGATCAGTGTTCAATATTGTGCACGGATGCGCTTGTTCACAAATTGATCTTATATAGTACATGGTGACAAGGAGCAAACGTGGGGGGAAAAAGAAGTACCAAGCAAACAAACAATTGTTAACTTATCGAAAAGACAGTTCACATTACAGGAAGAAAACATATTGGGACTCTCATTTTGCCCCACAGCACAATTTGACTACGCAAATGTGCGTATTGACCTGTACAAATATATAAGAAAAATGAAACTGATGTAAATACATCTCCTACATCTAGAAAAGGCGTGGCGCTACGGCCAGGGCGACTGACTCCGGAATCTGGGGATCACGGTTCGAGCCCCGGCGGCAGATTAGCCCAGCACCAAGTGACTCTTGCTTAATCTTCCCGATGGCCCCAGCGCCTAGAAACACTTACGGGTGATTGTCCGCGCTTCACAAATGTGGATTATTATTATTATCATTATTATTACACCCAACCAAACCAAAATCAACAACTGAAGAGACAGAAGGGGAAATCACCACTGGCATGGACATTGAGACAGTACTGTTCCTACATGAATTAGAATTTGAAAGCACAATGACAAGCCAGGTTGATATAATTAGGACACTGGAAGAGGCGAGAATAACACAAGTAGGCGCCCCCAGTAATATCCAACTTAAATCACGATTTATTCCCCAGACGGCATATGACACAATTGACACCTTCCATGATTTAATCATAAGTGATGTGAAAAAACTACAAACCAGGGGCACAGACTTAAGTAAGGAAAACATCAAACAAACCCAATGGAAAGCAATAATGGACCTAAAGAATGATGATGACCTGATCATAAAACCCTCGGATAAGGGAGGAAATATTGTATTGATGGACAGGAAACAGTACCAAAGAGAAGCGTGGAGACAACTCTCGAGCACAGAATGTTACAGGATTGTTACTCGATCAGTATATGAAAAAAGCATAACTGAATTTCACACAATCCTAGAGAAATGGCATGATAAAGGGATACTGAAAGATGTGGATTATAGATTCATTCTTTGTGAAGCACCAGAAATCCCCACTTTTTATCACTTGCCGAAAGTGCATAAATGTAAAAAGAACCCACCGGGTAGGCCAATCTTCTTTTGCCTGGATCACATCCCGAAGGACAAAAGAGGTGGGGACAGGGTTAAAAGGTTAAGGAAGCTACAGTCTAAATATATAATTGAGATGCAAACCAAGAGCCCCTCTGGACTGAATAATGAGGAGGAACTCTGGATACACATCTCATAAGAACATTAAAAAGAGCTATTGAGAGTCTGCACTGCTTATCACTACTTGTTATTCTATGTTCTAGAGATTTGCGGAGAACAAAGGGGGGGCGTACACTGAGAATATGGGTGGCAATTGTTGACAGTTGGGGTGTTTATAGTGTTTTATATACAGAGGGAATTACAAGTGTAAACAGGATGCAAATAGCCCATCTAGGGCTTAATAAGTGATGAGAGTTCGAAGATGACCACAATAATAGATCCCACCTAGAAAATAAATACAGAGATAAAATGTATAGCGAGAGCCGAATTATAAGATCTGAAGGCAACACAAAGGCACCCCAGATAAATGTCATTTCTGCCCATTCAGAGCGTGATGCTGTATATATTTGTAGAGATTGTACATACATATATCTAGAGAGATGAGAATTGTACATAGATTATGTATATATTTGTACAGACAAATGTAACAAAATGTGTATCCAACACGTATAATAAGGGTCACTAACAATGTAGATGAATTTGAAATGTATGAGGAAATAATACATTACAAGATGGCCACAACAAAAAATGTCAATAAGGTACTGCGAATCCCTTCTTTGCTTTCCAGGACAAAAATGAACTGCCTCCCCTTTCTATGTCGATGAACTTTATTGTTTTGTTTAAAAATGAATACAAATATGGACCCTACCGACATTGCCAAAGGTGTTTGTTTTGTTTGTGGCAAATAAATCTACTAAAATATACATCTCCTGGTGTGCGCCTCAATTACGGTCGGTGAGAGGGATCATCGAAGAGGAATATATCTATATATATATATATATATTCACTGAAAAAAACATAGGTTTCAGGAGCGTTATAGCTAGGAATTAGCATTTAAAAAACCTTAGAAATTCACTGAAAAAACCATAGGTTTCAGGGGCGTTATAGTTAGCTGGACTTTTCACTCGTACAAAACCATAGAAATTCTCCCGTTATAGTTAGTTCAGCTAACTATAACTCGCGCGCCCGCAATGCACTGCTGATGACGTCACATATTACATCACTCATGACATGGTCAGTGACATCACTGATGACATCACTGATGACATCTCAAATGACATCACTGATGACATCACTGATGACATCATCCAGTGAATGTGTGTTTTTCTGAAAATTACATATGTTTTATATATGTATATCTCAAGGTCGATGGAAGAATAAATGGGTATATAAGTGTCTAAATGGATGATTTGTTTTTGAAAAATTGATTGTATAACTGACTGATTAAGTGTATCTTAGTGAATGCATGGCTTAGTGAGTAATGTTTAAATATGTAAATATCTGTATCAGTCTCTCACTTTGTGTATAAGTGGCTGCATGGGTTGGTGAGTAGCTACATGAGTGTCTATATAGGTTATTAGTTGGTTTTTTGAGTATCAGTATGAGTGTCTGATGTCTGTATGGTTCGGTGGGGGGTATTACGTAGTGCATAGGTGCATGAATGAGTGACTTACTGTTTGTATGTGTTGCAGACAGCATGTGTGCAGGACTGTATGGGTGGATGAGTGTGTGCATGGGTGTGTTAGTGAGTGAATGACTGTCTCAATAGTGTCTCTATGAGTAACTACATATGTTTTAAACTAGGATATGTGACTATTGGTGTATATAAGTGAGTATATGTGAGAGTGAGAGATTGAAAGAGTTCCTGTATGAATAAGTATGTGTTTCTATAAGTGATTGTTAAAAAGACTAAGTATGTGTATGTGTAAGTTTCTGTAGAAGTAAGTGTGGTGGTGTGTGTATAACTGTATATGCAGGTAAATGGATGTTTGATTCTTTATTAGCATGAGTGACTATGTGTGTGAGTAACTTTATGGATGAGTGGCGCTGTGTAACAGGATGTATAGGTGTATGAGTACATATGATGAGTGAGTACATGTATGAGTGACTGTATAGGACTGTTGGTGAATGAGTGGATGTGGATGTGGTTCTTACAATTACTGAATAGGTTGTTGTAACTGGTATTGGTATGTCCATTGTTTTGAAAATTTTAATTTCTATTTTTGAATGTGTGTATCAAAGGTTATATTAGGGGGAGAGGAGGTCTGCCACTCTATCACAAGGATGATGTCATGAGTGATGTCATCAGTGATGTCATGAGTGATGTCACTGACCATGTCATGAGTGATGTAATATGTGACGTCATCAGCAGTGCATTGGAGGCGCGCGAGTTATAGTTAGCTGAACTAACTATAACGGGGGAATTTCTATGGTTTTGTACGAGTGAAAAGTCTTTCTAATTTATTAGCCCTGGGGACCCCATCCCCCAGGGCCTGCACCCTAATTTTTTTTGTTGAAAAAAATTAATTTGGCCCTCCCAAGGCCTTAATCGGCCCCGGGGATCCCAACCCCCAGGTCATGGCCTTTTTTTTATTTTTTTATTCTTTAGGAGGGGGCCTGTGTTGCCCCCCTCCTCAGGCCACTTATGGCCCCGGGGACCCCATCCCCCGGGGCCGGCCTTTGTTTTTTATTTATTTTTTTAAATATATTTATAGAAACACCTAGGACATGCTGGACAAACCGTATGTACCTATCACCATGACGATTTGCGTGATATTCATTAAAAGGCGACTATGCATACAATGAATCCACGTAGAATGTATTCACACCGCTAGTGAAGCTCTGACATTTCTGACACCCTACCGTGCCTCATCCCGGCGCCCCCGCTGGTGGGTACTCTCTAAGTAGACACCCTTGTCATTTATTTATACAAACATGGGTAGCTATTGACGGGCACATTTAATACACATGCACACCAAGCCATTCAAAGGGGATTCGACAAAAATTCGACCAAACTATGCAAGAAACCCCCTCACGGTTAATAAAACACACATCCACCGCCGGATGTGTAATACTTTTTATTTTACTCTCTGGAAAGGAGACAAACCTCACTTGAGAGTCACAGCGTGCTCCTGGCTGAGCCCAATGCTGTGTTACACCCACCAGTGCCAGCCGAGTGCCACACACCTCTGTGTTGTATTCCACCAGCTAGTGCGTATGCTATGACACTCTCTGGCCCATGTGCACTGTAACACCACCCCGTGAATGTCATGCCACACTTGCCTTCGCACGGGTTATATTGCCCCATCTAATGTGCTTCCTCGATGCCTATGTTATAAAGCACAGCGCTATGCCATACATATTACAATCTGGGATCCATATCTTTGTCACAGTGCATATGCAATGTTACACTACCCAGCACATATTTTATATTACAACTTTAGAGACTACTTAGGTTACACAACACTGCCCTGTGCATATTACACTCCAAGGCGCATATCACATAGCAAGCGCTAGTGCCTGTGCTATCTCGCGCTCTCCAATGAATCTGTCATTGCGCACAATGTATTGCATATTATATTTCACGCCCCGGTTCATCTTATATCACACTTTTTGGTGCATAGTTTATACCATATGTTATGTTAAATAATTTATAAAGCGCAACGGTTACCCTAGGGTGTCCTGGCGCATATACTATATCTAGTTTTCATTTTCAATCGTGCTCTCAGGACTATGTTCTATATAACACTGCGTCCACCTACCCTTTTCACGGGCATTACATTTTGCGATGGGGGGTGGAGGGTCAGGGGATGTTTCTGCCAAGTGAGCCCGGAGTCACAGTCCCAAACGTCCTCTTCTTCCTGAATAAAAGTGAGATTATGCTGCATACTTGTTCATATTTTAAGTAGCTCACACAGACACACATTTTAAAAACAATAAAGTTCCTAATACCCACCTTCTATGAACAGTTAGCTTGCTGCCCCATCCACCTCCTCCCTATCCTCTGTTGTCTGAATCCATGGACTAGCCTCCTCCCTCCTGCCATGCATGGTCTGATGTGCTGCCACTGCCCTGCATTTAGCATGATGTACCAGTCCACTCATCCTGCCCTCCATTGCCCAATTCTATGGCCCATCATTGACCTCCTGCTTAGCCTCTGTGCTTTGCTTGCTGCCCCTATTCTCCTTCCTCCTGCCCTCCGATGTCTTTGTGCATGCCCCTGCTCCATCCTTTTTGACCACCATGTTCCATGGACCTGCCACTCCTATCTACTCTGAGTGTTCTGTTGAGCTGCCACTCCCCTACCACCTGTCTAGCATTGTCAGATGACTGTAACCTGTCCCTGCCACCTCCACCCTGCCTGTCCACATGCCATGCCCCTATCCCCTTCCTCCTGTCCTCCATGGTCCATTTTACTGCCGCACCCTTCTGCCCTCCCTGGTCTGTTGTGCTGCAACTGCTCCTCCTGCCTGCCCCGCGCGGTCTGTTGTGAGGCCCCTTCCCCTGAACTCTCTTGTCTGTGCCCAGGTCCTGACCCTCCCTTCTATCCTCCATGGTCCTTTGTGCATGCCCCTGCACCCTCCTTCTTGCCCATCATAGCCATTGTGCTGCCACTAACCCTCCCGCTTGCCATGCATGGTCTTCTGTGCTGCCATGGCCCCTCCCACCTTCCCTGTGTGGTCAGCTAGCTGCTCCTGACCCCCTCCCACCTTCACTCCATGGTCTGTGTGTATGCCATCATAGTCTCACTGTTGCTCTCCATGGTGTGTCTTGTTTCTAGTGCCCATCCTGCCTGACCTCCATGGTCATCTTGCTGCTCCTGCCCTGCCCCCTTGCCCCCAGCCCTCTGTTTCCATGTGCAGACCCCTATTCCCTCCCTCCTGGCTTGTCGGTTCCATTGTAATGCCCCTGATCCGTCCCTCCTGCCCTTTATGGTCTGTTATGCTGCAGCTTTCTCTCCTGTCTGTCCATTATGGTCAGCTAGCTACCATTGCCTCTTCCCCTCTGTTGTCTTTTGTCCATGTGCATGGTCCTGTCCCCTCCCTATTGCTTTCTATGGATTGTTGTGCTGCACTCCCGTCCCGCATGTCCTGTGTGGTGTATTGTGCTGCTGCAAACCCTGATGCCTGCCCTGTAGGGTCAGTTTGGTGCACCTCTCAATGTCCCTCCTGTCCTCTGTTATCCGAGTCCATGTCCCTACCCCAATTCCTCCTGCCTACCATGATCCAATGTACCATACTTGAGAACATTTTGAACTTGGTAAGAGGGAGATTTTGAAATAAAACTGGGGTATAGATTTTCCCCTTTGAGTTACATTGAAAAAGAGAAGATTGTAGACAGGAAACAGATCAAGTAAAGCCCATTTGAGCTTAAAAACATTGGACGTTTCCTGGCTGAAACGGGTCTGTTGGCATGTATGGTTGTATGACCACTGCCTCTTCCTTCTGCCCACAATGGTCTATTATATTGCCACAGCCTCTCTTGCCAGTCCTGTATTGTTGGTTTGTTGCCCCTGCCCCCCTTTCCACTGCCCTCCATAGTCTGATGTGCTGCCACTGCCCTTCCTGCCTGCCTAGTGTGGTCAAATTGTTGCCTCTGCACTCTCCTACCTGCCTTCAATTTTCAGAGTCCGTGCCCCTGGCCTCTGCCTCTCAACAGTATCCCAATGAACAACTAGATTGCTAACATTCTATATTTATTACAAAAGTGTGGAATGCCTGACGTCATCTTGATGTAATCAAAACTGTAATGCCTAGAGCATTTCCTTTAGAAATTACATATATGAGAGGGTCTTATGTGCATCAAAATTATGGTTAGTGCTCTAAAAAACTAAAATGAGGACATATTTTCTGAGTTTTCAAATAGCGACAAAGAACTTTTAAATTATTTGTAATCTTAGTTATTTTATCCAGTTGACCACTTGATTAAATGTTGCATCCAAGGGGAGAGGGTGTGGTGTTACTTACAGAGCTGCAGACTTTGCAACTGGGGAACCAGGTTGGAGTTTCTGCTTCAGCTCAACATTCTGTGATTCTGGTCAAATCACTTAATCTCCCCATGTCTACAACCAAAATGAATTTGATCTTGTGTGATGTAACCAATGTTCATATAAAGCACTCCAATACCTGACAAGTCTGCACTATATAAAACTGCAAATACACAAAAAATAAGTGTTTTGCACACTTCTGTCATTGGGCTACATTTGGGCTATATCTGGGTAATATTTGGGCTACATTTGGGCTCTTTTGTCTTTGGTGGCCATTTTAGGAGATTTATTTGTTATGAAGTTTCCTAATTTCCTCATTTACTGCAGTCTCCTCAGTAGGAAATGCTTTCAGTTTTTTACTTTGATTCCATCAAGAAGGTATTCAGATATGTCACACATTTGCCATAAATTCTGAATGGTAGCACTCTAGTTGCTCATTAGATCACTGTAGTAAAGCTACTGCTCACCACGAAAGTCTGCTGCTAGTATTAGAAGTGCATGTTTCAGTCTGCATATCAGAATGTTTTAATGAAATAGAAGAGGATTTGAGAAGTCACTCAAAATGTGCCCTAATTTTTCTTTCTTCAGCACTAATCATAATTTCTATGGCAAAATGAACCCCCTCATTGTGTTCCGTTTTAAATTAAATGTTTTAAGTGTTACCAGTTTATTCTAATCAAGATGGCTTCAGGTGTGCCATACTTTTGTCATAAGTAAGACAGTAAGCGCTCTAGTTGTTCTTAAGAACACTCTGGGACATTCTGTCATTGGGCTATACTTGGGCTACATCTGGGTGATATTTGGGCTACATTTGGGCTCTTTTGTCTCTGGTGGCCATCTTGGGAGATTTATTTGTTATGAAGTTTCCTAATTTCCTCATTTACTGCAGTCTCCTCAGTAGGAAATACTTTCAGTTTTTTACTTTGAGTCCATCAAGAAGGCATTCAGATGTGTCACACATTTTCCATAAATTCTGAATGTTAGCACTCTAGCTGCTCATTAGATCACTGTAGTAAAGCTACTGCTCACCAGGCAAGTCTGCTGCTGGTATTCAAAGTGCATGTTTCAGTCTGCATGTCAGAATGTTTTTATGAAATAAAAGAGGATTTCAGAAGTCAAAATGTGCCCTAGTTTTTCTTTCTGCAGCACTAATCATAATTTATATGGCAAAATGAACCCCCTCATTTTGTTCCTTTGTAAATTAAATGTTTTAAGTGTTACCACTTTATTCCAATCAAGATGGCTTCAGGTGTGCCATACTTTTGTCATAAGTAAGACTGTTAGCGCTCTAGTTGTTCTTTAGAGCACTCTGGGAAGCTGCAGTAGAACACAAAGGAATCAACTGACAGTCTCTGCCCTTGTTGGATGTACATGTTTTACTGAGAATGTCAGACTTCATTCTTACATGACTGAGAAAGATAATGTGAATTTACAGAAAATATGCTCTCAGTTTAGCTTATAGATCACCTTCCAAACCTCTGTGGGAAAAGTATGAGAAAATATTTTTCTCTCAAACATGGTTCGTGATATCACAGCAGAAGGCTTTTTCACATGGTGAAATCACCTTAGAACATACCACAATTCCTAAAATGAGTATGGTACCATCAACAAATGATTTATAATGTAACTAAAGTCTTAAAACCTTCTATTAACTGCAATGCTTTTTAATGAGGTGCTATCATGTATATTGGTCCCAAGATGGCTGCCAACACTTCTTGGATGAAGTACTGACAGCCAATCAGATCTCACGATGGGATGTGTGGTTAGGCTCCGCCCAGATATGTATGTGATTTTACTTTTGATTTTCTCAGGAACTACTGAACAGGTTGACACCATATATGCAAAAGGCACATGCCTGACCTGAGGACTACCTCTTTGCCAAATTTGAAGTAATTCTGTTCAGCCGTTCGGGCTGTACCTTGGACTAAAGGTCCCTATGGAAAATTGCATGGGGAAAACACGTTTTGGGACCCCCCTTTTTTCTCAGCCCCCGCTTGACGAATCCCCCCGAGACTTTCAGGGTAGGAGCGGAGCGGAGCGCCCCACCTATTTTGAAAATTTCACGAGGATTCGTCAACCGGCGCCAAAGTTATTCCAAATAGAATGTTGCAGATTTCCTATGGAAACACGGTCCTAACTATAACTATCTACTGGCGCCCGCCACTAGATAATATATATATATATATATATATATATACCCAAATCAACTCCTTCCTGTTCCGCCAGTCTTACTCGGGCAAAAAGAGAGAGCGTGGACCACCGTGGCTTGTCAGCTGTATTTTATTTGAACTCTCCAAGTAATGCAGCAGCCATGACGCGTTTCGTCCCTCGCAGGGGACTTGATCACTTGAAAAAAAACAAAGGTTACTGGGACGTGTAGTTAGGAAACTTAATTTAAAAAATCCTTCAAAATTCACTGAAAAAATAGAGGTTATGGTAACGTTTTAGTTAGGCTCATATTATATGCGCACAAAACCATAGAACTTTAGCAGTTATAGTTGCCTGAGTTCATTAAAACGTATGCCCCTGGAATGCACTACTTATGATTTCACATATTACATCATTCATGACATTGCCGGTAACCTCACTAACGGCACCTCAAGTGACATCACTGATGACATCATGCATAGAACCACTCACATATCCACTCACACACCCAAACAACCACTCATACACCCACTCACACACCCATATGCCCATACAACCACTCGCAGAGCCACTCACTTACCCATACACCTACTCACACACCCACTTATTCACCATACAGCTACTCAAACACCCACTTGTACACCCATGCAGCCACTCCCACTCTCACTCGCACATCAATGCAGTCACACACACATGGAAAACAGCAGCGGCTCATGCAGGTAACAGCGGTGTTGCAGTGGGGCCAGGTGGGGGGATTTTGACAGATGACGACGATGGAAAATGAATTATTTATTTAATTCTGCCTCCTGGTCATCTATTGAATCCACCCCAACCCTGCCCCACTCCTTTTACCTGCATGGGCAGCTCCTGACAGATGCACACAGTCATACAGCCACTCGTGTGATATAAAAATGGTATCACTCATTAGTAGTACACACAGTATAATAATTTAATTTTTGTAGTACCTTAGTATATATGTTTAACCCACATAAACCTTTAGAAAACACTCATGATCATCAGTGATGTCATTTGAGATGTCATGACACTTTAAAGAGGGTAATCAGCTGCTCTAAAAGAAAAAGCTTCAATGGTTTGGAGAATGGAAGCTTTCATTCGGAAACCAGTGAGCATCTTCAATGGGACTATTCCACCACCCCGTGGGACACAGGAGCTGAGGAAGGAGTAGACCAAGGTTTTCAGGACAATGAGTCAAGGGCTTCTGCTAGTAAATCTGAATCCGCCCCTTCCATAGGTTTAATATATGCTACACTCAAGGCAATGCAGGTAGAGGCTCGCCAGGAGCATAAAAGAGCACAACTTGCGACTAGAAAAATACCTGCTGATTGCAAACCCAAGGAGAGTGTCTGTATAAGCCTAAGGACCAGGGTCGGACTAGCCGTAGTGAGCACCGGGCATTTCCCCGGTGGGCCGCCAGGGTGGGGGCCAGTTTTGGGCCCCTGGGGGCTGTTTTTGTTACTTTGAAAAGATAGGCATTTTCTGCAGGAACTTGTGAAACACTCCACTGGGCAACAAAGAGGAAAATAACAAACTATGTTGTTTCCATAACTGAGCATGTGATGTGCACTCTATTCTATGTCCCTTCAGTACAGTGGCAGTCCAGTGAATACTAGAAAAATTCAGGGTGCTATTCCTAAGACAACAAAAGCTTGCACCGAAATTGTAGCACAAACTACTGCTTTGGAGGAGGGGGTGGTGGGGCTTGAGGCTGGCTTAGAAAGCCCAGAGCAAAAAAACACTGCAAATGATGCCAGAATGATGGATATATTATGGAAACTTGAAGAGGTCAAAAATAGGCAGCGAAGAAACAACCTACGACTGCTAGGCATAGAGGAAAAAGCCAAAGGGAATGATATAGGTGGATTTGTGCTGAAACTTTTTAAAACCGCCTTTCCTGAATTATCACACTGGAACTGGGAAGCTGAGATTCAGCGTGTACACAGATTTCCTTTGATGTTAAAAAATAACTCTGGCCCTAACCTCAAACCCCGTGCAATTTTAATTTTTTGGGGAAATATTTTATTGCGCCAGGCGGTATTTGAAAAAGCAAGACCAGATGCAAGGAAAACAGCGGAGGGGCAGACATTTTTTGTATGGCCGGATTTCTGCCACACAACAGTAGAAAGTAGATGGTGGTTGCGGCAGATGATTAGCCCCTTTCAAAAACTTGGCTGTGAAGTGTATCTAATGAACCCTGCACGGTTGAAAGTTATTTGTCATGGAAAGGTTATATTGTTCACCTCCGAGATTCAGGCTCAGAATTACTTGCAGGAATTAACTGATGGCTGATCAAGCCTGTGATCAAAAAGATATGAGCATACTCTTTATTGGGCTCTATTTGTGTTGGGTTTTTAGGTACATTGGGAAGTGACAGGGGTGCACAGTGGAACGCAGGAGGCATCACAAAGGTCTGAGGACCTTTCTTGCCTCAGTGAGGGGTTGGGGTGGTGGGGGTGGATCCAATTTGGTATAAGAGGGATTTCATACAGTGTTGTTCTTGATTGTTTAGATGTGTTATGTTTTGATCTCAACGGCTCTAATCTATCTAGGTCTGTCTTCTAGTTCTAATGGGGAGAATTAGGATAGCATCTATTAATATTTGCGTATTGAATGATCCTGTAAAAAGGCGTAGGATAAGCGAGGATGTTCGGATCTTGAGGGCAGATATTATCTGTCTTCAAGAGACACATATAGAAGCAGGAAGAAGTAAAATTATAAATTTGGATGGGTATCAATTAATCTAATAGACGACGCAAGAAGTTAGAACTAAAGGAGTCGCAATACTTGCACGGCGGGGTATAGCTAATTTTTCACGATCTCTCTCCAATAAATTTGGTAGATGGGTAATTGTACAATTCTTAATCGATAATAATTCGTTTATATTATGCTCTGTTTTCGGACTGGTATTAGATGACCCTGAAATGTTTAATTGGCTGAGTTTAGAATTGGTGGGTTGGCCACTTCCAATTATATTATGTGGTGATTTTAATATAAATGTGGGCTGTTCGCTATCTAATCATCCCAGAGATAGGGTATCAGGGGCGGAAACCAAATGTTTATAAGTCTCTATCCCAATTAAAGGAGCTGCATGGACTAGTAGATATATGGGCACAATTGGAGGGAAATGATTCAGGGTTCACCTATTTTTCCGCCCCTCATAGGACTCATACAAGACTCGATTCTTTTTTTTATTTCTCAATGTATGGTTCAGGGTAGTGAGATTACAAAATTTCCAAGAGTCATGTCCAACCATAATCCCCTGGTACTTGAAGTTAATATTAAACGTAAGATTCAAGCAAATAGCTGGACTTTTAATAGGGCTTTGTTAAACAACATCTCTTATATTTATTATATGGGAAAGTGGATCCCTAGGTTTATAGAGGAGAATTTGAGAAGCACGAATATCCAAAATGTTTGGGACACCCTCAAAGCAGGGAGAGATGGCCAAATTTGGTTAGGAGACCCAAAAGAAAGAGAAGAATAAGATTAAGGAACTGTATAATGTGCTGGGAAAGGGTGGGATTAATCTTGCTAAGGTTTTATCTGAGGGCAGGGAGGCCGAAATTGGACAAACGGAGATTACAATTGCTAAATCGGCCATAACTGAAATCTCACTTGCCAAATCAGCTGGCAGATATCTAGCCTGGCAATCTAAACTTTATGAGAGCAATGAAAGGGTGGGTCATATGTTGGCTGTTCGAGCTAGATAAAAGGAGGCACAAACACGCATTACAAGAATCTTAGACCCTGACATTGGTTTAGTAAACGATTCAGGAGCAATTCTCTTGGCATTTCAAAACTTTTATCAACAGCTATAGTCGGAAGAATAAAATGAGAATGGCGGGATCCAAACCGATATGGAGAGGTTTCTCAGTGAGATTAAATTAGATCAACTGACTTCTTTGGATCAAAATATGCTAGATGCTCCGATTAAGCTGGAAGAAATACAAACGGCTATGGAATCTCTTCCGACTGGTAAAGCGGTCGGGACCGATTCCTTACCAGGAGAATTTTATAAGATTTTTTGGACCCAACTGATGCTAATATTGTTTGAGATGTTCAGCTTAGTGCAGAGTGGGGATGCACCTCCAGAATCTTGGAAAACAGCTAAGATTGTAACATTTCTGAAAAAAGGTAAAATGGCAACTGACCCTGGGTCATATAGACCCATCACATTGATCAACAGTGACACAAAAATCTATTCTAAGATTCTTGCAAATAGATTAGCGTCAGTTATTAAAAAAATAGTATCTCCCCAGCAACATGGCTTCATCCCCGGCCGGGAAACTATTGATCATATTCGTCGGACAATAGCCCTATTTGATTATACCAAGGTTACAGGAGACCCTATGGCCTTAATTCTGCTGGACGCAGACAAGGCCTTCGATAGGAAGAAGCTGAAGACCTGGCTGTTCGAGCAGTAGCGGCACCCCCCCTCCCCCCCCCCCCCAGCGCCTTGAGACCCTACGGGTATGTAGCGCGCTTTACAAGTGTCACTGATTGATTGATTGATTGATTGATAGGGTCTCCTGGCCTTTTCTGTGGGCTGTTATGAAACAAAATGATATAGGGGAAGGATTTATAAAAGCTATTCAGAGCCTGTATAAAGATCCGACTGCTAGAATAGTATTGATGGGAGCTCATTCGAGGATAATTAATATAGCTTGTGGCACGAGACAAGAATGCCCGTGCTCTCCTCTATTATTTGCCATTTATATTGATCCTTTAATTAGGAAAATTGTGGAAGATCAAAGAATTCATTTCAAATTTACGATTGGGCATCAGCTCTGAAACAGATGGTTGATTTGCTGAAAGGGGGTAATTTGGAATGTGGGGAAATATCAATTTATCATTTAATATATGGGGCAGAAGCTAGAGGACTCCTTATGCGTCATATAAATTATGTCTACTTCAAGAGGGTAAAATTCAAGGTTTTGCTTGGTGTTTTCAGGATCTGGACTGCCGTCAGGAAAAAGTTCTTGAACGGGCGGATACATATATACTCCCCTCTCGATAACAATAAATTACTTCTGGAGATGTATCAAGACACATATTTTAAATACTGGAATGAGAAAGGAAATCTGGTTATAGACGATCTTACATTCAATACTGAAATACTTAGATTCAAGATAATTAAAGAGAAATTTGGAATCGAGAATAAGCATTTTTTTAAAAAATATTTGCAGATAAGGGATTTACTAAAAAACTTACCTCTTCGAATAAAATTCCTTTGTTAGATTTGATCCTAGGGGGCCAATCTACAATGTCCACTTTATATAAACTTATAAACGAAAGGATGGGCGATGATTTATTAAAGCATTTTGACAGATGGAAAACGATGTTGCAAGCAGGGCAGGGAGAGTGTGAAGACTCCCTCTTGTTTAGTCAAACGGCATGTATATCACCAAGTCTTCAAGTACAATGTTATAAGACATGGTGTTACATATATATAACTCGTGCTCATATCCATAGATGGGGAGGGATCTCGGGGATACACTGCGCTTGGTGTGGGTTGCTGGCAGCAGAAAGCACACATATGTTCGTCACCTGCCGTAGCCTTTCTCAACTGCTGGTTAAAATCGAACAACATCTTGAATCTTTATTGGGAAATTTGGTTGTATTGACTCCCCAGGTCATTGTACTAGGGATTAGCAATCAGGAAATGGAGGAACCCGATCGGAAACTGGTTTATGTCACAATGGCAGTATTGTGGCTCTGCCTTGCCAGTGTTTGGCTTGATCAGAATCCTCCTTCCATTCATGTTCGGTTTGGCAAGTTGCTGTTTATTTATAATTGGGAGCTCTCTGTGTTTATGTGAAGGGGAGACAGGGCAAGATTAAGAGGGGAAAGGATATGGGAACCTCTAACCAAATGTTTAAATAAGGATTAATTGGTTATTTTGATGTGAATAACCCCTTTGTTTTCCTTTGTTTTTCAATCTTCTTTTTTTTCTATTTTGGTATTATCTATTACTGTAGGGATCCACCTGGGGGGGTGGGGGGATAAAACTAGATACCTGGATATCAGGTATATCTTTTCTGTGTTATGTAAACTTGTATAATATGTTATTTGTTCTGATGTCCTAATAAAATATTTTTTTTAAAAAGAGATGTCATGAGTGATTTCACTGACCATGTCATGAGTGATGTAATATGTGAGGCCGTAAGCAGTGCATTGCGTGGGCAAAGGTAATAGTTAGCTCAGGTAACTATAACTGGTGAATTACTATGCTTTTGTGCAAGTATAATCTGAGACTAACTATAACATCCCTGTAACCTTTGTTTTAATGAGTGAATATATATATATATATATATATATATATATATATATATATATAAATATATATATGCGCGCTCGTTCCTTCTCCCCTTTCACGATCTGGAAAAGCACGCGCAGGGGTCTTTAATTCGATAGAGTTTTTAATCCATGCAGTCCATAAATAACATGACGCGTTCCGGCTACTGGCTTTTTCCAATGTTACAAAATCAGGCGCCAACCATCGACATTTTAAAATCATCCATATCCGGTCACATGATGCAAGTCAAAGCGACATCGAAATTGACAAGGGACCATACTCTTTCTGTTCTAATACAGGCGCCATCTTGGAACATATATAAGGTGCTTTAAATCACAATGTCAGACGCTAAATAGGCCTAGCGATGTAAGTACTATATAATACTTTTCATTAGACATATTGTATAATGGAAACAAGACATTCTCATGATTTAAATAAATAAATTGCGCTAATAACAATTCAGCCGTGTATCGGCATATCTGCGCAAACATCACCTATAATATCAAGATCAGGGCGTATCTGTAATACCATCATGCCGTGTATCGGCAAAGTCCCTTTCTATGTTTATTTGATTGCATGCATCAGAGGACCAACAAATTCATAAATCACATGGCATGTTTACAATACTAACCTACACAAATTAAATCAAAGATGTCTTTCTTCTAAATCTTACCCAGAAAACCTTAAAATTCCTAATAGCATATTGGTCACAGATTTAATCCCCCAAATGTACAGCTAATTCTTCCCCTATATTCATTCCCTTAGGGGTCTTCGTTTCTAGGTCGATTATGTACCTGGATTCAAGTCTACGCAACTTTCTAATCCTGTCCCCACCTCTGATGTTGGCGGCAATCATATCTAAACCATAATAACGCAACAGATCCCTGTTACTGTTATGTTTGTCTGCATAATGCCTTGCGACAGGGTAGGTCTCATCTTTTTTGGCTCTCGCCCTCATATGCTCCAATACCCGTATCTTTATAGAGTGTATGGTGCTACCGATATATTTCAATCCGCAAGTGCATTCCAGGCAATATACTACATAAGAAGTATTGCATGTGATGAATTTCTTTATGGTTCTAGATATCTTTAGGTTTGTAACTTCATATGTAAGAGTTCTTATACTTCCTATACAAGCCTTACATCTGCCGCATGGGTAAAATCCCCTAAGCTCCCTTAAGGTCCCGCTGACACTTGGTCTAGTATAGAAGTGGCTTTGGACTAGACTATCCCTCAATGATCTGGCCTTTCTGAATGTTATTAGAGGTGCGGCTGGAATGTCTGAACCTATCACATTGTCAGTTTTCAATATATGCCAATTTTTTTTCATGATTTGTCTTAGGTCATTGGCTTCATTGGAAAAAGTAGTTATCATCCTGAACTTATTGTCTTCTGTCTTTATGTTCTTATCCTTCTCCTCATTTAACAGGAGTGTTTCCCTTGGTATGTTGTTAACCCTATTAAGAGTTACTTCTAGGAAATCCCTATTATAACCCCTAATGGCAAATGTATTCAGACTGGCCTTGGCTGCTTATTCAAAATCCGAATTCTTTGTGCTATTACGCTTTAATCTTAAGAATTCACCATACGGAATACTTCTGACCAGCCTAGTTGGATGATTGCTGGCCGCATGTAGTACGGAATTCCCTGCTGTGGGTTTTCGGTATAGTGACACATTAGGTTTGTTGTCTATGATGGTTATCTTTAAATCTAGTAAGTTTACCGTGTTGGAGCTAACCTCACCACTAAACTCTAAATTGACCTTGTTGAGATTCAGACCAGCAATGAGCTCATTAGCTGACTCTATGGAGCCATTCCACACAATGCACAGATCATCAATATAACAGTACCAGGAAACCACCCTACTCATATCATTCGTTCCCTGTGCTTTGGACACCTGCTCCTCCCACCAGCCTACGAACAAGTTTGCATAGCTGGGGGCAAAGAAGGTGCCCATCGCAGTACCAGAGATCTGTTGGTAATAATCATCACCAAATACAAAGATGTTGTTTGTCAAACAAAATTCCGTGAATTGTAAAATCATTTTGTTATGTTCTGTAAACTTCAAAGATTTTTTATTCAGAAAATGTGCCACCGCTTCCAGACCATGCCCATGATTTATACGGGAATTGAGACTTGTAATGTCCAGGACAATTAATTTATATTCTGAATTCCATGATTGATTTTCAATTCGGTTCAGAAAGTCTTGCGAGTCTTTAATGTATGCTGGTAGTTCTTTTACAAATGCAAATAGGAAAAAATCAACAAAAATTGATAAATGTTCCATAAGTCCCCCTTGTGAGGAGACAATCGGTCTGCCCGGAGGTTTTTCACAGTCTTTATGTATCTTCGGAATGTGGTAAAAAGTAGGTACCACAGGATTTAAGCAACGAAGAAAAAGGAATTTGTCCATATTTAACATAGATCTGTCAAACCACATCTTAATAAGATCATGATATCTTTGGACACTTTCCAAATAGGTATTCTTATCGGTTTTTCGATAATTGTTACTGTCCGATAACTGTCTTTGTGCTTCTATGTTGTAATCTTCTCTCGTTTGGAGAACTATATTGCCTCCTTTGTCTGAGGGTTTACATATGATCTCAGTTACATCACATAGATTCTTGATCGCTTCTCGTTGTTCTTTCGTTATGTTCTGGGTTTTACAGCCCATTTGTCGTTTTCTTAGTGCCTGAAGATCTTTAGTCACTGCCTCAGAAAAGACATCGATCGCATCTAGAGATAATTGAGGTAAAAACTGGGAGGTGGGTTTAAACGGACTCTCATCCCTTACTTGTTCAAAACCCAGTTGTACTGTTCTTTGAACCTGATCTAATGTGGGATTAGTATATTGCTGGTTGTCGAGTCTGAGTGATTGCATCACCTTAGGGAACCACTGATATGAGTAGGGTGGTTTCCTGGTACCGTTATATTGATGATCTGTGCATTGTGTGGAAGGGCTCAATAGAGTCAGCTAATGAGCTCATTGCTGGTCTGAAGCTCAACAAGGTCAATTTAGAGTTTAGTGGTGAGGTTAGCTCCAACACAGTAAACTTCAAAGATTTAAAGATAACCATCATAGACAACAAACCTAATGTGTCACTATACCGAAAACCCACAGCAGGGAATTCCGTACTACATGCGGCCAGCAATCATCCAACTAGGCTGGTCAGAAGTATTCCGTATGGTGGATTCTTAAGATTAAAGCGTAATAGCACAAGGAATTCGGATTTTGAATTAGCAGCCAAGGCCAGTCTGAATTGATTTGCCATTAGGGGTTATAATAGGGATTTCCTAGAAGTAACTAATAATAGGGTTAACAGCATACCAAGGGAAACACTCCTGTTAAATGAGGAGAAGGATAAGAACATAAAGACAGAAGACAATAAGTTCAGGATGATAACTACTTTTTCCAATGAAGCCAATGACCTAAGACAAATCATGAAAAAGAATTGGCATATATTGAAAACTGACAATGTGATAGGTTCAGACATTCCAGCCACACCTCTAATAACATTCAGAAAGGCCAGATCATTGAGGGATAGTCTAGTCCAAAGCCACTTCTATACTAGACCAAGTGTCAGTGGGACCTTAAGGGAGTTTAGGGGATTTTACCCATGCGGGAGATGTAAGGCCTGTATAGGAAGTAGAAGAACTCTTACATATCAAGTTACAAACCTAAAGATATCTAGAACCATAAAGAAATTCATCACATGCAATACTACTTATGTAGTATATTGCCTGGAATGCCCTTGCGGATTGAAATACATCGGTAGCACCATACACCCTATAAAGATACGGGTATTGGAGCATATGAGGGCGATAGCCAAAAAAGATGAGACCTACCCTGTCGCAAGGCATTATGCAGACAAACATAACAGTAACAGGGATCTGTTGCGTTATTATGGTTTAGATATGATTGCCGCCAACATCAGAGGTGGGGACAGGAATAGAAAGTTGCATAGACTTGAATCCAGGTACATTATCGACCTAGAAACGAAGACCCCTAAGGGAATGAATATAGGGGAAGAATTAGCTGTACATTAGGGGGATTAAATCTGTGACCAATATGCTATTAGGAATTTTAAGGTTTTCTGGGTAAGATTTAGAAGAAAGACATCTTTGATTTAATTTGTGTAGGTTAGTATTGTAAACATGCCATGTGATTTATGAATTTGTTGGTCCTCTGATGCATGCAATCAAATAAACATAGAAAGGGACTTTGCCGATACACGGCATGATGGTATTACAGATACGCCCTGATCGTGATATTATAGGTGATGTTTGCACGGATATGCCGATACACGGCTGAATTGTTATTAGCGCAATTTATTTATTTAAATCATGAGAATGTCTTGTTTCCATTATACAATATGTCTAATGAAAATCATTGAAAGTATTATATAGTACTTACATCGCTAGGCCTATTTAGCGTCTGACATTGTGATTTAAAGCACCTTATATATGTTCCAAGATGGCGCCGTATTAGAACAGAAAGAGTATGCTCCCTTGTCAATTTCGATGTCGCTTTGACTTGCATCATGTGACCGGATATGGATGATTTTAAAATGTCGATGGTTGGCGCCTGATTTTGTAACATTGGAAAAAGGCAGTAGCCGAAACGCGTCATGTTATTTATGGACTGCATGGATTAAAAACTCTATCGAATTAAAGACCCCTGCGAGTGCTTTTTCAGATCGTGAAAGGGGAGAAGGAACGAGCGCGCATATTGTACGCGGTTGCACCTCCGCGTTACAGCACCCGTCCGGGAGTGCGTTGGTTTGAGGTGCAGTGGAGCAGGATAAATATATATTGAGGGCATTTACTGTTGATATTTCCTTTGTTCTAATACTGATTCTCGTATATGTAACCATTCCAAGATGTCCGCCCCATTAGATTAATATGACGGGAAAGCTGTGTTGATGTCCCTTTTCACTGTTCATCTTTGCAAAACTTTATCAATCCTTGTGTGGTGTGCACCTATCTTACGTGATCAAGGCTTTGCAACGAGCTGAAACGCGTTGTGGGAATTAAACATCCCTGTTGATATCATCTGAGTTGGAGTTTTCTGAATACTGAGAGCGCATGTTATTGAAACGCTTTGGGAACATTTGAGTGTCGGCACGCTCCGCCGACGTGTGCGCCACCTCTCTTGGGTCCAGCTGTCCGGAAGGAGCGAAGTTTGGTACATAGAATCGAGGATCGCATCGTTTGGACCGGCCTTCGTGAAACGTGTGGTATGCAGATACGGACTACAGCGTCTGGTTGAGGTGAGCCCTGGTACCCGTTTGTCTGCCCCTTTTCGTGTGAGGGTGGGTTTCCCGTTGCGGGGGCTCCGATCCTTTCCCCGGGAAGCAGCAAGGGGTTTGTGGGACACCGTACATCAGGCTAAGAGTTCGTCCAGGATCCCAGTTGGCTGCTATTAAGCGAGTTAAATTTGATACGCTTATCATAACACTTGCTTGCTAGCCTACCTAGTTACTGTATCAGCATTTGACTGTATTTCAATGCTCACGGGGCAAGAGGAACCTGTTATTTGCACAGGGGGATTCAGAAACTCCAGTGGAACCAGGCACAAAACAACCAGTCGATGACAAACTATGCAAACTGGAAAAACTAAAGAGATCAGAGATCTCAAAGTGGTGGGAAGCTATCTCCCTGCAAAATTACATTGACAAGGACATGGTACCCAGAGGTTTACGTATTTTTACCACACCAACGTATGAAATACCGAACCCAGAAATGCTACTAGAATGGTAACAAAATTCTGCGTTGAGCTCCAAAAGGATGCTTGAAATCCTGGTGAAATATGCTTGGATAGACAGAGACATCATAATGAAACAAATACAAGAGACCTTAGAAGAGATCAATAAATCTATGGAAGCAGATAAATTGGAGGCAACTATGAATTCGATAAAGGAGCGCCTCAAAAAATATGAGGAGGACATTAATGCTCGAAAGGAGAGGAAGCTGGATCGCGATTATGGCGATTATGAGAGTGGCAGGATCCTCACTTTTAGCCGGAAATATGACCATTTGTATAATTTCAAGGAAACAACATCTACGATCGTGAACAATCCTTGTGAGACTCAAACACCGACTACCTCCCTGACCAGCGATACAGAATCAGACATCTCGGTTGACACCAATGCTACCTCAAATCAAACTTCTCGCCAAGTGAATTTGTTAGAGGAGTATCAACATATCCGTCGAAGCCAAAGGACTATACAAAACACCCCGGTGCCAACAACACGAAGGCAGAGGGGTCGAGGACAGGGCCGAGGCAGAGGATGCGGAAACGACGAAACAGAAGAGCAAGAATATTCCAACGATGGAAGAAGAGGCAGAACAAGGGGCAATATGGGAAACAGAGGATCACACCCCAGGAAGCTATATTGATGGATTCTGAAATGGTGAATAGAAATATCATTAATCTCTCTAAGAGACCTCTATGTGAGACTGAAAAACGTACCCTTTGCTTAGGACTCTCATTCTGCCCCTCGAAACAATTTGACTACACTGGAACTAGAATTGATCTATTTAAATTTTCCAGAAAATTGAAACTTAAGAAGTGGCATAGACTCAAAAGATTCGGTGACCATAGTTTATCTACTAGAGTAACTTCTAGACACCAGGACAATGTTAATATTGGTGATATTGACACTCTTATAACCATGATTGAGTTGGGTCAAGAAATAGAGACCGATTATAACAATGTTACTAATAAGCAAAGTCAGAGAAACACAGTATCCACTGAGAGCAAGTTGACTACCACTCAATTCCTAGACGAATTAGATCTGATCACAGATTCTTCCTCACATTCGGGTTTCAAACCCAAATCGACTTTTCTGCCCACATTGCCGTATGACAAGATTGATACCTTCCAGGATGTTGTCAGCAAAGCCCTTTGTTTTCACCTATAGACACAAAAAGGATCGGTTCTACAGGACCAATTTGTCATACAAACAAAGATCATTACTGAAATCACTTGGCGATGACACCAATATCGTCATACGCCCTGCCGATAAAGGCGGCAATGTGGTGATTTTGGATAGAGATGACTATATTAGTGAGGCACAAAGGCAACTTTCTGACACTAGATATTATGTACCGATTGTCATGGAAGTATATAACACGAGTATCACTACCATCTGGGATATGTTGACTTCCTGGCATGACAAGGGCATCTTAGAATGGGAAGAATACTGTTATTTAAAAAACGATCAACCTATTTGACCTGTTCTATATTTGTTGCCTAAGGTACATAAGGATCCCATCAAACCACCAAGGCGACCCATTGTGTCATCTAGGGGTAGCGTCACAGAACATGTGTCAAAATACGTTGACCATTTTCTTAGGGATTTTGTTACCACCTTGCCCAGTTACGTCAGGGACATAAAGGATTTTTTGAATAAATTTAAAAACCTGCATTTTGATCACAAAGTTTTTGTCATTACCCTAGATGTACAGTCTCTGTACACCATAATTAATCACCAACAGGGCCTTGAAGCATGTGAACATTTTCTTAGCAACAGACCCTTACGTTTCAGGGAACACAGCAAGATGATTTTAAGTATGACAGAATTTTGCTTAACTAACAACATTTTCCTCTTTGATGGCACCCTGTACAGACAAAGAACTGGTACTGCTATGGGTTCTTGTTTCGCGCCTAGTTTCGCGAACCTCTTTATGGGACGATGGGAAGAGGAGATATTTGCTGACACCACTCTTGCCAAGTATCTGGAACACTTAGAGACATGGCTGTGGTACATCAATGATTTATTCATAATTTGGAAAGGTTCTAAATCTGAAGCCACCAAATTCATCGAACAGCTGAACATCAATAACTATAATATTGCTCTTACTGGTAACATAAGTGATACATCGGCAGAGTATCTAGATGTCAAGCTGGACGTCAAAAACAACACTTTATTTACCACCTTATACAGAAAATCAACAGCAGGGAACAGTATTCTCCATGCTCTGAGCAGCCATCCTGAGACCCTAAAATGGAGCATCCCCTATGGAGAGTTGCTCAGAGCAAAAAGAAACTGTAATACTGAGACAGCATACCAACTAGAAAGTGCCAATCTGCTTGAACGTTTCAGGGCCAGAGGTTATCCTAAATGGGTCTTGAGCAAAGCGAAAGTCAGGGCAGATGGGGTTAGTAGAGATGTTGTGTTGTCTACGGTAACGCCTACCAATGACCATGATGATACTAATAACACCAGGATCATTATGACGTACAGTGCAGATTCCAATAAGATACAGGGAATCTTGAACAAGAACTGGGATATACTTAAAGCTGATACCATCATTGGAGACATGATCCCTAATAGACCTAAAATCACCTACAGAAAAGGTAGAAATTTCAGGGATTTACTGTTCCATAATGACGTTACCCTTTATTCTAAGAAACAGGAACATGGCTTACAGGGATTTTTTCCATGTGGCCACTGCAAGGCCTGCAGGAACAGCTATTTTTGCAAGAGAGTTAGCTGCAATGGGATACACAAAGAGATCACTCAATTCCTGACGTGCAGCTCTACTTTTGTGATTTATGGAATTGAATGTCCTTGCAAATTATGGTACATTGGCAGCACTACACTCATGGCTAAAAAACGTGTATTTGAGCACTATCGTGCCATTACACACTTGGATGAAAAATATCCAGTAGCCCGGCATTTCAGTGACAAACATTATTCTAACCCTGGACTCATGAGATTTTTCATCCTTGAACAAATTCACAATAACCCCAGAGGTGGTGACCGAGTTTTAAAACTGAGGCAAAAGGAGTCTAAATATATTGTGGATTTTCAAACTAAATACCCTGGGGGGTTAAATCAAGAAGAGGAGATAGCAGTACATCTCAGGGAGTGAGCTGCCATCTTTATACTTATTATGACACTCTTTCTTGTTAGCTTTGTAATAGCATTTTATGTACTGGAATACAGCTGTTTCTCTCTTATATAGAGAGTTGTTTTCTGCTTATTCTTAACATTTTGCGCTGCCTTTATATATATTGTCTCTTCTCCTCTTCTTCTTTCCATGTTATAGGTGCACGGTGATTTAGATCTGTTGCAGCATTTTAAAGTATCTGACAACTCTATTTTACACTGAGATTGTCCTTTGTTTCTTTTATTTACAGGAGGAAAGGAAGGGGCCCAGACACCAGCGAGCACTTTCACGGGCAGCCTACCCTTTCCCCCCGTGTTTTCACATAACATGGATGATACTCTAGCACAGTAGGTGACTCTGAACTGATCACATTAGCACATTTGGACTTATCCTTTGTGGATAATACTATCTTGGGATGGTTGTGTAGAACATGGTAATGTGCATTTACCATTATGTGTTTTGTGACGTTATTAAGATGTCCTGCATTTTAACTCACTATTTTGTATACTTTTTTGTATACTTAGCACATTGGTTTGGTAAGCAGTTGTGGATGACCACTTGGTCAGTCGAGCACACAGCTAGTTTAGTTCTGCAGTGCATTGATGCGGAGGGCTGGACAAAATGAATATCGTTATTGCGTTTACTGCAATTATTTGACTTGCTTATCTTTAATGTTATATTATTGCATACAGAACGGAGAAAGTATATTCAGCTTTATGACCTTACGTTCTGTATATGTACTATACGTAGATTCTGTTTGAGGGCATTTACTGTTGATATTTCCTTTGTTCTAATACTTATTCTCGTATATGTAACCATTCCAAGATGTCCACCCCATTAGATCAATATGACGGGAAAGCTGTGTTGATGTCCCTTGTCACTGTTCATCTTTGCAAAACTTTATCAATCCTTGTGTGGTGTGCACCTATCTTACGTGATCAAGGCTTTGCAACGAGCTGAAACGCGTTGTGAGAATTAAACATCCCTGTTGATATCATCTGAGTTGGAGTTTTCTGAATACTGAGAGCGCATGTTATTGAAACGCTTTGGGAACATTTGAGTGTCGGCACGCTCCGCCGACGTGTGCGCCACCTCTCTTGGGTCCAGCTTTCCGGAAGGAGCAAAGTTTGGTACACATATATATATATATATATATATCAATCCGCAAAAGTTACCTCAACGAAGGAGCCCAACACACGGGTAAGTATTAGCTTCCACAATTTATTCAAGGCTGTTTGGGAAACTTGGTCAGATCAGCACAGCAGTCATTACGCCAGACGCGTTTCGGGCTCCTGCCCTTAATCATTGGCTTTGGATGTCTGTATGCAGGGAAACAATATGAGCACCTGAAATTTGATTACTCCACAGTGGGCGCGGCCGCTTGCACAGCCTTCTGGTAATTGTGGTGCTCCAATCTTGTGTTGCTACTGTGAGCTGTTAAACCTGCAACCAAAATAAAGTCCAAGTGTTACCACAGTGGGTCACCATGCCTTCTTCCATAGTTTTGACAAACACCTCGCTGCCTCGAATCAAAGCACCCGTCCTGCTCATAGCGAGTACCGTTTGGCATCGCTCTGGTCTGCATTGCCGCAGCGGGACTCCTCCACGGCTAGGAAGGCCGTTAAACATCAATCCGCAAAAGTTACCTCAACGAAGGAGCCCAACACACGGGTAAGTATTAGCTTCCACAATTTATTCAAGGCTGTTTGGCAAACTTGGTCAGATCAGCACAGCAGTCATTACGCCAGACGCGTTTCGGGCTCCTGCCCTTAATCATTGGCTTTGGATGTCTGTATGCAGGGAAACATTATGAGCACCTGAAATTTGATTACGCCCCAGTGGGCACGGCCGCTCGCACAGCCTTCTGGTCATTGTGGTGCTCCAATCTTGTGTTGCTACTGTGAGCTGTTAAACCTGCAACAAAAATAAAGTCCAAGTGTTACCACAGTGGGTCACCATGCCTTCTTCCATAGTTTTGACAAACACCTCGCTGCCTCGTATCAAAGCACCCGTCCTGCTTATAGCGACTACTGTTTGGCATCGCTCAGGTCTGCATTGCCGCAGCGGGACTCCTCCACGGCTAGGAAGGCCGTTAAACATCAATCCGCAAAAGTTACCTCAACGAAGGAGCCCAACACACGGGTAAGTATTAGCTTCCACAATTTATTCAAGGCTGTTTGGCAAACTTGGTCAGATCAGCACAGCAGTCATTACGTCAGAAGCGTTTCGGGCTCCTGCCCTTAATCATTGGCTTTGGATGTCTGTATGTAGGGAAACATTATGAGCACCTGAAATTTGATTACGCCCCAGTGGGCGCGGCCGCTCGCACAGCCTTCTGGTCATTGTGGTGCTCCAATCTTGTGTTGCTACTGTGAGCTGTTAAACCTGCAACAAAAATAAAGTCCAAGTGTTAATACATACATATAATACCTACTGGCAGTCGCCAGTAGGTAGTTATAGTTAGGACCTATTTTCCATCGGAAATCAGCAACATTCTATTTGGAATAACATTGCCGCCGATTGACGAATCTTTGGGAAATTTTCCAAACTTTGGTCCAGCTCCGGTGTGCTCCAATCCTGAAAATTTCATGGTGATTCCTCAAGCGGGGGCCGAGAAAAAAAGGGGGTCCCAAAATGCATTTTCCCCATGCATTTTCCTATAGGACCTGTTGACGCAGCTACAGACCGAACTGCTGAACGGAATTACACCAAATTTGGCAAAGAGGTAGTCCTCAGTTCAGACTTGTGCCTTTTGCTTAAATGGTGTAAATCCATTCAGTAGTTCCTGAGAAAATTAGAGTTAAAAGATAGATATATCTGGGCGGAGCCTAACCACACATCTCATCGTGAGATCTGATTGGCTGTCAGTACTTCATCCAAGAAGTGTTGGCAGCCATCTTGGGACCAATATACATGATAGCACCTCATTAAAAAGCATTGCAGTTAATAGAAGGTTTTAAGACTTTAGTTACATTATAAATCATTTGTTGATGGTACCATACTCATTTTAGGAATTGTGGTGTGTTCTAAGGTGATTTTACCATGTGAAAAAGCCTTCTGCTGTGATATCATGAATCATGTTTGAGAGAAAACTATTTTCTCATGCTTTTCCCAAAGAGGTTTGGAAGGTGATCTATAAGCTAAACTGAGAGCATATTTTCTGTAAATTCACATTATCTTTCTCAGTCATGTGAGAATGAAGTCTGAAATTCTCAGTAAAACATGTACATCCAACAAGGGCAGAGACTGTCAGTTGATTCCTTTGTGTTCTACTGCAGCGTCCCAGAGTATTCTAAAGAACAACTAGAGTGCTAACATAAGTTTTCTTTATTTCTAATATCCTCCGCTTTCTCTTTATATTTATTTTTTATTTATTATTTCTTGCTAGGTAAGGTTGTTTAACCGAAACTGTAATAGTAAAGACTGGCTTCATTTATCTATAACCCTGACTTTGGTCTTCTTAGGGTTCGTTATCCTGACTTCTTACATTTACATTCACTCATAAAGTGAACCACACATAGAGCACCGGTGAACCTGCGCCCACAGTAACGAAGCGCCAGTTTTCTCTAAATGAGCACGTCAGGTTTCCGACTGACGGCACCACATTATTTAGCTTCTGGTAAAGTACTACGTGCTTTCCCTTCACCTTCCCTCTCTCCCTTTACTACACATATTTAACACATACTGACTTATTTACTAATCACCATCTATGTGTTACATCACATTTACCAGCATTAAGTAGACGCTCTTTTTCTAAAGAATTAATTAAAATTATTTTATTTTATAAATCCTTTTTGACCAGCGCTCGCTCACTATTTTTTGACAAGTTATTCCCCATACTTTGACACACATGCGCTATACTAAGATCTCCATCTATACTAAGCTTTGGCCATGTCAAATAGTACCCGTGTTTGCCTGCTACATATTACACTAATCACCTTAATAGACTGTCTCTCTTTTCATAGTGTAAAAGATCTGAGCTTACCGCAACTGAGCATTATATTGGCAACTTTGCCTCTGGAGCTCCATAGTCCTTAGTCGCAGGCACATAGCACACCTTGTTGCACTGCCATCAATTGTCCAACTCACACTAGTACTTCCTTTATTAGCCTCTAGTGCCACATGGCACAGTTAGTCTTTTTTCCACATCGCTTGATGAGTCACAATCCTGGACTTACCGCAATCTCTGACAGTAAAGCATTTCTTCTGCTGTAAAAACGCACGGTCATGTTGCAAAACGTCTACTCACTGCATGAGTATGGTAAAGTTACTATTCTTCTTATGTGTCACCATGTATGTATATAAATATTACTCACTGCTATACAGCCCAATGTGTGAACAAGGCCGTATGTCTGGCGGCCGGAACGCGTCACTTTTGGATATCTTTATGTTGGAATAAAGACACTTGATTCATCATCGCTTGTGGAGTCTGTGCCTTGGTGTTGCGCCGGTGTTACTGGACCAGCCCTAGGATTTTCTTTGGATATATGTAAATAAATATATATAAAATATATATATATATATATATATATTACCTACTGGCGGTCGCCAGTAGGTAGTTATAGTTAGGACCCCTTTTCCATAGGAAAACCTCAACATTCTATTTTGAATAACTGTCATTTGAGATGTCATCAGTGATGTCATGAGTGATGTCACTGACCATGTCATGAGTGATGTAATATGTGACGTCATCAGCAGTGCATTGCGGGCGCCCGAGTTATAGTTAGCTGAACTAACTATAACGGGGGAATTTCAATGGTTTTGTACAAGTGAAAAGTCCAGCTAACTATAACACCCCTGAAACCTATGGTTTTTTCAGTGAATTTCTGAGGTTTTTTAAATGCTAAATCCTAACTATAACGTGCCTGAAACCTATGTTTTTTTCTGTGAATTTCAAAGGTTTTTTAAATGCTAATTTCTAACTATGCCTACAGAGATAGGACATGTGAAGAAAGAAGAAAAAATGCACAGAAAGAAACAAAAGAAGTGCAGAAAGAAGCAACAGAAGTCCTCAAATACGAAGATAAGTGCAGGAAGAAGGATAACGTGCAGAAAGAACAAAAAGAAGAGCAGAAAGAAGCCTTGTTGCAAAATCATCCTGTACCCTCAACTTTTTCAGACGGATACTGGTGGTAACTGAGCCTGACTAACCAGTCCTAGAGCCAGTGCTATGTTAAAAGACACTTAGAATACAGTGAAAACACCTACATACACTAGGGAACATTATGCGTTGGGGTCCCCCTGTGATTAGCATGACCTCCTCTGTAAACCCCTAGTATATAAGAGGGCATGGGGATTAAAACTACCTCCTAAAACAGGCCACAGGGCGTTTTTGCACACGTTAACTCAGGCCCCGTCCCCTCCCTTCACCACTGTGTAAACACGCCCTGTGTCCATTTTTAGTTGGGAGATTAAGTTCATTTGAATCCTGAGGGTCCCTGGGGTCCAACTAGCCCACTAGGTACCTCCAGTAAGTGCCACAGAGCTGCGTTGCAGAGAGGTGTAAAAAGTGGCACGGCCTGGACCACCTCTCTGCAATGCAGCTCAGTGGCGCTTACTGGAAGCACTTGGTGGGCTAGTTAGCCCCCAGGGGCCCTCAGTATTGAAGGGAAATTATATCCCCAATTTAAAACGTGCCATAGTGCGTGTTTGCACACGTCACCTCAGGCCCCGTCCCCTCCCTTCACCACTGTGTAAACGCGCCCTGTGGCTGTTCTAAGTTGAGAGATTAAGTCCCCTTGAATCCTAAGGGTCCCTAGGGTCAAACTAGACCACTAGGTACCTCCAGTAAGCGCCACAGAGCTGCGTTGCAGAGAGGTGTAAAAAGGGGCTTGGCCTCAGAACACCTGGCTGCAGCGCAGCTCCCTGGCGCATACTGGAGATACCTGTTGGAGGCGCGTTTGCAGAGTGCTGCACGGAGGGGGCATGGCCTCCGGCACGATGCCAGTCTTTTATTTATTTTAGTTTTTTAAGAAGGGGGGCTGTTTGGTTCCCCTTCTTATTCTAATTTATTGGCCCTGATGACCCCATCCCCCAGGGCCAGTCTCCTAATTATATTTTTTTGACCCCAATCCCCAGGGCCGGCCACTGTTTTTTATTATTTTAAAAAAATATATATTTATAGACACACCTAGGACATGCTGGACAAACCGTACGTACCTATCACCATGACGATTTGCGTGATATTCATTAAAAGGCGACTATGCATGCAATGAATCCACGTGGAATGTATTTACACCACTAGTGAAGCTCTGACATGTCTGATGCCCTACCGTGCCTAATCCCGGTAGACACCCTTGTCGTTTATTTATACAAACATGGGTAGCTATTGACGGGCACATTTAATACACATGCACACCAAGCCATTCAAAGGGGATTCGACAAAAATTCGACCAAAACTATGCAAGAAACCCCCCTCACGGTTAATAAAACACACATCCACTGCCGGATGTGTAATACTTTTTATTTTACTCTCTGGAAAGGGGACGAACATCACTTGAGAGTCACAGCGCGCTCCTGACAGAGCCCAATGCTGTGTTACACCCACCATTGCCTGCCGTGTGCCACACACCTCTGTGTTGTATTCCACTAGCTAGTGCATATGCTATGACACTCTCTAGCCCATGTGCACTGTAACACCACCCCGTGAATATGTCATGCCACACTTGTCTTCGCACGGGTTATATTGCCCCATCTAACGTGCCTTTCTCGATGCCTATGTTATAACGCACAGTGCTATGCCATACATATTACAATCTGGGATCCATATCTTTGTCACAGTGCATATGCAACCTTACACTCCCCAGCACATATTTTATATTACAACTTTAGAGACTAGTTAGGTTACACAACACTGCCCTGTGCATATTACACTCCAAGGCGCATATCGCATAGCACGCGCTAGTGCCTGTGCTATCTCGCGCTCTCCAATGAATCTGTCATTGCGCACAATGTATTGCATATTATATTTCACGCCCGGTTCATCTTATATCACACTTTTTGGTGCATAGTTTATACCATACACTATATCTAGTTTTCATTTTCAATCTTGCTCTCAGGACTATGTTCTATATAACACTGTGTTCACCTACCCTTTTCACGGGCATTACATTTTGCGATAGGGGGTGGAGGGTCAGGGGGTGTTTCTGCTAAGTGAGCCCGGAGTCACAGTCACAAACGTCCTCTTCTTCCTGAATAAAAGTGAGATTATGCTGCATACTTGTTCATATTTTAAGTAGTTCGCACAGACACAATGTTTTAAAAACAATAAAGTTCCTAATACCCGCCTTCTCTGAACAGTTAGCTTGCTGCCCCATCCCCTTCCTCCCTATCCTCTGTTGTGTGAATCCATGGACTAGCCTCCTCCCTCCTGCCATGCATGGTCTGATGTGCTGCCACTGCCCTCAGTATGATGTACCAGTCCACTCCTCCTGCCCTCCATTGCCCAATTCTATGCCCCATCATTGACCTCCTGCTTAAACTCTGTGCTTAGCTTGCTGCCCCTATTCTCCTTCCCCCTGCCCTCCGATGTCTTTGTGCATGCCCCTGCTCCATCCTTTTTGCCCACCATGTCCCATGGACCTGCCACTCCTATCTACTCTGAGTGTTCTGTTGAGCTGCCACTCCCCTCCCACCTGCCTAGCATTGTCAGATGACTGTAACCTGTCCCTGCCACCTCCACCCTGCCTGTCCACATGCCATGCCCCTATCCTCTTCCTCCTGTCCTACATGGTCCATTGTACTGCCACACCCTTCTGCCCTCCCTGGTCTGTTGTGCTGCAGCTGCTCCTCCTGGCTGCCCCGTGTGGTCTGTTGTGAGGTCCCTTCCCCTGAACTTTCTTGTCTGTGCACAGGTCCTGACCCTCCCTTCTATCCTCCATCGTCCTTTGTGCATGCCCCTCCACCCTCCTTCTTGCCCATCATAGCCATTGTGCTGCCACTAACCCTCCCACTTGCCATGCATGGTCTTCTGTGCTGCCATGGCCCCTCCCACCTTCCCTGTGTGGTCAGTTAGCTGCCCCTGACCCCCTCCCACCTTCCCTCCATGGTCTGTGTGTATGCCATCACAGTCTCACTGTTGCTCTTCATGGTGTGTCTTGCTTCTAGTGCCCATCCTGCCTGACCTCCATGGCTATCTTGCTGCTCCTGCCCTGCCCCCTTGCCCCCAGCCCTACTCCCTCCCTCCTGGCTTGTCTGTTCCATTGTAATGCCCCTGATCCGTCCCTCCTGCCCTTTATGGTCTGTTATGCTGCAGCTTTCTCTCCTGTCTGTCCATTATGGTCAGCTAGCTACCATTGCCTCTTGCCCCTCTGTTCTCTGTTGTCCATGTGCATGGTCCTGTCCCCTCCCTCTTGCTTTCTATGGATTGTTGTGCTGCACTCCCGTCCTGCATGCCCTGTGTGGTGTATTGTGCTGCTGCAAACCCTGATGCCTGCCCTGCAGGGTCAGTTTGGTGCACCTCTCCATGTCCCTCCTGTCCTCTGTTATCCAAGTCCATGTCCCTATCCCATTTCCTTCCATGATCCAATGTACCATACTTGCGAACATTTTGAACTTGGTAAGAGGGAGATTTTGAAAAAAAACTGGGGTATTGATTTTCCCCTTTGAGTTACATTGAAAAAGAGGATATTGTAGACAGGAGACAGATCAAATAAAGCCCATTTGAGCTTAAAAACATTGGACGTTTCCTGGCTGAATCGGGTCTGTTGGCATGTATGGTTGTACTACCATTGCCTCTTCCTTCTGCCCACAATGGTCTATTACATTGCCACAGGCTTGAAGGAGGGTAGATTTTGTATCACAGGGGGCCCCTGGCCCGTTCTGTCCACACCTGAAGTATGAGACCCTTGTCCTTGCCCTGCCAGCTGCATTTGTAGGCCGTATTAAATTGACCAGCGGGTCCTGTGTTGCTATATAATTATCCTGAGACATCCTTACCACTCAGCCAGTATAAAACCCCTGTGTAGGCCCTTCTGTTCAATATGTAGGCCTCTTTGTTAAATGGACCATAGCTCTGCAATTTTAGTGTATAGCAGTCTGAAGGCAGGTCTGCGAGGCCTTCTGCTCCAAACCAGTAGCCCCCACCCTACCCGAGTGCTCCGTGCTCGGTATCAAAGTTCAACATCCCCCTGAAGCTGTCGACATACAGTAGGCTGCATCCTGGACTGGTACTTGCTTCCTGGGCAGGTTTCCCGCTTTTAAGGAAGTGGCAACCGCAGAGCGTCAAGTTAGGAGAACTGAGGAGATTTTATACATGAATATATTGAATTCCCGTACAATACCCATTATTTTCTGCTTGCTCTATGGAACTTACGATAAGCGATTGGCCTGAGAGACTGACCTTTTCACCCAGTCCATTGTCAGCATTAAGTGGGTAAATTACGAAATGTCTGGTAAAATCTGCAGACGAAGCTTTTGGGTAGCATACGTAGGTAGATGTAGCATGCAAAGGAGCCCACAAAATGATATAAAAAGGGAGCACCCACAGATATCGACGGACTACCTCGCCGTCTGTATGTAGGTTAACAGGCAGTGCAGGTTTTCCCCAAGAGCTGGGAGCTCTTGTCTTCCTTTGCTTAAAATGTCTTGCTCTGCTTTGCTTGAAGTATCTTATTATATTTTACCTATATGAAATGTCATGTTATGTTTAACCATTGTTCTCTTTACTTTTGCATTTAAAAGATTTTGTATTGTAATTGCAGGAATGCTTGCTCTAAGAGTAAACGTGAGTGTTCCTAGGTAACATTTTCCTTGGTGTAACTTGTTTCTCATGATGCATTTATAGATGTGTTTTCTCTCTCTCTCTGTCAGTACATTAATTGAGATACAGAGAATATCATGACAGCTGTATGATTATCTGGATTCTGTATTTTGTACTTTATGTCTCTATTCTGCGGTTTCTTTGAAGTTGCATCTTCTCATTAAACTGCCATTGTATTCTGCCTCCAATTCCATGTCTCATATGTCTGTTTTCTTCATTTTTGGAGCAAGCGTTCCTAGGCACCCCGGCTCAAATTAAGGTGCCCCTTTTGTCCCTGACTCACTCTCCTGCTCAGTTCTGTGGTGGCTCCCGGGGATCTGGGGACCGCCCCTAGCTTCCTTGACCCGTAATAGATCTTGCCTCCAACAGCCTCTCTTGCAAGTCCTGTATTGTTGGTTTGTTGCCCCTGCCCCCCTTTCCACTGCCCTCCATAGTCTGTTGTGCTTCCACGGCCCTTCCTGCCTGCTCAGTGTGGTTAAATTGTTGCCTTTGCACCCTCCTACCTGCCTTCAATTTTCAGAGTCCGTGCCCCTGGCCTCTGCCTCTCAACAGTATCCTAATGAACAACTAGATTGCTAACATTCTATATTTATTACAAAAGTGTGGAACGCCTGACATCATCTTGATGTAATCAAAACTGTAATACCTAGAGCATTTCCTTTAGAAATTACATATATGAGAGGGTCTTATTGGCATCAAAATTATGGTTAGTGCTCTAAAAGGCTAAAATAAGGACATATTTTCTGAGTTTTCAAATAGCGACAAAGCACTTTTAAATTATTTGTTATCTTTATGTTTTTTTATCCAGTTGACCACTTGATTAAATGTTGCACTTAGGGGAGATGATGTGGTGTTACTTCCAGAACTGCAGACTTTGCAACTGGGGAACCAGGTTGAAGTTTCTGCTTCAGCTCGACATTCTGTGATTCTGGTCAAATCACTTAGTCTCCCCATGTCTACAACCAAAATGAATGTGTTCTTGTGTGATGTAACCAATGCTCATGTAAAGCACTCCAATACCTGACAAGTCTGCACTATATAACACTGCAAAAACACAAAATAATAAGTGTTTTGCACACTTCTGTCATTGGGCTATATTTGGGCTACATCTGGGTGATTTTGGGCTACATTTGGGCTCTTTTGTCTCCGGTGGCCATCTTGGGAGATTTATTTGTTATGAAGTTTCCTAATTTCCTCATGTACTGCAGTCTCCTCAGTAGGAAATGCTTTCAGTTTTTTACTTTGATTCCATCATGAAGGTATTCAGATATGTCACACATTTGCCATAAATTCTGAATGTTAGCACTCTAGTTGCTCATTAGATCACTGTAGTAAAACTACTGCACCATGGAAGTCTGCTCCTGGTATTAAAAGTGCATGTTTCAGTCTGCATGTCAGAATTTTTTAATGAAATAGAAGAGGATTTGAGAAGTCACTCAAAATGTGCCCTCATTTTCTTTCTTCAGCATTAATCATAATTTCTATGGCAAAATGAACCTCCTCATTGAGTTCCTTTTTAAATTAAATGTTTTAAGTGTTACCAGTTTATTCCAATCAAGATGGCTTCAGGTGTGCCATACTTTTGTCATAATGAAGACAGTAAGCGCTCTAGTTGTTTTTAAGAACATTCTGTGACATTCTGTCATTGGGCTATACTTGGGCTACATCTGGGTGATATTTGGGCTACATTTGGGCTCTTTTGTCTCTGGTGGCCATCTTCGGAGACTTATTTGTTATGAAGTTTCCTAATTTCCTCATTTACTGCAGTCTCCTCAGTAGGAAATACTTTCAGTTTTTTACTTTGATTCCATCAAGAAGGCATTCAGATGTGTCACACATTTGCCATAAATTCAGAATGTTAGCACTCTTTTTGCTCATTAGATCACTGTAGTAAAGCTACTGCTCACCAGGGAAAACTGCTGCTGGTATTGAAAGTGCATGTTTCAGTCTGCATGTCAGAAATTTTTAATGAAATAGAAGAGGATTTGAGAAGTCACTCAAAATGTGCCCTAATTTTTCTTTCTGCAGCACTAATCATACTTTTTATTGAAAAATGAACCCCCTCATTTTGTTCCTTTTTAAATTAAATGTTTTAAGAGTTACCACTTTAATCCAAGCAAGATGGCTTCAGGTGTGCCATACGTTTATCATAAGTAGGACTGTTAGCGCTCTAGTAGTTCTTTGGAACACTCTGGGAAGCTGCAGTAGAACACAAAGGAATCAACTGACAGTCTCTGCCCTTGTTGGATGTACATGTTTTACTGAGAATGTCAGACTTCATTCTCACATGACTGAGAAAGATAATGTGAATTTACAGAAAATAAGCTCTCAGTTTAGCCTATAGATCACCTTCCAAACCTCTGTGGTAAAAGCATGAGAAAATATTTTTCTCTCAATCATGATATCCCAGCAGAAGGCTTTTTCACATGGTGAAATCACCTTAGAACATACCACAATTCCTAAAATGAGTATGGTACCATCAACAAATGATTTATAATGTAACTAAAGTCTTAAAACCTTTTATTAACTGCAATGCTTTTTAATGAGGTGCTATCATGTATATTGGTCCCAAGATGGCTGCCAACACTTCTTGGATGAAGTGCTGACAGCCAATCAGATCTCAGGATGAGATGTGTGGTTAGGCTCCGCCCACATATATATATGCTTTTAAATGCTATTTTCTCAGGATCTACTGAACAGATTTACACCAAACCTACAAAAGGCACTTCCTTGACCTGAGGACTACCTCTCTGCCAAATTTCAAGTAATTCTGTTCAGCCGTTCGGGCTGTAGCTGTGTCTAAAGGTCCTATGGAAAAATGCATGGGAAAAACGCGTTTTGGGACCCCCCTTTTATCTCAGCCCCCGCTTGACGAATCCCCCCGAGACTTTCAGGGTAGGAGCGGAGCGTAGCGCCCCACCTATTTTGAAAAATCCGCGAGGATTCGTCAACCGGCGCCAAAGTTATTCAAAATAGAATGTTGCGGATTTCCTATGGAAACGTGGTCCTAACTATAACTACCTACTGGCGACCGCCAGTAGGTAATATATATATATATATATATATATATATATATATATATATATATTTATCAAAAACGGAATCCCACTCGCGCCCTCGGATGGCAATTGGCAAAAAGACAACGAACTTCAATCCAAACAAAAGGGAGTTTATTCACTTCATAAACTCGGCGGTCGCCTGTAGATAGTTTGTATTTGTATTTGTATGTCGATTTGTAGAGCGCGATTGCTGCCCGGGGGCGTCCAAGCGCTAAGAAACCAACAGAACAAGAGGAGGTAGCCCGGTGTTATTGGGCAGCAGTGAAGAGGAATGTTTTTAGCTGTTTCCTGAATGAGGTGAGATTGGAATTTTTCCTTAAGTGGGGGGGTAGGGTGTTCCATAGCTTGGAAGCGTTGTAGGTGAAAGTCCTACCGCCAGTTCTGGACTTTTTTATTTTGGGAATTGTGGCCGTGAAGGTCTGGTTGGATCGCAAATTCCTAGTGGGGAGGTAGTGTGACACTAGGTTGCGAGTGATGAGAGGACCCGTTTTCCAGAACGCCTGGTGCGCAATGCATAAGGCTTTGAATTGTATTCTTTGGGGAATGGGTAGCCAATGCAGTTTTTTCAGTCCATTTTTGACTGATTGACGTCGAGGGATCTGAAGCAAAGTGCGCGCGGCACAGTTCTGCACCGTCTGTAATCTCCGTATCGTGTACTCAGGGGCGGCGAGGTAGAGGGCGTTGTTATAATCCAGTCGTGACTGGATAAGGCCCTGAATGGCTACTTGTTTTGCCTCCATCGGTAGAAGATGGAGTACCTTCCTTAGCACTCTGAGGAGGCCGAAGCAGGTGGCTGCCAGTTTAGTGGATTGGGTGCCGAAGGACAGAGATCTGTCTAGCCACACCCCAAGGCTCTTGATGCTGTCCTTTGGGGCCGGAGGGGTGCCCAGGCAGGGTGGCCATAGAATGCTGAGGGAGTTAGGGTTGGCAGGGCCCAGGAGCATAAGCTCTGTCTTGTCTCCATTCATTTTTAATGAGGAGGAGGACATCCAGTCCTTGACTTCCTCTAGGCATTTCCTCAGCCCTCCTTTTGAGGTCTGGTTAACTTCCTGTGCCAGTGAGACCACTAGCTGAGTGTCGTCAGCATATGAAATGATCTTAATTCCATACTGACGAACAATTTCAGCCAGTGGCCTCATATATATGTTGAAGAGTGCCGGGCTCAATGCGGAGCCCTGCGGGACTCCACATTTTGATGGTCTGCTGGTAGAGGAGGAAGTTCCATCAAATACCCGAAAGGATCTGTCCTGTAAGAAGGATTCAAACCAAGACAAGGCTTTGTCCTTTATGCCGATGTTTGCCATGCGGTCCAGCAGAGTGTCATGGCTGACCGTGTCGAAAGCCGCGCTTAAGTCAAGGAGGATCACTGCCACTGATCCTCCCTGGTCCAGGATGTTTCTGGATTCCTCGGTGACCATGAGGAGCGCGGTTTCGGTGCCATGTCTTGGTCTGAAGCCCGTTTGAGTAGGATCAAGAAGCTGGTGGTTTTCGAGATATTTGATCAACTGGCTGTTGATGTGTCTCTCTAGGATTTTACCAAGCCAGGGAAGGAGAGAGATTGGCCGGTAGTTACTGAGGTTCGAGGGATCCAAAGTGGGCTTCTTTAATAGTGCTCGGACCATGGCTTGTTTCCATTGTGGCGGGACTACGCCAGTAATAATGGAGGAGTTAAGGAGGTCCATGATGACGGGCAGGGTGATAGCCGAGGCTGACATAATGATGTCTGGCGGGGCTGGGTCCCCCGGAGACCCGGATTTGACTTTTTTTGCCAAGGACTCAAGAGTCGAGAGGTTAAGAAGAGCGAAGTGGTCCAAGGTGGGGGTGGAGTTCAGGTCAGAATGGCTTGCGATAGAGGGGGTGCTGGGAGGAGCAGGGAAAGATTCATAAATGGTAATAATTTTTTGCAGGAAAAAATCTGCCATGTTGTTGCAGTGTTCTGCGGTCTTAGACTCATCTAGACTGGGTGGTAATTTGGTGAGGCTTTTCACGATGCGGAAAATTTCCCTGGGTTTAGATTTCGCCAGGATAATTTTGTTGGCGAGATAGGCTGTTTTGCTGGCCTTGATTTGTTCTTTATATATTTTGAGTATTTTTTGATATTGGATTTTGTTTTCTGGCAGAGTGTCCAGGCGCCATTTCCTTTCTGCTTGTCTACACTGACCTTTTGTAGTTCTGAGGGATTCAGAGTACCATGGAGCTGATTTGTGGCAGCGTTTTGTGGTGGTTTTCCGTTTAGGTAGGGAAAGGTCGAGTGACTTGGTGATCCATTCCTCATAAGAAAGGTTTGCGAGGCATGGGTCCTCATTAAGCGAGGGTGTGTTACTGGACAGTTTTTTGGTCCATGTCTCGATAGGGAGGCGGGACCACGGTCTAGCTATTTTTATAGTGGGTTTGGTGGCTGGGGGTCTGGTGGTGTGCCATAGAAAAGGGACCAGTAGATGGTCAGTCCAGGGGAGAGGGAGGGGTGGACTAGTTGTCAAATTAGTACAATTACTGAAAACTGGATCAAGCAGGTGTCCTTGATCGTGGGTAGGGGAGCTGACCAGTTGGTGTAATTGTAACGCGGCAAGGTCGTCGGTAAGAAGAGCTGCTGTGTGATCTGGTTTGGCATCGAAGTGAAAGTTAAGGTCACCCAACAATGTGAAGTTGGCGGAACTGCTGACACGATCTGCCACAATCCGTGCTAGTTGGATGTGGAATTGTTTTGGGGGGCCGGGAGATCTGTATATGAGGGTGCCTGAGAAGCAGTTGTTCGGCGAGAGCTCCAGACTAAACGCTAGGCTTTCGCAGTCTGGGATGCTTTCTGCGATGATTCGGCAGAGGAACTGCTCTTTGTGAACAATTGCTAATCCTCCTCCTCTGCCTTTTGGGCGGTCTTGGCGGGAGATTTTAAAGCCAGGGGGAATGGCTGTAACCAAGGCTGGGTCCGAGTCTAAGGTGAGCCAGGTTTCCGTTAGGAAAACAATGTCGGGCTTGTGCACCTCCATCAAGAGTGCAAATTCGTTCTTATGCTTGGGCAGAGACCTACAGTTAAGCAAGAACATGCGGTACTCGTAGCACTGGTCCGAGGGTGGGGAGGGCTTGAGGGTGCATTTGCAGAGGTTGCATATATACGGAAGACAATCAACGTGGTAAGGATGCTGGATACAGTTCATTTGTAGGAGTCTTAGCTCTAAGAGTTTTTCGGAGCTGTACTGCCTGGGTTTCGTAGTAAATGGTGTTAGGGGGGTGGCCCTAGGCCCGGACTCGGCGCGGACGAGCGCAGACGAGCTTGCCTTATGCGCGCCTTCGGCGCGCATTCGTCGCGTCCGCTGCGCTTCCGGCACATGCACATGTTTATAGCAAGGGGGGAGTGAAGAGGGCGTGGCCTCGAGTGGGCGTGTCCCCGTCCTAGCGTGAGGGATCCAGCTGTTGGGACCGTCGAATTCGCCCTACCCAGCGCTCGTTTTTGGGTTGCAATGGGTGCCTGTGCACAGTAATCGTGTAGCAGACAGGAGGGTAAGTTTTAAAAGCAGAGTCAAAATTTTAGGATTTACACAATAAAACAAACAGTACACTGCTGCTCCCGGCTGTGCCTCAGGAGCTGACTGGCTATCAAGGCGCCTGTGTTAGAGCGCGCTATTTAGCTGAAATTGACGAAAAAGGGGCGTGGCCTCGAGTGGGCGTGTCCCCGTCCTAGCGTGAGGGATCCAGCTGGTGGGACCGTCGAATTCGCCCTACCCAGCGCTCGTTTTTGGGTTGCAATGGGTGCCTGTGCACAGTAATCGTGTAGCAGACAGGAGGGTAAGTTTTAAAAGCAGAGTCAAAATTTTAGGATTTACACAATAAAACAAACAGTACACTGCTGCTCCCGGCTGTGCCTCAGGAGCTGACTGGCTATCAAGGCGCCTGTGTTAGAGCGCGCTATTTAGCTGAAATTGACGAAAAAGGGGCGTGGCCTCGAGTGGGCATGTCCCCGTCCTAGCGTGAGGGATCCAGCTGGTGGGACCGTCGAATTCGCCCTACCCAGCGCTCGTTTTTGGGTTGCAATGGGTGCCTGTGCACAGTAATCATGTAGCAGACAGGAGGGTAAGTTTTAAAAAGCAGAGTCAAAATTTTAGGATTTACACAATAAAACAAACAGTACACTGCTGCTCCCGGCTGTGCCTCAGGAGCTGACTGGCTATCAAGGCGCCTGTGTTAGAGCGCGCTATTTAGCTGAAATTGACGAAAAAGGGGCGTGGCCTCGAGTGGGCGTGTCCCCGTCCTAGCGTGAGGGATCCAGCTGGTGGGACCGTCGAATTCGCCCTACCCAGCGCTCGTTTTTGGGTTGCAATGGGTGCCTGTGCACAGTAATCGTGTAGCAGACAGGAGGGTAAGTTTTAAAAGCAGAGTCAAAATTTTAGGATTTACACAATAAAACAAACAGTACACTGCTGCTCCCGGCTGTGCCTCAGGAGCTGACTGGCTATCAAGGCGCCTGTGTTAGAGCGCGCTATTTAGCTGAAATTGACGAAAAAGGGACGTGGCCTCGAGTGGGCGTGTCCCCGTCCTAGCGTGAGGGATCCAGCTGGTGGGACCGTCGAATTCGCCCTACCCAGCGCTCGTTTTTGGGTTGCAATGGGTGCCTGTGCACAGTAATCGTGTAGCAGACAGGAGGGTAAGTTTTAAAAGCAGAGTCAAAATTTTAGGATTTACACAATAAAACAAACAGTACACTGCTGCTCCCGGCTGTGCCTCAGGAGCTGACTGGCTATAGTTATAGTTACAACCTAGTTTCCATAGGAAATCTCAAAATTCTATTTTGAATAACTTTGGCGCTGGTTGACGAATCCTCGCGAAATTTTCAAAACAAATGGGGCGCTCCGTTCAGCTCCTACCCTGAAAGTCTCGGGGTGGAACATCAAGCGGGGGCCGAGAAAAAGGGGGGGTCCCAAAACGCGTTTTCCCCATGCATTTTTCCATAGGACCTTTAGTCGCAGCTAAAGCCCGAACGGCTGAACAGAATTACGTGAAATTTGGCAGAGAGGTAGCCATAAGGTCAAGGAAGTGCCTTTTGCAGGGCTGGTGTAAATCTGTTCAGTATTTCCTGAGAGAATAGCATTTAAAAGCATATCAATATCTATAGGCGCGCACCGTGCGTGCACTGTGCGCGCACCCTGCCGTGTGCGAGCGCAGTTCTGATTGGTTGTTAGATGTCGGTAAACATTCGAATCGGTCGAAACCAGGAAGTGTCGGCCACCATTTTGTCTCTCGCAGTCTGAGGGGATGAAAAAAAAAGGTGGAGAACATGAAAAGGGGGCAGAGTGGATAGTTCCTGACCCCCTAGCCTTGGTCAGGAGGTCACAGAAGGACCCCACAGGTAGAAAAAAAAATGTTTTCTTTTTTTTAAAAACCTGCGAGGTGCGTGCACTGCACGCGCACGGCACGCACTGCGAACCGTGGGTGCTCAGTGCGCGAAGCGCACGGAGGCCCCCAGCGCGCGCACGCTGCGCGCACGGTGAAAAACCTGAAAATTTTTTTTTTTATAAATACATAACTTAGCATTTAAAAAACCTTACAAATTCACTGAAAAAACCATAGGTTTCACACACGTTATAGTTACGAATTAGCATTTAAAAAACATTGCAAATTCACTTAAAAAACCATAGGTTTCACACATGTTATAGTTAGCTGGACATTTCACTCGTAAAAAACCAATGAAATTCCCCCGTTATAGTTAGTGCAGGCAACTATAACTAACGCGACCGCAATCCTCTGCTGATGACGTCAGATATTACATCACTGATGACATATGTGTCTTTATGAAAAATAAATATTTGTAAGATATGTATAGCTAAAGATTAATGGAAGAAGACATGGGTAAATAAGTGTCTAAATACAGTGATGTAATATCTGACGTCATCAGCAGAGGATTGCGGTCGCGTGAGTTATAGTTGCCTGCACTAACTATAACAGGGGAATTTCATTGGTTTTTTACGAGTGAAATGTCCAGCTAACTATAACATGTGTGAAACCTATGGTTTTTTAAGTGAATATATATATATAGATATATTTACCTACTGGCGGTCGCCAGTAGGTAGTTATAGTTAGGACCTATTTTGCATAGAAAATCTGCAACATTCTATTCCCAATAAGTCTGGCGCCGGTTGACGAATCCTGGTGAAATTTTCCAATTTTTTGGCCAGCTCCGCTCCTACCCTGAAAGTTTTGTGGTGATTCGTCAAGCGGGGGCCGAGAAAAAAGGGGGGTCCCAAAACGCGTTTTCCCCATGCAATTTCCCATAGGATCTGTTGTCGCAGCTACAGCCCGAACCGCTGAACGGAATGACACTAAATTTGGCAAAGAGGTAGTCCTCAGTTCAGACTCGTGCCTTTTGCATAAATGGTGTGAATCCGTTCAGTAGTTCCTGAGATAATTAGAGTTAAAAGTACATAAATATCTATGGCAGGGGAGGATCCGTGGACCCTACCCGCACCGTACGTGCACCCTCCCCGAACCGAGCGTGCACCCTCCAGATCGTGCGCTGAATGCTAGTTGGCTGTCGAGTGTCTCTTTACATTCGAAACCAGGAACTGTTGGCGGCCATTTTCTGCCTCGGTAGAAGCGAGGCTGAAGAAGCAAGGGGAAAAAGTGTGTAAAACATATAAAGGGGGCAGAGTGGAAATACTCTGACCCTCTAGAGGTGCTTAGGGGGTCCCAGAAGGACCCCCTGGGGCCCCCATTTTTTTTTAAACAGCGAAATGCGCGCACGGTGCACACATCCTATCGCGTTTGATGCACGGATTCTCTCGCGGTGGGTTTGCGGATCCAAGGGAAAAAGATGAAATTGTTAAGAGATAAATGTCAATGTCAATGTCAATGTCAGATATTTTTATAGAGCGCGCATATCACCAAACGGTCTCAGGGCGCTTTGCAGCCAAAGACAAAAGGAGAGTACAGCAACTATAAAGCTCGGCCTGAATTTAGAGGGCAAAGAGCCAGGTCTTAAGCTTTCTTTAGAAGAGTAGATGGTTAGTTATAGACGTTAATTCCAAAGGGAGTTTATTCCACAGAAAAGGGGCAAGATAGGAGAAAGATCGACCACCATTACGTACCGTCCGGACACGCGGCTAGGCAAGAAAAAATCTAGAGCTAGACCGCAGAGAGCGTCCAGGGACATACCATTGGAGCTTCGTAGCAAGATACAATGGACCAGCTCCGTGCATTACCTTGTGGGCAAGACTAAGAATTTTAAAACGCCCTCTTTGGCGAACAGGTAGCCAATGCAGAGTTTTAAGAGTAGGGGCAGAGGGGGACCGAGGGGGACGATTAAGAACCAGTCTGGTGGCCGTGTTTTGAAGAATCTGAATCTTACAAAGCAAGTCTTGGTTAAGCCCAGTGAACAGGGGATTGCCATAGTCCAAACGGCTTATTATAAGACCCTGAACCAGAGGTTTCCTTGTTTCCAGGGGTAGCCACTTAAAGATCTTCCGCAGCATTCGCATAATCCCAAAGAAGGTCCCAAGCACCTGATTTATATGGGTCTTCAGGGACAAAGACTTGTCAATCGTGATGCCGAGATTACGCACTGCTTGCTTAGGCTGTGGACAAATGCCCAGCTCTTCCGGCCACCAGTCACTGGACCAAAGCTGTTCTGCTTTTCTGAATAGGATAACCTCCGTCTTACCGCCATTTAGTTGAAACTTATTAAAGTTCATCCAGTCATTTATCCGGATCAAACAGCTTTTAAAACGGACTTGCACATCAGTTAGATCCGACTTACAGGTGACAAGCAACTGAGTATCATCAGCGTAAGAAATTGTTTCAAATCCGTAAGTCCTAATAATGTCAGCGAGAGGAGTTAGATAGACATTAAATAACATTGGGCTAAGATTAAGCTTAAGTGTTTTGTTCTTGAGTACCTCTATAAAGAGCCGTTGTGTTCATTGAGAGTTTTTGGTACTTATAAGTAAGTACCTATACAGAGTCTAAAGTTGTTGAGGAAGACTCTGTTTCCTTCATCAGTAAAGTGTACTCCATCTCTCCTATACATCTCTTGCATATGAAAGCGCAGATTGTTATTGTAAATGGACCCCATTCTGTAGTCTCGGAAAAAATCAGAAACAGATTTATTCACATGTTTCCTAGCTTTCTCAATCTGTGGACAAAAATGATCGGACCAGTTCCGCATATGTTAGAATACAGAAAGGCAGTTTTAGGGAAAAGTGAAATCAGTTCTGCAAAGGTGTCCTTCATAAGCATTTCCAGACCTACCCCAGTCAAAGTTCCTAGGTCATTGCCACCACAGTGCACTATTATGAGGTCAGGGTGTTGGATTTGCATGAAGGATTTCACCAATGGCATCAATTGGTGCTACTTTAACCCTCTCTGTCCAATCCATTTAATGTCTACATTTGGCAAACCTAGGTCTTTGTGAATGCCTTTGTTTTCTGCATACATTTGGCTCCAGAAAATGTAGCTGTGTCCCACAATCCACACTCTAAGCATCTTGTAAGGAGGTCTGGATGCACTCAGATGGTCTCTGTAAATGAAATGGTGGTTTGGAAAGTAAGATGTTTCTAAAATGGTGGCTAAGATGCAATTTTGAAAAAAGACAAGAAATCATTGGTTGTTTGACAACCTTCTACACTGAAAGGTAGGGTGCATATTTTTGTTTTTTAAACGCATGATTCTTATTGGTTAACAAAAACTGATTGTAAGGAACATTATATATGATAAGCTGATATGTTGAGAAGTCAAGCACACTTGCTGTCTTGATAAGCAACATTGTGTGTGCTGAACTTGTGACCTGTGTGCTCAGTACAGTGTTCCATGGCCTGTTTCTATGGTAACGGGCAGAAGGCAGATTGGGGGAAGGGTTGAAGTTTATGTCATTTGGAAAGGGTTGAAATGTTTAACCAATATAAATGTGTGTTTGCTTTTGAATTTATGTGGGAAGGAATGTGATTTGATGTTTACATGTATATGTGTGGAAAATGAGAGGGAAACTTTGCCATTCTTTGGTTCTGCTGACAGGCGCACAGTGCAGAGATTCTGTATAAGAAAATCTGGTGTGTGACTGATATCTGGTGTGTGACTGACATACTTCTTAATCTACAAAACATCTTGAAAGGTGAGTTATTTAATGGTCAGGGGATGTATGTAGACTATTTTTATTTTAATCAGACTAGTGTATTTCTTCTGCTAAAGTGTAGGGAGTACTTTTTTCTCTACAATCTTATTGACAGTGTGTGTGCATGTAGAAACCATTTTGTGATAAGGATTTGTTTTTTTCATGTGTTTGTAGACAGATAACTATGCAGTTTTTATATTTTGGTAGATTTAGAAACCAGTCATTGTTTATGAATTTGTGAAATGAGTTATGTTTGTGCACTAAAATGTAGTACTCCTTGTAGATGAAGAAATGTGTTTTGGTATAGTGCAAGGGATAGTGTTGTTTGTCTAGAATCACACAGAGAGCCTGTGTGCATTTGGGAACCACTGTGAGAGAAGCATTTAGTAACATCTTGTATTTGCTTACAGATAACTCTTTTAAAACCTGTCATGTTGTCAAGTTCTGGTAGCATTAGAATCCAGTCTTTGCTTATGCGTTGATTAAATGAGTCAGGCTTTGACACAAAAGTGCACTTTTGAAATATGCACATTGTGTGCAGTTTCCTTACCACTTTCATAGTAGTAAATACGTTTTGGTAAACTCCTAGGGATAGTGGCTGTTGTCTAGAATCACACTGTGAGTCTGTGTGCATTTGGGAACCACTGTGAAAGAAGCGTTTGGTAACACCGTGTATTTGCTGACAGATAACTGTTTTAAAACCTGTCATGTTGTCAAGTTCTAGTAGCATTAGAAGCCAGTCTTTGCTTTTGCGTTGATTAAATGAGTCAGGCATTGACAGTAAAGTGCAGTCGTGAAATATGTAGATTGTGTGCAGTTCCCTTACCACTTCCACTGTAGTGAATGAGTTTTGGTAAACTCCTAGGGATAGTGGTGTTTGTGTAGAATCACACTGTGAGTCTGTGTGCATTTTGGGAACCACTGTGAGAGAAGCATTTGGTAACATTGTGTATTTGCTGACAGATAACTATTTTAAACCTGTCATGTTGTCAAGTTTTAGTAGCATTAGAAGCCAGTCATTGCTTATGCGTTGATTAAATGAGTCAGGCATTGACACTAAAGTGCAGTCGTGAAATATGTAGATTGTGTGCAGTTCCCTTACCCCTTCCATTGTAGTGAATGAGTTTTGGTAAACTCCTAGGGATAGTGGTGCTTATCTACAATCACACTGTGAGTCTGTGTGCATTTGGGAACCACTGTGAAAGAAGTGCTTGGTAACATAGTGTATTTGCTGACAGATAACTGTTTTAAAACATGTCATGTTGTCAAGTTTTAGTAGCATTAGAAGACAGTTATGGCTTATGCTTTCATTAAATGAGTCAGGTATTGAAACTAAAGTGTAGTCGTTAAATATGTAGATTGTGTGCAGTTCCCTTACCACTTCCACTGTAGTGAATGAGTTTTGGTAAACTCCTAGGGATAGTGGTTGTTGTCTAGAATCACATTGTGAGTCTGTGTGCATTTGGGAACCACTGTGAGAGAAGCATTTGGTGACATTGAGTATTTGGTGGCAGATAAGTGTTTTAAAACCTGTCATGTTGTCAAGTTTTAGTAGCATTAGAAGCCAGTGTTTGCTTATGCATTGATAAAATGAGTCATGCTTTGCCACTAAAGTGCAGTACCATGTAGTATTGTCTTCACTGCACCAGAACTGAAAATGTAAAAGTTTTACCCAGGCACTGTCCACGAAGTAGTCTGATGATTTAGTCAGTTTCTAAGTACTTATGTTGTGAACCATTCATTACCAAATAGACTTCTTCAAATGCATGTAGTTCTCTAACCACCTACACAGTTGTTTTTCACACCTTCAATTCCCTAGTCAGTATCCATACACTTCCAGGAAACACCCTGTCACTCCCTTTGCAGTCCTCTTGTGACCCATTCAGCACCATGTACTAATCCATTCACTGTGCCAAAACCCAAACACTTATAAATTCACCAAGACACTCTCTTTCCAGTACTCTAATGATTCAGTCACTGCCTAAGTATTTATGCACTGAGCCAGGCCTTAGCACATGGACTGCTTCAAACCCCTATGCACTATGCATGCAGTCTTCTAACCACCTAGACACTTGTCTTTCACACTTTCAATTCCCTAGTCAGTATCCATATAGTCCAGCAAACATCCTGTCACTCCCTTTGCACTCTTCTAGTCACCCATTCAGTACCAAGTACTAATCCATTCCCTGCGCCAAAAGCCTACCACTTATAAATTCACCCAGGCATTCTCCTTGCTGTAGTCTAATCATTCAGTCAGTACCCAAGTACTCATGCAGTGAGCAAGGCCTTAGCACATGGACTGCTTTAAATGCCTATCCAGTATGCATTCAGTCCTCTAATCAGCTACACAGTTGTCTTTCACACCTTCAATTCCCCAGTTAGTATTCATACACTTCTAGCAAACACCCTGTTCCTCACCCAGTGTGTCTCCTTTTAGTACTGTAACCATTTAGTCAGTTAGCATGTAGTGTAGGCTTTAGGGCATGAACTGCTTCAAAGTAGTATGCACTATGTATGTAGTGTTTTAACCATCATCACACTTGTGGTTCAGGGCTATAGTTTCTAAGTCAGTTTTTATATAAAATGTGTTTGTACAGTAATGGAATACTGCAAATTTGAAAGTTATTAATATACATTTATTTGTGATTCTTTTTTGCAGATACTGTTTTTCAATGTTAAAATAGAGAAATTATGCCAGAAAAAAAAAGAAAAAAAAAGAACAGAGACAGGAGGATTATTTGAAGAAACATCAACCACAAGTATTGAATGAACAAGATAATGTGGCTAAAAGGAAAAAATCTTCTAGTAAGATCACGAAGCAATTTATTGAAAATGTTTGTGGGAGCAAACAGAATGTAGATAATGCTGCAACTTCAGAGAATTTTTCAAGTAAGAAAAAAATTCAAAATAAGAGGAAAAGTAAAAACCCAAATGTTCAGTCAAAGGAAATAAAGTATGGTAAAAGAAGACAAAATCAGTATAAGGAATTACGCAAAAAAATATTTTACAAGAGAGTAGTGCATAATTTGCTGAAAGATGTGAAGAAATATAAAAAGAGAGCTTTATTTTATAAAAAGAAGAAGCATATTGAAAGCATAGTGGAAAAGGCTTTTGAAGTAAAAAGGAAACTGTTTATTTTAGTGTTAAACAGAATTCGATCACTAGATAAACCAATATATGTAATGAAGGCCAAAAGTAGGAGGAAAAGAGTTATTAATAAAAAAAACATTTGTGATGTTTTTTGGGAGACTGGAAACACAGTTCTAGTTCAGAGCCTTTTTTTAATGAAGAGAGTTATTCACTAAGTGAAAAATTATTGTATGCAGTTGACACCAGTGGTAGAGGTTATGAGGTTAGTGATGGTTGTCCAATGGAGAAAGAGAAAATGGTTGAAAGAAATGCAGAAGAAGTGATAGCTGATGAAGTTTTAGGGAGACGTGCTAAAACCCTGTGTACACTTGGGATTGCAGTAGTGTTTGTAGTGTACGACAGGAATCTATTGAAAAATTATGTCGTTTTTTACGAGCCTATACTAAAATAAGTGTAAAACAAAAGATTAAGCTGTTGCAAGGACTAGACCCTTGCAGAGTGAGAAAACATACTGGTTTGCAAGGTCATTCTCTCGCTTGTCTTTCTAGGAAAGTTTGTGAAAGTGTTTTTCACCATTTCAGAATGCTGGCAGTACATCATACTCAAATGCGGAAGTTAGTGAGAAGGTTGTATTATGCAAAAAGTCCAGCACTAAAGTTAAGTGAGTTGAACAGTGCTCTTTTGCGTGGCTCAGTATCAGATGTGAAGCAGGTCTGTGAGGATATTGAGTTATGTTACTTTGGGCCTCAGCAAGAGAGTGAAGAAACTGACACATTAGTAGAACAAAATGTTGAAGACAATGTAGAACCTGTAATTACAGAAAAATTTGAGGATGAAATCACAAAGTTTAAAGTAATTTCAGGTGAAAGACCAAATGTTTCTTGTATTTGTTGTTGGCGAAGTCACTATAAAAATCAGACTAGGGGTGTCAATCTGTATTTAAAAAGTGAAATAGAAGATAATGATAAGTGGATGGAACTTTCAACTTATTTGTTGGTAGAGGATTGTTTTGATTTGGGATGTGAGCAGCGTATTTGCAAATATTGTTATAACAAATTAGATGAGAATAAAATGCCTGCTAGAGCTGTTCATAATAATCTAGAGTTGGTTGCTATTCCTCCAGAGCTGATAGATTTAAATGCGTGTGAGTCTATTCTGATACAAAGTGTTCACCCGTTTCAGGTTATTGTTCGTATGGAGCCCAAAACAAGTAAATTACCTCCATCAGAGTTTCAAAGAGGATTGAAAGGAAGAGTTGTGTATTTACCATTAGATTTAAGGAAAAATATTGAAACTATTGGTGTAGATCATGCAGAAAATGAGCCACTAGTCATTCTAGTTATTGGTGTTCCTACTAACAATAAGAAAATCTGGCAAGAGTTAGTGGATGTTAGAAAAGTGCAAAAGGCATCATTGTATCTGTTAAAAAATAATGAGTACTATAGAAATGTGTTTGTTGGAGAAGAAGAAATAGATATAGCAGAAGATAGTGAAATAATAAGTGGACAAATTAAAAAAGTGGACATGTCCAGATGTGAAGAGATCTATGAACATTACAGTGCACTTCCACTTCATTTCAAAGAGGTGATGGGGAATACGATTGAGTTGTTTCAAATGAAAAAAGCAACAGGAAGTCCCATGAGTGTATGGGAAGAGAGCTTGGAAGCTCGTTGTTTCCCGCAATTGTTTCCAACAGGAAAAGGTGGACAATATGATGAACGTCCTGTGCAGATTCCTGCATCTGAATATCGGACAACAAGATTATATGCAGAATTATTTATTTATTTATTTATAGCATTTGTAAAGCGCTCTGCAACCCTACGGGCATCCTGGCGCTGTGTACATATAGCTGAAAACGCTGTGCATCAGGGGCAGAAGGGATATCTTTTGATTCTGGATAGTTAGATTTTAGGGAAAAGCCATGTTTTCACCTTTTTTCGGAAGGCCATCAGTTCATCTGTTTTCCTGATGTCAATAGGTAGTCTATTCCACAGATGAGCTGCCACTATGCTGAAGGCTCTGCCACCACAGGTGGCTTTCCTGATCCTGGGTATACTGATGAGTTTAAAAGAGGAGGATCGAAGGGACCGAGTGGGTTCATATGTATCCCTTATATGTTTCATCTTCTGTTTGAAAGTGACTTGTCTGGACTTTCATATGCAGTAAATCACATTTTAAAAACTGGAATGCATCTTCAAAATTTAACTGCAAAGGATTTTATGGTTAAAGTGCATCAGAGAGATGATCATTTAGAATCTCAGTTGATTAATCTGATGGCATGTCAGCGTGGGTCTAATGAATATTGGTACCGTCGACATGGAGAACTGAAATGTATGCTACGGAACTTGGGAACTCCTACATGGTTCGTTACACTAAGCTGTGCTGAGTATGCTTGGGATGATTTACTTGAATTTCTTCGAGAGGCAAATTCCAATATAAAAAATACAAATGCAGATATTTCAATCATAGATTTGAAGCTATGATGTCTTTCAACTGCAATAAAAAGAATCCTCTCTTGGAGAAGTTGTGGATTTCTTTTGGAGAAAGGAGTATCAAGCAAGAGGTGCTCCTCACATACATATGTTGTTATGGGTCAAGGACGCCCCCAAATTTGGAACAGATTCAGATGAAACTGTTTTGTCTTTCATTGAAGATTATGCTACTTGTGCTCTTCCAAATAGCAGAGAAGAGAAAAACTTAAAACAACAAGTCTTACGATTTCAAAGCCACAGGTGTGGAAAATACTGTTGATGAAAGTACACGTCAACGGATAAGTTCTATACCAAATGTCGTTTTGGATTTCCACGTCCTGTATTATCCAAAGGAAGAGTGAACAGTTTTATCTCAGCTGTATGACTTACCATCACAAGAAAGTCTCCGAAAAACACCTACAACGTAAGAAGAAGCGAAGAATCAAAATACATAAATGACTACAATCCAGTTATTTTATCCATGTGGAATGCTAACATGGATATTCAGTATGTTGCGGACAATTCCATTGCTGTTGCTCGATATGTAACGTCTTACATTACTAAATCAGAAAAGACTGAATTGAAAGAAATGTGGGAAGAGATTTCTCACGAGAAGACTCTAAGTAAGAAATTATACAGTTTCAGTTTGAAGATGTTATCGCATCGTGAAATTGGAGCATATGAATGTTCAGATCGGTTATCATCTGCAAGACTATATTCCAAAAGTAGAAGAATCATTTGGGTGAGTCTAGGTCTTGCAGGAATGCGAAATCGGGTACTGAAATCTGTTCAAGAAATTGAATATTTAGCAGAAAATGACCCTGAAAGTACAGATATTTTGAAAACCAATATGTTGGACACATACTATCCAAATAGAAGTCATCATCTTGAGAACATGTGTCTCTATGAAGTGCTGCAAAACTACACTTTTAAACGGAATATTACAGAGAACATCAATGATGGAAAATATGGAGTGAATGGTTCGGAAGGATGTCTGGTGAAACAAAGGAAAGGAAATTTAATTAATTACAGAAAACTGAGTTGCGACACTGGTGACAAAAGGGAATTTTACTATTTAGCCCTTTTGCAAATGTTCAAACCATGGCGTTCTGAACTGGAATTACTTGGAGATTTTACCAGCTATGTAGATTCATTTAATGCTTGTAAAGATAGCATACAATGCAGTGCTTTCGCAAATTATGTCAAAATGTTGAATGATGAAATTGATCAAGAAGCTATAATTGCCGCTGAGATTGCTAGAGACAGTTCTCAAGACAGTCAAAGTTCTGCTGCACTGAGTCAAGATCCACTAGGACAACCAATTGTTGAAAATGAAGCAGTGATTGCAATGAATGAGGTGGAAACAGCAATGTATCAAGCACAAGAAGATGCAATACAGTTAGGAAACTTGGAAGAGCAACTACATGTTGAACAGAAACAAATATATCAGCAAGTGAAAGAGCAGATTGACCATAGATTACTTCATGAAAAGAGAGTGTGCTCATGTACATCATTTCAACCTATCCGAATGTATGTGAGTGGTCAAGCTGGAATAGGAAAGAGTCCTGAAGAAAATGAAACTTCTCATTATTGATGAGGTGAGCATGGTTCCAAACTTGATGCTTACCTTTGTGCATTTAAGAATGCAGCAAATTCTTAAAACAGAGTATGACGTGTTATTTGGAGGAAAACACGTCATCGTTTTTGGAGATCTACTGCAACTGACATCGGTAAAAGGGCAACCGGTATTTAAAACACTTGCCCATGAAGATACCAGAAAGTCTCTTGGCAGTTTTGGTAATGTGAACATTTGGAGTAATTTTGAATACAAAGAACTGACAACAAATATGCGACAGGCAAATGATGCTGAATATGGAAGTATTCTTCAAGATATAAGAATTGGAATTCTTTCAAAACAAGGGAAAGAAGCTTTGTAGAGTCGATTACTTTGCAATGTCTTTCCAAATGAAAATGCAATTCCTGCAAAAGTGTACGTGGAAATTGCTAAAAATAAGTCAGTGATTTGCTTAATGCCAACACTGCATGAGTGTTCAATATTCAACGAAGAATTATTAAAATTGGAAAATGAAGAAATTGTAAAAATGGAAGCCATCGATAAAATACTACATGAAGGAATCACTATTATTTTGATGGGTAAGTTGAGATCAAAACTGGATTGTTTAGAAAAAAAAATATCTAAAACTGCTGGTTTGGAAAAGACACAGTATGCGTTTGTAAACTGTCGGGTAATTTTAAGGCGAATTTGGATGTAGAGAAAGATTTAGTTAATAGTGCAATGGGCAAAGTGGTGGATGTTGTGAATTATCAGGAAAAAGAAGGAATTGAATTTAAAAAAATTAAATTTGATCAGATTGATGAAGTTAAAGAAATTGGTCGTTGTTCAGTTAGTTTTTTGCTTTTAAAGATTTATATGTCCGTAGGAAACAATTTCCATTTTCTCTGGCATATGCAGTGACTATTCATAAATCGCAAGGATTAAGTGTAGACAGTGCATTGGTGAACATTGGATCTACCGTATTTAAAGAGGGTATGGCATATGTTGCTTTGTCGCGAGTCAGAACATTATCTGGTTTGTTTATGATTGCTTTTGATGAGACAAAGGTTACTGCAGATGCAAACTGTGTAAAAGAGTATAATAGGTTAAGAAGGGTGTATGCTCCACAGTTAGGTCAATATCCTGTATTTGAAAAGCGTATGGTTGGTTGAAAAAGAAGGTTAGAGAATATCTGTTCTGAAGGTATCAAGAAAAGAAAAGAACAAGATAATGTTGTGATTGCAGGTAAAAAGAAATTGGACACTGTTGGAGAGATTGTTGGTTATCAGTTTGAAAATAGTTCTGGTGTCAACTGCTATGCTAATGTAGTGGTCAATGTTGTTTTTTATCTTGAAGGTTTGCAATAACAAATCATGGAGAATCGGCAAAAAAGATTTTGTTCTCTGTTGCATTCGGTTTATGAAAAATTGACAACAGATAGAAGTAAAATACAATCTGTTTCAGATGTTCATAATCTTTTGGATGTGTGTTCTGGTTCTACACAATTTACACAAAATATCCAACAAGATGCTCAGGAATTTTTAATGTATATGCTTACCATTTTTGAAAATGAAGGTGTAGAAATAGAAACTATTTTTGGCCTTTCTTACAAATGGGAACATGATTGTGAAAATTGCATGTATACATGTAGCACCAATGTAGACACTGAGAGATTTATGTATTTAACATTACCAGACTGTAAATCAGTGTCTTTCAATAAATTAGTTAAAGGTGCAAATCAAAACATTGAGTGTAGCCAATGTAAATCAGAAATGTTATCCACATTATTCTTAACAAAATATGGAAAATACATAATTTTAATAATGCAACGTTGTACAGCTGACGGAAGAAAATTGGATACTTTAATAAAGCAATTTGTAGCAGCACAACTATCAATATCAGGAAGGACTTTTGTAGCAATTGCTATAATTTTCCATGATGGTCCTTCCACCACATCTGGACATTACACTGCCTATCTAAAATGTGACAAAGGCTGGACACTTTGTAATGATGCCCAGTTGGTTTTCAAACAACGTTTGCCTAGTGAATTACCAAATTCCTACCTAATATTTTTAAAGCCAAAGTTTTAGGAAGATAATTCACTCTCTGAGGAATTTATTAATATAATTTAATAGGACTACCATTGGACAATTTACATAAAGAAGGAGTGCAAAAATACCATTTGGCCTCAAGGAAAGGTATATTTTTGAATTGTGGACTTTTTGGTGGCCATTTATTCGGTGATTATTTTAATGCGGCAACATTTACAGTTTTTATAAGTTAAAGTTATAAAATTTTGTAATCTGTAAGCATTTCATATATGTATGATTTGTATTTTCTGGTATTTTACTGAACATAGTATGTTGGGGTTTTTTAAACAATCTTTCTGATTGTTTTTTTTTTGCCCGCTGTTAAGTGCTGAGTACGATTGAAATCACTATTTGTAGTGAAATTCAATATATTCTGAGAACAGCAAAAAAGGCAAATAAATTACTTTGTGGAAATTATGTTGTGTTGTAAAAAATGTATTATTACATGTTATAATTTTTTTTTCTTTTCTTTCACAGATCCAAATTTTAAAATAAGCAATTTTTAAGAATTTAGATTTGAATGAAAATGTGAAAAAATGTGTACCATTTTTTATTCCTATTACTGTGAAGGTAAGTTTAACTAAGTCTCAATATGCAGAATGAAAAGGTCTGCAAGAAGCTACAAATTGGAAACATATTTCTAAAAACACTCTGTTTATACCTATGTAGATTTGAAATCTGACCATAATCAGATATCATGTGACCTGCAAAAAAAGAGATTTGAGGGGTTCATATTATTTCCTATTTTAGCTATTGAAGGACCGCAATTATTTCAATCATTCTTCTTTGAACATCTGTGCAGACAAAACTCTGTGCTTACTTTTATCATTCGCAAAGAATTTTAAAAACGGAAATATGTCCCTTTTTGTAACATAGTTATTGTGTAAGATACTGTTTCATATTTACAAAGAGAGGAAAAGGCACTCTGTGCACTTTTTATACTCCATGTAAATACAACCTCATCATGCAGACCACTTTGCATTGATAGGGTGTTCTATAAGTGTTGTTGTGCATGATTGCACTGAATACTCATAGAACAAGACACATGTCTAGATTTATCAGAAATCATAAATCTCGATTTGTGTGTGAATGGTGCACCATTCTAAAATTGGTGTAGGAAAGCACAACAAGGAGAATTGTTTTCATTTCTCCACATTTTTATATCTTCAATGCATGCTGAAATGTTCAGCATACATTGAAGGAGAAAAATGCATTTTCTCATTGTTTTTGTACTGGAAGGTGTGTCTTCCTGCAGAAAAACAAACCGCACATGACACAGATATCCTTGCACTACGGTGCAAGGGTGCCTGTGTCACCACATGGCTGCAGTTTAAGCAGCCATGCAGACAGAAGCATAGATTTGCAACATATTTATGTACATATGTTGCATCCCTGTGCTTCGGAAGTACTACAGCACACTGCAGTTAAAGAGGTTACTGTGTGGTGCTGCAGCACTTCCTCATACTTCTGCACTTATACATTCACCATACGCTACTAATGCATTCATTCAGTCAATTATGTACTACACATACATTCATCTAAACTAACACTGACAAAGAAATTTAGCTCTTTTTTTAAACCAGGACTTACAAGAAATTTTTTTTTGTCTTCTTTCTTCTTTTATAATTTTTTGGGGGTTTTCTGAACAATTTTTAATTTTTTTTGGTATTTCTGCAAAAAAAACAAAACAAAAAACAGGAGAAACCAAACAATGAACTTCAGTGAACAATAAAAAAATAAAAAAACTAGCAAATGTGACTTTCTTGGCGGCGGCAGGTCAGATTGATCGACTGCTCACCATAGCACAAAGTCGCATTGCACTTAGTGCAAAGCACTTTTAAAAATTGAAATTGAGGACGGATGTCCAAGGTTTAGGCTGATGGATGCACTCTTGATGGGCTCGGCTGCGATGAGGTGGATGGCGCAGGAGCAGGAGTGTTTCTCATCCGTCGGCACTCTTCTCGTGCAAGATTGTTTGGATGAAGGGTCCTCATGTGCTTCATCATACTTGCCGTGCCGCAAGAGTATTTCTTGTTAGGATCCCCTCTCGACAGGACTCTTTTGCAAATCTTGCACGTGACCAAGGTGGCATTGGTCTTATTCTGCCCCTCGGGAAAAGTAAAAAATTTCCACACCACTGAAGAAAAACATTCTTTGGGTGGTGCCTCCGGCAAAAATTCATACTCAGAAGTATGAGGTGATGCAGGTGATGCCTGCTGCCCTCAAGCCATTTTTGGTTGAAAAAAGTTAGAGCTAAGTGTAAACTTAGTCTAAAAATTCTTCTTCTCTCCAAAGAGTTGGTGCTCCAAAGAAGGTCAAAGAAGAATGATTGAAATGGGTTTGGTCTTTTCAATAGTTAGAAGAGGAAGTGTAATGAACCAATCAAATCTCTTTTTTTGCAGGTCACATGGGATCCGTGCACCCTGCGCGTACGCAGCACGCACCCAGCGCGCATCCGCGAAATGGAATAAAAAAAGATTATAGTATTAGAAGTAAAAGTATATTAGTTTTAAGACTAGTTTAGAGTTTGTCTTCAATTAATATTCACATACATATATTTTTTTCAATGTTAAATACTTCGCGGGTTCTACGAACCCACCGCGTCATAGACGCTGATGACGCATCGCGGAAGCGCGTAAACGTCGCGTTACGTACATCGAACGTGTCATGTATAGGCTGGGAGTCGAGTACCGGTTGCATTGGAATTGCACACTAACCACGTACCCGACGCATACCATGCGCGGATGCTATCGCGTAGGGATCGAGAACGGTGCGCATAGGGTCCGCGGATCCACAAACATTTAAAAAAATATATAAAATACAGTTTTGAACATATAGTTAAAAAAATATGTTTGAAAAACCCATTAAGTTCAAATAATATTTTTTAATTTTTAAAAGAATTAATTGAAAAAAGAAGTTTAAAAAATGGTGATAATAATAAAGTATTTAAAAAAAAGATAATTAATGAAATTGACACACTGAATTTGAAAAATATAGAAATCCAATCAAAATCATTAAACATGATATCTTCAGAGATAAGTTATAGATAGGAATTAGCATTTAAAAAACCTTTGAAATTCACTGAAAAAACCATAGGTTTCATGCACGTTATAGTTAGGAATTGGCATTTAAAAAACCTTTGAAATTCACTGAAAAAACCAAAGGTTTCAGGGGCGTTATAGTTAGGAATCAGCATTTAAAAAACCTTAGAAATTCACTGAAAAAACTATAGGTTTCAGGGGCGTTATAGTTAGCTGGACTTTTCACTCGTACAAAACCCTAGAAATTCCCCTGTTATAGTTAGTTCAGCTAACTATAACTCGCGCCCCCGTAATGCAATGCTGATGATGTCACATATTACATCACTCATGACATGGTCAGTGACATCACTGATGACATCACTGATGACATCTCAAATGACAGTCCTCAGTTCAGATTCATGCCTTTTGCTTAAATGGTGTAAATCCGTTCAGTAGTTCCTCCAAGAAGTGTTGGCAGCCATCTTGGGACATGATAGCACTTCATTAAAAAGCATTGCAGTTAATAGGAGGTTTTAAGACTTTAGTTACATTATAAATCATTTGTTGATGGTACCATACTCATTTTAGGAATTGTGGTGTGTTCTAAGGTGATTTTACCATGTGAAAAAGCCTTCTGCTGTGATATTATGAATCATGCTTGAGAGAAAACTATTTTCTCATGCTTTTCCCACAGAGGTTTGGAAGGTGATCTATAAGCTAAATTGAGAGCATATTTTCTGTAAATTCACATTATCTTTATCAGTCATGTGAGAATAAAGTCTGAAATTCTCAGTAAAACATGTACATCCAACAAGGGCAGAGACTGTCAGTTGATGGAATCAAAGTAAAAAACTGAAAGTATTTCCCACTGAGGAGACTGTAGTAAATGAGGAAATTAGAAAACTTCATAACAAATAAGTCTTCCAAAATGGCCACCGGAGACAAAAGAGCCCAAATGTAGCACAAATATCACCCAGATGTAGCCCAATGACAGAATGTCCCAGAGTGTTCTAACGAACAACTAGAGCGCTAACAGTCTTACTTATGACAAAAGTATGGCACACCTGAAGCCATCTTGATTGGAATAAAGTGGTAACACTTAAAAAATTTAATTTACAAAGAAACAAAATGAGGGGGTTCATCTTAGTGCTGCAGAAAGAAAAATTAGGGCACATTTTGACTTCTCAAATCCTCTTTAATTTCATAAAACAATTCTGACATGCAGACTGAAATATGCACTTTGAATACCCGCAGCAGAATTCCCTGGTGAGCAGTAGCTTCACTACAGTGATCTAATGAGCAACTAGAGTGCTAACATTCAGAATTTATTGCAAATGTGTGACACATCTGAATGTCTTCTTGATGGAGCCAAAGTAAAAAACTGAAAGTATTTCCTACTGAGGAGACTGCAGTAAATGAGGAAATTAGGAAACTTCATAACACATAAATCTCCCAAGATGGCCACCAGAGACAAAAGAGCCCAAATGTAGGCCAAATATCACCCAGATGTAGCCCAAGTATAGCCCCATGACAGAATGTCCCAGAGTGTTCTTAAGAACAACTAGAGCGCTTACTGTCTTACTTATGACAAAAGTATGGCACACCTGAAGCCAACTTGATTGGAATAAACTGGTAACATTTAAAACATTTAATTTAAAAAGGAACACAATGAGGGGGTTCATTTTGCCATAGAAATTATGATTAGTGCTGAAGAAATAAAAATTAGGGCACATTTTGAGTGACATCTCAAATCCTCTTCTATTTCATTAAACAATTCTGATATGCAGACTGAAACATGCACTTTTAATACCAGCAGCAGACTTCCGTGGTGAGCAGTAGCTTCACTGCAGTGATCTAATGAGCAACTAGAGTGCTAACATTCAGAATTTATGGCAAATATGTGACATATCTGAATACCTTCTTGATGGAATCAAAGTAAAAAAGTGAAAGCATTTCCTTTTGAGGAGACTGCAGTAAATGAGGAAATTAGGAAACTTCATAACAAATAAATCTCCCAAGATGGCCACCAGAGACAAAAGAGCCCAAATGCAGCACAGATATCACCCAGATGTAGCCCACATGTAGCCCAATGACAGAAGTGTGCAAAACACCTATTTTTTGTGTATTTGCAGTTTTATATAGTGTAGACTTGTCAGGTATTGGAGTGCCTTACATGAGCATTGGTTATATCACACAAGATCAAATTCATTTTGGTTGTAGACATGGGGAGATTAAGTGATTTGACCAGAATCACAGAATGTTCAGCTGAAGCAGAAACTCCAACCTGGCTCCCCTGTTGCAAAGTCTGTAGCTCTGGAAGTAACACCACATCCTCTCCCCTAAGTGCAACATTTAATCAAGTGGTCAACTGGATAAAAAAACATAAAGATTACAAATAATTTAAAAGTTCTTTGTCGCTATTTGAAAACTCAGAAAATATGTCCTCATTTTAGTTTAGAGCACTAACCATAATTTTGATGCAAATAAGACCCTCTCATATATGTAATTTCTAAAGGAAATGCTCTCGGTATTACAGTTTTGATTACATCAAGATGACGTCAGGCGTTCCACACTTTTGTAATAAATATAGAATGTTCGCAATCTAGTTGTTCATTGGGATGCTGTTGAGAGGCAGAGGCCAGGGGCATGGACTCTGAAAATTGAAGTCAGGTAGGAGAGTGCAGAGGCAAAAATTTGACCACACTGGGCAGGCAGGAAGGGCAGTGGCAGCACAACAGACTACGGAGGGCAGTGGAAAGGGGGGCAGGGGCAACAAACCAACAATACAGGACTGGCAAGAGAGGCTGTGGCAATATAATAGACCATTGTGGGCAGAAGGAAGAGGCAGTGGTAGTACAACCATACATGCCAACAGTCCCGTTTCAGCCAGAAAACGTCCAATGTTTTTAAGTTAAAATGGGCTTTATTTGATCTGTCTCCTGTCTACAATCTCCTCTTTTTCAATGTAACTCAAAGGGGAAAATCAATACCCCAGTTTTTTTCAAAATCACCCTCTTACCAAGTTCAAAATGTTCAAAAGTATGGTACATTGGATCATGGTAGGCAGGAGGAATTGGGGTAGAGACATGGACTCGGATAACAGAGGATAGGAGGGACATGGAGAGGTGCACCAAAATGACCCTACAGGGCAGGCATCAGGGTTTGCAGCAGCACAATACACCACACAGGGAATGCGGGATGGGAGTACAGCACAACAATCCATAGAAAGCAATAGGGAGGGGACAGGACCATGCACATGGACAACAGAGAACAGAGGGGAAAGAGGCAATGGTAGCTAGCTGACCATAATGGACAGACAGGAGAGAAAGCTGCAGCCATAAAGGGCAGGAGGGACGGATCAGGGGCATTACAATGGAACAGACAAGCCAGGAGGGAGGGAATAGGGGTCTGCACATGGAAACAGAGTGCTGGGGGTAAGGGGGCAGGGCAGGAGCAGCAAGATGACCATGGAGGTCAGGCAGGATGGGCACTAGAAACAAGACACACCATGGAGAGCAACAGTGAGACTATGATGGCATACACACAGACCATGTAGGGAAGGTGGGAGGGGGTCAGGGGCAGCTAGCTGACCACACAGGGAAGGTAGGAGGGGCCATGGCAGCACAGAAGACCATGCATGGCAAGCAGGAGGGTTAGTGGCAGCACAATGGCTATGATGGACAAGAAGGAGGGTACAGGGGCATGTACAAAGGACCATGGAGGATAGAAGGGAGGGTCAGGACCTGGGCACAGACAAGAGAGTTCAGGGGAAGGGGCCTCACAACAGACCGCGTGGGGCAGGCAGGAGGAGCAGTTGCAGCACAACAGACCAGGGAGGGCAGAAGGGTGTGGCAGGAAAATGGACCATGGAGGACAGGAGGTAGGGGATAGGGGCATGGCATGTGGACAGGCAGGGTGGAGGTGGCAGGGACAGGTTACAGTCATCTGACAATGCTAGGCAGGTGGGAGGGGAGTGGCATCTCAACAGAACACTCAGAGTAGATAGGAGTGGCAGGTCCATAGAACATGGTGGGCAAAAAGGATGGAGCAGGGGCATGCACAAAGACATCGGAGAGCAGGGGGAAGGAGAATAGGGGCAGAAAGCTAAGCACAGAGGCTAAGCAGGAGGTCAATGATGGGCCATAGAATTGGGCAATGGAGGGCAGGGGGAGTGGACTGGTACATCATGCTAAATGGAGGGCAGTGGCAGCACATCAGACCATGCATGGCAGGAGGGAGGAGGCTAGTCCATGGACTCAGACAACAGAGGATAGGGAGGAGGTGGATGGGACAGCAAGCTAACTGTTCAGAGAAGTTGGGTATTAGGAACTTTATTGTTTTTAAAATGTGTGTCTGTGCGAACTACTTAAAATATGAACAAGTATGCAGCATAATCTCACTTTTATTCAGGAAGAAGAGGACGTTTGTGACTGTGACTCCGGGCTCACTTGGCAGAAACACCCCCTGACCCTCCACCCCCCAGCGCAAAATGTAATGCCCGTGAAAAGGGTAGGTGGACGCAGTGTTATATAGAACATAGTCCTGAGAGCACGATTGAAAGTGAAAACTAGATATAGTATATGGTATAAACTATGCACCAAAAAGTGTGATATAAGATGAACCGGGGCGTGAAATATAATATGCAATACATTGTGCGAAATGACAGATTCATTGGAGAGCGCGAGATAGCACAGGCACTAGCGCGTGCTATGCGATATGCGCCTTGGAGTGTAATATGCACAGGGCAGTGTTGTGTAACCTAACTAGTCTCTAAAGTTGTAATATAAAATATGTGCAGAGGTGTGTGGCACTCGGCGGGCACAGGTGGGTGTAACACAGCATTGGGCTCAGCCAGGAGCATGCTGTGACTCTCAAGTGAGGTTCGTCTCCTTTCCAGAGAGTAAAATAAAAAGTATTACACACCCGGCCGTGGATGTGTGTTTTATTAACCGTGAGGGGGTTTTCTTGCATAGTTTGCTTGAATTTTTGTTGAATGCCCTTTGAATGGCTTGGTGTGCGTGTGTATTAAATGTGCCTGTTAATAGCTACTCATGTTTGTATAAATAAATGACAAGGGTGTCTACTTGGAAAGTACCCACCGGTGGGGGCTCCGAGATTAGGCACGGTAGGGCGTCAGACACGTCAGAGCTTCACTAGCGGTGTAAATACATTCCATGTGGATTCATTGTATGCATAGTCGCCTTTTAATGAATATCACGCAAATCGTCATGGTGATAGGTACATACGGTTTGTCCAGCATGTCCTAGGTGTTTCTATAAACATAGATATTTTTTTAAAATAATAAAAAACAAAGGTCGGCCCCGGGGGATGGGGTCCCTGGGGCCATAAGTGGCCTGAGGAGGGGGGCAACGCAGCCCCCCTCCTAATGAATTTTTTTTAAAAAAGGCCATGACCCGGGGTTTGGGGTCCCCGGGGCCGATTAAGGCCTTGGGAGGGGGGCAACGCGGCCACCTTCCAAATTAATTTTTTTCAACAAAAACAATTAGGGTGCAGGCCCTGGGGGATGGAGTCCCCAGGGCCAATAAATTAGAAAAAGAAGGGGGGCCACAAAGCCCTCCTTCTTAAAAAAAAATATTAAATAAAAGACCGGCATCATGCCGGAGGCCACACCCCCTCCTTGCAGCACTCTGCAAACGCGCCCCCTGGCCAGTTGTAAGTTGGGGAATTAATTCCCCTTCAATACTGAGGGTCCCTGAGGGCCACCTAGCCCAACAGGTATCTCCAGTATGCGCCAGGGAGCTGCGTTGCAGACAGGTGTTCTGAGGCCACGCCCCTTTTTACACCTCTATGCAACGCAGCTCTGTGGCGCTTACTGGAGGTACCTAGTGGGCTAGTTTGACCCTACGGACCCTTAGGATTCAAGGGTACTTAATCTCTCAACTTAGAGCAGCCACAGGGCGCATTCACACAGTGGTGAAGGGAGGGGACGGACCTGAGGTGACGTGTGCAAACATGCCCTGTGGCGCGTTTTAAGTTGGGGAAATAATTCCCCTTTAATCCTGAGGGCCCCTGGGGGCTAACTAGCCCACCAGGTGCTTCCAGTAAGCGCCACTGAACTGCGTTGCAGAGAGGTGGTCCAGGCCGTGCCACTTTTTACACCTCTCTGCAATGCAGCTCTGTGGCGCTTACTGGAGGTACCTAGTGGGCTAGTTGGACCCTAGGGACCCTCAGGATTCAAATAAACTTAATCTCCCAACTAAAAACGGCCACAGGCCTTGTTTACACAGTGGTGAATGGAGGGGACGGGGCCTGAGTTAACGTGTGCAAACACGCCCTGTGGCGCGTTTTAAGTTGGGGAAATAATTCCCCTTCAATACTGAGGGACCCTGGGGGCCAACTAGCCCACCAGGTGCTTCCAGTAAGCGCCACTGCGCTGCATTGCAGAGAGGTGGTCTAGGCCGTGCCCCTTTATACATCTCTCTGCAACGCAGCTCTGTGGCGCTTACTGGAGGTACCTAGTGGTCTAGTTGGACCCTAGGGACCCTCAGGATTCAAGGGGACTTAATCTCCCAACTTAAAACATCCACCGGGCGTGTTTACACAGTGGGGAAGGGAGGGGACAGGGCCTGAGGTGACGTGTGCAAACACGCCCTGTGGCGCGTTTTAAGAGGTAGTTTTAATCCCCTGCCCTATTATATACTAGGGGCTTACAGAGGAGGTCATGCTTATCACAGGGGGACCCCAACGCATAGTGTTCCCTAGTGTATGTAGGGGTTTTCACTGTATTCTGAGAGTCTGTTAACATAGCACTGGCTCTAGGACTGGTTAGTCAGACTCAGTTAGCACCAGTATCCGTCTGAAAATGTTGAGGGTACAGGATGATTTTGCAACAAGGCTTCTTTCTGCTCTTCAGTTTGTTATTTCTGCATGTTATCCTTCTTCCTGCACTTTTCTTCGTCTTTGAGGACTTCTGTTGCTTCTTACTGCATTTCTTTTTTTTCTTTCTGTGCGTTTTTTCTTCTTTCTTCACATGTCCTATCTCTGTAGGCATAGTTAGAAATTAACATTTAAAAAACCTTTGAAATTCACTGAAAAAACCATAGGTTTCAGGCACGTTATAGTTAGGAATTAGCATTTAAAAAACATTAAAAATTCACTGAAAAAAACATAGGTTTCAGGGGCGTAATAGTTAGCTGGACTTTTCACTCATACAAAACCATTGAAATTCCCCCGTTAGTTAGCTGAACTAACTATAACTCGTGCGCCCGCAATGCACTGCTGATGACATCACTGATTACATCAGTCATGACATGGTCAGTGACATCACTCATGACATCACTGATGACATCTCAAATGAATTTGCAAGGTTTTTGAAATGCTAATTCCTAACTATAACGTGTGTGAAACCTATGGTTTTTTCAGTGAATTTGCAAGGTTTTTTAAATGCTAATTCCTAACTATAACGTGTGTGAAACCTATGGTTTTTTCAGTGAATTTGCAAGGTTTTTTAAATGCTAATTCCTAACTATAACGTGTGAAACCTATGTTTTTTTTAGTGAATTTGTAAGGTTTTTTAATTGCTAATTTATGTATGTATTATTATATTTCTTATATATTTATTTTACAATAAACTACCTATGTATATAGTTATAGATTGACTGTATCCTGTAATATGGAATGGCTCAGCTCTTTTTTTTAAATTTGGATAAAGTTGAACAGCATAGTTAATATCTTCTATAAAGTTATAAACACCCCGCGATTTTTTGAAAAAAAATAAAATCTTTTTTTCACCCTTTGGGGTCCTTCAGGGACCCCCTGACAAAGGCTAGGGGTTCAGGAACTCTCTACCCTGCCCCCTTGTCACGTTCTCCACCTTTCTTTTTCACTGTCACACACAAAATGGCGTCCGACACTTCCTGATTTCGACCGATTGGAATGTTGACGGACATCTAACCACCAATCAGAATTACGCTCGCGAGCATTTGGTGCGCGCACCGTGCGCGCATATAGATATTTATGTACTTTTAACTGCAATTTTCTCAGGAACTACTGAACAGATTGACACCATATATGCAAAAGGCACATGCCTGACCTGAGGACTACCTCTTTGCCACATTTCAAGTAATTCTGTTCAGCCGTTCGGGCTGTACCTTCGACTAAAGGTCCTATGGGAAAATGCATGGGGAAAACGTGTTTTGGGACTCGTAAAAAACCAATGAAATTCCCTTGTTATAGTTAGTTCAGATAACTATAACTCGCGCCCCCGCAATGCACTGCTGATGACGTCACATATTACATCACTCATGACATGGTCAGTGGCATCACTCATGACATCACTGATGACATCATCCTTGTGATAGAGTGGCGGTCGCGCGAGTTATAGTTATCTGAACTAACTATAACAGGGGAATTTCATTGGTTTTTTACGAGTGAAATATCCACCTAACTATAACATGTGTGAAACCTATGGTTTTTTAAGTGAATTTGCATGGTTTTTTAAATGCTAATTCCTAACTATAACGTGTGTGAAACCTATGGTTTTTTCAGTGAATTTGTATGTTTTTTTAAATGCTAATTTATTTATGTATTATTATTTTTTTTATATCTTTATTTTACAATAAACTACGTATTTAAAATATATATATTTTTTTTGGTTTTTCACCGTGCGCGCACGGTGCGCGCACCCCCGCGATTTTTAAAAAAAAAATGTTAAATTTTTTTTTCTGCCTTTGGGGTCCTTCAGGGACCCCCTGACAAAGGCTAGGGGGTCAGGAACTCTCTACCCTGCCCCCTTTTCACGTTCGCCACCTTCCTTTTTCACTCTCGCACTGAAAACAAACAAAATGGCGGCCGACACTTCCTGATTTCGACCGATTCAAACATTGACTAACATGTAACCACCAATCAGAATTACGCTCGCGCACGTTAGGGTGCTCGCACGGTGCGCGCACGGTGCGCGCACGGTACGCGCTTATATATATTTATATGCTTTTAAATGCTATTTTCTCAGGAACTACTGAACAGATTGACACCAGACCTGCAAAAGGCACTTCCCTGACCTGAGGCCTACCTCTCTGCTAAATTTCAAGTAATTCTGTTCAGCCGTTCAGGCTGTACCTTCGACTAAAGGTCCTATGGAAAAATGCATGGGGAAAACGCATTTTGGGACCCCCTTTTTTCTCGGCCCCCGCTTGACAAATCACCCCGAGACTTTCAGGGTAGGATCTGAACGGAGCGCCCCATTAGTTTTGAAAATTTTGCGAGGATTCGTCAACCGGCGCCAAAGTTATTCAAAATAGAATTTTCAGATTTCCTATGGAAACTCAGTCCTAACTATAACTACCTACTGGCGACCGCCAGTAGATAATATATATATATATATATATATATATATATATATATATATATATATATATATATATATATATATATATATATATATATATATATATATATATATATATATATATCACACACCGACTTTTGCTTTTACAAAAGAAATCCAGGACACGCAGGAATCTTTGTTGAAAAGGATTTAATGGGCGAGATAGCGCCTCACCAACGCGTTTCGCTTGACAGCTTTTTCACGGTATGGCGGACATCTTGCTTTCCCGTATTTACATCTTGCCTCAACCAATAACATAGAGGAAGGACTGTGAAGGTTATGTGAAAACTCATTTGCAAATCTTGGCCCACTTGGGCGAGACTTGAAGTCTTTGACCACAAAAAGGTGGAGGTGAGAATTAAAACCCACTTGGGTTCATATTTTCAATGAGCTATAGAATTAAGTCAGGAAGTCAATGACTAAACGAAGGTCTTTTTGCATTTCATGCAGTTGATGTTACCAATGCTTTATTGCAATAGCGTATATTGTCGGATCGGAATTTGATCTCACAGTTCAATTAGTTTGTCTGAATTGTGACCCACTGGGGTTCTGATAGTAATGTGATGACCATTGATTGTAAAGTCACAATATGTTGAGCTGGTTACGACATTTATAATCAACAATGCTTTATTGATCAATACAATTGGAGGCTTTGCACGCGTGCCGATATTAGTGCACACAGAATTTTGAACGTAATAATGTTCCAACGCACTATGTCGATATATGGTATTACAGTAAATAAGTGTAACCAAGTATTTACAACCTGTGCTTCCTGACAAATGGCTTCCCTTCAATTTGTAAATTGCAAAAGATAGCATAATACAACATGCCAAAATGGCGTCTATATTTGCAAATTAGTTTTCACATAACCTTCACAGTCCTTCCTCTATGTTATTGGTTGAGGCAAGATGTAAATACGGGAAAGCAAGATGTCCGCCATACCATGAAAAAGCTGTCAAGCGAAACGCGTTGGTGAGGCGCTACCTCGCCCATGAAATCCTTTTCAACAAAGATTCCTGCGTGTCCTGGATTTCTTTTGTAAAAGCAAAAGTCGGTGTGTGATACAAGGGGATGACGGAGCCCATCCAGGACCGCCACGCCTGAAGCGCCAGACTTCCGTGATTGTGCGTCTGGATATATATTTATATATATATATATATATATATATATATGTATTTATAATTTGTATTATGTTTCTAACATTTTATAATTTAATACAATTGTTATTTATCAATATTATTAAGTAAATATATATATATAATTTTTATATCAAGTAACGTTCGAGTAAAGCGCACACTCAATAGACTTATGCAAGTGCAAAACTGGCTTTATTCCTCAGCTTGCTATGCATTTTGGCAGAGTGTGCACTTTACTCGACCCATACTTGATACCCTTGACCGGCTGTGGTTCCGCTGGCACAGCACACCACCTGACTATGGGCTCGGTCCCAGGAGGAACTCTCTTTATTGACGAATAATTGTCATGAATGTATGTTTAATTGTTTTTTATATTACATTTATTATGTATAATTTTTTACATTTTTTAATAATCCTAACTATGTTTTTATTAATTATATTTATTATTTAAATTATTTTATATTATTTTTAAGACATTTAAAAAACAAACAATATTTTGAACAACGATATTTTAAACAACGATATTTTGGTTTATATATGTCGATATTCTTGGCATCGATATTCTGTACACAATATTTGCGTACCTCGATATTCCTGTTGTCGATATTCTGTCAGTGATCCGAGGAATATATCACAGATTATTAAACAGCATCTACTAAAAACAGTGATCACTCTACGCACAACCTCTCCAAATAGAGACTACTCACTGTACAAACCCAGGACCTGATGGTGCTAAAACCCATACTACCCACATCCTTTATACTCTGCTGAAGTTGTTATAGATTGATTGGCTTTGGTGGCTCATTAAGCACATGTACATGGGTAAGTGTCTGGTGCACACAGTAGTCTGTCCTATATAGAAATGATCAAGCTGAGATGATTCCCTTAAATACTCAAGGGTGCTTACAGTACTAAGGGGTCCATTAGGATGGAGGGCGGATCGCCACCTCCCGCATGGCGGTGGCGATCCATCCTACATCCTTCCCTGCCCGCCACCCATTCCCCCGCCATATTAGCATGGCGGGGGGTACCGCGGCAGATGTTGACTGGGCGGAAAAGGGTTTCATATGGTGGTGGTGTCTGCTAGACACCGCCATCCATATCAGGATGGAGGCCGGGGGCAGCCTTTCCATGGCGGCGTTGCGGATTTTGAAGTTGGGGGCCCGTTTCGGGCCCCCAGGATGTTGGGGGGTGTGGGCCACATAGGGCGTACCTATGGTACCCCCCTGCATGTGCATGCACAACATGCATTTTTGGCATTGCGGTGGGTGATGCTGAACGCACCGCCTGCCGCAATATTAAAAATGCAGGATGCGCCCGCCAGTGTGGGGGGTGCATCCTAATCACCCCCACGGGACCGCCGCGCTTATGGCAGACGGTCCCTTTTTACGTCAGGATGGCCTTAGTATTTATTACAAACAATATTTACTCTGTTGAAAACTGTTTTTCAAAACCCGAAAACGTGTGTGTAAGTCATCAGCTACCACCTGCACAAATTTTTAGTCCTGTACACAAACATTCATGATGTGCTCCATAAATCTCCACACCCATGACCCATTAGGAGAATAAACATTTTGTAAAAACTTGCACTGCAGCAAAGAGATTGTAAAAAATTAGTTAGAGAAATAGGATGATACTTACTTGCCACTATGCAAAGTACAAAACAAACTAACATATACATTGGATGATGTCATCAGTGTGTAATCAGTGATGTCATTTTAGGTGACATCCATGATGCCATTAATGATGTCATAGCATGTCATGAGTAATATAATCTGTGAGCTCATAAGCAGTGTATGGCGGGGGCACAAGTTATAGTCAGCTCTGAGAACTATAACTGGTGAATTTCTGTTGTTTGTTTTAGTTCAAAAGGTTATGTTGGCACTGAAAGTTTCCCCTAATTATAACGGCATATTAACATTTTTCAGTGAGTATATACACATGCATACATGCATACATATGTTAAACTATAGTTTTTAACAACCCCTTAGCACTACTCTTCCCTCAACACCAATATCTGATTACTACTTCTTAATGCTTCCCATCCCTGAGCACTAAAAACACCTTACTGCCCCTCAATGCTATCCCTCTCTGAACCCTAAAAGCCCTTACACTTTATAACAGAGGCATTGTAATACCATTTAAAATATGCTTAACAAAGGGGTATAAGAAATTTCCAGAGAGTATGGGACCTTGTCCGAGATATCGTGCCTTTTGCATGCGTAGGTGGGTATGGTAGATGGGGGCAGGGTCTCCACAGGGTTTAATTGATTTTACTACTGTATTGGTAGTTGTTGATGAATAGAACCTTGTCACAGGTCAAAGACCTGGCAGAGGAGATTGCATTTAAATTGCTTAGCCACAAGCTCGAAAGGAGCGCCTGTACATTTAGGGGCCGATTCCGATCCTGTATTTTTTTTTCCCGCCCGACTCGCATCGGTAAATTCTTCCATACAAATCGTACAAGTCCCGTCCGACCCGTGAAGTACGATTCGTACGGGAAAAATACAACTTTTCCCAATCTGGGGGCCGATTCCAATCCTGGAAAAAGGCTGTACAAATCGTTGTATGGAGCGTTTTTCCCGTACAACTCGTACCCGGTAAACTTTTCTTACAACCTAGGAAGTACGATTCGTACAGAAAGCCTCTTTCCATACAAATCGTACAAAAGACCATACAGCTAAAATAAACCGACGATTCTGATCCGGACCAGCTTGCACGCAACGTCTGTATGTATTTAAGCAGCGTTTTCCAACCCAGCAAGTACGATTCATCCCTATGGCACTCCGTACGGCTCTTATATTACGGGAGCCAAAAAACGCTGTAAAAGCAGAGTCCCCAGGGGTACGAGTCGTACATGCATACACCCCAGTGCGTTGTGTATGTACGGTGCGTGCCCCAACATCGCGTATGTTCTGTGCGTACCCCCAACATCGCATACCCCAACATTGCGTACCCCAACATCGCATACCCCAACATCGCATATGTATGCACCGTGGAGAAGTGTGGCTCAATGATTAGAGCGGCAGACCCTGATGCAGAGGTCTTGCCCGGGACCAGGGTTCATTCCCCGCCTCGGCGGGTCTTGGGCTCAAAAATTCCTCGGACCTGATAATTCTCGCCTCGGTGCCTATTCCAATCATGGAGTCCCACTCTGCAACTCTGGGCAATAGCTTGCTTAATCTCCACAACGGCCCCCACAACGCTAAGGATGCCTGGCCTCCACCTTGGGGGTGCCCAGGAGTGGACGCCTCACAGGGAAAGCCAGGATGGGTTCCACAGCGGTATTCGTACAAGCGCCTCGAGACCCTTGCGGGTGAGTAGTGCGCTATACAAGTATCAAATTTACATTTTTTACAAATTTTACCGTACATACGCAATGTTGGGGTATGTGATGTTGGGGTATGCAATGTTGGGGTACGCGATGTTGGGTTATGCGATGTTGGGGTATGCAATGTTGGGGTACGCGATGTTGGGGTATGCGATGTTGGGGTATGTGATGTTGGGGGTACGCACCATACATACGCGATGTTGGGGTACGCACCGTACATACACAATGCACGAGGGTGTATGCCTGTACGATTCGTACCCCTGTACGACTCGCACCCCGGGAACAACTTTTCCCGGGATACGAGTCGTACAAAGTTCGCTTCGTAGCGGGTAATGGCATTCCCTGTGTACGGGACGTTTTCCGTACAAATCTTAAATCGGAAAGCCGGTCCGACTGCATTTTTACAATTTGTATGGAAAAGTGTCGGGTTCCGTCTGGTACAACTTTTCCCGATCCGATTTGTAAGGATCGGGCCGATCCGTACAAATCAGGGGGAATAACTACTTACAGTCAGCCAACACCAAAACCACATTACACGTAGCACAAGTGCATTTTGTACCACAATAGGAACTTTGATCCCTTTTTCTCATTTTGAATTGACTGAATTGTGCAGACAAAGAAAGCAATTCAGCTTCTATTTATCCAATCTCAGTTTAAACAACATAGTCTAAAAATAAGTTTAGGCGGGGGCGCCCTTGTGATATGACTACTGTTTTCGGTCTCTACATTACCAGAAAGATCAGGCCTCCCTACCACCTAGAACACCTATGAAGATGTGTTTTACATGAATACAAACAGCAGGCTTAAGCTTGGCATCACATTAAGGTACATCAAATTAATGACATTTGAAAAGCATCAATGTGCGGTCACAGTTAGGCTATAGTGCACTGGAGCCTGCAAACCCTGTATAAAAGCCTTTCTCTGATTTCTTACTACAGGTGACTTGTGATCTCTGTAGTTGCCTGTAACAAATGACATAGCTGTTCAACTTCAATGACTTATCACATTTTCTACACAATCTGAAGATTTTTTAACCTGGCTTACATTAAAATTATTCCAATATGTTTTTGCAAAACATTACTAGCTGTTTTTTGTGCGTTTAATTCTCAGTACATATTATGCTTTTATTCATCGTGTCTGCAATAAACATGAACGAGCAAGACACCAAGGATCTAAATGGTTTACAGGAAGGGTGATGATGTGACCTAATACTCTCTGCCATACATAAAAATGATATTTAAAATCACCTTGGAGTGCACTGACCTTGGAAAGGAACGTCTCCTTCAGATTGGCTCCTCTATACGGTCACGGAACTCCTTGGTGATTTGCAATATATTCATAAAGTATGGCAGGGGGTTCTTTATCTCATATATATCTTTCATTTTTTTTCCAACTGTAAATCACAATTTTAATCTCTTTATGATCTAGGAAAATCTATTAAGAGAGTTATATAAATACACGTAGGTATGTATGCAACTAGCACAGGTGCATAAATACAAACTGTATTGAATATCTACCCTGGTCACCTCATTCCATTTGCACTGTAAATATGTGTTCAGAAATTGATTTTAAGTGTTGCTTTGCTACTCTTAAGAGTGGTTGTTCAGGTCAAGGAAGAAGCAAGCCATATCTGCCTAATTGATCGCCTGGGAAGGCATTATTTGCTGCACCTTCACACAGCTGCTGCTTTTCTGTCTGAAACTAGATTCCAATATCCCAGCACCGCCTGACCTTCCTGTAAACTGTGGGAGACAGAGAAACAACTGCCGCTTCAAATCATTGACAGAAAAACGATAATTGTATTCATAGCAGAAGCAAAATTGCTACACTACTTCAAAGAAAACAAATTTTATAGATGAATTAGCACAGCGAGTTAGTGGAGGGAACATCGAGTTTCGCTTGCATTTTATCGTAGCTGTTACGGCGAACTGTAGACTGTTTTGCATTCAAGGCATTTAAAAATTATTAAAACATTTTTTTAGTCTGAAGATATGTTAAGTCGACTTGGAGCTAGTGCAGACATGGCTGCAGAAGAAGCAGGTTTTAATTAGGTGTTGGAACTAAAGATAAAGGAGTATGTCGGTCGTTGGAGGGGTGATGGATGGAACAATTAAAGCCGCTGGTAATTACAGAATACGATTGCAGGGAAAAGGAGCAGCGCAACACAGAAACCTGTGTAACGTAAAGTGGTTCTGAGCTGTCACGAATCACAGATGCGCTTGAATCCCATGTAGCTAGCATACAATACCCATTACCCAGAGCTTTAAGTGGAATGGAAAAACTGGGGGGGTGTCCCAAAGGGGTGTGGCCCAGTGTCCCAGTGCTTAATTTGTAAAGTATTAAGTGTCAGGGCTCTGACCAGGAGGCCACTGCAGCTTGCACCACCCATCGCCCCTGTCATTGTTGCCAAAACAACTACTAACCATGTCTCGCATGTAAATGCAACTGTTCAGCTTATTCCAGGATCCAAAAGCTAAAGGAATAGCTGGGGAGGCTGGTATTAGTAATTTTTTTATGTATATCGTTTCCTTAAACAACTGTTATACTACTCATCTCTAAATTACAAGAGCAGCACCACCTTGTGGCAGACTGCCCTAAGTGTGGTGTTGATAATTAGGTGCCGGTGCCCAGAACCAGAAACCAATTAAGTGCCGGTGCTCAGCACCGGAAACCTCCGGCTCAAATTAAGCACTGGTGTGGCCGATGTAATTAAGGGCCTGGCTTAGAACACATAAACTAAAAATCTGTGCCTAGCATAGTGTGCCGCCGGACTCGTATTGTGCTGCTTCTGTCATTGCATCCAGATATATAATACAAGTAGAATCTCACCAACAACAATCCAGGTCTCTTGGCTTCCTCAATTGTGGTTGGTCCCATAAGATAAATAAGCAACGACTATGGCTTTCTTGTGTATAATATTGAAAATGCTTCATTTCTGAAATGATGAGACTGAATGTGAAAGAACTATAACTAGTCCCTGAAGTTACCTCAAAGGCAGTGAAGGGTGGCACTGCTGCAGAGTTAAGATTTTTTTTCACCCTGAGGGTGAGGGCTAAAATGGAGAGCGGGACCGGTTTCAGCACCTGTTTCTTAGAGGACCCGGCCCACTTAAAGCTCTGCCATTACCCCCATCCTCTCATATTACATGAGATCACACAATTCCAGGAAGACATCTACAATACAATCCGCACTCCCATGGCCAAAGGGGCTATTAAGTGCACTCATCTCGCCATCAAGATGAGAAGCCTATTGTGATGCCAGAACAGCAGGGAATACACCAGCATCAGCATCTTCTTGGTATGCAGTGTCCATCTGCATTTAAAGATATACTCCAAAAGTCTTCCTTGGATCATAGCATGAAGCGGTGCCATTGTGGATGCATGTACGAAAAATGTATGACCACAGATCAAGAAATCGTGCCCTTCAGTTACTGAAACACTGTCCAACTAGGTGAGGCAGGGAAAGAAAGGGAGAAGGTAATGCAGAATGAGGAAGAGTGACAAGATACGCAGAGGAGCAAAGCAGAGAGAAATAAGGTGGAAAGAGAGGAGAGTTAAAGAGAGGTTGAGACTGGTACAGGTAGACAGGTAGTAATGAGGGAGTGAGAGAGGCATAGAGAGATTCAAGCTAGAGAGAAAGAGCAGAGGTGTAGAGAGTGGTTAATAAATGAAAAATGAAGGGGTATGTTTACAATGGAATGGCGGAGCGTGTAGTGAGGTTAGTTGGTATCACGCGCCATGTTAGATTGTTAGGCGCGTGATGCCTTACATGTGTTCATGCTTTGTGTACTTTCAAATTGGGGCTCGGGGCATGGCGCTCTGCTGGAAGGACATTCGAGCGGCGTTAATCAGTTGCCGTTCGGATGTCTGACCAGGAGGACGCTACTTGCCACGGGTGGAGTGAATCCGTATATCTAATAAAAGGATATATCTTACTCTGGACATCTTCTGATCTTCATTTCAGAGCATGGCGTTAAACACAAAAGGCTAACGCCAAGCTCTGCCATTCTGAAAATACAGGGGTACGCTGTATTTACAAAGATACAGCAAATCCCTGTATTTTCCCTAGCGCTAGTGCTAAATTAAGCTGCTTAGTACCAACACAGTCACCCATAGTGCAATGGTACCTGCATTGAGGAAAATTATTGTTTGTGTGCAGAGAGGGACACCTTCCTGCACATAAACAATCATTCATGGTGTTTGCTGTTTCTATGTGTGCAGCACAATGCTGCACACATAGAAACAGCAAAACCAACAAGGAGAAATAAAGCATTTCTCCTCATTTTGCCATGTTAAGACCAGGTTTTTCCTGCTCTTAATTTTGGTGCTGCCCCTTATTTACGCCATCCTTGTAAATAGGTGGCAGGTTCAAAATCAATGTGTGTTGCGGTGGAACGCCCACCGCAACACCCATTGCCCACCCCTTTCATGCTAAGTATAGCATGAAAGGGTGCCTTATTACAAGGCGGTGTTACTCCGCCTTGTAAATAAGGGGAAGTCCCTACTGCCACAGGAATGTCCTTAAAAGTGATGTTTCTGTGGTGAAAGGGGTCTGTAAATATGCTCCGAAGTATAGAAATGGAGACCATGGAAATACAGTAAAAAGCAGAGTGGAAGTGAGAGAGGGTACGGAGGGGTGCAAGGTAGAAAGACATGAAGAGGCATATTTGCAAAGAAGTGACGGAGCACAGTGTTAGCCTTCTTGGCTTAATGCCGTGCTCCGCCACTTCTGAAACGCAGGGCTGCACTGTATTTGCTACAATGTGGTGCAGCCCTGCATTTCCCACTGTGATTGTGCTAATAGTGCAAGGGTGCCTGCGTTGTGTAAAATGATTGTTTATGTGCAGTAAGGTGTCCCTTCCTGCACATAAACAATCTTAAATGGCGATTTGTAACTTCAATGTGTGCTGCTTTGTGCACCACATGTAGAAGTTGCAACGTGTCATTTTTAAATTGATTGTTTATGTCCAGGAAGGGACACCTTCCTGCACAAACAATCATGCATGGCGTTTTTCAGCTTTTATGTGTGCTGCACAATGCAGAACACATGGAAACAGCAAAAACAAGGAGAAATAAAGCATTTCTCCTCATGGCACCCTGTTAAGACCAGGTTTTCCCTGGTCTTAATTTTGGCACTGCCCCATATTTACGCCACTCTTGTCAATATGGAGCAGCATCAAAATAAATGGGTATTGCAGTGGAACGCCCACCCCAACACGCATTGCCCACCCCTTTCAAGCTAAGTATAGTGTGAGAGGGTGCCTTATTTACAGGTTGGCATTAAGCTACGTGAAGTGGCCTAATGATGCCTTGTAAATAAGGCAAAGCCGTATTGCCACCACAACGTCAAAAAAGTGACGTTCTGGTGGCAACAGGGGCTTGTAAATATGCCCGAAGTGTTCAGGGAAAATGGGTGAAATAGGGAGACAGAAATGAGGTAGATGAAAAGAGGAGAGGTAGATACAGAGTTGGAGACATAGGATGAGGTAGAAAGAGTGGTGAGATGCAGAACAAAATAGTGAACCTGGAATTCTATGCTAACTAAAATGCTGAGGGAATTCTTAAGACAACTAATGACTCACCGGGTATCCTTTAACTGATGCTTGAATGTATGCTTCTGTTTGTTAAGAGTACATGGACAAGAACACAAACCTTTTTTTCTGCCTGTATTCCATGTCCTTGGTGGTAAGGACCACTATATTATAAAAGCAGATTTCTAGAGGAGGTGATGTGTGATGAGACTGTTTGCGGTTATTTGTTGTATTGCATTTTCGTGCGGTGGTAATGTGTTCTGATGTTTTTTGTGCTGACATGTTTGTGCAATTTGAAGTTGTGTTGTACTGTGATAGTTGTGCTGGGCTCTACTTTACTTTTTCATTGTGTTGTACTATGTTATGTTTTCTTTATGTTATTCTGTTGCTTTTGCATGTTATTGTGTTATGTTCTTTTATTTACATTAGATACGTCAACAGATGCTGCTTCATTGCATACCAAAAGCAGCAGATACCTTTACATTTCCTATGACAAACAACAATTCACCAGCAATAAGGGAATTATAATTGGGGAGGGGATGTGGCCTAATGGTTAGGGCCCTCGACCTTAAATCTGGGAAACGAGTCTCGGCAACGAAGCTCAACATCCTGTGATTCTGGGCAAATAACGTAATTTCCCCGTACCTAGCAACAATGAATGTGTGGTTGTGTAATGCAACTGGTGCTCATATAAAGTGCTCAGATACCTGATACCTTTGGGTCAAGTTTGCGCTATATAAAACTCTGGAAAAAAATAAAATAAAGTGATAAAATAGTGCTGCTCCTCATCTGTTTAAAGCACTAGTCATCCCTAAACTTTGGCACAGCCTGTGTCTTAAATAACCACTTACCATGCTCACTTGGGGCTAAATTTATAAAGCCTTTACACCGGTGCTGGTTCACCAAAAGTGACACAATCCAGCACCAAAGCTTGAATTGGGATGATTTGTGCTCGAAAATATCCCCCCAGTAAAGCAAAGTAGTGCGTTGCGCTACTCTACACTATTTTATGTCAAGGTGGCATCCCCTGGGTGGTGCATAGGCATTCCCATGCAACCACCCATGGATGCTAACACAAAGCTATATCTACTAAAATGGTGGTCAGGGCTTTGCACCACAAATTTGCATCTCCTTAAGGCAGGGATAACGTTGTTTTAGTTTTCTTCTTTTTTAACAGCCTGTTTTCAGTTTTGCATGTGTGCTGTACTGCAGAGCACCCGCAAAGCTTGGACAAGTTTTAAACCATCCCTTTGATTCATCACAGAACAGCTATAGACTTATTAGGCAGGATTGCAACATGTTTTTGACTATTGTTATTTCATATCTTTCGCGGTAACATAAGGCAGTGCTTGCACCGAACATTTTTTACCACTGCATTAGGGAAGCAGGATTCTGGAGATAGTAATCTGTAACAACAGTGTTTTGCTTAATTTGCTCTGTGGCATTGTACTGTGGTGGTGCTTTTTTCTGAATTGTTTTTGATCTGCTGTGTTTTTGTGAAGCAATATTGCAATGTGATGTTGTACTGTATTGTGGTGTTGCATTTTGTTTGACTGTTTGTGCTGTGCCCTGACATGTTTTAATTGTAATGTCTGTTATTGTGTTCTGTTCTATTGTTTATTTTAGATATTTCAACAATTGCTTCAACATTTCCAACCAAAAGCACCGTAGCAGTTTAAGTGCTTGTAATGAACAACAATTTACCACTGTCTAAGGTGCTAAATAGCACTGCTCCCAGTCTTCAAATATTTAAGGCATGAGCCAGTCAAACACTGTGGTATTGAGTTGTCTTAAATAAGGATTTTTAGCGCTCAGTTTATGTGATGCCCCCCATTGTGTCTCTTGTTTTTTGTTTCTATGATTATTGCAACAACTACATGTTGTTTTTATATGTCATGCTTGCGCTTCTGTTTTTTTCCTGTTGGCATCTTGATTGCGCCCTTAAATGCGCTATGTAAAAGCAATGCCATATAAATAAAGTTAGAGTGCCTTCATCAGCGAAGTGTCAAAAGAAAAGCCCTCTCTTTCTACCCTATCATCTGCCTTTTAGAGGCAATAGAGAAAAAAGTCTTGAATATTTAAGAATATTTGTAACATGAGCCACGCCCATAGAGGTACCCCTCAGAAATGAAAGCCTGTCCTTATAGGATCAACAATCCTATTACCATTTGTAGTTTGCCTGCAAGAACAGATGCAAAGATAAAGTAATTGCTAGAGGGATGCAAGAACGTGCTGAGAGGACGTGGAGACGGGGCTATTTGGACAAGGGCAAACACACATGGAAATCGAAGATTGTATGTTATAAGAAGGAGATCAACAGGGTCAAGGTAGAATATTTTTCTAATTTGATTCTTACTGGCCCCAATAGCTTAAAAAGCATTTTTAACATCTTGAATAGCCTCACTAGCCCTGAGTGCACCGAGAAGAGGATACCCCCCTCTCAAGAACTTTGTAACAATTTAGCCAAGTTCTTTCATGATAAAATTAAAATTATCATTGATGATCTGGGGGGGATTGTCAGCAACCGCCACCTCGAATCGCTGACAATATGGGTCTCAGTGATATTGTAAAGAGAGGCACTGATGCTTCTATTAACACCTCAGAAAGCCTGGCCATTAATTATTTAATGGAGTTTGGGCCCCTGGATGTAGAGGACTTCTGCAAGGTGGCTCAGAGTACCTCTTCTGGTTCCCTATTGGATCCCGTGCCACATAAAATTTGGAAAGAGTTTGAGGCAGAGTTGTTTCCTACACTTTGATCAATCTGCAATCAATCCCTCTCTAGTGGAGTGGTGCCGTCCCATTGGAAACAGGCACGGGTGACACCTCTGTTAAAGAAGCCCTCTCTTGACCCGGAGTGTCCCAAGAATTATAGGCCTATTTCTCTTTTGCCTTTTCCAGCCAAGATTACAGAACAAGTGGCCAGCAGTACTCTCTCTAATCATCTGGAACAGCATACATTTTTGGAGGAGGTCCAGTTTGGTTTTCGGCCTGCTCATGGCACAGAGACAGCCTTGGTGACTGTGATGGATGAGCTTCGGATGCGAACTGACAGGGGTCAGGCAGCTGTTCTTATTTTGCTTGACCTGTCTGCCGCCTTCGACACGGTCAACCATGGGACCCTGCTGAGTAGGTTGAGGAAGGTGGGGGTGATGGGCTGTGCTCTTAAGTGGTTTCAATCTTTTCGTTTGGACAGAAAGCAAGCAGTGTCCCTCCCCCCTTACCAATCTGCCTTTATTAACATCTCACATGGAGTGCCACAGGGCTCGGCAATCAGCCCTATTTTATTTAATATCTATATGAAACCCCTGATTGCGGTCATCAAAGAGCATAATATTAACATCGTAAATTATGCAGATGACACGCAGCTGATTCTCTTCTTGGAGGGAGATCATTCGACCTCATTGGAAGTGTTTCACTGCTGCCTGCGAGACACGGCTCTGTGGCTGAAGGGAAACTCGTTTCAGTTTAATGCGGGTAAGACCGAGGTGCTTTATTGTTCGGCTGACAGGGTTCCCTCTGTGTTGCCCATCAACTTTTGGCCCAGCGAAACTTCGACCGTAGTTAGACTAGCTGAAACGGTCCGTATCCTGGGCGTTATGTTCAACAATAAACTTACAATGGAGGCTCAGGTTACTAGAACAGTGGGCAGCTGTTTGGCTATTATTAGATCTTTGCAGAAAATCTTTCCACTGCTGCCTCCCCATGCGCGTGCGCTAGTGGCACGAAGCACTATCCTAAGCAGATTAGATTACTGCAATGCCCTTTTGCTAGAGTCTCCGAAATCTCTTCTGGACAGACTTTTGAGGATTCAGTCAATGGCAGCCAAGCTAGTCTTAGGCTGGCCCAGAAGGTCCTCTTCCTCTTTGGCCCTGGCAGAATTGCATTTGCTCCCGTTGGGACAGATAATTCAGTTTAATTCCCTCTGTTTAGTGTTCAAGGCCCTGCAGGGGCTGGGACCTATCTCTATGCAGAGGAAGTTTGAGTGGTATGTTCAAGTTAGAAGCCTTCGCTCTTCATCGGCGAGGCTGGTTAAGACTTCAAGGTTCAGGAAAGTTAAATCGGGTGGTAGAACCTTTGGCATAGCAGCTGCTAGACTTTGGAATGGGCTCCCATTGGAATTGAGATAAATCAGCGATCTTCTTTTAGAAGGAGACTAAAAACCTGGTTGTTCCCCAAAGTCTAGTAAGTTGTCTGGTTTTTTTTCTGGCACATTTTTACACTGTACTCTGAGTTTGCTAGCGCCAGGATGCCTGTTAGGTGACAGAGCGCTTTATAAATAAAGTAAATAAATAAATAAGGCAACAATTGTCTCTGATAAGGAATCTACTGGCTCGTGGATGGTTTCTATACAACTCCAGCAGTTCCCGCACATATTGAAATTCACAAAGATGCTCTTAATGAGGGCTTACAATTGTGACTAATATTTTGTTCATTTTTAAATGACAAAATATATGTCCCACTCTGTAAAGGTGGATTGACATAAGTGAATATATAGAATATTCTCTAGAATCTTTATTGTACATCTCCCCAGACACGGTCTCTTAAAATACCTCTACAGATTCCTGAAATATCGCCTTTAGTGCTTGTTTATTTCATTCACCCTTGCCAGTGTTTGTCCTGTAAAGCTGGGATAGATATCTGCACTCCTCTCTCTTTGTCCACCTTTCAAAAGGTTTCCCAGGATCAACCCTTCGTTATTTACACATATATAGCTTTCCCTTCAGCCTGTGGCCACACAGGAAGGCATTTTAGTTAGAAGAGGAGTTAGGCTGGCAAAAGTTTGTAGAAAATTGTGTAGGGATTGATCAGCATTGCAAGGCCAATACTCGAATACATTTCACTTGCGATATAAACAGATTAGGAAGAGAAGTAACCACTACCATGCATAGAAAACTTTGAGATATGACATCTTTCCATCTTCTGTTACAATGTTTCCAATCTTTTTTTTAATTATCTGTTTCCATGCCTTGTTTGTGGAGTCTTTTATAAATGCAATTGTTAGTGTTTCTTTAGGCAGGCTTTCAACAGCTAGTGGCTGGTAAAGGATTCTATCCGTGGAACTAGTTTAAGTTGTAACTAACCAATGTTTTACACATCATGTGACCTTCCTTTATATATGTATACCCTTTCTTTAACATAAAAGTCTGGTACTCTACCATAATATTTTGGAACATAGTTTTCCATAGAATCATCTGCTTTTGATAATGAATGATATGGAGGGAAAATGTGTGTAGAGGGTTTCCTGAAAAATACAAAGGGGCCTATTGCCATGGCAGGCGGACCTGAGTCCGCCTGCCATCCTAGCGGGAACGGGACCACACGCATGCCATGCGGTGGTCCCGCACCCCTGATCATGATGCGACCGCCACCATGGCGGTCGCAGCTAGCATTTTAACATTGCAGCGGGTGCTGCTGGCTGCAGCACCTGCCGCAATGGTAAAATGCCATGTTGTGCATTTCCATGCACAATGTGGCAGGCACCGCGCAGTTCCTGCCACCTTGTGCATGGACATGTAGGGGGCTACCCCCCAAGTGCACCCAGCCACAACCCCACCCCCATGGTGGCCCACAACGGGCCCCCAAAGCAAATCGCCCCAGCCCTTCCATGGCGGCATCGCCGCCATGGAAAGGCCTTGAAATCCAAACATCATAATATGGATGGCGGTGTCTGCTAGGAACCTCCACCATATAGGAGTCCCAGCTCCGCCCGGCCAGCAATCGTAACGATTGCCGACCGGCGGAAAAGCGGCGGACGGACTTTCCATCCACCACGATACCCACCGCCATCGTAATATGGCAGTAGGTAATTCACATTACAATGGCGTGACGGTCGCCACCGCTGGCACGGCAGTGGCAATCGTTATGCCATCATAATCTGCCCCAAAGTTGGGAGAAAAGTGTGTGCTACAGAATGTGACTCCTTGGGTACACAGAGTATAGTTAGAGAAAATGACCATCTGATAGATAGAAGATATTTGAATCCAAACTCCTCAATAAAGACATTTTTACATATATCAGCAGACACCTTGACAAAGGTGTTCTGAATGCATTTGCCCAGTCACAACTGTTTAAGCCTCATTGCGAGTTCTCTGGTTGCGGAGCTGTTAATTGTAGAACACCAGAGTTAGTGATACCAGCAGTCCCTTTAACTCTGGGGATAGATTTAATTGGTTTCTGACTTGAATCCTGAGAATCCCCCAGAAATGAGAAGTAATGAGGGCTACCGTCTACATCAAGCAAAAAGTGATAGTTGTTCCACCTTGGAAGTGATGTCATTTTGTTACCGGTACATCCGGGAACCTGGAGGCAGTGAGGTTACTTCCGGGGGCCACATGACCATGTTGGGTCACGTGTGTTGTGACATCACCCTGGTCACATGCTTGTCTCATGCTCATGGTTCTACTATGTGGTTAGGGCTATGCGGCAGCCCTCAACAAACTAGGGCACCTGGAAATCCGGTGACCATGATGTGATGAAAATGAGTACGCCCCTTTTCTGATGCCTAGAATACATATAAGGAGCCCCTAAGCAGCCTACTCCAAACCCAGGAACCGGCTTCCAGAAAGACATCGCTCGGTCATTGTGAAGAGATACAGCCACCTCATCATAAAGACACCCTCTGATGGAGGGTTGAACACCATTGATAGATATTATTGTAGCTTGACACCAGCAGCAGTGAAGCAGAATGCACAGCAGAGCGGCCTTAAAGAGGGTGGTCATGATGGTAGAAACAATTTCATTGACATGGAAGATGGAGAAGAATCTATAACAGCTCCTAACTCACCGGCCTGTGAAGATACAGGGATTCTGGAGAAATCAGCTACGGAGGTTATCATCATGAACCAGCCGCACAAAAACTCTGATGCCGGTTATGCCTCGATGGACCTCAGTGACTCTCAAGATTTCAGAGCCGCCGCCGAGTCCCACAAAAATGGCAAGGTTAGTAAAAATCATTATGGACACTTACTTATATTTAGCTATATTTAATTTTTAATCAATAGTCTGTCTTTCTTTCTTTTGTTTTGAACCGTAGAAGGCATCAGTAAAAAGAGCTGTGGTAGACGGTACTCCGCCAAAGGTTAACGCAGTAAATTTGTACTGCTTATGCTGTTCAAAATAGACTGAAAGTTCCACACTCTAAAACAAAGAGCTGGGTAAGAAATGTTTTTTGTACATATAATTTTGCAGATTCAGAAAAGAAAGCACCAGGTGTACCCTACAACACCATATGGCCTATTAAAGGTTTTGCTGTGATTGCTTTGAACGCATGTACCAAACGTGACTATTATAACCTCTGTTACAGCCAAAAAATTAATGATCCACAGCAGGAAGTTCATGAGTGTCTATATGACTCATACACTTCAAGAACAATCTGTCATATATGTAGCTTGCTTGACGCGCATGAAGTTTATGAACTGTTAAGTTTGGTGTATGGTTTGTCTGAGGAAAAGATAAATGTCCACATTGATATGATTAAGGGCTTGTCGACCATGCTCTAAGAGATCCGATTATCGAGCAATCCAAGCTCAAACTCTGTTGTATTCAATGTATGTGTACATATTTTGTGAGAAGGATGGCAGAAAGGGCTATAGAAAGACGTATGTGTAGTATTTATTTAAAAAATACACTGGTTGGCTCTTTAGCCCAACAAAAAATTGTTTTAAAAAATGACAAGCCCCCCGGCAGCATGTCATTATTTAACATTACATACTTAATCACTTTTAGGACAAGCATCAGAATGTCGGTGCGCAAGATGCTTTTGAGTTATGTCTAGGATACATATGTATTACCAGATTGGTATACGTGTTGCTAAAAGAAGAAATAGCTGAAATACAGCCTGTAACTCTGCGCTGTCTGAAGCTTGGTGAGCCTCCCACAGCCATGCAGTGTGACAGCCCTATGAGTAAAGCCAACTGGTTTATTAATGCGTGGCTACCTACAACAACTGAATGCTGGAGTGCATACAAATGCCATATGAGGGAGTTAATACTATCACCGATGACCAGCACACATATCGCCTTAGAGCTTCTGCCTGAAGATTATTTAGGAAATAAAGGTTTTGTATTGTACGACAGAGAAATGTATGATCTTTTGAATGCCATCAGTATCATGGAGGTGTGAGCCATTAAGTTTATAGCTATAAAATATAAAAACATGTGAGGTTGAGGCACATTATCTGCTGGGCCCCTAGCAATGTATGTAGCATGTGTCATATTATGTATACGTAGTGAAAAGTCAGCAAACTGTCCAAAAGCGACACAAAATATACAATGAAACTGCAAAGTATGCAGTGTTTATGTGCTGCTAACATTCTTTATCTTTAAAATGCCATTACACAAAACAATTGTCTTTCATTTCATGTGATGAAGGGGCTGATAACATGGGGGCTGGGATAGGGAAGCATTATTTCAATACAAACGGCGTCAGAAGCTTTGGAAGCTCCAAAGCTCTGTTTAGAAGGGCTCTAGTTGAAAATGATCTGGTAAACAGAGTAAAGGTGAAGACCTGGTTATCTGTGGAAGAGGAGTATTCACTCCACACGCCAGCCAGCAGGCGTTTTAAGAAGAGAGGACCATAGTTAATGTACAGCTAGGTTATCAATGACAGGCGGACATAGTCTTCAAGATCTAGCCAACCATAATAACAGAGCTTGATATATATTAACAGTAATAGATGTATTGTACAAGTACGCATTTGCAGAAGCGCTAAACGATAAAAGCAGTAATAGAGTAGCCACGGCCTTTAACAGGCAACCGCCTCAAAAACAGCAAACAGACGCAGGAAAATAATTTTTAAATAATTTGTTTCAGAAATGATTAAAACAGCACGATGTTCATCACTTTGTAATGTTCACAGAGTTAAAAGTTTCCGTTAATGAGCATTTTTAAAGAACTTTAAAATCTAAGATGTGGATATATTTCATGACCTACAACACATACCGATATGTGGATGTTCTACTAGCATTTATAGATGCTTATAACACCAGTTATCAAAGAACCATCAAACATTCTCCCATAGAGGTAACGTCCAATAATACCTAGAGCTGTGGAGAACGGTACAGGAGCCATTTTGCTGTCAAGGTAAAGAAGCCTCTTTCAAAAGAAGGCGATCATGTAAGGGTTGTAAAGTTGAAAGGGGCCTAACACATAGCGCTGCCAGCAGACATTTAGTGATCAAATGTTTAAAGTGGAGAGTGTGGAGCTTAAAGAAGGTATATACAGGTTGAAGTCAAAAATGAGTTTTCCCTGGTTGCTATCTATACATATAAACGAACAATCAGCCTGTGTTAGGGGCCTACACGAAGATTTTATACCATAGATCTACAGCCCATGTAAAAAAAAGTTAAAAAAAAGGTACATAAGAGAATACAGAATTAAAATGGTTATATTTTATCGCAGATTTATTTATTACAAATTATTTCGCAAAACACAAATTTCACAATAAAAATTACAATAAAAAATAGACACAATTAAAATTCATTGATTAAAAAAGTTTTCATGCAAGTATCACAAAAAATGAAAAAGGAATTTTTCAAGAGCACTACAAATTTTAATTCATCACAAACATAGAAAAGAGAGAGAGACATAGCAGACAATATGCTTTGTCATTAAAGATACATATCCATTATCCCAATATTGTAGCTAGATCTTGAACCGGCCTAACATTTGGGTGCCGATTCCGATCCGTTAAAAATATTCCCTGTATGAATCGTATCTGGATTTTTTTACGTACGTATCGTACAAGTACCGTGCAAACTAGCAAGTACGATTCGTATGTTAAAAAATCCATACGAATCGCATTGGGAAAATTCCCCGACACGTCCTCGGGTCGGAAACAGTGTCCGACACGTCCCCGGACAGTTTTACATACGATTCGGTAAACTGAAGTCCGAGCGCGCAAGTACGATCCGTCCCGTCCGTTCGAATGCACAACCGCATGGAAAAAACACCGTCCGGAGCGAACTCCCATGGCAACCATGGAGACGTCCAAACATGTGCCCGCATACGCGCCGGACACCCCCCAGCCCACCCCCCCACGTACGCGCCGTACCCCAGCACCCCCCCATGTCCGCGCCGTACCCCCACCCCCGTAGGTACGGAGCGTACGCCCACCCCGTAGGTACGGAGCGTACCCCACCCCACCCCTGTAGGTACGGAGCGTACCACCACCCCCTGCAGGTACGGAGCGTACCCCCACCCCACCCCCGTAGGTAAGGAGCGTACCACCACCCCCGTAGGTATGGAGCGCACCCCCACCCCACCCCCGTAGGCACGGAGCATACCACCACCACCGTAGGTACGGAGCGTACCCCCACCCCACCCCCGTAGGTACGGAGCATACCCCCACCCCACCCCATAGGTACGGAGCGTACCCCCACCCCCGTATGTACAGTGCGGACCCCCAGCGCATAGCGCTGGGGGTCCGCAGCGTACCTACGGGGGTGGGGGTACGCTCCATACCTACGGGGTGGGGGTACGCACCGTCCATAGGGGGGTGGGGGTACGCACCGTCCATACGGGGGGGCTGGGGGTACAGCGCGTACATACGGGGGGCTGGGTGTACGGCACGTACATACGGGGGCTGGGGGTACTGCACGTACATACGGGGGGGCTGGGGGTATGTGCTGGGGGACGGTGCCTACATATGGGGGCTGGGGGTACGCACCGTCCATACGGAGGTGGGGGTACGCACCGTCCATACGGGGCTGGGGGTACACACCGTACCCCCAGCACCCCGTATGTACACGCCGTACCCCCATCCCCCCCCTCCTATGTACGCGCCGTACCCTCGGTTCACGTATGTATGGCATGTACCCCCAGGCCCCTACACCCTGCCCATGCCTGTACGCACCCTACCCCAGGCCCCTACCCCAGCACCCTCACCCAGCCTTGCGCATGTACGAGTCGTACTAAGCCATAGCAAATGTGAGCACTGTACAACAACATGGCCGATGTACGCACCTCACAGACGCTAAAAACACACGTACTGAACCAGGACACTGCAAAACACCACAAGGAGAGTCAATTCGAATCGCACAACACCACAAAACACGTCCAACAAGCCCAAATACATCCAATACACTGACCTGCAACAGCCAAACAGGTAAACAGAGGCCCAAAACACAACCACTCCTTATAACACACCCACCCAAAGTTCAAACACAGCCACACCCACAAATGGACCAATAAAAAGGGCCCACACAAACCATGAGCCTTTGCAACAGACCCACTGCTGCCAGACCCCACAGACAACCCACAGCACCATACTTGAACATTTACTACACCTTACACTTGCACACCTTCACACAACCAGCTTCACAAACACCCCCTCATCACATTCACACACACACCTTCACAACCACACACACACACCCACAACCATCCACACCCACACCCCACACCATGCCCACAGACAGGAATCCAAAGTTCACAACAGCGGAGCTGGAGATCCTTGTCAACGAAATCATCCGAGTCGAGCCACAGCTCTTTGGAACATTGGTCAGACAGACCAGCGTAGCAGCTAAATCAGCCATGTGGCAGAGGATCATCGAGAGGGTGAATGCTGTTGCGTCCATCAGAAGGACCAGGCATGAATGCCAAGCCAGGTGGTACGATCTGCAGAGGACGGTCCGCCGCAAAATGACAGACGAATACAACCAGGGGAGGTGGCCCGCCCCACAGACCAGTACACTCCCATCCCTGGGAGGAGAAGGTGATGCACACGCTGCCGCCGGTGAGAATACACGGAGTAGAAGGAGTAGCCGAGCCTGGTGAGTACACAAACAACTCACCCCACATGGGGAGAACCGCATCAACAACCCAACTCACAATAATGCACGCAACTACCCCAAAGTCATCACCGGACACAACCACACTCCAAAAACACGCACATGCCACTAGCGGCTCTATGCCCCATGCACCAAGCAAGGCCATGCCAAGTCACAGGCCACACAAAACACCAACACAAGACAGGATGTCCGTAATGCCGGGAGGGGGGCCTCCAAAATCACATTGTGCAACTCAGAAGCAGACACCAATGCCCTCAGCCCATATGGCCTAGGGCAGATCTATACAAACAGTGTGTCCCGACACTGTACTGTGTCGCCTGCAAATGGCGGCCGCGTTGCAGGATGACATGGGTATGAAGGCCCAATTTGCACATAACAGCAGCTAATGAAGAGGCATCACTGTGAAAGAGTGTCAGCACACACCGCCGCAGCAGCGCAGACTCAGAGACACTCTGCCCAATGGGGGCCGGGAGATTCTAAACAAAGCCACATGAACAAGCCAATGGCCTTTGAAAGACCTGCAAAGTGTGTTTGCCCAGGAAGCTGGGCTGAGGTGACAGAGGGTGACAGACACACGGAGGGAGAGGGAGAGAGAGGGAGGGAGACAGAGGGCGACAGAGGGAGACAGACAGAGAGAGGGAGAGGGAGAGAGAGGGAGGGAGACAAAGGGCAACAGAGGGAGACAGACAGAGGGAGGAGGGTGACAGAGGGAGGGAGTGAGGGAGACAGAGGGAGACAAAATCACCCTCAGGTGGTGTGGGCATGTCCGCTCATCAGCAGGTGGACTGTGTGCATGTTGACAAGGTCTGGCAGTGCGTGAAACACCCCTTATGTGTTAGGAAAGCACTGGGCCATGTGTCAAACTGTGCACGAGTCGATCCTTGCTGCAGGCACAAACCTAACCTTACACCCAGTATACCCACTCACTGTGTTTGTCAGAACCCAGTCATAAATGCATAAGTTACCCACCTGCATTCTCCAATAGATATGCAAAAGCACCATTTGGCCACGTACAGTGCAACGCATAAGTCGGTTCTGCAGCGCTCGCTACGCATGCACGCTACACTGCTCACTGCGTTCAAAAATGATGCAACGACAAAGAGTGTGTCACACATAGGAAAAGTGTTGAAAGCTGTGGCCAAGGGACATACCCATGCACCATGCACAATGCACAGGGGCTTGCCATGTACAGACAAGGTAGATGACACTTGGCCCTGCTGTAGAGAGAACAAGGCAAACCTGTGACCACTGTACACTCAAACACCAACTCCACATGCCACCTACCTACCACAGGAACTCACATTCACTGTCATGCCAGCATGCACCATGAGGGGTTAGAAACATCACCTGGTAGACCCAATGAAAAATCACACCACACCCAACAGCATGCCCGGTCACACACCCCCCCCTTACACAAGCACACACCCCCGGGGCAGCCAACGCAAATTGGCACTCCCACAATGGATATGTGACACAACAAGACCAATCCATAGCCAAATAAGCATCCCAACACTCATTAGACAGGCCAAATAACCAGGAGTACATATCAATCTGTCCCCCGCAACATACCCATCCACAAGTGCACTGTGAGAGGAATGCTAGACATATCCAACTACCCAGAGGAACTGTGCCAACTTGAATATGTATGAAACATGGACGCATGAAACACCATTAACATTGTCTCTCTCTCACACACAGGGCAACGTCGTCGATCTCCCCCCAACACTGGGGGGGAAGAATCACAGGACCAGGCTCGGCGTGATGATGATCCCACCGGCAGCGACGACTCTCACCACACCGTGGATGACCCCGACCAACCTGTCCCCTCTGGTGCCCAAGCACCTGCAGCACCTGCATCAGGTACAACTGTGCCAACCACCACCCCCATTCCTGCCACATCCCAGGATACACACAGGAGCCCTGCTCGCACACAACAATGCAGCCAGTCTGACCAGGAGGGACAAGGAACTCCGGGCACCCAGGAGGAGGCAGGCGACCCCGCAAATGCCATCCCTCAGGGGTCCCGGAGACCCGATGTGCCCACAATGGCAGGCCAGGCTCAAGTGGGCAGGGGTGGTGGGAGTGGAGGACGGCGGAGGCGTGAACCTGACCAGACAGCTGAGAAACCCGTTATGTCACATGTCCGCAACATCCTGGACACATACTGGCGTGACACCAGGGGCAACAGCCAGGTAGTGGAGACCCTCAATGAGATTAAGAACATGCAGTCCGAGCAATATGCCAGTCCACAGCAACACCAAGGACGGATGGAGGCAAGACAGGCTGAGCTCGTGGCAGTGGTACCCGTTATGTCACATGTCCGCAACATCCTGGACACATACCGGCGTGACACCAGGGGCAACAGCCAGGTAGTGGAGACCCTCAATGAGATTAAGAACATGCAGGCCGAGCAATATGCCAGTCAACAGCAACACCAAGGACGGATGGAGGCAAGACAGGCTGAGCTCGTGGCGGTGGTAACGGACATGAGCCGTTCACTCCGTTGGATTGCCGAAAACATGGGCAACCCTCCCTGTGCCACCAGGCGAAGATCAACACCAGCCACAGGGAGGGATCAGGAGGAGGAGGATTCGTCTGACGGAGCATCACAGACATCGTCACGGCCTGCTTCTGAGGGTCCCCCGAGGAAGGTGGGTCGTCCACGCAAAAGACCGTGAGAGTCAGCGGACCATCACCATCTCCCAGGCCAACTGGCCTGGCACCTGACCCTCTGGCGCAACAGCACCACCTCATCCAATGACATTCTCTGCCACATGGACTTGCTGGTCACTGTCTGACCAATGTTGACAAAGACTGTGGCATGGACTCTGATGACTTCCAATGGCAAGGATCCCAACTCCCCCTGTGAACTTTGGATTACAGACACCCGGCGAGCACCTCTTTACATCCCCCCAAACACGTACCCCACCACTAATAAAAATCATAAAAATCACGAGATGATGCCGTCATTTTGCATTATTCCATAACATGTGTGTGTTGGAAAGTCAAACCATGCCTGAGTTTTGAAGTAACTCCAACCATGCATACCCTGGGGTCTGAGTCTGGCACAGGACACACATGGGTCACAATGTATCATCCAATACAAACATGGAGCACCATACTCACCCGTGATGGGCCCAACCAGCTGAGGGGGTGCCTGCACAACTGTGCGGGCAGACCTATTTTGAAGAGCAACTGTCATGCGCAGAGGTCAGGGATCATGTGGAGTGTCCTGGGGTGGGAGTCCCAGGTATGTGTAGCCAGGTGGGAGAACTATTTCCTACATGCTGGAGTCAGGTGGATGTGGAGAATGGTGGCCAGGCCAAGGTTGGATGCATGGAGATGGCACAATGGGGTCTTGGATGACAGTGCCACAAGGTTGTGTTGGGGTCGTGGTCGTGGGCTGCATCCTGAGTGTGGGCGTGGATTGTGAAGGTCATCCTGCAGCTGACAGTGATCCATTGCAGCTATCTCTGTTGGACGGTGATGTGGCTGGGTTGCCGGATGTTGAAGCAAAGCTGTACAGATGCACCCTGGATGTGGACAAGTATCATGGGAGTTGTAACGTACTTCTCCGTAGAGTGCATGGTAGGATTAGACACGGATGTTGTAGTTGACCTGGGGGATGGTCTGTCTTGCCTTGAGGTGGATCGAACTGTGGATCTTGTGCATAATGCAGAGTGTGCTGAAGACTGAGGTACAGATGCTGGTGATCAGCATAGCACATGTGAGCAAGCAATCCATGATGCACACCAGCTCGTGTGCGTGGACACTGTGTGCCTGTGCAGGGCCCTTGCGGGTGGGACACAAGCAGTTGACCCAGCTGTAAGGGGACAATCCGCAGATGAACACCTCAGTCGTGTACAAGTCCAGCATCAGGTGGCCGATGTTCAGCCATCTGCCAATGGATACCATGCGTTATTGAATATGAGAACTGGCAAGGACTGTGTCTTTGTGGAGGGTGAGGAGCACCTGGCTGGCAATGGGACACCAGATGATGATGAGATGAAGTGCGCATGTCATGGTGTAGAGGGGGATCCTGGACACATTGTAGACTGACACGCTGAGACATGATACCTGTGCCATGTGTCCCACAACGACACCATACTACATGCAGAGGCCTGGAGTACCACTCCCATGGCCTTGTTGGGGTACAGAGCCGGTGTGGAGTAGGAGGGACATGACATGGTTGGTGTGACAGGGCCTGGAAGGCGTGCCAGCGCTGTGTAGGCAGTTGGAGTTGCACACTCATTATGCAAAGGTGTAGTGTGGGCGATGAGTGCATGCCTGAGTGCATGCAACAGATGTATTGGAAGGACATTGCTTGGTGGGTGGCCTCAACATCATGGTGTAGCGTGATGTGGCACATGCAAGGACATGAGGCACGTGCAATGTGCACGTAGCATGTGCAGACTGTCCAGCCTTTCCCACCGCAACTGTGTCACACACAAGCAGATTACACCAAAATGAATGGGTGGACGGAGGAAGGGGGGTGCATCTTAGAGGCGTGTGTGTGAGGGCAAATATAGGAACTCTGTGTGCCCTTGCTGCAGGGCCTGCAGCAGCAGGCGCCATGTCCTGAAAACCATGCCACAAGTTGCAAACAAACACAAGCATGTCAGAAAGGACTACTGCAAAAGGTGTATGAGAAGGAAGGAGTGTCTGGTTCAACATGGCACACACACAGACAATGGATGCACATGCAGCAAAGTGGCCGTTGTGGGGACTGAGATGCCAAAATACCTACACAGCCATGTACATCATGCACAATACATATCACAATCCCTGACAAACAGCTTGCATCTTGCTACTCTACACATAGACTCATATGCACAATCTGTGACAACTATGCCAGACATGCCTCATGCACAGTGGCAAGAGACCTGCATTGACAGAGATGAGGCACCTTGGAGGCTGAGGGACACCTTTATTAGTCATGTTTGCCGGAAGGCAAATGCATCTATATCAATAGATGCACAGGTCATGTGGATGAACATGTGGAACCTACACTGGCACCCCCCTTTGCACCACAGATGCAGGAAATCCATAGAACTGGCACACAAGTGACGGGTTTGAGGCAAACACCCCGTGCTGCTCACGGAGAGGCTGCTATTCACCATTGAGCCTCTAATGGGGATGTCCCACACTATGTCAACCCGGTGCATCCCGTATGTTTCTGAGGGCAGTGTTACACACATTGATGCCTTCATCCCAATCCACAATCACATTACAGATGACTGTCACCAAGTGTGACTATCAATTCAGGTGAATCCAGCTCCATGTCATGTGCCCCATGGTGATTCTACATGTATGCTAAGTAACCAAACATGAACAGGAGCAGTGCACACACATTCCAAACAAATAGCACACCCAAAAAGCTGTGGTGCATCCCTTACCCTAAGGTGAATTTTTGACATGTCCGTGCATGTTATGCTGATTCAGCACACGTTGCTGTATTCATGAGGAATAGCAGAAGCACAACAATGCCACCAGCAGACAGCATGCGCAAATACCTGGGGATGAGAGACACACAAGAAGTGAGCCAAAAGAAGCACATCCGCATGCATGGGCATGTACTCGACACGTATAAGGTTGTCAACATGCTAGGTGAAAATAGTGTCTCAGGAAAGACATTCTTTCATTACACCATCACTCGAGTGACACATCCAAACACACCTCTGACTCACTTGCCATACATGCAGATGGATCCACACATTGCAACACATGCCACTCAAGGCTCAATGCGTTCACACTCAGACACTGCAACTCACCACTAAGCAAGGAAGTTGCGTATGAGCCAACTCCGGATGTCCTCTTCCTCCTCCTCCTCAACATCACTTGCCCCGTCACCAAGCCCCTTGTCCTCCACGGGTGGATCTTCCTGCTCATCCGGATCCAGGATGAGTGGCACAGCTTTCTCCACTGCCATGTTGTGCAGCATGCAGCACACGAGGAAGATTTTGCAGACCTTCACCGGTGCATATGGGAGTGCGCCGCCGGTCTTGTGGAGGCACCGGAATCGGCTCTTCAGGAGGCCAAATGTCCTAAGGGTGGGCGTAGGTCGTGAAGTAGCACTTCGCGAAGCTACGCAAAGTGAAGTTCGCACTACGCGAGCTACGCGTAGCACTTCGCGAACTGCGTAGTAACATGTTCGCACTGTGCAAGATGTTGTTTTCAATGATTGCACAGTGCGGACAAGCAACCGGCACTGTGCAATCATTGAAAATGGCATCTTGCACAGTGCGAACTGGTAGTTTCTCATTGCGAGCGGTCGCGAGGTTTATTTTCCATGCTCGCGATCGCCAACTTGATGTTGCTGATCGCGAACAAGGAAAAAGTCTCGCCGGGATGTCATTTTGCTTGCTCGCGGTCGCCAACTTGACGTTGAGGACCGCGAGCAAGCAAAAAATGACCGCAGCACTACGCAACACTACGCTACGCGTGTTCGCACTGTGCTACGTGCAGTTCGCGTAGTGCGAAGTAGCGCGAACTTCGCAAACTACGCGAGCGTAGCGTAGTGCTTCGCCCAGGCTTACTCTCTATCACTTGCCTGGTCTGCCCATGGGCGTTGTTGTACCAGTGATCGGCAGCCGTTCTGGGGTTGCGGAGAGGCGTGATTAGCCATGGCATGTTGGGATAGCCAGAGTCCCCTACATGGAAACATCATGGACAGAAGTGGGTCAGGAGAAGCAGTAAGACAGAAAGATGACGCTAAATACAGGAGTAATAGAGTATACCCACCAACAAGACATGCTCGTTCATTGCGCAGCTGCAGCATCATTTCAGGCACCCTGCTATGCCTCATGATGTAGGCATCGTGTGCTGATCCTGGAAAACGAGCACAGACATGGGAAATCACCATATTAGCAAGACACACCACAAGGGCATTAATGGAGTGGTAATGTTTCCTGTTTCTATAGGCTACCTCCTGTGCCTTTGGTGGTACCAAAGCCACATGTGTCCCATCAATAGACCCAATGACATGGGGCATCCCTCCAAGGGCATAGAAGTCACCCTTGACACCTGTCAACTGCTCAGGAGTTGGGAAATGAATAAACTCATCCAGGTGAACCAACATGGCCTCTAAAAAATCATGCAGGACACGGCTGAACATGGTCTGGGACATGCCACCAACATGAGCTATGGTCTCTTGAAACGTACCCGTGGCAAAGAAATGTAGGGCTGCCATCACCTTCAATATGGGTGTCAGTGCAGTAGGATACCTGTGTAGCGGTTGGAGGTGTGGTGCCAGGCTAGCTGTCAAGTTCAGAATCAACCGTTGGGTGATGCGGTAGCGGCGTATACAGTCACGTTCCCTCAGGGCAGCCAAGTCTGGCATTGGTCGGGGGAGAGGCGGAGCCCTGCAGTAATTTAGAAGGGACAACGAAGAGTGAGTACAGTACAACAACAATGCCAATGTACTGAGCACATGTTAAACAGCCAATACACATATGCTACATGCAGAGTCAGGTCTGTGCTATATATCCTGGACACGTATGCCAGGCAGGTGACACTCCTACCAAGAGCCAGCTACAAACGTGGATTCACAAGCTCAACATGACATGGCATGAAACTAGCTGTGGGCCAGTGTAAGTGACCAGGCAGACACATTACAGGAGTGACAGACATCCACATGTGTGCAGAAGAAGGATGTTTATCATACAGACAGGTTGCGGAACACTAGAGGCACAGGTCCCATGTCCCTGAAAAAAGGGACAGACCACACACTTTGCCATGAAGGGGTACATGTCAAGACTGATCACACATATATTGATACTACGCAGATATGTCCTTGTCTCGCAAGTCCATGTTCGATGTATACATACACACGTTACGTCTGATTCCACATGTGTCTTGGTGTGCATAATAGTGTGCCATGCCCATCCACACACATGCACATGTTGGATGCAGCAACTGCAGATGCATTTGACGGAACACCAACAGCAAGCTTATGGGAACACATGACACACACATGACATACTCACATCGTGCAACACCGGTAGTCACATGTCAGGTGTAATTATCCGTGTACCTGGCATCAGGGGACAGTTGCGGGTGTTGGCAACTGTGCCATGCCAGTGACGCATTGCTCAACAAGTCTGTACTACATGCACACATGTCAAAGGTGTGAAGGGGATGTGTGGCACATAGTGCACCATCACACATGACATGTGTACACAGTTCATCACACATCTATTGGTTCAAACATGAGGAGATTTGTGCCAGATCACAGCCTGACACACCTAGGCCCGAGACATGTAGGACTGCACTGACAATGACTTGATGTCCAGCCTTGGACAAGTATGACAGCTCAATTCCTTTCTGTGTGCCGCCTGTCACCAGTGTAAGCTGTGAAACGCACCGTACACACGCTCTGAGGGCGTGTGTAGGGTCCGTATCACTATGGCAGTGTAGCCGTACGCGTACGCCATGGTGATACGGTCCGTACACGCGTGTGTAGGGTCCGTATCACTATGGTAGTGTAGCCGTACGTGTACGCCATGGTGATACGGTCCGTACAAGCATATGTAGGGGACGTATCACTATGGCAGTGTAGCTGTACGGGTACGCCATGGTGATACAGTCCGTACACGCGTGTGTAGGGGCCGTATCACTATGGCAGTGTAGCCGTGCGCGTACGCCATGGTGATACGGTCCGTACATGCGTGTGTAGGGTCTGTATCACTATGGTAATGTAGCCGTAGGCGTACGCCATGGTGATACGGTCCGTACACGCGTGTGTAGGGTCTGTATCACTATGGCAGTGTAGCCGTACGCGTACGCCATGGTGATACGGTCCGTACACGCGTGTGTAGGGGCCGTATCACTATGGCATTGTAGCCGTACGCGTACACCATGGTGATACGGTCCATACACGCGTGTGTAGGCTCCGGATCACTATGGCAGTGTAGCTGTAGGCGTACGCCATAGGGATACAGCCCCTACACACGCGTGTACGGACCGGATCCCTATGGCGTACGCGTACGGCAACACTACCATAGTGATACGGACCCTACACACGCGTGTACGGACCGTATCACAATGGCGTATGCTTACGGCTACACTGCCATAGTGATACGCACCCTACACACGCGTGTACGGACCGTATCACTGGAGTAGTGGTGCCCTAGGGCCGTGGAACGCACCATACCTGTGTGTGTATAGTGAAATTACGTGGGGGACACATGAGGGACAAGTATAAGGACCTAAATGCATGCTGGTTGTCATGGAGACCGAGTTTCCAGTTCAAATCATTCATCAGGTGGCCAGCAAGAGTCGGTTGGAGACAATATACAATGTTGCCAAGTGGTTGTTGACTTGACATCATGCTCAATTTTTGAATCATGCAAAGGCCCTCACTGGGGAAGGTTTAAAGGGATTGGAGGAAACGTAGGATGCAAATGAGACTGACCAATCACTCTGTACTCCTGTAAATGAAACAGGCCAGCAAGGCCAATATAAGGCAGCCAGGTCCCATGAGAGAGCACTTGCCTGCACAACCTTTCATTCCACACCACTGCTGCTGCTCGTGATTCCTCTGGCACCATGTCCAGGTCTGTGGAGAGGGCCCAGCCATTCACCCTGGAGGAGAATATGGCATTGCTGGATGTGATCCTCCCACAGTACCCCAGCCTGTATGGGAGACCAGGGGAGCAGGTGAGTGCTGACTCCACTAGCTTAGACTGTGCCCCTTTTTTGTGACTGTCACTTCTGGCATTGTGTCCAGGTGTGACAGACATGCAATGTTGTTTAGAGTGGGTCCCAGGGGGGGGAATGGCTCATGTCTCCCATGCAGAGCATGCTGTAGTGCATGTCTGCACTCCTCACTTGCATAGTGCTTACTGTGACAATCACTGCATGGTGCATGCCACATTCAGCCTGGCTAATCCTCTTGGGAATGTTGTTTCTACAGTCCTGATGTGATTCTGTGTTCCCCCCAGTGTGACAGGTGACTGTACCCACAGATGTGTGTGAGTTGAGTGTACCTGTGGTGAGAGTGTCCAAATGATATGTTCGTCCCCTGGACATTGGTGTGTGTGTAAGTCCCCTGTCATGTGGGTGAGTGTCTATGTGGAGTGTTGCAGCCCAGATGCATGAGGGATGCATATACCCTACCCATCAGATGTGAGCAGGGAGCAGTGCTGTGTGTCTGACGTGCTGGGCTAGCCCAACACCTGTGACACACCCCAGTCAAGTGGCACATGTGCAGAGTGAGGTTTGTACCCGCAGTTGCCAATGGCAGGTGATTGTCCTATGCCTGTGTGTGTCTGTGTACTCTGCTGAGGTTGCGTCAGTGGCCTGGGGCATGTGACTGCTTTGAGGTGCTGCACATAATCCTGGTGTAGCTTGTGATGCACAGTGTGAGCCAGGATCATTGATTGTGTGGCATCCCTCATTCCACCTGTGCACTTTCAATGCCACGTAGTGCATTTGGCCTTCCCCAGAGGATAATGTCCCTATGACAAAGGTGCAATGAGTTGGCTGCATACTATGCCCTGTTCACACCAGCCAAATTGTTCAAATGTGTGTCTCTGTGACATGTAGCAGGTGTATTGATGTTGTCTCACTTTGTCATCCTCACAGGTAGGCGCCTATGCCAAGGGGGAGATCTGGAAGGAGGCTGTCAGGGCCGTGAGGTCGGTGGAGGGATGACAGCGGCGCCTGGCCCAGGTGAGGAAACGCTAGCAGGATATCCGGTGCTGGACCAGGAGGATCGCCCAGGTCCTGCTGGGGGACTCACCAGAAGGTCATAAGAACCGTGGGCGCCGCTGCCTCACCCACATAATGAAGCATGTCCTGGCGGTGGTCTTCCCTGACTTGGATAGGCGCTTACTGGAGAAGCAGCAGTAGGAAGGGGGTAGGTACATGTGTGTTTGTTGTGTGTCACCAGCTTTTGGAAGTGCGCAGTCGCATGGATACACTGCCAGGGTTTATATGTGCAGTGCATATCCTGTTCCACAAAGTCAACCCGTGCTGTTCTTCCTCCCTTCCCCTCCTTGACATGTGTTCCCGGGTCTGTGGGTAGTCACTCTTGCACAAGGTTATCTAGGCTGGCAGTTAATCCAAGTGGCCAATGCTTGCAACATCATGTGTGGTGGTGGTGTGTTACATGTGTTGTGAGCTTGCCGTTGCCCTGGCCAGTTCAGTCATTGTGGGGTCCATGTTAGTTGGCACTGCTGCTGAGTCCCGACATAGGAGTGTGTCTTAAAAGTGTACTGCCTTACAGCATGCATGACCAATGTTGTGCCCTCAGACATGATGTGCATGAGTGTGAGATATGCATAGTGCAGGGACGGTCGCTTCTGTTGCAGTCATATCCATACAGGACCATGGAGGAGTGTGGCCACTACAGTCCCCTGGGGCACCTTTTCCTAGGTATCATGTGTGTCAGCCAACAATGTGGACATTCTCTGTGTCTTCAGCATAGGTTGGGCTCTGTGGCATTGTACCCTGGCCTCATTTGTATTTACGGAAAGTGTGCTACATGTGTCCACTTGACAGGGTGACCCAATTTGACTTGTGCATACTCACAGTGGCCAGTGCCTGTGTGTCTTGGTACAACTGTCTGATGATGGTTGTTTGTCAATTACATGTGTGGACAGGCTCACGAGGGGTACTTTGTGTACACTCAGGATTTACTGAAGGGCATGTTTGTAATCCCCGAGTATGAGGTGTAAGTACTTCCTCTGTCTCAATCACATTGTCTCAGGTAGGGGGGGTTTGTGCGGGAAAGGCCTACATTTCCAAACCTTATGTCTCCTTGCCAGGTCTGGCCTGTGTGTGATGATTGTCTGAACATACACTCAACATGCTGTGACCCAGTCATGTTGGGCATGCTTTAATGTATTTGCTAAGCAGCATGTGCCAAAAGTTAGGAGACATGGTTCCTGCTCATCCCTTTTTTGGCAACGGTGTATGATCCAGATGCTGTGCTCGACTGTCCCCAGAGACTGGCTCCTCTGTCTAATTTGATATCAAGTTATTTGCTGTTGTGTCATGCTCTCCATTGCTTCCCAGTGGCATGGTGGGTCAACCAACTGTGTGGTGCAGGGCCTACATATGTGCGTAGTATTGTAGATGTTACTCATGTTGTTTTTCATGCTATGCACTGTGACCTATGTAGTTTTGAATCATGTGTCATATGTATACAGGTGTCTGATTTTTCCTGTCTCTTCACCTTGCCCACAGCATCGTCGGGGGAAACCGAGGGATCCAGCACCGGTGCCACCAGTGCTGGGGAGTCTGGTGCAGCGAGTGGCACGGAGGCTGAGGGGAGTGAGGCGGAGGACCTGTCCAGTCCCACCACCGACTATGACGCTGACGGGTCCGAGGCTGAGCTCCCAGAGGGAGCGGAGGCTGCTCCCAGAGCTGAAAGCAGCACTCCATCTCTCGCCGCCCCCTCCATTCCCATCACCGGCTTCCCACTTACTCGGGTCCCTTCCGTTCGTGCTAGGCGCCAACATGTCTCCTTCGTGCCAGGCACCGCACCCCCTGCCCCTGTCTCCCCTGCTGCCGTCAATGCCGAGTCTGTGGACATTCTGCAGCAGTTGCAGGTTGGTCAGACATCGCAGCTTAATGTCCTCCATGGCCACACCAGACTGCTGACACAGATGGTGTCGTACATGGAAGGCATGTCAGCAGCGATGTCTGACCAGTGGAGGTTGCTGAGGTCCATAGACTCGTCACTGACTGCAGCAGTGGGTCTCCTGCAGCGCTCCGTCCCCCCCTACCCCTGCACCATCCACACTTCCCACTCCCATGCCAGTCCCAAGGACACCCAGACGTCCCCATGCATGCACCCCACCAGACACAGGCAGCACACCACCAGGGAAGGGCAAGCGCACACCTCCTGTCACGCACACACAGGGGGAAGTAGGCACACCCACTGGGTCGGGGGGCAAACGGCAGACACGCAGCCACAGCGGGATTCCGCAGTCCTCGCGACCCACATCCTCCAAAACCACTCCACTTAGCTCTCCTGCCCAACAGTCGGACAAAGAGTCATTCACTGCCAGTGTGTCCCTCAGCCCCAGTGTGACACCACCCCGCAAGTGGTGGAGGCAGTACCCGACCAGGGGAGTTGAGTCCCCCCTTGTCCACACCCTCCCCCAGCAGCGCTGCAACCCATCCCTCCGACCCCCCCCCTCCTTGGGGCCTGTGGTTCCTTCAGGTGTAGGTGAGACGCTGGGAGAGCTTGCGACCGTGTGAAGCGCCATCTTAACCACCACCTTTGGCGCTGCCCCACCCCCTGTGGTGGAGTCGTCCTTACCTGCACCCACAACACCTACCCTTGCCCCTCCTGTCCCTGCGGTGCCTGGTCCTTCCCCCCCACATGATGCCCCCCCCTTCTGTGGATGATATGGAACTCTGAACTGTGCAGGCAAGCTAGGGGAGACGCGTCCCAATGTGTCCCCCCCAGGAGTTCGCATATGGACTGGCCTCTGGGCCTTGTATATAGTGTAAATTTCAATTCAAACATTATTTTTATGCTGAATAAAGCATTTTGTTTTTCATTTGCACGCTAATGCTTTTCTGGTATTGCTGTTGGTGCTGCTGCTCCATGAGTTGGGGTGGTGATAATGTGTTAGGTGTCTGGGAAATGTTGTAGTGTTCTGCTCATGGGGTGGACCCTGGTATCTGCGTGCCATCACAAGGTCTCTGCAAATAATCATTGGTCATGTAACCTCTTACTGTATGGTGACATTGTCCCAAGGTGTGTCCCTTCCTCTGTGGGCCCTGACATCTTCCCTGCAGGGTGTTTCCCAATTGTTGTGCTGAGCTGTGTCTACATTTCCTGGGTGTGTGACGTATCCCTTCAACTTTGGCCATGCATGCTCAGCAATGTCTCCACCTGCATCATTTGTGGCATCCTTGGTGGTCACTGTACTTGTGTATGGAGTATGTTGACCTGACTTCATGTGGACATGTTCCCTTTTCCGCACTAGGCATCTGTGTACTCCCAGCCTCGCACACATGTGTTACGTGTTCTGCAGGGTATTTGGTCACCTGACTGACAATTGTGGGCATTGTATATGTGGGTACTCCACCCTTTTCCTTCCATGGGAGGCAACAACTTGTTGGCTGCCACAGCACCTGTACATTCCTATCAGTCCTGGAATGTGCATGACAGTGTGTGTTCCCTTTGGGTCTCATAGTTTTGTAGGGTGGCACATGAATATACAGTCTTGTTGCATGCTCTCAGTGTGTGTATTGTGCTGCCAGGGGTGGGTATGCATGTGTCATTTGTCATCACACCCACATGTGGTGTGTCATGCAGTGGGGGATGGACATCCACCCTCATGGGAGTAGGACACTGCTGTCAGTGATGTGTTGGCATGCCACTCTCAATATAGTCACACTTTGTGTATGCCTTCATGCACCCATGGAGTTTTGCTAATTGTAGGATGGTGTACACACCACCATGTCTCTGTCCACTGCTGGGAGGACTCTGCACCCACCCCTCCTATGTCTGGGCACTGCTGGGAGGACTCTGCACCCACCTCTCCTATGTCTGGGCACTGCTGGGAGGACTCGGCACCCACCTCTCCTATGTCTGGGCACTGCTGGGAGGACTCTGCACCCACCCCTCCTATGTCTGGGCACTGCTGGGAGTGATAGGCACCCACCCCTCCTATGTCTGGGCACTACTGGGAGGACTCTGCCCCCACCCCTCCTATGTCTGGGCACTGCTGGGAGGACTCTGCACCCACCTCTCCTATGTCTGGGCACTGCTGGGAGGACTCTGCACCCACCCCTCCTATGTCTGGGCACTGCTGGGAGGACTCTGCACCCACCCCTCCTATGTCTGGGCACTGCTGGGAGTGATAGGCACCCACCCCTCCTATGCCTGGGCACTGCTGGGAGGACTCTGCACCCACCTCTCCTATGTCTGGGCACTGCTGGGAGGACTCTGCACCCACCTCTCCTATGTCTGGGCGCTGCTAGGAGGACTCTGCCCCCACACCTCCTATGTCTGGGCACTGCTGGGAGGACTCTACACCCACCTCTCCTATGTCTGGGCACTGCTGGGAGTGATAGGCACCCACCCCTCCTATGTCTGGGCACTGCTGGGAGGACTCTGCACCCACCCCTGGACTGGACTGGACTACGGCAACGCCCTCTACGCCGGTACCACCGCCAAGCTCCAGAAGAGACTCCAGCGGATCCAGAACGCCTCAGCCAGACTCATCCTCGACATCCCACGAACCAGCCACATCTCCGGACATCTGAGAGACCTTCACTGGCTCCCCGTCAACAAAAGAATCACCTTCCGCCTCCTCACCCACGCACACAAAGCCCTACACGACCAAGGCCCGAGCTACCTCAACAGCCGAGTCAACTTCCACGCTCCCAAACGCCACCTCCGATCAGCCAACCACGCCCTCGCCGCCGTCCCCCGCATCTGAAGAGCGACTACAGGAGGAAGGTCCTTCTCCTACCTGGCCGCCAAGACCTGGAACTCCCTCCCTACCGACCTGCGCCTGACCCAAGACCACCTCTCCTTCAGGAAGAAGCTGAAGACCTGGCTGTTCGAGCAGTAGCGGCACCCCCCCCTCCCCCCCCCCCAGCGCCTTGAGACCCTACGGGTATGTAGCGCGCTTTACAAGTGTCACTGATTGATTGATTGATTGACCCCTCCTATGTCTGGGCCCTGCTGGGAGGACTCTGCACCCACCTCTCCTATGTCTGGGCACTGCTGGGAGGACTCTGCACCCACTTCTCCTATATCTGGGCACTGCTGGGAGGACTCTGCCCCCACCCCTCCTATGTCTGGGCACTGCTGGGAGGACTCTGCACCCACCTCTCCTATGTCTGGGCACTGCTGGGAGTGATAGGCACCCACCCCTCCTATGTCTGGGCACTGCTGGGAGGACTCTGCACCCACCCCTCCTATGTCTGGGCACTGGTGGGAGTGATAGGCACCCACCCCTCCTATGTCTGGGCACTGCTGGGAGGACACTGCACCCACCCCTCCTATGTCTGGGCACTGCTGGGAGGACTCTGCACCCAACTCTCCTATGTCTGGGCACTGCTGGGAGTGATAGGCACCCACCCCTCCTATGTCTGGGCACTGCTGGGAGGACTCTGCACCCACCTCTCCTATGTCTGGGCACTGCTGGGAGTGATAGACACCCACCCCTCCTATGTCTGGGCACTGCTGGGAGGACTCTACACCCACCTCTCCTATGTCTGGGCACTGCTGGGAGGACTCTGCACCCACCTCTCCTATGTCTGGGCACTACTGGGAGGACTCTGCCCCCACCCCTCCTATGTCTGGGCACTGCTGGGAGGACTCTGCACCCACCTCTCCTATGTCTGGGCACTGCTGGGAGTGATAGGCACCCACCCCTCCTATGTCTGGGCACTGCTGGGAGGACTCTGCACCCACCCCTCCTATGTCTGGGCACTGCTGGGAGTGATAGGCACCCACCCCTCCTATGTCTGGGCACTGCTGTGAGGACTCTGCACCCACCCCTCCTATGTCTGGGCACTGCTGGGAGTGATAGGCACCCACCCCTCCTATGTCTGGGCACTGCTGGGAGTGATAGGCACCCACCCCTCTTATGTCTGGGTAGTGCTGGGGCTGATGGCCACACACCCCTATGTGTCTGTCCACTGGCGTGGTACGACCCGTACCCACGTCCTAAGGCCTGGGTATGGGCCGTACCCCTACGGCACCCCAACAATGGGGGTACGGCCTGTACCCACGTCTCAAAGGCATTGTTACGGTACATACCCCTACGGCACCCCAACAATGGGGGTACGGCCCGTACCCACGTCCTGTAGGCATGGGTACGGGCCGTATCCGCCATTGTTGGGGTGACGTAGGGGTAAGCGTGGTACGACTCATACCCACGTCCTATAGGCATGGGTACGGGCCGTACCCACATTGTTGGGGTGCCATAGGGGTACGGCCCGGACCCATGCCGTTAGGATGTGGGTACGGGTCGTACCTCCATTGTGCTCCTTCTGCGCGTCGTCCTGATTTCCCGGCAGTTTTTGGCTGCCATAAAATATTGTCCGTGCGGAGTGACGTGGGCACGAATCGTACTTGCTGGTTCATGAAACGCTGCCTGACTCCATCCGAACGTCACGTCCGCGGTGTCCCGGATCGGAATTGTGGGTATATTTTGGCCGGTCGGTGTTTTTTACCATTCGTACGGAAATGGTGTTTCTGTACGAATCGTACTTGCGGGTTTGTAAAGTGTTTTTCCCGGGTACGGGTCGGACGGAGAAAACGCTCCGTCCGACGATTCGTACCCGGTTTTTCCAGGATCGGAATCGACACCTTGGTGTCTATGGATCCAACCACTCATATGGATTCTGAGAAGAATGCGTCAACGCATTTCGATGGAATTACTTGTATAGTCCCATCTTTATCAAGACCTCATATATTGATCTCTCTTATTAATAATCTTCATCGGTTTCAATCCTTGGTGCATCAATTATTGCCTCAATCGGAATTAAATCTGTCAGGAATCTTGATTATCCAAGTATCTCAACAGGAATCTGTTAAAGGATGATGTTTGATAAAATGCATAAAAAACTTTCCATCACAGGTTTCTACCCAGGGTTTTTCTCGCCATAATATATTCTCTTTTTATAATAATCCGATAAAAAAAAAACGCTGTGGCCACCGTCAGTATCTCGGTGCTAAATCCACGATGTAGGGCTGAATAATACCAACTTCAAATGCAGAGTGCCTCAATCGTCTCTGTTGTACTACACTGCAATCCGTGATATGGATTCGAACTTTTAATCTCGTTTTGCTAACGTACGGATGACAAAGAACTGCGATGGCAAAATAGTGTTGGTGCCTTTTACAACGAAGAGTTACAAAAGGTACCAGATGATCCTCACTGGGTGTACAGGGTTGAAAATAATCTGAAATAGAAAGGTAGAGGGGCTAACAGACCGGCTTTTGTCAAATTGAAGGGGTGGCCTGAGAAATGTAACAGCTGGGTGCTGGCCAGCTCTCTGCAGGGTGAGTACAGGAGGCTCTCTGAAGGTGGCAATATAGAGGCAACGTCATTTTATATTACCTTTCCATCAAACGCCTCGAAGGACATGTACCCCGACAATCACTTTTCTAATTATACGGTGAAACTGGATAAACCTGTGGACCTAAAAGGGGAATGAGAGGTAGCCCTAACCAAAATCCAATACCCAAGAACATGGAATACATTTACAATGCTCAAGGCCACGTTTACTATGAAGTGTGTTCAGGCCCCCTTGAGCATCCATGCCTTCTTTTCTCACGGCTACTACCTCAGTATTGCGGCGCTCGTAAAGGCCATCAACAAATCTATAGCCAGTATCAAAACATATTTGAATAGTCAGCTAGTATTATATAATGTTAGAAGGAAGGTGTTTCTCAAAGCTCCAAATTGTGATACAGAGTTTAGCTGTACTGGTAAATGAATGAGTTTAAGGAACAGTACAACATATAAAAAGCTAGGTAGAGTCCGACCCAACGTGCCCGTTATTAATGGAGGGTTCTATACACTCTACGTGTATAGTGACATTGTAGAGCCGCAGAGGTTAGGGGATAGTTATTCACCATTGTTAAGATGAATCCTGGTGAAGGAGAAAAATAACACAGTGATTCATTTTCAAGATATCAAACCTGACTATGTAGCAACATTTTGACACTATGTAGGTCATGATCTTCAACGATCAATATGAGCCGGTGTCCTTTAAATATAGGAAAAAATTATTGTTAAGCTTCATTTAAGACTGTGACGCGACAGCGAATATTAAGAAGTCATCATCATCATGGTGATCATGAAAAATTATGCCGACACCGCTGTGTACAGGGACTATAACAGACAACACCCCAGATAGGGAGTACCACCATTCTTTCAAGGGGCCCCTGTTATGTACAGGGTGGGATCTGGAGGTTTTTTCCACAGTTTGTTTCAAAGAGCTATGCCTTTCTTGAGAAGAGGTTATGCTATGAAATTGCAAAACCCTGTGTTAAAGTGGCTGCCACAATGTGGTGTGATCTGTGACTTCTGCTGTCGCCGAGCGAATGAACAAACAACCCCAAGAAGGAGCGGGACTTATGTACAGGCCAAGCACAAGTATTAAAAGGAAGCGAAAGTCATAGGGGTCCACTGGCTCCCTATAAAAAAATGGAGGCGATCTTCAAAAAGTGCTCACAAAAGAAGATCCTTGAGGTGGGAGAGAGCCTTGGAGAACAAGAAAACACCTGTCAGCATAAATATTTTTTACAATGAAACAACCTGAAACATGGCCTTTGTACATTGCGCATAATGAGAATGTGCCAAAACAGAGTTAGACTTGTTTTCTTACTCAGACCAGTATCAAAAACAGTTTTTTCATCGAAGTATCACCTCCAGGTGCTTTGACGCCATTGGCGCTGATAGAGTTTTTTTTGTCAGGGTCCACGGATATGCATCTGGGTCTCAACAATACTCTGCTGCATCTTTTTTGTAAAATCATAAAAGCGGACTGTGCCAACATACCTGCCACAGCTATAGTGGTGACAATCACTTACCCCATTGCGCCATATTTAATCAGGTGGGCATTACCCTCAGCAATTGACTCATATTACAAAGTGATAACATGTCTGCCTACAGAGCCTATATCTAGAGTATTCTAAATTACAGCTGTGACACCCTGGACACACAGCTTTCAGCATGGCTCTTCTACAAAGATACTTATGCACATTTTGAAGATAAGGAGCTGGACGGTAACAATCAAGGTGTAAAAACAGCAAGCTTTGCCCTCAACAGTAGACAGTTTGACCTTTGTGGGCGTATACATTAAGACCTTTTCTTCCAAGATAAATTGCTCATCAACGGTATCGATCGTAAGAACAAACTTTTTTTTATTTGTCTTTATCGCCATTTACATTAGCTTACACATTGTTACAATAGAATAATGTTTGAATACATAATGTTATCACTGTTCATCATTGAGTATAAGACAAACATAAATGATATACAACATAATAAACTTTATTTTTTTGGAAAATATGGCTACATCAACATCAATCAGCATTACATATAAGTAAGTCATAACTTTTGAACATTTGTATTGTATGGCACATGTGTGATGTTGAAGGCACAAGGCGTGATTCTGCACTGCTGTAGGTAAAGGCGTATCTTGTGGTGTGGAAAGACAGGGCTGCATGGGAGAAAATGTATTAAGATAAATAGGTAACCATTCGTCTATCCATCATGTGGGTGGTTTGGGTGAGCCTGGTGCGGCGTGGGTAGACACCCTCAGCCAGGCAAGGAAGGGGCTCCATATGTCTTTAGTTCTGGAGGCAATGGGCATCACTTCCCAAAAGGTTATTAGTTGTTCCTGGCAGAATATGACATTGAGGCTCCAGTATTTAGCTAACGGGGAGTTTGGCCTGCCCCATTTCATAGCAACCCTGCGTTTTGCTAATAGTAACAGCATAGCCAGGAGTCTGCGGGTCCCGATTGGGGCATCTGTAACATACCCAGAAGCCCCACTAGGGGCGAGGGTTCCAGATAAGCCATCAGGATTTTTGCTTATTTTGTAAAAAAAATGTCCCTGCAATAAGAGGCAGTGGAGGGACACTCCCGGGATAAATGCAATAAAGTTTCTTGATCAGTGTGGGATTTCCAGCATCGTGCATCGGCTCATGCGCCCATGCGATGCAGCTGTTTATGCGTTCTATAGTATCGGTTTAGAAAAAATGAATCAGTCTGAGTTTGTAGTTGGGGCATAGCTGCTCAAGTTGTGCACGGCAGAATTGCTATTGCTCTTCTGTTATTTGTGGGTGTAACTTAGTGTTCCAGTTTTCTCTAGCTTTTGGCACAGTCACTGTGGAGCATTGTTGCATGGATGTATATAACCATGTGATTAATTTACGTGGTGATGATGTGTTTTAGGGCCTGCAAGGTGGGAAGGGGGCTCGGGAATGTACTGAGCAGTTGGCGACAGGTGGAACGTATGCAATGGTATAACAGTATATCAGAAAAACTGGGAGGTGGGATGCCATCTGGGGTTGATGGCTCAAGAAACGTATCATCAGGATATAGAGCTGCATATTTAGTGATGCCTAGTCAACACGCTCTTACGAGGCACCCCAATCCTCTATCAGAGGCATTTGTGGATTGCTGGATATGGGTATTGAGGGGGCAAAACTTATGATCAAACTTAACCACAAAAAGGACTTGTTCTGTTTCATCAGCGGGGATGAGGAACAGTAGTAACTGGTCTTAATGTCTGCTGGTTCATTTGCAAAGAGAGTGAAAGGGTCCCCAAATGTGAGATAGGCTCAAGCTAAAGCTTTACAGCTATCGAATGCCAAGTAAGCCATTGAAAGAGTAGCTCTGAAGATATTTATCATCGCAGCCGGTACCTAATTAACCCAGAAGCAAAATGTATTTTTGGGTCAACTGACGAAACTTATTATCATAGGTTTTGTTGACAGCACGGCTTCTAGTGGTCTCTACCCCTTAAACCCTTTCAATTTCAAACACTACAACATCAACAACATGCCACCTTTACACGAGAGGGCTGTGATTCCAGCAAAACTGTACTCACCCAGCTTTGGAGACGTTAATTTTAACAGGGAATATCTGTGCTTGGTTTCGATAACTGGGTAGTACCTGCTTGACTCGGGAGTCGTCATGTCAAGAGGAGGATATTGGACGAGCTACATGCTTTCGATCTGACCCCTGGCACTACAGTTTGATCAAAAATGGAAATCTAAAAGCAGAAATACATTTTAGTCAGCCCTTGGCTACGAATGCGAACAATGTGTATTCTCTGTATTCAGCAACGTCAACCAGATCAACCACGCCTGGCAGATTTTGTTTGACTATCTTTAAAATATTGTAAAATGGACACTGTTCAGATTCTGGATATCTAAAGCCATCATAGAAAAGCTAGGAAATACCTTTAGGTGTTTTTCCAAGCAACACTGTACTTGGTGAATTAGGGTCGAAAAGAACTTGCAGGCTTGTCTTTAACACATATCTGTACTCACGGGGGCCCTGTTTTTCGATAAAGACAAGGTTACAGTGTTTGACAGTGCAACGGCATTCCCTGGCCATTGCTTCTATACAAAACCCATATTCAAGTATGTAAAAAAAACTGCTGCGAAGGTGGAGAATAAAAAATACAGGTACAGGATTCTCTTACCATCACATGCGGGGATCATTGTATATATTTTATTAGTAAAATGTCTGAGGGTAAGATGTATAGAACTTTTTTAATCTATATTCAAATGACCTAGTTAACAATGACAGTATGGTCATGAAATATGTGAAAGAAAACTCTAGGTCTACATCAAGCACTGTTAAAACAGTATATGCAGGTTGTCAATAGAGTAAGGTTGCGTAACACCGCTTATGTGGAATGGTACTGTCTAAAATGAAAGGATACAAATGTGAATGCAGACTCTATTTTTTTTTGATGCAAGGACACATTTGAAATGTTTTAAAACATGACAAAAACACTTTGAAAAGTAAATTTACAGAACAGTTTTTTCATAGTGCAAGCATCACAATGATAAACTTACTGAAGAAATAAAAAGAAGAAAAACGTCAAAATGTTAACTATGGCAAAACTATATACACATACAGGCACACATATGTTCAAAATTGGACAATGTATTTTTTTAGGTTCCAGAGGAAGAGCCTTGGTGCTCCAAGAGGAGGATAGCCGGGGAAAGAAAGGGGATGCTGGCATCCGTGGGGGGGTCAAAAACAACAGGTGTTGGAGTACTTGGGGGTTTGTAAGTTGGATCTTTCAAATTTTCAAGCAGTTGCCTGTGTTCAGCATTACCGATGATGATCTAAGGAATGTTGAGTTCCGCAGAGGCTTGCAGAAACTGTTCCCAACCTGTAGGTGCTTTCTGGAGTGATATTTTTTTGGGGAGTATAAGACTATAGACTAGGTGGTACATGTGGGATCCAACAACCGTTTGACCTTTGTGGAGGAATTCGGCAATCTCATTCCATGAGGACAGGTGTTTAGAAGCTAACATTTTACTTAGCAAAGTTTGCGCGGACTCTCTGTACCTTTGACTTATATATTTTTTAAGTTCTTCAATAATGAAGTCTGAGGATGGTGGTGGCTCTTGAGGCATGGAGGGGGTGGTGCAGGCTGTTCAGTGCCAGGGGCATACAGAGTTGACCTGTTTTTTCAGCATTCCCCTGTCTGTAATATTTCAAAACGTTTTGAATAGCGCTGGAGTAAAGACCTGCTTTGTCGTAAGGTTTTAAATCAGTACAGTTCAAAATGTCTTTAATCTTGCATCCAGGCGCTGCGTCTCATTTTTCAGGATATCCCAGGTAACAGCCTTAGACATCCCCAACTGTTACAGCTGCTGCTGTAGTACCAAGTACATCTTTTGGCATAATCCATCAGTTCCCGGTTAGGAGGCTGGTAATTATCGGTATAGCTATGTCCAACAAAGAACCTATCAAACCTTCTGACTGCTTTACCAGGCTCTTCTTAGAAATGAGAGAAGCCCTTTGATTAATAAGCTTCTTGATAAGATGGTGCTTCTTCTTCAAACCACAGAACTGGCCCTCTGATATAGGGACATTAACTTTTAGCGTGTTTAGGGCAATATCTAATATGGCAGCCACTAAATCGTCTGAAGCTGCACATAGGATGGTCCTTCTCTTCTGGGGGAGAGCCGTGGCAAGCATTTTTAGGAGAGCTAGATTAAGGGGTAGATGCACCAACATAGTCAATATCAGGTATTAAAAGGTCTAGAGTGTATATGTTATAGGAGACTCTTTAATAATTCTTTTTATAGGCCTTGGGCTTGGTTTTAAGTGTGTAATCGACGGGGAGATTGGTGGGAAAACACCAGCATGCAGTTTGAAGTCTTTTAGAGTATTCGGTGTTAACTTTACCAGTAAGAAACAGTGGAGTTACTTGGTAGTGTCGTTAAAGGCGTCCAAGAAAAACTGGGTGTTTCCAGGATACATCTGTTTAGCTGTAATGGATTTCTGTTGTTCGTCTCAGGGGTTTTAAATAAAACTAGTTATGAGGTGTTAAGAGCTATAGAATGACTGCTCTTAAACTTGTAAAACAAGTTCTGCACAATGTAACATATGCTTAGTTTGCAATGGTGTAAATATTGAGTAAAACTGTCTCTATTTAACAGTGATCCTTCGCTCATAAGATCATCTACAGTCACCATGTTTACACAGCCACTAGGTAACAATGCATCATCATTGAGATTATTCGGTATGACTTCTTTAAATTTGATTTGTAGGAACCTTAGGGATAGTGCTTTATAATCATCTTGCCAGCATGAATAAAGCCAAACAATATTGTTAGGGGTTTGGAATAAAACACTGGGAGCATTTCCTAATAGTTTCTTTATACAATAGCTTTTACCGCAATTTGAGGGGCCTGCTAAAATGCAGGAAAACGGGTGCAGCAACATGGTGTTCATAGTTGGTGTTCGAGACTCAAATGCACCTTCAATAACCGTACAACATGGTTTTGTAGTCCTCTGTCAGGACCCTTTTATTAAACACTACGCGCAAGGATTTCAGCATTCCGTCCATCATCTCTTCTTTTTGCATTTATCACCCTAAGGGGTGACGTGGGTCCCATGCTCGCTACGCCACCAGATTTAAGCTACCTTGTGGATGAGGGGTGTTACTCCAAAACCAGTCCCACGAGGCTTGTTTCTGGTCCAGGGAGGACCTGGCCTGGCAGTTCAGGCTGGACTTTTCCGATGCGGAACAGGGTCAAGACTGATTTGCATATGGCTGGGTGTTAGACTTGGCTGTTTAAGCGTATTTGTTTCCAGGCCTTTTTGCTTTTTAGCCTCCTGTTTTTGACCCTGTTTTTGTTGGTTTTAGGACTCTGGGCAACTTTACCACTGCTATTCAATGCTAAAGTGCATATGCTCTCCATTTAAATTGTGTTTATGGATTGGTGTTTCCATGATTGGCTTACTTGATTTACCTTTAAGTCCCTAGTACACTGCACTGTGTGTGCCCATGGCCTGTAAATCAAATGCTGCTTGTGGGCCTGAGGCACTGGTTGTGCCACCCACACAAGCAGCCCTTCAAAGGGTTCTCAGACCTGCCACTGCAGTGTCTATGTGCACTTGTGACAGCCATGTTGACTTGGCAAGTGCACCCATTTGCCAGGCCATAACCTCCCCTTTTCTTACATGTAAGACACACCCCTAAGGTAGGCCCAAGGTACCCCTGTGAGACACAATAGAAAAATGGAGTTTAGTATGCCTGAACTCAGAATATAAAAATGCATCTTTTAGTAAAGATGATTTTTATATTGTTTGTTTGAGAATACCACTTTTAGAAAGTGGGTATTTTATTGCTCAGCCATCCTGTGTGCCTCTGCTTGTTTGTGGATTGACTGTCTGGCTTTGGAGTGACAGGGGCTGGGGATGTGCATTCTCTCAGACAGCCACCGGGGTAGGGTGATGTGTGCCCTGCCTTTCCTGAATGAGTCAGAGCTGGGCTAAATAGACCTGGGCTCCATTCAGAGTAGTGGAAGGAGTTTTCACTAGCACCTGAATAGGCCTGGTCTGCATTTAGAGTGGGGGGAGAAGATTTCCCTTGCACCTGAATAGGCCCTGTCTGCCTTGGACAATCCTGTCTCCACCTCCTGCCGTGAAGCTGGACCAGAGAGGACATAACTGATTTGGGCTGAGCACAGACACTCTCTGCCCAAACGAATAAAGAGAAACTGAGTATAAATATTGGGGCCCAGACTGCAGAACTTTAGATTGCTGCTGAACTAAGGAACCTGCCAGGAAGAAGAGCTGGAAAAGCTGTCAGGAGAAACTGCCACTATGCTGCATTATCTGCTGTGTTGGCCTGCTGCTTGCTGCTTCTGTCATGGGCAGGGAAAGGACTGGATTGTACTTTCATCATCCTGCTGTTAGAGCTTTCTCCAAGGGCTTGAAGTAGAATTTGCCTCCTGTCAGCACTTTCATCATCCTGCTGTTAGAGCTTTCTCCAAATGCTTGAAGTAGAGTTTGCCTCCTGTTGGAAGTCTCAGGGAGATAAAAGACTTCAAAGAACTCTTTTGGACCAAGAAGACTGCCAAAAAGAACAGCTGGAGAAGCTTTGAGGAGGAACTATCACTTTGCTGAGTGCTTTGCTGTGTTGGCCTGCAGTGACTGCTTCTGTCTTTGGCAGTGAAAGGACTGGACTGAACTTTCTGCAACTTCTTTCTGTCAGTTTCTCCAAGGGCTTGAGGTAGAGCTTGCCCCCTGTTCAAGGATTCTCAGGAACAGCAAAGACTTCAAGTTCATCTGCTACCAGCACTGGGAACTGTGTGTTTTGTGCTGCAACAGAAGAAAAAGCAACCCGATGCCGTCAAAAACGCTGCTGTCGACTCGTGTCCTGAAGGCACCTCAGAGGGCACCGGCGCACTTTGCACCGCAAACCTGGTCTCACTGACGATGCCCCTTCCCTGATGCCACCACTGAGCCTCTGCTTGCACCATGACCTGTGGGCACTGCACTTCACCCCGCCTTGCTTCACGCAGCTGCACTGGTATCGCCGACGACACCGCTCCACGCCGACAACTATCTATCTAGCTTGGGTTTGTTAAAGCGCAACTACTCTCCCGTAAGGATCTCAAGGCGCTGGGGGGAGGAGCAGCTTCAGCCTTTGAGGAGGGGGTCTAATCATCGAAGAGCCACGTCTTGAGGTTTATAGCCTCGATGGGGAGCCAGTGGAGTGTGCGCAGGTGTTGGGAGATGTGGCAGTGTCGTGGTAGGTTGAGGACCAGTCTGGCGGCGGCCTTCTGGATGTTTTGTAGCTTGCGGTGAGATTTTTGTTTATTCCAGCGTAGAGTGCGTTGCCGTATTCAAGTCTGCTGGTAACGAGGGTGTGGGTTACAGTTTTTCTGTGCTCGAGGGGGATCCATTAGGAGGCAGAGGATATGTGGAAGCAAGAGGATGTGACAGAGTTGATCTGGCAGTCCATTTTGAGCTCGGAGTCTAGGATGATTCCAAGGTTGCATGCATGGTTCATGGGGGCGGGTGGGCTGCCGAGAGTGGGGGGCCACCAGGTGTTGTTCCAGGCGTCGGGGTGTGGGCCCATGAGGAGTACTTCTGTTTTGTCGGTGTTGAGTTGTAGGCAGATCCTTTTCGTCCATTTGATGACAGCTTCCATGCCTTCTTGGAAGTTGCGTTTGGCTGCATTGGCTTCGTTGGATAGGGTGAGGATGAGTTGGGTGTCGTCTGCGTATGAGACAATGTTGAGTCCATAGGTTCTGACGATGGGGTCGAGAGGAGCCATGTAGACGTTGAAGAGCGTTGGGCTGAGGGAGGACCCCTGCGGGAATCCGTAGGTGGTTGATATAGGGTCCGAGAGGAAAGGGGGAGTCTGACCTGCTGCGTTCTGCCGGAGAGGAAGGAGCAGATCAAGTTGAGGGCCTTGTCCCTGGATACCTGCGTCGTGGAGTCTGCATATTAGGGTGCCGTGGGGTACCATGTCGAAGGCCACTGAGAGGTCGAGGTTGGTGAGGGCTACTGTTTCTCCTTTGTCCAGTAGGGAGCGGATGTTGTCTGTTGCGGTGAGGAGGGTGGTTTCTGTGCTGTGGATAGTGATGGGTCGAGGATGTTCTGCTCTTCGATGAAGGTGGCGAGTTGGCTGTTGACGGCTTTCTCAATGACTTTCGTTGCGAAAGGGAGAAGGGAGATGGGTCTGTAGTTTTTGAGGTCGGTGGGGTCCACCGAGGGCTTCTTCAGGAGTGGGTTGATCTCAGCGTGTTTTCAGTCATCGGGGAAGGAAGCGTTCACCAGGGAGCTGTTGATGGTGCGATGGAGAGTCCGATGGTGTTGGCGGCTCTGTTGAAGAAGTGGTGGGGGCAGGGGTCTGTGGGGGCTCTGGAGTGGATTGACCTCATTGTCTTCAGTGTGTCTTCGATGGTGAGGGATGTCCAGCTGTCAATCGCTGGCTTCAGCTTGTTGGGGGAGGTTGGTGGGTGTTCCGTGTGTTAGTTGCCTTTGTCGAAGTTTTCATAGATGTTCTTGATTTTGTGGTGGAAGAAGGATCTGAGTTTGTTGCAGAGATCTTGTGAGGGGGGAATGTCAGTCGACTAGCTGGTGGGTTGGGCAAACTCCTTGATGATGTTGAAGAGTTCTTTGCTGTTGTGTGCGTGTGTGGAGATTCTGTCTTTAATTGCAGCTTTCTTCGTGTTTCTGATGAGCTGGTGGTGGCCAGTGGTGGCTAGACGCCTGGACTCTCGGAGTTCAGGGGTGAACCATCTGGCCTTCTTGGCATGTGCGTTGTTGTTCTTCTTGAGGGGGGTATGGTGTTGATGCTGTTAGTGATCCATCTGTGTAGAGTTCGTGTGGCGGTGTTGGGGGTGTCATCTTCAGTGGTGGTCGGGGTGGAGTTGCTGAGTGAGGAGGTGAGCTGGTCGTCAGTGATTTTGGTCCAGTTTCTTCATGGGAGCCAGTGCTGGTGTCAGTGGATGGTGGGTGCTCTGAAGGTGAAGTGGATGCACTGCAGCCTTGGCCCACCGACGCCGGCGCCATCCACTCCAGTTCGTTAACTGATGACTGCACATCAGCTACGACAACGTCGCTGTTTGCGCCGTGACCTGCCAGCACCTCAACGAGCACCGCATCACTTCAAACTGCAGCTCTGGTCTCACAACACCACCGGATGACCGTCACCGAGCCACTGCCTGCACCACGACCTGAGGGCATCGCACGCCACACCGCTGCACTTCGCACTGCAGCCCTGACACCTGCCAATGCCTGTGCTCCTGACTTCAACCGCGAGGAGTTCGATCTGCAACACATGTGACTTCACAGCCCGATGACTCCTGCACCGACCTTGGGAACCGACACCTGCCAACGCCGGCTGTTCTGATCTCAACGAGAGGTTGCAGATGCCCTGCATTTCTAAAGGTACTGTTTTGCGGGTCTTCCCGACACCGTAGCTGGCCTGTGACACCGCAGTCAGTCAGAACTGTTTGGATTTGATGCCGTGATAGCCCAGAACAGGGCTATCGACTTCAAGGAACTATATTTAAAGCCTATTTTTGATTATTGTTATTCTTGAGACCAATATTGTGGAGTTTTATAGTCTTTTGTCTTGTTTGCACAGATAAAATATTTGTTATTTTTCTAAAACTGGTGTGGTGTCCTTTTATAGTGATTTCACTGTATTACTGTTGGTTTTGTGCAAATGCTTTACACGCTGCCTCTGAGATAAGCCTGACTGCTCATGCCACACTACCAAGGGGGTGAGCAGGGGTTATTTCAGTAGTGTATCCCCCTTATCCTGACTAGAAAGAAGGGTAACAACCTGCCAACTAGAGACTCCATTTCTAACACTGGGTCTAAACTGGAATGCCATGGCATGCAAAAAAATGATAGATTTCACCCAGAATGGTGACTGGGAGTGACTGTTTGATTAGTTCAGCATTCTGTGCATCATCTGTTCTTTTGCATTTGTCACCCTAAGTGGGAAGGGTATGCCCAAATGCGGGTCCTGTGCACGTTACGCCACTAGATTCAAGCTGGCCTGGTTGATGAGGGGTGTTACGCTAAAACCAGTCCCAGGATGCTTGTTTCTTGTCCAGGAAAGACCTGGCTTCGGAGTTTGGGCTGGACTGTTCCCATGAGGAACAGAGTCAAGACTGATTTGCATATGGCTGGATCTAAATGTGTGGTGTGCAAAAAACCAATGGATTTAACTCAGATCTGTGACTTGTGGTGAATGTTTGATTAGTTCTGAATTCCGTCCATCTTCTGTTCTTTTTGCATTTGTCACCCTAAATGGGAAGGGTATGCCCAAACATGGATACCGTGCTCATTGCGCAACCAGATTCAAGCTAGCCAGGCTATTGAGGGGTGTTACCCTGAAACCAGTCCCAGGATGCTTCTTTCTAGATCAGGGATGACCTTGCGTGGCAGTTCAGGCAGAACTGTTGTCCTGGGGAACAGGGTTAAGACTGATTTGCATATGGCTGGGTCTAAACTGGAATGGCTTGATGTGCAAAAAAACGATGGATTTTAAAAAGATCTGTGACTGGTGAATGTTTGATAAATTCAGAATTCTGTCCATCATCTGTTCTTTTTGCATTTGTTACCCTAAGTGGCAAGGGTATGCCCAGATGTGGATCCCGTTCTCGCTACACCACTAAATTCAAGCTAGCCTGGCTGTTGAGGGGTGTTACTCAGAACCCGGTCCCAGGATGCATGCTTCTGGTCTACGGAGGACCTGGACTTGCAGTTTGGGCTGGACTGTTCCCATGGGGATCAGGGTCAAGACTGATTTGCATATGGGTGGGTCTAAACTAGAATTGCGTGGCGTGCAATAAAAGATGTATTTAAACCAGATATGTGACTGGCAGTGCAGGTTTGATTAATCAAGCTTTCCATGCATCATCTGTTCTTTTTGCACAGGTTTTATGCAATGGGCTGGGTTGCAATTACCCACTGATTTTTGGACTGGACTATACTAGGTTGTTTCACAGTGATTGTAGGATCTGCACATATGTTGCCCCCACTTTTTGTTCTGATGTTAACACTGGTTTCTGGCTATAGTCTGGCTGGGTCCCTGCTAACCAGGGCCCCAGCCTCTCTGTTCTCTTTAAACAACCTGGAGTGCATATTAGATGCACTAGTGATTGGATACTGTGGTACCTTATGAGCCCCTAGTATATGGTACCTTAGGTACCAAGGGCATAGGTACTTCACAGGCCTACCAGGGGCTGAAGCATGTATTATGCCACCCCTGGGAAACAGACTAAATCTGACACCACAGGCCTGCTACTGAAGCCTGGGTGAGGTAGTGTTAGCACTCCTCACTGAGATATAGGTTCCCTATATCTCACCTTACACACACATATAAGCCTATCAGTCACCCCTAAGGCAGGCCCTATCAATTCTGAGGGCAGGGTGCTTGGTTTACATGTGAGGGGGTGCCTCTGCCTGAGCAGGGCCCCTCTGCAGCCTTCAGAGTCTATTCTCTGTGGCTGTTTGTGAATGCGGTTAAACCATATACTGTTAAGTGCATTATAACCTCGCGGTAAATGCTAACTCTGGGATGATTGCATAAAAACATGTCGTGTTTGGTGTCAAACGCTTTGGAATCATACCCCACACCAGTAACTGGTGGGGGAGTATGATCCCACCCTTCTAGAAGGGTAGACATGTACCTACTGTGGAAACACAGTAGAATCCTGAAAGAGCTCTGGGATCACAACATGGATGCCACCAGCACAGACACTGGGCTGCCCTCCTGCTGCTGACCGAAACTCGCAGTGGAGGAGGCCCAACAATAGGCATCCTGTCACAGGGAGGTGTAACCACCTTCCAGACAGGATATAGTGTATTGAGGCTGGGTGGGCGCACTCCTAGAGTGCTTTGAAGTCCTGCACTGGGGGAGCAGTGGGCTCATCTGTGCATATGCCAGTTCAAACCGGTTCAGGGGTTACCTGCCCCTGCTCTGGCGCGAAACTGGACAAAGGGAAGTGGGTGTAACCACCCACTCCCCTGACCCTCCCATAGGAGAGGTCATAGAGCTAGTCCCTCCCTTTCTTTTAGTATAAGGTAGGGAACCCTTGCCATTGCAAACTAGATATTCCTGGACGATGCTCTGAAGAAGAATCCTGGACCTTCGATGTTCCACTACCTTTGGAAGACTGAAGAATCTCCCTTGGAGTCAAGGAGTGACTCCCCTGCTTGGCAGACACCAAAACTTTGAATCAACGGTCGCAAACTTTCCCGCTCCCGCCGGAGTCCGAAGTCCCTCCAGCCCCGGAAGTGGATTTCCTGACTTCTCCCAGGGCATTGTGAGTCCCCAGCGATGCTGAGGCAAGTGGACCCCACGAGTTACGAGGAACAGCAATAACCGGGTACCGTGCACTATTGTCGAGTGCAATCCCTTTACGACGTTCTACGAACTTGTACAATCCTCATGAGGCATCTTCGCGACCCCTTGCCAGCTGGCTTGTGGGTCCCCAGAAGACTTTTCTGCAGAACCAAAGGGCTCCCCTGGTGAGTCCCTCAGACCTTGCTGGTCTGCACCGCTGACTTTCTTCACTTTCCACGAGACTTGCTGTTGCCAAGGCTTGTTGGCTCCAATCCGGTTGCCGACACCTCAGTAAGCTGCAGAATTTGTGGGACACGCTGAATCCAGCTCCTAGTCGTCGTCAACGCCTCCTGGACCTCGTGGCTGAAGAGTCAAGACACACGTGATCACCTGAAATCACCCGACGACTGTGGGCATCCATTTTCCTGGGCCCGGGTCACTGGCAAGTGACTTTGAACACTGGTCTCCTCTGCTTTCAGGTCTTCTTTCTTCTGAATCCATCCTTGGATTCCACCGGACACTTCTCCTGTCTTCACAAGCAGCAAGTCTTCTTTGGCTCCCATTGAAAATGACGCCGCATCTCGACACCAAAAGACACTTATGCACCCGGCTTCCCTGAGTGAGGTAACTCATGTACTCCGGTGCTCCTGTGTGTGTTGACTCTAGAAGTACTTACCCTGTAAGTGACTTGCTTGTAGACTCTCCCGAAGTACCCTAGAACTTTAAAATTCCAACCGCGACTTGCTCCATTGAAGTCTAATGGGATCCGCGGCTGTGTTCTCACACTGCATGCGTCTCCCGTGGGTCCGTTACTTACCTGCCTTGGGTGGATTAGAGAGGCCCCAGCATTTCTGAAGGCCCTAGGCCTTCTCCCTTCTCAAGTCGTTCTTCATATACTACCTCTTTTTTAGTATATGGTCTGGTACGCCTCTAGGGCCCCAGTCGTGTAAGTGCTTAATTTGTTGTGAATTGTTGATTTTTGCACATGTTCCTGACTTCTAATCTCATAAAGAGATTAGTAGAGTGTGTTAGAAATAAATACATATATATTTTATATATATACCTGTGTGGTGTCCTTTCATTTAGTAATTCAAAAGATTATAAGGTAAAACAAGCTGCTTTACATTCCTCAGAGACTTAGCCTGAAGGCTGCTCTCCACAGCTACCACTATGATAGCTTTCTTTACACAGTTGTCTTAAACCTATCTACCAGAGGAGTCAAATAGGACTGGTGCAAGGTGGCCACTTTAACTAGTGACCAGCATATGCCAGGTCAACTTCTCACAGTATTCGTTCACCAGATCCTTTAGACTGTCAATATTGATTTTGGCACTACAATTTACATTTAAGGTGATGCCTTTGACTTTCATACGTACTGCGTTGTTAAAATTTCTATAACAATAGGTTTTGGGACCGGATAACATGAACTCGACTATGTAGCCATCCTTTTCTAGTTAGCTGGTCAAATTGGCTAGATAATCACGGAGTTGGGATCCTAATTTGCCTATAAAAACAACAGAGTCGGTATAGTGATCAGACACCACTCCTGAAGTTTATCCATCACATTGTAAAGCTCTAAATGAGCATGAGTGACTGTGAAACAGGCTATGAAAATGTTTATATTGTTACAAGTTGTGGGGTACTCGTTGGTGTATTTCCAACACAGTGCTGAGGTTTCGTCATCAATAAACTTGCAGCTGGACACCTCGTAACAGGGTGGAAAAAGATATTTAAACAGTTCATCAGGATCTGTGATGATGGTCATGTTTGACAAGTTTGTATGCTGTGTTAATTTTACCCATAAGGAATTGAAGCACAGCTTGGGTAGCTGTCGTATGATGGAGTTGACTTAGATGAACTCGGGTTTCAAGCATATACCCTTGTGAGCCTAGTACTCATCGATGTATTTTTGCTTTGAGGCATTGTTAATGCACCATTCTGGAAACCCAAATGCCTCATGCTTGTCTCTGAGAACTAAGTTAATATACTCAGAAAAGAGTTGGGTTCTAGTCCTCTCAAAGTGCCAAATGTTTTGCATTCCTCAAAGTCGATATCCTTTCTCTAGGGCTGCCTGTACCTCAATGCTACACCAGGTCCTGGTGAGCACCTTTTGCTTATCAGTGTGTCTGCACTCGCTAGTCTCTTTACATTTAGCGCATGTTCAACGCAGGGGGAACATTAGCTTTCCATCAACTCTGTATGGTAGGATGGGGAAGTAAAGCCTCTGGGGCGGGTAGATTTCATATTTAACTAACCCAAAGTATTTGTCTATGGCTTTAAAGTTCTTATATATGATGCTGGGGTGACCTAAGGGGTATAACTTCATCTTGGATTCAGACTTGTGAAATCATAGTAATTTATTTTCTCACCCTCTCCCAAGGCCCTGTACAATTGTATAGCATTTGTACAACCCCCAAATAAGGCATTGCGGGGCTCCAAAGGTTTGAGTAACTCATTACTCTTAATGAAGGAGTAGAGTTCCGCATCTGATTTTAACATATCTAGCCCCTCATGCTCCCCGAGGGATCTCAGAACAAAACCACATTTTTAAAAAATTGGGCATTTAACAGCGTATGCCTGTGCAAGTTTTTGAATTTGGTACCCAATAGCTTATTAAACTTGTGGGGTTTATAGCAGTGGGGACAACCGTAGTGAAAAGCAACCACTGTATTCAGAGTCCATTGGCATGCTGTTAATTACAGCGTACACAACTAAGAAATAACGGCCCACACGATATTTACCACCCTACAAGGCGCATTGGATGAAGATGTTTTCCTTGTCAGAAACGTACATGAGCCATTAAATAGAAGGGGTACAATAATGCTTCTGTTCACTGTTATAGAGGTCGGGCAGCACTAGAGCTATACTTTCAGGTTGTAAAAACAAGTGCTTGTAGATAGACATACAAATGGAAGTCTGCGTGACATGTTGAAAATGGTCGATGGACGCTATGGATTTTGTCACCTTAGCGGTATTGGGTTTCAGAACCTTTTCTTGTTTTGTCATCTCTGAAACAATGTCTCTGAAGAGATTGCAAGCTTCTCTCAAGATCTTTACATCTTCCTGACAGCAAGCTTTCAAGTCGGTTTGAAAATGCAACTTCTTTTTGTGTTACCATACCACTGAATAAAACTCTCTTTCTCCTCCGGCATCATATACTCCACATTGTAGCTGTTTGGGAGAGGCATGGCACTCTCATAATTCTGATGTGCCCAGGTGTTAAAAAAGTGGAGGAAATAACTTTTACAACCTGGAAAGCCAAAGGCTTTTGGCAACTTGCTCAATTTCATGGGCAGATAATTCAAAGTATCTATGAACCCCATATGTAAAGGTACAGCCGTTAGCAGCATCAGATTGGAGACCTGGGTGATTAGTTCTACAGGCATCAATTCACAAATCATATTTTGCAAAATAAAGAAGGATTCATACGCTTTTGAGTTATGGGCCATCAGAGAATACCCTTTGAATTTTGCCTGCATGAATTCATTCATGCAAGAAGGGCCTTAAAACTCCCAGTTTTCATCAGAAGTTATATGGTGCATGAAAATATAGTTAGGTTGGTTCTCTCTGGTCTCTTCGGTACACTCTATATCGAACACTATGTAGTCTTCTGCTTTTAGATCTGGGACCGGCCTTTAGTCATATAACACATGTGTTCTGTCACCAGAGGAAAACACGCATTACACCGGGGACATTTCATACCTTTGCATACATGATCGATAGCTGTGTAGTGGCCGCAACCCGCACAGTCTGTTTTAGGGATGCACTGAATAACCCCAGCGTGTATGCTCATGCTGTTTTGCGAGTGACAGAATAGATTACATCTGGAACATCTCACCTTCTAATTTGCGACGACAGTTCAACCATCCCTCTGACACATTTTACAATGCATTTCTCATTGATGAGCTGTCTGTGTGTTGTAGATGTGATCACAATGGTTTCACACGTACTTGTCTTCTAGAAAATCCTTCAGGTTTAAGATACCGTATAAGCGATTTTCATGATGGAGATGGCAAATCGTCTGGTGAAAAAGGGGCTGTCAATACCCTGCTCATGAAAGCGGAGCTGAAAGTAATCATTCAGCCCCACACCATGTAACAAGCACTCTACGTGCATTCATATGGCCTGGTGAATACCAAAAAACCAATGATCTGATGAGTTTATGCGCTCCAAGTTAACAAACCTGAATTCTTCGTAATACTCTGTAGAATTAAATCTCTCCACATTTCGCCGGTACCTTCTGGCGCTCTCTAAAAACACCATCTCTGAATCCTCAGACTGGGGATTTGTGTTGAATGTTTAGCTCCCCAGTGAATCATTTTGAGGGTTCTGACTCTGATTCTGAGTCAGTGTATTTCTAAGCATTCTTGTAGCACAAATTCTGGCTTTCTTTAATATACTGATTAGAAGCTTGCACGATTAGCCTTCTTTTGTTTCTTTACCAGCCCACCCATTTTTAGGCAGCCCCTCAGAGCCAGTTTGAATGGTCTCACGAGTATTTGCTGAAGATGCCCTCTCCGATTCCCCGGCTACAGACTTTACTTCGAGACCGTCTTTGTGTTCAGTGTATCTGGGTTTCTCAGCTTTGCCTCGTGAGCTCTTGAAATGGCTCAAGCAGCAGGGGATGAGCCAAACACCTCCTGCTGCACACGGAGAGGCTGCAATTCCCCATTGAACCTGTTATGGGGATGTCCCACACTATGTCCACCCGTAGCATCCCGTATGTTTCAGAGGGAAGTTTTACACACATTGATGCCTTCATCAGAATCCAAAATCCATTACAGATGACTGTCAAGAAGGGTGACTATCAATTCATGGGAGTCATGCTACATGTTATGTGCCCCATGGTGAGTCGACATGTATGCATGGTAACACAACATGCACAGAAGCAGTCCCCACACATTCCAAACACGTACCACCCCCAAAATGCCTTGCTGCAATCCTTACCCAAAATGACATTTCCCCATGTCCGTGCATGGAACGCTGATTCAGCACACGTTGCAATACTCATGAGGAATAGCAGGAGGACAACGATGACACGAGCAGACAACATGCGCAAGAACCTGGGAATGACAGACACACAAGAAGTCAGCTAAAAGATTTTTCTCCGCATACATGGTCATTTACTAAACATGAACCATGTTGTCCCCATGCTAATTTAAAAGAGTGTCTCTGCTAAAATGTGTGGAATGACATCATCACTCGAGTGACACATCAGAACACACATCTAAGTCACTTAGCATACAGTCATATGACACACACATTGCAACACATGCCACCCAAGGCTACAAGCGTGCACACTCAGACCCAGTGACTCACCATTATGAGAAGAAGTTGCGTATGAGCTGACTCCGGATATCCTCCTCCTCCTCCTCACTTGCCTCGTGCCCAAGCCCTTCATTCGCCAAGGGTGGATGTTCCTGCTTATCCTGCTCCAGGATGAGTGACACTGCCTTCTCCACTGCCATGTTGTGCAGCATGCAGCACACGAGGAAGATTTTGCAGACCTTCGCCGGTGCATATGGGAGGGACCCGCCTGTCTTGTGAAGGCACCAGAATCGGCTCTTCAGGAGGCCAAACGTCCTCTCAATCACTCGCCTGGTCTGCCCGTGTGCATTGTTGTGCTGGTGATCTGCAGCTGATCTTGGGTTGTGGAGAGGTGTCATCAGCCATGGCATGTTGGGATAGCCAGAGTCCCCTACATGGAAACATCATGTAAATAAGTGGGTCAGGAGATGCCGTAAGAGCCAAAGATACCGCAACACACAGGACAAACAGAGTATACCCACCAACAAGACATGCTCGTTCGTTGTGCAGCCGCAGCATCATTTGTGGCACCTTGCTACGCCTCATGATGTAGGCATCGTGTGCTGACCCTGGAAAACGTGCACTGACATGGGAAATCAGCATGTTAGCAAGACACACCACAAGGGCATTTATAGAGTGGTAATGTTTACGGTTGCGATAGGCTACCTCCTGTGCCTGTGGTGGTACCAAAGCTACATGTGTCCCATCAATGGACCCAATGACATGGGGCATCCCTCCCAGGGCATAGAAATCACCCTTGACAACTGTCAACTCCTCAGGAGTCGGAAAATGGATGAATTCATCAAGGTGCTCCAACATGGCTGCCAAAACATCACGCAGGACACGGCTGAACATTGTCTGTGACATGCCACCAACATCAGCTATGGTGAATTGAAACGTACCTGTGGCAAAAAAATTTAGGGCTGCCATCACCTTCATCTTGGGGGTCAGCGCAGTAGGATACTTGTGTCGCGGTTGGAGGTGTGGTGCCAGCTTGTCGGTCAAGTCCTCAATCAACTGTTGGGTGAATCTGTAACGTCGGATGCAAGCACGTTCCCTCATGGCACCCAAGTCTGGCATTGGTCGGGGAACAGGCGGTGCCCTGCAGAAAATTGTATTGAATAACGAAGATTGAGAGCATAACAACATCAATGTCAATGAACAGAGCACATGCTAAACTGCTACTACACATCAGCTAAATACAGAGTCTGGTCTGTGCAATACATTCAGGACACGTATGCTAGCTTGGTGATACTCCTACGAAAAGCCAGATACACCCGTTGATTGGCAAGTCTACATGACATGCCCTGAAACGAGCTGGGGGCCAGTCTGAGTGAACAGCCAGAGACATCACAGGAGTGACATACATCCACATAGCTGCATTTAAAGGATGTCATCTCATATAGACAGCTGACGGCAAGCTAGACACACAGGTCACATCGAATGTCAAATGTACAGATCAAACACATTGCGATGAAGGGGTACACGTGAAAACAGAAAACAGACATTGAGACGACGCAGATATGTCTTCATGTGAAAATATCATGTCTGATGCATACAGACCCTGCTTACGTGGGAATCCACATGTGGCATGGTGTGCGTAGATGTGTGCCATGCCCATCTCCACACAGACACATGTTGGAGGCAGCAACAGCAGATGTAGTTGACGGAACACTAACAGCAAGCTAATGGGAACACATGACACACACATGACATAGTCACATCGGGGCACGCTGATCGTGAAATGTCAGTTGTTAGTGTCCCTGGCATCAGGGGACAGTTGTGGGTGGTGGTGACTGTGCCATACCAGTGATGCTGTGCTTGACATGTTTGTACTACAGGCACACATGTGCAAAGTGTGAAGGGGAAGTGTGCCACATAGACTATAGTGCCCCATCACACATGACATGTGTACACAGGTCATCACACATCAATTGTGCAACTACATGAGAAGACATGTGCAATATCACTGCCTGACACACCTAGGCCCTGCACATGAAAGTCTGCAATGACAATGACTTGATGTACAGCCTTGTGTGAGTCGGAGACCTCCATTCCTTTCGTGTGCGCCTCCTATCACCAGTGTAAGCATGTGAAACGCCTCGTACACACACTCTGAGAGCGCGTGTATGGCCCGTATCACTATAGTAGTGGTGCCGTAGGAGTGTGCGTGGTACGGACCGTATACACTCTTTCAGAGCGTGTGTACGGTACGTATCACTATAGTAGTGGTGCTGTAGGAGTGCGCGTGCTACGGACCGTACACACGCTCTCAGAACGCGTGTACGGTCCGTATCACTAGAGTAGTGGTGCCATAGAAATACGCGTGGTACGGGCCGTACACACGCTCTGAGAGCGTGTGTACGGTCCGTACCACGCGTACTCCTATGGCACCACTACTATAGTGATATGAGCCGTACACACGCTCTCAGAACGTGTGTACGGCCTGTATCACTATAGTAGTGGTGCCGTAGGAGTGCGTGTGGTACGAACAACACACACGCTCTCAGAGCGTGTGTACGGTCCGTATCACTATAGTAGTGGTGCAGAGTGTGTACGGCCCATATCACTATAGTAGTGGTGCCGTAGGAGTGCACGTGGTACGGACCGTACACACACTCTCAGAGTGTGTGTACAGTACGTATCACTATAGTTGGGGTGCTGTAGGAGTGTGCGTTGTACGGACCGTACACACGCTCTCAGAGCGTGTGTACGGTCCGTATCACTATAGTAGTGGTGCCATAGGAGTGCGCATGGTACGGACCGTACCCACGCTCTCAGAGCGTGTGTACGGTCTGTATCACTATAGTAGTGGTGCCGTAGGAGTGCGCATGGTGCGGACCGTACACACGCTCTCAGAGCATGTGTACGGCCCGTACCACGCGTACTCCTACGGCATCACTACAATAGTGATTCACACCGTACCCACGCTATGGATGTGTGAGTACGGTGCGTGTCACTATTATAGTGGTGCCGTACGTGTACGGGTACGTGTGAAACGCACCGTACATGTTTTTTGGAATCAAAAATTACATAGGGGACAAGTATTAGGCCCAAAATGCATGCTGGTTGTCATGGATACAGAGATTTCAGTTGCAATGTGGCCATCATATGGGCTTGAAAAGTCAGTTGGCCCAAAAATTACAATGTTGCAAAGTGGTGTTTGCCTTGCTATGATGCTCAAAATTTGAACCATGCTAATTTGTGTCATTGGTGTATGTTTAAAGGGATTGGAGGAAACGTAAGATGCAAATGAGTCTGACCAATCACTCTGTACTCCTGTAAATGAAAGCCCCCAGCAAGACAGATATAAGTCAGCCAGAACCCATGAGAGGGCACTTGCCTGCACAACTTTCCTGTCGACCACACTGCTGCTGTCTGTGCTTCCTCTGGCACCATGTCGCGTACTGTGGAGAGGGCCCAGCCATTCACACTTGAGGAGAATGAGGCATTGCTGGATGTCCTCCTCCCACAGTACCCCAAGCTGTATGGGAGACCAGGGGTGCAGGTGAGTGCTGACTCCACTACCTTTGACTGTGCACCTTTTTTTGTGACTGTCACTTCTGGCATTGTGTCCAGGTGTGACAGACATGCAATGTTGTTTAGAGTGGGTCCCAGGGGGGAGAAAGGCTTATGTCTCTCATGCAGAGCATGATGTAGTTCCTGTGTGCACTCCTCACTTGCATTGTGCTTACTGTGACATTCACTGCATAGTGCATGACACATTCAGCCTGGCAAATCCTTGATGGCATCTTTTGGCTATTGTCCTGAGGTGATTCAGTGGTCCTCCGGTGTGACAGGTGACTGTACCCACAGATGTGTATGAGTTGAGTGGACCTGTGGTGAGAGTGTCCAAGTGATGTGTACGCCCTCCTGGACATTGATGTGTGTGAATGTTCCTTGTCATGTGGGTGAGTGTCTATGTGAAGTGTTGCACCACAGCTGCATGGAGTAGGCAACAGCTCTACCCATCTGATGTGAGAAGTAGGCCGTGCTGTGTGTCTGACTTGCTGAGCTAGCCCGACACCTGTGACACCCCACAGGCAAGTGGCACATGTGCAGAGTGAGGTTTGTATCCACTGTTGCCAATGGCAGGTGATTGATCTGTGCCTGTGTACTCTGCTGAGGTTGCGTCAGTGGCCTGGGGCATGTAACTGCTTTGAGGTGCTGTCCATCAGCCTGGTGTTGCATGTGATGTCATGATCAGGGAGTGTGTTGCACCCCTCCTGCCACCTGTGTACTTTCAATGCCATGTAGTGCATTGGTGTTTCCACAGAGGCCAATGTCTATATGAGAAAGATGCAATTCCTTGGCAGCATCCTATGCCCTGTTCAACACATCAAAGATGTTCAAATGTGTGTCTCTGTGACATGGAGCAGGTGTAGTGATGTTGTCTCGCTTTGTCATCCTCACAGGTAACTGCCTACGAGAAGGGAGGGATCTGGAAGGAGATCGTCAGGGCCGTGAGATCGGCGGGGGGTCACAGTCAGCGCCTAGCCCAAGTCCGAAAACGGTGGCAGGACATCCGGTGCTGGACACAGCGGATCGCCCGGGTCCAGCTGGGGCTCTCACCTCCACGCCCCCACGGCGGGCACCGACGCCTGACCACCCACATGACGCGTGTCCTGGCGGTGGTCTTCCCTGACCTGGATAGGCAGTTACAGGAGAGACAGCAGCAAGGAGGGGGTAGGTACATGTCTGTTTGTTGTGTTGTGTGTCCCCAGCTTTTGGAAGTGCTCTGTAGCCTGGATACACTGCCAGGGTTTATATGTGCAGTGCATATTCTGTTCCCCAAAGTCAACCGGTGCTCTTATTCATCCCTTCCCCTCCTTGACATGTGTCCCCTAGTCTGTGTGTAATCACAATTGCACATGGTCATCTAGGCTGCCAGTTAATCCAAGTGCACATTGCTTTCTGCATCATGTGGGAGGGTGGTCTGTGACATGTGTTGGTACCTTGCCTTTGGCCTGTCCTGTTCACTCTGTTGAGGGTCCATATTTGTTGGCACTGATGATGAGTCGCAACATAGGAGTGTGAGGTTTCAAATGAACACACTTGCAGCATGCATGACCAATGTTGTGGCCTCAGACATGATGTGCATGAGTGGGAGATGTGCATAGTGCCAGGACGGTTGCTCATGTTACAGTCAGATCATTCCAGGAACAAGGAACAGTGTGCCCACTACAGTCCCCTGAGACACCCTTGCCTCGTAATCATGTGTGTCATCCAACACTGTGCCCATTCTTAGTGTGTTCAGCATATGTTTGCCTCTGTGGCATTGTTCCCTGGCCTCATTTGTATTTATCCAAAGTGTGCTACATGTATCCACTGGACAGGGAGACCCCATTTGGCTTGTGCATACTCACACTGGGCAGTGCCTGTGTGTCTATTCACAACTATCTGTTGATGGTTGTTTGTCACAAATATGTGTTGCCAGCCTCACAAGGTGATGTGGAGTACATTTGGGAATTCTTGCAGCACATTTTTGTAAACCCTGATTAAGAGGTGTCACTTCTTGATCTGTCTGAATCACATTGTCTCAGGTATGGGGGATTTGTGCGGGCGAGGCCTACATGGCCAAACCTTATGTCTCCTTGCCAGGTCTGACCTGTGTGTGATAATTGGCTGGACAGAGACTCAACGTGCATTGACCCAGTGATGTTGTGCAGGGTTTAATGTTTGTGCTTTGCAGCATGTGTCAATTGTTTAAATACATGATTCCTGCTCATACATTTTTCGCACCAGTGTGTGGTCCAGATGCTACGTAGTTTGGTCTTTGTGTGCTGACATCTGTGTGGACATTCTGGCTTGCCATGAGGGTGTCTCCTCAGTGCAGGTATGCCTTTTTACAACACAATTGCAGGCCCATTAGCTTATGTATTGTCCTGGGTTTGGACATGTGTGCTACTCCACATGACAGGCAGTGGGTCAGATGTGTTGCCAACTGTGTCATCAGGTAACGGATGGCCATGTGACAACTGACATAATTCAAGTTGTTAGTCAAAAGGTATTGTACCTTGGCACTCACTACACTTGTCAACAGGTCTTCATGTTTTAAATGCTTTAGTTTGATGTTTTGTTGTTAAGAACAATAATGTGCCTGCATGACAGATGTCTCCCAAGGAAGTGCACAACAAACCACCTTTACACTTTCAGGGAACACGCTGGCACATTTTAAAAGAAGGCACTGTTCCAATGAGACTGTTTTTGAGATTATACATATACATGTTCCCCCAGTGTTGTGGAATTTAGGTAAGTCCTTGGTTGTTGGTGATACCAACTTACGAGTGTCAAGTCATCAAGACCTCCGTGGGCCCATGTATATGTACTTTCTGCAACACCACTTCTTTCTAACAGTGGCTTCTTTAAAGAAGGCTGCCAGCTTCTTCAATGACTGGGTAAATGTAGTTTTGTGTGCACCTCTTTGGGAGCCATCTTTTATGAAGGCACGTGTGTGTTCTGTTCACAAAATGGCACATTCCCACATTCTGAACATGTCGATTGTGTAAAGTATTGTGATTCCCAAGGGACCAACATTTTTTCTTTTTGTGTTCCAAAGTACTTACAGGTCTCTGAGTGTGGGGACACCTTTGGTATTGAGGTGCGTTAGTTTGCCTTGGGTGCACCACTACTGTTTCTTTCAGGGTAAACAAGAGGTGGCATGACTTCATTGTATTGCTGTGCTCACCTGTTCCCAGACACTAGCTTCTCAGTGTATTTCTCATTCAAGTTTTGGGCTGGTGTGTCCTATTTTTCCTTGTGTCCAAGTGGCATGGTGGGTCTACCAACTGGGGAGTACAGAGCTTACATATGTGCGGAGTAATCTAGCTGTTACTCATGATGCATTGCCTGATATGCACTGTGACCTATTGGTTTTGTACTCATGTGTCAGATGTATACAGGTGACTGATGTTTTTCTGTATCTTCACCTTGCCCACAGCATCATCATTGGAAACCGAGGGAGACACCTGCACGGACCTGGAGGAGGGACCCAGCACCAGTGCCACCAGTGCTGGCGAGTCTGCGGGAGCCAGTGGCATGGAGGGCGAGGGGAGTCAGTCACAGGACCTGTCTGGTGGCGATTCCAACTACGATGCAGACGGGTCCGAGGCTGACCTCATCGATGGGGCGGAGGCTGCTACAACACCTGGCAGCAGCCCAACATCTGTCCCGCCTCCTCCATTCCCATCACTGCCCTCCCAGTTGCTCCGGTCCCTTCTGTGCGTGCAGGGCCCCACCATGTCTCCTTTGGGACAGGCACCGCATCCCCTGCCCCTGTCACCCCTGCTGCCCTCAGTGCAGAGTCTGTGGACATACTGCGGCAGTTGCAGGTTGGGCAGGCATCGGTGCTGACTGTCCTCCATGGCCACACCACACTGCTGACACAGATGGTGTCGTTCATGGAGGGCATGTCAGCAACGATGTCTGAACAACGCAGGTTTCTGCGGTCCATGGACTCTTCCCTGACGGCAGCAGTGACTCTCCTGCAGCGCTTCGTCTGCCCCTACCCCAGCCCCATCCACACTTCCCTCTCCCATACTTGTCCCATGCACACCCGGACATTCCCAAGCATGCACCCACCAGACACAGGCAGCACACCACCAAGTAAGGGCAAGCGCACACCTCCTGGCACACACACTCAGGGGGATGTAGGCACACCCACTGGGTCTGGGGCAAAAAGACATACACACAGCCACAGTCTGAGTCCGCAGGCCTCACAACCCAGTCCCTCCAAAAGCACTCCCCTTGGCTCCCCTGCCAAACTGTCACCCAAAGAGGTCGACATGGGTGAGCTGGCCCTCGCCCCCACTGTGACACCACCCCGCAAGCAGGCGAGGAAGTCCCCAGGCAGGGTAGTTGAGTCCCCCACCTGTCCACCCCCTCCCCCAAGAGCACTGCACCCCATCCCTCGGCCACCCCCCCTCCGTTGGCCCTGGGGTTTCTTCCGGTGCAGGGGTTACTCTGGAAGCCCTGGCAGCAGTGTGCAGCGCCAAGCTCACCTCCACCTTTGGCGCTGCCCCACCCCCTGTGGTGGAGACGTCCACCCCTGCACCCACCACACCTACCCTTCCTCCTCCTGTCTCTGCAGTGCCTGGTCCTTCCCCACATGATGCCCCCCCTCCGGTCGATGAACCTGAGGGTTCCACTGTGCAGGCAAGCTAGGGGAGACGCGTGCTCATGTGTCCCCCCAAGGACTTCTATTATGGACTGGCCATTGGCCTTTGTATATAGTGTGATTTCAATATTTGTTTTTTATGCTAAATAAAGCATTTTATTTTTACTTTGAACACTATTGCTTTTCAGGTATTGATGTTGGTGCTGAGGCTCCAGGAGTTGGTGTTGTGGTAATGTGTTATGGTTCTGAGAAATGTTCTAGTCTGATGGTCATGAGGTGGACCATGGTATCTGCGTGCCATCACAAGGTCTCTGCAAAGAATCATTGGTATTGTGTGTTATTTTGATTTTGAGACATTGTCCCAAGAAGTGTTCCTTCCTCTATGGCACCTGACATCTTCCCTGCAAAGAGTTGCACAGTTGTTGTGCTGACCTGTGTCTACATTTCCTTTGTTGGTGACGGATCCCTTCAACTATGGCCATGCCTGCTCAGCAATGTCTCCGGCTGCATCGTCTGTGCCATCCTTGCTAGCCACTGTACTTGTGTATTGAGTATGTTGAAATGCCTTCATGGAGAAATTCTCCCTTTTCAGCACTATGAATGTGTGTACTCCCGGTCTAGCACACATATGCTACTTGTTCTGCAGCGTATTTGGGCACCTGACTCACAATTGTGGGCATTGTATCTGTGGGAACTCCACCCTATTCCATCCATGAGAGACAACATCTTGGTGGCTGGTCCAGCACCTGTACATTCCTATCAGTCCTGGGATGTGCGTGACAGTGTGTGTTCCCTTTGGCTCTCTTAGTTTAGTAGGCAGTGACATGACTATACAGTCTTGTGGCATGATCTCAGTGTGTATATTGTGCTGCATCCTCCAGGGGTGGGTATGCATGTGTTTTTTGTCCTCACACCCACATGTGGTGTGTCATGCAGCGGGGGAAAGACATCCATCCTCCAGGGAGTGGGACACTGCTGTCAGTGATGTGTTGTTATGGCACTATCATCATTGACCAAAGTTAGGGATGCGTACATACACCCATGGAGTTGTGGTCATCTGATAATGATGTACACCCCCCATGTCTCTGTCCACTGCTGGGAGTCCTCTGCACCCACCCATATATATCTGTCCACTGCTGGGTTCCTCTGCACCCACACACATATGTGTGTCCACTGCTGGGAGTCATATACACCCACCCCTCACATGTCTGTCCACTGCTGGTAGTGATATGCACCCACCCCTATGTCTCTGTCCACTGGTGGTAGTGATATGCACCCACCCCCATGTCTCTGTCCCAAATGTATCCCAAATGTACTGGTGCCGTAGGGGTACGTGTGATACAGACCGTACCCCTGCATTCATAGGGTGTGTACGGTCTGTACCACGCGTACCCCTACGGCCCCAATCCAATAGTGATACGGCCCGTACCCACGCTATGTATGTGTGGGTGCGGTCCGTATCACTATAGTAATGGTGCCGTAGGAGTATGCGTGGTACGGCCCATACACACGCACTGAGAGCGTGTGTACGGTCCATACCACGCGTACCCCTACAGCACCACTACGATAGTGATACGGACCGTACACACGCTCTGAGAGCGTGTGTATGGGCCGTACCACGCGTACCCCTATGGCACCACTACTATAGTGATACGGGCCGTACACACGCTCTGAGAGCTTTGTGTACGGTCCGTACCACGCATACCCCTACGGCACCACTACAATAGTGATACGGACCGTACCCACGCTATGGATGTGTGAGTACGGTGCGTATCACTATTGTAGTGTTGCCGTAGGGGTACGCGTACACGTCCACTTCCGTTGTTGCGGGACGCAGGGATTGGTGGACACGCCCCCCGGAGTGACCAGACCCTGGAGGTAATGTATGTCCTTAATATTGTAGGTTTTAATTTGGGTAGGGGGCATGTTTCCTGCCCCTCACCCCCCCTTGGCCCCTGGGTGTTTTTCTCACCTTCTGCGGCGTGTGCGTCAGGTTCGGTGCACCAGGTCGTAGGCTAAGAGAGCCGGGATGACACGTAGGATGTTGTCCATGGCTGTCCGTCGCGTACCGGGGCTCCGTTTTCGCGTCGGACTCAGTTTTCTGCAAAAACAACAATTGATGGACAGAATGCAGAACAATGTCATACATTCACCCCAGTACAGAGATCTGGGCCTAAATCCATCGTTTTTTTGCTCACCATGCCGTTCCAGTTTGAACCCAGCCATATGCAAATCAGTCTTGACCCTGTGCCACATGGGAACAGTCCAGCCCGAACTGCCAAGCCAGGTCCTCCCTGGACTGGAAACAAGCATCCTAGGACCGGTTTCTGGCATTTCAGCCATCTTCAGCCAGGCTTGCTTGATTTCCAGTGGCATGGAGAGCAAGGGACCCACGTCTGGGCATACCCTTCCCACTCGGGGTGACAAATGCAAAAACAACAATTGATGGACAGAATGCAGAACAATGTCATACATTCACCCCAGTACAGAGATCTGGGCCTAAATCCATCGTTTTTTGCTCACCATGCCGTTCCAGTTTGAACCCAGCCATATGCAAATCAGTCTTGACCCTGTGCCTCATGGGAACAGTCCAGCCCGAACTGCCAAGCCAGGTCCTCCCTGGACTGGAAACAAGCATCCTAGGACCGGTTTCTGGCATTTCAGCCGTCTTCAGCCAGGCTTGCTTGATTTCCAGTGGCATGGAGAGCAAGGGACCCACGTCTGGGCATACCCTTCCCACTCGGGGTGACAAATGCAAAAACAACAATTGATGGACAGAATGCAGAACAATGTCATACATTCACCCCAGTACAGAGATCTGGGCCTAAATCCATCAATATTTTGCTCACCATGCCGTTCCAGTTTGAACCCAGCCATATGCAAATCAGTCCTGACCCTGTGCCTCATGGGAACAGTCCAGCCCGAACTGCCAAGCCAGGTCCTCCCTGTACTGGAAACAAGCATCCTAGGACCGGTTTCTGGCATTTCAGCCGTCTTCAGCCAGGCTTGCTTGATTTCCAGTGGCATGGAGAGCAAGGGACCCACGTCTGGGCATACCCTTCCCACTCGGGGTGACAAATGCAAAAACAACAATTGATGGACAGAATGCAGAACAATGTCATACATTCACCCCAGTACAGAGATCTGGGCCTAAATCCATCGTTTTTTTGCTCACCATGCCGTTCAAGTTTGAACCCAGCCATATGCAAATCAGTCTTGACCCTGTGCCTCATGGGAACAGTCCAGCCCGAACTGCCAAGCCAGGTCCTCCCTGGACTGGAAACAAGCATCCTAGGACCGGTTTCTGGCATTTCAGCCGTCTTCAGCCAGGCTTGCTTGATTTCCAGTGGCATGGAGAGCAAGGGACCCACATCTGGGCATACCCTCCCCACTCGGGGTGACAAATGCAAAAACAACAATTGATGGACAGAATGCAGAACAATGTCATACATTCACCCCAGTACAGAGATCTGGGCCTAAATCCATCGTTTTTTTGCTCACCATGCCGTTCCAGTTTGAACCCAGCCATATGCAAATCAGTCTTGACCCTGTGCCTCATGGGAACAGTCCAGCCCGAACTGCCAAGCCAGGTCCTCCATGGACTGGAAACAAGCATCCTAGGACCGGTTTCTGGCATTTCAGCCGTCTTCAGCCAGGCTTGCTTGATTTGCAGTGGCATGGAGAGCAAGGGACCCACGTCTGGGCATACCCTTACCACTCGGGGTGACAAATGCAAAAACAACAATTGATGGACAGAATGCAGAACAATGTCATACATTCACCCCAGTACAGAGATCTGGGCCTAAATCCTTCGTTTTTTGCTCACCATGCCGTTCCAGTTTGAACCCAGCCATATGCAAATCAGTCTTGACCCTGTGCCTCAAGGGAACAGTCCAGCCCGAACTGCCAAGCCAGGTCCTCCCTGGACTGGAAACAAGCATCCTAGGACCGGTTTCTGGCATTTCAGCCGTCTTCAGCCAGGCTTGCTTGATTTCCAGTGGCATGGAGAGCAAGGGACCCACATCTGGGCATACCCTCCCCACTCGGGGTGACAAATGCAAAAACAACAATTGATGGACAGAATGCAGAACAATGTCATACATTCACCCCAGTACAGAGATCTGGGCCTAAATCCATCGTTTTTTGCTCACCATGCCGTTCCAGTTTGAACCCAGCCATATGCAAATCAGTCTTGACCCTGTGCCTCATGGGAACAGTCCAGCCCGAACTGCCAAGCCAGGTCCTCCCTGGACTGGAAACAAGCATCCTAGGACCGGTTTCTGGCATTTCAGCCGTCTTCAGCCAGGCTTGCTTGATTTCCAGTGGCATGGAGAGCAAGGGACCCACGTCTGGGCATACCCTCCCCACTCGGGGTGACAAATGCAAAAACAACAATTGATGGACAGAATGCAGAACAATGTCATACATTCACCCCAGTACAGAGATCTGGGCCTAAATCCATCGTTTTTTTGCTCACCATGCCGTTCCAGTTTGAACCCAGCCATATGCAAATCAGTCTTGACCCTGTGCCTCATGGGAACAGTCCAGCCCGAACTGCCAAGCCAGGTCCTCCCTGGACTGGATACAAGCATCCTAGGACCGGTTTCTGGCATTTCAGCCGTCTTCAGCCAGGCTTGCTTGATTTCCAGTGGCATGGAGAGCAAGGGACCCACGTCTGGGCATACCCTTCCCACTCGGGGTGACAAATGCAAAAACAACAATTGATGGACAGAATGCAGAACAATGTCATACATTCACCCCAGTACAGAGATCTGGGCCTAAATCCATCGTTTTTTTGCTCACCATGCCGTTCCAGTTTGAACCCAGCCATAAGCAAATCAGTCTTGACCCTGTGCCTCATGGGAACAGTCCAGCCCGAACTGCCAAGCCAGGTCCTCCCTGGACTGGAAACAAGCATCCTAGGACCGGTTTCTGGCATTTCAGCCGTCTTCAGCCAGGCTTGCTTGATTTCCAGTGGCATGGAGAGCAAGGGACCCACGTCTGGGCATACCCTTCCCACTCGGGGTGACAAATGCAAAAACAACAATTGATGGACAGAATGCAGAACAATGTCATACATTCACCCCAGTACAGAGATCTGGGCCTAAATCTATCGCTTTTTTGCTCACAATGCCGTTCCAGTTTGAACCCAGCCATATGCAAATCAGTCTTGACCCTGTGCCTCATGGGAACAGTCCAGCCCGAACTGCCACGCCAGGTCCTCCCTGGACTGGAAACAAGCATCCTAGGACCGGTTTCTGGCATTTCAGCTGTCTTCAGCCAGGCTTGCTTGATTTCCAGTGGCATGGAGAGCAAGGGACCCACGTCTGGGCATACCCTTCCCACTCGGGGTGACAAATGCAAAAACAACAATTGATGGACAGAATGCAGAACAATGTCATACATTCACCCCAGTACAGAGATCTGGGCCTAAATCCATCGTTTTTTTGCTCACCATGCCGTTCCAGTTTGAACCCAGCCATAAGCAAATCAGTCTTGACCCTGTGCCTCATGGGAACAGTCCAGCCTGAACTGCCAAGCCAGGTCCTCCCTGGACTGGAAACAAGCATCCTAGGACCGGTTTCTGGCATTTCAGCCGTCTTCAGCCAGGCTTGCTTGATTTCCAGTGGCATGGAGAGCAAGGGACCCACGTCTGGGCATACCCTTCCCACTCGGGGTGACAAATGCAAAAACAACAATTGATGGACAGAATGCAGAACAATGTCATACATTCACCCCAGTACAGAGATCTGGGCCTAAATCCATCGCTTTTTTGCTCACAATGCCGTTCCAGTTTGAACCCAGAAATATGCAAATCAGTCCTGACCCTGTGCCTCATGGGAACAGTCCAGTCCGAACTGCCACGCCAGGTCCTCCCTGGACTGGAAACAAGCATCCTAGGACCGGTTTCTGGCATTTCAGCTGTCTTCAGCCAGGCTTGCTTGATTTCCAGTGGCATGGAGAGCAAGGGACCCACGTCTGGGCATATCCTTCCCACTCGGGGTGACAAATGCAAAAACAACAATTGATGGACAGAATGCAGAACAATGTCATACATTCACCCCAGTACAGAGATCTGGGCCTAAATCCATCGTTTTTTTGCTCACCATGCCGTTCCAGTTTGAACCCAGCCATATGCAAATCAGTCTTGACCCTGTGCCTCATGGGAACAGTCCAGCCCGAACTGCCAAGCCAGGTCCTCCCTGGACTGGAAACAAGCATCCTAGGACCGGTTTCTGGCATTTCAGCCGTCTTCAGCCAGGCTTGCTTGATTTCCAGTGGCATGGAGAGCAAGGGACCCACGTCTGGGCATTGGGATGGGTATTCCCAGACGTGGGACCCGTGCTCACTACGCCACTGGAGTCAAGCTATCCTGGCTGATGACGGCTGATAGCCAGAAACCGGTCCTAGGATGCTTGATTCCGGTCCAGGGAAGACATGGCTTGGCAGTTCGGGCTGGACGGTTCCCATGAGGCACAGGGTCAAGACTGATTTGCATATGGCCATGTCTAAACTGGGGTGGTGTAGTGGGCAAAAGAACGATGGATTTAACCCAGATCTCTTGACTGGGGGAGAATGTCTGCATTGTCAGCATTCCGTCCATCATTTGTTTGTTGTAACGCTTTTCGCCCTAAGTGGGATGGGTATTCCCAGACGTGGGACCCGTGCTCACTACGCCACTGGAGTCAAGCTATCCTGGCTGATGACGGCTGATAGCCAGAAACCGGTCCTAGGATGCTTGATTCCGGTCCAGGGAAGACATGGCTTGGCAGTTCGGGCTGGACTGTTCCCATGAGGCACAGGGTCAAGACTGATTTGCATATGGCCATGTCTAAACTGGGGTGGTGTAGTGGGCAAAAGAACAATGGATTTAACGCAGATCTCTTGACTGGGGGAGAATGTCTGCATTGTCAGCATTCCGTTCATCATTTGTTTGTTGTAACGCTTTTTGCCCTAAGTGGGATGGGTATTCCCAGACGTGGGACCCGTGCTCACTACGCCACTGGAGTCAAGCTATCCTGGCTGATGACGGCTGATAGCCAGAAACCGGTCCTAGGATGCTTGATTCCGGTCCAGGGAAGACATGGCTTGGCAGTTCGGGCTGGACTGTTCCCATGAGGCACAGGGTCAAGACTGATTTGCATATGGCCATGTCTAAACTGGGGTGGTGTAGTGGGCAAAAGATCGATGGATTTAACCCAGATCTCTTGACTGGGGGAGAATGTCTGCATTGTCAGCATTCCGTCCATCATTTGTTTGTTGTAACGCTTTTCGCCCTAAGTGGGATGGGTATTCCCAGACGTGGGACCCGTGCTCACTACGCCACTGGAGTCAAGCTATCCTGGCTGATGACGGCTGATAGCCAGAAACCGGTCCTAGGATGCTTGATTCCGGTCCAGGGAAGACATGGCTTGGCAGTTCGGGCTGGACTGTTCCCATGAGGCACAGGGTCAAGACTGATTTGCATATGGCCATGTCTAAACTGGGGTGGTGTAGTGGGCAAAAGAACAATGGATTTAACGCAGATCTCTTGACTGGGGGAGAATGTCTGCATTGTCAGCATTCGGTCCATCATTTGTTTGTTGTAACGCGGACTCAGTTTTCTGGCATTTTTTGGCTGCCGTAAAAAAATAGCTGTGCGAACTGACGTAGGGACGATTCGTACTTGCTGGTCCATAAAACGCTGCCGGACTCGCAGGTATTTTTTAGCCGTATGGTGTTTTGTACGATTCGTACGGAAATGCTATTTCTGTACGAATCGTACTTGCTGGATTGTACGGTGGATTTCCCGGGTACGAGTCGTACGGAGAATACCCTCCGTACGACAAATCGTACTCGGGTTTTACAGGATTGGAACCGGCACCTTTTGTTTAGCTCTGTAGCGAGTTGTGGGTTTATAGGGGAATAGGGTGGGAAGTAATTTAATTCTAACAAATCAATTAGATGTTAGTATTTATTTAATTTAAATTTTATAGTGTCAATTGTGGGAATTAAGTTATTAATTGGTTGTTAATTTTAATTATTAATTCATTAATTAATTGTTAATTATGTTAATTGTGTTCGTTTTTTTAGGAGCAGGTTGTGAGTTTATAGGGGAATAGACTGGGAAGTAATTTAATTATTAAAACATTGTTTAATATTTTTTATTTATTAATATTTCTTTAATTTAGAATTTATAGTATTACTTGTGGGAATTAATTTATTATTAATTAATCATTCATTGGTTGTTAATTATTATTAATTAATTGAAAATTATGTTAATTATATCATTTTTGTATGAGCAGGTTATGGGATTATAGGGGAATCGTTTGGAAAGTAATTTAATTTTAATACATTTAATTATAATTTTTACATATTAATATTTATTTAATTTTGAATTTATAGAGTTAATTTTGTGAATTTGATATATTAATAATTATTTATCAATTGTTTGTTAATTAATATTGATTAATTCATTATTTGATAATTCATTATGTAATTTGTGTCATTTTTTAGGAATGGATGGTGGGGTTTACAGGGGAATAGGGTGGGAAGTAATTTATTTAAAATTAAGAAATAAATATTTGCTAAATAATGGTAATTAATTAATTAAAAATTAAATATGGCAATTGGGTAATTAATTTGAGATGCGAGTTGTGGGGTTTATAGTGATAAAGGTTGGGAAGTAAATTATTTTCAATTAAGTAATACGTTGTCTTTAATTGATAATAATTTAATAATGTGAAATTAGTTATGGAAATCTGTAAATGATTTTTTAGGTGAGTGTTGTGGTATTTATTGGGGTAGAGGGTGGAAAGTATTTTCGGTGTTATTAATTAATAAATAGTTGCTCATTATTATGAATTTATTAATTGATAAATATGTATGGTAATTGTTTACTTTTATTTTGTATGTGGATTTGGGTTTAATAGGGGTAATATTTGGTGAGTACATTAATATTTCACTGTTTTAATTAGTTTTTAATTAATAATATTTGTTTATAAGATAATTAATTATGGTAATTATGGAGGTACACTTATATTTAAAATGTAGATGTGTGTTATGAATTGTGTGGTGTTATATGGTAGGAAATAAAAAGTATTAATTTTATATAACAATTAGGTGCCGATTCCGATCCTGTAAAACCCGGGTACGAATGGTCGTACTGAGCGTTTTCTCCGTACGACTCGTACCCGGGAATTCCACCTTATAAACCAGCAACTACGATTCGTACAGAAATACCATTTCCATATGAATCGTAAAAAACACCGTACGGCTAAAAAATACATACAATTCTGATCTTGGACAGCGCGTACGCGACATCCGCGCGGAGTCAGGCAGCATTTTACGGAGCAGCAAGTACGATTCTTACCTACAGCACTCCGCACGGCTATATTTTTACGGGAGCCAAAAAGTGCCAGAAAAGCTAAGTACGCTGCGATGCACGACGAAAAGGGGGCCCGCTACGTGATGTACACGCCATCACCCACATTGTACGTGTCATCATGTACGGTGTGTACCCCAACATTGCATATGTACGGACTGTACCCCCCACCCCCCACGTATGAACGGACCGTACCCCCCACTCCCCGTATGTACGGACCGTACCTCCCACCCCCATATGTACAGACCGGACATACGTGAGGATTGGGGTACGCCTGGGGTACGGTGCGGACATACACGGGTGGGGGGGTACACCTGGGGTACGGTGCGGACATACGCGGGTGGGGGATACGGTGTGGACGTATGCGGGAGGGGTGGGAGGCTGTGGGGGCCGTACGACTCGTACCCCGGGCACACGTGTACTCGGGGTAGGGGTCGTACAAAGTTCGCTCCGTACGGGGCCTTTTCCATACGCTTGTGTTTTCGGACGGGCGGTACGGATTGTACTTGCGCGCTCGGACTTCAGTTTTACGATTTGTATGTAAAACTGTCCGGGGACGTCTCGTAGACTTTTCCCGAGGCGATTCGGATGTATTTTTCACGTACGAATCGTACTTCGCCGTTTGTACGGGACATGTACGTAAAAAAATACAGATACGAGTCGTACGGTAATTTGTTTTTAAGGATCGGAATCGGCACCTTAATGTTTTTGATCATAATTAATTTCTCTTAAACATGGTTATTTGTTTGAAAATTATTTTTTCAATTTGTATAAAATAATGTTTGTAGGTAATTGTTTTAGATATTTTTAACATTATAATATGTTTCTATCTTTTGTGATTTCTATTTTAATATCTGGCTCTTTTGTTTTTGACATTTTTTGAATTGTAGTTGATATTTAGTTTGTTTTTAATTTTGTATTGACATCAGCTAGAATATTAATTTGTACCCCTCTGCTATCCAACACTTTCCCTACTGTTGCACTCACTGAAGTAGGAATAATACATGTGATCCCCCCGCTATCCAACACTTTCCAACTGTTGCACTCACTGGAGTGGGAATAGTAATTTTTTACCCCTCCGCTATCCAACACTTTCCCTACTGTTGCACTCACTGGAGTGGGAATAGTAATTTTACCCCTCCGCTATCCAACACTTTCCCTAGTGTTGCACTCACTGGAGTCGTAATAGTCATTTTTACCCCTCCGCTATCCAACACTTTCCCTACTGTTGCACTCACTGAAGTGGGAATAGTAATTTTTACATCTTCACTATCCAACACTTTCCCTACTGTTGCACTCACTGGAGTGGGAATAGTATTTTTTTCACCCCCGCTATCCAACACTTTCCCTACTGTTGCACTCACTGGAGTGGTAATAGTAAATTTTACCCCTCCGTTATCCAACACTTTCCCTACTGTTGCACTCAATGGAGAGGGAATAGTATTTTTTTTCCCTCCGCTATCCAACACTTTCTCTACTGTTGCACTCACTGGAGTGGGTATAGTAACTTTTCCCCTCCGCTATCAAACATTTTCCCTACTGTTGCATTCACTGGAGTTGGAATAGTAATTTTTTCCCCTCCGGTATCCAACACTTTCCCTACTGTTGCACTCAATGGAGTGCAAAATGTAAGTTTCAAAATTATTAAAGAGATTAATGTTTTAATTTATAATATAGTGTTTTTAATTAGATTTTATGTTATAGGTGTATGTACATATATATATACATTTGTATATATTTATAACATTTTAAAATAAATTGAAATTATTAGTTATTAATTATATTAAAGTATATATACATTTATATATGACTTTTTATATATGTATATTTAAAATGTTTAAATTACATTTATTTAAAATATTTGTCAAAATGTACATTAAATCAAAATAATTGTTTTAAAGTTAATTGTATTATTTGTTTAATTTAGCTTAATTTTTTATATATAAAAAAACGATATTTTGTACATTGATATTTACATATATATTATTTTTTTGATATTTTAGTAATTTACATTATAAAGATAGGATGTTGATATTTTGGCAAGCAATATTTTTGTGTCGATATTTGTGTATGGTTATATTTTGGTCATCGATATTATGTACAGTGAAACAGGGTTCCTAATGCCATGAAGATTTCTATCCCTTGGTGGTATATGGACTCTGGCTCCTTTAATTATGCCAACCCAAATTATGACGCCTGCACTGCAGCGCGTTATTAAACAGCGCTGCAGTTTTGGTGACGCACTGCCTGTGGGCACAGTGCTGAGGGCAGCGGGGCACGTGGGGGTACCCTTCTAAAAATTGTCAAAAACTGCAATTACCGATGGGGAAAAACCGGCGCGAAGGTTCAGAGCAGGTTGGTGTTTGTCCCATGGTGAAATGTCCACAAATCCCCATTGGCTAAGCCGACTCGGCATGCCATCCTTTCGTGGTCGTTAAATTAAGTACCATTAAGTGGATAATATCAACTGTTACTTGCGTAGTTTAGCAGTCATAGAAAAGCATTTTTAAGTGATTTACGAAAAACAAGTTATAGTAAATCAAAGGTATACGTCATCCTTTAAAGGAAGTGTTCTGATTTCTCCATAGAGCAACATACTTTTCTCACAGTTTTCTCAGAGCCTTGCACTGTCTGCAAGTGCGCAGCTTTTCACCTTGTGGAAACTGCACTAACAATACATTTCTATCTCCCCAATAAAGTGCGTTTTAAAAAGATTTGAGCAAAGGTGTCCACTAAGAAAGTGCCCAAATCAAATGAAAATCAAAGACCTGAACAGGAATTCAATTTGCTCCAAATATATGTACAAGAAACATTGAGACTTTTACTGCTGTGTTCCCATCTTTTCTGTATACCGAAGCTGTCCTTGGAGAATTCTACTAAGATGTTCCTTTATAAGCACACAGACACCAGATGAGAAATGTTGCATTTTGAAGCGTTTCATTGGACGCTATTTGTGAGATGTCAGGATGATAAAAGTGACTGAGGATAAGAACACTTGGATTGAAGTTTCAATCAAAGGCTGTAACGCCACCATGGCAGCTCAGCTTTTGAAGAGTCATCCCATGAAACACGTGGTATAATGGATGAAACAGCACCTTCTGTAATACAAGTTAACAGAAGACTTCAATACATCTGGAAATATTTATGTCAAAAAATAAGACCGAGCAGCTGCTAGAAGCAACACATGGGAACTCCCAAGGATCATCTTTGAAATGTACAGTATTTCCCTTGAAAGTACTTCACAGCAGCCTCTGACATTGTTAGTATCTGGGTTTATTTTCTATTTTGTGAGGTCAACCTCGGGTTTTCCAATGTATTTTATATAGAGGCTTCTGTTACAATTTAGAAGTCGTTTTCACCCATCGAGCTTGTTCCATGTTTTAATCCAACAAATGAAAAAAGATTAAATTAGAAAACAAAGGGTTCCTGGACAAGTTAGCAACAGTAACATCTATTCCTCTACAAATTACAAAACTAGCAAAAACACCTCCTAAGTTTAATTTTTTTTAAACTTGATGATCTTTATTGAAAAACAGAAAACATACAGAGAAAAAAGTACTGGGAGTTAATGAACCCAATCTCTGGACATTAAAATAAGACATGACTTGCTTTCCTCATAGAAATTACTAAATATAATTACATAGTACAAGATACAATAGTTACTCTATATAAGTTAAAATAGACATGAATAAGGGTGAATGTCATAATCAAACACTAAACTATAGGTATGGCTGCTGTAAAAAAATGATTATACTTACAAAGATAATAAACAAAACAATCAGTAAGTAGAGATTCATTTTTAATTCTGATTGGCCAATACAAAAACCAAATAAATAATTGCATCATTAAAGTAGCCCAACCCGGCTACAAGATTGCCAGGCAAGACAGATTTCACGAACCAAGAGGTGGAATCACCATAATCCACATGAACAGCATCAGCTGCAGCACATCCACGGACATGGCGTCCTCCAACATCCTCCACGTCATAGCCAACTTCACACCAAGCAGCACTCTCATCTACAGACCACGAGGACCATGAACCAGCTTCATCAAAACCATCACAGACTTCGTCGCACCACTCATCCTCTATGTTAGCAATTACATCCTACTCAGAGACCTGAAGTTCCACCTGAAAGACCAAGCTGACCCCAACTCAAGACCACTCATTGAAGACCTTGGATGCCTGGGCTTCACCCAACGGGTAATGGAACCTAGCCACATGACCAAACACCTGCTGGACTCTATTTCCATCACCATCAGCAACATCTGAGTGACTAGCCCACACCAGTCCTCTAGGCAGACCATATCCTTGTCAACTGCAGCATCCCTATCCTGGTCTAACGCACATGCACCACTGCCACTCCTGCCAGCTGAAACTGGATCAGCAGCACTAACATGGACTGGAATATCGCTCTCAACACCCACCAACACAAACTCAGCAACAGCCTCCCAAAAGCCATCAAAAATTTTAACAAATGGACCCTCCTACTCTGACTCACTGACCCTCCTGAAACACAGCAATACAACAAGATCCAGACATCAGGCCAGTTGGTACATGGAGGAACTCAGGTTGATGAAATGCCATTGCAAACATCTGGAGTGCAAATGGCAAATGAGCCAGTAGAATGCAGACTGGAACATGTTCAAATCTGCCCTAAGACAATTCTATAAAATGATCTGAACCACCCAAACGTAGTGCTCTGGCAGACCACATTGTTGGTAGCACCAACTGAAGCAAATAAATCTTGACCAGTGTGAAAGATTGCACCTCAACATCAGCCATCTCCAACTTGATCACTGCCACACAGGACCTCTGCAACATTCTCTCTTAATTCTCAGCAACAAAATTCCTGCCATTTACAGCAACTTCAGCCCGTAACCTAACCCAACAGGCCTTGCCAAATGCCTCTTGCCTCTTATTCAAAGAACCAGTTCCAAACACATGGCCCATCAATACCTCAGGAAAACAGCCTCCACAATTAAGTTTCTCCACTCAGAGAGCCCATCTGAACCCCTGTCCCCACCACCCATATTCCAGAGGACTGCAACACATCAACACCATGCTCACACCTATTCTGAATGCCTCCATCTCTTCCACGACTGTCCCAGATGCTTGAAAACACACAACTGTCCCCATTGCTGAAAAAACAAAACCCTCTGCAGACCCTTCAACGCTCACCAGCTACAGACCTATCTCTCTGCTACCATTACCGGCCCAGGTCTTAGAGCAAATCATCAACAAACACTTCACCAGATACCTCATTTACCGCCATCTACTTGACATCACTCAATCAGAATTCAGGCTCTGCCACAGCATGGCAAATGCCCTCACAGCCCCCACTGCTGACATCTGCATGACTCTGGACAGAGGAGACATGGCAGTCTTTATCCTTCTGGACCTCTCTGCAGCATTTGACACAGCCTCCTACCCTATACTCATCCAACGCCTACACAATATTAGAACCCAAGGACTTTTCACTTCTTTGGATTTGCTCTTTCCTGACTGGAAGGATCCAGTCAATCAGCCTGGCACCATGCACCTTGGTTGAGAGCGACCTCAGCTGCGGAGTTCCACAAGGCTTCCCCATGAGCCTGACCCTCTTTAACACACACATGATCTGTCTAGCCAGCATCATCTGCTCTTACAACATCAACATCCACTCCTACGCTGATGAGACACAACTCGTTCTCTCTCTCACGAACAAAATGCTCAGTTCCCAGATCAGATGCAGTGTCTGCATGACTGAAATCGCCCACTGGATGAAGACCAACTGTTTAAAGCTGAACAAAATTTGTGATCTTTGGGAAGAGCACATCACTGTGGAACTCCACCTGGAGGCCAATAAATCCAGGACTGACACCCATCCTCCTAACCTACACCAAGAACCTCAAGATCATCATTGACCCCAAGTACTCACACGGCCAAAATATTTCATCACAAAGACCAAGACAGCAGCAGCGAGGGACATGTCATCCTAGCGAACCTGTATATTTTTAAAAGCTAGACAGCCCAGGGGAATCCATGAAGGGGTGACTTGTGTGGCTCTCAACAGATTCTGCTACACAGAATCCATTGCAAACCTCAAACTTTGTAAAAAAAAAAAAAACTTCTCACATTTCTGTGATGGAAAAAGATCTGGAATCTGTGGGGAGCCACAAAATTCCACCCACCAAGCATTTTCCAAATTCTTCCAATAAAAATGATACCGCACTTGTGTGGGTAGGCCTAATGCCCGTGACAGGAAACAGCATAAAACGCAACGTGGACACATCAAATTTTTTCACAGAAAAATGACCCTTTTATGGCAATGTGCCGAGCTGTGTATTTGGGACCCTAACTCAGCCAACACCTAGGGAACCTAGCAAACCTGTATATTTTTCAAAACTAGACACCTGGAGAAATTCAGGAAGGGGTGACTTCTGTGGCTCTCACAAGGTTCTGTTACCCAGAATACCTTGCAAACCTCAAAGCTTGTTAAAAAAAAGCAAATTTCCTCTCATTTCTGTGATGGAAAGTTCTCGAATCTGGGGGAGCCACAAACTTCTACCCACCTAGAATTCCCCCAAGTCTCATAATAAAAATGGTACTTCACTTTTGTGGTTAGGCCTTGTGCCCGCGACAGGAAACTGCCCAAAACACAACATGGACACATCACATTTGTCCAGTGAAAACTGACCCCTTTTTTGCAATGTGCCTAGCTGTGGATTTCGGACCCTAGTCAGCCGGTACCTAGGGAAACGTAGCAAACCTGTACATTTTTTAAAACTAGGCATCTAGGATGGGGTGATTTGTGTAGCTCTCACCAGGTTCTGTTACCCAGAATCCCTTGCAAACCTCAAACTTTATTTTTTTAAAAAAACATTTCCTCACATTTCTCTGATGGGAAGATCTAGAGTCTGAAGGGAGCCACAAACTTCTACCCACAGAGCAGTCCTCTAAGTCTTTCTATAAAAATGGTACTTCACTTGTGTGGGAAGGATTGTGCCCGCGACAGGAAGCAGCTCAAAACGCAACATGAACACATCACATTTTTCCAGTGAATCCTGTACATTTTTTAAACCTAGACACCCAGGTGATTCCAGTATGAGGTGACTTGTGTGGCTCTCACCAGATTCTGTTATCCAGAATCCCTTGCAAACCTCAAACTTTGTCAAAAAGAGACATTTTCCTCATTTCTCTGATGGAAAGTTCAGGAATCTGTGAGGATCCACATAATTCTACACACCCAGCATTCCTCTAAGTCTCCCGATAAAAATTGTACCTCACTTGTGTGGGTAGGCCAGCGCCCACTACATGAAATGGCCTTAATGTACTGTGGAGACTTCAAAATTATTGATTAAAAAATACCTTAATTTGTGAAGCAGTCACCTGCGTTTTTAATCCAGGGCTTGGTGGCTATCTAGGATCTAGGGAAACCTACCACACCCAGATATTTCTGAAGACTAGACACCCAGGGGAGTCCAGGGAGCTGTGGCTTGTGTGGGTACCCAAATGTTTTCCTACCCAGAAGCCCCTGCAAACCTCAAGTTTACCTGAAAAATTCAAATTTTTCTCACATTTCTGTGTGGGAAAGTTGTGGGATAACCGGGCTGACACAAGTTTCTTACTACCCAGTGTTTCCCCAAATCTCCCTTTAAAAATGGTACCTCACTTGTGTGGGTGGGCCAAGTACCCACGACAGGGAAGTGGCCAAAATGTATTGTGGAGACGTCAAAATCATCACAAAACAACCTGATTTTGCAAGGGGGGCACCTGCGTTTTTGGCCCTGGGCTCAGTGGCCATCTAGGGAATCCTACCAAATCCACATATTTCTGAAAACTAGACACCTATTGGAGTACAGGGAAGTATGGCTTTAATGGATCCCCCAGCATTTCCCTACCCAGAATAACCTATGAACCTTAAATGTTGCTAAAAAAAATCACATTTCCTTGCTCATACTAAATGTGCACCTGCACCAGTCCTTGCCTCCCAAGTCCCAATGGGTTTCCTTTGGTATTCCGCTAGTACAGCAGCAATACAATTTTAATTTAACTCAAAATATATATTTTTTAATCAATTTTTTCAGTTTTGTATTATATTAAATTTTTTTAAGTTGTTATAATTTTTGTAAAATTTGTATTTGTTTTATGTAGGGGTCGATTCCGATCCTGGATTTTTTTTTCCCGTACGACTCGTATCCGTATTTTTTTACGTACGAATCGTACAAGTCCGTACAAACGGCGAAGTACGATTCGTATGTGGAAAATACATACGAATCGCCTCAGGAAAAGTCTATGAGACGTCCCCGGGCAGGTTTACTTACAACTGGTAAAACTGAAGTCCGAGCGCGCAAGTACGATCCATACCGCCCGTCCGAAAACACAAGCACATGGAAAAGGCCTCGTACGGAGCGAACTTTGTACGACCCCTACCCCGAGTACAGTGCCCGGGGTATGAGTCATACGGCCCCCCCAGCCTCCCACCCCTCCCGCGTACATCCGCACCGTACCCTCCATCCCCATATGTACGGACTGTACCCCCCACCCCCGTATGTACGGACCATACCCCCACCCGCGTATCTCCGCACCATACCCCAGGCATACCCCCCACCCGCGTATGTCAGTAACGTACCCCAGGCGTATCCAATCCTCATGTAATGCGAGGATTGGGTACGGTACGCCTGGGGTATGGTGCGGACATACGCGGGAGGGGGTATGCCTGGGGTGCAGTGCGGACATACGCGGGTGGGGGGTACGCCTGGGGTACAGTGCGGACATACGCGGGTGGGGGGTACGGTCCGTACATACAGGGGTGGGGGGTACGGTCCGTACATACGGGGGTGGGGGGTACAGTCCGTACATACGGGGGTGGGGGGTACGGTGCGGACATATGCGGGTGGGGGTACAGTCCGTACATACAGGGGTGGGGGGTACGGTCTGTACATACAGGGGGTGGGGGGTACGGTCCGTACATATGCAATGTTGGGGTACGCACGGTACATGATTACACGTACGATGTGGGTGATGGCGTGTACGTCACGTAGCGGGCCCCCTTTTCCTCGTGCATCGCAGCGTACCTAGCTTTTCCGGCACTTTTTGCCTCCCGTAAAAATATAGCCGTGCGGAGTGCTGTAGGTACGAATCGTACTTGCTAGTCCGTAAAACGCTGCCTGACTCCGTGCAGACGTTGCGTACGCGCTGTCCAGATTTGGAATTGTATGTATTTTTTAGCCGTACGGTGTTTTTTGCGATTCGTACAGAAATGGTATTTATGTACGAATCGTACTTGCTGGATTGTACGGTGGAATTCCCAGGTACGAGTCATGGGGAGGAAACGCTCCGTACGACCATTTGTACCCGGGTTTTACAGGATTGGAATCAGCACCTTAATGTTAAATTGTTTTATTGAATTTGTATTTACATTTAAAAAAAAATATTTTTTTCTAATTTTTCACATTTTCTTTAACATCCACATTCGACCCCATAGATTATTCCATTATCATCTGCACCTCCCTGAATGCGACATCCCAACTTGATGCACATAAAGCAAATAGTTACATATGTATGCTGTTGCTCTTTCTTATCCTTCCTGAGTGTATATAAAAGTTTATGTTGGTGTGGTTTTCTCAATGGATACACTGTATTGTTGTTAAATATTTATAACTTATGTAACCACAACAAACCATATTGTTTGTACTACTAATTCCACTGCAACAATGACACGTTTCACTGATGTTCTTCTTGCTTGTTTGCTTTTTTATGTGCACAAGAGATGAGACATCATCCACAGTACTGCCAGACAGAAGGTTTGTGCACCAAGTAACACAAGACCACCACACAACACAGACATCTCTTCAGCTTGTGAAGCTAAGTGCCACTGCCAACTGACAGCTTCAAGATGTCCCTAAAGAAAGGTGCTACCAAGAAAGTGGCCAGTGATAAGAATGAGCTTACCACCACTGGTTTGTTACCCCAGACCTTTTTCAGGCAAAAAAGGGTACCTGCTACACTGGCCTCCGGGGAGCAAGCTGGGAACTCCCACATCAGCAGCGCCATCACAACCTAGGCCAAAGCCATTGCCAGACACATAGACAACCACTCTAATCAAGGCAACGCAACCGAGCAGTGACGTTGAATTGGAGTTATCTCTTTCGCAAAGTAGTACCAAAAGGTTGCCGGAAACTCAGCTAAGTGGACAACACTAGCCACAGGCAGCAATAGTAGTTCCTCCTGAAGTAGGAGCACTTCAGGTGATTGAGCTTCATGTGGAGGAAGTAGAAGAAGTCTCTCTTTTATAAGATCCATTGTCTTCCAGATCTCCTGAAAGAAAAATTAGAGGTACTTCACCACATTCTTCTCCAAGCCCGCTTCTGATGATCAAGACTCCACTTGGATGCCACCTCAGTCCGAAACACGTCAGGAGAGGCTAGTGAAAAGGAAGGTTTCTGAAAGCTTTAGAGTCATGGATGTTAGCCCAGCCCCAGTGGAGACCAACGTTACCCTCAACCTGCTCTGAGGGATGTGGCACTGATACCACAACCACCAGCTTCCATATTTGCAAGGCCCAGGGTGTGACCTACATCCTCAACCACCTCAGAAGTAGGCACTGCAGAGAAGTAAATTTCAAAATGCCCACCTACCGCCACTTCTTCTGACATTAGCAATGGCACCAGTGTCAGAAAGTTGGCCTCCCCAGTTTCGGACTTCTTTACTGTTAGCAATAAGGAGCCGAACATTGCCGTATGCTTAATTTGCAGAGCAAGTGTTAGTTGGTGTAACTTGGTACAACCTATGGTACCAGAGGCCAAACAACCCATATGAGAAAACACATTGCAATCCGCTTGTAGGCGCACCTGAACGGCCACAAAACTGCAAGTGGTGTTGGTGAAGTGGGTGAGAGCATGGAATCCAATCCGATCATGGTGGTAGGTGAAGGTGAAAAAAGGGTGAGCATTGCAGTAGTATCACCCACATCAGTAACATGGCAATGGTACAAGACTCTGATTCTGGTCGAGATATCAAGGCAAGAGCATGCAGTAATTGCCCTGCTGAGACACACATTGAGCCTACCACGCTGTCAAGGAGTCTCCTGCATCAGGGGCACCAGAAAAGAAAGAAATCCAAGCTACTACCCCTGGCATGTTTAGGCAGGAGGGGAAGTACAAAAGCAACCTCCCAATGGCACGTTTTTACTACACGAAGCTGGTTTAAATGTTAGCGCTAGACCTTCTCCCCTTTTCTTTTGTGAAAGGAGCGGGTTTTCTAGAATTTGTCGTGTCCGTCTGCCCGAAATTGAAGGTTCCTAGCCAGACCTATTTTAACAGAGTTGCTGTTCCAGCACTATATCACAATGTGCTGGAATTGGTTGGACAACCTTTGCAGCAAGGTGCTGTTCACACTATCCAGCTGATGACAGACATGTGGACCAGTTGCTAAGCCACTGATTACATGTGTATCTCTGCACACTGGATCCCTTTTGAAGGGGTTAGAGAAATGATATCTGCAGGTGTTGACACTGCTGACATTTTTTAGGGCACTCGGAAGCATCCAACAGTAGACATGTTCACCATGGCAAAGTCCCATACAGCTGCAAACATCTTGGATGACTTTCAAAACAGGGTCTTTGAATGGCGGCAACCCATAGGGCTTAACATTGGAATTGTTGCCAATGATAATGACCGTAAAATAGTTAAGGCAAGGATAGTTGGTGGCTATTTCAGGGTCCTGTGGTTGACACACTACTTCAACATAATTGTACAGGATTTTCTCAAAAAAGAAGACCAAGTCAGCAACTTACTGTCCACCTGCACTCATTTCAGTCACTCTTTTAAAGCCAGGAAGCAACTGAGGATCATTTAGCATGATAATAGAATGCCAGTTAAAGCACTCATATAAGAGGTGGCAAAACATTGGAACTCAACTTATTACATGTTGCAATGTCTGTTTGAGCAGTACAGACCGATCAATGAATATGCCATGTTAAGAGGGGATGAAACTGTGAATGGCATGATCACAGAGATGGACCAATGGAGCCTAGTCAAATGCCTGACAGAGATGCTACTTCCTTATGAGGTTTTCACGCGGGAAGTCAGCAAGGAGGACAATACCATGTGCCAAGCTATCCAGTTGTTACATATGATGCAGGAACAGCTAAAGGAGGTGGCTGAAATGTACGCAGGTGTGGACAAAAAAAAGATGCACATGAGTTGGTGGAGAGCTTAATCAATCGCTTCTCTGTTAATACAAAGCTTCAAAGAAACATTGTGTCATCCAAACATTACATCAGTGCTACACTTTTTGATCCATGGTACAAAAAATACTGGTAACTTTCATTCCTTTTTCAGATGGGGATGTTTCAAACTACAAGACATGGATTGCTGCCAGAGACCTAGAAGAAGAACGGCTGGAAATTAGAGGCCCACTAAAGAGCACAAGTTCTGTAGTGCAGCTGCCAACTTCAATAGAGTCTGAGGGCAGTGCTGTTGGCTCACAGCAGCCAAAAACAACAAGAACACCAACAGCAACAACAGGAACAGGAGCATCAGCCCCAAATTCTGCATTTGATTGGCATCTATAGGCCGGGCTTAAGTCCAGTGCAGAGACGAAGGCAAAAGAGGGGGAGCAAGGTGGAGCACCAATGACTATTGAGAGGATAGACTAAGCCTATCTAGATGACCCAACAGAGTTAAATCTGGATCAAAACCCATTGGTGTATTGGTATGGGAAGAAGCGCCAATGGCCAGTGCTCATCAGGCTTGCAATAATGTATCTGGCTTGCCTGGTAGCCAGAGTGCCTGCTGAGTGTGTATTCAGTGCAGCTGGTGCAGTTGTCACAGTGAGAAGTACCAGTCTCTTGCCCCAAAATGTGGAGAGATCAACCATGATTAAAATGAATCAGCACTTTATGCCACCAAATTACACTATAGCTGAAGTACCACAGGAGGAGGATGAGGGTGATTGGTCAGACTCAGGTCATGGTAATGAATTAGCTGACTAACTTCTCGGCGAACCACCTGAGTTTGAGGATGAACTCTACTTCACTGACTACTGAGTAGGCCTGGGCCACCATAGAACTTTCAATTGCCAAACTGCTTTGACAAAAAAAAACCATAGACCTAGGGGAACATTATATTATTTTGTTTGTTTGTGTCTGACTGACTAATGCAGCCCCACTGCTTCAGACAAATGTATGTCTGGATTGGAGTTGGGCCAGTGTACTGTGAAGAAGCCTCCCCTCCCCATCCCCTTCAAGGACATTGGAGAGAGAATCCCTACCTCTATCCTGTGCCTATCTTTTCTTTAATTACCTAGAAGAACTGCTCCACATTATTAGATTTACAAGACTGGCCAATGTGTGTTTCGTGAATCAAGGAGGATCGACAATGTACCACCGTGCTTGAATTGAAACAGGTAAATGCCCCAATGAGTGATATATGAGTGATTGTTATTTGAGAGACTGTTGAGGTGATTCATGTGGTGGCAGACAGTGAGAGTGGCTGTTTACCTATAATTATTAAGCTTTATTGTGTTTGTGATGATTTACAATGTTGGTGGCATAATGGGTGATCATTATTGTCCTGTAGGTGATTGTTTCCATCCCCTAAGACACTTAGGAAGATATGCTTGCGGGGTCTACAATGCTTTGTTCTCTGGTTTACACTCCTCAAAGACCAGACCACTCAGTTTAGCTAACAAACACAAATCTAGTCTACACAGAAAAAAATGACTCAATGTTTCTCTTATTGTTCATCAACAGCATTGCACTAGAGGTAGTCTCTATCATTTGAGTCGGGACTGGAGTCGGTACGGACTACGGAGTTGGACATATTCATTACTTGGATTCAGGAGATTGAGGGAAGGTTTTAGGGCGAGACTACTTCAACAACTGCCAGAAGAATTAAGTTATCAACCTCATGGAAACAAACATGGTGATGACTCTAAGAGGCCTACTCAACTCTGTGGACTGGTGAAAGGTGAGTTAATTACTTGATTTGGGATATGCAATGCTGCTGAGTGGGTGTGCTGGCAACCTCAAATGTGCAACTATGTGGTTTGGTGGGGGGCCTGATGTTGTAGGTAACTGGAGACAGACATGTGATGATGTCACATCATCACATTATGAATGTGCTACACTAAACATTAAGATGATGATCATGACAGTTGTGAGTTTGATCAGCCCAACACATGCAGCCACTTGTCTGTGATTGTTGGTTGTTGTAATTGCTCGCACTTAATCAATCGCACATCAGTCATAAAATGAATTATTACAAAGAACTATGCTCTTTCTCTTCCGCTGAGTCTTCTTGGTACACTCCTCATGAAGCTTACCTTCTGGTTTTCTCCTTGATTCTACAATATCATTCCTGTTTTACAATCTGCAGGCCTTCTCTTCTCTTGCACAAAAGGCTAAAGCACCATAACACTGATACTTATCTTCCCAGACCACTTCAGCCAGGCATTCAAGATTGGCGGTGAAAAATGCAGATGCACCTCCCAATTTGGAAATACAGTATAATTTGCCTTTTAATATTCATTTGTTAGACATGTATGTGTTGTTCAATTTACTCATACTTAATTTCAATTTGCTATTTTTCAAACCTAGGTGACAGAACATTTAAATATATAATAATAACATATAACTTGGGTCTCTCTGGGACTGATGGACTGTTTTCAAACATTGCAAAGCAGGTAAGTAAACTGTGTCATAGTCATTCCTTTGTTTCCTCCCACAACAGATTGATGGTGGTTGGCTGCTTATCATCCAAATGAATATTGTCTTTGTGTTTTGTTTGTCTTTGTCACACCTTTCCCCAAATCCCCTTTCCCATATATTTATCAAACCCTTAACCCTCTTACCTGGGGCTGTGTGATTTATTGAGGTACGACTTAATAATGTATACCATTACTTGATCCCACACTTGGTAAACCGGATGTGGTGAAAGCAATACCAGCTCAGTGAAGGATCTTCATTTCTATTATTGAACAATAGCCCTCACTGGCCCCATCTACCCACCCACGCATAACAAATTACCCATATTTTAGATATAGAAGAACATAATTTGTCAGCATCATCATTCAGACATTGTGTTGCATAAACGCTCAACCTTGCCCACTCTAGACTTAGAGTCCACTTCACAATTCGAGTATTTGTAACTTTAGTTTTAATGAAAATACTAGCTCACCATTGCTCTGAATAATTTAGAATTGCTTGTTATATTTTCACTATTAGGTATTCTTTGTTATGAAGTAGTCTGGTCTCAATTGTTTGTAAAGCTATGCTATAATAATATATAACCCACTAACTCAGTTTTTGTTTCAATTGAGTTGTCTGTGATTAAATATCCTTTAGATTCATCCTAAAGTTGGAGTTCACCTAGGTGGGAGCGGAACCTCGCTTCTGATTCCTTTACTGCTACTACTACCATCACCATGGCAACTTGGGAAAACCTGCAGCACTCTCTTCATCTATTCGGTAAGAGAACTACGGAGCATTGTTCTACTAAATTGTAGGCAATATAGGCAATAGCATTCCCCCCTTTAATGGTCAATATAGTTGCAGACTGCAGAGACCAGGAGGAGAGTAATAGGACATGGGTACCGCATAACCAATTGTTATACACTATCAGCAGATTGTAAAAAAAGGCTGTGCTAAAATGTATTAGTGCAAAAGAAAACAGCCCCAAAAAGATTTCCACCCATAACTGGCCCATCCCTCTGCCCAAACAAATCTCCCCGTCCCCAACCATTGTCCGATCAAAATGCCTATTGTCCAACAAAGAAAGTCCCCTCCAAACTGTCCTGGTCCCAACTCCCATATTCTGTCCTTCCCCACTCACAACAAATCCCACCCACCACAACAAATGTTAAAAAGGGGCAGAAGAGGGCACTACACATGGCAGGCCAGAAGCTTTCCAATTTGCCCCTCCTCCTGGGTCTGCCTGGCTTCAAACCGTGCAAGACACAGCGTTGGAATGTGTAGTCTGATTAGGGGGCAGCAGTGATGAAATGGGGACTGGGAGCTGTCAGTGGACTGCGATGCTGGTCTTGTTTAGAGGCTGGAAGCAATGGCGGTTGGCTGGAGTCCTGGGCAGCTACCTACTTCTCCTCCTGGGCCACCAGCCACTAGTACTATGCCCATATGGCCTCCAGCTTCTGCTGCCGCAGCTGGGCTGCTGCATCCTAACAAGATGGATGACCAGTAGCTGGAAAGAAAAAAGACAAATTGTAAACAATGCTCTGTAAAAAAACATGTTTAAAAGTATGTAGTGGGTGGCACAGTAGAGGTAAGTTGATGGTTGTTAGACCTGTCAGCCCTTTGGGTGGTCCCTCCTCATCATTATTTATTTTGTCCCACTTTTGCCTCAAACCCTGTTTGAATTTTTCCTTTTTGGGAACCACCAGACTTTTTAGTGTTGCTACAGATTCAGGGAGCCATTTTAGCTACCCCTGAAACTTCTGTCTGAGGGCCTGAAGCACAAAATGGTGGCCTCCTGTGACATCACCAGCATCCACTGGAACCTACCAGCACCTTCCAGAACCTTCCAGGAGATTCCAGAACTGTGTGACAGTGGAAAACGGTTTAGAATGTTGGGAGGATAAGAGAGGCAGTTGGCAGTTGGAGCTGGCAGTTGGCACCTGACTGGTGAGGAGAGAGGAGCACAACAGTGAAGGAGGAAGGAGTGAAGCAGCAGGGGTGGAAACTTGTGCCTGGAGTGGGGTCCATAAACCCACCCTTGATACTTGTCCCTACTGATGGATCCCAGCCTATAGCCCTGTGTGGGAAGAAGTCAGAAGAAAACCATCCTAAGGACCTGGACAGCAGGAACAGGCCTTAGAACCAAGAAAGCAGCAAGATTCTGACCTGAGAACTGGTTTCCCTGGAGCCTGGCGTCGAGTAGCCGAAGACCTGGAGCCCGAGGTGGGGAAGCGGCGCTGACTGAGGTAGCAGACGTCGTACCCGGAGCCGCCTGAGGTCGTAAGAGGGCGCCGGCGGAGGTCGAGAGGAATACCAAGGGTCGAGAAGGAAGTGAACCGAGGTCGAGCGAGCGGCGTCATCGGAGGAGTGAAGTCCGCCCTCCGGAGTCGTCGGAGACCGAGGTAGAGGAGCACCGGAGGTCGGGAGTGAGGATCGCACTCCGGAGTCGCCCGGAGCCTGTGAGGAGGAGCACCGGAGGTCGGGGGTGAGGATCGCACCCCGGAGTCGCCGGAAGTCGACATCGAGGCCAGGCCGGCCGACGTCATCGGAGCCGAGAGCGCCATCGGACCGGAGCCGCCCGAAGACGACATCGTGAAGAGACTGCCCGACGCCGTCGAATCGGAGGTCGAGATCGAACCGAGGCCACCGACGTCGGACCGGAGCCGCCTGCCGGCGTCGTCAAAGAACTGACATTGTGCCGAGGCCGCCGAGACCTAACCGGAACCGCCTCACGGCGTCGACACGACTCCAGCGGCGTCGGAACATCAGAAAAGGGCAGTAAGTGGAGTAGAGGGCGCCTAAGGCCCTGTGGAGACCTGAGAGACTACTCTAAGGGGCTAGGGAGGTGCTGAAACCCACCTGACTGTGCCTGGGGTGAACTGGGACTAACCTAGAGAGGTTGTGTGGAGAAGGAAAGCCAGGGCATTGGTATTCCCCCCTTTGATCTACCTCAGTTTAGGCCTCAGCCTTTGCCTCAGCCAGGGAGTAGAACCCCCCCCCCAAGCCTTCCACAACCCTACAAGCTGTGCCTGGGCCAAATCAGCCCTTAAGAATTGAAGTGTCATCTGATTCACGAAGTGTACTGTATACTTCTAATTATCTATTGGGGATACTGTATTTATTAAGTTCTTATCTATTTATTGCTGCACTGAATTTATAGGTCCACAGGACTTGTTGGTGTACCGTATTTATTGGTTCAGTATCTAATGCCTCAGAATATTTAATTGCCTGTATTACCTGCACTTATATTTATGTCCCTTGTATTTATGATCATCCCTATTTATTGAATCTCCAGACAGTATTTATTTGACCTGCACTATTTAAATTTGTATATTGTGATTGTCTTATTTATTTTTCCAATCAGCAACTGAGAGAAAAAGATAAAGAAGATATTTTCATAATTTTTACGGTGTAGAGTCGTTTTTGGAACGGATGCACACATGGTTATTGTATGGGTATATTGTATGCTTAGCACGGTGCCTGTTTCCTGACCACTCGAGCCAAGCTACCACAGTGTGTTCGGGGAGTCCATCACCACCCTGCGGAGTGGGAGTGGGCTGTTTCCAACATAAATTGGTGTTCAGTGGTGGGATAGAGCTGTGCCTACGTATACTCAACAATAACTGTGGGTAGTCCATAGGCCTACACCGGGAGTTTTCTCAAAGCGGCCTTCCTAATTGTGGGTTTTTGTTTTTTCCAAATTTACTCTGGTGGTGGGAGGAGGTATTATTAAAGGTACCCCCCTGCATAGTTACTGCACAAAAACCTGTCCTCTAACCTGAGTGGGCAAGATGGAGTTTGTACTAGAAAATCTAGAAACGTACACTGTGGCCCAACTCAGGGAGTTTTGCCAGCGGGAGGGGGTGTACTGTCCCCCAGGAGCAAAGAAGGGTGCACTCCAAACCAGCTTAAGGGCTTGGGGGGAGGCACGCAGGGAAAGCAAGGCTGAGGAAGAAGACAGGGATGGAGAGCCTGACCCCGAGGGGGCTGAGATGTACCAACCTGAGGTGGGGAACCTGTCAGCAGGGCCCAGGACACTTTCTAGGAAGGGCAGCACTGTCTCTAGTGGGGGCTTATCCGAAGTGGAGTTAGCAGACCGGAGAGAGAAGAGACAGCTCACATGGGACTTAGCAAGGCTGGAGAAGGAGAAAGAGGAGCAAAGGATGGCCCATGAATTGCGACTGAAAGAAATAGATCTTCAGATTCTGAGAATCGGGGCACAACCTGTTCCTAATGGTGGCAGCCAAAACCAAGAGTCCACCAGGGAATCCAAACCTTACCTGCCAAAGGACATTGTAGCGAGCTATGGGGCGGGTGACGACATCGCCAAGTGGCTAGCAGCCTATGAGGTCTCATTGAGGGCCCATGGGGTTCCAGCGAAGTATTGGGGAGGGGGATTGTATAAGTACATGCCTCCAGCTGGTAGGGATGCTTTATTGGCCCTCGAAGAGGAGGAGCAAACCCACTACCCCACCATGAAACTGGCGCTCATCAGAAAGTTTGGACTAACACCTGAAAAGTACAGACAGAAGTTCAGGGGTAGTCACAAGCTGGGCACGCAGAATTGGGTGGACTTCCTGGACTATGCGAAGAAGGCAATGGAAGGTTGGATTCAGGGCAGTGAAGTAAGGAACTACGAGGAGTTGTTCGACCTAGTACTGAAGGAACACCTGCTCGAGAAATGTTTCCCTGAACTGCGGCAACACCTGGTGGATAGCAAGCTGACCAGTCCCCGGAAGCTTGCTGAGGAGGCGGACATTTGGGCTAGTACCCGGGTGTCCACAAGGGGGACTGGAGGGGATACTCAAAAGGCCGGACAGGGCGCCCCCCAGAAGAAAGAGGGAGGGGAAAAGAAAAAGGAGTTCTCCAAAGGCCCCCAAAATAACTTCCAAGGGAAGGGAACAGGATTCACCTCTAAGGCTAACCCACCCAGAAACCCTAATCCTGGCCAGAGTCAGCAGCCAAGGGTTGTCCATTGCTACGAGTGCGGTGGCGTTGGACACTATAAAGGAGATCCGAAGTGTCAGAAACGATCACCCCCTCCCACTGGAGGAAAGACCCCCGGAGTAGCTAGTGTAGTGCTCGGGGAGGAGATGCCCTTAACTAAGGGAAGGGAGTGGGCGGGTGTCACTTTAGTGTCCCTGGGAGAACGGGAGATGGTTCCTAAGATCCAGGTGCCCGCAAATACCGCAAAGTATGGGCAGTGGATCACCATCAACGGCCAAAGAGGGGAGGCTCTGAGAGACACAGGAGCCAGTATGACTATGGTGCGTAGCCAACTGGTGTCTCCAGAGCAGGTAATTCCCGATGTACTCCACCCAGCCGCGATGGCTGACGGCAGAACCGGCCACTATCCCGTGGCTGAGGTTCCCTTTGAATGGGGGGGGGTTGCAGGTTCACTTCGAGTTGCCGTAAGCCCTGCCGTGCCAGTCGATTGTCTGCTGGGCAATGACATGGAGCACAACGCTTGGAAGGAGGTGGAATACCGGACTCACACCGAGATGCTGGGTACACCTGACTGGGCCTGTGTTAGCACAAGGTCCGAGACTACCCGAAGAGGGAGTTCATTCCGGCTGGAGCCTGGAACAAAGGCCCAGCCAGCTGCCAGACAAGGGAAGAACCGAGGACAGGAGGAGCCTGCCTCGGCGTCTCCACCCCGTAGGACGGATAGGCCACCGGAGGTGGTGGGCCAGGAGTCTGCGGAGGGGGACGTTACCAACCTGGAGGACTTACCCATCCCGGCCGAGTGGCACGTGGAGGGAGGCCCGTCCAGGGAGGAATTCTGCCAGGGCCAGAGGGAGTGCCCTACCCTTGAGGGGCTGAGGCGACAGGCCGAAGCCCAGGCAGCAGGGAACGTTGAAGGGAACTACAGTGTTTACTGGGAGGATGGCCTCCTCTACAGTGAACCCAAGGCACCCCTACATGGATCGTCACGAGCCTTGGTAGTTCCTCAACGTTATCGAGCCTTCCTTTTAGAGTTGGCTCACGCGATACCATTGGCAGGACACCTGGGGCAAGACAAGACCTTCGCCCGTCTTGTCCCACACTTTTATTGGCCTCAGATGAAAGTGTCGTCCGATACCTACTGCCGGACATGTGTGTCTTGCCAAGCCAGTGGGAAAACAGGGGTGAAGCTGAAAGCTCCCCTGGAACCACTTCCTGTCGTTAGCACCCCCTTTGAAAGGGTGGGCATCGACATTGTGGGTCCGTTAGATCCGCCAACATCAGCTGGTCACAGGTTTATCCTGGTCCTGGTGGATCATGCCACACGGTACCCAGAGGCAATCCCTCTGAGGACCATAACAGCACCTGTTGTGGCTAGGGCCCTGATGGGAATCTTTACCCGAGTGGGTTTTCCCAAGGAAGTTGTGTCCGACAGGGGGACCAACTTCATGTCAGCATATATGCGGGCAATGTGGAAGGAGTGTGGAGTGACCTACCGGTTCACAACTCCTTACCACCCCCAGACCAATGGTCTGGTGGAGAGGTTTAATAAAACCTTAAAAGGCATGATCAGAAGTCTGCCTGAGAGCCTGCGGAGGAAATGGGACGTCCTCCTACCCTGTTTACTTTTTTCCTACAGGGAAGTGCCACAGAAGGGAGTGGGCTTCAGCCCCTTCGAGCTTCTGTATGGGCACCCTGTACGCGGACCTCTTAACCTGGTGAGAGACGGATGGGAAAGAACTCCCAGAAAGCTCCCCCAGGATGTGGTGAGCTACATGCTGGCCTTCCGGAGCCAAATGGCTAAGTTGTGGAAGCAAGCTTCTGACAACTTGGAAGCCAGCCAAGCAGTGATGAAGGCGTGGTATGACCACAACGCTCACCCGGTGGAGTTGGAGCCTGGCCAGAAGGTGTGGGTGATCGAACCAGGAGAGCTTAGTGCCCTCCAGGATCGCTGGTCAGGACCCTTTGAGGTGTTGGAGAAGAAGGGTAAGGCTACCTACTTGGTGGACCTGAAGACCCCTCGTCAGCCCCTGCGGGTGCTGCATGCCAACCGCCTCAAACCCCACCACGAGAGGCCCGAAGTCATCTTGATGATGGTGACTGACGGAGGAGAGGACGTGGAAAGCGAACCTCTCCCTGATCTGTTTGCGTCTCAGGAAAAGGATGGGTCGGTGGAGGGAGTGATTCTCTCCCCATCTCTAACTCCTGAACAGCAGGAGGACTGTCGCCAGGTCCTGGGGCAGTACTCTTCGTTGTTCTCCCTTGTCCCGGGTAGGACTCACCTGTGCGTCCATGACGTGGACACAGGAGACAGCCCACCTGTGAAGTCCAAGATCTACCGGATGTCAGACAAGGTGAAGGCCAGCATTCATAGTGAAGTCACTAAGATGCTGGAGCTAGGAGTGATTGAACCTTCTAGCAGCCCCTGGTCCAGTCCGGTGGTGTTAGTACCGAAAGCTGCACCACCGGGTGCCCAACCAGAACTGAGGTTCTGTGTGGACTACCGGGGACTGAATTCAGTGACAAAGACTGATGCACATCCGATCCCTAGGGCGGATGAATTGATTGACCGGCTGGGAGCTGCCCAATATCTAAGTACCTTTGACCTTACTTCAGGGTACTGGCAGATCTCTTTGACTGATGGAGCAAGGGAAAGGTCAGCCTTCTCCACGCCCAATGGCCACTACCAGTTCTGTGTGATGCCCTTTGGGCTCAAGAACGCACCTGCCACGTTTCAGCGCCTGGTAAACCAGATCCTCACCGGAATGGAGAGTTTCTCTGCTGCTTATCTGGATGACATAGCCGTCTTCAGTAACAGCTGGGAGGATCACTTGCGTCACCTGCAAGCTGTTCTCCAGGCCCTGAGACAAGCTGGATTGACGATCAAGGCCAGCAAGTGCCAGATCGGGCAGGGGTCGGTAGTGTACCTTGGACACTTGGTGGGTAGGGGAACGGTGCAGCCCCTCCAGGCGAAGATCGAGGCCATCATGGCCTGGGAACCCCCCAAGACACAGACTGAGGTCCGAGCATTTTTGGGCCTCACGGGATACTATCGCCGCTTCGTGAAGGGGTACGGTACCATCGTAGCCCCTCTCACGGAGCTCACGTCCAAGAAACAACCTCGACGGGTAGTCTGGACGGAGGCTTGTCAGCAAGCCTTTGAGAAATTGAAGAAAGCCATGTGCGAGGCCCCGGTCTTAAGGGCCCCAGACTTTTCCAAGAAGTTCATTGTCCAGACAGATGCATCAGAACATGGCATTGGGGCAGTGTTATCGCAACTCAACGAAGAGGGTCTGGATCAACCCGTGGTCTTCCTATCCAGGAGACTACTTCCCAGGGAACAGAAGTGGAGTGCAATAGAGCGTGAAGCCTTTGCAGTGGTATGGGCTCTGAAGAAGTTGCGGCCATACCTGTTTGGCTCGCACTTCCTGGTTCAGACCGACCACCGACCCCTTCGTTGGCTGATGCAAATGAAGGGGGAGAATCCCAAGTTGTTGAGGTGGTCTATTTCCCTACAGGGGATGGACTTTCAGGTGGAACATCGGCCTGGAGTGGACCACGCCAATGCAGACGGTCTCTCAAGGTATTTCCGCCTTAGTGATGAGAACTCCCAAGGGGTTGGGTAGCTCTCCCCACTTTCAGCTGGGGGGGACGCGTGTTAGACCTGTCAGCCCTTTGGGTGGTCCCTCCTCATCATTATTTATTTTGTCCCACTTTTGCCTCAAACCCTGTTTGAATTTTTCCTTTTTGGGAACCACCAGACTTTTTAGTGTTGCTACAGATTCAGGGAGCCATTTTAGCTACCCCTGAAACTTCTGTCTGAGGGCCTGAAGCACAAAATGGTGGCCTCCTGTGACATCACCAGCATCCACTGGAACCTACCAGCACCTTCCAGAACCTTCCAGGAGATTCCAGAACTGTGTGACAGTGGAAAACGGTTTAGAATGTTGGGAGGATAAGAGAGGCAGTTGGCAGTTGGAGCTGGCAGTTGGCACCTGACTGGTGAGGAGAGAGGAGCACAACAGTGAAGGAGGAAGGAGTGAAGCAGCAGGGGTGGAAACTTGTGCCTGGAGTGGGGTCCATAAACCCACCCTTGATACTTGTCCCTACTGATGGATCCCAGCCTATAGCCCTGTGTGGGAAGAAGTCAGAAGAAAACCATCCTAAGGACCTGGACAGCAGGAACAGGCCTTAGAACCAAGAAAGCAGCAAGATTCTGACCTGAGAACTGGTTTCCCTGGAGCCTGGCGTCGAGTAGCCGAAGACCTGGAGCCCGAGGTGGGGAAGCGGCGCTGACTGAGGTAGCAGACGTCGTACCCGGAGCCGCCTGAGGTCGTAAGAGGGCGCCGGCGGAGGTCGAGAGGAATACCAAGGGTCGAGAAGGAAGTGAACCGAGGTCGAGCGAGCGGCGTCATCGGAGGAGTGAAGTCCGCCCTCCGGAGTCGTCGGAGACCGAGGTAGAGGAGCACCGGAGGTCGGGAGTGAGGATCGCACTCCGGAGTCGCCCGGAGCCTGTGAGGAGGAGCACCGGAGGTCGGGGGTGAGGATCGCACCCCGGAGTCGCCGGAAGTCGACATCGAGGCCAGGTCGGCCGACGTCATCGGAGCCGAGAGCGCCATCGGACCGGAGCCGCCCGAAGACGACATCGTGAAGAGACTGCCCGACGCCGTCGAATCGGAGGTCGAGATCGAACCGAGGCCACCGACGTCGGACCGGAGCCGCCTGCCGGCGTCGTCAAAGAACTGACATTGTGCCGAGGCCGCCGAGACCGAACCGGAACCGCCTCACGGCGTCGACACGACTCCAGCGGCGTCGGAACATCAGAAAAGGGCAGTAAGTGGAGTAGAGGGCGCCTAAGGCCCTGTGGAGACCTGAGAGACTACTCTAAGGGGCTAGGGAGGTGCTGAAACCCACCTGACTGTGCCTGGGGTGAACTGGGACTAACCTAGAGAGGTTGTGTGGAGAAGGAAAGCCAGGGCATTGGTATTCCCCCCTTTGATCTACCTCAGTTTAGGCCTCAGCCTTTGCCTCAGCCAGGGAGTAGAACCCCCCCCCAAGCCTTCCACAACCCTACAAGCTGTGCCTGGGCCAAATCAGCCCTTAAGAATTGAAGTGTCATCTGATTCACGAAGTGTACTGTATACTTCTAATTATCTATTGGGGATACTGTATTTATTAAGTTCTTATCTATTTATTGCTGCACTGAATTTATAGGTCCACAGGACTTGTTGGTGTACCGTATTTATTGGTTCAGTATCTAATGCCTCAGAATATTTAATTGCCTGTATTACCTGCACTTATATTTATGTCCCTTGTATTTATGATCATCCCTATTTATTGAATCTCCAGACAGTATTTATTTGACCTGCACTATTTAAATTTGTATATTGTGATTGTCTTATTTATTTTTCCAATCAGCAACTGAGAGAAAAAGATAAAGAAGATATTTTCATAATTTTTACGGTGTAGAGTCGTTTTTGGAACGGATGCACACATGGTTATTGTATGGGTATATTGTATGCTTAGCACGGTGCCTGTTTCCTGACCACTCGAGCCAAGCTACCACAGTGTGTTCGGGGAGTCCATCACCACCCTGCGGAGTGGGAGTGGGCTGTTTCCAACAATGGTCCCCTAGGGCCATTCGGTTTGATGTGATTTGAGTCACAGCCATTGCCAACACATGCCTCATATACAACTAAAGGCAAATGGCAAATTGTCTAACTTTCTTAAAATAGTTAAGCTATACCAAAGGGGATGATGGACGGAGCGTTTGAGCTATTCAAACACTCACCCCCAGTCAACTGATCTGGGTTTAGTCCATCATCATTCTTTGGCTCACTCCACGGCCATATACAAATCAGTCTGATCCTGTGCCTCATGGGAACAGTCCAGCCCGAACTGCCAAGCCATGTCTTCCCTGGTCCGGAAACAAGCATCCTAGAACTGGTTTCAGGTTCATAACCCTCCTCAGCCAGGCTATCTTGAATCCAGTGGCAAAGTGAGCAAGGGACCCATGTCTGGGCATACCCTGCCAATTTAGGGCGAACAAAGCGATACCAAAGGGGATGATGGACGGAGCAATTGAGCTAATCAACCACTCACCCCCAGTCAACTGATCTGGGTTTAATCCATCATCATTCTTTAGCTTCCTCCACCACCCCAGTTCAGACAGGGCCATATGCAAATCAGTCTGACCCTGTGCCTCATGGGAACAGTCCAGCCCGAACTGCCAAGCCATGTCTTCCCTGGACTGGAAACAAGCATCCTGGGACCGGTTTCGGGTTCATAACCCTCCTCAGTCAGGCTATCTTGAATCCAGTGGCAAAGTGAACAAGGGAACCACGTCTGGGCATACCCTGCCAACTTAGGGCGAACAAAGCGATACCAAAGGGGATGATGGACGGAGCGTTTGAGCTAATCAAACACTCACCCCCAGTCAACTGATATGGGTTTAATCCATCATCATTCTTTAGCTCACTCCACCACACCAGTTCAGACATGGCCATATGCAAATCAGTCTTACCCTGTGCCTCATGGGAACAGTCCAGCCCGAACTTCCAAGCCATGTCTTCCCTGGACCTTAAACAAGCATCCTGGGACCGGTTTCAGGCTCATAACCCTCCTCAGCCAGGCTATCTTGAATCCAGTGGCAAAGTGAGCAAGGGACCCACGTCTGGGCATAGCCTGCCAACTTAGAGCAAACAAAGCGATGCCAAAGGGGATGATGGACGGAGCATTTGAGCTAATCAAACACTCACCCCCAGTCAACTGACCTGGGTTTAATTCATCATCATTCTTTAGCTCACTCCACCAACCCAGTTCAGACATGGCCATATGCAAATCAGTCTGACCCTGTGCCTCATGGGAACAGTCCAGCCCGAACTGCCAAGCCATGTCTTCCCTGGACCGGAAACAAGCATCCTGGGACCGGTTTCGGGTTCATAACCCTCCTCAGCCAGGCTATCTTGAATCCAGTGGCAAAGTGAGCAAGGGACCCACGTCTGGGCATACCCTGGCAACTTAGGACGAACAAAGTGATACCAAAGGGGATGATGGACGGAGCGTTTGAGCTAATCAAACACTCACCCCCAGTCAACTGATCTGGGTTTAAAACAGCATCATTCTTTAGCTCACTCCACCACCCCAGTTCAGACATGGCTATATGCAAATCAGTCTAACCCTGTGCCTCATGGGAACAGTCCAGCTCAAACTGCCAAGCCGTATCTTCCCTGGACCGGAAACAATCATCCTGGGACCGGTTTCGGGCTCATAACCCTCCTCAGCCACGCTATCTTGAGTCCAGTGGCAAAGTGAGCAAGGGACCCACGTCTGGGCATACCCTGCCAACTTAGGGCGAAATGAGCGATACCAAAGGGGATGATGGACGGAGCGTTTGAGCTAATCAAACACTCACCCCCAGTCAACTGATCTGGGTTAAATCCATCATCATTGTTTAGCTCACTCCACCACCCCAGTTCAGACATGGCCATATGCAAATCAGTCTGACCCTGTGCCTCATGGGAACAGTCCAGCCCGAACTGCCAAGCCATGTCTTCCCTGGACCGTAAACAAGCATCCTGGGACCGGTTTCGGGTTCAAACCCTCCTCAGCCAGGCTATCTTACACTGGGGTGAGTGTATGACATTGTTCTGCATTCTGTCCATCAACTGTTGTTTTTGCATTTGTCACCCCGAGTGGGACGGGTATGCTCAGACGTGAGTTCCGTGCTCTCCATGCCACTGGAATCAAGCTATCCTGGCTGAAGAGGGGTGAAACCCCGAAACCAGTCCTAGGATGCTTGGTTCCAGTCCAGGAAGGACATGGCTTGGCAGTTGGGGCTGGACTGTTCCCATGAGGCACAGGGTCAAGACTGATTTGCATATGGCTCGGTTCAAACTGGAATGGCGAGCAAAAAGACGATGGATTTGGGCCCAGATCTCTGTACTGGGGTGAATGTATGACATTGTTCTGCATTCTGTCCATCAACTGTTGTTTCTGCATTTGTCACCCCGAGTGGGACGGGTATGCTCAGACGTGAGTCCCGTGCTCTCCATGCCACTGGAATCAAGCTATCCTGGCTGAAGAGGGGTGAAACCCCGAAACTGGTCCTAGGATGCTTGGTTCCAGTCCAGGAAGGACCTGGCTTGGCAGTTCGGGCTGGACTGTTCCCATGAGGCACAGGATCAAGACTGATTTGCATATGGCTCAGTTCAACCTGGAGTTTGCATGGTGAGCAAAAATACGATGAATTTGGGCCCAGATCTCTGTTCTGAGGTGAATGTATGACATTGTTTTGCATTCTGTCCATCAACTTTTGTTTTTGCATTTGAAAATAATTAAGGCAGGATAAAAACAGCACAACACACCAGTTCTTTTTTTTTCCTTTTGAATAATTTCCTAGTAAAAACTAAACAGACACTTTGTGTGGAAAAATAAAAATAAATTACCTCTCATTAATGAGGAAGGAATTATGCACCATGGTGTGCAAGTATTCTCTCTCTTGCTAAACAAATTAATTTAGGCATGCTAGCTCAGTTGGTGCCCCGGTTGTACATGTTAGTCATACTTTGCTACACTCTGCAGTCTGCAGCTGGGGAAGCTGTTATAGACAAATAACGTATTCTGGTGGTCCTGCTCTTCTCCAAAATGCCTTTCAATTTTACCCTGACTACAAGGCAGATGAATAATATGAATGATACAAGTCATGTATAAAAGAAATTAATCATGCAGACATCTTGTCTGCCATAAGTAGACGATGTGGAAAGCGATATACTGCAGTACAGGTAAAGGACTAAAGAACGGGATATAGCTTTGGGATGTTCATCACAGGCTACCCCATCTGAAAAAGTCAAGCAATTATCCATTCATCATTGCATTGTTCTTCTAGTATTCTTAATCTTTTCCCTTGGCTTTGATACACACCATTTAATTTTTAAATGTTCTCATCCAGTCTTTCACCATTGAAAACCATCCATCAATATATATCCAATCCATCCACCCAAACATGACTCTCAATGACCCTTCACCAACATCCATTTACCCGCCCATGCATCCTTTCACCCATTTACCCATTCACCCATCCTGCTTTGCTTTTAACTCGCCGAGCATTCCTTTCACCCACCCAGGCAGGTGTCCTTTCATCTATACCCTTTTACCTACCCAGGCAGGCATCCTTTCACCCATATACCTTTTCATCCATTTTTCACTCACCTATGCATCCTATCACCCACCTATATGCATCCTTTCACTCACACATCATTTCACTCATATTACATACATTTCACCCATCCTTTCTCATCCCATCCTTTTTTCCTTTTCCATCGACCCATCATAGTTAAAGTTAATTTTGAACCTTTGTCTGCTGAGTTGCAGATAGAAGAGGCCATTAACTACACAGCCCCCACTGTATCTGCTAAAGCAATCAGACTGTTCACCAGTCTGTGCACTTGCAATGAGTAAATTAATTAATTGACAATAAACAAGCAGTGTGACTTACCACTGCCCGTTCCTGCCACTACAGGAACCCCACCTTTGATCACCGCTGCCACTCTCACTACTCCTACACAATACATCAATATATTTTGTTTACAGTATCTTCTATTAATATCTCATTGAGCATTTTGTTGGCTGGCAATGTTCCAAAGCCAGATAGTCAAGTCAACCAAAACATTTTTGTAATGGAGGGGCAGTGCTATAAGGAATCTGAGTTATTGAAGGGCAATGAAGCGGTGCAATTATTGTCCATGAAAGAGGTAGGGTCCTGGGGGCATATTAACAAGGCGGCGATATGAAATTATCACCGCTTTTGCGTCCGTTTTCGGGCGAAAAGCGGCGATAATTTAATCGCCTTATCAGCAAAGACACGCTATCGCGTGTCTTGCTGACTTAGCGCCCGTTTGCAGCACGCCTCCGATCGCATCGCTAATGAGATGCAAAGGAGGCGTACCTGACAAGACTCCCTTGGGAAAATATCGCGAAGGCAGTTTCGCGATATTAACAAGGAAGGGTAGCGATTTTTTAAATCGCGTTAAGTATACCTTAACGCAGGAATTTCACGTCTGTTAAATTCCTGACTAAGGCATACTTAACATGGGGGGTGGATTTTGTGGCTAAGACCACAGGCCCTATCATCTAGGATATCGCCGTTTTCCACCATGGAAAACGACGATATCCCAACTATCTCTGGAATTTTTATCGCCTCGGCGATGCGCGTTGTTAATAACGCGCAAACCGGGCGATAAATTCCAGAGATAGCCGGTGATAAATATGCAAACGATAAGCGCGCTTTGAGATATTTATCGCCGGCCCTTGTCAATGTGCCCCTCAGTTGGCAAATGCAATGAGGTCATCCTCATACGTCCAGCCATGCTGCGCTGTCATCAACTGCTGGTATACTATGATAATTTTACATGCACAACATTGGGGGTCAACCATGACCATGGCCACTCTCTCGTTATACTGTTTAAGCATCAGCAAGAAAAAGAAAAGCTTCTCGGTAAACATGCATAGAATACTTTACTTTGGCTTGCAATGTTCACAGTAGATTACCGATCTAAAATGGGTTTGCAGTACCACCAGTCCACAAGATATATAAGGAGAGAGGGAAAGCTTTCTGAAAACAGAGGAAAACAAACTACAGACAGATTAGTACACACAGTTTTAAATCAAGTACACAAAGTTGATATATGTATAAAATTAGTAGATAGGATAATGCAGGGATAAGAATAATTTAGGAAAGAAAACAAAGAGGAGTTGGAAAAAAGATGGGAGCTAGGCACAGTAAAATGAAAAATAATTCTAAATGTGGAGCGGTAAAAGTTAGGGAAATAAAATTTAATAACATTAATAACAGGAGGACGTACTGGGGCTAGGTGAGCCATCTCTAGCAGCGCTTGTGGAGGCACCTCGGTGGTTCCAGGCCCAGCCCTCTTCTTACCCCTTAAAAGAAAAGAAAATAAAAAAATATTAGTGGAACAGTCACTAATTGCCCCAAAATTATATTGACAGGGAAAGGTAAACACAGTAACATTGAACTTTTTTAAATCAGATCTCCTTTAGTACTAATATTGTGGACGTATTCCTAATTTCCTAAACCTAACCTTATTCCAAATTTCCTAAACTAAATTTTAGAACTACTAATAAATTGCACCAAACCCCCTTTGACAGTCTACATTTTTTTCATTGCATAGATGCATGCATACTAAATATCACTGGGAAATGGCTTGGGTTGGGACTGTATGAGCTATTAGAAAGAAAGGCACAAAGAAGTGAGAGAATGTGCTAACTCACTGATAACTACTATCTTAGTTGCAGGACAGAGGCGTCTCTGTATGACTTCTTAAATAATCAGCCCAAGTGAGCACCAATGAGTAGGATTAGGTAGCACCACTGAGCAGCTGTCAAGATGATGTATTACATAATATTTGTAACATAAACTTAACTTACTTGAACTTAAGCAGCCTGCTTGCTATTTGGGAAAAAATATATTAGCATAGAATAGAAAAAATGAATAATTATTACTTATCGAGCCCCGCAGCCTCCACACCCAGAAGGTCGAACAGGTCCTGTTCCCTATCCAGGATGTCAACCCACAGGTGTGTGAGCTTTTGTTGGGTGCGCCAGACCCCAGAGCTGCGGCACACAGTTTGGCGCACCCTCTCTCAGATCTGCCGATTCTCTCAAAGGCCGTACCCACTGCCAGGCCTGCACATAAAAAACTAGTGCAGCCACCTCCACCTCTGAAAAAATCAAGAAGTGTTTCAGCTAAAGTGGGAAGATTAGCTCTTGAGGCTACTTATACCTCTATCTCTGACCAATATAGCTTTTTGAAGGCATTTTTGATGGGAAGGATGTAGGAGCTGTGTGGGGCTATAATTCAGGAGCCCCAATGTAATCTTGCATCTCTTCGATATACATAAGCAAAGAAATTCTTACTGAGTGGCCTGCTAGCATGACATCCTGGAGGGCTGTAGTATAATGTTCAAGTTCTGGGGTAGACCAAAGCTGTCTCCATTAAAGCAATGGGCGAAGTCTGGCTTCGTCCTGGAGGCTTCTTAGACCCAAATCCGTTAAAAGTGGAACCAAAGGTGTACTGGGAGGAAGGGAAACCAGTTTACAGAGAAATTTGTTTTCGGTAGATGTGAGTGTGTCAATATTTGTGTGACCCCATAGCTCAACCCCGTGTAATGCTGACCCTAGTGCCCTGGCTTCATATAAGTGGATGGCAGGCTGAATAGGGTTAGTGTAAGAGGCTTTGTACTCTTTATGAATTGCTCTTGTTATTTGCTTGAGTTTTAAAGCAGCTTTAGTCAGATGTTTCTTCCAAGACATGTTGCTATTGAATGTGATGCCCAGGTAGGTAAAACTGTGAACGGTTTCAAGGGTCTTCCCCCCAAGGGATAAACCCTTTTTATAAAATTCATGGGGATTAAACATCATTAGCTTTGTTATATCTATTTTGATCTCCAGCCCTCTTGAGGCACATAGCTCCTCAAACCTTACCAAGAGCTTATGAAGGCCATTTGGGGTCTTGGAGACCAGCAGGGTATCGTCTGTGAATAAAGGTACTGGGGTTTTAACATGAGTTGGAGAGGGTGTGGTGCGTCTGCATTGATTTGTGTTAAAAAAAGGTACAATGTAATTTACATATAGTGAAGAAAGGGTAGGGGCCAGCACGCAGCCCTGGTGTACACCTCTGCTGACTGCGATCTTGTCTGTCAGCTCATCCTGACTCCCCCATCTTATATGTGCAAAATTCTCCTCATGGAGACAAGTGACCAGTGACAATAAATGTGGTGGCATTTTCATGTCACTGAGTACTTGCTAAAGATTGGAGCAAGGAACTTGGTCACAAGCTGAGCGTAAGTCGACAAAAGCGACATATAGGTTACGCTTGCCTATGAACATTGTGCACCAATAAATCATCAAAAACCAAAACGCTTTGTCTATTGTAGAGACTTTAGATCGAAATCTTGCCTGAAAAGGACAGAGTATGAGCATACCGGACATCCAGTCTTGGATTTTGTCAAGAACACATCGGCAAAAAAATTCTTGAATGCAGTTGATGAGACTTATAGGCCAATAGTTAGTTGGGGCAGACCGATCTCCTTTCTTGTGCACAGGAATCACAGTGGCACCTTTCCAAGACTATGGGATAGGACCCAACGCAACCATAGCATTAGTAATGAACATGATATATTGTGCCCATGCTTCTTTGTCTGATTAAAGACATCAGCCGGAACACCATCCGGGTCAGCAGCACTGCCCTTAGCAGTGGGCTCCAGAGATTGTGCAACATCTGAAACGTCAAACAAAGCTTCCGGAGGTAAGTGATAAGATGGGGGAAATTATATTGAGAAGAAGTATTTGGAAAAGCTTTTAGGCTAGTAGCAGCATATAGGTTCCCAAAATGCTCTACCCACGTTAAGGGAGCTACATTGTTTGCTGGGCCAAGAGCGCCTGTAGAGCCCCTGCGAGCAACTATCTCCCAGACCAAGGTAAGATCTCTTTCTGCATAAGCTACATTGAGGGTGGATCCTTCTCTGGTCGTTCCAATTCCTTTTAGCTTTTGCAATATCTAGTTTGTAAGCTTTATGAGTCAGGGAAATACTAGACAAAATCTCTATTTTTGATAGCCCTGGCTAAAAGTCTTTGGTACTTACGACACTCCGCACCAAACCAAGGATTTGACTTAATCACTATTGGTTTAGAACGTATCAGATATGTAAAATATCCTGATATGCAGTCAAACAAGGCTGCATGATTTATAATCAGCCGATCATGTGAGTCCAGTTGCCCACCCTCTATCATTGACATGGTGCCATTAAAATTAACAGTGACAGAAAAAATTGTCTCAGGGCGATTAACTACTTGGTTCCATTTTAGATGCTGTTTATAAAAAGTCATTCTGATATCCCTAGAAGGAAGGATGGGGACAGACACAAAGGGAATAGTAGAGTAGAGTCCCTTCAAAGACAAGGAAAGAGGATTGTGGTCACTCTCACTTCTTTCAAGAGTGTGCATGTTGTTGACGCAAGACCACAGCCTGAGAGCAATCAGGATGTAGTTGATCCTACTAGTATGAAATGGTTTCTTCAAGGTGTGGGCACCAATCCGATCTGATTTTGTATGCTTGTTCGTAGCCCTAAGGTCATATTTTGCACTTAAGGCCTGAAGCTGGAGAGCAGTCTGTAACCATCTATGAATAGGAGGAATAGCTAATCGAGGATTTGACCAGGCTTTATCTTCATTGCAAAACAAGCAGACCCCATCAATATCTAGTAGTTTGAAAGTTGAACTAAAAATACCCACTATTAAGAGATTAACATTGGAGGGATGAATGCAGAAGCCCTTGGATTTTTCAAGATTGAGCCCTACCTCTAGTCCCTCTAACATAGATGCTGTTAAGGGTATTTTAAGCTTCTTGTTGCAGCTAATTTTAATAGCCAAGATGTCGGGTGAACCGGAGTGAAGTTGTCGTATGGCACAATTGAGGGAGGCTCTAACCCCAGAGTTAGACCTCCAGAGGGTCTTTCCCATTGGCTGGGAATGGCTGGGATGAAGAACTTGAGAAAATCAAGCCTATGAATTGGCTCTTGGGACCATGGGGCATATTTATAAGCCCCTTGTGCCACCGGTGCATCACTTTTTGTGACACACCGGTGGCCCAGTGTGGTGCTTTATATTTACAAGGACACTAAAAGCCATCCTGCGTGGCATTTCATACCCTTGTAAATATGGCCCCTTTTCATGCAGCACTTTGCATGAAAGGGGTGATCCATGGGTGTTGCTGTAGGTGTTCCTACGCAACACCAGTGAATTCTAAAAACATTCCCAGATTTACAACGTTACGTGATCCTGGGAATGCGTCAGAATCCTACACCTCCCCAGCAGAGGCATAAAGGAGGCGCAACGAGGAGAAATACTTTTATTTCTCCTCGGTTTCTTTCTCTTTCTATGAGTGCTGCATTCTGCACAACACATAGAAAGAAGAAAACACCTCTTGTGATTGTTTTTGTGCAGGAAGGTGTCTCTTCCTGCACAAAAACAATCATGTTGCAACCAAAATCGTGGTGCAATCATCCCTACAATGCAGGCACCCTTGTACCATAGTGCAAGGCTGCCTGCATTGGCGCATGGCAGTCAATTGTGCGCCAGAGCAGGGGAAAGCTCAGGGATACATCATATTATTGTAAATATGATGTATCCCTTTGCTCAAAAAGTAATGCAGCATGGCACAGCCAAATGGCTTGCAGCACCGCGATGCATTTCTTCATTGTAAATATGGCCCCATGTTTCTTGAAAGAGACATGGGTCTTGGTCATCCACAAGGGTGGTCCAATCAGGCAATAAGAGCTTAGATCTGAGTCCCGCAACATTCCATGAAATCAGGGATAGATTATTAATGACCAATTGTTCAGAGGCCATATCAGAGGGGGTAGGACTTGCAGGTATATGCGTGTGAAACATGTGGGAGGATGTAGGCATATTCATAGGAGTTGCATCAGGCAGATTTATTTATGCAGAACCAAATAAGGAATGTCCAGGAGATTGTCAATTACCAAAAGAAGATGCATTGAAGTCAGCAGATATTCTTGTGCAAGACATCAGAAAAAGTAAGCGTACTCATGGAAAGTGTGTAGGACTGATTTAAATATGTAGGCGAAGAAAGTTGAAGCTTACCAAGAGAAGGTACATTAGCGTCAACAATGGTAGAAACTATTGGATTAGTGTTTGGTTTGAATAAGGAAGCTACAGGACAAAGGCTAGAGGAAAAGACTGACGTGCTATTGTCCTCATCTGTATGGACACAACGACTACTGGCTGAAGATATCTGAGTCAGGTATAGGTGTGAAATCTGTGTGAGTCAATAGATACGATTGAGGGATGATGTATGGATTCCTGTGTTTGAGTGAGCTTGTGAACTGGTGTATTTAAACTAGAGGCTAGATGAGCCTGGGGGAAGGTCGTGTGGTCCAGGTCAACTAAATTGTTTGCCAGGTCAGGGGTGGACATGATTAATTCTATGTTGTCAAGACCAGAGCTAATACGTCCTGTTCTTTTGGCACTAATAATGTCATCACGGATGAGAGATCGACAACACCGTACATGGCAAATCCAGTGGATGGCCTTGTTTTTGAGAGAGTCTTCTGATTTTGTAGGTGAGTGGTCGGTCAATTTGGGAATGGTAATCATAGAAATATAGCCATGAGTCAAAGACTTATTTCTAGCTTGATATGAGTTATTCGTCTGTTCATGCCTGTGCACTCCTAAATGTGCACGTGCATGGGTCAAATTACATGAATTGTCTCTTTGAGGTAGAATCTGAGTAACAGGTATATTGATGTTCTGTCTTATAGGTAAGTGTGCTCTCTAAACTGAAATCCTAGGCTAAAAATTCTCAAGGAAAAGGGTTTTGCTTTTGTTTTTTGAGGTGGAGGTCCATGGAAAGGTTTAGGATTTGAATGGAGATTTAAATCAACTGCATTCCTGCATGAGCCTAATAACTGATTAACTGTGCAAGTAAACTAGGAGAGCAAGGATTTTAAAATGCTCACGTCCTCTTTCAAAGATTGGAAAAGTGAGACATAGAAAGCCTCATTGGCAATAAAGCATCCTGTCCCTGCCAGGTCACTGTGTTTCTTTTCAGAGTTAGAGTTACTATCATGATCATGAATCCCTACAGTTCATTGATCCTTCTGCAGCTCGGGCAATAAATCAAAGCGATTGTTGCAGGGAAAACCCTCAGAGACATCTGTAAGGGTAGCAGCAGATGTGGGTCATAGTGCAATCTGGGCCGCAAAAGGCAATTTGTGGGGCTGCTCCCTAGCATTTAAAAACATTCTAGGTATTTTGCCTTGGTTTGCTGCTGCGTGGGAAGTAGAAGGGCTTGTAGCACTGGGGAGGGGAGCAGTAGGGTTCACGACTAGTATCTGGTCACATTCCACCAATAGGTTGTCAAACCTGTTGATAATACAATTATCACCAGGCGATTTTTTTGTTTTTTTAGAATTCTTAGTTCTGACAACCCCAGCACCCCCCACCGTGGCCTTGCATTTTTCCATGTAGAACTACCAGCGGAGAAATAACAATAACATTCAGAATCACTAAGATATAAGGTATAGATGCCACAGGAGACAGATGAGCAGCAAGTGAAATAGGCACAATTGAGAAAAATAGTCACAGATTTTTTAGTTCAGTGTATTAATCTAAACGTAAATACCTGGTCTATCGTGCTAACATGCTCTCGAAAGCCCGCCTGTAAGGGAGTAAGAATGTCCTGGTCCTTGATCCATTCTTGATCCTTTCCTAACACCAGTCGTGCAATTACTTTTTTTATGGAGGCAATTAGGCTATAGGCCTGTAATTTTCTAGTCTGGCGGACTGTGGTCCTAGGCAAGGGCAGCATGTATGCTGCCTTTGTTGCTCACAGGTCAGCATTCGATCTGGTCTCTCAGAGCAAACTCTGGGCCGTGCTCCAGGAGTTAGGGATGCCGCCTGAACTGCTATCCCTCATAGCTCGACTTCATGAGGACAACTTTACCCAAATATGTTGGGGAATGCAGGGAAATGTTACCACGCCCTTCACTGTTGTGAAAGGTGTGAGCCAAGGTAGTGTCCTGGCCCCTACATTATTTTTGCTTTTTATAAATGGTATCGCCAAGCATCTAACATCCATCCCCACTGACACCCCAGCTCTTGCAGGTATTAAAATTCCCATTTTAATGCTCGCCGATGATACGTTAATCATTTCCAAAACCCTGAGTGGCTTACAGCGAGCATTACACCTTTTTGAAAAGTTCTGCACCATTCGGGGTTTGGAAATTAATGTCTCTAAAACCAAGTTTATGGCATTCAATCCACATAGAGCATTTAAATGAGTCATACTTTAAGACAACCGACCATTGGAACAAGTCAGCACCTTCACATACTTGGGTGTGACTATACAAAAAGACATGTGATGGGGTTGCCAGATAGATGCTGCCACCTTGAAGCATCGACAGCTGTCAGGTATCTTACAAAAAGAGTTCAATGCTTCCCTGACAGTCAATTAGCCCTGCCTTACAAATATATGATATGAAAGTGGTGAGTTCGGTGTTATATGGGGCAGAACTCTGGGATTTTGAGAATATGCCCCAGCTCACTATTGCTGAAAATCGTTTTCTGCGTAACATCACAGCTCCCACAAAGCATCCCGACATTGCCATTGCTGCTTGACCTTGGCAGTAAAGCTCTGGTTGATTGTGCCAGGCTGCATCCTATTCTGCATTGGCGCAGAATCTGGAGCACACCAGAACTGTTAACATACGCTGAAGGCCTTAGGGATATAATTAAAGCAGACTCTTTTTATAAGATCAGCTGGCTATGTGGAATAATAAGAGCATTGCTGACATACGTGGGTGTGCTAAACTTATGGGAAAACCCAACGAACATCCTATTGCCATCAAATGAGAGTGTAAAAGAAAGATACTGGGATATGGTGTATCACAATAATTACAACAAATGTGATAGCTCTTCCCTAACAGAGACTTACTTGGCAGTGAAACCCCGGCCTAATTTGGAGAAATACTGGGGCATCATATCCAAACCCCATGACCGGAAGTTGTATTTCCAATTTAGAGTGGGGTCACTGCCCTTGAGATCTTTTACGGCTAAATGGGCAAGCCAGGGTGATAGTAAAAGCCTTTTTCTGAGACGTGTGAAGAGTCATATGCCCACGTCCTTTTTGTGTACCCACTTTTCAAATTTCTGGGCACTAGAACATGCAGTATTGCACTGAGAATATTGTATAATGATACCCTTCCTTGCATTGCAAAAGCTGTAGCTAAGTACCTGAGTTGGACGTGGGCTATAAGATCATGCTCTCTCCCCACTATCTGATTTATAAATGGCTAGCACATGTGTCTGAACTTTTCTTTTACTGAATTAATGTGTGTCTTTTTCCACTAGCATTTTTAACTAGAGATTAACTTTTTAATCTACAGATTTGAATGATCCAATATTTTACCAAATGCATTGTTCTTGTTGTTTATTTAGATTTTAACTGAACTCCTGTTTGTTGTACATATAATGATTATTGTATACAATTTTTAAACTCATTGTATCTAAGGTTTATGATCAAAAATGAGCTTTTATTCGATGTATATTGCTTTTATGACATTAATTTGTCGAATAAAGCTTATTGGACAAATATATATATATATATATACATATATACATATATATACATATACACGGTCGCCAGTAGGTAGTTATAGTTAGAACCTAGTTTCCATAGGAAAAGCATTTTTTGATTTACTAATAACTTTGGCGTCGTTTAACGAATCTTTGTGAAATTCTCCCAAAAAAGTCTATCCAGGTCAGCTCCTCTCCTGAAAGTTTGGGGGTGATTCGTGAAGTGGGGCTGAGAAAAAAGGGGGTCCCAAAACGTGTTTTCCCCATGTTAATTTCCATAGGAAAGTTTGCGACGAGCTACAGCCCGAACTGCTGAACGGAATTACCCCAAATTTGGCAGAAAGGTAGAGCTTGGCTCAGAAAGCGACCTTTTTTTAAATGGTGTAAATCCGTTCAGTAGTTTTTTGAGAAATTCAAAAAATAATAGTAAAAAAAATCAATTTCCCAGAGGAAACTTTGTGCAAGGCTACAGCTGAAACTGCTGAATGGAATTACCCTAAATTTGGCACAAAGGTAGTGCGTGGGTTAGAAAGCGACCTTTTTTTAAAATGGTGTAAATCCGTTCAGTAGTTACTGAGAAGTTAGAAAAATAAAAGTTTCGATATCTGGGTGGAGCCTACGTGCCATGCACAAGCTTCACTGTGATTGGCTTCCAACGCTCCAAACCAGGAAGTGTTGGCAGCCATCTTGTTTGTCGATAGAAGCAGTCGCCAGAAAACAGAGAAACAAAGGTAGAAAACAAGAGAAGGGGGCAGGGTAGATACACCATGACCCCCTAGGCCTGCTCAGGGGGTCCCAGAAGGAACCCCAGGGCCCATAAAAATAAAAAAAAATAAAAAAAAGAAATTGGCGCAATTCGCGCTGGGGTCGCGGGTTCCTGTGTTATATTTTAATGAGACCCCGTGGGTGGGCTAGGTCTTGGAGGAATTTTTTTAGAAAAAATAGAGGGGGCTCGCTGGGGCTGCGGGGGCCCGCTGGGGTCTGTGCAGTGCCGGGGCTCGCTGGCGTCCCCACAGCGCCGGGGCTGTACTCATGTTGGGAGGGGTGTTGCACGGCTTCTCTCCTGGAGCCCTCCATGTGTTTATAACTTTTCACAGGTTCCTGCGTTTTATTTTCATGAGATCCCGGGGTGGGCTAGTTCTCGGGGAATTAAAAAAAAATTGCGGGGGCTCGCTGGGGCTGCGGGGGCCCGCTGGAGTCCCCGCAGACTTGGGGCTTTACTCATGTTGGGAGGGGTATGGCGTGGGCCCTCTCCTGGAGTCCTCCATGTGCTTATAACTTTGGCGTCGGTTGACGAATGTTTACGAAATTTTCCAAAAAGTTTTTCTGTTTTGATCAGCTCTCATCCTGAAAGTTTAGGGGTGATTGGTCAAGGGGGAGTTGAGAAAAAGGGGAGTCCCAAAACATTTTTTCTCAATGCATTTTCCATACGAAAGTTTAGACAAGGCTACATGTGAAACTGCTGAACGGAATTACGCCAAATTTGGCAGGGGGAAAGGTCTTGGTCCAGAAAGCGCGCTTTTGTAGAAATGGTGTAAATCCGTTCAGTAGAGTTTTGAGATATTAAAGGAAAAAAATATATATATCTGGTCGGTGCCTAACTGCTGAGCACAAGCTTGCATCTGATTGGTTGCTGACACTTGTTCAAACCAGGAAGTGTTAGCAGTCATCTTGTGCCTCGCATCGAGTGAAAATATGAAAGAAAGGTTCCGGGGCAATTTAATATAGCGGAGCTCTGTTTAATGATGATTTGGACGCAGTTAAAGTTTTAGATTTATTAACAATAAAGAAGAAACAGGTGAGCGCCAGGCAGTACGACTTCCACTCCAGGACAGCAGTAGGAAGATAACCCTTTCACGCTTCTTGTGCCCAACATCACCACTTCGCAGTTATGCCATTAGAAGCCAGTACATCGGCTCGCAGCTCTCTACCTTTGCGAGCTAGTTCTCTGCTGTGCCTGTACCTCTGCGAGCTACTACGCTGCTGTTCCTTTGGGAGTGGACGGCTCGTAGTTCTGAGTCGAGCGGACATGCAGCAGTTGTCCCTCTGCGAGCCTGGGTGCAAACTGTTCATAAGTCACACTACATAAGCATTGAAAAGCCATTTTGTGATTCAGTCCGTCAGCTGGCATCTGTCCGAGGCATTTCTGAAAACATACTGGAGTTCTTTCTGTGAGAGATACCCCTTTCACGCTGCCTCTCCCCACATCAGCAGGTAACACACCCTCTTCCAACATTACCAACATACCCCCAACAACCTTCTTGGGCCCGGAAGTGTCCCTGTGTGGTTGGACAAACAAGAATCTTAGTCATGTATAGATTTACATATAAAACATTTTATTTGAACAAAACAACAAAAAATAAAACTATGTACAGCCGTGGTGTGTCATCGCTGGTCCATTTGTGATTCACAGCCTGCAAGACAAAAAGAAAGATAAGATGGTGCGTCATGCGTCCAGCAAAGGAGTTAGAGAAAGAGAGAGAGAGAGAGAGAAGAAGAGAGAAAGAGTGAGAGAGAGGAAGATAGAGAAAGAGAGAAAGAGTGAGAGAGAGAAAGAGTAAGATACAAAGAAGAGAAGAAGAGAAACAGTGTGAGAGAGAGGAACAGAGAGAGAGAAAGAGTGAAAGAGAAGAAGAGAGAAAGAGTGAGCTACAAGGAAGAGAGAAACAGTGTGAGAGAGAGGAAGATAGTGAAAGAGAGAGAAAGAGAGAAAGAATGAGCTACAAGGAAGAGAGAAACAGTGTGAGAGAGAGGAAGATAGTGAAAGAGAGAGAAAGAGAGAAAGAATGAGATACAAGGAAGAGAGAAAGAGAGAATCAGTGAGAGAGGAAGAGAGAGAGAAAGAGTGAGAGAGAGGAAGAGAGAGAAAGACTGAGAGAGGAAGAGAGAAAGAATCTTAGTCGTGTATAGATTTACATATAAAACATTTTATTTAAACAAAACAACAAAAAATAAAACTATGTACGGCCGTGGTGTGTCATCGCTGGTCCATTTGTGATTCACAGCCTGCAAGACAAAAAGAAAGATAAGATGGTGCGTCATGCGTCCAGCAAAGGAGTTAGAGAGAGAGAGAGAGAGAGAGAGAGAGGAAGAGAGAAAGAGTGAGAGAGAGGAAGATAGAGAAAGAGAGAAAGAGTGAGAGAGAAAGAGTAAGATACAAAGAAGAGAAGAAGAGAAACAGTGTGAGAGAGAGGAACACAGAGAGAGAAAGAGTGAAAGAGAAGAAGAGAGAAAGAGTGAGCTACAAGGAAGAGAGAAACAGTGTGAGAGAGAGGAAGATAGTGAAAGAGAGAGAAAGAGAGAAAGAATGAGATACAAGGAAGAGAGAAAGAGAGAATCAGTGAGAGAGGAAGAGAGAGAGAAAGAGTGAGAGAGAGGAAGAGAGAGAAAGACTGAGAGAGGAAGAGAGAAAGAGTGAGAGAGAGGAAGCCAGCCAAAGAGAGAAAGAGTGAGACAGAGAGGAAGACAACGAGAGAATCAGTGTGAGAGACAGGAAGAGAGAGAGATAAAGGGAGAAACAGTGTTAGAGAGAGAGAAAAGAGAGAGATGAAGAGTGAGAGAGAGGAGGAGAGAAAGAAAGAATGAGACAGAGAAAAAAAGAGAAAGTGTGAGAGAGAGAAAGGAACAGATGGAGAGGGAGTGTTGAGACTGTAAAAATCTTTGCAGCTCACCTTTGTGCCACAGGTGTGTCTCCAACCACGTGACGGGAGATAGTGCAGACCTCAAGCTTAGTGATCTGAAAGATAAAGAGAGAAAGAGTGAGAAAGAGTAAGATACAAGGAAGAGAGAAAGAGAAACAGTGTGAGAGAGAGGATGACAGAGAGAGAAAGAGTGAGAGAAAGGAAGAGAGAAAGAGTGAGCTACAAGGAAGAGAGAAACAGTGTGAGAGAGAGGAAGACAGGGAAAGAGAGAGAAAGAGTGAGATACAATGAAGAGAGAAAGAAAGAATCAGTGTGAGAGAGGAAGAGAGAGAAAGAGTGAAAGAGAGGAAGAGAGGGGGAAAGAGTGAGAAAGAGGAAGCGAGAGAGAAAGAGTGAGAGAGGAAGAGAGAAAAAGAGAGAGAAAGAGTGAGAGAGAGGAAGCCAGCCAAAGAGAGAAAGAGTGAGACAGACAACGAGAGAAACAGTGTGAGAGACAGGAAGAGAGAGATAAAGAGAGAAACAGTGTGAATGAGAGGAAGAGAGAGAGATAAAGAGGGAGAGAGAGGAAGAAAGAAAGAAAGAATGAAACAGAGAAAAAGAGAAATTGTGAGAGAGAGAGAAAGGAAGAGATGGAGAGGGAGTGTTGAGACTGGAGCTCACCTTTGTGCCAGTAGTGTGTCTCCAACCACGTGCCGGGAGATAGTGCAGCCGTCAAGTTTAGTGATATGAAAGATATTATAGAATTATTAATTGCAGAGTACATACAACTGCACACGCGTAATTCTATTTTTCGGTAATGCGCAATAAGGGTGGTGCACCCTATCCACTCCCACTGTTTGAATGTGTCTGTGCGCTATTGTGCGCACAGACTGCTGCACACTATCCACTCCCACCGCCCAGAGGTGACTGCCCGCTGCTGCGGAAAGAAGTCTCTCTGCTCACCTTCTGCCACCGGTGTGTGTGTAAGAACTCACAATTCAGATTGGGTGTTCATTGTCAGGATGGCCACGCATCATTGCAGATTTTTCACACATTTAGCTCTGGTGGTGTTGGGGGGGTGAACGTTGATTCGTGATTCACAGCCTGTTAGATTAAAAGCAAGATAAGATTGTGTGTCATGCGTCCATGAAAGGAGAGAGGAAGAGAGAGAGAAAGAGAGAAATAGTGAGAGGAAGAGAGAGAGAAAAGAAAGAAAGTGAGAGGAACACAGAGAGAAAGAGTGAGAAAGATGAAGAGAGAGAGAGAAACAGTGAGAAGGAGAGAGAAATGGTGAGAGAGAGAAGAAGAGAGAGAGAGAAAGAGGGAAACAGTGTGAGAAAGAGGAACAGAGAAAGAGAGGAAGAGTGAGAGAGAAACAGAGAGAGAGAAAGAGAAAGAGAGAAAGAGATAAACAGTTTAAGATGTAGATAGAAAGAGTGTGAGGGAGAGAAATGAAGAGATGAGGAGGGACACTGAGTGCGCACACTGTGTACCAAATCGTCACAGCTCACCTTTTACACCACCGCTGTGTCTTCAACCATGTGCTGCAACCTAGTGGTATTCTCAAGCTCCCACATCTAAAAGATAGTAAAGGGTTGGTTTAGGATTCAAATTGATCCGTGCTCGCTAAACAAAATGGCCCACATTTGCATATTGCCTTTCCTCAAAACACTGCTTCAGAGAAATTTTATGTTAAAAAAAGGGGGGTAGGGGAGATACAAAAAAATGCACACATTTGTTTACACTGGTGACTTAAAAGCAAGTGGGGGCACTTCTGCTCAGGCCCCCTGCTCTGGTAGGTATGTATACATTAATGGGCCAGCCCTGTGAGAGAAAGAAAGTGACACCTCTGCCTGTTGCTAAACGTGAGGTAATGATGCCCATCTGCCTCCAGAAAGGCCATTTAGACACCCACTGGGCCACTGGCTGTATCAGAAGAACAGCGACATCGCCCAAATCTGCCCCCCCAGACTGCTCCAAAAAGCAGCCCACAGTTGGAACTGGGCACCGGCCCCTCGGGCATTGCAGACTTAATTTTAAAGATTTAATTTTAATTGTGAGCCCTGATGACCGCAGTGTAGGACAGAGGTAGCGGTCAGCAAGGGCCCATAGCCACGTGGCGTTGAGTTGAGGTGCACAGTTAGTGGCACCAGAAGCATTGAGAGTGTATGAGCCTGTGATGATGCTTGGTGCAGACGGGGCGCACTGGAGCAATGTCTCTTGTCTACTGGACTGCATCATCTGCAATCACAACTCTATCTGAATAGAGCCCTGCTGACCACAGTGTAGGCCAGATGTACTGTTTAGCAAGGGCCCACAGCCACATGCATAGGTTGGTGGCCCCACTGGCCTGTGTAGTTCAGGTTTAGTGGCACCACGTGTCGCCGGCCTTCCGTATGCAAATACGCCTCACTAATCGAAGGGAGTCTGGTGCTGTGGTCGCTGCCACGAAATTGGGGTCACAGTTCCACATGTGGGATCGGCTTGTGTTGAACAGGGTTAGTGGCACCACGTGTCGCCAGCTTCTGTTGAACAGGGTTAGTGGCACCACGTGTTGCAGCTTGTGTTGAACAGGGTTAGTGGCACCACGTGTCGCTGGCTTGTGTTGAACAGGGTTAGTGGCACCATGTGTTGTAGCTTGCGTTGAATTTTGCCTCAATAAGGCCACGTGGTGATGACTTGTGGTATCTGAGTTAGTAGCACCTTTGGCACTGAGTGTGTACGTACCGTGCGATGATGCGTGGTCCGGGGGGCCTGCACTCCGACCAATGTCTTTTGTCTATTGAATTCTGCCTCAATAAGGGCATGTGGCAATGACTTATGATGCACTGAGTTAGTAGTACCTTAGGCGATCAGCGTGTACGTACTCTACGGTGATGCGTGGTCCGGAGGGACCGCACTCGGAGCAATATCTTTTGTCTATTGAATTATGCCTCAGTAAGGCCACGTCGCGATGACTTGTGGTGCACTGAGTTAGTGGCACCTGAAGCACTCAGGGTGTGTGCACCCTGCGATGATGCGTGGTCCGAGAGGGCCACACTGGGAGCAATGTATCTTGTGTACTGGACTGCGTCATCTGCAATCGCTACTCCATCTGAATTGTGAAGCCTGCTGTCTGCCATGTAGATCGAAGGCAGTAGTCTGTACAGACATAAGTCTGCGGTGCTGTGCCGCTGGGTTCGCAGGGGGCCTGTGTTGAGGAGACCTGCGGTCATGGCGGCAGCCTCGTGGTAGCGTGAGGCCCGCCGCTCTGGCACACTCTTTGGTCTTCACAGTTCACAAGTGAACCACGCCCAGAGACCCAGCCTATTTATTCACACTCCTATGCTGAAGTGGCGGTACGTCGGACCAGCCCACTCCGGTTACGCTTATTCTTACAGGGGACGACGACACAGCTACATGACTGAGATCTTCCCTAGTGTTTGACGTAACATGGTTGGGTCCACTGTCCACAACACTACAAGCACCAGTAGTATTTGTGCACATGGAGAGGTGTGTGTTCTGCATACTGAGATGTGTCCAGCACATCACTGCTACACTTTGCATTGTGTGCATTGTTATTCATGGGTGAATTGCTTCCTTCAAATATAGTTTGTTCACACCTGTCCCAATATTCAGCTATTGTGTGGCTGAGGGGCCATGCCGTTTTCAGAAAGTTTGCTGTGTTGTTCTGTGCTGCCTCGGTGGTAGGGAGGAGGTCCTGGGGGTGGTGGTGAGTGTTGTGGCATTCTTGGGTGTCGGAGCTGCTTGATCAGTAGGTCTCTGACATGTGATGGTCTTCAGATGTGGCTCTGTGCTGGGCTCCCTTTCATACTGTATGTAGTTGTTTAATATTTAAAAAACAAGAAGACATTATATAGTTTAAATAACAAATAAAAAAAATTACAAAAACTATTTTTAGAATATTAAACTTACAAAATATCACTTTTTTTCTAAATTACTGAGAAAAACATAGGGCCCGATTCACAGAACTAGCTTAAGACAAAATCCTAAACTTACTACTTTTGGTATTCACAGAAGTTAGGATTTTGTCTTAAGTTTGTCTTAAGACAAACTTAAGACAGACTTAAGACAGTCTTAAGACAGACTTAAGACAGTCTTAAGACAGAGTTAAGACAAACTTAAGACAGACTTAAGACAGACTTAAGACAGACTTAAGACAAACTTAAGACAAAATCCTAACTTAAGTCTGTCTTAAGTCTGTCTTAAGTCTGTCTTAAGTCTGTCTTAAGTTTGTCTTAAGTCTGTCTTAAGTCTGTCTTAAGACTGTCTTAAGTCTGTCTTAAGACTGTCTTAAGTCTGTCTTAAGTTTGTCTTAAGACAAACTTAAGACAAAATCCTAACTTCTGTGAATACCAAAAATAGTAAGTTTAGGATTTTGTCTTAAGTTAGTTCTGTGAATCGGGCCCATAGGTTTTATGAACATTATAATTAGAAATTAGTATTTAAATACCCTTTGAAATTCACAAAAAAACATAGGTCTCAGGAAGATTAAAGTTAGAAATTAGTATTTAAAAAAACATTCAAATTTACTGAAAAAACGATTGCCACATTTCCCAACATTGAGCTATTATATGGCTGAGGGGCCATGCCGTTATTGGAGGGTTCGCTGTCCTGCTCTGCACTGCCTTGGTGGTAGTAGGGAGAGGTGTGGTACGGGGGAGGTCCTGAGGGTTGTGGCAGTGGGTGTTGTGTCCTTCTTGGGTGTCGGAAAAAAATATAGGTTTAAATGAACATTGTAATTAGAAGTTAGCATTAAAAAAAGAATTGAAATTCACTGAAAAAACCTTAGGTTTCAGGCACGTTATAGTTAGAAATTAGCATTTAAAAAACCTTTGAAGGGGGAGGAGCCTAGCGCTCAACCAAGATGGCCGCGTAGGTGCGAGGCTCCCGAGGACCTCCGCAACCTCCTACATCTATCCTGTATTCATCCTGCCTCGGTTGAGGGGACTGTGTTGGTGAGCCTGAGCTGAGGTGGTACCCGTTTCCCGTTCTCAAATCGGACCTCGGGTGCCGGAGTGAGCACCGATTGAAGTTTGCGGCCTTCTCCTCGCCGGACCCCCGATTTGCGCTGGGGGGTGACCTGGTGGCAAAGTGAACAACAACGGCGGGCTGGGCCTGGCGAGTCGCGTACCCCGCACTTTCGCTTTCACTTTCGCACCCCCTCGCCTTCTCTGCGAGTGAGATCGCGGAGCTCTTTGTGTTGGTGTGGCCTCGCTGGGGGGCCCTGCCTGCCTGCCGGCTGTGACCCACCCCGCCGATCTGGGGTGGCCCCCCCCGGAGCTCGTGGCCCCGATTGCCTGCCCTCTACGGCGTCGCTGTGGCGATGGCCACGAAACAAGATGGAGATCGATCAAAGACCAAGTCGACCCGGCGTGGCGCCGTACATCAGGCCAACATCATGGACCGCTATACCCTCCAGAGGGAATCTCCTGGCGGACCACACAAGTCCTCTGAGGGCCCTTCTGATGCCCCGGACTTGCCCACGGATCTGACTCTGCAAGACGTCATGGGCGCCATTGCCGAGATGAAGGCCTCGGTGGGCCAGCGGTTCGATACCCTGGCACATAAGATCGACGCGGTCCTCGTGGATGTTGGCCTGGTGAGGGCTGATCTCTCCAAGACCAACGACCGGGTTGATTCTTTGGCCCAAACCGCATCAGGCCTCACGACTGAGGTGGCGGCCCTACAAACGGAGGTGCGCCGACTTCGTCAGGCGAGTGCACTTATGGATCGGCGCCTTGAGGATTCTGAGAGTCGGGCCCGGAGGAACAACATCCGCATCATCGGGGTACCCGAGGGACGGGAGGAAGCGGCGGCGGATCTATTTGTGGAAGACCTGATCGCTACCCATCTCCAGCCTCGGGGACTGAGTAAATTTTTTGCCGTGGAGAGGGCCCACAGAGTTCCCGGGGGAAGGCCGAAGGTCGGAGCCCCTCCGCGACCTCTCATTGCCCGGATTTTTAACTTTCGGGACAGGGACGCGATCTTGCAAGCCTCCAGACTGCAAGGGCCGATTAAGCTGGAAAATATGGAGGTGAACTTTTACCCTGATTTTACCCAAGCGGTCCAAAAGCAGAGACTGAGCTTCCTGGGCGTCAAGCGCCGACTTTGGGACATGAACCTAAAATATGCCATGCTCTTCCCGGCCAAGCTGCGAGTGGAGGTGGATGGTCGCACGCACTTTTTTGATCGTCCCGAAGCGGCCGGGGACTGGTTGGATACTCTGTCTGGGGATCGTGATCGAGATGGCGGGGGGGCGGCGGGAGGAGACGGCCCACTGGATCGGGACTGAGGGGTTGATATTGGTCCTCACTCTGGACGACTGTGATGCCACTTTCGACCAAGCTTCTGTCTTTGTTCTTTCCTCTCCCATGGAGGTTGGGTGGGGTCTGGAAGGGGTACTTTTTCCTCCTCTAGGGGGTCTAGCTAGTTTCATTATATAGGGGCGACAGGCACACTGCAAGTTGGGGGGGCTGTCCGGGCTCATGCAGGGGTGCAGGGAGGGGGGAGTTTTGTTCGGGCGGGTGGGTTGGGGTGGGGTGTTGTTCGTTTACACCACAAGGCAAATGTATCATTGTGTTATCTCTAAAGTGCTCTCTGGGGGACGAGTGATGGCTTCTGTTTATGATGGGGGGTAGGGGACTGAGTTTGTTGTCCTGGAATGTTAATGGACTGGGGGACAGGATAAAACGAGGTGTGGTCCTGCAGTTCTTGAAGCGAATTTCGCCTGATATAGTTTTTCTGCAGGAGACACACCTCATTGGCAACTCCTTTCGTGCTATGAATCGACGGGGCTACCGCCTTGTGGCCCATTCGGGCTTCACGTCTGGTTCAAGGGGTGTGGGCATTATGGTTAAGAACTCGCTCCCGTTGGAGATTGATGAGGTGCTCCATGACGACAGGGGACGTTACACGGTCTTGGTGGGCAGAATGGAGGGCAGAGTGGTCGTTTTTGTGACCTGGGGCGCCTCCTCCTTGGCCTTCCGGAGGGGATTCTAGTGGTGGGGGGGGATTTTAATGCTGTGGTTTCCGGAACGGTGGACCGTCACCCCCCTAGAGATCTCCCCCGGGCCCAGGCGTGGTTGCCTGGCCTCTTGGATACCTTGGGGCTGGTGGATTGTTGGCGTTTGAAACATCCCACGCAGCTACAGTACACCTTCCATTCCGGGGCTCATGGTAGTCTCTCACGGCTAGATTATGTCCTGGTTCCGGCGGCTCATGTGGGGAGGGTGGGAGAGGTGAGCCATTTGGCACGGGGTATCTCGGACCACTCCCCGCTCTTGTTGCGCTTTGATATTCTTCCGAGGGGAGAGGGTAGGGTGGCCCCGATTAATCCCTGGTACCTGCGTGACCCCACCATTCGCGCGGAGCTGGTTAAATCCCTTAAGCGCTACTTTGACGAGAATGTGGGGGTCTGTGTCATCGGCGGTCTCACTGTGGGAGGCGTTTAAAACGGTACTCCGGGGAGAGGCCCTGTCCCTTATTTCCCACTCCCGGAGGCGCGAGCAGGAGGAGGTGACCCGTGTTGAAACTGAGATAACCGAGTTGGAGGGTGATCTAGAATATGGGGTGAGGGATGATAAATTACATGTTCTCCGACTCAAGCAAGCGGCCTATAAGGCCCTCGTCACGGAGGCGGCCAGGGGCCTCAGTAGAGAGAAACAGGGGAGACTGTATGATGTGGGTGATAAGGCTGGTAAATTGATTGCGTGGCTGGACAAAAAGGAGAGAGCGAGTTGAGTTGTCCCTTTGATTGAGAAACAGAATGGTGTGTGTGTCACTGAACCGGAAGAAATTGTTTCTTGCTTTGCAGACTATTTCCGTGGGGTGTATTCCCCGGTGTCCTCCCGCTCTGAAGAGGATTCCCATGCCCTGCTCAGAGAAATCGCGCTGCCTTCCCTTTCGGAGGAGGACAGAGTGTCGTTGGACGCCGCTCCAACTTCTGAAGAAATTGCCCTCGCCATACGCTCGGTCGCTTCCGGCAAGGCTATGGGTCCTAATGGTCTTCCCATCGAGTTGTATAAACTGCGACCGGATACGCTGGCACCACATCTCCGTGCTATGTTCCTTGCGGCCCACTCGACGGGTTCCCTCCCGCTAGACCAGCGTCTGGCTACAATTGTGGTTATCCACAAGGAGGGGAGGCCGCGGGACCGAGTCACATCCTATCGGCCCATATCGTTATTGAATGCGGAGCCCAAAATTCTTGCCAAAGTGTTGGCCAATCGGCTGGTCGGCGTAGTGTGTGACTTGATTCACCAGGATCAGTCCGGCTTCATCCCCCATCGCAACACGGCACTTAACCTGCGGCGTTTGCATGGGGTGCTCGCACGTGTCCCGTACATACGGGAGCCGGCCATCTTGGCGTCCTTGGACGCCACTATGGCGTTTGACACACTGGAATGGCCATATATTTGGGCGACGCTCGCGAAATTTGGGTTTGGCCCTGGGTTTATCAGTTGGGTTAAATTGTTGTACTCTGGCCCGCTGGCACAGGTGGTCGTGAACGGTAGAGTATCGGCTCCGTTCGAGCTGGGCAGAGGCACGCGGCAGGGCTGCCCATTATTGCCGCTCCTTTTCACGCTCGCCTTGGAGCCCCTGGCGGAGTGGCTGCGGTGGCATCCTTCTATCCGTGGTCTCCGCTGGACCCCCGAGTATGAGGACCGCGTATCCCTATACGCTGATGACATTCTCCTGTACCTGGCTTCCCCACGTAAATCACTGATAGTACTGGTTGATGTACTGCATTCATTTGGCCATAACTCCGGCCTTGTCATCAACTGGGCTAAATCGTGCGTGTATGTTCTCTCCGGGGAGGCTCCTATCCTTCCGCGGGGCTGTCCTATCCAGATCGCCCCGCGGGGATTTAGGTACCTGGGTGTCTTCATTACCCTGGATGCGGAGGCCCGATATAGTCAGAACTTGCTTCCCCCCCCTACAGCGCCTGAAGGAGGATGTCGCACGTTGGAGGCGCTTGCCGCTCTTGCCTCTCGGCCGGGCGGCATTGTTTAAGATGATGTCGCTGCCGCGTTTCCTGTACGCTCTGCAGAACACAATGAACGTCGTCCCGGCGCGCTACTTCCGCGAAGTGGAGAGTTTGCAACGCCGCCTGTTCTGGGAAGGGAGACCGCGTATCGCCCTGGCGAAGCTGACGCTCCCGTGGTATGACGGGGGGATTGCCCTCCCGGATATCAAACGGTATTATTGGGCCTCCCAGCTGGCTGCGATTAATCACGGCCTGTACGGGCCCGCTCTAAACCCGGCCTTTGAAATGGATAAGATGTTACTGCCGGGTGGTGATTATAACCGAGCACTTTACTCCAGCTCGCTCGACGCACGTCTGACGGGCCCCACGCGTGTCATGGTACGAGTGTGGCACGCGGCTAATGTAGCGATGGGGTGGAAAGATCGTTTGACCCGGGCGTCGCCACTATATGCATCTGAGCAGTTGGGCACCCTGTGGACTTCGAAGGGCTTCGAGAGGTGGGACATGATAGGCATCAGCAGGGTGGGTGATCTCTGGACTAGGGGGGGATTCAAAACGTTCGAGATGCTGCAGACGGAATTCCAGTTGCAGGACAGGGAGTACTTTCGGTATATGCAGATCCGTCATGCGCTATGCTCCGTCTTCCTGGATGTTGCCTCCATCCCGGAGTATTCCCCTCTGGAGGACAGAGTGCTAGATGGACATGTACCGGAAAGAACAATTTCACTAATCTATAAAAAACTTATTAATGACCGCGCGGGATTGCTAACTAGCCTTCGTGAGGTATGGGTTGCCGATGGATTGGAGCTGGACGACGAGGACTGGGTCTCTGCGGTGGCCTCCCCGAAAGAGGTGGCCATACCGGCCCGCCTTCGCTTCGTCCAGCTCAAGATACTCCATAGGGTCTACGTCACGGGGCCAAGGCTATTGCGTATGGGCTATGCTGTGGATGGGCTGTGTAAGCGTGGGTGTGGTTCTTTGGGGACCTTTCTTCATATTTTGTGGGACTGCCCGGAGGTGGAGCGATTCTGGCGTGGTGTGCATGAGGTCCTGCGGGTGGTTACGCGTGTGTCGCTGCTGCCTGAAGCGAGGAGATGCCTTCTGAATGTGTGGGAACCAACCGACTACTCGCCGCCACAGACGTGGTGGGTGACTCTGGGATATATGGTGGCCAAACGCGACATTGCCCAACTGTGGGGTTCCCAGAGGTCGCCGACCGTCTCGGCCTGGAAGGACAACATGGACTGGTGCATGTTTCGGGAAAAAGTGGTGTATGTTGCGAGAGGTAAGCCTGGGACATGGGTGAAAGTATGGGGCCCCTGGAACGCCTACCGCGGGGGAATCTGTACCCCGCCGTTATTGCCCGATCCGTCTCCGGCCCCATCCCCTTAGCCGGTTTATCGCCCCGGTACCGGGCACTGAGTCCACCTAGTCCCTGTCCTGACCTTTTCCCCCCCTTGATACTCCTATGGATTGGTAGGGTCCCCCTTCTAGGGGAGCACATGTTGCTGTTTCCGATTGTGGGTTGCCTTGTGGATTTGTTTCCTGTTGTTATTTATATCAAAAAGAAACCGTTATGTGGGGTCCGGATGGTGTGGCTATCAACGCTGCTAACTCCTGTGCATTTCCCTTTGCCGCAGCATGCGCGCTATTGTTTGTACCATATGCTCCTTCTGTTTGCTAGCGGCCGGCCTGAAGGTTGTAGGCCCATCTTTGTATATTTTTTAAATTTTGTAATAAACGGTTTCAAAAAAAAAAATAATAATAAACTTTGAAATTCACTGACAAAACCATAGGTTTCAGACATGTTATAGTTAGTTGGACATTTCACTCGTACAAAACCATAGAAATTCCCCTGTTATAGTTAGTTCAGCTAAATATAACTTGTGTCCCCGCAATGCACTGATGATGACGTCACATATTACATCATTCATGACATGGTCAGTGACATCACTGATGACATCACTGATGACATCATCCAGTTACTGTGTTTCTATAAAGTTTAAATATGTTTTATACATATGCCAAGGTGTATTGAAGAATGAGTGGGTATATAAGTGTCTGGATGTAGGATTTAGTAGGTACGTCACTGACTGTTTAAGTGAGTTATTACATGGGTCTTATTGAATGCATGGGTTAGTGACTAAACTGTGTGAATGTCTGACAATATAAGAGTTGTAGTTTTCTTTAATTTCATATTTGTTTAAAACAACATTATGTTCTTGTTAGCTGTTATGTATGCCGTTATAATGTTTTGATTGTTGCCTATTCCTTAATAATTATGATTATAACATTTAAATTCCCAGCAGGGTGCTATATCTGCATGTTCAGTATTATTGGCAATATGCTTTGAGGCTAATATGTTGCCCATCAGTGCAATTCAGAGTGATGCGTAAAAGGTGGCCACATTTACAAGGCCAGGAAAAGCCATGCAGGTGGCTTTGCGTGGCCTTGTAAATATGGCTCAGCCTTCTTCGCCACTGGAACATCCTAAAAAGTGATGCTCCAGCGGTGCAGGGGCCTTGTAAATATGCCCTATTATTTCTTTTAGGATTCTGTACACCCAGGGGACCTAAGGTTTGGTACCCCAGGGGATTCTCTACACAGGACCCCTGGGGGACCCTCTACTCTGTGGTAAATATTTAAATTACCTGTACTATTTTTTATGCGGTAAAGTCTAGTAAGAATAACTCAGTCAAAATAAGAGGCAGAATCCGTGGTATTAGAGGTTCTGAAAAGGGCTTTATTCCTTACAAAGGAATTATAGTTCGAACCAGGCAATCATATTCCATCACCACGAAGGTTCAGGAAGGGATCAGCAATACATTATTGACAAGTAACAATATTTATATGAAAAGCATTGCATTAGGACAGATGCAGGAGGCGTAACAGCTGATAATACAGATAAGAATACACATACGTAATGAAAAATAGGCGTAATACAGGCGTATACTAGAAACGTCATTTAAAATGATGTCACAAGTGGGTGGATCCATAAGAGAATCCTGCAGTGTCAGCAGAAATATTTGGCAGAGATGCGCGCGCAGCCGCATGACGTGTGATTGACGTGCAACTAGAGGGTGAAGGGGAATTGACATTTAGCTCTACATATGGAGACAGAAGTCTGGGGTGTCAGGACAACCTAGTCCTAAATCATATCTAATATCTTGTGTTTAAGGAACCATATTATCTGGAAGGAAAGGTCTTCTCGGACAGATCCTATTCTATACTGACTGTTAGTGCGTGTACAAGCGTCTATGTGTCTACATGAGATGCGAGGGGGCAAGAATCTTCCATGGGCCTACGAATTACTTGCATAAAGACAGCGAGGCCGGGCCCTTTGCTCGGTAGCTAGAAGGATGTTTACCTAAACTACTAGACAGGAATGTATTGGATGAGGAGCGGAGCAGATAACTTTGAAGGCTGAATACAGTTTTTGGCAGGCAACAGGCCGCGTCAGGCACCGCTAGCCGCGCAGGGAGTAAGACAAAGTTCATGGACACGGATGCAGGTCCAAGCTGGAGCATTTCAGAGGCAGAAGCAGGAAAAGGCTCGATGACAGAATTCAGGGCCTACTCGCCTGAACTGTAAAACTAGAAAAGTGAACCATACAAAGTCGGTGGCCAATCATACTTAGGAATGGAATATTCGACCCATTTATGACGGATCTGAAAGAGGATATGTTGGCGTTGGACGCACATGTATTTGCGTCTTCATAGCTGGAACTGGAGGGAACATACATGTACTTGTAGCATGTACATGGAGTCGTTGGGGTCTAAGATAGGGGACACAATTGACCATAAAAATTCATATTTCCATAGTGCCCCTGGAAGATCTAGGGGTTTGGCATCCTGGGGGACCCTCACGACGGTCCCCCTGGAGAACCTAGGGTTCAGTACCTCCAGTGGATCTACTAGTCGGTACTCCTGGGGGACCCTCTATTCAGTGCCCCAGGGGGATTTAGGGTTTGGTATCCCTGGGGGACCTTCTAATCTGTACATCTGGGGACCATCTACCCAGTACCCCTTGGGGACCTATGGTTCTCTACCCCTGGGGGGCCCTTTAGTCAATATTCCCTGGGGAACCATAAAGTCAGTGACCCTGGGAAACTTCTACTCAGTGCCCCTGGAGAACCTAGGGTTTGATACCCCTGGGGGACCCTCTAAATGATAAACTTGGGGACCTAGAGTTTGGCATCCCTGGGGGACCTAGACTTCCCTGAGAGACCCTCTATTCAGAACCCCTGGGAACCTTCTACTCAGTGCCCTTGGGGGACCTAGGGTTCAGTACACCTGGTGGACCATCTAGTCAGTACCCCTGGGGGATCTAGGGTCAGTAGCCCCAGGGGACCCATGGTTGTGTACCCCTGGAGTGCCCTTTAGCCTGTACTTCCGGGGAATCCTCTAATTTGTACCCCTGGGGGACGCTCTACTAGTGTTCAGTTCCCCTGGGGGCCCCTTTAACGGTACCCCGAGGAACACAGAGTTCGGTACCTTTGTGGGAACCCTCTAGTCCGTACCCCTGGGGGACCCTCTGCTAAGTGCCTCTGGGGGATCTAGGGTTTGGTAACCCTGGGGGACCTAGGGTTTGGTACCCCTAGGGGACCTAGGGTTCTGCACCCCAGGAGACCCTATGGACAGTACCCCTAAGGACCTAGAGTTCAGTGCTCCCAGGGGACCCTCTACTGGGTACCTCTGATAGACCCTCTAATCAGTGCCCCTGGGTGACCTAGCTTTTTGACCCCCAGAGTATCCTCTACTCAGTGCCCCTGGGGGATCCAAGGATCAGTATCCTTGGGGGGCCCTCTGGACAGTACCCCTGGAGGACCTAGGGTTCGGTACCTCAGGTGGACCATTTGGGCAGAGCCTCTGGGGGACCTAGAGTTTGGTTTCCCTGGGGGACCTAGGGTTCAATACCCCTAAGGGACCTAAGGTTCTGTACCTCTGGAGGAACCTAGGGTTTGCTACCCCTGAGGGACCTAGAGTTCGACACCCCTGGGGAACCCTCTAGTCAGCACCCCTGGGGGACCTAGGGTTTGGTACCTCCAGAGCATCTCATTGAAGCAAACAGCACAGCGATGAGTGAAATGCTGGAATTAATCTCATCCACTCATAATTACTCCCACCTCAGTTCAGATTCCACTATATGCAAATCAGCCTTGATCCTGATCCAGTAGGAATGTCCAGTCCAAACTGCCAAAGCCCTCTAAGAACCAGAACAAAAGGCAATCTAACACTCTTTTACCCTAGTTGGGGCTCTTCAGTCAGGTACTGCTTGGATCCACTGAAACAGTGGGCATGGGACCTACATCTGCACATACCCGTTGCACTTAGGGTATCGCACTGATGTAAACAAAACAGCGATTGCAAGCTATCTAAAAAAACAATGGACCAGAATGCAACCCCAAGCAGTGGTTTAGATTAATTCAACCATTTCATCTATCACGTTGTTGACATTTTGTAGGGAAGTCACTGGACTGGCCTTCACTGAGGAAGTCCATTAGCCAGTCTCTCCACAGCGTACAGGTTAAAAGCCCTGAGCTCTGGACTATGAACTTGTAACCTTTGAGAGTAGGTGTGAGTGGCTGTATAGGTAGGTGAGTGGGTGTGTGAGTGGCTGTATGGGTCTCTCAGTGGGTGAGTGAGTGGGTTTGTGGGTGTGTGAGTGGCTGTATGAGTCTGTGAGTGAGTGTGTTAGTGACTGTATGGATGTGTACATGGCTGTGTAAGTGGGTATAGGAGTACCCATGTGGTTCTTTAAATGGGTGCATGAGTGTCTGAGTGGGTTTGTGATTGGGTGCATGAGTGCCTTGGTGGATCTGTGACTGGATACGTGAGTGTCTGAGTGGTTTGTGAGTGGGTACATGAGTGTTTGAGTGGGTCTGTGAGTGGTTATGGGAGTCTCTGACTGGGTCTGTGGGTGGGTGCATGAGTGACTGAGTGGGTCAGTCAGTGGGTGTGTGGGTTTCTGAGTGGATCTGTGAGTGGGTACATGAGTCTCTGAGTGGGTCTGTGAATGGGAACATGAGTGTCTGAGTGGGCCTGTGAGTGGGTGGATAAGTGTCTGAATGGGTCTGTGAGAGCATGTGAGAGTCTCTGAGTGGGTCTGTGAATAGGTACATGAGTGTCTGAGTGGGTGTGTGAGTCTGGGTGGGTCTATGAGTCAGTGTATGCAATGTGTGAGTGAGTGTATGAGTGGGTGTATGAGTCTTTGAGTGGGTCTGTGAGTGTGTGTGTGTGAGTCTCTCAGTGAGTCTGTGAGTGGGTGAATGAGTGCTTGATGGATCTATGAGTAGGTGGATGAGTGTCTGAGTATGTCTGTCAGTGGGTGCATGAGTCTCCAAGTGGGTCTGTGAGTGGGTGCATGAGTGGGTATGTGACTGTATGAGTGGGTCTGTCAGTGGCTGCATGGTAAAAAAGTATGGGGGCACATGGGAACAGGTCCTCATGCTAGCTTCCATGTGACAGTCCTCCTGCCCAGCTTGCCTTCAATCTGTTACCCTCTGCTGCCTTCAGCTCTGTGCCACATCTGCTTGTTTTCTTTGTTTGACTCCCATAATCTAGAATATAGCTATTATATTTTTATAAGCAATTTTAAAGATATAATTGATGAATTGTTTGTTTACCTTGATTAGGAAGTTTATGTACTAATTTTGGTGTAAGCTTATGTCATATTACTGTTTTAAAACCTTTTTATTCTGTAGAATGCTCTTATGGTTTTAGTTAACCGAATAAAGTGATTTTGACTGACTGACTGACTGATTACCTCTCTGTGAGAGCTATGAGATTCTTCTAATCACAGACTATCTATGTGGAGGCTTGGACATATCTATAACCACATACTATATTTGTTTGGACTTCAACATCATTATCTTCCCACACTATGAGCATCACTTTTCTTGACACTCCGGTGGTGTTGCGCCATTCTCCATGTTTACAAAGTGGCACTAAGCTACTTAACGTTGCATAATACCACCTTGAAAATATGCCCCTTTCTGCCACAGCCCGCTGCGGCAAAGGGGTGGGCAATGGGTGTTGCTGTGGACATTCCAGCGCAACACCCATTGCTTTTTGATGCTGCCCCAGACTTACAAGGCTGCGGAAGCGCGAAAAACTAAGGCCAGGTAATACTTGGTCTTTGAATGGCGATTAGAAGAGAAATGATTAATTTATCCTCTTTTTTGCTCTTTCCAAAGTGCAAATCGCAATTACTGATTACTGATTGTTTATGTGCAGAACACATAAATAAATTCCCACTGCAGCGCAGGCACCCTTGTAACATGGTGCAAGTGTGCCTGCGCTGATGCTAGGTATTTTTTAGCACCATCCCTGCATTTTCAAAATGTTGTAGCATGGCACTGCCAAATTTGCCGTAACACTGCACTCCAGCATTTTCTTGTAAATATGCCAAAATGTGTGAGGAAGTGAATGTTATCATTACACACTATATCAGTGGGTTTTGATCATAATTATCTTCTACCCACTGATTTTGACACTGCCCCCTATTTACAAGGGTGGTGTAAATAGGAGGCAGCACCAAATTAAACCCATGGAAAACCTGGTCTTTATGGTGAAACAAGGAGAAATGGTTCATTTCTCTTAGTTTTTGCTGTTTCTATATGTGCAGCACACATAGAAACAGCAAATCACCATGAATTATTGTGTATGTGCATGAATGTGTTCCTTCGTGCACATAAACAATCATTAAACAAATGGTGATTTACAACTTCTATGTGTGCAGCATTCTGTAATATTTATGTGCAGGAAGGGACACCTTTCTGCACATAAACAATCATTCCCCCTAATGCAAACACACTTGCACTATGGTGCAAGGGTGCCTGCGCTGGTGCTAGGCAGCTATATTTAGTGCCAGTGCTAGGGAAACGCAGTGGTGCACCACATTCTTTTGAATACGGCGCATCCTTGCGTTTTCAGAAAGGCGATGCATGTTGTTAGCAATTTTTGCTTAATGCTACGCTTCCCCATTCTGTTATAAATATGCCCCTGAATTTGAGGGGACGTGATCATCCTTATCTTTCCACACTGTAAGGAGACTTGAACATTATGTTTTCAAACTATTCAATGGGGATTTGAAAAATATTATCGTCACACAGCATCTCTCTGGGAACTTGAACATCTAAATATCTACACACTATCACTGTGGGGACAGGAACATCACTATAATCACTCACTAATCTTAGGTGTCCTTCCAGATGTTCAATGGAAACCTGACATGATAATGGCCACACTAGACATGGTATCCCTTTATACCTCAATAAAACCTGACTTAGGTCTCAAGGTGGTCACACATTTTCTTCATAGCAGGCCAGCAACACTTTGGCAACATACTAATATGCTCGTATCAATGATGAAGATCATACTCAACAACAACTGTTTCATGTACAACAGACAATGGTACAAACAGATCAATGGTGTAGCCATGGACTCGAGGTTTTCACCCTCTTTTGCCAACCTCTACATGGGCTCACTTGAATCAGAATGGATATGGGGGAAGAATGGAGCCCCATGGACTGATTACATCATATACTGGGGACGTTATATTGATGACTGTCTTCTACTTTGGTCTGGCTTTCAAGAAAAACTTGAGGCTTTCTGTGAACACCTTAATTCAAATAACATGGACATGAGGTTCACATGTCACTCCAGCCCTACTAATGTAACCTTCCTGGACGTGGAACTTTATGTGAAAGGGAACACACTCCAGGACAGACTCTACCGCAAAGAGACCTCTTGCAATGCCATCCTGCATGCCGAAAGCTTGCATCCTATACATCAAATACATGCCATTCCTTATGGGGAATTTACTAGAGCAAGGAGGAATTGTAGTGAGGATTCAGAGTTTGAGAACTCTTTGGCTGACATGAAAAATAGATTTATTAAAAGAGGTTACAAACCACAAACCATAAACAAAGCGGCACGGAGAATAGGGAAGACTGAAAGAAACACGACTCTTCGTGCTAAAGATACTACAACACCACAGACACAACCAGTGAGGCTCATTTCAAAATATAATGAGAAGAGCATGGTGATAAGGAATAGTTTCAACAAACACTGGGACACCTTACCAGCAGACAAAACAATAGGAGACTTCATCACAACAAGACCCCAGATCACTTTCAGACGTGGTAGAACACTGAGAAGCAGACTTAGCCCTACTGTTCCACGCACCACTACAATTTCTTCCTGGCTTACTCCGCACACTAAAGGTTTTTTCAAATGTGGCTGTTGTGGAGTTTGCAAATGGGCTCGTAATGGCACCAAGGATTTCACTGGATTCAATAAATGCAATTATAACATTAATTGCAACATCAACTGCAACACAAAGTATGTTGTGTACATTCTTGAATGCACATGCAGGAAACAATATGTTGGGAGCACTATCAGGCCCTTGAAGGAACGAATCATTGAACATGTCAGGGCAATGCAGAATGGAGATGCCAGATACCCCATGGCTTCACATATAGCAAAGTGTCCCACACAAGGGCCTTACAAAAGATTCACATTCTTTGGCATGAACGTGACACAACCAAGTATCGGGGTGGAAATCGTGAACTCAGATTGAGACGTCTGGAGACAACTTGGATAATGCGTCTACATACAGTGAAACACGGCCTGAACATCGACCATGAGCTTCAATACTTTCTGGGGACTTGACACCTTACGACCATAGACCTGTCATTGCACTCAGTATACTGAATGGCACACTAGAGTCATTAGCAATACATTGATCCCTGGTCTCATGATACGGGAAATTGCTAGTCACCTTGTATTGTTGTGTCACATGCCAATGCTTTTATTTCCCATGAATCGATCACAGAGTTTTCATATATAGTTTTCTTTTTAATTTGTGGTACCGTTCTCCTTATTTCGCCACTATCATTCTGGTATATACTGAACCCAAGCCATTGCCTTTCACCTGGTGTTGATATGTCATATTCCGATTCTGTCCTTTCCTGTGAACCCATCACATAGTGTTCATATTGTTTCTATCTAATTGTTGTACCATTCTCTATATTATTTCGCCATTATCATTCTGAAATGTACCGTATGAAGATATCTGAACACGGCTAGTCAATCAATAACAATTTGTAGTTACACTGAGTTCTTACTCTTCAAGAATGGACTGTTTCTTTTCCTTTCTCGTCTCATCCTACACACTGTCCTCTGATCTGTTCTCATCCTGCTCTGCTCTCCGAACACACACTCTGGATTTTATACCACACGGACTATTAGATTCCTACTCCTCATCATTACACGTTTCGACATAGTGTTCGATTTGCACTTTTGGCTCTATTTGCTTCCGTATTCATTCACAACACTTCTTCGGGACAGGCTGGTTAGCACCGCTGGCTTTTCAATTTTTCAAGTAAATGTGACAAAGCACTTTATCACTTCACGTCAATGCGTCTCCTTCCACATTTTTGGGAATGAGACAGCTATGACAGAGAACCTCATTATAATTCTGGCCCCCCGTTTTGTTTTACTCCCTTACTTTCGGCACGCCATTGTTACATTATGGTTAGCGTTCTAGTCCCCCACCAGTTCTTGCTATATAGCGTTTCCTGTGATCACGTCTCTTTCCACAACCCGGAAATCGAGACGGAGCAGTCGTCCGCCAGACCAAGCAGTCTAGATAAGCTTGCCACCCGCACCACACCCAATAATTTTCAACCCTACTCCACAGCAATTGTCTTCATTGATTGCTGGCCCTCTTTTTTACAGGTTTTTCCGTAAGACGGACTTACACGTCCGCCCAGCACTGTGGAATTCGCTCTACCCGGGGAGTTCAGCAGACCTGTCCTCCCCTTCCATCACATGTGGCACTTCCACATTCTCCTTTTGAATTGAACCCGTGTTAAGACCGGGTTGGAATTATCACCGGTCCAGCGGTGAGTGTTGGTTTTTATTCCTCCTTGTGTTCACTATGGAACCATTTTTTGTTAAGCTGTGTAATCAACCGGCGTTCTGTTCTCCCATTCAACCCGGTTTTGCCCTATTGTTTCCCCAGACTTCCGCACTGTCCATTATTTCTTTCCCACAGGTAGATCCTTTACTTTTCTATACTCTTGCTTTTTATCGCTTTTGACCGCATGATACTTTCAGACCTCACAATAGTATTATATAATAGTATTATATTATCAACACAACATCAGCGTGCTCCTGTTTGTTGTTTCCTCTGTTTTTATTTAAATCATTTCTGACTTCTGTACAAATCTCTAAAGTGTCTTGATGTGAACAAAATTCTCTTGAAGTCACTATTGATGCACCCACTCACATTGAATTTTCAGCAATACTACCATGTTAGGAAGTATGAATTGAATACATTCTGTTTTTATTTAAATCATTTCTGACTTCTGTACAAATCTCTAAAGTGTCTTGATGTGAACAAAATTCGCTTGAAGTCACTATTGATGCACCCACTCACATTGAATTTTCACCAATACCACCATGTTAGGAAGAATGAATTGAATACATTCTCTTAACTGCGAGGGAATATAAATACGGCCTGAATAATTTTGTTTTCCTTATGTTTTTTTGCTTCCTCCTTAATAATTGAAAGAATCCATTTCACAGGTCACGAGACGCTTCTCTTTTGTTTGCAGTGAAGTCACTTTTTGTACTTTTCTGCATAACTCTCATAGGGTCTCCATATTATTAGGGGTGTTTTTCTGAGTCATCACCACACATTTGTTTCTTTTCTCTTGCGCCAGATTTGTTTTTTGTTTTGTATTATACCTTATTCCTTGTGTCCTTCCCAGCCCTGAAGAGTCACGGGATTACTCCCCAGTGCCGAAACACATGCTGGCTGGTTTTTCTTTCTGTACATCTTAAAGTTATTCCTGATGTCGACCTTCATAATTTCTACACAGAAAGTACTTTGAATAGTGGTTTTTACACTAAAACCAATACCCTAAACTTGTGCACAGGACTTGGTTCTAATTTTCAGTGTGGGTCCAGACCCACACACTCGCAGGGGTTTTTGTTTGGGTTTGTTTCCCCTGACCTGGTAGCACCGTAATTCTTGCTCACATCTCACACTCCATTGCGTACTTGCCTGAGCGCCATTTCTTCCTGTCTTAATCTAAACCCTCCCCCGAACCAGTATAATCACTAACTAACTTTGTGGGGACTTGAACACCACTGTAATAACACACTATATTTGTAGGGATTTGAACATGATTACCTACACATACTATCTCTGTGGGGACTTGAGCAGTACTAAAATTACACACAATATCTGTTTGGACTAGAACATCATTATGTTAACACTATCTTTGTGTGGACTCGTGCATTCTCTTTAGACACTATTTCAGTGCAGACTTTAACAAAACCTTCTTCACACACTATCTCTGTGGGAAATTGAATATAATTACCATCACACTTTACCCCTGTGGGTACTTTCATCAGGGCTATAGACCATCTCTGTAGAGACCACGGTGCCACTGAGGTCACGTACCACCTCTGTGGATATCATTACACAGCGTCCCAATGCAGACATTAACATTATATGCATTCCTACGGAGATGTGGTCTAATAGCTACTTTGACAAATAGTAGGCAACTCATAAAACGAAGATTTCCTCTTGAACATATTGCTTGATTCAAACCATTAACTTGTTTGTGTTTTAGTTCCTTTAGTTCTTAAGATTGTGAGCAATAAGCAGTGGGTTAAATACAGTTTTGGGTTCCTTTCTGTAATCAACATATTACATTTTCTGACAAATTTTTAGCATAAGCCATCTTACATGTGCCGCTACGATATGTACAGAAATTCATATATGAATTGATAATGATGTTTTCTGTGTTAAATGGTTGATGAAATTAACATTTAGCCATGTGCTTTTGACTGTATTCTTCACAAATGGTCATTATGTAGTAGGTCCTCACAAGGATGGCTGCAGGTTTTCAAGGCCCCAAAAAGATGGTTCTGTGCGGGCGATTAAACAACAATATATTTGCACATTTGAATCAGGATCCTGTTTCATGATTGTTATCTTAGCATTTTTCTGTAATTAGTATATTAAAAAAAATATTGGGAGGCAGGCATTCACAAATAGTCCCCTAAGCATGGTAGTATGCGTATTGTGTGTGTGTGTGTGTGTGGGTATGGGTGTGTACATGTGGGTGTGTGTGACTTGGTCTCCTCTTGGTGTGGCTGGGTGTGTGTGACTTGGATTCCTCTTGGGAACATTACTACTTATGGCCTAATCCCTAATTATGCAGGCCACTCTGGCCCTTGTGACCTTTAGTGTTGGGGCATCCTGGTCAGCTGCAACACCCTGCACAAAGTGTTTGTTGACCCAGGTTTGTACGCTGAGCAACATTATTCCAAAGGATATTAAGTTTGTCTTTTTAAATATACTAATGCAATTTAACATTGAGGGACCGATTCCGATGCGGGCAGGATCGGAATGTGCCATTCGGATTCCTTTCTGACTGAGCCATTCTGATGGGCTTGGTGGGAAAGGAATCCAGCTCAGTTTTCCGGATGGCTTGCGATGGGCTCGGAGAGCCCGTCCGCCTTCCGGAAACCCTTCAGTACTCCCCCCGGCCGTCTCTTTCCGGGCCGAGGGAGTATGATGACAGTTTCCCACTGCCTTTTTGTGCCGGTCTTTGCAGCACAAAAATGCAGTGGTAAACTGTCTTTGGAGGGCACTAGCAGGGCCCCCATGGGTGCGAGGCTGCCAAAAGGTGGCCTGGGGGCACTGTAGTGCCCCCCTGTTGATCCCTGCACCCCGTGGCAGGCACCTTGAGGTGCCTACCACAGGGTACAGGGATGAACTGCACCCCTGCTCCTTCAATGAGAGCATGCATTCCGTTCAGAATGCATGCTCTCATTGAAAAGTATAGGCATGCAACCAAACCCTACTTGCAGGTCTGTAACCGACGACAGGAGGTCGTTCGGCTACAGTTCCTTACCGATGTCGGATGGACTCCGGTCTGTCCGACATCGGAATCAGGCCCTAAGATAGAGACATGACAAAAAATATTTGTTTTATATTTTTTAACCAAAATTGTGGTTCTAACAAGAACCTTTTTCCTTTTGTTTTTTAAAGATTTTCAAATAGTTTCTGTATTTTTTTTAATTTTTGGGGGTTCAACTAAAAATATAAAAAAAACAGGCCTCTAAGCTTGGATCCAAAACATAAAAAGAAAAATAGTTTCCTTCGGTTTGCTTGGTGAACAGCCAACTGTTGGTCTCTAACTGCTGCACTTCCTTCTTCAACAGGTATAATTTTTGCACATTTCATGCAATATATTGCAATGCTTGTATATGGAATGATCTTGGGTGGAAGCAACTTCAGAAGGAGGAGAATCACCAGTGTGAAGACTCTGGAGTGGAACAGAAGATAATGAAGCTCCCACATTTTTCTGAGATGCTTTATCATGCCAGACATCCCAAATAAGCACTTTTTCTTATACTCTTGGAAGGCCCCTGGGGGCAGAGGTCTCATGTAACCTCTTTTGCAGAGATTCTTTTTTCACTTGCATGTATCGAAAAGAAATCCCAAACAGTGAACTTTTGAGAGGTCCTCAGTTTCTCCTATATTTCCTAGGACCCTTTTATCGTATACATATATATATTTTTTTAAACGTCCGGTTCCTGCTGTAGTCCCATGGGCCCAGAGAAAAGAAGTAAAGGCCCCAAAGGAGTGACACGGCATTGTTCTTTGGGTGCTGCTAGAATACTATGGTGTATATGGAACATCAAAAAAATGTAATATTAATGAAAGAATCCATCTGATTGGCAGTTCATGGATCACTACTCAAATAATAAGCCCACAGACGTTAGTAAAAGCTTCAAATTATTTTACTGTTTATGTTTTAGAGAAGCAGTTATGTATTAGAATCCCACTTTTCCATGGCCTCAAAACACTGATAACAAGGGGCATGAAACACAAAGGGGCATATTCTCAAGGAGCTATCACCGAGTTACACATTAGTGCAGCCAAAGTCGCGATAAATCCATCACCCCATTCACAAGCCGGTGCAAGCTGCCGATACCACCAGTTTTTCTGTGCTAGCATCTTCAAAAAACATCGCCACGGATGACCCCGGCAACTATCGCTAATGAGATGCAGAGTACCACTCCACAACATTCTCAACGACCTGCCTGATCTGCAATAAGAACACGAAACAGGCGATAAGGCATGTTAGCAGCAGGAAATTAACACCTGCTCTGGCCTGGTGAAAAGTCGAACGACAACTGGCTGCAGCCAAGGGAGCACAGCCCATAGCCAAGCATGAAGAACAATAGATGCATTTGCATTTGTATTTGCGGTTGCAAAAGAGTCATACATACCTGAGGACTCGCTATTAGGAAGAGACGCCCCTTCTTAATAGCGACTCGCTATTTCTATTTTGCGAGTCGCAAAAAATTTGCGCCTCGCAAACTGGGAATAATACATGGCCAACTTGTTTTTTGCAGTCACAAAGGGGTCTGAAACTTCTCTGCGACCGCAAAAAACTGTCGTACATCTGGCCCAAAAACTCCACAGAACTTCACTAAAAAATAAGATGGTTAAAGTGACGTTATAGTTAAGTATGGCACTAAGACCTTAGCTTACATGAAAAAACAGGTAAATGACAAAGCAGCCCAAGAAATAATGTCTAAAAACAAAAGAAAAAACACTGAAATTCACCAGTAAAAGATTAGTGGGGATAACTGTAACCAGTACTGCTTACGACCTCACTTATTACATAACTCATGACATGTTTAATGACATCTGCAATGGCATCCGTGTTGACAGCTCAAAATACATCATTGATGACATCACTGATTCTCGAAGCAGGTGCCATCTATGCATCTATAATATAGTGAATCGACAGTTAGATAATGACACAGCTGTCCAACCTGATCATATTTTGGTCAATAAGTAGCCACCATATTGAAACATGCTTTTTGTAACAAATTAACCTTATGTAAATATAGTTCTATGTGAGCAAACTATTTAAATGAAATACATTGTTTGATCCTCTATATATTTCTGGTGTGGCTACAACTGGACATAACTGATTAATGCAGAGTAGTGCATCAGAATCAGAATCACTGTATAGAGCACAACAAACTGTAGAGATGTAGCACTGTTAAATCTTATAGCACAAATATATATACATGAGGGGGATATCAAACTAAGGAAACTAACAGGTTGTGGGTATTGCTGTACAAGGATGTAATATTTAATAGGATAATTAAAGATTAGCAGTGAATTTTGTTACTCTCATTTCTATTTTCCAAGAGTCACAGTTGCTACGTGAAAATAGCCATGTCAATATTCAAGTGCCATAAGTCAGTAAGATCAAAACTTTGCAAACAGCTGTTAACATCTCAATTTCATGAATGAATTATATCAAATATGATCATAATATTTCCATATTTATTAACTGTGAGGAATAATTGTACTCTTAAAACAATTCCAATACTGGCAAAAGTGTTAGAATTCGTAGAGTGCTGAGTGCATTCTTGCAAAAATTGGGCTATTAGGTATTAGTTGGGAAGGTAAGGAGTCCTTCATAAGTAATAGGTCAACAGTTATTCTTTTATCGGTAATCTAGTACTCTGTTATAGCACTTGGCTCTCTTAGTGTAGTGAAACAAAGCAGTCCATGGCCTGGGCTAGTAATTCCAACTCCTTGTTACACAAAAACACTCAATACATTATTTTCAAGGTAGTGATTTTTTCTGCTTTTCTTACACACACCTTACTAGATACTATACATTAAATTACAAATATTTACAATCAGCTAGATGGAACTATATTTGGTGAGACCCTCGGAACTATATTTGGTGAGACCCTCACATTATGTTTGCACCCCTAGTGGGCTCTGAACCCAATAATCACAATGCACCACATCTATAATGGATGCAGAATCACAATATAAGGGGGTGACATTATCAAGATGACAGGCCTACTGCTTTGGCAGGGAGTCACCATATCAGTAAAAACAGATAACATGAGGTAAATGGGGGAAATATTAATACCAATACAATGTATTATTTTGTACAACCATGTACTCCCAATCACCATCTTTATCAATAAAGTATCCCAAAGTCTTTCATTTACTTTTATTAGACTACTATTATAGTCTTAGAATCACCAACTAGTGTTCCAGTCTACCTAAACCCATGTGCAAAAGCACAAGTTCAAGAAAAGATTTCAAATAAGCAAAGACTTCTCCAGGGGGAATTAATCTAACACCCTGTGAGACTTAGTGTAAGTTTTCAAAAACAGTCTGGGGGGCTACTGCACCTCCTATAGCACCACCAAACACTCTTTAATAATTATTGGTGGTGCCCATGTCCTTCTGTGGCTCATCACAAAACACAGTATGCAAATTAGAAGCCTCATGTGGGGATTACGGGGGGTCCTCACCCAACGCCTTGCATAAATATTTAGAGGCTTTGGTGCTTGAGGCTTCTGCTTCATGGTGGGCTCTCACCACACTTTCAAGATGTTGGTTGTCATTGGGATCTCAAAGAATCCCGCAGCCATGTCCAGCTCTCCAAACTCCTTCTTGTATCACTACAGGAGCTGTCACCACTCCCCTCTTCTCCTGCTTTGGGCATGAGCCAACAATACTCTTTGCAACTTCCACCCAGCAGCCACTCTGCTCTTTCCTACTCAAGCAATATGCCAGCATCCCATGCCCCCAGACATAGACATAGGTGGTGGGTAACATCTGGTGTCCAGTTGGGATGGGGTACCCAGGGACATTGCTTTTTGGGATGGGCTCCAGGAGATATTGTCCCTGGGGTCAGATATTAGCTGGGAAAGGGATCCCACATACTCCTCTCCCATTCAAAAATAAATAATGATGTTGTGGCAACCTCAGGGGGATTGTCCCTCTTTGAGCGAATGTTCATAAAAGTGTCACACTCTGCCTTCTCCTTTGTTCCTTCTTCCTGGGGTACCAGGCTGTATCTTGCACCCTACAGGGCCAATTTTAATGAAATTTGACTTGGTCTGACCATGGTGGCAACTCCTAGTCACCAGAGGTATTTTCTTCTTGCTTCTTTGCCTTTAAAGGCCATTTTATGCAGGGAGCTAGGCTCTCAGGCTCCCTGCACCAGACCTCTCCTCTGCCTGTGCTTGTGAGGCTCTCTTCTGCTTGGGGTGGCATCTTCCACAGCCAGGAAGTGGCACACCTTCCCTCCCACAATTCTCATCCTCAGGAACTGGTAGCCATCTTGCAGGGCACCTTTGTTTCAGCAGAAGAGTTTAGGGGCTGTTCACTGAAGGTCCAGAGAATCCATCCAGCGACCCGCAGGAGATCTATTCCCCCAAAAGTTTCTTGCTACTGGTCCTGGAGACACCGATCCTAGTCCTGGGGAATCGGCTGGAGCCAATGTCCAGCTGACTCCCTAGTCCCAAAATTCATTCTTGCAGGGCATCAGGCAGCTGGGAGTGCTTTTTTTGTAGTCGCTCCTCAGTGCTGTGTCTTCTTCCTTGTATCTCCCTTGCACAGGTTTTCTTTCAGTGTTTTGGAATGTTCTAGAAACCAAGCACCCCTGGCCTACCCTAGTTTGCCACATCATCCCTCTACCCTTGTCCCACCCCCTCTGCACAGCATTCAAGGACAATCCAATATGGCAACTTCAAGATGTGTATGGGAGAGCTCTCATGAGAGCTTCAGTTCTGCCCCTAGCTGGCACACCTAAAGGATCCCTGCCCATCAAAACATTAAAGCCAAGCCCATCCTTTTTTGGCTCCAGAGGTCTGGCCTCCTCCTTTGTTTCTGTGGGCCTGGTCTCTCCCAGTCCAGGTGGAGTGTGACAACTAATTATCAGATGGGGGTCTCCACCCTTACCTTTCCAAGGATATGGGTCAAGTACTGTTAAAGGTTCTATTGTGTGAGGAGGCACTTGATCCTCCTACTGGGGAGCAAAGTAATTAACTTGACCCAGTGTGGGGTGGGGGGCGGGGCAAAACCCTGGAATCTAATTATGAGCTGAGCAAGAGAAACATAACAATTCTTATTTCGTCAGAAGAAGAGTCAATATGATGTTAGGAATGGTAAATCTACACTCAGGGGGCATGTTTACACCTACATTGGTATCTCACTGAACCCTGTAGGCCCAGGTAGGCAGAACTGTACTTTAGAGCAGATTTGCCTATAATGTGTAAAACAGTAGTCGTGGCTTCCCAGCTCACCGCTACTCACCACAACCATCTTGCTTTTTGATATTGGTGCCCAGTTAGCCTTTTTCTTCTGTTTAGTCCCACTGCTTGTTATATACTTAGGGCCTGATCTAGATCTTGGCGGATGGGTTACTCCATCACAACAGTGACATATATCCCGCCCGTGGAATTATAAATCCCATTATATCTTATTAGATTTATATTTTGGCGGATCAGATATCTGTCACCATTGTAACGGAGTAACCCATCCGCCAAGATCTAAATCGGGCCCGTAGTCAAATTTTTGTGCCCAGTCAGCTGTTTTCTTTACTGTTTATATTACCCATTAGCCGTAATTTACTATTTAGTATCTGCTGTAACTTGTGCCTTGCGTCATCTGTTGACTTCTGTCTCACCACTCGCTTCCTGCCACTTTCGATTCTCCTGCCTCCCGCTTCCCACCACCCAGCGTCCCTCCCTTCCCTAGGACCTACTTAATGGAGGCTCCTGTGTGACCCCATTGAGCAGGTCCTTGTACCAGCTGCCCCTCCCAGACTTCAGGTCTCTCTGCTGCCATTTGTTTGAGTGCTGAAGGCACGCCAAAGGAAAGCCGGTCTGCACCCATTTGCACCTGGAATGCACCCAGCACCAGGAAACCTAGTTCTTTGGCAATCCACCAATACTCCACCGCCGAGCTCCTAGCTCTGGACTCCAGACCCCGCAACAACAACTGATGCATCATCTCCCCCCAATCAACAGGAGGATCCTTCACCTGCTGCCCCTTCACATGCAACTCAGGACTAACCCTGGGCATAGTGGACATAGCAGGGCTACGCGGAGGTCCACGGAGTTGCAAACAAACTCCGTGGAACTCCATGGAGCTCCGCTATGCCACCCGCCTCTACCCCCTATTAAGAAGTAAGTTAACAGTAATTAAAAATAAACTTAAAACCACTTACCTCTATACTGCAGCATCCCCAGGCTGCCCTCCTCCTTTTCCTTGCTGTACCGGTAATGCTTAAGGAAACTGCACATACTCACACGCCCGCGCATGCACATTTCTTGCAACCCTCCTACAACAGTTAAGCAATTTTGGGATAGGTGGGGCCCCCCTGGCTTTGTTTGAGTACATTCAATCCAACAGAGGCGAGTCAGTATGGATGCCACCCTTTGCTTTCGACCCCAAACCTTTAAGGTTTGGCATTCCCCAATGGTCTGCAGTGAGCCCACCACTGTTTAATGTTTTTATGACTCTCCTGTCAGTCCCGGAGGAATCTTTTGGTGTGCAAGTGGTGTCGTATGCCGATGACACACTGATTCTTCTTACCTGGGACTGTAATGTTCCCAATATCCAGAACAGCAGTTTTAATTTCCAGTGCATGTGTGAGAGCAATCTTCAATGTAATACCAGCAAAACAGAAACACTACTTTTTGACACCACCCCACCTTTGTGGGAAGGTGAAATTTGGCCCAGTTCGGCTCCTTCCCCACTGAATCCTGCCACGGTTGTACACAACTTGGGAGTAAAGTTTGACAGTAAGTTATCCTATAGCTCCCAAGTGGACATTGTGTTAGGAGGGGGCTTTAGTCTTCTCAGACCCTAACAAGTTGTTATTTCTGCTCCCCACACATTAACAGAAGGGGGTAGTTAATGCTTTCATGACATGACGCTGGGATTAAACCAACGCTTTATACTGGGTCTACCAGCGTACCAACTTAAGAGACTTCAGTTGGTGCAGAACGCTGTGGCCTGACTTCTTCTAAATACAATCATATTTGTCTGTACCTTAAGGTATTGCATTGGTGGCCAATCCATGAGCGAGTTCATTTCAAGGGTCTTGTCTGGCCCATAGAGCCTTCCATCAGTCATGCCCTCGTTATCTGGCTAATAGAGTTGCACACTACCTTCCAACGAAAACTCTGCGGTCCTATGCTGCTTTGCTGGTGATGGTACCAAAAACCAAAAGGAAGAAATGAGTGGCTCCTCTTTTCTGCTCTGGTCGCCTCTGGCTGCAATTCTCTTCCTTTTGATCTAAGGGGACCAAAGATGATGGTTTCTTTCAAACACAGCCTTAACACCTGGCTGTTCAACCTTGCTTTCTGAAGTGTCCTTCTGATTAGTAGCTAACAGTTTTAGCGTCCGGACACACTTTTGAGTAGCCTATGCTCTACATAAACCCAATAATAATAGCAATAACCCCTCCACCTGCGAACATTGCCCTCTGTCGCGGAATTCAGAAAGGACCTCAAAACCGGGCTTTTTGACTGAGACTAACAAGACCTTAGCACCTGGATACCCTCAGGGATGAATAGCCATGTTCAATAAATACTGACTGATTGATTGATTGATACAATGTAAGCACCACAGACCTTCAATAAACCCAACACGTCTACAGTATGAATGCCCACTCACATTAAAATACCAACTCCAGTCAGTACCAATACCTAAAGAGTCCCTTCTGCGACAGGCTAACTGTGCACAGATACCAGACTGCACAAGATGCTAATCTAACATATGCTTCCTGCACACATGCGTACATGTGGGTGCTCACGTATTTGCATGTAACCAGCTCAGAGCCTCTTACCTTAGCTGAGCACCAATGGCTTTATCTTACAAGGTGGACTCTGGTAGCTAGCACTTTCGGGCCATTTACTGTGAATTTACCATGAGTGCAACTCACGTAGTGAGACTCGCCCACAGTAAAAGGCTAAAAATGTGTTTTATGGTGTAGCTGTTGCACCATGCTACTTTGTCAGCTTCTGTCTTCTGTGGTTATACAGTTGACATTTATCTGCCTCAATGAATTCATTTGGAATCCAGGCCTCATTGAGAAATGTCAACAATTTTAAAGTGGTTCAGCAAGTCTTCTCTCCCTCATGCGCTTATAAACCAGTTTATTGCATGGGGTCCTTCATATCCACTAGAAAGTGTACAGTAGAATGAAAAGATTAAGCCAAGACAACATTATAAATATCTAAGTTTGTTTTGTGTAGAAAATTAAATAATTTAATGTGAATGCATATAGAATGCTGTATAATTTGGGCTATCAGATATCTCAATATACATCAATAACAATATTTGAAGTCATGGGATTACAATAAAAAATCAATGCATTCTTTGATTACTTAAATTAAACGAATTCGATTAACACCATTGATGGCAATATTATCTCAAATTAAGCCAGGACAGGGTGCACAGTGTTATGCACATTCTCACAACATTAAGTGGACGATTGCAATGTCGGGCGGAACACCGTCTCGGATTCCGAACCGACAGACTCGCGGTCGACAGGTCTGCCCGGCCGATTACGATGCGACTGAACACTCTTCGGTCAGAGTCCCTTTGTTCCCTATGGGAGTCTGTGGTCCGCCCGACAACACAGGCTCCTATGGGGACATAGGGTGTGCGTATAAAACTCTGCACCCTGTCGCAGACAACCCATATTGTGCCACACTGTGCAGGGTTTTATATGGGGTGTCCCTTGGGTACCCCCTCAGTCCCCAACCGAAGGCCGCAGGATGAAGTGGGCCCTGCTAGGGTCCCCCAAGGTCACTTTCCGACAGCCCTTTTGTGTCAGGCAGTCCAACTCGGAAAGGCTGTTAGAAATGGACATTGTAATTGGTCGGTTGGAAATGCTGTCAATAGAGGTGCACGATGCAGTTCCGACCGACATGGATGCTCCGAGAGCCAGTCGTAAACTATTCGGCGTGATCGCGTGATTCACTTTCTGTCCACGAACATCATCATCGGTCGGGCGGATTGTTAGCTGACCAAGTCGGTCGGAAGGGTTCCGACGCGGTCGAGATTTCGACTGTCGATAGGAGGCCTTCCGCCCCACATCATAATCGGCCCCTAAGTGTGTTTTATTTTAGTAGTAGAGATATGGAGGTTCTGAAATGAGATGTATGATAACTTCTAAGAGTTCATAGGAGGAAATCCCATGTACAGTCCATCCTAGAGCAACATGTAGTTGATCATTCCAAAGATGAAAAGGGTTAAATGACATGGAGCATAAATTATTCTGTGCCTAGTAGTGGAGATTTAATCACAACTAGACTAAGATCTGAGTGGTCAGTAAAACCACTTCAGAATGACTTCCTTTTCACATGGGCTAAAGGAGGAATGCACATGGAGTCTGTCTCACTAGCAGCATTTGGATGATGTGTATATTTCTGTGATGGATATGTTAGCGTTCCCTAAATACCTTCATCGGTGGGCAACAGTAGCCATCATGCTGTCGCTTATCTCTGACAACATATTACAGCTGTTCTATATTCATCAGCATGTTAGGTGCTATGGCATTGCTTAATGCTTCAAAGTTGTGTTGCAATTGCGTGTCCATTTTAGTATGTGACTCAATAAGTATCCAAATGTACTACCCTAAGATTGCAAATCTGACTACAAATCACACATTTGCACCTGTGTAAGTTGTCTGAATGATCATGTACAAGCTGGGATGTCCATGCTTCTAGATAAAACTATCATGTTCATACTTTAATTGTTGATACATCCTTTAATACCCTCACTTTCATACATTTTAGTACATACTATATATATCCACGGAACGTGACATTTTCATAATTTAAACTCATTCAACATTGGGTGTAGATCATACTCCTCAGCCTAAATTTCTACATCATTAATTTATAAATATGTTGTACATAATTTTTAGTATATGTTACAGATGTCTAAGGCATGGGACACTAATGCAGGAGATGCTCAATGGCACTGTGAGCAGAAGACATCCTACAATGGATGATTAAACTGCTGATCACAGACAGACAATGACTGGGTCACATTGTTCACAATGAGACATGAAAAAAGAACTTGCTCTTTCTGACTTGTGTATATATCATGGGCAGTGATGAAAACAATGATAAAGTCTCAATAAAAAAATCAGTCATCGGACTGTCCCCTTTTACACACTTTGCAAACAATATGAGGCACAAAATGCTATTAATTCCAGATCATAATGCTGCGGATGTCTTTGTTTCTAAAATGAATTATTACATTTCAAAACTACAATTATGATGTTGGGAGCATATTCATCAGTATGTTGTGTGCAATGTTTAGGGCAGGTTAAGAAGCTAGCATTTGTGAAGGAAAATGTACTCATACAGTCAATAAATAAAAAACAAGGCTTGAACTAAAAAATGTTCAACGTTCTATCCATTAACAAACACATGAGCATGAAGGCAGACAAATCTTCAGAGTGACATGCACTGATGTCAAGTCAAGGTTAAGAATTGCCACATACACTATCAAAGGTGGCCTAGTTTGGACGTAGGTATAGGCCCAACCCCTTGTTGCAATAAACATACACTATCAAAGGCACAATTTAATATGAGACATCCTGCAAACTTTGGCTCAGATCACATACTTTACATCACACATTATTCAGTTGTATCATGTAGTAAATGTATATGTATAATACATGTTAAATATGCACCTTACAATTAATAAATCACTACAATTGTCTATTAATGCAGGGAATTTGTGATGCACACTTCAACAAACCGACCTCCCCACATTTGTATTTTATATTCCAACATGTATACTTTTAGAAATCTATCTCTTTCAGTAAATAAACAGAGTTTGCTCTTGGCAACAAAATACATGGTGTGGAGAAATCATTTATCGCCTGGGAAATTACTTTTATACACAGGATAGCCAAATAAGTGGGAAGACTTTAATTTCACAGAACATGATATATCAAATATGCAATGGAGGTTTATATTTCATGTATAAATTAAATAAACATTAACACATTTTAAATGTCCATTCTAATTACAAAACAATGGTGCAGTGCAATTAAAGTCTGTGGCCCTGATTCACAAAGTTAAACTTAAACTTTTGTGTAAGTTTACGATTTTTAGCAATTCACAAAGGAATTTTAGGAGTAGTGTTTTTATGACTGTCTATTATTTTCTGAGTAGAGCTTTCATCACAACTGTGGAGACTCCAGTCGTAAAGATACTACGCGTAATAGTCCTTCGTTAATTTAAAAAAAAATCAGAAACGTACACAAATGTGTAAGTTTACCTTTGAGACTCAGGTCCTAAGTTATTATAAAGCCTATTTGCCAAAGTCTAAATTGGATGATGGCATTGCATGGCCATATGCAGAAAAAAATACTTTTCTGCATTGATGCATCATTTTGTGACATTTTTACGACGTAAAGTTAACATTTCTCTTATGAATAGCCATAAATGACTTGCCAAAGCATTGAGGACTGTTGTGTCCTAAAATAAAGTAATGTCATGCAGGGTATTGCCTATGTAAGCCAACGCTAATATCCCATTCCATCACAAAAAGATGCAACATCATCCATTACATCACTGTGCTGGAAATATTGCAATAGAAGCCATTTTCTTTTGTTTGTTGTTTATGAGTATGGATGACGGTGTTTTTTTGTTTGGTTGGTGGTAATCAGATGAGTTTGCACTGGCTATTGCATCTGTTGTCTGTCTCTCAGACCCTCATCTCTTTTCTTTAGATCTTTGCTTAATTTGTAAAAGAATAAGTGAAGGGGACCACTTCACAGAAGCCAACAACCCACGCTATTGAAGGTGAGAGTACTGAATACCAAGGCTGTGTAGTCTTAATTCCACCTCATGATTCTTTAATCCAACACCAGATGCTCCCTGCCTTTTCGTGTTTGTCTTGCTGGTTCTTTTCCAACACTGCTTTCTTTGTCACAGTTTTTACTCTTCCATCTTCCCCATTTTATATTTTTCTTTCTCTTGCTCAGGATGAAAGTCTGTTGAAAAAACGTAAATGCTGGTGGGCCTCACCTGCAACCACAAGCCCAAATTAAGCACTGTGTCTCATGTGGGTGATCAAATAGGGACCTGGCAATCATTTGATTATTTCACACAGTATTTGTCTCAATACAATTATGGTTGCTGTCCTCTGAAAGGTAAGGAGATTCACCTCACTGCCCAATACTGTCATAAAAAAAATCTCTATTAATACCAAAGTCTAGCCTCACGTACACACTGCAATATGTGTTTACAAACGTTACAGTACACAAAGATATGTTCAGAATCACAATCTGTATTCCAAAATTTCCTTTAATCATTCAGCCTTTCAGTCACTTCTTTTTAGCCACAAAGCCAACACGTGTTTCGTCATAATTGGGGCATACCCCACGACCTCCTCACGGCTGAAACATAGAAAAAGATCTTGATTGTAATTTTATAGATTACTATATCACCGCTTTACACCCTTGAATCAGTGACATTGGTGTCAGTATACAGTCTTATTATTGTTCCTTTCCGTGACATATTTGTGGAAACCCAAGCACAATATATTTTCTTTCAAGTTTCTTAAAGACATTTTTATCTCCATCATCACAGCACTTAAATAACAATAGCTATTCAAACAACCTTAGTATGAAACCAGGAGTATTATTGACACCTCAAGAACTGTGTACCACCATCCATGATATCCTTCAAAAGGTGAGCATACTTATATCTGTCTCCTCTGTCATCACACCCTAGTATCTAACCACATCAACACTAATACCAGTTATTATAATTCTTCAACCAAAATACCTGTATATTCCAGCAAATATCTGTTTCTGAAACAAAAAACAGACCCATTCTAAGTCACTCAATTTTACCAAAAGAAACGAAAGCCAAAATCTCTAATTGTTTTCCAATATAATTGCATACCTCAATGCCGGTTATACTTCTGTACCAGTAAAATCGATATTGCACTCCTTTCAGTTATATCTGCAATTATGTAAAGTAGCCATCAGAAGCTTATGGTTACCATTGTGTCCTTGGGTAAAATCTAAATTGTGACATATTGCACTCAACACTCTATGTCTTCAAGTGTTCATTAATTCAAGTGCTGTTTAGCCAACACACCATCTTATGCCGGAAAGGTCTCCTATATTCAGAGATCCACATCCTATTAATCATGTTAGAAAAATGATAATATATCAGCATACCAGAACTTTTTTAGGGTAAGCCATCTGCATCCATTGTATGATGTAAACACCCCATCCTCTCACCAGTTCTGCACTGTTCCCACATATCTATCGTACGAGCGAGTTTGCTCGAAAACTGGCGTTCTACTCGGGTGCAATTGGCAGCATCACTATTTACGCCAATATAGAAAATGGACTAACAAATAAACATGAGATGCCAGGTATTGCCGAACTGCCAAATACACAAAATGGTACCAGTTCCTATGGTGGGCAGTCCCAAAGTGGTGAACTGCTGAGGGGTTGGGAAAATAATGGTGATTGTAAAGGTTCGCGGTGATGTCTAACGTGTAGGCCAGATACTCCTGGGTGGTTTTCCAAGTGCCCTCACACACCCTTGCGGGTGCAAAGCATCATCATCGGGCGTTGCTCCTCATGGGGGTGGCGCTGCAGTCCCTCACGGGCCCTTCAGGAGGGCTCTCTGTCGGAGATCTTTTTACTGGAGTAGCCGTAGTTGTGCGTGCGGGTGTGTGGGGATAGTGGGTGATGTGGTGAGGCTAAAAAGACCTGTAGGAACCCCAAACGGTTTTTTAATGGGTCCTGCGGGTCTGGTTAAAATCTAACGGGGAGTGGTGCCTAAGTAGCACTCTAAAAAAGTAGGGGAAAGGTAGATAGTTCTGTTACTCTCGACCCGTATGTGGTAAAGTTAGAGTGAGAGTGAGAACGTGAGGTGGGTGGTCAACTTGTTTCGCGCTTCCCAGCGGTCCCTAACGGATCCGTAGCGCTTCGTCAGGACCAAAAGGAAAGTGGAAAAAAATTTGATATAGGTCAGAATGTATCCTATATGTCCATAGTTTAGGGATCACGTTTTATTCGAGTCCCTATGAGCGAACCCAATGTTTAATGGGTCCAGGCTATACCGGATAAGGATCGGCTGGGGCGGAGGGCGCCAGTCACGCCCCGGGTATTCTGCTCTGAACACCTACGTGCCTCCAGGATCGCCGGTCCCATTAATAAACCGTTTGGGGTTCCTACAGGTCTTTTTAGCCTCACCACATCACCCACTATCCCCACACACCCGCACGCACAACTACGGCTACTCCAGTAAAAAGATCTCCGGCAGAGAGCCCTCCTGAAGGGCCCGTGAGGGACTGCAGCGCCACCCCCACGAGGAGCAACGCCCGATGATGATGCTTTGCACCCGCAAGGGTGTGTGAGGGCACTTGGAAAACCACCCAGGAGTATCTGGCCTACACGTTAGACATCACCGCGAACCTTTACAATCACCATTATTTTCCCAACCCCTCAGCAGTTCACCACTTTGGGACTGCCCACCATAGGAACTGGTACCATTTTGTGTATTTAGCTAACTTAGGAGCGCTGGTACAGGACCTCCTTCTTAACTCCTGCTCCTGGTCCCCCCCTCTCAGTGTGTTTACGATTGCCGAACTGCCGCCATATTTGTAAATCTGCCCTCCCCTAGAATACCTGCGAGTTACACTGAAAGTACAAAACAAATCCAATTTTCCCAGATATACATATGTCAATGGTAGGGTATTCCAAGTCAATCAATCAGGGTTTGTAATGCACAGCTACTCACCCGTGAGGGTCTCAAGGCACCAACATATAAATCTCCTACAAATTTTCAACATCCAGGATTCATGCTGTCAGTAAATACATTGTGGTCTATCACAGCCACAATGACCACCATGTTTAATGGTCTATTGTAATTTCATCATCACAATATTTACGCCAAGTTACCAAAATAGATCCTCTGATCTTTGTGATATAAGATTAAATCACTGCATCAATGGGGTGTGTGCCACTTCTTATTACCATCTTTCTCAACATGGATTTTCACATTTAGTCTGAGATCAATCAATGGATTCCACATGTCATTGATTAGAGTGTCAATCTCACTAATTGTCACCATATACTGTTATCCCTGCACAAAATAAATGTTTTTGTGTTATTGACATTGTTATCCCGGTACTTCATTCTACTACATCACTGAATAACGCTATTCTAGGCACATAATGGCTACTTATCCAGAACACCACATTTTACAAATAACCTTCGTGTCAGTGTAACATGATGTTGATTTACTTAAGTAATGATGCACTATTCTTGTGATAAATTCCCCCATTGTACAGTTATACTGTGAAATAAAAAGACAAACCTGCTCCATATATTAAGAAATGTAGCCCATAGGTATAAGTAGCATCAGTACATCATAGTTATGCATATCACCCATCAGTACAGAGTGTATATAAACATTTTAAAATGTTGCTGTTGTATACATTGCTAAAACTCCTGTTTTGCATACAGATGGCAGTACTGTAACTCATTTAACAAGTCAAATATAATTTATACATCCTCAGGGCATCTACATCATCTACCTTCAGAAATTACACTCTTTAGAGCTGAATAAATATCAGTATCTAACATTTCACTCACCCAAAAAGTATTATAATTTGTGATCTGTGTTGAGGCCCTGTTCTACTGTTTTCAAACACATAGTCCACATGGCCTCTCTCCTTTTAAAGGTAAGTCCCCTGTTTCCTCTCCGTGGGTCTCAGAGTACCTGATCAATACAATCAAAGCTGAAAGTTCTATGTGTACCTTGTGCCCTATATTCAGCTACATGAACTGCTATAGGGTATCTCTCGTCTTGTTGTTTCAACGTTTGCATATGTTCGTAGACCCCTTCTTTAAGAGATCTGGTTGTACTGTCTATGTACATGTGTTTACATTTACATTCAATCACATAGACTACATATTTAGTGGTGCAGTTTATATTAGAGTGTATCAGAAAGTTTCTATTCGTGCTCATGCCAAAATTATTTTTCTTGTCACTTGCCCATTTACACATATCACAAGGTCCACATTTGTGAAAACCCAATGTGTATTCCTTCATCCAATTATCCTTTGGATTCAATAAAGGATACCTGGGGCTCAGTAAAGCCCTCAAGGATCTTCCTCTCTGAATGTGATGTCTGGTTTCAAAGAGGTAAACTCCAAAGATATTCCAATCTTTTTGCATTGTGCATAATGAAACATTTGGCATTCCTGTGTAAGTCAGTACCATGTCTGCCATATCTTTTTCCAAATCTCCTTTCTCAGGGTAACTTGTCTCTTTATTTTGGCAATTTTATTTCTGGCTCTTGTTGTAGTGTTCTATATTTGTTAGTGGAGCACTCCTAACTCTACCTTTTCCAAACTAACTTTTCCTATGACCTTAGCGTGCTACATTGGTGAGCATGATGTAAAACATACCAAATCAAATCACTATCATATGTCTAGTACTGGAACTTGCCCAATGTGCACTGTTGCAAAAAACAAATGTTTTCCTCAAATGTTAAATTTTAAATAATAATCAGTTTCATCACAATGTATTTCATTTCAAATCATCATACATCTTTAACAGATACATGTACAGTTTCTCAGAGATGAACATTTTTATTCTGTTGTTAAATCTTCGGATAATTCATGTAGGAATGTTCTGTTCATCGTCCATGCCCAATGCATTTCGGGACATGTGTCCCTTCATCAAGGGCCCAAATTTATAAACAACAAAAAATCCTAAATGACAATGTTTAGGGAGTCATATTCTTCCTTCATACAAAACATAACCACAATTTATCATATTGCCAAACATCTTAAATGAATTTAAATTGGTGCCTTCATGTTGTTAATATCATCGTGCCATTCCCAATGAGTCAATGTGTCAATCACAAAGCTATACGTATGGCACCTCGTGCATATCAGAATCTATGATAAATATATGTGTGAGGATTAGTACTAGCACTGGGCTACACATGCCACTGGTGGTTCAACATGCTCCTACATTTTCACAATACCAGTCCTGCGCTGAAATGATGGCAATCAGCCAATCTACAAATAACCGAAATCAAAAAATTATCATGATTGCGTGTTCCTCTGCATAGTAAACATCTTTAAGTGCCATATACTGGCAGTGATATCACCAACTACCCTCATTAACTGACTTGAAATGAAATGCAATGCCTCCTGGTCTGAATGGGTGTACCTGAAATGCCTAAATCCACTCTATAAAACCAAAAGCTCAAATACTGTACAGCTCAATAAAAACTGAAGAGGCTCTTACACAGCCTGATGGGAACGCCATCTAGAATCCCACACAACCTGACTCAAAAATAGTACATAAAAAGTGAGAGACACTTAAAGAAACCCCGTGGTGCCAATATAAGCAAATATATAATAAAAGTTGCTAAACAAGAAGCTGAAAGTCAGTGTAATTAGGTGGAGGTTAGTCAAGGTTTCGGTCAGCGCGCAACTATCAATATTCATGCCCATTGTTACAGTCAGCAAGCAACTCCTATGTACATGTGTTCATCCTCCTCATGAGTTCTAATATCAATGATGAATTTAATCTGATGTTCATAGATCACAAAAAACAACTCATGTCAATTTTTTCATTGAGACCCCTAGGTTGTTGAGTATCCAATTTCTTGATCCAAAATATTTCTCTATGTAGTAAAGATCTGGTTAAATCTTTACCTGGAATCGGTGATATGGTCTCTATTACCTGAAAACGTAATTGTGATATGGTATGCCTTGCTGAAGACCAGTATGCTGCTAAGCTGAATGTTTAACTATGTGTTCTTACTGTAGTTTTGTGCTCCGAGATGTGTAGCTTTATTTTTTTCTCTGTCTTACCAACATAAAGTAATCCACACGGACACTTTATGCTGTAGATCAAATGTTTTGAATTGCAGTCCTTTGAGTGACTTATTTCAATTGTCTCTCCTATTCTCGGATGTTGAATTTTGGTACCTGTTATTACATTGTTGCAATGCACACAATTTAAGCACTTCTTTTTGCTTTGCTGTGTGGATAGTTTAACATGTTCTGGAGTCAGTCCCAGTTCTTTGAGATTTTTAGACCTCCTGTATGCATGTAAAGGTTTTGCTTTGAATAGATCGTTGAAATCAGTTTAATTCTGCAATAACTCCCGTCAAGTGTTAATTATTTTCCTGAGTTTTGCTGAGCTGTTGGAGTATTTTGATACAAAAACATGTCTCTGTGATCTGTTTCTTGTTTGTTTTATCAATAATGTAGTGCGGTCTTGTTGCTTTATCCGGTCTATGGCTTCATCCAGAATGCTTTCTGGGTGCCCCCTCTAAATGTATTTCTGTTTCTGTATTGAAACGTTCTCCTTCAATATTTTTGTTTCTGAGCAAATCCTCTTCATCCTTAAGTACTGGGAGTATGGAGAGTTTTGAATCAAATGATTCGGATGAAAACTGGTATACAACAAAGCATTGTTTTTATCTGTATCTTTCCTATACACTTGAGTTTGAAATCCTGAGTCGGTTTTGGTTATGAGTACATCATGGAAAGCAATAGAGGTATCACTGATGGTATGAGTGAATTGAATGTGGTCATCATATGTGTTTGGTTGTTTGATCTTCTGTTCAATGCTCTCTTGGGTGTTGGTTCACATAAGAAATATGTCATCTGTAAATCTACAGTATATCTGTAGATTGCCTGTCCATTCTGGATCTCCATGCACATGGTCTTCCTCAAATTTATCCAAAAAGTTGTTTGCGTAGGCTGAGGCACCTGCAAAGCCCATTAATGTCCCAGTTAATTGTAAATAGAAACAGTCTTCCCACTGAAAGTAACTGTGGTGGAGACAGAAATGTAATAACTCCAAAAGAAATATTGTATCTGCTTTGACCTCTTGTTGTTTTAGTAGGGCCCATTCAACAGCTTCCATTCCTCTCATATGTGGAATTGAAGTATAGAGTGATTTCAGATCAATAGTGCATAGTACACAGTCCACTTTATTCATCACCTGCTGTAATTTCAGTAAAATGTCTGTGGTGTCTTTCACATAAGATCCCCATTTTTGAACAAACTGTTGTAGAAAATAATCAAGATATTGAACTATTAGTTCAAACAGAGTTCCGCAGCCTGTCACAATAGGTCTAAAAGGTGGATCTTGGATATTCTTGTGAATTTTCGGCAACATATAGAGAGGTGGTCTTTGTGGATTTGAAACCGTTATGAAGGACTTGGCAATGGTAGTAATCCAACCTATTCCAAAAACTTTAATCAGTATCTCCTCCAATGTCTTGGAAAATCTGTAAGTCGGATCTTCAATCAATCAGGGTTTTTTTTAAAGTGCACTGCTCACCTGTGAGGGTCTCAAGGCGTTAGGGGGGTGCAGCTCCGGGTCAGTTGTAGAGCCAGGTCTTGGTGCTTTTCCTGAAGGTGTGCAGAGTGGGGGGGCATCTGATGTTGACTGAATGCTTGTTCCAGGCCTTTGCTGCGATGTAGGAGAAGGATTTTCCACCTTCTCTGGTTCTGTGGAGCATGGGGTCTCTGCCAGGGCGAGGTCGGCGGAGCAGAGGTTCCTTTTGGGTACCTGGAAGGAGACTATTAGGAGGTATTTGGGTCCGATGTTGTGGAGGGATTTGTAGGTGTGGGTGAGTAGCTTGAAGATTACTCTCTTCTCGATGGGAAGCCAGTGGAGGTCTTGTAGGTGCTAGGTCATGTGCTCATGTCGTGGGGTTCCGAGGAAGAGTCTGGCTGCGGTATTCTGGATGGTTTGAAGCTTGTGTAGCAGGGTTTTGTTGATTCCGGCGTTTAGGGCGTTACCATAGTCTAGTTTGCTGGTTATGAGTGCGTGGGTAACAGTCTTTCTGCATTCGGGGGGATCCACTTGAAGGTCTTGCGGAGGATGCGGATGATGTGGAGGGAGTTGAAGCGGGTGGAGGTGACGGCGTTGTTCTGGCGGGTCATGGTGAGGGAGGAGTCTAGAATGATGCCGAGGTTTTGGGCATCGTTTGTCGGTGTGGGTGGGTTTCCGAGGTTGGAGGACTACCAGGTGTTGTCTCAGGTGGTGGAGGAGGATCCAAGGATGAGGACCTCTGTCTTCTCTGAGTTGAGCTTTAGGCCGGTCAGTCAGTCAAATTCACTTTATTCGGTTAATTAAAACAATAAAAGCATACTACATAAAACACAGTAAATACTACAATTACACAAACACCAACAGGGTACAAAAAGGCATCTAGATCATCTACAGAAAAACAATTCACGTTATAATTAATTAAAATTCACCATAATTAAAAATGATCTAATTCATAGCAATCCCTCTCTTTTTCTTTATTTTGACCGATGCTGTCAGAAAACTAGCTATATTAAAACATTCCCAAACATTTGTCAGAATCTGCAGATATATAAAAGCAGGTCTAGCCTGTAAAAATCCTTTGTCCCTTAAAATAGGTCAAATGAACCGGTTCCGGATAGCCATAAAGTGCTCACAAAATAAAACAAATTGCAATGAGTCCTGAATGGAAACATTATCACACGTACAAACACCAAGGACCTCAATCTTTTTCCATCACTTTGGTTCAGCAAGAAGTAGATGCAGTTGATTAAATATAAACCTCACTAGAAGGAAACAATGGTGCTGATTGGTTACTATGTTTAGATAGGGCTCCATTGCACATGAAGTGGACAACAATTGATGTGTCTGCACCAATGGCTTTGTCAGTTCCCTGGCCTCTCTATCCGTCTGTGACACCTGTAAATAAGTGTTTTTAGCCCAAATCAAATCCGCCTTTAGCAGCTTATCTGGAGAGTTGAACAACTTTGGCCTTCCTAGATAAGTGGCGAGCCTTTTCACATAGCTCAGCCAGGGGATACTGCTTGCATGATCAAGTGCTAGGCACTCGCGAATAATTCCACGATTCATCCCTAGCTCCAGGTTTATCCAAATGCATATCCAGTTGAGTAAAGGTGCCTTACCGATTAGGTCTGATATAAAACCTAAGCCAGTTTCTTGGTGGATTATATAGGAGGATGTTGACTACGAGTCCGACACAGATAGCAGATTTCTTAGAAATTTATTTTCTATTATTTGGATATCCCTAACTTCTCTGTATCCCCGGATTTCAGATCCATAGCTTGCTATGGTAATGCATTTGGCCCTGTATATATTTAGCACTGCTTGCATTGGCTGTGCCCCTAATCTGCGTGCAGAGTCAAGGACAGCCAGGGTAGATCTGGCCATTGCATTTCTTTTTGTTTTCATTTGTGGTTCCCACATACCCCTTTCATCAAATAAAACCCCTAGATATGTAAACGAGGTCACCCATGATATTATGTTACCTTCCCAAAAAAGAGCCTTGGGTTTTCTAGGCTTTAAACGCAGAATCATTGAGTGAGATTTCGAAAAATTAACATCAAGGTCCAGTGACCTCATTAAATCGGCAAAGGTAGTTAAAAGATGCTGTAGGCCAAATGTTGTTCTAGCTATCAGGGCGGCATCTTCCGCGTATAGGAGAGCCGCAATTAACCGCTCCCCAACACGTTTGGGTGTCCCTACTCACTCCCATTAAAACTGAATCTAGGTTCTTAATATATAGAGTAAATAAAAGTGGAGCAAAAATACACACCTGTCTGGTCAAATCTCACTGCGGCTGTCAGATTCTTATGCAAATCGGCCAGAACGTTTACAATATTCTTGTCCAAACCTAATTTTAATAACAGATGCCATAATTTGGATCTATTTTCTCGGTCAAAGGCCGAAGAAAGGTCCATAAATGCCAAATGGAGTGACCCTTTCTTCGAAATCGTGTACTTCCCGGCCAATAAATAAAAATTTAGACCATGGTCCATGGTTCCTCTCCCTTACCTAAGCCCATACTGTAGATTTGAGAGGATATTAGTGTCATTTAACCAGTCAGTGAGTTTACCTAGGACAACTCTTCCTAAAACTTAACTGCAGAGTCTATCAGTGAAATTGGCCTATAACATCGTGGGTCTCCTCTATTTCCCTTTTTGAAGACTGGAAATATAACTGACTGGGACCAGGATTGTGGCAAGCCAAATTCACAGGCCGTATTAAAAACATTTGCTAATAAATTAGACCATAATAATACATTAGTTTGAAAAAGATCCGCCGGGACACCATCCGATCCAGGTGCTTTATTGATTGACATCTGGTCAATAGCCACCGCTACTTCCTTAACAGTAAACACTAAAGTGTAGTTCTCAACTACATATGGTGTACTTGAGGATCCATGATCCCCCTGATCACCAAATATATGTTTGAATGACTTAACCACTCCTTCTCCGGAATATTACATTCCAGTAGACTATTGTATTATTTGAAGAAAATGGTTTATTAACAACGTTCCAAAACTTGGCGCTATTCTTAAATACATCAGTGGAGAGTAACTCGTTCCAAACCTCATTTTAAATTTCTAACGTACGTGTATGTACCGCTAATTTATAATTTTTCCTGAGGATAGCTATAAAAGATTTATCTTGTGGTTTATTTTTCAGGGCAATCATCAACTTCTGATGAGCAACAGTACACTTGTGGTCAAACCACCTCTCACCTCTATTGGGGACTTCCTTACAAGTAAATGTTTGTGCTCTAGCCATCTGGTTAAATATTTCAGCATAGGCCGTGAGTGTCTTGTTATCCCTTATCCTAGTGTCAAGACAGAGCTCTATCTCCTAACCCACTTTGACGACTAGTTCATTGCAGAACTCGTCAGGAATGACGTTACACCATTTGAGTCTACGACCCTGGTCTTTTGCTTTGATGGCTAAATTAGAGGCACACCTATTAGTCTCAGAATTGAGCCCAATTCCCCCTGCCAAAATCAAATGTATAGGATTGTGATCACTAAACTGTGACTACATAGCGGTATAGTCTTTAACATAGGCTTCCAGGGCAGTTTTAATAAAGATATAATCAATGGTTGTGTACATTCCCCTTCCTTTAAAAGATGGTATGTAAACCTTCCCACCCAGATCATTTGGGTATAAAAGACTTAACTCTGCTAGGGTGTCCTCTAAAAATTGCCCTTGCTGAGTGTTTTCAAAATGTGTTTCAGTGTAGTTGCCAGGCCCTAGGCTATCGGCAACATGGCAATTCTTTAAACATAAATGTATCTTAAAATCACCTAAAATAATAACCAAATAAGGCATGACTAGTTTCTCCTTATAAGACTCCATAAAAGATTTAAAACTGGACAGGTGCTCAATAACAGAGGTTCTGTCAAATGACTAATACAAATTAACAATTAATACCTTGGTTGAATTAGTGGGCATAATTTCAACTGCTAAACAGTTTGCTAACCCGGAATTCAATTTACGATGGTTACCTGCGACCTTCAGGGAGATCAGTGTTATTAGCCCAACTTTCGGTCTTCCAGGTATAGATGGCCTTGCAGGTTCAGTTTAAGTTGCAAAACCATCCGGCCAGAAGATGTTATCAATTTCCCAGGATTCTTGGAGCCCAATTACATCATACTCCCTTAATAGGTCGTTCCATATGGAGTCACCCACTTTATTTCTTAGTCCTGCTATATTCCAACTTAGGGGCCTATTAGTCGTAAAATCTCCCCGACCGCCATGGTAGCGGGAAAAGACCGCCCGCAAGGACCACGGCATAACCACCGGTCCAAATAGGATGCTCACCAGTCAAAATCCGACCGTAGCGATCGGATTCTGGTGATTAACATTGCGGCGGTTGCTGCTGCCAGCAGCACCGCCGCAGTGTGAAAAGGAGCATGTCATGCATGTTGCTGCACTGCATGGCAGGCACTGCACAGTGCCTGCCACCTGGTACAGGGACATGTAGGGGGGTACCATGGGTACCCCCCAGTGCACCCACACACACCCCCAACACATTGGGGGCCCTCAATGGTGCCCCCGGAGACATTCTCCGCATGCCTTTCCATGGCGGTTCCACCACGGCGGAAAGGCTGGCTACTGCCGGCATTATAATCATGCCAGCAGAGCCTGGCCCTGCACCGGCATCATTGTAGGGGTCCAGTCCCGCATGCGTGCGGACTGGTACCGGCAGAAAAGTGTCAGCGGAGATTCTCACCGCCGCGGTCGTCACCGCCATGCTAATGGGATCGGCGGTTTTCAGGGTTGCAATCGCGGGCGGATGTCCACCGCCGGTCTGTCGGTTGCCACCACCGGCCCGGCACAGCCATCCACCCGCCATCCTAATAGACCCCTAAGTATTTTGACTAATCCTACCCCACTTAGCTCATCTCCACTGGTCATGTTATTTATGTGCTATCTCTGTATATCAACTTCCTGCCCATGTGTAGGGAAGCCAGTAGTCAGTCAATCATTACCATCCAACCGACTCAACTGGGAAAATCTACTTGCTAATTTTAATCTGCTATTAGCTGCACTTTCTCTTGCGTCATCCACCAAAGTTAAAAGAGCAGTGGAATGCCCACCCGTCCTCGTCTGAGGGTGATAACCAGCACTGGGCTTAGAGCTCGTACCCAGCTCATTCCCATCTTCTCCCAGTTGTTGGTTAAAAGGGGGAGTTGGGTTATTTGGCTGATCAGCTATTTTAGGCGGGTAAAAGAAACCCAAAGGAAATGCGGTAATACCCCCTCAGCCACAGTGTTTAATACCCTGGAAAAGCCACCTCGCTACTTCCCTCCGATTAAAATTGATAACAACACAATCGCCCTCTTTTTGTTTAAGACAATGACCAACCCATCCAAACCGTCAGGCCATTATAATATGTGATGATGCTTTAATCCCTCCATGTGTAGTGCACCAAAATTCGTGGATAAGTTCTTCAGGGGTTTCCCTACCATTTTTCTTGAGAGGGGGTACCCCAGTTAAAACTGCTACCAATGGCGGAGCCTTCGGGGGCAAATGGAGCCTAACTTGATTGGCAAACCCTTGTGTGTTGCCAATACCTGGTATAAGCCTAACTTTAGCCTTTACTATCCACCTGGCTATTACTTGTTTTGGTTTCTGATGAAGACTTCCCAGGCCTGGATCCTGAATGGGAGGCACTAGCACAATATTTCCCCGGGGGTGTCACCTTGTCTACATGTGATGTGTTATTTATACAGGGTGATATACTACATGTTACATTCCCACCATTCTCCCTGGTGGTAGCATTAAGGCATGACACACCCTCCCATTTTCTTTCTAAGCATGACAATTTCTTCATTATGCCATCTACCCCAAAATTCATGCAGTTGATTAACTCTACTCTTAATGTATCAAAAAGGGTATCAATATGAGTTAAAATTAAGTCCATGGCCATTGATGTGGTTTCAGAATGAAGAGTCAGCCGCTCCTCCATGGTCGGATGACTTCTAGTCCCCTCCTGAGTTACCAGGTCCTTGTTATTCAATCCCATCTTGGCACCCTTCTTCCTCTTTTTCTCTATAGGTGCTATAACAGACTCCTTAAGTGGATTTATGTCCGGGCTACCAACGACTCAAGATTGTATTTCCTCACATGTATTAAACAAAATTTCACTGGCCCAAATAGAGTCAAAAGCCCCCATTATAGATTCAGCGACAGCTTCAGTTCCTGAGATTGCATTGGACAGGGCTGCCAGTAGAGGGGTATTGCTAACTGCTGTCTCGACTCCCATACCCAACTGAGCTTCTACATTATGGATTTCAGTTGTTATGGCACCTACAGCAGTAGTTAGATAGGACATAATGGAGGTGCAATTACAAGGTACCTTTGCTTTTGTTTTCAACAAGTCATTTGAATAAGGCAGTTTGCGCTTACCCATGTTGGCTTCAACATGAAAGATGGGTTGCCCAGTCCGGCCTCTGTCGATCGCTGATGGGCTCAGACGGACCCGCTGATGTTCTAAACGTTCCTCCAGCCGCTGGATGTGGGCGTCGGTGGTGGAGTCAGCCACAAAGGTGCCTGGTACTTGGAGTCCTGCATCCTGCACTCCCCCTCATGGCGTCAGAGTAACAGGGTTTGCATATGGTGTTTTGTTAACCAGTGACTCAGCTTTAGGCAGCTGTTGCTCATCCAGGCCACGACGTCTTTCATTCCTTCCAGGAAGCTTAGTCTGGTGTCTTCAGGGTTCTTCGTGAGGGAGAGGATGAGCTGGGAGTCATCAGCGTAGGATACTATGTTGAGCCCATGCTGTCTAACGATGGTGGCAGGGGGGCCATGTAGATGTTGAAGAGCGTGGGGCTGAGCAAGGATCCTTGGGGTACTCCGCAGTTAATATCAGTGGGTTCGGAATGGAAGCGTGGGAGTCTGATTCTTTGGGTTCTGCTGGTGAGAAAGGAGCGGATCCAGTTGAGGGCGGTTCCCCGTTTGCCAGCTTCGTGGAGTCTGGCGGCGAGAGTGCGGTGGGAGACAGTGTTGGAGGCTACGGAGAGGTCTAGTAGGATGAGGGCCGTGGTGTGTCCCTGGTCGAGTAGCATGTGGATGTTGTCGGTGGCAGCGAGGAGGGCAGTCTTGGTGCTGTGGCTGATGCAGAATCCAGACTGGGAGGAGTCGAGGATAGCGTTCTCTTCGATGAAGGTGGTCGGCTGGGCAATGATGAATCTCTCAGTGACTTTGGCTGCAAAGGGAAGGAGCGTGATGGGCCGGTAGTTTTTCAGGTCCGTCGGGTCCGCTGAGGGTTTCTTGAGGAGAAGCCTAACCTCTGCCTGCTTCCAGTCATCAGGGAAGATGCCAGATTGGAAGGAGGTGTTGATGGTCCGGCATAGTTCAGGTGCTATGGCAGTAGTGGCTCTGTGGTAAATGTATGGGGGGCAGGGGTCCGTGGGGCTCCTGAGTGGGTGTTCATCATGGTCGTGGCTGTATCTTCACTGGTAGCCGGTTTCCAGGTGGTGATAGTGGGCTGGTTGTTGGTGGCTGCCAGAAGGTTTCTGGAGTTTTTTCTCTGAAGCTGTTGTAGAGGGCCTTGATTTTAAGGTGAAAGTAGGAGCTGAGTTTGTTGCAGAGGTCCTGGGATGGTGTGATGTCCATGGCTTCACTGGGGGCTTTGGTGAACAGCTGTATGATGTTTAAGAGTTCCTTTGTGTTACTGGCGTTGGTGTGGACTTTGTTCCGGATAAAGGTCCTCTTGGTGGCTCTTATGGGCTGGTGGTATTCAGTCATTGCGTTCCAGTAGGTGTTCTAGTCTTTGGTGGTTTTCCTGTTTCTCCAGAGTTTCTCAAGGCGTCTGCAGTAGCGCCTAGCTTCTTGGAGGTCGGTGGTGAACCAGGCGGCCTTCAGGGGAGGTTGTCTGACGGGGTGGCGGAGGGGTGCGAGCTTGTCTGCGCAGCTGGTAATACAGCGGCGTAGTTCATTGGCTGCAGAGTTGGTGTCGGTTGTGGCAGAGGGTGGTGTTGAGGTGTTTCTCTGTGACCTGGCTCCAATTTCTTCATGGGCTTGGGTGTGGTGGTAGTGTTGAAGGTGAAGTGTACACAGTGGTGGTCTGTCCTGAGAGGCTGCGAGGTATGGCTGAAGTGGATGTTTGTCCCTCCTGTGAAAATGGGGTCAAGGATGTGTCTGGCTTTGTGGGTGAGGGTTGTGATGAGCTGCTTTAGTCTGAGGTTTGTGAGGTTGTCCAGGAGGGTGGTAGAGTCGGGGTCACTGCGGTTGTTGAGGTGGAAGTTCAGGTCTCCAATGGGAATGTAGTCTGTGGAAGAGGTGGCATCGGGTGCAACGAGATCTGTAATGGTGGTGGTGGTGGAAGAGGCACAAGGCCCAGGGGGTCTGTAGGTGAGGGTCCCATGCAGCGTGGTTCTGGGGTTGGTCTGGATTTGAAAGTGGAGATGCTCTGTGTTGGAGAGGGGGTCACTCGTACTGGAGGTGGAGAGTCGGAGGGAGCTCTTATGCGCGTTGGCGAGTCCTCCTCCTGGGTGGTGGGGGCGGTCCTTTCTCTGGATCTTGTATCCGTCAGGGATGGGGGTGGCAATGTCGGGGGTAGAAGTGGCGTTGGTCCATGTTTCCGTGAAGAAGGCGACATCTGGCAAAAGGGTGTCATGCAGGTCCCAGATCTCTACGCTTGTCTGTGTCGGGAGTGCACGTTGAGGAGGATGCACCTCAGGGCTTCTGTGGTATGGGTGTCTGGCATGGGTTTAGCGGTCGTGGGGGGGCTGTGGATGGTGAAGGATATTCGGCAGGAGAACTGGCCATGGGTGGTGTTCGGCGTCGATCACTGGCAGCTGATGTTCCTTCCGGGGTTGAGTGCGAGGAGGGCAGCGGAGTTGTAGCAGTAGGAGGTTGTAGATCCAGGGTTCCTGGCGCTGGCCGCGATTGGATTGCGGTCAGGCACAGACGGGCTTGCCTTTGGTACGCCAGCGGTGCGCCCGTTGCGTGCGTCCACTGTGCGACCTTGCAGCAGCCACCACTAGGTAGGGGAGGGGGAAGGGAAGTGCAGCTGAGAGACAGGAAGCGAGAAATTGGCAGGGGAGGATGGGCCGCGGGGGCAGCAGTGGCTGGAAGGGCACGTAGGGCAAATGGGCACAGAGACAGAAAATGGCAAACACAGAGGACACAGGTACAATTACTAGCACAATAAAGCCAGGCACAATAGAGATAGAAGGCTAGAAGGAAGACAGAAAACAGGCACAGAAAGACAGAAAAACAGCACAAAGACAGAAACAGACAACAAAGGCCAGCAGAAGAGCAAGGCTCTCCCACTGGACCACCAGGGATGAGGCGCAGGCAGGAGCCTGCGGGTGGAGAAGGGCCTCGAACACCTATCTAGAAAAGCAAGCAGAGTACAGTGCCAGAGCGGTGGCGAGGAGGTCAGAGGTTTTGCTCTCACTCCATTGCAGTGGCTGCCATTAAATAGGGCAGGGGGAGGGAAGCGCAGCTGGGAGGCAGGAAGCGCGAACCGGCAGAGGGTAGTGGCTTTGGGGACAGCAGCGGTGGGAAGGGCATGGAGGGCACACAGGCATGGAGACAAAAATCGGCTAAACAAACACAGAGGACACAGGTACAATTACTGGCACAATAAAGACAGGAACAATAGAGATAGAAGACTAGAAGGAAGACAGAAAATGGGCACAGTAAGACAGATAAACAGCAAAAAAGACCAACACAGACAATAGCAGCCATTAGAAGAGCAAGGCTCTCCCACTGGACCACTACGGATGAGGTGCAGTCAGGAGCCTGCCAGTGGAGGAGGGCCTCGAACTCCTACCTGAGCAAGCAAGCAGAGCACAGTGCCAGAGCGGTGGCACTTAACAGCGGAGCTGCAGGGGAAGAGCAGGTCACTGACCAGAAGGATCTTGGCTCAATAAAAAATATGTTGCTTCATCTGAAACGTGTTGGTTGACTTTAAGTTGATAATATTCCTTATCCATCACCACTATTGCACCTCCCTTGTCTGCGTTCTGGATAAAAATCTCAGGATTGCTGAAAAATGACCTCACTATGGGCCTCATGTAGGAAGCCTAATACCGGTCGGTAACGGCCGATTTTCGGTAAATATACCGTTACCGACCGGTATTTAGGCTTTTGAGATGTAGGGGGATCATTTCATGATTCGGTATTTACCGAATCGGTAAAATTACCGAATCGGTAATTTTACTGATTCGGTAAATACCGAATCATGAAATGAGATGTAGGGGGAGTGTGTGGTGGGTGTGGGGATTCATTATTTACCACCAACTAAAGGTTGGTGGTAAATAACGAATAGGTGTATACAAGCATTTTTGTGCACGTTTAAGTGTGCAATGTGGCAGACATACATGCCCTTAGGGCATGTATGTGCGCCACATGTGCACACATGGCCGAATCAGGGGTGCAACAGGGTGTCAATGTGACACCCTGCCACCCTTGCATGTGCTCCCCCCATTACCGAATCGGTATTTACCGAATCGGTAATGAGGCATACCTTCCCATCAATGGGAAGGTATGCCTCATTACCGAATCGGTAAATACCGATTCGGTAATTACCGAAGTTCTACGAATCGGTAATTTTTACCGCATAAATACCTACATAGCATTTACCACTTCATAAATACCGAATCGGTATGATTCGGTATTTATGAAGTGGTAAATGCCAGCCCACCTACATGAGGCCCTAAATGTCTTTTGTGTTTCGTGAACTTATGCCTCTCATCTGATGACAGGTTTAATTTTTGTATGTCCTGTTTAACCAAGATTTGAAATGAGTCCAATACTTTATGTGACACTGGTGCCTAAACAGTGATATCTCACATTCCAAGGCATTGGCTCTGTATGTCGGTATGTAAACCATTCCATTATTCAAAACATTTATCTGCTGCACGGTGAGATCTGTGGAGGAAATATTCACTACTAAACTTTGTTTTGGCTCCTTAGATTGGTGCGCACTTTTTCTCTGACTTCTCCTGATTTTCCTGTAGATGGATTTGTTTTGTTGCTGTGCTGTCCTGGTGGTTGACTTGTGTCCGATACTTGGGATAAAAAGGATTTCGATGTCGAAGAATGAGCAGCTGAATCACTGCCTGGTTCACTCTGTAAGTGGGCACTACTCAATGATGCATGTAGTGTTATTCGATTGCTATCCGCTTTTCCTTCTGTTGCTACACTCTCATCTGAGGATGTGGTCATGGTCTTTTTGGAAAAATGTTCGTCGTTGAGCATACACCTCAGCCCACGTGTAGACTTCATCAAGTTTGTAGTCCACAGTATCCTGCTTGAATTTACGAAGTTTACCCTCTTGTAATTCTTTGTTATATGTATCCAATTTCTGGTTGATTTCATCCAATGAAATTTTCCATGTATCGGTTTCCATTCGTGTTTCAGGATTTTGTTTAATGGTTAATATTTCTTCATAAATTTCAAGTATGGCTCTTGATAATTCTTGATAATTATTCTATTAAAAACAAAATCAGATCTAGCACTTATTGAGGATGGCATACCAATTTTTCCATAAATACGCTATTTTGATAGAATCTGAAAAGCATAGGTTTTATTGAAAGTCTTCATCCTCTCGGAATGGGTTTGGCTTTATGATATTGCACCAATGTAAATGCATGTATTCGTTGGTTCCACTCTCTCCTTGTTAGATATTCTAATTGCTTAATTTGTTGGTTAATGGAACTACCCTGCACATTGAGAGATTTAACTTCCTGGAACAAAGAATTTAACCAGATCTTTACGACAAAGAGAAATCTTTTGGATCAAGAAATTGGATATGCAACAACCCAGGGGTCTCAATAAAAAAATTGACACAAGTTGTTTTTTGTGATCTACGTACATCATATTAAATTCATCATTTTCTTTTTGATAATTCTTTTTATTGAAAGTTGGAAGCAACACAACTATTGTGAATGACACATTGTTACATTACATGTTAACAAATACAATTCTTTCACATTGCAGGTTACACGACGGTTATAGGTAGCATGTGTAGTATTTCCCAACCTTCATTGTTCCCCATGTAAAATCGGATGAAATCAACCAGAAATGGATACATATAACAAATAATTACAAGATATACTGTAGATTTAAAGATTACATATTTCTTATGTGGACCAGCACTCAAGAGAGCCTTGAACAGAAGATTAAACAACTAAACACATTTGATGACCACATTTGCTTCACTCATACCATCAGTGATACCACTATTGCTTTCCTTGATGTACTCATAACCAAAACAGACTCAGGAATTCAAACTCAAGTGTATAGGAAAGATACAAAAAAAAACAATGCTTTGTTGTATACCAGTTTTCAGCAGAATAATTTGATTCAAAACTTACCATACGCCCAGTTCTTAAGGATGAAGAGGATTTGCTCAGAAACAAACATATTGGAGGAGAATGTTTCAATACAGAAACAGAAATACATTGAGAGGGGGTACCTGGAAAGCATTCTGGATTAAGTAATAGACTGGAAGAAGCAACAAGACCGCACCATATTGCTGATAAAACAAACAAGAAACAGATCACAGAGATAGGTTTTTATTTCAAAATACTCCACCAGTTCAGCAAAATTCAGGAAATAATTAACACATGATAGGACTTATTTAGGAATTTAACTGATTTCAAAGATCTATTCAAAGAATTTTTATTACATGCATACAGGAGGTCTAAAAACCTCAAAGAATTGTTACTGACTCCAGAACATGTTAAACTATCCACACCGCAAGGCACAAAGAAGTGCTCAAATTGTGTGCATTGCAACAATGTAATAAAGGGAAACAGCATTTAAAACGCTGTCATTACATCGTGCTACTATTACAACGCAGTCGATACAATGACCACGTTATTAGTACACAATGCATTTACATTGCAAGTCACTACAACGGCTTGCACTAGGGGGTGCTGAGGTATTAGAAATGAATTCCAACACCTTCCCTACTGTTGCGCAAACTGGAGTAGGATTAGTAATTAATACTATTCCTAAGTCCTGGACGCACCCTAGTGTAAGTCGTTGTAATGACTTGTGATGTAAATTCATCGCGTACTAACAACGTGTTCGTTGTAATGACCGCGTTGTAAAAGCACACAATGTAATGCATCGCAATGTAATGAGACATATTTGTAATAACAGGTACCAAAATTTAACATCTCAGAACAGGAGAGACAATTTAATTAAGTCACGCACTGCAATTCAAAAAATTGGATTCACAGCATAAAGTGTCCGTGTGGATTACTTTATGTTGGTAAGACAGAGAGAAAAATAAAGCAATGCATCTCGGAGCACAAAAGTACAATAAGAACGAATAGTAAAACATTCAGCTTAGCAGCACACTGGTCTTCAGCAAGGCATACCATATCACAATTACTTTCTCAGGTAATAGAGACCATATCACTGATTCCAGGCAAAGATTTAACCAGATCTTTACTACAAAGAGAAATATTTTGGATCAAGAAATTGGATACACAACAACCTAGGGGTCTCAATGAAAAAATGAACATGAGTTGTTTTTTGTGATCTACATACATCAGACTAAATTCATCATTGATATTAGAACTCATGACAAGGCGGAACGCATGTACATAGGAGTTGCATGCTGACTGTAACCATGACTAACCTCCACCTGATTACACTGACTTTCAGATTCTTGTTTAGCAACTTTTTTTTATATATTTGCTTATATTGGCACCACGGGTTTCTTTGAGTGTCTCTCACTTTTTATGTTCTATTTTTGAGTCAAGTTTTGTAGGATTCTAGATGGCATTCGTATCAGGTTGTGAAGGAACCTCTTCAGTATTTATTGAGTTGTACAGTATTTGAGCTTTTGGCTTTATAGAGGGGATTTAGGCATTACAGGTACACCCATTCAGACCGGGAGCCATTACATTTCATTCCAGGTCAGTTGGTGGTGTCACAGCCAGTATATGGCACTTAAAGATGTTTACTACGCAGAGGAGCTCGCAATCATGATCATTTTTTGATTTTGGTTATTCGTAGATTGTGCCGATTGTCATCATTTCCGCGCAGGACTGGTGTTGCGAACATGTTGAACCACCAGTGGCGTGTATAGCCTAGTGCTAGTACTAATCCTCACATATATTTTTATCTTAGATTCTGATATGCATGAGGTGCAATACGTATAGCTTTGTGATTGACACATTGGGAATGGTACGATCATATTAACAACATGACGGCACCAATTTACATGCATTTGAGATGTTTGGAGATATGATAAATTGGCGTTATATTCTGAATGAAGGAAGAATATGACTCCCTGCACATTGTCAATTAAGATTTTTTGTTATTTATAGATTTGGGCCCCTGATGAAGGGATACGTCCCGAAATGCTTTGGGCATGGACGATGAACAGAATATTTCTACATGAATTATCAGAAGAAAAAACTTCTGTGATGTGAACAGAATAAAAAAGTGATAATGTACATCTCAGAAACTGTACTTGTATCTTGTTGTAGTGTGTCATAGCCTCTTTTCGTGAACCGGTTATCCCTATCCTGTATACACTTCTGAAACTCCAGATCATGACTACAGTTGCATCTCGCATGCATCATCTCCCCATCTGGTATAGCTCTAATTTGATGCTTCTGATGTACACTGGATGCATGCAAAATTGAGTTGGATGAATAGGTTTACGGTGTAACTTGTTATTCAATACATGTATTACGTTATCTTGAGTATACAGTTCCACATCCAAGAGCACAATTCTCTCATTGGAAACGTATCTTTGTGTACTGTAAACACATAATGCAGCATGTGCTTGAGGCTAGAATTTCAAATTAAGCACTGCCCTGGTCTAAATTCCGTTATATCTGCAATGGGTTGTTTGTTTGAGAAGTTTACTTGAATATAGGTTATCGTCTTTGTTTAGTGTCTGTTTGTCTGTCCCTGTCTTGAAATTGTGTCGCTGAATGACTCTTTGGCAAACCCAGCATGTCCGGAGTTCAAATGTTGATGGAATGGCCATTGGGGGGTTGGGATAGGAATGACCCCTACCAGGTACAGGGGCATGTCACCCTGCCCTGTGTACACAAATGCATGTATATCTGGTATACTGACTTTTATTTTGGCCCCAGTTTTTGTTAATCAACTGCAAAAACAAGGTGATGGATGAAATGCTTAAATTAATCTCAGCCACTAGCAATCACCCGGGCCGCATATCAGTGCATCATTTTCCACCCACCATGCCACCTCAGTTTCGACCCAGCCATATACAACTCAGTGTTGACCCTGTGACCCTGGGAACAGTCCAGCCTGAACTGCCAGGCCAGGCCTTCCCTGTATGGAAGACAAGCAACTCACCACTGGTTTCACCCTGATTAGAGGTCTTCAGCCAGGTATAGCTTGAGTCCAGTGACAAAGTGAGGATGTAACCCACATCTGGGCATGCCCATTGCACTTGGGGTGTCAACTTCAACAAAAACATGGTGATGGATGGAATGCTTACTTTAATATCAGCCACTGGCAATCCTAATCCACCATGCCACCTCAGTTTGGACCCAACCATATGCAAATAGATCTAGACACTGCTCCAAGGAGAACAGTCTAGCCTGAACCAGTCCTGGGTTACTTGTGTTACGGTTCAGGGAGAACCTGACCTGGCAGTCCAGACTGGACTGTTCCCATTCAGCTATGGACTCTACCTGTTGAAGCTGAGCTGCCCACTGTACAGGCTGCTAACTTAATGAGACCTGGCACAGTAAGTATGAGAAGATGGCTTGGTAGATGTGCTCCTGAACAGGACCTGCACCCTCAGAGTGCAAGGCGGCATCCAAAGGTACTTGTGAGACTATTTTACCTTTGAAGGGTTAGGACAAACAGACTATGCACATCTTGAGAACTGTGTAATATTGAGACTGCACCTGAGGCAATTTCATGTTACTCCTGGCTGGCTTTAGAGCAAGAGGGACCGTGTTCCTGGAGAAAGTGCTGGGAGGGCTGTTGAGAGAGCAAGATTGTTGAGAGAGCAAGATGGGTGTAGTGAAAAAAGGGAGTTGGGCCCGGAGACACTGATACAGTATAAGCCTATTGGAATGATACTACTGTGTCCAAATGTGTGATTAAAGTATTTTACAGAAACAGGCAAAGGGCTGTACATTCATTTTATCTGGTTTGTTGGTGATTGTTGAGCTCTGAGCTTGAGACCCCCAACACTACCTTTTTGAGAACCTTTTGGCTTATTTACAAGCCACTTGCGCAGCCGGAATGCCACTTTTCCCAATATTTAAAGTGACGCACCTGTGGCGCAAGAGGCTTGTAAATAAGCTCAATTGTTTCTGGAGGCCCTTGCTACACTGAGGGGGAGATTTACTAAGATTTTGTACCAGGATTGTGTTACAAAAGTGATGCAAATCGGCGCAAAATATTTTTTTCCCAATTTACTTTCCAGCGCTAAATTTGTTTACCGCTGGAAATAATGGAAAAGTAACGCAAAGCAGCGCATAGCGCTGCTTTGAATTACTTTGCGCCATTGGAGTGTACCAAGGGTGGAGCATGGGCATTCCCATGCAACCACCTAAGTTTTCTCATGCTAAATCCAATTTACTAAGTGAAGTAGATTGGGTTTAACGTGAGAAAACTGCGCCCTTTTCAAGTAGGCGCAAGGAAGGAGAAATGAAAGCAGTTCTCCTTCCTTTTCCGACTTTGCATGTGTGCTGCACTGTACAGCACGCATACAAAGATGGAAAATGTTTGAAGTGAGTCTCAGCATAGTATTTCGTATTTGAAGGGTACCCTTCCAGTACAAAACCCATGCTAGACTCATGGAGACAACCTTGCACCATGGCGCAAAGGTGTCTCCTTGGCACACGACAGCTAATTTCAGAGCCGCCGCTAGTGAGAGACAGTCGCCGCCGGCATGTCTCGCGGGTGGGGGGCAGGAAGGGTCATGCGGGGAGGGGGGGTTTTAATTTAACAAAAACAAATAAAATAGACTTATCATTCCGCTGGCCAAGTCCTGCATCTTCTCGGCTCCTGCTCCTGCTCTCCTGCCCCCGGCAGGACCAGGAAATAGACAGCCAGAACCCCTTCGGACTTTCCCCTAAGCGAATCACAATGCTGCAAGCAGCTTTGTAATTGGTAGGAACGCCACCCAGCCAGGGGCTTACAGGGAGGCCATTTTCTCTATGTAAGTTGCATTGCAGACTGCATTGAGAAGATCAGAGGGCACATGACTGGTTTGGGTGACCCAGAGGGACGACCAAACAGTCATTGCACCCTCAGGAGTGGGAACACCACTCCTCCCCTGCCCTGCCTGCTCGCAGAGCAGCCCCACGCACCTGCCCGCCCGCAACCCAACATAAAATGGTAATAGGGGAAAGTTATTACTATTTTATGTTTCTGCTACTCGCACTGCAAGAAAGCAGTGGGGCGATGCTCCTCCGACCTAGTGGAGGAGCCGCCCCTGGTGAGAGGGGAGGAGTGCCTTATTGTAGTAAATAGGGTGCTCTCCTCCTCTCCCCTTTTCATGTAGCACAGCGCAGCATTTGGGGCTGCTGCAGTCTGCTACGTGAAAAGTTAGTAAATCTCCCCCTGAGAGTAAAGTGTGGAAGAAATTGAGATTAGCTCATTTGGAAGAGCTGCAGTAGTGCACACCCAACAACATAATTGGAACACAAGCTGAACCCCAACAGTAAAGGCCAGCCGCTCCTGCCTGCTCCTTGGCTCCCTGAATGCGGTCTAAGATTGGGGGCACTCTTGTGGCTTTCCTCCCACTATCTTCTGAAGATGATGGAGATGCTTTTTGCTTGGTGCCAAATTAGCAAGGGGAACTCCCCTACTCGAGGGAAGCATAGGTGCATAGCCTGAAGACTAACTTTTCAGATATCTGCGGTGTTAAGTAGAGCCAGCCTCAGGTTCGACACCGATGGGAACATTTGGTGGAAAAAGAGATGTAATTAGAAGTAACTTTTCAGTTTTTTCAGCAACTGAAATAAAGACTTATGATTATTGTGGTGAGCGTGAGATGTTATTTATTATTAATAAAGTTATGTTTTACATTTTATTTAGTTACGCTGTACATTAAATGGTGTTAAAAAAATGTTGTTCTATATATTCATTAACTTTAACAATGTCATATGTGTATATGATTTTGACATTTGTAGTGAAAAACACGATTTGTGGCTATACAGGTGCACAAAGTTGTAAGTTAAGAATGAACAGATTCCTGTACATATGTAATTCTGGATTAGAACTAATGGTACTAAATGCACCAAGGTTTGCGTCAGCACTTGTGTACTGCTTCATTATAGTACCGTTATGCTTTGTGCACACTGTGTCATGGGAGAGCCTACTCAAAATATTACAAAATAAGACACTTGGGCCTTCATTAGGAGTCGGGGAGAGTGGAAATATCTATTACATTTACAAGTGAGTGAGTTTTCCATCCCGGCGTTTTTAGGGTGTGGGAGAACCAGACCCTATTTTATGATGGGGTAATTCTGCATTGTAAAAGTGCATGAGGCTTTGGCTGCAGTGGTAGGCAGGTCTCCTTCACTGTTTTTTTCTGACAAGCATCAATGATGGAATATTTTTCAAAGTATTTATAATACTCATATGTGAGTTTTACAATTTTTTTTTAAATTATTTGTTTATGGGATTAATCCATTTTGAAACTAATACAGCCCCAAAATAGTTTTTTCCTTAAAGATGAACATCTCTTTAGCACGATCGATGGTCTTTACCTTGGGTAGACAGTTATTTTGTATTGTATCTTTGTATGAATATCAATGTTCATTATTTATGTGTAAGGTGTTTGTATGACAGAATATCAATAACAAACATATTAGCTGACATAAAGATTGTGGGCAGAATATTGCTCATAAAATATTGCTCCATTGGGTGTAGATTTCTGAAAACTATATATTACATTATATATGTCAGATGATGTTTATGCTGCAATAAACGGATAACATACCTGTACTATATCTTTAAAAATAAGTTACATGAAAATGTATGAAATGTACATTGCAATAGTGTTTTCCTATTTCCTAGTGAGGCTGTTTATCTTTATCAATTTGGGCATGCACATTTGTTCTTTTCATGGTATCTATTAGTCATTATTTGTCATAAATTTGGTTTCCATTTTTTTATATGATTATTTGGAAACATTTGGGGGCATATTAACAACGGGCAGCGATAATTATCGCTGGCCGTGCTTAGCGATACATTTCTTGACGCAGGTTATCTCTGGAATTTATCGCCCTGGTAGCGCGTTATTAACAACGCGTTACTCCAGGGCGATAAAAATTCCAGAGATAGCGAGGTTATCGCCCTTTTGCAGTGAACATCGCTGGTTTTCCAGCGATGTTCCCTGCAAAAGGGTCGTATCAGGATAATCCACCCCCTATGTTAGGGATGGCTAAGTCAGGATTTTAGCAGACGTTAGGTTTTGGCGAAAACTGACGTTTTCACCAAAATCTAATGTGTGCTAAAATCATGTGGGCTGCCTTGTAAATATTGCGATGTAAACATCAGCGATATTTGCAAGGTAGTCCATCTTGGGCATGCCCAGGAACACCCACTTTGCATCTCATTGGATATGCAAAATGAGGCGTTGGGAAAATGTAAATAGGGCGCTGGTTTTATCTCTGCTTTTTTGGCTTTGTAAGCCAAAAATGCGGAGATAAAGCCCCTTGGTATTTTAAGGTGCATGTCTAAATGTTGTAATATTTCATACATGTGACTACTACAGTTCTTACTTATAGAAATATGTATATATCTGGCCCAGTTAACCACAGCTTAAAAGTAAAGCTGTGTTTTTTGTGCTGAAAAAATATTATAGTAAACATACAATTTATTTTTATTGTCTTCACCTGCTATTTGTACTGAGCCTCTTAATAGATGTCCTGTGTTTGATGTGGCAACTTTTTCTACGTATATGAGGTAATGTTAATATAAAATATATCGTATTATGAGACAATGCAGGGATATCATTTCATCTGTGGTGTTTGTGAGATTGTGCCTGTGTCACATGTAAATTTTGTTTGGAGATATATGACATGTATATCGGAGTGCAAATAGGATGTACGACGGTGTCTGTTATTGAATATATATGACATAAAGAATTGATTAAACTACACCCACCTTTACATTCCTAGGTGGCATGCATCACTTCTGAAAGATGAGGTGGCACCATTTGCATCAGAAGCCATAGTGGTAAATATAAGTAATGGGATTTTTTTAGACTCAAGCTTTAACCTTTGCTATGGAACATAGCAAGGCCTCAAGTACAGTGTGCATGATAGTTATTTCTCCACTTACCATTAACACTCCAACTTTACATTGTTGAAAAATATCCATTTATGGGTAGACTATTTCTACAAAACAAGGCATTTCTGAATTATTATAGTCTCTTGCTGTTTCCCTGACCATGCATACAGTTTTGAATATTCAAATCTATCAGCTTCTTTCTTCTCAATTCCCTACCACTTCCTACAGCAAAGACAATTTGTGGTAAAATACATTTTAGTCTTATATTCAATAGGTTCTATTAAAATGTTCAGCTAATTAATATGCATACACTTTTAGCAACGTTACTAAAACTTCACTTTCATAATCTTTATATCTTTATAAGCCGCTTCCATTCTGTGTGTCTCTACAAATGATATTGCCAAGGAGATATAATGATTGTAATTGTTATGTAATCAATATTAGAACATTGGAATGTTGGAAGCTCCATTGAAAACAATATAGTGCTCCGGGCTTATAATGGCTGGTATAAGCCCGTAGATCCAACATTCCAATGTTTCTTTGTTCTCAGCTCTGGCTGTGAACAAAGGCTTCAGGGAGCCTGAAGGAATTTGAATCCCCTTGCGCTCCCTGAAGGCTTTGTTTTATTTGTTAGAAAATTCTGCCCTCTAGTGGCAGAATGTTCTAATAGCCTTATAGCCCTTCGTAGCTAGGCTATACCAGCTATTAAAGTCCTGCTCCCTTGTTAAAGGCCCTCGCCTTCGGCTCAAGCCTTTAACACTGCAGCGGCCTTTGATAGCCAGTATAGCCCGCTACGGCGGGAAATAAGGCTATAATGCTGCTACCCAGAAATATTTTTATCTGAACAGACTGTCTCCCGCAACACTCTAGTCAACATAAGAGCTTAAGAATGCTAAACATTGTTTTCAATATTTTAAAAAAGTGTACTGTAGACTATAATACATCCTTTACAATTACCTATGTACCTAAAGGGAAATAGAATAAAAGATTACTTAGACAAGCTCACTTTCTAACTTTATGCTATAATTTGTGTTAATACTGTTTTTATGATCATTTTAATATTGTGAAGAACCTCTTCTTGCACTCTGCATTTTTTAACACTGTTAAGCATCCTCAAGATGTGTGTCACCCTCTTTCTGCAGACTTTGAAGGTGACCATTTCGTTTTTTTTAATAATATTTAGATATTTGACAGTGACATGTGCTTCTCCTGGGACCTAAAGTTATGTTGACATTACTTCACTGAATTCATCTTCTCGTTTCTGCATTGTAGTTTATCTGCAATTCTCTATTGTCAGAAGACAAGATTCCCTGCTCTTGCAAGAAATCCATAGTGGTTTCTCTTCTAAAGAAATAGTCAGCTGACCCTCTCACATCTATCACATTTCTGTAACTTTCCTTACTGGCATTTCTGGCAGAAACTTAAAAAATAAGGTTAAATATAAAGCTGTCTTAGTTTTTGAAGGAAATGGCTGTTTTGACTATGCTCAAGCAGGCTTTTCCTCTTACTGACATGAATGGATTCCTTCTTACCAAATTATCTTGAATTGCGTCAGCGCTGTAGACGTAATACTTCTGTAGTGCCACCTTTGACGTCTAAACCTTCCAAACCTTCTGAACCTTTGACATCCAAACCTTCTGAATTGCCACATCAAAACCTTCTGAAATGTCAGTCCCAATAGAAATTAGGTGAAAGGTCTGCTACCTGGCCGTTCTCCTTTCTGTGTAACCATACTCAGATTGTTTTCCTTTATCAGTAACTTACTTCACATAGATACTTCATCTTTGGAGTACCACAGGGATCATTCATTACTAACATCATTTTAAAGATGTTTCTCCCAATGCACTTTTAATAGACAAGACAACTTCTCAACCATGTCTAACCATGGCATGTATATTCTAATCTCCTCAAATGACAAGTCAAAAACTTTGAGAGACTTTTTTTGAACTGACATTCAGTGGGGGCCAACTAAATGAAGGATAATTAACTAATTTTGTCTTTAATGAGACGTGTTTATCTTTGGTGGTCCTCCTTCTCTATGGTGTTGTCTCATAGCCCTCACAAATGGGCTGAGCCCCTAGACCACCCAAATCTGCAAGACATTCTGTAGGGATTTTGGAGGATTTTCTGTTTGCCATGATAATACCAATTTGATTAATTTCTTCTAATATTTCTGGTAGGGATGCTCCAAAAGGTGCTTCTTTGTCACTGGCTTGACTCCTCTCATGCAGTGATCAAATCAAGCATTCTGAGTTGCAATGATAGTTAAACCTTCCTCTATGTAGGCCTACCCAATTACCTCATATAACACAACACTACTGGTCCAATACTGGGCTGGCTTGAACATTTTCCATGGTCTGGTCTGGTTACCCAATCTGCCAGAGAAAGACAAAGGATGACTCAGGCAAGCTCAATACCAGGCAGAATGTTTTTGAAAAATGAACCCTTGCCATTCATGCAACCAAGTAAGATCGATGTGGACCAAAGGGCATTCCCTTAATAATTATCAAGTAATGCAATTATTTTTGGAGTCATGTAGGCAGTACCTAATTTGAAAAAAAAATATGTGGTGGGTCCCTCGTCAAGAGGTCACTCCAGCTTGCACTGCCCAATGCCCCTGTCAGTGCTTCCAATAACACTACTTACACAACTACCGCCATCTCACACATATAATTGTGACAACTGAGACTATTCCAGGCTCCCTCAAGCAATAAGTATAGCTTGGGCGGTACGTAGCAGTCAATGTAATGCACATTGAATTAATAAATAACGGTTGTTGTGCTAATCTCTAAATTAGACAACAGCGCAATCACGTGACAGACTGCCGGTGTTGGCAAGTAAGCACCAGAAACCACGTGTTCAAATTAAGCACTGCATGTGGGGTGGTTGTATACAAACAGTAAATTCAATGTTGTTAAATAAATAAAACCCAAATACTTTACTCCACAACTGATATTTTTACAAAATTGTTTGATATTAATTTATCAACTGAAATGCCTTCAATTATTGGCAAACTATACATTTAAATAAATATTTGTGTTTTCATGGAAATGGATTGCACGCTGACTTAAGCCACATTGCAGCTCCGAGCGAGGGAGATTGGCAATTCTCTCCTGGGATCCGTGGTTCTGTCTGTGATCCATCTGCTAGCAGCTAGCAAGCACCACTTCCAAGTCCAGATCATTTTACCTTCTGTCCCTCTACAGCGGATCTCTCCACTATCATGGCCTTTGGGAAACCCCATTGCTCCAAGCTTTCAATAAATAAATATTCCAGATCTTAAAGCTTGAAAGCGAATATGTGCTATGGCACACAACTGTAAACATGCATAATGCACCAGTGTCACATCAACGTAAATAAGTATATTGTACAGATGCTTGTCCGGTACAAACAGGCCTTTTCGTGAAGCATCTACTTATTTGTCCTTGACGGTGATATTCATGCACCTTGGTGCACTCAGCCACATTTTTGAAGCTGAATTAATGTTAACCACCTTACAATCTACAGTTATATCTACAGTATAAACATTGTTGTAGAATGTTTAAACTCTTTTACATTTGACCTTAATTAATCGATAAATACATAACCTTCCATAAGCGAGCATGCTCCAAATTACCTGAGAAGCTAACATGGTTGTCTGAGCATTATTAAGGAAATGGGTCTGAACATGTGAGTGATGTGGTCTGTGCTTTCTGTATGAATGCAGGTAAGGCCTCCTTAAAGAAGGTTTTTTCATGTCCCTTGTGAGTGCTGGTCGACAAGAGGAGTCTTCATGTGTTCTAGCATGGCACTCAAGAGCCAGGTTCTGTTATTGTAGTTTCTACCTACTTCTTTTTGATATATTCGGGTTGGAAGACCTACCGATAAGTATGGTTCTCGAATTTTGGGATGTCATATGGTGGATGGCTAGCTTCTGCCACCTTAGCATGTGAGCCCTGCGGCCCACAGTACCTTGGCATTGTTTTCCTGCTCCTCTGTGAGACTGGTCATTGCATTTAAAGCACAGATCATGCAGCCTGACCTCCTGCTATCGAGGCACAATTTCAAAGCTGGGCTCTAGATTCTTTCATCTCATTACTTCCATTTCTTTGCACTTAAAGTTGTAATAGTCCATTTAGTGAAATAACAGTGCTCTTGTGAGCTTTACCATATGTTTCATGTTAGCGAACTTTCACAGTAACACAAGTTGTACATTAGGGCTCTTGACACCAGAATTGATCAGGTTGGAGCATGAGAGGTCAGGGGAAATAGCATTTACAACTTGAGCTGAGGTATGCATGCTGGTTCAACGCAAGCGGAACAACGCTTCACTGAACCACGCATATGCCTTAACCACGCATATGTTAAGTTAGTCTGGGGCCGGGATTTTCGTTTGGGGGGTAGTGTTTAGGGTTGGGGCCAGGTTTTAGGGATAAGGGCAGGGCGACGGGCATTTTTCAGGGCTGGGGATCAGTTTTAGGGCTCAGGGTGAGGCTTGGGTCAGGGTAGTTTTTGGGGCAGGGGCTGGGGTTTAGGGCTCAGGGTGGGGAGTCGGGGTAGTTTTTAGGGCTGAGGCAGAGTGGATTGCAGGCCTGGGGTAACAGGTTTTAGGACTCCGGGCGGGGGGCTGGGGTGTGATCTTTACCATGCATATTCCTTTACCAATCATGCCTTTACAACAGCGAAATTCGTTGTAAAGGCATGCATTTTTGGTCAGGGGCTGGGTATTTAGGGCTCAGGTTGGGGAGTCAGTAGTTTTTAGGGCTGGGGCAGAGTGGATTGCATGGTTAAGGCATGCGATGTAGTATTTACAACCAGAGGTCAGAAGCAGGCCTTAACCCCTTGTGTGCTCATGACGAGCCCAGCTCGTCATGAGGCACAGTGGAGCTGTGCTCATGACGAGCTGGGCTCGTCATAACGGTCGTGCCACTCCCACTCGTAATTGATTCCCCGCCTGTGCGGGAGAATCAATTAGTGGGCGGAGTGTTGACGAGCCCAGCTCGTCATAAGCACAGCTCCACCGTGCTTCATGACCAGCTGGGCTTGTCACGAGCACAGCGCCGCCGCCCCCCCCCCCCCGCGCCGCAGGGGACTTACCCCCGCGGCGAAGGGGTTAAGGCATGCGATGTAGTATTTACAACCAGAGGTCAGAAGCAGGCCTTAAGGCCATTTCTTCCTGCAATGGTGTTGAATATCCGCTCAGATACCCGGGCCATGAGAACAGTATGGTGCTCTTGTTGTTACTGCCCATCAGCAGGGCTTCTGATTTTCATCAGTTTAAAAACAGCACTTTTCTTCTATCTAGAAACAGGCACCTGATGTATTGATTGAATTATTCAGCACTTTCATCTCGGCAGAGCCTCTCAAGTGAAAAAAAGGGAAAGACGTGAGAGAACCACTGATTTAGAATTTACATTGAATAAACATTGAGAACATGGGATGGGACTAGCACTGACAACCTGACAAACGATTGTGAGATTCCAGATATGAAAGACTGGACTCGTACTAGTTTGTCAGCATCTCCTATTAGTAAGCCAAGAGAAAGGTTTGTATACGTGAAGAAAATGAAGGGGAAATCTTATTTAAATCATAAAAAAGTAAACAAACTGCAACTGAAGTGCAGGTAAATGAGAACATAAAAGTATAATTTGCATCACACACTATACTAGAATGTTTCAAGGAACACCTGGTGGAAGGGGCACATGCTGACCTGTGTCCACAATTCCAGGAAGGGCGGATGGATGGTGGGAATTTCAATACAATGATTTAAAAAAATGATGACAAACTTTTCTGCTGACTTTCAGTCCTAACAGTTTAAAACCAGTTTTGAAGCAGCTCCTGCCATGACATCTCAGCTCCATCCTTCTTTCTGGTTCATTGCAACATTTTCATTATATCATAGAGGACTTTGGACAGGGCTGGTGACAATAAACTCAGTGAGGCTCAATAGTGGTAGTTCATAGGTTCAAAAAGTCACAAGCTCAGTGGGGACGTGGGCTCATTCATTGGCAGATATGCATCGAAGCCAGTGTTCAGCAGCAGCTCAAGCAGAGCTCACAAATGAGCAGCATTTTCCTAAAGCTGCAAAATAGCATGTGGAGGATGACTCAGAGCCAGTGGTCAGCTCATGCTGAGAACAGATAGAAAATGAACATGGGAGTAAGCAGGGACATGGAGGAGCATGATTATGGACATAATGGGAATGAGTCAAGGCTAAAAGTGAACAAAACATAAGGGGTGGAGAAGAATACAGGCATAGCTCACAGAATTCTAAATGATATTTAATGCAAACTAGTCAGCAAGCTTAAATATAAAGCTAAGGGCAGAATGTCATATTAACAGACAACAGCTTCACACCCTGGTCAGTTGGAGTATGTATTGCTGAAATCCACGTCTTTTTGTGCTACATTTCTGCACTTTTTCTTCAATGAAAATCAGGTGTGTCCCGTGTAGGTAAAAGCAGTCGGGCTGGGTTGGGGGGATTCAACAAACCACCACGAGGAAAAAATAAATAAATAATTAATTTCCCCTCGTCATCGTCTATCGAAATACCCCGCACACAAACACACACGGCCCCACTGCCCACCGCACTTACCTACATGGGCCACTGCTGAGGAAAATAAATGGAGGAAAGAGCACATGTGAAGAGAAAACTTCAGATAGGCACTAAAGAGCAGATGTGGACTCTTCTTGTGGGAACAATGGGAGAAGGCCTTGAATACTTGTTAAAAGAAGCTGGGGTAAACTGGCTGAGTACTAATTTCTGTAGTTCCTGCTTTGTGGTGTCAGCTTCAGAACGAGGCTGCGCTTACTAGAATAAGGAGACTCAAATGTGCAATGCACTGCATGGAATAATACAATGGCAGTGCATTTAAATGCAATACATATAAATGTGCAATAATTCTAAGGCTTTAGTGTGCTTTAAGAAGTAAAAAAATGGAATTGCAATTGTTAATATGTGGTATATGGACATTTGCATTCTCAGGCCCCAAACTTTTTCATAGTGAAGTGAAAACTTATAAAAATGTGATAGTTTAAAGCCTGAGGATGTCAGTTTTAAGTTCTTCATTGTTACCATGTTAGCATCCTCGTAATTAGTATTAGGCAGATAAGCATGGGTATGGCCTTTATTTTTGCACGCACATTGAAGGGTATATAAAATGAGTCTAGTCAGAATATACTGGATATTTTAATAAGAATCACTGATATCACTAAATCAAAAACTTTGAATCTCCAATTCCCAAATATTCCAATTGACCAAAACTAGTTGCCATTCACTCTAAAACCTAAGGGTCCGATTACGACTTTGGCGGTGCTGCGCAGGCTCAAAGCCAGCTCAGCACCGCTTAAGCCGCGCAGGGACCACCTGCCAGATTACAAGTTAGTCTTGTATGTGGCGGGCTTTTCCTGTCTTTCCTTTTGCCATTCCCATGGCGATGCCCTGAAAACAGGCACAGCAATAGAACGCAAAAGAAGTTCAGGAACGGCATGGACTATGAAGTCCATACTGCCCTGGAACTTGGGGTGGATGCAAACAGGGGGGCACATCTTGTGCCCCCCTGAATGCATCCCAATGGCGGTGAGGGCATGGGGCAAAGTGAGGCCTCCTTTGTTTTCCCCTCACCAGCCTTTTCATGGAAGTGAGCCCGCCATGAAAAGGCTGACAAAGGGGTAACTCATAATATGCTTGGCGGACCGCGGCGGTCCAGCCTTGCGTATGATATAGGCTTGTGTGCTGCGCCACTGCCAGGGAACAAAGAATTCCTGGCACAGCCCGCCACAGTGGTAGCGGTCTAAAAAGCTACCTCGTAACAGGGCAGACGCAGGACTACCACCGCTGTGCCGCAGTGAGTCTGGCGGGTCTCGTAATCGCCCCATAGTTACTTTCAATTTAATGTAATTTCCTTTCGTGCTCTTGATATAATCTTTCTGTTCCAGGACACTGACAGAAGTGCTGGAAAGACGTGTGCAGCTATGAGTGAGCATAATCTATTACACAACCCCCCTTTGGGCTATGAGGACACAGTTGAGAGCTAATCTGTTCTACAGTGGCATTGTTTTCTTGGCATCAAGCTGATCGCACATCAGATCCAAAAAACATAGCAGCGGCATGAGCATCTTCTTCCACTGTTTGAGCATTGGGTCTTATCTCTCTGATGGCCTGCCTACACCAGACCTGATGAACAAAATATCAAAAATAGGTTGATATCAGAGACTTCAAGGTGCCCCATCATCGCTTGAGCGGTTGAATGTCCAGAATGTCTTCTAGCCAGGACTAAATAACCTGCCTAGTAGACCCAAGTCCAGTCTCTGGGCAGCCAGGGATAGTCTCTGTTAGCAAAGATGAAATGTGCATTGTACTTTTGATACTCACGTTAGAAAAACAACATGCCAGTGTGACTATGGTAATCCTAGGGAGTTGCTTTGTGATCTATAGTCTCTAAAACAGTGTCCCACTCACTTTGGTCCTCACAGATACTCCAGCCAGTGGTTTCTTAATGTTCAAAAAAGTGTTCCGGTCCTTAGTTCACAAGGTGGGTGACATCAGACGGATAATAATTATTATGATTGTTATGGTCTTTAAAGTTGTGCGACGACTCTCCAGAGGTGCCAGCATATTCTGAAAGCCGGTGCCCTTTGCAAAACAGATACAAGCAAGTTTTGTTTTTGCTGAGGAGCACTAAGATCAAAGGCACACCCTCCAAAACTTCAGGAAAAGGTGCATGCTGATCCACCATTGAAGAAAGATTAGTAATTTGGTGATTTTTCCTCAAGCAACAACAAGTAGGTGCTCCGATACACAGCAGAGGCACTGCTCAAGGACAAGTGCGGTATGGTTCCCCTTTCTGACAAATTCCTATTAAACAGCAGTGAAGAATCCCACCAGAAGCCAGAGTCTGAGGCTGATGCAAAGAGAGCAGGACAGAACCACAGAGGGATCTAGTATCCGGAAGATGGCAGCTTACCTCTACAAAGGTGGTAACTATGACAGGTGATGGGTGCATCACTGCCTGGCTGTGGAGAGGTAACAAAGGCGGGACTTGGAGATCTGGCCCACTTGCAGGAAGCAAGATAACAACCTGAGCAGTTCTGACAGAGGGCCCCAGCCTGTGGCTTGGTGCTGGTCCAAAGATTGGCACCCGTGGGCAGGCATCTCTGGGAGGTACAGCAAGTTGGTGTGAACACACGCCAGCCTTCCATGACACCGCGTGTTGGTGATGATCTGCATCAGATACGGACCACACCAGCAGGGCTGCAGGGCAGACTTCATCTGATGGATTTGGATATACCAAGTCCCTGGGCTGGAGGGAGTGGCAAACTTCAGACAGTTAAGAAAGGCACTTGAACCTGAGAATCGAAACTGTAAAGACAGCAAATTCATTTTCTGCTGTATTGGAGGACAATATTATCTTTCAATTGCAGGCCTAATTTAGAAGTTGAGGCAGGTGGGTTTGAAGATAACATCGTAGTGTGGCCCATAACTATCCAATAGGGGCTTAAGCTGGTTCTGTGCATTGGTATGACCCTAAAGGACACTCGAGCTAGAGGCAGAGCAGTAGGCCACTTCAGTTGGGTTACATAACAAGTCTTTGGTATCTTATTTTTAAGACTACCATTATTCCATTCAACCTTGCCTGCAGTCTCTGGCTGATAGGCACCATGGCAGTGTTGATTGAGCCGTAAACCTTTGATAATATCCTGCACTAGTGAATTAATTAAGTGCGTTCCTCGGTCACTCAAAATACAGAATAAAGCCCCTAAGTAAGTTCTTTGCTAGAGTGATGGCATCTGCTATTGTACAAGAAAGAGCTTCAACCAACCCTCAAAAACATACAAATAATGAATAGCACTGCAGAATAGGATACACATTCGGGCATTTAGATGAATTCCAATTGGTGGTGCACAAAGGGTCTTGAGGAGGGTTACAGCAAGGTGATGTTGTTCCCTTTCCCAGCATTGTGCAACTGGCAGGTGACACAGGAGTGGCAATAATTCTGGACAACTGAAGTTAAAAATGCTGCATACCAATGGGTTGCAACAGCATGGCTCATGCCATCGCTACTGAAATGGGCTGCTCGATGATTCAACAGTGCAAGATTGGGGATAAGAAGTTTCCATGTGACCACATGCCCTGCGATGTCACTCATACTCCTTACGGGTTGCTTGTACAGTTCTCTTTGGTTAAATATTGTTTCTCGTTTTCGGAGTCTTGCTCCTGTAAAAAAGAGAGATATTTTAGGGAAAGTGCAGGAAACAAATCGGTTTGCACAAAAGACAAAGCGGTACGGGACCAGCTTTAGGGCAGTGCGACCGGTGCAGCTGCACGGGGGGCTGACCTGTGGAGAGGGTGCAGGTTTCGGGGCGGGGGGGGGGGGCAGTAAGTTTAGCAAAAACTTATGATTGGAGAGATGTGGGGCATTTTTGCCCAGCGGTAGTGAGAGAAGCCGAGGATGTGGTCATGGGGTGTGGGGGCGCCAACAATTATTGTTGAACTGTGTGCCATCAGCACTAAAGCCGGCCCTGAAGCGGCATCACTGGTTTGCTACAAATCAGCTAAATCAGCAAAGGCCTTTCCTCGGGACACTTCATCATGTGAATGTTGGTGGGCTGCACATTCAACTACAGCGTTTTTCTATAGTAACAGTAACGTGTTCAATAAATTCTGTACATACAAGCCATACTTTATGGGTGGGTGTATCTGCAACAGTTAATAACCCCTCCTGCATCCAGTGAAGCCCAAAGTCATGAGCGACTCCGAACGCATGCATTGAGTCTGTGAGTACAGTTACAATCTTTTGCTCAGGTAAGTTACAGGTTCGTGTAAGTGCAATGAGTTCAGTAATCTGGGCAGATGTCACATTGGGCATCCGTTGGCTTTTGAAAATTTGATGTATAGTGCACACAGCATAGCCAGCAACCAGTTCACACCCAACGCATGGAGGGCATGGACCACCTACAAAAACACATTAGTTCACAACATGATATAGATGCATAGGTAAAACCAATGTGGGGTTTTGTTACACGCTCAGTTACCATAAGACACTCATAGGGTTCCCTCTCTACCTTTATGTGCATCTGAGATTTAGGGTTTAGAGACGGTGCACAGATGCAGGTTATATAGGAGACAGACACAATTAATATTATATTGGGACAACCTGGCAGTGGAAAGGTGCTGAATTTTGGTGGTGAGGAGAAGAGCAACAACAAACAGCATGTGTGAGAATGACAATCGATTTCAACACAATATTTTCAGATGCTTCGACAACAAGAGCATCTAGGGCTACAGTTAAGACACTTGGGTGCAAAGCAGAAGTATGATATGCTACAGGCTTTTCTGGTGTCTGTTATCTTGTACCAGATCCCCAATGGTAACTCCATTACGTTCCTGATAATACGGAATAAACAGTTTGGCATAATCAGGGAGTCCCAATGCGATTGCAGAGACGAGGCCTTGCTTTATTTGTATTTGTTTTGTTTATCTACATTATTGGAAATATTTTTTCTGACATAATTCTGCAGGGGATTGCTTTAGCAACATACCCTTGCCTTATTCCCCTTCGTGTCCATTTCAGTGTGGAGGTAGACAGAATTAACTTTGCACTGATCTAAAGTAACAGGCCAACAATACATCTTTAGGATACTGCATTAAAGTACAGCTAGAGAAAAAAGGTTAACTTTACTCCTTTCTGTGGTTCTTGCTTTGTAGTGTCGGCTCCAGAACAAGGCTGTGCTTCCTAGACTATTGAGATTGAAATGTGCAATGTACTACATGGACTAACAAAGTGGCAGTACTTTCAAAATACGTAGAAATGTGCAGTAATGGTAAGGCTTTAGTGTGTTTTGAGTGGGTATAAATGTGAAATCGCAATTGTTGATACAAACAATGAGGTGCATGAAATCTTTGCTCTCTGGATTGTGTAAAATGTACATAAGTTGCTTTGCATGATTACATAAAAATTTGTTAAAATTATGTGATTTGGAAAACCAACATTTAGTGCTATATATGAGCGTGAAATGCATCCTTGTGTACAAAGGAGCACTTTGCTCTAAAAAAGGTGCAAAAAACACAAGCACGGCCAATTGGATTCTGGTTATTCATGTTTTTCCGAATATATGACGTTACAACGCAAACCATTACAACGCGTACTTTAACATTGCAGTTTTTCCAACGCAACTACCATTACATTGCATATTTTTACAATGCATACCATTACAACGCATGTTCATTGATTTACATTAAAACTTCCTTTACAACGCATACAATTAAAATGGATACAAATACTACGCATATCATTACAACGCATAGTATTTTTTCCTGTTTTTTTTATTCTTATTTTTTTTTTGTGTAACCTTCCCCTGGGACGGGATGCGAGGGAAATAGGGGTTTTGGGTGGGGGGAGATTATTAATACCCAGGTATTCATTTTAATACGCGGGTACTTTTTAAAGTACCTATCCATTAAATTACTTGTGTATTAATATTAAAATCTAAAAAAATGTTGATAAAAATAGGGGAAAAAAACATTGATTTTCCACATTATTAAACAATAATGCTCTATAATTAAAGTCAAAAAGAGATTATACATACAACCATTTTGAAGCACATCAAACTGCGGTCCTGCAACTATTTTTATTACAGAGCCTGATCCCACAACTACTCAAAACGGCTGACATTCCGAGAAGGAACATTTGAAAGAACATTTTTACATGTTTCCCATGCATCCCGTCCTAGAGGATAGGAGCCAACTATTCTAAAAAAAGTACTTTTTGATTATTTTTATTCTAAAATAAATATCAATAATTACTCCAAAAATAAAAATAAATACCTGCGTATTAATACATGCCCAAACATTAATAAGCTTTAATCAAAAATAAATACTTACCTCACTTACCTCCAAAACTTACCTTAAAATGCATTGTAATAGCATGCGTTGTAATGGCATGCGTAGTGATGGCACATGCTCTGTAATGGCATGCAATGTAATGCCGTATGCATTGTAATGGGTGTTCTCCAGTTTTTCCACCAAATTTTTGTTGTGAAAAATGCCTAATTTTGCATGGTGGCATAAAAGTGTAGTTTTACATAACAAGTTTAACTCAACATTACTGAAATTTCATGAGATTACACAAGTGCAATGGAAATTTCGCCCAGAATGGTCATTGGGCATAAATGAGGAATAAAACAAAACAAAATATTGACACAGCTGCAGATGAGATGCAAACTCAATCTAAGGATGCGAGAATCTACCACTAGGACACATCAGTAGCATTCTAGAATGAAAACTTAATTGCAAAGTTAAGGACTGAAAACTTAAGGAATTTTCAAATGCAGCTTCACAAATCATTGATCTGGTTAGGCTTTCAGGAGCTATTCTTGACTTGTCAATACGCTTGTTTGATGATTAAAGGGTGTGAGGCAGGGAGGCAGGAGGACACTACTTGGCTGGATTGACTCTAGCCAGAAACACAGAATGATGTCTTCTCACCATTGTAAGTAACAAGCTCATCTTCCTTTCCAATCCTCCCTTGCCTTTAGACAGCAAAATGATTTTGCAGATAAACATAACCACAGTGTGTACTGGGGTCCCCAGCTCCTTACTGGGGTAGGAGGCTGTTCACATCAAACTGCAATTCTATCCTGTGCCTAGTAGAGTAGGATGGGGTGATCAGGGGCAACTCCTATACTCAGGGCACCATTGCCATTTACCCTATAATAGCCCTTGGACATCCCTCCAAATGCTTGATGTAATGGATGGGCCATGAGAGACAGTATACTCTTCCCATTGCACCAAACAAAACTATGCAGGTTGGGCTCTTCTCTTATTCCCACAATTCACAAAGTTTCTGTGAGGCTTCCATAATACCCTCCATCCCCATCAAGCCCTGTACCTTCCTTCTTGGGATCGCCATAGCACTGAAACCTCGGGCTGGTGTAACTAAGCATGTCATAGTACTCCCTGCAAAGGAAATACACTGGGAAGAATGGGAAAATGAGAATGCAATTGATCAATGCACAAAATCTGCATGTAATCTGTTGTCCGGCAGACATGCACATATGCTTGTGTCTGAGACATTTACTGTTGCTGTAATGGTGCATTTGGATATTTGAATTTTCAAATGTTTGGCGAATCTAAGTACCACAATAATACATTTGGCTATGGACTCCGTATTCCATTCAGTCAGGAGCTGCCATATATATTGAAAAACATTGGGAATAGCAAGGAATGCTAAGTACTTCTCCTCTGCTGGCTTTTACTGAGGACAGGGGTTATGGTCCTAATCTATTTGCTGTAGGCAGATCAGATTAAGCGAAGCCCATGTATGATCACATTTGACTCCACAACCCATTTCAAAAACCAATCTAAGAGGATCCCGTTGCCTACTAGCTTGTAGGCACTGGAGAGGCCAATGAAGATCAATACTGCTAAGCGACCTCCATTGAGTCAAAGCTGCAGGTATACTCTGATAGTAGTCTGAGTGGTTTCAGGGTCCTAGATCTGGTCTATGTATAATTGCTGGTCAAAATGTTGATGGCATGCTCGACATTAGGGGGCCCATTACGATGGCGTGCTAAACGGGATTGACGTCCGAGGTGCGGCGGTCTCGCTGTGCCTATTAGGATGCGACCGCCACCCTGGCGGTCGCGTCCTGTATATTTAACATTGTGGTGGGCGGTGCTGTAAGCAGCACCTGCCACAATGTTAAAAAGGAATTTTGTGCATTGGCATGCACCACTTGAAAGGCACCGCGCGGTGCCTGCCACCTTGTGCATGCCAATCAAGAGGTGTACCATGGGTACCCCCCATGTGCACCCCCACCCCCCAACACCCGGAGGCCCGCAATGGGCCCCCCAAGCGAAAGACCGCATGCCTTTCCATGGCGAAGTCTCCTCCATGGAAAGGCATTCTACTGCACACATCATAATATGGCACCGCCACCATATTATGGGCTTTTTCCACTCGTCAGGCAATCGCGACAATTGCCTGCGGGCGGAAAAGCGGCGGACGGTCTTTTCGTCCGCCGCGGTACCCCCCACCATGCCAATGTGGCGGGGGTAAATAGCCGCCCGGCGGTGAGTTTTGGCAGGCGGATCTGTGGCGATCCTCCCGCCATGATACTAGGCTCCAATGTTTGTAATTGGTTCATGATATTGTTCTCTAAATCTTTCTGGGACAGAGAAAGCTGAAAATGAGTGAATGCTGACCATCTATTTCACTTTCAAGATTTTGGGCACAGTTCCATACTTGACGGAAATTTCTAAAGTGTATGATAGTCAGACATTTTAAGGGGATCAATTGCTTAATCGACCAATGGCCTGAACACATGAACCTTGTCCGGAGCTTTGATGTTGCTAGCAGATTGTAAAACACGAAGTGTGCTAAATGAATCGAATGCAGAAAGAAGGAATAAACTGTATCGATCGGGGGAAATGTTGGGTAAGATGAATGTTCAAGTGGACCTGTGGGCCTTCAAATATTTTTTATATCTTTGTTTTGACCAATTGGTCAGCTCTTTCCAAATCTTTGAAATTATTTTTTAACAAAGGCCTCAGAGGTATGCTCCAGCATTTCTGGTTCTGTAATCTCAAGGTGAATTAAGGCAATTGTCCTTGTTTTGGGATGGATTCATACTGATATGGGTGAAAGAGAAAGATTCTTTGCTTTATTTGTGGCTCCAGGGCAACCTTGCACAAACATTTCTTGACTTCCACTGCCTTGACCTTTCTTCCCTAGTGATCGAACAATTGACCTACTGTATTCAGTTTACCAAGTCAGGATTAGACCATTTCTTTAGTGACATCATTTTGGGCTTTGAAGTAATCATTCACATTGGGCTACCACTTCAAAAGCATTGTTGAAAAATGAACACGGTTTACAAAAAAAACATCTAATGGAGAACGAAACTGCTGGGCCTTTGATGTTCCATTAAATGCATTGAATGTTTTTTTCCGCAATCTGACTGAAATTTCGAGACACGGGTCACCCCCAATGGATGATGGTGGGCTCATTACCGAGGGAGATGAGAGGAGGGTTGGACCACGCCAGTAGCAGAATATCTGGTGCAAATGTTGACACATTGTGGGTAAAAGATCAAATCTAGACTGTGTCCCACTTTTTGAGACGTGCAGTGAACACATTGATTAACGCCTAGAAGCTTCCATAATTAGAACTTTTGTGTATTACTTGTTACTTTGTCAGCTCATTGCTTAATGTTGCTGAGAAGGGTGCCATTTTGTCCAGAATGAAAGGTTATAGCAGATTGCAGTTTATTGCGGCCCAGATGTCTTCTCTTCATAATATATAATGGTGCAAAAATCCCATTTTAAAAGCTTATTCTCATAGTGTTGATGATGTGATATGATTTGATTTCTTTTTCTTTTTTTGCATAGGGACATTTCCTTTACTTTCACTGGAACTACATTAATATGTGACATAAAACTGGCTTTGCCTTTAATTCTCCAGTATCAGACTGTTACTCCCCCAGTCACTAGCAAGTAAGATGTGTGCCCCTCCTCTTTCACACTAGTCACCTCCCACATTCTTACATAGGGTCTAAGAGTAGACACGTAATGCACCAGCTAGTCCAATGCCAACAAAGACACCTGAGGTTCATGAGCAGCTTATCTTGTAGGTCGAAACTATATTTATGATGAAACGTCCTACTTCTGTAGTTCCAAGGACTATGAAATAAAGAATGGCATAATGGTATCTCGGACAAAAAATATCATCCTGTGCGCCTAATGGTAATATACATTTTACCTACTGGGAAAAGTTAATTCCATTTAATTCTTAATCTGCATGTTCTCCAAGATTACCAGCTGACCAGTTATTAATCTTCAGTGGAATTTATGGCTCTTCAATGTCACTAAGGCCTGGAGAAACAGTTTCTCCTGCACCCACGTGGGCACTTAACATAAACAATGACCTAAAATTTAACTTTACAGCGCCCACTTCTCATGAAGAGTGTGGGTGGTGTACAAAGCACAGCATTAGGAATTGCACGTAGGTGCAGATGTGAGGAATGTACCTTGGTGATGGGTAAAAAGGACTAATTTCAGATTTTGTTCCTATTTTCCTAACCTTCGTGATAAATGGTCTCAGGATCAGAACTGAAGCACTGAGTTCAGTTAAACAAAGGCCAAACCCCTACAAAACCTCTTCTTGTAACTTAGAACCTTATACTTCTTCCATACCATCATAATGTAACATTACCTATAAGAAAATAAATTACCTACTGATTACTGAAGCCCTTATTGTGAGCGCAGTGAAAATCCCGATTTTGCCAAATTGTCATTACAGGAAGGGGCTTCATTTTGCATTTCCATAGACATATATCACCAGATTAAACTTGGCTCAGTATCCCACAACAAACAGCCCAGAATTTCAGAACTGCATGTGGAAATCAGCGTGGAAACTCTCAATTCCACAGTAATTCCCCATTTCTTGAGGGAAAACTTGGAATATTGTGTTACTTCAATTGCTGGCTGAAATAAGATTAAAGGTTCATGGGAAAACATGCAGGTCCACCATTTCCCCATTCACTTATCATCAGGAAAAGCCTGATGAAATGTGAATGGGGAAAATGCCAGGCATTTGAGAAATCCCCCCAAACTTTGTACAGAATCACCAAGTTCCACATTCTTCGACAGTAACTGGTTCACAAGGACAACTGTCCAATACATTGAGCAGGTATCTGTGTACATTTTGTACTCAAGGAAATATCTCGGGGACTGTTGTCATGTTGTCTTGCAGAAGTATGCCTGATACACTGAGCATGTATTATGTATGATTTTTGTACACAAAAGCTCACCTTGAGTACAATTTTCAAGCAGATACCTGCCCAAACATATTTCACTTAATGCGCTTGTCACAAAAACGACACTTGCTATATGTGGAAATAAATTGTCAGAGGAGGCTGGTGAAGTTCGTAATTGGTGAGGCGCAAGTGTTATTCGAAGAGTGTAGCCAGCGAGCCCCACTGTCTTAAGGGCGGTTCAGGGAGTTCCTCCCGTACCCCCCACACCCTCCTGAGAAAACTTTGAAACAAGATTGGACAAATGGTGCATTTGCAAGCAAATTTGAGAAAGCAAGAAGGTGAATAAAGCATTGGCAAAAGTGTAGTTATGACATCAATAAAGAGATTTGCATGCAGCTCTTTGATGGCATTCATAGTTCACTGTGCTGTATAGTGATTGTAACTTATGAAACTGCACAGCAACAAAAGGATCTCTGTGACAAAAGCAGTATCCTTCAACACTATGCACATAAAATACTGTCTGTCATCTGCACACTAGACAAAACTCTCTCCAGCAGATACATTAATCACCAGAGTTATCTTGGCACTGATATTGTTGCCTTAAAACTGGTGGACATGCAAGGAACTCTGCAGTGCTTTTAAAACTGCTACATTGCTACAAAAGCAGACCCCCAGTAATAAAAGCAACCCCCCAGTCTTCCAGCCTCCTGGGGAAACGCCCAATGCTAGATACAGCCAGTTCGGCCATAGTGATAGTGAGTGCATGGGTTTCCGACTGCTGGATGAGTGCACAAACATGGTTGTCAGATGGGAACGTGCTTGACTCAGGTCCTGAGTATAGAGCACTAGAGGAGTGCATAATGAAATACCATTCTACTTTGTACAAAAACTAAGAATTTCTGAAATTGACAATATTTCATGGGTAGCAGGATAACTAAAAACATGGCAGCCTACCACGCTGCTCTTACTGGGCTTCTCATGAGCTATTGAAAGCACACAGCAGTCAGTGACTGTGGCCACTTTCTTATTCATGCAAAAAGAACTATTGATGGACAGAATGCAGAACAATGTCATACATTCACCCCAGTACAGAGATCTGGGCCTAAATCCATCGTTTTTTTGCTCACCATGCCATTCCAGTTTGGACCCAGCCATGTGCAAATCAGTCTTGACCCTGTGCCCAATGGGAACAGTCCAGCCCAAACTGCCAGGCCAGGTCCTCCCTGGACTGGAAACAAGCATCCTAGGACCGGTTTCGGGTTTCACCCCTCTTCAGCCAGGATAGCTTGATTCCAGTGGCATGGAGAGCACGGGACTCACGTCTGAGCATACCTGTCCCACTCGGGGTGACAAATGCAAAAAGAACTATTGATGGACAGAATGCAGAACAATGTCATACATTCACCCCAGTACAGAGATCTGGTATGCTCAGACATGAGGATGCTTGATTCCAGTCCAGGGAAGACATGGCTTGGCAGTTCGGGCTGGACTGTTCCCATGAGGCACAGGGTCAAGACTGATTTGCATATGGCCATGTCTGAACTGGTGTGGCGTGGTGAGCAAAATAACGATGGTTTAAAACCAGATCTGTGACTAGGGGTGAATGTTTTGCCAATGTGCAACATTCCGTCCATCATCTTGTGTGTTTTGCTTTCTTATTTATGTCATGAAAAATCTGCAAATAGTTAAGCAAATCCTAGTATAAATTAAAAAAAATTGAGAAGGAAACACTGTAATTGCTACATGGATATTTTGGTAGCCTTAAGGTAGAAGTGTTCTTTACTACAGTGTATGGTTGTCATTTGTCAGTTTCTATCTGATAGAGACATCTAGCCGCAGATTACTTAACTTGTGAATTCTCCCAAGGCATCAGACTGCATCTGGAAAAATTTTATCAGCAGTACATCGGTCCATTCTATCTGTATGCGGTGTTTGGGCAAGCACCACGACACCGACGAGTGTGATGTCTGCCAGTCGTTGAATCCAAAAACCCCTGATGACCCGGTTGTCACGGACCTCCAGCTCCTCACGGCATCAGTCATCCTCCCCATCCAGGGGTTGTTCCCGTGAGCACTGCCCTTCTCCCTCTGGTCAATGGCAGCGGTCTCAGTCTCCAACTACATCTCATGGTAAGTGGTGTCTTACAAGATCAAAGTCCCGGACCTCTGTGGCTCCTTCAATTTGTGAGGTGGATCATGTAGACTCTTCAACTTCAGCTCTGGCGTCACTCCCTTGCCTGCCAGCTTTTTCTGGAGCCGTGGTGACCTGGAACCATATGCAGGAGTACTACAAGGCTCTCCATCTTGTCTTTGGGCTCTCGTCTCTCTCTGGAGCGCCTTCCAGGCCCCAAGGAGGTCGTAGGCGCAGTAGCTGTGTCATCACCGACGGGTTCGCCCTCGGTGGCAGTTCCAGTCTCGGACACAGTGGCCTCGGTGCACGGTCCTTCGGGACCTCCACTACTGATGTTGGTCGACTCTGACACGACGTCAGTTGCCCTGCCGGTGCCAATTTCCACAGCGCCAGAAGACTCCGAACTGGAGACAGTGCATGACACAACTGTGCATTTCATAAGGTTGGCTTTGCCTCTGCACCTTGCATATGTGCTGACATCGACCAACGCCTTTCTCCCTTCTCAGGTGCACATCGGTACGTTGCCATGTCGGCACCATCTGACTTCGGTTATGGAGCAATTTTCGGCACAGATGGTTTCTGTGGTGGTTTCACAGGACCGGTTGGGGGAAGAACATGAGGGGATATCCCCCTTGGAGCAGCCAATGCTTGTGGCTCCTACTATATTGGACAGTTGGATAGCTGAGCTAGGTGAAGCGAGTGGTCTTGATTCATCCCCTGCTTCCTCTTTTTAATGGCCTTCTGGCCTCGCCTCATAAGCCAGTTCTTCTTTGTCAGTTGTTTTGAAAAGAGTGGCTGATGTCTTACATCTCACTCTACCTACAGTGGAGAAGGCTACGGCCTCTCTTATTGAGGTCCTTCATCCCAGCTAGTCTGGGGTTGAACCAGTACTTCCCTTATGTGATACACTGTCACATATTTTATTGGGGGCATGGGAAAAAACTGAGTCAGGTGTACCAGTGGACTGTGCTATTGCACACAAATAACGCCCTGCCCCTGGAGACCCCGCTTTCCTTATTCGACAATCGACCCACCACAGCTTTGTGGTCCAGGCCATTATGGCATCCCCATTGATGGAGAATCTTTCCCATTCCCCCCTTGACAAAGAGTCCAGGAAGCAGGATTCTTGCGAGAAACACATTTTTTTCTCCTCTGGTGCAGCATTACACTCCACCAACACAATTTGCATCCTCTGACTCTTTCTCCATGCCTTGTGAGACTCCTTGGCACAGCTTTTACATTTGTTCCCAGAAGCTGACAAGGACAAGTTGACCCGGTTGATTTTCAATGGTCGACAGGTAGGCATACTGCTCTTCAGGTGTGGAATGGACTCCACGGATTCCATTGGTCGAGCCATGGTGTCTGCTGTGACATTGTGCCAGCATGCTTGGCTTCGGGCGTCTGGATTTTCAGAACCTGTCCAGACAGCCTTGCTTGACATGCCATTTGATGGGGTTCATCTTTTTGAAGCCCAGGCAGATGCAGCCTTACGTAGGTTTTGGTCTAGTCTGTAAGGAATGTGTGATGGTACAACACATACATTCACAACGCGGTATTTTACATCGCGTTCGTTACAATGCAAGTCATTACAATGACTTGTGCTGGAGGGCACTAGACTTAGGAATAGTATGATTTACTATTCCAACTCCAGCCTACGGTACAGTAGGGAAGGTTTAGGAATAGTAAATCATACTATTCCTTAGCTTAGAGTGTCATCCAGTGCAGGTTGTTGTAACGACTTGCGTTGTAATGCCCTGGTTGTAAACAAACCGCGGTGTAACGACCTCGTTGTGAAGGCCGTTCTCCGTCTGTGAGGGTCAAACCCCTAGCTTTCTCCCTCTTCTGTTTTTTCCCCTAGTTATTGAGTGGGCAGGTGCATTTTGTGGTGTCGGTCACCAGACCAGATCATTGACTTTACCCTGGTCTCTGTTGCTGCTGGCTAGCCTCTTGTCTTGAGACCCTTACTCAACTGACCCGTGGGGTTCTTTGTACATGACTGTTATGTGAATCCCTTATCACATGATTACCTTGATCATTATGTGATATATGTGATATTGGTCGCTTGGGCTTATTGCCCTTTCTTCTGATCCTGGGTTGTGGCTCAGGACTTGTTATCCTGTCCTGTTATTGCCTTGGAAATCTTGTTCCTTGGTTCAGTTCCTTTGGTAGACTCTCATCTCTCCTTGGGGGTTCTATCACGTATCAATGGTATGCAGTTTTTGCTCTACACTACCTTGGAGTTGCCTCCTTCTATCCTTCAATTGTTACAATGGCAACATGTATTCTTGCAGAGGTTTTTTCGTATTACCTCTGATTGATCGCTGTTTCCACCTTGTGGATTTGGTCTTGCACGCCAGTGTTGTACTATGTCTCCTATCCTGGCTAGAGGTAGAATTGGCGAGTTTCATGGAGACTTGTTGTCCCTAAGCTTGGGATTCGAGAGTGCAGCCTCATGCCTCTGGTGGTACAGGCCTCCCCAAGCCAGGGGCTCCAATTTCTCCGTTAGGTGATTCTGGAATACTCAGTCATACCATCTTGCTGGTCTGGGTATTGGTATGCACTTTTGGACCAGCGCACTCTTTCATGTTTTCACCTTGGGGAGTACATGCCTGTTGAGATTCTTCTAGCAGGCAATGTTGTCTTGTGCTCTGGTCCCGCTCTTTCTTGGAGGGGTTCTTGCCCCACCTCCTTTTTTTCCCCCTCGCTTTCTATAGTTGATATTCGGGCGTTGTCGGTGTGCCTTGAGCATTGCTGTATATTTTCAGACTTCGGCATGCATTACCTGCATATGTATATCGCTAAGACACAGTCCAGTCTTTCATATGTCCATTTATGCCATTGGATATGTTTTGTTACACGGGCCTTTCGATGCATGGTGTCGACCCTTTCAGTTTCCCAAAAAAAAACTGTGAGGAGAAGGGAGAAAAGGGAGAAAAGGAACCATAATCGAGCGTTCTACATGTTAAAACTCCTTCTTCTTCGTTTGGTGTCTGCCTCGTTTTTGTAGAGCCTTATCCTGCTTGGGTTAAGGGGTTTGTGTGTGGTGGCCCTTCTTCTGTTGCTCTTATCAGGGCAGGAGCCTTATGTGTTCTTTCGTACCCATTGTTAGTGTACTTGGGGTTCACATACGGCATCCTGACTGTTGTCATGTGATTTTGTGTAGGATTTTGCCCCTTTTTTCCCAAGACCCGGTTTTCTCTTGCTGGTGCTACTTGAACCTCTTCTTTGGGACAGGAGCTGTAGCTCAGAGTGGCTCAGAGGCAGTGTCCTGTGCTATTGATGTATCTCTTTCCCACCTGGGGGAGACTTAATTTGTTTTGTTGTGCTTAGATGGGTTCATTCGCAATTTTTCTTCCTATCTTAGTTTTTCTTTCCACTTAGCAGGTTGCTTTGGCCTCTGTAGTGGCCACATTCTTTTACCTAATATAAATGCCATCCTCTGGTTAGTCGGTCTGGTGGCTCAGTCCTCTATTGTACACCTTGCAGACTCCGCTGCCCCTTCTAGTAGTCATGTACCCACGTTCCAGTGGGGCCAATTAGACTTTCATTTAATTGGATCCATGACTATTTTCCTTGGAGTTGGGTTACAACGGGCGTCTGTACTTCGGTACCACTATTCCTGAGGTAATATGCTCCTTATTGTTGGTGCATATTCCTTGCTTGCATGTTTCTTGTGGTCGTTACCACCTTTAAAAGAGAGATCTCTCTCCCTTATCCTTTCCCACTGATGTGTGGCCGATCTATAATCTTGGTCAGCCGGTCCTTCTGAAGTTATTGTGGGATTGTTTCACAGACCCTTCTTCTAGAGATTATTTTCAGATCCAGTTTTACACCTGGGGAGAATTCACAAGTTAAGGAATCTGCGGCTGGATGTTTCTATCAGATGAACAAGTTACTTACCGCAGATTCCTTAATGCCCCGCCCATCCTCCCTTTTCTGCGAATGACCTTGAGGTCAGCTATTGGTGTTTTTAGTTTACTTACTTCCTGATTGTCTGACCTTTGGCATGGAAGTGGTCCCACTTTTTCCTTTCTGCTTCTGTTGTGATGAGGTCCTCGAGTTCCTGTGGTCTGGTCTCTTGACCTTATATGAAGCTCTTCTCCCCCAATTTTCTCTTGGTATACAGTTGAGGGAGTTCCCCCTTTCCTCCTGGTATAGGGTTTAGGGTGTAGAAGGCATTTCTCTTATGTACTGTGTCCTGCACCTCGGCGTGGTTTTCTACATGACTTGTGCTTCATTGACTTTTTGGCCTTTTTTCTTAAAGGTCTTCTTTGGTATTATCATATCCTTTCTTCCCCCCTTTTTTCGTTGTTGTGATAAAGACTTTTCATTTTTTTTGGCACACTGTTTCTAAAGCCAGTTTCTATGTGCCTCTGCGATCCATGCAGAAAGTTTCACAGAAGAAGCTGACGCAGCACGCCGGAAGGGACTTATATGGCTCTATTGACATCGTATCCAGAGCCGACGTCATACGGAGCCGTGCGGCGCCGCCCCCGACGCACAGAGGTACTGCTCAGAATTTTTTTTCAGATCCAGTTTTACACCTGGGGAGAATTCACAAGTGAAGGAATCTGCGGCTAGACTATGTCTCTACCAGATATATTGTGACTGAAGGTGAGTAACTTGTTCATAGTTGTTGGTGTGTGTTCCAACTTGTGGTCATAACTGTCCCCTACTACCACAGTCAAGTTTTCCATTTCCTCTTCCAATACTGACATTGCTTTAGTTGAGCTGCACACATGCTGTGTCACACCAAATTAGCACATGTTACATGGTCAACACTTCATGAGTCAATATCACAGTCAGCAGCAGATGAGATGGACATTTCTGGCATGTGTGAAGGCTCAGCCCTATTGGCATGATCTAATTACATTACAGGTTTCATGACCTTGCAAGACCATCTGTGGAAGGTGGTTTAAGGGGACATTCGTTATGTTTTTTGGCCTGGGTAGGAGTAGCCAATGCTTATCAAGGTCCCACTTCCTTCATGATGACTTAAAAACTCGTCCACTCTGATGTCCCTCAAAGTTACATCAGGCTCTGACGTCCTGAAAGTCATGCATAACCGGATGATGATCTTCCGGTTATGTGCCCTCATAGGCCCGCCCCTTCCCTCACACTGTGAAAAATGTGTGTGTGCGTGTGTGTGTATGTGGGTGTGGGTGTGTTTTGTGTGGAGGGCGGACGGGAGGCTTAAACTTTTTCTGCAGCCCCCGATCGCTATTGGTCCTAAAGTGGCAGCAAAAAGCATTCCGAGTAGACTCTGGTCTGGCAAGATTTTAGTCACCACCTATTTGCCAAGTTCTGGCATCTCTTATCAAGCAACATATTTATTTATTGTATCCACCATCGAGGTGTAGAATTTACGGAGACTCCATACCGTGGGAGGCAGTCACAGGCTGCCAACCTGCCACGTCGACTCACTCCAACAACAGTGCGGTAATAAAAACAAACCTATAGCCACATGAATCCACAGTCACCAATGACAAACTCACAGATTAGTGATTAAACTTCTTTTTACTTACCTGTTTCCTGTGGAACTTAGGGTAGCTCAGCTGATTCAGCTCAGTCTTAACAGTGTCACACTAAAATGGTGGAGAGACGAGAGAGAGAGAGAGAGAGACAGCTTCTCCTCCCACCCCAGGCTGCCTTGCATGATGATGATAAGCATACACTGCCAGGAGGCCCCTAAGCCACTGCATCTCTCTCTAAGGGCCTCATGTAGGAAGCCAAATACCGGTCGGTAACGGCCGAAATTCGGTAAATATCCCGTTACCGACCGGTATTTAGGCATTTGCTATGTAGGGGGCTGATTTCTGGATTCGGTATTTACCGAATCGGAAATTAAGAAATCGGTAAAATACCGATTCGGTAAATACCGAATCCAGAAATGCAATGTAGGGAGCACTCTAAAGAGTGAATATCAGTATTAAGAATTCGTTATTTACCACCAAATACAGGTTGGTGATAAGTAACGAATACCTTGCAAAAAGCAATATTTTGCTGATTTAAGAGTGCCATGTGGCAGACATACATGCCCTTAGGGCATGTATGTGCGCCACATGTGCACACATGCAAGATTCAGGGGTGCAACAGGGTGTCAATGTGACACCCTGCCACCCTTGTATATGCTCCCCCCATTACCGAATCGGTATTTACCGATTCGGTAATGAGGCATACCTTCCCATTGATTCCTATGGGCCTCCAGGCCCATAGGAATCAATGGGAAGGTATGCCTCATTACCGAATCGGTAAATACCGATTCATAATTTCCGAACTTTTCCGATTCGGTAAACTTTACCGAATCATTACCTACATCACATTTACCGATTCATAAATACTGAATCGGTAAAATTCGGTATTTATGAATCGGTAAATGTGAAGCTACCTACATATGGCCCTAAGTCTCTAAGCCAATCCGGGGGCTGGTCCTGCTGTTACAGCAGTGCCAGGATTGGCTCGGGCAGGCAGCCTCACCGCTCATTACTGAAATCGGGGGCTTTGGCTTTGAGTCACTCCCGGGTCACTAATGCGCAGGTGGAGACGCCTCTAATGCATGTCGGGTTGGCCATAGAAAGGCAGCAGTCCAACCCGACATTAGAGCTTTGGGCCAGGTGCGAGCAAGGGGATCTTGGGGGGCAGCCGAGCGTAGGGAGATCTGCCCTCAGGATGTTTTGGGAATGGAAGCGGCTAAGGCGTCTGCTCTGCCCCCCTTTGGGCTTATTGGGCTGGTTGGGCTATTTTATAGCCCAATGGATATTTTTTTATCCATTTAGTTCGACCAGCCACCATTTTGTGGTATTCACGGTGACTGCTCGCAGGCATAACAGAGCTTTTTCTACTTTGTGTAAGTGAGGTTTTTTCTTTTTTCCTTCCCTGTTCTTTGTCGCGGCACCCACACGTTGTCCGTGCCTGTTCATCACTGCTTCTGTTCCAGTCGGGCGTCCTGGCATTAGCCATGTGATGATAAGGGTGGGAGAAATCCCCAGGGAGGAGAGCCTTGTCGCAGCAGCGGCCTTCGTGTTACCCCTGAAGTAGGTACTCTGACCGCAGGTGAGAATCGGGCCGCTCTCGTCTTCGGAGAGCAAACCTAATGGGATGTATTTAGGCACGGGGCTTTCATTGTGCCCGCGTGCCTTTTTGGGCAGTTAATGAATGCGTTTGAGGCCCCGGGGGATAGGGGGGAGGAGGGAGAATTTCCCATGCGAGGGTTAGAAGGGGAGCAGCCTGTGTCATGCTGCCCAGAGGCGCAACTAAAGACAAATTTTGGGGGGGGCTACAAAAAAGTTTTGGGGGGGCTGATTCTTCCAGCAATCTGCAGAGTAAAGATGCAGGGGGTCTAAGAAGAGGTAAAAAAACAACAAAGCTTCATTAGCAAGTAAATGGTCTTCTAAAGACTAGTGAAGTATTCGGGTGAGGGTGTGTGTGTGCCCGGGAAGCTGCCTCAGCCCGGGCTGACACACGCTACGGGGGGTGCTGGAGCCCTGTGAGCCCAATGGGCGTTGCGCCGCTGATGCTGCCCCCCCCTTTGAGATTTAAATTCGGTGAGTTAAAGAAAGCGGATGGTGGGCTTTTTGGGGTAATCAGCTGAAGGTGCTCTGCCCTTTCTTTAATTTCCTTGCTGGCAGAGCTGCGGCCACAGTGATGTGTCGGCATTTTGCGCATATCTCCTTCCTCGGGACATTATATCCTATCATGTAATGGGGGCAGCTCCTTAGCTATTTCTCGGAGCAGAGAGTCATTTCCACGCCCACTTCCGGGGCACTTTCCTAGATGCCCATTTTGAGAGTTGAGTTATGTAGGAGTAGATCTGGGTACATTAGGAAAGTTTAGGTAGCATCACAAACCCAGGAAGGCATAGGGAAAAGAAAATAGGCGTAAAATGAGTGCGAGCGCGCAAGGGGGTTAAGGTATTTAGGGAGGGGGATATGTTCTTCCGAAAGGGACAGATCGGGATACAGGCAGTGACCAGCACACCGAACCATATATTTGCAGCAGGATCACTTTAGCAGCTTTACAGACACGGGAGAGCACCGTCCGGCTCCATTACCCCGTGGTGAAGAGAAGGCCGGGCCCAGTGCGGCAAGGCTGGAAAGCAACAGGGGACCACAATATCACTGCCCCACGAAGGCCCAGGATGGCTTCGGCGGTGCACCAGGCCATGGGGGATAGTACTGCTCCTGGCAGAAACCGACTCGGAAGGCAGCATTTGGGGTATGGTATGGTGGGAAGGATATGGTACGGTTTTCAATGTAGGCATGAGGGTATATGGATAATGGCGAAGCAATTTAGAGGGAGCTATGGCACAAATGGTAAGTTGTGTGCTGTTTGGGGTCACAGGTTCAAAGGACAAGAGTTCGGTTCCTGTCAATGCTGTCGAAGTATCTTGAGGATGTGAAGTTAAGCATGAGAGTAGGCGGAAAATGCTGCCGCACATGAGGGCATGGGGTCGGAGCAGGACAGACACGAGGTCTTGGGAAGAAAGACATCAAATTGGGTTAGAAATGTGCACAGATCAGGGAGGAAGTGTTGCTAAGATATGTTGTTTTCTAAAATGTTATTGTTGTTTTTCAGGTTCGGCTCTAGTTGGAGGTCTCCGGTGTGTCTGTTTCGATAATTGAGGATTCATTAGTAAAATGGGATGACCAGCAAGTAAAGAAGTGCAGACTCTGGGTCACTTGGGATCCACTCCATATCGTTTTCACATGGGATCGTATAGTGAGAAGGGGATCTGGGGGGGAGGTAGCTGCTAACCTCTTAGGATAGGTTATTAGTGGGGGTATAGATGTCCGGAATTTAAATACAGGCGAGTTCCGCCAATAGTCAAGCGGATTGCTAGGTGGGTTGAGTTCTGGCCCTGCGGGATGTGGCATTGGGGCTGTACAGATGGAGGCAATAGGAAAGCAAGGAAGTGGTCTATGGTGACAGGACGTCTTTTCAAGAAGTTCATGCGGCTGGCTTTATCATATGACTCGGAGGTATTTTTAGGAGGTTGACGTTGTTTCCTTTCTCACATGGGTCGGATTGTGTCAGGTGCAGGTTTCCCTTGCAAAGGCTCTGAATGTACCTAGGTTTTGGGGGGGCAGAAAAAGCGGTAGTCCCCCCTTTTTCTGAGTGGCGGTTGGCAGTCAAGTTGGCATGTTTTAGCCAAGTTTATTCATTATTGACAGAGGCAATCCAGGCTGAAAGGGAACGGGTGCACAAGTTCACGAGGTAGGATCTTTAAGGTGCTTTAGGAAGTTAGGTTAGTTACAGGTTACTAGCCGTAATGGTTAAGGTTTAAAGATCAAAGGTGAAAGGCTAAAGTTCAAAGGTGAAAGGTGAAAGGTTAAAAGGTCACAGTAGGGGGTACTGAATTGCAGGTTTAAAATGTTGTGTGGGGGAACCTTATGGGTGGGGGTAGTTTAACATAAGTAACAGTTTGTATAGTGAGGTTGTAGTTTTGTAAGGCATCAGGCATGGGGCTTTTAATTGTGATGTGCTCCTGTTTCAATAAAAGCGGCCTTTTTCACACCATTTTGGTGTCAGTGGTCTGTGCTGCTCCCCATATTCCCCAACGCTCTTTCGCTGTATTTCACTAATACTGTCTGTCTAGTCTGTGTCAATATAAGCACCACCCCCCAAGGCCCATCTGCACAAACTTTTCAAGGACCTGCCTTAGGCGCTCTTCCGCTGCAAGGACTTTATGGGGCATATTTACAATAACTGGCGCATCCCTGCATATCAGCAGGGATGCGCCAGTTATTGTGCGCCACAGCTCCGCCACCATGGATGCGCCGCATTTACAATGCGGCGCACCATGGGGCAAAAATGGCACAGATGTGTGACGCATCTGTGCCGTAAAAGTGGCGCATTGTTGGAGTTGTGTCGCAAGCGCGACGCAGCTCCAGCAATGTTCTGGGGGGCCCTATCTTGTTAATGCTGCGTCAATCCTTACGCCTGCTTCAGGCAGGCGCAGGGTTTTGACGCAGCATCGTCCTAAAAGTGACTGAGTGACATCTTGTAGATTTCACTCAGCCACGTTTAGGAGGCGTTCATGAGCCGGAAAAGGTGCGCCTATATGTGGCGCAGGGCTTTACAACGTGACGCATCTCCCAGATGCGCCACGTTGTAAGTACCCCGCACCATGGCGCAGGATTTACGCCTCCGCTGCATCACAAAAGTGACGCAACGTTGGCGTAAATGAGGCGCAAGGGGTTTGTAAATCTGCCCCTATGTTTTTTGTTGGACTTGCCCCTTTTTGCAGGGTCATCCCTATACTTTTTGCCTTTCACCTAGTCTTTTTTTCTGCCATGGTGTTGGTGGTTCTAGGACTCTGTGCACTTTAGCACTGCTGTTCAGTGTAAAGTGAGGGTACTCTCTATGTTACATATGATAAGGATTGGTCTTCACCTGTTTTGGCCTATTTAATTTACCTGTCAGTCCCTTGTAAAGTGGTATCTCATATACCCATGGCTGGTAAATTAAACGCTACTGGTGGGCTTGCAGCACTGATTGCGCCACCCACCAAAGTAGCCTTCCAAATGTATCCCAGGCCTCTGCCATTGCAGGGTCTGTGCGGGCAGTGTTACTGCCTCTGTGACGTGGCACCTAAAGTGTGTGCCATGTCTGTGACCCTCCTTTTTACTACATGTCAGTCACCCCTAATGTAGGAGCAAGCTAGCCCTATGGGCAGGGTGCAGGTAAAAGATAGGACATGTACCTTTAGTGTGTGACATGTCCTGGTAGTGACAAACAGACATTTGGGTTTCTCACTACTGTGGGGCTGCCCTCCCATAGGAATGCATTGGGGATTCCCTGCTAAGTGTTTCAGTGGTAATTGCTGATATGGGAGGCGCAGCATGGTCAAGTTTGGTATGTTTGGAATAGTGATAACAAATGCTACGCCATGGTGTGCGCAGATTTATTATAACTATTTTAGAAATGCCACTTTTAGAAGTTAGCATTTCTGTGTGCTATGTATCTGCTTGCCTGATGTGAATTGCATGTCTGGCTTTTGAGTGACAGAGGCTGGTGAGGCGTGTGTGGCTCCAGGAGGGGCAGGGTGAGTCAGCGCTAGGCTGAATGGGACATCTGCATTTGGAGTGGTGGGAGGAGAAGTCCCTGGTCCCTGAATAGGATTGTGCCTGCCCTAGTGAATGCTGGCTCCGCCCCCCTGTGGCTATCTGATGACGATCCCCCACCTAACAATAGGGAAGAGGAGCCCTGTCAACAGAGTGCTCTAATTCCCCCCTGAACCAGTTTTTGCTGGTTCCCCAAGCCCTGTGCTGGCACAGACAAAGGGAGAAGGTGTATAAATACTGGGGCTGTGACCCCATGAAAAGGGATGTTCCTTACTTGCTGGGGCTTGCTGCTGCTGGGACCCAGGAGGAACCGCCATGGGGGCTTGCCTCCCTGCTGGAGTTGCCCTTGCGCCCTGTGAGCACTAGATTCCAATTTTCCCAGAGGAGGAAAGCCTGGGCTTTTCAGCACGAATCTGCAGCCCTTTGAGAGGGAATCCCCATCGTAGGGATTCCCCTGTGATGCTGGAAATCGCCGGTGCCCCTCAGCATTGACGATTTTATTTTGGAGAGCGGGTGCCCACCCGCTCTCATGTTACTTTAAATGCGGGTGCCCACCCCACTTAAGCTGCTAGTTTCGCGGGTGCCCACCCCGCATCAGTGTTGTTTTGATTGCGGGTGCCTACCCCGCGTTGTTTGGTTTGCCTTCTATCGAAAATCACCGCTGCGACTCGAGGATAGCAGGACGGTCGGCCCGGAAGCCAGGCAAACTGCCTGACTGGAGGCGGGGCCGGTCGTGTATAGCCTGGAAGCCGCATGTGGAGGCTGAAGTCTTGTGGCCCGAGTGAGCTGTTGGGAACCCCGGTGCAAGAAAGTAAGATTCAGCCAGGCGGGAGCCCACCCCGCTGGGATGGATGCCACTAGTGCGGCCGGACTCGAGGCGGGGCTCTCGAGAAACGGAGAGAGCCCTTCGTGTGGAGGAGGTCTGGCTGCAGTGGTGAGGCAGAAAGGCAGAGATCACCTGAGCCCGGAGAAGCAGAGCCCGATGAGTGGAGGCTCGTTGTAACCCTGATGGGCGAGTGCGTGTTGGGGCTCATTGTCAGTGCCTGCTCCAAGACGGCCACATTTGTTTCAGGATCCCGGTGGGAGTCCAAAGGGCACAGTGGTGGACTTACCTCCTCCTTGATGAATTTCTACAGCTGCCCCGCCTGACAGAGGGCAGCTGCAACGATGGGGGCAGTATTGAGGTAGAGAGCCCCAGATGGGGCAACGAGGGCACAGTCATGCCAAGGGGCATTTCTTTTAGAGTCCTAGTGGTGTACGGAGGGTACAGTGATTGCCAGTACGCTCCTTTTGCTGCACAGCTGCACCGCAATTAGCGGCAGCTGCAACGTTTAGGCCAGAGTGTATTGAGGAGTCCCAGAAGGGGACCCAGGAGGCACAGTGGTGCCCGTGCATTGCACACTTTTTGCTTTAGCTGCAAGTGGTGGCTTAGCGCCCTGACATTCTAGACAGAGGGCATTTGAGCCCTAGAGAATGCCAGATGGCCTGGGGTCATTGTCGGTGTGATTGGTAGAGCGCCAGGCTCTACAAAGCTATACAATGTGTTTTTATTGCCTCATGTGATTGTGATTGCATAATGTGATTAATGAAATGTGATTTATGCACCCTGATTTAGGCCTCTATGGATGTTTTTGGTTATAAGGTTATTGCATAATGTGTTTATGCTGGTGAGGCCTAGTGCGGAATGTGTTTATGCTGGTGAGGCCTAGTGCGTAATGTGTTTATGCTAATGAGGTTTGGGCCTAAAGTGATTTATTGCATAATGTCATGCTATGATATTTTAGGATGGTATCTTATGTTAATGTGATAATGCTTAGGTCATTATAGTGCCAGTAGTTACTGATTGTGTTTTGCATTTACTTACCTGATCTGATGGTTCTGACCGTGGCCCGATTGGCCAGGTCCTGTATATAATCCCTGGTGAATATTGCCTAGTGCCAGTTGGCACAGTGTAAATGTGTTATTATGTCTCTAATGTGTTTATGATGATACAAAGGCTATTTTTTATATAACCTTGTGTGGAGTTCTTTTGTAGTGTGCCTAGTGTGTTGCTGCTGTGTGTGTGTGTGTGTGTGTGTGTTGCGCAAACGCTTTACACATTGCCTCTGGGATAAGCCTGACTGCTCATGCCAAGCTACCAATGGGGTGAGCAGGTCAGTGCTTAATTTGTGCCAGTGCTTTCCGGTGCTCAGCACCGGCACTTAATTGCCAGCATCAGGGCTTATGACTGTCTGCTACATGGTAGTGGTGTCTGCCAATTCAGGTACGTGCACAACTTATGTTTATTATTTCAATTGAATTTGAAATTATTAGTATTTGCCACCAAAGCCATTCTTAGAGCTTTGGGGGCCTGTAATAGTATGAATTGTCACACTTTTAAGAGTGTGATGATTAGTAGTGTTTTGGTGCTGTCATTGGCAGTGCTGCCAGGGGCAACGGATGGTGCACGCTCTAGACTGTCCTCCTGTCGAGAGCCCCAGCACTACGGTTTTTACAAATTAAGCACGGGTCATCTTCAGCGTTTAACTCCCTTGCCCTGACTAGAGTGGTGGTTTCTGCCTGGCTTTGGCGCAAGCCTTAGCCAACCAGAAATCCCATTTCTAACATTTTTGAAACAGTACTCATCTTTAATTGCGGGGATGGGTTGGGGGCAAAATTTGAATGGGGCAATGCCCCAACAACCTAAGGGACACACCCCCGTAGTGAATTTCAATCACTCCTCATCGGGCCCTGTGACCCACAGAGATAGATAGTCCTGCCACTGTTTAACCAGGTAAAACAGAGCTCATAGAACTGAACCAAGAAAATAACATGTGGAAATGGCTTTCGCCTAGCTGTGACTTGAAGCAAGTAGTGACCTAATTAATATCTGGGAACATTGTTCAGATTGTGACACAAACCTGCGAGGGTTGATAGATGCAAAACATGCTCAAAGACTTCAGACCATCTCTGAATAAAACATCTTCTTTTCAAGTTCTGAAACGGAATTGTCGCAGAGTCTTTCGGTCAGTGGATGTTAAGAAAATTGCTCCCAGCCTTCCTCCCACACGAGCTTCAGAGCTATTTTTAGCATATTTTAAAGGCACATTCTTTCGTTTCTAAGATGTTCTGAGATGCTTCGAAGTTAAAAGTACTTTAATTATCCTTTTGTTGTGAGCCCTGAAAGAAAGGAGGCGACAGAGTTTAACAAATCAGAAAAGAGCTGTCAGTACTTTCCGCGAATCGTCTTTACTCAGACGAAGGAAACAACGGCCGTTTCTTTTCAAGCCTAATCATTTTAGGGTAGGTGATGAAAAGGATTGTGGGAAGAGATCTCTGCCAGAAGGCCAAGCAAGCACTCTTCCATTTGTAACCGCATAAAGGCCTGGAATGACGACATTCCTGTGAAATGCAGGCGCCGAGCCTTTCAATAGAAATAAAAGAACAATGAATTGAATGCGCCAATGAAAAGGATTTTTGGTGGGACATGCTTGTTCAGATCAGTCACGACGACATGCATTCTGGTAAAGATAGATGGAGAGCAAATGACCTACCATTGTGAAAATTGCAGAAAGAGGAGCAAAATGTTGCATACGTTAGGTTGTCATTAAAGTAAAACGTCAGACTCTATAACTCAATTCAATTTATAAGCTTTTATTCGGTCAAGTAAATCAACCATATAAGCAATACATCCATAATACAGTCTGATTAAAAGAAAACAATGAAATCTAAAAACAGTGGGGTTAAAACATAAGAATATCAGAATTCATGGACATAAAGTATCAGGTGCAAAGGTACGAAGTACAAAAGTGCAAATGCATGGTTCACCAAAATCTCATAACATATTACTTGGACATAAATGAGCCTAATTTAAAGTGCAGGTGCGATATACCAAAGAAGGCATACAGTCAGTTATCAATAATGAAAGATTTCCTAGCACTAATAGCTTTCATAAGAAATGTAGCTAGATAAAAACACAGTTGCGGATCATCTAATCTAAAAAGCAGCTCCATGGCATTTTAAACAAGCATTTGCAATGCAATAGGTCTCGCATTTGCAAGAGTTTAACCTATTGGCATTGTAAATGACAATGCCTTTTATTTATGTTTTAAAAACCTACACATAAATAAACGGCATTGCCATTTACAATGCCAATAGATCAAACTCTAACAACTGCGAGACCTATTGCATTGCAAATGCTTGTTCTGCCTCTCGTGCTCCGAGTCAAAGTCTGATCATGAAACTAAACTCCTGGTCCATAAATAGGAGGGCCGGTGCCCACAGCCTGTAACCCCAGCACAAATTAAGCATCTTTCTTTACAAAGGGTAGTGTTACTTCACAACAAAATGCTTGGTTGTTGGAATATTAGCCTATTTTGCTAATGTCGCTAGACCTGTTCTGGAAAAAAGTGCCAGGAAGTTGAAATTGAATAAAATGGCACCATGACAAATGTGAGCAGGCTGCCAAACTCACTAGATGCAGAAGGCAGTTACAGCTGACACAATGCAATATACTCAAGGGCCTACATTGAAGACAGTTTAGAAAGTAAGCGTTGCCCTCTAACTTATGTCACATGAAACCAATTTCAAGGGATATTCCTTTGAAGTGTGAGTTTTGACTTTACTTAAATAAACTCTACAATCCAGTTTAGTAGGAAGATGCGGCCTAACAGTAGAAATGCCGACGGAACCCGGTTCAAGTTCTGGCGTCGAATCAACATCCTGTGATTCTGGGTAAAAATGTAATCTTCCTGTGTCTAAAAACAAATGAAAACCCTACCTTCTGGAATACGACCTTGTGGTCACTGGAGCACTCTAATGCTCTTGGGCCAACTGCGTGCTATATAAAAAATGCAAAAAAAAAAAAAAATAGTAATTCAATTTGAAAAGCTCCTTTCAATGGTATTTTCAAGAAAGGCACCATTGATATTTAAGTGAGAAACTGTGTGCCTACCTGACAAACAGCCAGAATTAAACGAAAAATGCAAATTCATCTGCCTTTTTTCTGTCAGACAGGTTTCCCGTGCCCGTCCCCCTCCCCCGACAGGCAAAGTAGAAGGTTAGCTACCCGCCAGTTCAGAATCCTTGTGACGTGCATGGCCACGCCTTCTCCATGACACTGACAGCTGAATTTTGTAAGCGCTTCATCCCAGCTGATCCCAATTATACTTTCTTGTTTCTGCCTTCCTCTTTTGATGCTACAATATTTTTACAATTTGCAAAGCGTTTTAGCTCCCGAATAGTGCTACATCTAAGCCGTACAAAGTGCATAAATACATAATGAATGAGGTATTGACATTGTAAATAACAATGATTTTTTTTTGTTTTTCTTTTTTAAAACTATCCACTGTTTGCATGTCTTCATTTCAGCACGCGCGTCTTGTGTGTTTGTATGTCTGTGATTGGCTCTGTGGACCTGTGTGAACCAACCTGTGGGTTCGTGTTTGAATGTGTTCTGTCTGATTGCATACTTGTGTAAAATAACATCGATAGATGTTTCGCGGATACCGTGTAAATAGCCACATCAACTCAGTCACCTCTAAGCGCTTTAATCGCAGTTGTAAATTCGGCAGCCCAGAAAGTCAAAAACGTTCTACTAGGGGGAACCCCCGCCCACCCCTCTCAAGCGATGAGTACGATGTCTTGTGAGCTTTGAAAGTCTCTGCGTTATTATATGTCGGGTACTCCTCATGTTTTAAGTTGCCGGAACGGAATGTCACGGAACGCGTTAAAGTAAAACAAAATGTAGTATTTTTAATTTTCATGACAATGAATTGGCTAATGTGCGCATTAACTATTTGTTGTTCTTCTGAAAATACATTACAGTTAACACCGCAGAACACCAGGTAGCAGGGTTTCTTTTTAAGCGCCAGGTTTATTTTTCTTTATATAAATATGCTTGTTTTTACAGATTCGTTGGAGCACTTAGCTGTGAACCTCCGATGGACAGATAAACACCTTGGAACTTCATCAGACCCAAATTTGCTTCGTTGGCAGTCACAATGGATGTGTTGAAATTCGGGATGGATTTTGCCGCGGACTGGCTCCCCTGGTTCTTCTCCAGTATTTACAGCGTGCTGTGCAGCGCTACGGCTCGACATGGATACATCGAAGCGCTCCATTCGGGTTTTCTGTTTTGTGAGCCATTTTAAAGTGAAAGAGGGCTGAAATAGAAATTTCGTCCAGCTGGATTTTTTCTAGTAATAATCTGAACCAGAGGCGCAACTAGAGCCAAATTTCGGGGGGGGTGGGGGGGGGGGGGTGCTAACCAAAAATTTCGGGGGGGGGGGGGCTGAATCTTTAAACAGTAGGCAGAGTGGTGCTGATTTCGGGGGGGGGGGTACTGAATCTTTAAACAGTAGGCAGAGTGGCGCTGATTTCGGTTGTGGGGGGGCTGAATCTAGGCAGAGTGGAGCTGCAGGGGCTCTTAGAAGGGGTGAAACAACAGCGAGGCCTCATAAACATGCAAATGGTCTTTTTAAAGACCTGTGAAGTGCTCGGGCGCGGCTTTGTGTCTGCCCCGGTCTCATCCCGGGCTGCCACACATGACGGGGGAGGGGGGGGGGGGCTGAAGCCCTTTGAGTTCAATGGGTGTTGCGCGCCTGATCTGAAAAGTCACCTCGGCACACTAAAACCGGATTGACTCAGTCCAGGCGATTAATGATGTGCGAGCTCCTTTTTATCAATCTTGCAATGATGAAAGGTGGACTCATAAAGCCTTTCCCAATTAAGTTCTGAGCACGCACATTGTGATACTCGTTTACTGCTGCGGCCGTCTCTTTGCTGCACTCAGAGCCGCTAGGTGTGTGTATGGGCGATCTTTGTAACCCTATGTCTGAATCCCAAGGCGTAGACTCCGCTTTTTATCCTTTAGCGGTTTAAAGATGAGAAGCGATTTTACATAACGTGGTGTAGGCGCATTTCAAAGTTCAACAAACAATGAACCGTGCTGCAGTACCGCTGTGACACAGTGCACAGCACGGCTGGGTTGTGTTTTAGAATAGTAGAGGTTGTGGAACCAAGGCGGTTTGGGGGATGGGGGGGGGGTTGGTAGTGGGATTGTAGGACTCAGCGGGCTTGTGGGACAGTGCGAGGTTTAGCGCTCGGGCTCTGTGACAGCCTGGCTGTGGGACAGTGGAGCTGCAACCGTGAAGAGGGCCTGTGTGGGGGTACAGCGCCCCGTCTGTGTGACAGTACAGCACACAGATTTCATGTGGGACAGTGCGTGCTATAGCGCTCTGTCTCTGTGCAGCTGCCGTGTGATCGCGCGGGTCGTGGGACAGTCAGCGCAGCAGCTGGGCAGAAGGGCATTGCGGGGTATAGCGCTGTTGCACTGTGACTGTGCAGGGTGCAGCTGCGGTGCTGATGCTGGGGTACTGTGCCCAGGATATAGAGCCCTAGCTGTGTGACGGTGCAATGTGCAGCTGCGTTGTGGATGGTAATGGGCTGTGATACAGTACCCTGGCTGTGTGACAGCTGGGGTGTGGTTGTGTGACAGTGCGAAGCACAACTAATGTGGCCTAATGGCCAGAGCTACCAATTTTGGCGCTGGGAAACCAGGTTCGAGTCTCGGATTCCACCGTCCCTATGCTGCTGGAGACCGGACAGAGTGCGGCAGTAACACAATGTAACAATTTAAAAAGCAGACACATTGAGAAAGTTCTGCCTCGCAAGTAGAGCATCATGCAGCAAGGGTACCGGCGCCTATAAAGCCCAACTGCAGAGCGTGACGTCTATCTTAGAGCCCGACGTCGAGGCTCACCTCACTGCCATCCAGGTTCTCTATGGCCATCTTCTGCCAGGGATCAGCAAGCTGTGCCAGCAGCATCTTCTAAACCAAACAGGATGAACACAATCTCCGGGAATGCAGCTACGTGAAAAAAAAACAAGAAGGGCTGGGCAAGAAGGGAGGGGGGAATGCCAGCAACAGAGGAGCCCGCGAAAGTGAAAGTGATCGTGATTACGATCGCTACGGAGGAAAGACACATGGCGCTGCGCGCGTGCACGTTCACGTGCACTGTAGCTTTAGGCCACGGCAGCACTTTGAGAAGCCTACATATAAAATGTCTCTTCGAGCCTTTGGCTCGCGAGACCTAAAAAATCTAGTATTATAATGTAGAAAGAAAGGTTTTAGATAAAGTTTCCTAAGATGGGTATAAAAGTGACAAAAAAGTAGCATGTGGCAACAGCTTTTGTGGGATACTCCATCACATGGGCATGGGTAATCAGAACTCCGTTTTGTGACAGGGAAGTTGACAAGATGGTGTATGGTACCTAATCTTAATCGTGTCAACACAAAACGATGTGATGCTCTGGTCACAAATGACAAATAGCTTTGGAAACCCTTTTTAAGATCCATTTGTAAGTACAAAACAAGAGTAGGTTGAGACTTGATGGCTATAATTTACCTAAATCAGATTTTTTTAAATACCTTCAAATACGTAGTTTCCTAAACTCAAAGAATTTAGTGAACTCTAACAAAATTAAGAAACATGAGGTATTAGAATGCTGTTTGAAACAAAAGAAAATTGGGGTGATATATAAAGCAATGATTAAAGGCTTAGAAGATAATCTTGTATCTTCCAACGCAAAATGGCAAAAAGAGATGGATATTGAAAAGACGTACTGGATACCTTAGTGCTGTCTAATCAAGTATTAATTAATGGATCGCTAAAGAGCCAGAGCTTTATGAGCACTTTTGACTTATATTATACTCCTGCCAAGTTACTAAAATGGAAAGGGAATACTGGAGATAAGTGTAACCGCTGTGGATGCATAGGTGCAAACTCTATTCACATGTTCTTTTTATGTCCTAAACTATCCCAATTTATGTCTGAAGTTCAATTGTTTTTAAACAAAATAATGAATATTCCCCTAGTATTGTCTGCTGATCTTGTAATACTTGGCATTCAATTTAATCCAGCTCGGCCGTACACACGTGCTGAAGAGGGATTTATGTTCATATCAATGTCTATTTTTAGATACTGTGTCACTTCGCACTGGCTTGATGCAGATCCCCCTTCATTTTCTCAATGGCAAATTAAACTGCTAAATATGTATCAATTGGAGAATGCTGTTTATCGCTTAAAGGGGACGAAAAAGAGGAACTTTGGCTCTAAACTCTGGGCTCCTATTTATGATTGGTTACAATGCTAAAGTATAATTTGTACTTAAATTGATTTTCCTGTTATGTTGTATTTATGTTTTCGTATAACTAAATGGACAATAATGTGTCTGATCAACTTTTACTTGCTGCTGTGAAAATCAATAAAAAAAAAAAATAAAAAAAAAGAGACTTGATGGCTAGAGATCTTGCCTCTAACTTGGTAGCCATCATAACTGTTTTTATCTCAGTTTTGTCAATAGAAACTAAACACATTGGATCCAATCGGATATCACAATTAAATAAAAGTTTAAACCAATGGATATTATAATTAAGCCAGGGTATTTTTAAACAGTTATCCATGCTGAGACAATCCCGTATTATAGATTGCGTAAACAGTGTCTCTTCTTTTGACTATATAGATTTCCATAGTAGGAGGGGGCGAATTAAAGCCAAATCTGAAATATATTTTATGCCCACCTCCCTATGGATCAATTCGGTAGAGGCAGATAATGGAGCACACAGTAAGCGTTTTAAAAAGGAATGTTCAACTTGTTGTAATTTGTTTCCTTGACAGTGGCCCCAAACACCTGCCCCGTAGAGGGCTGCGGTAACACATCGTATCTCATAAATAACCAGCATGTCTCTGATGCGTCGGTTACCTAGTTTGGCAGCAAATCTGAAAATGCCATTGATGTTTCTCAACATCTTGGAGCAGGCATTTTCCTGTTCCGGACCCCATGACCAATTTCCTGCGAATGTAATGCCTAGGTAGCTGAAGGTTTTGACTGTCTGGACCTTAGAGCCTTCAATATAGTAAGTACTGGATGTTATAGGGTTCCTGCCACAGGCCATTACAAAAGTTTTAGATTTATTAATTAAAAGTTTCCTTTTAGCAATAAAAGCGGTAAAATTATCCATGAGACGCTGTAAACCAATGGAGGTATGGGATAGTAAAACCGCGTCGTCCGCATATAATAGAATTGGGACGGGCAAACCGTCAACCCTATGGGCATCCGACTCAAACAACTTCAGGGCTGCGTCTGCTTCGTTAATAAACAGGGAAAAAAGCAATGGGGCCAGCAAGCAGCCCTGGCGGATACCTCTATGACTCAAAGAAGCTATGTCTTTCCCACATCCAAACTCGGAAGAAGGTGTTCTAGCAATCTGTAACTGCAGATTGTAAACATTGCACGTTGATTGTACTGGTGTTGTAGTTGTAAAAAAAAAGGTGGAATCTCACTGCAGATGATTTGCGAGTTTGAAATCTGGTGTATAAAACTGACAGATTATCTGAGAAAATGATACAGCATTTTTAGCACCCTGTTTTTTTTGCTCAAAGGGCGCAACTGCAGGTGAGATGCAAAAGGTCTTGTGAGCAAGATTATACTATTGATTTCCCTAGTATAACCACAAACGTTGCCTGCAACAAACACAAATGCATGCAGTCTTTCTTTCATACGTGCCTTTAAAAGTTCAAAAATGCCCCCCCCCAGTTTGCAATTGTGAGCCTTTTTTTAGCTACCTAATTTGCTAATTGGTGCCACTTTTATTTTGGCGCCCAGGCCTATTTGCTATTCAAGTCTCATGCTGCCATGATCTAATATGGTAAACCCACTAACCCCATCCCAGGAGCTCAGAGTACCTTGTGCGTAGGAGATGCTGTCAATGTCGGGCACACCTACCTAGAGCTTACAAAAATGGTCAAATCTGTGCCATCCAGATAAAATAAACCACTGTCCTAGTCTAATGTTTATTTTGCAGCAAACAAAGATGTAAAGTTTATTATACGGCCCATAGTATGATGGAAGAAGCGTTAACCTTTATCATCATGACTGACCCAGTGTCTCTAACTTGCAGGCCACATCAAATGCCCATGGCCCCAAATCGCCTGCGATGTCACTAACTTCCGAGCAGGACCGGGTGCACTGTAGAGCAGTGCTGGGCATTTGTCATGATATTGAGCACCACATTCATTGCTTCTCACTGTTCATGTTTCTAAGTAATTTGCAGGCAGGTGGAAGTTCAGTCTATAGTGGAGGTATGATGGTCCTTGATCGTTGAGGGCTCTGTAAGCGTGCATGAGAATCTTTAACTGGTATCTCTTCTGGATGGGGAGCCAGCAAAGGTCTTTCGAGAAGCTGGTTGGAGATTCCAGAGTAGAGAGCATTGCCATAGTCAAGACTGCTGGTGATGAGGGCCTGCGTGATGGTCTTCCAGGTGTTGATGTAGATCCATCTAAAGAGTAAGCAAAGCATGCTGAGGGTGTGGAAGCCGGAGGCGGAAACAGCGTTGGCTTGTCATTTCATGGTTAGTTAGCTGTTGAAGATGATGCCGAGGTTGTGCACATGATCTGTTGGTGTGAGTGTTGGTCTGAGTTCTGCAAGCCACCAGCTGTGGTCCCATACAGTATGTCTATTCTGAAAATCAGGACTTCTGTTTTGTTGGAGGTGAGTTTTAGGCGGCTGTCTCTCATCCATTTTTCCACATTGGTCATGGCGTTTCAGAAGTGGGTTTTGGTGCTGGAGGGGTCCTCAGTGAGCAAGAGGATTAATCATCAGCATAGGAGATTGTGTTGGGATCCGATGACATATGCGTGGGGGGGTATAATGAATCTGCTTTTCACTAAAAGGACATATCCTAACTGCAACATCCCCTTAGACTGAGGCAAGACCGAGCACTCACCCAAGGCGGGGTACTTTTTACCACTGCACCCTTAAAAAATACACTTTGAACAGCACTTCCTAAAGATGAGGAAAGGACACAGCACTCCCTTTAGGCAAGGCAAGGCAAGAAAAACAAATTCTGGTGCATTTAAAATGCCACACACAAGTTTATTAATGCAACATTTTAAAAAGACAGGCCGAATATATCAATTATGCCAGACTCAAAGAAAACTGTTGATGAATGCAATGTTCAAAAAAGTAAGCCAAATATATCAGTAAATGCAGATTCTCAGATGTCAAATGAATAATTAAATGAACAATTGAAATAGGATGCAATATATATACAGATGGCAAAGAGTAGAAAATATATACGAGAGAGAGAGAGAGAGAGAGAGAGAGAGAGTGGTTAGGAACACCTCACCGACTGATTCTGCAACATCCTTGCCCGCTCTTTAGCTGGGGAAGCGCTTTCAACAGCCCACGTAGGAGTGTCAGTCAGGACTCAAGTTCCAGCACCAATCCACAGCAATACGTCTATTCTGTGGTAAACTTCCACTTGGCCCGAGAAAGCTTCCAGCTTAAATATCATTATTCAACTTGAGGCGAAGTTTCTAGAAAACCCTGCCCCTTTCTCATTGGAAAACACCGAGCAGGCTGTACCAGTCTGCATCAAGGCCAAGACAGTGGCTGGCCAAGCCCCGGTGGTTTGACTCTGAGGCAGAGTTTGTACATTACACAGATAATATCCAGTTCTCTCTGGCCAGTGAGGTGTGAAAAACAAGTGAGGAGCAGAAAGACCTTGAATATGAATCGCAAGCACTGCTGTGTAGGCAGGAGCAAGGCAAAATCAGACATGAGGCCATGTCAAAGCCAATTGTAGGAACTCATAATTCTGTGCACATAGAAGCAAGGCAAAGTCAGAAAGCAAGGTGGCATGAGACCATGTCAAAGCCAATAGTCAAAGTCAGAGAACAAGATGATATGAGGCCATGTTAAAGCCAATAGTATAATTCTCAAGCAAGGCAAAGTCAGGTCAAAGCCAATAGTAAGCTCTTATAATTCTCAAGCAAGGCAAGTCAAACACTTATAATATAAATTTCTCCATGACAGTTCTCACTAAAAGACAGCGAAATTACAAGACAGAAGAGAAGCAAGCATGTACAGGACCGTCTCATATATCCAGGCTAAGGTAAAATAACACACTAAAGTCAGTTAAAATGGTGGTAGTTGGGTGTCATCATAGGGTGCCAAATCACAAGAGTGTCTCTTTTACTACAGGGGGTCATGAAGATATTGAATAGGGTGGGCTAAGGGTTGAACCTTGGGGTATGTGGCAGTTAATCTTCTTGGGTGCGGCGATGAATGGAGGTATTTGGAAACTCTGAATGTTTCCTGAGAGGGAGGAAGTGATCCACTTGAGAGCATTCTGCTGTATGCCAATGTTGTGGAGTCTATCGATGTGGGTGTGTTGGGAGATGGTGTCGCACACAGAGAGGTTAAGGAGAATCAGAGCCACAGTTTCTCCGCAGTCAAGGTGAGTTCTGATGTTGACTGTGGCAGTGACCAGTGTGTGCTCAGTGCTGTGGTTGGCGTGCAATTCGGATTGTGTGACGTCAAGTATTTGATTTTGTTCCTGTATTCGGTGGGCTATTGGTTGAGGGCTTTCTGGAGTACTTTGGTTGGGTAGGGGAGCAAGGAGATCCGCCTATGGTTTTAGAGGTCATTGGGATCGCAGAGGGCTTCTTAAAGAGGGTTCTGACCGCTGCATGTTACCAAATGTCAGGGAAGGGTGCTGTGGAGATGGATGTGTAGAGGATGCTGGGGAGTTCTGAGCTTATAGGGTTGGCTACGAGGTTGAGGAGATGGTCGGGCAGTGGTTTCTGGGTGCCCCAGAGTGAATGGACAACATGATGGCTGTGGTGGTCTGGATGACGGCCGTGGATCAGGTGGTTATTGTTTGGCTGGTGTTTTGCTGGTTGGTCAACATTGTCGAGGTTGATCGAGGGGTGTTGGTTGTCGAAGTTATTGTATATGGTGGCAATCTGGCTGAGGAAGTAATCTGAGAGCGTTTAGCAGAGTATCTGGAAGGGGCAGTTGGTGTTTTCTGTGGTTGTTGGGTTGGAGTATTCCTTGACGATCTTGAAGAGTTCCCTCTTGTGGTTGGCTGTAGTGTAGATGTGGGTGGTAATGGTGCTCTTTTGGCTTTTTTGATGCACAGGTGGTAGTTGCTGAGGGGTGCTTTGAGTGCTGCCCTGTCCGAGGGGTCCTTGGTGGTGCGCCAGCACTTCTTGAGTCTGTAGCAGTTGCAATTGGTGGAACTGAGCTCTGGGTTGTACCAGGTGGTTTGTTTTGAGGTTTTGTTGGTCTATGCCGGTTTTAGTGAGGCAACGCTGTGGGTGCATTTGTTGATCCAGGTGAAGAAGTTCTGGGCGGCCTGGTAAAGGTCTGCTGCAGTTGCGAGTTGTGTGCTGCTGAGGCCTTGTGTTCCGAGCTCCTCGGTTACCTTGCCCCAGCTGTGGTGTTAGGAGCTGTTGAGATTGGTAGAGGGGTGCTGGACCACAGAGATGGCAAAGTGGACAATGATGTGGTCGGTCAAGGTGAATTGTGTGGCGTGGGAGAATTTGAATCTGTCACTGGCAGTGAAGATGCTGCTGAGTGTGTGACCGGCTTTGTGCGTGGGTTTGGTGACCAGTTGGATAAGGCCAATGTTGTTGAGGTTCTTCAGGAGGGCAATGGAGTTGATGTCCTTGGGGTAGTCGATGTGGAAATTCAGGTCACCTAGCAGGATGTATAGGAGGGAGTCAATGGCAAGGGAGGTGATGAGGTTGGAGATTGCATTGCAGAAGTGTGGTCGGGGTCCCGGGAGTCTTTAAGTGAGGTGCCTCTTAGCATTGTTTTGTAGTTGGAAGTTGCGGTGTTCCATAAGAGGTGTTGGGTCATCACTGGTGACATTGCATCAGATGGTTTCTTTGAAGATAATGGCGATGCCGTTGCCATGTTTGCCGGGGCAGTCACAGTGTATCATCTTGCAGCCGTTGGGCGTGGCTATGTCGCGGTTCGAGGAGGGTGTGAGCCACGTTTGAGTGATGAAGGCAATGTCCGAGGAGAGGTTGGTGATTGGTCCAAGATCTCCGTGGCTTGTTTGCAGAGGGAGCGGGCATTGAGCAGGATGCATCATCAGAGTGGTGCTGAGTAATTCCTAGTCTTCTGAGTGGGAGTAGTGTTGTTTTTGGTGTGGGGTCCCGTGTGGCAGGCGAAGTGGCAGTGGCGGCAGGTGAAGGGTCCTTGGGTTGATTTAAGGGAAACTGTGAAGCAGCTGCTGTTCCGGGGTCCTGGGATAAGAGCTCCTCAGCAGTGTATTAGTGGATGGTGGGAGCACCTGGAGACCTGGAGCTGGGCGTGGTCCAGGAACAGACGGGCTCAGATGTGCCAGCGCAGGGACCTCCATCAGTAGCCATGGGATATGAGAGGGGCTTCAGGGAGGCGGAAAGTGCATCAGGGGCAGGTAGAAAACGGCGGGAGCAGGTGGGCACAAGAAGGCTACGGCCTAATAGAATCCCCCAAAAGAGTGCCCAAGGCAGAAAAAGCCCAGTGGATTAAATAATTTACAATTGGCAGGTGAAAACAGCAACCCAGGTAAAATAAGTCTAATAGCAAGCTAAGCGGGAACCCAAAAACAGGAGTGCCCAGCCCAGCAGACCTCCATCATTGGTCTAGAAACGGGGCAATGGGGACTGGGATCGCATTCCTGGTCTCGAGGAGTTGGCAGGAGTGGGAGAGTTGCACACAACCAAAAAGGTCAAGGTCTACTTGCTGAGGGCCATGCAGCATCCTCCATAAGTCGCCGCTGGAGGGGCTGTTGGAAAGGTGGCAGGGTGGAAGCAGGAAGTGTGGTAGTGGTGGGAGGAAAATGGCAGAAGCAGGCAGGAAACAAAAAGGCTAAGACCTAACAGAATCCCCCAAACAGTGCCTAAGGCAGAAAAAGCCCAGAGGAATAAAAATAAAATAAAATTGGCTGGCTAAAACGGGAACCCAGGAAAAATAAGTCTCATAGCAGGCTAAGCGGGAACCTAACAGCAGGAGTGCCCAGCTCAATAGACCTCCAACAACAGGTCTCGAACTGGGGGTAGTGGGGACTGGGATCACATTCCCCATCTCGAGGAGCTTGCAGGAGTGGGAGAGTTACACACAATTATATGTGCCTGCCAGTTCTTTCCTGCTTCAGCACTTTAAAGCCACATATTTCGCCTTCTCCTATGCATTCCCCTGATACACTGAGCACTGCTGGAGCTCAAAGAATGTTCAACAGACCTGCAAGCTTTGCAAGATGGTTGGTACCACTCGAGTTCTGTGCATGTCCAATGCACAAAACATAAAGCACTGAAGGCTTACTACAAAAGTGTATTTTCTAATTAAAAGTAGCATGAACTGCATAATGATAAAATGCTTGCAGAGAACAAGAAATTGTGTGTGGGGCGAATCTCCCAATGTGCCCAAGAAGGTGTGCCCACAGACTTTGAGGAGTGGACTAGAAGTGGGAAGAACAAACTGGGATGAAGAAAATCATGAATACTTCTATCTGACTGTGACAAAATGAGGGGGCTCACCAATAGCTCAAAAGAAAGAGGTATCCACAGCTAGGTACCTGTTCACATTGTCCAAGTATGCACATGTTGGTATTTCTATAGCATGGACCCAGCCTGAGAAGAACAGAGCATTGCAGATCATGGAAGATGATAGAAAATGATACAAGATTGTATTCATCACTTGTTGTCTTAAATCATTTTGGTATACACACTAGTATCTCACACATTTATATTTTAGGCACATTGTGATTAAGTGATTTCCCAAACTGGACAATTTTCAGTCTAAGCCAAGCTGGATTTAAACCAAGGTCCTCAGATCGAGAGCATAGCCACTAGACCACATCTCCTTCCTTAGTCGATGTAATAGAGCTTTTAAACAAAGCCTCAAACATTCGATTTCACCACTCTTTGTGAACATTCATGTTCGGTTGATGTTTCAACATAGCCATTAGGCAGCTTTCCTCATGCTGTCCAGTGGGTGAACCAAATGGTAATTATTTTGGTATTTATGTGTTATACATGGTTAGCATCTAATTGAGTTGTCTCTTGTTTAAGGTTGAGGTTTATCTATTTCCATATACATAATGGTTTAAAGTTAAGTGCATACATAGCACGCATTTAAAGGTTAACTGTGTCATCTGGTCCAACATTATCATTGAGGGGGTTCTGGTGATATCTTTCTAGGTCAAACGGATGAAAATAATGCTGCCAGATGAGGTGCCACATATTTTGCATTTTTTGCTGCATAATATGAAGTTAGCCTTGGTCCTTCAAGTTGTATAATCCTAGTAGCCTGGACAATATAAAACCTCTGCACAGTGGTTTCGGTACTACTATTATGTCGACAAAATGTGGATTTCACACATAACCGTGAAATATTTTAGAAGAAGATTTCATGACTTCTCAATGATCTCCTTTGTATCTGGCTGTGTGGAGCAGCGATCGTGGTGGGAATGAGTATCTTTCTACATGTGGCATTTTCTGTTATCTGAGGTAGTGTTCAAACAGCTGAACACACTTACACCTAAGGCAAACTTTTACTTAGTCACTGTTTCTTTCTGTCTAAATGAAAGAAAGTTGGACAACGATGCATAGATTTAAATGTGTACATGCTTCAACAGAAATTCATCATGGAACGTAGTGTTGGCAGCCATATTAGTGAAGGAGCTGAGGCCAAGTAAATATTACATTTATTCTTGTTATGGTGAGCATCTACAGCATAAGACACTTCTGCAGGTTTAGACTGAGATAGCCAGAAGGAGGCTTGTGAGTAGGCCTATGCATGTGAAAGTCTGAGCATGCCCATAACCCTGCTACACCGCTCTCAAAGGGCTCCTGTAGCTCCAGCCAGTGCACAATGCCTGCACCCTCAGCCAGTGCGGAGCTCAAGTTTCTTCACCTGAACAGATGCCTGGTGCTCTCTCGCAGGAAGATGGAAGGTGCAGCTAGCAGTATAGAGGAGTATGCAAAACCTTTGTCTACTGAGGTGACCATGATTTGAGGGCACCGTGATTTGAGTCCTTTCCTTTGTTTGTGGTGCCACCAGGTCATACATGAACAATTAGTGCCCATGCACTATTAGAGGCTCCTGCAAGAAAATCCTCCTATTGCACACTTGAAGTTGATCTGCCCTCACAAGCTTTATGCTTTACTCCTCCATTCACTTACTTTGGGATTGTCCTGCTTCAACCAAGCCAGGTAAGTGAATATATAAAACGTAAACTCCTTCAGTATATGAAGGGTTTATGTTTGGTATTCCAAGTGAAACAGAATTTCGAAATGGATTAGACCACCTTTTACAATTTTAAAACATCGCTGCCAAGTGAATCTGTCACATATGCAACACCTTGACTCCATCCCTGTGCAATCTCAGCTAAAAATAGCAATGTGAGATGGTGACCAAAATGTTTCTTTGGAGATTGGTATCAGCAACATCCACAGCCCGCACCAGCACTGTCCAGTGACAGAGCGAAATGCAGACGTCTGATGAAGGGAGCAAAAGAAATGGGTGAAATGTGCTGGAAAGTTTGCTTTTTTCAATGTAGTCAGCTTCCACAACCTAAAAATTCTCTAATAATTATTCATTCATTAGTTTATTTCAGATAAAAAAATACCCATATAACCACAATAAAACAAGCAGTACATTTTCCTCAGAAATAATCACAGCCACAAAAACGAACTCAGTGGTAAAAATGTCAAATGAAAAAGTAAAAACATGGACGATCTTCAAGATGCTTATGATACTAAAGATTAAGTAACAAGCTCAGTGAACAACAATCAATTTCATTTCATAAAAGAATATCAGGTTGCCATCCTTTCTGATCAAAAAGTGGCAATGCTCAGTAGAGATTTGATGATAATTTCTTATAAAAACTCCCAGAGTACTCCAGTGATCATGACCCATAACATATGAGCTTCCCATCACTGGAGCATGCCAGCATCTAAGAGCTCATCTCTCAAACGTTCCCTTTGGGGCATATGAGCCATGCGGCATGAATGTATTTAGATAATACAATAACAACTGCTTCACTGGTATCTGTGAGTAAGACTCTGAAGGGCATATTTACTAAGTCAGTGGCGGTGCGGATTGTTAAGCCTAGAAGGCTAACGACATGCTCCGTCACTTTAAAAATGTAGGACTGCACCATGTTCACAAGAATATTGTGCAGCTCTGCATTTACCCCTGCGCTGATGCTCAATTTAGCTGCTTAGCGCCAACGCAGGCACCCTTGCACTATGGTACAAGGGTGCATGCGTTGAGGGGAGTGATTGTTTATTTGCAGGAAAGTCTCCCTTCCTGCACATAAACAACCTTTAAATGGAGTTGTGTAACTTCTATGTGTGCTGCTTAATGCAGCACACATAGAAGTTGCAAAACGTATTTTTTTAAATGATTGTGAATGTGGAGAAAGGGAGACCTTCCTGCACATAAACAATCATTGGTGTTTTGCTGTTTCCATGTGTGCTGCACAGTACAGCACACAAGAAAACAATAAAAACGAGGAGAAATTAAACATTTCCCCTCATTGCACCAGAGTAAGACCAGGTTTTTCTTGGTCTTAATTTTGGCACTGCCTCCTATTTACTCCACCCTTGTAAATAGGGGGCAGGGTCAAAATCAATGGGTGTTGCTGTGGAACACCCAACGCAACACCCATTGTCCTCTCCTTTCACGCTAAATACAGTGTGAAAGGGTGCCTTTTTTACAAGGCAGCGCTAAGCCACGTTAAGTGACTTAATGCTGCCTTGTAAATAAGTGAAGCCCCTATCAGCATCACAACGTTGTGGTGGTGCTAGAGGCTTGTAAATATGTCACTGAGTGTGGTGAAATACTGCCTAAAGCTCTAAAGCTTTGGGTGGGAATATGCACCACAGAAAATGCAAAATTATGTAGTGTCTCTTTTTCCTGACTACATGCAGGACACCCACCATTGTAAGCTTTGCCAACAGCACAGTTTACAGTGAAGCTTTTAACAGGGAGTATGCCATATCTCAACTTCAAGAATAGTTTCTTATGATGGGGCCTTGGGACGACTTTAAGGAATGGCTCATATGCGGAGGCAGAAACACCGTCTAAAAATGCATCAGTCTACCACGCAAAATGTTCCTCATCTCTCACTCCCATAGATAATCCCTACAGCACTCCTTCATAAATGAGTGTGATACTTACTTACATTGATTTGAGTTCTCCCACAGTTCTGTTAGACCTATCTCCTGCAACATCGACCTATGAAAGCAAGCCATGATATCTTCTCTCACCTCTTTTCAATGGGGAGCAATTTAATCAGCTGTCTGTATGGTTCTAACTCGTCAGTGGACCACAGCATGAACCAATAAAGCAGGGGTCTAAGCAACAGGGTGACCTAATTGGGAAAATGCCCATGTCTAGGAGATGGGAAAGGTGGGGGCAATCTGCAGAATATTTGGGAGATTCCTTATTAACTTGGTCTCAGCTTTGACAAGAGGTTCAATTTGCATGCTTTGCCCCGTACATAGCTGTACCTATAACTTTTATAGAGACCTATTGCAGGGGTTAGAGGACTGGCCTGGGTCTTCTTTTACAACTTAACAACAGCACCAGCCTCCTGATGGAATATCAGGATACTCCTATTAATCTGCATCACCCAACTAAGTTATGGGCATATTATCATAACATTATCGCCGGTTTCCAACCAGAACACCAGAACATGGACTTCTATTGGAATTCTCAAGAGCATATTATCAAGCCCATTATCGCTGCTTTAGCGGCAGTTTTCTGCCGCTAAACCGGCAATAATTTTTAAAGCCGTCCTTGATAATATGGCCCTTTGTTTGTTAGGCAGACCCCCAAATAGACAAATTCCTGGACTTGCTTAAGCCGAGCTTCTTTGACCAAAAAGGCACGCCCTCACCTTTCTATACGGGTTAAAAATCATAAATTGTGTCTCACTCACATTCAGCTCCAAGCCCCTGTCACTGCAGAATCACACAAATGTATCCACTATAGTTTGTAAGCCAGATAGATTTTTAAACATTAAAAGGGTGTCCTCTGCAAAGAACAGGCTGGAGATCTTATGGGAGCCCAACTTAGCGTCATCATTTCCCGGTAAGCCCAGTGCTTTAACTTAATCATTAATATAAAGGGTGAACAGGGTTGGCACAAAGACACAACCCTGCCTCCCACCTGACTCAATCGCAAAGGGGTCAGTTAATCACCCTTTATTTCCAAATCTAACTCGCACATCATTTGTAGCATTCAGTTTTATTAGAGTCATTAGGAGATTCTCCATGACACTCATCTGCTTTAGCAACTCCCATAGTTTCACCCTTGAGATAGAATCAAAAGCTGACCTGAGGTCAACAAAGACCACATGCAAGTGGCCCCGGTCCATCAACACTGTTTTCCAATAAAGGCAGCAGTAACATACGTTGTGTTCTATTATGATCACATTTTTCCTAAAATCCGCCTGATAATCTGAGAGTGCACCATTTGCTTGCAACCACTCTATCAATTCCCTAGTACGAGACAGGCAAAAACTTTTTGTGAGACATCTTTTAAGCTGATTGGTGTATAATTACTGGGGTCATCCCTGCTGCCCTTTTGAAAAACCAGGACTATTTCAGCTTACTGTCATAACCTAGGTATTGGGACACCTCCAAAAATGGACTTAAAAAGTACATAAAAATAAGACCTCCAAACAAAAGGCTCTAATAAATATAAGTCACCTGGCACAGAGTCAGGGCCTGTGGCTTTATTTGGACGGATAGCCTTAATTGCTTCCATAATAGCATTACAAGTGAATTCTAGTTGGTTATTAGTGTTACTTGTGTGTACAGTTTCAGCTGCAATGATGTTTGAGGAAGAAATATTCCTGGTTGCATAAAATGTTTTTGAATGATGGGCCCAGGTCTGTGGCTGCAGATTAAAATAAGTGGATGTCACATTATGTCGACAGCCATGTGCCAATGTGCACCAAAAAAGCTTGTTATCTCCCGCCCTGGCTGCACCAATCAGAGTATCCCACATCTTCAGTTCCCATGATCTTTTTGCTGCAGACAGAGTATCTTTATAGCCCTTCCTAATGACAGTGATTCTTGCTCTATTGCCAGCCTTTAATGCCCTATTCAGGTTAGGCCTAGCTGCCCAACACTGGCTATTGAACCAGGCACGGTGAAATTGCAGCTTGCTTGCCTTACCTAGGTTTTAGTTAGTAACACCTGAAGGTCCCTATAAAACTGGTCATGGGTGTTATTTACAATTTGTTCATGGCAATCAGGAGAGGTAGTGGTTTAAATCTTTTCTGGAGTATTAGCAACCAGAGCAAACATTTTTAATACGGCACTGTTATCCTATATCACATAGGGCCATTTGACAGCACATGTATTTTTAGAATGACCCAGTTCACCTACAATTCTGGAGGTGAGATTAGGATCATTTTGAGATCCCATGCTAATGATTTTTAGACTGAGCGCATTGTGGTCACTATCATATCTCTCGACAACCATCATATCAATCAAGGAGTCCCACATTTGTAAAGGTAAGAATATATAATCAATGAGACTTTTCGGGTCATTGCTTTTGAAAGTATGGGAACCTCTTTTATCTGAGATGGACCTGACATTGCAGGCTCTTAAGCCCCAACAAATGGTTTGCCACCACCAAGCCTCTTTGAACTGGAGGGAGGTCAAGATGACGGATACCCTAACCTGTATCTTCATCTTCAGTTATTTCAGAACAGAGTGGACCAGAGGGTTCTAATGACACATAAAATCTCCTGCAATAAATAGCAACTCGTCATGTGGAAGCTCGTCTAAAGCTTCCCCCAGAATGGATAGTGTGTTGGACACGATGTTTACTCCCCTTAGCCTATTATACACATTATTCAGATAAGCAACACATGCAGAATGGTCACTCAGGCCCTCATCACCAGCAAGCTGGACTGCGTCAAAGCACTTTGTTGAAATCACTGTCTAACTGCTAGAAGACTTCAGACCATAAAAAACCCAATGGCCAGACTCACCCTTCGTTCACATCACCCCACCCCTCAACGACCTCCACTGGCTCCCTATTCACTAACCCACACCCTTAAAACACCTCACACACAGATACAAATTCCTATACAACCTCTCCCCTACCTATTCAATAGCCATATCAACTTCAATACAACCACCAGCCCCCTCTGCTCAGCTAGACTCCTGCTTGCAAACATCCCCCACATACAAAGCACCAGAGTCTGCTACTGTACTTTTTCCTACCTTGTGCCTAAAGTCTAGAACGACCTGCCCCCATACATTAGAGCCACCTCTTCAGTATGTGAGCTATGCAAGAAACTGAAAATATGGCTCTTCACCTGGACAAGGCCCAGTTACCAGTGGTGGCTGGTGACATTTGAAAGTGGTGTGGCGTAAAGTTATCATGGTACTGCACTGAGGCGAGCGAGCGAGCCCTAACAACTCCTCCGAGAAAATTTTGAAAAAAGAGTGGATAAATGGAGCATTTTCAAGCAAATTTGAGGAAGCAAGAAGGTTGATAAAGCACTTGCAAAAGTATTATGACAGGATCTGTAATAACATCCTTATATCCATCAACTTTACCCCAACACAAGTACAAACACACACTCAAACTCTTTCAAGTACACACATAAAGCACGAGTCACAAACATTTGTGTAGGCTTAAAGACCTATAAACAAAAAAGTATACAGAGACTGCTGCAGCTGCAAGCAGACGTGAAATACTCGATTTACTCACAAAGTGACAAACACAAAACCCGCAGCCAGACATACTGGGCCCGGTGCCACCTCATAAGCACCCCTGGTCACACCTTCCCCAGTTTTAAGGTTGCGTCAATCAGAATACAAGCATTTGCAATGCAATAGGTCTCGCATTTGAGAGAGTTTGAGCTATTAGCATTGTAAATGACAGTGCCTTTTATTTATGTTTAAAAAAAAAAAACCTAAATAAAAAGCATTGTCATTTACAATGCCAATAGCTCAAACTCGTAATAATGCGAGACCTATTGCATTCAAATGCTTGTTACCCGTGAATCTCAAAATTGGCTTTCAACATTAACAAATCCATTCATTGTCTTAAGGACCCATGTTGGAGGAGATGCTTTCTGAGCCTAATTCAATCAACTCCTCTAGAAGCCATGAGAATGAAACTTTAATTAGCATAGAACTGGGCGCGTCCTTGTTCTGCTGAAAGATTATTAGTTGGTATTTCAGGCAGCACCTAAAAATTTTTAAAGCCGCAATAAGATTGTCCTAAACACAATAGGGAGCGGGATGTATTCTTGGCTTGCAACCTGTTTGCACCTCTTAGCAGGAAACACTCCGGAACGTACAGATTCTGGACAATACCGTTAATGCAATCAACATGTTTAAGTAAAGATTAAGACTCTTGGTGAAGAGGCTATCTATTGGAGATGATTAATGAAACCTTGTAACACAAATTGCATATTCTTTTTAATGTTCATTCAGGGCAAAACAATCTGTTCCATTATGACAATTTCGTTATTTTTTTTAATTCGGATGTATATGTTGATTAGGCCATGTTTCAATACTCAAAATACTTGTAAATGGTAAACCGAATTACCTGACATAACTTATTGGCTTCTATAAAGAAAACAAAGCTTACGTTATATTCCACTGCATGAACCTAGTGATTTTCACTGCTCCCATATTTCCTACACTCTGCGTTTGATCCGGACTCTAATATGCTTCTGCCACTCATTTTTAGATAAAAGGACACTGCACAAAGGTTTCCTATATACCATCAATGTAAGGTTAGTAATAGCAACCTGACCAAGGGTACTACAATCATTGAAGACTAACGCCTATCTCCCTAAGAGGTAGTACGGCACCAAAGTTCAACCTTAGTGGAGAACAAATTTGTCCCCAATAAGCATCGCCTTCCTCACATCAATGGACAGCTATGGGTACGGAAAATAAAGGAAAAACTGCCTTCTCACCGGATAAGAGCAAATGCAACACCAGAAACTCTTTAGGGCTGAAAGAATAGCAAAGATGACAACTTTCGAAACTGGCCTGTGAACCAGGGTGCAGGCAAACAGTACCTATTCCAAGCAGAGGCGAAAAATAGATCAAGTGACACCTCTCACCATAGCAATAATCAAAATAAAAGTACCACTGTCTTTCAGCCATAGTACATTTGCAAACAATTCACATTAGGTAATTGGAAGGCATTCTATGCAATAAGTTTTCCCTGGCATTAGCTGTTTGAACCGAGAGGGAAGGAACTTACTAGCGGGAGAGGGGAGGAGGTCGCCGGGGGTGGGGGGATTACAATTTTAAAAAGAAAGCTAAGCTTACCAGACCAGGTCCGCGCGGCACCTCTCTGCTTCTCAGCCGGGTCCCGTTGGCGCCTCTTCTAACAGCACTGGTTGGCAACCCCTCTAAGCCAATACTGACGCTGCTCCAGCAGCGCCAGCATTGGCTTAGAGCAGGGTGACTCACCGCCCGCCTGCCCATTAGGAGACCGAGGTTTGAGCCTTTGCTCAACCCTCGCTCTCCTAATGGGCATGCGCCAGCCACAGCAGACAGTAGTTCGCATGACTGGGCACGGAGCGAAAATTCGCCTCCTTCACCCAGCATGCGCACTGCTGCCTGCTGTGCGCTCTGCGCCACCCCTGGTCTGCTGCATGTCAGTCACTCAGCAGTATGACGTCGGACCGCCCTCCCCCTTCAGAATCTGAAGGGGGTGGGCAGTCCGAGTTCATGCTGACTGTGACTGACATGATGATTGTCAGAATATTCTCGCCGAGGGAGCTGCCGGTGCGGGCGGCTTGTGGGGCAACGCCCGAGCGCCCTTAATGGACGCACCACCACTGCCAGTTACTGCAGATATAACTTCTGCTTTCTCAGCACCAGAATACTCTCCGGAGTGAGCTGCTCACTTCACAAATACCGTTAACCTATCACAGCATACCATTTGACTTCGCATCTTTGCTGTGTTATTGTTCATATGTCTCTCAGTCTGGCATCTCCCATTTCACACTCAGACTCTGTTCTTTTCCAGATCAGTCAGACTTTTCTCATTTCTTTCTCATCTCTTGCTCACCTCTCTGTCCATATTCTCACACATGTTTACATCTCTTTCACTACTATCTACTTTGTCTCTCTCACTCTTCAATCGCTTATCTCAATGCCTTCCCTCTCACTGGCATCCTCCCTCCCACCTTCTCCTCTTCACTACCCTATCAGAAACATGCCACATGGTAGATTAACCTGGGTTAGCGACGTGTGATTCTCCCACGGAATATTAGCTGGTCCTCTTTTCTCAGTCCCCACAGAACCTCAGTTTTTACATTATACGAATGCATGCTGGAGGAGCTCAGCTCTTCCTGTGAAGTGGCTTTCCTTTGTCTATGTCTGCACAGGGATTCAGCAATGTCTGCAATAGAGCTCAGATGCATACTTGGATGCGCTCAGCTCTGTCTGGGCCGCAGAGCTATGTATGTAGGAACTCTGCTCCAGCTCAATGAAATAAATTATCGATGAGTATACAGTCTCTGCGCTATCTGTGCATGGGTTCCGTGCTATTTATGCAGGGACTTGGATTTATCTGTGCTGGAGCTTAGTTCTATCAGCAGAGTGCGTTCAGCTCTACAAGATGATGTCTGTTTGTGGCAGAGCTACCCTGTCTCCATATGCACAAGAGCATCCTTTTCTCTGTGCATGAACCTGTTTAAGTCTTCTAAGTGTTCAGCCTATCACCTATCACCAAGCTTTGGTGGGAGAAGTGCCAGGTGCCCACGGTATCATTCTGATCTTCTACTTCAGTCTATTATATGTCTGTCCACCAGACGCAAAGGGTAAAAGGCATGCAAGGACCTTCTGGGAGGTGGACTGTGAGAGGTCAGAACCTAGCAGCCCTTGGCTGTGCTTAAAAGGAAAGTGCATTGTATGTGTGTCACTGCTGTGATGAGCATTCCCAGCCCTATCAAACTGAGCAAAAGAGCAAGTTTGGGGCAGATGAGCACATTGAGGCACTGTTGCATGCATATTGCATGTAACATTAACTGTGTGACATAACATAATTGTGCGGCCACCACCTTGATGCCGATGCTTAGCAGGGTCTTCTGGGCACAGTCCCTCACCTCCTGTGAGACCCCTGTGCATGTCTTAATTTATCAGTGTTTATGAAGACATGGGTCCAGTGTTTTTATGAACACTACCAGTGCGCAGGTCAGGCCTCTCTACCTCTCCTCTAGGCTCCTGATGACAGAAGGATGAGGAGGGGCCTGAGGGGTCTAAGGCATGATCCAGTTACAGCGTGTTGTTTCAGAATAGAACACTCTGTACACGGATGTCTGGATTGTGCATGTGAGGGGCGTAGTTCAAGTACGATCCCCTCACACAGGTACAATCTATTTTGTTTAGCAGACATATTGTGCATGCCTCAGGCACAGTATATCTGCTAAAATGGGGCTGTCAGTGCGCACATCAGTGCATCCCTGAAGCCACTTAAAAGCCACACAGTGCAGCAGGGGAAGGATCGCCAGCACTATCCCAGCTTTTTTCATGCCTGTGCTTCCAATCCTATCAAGAAGCTGGGAGAGGTATTGAGGTGGGTCTTCCTGTTTTCAATCCTGCCCTTGCTGCTCCATCTGACTCCTCATTGGGAATAATGGTTGGCTGTTACCAATGCCAAGTCCCAGATTCCTGCTTTGCTGCTTCCATAGAGCCTCCAAATTGCCAGCTAAGTGAGTGAGGTAAGTAACACAAAAATGTTATTTCTCTCTGCATCCATGTATGTGCTTGTGAGGGATTGAATATGAATGGGATTGAATGAAAGTGCATGTGGAAGTGTTTTAGAGTGCCAATGAGACTGAAAGTGAGAGTCGGCATTTGGGAGTGTGTATGAATGGATGAAAGTGAGTACAACAGAGTGAGTGAATGAATATGATTGTGTTAGAATGAGTGATTGAGTGGAGATTGTGAGAGGGAGTGGAAGTGAGTCGTGAGTGGAGCTATCAATGGTGTAGCAGGTCCAATTGCAACAGGGCCCAGAGTTAGTGAGTGTTTGTAATTGTGTTATTAAGTGAGAATGAGAACCAGTGAGTATCAGTACAGTTATGTGAGTAACATTGAGTGGGAGAGAGTATGAGTTAGAATGAGCATATGAGAGAATATGAGTTAGAGTATGTGAAGGGAAGGAGACTAAGGCCTAGAATATCAAAACTTTCACACAACTCAGAGCAGCGTCATGTGCAGTAGCGGCTGCTGGTGGGAGTTCTGCGTGGCAGTGGGGCAGGGCAGGGAGGGGCAGGGTTGGGTGTAGTAAACCATGGAATACGGCCGAATGGAGTTAAGTACATAAATAAATAAATTAGACAAATTACATTGCGCACGGTGCAACGCCAAATGGGGATGCAGCGTGCGCAAAGTAATTCGTTTATTTATGTACTTACCTCCGTTCGGCCTTTTAGTCTGTGCTTTACTACCCCCCACCCTGCCCTTCCCCCGCCCCACAGCACTCCCACATGGAGCCGCTACTGGTCATGTGAGAAGCAGAGAGCAGGAAAGTGCCGTATCTACAAAGATGTGGAACTATTCTGCTCTCTCTCTCTCTAGCGTTGGTGCACAATTTGACTGCAGAGCGCCATGCACACACCTTTGCACCATAGTGGTGGCCACATGACTCTAGCATAGGTGTTGTACTGGAGGGGTGTCCTTCCAGTACAAAATACTATGCTTTGATTAACTTTAAAACTTTTCCTAGTTCAGATGTGTGTTGTACAGTGCAGTAAACATGCAAAATGGGAACAGTTAGGAGAAATTAAAGCATTTCTCTTTTTAACTCTTGCTTTCAAATGGCATTAATTTTTTGGTGCAAAACACTCTCTACTATTGTTAGCAAATTGGATTTTGCATCCAAATCCATGGGTCATTGCATGGGAACGCTCATGTACCACACAGTGAACTCTCCCTTAATGCAGAGTAACACAAAACAGAGCTTTGCACGGCTTTGCATTACTTTCACATAAAAAATAGCATTACTTTCAGGCAACTTTCCAGTGCAAAATAGGTTTTGCGCGGAAAAGTAAATTAAAAAAAAATTACACTGATTTGCATTACTTTTGTCACACACATATTTGTTAATCTGGGTCTAAATGTGAGATGAAGTGATTATGAATGAGGCATCATGTAAAGCACAAAAACTCATTTGGGCCTGGTTTACTCCACAAATCAAAAAACAACAGGCAGCCAGGAAAATTTTACCCAGAGGATTGGGATTGCTACCAAATGACCATCTTTGCTATTCACCCACTCCATTCCTATTTTGCCAACATGATTTAGCACGCTCCTATGTTTTAGTCAGTTCTTGGCCTCTTTAGAACAAAAACTACAACCCCATTCCCCACCACCCGCACCCCCACCCACATGCAAGATGCTATTGGCAGAAAAGACTGTACTTGTGATGGTCACTAAATAAAAAAAAAAAACTCTTTCTTCCCCTTGTAGCATTTATTTAGCGCTTATTAAACCTCACAAGAGTAGTAAGCACTAAAGAAATGCAATTACGAATCAACACTTGTAATTTCTGCCTTGTTTGCTTGGAAGCAGTGGAAGATGGCAGAGATTGCATTTGAAGTGCAGATGGGGTCTTACATGCCAGCATTAATTGGCTAGCATTGTCTCCCTTTAAAATAATGGTGATCAGTAAAGCATACGGACTTGCACAATTAGATTCCCTCACTGTGGGGTTTTTGTCCTAGACATTGTGAATCACCTGTGACCCCCATGGTTGTGAATCACCTGTGACCCCCACGGCCTCCTTTGAGGACACCGCAGCAGCAAATAAAGGCGCTCTCTTCTTCAGCCATACTTCACCCAGGCTTTCCCTGGAACAGACGCCCATGCAGCTTCAGCCTGGGCTACGGAACATGACGGGGGGGGAGGGGTTAAAGCCCTTTCAGCCGATGTGGCGTTGCACTGCTGTACTGGACGTTAATTTGTCAAACACCCAAGGGGTACTTGGAGTGATGTCATAGCGCTGTCCTACTATGGCATCAAAGAGGTGTGCCTTTTCCCCACCTATAGTCTTACAATAGCCCTCAATTTAATCTGTTCATGTTCTGAGCAGGCCATGGAGGCATTGTGTGGCAGTGATGACAAAGACACAACACTGTAATCACTTCTCCACCTCAACGATCATCACTTTCAGCAAGTGGATACCTGGGGAACCTTCAGCAGCTTAGAACCCAGGGCTCGGTGGGAGTATTTCAGAGTATGATCTGATTCCCCATCTTTCAGTGAGCCTTTGTGGTGGGGAGCAGTGGCGTAGCTAGCCGGTGGCAGTCCCTGCATTTGCCATCCGTGGCGGCTGTAAGAGGGGGGGTGCTGCATATTCCCCCGCGATTGCCGCCCCGTGGCAAACGCATGGAAGAGGGGGGTGCACCCAAAACTTGTGCCGCCTGGGACGGACCGCCCCTCATTGCTACGCCACTGGTGGAGAGCGCCTGACTTTCGTGTGCATGTGGCTTGCACCTGCAGAGCCCCAAAGCCCTCAGTTCAGCACAGCAGCGGCTGGTGACCTAAATTGATGATGTGGTACAGTGAGCCAGGAGAACCTACTGCAAAGGGATGTGGGAGTGGGTCAGATGGTGCACAATACGTGTTATCAGGGTATGCAGCATGTAACAATGCAGAAGTTTGGGGGAATAATATTTAATCCAAAGGAACATGATGGTCTTGCAATCTGCTTTGCAAAAAGTAGGGGGTTCAATATTGGTTGGAAATCCAAAAAGAAATTTGACATAGTTGTGAAGAAAATGAAACCGAGTCAGAAGTGGAAAGGTATGGCAATATCTTCACTCACTTCTTCCACCTTCCTCCATGGGGGCAGAGAGGCAAGGTTAAGTGAGCGTGCCAGCTGATGAGTCTGATGAGCAACTAATGGATCACCTCACGTGACACATGACGTTCAAACTTTTATATAAGTAATTAAAATTCCTAGGCAAATACTCATGAGTAGCTAATGAGACACAAGAGATCTGGTGGAGTAGAGAGGAAAATGATCAAACAGGCACTACTAGACTTCAAGTGAAGAGTTCCCAGATTTTGCTGCCAAACGGTTTGATCCTGGGCGTCTTACTCGGTTGATATCTTACAATTAATCAGCCATGACCTAGAAGAAGCCTAAAAAAGAGTATTACTGGTGAAGGATGCAGGCAGTCCGACCTGTCCAACTTGAGATATAGCTCTGCTATCTGAAGCTTGAACATGTAAGGTTAGTGAAACCTGGGCTGTTAAAAACGAAGGCCTCCAAGATCTAATTAACCCAAGGGCTATATCTGCTGCCAACACCCTAAAGAGTTAGGAAACTTGAAGGATGACTGGTGTGCGTGAGGTCTGAGCCTCTTCTCTCTCTCGACACACACACCCACCCACCTTCAGTGTCTAAAGCCAGAGCTTTTGAGGCTATCTTACTCTTGGAATAGTTATGTGAGTGACCCTTTAAGTTCTATGTCATCACACACTGCATCAATTCATTTACCCATTTTTTCCGAGATGGGCACAGACATGATTAAAGTTTGATCTCTGAAAACACCATTCCTTTAGCATCATACACCCTCCCATTTCAATGTCCAGGTCATTGTGTTAGAAAAGGGAAGTAGGTTAGTGGCCAATTATAGGCACTGCGGGGCAATATGCAGCTGGTAATTTCTAAAACATATATTTCACAAAATGGATTAATATCTGTAATGTATCTCTTTATTTTGATATAACTGTTTTGTTCTGCTTGCAGTAAAGTTTCAATGTTAATGTCACACAAACAGCACTAAAATGACAAACATAAAGAGACTGAAAACATGTAAAAGTCACACATAGCGGCAGCTAAGATTGCGTAGTTGCCAAGATTTCTGTATTTACGTTTTTAAGTTCAGATCATAGCTTTTGCAACACTTATAAGATATTTAAAAAAAAATATTGACAACGTGCAACCATTGTAAAAGTCGCGATGATAGCATTATTAAAGCTAATTTGAGCGAAAACGGCACACGTGTTTCAGTGACCACTAGGCATTCTTGAAATTGCATGCGCATTTTGCGAGTACCTATTGGGTACTCGCAAATTGTGCATGCAATTCCCATTCATTCCTATGGGCCTGTACGCTGATAAAAATGAATGGGAAGCCATTCCTTATTTGCGACTCGCAATTTGCGATTTGCAAATAAGGAATGTGGAGGAATCGCTATTTGAAAAGTGAATCCTACATACATTGCATTTTGCGAGTCCTTAATAGTGAATCGGTAAAATTTGCTATTAAGGACTCGCAAAATGCAAGGTTGATACATCTGGCCCTTTGTGAACTAATAGTATGCCAATAATCGAGAACTATGAAAGACTTTGCCGATGTAATAAAAACTCTGCACAGGCCTGATGCAGGAGGGTAGTTCCCATGGGTGCAGAGATGCAGCGGCAGCGGCCTCGTCAATCCTGATAATTGTTGTATTTTACTACCCTAACAGCAATCAAAGGACCTTTTCCTTACTTGCAGAGCCCACTGCATCCTTGCTACTCTACTGTCCTAATGTTATTTTGCTTGGACTAGTGACTTATGATATGTGTGACTTATAGGAAAGAAGCAGGTGGTTTCTCAATAAGCTGATCCTCTTTTCCAATTAATTATTTCTTGAGAATATGTAATACGCACTTTGATGTCCACTTACAGGTGAATTTCCTCAATTTGACTGGCGCTTAGAAATGCATTTTACTAGTATGCGCTAAGTTAACATTGATTTAGAATAAACATGTGTTTCATATGTTTATCATAGACATTCTGTCTGATGAATTTTACAGATTAAGTGGAGAGCATGTGGCATAACGGCCAGAGCTGCTGACTTTGGAGCTGGGGAAGCGGATTCGAGTTTCGGGGTTGGCTCAACATCCTGTGATTCTGGGCATATCACTTAATCTCCCTGTGACTACCAAAATGAATGTGTCCTTGTGTAATGTAACAGGTGCTCATGTAAAGCGCTCCAATACCTTTGGGTCGAGTTTGTCGTATATAAAACTGCAAGACAAAAAAATGTACACTCTATTTATTGTTAATGGCTACTTACGTGTAAAATGTGCCTTGCTTGGCTGCTTTTAGAGAATCATGATGTGAAGCTTCGTATCAAACGCAAATCAGCTGTAAATATTCATCACAAAGCTCTAAATTTAAATGAAGAAAGAAAAAAACATGCATCTGTTCCACTTTAAAGCACCTTCTTCTACAGGAGAGGAAAGTACATTGTGCATGATCGAACATTGGCCAAGCGTCTGAAAAACATGGTTGTTTTGTACCAGCTTCACCCGCGAGCCTGAAAGAAACACTGCTAAATTTCTATACCAGGATTCAGAACTATTGTCACAGTTAAGCAACAATTGTATGCTCCTCTGAAAGGACAAAGAAGATGGGAAAGAATGATGTGGGCTGTTGACAGTACACAGTGCTACATATGTTACATTGGAGTTTGAGCTAAAGCTCTGCTGTTTACAATTGTAATTGCAAATTGTATTATTATGAGGCTTCGTGAAGAGTTGAAACACTTTGAGGCGCGTGCACTCTGGAACACAAGATTAGAGTTAACTAGTTAGTAGATTAGTAATATCTGCTTCATTTATTTCCCATGTGGAGTAGTAGTGGGAACTTTGCTAAGTTTGTGCTCTTGAGTTCTCCTGCGTTTATTAGTGTTTTGAGTAGGGATAGAATTATGGAACTGGATTAGAAAATGGAAGTTGTGAGTTGTTGTTGGGAGTAATGGACATGCGGCCTGTTAGTTGGGAGCACTGGATGAAAAGAAAATGTACATATTTACTGAAAAAGCAAATATTAAAGTAACATTAATGTTAGGTGAGAATTTCAGTGTCACCGGAACTTTTTTGTTTTTTTTAAATATCCTCACTCGGCTCAGACCCCAGTCAACAGAAAGTAGGGTGTCGTTGCCGTTACTCGGTTTTAAGGAGACGTAGGCAATCGAAATGGAAGCCAGGGGCAGTGCCCGCCTACCGGGATACAACAATCCCATGGAATGTCGCTGGCCCCTTTTTGAAAAAAGGGGTGGTCTCACTCTCTTCTGGTAGATTGTACCCGAAGACTGTTAGTGTTGGCACACGAGGTGTGGGAAACTGGGAAGAAGTGCCCCACACAGTCTGAGAGTTTCCAGATAGGCATAATCATAGGATCCCCAAAAAATAACTTAAACACAACTTAAACCCCTCAATTCCACACGCCCCAAAAAGACTAGCACTGAGACCAATTTAGTAAACAATCCCATAGTGCTTTCTTCTTACTATTCTGCAATCTACCCAAATTAGTCTTGGGGGTCATATATAGGAATGTCCACCATTCTGTATGAGTGGGGGGTGTAGCCTCTATCCATCTCCTGCAGATTTCTCTCCTAGCCAGCAAAATTGCATAGAATAGAAACCCCCTAGCAGGGCCTGTAATTTCACTAGCTATACTAATGATGATCAGGGCGAGAGAAATTTGGACTGGGGATCCCAAGATGTCAGCTAAAGTTGCCCCTACTCTCCCCCAGTATTCAGAAATCGCTGGGCAATCTTTAAACATATGTATATCTGAGGCATTTACTAGGTCGCACGTCTTGCAGCTGACTGGGGGACCATTCGCTATTTTAGAAAGTCTTGCAGGAGATAAATAGGCCCGGTGGGTAGTAAAATAGTGATTCCTCCAAGCCTTGCTGGTTTTACGGTAACAAACAAGGTGTTAAAGGAAGTCTGCCACATGTTTTTTCAGTGCTCATCTGGCATAGAAGCTCCCCACAGTTCTTCTGCTAGTTTAAAATCTCCATCAACGGCTTCTTCTATGGACCAATAAAAGAAAGAGACCTCTTTGTTTCCCACCGGCCTCAATACTGATTGCTCCTCCAGAGTGTTCCGTATGCCTAGAGGTATTTTAAGATTCTGGGATCAACTCTGCGGCTGTAGATACTTAAACCTAGACATACCCTCCTCTAGCCTGTTGTGAAATGATGACCATGATAAAAGTGAACCATCAGGAGACAGATCCCTGTTCTAAGTTGTATAGCTAATTTGTCTTTCAGACAGTCTGGAGCCACTGGAGAGTCCCACAGAGGAGCTAAACTTGAAAAGTAATTTAGGTCTATGCATTTCTTAATTCTAGCCCATGTTCGGGCCATTCCCAGTAGAACTTTCAGCCTGATCTTCTTTTGATCGCCATATTTAAAAAGAACCCCCTCTTGCGGCAGCCCCACTCCCTTTAGCATAGCGGAGAACATGACCCCCCTCTCTGAGTGATCTTGGGATTTCAACAGCATCCTTGAGTGTGATAACTGAAAAGCGCAGGCATAGTACTGAAGATCGGGGAGTGAAAATCCCCCTTTCTCCCGCCTTAGTTTCTTCCAGGCTATCCTCGTGGCCCTATAAGCCCATACAAATGAATTGATTACTTGCTGTAGTTTGTCAATTGCCTGTTTTTCAAAATGTAAGGGAATAGTATTTAAAAGCGATGTAATTTTCGGTAGTATAATCATTTTGATCAAGTTAATCCTACCCAAAATGGTCAGTGGGAGATGGGCCCAAGATTTAATGAGTTTCTGACATTCCCTGGAGATGTTTGCAAGGTTAGTCCCTGAGATCTTCTCTACATTCTGTACAATTGTGAACCCCAAATATCTTATATCACTCTTGGTCTGGTGCCGGCACTCCGGCAGGTTCAACTACATAATTTCTGTTTTCCCTGCATTGACCTCGTAGCCGGAGAACTGCCCAAAGTCTTGTGCCAGCCTGATGACCTGAGGGAAGGACACCTCCAGGTCTGATGAGAGGATCAAAATGTCGTCCGCATACAGGGCTACCTTCCTCTCCTAAGACCCAAACTTAAATGATGTAATACCCAACTCATCTCTCAGACGCTGAGCGAAAGGCTCGATGTACAGGTCGAAAAGGAGCGGAGAGAGTGGGCAGCCCTGTCTGGTTCCCCTCATGATCTTGAAAGGGTTGGTCAATTTGCCATTAACTAGGAGTCTTGCCGAGGTATCTCGATATATAAGCTGAATAACTCGACAACATTTCTCACCAAATTTAAACTTTTCCATTGCTGCCGAGAGATAGATCCAGTTGACCCTATCGAAGGCTTTGGTGGCACCTAGTGCCATTGCTGCCAGAGGTAGTGAGAAAGTGGAAGCCAAGTCGATAGCTCCGAAGAAATTATAAGTGAGATCACATAGGTTCCTGCCTCTCACAAAAGCCTTCTGATCAGGATGCAACAGTCTACCCGCTACTGCTTTCAGCCTGTCTGCCAGGATCCTTGTGAAGACTTTATAGTCAGTATTTAAGTGAGAGATGGGTCTATAGGACCCACAGTTCACTGGATTCTTTCCTGCTTTCAGGATCAATGAGATAGTGGCTTCTTCCCATGAAGCCGGAGGTCTGGCACCTTCAGATAGTATATTATTGAAAAGTGCTGTCATGTTCGGTATTATTGCCTCTCCCAGAGATCTGTATAATTCTGCTGGGAGCCCATTGGGCCCTGCAGCCTTACCACCCTTGCAGGTGGTGATGGCCTTCCTGACCTCCTGCTGAGATATGTCCAGCTCCAGATTTTCCCACTGGGAGGAGTTTAGGGCGGCAAGCGTACGTCCGCTTAACCACTCCCTTACATGAGATCTGTCCACTACGTTGTCTTCTTCATATAGCTCCTGAAAGTAAGCAAAAAAGGCTTCTGCAATCTCTTCATCGGTGGATACCGAAGAGATGTTATCCTCGCTGTCAATTTGTTTTATCACATTTTGTGTCCTATTAGACTTGGGTTTCCATGCCAGGAGTTTTCTGGCCCCCTCTCCATATTCAAAATGGACCAGCATGCTGGCCTTCCATCTTTTTGTGATCCTCATCTGGATAATGGTGTCTAGCTGATCCTTCAGAGAACCTAATTTCACCAGATGCTCTTGATACTTTGCAGGGACGGTCTCCCTGTTCAAGCTTAGCTCCACTGCCTTCATCTAAGACTTCGTATGCGCCACCTCCTCCCTATATTGCCTATTCTTATAGCATAACCTGCTTGTGACCATACCTCTAAGAAAGGCCTTCCAGGCATCCCACACCACTGAGATCTCCACCGAACTAATGTTCGTGTTAAAAAAGCACTCTGTTTCTTGAAACAAGTACTTAACTTCAGGTTCATCGAGAAGTAATGAACGATCAAACGTCCACACCCTTGATTGTTCTTTTCCTGCCAAGCCTGAGTCCATCCATAACTTTTTAAATGTACAAAACCACTGAAATTCTGCAGTTATAGTTAGCTTTAGTAACTATAACTCGTGTCCTAAGGGAACTATAACTCGCGCCCCTGCCATGAACAGATTTGTCATTTATTATTTCATTGCAAATGCTGCAGTGATATTATCAATGGCAACATCACAAAATAAAATAATGGATGGAGTGTTGATCTGGGTTTAATTCATTGTTACTTCGCTCACCACTTCACCCCAGTTTGATCCCAACCATATGCAAACCAGTCTTGACTCTGCTCCCATGGACAACAACTAGCCTGACCTACAGTACACCTGATACTGAGAATGCGACACTTGAAGGGTTTCCAATACTTTCCAATTCCCTCGGGAGTGTGTTCCCTATCACTACTCAGAGTGTCGTGGTGTATCAAATTTAAAATGTCATCAAACCATCATAACGCAAATCCCACCCAGGAGTGACCAGAAAAAGTGTGGGAAAGGAGAGAAAGCACCTCACGGTAGTAACACCAAGGGGGTTGCTGGCTGGTACTCGCTGGCATACCCACTTATCATCATAGGTTGCTTTCTCTCCATACAGAAAAAGAAAGTGTGTGTATTCTCTTGAAATAATATTGGAAAAGGCAAGTTTTAACAGCGCTGACTTTTCTGAATTTTCTACTTTCCACTCTCTCACCAGATATGTTACCTTGCCTGGATGGCTCCTCCAGCAGCTAAAGATGAGGCTCTTAATCCATCATAAGTGATGTAAGGGAGGAATCTCGCCTGTTGTTCCATGTTAACGAACATCAGAACAATCCTCTCCTTCCTACATCGCCCCTGTTAAGTCATCAAAGTCTTTCACAAGAGATTGATCAGTGTATGCAGCCTACACTCTTGCTCTTAAGGGCATATTTATAGCTGCATACGTTTCTTCAGGGCTGCTTCTGCTCTTTTATCCACTGGATCTGATTGAGTTGAATATTCACTGTTTACTGTACTTTTACCTGTGCGGGAGCCACCATGGCATCTGTTTTAAATGCACGAGGCAGAACAGTCTCTGAATACATTTTCTGCATATAAATTGGCTCAGACAGACAATCCAGGTCCTTTGATTCTCTCATGATTAAGGCATGAACCTTGTCATGAATGGGCAACGCAGGACCTGAATGCTTATCACATTGAGGAAATAGAGAAGATGACTCCTAATTTTTCACTCCTACTTTGGGAAACTCCAGGTTCTCCCTTAAACGATGGCGCCAATGTAATATAAACTCACAGCACTTTGTAAGAAGAACAATGCATTTCATAATTTCTATTACTGCTCTGTGGACTATTTAGTTGCCTATGGAAGACAAACGTACATCATGGATACAGTAGCGGCTCGTGGAGGGAGTTCGGTGCGGCAGTGAGGCGGTGCGGGGAGGGGCAGGGTGGGGAAATGTAAACACCGGAATATGGATGAACGGAAGTAAGTACACATTTGAATTAATAAAATGAATTCCTTTGCATGCGCTGCATCGCATTTTGTGATGCAGCGTGCGCAACGAAATTCGATTTATTAATTTAAATGTGTACTTACCTCCGTTCATCCATATTCCGGTGTTTACATTTCCATGCCCCGCCTCACTGCCTCATCGAACTACCTCCACGAGCCGCTACTGCATGGATAGGGATTGGCAATTTTCTACATGGGATGCCTATCCAAGTTAAGTTGGGAAACTCTTATTATTTATTCATTTACCAGTTCAAGAAGGCTGATACTACTTGAATCAGTAAATTGAAAAAAAGTTTTTGGGGGCATGTGCCTAAATTAAATAACAAAGAAGCGACATTTCTCCTATTATCAAGAATGTCGCTAACCCTGTTAGAGACAAAAAAGCAGCGCTAACCGCGGTTAACGCTGCTTTTTTACGTCTGGTATTTTTCTGACTTAGCCATGATAGCCTATGGAAGGAGGATATCATGGCTAAGTTTGCCTGTCCCTATCAACAAGGTAACGTGAGATTATCGCTGGGTTTCCAGCGATAATCTCACGTTAGCCTGTTAGCGTGAGGATTTTTATCGCTATTGAGATAAGCGTTGCTAATAGCACGCTATCTCAGCGATAAAAATTCACGCTAGCCGGCGATAATTATCCTAGCGCTAAGTGCGCTTAGAGATAATTATCGCCGGTTGTTGTTGATATGCCCCATGGAGTGTGAGGTAGGGGAGAGAATCAAACACGAGAGTGAGAAGCACATGAATGTGACAACAACAGAAGGACTTACAGAGATGCACTCAGGTGCAGGAAAAGTGTGCAAAAGGAAAAACATGCAATGAGAGGTCATTTGCCTGAAGGACAGAGAAGAGAACTGAAAGACACATGCACTCTCATGAAGTTCTGAACTAAAATGAAGAAAACATGAGAAGTAGAAATATAGATGCAAGCCAATCAGAGAAAAGGTAAAGAGGCTATGCTCCAGGGAAGGGACAAACACAATGGAAAAACTGCAGTTTGGTAGTTGAGACCAAAAAAAGTATTTTTTATGGAAATAAAGAGGCTAAATTATAGCAATATGATTTTGAATTTGCCTATAACCTAAGCAATGTTTAACACATTTGCATTAAATGTGGTAGGTGCTTAGCATGGTTAGCTTACTGTTGGTATTTCTGGAATAATTCATATTTGTCAAGGGGATACACAGTTGAAAAGGGGTGTCAAAATGTGTTCCCGACATTTGCCAATAACGGTGGCATCATTTGATGAATCGAAATGAAAATAGGCATACTTTTAGAATGATTTCTCTGCAATAGGCATGGCAGAGTTTGAGCAGATCCATTAAGTGGGGAAAAGTTAAAGAGGGGGTTTTATGAGATAACTGTGGCACTGGTTGATTAATCAACATGATATTTCACTGACAGTAAGTTAAGCCCAGTGTAGGAATCTCAGGCTCAAGGCAATTCTGACAAGGGGTCAAAATTAAAGAGAGGGGGATGAATAATCTGTATTTACAGTAAAGGTATGGGTAGCTTTGCGTATACAAACTTATCATATCTTTAAGGTTTCTTTAGGACAGCCTGGAAAGGATACTTGAAAGGAGAACCACCCCAAACCAGTTCTAAAAGTGCAGACAGTGGATCCAAATGTCCTTTCTGCTTTGCCTGTATAAAAGTGGAAGTCACTGACCCACTTGCTGTTCCAGTTAAAGGTACTAATAAGCGAGGAAGAGAGGGAGGCTCTGCTGAGTACTCAGAGCATGGCTGTACAACAAGAGCTGCTATCTTCCTCACAGCTCGCTTTCCAGAGATGGCAGAACATTGCCTGCAGTTTTGCCTTGACAGAATAATCTGTAAATTTTACCTAAAGCACCTAGACGCCAACCTGCCTATTGAGCGAGGGAAGGAACCTGCCAGCCCTGCATGAGATGTGACTGTCCAGGCAGTGCCAGAAACACAAAGAGCCCAGTGCTGAGGGTGTTTACCAGGAGAAAGAAGACTGCGTAGAATCGTGTATGAGCCCTAGGAGTGGTGAGTACTGTCTTTCCAGAATTGCGGTTCCAAATAGGAAACACAGGTCAGCGGCCAACCTCACTGCTGTGCAAGAATAACAACCATGGCTGACTTTCCTGCTGTGACTTAGTACTGTACCTGAGGCATAGTTCACTGCTGTGTGCAAGAGCTGTGCTGATGGCAAAATGTACACTGTGACCAAGAACTGTACTTGCGACTTTCGCTGCTGCTACATGCCAGAAGTGTACCTTGTGGCTGTGTAGGAAAGTGCCCTTTTTGTATGTTCACCCTCCCCCACTTTTTGCCCCAATGCTGATGGTTATGACTCAGGCCCCAGTGCTCTCTCCCTAAAACTGATACACGTGAACCAGTAACTCCAATTATCAAGGACTTTAACCCACTCATAAGACCCTGGTAAATGGTACCAGTGGTACCCAATGCATGGGAGTTAAAGGGGTTACCAGGGCCTGAAGCACTGTTTGTGCTTCCCTGAGTGACCAAAGTAAAGAGATGACAGCAGCTCTGCCATTGCCGACAGCAGGAGCAGTGCAAACTGTTCAAACTCAGCTTTGCCCTTACAATGTGTGGCAAGGTCAAAGCACTATTTTTAATATATGCCAGTCACCCGTAAGGAATGACTCCTGATCCCAGGAGGCAGGGTGCATTATATTAAAGGTGGGGACATATACATGCAAGTTTATATGTCCCTATCATAGCCTTTTCCAATAATGGCTACTATATGTGATCAGCGATCCACTGGATAGCATTGGCGGGCACCAGGGCACTCCCTGGTTGCCAGCTCCTTTTGGTACTGCCAAATTATGTCATATTTGCTATCAAACAACATGCCTCATCACCCCTGACATGATTCTTGTGTCAGAACCGATGTGGCATGCACCTTTCCTATGCTCTGGCTGCTAGCCCCTTGCTGCTGTCGCTAAGACAGGAATCTGGCCCTCTGCCAGGAAGTGTGAACTCTCACAGGAGCCAGAAACAATGGCCTGGATTTGAAGGAGGTCACACCATCCTTCCTCACAGCATGGAGAGTGAAGTGGCACATCAAGGGGTGAGCTTCAAAGCTTACACCACCTCTGATATGCAACCAGAGTGCCTCCAAAAGGAGGAAACTGCCCAATGTCTTGCCCCCAATCACATTTGCACCCAGACAGGTGGGCTACCTGTTCTGTCCAGCTAAGAAAGGTTTCTGCCATTTTTAAAAGTGGCAGAATAGAGGAGTGCGGTAGAAGAGGTGATACACACCCCCTCATGTGGTCACCTCAGTTGAGGATTAGCCACTTGGGCTAGAAGCCGATTGGCCACCTGCACCCACACCCCTAACATTCCTAAATCAAGAATTTAAGGGGGACCACAGGCACCAGAACCTCCGTTCAGATTTGAATTGCAACAGAGGACACAGAATAGACCAATGGCAGGGCCAACAGGATCTGCACAAAACAAAGGTGTCAAACTCTACACCAGTGGCAACCTTCCTGAAACTGCACAGCTGCGACTCGTCCCGGACCAAAGACCGGTTCCCCCAGACAGAGGGACCCTGTGAGAGCCAAAGTAAAACCAGCTCCCATGCGACTCCCGCTCCAGTACCAAGGACAACCAGGACAACTCTGCACCCGGGCTTCTTTAGCCAGGTAAAATTGAACTGACTGTTGTGGCTAGGTCCTGGGTCCCGCATCACCTTAACCCCCAGTGGGCTCCATTCAACTCGACCTGCAAGCCGACGATTTTCACTTGTGCTTTTTACCATTGACCACCATGCTAAAGTTCTGTAGTATTGATGTGCACTGATTCTATTTTTCATTCTCAAATCCTTAACTCTGGTTGTACTTATCCAATTTATTTCGTTTTGCTGTCTAAATTTATATACAAATCGGCTTTATTTTTATCAGTTGGTGTCTGATTTCTTTCCAGTTGTGTTAATTACTTATCGTCCATGGTGGTACTTCGAAATACTTAACACATGTTCTTCTAGTAAAGCCTGACTTCTCTTTGCCACTCTACCGTGACTGAGCTAAGGATTTCACTGTGGATCCAAGGGCCATCTTTGGGGTATTGTGAGAGTGCTACATAGTGAAGCCTCACCAGCATCACTACTATAGGAAAGTGCCTCTTTTGACATGGTTAGCCCTCAATTTTTGCTTGATGCCTGTAAGTGCACTGGGTCCCTGCTTACCAGGTTCCCAGTGACATATCTCTTTCTCAGAACTGTACCATGATTGTCACAACTTCCGCCAATCCTGTAAGTCCCTGATAAATGGCACCCCTGGTACCTAGGGCATGGGTACTGAAGAGGGTCCACAAATAGTGACACTCCAAGGACCACTCACCAAGACCATGCAGACTGCCATTGCAGATATTGTAAGTGCACATGGAAGCCATAAAAACTACATGGGCTGGATACTAGTCATTATGAGTTTCCTAGCTCCATGATGGCTTTACTGTACCTTAAAATGTTTGGCTCCAAACATCGTCTTAATAAATTCTCATTGATGCACACAGGAGACCCTTTAGAGGTTCCCCTGAAAACCTACCAAGCACCGGTATGTTCTCTGACTAGTCATAGCCAGCCTGCTACCACCCGACATGTTACTGACCTCTTGGAGTAAGAGCACTACGCTCTCAGAGGCTCAAAACAAAGCCTGCTCTCGGTGGAGGTGCTTAAAACCTCCTGTAGGCCGGAATTATCTTCCAGTGCAAGAAGCTTCAAAGGCAGTGCTGCCTTTTAAGTGTCTCCAAGGCTTCCTCAGATAGTGGGGGATGCCAACCTCCATGTCCTGTTCTATATTTCGGGGGAGGACAGGCGGGAAAATTAGTTAGATGAGAAGTGGCCACATTTAGCCAGCTATACCCCTGAGGTGTGGCAAGCAATGTAGGCACTACTTTTGAAAATCCACCATCTTGAGATGGTGGGAAAAGAACCTACCAGGGCTAGGGTGGTGCCCCTTCCCATGGGAAGTTTTCACTTAGAGTGTGTAGACACCCTAAAGGTATGTAGCCCAATGGCTACTACGTGTCTCCACCTTTAATGCCCCTAATTTTAGTGTTTAGCTAGCATCCCTGGACCTTGAATCTTAGATTCAATGGACACAAAGAAGAAATGGACCAAGAAGAGTTGCTGCCTGAGAACTGAAGCCCTGCAGCAGAGCAATTGGCGCCAATCCCTGCCAGCTGCCTGAAGGACTCGATAATTGTGTTGTGCTGCCTCGCCTTGCCACTATGAGGACCCCAATAACCCCTGAACCACCTGTAATCTTTGACAAACTGCTAAAGAAGTTCCCTTGGAACAGAGGCTCTGCTTCCCTGCAACAGCAGGCACCAAACTGCAGACTCTGGATCTACTGACTTCCTGCTCCCTGCGACTCCGATTTAGCATCAGGGCCAAAAGTGGTACACCAGCTCTGAAGGGTCAGATCTGTCCCCCCACCAAGATTTGGGATGCCAGATCCTTCCGGAGTCGTGCCGCACCAATAACCTGGGTACCAGACCTCCTGCAACCTGCACAGAGACAAAGATGCCCCTCCAGGCTCAAACTGCCCAGGAAGCAAGCACCCATCAAGGGACATTGAGAACCTTGACACCCACATCAAGAGTGGCCCATCTGTCCTGAAATCGCATCTCCAAGTGGCCTGCTCCTGACCGCGAGGACATCTTGGCACACGCTGCCCAGCTGACCTATCTGCTCTGCACATGGTCCAACTGGCCCCGGTAACGATAATCGAGCTGTGCTCCCATGATCCAGAGGCCCTTGAAACCTGCTTTCTCAAGGGAACTCCCTCTGACTTACCTGTAATTCCCTTTGTGCAGTATGTTCGCAAGTGGTCCCCTCTCCCGTAGTGCACCAGCTACTATCGACCTCAGAACCCTGCTCTTGGCCGAATCCGGGAGACTCCCAAGAATTCGCTGATGGAACATTGGACCAGGGCTCGCCAACTACTGAAATCCAAGAGGTGAACTTTGAAAAACAACTGTACGATTTTACATGCATTTTTGTCTTTTCCCCATTGATTTCAATGGTTTGTAACTGTGCACAAAAGTGATTGATTTTGCGAATTCAAATAATGTCATACCTTGAAAAGTACTTAATGTAGAACGAAGTTCTTGGTCTGAAAAATTAAAGAAAAATCAATATTGTTTTTGCTAATTGGTCTCGGTTTTATTCTTGAGAGTGTGTCATTATTGCCTCTGTACAACAAATGCTTAGCACTATAAAAAATAGAGCATTTGTATTATCTACTTTTGCCTATTGATGATCCACTGGACTCTGTACAGTTTACTTTGTTTTAGTACACTATATAGAGAACCAGCTTCCTACATCTGCATAATAACTCCACCTTCCTACAGGCTGCCGTGGAACCACCTGGTGGCAGTTGTGGCTGGTGGAGGTAAGCACGGTGGGCGGGGTAGGGTGGAGGGGGTATTCAACAGACAACGAAATAAGGAAAATAAAATAAATAAAAACACTTACCTTGCTCTTGCTTCATCGCCGTAAGTGGTCTTATTTATTGATTTATTTTATCTCCCCTATTCCGTCATCTGTCGACTTCCCCCCTGCGCCACCCAGGCCCCACCCTATCAAGGTCACCAGCCGCGACTGATTGGTAGTCCACCTGCGACACATCGCATTGTGACTCAGAAGCAGGTTCAATGATTCCTGTGGGCCCCAGCGACTTCCAGCACCTGTGTTTCTCAATGGTTTCAGGCAGTGGCCCCTCTTGCCCAATACTGGCATTTCATACCCATATTTAGTGCTACCCCTGCAACCAACGCACCTGCTCCCACAAGCTGGAGGGAGCCCATTCTCCTGCCGGCCACAGAAAGAACACGGATACCTAGATTGTGGTGAGATTGTAACAAGGGAACTGTTCTGAACTGAGCACAGTCATTACTGAGCGATGGTAATTTGAATCTGAGCCTTCATTTCTGCCATGCAAATACTCTCACCTTAGGGTACCTGCCTTGACTCACAAGAGGGGGGACAGCTGGGTGGAAGGAGTAGGTGTTATTCCAACGTGCAGTAGCCCAAAAGCCAGTGTATTTTACTGTGCCAGCAAAATTACTTCAGTGTGTGTATCAGTAATTTTGCCATAGGGTAGGGAATTATGTGCTTGCACTCCCCAAACTTTTCCCTGAGAAGCCTGTGGCTGCTTGCCATCACTACCACAGATGGGCAAGTGCTAAAAGGGTTGTACTTGTACCAGCATAGCATTCTCTCATTAATGCCTCACACTTTTATATTTGTCTGGTCTAATTCTGCCAAGTAATTTACCTATATTGTGCTTAAAACTGTCATAATTTTTACATTTCTTTTCTACTTTTGACTTGTGTATCTATCCATCCGATGGATGGAAGCACATATGCAAAGATTTTTTTTAGGCCTTGCCTGATACAAGCAATAGCTGTCATGTGTAACCTATTTTGTTTATTTACATGGGGCTTAGAGCCCCCATAAAATTTATCAATGATTGGCTTCATTGTCACTCTTATTTACTAGCTCTCTTCGGTCACGGTGTGGTGTCTTCACGTCCTCTTCATGTGTTGAACCTCCAATGGAGCAGGGCCTAAGTACTGATTCCTTGCCTAGTGTCCTTCCACTGCTTGCTCTTTCAGAGTAACTTTTTTTCTGATAGTTGTAGTCCACATACATAAAAGAGTATGTTTTTGTAGGCTTCCTCCCTCCCACTCCATGTTGTGGCTTGCCCCCCTGCATTGTTATTTGCACATGCCTTCTCCTGCCCTGTTGTGTGCCCCATTGTTGCTTGCTCCATCGTTGTTGCTTGCTCTGTCCCTCCTGTGTCCCTCACATGCTGTTACTGGCCCGTCCCTCCTGCCCCCTCCCACATTCTTGTTTGGCCCATTCCTCCTGCCCCTTCCAGCATCGCTGCTTGCTCCATTCCTCCTATCACCTCTGTATTGTTGCTTGCTCCATTGTTGTTGGATGCCCCATCATTGTTTACCCCATCCTTCCTACCCTATCCTGGACTGAATGAATGAATGAATTTATTTATTTATTGTTTCAATTAATTAAAATTGTTACAAAAAAGACTGGGAGGGATGTCTCCATCCATGCACCCTCTTCAATCGTGGATAAAACGTAATCAATTTATTTAACAAGTCTAGTAATCACAATACACAACAGTAAGAGACAGTAAAATTAAATATGTATACACTAATTGGAAGCGGTGTTCAGCCTCTAATCCTTGGCTGAGTCTTTACTCATAAGTTCTTTCAGATGGTGTTCAAAATTCGCTAGTCTGGCCAGTTCCATTGGAATCTCCAAATTAAAATGAAGTTTCATTGTATCTGTGCAAGTACGTGTGCCATATTTTAAAAACAGAGGTTTCAATAAAGTGCGACATGCATAATTCAGTCGGTGGCAATTGCACATCAAGTGAGCCATGGATTCCTCGTACTGGTGACACCATCTGCAGGTGGTAACCACCTCTAATGTTTTCCAACAAGTATTTATATCTTTTATTGGCAATACCATGAGCCTCACTGACAGAATTTGCTTTAAGATTGTTTTGTTTAAAGCTGAGTCAAGGTATGGCTGTCTCAATTTGTCATGGAAGGAACTAGCTATTAACCTGATGTTACTGCTGGAGGACTCAATTGCCTTCATGTCGTCTTCCTTGGATAGCAATCTAATTTGTTTTTTTAAAATAGATTTTAAAATTCCGGGTTGATAGATAAAGCCCCGCCAGTTGGACAGGTCAAGGTTCAGTTCAGTGCAAGCAGTGAGGAGGCCGTTGGCCCACGGATTATTGCCTTTCGCAAAAATTTCCTTTAAGATTGCCTTCATTGTATTCGGTGTTGCTGTACAGGCCCCTCGATAGTACCAGACAATCGATACCCAATGTTCACAGCGTTGTTTGTTTAACCCAAATTCCAGCCGTCCCAAGGCGTTCCGAATGTGGGCAGGTATCTGAAAGATTTGTTTGAATGCTCGGCAGTTGGCAAGTTCCATGGTGTTGATTAATGCTGCAAGAAATACCAATTGGCCATATGTAATTGAAGGAAGTAACTTAGCTCTTATGACCTTTCCGATGGGCTCAGTTGTGGGGCTACTTAGTTTGGAGTTCAGTTTGCATAGGGTGTACGTCACTGCCTTAGCTTTTGATTTGATGGATGCAGTGTGTCCAGTGGACTTCCCGTTGCTCATGATCCAAACCCCCAGATAGTTATATTTAGTTGTTGTTGCTATTTTCAACTTGCCCATTCTCCATTGTTGTTTAAGTTTGTTAGCATACTTCCCAAAAATGACTGCCTTTGCTTTTCCTACGTTTGCTGTTAGATTGTTTTCGTTATTATAGATGCTTAATGCGTCCAATGATCTTTGCATACCCGTCTTAGTATGATCCATTAGCACCATGTCATCTGCGTACTGCATTAGGAGCAGTCTGGTTGACCCGATTTTAGGGACTAACAAATTGGCTTTAGTTATAGTTTTGCCAAGGTCTGCAGTGTATAGATTAAAAGGCAGGGGCGCCAGTACACAGCCTTGTTTCAGCCCTCGGTCTGTGTCGATTTTTTTGTTTGTTGCTGAATTCATAGATAATTTCACCTGTACCCAAGTTCCGGTATAAAGGGCGATGATGGCTTTCTTCAGCGTGGTCGGAAACCCCAAGTTTTGTAGTTTCCGCCAAAGCAGGTTCCTGTTAACGCAGGACCGCACAAGGAAATCAAAGACAAGCTTGTGCACGACAGGGGAGGAAAATGACAAAGGGTAGGCCATGCACCAAAATTAGCAAAATAATCAGTACTGGTACTACCACAACGCCGGCCACAGAGATCCAAGCGCGGTTAGAATCTACCCCCATCGTGCACTTAAATTTAAATTTAAATTCTTATTCAAATGTTATGACAATTTGCGAATACTTTACGCCAATACCATCTGGACTAAGAACACAAGGGAAAGGAGAGTCTTGTGATAATGCAGCAAAGCAGGCAAAGAAACAAGCAAAAGACGGCCTGAGACAGGAAACAAGCTCAAAACTACATTACAATCAGAAACTGGTTAATGGGAATTATACGGACATACAACATACGCAAGGGAAAAGTACAGTGATCCCGCAGGCAAGAGGCAGAGGCTCTCAACACGACTTGTCTCTGTCACGGAGCCTGTCAGTAATTAAACTCTTTACTTTCAATCAAAGCTCACTCTCGCCGGGAATGGGGCCGGGAGAGAATAGCCCCTTGGGGGAACAGAACTCTCACCATTTAACCGCTGAGACACAGTGCACAACTTGTAGTGGTTGTTACAATCAAAACTCCTTGTTATCTTCAATAAATTCTACACTAATGACCACAATCAATGCCCTCACTTGGCAAACACAAAAACTTGAAATTCAAATGGATACTATGCAGGCAATTGCAATAGCCATGACCAACATAGAAGTTAAAATCGACAATCTTGCAGGAAATCTGCATTTGTTGAAATTGCAACCAATGGTTAGATTCTCCTGTCTTTCCAATTGTTGAGAAGCTTAGTTCTCTTCCAGAAGTTTTAACATCGATAGTCACAGAATTAAAGCAAAGACAATTAATGACTACAGACCAGCTAAATCAATGTATAGTAGAAAGAGCCCTAAGTTATGCAAAAACAACGGAACTGTTGCCACAACTGGGGCTGAAAGCTCTCCTATTTTGTCACACCAAAATGCAATGTAGAGTGCCAACTACATTCCACAGAACTCATGTTCAGAAGTCAAGTCTCCTACGCATATGAAGATTTAAGTCAGCAAACATACTTTAGGGCCAGATACACCGCCAACATCTTCGCAGCTGGCATCAGTAGCACGCCAAAACACATTCAATACATCCAAACATGAGGAACCTGCAACGGGCAAGACTTTGCTTAAGAACACTGGCCAGGCAGTCAACCTTGAAGAGGCCACGGAAACTTGCAAAACATTATCTAGGAGAGTAAAAAAAATCTTGAAGAAGCAAACAAAAAATAATAAACAACACCGCCCCAGTGCAGAGGAACTACAGCTGGGCCTGGCTATACTAGATGGCAATCAGGGTCAAAAAAAGAATTTGATGGATGTCCAAGCACAAATCTGCCCACAGTCCCAGAAACCTTATCCAATTTTTCAAAAGGCTAGGTTGGTGCCAGGCCAGGGAACGACCAGTTAACTACAGCACTAGTACCTCGACTAATTATAAATCCAAATTGTGAGGACGTCCAGGTTAATAAAAAGAAGAAGCTGCTCCTACAGGAGACTGAACCTCTACTACAAACAGATAGTAGAGGGAGTCACCTTATAGAAAGGCATTTAAAAAGTCAAGAACAGGAAGCACAGCCAAGCTACGGACAGAGAAAGGACATCTCTCCGTCTAACAGATAACACTGGGATATGGGGGAACAAGGCTGCCTATAAAGACAACAGAGCAAACACAACAATCGCCCACCTCTCAGAAACATATCCCTCCGCCATGAGTCAAAGGGTTCACCCGCAAAGGGAATTGGAGGATAATATCACAATCTTTACACTTGAATATACATCACGTGGAAACTCTGATACATTAAACAGGGCTAATATTCTACAAATCCTCCAACATATCCCAGTGCTATCCTCCACCACGACTGGCAATCTAATTCAAGTTCAATTCAAGGTACTGAGCAGTAATTCAATAAGAGAGTCAACAATATTAAAATGGAAAAATAATATTATAGTCCAAAAGATCATGAAAAAAAGGACCAATTTGCGAAATGGGGGATTGTTGTACACAAACCAAAAGAGGAAAGATATCCACACATGCTAGGAGGTGGACCTAATGACAAAAAGACACAGATCTCAAGAAAGTCCATCTCAAGGGGGAAAAATTCAGTTTCTCACCCCACATCATTCCTTAATTTAAGAATACACCTTTCGCCCAACTGTAACTCAACCGAACGCAGAATCTCAGAAAGCGGAAAAACTGATCAATATAGATTCCCCAAGGATGGAGTCGCAACAATTCGATCAGGTCATCAATCAGACTGCTCCTAGCATAAAAATAAACAACTGCCCCGGGAGCAGAACAAATTAGATTATACAAATAATTTCATGGAATGTGTACGGATTAAAAACCACGCTGCAGAAAAGAGCTGCATTCAAATTCTTACAGACTGGGGACCTGTTGTGTCTCCAAGAAGCTTTGTTGCCTGCTCCATTGGTCATCCCAGGTTTTATGTAATTCCAACGACCAGCAAAAAAGCATAACATATTTGGAAGGCCATCCGGGGGCTTATCTATATACGTAAGAATTGAAAGCAACATACTAACAGCAACATCTTCATTAAGCACGGATATGGTCCAAGCTATACACCTGTAAGGTTTGAAATTGAACGGCGGTCCAATAATGATTCTACTCCTGAATGTCTATTTCAACTGCAAAGATACACCGAGACACTGGGTCTATCCTGGACTGTTGCTTCCCCGGTCCCTCCTGCAACCCTCCCACATTGTTGCATGCCACATCCCTCCTGCTCCTTTCTGCATTGTTGCTTGCCCCACAATTGTTGCTTTCCCCATCACTTTCATCCCCATGTGTGTTATTGCTTGCCCCATCCCTCCTGCATTTTTGTTTGACCATAACATCTGCCCCCTTCCTGCGTAGTTGCTTTCCCTGTCCCCCCTGCCCCCTCCTGCTTTGTTGTTCATGCTGTCCCCAACCCTCTCACGTTGTTGCTTGCCCAATGCCCCTCCCGCGCTGTTGCTTCCCCTGCATTGTTGCTTGCCCCTTGCCATGTAGTTGTTTCATCAACCCACTCTCTTGTTGTTGCTTGCCCTTACTCCCCTTTCCCTCCTCCTGCTTGTTGCTTGCCCCCTCCCATCCCACAGAAAAAAGCACTATGAAACTACCAGTACTTGCCATGCTGCACGACAGCTGCGCTGCTGTACAACATGGCTTAATGACATTGATAAAGCCAATAGCTTTTGGGTAAACAAGACCGACTGACTATGCCAGTGCTTGGATTTTTTTTGTGCTCCTTTTCTTAGATGATTGTTGCTAAAAGGGCCAACACATGCTTCGCAACGAAGCCAGTTTCTCAACGCTGTAATAGAGTAACAAAGAGACGAAAACATCCTCACTTTCCTTATTGTAGTCACCATTTCTTGGGGTGTAAACTTGAGATTGAAGCGATTTTGTATCATGTTTTTTTCAATTACGTACTACTTACTTAGGTTTTCCACATATTGGGCATTGCTGATCAGTTTATGGGAGTGCCCTGATTATGCATGTTGTATGCCGGTCAACGCCTTAAACCTTTCATTAATACTAGTATGGCATTCTCTTTAATATAGATGGTCACTTTCACCCACAAAATGTTCTGATGTATTTAGTTGTCGTCTCTGTATGCATTTTATTGTCATTTAAGTCCGTATGATATCCCAATAATATCATTTCCTGAAAGAGTAAACTTCTACTTAGATTTATGTTCACTATCAAGAAAAACTGTGGCCAATGTTCAATGAGTCTGATAGGATTCCAGTGTCTATTGTTTCATTGTTTAAAATGCTCAAATTCACTTGAATGTCTTTGTGACCCTTGGTCGCTCTTGTTGATAGACGAGAAATATTTGGTCTTTCTCATTGACAGGATTCAGAATACTTCTTTTGTTTATGTTTTCTGACACACTTAAAAGTATTGATGTTTGGCTCTGTTTATTGAAATGAGCAGTGGAGGAAATGACTATGGAATAACAGCCGTTGATGGACAGAATGCAGAACAGTCCAGCCCGAACTGCCAAGCCAGGTCCTCCCTGGACTGGAAACTAGCATCCTAGGACCGGTTTCGGGGTTTCACCTCTCTTCAGCCAGGATAGCTTGATTCCAGTGGCATGGAGAGCACGGGACCCACGTCTGGGCATACCCTTCGCACTCGGGGTGACAAATGCAAAAACAACCGCTGATGGACAGAATGCAGAACAATGTCATACATTCCCCCCATTACAGAGTTCTGGGCATAAATCCATCGTTTTTTTGCTCACCATGCCGTTCCAGTTTGAACCCAGTCATATGCAAATCAGTCTTGACCCTGTGCCTCATGGGAACAGTCCAGCCCGAACTGCCAAGCCAGGTCCTCCCTGGACTGGAAACAAGCATCCTAGGACCGGTTTCGGGGTTTCACCCCTCTTCATCCAAGATAGCTTGATTCCAGTGGCATGGAGAGCACGGTACCCACGTCTGGGCATACCCTTCCCAATCGGGGTGACAAATTCAAAAACAACAGTTGATGGACAGAATGCAGAACAATGTCACACGTTCACCCCAGTACAGAGATCTGGGCCTAAAGCCATTGTTTTTTTGCTCACCATGCCGTTCCAGTTTGAACCCAGCCATATGCAAATCAGTCTTGACCCTGTGCTTGGCAGTTCGGGCTGGACTGTTCCCATGAGGCACAGGGTCAAGACTGATTTGCATATGGCCATGTCTGAACTGGGGTGGCGTGGTGAGCAAAATAACGATGGATTAAACCCAGATCTGTGACTGGGGGTAAATGTTTTGCCAATGTGCAACATTCCATCCATCATCTTGTGTGTTTTGCTGTTCGCCCTATGTGGGAAGGGTATGCCCAGACGTGGGTCCCGTGCTCACTACGCCACTGAAGTCAAGCTATCCTGGCTGAAGAGGGGTGAAACCCAGAAACCGGTCCTAGGATGCTTGATTCCGGTCCAGGAAGACATGGCTTGGCAGTTCGGGCTGGACTGTTCCAATGAGGCACAGGGTCTAGACTGATTAACATATGGCCATGTCTGAACTGGGGTGGCGTGGTGAGCAAAATAATGATGGATTAAACCCAGATCTGTGACTGGGGGTGAATGTTCTGCCAATGTGCAACATTCCGTCCATCATCTTGTGTGTTTTGCTGTTCGCCCTATGTGGGAAGGGTATGCCCAGACGTGGGTCCCGTGCTCACTACGCCACTGGAGTCAAGCTATCCTGGCTGAAGAGGGGTGAAACCCCGAAACCGGTCCTAGGATGCTTGATTCCGGTCCAGGGAAGACATGGCTTGGCAGTTCGGGCTGGACTGTTCCCATGAGGCACAGGGTCAAGACTGATTTGCATATGGCCATGTCTGAACTGGGGTGGCGTGGTGAGCAAAATAACGATGGATTAAACCCAGATCTGTGACTGGGGGTGAATGTTTTGCCAATATGCAACATTCCGTCCATCATCTTGTGTGTTTTGCTGTTCGCCCTATGTGGGAAGGGTATGCCCAGACTTGGGTCCTGTGCTCACTACGCCACTGAAGTCAAGCTATCCTGGCTGAAGAGGGGTGAAACCCTGAAACCGGTCCTAGGATGCTTTATTCCAGTCCAGGGAAGACATGGCTTGGCAGGTCGGGCTGGACTGTTCCCATGAGGCACAGAGTCAAGACTGATTTGCATATGGCCATGTCTGAACTGGGGTGGCATGGTGAGCAAAATAACGATGGATTAAACCCTGATCTGTGACTGGGGGTGAATGTTTTGCCAATGTGCAACATTCCGTCCATCATCTTGTTTGTTTTGCTGAGGAAATGACTATACCTTGGTAATATGGTTGACTCAAAAGCGGTCACTATTCTGTCTCGAATATTGAGCACAATACTTTTTTGCGACTGATCTTGCCTTCAATATGGTTGTGACTCTGGACAAATGTTTTTTTCCTTCTTGTTGCCCTCTTTTTGCTCCCTCTTTTTCGCAATTTCTTTCCCATCTATTTTTGTTTTCTGTCAAATTCTTGTCTCCTGTAGTTAGGCGTCTCTGTTGCAGGTGCATTTGGTTCAGTTCTTCTAAAACAGTATTGTTTGTTGCTGAACCAGATGTGGTGGTATAGCTATGGAAAATATCAGGATAATGCTCTGATCCTTAAATGAAGTGTGAATTCCATTTGTGCTATGCATACTATTGGTGTCATTTTGAGTATTGCATCATTCTTGAAAGCATACAAATAAATGTTACTTGATGCATAATATATTTTATCATGTATAAACCTAATTCTTACTTTGCTATGGACCTTTTTGTGATATTTACTCAGTTCTTCATCCAATAAAATAAAATAAAATGCTTTCAAGTGTCCTCTTTCAGTTTCAAGCTATTTCTTTTAACATCCTCAATCTCTTTAGATATATTTTGTCATTGAATGTCTACTGGTTGAATTAAAATGTGCATCATGGCAAAATATATTTTCTGTAGATGTTAGTTCCTATAATCATCATATATGATATCACAATCTTCTACCATTGAGATATGTTCACACTTAATCCTCTTGGTTTTCGCTTGGTACCAAGATAATGTTACCATTTTGAAGCAGCCCTGTGCATAAGTTTAAGAAAAGATTGTAAATTCTACTGATATTGCATTATCATCTCCAAATGGCAGTGCCATTCTAGCACATTAACTGTGGAATTTGAGTGTTTTGCTAAAAACTATATGAAGGTATTTCACACAGAAGGGCCATGACTTCACTTGAACAGTGCTGTTGTAGTGAAGGTTTGTATTTGTTTAATAATATACCAAAGTATTGTTCTATAAAAGCAATGGCTGTTCTGCAAAGCCTTTGGCCATACCCTGCTTCCAGCTGGCCTTCTGTCATGTGCAGAGGAGGTTGGCTACAATGTCGAATCCCATGGCTAACCTACACTGAGCACAACCAAATGCCATATATGATGGGGGGATGATATTCTGAGGGATGAGTTGCGGGTTCTGACCACAGGACCATAGTCAAACCCTGCACCCTGTTTCTTGAATAGTCAACCAATGCTGCTTAATATATCCTGCTTGCAATTGTGGTTGGCCACAGGAACTAGACTGCAACAACTGTAGGTACTTAGCATACTGTATTCTTCACTTATTACATGCCCACTTTATTTGTATGGTGATGTTAAAAAATGACACAATGATATCAAACGAAATGGACCTTTGATACTAATTATCAGAAATCATCTGTACTAATTTTGTCTGATCATTAAGGGGACATGACAAGAGGTCTGGTTCATTTTATAAAAATGAATTGCTTCTAATTGATCTATATTAATCAGAGCCACAGACTTTAAAAGATACAACATTTCATCTGTTACGCGGTGCACAACTCATGGAGTTCTTGAATCTAAAATGTCTCATTTATCCCATTGTAATGACTGTACTTGCAGATGGGAATTGAGGCACAATGGTGTATTGAAAGCAGTATGAAAGGGAGAAGCAAAGTCACTGGATCACCTGGTAAGCTCTGTTTACTGCAGAACCTGATATTTCATAAGTTCTCATATCATGTAGTTTTGAAATTTCACAATAGTATGAGTTCCCTCCTCATAATGGAAATAGAAATGTAATAACTAGTGATTTTCCTCTCCTCCTTTACTTAGCAGCTTATAAGTGCAACGGTGTGGGGAATGAAAGTGAAGGGCATTTCTTAAGGCAGCAAGGGTCTAAATTTTAAACTTTGCACTTTCTTCTCTTTCCTTTTTATGTTCAACTTGTAATGTGAGCTCAAATACTTTGGAATGTCACAGGGAGTCCGAGATCCTTGATAATACATCTTTAATTTCTTCTCTCAAACATCTATGAAAAATCTTAGATTGAATTTGTCTACTTCATGTGGTTTTATGGATTAATTCCTTCAACTGAAGTGACATGCCTCTTATAATAAAGCTGTTTAGGGCCTGTCATGGAAAGTCTTATCTTCTGCAGGAAGGAAACCCAGATCCACCTGCTACTGATTTCTGTTCTTCGTTCCCTGTGTCATCCCATGCTCTGGCTAGTTTCAACTGTGAGGGCTCAAGATCAAGTTGGCTCTCTGTCACCTGCAGTCTTTTTGCTTGCCAAGGGTAGATTAAGTGAATCCCGATTTGATGGAGCATTTGCCATTTCCCCGGGCCTGCTCCCTCCATGTTGAGGCAAGGAGACAGATTATATTTGGGTCTACATCTCCACCTCATTTCCCATTCTTAGAGAAGATCATGGTGATGTCTGAGTGGCTGTGATGCCTAAGGTCTGCACTCTTTTCTCTGTCTATAGAAAAATCTATGGCCATGCACAGTGGACAGTGAAAGAGAGCCCAGTCACTAGTGAACCCACACGCACATCACCAAAGACAAGTCGATGCACCTCCTGGTTTGGGCTTGTTAGCAGGCTAGATGGTCACATTTGACTTATGTACAGTTCAATCACAGTCACTACAGTAGGCCCGACATGGACTACTCCACTATCTTTTTGATCCAGAGCAGGTGGAATGATTCAACAGAACATCCAATGCACCAATATATATTGTTCCAAGTCTCTTTTGGAGCTCTGGAAACTCTCCTTGAAAGAGATAACCATGCAGCCTGTTAGGAGTATCCTGAGTCCATTGACCCATTATGTTGGACGAAAACTGGAATCACCTTAGATCATGGTTCTTCTCATTCAATCTTACAGGTAAACGTGTAAGGTGCTAGGCCTAATGGACTCCTCACATCAGGGAACTCTTCCAACCCCATGAAGACATTCACATTAGGAAACTGAGTGGGTATTTGCAATGAGCTTGGGGGTTTATTTACAAGCTCCTTTTGCCACAGGTGTGTCACTTTTAATATGGGAAAAAGTGACGTACAGGCAGCACATGGGGCTTGTAAATATGCCCCTTGGTTCGCACTGGTCTTGCGGGACCGAAGCCTTGGCGTCCTGTATAAGCAGTATGGACTCTGTGGTGAAGTACCATTGCATATAGTCTCACCAAATATACTAGATACTGACATAAACAAAGTCATATCTCTACCTGATGAAAAAGAAGAGAAATGTGAGTGCTAGAAAAAGAGTATTTGTTCCATTGTCTAGAACAGTGTTATTTTCATTTCGAGGGGATTTATGATCAGAACATATTCATGATAATAAATTGAAACTTTGCTTTTTATAACCTATTGAACGTAAAATTGAGAATGGAGTTTCCTTTAAGAAAATATTTTAGTTTCCACTCAGACTTACCTTTCTCAGGGGAGCTTCAGATCGCCCTCCTAGTTCTACTTGTTCCTGAAGTATCAATGTTCTTTTGGGATGCAGTTTTGTGAGCACCAAGCGCTTCAGACGTATGGTTCTGTACAGGCCTATACCAGGGCATGCAATGCCACAGGAAGAACGGAGGGAATGGAACATCTGAAATTGCATTGAGATCCTTCCAATTGCTGGTGGTACCTGGATTCATGCTCTTTGCTAAGTTGTAGATTTTGGGTGAAGAAAACAGGCAGAGAAGTACGTCCTGGGGAGGATGGCAATGTCTTGGCACCCATTCCTGGTCATCTCATACAATAGAGGCCTGGGAAAAGCTATGCCATCTCCTTGTGGAGGCCAGCTTTGCTAGAAGGAAGCCCACATTTCACCAGCCAATATTCAAGGCAAGATACATTAACCTTCTGGCCAAATGTATTTCAAATGGCCAGGGAACTAGGCCCCAATAGTGTTTAGGGACTTGTGTAAATAGTATAGAAACATAATGCAACTTAGGAGCTTGCACTGCTCTGCATTACAGTTCATTGTGGTAGGTGTTCCATGAGTAGAGTATGAGGGTTCTCGCGCATGCACCCATGGATTTTGACACAATCACAGACTAACAAAAGGTAGTAAACTAGGGATGGTGCCAAAATGGTGTGCCTACTACAGAAAGGCGTAATGAGGAGAAATGTATTCTCCTTATAATTTCCTCTTTCCATGTGTGCTGCATTCAGCCTGTATTGCTGGCCCCTGTGCACCCTGGCACAATGTCACTAGGCAGCATAAAATGCTCTAGCGCTTGGAGGGAGCACAAGTACTCCATATGGTAGCAGATGTGGTGCATTTCTGCTCTGTCTGTTTCAAGCAATGCAGAGCAGCAAGTTCCCTTGCTGTGGTGCATTGCCTAAAATGTTAGTAAATCTGACACGGTTGCTTTCTTGTAAGTTACCAGGCACAATAATAAGTAGGCCTGAGCGAAAATTTCCGTTCCGCTCGTGGAAGTTGCGAAGTTTTGGCATTTTGGAACGCGAAGATGTCGAAACTTCCGCGATCTGCTGCGAAAGCGGAAGTATTTTCTTGTTCGCGCTTTAAAAATGCGTTCTCGCGTGTACGGTAGCGACTTATAGAATCCCTGCATTTGCCGACACGTTTTCCTATCCTTTTGTGTGCACGATTAGATGTTGGATTGTTGGTAGCCGGTCGCACTATCCCACGAGATTTTGCGATCGCGAACACGTCATTCGACCCGGAACAGGAAATAAGCATTGCGAGCAAGATGTTCGCGCTCATTAGCGACCGCATGAGCAAGTTAGAGATATATTTCCCCGCGAGCATGCAAAAACACATCGCAAACGGGCGGGAAAATCAATTTCCACGTCTTCGCGAAAGTTCCTCGTGCTCGCGGAGATTTGGAGCAATTTCAAGATAATTTGCGTAGGGCAACTTCGCAAATTCCGCCAACCCCTAATAATAAGCCAAAACGACCAATTATCATTCCTCTTTGTAGCTTAAAACACGTCCTGCCAGTTTGATCCCTCCCATTTACTTTTAATTTGTGCCTGTGTTACTTTATATTCCCTTCATCGTCTACGCTTTTCTCCTTATTAAGACTTTTTACTGCCATTAGTAAATTATATTTGACTTTTCTGTAGTCTTTATTGTACCATGAAATTTGTTTTCTTTCGTGGGGCATTAATCAAGATTCTCTGTAAAGAAATGTCTTAAAAGTTCAAATAATGTAGGTTGTTTTGCACAAACAGGGATCTACTCCCAAGGTGAATCTTCAGATGATTCAAAGGTGGTGAGATCAATGCTATAAATTACTAGTTCGGGATTTGGGCTTCCGGCAGTAGTTGGCCACACACACCTTCAGTTAATAGATATTGCAGTCAAGGGGTCGACTTTTCGGGTATAGGAAGCCTGATCACTCACCAAAACTCCCTTTAAAGTCAGAGAGAGGGCAGCTTGGTCTGTAATTTACCATTGCATTACTTCCATATCGCGTAAGGTGAGCCAAAGGCACAAATCCAGCATAACATAATCTATTTTGCTTCCACTATTTCGCCTTTCGAAGCAGGAATTTCCCACTCCCCGTCCTATGGCTCAGTGTGAGTACTCACAATGTGAAATTTCTCAGACGTCACATTAAAATCCCCCACTAGCAGAATGGGGCAGTTGTTCTCATCTTCATCAATAAAACGCTCCAGAAGATGTAAACTTATTGATTCTTCTTTCTGTAAAACACTATGATTAAACACATTGATTACCTTGATCAAATGACCGTTGGTAGGAGTTATAATAGTCCGAATAAATCAGTTAAACTTATAACCAGCTTCTTAACGGTAAAGCCTAATGAGATCTTGTTTCACATTTTAAGAATACCAGAGGGTCATCCGCCAGGCGATGATATAGTATGTACACTATAATGTAAATACCCTGATCTAAATATTGGGCATGTGGCCCACATTTTCTGGAACACGCATAAATGATACCCCTCTATGTAATCCCACCATATCGAACCATTTAACTTTAATTTCAGCCCCGTCACATTCCATGATAGTACCATTAGTTGTAGAATGTCCTTATTGGGAGATGCACTTCTCAAGATATTGGTATTCATCCACCTACCTATTATCAACACTAATTGCCCTGCAATTATTATCAAGATTTATGACTGCTATGGAAATTATTTGATCGTCCCACAGCCCTGCTGGCAATGACTTAGCATTGTGTCACTCTATCTCATATAAGTCAGAATCATGATCACGAGTCTTTCGAGCCCATGGCATTCTTCTACTGCATTGATCCATTGTAATGTGGGCCACAACATTGCGTGTGACAACGAATATGGGGGTTGTTAAATTTAAACTACATTTCGGAGCCATTTCTAAGACTAGTGTGAAGATCTAAAGCTACAATGCCCTCCACTAATTTCCTATTTTTAAAGAACAGTCTCATGTAATTGATATGTTATACCTATTTTTTTAAGCGCACATATGCCAAAGGTGTCTTGGCGCTAGCTGTCCTAAGCAAGAATTAAACAACCTAATGGATAAATAACCAGGTTTGAGCTCCTTCCTAAAGGAGATTAAAGTCGGCACGGCTCTTATGCGTCTGGGTAGGCTATTCCAGAGTTTGATGGATCCTATTGTAAAGCTTCTGCCACCCCAGTTTGCCTTTCGGATTCTGGGCAGCAGCATAAGGTTTGCCCTGCAGAGCGAAGGGGTCTGTTTGGGGAGTTCCATTTCAAGGACTGTCTAAGAAACTGTGGGCCGGTGTTTTGAAGAGCCTTATACGTCATACACAGGGCCTTAAATTTGATGCGGCTTCTTACTGGCACCCAGTGCAGTTCCTGAATTTCCTTAGCAACAGATTGGAATTTGGGAATGTCCAGTAGAAGCCTGGCTGCTGCGTTCTGCACTGTCTGAAGCTTGTTGAGATGTTTTTCCTGCATATTCAAGTAAATGCCATTACAATAGTCTAGCTTAGATAAGACTAAGATATTCATTATGGTCTTCTTAGTGTGGACAGGAATGTAGGGCAGGATGTTTTTTATTGATTTGAGTAGATCAAAACTAGAGGAGGTGATAGCGTTGATCTGCTGCCCGAAGTTCAATTTTTCATCAATTAACACTCTTAGGTTTTTAGCCTTGGTCACCGGGTCAGGTAGTGGGCCCAATTCATTTGGCCACCAGGCGGGGACCATGTTGGGGAGATGTTTCTTAACAGAACCACCTCGATCTTACCTGAGTTTAATTTCAGGCAGTCCTTGCTCATCCAAGAACTGACAGCTCTGAAGGTAGTGAGGAGTGCTCACCTGCGGTTAGGTAAGTGCACATCACTCAGTAGCAGTGTTGAGTGTGCTTTATCCAATAGATCACCTTGGTTTTTTAATGAGTCACCTTCCACTATTGTTCAGTACTTTCATCATGTAGATCTAACCCCATCTTTTTCATGTGGGAGACTTATGCGTGTAAACTGCTTGTGCTGTTTTTCCAATTCTCTGTACACATTGGGTCCTGCCTTCGTGATGTCAAAAATATATATATATATATATATTCACAGAAAAAACATAGGTTTCGGGGGTGTTATAGTTAGCTGCCCATTTCACTCATACAAAACCATACAAATTCCTCCGTTATAGTTAGTTCTGCTAACTATAACTCACGCGCCTGCAATGCACTGCTGATGATGTAACATATTGCATCATTCATGACATGGTCAGTGACATCACTGATGACATCACTGATGACATCTCAAATGACATCACTGATGAAATCATTGATGACATCATCCACTGAATGTGGTTTAGTTTGAAATTTAAATATGTATTATATATATACCAATCTGTATTGAAGATTGAGTGGATATATAACTGTCTGGATGGAGGATTTAGTAGCTTTCTGACTGTCTTTTTAAGTGAGTAATTAAAAGTGTCTCACTTAATACATGGATTAGTAACTAAACTATGTGAATGTGTGCAGCACTGTCTCTGTTGTTGTATAACATGCTGCATCAGTTGGTCACTAACTACATGAGTGTGTATATTAGTTATTGATTAGTTGGGTGAGTATTTGTATGGGACACTGAGTTTGTGTGTGGTTGGATGGGGTGTGTGTAACTCTATGCATAGATGTGTGAATGGTTGATTGACTAGGTGTATGGGTTTAAGAGTGCATGTGGAAACAGTTGTTTGGGTGACTGAGTGTATTTATTTGTGTGTTGGTGAGCGAATATATGTTTTAGTTGTACATGTTCAACAAAGTAAAAAAATAAAAGGCATTGTATGTGAGAGTTGGTGTATATAAATAAGTATGTGTAAGAGTCAGTGATTGTGAGAGTAACTATATGAATGAGTGTATAATTGTAATGGTGCTTTTTTAACATATTAACGATGAGTTACTATGTGTTTGAATAAATGAGGTGTTGTTGGATAATTGTGTAAGTGAGTAAATTTAAGTGCGATACATTATTTTCATGAGTGAGTAGGATGAATGCATAACCGACTAAGATGACTGCTGATGTGTCAATGTCTATATATGTGTATAAGTGCATTTGATAGTGTTCTATTAATTAATGACTGCATGTATAGATGATGATTCTGTTGTTGAATGGGTAGTTGTGTGTGTAGACTTAGGAATCAGTGAGTGGGTATGTAGTAACTGGTATTGGTGTGTCAATGGTTTCAAATATGGTACTCTGTATTTTACAGTGAGTGATGAAAGTTTATACTAGTGTATGATGAGGTGTATCAGATTGTCAAGTGGATGATGTCATCAGTGATGTCATCAGTGATGTCATCAGTGATGTCATCAGTGATGTCACTGACCATGTCATGTGACATCATCAGCAGTGCATTGCGGGCGCGTGAGTTATAGTTAGCAGAACTAACTATAATGGAGGAATTTCTATGGTTTTGTATGAGTGAAATGGGTAGCTAACTATAACACCCCTGAAACCTATGTTTTTTTCTGTGAATTTCTAAGGTTTTTTAAATGCTAATTTCTAACTATAACGTCTCTGAAACCTATATTTTTTTTCAGTGAATTTCAAAGGTGTTTTAAATGCTAACTTTTAAGTGTGATAGTAGCTATATCTATTTTTTTGTACTGATTTTCTACAGTTTTTTAACTGTTTATTTATAAATATTTTATTCATTAAATAACATTATATATTTTTCTGAAAATTGCAAAAAAAATATTTTTTTTAATTAAAACTGAAATATTGATTAATTTTCTTGTTTTCATTTTTTATTTTAATATATTTATATTATTTTCTTAAAAAAAAAAATCCAATTTTTTTCGGAGTCGCGCACTCAAAGTGTACACATCACGGTGGGTGCGCGCATTCTAGCCGCCATTTTAGAAAAGTCATGAAGGATCCGCGTATGGTGTGCGACGGCTGCGTGTTTTTCAGTTACATCATATACATTTAATATCAAGTGATATGCGCGATTGGTATGCGACCAGTCTGCGACTCCTGCTCCCGCGCATTCGCGACACATGCACATTACGGTACGAGATGTTTGCGTGGTTGCAGTTCCCACGTGACATCATATACGTGCTGGGGCACGCTGTGTGCGCGACTCCCACAAAAAAATTTATGTTCCAAAATGATATATATGTGTCTTTAATATACATATTAAGGCAAGAGATTATGTAAGATATTCATCAAAATAATATATTTGTACTTATAATAAACTTATATTATTTTTAAATATATTTTCGCGAAGTCGGGTGCGTGCATCGTGAGTGCAGAAAACCAGGTCAGCAGAGCTGCTGTAGAGGCAGAGAACCAGGTCAGCAGAGCTGCTCTAGAGCCTAAGAACTAGGTCAGCAGAGCTGCTCTAGAGCCAGAGAACCAGGTCAGCAGAGCTGCTGTAGAGCCAGAGAAACCAGGTCAGCAGAGCTGCTTCAGAGGGAGAGAACCAGGTCAGCAGAGCTGCTTTAGAGCCAGAGAACCAGGCCAGCCGAACTACTTTAGAGCCAGAGAACCAGGTTAGCAGAGCTGCTTTAGAGCCAGAGAACCAGGTCAGCAGAGCTACTCTAGAGCCAGAGAACCAAATCAGCAGAGCTGCTTTAGAGCCATATAACCAGGTCAGCAGAGCTGCTTTAGAGCCAGAGAACCAGGTCAGTAGAGCTGCTCTAGAGCCTAAGAATCATCAGGTCAACAGAGCTACTCTAGAGCCAGAGAACCAGGTCTGCAGAGCTGCTGCAGAGCCAGAGAACCATGTCAGCAGAACTGCTTCAGAGCCATAGAACTGGGTCAGCGGAGCTGCTTTAGAGCCAGAGAACCAGGTCAGCAGAGCTGTTGTTGAGCCAGAGAACTAGATCAGCAGAGCTGCTCTGTAGCATAAGAACTAGGTCAGCAGAGCTGCTCTAGAGCCAGAGAACCAGGTCAGCAGACCTGCTGTAGAGCCAGAGAAACCAGGTCAGCAGAGCTGCTTTAGAGAGAGAGAACCAGGTCAGCAGAGCTGCTCTAGCTGACACTGACTGACTGACACTGACTGACTGACACTGACTGATTGACACTGACTGACACAGATTGACTGACACTGACACTGACTGACACTGACTGACTGACACTGACTGACTGATTGACACTGACTGACACTGATTGACACTGACTGACACTGATTGACTACACTGACTGACTGACACTGATTGACTGACACTGACTGACACTGACTGACTGACTGACACTGACTGACTGACACTGACTGACACTGACTGACTACTCTCTACTACTCTACTACTGACTCTCTACTACTCTCTACTACTCACTCTCTACTACTCACTCTCTACTACTCTCTACTACTCACTCTCTACTACTCTACTACTGACTCTCTACTACTCTCTACTACTCACTCTCTACCACTCACTCTCTACTACTCTCTACTACTCACTCTCTACTACTCTACTACTCTCTACTACTCACTCTACTACTCACTCTCAACTACTCACTGTCTACTACTCTACTACTCACTCTCTACTACTCTCTCGCTACTACTCTCTACTACTCACTCTCTACTACTCACTCTCTACTACTCACGCTCTACTACTCTCTACTACTCACTGTCTACTACTACTCTCTCTACTACTCACTCTCTACTACTCTCTACTATTCACCCTCTACTACTCACTACCTACTACTCACTCTACTACGTTCTACTACTCTCTACCACTCACTCTCTACTACTCTACTGCTCACTCTCTACTACTCTCTACTACTCACTCGAACCTACTCTCTACTACTCACTCTCTACTACACTCTCTACTACTCTCTCTCTACTACTCTCTACTACTACTCTCTACTATTCACTCTCTACTACTCACTCTCTACTACTCACTACTACTCACTCTACTACTCTCTGCTGCTCTCTACCACTCACTCTCTAATACTCTACTACTCTCTCTCTACTAATCACTCTCTACTACTCTCTCTCTACTACTCTCTACTACTCACTCTCTACTACTCACTCTACTAGTCTCTACTACTCACTCTCTACTACTCTCTCTCTACTACTCACTCTCTACTATTCACTCTCTACTACTCACTCTCTGCTACTCGCTCTCTACTACTCGCTCTCTACTAATCACTCTCCACTACTCACTCTCTACTACTCGCTCTCTACTACTCTCTGCTACTCACTCTCTACTACTCACTCTCTACTACTCTCTACTACTCTCTCTGCTACTCACTCTCTACTACTCACTCTCTACTACTCTACTATCTCTACTACTCACTCTACTACTCACTCTACTATTCTCTACTACTCACTCTACTACTCTCTCCTACTCTCTACCACTCACTCTCTACTACTCTACTACTCACTCTCTACTACTCTCTCTCTACTACTCACTCTCTACTACTCACTCTATTACTCTCTACTACTCCCTCTCTACTACTCTCTACTACTCACTCTGTACTACTCACTCTCTACTACACTCTCTACTACTCTCTCTCTACTACTCTCTACTACTACTCTCTACTATTCACTCTCTACTACTCACTTACTACTACTCACTACTACTCACTCTACTACTCACTGCTGCTCTCTACCACTCACTCTCTAATACTCTACTACTCTCTCTCTACTAATCACTCTCTACTACTCTCTCTCTACTGCTCTCTACTACTCACTCTCTACTACTCACTCTACTACTCTCTACTACTCACTCTCTACTACTCTCTCTCTACTAATCACTCTCTACTATTCACTCTCTACTACTCACTCTCTACTACTCGCTCTCTACTACTCGCTCTCTACTAATCACTCTCCACTACTCACTCTCTACTACTCGCTCTCTACTACTCTCTGCTACTCACTCTCTACTACTCACTCTCTACTACTCTCTCTGCTACTCACTCTCTACTACTCACTCTCTACTACTCTACTATCTCTACTACTCACTCTACTACTCACTCTACTATTCTCTACTACTACTCTCTCCTACTCTCTACCACTCACTCTCTACTACTCTACTACTCACTCTCTACTACTCTCTCTCTACTACTCACTCTCTACTACTCACTCTATTACTCTCTACTACTCCCTCTCTACTACTCTCTACTACTCACTCTGTACTACTCACTCTCTACTACTCACTCTCTACTACTCTCTACTGCTCACTCTCCACTACTCTACTACTCTCTCTACTTCTCGCTCTCTACTACTCTCTAGTCCTCACTCTACTACTCACTCTCTCCTACTCTCTACTACTCACTCTCTACTACTCCCTACTACTCACTCTCTACTACTCTCTCTCTACTACTTACTCTCTACTACTCTCTACTACTCACTCTCTACTAATCTCTCTCTATTACTCTCTACTACTCACTCTACTACTCTCTAATACGCTCTCTCTGCTACTCACTCTCTACTACTCCACTACGCTCTACTACTCACTCTCTACTACTCTCTACTACTCACTCTCTACTACTCTCTCTCTACTACTCACTCTCTACTACTCTCTATTACTCACTCTCTACTACTCACTCTCTACTACTCACTCTCTACTACTCTCTACTACTCACTCTCTACTACTCTCTACTACTCACTCTCTACTACTCTCTCTCTACTACTCACTCTCTACTACTCTCTACTACTCACTCTCTACTACTCTCTCTCTACTACTCTCTACTACTCACTCTGCTACTCACTCTCTACTACTCTCTAATACTCTCTCTCTGCTACTCACTCTCTACTACTCACTCTCTACTACTCACTCTCTACTACTCTCTACTACTCAGTCTCTACTACTCTCTACTACTCTCTACTACTCACTCTCTACTACTCTCTACTACTCACTCTCTAATACTTACTCTCTACTACTTACTCTCTACTACTCACTCAACTACTCTCTACTACTCACTCTCTGATACTTTCTCTACTACTCTCTACTACTCTCTACTACTCACTCTCTACTACTCTCTACTATTCACCCTCTACTACTCACTACCTACTACTCACTCTACTACGTTCTACTACTCTCTACCACTCACTCGCTACTACTCTACTACTCACTCTCTACTACTCTCTACTACTCACTCAAACCTACTCTCTACTACTCACTCTCTACTACACTCTCTAGTACTCTCTCTCTACTACTCTCTACTACTACTCTCTACTATTCACTCTCTACTACTCACTCTCTACTACTCACTACTACTCACTCTTCTACTCTCTGCTGCTCTCTACCACTCACTCTCTAATACTCTACTACTCTCTCTCTACTAATCACTCTCTACTACTCTCTCTCTACTACTCTCTACTACTCACTCTCTACTACTCACTCTACTACTCTCTACTACTCACTCTCTACTACTCGCTCTCTACTACTCACTCTCTACTATTCACTCTCTACTACTCACTCTCTACTACTCGCTCTCTACTACTCGCTCTCTACTAATCACTCTCCACTACTCACTCTCTACTACTCGCTCTCTACTACTCTCTGCTACTCACTCTCTACTACTCACTCTCTACTACTCTCTACTACTCTCTCTGCTACTCACTCTCTACTACTCACTCTCTACTACTCTACTATCTCTACTACTCACTCTACTACTCACTCTACTATTCTCTACTACTCACTCTACTACTCTCTCCTACTCTCTACCACTCACTCTCTACTACTCTACTACTCACTCTCTACTACTCTCTCTCTACTACTCACTCTCTACTACTCACTCTATTACTCTCTACTACTCCCTCTCTACTACTCTCTACTACTCACTCTGTACTACTCACTCTCTACTACACTCTCTACTACTCTCTCTCTACTACTCTCTACTACTACTCTCTACTATTCACTCTCTACTACTCACTCTCTACTACTCACTACTACTCACTCTACTACTCTCTGCTGCTCTCTACCACTCACTCTCTAATACTCTACTACTCTCTCTCTACTAATCACTCTCTACTACTCTCTCTCTACTACTCTCTACTACTCACTCTCTACTACTCACTCTACTACTCTCTACTACTCACTCTCTACTACTCTCTCTCTACTACTCACTCTCTACTATTCACTCTCTACTACTCACTCTCTACTACTCGCTCTCTACTACTTGCTCTCTACTAATCACTCTCCACTACTCACTCTCTACTACTCGCTCTCTACTACTCTCTGCTACTCACTCTCTACTACTCACTCTCTACTACTCTCTCTGCTACTCACTCTCTACTACTCACTCTCTACTACTCTACTATCTCTACTACTCACTCTACTACTCACTCTACTATTCTCTACTACTACTCTCTCCTACTCTCTACCACTCACTCTCTACTACTCTACTACTCACTCTCTACTACTCTCTCTCTACTACTCACTCTCTACTACTCACTCTATTACTCTCTACTACTCCCTCTCTACTACTCTCTACTACTCACTCTGTACTACTCACTCTCTACTACTCACTCTCTACTACTCTCTACTGCTCACGCTCCACTACTCTACTACTCTCTCTACTTCTCGCTCTCTACTACTCTCTAGTCCTCACTCTACTACTCACTCTCTACTACTCTCTACTACTCACTCTCTACTACTCCCTACTACTCACTCTCTACTACTCTCTCTCTACTACTTACTCTCTACTACTCTCTACTACTCACTCTCTACTACTCTCTCTCTTACTCTCTACTACTCACTCTACTACTCTCTAATACTCTCTCTCTGCTACTCACTCTCTACTACTCCACTACCCTCTACTACTCACTCTCTACTACTCTCTACTACTCACTCTCTACTACTCTCTCTCTACTACTCACTCTCTACTACTCTCTATTACTCACTCTCTACTACTCACTCTCTACTACTCACTCTCTACTACTCTCTACTACTCACTCTCTACTACTCTCTACTACTCACTCTCTACTACTCTCTCTCTACTACTCACTCTCTACTACTCACTCTCTACTACTCTCTCTCTACTACTCTCTACTACTCACTCTGCTACTCACTCTCTACTACTCTCTAATACTCTCTATCTGCTACTCACTCTCTACTACTCACTCTCTACTACTCACTCTCTACTACTCTCTACTACTCAGTCTCTACTACTCTCTACTACTCTCTACTACTCACTCTACTACTCACTCTCTACTACTCTCTACTACTCACTCTCTAATACTTACTCTCTACTACTTACTCTCTACTACTCACTCGACTACTCTCTACTACTCACTCTCTGATACTTTCTCTACTACTCTCTACTACTCTCTACTACTCACTCTCTACTCTCTATTACTCGCTCTCTACTCTCTACCTCTCTACCTCTCTCTACCTCTCTCTCTACTACTCTCTACCTCTCTACCTCTACCTCTCTACCTTTACCTATACACCTCTGCCTATACACCTCTACCTCTCTACCTCTCTGTACATGCACACATTTGCACATATATATATGCATATGCATTTATATATACATGTATGTGTATATCTATATATCTATACATATATAAATATATAAATATAATCTGCATATCTATATAAATATAAATGCATGCAAACATATACATATACATATATGCATACATATGCATGGTATGTACATGAAAGTTTGAAAAACTCTAATACAAGCAAAGCTAAAAAGCCACCTAATTACAAACAGAATTGCTTTAACTTAAACGAGGGCGAGACCTATTGCAGTTTCAATGCTTGTTTACTTTGATTCCATCAAGAAGGCATTCAGATGTGTCACACATTTTCCATAAATTCTGAATGGTAGCACTCTAGTTGCTTATTAGATCACTGTAGTAAAGCTACTGCTCACCAGGGAAGTCTGCTGCTGGTATTCAAAGTGCATGTTTCAGTCTGCATGTCAGAATTTTTTAATGAAGTGGAAGAGGATTTGAGAAGTCAAAATGTGCCCTAATCTTTCTTTCTGCAGCACTAATCATAATTTCTATGGCAAAATGAACCCCCTCATTTTGTTCTTTTGCAAATTAAATGTTTTAAGTGTTACCACTTTATTCCAATCAAGATGGCATCAGGTGTGCCATACTTTTGTCATAAGTAAGACTGTTAGCGCTCTAGTTGTTCTTTAAAACACTTTGGGACATTCTGTCATTGGGCTATACTTGGGCTACATTTGGGTGATATTTGTGCTACATTTGGGCTCTTTTGTCTCTGGTGGCCATCTTGGGAGACTTATTAATTTTGAAGTTTCCTAATTTCCTCATTTACAACAGTCTCCTCAGTAGGAAATACTTTCAGGTTTTTTACTTTCATTCCATCAAGAAGGCATTCTGACGTGTCACACATTTGCTATAAATTCAGAATGTTAGCACTCTAGTTGCTTATTAGATCACTGTAGTAAAGCTACTGCTCACCAGGGAAGTCTGCTGCTGGTATTGAAAGTGCATGTTTCAGTCTGCATGTCGGAATTTTTTAATGAAATGTAAGAGGATTTGAGAAGTCACTCAAAATGTGCCCTAATTTTCTTTTTTCCGCACTAATCATAAGATCTATGGCAAAATGAACCTCCTTATTGTGTTCCTTTTAAATTAAACTACTCACTCTCTACTACTCACTCGCTACTACTTTCTACTACTCACTCTCTACTACTCTCTCTCTACTACTCTCTACTACTACTCACTCTCTACTACTCACTCTCTACTACTCACTCTACTGCTCTCTACTACTCTCTAACACTCACTCTCTATTACTCTACTACTCACTCTCTACTACTCTCTACTACTCTCTCTCTACTACTCCCTCTCTACTACTCACTCTACTACTCTCTACTACTCACTCTCTACTACTCACTCTCTACTACTCTACTACTCTCTACTACTCAATCTCTACTACTCACTCTGAAATACTCACTCTCTACTACTCTCTCTACTACTCACCCTCTACTGCTCTCTACTACTCACTCTACTACTCTCTACTACTCTCTACCACTCACTCCCTACTACTCTACTACTCACTCTCTACTACTCTCTACTACTCTCTCTCTACTACTCACTCTCTACTATTCTACTACTCATTCTCCACTACTATACTCTCTACTACTCGCTCTCTACTACTCTTTACTACTCACTCTACTACTCACTCTCTACTACTCTCTCTGCTACTCACTCTCTACTACTCTCTACTACTCACTCTCTACTACTCACTCTCTACTACTCTCTCTCTACTACTCACTCTCTACTACTCTCTACTACTCTCTCTCTACTACACACTCTCTACTACTTGCTCTCTACTAGTCACTCTACTACTCACTCTACTACTCACTCTCTACTACTCCCGACTACTCACTCTACTTCTCACTCTCTACTACTCTCTACTAGTCACTCTCTACTACTCTACTACTCTCTACTAATCACTCTCTACTACTCACTCTCTACTACTCTCTACCACTCACTCTCTACTACTCTCTCTCTACTACTCACTCTCTACTACTCACTCTCTACTACTCACTCAACTATTCATTCTCTACTACTCATTCTCTACTACTCTCTCTCTGCTACTCAGTCTCCACTACTCACTCTCTACTACTCTCTACTACTCACTCTCTAATACTCACTCTCTACTACTCTCTACTACTCACTCTCTACTACTCTCTACTACTCACTCTACTACTCACTCTTTACTACTCTCTACTACTCTTTACTTCTCACTCTCTACTACTCACTCTCTACTACTCACGCTACTACTCTCTCCTACTCACTCTCTGCTACTCTCTCTACTACTCTCTACTACTCTCTACTCTCTACTCTCTATTACTCATCCTCTACTCTCTACCTCTCTAACTCTCTCTACCTCTCTCTCTCTACTACTCTCTACCTCTACCTCTCTACCTCTACGTCTCTACCTCTACGTCTCTACCTCTCTCTACCTCTCTCTACACGCACACATATGCACATATATGCATATGCATTTATATATATGTATGTGTATATATATATATACATACATATATAAACATATATATAATCTGCATATCCATATAAATACAAATATAAATGCATGCATACATATACATATATGCATGTTATGTACATGAAATTTTGAAAAACACTAATAAAAGCAAAGCTAAAAAGCCACCTAATGACAAACAGAATTGCTTTAACTTAAACGAGGGCGAGACCTATTGCATTTTCAATGCTTGTTTACTTTAGTTCCATCAAGAAGGCATTCTGATGTAACACATTTGCCATAAATTCTGAATGGTAGCACTCTAGTTCCTCATTAGATCACTGTAGTGAAGCTACTGCTCACCAGGGAAGACTGCTGCTGGTATTCAAAGTGCATGTTTCAGTCTGCATGTCAGAACTTTTTAATGAAATAGAAGAGGATTTGAGAAGTCAAAATGTGCCCTAATTTTTCTTTCTGCAGCACTAATCATAATTTTTATGGCAAAATGAACCCCCTCATTTTGTTCCTTTGCCAATTAAATGTTTTAAGTGTTACCACTTTATTCCAATCAAGATGGCTTCAGGTATGCCATACTTTTGTCCGTTAGCGCTCTAGTTGTTCTTTAAAACACTCTGGGAGTAGAATGTAGAGTAGTACACTCTGTAGTAGAGTGCCTTCTTCAGTGAATCAAAGTAAAAAACTGAAAGTATTTCCTACTGAGGAGACTGCAGTAAATGGGGAAATTAGGAAACTTCATAACAAATAAATCTCCCAAGATGGCCACCAGAGACAAAAGAGCCCAAATGTAGCCCAAATATCACCCAGATGTAGCCCAAGTATAGCCCAATGACAGAATGTCCCAGAGTGTTCGAACGAACAACTAACTAGAGCGCTAACAGTCTTACTTATGACAAAAGTATGGCACACCTGAAGCCATCTTGATTGGAATAAAGTGGTAACACTTAAAACATTTAATTTAAAAAGGAACAAAATGAGGGGGTTCATTTTGCCATAGAAATTATGATTAGTTCTGCAGAAAGAAAAATGAGGGCACATTTTGACTTCTCAAATCCTCTTCTATTTCATAAACAAATTCTGACATGCAGACTGAAACATGCACTTTGAATACCAGCAGCAGACTTCCCTGGTGAGCAGTAGTTTTACTACAGTGATCTAATGAGCAACTAGAGTGCTAACATTCAGAATTTATGGCAAATGTGTGACACATCTGAATGCCTTCTTGATGGAACCAAAATAAAAAACTGAAAGTATTCCCACGGAGGAGACTCCAGTAAATGAGGAAATTAGGAAACTTCATAACAAATAAATCTCCCAAGATGGCCACCAGAGACAAAAGAGCCCAAATGTAGCCCAAATATCACCCAGATGTAGCCCACATTTAGCCCAATGACAGAAGTGTGCAAAACACTTATTTTTTGTGTATTTGCAGTTTTATATAGTGCAGACTTGTCAGGTATTGGAATGCTTTACATGAGCATTGGTTACATCACACAAGATCAGATTCATTTTGGTTGTAGACATGGGGAGATTAAGTGATTTGACCACAATCACAGAATGTTGAGCTGAAGCAGAAACTCCAACCTGGTTCCCCAGTTGCAAGGTCTGCCGCTCTGGAAGTAACACCACATCCTCTCGCCAAGGTGCAACATTTAATCAAGTGGTCAACTGGATAAAAAAACATAAAGATTACAAATAATTTAAAAGTTCTTTGTCGCTATTTGAAAACTCAGAAAATATGTCCTCATTTTAGTTTTTTAGAGCACTAACCATAATTTTGATGCAAATAAGACCCTCTCATATATGTAATTTCTAAAGGAAATACTCTAGGTATTACAGTTTTGATTACATCAAGATGACGTCAGGCGTTCCACACTTTTGTAATAAATATAGAATGTTAGCAATCTAGTTGTTCATTGGGAGAGGCCAGGGGCACGGACTCTGAAAATTGAAGGCAGGTAGGAGAGTGCAGAGGCAACAATTTGACCACACTGGGCAGGAAGGGCAGTGGCAGCACAACAGACTATGGAGGGCAGTGGAAAGGGGGGCAGGGGCAACAAACCAACAATACAGGACTGGCAAGAGAGGCTGTGGCAATATAATAGACCATTGTGGGCAGAAGGAAGAGGCAGTGGTAGTACAACCATACATGCCAACAGACCCGTTTCAGCCAGGAAACGTCCAATGTTTTTAAGCTCAAATGGGCTTTATTTGATCTGTCTCCTGTCTACAATTTCCTAGTTTTCAATGTAAACAAAGGGGAAAATCAATACCCCAGTTTTTTTTCAAAATCTCCCTCTTACCAAGTTCAAAATGTTCGCAAGTATGGTACATTGAATCATGGTAGGCAGGAGGAATTGGGGTAGGGACATGGACTCGGATAACAGAGGACAGGAGGGACATGGAGAGGTGCACCAAACTGACCCTACAGGGCAGGCATAAGGGTTTGCAGCAGCACAATACACCACACAGCGCATGCGGGACGGGAGTGCAGCACAACAATCCATAGAAAGCAATAGGGAGGGGACAGGACTATGCACATGGACAACAGAGAACAGATGGGAAAGAGGCAATGGTAGCTAGCTGACCATAATGGACAGACAGGAGAGAAAGCTGCAGCATAACAGACCATAAAGGGCAGGAGGGATGGATCAGGGGCATTACAATGGAACAGACAAGCCAGGAGGGAGGGAATAGGGGGTCTGCACATGGAAACAGAGGGCTGGGGGCAAGGTGGCAGGGCAGGAGCAGCAAGATGACCATGGAGGTCAGGCAGGATGGGCACTAGAAACAAGACACGCCATGGAGTGCAACAATGAGACTATGGTGGCATACACATAGACCATGGAGGGAAGGTGGGAGGGGGTCAGGGGCAGCTAGTTGACCACACAGGGAAGGTGGGAGGGGCCATGGCAGCAAAGAAGACCATGCATGGCAAGCGGGAGGATTAGTGGCAGCACAATGGCTATGATGGGCAAGAAGGAGGGTGCAGGGGCATGCACAACGGACCATAGAGGATAGAAGGGAGGGTCAGGACCTGGGCACAGACAAGAGAGTTCAGGGGAAGGGGCCTCACAACAGACCGCGCAGGGCAGGCAGGAGGAGCAGTTGCAGCACAACAGATTAGGGAGGGCAGAAGGGTGTGGCAGTAAAATGGACCATGGAGGACAGGAGGAAGGGGATAGGGGCATGGCATGTGGACAGGCAGGGTGGAGGTGGCAGGGACAGGTTACAGTCATCTGACAATGCTAGGCAGGTAGGAGGGGAGTGGCAGCTCAACAGAACACTCAGAGTAGATAGGAGTGGCAGGTCCATGGAACATAGTGGGCAAAAAGGATGGAGCAGGGGCATGCACAAAGACATCGGAGGGCAGGGGGAAGGAGAATAGGGGCAGCAAGCTAAGCACAGAGGCTAAGCAGTAAGTCAATGATGGGCCATAGAATTGGGCAATGGAGGGCAGGAGGAGTGGACTGGTACATCATGCTAAAAGGAGGGCAGTGGCAGCACATCAGACCATGCATGGCAGGAGGGAGGAGGCTACTCCATGGATTCAGATAACAGAGGATAGGGAGGAGGTGGATGGGGCAGCAAGCTAACTGTTCAGAGAAGGTGGGTATTAGGAACTTTATTGTTTTTAAAATGTGTGTCTGTGCGAACTACTTAAAATATGAACAAGTATGCAGCATAATCTCACTTTAATTCAGGAAGAAGAGGACGTTTGTGACTGTGACTCCGGGCTCACTTGGCAGAAACACCCCCTGACCCTCCACCCCATCGCAAAATGTAATGCCCGTGAAAAGGGTAGGTGGACGCAGTGTTATATAGAACATAGTCCTGAGAGCACGATTGAAAATGAAAACTAGATGTAGTATATGGTATAAACTATGCACCAAAAAGTGTGATATAAGATGAACCGGGGCGTGAAATATAATATGCAATACATTGTGCGCAATGACAGATTCATTGGAGAGCACGAGATAGCACAGGCACTAGCGCGTGCTATGCGATATGCGCCTTGGAGTGTAATATGCACAGGGCAGTGTTGTGTAACATAACTAGTCTCTAAAGTTGTAATATAAAATATGTGCTGGGGAGTGTAACGTTGCATATGCACTGTGACATAGATATGGATCCCAGATTGTAATATGTATGGCATAGCGCTGTACGTTATAACATACACATCGAGGAAGGCACGTTAGATGGGGCAATATAACCCCTGCGAAGGCAAGTGTGGCATGACATATTCACGGGGTGGTGTTACAGTGCACATGGGCTAGAGAGGGTCATAGCATACGCACTACCTGGTGGAATACAACACAGAGGTGTGAGGCAATCGGCGGGCACTGGTGGGTGTAACACAGCATTGGGCTCAGCCAGAAGCACGCTGTGACTCTCAAGTGAGGTTTGTCTTCTTTCCAGAGAGTAAAATAAAAAGTATTACACATCCGGCGGTGGATGTGTTTTTTATTAACCGTGAGGGGGGTTTCTTGCATAGTTTGGTCGAATTTTTGTCGAATCCCCTTTGAATGGCTTGGTGTGCGTGTATATTAAATGTGCCCGTCAATAGCTACCCATGTTTGTATAAATAAATGACAAGGGTGTCTACTTGGAGAGTACCCACCGGCGGGGGCGCCGGGATTAGGCACGGTAGGGCGTCAGACACGTCAGAGCTTCACTAGCGGTGTAAATACATTCCATATGGATTCATTCTATGCATAGTCGCCTTTTAATGAATATCACGCAAATCGTCATGGTGATAGGTACATATGGTTTGTCCAGCATATCCTAGGTGTTTCTATAAATATATATATTTTTAAAATAATAAAAAACAAAGGCCGGCCCCGGGGGATGGGGTCCCCGGAGCCATAAGTGGCCTGAGGAGGGGGGCAACGCAGCCCCCTCCTAAAGAATTTATATTAAAAAAAGGCCATGACCCGGGGGTTGGGATTTCCAGGGCCGATTAAGGCCTTGGGAGGGCCAAATTTATTTTTTTCAACAAAAAAAATTAGGGTGCAGGCCCTGGGGGATGGGGTCCCCAGGGCCAGTAAATTAGAAAAAGAAGGGGGGCCACACAGCCCTCCTTCTTAAAAAAATTAAACAAATAAAAGACCGGCATCGCGCTGGAGGCCACGCCCCCTCCTTGCAGCACTCTGCAAACGCGCCCCCTGGCCAGTTGTAAGTTGGGGAATTAATTCCCCTTCAATACTGAGGGTCCCTGAGGGCCAACTAGCCCAACAGGTATCTCCAGTGTGCGCCAGTGAGCTGCGTTGGGACCTAGGGACCCTTAGGATTCAAGGGGACTTAATCTCTCAACTTAGAACGGCCACAAGGCGCGTTTGCACAGTGGTGAAGGGAGGGGACGGGGCCTGAGGTGACGTGTGCAAACACGCCCTGTGGCACGTTTTAAGTTGGGGAAATAATTCCCTTTCAATCCTGAGGGACCCTGGGGGCCAACTAGCCCACCAGGTGCTTCCAGTAAGTGCCACTGCTCTGCGTTGCAGAGAGGTGGTGCAGGCCGTGCCCCTTTTTACACTTCTCTGCAATGGCGCTTACTGGACGTACCTAGTGGGCTATTTTGCCCCTAGGGATCCTCAGGATTCAAGGGGACTTAATCTCCCAACTTAAAAAACGGCCACAGGGCATGTTTACACAGTGGGGAAGGAAGGGGACGGGGCCTGAGGTGACGTGTGCAAACACGCCCTATGGCGCGTTTTAAGTTGGGGAAATAATTCCCCTTCAATCCTGAGGGCCCCTGTGGGCAAACTAGCCCACCAGGTGCTTCCAGTAAGCGCCACTGAGCTGCGTTGCAGAGAGGTGGTCCAGGCCGTGCCACTTTTTACACCTCTCTGCAACGCAGCTCTGTGGCGCATACTGGAGGTACCTAGTGGGCTAGTTGGACCCTAGGGACCCTCAGGATTCAAATGAACTTAATCCTCCAACTAAAAACGGCCACAGGGCGTGTTTACACAGTGGTGAAGGGAGGGGACGGGGCCTGAGGTGACGTGTGCAAACACGCCCTGTGGCGCGTATTAAGAGGTAGTTCTAATCCCCTGCCCTATTATATACTAGGGGCTTACAGAGGAGGTCATGCTGATCACAGGGGGACCCCAACACATAGTGTTCCCTAGTGTATGTAGGTGTTTTCACTGTATTCTGAGTGTCTTTTAACACAGCACTGGTTCTAGGACTGGTTAGTCAGACTCAGTTACCACCAGTATCCGTCTGAAAAAGTTGAGGCTACAGGATGATTTTGCAACAAGGCTTCTTTCTGCTCTTCTGTTTGTTCTTTCTGCACGTTATCCTTCTTCCTGCACTTTTCTTCATCTTTGAGGACTTCTGTTGCTTCTTTCTGCATTTCTTTTTTTTCTTTCTGTGTGTTTTTTCTTCTTTCTTCACATGTCCTATCTCTGTAGGCATAGTTAGAAATTAGCATTTAAAAAACCTTTGAAATTCACTGAAAAAACCATAGGTTTCAGGCACGTTATAGTTAGGAATTAGCATTTAAAAAACCTTAGAAATTCACTGAAAAAACCATAGGTTTCAGGGGCGTTATAGTTAGCTGGACTTTTCACTCGTACAAAACCATTGAAATTCCCCCGTTATAGTTAGTTCAGCTAACTATAACTCGCGCGCCCACAATGCACTGCTGATGACGTCACATATTACATCACTCATGACATGGTCAGTGACATCACTCATGACATCACTGATGACATCTCAAATGACATCACTAATGACATCACTGATGACATCCTCCTTGTGAAAGAGTGGCAGACCTCCTCTTCCCCTAATATATCCTTTGATACACACATTCAAAAATAGAAACTACAATGTTCAAAACAATGGACTTACCAATACCAGTTACAACAACCTATTCAGTAATTCTAAGATCCACATACACATCCACTCATTCACCAACAGTCCTATACAGTCACCCATACATGTACTCACTCATCATATGTACTCACACACCTATACATCCTGTTACACAACGCCACTCATCCATAGAGTTACTCACACACATAGACACTCATGCTAATAAAGAATCAAACATCCATTTACTTGCATATACAGTTATACACACACCACCACACTTACTTCTACAGAAACTTACACATACTTAGCCTTATAAACAATCACTTATAGAAACACATACTTATTCATACAGGAACTCTTTCAATCTCTCACTCTCACATATACTCACTTATATACACCAATAGTCACATATACTAGTTTAAAACATGTGTAGTTACTCATAAAGACACTATTGAGACAGTCATTCACTCACTAACACACCCATGCACACACTCATCCACCCATACAGTCCTGCACACATGCTGTCTTCAACACATACAAACAGTGAGTCACTCATTCATGCACCTATGCACTACGTAATACCCCCCACCGAACCATACAGACACTCATACTGATACTCAAAAAACCAACTAGTAATAACCTATATAGACACTCATGTAGCTACTCACCAACCCATGCAGGCACTTAAACACAAAGTGAGAGACTGATACAGATATTTCACATTTAAACATTACTCACTAAGCCATGTATTCACTAAGATACACTTAATCAGTCAGTTATACAATCAATTTTTCAAAAACAAATCATCCATTTAGACACTTATATACCCATTTATTCTTCCATCGACCTTGAGATATACATATATAAAACATATGTAATTTTCAGAAAAACACACATTCACTGGATGATGTCATCAGTGATGTCATTTGAGATGTCATCAGTGATGTCATGAGTGATGTCACTGACCATGTCATGAGTGATGTAATATGTGACGTCATCAGCAGTGCATTGCGGGCGCGCGAGTTATAGTTAGCTGAACTAACTATAATGGGGGAATTTCAATGGTTTTGTACGAGTGAAAAGTCCAGCTAACTATAACGCCCCTGAAACCTATGTTTTTTTCAGTGTATATATATATATTTTTTTTTTGATGGACTTCTTTCTTCTGCAGTGCATCTTCATGATAAGGAGGGAAACCTCTGAGCCTGGTTTGCAGCCACATCCTTTGGGTCAATTTTTCTGTCGGCGGGTACTTGCACTCTTGCTGCTGTCCTTTACTCCTTCCCATCGCTGCATAATTGGATGGACCGAGTACAGTGATTAGGCTCACTAGGCAGCTACACTGGAGCAGGTTTATTTCCTGTGATTATTACTTAAATCCTTTACCATACCTTTCATTGCAATAATCTTCCCTGTCAACGAATCAATAGTCTGTATAACAGCTCCCCTCTTTTACTGGTGCTCTGGCTGGGGTCTGGTGAGTTTCTCTAATAGACAATCTACCAGGCACCACCACCTGTTGTTCATCCTCATGATTCTGCAGAGATGTAAGTCTATTTTGACAAATTATAGTAGGAACTAAATGTCTGTGAGCAGCACTAAGAGGATTCCAAGATTTAACATTTAATGAGGAATTAGATGCTGCAGTTGATAGGAGGGTTTATCTCAGCTGTGCAAGACTCCTACCTTGTTTGCACTTTAATGTTTAAAGAATAACCTTAGCGGCAACTTTGGGGCTAATATTATCTCTGTCAAATTTTAATTAAAACCCGACCTCTTCTGTAAGGCCGTCTATCTCCTTTAACTTGCAATTTTCAGCCGAATGCTGTGTTATTTTCTTTATTTTTACCGCCCTCTGTAGGCTCTCAGATGCTTTTCTTTTCCCCATTATTGGTATAATTACTAGGGTATTCTTAAAACATACTACAATGAAAAATACCCAGAAATAACGAACCTATAGTAATAATAACAAAAAGCATTAAGTAACCCGCACCACACAAAATACACTACAGGCAAGTTTTATAAAAGGAAATCTTACAAATTATATATATATATATGGTACCAGCCACTTGGTGCTACACTAGTTGTTTGAGCAAAGTAAAAGCGACATTTGGGTATTTATTTATTTTATTTTAAAGGTTTTATATAGCGCTGGCTAGACCCGAGGGTATCAGAGCGCTTTACAAGGGCTGGCTGATACAAAAGTTACAAAGTAAACATTTGAATGCAGAGATAAAAAATATAACACAGTTATAGCATTATAAACGTTGCAAATCTTGCAGGTGGTCATACATAAAGAAAACCATTTAGCAATGACAAGAGTTGGGTAATAAAACAATTGAGGATGGTAGGAGGTGAGGGGGTGGAAGATGAGAAGGTGGGGGTTGAGCTAAGGAGGATGATGGAAGAGGTGATAAAAAGAAGGGGAGAGGGGTAACTGCAAAGAAAATAGAGGGGGAGGTAGTAAATTAGGTATGAATGAGAAGAGGGGGGGTGGAACGGGCAATCGGTCAAGGGAGCCTCGTCAAGTCAGGGTTGGATTATGATCTGTGTTGGGTGAACAGGCTTAAGGCCCCCAGAATCTGTTGAGAAGATGCAGCTTGAGTTTTTTTTTGAAGCTGTTGTAGGAGGGATTGCAACGTAGGACTTTAGGGAGAGAGTTCCAGATGGTAGGCGCAATTCCGGAGAAAGAGCGTGACTGCGTAGATTTCTTGTTTAGCAAGGGCGGCACTAGGGTGAGGGCGTTGATGCTCCTCATTGCTCTAGAGCAGCTAGCTTTATGGAGTTTATCGGAGAGATACAATGGGGTGTGTTGATGGACGGCTTTGTGCGTAATGCAAGCGGTCTTATAGCTGGATCAGCCATCGACGGGAAGCCATTTAAGACCCTTGATAACAGAGTAGATATGATCAAACCGCTTACAATCGGAAATAAGTCTGGCCGCAAGGTTAAGGACCGATTTGATTGGGTCTAGGTGGACTTTCGGCGCACCAGCAAGCATGGCATTACCATAGTCCAATCTAGACAGAACTAGTGATTGCACAACTAGTTTAAAGTTATCAGTGGGAATGAAGGGTTTAAGGGGCATATTATCAAGCACGGCGTTAAAATTATCGCCGCTTTAGCGGCAGAAAACTGTCGCTAAAGCGGCGAAAATGGGCTTGATAATATGCCGCAGACAATTCCAATAGAAGCCCATGTTGACACCAGAACATGGGCTTCTATGGGAATTCTCAAGGGCATATTATCAAGCCCATTATCGCAGCTTTAGTGGCAGTTTTCTGCCGCTAAAGCGGCAATACTTTTAATGCCGTTTCTTGATAATATGCCCCTAATTTTCTTGAGGTTTTGGAGAATGAAGAGAGCTCCTTTCGATGCGTTTTTTATGTGAGGAATAAGACTGAGGTTTTGGTCAATGCTTATTCCAAGGGATTTAACTGCAAAAGAGTGCAGTTGAGAGCTTTGAGGTCAGGGATCCAGTGATGGATGGGTAGCCTGTTGTTTTTGGGAGAGAAAAGAATGATTTCAGTTTTTTTAGGGTTGAGTTTGAGGTGATTGTGATGGAACCAGCATTGAATTTTAGTTAGGGTATCATTGAGGTGTAGAATGTCCGCGTGAGATTTAATCTTATAGTAAAGTTGGGTATCATCCGCATAAAGGTGGAAATTAATTCTTGTTTGTTTGAGAATGAGGGTGAGGGGTTCCATGAAGAGGTTGGATAGAGCAGGAGACAGTATCGAACCCTGAGGGGTACCCAAGGAGGTGGGCATATGTTTAATTTGTTGGGTTCGGTGTTGGAAGAAGGAGGTAAACCATTTGACGACAGGACCATTGAAGCCAAAACGATCTTTGAGCGTGTTGAGTAAGGCGGAGTGGTTAACAGTATCAAAGGCAGCAGAGAGGTCAAGGAGAATGAGAAGGGAGGTCTCCCCCTTGTCGAGGGAGTGGTGGATGTCATCCATAATGTTGAGCATGGCAGTTTCTGTACTGCAGCCCTTTCTAAAGCCTGACTGTAATGGGTCCAAAAGGTTGAAAGAGTCGATGTGTTTGTCCAGTTAGAGCTGGGTGCATTTTTCAAGGGCCTTAGAAAGAAGAGGCAGGTTGGAGATGGATCACAGATTGTTGAGGTCATTAGGATCTGCTATAGTATTTTTGAGGGTGGGGGTGATTTGCCCCATTTGGAGGGAAGCAGGGACACAGCCAGAGGTCAAGGAGGCATTGATGATGGTAGTCCAAAGTGGGGCAATGATGTATTTTAAATCTTTAACAAGGTTAGTGGGGAGATGGTCCCTGGTATGAGAGGAAGGTTTAAGCTTAGTGATGATGTTGAGGACATCATTCTCCGTAACTGGGCAGAAGTTATGCCAAGATGCATTATTTTTGAGCTGGGGGTTGGCGGAGTAGGGTTTGGGCGAGACAACAGTGAGGGGGAGAGGAAACACGTCTGGAGAAGGAGTAGGGACGAGATGGGGTTTGGCGGAAATGTTGTAGGCGGGTGAAGAGCAATGTGGAGGGGGGGGTTAAGGCAAAGGACTGGTCAATCTTGGCGATTTTTTCCGAGAAGAAGTTCGCAATTTCTTTGCATCTCTCACTAGTTGCAATCATTTTAGGTGGTGCAGAAGCTGTTTGGTTTTTAATAATGCTGAAAAGTTCCTTGGGTCTATTTTTCGCCCGGTCAAGTTGGGCTTAGAAGAAGGCGGCCTTTTCTTTAAGGGTGTGTTTTTTGTAATAAGCCCTTGCAGTTCTAAGGAGAGCAAGATTAGAGGGTGAAGGGTGTTGTCTCCATGTACGTTCGGTCAGCCTAAGGGAGCGTCTCTCATTGTTAAGATCGGCATTAAACCAGGATTTAGCGGGGTTATTTTTTTGAAGTTTTAATTTGGCTGGGGCTATTTGGTCCAGGACTTCGATGATGGATTTGTTGTAATGTTCGGTAAGGTCGTTTGCATTTTGGGAGGGAGGGGTAAGCTGAAGTTGTGCTTTGATCTTAGTCTCTAGCTTGCCTGGAGGAATAAGGTGAAGATTTCTAGTTAATTTACTGTGATTGATGCTTTTGTGGGTGGGGGAAGACGTGGCACTGGAGGTCGTGAAGAGGATAAGGTGATGGTCAGACCAATCAATGGGTACAATGCGGGAGAGGGAAGCCAAATCTTTGCTTGTAACAACAGCGTCAAGCGTTGCTCCTTTAAAATGTGTTGGTGCCTGGCAGAGTTGTATCAAGTCATTAATGTCGAGGAGGTCATTGAGGAGGTTTACCGCAGAATCATCAAGAATCAGTTTGCAATTAAAAAGGATTTGCGAAATGTATAAAAATGTCAAGGATACACAATCATACCCAATGAAAAGTAAAGCCAAGAGGGATAGTCCGCAACAGAGAAATTGGCACTCAGCACTTTAGCCCGAGCCCCTGCCCTGAATCGCAAGCACCCAGCACTTTCCACACGGTCCCTGGAGGGACGATAAAGCGACGGCGGCGGTCCCGCAGCACGGGAGACCGCAACAGAGAAATTGGCACTCAGCACTTTAGCCCGAGCCCCTGCCCTGAATCGCAAGCACCCAGCACTTTCCACGCGGTCCCTGGAGGGACGATAAAGCGACGGCGGCGGTCCCGCAGCGCGGGACGTGCGCGGGCGTGCCCGGGCGAAGACCGGGCCAAGACGGGCCCATCTTAGCCCGTCATAGACCGAAGTAGACTGGACTGGGCCACGGCATTTGAGCCTGTAAGGTACTGTGGTAGTGGGTTATTGCTGTCATTACTGTTTGATATTGTGCTCTTTGTTCTTGACGATTTGACTATACCCGGTCGTCTAGCTGTATCCTGCATCCACGGAAGTAGACCCACACCATTAAGGTCAAACTGTGTAATTATGGGCAAAAGAAAGGCACAAACTGCTCCTCAAAATATTAACAACAGGCAGCCTAATACACAAACGCGCTCACGCCAGACACTACTCACTTACTTGAGAGGGGCAGTGGGAGTAATCGAGCAGCAGATTCTAACTGTAGAGGAGTCATTGAGCACGGCTAATTTAGAGCTGGTTACAAACCCAATAACTGATAACAGTACACAGGGGTGCCTTCATTTACCAATTGAAAGTTCGCCATTAAAAACTAATGGGCCTAGTGTGCATATATCAGGTCATATTACAGGAAGTGACCATGATCAGGAAGGACAACCACCTCCCAAGCGAGCCAGAAATCCTGCTTCCATCCCTAAAACAACGGGGACCCTAGGTGCACTACCGGCGATACCTCAACTTAAAACACGAAAAAAGGTCTACAAAAAGTGTTTATCGCTAGTCTCGCAGAAACCAGGGGATAGGGGTAAACATGTAGGCACCCCGAACACTCATATTGAAAAGGAGGTGACGAAGACTAACGATAAACTGGATTCCCTGGATATCTATATTAGAGCAACACTAGATAACTTATCAAGCAGAATTGGGAAGCTGGAAGATCTAGTACTTGCCAGTCTTAGCAAAACACAGCAACTTTTCGAGGATTTATTAGATGTGCATAAGCACAAGAAAGTATCAAGTGACAATAGAGAGAATTGTCAAACTGCTGGTATATTACCCATCAGTAATAATGAACAGACCAGAGGCTTATTACGTAGACCAGAGAACAACTTTACCTCCAATCAAGAGGCCCATCTTAGTACTCACCCTCTAGCCCCGCCCATATCTATAAAGCCCCCTGGCTCCAATCTTAGCTCTATTAGCATTGGGCAGGGCATTGAAGGTGATCAATGAAACAACAATCCGGATCTACCGCCCGCAGCCACCCCCTACGTAGTCGTACTAACAAACGTACCGAGTCCACAGAAGGGGAGCCCGGAATCATGGGAGAATCTAAGAAATACATCATACACTGGCTAGGCTCTAGGACAGGACTCCCAGATAGGTTTTATGATGACTTTAAGATGGCCAGAAGGGCCCCGTGGATTGGCAATGGCCAGAAGATCATGAGGGGGGACTGTGTGATATTGACATTTAAATCTCCAAAATTAGTCCGTGAAATACTGAACAGAGCTGGGTCTCGTACCATCTTTACCCAGGGCATTAACCTGGTACCATTAGGCTTTTTTTACCACCCAGAAAGTATTAATAAATTTACCCACTCCAGGGAAGTACCAACCCCGGGTCCTACGAGTCAGTTCAATGTCCCTGTTCATAACCGATTTGAAACATTCTCTAACCTTGACCTAGTTGATTGACATCAAATGGGGGAACCTTGCTGTACAGTTACAACTAACACTATGGATCGGGCGCCCAGTATGAGTCATCTTGACCTGCCACTTATTAATATATTAGACAAGCCTCTTGAACCGAAAAGAACCGGCCCAGAGCGGGACACGGTGGGCACCAGCACACTGGAGGGAATCCCTAGCCCAACACAAAATATCTGTTACTCTCAGCCATATGTTCAAAATGCTGGGATAAATGACACTGGAAGAGACCCAGAGGATAGGAGCCAAATACTATTCTGGAGCATTGCAGGATTAAAATCCAAGGAAGATGATACTCTGTGGATTGAGTTTATTAACAATTTTAACATTATTAATCTACAAGAAACTTGGATGAAAGATCCTCTACACATCAGTGGTTACAAAACATTCCACACGCCAGCTATTGCAGCTTCATCTGGCAGAGCCAAGGGTGGGGCTGTGCACATATGTTTCACACTATCTCATTGTTGGAAAAATTGAATTTATAACCACTGAACCTCGTTATCATATAGTGATCTTTCACGTGGATAGAACTTTTTGTTTGGTAATTGTGAACTTTTATAACAATTTGATACCTGCTCTGGTTACAGACACTCTGAGATCACTGAGCTGTTCTATACACACTTTAATTACCCGATTAAAGAAGGAGGTCTTTGTGATTTGGGGTTGGGATTTTAACTCCCTCGTTTGTAAATATACTGGTGAAGATGTCTGTGGACTAACGTACGGAAATGGGGAAAGCTTTGTTCATTTTCCGCACACATTATATGGGGACTCCTTGAATGACATAATGTTCACTTTTGATTTAGGGTTTGCTAATAGTTTATGTTCCCCCACGATTCCTTTTACCCCTACTTTTAATGCACGAGGTTCAACATCTACAATAGATTTTATTCTATCCTCATGCAGATATTCCCCCTGTATCAATAACTTTATGACACATGAGATAGCCCTAAGTGGTCACTTCCCCCTTAGCGTAGACGTGACCATGCTCAAACAGAGCACAAATGCTAGACTAATAGCCGCTGACAATGTTAACCATATTGTTGGGATTAGGCAAAATGGCTTTGCACTAAAATGGGCCAATGTAGACACTAATGAACTCATTCTAAAAATTGTTCTTAATTGCAAAAGCATGCTTTTGACATGCTTAAATGAAAGTACATCTAGCAAGGAGATTAGGGAAAATTTCCTGGCTATTTCAAAATATATAAATAAGTCACTTTTTGTCAAAAAGACCAGGACCTCGACAAGAAAACAAGGGTGGTTTAATGCTGAATGCAGAAAAGCATACACTAACCTTAAAAACTATATTCATGCCCCCGACAAAAATACTGAACATATCAGGGAGGCAAGACGCAATTATAAAACTGCCCTTAAAGATAGTAAGTCTATCCTAAAACAAAATACATGGCGGGCTCTACGCGATGCTGCTGATAGCCGCGATTTTTCTGCCTTTTGGAAAGTGGTGAATTCCCCTTTCATGGCAAATAAGGAAATGGCAGTTATGGAGATTGCCATCTCCGAACCTGAATGGGTAAAACATTATTCTAATTTATATAAAAACCCGATTTTAGAGGACCAACATTGCTCATTTAATACAGCGGGTACATTACATGATTATAAAATGAACTTTACCCTAAACGAGATTACTGTAGCAATTAATTCTAGCCCCTGCTGGTAAAGCCCCAGGCCCAGATGGTATTCCCGTGAACCTTTTTAAACCAAACGTGGCATTATGGGGTCCACTTCTAACTCAGGTCTCTAATGCATGTAACAACAGTGGTTTTTTACCAACTTGGTACGAATCTGTGATCCTACCAATTTTTAAGAAGGGAGACAGATCGAACCCAGCTTGCTACCGCCCGATATCGCTGCTGGATTCCACTGCTAAGATTATCGGGCGGGTTTTATTGAACAGACTGCAGATCTGGGCTGATGAACAAGATATCATTAGCGACCTACAATATGGGTTCCGTGAGGGTCTGGGCACAGTTGAACAGGGATTAAATCTGCATATTTTAATGGACAGGTATATAAGGGCAAAAAAGGGCAGACTTTTTATGACTTTTGTGGATTTGACGGCAGCTTTCGACTGTGTTATACATGATAAGCTGTGGGTGATTTTAGAAGGGCTGGGTGTAGACTTATTAATTATCACTTTTTTAAGGGAACTTTATTCTGGAGCAAGGGCAAAGGTGAGATATGGGAGGGGTGGAGAATGCATGAGCCACTTTGGAATTGGGAGAGGGGTGCGGCAGGACTGTGTCCTTGCCCCATTTCTCTTCACTTTGTATATAAATGGTCTGGAATCTATTTTAATTAAAGAGTGCAGGGACCTACCCAACGCGGGCAAGCGACCTATCCCTGCACTCTTGTATGCAGATGATGCAGTCTTAATGGCCCGCACACCACTTGCACTTCAAGGGGTTGTTAATTCATTTACTAGCTTTATGTCCAATTTGGGACTCTCAATAAACTGCTCCAAAACGTACACAATGAATTGTGGGGCAGGGACAAACAAGAGGGTCAAAACTGTATATATTAACGCCAGTCCAATAGAGCACACTAAAACATTTTCTTATTTAGGGATTTTGTTCGACAGGACAGGGAGCTGGACCGAGGCGATTAAAACTAGGCGCCTGTTGTTTGCTAGGGCATTAGCGGCCCTGTCAAACTTCACCCGCAAGCTGGGTAAGCGCCCACCGGTTGAACTTTTATACATCTACAAGGTCAAATGTGTGTCTATTGCTACATATGGAGTGGGTGTATGGGGCTACGCAGACATAAAGGTCTGCAGACCGTGGAAAACATGTTTTTGAAGTTTCTTCTGGCAGTGCCCCAAAGCAGCTCAAATTATATATCCCATATGGAACTGGGTATTCCATATCTAGAAGACATCATTAAGACCCAACCTGTTCTTCTTTGCCACAGAATTTGGCTGTCAGATGAAACTGGTTTTAACCGCTACTTACTGACTGACGTATTGAAGTCTGAGGGTGTTAAATCTATTAGGTGGCTGGAGTACGTGAAAAGGTTTTTGTCAGACATAGGTCATCCTGAATACTACACAAATCCCAGTTTGATGCGTAGCATATCCAGGAAAGACCTCAAGGCTTGTTGTATGGACTTTTTGGGCGAAAACAGAACAGCTATAGAGATGAGAAGACCGACGGTCCAAGCCCACTATTTAACCCTGCCGTCACCCACTATTCAATTATATTTATCTCTAATTGTTTATGACTTTGACCATTTTTTGCTGACCCGTTTTAGATTTAATATTTTATTTAGTTTTCCAGTGATGAACGATTGGACTAGAGACTTGTGTAAATGTCCTTGTGATGGCGCCTCATTACAATCCACTATCCACATAATGTTCTTTTGTAAATATTACGATGTATTAAGAAAGAGATGGATTACTCCAGTTTTAAAGAGCTTTGGTTTGAGACGTTGCCGCCCGGCTCTTTTAGCATTGCAATTTTTAGGGAACGAATTTGTTATTGCATCTGTCACTCTATTCCTTAAAAATGCTTTTAGATGCCGGAAATCAATGCTAATGTGACCTGCAAATTAGCATTGTGCTGACCAGGAATTTACTGTTTTAAAAACTGTTTTAATACTGTGCTTTGATGGTTATTGTATCTTATAACCGAATAAAGTTATGATGATTGATAGTCCTGCCCTGCCGCTTCCTGTCAATGATGGGCCCGGCCTTGGCCAGGGCTGTGTCCCACACAGCAGGCTGAGAAAACACACGTTATGCTGTTCACATGGTGATTGGAAGAGCACTTCTCCCACAGCAGCCCAGCACACAGTCCTTCATTACAGCCTATATTTTTCACATGTGAGGTGGTATTTTATTGTGTTATGTTTTGACTTTACTACTGTTTTGCCACTGCATTCATACTTTACACAATATCATACGTTAAGCCTGTCTGCTCAGTTGCCTAGCTACCAGGGGCTGAAGCTCAGATTAATTTAGTGACTTGAGAGTTCACCCTGACAAGGATGGTGGTCATTACTCAGCCTCCTTGACTAATAATCCAATTTCTTATCTAGACGAACAGCCAGAATATTGACTCAAATTAGAAAACAACTCACAAATTGAGGTTTAAAAGTGCCAGGAAGAGAAAAATGTGTCGGTAATCAAACAGTCTATATTTACCAGAGCGGTATGTTGAAGGACAAAAAAAAAGACATCCATCTGGTTTGACAGGAGTTTCACATTTCATAAAGCGAAGAAACCCCACATTCTTGTGAACAATCCAAAATGTTTTTTCGTGCTTTGCCCCTCAATATAGTTGGGCCAAAGAGAAAATGACTGCCAACGGTAATCTATCAGAATGTACTATTGTTTTGGAAAGGAAGAGTAGCAGAGGAGAACACTGCAGGAGAGAGGACTACAGGATTCAGGACTCCACTGAGAGAGGATTGGACGGCTGACAATTGCTGATGGGTCTGTCCCTGTGGCAAGTAAGTGGCAGCATTACACCCGGATGTTGTCAGGAACTTTAGCAAATGCTGCTTCCTGTTTTGCGTCATAGGTGCCTGAATGAAAAAAGTGAGCGAAGGTACTGGTGCTAAAAGTTTTCAAATCTGATGAAATAACAGTTTTGAGAGTAGGCCGATATAGAACAGATTTACGCTACAATTATTCATACTGATGCTCTATTGGTAATTGTTTACCTAAGAAAGGTGGCCTTACTAACCTAAAAATAATGCATTTCTCCAACTTACCATAGAGACGATGCTACACGAGGAGCGAAAAAAGACCATAAAAATGATGACGATGCCCACTCAGGGACTTTGAGAAAGTAAACCTATCCAGATAGACTACAACCTGTGCATCAACAATATCTAGCAGAATTTCATTGTAGAAGCGTGGCCAGATCATTACCTAATGCATACGGCAAGACTAGGGGCCATATGTAGGAAGCCAAATACCGGTCGGTAACGGACGATTTTCGGTAAATATCCCGTTACCGACCGGTATTTAGGCATTTGCTATGTAGGGGGCATATTTCAGGATTCGGTAATTTACCGAATCGGTAAAATTACCGAATCGGTGAAATTACCGATTCGGTAAATACCGAATCCTGAAATGAGATGTAGGAAACACTCTAATGAGTGTTGTGTAGGAATTAGAATTCGGTATTTATCACCAAATATAGGTTGGTGATAAATACCGAATACATTGCAAAAAGCAATATTTTGCTGAAATAAGAGTGCCATGTGGCAGACATACATGCCCTTAGGGCATGTATGTCCGCCACATGTGCACACATGCAGGAATCAGGGGTGCAACAGGGTGTCAATGTGACACCCTGCCACCCTTGAATGTGCTCCCCCCATTACCGAATCGGTATTTACCGATTCGGTAATGAGGCATACCTTCCCATTGATTCCTATGGGCCTCCAGGCCCATAGGAATCAATGGGAAGGTATGCCTCATTACCGAATCGGTAAATACCGATTCGGTAATTACCGAATTTCTCCGATTCGGTAACATTTACCGAATTATTACCTACATACAATTTACCGATTCTTAAATACCGAATCGGTAAAATTCGGTATTTAAGAATCGGTAAATTGTATGCCACCTACATATGGCCCTAGATAACGGTAAAACCCATGTTTGATGTTTAGTGATGTTTTCCATTAATTACCTTCCCTTACCCTTAGTAAGTGAAATGTGAAATCTTGTGCAAATGGAAGGATCGAAAATCACAAAGGTTCTGTTTGCACATGTTCTAATTGGCTACCAATCATTCTTAACGGGCAAATCAGTCACCCGCTAATCTGCAAACCGCGACGAATGGAAAATTTGCAGGTGCACATTTTGTACCGTTTTTTGGTGGCCCAGTTGTAATTTGATCAAGAAGTGGACTAGCCAGAGTTAGAGACAGACTTGGAGATTGAAAGGCACTGTAGGACTGCTAGAATCACCCTTGCTTTGCTATAAGAAAAAGCCCCTCGTCACAGAGTGGCATTTACATACATAAGTGCGTATTTTGCTAAGGCTGTCAGACACTTTGAAATCCAGGAATGAGTCAGAAATATGAAACCACAAGAAGAAGGTGAAAAGTATTTGGGACGCACATCTAAGTCCTGAGTGAACAGTTAAGGAAGTAGTTGACACTTCTTAAATAGGAACTGCATCAAGATGTGCTCAATTTACAGTGTTTTTACAAATGTAAGCTATGTGGCGCTCTGAAACTCTACCAATGCACTTTATTCCTGACCAGGTCAGCTCCACTATCATGCCTTTTCTACACAAGTGCTGAAGTACATGTAGAGCCCTGGCACTAAGCCTCGTTTTTCTAACTGCAGCACAATACAGCACCCTCTGCTTTTCAAGGATTGTATCCGTCCCCATCTCTGACAGTGTCCATTCGACCCAGCAACACCCTACTCAATCCTACTGATAGGACTTTCATGAAGCTTTAAAAGTGCTCCCCATTCCTAACCATCAGCACTCTAGTATTCCACCCCTTCAGAGATCTAAATAAAGCTGCTTTGATACATTGTCCTGGTTATTGAGCAACATGCCTTGTCAAGCCTCTGGTGAGATGCACAAAGAGCCCTACAATGCCTTAAAGGCAGTGCAGTTTGTGGAATACATAATTAGTATACATTGGAAGTAGCTAGGTTTTAGATGCATAGCACATTGGTGCAAAGTGTGTACATGTGGGTGGATAAAGAAACAGTTGTTCCTGACAGAGAAGCTGGGCAGAGAAAAAGTGGCTGAGCCAAAACCTCACAGGTTGTTGCGTGTGAATGCTGGTGAAGGGTGGACGTGTGTATCCTTTGCACAGAAAGGTTTAGCAACAGTAACTCTCATGCGCAGTTACTTCAGAGGTGACTCCTTTCCTGGCTCTGTCACTTGACATATCACATAGCAACTCTCCAGGGCACAGTCTCTGGAACTTTGGAGGGCACTTAATTGTTGCCACAATACTTTTACAGAGTGATGGTGCAATCATAAAAAAATCAATTAATGTTGCTGTGCCACAGAATATATTGTAGCTTAATGTGTCAGTGAGTGTCAGAATATGTTCTTTATAGTTGCTGAATGAGAGAACTATTGTTCTTGAAATGGTAATTATTCTTATAATTTTGAAGGAAAGATATTTTTTATCACAGTAACTCACACTGTCGAATAAGTACTAATTTGTCTATGGTACAGTCATTTTCTGCAGGACACAATGTGGCACTCGTGCTTGCATGATACTTTTGCTTATAACCTGTGGGTCACAAGTAGGAATCTGACTCTGAAGGGTCAGAATGGAAGATGAAGAAAATAAGGTAAGGGGATGAAGGGTGTGTGATGCAAGTGGTGTGCGACAGTAGCTACCTAAGGGTAGATAGTGGGGGCCCCTCCCATACATTTGTATGGGGTTGGAGGTCTCTTCGTGCTTTCTTACGACCCTGAGACCAAAGGAATATGTCTGGGAGCAAGCATTGCTGTTTTTATTTTTTTGCAGAACATTAAAAGCTCTCAGATTCTTCTGCCTGTTACATGCTCCCTTTCTGTCTCTTAAATGCTTAGCAACGAGCAAATGAAACGGAATTTCTGAAGTACTCCCGTGGGTGAAAAATAGCTCAAAACAGGGAGCAATATATTTAATGTCTAATAGTTTTTTACATCCTTTGTTGACATGTTTTCCAATCAAAGTTAAACTCTGGAAAAAAACAGACATACCTCATTAATTTCTTCTACTAAGTCTATCTTTGTTAAGCACCCTTGAGAAATTGTGAATAATGTTCGCCTGTTGTCAGAATCCACAGACATCAGATTTCTTTTCTGTGCAATTATTCAAGAGACTTTCTCTGAGTTGTTGATTCTGGTTTAGGGTAGGAAGAGAATTGACACCAGTTGCGTTCACTGTGCCGAGACTTTGACAAATAATATCTTGTTGATACTGTTTAAGTGTAAGAGCTTTTTCAAGTTTGATTGAAAGATTATATTAGCTAATTAAGACACACAAAACACACTGTCGTCAAATTGCCCGGAGGATTTCCGAATAATTTGCAGTATGTTTAGTAATGGCAGTGAATATTTAAGAATATTTTACTGAAGTCAGAATAGTCATTAGGCAGCTTCACATACACTCATCTCACTCCTTAATGATGAACGTTTGTGACAGTGGCTGCTCCTCTGCTAAGGAGGAGAAGCATCGCCCCACTGCTTCAGCTGCAAGCCGAATGCAAAAATAAACTGATAATAACGTTTGTTACTATCATTTTTGTTTTTTACATTCAGCTTGCAGCTGAAGCCGGGGGGAGGGTTCTAGGCTCCCCTCTTATCACAGGGGTAGAAGTGATGGCAGCACCTAAAGTGCGCATGGCGATTTGGCCGGCCGTCTTGGGCCGGCCAAAGCATCATGCACACTTTGCATGTTCTACACACAGGCTACAGGCGTGGAGAACATGCACAGCCTGTCAGCCCCTGTCTGAGCGCCAAACTATGGGATTCTGGGAGGTTGTGTGCTTCCTGCTGTGCAGAGAGGAGGACAGAGAAAGAAGAGGCGGCGATCAGCGGTAAAAAGGCAAATCCTCTTTTTTTAATTATTCCCCCCACTCTCCATTTGACCAGCAAAACCCCCCGCCCTACCACTCCTGGTCGGTAGCAGCTGCTACTGGTCTGTGACTTTGTGTATAAGGGATAGATCTGAACCCAGTTACTGGTAATATAGCTAGAGGAGACACGTTGGTTATGTGGAGAGAGACAGTGCACAAAGAGGGAGACACACCCTTCTCCAGGGCTAATGCATCACTCTTGTGAAGACATCATAGATTCACCAAGCCAGGTTTCAACTTACGTAAGGTATACCCTGCCAGGGGTGTACGGCAGACCCCTGTAGCCCCTGCTTTGCCGGTGTCCCCAACCCTTCTAGGGACCCCAAAACCTTTAGGAGGGCCCGATTCAGCTCAAAGCCAATGTATCTCTGTGAGATATGGAATACACAGGGGCATCTCATCACATTCTGCAGAGGGGCACCTTAATTATTTTGTTCATGCCACTTTACCCAGCCTAACAACCTGGATACCACACAGGAGGGCCAAGAGGTATAAGTGTCTTCACTGTGAAAGTGACACTACTTTCACGGATTTCAGTGGGTCTTATTCTATCAACTCTAGTAGGATAAACAGTTGTCAGATGCAGTCCAATTGAAACTGCAACTCAGAGCTTTTCGGTGGCTACTATACTCCGTTCAGCTTTCCTATGTTATGGAGAGCCATGAAGAGCCACAAAACTAATCATTCAGAACATCCACAGGTAACCATCCTAATCTGACTGCTCCATATGGCAAAAGTAGAAGAGCATCCACTGACTCAGAGGAGTCAATGAACTGTCTGAATGTAGAAAAGAGGTAGAACAGCAGGAACATACTCTAAAATTGAGTGAAAATTAGAATGTGAGACTGTGGTTCAGTCAAGAGATATCCATGAAAAATAAATCACTGGAACTGCCAACAACTGCAATTTCCATTTGAGTTTCACAAAAAGTAGAACTCTCTTCTTTGACACCTAGCAAAGGATGACAAGACTTAGAGGAACAAATCTTTAGAGGGTGGACAATGCAAACTCTTTATACACAGGTCTGTTAAGACAAGACACAGAGGGCCTGATTCACAAAGATAAACTTACACTTTTGTGTAAATTTACAATTTTTTGAAACTCACAAACCAATTTTTCGAGTAGTATCTTTATGACTGCTGAGTCTCCGTGCTTGTGGTGGAGACTCAGCTCATAGAAAATAGGCAGCCGTAAAGATACTACTCATAAAATTGGTTTGTGAATTGCAAAAGTGTAAGTTTGCCTCTGTGAATCAGGCCCAGAGTCATGATTCTACACCAGTCATATTTTTCCCCCACAAAATTCAGGTAAGCATGTGCAATATGAGACACTTAGAGACTGGATAATTGACGATGAAAAATGATTGTGATGAATTTGCATTTCATAATCTTGGGATAATATTTTTGCTTCATGGATATGTAAGTTTAGAATGTATGTGCATCAAGGTTTGAAACTTAATTGAATAATGGCAATTATGTGGTTACTCCACTAGTATACTCTGTGGGAGTACAGATAATTTGTTGTCCTCTGTATTAAGGGCCCGATTGATAGTTATGTGGTCTTACCGCTGTCCCGCCACTGCAGTGTGACTGAGCACTCTGCCTAGCAGTCAGCCTCCCTGCCTGCTGCATTCCGAGTTTCCCGCAGGGCTGGTGGTTTCACTCCGGCGGGTTAATGATGGCACTGCATTTCGCACTTGAAACAAGCCAGATTCGGGGGCGTGGCTAGCAGCCAAGCAAAATGGCCGCATCCTAGAAGAGCTCCATAGCCGAGGGAGCCTTCCTCACGAATCCGTACATAAATCCTGAAGCTAACCATCTCACGCAAGGCGGAGCGTGAATCGGAACATCGGAGGTGTAATTAGCGGCGCTCCGGACCTCCGTGCAACCTGTGGTGGCGGACCTGTGTGTAACGGTGCAGGACAGCCTGCACCTCTGGAAGAAGCCGAGGAGTAGAGTACTCCCTCTACTAGTGGCCGCGAGGACATCGGCGGTGCTGGGCGCAGAGATCCACGAGAGGAGCTGGGACCCGAGCTCTGTGGGTGCCACGATCGGTAATCGGATATATACAGGCCGCGAGACAGCAGCGCATCAAACAGTGGGGCGTAGTGAACCTGACGGCAGGCGCCCGGTGCATCGGTGCTTGGCGCGGGAAAGATTGGCGGAGCCGGCCGAAGTGCCAGACGGGCCTCAGAAGTGCCGGCGCCCCGGGGCCAGATAACGTGGTGAATAACAAGATTGGCTGCGGGGGCCAATACCTAACACACAGGAGAGCCTGGCGACTGCAGGGTGGGCACTTGGCGCTTCAAGGCAGTGGTGCGCTTGGCCTTCACCCTGTGGGACAAGACCCCTCGTGATCAAAGGCCCAGATCAGAGCTTGGCAGAAGGTGGGACACAACGTGGAGTGACGGCGCTGGATAGAGACGCCGAAGGCACATTCCCGCTGACCGGTGAGTGATTACAAAGCAGGCTCCCGCAGTGCAGATTGGCTCCTTCTTAGTGCCCCTGGTGGAACCCGGCACTGAGGTCGGCCTCGCTCCAGATTCCAATATTGGAGGGCCCTGGACACGGGTGACATCTGCGCGTAAACAGTTTGGGAGGTGTGCGGCACACTGGCCCGTGGGCCTGTGGCTTGGTGGGAGCCCCTAGAGCCCTGGGGGTAAACAGCACCCCGTCTGGTCCTCACAAGAAAAGGCTTGCTCTACAGCACGAAACACACTGGCACTGCGACAACAGGGGTGAGGGCGGGGACAGGGGTGAGGGCGGGAAACCCGAAAGCGAGATGTGGTAAATGCGACGGGCAGTGGTGATTAGCGCCCTCCCCTTCTTTCTAGGCCTAGCGGAACCCTTTGCCAGCAATCCAAGATGGGAGGACGAGGTCAGAGAGGTGGAATATCTGGCAAACTGGACAAATATGCATACACAAAAGACCAAGTTGACACCTCACGAGTCACTGAAATCCAAGCTGAGGTTCCTGCACCTCAGAGCCCAGAATCAGTCACGCTGCTGGACGTCATGGCCGCCCTACAACACGTCCAGTCCTCCATTGGCACGATCTCCATGGACATCTCCTTAAAATGGGCAGATTTCTCGAAACTGCCCCAGAGAATCACTGAAGTGGAATCCACGACAAAGACATTATCCACAGACACAACAGAACTACAACGTCAAGTATGGAGGCTGGATGAGGACAATAAGCTAATATTGGCCAAGCAGGACGACCAAGAAGGGCGCTCTAGGCGCAATACCGTCCGTATTATTGGTGTACCAGAAAATGTAGGGGGGGCCTGCTCTGGACCTATATGTGGAGGACCTCATCAAGAACCACTTAAAACCACGGGGACTGTTGCATTTCTTCTCCGTAGAAAGAGCCTATCGTGTACCGGGGGAGGCCGAGGCCGGGTGCCCCCCCAGACCGATACTGGCAAGATTCTTTAACTTCCGGGACTGAGACGCCATTTTGCAGGCAGCCCGAGTAGCCCCGCTGATCCGCCTGGACAACTATACCATCACGCTCTACCCCGACTATACAGGGGCAGTGTCTAAACAGAGATGCGGGTTTTTAGAAGTCAAAAAGGAGCTGTGGGCCAAAGACCTCAAATATGCAATGATATTCCCTGTGAAACTTAGAGTCGAAGCAGAAGGCAAGACCTGGTTCTTTGCCACACCGGGGGAAGCGAGAGATTGGCTGGAAGGATGGCACCCTGCAACGAGATCAGACAAACCGAAAACACAGCAACAGCATCGGATGCACGACACAAACAGGCTACGATCACCTGAATGCAGCGACAAAGGGGACTGATCAACCGCGCACCACTACTTCATGAGCATGTAATCTTTGTGGGACAAGCTGGGGGTCTCTCCCTGGCCAAGGGCTGGCCACAGGTACGAAATGCCTTACGGATTTTAACAAAACTGATAGGGGGCTTCCAGCGTACTTAAGTTCAGGGTGATGCAAGTGGGGCTGGTCATCGATATAGCTACTACTACATCTAGAGGGCTTCCGAGGACTGTGGTTGAGCTCTCACCCCTCACGCAAGTAACTGTTATGGGGACGAAGCGCTCTGCTCAGTTGGGGAGGCAGGCAGTTTGGGGTCCGTCGGGCAGGGAGGCAGGGAGGGAAGTTGGGTGGGGAGTGGGGAGTTGGTGGTGTTACAGTTGGTTGTATATTCAATGTATTATTCACATACAGTCACATGCATGTCTGCTAATAGGTTAACAGGCATATGGAAGAGTCACAAGTCATCTGGAGGGTGGGGGGTGTGCTACTGGGTCCGGAATCAAGGGCGCATACTCCACTGGGCCTGCAGGTTGTTGATAAAGATGACACAATAATCCCGCTATGTATTAGTTTGCTAGTTCTGCCTCCTGATGATGGGGGATAGAAGGGAGAAATCGCTCTCGGTGCTTACCTGAAATGTGAACGGGATGGGGGAGAAAATCAAACGGGGCATAGTCCTACAGTATCTGAAACGCCACGCACCGGATGTAGTGTTATTGCAGGAGACACACTTGGTGGGGAGCAAGAGCAAGGCCCTAATGAGGTGGGGATGCAAACTCCTGGTGCATGCAGATTACACGTCCGGGTCCAGGGGGACGTGTATCCTTGCAAAGAAAAACCTGAATCGTGGGTGGTCGGATCCGGGGGGAAGGTTTGCAGTCCTGGAGGCGCAATGGGAAGGACAACCACTAGACATTATCTCGCTGTATTTGCCGCCGGCATTGGGCAGGGTGGCTCTTGCGGACCTCGGCAAGATACTGGTTGACCTTCCAGTGGGCCCCCTAATTCTGGGGGGATATTATAACATGACTATGAATGACTTAACGGACAGATACCCATGAAGGGAAGGGGCTAGACCAAATGTGTTAATGGACGAATTCACATTAGCAATGGGTTTGACGGACGTAGGGCGTACCATACAACCGGACGATACCTAATATACCTATTTCTCCAATGCCCACAAAAGTTCATCCCGGATTGACTATTTCCTGACTTACACTACCCATGTTGGGAAGTTTCGCAATCCTCATGCCCTTCTGAGGGGCATCTCGGAGCACTCCCCGGACAGTATCGACTTTACACATGGGGAACAACAGCCCCGAACAACGCTCACCATTAATCCATGGATTTTGAAAATCCCAGACATAAAAAAAGAAATGCACACCCAGACCATAAACTATTTTAAAGAAAATGTAGGATTAGTGGACTCACCGGTAACCTTATGGGAAGCATTCAAGGTGGTCCTGAAGGGGCATGCTTGTGCACTACAGGCTGGGTACTCTAAAATAAACACCAACAGTTAGTGCAGTTAGAAAGTGAGCTCACGCAACTAGAACTAGATAGCGTCACTGCACCCACAGATGTGGTCTTCCACCGACTTGCCCTTAAACAGGAGGAGTACAACATAAAAACCAGGGAACAGGCAATGGCTAAACTAGTTCGTACCCACCACAGGGTATACAAGCTGGGGGATAGGGCGGGCAAGACCCTAGCGTGGCTAGAGAATAGGGACCAAGGGGATAGATGGGTACCTAGACTCATCTTGAAAGATTGCACTCCCGTCAGGCACCCTCATGATATAGCGGAAGCCTTTGCAGACCTCTCTGAGACAGACAGGGACATCCTTGAGGGAGACTTGTCGGATGAGGAGTTCCAAAAGGCCATGGGCAGTATTCAACCCGGAAAGGCCATGGGACGCAATGGGATGCCTATTGAGTTTCTGCATCTGGTGGCCTCTCAGGTGGCACCGCATCTACGATCTATGTTTGAGGAAAGCTTTGAGCGAGGAGTTCTGCCTGAAGACCAGAGATTAGCATCCATAGTGTTACTCCGTATGCCGGGGAAACCGGCCGAGGCATGCAGCTCCTATAGACCAATATCTTTAGTAAACATCGAGGCAAAGGTTTTAGCAAAAGTTCTGGCCTTGCGCTTGGTCTGGGTCATTTCCTCCTTGGTTCATCCGGACCAATCGGGGTTCATGCTGGGGAGGAATACGGCACTTAACATCCGACGCCTCCATAACGTTCTGGCTAGGCGAGACTGCATAGAGGAGGATGCATTATGGCGTTTGATTCAATTGAGTGGCCATACCTATTCGAAGTCCTGAACAGGATGGGCTTTGGACCGAAATTTAGGGGGTGGGTGCGATTGCTCTATACCAACATAAAGGGCCAGGTGCGGGTCAACAACTCTACATCGCGAACGTTTACACTCAAAAGGGGCACCCGGCAGGGACGCCCCCTCTCACCCCTGATATTTGCCCTTATGCTGGAACCACTGGCCGCATGGGTGTGAAGAGACGTCATGATAAGGGGCCTAAAATGGACAGATGGTCACGACGACCGAATATCACTGTATGAGGATGATAGTCTGTTATACCTTGCCTCTCCATATAGGTCTCTCCATTGGGTGTTAAATATTTTTTCACATTTTGGAAAATCAGTGTTGTTTGTACTTCAGGGGCCAGTTCCGAGACTTCCTAGAGGGTGCAACGTAGAAATAGCAACAAAAGGGTTCAGATACCTAGGGATATATATTACCGCAGACCCCAACCATTTTTATGGGCACAACCTGGCACCACCGCTGGCCAGGTTGAGATCAGACGTTAAGCAGTGGAGATCACTGCCTCTTTCTTTCCTGGGCCAAGTGGCCCTCTTCAAAATGTTAGCTCTCCCACGGTTTCTGTACATAATGCAAAATTGCCCACAGTGGATCCCGTACACCTACTTCTCGGGAGTAGAGAGTGAAATCCGGAAGCTGTTATGGGATGGGGTAGCTCCCCGCATAACTTTGACAAAATTGACAAAAGGGTGGTATGACGGGGGTATTGCCCTCCCGGACCTTCGACTGTACTATTGGGCGTCGCAACTGGTAGTAATAAACCACTGGATATATCGCTTCCCGGTAGATCCAGAGTATCAATTGGACAGATATCAAACGGGAAGATTGGGGAATTTGGGGGCTCTCTACTCTAGAGCTAGCAGAAATAAATACTTTGGGCCCACCTCCCACACGGTCAAGATATGGCACCAGGCAACTTCCCGATTGGGGTGGTCCAATATAATAACAAAAGTCACACCCCTATGGTATACCAAGCGACTAGGGCTCATATGTCACCAACCTGGATTTGACAAGTGGGATATAATCGGAATATCCACAGTCGGGGACTTAATTAAAAAAGGGTCGCTCCTCGGGTTTGACGAACTACGGGCAAAATATGATATGAACCAAAGAGAATTCTTCAGGTATTTACAAGTCATACATGCCCTCACCACGGTAATACCAGATCTCACGGATATACCAGACTCGTCCCCACTAGAAGATAGACTGCTAGATGGACCGCTCCACAAAAAAGCGATCTCACTAACATATAGAAAGCTCTGTAATAACCTACCAGACCCATTTCGCAAGCTTAGGGAGCAATGGCAGGGAGATGTGGGGACAATTGATGACGAGGACTGGCAGTCAGCACTAATGTCCCCTAAAGAGGCAGCAATTAACTCTAGATTCAAATTGATACAACTTCGAATTCTCCATACATCCTACATGTCAGGCACCACATTGGCAAAAATAGGGGCTAGGCCAGACGTGCTTTGCCTTAGGGGCTGCTCTCAACCAGCTACCTTCTTCCACAAGATCTGGGAGTGCCCAGAGTTGAGGCAAATATGGGAGGGGGCAACGACACACATCCAAAGTGCGATGCTTGAATAATTTCTTTAATCGCTGTTGATTTTGGACCCCCAGCCATGGTATGCATGTGGGGAGTTGTCCTGCCCAGCTCATTAGTTACACCCCAGCCTATGTTTTCGGGAGCCCCTTTCCCCTCATGAAATGACTCTATTGTGAGCAGCCTTATTCTTTATCGTTCCCCGTTCCACTTCCTACCTGTCTCACTTCGCCTGACAGGGTGCCATTTGCCCCTGACGCCACTGTGTACCTTTCTGGTATCCTTATTTGGTACCTGTGAGGGGGCGCCCAACTATTTCCCAGCTGCTTGATGCCCTCTTTCATGGCCGTTTGACATTTTATGGCCACAGATGGACTATTTTTCTTGGTGCAGGGATCTCTTTCTAGTCTCCTCATTCCACTTCAAGATGGCGTTTAGCAGGAACGCCATTCTTCTAATCCTCTTTTTTACCATGTACATGCGGGTTTACTTCCTGTCATGCTGCCTTGTTTTATCTATGACTTTTCGAATTACAATATTCAATAATGAGCTGTATTTTTGTATGCCCGTTACTCGGCACAATTTCTCTTGAAGTTCTAGGCCTTTTGGTATACCTTTTTATCTTTTTTCCTCAGCCCACTTCAATATGGCACTCAACCCTGGACGCCGGTTTATTACCTTTCCTTTCTTCAAACATTTGTGTGCGTTACATTCGCTGACGTGGCCACGAGGCGATGTCCTGTGCGTACCTTCAGTGAGTTCCTCTATTTAGTGCCCGCCCAATCCATCCATGGCCATTACCTTTCGTGGGTTTCTTTGTCGACTCAATGCTGCTCATCTGGCGCTTTCTAGACCACCATCCTGACATCTGGTAAATGGACAGTCGTCGTTTCCCTCTTACTTTTTCTCCCCCGACCCACGGGATTGTGGACCTTTTAACTCCCGAGCTGGGGCTCCCGGGGTGCACATTTTGGTCTTCGAGGACGGACCCTGTGACTAAAACTTCCACCTCCGGCTTTAAGCCAGTGTTATCCCCACCCACCCAGAGAAATTGTCAAGTTTTCTCTTCTTTACCTTTTAGTATTACGGTGGTGTGTGATTTCACCTTAGGTCCCTGTAACTAATTTCCTGGTATTTTAATTCTTTACATTCCTTCCGAGTTGCCCTATTTTTACACTCCGATCATTGGCACGGCTCAGACGGCCTTAAATAGGAGATTTATCTCTCCCTTTCCTTCTAGGCGGTTCATTTGATTCGCCAATTGTGATTTTCCTTCTTCTGTTACCTGCCTTGTAGGAATCTCTTGGTCCTGTTTCGGTCCCACGCTGTATCAATTAGTAGGAACCCGGCTATTCTACCCCTTGGATCATCATTCCTCAGCTTGTGCGCCTCACTTTGACCTTTGCTTTAGGTAAGCTTATTTTAGATATATGGCTGGGCTTAACTCCTGCTCCATACTGGTCCCAGGCTGTTTGTACCTTTAGCCAGTTGATGTGCACATTTTCGTTACGTGTTCTTTCCTCCCAACTATCCTTACAGAACATCTAATAACCGGTCCGCCTTTCTTGGTCCTTACCCTAATAGTCTTTTGTGGATGCGATTTACGTCGACCAGTCCAGGTAGTGTGCAGTGCTCTGTGTCTGTCATCAACCTCCTTTGTTGGCATTATGGTGATCACCTTTTGTCTCTTATTCTTTTGGCACCACTATACAAATGACATAGAATTTCCAGTCTGCGGCATGCACTGTCTTTCTGTACGTTTTAGTTGTCTCTGTTTTGCCCCTTTCTGGCTCCCTGGGTCATTAGCGTCTACTGCTGACACGTCTCCAAAATGTAATCTTTTTGTAACCAGTCATGGTATTTTGCCTGCATTTCACCCCCTGTGGTAAAAAAAAATGTCATTGTATATTTAAGGGCATCTTTGTATCCTCAGAGAGTTTATATACATGTATTGTTATTTTACATTTCCTAGGTGCCTCCTTGCTTGTTTTTCTTTGAAACTGTGCCCTGAAGAAGGTGAGACACAACACTGGGGTCACACACCAAAACGCGTGTCGGCGCTGGAGTTCTTTTCTTTTTCTGCCTCCCCTCAAGATTGTTTATACTTAACATTCAACCTCTGTGTTAACTTATGATATTAAAATGTTACATGTCACGGATGAAAAGAATTGATGTTGACACCACTACCTAGCGACTCAGGAAATTGTGGCTTTCCGTTTCTACCAATCTTGTTGTGGAGTGGCTTAGTGTATACCAGATATAACTATTTCATTTTGCGTTTGGTGATTTGTGTGTATTTTAGGACATGACGGAATGAATGAGTATGTGCTGGTGTGTATGATTGGTATGTGTCTTTTTACTGGTGGTGCCTGGTTAATTTTTCATTCTTTCTTATTATCATGTATCATGTCAACTATTATAAATAAATTTGTTGTAAAGGATTTTTGATACAGTTGTTAACTCTGCCTCACTATGTATATCTATGTTCCTTATCTGTTTGTCTTGCCTTTGTGGGGTACAGGTTTTCCTAAATGTTTGTTCATATTTATTAGTGACGATTAGCACTGCTTAAATAAGCTGTTAGGCAGCGGGTTTTTTGTTTGTGAGTTTTTCATTACTCTCTCAGGGGGCCCCATGGAGCAATATAATAGAGACTGTAGCACTTCGAGGTTATGAGTCACTGCTTTCTGGTATGGGCCAGTAGCACTATATCCTTGATCTCCATCTTACTGAGTGTGCGCATTGGGAAGCACAGCGCTATATCTTTACTGTAGCAAAACGACTTCACTTAGTCCATGCTAAGGAGACTTTGTGGCTGTCTGCTTCTCTACCCCCTGGGGCACTTACATGATCAGTTATGGTCCGAATGGATCATACACAATCCTGCCTCATGTTTGAGGTACAGTGCCATGCGATGGCTCCCACTGGCGATCTCCCTGATCAGGAGGCTACACCTGCGGCGTTGGAGGTGGGGCCCTGGCAGAGACACTTCAAGCCATGCAGCAAAGCCTTGCATCCATTGATGGGAAAATAGACTACCTGAACTTGTGCATTGATCATATGTTGTGAAGCTCAATGCGCAGTCTGTGTACATCACAATGGCGCAACAGTGCATCTCGAATACAGATGACAACTTAAAAATGCCTCAATAAGGAAAAAATATTATCGGTGATCCAGGCGAAAAAAAAGATTTAAAAGCGCGCTCTCACTGCAACAATCTGGGAATTACCAAGATCTGGCAGGATAGAGCTATATGTGGAAGATATATTGACCTCCTTATCTGGCTCTGATAATCTTTCTAGCCTGCTATTGGCAGAGCATGCTCACCTGTCATTTATGGTGCAGCCGCCCCGGGGGCCCCCCACACCCTGATATTGCACACCTATTGAAATATAGAGATTGCAATACTGTCCTCAGATTGGCGAGGGAGCGCATAGATCTTACCTACAGGTCAATAAAGTTGCTTTCTTTCAAGATTTCACAGTGGCCGTTCAGGCGTCCAGAAAATAATTTCCACCTTCTACCTTCAAGCATCAGCTCCAAAAAAGCGGAAATTACCTGCGCTGTGCTCTATCTGGCACGCCTTATAGTCAACTACATTGGACCGCAAAAATGTTTTGCAATCCCTTTGGTGGCACTCGGCTTCCTGAAGATCCTTCCGACTCACAAAGGGATTATGTCAGACTCTGCCATGGACGATGATAGACAGTAATGCATGTGCCCCCTACTGTACACTCTGGTACTTCCCTATATGACCAACTTGGACATATTCAGAGAGATTTGGAGTTTGCCCCTCCTTCTATTAGCCCTTTCTCTCCTTTCCTCACATTGAAATAGCTCTTTCTCTCCTTTCCTCACCTGTCTGGGCCAGATTGCTGCCTTATTTCCCTAGATGACTTTTCCTCCAGATAATCGGAGGCTACAGCTGAGACACTGACGGCCCTCAAATGTTCTGATGTATAATTTATTTGCAAATAACTGGATGTCTTATCTATTATACTCTATTCTGTTGTTGTTTATGGATCTTAGGTATGACATTGGCATGACTGGGATGGTAATGTGGTTGGTGGGTGGGACGGGTATTATTTGGTTGTTTTGCCATAGTACTGCTGTTGTTTGTATATCACATCTATGGAATGTACCACTCGCATGTCAAGGTTATCCCAAAAGCATTACATCAAAATAGGATGGTATCAATGCTCAGAGATACTATATCACTTGTGACATGGAAGGTGTGTGGGCAGGACAACACCCACAAAATACGCCAGGTGTTGGCCTACCTGGATCACCATGGTCTACATGTTGCACTCCTCCAAGACACTCATTCGACCAGTCAGACTGAGTGTAAGATGAGTGCCCGTTGAGCTGCACAAAGAATTGCCTCTTCCCATGCTATCTACTCCAGGGCATAATGATTCTAGTTAAGACGGGTGTTCCCTTTCATAGTATGTCAACCCAGACTGATGAGGGAGGGACGTTATGTCATTGTACAGGGGGTGCTCTGTGGCACCTCTGTTGTTTTGGTCAACATCTATGGCCCGAACACTGATGATTTCAAATTTTATTTGAAATTGTGGAGTCAGTTCCTTGAAATGCTAACAGACACGATATCGCGAGGAGGTGATTTCAACAAGTACATAGACCCCAATTTAGATAGGTCCACCACAGCGGAGAGGAAGAGTAAGCAGTCTTCAAGGGTGGTCTGGGCTGGGATGAAGGCTCTGTAATCCAGTGCGGCAAGAAGGTAACATTCATGTCTTCCATTTACAGCTCCTGGTCCTGACTGGATTTTTGGTTAGCAACCCGAGATATTTTACCCGGATCCATGATATTACCCATTTGCCCAAGACCCTGTCGGATCATGCACCCCTATATCTCATGCTCCATATTCCATCACATGCCCCTGTGCCATTCATGTGGCTATTTCAGGCGACCTCTATACTGACCCGTTGTTCTAGGAAGGTCTGAGATCAACTATCACTGCATACTTCTCAGACAATACTGGCTGAGTAGACAAACTAAGCACATTTTGAAAAGCCTTCAAGGTTATTATACAAGGGGAATGGGTTAACAAACAAGCGGGCATTCCGAAGTCCATAAGCACCCAACAGAATAGACATTGAAGGCACTACAGCGCAGCTATGAATTCCACCCAGACACATGTACTCTAGCTGTCATTCATGACTATGTTACTATCTACAATGATGTCGCTGCCCAAGAAATACACTTCCTGTCTTGACAGAGGGTCAAACTAGGTGAATTCCTATCTCCATCCCGGCCTGTGCAATGTGGGGTCCCTCAGGGGTCGGCTCTTAGCCCTACCCTTTTTAATATCTATGTGGCCCCACTTGCCAAATTAATAAGATCTTATGGGATGGAGGTGGTCTCCTATGCAGATGACACCCAGATCATGGTGTCCCTCTCCCACCCTGACGAATCCTCTGCACTCAGCTTTAGAAGCTGCATGGAGGCAGTTTCTAAATGGATGATCTGTAACTCCCTTAAGTTGAATGGAGAGAAAACGGAGGTTCTTGTTTTTGGTGGTGGGAGTGACCTTTGGTCTGATAAGTGGTGGCCCCCCTCCTTGGGATTGTGTCCCTCTCCTACTCACTCAGCCCGTAACCTGGGGGTCCTGATCGATCCCTCACTCTCTATGAACCTACAAGTAAATAGAACAGTGTCGACCTGCTGGGGCATTATCAAAATTTTAAGAAAAATAAAATACTATCTTGCTCCCTCTGCACGCAGACAAGTAGCTCTAGCCCTGGTGTCCTCACGTCTTGACTACTGTAATGCTCTATACGCGGGTATAGACAAGGGTCTGTTGCAGCGACTGCAAACTGTGCAGAATGCGTCTGCCAAATTTGTCACGGACGCCCCTAGGCTTGCCTCTGCTACTGCTGTTAGGAAGAGCTTACACTGGCTTCCTATCTCGGCCAGGGTCACCTTTAAGATCCTTAGTCTGTCCTATGGGACTATGCTAGGGCATGGAGCGAGAGGAATCAAGGATCTCCTAGTTCCCTATGTCCCCGCCAGAAACCTTCGGTCCTCAGATAAAAATTTGTTATCGGTACCTCGTTTCAGGAGAACCAGATGGGGAGGAAGGGCTTTCTCCTATCTGGCGCCCAAGCTCTGGAATGCTGTCCCTTTGGAAATTAGAGCCCAACCATCACTCCCCCTGTTCAGAAAAGCATTAAAGACCTGGCTTTTTGTTATGGCATATCCGTAAGCTGGCCTATGTGCCTTGATCATATTGGTAGGCGCCTTGATACCTTCGGGCTTAGTTTGCGAGATATAAATTGCCTTTCATTCATTCATGGCTGTGTGGTGCAGGCATATGGTAAGAGGTGGATGTCCAGGGTGTTCTTTGGCAAACAAATGGAAAGCACCTAGCGAGGTTGGCCAAATAGTAAAAATGTCTTTCTCTGATGATGTAGAGCATTATGACTCCCCTGCCATCTTAGAATGCTTCCCAGACTTTTATGCGAATCTGTATGCCGTGTATCACACTATTCCATCGATGCCCTGCTGACTGTCTGGAGGATGTTGCCCTGGCCTGGCTCTCTACTGGCCAGAGGAAATATTTAGACCAGCCTATTGATGGTGTAAAAACAGCTATAGCTGCACTCCCCAATGGTAAAGCACCTAGTTTTGATGGTCTCAACAGCAAATTTTATAAAGAGTTTGTCTCCATCCATGCCCCTCATCTTCATGCCTTATACATAGAAGCATACTACAAGCATGAACTCTTGCCTTCTCTTAGGTAAGCTCTTGTCGCAGCCCTATTGAAGCCTGACAAGATGCCGCAATGTTGTTCTTCATACTGCCCCCTATCTCTTATTAATACAGACATAAAGATATTAGTTAAGATACAAGCTGCCCGCTGCAAACTCTTCTCCTTCTAGTCTAGTACTACCGTATCAGGCGGGTTTTGTACCAACACATAACTTGTGCATGTTATTTGTGCTGCTTCATCAGTTGAACCCCGCCCTGGAGGTGGCGGTGGTCCTATTAGATTCTGCTAAGGTGTTTGATTCGGTCAAATGAGGATATAGGTTTGTGACTTTGCAGCGCATGGGGCTCTCTCCCTGCTGTGGATCTAACTACTCTACACTTGCCCAACCCTGCGTTTTTGTGTTAAGGATCTTATCTCTGCTACATTTTCTATGCATAGATGTACAAGGCTGGGATGGCCCCTCTCTTCACTTTATTTGAAATCATGTTAGACCCCCTGGTGTGTATTCTATGCCAGAGATATGCAGCATCGTCTTTGAGCTTTCCCCTGTGGTCCCTGGGCATTTTGCTTTATATGGATGATAATGTGCTGTATGTCAAAGAACCTGCTACTCACTTAGCACCTATCATACGTGAATATCTGCAGTTTGAGAGCTACTCTGACCTGGGTATAAACTAATCTAAATGTATTATTCTTCCTTTGACCCCTGCCGCTAAGCCCTTTGAGTTGGAGTACCCTCTGCAGGGGAATACGGATCCTGTGAAATATCTGGTGATTCAATATAATTATGGTAGATCCATCTCCCAACTTGAAGGTCAGGTAAAAAGATGTCCCCTGCTTCCGCTGTCTATGGCAGAAAAGGTGGATGTCAGGAAAATGGTTATACTACCTAAGTTTCTATACCTGTTTGTTAACATTCCTATTGTTTTATCAAAGCACTTTTTAGAATACTTAAAACACACTTAATAACCTTAGTGTGGGCGGGTAAACAACCTAGAATATGGTGGGAGTTACTTACCTCACCATATACACGGGTTGGGTTTCAGGCCCTGACTTAGAACTTTATTATTTGTGTGTGCAGGCCCATTTTGCTTTTTATTGGTGTCCCCCTCATGATTCCATTCCGCACCTGGCAGTGAAACATGATGACGCCAGCCCACTGCCACTACGTGCCATTCTATTGCATAGGTGAGATTGCACTGACTGGACTGAGTTTAACACAATACATTGCATTACGCGGGCCTGGTACCTGCTTGGAACACAAGCTAACCCACTTCCCTCAGACTCCCCAGTCCTTTCTTTACTCCTCCATCCGGCCTTGTCAGTTACTCATGAACCTCGGGCTTTGGCTCTATTAGATATGGCTGGGTTGAAGACTATAGAGTTGCTGTATCCTGGGGGGGTCTTTTCCTACCCTAGAGGATATTTCTCATATGCAGTACCTCACTTCATTGTTCTTGTTTACATATTTTCGCCTCCATGATGCACCGAGGGCCCTGTTTTCTCAATTTACGGCTGACTCCCCTTCCCTTTGCGCACTTCATACACTGCTGATTAGCACTACACGCAAGGGACTTAGCTCTACATGCAAGGGACTTATTACTAGGTTATATTTCTCTATGCAATCTGACAGGCCCTTGGGCCCAAATCTTGCTTCAGGAGCAGTGGAATGCGGTTTTAGATCCGCCGCTGATGGTAGAGGACTGGCTATTTTACTATACACAAACTCGTATGCTTACACCTAATTGAAATATACATATAATACACTTTAAATATTGACATCAAATGTATTACACACCTGCTAAGCTATATAGGTTCAGATTGTGGGGCAATGATCACTGCCTCAGAAGTGGAGCGCCCGCTAATGATTTTTTTCAATCTAACATGTTGCTGCCTCCTGGTGAGATGGTTCTGGGAACAGGTCACTACCGCCCTGTTGGCCATGATGTTGGAGCCAACTGTACCTGTGGCATCTTGGAATGGTTTGTGACCTGCAACCAGCAGTGTGTAGACTCACTGCAGTGGTGCTCTTGTTAGCTAAAAGGTGAGTTTCAATGTATTGGGGTAAACATGTTGCACCTACAATGCAACTGTGGCTTTTGGACATGAACTATTGCAGGGAGCAAGAGTTGTACGCTGAGGAGCTTCCAATATGGTTATGGCCCAGAGACATCTGGGGGCCATTTGCAACCTATCTGCTTAACAGACCTGATTTCTCCTAAAGGCAACATATTGATAATGATTCATGTTGTGGGACCTATGGTCCTTATTAATGCTTCCATGCTGTACAGTATTGCCGTTTGCATACTCTTTATTGTGCACTGTGGCAATGATTGCGTTTGGGTCTTCATTGTTGTTTCTGTGCAAAATGACCAATAAAACTAAAAAAAAAAAAAGTTTCTAGCGTCAAAACACTCCACAATGGGGGGCAGCAGATCTTTTTCTGCAGCAGATGCTATGCTGGGAAATTAGCTTTCTTTGGTACCTAGAAGTGAATCCAGTTTGATGGAATATAAGAAACAGTTAACCCGTTGAGTGCTCATGACGAGCTCAGCTCGTCATGAGTCACAGTGGAGCTGTGATCATGACGAGCTGAGCTCGTCATAACTGCCGCGGCCCTCCCATGCGTGATTAATTCCCCGCCTGTGCGGGAGAATTAATCAGTGGGCGGGGTCGTGACGAGCTCAGCCGTCATGAGCACAGCTCCACTGTGAGTCATGACGAGCTGAGCTCATCACGAGCACAGTGGCGCCGCGGCCCCCTCCACCCCCCTGCACCGCGGGGAGTTACCCCCGCAGGGAAGGGGTTAAAAACATGCCTATGAACACAATCAACTCAATGGAATATAGTAAAAAGCTAGACTAGGCTAGGGTTGTTTCTTTATATTATATTGTGCACAACTCCTGGAAGTACTTTGTTCTTGTGATTCATAGTGCCTGGATACCTTACGGTGATTGTGCATTTTAAAAATATTGGAATACATTTTTTTGAAAAAGCAGCATAAATATATTTTAAAAATATTTATATTATAAAAATGTGATAATGTTTTTAAAAAGCTGCTCACTCTGTCCCACAATGAAAAGCACAATTATGCAAATAAAACAATAACTACAAATTAAGGCAATGTTGAACATATTAATATCAAATTAAAAATTAACATGCATAACTATATTAGACTTCAAATGCATCACAGCATCAAAAAACATACAAAGTATTGTTTTCTTAATGCTAGATCACCTACCCAATACCCCTATAAAACCCAACAGCCAGAAACAAAGTACAAATGTATAATATTCATACTATATTTTATATTATGAATACTAATATAACATTTACAAAAACATAAGCTAAATAGTGTACAAACAATATTAAATACCATTTTATTTTAGCAGTTAATATTTTAAACTTACACTTTTCTTCAAATTTCCCTACTCAGATATTTTTACCTAAATATTAAAATCCAACAGAAATTTGGAGTCTAGATTCAGGATCTACAACAACACTGTGAGTCACATCATTCTAAATAAAATCTGTAATTGTTTACTAAGAATCCCAGTTATCCTATGTTTCATTGCAGTAACATCAGCCTGTTCCATCCTTTGATTAGTTTGTTGTGCTTGACTTATATATATAGAGGTGGTGACCAGAAGAAAGAGATTGCTCAGTTACAAAAATGTGAAACTTTTGAATCCCATTGCCAGATCTATGTTGTAGACCTTTAAGACGATAAATATCTGTTCGAAAAAATTGAGGCATCTCTTCTGCCTTTGGTAACTTCGGCAAAGGTGAAAAATGTTCCAGTTTTGAAAAAGTATGCACTTTAACCAATATTACTTGAAACCCCTCTGAGAAATTATGATTTGTTAGTAAGTCTGTAGAGCTAGCATACCATGGTTTAGGGTCCACTAGTAAACACTACAAAATGTCTGAAAGGTTTGGAATGTGACAGTTTAGTTTGAGCACAAACAGGAAAAGAAAGAACTAAGGGGCTCATTACGATGCCGCCATCGTTGCTGTGCTGGGAACGCCCGCCGGTAAGGCGGTGGTCCCACTGAGGGAAATAGAACAACATATACCTGTTAATGTTACAACACTCAAATGTCCAAAAGAAGATGCCATGGTGAAGACTTCTAAAGCACACCTAAACAAAGGGGCAAATTTACAAGCCTCTTACGCCAGATTTGCGCCGCCGTTGTGTCACTTTTGTGATGCAGCGGCAGCGCAAAGCCAGCGCCATGCTGCAGGCTATTTACAATGTGACGCATCTAGGGAGATGCGTCACGTTGTAAAGCCCTGCGCCACAAGTGGGCGTTCCTGCACAGGGGGGGGCGTTCCGGCACAGGAACGCCTCCGAAAATTGGCTGAGTGAAATCTACAAGATTTCTCTCAGTCACTTTTACGGCCATGCTGCGTCAAAACCCTTTGCCTGCTTGAAGCAGGCGTAAGGATTGACGCATCATGTTAGGGATAGGGGCACCCCGAGCCTTGCTGGAGCTGCGCCGCGCTTGCGACGCAACTCCAGCAATGCGCCACCTTTCTGCGGGGGGATGAGTCACGCATCTGCCCATCCGTGCGCCACGGTGCGCCGCATCGTAAATGCAGGTGCATCAGTGGTGGCGCACGGGTGGGCAGATGCGTCGCAACTCTTCTTGCACATCCCTGCTGATTAGCAGAGATGCGCCAGAAGTAGTAAATCTACCCCAAAGAGTTTAGCTATGAAACCATACATATGGCACAATTCACATAATTAGGTTTTAGAGAACACAGTCCAAGACAAAATTTGATGCAAATCAAAGTTACAGTAACAAAACAAACACCCTTCACCAGATTTTGCCAGAGTCTCAAATTCTCTGTATTTGTCTTAAACATCCTTCTCACATCATCATAACAAGAGTTCCTAGAACAGTCAAAGTCGTTACATCTCACACCATACTTACACTCATGAGAAGAAGTTGTCGGTGACCTCTTGATACAAGTCAACTTCTTCCTCTTCACCACTATCTTCATTTAGCATTTCAGGTTCCTCATCCGGTTGTTCTTCATGGTATTCATCCTCTGCGATATAAGGGATGTTCCATCACAGGGCAATGTTGTGGTGCGTACAGCAGGCCATGGTGATTTGACACACCTTCCCCGGTACGTACAAAAGGTCTCCTCCAGTCTTGTCCAGACATTTGAATCTGGCTTTCAGGAGCCCAAAAGCCAAGTCTGCTGGCTGCCGTGTTCTTCCATGGCCTCATTGAAGTGGACTTCCCCTGGCATAGTAACATTCCTCAGTGGTGCCATCAACCATGGACGGTTGGGATACGCTGTGTCATCTAGAAAGAAGACAGACAGAAGTGCAACTATGAGTTACACACTTTCAGATTATGCTACCTGACATTACCCACACAAAGTTAAGACAGATCAAACTTCCCAGCAAGTCAGGCCCTCTCTTGTAGTAGTTGTGACATCAGCTGGGGTATGGTGCTGCTCCGCAGTCTGCAGTTCTTGTGAACCAGGCACAGACATTTGAGATGTCCAAATCTGGTAAGCAGACAACTTGTATGTTGATAGAATGGAAGTGCTTCCTGTTACAGTACACTTGTTCACTGGCTTGCGATGGTCCTAATGCAATATGGGTGCCATCAATGGATCCAACCACATGTGGGATGCGACCAAATCTATAGAAATCACCCTTCACAGTGGGAAAATCCTCACATCTAGGGAACTTGATGTAGCTGTCCATGTGTCTCATCACTGCTGAAAGCATGTCTCATAGTACACAACTGAAAATTGGTTGTGACATACCACCAGAAATAGCCACAGTGAATTAAAAGGAATCTGTGGCCAGAAAATGCTGACATGAGTTTTATAATTGGTGTGGAAGATGTAGGATAAATGGTTTGAGGAAGGAGGTCAGGCTCCCACTGATGACATGAATCCTGTATTGTTTGCCTATTCAAACACAATTCTTGATCACATTTCTTTCTTCCATGGTCTAAAGGTCTGGAAATGTATGGTACACTCGAGGATGTCATCTCCTCCCTCTCCCAGGGTACCTGTGTGAGGAGTGAACACAGTGTCCAGAGTTAAATATATGAAGAGTAAGCCAAAACGCATGTGACATAACATAACTGCTTCATAAAGCATTACATATAATTCACATTGTCATTGTCTACTGTTCAACATCCACCAATATTCCCAATGTGGCCTTCACATGTGTCTGCAGCAGAAATGTTCCCATCACCAATTCTGAAATTTTCCATTGGAACAAAACTGAGGTTTTCATGACATTTTCAGGTCAAAAACCGCCAACCACGGCGTACAGTGCACCACACTAATTTTGCCTTTAGGCACAGTAATGCACCACACAGCTGAATTTTGTACTGGAGATTACATGGGAAAGGAGTTTTTTCAAATATAAACATGCTAGCCTCCTATTTGTTGTGGTGGTAATGCACTTAACAATCACCAATACTGTAGTTCAAACCACTAAAATGGCGGATACCTGACCTCGCATATGGGGCATTTGGAACGACCGCCAATGGCGGAAGTCGACTGAGCAGTGGGCGGTTACATCCACAGCAGACACAAGCATAGGCTAACATTGGTGATTGTTAAGGTTGTGGTTGCGGTTCAATGGTTGTGTGTGTCTAAGCTGATGACTGAGTACGTGGAATACATTGAGGCTGGAGTTCGAAAAAAAAACACTTGCCTCCTGACACTGCTGCTATCAAGTCCGCCTCCACTTAAGCAGCTGTTTGCCATCTTTAAGAGTACTCATGCTAGGCCAAGCAGGTGAGAGGGCCTATTCCTTCTCTCTAGAGGAGCTGGACATCCTGGTTGAAGTGTTTCTTCTCCTGTATTGCCAGCTCTATGGCTCACCAGAGGAACAAGTAACTATTTTAAATACATGTGTATCCTCTGTCCCTGAATCATAGAATCTTTTGACTGGTAAGAGCTAGGGATCTAAAGAGTTAGGGATCGTCATCTCAAGGCACCCCATACACAATGGAATGAGTTGTAGTTCAGTCAAAAAGTTATTTTCATTGCTATGAAGAACCTACAGCTTGATGTGATGCATTCATGTTATGATTCAACCATTTCCTGCCATAGGTGTTTTAGGATCACATTAGACCTATTTCTGCAATCTTTTTCTTGGGGTAAAGTTAATTCAGATGTTCAAGACTATAGGGGTTATTATGATGGCAGAAGGACCACCACCGCCGGGCCGACAGTGGCGGTCCCTCCGACATCTGACTCCCATTTCCCCCCCGCTACATTAGGATGGCAGAGGGGAATCGCTTTGTGACTGCGGCGGTCACAAAGACCGCCCTCCACACTTCCACCACAGGCAATTGTCACGATTGCCTGGCGGAGCGGTCGGCATGGGTAAAATGACGGTGGTGCCTTGCAGGCACCGCCTGCCAGATTACAATGCTGGCGTCAGGCAGCCTTTCCATGGCAGTGGAGCCGCCATGGAAAGGCTTGCGGAGGCTCAGTTTGGGGGCCCGTTGCAGGCCCCCACTGTGTGGAAGGAGGGTGTATGTGCACTCATTTCCATGCACAGGTGGCAGGCACCATGTGGTGCCTGCCACATTGTGCATAGAAATGCACTACGTGGCATTTTGGTATTGTGAACGGTGCTGCAGCCAGCAGCACTGTCCGCAATAATCAGGGCCCTGGATGCGCCCGCCATAGTGGCGATGCACAAAGTGGACATGGATTGCTCCTGGAAATGTCTGTCACAGACTTTGGGTGTACAAAACCTGTACCAAGACAGTTTTTACAGCGATAGGATGGAAGTTACAAGGGCTCCATTGGAATTGTTCCTTGTGGTGTGGTGGTCCTAATAAAATATGTGTGCCATCATGTACTTCAACACAATGTTTTGTTGCGCTCAAATCATGCTAGTCTGCCCTCACATTGGCTAAATCCTCATTGTGTATGAACTGTATGTAGCTGTTGATGTGTCTCCTCATTTGTAGGCCAAAGTGCTTGTGGCACATCACTGACATTTGTTTGTTACATTCCACCAGATGCAGCAATACTGGATTAGAATCACCCTCTGCTCAGAAACTGTTGTACTGTCATGTGTCAGTTTCTTGATTTAATTGATGTGGGATTGCTTTTGTGAGGTAGGAAATATGATTCCAGCTTATAATGTAGACCTATTGCTATGTTGCCTGATGTGTCCCCTCAACCTATGTTGTTAAGGTCTGCAATTGAATCTGTGATCACTGACACAGGATATTTGAGTCATGTCTTATTTGCAATGTTTCTGACATCAGGCCAGACTATGATTGTAACAATGGAATAAAGATGATATAAGACAAGACACTTGTATGTATGCATTGGTGTGATATGGTTGTGATCCTGAGTTAAACACTGTTTACATTCAACATATCCATGCTTACACATGTACCTTGTTTTGGCATTGTAATGTTCCCATGGGAGAACATATACATTGGTAGATGTGAGAGATACTACAGGAGAAAATTAAGTGGTGACAAGTGTATTTATTGCATTGAATAAGGAGAAAATTAAAATGTTTAAAATAAAACAGGGCAAACCAAAAGTGAAGAAGTCAGTCATGGTGAATAAAACCATAGTTATAGATGCCACATTGTCTGGAGTCCAAAGTCCAACATACTACTATCATCAGAAATGTAAATGTGTCCAGAAATAGTCAAAGGGAATGTGTTGCATGAACAGGAGGAAATTAGGTGCATGGTTTCTCCCTGGAGGTGTTGGGTGTCAACTCCACTTCCTGGTTTATTGGGTAGACAGCCCCTCTTTTTTGGGGGGGGGTCTGCTGCTGCTGAGAGAGAGGTGTCTGCAGACATGTCTTCTTCTGACAGGGCCTCCCTTCCTGTGGCTGCAGCAGATCTTGATGGCCTGGATATACTTGGACTATAGGAAGGGGTAGATGCAGGTGGAAAAGCCCTGCGGAGGGTAGCTTTGATGTCCTGCAGCACCACAACCAGAGAGGCCATGTTGATGTTCATGCCAGCCACCTCCTGGTATGTGTTCCTCTGCAGCTGCTTCATCTCCCGTATTTCAAGAAGTACCTGGCCCATCACACTTTGGGAGTCCTGATAGACCCCCAAGTCTTGGGTGATGGTGGCCTGGGTGTCAGTGGCCCCAGTAGGCTCACCCAGTGGACCCACAGTTACCCTCCCATGACCTCTACCACCAGGGATCTGTGCCCTAGGCACAGGCTGCACTCTCCCGCTGGTTCCTGGTTTCATGGGTACAATGAGCTCCACTGTTGCCATGTGCCCAGGTTGACCAGATGGGCCAGGAAGTTTTGTTCAAGTCCACCTCTCCAGATGTATTGTCATCGCTGAAGGCTTGATCCTGGGGTGGAGTTGAAGTCTGCTTATTGGCAAAGTTCTGGCCTGGTGCTCTGCCAGCCAGACCAGTTGAGAAATTGAGAACATTGTTGTTGTTGCAAGTGTCTACATCCACATCGTTTGTGTCACAGTAAGTAGAGACCTAGGATTAAAACACATAGGTAGCGACTACTATTGTGATCTATTTGCGTGGTTTCCTGACCTAGGTACTCACACACGAACAGCACACACCTTGTTCACACAGTAGAATTGAGCAGCTCATTTGATGTGCTGATATGTTGCATTTTGTATTTAGGGAGGAACATGACATCTCCTAAACATTTAAGTCAACACAGTGTAGAAGAAACATGTGAATTTGACAATTCCAAGGCCTAGTTGTGTAGAATATAGGCATACCCACAACCTGCTTGTATATTTAGCATTATTCATCATGTGAGCAGTGCAGAGTCAATGGGTCACCTGCCACTTCTAATCAGCTGAGTCACCTTCATGCCTCACATATATTTGAGGTACACACTTGTTATGGTGTCCCTCATGCATTCAATAGTTTCATTTGAGGATACCAGGACATTATCAATTAAAGTAATCAGACATGTCTCTGAGTAGAGCATTGTATGTACATTGCACAGTCTATGTATGTAATGTCAGTTGTAACATGGCAGACAAGTGAGAAGAGTCAAAAAGACAATTGCATTTTGTTTACAGTTACAATCTCAGAGCCTCATGGAAGTTGTAGGCATTTCTAGCTCGACTTACCAACACTTGACAAATGGTTAGTGTACCATACCTGTTGGCAACAAGCATTTGGGATGGACCATACATTTATATTTTGACACATATCATGGGTCCAGGGATGATTTTTTTCTGATTATACACTGACAGAGATCATTGCAACATGTGGCATGCAATGGAGATTGATACATGTGATCTTATGTGCAACAATACACATTAACCCAGACAAACCTACATCTCTGATACTTTGAGGATTGCATGTTAGGAAAGTAGATAGAACAACACAATAACAACAGCAGAGTTAAGAGCAAACAGGGCATTGATTTATTGTGAAAGTCAGTGAAGTGCACCTTACCAGACTCTACTCCCCCATTTATTCTTGTCATGCCCTCGTTATGCAGGATTGCCAAGACCTTCTCCTCACAGGGAAAGATTTGTAATGGGTTGCTGGGAGGGTCACCACTGGTCCTCTGGGCATCCAGGGGGTGCTTTGTGGCCAGGGTAAGCACCTTCAACCTCAGGTTGTGCCACCTCTTCCTGATTTCCAGCTGCTTGCGCGGGTTAGTACCAACAGCATTTACACTGTTGACTATCCTGTTCTACAATTCAGTTTTCCTACTGAGAGGAGTATGCTGGACTTGGTGTCCAAAGATTTGTGGCTGTACTCTGATTTCATTCACTCTGATAACTAAACCTCTGTGAAACATGGATTTTTGGGGCGACTCGTGACTATCAAATGAAATGAGTGACAAATTAACAAACAAACACAAGGGATGTTAGTGAATAGGCTACAACAACAAAAAGGGTGTGGAGAGTGCTAAATGGGAAGATGAAAGAACTGCTGCCTTAACTCAAAATGCACAAAAGGGTGGTGCGTGTCTTGTGGGCTGCAGCTGAGAAGCAAAGGATCATGGTAAGGGTTGGGGTGGGTTTTATAGTGTGATTTGCAGGTGTGTCCACTTGGCCAAAGAACTTCAGCTCTGTAGTTTTTAAATCCATCCAATGGGCACTGTTGTGGTGCTTTGCTGCAAACTTACTGCAACGGTCTACCGCCGTTGGGGAACCGCTGATAGGGGACCGCCAACTGTGTTGTATTAATAGGCTCGCCGGGAAACCACAGCCCTGATGGCATGGGATCATAAACCACCAACATTGCAGATCGCCGCGGCCCAAGCAGAAACCTCGTCGTTGACGTGGCCAGTGTTTCATGCTGCATGACTCAGAATACAGCGGAGCATAAGAATGCCAACACAGTGGTTTTCTAGGAACTGCGGTGGTCAGGCACTTGTGCTGCCAAACTTGTAATCAGGGCCTAAGTACTTACATTTTTTTCCACTGGGCTATCAAAAAAACCTTGATATTTGCCCTTGTCCTTGTGATGGTAGATCCGGGCAAACAATGTTACATTTTTGTTTTTGTGGATTTTATAAAAAATATACTAAACCATTTTTAATTCCCATTTATGAGGTCTCGAAACTCTAGGCAGTGCACCTCAGCTTTTTATTTCCGACAGCAATTGACAGGCGTTGAGTCTTGCCTTCATGTTGGCTCTTTTCTGAGAGTCGCTGAGCAGTCGCGAAGAACGATGCACTCTGTGATATATTAATTTTATGGCTTGATATGCTTTTATTTGCACTTGACCTCCTGTATTTTGCTGCTTTTTTCATAAGATTTTCTATCTCACGACATTTTAATTTGGACCTCAATGTGTATTGCTTTATATCATGTTTTAACTTGGACTGTGTACTTTCATGGATGCATCTTGTACCGGAATAGCCTTTTCTGAATTAGGATTCTGTTGCATAAATGTTTGTAGCTTATGTAAAAAAAATGTTGCTTCTATAGGTATGTATTTAGTTATATATTTATTTGGGTAAATTATACATATTTTGGTGAAATAATATTTTTATTCAAAAATGTGTATATATTGATCAATGTTGATTGTAAATATTTATTTAATGCAAAAAGTAGGGTTTTATGTTTATTAATGATAATGCCGTTATTTTGGTGATATTATTGTAGTAGAAAGTAGAGGAGGTGATATTTTTAATGCATCGTATGTTTATTAAAAGGTGACAACTGTTTTTTTTCTGATATTTGTGTTTTCGATATAAGTAAACATCAATATTTTTAACAACAATATTTGTGTTGTCGATTTTTGTGGTTTTATTAGTTAAGTATAGGAAGGAGATATTTCTGCAAATAATATTTATTTACTCATATTTTTGTGTTTCCATATTGTGTGTATCAATATTATGTCAGTGATCCGTTCTTGAAAAGAGAGACCTGCCACACAAGGCAAAAAATAATCATACTTGCAGCTTCAGAGGTGAATACTACAGCAAGCATTCCAAATGCTAGATCCTTATATATGTTTTTTGAGTAGTGGGACGTGGGCCGGATAAATTCAGACATTCAAATTTGGCATGAGCAGAAATTGAGATAACAGCAGGTATTCTTGCCCAGTCAGTTCCACATAACATGTCAGTAAACACATTAAATTATTATTATCCTATTTTTCATGCACCTGGATTAGCAAAGCTGACAGTAGGCATGAAGCAATGCTACTCCACTGCCTGAGAAGCAGCAACAAAGGAGTATTTGAAGATCTTCATTTAAAAATGAAGCACATACATGTGAAACCAATTAAATGTTCTCCGCTTACCATTACAAAAAGCAAATGCTTCAATCCCAACATGAATGGTTATTGATTTCTCATTTTGTGTACAGCGGTACAATATAAAATTGGGCATCCAATACTACAATGACTCACAAGGAAAGACAGAAAGGAGAGAAATACAGTTCTGGGTATAGATATCTGGTTGGAAAATAAGGCTTCCATTGGTGGATGTACTGGACTTGCTAGCACACCAGAGTGAGGGAATCCATGCACAAGCAGTTCTGCCTCTGATAAAACTTCGACATCGGCAGCACAGGTGCTCAAAGTAGAAACAGTAATCAAATTGCAAAATGTGCTAGACCAAGAAATACACCCAGCAATGCAATAATCACACAAAACGACAGCCCTGCCCACAGCCTTTGTTGTCATGTACAAAGACTTCCTAGAACAAGATGGACTACCTAAAGTCAGACTACTTGGAAAAGTTGATCAAGATATATCTAGTGAATGAGAGGGTTGGACCAGCACACACAGGAGTCTCTGCTACTCTGATTATATTGCCAGAATGACATTGGTGTCCATGGATGTCTAAAGATACTCATCAGTACTTACTACAGTGTGGAATTTACCAACAATTACCACCTTCAAAAACAGTGAGACCACCTCAAACTCTTCTCATGAAGGCAGCACAACTCTTCCAAATAATTTATCTCAGCCACATCTGTCCACTTAAGCCAATTATTAAGTAGAAATGCGTAAGGGTAGCATAGTTTCCTATAATCTCTTTATAAGAATATGGCCACAATGCCAGGCCATGGATTGCACAGTTGCAAAAGTCTTGCTCTGCTTACTAGTGATGATGGAATGCATAGCTTTCACTCAGATCAGGGGCCAGTTTTTACTTCTAAAATATTAGCAAAGGCAATTATAGAAGTGGGAATGTACATTCAGGGACTTATTTATGAAGCCCTTGCAACACTTTTATGCCACTGTTGCGTCACTTTTTGTGATGCAGCGGTGGCATAAACAATGTGCCATGTTGCGGCAGAGAAAATGATGCACCTAGGTAGATGCAAAAGACACACAATTGATGGACGGAATGCAGAACAAATCAAAACATTTTCCCCCAGTCAAGAGATCTGGGTTAAATCTATCATTCTTTTGCTCACCATGCCACCCCAGTTTAGACCTGGCACATGGTCAAGACTGATTTGCATATGACTGGTTTCAAACTGGAATGGCATGGTGAGCAACAAAAGGATGGATTTAGGCCCAGATCTCTGTACTGGGTGAATGTATGACATTGTTCTGCATTCTGTCCATCAACTGTTGTTTTTGCATTTGTCACCCCGAGTGGGAAGGGTATGCTCAGACGTGAGTCCCGTGCTCTCCATGCCACTGGAATCAAGCTATCCTGGCTGAAGAGGGGTGAAACCCCGAAACCGGTCCTAGGATGCTTGTTTCCAGTCCAGGAAGGACCTGGCTTGGCAGTTCGGGCTGGACTGTTTCCATGAGGCACGGGGTTAAGACTGATTTGCATATGGCTGGTTTCAAACTGGAATGGCATGGTGAGCAAAAAAACGATGGATTTAGGCCCAGATCTCTGCACTGGGGTGAATGTATGACATTGTTCTGCATTCTGTCCATCAACTGTTGTTTTTTCATTTGTCACCCCGAGTGGGACGGGTATGCTCAGACGTGAGTCCCGTGCTCTCCATGCCACTGGAATCAAGCTATCGTGGCTGAAGAGGGGTGAAACCCCGAAACCGGTCCTAGGATGCTTGTTTCCAGTCCAGGAAGGACCTGGCTTGGCAGTTCGGGCTGGACTGTTCCCATGAGGCACAGGATCAAGACTGATTTGCATATGGCTGGTTTCAAACTGGAACGGCATGGTGAGCAAAAAAACGATGGATTTAGGCCCAGATCTCTGTACTGGGGTGAATGTATGACATTGTTCTGCATTCTGTCTATCAACTGTTGTTTTTGCATTTGTCACCCCGAGTGGCACAGGTATGCTCAGACGTGAGTCCCGTGCTCTCCATGCCACTGGAATCAAGCTATCCTGGCTGAAGAGGGGTGAAACCCCGAAACCGGTCCTAGGATGCTTGTTTCCAGTCCAGGAAGAACCTGGCTTGGCAGTTCGGGCTGGAGTGTTCCCATGAGGCACAGGGTCAAGACTGATTTGCATATGGCTGGTGTTAGACCTGTCAGCCCTAGGGTGGTCTCCCCATCTATTTTTGATCGTGCCTCACTTTTTCCACCCTCATTTTGATGTTGGACTTAGGTCTCCAGGCGCCTTTTCATTGCCAACCAGTGTTAAGGTGCTGTGGCTCCCTTCTCCCAAGATGGCTGCCACAGGCCCCTGCTACTGCAGAGTGGTCTTTCTAGTAGCACCCTAGCTGCCAGGAGCTGGCTGGAACCCCCACAACAATGTTGCGACACCAGCACGCCTTTTTGTGTCCCATAGGTAGAATGGGGAAGCTCCTGGAATGTGCTGGAACCTTCTAGAAGGGAGGTGTGTTTTTACTTTTGCCGCCTTGGATAGAGGTCACCTGACCTAGGGCTACTTAACAGAGGGAGGGAACATTTTCTAGTCAGTTGGCCAGTGGGGTAAAGCAGAGCTGGAGAATCCACGCAGGAGTTTTAGGCGGTAGGGCCTCACCAGGGACTTATGCCTCTGAGAGTGACAGGATTTAGGTGCTGCCTCTTAAGTGAGTGAGGGATCCTGTAAAGCCCACTGATCTTGCCCAGCAGTAGGAGGACCCAGGGAACCTCTGCCCAGCCTGACTAGGAAGGACCTAGTCGCCAACTCAATCCCTACCCCCCAGAACAGAACCCCCCAAGGGCGCCAGAGACATCTGCGCCATCAAGAATTCAGGTAGCAACTGAATGCAGAAACTGAATGCTGAAACCTCATGTCACGACGACATGCTGAAACTGAATGCTGAGACTTCATGTCAAAACTGACCACTGAACCTTTATGCCAAAGCTGATTGCGGAATTGCTGGGGATCAACCAGGTACTAGCGCTGAGACCCCTGCGCTCCCTGACCTGGCCTGGGATCCCCTGCATCAATCTCCGTTGGGCGCGGAGCTCTCCTGCTTAATTTGACCCCCCCCTGGCGCGGGGACCAGACCGCGCTCACCGCCGCGGCCCGGAAGCCTGAAGTGTGCCCCCTCATCGTGTCGAGGCCCGCGGAGAAGCCCGGGGTCCCGTCGCTGCCGTCGCAGCTGCTGGTGGAGGTGTGTGAGGCCGTGGCCTGCCCCCGTCGCGGAAGGACCGACTGCGGAGTACAGAGCTGGTTGGGACGCCTCAAGACGTCGAGATCAAGGTAAGCCCGGGAGGCTTGGACCGGACCCGGTGCGCCCCCTACAGGCCGGGAGCAGCACCGCACCCTGAGACCCTGGTTCCCCTCCGTGGGAGTTCCCCCGTTCACTCAATACTTCGACACCCATCCGAGGGATTGCCCCCTTTCTCCGAGGCTGTCAAGTAGCGTTGTGCCCCACGAACTGCACAGAAGTACTTGAGGCTTGCTTAATACAAGTAGCGCTATGTTTACAGGTTCTGCTCCAGAGTGCTCAATGCTTCATTATTACGAGTAGCGCTGTGTTCACAGGTTCTGCTCCAGAGTGCTCAATGCTTCATTATTACGAGTAGCGCTGTGTTTACAGGTTCTGCTCCTAAGTGTTCAATGCTCCATTATTACGAGTAGCGCTATGTTTACAGGTTCTGCTCCTAAGTGTTCAATGCTCCATTATTACGAGTAGCGCTGTGTTTACAGGTTCTGCTCCAGAGTGCTCAATGCTTCATTATTACGAGTAGCGCTATGTTTACAGGTTCTGCTCCTAAGTGTTCAATGCTCCATTATTACGAGTAGTGCTATGTTTACAGGTTCTGCTCCAAAGTGTTCAATGCTTCATTATTACGAGTAGCGCTATGTTCACAGGCTCTGCTCCAAAGAGGTCAATGCTGAGTTATTACGAGTAGTGTTAGGTGCATAGGCTCTGCTCACAAGGATTCCATGCGCAATTATCACGAGTAGCGCTGGGTTCTTGAGCTCAAAGGTGTACAAGGCCTGACGGGTGCGAGTAGCGCGGTAACTGCCCACTGAGGCGCTGAGGGTACCAGGGGAGGCGGTAAGCCCGCGAAGTCTGCCCTGAGTCCCTACTAGTCCCCAGGTGTGGCGCTACGATTCCCAGACCTTACCACGGAGGTTAAGGTATACCAGTGTGGCCTAGGGCCTCAGGGGGAATTGCTGGTGAATATAACGCTGAGGTCATCAGGTACTGCCTACAGCACCGTTAGGTAATATGGGTGAAACAGATGCTAACCTATGTGGAGAATGCCATTGACATCTAATGAACTGCCTGTACATCTAATGAAATGCCATTGACATCTAATGAACTGCATTTACATCTAACTGCTTAGATAAACTTGAGTTATTTACATAAACTCTACAGTGTGGCGTCCCTTATTGTGTGCGTTCCCTGCTTCAGAGGATGCGTGTGTTGTATGGTCGCTTTACACATAAGCCTTTGGGTGCCCAGCCGCTCGAGTCACGTTACCCACTTAGGGCTTGGTGACCCCAGGTCCTACAGCTGGTTTCAAACTGGGACAGCATGGTGAGCAAAAAAACGATGGATTTAGGCCCAGATCTCTGTACTGGGGTGAATGTATGACATTGTTCTGCATTCTGTCCATCAACTGTTGTTTGGCATTTGGCACCTAGGTAGATGCATCACTTTGTAAAGCCCTGCGCCACATTAAACCTGCATCAGGTATAATGTTTGCAGGGTGGGCGTTGCCCCTGCAAGAAAGCCTTGTAAAAGTATTGCAGTCAAATCTATCAGACTTCACTGCTACATTTTTACGAGGCCAATGCGTCAAAACCTTACGGATGCCTCATGGCAGGCGTAACAGAGGCGCAGTGGCATACGCACAGCCTACCCCATGCACTGCTGGAGTTTTGTCATGCATGCGACACAACTTAAGCAATGTGTGACTTTTGCATGACAGATACATCAGGATTCCTGACGTATCTGTCTTTCTATGGGACATTAAATACAGCGCATGTTTCATGTCGCAAGGAGGGCGCAGTGAAATCTGTCGCATTGCTGTTTTGTCACCGCGATGCAACAGTTTTTATAAATGGGGCCCTCAGTTCTCACATCTCTTTACATCTAGTTCAAACGGGTTGGTGGAGAGAGGCAATAGTATTCTTAATTGTAACACACAGACAGCTTTGAATGATATGCCACGGAATGGGATTTTAAGCCAGAGGCCTTTTAATCTACTGCTCTACATAAAGACATATTTGCCCGGCATTTTGAGATGATAGAATACTCGTGATCAATTACAAGTTGATCTATAACAGGATTTGCAGCTCTCCCACCAAAGTTTAAATGAAGCGCAAGCAGATGCATTCCATCCCCAACCGCTACTATTGGCTGGGCACCTAAAGTCAGTGAAGATGTGGCGAAAAATTGGTAGGAAAGAAGAATTTGCACACACCTGTAGAAAGCCTGGCCCAGACATAGCCACAGAAGGAACAACAACAGTGATTTTACCACCATTGACAGGAAAGAACAGGAGAAACAGGCGCCCACCAACTCACTAAATGCTATCATGTGGCTCATCCTTTGCAGTTGACCAGTGCTGCTGTCAACACCACTAGCTGTGCTATTTCAGGAGACCATCCAGATGAGGAGCAATCAGGTTCTAGCACAGATGAACAGACAGTAAACACTGTGATGATTAACAATGCTGTGATAATGCCTTCTACACTTCCACCAGCATTTGTCTCTGAACATGCTGAACATTTGTTTCATAAACGAACCAGCCTCCCACCAGACCCTGATTCAGCACTGTCAGAGTGTTAGACCTTTATCGTAGATCAATCAGCCGACAATAAACAGAACTGTAGGTTTGAAATTGCTGTTATAGAGAATTAGCATTTGAATTGGTGATGCAGATGGGTTGAGTTTAGGTGTGGGATCGATTCGAGACTTATGTAAAGCCCCCAGAATGTCTGTCTGGATAACACTAAAGTTAATCTTATTTACAATTTAGCTGCCTAGGTTTGTCTATCGAATTTGATTGATGCATGGCAAGAACATTCTAGACATGAAGAACCACATTCAGTAGTAGTCAAACTAAGCAAACAAGGAGAGTTACATATACATTCAACACACAGGAGTGTGTTGAATGTATATGCAGTCAAGTGAATAGCCACCAAGCTGTATATGGGATCTATTGGGAAGGACTGAGTAAAAAACCTTTGGGACGAGCAAAGACTTCACAAATCCCACACACCTTCCATCTGAACCTAGACGATAGTTTATCACAAAGACCACTTACAAGTGACTGGGCTAAAAGCACCATATTGAAACGACATACCGATCTTCAATACGACACTTCAAAATACAGTTGCTCACTTGAGCTCAAAAAGTTACCAGGACATATTGTTATAATTAATTTGATAATTGGTTATTACATATTTCAAATGTCACAAGGATGATGTTCTATTATCTGAAAAATACTCTGTCTGGAGTTTGCTGCAGAATTCTCCTATTTAAAAACTCGTTTTAAATACCAGATTGACACCAACACTCTTTTTTTACAATCACTTTCCTTGTGAGCCATTACAAAAAAATGAATTGTATGCTTCTTTCTAGATACAAAATGCTAGAATGACCTGTGTTTTTCAGTCAATATATAGGGTTTGCAATATGGAATCAAAATATTCCTTTGTGGGATCTGGGAAACAGAAAAATGACACCTTTGTGTAACAGACAATGTCTTTGGCATGTTATCACTGTAAAGATTGAACTTTCTATATTATACCATTAAGCAGAAAATGTGTATTGCTACTATTATGGAATTAATAATTCCCATAGGTCTGTGACAAAGCTATTCACACTTTCTAAATTGGAAGTAGAAAAGTATGTTAAGCAGCTATGAAATGGATGCTATAATTACAAAAGGTACTTTCAGAAAAGTATGACATAAAGAAACACACATTTGAACCTCACACAGAAATGAATGTCACCAAAGGTTTGATAAAGGAGTTGGAACTATCCATCTCTTAATCCGAATGTACCTTTAATGTTTTTGATATCTATTGCTCTAATCCTCCTGACTATTTCCCTCCCAAAATTAATTTTTTTGTGCATAAATGCCACATGTGCCAAACCAACTAATATTATCAGATCTCTTTTTGACCTACTTCTTTATCGTAGCCCTTCAAGGAAATCACTCACATTCATATGCTCTTTAAAGGATACAATGTTTTGTGTTACAGCAGGAACAGGATACTTATAAGATTATTGTAGAGTGGTTTTCTCAGTGCTATATGTGCCTAACATCAACCATACTATATCAGGTTTGCAATGGCTTATGGGTAAAATACCCTGGTGAGTGCCACTCAAGTTATGCTACCCTAGACATTTCCATGTGTTTAGATTTCAAAAATGTGTAGGTTTGGTAGGTTACCCTAGGTGCTGGCTGAGCTAAGGCCCAAAACCCACAGTTGTTCAAATGTTTAAAAAGGGTTGAATTCTGATGGGTAAAGTAGGATGCCTAGAGGTGCATTTTAGGGTGCATTGTGTCACAGGTGATAGGCCCAGCCACAAAAGTGAGGTACTATTTTTATCAGTAGATGTGTGGCAACATAAAATATTGAAAATTGATCTGCCCATGTTGCGTTTTGGGCACATTCCTGTGGCATGCGTTAGGCCCACCTACACAAATGATGTACCAATTTTATTGGGAGACTTTGGAGATGGAAAATATGTGTCTCTCCACAGATTCCAGATTAGCAAAGGAAAATATCTGTTTTTAATCCAAAGTTTGAGGTATGCAAGGGCCTCTGGTTAAAGAAATCTGGTGAGAGCATGCAAGTTATACCCTATCTGGAATCCCTTGGGTGTCTAGTTTTCAGAAACATGTAGGTTTGGTAGGTTTCCCTGATTGGCGGATGAGCTATAGCCCAAAATCCTTATCCACCAAAATGTAATCCGTCCATGTTGAGTTTTGGGCCTTTTCTTGTCGTGGGCACAAGCCTCCTCACACAAGTGAGGTACCATTTTTATAGGGAGATATGAGGAATGCTAGGTGTTAGGCAATTTGTGGAGCCCCACAAATTCCAAACATTTTCTTTATAGAAATGTGAGCAAATTGTGTTTAGTTAGATACACTTTAAGGTTTGCTAGGCCTTCTATGTAAAAACAACTCATTAGAACCATAAAAGTCACACCACCCTAGACACCACCAGGTGTCTAGTTTTCAGAAATGTTTAGGTATGATAGGTTTGCCTGTGCAGCAGCAAAGCTAGGGGCTAAATCCACAGCTACCCACACTGTAAATAAGCATGGTTTATGCTGGGTAAATGTGATGCCTCCGGATCACATTTTGTTGTGTATTTCTTTACAGGTGATAGGCCCGGTCACATACATGAGGTATAATTTGTATCAGGAGATGTGTGGTAACAGAGAATAGTAGAACATTTGTTATTATCAATTGAATATCCTTGCATTGGTGCCGTCCAAATATAAGCCAGTATCTAAGAAAGAAGACGTTTTGTAAAATGCACTGAGAATCACATGCTAGTTTGGATACCACAAATTCAGAGATGCATAAAAAATCACTTCTAAACTCAACATTTGGTATGCATTGCAGAAATACATAGGTTTCCTTCATACCCATTTATGACTCTTTATGTTTTACCATATGAATGTCTCTGTGTTAGGTACGAAATGAAAACCCTTTGTAAGGTGCAGCTCATTTGCTGGCTTTAGGTACCTTGAGTTCTTGGAGAACATACAAATCCTATATATCTCTATGACCAGAAGGATGTAGGAGATTTATCAGTGTATTGCTTTTGTAAATTAGAACTAAACTAGAAGTTACAGATGAAAAAGCAGTTTTTTTCATACCCATGTTCATATTTATTTTAATTCAACAGTTAGCTTCTCTGGAAAAACTTAGAATAACCTACACAAAACACATCTTGATGAATTTAGAATTTGGTCTACTTTTCAGAAATGTAGAGCTTTCCAGCATTACCCAAAGGTTTCACACCTATTTTCTCTATAAACTTGCAGTATGTTGAAAGCACAAATAATAGAAACAATTTGCTACCTCATAAAAAAATGCAAAAACTAGGGCAAAACATTTTTGATACAGTTCTGCATGTTCCTGAGAGCTGGAAAGACTTTGATTTTAGCATATCAAACTTTTAGTTGATGCTATTTTTAGGTAAAAAACTGAAACTTATTTGTAGAGCGCTTTTTTCAAACTATTCCAAAAAAGAAGGGCCAAAGTATAGCTGCATTTTGGCTGTTTTCTTGGTAGTCTCCAGGAGAATCCACAAACATTGGGTGCCTTTAGAATCTCAAAGATGTTAGCAAAAAGGATGCAAGTTTGCCATGGATACCTTATGTGGGAAAATATACTCTTGGAGGCATAAGCAGGCATTGCCCAAAATAGTCAAAAAGGGCTCAACACTGGGGTGGAAAAGCCTCAGCATTTAAGTGGTTACACAGAGTTCCCTCGAACCTTTCCAACGGCTCCATAATATCTGAAACTTTTGGCATTAATGAACATTAGAATATTATTAGTAAATAAGACTTATTCTATAGTTCAGTCTTGGTTAGGAATTGAGCTATCACCATTTACCCCTTGCGAAATTATCACATGGTTAAATTAATGGATTCATTACAATCTGGATAAATTATTTCAGATTTGATTATTAAAAAAATTCGTTGGGTGGTAAGATCAGTTAGGAAATGCGTGCATATATTATTCCTGCTGTTAAACCTGTCATCCTAAGGGTGATCTTTCTCTAAATGTTTGCCTGCTTATCTCCACTTTTTGCTGTATCTTTTTGTTGGCCTTAGAACTTTGGGTACTTTTTCACTTCTAACCAGTGCTAAAGTGCATGTGCGTCTCCCCTAAACATAATGACATTGGTATATACCTGATTGGCATAAATAGTTTACTTATAAATCCCTTATAAAGTGGTACACTATATACCTAGGCCCTGTAATCTAAATTTGACTAGTGGGCCTGCAGCAGTGATTGTGCCACCCACATAAGTAGCTTTTCAAATCTGTCTCAGGCCTGCCATTGCAAGGCCTGTGTGTGCAGTTCACTGTCACTTCAACTTGGCAGTTAAAACCACTTACCTTGCCTTAAACTCCCCTTGTATTACATATAGGTCACACCTAAGGTAGGTCCGAGGCGGCACTAAGAGCAGGGTGCTGTGTAAGTAAAAGGTAGGACATGTGCTTTTAAGTTTGACATGTTCTGGTAGTGACAAACAGCTACATTTGTTTTTCACTACTGTGAGGTCTTCCCCTCTCATAGACCAGCATTGGGGATTCCTTAAAACACTTTTAGGCTGTAATACCTGATTAGAAAGGAATAGCAAAAGCATGTTTCATATCTTTGAAATGGTAGTGATCAATTCTCTTTAGATGTAAAGTTAGATTTGCCATTACTATTTTAGAAATGTCACTTTTAGAAAGTGGACATTTCTCTGCTCTGAACTTTTCTCTATGTGTCTGCAGCCTGCCTTCAATCCACATCTGGGTTGGGTGACAGTTACACTTTGTGCATTCCTTCTAGACATCCACAAACCTAGGACTGTGAGGCTCATTTGCATTCTGAGCACTCATCAGCATTCATCTGCATTCTGATGGGTCTTCCTGGGCAGGGACACATAGAAGGGGCTAACACTTAGACTTTAATAAGTAGTGACCTATCCACACTCAAAGCAACGATTCACACCCCACAGTTAGCCTGGCAGATAGGGTTGGGTTGAATGGGATCCTTGTGCACGTCAGAGAGTTGCTTTGAAGTCACCCCCAACATCAAAGGCACTTTTGAGTATAAGTACTTGAGCTCTAACCCTACCAAATCAGTACACTACAGGACCTGGGAAGAACTCTTCTGGAGTAAAGACTGCTGTGCTGTAAGGATTGCCACTTTGCGTTGACTGACTGTTCAAAATTAACTGCTTCACTGCTTTATTGAGCTGTCCTGCTGCCTGCTGATCTCTGCCCCGCTGAGGACAAGGACTGGACCAATCTCACTTAATTCAATTCAAAATCTTTATTCGGAAACAATAAATATCCATAAAAGCACAAATACAGATTCTCAGATATCACATTTTTAGATAAAACAAAATGCGGCAATTTCATCATATGTACAAATACAGTAAAAAGAACTCGACAAGAGCTGTCAATAGTATATACACATGAATTTTACAAGAGGTAAGGATCAATGGGTACACATGGAGTAACGGGCATGTACTGCCACTTTCAAAAAGGATTCTACCCGGAATGTTAGCTCCTCATCTTCCAAAGGGACGATGTGACCATATGCTGCCTTATAATTAATCATCGGGATAGTCTTAAAAAATGGTATTAAACTGTTTTGTGTATTTTAAATAAAAACTACAGAAGAATAAAAAATGCGTCATTGTGTGTTTACATTGAGCATTACAAGGGCAGGGGAGTTGGTCAAGATTGGAGTTGAACCCCAGAGGAAAGCAAAGCAGAAATTTCACAGTATCGACCCTTAGTCTAAAGAGCAGGCTCCTTTCCCATCTACCGATTGGTCTTGAGAGATAACTACAGGGTAAGTGGGTTCTATTCTCAATCGTCATGTATCGGGCTACTAAGGGTTTTTGTGCCTCTATTTCATGTCTGGTTTTGCTGTAAGCCGCGTAAAGTGCCTTCATTAGGCTTTTTTTACTTATGCCATCCGAGTCGGTTGGATTTAAAAATAACCGCTCAAGATTTACACTGGCCAGGCTCTTCCTGGCAGCGGCGAGCCAGTGCATATCCTTTCCTTTATCTCAGCTGAGACAATCTTTAATTATTTCCCAAGTTAGCTGCGCCGCGGGGTTCTTCCAAACCGCGAGCCAGAATAAAGCGGGTCGAGCTTTGATATAATCTTCTATGTAAGGGATTTTCAATTCGCTGTGGCAGGCGTATTGTGATGTGGAAATAGGGGCACACAATATTTTAAGACAAAATCTGTTTTCTTCTCTTTGTATACTGTCACACTGCCTAAAACACCAAACTTCTGCTCCATAGGTGGCAGTGGGGATGCATTGTAATTTAAAAATGTTAGAGATAGCAGAAACAACCTGTATCTTTCCATGCTGGGGCAAGCCAAGTATGCTGTTAATCGCTCTAGAAAACTTTTTACCGCAGTGTGCTACATGCTCTGCCCATAGGCCGTCCCCTGCGAAAACCAGTCCCAAATAAGGAAAAGTGCTAGTGCTCTGTAAACAATCTGAACCCAAAGCAATGGTATTATTTAGGTACTTTGTCAAACCGCACGCCATTAAAAACGATTTCTTAAAATTAGTGCAAAGATCCAAGCTTGCCATAAAATCTACGAAGCCCGCACCAATAAGCGTAGGGCATTTGGGGTGCGTGCCATTAAAACCGCATCATCGGCATAGAGAAGGGCCGGGAGCGTGTTGCCATTAATGATGGGAACATCAGGGGTGAGTGATACCAATGATCCGCTCAGATCATTGATGTAAAGAATGAATATCAAAGGGGCCAGGACACAGCCCTGCCTGACCCCTCGCCCAACCCTGATGGCCTTCGATACCTCACCGCCCTTCCCAATCCCCACCCTGGCATGCAGGTCCTTATGCAAATAAGCTAAAAAGTGTACTAAATCCTCGTCCAGGCCATATTTTAAGAGGATGGACCAAAGGCGAGACCTGTTAACAAAGTCAAAGGCCGAGGTCAGATCCATGAATGCCAGGAAAATAGGAGATCTTTTAGCTATTGTGCATTTTCCTATGATCAGGTTGAGGTTAAGGCACTGTTCAACTGTGCCAACTTTGCTCCTGAACCCCAACTGGCATGGATGGAGGATGTGACCCTCCTCAGCATATACCCTGATCTTGTTAAACAGGATCCTCCCTAAGATTTTCAGTGTATTGTCGATCAGGGAGATCGGCCTATAACAACTTGGGTTAGAACGGTCACCCTTTTTAAAAATTGGCACGATGATACTGGTAGACCATGTTTCTGGGATTAGAGAAACTGATAAGTTATTAAAAACATTCAATAAAAGAGGCGCCCAAAATTCAGGCTGATGTTTAATGAGATCAATTGGTGAGCCATCTGGGCCTGGCACCTTATTGCCCACACTCTGATGTATTGCTTCCTCCACTTCTGTAAGGGTTATCTGGGCCCTAGTAGCTACCTATATTCTCGTTCAGAGCCATGTGTTGGGCTGGAGCTAAATAAATCTTTGAGAAATGATTCTCCCATGACTCGCTACTGATGTTACAACTGATGGGAGACAGTGGGTGACCTATAGATCTCATGGCTTTAACAGCCTGCCAGAAGCCTTTCCCGTCTTTTAATGTAGCAGCACATGCTAATTTATCCCAGTGTTCTTTAACTAAATCAAATTTTCTTTCTTTGATGGCAGCCCTATATCGCTGTCTGCACAGTTTAATGGCCGTCTGGTCCCTGGGGATTTTTGCGATTATCCTTCTAAGATCTTTATTTGCAGCAGAACAAGCGCTATCAAACCACCTGGGACCTAAGTGTGTTTCCTTAACGGGCCTTGAGAGCATAAATGTAAATGTAAATGTAAGGGAATTTATATAGCGCAAATCACCAAGCGGTCTCTAAGCGCTTGCTTAGGGAACCCGTCCTGGTATTCCCCTGTGAGATAACCCGGCAGGGCATCCGCAAGGTGAAAGCCAGGCATCCCGCCGCGAGGGGCCCATGTGGAGATTAAGCAAGCTATTGCCCAGAGTCGCAGAGTGTGAACCCATGAATCGAGAATGCACTGGAGCGAGAATTATCGAGTCCATGGACATTTATGGACTCAAGACCCAGCCGAGCCGGGAATTGAACCCTGGTCCCGGGCTGACCTCTGCCTCCAGGTCTGCCTCCTCTAACCAGTGAGCCACACTTCTCCATATGTTTAATGCCCTCACATAGTTGCGTAAAGGCACCAACTACATCTATGTTGTGTTCTTTAAAAGTCAAACAGGTGTCTACAAGATCCGAATGCGCTTTAACCACCTTGCCCACTAAAGCTGTGTTATCGATACCCCACCAGACTAGTCTAAGATTATCGGCAGAGGCGGACAGATCTCTTGCACCACACTCTTTACTAAAATGTTGGTCTAGGGGCGAGTCTCAGGGTTACATTTACCGGATTATGATCTCAGTGAGTGGTATCGACCACCTCAGCTTTAAGGAGACAGTCTTCCAGTAAGGGTGATATGAAGACGTAATTAATGGTAGAGGCACTACCCCTTCCTCTGTATGTGGGTATGGTATGTTTGACACATTCGGGGTACGTAACAATCTCCATTATATCCACAAGGTTGTGTGTACATAGATAATTAACCAATTCGATTCCCCTGTTACAGGTAAGCATGTTACTAAGTTGGTGAGCGGCAGTACGGCTACCGTTGTGAATTTTAGCATTAAAATCTCCCCCTAGGCAGATTCCTGCCAAGTTGGGGAAGTTATTTGAGTTTTGTATAGTGCTTATAAATTTGAATAAATTAACAAAGTTAATATTTGGTAGATTCTAAAAATCGTTATTAAAAAAATTAATAAAACATATGGAAACCCCTCTTTTATAAATAATTGCCTGAAATGTATCATTATCAGTGTCCAAGGCCTTTACACTTCCACCTACAAGGATGTTTATCCAGATTGATAGGCCTCCTGAAGGGCGACCCAGGTTTTGAATGGAAGCGAGAGAATTAAAGAACTCAAACCCCTCCAGAAATAAATCTCTGGTTGCCCATGTCTCCTGAAACATTAAGATGTCATGTTTTTGGACGAATTCTATCCAGTCGGGCAAATTGGTTTTGGAAGCCAGGCCGGCGACATTCCAACTTAATATTTTTAAGTCGAGATCATGTGCAAGCGTGGGCTCAGATGGAAGACAAGGGCCCTGGGCTAATGGTTCGGGATCATGATCGAGGGTAGGCCCAATGGGGATGCAAAAGCCTCTATCTGGGGGTTCATAGGATAAAAGAGATGTATTAGAGGACACAGCAATGGGAGTTAGTCAATCCTGGTTGTCCAAGTCAGACAGTGATGAAAACCTATTGAAAGTGGGGACAGGGGCTACGATGTTGGGGATGCCCATATGCGGTTTGTAAAAATAGCCCAAAGGAAGAGCCCAGATCTGGGTTGGGACGTTGGGGTGGGACTCCTGGGCCATTACTATAGATTTCACCAAGGATGGGTTTCGGAAGTTAAGAACTACGCAGTCCCCCTCGATGTTTATTGGGGACTGGCCCACCCATCCCACTCTGTGCGTTAGGATAATGTTATTAGTAAGTGATGGCCTGAAACCCTTATGTTTTGACAGCCCGTCAACGCTTTTATTGCGTAATTGGTCCCATGTTTCAACCTGATTTTCTTTAAGTGGTGGAACTCCTGCCAGGACCACTACATATGAACAGGCCGCTGGTGGTAGGTCCAAAATCTCCTGGCTGCACTTTGGGTTTGGAATGAGCTTTGGGACTAAACCACCCACTCCTAATCTGATGCCTTTGCGAGTGTCAAGAGCTAGGGCACCAATGAGGCTGTTATTAAGGTTGGTTGCACATTTTTCTCTGATCGATTGTGGCCACGGCTAGCAGCACAACCAGTGTTGATGGTATTATTTATTGCCCTACTAAGCTCTGGTACAAAGCAATCTTTTACTTTGTTACAGGTTGCGCAAGTACCAGTCGTTGGGGCAATTATTGGTGCGATAATCGGAATGTCACAATTAGGATTGGGTACGTTAGTCAATGGCGCCATCGTGGAATCAACCAGCTCACTACACTGTGTGTTTACATTAGCACTAAGCAGGTTCAAGCGTTCCAATCCTTTACACAAAACATCAAATTTAGTGTCCAGTAAGTCTCTGATGCGTCCATACACATTGTCTATAACAAAGGTGGAAAATTGGTCACCTTGATTTTTTGGCCATCTAAACAATGGTGGCCTACATCAGTCTGTGTTCTGATGGATTTGCCCTGCTCTTTAATTAAGGTTTGGGTAGGTGCTTCAGAAGACTTAGTCGAATTTGGGGTGTGTATCCAGGAGCTCAGAGTGGCGTGAGATGAGCTTAGACGGGTTGGCTGTTTCCTCTTTGCAGTAACCACTTTCACTGGATTTCTCTTTTGTTTTGCCCCTGATGCTACTTCAGTCCCCGCCGGTAGTAGGTTGGGGCTGGCGCCTGACTTTTCGGGGTGGGTTGCAGTATCTAAACCTTCATTAGTCACGGTGTCAATATCAATAGGAAAATCGATAATGCAGCCGTTATGCGAACGGGCGCTGGAAATACAAGGATTGCAAGGGGGTGGGGTGATGACATGATCTCCTGGCATGGGGCCTGTCAACAGAGGGACTCCAGTGCCTAGCAAGAGCCTCCTCTCGGTTAGTTCAATCTCATTGGCTACAATGCTTACAGCCCTTTCCAGCATGCTGTCTATGCTGGAGGTGACAGGTCGTAGTGGGGGTACTCCCCCTCGTTTCCCCATATTATCTGGTGCAACGCAAGGAGTGTACGTTCACTCACCTTGAGGACGGATGATCGACTGATGGAGGAGACAAGATGTCAGAGGATTTGCCCAGCCCAGTCTCTTCCGGGCACTGACTGGCAAGGACGGGCCTGCCCTTGGCCCGGGCTTTGCCCGGGCGCCACCCGCGCGATTCCTGCGATGCGGGGGGCGCTTGGCAGTTTTGTGACACGCCCGGGCGCAACTGCCTCCTCAGATATGCGCTGCTGGCTGCAGGGGGCTGCTGGGGATTGTGGGCTTTCTGCCGGCCGTTTCCCTCATGGCGTGTTGGTCAAATGCAGAGCCATTCCACTCACGGCATGGCGTGAAGATGCTCGGCTGTTTCCCTAACGGCGTCTGATGTCTACAGCAGGTATGGAAGAAGCTGTTTCCCTCATGCCAATCTCCCTTAAACCCAGAGTGACTGCAAGGGGTTGCTGGCTTCCTTCCTGTTTTTTGATGTCTCAGGGACACAAAAGACTTCCTGTAGACCTGTTGGTGCTGCACGCCATCTGTGAGTCTTACCCTTGCCTGAGATACTCCCCTACAGTCCTGGGCCAAAGAAGTGGGTTTTGCAACTGTCTTGCTACAAAACCGAGCATCGTTACCACTGCGCAGGTCGAAGCTGGCACTTCGCCCTTTGACGGTGAAGCAGTTTCACGGCCTGCACAGCCCGACAGCGACACTCTTTGTGGTTCAAAAATGATGCAGTGCCTTCATCTCTACGGAGCTCGACAGTGGTGGGGGAATCAACTGCGTGAATCGGAATCGACCCCTCGTGCTATCGACATCAGGGGTTGCTTCTTCCTAGGTACTTTTTCATTGAGACCTGGGTAAGTCACATAGCCGGACTGCCCTCCAACACGGTTGGCCTGAACTTTGGATTTCTAGCGGTCCCTCGTGACCTCGGGTAACCTTTTAACTGCTAAGGACTTCGAAGGACTAATTTTTTTAATCTATTGGTTCAAACGTCATATCTCGACTTCTACTGATTGGGTTTTTGTCAATTAGGTATTTTTGTACTGAGATAAATATTCTCTATTTTTTTAAATCTATGTGTAGTCTTTTTGTGGTGTTTTCATTGTGTTACTGTGTGTGTGTGTTGCACAAACACTTTACACATTGCCTCATAAGATAAGCCTGCCTGCTCTATGCCAACTACCAGAGGGTGAGCATAGGTTACTGTAAGGTGTGTATCTAGCTTACCCTGACTAGGATTGTGGTCCCTGTATGGGCAGGATGCAAACATCTGCCAACTAGAGACTCAATTTCTTACACCTGCAAACTCCCATACTCATTAAATGGTATGAGGAAGAATAACCTGCATTCTAAAGTACAGAAGAATGTATTAGTCCATGGGTAATTTCCTTATATGCGAACAAATAACTTTATATAGTATTTTGACTGAATTGAATGATAAAGTCACATTGATGGTGTCCACAGCAAGTATAATCAGAAAATGATTCATTTTTAGGCCCATTTTCAGAAACACACTGTTCCCTAAAAAATTAATTGAGCTAAGTAGTCACTGTGAATTAATGAGTTGAATACTGTGGTTATGAACTGCCTCCTACACCAACCTGATTTTCTATGGAGATATTAAAAAATAATCAGTATAGTTTCACTAATATTAAAACAAAATATAACACTGGAGCCAGCAAACAATTGCAATACTTTTTAAGCACAATAATGATTACATAACTACTGCAAAAAGTATATCCCCACAGGACATACATTGGGACTTTATAAACAATTTTATTTGTGCCAAACACAACATGACTAGTGTCAAATATAAAAGCAGATATAAATGCAATGCCAAGATCATCTAAATATACTTTAACAACTTCACAGACTTTAATGCACTTGATATCTTATCTTTTTTCCTGGATTAGCTCCAATAATTCTACTGGAAAGTGCAGTATTTGTTGTAATACTGAATGTTGAACATTTAAACATACTCATTAGCTCAAATGGGTGTTTTGAGTGTGACTCAGAAAATGAAGAAGATTGATATTGATCAAAGAACAGGTTACCATGAAGATACTGTCATACACCTGAGCGTTTCTGGATTGAGCAATTATGTTCTACCATAAGTGCGCTAAGAACACAGTTTGGCACTCAAATGATTCACTGAAGAAAAATGCGTCTGAAGCATTGGGTAATGCAATACTGAAAGTCCACCGATTATTGTTTTTTATACTCAATAATGATATCCCCAGACTCAGTTACTTACTCGATACACCAAAGAGTTTACAAAGACATTAAAGGTGATTGTTTTGGTACTATTATACATACATGGTTGAGGTAAATGATAGGCAACTATGACAATCCACGCACAAGAACTAGGGTGATAAGAGTGGAATAGCATTTATATATACTTTTAATGTTGCCCACCCTACAGGCCAGGTTCTATGCTAATATGGGCATTGTTTTAGGGCTAAATGTGTTAAAGTGTGAGTTAATAGGACAGGCTTTAACATCTTCAATGTGGTGGATGAACCATTCATGTACAATGCATTACCTTTATAGTGCAGTGGACGTGAATAGTGCATCTACCACGCTAACAAAGAAATTCAGGATGCAACAGAAGATCTCCTTTCTTCTTTTTTGTCACTGTGACATGTAGAGCACAGAGCTTACTGACGGTACAGTGATAAAAGTGCAATTATTAAATGCCATTAGGCATTGACTGTTTTCCCTTTATCTTGCTCTGAGTCATAACTCTGCTGCCTTTCAAACTTGCTAGTAGATCCCTGTGTGTGGATTGCTGCAAGACCGCAATCCCTAAGCAGATCTAGACAGCAGACACCAAAGGGGCAAGAGAGTGGCACAGGCATGTGTCCCCCAGCCCCAAAAATAGTCTTTTGGCTCCCCCAGAGGGATGACTAGGGTTTACCCGATCAGCTACCCCAGAGGGGCATGAAGCCCACTAGAGACAGTGAGAAAACAAACAAAAATGGGGTCGGCGGCCGTTTCTTGGACCAGGTCATCCCCAAAACTGCCCAAAGTTTCCTTCAACCTCCCTGGGAGCAGATTTGGGGAGTTTCTGCCTTCCTGGGATGAGCAGACAAAATACTTTAAAAACAACAGAAGGGATGTGGGCTGCCTGCACCGGCACTCAACTGGGACCCCACTTACACCAAAGCTGCCCCTAGGGTGCGGAAATCTCACTAGACTGGAAATAATTACAAAAGAAATGGTAGGAGAAGCCCACCCTGGCATTTGGGTGTGCACCCATCCCAAAACAGCACCAACAGGATTTGTTGGTTTACCCAATCTGTCCCCTATGGGGCAGAAACCCCACTAGCATCCAGGAAAAAAACAAAAAAAGAAGGGGTGGGTGTAACTCATCCTAACATCCAACCATGCCTTCCAAAATGGACACAATATTCCTTCTGCCCTCTTGTCTGGGCAGATTTGGGGATTTACCCTCAATCGTCCCCCAGAGACAAGAAAGCACTGGACATCAGAGAAAATAATGTGAAACAAAGAAAGGATGGAACAGCCCATCGAGTCTTACCACCACCCCATAATAGCCCCAATAATCGTTCTGCACCCTGGGGTAAAATTGGAGGAGTTTACCCCCAATCTGTCCCCAGGGGACTAAAAGTGCACTAGACACCAGGGATGTTATTTTAAAAAAGAAAAGTTGGGGTGGCCCAAAAAGACACCAGACTATGACCCACACCATATCGGGCCTAACAGTTTTTTCTGCCCCCCTCTTGGTGCAGATGGAGAGGTTCACCAGGAAAGGCAGAAAACCCACTATTAATGAGGAAATATGGTAAAAGAAGAAGGGCTAGGAGTGGCCTGCTTGTCTTTCTGACTGAAATGGATTAACACGGTGACAATATGAAATCAATGTGGTTTTCAAATTGTCCATGGTTCGCTTGCTACTTCTTTATGGAAATCTGCCCAGCCACATACATGGGACAATGTTTTATCAGAAGAACGGTGAGGACACTTGGTAGTGGGAATTTTGTGGATCACTGCAGATTCTGGAACTTTCCCTCAGAAATGTGAGAGAAAGCATGATTTTAGCAATGTGTGTAGTTTGAGGTTCTAAATAAAAGCCCATGTGCAAGTAAGAACAGATTTGTCATAATGTCCTCTGAATCACATAATAGTATGGGTAAACCCAATCTCAGAATTGTACAAATAACCATTATTCCTTAAGTCAGTATCGTAGCCACATTTAAAAAATACATAACTGTCCTTCATACCCATTTTTCATTAATCAGATTTTACCGTATGATTTTCTGTATGGTTGGTATATAATGAAATATGATTATAAGCTGTAGTTCAATTGTTTGCTTCGGTTATTACGTTTTTGGACAACCAACAGACACTATTCATCTCTGCGACCAGACGGGCCTGACAAACACATTAGTATTTTACTTTTGCAAACCAACTATGTAGGGCACAAAATTACAGATGAAAATGTTGGCACTTACTTACTTTTTTCTTACTATTTCCAATATTTTTTGTTTCAATGATTACTTCATTTTAGAAATCCATGAGTGATCTGCACAAATGAACCCTAGTTTAATTCAGAATGTTGTCTAATTTTCAGAAATGTGTAGCTTTCTGGGTTCACCAATGGGTTTCATAGCTGTTTTCATCGCAAACTGCAAGTAGATTAATACCACAAAAAGAAAATCGAAATATTGACTGCAACCTAGATAAATGAAAAAAGGAGGTCATCGTTTTTAAACTCTGCCTGTTCCTGAAAGCTGGGATGATGAGGATCTTAGCACAGAAAACAGTTTTGATGTAATATTTAGGAGGAAAAAAACATGCTTTTTTGCAGCATTTTTCTTAATTTTGGATATTTCTTAGTTCCCTTCAAGGGAAATAACAAACCCTGGGTATTCTTAGAATTCGCAACGTGTGGGAATGAAAGGACACACATTTGGCCTGTACACCTTTTGGTTAAATAAATGTTTTAAAGGCTAAAGCACAAAAAGACCCAAACATCAAAAAAAGCTCAACATTGCGAAGGTGGGGGCAGGGAAAGCCCCACCAGCCAATAGGTTAAAGAGCAAGCCTGTTCATTTTCTTACATAGAACTGTTTAAAATGTGCAACTAATACAATTTGTGGCAAATTGCCATATTTTCTCAGACTTTGGTTAGCAGGCTGGTGAAGTGATATTTCAATTCTTTGATAATCTTTCAGTAAACACAGCAGCAGCTGAAATGTGGCTATAAGGAGACATGCCTTTTGCAAGTTCCTCATTGTAGGAAGGAGGGAGAAAGTAGCACTAAGCTTCTGCTTACTTGCAATATTTTGAACAAGAAGAATTGTTAACTATCCTGTATATCAAAGCAAGAGTCAAGCTGAAGCTGACAGCTCCTCGCTCCATAAAGCATCATGTGTAGGAAAGGTATATAAGATACCAGTTTGAGTGTGAAATAGGATCATGGACCAGACGAGGAATGGATATAGAAATACAGAGCTCTGACTTCAAGCTTTAGGGCACAGTTAGACATATGGGAAGTCTTGGCATGAGTTGGCATATTATTACAAGACACCAAAACCACCCTGGAACAGGGTCCAGCCGGGCCCCAGCATAGGTTTTCTAGAAGCTGAATTCCATGCAGAAATCCAACTGAAAATTGGAGCAAATATCAGGGGGAAAAAGGGGAAAACAAGTGGACAGTATACACAGTGAAAAACATCAAAACAAATGTGATATGATGCATCCATCACAGGGCCAAGTCTTACGTTTTATAGTCAGAGCAGGAGATGGCATTATAAGAAATACTGCAGCTCCACCCTGGTTTGGGAACTTCTAACAACAAATACAGGGAATACAATCATCTGGGAGTGGAGTAGACAAGGTTAGTCAGACCTACTTCTTCAAAGTAATGGTGTCTTTCAAACACATGCAGGTGCCCCCGTGTTTCACATCTTTCTTATCAATGCATCCACTCGCAGTTTTCCTGGGCTGACACTCCCTGCAAGTCTTACCATTCTCAAAGCAGATGCAACTCTAGAAATGCCAACCCATTAGGAGAGTTACATCAAAGACACAAAAAGTGATTGGATCAATGCTTCAATATAGTCTAACCACTAACAACCTTTGGGAGTAGCATCAAAACCATCATGTTTTTGCTCACCATGCTACCTCAGAGTAGACCCAGTCATATGCGAATGTATGACTTTACAACGCATTCCGTTGTAACGCATGTGTAGTAAATAACCCCAAAAATGCAGAGATAGTTAGAGGTTGTAGTTTATTCGATAGGATCCTCCAGCCTCTCACAGTGGTCTGTCAACATTCTAAGCGGAGCTTCAGCTCCAACATTCTAAGCCTGGGCGAGCCCATTAGGGGAGGGAGAAGGGGGGGGGGGGAAAGGGACAACGGGAAAAGGACCAGATTACAACACATCTCCCTGCGAAACAGAGAAAATTAAACATGAGTTAACATATCAGAGGAACACTTTCCCTTAGCCCAAAAGCCAAAAATAAGAGTTACATTTTACAGTTTCAGTTACAGAATAATGCACCAGGAACAATGTAAACCTACAACAGTTCCTTACAGCTGAAAGCTACTACCCCGAAAGACATGAGAGTGGGACTGGGGAAATTAAGGTCCCATTTCGTAGTCCGATTGCCAAGTTGGAGGTTTACGCACCCTTGTCACTTTGGGTTCCCCACTCGTGGGCGTTACAGGACTACGCTCATTCTCATACATGGGTTTGGCCCCTGTAGTGCTTGGACAACTAGCTATGTTGTCCATACTCCACATGCCTCCGTCTTCCAGCACAACTGTGTTGTTGTTAACCCGAGTTATTCTCAGTGGTTTGGTAAATGAGGAAGTCTTGGATTTAGACAGGGACGGCCTCTTAACCACCACCCACTGGCCTTCATTCCACTTTTTCTGTGAAGCTCCCCATCGACTGTCGTACCTGCGCTTGTACTCTTGTTGATGTTTGTGAGTTTTCTCCAACACCACATCTCTGTCCACCCACACCGGAGTTCCTCCGTTTAGCCAGTTAGGGGTGAGTTTGGAACCAGGGTTCCTGCCTTTGAGAGAAACAAACGGTGACACTCCAGAGACAGCATTGGGCGATGTATGGTATGACCACAGCATTTTCCTAATGGCTTCCTCCACCGGAACCTGGGTGCTCAAAGCAAGCTGGATGGTGTCCTTTAACATCCTGTTTGCCCTTTCCACCAGTCCATTGGCTTTGGGACAGTAGAGTGGGGCCTTGATGTGTGAGATGGACAGCATGGACATGAACTGCTTCATCTCCTCTGAAACGAATTGAACCCCGTTGTCCGTTATTAGGACGCCTGGTATACCCTCCATGGAAAAGACGTCTCTCAAAAAACTCAATAGTGCCGCGGTGGTTATGGAAGAAACCATTCTCGTTACAATCCAATGAGAGTGGTAATCTATGAGGACAAACATGAACCTCTGAGATTGGTTCAGTAGGTTTAGGGGACCAATTATGTCCAATCCCAACTTTTCCCATGGTACGGTGGGGACTTCCACCGGGCTTAACGGTGCTTTGCGAACAACTTTGGTTTTGTCACAACAACCACAGGCTGCACAGTTCTTTACTTGATCCTCCACTAGTGAATCCATTCCGGGAAACCAATAGTGTTGCCTGATTTTGCTTTTCGTCTTGCTCCTCCCTGGGTGGCCCTCGTGGGCAATCTGTACTACTCTTTCATACATGTTTTTCGGAGGAATGATCTTGCTTCCTCTACAAATTTGGTTATCAACAATAGATAATTCATCTTGTACTGGCCAAAAATGGCGCATAGACTCCGGCACCTCCTGTTTGCTAGCAGGCCAACCTTTGCTTATCCAATTCCTCAGTGTAGCGAAATCTCTGTCATCACTTATGGATTTCTCCCACTCCTCTCGATTGATTGCTGGAATTTCAACCAACAGAATTGTCTCCTCCGGTGGGTTTTGCATCGGGTTCCCATTGGTCATTGGTAGTCTGGAAAGACAGTCCGCTACCCTATTCTCACTTCCTGGGACATATATCATGGTGTAGTTGAACCCTTGTAGACTCAGCACCCATTTAGAGATACAGGGAGTGGTATTTTCCAAGCGTTTAGTGGAGAATAACGGTAGTAAAGGTTTGTGGTCCGTTCTCAACACAAACGGGATGCCCCATAAGAAATACTTAAAGTGGTTTATGGCCCAGTAGCATGCCAAAGCTTCTTTTTCTATTGTCGAGTAGTTCAATTCTGCGTCTCTCAAAGTTCTGGAAGCAAAGGCGATTACACTCTCTTGACCGTTAGACCTCTGCGTTAGTGAAGCTCCCAAACCCTTCGCGCTAGCATCAGTGGTGAGAGTAGTTTTTGCATTAGGATTGAAAGCACTCAGAATGGGTGCATCACCAATGGCCTCCTTGATGAGTTGGAAAGCTGATTGGTGATCTTGTTTCCACTCGAATTCAACCCCCTTCTTCAGCAACTCTCTGAGGGGACGCACCTGATCTGCAAAGTTTTTGACGAACTTTGACATGTATTCCGCCAGCCCCAGGAATGATTTGAGTTCATCCTTGTTGGTGGGTGCAGGGGCTAGTTTTACAGAGTCCACCAGACTGGATTTGGGTTTGATTCCCTCACTCGAGATGGTGTGACCTAGATAAACTACAGATTCCACCCCAATTTTACATTTGTCCTTCTGAGTGGTGAAACCTGCCCTACTAAGTCTGGTCAACACTGCTTCCAGAGTTTTATTGTGTTCTTCAACTGACGAACCGTGAATCAAGATGTCGTCCTGGAAACAGAGAACTTTTCCCAAACCTTGTAGTATGTGTTGCATGACGCGTTGAAACACCGCTGCCGCCGATGCCAGGCCAAAAGGCAATCTGGAAAACTGATAAGCTCCATGCGGGGTTATGAATGAAGTGAGGGGCTTCGAATCCGGGTGGAGAGCGACTTGGTGGTACGCCGAAGATAGGTCTAGGACAGTAAAGACTTTGGCTCCATGGATGGCGGACAGCATTTCGTTGATGTTGGGGAGGGGATGTCGGTCAACCCAAATGTTAGAGTTCAAGTCCCTGAGGTCAACACACAGACGGATCCCCTTGTTACCCCCTTTGGCTGCTACCACAATGGGCGCCAACCATTCAGAGCTCTCAATCCTCTCGATGATCTTACACTCTTCCAACCTGTCCAGCTCCTTCTTAAGCGGTTCCCTCGTCAACAGCGGGATAGACCTAGGTTTGTGGATGATGGGTCTAGCATTGGCTTTAAGTTTGATTTTGTGGAGGAAGCCTTTCAGGAGTCCGAGCTTGTCCGTAAACACCTCTGGGAAACGATTGCAGACTTCCATTCCAACACTGGCCCTGTCGATCAGGTACACCGGTTCCGTCGCGTTGGGGTCCAGTTTGATTCCTAAATCCTTTTGGTGTTTCCACCCTAGTAGGTTGGAACCGTTCTTTGTGATGTAGACCTTTCCCACGGTTGATCTGTCCTTAAAATTGATGTTCATGAGCCGCATTCCTACCAGTGGTATGGGATCCTGATTATAACCCCCTGGTTTGATGTCTGGAGCTAACAGACTATACACTCCTGTTCCCGACTTAGCCCGAAACGTGGCTTCATTGACGAGTGTATATGGGGAACAGGAATCAGCGTAGACCTCATACTTGACGTTGTCCAGAAATATTTCACATTTGGGGTAGGAAATGCCGTTGCTTTCTGAAACATTGGAAACTTGGAACACTATATCCTCGCTAGGTAGTTGTTGTTCCTGCTCACTGGCTATCATGTGGGTGACACTGTTTTTCGCATTGTGGCATAGTTTGGAGAAGTGGCCTCTTTTCTTGCACTTGCTGCATATAACACCCCTTGCAGGACAGCTAACGCTGTTTGCTAGATGATTGGGATTTCCGCATCTGTAACATTTCAACTTGTTCCCCGATGCAGTATGTACTTCAGTACTGGAAGATGAAGGTTTGTGTTTGTGGTCTTTAACGGAGATCTTGTGTACACTGCTCTCCGCAACTTGTTTTACTTCCACGGCTTCCTTCATTCATTCATGCAATAAGCTGTATGCTCTATGCTCTTAGCAATATCAATAGCACGTTTTAAATCAGGGGCTTCTGCAAGAAGTCTTTCTTGGATCTTCTTGTTACTGGTACACCTTACAAGCTGATCTCTAATTAGTGACTCCGTTAATACACCAAACTCACACGTAGAGGCTAAACCCCTCAGAACAGCAATGTAATTTATCACCTTTTCGTTCTTTCCCTGAATACGCCTAAAAAATTTGTGGCGTTCCAACACAATATTAATTTTATCTCCGAATTGAGCTTCCAATTTCAACAATGTTAACTGATATACATCATGTTGGACATCTCCCTTGCCCCCCACTCCCTCATTAGCATTTTCAACAATAGCATCAGGCAAATCATCAAAGATATCCCTCCCATGCTTTCCCAGATTGTGTAGTAGGACATGTTGTTTACGCACTGCAGAAAACCTGTCCCCCCCAATGGCAATAAGGTAAGACTCAAACAGGTTTACCCATTTTTTCCAGGGAATAGTAGGATCCCCGCTCTCATCCAGGAATGGAGGGGGTTGGGACATAGCAAATGCGGACATTATGAAGAACAGAGAGGAAGAGAAATGTAGAAGAGGGGAGAAAAGGACTAAAGAAAGAGAAGTGAGGAAAAAATGAAGTGAGGAAACGAAAGAAACGGGTGGTAGACTGGTACTGGATGACAATAAAGGAATAAGGGAAATAGTTACAAAACCAGTTGTACACCCCAATGTGCAATTGAAAAGGACCCAAGGAGAAAAACACAATGCAGAAGAAACAGAAACTTGCGTGTGCTGAGCCTGTCAGCGAAAAAACGAGGCAGGCCAGAAGATCTTGAAAAACTAGAGAAATGAGTTAATCTTTTCCAGCAGGGGGAGCAGTCCTGAAGAAAATAAGGAGCAGTGTCTTTCCACGGAGCGGCCTCTGAGGAATTCAGTCAGAGGAGGGGCGGAGACACCAGCACTAGGAGGAACGAAGGACGCTACACTGACGAGACAGGAAATCAGAAGGAGACCTCATCGCTGAGGAAAGGCAGCTCACGCGTAATTGGCACACAGCTTCTCCCACAACGTGGCGCTGAAAGCGAGAACCAACAGCAGCTTGCTCCGAATTCCAGTCGTCCCAGGAGCGCTCGAGGGTCTCCGAGTACCACACCAACTGTCGCGCAAGAAATGCCAGCTCAGCGCCGAACACCTAGGAGCTCACACCACCGTAGTATGGTTCATCGGGAGGGGAGCCGGGGAGGCGTCCCAATATGGAGCGGCGGAAAGCAGGCAACCGATCACCACAGCTGACCAGGAATCGAGGAAACCAGCGGAGAAGCCTCACAGTGAAACTCTCCACCACTGGGTCAGCAGCGCCGAGGGTGTATACCGCATACAAATCCCTCTTGAGGCGGCCAGTGAGGTGGAACGGGATGCAGAGGGGCGACAACCAGCAGGAGAGTCCGATGAGAGGCAGCAGAATACTGGGGGAAGGATCCGGACCGTCCCCAGTACGGTGAGTTATATCGTCGCCAAATTAATGTAGTAAATAACCCCAAAAATGCAGAGATAGTTAGAGGTTGTAGTTTATTCGATAGGATCCTCCAGCCTCTCACAGTGGTCTGTCAACATTCTAAGCGGAGCTTCAGCTCCAACATTCTAAGCCTGGGCGAGCCCATTAGGGGAGGGAGAAGGGGGGGGGGGGGAAAGGGACAACGGGAAAAGGACCAGATTACAACAGCATGCCTTTACCACGCATGCGTTACAACGCGAATGCCATCAACACGAATATCCTTTACCACAAAAATGCCTTTAACACGCATACTTTTACAATGATTTTCGTTGTTAAATTATGCATGTTAATGGCATTTTCTTGTTAAAGGATATCGCACTTATTATCTACTCTTTAAATTTTTCCCTTACGCGACACCACCCCCTCATTCCCCCTTACCTCTCCTCTCCTCGATCTTCCTTGGTGACGTTCCACGTCGTTAAGAGGAAGAGGAAGTGTCCTTCCGTTTCCTCTAATGACGTGGATTGCCTCCATATCTCTCTTTTATTGATGGAATCAGGTACGTTTTTTTTATATTTTATTTTTGGGGGTTCCCCCCTGTGTTATTGTGTCTTTTCTTTATCTCTATTAGCCTTGGCTCTTGCACCAGTGGGTCCTTTCATGGTACTTTAAATGAAGAAGAATTATTTTTATATAGACCACAGATTCCTCTCCTCATTACAATGGCGACGATTGGTTTTTCATAATCTGTGACGACCCACTGCGTTTTTTTTTTAAATCTGAGAAAGAATCCCTGAAGTTAACTTTTCTACAAATTTTGAATATATTCGTCGAGGTATTCTTCATGATTCTACACTTTCTTCACGGCTACTTCCTCGTCTTATTTCAAAGTACTGTAATTTGAAATTATTACTTGAAGGATCTGTTGCTCGCTCGTGATATTACTCGCGCTTTAGTCTTGCAACGCGCTCTGAGCTGTTCACGTCAGTGATCCTTGTGACATCTCTCCCTGACGATTGTTGCCAAGTTACCTATGTGCTGATGTGTCAGACGTGCCTCTACGCAGCTCACGTCACTGGCGGCCTTCTTGGGAGGATGTTTTGCATGTTTTACGTCACGTGGAGGCCATTTTAATGTTGTTGGATTTTCCATAACCAGCTTTGCATTTGGAAACGCTGTGATCCGTTACAACAAGGCTTACTGCAGCTTCTTCTGGAACATTTCAGTTCTTCGCGCTGACTAGCTTCAGTTGTGGTGTGTTTTAAATCTTACTTGCGGATCCAGTGATTTGCACACTTTGAGTTCAATCAGTGATTCGCTCACTTACTAGAAGGTTGGAGGTTTTAAGTAAAGTTCTAATGGTACCATATTGAGGTACATGTTTAATAAGTACATTTCTCATTAACTTTTACAACAGTGCTTTGCCCACTTTTGTGATAATATTACTTGTGCATTTCCTGTATAATTATGTGTCCATGCTTCTTCTACAGTGATATGCACACTTTATTTGAGTGATATGTATACTTAAGCCTGACAGATTAATACTTTATTCACTATACAGTGTAGTTAAAAAAAAATGTAACGTACTAAATTTTCATTTGAAAATGGCAGCTTCTCAAATTTGTAATCAGCCTGCCATATTTTTGCAGATTCCAGGCAAACCAAAATTGCCATGGAAGAAATGGTTTGAATAATTTGAAAACTACATAATAGCCATTGATGGCGCTAAATTTTCACCTGAAAGATTGAAAGCAATTTTATTTAGTTTTCTAGGCACGGCAGCAATTGAAATATTCAAGAATCTCATCCCCATAGCACCCCCCAGTAGTGGAGGAGATGGATGGAATGTTTATAAGGAAGCTGTAGCAAGACTAGAGAAACAATTTGAGGATGAACCTAATGTTTTAAGTGAAAGAAATTCTTTTCACAAAAGGAAACAACTTCCTGATGAAACCATCGAAAAATATGTTGCAGCTCTTATAGTTTTGGCAGCGAACTGTGAGTATGGAGCAAATGTAGATTTCTTCATTAGAGATCAATTTGTGTTCAATTGTGAGTCATTAGGTGAAGTGTTAGATTTGGCTAAAGGAATTGAAAGGTCTATTTTGTCCTCGAAGGTCATCACTGCTGAAGAATCTAGAAATGCTGCTTCCTCTTCTCCTGTTTGTGCCATACAATCTTTCAATAAGAGAAATGCCCAAAAAAAAACAGAGACAGTAATCTAAGTTGTTACAGATGTGGCGCCAAAACACACTTGGCCAATTGTTCTGACTCTCCGGCTTTAAAAAGAAAATGCATCAAATGTGGCAAAGTTGGTCATTTTTCATCCGTGTGCAAAGCACCAAAGAAAATTTCAAACTCTAGTGTTAATAATATTTCTAGTGCAGAGCATGACTTAGGAAATTTACTTCTTACTGTTTATGATGATTTGTTTGATGATTCTGTAAACGACATTACCATTCCCTTTAAGGCTCCTTTGGGTACTGTATTAGTAGGTGACGTAGCTTTTGAAGTGATGGCGGACTCAGGTTCACCGATTACCATCCTTTCCGATATTTTTTTCAAAGATATTTGGAGGGGTGTTAAACTCATGAAAACTGATGTTAACCCCAAGGCGTTTGGTAATAGAACCCAGAAACTCCTGTGGCGGAAGCCGGGAGACAGAGGCTTTTGTTTTAACTTGATGCACGTGTGATATTGTGTGTCACTTTATTTTCTTGTGTTTTTAAAAAATAATCATCTCCTACCTGGCTGCACAGGACTAGACCCTGTAAATCTACCGCTCAGCTGCCCTGCGCTGACAGCGGCTCTCCCCTGACAAACACGGCGCCATTGCCGGCGTGCGACTAGGCCACGCCCCCTTGGAGGCCACGCCCCCTTTTTCATCTGGTACTTAAGCTGACCCACGAGCGCTGCTTGCCAGAACCCAGAAACTCCTGAGGCGGAAGCCGGGAGACAGAGACTTTTGTTTTAACTTGATGCACGTGTGATATTGTGTGTCACTTTATTTTCTTGTATTTTAAAAAAAATAATCATCTCCAACCTGGCTGCACAGGACTCGACCCTGTAAATCTACCGCTCAGCTGCCCTGCGCTGACAGCGGCTCTCCCCTGACAAACACGGCGCCATTGCCGGCGTGCGACTAGGCCACACCCCCTTGGAGGCCACGCCCCCTTTTTCATCTGGTACTTAAGCTGACCCACGAGCGCTGCTTGCCAGAACCCAGAAACTCCTGAGGCGGAAGCCGGGAGACAGAGACTTTTGTTTTAACTTGATGCACGTGTGATATTGTGTGTCACTTTATTTTCTTGTGTTTTTAAAAAAATAATCATCTCCTACCTGGCTGCACAGGACTCGACCCTGTAAATCTACCGCTCAGCTGCCCTGCGCTGACAGCGGCTCTCCCCTGACAAACACGGCGCCATTGCCGGCGTGCGACTAGGCCACGCCCCCTTGGAGGCCACGCCCCCTTTTTCATCTGGTACTTAAGCTGACCCACGAGCGCTGCTTGCCAGAACCCAGAAACTCCTGAGGCGGAAGCCGGGAGACAGAGACTTTTGTTTTAACTTGATGCACGTGTGATATTGTGTGTCACTTTATTTTCTTGTGTTTTTAAAAAAATAATCATCTCCAACCTGGCTGCACAGGACTCGACCCGGTAAATCTACCGCTCAGCTGCCCTGCGCTGACAGCGGCTCTCCCCTGACAAACACGGCGCCATTGCCGGCGTGCGACTATGCCGCGCCCCCTTGGAGGCCACGCCCCCTTTTTCATCTGGTACTTAAGCTGACCCACGAGCGCTGCTTGCCAGAACCCAGAAACTCCTGAGGCGGAAGCCGGGAGACAGAGACTTTTGTTTTAACTTGATGCACGTGTGATATTGTGTGTCACTTTATTTTCTTGTGTTTTTAAAAAAATAATCATCTCCTACCTGGCTGCACAGGACTCGACCCTGTAAATCTACCGCTCAGCTGCCCTGCGCTGACAGCGGCTCTCCCCTGACAAACACGGCGCCATTGCCGGCGTGCGACTAGGCCACGCCCCCTTTTTCATCTGGTACTTAAGCTGACCCACGAGCGCTGCTTGCCAGAACCCAGAAACTCCTGAGGCGGAAGCCGGGAGACAGAGACTTTTGTTTTAACTTGATGCACGTGTGATATTGTGTGTCACTTTATTTTCTTGTGTTTTTAAAAAAATAATCATCTCCTACCTGGCTGCACAGGACTCGACCCTGTAAATCTGCCGCTCAGCTGCCCTGCGCTGACAGCGGCTCTCCCCTGACAAACACGGCGCCATTGCCGGCGTGCGACTAGGCCACGCCCCCTTGGGGGCCACGCCCCTCACCTGTATAAAAATATGTGTCACTTCCGTACGCGCAGCGGACGGGCGCAGCGGGCACGCCGTCAGCGCGCCGAAGGCGCGCCAAAGTCAAGCCCGTCTGGGCCCGTCCGGGCCCGACCGGACCCAGGCCCAGGGACGCTGTCGGATCCACCTCTTGACCGCTTGGTGTATTCCGGAGACATGCTCCGTGCTCTCCAACCGGAAAAAACTCTGCCCTGTCACCACACGCACACCGAAGGTAAACCTTTCTCCAACTGTAGGCGTTGTAATCCTACCACCCTAAACTCAGCCAAACTCGGACTTAAGATAGTTCTTCTTAACTGCCGCTCCCTTCCTAAGCATGCACACGAGACCAACCTGTTAATACAAGATCAGGAGTTAGACGCGCTGTTTCTTACCGAAACGTGGCTATCTGACAGCTCTGACTCAGACATCGTCATTGCTCTCCCCTCAGGCTATCTTTGTCAAGCCCTACATAGACCCAGAGGGAGAGGAGGGGGCTTAGCCTTAATCTACAGAGAGCAGCTTATCTGTAGAACCTCCAACGCTCACATCGAAGACTGTGAAAGTTGCCAATTTTCCATCCAAACCTCCCCGGCCCACACCCTGTCGGGACTACTGTTCTATCGCCCTCCAGGTGCTCCTGGGAAATTCCTTAATGCCGTTACCGAATCGGTTTCACAATTAGCCTCCTCTGCTCCTAACTTCCTTATCGTAGGTGATCTGAATCTGCACTTTATGGACCCCACTGATCGGATAGCCTCAGATCTTCTTCAGGACCTGTCATCATTTAATATCCGACTGGTCAACAATGAGCCTACCCATGATAAGGGACACCTACTAGATCCCGTCCTCACCAATGTCGCTAACATCACCACCAGTCCACCCCTGACTTTGCCACGGACTGATCATTTCCTAGTCCCCATCTCTTGGGATGCCCCCATTATAACCCCTCAAACTACGAAAATCCAGGTCACCGATAGACGGTGGCACAAACTTGTACCCACGGAATGGGCCACCACTCTCTCAAACACCATCCCTGAGCTCTTCATCGAGCCTGGTACGGCCGATATACAGTTTAATTCCTGGATCACATCTTCGCTAGACAAACTAATACCTAAAACAGACACTCTTAAGCATACCAAAAGAGTGTCCTCTGCTCCGTGGTATACCCCAGAGCTCAAAGCTCTACGCCAGGAATGTAAGAGAACGGAACGCTCCTGGAGGAAAGATAAGTCCAAAGCTAACAAAGACGCTTACTCTACCTCCCTTTCAACTTACAAAACATCCATTCGTAAGATCAAAAGCGCATTCTTCCAGGAGAGAATAGAAAAAGCAGTATGCTCGAGTAAAGAATCCTTCGTCATTCTAAAAGAACTTCTGAAGACCCCAGATCCTGGACCGAGAAACCCCCCGGATCCTAAGGCCGATCAGGAAAAATGCCATCAGTTGGCCAACTTCTTTCAAGAAAAGATACTAAAAATCCTTGATTCAATCCCCCCTGTTAGTTCGTGCGAGGAAAACGACCCCCCGAACACTCGGACATCCATCTGCCTCCCCTCTTGGGGTCAAGTAACTATCGAAGAAGTGGGAAATACTCTAAACTCCATTAAAAGCGGATCTCCCAGGGACCCCGCCCCGCTTCGGACCCTTAAGGAAGTAGCTTCCATCATTGTTCCCCCCCTTACCCACCTGATCAACGCCTCATTCCAACAGGGAGTCGTGCCCCCGAGCTGGAAGGCGGCAGTAGTTAAAGCACTACTGAAGAAACCCTCCCTTGATCCCGAAAACCTGGCCAATTTTAGGCCAATCTCTCTTCTCCCAGGGATCAGCAAGGTTGCTGAAAAACTGGCCAACAAGAAACTTTCACAGTTCCTGGAGGACAACAACAGACTAAAAAGCTCACAGACAGGTTTTCGTCCGGGGCAGGGCACGGACATCGTCCTCCTGGCAGCGGTAGAGGAGGCCAGAGCACTCTTAGACGAAGGAGGATCAGTGGCAGTGATCCTCCTCGACCTGAGTGCGGCCTTCGATACCGTCAACCACCAACTTCTCATTAAGCGGCTCAAGAGAGTCGGTGTGGAAGGCTCCGCCCTATCCTGGCTGTCATCCTTTCTGGCCCAGCGCACCTTCCAGGTCTGGGAAAACAACACCTGCTCCTCCGAAACTCCCCTCCAATGTGGCGTGCCTCAGGGCTCCTCCCTGAGCCCCACATTATTCAATATCTACATGGCCCCATTGGAGGAGGTTATCACCCCGTTCGGAGTGAGCGTCGTCAGCTATGCTGACGACACACAATTAGTTGTGTCATTATCCCATCCCAGCCAACAACCAGCAGATTTATCTAACTGCCTTACGCAGGTTCAACGCTGGATGAACAGTTCAGCCTTAAAACTGAACGGAGCAAAGACTGACGTTCTCCTCCTTGGCCAGAAAGGACCCACTCTCTCCCCGAACATCTGGCCAGGATGTCTGGGTCCCCCACCTGACCCTAAACAAGAAGTAAAAAGCTTAGGCGTGTGGCTCGATACAGACCTTTCGTTCACCACGCAAGCAAAAAAAGTAGCCGGGACGTGCTTCGGGCTCTTCAAATCACTGAGGAAGATCCTGCCCCTCTTGCCCCCCAACTCGCAAAAATTGCTAATTCAAGGCCTGATTCTCTCTAGGCTTGATTATAGCAATGTGATCTACTTGGGCGCCCCTGAAGCAACAATGAACAAGCTTCAGAGAATTCAGAATGTCGCCGCAAGGATTCTCACTAATACTCCTGCCAGAGCCTCGGCCAAACCAGCACTAAAACTCCTTCACTGGCTCCCAATTAGGGAGCGGGTCAAATTTAAGGCCCTGTGCCTAGCCCACAAACTGCTACAAAATCAAGTCCCCCCTATTCTCAGAAAATTTATCAAACCTTATAAATCCTCTAGATCCCTCCGTTCTGACAAGGAGAATCTCATCATCACTCCCAGATTTAAGAAGGCACGTTCAGGCGGAAGACGTTTCTCAGTCCACACCGCCCGCCTCTGGAATGCACTCCCCCGCGACCTGAGAATTGAACCACATTACCTACGCTTCAGGAAGCGGTTGAAAACCCACCTTTTTCCCTAAAAGCAACTTGCTCTTCCGGAACCCCGATCTCCTACCCCCCCCTCCCCTCCCTTACCCCCCTCCTTTCCCGGCCCTCTGACCTGTAGAGGTAGGGTTCTTAGCGCTGGGATACCTCCGGGTGACTACGCGCTTTATACAATTTTTTAATAATAATAATAATAATAATTTTTATATTTCCATGTTAGGTTTCTTTGAAAATTCGTTGGAATTTGAGGGACGCAAGGTGCTTACAAAAATGTATGTGGCTATTGATGGTAAAAACATAGTAGAATGGTTTGATTTGGGGAAGTTGGGTGTGATTTTATGTCCAGGCTCAGATCGCCCTACTCAATTAAGAGATTTAGCTGTCAATAGCATTTCAATTGATAGGTCTTCTTTGGAGATGATTCTGAAGAAACAGAGAGATATTTTTAAAGATGAAGTTGGGCAAGTAAAAGGTTATACACGCAGAATCAAGCTAAAAAAAGGAGCTGTGCCAATTCAACATAAAGTACGCATTGTTCCTCTAGGTACACGGCAAAAATTAAAATCTCACCTAGATACTCTGTGTTCCGAGAGCATCATCGAATCCACAGATAGTTCTGAGTGGGTTTCTGCTATAGTTATTGCCCTTAAAAAATATTGTGGTAGACACTTATCCCTTACCCAGAATTCAGGCAATGTTGGCAGCTGTTAATGGTGCAAAGTTTTTCTCCATAATCGATTTAAGATCCATAATCGATCTTAAATCAGCGTACCATCAAGTGCTTCTTGATGAGTCTTCAAAAGATCTCACAACTTTCATCACTCCATTTGGTCTTTATAGGTTTTTGAGAATGCCGTTTGGGTTGGCCTCAGCGGCTAGTGTTTTTCAAAAATTCATTGAGAGTCTGTTTCAGGGTTTGAGTGGTGTGCAGTCATTTCAGGATGACATTTAAATTTTTGCTGAAACTTGTGAGCATCACAACAAGATTCTTGACAATGTTTTGAACATCTTAGAAAGCAAGGGGATGACAGTGAGTAAAGACAAATGCAAGTTTCTTGTAGAGGAGATTCATTATTTGGGCCACAGGATCTCTCATTAATACTTTGGAGAAAGCTAGCAGGCCTCAAGATAAAGATTCTTTGCATTATTTTCTGGGGTTGGGTGAGTATTATTCAAGATTTGTTAAGGGTTATGCTCTTGTGGTTGAGCCTCTCAGACAACTTTTAAAAAAAGCGTCTAAATTTATTTGGACAGATATTCATGATGAAGCCTTTGATAATGTTAAAAGTCTTATAGCTAAAGCACCTGGTCTCAATACTTTTGATTCTCAAGGAAGATCTTATGTTACTGTAGATGCCAGTGCAATTGGGCTTGGTGCTGTGTTTACACAGATTGTGGATGGCAAAGAAAGAGTAATTTTGTTCATTTCAAGAGGAATTCGTGGGGCTGAAAGGCATTATAGTACCATTGAAAAAGAGGCTTTGGCCTGTGTATGGGCAGTGGAAAAACGTAAGAATTTTTTGTGGGGGCGGCCTTTTGTTCTTGTTACTGATCACAAGCCTCTTGTTTACATGATGGATGGAGGTAAAGCTTCATCCAGGCTTGTAAGACTTATTGCAAGATTGCAAGAGTTTAATTTTGAAATTCAGCACATTCCTGGAGGTAAAATTTTTACTGCAGACTGTTTATCTAGACTTCCACCTGTGGAGGAGTGTGAAAATGAGATCATTGATCAGCATGAATGTGTTGTGGCATTGATTGATGCCGTTGATTCGTGTAATTCTGCTATTTCTGAAAAAGAATGGAATGATTCATTTTGTCCAAAGTCAAGCATTTTGTTATCAATGGTTGGCCACCTTGTAAAAATTTAGAGATTCCTCTCAGAAGCTTTGCTCAGGTTGCTGATGAACTAAGCATCGAAAATGGCATTTTGTTGAGACAGGATTTGTTTGTGCCACCGGCTGGTGTCAGGAATAAACTTATCCAGTTAGCTCATTCGGGACATCCTGGAGTGTCTGGTACTAAAAAATTGCTCAAGGTTCACTATTGGTGGCGGGGCATGGATGCAAGTGTTGAGAGATGGGTGGATAATTGCTCTGTATGTGTCAAATCTGACAAACATTGGAAAGTATCTACTCAGCCCTTATCAGTTCAAGAAGCTCCTGCTGGTCCGTGGGAGAAAGTTTCTATTGATTTTTCTGGTCCGTATGAATCCCTGGGCAGGGAGAAGAGATTTTTAATTGTTGTCATTGACAATTTTTCAAAGTGGATGTATTACACTTTTGTAGAACATCCAGTTACTGATTAAGTTATTGTATTCTTGGAGCACATCTTCAGAATTGAAGGTGCGCCTGTTACCCTTTTGTCTGACAATGGGTTGCAATTCATTTCCACTAACATGAAATTGTTTTTGAATACATTTGGTGTGCATTCTGAGAGAGCGCCACTATATTGTCCCTGCGCAAATGGTCAAGTAGAAAGGGCCAATAGGTTTTTAAAAGAAGGGATTCAAGCTGCTTTGGAGAGCAATCTTGATGTTTTTGAATGTTTAAAAGAAAAGGTTTGGAGTTACCACATAACCCCGAATGCATGTACTGGTGTATCTCCATACTTGTTAATGAGAGGTAGACAGCTTCTCGCATTTCTGAAAAAAATTATCATGATTTGTGTCATAAAACAAAGAGTAAAAGTGTGGAAATTGGCAACTGGGTACGTATTATTAAACCAACATTGAATCGTAAGGTTTCATCCAAATTCACTCTTCCCTTCAAAGTCGAAAGAGTGACTGATACTGCTGTTCTATTAAAGGACAAGGGCTGGAGGAGCAAAGCTCTGTTGTTGTTCTTAAACCGGGGCAAGAATGTTTTTTTGGAAAAGATGAAGATGGTGATGTGTGGTTTGATGATAAGATTGGCCCCTGTAATTCTATTCCTCAAGATCACATGAGTGTTGAAGAATTCAGTATACCTGGTGCATGTCAAACTGAATCTAAGGTGTCTGAATCCAATGCACAAGAAGTTGTGGATTCCTCGATTGAAGAAAATTCTGTGTTACAAAAGAGGAATTCTAGGATGCCTAAGAAATTTGATGATTTTATTTTGGAATAATTGTTTTATTTGGTTTTGTTAAAAGGATACATGTGGTATTGTGTCTTTTCTTTATCTCTATTATAGAGTTTAGAGTTACTTATGTCACTACCTTATTGTTTATGTCATTTGGAATTTGCATGTGTAATATGGAATTCACTGATGCAAGAGCTTGTGTTTGAAAGGCTGAGAAGCGGTTGGAGGTTGACTGAGTTGGATGCCTTGGCTCTTGCAACAGTGGGTCCTTTCATGGCACTTTAAATAAAGAAGAATTATTTTCATATAAACCACGGATTCCTCGCCTCATTACAACCCCCCTAGCCCTCTTTTTTAATCCCAAATTTTTTTTTTGTAGTAAAGATATGCGTGGTGAAGGCTTTTCGTTGTAACCACGCATGCATTGTAATGCATGCGGGTTTATGGTTATGCGTGGAAACGGCCGCGTTGTAGTGACCGTTTCCCGTCATATGCAAATCAGCATTGATACTGCTCTGATAGGAACAGTCCAGTCTGATCTAGCAAGCCAGGACCTCTCCGAACCAGAAAATAAGCAAACTAAGACCGATTTAGAAAAATAAGTCCTGCAATGAGGTAAACAGTGGTGTTCATCAAATTCGGAGTAGACCAGGGCTTGCCCTGCCATTCTGAATTCTGCTTATGTTCAGAATGGATTCATACTGCAAAATATAGAAAGTTGGGGGCAAGCACTCATGGCTTGGTCAATAATTTATATAATGAAGCCATAATTAGAAAGCCAAGGGATTTGTTTTGGGCTATAGTCCTATAGGTTAACTCCATTCAAGTATCTTTGAATCTGGTGTTGCTTGTTGCCATTGTCAACTAGGGCTATGTCTGTCTTGGACAGGTTCAATTTGAGTTTTGAGGTTAACAAAGAGGCTTTGAATGGTGGTAGGCAGTTCTTCTTTTAGCTGATATTGTGGGGAGAAGTGAATCTTATTTATTGTTTGTTATCTGTTTTGGAGGCATTCTTATGTCCCTGTCAGTCAATAGGACCACAGGGATCCCCATATGTAGGCTGAGAATGGTGGGTGACAGCGGAAACCTGGTAGGCACTGCATGTTACAGAGATGCATTCATATCTGGGGAATCTATCTGAACCAGCTTGTTTCTTTCTTCATGTATGAATCGGTATGATGCATACATAGGATCCCTGATTTCCAGTCAGATGCCATCAATGGGTGGCATAGATATAGTGAATATGTCATCCCATTTTTAAATAGTAACCATTTAGATGGAGGATTTGTTCAAGATTCTAGGTACACTACCAGAGATACAATATGAAAAGAAATGCATATCATTTTGAATTAAACTGTCCTCACCCACCTTCACTCTTCAGTTTTGAATACTGGGTTTTTCATCTTCTGTCCTCTCGTATCCTCTGTTCAGACCTCTCTGCCTCCTTCTCCATTGCTATTAAACACTTTGTCTCTCCACTCTTACTATTCATAGGTTTCCCTCTTTTCACCCTCTAGGGACACCCTGAATCATTTATTAGCCTTCTCTGTTTCTCGTTCTCATTTTTCTCAACTCTAGCTCAAACTGTTCACAGCCCTACGATTTATGCCACTTCCTTTGTCACACTGCTTTTTGCCATAGCCTTTTGCCCTTTGTGTTTTTCTCTCTTTTGCTCACGGTTAATAGCTGATGAGGAAAAATAAGTGCCTGTCACAAAAAATGAGTACCAGAGGACCCCACCAACAACCACTAGCTCAAATTAAACACTGCCTATCTCATCTGTGTTCTCTCCTACGCCCTTGCTTTATTCCAGCTCACTTTTTCACCTTCTGTCACCCCTGTCTTTTATTTACCTCTTCTAGCTTGCCTTCATAGTTTGTCTTCTTGCCTCCCGTATTAAAATGGCCACATAACTCACTGGGCTCCAGTTTTGGAACATCATTGCAGAACATGCAACAACATCTCTCTTGTCATTATCTTCTTTCAGTATCACTAAGAGCGCCCAAATTCACTTTGGCATCATAGCAAGGCCGTGCCACATTCAAGTCAGCATTACAGCCTTCTGCTCTATATGGCACTCTGTAATAGCAGAAAGTATTGTGGTGGGTTGACGTCAGCTCGGGGATGGGTGATATCGCTTGAAACCAGGCAAGGACTGGTCCGGCCGACCCAGACCTCTGTATTTGTAAATCACCAGCAAAATGGAAGTCAAATACAATATAAATCTTGTAGTAGTAATGTGCGCTGTCTCAGTGAAACCCTACTGGATGTACCTCATATTGCATCCACCAAACACCATACACACCTTATACCCTTCAAGCCATTGCCGAACTACCAATAGGTCATCCCAAGGTTAAATTTCAGTGATTCACTGCTCTGACAATCAAAGGATACTACAGGCCATGTATGTGACAACATCCTTGTAAACATTCTGTGGCTATAAAGAGCTAGGAATGTTCAGGTTGCAAAATAATTACATCACATGACATGACCAATGACCTGATGATGACATTACAACACTTACATCACATGTTACCCATCAAGGGGTAAATAACTTTCGTTGCCAACTCTGATGATTTTCTGGCTAATTACAGGAGCAAGCCTCTAGGCTCTTTATAAAGCCGTAGCAGCAGAGTGAATAGTAAAGCATTCCCAGCTGGTAAAACCATTGCAGATAGTGCATTCCACTAACCTCAAAGCCATAGACAAGGATGCATGACGACGTGAGGACATTTATAGGCATTAATCTGCTCTCAAAACAATCCATAGGGAATGATGCAAGCAGCTGTGCATTTTAGCCAACAGCTAATATTAACAAATCTCTGTTTCTGTCAGTCAATTTAGAAGGCACAGATTTTGCTTATATTCTGCAGCAGCAAGTGCTCCTAGCCTTGAAGCAGACCTATCTCAATTGCAAGTTTTCCGTCCTCTATTCCTGTTGTGAAACTTCCCATTTGGGGAAAGGGGCACTCAACTAGACTTCATTAGGCCCAGGGGTAAAGTGTCTCACACGCCCTTTGCAGAAAAAGGAGCACATGACAGGCATATGCCCTGCAGGGAACTAACAATGTCTTAGTCAGACATATCCAAAAAGTAAGCAAATGTATCCAGCTTTGCTTCCTTCTTCCTTTAAATCTATTCCATTCATTTCCTAATAACCTTGCAAGGTTAATCATTTTCACAGAGCTTGCTGGGCAGCAGAATTGAAGATTCCTCTCTGTGGCATTTCTGTTATTTATGTTAGTGTGACTAATTTACTGCAATGATATATGATCTTGCACTCTCTATTAATCAAACACTGTTCAATAATGTTAGTTCTCTAAGCCCTAAGCCTTGAACATACACACTTTAAAAGCTATTGTTTTTCAGCTTTATCATATCATTAGACCTGATTTGAATGTAACATGTGTAAGAGAGTAAATTACCTTTATACTTTAGAGACTTGAGAGAACCAATTATGACACTTTCTGAGAGAAAATTAATAAATGTGTTACACATTATAGAAAATATGACAAAAGCAAAAGAATTTTAGTTACTGCATCGTGAAAGCATGCGGGAAAAATTTTGTTTAGATTAAATCATTCATATAAATAACAGATTGTGATTTATTAAAGATATGGACTACATTCTATTAAGGTGTGCTAGAAAATGTGTAAATGGTACACTCTCACGTTATGGAGTTTAACACTAATCATATTTTAAAATCCTTCATGTGTGTATAAAACACACATGAAGATTTAACCTAATACGATGATGAATGCAAAATAAATGTAACCTTTCTGTGTAAATGAGTGCCCGAAATGACAAAAAGGAAAGTAGGTGTCACACGCTCCTAGTTAATGATGCTCTCATGAATCTTTCATAGATTGCATTTCATACATGTACTAATGAAGTTCACTCAGAATGATTTAAATTCCTTGATACTTTAACTGCATTTACATGTTAGTCCATTTGAAAAAAATAGAAGCCTATTATACTGACATGTATTATTTGTAACCAAACTAATTGATTTCAAGTGCATAAAAGTCAAACTAGAATTATGGCATCCTTATATATCCTATGAATGTATGCTAAATTAATTCTATGTATTCTTCGTTAAATTAGCTTGATTTAATATGGGCTTGACTGTAACATGAAGTTTCTTGACTTCCTGAATCTACCGCTCGTGAGAAAATATAAAAAAGTAGTATAAAACTGTGTTTTCTTTCTTGGCGTATTCATGTATATAAAAATACATTTGCTACAGTGCTTGTTACAGTTCTAACCAGCTGCCTGGGAAACTGTCCTCTTGAACTCGCCTATTTGTTTTTGCCAAAGGAGCTTTGTTGTAACGATTCACACTCTGGATTTCGTAATTACTGCGGAATTGTCCCAGCTATTTCTCTTGCATTTTATTTGTTCTTTATGTCATCTGACACTCATCCTATACGGACTGACCAATGGACTGAGTGGTCGGACCAGATTAGGTGATTCCAGGAGGTGTCACCCCCGGAACTTCAAGAATATAATATTGCTCGATTTAACAGAGTGGGGGAACTAATGCTGTGGATTTCGCTAGCTGCCTGATTGATCTTAATGGTGACAGATTCTTTGTTGAACTTTCCTTGGCAATCTTGACTTGCCCGACTCACTTGGCTTCATGTACGAACCGAGGCATGCGATGTGTGCACTGAGTGGTCTCTACCTTTCTGGGAGACTGCTTGAACTGGGATATTTCATGTCCCTTCCCGAACACTTGAGCTTTGGTATTTTATTTTAATACCTTATTAGAAACTGACAAAACTGTCTTTATATCTGATCTATTGATGCACTTGTTTACCTTAACATTTTGATAAACTAAACTGAATTATTATAACGACTCAGCTATTATGATTGTCGCTCAAATTGAGTGTGAATTCCTAATTTGGAACCAATCACCAAAGGAGATCATATTAAAGAGATTTTAGAACATCAAATATTAATGCTGTTACTCTGTATAGCTTTGACTAAACTCTTAGGGGCCGATTACGATGCAGTTTGGAAGGTCTCCTAACGGCATTTGCTCCATCCAAATCGGATCAGGAACGTGTCTTTCTGACCGAATCGGAAAGGTTTCCGACCGATTGATTATGATGCTAGTTAGCCGTTAGGAATATCCTAATCCCAATGGCATTTTTAAAGACCGAGCCGTACGGAGTAGACTCGTATGTCTCTACGGGCCGGGTTTCCGAACGACCGATTAAGATGCTGGATTTGGACAGCCTTTCCGAATCATGAAGTCTGACTCGAATCAGCAGTCTGAATCAGACTTTGGGTGTCGGTGGTGGCCCCCCTGCACCTGGAGCATTCCCAATCGGGCCTGAGGGGGTACCCATTGTTCCCCCCTTCCCAGCCATACACAGTGTGGCAGGCACTAGGGGGTGCCCGATTTTCCCCAGCCACCTCTTTCTTCAATGGGAGTCTATGCATTCGGGCGGAACATAGGCTCCTATTGAAGTCAATGGGAGTCCGACCGAATCATATCTGGAAGCATCCAGATGCATCATAATCGGTCGGTTGGACTCTCCTGATCCAAGTCTGTCGGAAACCATTCCCAAACCGATTCAGTCGGAGTGATTACCAAACTGCATCATACTCAGGCCAATAGTGTGTATGAATCTGGCTCACCCATGTGTCTTTAGGAGATCTGGGCTTGCTGTGATAATCTTTTATCTCTATAGTATTGTATTAAGGGTATTTAGATGAGTCGGATTTCTAGTTTATAGTTTAGTTATCCAATTCCTGTTGCTCATTGGATGACTGTTGAAACCCCTTTATATCCAACCCCTCTCGGCACTAAACAAGATCCATCAGAGGGTCAAAGGAGTGGTATGAATCTGGCAGGGAAAAGATTAAGAAACAATGCCTATAAAAGCGAATGAGCCTAGCAATGGTACAGCACATGCAAATATTTTCTAAACTGCACGGGGCAATTCATAATACTGACTTCTATTTATCTGTGTGGTTTGCTATGCCTAATTTGTCTGGTTACATTTCTTTTCTAAGTAGATTCTGGTTTTCCAGATTTACTCCACATAAGACCTATTCCCACCAGCCCAAATAAGCAGCTGCCTAGTGTCAATAGTCGGTGTTTGCAGCTGCCACCCTTCTGGAATAAGCTTTTCAGGCTATGCAGGATGGATGACATTTCTTTGGTGTCTAAAGCTCCCCTCATTAGCATGAGCACAGGTGATCTGTCTTTTAAGGATTTTTGGACCAGAAATGTTATTTCTGTGATTGCTTTATCTGGCTACTTTGCAGGGCTTGTGATGTTATCAAACTTACAATATATCTTGGGTACATATTGCAAATGTCCCCACCCTGCGTTGACAGGGATTGCTACAAGTATATTAACTCTACTGTTGATGCATTCATGAAAAGTGGCTCCATGTCATGAGCCTCAGAGTGCACAATCTAGCTCCAGTGAGTGTCAGCCTCAGTCCGTCTGAGGCTTGGTAGGCCCAACATTAAGTGGTGTCTACATCTCACACTGTATGAGAAGCACCACAACTTGCCTCTCACTACCCAGCTTTTCAAAAAGTACAAGGATGACTAAGGGTTATTGGTAGATGTCAGTACTGCCAAAAATAGTGGTAGTTCATTGCCTAAATTGGTTGTTTCGGCAAACTAGCGATAAGCCTACCGGAAAAAAATATATATATTTTAAATGCATGATATTTTTATTAACTCAGTAATATACAAAGTCCATACTATTAAGCATAGATCTGGAGAGAGCATGAGCACATCAGTCCCTTATAAGATTTGTGAGAAGATTTTTTTAAATAGAGGCATTAAAAAAAACACTTACTTGGCTGATCGAAAGCAGTTTGCTTTAGTTTCCAATATAGAAATAACGCTTAGCAGTGGGTACATTTGTCACGTAACACAAGTTAAGTCACATCCAAGTACAAATTCCTGAACAAGGTTTGAGCCAGGAATAGGAAAGGAAGGATATGAAGTTAATTTTCTAGAGCTGTTAACTATGCTTCCAGTTAGCTGAAGGGAGTCCTCAAGATGATTCCAAAACAAGATATGGTAAGCGATTCTTGAAAATATTATAGCTCAAAAAATATGACAACTCCTGGAATGCATGGCATACAGCAAAATGAATATAAAATACACCAGAATTATATTAACTTGCCTGAAATAATATATTACATAGCAGAACCAATATACTATTTAGTAAAACAAATATGGTACACAACTTTAATAGCAACTAAAATTACTACCTAATGCCCTATAAGTGGCCAAACTGTTGACTCTTGACCAAGAAGACAGTTTCTAAGAAGAACATTCTTCTCAGTTGCCACTAACTCAATGATCCAGGCACTAGGGATACAGTTGGATTTAGACTCTTGGGCTCTCTTAGCAGGATTTTGAGCATTTAGATTTTTGTGTTCCTTATAGCAGAATAAGATTGCGAAAAAACTCTCAGTGTTTTCATTGTGGAATATTATATCTCGGTCTGATGCATTGGCATGCTTCATATTTTGCATCTAATTCTGAGCCTTGCATTGGAATTTTTAAGTTATATATTTCAATTCCATTGCCTGAAATAAAGAGCCTTCTCTGCAAATGGAAGGGATGTTAGTCAAAGCAGTGATAGGGCATTTATCATCATAAAGAAGTTTGCAGTTCATTCCATCAATAACAAAGAGGTCTTTACTTATCTGTTTCGAATCTGAGAGACAAGAACCTGTTACCACGAATTTGTATGTGAATCAACCCAATTTGAAGTTTCCTTTGTCTTAGAAGTAGAATGTTTGCAAATAATGGTTGCTGTCTTTGTCATTTGAAAGTAAAATATTGCATAGTTCATCTCTTCCTAGACGGTCTACTCTTTTTGCATGAGCTACTTTATATTCAATTAAATCTTTGGAAACTGGAATTGCAATTGTAAATGACATTAAGTTAATACTGAAGAGAACTTTTAGTTTAGTTGGAAGCTTTAGGTTTGTAGTTCTGTTTAAAGAAGTTAAATTATGCTGTCTGTGTATTGAATATTACTTTTTCCTGTGATAAATGTATAACAATTTTAACTTAGGATCATCTATGAGATTGTAAGTATTTAAACATTTTTATATTTCTATAAGATATTTTTCTTGGAAAAGAATTTTCCACTTGACTTGTTAAATAAATGCATTTCCGTCTGAATTGAATATAATACATGTTAAAAAGAATACGATAGTCCTTGAGATGGTCATTACACCTACTGTAATGAATATGTCTAGTGTTCAAATGAATATGTCCCATAGTGAATTGAATATTACACATATTGAAATGAATATGAGACAAGTTCAAATGAATATAAGATGCTCTGAAATGATTGTGGCAAACATTAGAATGACTGTGACCTTGCTGAAATGAATGTAACATGCATTGAAATGAATAAAGAATGCATTGAGAGGAAAATCAAATACACAGAAATGAGTACAGCATGTGTTGAAATCAATTAGAAATGTATTGAAATTATATGAAACACTAAACATGACAATTGATAAGATGGATAAGACATATCCCTAAATGAATAAGACATGTTCTGAAATGAGTATGATCTATGGTGAAATAAATATGCCTTATACTAAAATGATTATGATATTTGATGACATGAATTTAACCCCTCTTTAAAGGTGTATGGCATGCAATAAAATAAACATGCACCATACTGATTTGAATGTGATATGCATTTTAATGGCTATGGAAGGCACTGAAACTAACAAGACCCTCATTCAAAAGAATCTGACATTTCTCAGAATGAACATGACTTAAACTGAAATGAATATGGCAACTGCTCAAATCAAGATGACATGCATTTAAATAATATGACACATCCGAAAATTAAAATAACATAGAGTGAAATAAATATGCAAAGTTGAAATACATATGACAGATTTTGAAATTAGAATGTCAAATATTAAAATGAATATGGAATGCACTATTATAAGTAAGATACATGTTGAAATAAATATGGCATCCATTGAAATGAATATGGTTGGAGTCAAAATGAATATGATGCACCTTAAAATTAATTTGTCAATTGTTTAAAAGAATATGAAAACCTGTAGCATATATGTGGCATTCAGTGAAATGAATAAGGCATATGCTGAAATAAATGCCACCCATGCTTAAGCAAATATGTAAGGTGTTGAAATGATGATGACATGCTTTGAAATTAATGTGACGTTGACATTTGTATTGCAAGTGCTAAAATGAACATGGTGATTATTGAAATTAATATAACATTTATCATCAACAAAACTTTATTCGGTCTTATAAATAAAACCATAAAAGTCAAACAGACATCCGTAAAGCAACTTCCAGGTTACACATTGACAAATATGATACATCCAAGTTAATCTGAGCACATGATAAAATTACATGAATTACAATACAGAGATTAATCGCAGCTTGACCTAAGTCTGACAACGACCCGTAAACAATTAGGCGTTTACAAAACAGTATCATTAGAGAGGAATTGTAAAAAGATAAAAGTTGGTCTCACCCTCCTAAAACTTTTTTAAGAATGGGAATAATAAATAACTTTCTAGGAACAGCGTAAAAACAACAGAACATTAAAAAGTGCATCATGTCCTGAGGAGACTCACCGTCGCAGCCACAGTGCATGAAGCCCTGACCTCTGTGGGAGCCTCAAGGGCCAAGAGATAATGGAAAAGGTTAAGCTGAAACCACATCAATATAAAACGATCATGAATGCTTTTAAGCCCTAAAATATATGGTTCGGTGAGTGGCACAGTTTTTAACACAATGTACTTACGCACACTAGGCTTACACAGCTCTTTTTCTTCTCTTTCACAGCGGCTCCTTCTTGAAAAACACTCTTTGACCCAAGCAAGGTCCTTTTTACATATGCACTCAGGATAGCAAATAGTTCTGCTCTGCCTAGCTGGAGAGGCCTACCCTTATGTACTGGACTTACTGTCTGTCTGTTACTATTTTCTTGTTTAGCCCAGATCTTTAGCCACAAAGCCAGGGGATGGAAAGCCAGTTCATCTGAGAGGAAAGGCATCCCCAACTCTTCGTGCACAACATAGGATGGGATGCTTTGTGGGATAAAAAGGGCCCATCGCAAGAAAGAGTTTTCAGTGCTTTTCAGGGCTCCTACCCGAATGTGGCCCCATATCTCTCTCCCGTAACTGGCCTTTGAAATACATTTGGCTTGATAGATCTTCAAAAGAGCCCCTATTGGTTTCCCTCCCACGCTGCTGGCAAAGTTAAAAACGGCTGCAGAAGCTTTCACTAGGTCCCCTTTTTTTCCGAGTAAGCAAGGGGCACCAACTCAAGGAGTCGTCAAACATTACTCCCAAGTAGGAGAAAACATTAGTCTTGGGTATTGAGGAGAGTCTGAGTTTAAAAGTAGACTGCTTTTTTACAAGGTCTCAACTGCATGATGAACGACTTAGAATGATTAACTGACAGGTCCAGGTCCTCCATAAAGAGGGCAAAAGAATTCAGTAGGAGTTGTAGACCCCTGGCTGTCCTCGCCAGGAAGACTGCATCGTCCTCGCATAAGAGGACCGGAAGGCTACGATTGCCTACCTGGGGGCAATCAGCTTTTGTGGCCAAAAGGGCCTTCTCCAGGGAATTAATATATAGGTTAAAAAGGAAGGGTGCTAAACGCACCCCTGGCGCACCCCTCTCTTAATGTCAAACTGATGGGACACTTTCAGGTCCTTTGAATAACGCACAACCGCTGTTGATTCTCGGTGAAGATCCCTCAGAAATAAAATAATGTTACTGTCAATGCCAAAGGAGGACATCACCTGCCACAGCTTGGACCTATTGACGCAGTCAAACGCTTGAGGACAGGTCCATGAAGGCTAGGTACATGGGGCTGCAACGAGCCAGAGTGTACTTGTTCAGAACCATGTATAGATTTAAACATTGTTCCACGGTGGAAAGACCTGGGGGAAAGCCATATTGAATCTCGGCTAAAAAGTTGTTTTCATCAGCCCAGGATAGAAGTCTGCCCAGTACCATGCGACCCACCACCATCACCACAGAATCCAGAAGTGAGATGGGCTTATAGCAAAGGGTGCTGTCCCGATCTCCCATTTTGAATACCGGGTTAATAATCGATAAGGCCCAAGAATCTGGGCGGGCAACCTGGACTGTATAACATTCATTGAAAAGGAAGTATAGCCTTTTAACAATGCAACACATACACAGGCTGTATGAGGAATTTGTGATACAAGAATAAGAAGCACAGAGAGCCTGGGGCACATAGACAGAATCAAATTCTGGCACACATCTTTCAGTGGAGTAATATTATGTCATGGGTTCAAATGGTAATACCACCAGCTAACTTACATGTAATACTGGCTGTGGATTTACAATTCCTGTTAGAAGTTGTAGCTGAAGGTGCCTGGTAGGTAAAAATACAAGTGAAAGCTTTCACTCGCTCGGAGCTGGTAGTATATAATGGCAAATGACAAAATTGATCTCAGAAATAGCATTTCAAAGCCAAACGTGCTCAAATTGCCAGACACAACTACGCTGACAAGAGAAGCAATGTAAGCCACAAAAGCTACTTTTCATGGATGCAATGGTCTATGCATTAACAGCATATTCAGCGAGAAACAATGACCCCCAAAAGTACAGGTGCTGATCAGGACTATAAAAATGCTGATCATACCTCGTATCACCCACACTTACAAGCACCACCAGGCAAGTAGTACAATGTTCCTTCATGTTGAATTAAATCCATGTCCCTATCAAAATTTTACAAAATTAACATAAACATTTTTAACAGGTATTATATTGTTTTCTTCACAGGTGGTGGCAGGGATGGAATTGAGGACATCAGGAACCTCCTGAAAGCTGAGCATTTTAGTCCTATATAAGATGCTGCCCACTATGGTTACATTTTGGGAACTACAGCATTTTAAACCCTTTGTATATGTGATGTATTGTTTACTCTTTTTTGTAATTTACTTTACCCAGTTGGATTATGTGATGGTTTTAGCTTATGAGAACTTTAGGTGACATCTGTACTTTTAAACTTCTTTATGTAATAGTTGAATTATTAAAGCTCACTGTTGTGTGATGTGAGTGTAATACCTCCAAGTATGCTTCTTCAAATAACATGGTGTTTGCAAATAAATCTTTGGTACCCCACCACACGATGCCACCACACGATGCCTATTGACTTTGTTTGAGGGTCCACATGTACACTATTTTTAGTTTATATAAGCCAATTGAGAGAGCATCATTGGCCAATTTGTGTTGTTTGACAGTGTTTATTAATATGAGCATTGTGCCTCACTCTGGCTCAATGATTGAAGGTTGTGATTCTTGATCTATTTTTCATATAAATAATGTTACTTATGTGATAAAATGCATATAACATTGTATCAGCAATAATTAACTTATGTGGGTATGGAATCTGATAATCTGTTAATTCTTTAATCGGTCATCGGCATTATTTCAAGATGGCAGATTTTTCTCCCAGGTTTTATCATGTTTTTACATTGGCATCAATTATGTTCAAGGTTGCAGTGGTGTATGACTGTTTTTTCAAATGAAAACTAACCAGTGATCAATGCTGACTTGTGGCTGAAATGCGTTGGGTTTGTTGTTTTTTTAAAACATCCCAGCCCAGCAGATTAGGCATGCACGTGTGTGTTTTGCTTCTGATATGTGGCAAATACCTTTGGTTTATATACACACACACACACACATATATATAAATGTTAGAAATTGGGTTGATCATTGAAAAGGGTGTCAGCCCTGGTCAAGCAACAGCCACAAGCTCTTGCAGGATGAACCACAAAAAGTCAATAAATTAGCATGTGCTTAACCCTGGGTAGCTTGGCACAAAAAGCAGTCAGGATTAATTTAGAGGAAATGTCTAAATTATTTCTGCAGCACACAAACAAAAACAAAGTGTAAACACAACACAAGCAAAATTCAATTCAGTAAAATGTATTACATTATTTGATACCAAAATGACAAAAGCCAAATTAGTAGAACCAGAGTTATGAATTTTTGAAGTTTTTAGTAAAAACTAGCACTTAAAAGATCAAAGCGTCAACTGCAGGCATCTATCTGCATCAAAGTGAAAATATAAGGCTGACTGCGATGGATACAAGAAGTGGATCGAGCCCAGTCAGCGCTTACTTCAGGCATTGAAAAATTCTTGATAAAAATGTTCTGAGAAGGTAAGGTTCAGTGGGGAAAGGCTGCAGGAGGTATCCGGTGAGGAGCGTCATCGCGGGGTAACCTTGGGTCAAAGCCACAGTGAAGAGTTCTATTTTCAAACTCTGAAATGGAATTCGAAAATCTCCAGTGGGATGAGGCTGAGGGGTGTAGCCTACGGACTTTATTATGACTTTGATGGCCCCAGAGAAGGGCTGCCAGGCTGCCGCCTCACTCCAAAACCGACAAAGCTATTACAGACTGCCCGCACGAGTATGACTTATTTTTACTCTGGCAGGCAGTTCTTCGGTGGTTCCACTGCAGAGCCTCTGAAAAAGGCACCGGAATGGGAGCGTCAAAAGCAGTTCCTGCAGGGCATGGACTGTCAAGTCCATGCCTTTGCAGGAACTGGGGGGTGCATGCAGACAGGGGTCACAACGTGTGCCCCCTGCATGCACCCCACGGCACAAAGGCACAAGGGGGCCATGTAGGGCCCCTTTTGTTTCCTCACTACCACACTTTTCATGGCGGTGCGACCGCCATGAAAACTGTGGCAGTGAGGAATCTTCTAATAGGTTTGGCAGTGCCACAGCGGCACCACCAGCATATTAGGGGCCTCAGACCACTGTGCCATGACCAGGGATCTTTTATCCCTGGCGGCAGCTGAGGTCCTGTGGTGGTCCAACCACCACAATCCTAATGCGGTGGCTGTACCACCAGTCTGGCAGTCAGCGAACCACCACCAAGGGTTCGGTAGTCCATTGAACCACCAAACTCATAATAAGAGCCTTAGACAGTTCCACAAGGTCAGATACTTCTTTGGCAAAGGACTGCTGAAACGGATTTGCTACTGCGGAGAAGAATGTAGCAGGAGAAGCAGTGAAGGCAATCTGACTGGCGAGGCACTAAAGACAAATATGGCGAGCAGGAAGGTCCTGGTCTCCTCCTGGTTCCTCACTTTTGAATTTTGGCTGTCTGGCCACCTTTAGCACCACTTCCAAGGATCCAGGACTGGAGGGGCCCCACTTGGAGGGTCAGGACACACTCAGGCTGCGTACAGTTGCAGGTTCAAGATGGAGGAAGCCTTTTGTGTCCCTGAATTGGAGGCCAGCAAACTCTTGCGAGTCAGTCTGAAGGTCCTGGGAGAGTAGAGATCAAATCCTTGTCACCAGGCAGAAGGTAGCAGAGCAACAAACAGGGCTGCAATCAGGCAGTTCAGCAGTCTAGTGAGCAGAAGCTGAACAGAGTGTCAGTCCTTCCAACAGCACAGCAGTCCTTATTTCTGCCAGATTATCCACAGGTGCAGAAGTGTACTGTGCTGTGTGCTGTCTGAGGTTTTAATTTTATACCCTGATGCCCAGGTTCTGAAAGGTGTGAGAAGCTTCTAGACAATGATTTTGAAGTGCATAGAATTTCCCGTGTCTCCTGCTCGGGCTCCAAGCTGGCTGAAGTGACAATGCACGGTTGTTAGATCCTTTGTGTGTAAGCAAAGCACAGGCTAAACAGTTGAAAGTGGGGCTAGGCTCAGCTCCGTACCCCATGCTGCCAGCAGATGACCCATTCAGGCACACCTAATCCCTCTATTGTGTGATTCAGAGGAATTCACAAAGTGTAACTGTCAGTTACAACTAGTGATGTGACTGGTATTCGGACAAAATATTGAGTAAAAAATATCGAGGTGCAGAAATATCAAGGGGCTTATTTACAAGCCTCTTGCACCACTTTTGTGTAATTTTTAACATGGGAAAAGTGGCGCAAGAGGCTTGTAAAAAGCCCCCAAGTATTTAATATTGTGATTCACAAATATCATGCTGAATAATATCGTTGACAAGAATATCAATTTTCTAAGGTAAGTATCTCGATGACAAAAATTATCTATGGGGGTCATTAGGATGGGGGGCAGATCCAGTGGTGGCGATCCGCCCGCCATCCCAACTTGATTTATTATGGCGGGGGTATCGCGGCAGACGCAAAGTGCGTCCACCGCTTTTCCGCCAGTCGGCAATCGTTACGATTTCCGGCCGGGCGGACTTGCCCACTAATATACCGCCATCCATATTAGGATGGGTATGGTAACTGGCCTTTCCATGGCAGCGATGCCGCCATTGAAAGGCTGGCGGGGATGTGCTTTTGGGGCCCGTTGCGGGCCCCCAGAGGTGTGGGGGGGTGCACTTGGGGGGTACCCATGGTACCCCCCTGCATTGCCATGCACAAGGTTGCAGGCACCGCGCGGTGACTGCCATGTTGTGCATGGGAATGCACAACATGTCAATGTGGCATTGTGGCGGGTGCTGCTGAAAATACGCAGAATGCAACCACCAGGGTGGCGGTCGCATCCTAATCAGTGGTGCGGGACTGCCGCACGTCTGGCGACCGGTCCCAGCACCACGAGGATGGCAGGCGGACTTAATGGGCCCTATGATCTATGATGTTAATATTATTTATAAAAATGACTATGTTTTTAATATCAAATTTAAAAATATCTATGTTGTTATTATTGTTTAGAAAAATATTTTTAATATTGTCTTTTAACTAATTTTATGTGTTTAGTATATGTTTTAATTTTATGTTATAACTTGTTTGTATAATTATTGTTGTTGTTAAATATTGCTAATATTTCTAATAATATATGTATATTTGTAGTTGTTTTTGAATTTCATTTAATTTGTTATCCAAATTTTTTGTGTCATGGTGGCTTGTGGCTTTTATAGGGGTATTGGGTGCGAAGTAATTTAATTATAATTAATTAGTAATTAATTTGTAATTATCATTAATTATTTATTTGATATGTTATTATGTAAATTCTGTAATTAATGTAATATTTAAGTTATGTTTTAGGTGCGGGTTGTGGGGTTTGTAGGAGTACAGGGTGGAAAGCAAATTAATTTTAATTAATTTTAAATTATTCATTATTTAATTGATAATTTTGTTTAAAAAAAATGTAAGTTATGCTTTAGGTGCGGTTTGTGGGGTTTATAGGGGTACAGGGTGAGAAGTAAATTAATTATAATTAATTAACAAATAATTTAAATTATTATTAATTGTTTAATACATAATGAATTATGTATATTGTGTAATTAAGATATTTTTAAATAAATTATATGTCAGGTGTGGGTTGTTGTGTTTTATGGTTACAGGGTGGGAAGTTAATTAAGAAATACTTTATTTATAAATAAGGATTGCCTTTCAGTGGGAGAGAGTTGATACCGTGAAGTTTGTGGGGAATATAGTCTCCAAACAAGCAACAGAGACAATGACATGTTTAGACCCAATGACTAACGATGGCATAATTACATCATTTGAACAAATTTTATTGGAAATTAAAAATAACTTTATACGTTTCATACGCAATGGGCAATGTAAGGGTCCTACTTGGTTCAATGATGAATGTGCGAAATCACTTAAGAACCTTCATACGGTCTTAAAGACAAAAGCTAGAGACCAATTCTTGGTCAAGTCTTTACACCAGCTATACAGGAAAAAAAGATTATCAAGGGTAAAAACTTTAAAAGAGGACTGGTGGGAAAGATTGCAAAGGTCCGCCATTTAAACGACGCACAGGCTTTTTGGACGTTGATTAATGCACCTTTTCTGAGAGATAAGCAAAGGATGACAACAGATACTCATGTAGAGCAGGAGTCATGGGTCGCACACTTTGAAGGCCTATTTGGAAACACTTGGGAGGCGATCGCCCAACTCCCCCCTTTAAGGTACAGGAGACAATGTCTGTGTGGCACAGTCTAGGCTGTGGCAGATCATGGAGACAATGGAAATTGAGATCCAGATTATTAATATCATCAGCGACCTGTATGCTGGAGCAACTGCCTGTGTCCGCTTTGGCAAGGGAGGAGAGTTCACAAGACACTTTAAAATGACTGGGGGCATGAGGCAGGGGTGCGTCCTTGTGCCCTTTTTATTTGCTCTTTATACTAACGCTGTAGAATCTGCATTGTTAGGGCCCACCCTAGATGTCCCCCATATTAACTCACTCCAAGTACTGATACTCCTCTACGCGGACAAGGCGGTGATTCTGGCGCCTACTGGTAACGGGCGGTGTCGACTCGTAGTGGAGTATGCAAAATTCATGAATATTTTGGACCTAAAAATTAATTATTCTAAGTCTTTCGTTCTTGTTGCAGGTCCAGAACAGAAGAAACAGCCTCAAATTTATATTGAAGGGGGGAAGTTAGATGTCATGGACTCTTTTTAATTATTTAGGGTTCATGTTTGATTGAGATAATAATTGTTGGAGTATGGTCTCTAATAGGGGACTACTGATGGAAAAACATATTGGGGCTCTTTTTAAATTTGTGAAAAAAATTGAGATTAAACCTATTGAAGTGGTAAAGAAAATGTATGAAGAAAAAACTGTATCTGCTGCCACTTATGGGGCAGCTGTTTGGGGCATCTCTGATTATTCCAAAATGCAACGTATAGAAGATGTCTTTTTGAAGAACTTGGTTTCCCTGCCCCAGTCGTACTCTACAATAATTGTCACACGGAGGTAAAAGCTGCTTATATTAGTGATAAAATTTGCATTGCACCCATTCTGATGTGGCATTCGGTTTCGCGTAAGGAGACTCTTTCATTGACTAGTGATATTGTAAACAATGTTTTGAAATTAGATGGCGTGAACAATATCAGTTGGTTAAAATATGTCGAATCCAACCTTTAGGCGGTTGGCTTACACCACCTTTATGAAGACCCAACGATGTGTCGGTCCATCTTTAAGAAAGAGTTAAAAATCCAATTACTGACCCAGTTACAGGTAGGGAGGCAGGATATTAATCTTAAACTGTCGACAGTTAGAGCATATCACGCTGTCCCGAGTCTAACATCGATTAATGTGTATTCAACCTATCTATCGTTTGTTACAAATCTTCAGCACAGATATATTTTTACTGAGATTTCGCCTAAATTATATTCCCTTGATGTTAGGTTTTCCTTCTAAAACCCATGTGATCTCGGAAATGCCACCGTGTCCTTGTGACAAACGATCTATCCAGAATGATCTTCATTTTTTGTTTTTCTGCAAATTCTATGGCGAAGAAAGAAAAAGATTTATTGTCCCCCTTAAGCGCAACATCAATTTTAAACAGTGTTGTGTGGCCTTATATTAGCTCCAATTATTGTCTGATTCCTTTACATGTTTTTCTTTGGCCTCATTCTTTTTATTTGTCTTGAGAAAAAGAAGTTTACATTGTCATTATGATACTTAAACTGTAAATTAAGCTATTGAATTGTGCAATAACTGTGTGTACATTTATGAAATATCATCCCTTTTTAAACTATGAATAACTTTTAATCTCATTTTATTCTTTTTAGTAAACCTGTCTTAATACATTAAATTTTAAATTGTAATAACAGTGGAAATTGATGTGTTTGTAAAATACTTTTTATGCCATCATTGTGCTGGCAAAATAAAGTTTTTTGTCGTAATTAAGTGTTAATTTATTATTCACTATTTGATTGATAATTATGTTAATTCAGAACTTATATTTGTTAAGTTATATTTTAGGTGTGTGTTGTTTAGTTTATAGAGGATTAGGGGAATTTAATTTATTTAATTTATTTAATATGTTAATTGTATTTTGCCTTAATTATTTCTATTGCATTCGAATTGCTGGCTGTTATGTTTGTGGGACTATAGCGTGTTTTTTAAATTATATTAATAATATTTGCATTAATTGATAATACTTATTAAAAAATGATATTTATGTTTTATTTAAAATTTCTGTTAAATTAAGACGTTTAGTTTTTATATTTAGAATTTTATATATTTGGGTATTTAATGGAGTTGTTAAAATATGTTATTTGGTTGAAGCAAAGTACTCTCTCTGTGCTGTACCAGTGAAGGGAGTGTGAAGAGTACATTTTATCCCTTCAGAATCTAATGCTTTCCTACTGTGGCACCAACTGGAGTGGGAATAGTAAATTTTACCCCTCCTGAGTCCAACGCTTTCTGGACTATTGCACCAACTGGAGTGGGAATAGTAAATTTTACCCCTCCTGAGTCCTATGTTCTCCCTTCTGTTACACACACTGGAGTGGGAATGGTCAATTTTACTCCTTCGGTGTCCAACACTTTCCCTGATTTTGCACATAATGGATTGGGTACATTTATCATTCTTGGAGTTTGATTGTTTTTTAAGTATTGTTTACATATGTATTAATATTATATGTTTATGCATTTACTTTTATATTTTTTAGTAAAACATATTTTTATGTAATGTTTACAGTTTTATGTATAGTAACATTTGAAATATTTCAAATGTTTTGCAGTTTATTTGTTACAATTATTAATTATTTTTGTATGTGTATGTATATATGTATCTATATATATATATACATATAAATATATATATGGATCTTTGTTATATGGTTATATTTAAAAGCATAATAAAACTAAACTATAGATTATAATAATTTTTTATAGTTTTACATTATATATGTGTATATAAATATACATGCATTCATGTATGTATGGGTGTGTTTGTTTAAATATATTTCCATTTATATATATGTTTAAATATTACTTAAACATTCAATTTACAGTATAATAATGTTATGTGTTAAAATATTTAATATTTACTGATTTAACTATATAAATATGTATATGTATTAAAAAACAATATTATTGTATACATTTTCTCGATATTAATGTAAAATGATATTTTGTTTTACTTACCATTATATATGTAGAAAAACGATATATCAGGGAATATCTAAGGGTTTTTTTTAAATTAAAAAGTAAGATTTTATTACCATTCCTATCTAAAACTTCTTTTTTATCTTTGCTTTTTCAGTGAATTTCTCTGTTTTTTAATGTAAGGTAAGATGTTAATCTCTGAGCATGGCGTGGGGCTGGGCAGCTAGACCCTACACCCAAATCACCACAGGTGCCTATACCCATGCCACACATGGCCTTGAGATGTGCATGGTGTGAGGTTTCTCCCTGGGACACTCAGAGCGACACTCTTCGGGATTAGGTCTGACTCACTGGACCCACTGCACTGCCACTAGGTGTCGCGATGGCTCCACAGAACCCCCCCAAAAACCTTTTGTTTTAAAACTTGACCCCCTTATATTGATATTTTGCTGTATTTTTTAGGACTGAAGGAACAAGCCCCCGAGTTCTAAGATGGCGGCTTTAACTTTTTCTTTAGGTTACGGCCAACCAAGCACAATGTGTAGTTGAGCAGGTGGATCTGTCGTGACCCTCTGTGGCATATACAAAGTTTTTGAGAGTTAATTTCTCAGAATCTACTCAATGAATTTACACCAAAATAAAAAAGCCCACCTTCTAGAACAAGATCTAGCTTTCTGCCAAATTTGGTGTAGTTCCCTTCAGCCATTTTGGCTGTAGCATTGTCTAAAATTCAGTCTGGAAGTCGGTTCACTGTCCTGAAAAAGTTTATAAAATATCATATAATGGGGTAAGGTATGGCTACCCTGCTCCCTGGCATGTAGGCCCCAAAAAATATAATTAAGTTTACCACTATCCAGTGAGACACCCAATGGACCTTAAAAATTGATTCAATATAGGGTGGGTGTCCCCAGGAAATTGGTCACACACATGAGGTTGGGTGAGGGGCCTGTCTGCAAGCCCTGCATATATCCTCATGCCACAAATGACTGAAGGCTGTGCATGGTGTGGGAGGTTTCCCTCTGGGGTGGATTCAAGGCCTAACCACAGTAACCAATTACACTGTGGTGGCCAACAGGGGGGGTATTGTAATATTATTCTATTTTTGAAAAAACACATAAATTCACTGGGAAAAAAAGGTTGGATTGAAGTTATAGTTACGCATGGTTACAATATCTTTCTTTACATACAAAAAACGAAAATTCTCTGAAAAAAGCAAGGATTAAAGTGATGTTATAGTTAGTTGAAAATGTCTGCTAAACTGTAACAATAAAAACTCAAAAAACACTGAAATTGACCAGTTATGGTTTACTGAGCTGGCTAGAGCTTACCCCTAAACCATGCTCTATTTATGACCTCACAAACTGCATCACTGGTAACATCTCAGATGACATAATTCATGACAACACGGGTCATGGTGAGGGCAGTGCTTTTTTTACCTTAAAATATTGTTTTAACTTTATAAATAGGTCGCCAGTAGGTAGTTATAGTTAGGACCTCGTTTCTGTTCAAAAAGCGTTTTTTGTTTTCCCAATAACTTTGGCGTCGTTTACCGAATCGTCGGGAAATTTTCAAAACTAGTGGAGCGTTCCGGTCAGCTCCTGTATTGAAAGTTTTGGGGTGATTCGACAAGCAGGATCTTGTCATCAGTGATGTCATCAGTGATGTCACTGACCATGTCATTAGGGATGTAACATGTGACGTCATCAGCAATGCATTGCAGGGCTGCGAGTTATAGTTAGCTGAACTAACTATAACAGCCGAATTTCAGAGGTTTTGTACGAGTAAAATGTCCAACTAACTATAACGTCCCTGATACCTGTGGTTTTTTCAGGGAATTTCTAAGGTTTTTTAAATGCTAATTTCTAACTATAACGTCCCTGAAACCTATGTTTTTTTCAGTGAATATCTATCTATCTATCTATCTATCTATCTATCTATCTATCTATCTATCTATCTATCTATCTATCTATCTATCTATCTATCTATCTATCTATCTATCTATCTATCTATCTATCTATCTATCTATCTATCTATCTATCTATCTATCTATCTATCTATCTATCTATCTCTCTCGCTCTATATATATATATATATATATACATATATATATATATATATGTATGCTCTTGATGCAGTCCCTGCCCTTTTTCCATGTAATACATTTCTTGAAATTCTGATTGAATTGTGTGATTCAGTAGCTGCACATGGCATAGACATCTTCAGTTTATGAAACTGGCATCAGCGATGAGCCCCTTTTCAGATTGGCTTTGATATCTGTTTACACTAGTGGTGAAGTAGTAAGTTTTCCTGATCAAGGTGGGTAGTTTGAGGGTTATAGTAAATGTATTGGTTATCGCATGAAAATATACTATGACCTTTGTCATATTTAGCCACATTTAATAGCTCTAATCAAGCAGCCATATAGTTTATTTGACAGATTATCCTCCTATGGGTATTGGTAGCAATATTTGACCAGATTATAGCCTTGAAATCATCCTCATGAGCAGCAGAAGAATTCCCAACTAAAGACTTGTATCTACTCCAATCCCCCCCACTCACCACTTTGTAATTTTACTGTCCTTTTACCAGCACCTCTGTCATTTATGAACCATAAATTTAAATGTTCCTACAGTAGTCATATTTTAATACCTCTCTGGTCAAGGTCCATTTTTTAAAAGATGGATATAGGATTTCGCAAAGTTATTTGAATGCATTAAATAATGTGCATTAAAATAACTACCTGGAGGATACAAGTAAACCAACATGTAGTCAATAGCACAATTGTTTAATCCTCTGAGGGCCTATTTACAAGTCTGGCGTCCAGCCACCGACGCATTGGCTGTCAGTCTGCCCAATTACAACTTTGGCGGTAAGAGCGCCATTGCACCGCTGCCACCGCCAGGCAATCGCTGTTCTCTGACAGTGGCGCGGCAGTGAGGGGCTCAGCAATATGGTTTCAGGACTGCCAGCGGTGTCATGGAGGTCCTTACTCCATGAAAATGCTGTCAGCCTGAAGCAAAGGGACCCTACAGGGCCCCCTGTTGCCCATGTGCATGGGATGCATGCAAAAGGGCACAATTTCATGCACCCCAGTTCCTGCACGGCATGGTCTTTACAGTCCATGCCAAGCAGGAACTGGTTATGGCATTCCCATTGCGGTGACCATTTTCACAGGCACCACTCTAAGACCACCAAAAAATGCCCGCCAGACACAAGGAAATGTGTAATCTTGCGGGTGGTGTGCACAAGGGTTTGGCGGTGTGGGAGTGGGCTGATGGCAAGTTGATTCGCTCACGCACCACCAAGCTCTCAATCAGGACTTTAGTCTGATCAACCCATTATCATTCTTTGAACCATGAAGCTGACAGTACTTTAATAGAATATAACATTGAGTACTAGTTCCATGTTCTTGAGAATCATATGCCACAAATGCTTTTGAAATGGATGACATGGGCTGGCAGACTGTTCAGAAATATCCAACACTGATATTAGTATTACCTAGTTATTTCTGCAATTGCCTTGCATGCCCCTTTGGCGGAACTTTATGTCTATAAAGTATACGTCTAATATTTGTTACAAGCTTCACTACCACAATTTTCATATGCAGTTCTACATCATAAGAAGTATCCAGCCCCTCAGTTATAGCTAGTGAGTATGAGTCCGACCTGTGGGTGGTTGAACGGATGCTGCTAGGTGAACCTATACACAATGTACATCATCAGATCAATTATTCCTGATGAACTGACATGGCTTAAGCCTATTCAATACCTAGATCATAGGGTCAGTACCACCACTAGATGTTGATGTGCCACCTCCAACTTATTACATATCCTGCACAGTTCTCATACAGAAAGCTAGAACCACTCAGCGCATATTCTGTGCGAGCACGCATAGCTTCTTGGGTGTTCAGGTCCATCCTTTTTGGAGGCTCTGACAATGTAGTAACTGTCCTCTGCTTGCCGTATTTCAACCTAATGGCTCAGTGATGATGAGCCCGAATGCACAGCATCACCATAATGCAACTTTATAGTTTTCAAAGGTCGTAATTTGTTATGGTGTCCCTGTATGGCCCCTTTTTCACCTGTAAACTAGAATGCCATTCTTGGAAGCAAGACATTGTGCAGCTTATTTACAAGCACCTTGCGTCCCCTTGCTCCACAATTGCACCACTTTTTTTGACACAATGGCGGTGCTGCGTCTTCTCCATAATTACATAGATGCTGATATGTCACTTTTTTACAGGCTGCGTTGCTTTTCGCCTGTATGAAACTCACCTGTGCCGCATGAGATTTTAATTTATGCAAGGTAGGCATTCGCCAGAAACGGCTACCTTGAAACTTACGCAATGGTATTTACCACTTTTTTTTCACGCAGCCTGCTGCTGTACTGTCAATTTTATTTATTTATTTTATTTAGACGGTTTTGTATAGCGCGGACAAGACCCTTGCGGGTATCAGAGCGCTTCACATATCTGACATAGGAAAAGGTGTGTACATAAAAATACAGTGTTACAGTGCATACAAGGTACATAATACAGAGAAATGCAGATAGCTATAGTTCAGGTAAATTTGGACATGAGAATCGATTTCACTTCTTTTTTGAAAAAAAACGTAGATGGATTGAGTCTCGTTTCTGGGGGAAGGGCATTCCATATCCTGGGGGCCATTCCTGAGAAGGTACGATTGTACGTTTTTTTCTTGGAGAAACGTTGAGGTTTCAGTAGCAGCTTGTTAGAGCTCCTGGTAGATCTGTTACCACCTGATAATACCAGTTTTTCGGCTAGGTACCTATGGGTTTTGTGGTGTAGTGCCTTATGAGTCATACAGGCGATTTTTAACTGGATCCTGGCCTCAAAAGGTAGCCAGTTTAGGGCATGTAGGTCAGGGGAAATGTGGCAGTTTCTTTTAGTGCCTGTAACGAGTCTGGCGGCTGTATTGATTGATGCTCTGAGAGGGGCGGTCGTTGCCTTGGGGAGACCACAGAGAGCGACGCTCCCATAGTCAACTGTGGGAATTACTAGGGATTGAACCGCCTGTTTGAAGTCCATTGCTGGAATGAAGGGTTTCAATTTTCTCAGCGTGTTGATCTGAAAGTTTGCTCCTTTTGTTGCAGTGCTGATGTGCTTCTGCATATTTAGCTTATTATCCAGGGTTATTCCTAGAGATTTAGCGGAATCAATGACGATAGGTTGACCGTCGAGTGCAGTTAGATGCTTCATCCACTCACGGATGGTCGTTGTTTGGTTGGGGGAGCGATTAGGAGGAATTCTGTTTTTAGTGTGTTTAGCTTTAGATGATTCTTAGCTAGCCATGTCTGTGTCTTTTGGAGCGAAGAGTTCAGGGACTTGATGTCGTCGAGAGATTGGATCTTAATGTAGAGTTGTGTGTCATCTGCGTACATGTGGTATTGGATATTTTCGTGGCTGAGAAGCTCTGTGAGTGGTTCCATAAACAGGTTGAAGAGTGTCGGGGAGAGGGAAGAGCCCTGGGGTACTCCTAAGGTGACTGGGGTGGGGTTGGATAAAGATTTGTTGGTCTTGAATCTTTGTGTTCTGTTTTGGAGGAAGGAAGTGAACCAGTTTAACACTGTTCCGGATAGCCCCATTCTATGCTTCATGAGGTTCAGTAGATTGTCATGTTTGACAGTGTCGAACGCTGAGGAGAGGTCAAGTAAGATTAGCAAGCATTCTTTGTTTTGATCCAGTATATGTAATGCGTCATCAATTATGTGGGTCATGGCTGATTCGGTACTGTGCCCTGATCGAAAGCCTGATTGGAATTGGTCGAGCAGGTTGAAGTGGTCTATATGCTTACTAAGCTGCATGTGGACACATTTTTCAAGAAGTTTGGCCAAGGTTGAGATATTGGATATTGGTCGATAGTTGTTTAGGTCTGATGGGTCCGCTGAGACTTTCTTAAGGATGGGGGTTACCTGACCGGCTTTGAGGATGTCAGGGATGGTTCCTTGCAAGAGAGAAGAATTTATGATTCTAGTCCACAGGGGCACTAGCAGTGGCATGAAGGTCTTTGCGTGGGATGCTGGAAGGGGGTCTGTGAAGTGGTTGGAAGGATTCAGAGTGGTGAGCGTGTTTAGGATAGTTTCTTCGCTGTAGAGGTTAAAGGTAGTCCAGGAGGCATTGTTCTTGAGGTCGTGTATAATGGGACCGATACACGGGGTACTTGGGGAGGACCGTGAGGGGATTGAGTGTGTATCGGTAATGGTTGATAGATCATTAAGTAGGTCTGCCTTTAATTTGTCAGTCTTTGTTGTGAAAAAGGAGGCAAGATCCTCACAGTTGGGGATTGAATCTGGATTGGCTTGGGGGGAGTGGGGGCCACCCTTAGACTGAGTATTGATTATTTCGAACAATTTTTTGGGGCGATTCTTGGCTTGGTCTAGTTGTACACCTATGAAGTCAGCTTTTGAGCGACGAATCTTTCTGTAGTAGGCATTTCTGGTGTATCTTAGTAGTTGGAGGTGGGCAGTGGATGGGGCTGTTCTCCATTGTCTTTCAATTGCTCTCAGTGCTCTTCTGTCTTCATTTAGTCTGCCATCATACCAGGGGTTTGAATTCTTTTCGGTGACTCTTTTTAATTGTAATGGGGCTAAGGTGTCAAGAACCCTGTTCATACCGTTAAAGTAGTGATTGGTCCCAATCCCTACGCCTGCCAAACCCAGACGTACGTATGACGCATTGGCTGTTGATTAGGAAGTTGACTAACTGAAGTGAGTTCCTATGATGATAATGACATCCCCCGACAGGTAAGTCTATACATAAGGTAGATAAGACAGTAAATATTACATTATGCAACATTACTGTATTATGTCAAGCATACAAGTGGGCATAGTGGTACACATAAGTACACATAAAGGACCAATATAATAGAGCACAATGTGAATTTTCCACCTTTTCACACTCCATTATATTGGTCCCCATACAGCTGATGATGCGTCACTGAAAACTGACGCATCTCCTCTGTATTTTAACACATTGCTGGTGTTGCATCGGTCTTCATGTCAACTCCAGCAATGCACTAAAAAACCATGCACCATGGTGCACCGTATTGTAAATACAGGACATACATGATGGCACAGGGGTTTCTCCCGCTGAAGTAAGAAAACTGATGCATCGCTGCTTTAATGTAGCGACGCGTCAGTTTCTTGTAAATGAGGCTTTGTGTGTCTGCCATGCGGGTTGCAGGTCAAGAATATTTCAGCATCACCATCCACACAAAAGGTGCATCAGTGAATTATGCTATGTAACAGTCATGAACTGCCTCTAGAATCCAGCCTAGCGTCAGACATCTCTGATGCCTCTGTAAGTTGGAATGCTACTCCTTTAAACAGGATATTAAGGAACCTGACAATCTACAGAACAATGAATCAGTCCAAGTCTTTGTGCTGGAGGAAGCTACTCCTCCAGACTTCTGTGCTTCCATAGATCTGTTTGTGAAAGGAATGTGTACTGATCCTGGCCATGTTGTAAGTTTTCATTATGTTTAAGATAAGATTGCTCTCTTTCTCCCTGTGCTGTTCCTTTTCCATATTTGAGAGAAAAGCAAGCATGACCGCTGACGGTGCTTTCCCTGATCAATGTGTGGGAGGACTCAGTTGTACCTATCCTGTATATAAAGAGATCTTATGTTTTTACTGTGTGTGTTCGTGTGAGGGAAGGGGGCAGGACTGAACTGGGGAACCAAAAGCAGCCCAGGAAATAAACTCAAACCATTCCCAGTCCCTTCACCTCCTAACACAGTCTCTCTCTTTCCATCCATACGTTCTCTCCCTCCTCTCTCTCTTCTACCTCTCTAATTGCTTTGTCCCCCTCTCTCCTTCACTTTCTCTCTCTCTCTTGAAACCTCCCCCTGTGTGCTGCTATTAGCCATGGGTAGCTAGAGAAAGTGTTAGTGGCACCAGGGGCAACCCTGGCCTCTGAAAACCGGCCTCCAAGGCTGAGGCAGCTGGTGACATTTGAAAGCGGGGGCATTAAAGTTGGGTATACCTTTTATTTAGCGAGTGAAGCTTAATAGCAAAACTTGGGATCTCGGAGGGTCCTCCTCCTGAATTTTTTTTAAAGAAAAGATCAGCAAATGGTGCATTTTAAACAAATGAATTTAGGGAGAAAGCAAGGTTTCTAAAGCAGTGGGAACGTATAGGCTCTCCTTACGATGGCAGTCCATCGGACCGCCATCACATCGGGTAGGTGACCATCCGAAAATGAGTCGGTGGTCCCACTTCCCCTGTTGGGATAAAACTGCAGGTGATTGTAAAGTGCTTTTATCTACTGTGGCTTGTGCAGCAGCCCAGGAAAAGGGAGCCAGCAAAAGCTGCAGTAGAAAAAGGCCCTTTGTGTACATACATGCACCGTGTGCCAGGCACAATATGGTGCCTGGCACACGGTGCATGTATGTGTGGGGGGGGCACTGCATGTGTCTCCCGGCCTACAGGGGAAGGGGCCCTGCTTGGGGCCCCCAAAGACCCTTTCCATCTGCCTTTTCATTGCAGTGGGACCGCCATGAAATGGCAGTCGGAAAGGTACATCCTAATCCTTACAGCAGTTCCTGCACAGGCACTGCCTCCATTGTAGGAAGAGGAGTCTGACCACCGCCCGATGGGATCTTGGATCCTGTTCGAGGTGGTGGTCCTACCCCTGACCTCTGCATTATGATCACCAATATTGTAATCCCGCAGTTGGACCGATGCCCAGGATGTCAGGTGGACCCCACTGCCCGCCATCGTTATGACCCCCATAGTTTTGAAATATTGAACACATTAAAAACTGCCAATATCTTACTGCATTAATACGTTCAACATTTACTGTAATGTGCAAATTGTACAGCACGACAACTTCGGGAACTTTATACGGTGTGTTTTCCACTGCATGCAGCATTTGTTTTGGAAGAAGATGGTCCAAACGGGCTTCGGGAAACACCCACCACTTCTGGTTGAAATCACTCATATAGAAATATGTGCAGACAGGTCTTTAAATGGGATGAAAAAAGTTGGGGGGTTTTAAAAGGTAACATGAAAAAAAGAATTTGGTGATTCCCACAGTGTGCCACACAACCATTATTTTGGATCTCTCTGAGATGTTATTGCATTCAGATATATAACACAACTACCATACACCTAAAATCTGCCTAAATACCGAATCGGTAATAGGGGGAGCATATTCAAGGGTGTCAGGGTGTCACATTGACACCCTGTTGCACCCCTGAATCGTGCATGTGTGCACATGTGGCGCACATACATTCCTCGGTAATATTCGTTATTACCGATTCGGTATTTACCGAATCGGTAATAAGGCATACCTTCCCATTCATTCCTATGGGCCTGGAGGCCCATAGGAATGAATGGGAAGCCATTCACTATTACCGATTCGGTAAATACCGAATCGGTAATAGGGGGAGCATATTCAAGGGTGTCAGGGTGTCACATTGACACCCTGTTGCACCCCTGAATTGTGCATGTGTGCACATGTGGCGCATATACATGCCCTAAGGGCATGTATGTCTGCCACATGGCACTTTTAAAAAAGCACAAAATTGCTTTTGAAAAGGTATTCGGTATTTACCATCAACTTGTAGTTGGTGGTAAATAACGAATCCTTAAACCAAAAATGCACTCACTTGAGTGCTCCCTACATAGGATTTAAGGATTCAGTAATTTACCGATTCGGTATTTTACCGATTTCTTAAAATACCGATTCGGCAAATTACCGAATCCTTAAAACCTGCCTCCTACATTAGAAAGGGCTAAATACCGGTCGGTAACGGGAAAATTACCGATTTTCGGCCGTTACCGACCGGTATTTAGCTATCTACATATGGCCCTAAATGAGTAACAAAAATTATTTTTTATAAATTATTAACATTGTAAATGTTTCAATTTTGAAATTTTAAAACTGAATTCAATTATTGAGGCCTGTGAAAGTTCTGGCCTTCAGTTATGTGCACTCTGAGTTAGATTTGCATGCCCTTTTTCTCTCCACATCTCGTCCATCTGCACATCGACTACCTCATCTCTTACCTCATCAGCACCCTCTTTTCACTCTTCCCCAAATGCAATTCCTAGCATTTCTCTCTTTACCACCCCAATATACACTGCACTCACTCACATTTAAGCACTTTATTTTCTCTTACTTTTGCCATGTAAATATATTGTCTCTGTACCCCTTTAACACAATTACACCGAATGTCAATTGCAACTGGAATACATGACCATCATTCTGTGTGCTCTGCAGCGGTGCCAACCCGCCTACAGGCACCTGGCTTTGCCTTCAGCCTCAACACCAGAGCGTGTTCTCAATCAAAGCCTCTCATAAACACATGGCTCGACTCAAAGTATGCACTATACAAGAGCAATAAGAGGCACACAGAAACACTACATGATGACATAGCTAACACTCTTGGTGAATGCAATATTAAGTAAAACGTGAAACAAAAGAGGAACTAAATCACTGACATGCATTACCTTAACATTTTTGACATCCATTGTTTGTAAATCAATCCATGATTTTGTCACTAATATTAAGGGCATGAAGATAGGGCTAGTTTTAATGACTTTGCTTTAATTAGTTGTAATCTTGGTTTAAGCACCTATTTCTCTCTTTGTACTTGATTCAGATATTTCCATCTACTTTGTACAGGAACAAAAACCCTGCTAGTCCTTTGAAATAATTTCGCGGGGGGAACATATGCAGCAGCTCCACTTTCAAAGGGGCCAGCGATCTGCAGCCAGGGCCTGTGGTGTCAAACCAAAGACAATGCTCCAAATCACACATGTTTGCGTCCAGTCTTACCGTGTGACGAATGGGAAAGGGTGGGCTCTATGACTGTGAATAACTTGCCTCTGGCCCCACTTAGGGACGCAGACTCCGACTCCTGAAACTGTAATGCTGACAGTGTCACTGCTCTACATAGACTACAATGGCAATGAAGTGCTTTGGAAAGGTAAGCCATGCATCATGCGCTACATTGCAGAAAGTTGTTTTACTGCCTGTCTTCCATCTACTGCTTAAAAATGAGGCAGGGCAGGCAGCCTGTGAACAACAGCCCAGCCTTAAATACATTGATTTGTTTAGAGAAACAATTGTATCACTAAATAAATCGATCTATTTAATTTTTTTTGTGGTAAACATTTTTTGTGGTAAACATACAGGAGTGGCACAACCCCAGAGCCCTAATGGAGAGACCGCCCCTGCTCCAGAGGCTCCAGGTCATTGGAGAAATGTCCAGTGGAATAAAGGTCCTGTCCAGCTCCACTTTTTAGACCCTTACACTCTTAGACTGCAGTCTGTTGGGTCTTTGCTTGGCACGCTGCTCTTTTACTTGTGACATAATCATGTGCATTTCAGGTCTACAGGTCTGATTGAATATCAGTTTGAGGCAGGAGAATATTGTTCATAAATGCTGAAATGAAGTTTCTGCGCCACCCTGCCTGTGAACTCCGCATGCATAGAGCTGGTGTAAGCACACACACAGCTACAGGCAGTAAAATGACCAAAGTTCTAATTTCTCATTGATCTGGCCCTGTTGAATCCCCTTTGAACAAGCCTGAGCTAGCTGCTGCATTGTTGCTCCATTGTTGTCTGTGACTAATATTATTTCAAATAGCATTTTACACACAGCATGTTATAATACCCACTTCCCCCCATTTATATTTTATAACTTGTGCCCAGCGGATAATTAGTTGTACCCAGCGAATAACTGGGTTTGATGATGACAAATAGTCTGCCAGGAAAGGGCAGAAGGGGAAAATCAAAATAAATGTATGGAAGAATTGAATAAAGGTGCAATAAATATTTAGCAAAATTAGGGTACTCCATGTCAAATTGCATGCCGAGATTATTTAAACTGCCTGAAAATAACAAATTCTTACGGAAATGCACCATTTGGCCCAATATAGTCCAAAGAACTATTGTTCATATACCCTACCGCAAACTATCAAGGAAAATGGTTGGTCTTCTTCAGAACTCCCTGTAAAACATTGCCATATTCATTCATACATTGGGTCTTTTTTTAAAAAAAAGGTTTTTAGTTAAACCCCACTAAACATCCTATAGTGGACCCTAGAATGAGAGTGAGTGATAGATTCAACTGCTGTACGCTGTAAGTTTGGGGCAGAGATCTCTGCCCCACCAGTTTAAACATCCGTCCATCGGCAATGCTTAGGGTGATCTGCGGACTTCAGAACCAGCTTCTACGGTGGGCCTGGAGCAGCATTGGGGTATGTGATGGAAGTGCAGTTTCAGGATCAATTTGTACCATGATAATCTTGGAAGAGGTTGAGTACTGCTTCCACAGCCAAGTCTCACAGTGGGGCCTGCAGCAGCTAAGCTATTTTACATGCTTACATTAGGCCTATAACAATCTGGCTCTGTCAATGGATCAGACTTCCCAACCCTGGCATATGGTTGAAATTATGTATTTATGTATTACCACGGCAATACGTGGCAAAATAATGTATAATTGAGACTTAAACTTGATATACACTGTGTGCTACTGTTGACATTCCGGTTAACCCTGGTATGGCGGGGGCAAATGTTTGATATACTATGGGCATCCTTGGAGGCATTCTGGCAGGTGCAGATTACTAAAGATAACTGTGAATGCCAAGGTAATTAAAAGTGAAGTAATAACACCAAAGCAGCAACACTCAACCTAGATCAGATAGCACCATTTATAAAGATGTCTAAAGACATGGAAAATCTTTGAAGTAGCTCTCATTATCAAAGTGCTTTATGGTGAAGGAAGTAGCCTAAAGGAGAAGAGGGGGAACGATCTAGGGTGTAGATAGGAGAGTCAGTGAGACTCCTACTTGTTTCCCTCACACATCCCAAGGGATGTCATGCTTCAGCATAGTAACAAAGTATCTAGTTGCCTCATTTCTAAATTGTTCAAAAATAAAAGGACCAATGCCCCAAATTCATTCGCCCTTGTGATTTATTTCACTTTTCTTTATCTTTTTCAGAAAAATGTTTTTTTTCATTTAAAGCATGTATTTTTGAAGGGCAACACTTAATTTGTGAGAACACTTCGTGCAAACATACATAGACCACAGTTGTGTTTACATACATAACATGTACAAACTTACTGACATATTCATAACATATCTTACCAGTCCTTTACTGACACATAAGACACTTGGAGGAAAAATCACTTTTAGAATGTATAATATATCCTGCCATTGTGTATTGCCCTGGGGACGCTGGCTTAAATTGTTGTCATATGGGGAGTGGTTACAATACTAAATCTCTCCCAGACACTAGTGCTGTGCATGTCCTTTCCCAGTGGCGTGAAATTGGTCAATCTAGTTTGCGCAAGGACCCAAACCTCTCTCTAGTAACATGCTTCATCATAGGGTGGTTACTCCTCGTCGGGCCGGCGCTGCAATGCCCTGTGTGAAAGTGGAAAAAATAAGTTTGAAGAGCAATCAAGAGTAGGCTGCCTTGGCAATGGGTACACACGTTGGGGCCTTGCACTTTTTGTAAATAGATTATTCACTGCTGTCTTGGGTATTCCTAAAAATCAACCAACCACTGGAGGCAGTAGTGAACAAAGTTATTACAAGTTCATTTTTCAAACACACAAGGCAATGACAATCCAACTGCTTGTTCCAGGAGCCTGCATGGCACATTCATTGCTGTACTTAGGTCTGCTGCAAAGGGTGGTGGCACTTCTGCAAACACTGCAGAATGTGGATGGCCTAGTCCTTAAGACTATGAACAAGATTTGTGATCCTTGACCAGGCTTTCAGGAAGCCAATCAATTCAGTTTATCGCCCAAATTCTGAAATGAACTGCTGGTAGCCATCCACACGGAAACTCGCCACAAAAATGGTGTATTTCACTGGATTGCTTCACTATGCTGTTATGTACTAAATCAGTGAGAAGCTGGCATTCAACAGCGCTTAGCAACACTTAGGTGAGTAAAGTTGCGTTATAGCTACCTCAAAAGCACGAATCAGTTTCAGGATCACCTGCATAATATACAAGACGGTGCAGTCGTGGCTTTCATGCTACCAGCAATAAAAACTCCTCGCTGCAAAAACACAGACACTAGCAAGAGGAAACATGAGACTGACACAGGAGACCCCATAAGCGAAGACACCCACGACTGTAAAGCAGGCTTTCACCTGCCTAAAAAACAGAAGCTGGAACCAGAGCCCAAAATCAATAAGAACAATTCCAAACCTCCTTACCTTCTAAAATATTCTTAAAAGTCACATTTTCCGGCTCTTTCAACTGTAGCTTTCTCCTCCATTGTAGCTAGGTCCCTGTTACGCTGAATCACCCAGAATGCAGTTATAAATTCGAGGTATACAGAAGTTATATTATAACTGAATTATGCGGAAAGGGCCACACTGCTACAGTGACTACAGTTGCACGCTATAAATGCCATAAATAAATAACAGTGTTATACTTATTTACAGAATTTAACTGACTTGATTGTTGAGATAATTCATTTTCGTTTGATGTAGATTCTGGATCAAATCCCACTTTTCTTTTTCTGCTTTTGACTTTTGGATAGGCAATTAATACATAATCTCCATGTTAAAACGACATCATACATTATAGTATAAAGGGCCGATTCATCGTAATTCAAAGTATTACATATTTTCGAGATTGCATGCCATTGTTTGATAAACATATATATACATATATGCAGTGCCAAACATCACCAGAAGAGGGCACCAGCCAGCTGTAGTTTCTACCATAATCCGCCACTAAACAAGTACAGCAGATCGGCAAGAAGCACCACTCAACAAGCCAACGGTCATCGTAAATCAAATCCATCCGCAAAATGAGGTTTTAATTCGCTTCCTATTAGTTTGGTACCATGTGCGTCATAAAATATGTTTTAATCTTCGTGTAGCTCCGTGCGAAGGAGAGAAAGTAACCGTTAGATAGATTTCTTGCAAGTTTTGGATAGTTCTGGAACAGCTTTGACGAGAGCGGATCGTACTAACAATTGAACATTCTCCGCTTTCTGGAGGAAATTGTAATTGCATTTGTATAGCTTGGTACCCCTGACGAGGCGTTGAAACGCTTTTCAGCGAGTAGTATGCTACTCCAGAACCCAAATAGGATGAGTGGTGATTTAGAATAAGGAGATATAAAATAAATCTGAGCGGAGGACATGTGAGTTTGTTATTTGGATTGAGAAAGCATAGTGGAGGGATAGAAGAGGGAAGGGTTTGCATTTATATAGCCCTTGCTACCTGATGAGGTGCCAAAGCAATTTTCGGCAGGTAGCACTATGGAACCCAAACAGGATTAGTGGGAAATTAGTATAGGGAAATATGAAATTAATTTGAGCAGTGGACATGTGAGTCTGTTAGTTGGATTGAAAAGGATAGTGGTAGGATAGAAGAGGGAAGTGTCTAAAAAGTGTTTTTTCTGGCGCTCATAGCATTGGGAGGAGGTTTTGGATGAGTAAAGGGGACGCAGAGGGTGGAAGAATCAAAGGGAAGGGTTAAGAAAGGCTTGTTTCGGAGATGATGCAAGGAGGGTTAGAGGAGGAAAGAGTCTAGAAATGGTTATTTTAGGGATCATAGTAGTAGGCTGGGGTTTAGGATGAGTCAGCGAGTGGAGGTAGAGGATGTATCGAGAGGTATAGGGTGAGAAATAGGATAGTGCATTGGAAAGAGTAGTAAAATGATGTTTGGGATGAGTTGGAGAGTGGAGTTAGATGATAAATTGAGAGAGGTATAGGTTGAGATAAAGGGTAGTGCATTGGAGATGTAAAGTAATAAATATAAACATACATAAGTACATAGTAGGTATATATGTATAAGGAAGGTTATATATGTAGATTTAAGTTGAATTTAATAAACTCAGACTCCAGGATCGTCAGGCCAGGCAGCGAGTGGGCCATAATTTTACCAATCACCACAAGTGAGTATTTCTGTTTTAGAGGCATTCAATTTTAGATTGCTCCATGTCATTCACTGATTAACGCTCTGAGTCAACTGACAATTTGTGAGTCTCCAATGTCTTTGGGGCTTACTATTTTAAGGAGTATTTGTGTGTCATCTGCATAGTTATTACATATGAGGTGAAATTGATTGATCAGTGTCAGCAATGACTTGATGTAGATGTCAAAAATCATGGGTGAGATGATAGAACTGGGAACGCCGGATTCTTGTTCTTATCCAATTATCTACAAGAACCCACTCAGGTCGCCAGGATCTTTTTATTTGCCAAATAGCATAGAGGGAAGAAACACAATTATCAAATCGTATTTACCGCAATTTGACATTTCGGAAAGAAAGACTCATAATCTGGGAGGTTGACCTTTTATTATCAGCAAAAACATCTGAATATATAGGCACCTCAATATAAGGCACAAAAGATAAATGGGGACTAACACAAATGCTAGTCTACGAAGTATCCGCATACGACTAAAGATAAACAGGATTACAGCTTCCAAAAGCATCAAATACCCTATGGCAATCGTGATATCAAAATTTAAAGTCATGAATCAAATCATTTCTGTCCCTACTCTATTCTAAGGTGACATCCCTACTCAACATTCCCTTCCAGGTGAGGATTGCATAAAAGGTGTCAGGAGTGAAACTTCCTAAGAAGTCTTCACCATATGAGAGCTCGATCTATAGTGCTCCTTCCAGTCCCTCTCCTAAGTCTCGTCTGCTCAACCCACGGGGCTCTGTCCCTAATACAAAACCCCAAAAAGCTGTACACGCCCTTCAGCACACCCCTTCAGGCAGCTTCTTCCTTCAGTAGATTTCCATTTGGATCCTTTCATCTTCTTTTCCATGAATTCGACCTTGGGTCCCAGGCCTTTTCTGTACCAGGAGTTGCAACTCCACATTCCAATTCACTCCCTTCCTGTCTACTCCTTCTGTCTCCATTCCATTTGAACAAAGACTTATTCTAACTAACGAGCTACATGGCCTTGTACCTGCAGCCAAATGATGAACAGAAAAAACCCCTAGCATCATGAGGTTTCACAATTCACTGCAATTTAAACTTTGCTAAAATCCTGTTGTCCTAATATAACATGGCTAAAATAAAACGAAGGCCTTCACTTTACATACATGGTTAGGCCTCAAACAAAACATACTACAATTACTAATTCAATTATTCGTCTCATTCTTATAAGAGAACTACCTTCTTCATTCTTCTAACACGACTTAATGTCTCTTAATGCATGACATTACTACAAGCTAAACATTACACATACACAAATGCATTTCTTAATAACTGGTGGCCTTTTCTCTTCTCTCGAGGCCTGTTCACATTTCTACTTTTCTATTTCAATGAATATATTTCTATTACTCTTTAAACATTCTTATTTTATATGCGGGTGCTGACTAACAATGAATATGGTGCACCCCTACAAATTTCGCATCAGCAATGCTCTATCAGTTCCCCCCTTTGATGACAACTTGTCATCACGCAAATCCATTTATACAGAAGTGGTAACCATCCTATTATGTCGGAAACCCTCCATTCTTTTTAGATCCTGATACTGATTATCTTGCATATGCGCCATTCGTCTTTCATATCCCCTGAGAATCCTCTCAGCTCTGTTTCCTCTGTACCACTTGTACGCTCTTACAAGTCCCCACAAACAAATCACACAAATCACCACAATCAAGATTGGTTTCAGCACATATCCGATAATTCCCTTCCCTAAGTCTGCAAACCAACTTCCCACATGTCCAAATCCTTTTCCAATCTTCTCCCACACATTCTCTTCTGCCAAAATTGCAGCCTCTTCGTGAAGTGTGGTGATGTTGACTATATATTTCCTCAGCTCCTTACTGTTGTCTGGAATATACGTGCAACATTCTTGAACCTTCAACAATTTACAGACTCCGCCCTCTTTTGCCAATAATACGTCTAATGCAAGACGATTTTGTAAAACCATTGTCTATCCCGTTCCTGGTCAGACACCTCGTCTTGCAATTGTTTTAACTCTTCCCATGTATCTGCCATCGCCAGCATCACACTGAGGTCAGTTGTCTCTTCATCTCCCCTTATATGTCGTTCCGTGAAGTCACATCCCTGTTCTGCACAAAATCGAGCAACCTCATCTGCATAATTATTTCCAAGTGACACAAAATCATTTCCTTTCGTATGGGCAGAACAGTTTACCACTGCGATTTCATCTGGGCCTTGCAATGCTTCTAACAATTGTCTCACATAATCCCCATTTCTAATGGGCGACCCAGATGAAGTCATGAATCCTCTCTGGGACCATAACTGTCCGAAGTCGTGAACGACACCAAACCCGTACTGGCTGTCCGTATAAATCGTTATACGGATCTGGTTAGCGGCCAAACAGTCACGAGTCAAGGCAATAAGCTCAGCCACCTGTGCGGAGTATACTCCTTCTAGACAAGCGGCTTCAACCACTCCGGTGATGGTACAGACAGCAAATGCTGCCCTCAACTGACCCGTATTGTCTCTTAAAAATGATCCATCCACAAAGAATATTTCATCTGACTCTGGAAGTCGTTCATTCACGATATCGGGTCTGGGTTTGGTGCACAATTCAGTCACATCGAGACAGTCATGATCCTCACAATCTTCATCATCTATATTCGGGATCGGTAACAATGTGGCAGGATTTAAAACAGAACACCTCTTCAACGTCACATTCTCGGCAGCTAGGATGACTTGTTCATAACGTGTCAACCTATTATTCGTGAGGTGCTGTGTTTTAGTCCTGGTCATCAACAGTTCAACAGAATGTGGCACATGCACAGTAAGCAGGTGACCCATTACAATGCTCTCACATCTCTCGATACTGACACCTGTTGCAGCAATGGATCTGAGACATCCGGGCAACGCAGAGGCTACTGGATCTAGTGTAGCCGAAAAATAGGCAACTGGTCTACGGACATTCCCATGAACTTGAGTTAACACTGCCAATGCGCAACCTTCTTTTTCACAGCAAAACAATGCAAATGCCTTCTTGTAATAAGGCATTCCCAGAGCAGGGGCACAGCACAAGGCTTCTCTTAGTTTCAAGAATGACCTTAAACAGTCTTCATCCCATGGTACCGGATCACTCACATCCTTGCGCGTCAGCCGCTGTAAGGGCTTTGCTTCAAAGGAGAAGTTCGGGATCCATTGGCGACAATAGCCAACCATCCCCAGAAACATTCGAACTGCCCTCTGAGTCGTTGGGACGGGCATTCTCAAAATCGCATCTATGCGATCTGGTGATATTTCTCTTTTACCCTTCTCAATCCGGTGACCCAAATACTGTACTTCACTCAGGCAGTACTGTAATTTATTTGGAGACACCTTATGCCCATTCTCTCCTAGGAAATTCAACAGTGCTACTGTATCAATCCTGCAGGCGTCCTCAGTTTTTGACGCCACAAGCAAATCATCAATGTACTGGATGAGAACAGACTCTTGGGGAAGCACCAGACCTTCAAGGTTCTTTTTCAAAATCTGATTGAAAATAGACGGGCTCTCAGTGTACCCCTGTGGGATACGACACCATGTTAACACACGATTTTACAGCCTAAACGCAAAAAGAAATTGTCTCTCCTCATGCAGAGGAATCGAGAAAAAGGCTTGACACAGGTCAATCACGGTGAAACATTCCGCATCACATGGGATTTGGAACAGGATCACAGATGGATTCGGTACCACGGGACAACATGGGACTACGATCTCATTAATTCTTCGCAAATCTTGCACAATCCTGAATTTCCCGCTCGGTTTCTGCAATCCCATTATGGGCGAATTACATGGACTACCCCTGATTTCTCTCAAAATTCCTTGTCTAAGCATGGACTCAATTACAGGTCTAATCCCCTCAATAGTTTCAGGTGACAATTTGTACTGGGGAGTTCTCGGGTACTCTACATTCGTTTTGACTTCTATTTTCACTGGGTCTACACCTTTAACTAGTCCGATCTCTTCCCCACTAAGGTCCCATACATCAACTGACACAGAATCCCTCAGGTCTAATGGGAGTTCCTTCACCGTGAGTGCAGGATACATTTCCACGCACCAACGCTGGTTCACAACCTTAAAGGTCGCATCATCGTCTCTTGTCTGGACTTCCACTCCATTCGGGGTACAATAGATGGTACAATTAAGCTTGCACAATAGGTCCCTTCCTAACAAACAGACTGGACTAGAATCACACACCACAAACTGGTGTCTGTCACTGAAGTTCCCAATCCTAATCGGTATTGGTTCCGTCAGTGAGCTAGTCAGTTTCTTATTCGCTACCCCAACGACTTGGATTGTTTGGCCAGAAAGGGGTAGATATGGGATCACTGCGGATCTTACAGTCGATCTTGTAGCCCCCGTATCAACCAAAAAGGTCGTAGGGTGGCCATCGATCTCTGCTTCTACAAAGGGTCCCTTCTGATCTACTTCTAGGACCGCTCTAAGCGTACAATCATCTTCTCCTCCCCAGCAAGATCTTGCTGCTGGATCGGACTCATCTTCCCCATTCACTTCGAATAGAGGCATCTGTACATACGTCCGAGCTCCCTGCTGCATATTCTGTATTCTAGGCGGTCGGGAACCTGTACCTGCGGAACATTCGTCCCCCCTTTTGTCATTCTAGGTTGTGTCACTACAGGGAGTGTGTCCGCCACTGGAACATGGGTCAACTCTTCTTCCTGCTGTATTTGATTTAACGGATTAAAAGGACACTCACGTCTCCAGTGTCCAATCTGGTGGCAATGATGACAAGCTGTGGTCTTTTTCAACACTGCCACATCTATTCCGGTCTTAGGATCTACTCCTCTCGGCCTCGCCTGTCCTTGAGCATTCTGTGCTCCTCCTTGATAATTTTCCTGCCTCCTTCCCAATGTTCCTCCGGTAGACTGTCCCTGAACTGCGGTCTGCATCTGTACTAATAGCAGATTATCTTTCAATTTCCTGTGCTTAGACTCAATCTCATCGCTACAATATCTAGCATATCGGAGAATCGCATCCACAGGCTTATTCTGCCAACAAATCAAATGTTGCTGTATCATTAAACTAACCTCTGGCCTCAATCCCAACACAAACTTGGACACAAACTGTCCCATATCTTTGGTATCCAACGCCTCCAAACCACTGTACTGTTTAAAAGCCTGCAAAAGCCTCTCGTAAAATTCATGCACTGTTTCCTTAGGCTCTTGTACAGTCCTATCTATCTTCACCCAATCGGTGTCTTGAGGTGAGACCTTCGACTTCAACCAAGTGATTACCTGTTTGAACTTCTTCATCACTATCGGCGATGGGCCATGTGTAATCAAATCCCTATCAGTCTCTGAGGCCAGCCATTCAATCGCAACTTTACATACCGACCACAGGTCCCCCGGGATCACTATGTAAAACAAAGTGTTAAAATCAATCCACAGTACTTTCGAAAGTTTGACAAAACGATCAACTTGCTTGTACCACTCCACAGGCTTTTCCCTCAACCGGGGAAAATCATTTGTGAAGGCAGCCAAGTCCCCTCTACTCCAGGGTACATGAACGTACCCTCCATTCTGTACCTCCCTTAAAGGGAAATTCCCTATCGCCGTCGTTCCTCCACCCGGAGGTGGCGTCTCTCCCACTACTCCTCTAGAACTTTTCTTCTTGGACCATCTTTCTTGCCATTTATCGAGCATGATCCATGCCCGCATTGCTATAATCAGATCTTTGACATGGGTCCTCAATCCCATGAGTCTCTTATCTTCCAATTCCTGATCACTGTACTGTAACCGGTGATCTCCTTGCAACGCTCTAGTTTTTGACAAATCCACCCCATATCTCTTTGCCAGCTCTGACAATTTCTCATGAGCCGTGCGTGCTTTACAAGTCACATCTTTCGCTAAAAAGAGTAACTCATCTTGTTCGTACGTTAGTATTCCTTCTAGGGGTAGATTTCCACCTATTATCTCATCCAACTCTGCCTTTAGTCTTCCGACATCCAACATTTTCCCTCTCAAAGCTCCCCTCAGAACTTCTCGGCAGGCTGTACCATCCCTGTAATGTAAATTGATACTTGTATAGCGCACTACTCAACCGCAAGGGTCTCAAGGCGCTTGTACGAATACCGCTGTGGAACCCATCCTGGCTTTCCCTGTGAGGCGTCCACTCCTGGGCACCCCCAAGGTGGAGGCCAGGCATCCTTAGCATTGTGGGGGCCGTTGTGGAGATTAAGCAAGCTATTGCCCAGAGTTGCAGAGTGGGACTCCATGATTGGAATAGGCACCGAGGCGAGAATTATCAGGTCCGTGGAATTTTTGCGCCCATGACCCGCCGAGGCGGGGAATTGAACCCTGGTCCCGGGCTAGACCTCTGCATCAGGGTCTGCCTCTCTAATCATTGAGCCACACTTCTCCACTCCCTGTCATCGTACTCACATTCTCTTTCGCGTGGCCTACCCTCTCCTAACCTGCCCATGGGAACCGAACGATTTACAATCGTCCCCCGTCCCCTCTCTGCGTCTAACTCACCTTGACTCTGTGTTCTCACCGGTGGTGTCCACATTCTCAAATCTGATCTTGACTCAACTAAAGACCTCGGTCTAGTAGGTCTCGATTCTCCCTGTCCTCCTGAGGAATCTGCTGTGGCTGGCATAGGTGTACTCCATTCTATAGGCTTCGGAGTCCGCTCCATTCTCCTCACCGAGTCACTTTCCTCAACTTCATTTCTCGTCCTGGCCTCTGATGGTTCTAAACTTCCTGCTGTCTCTGGCTCAAGCTCGTACATCGACTCAATAGGTCCGATGATAACTGGTATTTTCAACGCATCTGGTAACCTCACTCCTCTCTCCACCTCTGAGCTGCCTACAGACTTATACCTGGTATTCTCGGTTCCTATCGAGATCTCTCCTTCTACTCTTACTTCTGATCGGGGTACGGCTCCCCTACTCTCTTCTTCTTTTGTCTCATTACCTTCTGAGGCATCTGGGTTATATGGAGGTGGTCTCTCGGATAGCAACCTTTCTACCAGGCTGTCATCCGTGTCACTGTCTTCCTCCCCATCTACTGTCTTTTCCTTTGACTTTCCTGTCGTCTCCAATAAGGGATATCATTTATGTCCTTCTATTGCCTGCATTCTCCATCTTTTCTCCGCTGCATCCCATCTAGCATCTTGGAAAGCCTGGACCGACCTTTTCACCCTTTCCTGATTTCTGCCTCTCTCCTTATCATGCGCTGCTCTAATCCACGCATGCAGTGCTTCAAATTGTGTGGGCCTCGGCATAGGTCGTAAAGCTGCCATTACAGTCTTCAGCTGGTACAACACCGCTAATCTGAATGAACCATACCTTGGGAACGCTAACTCTCCCTCACCTTGAGTCATTTTATGCCAATTCTCAAGCCAAACTATGGTATGCAACCCTACATTTCTTGCCATGTAATGTGCTGGCGTGTCCTCAGGAGGGGCTTCCGCACCCTCTCGAGTAACCACATGTTCATCCCCTCGACACAATTCTCGGAAAACTTTAAAACATTTCATAATGACCAAATGCTAAGCGCATACAATCTGTTTACTTCCTGGTAACTGTCCGCCAATGACAGCGCGAACCACACCAACCAGCCTATCGCAGCGCGACACCTTCTGACGTCACTTTTCCTCCACTCGCAGCAGTTCCCCTCCTTCACACCGCTCGTCTCACCCCTTGCATTCGTCCCATTCACACGCTGGAATAACCGTTTGTCCCAAACAAGTTACTCCTCTGGCTGTCCGTCCACAGCCTCTGACTGTCCGTCCACAGTCTCTCGAAATTGTCGACCTCGGTTGGTTACTATCTGTCCCTGCCGGGCAGACAGATTGCCTCTGATAGGTTACAAATACTCAATTCCACACACAACAACTCACAACCAGCGTCAGGTTGACACACACTCATACATTCGCTCCCCCTATCTCGGTCCAGGTGATCGATGGTACCTCACGATCAATGGTCAACAAAATCTACCAGGGGTGTCTTCTACACCCTCTCGCTTAGGCTTCTCATCGCCTAAGACTTTCCCGGGCTGCGCGCGCTCACAGCCTGATCTCACAATCACACAACATTCACACCAACTCCGCAAAGCATCTCACACAATACAACACCGCAATCTACAACATCGTATCCTGTTCATACTCACTCTTCGAGCTTCTGCTTGCTGCCGCACTGCTACTCGCCATCTATGTCCGTCCGCCAGGCCGTCTGCCGTTCGCCCTCCGATGATTCAAACTCACTTATCATTTATGGGCCTCAAGGATCACTTATCCTAATCTCAATCTTCCCTCGCTATCAGAAATAAACCATCCGTGTCTGCTACCAACTGGGAACGCCGGATTCTTGTTCTTATCCAATTATCTACAAGAACCCACTCAGGTCGCCAGGATCTTTTTATTTGCCAAATAGCATAGAGGGAAGAAACACAATTATCAAATCGTATTTACCGCAATTTGACATTTCGGAAAGAAAGACTCATAATCTGGGAGGTTGACCTTTTATTATCAGCAAAAACATCTGAATATATAGGCACCTCAATACAAGGCACAAAAGATAAATGGGGACTAACAAAAAATGCTAGTCTACGAAGTATCCGCATACGACTAAAGATAAACAGGATTACAGCTTCCAAAAGCATCAAATACCCTATGGCAATCGTGATATCAAAATTTAAAGTCATGAATCAAATCATTTCTGTCCCTACTCTATTCTAAGGTGACATCCCTACTCAACATTCCCTTCCAGGTGAGGATCGCATAAAAGGTGTCAGCAGTGAAACTTCCTAAGAAGTCTTCACCATATGAGAGCTCGATCTATAGTGCTCCTTCCAGTCCCTCTCCTAAGTCTCGTCTGCTCAACCCACGGGGCTCTGTCCCTAATACAAAACCCCAAAAGCTATACACGCCCTTCAGCACACCCCTTCAGGCAGCTTCTTCCTTCAGTAGATTTCCATTTGGATCCTTTCATCTTCTTTTCCATTAATTCGACCTTGGGTCCCAGGCCTTTTCTGTACCAGGAGTTGCAACTCCAAATTCCGATTCACTCCCTTCCTGTCTACTCCTTCTGTGTTCATTCCATTTGAACAAAGACTTATTCTAACTAACGAGCTACATGGCCTTGTACCTGCAGCCAAATGATGAACAGAAAAAACCCCTAGCATCATGATGTTTCACAATTCACTGCAATTTAAGCTTTGCTAAAATCCTGTCGTCCTAATATAACATGGCGAAAATAAAACAAAGTGTAGAGAAAAGAACAAGGGGACCCGTTCTGGTAGCCTAGGGACCTCGGGTAATAACTTATTTTGAAGAACAAAGGTCCTTGGCATAGGGGGAAATAGTATAAATATTACAACATAGACTACAATGAGCACTATGGAAGGTCTTCCAATGTCCAGCCGGACAGAGGAATATTTATTCAATTAAGATAACAGGATGGACAAAATACAAGGAACAACAGAGATGGCAAACGGAACAGTCCTGTACCGTTGAAGAGAAGGTATAGGGAGTATAGACACAAGAAGGAAACAGCAGGCAAAAAATGGTTGAAGGAAGAGCAAAAGGCGGCTTACATTTACATAGTGATACTACGTAAGCTCAAACCAACAAACAACGCACTTATTTTATCACAATGGTTAAATTGTGGTGTTTGCTACAAAGGTCGACGTTTCGATCCCTAGCTCTCAATACTATGGGATCGTCATCAGGACTAGAAAATGAACTGTTGCCTGATAAATAGTGTCAAGGAGCCTGTAGGGTAGTAAGACAGGAAACAAAGAAACAACAAAAAATAATAAATAAACAGTAAAGCAAGTCCACCTAACTTTAAGCATATCTATTCAAAAAACCGTTTGAATGGTGTGGAACAATTCGCTATGTGAAAACGCGTGAATGTGATGGTACACATGCGGATGGGAATGGCAACGTTGCTGGGTGCAGAGACGCACATAGTGAAGACAAGACCGAAGAGGTCTGAAGGACTGGGTTATTCTAAGACCCAGCGGTGCCAGGGAACAACACCTGAAACCTTCGTGGGTTACCTGTTCTGGCGTACCAAACACAGAGACACGGGACTCTTCCAGCGACGTCAGAGATCAGCGTTTATATACTGCAGGGATACAGAAGTCACAAGAAGTACACAACGTGTAGGTTCTCGGAGACTGCTTCAAATTGCAAAAGTGGATCGCTCCTTTTATACACGTTTTTTCCCATAGCACAGTATGGTGAACAAAGGTTACAACTCAGTTCCCACAATAAACTTCAAAAGAGTCGCGTTCATGTTTCAGGAGGCCGGAACATAATTACAACAGTATTGCCAGTTCCCAACTGTAAAAACATATCTTCTCTGTAATAAAACACATTCCATCCTGACCATAAACACATTAGGAGAAGGGACGAAAACAGATGCAAAGAAAGGACAAGGATGCACGACAGATTAGAGAAGAGTGTTAGGAGTAGTAAAGGAAACTTGATAACGGGATCAGAGACCTCGTGTCTAATGTATGCATGACTGAAACAATAGACCGGCACGGCAAGATGAGCCTTGAGCGGGGCCATCTGCCTTCGCCGTGTCATTTCCCTCGTCGTAAAAGTCACACTCAAAGGAACACGTGTCCCTCGTGTAAGCTTGGGAGTCCCAGGGTCACGAAGCGGACAAAGTCCGTTCGCTGGCTACTTGAGGGCAAGAAACAAAATGGATGCCGTATCTAAAATGGAACCCGAGGGTTCAGATGAACAAACCCAAAAATAAGGCGAACCACACGTGGTTGCATAGCGAAACTGCGTACACCCACTATACTCGTCATTTGCGGTTCGTAGATACCCAACTCATCCATATTCGTCACCACTCAAAAGTGTCGTTCCGTCCCACACGGAACCTCAGACGCTCCTTTTGCCCTCATGTAGGCAAGCACTAATCAAGATCAGAATCTATTTCAATATTCATCAGATCGTTCAGTTGCTGCTGGAACATCATTCTATTCATCAACGTCTCCTTGGTAACAGATGGCCGTCTTATACACGTTGTAGCACATAGGCCACATAAGGCAGGACCACACTGTACACAAAGACAACACGTGAACAGAAACGTTACAACAACCCCTACGATCATCAGAATCTTCCAACCCCAAGTTGACATCAGACCCCAAAACCATCCTAGAAGCGTCCAATTACCTTCGTCCACGTGTATGGACTCGGAAATCTTGTGCAACTTCGAGATGGCTTGGTAGACAGTTGGAGCATTGTCAGGAATAAAAATGCAACAACTCAAATGGATAACTTTACACACACCTCCTCTATCTGCAAGAACAACATCTAGAACCATACGGTTCTGCAACGTCATGAGTCTATCCGCCTGAAGTTCAGCTGTTAAATTACCAAGGGCACTTGCAGTAATATTAGCAGTCGACTCAACTACACGGGTCAACTGTCTTAGGTTCCTACTATTAACCATAGGTCCCCAAAACGGCAAGAAACCCTTAAAGAAGTCTCCTGCTTCTTGACCGGCAGTATCCTCTTTGCTAATAACGCCTCTCACGACTCTAGTTTTGTGATAATCTGAGGCAACCGTGAAAGTCGGTGGTAAAAGATTCGCAATATAACAGGTACCCGAAAAATCACGGGGTAACCATGTATATGCGCGTTCATAACATACAAAATAAGTGCCCTTAGCGGTCAGAAAAACAGGGGAAGAGAGCATCGGTAGAACATACGTGTCAGTGCAAGCACTGTTCCCAAGTTGTGCTCTCGGATTTCGACCCAAACCTTTCAAGCAGAAATTACCAAGGTGTGGTACAATCCATATTGGGGACGAGCTCTTAAGCTGTCTATCACCCACTGACGTACTTTACTCAGCCTCGCTCAGATCCTTATAAGCCTGCACCTCTTCATTTGGGATAAGCGATGCATCAAAAACATCTCTATCTAAATCCGCTATCGCTATCGCCAAAGGCTTATGATACGGCCCAGGACCAAAATTTACAGAACGTGGCTCTCGACTGGGGTAGGAATCTAGTGCACTACGGAACATAGTTTGGAATGCTCGAGCTGAACCCTGGGAGCTGTAAGGAAGGACCAAATATGGAATACCCCTATCCATGGTATGTGGCATTAACCCACACACCCAACAATTGGTAGTATTCATTACCAACTGATGCTGATGTAGCAGCTGAACGAAGGAGTTATTCATAAATTCCGCACGCCTAACCTGTTCATGTTGAGGCAGAGGATGAAAAGAATGTGGGGAAACAGTGGTGAGGGAGCTTAGCTTAGGAGAAAAGGTAGGTGAAGCAGAAGGTAATAACAACTGTACTCCAAAATACACTCCACCCACCAATAACATAGATACGGTCAGGAACAGTAGGAACACCTGAAACAGAAAACATTTTGTTCGTACAACTCTCCTCAACTCTGATCTCTGCGCCGACATCCTTTCTACTTCCAACAGCTTAGAGAATGCCATCCTCTACAAACCGTCCGTGACGTACTTGACGCACTTCGTTCTGAGTAGCGATTATCAATCCCCAGGAGTTCCCAGGAATCGACAAAAGTAACCGACCTAGCGTCAGAAACCTGCTAAACAGAAAGGAGTACCCGCACGGCCCTACGGTAACCCGGATGGTAGGGTTTCCTATTACAAATCTCTTAGCAGTGGGACAGAAAAAGAAAGGACATAATTGTCCATAATGTTCATAGCATCAAAAAGCAAATATACAACTAATTTTTATTAGTCCTTGAACGAAGAAAGTATCGACTTCTTCCAGGTCGAGTTTGCTCTACAAACAATTGTTCAGCTGGCGGAACAGTGTTCGATGAAGTGGACAACGAGTCAGACCTTGGGTTCTCTGCTACCGATGACTCCACATGTGGGTTTGGCAGTGACAAATCATCCCCCACAGGTTGAGCGTCACTAAACGGCACAAAGTGCAAAGGAGTCTCAGTTTCTGTTGCCGAAATCCCAGTTCTCACCCAACCGTCTGTTGGTAAGGGGATCGGTACCTTTTTCGTGTGGCTGGCGTGTACCCAATTCTTCCGGCCCTCCAGTCGAACCGCAGTCCTCGTTGTCAATAGGACTTGAAAGGGTCCTACAAATCTTGGCTCCAAGTTACGTTTCCGACCGAAATTTCGGGTAACGACCCAGTCGCCTGGCCGGAGCTGGTGTCCAGGACCCTCTGTCTGCGCCGGTAGAGCTTCAAAGACCTGTTGATGGATCAACCGTAGTTTAGTGGTCAAATCATGCAGGTAATCAATTAACATTGGAAACTCAAGACTATCAAAAGCCCTTGGCCTCGGGACTCCCCAAATATTCGCAGGGCGGCCGAACACAATCTCATATGGGCTAAGCCCTACTCGAGAGTGTACGGTCGCTCTGGTTGATAGGAGAGCCAGAGGCAAGGCATCAGGCCATGATAGACCAGTCGTAGCTTGAATCTTGGCGAGTTTTAGTTTTAGGGTACCATTGTACCCTTCAACCAAACCCGCTGCCTGAGGATGATTAGCACTATGGAATTTTTGACGAATTCCCAGGCCCTTACACACACTCTGCATTACACTTCCCACAAACTCGCTTCCATTATCTGACCACACAATTCGTGGCATTCCATACCTAGGAAAGTATTCCTTCAGCAGGATTTTCGCTGTGGACAGGGCAGTATTATCCTTAAGAGGATAGGCCTCAATCCATCTAGAGAACGCACAAACCACAACCAAAACATACTTCAGGTTATTGCATCTCTCCATATGGATAAAGTCCAGCTGGATAACCTCAAAGGGACAAACAGGAGGAGCAAAATGACCAGGTGGAGTGGGGGTGCCTTTGCCAGGATTGTGCATCAAACACACCATACAATTCTTAACCACTCTCTCGGCACATTTAGCAATACCCTCATTCCTCCATACAGGGGACAAGAACCTACATATTCCTTTCGCACTAATATGTGACAACCCATGAGCCATCGTCACAACAGCTAATACGTACGCATCTGGTAACATCCACCTCTGACATTCCGTCAGGTCAACCCAACATCCATGCATGTCCAACTTTCCCGTACCTTCTTTCCACTTGGTCTTTTCAGCTTTAGTGGCTTCGTTCTGAATTGCTCTCACACTCTCGACAGTATTTTCACACATACCAGTCTCCGTCGGCCACCTCACTGAACTCGTGACATACATTCGGGTCGCAAGATCCTTAGCCGTTTCCTTAGCAATCTCATCCGCAAACGCATTACCACGACCAACATCATCCGTCACTTTCCGATGTGCACTACATTTAACTATCGCCACTTGTTTAGGCAATGTAAGTGCATCCAAAAGGTCATTCACGAGCTGCCCATGCTGAATCTTCGTACCATGCGATGTCATAAACCCTCTTTCTCTCCACAGTCTTCCAAAGTTATGCGCAACACCGAATGCGTACTGACTGTCGGTAAACACATTCACTCGCTTCCCTTTAGACAAAACACACGCTCTTGTCAATGCAATCAACTCTGCCGCTTGTGCTGAATTCTGATTCAATCTCGCAGTTTCCACAACCGTGCTCAACGTCACTACAGCATATGCAGTCGTCACATCGCCATTCGGTAACTTAAAGCACGAGCCATCCACATACAAAGTACCATCAGGATCTGTCAAGGGAGTGTTTTTCAGGTCCACACGACCTTTTGTTTCTTCCTCAGTTCGTAAATAACAATCATGTGGCGGCACATCATCTGATTCCATATTAATCGGCAACAATGTCGCCGGATTCAGTACATTACAACGTTTGATCTGTATGTGACTTGCCAAAAGGGTCAGCTCGTACCCAGACAACCTTGCACTCGTCAGATGTTGAGTCTTTGTCCGATTCAAAAGAGTATCGACTGCATGCGGAACCATCACCATGAGCATATTATCCATAACAAGACCTGCGGACTGCCGAATAGACGCCGCTGCTGCCGCTGTTGCCCTCAAGCAACTTGGCAACGCTCTAGCTACTGGGTCTAAGGTCGAGGAAAAATATGCACACGGGCGCTGCTTGCCACCAAATTGTTGCGTTAAAACACTCAACGCACAACCTTCCCTCTCGTGAACGTATAATGTGAATGGCTTGCTGTAATCAGGAGTACCTAACACGGGAGCCGAACACAGTGCATCACGTAGTTCAGAAAAACTTTTCTGACATTCCTCCGTCCATGGCAAAGGAGTCGAAACGTCCTTGCACGTGAGAGCTATCAATGGCTTCGCTAACAGTGAAAAATTTGGAATCCACTGTCTACAATATGACGTGATACCTAAAAAGGCACGCACATCTCTCTGAGTCGTCGGCACAGTCATTCGAGCAATTGCTGCAATTCTTTCAGGGGTCAACCTTCTTCCCGCCTTTGACAATAAGTGACCTAAGTAGGTAACTTCTTGACAACAATACTGTAATTTAGAAGGTGACACTTTGTGGTGTAAGTCACAGAGATGCTGTAACAGTGACACAGTAGCAGTCTTGCAAACTTGTTCAGTGTCTGCAGCTACCAATAGATCGTCGACGTACTGAATCAAAGCCGCACCAGTCGGCAGCACAAATGCATCTAGTTGACTCTTAAGAGCTTGGCTGTAGATCGATGGGCTCTCACAGTAGCCTTGAGGTGCGCGTTTGAACCGGAAACTGCGACCGCCTAATGAAAATCCGAACAAATCACGACTTTCCTCAGCAATCGGAATACTGAAGAACGCATTCTTCAGATCGATTACCGAGAACCATGATGCAGAGGCTGGAATCAGTGTCAGTAAAGCTGTAATGTCTGGAACCACAGGAAACTGCGGGACAACAATTTTATTTACTTCCCGTAAGTCAATAACTAGACGGTACACGGGAGGCTTGGACGGATCAGTTCGTTTCAAAATAGGCAACACGGGACTATTACACACGTTACCTCGTGTCTCCTCGATAACATCTTTATCGATCAGATCATAAATGATCGCTAATAGTGCCCGTTCACCATCAAGGGAAATACGATACTGGGGTATGCGTGGTAAGCGCGCATCAACTTTCAATTGGACAACATAAGGTGGTATATCCAGCAGGCCCGCATCATTAGGACCTGTCGCCCACAAAGAAACCGGAAGAGAATTCAATTCCGGTGGGAGCTTATCGATCGATAGATACATAGGGGAAATCACATTCTCACCCAATGTAAGCTCCACGCCCGTAGGAGAGCAGAACAAAGTCGCATGTAACCTCTTCAACAAATCCAAGCCCAAAAGATTCTCACCACAACCAGTAGTCAAAATCAAAGGAGCTTCTAACTCATGAGACCCAATCGTAAGGGGCAAGGGGCTAGAAACTGGATTGCGAACGGGGGCGCCAGAGAATCCAACGGAAACATTCGTTAAGCCAGACAAAGGCGCGCCAGGGAGTTTCGAATGCATAATGGAACTTTTTGCTGCACCAGTGTCCAACAGAAAAGGCTCAACGACGCCCAATGTGGCTACTGCAACATAAGGCCCTCTCTGATCAACCGGAACTGATACTTCTCCCTTCCTTTGTCTATGGCTGTCCTAGTAGATACCGTCCGTACCAACATCACGCTCAACATAACAGTCATCCACATGATATTGTGCAGATCTACCGGACGATGGTTCGCGTCGATCGAAACAATTCTGCGAGTCTGAGGAAGTGGCAAAACGCTCTGCCTGATTCTGAGTAACTCCACGACCTCTACCACGTGAAGCTTGTTGAGGACCACCACGACCTCCTCGAGCTGACACACCATTGTCCCTATCACGGAGAACCGGACAATTAAACTTTAAATGGCCCTCCCCTCGACAATATGCACATTGATTATATCCCAACACAAAACGAGGTGCGGGAGAGTCATTTCGTGTCTGCAATCTAGAAAACTGTAATTGCGATTGATTTGGCTGTTGCGAATCACTGAAATTCGAGGGCGGAGGATACGCTTGCTGCAATAAGACCTTAGTTTTAAGATCCTTCGTTTTCTTATCCGCACGCTCACTTTCCTCCTTTTCCCTATTTTCGTAATATTGGGCCGTAGCCAATATTTGAGCAGTGGTAGAAACAGCCCACGAACTCTCAGAATTTTTCAACTTATTGCTAAGTTCGGGCAACAAGTTCGATACAAACTTATCAACAAACAGCCGCTGACCACCCTCTGAACCCATGTCCTGGCCACTATGATCAACAAATGCTTCCTCGAATCTCGTAAAGAAATCGGAAACGCTTTCATCCCTCTTTTGCTTGCACGCGGACAACTTGTCCCAATTGACGCGCATTGCTGGCATAAGCATTTTCATAAGGGTAATTATCCTCTGGGGCAAATCCACAATAAGCTGTTCAGGCTTAGCCCCACCAACTTGCTGAGCGTCTGCCGCCGTAAGGGCAGCCCAGTCACCGCCTAACTCGGCCGCGTGATTCTCGTGACGAATTTTCGCCCAAATCGGCTGAGGCACTACATTGCCAAACAACATGTCAATATCAGCAAGGTTCATAACAGTAGCATCCACCAATTGGGACAGCTCCTTATAATAACCTGCAGGATTTTTACGGGGATCAGGCAGAGTTTGCTTCACCTGTAAGACCTCCGATCGTTTCCAAGGGAGGTGTATCCACACTCTCTGAAAATGGCCTGGGACAGCAGGGTTAGCATTAGGATTACCTGGCATCCATACTGGGGGAACTTCCCGCATAGGATATTGACCAGGTTTTGCCATCCACTCTGCAGTCTCTTCCTTAAACAATGCTCGAGGTTGCACTGTACATCGAAATGATAACAAGCGTTCTAGAGCTTCTCGAACCTTGTCACCTACGATCACACCAGTTGTGAACTGATGCTGGAGCTCAGAAACCTCAGACGGTACATTATCTACCACATCATGATCCCACTCCTCCTTCAACGATTTACACAATTCCTCAAACACGAATCGTTGAGTGGGCGCATTAAACTGAGAAAATGTTTCAAACACTACACGTGAAGTGTATTTAACAGGATTACGAATCCATTTACGTGCCATTTTTACCAACAATTCACATTCCCTACCATCAGGAAGCTGGCTGCGCCTCTGAGCAACATCTGAAAGAGTCGAGCCGAGTATTGGCCCAAAAAGCGGAGAATAAAGAGTAGCAACAGCAGTCAGGAGACGACTACGAACAGAAGGAGAAGAGGAAGAAGATGCAGGCGCAGCAACAGTAGGGGTGGAGGCAGTAGAAGTAGACGCAGCACCAGGAGTAGCGGGAACAACAGACTGAGGAGGGACTTGGAAAGGCGCAGTAGGAAGAGAAGCCGGTAAAAGAGGATGAACGATCTGCGGCACAAGGGGATTCAGGAGAGCAGGAGGAACGGCAGGCTGACCTGCAGCCGCCAAAACAGCAGGTTGAGGAAGAGGTAGAACCACGGGACCCACAGCATCGGGAGCATAGGGAGGTGGTGATTTCAACAGATAAGACAATAACGAATCCTCTATCGCTTCTTCTCCCGTCTTATCGACATTGGACGGTAGCACCGGATAACATTTATCCACCGCCATATGATGAAGTCGAGCACTAACTTCCTGCTCTTTCTCATCTTTGTCTCGCTGATACTGTTCAGCATTTCGCATCACCGTAATAACGCCTTCTCTTTTATTTTTCTTACTCTGTTTGATTTCTTTCTGCTTGGCCTCTTTCCGCCATAACCGGAAGGAATCAAACATGGACGGCCTAGCCTTCTTTTTAAACAGTTTAGCTTCCAAATTATCTAAAACGGCAGTTTCGAAACTACCATGAGATGGCCAACTAAGAACACCATCATTTTTAGTGTAGCGGACCCAATATTCATTATACACGATAGGACCCACACCATGGCGACTATAGAGCTCGTAAATTGGAGTTCCAACCGGAGGTATCGGACATGAATCCTCCAGCCGGGAATCCATTCTGCAACATTTGAGAAACCCAAACAAAGTACTACGGCCAGGCATCGTGCACACTAACCGAGTTTACAAACTTCAAGGGCTATCGAATTTATGATATCCTCGCAAAAAAAAGATGCAAGACCCTCGGTTTTTGGCAATTGCAATCGTCAAACAAAACCCAACAACTAAGAACCACAAATGCTATGGTACCATACAAACAACAAAGGAACACTGGGAGCGACCCACAAAATACTTAACTGAGAGAAAAATGGCGTCACCAGGAAGGCCCGTCTATCGTCTCGCCGTACAAAGGACTACGCCAGGCACCAAGACAGGTCGACAGTCAGGGCATCAGTCCGTCGCAGCCGTCAGGAGGCGGGGATCTTCGCGGGAAAAGACGTCGGGCCACTTATTTCGACAACTGGATCGATGAAGCGGGGTGCACCTTCCCTCGGAGATTTCACACGAAGTTCCTCACGATCGTCGGGCTTTGGACCGGTACCGTTGATGTCGCCCCACGTTGGGCGCCAACTGAAGGACTGGGTTATTCTAAGACCCAGCGGTGCCAGGGAACAACACCTGAAACCTTCGTGGGTTACCTGTTCTGGCGTACCAAACACAGAGACACGGGACTCTTCCAGCGACGTCAGAGATCAGCGTTTATTTACTGCAGTGATACAGAAGTCACAAGAAGTACACAACGTGTAGGTTCTCGGAGACTGCTTCAAATTGCAAAACTGGATCGCTCCTTTTATACACGTTTTTTCCCATAGCACAGTATGGTGAACAAAGGTTACAACTCAGTTCCCACAATAAACTTCAAAAGAGTCGCGTTCATGTTTCAGGAGGCCGGAACATAATTACAACAGTATTGCCAGTTCCCAACTGTAAAAACATATCTTCTCTGTAATAAAACACATTCCATCCTGACCATAAACACATTAGGAGAAGGGACGAAAACAGATGCAAAGAAAGGACAAGGATGCACGACAGATTAGAGAAGAGTGTTAGGAGTAGTAAAGGAAACTTGATAACGGGATCAGAGACCTCGTGTCTAATGTATGCATGACTGAAACAATAGACCGGCACGGCAAAATGAGCCTTGAGCGGGGCCATCTGCCTTCGCCGTGTCATTTCCCTCGTCGTAAAAGTCACACTCAAAGGAACACGTGTCCCTCGTGTAAGCTTGGGAGTCCCAGGGTCACGAAGCGGACAAAGTCCGTTCGCTGGCTACTTGAGGGCAAGAAACAAAATGGATGCCGTATCTAAAATGGAACCCGAGGGTTCAGATGAACAAACCCCAAAATAAGGCGAACCATACGTGGTTGCATAGCGAAACTGCGTACACCCACTATACTCGTCATTTGCGGTTCGTAGATACCCAACTCATCCATATTCGTCACCACTCAAAAGTGTCGTTCCGTCCCACACGGAACCTCAGGTCAATGACGGTGAGGGGGCAACAAGAGATGTGAAGAGTGCCCTTTGGAATCAGTGAGAAGGGATGTTAGCGATGCGTGAGCCGATGAGGAAAGAAGGTGCGGACAGAAAATGATGTGTGTCATACCGAGAGAACCAGGGGTGACAACACTGATGGTGGAATGAAAGGGGGTGGTGCAGTGCTGTTGGGAGCAAGTCGGTGCTAATGGAGAAGGATCCGTGTGCTAACCTGGGAAGCAGCTCGGAGGGTGCCTGGAACAGCTCGGTGGGTGCCAGGAGCAGCTCATTAGTTGCCAGGAGCTCGTGGGCAAGGCGCGAACAACCCTCGAGGGGGTCTGGAGGCTGGAATGAAGGAGTGGAGAAGGGGTGAGCCTGGTAAGGGGGTGGTTCGTAGGGTAGTGAAACCTGGAAGGTGTTTACCTCGAGCGTGGTCCACAGGTGGTCGTTTTAGAGACAGTGGACGACGAAGGCGTTTGCTAGGATGGAACAAGCATTGAGGAGGGCTGGAGCTGGTGGAGGCAAGAAAAGTGTTGGCGAGAGCCCAAAAATTGTTCGGCTAATATTTGCCGGTGCCGTCATAAGAACGGGCTTACCTTGTGGATACAAGAAGGGGCGCAAGAGGCCGGAACGGATGTTCATGGGCCTGAGTTAGAGAGTATGTGCAGCGGAAGGGGCTGCAAGAAAGCGCGGGACCGGAGCTGTGAGAAAATGAAATTAGATTTAATTCAGGGAGGAGCACACAATTTGCGCTCCGGCGGATGGCGTGTGAAGCTGGGCTTACCTCTCGTTGAGTAGCTGGCGGCCGGAGGAAGCAAGAATCTGCCTTTCCGTACGGCGTGATGGCAAAGGACAAGCGGGACAGTCGGTGTTTTGAGGCGGGCCAGAGGGGTAGGCGAAATCGAAGGAGGACTATGATAGGGATCGAGACAAAAACCGGGGGCCATGATGGAATGGGAAGGAAAATGATATCAAGTAACGGTAATTAAAGGGAGAGGTAGTGAGGGGCTATGTGAGCATGCTTTTTGAAATAGCGAATTGTCACTGACAGTTAACCACTTGAAATATTTGAAGACAAGCCATGGAGCGAGGGAACACATAAATGATAGTCACAGTTTAACTTGCGGTTAAATATTGCAATTGTCAACGGTGGGATGCAGTAGGGTTGAGGGGGGGAAAAAAAGGGGAGACAGCAGAACATGGTTTGCATAAATTTACATTTTAGGTTTAGGCAAGGAGTTCCGACAACGATAGTCAAGCTATCTTAGAGTGACTGGGGTGTGGAAGGCTGGTAATTCAAAATTGCACTTGATTACAGTAAGGATGTCCAGTCTTCTGTCCTATTGAGTCCGGTGTTGATGGAATCAAACAGAATGATTGTCTTTAGTTCCTCTCTGTTTAAAAGTTGAGCCATATTGCCACCTCTTGGAGGCAACTTCAGTGATTTGAGTACAGTCCAGCGCAAGTCATCTTCATTGTGATTGGCCTCAGTGAAATGTTCGACCAGGGGGGCGTTCTGTGTCTTGCATCGGATACGGCTTCTGTGCTGACAGATTCTGGTCTTGATTCTTTGGGTGGTCTGTCCAATGTATATTTTCGAACAGGGACATTGGATAAGGTAGATAACATTGCAGGAATTACAATTGGTGAAAGCTTGACAATGCACTGTAATGTTATCAAATGTGAAACTTTTTCCCTCAATGGTAAACACAGACATTACAAGAGCCGCATTTTGAATGACCAATGATGGGGGACAGACCCCAACTGGCAAGGAGAGTAGTATTGGGAGCGACAGGTAGTGCAGCCCTGACCAGGTGGTCCTTCAGATTTTTGCTTTTTTTGAAGGCGAATAGTGGTTTATCGATAGTGAGATTCCCTGCATTTAGAATAGGCCAGTGGTGCAGAATCGCTTTTCTCAATTTGTTGGATACCAGAGAGAAAGTAGTCACACAGGCAATTCTCTGCAGTTCTTTTTTAGGTTTAGGGGTCAAAAGCACCTCCCGGGGACAATTCCAGGCTCTTTTGGAAGCATTTTTTACGATTCTTTTTGGGTAGCCTCTGTCTTTTAGTTTGGAAGCCAAAACAGCTGATTCTCTGAAATAGTCAACCCTACAGGAGCAATTTCTCCTTATTCTCAAAAATTGAGAGTACGGCAATGAGTCCCTTAGAGCCCTAGGGCGATTGCTGGTGTAATTCAAAAGGGTGTTGCGTTCTGTGGGTTTGCGGAAGAGGCGTGTGAGTAGTTCACCATTGTCATGAAAAATTGTAAGGTCTAAAAATGCTATGGAGGCGGTGTTAGTGGTGGTGGTAAAAGATAAACCAGAGCAGTTGTTGTTCAGCCAATGTAGAAATTGGCGTAGAACATCGACGTGTTGTCTCCAAATGATGAAGATGTCGTCGATGTATCTACGCCAAAACACGATGCCTGGGAAGAACGGATTGGAGGCAGTCAGAATGACATTAGTCTCTAGTTGGTCCATGAAGAGTACTGCCAGATTTGGGGCAAAAATTGCCCCCATTGATGTGCCTTTGATTTGCTGATAGAAGGTGTTGTTGAAGCTGAAAAAATTGCGGGTTAAGCAGAGTTCAAGAAGCTGTAGTATGAAATTGCTGGGGACAGCATGTGGGCGTGGACGTGAATCTAATATTCTTTGGATTACTAGAAGGGCAGCAGTCTGAGGGATATTGGTGTACAGTGACTCGACATCCATGGTACACAGGGTTTCAGTCAGGGGATCAAATGGATGATGCTCAATCATGTTAATCATTGCCATCGAGTCTCGGACAAAACATTGAGTGGTGGGGATAAAGTCTTTAATAAAGAAATCTACATAAGAACCCAGAGGTTCTAAGATTGAGCCGCAGGCAGAAACAATGGGACGGCCTGGAGGGTTTGAAATATTTTTGTGGACTTTGGGGAGCGTGTAGATAACGGGGGTACGCGCTGATTTGATATTGAGAAAATTAAACTCCTTTTTTGAAAGGAAGCCAGCGCGGAGACCCTCTGTAGTTGTCTTGAGGATCAGTCCCTGAATCTCTTTAGTGGGATTCGATGCTAACTTCAGGTAGTGTTCTGTGTTGTCAAGTTGGCGTTGGATCTCCGATATGTACGCTGTTTTTTCCTGGAGCACTATTCCGCCACCTTTATCTGCACTTTTGATTATCAAGGAGTCGGTATTCTTTAACTGGGCGATAGCTTGTTTCTCTTTGCGTGTAATGTTAAATGGAATGAACCTTTTGTTATTCTGTAGGTTAGAGAGGTCTTTCAATAACATTTTCTCAAAGGTGATTACCTCTGGGGGTACCATACCGGCTGATGGTGAGAAAGTGGATGGGGGCCGGAAGGGAGTATTGGCCACTTGATCTGGCATAGGGTGTAGTTGGAAAAATGCTTGTAGGCGGATGCGTCGGAAAAATCTGAGAAGCTCAGTCTGTAGGTCCATGAAATTGGGTGGAATTGTAGGAACAAAGGATAATCCTTTTTTAAGGAGAGAGAGTTCGTCGGGGGTCAATGAGTGAGAAGAGAGATTGAAGATGGGAATCACGTCAGTATGTTGGTTGGCAGAAGTATCTGTCATTACCATTGGTAAAAGTTGTTGCGTGTCCGTCTCTCTCCCGGTGGATTGTACCACCGCTGAGTTTTCTTCACTCTGCCTCGTTGGGGTTGATCTTGTTGGCCCCTGGCTAAAAAAGTATTTTGATTTAAGCCTCCACGTCTGGTGGTACTAGTTCCCTCGCCTGGGTCCGAGTTGTCGGATGAATCAGCTGACGTATCTGAAAAGCCTACTAGGTTGTGGCGTCTGTTGTACCGGCCCCACGGACGGTTGTTTTGATGTGTAGAGTAGGACCTATTAGTGTAGAAGTCTTTTTGCAAGTAAGGGTAAGTAGTCTCAATGTTATAGGTTTTTATGTCTTTCTTTATTTTGTTAGCTTTCTTGTTCTGTTCGATTCTATGGAAGTCTGCAACAGTTTTCTCAATCTGTTCCAACAGTTTTTTGGCATCAGAGGTTGCGTTAGAATCTTGCATTTGTTTGAGTATATCTGAGATCTCGGTCTCCAGCTCTTTCAAAGTTTCCGTGGCGATATCTATTCCGAGTACTAGCCAGTGGCGGGAACATGTGGTTCCGATGTAGCTAAAGTTGGAAATATATTTTGGGTTGTCGGTAAAGATCCCAGGGATATTACGTACTTGCAGACCTAGAGGGATGACTTCTGCTTTGAGGTAATCTGTGAGCATGAGGATCATTAATTGTAAACGAACCTGCTTCTTTCTGAGTTTCTCCAATTGATCTGGGACTGAGGAGTTGGAAGGGGTGGGTATTTCGGGGGCATCTGAAAGTAACGATGGGCCTGAGCAAAGTTGTTTAATGTAATCATCTGTATACAACGGTGCAAAAGCTGACATGCTGTGGTGTAAGGAAGGGGACTCAAAACAAAAATGAAAGGTTAAATTGAAAGACACTCATAAAAACTAGGATGGCCGAACCAAGAAATTGGTGGGGAGGGAATTAAACCCTTGCAATCCAGCGATTGCGCTAAGTGTAGAGAAAAGAACAAGGGGACCCGTTCTGGTAGCCTAGGGACCTTGGGTAATAACTTATTTTGAAGAACAAAGGTCCTTGGCATAGGGGGAAATAGTATAAATATTACAACATAGACTACAATGAGCACTATGGAAGGTCTTCCAATGTCCAGCCGGACAGAGGAATATTTATTCAATTAAGATAACAGGATGGACAAAATACAAGGAACAACAGAGATGGCAAACGGCACAGTCCTGTACCGAGCGTTGAAGAGAAGGTATAGGGAGTATAGACACAAGAAGGAAACAGCAGGCAAAAAATGGTTGAAGGAAGAGCAAAAGGCGGCTTACATTTACATAGTGATACTACGTAAGCTCAAACCAACAAACAACGCATCCATTTGATCTCCTGACTGAAACCCTGTGTACCATGGATGTCGAGTCACTGTACACCACTATCCCTCAGACTGCTGCCCTTCTAGTAATCCAAAGAATATTAGATTCACGTCCACGCCCACATGCTGTCCCCAGCAATTTCATACTACAGCTTCTTGAACTCTGCTTAACCCGCAATTTTTTCAGCTTCAACAACACCTTCTATCAGCAAATCAAAGGCACATCAATGGGGGCAATTTTTGCCCCAAATCTGGCAGTACTCTTCATGGACCAACTAGAGACTAATGTCATTCTGACTGCCTCCAATCCGTTCTTCCCAGGCATCGTGTTTTGGCGTAGATACATCGACGACATCTTCATCATTTGGAGACAACACGTCGATGTTCTACGCCAATTTCTACATTGGCTGAACAACAACTGCTCTGGTTTATGTTTTACCACCACCACTGACACCGCCTCCATAGCATTTTTAGACCTTACAATTTTTCATGACAATGGTGAACTACTCACACGCCTCTTCCGCAAACCCACAGAACGCAACACCCTTTTGAATTACACCAGCAATCACCCTAGGGCTCTAAGGGACTCATTGCCGTACTCTCAATTTTTGAGAATAAGGAGAAATTGCTCCTGTAGGGTTGACTATTTCAGAGAATCAGCTGTTTTGGCTTCCAAACTAAAAGACAGAGGCTACCCAAAAAGAATCGTAAAAAATGCTTCCAAAAGAGCCTGGTATTGTCCCCGGGGGGTGCTTTTGACCCCTAAACCTAAAAAAGAACTGCAGAGAATTGCCTGTGTGACTACTTTCTCTCTGGTATCCAACAAATTGAGAAAAGCGATTCTGCACCACTGGCCTATTCTAAATGCAGGGAATCTCACTATCGATAAACCACTATTCGCCTTCAAAAAAAGCAAAAATCTGAAGGACCACCTGGTCAGGGCTGCACTACCTGTCGCTCCCAATACTACTCTCCTTGCCAGTTGGGGTCTGTCCCCCATCATTGGTCATTCAAAATGCGGCTCTTGTAATGTCTGTGTGTTCACCATTGAGGGAAAAAGTTTCACATTTGATAACATTACAGTGCATTGTCAAGCTTTCACCAATTGTAATTCCTGCAATGTTATCTACCTTATCCAATGTCCCTGTTCGAAAATATACATTGGACAGACCACCCAAAGAATCAAGACCAGAATCTGTCAGCACAGAAGCCGTATCCGATGCAAGACACAGAACGCCCCCCTGGTCGAACATTTCACTGAGGCCAATCACAATGAAGATGACTTGCGCTGGACTGTACTCAAATCACTGAAGTTGCCTCCAAGAGGTGGCAATATGGCTCAACTTTTAAACAGAGAGGAACTAAAGACAATCATTCTGTTTGATTCCATCAACACCGGACTCAATAGGACAGAAGACTGGACATCCTTACTGTAATCAAGTGCAATTTTGAATTACCAGCCTTCCACACCCCAGTCACTCTAAGATAGCTTGACTATCGTTGTCGGAACTCCTTGCCTAAACCTAAAATGTAAATTTATGCAAACCATGTTCTGCTGTCTCCCCTTTTTCCCCCCCCCTCAACCCTACTGCATCCCACCGTTGACAATTGCAATATTTAACCGCAAGTTAAACTGTGACTATCATTTATGTGTTCCCTCGCTCCATGGCTTGTCTTCAAATATTTCAAGTGGTTAACTGTCAGTGACAATTCGCTATTTCAAAAAGCATGCTCACATAGCCCCTCACTACCTCTCCCTTTAATTACCGTTACTTGATATCATTTTCCTTCCCATTCCATCATGGCCCCCGGTTTTTGTCTCGATCCCTATCATAGTCCTCCTTCGATTTCGCCTACCCCTCTGGCCCGCCTCAAAACACCGACTGTCCCGCTTGTCCTTTGCCATCACGCCGTACGGAAAGGCAGATTCTTGCTTCCTCCGGCCGCCAGCTACTCAACGAGAGGTAAGCCCAGCTTCACACGCCATCAGCCGGAGCGCAAATTGTGTGCTCCTCCCTGAATTAAATCTAATTTCATTTTCTCACAGCTCCGGTCCCGCGCTTTCTTGCAGCCCCTTCCGCTGCACATACTCTCTAACTCAGGCCCATGAACATCCGTTCCGGCCTCTTGCGCCCCTTCTTGTATCCACAAGGTAAGCCCTTTCTTATGACGGCACCGGCAAATATTAGCCGAACAATTTTTGGGCTCTCGCCAACACTTTTCTTGCCTCCACCAGCTCCAGCCCTCCTCAATGCTTGTTCCATCCTAGCAAACGCCTTCGTCGTCCACTGTCTCTAAAACGACCACCTGTGGACCACGCTCGAGGTAAACACCTTCCAGGTGTCACTACCCTACGAACCACCCCCTTACCAGGCTCACCCCTTCTCCACTCCTTCATTCCAGCCTCCAGACCCCCCCGAGGGTTGTTCGCGCCTTGCCCACGAGCTCCTGGCAACTAATGAGCTGCTCCTGGCACCCACCGAGCTGTTCCAGGCACCCTCCGAGCTGCTTCCCAGGTTAGCACACGGATCCTTCTCCGTTAGCACCGACTTGCTCCCAACAGCACTGCACCACCCCCTTTCATTCCACCATCAGTGTTGTCACCCCTGGTTCTCTCGGTATGACACACATCATTTTCTGGCCGCACCTTCTTTCCTCATCAGCTCACGCATCGCTAACATCCCTTCTCACTGATTCCAAAGGGCACTCTTCACATCTCTTGTTGCCCCCTCACCGTCATTGACCTCTTCGGTCTTGTCTTCACTATGTGCGTCTCTGCACCCAGCAACGTTGCCATTCCCATCCGCATGTGTACCATCACATTCACGCGTTTTCACATAGCGAATTGTTCCACACCATTCAAACGGTTTTTTGAATAGATATGCTTAAAGTTAGGTGGACTTGCTTTACTGTTTATTTATTATTTTTTGTTGTTTCTTTGTTTCCTGTCTTACTACCCTACAGGCTCCTTGACACTATTTATCAGGCAACAGTTCATTTTCTAGTCCTGATGATGATCCCATAGTATTGAGAGCTAGGGATCGAAACGTCGACCTTTGTAGCAAACACCACAATTTAACCATTGTGATAAAATGAGTGCGTTGTTTGTTGGTTTGAGCTTACGTAGTATCACTATGTAAATGTAAGCCGCCTTTTGCTCTTCCTTCAACCATTTTTTGCCTGCTGTTTCCTTCTTGTGTCTATACTCCCTATACCTTCTCTTCAACGCTCGGTACAGGACTGTGCCGTTTGCCATCTCTGTTGTTCCTTGTATTTTGTCCATCCTGTTATCTTAATTGAATAAATATTCCTCTGTCCGGCTGGACATTGGAAGACCTTCCATAGTGCTCATTGTAGTCTATGTTGTAATATTTATACTATTTCCCCCTATGCCAAGGACCTTTGTTCTTCAAAATAAGAAAATAAAACAAAGGCCTACACTTTACATACATGGTTAGGCCTCAAACTAAACATACTACAATTACTAATTCAATTATTCGTCTCATTCTTATAAGAGAACTACCTTCTTCATTCTTCTAACACGACTTAATGTCTCTTAATGCATGACATTACTACAAGCTAAACATTACACATACACAAATTCATTCCTTAATAACTGGTGGCCTTTTCTCTTCTCTCGAGGCCTGTTCACATTTCTACTTTTCTATTTCAACGAATATATTTCTATTACTCTTTAAACATTCTTATTTTATATGCGGGTGCTGACTAACATTGAATATGGTGCACCCCTACAAATTTCGCATCAGCAACGCTCTATCAGAACCTTGAGGGACCCTGCTTTTGTGAAGTACGGTTTGGATGAGAAAGGGGGGTATGGATGATATTTGTTCTGTTTCGAAGGTGGTATATGATTTAGTCGAGAGCAGTCCCCTCTAAGCCAGCTTGGTTGAGTCTTTGTATTAGAGTGCCACGGTCAACCAGGTCAAAGGCAGCTGAGAGGTCTAAAAGAAGTACTGCAGTTACCCTGTCCATGTCAACTGTGTTCTTAAGGTCATCCCAGATAGCAAAAAGGGTATATTCTGTACCTTTTCCTAGACGGAATCCTGTTTGGAAGTCTGAAAGTATGGAATTATCTTCAATGAATTGTGACATCTCGGTGAATGCTGCTCTTTCTATCAATTTTCCCAGGAAATTTCCATTTGTAATCGGTCTGTAGTTGTCGGGGTTAAGTGTGTCCAGGTTTGTTTTCTTCATGTAATGGGTAAATGTATGACTTTTTTTGATCTTCTGGAAATATTTCAGTGATTAAGGAGTTGTTAATGATACTTATTACTGGTGTGGTAGCAGAGGTAGTTAAAAGAATTTTCTTGAAGATTTGTGGTGGATATGGGTCAGAAGGGCTGCCGGCAGGTCTGCTTACCTTGACCAGGTCCATAAATTCATTGTGTGTTATTTGTTGGCAGGAATGCAGAGGCTGGGTTAGCCTACTCTTGGAGGTTTATTGGGAAAAGGGTTGGTGCTGGTGGTCTTTCTTTGTTTTAAATAGGAGTCCAAAATGTCTGCGTTGGTTGTGTAATGATTTGCTAGTTTGTCTGTGAATTCTTCTGTACTGGGATTAAGTCCTTCTAGGCAATTTGGTTCACGAAATTCAGTGAAAATGTTAATAGAATTCTTTATTTGCACATTTAGAATTTTAAATTCTGTCTGAATAGTATTTTGTCTTAGCTTTTTTGATTGTTGACTTGTATAATCTGTGAAGTTTCTGTAGGTGAAGTTTGTCTTAATTGGTGTTTGTTTTGAGCCAGGTGCATTGCAGCTTTCTAATTTGCTCTTTTGTCTCTTTTAGCTATCTATTTCTCCAATGTGCCTGTGTGTTTTGTTCTGTTGTGCTGTTCTTAGTGGTATTAGGATATCAAAAGCTTCCTGTAGCCACGCATATAGTTTTTGAACAGAATGTATTATGTCTGAAGCAATACTGGATGTACGTTTTGTTTCTAAGTGTTCAAAATTGAGTTTGTTCCACTGTCGATAGGTGTATGCATGTAAGGTGTTTTTAGGTGCATTGCTTTGTTTTGTTTTAAGTTGGAAAGCAAGCAAATGGTGGTCTGACCATGTGACTTGAGTAATTGTTTGTAAGGTAACCAGTTCTGGATTTGCAAAAATGACATCTAGGATGCGTCCAGTGATGTGTGTGGGTTTGTGCATGATCTGATGTAGGTTAATTGCGTCTAGGCCAGTGATGATTGTTTTTGGAAGGGGCTTATTGGGTTTGTCAAACCAAATGTTTAAGTCACCAAGAATGCATAGGTTGGAGTGTAGTGTTATAAGGATTAAAACTGTGTCTAGAAGTGTGTCTGGGAATTGTGCATTGCTAGGTGGAGGTCTGTAAAGAGTAGGAAGTTACAGGAGGAAGATGGTGTAGCGTTGCATCTGGTGTAGAGAGCCTCACAACCTTGTATGGAGACATCGTCAGCTTTAGTGATATTTAATGTATGCTTGAATACTACAGCTAGGCCACCTGCTCTTTTGCCTATATGATTTTGTGTGATAGTTGTTAGCCTAGAGGAATGGCTTCATGCAACACTGGAGCCATGTCATCTCCCAACCATGATTCAGTTATGAAGAGTAAGTCGGGTTGTGTGTCAGTGAGAAGGTCAAAAATGTGATGCTTGTATTTAGAGAGGTATCTGGCATTTATTACTAGGCAGTTTAGAGATTGTGTTTTGGTGATGGAGTGATTTTGTGAAGTAGAAGAGGGAACAGTGTTTTGTGAACTTGTAGCAGGCGTGTCCTTAGTGCTGGTATTAGCTGTATGAGGATAGCAATAGTGTAGCTTTTCTGTATAGTATTCCTCGTCCAGCAAGCTAAGAAGGCATTTTGATAGGTCCGCTTGTGTAGGTGGTGGAGATGGTGGTTGAGAGTGAGGTTTTTTTAGCTGTGTTCTTTTTGTAGATTAGCCTTATGCAGTAAATTTGGAGATGCTAAGTTGTGAAGAGTGGCATATTGCTTAATTTGTTTGTGTTCGTTTAGTGTGGAAAATGTATGAGTTAGGGGTGGTGGTGCAGCATGTGGGTTATGTTGTAAGGTTCTAAATTGTCCAATGGGTAAGAGGCAGTTAAAAGAGACTTGCTGTGTTGCTGTATATGTGTTATGTGTGGGGGAAGAGTAGAGAGGATGCTTGGCAGTACCGTTTTTTAGGTTGTGTATTATTTGTGTAGGGAGGAGGGTGGGATGGGGGTATATGTTTCTAGCTTGTGACAGAAAGTATTATGAGGTACTGTATGCAAGAGATTTGGTTATGCTGGTGTGTGTGCTATTTTTTGTTTTTTGTGGAGTACTGAGAGGTGATGATGTATTTGTTTTCTGAGAATGATGTGTATGCCAAGTATTCTTGGTGAGTGGAAGCTGCAAGGTAAAGCGTGCGGTGATGTGTTTTAGAAAATAGTGCATGTGGTGTGTGAAAGGGGATGAACAAAAGATGTGGATTGGTTAGTGGTATAGGATAGAGTAGTGTTTTGTGTGTGAGTGAAGATGCAAATGTGTGTTAGTTGGGGTAGAAGGGTGTATAGGTGTGGTTTGTAGAATTTGTAGTGGGTGCTGAGACATTGAAATGTGCATATGGTTTGTTTTTTTAGTAAATGAGTAGAGTACATTTGCTGTCAGTGTGTTAATGTGGTTGTGGAAGTGGATGGGTTAAGGTGGGTGCTGGCAAATGCGAAAGTGGGCAGCATTTTGCCCCTAGGCCTCACCTGTCCTAAACAGGCCCAAACAGGTAACTACCCTAGTCCTCTCCGCCCTTAGCCTCGATGCCCGGGCTAAGACGCCCTGAACCCTGACCTTAAATAGCCCTAGTGATCAGATGACCCCTTCAGCCAATGAGAACCCTAGCCCTAACCCTAACCAATCACACCACTAGCCCAAAGCCTTAGGACCAATAGGAGACCAGGCCCCTACAGCCAATCACATCCCTAGTCCTAACAGCCAATCAAAAACAAAACCCTAAGCCCTAGTTCCGATAGAAACCCTAGCCCTAGGAACCAATCAAAAACACTAGACATATCCGCCGATCATGATACTAACCCTATGCCCCACGTCCAAAAGAATCACTAATGCAGGGACCAATCAGAACCCTAGACCTATCAGACAATCAGAACACTAACCCTAAGCCCAATAGAAACACCAAATACAGCAGCCAATCAGAGCACAGGTGTAAAGTCCAATAGGAAACTTATATAAGGAGCGTGTGACCTCAACCACAGGCTGATGGCCAGGGGGCAGGGAGTGGTGCTCCTGAAGTCAGAATCTCCTTGGATGCGGACAGGCTCAATCCACACTTTTTATGTACTGTTTTAGCCAGCAGGTAAGGCCCAAATCTAAATCTAAAACCAATGAAAATACTGCATTTCGTGCACTCAAACAAATCACTTTTTGTAGCCAAGCATGAGTACTGCATATACTCTCCAAACACAGTTTAAACCATAAAGCAGATTAACAAGTCTCCTAAACAGACTCTGCTTAGCCTCTGAGGCTGTAGTTTGCCTTTTTTCACTTTTAAAGATAGAAAGGGGGGGGGGGGGGGAGGCGGCACTGGGGGTTGCCCCTGCTGGCCGAAGCATAGTGCATGGAAATCTAGGAGAGAAATTCAACAGTCACAGGTAGAAAAACAGCAGTTTTAGAAGTACAAATTGCACAGAAACAAAGAGTTTAATTTAAGCAGTCACGGTTAGAAAAAACGCAGCAGGTATAACGTATCAAGAATACACAGTACAAGTCTAGGTTCTTGCCACCATTTCTTTTGTTTGCTCACTGGGCTGTTTAGAGTACAGAGAGGCTAGGGCTACAAGATGGAGGTGACTGTCTTGGGGTTCCCTATAAAGACCTATAAGGGCTGCAGGTGTGGGAGGAGGAGACCTCAGAGTTGCTTGGGAGCTTGATGGCCAATCAGGTAAGCACAGGTTGATGACCAGTGGGCAGGGAGAGCTACTCCTAAAGTCAGAATCTCCTTGGATACAGACAGACTTGATCCACATTGTTCAGGTCCTGTTTTAGCCAGCAGGTGAGGCCCAAATCTAAATCTATAACCACTAAAAATACTGCTTTTCATGCACATTAACAAATCACTTTTTCTATCCAAAAGTGAGTGCTACATACACTTTCCAAACACAGTTTAAACAATAAAGCAAATCAAGCAGTCTCTTAAACATACTCTCCTTAGCCTCTGGGGGTGTAGTTTGCCTTTTTACAACTTCTAAAGACACAATGAGAGTGGGGCTGGGGGGTTGCTCCTGCTGGCTTAAGCATTGTGCAGGGAAAACTAGAAGAAAAATTCAACAGTCTAAGGTAGAAAAACCAGAAGTTTAAAATGTACAGATTGCACAGAAATAAAGAGTTCAATGTAAGCAGTAAGGGAATGAAAAAACAGCAGTTTTAAAGTATCAAGAATGCACAGTAAAAGTCTTTGTTCTTACCACCTTTCTGTTGTTTGCTCACTGGGCTGGTTATGGTGTAGAGAATGGAATTCCACAGCAGAATCTGCCCAGAGCCAGCATTTCCTCACGAACTTGCAGGCTTTCCCAATACCAAATAACTCTAACTCAGAGATGTTAACTAGTCTAGAAAAAAGGGCCACTGAGACTTGTAGGACCCAACCTAAAACACAGACCGCCGTGAATCTAAAGGAGAGGAAAGACCCACTGAGGTAGAGGAGGAGAGAATACACTGGACTAGATAAACTAACATAGTCGCAAAGTTTCCATCAGAAGACTTTTGTTGATTGTTCAAAAAACGATAAACATTTGAATGTATTTTATCTTTATTTTGTTCATTGGATGGCTATTTAATGCTCAATTAATGCCATCAGTTGCTATAAAGATTTACGGATTTGTAGCTGTCATCTTAACATATATTGCCCGCTTTTCTCATACTTCCTAATCTGAAGAAGAAAACATTCCAGGTGTGCTTTTTCTCAGAAAATGCTCCTAGAATTTGGAACTTACTCCCTTCCAGCTTCATACTGGACCTCAAATCTCTACTGCTCAACAACTACATCAACATGCACACAAGCTGATCTTCATTTCCTAAAGATCCACATCGACAAGATCTGTTGAGGTGGTCACCTGACTTGTTTAGTTTTTAATCTCTCTTCAATGGGAAACATCCATTACAACGCAGTCATTACATCGCACTGCTTTTACAACGCAGCTGTTACAACGTAATTGCCTTTACATCGCATGCCATTACAACGCATGCCATTACAACGCATGTCACTACAACGCATGCCATTACAACGCATACCATTACAATGCATGTCATTACAACGCATTATAAGGTAAGTAATAGAGATTTTTTAGTTTTAGGGTGGGTATGGGTCTTGGGGTGGATGCAAATAGTAATTTTTACCCCTATACTATCCAACACTTTCCCTACTGTTGCACTCACTGGAGTGGGAAGAGTAGTTGTTACCCCCACACTATCCAACACTTACCCTACTGTTGCCCTAAAAGTATTATGCGTTGTAATGGTATGCGTTGTAATAGTATGCATTGTAATGGAATGCATTGTAATGGTAGTTTTAAAAAATGCGTTGTAATGGCATGCGTTGTAAAATCATTGGAAGTAATGGTAGTTGCGATGTAAAAACCGCGTTGTAAATTCATGCGTTGTAACTGTTTGCGTTGTAACATTATATATTCCTCTCCAACACCATCACCTTAATGCTGTATTGTTAAATAGTTCTGTGACTATCTTAGACTACCTCATTGCTGTATCGTTCTATACTTTTTTTCTCTGACTGTCTTGACCCACACAAATACTTCAAGTAAACGTACTCACATAACATGTAAAGCGCTCTGATACCTTTGGGCCTAGTTAGCGCTATATAAAACTCAAAAACTTATAAATAAATAATTATATTCATAATGATATTTGTTGAGATTGTTAGTATGATTGCTGGTTGTGTTGTATAATTATACTATTTTAAAAATTACTCATCTTTTGAATATTAATATTATTATTGCTTTGTTGTTATTATTATTAACATTTCATTATTGTTAATATTTTGATTGATGTGCGATCAACTACTTATTGTTGCGGAATATGTTAAAATGCACTGTTATATTGGTATGCTTATATTTTATATTTTATATACTATGTCACTAGAATAGGCACAAGTACACAGGGACTCAGAATGGAGCAAGCTTCTGTTTTTTTAAAAGGAAAACTTTGGAAAAACAGTACAGCAGTGACCGGAGTTGGTGTAACTTCTCAAATAGCAGTGTATTATTTTAGTCCGAAAATCCTTTAAAGAATTCCATATGAGTATAGTACCTCTATGGATGCTGTACTTGTGCTTTAATCAAGAAATTATGCTTTTTTGCATGTTGCTTTCAGTAACAATGCTTTTTTCCTATTGTTAGCATCCTGGATGCTTCGCCATAGCCTGCAATATTTAAAATAAGAATTCGCAAAGCTATTAGGTTTGACTTTTATGTGATAATACAAGCAAATGCAGGAATGCTGTTTGTATGAATGTACAACACCAAAGCCAGACCTATTGGCTTTGCCAGGTCCTGTTTTCTAACAAATGGAAAACAAATCTCTTTCACACACCTGGCGGCATCACTTGTTCATTTATACACACACACACACATACACACACACACATACACACACATGTGCACCGCTAACTGGTTGAAACTGGGCTTCTTTGCAGATGTACCCCCACTTTTTGCCCCATCTTAGACTGCTCGATGCTGGTTTTTGGCTCTGATAGTGCAATGGGACCTGCTAATCATGCCCCAAATGTGATGTGAATTGGTGCACCCAATTGGCATGGTACTTTTCCATCTTATAAGCCCCTAATATAGAGTACCAGTGGTATCCAGGGCAAGGGTGGTAAAGGGGTCACCAGGGCTGCAACACAATATTGTGCCACCCGGGGATACCCAAGTAAATATGTGTCTGCAGGTCTTGCTGCCCTGTACGAGTAGCCTGTCTGCTCGAGAGTGACTCCGCACACACCATATACTGTAGAACCAAACCACTGCCTTAATGTAAATAAGTCACTCTTAAGGTAGTCCCCCGAAGCCTAGGAGCCACATTCATTTTAATGGGACCAGTTTGACAACTTAAAGTGCAACTATTTTTTAATGCTTTAAAAATCCACAACTCCAATTGTATATACGATATAAAGTTCATTTTGGTGTCTATATTTATGTAAAAATACACTCTATTTTTATAAATTAGTGTCAGATTTCTTTCGAGTCGTCTCAATTACTTATGCACCATAATGGTACTGCAAAATGCTTAACATATGTTCCACCAGTAATGCCTTACTGCTCTTTGCCACACTACCAGGACAGAGCTAAGGATTATTGTTGTTGAATCCAAGGATCAGCTCTGTGTATTGTGAGAATATTGCATGGTAAGGCCTCCCAGCCGTACCACATAATATTCCACCTTGCAAAACTCACTCACTCACACACACACACAAACATTCACACACAGAACACTGACTCTCAAGCACAAAATGCTCTTACACACACAAACACATGAATATGTTGTGGTGGTGGTACTAGTAGTAGTAGTGCTGATGTGGTGGTGGTAAATATAATATAAATGATGATAATGGTGCTTGTGCTGGTGGTAATTGTGGTGTGATAGTGCCAGTGGCGACTTGGTCATGGTGCTGGTGGAATTGGTAGTATTTTGGGTGATATTGATAGTAGTAACAGTGGTGGTAATTGTGTTGGTAACAGTGATGTTGACTTGGATAATGTTTGTGGTGGTGGCAATGGTGATGAACGGTAGTGATGGTAATGTTGATGGGAATGTTGATTGTAATGCTGGGGGTGGTGGCAATGGTGTTGGTGCTAATTGTGGTCATAATAGGGGTGTTTATGGTAATGTGGTTGATGGTGGTAGTGCTATTGGTGGCAATGATGTTGTTGAGGGTGGTAATGCTGATAAGGGTAGTGATGATGATGGCAGTAATTGTGGTACCATTAATGACAATAGTGGTGATGTACTGTTGGTGATGGGGCTAGTGGTAATAGTAATTGTGGTGGTGGTAATGATGGTGGTGGTAATGGTGTAGGTAGTAGTTTTGAGATACTGCATTGTCAAGATCTCTAAAAACACTGTATCATCAGTTCATAAATACTTTCGTGCAAGAAGGTTGTGGGGTATTCTGCACACCAAATTAGTGACCTGTAAGCATATGAATAGGAATTGGTGTGTGCAGATGTGAACAACCAGAAGTCAAGACCACCATGGGTACCGGGAACAAGAAGGGAGTTTTAGAGCTGGATCTTGGATTACTGAGCCCGAGAGTAGTGGTGACAAGGAGGATGGGGCAAAGCAGCCATGAGCAATGGTCAGATTGAGGATGGGACTGGGCAAGAGCCCTGATCCCATGTGACTTCAGGATGGGCGTTTTGATGTCAGGCTGTCCTGATACCTAAAAACGAATAAACACATTGGACAGCCATAATAAAGTCATGTCCCACACTCAAATCTAATTAAAAGCATTTAGCCCGCAACACTGTAAAAAAATATATATATATATTCTTTCCACCTGCATTGAACATATGGGGTAAAGAATTGAGCATGTAATGAATAGATATACTTTTCTTATGTAAAATAGTACCTCAAGAATTCAGATGGGACTGCTTCCCAAGATGCAGAATAATACATCCATTGGCCAATACCATTATGGCAAGATACTCTTCTGTACATAGCTAAAGTGTGATTGACAATGTCTCAAACCAATGGACAAAAGGGGTCACACATTGAAGCCAATGGCTAAAGGAAGTTGACCCAAAGTCTGCTCTCTGAAAATTAGAAACAGTGACTCTTGCAGAAAGCTGTGCTCTCAAATCAGACCTAAAAATGCTATTGTAGTGCATGTATCTGCGCAGGCCCCACCCCACCCCACAGTGTGCCTCGTTGCGCTACCAAGGAGTAGACCGTGGGGAAGGAATGGGTTTACGGCATGACAACAGGTGTACTATCATGTTATTCTCCCCATTGTTCTTACATGTCTGTGTTGTGCTTCAAGGGATGGAACGGTGCCATCAAAATATGCCTTCCAAAACTTCTTTCTTGTGGTTGAGGTGATATTGTTGCCCCTGCACCCCTCTCCAAAAAGCAAGCTGCTCCATGAATCGAGGCTAGCTCTGTCAGTTAGTGAATGTGCTCCAGATAGCACAGCTCAGAAAGACAAAGCGGCAACCACAGGGGCATATTTTCAAGGACGGCGTTAACATTATCGCCGGTTTAGCGCCAGAAAACTGCCGCTAAACCGGCGATAATGGGCTTGATAATATACCCTGGAGAATTCCCATAGAACCCATGTTCACACCAGAACATGGGCTTCTATGGGAATTCCATAGAGCATATTATCAAGCCCATTATCACCGGTTTAGCATCAGTTTTTAACGCCGTCCTTAATAATATGCCCCACAGTTTTTTTTAAACCGTGCCCTCAGTAGGGAGTGTAGGCTCATAATAGTGTCTCATCTTATCATTTTTGTTGTCTGCAGCAAAATACTTTTGACACAATATTTTGACATCGCTAAGTTCCAAAATAAGAAACAAAAAATTGTGCTGAGTCACAGGCACAACATTGTGGTATGACCTAACATTTACATCAAAACTATATTAATGTACTTCGGAGTAGATTTACAAGCCCCTTGCGCCACTTTTGTGTCACTTTTAACATGGGAAAAGTGATGCAAAAGTGGCGCAAGGGGCTTGTAAATAAGCCCCTCCGAATCACAGCTTCTAATGCGCTGCATTAGCAATTACTTCTTTAAGTCAATTCAGTGGATAACAGTAGAACAGAACCAAAAACAAAACTTTTACAAACACAAACTGCACAGTGATCAGCACGGGGACTTAGAGGATACCACACATATTATCAAGCCAGGCGATAAAATTATCGCCGCTTTAGCGGCAGAAAACTGCGGCTAAAACAGCGATAATGGGCTTGATAATATGCTCTATGGAATCCCAATTGAAGCCCATGTTAGATGTGAAGGACATCTAACCTGAGCTTCAATTGGAATTCCATAGAGCATATTATCAAGCCCATTATCACCGTTTTAGAGGCAATTTTCTGCTGCTAAAGCGGCGATAATTTTATCGCCTGGCTTTGTAATATGCCCCAGAGCACCTAGAGACGAATGCGGTAAATACATTCCCAATGTGTTCTTATTAATTTCACTTTCTATTAAATCCTTTAATGGGAGTTCAGATTAACTGTAATGCATTTTTTTCAGAAGGGAGTATACCTCTAATAGCCGCTAGATGTCAGAGCTAACATTGATGGCAAAGTAATGGAGCATGCCCTCCAAGACAGGCCAGTGGGGGTTTGTGTGGGTGATGTTTGAGGGGCGCACTCTGTGTGTGCACGTTTACAAGTACTGAAACCCGTTTAGAATCCTACATTGAATGAATTCCCCAGTCAGATGCGTTGAAGCAATAGGGACAGGTTAGGTTAATTAGTAAAACCATTTTCTTTCAGTCTATTACATCTATGTTGATGCATAAGCAAGGTGACTTTTGTTTTTTTCCAAAGGTATCCATTTAATGATAAGCAACCACTTACAGCAAACATTTAACAACTGAAAACAAATGAAAAAAACACCGATATATGCTCTTTCATTCTGCATATTAATTGTTTCCATTTGTCAGCCATGAATCTTACAGGGAATTATGTTGACCTCTGTCTGCTGGTGGAGTTTGAAAAAGGGTGACACAAATATATTCCTGGAAGAAAAAACAAGAACAGTGTGGTAGAACTGAAAACTGCAAGCTTTCTTCACAAAGATCTGAAATATCAACAGTAGCTAAGGTCAAATACCTTCTGCTAACAACAGTGGAGATGATTCTCTTTGGAATTATTCTTAGAAATGAGATTATAATACAAACATTAGCATAACATTCTTCGGTATTTAATTCCAACATGGAGTCACTCATACCCACGAGTTGCAGGTTAAGCCTAGCATTGCATTTCTAAATCATCTCATCAAAGATTACACTCTGAAAGTCTAATGCATGTATACATGGTAAATTAATGCAAATGATACTGTTTTTTTGTCAGACTAAAATAACAACAGATCACTGTTTCACCACAATTGGTGTAGTTCAGATCCTCATTTAAATCAGTGCACTAACTCAGGTGCAAGAAGTCTCCAGTGCACATACCATTTGTTCCATGGTCAGGCCAGATTGTTTACCAGGCTTATTTATGAGATGTAGGAAACTGGAATTTTGTTGTAGTTGTCACGCCACTTTTTGCCCCATGTACCACTACTAGATGCTGGTTTTCGACTCTGACAGTGCACTAAGGCCTGATAACTAGACCTCAGTGCCAGTGCTCTTTCCCCTAGTGGTCATATAGGGGGTGTAGTTACCCCAATGGATCAGTGCCTCATTGGCTACAAACCTTCACTCCCCTTAAGACCCTTAAATTCAGTATTTAGGTGTCCCCCTGACACCAGGCACTCAGATTTGTCTGACTGAAGAAAGTAGAGTACAAAGAAGAGCAGTAGAGGTGTAAACTGCAGACTGCTGGTGAACTTTTGGTGTCAAATCCTGCCTGCCTACCTGCTCCTGTCCTGACAATCATGACAGCCTAACTCGTCCTGCAGCTGTACATCCTATCAGAAGCCTCAGAGGGCTTTTCAGAAAAAGGGGGGAAAGGTCGGGAGCACCTGTGGAGTCAGATTAGGGGATCTGATCCATCAGGAGCAAGAGTCCTCACACACCCGAGAGGCCCCAGGAGGACGATCCCCAAGCAGGGATCCACCCACTAGACACCAGGGAGGGGGGAGTGGCCCCTTGAGCAAGGGCCTTTGCTCCCCCCAAATAAATTTGCCCTAAATTAGTCTTTTTGCCCCCCCGGCGCATATATTATTAGGGTGGAGGCTGCCCATAAAGGGCATGTCCATACTCCAACCCCGCAAAATGTACAGCCTTTCTGCCTCCATGGGGGGGCCGATGGGGCAGTAGCCCCCAAACTGCCCCCGGGGGGTAAAAATCCCACTATATGCCAGGAATTTTTTATTGCCAATATATATTAGGGTGGGGGCTGCCCAAAACAGGCATGCCCATGCCCCCACCCCCGGCCGCAAAAATAACAGTCTTTCTCCCAATCCACCCCTCCCCCCGGGGGGCAAAAAACCCACTAGATGCCAGGGATTTTTTGGGGCATATCTGAATTAGGGTGGGTGCTGCCCAAAATGGGACCAAAAAATCCCTGGCCTCTACTGGTATTTTTGCACCCTCGGGGGGTAGATTGGGGCTAATGCCCCCATCTGCCCCCCAGAGGGGGCAGGAAGGCTGTCATTTTTGTGGGGGAGGGGGTGGGGGCATGGGCATGCTCGTTTTGGGCAGCCCAACCCTAATTAAAATTTGCCCAAAAAAATCCCTGGCATCTAGTAGGCTTTCTGCCCCTCCTGTGGGGCAGATGGGGGCATTAGCCCCCAATCTGCACTCCCGTGGGAGGCAAAAAGCCCACTAGTCGCCATGGATTTTTTTGGGGCAAATTTGAATCAGGGTTGGGCTGCCCAAAACGAGCATGCCCATGCCCCCACCCCCTCCCCCACAAAAATGACAGCCTTCCTGCCCCCTCTGGGGGGCAGATGGGGGCATTAGCCCCAATCTACCCCCCGAGGGTGCAAAAATACCAGTAGAGGCCAGGGATTTTTTGGTCAAATTTTAATTAGGGTGGGGGCATTGGCATGCCAGTTTGGGTAGCCCCCACCCTCATTAAAATTTTATCAAAAAACGCCCTGTTGTCTAGTGGACTTTCTGCCCCCCTGGGGGGCAGATGGGGGCATTAGCACCCAATCTGCACCAACAGGGGGGGCAAAAAGCCCACTAGACACCAGAGATTTTTTTGGGGCAAATTTTAATTAGGGTGGGGATGCCCAAAACGGGCATGCCCATGCCCCACCCCATTCCCCACAATAATTACACCCTTCCTGACCCCCGGGGGGCAGATGAGTCAGTAGCCCCAATCTGCCCCCCAGGAGGGCAAAAAGGCCACTAGACGCCAACGATTACGCAGGCTTTTTTTATGCGTTGGGGTGGGGGCTGCCCAGAATGGGCATACAAATGCCCCCACCCCCAAAAAATATAGCCACAGTGTTTATGCCCCCTTGGGGGCATATCGGGACAACCCCACCACCCGATATCCCCCCCCAGGGCAGCAGATAGCCAACTAGGCACGGATTTGTTTTTAGCAATATGCCTACCTGTGGATTTTGGGCCCCAGCGCAGCAGGCACATAGGAAAACCTAGCAAACCTGTACATTTCTGAAAACTAGACACCCAGGGGAATCCAGGATGGGGTGACTTGACCACAAAATTCCACCCACCCCGCATTCTCCAAAGTCTTCCTAGAAAAATGGTACCTCACTTGCGTGGGTAGACCTATTGGCCATGACAGGAAATGTCCCAAAACCTATTGAGGCGACATCAAAATATCATATCACAAAACAACCTGGTTTTGCAAGGGGGGTCCCATGAGTTTTTGACCCCGGGCTCGGCGGCCATCTAGGGAATCCTACCAAACCCACACATTTATGAAAACTAGACACCCGGGGGAGTCCAGCAAGGTATGGCTTGCATGGGTCCCCTATCGTTTTCCTACACAGAGTCCCCTGCAAACCTCAAATTTAGCTGAAAAAATCACTTTTTTCTCAAATTTCTGTGTGGGAAAGTTCTGGAATCTGCGTGGATCCACACATTTCCTCCCACCCAGAATTCCCCCAGGTCTCCTGATAAAAATGGTACCTCACTCATGTGGGTAGGCAAAGTGGCTGAAACAGGAAATGGCCCAAATCGTATTATGGATACTTCAAAATTACCTATAACAAAACTACTTGGTTTTGAGGGGGGGACCTGATGTTTTGGCCCCAGGATTGCCGTGATCTAGGGAAACCTACCAAACCCACATGTTTCTGAAAACTAGACACCCTGGGGAGTCCAATGAAGTATGGCTTACGTGGATCCCCCAACATTTCCCTACCCAGCATCCCCTGCAAACCTCAAATTTTGCTGAAAAAACATATTTTCCACATATTTTTGCGTGGAATCACCGTGCTGGCACAAATGTCCTACCACCCAGCATTCTCCTTGTTCTCCCAAGTAAAATTATACCTCACTTGTGTGGGTGTCCAAAGCAGAACTGGTTGAAAACTTATTTTTAAAACAATGTAGCGCTTAGAATTATCTGTGCTATACTCTAAATCCCTATGTTTTGGGCTCTTCCTAGTCACAGGCCTTTGGCCCACCAACACAAGTGAGATATAATTTTACTCAGGAGAACAAGGGGAACGCTGGGTGGTAGGACATTCGTGCCGGCACAGTGATCCCACGCAAAAATGTATGGAAAGAGTGATTTTTTTCAGCTAAATTTGTGGTTTGCAGGGGATTCTGGGTATGAAAACGTTGGGGGACCCACGCAAGCCATACATCGCTGGACCCCCCCCCGGTGTCTAGTTTTCAGAAATGTTTGGGTTTTGTAGTTTCCCAAGATGGCCACCGATCCCGGGGACAAAAACCCAGGTGACCCTCCTTGCAAAACCAGGTTGTTTTGTGGATCCACGTAGATTCCAGAACTTTCCCACACAGAATTTTGAGAAAAAAGGGATTTTTTCAGCTAAATTTGAGGTTTGCAGGGCATTCTGGTTCGGAAAACATTAGGGAACCCACGCGAGCCATACCTCGCTGGACTCCCCCGGGTGTCTAGTTTTCAGAAATATGTGGGTTTGGTAGGTTTCCCTTGATGGCCGCCGAGCCCAGGGCCAAAAACTCATGGGACACCCCTTGCAAAACCAGGTTGTTTTGTGATAGGTAATTTTGATGTCGCCTCAATAGGTTTTGGGCCCTTGCCTGTCGAGGGTACTTGACCCACCCATGCGAGTGAGGTACCATTTGTATTGGGAGACCTGGGGGAATGCTGGGTGAGAGGAAATTTGTGGATCCACGTAGATTCCAGAACTTTCCCACACAGAAATTTGAGAAAAAAAGTGATTTTTTCAGCTAAATTTGAGGTTTGCAGGGGTTTCTGGGTAGGACAACGTTAGGGGACCCATGCAAGCCATACCTTGCTGGACTCCACTGGGTGTCTTGTTTTCAGAAATGTGTGGGTTTGGGAGATGTCCCCAGATTGCCGCTGAGCCCGGGGACAAAAACTCATGGGACCCTCCCCTGCACAACCAGGTTGGTTTACGATGTCGCCTCAAATAGGTTTTGGGCTCTTGCCTGTCACGGGTCCTTGACCCACCCACGCAAGTGAGGTACCATTTTTCTTTTAAGACTTTGGGGAACGCGGGGTGAGTGGAAATTTGTGGATCCACGCAGATTCCACAACTTTTCACCACAGAAATGTGAGGAAAATGTGTTTTTTTAGTTTTGAGGTTTGCAAGGGATTCTGGGTAACAGAACATGGTGAGAGGCAGTTAAGTCATCCCATCCTGGATTCCCCTGGGTGTCTAGTTTTCAAAAATATATAGGTTTGCTAGGTTTCCGTAGGTGCCGGCAGAGCTAGGGTTAAAAAACTACAGCTAGGCACTTTGCCAAAAAAGGGTCCTTTTTCACTGTGAAATTGTATTGTGTCCATGTTGCATTTTGCACCATTTCCTGTCAAGGGCACTAGGCCTACCCACACAAGTGAGGCACCGTTTTTCTCGGAAGACTTTGGGGAACACGGGGTGGGTGGAAATGTGTGGATCCACGCAGATTCCAGAACTTTCCACCACAGAAATGTGAGGAAAATGTGGGTTTTTTGACAATTGTTTAGGTTTGCAAGGGATTCTGGGTAACAGAACCTGGTGAAAGGCAGTTAAGTCACCCCATCCAGTATTCCCCTGAGTGTCTAGTTTTTAAAAATGTATGGGTTTTCTAGGTTTTCTTAGGTGCCGGCAGAGCTAGGGTTAAAAAACTACAGCTAGGCACTTTGCCAAAAAGGGTCATTTTTCACTGTGAAATTGTGGTGTGTCCACGTTGCGTTTTGCGCCGTTTCCTATTGTGGGCACTAGGCCTACCCACACATGTGAGGTACCATTTTCTTGGAAGGCTTTGGGGAATGTGGCGTGGGTGGAAATTTGTGGATCCACGCAGATTCCAGAACTTTCCACCACAGAAATGTGAGGAAAATGTGTTTTTTTGGGACAATTATTTAGGTTTGCAAGGGATTCAGGGTAGCAGAACCTGGTGAGAGGCAGTCAAGTCACCCCATCCTGGATTCCCCTGGGTGTCTAGTTTTCAAAAATGTATAGGTTTGCTAAGTTTCCCTAGGTGCCGGCAGAGCTAGGGTTAAAAAACTACAGCTAGGTACTTTGCCATAAAAGGGTCATCTTTCACTGTGAAATTGTGGTGTGTTCACGTTGCGTTTTGCGCCATTTCCTGTTGCCGCCACTAGGCCTACCCACACAAGTGAGGTACAATTTTTCTTGGAAGACTTTGGGGAACGTGGGGTGTGTCGAAATTTGTGGATCCACGCTGATTCCAGAACTTTCCACTACAGAAATGTGAGGAAAATGTGTTTTTTTTACAATGTTTTAAGGTTTGCAAGGGAGTCTGGATAACAGAACCTGGTGTGAGCCAGTCAAGTCACCCCATACTGGATTCCCCTGGGTGTCTAGTTTTAAAAAATGTATAGGTTTGCAAGGTTTCCGTAGGTGCCCGCAGAGCTAGGGTTACGAAACTACAGCTAGGTACTTTGCCAAAAAAAGGGTCATTTTTCGCTGTGAAATTGTGGTGTGTCCATCATTTCACGGGCACTAGGCCTACCCACACAAGTGAGGTACCATTTTTCTTGGTAGACTTTGGGGAACGCGGGGTGTTTGGAAATTTGTGGATCCACGCAGATTCCAGAACTTTCCACCACAGAAATGTGAGGAAAATGTGTTTTTTGACAATGTTTTAGGTTTGCGAGGGATTCTGGGTAACAGAACCTGGTGAAAGGCAGTCAAGTCACCCCCATCCTGGATTCCCCTGGGTGTCTAGTTTTCAAAAATGTATATGTTTGCTAGGTTTTCCTAGGCAGAGCTAAGGTTAAAAAACTACAGCTAGGCACTTTGCAAAAAAATTGTAATTTTTCATTGTGATAATGTGGTGTGTTCACGTTGCGTTGTGAGCTGTTTCCTGTTGTGGGCGCTATGCCTACCCACACAAGCGAGGTAACACTTTCATCAGAAGATTAAGGGTAAATCAAATTTGTAAAGCAACTGTTATTACCTATTGACTTTTGATGCATTTCTGCATTCCAAATGAAAGACAATGTATAAAAAAGAAGTAATTTTGAAAAATGATTGATAATTCTCGTGCTAGTATGAGTATTCCCAATTATGAAAATGCGCAAAAATATACTGTTTCTAAACTCTATATTTTGTTCCCATTTCAGAAATACGTAGGTCTCTGTCATACCGATTTTTTCATTTGTATATGTTACAGTCAAAGTGTGAAATCCCGCATTCTATAGAATGCCTAGGTAATGTATAGACTGCCTGAAAATGCCTGAAAATCAAACGTCAAAGTATGAAATGATTGATATTTTACATTGCCTAGGATTGTATACTTTGCCGGATTGTCTGCCGGCAAAGTATATAATACGCCTAATCCCGCCATTGTATTCCCGCCTGGCAATGTGTGAAATCCCGCATTATATAGAATGGCTAGGTAATGTATAGAATACCTGAAAATCGAACGTCAAAGTATGAAATGATTGATATTTTATACATTGCCTAGGCATTGTATACAATAGACCTAATCCCAGAGCGAGCACAAGTTATCAGCAAGCGAGGGGCAGAGACAGCATAAGTTATCAGCAAGCGAGGGGCAGACACAGCACAAGTTGCCAGCAAGCGAGGGGCAGAGACAGCACAAGTAACCAGGCAAAGAGCAGGTGGCAGCCGTGCGGTGGTGTGGGGAGCGACCTGCCTGCAAGCAGGGTCAGAGGTCGTGTATAGCATCCGGCTAAGGTTACACAGACGCTCTGCCATCATCCTTTCCCATGGTTCTTGTATCACCATGTCGGAAGGGAGTGTAGTGCCAAGACAGGAATCACGTCATGCTTACATGGTTCTGCGATGAATTATCTCAAGTAAGAGCCAATGCTGCTAAAAACTGTGTTTTCCTAACCAAAACCGGTTACCAAAAGTTTGTGGACGATGTGAAAAAGGCTAAGACGACCATTAAGAAGGAACCACGGGACTATTGGCTGGGGAAACACTATGACGTAATGATGGTCGAGAATACGACTAAGTTGATCTATCCTGTTAAAGAAGGTACGAGTGCTATTCAGTTTTATGTCGCGGACTCCGAATTATTTGACGTACTCCATAAGGCCCATTTGACTATTGGTCATGGAGGACGGGACAGGATGTTGAAAGAACTTTCACCCAAGTATTAGGGGTGGGCGGAATTTGCGGAATTAACCTTCGCAAATTATCGCGAGAATGTTTAAAATTATCGCAAACAAGCAGAAATATCGCGAAGATGCGGAAGTTTTTTTCCGGCATGTTCGCGCGATTTTCTGCATGGTTGCGGGTCGCCAACTTACCCATGTGGCTGCTTGCGGGCGCGGCCATCTTGTTTTGAGTTGTTCTCGCGGTGCATGATCGCGAGAAGAAAGACGTGATCGCGCGACGCATGACGTCACTGCGGGCGCGAACTGTCGCGAGACAGCGCAAATGGCTAAAAACAATACAACATCTCATGGAGAACGCGACCGGATCAAGAAAACTTGTCGGCGAACGCAGGGATTCAGGTAAGGCGATCGCGCGCGCGCGAGAATGTATCATTTTACAGCGCGAGCAAGAAACAAATTATCGCCAAGCTGCGGAAACCGGAATTTTTGACATTTTCGCGCTCTCCGCGGAACGCAAAAATGTCAAAATATCGCAATTTCCGCGAACGGAACGAAATTTTTGCCCAGGCCTACCAAGTATAAGAACATTACCCGTCATGATATGGAGCTGTACATTCACCTTTGTGAGCCTTGCCAGAAGAAGCAAAAAGGTGTTAAAAAAGGTGTTGTGGTCAAGCCAATGGTTTTTTCTGAATTCAACTCCCGTTGTCAGGTCGATCTCATCGATTTTCAGTCCCATCCTGACAGAGAGTACAAGTTTATAATGGTGTACCAAGATCATCTCACTAAGTTTGTAGTTCTCAGGGCTCTGAAATCAAAGAGAGCGGAAGAAGTAGCCTACAAGCTCGTCGACATATTTACGTTGCTTGGTGCTCCAACGATTCTACAGTCCGATAACGGCAGGGAATTTGAAAACAATGTGTTAAGCAGCCTAAAGGAGTATTGGCCCACCTTGAAGATCATCCATGGTAAGCCGCGCCACTCACAAAGTCAGGGGAGCGTCGAAATAGCTAATCAGGACATTGAAAATATGCTGTGTGCTTGGATGCAAGATGAAAAAACTAGCTGCTGGAGTGAGGGATTGCGGTTCGTCCAACTTATGAAGAACAGCGCTTTTCATTCTGGGATTAAGAGGTCACCATACGAAGCTCTGTTGGGCTGCAAAGCTTGAGTAGGTCTCTCGACGTCGTCCCTGCCTGACGACGTTTTACATGACGTAGAGACTGAGAAAGAGCTCAAAAAAATAATAGAGAGCGTACAAACAACACAACAGCAGGAAGAAAGACGAGATGAATCAATGCAAGAGGCACAGCTCCCTGCAGAAGACATAGCTGAGAATGCAATCCATGATGGAGGAAACCAAAACAGTGATGAAGCCATGGTTATCAAAGAGCCTTCCATTTTTGTGGTTACCGAAAATCCTTCTTCTTCCGCTATCTGTTGCGTCTGCTTAAAAGAAACCAGCGGTGCTCATACATGTCGAAAGTGTGGCCGAAATGTTCATGCCATCTGTGGACATTCTCCTAAAGATGATGACGGCGACGAAGTAGAAGGTTATGGGGTTAGCATTTATGTTTGCTTCAATATTGAGAAAGCTATCCAAAGTAAAATGGAATCGAAATCGAACCTTGAGATTCAGGCCAAAAAAATGAAAAGGGATTCTGACAAAAATATTCCTCCTGTGCCTTTGGGTGCCATTGTACGAGTTCCGATTCCCGACGTCGACAAAGGGCGGGGTGACTCACGCAATCTCTTGGCAGTTGTTATGAATGTGACGGAAAATGGCTTTTACCGACTTGGTACTGCACAAGGAATCTTGAAGCAAATCTACGCCAGATCACAATTCACCATATGTCTAAAGAACTTAATGAGAATTGAAGACATTCCTGACCACGAAATACCTCTTCGATCTGCAGCTACTTCTCAGTCCACAGGAAGCGGCCAAGGATTCATCAGGTGTATGTGCAAGACGAAATGCCAAAATATGAGGTGACTGTGTGTGAAAAAGAAAATTAAGTGCAATTCAAAATGTCACTCTAGCCTTCCCTGCTGCAACAAGTAGGTCATGCTAGTTCTGCTTTGTGTTTCACCGGTAACAATATTCTGTTCGCATTCTTCTTTAAGTCGTGAAATGTATGTACAAAAACCTGCAGACTGCAAGGAAACTACCTCAGCCCTTCGCTTATCACCGCCGCAGACCTTCCGGTTCACTCCCGGTCCACCACGGGTCCCAATCCCGATTGAGTGGAGGGAGTCTACTTCCGGTTAAGGTTGGCGGTCTAGTTTCCTCTTCTCCCCACCACATAAAAGACAATGCAGAGCGGAGCGCGCAGCGGACGCGTTAAGGTAGTCGCATTGTGATACATGTACTAGTGTAACTCTGCCTGGCGCTAGCTGATGGCGCTCGCTTCTCCACGCTTGTTTTTATCTCACTGATTGTCACTTTGATATGTGTGCACCAATTTCGTTTTAGCAGCAAAAACTTAAAATACTTACAAAAACCTGCAGATTGCAAGGAAACTACCTCAGCCCTTCGCTTATCACCGCCGCAGCCCTTCCGGTTCGCTCCCCGGTCCACCACGGGTGCCAATCCCGATTGAGTGGAGGGAGTCTACTTCCGGTTAAGGTTGGCAGTCTAGTTTCCTCTTCTCCCCACCACATAAAAGACAATGCAGAGCGGAGCGCGCAGCGGGCGCTCTGGTGACGCGCCGAATGCGTGCCAAAGGCAAGCCCGTCTGCGCCCGTCTGTGCCAGACCGGGCGCAGGGCACAGGATCCCTGGCCCGCTCCCCCCAGCCCCCTCACTTTACTCCAGGGCAAAACTGCTTCACATCAGGGATACCTCTAACGTAACCTGTACCTATCCTATCTCCCTTGAAACACTCAAAGGAAACTGCCCTCACTGTTCATACAAACTTCCCCCCATGCTAAACAGCTCGCCACCCACAAGGAAGCAGCTTAGCATGGCTCTGTTGAACTGCAGATCTCTGCCAAAACATGCTGTAGAAATCTCCATTCTGTTACATGATACAGGAATAGATGTTCTGTTCCTTACAGAGACCTGGCTGTCACCTAACTCAGACCCTGATGTGGTTCAAGCGCTCCCCCCGGGCTACCTGATCCAACGCTTAGACAGAGCTGGCAGCAAGGGCGGAGGGATCGCTATTGTCTACAAAGACCAATTAGTCTGCCGCATTCTAGATAGCCCCCTGTCAGATTGCGAAAACGCCTGTTTCTCTATTCAATTCACCCCCTCAATTACTTTTTCTGGCATCCTTCTATATCGCCCACCAGGAGTACATGGACAATTCTGCTGCTCATTACGCACATCTGTTCTAAACCTTGCAAGCACATCACCCTACTTCAATCTTCTCGGGGACTTTAATCTACACTTTGACGAGCCCTCAGACAAAGTGTCGGCTGACCTTACCCAGGATCTTGCAGCCTACCAGATGCATCTTAAGAACCACCTCGCCACCCATTCGAAGGGCCACCTTCTCGACCCTATTTTCTCAAACATTGCAGAATTAGAAGGAATGGATCCCATCCCCCTCCCCTGGTCAGACCACTTCTTAATCCCTTTTTCATGGCACCTTTCCTCCACGCACACCCACCTACTGTCATCTCGCACCTTGGCTCGCCACTGGCCCAAGCTTAGCATTGAGGATTGGACCCGTGAACTGAAACGGACCTTACCTACCCACGACCCCGATCCCGCAACTGCCAATAGAAAGCTCTGCGCGTGGATCGAAAACTCACTAAATGCAGTACTTCCTCGTAAAAGCAGTCTACAAAAAGTCGGAACCAAAAAATTCCCCTGGTTCACCCCCGACCTCCGCAAACTGAAACAGCAATGTAAAAAATTGGAATGAGCTTGGAAGAAAGACTTCTCAAGTGAGAAAAAATTCAATCATCCTGTAACTCCCCCAAAGAAATATTTTGGATCGTAAAAAACATACTCCCGATCCCCCTCCTGCCGCCGACCCTACCGGCCGTCACTGTGAAGATCTGGCAGGCTTCTTTAACACTAAAATTAAAAACATCCTCAACCTTCTCCCACCTATTAAAACTGATCAAATCCCCGAACTCCCTGAATTGGAACCTCAGAACAATACCAGTCACCTCGAAGCATATGCCCCTCTCTCTGAGGAACTCCTTCCCCACATCTTAGATTCAATAAAAAGCGGCTCCCCAAGCGACACTGCCCCTTTTAATATTTTAAAACTAGCAATGCCCACAATTATCACTCCCATCACCAATCTAGTTAATGCCTCTCTAGCCTCAGGCATAGTCCCTCGGGACTGGAAAAACGCCATGGTGAGGGCACTTCTAAAGAAATCCCACCTGGATCCGACGGAATTGGGCAATTATCGCCCCATTTCCCTGCTCCCCGGCATCAGCAAGGTCGCAGAAAAAAACATCAACAAAGCACTCTCCGCACACCTTGAGACCTTCAATCTGCTCCACTCCTCCCAGACCAGCTTTCGCCCTGGCCAGGGCACTGAAACTGCACTAATAGCGGTGGTGTAGGAGTCACGAAAGATTCTTGATGCATGAGGATCCTCAGCTATCATCCTCCTAGACCTAAGTGCAGCCTTTGACACGGTGAACCACTGTATTTTGATACACTGGCTCAAAAATGTGGGAGTGACAGGCAAAGCCCTGTCTTGGTTGGAATCATTCCTGGAAGAAAGATTCTTCCAGGTATTTGAAGGTAACATCCGGTCCCAACCAGTACCTCTCCAATGCGGGGTACCTCAGGGCTCCTCCTTGAGCCCCACTCTTTTTAATGTGTACAAGTCCCCACTAGCACAGATAGTTGCCCCTTTTGAAATCCAACTGGTCACCTATGCAGATGATACCCAGCTCATTGTGGCCCTGAACCAGGAAGAGCAGTCCTCGACAAACCTCTGCTCATGTCTTAAAGAAGTCACCAGCTGGATGAGCTCCTCCCACCTCAAACTTAATGGTGATAAATCCGAGCTCATGCTGCTGGGCAATCAAACAAGCTTCAACCCCAATAATTTGTGGCCACCGTGTATGGGGCCCGCACCATTGCCCAAACAGGAAATAAAAAGCTTGGGCATATGGCTCGACCACGATCTCACCTTCAGAACTCAGGCAAGAAAAACGTCCGCCACCTGCTATGGTATGCTTCATACCATACGGAAAGTACTCCCGCTTCTGCCTGTCCACTCCAGGAAGCTTTTGGTTCAAGCGCTCGTCCTATCCAGGTTGGACTATGGCAATGCCCTTTATTTGGGCGCGCCTAGCTCAGTCATCTCCAAACTACAGGTTGTCCAAAACTCGGCAGCCAGGTTACTCACAGGCACTAATAACCGCTACTGAGCCAAGCCTGCCCTGAAGACACTCCACTGGCTCCCGATACAGGAGAGAATACACTTCAAGGCCCTCTGTATCGCACACAAAAACCTTCATAACAAAGGCCCGCCCATCATCAAAAACCTTCTCAAACCTTACAAAGCCACCCGAAGTCTCCGCTCAGACCAACTTCATCTAGCGGAAGTTCCCAGAGTCAGAAGGGCTCGATCAGGAGGTCGCCTTTTTTGCTACAACGCCTCGAAACTCTGGAACACCCTTCCTCTTCCCATTCGTAGGGAAGCTAATCTTCTGTCATTCCGCAAACAACTGAAGACCTGGCTGTTTCCATAACTCTGCCTCCTCCTCGACGCCTTTCCACAGTGCTGGGATGCCTCCGGGTAGCCATGCGCTATATAAGAATATTTTTCATTTCATTTCATTCAGATCAAAGTGCCAAAATAGAAGGTGTTTTTGTGCTGCAACAAGTAGGTCATGCCAGTTCTGCTTTGTGTTTTAAGGGTAAGATAATTCTGTTCGCATTCTGTAGGTCATGCCAGTTCTGCTTTGTGTTTCACCGGTAACAATATTCTGTTCGCATTCTTCTTTAAGTCGTGAAATGTATGTACAAGATAAAAGATCCAAAATATAAGGTGTTTTTGTGCTGCAACAAGTAGGTCATACCAGTTCTGCTTTGTGTTTTACCGGTAACAATATTCTGTTTGCATTCTTCTTTAAGTCGTGAAATGTATGTACAAGATCCAAGTGCCAAAATATAAGGTGTTTTTGTGTGAAGAATAAAAGTGAGTACAATTCCACGTGTTACTCTGGCCTTTCTTAGTGTAATAAGTACTTCAATCTCAGTTCTGCTTTCATTGTTTTCCGGTAAGAATATCCTGTGCTTTATTTCGTAGTTTTGTTCTTTCAGCTTCAAATGCGTATTAATTAATAAAGGCTTCTCATCTTGTGCCCTTTTAACACTTTGCGTAAATGGTACTGGTCAGTCTGTATAATGCCTAGGAATCTCATCTTGTGCCCTTTTAACACTTTGCGTAAATGGTACTGGTCGTTCTGTATAATCCCTAGGAATTATATAGAATGCCTAGGAAAAGTATGTAACATTTTCACCAAAAACTTATATTTCCTAGTTTGCCTCTAAACCATCAGGCATTCTATACATTACCTAGGCATTCTATACAATACCTGGATTTCACACTTTGCCGAATGCCTCGGAATCTCATCTTGTGGCCTTTTAACACTTTGCGTAAATGGTACTGGTCATTCTGTATAATGCCTAGGAATTGTATAGAATGCCTAGGAAAAGTATGTAACATTTTCACAACAAACTTATATTTCATAGTTTGCCGAAAACCATCAGGCATTCTATACATTACCCAGGCATTTTATACAATACCGGGATTTCACACTTTGACTGTAACATATACATTTCCCCAGAATAATTGCTTTATACCCTATACTTAATAAAAAACCATTGCAAGTCGCTGCTCAGTTTTTGGCCCTGGGTTCTTCTGGTTCTTGGTGAACCTACAAGTCCTATATATCCCCACAAACAGTATGGTCCAGCAGATGTAACGGTATATTGCTTTCAAAGAGCTGAAATAATTAGAAGAAGTTACAGGTGAAAACGTTGATACAAAAGGCTCTTTTTTCCAACTAATTTTCAATTTTTCCTATATTTAACTGTTATTTTCTATAAAGAAACCTTGAAGGACCTACACAAGTGACCCCTTGCTGAATTCAGAATTTTGTCTAAATTTCCAAAATGTATAGCTTTCCAGGATCCATTATTGTTTTCATACCCATTTCTACCATTAACTGGAAGGAGGTTGAAAGCACAAAAACTAGCAAAAATAGGCAATGTCCAAGAAAAATGCCTAAACTGTGTAAAAATGTTTGGTTTTCTGACAAAAGTCTGCTTGTCCCTTAAATCTGGGAAGATGGTGATTTCATCACCCAAACCCCTTTTTTGATACCATTTGCAGGGAAAAAAACAGAAGCTTTCATCTGTAGCCCTTTTTTGCATTTTTCCCCAAAAAACAAAATTTTGCTGTATATTGGCTAATTTCAGGGTCGCCTCCAGGGGAACCCACAAACCCTGGGTACCTTTAGAATTCCCATGATGTTGGGGAAAAAGGACACAAATTTGGCATGGATACCTTATGTGGTCACACAGTTACAGGGGCCAAAGCGCGAACTACCCCAAATAGCCAAAAAAAGGCTTAGCACAGGGGGGGTGAAGGCCTAGCAGCGAAGGGGTTAATGAAAGGCCTAGTTCAGTGAAAAAGCAAGTTGTACCTGCAGACTATTGCCCCAGAAGAGGTGAAATCTTGAGAAGCTGTCTAACCGCAGGACGAGTACCACCTGAAAGTTTTGAACAATAAGATCAAAGTGATACAGCTGTGAAGAGATCAAAAAGAGCAAAGGCGCCAAGTCCAAGGTATGCATCTCCTGAATGGACTTATTTGGCTGCCAATGAGAATTCTACAAGTATTGTGATAAAAACACCTGTCCACCTGAACCTCCTTCAAACAAATTCTGTTGTTGTAGATGTACCAATCGATGGACTGAGAGTTTTCTTGAATATACCCATCAACAAAGCTGATATGAGAGTTTTCCCGAAAAGATTTCGAGCTTTGCAATAATGTTTTGGTGCCACGACTTTGTTGAATTGCTCAAACCATTGCTGCTCTTTTAAAGATTTTTTAAGTTAAACTGTCTTAGTTTTGAGTAGCCATGTGATTTGACACTGGAATCTCTTCCAAATGCAAATATGAATTTACGGTGATTCTTTCTAATATTGCCTTGATGTTAATTACAATGCTGCTTTTATTAAACGTGCCACATTACGTTTCTTTGAAAGATACTAAACTTGCTATCCCTTCCGGAACTACATAAAGAAATTATTCTGATTCTATTGACTTGAATGACAACTCTTTACACAGCAATACTTTGGGAATACATTTTATCTCAAATGTTTATATTATTCTGGTTAGTAAATATGTAAATACTATGGATGTTGGTAATTGCTACACTTGTGGCTGGGGAGGTAACTTACCATATCTTTTCTTTAACATATGGAATTTCTTGCAATATGTTAGCCAGCTTATTTTATGGTACAGATCAATTGCAATATTATTACTCTAATCAAGCTCAGATCTTTTCTAAACTTCCAGCGCTTAAACATTTAATTTGCATCTCAAAGCTTCAGCAATTGAGACTATGGGTTACATATTTAGACCAACTCAATTTTAGGGCATGGCTTATGCACTTAGAAATAACCTAATATGTAAATTAGTGAGAGATGATTTTTTAAAATAAATTTAGTGCATAGTTGGCCACATAATGTAACAAATATTATTAATGCATTGCCTAAATTAATTCCTTGCAGCTTACCGCAAGAAGAAAATAAATTCATAGAGGGAATGGTTTCATTAGTTTTAGATTGGCAATAAAAAAGCAAACTTTGCACATACACAAAGAAATCAAATACTAATGCTGTTTTTATAAGACTTCACGAATGCGAACAAACATTTGAAATGTCTGAAAATTGGGGAAGATATTTGGAAGGTGTAGATCCTATTTTCCCTGGGGTGTATTATATTTGTGGGAAGAGTGCTTCTTACAAATTGCAGAACAGATTGTATGTAATTTGTAATTTGGGAATAGTTTTTCCAAAAATGTATCATGTTAAGCAAATTAAAGAAGAATTAGTGGATACAAATGAGAGAATGAAAAGAGGTGCAAGTGATATAGTAGGTGATACATTTGGAGTTCTAATACCTTACATAGGAATAGCACTAAACTTTGAGAAAACTAGAAAGCTGTCTACTAATATTGATAAACTTGCCACCAGTACATCTGGGTTTTTTTCTGTTATAGATGAAGAAATGATATTGTTAAGATCGATGGTGATTCAAAATCAACTTGCCCTTAATATCCTTCTCATAAAGGAGGGCGAAGTCTACTGATTGTTAAAAGTCAAACATTGTTGCACTTGCGTACCAGACAGGAGTAAGTACTTAGGAGGTTACATTAAAAGCAATACTGACTTAAACAAGGACTTGAAAGACTTAAAAGCAGATGGTGCCTGGGAAACCATAGGTAAGGGATTGTCAACTGTTAGAAACTGGTTAGGAAACTTAGGGACTGGATTAGTGATTTCCATTATGAGACCTTTAGTGTCAATATCTTTGTTCATAATGCTGCCGATATTGTCAATCAAATTTTGCTGATATAGGAGGAGTGAAAATCATGGTGTGAAAAGAACAAGAACCGATCTCGAAATGGAGGATGAAAAATGAACATTTTACAATGAAATAAAAGCTTTGGAAGAGAGTAGTAGGAAAAAGTTAACAAAACACCCATAATCTGTGATGAGATCTGAAGCGGTAGATAAGGTGATGGCTTAATTCGCCATCAGAGGGGAGTCTGATGACATAAGAGTCTAAAATTCATAACTCACGACACATTTACTGATTAAAGACACGAAAAGCTGAAAGTGCACTTTTGCACACTTTAGACTCGTTGACACATGTAACCAAGACAAGTGTAGTGGAAGCACTGTAAAAGTGTACTCTAAAATGTGAGATGAAGAAAACATACATAAACAGTAACACTAATACATATAAACGAGCTGCACTAATGAGAATTTCTTATGAACGTGTTGGTTATTAAAGTTTACTGTTAAAATGGTGCTGTTAATAAAGTGGCCTATTGTTTCTAATGCTGTCCGTTAGAATGCACCATTTAGAAAAGTTGGTGCAAAAACGTGAAGAAACTAGGGGGCATATTCGCAAGAACGGTGATAACTACCGCAAGAGTAGCATAACGCACTTTCAATATCACAGCCCATCGCGGAAAAATAACCCCGTGTCAACGTGGAATTCACATCAAGGCGGTAGCATGCGATAGACACCAGTTAACGCGTCAAATATCAGCTTAAAAATCGATGCCACGCTGCAAAAATGTGAAACATGAACGCGAAAAATCATGCGATGAGGACAATCGCGGTACACAAATCAATGAAGACCAACCATAAGCCTGCAAATTCCACATGTCTGGTGGGAAAATGCAACATAAAAGCAAGAAAAAAAAGCCCAAAAACAATTCAAACTGCGTAGCAACATGGACGCACCCGGACAGAGTGTAGAGGACAAGCCGGACACCACAAGCCCCACACCACAAGCCCCACGGAGGACCAGCCAGAAACCCCGCGCTCGTGGAAGGGCAAGGACAAGAGGAGGAGGAAGACGGGGTTCAGTCCGCAGGCAGCCCGGATTCTCGTAACAGAGGTGACCGAACACCATCAACAACTGTTCGTCACCTCCACTGCGGCACTGGCAAATCAAACCGAAATATGGCAGGCCATCCTAACCAACGTCAATGCATTTGGAGTGTCCAGTAGGTCCCTGGAGGAGGTCAAGAGGCGCTGGCATGATCTGAAAAGGCAGACCAAACATAAGCTCGCCAACAGAAGGGAGGCAGTAAAGGCGACTTGAGGTGGGCCTCCTGCGACACAGGAGGAGCTGGATGAGCTAGGGCAAATGGTGGCAACAGTCAGCAGTGAGGAGACAGTGGCAGGATTGGGGGGCCTGAACACAGCACGATACGACTAGACCCAACAGCATCAGGGTGAGCAACGACCAGGGACAGGGGGAGATGGGCACAATGGTACACATGCACAAGTATGCGTAGCACACTGCACACCCACAATGACCATGTAACATGTCCCTGATTGCCTTGGCACACTGCAGCACACATAGAAATGCCAAGTAGGCCCCCATCCACAATGTGCATAGAGGAGTCCCCCTATCACCAATATCACCACTGACCCATGCACATGTGCCGAATCCAGCAAAGCAGCTGCTCAGTGTCCCACACTGACTATGCAAGTACCACTGCATGTCCAATAGCATGGCAGCAGCCCCAAAAAATGACATGGCCCACGAATCGACATGGAGGTAGCCCAGTGCGGATCACATCCATAAAGGAGCAGGTCACACTCTGACATGTCCTCGTGCACCCACAACCCATGCCATTCAAAACACACAGCAGACGAACAATGCACCAGGCCACAAAATCTGTCCAAGAGCACATATGACCCAAGTCAAAAGCAAATCAGGCCCTGAAAAGCACACAACTCAAAGGCACTCCGCCTCAAAGTCAGAAGGCCACACAAAATCAGAGCTGCAGGGGCAACTCCCCCAAAATGCAGCACATACACATAGAAATCACAGGACATCAGCAACAACGGAAATGTGGTACAATGTGCAACACCAACACCACAGGACAGGGCTCACAACAGGTTCTGCTCGTGCATAATAACTGTCCACTCACATCTGGCATTGCCTGACATAATGTGATGATAATGAACGAGTACTACCACACATCCATCATGTATTCGGAAAACACACTGACTGCCATCAAATAGCCAGCTCCCCCAAAACAGTCACAATGTACATTGGCATGCAGTCTGAATGTAAACATCTGCAAATCTACAACATACATGTGTAACTCTGTTAACCTGCATCTCCCCTTCACATTGCAGAGGGACAAATAACACCTCCTGCAGAGCACATCACACTTCCCATCGTTGATGATGAAGAGGACAACCTGCACATTTGTCAAGACACCCTCCAATGCATAATGGACAGCCTCTGCACCCCATCCTCAGGAGCAGGGCAGGCCAGCTGCCTCGAGGTGACCCCATCACCTGCACAGACCACAGGAAAAACACACACCACGGCTGTCTCCCAGGATCCCCCGACCAATACATGGAGCACATACAATGTGTGTGGTCTTCCCAGCAGGAGTTGGCTGAACAGTTGTGGGTGGGTTTCGAGCTCATGGTAGCCAAACTCGATGCCATACGTGAGTGTCTGAGTCCCATCATGGACCACATACAGTCCCTATCGGACACTCCCTGTCCGCACCATGCTCCGCCACAGACCTTGGCTGACCTCGCTGGTGCCATGAATCGTACACAAGAACTGTGTGGGCAGACAGGCACCAGCCATGACAGCACAGAGTTGGGACAGATGCGGAGGTCAATGGAGACCATGGAGCGGATGCAGGCTGGAAGGATGTCTGACACAGATGGACACCAGCGAGTAGTAGCTGGGGACTTCAATGCCCTGCAGTGTTTCATCTTGCCATTGCTGCCACTGAGCCGTTCCCAGATGACTGCAGTGGGAACATCAACACACACAGCTCCGACCCCTGATGTGTCCGTGGCACACAGTGATGCTGCCCCATCACCTTCGCAGTCTGATGTGTCAGTGGCACACAGTGATGCAGCCATCACCCCCCACACACACCGGACACACCGGACACAGAACCTGTATCAGGAGAGTAAGAAGGGCATGTGAACTACTGTGTGGGGAAGGAGGTAGTAGCACCCATGACCACCGTATGGCCTGCCCCTGCCTGGTTATGACCTATGCATCATGGCTTGGGAAACACCTCATAGTGACCCCCGGAACACTCTGCGACTTTCCCTCGGACCTCGACACGGATTGCCATTTGTTCACCGCTGGCCAATTACACAGCTATCCTGCTGCGGACTGCACTCCCCCTCTTCCAAATCACTTTTTAGTCCCCAAAGGACTCTGGTTGGCTCACCACTGGGCTTCCATGTAATGTGGGCTTGGATGGCCATGTACAGCTCCAGTGCCGTCAATCACCTGTATGTGAATAAAACATTCTAAATCACACAGATGTGTCATCACTATGTTGACTCACGTATGGAGGTATGGCTGGATCTAGGTACAATGATTGCACATGAAGGTACACCCTGGTAACTTACATCTATGCGCATGTGTATCCCTGAGACACATGGCCAATTGGATGACTGTGAAGGTGAGTACTAGCTGTGTCCCCATTGCACATCAACAACAATCTCACAACCCCCAACGTAGGCACCCGTCCATGTATTGAATAGGGCTGTGTGTGACACCAGAAGTTCATGTTGCATACCTACTCACAAGCATCTGTGTGGACACATTCTGTTGTGATATATGAAATTGCTCCACATGGTCAGGGGTTGGACACCATACCAGTAGCGGTCCGTGGAGGGAGTTCGGTGGGGCAGTGAGGCGGGGCGGGGGAGTGGCAGCGTGTGGAAATGTAAACACCGGAATATGGATGAATGGAGGTAAGTACACATTTAAATAAATAAAACGAATTTCGTTGCGCGCTGCATTGCATTTTTCTTGGTATTAACACACCTTATCGCCTGTTTTCTGTTTTTATCGCAGTTCTGTCTGGTCGTTGAGAATGTTGTGGAGTGATGTGATGTTGTCGCGGATTTTGGCACGGGAACGCCCACTTTGCATCTCATTAGCGATAGTTGCACGGATCCTCTGTGGCGATGTTTTTTGTGGCTGCTATCGCGGGCTGTGGGCTGTTTACACAGGCTTGTGAATGGGGAGGTATTTTTATCACGACTTTGGCTGCAATAAAGTGACGTTGGTTCGGCGATAGTTCTTTGTGAATATGCCCCTAGGTACGATCTTGAAATTTCGCATAATACTAGAGATTCTATGGTTTATGAAAAGTGAAAAAAAATTGTGAAGTGGATTTAGGAAATTAAACTCTCATGAATGTTGAGAAAAATGGTGGTAGTAGGGTATTTCTAACATTAGCTATTTCCATGTAATAATGTTTGGTGAAAGTTATACATATTCCCTATTTGAATTGATTTCATTACATTATTCTATATTTTAGTTTAGGTTTTATTTCATTTAAAATGTGTAATGCCAACTTAAAAGCTCTTTTAAAAATGCTTTTTGTCCAATGCGGACCTTTCTCCTGACATAATACAATTGTCCATTTATAATTAGTGAAATGTTCCTTTTTTTGTTCGGAACATGTATATTTTCAACATTCCTAAGTGTTTCTTCAACACTCACTGTGAAATATTCCTCTGGGAACAGGATTTCAGCTGTTGATAAAGATGGTTACTTTGTATTTTCTTTTCACAAATGTTAGGCCTATGTGGACTCCTGAATCTTTTATTTTTCATGACTAGCATGGGAAGAGATCTTATTGTTGAGAGTGTCTTAGGTGACATGTGAATCTGAACATATGGCAGTCTGTTGATGGTAGTTTGATGCTGAATCACTGGAACATTGTTAGGGACTTTATAAAAGAAGAAACCCCAAAGGAGGGGCAATGCCATACTTTTTCTTTCCCCTTATGAGAGGACACCATGTGGTTCACTGACACAATATTGAAACAAAAAATCTTGAGATACAGAAATATTATGTCAAAAATATCGATCACAAAAATATTGTTTTTGGCTACTTATAATGGTAAGGACAAAAATATTGAGAAAATATATAATTTTATACTATGGAAAAAATATACATTAAGATTTTTTTTTAAATATATATATATATATATATATATATATGTAAAAACTGTAAATATTAAATATTGTAACATGACATTAATATAAAAAAATTAAGTATGTATAAGTAATATTTATGCATCTATATAAATACAAACGTATTTAAACAAACAAACATATATCTGAATGTGTATATATTTTATAACAAAACCATTAAAAAATAATATTTATAATCTATATTTTAATTTTCTAATGTTTTTTAAATATATACATATATGTGTATATCTAAATATACATAAATAAATATTATTTTTTTACATACACATATAAAATACAAATAAACTGCAAAAAATGTTAAATACTTCTAATTTAATTACACATGAAACAGTAAGCAGTATGTAAAAATATGTTTAACTAAAATATGTAAAAATGTATATTAATTTATATATAAAACATAAAATTAAATACATAAACACATACTAACGATAAATGTGTAAACAATAGTAAATAAAACTATTCAACCCCAAGATTAATAAATGTACTATCCCCAGTCCAGTGTGTGCAACAGTAGTTAAAGCATAAGGCTTAGGAGGGGCAAATGTTACTATTCCCACTGCAATGTGTGCAACAGTAGGGAAAGCATAGGAATCAGGAGGGTAAAATATACTATTCAAACTCCACTGTGTACAACAGTAAAGAAAGCGGTGGACTCAGAAGGAGTAATTTTTCCTATTCCCACTCCTGTGTGTGTAACAGTAGGAAATGCGTTAAACTCAGGAGGGGTTAAATTTACTATTCCCACTCCAGTAGGTGCAACAGTAGGGAAAATGTTTGACTAAGGAGGGGTAAAATGTACTATCCCCACTCCAGTGTGTGCAACAGTAGGGAAAGCGTTGTACTTAGGAGTAGTTACATTTACTAATCCCACACCAGTTGGTACAGCAGTGGGGAAAACGTTGGACTCAGGAGGAGTTTATTTTTCTATTCCCACTCCAGTCTGTACAACAGTAGAGAAAGTGTTGGGCTCAGGAAGGGTAAAATTTACTATTCTAACTAAAGTAGGTACAGAAGTAGGGAAAGTGTTGAACTCAAGAGAGGTTACATTTACTATTTCCACATCAGTAGATGCAACATTGGGATAAGCGTTGGGCTCATGAGGAGCAACATTTGCTATTCCCATTCCACTGCATACAACAGTAGGCAAAGAGTTGGACTCAGGAAGGTTAAAATGTACTATTCCCACTCCAGTCGGTGAAACAGTAGGGAAGGCGTCAGACTCGGAAGGGGTCAAATTTACTATTCTCACTCCATTCATGGGTACAATACAGAGAGAATACTTCACTTCAAACAAACAAATAACATATTTTAACAACTCTTATTTAATACTCAAAAATATAAAATTCTAAATATTAAATTAAATGTCTTAATTTTAACAAATGTTTTAAAAAATAACATGAATATTTAACATTGTAAGATTTATTATCAATTAACACAATATTATTATAATGAAAAAACACACTATATTCCAACAAACATAACAGCCATGAATTAAAATGTAAAAATGCAATAGAAATAAACACAGTTTAGCACAATAAACATATTAAATAATATTTTTTTTGAATAAATGAAACATTATTTTTGTTTATGAATACTCAAATAACTTCCCCTCCAGTCCTCTAAAAACTAAGCATCACACCTAAAATAAAACTTACCAAATATGATAAGTTCACAATTAACATAATCGTCAATTAAATAATCAATAATTAAGTAATAATTACTTTTCAAAAAAATATTTCTTAATTAACTTCCCACCTTGTAACCCTAAAAACTCAACATTCCGCACCTTATATACAATAAAAAAATCTTAATTACACAATTTACATAATTAATGATGAATTAACTAATTAATCATTTAAATTAAGTATTAATTATAATTCATTTACTGCCCACCCTGCACCTCAATAAACCCCACAACATAACTTAAAAATACATTAATTACATAACTATCATAATTAGCTGTAGAACTGCTGTTGCCGAAGAGCCTCTGCATCAGCGTTGAAGGGTTCCAATCTGTGCAGTGATGGCGATGCTTCGGTTTTCTAGAAACAAACTACAGAACCTACTTCTAAGGCCCAGAACTTGGTGGAGGGACCTCAGGCAAGGGTAGGACCCACAGAAGGCAGAGTCCAGCAGCACCAGGAGAATTGCAGGAAGTCTTTTGTATTCCTGAGACTTCAGAAAACAGGAGGCAAGCGAGTAAACCCTTGAAGATCACTTGGAGGGACAGAAAAGTCCAGCTCTCCTTCAACAGAGTCAGGGAGCAGCAGGCAGCAGAAAAGCAGTCCTTACAGAAAAGCAGTCCAATTGAGTCCTTTAAGGAGAACAGCAATCTTTCTGACAGAGGTTCAGTTCAAGATCCAGAGTGTCCAATTTCAGGGGTTCAGAGACCCAGTACTTGTACCCATAAGTGTCTTTGATTTATGTGGTGACTTCAAAGCAACTCTCTGAAGTTTGCAAGGATCCCTTTCAATCCAGTCCTGGCTACCAGGCTACCTGTGGGGGGGAATCAGTGTTGTGTGTGTGGATAGGACACTACCTATTGAATTGTAAGTTTCAGCCCCTTCAGTTCCTCCCTGCCCAGGAAGACCCATCAAAATGCAAATGAATGCAGATGAGTGCACAGAATGTCGATGAGCCTCGCCTCCCTGTGTTTGCGGCTGTGTAGAGGGAATGCACAAAGTGTAGCTGTCACTCAATCCAGATGTGTATTGGAGGCAAGCTGTCAGACACAAGACCAGTAAGTGGAGAGATATGTCCACTTTCTAAAAGTGGCATTTCTTAAGCAGTATGTTTAAATCCAACTTCACCAGTAAGGAGGATGTATCATTAGCATTCCAAACATATACACCATGAAAAAGCTGCTCCTCTCTGAACAGGAATTACAGTTTTAAAGTGTATTAAGGAATTTCCAATGCTGGTCTATGAAAGGGGTAGGTCTCACAGTAGTGAAACGCGAAATAGGTTGTTTGTCACTACCAGGACATGCAAAACATAAAAGTACATGTCCTACCTTTTACTTACATAGCACCCTGCCTTTAGGGTGACTAAGGGCACTTCCCTATGGGTGACCTATATGTAATAATAGGAGGGGGTTTAGGTTTGTCAAATAGTTTTTAAATGCCAAGTCGAAGTGGCACTAAACTGCACACACAGGCACTGCAGTGGCAGACCTGAAACAGGTATGAAAGGCTACTTCTGTCCACTTTGAAGAAGTACTGGCCCTGGTCATATGATATACCACTTTACTGGGAACTATGCCAATCACGTATACACTAATGCCATCATGTTTAGGGGATAAGCACATGCACTTATGCACTTGTTAGCAGTGGTAGAGTCCCTAACGCCAACAAAAGGAATCAGCAAAATGTGAAGGCAAAAGGCAAAATGTCCAAGGGAAGACCTTCCCTAGGTATGCACGGTCTAACATATCTCAAACGCTAAGTGCGTATGTCTGTGTGTGCATCTAGTGTGTTTGTGGAGGTGTATATGCATTTGTGTAGAAATGTGCCTAATTCTCCCCTGGACAAATAATAGCATTCTTCATGTAACCTCCACCCAGCCAACCCACTCCCTGCAACACAGTACATAAATTGACACTTTTATTTTTATGTTGCAACGTCTAAAAACTATCTGTAAAGAGAACAGGTCACATTTTTCCCATGAACAACATGCCACACAACTGACCACTTAACTGACTAAGAAATATTTCCCAGTCTCTAAAACTCACAGCAACTGAGCTATATACAATTGAAAAATTATACAACTGGAAAACCCTATTCATATTTTCCTTTTCATAACGTAAATTCTGACCAAGTAAATTTCCCCTGGATGTGTTCTGAAGTGCAGAAAAAACTCAATGCTTGTGTGGCATTAGTGGACTCACTGTTGCCTTGGAATTCATCAACCTACAGTCCATTCAAAACAGTTCTACTTTTAGCCCATAGAAATTGGAGATTAATTGACACTAGAAACGTGTACTTCATTTATAGTGACATTAATCATCAATGTTAAATGCCAAAAACAGCAAAGAAGATGAGTAGTTTCACAAAAGTAACAGATACAGACGTATACATTTAGAACATTGTGACCTGTAATCTTTTGCTTCTTGGGACTTAATGGGTGAACATTGGGCATTCCATCTCATTACAGGAGCAGCAAAGAAAGAAGTGTGTGTTCTGGGTCAAAAAGGTGGACATAGCAACCACTGACCAAGTATCTATCATGGATTAATAGTGCATATTGGACTTTTAAAAAGTACATCTTTAAATAACTTAAACATTCCCTGTTGCAAAAATCTACTGCCAGTTGCAAGGCTTGTCATGATTATATGATTCTCAAAATCAGGAGAGAATGACAGAAAAATCACTCTTCTCGATGAAGTACAATCAAATTGCAGTCTAATTCCCTAATTGCCACATGTGAACAACCACTTGGGTATGTTTGGTCTTGACTCGAGACCAAGGCTCTGGACTGCATGTATCACCAAAGGTTTTTATTTCGATTTTTTGTAGGTAATTGTGCTGAAATATGAATCATTTCACCCCCATTTTCTCAAAACGGATTTAAGCCATGTGAGAGAATTCTCATGAAGTAGGGACCAAAGCACACAACAGATAAGTATTTGAAGTATAAGGAGACTGTGATAAGTAAACAGGCATCAGTCAATAGGTCAAGTTTCTTTTGATCTGTTTATTCATCCAAAATCTTCAGAACATAGAAAATAGCATTTTTTTCAAGACGCAGCCAACACGCGTTTCGTCCATGGGACTTTTACAAGGCTGCATGACTTTTTCGAACTGTCTATGCAGTACGGAGTGATTTACCCTAGGTGGTTGGGTGTTTTGACCATGTGAGCACCACATTTATGGACTGCCTTGTTTCTTTGGAACTACTCACCATATGTTCGGACTTTATTCAACCAAACTTTTATCCATGATGGATAGTGTGGACACCAAAGCATAACCACCACTTTTGTTCTATATGATGTGAGAAAATTCTATTCTCCTGGGGAAACACTATATGAAAGGAATGGAATATTCCATGAGAAATACTTTAAAACCACTTACACATTGGCATTCATTCCTTTATTTCCTACTGTCTCCAGCTCTCTGTTCCTCACTTACCTCCATCTCACTCTTATTCTACAGTTATCATATTCTGCCTCATTTCTCTCTGCCATTCCTTAAGTCATCACGACCTCCTTTTCCCACTCTGTCCATCACTTCGTGAAACATGTAGCTGTGCGATGGTCAGGTTTTCCATGTAAAGGAACATGGTAAACATAACACAATACTGAAGAGCGTGGCTGAGGGCCTTAAAGAGCTACCTTGAAAATCCAATGTTATTGTCATTGGTGCATATCTCCTATTTTTTACAACAAACAAATGATGGACGGAATGCTGACAATGCATACATTCTCCCCCAGTCAAGAGATCTGGGTTAAATCCATCATTCTTTTGCCCACTACACCACCCCAGTTTAGACATGGCCATATGCAAATCAGTCTTGACCCTGTGCCTCATGGGAACAGTCCAGCCCGAACTGCCAAGCCATGTCTTCCCTGGACCAGAATCAAGCATCCTAGGACCAGTTTCTGGCTATCAGCCGTCATCAGCCAGGATAGCTTGACTCCAGTGGCATAGTGAGCACGGGTCCCACGTCTGGGAATACCCATCCCACTTAGGGCGAAAAGCGTTACAACAAACAAATGATGGACGGAATGCTGACAATGCATACATTCTCCCCCAGTCAAGAGATCTGGGTTAAATCCATCGTTCTTTTGCCCACTACACCACCCCAGTTTAGACATGGCCATATGCAAATCAGTCTTGACCCTGTGCCTCATGGGAACAGTCCAGCCCGAACTGCCAAGCCATGTCTTCCCTGGACCGGAATCAAGCATCCTAGGACCGGTTTCTGGCTATCAGCCGTCATCAGCCAGGATAGCTTGACTCCAGTGGCGTAGTGAGCACAGGCCCAGTTCGGGCTGGACTGTTCCCATGAGGCACAGGGTCAAGACTGATTTGCATATGGCCATGTCTGAACTGGGGTGGCGTAGTGGGCAAAAGAACGATGGATTTAACCCAGATCTCTTGACTGGGGGAGAATGTCTGCATTGTCAGCATTCCGTCCATCATTTGTTTGTTGTAACGCTTTTCGCCCTAAGTGGGATGGGTATTCCCAGACGTGGGACCCGTGCTCACTACGCCACTGGAGTCAAGCTATCCTGGCTGATACCCAGAAACCGGTCCTAGGATGCTTGATTCCGGTCCAAGGAAGACATGGCTTGGCAGTTCGGGCTGGACTGTTCCCATGAGGCACAGGGTCAAGACTGATTTGCATATGGCCATGTCTGAACTGGGGTGGCGTAGTGGGCAAAAGAACGATGGATTTAACCCAGATCTCTTGACTGGGGGAGAATGTCTGCATTGTCAGCATTCTGTCCATCATTTGTTTGTTGTAACGCTTATCTCCTATTTTTTGGCATGTTATTATTATTATTATATTTGGCTCTCACTGAGATTCTACGTCTGGTGATTCACTACTATGACATAGCTTCAGTTGTTAACAAAAGCTGTTACCCACTCTAGATACATCAGAAAGACATTACAAGCCGCTCTGGCAGGGCTCTCACTGAGTCAGTCAGTGCAATGCTGGCAGAGCAGAGAGTACAACAGAATGGGAGAAAAGGGAGAAGGAAGGACAGAGGGGGTTGGAAAATAGGAAGGAGAGGCCATGTTATTTATGGCTTCCCATTACTCCTCTGGCCCTGCATTTGAAAGCAGGGACAAAGAATATTGCAAGCCATTCATAACATAAAATTATAGATGGGATAAAAAGTAAATTACAGGGGGAAAGGACCAAATCATGTAATGACTGCCCCATTAATCTTCTGCCACTGCATAGCAGTTGAAAGCAGGAGCACATGATTTTAGGGGCATAAATGAAAGATGAGTAAAAAACGATTTACTGAGGTTACTGAGTGACATCATAGACATCATAGCCTCCAATTTTGAAAAAAAACACGTTCATGAAATTCATAACTTTTAATTGGAAACCCCTTGAACCACTTTCATTTATTAACCCAGTGTAATTTGGACTGTGCAAGCAGCACAGACAAATTGGGGGGACTTAATGAATACTGTTTGTACGAGAATCACTGTGAAAGTACCTTGTTGAATTAGAGGTGAATAGACTCTGATCCCTGTAAGATGTTGCTGTTCTCCCTTCTTGAGCAGATTTGGAAAAGGCGACAGTAGTGCAGGCAACACAGTTGTTGACCTAGGTGTGAAGAGAATGCCGAGGCTGAAGGGCAAGGACGTCATACGTGCCCTCATGACATGTGCGGCACGCCTTCGGCCAGTCCTGGCTTGTTGGGCAATGCCAACTTGCATTCTGGAACTGATGTCAATTTTTCACACAGTAAGGGGCAGATTTACAAGCCCCTTGCAACACTTTTACGCCGCCGTTGCGTCATTTATGTGACGCAGCGGCGGTGTAAACCATGCGCCACGTTGCGACTTATTTACAACGTGACGCTTCTAGGTAGATGCGTCACGTTGTAAAGCACTGCACCACATGAAACCTGCGTCAGGTTTCATGTGGGCGTTCCGTCGCAGTGTGGGCGTTCCGACGGAGGAAAGCCTCGGAAAAGTGGCGTAGATTTCACACAGTCACTTTTCCGACGCCGCTGCGTCAAAACCTTGCGCCTGCTTGAAGCAGGCGTAAGGCGTGATGCACCATGTTGGAGATAGGCCCGGTTGGAACAGTGCTGGAGTTGCGTCGTGCCCGTGACATGTCTTTCGCACTGCGCCAACCTTACGCCGGCAGATACTTCACGCATCTGCCTTCCTGTGTGCCACAGCGCGCCACATTGCAAATGCAGCACATCCATGGTGGCGCAGGGGTAGTTTTGCGTGACGCATCTTTCTTGGCGCATCCCTGCTAATTTGCAGGGATGCACCAGAAGTTGTAAATCTGCCGCTAAGTATCCAGCCGCCAAGTTTTCAGGTTTCATATGTGTGACATTCACAGTTTGTGAAAGGACATAAGGACGTTTTAAGAAACCTTAAAGGACTGAGAAGCTAACAACATAATATATGAAAAATAACATGCACAGAGAGGTGGTTGACAAGTATAAAAGAACTCTGCAGAGGGTGCATATTACAAGCACTTTTTGCGACATTCCTGGCCTTTTAATCCCCCATTGAGTTTCATTCTGGTACACACAGTTTTACTTTTGGGATGTTAAAAGCATAACAATTATTTAAAGTGATGTGTACTGAAAAGCTAGGACTGGCAGAAAATCTGGCTATTGTCAGGAGCCCGCTTCAAATAGCTGAAGCAGAATGTGTAGCTATTCTATCCTTGAGTGACTCCTCGCTCTCCTTGGCTTTCATCTGATGTGGTATCATTAAAGCTCCAAGCAGGGCGCTGGGACTATGAAATCACTGCCTGTATGTGTCCTAATTATCCCACCATGAGTCTACAACTCACATTTGAAACAACTTTATCATTTAAAAAACATAATCAGACTTCTAGCCAGCCACTTTGAATCATTCTAGGTAAGTGTAATAAATGTTTCATTACCGGACCTTCATCTCAGACTGCACTCCTTCATATATGTTTTTTCAGTCTGTGCTTTAGAGTTGGTCTTAACTCTTTCGAAACGTGTGCATATAATATTTTTTGAATGGTGCAGTTTTGCCGCCGCTGTAATTTAGTCTTTCCTTTGTATATTGTACTGCTGCTGGATTGAGAAGAAAGTGTTTGTTAGCAGACAATGCAGAAATAGATTTAGGCCCTCTTTATGAATGGACTGGTATTTTGATACAATAATTAGCGCATGGATAAAATCCTAACTATGCCATATTCCGAGTTCGGGGTGGGAATAACGTGGATTTTAGTGCTTATTGTGCCAAAATATACATGCTGCATTGAAAACCGGGACTTTTCGCATTTTACCTACCAAAAGTTAATGAATGGTACGTTCTTTATTGCACATGGTAATTGCTGGGTGCAATAAACGTTGTACCCCTTATAATTGTGATTCCTGGGCAAACAAAAGTTTGTGAATGAACTTCAAGTTAATGGACCGCTTGTATGAGGACTTTAGTGTCTTTAAGCTTCTCTGGCATTTCATGTAGCAAATGATTTACACAGGCACTGCCTGCATATTAGAGTTAAACACATCGTTCCTGATTCTGACTCTCACTGAGGTAAATATAGACAGGCAGCATTCCCGCTCGCTTCCTAAAATAGATTGGCCCTCCATCTTTCCTATTGTGTCCTGTTGCTGCCCAACCGAACCCACCCCTACACACATCTGTAGCTCGTCATCTCCACCCTATCTTATCAGCCCTAATGGTTATATTACCTACCTCTTTCCCTCAGTCACTTTCCTGCTGCCCCTCCTCTGCCCTTCCATTTTCGTCCCAAGCGAGACAGATTGGTTTTTGCCAATGCTTGTTTGTACTGCACATGAATGTCTTTTAACTAGATCCACACTACACACATTTATACACACATTCTTTATCACACATACAAACATGAACAACCTGTTTATTGTTCCGTGGGCACTATTCATGACCAGTGCTACTGAGACTGGGTATTAACCATGTGCACAACCGTTAATAACAAAGCATATAATGAAAAAAGAACAAGAAGCTATACTTATTCAACACCCACATACTCTGCTCCCACTGCATGGGGATATCCATACAAATAAGTAAACAGAGGAGAGACACCCTCAATATTTCACTAACCACACAAAATAAGTGAAAAATCTTGGGAATTTCTGTGGCAGTGTCTCCAACATGGCCTATTGTAGCATTTAAGGGCCCGATTACGGGTTTGGCGGTTTTACCACCATACCGATGCATCTGAGGTCCCAAAAAGACCGCTGAGCCGGCAGTCTTCCGTCTGCCGTATTACGATACATTAACCCTGAACCGCCAACCGCTGCCATTGGAGTGGTTCCCCCCTGGGCCGTGGCAGGCTGCAATGTTGGCGATTTGTATTCTGACGGCATCAGAGCCGAAGTTTCCCGCTGACCAGATTACAATAACTTAGTTGCACTGGCGGTCTCCTAGTGGCAGCTCCCCAATTACGGTAGGCCGCTGCGGTACTCTGTCAGCAAAATACCACAAGAGTGCCCATTGAATGGATTCAAAACTGCACAGCTGTTATCCATTGGCCAAGTGGACACACCTGCAAATCACACTATCAAACACACCACATCCCAGACAATGATTCCATGATTCCTTGCTTCTACACAGCAGCACAGCAACTCAGAGAAGCCATTTGTGTCATATAAGGCTTCCTTTTTTTCGCTATCCCATTTAACACTCTACTTATATCCCTGTGTTTTTTGTTAGTCACTGTCACTAACGTGAATTTCTAGTTATGTCATATCAAAAAATCCACGTTTACTAGAGACTGAGTTGTCAGTCATGGTGGATAAAATCATAAGAGTCGAGCCACAGTTGTTAGCAGCCCAAGTCCAACATACTCCTCTCAGTTGGAAAATTGAAATGTGGACCAGGCTAGTCAACAAAGTGAATGTTGTAGGTACCAAACTGCACACAAAGGAGGAAATTAGGAATATAGTGGCATGACATGGGGACGAAGGTCTGTAACCTGGCTTCCAAGCATCACCTGGAGGCCCAGAAGACTGGTGGGGGTCTTCCCAGCTCCCAATTACAACTCTTTCTCTGGGAGGAGATGTTCTATGCCATCCTGTGGGTTAGACAGGAATAACTGAGGTGAAGTCTAATAAGTTACACCTCACTAACTGTCACAACACTTCAATGTCCTGTTTGCTCTCATCTTTTGTTATTGTGTTCTTTATCTACTTTCCTAACATGCAATACTTAAAGTATTAGAGATGTTTGATTGTCAGTTTCAATTATTTTATATAAGATCACATATAAGATCACATTTATCAATCTCCATTATAAGCCACATGTTGCAATGCTGTCTGTAAGTGTGTAACTATGAAATCATCATCCCATGACCCATGATTTGTGTCAATATGTAAATGTATGATCCAAACCAACTGTATTTTGGCAACAGGTATGTTACACTAACCAGTTGTCAAATGTTGGCAAGTCGAGATTGAAATGACTACAACTACCTTGAGGCACTGGTTCTCTAACTCAAAACTAGATGCAATAGTGAGCTTGCCCATTTTAATTTCTGTCAAATGTTACAGCTGATTTCCACTTCTCATGGACTTCACCATTTGTCGCGTGTTGGCAAGCAGAGTTTGAAATTACTACAACTACTACGAAGCCCTGTTTCTCTAACTCAAAACTAGATGCAATAGTGAGTTTGCCATTTTCATTTGTCTGACATGTAATAACTGGTTTCCACTTGTTATGGACTGAGCAATCTACATACAATGCTCTACTCAGAGACATTTCTGCCTACTTAGCTTGATGTACTGGTCTCCTCAAATGAAACTATTGATGGCATGAGTGGCATCATTCCAAGTTTGTACCTCAAATAATTGTGTAGCATTAAGGTAAATTAGCTGATTAGAAGTGGCAGGTAAACCCATTGTCTCTGTACTGCTCACTTGATGACTAATTCTAAATATACAACCAAGTTGTATTGTACACAACCAGGGCTTTGAGTGGTCAAATACATGTTACTTCTCCACTATGTTGACTTAAATGTTTGGGAAATGTTTGTTCATTCCTAAATCCAAAATGCAACATATCAGCACATCTAATGAGCAGCTCAATTCTAGTAAATATATTGAATGTCTGCAAATGTCTTGATAATAATTTCTTTTCCAATGAAATATATCACAACAGTACTCTCTAGCTATTTTGTTTTTCCTGAGCCTGTACTTACTGTGACACAAAACATTTGGATGTAGATACCACAATACCACCAGTAACAATGTTCTGTATTTCTCAACAGGCTGATCTGGCACAGCCCCTGGGAAGAGCCGAACAGACTCCCACTCCAACCCCGGATGAAGCCCTCAGTGATGAAAACACTCCTAGGGATGTGGACGTGGATGACATTCCTAGCACATCTGGTCAGCCTGGGCAGATGGCAACAGTTAGTCTCACTGTGCGCACACCAGCACCTCCCACCCAGCTGCAACACCTCAGCCAACCCAAGTCCCCCAACCTGTGTACCTAGCATAGTCAGTAACATCTTGTCCCCCCCAGTCCTGGATCCTGAGGTGACAATCACCAACCCAGTCACTGAGGAACCAGGAACCAGTGGGAAGGTGCAGCCTGGCCCGAAGGCACAGGCCTGTGGGGGTAGGGGTTGTGGGATGGTAACTGTGGTCCCACTGAGTGAGGCCACTGGGACCACGCTCACACAGGCTACTTTCAACCAAGTCTTGGGAGCCTCTCGCAAGTTCCAAGACATGATGGGCTAGGTAATAATGGACATCTGGGAGATGAAACAGCTATAGAGGGACATACACCAGGAGCTAACCACTCACAACACCAACATGGGTCAGCTCATTTGAGTGCTGCAAGAAATTAACACCATCCTCTGCAGGGCTTTTCCACCACCATCTACCTCTTTCTGTGGTTCAAATACATTTAGCCCATCTACATCTGCAGTAGTCACAGGAAGGAAGGCTTTGTCAGAGGAAGACCCATCAGCAGGCACCTCTCTCTCAGCAGCTGCAGATCCCTCCCTTCCCTTCAGGGGGAGCGTCCACCTCCACCCAGAAATCCAGGAGGTGAGGATGGCAAGACGTCCACCCACTCCAGTAAGGAACATCATACTTAATTTCCTCGGGGGGCGTGGCTTAACACGCGATGCGGACGGACGTGCCCGGGTAGAGCTCCCGACTGAGCTCCCCTACCCCGGGTCGATTCTCCGACACAAATCATCCGAAACTGCCGGCGGACCTGTCTTGAGCCCCGGTGCACGTTCCGGCTGCCTCCGGTGAAGATCGGCGGTAAGACTCCGCACCGACCCCAGACGCGAGGTTGAGGCCGACTTGGCAGCGACGCCGCTGGAGACCCCGGCGACGCAAGTCCGCGGCTTCCGGCGGCCTACTAGGCCCTGAGCTGCGGCCTCCAGGGGGAAAGTTGCGGCAATACGCAGCAGCCCGCGACCCTAACGGAGCGGCCCCCCACAAGGCTGGGGCTGAACTCGGAGCGATCTGGGAACCCCCCCCCCGCCCCCGGAGATACAATCGGGGGCGGTGGCATGCTGAAGGCGGCCCTGGGGAACCACGTGGGAGGAGAATCGGACGCCTGGCCTGCATGAGAGTTACCTGCCTGGGGTCCCGAGGTCGGCGGAGCAGCGCCTGGGTGAAGACAGTGCCTATCCGCTCCCACACTGCCGATAATGTCCCCCAGACGCCACTAGGGCTGACTCGCCTCCTGAAGGAGAGGACTACTCCCGCAGACATTGTAACCTAGGGGCGCATGAGGGGAAACTGTGACTCCCCTCCCGCTCCGAAACGGCTTACCATGAGCCCCCTTCCTGGAGAACACTGTGACCTGGGGACGGACTTACACCGGACAGGGGCAACACCACTGATGGATATGGCTACCATTATCACCGCTACCCGCCGGCGCCATGGGATCTGACGACGTGACTGGCTGAACCCCATAGACCTTTGTAGCGCAGAACCTGCGCCTCCAGACACCGCGGGGGGTAAACAAATCCACAGAGAGGGCAAGAGACGCTGATGTGACTGCACAGCCTGGCGGGGAACACCTGGCGTCCGCCCGACCGACATCAAGCCCCTCACTACCTGGCACCTCTAGAGCCACGACAACCAGGGCACACTACATGAGACCCGGTGGCCCACAGCTGCAGAACCTAGAAACGCACTGGGATACGCGTGTGGGACACCCCTCTCCCTGGAGGCGACCTACGGCCCACAACGACAGCCTCGACGTCACAGGGGTGATTCACCACGCGGGACGGACCCCCACCCCCCCGAGACAGGAGGGAATACCTCGCAAGCACCACCAACCCCATGTCTGGAGGGGTGAGAACACACATCGGATCAGGGAACGCGTCAACAAAAGGAAAGCAAGCAAAAGCGACGCCCAAGATGGATGCTGAACAAGTGGCGTCGAAGCTGGACAGCGTCCTAGCAGCCATGGAAAGGATGGAAGAATCCCTCCAACAGACACGCACCTCCCTGGAGACCAGAATAGATGGCATGGCAATAGACCTAACCCACCTCAGGGCCGACCACAAGAAGCTACAAGATCGCACCAAGGCGCTGGAAGACACAATGGCAGCCGTTGAACCAAAGGCGACACAGACAGACAAACAAGTACAAGACCTCCTAACCAGAGTGGAATTTTTGGAAGGCCGAGCCGAGGACGCGGAGGGTTGGGCGCGAAGAAACAACATCCCCCTAGTGGGCATTCCGGAGAAATGGGAAGGGATGGATCCGGCTCGCCGTGTGGAGGACTGGCTAAGAGAACTGCTGCCAGAAGACGTGCTCTCCCCCTACTTCGTGGTGGAGAGAGCCCACCGAGTGCCCACTAGACCGCTCCCCCCTGGCTCTAACCCCAGACCGTTCGTCCTTCGTGTCCTCAACTACAGGGATCGCGATGCCATACTGCGCGAAGCCAGGAAACTAGGGGAAATCAACATAGACAACGCCCCGGTGATGTTCTTTCCGGACTATACTGTGCAAGTACAGAGACAGAGGCACTCCTTCCTGGCAGTGAAGAGACGACTGCGCAATGCAGACCTCAAGTACTCGCTACTTTTCCCTGCCAAACTGAGAGTGGTAGCACGAGACAAGACACACTTCTTTGCGAGCCCTGAGGAAGTGGAGGCCTGGCTAGATGGAGGAATGCCCGAGGCGCCGAGAAGAGTGCTGGGAACTACCACCACAGAGCGGACCCGAGGACCAAGAAGACGACGCCGCCGCAAGTCGCCCACGCCTCCACTGGCCAGAGATGCGACGATTCACTCCCCATCGGTGGACCTAATTCAGCACGAACAGCGAGCTGCCCTACGCAAAGTAGCAGAAATCAGTAATTCCCCGACGCAATCACTTTATCCGGGCGCTAGCCCTGCCGTGTCCTTGACGGACGATGAGGCGATCTATGGTATCCCGGATACCCATCGCTCTGGGGACCCCCCGGACGTCACGCCGCAAACAGTGGATCTCTTTGGCTGACTAGAACCAGGCTGCGGCCCGCCCCCTGAAGCACGGTACAGACCTACCTACGCTCCTGGCTAGTTACCTCACCCCCCATTGGGAGAATCATGGATCTACCTGCGTCCAGACCATCTCCGCTCCAAGAACTCGAGGAAGGAGCCGGACACTGTGACTACATTTTCTGTTTGTAGACACGAGACTCAGTCACCCACAGCACAGACACGAACACCTGACCTATGATGATACCCCAACGATCTGATGTCACAAGAGACGCTCGGAGAGGAGTATGTCCCCCAGATACCCTTGCCCACGCCTGGTTGACACCCGGGTAAGCCACTGACGTGGCACTGAGCGGCAGACACTGAGCATCCGCCAGACAGCAGCGGCCTCCACACCTCACCCGGGAGGGACGCCGAGCTCTCAAAAGACTACACCGTTTTGTTTACTGTTAAAATATAAACCACAAGATACCCCCTAAGATTGTATAGTTTACGAGCTCACTCGAGCGTTTGGACGGCGACATGTTGTACAGCCGACCTTTTGGCATTTTTGACTTTGTTGCCATGTTGAGGCTATATGTTTTCCCTTTCTTCCCTATCCCCATGTACTGCTGGAGATCATGGCACTGCGCACAAGGCACCAACAATAACTTTGCGGTGGGGGCGAAGCGCTGGACTTGGGGGAACACTGTGCTGGGCGTTCCACCTTGGGAGGCAGCGGGGGACGCTCACACACATGACTGTTATGGCTAGTGTACAAATATGCACCTGGAACGTCAGGGGAATGCACACACCGGCTAGACGCTACCACATTTACTCATATTTAAAGCGACATAAAATCAGCATAGCGCTACTCCAAGAAACACACTTAAACAGGGGTGAGGCACGGGCGCTGCACCGCAGATGGCGAGGGCAACTGTATGCCACGGACTATTCCTCATACGCTCGCGGAGCACTGATATGGATCCGCCCTGGGACCCCTTGGGAGGTCACAGATGTTGCAATAGAGCGGGAGGGCAGATTTGCCGCTGCACAAGGTAGGCTAGATGGACAGCAAATTGCACTAGTGTCCCTATATTCCCCCAACGTCGATCAGGGCGGCTTCCTGGCGCGTCTTTCAGCGACTATGGCGCCTTGGCATGCAACCTTGTGGATACTGGGGGGCGACTATAATTTCACACTGGATACAACACTGGATCGCTCCTCCCCACCCCCAGCTAACGCCTCCACACGGGGAGCCACGAAAGCACTGCTGGAGTGGGCCACACAGTGGGACCTGCAAGATGTTTGGAGAATACGCAACCCGGGGACGCGGGTATATTCCTACTACTCAGGCGCACATGGCTTGCACGTCCGCCTGGACAGGTTCATGGCGTCTACTGGCCTTCTACCCCACGTAATAGATACACATTACATGGGCCGCACGCACTCAGACCACAACCCACATGTTTTGTCCATATCCTGGGAACAACCGCACCCCCCTGTGCCCACATGGCGCCTGCAACCTGCATTGCTACTGGACGCGACTTTCCGCGACTCCCTACTCATGCGTGCTGCACAGTACTTTGAAGACAATGCAGGCACGGCGTCCTCCCCTCAGGTGGAATGGGACGCCTTCAAGGTGGTGCACCGAGGGCACTGTTTGAGAACACAGGGCCACATGAGACACCAACTGGAGAGTGACCTAACTAGGTTGGAGTCTGACTTGCTCGCCAGGGAGGAGGGGGCTATAGAAGGTGATGAGGACCCGTTACACGACGCCCACACAGAACATGCGCACTTATTAGAGCGACTCCGAAACGTCAACTATGCTGCACACTCAGCGAGAACACACCACCTAAGCGACAGACCCGGCAAACTTTTAGCCTGGCTGATTTCCCGAGAAGCCCGTTCAGCCCCAGTGGCAGCCATACGGACAGACGGAGGGGAACTAGTATACACACAACGTTGCATACACGACGCCTTCATCGCCCACTATGAGGCATTGTATCGCTCCCGCCTCCCAGTCCCCCACCCTGATATTGCTGGCTACCTCTCCCCCCTGCAAATGCCACAACTTACTATCGCACAGCAGGATGAACTGGGAGCCTCACTCGCACCGGACGAGCTCCGAGAAGCAATATTTAACCTATCTAATGGCAAATCCCCAGGCCCGGACGGGCTGCCAGCTGAGCTTTACAAGGCTGGCTCGGATATTCTCGTCCCAGAACTTCTGAAAATGTACAGCGCGGTGGAGGAAGACGCCACTTTACCCCCAACGTTAAACGAGGCCACTCTGGTCTCTATCCTCAAACCTGACAAAGATAGCACACGGATGGGCTCTTATCGCCCCCTGGCGCTGCTAAACACGGATTACAAGATACTGGCCTCCGCATTAGCCCGGAGGCTGGCCCCCCAAGTGCCCCACCTGGTACACCAAAATGGCTTTGTCCCTACACGCCACACTTCTCACAATATCCAACGCCTCTTTCGGGTGCAGGAGTACGCTACTCAGCAATGGCCCAGAGCGGGATGCCTGATATTGGACCTGGAGAAGGCCTTTGACTCGGTCGTGTGGCCGTACCTGAGAGCAGTTACGGAGAAGTACCAACTAGGGGGAGGGTACGAAGCCATGGTCGACCTGCTTTATGACAGACCGACAGTCCGAGTCCGCACGGGCCAGCTCCTTTCAGATGCCATCCGGGTCCGCAGAGGCACTAGACAAGGCTGCCCACTGTCGCCATTGTTGTTTTCCCTGGCCATGGAACCCCTGGCCGCGACTCTCAGTGCACATGGACCGGAATGGGGAATCCCATTAGCGGACGGCTTGCATGCGGTGTCACTGTACGCGGGCAACCTATTACTATACGTCAGAGATATAACTGACATCCCCGCCTCCCTTACTGACATTTTCCGCACCTTTGAGGACGTGTCGGGCCTGAGAGTCAATTGGTCCAAATCAGGGGCCTACCCCTTTAGCCCGGACACGCCTGAATGTGACATCCGTCTGGGCGGGGACAAGCTGCAGTGGTACCCCACTACCTTTCGCTACTTGAGGATACGAATATACAGACATCTTGGAGGGGAACATCCTCCGAACAATAGCTTCCATCCGAGCGCAGATCGGCTTCTGGAACACCCTACCCCTCAATGTGCCTAGCCGCATTGCGCTGACTAAGATGATTGTGCTGCCTAGACTACTCTACTATTTTGCAAACATACCCACGTATGTTCCCACCAAGCTATTCCGCGATCTAGAGGTGCTGCTGCGCAGTCTCATCTGGAATAAGGGGAGACCACGAGTGGCGCTGACCAAACTATACATGCCCACAGACTCGGGAGGCTTGGCAGTCCCTAACATGGAGCTATACTACCTCTCGGCGCAGATGCAATGGGTGGCGGGATGGCTGAGCGGCAAGCACCTCGAGGATACCGCCTCGAACACAGCTGCCTGGACACGAACGCATATTAACACGCTGTTCCATCCGATCACCCGCACTCAATGCCCCTCCCAGATATACCTGGCGGTAGCGCGCAGGTGTTTCCTGCGGTGCCTTCGTCTCACACGAGCAACTGCCCATATGCCCCGATCTTACCACTTTTAGGCACACCTGGCCCGACGGGACCGCTTACTGAAGCCCACTTGACTAGCTGGGAGCGTGCAGGGGTGGACACGCTGAGTGACCTATACGCAGATGGTGAATTGCTCACCTTCACAAACCTGACTGATAGCACAGCTCTCCCGACGGGGCAGTTCCTACTGCACGCGTCCCTCTTGTGCACGCTTACCACTTCCTGGGGCGACATCACAGAAGAACTCTCGATGCACTGCTTTATACAATACCTGCACGTCATGGGCAATGGCTCGCACATCATACACTGGCTAGCGCAAGCTCTACAGGCACACTCGCAACCATCCACACTACCGCTGAGAGAACAATGGGCGACAGACAGGGGAAGAGATTGGACAGATAACGAATGGGCATTGATCCTGGCTGGCCCGACCAACATCCCACGTAATCCCCGCTTCAAAATTATACAATACTACATATTGCACCGTGCATACCTCACGCCCGGCAAGATAAATAGATACTTCTCACTAACGGACGCAGCTTGCCAGCGCTGCTCGCTACCGGGAGCAGACCTCCTACACATGCTGTGGCACTGCCCTGATATACGGGCATATTGGGACGAAATATTGACACTACTCGTGCGCGACACTGACGAGCAACTGCCACACACATGGGAGACATGCATATTAGGATTGTATAAGCGCACAAACAACAACAAAGTGCAGGCATGCTTCTGGGACATGGGACTCATAACGGCCAAGCGCTTGCTCACTAGACACTGGAAAGCCTCCTTCATCAACTGGGCACAAGCAGAGAGCACGGTGCTCCTTCGGGAGGAAACCGCTGGACTCCGGAAATTCCCCATCGCCCAGCTTTGGGATGACCTCCTTAAAACATTTCAGATGGCCTGCCAGGAACAAGGGATAACCTGAGACTATAGATCTAACCGATCTCTTGATGTCAGTCAGAGACGGCTCTAATGCTGCAGCGGAGCTAACTCCCTCCCCCCCACTCGCCTCTGGTGGCCTCTGCTCCCGCCCTAACTGAGACCGACACCAGAGATACATCACCATGCGGATATAACACACCAAACGAACGCTGCTGCCGCGATCTGACGCTACTCACACATCAACTAGCTGGGAACACAAACGAGAAGGCATAACCACCTCGCCCCACTCTGCCCTTCTCCCCCCAACGTAGCAGAGCACCCTGCGCACCAAGAAAATAAGTGCGGGCATCGACGCTTTGGATTCACAACCTGACTGGGGGTTCCTCCCCCCCCTCCCGTCCGCTGCTTCCCGCGCACAGTGCACAGCCCCGCCGTGCCCCACTGGACGGCTGCTGACCCTTCGCTGCAGCACCTGAAGATCTCCCCCCACTCCCCTTGACCCCACCTGAATTTACAACCCTAACCTCTACTCCCCCTACTGCCATGCAAGCGTAGGGAACAGTTTGTTTACTGGTCAAGTTCCCTGGCCGGACTCCTATCTTAACTCAGATAACAGATGATGGGCGCATCGTCTGGACTCCCCGAAGCGATACCCTATTAAACACACACCGCTCTCTGGCAGCAGAGATGCGATGGCATACGCGCCCTACAAGGGATGGGTACATCCAGTGCTCTCAGTGAGACCTTGACAAGGGCACATTGAGTTGAATGCTGGACATAAGCCCGATAACCAGCGGCTTCAGGGGTGTAGCGATGGGGGGACAGATGTGCGCCACGCAGCCCGCACATGGACCCTAACTATAAAGCTGTAGACTAGACTCGCCGAACTTAAGCGTTAGCTTCTATGCTTCAGTGAGCTATACCGCAACACTACTGCCACGCTCCGGCAAGCATTGCGAACACGACGCTGACACTGCGCCGCCCGGGGACCCCCACGCTAATGATTAACCACGGCGATTTGCGCAACTCTCAATAAGGGCTTGGGTGACGACCGCAATGGCCACAATGCTAGCTGGAATACTGCGTTATCTCTGTTACCGACACTAAAAAAAAAAAAAAAAAGGAAAAACATAGACCTGTCATTTATTAAGATAATTACCTAATGACTGTAACAATACCACCATGTACAACGCCGCCGGACCCCCGGGTTACCGGCTGAATGGCTGTGTCATATTATCTGGAAACATCTGCTTAATGTCTAATCGATTAGCCACCATGGATGGTGAATGTATACTGTATGATGACACAGCTGTGAACAATAAAGGTCTTCCAAAAACAAAAAACAAAAAAAAACAAAAATCATACTTAATTTCCTCGAGGTTGAGCAACACATTAACTTTGTGGACTATTTCTGGACACGTTTTCCTTTCTGATGGGAGTAGTATTTTGAACTTTGGACTTCAAACAATTTGGCATCCACAACTATGGTTTCATCCACTATGACTGACTTATTCGCTTTTGTTTTTCCCTGTTTGGTTTTGCACAATGTTTTTTTTCTCCTTGTTCACTTCAGTAAATACATAAGTCACACACTCATTGCTTGCTGTAGTATCTCTCACATCTAGCATTGTATATATGTACTGCCATGTGAACTTCACAATGCCCAAACTAGCTACTTGTGTAAGCATGGATGTGTTGCATGTATACAGTGTTTAGCTGAGGATCACAACCATGTTACACCAACACATAAATATGAGTGTCTGCTATAATAACATCTTTATTCCATTTTTCCAATAATAGTCTGTCGTGATACATAGCAGAAACATAGCACATCATGCATGACTCAAACATTCTTTGTCAGTGATCATATTTTCAGGTGTAGTCCTTAACAATATAGGAGGGGATACATCAGACAAGTTCCTATTGAATAGACAAAATAACATTGATCCATGTCATTATCTGGAGCCATTTCCTCTAGCTTACAAAAGGAATACCACATCATATAAACTAATGAACAGACACATGGCACTACAACAGTTTCTGATTACAGGGTCACTCCAATCCAGTGTTGCACCATCTGGTGGAATGTCACAAAGCAATGTCAGTGAAGTACCATAATTACTTTGACCTACAATGACGAGACAAATCAACAGCTACATACAGTTTCTATATAATGAGGATTTAGCCAATGTAAAGGAAACTAGCATAATTTGGGCCCACAAGAACATTTTGTTGGAGCACATGATGCCACACCTATTGTATTAGAACCACCACATGACAAGGGACAAGTCCAATGGATTCCTCATTGCCTCCATCCTATCGCTGTCTTGGTATAGGATTTGTACACCCAAGGTCTGTGACAGTCATTCCCAGGAACAACCCATGTTCACTTCGTATATCCAAACAGCATCATATACCAGCTTATGTCACAAGTCTGAAATGTCCAAATGAAGATGACATGGTGAAGGTACCTAAAAAGAAACCAAAACAATAAGATAAGCTTTGAAACCATACATAGGACACAATTCACATAGTCAACTTCTGTAGTACACAGTCCCTGACAAAAATCTAGGCTAAACTTAGCAACAACAACAAAGTGAGCATATGTCAAAACCTTCCTCCACAAACACCTTCCACCAGACTTTGCCAAAGCTTTAGCTTCCTAATAACTTCTGTAAACATACTCCTCATATCATCACAGCAAGAGTTGCTTTAATATTCAAAATAATGACATCTCACAACATACTTACACTCATGAGAAGAAGTTGTAACTGAGAGATTTGACGCATGTTAGCTAATTCCTCTTCAACACTTTCATCTTCATTTGGCATTTCAGGATCTTCACCTGGTGGCACTTTATGGTCTCCATTTTCTGCAATATAAGTGATGTTCCATCACAGGGCAATGTTGTAGAGCATACAGCAGGCCACAGTGATTTGACAAACATTCCCGGGTGAGTAGAGGAATGCTCCCCCAGTCTTGTCCAGACATTTGAATCCGGCCTTCAGGAGCCCAAAAGCCAACTTCACTGGCCACCGTGTTCTTTCATGGGCCTCATTGAAGCGGACTTTCCCTGGCGTAGTAGGATTCCCTCAGCAGTGCCAACAACCTTGGACGGCTGGGATACACTGAGTCTACTAGATGGATAACAGACATGGCTGCAACAATAAGTTACACACTTTCTGATCATACTACCTGACGTCATCCACACAAAGTTATGACAGATCATTCCTACCAACAAGCTAGGCCCTCTCCGGTCGTAGTGATGACATCAGCTAGGGTATGGTGCTGTTCTGCAGTATGAAGGAAGCATGGGTTGATCCTGGGAATCGGGCACAGACGTTTGAGATGTACAAATCTGGTAAGCAGGCAACTTTGACGTTGATAGAATGGAAGTGCCTCCTTTTCCGATAAATGTGTACCCTGGCTTGCGGTGGCACTAAAGTAATGTGGGTGCCATCAATGGCTCCAACCACATGTGGGATGCGACCAAATCCATATTAATCCCCCTTCACGTTGGCTAGATCCTCACGTCTGAGGAACTGGATGTAGCTGTCAATGTGTTTCATTTTTACTGAAAGCACGTCTTGTAGTACACCACTGAAGATTGGTTGTGACATTCATTAGTCAGCTCAAGCAGCAACAGGACGTCCCCGACTGCTCGGCTTCAGGCACCCATTTAATGCCTTATCGCCTCCTCTAAGAAATTGTAACTGCCCAGGCGGATCTAAGCACTGCCCAGCTGCCCAACATAACATTTGATTGTTTCACAATTAACTCATTTGGCTTTTAATTAACATTGCCTACGTGAAGCCCCTGACTCCTACCTTGGAGCATTTCACTTGGAACTACCCAAACAATATTGGGCTTTTTATTATAAATACAACTACCTCACTATTGTCCTGAAGATGAACCCCAATAATTGGGTTTGAAACGCCATTGACCACCCCACAACGTGAACTCCACATAATATGTATAAATCATCAATGGAGTTCTATTGTATTGTTGTCAATGTGATGTCTTTTTAAAATCCACTATCACTATTGCACACCACGCTTTCTTTTATTATGTGAGCACCCTTATTTGTTTTTCTCAAATAAAACTCTGTCATCTCTTGACCTACATGACCCTTGACTGACTCTGTCTCTTGCTCCCTTTTTGAATTAATTTCATTTATAAAAAAAACAGTGCCCTTCTCTGGGTCACCCCTTTTGTTTTTGGACCTTTTAGGCTACACTAGAACCATTGTTCTTTAAATATACCACCAGATATAGCCACAGTGTAGTAGAAGGAACCTGTGGCCATAATATGCAGTACTGCCATAAGTCTTAGTGTTTTGAGGAAGGAGATCAGACTCCAACTGATGACATAAATCCTGTATTATTAGTCTATATAAACAAAAATTCTTGATGACAAGCCTTTCTTCCATGGCCTCAATGCCTGGAAATGGGTGGTACACTGGAGGCTGCCATCTCGTCCCTCTCCCAGGGTACCTATGCGAGGAGTGGAAACTATTTTGAACACTGGTCACAGTGTCCAGAGTAACATGTACATTGAGTAAGCCAAAAGTAATGTGAGAAAACATAACTGGTTCAGAAAGCCTAATATATAATTCACTTAGCAACCAACATCCACCTATAATCGCCATTGTGATCTTAACGTATGTCTGTAACAGAAATGTACACATCATATAGGCAAAAATGTATCATGAGCACCTTAATATTGTAAACTTTGAATTGTACTCCTGAAATACCATCACCTTCGGTATACAGTGCACTGCGGTAATATAGCATTTATGCACAGTAGTGCACTACATTGATGTTTGTGTAAAGCAAATTATAAAGCCATGGAGTAATACATCATGTAAACATGTTACAACACATATGTAGTGGTGGTGACACATTTAACAGTCACCAATACTGTAGTTCCAACCACAAAAATGGCAGATGCCTGACCTCGTATATAGTAGGCCTGGGCGTAGTTCGCGAAGTAGCACTTCGCGAAGCTACGCAAAGTGAAGTTCGCACTACGCGAGCTACGCGTAGCACTTCGCGAACTGCGTAGTACCTTGTTCGCACTGTGCCAGATGTCGTTTTCAATGATTGCACAGTGCGGACAAGCAAACGGCACTGTGCAATGATTGAAAATGGCATCTTGCACAGTGCGAGCTGTAGTTTTCTGCTGCTCGAGTAGATTTTTACTCGAGCTTCAGCTTTCTCAACGCGAACTGGTAGTTTCTCATCGCGAGCGGTCGCGAGCATACGCGACCACTCGCAATGAGAAACCTGACCTCCTCGCGTTGGGAATCTCGCCGGGAGGTTTATTTTCCATGCTCGCGATCGCCAACTTGAAGTTGCTGATCGCGAACAAGGAAAAAGTCTCGCCGGGATGTCATTTTGCTTGCTCGCGGTTGCCAACTTGACGTTGAGGACCGCGAGCAAGCAAAAAATGACCGCAGCACTATGCAACACTACGCTACGCGTGTTCGCACTGTGCTACGTGCAGTTCGCGTAGTGCGAAGTAGCGCGAACTTCGCAAACTACGCGAGCGTAGCGTAGTGCTTCGCCCAGGCTTAGTATATAGGACATTCTGAACCTTCCACCGCTGGCAGAAGTCGGCCATGCGGTGGGCAGTTTCACCCATGGCGCACACAGCCATAGGCTAACGTTGGTGATTGTGATGGTCAGGGCCCAATGGCGGTGTCCACAATATAGCACGGGATTGGCCCTGCTTCTGGCCTCTGAGACACTACGCAAAGTGGCTAACGAAGGGAAAACTGGGGTTCTCATCCTGCTGGATCTGAGCGCACCATTCGATACTGTGTCACACATGGTGCTATTAGATCGTCTGTGGACACTGGGCATTAAAGGCAGAGCTTTTGACTGGATTGCAGAATTTTTAGACGAGCTCTTTCCAGGTAACACAGAAGCCTTATACCTCGGACATTATCCCTTTAATACAAGGAGTGCCTCTGGGACTGGGACTTAGCCTGACTCTTTTTAACTTATATATGCACCCATTGGCAGATCTGACTGAGGGACATGGGGTGAGAATGGTGTCACATGCGGATGACACTAAGCTTGTGATCACACTATCCAATGATGACAACAGGGCCGCAGCCAATTTTAAATTGTGTCGCGCTGACCTAGCAACCTGGATGCAGGCTAGCTGCTTGAAGCTCAATGCTGACAAAACCAAGGTACTGATGGTGGGGAAACAGCCCTCTATCTGGTCCTCGGCATGGTGACAGGCGGCTATGGGACCCCCGGCCCCTAAACCTAAAGTGAAAAACGTAGGCGTCCTATTCAACACCCAGCTATCATTTGATAGTCAGATCAGGACAATAGTGGGCACCTGTTTCTGAGTGTTGCGACTATTAAAGAAGTTTTTGAGGCTTATACCAACTTCAGTACAAAAAACTGTTCTGCAGGCACTGCTGGTGTTGTGACTTGATTACTGCAATGTGCTGCATTTGGGGACCTCTAGTGGCAGACTGGCACTGCTTCAAAGTGTACAAAACACTGCTTCCCGGATGCTAATAAGAGTATCTAAATGGACTTCCATTAGGGTAGGTTTGGCTCATCTCCATTGACTTCCAGTCAGACACAGAATATAGTTCAAAGCCCTGAGTTTCACGTACAGGATTATGCCCCGGAGGGCTCCCAACTACCTCTTTCCCCTGATCCAGTCATGCACTCCCGATAGAGCACTTAGATCGGGAGAGGCATTGTTGGCAGTGATCCCCAGAGTACGCCAGGCATGACTGGGGGCTCATCCTTTGGTCTTCGCGCCTTCCAGCTGTGGAACTCAATACCACTCAACCTAAGACTGGAACAGTCGGAAGCAAACTCCAGCAAAAATCTGAAGACGTGGCTCTTTAGACAGAACTAGAGCCCAACTTGCCATGACTTTCCTGAACTGGACATGATGTTACTGCTCAGCGCAGGGCCACTCTGTTCGCAGTAACCAGGCGCTCTTTAAGTGCAACATTCATTCATTAATTTCTTACATAATTCATATTACTTGCTTCAACCCATCTACTTAGGTATTCCTATACATTCAGCCTTAATTTCCCCCCAACTTCCCCCAACTCCCCCCTCTCGCGCCCTCACTGCAAGTCGTCTGTGTCCTTCTATGCTGATGACTGTGTACGTGGCGTACATGTATGCCAAGGCTTGAAAATAACTCACTTGTCACCTGAAAATGCTTCTTTCAACACCTCCTCCATTTTAGCTGCAGTTGTCCACCTTTATTGGCATTCATGACAGGCTAAGCAGGTGTGTAGGCTCCTGCTTTCCCTCCAAAAGAGCAGTAGAATCTAGTCTAAGAGGTCATTCTGCTGTGTGGCCAGATCTATGGCTCATCAGATGAGCAGGCAAATTACTCACATAGATGTTTTAGTCTGTTTAACTCCATCCTTTCCATTCCCATGAGCTACAATGTGCCTCTTAGTCCCAGATTCAATTCAGATCCCTACACAGGACACTCATGTAATGAATTGTGTATCCAGTGAACTTAACATCACAATTTTGATGTGTGTTATGTGATAAGCCCTACATCCTCCTACATTCCATGCACATGTCAATCCATGTATAATTTTCATGGTACCTTTGATATATTTGCAAATCAGATCATGGTAAATGTGCAAAGAAATGTAAAGGCTTTACAGCATGAGCTGTATATGTATGCTGTAAGAAGCAGTTGAGGAGCTGGTTAGTTATGTGTACAGTCTCACATATTACTCAGCCCAGATCAGGGCTCTCCAAACCGTTGTCTGGGCACTAGCTATACCTCACAGACACCTTCAGAGTGCTACACTACCTTGAGCTCACTTATTGGATGAACACAAGATGTACTGTTATATATTGAATCAGTGGAAATGTGATGTCCTTTTCGGATCTGTATGCTCAGCCTGCAGAGAGCAAGGCCTGACAATGAGTTGTGCCCATTATGGGCCATGGGCAAGGCTGGGACAGAGTTACTGTGGCAATACAACTGATGCGACAGAGTAATCTCCCTGTAGACCAGCAGATCCTTGAATGTTCCCAAAATTAGTATTCTGATCCAATAGTAGCCCTGATTATTTTTACATGAACTACATTTGCAATGATGACTGAGGTAATATCCTGATCTGATACTTCTTTCTATTGACCCACATTGTCAATGTGTGTCATTTACTTCTGACACACCTCTTACTCCTACAGGTCTGTTGTTGCGTTTCCATAAGAAATGCTTGCATTGTAAAGGCCTATTGTATATGTGACACATTAAAGGTGCAGATAGTTGGTTACTTCAGAAGAGATTTTGATATGTGAATTACCACCTTTGTTACAGTCAACCAATCAAACAAGACATACAATGGTATATTAAATGTCATCTCTGTAACAGTGTCACATATGGCAAAAGGTGTGTCCTAAGTCTTAGAATGCAGTCTATATTATGGAACCGGCCTGTATGGACCTCATCTATCAAATCAATAGGCCTGGTTGTAAAGGGTCGGTACAGTCATGCAGAAGTAGTTTACCCTTCAGAAAGCCATATTGGTGTGTTGTGTTTCATAATAGCTTGCATCCCAGTAAAGTAGGATGGTCCTGGGCTACATGATGTTAGTGGGATGGCTTAGTCAGTGTAGGCCATGACCAAGGTTGATGATAGTCAGCAGATGACCACAAAGGTATGTATTCATGTCTTTGTAGAGCTTAGCATGTGAGAATGAAATGTGTAGTGTGTTAACTATTGATTATTGCTTGTTGTAGGTGTACACAAAAGGGTGTCATATCCTAAAACTTGCAGTTATAATCTGGGTTTTCATCTATTGTATCCATACAGGTCAACACCCATCACAAAGAGTCTATTTGGAAATCCATTGCACGGAAGGTGTGGACCCTGGGGCTCTTTCGCCGGCTCATTGTCCATTGCCCTAAGCGGAAGGAGTACCTGAGGTGCTGGACCCAGAAGATTGCGGAGGCCCAGCTGGGGCTGTCCTCCCAACGTGGTCGGGGCACACACCGGACTCTGACCCAACTAATGGCCCACATACTGGCAGTGGCCTGCCCAGACCTTGTTGGGCAGTTGAGGCCCAAAAACAGCAACAAGGGGGTGAGTCCTGGCCAGAGTCATCCATGTTACATTGTCAACTTTGTGTGTTACATGCAGGCATTTCCCCCTCATTATTGGGTGTGGCCCATGTGTGACGCACAGGAAGAGTTACTGTTTGTGTAGGTCTGGTAGTAGGTGCATGTTCCTATTGTATTTCTGATCAGGAACACAACAGAGTCCGTCCACTACCTATTTATTGTCTTTCGCAGACACGTCTCATGTTGTTTAATGTTCTGGGTGACAATTTTACCAAACAAGCCGCTTGTCTTCCTTGTGTAAGGAGTGAAGTTCCCTCTCCACTGTCTCTCATTTGATACTGGCCCTACTACATGTAACATGACATACAGTGCACTCTTTATGCAGTGACGACAACACTTCCCATTGGTAAGTTGGAATTCAACAGTGATATGAGCGTGCAGACATCACTGGTGCCACCAGCATTTGTGCCTACACTTGCCTAGTGTACATTTCTCGGTTATTAGTTAATCTGCAATAGGGTTTCAAGATGAATTCTCTGACTGGGGACATGCATGAGTAAGATGTAGAAATGTTGAGATCAAATGTGAGTCCTACAAGGCAATTCAAGTGCAATTTGTGTTTGCCATACCAATAGTGCTGTGATGGGCCATCCCATTAGGACTTTAGTGATCCCACCTCTTCATGTCATATTCACTGATACACAACAACCTTCAAAGGTGTATTGGCCTGTAGGAATGCAATATATGAATGGTGTTATCACCTGTACCAAGCAGGATTGGGGATGTTCATATGGCTATAAAAGGTCTTATGCTGTGTGCATCTGAAGTATCTAACTACTTCGGCCCACAATATATCCAGGCTACTTTTCTAAGCTGCAAGTGATACATAGCTAAACAACTTCAGTACAGCTTTCATTTGACTTTTTCGGAAGTGACTATACAATGAAGTTTCATGTCAAAAGTGTCATCAGTGTACAATGAGGATTTGCATGTGACACGATTTATACTACAGCACATATTTATGGTAGACTTGACCTTCATGACTTTATGATGTGTTGTAAGTTAAATTTGGTGAAATCTGGGCCTTGTGTGAACATTGTGGAAATGTATAATTTGTAGCCATCCTATTTGGTAACATAATTTTACTATGGTATACTCCAAGTGCCACAGTATACAAGGTGATCAAATATCCTAGTATGGACATAAGGATGTAGTGTAGACAAGTCAATCAATGCATTTGGAGCTGTCTGGGGTTATGACATAACTGGGACCAACTGTTTCCAGGTTATGTGGCATGCATGCATGTGCCACGCTAATGTTGAAGCATATATAGTGAACGATGCAGCTGGTGTAATATGTGCACTTTATAAATGTTTTCTGTTGATATGTGATGGTCAGGTGTGGAAACACAGTTGCAATAAACCAATTTTATGTCATTGAAGGACCCAAGCTTGAGTTATTCAGAGTCAGAGTCATTCTCCGGTGGACACTCCCGAGTAGCGATTGACTCCACAAGATTAGTTTCACCTTCATCCTTGTCCACCACCCCCAGTTCCACTTCCATCCTCCCTGTTTTTCCCCAAACAGTTGGCTAGGCCCACTCCTATAAGAAGGGAGCCATCTCCTTCACTCCAGGCACCTCAGCCCCTGCCCCCCTGCTGTGGTGAGTGAGGAGGCTATTCACATCTCTCTGGGTCAGACTGCACTCCTGAACCCCATCCAGAGCCAAAAGCACCCATCGGCAGTAGATGGTGACCTACCTGGAAGGCATGCACACTGCCATGTCTGTCTTACAGAGATATTTTCAGGCTCTGGCCTCCTCACTCACCTCAGCCTCCCATCCACCCCAACCTTGTGTTCCTCCCCATAGCCAGCAACAGTCAAAATACCCTGTTCCCAAACCTGCCCAATGCACATGCACACATTGCCACACATCCTCCCATGCAGACTCAAATAGCACACACACACACACACACACACACACACAAGCACACACCATACAGAAAGAAATCACACTCATCCAAATGCACAAACACCACACCCACCACTGACAACACCACAGCCACATACTCATACCACTCCCCCATCACATCTCTGCACAGCACAAAATACACCAGATACCACACAGGCATGCACACACAACAACCACATCACCACATCCTCACCCAGTGCAGACACCTTCACACCCACATGCACCACCACAACCACCATCACATCCATACAGAAACCACTGACATCAACACCCACAGGCACCACCACTTCAGCAGTCAGAACACAAACTCTCTGTACTTCTACTGCACCACCATCCACAGAGTCATCATCCACACTATACACACATAAGAAACTCACACAGAAACAATCACAGCCCCAACAGACACCTGAGAAAGAAGACACACCCATATTTGCGGCACAGACACCTAACTCACATGTACCTGCACCCGCAACAGTCCCAACTACATCAGACACTGACACTCCCTCTACCTTCAAGATCCCACTCCCCTCCAAAGCCCTTCCCAAGTTCCCCACTAAGGATCAAACCTTTCATCTGGCCCTCTGCTCTTCCAACCCACCAAATACCCTTTCCACAATGGTTCCTACCACTGCCACATCCAAACTCTTCCACCTGCAAATCCCACCCTTAGTCCAGACCCATCCATCCCTTCCAAGGGTCCTCATTCAAAACGTCATTCCACCCCTTCTGACTCCCACCCCCAAGCGTCAGTCCACCCCTTTCTCATCCAAAGCCCTGCCTTCTAAACCCAAGAATACCCCTTCCAAACCCAAACATCCCCCTCTCAAGTAACATCTTCAAAGTACCTGCCATGCCCAATGGATGCCCCTTTGTGAGGAGCTTGCCTGGCCATCTCATGAAGGGCAGGTTTAGTGGTACAGTATTGTGCTATACCACCCTATGAGAAAATGGACTGGCCATTGGTCTTCGATTTACTAGCTGAAATTGCCCTTTCAAATTAAAACATCTGCTTTGTTTATGACACATTAGTCACTTTTCAACCTATTGGATGTTCTTGGATACTTTGTGATGTATGACTACAGTTATGTTTGTTTCACCCTGATTGCTGATCCATTTGAAGTGGTTAGTATGATCTGACCTTGGAACCAGTGCTGGAGTCACACAGGACAAGGGGAAATGTTCAACGGATGGATATGTGGGATGAAATCCAATTGGAGCTAAGATAACATTGGGAGGTATTTCATGAGGTAAGTATTTCAGCTTGGCATGGCCAATGCCAACATCAATTAGCTTGCAGTTCTCCCTATGATGTAGGTTGGGTATGTGTTTGATATGTGCAAGTAAGTTATTTGTCCATTCACACATGAAGGGTGTTAAATTGTCATACCGTATTAGGAATTTTAATTGTCAAGTGCCAATTTCTGTGTGTGTACCTTATGCCTACTTTATATTAATGTGGGACAAATGCAGTTAGTGCTGTGTTTGCTTTCATGACTTGCACTGACACATTACCCACATATGCATGGCACTTGGTTATGCTTTTGGTTACCCCTGCTATACTTCAAGCCATGGGTCCAGAGCACATAGAGGTTTTGAGGCATGTGCAAAGTGGGCTATGGCACAGGTCCCCAGCCTTCCAGGGCACCCCCTGGTAGAGGAAAACCTATTCTGCATAGAGTCTTTACATTGTGCCCTCTGAATGCTTCTCACACAGATTATTTGGAATCCCATTTACCTGACATTACCTTTTAATGTGGGTGATGTGTGAGAATCCATTACAGAGATTTAGGGGAGAAAGTGTGTTTGAGTTTCATGATACATCCATTCAGATGTATCTTTTTATATCACAACGGGACCTAGCACATGAGCAATATGAGGGTGTCACAGAGATCAATAGGTGAGATCTTGATGAGGAGGTGCTGTTGTGTGACACAATTTAATGTACACATCATTATCCCTGATTAGGAGATGTAAACACATGCCTATTTTTGTGGAGTGTGCCTGTAAAGTGTCAGTGACCTGGCCGAAGAGGGCAACATAGAGCTGAAATGGGATCATACATTGAGTACAATTCCGAACAGGGGCTCATAAAACACTTTGCCAGGTCCATGGCGGAGCACCTATTTGCTGAGGACTTTATGGAAACAGGTAAAAGTTGGCTTACCGTCAGTTATGACCACAACGGCGCAGATGTTGGTTGAAAACTGCACTGTTGTGGTGCAAATTTATATATTTTTGCAGTAAGACCCTGCAGACTGACCTCCAGGGAAATGACCACTTCCTCAAGGAAATGGACAAAAAGGGAAAGGGGATGAAGGAGGAGATCTCAATTTGGGGAAGTAAGAATAGAGCCTGTGCAGAGCCGGACTGGCCATAGCAGGCACTGGGCAATCCCCCGGTGCGCCGCACGGGTGGGGGCCAGTTTTGGGCCCCTGGGGGCCGTTTGTGTTACAGGGCCGTTTTTGTAGCTATCGGCCCTGTAACCAAATCGTCTGAAAACCGGCCCTGTCAAAGAGCTTGGCGGCACCCCCTACCCCCTGCGGGGTGGGGGGGGGGCGGCCGAGCACTTTACCAGGGCCGGTTTTGGTTCACAGTCTGGCCCTGAGCCTGCATGGCATGGGTCATCTCTGACAGCCGTACAGCATCAAACTGAATGTATAGTATTCACTAAAGTGAGATGGCATCCATTCCAAATGCCTTGATTATCTTCCACAACTGCTGGACTGACGTGGAGAAGGAAACCAGGTAATAAGCTCTTCTAAAGGACACCAGGTCTTATATCTAGTTGAACAGTCTAAAGCGGCGTTACCTCATATTCCTTAGCTCTTTGTGTTGTCAATAAGACAGTGATCAGGTTGGTCTTTGTCTAATGAGTTATTATGAATACTTGCCTTTCCAGAGTGAGCCTCTGTATCTATATAGAGAAGTCTAATGTCAATGCAGACTGACTTTGCTACCAATAACGTGCTTTATTTACATCATGATGTCCTTTGGATGACAGTTTGCCGTGTGGTTGTGCCACCAAGGTCCACAAAAATAAAATGTTCAGGACGATAGTATTTTAGAAGCACGTAGCCTCATGGCCCTTCATCACATTGACTAGATTCCTTGATTTGAACTCAGTTTGTCTGAGAAATTGAAAAAAAATATTTTATGTGATACTATACCATACAAACTTACGTTTCCCTGTCTAGTTTTACCGGCATTAGAAACTTACACTATGACACTGCTAAACAGTGTCACAGCATGTGTGCTCTCCTCTTATGTAATGGACTATGCATTTGTTTCTCCTAATTGGCTTCTTTAGCTTTCCAGGAAGGCCATGGAAGATGGTGCAAAAATGCATCACGAAAGAAACATGTGATGTAAAGACTGTGGTATATTTACATCACACTCAAATATGACAAACAAATGTGGCCCAAAAGAGCACCATTATGCACCTTCTGGGCTGCATGTTAAAAGAATTGCAGTAACTCATTGCAAGGAAGTGCTTTTGTAATGTAGAAAAGCATAATTGTATATTTTAATTAAGTTACCTCTAAAGTGTGCCCTGTAAGTTCTCAGGTCTCGGCACTTAATATTGAAAGCAAGGGCTTGATACACATTGGAAAAGGTATGCCTCTAAGTAAACAGCTACAAAAACTGTTTCTCACTGTATAGGTAAAGCTACATTTCCCATGAACAGGCCTGGTTATGAATAAATTCACTTTTTCCTATCTCGGCTTGGTAAAGTCTTAGAACAGCCAATAAAATATATTTCAAAGCGTAATCCAAGGGTAAATTTAGATTTTTTTTTTTAAATAGTTGAAAAGTAATCTTGAAAGTGTACTTAGTGCCGGCTGAAATATGTAGTTTATATCTGATTCGACCTTACAACCCTTCTCCAGAGAAGAAATAGACATTACTATGTCAGGCAATGACCCTCCTCCTGGAAAACAATGTCCAGGCCTCCAGCAGCAGGAAGAGAGGAGTGGTCTTAACAGATAGTGTTAGAAGGGATTAGCTTTATGGGAGTGGCAGGCACAATGGGCAACACAATGGGCAGCTGTCACAGTTCTTTCTTTGAGGTAAAAATCCCAAATTGGACTGTCAGGAAGTGCAACCACTCATTGCCAGAGTCAACACAGGCATACTTTTTGTGTCCCTGGAAGGAGATTGAACCAGTTCGAGCTCTGACAGAGGGAAGGGCACCTCATCTCCTCAGAGGTGGGGATAGAGTAGGGACTAGGTTTCTGCACCTGGAAGAAGACTTGGGACATTTTGGTTAATGTTTATGGGAAAGTTGAAAGTAAACTAAAATTGGAAGTGCTAAACTGAAGCTGGGAATTGTGCAGGCAGTATCTAAGATTGGGTGTATGGAATTATCCAATCACCGTCTAGTGCATAGGACAAGAATGACTTGTCGCCATCACCTTTGCAGAAAATCCATTGACCTGGGAAGAAAACTGTTGAAAGAAGAAGGTACATGGCTGCTGGAAGAAGGAAGATCTAAGCACTCCTGATTCCCACTGACAAACAGAGACAGGAACTTCAATCCAAGGGTAAAGTGTCTTGTCATCTGTTACCTGCAACAGGAACACAATAAACCAAAGAACTCCTGACTCCAACAAAGCTCTGCTCACTATTATAGGCTGTACCCTATAGAAACCCTGGCTAAGAAGTGACTTGGTGTCGCAGCCTGCCACGAGAACCTGAGCGATGCAAGAATGACCACGAAGAACCTTCCTAGCAGTTGGGGGAATTTGTGGTGCAAGTGATTTTTTTCCATGTCCAGAGAACCTGGACATAATGCTGAGGCTTTCCCAGAGAGGAAGCATACTTCATAAGCAAGAAGTCTGGGTTTGTTTCCATCTGAGGCTTTTACGTCAAAAACAAGATCGTTGTGAAAGTATGGAGCTTTGTGGAGAACTGCTTGTCAACAGCTTCTAGCCTTGCCCTACTGGTAGAATTTGACAGCCAAAAAGTGATTATGTCTGATCATAAAGCAATGGACCTCAGCAAAGCAGCAAATCAACCCCAGTTGTGATATGACCTCAGCAGATAGGGAATCCTGCATTGTACTGCGTGGAGCTTTTAACACCAAAAAGAGAGATTTCAGTGGGAGTTCAAAGGTGACATATCTGATTTCTAGGGACACTCATCGGCTTCAGCCATGCAAAACAATTCAAAAAGAAATGTTGCTTTGCAAATAAAATATGTGGTTGTAATAAAGAATATAATGTGTTTGTACTTTTCAGATGTAAACTATTCCCTCATTCAGTTCAACGTAGGTGGAAGGATACATTCTAACAGCCAATGGAAAGAGGGCATGACTAAAATACTCCGGTGGTGTGATCCCCTATGTGATTGACAAGGTCTCAGGTCTATGGCTGATGCTTCCTGAGCCAACAAAGTCTATAGCTGAAGGAGGATGAACCAAAGCCCTTTAGAATTTTAAAGAATATGTTTATCATGCATGACGCAATTGCCATGACATGTCAAACACAAACGTATCATACCTATCACCCACCAAGAACAGGAAAGGAACACTTAAACACATTGAAAAGCATGAACAGCCTAGCTGAGAACACCAGAGAGGTTTAAGAGCAGATTGAGTGGTTCAGCACACATCCTCTAAATAGACAATCTGCAATCAGAGTGAGCTGTTCCATTATGCAATCAACACTTCTCTGGTGTTGGTCATATAAATGAGATAGGGAGCATCCCTTATAGGAGGATGCACTGGTCCTCACCCACTGAGGTGACATGCTTCATCCTAGGGCCGTGCTCCTCGCTTGAGTCAAAAGATCCCTGGCAAAGAGCTCCCATTCAAGTGGCCCGCTGGGCATTACAGCACCTGCCCAGCAAGGAGCACAGCCCTATAATGAAGCATGCCATCTCAGTGGGTGATGGCCAGTGTATACCTCGTCTGACCTCTATGACCAACACCAGTGAAGGGTTGATCACATAACAGAACGGCACTCTCTGATTGCAGATGAACAACCAAGCAACATTGAAGACCAAGAGCCAGACACCATCTAGGTAGAAATCTTAGCTGTTCGAGATTGAGATGCTGAATTTTGCTCTGCTGGAAGTGAAGAGAATTTTACAATGAAGGGGATGCTTCCATAGTAAGGAATCGAGTAGTCGTGAGCGTGGTTATGAAGTTTATTGGTTATAAGAAGAGGAGTAAAGAAGGCCCCACTGGGACCTCCGTCCTGCTGCTCAGCCGCACACACTCGAACTGCCCACTCATTCAAACCATGCATTCATCAATATTCTAACTACATCACACACACACAGGCTGAGCAACAAGGAGAAGGAGACATGACATAGTATAGCATATAACACATCTCCCTTCTTCAAAACAAAAGACAAAAGATAAATGCGAAACAAAACAATTGATAAGTAAAAAAATTATAAGATGATCACAGATCTCTATAGCAAGATAAGTACACAAAAATCAGAACAGCTTTTTAAACAGTGTAGAATAATGGACATGAAAATGTTAGGTGCAATAATAATCTTTTTGACAACTAGGCTTACAAATAATGCGACCAGATAATCTCCTGATTCCCGGGTTATGCGTGATCGATGAATCTGCCACAATATTTTTTTTCTTTGCAGCAAGATTGGAATTACTGGCATTTGGAGCACTAACACAGCATTCCTTACTTACCCACAACTTGCGTTCAAGTTCATTACATAAAGTTACTTTCCTAAGATTCCACCACCGCCCATCATTTAACCTTACACAATTACCACTGACTTTTAACGGGGAACAACCTTTACAACGCAACTTTTACAACGCACTACACTTACAATGCATTTTTTACAACGCAAAATCCATTACAACGCATTCCATTACATAGCATGACACTATAACGCATTTTTAAAAACTACATTTACAACGCATTCCATTACAACGCATACTACCTTTACAACGCATACCATTACAACGCATAATATTACACTACACTATCCAACACTTACCCTACTGTTGCACCCCCTGGAGTTAGAATAGTAATTTTTACCCCTATACTATCCAACACTTACCCTACTGTTGCACCCCCTGGAGTTAGAATAGTAATTTTTACCCCTATACTATCCAACACTTACCCTACTGTTGCACCCCCTGGAGTTAGAATAGTAATTTTTACCCCTACACTATCCAACACTTACCCTACTGTTGCACCCCCTGGAGTTAGAATAGTAATTTTTACCCCTATACTATCCAACACTTACCCTACTGTTGCACCCCCTGGAGTTAGAATAGTAATTTTTACCCCTACACTATCCAACACTTACCCTACTGTTGCACCCCCTGGAGTTAGAATAGTAATTTTTACCCTTATACTATCCAACACTTACCCTACTGTTGCACCCCCTGGAGTTAGAATAGTAATTTTTACCCCTATACTATCCAACACTTACCCTACTGTTGCACCCCCTGGAGTTAGAATAGTAATTTTTACCCCTATACTATCCAACACTTACCCTACTGTTGCACCCCCTGGAGTTAGAATAGTAATTTTTACCCCTATACTATCCAACACTTACCCTACTGTTGCACCCCCTGGAGTTAGAAAAGTAATTTTTACCCCTATACTATCTAATACTTACCTTAAATGCAATTTAATATTATGCGTTGTAATGGTATGCGTTGTAAAGGTAGTATGCGTTGTAATGGAATGCGTTGTAAAGGTAGTTTTTAAAAATGCGTTGTAGTGTCATGCTATGTAATGGAATGCGTTGTAATGGATTTTGCGTTGTAAGTGCATGCGTTGTAAGTGCATGCGTTGTAAAAGTGTGCGTTGTAACGACATACATCCACTTTTAACACTTCTTTGGACCAACCAGTTTTGGGAATTCCCTCTAGTGAAGTCCTCACCCAATCTCCAATTTTGAATACACGTGTACGACCTTTAATTTTGTCATTATGTCTCAGGGCATATTTGCATTGATAGTCACTTACTCTTTGCTCCAAAATTTCGCTTGGAACCAACTTCGAAGTTCCCTTACGCATCCATGCTGGTGTGATTTTACTGCATGCCATTCTCCCTTTGAGAAGACTGAAAGGAGTTTCTCGAGTAGCAGAATGAGGTGTGTTACGATAATTCCATAACATTTTCTTGAAAGAAGACTTACAATCTACACCTTCCGTTTCAGCCAACTGTATACATTCTTTCAATACACGGTTGAACCTTTCAACCATACCATTCTCCCTAGGATTGTAAACAGCTGTAGCACTATGTCTCACACCATGCTCTTTCAGATACTCTTGAAATTCATTAGCTAAGAACTGTGGACCGTTGTCAGTAGTGATACTCTCAGGATAACCTTCCCTATGGAAAATTTCCTCACAGAAATTGATAACATTGGATGCTTTAATTTCCTTCACAAAAGCCACCTCAGGCCATTTTGTATAATAATCCATTAAGACAAAAGCAAATTTACCAGCTATGTGGTGGTCATTAAACGGACCACAAATGTCCATGGCTAGCTTTTGCCACGGTCTCTCTGGAAATGCAGTGGGAGTAATGGTGGTATCTTGTGATACATGTAATTTGTCACTACACATGCATGCAACACAGTTCCTTACACACCTATCAATATCTTTATCCATACGAGGCCACCAGAAATCACATCTCGCCCTCCTTTTCATGCTAGACATACCAGAATGTCCCTCATGCAAAAGTTCCAACAATCTAGAGCGTAATCCCAAAGGTACAACCAATTCATCTGTTCTCCTAACAATCCCTGTTGCCGATTCAACGGATAATTCAAACCAAATCATTTTGTATTCCGATAAGTCCTCATCGGTAAATAAATGCCGATTAGAATGATCAGCTAAATATGAAACAACTCGTTGTAATACGGGATCAACCAAAATGACCTGTTTCCACTCCTCTAAGCTAATTGCACCATTGCAAGCTTCATCTACTGAGGCTATCAAACAGCCCTCATGGGGATCCTCATGAGTTGCATCATCATTGGAGATTCCTGGAAGAGGTAAGCATGACAAACAGTCAGCATTGACGTTTTTAAGGCCAGGTACATACACTACTTGAAAATCATATTCCTGCAATCTGTACAACCACCTTGCGATTCTAGGTGTGGCTTTCCCGGCTCCTTTTGTAGTGCAAATGTCTACTAATGGTTTGTGGTCTGTTCTCAATTCAAACTTGGTGCCCCAAATGTAGGTTCTAAAATGGTTGATACCCCAAAAACAGGCAAGGGCTTCCTTTTCAATAACAGAATAAGCAGCTTCTGCACCCTTTAGCGTACGAGAAGCGAAAGCAACTACCCATTCGCAGTTGTCTTCTCTTTGCATTAAAACAGCTCCTAGACCGTATGCACTGGCATCCACAACAATGATAGATTTGTTGTGAGGATCATAAGGCTTGAGAGCTACAGCTTGGATAATATCATTTTTTAAGCTATCGAAAGCTGATTGACACTCAGGGCTCCATGTAAAATTGACGCCTTTTTTCATTAAAATTCTCAAGCAGTGAACCTTAGACGCGAAGTGATTTACAAATTTCGAGTAATACTCCGCCAACCCCAGAAAGGAACGAAATTGTTCCTTGTCTGAAGGAAACGGGGCGTTATTAATGGCATCAAGTAAATTCTTTTTGGGCTTGACCCCTTCTGCAGACAAAGTGTGACCCAAATAGTCAGTTTGTGTCACAGCAAATTTACACTTATCAGCAGAAACTGTCAAACCAGCAAGTTGTAGTTTCGTCAGAACTTCATTTAAAATGGACTCATGACTTGTTAGATCTTTCCCCCACACTAGCACATCATCTTGAAAAACAAGCATATTGATGATGCCCTTGAGAATGCTGCTCATAAGTCTTTGAAAAACTGCCAAAGCAGAAGTCAATCCAAAGGGCATCCTAAGGAATTGAAATGCACCCTCAGGAGTGATGAACGATGTAAGGTGTCGAGAAGTGGGGTGTAATTTTATCTGGTGGTAATCATCTTCTTAATGCACGGTAGAGGGTGGCGATCTATCCAGATGTTTTTATTTAGATCTCTTAAGTCCACACACATGCGCAATTTTCCACTGGGTTTGCGTGCCAAAACCACCAGACTAAGCCATTCTGATGACTCAATAGGTTCAGTAATATTCTCCTCACACAATCTATCTAGTTCTTGCTTTAAATGTGGTCTTAAAACGAAAGGAACATTACGGACCTTGTGAACTACTGGAAGGGCATCAGTTTTTAATATAATGCGATGCTCAAATTTGTATGAGCAGCCTAATTTTGGCTTGAATAGGTCAGGATATTTCTTGCTCCATTTAGAAACAGACCAGTCATCTGTTAATAGAACTTGATTGGGATGATTGGGATCGAGAATTATTCCTAACTTCAATCCCAATTAAGCTCTACCCTTGTCAACCACGTAAATGTTGGCTTGAGCATTTCTTCCTTTGTATGAGATGTTGCCAACAAAAGATCCTAATACAGGAAGTTTGTTTCCACAATACCCTATGGGCTCAACATTAGATGGCAACAGATTACCTTAGCTAATGGACGTCCACATATGTTTGTCAATAATAGTAAATGGCGAACAAGAATCAGCCCACAAGGAGACATTGACTTGGTCAATAGACAAAGCACATTTGGGTGGTTGGTATGTGCCTGACACATCATCTACCTCATTGTCCCAAATGACTAATACTTCGATTTCACTATCACTATCACTTAAAGATAATTCACAAATGTCATTAACAACATTCACAGAACGCTTCCAGAATTCACGATCACCAGTTTTACACATTTTAGAGAAATGTTGTGTCTTGTTGCATTTAAAAAATGTGACATTGATGGCAGGACAATGTGGATTATCTGCAGAATGATTGTTGCTACCACATCTGAAACAAAAACGTTTGTTAGTTGTAAATTGTGTTTTTGCTTTGACAGAATAAGTGCGAGAATCATTGTACCTTTCATTGACTGATTTAAACCTTGATTTGGGTTTGACGACATCACTGTGATCTTTTGGTACAACACTTATAGTTTTTGATTTGCGATTATCTACAATACATACATCACTTGTGTTTTTGGTGTGCTCATTGTTCAACTCTTTTACGTATCGTGAGGTATTTTTAATTCTTCTAGCTACACTGATGTTTTTTGAGATCCAGTAACCTTTCTTGAATTTTTGAATTGTTGGTTCTATTTATGAATTGATCTCTAATGATTTCCTCATGAAGATCTTCTTACATGTCACAGCTAGTGTTCTTAAGACTGCAACATACTGTTCAATAGTTTCACCAGCTAATTGCGCTCTTTTTGTGTCTTTTGACCACAATGCTGTTTTTTACCATAATTCTCTTCTAAAACTCTTAAAGCTTCTAAATACTCATCAGTGACATATTGTTCTGCCTTGGAACTGTCAAAAACAATTTCTTCGTTGGTGGAATTACCACCATCTTCACCACCTACAGCATTAATGGTGGAAGAATTAACTATTACTGGTTTGGGTAGGGTTTTTAAAACTTTCCTTCCTTCTACCCCTAAATTATGCTTTAAAAGAGCTAATTTACGCAAGGCCAAGAAGGTCTCACCACCAATTGCCTCAAGATAGGTTTAAAAGATTCTTGCCAATCTTCCCAAGCCATGGGAGGTAAACCAAGGTTTTGTAAAAATTTAGGTGGAGCTAACACAGAGTTAGTTACAGGCTAAACCACTAGTTAAAACATTAATAATAAAGAAAAAACAAAACTTGAATGATGTCTCAAAGATAAGGAATATAATAAACTAAAATAAATAAAGTAGACACCGCTGTCTTAAAATGTTGGGTGCTGTAATGCTTCCATAGATGTAATATGAAAATAAAACAAAAAGTGAACACAATAAAAGTAGACCCCGTTGTCAGTTGTACACCGTGAAGCTAAGAAAGTGCTTTGTAATGTTCCCAATTTTTGAAAAGTGTTGCAAAGTTGTTTGCTAAATTTAAAGTTCATAGATAAACAATTAGAACAAGGAAAAAAAAAAAAACAATTAAAGTAGACACCGTTTTCCATATTAAGCAGAAACAACCAGAACAAGGAAAAAATACATTAAAACAATTAAAGTAGACACCATTGTCTATATTAAGCAGAACGATTCCAATTTGAATGGATAGAACAGTCACCGTACGTTCCGTGCAATTAAAATAAACATCGTGAGCATGGTGAAGCAGTTACCATTGGTTCCATGCACAGCGCAGACCTATTTTACAGGATCAGCGATAACTTCTTCCTAACGCGTTGTTGCTTAGGTGATTTTGACACCGATAGAGATAAACACGTGATGACGCAGAGCGTCTCCTGTCATGCGCGATGATTTATAGCTGGCAGCTTGTGGACGAACACTGGTTACTTAATTCTAAAGGAACAATGCCGCAGATTCCTTGAGAATGATGGCGGCTTGCATTCGGAGAACTGTTGCAGGTAATTACTTTTAAAATTAACGAGAATGTGAGCGTAAGCGAAATGTGCAGTTGTTCCATTGCCATTGTCCCGTCAAGAACCACACTTCTATTTGAGACAAAAACATTCACATACGGCAAAGAGGTTCCCTCATAATAGTTTGTTAGACGATATTCACATTTCAAATCCGCTGAGTAAACACGGATTGACATACGCTATGAAACGCTGCGTGAGACCCAGTTCAAGAGTGACCACAATAGTATACGCAGGTTGGAAAGTAAATCGATTGGAGGTAATTACAGAGCGCGTATGTATATATGCTCATTCCCAGATGGGGCACGAATGACAGTGTACGATCGCAGTGCGAATCGTGGTACCGAGGCTCGATCTTTGCCCCCGACTTCTACACAATTAGCACAAAACGCACAACGTCCACCGTCCAAAACGTACCTTATGAATTGTCAATGTAAGACGGTCAGATATCTTTAGGCTTCTTTGACTTTTTGATTTCTGGATTATGCACGCTGGGTTCTTTCGTGATCATTGCCACTTTTTCAATGAAGGGGATGCTTCCATAGTAAAGAATCCAGTAGTCGTGAGCGTGGTTATGAAGTGTATTGGTTATAAGAAGAGGAGTAAAGAAGGCCCCACTGGGAACTCCGTCCTGCTGCTCAGCCGCACACGCTCGAACTGCCCACTCATTCAAACCATGCATTTTAGCAACATTCTAACTACATCACACACACACAGAGACTGAGCAGCAAGAAGAAGGAGACTTGACATAGTATAGCATATAACACAGAATAACTGTTTTAAAAATGGGAATGGATTAAGAAAAGGCAACTCTTGTTAAATGGGTTTTAAAAAGTGGCATGTGGAGGTGAATAGGGCGTGGAGGGTGGGACACAAACGGGAGCACATTTTCGTTGCGATTCAGTCAAAGTGTCTTTATTTGGCTAAAGAGCCATAAAAAGACAAACTCACAGAACAACTTGCATATTTTAAAAACACAAAAAGTGTAAGAAGGTGCGTCAAGTGCAGAGCGTGCTGTTCTTAAATGTTTACACATAAGTAGCACCAGTGGATAAAAACTGAACACAAAAATAAGACAATATGATATCAATTATATATCAGAGTCCACAACCTCTTAGACGTCTATCTTATAATCTTCAAAGAATGTGATATAAAAGGTACCTTATTATTAGACTAGATAACATTTCCTTTCATATGTCTCCTAATCCTCAGTGCTTGCCGGATTTAGCGAATAACTGCGTAACAAGCGTGTCTAAGTGCTGTAAAATTCAAAGACTAGGCATAAACGACCATCGTTTGCGCACAGTATTGGGTATAAATAGTCAAATCTGGGCGAAGAATAACATGCAGAGTAGTATCATCACAGGGACAGCAGGGCAGGAACCAGAAAATGGACTGTGGATAATCTAAAACAAGTTAAATAGAAGCTGTGTTCAGGTTTAGGTATCCACCATAAATAGGGTTCTGTCTTTTCAGTGGTCATAATCTCTTTATAACGATGGACAGTGTCCATTGCCTGGGTTCTAATGTTTCTGGCATATCTTCTGTGGTTCTAAAAGATAATTTTTACCATGACCCTTGAATTTATCAATTTCATTTGGGAAGTGAAAGAAATTAGAGACACCAAAATCTGTGAATGTTCTTTTGATATATGGTAACCAAGAGATAGATTCCATATGGTCAAGTTTGGCACAGTCTTCAAAAATTTGATGGGAAGATTTAGTATGAGGATAATACCAAGTCTTCAGTCAAAATAAAAGTGAGGCGAGTCATCCATATGGGAAAGGCCAATTCCTTTGTGGGTAATGAAACTAGCAGTACTTTTGAGGGAGGCTAGCAACCTATTAAAAAAAAAGAAATTCTATGGCTTGCAAGCACCCTGGGCCAGTATAACCCCGCATGCCAGCCCCGTACATACTCAGGGATAGACATTTTGCTTTGTACAATGTGACTAATCCTTTGATTGGCTTTTGACTTAGGGCCTGATTATGACTTTGTGGTGTGGGAGCGAGCTGCGACGCTCCCACACCGCCAAAGTCCTCCGCCGGCCGCCCAGCAGATTAAAAGTTTTCTTGTTGTCTGGCGGGCGGTCTTTGGCTGTCCCACAGCAGTGGCATGCAGAAAAGAGGATGCTTGCACACAGGCGGCCACAGTATGTGACCCCCTGCATGCATCCCCATGGCCTGAGGCACCAGGGCCCCCCTTAGTTCCCTGCCTGCCAGCCTTTTCATGGAGTTCTCAACTCCTGAAAAGGCTGGCAGTAAGGAATCTCGTAATATGCTTGGCGGTGCCGCAACAGCACTGCCTTTTTACTCAAGGGAGGCTTGGGTCCTTGCGCAAACAAGATAGGACCACTTGCATTTTTATACGAACAAATTATCTAGTTGCCATGTTTGTCAAAGGTTCAGAAACAAAATGAACCAATGTTTTTAATTAATTAGCTCACATGATTTATTTCACTTTTCTTTGGCTTATTCAGAAAAAGGTTTTTTTGCATTTAATGCATGTCATTATGAAGGGCAACACATAGTTCTTGAATACACTTGAAAACAAAGTACAAACATACATTAAACACAGTTGTATTTACATAAGTGACATATGCAAACTTACTGGCATGTTGCTTTATAAGTCATATTTGACCAGTCCTAACTAACATAAGAAACAAAAGGCAGAAACATTCACTTTCAAATTATGTATTTTATCCTGCCATTGTGTATAGCTCTGGGAGCGTAAGCTTAAAGTGTTGTGAAAATGGAGAGTAGCAGCAATACAAAGTCAATCCCAAAAACACTACGAATGCCTTTTCCCAAGAGCGGGGGTAAATGCGTTTCAAACCCAAAGTCTTTTTGGGGGTTCTCATCAGGACCTGAACCTGGTCATTTCAGCTTATATTGCTTGGAAATGAAGAGGGGTGCACTGGTCCTCAATGTAAATTTCCATGACTACTCATTTTGGACGGAGACGGCGATTTGTTCACATATTAAAACAATTCTGATTCCTTCAGATATTTTATCTTGCTTTTAAACTCATTTTGATTCAATAGACATACTTATCAGCTTACCTATCAAAATAAACAGACTACATAATATGTTTCTTTGCATAAACAACCAGCCCAAATACTGGCACATTAACTCTTAACCACCTTCAGACCTACAAACTTTGAAAAAACTTTTACTGTGTGAGGGGCAGGGCCTTAAAGGGGGCGAGACTTTGCGCCCATTACCACCTGGCCAAACATGGCGTGGATGGAGCTAGTAGCCTGACACTGACCACGTTCACCCTTGTGACATGTTGTGGGCACCTTTTGAGCTGACATGTCTACATGTAACTTTGGTGGGCTTCCCTTTAAGGAACCACTAAGTCTGCATATTCCACCTAGTGAATCAAGGGGATCAAATGGAAACTAGGAATCGGGAGAGCAGTTGGTGGAGGCAGAGAAATGAAGGCGTGAGGTGGGTGGATCAGCTGTGCCTTGTTGGTGAAATAAAAGAGATAAAGATGTGAACAGCGTCCGGAATTTCTGTTTCTTAACACTGGCGACAAGGAGTACCTGTGAGGGGCAGGTTATTTTACCAACACCACTTGGATCGATGTAAGGACCCAGCTTAAGATTTTTCTGAATGACGTCTGCACGACTCAACGGAACCAGATGTGAAGACATGGAGTGGGTCTTATGTGGCACATGAGCAAAAACATTTTGCTAATATTTAACACTTTTTACCAGTGCGTATTAAGCAGTGATGAAGCTTACCACATTTAGCCGTCAACTTAATGAGACTTGAGGGCAGCGCGCTTTGTAATGTAAACAGCGTCTGTAGTGGGGATGCAGAGCACAACAGCGGCTCAAGCCCGAGAGCATGACTTGAGACTGTGTGACACAATTTAGAAGCTGTGCATCAAACAAGGGACGTACAAGCAGCAGGAATCGCATTGGTTTCCCTACACAACCAGGCGATTAGTACGTGCGGTTTTAAGTGCGCGATTTGCAGAGTGTGCGCTGAACAATCTGAGCACATTGCCTAGCGATTTTGTATTTACACGGCGTGGAAAATTTGGTGAGTGCGCAATATAGAGGAAGACATGAGTCTTCCACATACAGGAACTTGACAACTGTCTGGGAACAGCGGGCATCCATGTGAGAATGTGAAATTTAACTAGACTCATGTGAAGTTAAGAAGATTGGAGCAGACGGCAAAAAGAGCGCACGTCTTTGATTTAGTGGCTCACTCTGAGGACTCGTGAGCCGGTATCTGGTGAAGCCCTATTTGTTATGTTAATTTATCATATTAACTTACTGTATTAATTTAGATTGTTATTTTGATTTGTTATATCAGTTAGTTATTTTAGTTTGTTGTGTGTGAACATTTTCTTGTAGGGTTATGGCAGTAACAAACATGTCACAACCTCCACAATTTTTATCAGAATCTGGTGAACCAATCCTAAAATGGAAAAAATGGAACATTTGACTCGTACTTGCTAGTGATTGGGGGAAAAAGTTCTCTGCAGCCAGAAAAGGGGTATTACTGCATTACCTGGACATTAAAGGATGGAACATTTATGAGAGTTTGGGCCCAAATGTGTTGGGCCACGTGGCAGGTGAACCAAGAGATGTATTTGAGATGAATGCTTGAACGGCATTTTGGGCCTCACATAAATGACACAATTTTTTTCCAGGACGCAAGGCAACGAGGAAAGGGTAGCTAACTGTGTGGTTTCCTTAAAAAATCAGGCCCAAACTCGCAAATTTGGTCAATTGGCAGATTCCCTAATCAGGACCAAGTAGTGCATTGCACTAATAACAACAGAGTACAGGAGAAGCTTTTGATTAAAAAAAAAACTACATTGAAGGAGGCTGTGGATATGGTAGAACACATGGAGAACACCAAGGGCTGAGTCAAAGGAATGCGAGGCGAGACAACTAGTTTGGATTTATAGGGGAATGTTGAACAGTCTGTAGACAGAATAGCACCCCATGCGAATGACAAGGGCATTAGTGGAAGCCAGAAGTATCTCCCGAAGGTAAAACTACATAAAGGCTCACAGAACGGTGGTTTGAGCTTGACCAAAGACACAAAGTTTAGCTGTTTTAGGTGTGGCAGTGCATTTTATTTATCAAATAGCCCTAATAGCAATGCTCGCAATGGAAATTGCAGTAATTGTGTCAAATTCAAATATCAAAGATTTATTCGATATTCTGTATTGAATTCATAAAAGCATACAAATTAAAAAACAGACACACACCAAAAAATCACCAAGATGAACAACAGGATTAAAAAACAGTGTTGATACAGATCGAGCATATCGTATTTGATAAAAACAGATATAATAAAAACCATATAAAAACTGATGTGTACATGAGTAAAGTGCATTACATAGACTTTCTGAATTTTATCAGGAGTTTTAAAAAACTGGATATAGCGTGAGCCACTGAGTGGCTCTCTAGCTGTTGCAATCTCACATAAGCAGCTCTACAAGAGCGGAGGCCCCACTCTTTAAGGATTGGTCTCAAAATAATCGTTCGTGGAACCGAATAAAATTTACAAAATAAGAGACAGTGCAAATTAGATTGGGGCGATGAATCATCACAGGGGCAGGTGGGCAAGTCCCTCGACCAATTATTGCAAGATGGAAAAGTAACAATACGGAAGAAAGTACCAAATCTAAAGCGTGTTAGCAACATTCTTGAGAAACAGGTTAGGTCACCAACGAGGTACATTTGCGGCCCAGGTTTGATGGTAATTTCCTGATATGTCAACACAGTGTTTTTTAGTTTTTCTATAGACCATCTTTTGTTAGCTAGATGTTTCATGGCCGCAGTAATTGTGTCAAGACTGGGCACTTTGTAAGAGTTTGTAAAAATACTAAAGTGCATGAAGTGCATAAAATACCTGCATTGGAGCAAAATGTAATTTTGCAAATGGTGCCTGCTCCTATACAGAACAAACAAAGTGATGAGGAAGTGGATGTTGTGCAGGGCAATCAAAGCGATGTAGAAATAGATGTTGGACACATTGACATGCTGGAGTGCTTGATAGACATAGGGGGAAAAACAGTGTTGGCTGATTCAGGATTCCCTTACACCCTAGTTGGGGACAAGATTTGGGAAAGGGTATGTGTTATGAAAATTCCATTGTTCCTCCTGACATCAACCCAGTGGGGTATGGTGGTGTGAGAATTGATCTGTTGGGGTACATCACTATGAGGATTAATTTCAGAAGCAGATAGATGGTGGGAAAAATTTACGTGGCGAGGTGATAGTTTGTTGGGGTGGAGATACCAACAAGATCATGGGATCATTTTGAACTCCAACTTACCCAACCAAGTGCTGATGGTAACGACTCTTGCTGAAGATCAGGATTTAATTGAAGAATTCCTGGAAGTCTGTAAAGATCAGCTAGGACATTTGAAAGGGTTTGGACATCGGATAATTTTTAAGAAAGGTGCCAAACCAGTAGTGCACAAGGGGATGACGTTACTCATCCTCATGTTAAAACCCTTACAAGACTAGCTGGGCAAACTTGTATGGATGGAAGTTACTGAGGAAATAGAGTCCTCAGAGTGGCTGGCCCCGGTGGTTTGGCCCCAAAAGACAATGGTAGAAAAATAAGAATGTGTGTAGATGTAAGAGACCTTAATAGATGCATCTGGGTCAACCACCAGCCACTCCCTAACATCAGCAAGGCATTGCCCATGCTTCAGGGAGCTCGTGTATTCAGTGTGATGGATCTGTCTGCCGCTTACCACCAGGTTTTGCTGCATGAAGACTCGAGGTCACTAACCTCTTTTGTGACACTTTTTGGGCCATCCAGATTCAAGATGGTGTCTTTTGGGTTAGCTTTGGCGGCAGCGTGCTGCCAAAGACTCGTGAAGCTGGTGCTAGAGGGCATAGATTCTGTGATGTACTTCCAGGACCATATCCTGGTGTTTGGTAACGACAGGCAACAATACGATGAGATATTGAGGTGAGTGCTGAGAAGCATGGGTGACAATCGTCTCTCACTCAAAATTAAAAAATGTAAGTTTGGGGTGAATTCTGTGTCATACTTAGGACACACTATTTCTGGGGAAGGGATCAGTCCTAAATTAAACTTAGAAAACTCCATTGTAGAAGCACTGGCTCTGCCCAGTAAGGATCAGTTTAACCCCTTCAGCGCTGCGCGGATTTCCGCGCGGTGCTGAAGGTTCTGAGCGCGGGCGGGGCCATGACGGAGCGGTTCCGTCATGCGCACAGCGCAACCGACGCTCATGACGGAACCGCTCCGTCATGAGCGTCGAAGGGGTTAAGTCATTTCTAGGGCTGGCGGAATATTATTCAAAGTTTATCAGACATTTTGCATGTGTTGGGCAGCCTATAAGCGTACAGTTAAAAAAGGGAGCACAATTTTGATGGACGGAAGAGCGCGAAGAGGCTTTTAAAATCATTAAAAGTGAGATTGTTAGAATGTCAACGCTAAGACATTTCAATGTCACTAAGAAAACCATGCTGATGACAGATGCCAGTTTGAAAGGGATGGGAGCTGTAATGTCACAGATGCAGCCCAGGTCTATTCAGCCCAGCCCCGACTCACCCTGGAAAGGCAGGACACACCTCCCCCCATCCCCCAGTGACTGGCTGAACAGAATGCACATCCCCAGCCCCTGTCACTCCAAAGCCAGACAATCAACAATCACTACATAACCTAGCAGAGGCACACAGGATGGCTAAGCATGAAAATACCTATATTTTCAAACACAGAATGAAGAAATAATCCTCACTAAAAGATGCATCTTTATATTCTGAGTTCAGGCATACTAAACTTTACTTTCCTATCTTGTCCTAATGGTAAGTTATATTTATAAGATGTTATAAACTAACTGCCATTCTATCCTATTGGCAGTTTTTCACTAACAGGACATGCCACACACATCAGTGCATATCCTACTTTTCACATACATTGCACCCTGCCAACAGGGGTACCTTGGGCCTACTTGAGAGGTGACTCACATGTAAGAAAAGAGAAGGTTAGGGCCTGGCAAGTCAGTGCACTTGCCAGGTCGACATGCCTGTCCCAAACTGCGCACAGACACTGCAATGGCAGCTCTGAGTTACAATTACAGGCTGCTCATGTGCGTGGCACAATCAGTGCTGCAGGCCCACTAGCAGCATTTGGTTTACAGGCCCTGGGCACACACAGTGCGCTGTACTAGGGATCTAACAGTAAACCCAATCAGCCAATTTTGGAAACACCAATCCATGACAACAATTTACAGAGGGAGCACCTGCACTTTGGCACTGAACAGCAGTGGCAAAGTGCCCAAAGCATGTATAAACGAATTCCAATACACAGTAAAAACACAGGGGAAACTCACTCAAAGGATGCCAGGCCTAACAAGTACTAAGAGAGAAAACACAATATTTGATAAAATAACCAATGTTTTTGAGGACTTTCAAAACAGAGAGTGAGAGTGTGAGTGTTCTTTTTTGTCTGTGTGTATGTAAACATTTCTGCTGAAATCCAACTGACATCTCACAATTATCCCGACTGAAAGCACCTCTACCCAAATATTTATCAGAAAATATATTTATTGGGGGGTATAACACCCCAAACCCGCACACGCCCCAAAGCTATGCACATGCCTTCCCAATTAAAACGAGAATGGATCAGTGAGTTAAGATTGTCTGGGATCAATTAAGAAGCAACAATTGTTCAATAGCTAATGGGAGATTGCCCTCTGACTCCCCTGCACAGTATACTCATAAATCCCTAATGGGGGAGGTTATTTTGTATTCTCTAATTGTTGATCATATCTCTTTCCATTTGCTAGGTGACCTAATAGTAATTGATTCAATTTATAGTGACCATCGACTATTTTGTTCTTCACAATTAAGACAAACACACCGCCTGTTTGCTCTTGGATATTCAAGGAGGAATGGGGGCATTTAAAAATGTAACAAAAATTCTGACAGAACACAGTGAGACCCTATAATGATAACTGTTCTAAAAACCTCATCAGAAAATGCACCTAATGCCCCGGATCTGTGAGAGGTCGATGTGCTGCACTTTTTTGATCAATTTATGGAGCAGATTGTATCAGATTCCATCCAAAGATCTCGCAAGGCCCAGAAAAAGTTAACTCCTCTTCTAATTCTCCATTTAAATAGCTTGGTCAGGAAACAATTTATTGAGTATTCAAAAGAGAGAAATAATCATCTGTGTATACTTAAAACATGCAGAAGCCACCTAAAGGCAAGCTTAAGAAAGCAAGCTTGTGATCAGATATGGATACACCTAAGAGAGGCTGCAACTAAGAAACACATGAGAAATATTTGGGACATAATTACAGAAGGGTGTGGGACAAGGGTTAAATCATCCCCATCCCCAATTGGAGGAGACAGTTGGGTCAATTTCATTATTACATTAAATGCAGTAAATGGTGCAATAGAGAGGTCACCGTGCCGGAACTTTGTATATCCACCCATAACTCACCTAATGTAAAGGAAATGAATCTGTGATTCTAGGAATGCAATTCTCTGCCTGGATGGGCCCAGATGAAGTTCCAATCGCTGAAGTAAAACAGGAGATGACTGTTTGGACCACATTATTGTTTCCGGTCAATACATTTTGCTATGAGAATTGGATGGTTCCTACTTCTTGGACTGCATGTATTATCATTCCTCTTTATACAAAGGGGGCGGCTTGCAATAATCTTGTAAACTATTGCCAAGTCTCCCTATTAGACGCAGTGAGCAAAGTCTTCTCCAAATGCCTACTGGCTCAATTAAACACATGGGTCGAGCACAATAACAACCTTAGAGGCGGAAGTACAGATACAATTATTAGAATGTACATTTTCACTAAAAACGGTTTATTGGTAGTTAAATGTTACCCTAATGTAGAGGAATTTTCTCGAAAACAGCTTTAGAAAAAGAGGGTTAAGTGCAGAATTTGAAGCCTCACTCGCCAATTATATTAGTCAGAATCTAACAGGATTTAAAGATAATGTTAATTGGTGTTTGGTGGGTTCCTTCCCGCAAGGTCTTTTTATTATTTCTCATTAAACACGTACTTCGAAGTTAGTAAATATAAGTTATCACATTTCACCTCAAGTTTTTCAGACTATACATATATATTTAGAGGGAGCAGAAGCTATGCAAACAGCAACAGTGACGTGACAAGAAACAAAATAATGGCGTCTGTTTCCTAATCCTTTCGTTATGATTCATGACGTGAATGCATTTTCTATTTCCATGGATGGAGAGTCAGAAACTGTCTTTTGCATGCCTCAATTCATGCCACAGACCAATAAAATGTTCTGATTAAATGCAGAAGGTAGAAAAGCGCTTATTCAGCGTATTCACATTTCGTGAGAGAAAAGCAGCTAAGTGACTCTACTGTGCAGTTAGATCCCTTCAACCATGCATTTTCATTACTACATAAAGAAGTGCAGCTTTGGATGTCTGCATAGATACATACGTGCATGAAACAGTATATATATCTCCAAGCAATAGTGTGCGTTTCTTCATTTCCTGTTTCTCTCACTCTCTCAGGCAGCATATCAGGATTGGCGCTGAACTGAAAGGTGTGAGGTTCACTTCTTGGTCTAGTGTTTAGAAGCATTTGTGAGCTTTGAGGAATCCTCACATCATGTCATAATAAATTACTTAGTGCCACCACTTAATTACTGGATCCAGGAACCTTGTATTGTATTACAGCATGGTATTGCAGTATTTTTACAGTGCTTCGTAGATTTGTCCATGCCCCATAGTGTTTTCTGGGTGCTTGATTAAGGGGATATTCCATGAGTTGCACATGTTTGGTAGATTGTAATTGTAATTGTATTTATATAGCACTTGCTACCCCTGAAACGGCGCAGAAGCGCTTTTCGGCGAGTAGCATGCTACTCCTGAACCGAAAAAGATTAGTGGTGAATTTCTATAGGGAAATATGAAATTAATTTGAGCGGTGGACACATGAGTATGTTAGTTGGATTGAAAAGGATAGTGGAGGGATAGAAGAGGGCAGGGTCCAGAAAGGGTTTATTTGGAGATCATAGCAGTGGATGATGTTTGGCATTAAAGAAGAGATGGAGGGGGGAATAGTCTCTAGAAGTTTGTTAGGGAGGAAGATGAGGTATCGGATGAGTCTAGGAGGGATACATGAGGGAAGGGGTTAGAAAGGCTTGTTTGGGAGATTTGATTAGTAAAAGAGGTTTGAGATGATGCAAGGAGCTGTAGAGGAGGGAAGAGTCTGAAAAGGGTTATTTTGGTGATCATAGTAGTAGAATGGGGTTTGGGATGAGTCAGAAAGTGGAGGTAGATATATTGAGAGAAGTATGGGGTGAGAAATAGGGTAGTGCATTGGAGAGAATATAGTGGTTTATATTATGGCCTTTGTAAGAAGCATTTGATGTAATGCATGAATTTCAGTGGTATGCTCAAATTGTGTCATGGAAAACATGGTACTGCACTTAGGCATGAAGTGATGCAGAAAGGTGTAAAGTAGGTAGTGTTCAATTAGATGTTACATACCATATTTTCTTTGTACTTGAGTGGGTCAGGACTACTAGGCCTTTACAGTTTTCCAACACTTGAGGTGGTTGTGAAACATCCTTATTCTCACCTGGAGGGAGCTCCAAGGCATGATTGTCGTTATAGATAACAAGTGCTGCTAATACATGGCTTTTGAAGGATGGTGAGGAAAGGGCCAATCTGTACTTTTCAGTAGGCGCAATGTTTGACTTGAAAGGAGATTTGTTCAGTGCCACAAATGGCTGTTGCAGAGAGTGGAAACCCTTGAATGACACACTACCTGCCAGCTGGAGCCAGTGTAGAGTTTGAAGTGCCAGGACAGCATGGTTATAGTTGGGTTCATGCTGGTGTTTTCTGGAGTGTCTGGATTAGCAGGATTTTGTAAAGTTACTAGAGAGAGGCCCCCGTGTAAAAATCCATTAGTGTAATTCAGGTGCAAGTTGACCACAACATTGGTGGCCTGCACAATATGAGTGAAATCCAGATGTGGAAAGACACAGCATCGAAGTTGCATTATGTGGAATACACATTTGGTCAGAAGAATTAGCTAAAATGAAAAAAAAATGGTTTCGCATGTCTATCAAAAGAGTTGGGGGAACCAGAGTATGATGGGTTGATAGTTCTTCTTCCAGATTGTGCAAGGGAGTTCCAAGGTGTGATTATCTCTACAGATAACAAGTACTGCTTGAAAGGAGATTTGTCCAGTGCCAAAAATTGCTCTTAGGTTTCTCATGTCCATCATAGGAGTTGGGCGGACCAGAGTATGATGGGATGATAGTTGTTTGTCCAGATTGAGCATAGGAGAACCTTTGTTTTTGAGATGTTAAACTTAGAGTGGGTGCATAGCATCCTATGGCCCACTGCTTGGAGGTATTGGCATAAGGCGCAGAAGTCTAGCTCTGAGGAATGCTTACATTTTTACATGATTTCTTTATTGTCAGCATGGTTCTAGAAAGTAAGGATGAGTAATTTGCTAAATTCCAGCAGAGGGTAGAGGCATGTATTAAAGAGGGGAGATGCAGTGCTGGCACCTTGTAGAACGCTAGCAACAAATGCTGAAGAGTAGATAGGAGGGAGCCAATGAAGATTTTTGGTGAGCTATAAAGACACCTAATCTAGGACCATACCTAAATTCTGATTACACCTGGTCACTAAGGTGTAGTTGTGCACCATGTCAAATGGACATGAAAGGACCTGTAACAGGAGGACACCATATGTATTAATAGTAGTCTTGTGCTCATTACAGGTTGTGATCAGAGCAGATTTTGTGCCTCTGCCTGAGTGCAATTCTTGTTGATGGCTCGAAAAGAGGCTGTCATATTTGAGAAATGCAGTGAATTGGGCAGAGGCTGCTCTGTTGATAGCAATGCACATGAAGGATCTGTTGGAGATAAGTCTGAAACTGTATAGATCCCCTAGGTCAAAACCTTGTTTCTTTAGATTGGGTTTGATTTGGGAAGACTGCATGTCAAGTGGACACTTGAAGGCCATCGGGGAGTGGTTGGCAAGGGGTCTGGCAAAGGCAGGACTAAAAAGGTGAGGAGGAGAATAATCATGACACCTTGCTAGGTCAACAGTCTCTTGGGAAGGGAATGTCCTCTGTATATTCAATGGATGTTTATCCCTGAGTTGTGCACTCGAGTAGTAGTGAAACTGTTATCTTAAATTTTGTTTGACCCAGGTATTATGCGAATCTAGCATGTGTGCAGAAGCCCTTGGGCTGTCCCTGATAATGTGAGGTCCAGAACTGTGACTAGGAAGGGTTCACTATTACATTTTGTTGGTTGTCTGGGAGAACATTTCTCGGATGAAATACCTTGCATACAAAAGTGCCCAAAATACCCACCTGAGATTGGTTTCAAAGGAAAATGTCTTGCACTGTGCATACATCAGCTTCACAGTTCCAGCAAGTCATTTTTCTGCCTAATCAGAGACAAAAGCCAAAAATGCACAAAACCCAGGAATTATGCTAACCTTTGTTCACTATAAAAACATTCACCCAGATGTAGAATTTGCTGCTGATTGATTACAATTGTTACAGCAAACAAATAATGGATGGAATGCTGACAATGCAAACATTCTTCCCCAGTCAAAAGGACTGGGTTAAATCCATCGTTCTTTTGCTCACTAAGCCACCCCAGTTTGGACCCAGCCATATACAAATCATTCTTGATTCTGTGCCTCATGGGAACAGTCCAGACCGAACTGCCAGGCCAGGTCCTCCCTGGACCGGAAACAAGCATCCTGGGACCGGTTTCAGGGTATGTTACCCTTCTTCAGCCAGGCTAGCTTGAATCCGGTGGCACAGTGAGCAAGAGACCCACATCTGGGCATACCCATCCCACTTAGGGCGAAAAGTGTTACAGCAAACAAATGATGGCCGAAATGCTGACAATGCAAACATTCTCCCCCAGTCAAAAGATCTGTGTTAAATCCATTGTTCTTTTGCCCACTACGCCACTCCAGTTTGGACCCAGCCATATGCAAATCAGTCTTGACCCTGTGCCTCATGGGAACAGTCCAGACCGAACTGCCAGGGCAGGTCCTCACTGGACCGGAAACAAGCATCCTGGGACCGGTTGCCCAGATGTGGGTCCCGTGCTCTCCATGCCACTGGAATCAAGCTATCCTGGCTGAAGAGGGGTGATATCCCAAAACCGGTCTTAGGATGCTTGTTTCCAGTTCAGGGAGGACCTGGCTTGGCAGTTCGAGCTGGACTGTTCCCATGAGGCACAGGGTCAAGACTGATTTACATATGGCTGGGTTCAAACTGGAATGGCATGGTGAGCAAAAAAACGATGGATTTTGGCCCAGATCTCTGTACTGGGGTGAATGTATGACATTGTTCTGCATTCTATTCATTAACTCTTGTTTTTGAATTTTTCACCCGAGTGGGACAGGTATGCCCAGACGTGGGTCCTGTGCTCTCCATGCCACTGGAATCAAGCTATCCTGGCTGAAGAGGGGTGATACCCCGAAACCGGTCTTAGGATGCTTGTTTCCAGTTCAGGGAGGACCTGGCTTGGCAGTTCGGGCTGGACTGTTCCCATGAGGCACAGGGTCAAGACTGATTTTCATATGGCTGGGTTCAAACTGGAATGGCGAGTAAAACAACGATGGATTTAGGTCCAGATCTCTGTACTGGGGTAAATGTATGACATTGCTCTGCATTCTATTCATCAACTCTTGTTTTTGCGATTGATTAAAATTGACAGCCATGGTTGTAAAATGGATACTGTGTTGGTACTGCAACTCCACAGTATATAAGTCCAGCAGCGGCTCCTCCGTTAAGATGGAGGAGCATTGCCATGCCTGCTGCGAGTGCAACAGGTACACACAGAAAAAAAAACCTGTCATTACCTTACCATTTTACTATTCTATGCGCTGCTGGCTGTGCTAGCACAAGTATGATGGTGGGGGCAGGGCAGATAGATTCCTGCGCATTGCAGATGACTGCTTCAAGTGTGCCTGACAGATTGGCTGGCTGTTTGCAGCCGGCCAATCTATCATGTGCACTTCAGAGCCTGCAAACCCAGTGCTGTAAAACAGCTGAGGGATTGCAGGTATAGGTCCCTAGCCTCAAAATGAGCACTCGTTAGCCTGCTCCAACCAATCCTGGAGCCTCTGAGCAGCTTCAGGATTTGGTGAATGCGGAAGCAGGAAGTAAACCACCTACTTTTCCTGCTGGTCGTCGTCTGGATGGGCAACAGGCAACATATCAGTGAATTTAATGCCGTGCCACGCCTCACCAATTTTAAAAGTTGCCAGCCGCCCCTGTGTAAGGCTCGGTAATAAGGGGTTTCTATGGCTGCACCCGTAATTGTGGCATGACACTGGGTATCAATAGTCCCCCACTTTTACCTGGGACTGCATGACTTCAATAACTTTTCTTTTCTTTAAGGGCTATGGGTCTTTGGGGCTTAGTGAAGACTGCAAAGACCCCCTGCATTGCTTGCATGAATTAGATAATTGTGGGTAGAAAAAGTTATCACTCAAATTTGCATGTCTCCTTTGTTTTGCCAATTCAACATAATTCTTTACTAGAAAAGGGGTCAATCAGCCCCTTCAGTAAGAGGGAATACACCAATGGCAGTAGCGCGCTAATGTGCTTTTATAGAGGGTGTCCTCGTTAATGGTTGGGAGTCCCTGTTTGTTTGCACATGAGCCCTTAAATGACAACATTGACTTGTATTCCCTAGATATTTAGTCATTCTTCTCCTGGAGGTTGTAAAAGTCTATTTCTGGAAAGACTTGTAGAGGTTATATATCTATATTCCACCCTGGAAATAATTTTAGGAAACCTGAACTCACGTATACTGCCTCCACCCTCATATCGGGTCAGGTTTGGTTGAAAGTGCTCCTTGAGCATATCATATGTGTAGGCCATACAATTTCTTAACACATCCTAAATATTGTGTCAGAAAAGCACAAGACTCTCAGCAGAGATGGCCTCAGCCATGTGCATGTAATATTTCTATTAGGCAGATGCCACGTGCACATTTGCTGCTAAGCACATCCCAGAATGTATTTCAAATGCAGTGAACCATCCTATATTGTTCCTCCAAAGAACATAAGTACCTAAGGCTTCCTTGATGCTGTGGGAATGAGAATAGGACTGTTGAGTCCAATAACCTCACACAACTTAGTTCTGCTTTTCTGGTGCATACTAAAGACACATGAGAGTTTCACTGCTCTCTTCATAGGAATCTTGATGGGGTAAACATGTTGTATTTTGTTCATGATGCTTTACTCATCCTTCCACTTTACCTCTATAGTCTCTGGTGGGGATCATCATCAGAGAGACCCTACTCTTACTCATCACTTTCTTTAACTGAACCAGCCTCATGAAATGCCACAAGACTTCTCGTAACTAAAATGCATTTTCCAACTAGCTTGGGGAAAGACCTGTGCCATTGTTTGTCGTATTGAGAGCACGGTTTCCGGCCAAGGACAGTTTATTAAACTCATGTCATTTCTTATCATTTGTCCAAACTGTATCACATAATTGGATGAGAAAAGGTTGACTATCCTCTTGCAAAATTCTAACTCCAACTCATAACTGTGAAGGACCGACTGACCTGTTAGTTGGAAACCAAAGAATATGGCTTAACATTCCTTTTGCAAACTCTGCTAGACTTATAGATAGCTACTCGTAGATTGAGATAAACTAAACTTTCCAGATACCCCTAGAGCACCCTTTTGGGTTTTGAACACAATCACTATTTAAACCTTGTAGGGGATAATGTGTGGTGCAAGATAACACAATTCAAATCTGGTAAAAACGTTAATCACCTCAATCTCAATACAAATAAAATCCTTAAAATAATATCAGTGAATTACATGACAGTATCATTGCAATATTAAGTGGGAACATGGGACATAGATCAAATATATGAAATAATTGTGAAAAGTCTAGTGTTGGAACACTTCGATAGCAGTCTTTTGTTGATCTCTATTACAATCAATGGGCAGCAGAATGGACAAGAAAGACATCTGAAGCATGAGGGCTGAGTAGGGCTACTGGAGGCCTAGCCAACTAGTAGCAGAGCATGAATCTATGGCAAAATGTTACAATAAACGTTATAATTTGTTCTTGAGAAAGAACCCACGAATGGGCACTATGCACTTACGGCATCTTTTGTTTAGATATTTGTTATTAATTTTTTTGGGGGGGGACAAATAAATTACAATTGTACAATTGTATATCAGCAACGGGAAACAACCTTTACAACGAAACTTTGACAACGCGTGCAGTTACATCGCGGATTTTACAACGAACGCGATGTAACCACGCGATGCCATTACAACGCAAGTCTTTACATCGACTTGCGCTAGATGGCATGCTAACATTACAAATAGTGTAGTTTACTATCCCAACACCTTCCCTACTGTTAAGTGGACTGGAGTTGGAATAGTAAATTACGCTTTTCTAATGTTAGCACGCCATCTAGTGCAGGTCTATGTAAAGACTTGCGTTGTAATGGCATCGCGTGGTTACATCGCTTCGTTGTAAAAACCGCGATGTAACTGCACGTGTTGTAAACACACGCGTTGTTACGTCATACATCCGTCAGCAACATGCCTGCTATCAAAATCTATACACAATTAAGATGACGTTATAACAACAGCATGGTATAGTGTAGTTTGTCATCAGTAGGTATGCGTATATCTTAAATATTAGTGAAAAAATGGGAAAACCTTTGAACAATGACTTGTGCAGAAAAAGATACAGAGACAGAACCTCGGGTAGGCCACAAGTACAGTACTTAGAGTGTCTTAATATTGTGCAAGGTCTCCAGATGATCTCATTAGCTAGTCTTAGTCACAAAGGTGGAGAGTACAGACGATATGCGTTAGGGAATGGGTGTCCAAAGAAGTAACATTCTAGAGATGGCTCCAAGATGACCCTGGTTATCTTATGCTTTCACACTTTGTAATTGCTTTATTGTCACTAAGGTTTAAGTATAATGGTTACAATGTTGTTTTTGCTTAAAATGTAGTGATGATTTTATCTTAAGTTCTGTGTGGGTAAGATGCATGGAGTTGTAGTTGTAGTTAGTTTTCTCAAAGTTCTGCTTTGACGTCATCAGAGTACACATGGTCAGTATACGAATTACCGTTTCCATGCCACGTTGCTCTAATTTTATTTATCTGTGCAGTCGGCTAATGCTCATGTAGCCACACAAACCTTCTAAAGAACATCTACAGTATAGTCAATAATTTTGTTAAATCCCTTGGGTTGTCACTTAGTGTTGTATCATAAGTATTTTAAGTCAGTGGCTTGTTACGCTCCTCGGCATATGGCTATGAGTGCACAGTGGCAGCTGCTTGTAATTAGAAGTGGTGCGGCAATGTGGGGCAGGGAAATAACAAAAAAAAATTAAAAAGCACTTTCCTGCTGCTGCACCCGCCGTCTCGGTGCTCCTGTCCCAACTCGCGAATCCCTGCACAGGTTCCCAAACTTCAATCCAGACTCTGCTCTCATTCTGGTAATAGCATTTACCAGCAAGAGAGCAGCGCCATAATTGGCCTTTGGGTTGTTTTCATGCTCACTCAGGCTCAGGGAGTCTGTGCCATTTCTCCACCTTGCTTTGCAACACAGCTGGGATGGAAAAATGTTAGTGTGTGACAGCTGACCAAACCGACATGCGCACATGCAGTGCCCCCACCACTCCTCCTCTCTCCTGCTGATGCAATGACGCTCCCAGGATGGGCCTGCCCACCCTAAGATTCGTCTGGCTTTGGCTTCCTAAAATAAATATTATGATAATAAAAGGGTTTTATTATCATTTTATTTTTCACATTTACCTCTGCTGCCTCTCAGCAGTGGGGCAACGCTCCTCCACCATAGTGGAACAGCTGCCCCAGTGAGTGCATCATAAAATACCAGCACCTGTTCCAACCACACTGGGGTAACGTAAAATGATGAGGACTCCCTGCAGAATGTGAAGAGGGGCCCCAAATTCTCCCATATGTCACAGATATTTTTGGCCTCAGGCAGAATGGGGCCCTCTGAAAGGATTGAGGTCCCCCTGTGCCACAGGAGCTGCATGGGACTGCCTTACGCCCCTGACCAACCACTGATTGCATGGTTGTCGGAATTATAGGTTTGCCAGTATTTACTGAGAATTTAGTTTTTTAACCTCATACATTTTGACAGGTCAAACCTTGAAAGTTACGGGTTGAAAAAGGAACAGTAAATAGCCTTTGAAATTTGAAGGTACGCTTAATATATCCTACATCCAAAATGGATTAGCCTTTGCTCTCTGTAGTGCATTTATATTTTATTACTAAGTAAAGACTTCCAACTTGAACTTTTGGGGTCATTGACAGCTGGTCAGATCCCTTTAAGAGATCCCCACCTGCCCCTGTTCAGCAGATGCACTATCGTCACGACTGAATGTCAAGGCATTCTCCTTTTAGCCTATTCAGAAACAAACTCCTAAAGAAGGGGGTTGTTCTTAATAGAAAAATGAAAATCCATTTGATGAGCATGGAGTTTTCTCCTGCCATGTGGCAGTGTCATTCAAAGGCTTATCTTTGTGGGGTATAGGCCTCAGAGAACATTTGTCTCTTTTCCTGCCTCTCAGGGCAGTCCTGGGCAGGAAAAATCAGTGACAGAGGAGCTATCCACCAACTTGCCTCTATGGAGGCCAGTTTACTAGATCAAGGGTTTCTGATAGTAGTGCTAGCTGGGGTTTTACCTTCAACAATATGGCTGTTCTACCTGTAATTGAGGTTGGTGTCCTTCCGTACCCTAGTGATTCCTATTGCTTTTTTCTTTTGAAGCTAAAAAGTCTGCGGATCCTGTGTATGAACATTAATCCTTTGAGGTGATCCAGTAAGTTTAGAATGGTGAGAAGACAGGCAAGCCAATATGTGAAACTATGTCTATAATTGTATTCCTAATTTGCCACTTTCACAGCAGTCACTCAATTACAAATACATTCATGAGATGTAGACAAGGATGATAAAGAAGAAATGTAATCAGCTACTTATTGTGTAAATGGAGACAAGCAAGTAGAGCGAGCAACAAAGCAGAGCTCTCAGCTCAAATGACACAGAGCTTGAAACCCTCCCACTGTGTTCAATGCCGCAAAATAATTCCACAAGGGAGCATGCAGAGGCCATATTACACTTCTTCCCTATCAAATATGCTCACCATAAATTCATTATAACTAAAAGCAAGTACAAAATAACTATATATTCTAAATGTGTAAGGGAGAATTGACGAGTAATGTAAGACTACAAGAGAGACAACAAATGAGGATCATAACTGACAGGTCATCATTGATGAAAATATGACAAATGAAATGAATACCCCTAGCAAAAAAGTGTATGTAACTTTTGGTCACTAAAGATCAGTAAAGAATAAGCAATAAGGATTGTATAAAATGTTAAATCAAGATGCAATATATAGCGTGACTATCAATACACATATGTTTACAAAACATGTACAATATAACAAGGATAAATGCAACTGAATATACTACACAAATAATGAGTTTAACCATTTAATCTGAGATGCCTGCAGTTCCTGATGGAACAGGCAGCTCTACTCCAAGCTCATTGTGACGAGATTGTACCCTGCATAGTATGCAGGTTTGTTCTCCTGCCCAAGTCCCTAACTGTGTGTGACTCTGGTATCCTGACTTTTGCTCTGACCCTGGAGTCACACAAATCTAGCATGCCCAAGAATTTTGCTATACAGGAAAGCTGTATGGTACACAATATTGCATTCCATTGAATACACCCTAAATCCATCTGTCAAATTAACCATGCTACAAGATACTTAGAGTTGATAGAGCCCACTCACACCATAGGAGACGGCTGACAACAACACTTGTTGCATATTATGGCATTAATGCGCTCAAGAACCACAGTACCAGAAATGTACAAATGATATCCTATGAACAGAGTGTCATAAACTTTGGGTCTGATTTAGAGATTAGAGGGTGGCCTGCTGGCTGCCAGGGGAGTGGAGGTTGTAAAATCCCCTCCCTGGCAGACTACGACTGCCACCACGGTGTTTCCCCTGAAGGCATTGAATGTTTGCTGAGTGACTCATGTTTCATGTGGCTCCTAAGCAAACTTTTTAGTTTTACAAAAAACAAACTCCCAAAAGAGAGTTTGTTCCTGTATGAGAGTTTGTTTCTGTAAAACAAAAAACAAATGACCCTGACATGTGTCCCAAGTTTTAGGGCTCTTCTTTTTTCTCTTCAGAAACAGCCGCTTTGACTGTCTGCCCCAAAGTGAAAAAAAGAGTTTAACCAAACCATCCGCTTTAAATAGTACCTTCAGTGTAAGGTTTCTACCAGTGGAACCAGCAGGCGCACCACAGGCAGACATGAGAGTCCACCCAACTCTAAATAGAGAGAGCAGGACATACATTTGGTGGCCAGTGTACTCTGCGATGTTTCCAAGTAGGGCATCACGTGACCAAATGCTCACCTTTCTTCTCACAGGGTCAGCTTTTTTGTAGCCTACCGAAGAGACTAGCTGGGTTGGAAGCTCAGCGGACTAATGCATACCCTTGATTATTCTGTGTTTGACCTCATAGTCACAGGTTCAAATCAATGAGGGTCTGCTCATCTTTTGAGGTTGATCAATGAGTACCATTGACTTGGGTAACAATAAACATCTGCTAGTTCAGCACCCAGAGACCTAAGGTTGGACGTGTGGTTTCCAAATACACTAATTACCACAGCTGATCAGGTTGTCAGATGCTAAAACGCAGGTTATGTGAATTTCTCCTTTCTTTTTTAGATAAATGTATGACCAGGTACGATTGTGACAAAGGCCCTTGTATGTATGCGGCATGACTAATGTAATTGCTCACCCTGCACTTTTTTTCTTATCCGAAAAACATAATAAAGAAAGATTTTTAAAAGCCATTATAATTTAGTGAGTAAGTAGCTCGTTTGAGAACCAGTGATCTATTATCATACTTTAGGTATTTTCTGGAGTCGCACTGCTTTTAAAGTGGCTGCTTCCTTTGTACAAATATCATTTTAGTCACCATTGGCTCTGTTCTCACCTATGTCTCCTTCCCACCTATCCCTGAAAAGAGCCTAATGGGTATTTTTACATTCTACCTTATCTGCATACATTAGATCATCACTTTACCGCTTCTGTTACTGAGCATTATCTTTTAAAAGGGCAGATTGTTCATGATTGAATTTTTTTTAAAGACCATGTTGGCTTTGAGCTGTGGGAGAAACTTAATTCCCTGAACAACTTTTCTATTGATTTCTGGCAATCAGATAAGTAGCTTTTGAAGTTATAATTGGTAAATCTACACTATTAAAGCTTCTTTCTATTTATGCACCAGGTGACTTTGAGGTGTAAGAGAAAGGAAGGGGTCCAGAGAGAACCACGTTAAGTAGGTCAAGTTGCTAAGCCTTTGTTGGAAGATTTGTCATCACAGGTGGTCTTCAACAAAGGTATTATTAATACTACATGAGTATGTCATCCATTGTTGGTAACGTTGGCACTCCCAATCACTAGAATGCATCAAAAGGCAGAAAGAAGATTTAGAGTGAACTAGGAAGCCACATAAGTCAGAGCACGACTCGATAGAGCTGACGGCTGTCTTCATTTGCTCACCAGATTTTGTGTACGCCAGCCCTTATCAAGTAGGCCCTCGCAGCCGCTCTATACACGCTTGCTCCTACTCAGATGCCACATATACTTATGCCCTGAAGAAGTTAATTGTTATGAACGAAATGCGTTGGCTGACAATTTCCTGTATTTGGATTTTTGCAATAAAGGAATGTTTAAGACATTTAAAACAAGACTATAAGACTTATTGAAAACAACACTCTCTACAGATACGGGTGGTGCACCACTCCACTCTTGGGCGCAATAAGTCAGAGCTGTATACCACTAACATTTGAAAGCCATACTCCCACCAGAGCAACTTACTCATTACATGAACTCAGCTGAAAGTGTGGCGAAACTTACCCAAAATGGTGTCGGGAAGTGAAAACTTACTGGAAATTGCCATTATTATGTTTAATATAGTGGTGGCAACCCAGAGACAAAATGCAGCTGTTTAAACAGGGCAGGTGGAAGTTCAGTATCAAGGCTGCAGGCTCATGAGATGCGGTGTCAATGTGGGAGGTGAACCAGGAGTTTTGGGTGGGTGGCAAAGGAGGCTGAGCTTTGCAACATGAGTTGACATTGGGCCCTGAAAGGAAGTGCAGCTACTAGTGGCACACAGCTGAACCTGCTATTAACAACGCCGAATGTAACTGCCATAAAGGGATAACCCGGATATTGTTAATGGTGAACTTCAGATTCAGCTGGGGGCAGACAGTGTTGCTTTACTAACTGGAGGAGGGGTGGAACCTACAGCGCCAAAGCTGCTGATGACTCACGCAGGCAAGTGCATCACTTCCTCCTGTCCCGAAAGACAAAACACTAGAACACCAACCACAGAAGGGTTTCCTCAAATTGACAGATGTTACTAATGACACATATAACAATGGATTCCCAGCGCAATCCTAAATTCTTATGTGCTCCAATTTCAGCATACCCCTTAATCCCGAGTATTAATCAAAAGTTTGTTCAAGCACGTTCCCGCTCTTGTACTGTGTCCACTTCTAAATCTCTGCTAATTAAGTACCGATAGGCTCCATGTTGTAACTGAATGTTCATACATTTTAGCACGATTACTCCATAGAATAAATCAACTCCTTCAACATATTTGATGTTGTGTCATTTTATTCACAGGAGGTGGTGATTAGAAAGGAAGCCAGCTCATTGAATCTCTTTCCTCGACACCTCCTTCGTCAGGACGAAGTCCCTGTGGAGCGGAAGAAAAGCCAACCATTTGAATACAACTGTTGTATATCATTAAACATAATTCAATGAATATTTTATGTGGACTAGTGAAAAAAAAATTAAAAAGCACTTTCCTGCTGCTGCACCCGCCGTCTCGGTGCTCCTGTCCCAACTCGCGAATCCCTGCACAGGTTCCCAAACTTCAATCCAGACTCTGCTCTCATTCTGGTAATAGCATTTACCAGCAAGAGAGCAGCGCCATAATTGGCCTTTGGGTTGTTTTCATGCTCACTCAGGCTCAGGGAGTCTGTGCCATTTCTCCACCTGGCTTTGCAACACAGCTGGGATGGAAAAATGTAAGTGTGTGACAGCTGACCAAACCGACATGCACACATGCAGTGCCCCCACCACTCCTCCTCTCTCCTGCTGATGCAATGACGCTCCCAGGATGGGCCTGCCCACCCTAAGATTCGTCTGGCTTTGGCTTCCTAAAATAAATATTATGATAATAAAAGGGATTTATTATCATTTTATTTTTCACATTTACCTCTGCTGCCTCTCAGCAGTGGGGCAACGCTCCTCCACCATAGTGGAACAGCTGCCCCCGTGAGTGCATCATAAAATACCAGCACCTGTTCCAACCACACTGGGGTAACGTAAAATGATGAGGACTCCCTGCAGAATGTGAAGAGGGGCCCCAAATTCTCCCATATGTCACAGATATTTTTGGCCTCAGGCAGAATGGGGCCTTCTGGAAGGATTGAGGTCCCCCTGTGCCACAGGAGCTGCATGGGACTGCCTTACGCCCCTGACCAACCACTGATTGCATGGTTGTCGGAATTATAGGTTTGCCAGTATTTACTGAGAATTTAGTTTTTTAACCTCATACATTTTGACAGGTCAAACCTTGAAAGTTACGGGTTGAAAAAGGAACAGTAAATAGCCTTTGAAATTTGAAGGTACGCTTAATATATCCTACATCCAAAATGGATTAGCCTTTGCTCTCTGTAGTGCATTTATATTTTATTACTAAGTAAAGACTTCCAACTTGAACTTTTGGGGTCATTGACAGCTGGTCAGATCCCTTTAAGAGATCCCCACCTGCCCCTGTTCAGCAGATGCACTATCGTCACGACTGAATGTCAAGGCATTCTCCTTTTAGCCTATTCAGAAACAAACTCCTAAAGAAGGGGGTTGTTCTTAATAGAAAAATGAAAATCCATTTGATGAGCATGGAGTTTTCTCCTGCCATGTGGCAGTGTCATTCAAAGGCTTATCTTTGTGGGGTATAGGCCTCAGAGAACATTTGTCTCTTTTCCTGCCTCTCAGGGCAGTCCTGGGCAGGAAAAATCAGTGACAGAGGAGCTATCCACCAACTTGCCTCTATGGAGGCCAGTTTACTAGATCAAGGGTTTCTGATAGTAGTGCTAGCTGGGGTTTTACCTTCAACAATATGGCTGTTCTACCTGTAATTGAGGTTGGTGTCCTTCCGTACCCTAGTGATTCCTATTGCTTTTTTCTTTTGAAGCTAAAAAGTCTGTGGATCCTGTGTATGAACATTAATCCTTTGAGGTGATCCAGTAAGTTTAGAATGGTAAGAAGACAGGCAAGCCAATATGTGAAACTATGTCTATAATTGTATTCCTAATTTGCCACTTTCACAGCAGTCACTCAATTACAAATACATTCATGAGATGTAGACAAGGATGATAAAGAAGAAATGTAATCAGCTACTTATTGTGTAAATGGAGACAAGCAAGTAGAGCGAGCAACAAAGCAGAGCTCTCAGCTCAAATGACACAGAGCTTGAAACCCTCCCAATGTGTTCAATGCCGCAAAATAATTCCACAAGGGAGCATGCAGAGGCCATATTACACTTCTTCCCTATCAAATATGCTCACCATAAATTCATTATAACTAAAAGCAAGTACAAAATAACTATATATTCTAAATGTGTAAGGGAGAATTGACGAGTAATGTAAGACTACAAGAGAGACAACAAATGAGGATCATAACTGACAGGTCATCATTGATGAAAATATGACAAATGAAATGAATACCCCTAGCAAAAAAGTGTATGTAACTTTTGGTCACTAAAGATCAGTAAAGAATAAGCAATAAGGATTGTATAAAATGTTAAATCAAGATGCAATATATAGCGTGACTATCAATACACATATGTTTACAAAACATGTACAATATAACAAGGATAAATGCAACTGAATATACTACACAAATAATGAGTTTAACCATTTAATCTGAGATGCCTGCAGTTCCTGATGGAACAGGCAGCTCTACTCCAAGCTCATTGTGACGAGATTGTACCCTGCATAGTATGCAGGTTTGTTCTCCTGCCCCGAGTCCCTAACTGTGTGTGACTCTGGTATCCTGACTTTTGCTCTCACCCTGGAGTCACACAAATCTAGCATGCCCAAGAATTTTGCTATACAGGAAAGCTGTATGGTACACAATATTGCATTCCATTGAATACACCCTAAATCCATCTGTCAAATTAACCATGCTACAAGATACTTAGAGTTGATAGAGCCCACTCACACCATAGGAGACGGCTGACAACAACACTTGTTGCATATTATGGCATTAATGCGCTCAAGAACCACAGTACCAGAAATGTACAAATGATATCCTATGAACAGAGTGTCATAAACTTTGGGTCTGATTTAGAGATTAGAGGGTGGCCTGCTGGCTGCCAGGGGAGTGGAGGTTGTAAAATCCCCTCCCTGGCAGACTACGACTGCCACCACGGTGTTTCCCCTGAAGGCATTGAATGTTTGCTGAGTGACTCATGTTTCATGTGGCTCCTAAGCAAACTTTTTAGTTTTACAAAAAACAAACTCCCAAAAGAGAGTTTGTTCCTGTATGAGAGTTTGTTTCTGTAAAACAAAAAACAAATGACCCTGACATGTGTCCCAAGTTTTAGGGCTCTTCTTTTTTCTCTTCAGAAACAGCCGCTTTGACTGTCTGCCCCAAAGTGAAAAAAAGAGTTTAACCAAAACATCCGCTTTAAATAGTACCTTCAGTGTAAGGTTTCTACCAGTGGAACCAGCAGGCGCACCACAGGCAGACATGAGAGTCCACCCAACTCTAAATAGAGAGAGCAGGACATACATTTGGTGGCCAGTGTACTCTGCGATGTTTCCAAGTAGGGCATCACGTGACCAAATGCTCACCTTTCTTCTCACAGGGTCAGCTTTTTTGTAGCCTACCGAAGAGACTAGCTGGGTTGGAAGCTCAGCGGACTAATGCATACCCTTGAGGATTCTGTGTTTGACCTCATAGTCACAGGTTCAAATCAATGAGGGTCTGCTCATCTTTTGAGGTTGATCAATGAGTACCATTGACTTGGGTAACAATAAACATCTGCTAGTTCAGCACCCAGAGACCTAAGGTTGGACGTGTGGTTTCCAAATACACTAATTACCACAGCTGATCAGGTTGTCAGATGCTAAAACGCAGGTTATGTGAATTTCTCCTTTCTTTTTTAGATAAATGTATGACCAGGTACGATTGTGACAAAGGCCCTTGTATGTATGCGGCATGACTAATGTAATTGCTCACCCTGCACTTTTTTTCTTATCCGAAAAACATAATAAAGAAAGATTTTTAAAAGCCATTATAATTTAGTGAGTAAGTAGCTCGTTTGAGAACCAGTGATCTATTATCATACTTTAGGTATTTTCTGGAGTCGCACTGCTTTTAAAGTGGCTGCTTCCTTTGTACAAATATCATTTTAGTCACCATTGGCTCTGTTCTCACCTATGTCTCCTTCCCACCTATCCCTGAAAAGAGCCTAATGGGTATTTTTACATTCTACCTTATCTGCATACATTAGATCATCACTTTACCGCTTCTGTTACTGAGCATTATCTTTTAAAAGGGTAGATTGTTCATGATTGAATTTTTTTTAAAGACCATGTTGGCTTTGAGCTGTGGGAGAAACTTAATTCCCTGAACAACTTTTCTATTGATTTCTGGCAATCAGATAAGTAGCTTTTGAAGTTATAATTGGTAAATCTACACTATTAAAGCTTCTTTCTATTTATGCACCAGGTGACTTTGAGGTGTAAGAGAAAGGAAGGGGTCCAGAGAGAACCACGTTAAGTAGGTCAAGTTGCTAAGCCTTTGTTGGAAGATTTGTCATCACAGGTGGTCTTCAACAAAGGTAATATTAATACTACATGAGTATGTCATCCATTGTTGGTAACGTTGGCACTCCCAATCACTAGAATGCATCAAAAGGCAGAAAGAAGATTTAGAGTGAACTAGGAAGCCACATAAGTCAGAGCACGACTCGATAGAGCTGACGGCTGTCTTCATTTGCTCACCAGATTTTGTGTACGCCAGCCCTTATCAAGTAGGCCCTCGCAGCCGCTCTATACACGCTTGCTCCTACTCAGATGCCACATATACTTATGCCCTGAAGAAGTTAATTTTTATGAACGAAATGCGTTGGCTGACAATTTCCTGTATTTGGATTTTTGCAATAAAGGAATGTTTAAGACATTTAAAACAAGACTATAAGACTTATTGAAAACAACACTCTCTACAGATACGGGTGGTGCACCACTCCACTCTTGGGCGCAATAAGTCAGAGCTGTATACCACTAACATTTGAAAGCCATACTCCCACCAGAGCAACTTACTCATTACATGAACTCAGCTGAAAGTGTGGCGAAACTTACCCAAAATGGTGTCGGGAAGTGAAAACTTACTGGAAATTGCCATTATTATGTTTAATATAGTGGTGGCAACCCAGAGACAAAATGCAGCTGTTTAAACAGGGCAGGTGGAAGTTCAGTATCAAGGCTGCAGGCTCATGAGATGCGGTGTCAATGTGGGAGGTGAACCAGGAGTTTTGGGTGGGTGGCAAAGGAGGCTGAGCTTTGCAACATGAGTTGACATTGGGCCCTGAAAGGAAGTGCAGCTACTAGTGGCACACAGCTGAACCTGCTATTAACAACGCCGAATGTAACTGCCATAAAGGGATAACCCGGATATTGTTAATGGTGAACTTCAGATTCAGCTGGGGGCAGACAGTGTTGCTTTACTAACTGGAGGAGGGGTGGAACCTACAGCGCCAAAGCTGCTGATGACTCACGCAGGCAAGTGCATCACTTCCTCCTGTCCCGAAAGACAAAACACTAGAACACCAACCACAGAAGGGTTTCCTCAAATTGACAGATGTTACTAATGACACATATAACAATGGATTCCCAGCGCAATCCTAAATTCTTATGTGCTCCAATTTCAGCATACCCCTTAATCCCGAGTATTAATCAAAAGTTTGTTCAAGCACGTTCCCGCTCTTGTACTGTGTCCACTTCTAAATCTCTGCTAATTAAGTACCGATAGGCTCCATGTTGTAACTGAATGTTCATACATTTTAGCACGATTACTCCATAGAATAAATCAACTCCTTCAACATATTTGATGTTGTGTCATTTTATTCACAGGAGGTGGTGATTAGAAAGGAAGCCAGCTCATTGAATCTCTTTCCTCGACACCTCCTTCGTCAGGACGAAGTCCCTGTGAGGCGGAAGAAAAGCCAACCATTTGAATACAACTGTTGTATATCATTAAACATAATTCAATGAATATTATATGTGGACTAGTGAATAGATTAAGCTGGGCCTTTAGAACGTTACAATAATTCTCAGCCCATATGAATCATGCGCCCTTACCATAAAAAGAAACTTGAAGTTTTGCTGAAAATAAAACAAAGAGCGTGGCCAACTCCAAACCAAACACGAAAATAACAATGAATAGTTGAGCGTGTGATCACGGGGGATTGTAATAATTCCCACACAGTGTAAATTCCATGCTACTATTTTTGGGAGAAACTCCTGGCCTTAGCAGTAGTGAGAAAGTAAGTGATGTTATAAAAAGTTTAAACCCTTCGGTGAACATCGGTAACTTCAGCCAACAGTTTTTATTTTTTACATCTTTTATATAGCGCGAACTCGACCCGAAAGTATTGGAGCGCTTTACATGAGCACCGTATTTACATTACATATTCAGGCACGGGGAGATTAAGTGATTTGCCCAGAATCACAGGATGTGGACGCGACCTCGAGGCTCGAACCCTGGTTTCCTGCAACAAAGCCGGCTGTTTAAGCCGACGGACCACATCCTCTCCCAGTGAGTGAACTCAGGTAGCCATGAAAGGTGAATATAAATATAGCTCTATGCGACTGAAGCCCGAATGACTACCTGAGTTCACTCACACCTGCAGCTGTTAGTTGAAGTTACCAATTTTAACCGCATGAGTTATGCTCTTTTCAGAACATCCCTTGTATTCTGCAGGTTCTCATTCACATTGTCTGAATATGTTTCCACATAACTCTAGCAATGGGGTAGCAAGAATGCCAAGAGCAAAGCTAGAAAAAAAGGCCTTTTGACTGACTATAGTATGGGTATGAACATACAACACTAATCAGGGTTTTGTGGTACTCGGGTCCCGGTGCCACTGCACCTGCTACACCATTGAGAGCAACGACGCTGTACTCTAGGCATAAGTGAAGCATTAAAGAGTCGTGATTATGTGATTACCTTTATTTTACACATTCTGCTGCTTGTTCTAGCTCAAGCCAAGCTCAGTTTTAAAATGGAGCGAAAACTAGTTTTAAATGCCCGCTGAATCTCACTTCCTCGGAGAAGCAGGGCCACCTTTCAGCAGTGCCCACGGCTGAAAGAATATGCGTGGAGGAAGTGTTGAGTCACTGCTCGGCAATAGCAGGATGTTTAGCATACAGTCAAATGCCAAATTACTCACCAGAAAAACCACAGGCTGGGGCCGGACAAAGCCTTTGTCTACTCGAAGGAGACAGTAGATTGTGATAAACAGTCTCCCTTTGATGCTGTCTAAAGTACATTTCTTTCCTAGTCCAATGCTAGTGCCTAGCAGCTGAAGTTTATTTGGTCTGCTTTTTTTTTGTTGCTTGGATTAGGAAGCAAGTGTAAAACAAATGACTGTGACTCAGCAAAAGGCAGTGCCGAAAACATCAACGATACTACATCCAATAAGGATTTATTCGCCGCAGTGCTTGGAACCGGGAAACATCCATTACAACGCAGTCATTACAATGCACTACCTTTACAACACAGTCATTATAACGCAACATCCTTTACATCGCATGCCATTAAAATGCAGCCATTACAACACATGTCACTACAACGCATGCCACTACAATGCATGCCATTACAACACATTATAAGGTAAGTAATGGGAAACATTAATTTTTACCCCTACACTATCCAACATTTACCCTACTGTTGCACTCACTGGAGTGGGAATAGTAATTTTTACCCCTACACTATCCAACACTTACACTACTGATGCCCTAAAAGTATTATGCGTTGTAATGGTATGCGTTGTAATGGAATGTATTTTAAGTGTAGTTTGTAAAAATACGTTGTGATGGCATGCGTTGTAAAATCATGCATTGTAATGAATGTTGCGATGTAAAAACCGCATTTTAAAGGCATGTGTTGTAAATGTTGCGTTGTAACGTGTCCTATTCCTTTGAACCAGCTCTCATGGCGCTCTTCTTTCTATGCAAAGGGGTATATTTATGAACATAGATGTGAAGGGCAGCGCAGCAAGTCACCTTGTGTCACTGGGAAAGGGTAGGAATGTGCAGTTTTTTAATACAATACGATGCATTCCTGTCCTTTTCCCTTACACTAGCACGATTTTGGCAGCCTAACACCAACCCAGGCACCCTTGCATGGTGCAAGGGGTGCCTCCGCTACATGCAGGATTTTTTTGTGCAGGAAGAGGCACCTTCCCACATAAAAACAATCTTGAGAGGCTCTTTTCTCTTTTTATGTATGCTGCCGAACCTGGGGAGGTATACAATTTTAGCGCATTCCCAGGTTTACAAGTGAGAATGCGTCAAAAATAATGGGAGGTGGATGGGAACATCCACCGCAATGCCCATGTGTTGGAATAGATATCGCTTATGCTCATGCATGCTCCATATAAGTTAGCATTCGCTGCACCATTTTTTTTTGGGTGGCGCCATTTTAGGCTGTTCGAAACTGATCTAGTTTAATTACGAGAGTTTCATTTCTCCTTTGGTTTTGTTTCAGTAATGTCAGCACATAGCTTCCTCACCTGATAGAGGCCTTCTTCCCCTTGTCTGGTGGCAGGCTCCACATAGAAAGACCTTGGACCAGGTAACTTTGTGTAAGATAGGAGTGCTGAACCGCTTTTCTGTATTTCACTGTTTTACTGCACCTGCTTGCAATATTCCACTGTGGGCGTGTTTTCGCCCGATCACAAAACGTGCATAATGTATCTCTATGCTTGTTGATTTCAGTTCCCTCTGCAGCACTCCTAGCGACTGGGCAGATGGGGCTCCGCTCTGAGTGTATATGAGTAAGCAGTTATTGGTTTGTATTCTCTACTGTCTGATCGTCTCTTCATTTAGTACGGAAAGCTAAGAGGTGGTCATTAGTAACCCGGGTGGCCCTAAACGGGTCACTTCCTTCGCATGGAACGCCTCCCTTGCACAGATTAAGGCAATGCAGCGATTTGTGATGTGTTGCCTTACTCCAGATGTATGAAGGCATTCAAAGCCACGCAATGTGGCTTTGCATAGCTTAATAAATCTGACTTAGAGGCTTGCGTTACACCAGTACCACTTTGTGTGGTGCAAACGTTTTGCAAGCCTCTCATAAATATGTCCTGAAATATTTACAAGCAATCGTACAAAACAGAGAGAGCATTGCACACAATATATCGAAACCATAAGTAGACCCACATCTTTTGTCTTTAGTTGGACAAGGAAGCTAACAAACCACAAAAATGTTGTCTGTGTTTCCAAAAAATAAGCAATCAAAGAGAAGTAAAGAAGAATATTTGGGGACTTCTCAGAGTCTTTTCCATTTTAAGTCATTTTTAGGTTGAGCCTAGACAGCGCGCAGCGCTGCTCTAGGAGTGGACTTTAGAAATCGGTCAGCTCTTTTCAAGCACTCGTGCTTGTGGTGGCATCCACCTTGCGAGAGCGAGCAGCGGCGCGCACGGGTAATCTATTTGTAATTACCGTGGCCATGCGCGCTTCCTTATATTGCTCTACTCTCACTCCCCTGCCTGTCTCACCCTCGCCCTCCCTTGTTTTTGTGCTAGAGGAGGAGATACGGTGTGGGCTGTACACGTACGTTTTTCTTATGCTCTAGTTTTTTTGCCTTCCACAAAGCATTATAAATTACCACGCAGCCAGGCCATTGTTTGTCTGCAGATGGTTGCGTGTGAAGACTTAGGATTCTGTGGAGAAGGAAGCGGTAAACTGACTACGGTCAAAGTGTCTCGCTCCAAAAATTCTTATTACCCTGCCCCAAACACGCCTCCTCTCTCCGTTTAAATGAGGAGTCGCTTTTTTAATAAAAATTTAACTTTGATACACTGCCTTTCCAGTTTGCGAATATCTAAAGCCACCGCTTTCGGAATCTGCGAGATGATTGTCAATTTGGTGTGTGGCGCCTGTCATCAATTGGGAGGCAGTGGTCTCACCCTGGCGGTTAACCCATCTCATTGCCCAAAGGGGGTGAAGTACCGTACAAGTTGAAATTCGCGCAAGGAAGTACGACCTTTAGGAATAATCTTGGAAATCTAACTTCCCTGGTGCCTTGCCGCAGTGTCAGTTTTTTAATACGAGAGCCCAACTAAAGCCATTTGTTGCTTAAAATAGTGCCTCTCGTCTAATTCTGGACTGTTGGCATTTTTGACGGCTTCCAGCAATCTCTTAGAAACCCGAGGGGTGGCAAGATTCTCTATACTAAACATTTGCAAGTGGCTCACTTTTTACTAGAGCTGGCGTCCAGTGTCTGCTACTAAGCAATGTGATAAATATACTGTGGCAGTAACATAAAGACAATCCGGATGTAGCTTCTTTTGAATATATAATACTTGGAGGTTTTTCTTGTTGCTCTATAGCACACATAGCGGCCAAGGTTTAAGATTGCGTATGTGTGACATTTCCATAATTTGAGTGGCATTTCAACGACTATGAGTGAAACTTTCCCGCGAGCAAAATCAAGCAATGAAGACGAGGGAAACATATACATGTCAGAAATACACACATTTGAGCAACCAAATGGTCTTTAGAATCATGTGGTTAAGCTGAACGGTTGCGGTGCAGCCGGTTTGCCGACCCGCTGGGGAGATTGCTGTCCACAAGTCTTTTCCTCCAACAGGGCATGACATCATGTGTCCTCTGTTGGGTGAAATAAGTTTAATGTAATGCTGTTTGGTGCTGGTTTGTCTTCTCTCACTTACTTTTCGTCTCTTGAAAGAGAAGACTTGTTGCACCAGTCAGACAAACACATGGCAAGTATTAGAGGCAGACATACTCCGTTATTACTTACGCCATCCCTGAGATCCTCAGTAGTGAGTCCGCAGTCATATCTTCACTTACCAGCACTATCTTATCCCAAAGATAGTTGAGCTTCTGCTGGAGCAACCTATCTGTATCCCTTAGCTCACAGGATGTAGGGGCCTGCTCACACTGTCATCTTTCTGAGGTTCTTTGAAGCATTGCACAATATCTTTTCTTAAATCAGGGCAGTATAATATTGATTAAGGCTACTGTGACCTCGGTTCGGAAAAGCCAGTGTTAGTCAGGAGAATTAAAATCTGTCCCCCCCCTGCGCTCTAATGCCTGGCTGGGGCACAACCCTATAATGCGTACATGATATTTACTGGGAACGTTCACTACACAGAAATAAGAAAAGAACCACACTGGCATCTGAATGGTTTTATGTCCCTCACTCCAGGGATATGCACACTTACTTTTTTTGCAGCGAGGACGGGCGACCAGCGAGAGCAGCTGCAACTATTCTGTACACGGCCACCTGGTACGCCTTTCTCTCTGTGCCCCTGGTGTCTGGCCTCTGGGCATAAGGCTCACTCGACTCAGATAGTTGCAGTCAGGGGTCCTAGTGCTCTGGGCAGCTGAGCTTCGAACGAACCACCGCTCCGACTGCCGCAGGGAGCCTGTGTTCAGTCAGCTGCCACCCGCAATGGGTCGGGTCGGTTGTGGGAATCACTACCTCAGGAAGTTCATTGCAGGCAGAAGCCACTAATCTGAATTCAACTGCCACCTGCTAGCGCTACGAACCCACTCACCTATAACTGTGAGTCTGACAGAAACTCACACTCCGAACCTCACTGCCTGAATGCCACACTGCGCTGTGATTGAATCCAGTGTTCCATAGTAGCAAGCAGTTTGATAAGCTCAGCCAGCCCCCAAGGCTGCCAAGCACCACGTGCTGCCTGCCACTCGAGTCCAGAAAATGGTGTTAATATAATAAGTAGCGCTATCTAGGCTGCTTGACTGCCACAGCTGAGGAGGTGCAAATATGCGTGACTTCGCATTTTAGTGCAGTGATGCTTACCACCACACCAATGAAATGCGTTAGTCTAATGCGTTATGTGTGGACTTGGCAGGGCTGAGCACAATCTCGACACAAAGGAATTCCAGCACTTTACATGAGCACCAGTTACATTATGCAGGAACACATTATTTGTTTTTTAAAGGCATAGGAAGCTTGAGTCAGATTGCGAGTTTTGGTTATTTATCGCAAATGCTAAATAAAAATACATTGGGGTATATTATTTATTGTGTGCTATAAATATCCATTACTAGTTTGTTGGGAGTAACATGAGGGTTTTGGTATTTAACGCACCAAAATCCGCATGGTACGGTAAATACCATACCATTTCCTGTGTTAAATTTTGGCATATTTGTCCTGCCGGAATTTAACGAAAGTTGTTATTTTATGCATCTGATAATTATCGGATGCATTAAATAAATCAACCCCCCCCCAACAAACAAAAAACATAACAAGCAACCATTGCGACAGGTAGATAGAAGTTGCCAGCATTAAAAGGACAAAAAAACCTCAAGACAATATTTATTGTTAATACTTTTTTAATATGGTCGTTCAGTAGTACAGAATGCTTTCTTGCTCATATAAAAGGTAACAAAAATGCTTGTGACACTTCTTTATTATAACTTTTCAGCATGCTGCAGACTTCTGTACAGCACAGCTCAAAGACTTAGGCAAAGTCAATATCTTTGGCGAAACACTTATAAGGTCCCAAAGGCGAGACCTATTGGCTATGCCAATGCTTGTTATGACTAGCATAAGACACATGCATGTAATAGCCCTGGAAGAACTTTCAAAAATATTTAAGATGTGAATATTTGCTCGTAACCCTCGCAATGGAAATCCCTTCCATCACTTTTAACCTAAGGCGGGTCCTCCAGATCCATTAAATTTCCCACCCCCCACTAAACATTTGACCAGAATCAGTGATTTTTAAAGCACTTTTTTTCCTTGCAGGAAATGACAAGCTCCCACAATTTTAAACGTTTACCACACCTTACCAAGTGACAACCACCTGCCATTGCTGCAAGCTGTTTCTCACCATCACTTGCACACATTATTTTTCGTCCTTTCAGTATCTCAGGTGAAAAAAACATAAAAAAGACTATCGTTTGCATTGCAGAATATTTCTATAAGTCTATAACCATAACAAATATAAAAGAAAAGTCATATGTTGAAAGCCAAGATGTGCTTTGCCAATGTCCAGCATTTCCTCCACACAGTGCTAATGATATTGTTGTGTCTGTACTATTTTTATTTGTTTTTCTGTCCAAGATAGTATTTTCTACATTTATTTTGAATGACGTTTTTTAGGTATTCGACATAGACAAGCAACTGGTGTGAGAACTTAATGAAAACACAAGGTGCAACAAGTCCTTCATTCCACACAAGCACTAATAGAAATCCGGTTGTGACACATGTGTCTCTGATGCAAACAACAATCAGGCGGTGCTACTCTATGATGCAATGGATGCCAACAAAATCATTGAGACAAGTGCAATGTTATCTCAATTGTTGCCATTAAGTGGCTGTCAGTGGAGAAATGTTCTAAGGGCTTGGAGGACTAAGATTCACCACACCTCAATGCCACTGGTGATGACATAGAAACTGCAAGTGAAGGCAAAGTGGGAGGTTGGAAGAGCGGACAAACTGTTTTAGGGTGAGTGACTACACACAAAAACACTTGATCAATATTTGCATGGTCATTTAGGCTCCATTTCTAATTGCCACAGAATGAGGAAACATGCCTGGGAACATATTAGTACATCACAAGTTTGTATGAGGCAGTGAGGAGACTGTTATTTCGTGCTAGCTGTGTATCATATTGTATAGTGTTAATTGTTTTTTTTGCCAAAAAACCATCGTATCGTATCCATATATAAAGATTAGAAGCATCTTGCATGCATGTGTGTGTGTAAAAGTGACCAACATTTGCAATAAACAAGCGAACCTTAGGCCCCAAATACAAAATAAGAAAGTATGAATTACTAATTCAAAAAAGAGAAAAGGGAGTGGTGTTTCCAGTGAGCTGATTGTGTCAAACGCCAATAACTATGTCTCAATTCGGAGGCCTTTCAAAAATCATCGACTGTTGCTAACATATTTTGGGGGCTCTGTGGCAATGACTCGGTTAGTTGCTTCACAGTTAGGTAAGGAAATTTAAAAATTTAATATCAGAGACTGAGGCAGTCAGCGAGCCAACAAGCGGTAAAGAAAGTTACTTAAGGTCTGCTGCATCCACTTTCCTTTTTAGGTCGAGCATTCAAGACCTCTTGTATATACTTTAGTACATACTTATATGTGTAGGTACTTTGTGGGCTCTGGAGATCAGCCCTAGGACTTGTCTGCTTCCGCTTAGGGACTTTTTTTTCTGTTCAACTGCCTCTATTTAACTGTCTTGATAGAAACCAACCAGCAGAGGTAGAAAACCAAATTTCTGCTGAGGGACTTTCTTTTTTTATTTTTCTGGCAACTACCTTTATTTAACTTTCTTGATAGAAAACGACTTATAGAGGTCAGTAAAATACTAGACTCACTTTAGCATTCTCTAGATTCCAGCCCATAAAAATTGTCTTCCCCCAGCACCCGTAGACAATAATATTTTTTTCAAATCTTCTATTTTCAGTGACATGACCTCCGAAGGCCCTGCTTTTATATAAAAAAACAGAGTTTTGGACTATACCATTTCCTGCTGAAAGGCAACATTTCTCTCCATGTGTTCCCACAACTGGTGTGTCATGCAGTTTGGTGCTTACTTTCCCTCCATGTTAAAGAACAGTAGATGTTTCTGCACCCAGGCTAATGTGCTGCATAGCTAAATACATATAAGGTCCCAAAGGCAAGACCAATCGCATTGCAAATGCTTGTTTTGTTTTGAGTATGGCCATTTATATGACATTTCTTATTAAATCTTCTAACAGTACAAGTCAAACTCTGGTGCAGTCCCAAGATTTTTAAAAAAAATAATGCATACCACCTTTTTGACTTGTTTACTTCACAAGCATCGAGTTGAAGGTAATTACCCACACCTGAGACATCTGCATTAACATTATTAGTAGCACCTTGATTCCCCACAATCTTATTACACTTTCTATATTACTAAACACAACATTGAAGTCTTGATGGTGTCAACAAAATATTTTATGCTATTTCACAATTGTCAATCTAACTTTACAGCCAACTTGCAATTTCTGTGACTAATGATGACAACTTAAAAGTTTTGTTAACAAATCCTGCCACTTCCCTGTGATGAAAAATCTGATATCCAGTTATGGCAGGTTTCCAAAGCAGCCAATATCAAGGTCATCGTTGATGACACTAATACATCTAGAGGTAAAAAAAAGAACTGGTATAATCCTTTGCCCCAGGTAAGCCTTTTTATTAATTGGGGTTAATTGGGACCTTAAATTGATTCTTCGAAATTAAAGTTGACACTCCTCTTAAAGAGACTGCTTTGCTCTCAAGATTGCATGTTTTTTTAAATCTATACTGCTAAGATTAGCTATAAGAAGATCAAAAATGGTCGCCGATCGAAGTTTGTTTTTTCCCTATCACTCACAGGTGTAGTTGTTAATAATTACTGAACAAGCTCTTGAGTTTCCTTACACATTCCCCGTATACAAGTATATGGTGAAGGAGGAAGTATAGGACTTAATTGTCCTCAATGAATAAAATGGATTGTCATATTGTATAGATGCTGATCAGTTAACACTCAAATTCTAAGCCATGTAATGTACTCTTACCACTTGCATACCTATATGGATCATGATGGCGTTGAATATGAACATTGAGCTATAAAAGCAAGTACTGGTCAAATTTGTGATGTAGCAGATCAGCTTAAGAAAAGTTTTCCCTTTGGATGAATCAAGCATTGACCATTTCTCATTCATACATACATAACCCACTGTGGACCATACAGTTTGCACGGACATTTGATAATTGAGGCACTTATAAACCAACCACACTCTCATAAAAATGTCAATATTTTTTAATCAATATTACAAATACATCAATATACGATACTCATATGAGTTCAATCACATTTAAAAACATCAAAATTTATATATAATCAACAAGCATTGACTAAAATAAAACATATACTGCAGAGAAAGAATTTTTTCAACATACACAAGCAATATAAACAAGGATATAAAACGAGGAAGAATACAACAAAAAAGACATTACACTATGTCATTTACAGTGTTAATTTGGACATTTGCATAGGCAGCAACAAGCATGGGTCTAAATTCCCTGTCTCAACCTGTTTGCTGACTTCACCAAATTTAATCGCATATGTAGGCGTCGACGCGTTTCGATGGTGTAGTATCAATTAAGACCACCTTCTTCAGGACAATATTTTTAGTCTTCCTCAATGTTAAAATGACCACATCACATATTGGCCTAAATAAAAATTACATGAATTAGAACAAAATCAACAATTTATAATTCTAGCATGCTTGTTTTCTAACCCAAACGGATTTTTAGTTAAAAACTTTCACCAACTAATTTGGAAGCCATAAGTGCGACAATCATCTATATTTGCCTTATCAATGGGTACCATTCATTCAAATCATTTGCTCATTCATACTGTCAACGTTTAGTTAAGAAAGGACTTATAAAAGTCTCAAAGGTGCAGCTGCACTAATTTGTAGTGTGTTTTTATCACTAACTGAGCCATGATTCAATAATCATCTAAGCTGTATCTACGCCATCAAGCAATCTGTACTGGCTTTGTGCTCCCCAAATAAAAATGAACACCTTAATATGCACTTAATTGAAAAAGTACCTTATGTATTAATTCGTTATATAGGTACCAAAATCTCGGTGTCAATTTCACAGTAGGCCACTTTTTACACAGGCCGTTATTCTGAAATCAGAGGGGAGAAGTATAATACTCAATCGTTGTTTCACTAAACTCGATTTTCTAGAATATGGCAGAAATCAGCATTTTCACCTGTGCGTTATGTCCGAAACTTGAACCGCACTGCAGTTTAGTTTAGTTTATTTGGATCACGTCCTCCGACCATTTAAACGATAATACGTATCAGGGGTGGATCTTTTCTATTGGCTCACTTACTCGTGGCTAATGAAATGTAGACAAAAAACAGAGGGTGCCTATTTAGACCAATATATCTTTTGTCATGGCCAAGTGGCTATCATACTTGCCTACGTCCTGTTATAGCTTTTCAAACTTAATTATAAATTCGTATAATGGGCATTTTTTAACTACCATTATGTCTCGGAGCGCGTAATCGCATATGAAATGCCTAATGTTTATATTGTTTGTCAGGATATAAATTAACAGAAAGACACCAATATCTCTAGTCCCTCCACGTGAGCTCGAAGTATTCATATGGACAAAACTGCGATACCTCGCCAAGTCTAATGTTTGTTTAAAAAGTAGACCCAGGCATCTATCGCCTTCCCTACTCTGTCTTTTGTGTAGGATAAACAATCCCCAATGTTCACTTACTCTACTCCTAATTGTGTCCACTACCCTTAGCGTTTACAGAATATATAGTTTGTATTTTGCCACTCCTAGCATTACTCAAACTTTACAAGGAGCTTACTATCTTCAAACTACACTCGAACTCCATCGGTTAGTCTCACGTTGCATCGGTCTTAGATTACTCACTTATTTATCCGACGAGGCCAGCTCTTCGAAAATGTTCGCCGCGTCTACCGTCCGCGTCCTGAACACTGGGTTATGTGATAACGGTTCTTTTTATACCCATTCTAAGTCGGTAGATCAATTACACTTTAAAAAAAAAAAAACTTTATTCAACTTTTGAACAGTTTTTAAACAGTGATCATATCGTCAGTATGGTCGCCATCTTGGACTGGTTCGTATGAGATTATCGAACTAGCCCATAAGTTCTCTTTCATTCAGGTAGCTTCTTTATAGTAAATCCAAACTAATATATCATTCCAACTTTACCTGTTATTCATTAAGAGGTAGTTTCTCTTTTTCTAAAAACTTTTTAATGAAATAATCTATCTCATTATATTCTACCCGCGGTCACCATTTTAGGTTGGGTTATATCCTTCTTATCTCTGAACCGCTGGCCTCGATGCATTAGGCCATAGGTGCACTCCAAATCCCCCTTCCATAATTCACTGGACTTAATTCTGAATTATATTTGAAAAAGATTCATTTTATGTATGGATTCCTTATTACCTGAACAGATCAAATTACTGCCGTATATCTTCTCTTTATATGCAATTGGCTGTCAAGGGCTGATGACCTATCACGGGTCTCTCTTGGTGAGACCCATGTATCTATCTTCTGATTTTATGACTTCATTGTAATTTAAAACAATTTTTTCTATACTGTAACTACTTTTATTACCTCATTCTATTTAGTTATGTTACAAGGGAAGATCAGTATTAATCTGTACATCAGTGAATTATCACTATAACCACAAAGATGTCATTATCAGGTATATCATGGACACTTATGCTACGATTCTCATCCAGTCCTCTTTTGTGTTGAGGCCTTTTGCTATCGTGTCCAATGTTGAAATATACCATTGTTCCCTGTATTTTCTCTTCCTTTCTGAATTTCCTTCCCTTTTGTTCAGAGTTATTTTCTCCACTACAAACCATTCAAAATCAGTATGGCTGTGTTTCATCTTATTGTAATGGTCAACCAAAGGGGCATTGAGTTTGCCCGTCTTCAAGGCCGACCTATGTTCCAAAAGTCTGACCCTTAGTTCACGTCCAATTTCGCCTACGTACGCTAATCCACACGGGCAGCGTAGGACATAGACGACATTACAACTCCTACAGTTATTCAAGCTCTTTGCCTCGATAGTATAGCCATTGTATGTTAATGATTTAGCCACAATGCAATTCTTACAGATTGAGCAATGGCTGCATATGTTATTACCTAGCGCTCTCTCACCCTCTAGATTACTTTGTCTCATGGGATTACTATCCCTGTATGTGTGGACAATATTCTTTCGAATATTCTCATTTCGCTTGAAGGGAACAACGGTTTAGGGAGTTTTATGTCATCGTCATCGTTAAGGATACTCCAATTGGAGTTAATTACATTTTTGAGCCTATTGCTAATATTTGAGAATTGACTGACAAACACTAGTTTATTTTTAGTAGTGTCTTTCCTTTCCTGTGTTCTAGTCGGATCTGAAATCAACATACTTTCACGGTTGTAAAACCGGGCCCGCTTAAAGGACCGTTTGATTAGTTTTCTCGGGTAACCCCTGTCCCGTAGTTTGTTTGTCAATGATTCAGAGTGTTTGTAGAAATCCTCAATCTCTGAACAGTTCCTGCGCAACCGTAGGAACTGTCCGAAAGGTATATTATCTCTCTGGGACTGTGGGTGATAACTCTGATAATGGAGTAGTGTATTTTGTCCGTCGGTTTCGTGTATAATTCTACTGCTAATGTTCCTTCCCTGTTCTGTATTGTTATATCAAGGAAGTTCACTGAAGTTTTGGCGTATGATGCAGTGAATTTTAGGTTAGGATCACCCAAATTTAGCCACTCAGGGAATTCCATAAGGATAGATTCTTCACCTTCCCAGATGAAGAAAATGTCATCAATGAAGCAACGCCATAACAAGATGCTTTCAGTAAATGGCGCCGCCTCATTGAAAACATGTCTATTTTCAAATTCACCTACGTAGAGGCAAGCCAGACTAGGAGCACAGGTGGCCCCCATGCTGGTGCCCTTACATTGGAGATATAGATCTTCCCTAAACAGAAACATGTTGTTTTTAAGCACTAGGGAGATACATTCCAAAACAAAATCTTTATTAGCGCCTCTGAGGTCCTCTTCACAAATACTGTCCTGGATAACCTTAATTGTGTCGTCTTGAGGTATATTTCTGTACAGCGCCTCAATGTCGAGTGTTACCATTATTTGGTTACATGCATTAAAGGCGACACCCTCTATCATTGAAATGATATAAGCTGAGTCCCTCACATATGAGGCTAGCTTCTGTACTAGTGGTTTAAGAAAAGTATCCGCATACTGGCTTAGTGGTTCCAGACGGGACCCTATACAGCTCACTATCGGTCTCATGGGGGGATTACCTACGTTCTTGTGTATCTTTGGTAAGCCGTATATCGCTGGGATAATAGCATTTTGATTGTTTAAAAAATTATATTCCTCTCTGCAAATCCACCCTTTGTCCAAGGCCCTAGTGGTGGCTGTCCGTACTTCTTTATCAAGTTTGTCTAATCTTGAGTGGGGAACTTTGATGTAATGATCCCTGACTTCCAATAGTTTCAACATCCTACTATTGTAGTCCTCAGTGTCTAACACAACAAGTCCGCCCCCCTTATCTGCGGGTTTGATTGTTAGACTACGGTTGTTTTTTAGTGCCACCATCGCTGTCCTGTGATCACGGGACAGGTTGTTGGTGTCTGGATATGCTTCACTAATGATCTTTTTTATTTTAGATTCTACCACTTGTTCGAAAACATCAACGCTTTTATTGACTTGAGATATAGTTGGGGTGAATGTAGATTTGTCTTTCAGACCCAAAATGTTTACTGGCCCTGTATATTCATTATTTTGGAAAAATCTCCTGAGTCTTATTTTCCGAAAGAACGCTTTTAGATCCTTTTCTAAATTAAACTTATTCACATTGGCAGTAGGTGCAAATGTGAGCCCCTTCTCTAAAACCTCAACTTCCATTTTAGTCAGTGTATGTGTGGACAAGTTGATTATAGGGAATATCACTACATGTGTCTATCTCCAATACTTCTTGTTCCTTGTGTTGAGATATTCCTGAGGTTGAGGCTGTTGGTACTGGCCCCTGCCTTGGTTCTGATTTGGATTTGTCCTCATCCCTCTCCTCGGGCGTTGATCTAAAAAACCATTATACATACTATTATGTGAGGGACCACCCTGTTCATTATTTGCTTGGCCTTCTTCTTCACTACTCGACCCGGAGGTGTCCGAGAATGTAACTCCCTTCCTACCTCCTCGAGAGTATACGGGTCTGGATTCATAAGGTCTTTCAGACCTCTGATCTCTGGGTTGTTGAAAATAATCCTTGGTTGTATAGGGATAAACTAGGTCAAGATTAAATTTGTTAATATCTTTCTTTAGATTTATCGTTTTTTTATTTATTAAGTAATCTCTATAACCACTCACCTCTTGGTTAAGTTCATCTAACCTTTTTTTAGCGTCCTCCAAAGCTGACATCTCTTTTAGTGCTAATTCTATTTCCTCTATTTCTTGTTTCTCTAGGATTACCATCTCCTGTGCAGTTTCTATAATTAGTAAAATCCAATCGCTACTACATCTATTTGCAATATGGGTCCATAGTTCTAGAAATTTTTTGTTTTCCACAAATAGACCTGGTTCATTGCGGACTTGTAGGCCTATTGGAATTACACCTGCTTTAACATATTCAATGAGGAACTCCGCATGTAGTTCAGTGCGGATCAGCTTTTTCTTTAGGTTTAACGCTTTCCCCCATTTGTCGTTGTTCCCTGTTACTACCATAATTTTGTTACAATTTCTGGATGAGGTACCAATAATTTTATTGAATTGGTCCTCTGTGAACCCAAAAGTTTTAAATGGGTCCATCTGGTATTCTCTATTATTTATATATCTCTATTTTCCTTAAGAGTGAGAATATTCCAATTTATTTAGGCCGTTTCAGATTACCGGTCCTTCTGAAGCAAAACTCTCCAGCCACGTGGCTGTGCAAAAAACCTTGAACCAAGGAGAGGGGGCTCTCACACCAAAGGGATGGAGCACCCAGTAACTGATAAGTTAAGAAAAGTTTTCCCTTTGGATGAATCAAGAATTGACCATTTCTCATTCATACATACATAACCCACTGTGGACCATACAGTTTGCACGGACATTTGATAATTGAGGCACTTATAGACCAACCACACTCTCATAAAAATGTCAATATTTTTTAATCAATATTACAAATACATCAATATACGATACTCATATGAGTTCAATCACATTTAAAAACATCAAAATTTATATATAATCAACAAGCATTGACTAAATTAAAACATATACTGCAGAGAAAGAATTTTTCAACATACACAAGCAATATAAACAAGGATATAAAACGAGGAAGAATACAACAAAAAAGACAATACACTATGTCATTTACAGCGTTAATTTGGACATTTGCATAGGCAGCAACAAGCATGGGTCTAAATTCCCTGTCTCAACCTGTTTGCTGACTTCACCAAATTTAATCGCATATGTAGGTGTCGACGCGTTTCGATGGTGTAGTATCAATTAAGACCACCTTCTTCAGGACAATATTTTTAGTCTTCCTCAATGTTAAAATGACCACATCACATATTGGCCTAAATAAAAATTACATGAATTAGAACAAAATCAACAATTTATAATTCTAGCATTCTTGTTTTCTAACCCAAACGGATTTTTAGTTAAAAACTTTCACCAACTAATTTGGAAGCCATAAGTGCGACAATCATCTATATTTGCCTTATCAATGGGTACCATTCATTCAAATCATTCGCTCATTCATACTGTCAATGTTTAGTTAAGAAAGGACTTATAAAAGTCTCAAAGGTGGAGCTGCACTAATTTGTAGTGTGTTTTTATCACTATCTGAGCCATGATTCAATAATCATCTAAGCTGTATCTACGCCATCAAACAATCTGTACTGGCTTTGTGCTCCCCAAATAAAAATGAACACCTTAATATGCACTTAATGGAAAAAGTACCTTATGTATTCATTCGTTATATAGGTACCAAAATCTCGGTGTCAATTTCACAGTAGGCCACTTCTTATACAGGCCGTTATTCTGAAAACAGAGGGGAGAAGTATAATACTCAATCGTTGTTTCGCTAAACTCGATTTTCTAGAATATGGCAGAAATCAGCATTCTCACCTGTGCGTTATGTCCGAAACTTGAACCGCACTGCAATTTAGTTTAGTTTATTTGGATCACGTCCTCCGACCATTTAAACGATAATACGTATCAGGGGTGGATCTTTTCTATTGGCTCACTTACTCGTGGCTAATGAAATGTAGACAAAAAACAGAGGGTGCCTATTTAGACCAATATATCTTTTGTCATGGCCAAGTGGCTATCATACTTGCCTACGTCCCGTTATAGCTTTTCAAACTTAATTATAAATTCATATATAGGGCATTTTTTAACTACCATTATGTCTCGGAGCGCGTAATCGCATATGAAATGCCTAATGTTTATATTGTTTGTCAGGATATAAATTAACAGAAAGACACCAATATCTCTAGTCCCTCCACGTGAGCTCGAAGTATTCATATGGACAAAACTGCGATACCTCGCCAAGTCTAATGTTTGTTTAAAAAGTAGACCCAGGCATCTATCGCCTTCCCTACTCTGTCTTTTGTGTAGGATAAACAATCCCCAATGTTCACTTACTCTACTCTTAATTGTGGGTGGGGGAAGATGCAACACAGTCGGTGGTGCTTAAGCAACGAAAGGGAGAGAACAAAGGTGAAGGAGAGATTCATCTAAAGAGGGTGCACAAACACACACATTCGACAGCAGCATGAATTCGGGTGGGGGTGGAACCACGTGAGTACAGAGAGAAATAGGGGAGGAAAGGACACGAGTGAGACCAAATGAAAACTAATCCACTCTCGTGGAGTGCTTAAACAAAGAGAAAAAAAAATGTAGTTCCCTCAAAGTGAGTAGAGGAAGCACAAAAGCCAGCCAATCAAAGACATAAGTAAACAGACAATGCTCCATGTGAGGGACAAACACAAAATTGACCCACATCCATCAAATAAGTAGTAGCCAACTGGGAGTGACAGGAAAGCTGACCAATGGTAGGCAATAGGCCGGCTTCAAGCCCATGTCTGTTTTTGGTAAGCTCACAAAATGTCTTTCGCAACCAGACAGCTTGGTATGTACTGCTTCAACATAATGCAGCAGAACGTCAGCAGTTGGCATGTCACATCAGTGACATTATGTAGTTGTGATGAAGCAGATGAACCGTAAAACATACAACTTCAAGGTCCACAATTTAATTTGATGCCAGAAAGAGAGGAAGGGTATTAAAGTGAAGAAACACTCATGAATTTAATGTTGGTGGTTTGTTACAGCATATCTACAAAATGTGATTAGTCCATGACTTCACTCAGAACATTTCAATATGATGTTGCAGAGGGAATTATCTGTATGGTAATGTCTCACCACACACTAGCTGCACTGCTCCAACCTAATCCTTTTCCTAAAGCTTAATCTTTACTACAGGCATGTTTCCCTAATTGTGGGTACCCCAGGAATGGCACATGAAGTTGCTGAAAATGTGTCACTGTCTGCAGGTTTTATTAGCTTTTTCATCACGTTTGTTTTAGGGTTTCCTATTTCATTAATGGCAGCTTTGACCTGGGCGAGTCCCTTTCTCATGTCAGTGGCTACTGTGTAGTGTCCTTACTATTTGAAGCTGTACCCCTGAGAATCCATGAATGTGGGCTGAATTGTGCACAAGATTCCTATGTTTGGCCTTTTCTTCTTGGTTTTGAACCCTATTAGGCTCTGGGAGGGTGTAACTGGCATAAATCATTGTATCGTAATAATGCATAATTATTCGCATATTCCATAAGTTATGCTTAATTATGCGAGAAGAGTAATTCTACATTTAGCGCTATTTCTTATTACAAATATGCCATATCTTGTCCAAAATGAGTGCAAGAATGCATTTTACACCAAGAAATAGCACTAACTACAACAAAATAGAAAAAGCTGGTGCCAGGTGCCGATCTTGCTCGCTAACTATTCTCCTGAGGTAGGGTTTCCCCCCTACTTACTCCCGGCATTTAGCTCTATTTTCTTAGCGCAAAATACCCCCTTGCATCCGAAATGGGTGCAAGATTGCATTTTGCCCTCAGAAAGGGTACTAATGTGCTCTTGGGGTCAGGCTTTCCTCCAACTTACTCTCAGCCTTTCGTGTTTTTTGCTGTAGGATGTTTTCCACCTAAAAGAACTCATAATCACACGATCAGGAGTAATTGATCAATTATATGTAATTCCTCATCAAAGACTAATGCGAATTGCCAAAATTACTCCAATTACTTCAACAAAATTTAAATCACACCTGAGCCCAGTCTAGACCTTAGTGGCAATTAGTTGCATAGAAAAATGCCGGTGTATTGCGTTCTGCTTATTGCTGTCTCTGAGAAGATGTAAGAAGTTCAGCTTTCAGCTGCAACAGGGTGGGTTCTCCTCGAAGGCGTAGGAGCGTCACCCAGACTGCTGTGAGAGGAGCAGGTAAACACATATTAATAAAATGGTAATAAATATAATTGTATCATAATTTGTTGCACGCTCGCGCTGTTAGTGTGAGGGCAGGGGCGGGCTGATTCCCACAATTTCACTATTACTGCAGCCCCACCAGTGCGCATGTCGGATTGTCCAGCTGAGTATAGCCGGTCAATCTGACATGCGCACTTCAGAGCCAGTAATCCCCCTAGTATAAAACAGCAGAGGGATTGCAGGCACAGACCCCCAGCCTCAAAAGGAGCGCTGGGTTAGCCTGCTCCAGCCAATGAGCTCAAGGATTGGTTGGATTCGAGTTGCACTAGACAGGAAGTCCTTCTATTTCCTGCTTCAGTCTCCAGGATTTCCCACCGAGGAACAACTTGCTACAGCTAAGAGTGTGAGCTAGAAAACAAGGTGGAATTTAATTTTGAATTAGTTTTAATTGATGTGGCGGATAGCTAAGCGTGAGCAAGGCATGTCTTGACTGGAAATAAAGAGATTCATTGTTACTTTCTCAAAGTGCTCGTCCATCGGCTGATGCCATCCCAAGACAGCTATTTTGCATTTCTTTCCATCTGGCAGGACTGCTCACTGCCGCCGGCTCCCGAGGTGCAGTACTCTAATCAAAATGTGAAGAGTCCCTTCATTAGCAGCCGCATGTTGCCACGATTTCACTTGATACGGGTCAGCAAGTGCAACAAATATGGTGAGTTTTTTTGGCATTGCGCTTCACCACATTTTTATGTTGCCAGCCGCCACTGCCCAGAAGGTGAGCAGTCTGGTTTCAAATAGTAATTTGCAACTTAGATTGAAAAACACTCATAGCTTGAGCCATAGCACCCAAATAAGAACTAACTCCAAATGTCCATGGTAGCATTGAAAAGCACTACCCAATTTAGAAATTCCAAAAAGGAACAACCTGGATAAACACGAAGAGTAACTCTACTTTGTAGACATATTGGGCTCTTGGATATTACTGCATCCTCCTCTGGATATGTGAATCTGGGTACAGTGCTGTGGCTCCCCTCATTCCCAAATCTAGCTTAACTGAAAAGCAGTTTCGACAACCTCCACTGATACCTACAAAGATGTAAAATTGTCCTTTTTTTATAGCTCGAGGCTGGTTCAAGGGTATTGAAGCATTCTGTTACACATTGTTTTGGTCTTTGTAGGACCAGATTCACAAGATTCCAAGCCAAAGTCAGGGTTCGAATCTGGCATCCCATGTTCCGAATCGACAGCTCCTGCCACTAGGCCACATCTCCTCCTTCATGCTGTTCCAATCATTTCAAGACACTGTCTGTGACTGCAGTACCATTGGGTAAGTGCCTGAAGCATTGTTTCAATTTTCAATACAGATCTAAATACCTTTTTGAAGAGTTGGTGTCCCTATCCTGTGGGCAATCCTTTTCAGGCTGTCCCAGCTGTGCTATGTCCTATCCTCATTTTAGACGTAGGGCTGGCCTGAAGAGCATCATTGCTACCATAGGGAGTGGGAATGTGAACCAATTGCACCTGCATGGTGAATTGTATTCAGAAATTAGAACATCAAATATCTCAGGTTCAGTAGTTTGGATTCATTCTGTGGTATACTACAGATCCACATATCTCAGTAACACAGCACAACCTTAATGAGAGCTTTCCCCAAAAATGTTCTTTCAGTACACATGTTGCAGGCGCATTGCACTTGTCCATGAGCAAATCAAATCCATGCAATGGTTACTGGAATGAATATTACATTTTAGCTACAAAATCATAAAACAGCCGAGTACTTCAAATAATGCGCCAGTATCAAATTCTGTAAATTTTGATGAAAAATACCGCACACACATAGTAACACAAGTAATTATGTTAATACTATATTAAGAGATAGACGACATGTGTAACATTTAAATATACGTTTGATATTTCTGTGTGACGTGAACATATCAATAGGGTTATATATGTATTGCACTGTTAGTTTGCTGATATGTATAAAAAATACATATTGCAGCTATATTATAAGACAGGCACATGAAAATATATAGGGTATACAACGAAAATAATTATTGGGGTATTACAATACATAATGATACGTAGAGGAAAATTTGGTTAATTGTGTTGACACTAAATAAGCATTAATGTGGTCTTCATCATCACCAATAGAGGTGAAGAATGTACTGAACAGTCTAAAGCTAGTCAGCACTGTGACTAAATGTTAGTCTGCCTATAATTTGTAGCAGTCAAAGTACTTCTTTATGCTGCATACTCAACTCAAGATCATTTTCTGATAGAAACAAAAAATAACCAACTTCAACAAGTGTGTTCCCTCTGAATATTTCAAGCAGTACCTGAAATTACACCAAGCAATTACTTATTTTTTGTCAAATGTCTAACGCAAAACTTTACAGCTTGATTACAATAGTCAAAATAGAAGCATAAATGTTTTTCAACATTGATGAATGTTCTGCCCTTTTTGTGGTCAGGTCCTTCTAGTTTGATGTTCCAGCATTGCACCTAATGTAGAGATGTCTATCAAGTCAGAAGAAATTATTTCCCTGAAGCAGCTCTGTCGTCCATGGCAGGAGCCACATTGAGGGTTGGAGAAGTGATGGTGGGTCAACCTTGACCGACTTGTTAACACTTATGTTTTTCTGCAGGCAGACTACCAACATTTGGGTCCTTTCTTTGAAAAAACCCATAATGGCCACCATTACGTTTTTTGATGTGGGCCTCGTGATGTTGGTGAGAATAGAGGCCCGGTGGCTCCTCGTTTGTACTCTCTGTCTTTCACTGGCTTTTCTCGTTTCTGTTGAATGAATATGTATCTGAATTGATTTAAGGTAGAATCTTGAACTACAGAGCTCTTCCAGTACTATGGTAAACAAAAACAATACATGAGATATCTGTGTCATACAGACTACATGAATCAACCACAACTGATGCTTCTTAAAAACCTTGAGGTTTATGTCAACTTATGATTCCTACCCATCTAATTCCCCTATATGAAGATGTCCCTTCTCTATGTGAAGGGCAAATATTTTCCTTGGGAACAAGAGCACACCTGAGTGTAGAGTGACATAGAAATGGCCTTTGAAAATCAATGACATTACTAACTTTGTGGTATCAGCCTCCTGCAGGGGAAATTGGCTCAGATGATTAAGAGGCCAGATGTAAATGGCATGAAACTGAATTAGAACATTGGAATGTTGGCAGCTCCATTGAAAACAATGGAGTGCTCCGGGCTTATAATGGCTGGTATAAGCCCGGAGCGCCAACATTCCAATGTGTCTTTGTTCACAGCTCTGGCTGTGAACAAAGACTTCAGGGAGCCGGAGGGGATTTGAATCCCCTCACGCTCCCTGAAGGCTTCGTTTTGTTAGAACATTCTGCCCTCTAGTGGCAGAATGTTCTAATAGCCTTATAGCCCTTCGTAGCAGGGCTATACCGGCTTTTAAAGTCCCGCTGCTGTTGTTAAAGTCCCTCGCCTTCGGCTCGGGCCTTTAACGCTGCAGCGGGCCTTTAACAGCCGGTATAGCCCACTACGGCGGGCTATAAGGCTATATTATAGCCAGGTGCAGTAGTGGTCATACCATACCATTTATGTACTGATGCTATGGTTTGACAGTATCACTAACAAGAATATTGCCTACTTCATTCAGGTCAGGTCAGGTAAGTCAAGAGGCACATTATTTAGGGTGTCTCTACATCACCATTAGATGCCTCCTTCCTGATGCAGACAAGCAAATTATAGAAAGTTATCACCATACAGATGCCAGTGCTTGGCACTGCCACTGGTGTCTTGATGTTGGAGGGGTCGCCGATATCGCCGTTCATGGTATCACTAATTAAGCCATCATCATCCCACCCCTCAATTAGCCAGTACTACCTCCATGGTGACAATATCAACCTCTTTCCCTACAAATAACCAAGTGTAAATCAGGAAACAGATGACATCACTGCAGATATTAGCTGGTTTGAAAAAACACAGAGCAAGAGGGATTCCATTTTTATTTATTAATGAATTTGCTCCTTCAAATTGTGAACACTATCACCTTGAAAGCATAGATTGATTTACACCACTGCCCTTCCCGCGTCCTTTATCCACATCTCTTTGTTCGACGTTAGAACACCTTTTCCACTTTTGTGCTACAGTATGTCCTAATCACAGTTACAAAGCAATATCTGAATTTTTGTTGTTTGGAGTTTTGCAATTAAAGCTTAGCAAAATTAGTTATCATCTGGAGATTTTTATCAAATACTTTTTTCTGTGTGGACTTTAAATCCTTTTCAAATAACTGATGTGCCCTGGTCCTTGATATTGTATGCACCTTTGTGACCAGTACCGCTAGAATGCCAACAAGATAATGAAAGACGTGTTGTGTGAATCAACTACAATGTCTACATTTATAGTGACTTGCCAATTGATATCAAGTGTGGGCAGAGCAGATATCAGGTGAATACTTTAGGATGATGTTAATTGTATTTCGTTATCCTTGCACAAGAGTTTATGGTAACACAGGTCTAGAATTCACCATCTCTAGCAACCTCTTTCCATTCTTTGCCATTCTCCATGTACCAAAGAAAGTAGTTGCCAAAGGATTTTTTTTACTTCCAGTTTTTATCTCTCTTGCTGTCAGCCTATCCTCTGCATTTTGGATGAAACCCTGCTGAATTGAATATCTAGCAATAGTGTAGGTTAATCTAAATACCTCAGCATAGCTTTCTGGTGGTAGGTCCTAAACTGAAGGATAATTCATTCTTTGCTCTTTCTGGGACACAAAAAGGAATGAATACAAAGTAGTAAATTGGACGTCAGTAAGATAGTATTAATAATTGGTGAAGGTGATGTCAATCCATATGTGACTTCTGTCACTTCCTGTCCGCCACTGCTCAACCTCCTGCACGTTCTGCTTGATTTTCGCTTTGGGGGCATCACAACTTGAGCAACAAGCCTGAGCTGGTTGGTTGCTCTAGAAAAGCTGGAGGGAGGGCAAATTCGGATGCTAGCAGCAGGGCGTGCAGACCAGGAAGTGACCTTTGGGGATGTGTGGGCTGCAGAATGTAGCCTCTCTCAGAGTATTCACTTGGATTCCTGCTTGCGTCGAATCAACGCATTGTCTACTTCAGCAATAATTTGGCAGCCTAGCAGTATAGCGGCTTTCAAGCTCTTTGGAACGGCCATGTAGCTGGAAGTGCTTTTGTCACCAAGGCTCAGTAATTCTCGGTCTGAACCCTGTCCATGGAAACCAGAGTATGGCTCCTTCTTTGTTCTGTAGCATGCATGTGCTTACTTGTATTTTTACCTGAAAGAAAATGCTCAAGGAGAACACTATCTTTATTTCTCATTGTTGACGATTATAGCCGTTCTGTGTATCAAAGTGATGGTTAGTTACAAACCTGTCATAAAGCATATATCGGGTGATTTGCAAAAATATCTGTAATTACAATTCCTGCACTAAACACTTGAACCCACGTTTACTGCTGCAGGGAAGAGGAAAGGCTTTGTTCTCCATGGTTTGCATGCAAAACAGATCTGTTGTATGTTTCACTAAACAATTCTGCCTCTCTAAATTGCACCGTATTCTGTGATTTAGGGCCAGATTTACGACCATTTTATTTAGCGAGTCGCAAAATAAAATATACTAATGTGTCTCAGACATATTTACCGATTCCCAATAGGGTGGCAAATTACATAACTCATTATTATTCACGAGGTAGGTTGCGATTTGAGACCCATTGGGAATGGCCTGTAATCACAGGGATGGTGGCCTGCTGGGCTCAGCAGATCACCATGTCTGTGATTGGATTTTAAATAAAGCAATTTTTCTTCTGAAATGCAGCTTCTTTTTCTTAAAGGAAAACGGGATGCATTCAAAAAAGAAAAATGAAAAGTTTCTTTTTCATTTTTTTAAAGTAGGCAGTGGTCCGTGGGGCCACTACCTGCTCTTGAAAAATGTTTGCACCAACATTTACAAAGTGGAAGGGTCCCTTAGGTACTGCTCCCGTTTGCGAATGGCTTACCGCCAATTTAAAATTGGTGGTATTTCTGTAAATGTTTTGCAACCGCATTCCCAGTTGCAAAACATTCATAAATACCAGAGCGACTCCCTATTAGGAAGGGACGCCCTTTACTCACCCCTCCCTAAAAGCAACTCGCAAACCCTATTTTGCGAGTCGGTAATATGTTACTGACTCACAATATAGGCATGGTACATAGGAAAATGCATTTTACTTTTCGCAACGAGATCGATGGTCAGTTTGCGATCGGTAATATGCGTCGTACATCTGGGCGTTGGTCAATATTAACGAGGCAGGCCAAACCTTGCAATCTACTGGGAATGGCCTGTTACCACAGGGATGGTGGCCTGCTGGGGACAGCAGATCACCATGTCTGTGATTGCTTTTTAAATAAAACTGTTTTTTTTTTAACTGCAGCCCATTTGCCGTAAAGTTTGTGAATGACTTACCACCAATTTGAAATTGATGATATTTCTGCGAATATTTTGCGACTGCATTCCCGATTGCAAAACATTCATACATACCAAAGTGACTTGCTATTAGGAAGGGGCGCACTTTACACACCTCTTCCTAATAGAGAAATGCGTCATACATCTGTCCCTTAGTCACTTTGGGAAGATTTAAAGAAAGTTTCAGCATATTGTGACCAACACCGTGAATCACCATAAATGTTAAAAAGTTCACAAAATGACATTTTTTGTGTTATGGAGCTCTTATTCCCTGCTTCACGGAACACAGGAGGGAAATTCCATGAACCAACTACTGTGTTCCATCAAAAAAAAATATCCTCAGGCCTACTCATATGACCATGCCATTAGTAGATGCATGGGCAACTGTTGTCAGGTTCCAAGTACAAATATCCATTTGGCAAGGCAGGGATTTAGGAGGATATTACTGGTGCCAGCAGACAAGTTGAATTAGGACTGCCCTTCAGGATACAGTCTTTGGACACCAACAACAGCAAGCCTTCCCTGTAAACCGTTTTGATTTTTTTGGTCTTTCTTCCTCAAATTTAAGGTAGTGCTCTGAAAGATACTTGTAAGATCATCGGTTACACCCTGTGGTCCTTAAAAGCTTGTGTTAAGCTTTCCTTCAACAACAACTTAAAATAGGCATGATGTTATTTGTGGTCAGTATTAAAATAAACAAACATTTTGATGCTAATAAAACCTCGGGTAGTGTGCCTAAATAATCATTTCAGTGAGTGTGTCTTTTGATTTGGATTGGCGCTGGGTCTAGTGGTTTGGGGACTAATGCATCCACTGTAGGGCCCTGCGTTTGACCTCATGGTTGTAGGTTCAAATTCTGGCTGTTCCACTCATCCTTTTATCCTTCTGAGGTCGATAAAATGAGTACCATTGAGTTGGGTAACAATGTTATTCAGCGCCAAGATATCATTCTGGGTGAACCGTGTGCTTTACAAATACATATGTTTTTTGCATTTGATGATGTGATGTGGTGTAACGGTCAGAGCTGCCAACTGTTGGACTGGGGAACCAGATTCATGCATCGGCTCAACATTCTGTTATTCTGGGCAAATCACTTAAGTTCCTCGTGCCTACCAAAAAATGTATGTAAAGTGCTCCAATAACTGTGGGTTGATTACACGCTATATAAAAAAAACCTGCAAAAATAAAAACATTGGCATTTATAAATTGTAGGCTCACTCCTTGAGACTGAATAAAAGTTTATTGTTAACCCTGTGACCATGATGTCAAACACACAGCTCTGGAGCAGTCAATTATATGGAAATGAAAATCGGTTAGTTGTAATGCCTTTCGGTAATCATGCCCGGTGGCTTGTTCAAAACCAAGCAGGGAACACCAAGCTTAGCTTTAAGAGAACAAGGATGGGAAGACTGCAAAAGGCTTCTTGGTGGAGACTTCATTGCACATTGCCGTCGGAGCCGCATAGAAACACAGCTTTCCAGCCTGTCAGAAGGAGGCTCAGTGTGTTCATTCATGATTACTTTTGCTACTAATATTATTAATAATAATTTTAAGTGCAGGGATGAAAACTTGTCCTTGAGCTAGGCGCCAATAGTCCTGATTCCCAAGGCTGCATAGTCTTGATTCTATCTCATAACTCTTTCTTCCACAACCCAAAAGCTCCTGTTTATTTATGTCAGTCTTGCTGGTTCCTTACATCCCAGACTTCTCCCTTGTCAATGTTTCCTATCTTTCTTTTATTCGCTCTTTTTTCATTTTCTGTTCAATCTCTGACTTGCTCTGGGTCAAAGTCTGATAAAAAAAAAAATAAGTCCTGTTTTTCAAAAATGAGTCCTTGAACACACCAACTGCAACCACTTGCACAAATCAGGCATTGGTGAAGCCAAAATTAATGTTACATAAAAAAAACTGTTGAAAATGTGTTCTGTGCAGGGGCAGTGGAAAAAAATGAAGAATATGTAACGACCGTCAATGAGTCACCAATGAACGTCTGCCGATCGAGTTGTCATATTTTCTGTTTTGAGTGTGTACATTTCTGTTAAAATCTAGTTTAATGGACTGTGAAGTTCTAAGCAAATGGTCCAGGAGAAATATTTACTTCATCTTCTCTCTGCCATTTTAAAAGTAACATTACTGCCAAATGTATATATAGAACCCCATTACATGATGTGCATGAGATTCTTAGATTCATGGTCAGTGCATTGCTGGGTAGGCTTCCTCACTTGCTTGCGAGAACTGGCCACACAAAGGAATAAATGCTGATTGGCACCGGCCAAGTTCCCATTGGAAAACATTCAACAGCATCCTTCGCTTTATTACTGGCTACTTTGAGAACCACTCAAGAGGTTAGACTGTCAAAATACTATGCTAAAGGGGTAAAGATCCCCTGTGGCAGGGGCCCAAGAAACTAGGTGCATATGTACAAGGGGATTGCGCCACTAGAACGTCACTTTTTTCGACGTTCCGGTGGCGCAATGCACTGCACCATATTTACAAAGTGGCGTTAAACCACTGTGCATGGCTTAATGCAACTTTGTAAATATGATTGAAGGGGAGTGTGCTGGAGCGGGTAGTACAAAATTTTGTATACCCCCCCATTCTGCATGTTTATATTAATCTGAATAATCAACTAATAGTAATATTATTAATTTGTTTGAAGTGAAGACTCACCATTTATATTAACAAAATATTTACACGTGGGATTTGCATTTTGCATGGCTAAAATAATTGTATACTAATATATGTACGCATACTAATGGTAGAAAATTAGAATATTGCATGATATATGTTGCTTTTGTGATGTAATTGTAAGTTGCGCATCACTGAGTGAGTATAAATGCTTTGAATGTTGCTATTATGCTAGATAATTACTTACACATAGGGGAATTAGTGAGGGTTTAACATTTTATTAGCCATTTCAATGTTTTAATTACGTTTTTGTGTTTGTTTTGCATAGGTTGACCATTTGGGCCTTCTTAAAGATGGCTGATTGAAACGTACGACGTGACTGCTGCTATCTCACGAGGTTTTGGGTGAAGTGCGCATGTGCCACCGCCAGCAACAATGGCCTCGTCCTGACCCCAGGAGAAGATGTTCCCACCAAGGACACCCTGGGAGCTTCGCTAGGACCACAACAATAGACTGTGTTTAAAACCGGAACCAGCAAGTGCGATGACCTAATCTTGCGGACTATGTGAGAACTTTACAGAGTGACCCCAAATCCACCAATGAGGACTGTCTAAAACTCAATCTTGATACATTTTGACATTAAAATTTTTATAAAAAGACGGCAGAATAGTGAGGAAAAAACTCTCTTAGCTCTTGTCGTTCGATTGTCTTGCTGCGATTTCCTGACGTTATGCTGACGGAGAGGACGATGACACTGCTGGGCAGCTGTTATCCTGAATCTTTGAGAGAATGAATTGCGGCCTGACTTTGATGAATTTAAAGATTTTCCACGACTTGACTGACTTAGAGGTCGACTATTAGTCAGATTAGGTAAATATAATGTTCTGCGGTTTGGATGATAATTTTCTAACAATTTGCAATTTAAATAGATAAACGATGTTTTGATTAATTGAAAACCTTGTTGTGTCGATAATTTGAAGAAACTAGAATAAGGAAAGAATATAGACAAATGAATTGAATCACTAAATCATATATACAACTAACTGATTCATCACCCAATGAGGGGAATATCACAAGGTTGGAGTTCATAAAAGTATTCAATGCGCGTTAGGGTTTAAGTGAAAAGATATTCCCTTCATGTCAGCGTTTGGAAAATGTATTCCTCTAGAAAAACAGATCAATGAAGTGTGAGTGTTGGTGTTATGGGCCCCACCAATGAATGTATTTGAGTGAATGTGTTATTACGGTATTTGGTCTGTGACGAAGGGGGAATTTGACTTTCCACACTTCAACAGTTTTTCTGGTAGCAGGGGATGGTTGTTATTTTTTGGTTTGGTGATTATTGCTTGTAAATTGCTTATTGATTATTGGTTATTGATATTGGTTTATGTATTAACACTTTATGTTGAGTAGCATCGAGGTTTATGTTGTTTGCACGGCTTCTGGGATGTAGGAAGTCGGAAGTTTGTAACGGTTCCGTAGTAGAGCAGAGGTAAGCGCTGCTCTCGGGAAAGACGGAATTGTGGTTGCCCTGTAGGTACACAGGCAGAAACGTGTAACGATTGAAGTTGCACAATGCATTGTCTGGGTTTGATTCGGTGACATCGTCGTGTGTTGCCATTAGAGACATTTTCTGTGTGAGAGAAGTGTGTATGATAGCGAAGGTCACCTGTGAAACCGAGTGGTTTTGTGAAGGAGGGGTAGACAGGAGCAGGAACTGCAGTAGCGGCTGTTGACGTCAGAACGACTGCGCTGGGATTGGCCAGTCAGTCAGAAACGTAGAACGCTCCGGGTTGGAGCGTTAGTGTGCACCGCGCTAGGAGTGGAGAAGTTCAGGGTGACGTAGATGCTCTGTATTGGTGTGTTAGTGTGAGTCGTGGCGGAATTGGAGAATTGCAAAAGTGACATAGACGCTCCGGATTGGTACGTTAGTGTGAGTCGCGCTACGATTGGACAGAATAGCGGTACAGTTGTAAGGAGAGACTAGCGATACACGGAAGACAAGAAAATGTATTACGATCCACCAGAAAAGGAGAAAAAGTCCTGGTTTGGTAGAATTAAAAGTGGTTTAAGAAGGACAAACCGATTGTAACTAGGGAAGGACAGTTACTTCCTCCACCGAAAACCCCCGCATCCTTTATGGTTGCAAAATATGGATATCACACCTGTATTTGGTTAGCCAATTGGGTCAAGTATACTGAAAAAGACGGAGTATTGGCTTTTCCAGAACATGGTTCATTTAATTTGGCAGTTTTGAGAAATTTAAGAGAGAAAATGATGAATTTAGAACCAAGACCTAGACCAACACAATTTGAAGCATTGACAGAGTGGGAAGATGAGATGCATGACCGAGAAAGACAGAGAAGTGGCAGAGGGTATAGGTACATGTTTGGTAGGTCATACGGGCATGAGACTCATGATGATCGAATGAGAAGATGGCGGAATGCAAGTATGACTGAGGGTATGTTTCCCGTAAGAGCTGCAGGAGAGAATGAAGGAAGAAAGTGCGTAGAAAAAAGACATAATGTGGAATCGAGAGGGTATGAAGTGAATGAATCAGAGGATGATGTTCTTGATGACATGTTCTATAAAATCCACCCCCATATCGGCCAGAACCAGAAATATTAACCCCAAGTGCTCCAATGAAAGAAACAGTACGAATCATGAAATCGGAACCAGAGTTCCAAGATTGGGAAAAAACAATTCCATTAGAGAGGTAGAAAAGAAGTCCGGAAGTAAAATAAATGATGAAAATTCAGCAGAACAAGCAAAGACAACCCTCGAATTAACAGAGAAAATAAGAGAATTGACTAAAAATTGGGAAGCTGTAACAGTCCCAGTAACGATAGGCCTAGTAATGCCTATTTTTGATAAACAGAAAGATAGCGAACATTGCTTGACGGTCCCTTATAAAAGTAATAAACAGGTTGAACAACCAAAAGTGAGTCAAAATAATAATCCATGGAGACAGAAAATGAGTATGATTGAACCGAATGCTTCAAATAACCCGTTTGTAGGACAGAACAGAACTGTGCAGAAAGGCGTATGACAATAGTGGAGTCAATATCAGAAACACAAAAGGATTTTGGACAAGGAAATGTAGAGAAGTCAGTAGGACCATCTACAGAGGAATTGAGTGAATGGTTGAGAAGCTTGCAGAAGAAAGACAAGGAATCTCAGTCAATAGATGTGGCCAAACTACGAATGGTACTGGAAGAGTTAATAGTAGGAACTATCCCTACGGAGAAGTTAAAAGCCTACCAAGATGAGGAATTGTTATTTCTGTGTAAAAGCATAACGTGGAGAGCAAAAAGTCTCCATGAAAGATTAGAAGAAAGAAGTAGCAAATGAAATGGGTATAGATATCGAAAAGGTAAAAGCACTACAGAAACCATATCGGGTAGATTTCACTGAAAAAGACATTGAAAACATGAATACCACAGGACGAATGAGTCAGATTAAGGAAATAATTATTTTGTTGAGAAAATGGGGAGTTGTGGACAAATGGAAAAGTAGATAGTATCGAAAACAAGAGGATGTTTCAGATTAAACCTTTTCAGCTTTCCCTGTTAGAGAAAAAGAGAAGGTTGTGACAGAATGCCCTATGAGAGAAATTCCAGGAGGAGGATATGTACATGTCCCATGGACTAGGCAAGATATTTTGTCATTTACAAATGACTTCCCTCGACTACGTGAAAAACCCGTCGAGTGGTATAGACAGGTGGACAGATTTGTAAAATTGTCCAAAGTATTGTGGATTGATCTAAATAGCTTGTTTGACATAATAGTACCAGCAGATCTATGGACAGAGTGCAAAATCATGATAGATTGGCCGACACAAGAATACCCAAAACAGGGGCTCCAGACCCCGAAGTAATGAAGAAATACGAACAGGTTATGGCATTTCTGAAAAACAAAGTACCTCCTAAAGAGACAGACTGGGTAAAAATTGACAGAACACATCAGGAAAGCAAAGAATCAGTACACACATATTATGAGAGGTCAATTTTGGCCTTTAAACAATTTAGTGGAGATTAAAATCTAAGTGAAATGGATTTAAGTCATTTTGTATACAGGTTTGTATATGGTCTTCCTCCAGAAATTAGTGAGATGATAAAACAGCATACCGTAGACTGGCAAAATAAGAAAATAGATGAAGTATTGAGACATGCTAAATATTTCAGTGATGAGATTGAAGCAAAACAGCGAAAATGTAAAGAAAAGGCTATGTGGGCACAAGTAAAGGTAGCAGAGAGACAGGAAGCTCAACTAGCAGAAGAAGCAGGATCAAGACAAAAATGTAATCCTGGGAAAGGTAAAGGATTTATCGAGGAAGCTAAGAAGAAATTTCTGTGTCATAATTGCGGTAGGATAGGGCATTGGAAATCCGAGTGTAAATTTCCCCGAGTTCTAACGATGAAAATGCATCATTGAATCCACAGGTGCAGAATGAGGTGAGTGGTCAACCGCAGCGACAGCAGTAGGTTGTAACACAACAGAATCAGGTGCCAAAACCACCTTTTCCACAGAATTAAAATTCCGAGAAGTATAGTAAGGAAGCGGGATTCTACAACGAAGAACAGGTAAATAAACCGCCGCGCTTCGCAGTATTGGCTGCAATGCGATGAAAGCGATTCAGAGGAGGGTTATTGATGGTGCCGAAGAAGGGAAGAAGAGTGCGTACTTGGCGCAACTCTAGAAGTAGACCAGACAGGCCCATTTGTAGATGGAAAAGTTAATAATGAAAATATTACTTTCCTAGTTGATACTGGTGCTACTCGATCAACTGTTAGATCAGCTGTCAGGAATCTTCCTCTCTCGGATGAAACGATCCAAGTAGTTGATGTATCCAACAGACAGATTCAAACTTACCTTATAGAACCAGTGAAAGTTAGCATGGGGAAATTTTCTGAAATGCACCGCTTTGTCGTGTGCGACACCAGTCCTGTGAACTTGTTAGGTAGAGATTTATTGTGCAAGATGAACTGCACTATATTTTGTACCCCAGATGGAATAGCATTTGAAACACCAGATGATGATGTTCTGTATACAATGACAATGGCAAACAGGGAGAAGGAGGTTACTGGAACCTATGCTGTATTTAACCCTGACAAATTACCTAAAGAACTAAAACAATCTGTTAAAGCAGAAGTTTGGGATTTCACCGGAGAAGACGTAGGATTAATGAGAAATGTAGATCTAGTAAAAATAACAGTAAAAGAAGGAGTAAGTTATCCAAATGTCCCTCAATATAAATTGACACCTGAAATAACCGAAGGAGTTACTCCTGTGATTGAGAAAATGATAAAAAATGATAAAACAAGGAATTTTGAGAGAAATAATGATTAGCCCATGTAATTTACAAATAATGGGACTGAAAAAGCCTAGTGGGAAGTTCAGGATAGTACAAGATCTGAGAAAGATAAACAAAATTGTTGTACCATGCTGTCCCATTGTACCGAATCCATCTGTGATTTTATATCAGATTCCCAATGACGCAGAATGGTATACAGTGATTGATCTATTTCATGCTTTCTTTTCCATCCCATTGCACCATGACAGTCAGCACATTTTTGCATTTCGTTTCGGTGAGCGTATTTTGGCGTGGCGCCGATTTCCACAAGGGTATACAGAAAGCCCCTCAATGTTTAATCAGCTATTGAAGAAGTCTTTGGAAAGTCTAAAAATGCCCGAAAATTCTGTACTAGTTCAATACATCGATGACCTCCTTGTGGCATCGGAAACCCGTGAAGCTTGTGAGGTAGACACGGTAGCATTGCTGAATCATTTGGTAGATGGAGGACGAAAAGTGTCACCATCCAAATTACAATTTTGTAAGAAGGAAGTACAATATTTAGGACACAACATTGAAAAAGGACTGAGAAGGATAACCATAGACAGAATCAGGATCATAAAGAGAATGAGTCCACCTATGACCCAAAGAGAAGTAAGAATGTTTCTGGGAATGGTTGAATATTGTCGTCAATGGATTAGCAATTTTTCGTTGATCGCAAAGCCTTTGGTACGACTGACAAGAAGTGATGTGAATGATCCTATTGATTTGAACAAAGAGGAATTGGCAGCATTCAAAAAATTGAGAGATGGGTTATGTGAAGCACCTGCATTGGGTATGCCTGATTATGAAAAAGAATTTGAGTTGTATTGCAGTGAGAGAAATGGATGTGCACTCTCTGTTCTAGTACAGAAGCATGGGAAACTGAGTAGACCAATTGAATATTTTTCATCCATGTTGGACCCAGTAGCTGTAGCCCTACCTGGGTGTTTGAAAGCAGTAGCTGCTACATGTCGAAGTTTGGAACAGAGTGAGGGAATTGTGATGGGATATCCTGTAAAAGTGTTTGTACCTCATGATGAGGCGATCCTTTTAACAAGGAGTCGTACTCAGTATATGACACATAGTCGGCTGACTAAGTATGAAAAAGTCATATTAGGTGCAACAAATGTAAGTCTTGTGAGATGTTTGAATGTGAATCCTTCAACATTGTTGCCTGATGCAGAGAATGTGGAAGTAAGAGATGAAGCAGATCATGTCTTTCTGGTTGTACTTGATTTTTGTACATAACCACGACCTGACATAAAGGAGGAACCCTTACCAGAAAGTGATTTGGTTATGTTTGTCGATGGATCTTGTTTGAGGACAGATGATGGAGTGTTGAGTGCAGCATATGCGGTATGTACAGTTGAAGCAGTAATGGAAGCATCCTATTTGAAAGGAGTAAAATCGGCCCAAGTAGCTGAACTTGTTGCTTTGACGAGAGCAAGCAAGATTGGGAAAGGTGTGAGAGTGACTGTGATAACTGATAGCCAGTATGGCTATGGAGCTGTCCACGACTTCGGCCAGATATGGCTGTAGAGAGGGTTCTTAACCTCAAGTGGAACTCCAATTAAGAATGCTGAAGTGGTTGGAAAATTGCTTGAGGCGATACAGCTGCCTAGGCAATTGGCTGTTGTAAAATGTGCTGCCCATAGTCGCAGTGGTGATTATATCGCCACTGGAAACAAATTTGCAAATGACATGGCGCAATACCGTGCACGAAATCAGAATTCAATCAATCGGGCTAAGGAAAAAGAGGTGATTTCTTGCTTTTCGATGTTTAGTAATGCTGTGGGAACATGGGAAGAAGTAAGACAATTGCAGGAAGAAGCAGGAGAGGAGGAAATAAAGCAGTGGGTAAAAGCAGGATGTGCAGCAAGGGAGAAAGATCATGTGTGGGTCTATCGAGATGGGAGACCAGTCATGCCTGATAGCATGATGTCTGCCATGGCACGGATGTATCATGGACAGGGACACATAGGGAGAGACGCTATGATCAGGTCCTTTAAGCAAACCTGGTATAATGCAAAGTTCAGACTTGTAGCAGAAAGTCTTTGTCAGAGATGCCTAATATGTCAGCAATACAATCCAGGAAGAAAGACAGTAGTGAGTCTAGAAACAATAGGTCGAGAAGGAGGGCCTTTTACCAGAATGCAAGTGGATTTCATTGAAATGCCTCCCTGTAACAGGTTGAGGTATGTTTTGGTTATGGTCTGTCTATTTTCCAGATGGGTAGAGGCATTTCCAACAAGAAGAAATGATGGGATGACAGTGGCAAAATTACTTTTGAGGGAATTTATCCCTAGATTTGGGTTCCCAGTGACAATTGAGTCAGACCGAGGAGGACATTTTCATAATGAGATCATAAAACTGATTTGTGAAGCATTGAATGTACGACAAAAACTATATTGTACCTACCGACCAGAGACTTCTGGTGTGGTGGAACAGATGAATGGTACTATCAAAAACAGAATAGGGAAAATGTGTTTAGCCACAAGTATGAAATGGCCTGATGTCTTGCCTCTAGTACTCATGACTATTAGATCAATTCCAGACAAAACTACAGGGTTGAGTCCACATGAAATCATCATGGGACGAACCATGCGCCACGTTTTTATACCAGTCAACAAGCTGATGACTATAACTGATGACATGGTATTGGAATACTGTAAAAGCCTGGCTGACGCAGTTCATTCTGTGTTTCATCAGGTTGGAGCGGATGCCACCACACTTGAAAAGAAGCCAGCCCATGATCTAAGCTCAGGGGACTGGCTAAGGATAAAAGTCCACAGAAGAAGAAACTGTTTGGTTCCCAGGTGGGGAAAACCAAGACAAGTCATCTTGACTACAACAACAGCTGTGAAGTGTGCTGAATTGAAGAACTGGATCCATGCAAGTCATACTTTGAGAATTCCAAATCCAGTAGACAGCACAGAAAAGGAGTATTTTAATGAATCAGAATCCAGTACTGAGTCAGATGACGGAGAGCCAAAAGACAAAGAAAACCCTGAAAGGGGGAAACAGAACCAAGTTTAACTTTTGTCCCCAGAAGTAATTCCCTGAGGAGAAGGTTACAGATTTCTGATACCAGTTCAGACTCAGAGACAGAACAAAGAGCACAATCTTCCAGGAAAGAACAAGGAAAGAACAAAGAAAAGGACAGTGGAGAGACGATAAAAGAGATTCATGAGAAGGAAGTGGCAGATGAAAGATTGAGAGAAATTCCACCTGAAACAACACCTTTAGATGGACAGATGCCAGATACAAGGGAAAGATTATTGTGGAAGACCCCCGAGGAGGTGTAGGGAACTCCAACATCCAGTTAGAAGCAGGGACAAGCAGTCAGCAGGAAGATTGCGTGTCGGAGATTCGAGGAGGGACAGAAGTAGGGAAAACAAAAGAAGTGGTGGGAAAAGAAACTGTTGAGAGTAAAAAGCAAGTTTAAACAGAGTCAGAGGAAAGCGAAGATGAGATATCTGAAGGCAGAGTTCTTAGAAAGAGAGCTTGGAGAACTGAAAAGAACGATAAAGGGAGTAAATTGAAAAGAGCTGCAAAGGACGATGTTTGGCCGATTAAGATAAAAAGATTGAGATATCGGCTGACACGAGTAAATTCACCAAGAGCTGAACAGGTGAATGAAGTGACGAGTCAGGAGAAATCAAAAGAAGGAGAAACAATTGTAGTTAAAGTAAGCAAAATAACAAGGAAACCTAACCAGAAGTATAAATCACCGGAATGGACGTATGTGGCCCTGCCTGAAGTAAAATAAGAGGCGGAGAGCCAAGGAAATCCAGAGGTGGTTGTACCGGAAGTGGTTGAGAAAGACGAAGAATCAGAAATCCTGAGAGTTATCTTGTCCGATATTGGAGAAGAAGCAGATGTTCAGGACATTCTGCATACCGAAAACTAAGGAAAAGTGAAAGATGATGAAATGCCAAACTGAATGAGACCAGAAAACTATTGATGGAAAGACAATAAAATACTGAAAAGGACAAAAACTGGTAGAACCAAGTAGGTGCCTAGAGCCTTGGGTTAGAAAAAATAGTTGTGAAGTAGAAGAGGCTAAGTCAAAAGACACGGTCCATTTTAGCAAAGATGGCAAACATAGATAGTAGCAAAGGTAGATGTACATTTTTGAGGAGATGGTGTAAAATGTGTTGTTGTTGTACAGGATTATTAATGCTTCTATGGAGTATACTTGCTCTACTAATCTCATTTATAGATACATTAGAAGGACATAGTGAAAACATAACTAATATAGGGAAGATTCAAAAGGTAGTTCCGACTAGAATAGATAAAAATTATTTACATAAAGACAGGTCTATAACAGATTTTTCTAATAATGTGTTTTCAAAATTGTTGTATGAATATGTAAAGACAATGGACGTAAGGGACTGCTACGTGTGTATGCAGTTACCTGCCTCTGTGTCGGAGGGAGTGACTTATCATCACCTTCCAGTAACTTATGGAATAACTTGTAGTGTAATAGCTAGTTTATTTTATCAAACAGGTAATTTAGAGTATTATTTTTCTGATGTAGATACTATATTTTCACAAGTACCGTCAATTAACAAACTAAACAAGGTAAAACCTGCAAAGGTATTAGGTGAATTTTTCTTAGAGACTAAAGAACTAACATTAGAATACATATTTAGAAATAATTTGACTTGCAGTTTAAAGAAAGATGAGAGAACATTTTTAGATATGGTTGAAGAAAGGAGATTGAAAATGCAAAGAAAGGCTTCAGAAGGGAAAGTGGAGAAAACAGTTTGGGATGTAGAAATGGAGAAACACTTGAAAGGGGAAACAAGTCCAACTCTGGCTTTAGATTGGCCTCAGAATGGAAAATTGTGTATTAGAAGGAATCAAACAGCATATGATAATTATTTTGTAGGGAATAGTGAGTGCCATGATACATACTGAATCATGGGTGGATGGGGATTTAAAGGTGGGAAAGATCCAGTTTTTCCTGGACTGTATTTCATTTGTGGGAACAGGGCATATTATCGTATGCCAGACCATTGGTATGGCACATGTTATGTAGGCCTGGTTTTTCCAAAGATTTTTCATATGGATAGAGGAGAAGATGGTGTACATAGTTTAGGTAGTTATTTAGCACGTAGTAAGAGAGAATCAAGGAGAGCATGTATAAATCAGCAAAAAGAGAAGAAACAGGGAAAACTGAAATATGAATAAAAACAAGAAATCACTTTGAAATTCCATAAAAGGGATACAAAATGTTTGTTGGTGTGGTGATATAATCACCAAAGGGGGGATTGCTGGAGCGGGTAGTACAACATTTTGTATACCCCCCATTCTGCATGTTTATATTAATCTGAATAATCAACTAATAGTAATATTATTAATTTGTTTGAAATGAAGACTCACCAATTATATTAACAAAAGAATTACACGTGGGATATGCATTTTGCATGGCTAAACTAATTGTATACTAATATATGTACGCATACTAATGGTAGAAAATTAGAATATTGCATGATATATGTTGCTTTTGTGATGTAATTGTAAGTTGCGCATCACTGAGTGAGTATAAACGCTTTGAATGTTGCTATTATGCTAGATAATTACTTACACATAGGGGAATTAGTGAGGGTTTAACATTTTATTAGCCATTTCAATGTTTTAATTACGTTTTTGTGTTTGTTTTGCATAAGTTGACCATTTGGGCCTTCTTAAAGATGGCTGATTGAAACGTACGACGTGACTGCTGCTGTCTCACGAGGTTTTGGGTGAAGTGCGCATGTGCCACCGCCAGCAACAATGGCCTCGTCCTGACCCCAGGAGAAGATGTTCCCACCAAGGACACCCTGGGAGCTTCGCCAGGACCACAACAATAGACTGTCTTTAAAACCGAAACCAGGAAGTGTGATGACCTAATCTTGCGGACTATGTGAGAACTTTACCGAGTGACCCCAAATCCACCAATGAGGACTATCTAAAACTCAATCTTGATACATTTTGACATTAAAATTATTATAAAAAGACGGTAGAATAGTGAGGAAAAAACTCTCTTAGCTCTTGTCGTTCGATTGTCTTGCTGCGATTTCCTGACGTTATGCTGACGGAGAGGACGATGACACTGCTGGACAGCTGTTATCCTGAATCTTTGAGAGACTGAATTGCGGCCTGAATTTGATGAATTTAAAGATTTTCCACGACTTGACTGACTTAGAGGACGACTATTAGCCAGATTAGGTAAATATAATGTTCTGCGGTTTGGATGATAATTTTCTAACAATTTGCAATTTAATTAGATAAACGATGTTTTGATTAATTGAAAACCTTGTTGTGTCGATTATTTGAAGAAACTAGAATAAGGAAAGAATATAGATCAATGAATTGAATCACTAAATCATATATACAACTAACTGATTCATCACCCAATGAGGGGAATATCACAAGGTTGGAGTTCATAAAAGTATTCAATGCATGTCAGCGTTTGGAAAATGTATCCCTCTAGAAAAACAGATCAATGAAGTGTGAGTGTTGGTGTTATGGGCCCCACCAATGAATGTATTTGAGTGAATGTGTTATTACGGTATTTGGTCTGTGACGAAAGGGGAATTTGACTTTCCACGCTGCAACAAGTGCAATGGGTGTTGCTGTGAGCATTCCACCGCATCACCCATTGCTTTTGATGCGGCCCCAGATTTACAAGGATAGGTAAATCTGAGGCAGCGCCAAAAACTAACACCATGCAAAAGCAGGTGTTAGATTGGCGCAAAGAGGAGAAATAGTTTTAATTCTTCGTGTATTCGGTTTTTCTCTGGTTGCTGCATTCTGCAGCACACATAGAAGGAGAAATTGTTTATTTGCAGGAAGGAACATTTCCTGCACATAAACAATCATCCCTGCAACACAGGCAACTTTGCGCTTGCTCGTTATATTTAGAGCCAGTGCAAGGGAAAACACAGAGGTGCACTGTATTCTTGTAAATAAGGTGCATCCCTTTGTTTTTTTAAATGATGCAGCATGGTGCTGCAAACTTTGCCACAGCTCCCCGTTGCGCAATTTCCTAGTACATGTGCTCCACTCTTAGGAGTGGCAAGCCATCTCTTCACACTCTGGTTTAAGGTACTCCTTGCCTGCTGCCTCAGCAATGAAGCTTGTTTGCACACAATATAATTGAGCCCCATAGAAAATCTCTAGTTGCCCAACATGTGAGCTGCGTCTGGTACATTGCGATACAAAAAAGCACCAAATGTAATATAGTTCTCTGTATTTACCATCAATTGTGATATACATTTCCCCAGACCGTGCTGTGAAAGTTTCCAATAAGCGCAGGTTGAGAAAACTGGGTTAAACATGCTTTTGTAGATAATAGATCCCAGTCTGGAGCATGGGCATTACAAAGGGCCTGACTGGCCCCCGAGGTGTGACGGGGCACTTAGAGTGGCAGGCAATACAAAAGGACGTCAACCAGGGAGTAGCCAGAAATTTAAAATCCCTCCTGCTTTCTACCAAAGCACTGATGGCACCATGCAAGCAAAGCCAGTGAGCCTAATTCTCCCTTCAAGAGCTCTATTAATTCTGCAATGAAAGCATCTCTCCATGTATCCTTTCGTTCTTTCACTGAACTGCTGACATCCAACATTTCACGTTTCTATTGTCATCAATTCATTCTTTCAACCATCATCAATCATTCGCCATTCTATCAATACTGGGCCATTTCATCCAATCATGCAGACACACATCTATTATCTATGCATGCATTCAAGCAAACATCCATCCATTCATCCATCCATCCATCCTTTGATTTACCATCTATCCATCGTTGATTCTTTTGCCATCTGTCCTTTCACACTCAATCTAGCCTTTCAACTTCAATCCATCCATTTTTCCTTGACTCTTACAATCAATCCTACCTTTCTTCCACCCTCCTCCCAATCGTCCTTCATTTCTATCTGCTCATCTCTTTCCTGTTTTATCATCTGTCCTTTCCTCCATTGGTTTAATGTATCTTTCTCCTCCGCAATATTGGATCTGCTGTTGCCTTACTGCAAAACCTATGAGCTTTGGTCTGCAGCACTGTAGACAAAAGAGGCCCATAAACAATCCCAATTCCACTGTAGGTGGTAAAGCAGGAGGTTCATGACAACCCTTCAGCACCTCAGTGCTTTCCAAAGAGCTGAAAGTTCAATAAATTGGAACAGTACTACTTCAATGTTGCAGAGATCAGCCTCTCCAGAGACAAAGAAATAAAGCCAGGGTAGGTGGAGGGATGAAGGAGGGGTCACTGGTAGCTAGGCCCTGGATCCGAAGGACTTGAGCTGTCTCAATCACTCAATCGAGAAAACAAACAGGACTTTTAAAGCACGACTAATCGCCTGTCAGAGTAGCCAGGCGCTGAGAACTCTGCTGCTTAGGGAAGGTTCAGTTGAACAGCCAGGTCTTTAGACCTTCCCTGAATTCCAGCAGAGAGGATGATATCCAGAGGTGATGGGGGTGGTTGATCCAGGAATTTAGAGTGAGGTATGAGAAGGAGCATCCTCCACTATTGCTTCAGCGGATGTGGGGGTATGTGCAAGGGAAAGGGAGGTGGAGCGCAGGTGTCTGGAGGATTGGTGGAAATTTAGACAGTGGTTGATATATGCTGGTCCTTGGTTGTGTAGGGTCTTGTAGGTGTGGATCAGCATCTTTAATTCACATCTTTTCTGAATGGGGAGCCAGTGGAGCTTCTTGAGATGGGAGGTGATGTGGGTCCACATAGGGAGGTCGAGGATGAGTCTGGCAGCTGAATTCTGTATGGTCTGCAGTCTCTTAAGGAGGTGCGAGGTGATTCCTACATAGTGTGCATTGTCGTAGTTCAGCTGACTGGTGATTAGAGCTTGAGTGAAGGTTCATCTGATCGTGACAGGGAACCATTTGAAGATCTTGTGGAGCATGTGAAGGCTAAGGAAGCCTGAGGAGTAGACTATGTTGATCTGGCTTTTCATGGTGAAGTTGCTGTCCAGGATGATGACAATTTTGCGGGCATGGTCTGTCAGAGTGGGTGAGGGTCCTAGTTCAGAGGGCCACCTGGAGTAGTTATATGGGGAGATGTTGTTCCTGAAGATCAGCACTTATGTTTTGTCTATGTTGAGTTTAAGGCAGTTGTCTTTCATCCAGTCGGCGATGCTCGTTATACACTTATGGAAGCTGACCATTGTGATTGAGGGGTCTTCTGATGGCGAGAGGATGAGATGGGTGTCACTGGCATAGGTTATGATGTTTAGTCCATGGGTTCTGGCAAGCTTGGCCAAGGGGGTCATGTAGGTGTTGAGCAGTGATGGGGAGAGGGACTAGCCTTGAGGGATGCCACAGATGATGCTATAAGGTTCCAAGGTGAAAGGCAGGAGGCAGATTCTCTGGGTTCTTCTGGTGAGGAAGGAGGCAATCTATTTGAGGGAGCCTCCTTGGTTTCCATTGTGGTGAAGCCTCTTGATAAGGGTGTGGTGGGATACGGTGTCAAACGCTGCTGGGATGTCGAGGAGGATAAGTGCCACCATTTCTCTACAATCAAGTAGAGTTCTGATGGGATTAGTGGCAGTAATTATGGTGGTTTTGGTGCTGTGGATGGTGGGTAATGTGGATTGGGAGGTGTCCAGGCGGTTGTTGTTCTCCAGGTGTTCCCTAAGTTGGCAGTTGCTGTCCTTTTTTAGTACTTTGGTGGGAGAGGAGAGAGATGGGACGGTAGATCTTGAGTTCACTGGGGTCGGGGCTGACTGATCTCAGCCTTGAATAAATGGCATGACAGAACAGTGTCTTCCCTGCACCTTGCCTTCATTCAGCTTTTGCCTACTTTCTGCATGTGAGTATTATTTTGCTTTGTAAGAAAGTTGCATACTGTTGTGAACATTTGGCACAAGAGTGTGACATCTGTGGGGATAAAGGGGTTAAATTGCACATTAGCATGATTCAGGGTAGTGTGGATGTGGACTTGTAGTGAACTGCAGAGTTGGGTAAAGCACTGAAAGCTCTAGCCAGACTCGACCCTGAAGCCTGGCTTTGGCTCAGCTTTAGGTCCTGTTGGAACATCGAGCCCATAAAGAGCCGACCTTTCCTATGGCTTCTACCTGCTGTCCTCCCTCTACCCAGTAAGTGACATTATGGCCATAGCTGCCGACTTTGGAACTGGCGAGCCAGGTTCAAGACTCAGCATCAGCTCAATATCCTGCAGTTCTCGTCAAATCAATAATGTCTCCATGCCTATAAAACATTATTATGACCTTGTGTAATGTAACTGGTGCTCATGTAATGTGCTCCAGTACCTTTGGATTGAGTTTGTTCTATATAAAAACTGCAGGAAAAGGTACAAAGAGCTACAAAGTTGTAACGTAAGGAAAGACACATAGATATCCCTTTACTGGCTTAGTTGTACAAAATGAAACCAGAAAACCAGATAAATCAGGGCTTCTCCGCTTAAATTTGTGTGATCTTGGGTGAATATATTATTTCACTAAAACAGTTTTTTCTTCATTATTGCACATTAAAGCACTTTAAATATGTGAGTTTAGAATACGAGTACAAAAGCCATTGTGTTTAATTTAATAAACTATATTTTGCCTTATAATAATGTTGGTCAAGCACAGGGTTTACATGATAACTGTCTTGCTTTTTAGTTAACTAATGGTCCATGTTTAAAAATGGTCACTTTTAATAAAAACTTCACGGTGCAGTGCTAAATGTGGCATATTAATGTCAAAGCTTCCACACATTAAAGAAAAACACTTTAATTTTGAAGAGACTTTGGCTGGGCTCTCTCTATTTAATTGTAGGTTCGAACACCTCTAGTGTACTGTCAAGGCTTGGTCACTTTTTTCAAGAAACAGTTTTGCAGGTCAGGACAGGAGTGCGTTTATATAGCTATGTGTGGATGGAAGTACTGAATGTGAAGTGGTGATGTACTTGTTCAGGACTGAGATGCACCTGCAGAGACGGGCTGGAAGGAGGAGTGTGGGGGTGCAACAGCACCCCCAAATTAACAATTCCAGAGTTCAAAAGGTAAATAAGCAATAAAGATGTCTTTAAATTTCATTTGTATCTTGTCATATTTGCTATGCGTTGAAAGGCAGAGGTAAGATCTCAGTCTATGTCTTCTGGCAAATTGTAGATTATTCTTTTAACATGGAGATTGGTGTTTACTATTATTTCTCAGACTGCAAAGTTTGAGGATTTTGTAAAGAGAACTCTCTGACAATTTGGCTGGGTTACAGAGAGTGTGAATGGAAAGGATGAGGGATCTCAGTTTTATTTCTAACACTCAATATTTGGATAACTGTTAAATAAGCTTACAAATACACATAAAAGTGTGATGAAAACAAATATTTTAATAGGATCAAAACAAATCAAGGCAGTTGGTGATCTGCAAATGGGAAATATTTATATCAGTAAAACTTCATTTCAGTGTGAATTTTGTGGACATTTCAATGGAAATGTTATGTATGCAAATAATGGTGCACTACTACACCATGCTTTAGTCACATATTTGTCACAGTGTACTCTAAAATGAACCACTGGCTGCATACCACACCCTTACCACTTTCCTGCTGAATGGGAATGGCTCAATTGCTACCCTTTTTCTTTGTGTGAGGCTTGAATTTTTCACAATCTCTGTGACTTCACTGATGTAACATTGATGCCAGCACCCCCACTCTAAAAATGGTCCTACCGTCACTGTCTGCAGATTCCTGTTTTGATAATAGATGTTGCATAAGAAGGAGTGCTCTGGGTCATAATTGAGGTGAATTGATAGAGCTATGCAGTGCTCAGTGCAGGATGGCTGAGGACTCTAGATCGGATTATTTTCACACTTATGTGTTGTTCACAGGACTGTAAAAGGCGAGTACTCCATGTTAGGGTTGACGTGCACTGGATGTTTTACTTGTAAGTTCAAGTTCTAAAATATCAGTAGGCTTTGGTAATTTTGGTTTCTAGACAGAAGTGCATGTTTGCATGTATGTGCGCCCACTCTGTTGCTGGAATGGTAGCATGCCAGAGTTCCGCAGCTTTGGCAGAACTGTATGGTGACCCATTGTACAGCAGTATGTGGCCCTCTGTACTGGAATAGCTGGGTATAGCAGTGTGTGGATCTCTGTACTGGCATAGTAGGAGGTACTGGTGTCAGTTCAGTATTCAAATCACAAGGAGAATGTACATTACATGTGTTTGTAAAGTTATACATAGGTCACTACTCTAGGTTAAGACTTAATGAAACCACAAATACAGCCTCCTGGAATGCGGCGTTCCAGTATAGGGCAGAAACAAAGCTGGTTTTGGCAGAGACACACAGTTGATGGGCTGTGGGATGATCCAATATTTGATTGACATTGTTGCAAGCCAATGGTTGACAGTTTTGCAGTGAAAGGAGCAGATGGCTAAAGGAGGTAGACCCAAAGCCCCTTTAAGTAAGTAATGTATGCAATATGTTCTCCATGAATGGCGCAAGTGCCATATACATCAAACCTATTAAGACAAGATGATTTACTCCTCTCACACCTGCCATGGGCCACATTAAGTGCTGCCTCAGGCTTATTGTCTAAACAGATTACCTGGGTTTATACCATACCGAAGCCTGTTATTCTTTGTAGCTTCCAAGCACTAAGGCAGAATGGGGATGGCTTGATACTGTGCAGAATAGTGTGGGTGGTGCTTAACTGAGGTGTTGACTTGAATCCAAGGAGAAGCAGATCATTTTAGAGAGAACAATGTCTTATGTCAACACATGGCATAATCAAAAGCTGAGCCAGGAGCTCCATCGCACCTGAACTCTACATCACAATAAACTGCTCCATCGAATTTGCCACCTTTCCTGAAGACTGGAAACATGTTGAGATCAACCCCCTACTGAAGAAACTATCTGCCAATCCGAAAGACCTCTAGAACTACAGACCCATCTCCCTTCTTCCCTTCCGAGTCAAAGTCATCGAAAAGGCCATCAACACCCAACTCTCCGAGTTCATCGAATCAAAAATATCCTTTACCTCTCCCAATTGTGATTCAAAAGCAACCACAGCACCAAGACCGCGCTCCTCGCCACCACAGACAACATCTGACTAAGGCAAAAGTACAGCCCTCATCCTACTGGACCTCTCGGCCGCTTTTGACACTGTCTCCCACAACATACTCTGTGCTAGACACCACAACGCCAGCATTGGCGACAAAAATCTCAACTGGATCCGCTCCTTCCTCATTGGCCGAACACAGAGAGTCAGACTTCCACCTTTACTCTCAGAACCTACAGAAATCAGCTGCAGAGTGCAACAAGGCTGCTCCCTGAGCCCCACCCTTTTCAACGTCTACATGCCCTACTTGCAACCCTCATCAGAAACCATGGACTCAACATCATCTCCTACGCTGACGACTCCCAGCTAATCCTCTCCCTCTCTGACAAACCCACAGCTGCCAAGAACAAGTTCCACAGTGGAATGAAGGCAGTACCACCTGCTTGAAAGACAGCTGCCTCATGCTCAACTCAGACAAGACAAAATCCTCATCCTGGGCCCAAATCCCTCCTCCTTGAATGAGTCCTGGTGGCCTGCAGCGCTCCGAACCCCCCACACCCACCGCACAAAACCTCAGCATCATTCTGGACTCCTCGCTCTAAATTAACTGCCACATTAACGCCATCTCATCCTGCTTCCACATGCTCTGCCTGCTCCGAAATATCTTCAAGTGGATCCCCACAGAGACAAGGAAAACAGTCCCCAACACACTTGTCAGCAGCAGACTCGACTACGGCAATGCACTCTACACCAGCACCACGGAAAACTCCAAAAGAAGCTGCAAACTATCCAAAACGCCTGTGCCCGATTTATCCTGAACATCACCGACCACCTGAGAGACCCCCACTGGCTCCTGGTCCACAAAATCATCACCTACAAGCTTCTCACACACACCTACAAAGCCCTTCACAATGCTGGACCTGCATACCTCAACCACCGCCTTTTCTTCCACACCCCCAATACATCTTCTCCCCACCCATCAGCCTCTGGCCACTATCCCACAGATCTGCAGGACCACAGCTGGAGGAATTTTCCTCTCCTTCCTCGCTGCAAGGACCTGGAACTCCCATACTCTGCATCTCGGGTAATCAGCATCTCTGCCTCAATTTGGAAGGACCTCAAGACCTGGCTCTTGAACTGAACAGCAGACCTTCCCTCGCAGAACATTGAGGCCCTTACGGGTGACTGGTTGCCCTATACAAAACCCTGATTGATTGATTGATTGATTGATTGATTGATTGAGCTGGTCATTGCATGAATCAAACCTGTTATCTCTAATTTGATATCAGTTTACCCATTAGGAAAATTAATATGCTGCGCTATCATACTAGCTTTATCTACTCTCTATGGATATCTGCTGGTAAACAGTTTAAGGAGTTAAGGATGTAGCCTGAATGGCTATATCTGCATTCTAGTGTGCACTGCAAGTAACTCATAGATCACCAATTTCAATCAAAGTAAGAAAGCTCAGTGTGTTCATGAATTTGTTTGATAGGTCCTTGTGTAACTCTCTGGCTATAAGATCTGATTGGATCCTGATTATTAATTAAGTGGTTTATGTACTTGCTCTAAACATCAGCTTGCAACCTGCATGGCATAAGATCGAACCCTTGCAAGGCTAACTCAAAACCTTTGTATTACAAGGTCAATAAAATTAATGCCTTTTAGTTGAATACGTAATTAACACATTTTATTAAGTGCCAAAAATTCACTTTATACTGTTGTGTTGTAAAACATTTGTATTGGCATAAACAACAAACATCAGCATTGTTGTTCTTACAGGAAATCGGATGATGGATGAATTGAATTGAGCAATCAAGCCAATAGACAGTGTAGACCATTGATAGTACATCATCTCAGACGGAATGTCCAGGTCGTTAAGTTCGACAACAGGGTACAAAATCATGTCACAGATTAAAAAAAAGCAATCATAAGTCCAACAATGAAAGTCCAATGGAGTTCAATAATAGAAAACGCTCAGGTCCATCATGTTGAATCGAGCAACAAGCAACCAATCAAAACATCAATCCCCTCCCACATTCCGCCGTCAATGCCCCCTCCTAAAGCAGGTAAAGGGAGAAATTATTGGAGAATAATGTAAAAGGATGACAATTACCCCCCCACAAATGTTATGTTATCTTCATATCAATGTCTGTGGTTAGTAGGGACCCGGGGAAGATGAAACCTAGGGTCGGGATTCAAGAACAATAGCAGTGGGGACCAGAAAGGGGACACATATATAATCTATGGAGCCCCTAGGCAGGTGCTTCCTCTCTACTCTCACTCCCATCTCCCTGAAAATCAGCCATTGATTGATTGATTGAGCTGGTCATTACATGAATCAAACCTATTATCTCCAATTTGATATCAGTTTACCCAATAGGAAAATGAATGTGCTGAGCTATTTTACTAGCTCTGTCTGCTATTAATGGATATCTGCTGGTAAACAGTTTAAGGAGTTGAGGACATAGCCTAAACGTCTATATGTGCATTCTGGTGTGCGCTGCATGTAACTATTAGATCACCAATTTCATTCCTAGTAGGAAAGATCAGTGCGTTCATGAATTTGTTTGAGAGGTCCTTGTGTAACTTTCTGGCCATAACATCTGATTGGATCCTGATTATTAATTAAGTGGTTTATGTACTTGCTCTAAACATCAGTTTGCAACCTGCATGGCATAAGATTGAACCCTTGCAAGGCTAACTCAAAACCTTTGTATTTCAAGGTCAATAAAATGAATGCCTTTTAGTTGAAAACATATTTAACACGTTTTATTAAGTGCCAAATATTAAGTTTATACTGTTTTATTTTAAAACATTTTTATTGGCATAAACTGCAAACATCACCATCGTTGTTCTTACAGGAAGTAAGATGATGGATAAACTGAATTGAGCAATCAAGTCAAGATACAGTGTAGACCATTGATAGTACATCATCTCTATCGGAAAGTCCAGGTCGTTAAGTTAGACAACAGGGTACAAAATCATGTCACAGAGAAATAAAAGTGGCAATCATAAGTTCAACAACGTATCTAATGTCCAACGGAGTTCAATAATAGAACACGATCAGGTTCATCACATTATATTGAACAACAAGCAACCAATCAAAACATCAATCCCCCCCCACATCCTGCGGTCCCCGCCCCCCCTCCTAAAGCAGGTAAAAAAGGAGAAATTATTCAAGAATAATTCAAAAGGATGACAATCTCCCCCCACTAGTATGTAATCTTCATATCAATGTCTGTGGTTAGTAGGGATGCAGGGAAGATAAAACCCAGAGTCAGCATTCAAGCACAATCGCAGTGGGGACCCGAAAGGGGACATATATATCATCTATGGAGACATAAGCTGGAGCTTCATCTCCACTCTCACTCCCATCTCCCTGAAAATCAGTCAGCAACATGTTCCATTCTCTCGCAAAGTCTGTGGGCCTTCTGCTCTGTTGCTCGACTGGGTTCCATGTCGCCCAGAACAAAATATCTGCCTTCCAGCACTCCATGCGAGGTCCCTCAGCGAGTTTCCAAAGCAAAAGATTTCTATGCTTAGCCGGCACAAAAGCTAGTTCAATGAAACAGATGGCAATGCTATGTTTAGCAGGGAGGGGAAACAACCTTTACAACGCAACTATTACATCGCACTACACTTACAACGCAGGCATTACAACGCAACATCCTTTACAACGCATGACACTACAACGCATACCATTACAACGCATACCATTACAATGCAGACACTACATCGCATGTCACTACAACGCAGGCATTACAACGCATACCATTACAACGCATACCATTACAATGCATACCATCCAACACTTACCCTACTGTTGCACCCCCTGGAGTTAGAATAGTAATTTTTACCCTATAATATCCAACACTTACCCTACTGTTGCACCCCCTGGATTTAGAATAGTAATTTTTACTCCTATACTATCCAACACTTACCCTACTGTTGCACCCCTGGAGTTAGAATAGTAATTTTTACCCCTATACTATCCAACACTTACCCTACTGTTGCACCACCTGGAGTTAGAATAGTAATTTTTACCCCTATACTATCCAACACGTACCCTACTGTTGCACCCCCTGGAGTTAGAATAGTAATTTTTACCCCTATACTATCCAACACTTACCCTACTGTTGCACCCCCTGGAGTAAGAATAGTAATTTTTACCCCTATACTATCCAACACTTACCCTACTGTTGCACCCCCTGGAGTAAGAATAGTAATTTTTACCCCTATACTATCCAATACTTACCTTAAATGCAATTTAACATTATGCGTTGTAATGGTATGCGTTGTAAAGGTAGTATGCGATGTAATGGAATGCGTTGTAAAGGTAGTTTTTAAAAATGCGTTGTAGTGTCATGCGATGTAATGGAATGCGTTGTAGTGGCTGTTGCGTTGTAAAAATTGCGTTGTAAGTGCATGCGTTGTAAAAGTATGCGTTGTAACGTCATACATCCGCAGGGAGAGGGAAGAGACCTGGTGGGATATTCTCAAGAACGTGCGCTAATCATCACCAAAATAGGCTAACGCAATTTTCCATATCGCCGTCTATCGCGGGAAAATAACTTTGTGTTAACGTATTCTCAACACGGCGGTAACATGCGATAGTTTCCCGATAACGCATCAAATGTCCATGAAGAAATTACCGGGACGGCGATAAAAATCAAAACCTGAATGTGAAAAAAGTGGTGATGTGCCCAACTGCGATAATTAATTTAGCGATAAGCAGCGCCAGGCCTGCAAGTCCCACAAGTCAGGCGGGAAAAAGCACTATAAAAGCGGCAACAAAAAACACAATCAAAACACAAACAACTGCGAAGCACCATGGAGGTAGCCGGAGCAAGTACAGAGGACAACCAGGACCCCACAAGCCCCACGGAAAACCAGCCTGGGACCTCGGGGTCAGGGAGGGGCAAGGAGAAGAAGAAGAGGAACTGTGTGCAATTGTGTGGCCATGCCATTATCAGAAGGTCAGCTGTCTTTTTCTGCGCTGCCTCGGTGGTAGTCCAGGGGGAGGCTGGGGGTGGTTGCGGTGAGTGTAGTGGCCATCTTAGGTTTCTGAGCTGCATAATCAGTAGCTCCTTGACATGTGTTGGTCTTCAGATGTGGCTCTGGGTTGGGCTCCCTTTCATACCGCAAGTTGTCGTCCTGCTTAACACCAGTAAAAGGCAGGTGTTAAATCCCTGCTGCTAACGCGCCTTATTGCCTGTTTCTGGATCGCTTTGCCGATCTGGCTGATCGTTGAGAATATCGCGAAGTGGTGTTTTTGTGTGTTTTTGCACGGGAATGCCTACTCTGCATATCATTAGCCTTAGTTGTCACTCTCATCCGTGGCGATTTTATTTGCAGCAGCTATCGTTGGAAAACAGGCAATATCAGCAGTTTGCAGCAGCTTGAGAAGAGGGCGATAAATCTATCGCCACTTTTGCAGCACTAAAGTGCAGATAAATCGACAATGAGTCCTTGAGAATATGCCCCCAAAGTAGGCAAAATCAGGGTGTGGGCATGAGTGTACTGTCTGTGGCTTCTGCCAAGAGACGCACAACCTCAGTCCAATAGGAGGCCCACTGGGGGTAGCTCCAGAAGATATTGAGAATATCCCCTGTGGCAATTTGACAGCATGGACAACCAGGAGGACTTGATGGACACTAGACCCTAAGATTTTGGGGCCTGAGGTATGCCCTATGGAGGATGCAAATGTGTATCAATCTAAAATGATCATTTTGGTAAATCTTAAAATTCACTTTATACTGTGCTGTATATAGTGTTATTATTGTAGTTATGCTCCTTGCCCTACAGACGTACATGTTATGTATAATGTGTGTGTTACAACTCATTATTTTGCCTGTTTTTTTTTTTATCATGATACAGTATAACTGAAACCAATTTATGCTTTTCTTTTCTTTGTTTCCTTTCTATTATCATACAATTCCTTAGTTTTTTCTGTGCAAATTCTCAGCATTTTCTTTTTGAAGTACAAAAATAGAGTGAGCCTTACCTCGCCTAAACAAAAGTGATGTGCCTGGTCCTAAGAACTGCACAATCCTGCCAGGCATCAGGAGTATATTGAGGCTTTCTAGAAAAATATTTCCTCTGCTGGCATTACTCAGCACAGTTGTGTGTCGAGCAATAGAGAAGCAGGTGGAGTGGCACCAATGTCCAGGGGTGAGAGGGGCTATTTGAATCCCACTTTTAGTTTTCTTTTAAGTCCTGGACACCGGGTAGTGGGCGCTCGATCTTTCCAGCCTGTGTAGGCAAACAGTGAGACACAAGATTGTCAGAATCATTGGAATAGAGGGAAGACTGAAAGATCAGTTTCTCAGCGGCTGAGGACACAAAATTCAAGCCAAAGGTGAGTTTAATGCAGGAGAGAGTCTTGTGGGACACAAGAGGAGCCACCAGTCAGGTGCTCTTGGGGTTGGAAAGAAGTTATCATGGGGACCCAGTCAAACAAAAGGAGGTGAGAAGATGGAGGCAAGAGATATAGGAAAGCAAGGTGAATTGATTGGATGGAGTAAGGAAGGTAGCTGCACATTTGTACCAGACACAATTTTACCTACTGATATTGCGCAATTGAGGCACAGTGAGTGCTCAGTGCTGAGCTGTGCCCGGGTATGTGGCTATAGGTGCCAGGTGAGGGCACCGAGGCCATAAAATATTTTCTTAGGGACAGTTTCACACTGACCAGGTGAGAGTGGTACATGTTTATGGCACCCCTGGGACTTCCAGTGTTGTTCAGGTGGAAGAGCTTAGTATGTCTCAAAAACCCCCATGCCGAAGTTGGAACATGCGCCATCCAGTTCCGGGACATTGAGGGACCATGGCGGAGCATCAGGAGGAAGGCATGAGGTGGCCTCTTTCAGTCAGCAGGATTGAACTAGGAATTATATGATGAGCAGTTTGGTGAGGGTGTAGTGGGAGATGGTGAGGTGCCTGGTACGAGTGGTAGACGTCTGATTATACGTATGGCGGACATTATTGTTTTCAATTATGTTGAGGACAAGAAGGAGGAGGGAGAAATACAGGATGTGGATGGTCAAGAGCAGGAGTGGTGGGGTGCTTAATGATTTGCGTCATGGGCGTGTGAAGGCTAACAGGCGAAAAGGAGTTCATGTTTTCCAGATAGCCCTGCAGAAGAAAGGCATTTTGAGAGAAGTTTCAGTCCATTGTCAAAATTGGCATCACATTGGCAGGCTTTGGAGAGGGTTCAGACTTTGAGGCCAGTAAGGAACCACAAACAGAGGAAATAGGCAAAAAGAACGTGGTGTTGGTACTTTCAGTTGGGGTGGGTGACTTTGACTTTGAGGATCACAAGGATGTGCGATTATCTAGGGAAAGGTATATTAAAGATAAGGAGACGAACATGGGTGAGGGTGACAAGAAAGTGATGGCTGACGACATACCTGGGCCAGACATCAAAGTTTTAGGGGCGAAGGAGGACATTGGCAGGGTCAGAGAAAGTAAAGAGATCAAACATAACAAATTGGCCCACATGGGCTTTACCAGGCTACCAAAAGAGTGTATTTGGAAAGAAGAATGCATTGAAATGTTTAATCCCTTACAGTGAAACTGAGGGTGTTAGAGAGCTCTGAGGAAGATGAGTATGAGCTGTCTAAGAGGCTTAGGGTGCCAGTTAATATTGAGAATTAGATCACACTGTTTCTGATGTATGCAAGAGTATATCGTGAAATGTTTCCAGAACGTTGCATAGCCTTATTTAAATATATAGATGTGGTATGGAAGGCGCAGTTGACCTTCGGAGGCCGAGCATGGATGAGGTACGATGAGGAATTTGGGGCACAATTGGCTGAAGATGCTGACAGGGTCTGGGTCAGCTGGGCAATGAGTTGTTTTGCAGACAATGACACCAGATAGACAGGCTCCAACAAGATGCACTGCCAGCGGTTGGACAATGACTTACAGGTCCTTTCAACACCGTCCCATCCAAGGAGCAGTTGGTGCAGTGAATAGAGGACAGGCAACAATCTGAGGCACCTACTGTACTTTCAACAGTGGTTTGTGCATCAGAGACCTTTGTCAGTTCAGGCAGGTTTGCTTGTAATGTGAGGGAAACCATACCGTTCTGCAATGCAAGCCAAAGGAGGGAGTTGTTTGGTCCCTGGGCAGTGTGGGGGGGTCAGTGGCCCTCTTCAAGTGACAGAGGGAGAGGAGGACAAAACATGAGAAAAGGCTTGCACGCCAATTAACCTGGACAGGTTATGATACTGGGCGTCACAGAGCACTGAATTTACTGACACACGGTGGTTGTCAGAGGAATTGCGTAAAGTTCACTATGAATTGGTGGACAGAGCCATAATGACTCTGATGGCAAAATGTGACATTAAGTCCCCATTTTAGATGTTTCCAGTGTACTCCTCAGATTTTGAATTCCTTGGTGTTCAGTTTCCAGGCTTCTTCTTTGTTGACAAAGATTTTCCTATGGGCTGTTCTATTTCTTGTTCTTTGTATGAGACTTTGAGTACTTTCTTGCAGAGAGTGTTTCACAGTTAGACGAAAAAAGACCAAATGACTCATCATCTGGATGACTTTTTTATAGTTGGTTCCCCACGGTCAGATGAGTGCAGCAAATTGCTCAGTGAGCTTTAGAGGTTGATGAAGGATCTGTGGGGGTGCCATTAGTGCCAAACAAGACAGAAGGCCCATCTACAGGCATAGCCTTTTGGGGTGTAGAGCTGAATTCCAGGAAGATGGAAGTGCGATTGCCTGTGGTTAAAAAAAGAGGTTACTGGCATTGTTAGATCAAAGGCTCACAAAACACAAAGTTTATGTAAGGGATATACAGGTACTTTTGGGTCATCTGAATTTCACTTGCAGAGCGGGGAGAGCAGGGAGGACTTTTTTGTCGACAACTGGGTCTGGCGTTGTCGGGGGCATCATTTACTGGAGCTTGTTTCTGATTGTAGGAAAGTCATCCTTTTTGCTCTGATCTCCACTATTGTGTGACTGATACTGGTGGTTACTGTCTCTGAATGAGCCCTGGCTCTGCTAACCAGGCCCAGGGCCAGTGCTCTATTCTTAAAATGTATTTGATAATTGGTCTAATTATTATTGGCTAAAACAACCTACCTGTTAGTCCCTAGTATATTGTAGGTCATGTAGGGTATGAGACCCCAGTGGGCTTAATGCACTTAAGTGCGCACTGCTGTGGAGTCTGGTGGCATTTTAAAGACAGTCCTGCCTTTCAGGCTGGTTTTAAGATAAAACGGTGTCCAAATTTGATTTTGGAATTAAAAGTACTTCTGAAGTCCAAAACTATCTTTTCTATTATATATACATCACCCCTATGGTCAGCCCTAGGTGACCCAAGGGTATGGTGCTTTATAAAATGTTTTATATATCCTGATGGGGGAAAAACAGCCAAAGTCGTTTTCCCCATAGTAGTGCTGCTAGCTCCATAGGGTAACATGGGAAGGCTTTATTAATCTTTAATAAAGTCTAGCTTTTGATTGGGGAGTAGCTAGCAACATAATTCAAAGTATCAACATAATAGTTACAATAAATTCAACAACTTACCATGGTTAGATTTATTATAACTATTTCAGGAAAGTAGTTTTAGAGCTCACTATCCTGATGTTTCCTAAAACAGACCTGTAGCAGCCTCTTCCGATTTATCAGCCTCTGACAGCCTAAGCCAACTGCTCCTTGAGTAGGTGTAAAGAGGCCTGGGGCTTTAAAAAATACAGTTGTTTCGTGCAAGGAGATTTGCTTCCTGGGGGAGCCAAGGAAAGGAAGGTGGCTGGGGAGATGTAGTGGACTTTGAAGGTAGAAGCACAGATATCAAAGGACCCAGGCCAGCCCCCACTTCCTTGATCCCCAGCCAGATGGGAGCATCCCTAATTAGATTAGGAGATCGGCTGTAGGGGAGTGTAGAGAAAAGGTAGCCACACCTGTGGGTTGGATTAGCCAGACCCCCACTCCAAGGAGATAAGTTCTCCATTTTGATTTTTGGAGAACTGTACATTCTTGGTCAAATATATGCCACTCATCCCAGATAATTGTCATGGTGCCTACTTGAACCCCATTGGTTGGGGTGTTCCCCACTCTTGCCAACCCAGAATGTGGAATACAAATGACAGATCTACAGTAATCTCTCAAATCCCTGCCTGAAACGTCTGGAGAAAAAGAACTGCCAGGTTGGACCCTTGGATTGTATCACAGAAGGACTGCCCTTAGAAGGACTGCACCTGCTGCAGGACTATGCCTGTCTTAAAGGATAAGTAGTGGACTCCCTAAGCAGCAGTAGGTAGAAAAGTGCAGGAAGAAGCCACCTGCAACATCCACTGAAAGGTCAACTCCAGCTGACCTGCTTCAGCTGGATTTTCCTGGCCTGACCAGATGCATTGTCGGAGATTGAGTCCCAGACCCCAAGAGGCAAACCGGAGCTTATGCACCAGAGGCTTGTGATGCTGGATTCTTTCTGATCCAAAGAAAATCTTTCAGAAGAAGATCTGAAAGTTGAACTTGTTGCAAAGTTTTGTGAAAAAGCTCCAGAGGAAGACCAGCAATGATGATGAGAGTCAAGCAAGTGATGTCAAATCGCGACTCTGCTTGACCACACTGGTTTCGCCCGCTGAAAGCTCCAGAATTCCTCGCTGTCAATGGCGAGGACAAAGACTTCCAGGGCTCACTTAGGCATCGCGCTGCAGAAGGCTGCTGTTGTTGACGTGGCTTTCGGATTCAAGGACACGAAGGCTTGAAATAGAGAGAAAAAAGCTAAAAAAAAAAGTGACTTAGTGTGAAGGTCAAATCTTGACCAGGACCTACCATCCAAAACTTTGACTTTGTCCCAGTCCAGTGCGACAATATAGTCACGAGTGGCGCTTTATGCTTTTTTGCGGTAGAAAGCACATTTTTTTTATTTAATCTTTTGAAATTCATATCTCTGGTTCCCTACATTGTATTTTTGTCATTTGGTGTCATTTGAAAGATAAAAATAGTCTCTATTTTTATAAATTGTTTTTCGATTTCTATACACACCTGTCTCCAAGGTTAAGCCTGACTACTTATCTGCCAAGCTACCAAAGATTGAGCAAGGAGGATTAATATTTTGAGACTTGACTGGATCTTATTAGTGATTGTAGTATTATTACTAGCTGTAGGTACCTACCTCCAACCTACTAATAACCCACCTTCCCACATTGATGTGGCTGGTGGCTCTGGTTTCAGAGTTTTCAGGCAAGATTATTGGTGCACAGAGACCTGGCCGGAGGAATTGAAGGGTGGAAGCCGTAGCTTCGCCTTTTTGGAATTCTTCCCACTGGTAGTTTTGGTTTGTCAATAGGGCCATCATTTTGCACACAAGAAAGTGCTCTTCAACATTGACAACATGGCACTGGTGAACATAGTCAACAAACAGTTAGCCATAGACTTGAGAGTTTTGCAGTTGTTGGGTTTGTTTTGGAATGCTTACATTTTAATGTGACAGTCACATTGTGGGTGTGGACAATGACATTGCCGATGCCCTCTATCGTTCGTAGTAGTAGATATTCCGTGGTCTTTGACCATGAGCAGGAAAAAGGAAGACAGCAATGCTGGGTCATTGTGGAATGTTTGTGCATGCTTAACCGGATTATCAGTTCATTATTGGTGTCCATGAGACAGGCATGTGGTATGGTGTGGGACGACTTTTTGAAGTCAGAGGATCCGATGGTGGATCTTTAGCAAAGGTGCCAAGAAAAGACGGGAAGACGTGGTAAAATTCATTATCATATTAATTGAGCTAAGTTTTTTGGCAGTGCCCATCGTGGGAAAGTTGGTCGGTTTACATTCTTTGGGAAATTGTATTGGGGATACGAACCATCCAAAGGTGAGATGGGGATGCAGATAGAGGAGGGTGAGCCCAGGAGAGTGGTTGAAGGGTCATAGTGTGGAAACTGGTGACTTTGAGCATTCTGAAGAGTTTGTTGTGGAAACTCCCTGAAGTTTGCCTATACAGGTATGAACGTTCACTGTTCTCAGTGTTCGTTATATTTTTTTCTTTTTGGAGTATATAGGGTGTCAGAGATTTTGGGTCCAAAGTGAAGCAGGGACTTCATGGGGGGATGCCAAGGCTATGGAGAAAAGGGTTCAGGTGTGGTTGTCCAGGACAAAAACAGATAAATTGGGTTGGGTAATGTGTGTCAATTTTGGGCGGTACTAAGAGGAAGGCATCTGCTCTTCCATGGTGGGAGAAGTTTTCTCAAGGGGAGATCAGGCGGGGAGCAGGTGTTCTGGCAATAACCTTTCAGTTATTCAAGTTTTGTGGGTGATGCGGAAGGCTAAACGTGCATTAAATTTACCAGGGAGGGACTTCGATTCCCAGTCACTATGCATTGGGATGGCGATGGAGGCGGAATTGAGTGGACAGGCTGCTGCAGATATTCAAATGGTATGGAGGTGAAAGTCAGAAAGTAAGAGGTACCTGAGTTTGGAATGGTTACTAAAAGAGAGTTCATTAGCACAATATTTTTTGTTTGTTGCAGGATACATTCCAGGACTTGGGCACGATTTCATTCAGGCCTGGATTTGCGGCCATTCCTTACTAAAATGGGCAGAGCACCATGCTGAACAAAGGGATTTTGTAAGAAAATTGGGTTTGATAACTTATGTACACAATCAATCAATCAATCAATCAATCAGGTGGCTTGTAAAGTGTGACTACTCACCCGTAAGGGTCTCAAGGCACTGCGGGGAGGAGATGCTGGAGCATCAAAGGCGATGTGGTACAGTTAAAATGGTTTGGAAAAGGTGGGATGTGTTGGCAAGAGCTCTTGCCTAAGTTAGAATTTTTGACAAGGGCATCCCCTTGCACGGATTTATTAATTATCCATTTGGGAGAAAACGATCTGGTGAAAATGAAAGGTTTGCCTCTATTGAATTCTATGAAGGAGGATTTGTTGAAAATCAAAAAGATGTGGGCAGGGATGACCATTGTCTGTGCTGATTTGTTGCCATATAGAGGGTAGAGAGGAGCCACAATACCTGGAGCTATTGATCGAGGACGCAGGAAGTTTAACATGGAAATTAGGAGGTGGAAGGGATTTTTATGTTGGAACATCCAGACATTAAGTATGAAATAGTTAAATATTTTAGGGCTGATGGTGTGCATTTATCCATTTTTGGAATGGAGATTTATCTGCTCCAATTATGGAACGTTTTGGGAGATTTCTTGCACTTACTTTGTTGGGGTTGAATTGCGGGGGGCAGAAAAATGCAGAGGTTTCTCTAGTGGTGGATAGTTGAACAACTTTTCAAGTTACTTTAAGGAATTTGGTAAGCCTGAAACAGCTGAGAGTTGTGGGGGGCAGTGGTGGCTGGCTTGTATCGAGGGTGGTAGACACAAAAAAAATACACTTACCTGCCTAACTTGCACCTCAACATCCTCCTCCCTCGGAGGCCTTCTGAAAGCTCCGAAGCCAGGAAACTGCACTACCCAATTCTGAGAGCAGCACCAGGACTGGATAGAGAAGGCTCTCTCAGCACTCTTAAAAGCAGTGGAGGCCGGCACTTTCTCTAAACCAGCTGTCTGAGACAGCTAGGCTAGAGAACTTTAAAATGCGCATGTCTGGCTGACCGTCCCCAAGAGGCATGCACATTTTAAAGCGCACATCTCCCTGCTGCTGCCACTCAGCAGCACTGGCCCTGCCCCGTCCTAACACTTAGTTCAGGACTGGTTGCTGAAAAATAAAATGGCAATAAATAAACTTTATTAGCATTGTATTGTTCAGCTCTGCGGCTTGTGGTGCGACACTTCTCTGCTCAAATGGAGGAGCCACCCCTGGTGGGGGGAAGGTGGATGGGGGAAGCTAGAAGGCAAGAGGAATTCAACAGTTTGAGTATGGTCAGTGATGGTTGGATGTATAAAGTTGCGAGTGTGATTATTTTTTGATACAAAGCCCCGTCTGACAATTTAAGTATATACAGCTTTGCATCAAAAACATGTATATTGTATAAAATGCCGCTTTTCGCGTAAAAACTATTTGCGTTGGAAAGTAGGTACCATTTCATGAATTTGAGTCCCTTTGGGTCACTTTTTTCGTGACTTTGTAGCCACGCAACGTCTTGATAAATCTGTGCCTTGGTCCATGTTAAAAAAAAAAGGAAAACATTGTCTATTTGGCTATTTGGACATCATTCTTTAACATCTAAAGCATTTAGTGACATGAGAAACAGTATTTTAACTTTTGCTGTGTTACATGGATATTTCTAGGTGTGTAATGTACTTTAAATATCAAGCAATGTTCTTATAATTTCCTGTTCCCCGCGAATACATTTAATCTTTTTCTATCACAGCTTTCATTAAAGCAACCCTTTGATCATGGACGCTTTCAGAGTCTTTGCTTCTCGGTAAGGTGACTCACTAGGCGAACACTGCCGCCCTCAGGCACACAAGCAGCATTGCTGGTGGCCTTGTTCCACGCCCTGACAGATCATGACTCATGTGCAATGGAGACATGCGTGAGATATTGACAGTGCAAATGGCAGCTGCTGAGCTGACTGATTCTAACACTAGATAAGTTACATTTTCTGTATTTGTCATCATAATTATAGATATTCAGAGGATAGAATCTAATGTGTTAATAATGGACTAACGGAGTGCCACTTACGGCATTACTCTCTATGAAGAGGAATATTAAACAATTATAATTACAAACCAATTTTGAATGAAATTGTCTTTTTTAACCTGTAGGATTAGTGGATAGGTATTATGAATACATGTGTGCTAATTTCCGTCCTTGGTATGTTAGAAATACATTATTTCAACGATATATACAGACGATACATGTTTTCTTTTTTTAATTATGCTGTTTACTGCCGATCTGTTTTGCAAGAGAAGGACACATATCTAACACTTTTTCTATAGATAGCTAGACACACACATTGCTCAATAATTAACTTAGAAGTAGGTGCCCTAAATTAGCTGTGTTAAAGGTTAAAAGCAGCATAAATAAAGGCCACTTAAAGCAATACATGCGGGCAGGTTTGGAAGCAGAGATTGATGAGGTAAATAGATAATACCAGAAATAATGTAGTTCTCCAGGGGGACCACCTCACTCCTGGTTATTGCTGTCTCATATTCTTAAGTTTCCACCTACAAATATTTTATTTCATGCGTGTGTTTGTCTAATTAGTTCAATGGACGCAAAACAAGACTCAACACCCACAATGCATATGATTGTCACACACAAGACCTGCACTGAAAACAGAGCCCCATCGGACCTGGAGAGAGGCAGTTCCTGTGTCCTAGTGCCCTTACCTACAGTGTTAACAAAGCTAGTAATACTCTTTCCGATTGCACTGAACAAATGGCTCCCTAACACCAGAATCCCTTCCGTCCTATTGAGAAGTTGTGTCGCAATCCTTAAGAAGCCCACTTGTGACACCTCTTGTGACACCTCTGACCTACAACTAGTCTCTCCTGCCTTGCCTTGGAGCCGTCCTCGAGAAAGAAGCCACTTTATAAATCTCAGAGCATCTGCTCGGCCAGCCCTCAAAATGGATGTCCATCCTGCTCCCTGTCTCTTCAGGGCACCAACATAGCTTTACTCCGAGACTGGAATGAGCTGATCTCCATTAGTAATATCTCAATGTAGCAGAATGTATACGCCTAGAACTTCCCACTGCGTTCAAAACCATTGACCACAGCATTATGTTGGAGATTCTATAGTTTCATGTTGGCGTAGAAGAAGATGGAATAACCTCAGTCTACACATTTCTCCTACGCGAACCCAGTTAGCAGCACCTATGCCTGCAAACTCCATGTCCCTAATGGAAAGATCTATGATTCCTTTAGAAATAGGACTATTTTTCCATAGGGCCAAAGCCAGATACAAAGGTCTATAAGTGATACACTAGCAATTGTCCCAGAGCTCAGGAATTCTTCACTGTGAACATGCTAATTGATGAACCTCCTCAGGGACATCCATAAATGAATGTCAATGAATTGGATGAGTCTTCATGACACTTACTCAAGGCATATTCCCTGGTGCACTAAGTACCCTTTGCACAGTTGTTTGCCACATTGACCACTTCTTCTTCCCGCCTACGAATCATGCCCTTGCTCTGTTTTTAGGTTTCATCTGAGACAGGGCATGCATTGTCACTGGGAGATCTACTTTCTTTTTTAAAAAATCTAAAAAGGGCTTAGACCCCACAATTTCTTACTAATCATCGGCTTCCTCTTCACTGTTTTCAATCATCAGTGACAAAAGCTGGTTTCGTATTGCTGTTCACTCCATAGTACTTTTTTAAAATGTACTTTTATTCATGCCACTGACAGTGTCACTGCTGTACAACGTGGCTAAAAAAACATTGACAAACCCAACACGTCTCACATAGGCGTGACCTATTGGTTTTGCAATTGCCTGTTTCTTGTGATGTTCTAGATTACGGTGGTTGACTGAAGGTAAAGACCAGCACACCTTCTGTATAACCTACTAACAGCTTCTAAGAACAAAACTTGTCAGCTATTGTGATCCTTATGGCTATGTGGTATCTTTATAAAGTTACTTTCAGAAAGTGAAATATGTCACATGTCTTGGGTCAACATTTTGGTTAATAACAGAATCAAGGAACACAAATGGATCACCAGAGGTTACTATGGTGTGCATACTCTCCTCATGGTGAAGGGAGTCTCTCTGATGGTACCTTAGTAAGGTTAAAACTGTAGTTTATATGGTGGCAGCAGGACGTTTTTTGTGTTTCATGGTGTCATTGTTGTAGACTGATGTAAACGGTTCAAGAGATCTCATAATTATTTTTTTTGCTTGCAGAGTTTTACATAGCGCAAACTTGACCCGACTAGGGTATCAGAGCGCTTTACATAGCACCAGTTACGTTACATGAGGACTCACATTCATTTTTGTTAGGCACAGGGAGATTAAGTGATTTGCCCAGAAATACAGGATGTTCAGCGTCATTGCCGAGACTCAAACCCAGTTGCCCAGATTTGAGGTCAACCGCCCTAGCTGTTAGGCCAACTCCTCTCCCCACGGTGCTTGGGATGGATGGAAGAGTGATATGGGACGGGTATATTTTAACTGCAATCTGATAGCACTGGTTAAGCCACTCTCAAGAAAAAATAAATAAATAAACATCAACAGAGGCTATCCAGCCCGACGACTAGCATGCCATCAGATTGGCTGAGCTGTTTATATCATCCAAAGAGCAGATTTCCCTGGATTTTATCTCCAGTATAACCGCCCTCCTTCTGGAAGGGGGTAGAAAAGCATCTAACATGGGGGTATATCAGCAAGGCGAGGCGATAAAATTATCGTCGCTTTTGCGGCTGTTTTCAGCCGAAAAGCGGCGATAATTTTATCGCCTAATTAGCAAGCTCACGCTATCGCGTGAAAACTTGCGTTAGCGTAGGAATTCCTAATGCCCAGCTTTGCATCTCTAATGAGATGCAAAGTGGGCGTTCCTGACATGACAGGAGAAATGTCGCTAAGCGACATTTCTCCTATCATCAAGCCCTACGCTATGAAGCATAGCGGTAAGAAAAGAAGCGATAACCGCTGTTATCGCTACTTTCCTTACGCCTGCTTCAGGAGTGACTTAGCCATGATATCCTATGGATGGTGGATATTATGGCTAAGTTTGTGAGTCCCTATCAGCAAGCTAACGCCACATTGCGTCAGATTATCGCTGGGTTTCCAGCGATAATCTCACGTTAGGCAGTTAGCATGAGGATTTTTATCGCTTTTGAGATCAGCGTTGCTGATAGCACGCTAGCTCAGCGATAAAATCCACGCTAGCCGGCGATAATTATCCTAGCGCTTAGCGATAATTATCGCCAGTTGTTGCTGATATGCCCCATAGAGAGGGAATACAGTTACATGGGTTGCTCTTCAGAGGCTAATGAATAGAAGCGGAAGCAGCTGAAAACCACAATGTAAGAGTATTTTTAGAAAAAAAAACACAGGAACTGTAGAGAATTTCGAAAGCAGAAAAAATATGGGGAAACAAGGTGGGAATGCTGAAGAGCAACCTGAGACTCCCAAATTTACGAAATTAAGCCATTGTCATTTTAAACACTATTGGATTCCTCACATCACCAACAGAGGATGAGATAATGATTGTGAATCAGTCATTCACCCAGGATCATCATATGGTTCAAATGAGGGAATATATTTAGTGGAAATGCAGATTTGTTGAGCAAATCAATTCATTTTTTTAGCTCCTTTTCGAATATGTTGCTTGACATGGTTCTGGGCTTGAATATGTCCTTTCTGTTTCCAGTCCTGAACTTTATAGTCATCATCTAATGTATTCTGGGTGTTGTAGGCTTACTTTGCTACCATAAACTAATTAGACTAGCGCCCCTGAAAACAATGATTTGTAGATGAACACTTCAGGAATGGAGATAGAAGGTGAAATTTACTTCCTTTTGACGAAACACAGTGCAGCAACCAAAGTTGCCGTGCTACAATGTGCTGCGTTGCCTTGTGTCAAAGGGAGAACGAAAAAAGTACTATACCTACTATGATACAACACTGTTTCTCCCCCAGCGCTAATGCACTTTTGGCTGTATGCACCAACACAGCTGCCCTCATACTATAGAAGAAGGGTATGTGTGCTCTGTGAAGCATAGGTTTTGTACAGGAAGGGGACTTTTCCATCACCTGAGTTTGTGCTCTCTTTTTAATTGGAGTTGTAATCCACATTCCATACCTCTGTTTAACTCTACTACCCACAAAGCTCCATTATGTTTTAGTCTGGCTGCAGCTGACATTCCTTCAATAGGAATTCACCCACAATATTTGTCATAGAAGCTTCTTATAGCAAAAACATTAGAGAATTTGAAATCATAAGTTGAAGGATTTAGCCATTTCTGATTTGATATTCAATTTACTTAGCTTTCTTTTAACTTCAGCCAAACAATTGCTCGGAATTATTTATTTTAGTTCCAAAAAAACAATGACACAAAAACCTACAAATGTTATTTAACACAAATGAGATCTCCTAAAACAAGGCTCATTACACTATAGTTTCTTCCATTTTAGACTGAATATCTTTGATTGGTAACTAGTAATTGATCTGAGGTTGACCAAGGAGGTGAGCATAATACAATGCTTGATCACTTATACTCCTTTCATTAAATTAACTTATGGATAGTTGTTGCTTGTTTCCAAATATTGTTTTACAACAATTTGCACCATTTTTAATAACCAGGCCCACTTTTTAGGTTTGAAGTGTAAAGGTGCTTGTGCTATTCATGGTAAACAGATTATATTCTATACATACTCTAAGAGGCTTTGGTTCAGCCTTCTTCAACTATTGGTTTCTTTTGTTAAGGTACTTTCTGATATCAGCTTGTGGCATTATAAGTCAGGCATTGGTGGAAATCAAGAGCATTTTAGTCTCACAATCTGTATTAGCGACTATTTCAATGTATCCTTCCATGTCTATTGGAAGGCATAAGGAATTGTTTCATATCTGAAAAGTACACTCTGTCCTCACACATGCAATTATTTATCTCATCTATATACTGTATAAACAAAGAAATCCTTTTTTTGGTCTGTCTTGGTAGAGCAGATGTTTTCAAGACATGGGGGCTCATTAGGATATCCGATCCCAACAGCACGTCGGTGTCGGTCCCACTGACATCCGTAGCAGCGGTCAGACCGCCGCATTACAATACAGTCGTTCTGACTGCATTTTTGAGAGAAAGACTGCTGCGGTTCTGACGGTCTTAAGGAACCCGTCTGTCCTGCGGTCAGATTAGAATCCCTACAAGGAGTGTGGTGCCTGCTCAGGCACTGCCATAGGGATTAAAATGGCCCTTTCTGACGGCCTTTCAATGGCTGTCCGATCACCATTGAAAGGCTGTTGGAAACAGACTTTGAGAGCCCCTAGCAGGGCCCCCGTCCCTCCACAGTCTCTGTCATGAGACTGGGGGGCACCACAGGTGCCCCCAAAAACATTCATGCCCCATGTGGCAAGCACCATTATGTGCCTGCCACAGAGTGCAGGGATGATTAAAAACATGCCTTTTGGCATTAGGACTTGTGCTGTGGCCTTTTTCGGGACGCAGCACAAGCCTCAATGCCATAAGGCATATTTTCCAACCGCCTCTATGGCGGTTGGATCCTAATTAGGTGGTCAAGACTGCCGACTACCTGACGGACAGTCTCTTTACCGCAACGATGCGGGTCGGATGTTCGTCCGACCGGCATCGTAATTAGGGACATAGTGTACCAATTCCTTAAAATATGCAGAGAGTGGGATTTGCCTCCACATAAATCATTATTGCTCTCTCACATCATAGTATTGTCAGTTTGATGCATGGTTTCACCTCATCTGTAGTGCAAGCAGTGCCATACATGAAGGACTATTTTACATCTCAAAAGTACACTAAACCATCAATCTTTAAATCTCGATCTCATAGATATATTGTATATATAAAACAATTGCTTTTTGTTTTGCTTATTCACTACAGCAGGCTTTCTAAATATTTGAGTCAGGACTCATTTTACAAGAATTGCCTATTTGCATTGTCAATGTTTATTTTAATTGCTGTGCACTATATCAGGTATTTTGTATTCCTCTTGTCAGTGCTTGAGTTTAAGCCTGAAACAGATTAGCATTACTAACTACATAAGGACAGATTTTTTTATTAACTTGATTTAATAAAAATTTAAATGTACTAGGTTGCCATCACAGGGCATGCAAACTTCAATATATTCATTGGCCCAATTACTTTTTTGGAGCAGTGCTCAGATAATGTCAGTCTTTTCATGACTCAGAGTGCCCGATATAGGGTTTAGCGACAGACTATCCTCTCGGCTAACCTGAAGGTCCGTCTGCATCATTTAGTCGGGCTAACCTTCAGTATGTAGATGGTGTACACTACTCCATCTCCTCTGCCTACATACACCTCCAACTGTCTGACAGAGTAAGGGCCATCGGAGGGTCTGCCATTTGTCTGCCTACCTGATTTAAAGTTTTTCCTTTTACTTGCCACCATCCAAAGTGTGGGGATAAGTGAAAGTAAACACTTTTAAAGGACCCCCATGCCATGGGAGAAAACGTCCATGGAGAGGGGGGTCAATGCTTTTTTTATTTTCAAAACAAAATCCCACTTTGGGGTTTTGTTTTTTAAAATAAAAAGACAGAGCACACTGATAATGAACCCACCAACCAAATCTAGAGATTTCCATAAGCCCAGAGGATGGGGTTTCCTGTAAATGCAAGAGATGCCACCTGGGCTGGTGTGCGTCTCTGAATTTGGTCGGTGAGTACATTATCAGGGTGACAGAGTACTTTACTTTATCACCCTGACGGAGTAACTCTCATCCATCAAATTCTAAATATAGCCCTCAGTTCACTTTCACAGCACCTGAAATCCCTAAAACATTTTGTTTTATTTTATTAGTGTATTTTCCATTTAAAAGCGAATACAACATCAATGTTCAAATATAATTTCAATCAATTTGCCTGTAGGCTCCCACTGCAACTAGCTGATAATGCTAAACGTAGGTTGGGAATTCCTTTATTATTATCTCAGGTAAGAGTTTAGCTAAATTGATCTAGAATGTTTAGAGATCTATGACAGTATCCGTTAATGTACGTGTATCTCTCGCATGAACAGGGTGAAAAAACAATTCAATATCCTGTTTGATATTGGTAAGAGTGCTATTTTTGTACATAACATCTTTTAAGTACATTTAACTTTTAATATTAATTTTATTATAAGCATCAGTACAAGCTCTAAATATTTGTTTTGGATATGTAAATCTAAGAGGGTTGACTCAGTGTAAGAGGGGTAAAACATTTTGTGTATTAATGTTATATATTAGCAGCAAAAAAACACCGTTGACTCACAGTAATATAAACTTTAGACATAAACAATTTGAAAAAACCCCTGTACTTCTCCAGTCATCCAGAAAGTAGACAGTTGGCAATGACTCACATTATCTAGTGGTTTAAATAGGGAAGTTAATCTGGACACACTGCCTCTAATAGTTTATCTCCTATTAACACCACGATAGGAAATAACAGAGACTGGCCATGATGTAAATGTTCACTCTACAGGAAGTGGATTTCACATTTACATTACGACTGGAAACTGCTCCAGAACTAACTGCACATATCACTTACATCTCTCAGGTAATACTGGATGGTAAGCCAACTGAAGGATATCCGAGAACACTCAAAAGTGTTCCCATTTTCAACGAGGAGATGTCTGCTATCTATTTCCCTCTACTCATATTCTACGTTACCCTAGTTGTATGTGTGAGGGTGCATTATTTCCTAGGCTTTTTCAATGCCCCATGCTGGAAAATGTAGTTATAGATCTTGAAACAAGCCTTTCCTGTGCATTTATAAATGAGATAGCTAAAAGGGCTAATAACACTTGAAGCTGCTGTGTTTCGGCTATTTTTTTAAATTAGGAACAGGTGCTTAACCCCTTCAGTGCCCATGACGAGCTGGACTCGTCATGGGCTGCGGTGGCGCTGTGCCCATGACGAGTCCAGCTCGTCATGAACTCCGCCCGCAAATGCAAAGCGCGGCACTGGGCGGGGAAAGGGGCGGGCATGCAAGGGGTTAAGCTATGACAGTGGGGGGCATTTAAAATCTTTCATTCAGTCCTTCTAAAATGGTATGGCATATCTGATACCAGCCTCGAGTTATTTAGCCTTTCTTCTGTCAGAAACATGCTGTCACCGTTCCCCAGCTAAACCACAGCCCTCACCCAAAAAGGGACGAAGGCTGGGCATGACCAAACCATGTGTACAATTTGATAGACAGCATTTCTTACAGAAACACATTCTATTTATTCAAACTCTAACATTTACTGTTGTAAGTGTGGCGTTGGACTAGCTTTTGTTGGGTAAAATTGATGCACAATGTTTTTCTGTGAAATTGTTGTAGCTAGTAATGTTTTTTTAGGTGAATTACAAATGGATATATTTATTGGGTTAATTTGAATTGAAAAGTAATTTTTTTTCTATTCCTTCATTAACAAGGGTTAGCCCAAAATGGGAATACCATTGACTTGCAGGGGTGAGCTTAAGGAGTTTCAAATCCCAGAAATGGTGAATTTAAAAAAAGGAGGCACAGTAAATATGTGTTAATGAGACTACATTAACACACCAGTCCTTTAAAATACATTTGATGGATTTGCGGAACATGCTTGCCAGTGCAGAGTGATGGACTCCCTAACAGAAGTTACTTTGGCACATGCCATTTTTAATGAATGAAAAACATCAAAATTAGCATCTTTAATACTTGTATTCCTCCCAAGAGATTAACCAAAAGATAAATACATGTGTCAAGAACTGCAAAGATATATAAATGAATGACTAAAAATGATTACCTATAAGTTGAAAAATGCCAAGCGTGAAATGCATCAAAAGTAAGCCATACCTGCCTATCTGTTCCGGGTGCACATTTATGAATAAAAATGACAAGAAAGCTGATTTAGTTGTGTTTTGCCACAATACCCTCTTTAGGTCTGTTAGAAGCCAAGACCTTTTGATTTCAGTAAAATGGTACCTCTTCACCCGGTTATGAGTGGCATGGCTTTCTGCATCCAGATATATAATCAAGAACAATTGGGCTCAGACTGTAAGTACAGCATGAACATACTCCCAAAACCCCACCAACCCTCTCTTATGGGACAGAGAGCACCCCCCATCTCACTAAACCTCCTTTATCCCCTGACTTCCAGAACCATCCCTCCTCAAACCCCTCTCATTGGCTCCCACATTTTCATTTAACACTTGCACATAGAAGGTGGTAGATAGGAGCAGTAATCCCAAAGTTTAAGGGAATATTGTGCAGAATTTCACTCGGAAAAATAGGTCCACGGGAAATACCTAAAAAAAGGTGGATCTATGATACAGAGAAAATTCCTGAAATTACACCATTACACTACTTTGCGATATTATACATCATTTGCAGTAAAGACTTACAACCATTGGCGCAATTTGCAGTATTTACTGGAAATGCACAGAAACAAAGAATGTGACAAAGTTTTGTTCATGTTGCTTTTTTTTAAGTGTCTCCTAACACCAAAAATTGATGGGAATAAATTGAGCAAAAAATAACAAATGTGCATTTTGCATTATTTTGCCTAATTACGCAAACACTCAAGTTTGCATAACTCTTTAATTTTTGGTTGGATGTCATAATTATGTTCTGATCTGCCATATTAAAGAGACACTTATTGCCTAATGGTTAAGGTCTTACACTCTCTCACTGAATATTATGGATTTGAGTCCTGGTTTCTTAATGGTCATGTATTTTCTCTGAGGTGTGGTGAGTTCCAATGTTCAATACATTTTGTCAAAGATATTTTTTTTTTTATTGAACCTTTAAAAAAAATTATTTTCACTTTGCCTGAAAATACCCCTTTTTTAAGTGTATAATGTCCCCAAGTTTTAAAAGAACTTTTATGCCACTCTCTCTCATCCCTCTGTCTATCCTATAAATGAAGTAGCTTTCAGTATATACTCTCTCATGGCACCACACTGACTTGTTTTTTTGTATGGAATTTCAAAGTTATAATTTAATGCAACAAAGCAAAGAGACACTTTTGTCGTACTAGCTAAGCTCTTAGACACTCAGGACTATATTTTCTAACGTTTGACAAAACACACCGGGGTAGCACAACTTGCTGACCTTGCGTTAAATGAAGAGAGCATGAATGTGCCTAATTAACTAGGGTATGGCACATTTCATCTCTCCCTCTAGTGCACTGAGTGCTGCCTAGTGCCAACGTAAGGACCCTAGCGCCATGGTGGAAGGGTGCCTGGTTAGAGTCAGGATTCTGTTTTTGCAGAAAGCTTTATAATAACTCTCCATTCTCACTCTTCCCTACATCCCATTCTGTAAATGATGTAGCTGTCAGTGTACACTTACTTTTGACACTATATCCACTTATATTTTTTGGTCAAATGTCATAGTTATGTTTTGAGTCAGTATAGTAAAGGGTCACTTGTGGCCAATAGATTAAGGTCTTAGGGCCCGATTCACAGAACTAACTTAAGACAAAATCCTAAACGTACTACCATTTTGGTATTCACAGAAGGCACTTACTCATTTTGGTATTCACAGAAGGCACGTACTCATTTCGGTATTCACAGAAGTTAGGAGTCCTAACTTTAGGACACCTAAATGCCTTCTGTGAATACCGAAAGCCTTAAAATTAGGATTTTTCTCAGTTTAGTAGTAGTATAGTTAGGACTCCTAACTTTAGGACTCCTAAATGCCTTCTGTGAATACCGAAAGTCTTAAAATTAGGATTTTTCACAATTTAGTAGTCCTAAGTTTAGGACTCCTAACTTTAGGACTCCTAAATGCCTTCTGTGAATACCGAAAGCCTTAAAATTAGGATTTTTCTCAGTTTAGTAGTAGTATAGTTAGGACTCCTAACTTTAGGACTCCTAAATGCCTTCTGTGAATACCGAAAGTCTTAAAATTAGGATTTTTCTCAATTTAGTAGTCCTAAATTTAGACTTAGGACTACTAAATTGAGAAAAATCCTAATTTTAAGACTTTCGGTATTCACAGAAGGCATTTAGGAGTCCTAAAGTTAGGGGTCCTAACTATACTACTACTAAACTGAGAAAAATCCTAATTTTAAGACTTTCGGTATTCACAGAAGGCATTTAGGAGTCCTAAAGTTAGGACTCCTAACTTCTGTGAATACCGAAATGAGTAAGTGCCTTCTGTGAATACCAAAATGAGTAAGTGCCTTCTGTGAATACCAAAATGGTAGTAAGTTTAGGATTTTGTCTTAAGTTAGTTCTGTGAATCGGGCCCTTAGAATTTCACTAAGATTAATGGTATGAATCCTAGTGTCTAAATGGTTAGATGTTTGCTTAATGATATTGTCAATTACAAAATGTTCAATACTTCAAAGTGTATAGTGAAAGAAGATGCCATTCCTTTTAATTGGCATCCATGTGTATTTCTTTTCACTTTTACAAAAAATTCCTCTTTACATCTTGCCCCAAAGCTTAACAAACTCCTCTCTCTCTCTCTCTCTCTCTCTCTCTCTCTCTCTCTCTCTCTCTCTCTCTCTCTATCTCTCTCCCTCTCTCTCTCCCTCTCTCTCTCTCTCTCTCTCTCTCTCTCTACTTCCATCTCATTCCCAACTGATGTGGCTGCCAGGGTCCACTCATCTATTGCACACTGATATGTTTTTGTAGGATCAAATGTCATTATTATGTTTTGGTCTGACACAAGGAAGAGTCACTTGTGGTTAAAGTCCAAAACTCTTTTTTAACGCTTATTTGTTTGAGTTTTGGTTTCCCAATGCTCTTATGTCTAGTCATACTCAAAAAATTCAATTGCCCGATGTATATTATAAAACATGATTTAATTCTTTTTAATAGGCAAATATTTTTTTCTTTTCACTTTATTTAAAAATGAAACTTTTTAAGTCTAGTATGGCCCAATCCTTAAAAAAACTTTAATCACTCCCATTCCATTCTATAAATGATGTAGCTGTCGTTGTACACTCATCCATGGTTCCCCATGGACTTGTATTTTTGGGTCTAATGTTATAATTATGTTTTGATGCAGCACAGTAAAGAGCTACTTGTCGCCCAAAGGGAAAAAAGGTCTTACATTCTAATTCTGAAGATTGAGGGTTCCATTCTTGGTGACTCAATGGTCATGTGGCGAAGCAAATGCAAAACATTCAAATGTTTCAATGTATATAGTGAAAGGTAATTGCATTCTTTTCAATTGGCAACTGTTTTTCTTTTCACTTTGTCTGAAAATACCTATTTGTAGGTATATCATCCCCAACAGTTACAACAAACCTTTCTCTCTCTCTCTCGCTCCCTCCTTCCATCCCATTCTGTAAATGATGTACCTGTCAGTGTACACTCACCTATCGCACAACATTGACTTGCATTTTTGATGAGTGTCATAGCTTTGCTTTGATTCAACACAGTGAAGGGTCGCTTGTGTCTTAATGATAAAGTCTCAGATTGTCATAATGAAGAATAAGGATCTGAGTTCTGGTGTATCCATGGAAATGTTTCTGGTCAATTACAAAAAGCTTAATGTATGGATGAAAGATGATTTTTTTCATAAAGCAGGTATATTTTCTCTTTTCAACTGTCTGAAAATACATCTTTGTAAGTAAATCTTGCCCCGGCGCTGGAAAATAACTTTCCTTTGCCTCATGCCACCACATTGATTTTAATTTTTGGGTTAAATGTTATAATTATGTTTTGATCCAGCACAGCAATGAGTGACTTGTGGCCTACTGCATAAAACCTTAGACTCTCATCTTGAAAACTGAAGTTCAAGTTCTGGTGTCTCATGATGATTTGTCTCTCTAAATGTGTGGGCAGTTACAATTTTTTTTTAATTTATAGTTAAAAATGATGTTATTCTTTTTAATTGGCAAGTATTGCTTTATTTTTTCTCTATCTGAAAATACCTCTTTTTAAGTACATCATATCCCAATGCTTAAACAAAACCGCTCTCTCTCTCTCTCTCTCTCTCCATTGCTCTCTCTTAATTTTCCCTACCGCTCTCTCACCCCTCCCCCTCACCTTCTACTTCTGCCATCCCCTTCTCCAAATGATGTAGCTATCCCTGGACATTCACTTATGGCACCACATTGACATGTACTTTTGGGTCAAATATCATGGTTATGTCTTCATCCAAAATAGTAACAAGTTACTTGTAGCTTTGTGGTTAAAGTCTTAGTCTCTCACTGAGCAAGTTATGGTTTAATCCCTGGGACTCAATGGTCATGTGTCTCCTATATGATTAGGTCAGACTGTTTGTTGCTCCTGAGGCGGAAGCCGGGAGATTGCCTGTTTTTTAAATATTGGAGTCACCTGATATTGTGTGTGTTTTTAACCCACTGCCTATCTCCCTGAGCACCCCCCCGCAGTGGACCCTAGCGCTGACGCTGGGAACTTTGCCTAATTGACGACACCTGGTCGGGCACTCAGGCCACGCCCACCTCGCTGACCACGCCCCCCGCATTCAGTACATAAGGCGGGCTGATCACTAACGCGCCCAGAAGACTGTTTGTTGCTCCTGAGGCGGAAGCCGGGAGATTGCCGGTTTTTTAAATATTGGAGTCACCTGATATTGTGTGTGTTTTTAACCCACTGCCTATCTCCCTGAGCACCCCCCCGCAGCGGACCCTAGCGCTGACGCTGGGAACTTTGCCTAATTGACGACACCTGGTCGGGCACTCAGGCCACGCCCACCTCGCTGACCACGCCCCCCGCATTCAGTACATAAGGCGCGCTGATCACTAACGCGCCCAGAAGACTGTTTGTTGCTCCTGAGGCGGAAGCCGGGAGATTGCCTGTTTTTTAAATATTGGAGTCACCTGATATTGTGTGTGTTTTTAACCCACTGCCTATCTCCCTGAGCACCCCCCCGTAGCGGACCCTAGCGCTGACGCTGGGAACTTTGCCTAATTGACGACACCTGGTCGGGCACTCAGGCCACGCCCACCTCGCTGACCACGCCCCCCGCATTCAGTACATAAGGCGCGCTGATCACTAACGCGCCCAGAAGACTGTTTGTTGCTCCTGAGGCGGAAGCCGGGAGGTTGCCTGTTTTTTAAATATTGGAGTCACCTGATATTGTGTGTGTTTTTAACCCACTGCCTATCTCCCTGAGCACCCCCCCGCAGCGGACCCTAGCGCTGACGCTGGGAACTTTGCCTAATTGATGACACCTGGTCGGGCACTCAGGCCACGCCCACCTCGCTGACCACGCCCCCCGCATTCAGTACATAAGGCGCGCTGATCACTAACGCGCCCAGAAGACTGTTTGTTGCTCCTGAGGCGGAAGCCGGGAGATTGCCTGTTTTTTAAATATTGGAGTCACCTGATATTGTGTGTGTTTTTAACCCACTGCCTATCTCCCTGAGCACCCCCCCGCAGCGGACCCTAGCGCTGACGCTGGGAACTTTGCCTAATTGACGACACCTGGTCGGGCACTCAAGCCACGCCCACCTCGCTGACCACGCCCCCCGCATTCAGTACATAAGGCGCGCTGATCACTAACGCGCCCAGAAGACTGTTTGTTGCTCCTGAGGTGGAAGCCGGGAGATTGCCTGTTTTTTAAATATTGGAGTCACCTGATATTGTGTGTGCTTTTAACCCACTGCCTATCTCCCTGAGCACCCCCCCGCAGCGGACCCTAGCGCTGACGCTGGGAACTTTGCCTAATTGACGACACCTGGTCGGGCACTCAGGCCACGCCCACCTCGCTGACCACGCCCCCCGCATTCAGTACATAAGGCGCGCTGATCACTAACGCGCCCAGAAGACTGTTTGTTGCTCCTGAGGCGGAAGCCGGGAGATTGCCTGTTTTTTAAATATTGGAGTCACCTGATATTGTGTGTGTTGTTAACCCACTGCCTATCTCCCTGAGCACCCCCCCGCAGCAGACCCTAGCGCTGACGCTGGGAACTTTGCCTAATTGATGACACCTGGTCGGGCACTCAGGCCACGCCCACCTCGCTGACCACGCCCCCCGCATTCAGTACATAAGGCGCGCTGATCACTAACGCGCCCAGAAGACTGTTTGTTGCTCCTGAGGCGGAAGCCGGGAGATTGCCTGTTTTTTAAATATTGGAGTCACCTGATATTGTGTGTGTTTTTAACCCACTGCCTATCTCCCTGAGCACCCCCCCGCAGCGGACCCTAGCGCTGACGCTGGGAACTTTGCCTAATTGACGACACCTGGTCGGGCACTCAGGCCATGCCCACCTCGCTGACCACGCCCCCCTCTCTACTAAAATGTGTCTATTCAGGAAGCGCAGCGGACGAGCGCAGCGGGAGCGCCGTTTGCGCGCCGAAGGCGCGCCTAAGGCAAGCCCGTCTGCGCCCGTCCGCGCCAGACCGCGCCCAGGGCCCGGACCTCTGGTTCGCCCTCCCCAGACCACCACTTACTCCAGGGACACCTTGCTGAAACTCCGAACTCCCCCAACCCCCTCCTGCATTAACTCGATCTCGCTCGCTGAAGGGAACTCTCGCTGTCGTTCATGCTCGTATAGTTTCCATCCAGAGCCAACGTCGAAACACACTTCCCTCAATATGGCCCTGCTTAACTGCAGATCCCTCCCAAAGCATCAAACGGAAATTAATCTGCTCCTGAAAGACTCTGACATTGAAATCCTATTCCTTACGGAAACATGGCTCGCAGCAGGATCAGAGCCAGATATCGTTCAGTCACTCCCACCGGATTACCTGATTAAATTTCACAACAGACCTGTAGGCATCGGCGGAGGAATCGCTGTTATTTACAGAGACTATTTCGCATTTCAATTCAGAGATAGTCCCATACTGGACTGCGAAAACATCCTTTTCTCAGTGAGTCGCCCACCATCGCTCACACTCTCGGGACTATTAGTCTATCGCCCCCCTGGACCAATCCGCCACTTTTGCGAGTCTCTTATTGACTCTGTCTCCTCCCTGGCCTGTACTACGCCGAATTTTACGATACTGGGAGATTTAAATCTCCATCTCGACGACCCCTCCAACAAACCGGCAATGGACCTCAAAGCCGACCTAGGTTCGCTTAGTCTCGAACTACTTAATAACCTCCCGACCCACATCAAAGGTCACCTGCTGGATCCTGTGTTCTCCAACCTCCCCCGTCTCACAGCTAGGCCCCCTATCCCCACTCCATGGTCAGACCACTTCTTGGTCCCATTCGAGCTACTGCTATCCACAGAACCTATGGGTAAGCCCCCTCCCCAACCCCCAGATCGCCCGTGGAGAAAACTGGACAAAAGCGCCTGGGCTCAGGTTCTATCCTCCACCTCCCCTCTCCTGGACGAAGACCCGTCCTTAGCAGAAACTCAGCTACAGGATTGGATCCATCAATCCCTTGATGCCATTCTGCCACCCAAACCAATGCCTAGCAGGAACAAATCGACCAACTATCCCTGGTATTCCCAGGAACTCCGTTCCCTAAAAAAGAGCTGCAAAAAATTAGAACGCGCCTGGAGGAAAAATTGGTCCACAGCCTCCAAAATCGAATACAGAACCGCTATCAAGCTCTACAAAGCCGCAATTAAATCCACCCAGGCCACCTTCTTCGAAGGAAAGATTGCGGCAGCTGCTAACTCAGCGAGGTAAACATACCGCATAGTTCGGCTCCTCACCAAAATCCAGGACCCTCCCCCCCCTCCTGACCCTGAAGGCGTGAGATGTAATCAAATGGCCAACTTCTTTTCCGCAAAAATCGACAAAATACTCACCTCACTCCCCTCACCCCCTGCTCCTCTTCATCCTATCGCATCCCTCCGTCGGCCGGAGGCTCCCTGCCTGCGAGCCTTTGATCAAATCTCCACGGAAGCTTTCTTAGAAACCCTGAAAGCTGTTAAAAGTGGCTCACCAGCGGACCCTGCCCCCATCAGCAAGATGAAACTGGTCGCCCCCACCATTGCCCAACCCTTCACCTATCTAATAAACGCCTCCTTCAGGAGTGGCACCGTGCCAGCCAACTGGAAAAAGGCGACGGTCAAGGCCCTCCTGAAGAAACCCCACCTGGACCCCCTAGACCCCGCCAACTTCAGGCCGATTTCCCTCCTCCCAGGGATTAGTAAAGTGGCGGAACGAATAGCTAACAAACAGCTATCCTCCTTTTTGGAGTCCAATCACCTACTACGCGACTCCCAGACTGGCTTTAGACCGGGTCAAGGCACCGACACCGCCTTGCTCGCAGTTGTCAAAGAGGCGAGAGCCATCTTAGACGCAGGAGGATCAGTGGCAGTGATCCTCCTCGATCTAAGTGCCGCCTTCGACACGGTGGACCACTCCATCTTGGTCCACCGGCTGAGCCAACTGGGAATCACTGACTCGGCCCTCGCATGGATTAAATCCTTCCTCAAGGGAAGATCATTCCAGGTTTCAGACGGCTTCTCCACGTCCAAACCCCTACCGATGCAGTGTGGGGTCCCTCAGGGCTCCTCCCTTAGCCCCACACTTTTTAATGTCTATATGGCACCTCTCGAAGACATCATCACTCCCTTTGGTGTCAAGTCAGTGATGTACGCTGACGACACCCAGTTGGTCGTGTCCATTAACCACTCTGACTCTAGCCTAGGAAACTTGGCCAGTTGCCTAGAAGAGATCTCACAATGGATGTCGGACTCTAGACTCAAGCTTAACGGCGACAAGTCCGAAATCCTCCTACTGGGCAATCAACATAAATTACCCGTCAACCTTTCCTGGCCTGCCTGCATGGGCACCTACCCTACTCCCAAAACAGAAGTTAAAAGTCTAGGCATCTGGCTTGACCAGGACCTTAACTTCAAAACCCAGGCCAGGAAAACATCAGGGACCTGCTTCGGCCTAATCCGTATGGCCCGTAAGATCCTCCACCTGATCCCTTTCCATTCCAGGAAGCTACTGATGCAGGGACTGGTCAACTCAAGACTTGATTATGGTAACATCCTATACTTGGGAGCCCCTGCATCAGTCACTCAAAAACTCCAGGTCGCCCAAAACGCCGCAGCTAGAGTCCTCACGGGAACTAAAGCACGGAATTCGGCGAAACCTGCCCTCAAGAGCCTACATTGGCTCCCAGTAAAAGAGCGCATCACATTCAAAACGCTCTGCATATCGCACAAAATTCTGCAAGATAAAGGCCCCCCAATACTCCGTTCCTTGATGAAACCTCACAAAGCTAGTCGTCAACTAAGATCTGATTCACTTGTACTGGCATCCATCCCGAAAATAAAAAAGGCAAGATCGGGTGGCCGCAGGTTCGCCTATAACGCGCCTAAACTATGGAACTCCCTCCCACTACCCTTGAGGAGTGAGCAGAATTTACTGGCATTCCGGAAAAAATTAAAAACCTGGCTCTTCCCCTAAACATTTCCCTGCTCCGACCCCACGGGGAATAAACTTAGTCCTCTCAGCGCTGGGATGCCCAAGGGTAGCTATGCGCTCTATAAATCCAAATCCAAATCCAAATCCAATTACAAAAATGCCAAATGTTCAACAAATATAGTCAAAGATGACTTCTTTCTTATTGATTGGCAATATGTCTTCTTTTCACTTTGTATGGAAATACATCCTTAACTATATCATGCCCAAAAGCTTTAACATATCTTCTCTATCACACTCTCTTTTGTCTTGTGTACACTTACCTATGACACCATATTGACTTGCATTTTTGGTCAAATTTAATAGTTATTTTTTTAAACAACATAATAAAGAGTCACATGTAGATTAATTGTTAAGTGCTTACACTCACATTGTGAAGAGTTTGGCTTTGAGTCTATGTGGCTTCTCAATAGTTTGGTCAATTACCAAGTATTTCAAAGATAGTTGAAGATGACCTCTTCCTTATTGATTGGCAAGTACATTTTCTTTTCACTTTGCCTAAAAATACCTCTTTTGAAGTGTATCATGCCCATAGCTATTAGTGCCACCTTGCGGGAGCCACCTGCGTGACATTTTGCAGAAAAGTAACACAGCGCAGCGGCTTGCCCTGCGTTGCATTTCATTTTGTTGTGATAGGCATTCCATTCGTGGAGCAACCATGTTCCTGTGCATCCACCCGTGGAATGTGATGCAGTACCAGATTTACTTAAGGTAGTAAACCGGAGATTGTGCCAAAATGGTGTGACAACCACCAAGATGTGTAACAAGAAGAAATATCTTTAATTTTTCTTTCCACATGTGCTGCATTATGCAGCACACATAGAACGAAATTGTCACCTTCACCAGCCAAACCACAGCCCTCACCCAAAATTGTCTCCAAGGATTGTTTCTGTGCAGGAAAGTATTCCTTCCAGCACAAAAACAATCATGGCTGTAATACAGTCACCATTGCAGCAGGGTGTCTGTGTTGGCACTAGGTAGCAGACAGTGCGCTTGTACTGGGAGGGAACAGAAGTATGACATAGCTTAGTCTTCTCTCAGGTCTGGTTGATTATGAAGAATTCCAGTACTCAACAAATACAAAGGCAAATATTTTTTTCTGTTAAATGCGTCTGAAAGCACCTCTTTTTAAGTATATCATGTCTCAAAGACTTTAATGAACTTCTCTATCTTACTCTCTTTTGTCCCTCCATCCTATTCTTTAAATGATGTAGCTGTCAGTGACTTGTATTTTTGTTTCAAATTTCATAGTTATATTTTTATTCTGCAGATTCAGCAGATTATAGAATCACTTGTGGCATAATGGGTCAGTTCTTGCACTCATGTGTTTTCTCAAAGGTCTTTTCAATTACTGAAGATTTCACAGTTTAATAAATTTAGTCGAAAATGACTTCTTTTTTATTGATTGGCAAATATATTTTCTTTTCACTTTGTCCAAAAATACTTCTTTTTGAATATATCATGCCACATAGCTTAAAATGTCTCTCTCCCCCTAATGCAAGCCCATTCTGCCTATTATGTAGCTGTCGGTGTATATTCACCTATGGCACCACATTAATGTGTATTTTTGGGTTCGAATGACATAGTTATGTTTTGAGCTAACATAGAAACAGACATTTGTAGCACAGTGACTACTATCTTAAACTCTTACCTTTAAGAATTAATAGTTCATGTTGGGGTGTCCCCTCTAGGATTTGGCCAATTGCAGAGAGTTCCAATGCTCAGAAAGGATAGTCAGAGATAATTTGTTTTTTAATAATTTGAAAATATAGTTTCTTTTCACATTGTCTGAAAATGCCTTTTTTAAATATACCATGCCCCAAATCTTTCAAAAAACCTCTCTCTCCCTTTTGTCCCTCCATCCTATTACTGCACCGACCGAGAGATGCGCGGCGTCGGGCACGGCGTCACTCAGACCTCCAAATAAACAGTACCTTGGAAACGGCATTGTGAAGGTGAGGCGTCAGTGCAGAGATTGAGACCGGCTGCCACTGTGGAAAGGAGTCATTGTGTCCGCGAAGAGGAGACATGTCAAATCATGGACAGGGCAAGTAGGTTGCGTCTGTGGTGAGATGTTGGTTTCGGTGACGATGCAAAGTCGGCTAATTCGTGGAGTCACCCTCAGCGGTTATCGGCGCTGTGATAACTGGATGCAGGCACAGGCGGTGACGGAGTCAGTGCGAGCGCTGGCATCGGAAACAGCCGAAAATTGCATGGTGTCGCAAGGCATCGATGGGCATCAGAACTGGAGTGCAGGCCGGGCAGTGCGTCGTGCACTTCACGAGCAGTGCCCCCGGGCCTTGGTGTAGGTTGCAGTGGCGCAGCAGCGTCGCTGATGGCATCGGAGACAGGTTTTCTTGCTTCTTTCAAGCTGCTTCCAGCTCCCAACAGCAGGAACAACCTCCAGACGTTCGAACTGGAATAGGCACCTCCTAGCGGGTTTGAACTCTCAGCAATAGAGATCAGTGGAGCTGGGGGTGAAGTATTTGTGTCCCTGAGACTTCAGAACAGGAGGCCAGGACTCACAGGCCCTTGGAGATTCTTCTTCATGCAGGTTTCTAAGCAAAGTTCCAGTTTTTGTCCTTTCCTTGGCAGAAGCAGCAACTGCAGGCCAACCCCACACATCACACAACAAAAGGGCAGTACTCCTCCTCACAGCTCTCCAGTTCTTTTCCTTGGCAAAGGCTCCTCTTGAGTCCAGAAGTGATCTAAGGTTCTGGGGTTTACGGTCCACTACTTATATCCCATTTTGTATTTGTTCTTCTTTGTGCAAGGGTCTCTGAGCCCAATCCAAACCAGTTCTGTCCTCACTGGTGCAGTATGACCACAGGGGATGGAGACAGCATTGTGCAAGAGAGACAGACCCTATTCAGGTGCAAGGAAAACTCCCACTACTCTAAATGCAGCCAAGGTCTATTCAGCTCAGCTCTGAGTCATCCAGGAAGGGCCAGGCACATCTCAATGACCCCCGAGGCTGTCTACAGTGAACGCACATCCACAGCCCCTGCCACTCCAAAACCAGACAGTCAATCCACAAACAGGCAGAGAAACACAGAATGGTTAAACAAGGAAATGCCTACTTTCTAAAAGTGGCGTTTTCAAACACATAATTTAAGTACCATCTTAACTAAAAGATGTGTTATTAAATTCTGAGCTCAGAGAGTCTAACCGTATTCCTCCATCTTGTCCCAATGGGAAGTTACACTTTGTTACAAAGTATCTCCCATGCTATCCTATGGGACAGATAGCCTTTCAATAGTGAAAAACTAAATTTGCAGTATTTTCAGGACATGTCATACGCACCAGTACATCTCCTACCTTTCACATACACTGCACCCTGCCCAGGGTGGTACCTTGATCCTACCTGAGGAATGTCTTACATGTAAGAAAAGGGAAGGTTAATGGCCGGGCAAGGGGGTGTACGTGCCAGGTCGACATGGCAGTTTAAAACTGTGCACAGAGACTGCAGTGGCAGGTCTGAGATACCTTTCCAGGACTATTCCTTTGGGTTGCACAATCAGTGCTGCAGGCACTCTGGTAGCATTTGATTTACAGGCCCTGGCAACCTCAGTGCACTTTAATAGGGACTTTCCAGTAAATCAAATATGCCAATCAGGGAGAACCAATTGTAATAACAATTCCCACAGGGAGGACTTGCACTTTGACACTGATCAGCAGTGACAGAGTGCCCAACCCATCTAAGCCAGCAAAAATGAAATCCAGCACAGCATCAAAAATACAGGAGGTAGAGGCAAAAAGTCACAGGAAACCATGCCAAAGATGCCAAGCCTAGCACTTACTGATTGGCAACCATTTTTTTCTTATCACTGTTGCTGAAAAAAGTGTGTTTGTGTATTATTTCCTAAAGCTTTAAAAGAACTTCTCTGCTAAGGGGTTGAATACTTATGTCCCATTGGTCATGCATCTCCTTTAAGTTTTGGTCAGTTCTAGGTGTTGTTGGAAATGCAGTCTGACATTTTGTGCTATATTTTTGCTCAAAAGGCACCTCTGTATCACTTTTTGGCCTGAGGGCACATTTTTTAAAAAGTACGGCAAAAAACAGTTGCTCACACTCTTTTTTCTTGTGCCTTCACAGTATATTTTTTGTTGCAAATGACAACATTTGCAGTAAATCTTTTCTGCAAATTGTGCATGATTACACATCCTGGCATAATGGCAGACTTTTGCGTAGCAAGAATACAGCGAGATTCCTTAAATTGCTTGCATTAAGGGCCATATGTATCATTCCAAATTGCGATCGCAAACACCTAAATTCGCAGAATTTCGGCGTTTGCGATCGCAATTTGGCTCAGTGGTATGTATTAAAGAAAAACTGACTCGCAAAATAAGGAATCGCAAAATTTTCAATTCCTGATTTTGCGATTGCATTTAAGGAATCGCAAATTGCTATCCCTTGAATTCAATGTAAGAAGCACAGAAAAAGTGCAATTTGGCCTTCAAGTTGGTTGTAATTTGCAATTTCTCTAAAAAATGCACTCTTTTGCATTTTTCAAAGTGCTATGAGGCGCATATACATGCCCTTAGGGCATGTATGTGTGCCACATGTGCACACATGCACATTTCAGGGGTGCAACAGGGTGTCCTTTTGACACCCTGGCACCCTTGAAATTGCATTCTCAATTTTTGATTCTCTAATTGAGAATCGCACATTGAGAATGTCTTCTCATTCATTCCTATGGGCCTCTAGGCCCATAGGAATGAATGGCGAGGTATTCCTTAATTGCGAATCGCAATTTGCAATTCGCAATTAAGGAATATGTAGGATTCGCAAAATTATTTGCAAATCCTACATACATAGCGTTTTGCGATTCTCAAATAGCGATTCACAACAAATCTCTATTTGAGAATCGCGAAAATGTATTTTCATACATAGGGCCCGAAGTGGCATAATTTACATTTTGTCCAGGTCTACTTGTAACGTAGCTCTCAGTGCATCTATAGAGGTCTGTGCAGAGAAGCGATTTGCTGCACACTGGAAACAAAAGATGATGGAGATTAATTTGGTTTCATGGTTGTAAAATTAATTTGGTTGTGGTTTTTGGGCTGGATTAAAGTGATGGATGGGTTGTAAGTGGCTTATACCTTCAGGCTCTACCCCAGGGTTGCCTTTGGTATGGTGTCTTTACATTTCGGAGCGGTGTTGTGATCAGGATTGTTCATAGGTAGCTCTCTCTGTTGTTTGGTGTCAGTGTGCGAAGTACTGGACCAATTACAGTTTAATGAATTGCTGCCATACTGTACTATGATTGATGCTTAACATCTGTGAAGTGTCAATGTTATGTATAAAAAAATCACTGTTCAAGTTAAAGTTGTCAACAATTTACTGATACCCTTCAGGTTTCGTCTCTTTAAAGTGAAATAAAATACGGTCATTTTAGAATATCTGTGTTTAGCATACCAGGATGTCCAAACTAAAATGAAGGCACATGCAGAATTTTTGTGAATGAGAAAAATCTACTTTTTGATGATCCCATAATCGGTTTAAATGTGATGTCAGTAAGAGATGACTGTTTCTCAAAGACATACAATCAGAAACACACAGCTGTGTCTCGGGCTCATCTGTGTTATTTAGTAATAGGGTTTGAAGATCGCAAAGCTACAGGATTGCTTTTAATCAATTCGTTTTTTCTGGGGTAGAGAATATAACAAACAGAATGAACTAAATGTTAATATGCAACAGGATTGAGACATTGCAATCCAATATGAACAGAATAAAGGCCTGACATGGAATTTTGTGGCTGTGTACTATGTCATAAACATGACAGATATCCCGTATGCCTTATTACAAATGCATTGCATTCTATTGCACGTGTAATAAGGTAGATGGGATAGCCATCATGTTTATGATGGAGTACCAGTCTGCCACATTCTAAACCAGACCCTAATACAGAATTTCAAAAGACTACTGTAGCATTGCACAATTGAACACAAATAGATATGCAAATAATACATTTCTCTTTGGCTAGATTTTAGTGAGTGCCTTAAAAAGGTAACATTAGTATTCAGTCGAATATAGACTAATTTTTCAAATGCCCTTACCAAATTTATAACTACATAGAGAAATGAACATGTGTATTTTCAAAATTAAATTCGCATTTTATTGTACCATTTCGAGCACTCATACATATTGTTTGCCGCAATCCTTTAATTCCTTTCATTTGAATGACATCTATGTTTCGAACCAAAATGTTAACCACTAAAAAAACTAATTAGCACCAATCAACAGTCTGAATTGTAAATTGCTAATTTCTGTAGTAAGAGCCTGATGTGAGTTTCGCGGACAAGGTATTGCTCCATAAACAGATGGGTGAGTTGGGCGGACCATCATGTTTCAGATAGCTGTGCTCCTGCTGGCCCTGCCATCAGTAACATTACACCAACAGCTTGATGGAGTTGGGGCCATCGGTGTAAGAGCATCGAAATCACCCACCCTATTAAGAGTGGATTATCTGCTGTTTTTTTTTCTCTGTTTGGGAACTGCCAGGTAAAAACTGATAGCCTGTAACAGAAAAAAAAATATTCTTGACCCCCATATCCTAGGAGAAAATTCCCAGGGTATCAGGGCCATAAGTATTTGGGGGCATATCAACAAGGGCTTTATCTCTGCTTTTTTGTCTTTAAAAGCCAAAAAAGCAGAGATAAAACTAGCGCCCTATCAACAACAGGGTGCTAACACGCAAATTTGCATGTTAGCACCCTTTTACTCTACGCTTCCCCTTGCATCTCTAATGAGATGCAAAGGGGGCGTTCCTTAGTAAAATAATAGGAGAAATGTCGCTAAGCGACATTTCTACTATTATCAAGAATGTCGCTAACCCTGTTAGAGACAAAAAAAGCAGCGCTAACCGCGGTTAACGCTGCTTTTTTACGTCTGCCAATTTTCAGACTTAGCCATGATATCCTATGGAAGGAGGATATCATGGCTAAGTTTGCCTGTCCCTATCAACAAGGTAACGTGTGATTATCGCTGGGTTTCCAGCGATAATCTCACGTTAGCCTGTTAGCGTGTAGATTTTTATCGCTATTGAGATAAGCGTTGCTAATAGCACGCTATCTCAGCGATAAAAATTCACGCTAGCCGGCGATAATTATCCTCACGCTAATAGCGCTGAGCGATAATTATCGCCGGTTGTTGTTGATATGCCCCTTGGTTTCTCAAAAACAAACTCACGTTTTGGTGAGCAGCTCCATGAAACATGGTGGCCACGCACCAAACTTTCAGTGTCTTCAGAGAAACTGCTGCAATGGTGGCTCATGCACAGGCACAAAGATCACTACACAGCTGGCAGAGATTTCAAAGTACGGTGGATAAGAGTCCAGCTAGGGTGACAGAGGCATTTTCCTCTGTCAATGGAAGCCCTCCAACTAGACTTTAAATCAAGCCCTAAGTATTTTTCTGCTAATGAACATTTGAACATTATCAACCCTAACTATTCAGCTTTGAGCAGGCCCATAAAAGAAACATATCTGAATCCAAATATCTAAAATGCTGTTGATTGTCTACCAAATAATAATGATTTAAAATTAAAAGAGGTGCAGCTTGAGTCAGATTAATAAACAATCTACAATTTCAAGCCTAGGGCACATATTTACTAAAAAGTTATTGATTCTGTGTAGTGCATTTATATATGTATTTGTACATTGAGGCAAGGCCAATTCTATTGCATGCTAATGTGTCTTTGACTATGATTGAGTAACATAATCAACCATAATCATTTACACTGGGATGACAATATGTCCTTCGCTATAGTTGGCGGGATCCTTTATTTTGCTATGCATTGCGGCCCGTCACAAACTGGCAGTTGTTTAGTTTCTGAAGAAGCGTAGGATTCAAATAGAGGGCTTACACCTTGTTGTTATTTTTGTACTTTTCTGGTGCACTGCTTTATTTGAGAGAGGCTATAAATGTCATGGATTCTGCATATGGCACTAAAGCACTTAAGGTGGTAGTGCCTGCAAAACAATATGCCAGCAGGTAATATAACAGTTTTGTGGACATTGGTGTCATTTAAGTCTTCACTGTGGAAGTTCAGAATTGTTAGAACTGTTTACCTCAAAATTCTGCTTCCTTAATGACTTGTAATCATTTGCATAACTTTGATGATTTGTCATACAATGGTGCAGTGAGACTTGGTTATGCCTGGTATTAGACTTTTGTACATCACATGATGAACGAGTGGTGTCACGTTTGTGTGGCAGTTTATGAGGAGAAGAGTGGTGTTTTGTGACTATGAAAAGACTTCTGGGAGGAGGAACCCTTTTGAAATCTACTTATCTTACTGTTCCTCCCAAATACCTCAAGGCACTCAGGAGTGGATTTTTTGTTTGTTTGTACCCAGTTCTTCTAGTCTCTAGGTTCATAATTGTATTGATTGTTCCTATATTTGTGTTACAATCCAAGTCACAACTAAAAGTGGTGATGGTGGAGTTCCCACAGTAAGCCTCTAAAGGGATTTGTTATCAGTCTTGAATTGTCAGGTCAGACTTAGATGTGCTTTTGCATTGATCAGGAGAAGAGTTTATATTGTTTTTCACATTTAGTGATGTAGGGTATCCCAGTCATAGCTGGCAGGTATATTGTTAGAGTGTTAACAATTATGGCATATCCTAGTACTTTTTTATGATTTTCAGGTTAACTGAGAGTGCGAATCAGAGACATAGGACAGACTGGAGCAATTGATTGGTTTGTCTGCCAGTATTTGGTGAGAAGAAGAGTATAGGGAGTAATAGCTCATTGCACATAGACTGTCAGGCAATAGAAGCTGCTAATAATCATGGGATGTGCAATTAACAGTGGTTAACACACTCAGAAGGGGAGATAACTACTATTAACAGACAGAGGAGATGGTAATAATATTTATTTGCAGTCCCATGAAGAGAGGCAGAACTTGTTGAAGTAAATGTTATCTGTTTATTAGAGCCTATTCAATATTGTTTATTCTATTTAATTGAATGCCATTTCTAGCTCATTTCAATCTAAATACTGAGGCTGAGGAACTTATATGTTTATTTATAATCAGGGTTTCAGGGTTTTAATTAAGGATGTTGTAACTGACAAAACATCACTGAAGGAAATATTTGTATTTAAGTAGAAACTGGAAAACACTAGATTTGCGTCACTTTTACTTCTTTGATGCCTTCTTTAGTCAAACGTTATAGGTGGAGGCCTTACCTCTAGGCACTTTTCAGTGGAGGAGGCTCCAGCTATGACCCACTCAGGCCATGGTAAACCAATTTATATGACCTTGTATAATCCGCAAGTTCTTCAGATCTCCAGGGATTACCTCCACTCCTTTACTGTGAGCAGGGCTCAGCTCATACAGCTTCAGCTCACTGTTAACTGCATGTTGCTGTGTCTCAGTCTAAGGCAAGTGGCACCACCAATTACTTCTTCACTGATACCAGGAGCTATGGTTTCTCAAAGCTAAGATATCAGGATTGTGGCAGCAAAGATCATTGTGCAGGTGTATGCCTCCAGGATCAATGTCCCTCCTATAGAACACTATGACTAACACTCCTGTTCTAAGGAGTAGATTCTGATGGTGTGTAAATCATGCCTATAGATTCTACATCCCCTGATACAGAAGAGCAGGGGTCATATAATGAATTTCTACAGTACCCATATGCAGGTCCAGAAGGAGTCCATGCACCAGTTTTGGTGAAACTGCACTGTTTTTAACACATACATTAACTCAGAAAATCTATGTGTTACTGTATGAGCTCTACACAGTACAGCTCACAAACATTAATAGGTAACCACTGCTCTGCATTCCCTGGAATGTGCAGCAGACACCCCATTTCTAGCAAAACCAGCTGCTTAGACCTGTTTCAATCCTGCAAACTGAAGTAGGGTGTATTCATGATACAGCCCCAAGATAGCTTAGTTCAATATTCATTCCTACTGCCTCCATGTCAAAATGAAGCTTGCAACTTATTGTACAAAACACTGCAACTGCATTTAATGGCAACATATTCAGTTATGATCATTTTTTACCCCAAGATGGAAAGTGCTCCAGAACAATGCACACTGCAGAGAATAGAAAGAGAAAGTGCCTTGCCCTATAGGAAGACAGTCCCCACGCTGCTTAGAAATAAACAAAGACCCACTCATATTCTTGGAATAAATAGATGCCTAGACATCTTTGTGCTGGCTTTCAAATAAAAATGAAATCCAATAGACACAGTCCAACGATGTAAAATAAACGTAATTCACAGTGTGACAGTGTGACCTGCACAATCAAAGGCCATGAAGTTTGTTTATTACATCCGCTCCTTCTTTTACCAACAGCACTATGGGTCACAGCATTCCTTAGCAGACTTCTCCCCTGTGGCTATGTAGAACAGGAATATGCCCAGAGCAGATTGTAATAATGCATTTATTAGCCCAGTTCTTTCTTGTTGTTTAGAGGCAAAGAACAGGACAGTGTGACACTGGCTTGCAGTAACTAAACACTGACCACCCCACAATAGATATCTCAGGTGTAAGGTAGAGCATCTTCATTCAGCAGACCTTTGCCATTTGTACGAAGAGCAGAATAACAATAATAATAATGCGATTTCTAGCATGCATAGCTCCTCATATGAGGTGTCCCAGCACTAGGTACAGGTATCCACCAGCCCCCCCTACAGCTTTAAGCCCCCTTACAGAGAGGAGCAGGATGGTGTGTTAAATACTTATCATTAACCTTTTATCTACTACAATCAAATCTTATTGAGGTGCACACATATCGCCATCCATCTTGTCATGGGGAGGATTGGACAGCACGGAAGATGGATTTTAGTATTAGGAAATTAGACAAGCAGGGATGTGAGAGAAAAAATGAAAAGTTACTTGAAGATGCAAAGTCAAGTGAAGTGTTATAAGAATAGAGTTAGGAGCAGGAAAAAAGGAAGACATAATTGGCAAAATTAATGAACAGGAGAATGGGAATGAAAACCAATTTCTTTATAAGCACTTGAAAAACAGGCCTGGGTGGAATAAAACAACACTAGGATAATTCCTGTAATTGCAGGAACTTAGCATTACACTTGTCACGTGAAATTCCCAAAATTATGTCATTACGCCACTTTGTGTACTTACATGCCATTTGCGTTAAAAGTTATCCACAAATGTACAGGAACGACAGAATGCAAGCAGCATTGTTAGTAGTGTTTAGGTTTTTTTGCTCTATTCTTTTAGCATGAAATGCATGCTCAAAAATTGATGTGAGGACGCTACGCATGCTACACCATGCATTAAATCACAGATTTGTCTTTCACATAATTATGTGCAATTTTGTGTCATTTTGCTTAAATTATGCAAATTTCCCACACCTATTAAAAACAACATCACCGTAATTTTGTGGGACCAAAAAAGAGTAAAGACTGATAGCCACTAAACAGCACACACAACTAAGGGGTCCATTACGATGGCGGGCGGACTTCCATAACGGTAAACCTGACCGACCGCCGGGGGTGTGGTGGTCTCGCTGTGCCCATTAGGATGCGACCGCCACCCTGTCGGTTGCATCCCGCATATTTAACATTGTGGCGGGCGGTCGTTTGAACAGCACCCGCCACAATGTTAAATATGCATGTTGTGCATTGGCATGCACAACGTGACAGGCCCCGCGCAGTGCCTGCCACCTTGTGAATGCCAATGAAGGGGTACCCCCCAAGTGCAGCCCCCCATCACCCTGGGGGCCCGCAATGGACCCCCAAAGTTTCCACCATATGCCTTTCCATGGCGGAGTCCCCCCATGTAAAGGCATTCAGCCGCAGGCATACTTATATGGATGGCTGTGCCACCGGCGGTGGCGATCCACCCGATTTCCTAATAGGCCCTTAAGAATGGAAATTCACAAACCTCCACAATGGCATATGGGGCCGTGGCATATTTTTACGCTATGGGGAGAACCCATAGGAATGTTTGCAAAAAAATCTGTAAACTTCTTGGAAGCACTAGGATTCATTGGCACACCAGCACTCGAATATTGCACTAACGCCTTCTCTGGGTCTTTTTTTAATATATAAAATTCACATGAAAATTTTACTTTAGAATGAACCATTTGAACCCTTCCTTTTGTACAACTTTTTTTAGGGGAGAATCCCCCCTCCTACCGAAACCTCCTCAAATACGTTGGCTTTGCTTACTACATCCACTCGCTAAATTCAGGGCAAGTATTACGCCCCCCACTTTCAAAGTTCACCAGCCACCACTGTAACACGGTAACAATGCCAGTCAATGTTTCTTGTAACTTGCTAATAATGGGGTTTATATCTTTTAGAATGTCATTCATGACATAGTCTGGTTCCACTGAGCGTTCTTGTTCATTACAGTTGCAGCAGTGGAACCAGACTCACCTGTGTCCTGTGTGTGTATAATTACTTGAAATAAAGAAGCTCCTTATCCACAACGGAGTTGGTGTACATGTGTTGTTGTAGTGACACCAACCATCACAACAATTTGGCGATGAACTGGGATCGGACCTAGCAGTATAAAGGATTTTTTTTTCTCTTTTTACCAGTTTGTGCTGCTGGAATTTTTGGGAACTAACCTGAGCAACCATCTAGTCAAGGACCCATTAGCTTCATGAAGTGCGGAGAGTGTTTGTAAAATGCTGCGGTGCTGTGCAAAGAAAGTTACCTTGGAGCGAGGAAGTACTGTGGGCATTTTTGAAACCTGCAGTGTGTTTGTTGTCCGGTAATACATACGGGCGCCAATGCCAGTAGCGGCTCCTGGAGGGAGTGCTGCGGGGCGGTGGGGCAGGGTGGGGAAGGGGCAGGGTGGGGGGTAGTAAACTCCAGTTTAAGGCTGAACCAAGTTCAGTATCTAAATAAATTAATAAAACAAATTACATTGCGCGCTGCATCGCCAGTTTGGCGTTGCAGCACACAAAATGTAATTCATTTTATTTATTTATTTAGTTACTGAACTCCGTTCGGCCTTAATCTGGAGTTTACTACCCCCCACCCTGCCCCTCCCCCGCTCTGCAGCACTCCCTCCAGGAGCCGCTACTAGCCAATGCTCATGAGATCAGCGTGCCTGCAACAGCACTGGGTAGGAACGCGCTGTCCTTGTTTGAAGGACACAACTTCGCCCTGTAGTGTGTGTAGTACACGTAGCGACACACGCTGCATGTTGGGGTCCTGTTACGTGACATGGGTGGCCATTTTTAGATACTGCAGGCAAGGAAGAAGAGTTATGGTCGGAATACAATTCCACGGAAGCCGTTTTTCAATTGGTCTGGATTTGCGACTGGTGCACATTTGAAATTTAAGAAAAAGACAGCTATGCAGAAGTAAAACTTATATTTATAACTTTAACTTTGACCACAAAACGATTTTTGGATGAATTTTTAGTTTTTACATTGGGACACAAAAAACAGTTGTGAGACTTTACCAGTCATTCATGTCGGAACTGTTTGTGGGCACAAGTTCTAATTTTCTAGGAACTCTTTGTGGAACTGCAATATGGCACAGCAGAATTTCTCAATCAGCCCACCCACTTGCATTTTGGGTGCCAGGATCTGATTCTACCATGAAATGGTTAGAATGGAAGGAATACTTTTAGGATGATATTGGTGCAATTGATGAATCTAAAACCTTTGGCGGTGCAGACACACCTGTTTCCTGTGTGTGCATAATTACTTGATATAAAGAAGTTCCTTATCCACAGCAGAGCTGGTGTACATGTGTACCAGCCATCACAAAAAGTAATGATCTGGAAGACCTCACTTCATGAATAGATGAGGGAGAATGTTTCACACTTCCCCAAAAAAACCTGCACACACTATTATTTTATAGATTCAAGATGTAACTATACCCACTGGAAGACAGAAGATTCTGCTCTCTGGCAATTATTTTAATGACCAAACGAAGGGGATGCATTCCCTGAATAGGACCCCTGTGTGTAGGCGATTTACTGTATATTATTACACATTCTAAGGGAAGGATCTTCCTTTAAACCTCTGACTAAATGTTCTCACCCAGGAGCCTCTCTTATGAAGTACCTCTTGAAATAGAAACATCTTCGGATGAATTGGCTGACACGAAGGTCATCCCGGAAGGTGAACTCAAATTAAAGAAGACACCCAGTTTGACTCTCGGTTTTATGTCCAATGCTTTTGTACAGAGCAGTCTTGGAAGATGAAAGTGCAATTCCTAGAAATGTTTAAACAGTTTAAATCAAAGGCACGGTCCCATACCTCAATGCGGAGGTCTTATGGTTTTGACAGGATGAGAAAATTAACTTTCTGGAAAATACAAGCCGTCCTCTTAAGAAATGCGTCCATTTATTGTATTTGGCTGCATCTTTGAATGTCATCGGGTATTTTTTTCATGGCTCTCTGAAATGTCTTTAGCTATTATAAAATATATTTCAACTAAACTATAAGCATTGGCCAGCTCTGTAAAAGGTCAGCGTTTATTTTGGGGGCATTTACCTGTAGAACAGCATTAAAGCAGACAACTGAACATGATATATTTCACAGTGCAATCAAAATGTGTGACTGCATTTCCTGTTTTAAACTTTCAATTCACCAACAAAATGCAAAATGTAGATTCATTTAAGATATCCTTACAACTATGAAATCCAGTAGGGCTTCATTGCAGGAAAAGCACATTGGTAATCCCAGAATTATTTATAAACGGATTATGCTAATTCTGAGGTTACTGGGCCATTCCGAATGTTTCACTTGGGAAGGGCGAGTTGCAGCAATAACTGGTGTTTGTGCACTGATTCTTGCATCAATCCAGTCATGCCCCCTTCCCAGGGCACATTTCATTAGGATTTTCCTTATATAAACTCTACCTGGGGGATAGAACTCTTGAAGTTCAGTTTTCTCTAAACCTATGTTTATAGAGGAATCAGGATAACTATAATAGTTCCAATGTGGGCCTAAGCATAAATTGGGAGTTAGCTGAAGTCAAACAGCAGATCTGTGTCAGATTTTACATCATTGGCCCTATTTATTTTTACTGGCACACACCGGGATTGTGCACATTTATTAAGGTTAATGTGCTGTCCCCATCGCAGCTGCGAACCCATGTGTGCCCTGGGGGTGCGCTAGTGAAAGGCAGACTGAATGTTTGAAACCACTGCTCCTCCTATCACCATGCAAGCAGGAACCTGGACTGTATTTGAAAGGGGGAGCAGAGATTCCCCTACAAACTACAGCAATGAGTGTCTGCGCCCACCTGCAGGGGAATAGCTTGGTAATCTATGGGTCCCCCTTTTCCTTCTTTCTTTATGTATTTATTTATGCAGTTTTATATAGCGCGGACTTTACCCAAAGATGTCAGAGCGCTTCACAATAGGACCAGTTACGTTACATGAGGAAAATGTTACAAACGTACATGTTACAGAGGCAAATGAGATACAAGAAGAGGTATAATACAGCAATAGATGGCAGTCACTCAAAAACACAAAATCACACTGGGATGCAACTTGTACAGGCATAGAATACAAAATTTACAATAGTGAAATAACTTCCGTGAGGGACTTGAAAGGGCGTGTATTAGTTCCGGGAGTGTCTTAGGAAGAGAAGAGATTTGAGGCCAGTTTCGAAGGTCTGGCTAGAGGTGGTGGTGCGGAGCTGCGGCGGAAGCGAGTTCCAGATTCTCACCACATTGCCTGAGAATGATTGAGCCATCGATCTCTCCCTTTCGAAAGTGGGAGGCTCAAGCAGTAATTTTTCCACATTACGAGATGGTCTAGAGCCTCCAGAGATTTTCAGTTTATTCACCAGGTAGCGAGGGGAGGAAGTATGTAAGGCTTTGTGGGTGATACAAGCCGTTTTGTAGATTGATCTTGCCTCGAAGGGAAGCCAACAGAAAGAAGACAAAATGGGTGTGATGTGGTCACTTCTTTTGGCCCCAAATATAAAAAGAGCTGTTGAATGGAGAACGGATTTAAGAGGGGAAAGGTGGGATTTGGGTAGGCCTATAAGAAGAGATTTGCAGTAGTCCAATCTAGAGAGAACCAGAGATTGGACCAGGGTTTTAAGGTCTTGCTCCGGGAGAAGCATCGAATCCCCCAAAGAAGGCGCAGTTGGTATCAATCAATCAATCAATCAAGCCATTTATAAAGCACACTACTCACCCGGAGGGTCTCAAGGCGCTGCGGGGGGGGGGGGTGCCGCTACTGCTCAAACAGCCAGGTCTTGAGCTTCTTCCTGAAGGAGAGGTGGTCTTGGGTCAGGCGCAGGTCGGTCGGGAGGGAGTTTCAGGACTTGGCGGCCAGGTAGGAGAAGGACCTTCCTCCTGTTGTCGCTCTTCGGATGCGGGGGACGGCGGCGAGGGCGTGGCTGGCTGATCGGAGATGGCGTTTGGGAGCGTAGAAGTTGAGGCGGTTGTTGAGGTAGCTCGGGCCTTGGTCGTGTAGGGCTTTGTGTGCGTGGGTGAGGAGACGGAAGGTGATTCTCTTGTTGACGGGGAGCCAGTGCAGGTCTCTCAGATGTCCGGAGATGTGGCTGCTTCGGGGGATGTCGAGGATGAGTCTGGCTGAGGCGTTCTGTATCCGCTGGAGTCTCTTCTGGAGCTTGGCGGTGGTTCCGGCGTAGAGGGCATTGCCGTAGTCCAGTCGGCCGGTGACAAGGGCCTGGGTGACCGTCTTCCTGGTCTCGGTGGGGATCCACCGGAAGATCTTCCGTAGCATGCGCAGGATGTTGAAACAGGACGAGGAGACGACGTTGACTTGTCTGGTCATGGAGAGGGAGGAGTCCAGGATGAAGCCCAGGTTTCGTGCATGGTCTGTCGGTTTGGGTGCGGTGCCCAGGGCGGGGGGCCACCAGGAGTCGTCCCAGGCGGAGGGCGAGGAGCCCAGGATGAGGACTTCCGTCTTGTCTGAGTTCAGTTTCAGGCGGCTGGTCATCATCCACTTGGCTACGTCTTTCATCCCTTCGTGGAGGTTGGCTCTGGCGGCGGCGGGGTCGTTGGTCAGGGAGAGGATCAGCTGGGTGTCGTCGGCGTAGGAGATGATGTTGAGGTTGTGTTGGCGTGCGATGGCCGCAAGGGGGCTCATGTAGACGTTGAAGAGGGTGGGGCTGAGTGAGGATCCTTGGGGGACGCCGCAGATGATTTCGGTGACCTCTGACTTGTACGGTGGTAGGCGGACTCTCTGTGTCCTTCCGTCGAGGAAGGAGATGATCCATTCCAGTGCCTTCTCCTGGATTCCGACGTTGCTGAGGCGCTGCACTAGGGTGCGGTGGCAGACAGTGTCGAATGGCGCGGAGAGGTCTAGGAGGATGAGGGCCGCTGTTTCTCCGTTGTCCAGCAGGGCTCGGATGTCATCGGTGGCAGCGATGAGGGCGGTCTCGGTGCTGTGGTTGGCTCGGAAGCCAGACTGTGAAGGGTCGAGGGATCCATTCGTCTCGAGGAAGGCGGCCAGCTGCTTGTTGACGGTCTTCTCGATGACTTTGGCTGGAAATGGGAGGAGCGAGATGGGGCGGTAATTCTTGAGTTCGGTGGGGTCCGCTGTTGGTTTCTTTAGTAGAGCGCTGAGTTCGGCGTGCTTCCAGCTCTCAGGGAAGGTGGCGTGTCGAAGGAGGTGTTGATGATGTCTCGCAGGTGGGGTGCGATGATAGCGTCGGCCTTGTTGAATACGTGGTGAGGGCAGGGGTCGGTCGGAGATCCGGAGTGGATAGAGTTCATCGTGCGGATGGTGTCTTCTGTGTTGATCGGGGTCCAGGCGCTGAGGGTGGTGGTGGGGGGCGTTGGTGCGGTCGTGGGGGGCGTTGTTTGTGGGATGAAGCTGTTGTGTATGTCAGCGATCTTGTTGTGGAAGTAGGAGGCGAGGGAGTTGCAGAGGTCTTGCGATGGGGTGATGTCGTTGTTTCCGGCGTTGGGGTTGGAGAGCTCTTTCACGATGTTGAAGAGTTCCTTGCAGTTGTGTGCGTTGTTGTCCAGCCGGTCCTTGAATGCAGTTTTCTTGGTGGCGTGGATTAGTTGATGGTGCTTCCGGGTGGCGAGCTTGAGGGTGGTCATGTTGTCCGGTGTTGGCTCCCTTCTCCAGGCTTTCTCGAGGGCTCGGCAGTTCTTTTTGGAGCTCTTGAGTTCGTCGGTGAACCAAGGGGCCTTCTTGCTGCCGGGTCTGTTGGGCGGGGTCCTCAGTGGGGCGAGTTCGTCCGCGCAGGTGCTGATCCACTTCGTGAGGTTGTCGGCGGCCTGGCTAGGGTTCGCTGAGCTGGCTGGAGGGTGCTGTCTCAGGGAGGCGGCGAGCTGGTCGGCTGTGATCTTGTTCCAGCTTCTATGAGCCTCCTGTTGCTGGTGGTGGTGGATCGTGGTTTACTGAAGGTGAAGTGGACGCAGCTGTGGTCCGTCCAGTGGAGTCCAGTGGCGTGGCTGAAGGCGATGTCTTTGCTGGATGAGAAGATGGCGTTGAGTGTGTGTCCGGCGAGGTGGGTGGGGGTGGACACCAGCTGCTTGAGTCCGAGGTTGGCGAGGTTGTCAAGCAGGGTGGTGGTGTTGCGGTCGTTGTTGTTCTCCAGGTGGAAGTTGATGTCCCCCAGGAGGATGTAGTCAGTGGAGGGGAGGGCGTGTAGGGCTGATGAAGTCGGCGATGTCTTCGCTGAATGTTGTGCGTAGTCCCGGGGGTCGGTAGATCAGGGTGCCTCTGAGGGTGGTCTTGGGGTCCGTGTGGATCTGGAAGTGTAGGTGTTCGGCGGTAGTCAGGGTGTCGTCGGTGTTGGTCGTGATGCGGATGGTGTTCTTGTGGATGATGGCGATGCCTCCTCCAGTCTGGTTGTCGCGGTCTCTCCGGGTGATCTTGTATCCCTCTGGGATGGCGATGGCGATGTCGGGCGCTGAGGAGTCGTTCATCCAGGTTTCCGTGAGGAAGGCAACGTCTGGAGATGTGGTGTCGAGGAGGTTCCAGAGTTCGATGGCGTGTCTGTGGACGGAGTGTGTGTTGAGCAGGATGCACTTGAGGTGGTTGCTGCTGGTGTTCGGCTTGGCGGGTGCTGGTGCGGGGCAGGTCCGGATGCAGGTGTACTTGCAGGCGAGGCAGCTGAAGGGTCCGTGGGTGCGTCTCTGGGTGGCTTGGTAGCATCCCGGGGTTTGGCCGGTGTTGAGTGCGTTTAGGGTGGCGGCGTCGTATGTCCGGCGGGTGGGCTGGGGTCCTCGGGGGCCAGGGGTTCGGGCGCTGGGCGCGGGCCAGGCACGGACGGGTGCAGACGGGCTTACCTTTGGCGCACCTTCGGCGCTCAATCGGCGCGCCCGCTGCGCGAGCACGCTGCGCGTTGGCCACTCTGCCATATGAGGAGAGTGGGGGGGCGGAGCGAGGGAGGGGCAGCTGGGAGGGGGAGCGGGGTGGCGAATGGGGAGTGCGAGCGAGGGAAGGGGGCGGGGCCGCAAGGGGGCAGCGGCGGGGAGGTGGCGGGAAATGCGGCCGGGGCTGGGCGAGGGGGGGGGAGCACAGGGGCTGGGTAAAACGGTGGGAACGATCGGCGGCGAAGCAAGCTGGTGGCAGGGGGCACAGACAGGAGATCCGCAGACCAAGCGGATCCGGCGGTGAGGGCACGGCAGAGGGCGCAGGGCCCATCTCAGGGCAGAGGTGGCACCAGGGGACGGGCTCACTCGCGGGGAGTGTGCTCGGGGGGTGACCTGTCCGGGGACAGAGGTCACTGCACCTTGCTGGCAGCGACGGCCTTAAGTAGTCTCGTGGGAGGGAGGGGCAGCTGGGAGGGGGAGCGGGGTGGTGAATGGGGAGTGCGAGCGAGGGAAGGGGGCGGGGCCGCAGGGGGACAGCGGCGGGGAGGTGGCGGGAAACGCGGCTGGGGCTGGGCGAGGGGGGGAGCACAGGGGCTGGGTAAAACGGCGGGAACGATCAGCGGCGAAGCAAGCTGGTGGCATGGGGCACAGACAGGAGATCCGCAGACCAAGCGGATCCGGCGGTCAGGGCACGGCAGAGGGCGCAGGGCCCAGCTCAGGGCAGAGGTGGCACCAGGGGATGGGCTCACTCGCGGGGAGTGTGCTTGGGGGGTGACCTGTCCGGGGACAGAGGTCACTGCACCTTGCTGGCAGCGACGGCCTTAAGTAGTCTTGTGGGAGGGAGGGGCAGCTGGGAGGGGGAGCGGGGTGGCGAATGGGGAGTGTGAGCGAGGGAAGGGGGCGGGGCCGCAGGGGGGCAGCGGCGGGGAGGTGGCGGGAAACGCGGCCGGGGCTGGGCGAGGGGGGGGGAGCACAGGGGCTGGGTAAAACGGCGGGAACGATCGGCGGCGAAGCAAGCTGGTGGCAGGGGGCACAGACAGGAGATCTGCAGACCAAGCGGATCCGGCGGTCAGGGCACGGCAGAGGGCGCAGGGCCCAGCTCAGGGCAGAGGTGGCACCAGGGGCCGGGCTCACTCGCGGGGAGTGTGCTCGGGGGGTGACCTGTCCGGGGACAGAGGTCTCGAGCATTCTTTGCAATGGAGTTGATGTGGGAGAGTAGATTGAGCCTTTTGTTGAGTAAGACACCAAGGGATTTTGCGCTGTCGACAACTATAGGTTTATTGTTAAGTAGATTCAGCTGATTCATCCAAGATTGAACAGGAGGAGGAGAGAGAGAGGTGGAGAGGAGGAGGAATTCTGTTTTGGAGGGATTCAGAATGAGTTGATGAGTTAACTTCCAGTTTTGAAGAGAGTAGAGTTGAGGATTGAGAGATCGTGCGTGGAGGACACCCTAAGGTAGATTCTTTAGTGGGACGGCTTGTGGGTGCACTGACTGTGCCTTACACCTATGTGGCACACAGTCCTGCTGAAGGCCTGTTTGTCTAAGCACCCATGCACCCATCTCAGTAATAAGCCCCAGGTGGAGAGGTAAAGTTTATGAGGTCTCTCTCCCAGACAAGGAGGGAACACCTCCTCAAGATCACGCCAAAGCATAAAGTGTACCAGTGCAATCGGTATTATACATAACATCTGGGACCTTCTATAATTTGTGAATCACACTGTACACCGAGCACCTCTTTTCACATAATCTCTATTCAGTGATCTGCCACTTTGAACTTTTAATATTAAAAATGTGTTGCTTTCTTGATATTGAGTACTGTGCAATTTTGAGAATTGTTGCTTTTATCGTAAATGTTTAGTGTCTTTCTGGAGGGAATCCTTCCAGCATGTGGCTATAGATAAAGACGGAATGACATTTTAATGTCCACAAAATCATTGTCCTTTAATGTCCAATACTGTCTAGTTTCTAATACTGAGATGTTTCTCCCACAGAGTACACCGTTTTATCCCCATGCAATAGACCCTGTAATAAAGGCAATGGGTGGCATGAAATGTTATTCCGTTGCCCACTTTCCACATGTATTGGGTGCAATTGATTGCTCAGACATGGCACTTCAGCCACCCGATACAAAGAATACAATTTATCAAAACATATAAGGGGCTGCTTTACTGATGTGTTTGCTGCCTTTCCTAGTTGCACACATAACAGCTACATTTTCCAAAAGAAACTTCTTTCATGTCAGTTGGTTAGTGGCAGAATTTTGTGAAATGCACCTATAACAGTGTTTCCAAAACGGTGGGACGCAACAAAATGGTGGGTCTGGAGTAAATTTTTGAGGTGTCACAAAAGTCCAGGCAATAAATAAAGATGTCTTTAAATTCTGTATTTAGCTTGTCATATTTGTTGTACTTCAAACGCAGAGGTAAAATGTCAGACTATGCCTTCTGACAAATTGCTATTCATTTTTGAACATTGGGATTGGTGTTTACTAACTACTCTCACTTTGCACTCAGAGAAAGAAAAGCAAAGATAATTATTTGAAGAGCAGTACATGAAGTGTGAAAGGAAAGGCTGTAGGCTGTGATTGTTTGTAACAGACAAGAACATTTAAATACCTGTAAATGGACTTTACACATTCAGTAGTTAGGAAAACAAAAATGAAGCACATTTGTTTTGTAATTGGAGGGGATGGAAACAAAGAGCCTAATTTATATGGTGGCGGAAAGGGAACTCCGGCATGGTGGCGACGGAGTTCCCTTCCAACAACATAGTGGTCCATCCACCAAATTTAATTGCATGTGTACCTGTCCATACTTCACTCCCTGGTGCTTAAGGCCCATCAGAGGAACGGCAACATTTCAACCCATCCTATTAGGATGGGTGGACATGTAGTCAATATTTTTTACTGTTTCTTACTGCTAGGTAAAACCTGGTGCTAAGTACCAGTAAAAAAACTTATAATGCTCCCCCCTCTATGTGAGAAGACTCTCATGTTGAGGAGAGCATTATGTTTTTTCGTTACAAAAAGAAAATCCTGTTTCATATTTTCTTTATTGAAAGGAATAACAATTACTTTGTGCCACAGGACTGTGTCCTGTTGATGCAGTCCTGTTGCACAGAGTAATATGCATTGCCAGGAACTGCTGTCACAACTGATCCTGCCAATGCTTTTATAAATGGCCGCCTGCTTGATGTCATTTATAAAATAGGTGGGTGGTCCCACCATCATGGGGATGAGTTAATTTACTCTGCCCCATGGTGGAATGTTGGCGTGTCAGCTGAATATTAAATAATGCCCAAAGATTTCATTAAGATCAAAACAGATTACAATGCTTTACTTGGTAAATCGAAAAGGAGAACTGATCACTGAAATCTGATTTCCGCACATTATCATTTGTGTGTAATATAGTTTTATCTGTAAAACTGTAGGTATGTTCAAATTTAGAGCCCATTTCAATGGAAACTGTGCTATCGGTGAATGACAATGCACTACCACACAATGCTTTTGTTACCTTAAACAATCACCCTCCTCGTGTCCATTAAAGCTAGGTGGGTCGCAAAAGTTTGTTGGTCTGAAAATTGGGTAGTGGTTCTAAAAAAATTGTTAGCAAAGCTCTGTAGGGTTATCTTTACAAAATAACACAAGCAGCACATGAATATCTAGGACATGGCATCACAATCATAGCCAGTCATAACTTCAACATGTCACTACACACACACAAAAACAGGAATGTTGGATCTGGCCCTCTCTGCAGGGTCACCTCCAAACATTTTGCCTTCACTCCTCCTATTTTGTTAACACGTTTTTTGTTGGCCTTGAGGGCTCTGCACACTGTTACCACTGCAAATCAGTGCAAAAGTGCTTTTGCTGTCACCTTTAACCATAATTAAATAGGCTTACACTCAACTGCCACAATTAACTTACTTGTGAGCCCCTAGTAAAGGGGTACTACATGTATCCAGGGTCTGTAAATGAAATGCTACTAGTGGGCCTGAAGCACTTATTGTGCCACTCACTTAAGTAGCTTCTTCAAACATGTCTCAGGCCTGTCATCCTACCCTGTGTGTGCAGTTTTGATCTGCCATTTGAACTGGCAAAATAAACCGTTTGCTAGTCCTAAACCTTACTTTTTAATACATCTAAATAACCCATAGAGTGGCCCTAAACAGCCCATAGGACAGGGTACAATGCATTAAAAAACTTGGATGTATACTTTTAATTTTTACATTTACTGGTAGTAAAAAGCTCTCAAATTAATTTTTTACTACTGCAAGACTTACCTCTCCCATAGGATAATATTAGTTCACCTTAATACATTTATTAAGCCATAACTTTTGATTGGGAGCAGATAGGAATGTCATGTTTGGTGTCTCAAGAATTGTTAGTCACAATTCTGAAAATGCCACTGTGCCACTGGATTCTAGCTCTCCTAGCTGATGAGGGGTGAAACCCCAAAACAGGTCCTAGGATGCTTGTTTCCAGTCCAGGGAGGCCCTGGCTTGGCAGTTCGGGCTGGACTGTTCCCATTAGGCACAGGGTCAAGACTGATTTGCATATGGCCAGGTCTAAACTGGGGTGACATGGTGAGCAAAAGAATGATGGATTCAACCCAGATCTCTTGACTGGGGGTGAATGTTTGGACTTCTTCTGCATTCCGTTCATCAATTGTGTGTATTTTGCTTTCTCGCTCAAGCACGCCGGGTAGCCCAGACGTGGGTCTCGGGCTCACTGTGCCACTGGATTCAAGCTATCCAGGCTGATGAGGGGTGAAACCCCGAAAACGGTCCTAGGATGCTTGTTTCCGGGCCAGGGAGGACCTGGCTTAGCAGTTCGGGCTGGACTGTTCCCATGAGGCACAGGGTCAAGACTGATTTGCATATGGCTATGTCTAAACTGGCATGGCATGGTGAGCAAAAGAATAATGGATTTAACCCAGATCTCTTGACTGGGGGTGAATGTTTTGATTTGTTCTGCATTCCGTCCATCAATTGTTGGCTTTCTTTTCTCATATACATTTGGTGCCTGCAGTTTGTTCCTGGGTCACATGACTAGGTGTAGGTGACAGTTGGTCTTTGTGTCTTTCTCCCAGACAGCCCTACAATAGAGGGTATGGTTGCTGGTAGGATGGGCTATCTTGACTTGATAAGGGGGGGCAGAGCTGTTGCACTTCAGAGACACTGACTGAGCTCAAATACAAAGGAATTTAAACTAGCCTATTGTGCCTACTGACAGACTGAGACCAGTACAGGGAGGCAGGAAATTCTAGACACTTCTGTATGGGGAAAACCTCATATGTTTCTTCCACATTGAAGTGGGCACCAATTATAACAAGCATTTTACAATCCAATCCATTTCCCCTGTGGGGCCTAAGTACTTAGCCGTGCAGCAAACTGTCACATTTTCAGTTGAAGTGTAAGGCTGCAACCAAGTGCTAGAATACACTACTATTGTCTGTGAGAGTGGCTGACGCGCTTTGGGCAAGTTTGAGTCATATGTGGAGTGCGTAATTGGTACTGCTTTGTTGCTTTATATAGCGTGAACATAACCTGCCGGCATTAAAGCGCTTTACATGACAAGCACATTTTCTACATGAAAGCATATTTTTTGTTTTTGTGGCATGGGAGGTCAAATAAATCACAGCGTCGGGTCAACTTCCTGTGATTCTGGGCAAATCTCCTCCGTGCCATAAAAACAGAAAATTATGCTTTCAAGTGTAAACTTCTTCATGTGTAAAGTGCTTTACTGCCCTCGACTAAGTCTGCGCTATATAAAGCTGCAAAACAAATACGAGGTATGTGCGCCCTTTACATGGCAGAAGAGAATGCCATTTTAAATGTCTGTCTCACAGCCACGCTATCACAGCAAATGCTTTCTGTTATATTATAAATAATGGATAACAGTCTGTCCATGTAAAATAAAGCATAGATGGTCATCCTAGCTCCTAGTTACTTAACACAAAACATGCAGCATTTTCCGGTGTTTCATATAGAAGACAGTACTGCTGCTGCTGGTGTAACTTCGTCAACATGGACAGCAAGCGTTTCGAATCTAGAGGCACGCCTGTATGTGAGTACTGGGTTCCAGTAGTGATAGCTGCTGGTAAATTAAATACGGTGACCATTATGGAGCGGATTGTTTTCTCTGCAGGAGAAATAAATTAAAGCCCAGCTGAGTTAATTAGAAGCAAAAGCGTATAAGGTCCTAGCATTATATCACAGGTAAACGTCTTTTCATTTGAAGAAAATTGTCATTAACGTAAAAAAATATTGATTATCTAATCAAAAATAAACATTACACACAAAAATAAATGTTTTTTACCCTGTAAAAGAAACAGCCACTGCATGCAATATAAATGTAGGAAAACAGCGTACACACCAGCCATTTGAAGATCGTCGCCAGTCAGGCAAACTCTGAAGTGGTTGGAATCCCTTGCAATGCTCAAGGGCTTCAATGCTCTACTACCGCTTTCTTTTTAGGTGCTTTCCTGCTATCTGTTGTAGCTTATTTGTTCCTGTGTAGGGGCTCATCATGGCAGTTCCAGAAACATGCAGGCTGGACAAATCTGTGGGGATGAGGCACGGTCACATGTATAGCTCGCAAGTAGACTATGGTACGGTGAGATTGTTCATAGGGTTTAGTGTCGAGTGATTTGGAGGAAGCGCTCCCAAATCACAGTTATGACACTCATGCATTTATTTATTTATGACATTTGTTAAGCGCTACTGTTACCCGTAGGTGTCCTGGCGCTATGTGAGATCTACCCAAGGCTCAAAGCCGAAGTCAGATTAATCTGTAAACAGCCAGGTTTTTGAAGATTTACGAAAAGCCAATATGCTGGTCATCCCTCTGCGGTGTAATGGAAGATCATTCCAAGCTTTGGCTGCGTTCACTACAAAGCTTCTTCCACCCCAGGAGGCCTTTTTTACAAAAGGCACATAGACCTGCTTGGTAGAAGATGAGCGCAGTGGTCTAGTTGGAGTATACCAATACAGCCGCATTGAGGCGTGTGTTGTGGGATGATGGGAGGGGGCAGCGCTAGGGGCTACAGGTTCCCAGCACAGGAGGAGGAAGTGGCGGCTGGGGCAAGCAGGAGCCAGGCAGCATATCAGAGCTTTAAGGACCAAACATGCGGTTGCTCCCTCTAAGAGGATTAGGGTAATTACAGTGAACACGCCGGCCGCCTTTCCGATCCAGAAATGAAGTGGCCAGAATGTGGACAGCATCTTACAGGAAATTCAGACAAATACATTGTAGTGTTCTCCACATGAAGATGAGGCAGAAACACCATGGAAGTTAGGAAGGTAGGTTCAATACACCTCATCCACCAACTGCTCGCTTCAACTGTCACAACTAGAATCTTTACAATATTCTAAAACTCACATTCTAAAAGGAATACAGTGTACAGTTCCAACAGGTAGTTCCATGTAACATGCAAGGAGCACACAAGCACTAAGCAACATTACACATCTTCCCCCTCAACAATAAAATAATATCTATCACTTATCCATATAAAGTAGAGACAAGAAGAAAACATTCTTAAATAAACCTAAAAAATGTTTGATAAAGCAAAGAAGATAAATTATACATAGTCCTTCATGTACGCAGGAAGTCTGCGCAACCTTTGACTTCTTTCTCTAAGGCCACTAGAAACACCAGAATGACCAGAAAAAGAAGACGGAACACCAGACAATTTGGAATAAGAGCCAACATTATTACCAAGAGTCCCATGTGACGGGACATCAGAAATAACTACAACTACATGACTCTTATTCCATTTCCTCCCATCATTGGTCTTGACAGCATTCTTAAAAATTTTCACAACAGGCCTAACATTAGTATATTTAGACAAAGGTTGACAGCCAACAGGAGCTTTGATTTTAACATGATCACCAACTTTTACCACTTGAAATTGAGCACATTTCTTTACATCAACATAAGACTTCCTAGAAAACTGCTTATCTAGTTCTCTTTTCTTTCAATCTCCTAGCTGATTGTTAACTAATCCTTTATTTAATTTCATCCAACCTGGACACAGTAACGAATTGGGAATTCTCCCTTTAAAGAGTTCAAAAGGGGACCTCCCAGTTGTAGAATGGGGAGATATACGGTATGCTGTGATCCTGTCCTGAAGTGAGTCTTTCCAATTCAGACCATTAGCTCTGGCAAGCTGTATGCTTTCCTTAAGAGTTTTGTTGACTCTTTCTATAGCTCCATTGGTTTCTGGGCGATAGATGGCACACCTTTTATGAAGAATGCCACAATTATTTAGAAAACATTTGAACTCATTTGATCAGAATTGTGGCCCATTGTCTGAGAGAATGCTGTTGGGAAAACTTTGTCTCTTGAAAATTTCTTGCAAGAACTTAACACATTCAGTGGAAATTTCCCTAACTGCACCCACCTCTATCCACCTGGAATAGAGATCTAATACAACAATTAAATAGGAAGTGTCACTCACACCATGTAGAGGCCCTACAATGTCGATGGAAATTTCATCCCAAGGGTGATTCGGTAATTTCCTGCAAACCATGGGAGTTTGCTTTGTTTTCAAAATGTTATCACTAGCACAACATTCCGCACACTCATGGACCATTCTCTCAATTTCAAGATCCATGCCAGGCCACCAAAACTGTAACCCTAACAATTCTTTGGTTTATACAATCCCAAGATGACCATTATGAGCAAAATTGAGTAATTTCTTCCTTATACCTTGAGGTGGAACTAATTTCGTACCTCGAGCAAGCATACCATCAATGACCAACAGTTCATCAGAAACAAGAGACCAAGGCTTCTCTAAACACTTCATATTCATCAAAATATCCATCACCTTCTTTATCTCGTCATCTATCCCAACTTCAACCTTCCAATCAACTTCACTTACTGCACCTTCTGTAATTTCACATACATTAATTACATCATCCTCCTGAAACACTTCATCCTCAACACAATCATTTATGTCAACCAGTCTAGAAAGGCAATCGTCAGATTTGTTTGCAACACCAGGAATGTTTTCAACTTCAAAATTAAATTCTTGAAGAGAAATAATCCATTTCTTGATTTTAGATGAGATTGAATCAAGACCTTTGTTCGAGAACACTTCCTTTAGGGGTTTATGATCAGACAAAACACTAACTTTCGTGCCCCCAAATCAAGTTCCTAAATGTCCTTAATGCCCAAAATATTGCTAAAGACTCTATAACAGAGTAATTAAGCTCTGACCCCCTAAGACATCTAGAGGCACAAGCAATCAAACAGCCTAGACCACCTTTCCTTTGGAGTAAAACAGCACCTAATCCTTTATCACTGGCATTGGTCATGATGTAAGTAGGATCACCAGGAACAAAGGCATGAAGTGCAGGAGCTGTTCTCAGTTCTTCTTTGATTGAAACAAACTCCTCCATACACATACTTGTCCATTGAAACGCTTCATTTTTTACTGTGAGTCTCCTTAAATTATGAGTTTTACCTGCATATTCAGGAATGAACTTACTGTAGAATTCAACCATGCCAAGAAAAGATAGGAGCTCTTCCTTGTTAACTGGTTAAGCAATTTTTACAATGGAATCCACCAATTCTCTCTTAGGGAAAACACCATGCCCAGTAATACGATGACCAAGATAATTTACTTCCTCAACTCCAAACTTACATTTATCTTTTCTAAGAGATAGACCAGCATTTCTAAGTCGTTCCAATACAGCAAAAACATGAACATTATGTTCTTGCAAAGAGTTTCCAAAGATCAACAGATCATCCTGGTAACACTTAACATCAACAAGACCTTTACGAATGCTGGACATAACTCGCTGGAACACCGAAGCAGTCGAAATCAACCCAAAGGGCATTCTACGAAACTTAAACGTCCCCATACGTGACATGAAAGCAGTTAAATCTTGGGAGGATTCATCTAATTCAACTTGATGGTAGGCCGATGCCAAGACTAGGGTCGCGAAGTATTTAGCGCCATCAAGAGTGCTAATCATCTCATCAATGTTGGGTAGAGAAAACTTGTCGACAATAACTTCCTTGTTCAAGGCGCACAAGTCAATACATAAGCGTAGCTCCCCACTGGCCTTCTTGGCTACGACTATGGGAGCCAACCACTCTGTGGCCTCTACTGGTACAATAACTCCTGCATTTATCAATTTCTCTATTTCTCTCTGAACACCATTTTGTTCGTTTTAAGGAATTCTCCTTACCTTGGCAACAACAGGTATAGCCCCTTCTCTTATTTTAATACAGTGTTTATACCCTTTGAGACACCCAAGACTGTCTCTAAATATGTCAGAGAATTGTTCAACACAAACAGAAGAGGGATCATCAACAGCTTGGACCTGAACTTGCGGGAAGGCATTGGGATTCAACTGAACACCAAGTAAACGTTGATGAGGCCAACCCATAAGAGAATCTCCAAGTTTAGCCATGTATATTTTCCCTGCAATCATTCTTCCACACAGTTCAATCGTAGCAAAGAAATTTCCCAACATCTTTATAGGTATGCCTCCATAGCCCAAAGGAGAAAGATCATTCTTTTAAGTTTGACTTTGTTAATAAAATGCTTACGAAAAACGTCCTCACCTATCATTGTCAAATGAGAACAAGAGTCAAACTTAAAGTTGAGAGGTACACCTTCAATGTTTACAATATGAGAAGGATGTTCAGCTCTTTCCTCATCAATTTGAAACGTAACTACTTTCACTTCTGGTTGAATTTTTGTGGTAGAGCGAACCCCTCTATCGACTTTGCTTTTGCAACATTTTGCAAAATGGCCTTTCCGACCACAGGTGTTGCACACAACACGCAAGCCGGGACAAAAAGGAGAGTTTGCAAGATGTCCTATGCAACCACACCTAAAACAAGTAGGTTTCCCTCCAATAGTAGGATTTATGACATTATTAGGCACAGAGACGTTTTTGTCTTTATCCGTCACATTCTTCTGTATTTGGCACACTACTTCTTCAACTTTAGGATCAGTTATAGTAGGTTTATTCTTCTCCCCACTGAGTTCGTCCACACACTTCATCATGTGCTCAACTTGTTTTGCAATAGATATAACTTCTTCCAAAGGAGGTTTGTCTTTTAACCATAGTTCCTTTCTGATATTATCATGTGCACACTTCAAAACAAACTGATCTCTGATCCTCTCTTCAACAGCAGGACCAAACTTGCAAGATAATGCAAGTTTCCTAAGAGCTGATACAAATTCTTCAACAGATTCATCCTTTTTCTGCTCGCGAAGACCAAATTGGTACCTCTCCATTGTAGTACTTAACCTTGGAAGGTAATGACGGTCCAATTGTAAGACACATATCTCATATTCATTGAGATTCCTTTGTTCTGCTGCACTAAGTTCAGGTAAATGTTCTAATACCTCCTGCCCCTCACCCCCAAGACAATGTAACAGAATAGAATGTTTGCGTTCGGCACTTAAATTTGTACCGCACACTCTTGCATAGTTTACAAATATCTTTTTCCATTTCTGCCATTTCACATTAGGTTCACCTGGACTGGTTAAAAAAAATGGGGGTTGAGTTACATTCTGCATATTGTTTGAACAGTGTACAACAAATATTAAGTAAATATCATATCAACTATACCCACAAAATAACATGTATTTTCTCCTATAAGTAGGTTGAGAATATGATGGTACAACAATATACATTTTTAACGAACACCCAAAAATATTAAAAAAATTGTTCTTCCTCTGTTGGTGGTGTGCCAGTCACCGAAAAGAAACACTGGCAGATACTTAAATGTTCTTCCTCAGTTGGTGATGTGCCAGTTACCAAAAGAAACACTAGCAGACACAGAAGACTTTTAATGAGATCAGAGAAAATTGACTAAAAAAAATAATTTCATGTCATTTTCGCTTTAGATGAACGAAGAAGTCAAGAGATGTTCCTCATTAAAATCAAACTTTGCGTTTTGAAACACCAAATCCTGGCATATTATTTCTTTCTCCCGTTAAATGTACTTCCTCCACAAAACATACCAATTCTTACTTGTATTGAGGAAATTTGAACCCTTTAGCGCGTGAACGCAGTTGCCGATAAGCTTATCATGCACTTCATCAAACCTGAGCTGCTCTTCGTGAAAAACAACTAAAGTGAAGCGTGTTCCAATGTTAACGTATAGTTTTTGTCCCAAACAGACAAAATGGACGTTAGGGATGACGTGGCGCTAATCCATTGGCTAGAGTCAAGCCTCATTTTGGACACGCTGCGCGATGACGTGGAGTGACAGAGTGGTTGAGACAAGGCCTGCTGCGCTGGGAAAACACATCAATAGCGAGCTGAAAGCGAGTGTTGGAACGCAAATGCCTTCCACAACACCGAAGTACGTTACACCATACGCGGGGTGTAGGGACCGCCTCAGACCACCCACTTTCCTCCTCACCGCATAGAAGCTGAAAACGCCTACTCCGACTCCCTCTCAGTTGCGGAGCGGCTGGGTACCACTTCCGAAGGATCTTCAACTCCTTTCCCACAAAAGATTATCCGCCGGAGGAAAGTAACTTTTCCTTATAGTTTCAACTTGCTCAGTGTTGAGGTGATGCTACGCCCGCTTGTCGCCAAAGAAATGTAGTGTTCTCCACATGAAGAAGAGGCGGAAACACCATGGAAGTTAGGAAGGTAGGTTTAATGCACCTCATCCACCAACTGCTCGCTTCAACTGTCACAACTAGAATCTTTACAATATTCTAATACTCACATTCTAAAAGGAATACAGTGTACAGTTCCAACAGGTAGTTCCATGTAACATGTAAGGAGCACACAAACAATAAGCAACATTACACAAATAACTTGGGCCAGCTGACACACACACAGCTCCTCTGTAACATGTACAGTGAATCCAGAACTCGTCCTCGCTGAATGCTAAATACAACAGTAAGCCATTGGGCCACTGAGAGACTGGCAGGGAGAGCGTAAGGGCAGAAGCGGCATAGACGTGCTCATTGTATTAAGAAACAAGTAGTAGCGGAAATGGGCTTACAGCTCCTCTGCAACGTTTACAGTGAATCCGGACTCGTCCTCGCTAAATGCTAAATACAACGGGCAGCCATTGGCCCACTGATAGACTGGCAGGGAGAGCGTAAGGGCTGAAGCAGCGTAAACATGATCATTGTGTTAAGAAACAAGTAGTAACAGAAACTTGCTTTTTTAAACCATAACATCTTTTGTAAACAAGCACGGCCTCTGCGATGTGGGCACCGTGCTGATACATAAGCCCTAGGTAGTGCAAACGAAGGAAAGTAAATTAGACAGGCAGCCACCATTGTCCCGGCGGCGCATGTCGTCCTGCCTGCAGTAGGAAAAAAGAAAATAGTGCTTACAGACTAATAAACATGTACCGTGTAACAACAGAAGTAAAGGGGCCAGTAGCCATGTGAGATTACAAATGAAGAGAAGGCGGTACTAAGGAGGGACTAACAAACCAACTACTGATTCAGAAGCCTGCATTTACATAGGACAAAGACAGAAGCCAATGACAAATATGGGCAGAGAATGGGCAGAGAATGGGCGGGGCTTTTCTTCCAAACTCCACTACAGCAGCTCAGATTCAACCTCAAAATTGGATCCTCAGACCGACTCTTAAGTACACTCCTGGTCCTGTGGATACTACAGAAGAAAGACTGTCCTGCTGTCAGAGGACTACCCTCCTGATTGAGGCCTTCTTTGCTGTCTGAGAAGAAAGACTGATCTGTACCCCTCATTTCAGACTGAAATGTCTCCAAGGGTCTGCTAACTGACCTCCTGCTCTGAGCTTCAGGGACACAACAAGCTCGTACAGTCCTTCCTTCAACTGCCCAACTGACCTGCTGCACAGGACCTGCCTGGACTTGCCACTAGACCTACCTGAGCCCTGGTCGCCTCTGCTGGAGTGAGTTCCTGATCTCCAAGATGTGCCGCAGGTCCTGTCCCTTGGTTTAACATAAGTGGAGCTAACCCTAAATGAAAAGGAGAAATCCTGAAGTGTTGGGCTCCTCACGACCACGAATGGGCTCCTTTATGCCAAGATCTTGCTGCCTGCGCTGTCCGTTGAACCTGACTCTTCGTACTACAGCAAATGCCAGTGACGACCAGCAATGTGAGATCTGCACTACAACATCGGCAGCCTGCAGTGACCACCAACACGAAGCTCCAGCAACAACCATCCATGATACCTGACCATATCTTCGTGCTACGGTTATGATCATCCGTGATGCCTGGCCTGCTCTTCAGCTACAGTGACCACAATCGTGACACTCTCCCTCCTCCTTGCGACCTTTTCCACTGCGAATGCAACTCTTCATGCCAGACTTTAGAAGATACATTTTTCAGAGGGGCTAACTTGGTCCCGGTATCTGGCTCCTGCTCCTGTGTGGTCAGCAAGAACTTGGGACTTTTGACTGGCCATCTAACTGTGAATTTCGTTTTGTGCTTTCAGGCACTATACTTACCTTAAATCTTGGAAATTGCATATCCCCATTTCTACTGCTTTGATTTTTGTCATTGAGGTGTCAAATAATGTATTAAATATTACTCTATCTTACTAAATTGGTGTGGGATTTTTCTTGTGTGTACTTTTAGTTTATTACTGTATGTGTGATGCTACACATTGCCTCTAAGTTGATTCTTGCTGCTTTTGTGGCAAGCTACGAGAGGGTTAACCACAAGCTAATTTAGAGACTTTTGTGGTTCACCCTGACAAGGATTGTGGCTGTTGCTTGAGAAGTGGTCACACCTCCTTAACCAACAAGCCAGATTCTCTCAAGTAACATTGAATACATGCATTTATATACATTGTGATTAATTCTGTATCATACCACCTTGTAGTAAATATTGCACAGATTTGCTGCAGGATACACCACTTATGCCCACTTCTTCCATTACCTTGAGCCCTTCTGACGTAAAACCACGGAGCTTCAACACAGGTAGAAAAGGGTACACAATTGTTATATGCAAGCCATCATTGTATACTACATTACTGTAAAACATTAATGAATGTGTCTATCAAAATAAAGAGAAAAAAAGCAAATCAGATACACAAAAGGGAGCCATTATGCTATTATGTGCCGTGAGCCCAGAGGATTGTGTTTAAGTTACTCATTACTAGTTCATATTGAAAACTCAATATCATAAAAATCTCAGTTTACAAACCTGACCACAACTTCTCATCTTAAGTTCCTAGATGAAAATATGCAACTCTGGGAGGAACAGCATTCTCCATGGCAGCGATCAGATTATGGGACAGTATGCTTGTCAAATTTGGAAAAGAAACATCTTTGCAAGTCTTTCAAAACTACCCAAGACATAACTGTATTGCTATGTGCAACATTTGCTGTTGCTCCCTGCTGCCCTCTCTCTGTGCAGTATTTAAAGGTCAGCATGAGGGATGGGTGATATATCTTGCTCCACCGGCAGAATTGGTGGAATTAAGCAGATCCCAATGTTCTGGCCAAATTCCGCCAACCACTGCCTGTTGGATTATTTTCTCGCATGTGGCTCAAAAGCAGTAGCTGGCCAATAGAGGTATGCCATTCCATTGTGCAATTTTTAGTTGCTAGGAGGGCTTCCTCCGAGAATTCTCCAACACTGGCAGTTGCATGCAGTCACATCCATTTGCTGTCAGAAAGCTGCGGCTCGAGTAGAAAATCTACAAGAACAGCAGCAAAATCAACTCGAGAACCTGCACACTTTGGCACACTGCGTAGTGCCATTCGCGCTGAATGATTCAGCGTGGAACACGTTCCTGGTGCTAAATTACAGCACAACGTGCCTATTTCCTCCCATTCGTGGAATTGTGCAGAATCTTGTTAAATTTGTGTGGAACTCAGCGGAATTCCACAGAGTAAAACTCTTCGAATTCCACCCAAGCCTAGTTAGTAGCTAGAAACCCATTCGGTGATATTTTGTGTTAAGTAAGTACAATTATAGTACATTATTTATTGCATACTTTTCACACTTCAGATTTCTTGACCAAACAGGGAGGTAACTCTAGTGCTCCATAGACGTGTGTACAATATTATTGTAGCCTGTTACGTTTTGAACAGTATCGGCATGTGTCACGGCTTACATGTAGACTTTACACCTGAACGGTGACCTAATACAGGTGACCTAATCCAGGTTACCAGGAGAGACACAGAACAGATGTGAGGGTCTGCAGGTGGATGACCAGCTACTAGTTTGATTGCTAAATCACAGTCCTTGGAAGGTGCAAAGTCAATGATAAATGGTTTACCATCCACATATTCCATCCTGAGACACCGCTGTTGCAACATCATGATGTCACATGCAAATTTGTAGGTCTCAATTCAATATGCATCCACATCATGCACTCACTCATTCATCTATAGGTTGCATATTCTGACTACATTAATCATTGACATACAAAGATTTTTAAATAACGTACTAACACCCCTCATGCAGTGTGAGGACTAAAATGATAATAATAAATAATACTTGAATTTTTATAGCACGGCTAATCACCCACGAGGGTCCATAAGTGCTGGGATATTAAGTGATTTGCCCTGAATCAAAGGATGTTGAGCCGATGCTGAGACTTGAAACTGATACCCCAGCTCTACAGTCAGCAGCTTTGGCTGCTACACCACACCCGAAACATACCACATGTATCAGTTTATGAGGATTTATAAAGCATGTCCAATTAGCTGATACGGTATACAGGCGCTTGCATGACCCAGAGGCTCATTCGCACAGCCAGGTCTTGAGTGCCCTTCGGTATTCTGGAAGTCAGAATGTAGAGAGTGCAAATGTAGGATTGTGTAAACTCATCTTGATATTCACATACATGTGCTTCTAAATGCATTTAGTCACAGATTGTATTTAAAATGTCATACAACAATAGGGATGGTTTGAAAATAACAAAGACATATTTACCTTTCTCATTTCTGTCTCAATGAATCAATCTGCTTGCTGGATTTCTCCACCTCCTCTGGAGTTTTTTTTAAATTATGGTATATACTGTATAGTACATACTATTGGCACAAAGGATATTTTTATCTTTTTTAAATTGTTTGATACCATTTTGTATAGAATGTACCACACAGTTTACAAATGCCCTTAACTTGTACACTGACTTTTTTGTTTAATGAGCATAAGCGTAATAATCAAGGTGATTTTTTTTCAAATTAAACACACATATTAGACCCACTTTTTAATTTTGGGATTTCTAATTAAACTGTTTTCCTTTTTGACATCATAAGGAAATTTTAGGGTTGACCAGTTTTAGTATTATGGGTGCATACCTAATGCTTATATAACAATTCTGTTTGTGTATTGTACATAAAGGTATTTGTTTTAAAGTACCAAATAATTATTGGCCAGATGTATGTTGTTAATGGTTTGCAACTAGAAAATGTATTAATGTTTACCATTTGCTATTTGGTACTCGCAAACAAAAATGTACAAATGTGTCGCAAATAGGCCCACCTCATTAATATCCATGAGGTAGGTCTCAGTTGCGACCCATTGGTAATCACAAAAATCACATTGACGGTGCCCTGCTGGGGTCAGCAGATCACCATGTCTGTGACTGCTTTTCAATAAAGCTATTTTTTTTTTTTTAAATGCAGCCTGTTTTCCATAAAGGAAAACTGGATGTGTTTCAAAAAGAAAAATTTAAAGTTTTCTTTTCATGTTTTTAAGAGTAGGCAGTGGTCCATGGGACTACTACCTGCTCTTTAAAATGTTTTACAAACATTCACAAAGGGGAAGGGGTCCCTCGGAGACCCCTTCTCAAATGCGAATGAGTTACCAACTAGTTCACGTAGGTGGTAAAATGTGAATGTTTTGCAACCGCATTTCGATCGCAAAACAGTTACACATACCAAAAGATTTGGCATGAGGAAGGAATGGCCTAAACACAACCCTTCCTCATACCAAATCGTAAACCCAATTTGCTTTTCTGTAATAGGTTACAAAAAGAGCAAATTGGGCCTCTGTACAGGAAAGAGGTCTGACTCCGGAACCTGGGGATCACGGTTCAATCCCCGGCGGCAGATTAGCCCAGCACGATGTGACTCTGGGCTTGCTTAATCTTCCCAACGGCCCCCTAGATACCCTTACGGGTGATTGTTCGCGCTTTACAAATGTGGATTGTTATTATTATTGTCACACTTTACCAGTTTGCTGTGAAGGATGAGACATTCACATTATTCTCATTACCTTTGGAATGTGGATGACATGTGCGACGTTTCCTCCAAACAGGGGAAAAATCCTTCTGGTCCTTACACAGAAGGATTTTCTTTCTTCAAAATAGTCCTGTGATGCAAGATTACCCTGGTCTCTCCTGGGTGTCCAGTTTTCACAAATGTCTGGTTCGCCGGGCTGGTGTCTGAGCCCGTGCCCAAATACAGCAACTACCCACATTGTCAGAGTGGGTCACTTTCTAAGAGGAAATACTGAAGTCTCCATGTTGCTTTCTGGAGCCTTTCCTGTCTCAGGTGATAGGCTCCATCATATAAATGGCGTATTATTTTTATTGAGAGAGTATAGGAACACTTACTTGCAGAAAAGTTCTTAACAATTGAATTTCAAATTATTTTTTGCTTCCAAGTGTAAGTCAGTGTAGAGGATAAAAAAAGACCACATATTTTGTATGCCCTCTGAATCACATGATTGTATGGGTAACCCCAAATTAAGGGTTATACAAATAACCACTATTCCAAAACTCAGTCTCTTGTTCTCATTTAAAAACACTCATAGGTTTTCTTCATACCCATTTTTATTCACCCCCATTTACCATATGAATTGTTGCATATCGGTATACAAGGAAAACATTATTATAAGCTACAGCTCCTTTGAAAGCTCTGGGGATCACAATTTTGGTCAACCAACAAACTCTGTATCTCTGCAGGCACAACCTTCTGAAGGGCATAAAGGCATTTTACATTTGTAACTCTGCCATTGGGGCAGACGATTACAGATTATTGTCTTTCTTTTTTATTTCAACAATTAGTTTCTTTGAGAAAACCATGAGCGATTTGCACACATAACCCCTTGCTTAATTCTGAATATTCTTTGCTTTACTGTTTCATTTTGAGAAATATATAGCTTTCACTTCACCCATGGATGTCAGACCTGTTTCCACTCTATACTGCAAGTAGCTAGACATCACATAATTCTACCTCTTAGAAAAAGTTTAAGAAAACTGCAAAAAATATATTTGGTTGTGCCTCATAACTGGGAAAGGGATAATCCTAGCAGTCAACAGTTTTGTTGATGCCATTTTCAGACAAAGAAAACAATATACATTTTTTGTACTGCACTTTTTTTCCTATTTTTCAAAACTTGTTTTTCTTGGTTTCCTCCAGGGAAATGGACAAACCTTGTGTGCCTTTAGAATTTACAACATGTGGGGGAAAAAGGTCATTCATTTGACCTGTATAACCTTAGTGGAAAAAAGCTACAAAAGGTTACTTGCTTAGTGCCCCACAACAAAACAAGTCTCAGTCCTGTTTGGGGGGGGGGGGGTCCTGGGATGTAATGTTGTTAATACAACAACATGAAGTAGTAGACATTTCCACTCATGATTTATTTATTTTACCATTTCCTTATCTGGAGGCAGCTAATGAGAAAATGGTAAGCAGTCAAAGCAGAAAGGAAGAAGAAAGAGAACCTTGTCACCAGGCAAGTACAAGAGAAAGACCATAGCACCTCCATGGAGGAGAGAGCATCCACCAAAATGGAGGGTGCACCTGCCTCTCAAGTCACTCAATTGCTATCCAAGAGATATTTGGCAGAGGATAGGAAGACCATTGAGTGGTTGCTTGAACTGGATACCACAGTGGAGGAGGCAGATAATGAGGCTCCCTCCAGCTAAGAACAACTACCATCTGCGGTGTGCCCTAAGTAGGCCATTCCGTCAATGAGGTCTGAAACCACCCCTTCCACCACTCAAGAGGCACTAATTATAATGGGGTGTTCAGCTGCACCTCCTGCTAGCCCTCTTCCTTGTGCAAGTGACCGTTCAGCAGAGATGTACCTGAGGGTGAAATTTGTACCCTCCACATGTGGAAAGGGTATTATCACAAGTGGGAGTAGCGTTTTCTGAGGTTAGGTGATTGAAAGGAAGACAACCAGTTAAAGTGGGTTTTGGTTATTGTCTATGACCATGGGGGAGTTGTCTGTGTGTCCAGGGATGCTGTACTGTGCCTACAGGAGGTTGACGATGTGGAGTGAGAGGAGGTTTGTTTATGGGTGGTTCCTCGTGTATTTTGGTGAAAGTGTTTGTGGGAAGGGTGGGCCTTGCAGATTTCTGTTGCTCCCCAGTTGACTGGGGGCATATGTATTGGCCATATAGAGAGACAAAAGGACCCATGTGTTTTTACGTGTATCATATGAATGATCAATGCATGTTCCCTCGCATCCTCTTCCTCAACACACAGAGATGTTTCTAGTGCAATTTCATCATGTCTTTGAAAGATAATTTCATGTCTTCCCAGTTACAAGTCTATGTCTCCTTCAACCCTGGTACCTTTTCCTAATGGGATTCAGTTTTGCAGGAGTCTCCACCGTTTGATGAATGTCTCCCACACAGAGTATTGTTGCTAGAAAAAAGTATTATTTCACAGTACAGGATTCATCTCCGCACCTCCACACTCACACATGCGAGACCATCTCATCATGCCAATAGTTGACATATGAGTGGTTTGACAGGAAGATTGTTGAATGAAGGCAGTTCCTTCTCCCCATATACATTGAGAAAAGACCAGAGTCTGTTGGAGGAGGGAGCAAGGGAGTTAACTGGGTACCTTTAGGGTTCAGGAAAGTCCTCAGTAGCTGACAAGAGCAAATGGGGCTTTTTAGCTTTTGTCGGGGAACTCGCATTTTGTAGCAGTTGCCGAGGAAGGAGACTGCTGACTGGCCCTGGAGTTTTTTGGGTGAGGTCTTCCTGCATGCGACCAACAATTTGCTCATTCTCCAGATGAAAGTTTAGCTAGAAAATCGATACATTAATATATTATACAGAGTTAATTGTTGTTTAATGTATGACCAAAAAAATGTTATAAAATGAAGTGTTATGAGTGTGTAGGCAGCAGCAGCTGGAGTAGGGAGCATGGAGGGGTAGCTCTCAAATGGCCACCCTAATCTTGGATTAACCTTGCACACCAAAGGCTAAGAACTCCAACAAAATATGTCTCACCGTGCTGTGTGTCTGGGCTACTGCACTAGTGATTTAAGGTAGATGCTACACTCTGCACAGAGATAACAGTCATAGCCGAGCACTGGTACCATCTCTCAACATGGCACATGCTACCCGGCTACATAGAAATTAAACCTTGCAGTGGGCCGGTGATCCCGAAGTGGGCCTAGGATTGCCATATATGACCTCTTGTAGCGGCTATCAAGCATTTGGAACAGCAGTCCCTTCAATGTGAGGTGATCTGAAGGAGTTTACGAGCACAAAGACCATTGCCTGACAAGCACTACACAGCACCAGTGATGCATCCCACAAGAGCGGGAGAGTGATAAGCGCTGCTACAGCTCCAGAGCTATTTGTAGCTGCCCTGGCTTCCTGGCAGGAGAAGCAGAGCTGGTTCCCTGTATGACATTACCTGATCCAGGTCTGTGGCAAAATTCTGTTTCCCAATTTAGCATCTGCTCCCTGGCCACACCAGTAAGGGACCTGGTGGTGGGACCATGCTCCATAGGAGAGACTGCATTTGTTTGGTGCAGACCCCATGCAGCGGACATCTAGCATCAGGAGCAGTGGACTTACCTGAGAGTCTCTGAAAGTGAAGACTGCAGGGAAGAGAGGCCTGAGGGCAGTTGTGTGGTGCAATCAGAGTACAGCACTGCCTGAGCTCCCTAACAGTGGCTATCAAGCCCAGCAATCAGTGATACTCTGGGATCGCACTCTCCCAAGGACCCAATGAAAGTAGAATACTGTGGATGCTATTTTGTGGTACCCACATGTGCTGAGGGGCCTAGGCAGTGTGGTATTCATATCCCCCTCCAACACTCTGCTGCTTACTCTCTCACTGGCGATGGTCTTGGCAGTGAGTGAGGGCAATTTTGGCCATGTTGCTGCTAGTGCTGCTACTATGAGGTGCAGGCCCCAATACCTTGATCTGAGACCTGGCATTGTCATGTGTCTTAGTTAGGCCCAAGAAGAAACAATCCCATCTTTCACCATGAACATGTTTCTTAAGTTGCCTTCCCTTTTCCACAATAACCTTTTACACACATTTGCATGTATGACAATGCTGGCTTTGTTCCTCTGAAACTGCTTCGCTTATAAATTCCACTTCACGAGACTATTATCATGACTCCCTGAACATCATGTACAAGACATCAACACACATTGTGCATATGTCGGTCTATTGTTCATCCACGAGGCAACACGGCTATCTATAGACTATAACAATGCCGGCATGCCTAGGGACTCGCAAGGATGCTTTTCATTATAAATAATAAAGCATCTCCAGGTTTAGTTAAAGGAGCACTTTGCTGTCATTGGTGAGGTCTCTACATGCTAAATGTTCAGCCCAGCAGATTGCTGATATCTCTGTAAAGGGTGTCCAGCCTGTGACCAAGATAGGGATTTACACTCTCTCCCCTCAGGTAACTGGGGTTGAATCATCCAGCGTGAAGTTTCTTGGCAGAACACACACATATAAGGCCTAGACACTTAGGTTAGGGACTACATAGTAGGAGTACGTCAGATTTCTATTTTTTTTAATATAGCAGAGGGTTTAAATTAACATACTTATAAATTAAATATTTTTTTCTATTAAATAACCAATTAATAATTAATTAATAATACATTATTTATAAATAATAACAAATAAAAATGTATTATTACTTCATTATAATTAAATTACTTCCCACTCTATTCCCCTATAAACCCACAACCCACTCGCAATTTTTTTTAACACAATTAATGTAATTATTAATTAATCAATTAATAAAAATTAATTAGCAATTAATAATTAATTAACACTACATTGATTATCAATACCAAGTAATAATAATTAATAATTACTTTATTATATTTAAATTACTTCACACCCTAATCCCCTATAAACCCACAACCAGCTACGAATAAAAACACAAAATGTAATTAAAAATAATTAATAATTTCTAAACATTAATATTAAATTTACTATAATTCAATTACTTCCCACCCTATTCCCCTACAAACCCACAACCCGCTATGGAACTAAAACGCAAAATGTACATAAAAAAAATTAATAACTTCTAAAAATGTAATACATATATTTTTAAAAACATACAATACTTAACAAAAAATATAGAACACATACATTTAAAATGCATACTAAAATACATAACACTAATATAAACATCGATGTTATTAACAACGATATTTTTACAAACGATATTACTGACTTCGATATTAACAAAAACTATATTTCTTACTTTCATGTCGATATTCTGCTCACCGCCTGGGTTTAGGGGTGTTCATGGTGGCATAACGCAGCAAATATTTTATAGTATTACTTGATTATTTCGCGATTTTTATTCATGGCGAAACTGTCTGGGTAATGATTTAATCTCAGTACCAGTTTAACAACCAAACGCAAGAATAAGCAATGAAAAATGGACCAGTTAACTTTTGTGAAGGGCCTTCCACTATGCACGAAAACGTCATCACGTTTATAGTAGCTTTAGACTCATTTGAGCTAGAAACAAAATGTTTTTTGCTAAAATCTGCAGAAAATGCAGCAGATGATGGATTATGTGGCAAATGTGGCAAATCCATAACTATGCAAAAAAGCCACGGCCCCAGATTCACATAATTCCAATAACCCTACTTAAGACACAAGGCTGTTGCAACCTGCGTAATCTGGCACTATTGGTTGTCGCTCAAAATTATCATTTAATTGGCACAGCTGCCAAATTTCCAGCAAACAATATTTTTTGCTTGAATTATTAATGTTAAATGCTTGTGATCTTCTTGCACTAAGCTGTTTTGGGGGGTAATGACACAAAACATAATTTTTGCAGGATTTGCAACCACTATTTGTTTTAAATTCATGTTGTTGTTGCATAAAATGGTAAAGTTTGAAAACAGTCTTCACAAAGTGGGTGAAATCTAACCTAATATTGCCAATTTCACAGACCCCTATTTTCAAAAACCAGTACACCAGCCGACAAACAGATCTGAAACAAGTCTCTTGACATTTATCTTTCTCACACCCTTTAATTTGTATATGTCTTCTTCACCCTTTATTTGTTTCCCTATAATGCTCTAGCAAAACTCTATAGGCCTGAATTAGAGTTTGGCGGATTGAGTAATGTTCGTTGGGATGTCAGAGGACTTTACCTCCATCATTCTAAGGGCACTCTGTTTGCTAAATTCAGAGATGACCGTGAGCTCAGTGGGAATCTCTGTACATTTAAAGGAACTGCCATCTCAGGGGTGCCTTTCAGTGTACTAAATGTTTTGTGGATGGCCGCCATTGTTTTTGATGACTGTCCACCACAGTTTTACCAGGAAAGGAAAAAAAAGACATTACACTACCCACCCTAAGTAGGGTGGGCAGTGTATCTTCTTCCTTCAATGGCCTCTACTCCATCAGGTTGTCGTAGGAAGCATTCTGTTGACCATGCCAACAGGCTCTCCATCGTCTGAATACTTAGGGGCAGATTTACAAGAAAGTGACGCATCTGTAAAGATGTGTCACTTTGCCTGCGCCACCCTGAGAAACCCTTGCGCCACTATGGATGCGCCGTATTTACAATACGGCGCACCATGGCACAAGAATTGACAGATGCGTCAGAAATTCTGACGCATATGTTGGGGCAAAAGACACGCATTGCTGGAGTCGTGTCGCAAGCACGACGAAACTCCAGCAATGCAGGGGGTGGCCTATCCTTATTGTGCTGCGTCACTGCTTACGCCTAAGCAGGCGTAAGAATTTGACGCAGTGGCGTCCTAGAAGTGGCACAGTGAAATCTTGTAGATTTCACTGCGTCACTTCTACGAGGCTTTTTTGCATTGGAACGCCCACCCTGCATACATTATACCTGACGCAGGTATAATGTGATGCAGGGCTTTACAACGTGACGCATCTCCCTAGATGCGTCACGTTGTAAATGGGCCGCATTTTTACGCTGCTGCTGCGTCACAAAAAGTGACACAACTGCGGCGCAAAAATGACGGACGCATGGGTCTTGTAAATCTGCCCCTTAAGGTCCACCATCTCTAAATGAGGTGGGTTGTTAGTCAAGCATAGTACTGTCACACCCTAAATCAGACCGTAGTTTTTCATATGCAGTTGTATTTATGTTACAGACTGGAATACTGAACAAAATTAAATGAAAAAGAGGGCCAAAGTGCTGCAACATGAGAGGTTCTCACTGTGATGAGACAATCTGTGGCTTCTGCACTTGCCAAACCTCCAGGCACACCAGGGGCACACATTTTGTAAAGGGATGGGTGCACCCAGTGGTCGAAGGTAGAGCAAGGTGTGTCCCTACTTCTGTAATTCAGTAGATTCCGTTCCCCTACTTTTTTATTTTAAACATGTGGCCCAGGATGTTGAGGAACAGGCGGGGTGGGCAGAGAAAGATCAGGACTCTGTCTCTTCCTTCTTGCTCAGAGAAGACAAGGACAAGGACTTCTGCTCTGCCGCTGGCAGCTGCCCCTTCTCTCTTTCTTCCTCTTATTCCCTCTCTTTCTGTCTAGGTCCTCCACACGTACGGAAAAACGTGACTCACGAAACAGTTCTCACCCTCTCTTTCCTCCTTTTGTTTATTTGTTTCCCTGTGAACTGGATCCAAAAAAGGAAAACACTTTTGCTGGAAATGTTTCTGACATTTTTCAATTCCAAAGTGCAGCCTCAGGAACAAAAGGTTAAAAATATGAAAAATAAATTAATAAAGCTAAACAGAGTGGTCGCAAAGTGGCCAGATTGATTTTATTCACACCCAAACACATTAGCATCACTTTACAGAGTTTGCCAGTGAAACGCTACTTTTGTTTTCTTGTCTTGCTTTGAACAGCATTGTTTTTCCTGGGTGGGGAGCTGCACCGTTCCTGGAGGTACTGCAATGCCTGATTGGTAGGTGCATTGGAAAACAAAATGTGTACCATGGCTCTGTGTTCACGGATGTTGTCTTTTTAAACCATACTACTTACGTTTTGTAAGGATATAAGCAATGGATATTGGAACGGGTCCCTTCCGGGCACTGCAGTCATGTCCTTACCTATTCAGGAAAAAGCACTCACTGATTTCTGAATAGTGAGTGTAAATGTGTTAAGGTAACCATGCTGTTCCTGTTTACATTTCACATGCTTTACTTAATCTTGCATTCTCTAAGAGTGTTTGCTTTTTCCAGGATATTGTTACTTTTGTTTTTCTGGCAGCATATTACTCTTGTCTATCGCATAATTGAGCCGCATCCAGGTGTTAACAGCAGGGCATAATTGGGTTGTAGATGAAGGCAGTGCGAGTTTCTCTCTGTTGGACAGTAGGGTGATCAGTGGGGGAGAGGATGTGGCACTACGGTCAGAACTGCCGAATTTGGAACTGGGGAACCAGGTTTAGCCTTCATGACCAGCCCACCGGACCACTCTCCTGAGAGAGCACATTACCATGCTAGACCTTAAAAGAGCCCTCTAGACCTTGGAAGCCCTGGTATCTTAGCACCAGCAGGTGGACCCTAGCAGTATCAATTTTGGGTTAACCTTGAAGGCTTATCCACCAGAATCCATGAAGTTCACCTCCATGTTTGCAGGCAGGCCTATGAAGCAGCACATCCTAGAGCAACAGTGACTCTGTCACTGAGGGCACAGGACCCTTGAGAAGAACCGGCTCTAGAGCAGTGCGACCGGTGTGACCGCACCAGGTGCTTACTTTGGGTGGGGGTGCCGTGTTTGCAAGTATAATATGGTTTTAAAAACGCTTGCTGCCTCTTTCCTGGCCTCTCGCAATTTTTGGCAACAATTAAAATGATGTGATAACTCCGGTGATTAATGTTCTTCCTAGAGAGAGATCAGAGTTTTGCCTAGTGGAAGTTTTGACTCATGGAAAGGTAGTGCAGAGGGTTAAAGTACCTGCTGCAAAGAACATGTACCATGCAGATCACAAAGTGCACATAATGTAAATAGGTCAGTGGGTTACTGTTATTTGCAGTTTATAAGTTAAAATCCTAACGTAGAACAGTGAGCTATTAACTGTCATCTAAGAGCTGCATGCAAACAGCAAAGTTTAGATCAGAGCGTTATGTTCCCCCCCCAGTCTTTTATTATCCTAATGTTGCAACAGCTGTTCATTTGGATAGAAATCAATTCTGATTTTTTAAGAGAACCCGCAACCATGGTATTACGTTTTAAATTCTAAGTTTGTGTTTCTCCAGATCAATCACTATCAAACTATACTGCCTACTAGTATAGATGTTATGTGACTCCAACACCTTGTAGTCCTTTGTCTTATGTAACATTTACTATACAGTGATTTACACACATATAATGGATTGTCTCTGTGTAATGTGTGTGATGTAAAGTGCTCTGACACCCTACATTGGTATGAGTGGTGCTGTAAATCAATTTAAATGCATCTGAGAGATAGTGTGGTTATGGAAACTTGAGGGGCACTGTTAAAGGGTGGTAGTGAGAAAATCTGTGGCAAAGGTGATCATTGGGGAGCACCTAGGACACCACCAGTGCTAAAGCTGGCCCTGCCCTTGAAGCCAGTCCACCTCACCCATTGGTTTCATCAGTGGTAACTGCAACTCACCAGGGATCGGCAATGCAGGATTTGCACGCACACCAAAGTTTGCACTGGAATTATGCAGCAAAGGAGGACAAAATTATGCCGCAGTGTTGACTAAATTATGCAGCAAAAAAAATCATTTCTGATACTTTATTATTTTTACATTTTTACACATGCTAACAGTCTCTGGAAAGATTTTGTCTTATTAGTACCAGTGTAACATAAAAATGCGGCAGGGAAAAGGTGTCCATTCAACCTTTGCAAAGGGCCGTCCACTTTGCAGCAACACAAGTCACATTTTTTAGTAACTTTTGATCCGTTTGAGCTACAAACAATTAATTAATTAAAATTGTCGGATTATGATGCAGATGTTGTATAATGTGACAAATATGGCAGAGCTATAATTATACAGAAAACATTTGCAAACTAGGATATTTTGCAATTGATGTTTGAACTTTTCTTGTGGAAAAGGGAGGAGAAGTGCTGATGACAGAAACTCCATGGATCTCAGACAAATGGCTTGCAGTTCCACTTATAAACATATTTGGGACATTCTGTGATTGGAAACATATCCCACTTTGTGAATGTATTTTAATGTCAATTATTCATATTAAACCTCAAATAATCATGTGTATCCATTGGTTGAATTAAATAATATAATGAGCTGGAAGTGGTCAGTGAAATGCCAAACAAATACAAAACATTTAGAAGTTTCGCGCATTCTGGCCACACCTCTGTCTCGGCCCACTGATCCAATCCTCTGATTATTCCCGCCCTCTGAATCTCTGCCCACAGTTCCCCGACTTTTTTCCCCCACTTTGACCACTGGGTGTACCAGTTGGTTTGGACACGTGCATTTCTTTGAGAATCAGTGAATGTAAAAAATGCAAATTTTTTCAAAGTGTTTGAGAAAGATTGAGAAAAAAAAGTATAAGACTCTGAAACGCTTAACTTGTCCAGGGGCCATATCATGATGGGTTCCGCTAATTCAGAGCCCTGCGCTTGTTTCTATGCGCCTTTAGGGCCTCATTTATGAAAAGTGACGCATCGCTGCGTGAAAACAGCGATGCGTCACTTTCCATTGCGCCCTCCTTGGGACACCAACGATGTATCATATTTACTGTATGACGCATCATATCTCAAGGAGTTACAGATACTTCAGTATTTCTGACATATCTGTAGGCGCAAAAATGACTCCTTGCTGGAGTGTGTCACAAAAGTGACACAACTCCAGCAATGGGTCATTTCACATGGGCAAGTCTCATTTCAAATGTGCCTGCGTCAGTCTTATGCCTGCTGTGATGCAGGCGTAAGATATTGACGCATTTGTGTCCTAGAAGTGAGGCAGTGAAATCTCATAGATTTCACTGCGGCACTTCTACGAGGCTTACTTGCATTGGAACGCCCACCCTGCATACATTATACATGGCGCAGGTATAATGTGGCGCAGGGGTTTACAAAGTGACGCATCTACCTAGATGCGTCACTTTGTAAATATGACGCAACATGGTGCATTTTTTGCCCTGCTTGTGCGTCACAAAAAATGAGGCACCGCCAGCGCAAAAGTGACGCAAGGGCTCATAAATGAGCCCCTTAGTGTGTAAAGTGATTTAAATTAAGCTGACATTTTTTTCTTGATTTTTGGATAGTGCAGCCCGGAACTAGCGCGCAAGGTTTTGCCACGTTCTGAACTGTGCTGCCTAAAATAATATTCTAACTGGGACAAATATGGTGTTAAATGAATTTACTCCGCATAAAAACAGGCGCTCGGCTCAGCACTGAGCCAGCGCAGCCTAATATGATAACGGCCCTTGGTGTTGTCATTCCTGTTTCGAAAGATTTGCCATCAATACCTCATCTGCTTCTCTTCCAGTGCCCTATCCTGTTCATCACAAGCACTTTAGGAAGCATCCTTGGCAGAAAGTAAATCATAAACTAATAAAGGATGCAAGTTCCAGGTGGGCCTTCCTTCCATTATGCTGCAGGCAGGGAATGTAACATTCTTGACGGAGATTGGGGTGAGAGGTGAAGAACAGGAAGGTCTGTGGGACATGGCACAAGATTCTTGGAGCGCCTCAGCAGTGACTTCAGACCTGCAAAGCCTTTTCATCTCTTTATCTGCACGCAATAAATCCTCGGGAGAGACACGATACAGATACCAAGGAAAGAGTGAAAATGTTCCACGCCACTGACATAGGGACGGAGTAAAATGTCACTTTTATTCTGGGGATGGGAGTAACGTATTGCCTGCCTGGGCGACTTCTGCAGCCAGACTTTGCATTTATTGCTTGTGGAAACGCGTGTTTAAAATGCAGGACTGTGATCGGAATGTGCAATGGCTGCTCAGCGTTCGGGAGGCCGAGACCCTCATTTCCTCATGGTAAATAGCTTCGCGTAGCACTCACTTGGCAGCGCCACAGACTGCTTCTTTTTACTGCGTCATTAACCGAGGCCTGCCACTTCCATTCAAATGGATGCAAGAACATTGGGACTCAATAAGCATGCACTAGATGACTTGTAATGCCTACCAGTCATTCCTGGATGTAAATAGCATAAGGCCAGGCGCTGTGTAAAAATGTGTTTATGCATTGTTAAAATACCTGCATACAAAATGTATTTACTATGCAGCACATTACTATCGCATTTCACCCTTATAATACTGATAAATTGAAGTGAATGCTTCCCCAAAAATATTTGATGATACTGCAGCCACTCACCCTGCAAAAGAAATCCAATACGGGGGTTTGTTTTCCTCTTCCTGCTAGTGAGGGTCGCATGAGGGTTTCTTGAATATGCCACATGTATCCCACTTATATTACCTGTCTGCAGGCATATTATCAGCACTAGTGCGAATACCACTGGCTGCAGTGGATTTTTTGCTTGTGGTATGTTGCCACTGGTGGTATCCCAGTAGTATTTTTCCCTTGCTCTGTAATAGGAAATATTTACATCTGGGGCCATATTACACACAGTGCCCAGGGGGCTCAACTGGCGTTTGTGCACACTGTGCGCACTCCCAGGGCATTTTGGTATTACAGAAGGGACTGCAGACGCTTGTGTGGCCCCTTCTGTAAATCCTATAGCACTGGCTCACATAAAGCACTATCTTCACGGGGCATTCCCTCATTTTGCATGGGGGTGTGCCCCATGCAAATGAGGGAATCCCCTTCCCTCTGGGCCCGCACATATTACAGATGTGGGCGCAGAGGCAAAAAAGCTGTCAGGAGATGCGCTGACAGTGTACCGCCTAAAAGGTGGTGCACTGTCAGTGCACCCCCTGAGAGCAGCCTTCTGGAGGTGGGGTAAGGGGTCCTATGGACCCCTGAGACATCCCCTTGCATGCATGTGCAGTTACTCACTGCACCCACTTGCAAGGAGATCTCTAATCTCCTTTGAAAGTACAGGTTGCCACCTGCACTGTGAAAGCACGGAGCGGCATCGAAGCAGCTGCTCCGTTTTTCACATGAATGCCTAACCCTGAGGGCAGTGCGAGTTCGCGGCTGCCCTGAGGGCAGCACATTCATCCTAATACAGCTCATTTTCATTCATTAATTGGGCGCACCTTGAAAAAGGTGCGCCCAGTGCATGAATGAAAATGCATTGCATGTGTATTGTGGCCCCTGGTGGTAACAACCAATTAGTACAGAAATAAAGGAGAGAAACTGAATGGGAAAAACTGATACAAATGAGGAGTGGCTCGCAAATATGTAATTTTAATTTTTTTTTTGTATATGAACCTTTTACATCTGAAGGTCAGAATTAAGAATTACATTACATTATATGCACCCTGGCAGTGTGGGGAAGGTGGAGTGGAAATACCCCTGCAAACAGCACACACCAGACAGGTGCCTCATTAATCTAAAGTTTGTCAATAATTAGAGAATGATGTACACATTTCTTCACATGCACTGTCTGGTCTAGGGGCTGTATTAAGAATGAGGGTGCTGTTTTTATCTGATCAGATTGTCTAAAACATGCTCAATTTAACTCTGAATTATTTAGCATTAGATCATGATCTGCAGACAACCCCTCGAAAACAGTAAACAGAGGTTGCTGTAGCAAAGTTGCCTTTTTATTTGGTCTCTCCTCACTTTTGCCTTTCACTGGACCCTGTTTTTGTTAGTACCAGGTCTCTTTGCGCTGTAACACTGCAATTCAGTGCCACGTTGTCTGTGCTCAACCTCTCAAATGGTACTATAAAATTGTATCACCCAGTTACTACTTAGCACCCCTGTCAGACCATTCTAAGTTGATACATTATTTTTACCAGTGGCATGGAAGTTAAATGACATATACTGGCTGCAGTGTATATTTCCATCACTTACAAATATAGTTGGGTTACAGTTTAAAAGCATTGTATTGACAGATTCCAAGGAAAAGGCCATGTTGAAAACCCTATTTTAATATTTTAGATAAGGCACCATTAAAATGTGCTTTATGAGCACACAGGGCTAGATGTTTAATATAGAAAAATGAATGTGGCATACTACAAAGGAAAGAAGTGTGTGTTCCCAGTGAATACTTGTACAAATGCTGCTTTCACTGTGTAAAGCAGCATTTTCTGGAAAGGCCTAGATATCTTACATCTCTGCCTGGAACAATACTAGACAAATTATTAAAAGTTAATTTAAGTATATTTTTGATAAATTTAGTGGGAAAGTAACTTCTAGAAAGTGAAATTTTGCAACCTGAGAGACATCTGGTTTAGAACCAGTTTGTCCCTCAACTTTTCACTAGAGGCTCAGTAGATATTCCTGGCTGGGAGTTAACAACTCTTCTTCCAGAGGACAATGGGTTGACTCTGAAACGAAGAAGGCAGGGGTGTTATCAACAATGTCTTTTGACTTGGCAATGACAAATGGGGCTTACAGGGACAGTTGCCATTCATTCTAAGGACTATCCCAGAACTTCTCACCTGAACACTAGCATTATAGCAGCAGTGAAAAACAATTTGGAACCGGACAGTGGAAAGGGCATAAAATGTAAGAAGAGGAGTGGCTAGGGAAGGACCAGTGTCCCTCTGGATTGAGGATAAGAATCCCATCTTGGAGTGAGGGCTACTGGGAATTTTTGCATTAAACCAGGAGGAAGTGCTGTAAAAGATGTAGAGTTAGCATATGTGAATAGTCACGATTATGTGTAGGACCTTCTCCAATTAAGGGCCAGAACATTCCGGTACCTAAGAAGGCAGCCTCTGCAAAGGAAAAATACATGCCTGTTGGTTGAAAGATGTCTGCTGACACCCAGGGATTGGATTTACTCTCTGGGGGTCAAGTAGTCTGCCTTCTGTTACCTCCTACAAGGACGTAAAAAGCAAAATAACTCCTGACTAGAAGAAGACCCAGCAGACCACTGTGGACTAGACCCTGCAGGAGCCCTGGGTGGGACATACCTTTTGCCTAGAAACCTGCACTGAGTACCTGAGGGCTGCAGAGGTGGCCATGAGGAACTTCAAGTCAAGTCAAGTAAAAAAGCAACGTTTATTTAGACCATTGGTCTTCAAACAGCATAAAAACAACATAATAATATTGTTTATAAATAGCCTAAAATCATCACAATTCCTTCAATAATTTCATTAAGTAGGTACCCTATATAAATAAAAGAAAATAGGGCATCACAAGATCCATACAGTGGGTGTTGTAATAGCATTCATAGTGTAAACAGTATCAGCACTCCCCTACTAAAAATAAGAAGTTCAAAATATTTACAATTTTTTATATTAATAAATAAAGACAAAAAGGTAGATTCCATCCTTTAAAATCACTAAGCCCAATTCAATCAGCACCTATATTCTCAAATTAATTTTTCCATAGAAAAGTTTTTACAGCCTTCATATATCTTCCAATTGCAAAGGCAATATCAAGATTAGGCATATCAGTGAGTAGGCCTACAGCGTGGGCCTGTGATTCAATACAATAGTTTAAAAAAATGGGACACAAGAATAATTTCCTCAGGGCTAGAACTGTCATACAGTCAAATAGAATGTGTGGGATATCAGGCTGCATAATTCCTGCTCTGATTTTTCCATTTATTATCCAAGGGTTAATGCCAATTCTTAATCTTAAAATTACCAGGCTTCATTCTGCCAGGTCCTCCTCATAAATTGTACCGATTTTTTCTTGCTCTGGTACTCCACATCTATCCTCCTAGACAATTCCTGTCCTTGGGATCTGAGTATACTCTCAGTGGTTTCTACATGGAGTGAGTGTTGGGCAAATCCTCACATTCAGGTTCTCGCACACTATGTACAATTTCTTTCTTGTCTCCCTGGCCCATTTTAAACTACTGAGCTGGATCTCATTTCTGCACCATTGAGAGTCCTTTTGTACTGCACCAGGATCTTGGCGTTTCCAGAACCTTATCAGTGCAATTTGAGCCTGTATGCTCCATGATATTGTTCCTAGCTCAACTCTAATGTCCTGAATCATTGCTGAGCCTGGTAACAACAGTAGGGATTTTAGACACTTCCCTTCCTCTAGGTCCCAGCCATCTTTACCGCTTAGGTAAAGACCTTCCGCACCATATAATACTTGAGGGGGTATCATTGCACTGTAGGCCTTTAACAACGGTCTGTGGGGCATTTCGCCATAATACCTATTGAATTTTTTCAGCCCACATACCGAAGTGAAGGCCTTAACTTTCTGGGCTTCTAAGTGCGTATGCCACTTTAGGGTACTATCAAACCATACCCCTAGATATTTGTATTCAGTCACAATTTCTAGTTTTAGTGAGCCCAAAAACCAGCTACACCTAGGGTCTCTTTTACCGAAACATAACATTTTGGTTTTGTCCAAATTTACTGTTAAATGATTTGACACACAGTACTCACTAAATACATTTAGCTTTCTTTGGAGTCCTAACTCAGTCTGATCAAGAATCACTAGATTGTCTGCATACAGTAGGTATGAGAGTTGATTGCCATTTATTTTCACGCTAGCACTTCTATCAACCTCCAAAATTGAGGGCAGATCTGCTAAAAAATGGCAAATAGTAAGGGAGCCAGCAGGCAGTCCTGTCTAAGGCCGTTCTCAATTGCTATTTTCGAAGTCAAGGACCCCACCATATCCTTGATGATCTGCGCCCATTTCCCTCTATGTAGCTCTTGAATTATGGCCAGCAGACCTTTCGGGATGTTATATTTTTCCAGAGTCTCCCATAGGCATTTACGGTCCACTTGGTCAAACGCTGCCCAGAAGTCCACAAGGCAGCAATACAACTTCCCCCTTTGCTCAATGGACTTCCGTGCCGCTGCCCATAGGGCAAAGCAGTGGTCGATGGTGGAGTGGCCTTCCCTGAAGCAACCCTGTTTTACCAGCACAATCGACTGCTGCTCCACCCAGTCCTTCTGTCTGCCTAGTATTATTTTTGCGAAGAATTTCTCCCCTATGTCTAGCAGATTAATTAATCTGTAATTTTTTGGGGCTTTCATGTCACCCTTCTTATGAACAGGTCTAATCACTGCACCCTTCCAGTTCTTTGGGATTCTTAATAAATCTAAAATTGCTAAGAACGTATGTGACAGAAATTCAGCCAACCAATGTACCTGGGACTTTATTATGATTGCAGGGAGGTTATCGGGACCTGCTGCCATGGTTAGCTGTAACTTTTTTATAGTGTTCTTCACATTCTCTACTGTGAAGTCTATTTTGAAGTCTTCCACTATCCCGCCACAGTATAGTGTTTCTTTTACTTCCGTAGCACCACGTATCCCATACAGTTCCTTCAGATAATCCTCCCATGCGGCTTCTTCTACCACACAATTCATAGCCCCATCTGGTTGTTCTGATGCTGCCTGTACCAACTTCCAAAACTTTCGTATGCTTTTTGTTTTGATGGTTTCCAACAGGTTTGCCAGCATTTCTCTTTATGAATACTTTTCTGGCTTCTCACTAACGTTTTATATTCACTTCTCAGTTGTTTTAGTTTTTTAAACCTGACCAGATCATATTTGGCTCTGAGAATTTGTGCTTCTCGCCTTACTTCCCTTTTCTTCTTTAGGCACTCTTCCTTACCTTACCGAATTTATTTGTTGGTTCTTTGCCCTGGTGTTCTTATTTTTTGTTTGACTCGAAGGCACAGCACTACCTGTTCGATTTTTTTCTCTCACCATTCCAGATTCTGCCCACTAGCACTTCGCAAATCTAACTCCTGTTGCAGTTTTGTCAGTTTTGCAATATATTCATCAGTTAATCTCGTTGTCACCCGCCTAGGATACTCTACTTGTTGTGGAAATACTATATCCCGTGCTCTTGGGATCTCTCTTGAGATCTCATTCTGAAGGGGAGTTTGGTCACTACATTCCCTTTGACCTACCCGAAACTACTTAGTTAATGCAAAGTTCCAGGTGTCGGTAAAAACATAGGGGCAGATTTAAAAGAAAGATTTAGAGATGCGTCACTTTCTCTCCGCCACCCTGAGAACCCTTGACCACCATGGATGCGCCGTATTAACAATACGGCGCACCGTGGCGCAAGGATTGACCGATGCATCACAAATTCTGACGCATCTGTTGGGGCAAAAGTCACGCATTGCTGGAGTCGTGACGCAACTCCAGCAATGCATTTTGAGGCCTATTCTCTCTACACTGCGTCACTCCTTACGCCTGCTTCAAGCAGGTGTAAGGTTTTGACGCAGTGGCATCCTAGAAGTGACGCAGTGAAATCTTGTAGATTTCACTGCGTCACTTTTACAAGGCTTTCCTGCGTGGGAACGCCTACCCTGCATACATTACACCTGATGCAAGTATAATGTGACGCAGGGCTTTACGTGACGCATCTCCCTAGATGCATCTCGTTGTAAATTGGCCGCATTTTTTACGCAGCTGTGTCACAAAAGTGAGGCAACGGCGGTACAAAAGTGATGCAAGGGGCTTGTAAATCTGCCCCATAGTCTAATGGGCACGATTGTGAATCTATTTTAAAGGTTCTCTTAGCCGTGCAATCTGTATCCATCCTACCATTCAGGCAGAATAAACCTTTTGATCCCAAATAGTTTCCTAAGTTTATATCTTGTCTTGATGGGGTGCTATCTGGGAAAACAGCCATCATTATATCATAAGCTTTCAATACAATACATCCTTGAACCAGGGATCTATCTTATTTGGGTGCAGTTTATGGTTGAAATCTCCCAGTATTAGGAACCTGTCGGTGCTATATTTTTCACATAAGGTCTCAGTGTCTTCTTTAAAGAACCCCATCTCAACCCCATATTCCTCTTGGCCCTCCCATTGCATATAGACATTTATGAGAACCAAATTTTCACGCTTTTTGTCTGAGACAAACAAAGATAACCTACAAGCAAGCAACCATTTACATTTTACTCTTTGGGTCATCACATCCTTCACAATTTTAGTTGACATCAGGGTCATAATCCCTCCAGCTGGACGCCCAAAACTTTTTTTCTTTGCGGGTCTGTGAAGTTGAGCAAAACCATCAATTGTTGGGGTTTTGTCGCATAGCCACGTTTCTTGTAAACAAATGATCTCGGCACTTAGAGCTAACTCCTATACAATTTCTTGTTTTGCAGAACCTCCAAGACCATTTATGTTCCAAGAAATGACCTTCCCCAGCAGCTGGATCAGAATGGGAGTTACTCATTATTACAAACACAGGAGCAGATAAAATGGTGAGGCTTCCCTGAGTAGGCCATATCATTGGTGAGCTAGAAAACTTGGGGGCATATTTATAAGGGGATTGCACCACAGTAGCATAATTTATTTTTATGTCCCAGTGGTGCAGCACCCTGCACTATATTTACAAAGTAGTGTGAAGGCTCTTTTTGTGATTTATCGCTGCTTTGTATATATGGTACCCTTTCATTCAGGTATCTACGTGAAAGAGCCATGCAATGGGTGTTGCTGTGGGCTTTCCACCACAACCCTCCTAGCTTTTGACACTGCCCAAGATTTACAAGGGGATGTAAATCTGAGGCAGTATAATCACAGATGTTAGAATGGTGAAACGAGGAGAAATACTTTTATTTCTCCTCGTTTTTGCTTTTTCTAGTAGTGCTGCATTCTGCAGCAGATGTAGAAATTGCAAAATGGCAATAATGATTGTTTACGTGCACAAAGGTGTCCCTTCCTGCACATAAACAATCATTAGATAATGGTGATTTACTACTTAGCACACATAATAACAAATCGCCATTATTGATGGGAATGAATGTTTATGTGCAGGAAGGGAAATCTTCCTGCACATAAACAATCATTCCCTACAATGCATGGAACCCTTGCACTATGTTCCAAGGGTGTCTGCATTGGTGTTAGGCATCTATATTTAGCACCAGTGTTAGGGAAAATACAGGGGTGTGCCGTATTGTTGTAAATACAGCTCATCCCTGCATTTTGGAAATGGTGGAGCGTGGCGCTGCAAATTTTGCCGCAGCTCCACGCTCCATCATTTCCTTGCAAATATGCCCCTAGGTTTTTGACACATTTGCAGCTTTTCTCCTTACTAAAAACATGTGCACTGGGACCTTGCTGTGAAGGTATCAAGCTTTGTAGAGCCGTTCCTGACTGCAGCTTCCAGTCTTGCCCCACATGTGGATTATAAGAACCAAAAAAGTAACTAAGATGCTTTTTCCCTTAAACCTTTCAAAAATCATATCTTCCTTTCTCCTTATCAAATTTTTATAATTTTGTGTCTTCTGCTCATCAAAAGCTTTTCTGAAGTTCTAAATTAATTTGGGAATGTTATTGTTTTTTGCTGTTGAATTGTTGGTACTGCTTGAAAGTAGGAATAATGTCCCTGGGGGATTGGATGCTTTTTGTGCCACAGCTGCCACTGGTTGATGCAAGTTTCTCTCATTATTTATGTTTGGGACTAACCAGGGTGTGTTTAATAAGTATGTGATAGTACTATGATGCAAAAACCAATAACTCAGTGTCCAGTATTGTTCCTCTCTGTATTCTATCAGCACTAACTGAGAGAAATTCTGGGTTAAATGTATGTGCTCTAGACAGTTCATCTGAATAAAAAGAGGTGGTCGACTATACCGCTAGCCACCGCTCCTGTTTCTACTATAGCCCCCAGGTGTGCAATTAGATAGAGGCTGTGTAAAGAACCATTGTGTAAAAATATAAAAGGCCATACTTTCAGGTTTACTCTAATGTTGTGAGCAACAACTTTTGGAGATAACCTCTTTTTCAACTCTCACTACCTCCACCAGTGACCACTTTCACCAGAATATGAAGGCCAGTGGTAGAAACAACGAAAGGGGAAAGGGGAAAAGGAAAGGGACAAGAGAGAAAATAGAGGCCTCTGTCTCTCTTGCCCCCTTTACCAATGCCTAGTCATTTCTGTTGGTCAAGAATGTCTTTGGATAAAGAGGTGTCCTAGGTAATTTGTCATAAAGAATGGCAAGTGTGACAGTAAATGTGAATTGTGAATTGATATACCTTAGCAATGGCCCTGTATAACCAACTCTCTGCATTTTAGAAATTCCCTTATTTAGTTGTAGGCCCTCTAATACCACCCAAATGCATTGGCTCAGATGACTTTATAAACCTGCGCTCAGTCCATTTGTCTTTCCTGTTCGACTTTCAGATAAGTGATGATCTAACTGCACCACTAAATCTGTAAGCCCGTCACTCTTAATAGGATCTGAAAAAGAATAGTGTGCAAATCCATCACTCGGGCAGGATAGTGATGTGGGCTTGGCAATCTGTCATATTTGCACTAACATTGTGCATAAGAGCCAGAGGAAGAAATGATCTTTTCCTGCACTCACCACTCTCAGCAGTGACCACATATACCAGAATATGAAGGCTAGTGGTAGAAGTGGGGAAGTGAGAAGCGGTCCAGAGAGAACGCAGAGACAAAGGTCTCCATTACTTTGCCTCTTCACTTCTGTTGGTCAAAAAGGTTTGCAGACCGTTGTGGATCTCTGCAACATCATAAGATATGTTATGTAACTTTTTATAAAGAATGCAAAGTGGAACTTTAATTATAAAGGGATACTCACAATCAATATCTCTGCATAACAAACATTCCTGAAAACAAAACAGAGAAAAATATCTTAAATGTACAAGTGCACTAACACCTCTCTATGCTTTGAATAACTATTGTTGCCACTAGTCACTCACTAATGGAGCATGATGTGGGCTCCTACTTGACGTCTGTAAAAATGCAAAGTATTAAATACCATTTAAATATTCTTTAGAAACTGTATGCATCTATTAGAAATCTAATCCTTTGTGCATGACGGTCATATATATGTACATGTATACTATTGTTCTCTTGAGAATCCATCCAGTTAACTCACAGTAAATTTTGATTGGTAAACACACAACTCAATATTAAGAATTGAGTTAATTTTACTAGACTTAAGAGTTAAGATAAATGTTCAAGAATTTAGTTCAAAGTTCATTTTCATCAACACACAACTTTCAAAACACCTTTCTGTAATCCAAATTAGTAATAAGGAGTCTTGGCAAGAGAAATCTGAGATCCAAGTCCTGGTCACAGCAACACTGTACAATGATTGCCTAGCAAAGGATACTGAGAACCCTTAGGAAAGTTATATTTGAAGATTCATTATGGCCACTGCCTCTATAGATATGCAAGAGTTTGTGACCCCTAGGAGTTGCAGTAAATTGTTAGTGAACTGCCATGCAGCGCATCCTTCTTGCTTACCCAGCATGAATCCAGTCAGTACCAGCACACCGGAATGACTGCCAGTCTTTCCTAAGCAAAAAGCCATGCAAGTGAGTTTAAAGTACTGCTTTCCCACATATGAAGCACAGTAAGTGATAAGTAGTACTTCCAGGCCCTCCTCCAGACAAATACCTGTCTTTGTAAGGGGGCTGAGACACCATCTAAAGGAGAGGGTATTGTCATTTTGGTGAAGAGAAACATATTGTGCCCTTTTTGCACTGCCTGGTTGTGTATTGGCACACATAAGCTGCTTTGAAGAATGTTTACTTTAATAGTAGTCCAAAGGTTATCATCATGAGCCTCCTTTCTTTATTAATAGACATGGAGATATATCCATAGCACCAAACTCATCTAAGGGGTGCACACATTACTGCATAAAGATGCACGTTAAATTAAAGTCAAGATTTGGTCAAACATGGAAGAGGAGTGTGGTATAAGATGTTAGATCTATACAAATCTAAATACAAGCAATTTTCAAACACTTAGAGATTCCTTTCAAGTTCACGACATAATTTATTTTAAGTTGTAAAACCAATCCCCCAGGTATATCAGTAGTATATGTGACTTATAGATGAGCACACATGGTTTTAAAGGGGATTTCTTTGCCCAGTGCAGACTGGTGCAGTCTCATCCCACCATTTCCTTAAACAATATTGTAAAACATTCACAATAAAACCCTTTTAAGGGAAGCATTATGAAGCAATATGAAGCAGTGTTTAACGCTATGTTAAGATCAAAGACACTTATTATGCATTACTCTCTTGCTATTTAATCTTATTGCAGCCTGGATCACAAGACCCTTCATAAATTAGATTAATTATATTTAGGTTGACAGCTCAAGGTTATTTACATTTTGATCCATTAACACTAAAACATCTTAAGATTATTCAGTTATTTAGAGGTGACTGGATTTTGGGCATCAGCCAAAATTAGGAGGATGGAGGATGTCCTGTCTGCCCTCTGAAGATTTGTATTATTGTCGGATTTCCTGATAGGAAGATTATTCTAGCATATTACATTTCTTCATGCTTGAATGACTTTCTCCCTGTGGTACCTGATGATTCTAAAATCTTCCACACCCTTCAAATGAATTTCTGAACAGGAAACACCAAATTGTTCACAAATTGCCATAAACTTGCACTGACACCTACATGTCATCCACTCACCAGGAGCATTGGTACACCAAAGAATCCATAAGGAGTAGTACACCAAAATGGGTATGTGCATGTGCATGTAGCAGATATTTTTTCATCATTGTGGTGTAGTTGCTACGAAATTGGGAGAGTGAGATTTCCTCAAAAGGGTTTATAATAATATAAAAGATTTAAAAAGTACCAAACATAAATTGTAACTCAAAAGTAGCTATCTAATATACATTCTAATCTACAGTGGCTCCTCCGATAAACACTCTGATATGGTAAGGTTTCACAGTTTCTGACAAAAGAAAAATCAGATGCAATTAAATGCCTTGGTTTGTCGTACTTGTACATTGAACAATAGCTGGATTATCAGCTATTGTTCTTCAGTCATGTAACACAAAAGTGATGTGCTGAAAGAGAAGATTGGAGGCCTTTTCCCATAATGCAGACCAGGCAGCATTCGTAGGACCATGCCAAACATAAAATCCATATTTTGTTCAACAAAGTGTGCAGATAGATTCAAAGATTAAATGTAACTGGCCATTGAGCTATACCAAAACCTTGAAGGAACGGATTGTTGCAAAGCAGCCAGAAGGTGATGACATTTATATAAAACCCTAATTTGTAGTGCTATGGTGTGGGCCTTTGTCAGATTTCTGGGGCATTATCTGTTGTACTGTTGGTAACTGTTTTATCTCTAAAAAGAAGTGATGGGTAGATTATTTGAATGAATGTTAGCCACTGGTAATTCGTCCCTCATCGCTCACAGTGGCTAAGATACATTTGAGCCTTCCTTCAATCAGCTTGTTGGTGTTACAGTAGATGCCTTACGTGTGATGGATATGCCCAGATGTGGGTCATGTGCTCATTATGTCAGAGGGCTCAAGCTGTCTCTCAATGATGAGACCTAAGTAGGTACGAAAATGCTCAGGGGTTGCTTATGTTATGTCGCGAGGGGGGCTGGCTTGGTTGTTCAGGATAGACTGTTCCTACTGCAGCAGAACCAAGGCTGATTTGCATATGACAGCTCCTTCTAGAGTTGCCTAGTTGGTGAAAAACAATGGACTGGAATGGATCACTGACTGATTCCCAGTAGCTAAGATTAATTAAGCATTTTCTTTCCACATCATGTTGTTTGTTGCAGTATTATTGTGGTACATGCTACCATGGCATTCTTCATTTTTGGCAATATATACTATTAATGAATGTGACCTGTTTGTTAGTCACTATGATTGCATGCATTTAAGTACAGTATCCATGAGTGGATTCTAAAGTCCTGGATGTGTCCAGCTTAGCGCTAGTAGGACCGGAAGGATACCAGATTTTCAGGATATCCACATAAATGAAGATTACATAGAATAACCATAGTAAATATTAAGACTTAGGGCCTGATTTAGATTTTGGTGGACGGGTTACTCTATCACAACAGTGACGCATATCCCGTCCAGCAAAATATAAATCCCATAAAATATAATGGGATTTATATTTCAGCGGAGGGGATATCCATCACCATTGTGATGGAGTAACCAGGGCACAAGTCCTAAAAAAAGTAGTGACTGAGTCAGGCAGTATGCAATTGACATTATGAAGCGTGCTATCAAAGCACATGTCGTCACGACACGTGACACTCAACGTGGCATCACAGGAAGTGACCATAATGGAAGTGATGCTCTGATGTGTGTATGTTATAAAATATGCCAACTGAAAATGCAATCAAATTTGTTTTTTTTTAAAAAAAGCTCTCTCCTGCAAAGCATATCATGTAACATGCAGATCACAGATTTTTATTTTATGTAGATAGGTAAGTGGATTACTGCTATGAACACAGAGATCCTTTTGTTACTTGCAGTTAATGAATAGTAATCCTTCTAATAGACCACAGTTAGCTATGAAGTGTATTTGACTCCTACACCTTGTAACCCTGACTGTCTCATGTAACACATCTTGTACATTAATGTACACACTTACATGATTTATTTGAAATAGATAATGTGTATGTTATGTAAAGTGCTCTAATACTGCATTGGGATGAGTAGCACGATAAAAGAAATAAAAAAGTTTTATTTAGATTCTTATTTGTGTAAATACTGAGACAGACCAACCCATCTAACATGCTTACAGTGAATGCACTTATATAAAAACAAAGTAAAAAGAATGCATCTCTTAAGTACCTGTGAAGAGATAACAAGCTGTGTGCTTTTGTTTTCTCCCTGGTGTATTTGCATTTGTAAGGTTCCAGGATGCCTCCAGTCACACACTCGATCAAAAGGAGGCCTTATGGCCCCTTAACTTCTGTCTTTATTGTTACCCAGCTGGAGGTGGGGAAAAAAGCTCCCTCCCTGCCTGCACGTTGCTGCTGGGAATCGAAAGCACACAACGTGCAGGAGCTGATGAACATGTCCCGGTGTTTCAAAGTTCAACATATTTCTTTGGGGCCCAACATCTTAGCTAGGGGGGGACGGCGTCCACCCTGTGAAAAGAGTGGGTGGACGCCGTGTACCCACGTGTACCCCCGACTCGTGCCCTGGGAGTGACCCATCCACCAAGATCTAAATCAGGCCTTAAGTCAAATGTAATTAATCAAACACTCTGGAAGTTTTGTTGGACAGCCTTCTTCTAGAAGGTTTTGAAACTCTTTTAAAAATGTAGTTATGTTACTCAGATAGGATTTAATTTTTTTATTTTGGATTAAAATTAATATGAAATCACGTTCAGAATTCAAAGTTTTGTTTAGAATATAAACATTATAATTTTTCATGTTTTTTCCATTACAGTGTTTAAGAAATTGGTTTATTGATTGAAGGGGTGGAAGCACCACTGAGGAAACCACTACAATCCTTGTCAGGGTGAACTGCAAAAGTCACCCTCTGGCTTTAGCCTCTGATAGCTTGGCACAAACATAGTCAGGCCTAAGTTAGGGGCAATGTGTAAAGTATTTAACCAGCTCACAAGCATTACTAAAGTGAAAACACAACACAAGAAAAATTCCAAACCAATTAAAAAATATAGAGTACATTTTAATATATAAAATGATACCAGAACAACAAATATGTAATCATTAGAACTGGAGATATTCAATTTTACATTTTTAATGAAAATAGTGCCTAAATACACAAAGTGGCACTAACAGTCAACTGGTTGCGCCAGACAGGGGGAAAGTCACTAGTTCAGACTGACCATGATGGAGCATGGGTATGATACCAGGATCAGGTTAGTCCCGCTGAAAGGTTCTTGCTAAATCCGGCACAAATAGTTCCGTTCATGGCAGAGGATATCACAAAAAGAAAGCTGAGCATTGCGGATGGTCAAAACTGTAGCATGAAGTGCAGGTCTCTTGCTGCCGGTCATCATTAACAGTCATCAGTGCAAAGGGCATGTCTCACTAGAGATTCACATTGGTGGTCATTGTTGGCAGCAGAGTTTTGGTGTGAACTGGTCAATTTGCGGTTGCAAGAAGCTCAAACCTAGGGTCTGGGACCTGGGGGCACATGTTAGGGATCAGGACTAACTTCAGCAGAGGCAAGTAGCAAGGCTCAGGCAGGTCCATTTGTAGGTCTGTTCGGGGAGTTCCAGATGCAGCAGGCCAGCTGGGTAGTTGCAGAGAGGCATCTGAAGCTTGTTGTGTCTCTGTAGCTTACACAGGCGGTGAGCCAACTGACTCTTGTAGCCTCTCTGGGTAGCATGGGAGGAAGGCAACCAGGTCTAGAATTTATTCTTTTACAGCAAGGTAGTTCTTGAAGAGTCAGGGCAGTACTCTGGCAGCAGGGCAGTCCTCCTGGATTTTCTACTGGTCCAGTAGTGTTTTGAAGAGTGTTTCGAGAGGTCCAATATGTATATCTGGTGTCAGCCTTTGTGAGGGGGGACTCTGTGCCTGAACCCCACATCTGGTCTTAGAAAGTTCTTCCTCTGTCAAGGCTCCAAACTGTTTGTGGGTGTCCAAAGGCAGAGCAGGTCTTGCATCAGGTTTTTTTTATGTGTGCAAGAGGCAAAGCCCTTTGAAGTGTAAGTGGAGCTGGGTACAGCCCCTCTCCAGTCATCTTGCGAGGATGGCCCATTCGGTCAACACCCAAGCCCCCTTTGTGTTACTGTTTGGAAGCCATACACAGCTTTGAAGGTGTAGCCTTCACAGTTGTGTGACCCAGGACACTGACAGAAGGCACACATGGGTGATAGTTGGGACAATAAAGTAGCAATTTTCTAAAAGTGGCATTTTCAGTATTGTGACTTTACCACTAAAGAGGATTTTAAATCACAATTCATTTGAGTGTAAACAGCATATTTGTATTTGTACCCAATCCAAAGTTAGCTCTTATTAAACATAATATGGTAACTCAGTGTTAGTCAATGGGAGAGATAGGCCTTACAACAGAGTGTTTTACTGGTAGGATGTGTAAAAGTGCACATGTCCTACTTTTTACATAACATTTAGCCTGCCCTATGAGCCTTTATGCCCTACCATACGGGTGACTTATAAGTCTTTGAAAGGAGCTTTAGGCTTGGCATAAAGTTTATTTTTCCAGGTCAATATGGCAGTTTAAAGCTGCACTACAGACTGCTATGGCAGGTCTGAGACATGTTTTAAAAGGCTACTTTAGTGGGCGGTACATTGAGGTGCCGATTCCGATCCGTCAAAAAAAAGTACCGTCCGACTCGCCTCCGTATTTTTTTTCCTACGAATCGTACAAGTCTCGTACAAACGGCGAAGTATGATTTGTACGTGAAAAATCCATACGAATGACTTCGGGAAAAGTCTACAACATTTTTACATACAAATTGTAAAAGTGAAGTCCGAGCGCGCAAGTACGATCCGTACCGGCCGGCCGAAAACACAAGCGCATGGGAAAGGCTCCGTACGGATCGAATGCCGTACCACTTGTATCCGGGTAAACTTGTGCCCGGGATATGATCATACAGCCCCGCCTCCCCCCCACTTATCTGCCACGTACCCCCCATGTCGCACTGTACCCCAGCCGCGTACTTAGACGCACCATACCCCACCACCGTACCCCACCACCGTACCCCAGCCCCGTACATGTACGCACCGTACCCCACCACCCTACCCCAGCCCCTTACTTGTACACACTGTACCCCAACACCGTCCCCCAGTCCCATACTTGTACGCACCGTACCCCGCCACCGTACCCCAGCCGCATACTTGGACGCACCGTACCCCAGCCCCTTACTTGTACGCACCATATCCCAACACCGTCCCCCAGCCCCATACTTGTACACACCGTACCCCACCACCGTACCCCACCACCCTACCCCAGCCGCGTACTTGGACACACCGTACCCCAACACCGTCCCCCAGCCCCATACTTGTACGCACCGTACCCCACCACCGTACCCCACCACCCTACCCCAGCCGCATACTTGGACGCACCGTACCCCACCACCGTACCCCAGCATCCCGTATGTACGAACCGTACAACAACATTGCATATGTGAGTACTGTACAACAACATCGCGTATGCACGCACGTTACATATGCTAAAACAACTCGTACAGAACCAGGACACTGCAAAACAGCACAAGGAGGGTCAATTCGAATCGCGCAACATCGCACAACACATCTACAGTACTAAACACATCTAAAAGAGTGACCTGGCACATCCAAACAGGCAAACAGAGGCCCAAACTCACAACCACCTCTTATAAAACACCTACCAAAATTTCAAACCCAGTGACACCCACAAATGGACCACTAAAAAGGGCCCACACTCACAAACCATGAGCCTTTGCAACAGACTCACTGCTGACAGACACCACACACAAACAACTGCACCCATACACCTTAACTTACACACCATCACACAACCTCCTTGACACATACCCCCTCTCCACATTCCCACACACACCTTCACATTCACACCCACACACCCACAACCATCCATACCCACACCCACACCCCACACCATGCCCACAGACAAGAATCCAAAGTTCACAAGGGAGGAGCTGGACAACCTTGTCAACGAAGTCATCAGAGTCGAGCCACAGCTCTTTGGAACATTGGTCAGACAGACCAGCATAGCTGAAAAATCACGCCTGTGGCAGAGGATCGTCGATCGGGTGAATGCTGTTGCACCCATCAGAAGGACCAGGAATGAATGCCAAGCCAGGTGGTACGATCTGCGCAGGGCAGTCAAGCGCAAAATGAACGAGGACTACGCCCAGAGTAACATCACAGGAGGTGGGCTGCCCCGCAGACCGGTACATTACCATCCCTGGGAGGAGAAGGTGATGGCACTGCTTCCGCCGATGGGAGTACACGGAGTCAAAGGAGTTGCAGAGCCTGGTGAGTACACAAACAACTTACGTAACATGGAGGTAATGGCATCCACACCCCAACTACAACAAATGCACACACCTACCCCCAAACCCTCACCGGGCACAACCACACTCAAAAACAACGCTCATGCCACTAACATGTGTATGCCCCATTCACAAAGCAAGGCCATGCCATGTCCCAGCCTACACAAACCACAAACCCAAGACTGGATGTCCGGGATGCTGGGAGGGTGGGGATCACTAAACATATTGTACAACTCAGAAACAGACACCATTGCCCTCAGCCCATATGGCCCAGGTACATACCCATGCACCATGCGCAATGCACAGGGACTGTCAAAGTACTGACAAGGTAGCTGACACTTGGCCCTGCTGTAGCCAGCACAAATATATTTGAAAACACAAGGGGACCCAAAAGGTAATCAAGGACCTTGGGTAATTATGTTTTAAAAGAAACAGTGGTCCTTGGAAAGAGAGAAAATACACTTAGGATAAATATAGTGCAGAATCGAAACTATATTGTATTTTGGGATGTCCAGCCGGACAACCCTATTTATTTCTTGAATGAAAAAATAACAATTACAATGACATACTAATGGTGGGACACAGTCCTGTATCCTTTGGGGGAAAAAAGGGGAGAGACAATACATGTAAAACAATTACATACAAAGGGGCATTTCAGGCAAGACGTAATGAGCTTTGTTACAGATCCAATGTAAAAGCTTTTTGAGTAACAACAATTGCACTCTTTTAACACACTGGCTTAATGTGCAAGTTGTTAACTTGGGTCGACGACGTTTCGATCTTGTCTAAAATACTAGGATCATCATCAGGACAAGAATAATTGGCTGGCCTGAGCATAAGAAATTGCCATGGGGATCTCAGCACCTGGTCGCGGGAGCAGGGCCAGGTGGCCGGCTGAATGAGACAGGGCTCAAACGGGAGCAAGGTCAGGTATAGCTGACCTGTGTGGTGACAGGTCGGGAGTTCCTGACCAAGGGTAGAGAGACCAAGGGTTCGGAAAAAGGCACACTGGTAGTGCCGAACAGCTAAGCCAAGCCACGGAACCAATGCCGTAATGGGTAATCCAGTCGAGGTAAGGAGGCGAGGCAACCGGGCTGTAAATGGCCGGGAGTTCCGGTCCGAGGGTAGGGGAATCCACCGATTGATAGTGGCAGGGTGACAATGCACTCAGAGCTGCCTGGGACCTCCGGAGAAGAGATATGGAGTGACAAGGCCCTCCTGTGACAACTGCAAAATCTAACACAAACACAACCAGCTCAGACATCTAGGACAGGAACTCACACTCACTGACATGGCAGCATGCTCCATGGGGGGACAGATACATCACCTGGTAGACCCACTGCCAAATCACACTACACCCACCAGTAGGCACCGTCAATCAATCAACAATCAATCAGGGTACTTGTAAAGCGCGCTACTTACCTGTGAGGGTCTCAAGGTGCTGGGGGGAAGTTCCACTACTAATCGAAGAGACAGGTCTTGAGGAGTCATCTGAAGGCAAGTAGGTCTTGGGTCAGTCGTAGATGGGTTGGGAGGGTGTTCCAGGTCTTGGTGGTGAGGTAGGAGAAGGATCTCCCGCAGGCGGTCGTATGTTGGATGCGGGGGATAGCTGCGAGGGCGAGGCTGCCGGAGCGGAGCTGGCGGGTGGGGTTGTAGAAGCTGAGTCTGATGTTCAGGTAGGCTTGTCCGGCGTTGTGGAGTGCCTTGTGTGAGTGGGTGAGGAGCTTGAAAGTGATCTTCTTGTCGATGTGGAGCCAGTGCAGGTCACTCAGGAGGGGGGTGATGTGGCTGTGGCGGGGGGCGTTGTCGATCAGTCGTGCGGAGGCTTTTTGGATGGGAGTCCTGCGTAGAGTGCATTGCCGTAGTACAGTCAGCTGCTGACGAGGGCCTGTGTCACTGTTCTACTTGTTTCAGTCGGGATCCACCAGTAGATCCGGCGGAGCGTGCGTAGGGTGTCGTAGCAGGAGGAGGAGACGGTGTTGACCTGCTTGAACATGGAGAGGGAGGATGCGAGGATCAATCCTAGGTTGCGTGCGTGGTGGGTGGGTGTTGGTGCTGTCCCCAGAGCGATCGGCCACCAGGAGTCATCCCAGGCTGAGGGTGTGTGTCCCAGGATGAGGACCTCCGTCTTGTCTGAGTTCGGTTTCAGATGGCCGCTCCGCATCCAGTCGGCGATGGACCTCAGCCCTTGTGGATGTATTTTTGGGCGGTGTGAGGGTCCTTGGTGAGGGAGAGGATGAGCTGGGTGTCGTTGGCATAGGAGATGGTTTTGAGGTGGTGGGGCGGGCCACTTGTGTGAGGGGGGCCATGTGGATGTTGAACAGCGTCGGGCTGAGGGATGATCACTCACCCCTTACACAAGCACACACCCCCAGGGCAGCCAATGGAGTTACCCACTCTCACAATGGACATGTGACACAACAAGATCAAGCCACAGCCAAAGAAGCATCCTAGGCCAAATTCGACATGTCAAACACCGTGGAGAACATTTCAATCAGTCCCCTGCAACATACCCATCCACAAGTGAACAATGATGTGAATGCTAGGCACATACAACTACCTTGAGGAACTGTAGCAAATAGAATATGTGTGAAACATGGATGTTGCATTAAACAGCATTAACATTGTCTCTCTCTCTCACACACAGGGCAACGTCATGGATCTCCCCTGAAGAACCGGGATTTAAACCCAGCGGCGCAGGGGACACGCCCGAAGTCTTCGGGTTCACCTGTCTTAGAGTACAGAGACACGGGATTCGTCTCGGTGACATCAAAGATCAAATTTATTAGCTGCAGCCAGTAACAGAGATCCTAGAAGTACAACACGGTGTATGTTCTCAGGAGACTGCTCAACATAATAGAGCGGAGCATCGTCTTTTATGCGAAAACCACGTTCCTGGCTAGCATCAATTACTCACAAATCTGACCAATCAGAGAATGATATTTACAGAGGCATCACATAACGACAAACCCACTTTCAGTTATCCCCCCCATCGCCAATGACAAGGCAAAAATCCAGCATTCTTGCTCGAACAGGCCGGACGGGCCCATCATAAAAGACCTCAACCCAAATCAATAATTAGGCCATAGGGCCATAAAAGGAAGGAGCAGAAACAGATGAGAAGCAAGATAGAGGGGTGTGTGCGTGTGCCATAGAATCAATAATGTCCTGCTCTTTGATCTCTATCTGACCAGCTGCTTAACAAGGTACTGGCCCAACAAGTTTAGCCTCGGGCAACAGGGTCAGTTGACTCAGGTCAAACAGGAGTCAACACGAACTCAAGCTAAAGTGTACGCGTCCTTAGAGGCTCGCTTGGCCACAGTCATCCTGTAGTCATTAGCCTATGTGAGGGCAACCACAAAATGGCGGTTATGCACAAAATGAAACCCAAGGGTGCAGACTAGATCGTCAAATATACAGTGAATCCATCGGTGTAGCATGACGAAAACGCTTACGCATACCGCACTTGTCAGTCGCGGTTCGCTGATATCAAAATCATCACGATACGACAACCTTCATTGAATGGGTTCAGAATTCACGGAACCACACCCCCCAACAATGGGGGAGAAGAACCACAGTCCCAGGCTCGGGAGGAACCTGATCCCACCGGCAGCGACACCTCACAACACTCCGCGGATGACCCCAACCCACCTGGCCCCTCTGGTGTCCAAGCCCCTGCAGCACCTGCTTCAGGTACATCTGTGCCAACCACCACCACCATTCCTGCCACATCCCAGGAGACACCCAGGAGCCCTGCCCACACTGAACAACTGAGCCAGTCTGACCTGGAGGGACAAGGTTCGCCGGGCACCCAGGAGGAGGCAGACAACACCGACGCTGCCATCCCTCGGGGGTCCCGTAGACCCGATGTGCCCACAACGGCAGGCCAGGCCCGTGTGGGCAGGGGTGGTGGGAGTGGAGGCAGGCGGAGGCGAGAACCTGACCAGCCAGCTGAAGGGACCGATATGTCACACGTCCGCAACATCATGGAGGCATACCGGCGTGACACCAGGGCCATCAGTCAGGTAGTGGCGACCCTCACAGACATTAAGAATCAGCAGGCCGAGCAACACGCCAGTCAACAACAACACCAAGGATGGATGGAGGCAAGACTGGCTGAGCTCGTGGCGGTGCAAAGGGGCATAAGCCATTCACTCCGTCGGATCGCCGACAGCATGGGCAACCCTCCCTGTGACACCAGGCGCAGACCAGCACCAGCCACAGGGAGGGAGGAGGAGGAAGAGGACTTGTCCGATGGAGCGTCCCAAACATCGTCAAGGCCTGCATCTGAGGGTCCCCGGAGGAAGGTGGGTCGTCCACGGAAAAGACCGTGAGAGGCAGCGGACCATCCACATCTTCCAGGTCACCTGGCCTGGCACCTGGCCTTCATGCGCAACAGCAGCACATCATTCACTGATATTCTCTGCCACATGGACTTGCTGGTCACAGCCTGACCAATGATGACCAACACTGTGGTCTTGACTCTGATGCCTTCAAATGCCAAGGATGGCACCTCCCCCTGTGAACTTTGGATTCTATGCACCCGTTAGAGCACCTTATGTCATCTACCAAAACAGGCACCCCACCGAGAATAAAACAATTTTTTGGTCTTGAGATGTTGCCGTCATTTTGCATTAGTCCACAACATACGTGTGTGTTAATGTCAAACTATGCCTCAGTGTGGAACCAACTCCAGCCATCCATACCCTGGGATCTGAGTCCAGTACAGGACACACATGGGTCACAATGTATCATCCAATACAGCCTGGGAGCCCCATACTCACCCGTGATGGCCTCAAGCTGCTGAGGGGGGGCTTGAAGTACTGTGCGCACACACCAATCAGGAAGACGATGACGAAGGCCTACAGGTCATGGCTCGTGTGGAGGTTCCCGGGGAGTGAGTCCCAGATATGTTTGGCCAGGTGGGAGAACCCTCTCCTTCATGCTGGAGTGTTGTGGATGTGAAGAATGGTGGCCAGGCCAAGTTCGGATGCATTGAGTTGGGCCAACGGGGTCTTGGATGACAGACGTGTAAGGTTGGTATTGGGCTCTGGGGTTGTTAACTGCCTCCTGAGTGTGTGTGAGGAGTGTGAAGGTCATCCTGCAGCACACAGTGATCCCTTGCAGCTATCTCAGGTGGAGGGTGATGTTGATGGGGCGCGGGATGTTGAAGCTGAGTTGTGCAGATGCACCCTGGATGTGGACAATATTCCCGTGAGTCGGATGTACTTGCTCTGTAGAGGGCAGGGCAGTAGTTGACACGGCTGGTGTCATGGACCCGGGGGATGGTCTGTCTGTCCTTGGAGTGGATCTATCAGAGGATCATGTGCATCATGCAGAGGGTGCTGCAGCATGAGGTACAGATGATGGTGATTTGCATGGCAAATGTGAGTGACAAATCCATGATGCACAACATCTTGTGTGCGTGGCCACTGGGTGCTTGTGTAGGGCCCCTGTGGGTGGGACACAAGGAGTTGAGCCAGCTGTAAGGGGACAATCCTCCGATGCTTACCTCAGTCCTGTACAAGTTCAGCCTCAGGTGGCTGATGTTCAGCCATTCATACACGGCCTTCTTTAATGTTGGAACTGGCAATGGCGGCGTCTTTGGTGAGGGTGAGGAGCACCTGGGTGTCAATGGCATACAACATGATGATGAGGTTGTGTGTGCATGTGATGGTGGAGAGGGGGGTCCTGGACACATTGAAGATTGACACGCTGAGAGATGAGCCCTGGGCCATGTGCCAGATCACGCCACTATACCACATGCTGAAGGCCTGAGTCCCACTCCCATGGCCTTGCTGGTGTACGGAGCCGGTGTGGAGCAGGAGGGACATGATCTGGTTGGTGTGACAGGGTCTGGAATGAGAGGCAGCGCTGTGTAGGCAGTTAGAGTTGCACACTCAGCATGCAAAGATGTCATGTGTGCGCTTAGGGTATGGCTGAGAGCAGGCGGTTGAGTTTCGGATAGACATTGCTTGGAGGGTGGCTACAACCTCAGACTGTAGTGTCATGTGGGTCATGCAAGGACATGAAGGTCGTGCAATGTGCACGTTGGATGTGCTGATGGTCCTGCCTTTGGCACCGTGTGGACCCAACAGAGGCACAGACAAGGTGATGACAGCCAAATGAATGGCTGGAGGTAGGCAGGGAGGAGCATCTTTGAGGCATGTGTGTTGCGGAATCCCGCCACTTTGTGGGCCCTTGCTGCAGGGGCCGCAGCAGCAGGTCGTATGTCCTTGAAACTATGCCAAAAGTAGCACACAAAGACAAGGATGTCAGAAAGGACAAATGCAACAGGCATAAGTAAAGGAAGGAGTGTCCGGTTACCCATGGAACACCCAGAGAAAATGGATGCACAATCACCAAAGATGACTGACACAGGATCAGGAAACAGAAGGCCGAGCCGCGCACAGGAGACACACCCTCAGCAGGCGTTGACGGCCCGTCGTGGGGACCAACATGCCCAAATACATACACAACCATGGACTTCATGCACAATAGAGATTCTGACCCATGAAGACTTGCATGCATGTAGCCAAACTACACATAGACTCATATGCACAATCTTTGTAAACTATGCCAGAGATGCCGCATGCAAAGTGGCAAGAGACCTGCATTGACAGAGATGAGGCACCTTGGAGGATGAGGAACACCTTTATTACTCAGGCTCACACTAAGGGAAAAGCATCAATATGAACAGAAACACAGGTCATTTGGCTGAACATGTAGGACCTACACTGGACACCCCCTTCACAACACAGATGTAGTAAATCCTAATGGCCTGGCACACAAGTTAAGGGGATGAGCCAAACACCCCCTTCTGCACACGGAGAAGCTGCAATTCCCCATTGAGGCTGTTATGGGGATGTCCCACACCATTTCCACACGTAGCATCCCGTATGTTTCTGAGGGATATTATACACACATTGATGCCTTCATCAGAATCCACTAACCATTAGAGATGACTGTCACGAAGGTAGACTATCAATTCATGGGAGTCATGCTACATGTCATGTGCCCCATGGTGAGTCGACTTGTATGCATGGTAACCCAACATGCACAGGAGCAGTCCCCACACATTCCAAACACCTGACAACCCCAAAATGCCTTGCGGCAATCCTCACCCAAAATGACTTTTCCACATGTCCGTGCATGGAACGCTGATTCAGCACACGTTGCAATACTCATGAGGAATAGCAGGAGGCCAATGATGACACGACCAGACAACATGCGCAAGAACCTGTGGATGACAGACACACAAGCAGTCAGCTAAAAGATTGTTATCCGCATACATGGTCATTTACTCTACAGGAATAATGTTGTCACCATGCGATTATAAAAATTAGGGTCACAGCTAAAATGATTGGAATGACATCATCACTCGAGTGACACATCAGAACACACATCTAAGTCACTTAGCATACAGTCAGCTGGACAAACACATTGCAACACATACCACACAAGGCTCCAAGCGTGCACACTCAGACCCAGTGACTCACCATTATGAGAAGAAGTTGCGTATGAGCTGACTCCGGATATCCTCCTCCTCCTCCTCCTCACTTGCCTCGTGACCAAGACCTTCATCCTCCAAGGGTGGATGTTCCTGCTCATGCTGCTCCAGGATGAGTGGCACTGCCTTCTCCACTGCCATGTTGTGCAGCATGCAGCACACAAGGAAGATTTTGCAGACCTTCACCGGTGCATATGGGAGGGACCCGCCTGTCTTGTGAAGGCACCGGAATCGGCTCTTCATGAGGCCAAACGTCCTCTCAATCACTCACCTGGTCTGCCCGTGTGCATCGTTGTAACGGTGATCTGCAGCTGATCTGGGGTTGCGGAGAGGCGTCATCAGCCATGGCATGTTGGGATAGCCAGAGTCACCTACATGGAAACATCATGTAAAAAAGTGGGTCAGGAGATGCCGTAAGCTACAAAGATACCGCAAAACACAGGACAAACAGAGTATACCCACCAACTAGACATGCTCATTCGTTTTGCAGCCGCAGCATCATTTCTGGCACCCTGCTACACCTCATGATGTAGGTATCGTGTGCTGACCCTGGAAAACATGCACAGACATGGGAAATCAGCTTGTTGGCAAGACACACCACAAGGGCATTTATAGAGTGGTAATGTTTACGGTTGCGATAGGCGACCTCCTGTGCCTGTGGTGGTACAAAAGCCACATGTGTCCCATCAATGGACCCAATGACATGGGGCATCCCTCCCAGGGCATAGAAATCACCCTTGACACCTGTCAACTCCTCAGGAGTTGGAAAATGGATGAATTCATCCAGGTGCTCCAACATGGCTGCCAAAACATCATGCAGGACACGGCTGAACATCGTCTGGGACATGCCACCAACATCAGCTATGGTGAATTGAAACGTACCTGTGGCAAAAAAATGTAGGGCTGCCATCACCTTCATCTTGGGGGTCAGCGCAGTAGGATAACTGTGTCGCTGTTGGAGGTGTGGTGCCAGCCTGTTTGTCAGGTCCTCAATCAACTGTTGGGTGAATCTGTAACGGCATATGCAGTCACGTTCCCTCATGGCACCCAAGTCTGGCATTGGTCTGGGGACAGGCGGTGCACTGCAGAAATTGTGAATAAATAACGAAGAGTGAGAACATAACAACATCAATGCCAATGAACTGAGCACATGCTCAACTGCTAATACACATCTGCTAAATACAGAGTCTGGTCTGTGCAATACATCCAGGACACGTATGCCAGCCAGGTGATACTCCTACGAAAAGCCAGCTACACCCGTTGATTGGCAAGTGTACATGACATGCCCTGAAACGAGCTGTGGGCCAGTGTCAGTGAATAGCCAGAGAATTCACAAGAGTGACATACATCCACATTTCAGCATTTTAAGGATGTCATCTCATACAGACAGCTGACGGCAAGGTAGACGCACAGATCACATGGAAGGTCAAATGTACAGATCACACACATTGCGATGAAGGGGTACACGTGAAAACAGAAAACACCGACATTGAGACGACGCTGGTATGTCCTCATGTCAAAATATCAAGTTCAATGCATACAGGCACACGTAATGTGGAAATCCACATGTGGCATGGTGTGCGTAGATGTGTGCCATGCCCATCTAGACACACACACATGTGGATGCAGGAACAGCAGATGCAGTGGACGGGACACCAACATCAAGCTCATGGGAACACATGACACACACATGACATAGTCACATTGGTGCACGCTGGTCGTTAAATGTAAGTTGTCAGTGTCCCTGTCCCTGGCATCAGGGGACAGTTGCAGGTGGTCGTGACTGCGCCATACCAGTGATGCTGTGCATGACGCGTTTGTACTACATGCACACATGTGCAAAGTGTGAAGGGGAAGTGTACCACATAGTGCCCCATCACACATGACATGTGTACACAGGTCATCACAAATCAATTGTGCAAATACATGAGGAGACATGTGCAATATCACTGCCTGACACACCTAGGCCCTGCACATGTAGGACAGCAATGACAATGACTTGATGTACATCCTTCTGCGGGTCTGAGACCTCCATTCCTTTCGTGTGGGCATCCTATCAACAGTGTAAGTGTGTGAAATGCACCGTACACACGCACTGAGGGCGTGTGTACGGTCCGTATCACTAGAGTTGTGTGCCCGTAGGAGCACTCGTGGTATGGACCGTACACACGTACGTGTACTACCAGTGCCTACACGTACGTGTACTCACAGTGCCTACACGTACGTGTCCGCAATGGTAGTACACGTACGGGTACGTGTACTACCAATGCGGACACGTACGTGTACTCACAGTGCCTACACGTACCTGTCCGCAATGCTAGTACACGTACGGGTACGTGTACTACCATTGCAGACACGTACGTGTAGGCACTGGGAGTACACGTACGGGTAGGCACTGGTAGTACACGTACGTGTACGTGTACTACCATTGCGGACACGTACGTGTACTCACAGTGCCTACACGTACGTGTCCGCAATGCTAGTACACGTACGGGTACGTGTACTACCATTGCGGACACGTACGGGTACTCACAGTGCCTATACGTACCTGTCCGCAATGGTAGTACATGTACGGGTACGTGTACCACCTTTGCGGACACGTACGTGTAGGCACTGGGAGTACACGTACGGGTAGGCACTGGTAGTACATGTACGAGTACGTGTACTACCATTGCGGACACGTACGTGTACTCACAGTGCCTACACGTATGTGTCCGCAATGGTAGTACACGTACGGGTACGTGTACTACCATTGCGGACACGTACGTGTACTCACAGTGCCTACACATACGTGTCCGCAATGCTGGTACACGTACGGGTACGTGTACTACCATTGCGGACACGTACGTGTACTCACAGTGCCTACACATACGTGTCTGCAATGGTAGTACACTTACTCGTACGTGTACTAGCATTGCGGACAGGTACGTGTAGGCACTGTGAGTACAAGTACATGTCCGCAGTGGTAGTACACGTACCCGTACGTGTACTACCAGTGCCTACCCGTACGTGTACTCACAGTGCCTACACGTACGTGTCCGCAATGCTAGTACACGTACGGGTACGTGTACTACCATTGCGGACACGTACGTGTACTCACAGTGCCTACACGTACCCGTACGTGTACTCACAGTGCCGACACGTATGTGTCCGCAATGCTAGTACACGTACGGGTACGTGTGCTACCATTGCGGACACGTACGTGTACTCACAGTGCCTACACGTACCTGTCCGCAATGCTAGTACACGTACGGGTACGTGTACTACCATTGCGGACACGTACGTGTAGGCACTGGGAGTACACGTACGGGTAGGCACTGGTAGTACACGTACAGGTACGTGTACTACCATTGCGGACACGTACGTGTACTCACAGTGCCTACACGTACGTGTCCGCAATGGTAGTACACGTACGGGTACGTGTACTACCAGTGCCTACACGTACGTGTACTACCAGTGCCTACACGTATGTGTCAAAGGCACTGTGCAACTGGTGCCGTAGGGGTACGTGTGAAACGCACCGTACCTGTGTGTGGATTTGAAAATTACATAGGGGACACATAAGGGAGAAGTATTAGGCACTAAATGCATGCTGGTTGTCATGGATACAGAGTTTTCTGTTAAAATTTTCCATCAGGTGGGCTGGAAAAGTCAGTTGGCCACAAAATACAATGTTTCAAAGTGGTTGTTGACTTGACATGATTCTGAAATTTTGAACGATGCAAATGCTGTCTATGTGGAAAGGGATTGGAGTAAACGTAAGATGCGAATGAATCTGACCAACCACTATGTACTCCTCCAAATGAATGCCCCTCAGCAAGACAGATATAAGTCAGCCAGAACCCATGAGAGGGCACTTGCCTGCACAAGTTTCCTGTCGACAACACTGCTGCTGTCCGTGCTACCTCTGGCACCATGTCAAGGTCTGTGGAGAGGGCCCAGCCATTCACCCAGGAGGAGAATGAGGCATTGCTGGATGTCATCCTCCCACAGTACCCCAGCCTGTATGGGAGACCAGGGGAGCAGGTGAGTGCTGACTCCACTAGCTTTGACTGTGCACCTTTTTTGTGACTGTCACTTCTGACATTGTATCCAGGTGTGACAGACATGCAATCTTGTTTAGAGTGGGTCCCAGGGGGTGGAATGGCTTATGTCTCCCATGCAGAGCATGATGTAGTTCATGTGTGCACTCCTCACTTGCATTGTGCTTACTGTGACATTCACTGCATAGTGCATGACACATTCAGCCTGGCTAATCCTTTATGGCATTTTTTGTCTATTGTCCTGAGGTGATTCAGTGGTCCCCCTGGTGTGACAGGTGACTGTTCCCACAGATGTGTGTGAGTTGAGTGGAGCTGTGGTGAGAGTGTCCAAGTGATGTGTACGCCCCCTGGACATTGATGTGTGTGAATGTTCCGTGTCATTTGGTGAGTGTCTATGTGAAGTGTTGCACCACAGCTGCATGGAGGAGGCAACAGCTCTACCCATCTGATGTGAGAAGTAAGCCGTGCTGTGTGTCTGACTTGCTGAGCTAGCCCTACACCTGTGACACCCCACAGGCAAGTGGCACATGTGCAGAGTGAGGTTTGTATCCGCTGTTGCCAATGACATGTGATTGATCTGTGCCTGTGTGTGTCTGTGTACTCTGCTGAGGTTGCGACAGTGGCCTGGGGCATGTAACTGCTTGGAGGTGCTGTCCATCAGCCTGGTGTCTCTTGTGATGCACAGTGTGTGCCATGTTCATGGAGTGGGTCGCACCCCTCATGCCACCTGTGTACTTTCCATGCCATGTAGTGCATTGGGGCTTCCACAGAGGCCAATGTCCATATGACTAAGATGCAATTCCTTGGCAGCATCCTATTTCCTGTTCAACATTTCAAAGATGTTCAAATGTGTGTCTCTCTGACATGGAGCAGGTGTAGTGATGTTGTCTCACTTTGTCATCCTCACAGGTAACTGCCTACGCCAAGGAGGAGATCTGGAAGCAGGCCGTCAGGGCCGTGAGATCGGCGGAGGGTCGCAGTCGGCGCCTAGCACAAGTGAGAAAACGGTGGCAGGACATCGGGTGCTGAACCCGGAGGATCGCCCGGGTCCTGCTGGAGGACTCACCTCCACGCTGCCATGGCGGGCGTCGACGCCTGACCCACCAGATGAAGCGTGTCCTGGCGGTGGTCTTCCCTGAGATGGATGGGCGGTTACAGGAGAAACTGCAGCAGCAGCAAGGGGGTAGGTACATGTGTGTTTGTTGTGTGTCACCAGCTTTTGGAAGTGCTCAGTCGCCTGGATACACTGCCAGGGTTTATATGTGCAGTGCATATCCTTTTCCCCCAAGTCAACCGGTGCTGCTCTTCCTCTCTTCCCCTCCTTGACATGTGTTCCCTGGTCTGTGTGTAAACACTATTGCACTAGGCTGCCAGTTAATCCACGTGCACATTGCTTTCTGCATCATGTGTGGGGGTGGTCTGTGACATGTGTTGGTACCTTTCCTGTGCCCTGTCCTGTTCAGTCATTTGGGGGTCCATATTTGTTGGCACTGATGCTGAGTCTCAACATAGGAGTGTGAGGATTCAAATTAACAGACTTGCAGCATGCAGGACCGATGTTGTGGCCTCAGACATGATGTGCATGAGTGGAGGATATGCAGAGTGCCGGGACGTTTGCTCATGTTACAGTCAGACCATTCAAGGACCATGGAGCAGTGTGCCCACTATAGTCCCCTGAGACACCCTTGCCTCTGATTCATGTGTGTCATCCAACACTGTGCCCATTCTCTGTGTGTTCAGCATAGGTTGGCCTCTGTGGCATTGTTCCCTGGCCTCATTTGTATTAATGTAAAGTGTGCTACATGTGTCCACTGGACAGGGTGACCCCATTTGGCTTGTGAGTCCTCACACTGGGCAGTGCCTGTGTGTCTATGTACAACTATCTGTTGATGGTTGTTTGTCACAAATATGTGTTGGCAGCCTCACAAGGTGATGTGGAGTACATTTGGGATTTCTTGATGCACATTTGAGTAAACCCAGATTAAGAGGTGTAACTTCTTGATCTGTCTCAATCACATTGTGTCAGGTATGGGGGGTTTGTGCGGGCAAGGCCTACATGTCCAAACCTTATGGCTCCTTGCCAGGTCTGACCTGTGTGTGATAATTGTCTGGACAGACACTCAACATGCAGTGACCCAGTCATGTTGTGCAGGGTTTAATTTTAGTGCTTTGCTGCATGTGTCAAAAGTTAAAATACATGATTCCTGCTCATCCATTTTTGGCACCAGTGTGTGGTCCAGATGCTACGTAGTTTGTTCTTTGTGTGGTTACCTCTGTGTGGACATTCTTGCTTGCCATTAGTGTGTTTCCTCAGTACAGGTGCTCCTTATTCCGACACAATTGCAGGCCCATTATCTTCTGCATTGTCCTGTGTTTGGATATGTGTGCCACTCCACATGACAGACAGTGGGTCAGATGTGTTGGCAACTGTGTCATCATGGTACGGATGGCCATGTGACAGGTGGCATGATTCAAGTTGTTAGTCAAGAAGTCTTGTACCCTGGCATTCACTACACTTGTCAACATGTCTTCATGTTTTCAATGCTTGACTTTGATGTTTTGTTGTGTAGGACAATAATGTGCCTGCATGACAGATGTCTCCCACGTAAGTGCACAAGAAACCACCTTTACACTTTCAGGGGACACGCTGGCACATATTAAAGAAAGGCACAGTTCGAATAACCCTTTTTTTAAGGTAATACATATCCATGTTCCCACAGTGTGGTGGCATTTGGGTAAGTCCTTGGTTGTTGCTGATACCAACTTACGAGTGTCAAGTCACCCAGACCGCCGTGGGTCCATGTATATGTACTTACTGAAACCCCATATCTTTCTAAAAGTGGCTTGTTTGAATAAGGCTGGCAGCTCATACAATGACTGTGTAAATGTAGTTTTGTGTGCACCTCCTTGTGTGACTTCTTTTGTACAGGCACATGTGTGTTCTGTTCACAAAGTGGCACATTCACACATTCTAAACATGTAGAATGTGTAAAGCGTTGTGATACCCAAGGGATCAGAATGTATTTCGTTTGGGTTTCCAAAGTACTCACAGGTCTCTGATTGTGGGGACACCTTCAGCATTGCGGTCTGTTATTTAGCCTTGGGTGCACCAATACTGTTTCGTTCACAGTAAACAAGAGGTGGCATGCCTTCATAGTATTGCTGTGCTCAACTGTTCCCAGACACTAGCTTCTCAGTATAATTCGATATCAAGTCATTTGCTGTTGTGTCCTAATTTTCCTTGTCTCCAAGTGGCATGGTGGGTCAACCAACTGGGGAGTGCAGGGCTTATATATGTGCGGAGTAATGTAGATGTTACACATGATGCTTTTCCTGATATGCACTGTGACCTATTTTGTTTGGACTCATGTGTCAGATGTATACAGGTGACTGATTATTTTCTGTATCTTCACCTTGCCCACAGCATCATCGGAGGACACCGAGGGAGACACCTGCACGGACCTTGAGGAGGGATCCAGCACCAGTGCCACCACTGTTGGCGAGTCTGCGGGAGCAAGTGGCACGGAGGGCGAGGGGAGTCAGGCGGAGGACCTGTCTGGTGGCGACACCGACTACGACGCTGACGGGTCTGAAGCTGAAGTCCTCGAGGTGGCGGAGACTGCTACAACACCTGTGATGCAGACACAACATCTGTCACCGCCTCCTCCATTCCCATCACCGCCCTCCCAGTTGTTCCGGTCCCTTCTGTCCGTGCAGGGCACCACCGTGTCTCCTTCATGCCAGGCATCGCACCCCCTGCCCCTGTCCCCCCTGCTGCCCTCACTGCAGAGTCTGTGGACATTCAGCAGCAGTTGCAGGTTGGCCAGACATAGATGCTGAATGTCCTCCATGGCCACACCAGACTGCTGACACAGATGGTGTCGATCGTGGAGGGCATGTCAGCAGCGATGTCTGACCAACGGATGTTGCTGAGGTCCATGGACTCTTCACTGACGGCAGCAGTGAGTCTCCTGTAGCGCTTCGTCCCCCCCACCCCTGCACCATCCACAATTCCCACTCCCATGCCTGTCCCATGCACACCCAGACATTCCCAAGCACGCACCCCACCAGACACAGGCAGCACACAAACACATAAGGGCAAGCACACACCTCCTGGCACGCACTCTCAGGGGGATAAAGGCACACCCACTGGGTCAGGGGCACACAGGCATACACGCAGCCACAGTCTGAGTCCGCATCCCTCACTACCCAGTCCCTCCAAAGACACTCCCCTTGGCTCCCCTGCCACACAGGCAGACAAGGAGAGCTGCTTGGCTGTGCTGGGCCTCGGCCCCACTGGCTCACCAGCCCGCAAATGGGCAAGGCACTCCCCGGTTAGGGGAGTTGATCCCCCCCTGTTGACCCCCTCCCCCAGTAGCGCTGCACCCCATCCCTCCGACCCCACCCCCTCCTTCGTGCCTGTGGTTTCTTCCTGTGCAGGGGATACTCTGGACGACCTGCTGGAAGTGTGCAGCACCGAGCTCACCTCCACCTTTGGCGCTGCCCCACCCCCTGTGGTGGAGGCGTCCAGCCCTGCACCCACCACACATACCCTTCCACCTCCTGTCCCTGCGGTGCCTGGTCCTTCCCCACATGATGCCCCCCCCCAGTCGACGAACCTGAGGGTTCTAATGTGCAGGCAAGCTAGGGGAGCCATGTGCCCATGTGTCCCCCCAAGGACTTCTATTCTGGACTGGCCATTGGCCTTTGTATATAGTGTTGTTGATACAATTTTTATCTTATGCTGATAAAAGCATTTTCTTTTGACTTTGCACACTATTGCATTTCAGGTATTGATGTTGGTGCTGATGCTCCAGGAGTTGGGGTTGTGGTAATGTGTTATGTTTCAGGCAAAGGTTCGAGTCTGATGGTCAGGAGGTGGGCCATGGGATCTGCGTGCCATCACAAGGTCTCTGCAAAGGATCTTTGGTTGTGTGTGTTATTTGTTTTTTGAGACTTTGTACCAAGGTGTGTCCCTTCCTCCGTGGCACCTGACATCTTCCCTGCAGAGACTTGCACAATTCTTGTGCTGACCTGTGTATACATTCCCTTTGTTGGTGATGGATCCCTTCAACTATGGCCATGCCTGCTCAGCAATGTCTCCAGCTGCATCGTCTGTGCCATCCTTGCTAGTCGCTGTACTTGTGTATTGAGTATGTTGACATGCCTTCAGGGAGTAATTCTCCCTTTTCCGCACTATGCATGTGTGTAATCCCAGCCTAGCACACATATGGTACTTGTTCTGCAGGGTATTTGGGCACCTGACTGACAATTGTGGGCATTGTACCTGTGGGAACTCCTCCCTATTCCTTCCATGAGAGACAACATCTTGGTGGCTGTCCCAGCACCTGTACATTCCTATCAGTCCTGGGATGTGTGTGACAGTGTGTGTTCCCTTTGGCTCTCTTAGTTTAGTAGGCATTGGCATGACTATACAGTCTTGTGGCATGATCTCTGTGTGTATTGTGCTGCATCTGCCAGGGGTGGGTATGCATGTGTCATTTGTCCTCACATCCACATGTGGTGTGTCATGCAGTGAGGGAAAGACATCCATCCTCATGGGAGTGGGACACTGCTGTCAGTGATGTGTTGTTATGGCACTTCCGACATAGTTGCAAATTAGGGATGCGTACATTCACCCATGGAGTTGTGGTCATCTGATAATGATGTACACACCCCATGTCTGTGTCCACTGCTGGGAGTGATAGGCACCCACCCCTCACATGTCTCGGTCCACTGCTGGGAGTGATAGGCACCCACCCCTCACATGTCTCTGTCCACTGCTGGGAGTCCTCTGCACCCACCCCTCACATGTCTCTGTCCACTGATGGGAGTACTCTGCATCCACCACCATGTCTCTATCCACTGCTGGGAGTCCTCTGCACCCACGCCCATGTCTCTGTCCACTGCTGGGAGTCCTCTGCACCCACCCCTCACATGTCTCTGTCCGCTGATGGGAGTACTCTGCATCCACCACCATGTCTCTATCCACTGCTGGGAGTCCTCTGCACCCACGCCCATGTCTCTGTCCACTGCTGGGAGTCCTCTGCACCCACCCCTCACATGTCTCTGTCCACTGCTGGGAGTCCTCTGCACCCACCCCTCACAAGTCTCTGTCCACTGCTGGGAGTGATAGGCACCCACCCCTCACATGTCTCTGTCCACTGCTGGGAGTGATAGGCACCCACCCCTCACATGTCTCTGTCCACTGCTGGGAGTGATAGGCACCCACCCCTCACATGTCTCTGTCCACTGCTGGGAGTCCTCTGAACCCACCCCTCACATGGCTCTGTCCACTGCTGGGAGTGATAGGCACCCACCCCTCACATGTCTCTGTCCACTGATGGGAGTACTCTGCATCCACCCCCATGTCTCTGTCCACTGCTGGGAGTCCTCTGCACCCACCCCCATGTCTCTGTCCACTGCTGGGAGTCCTCTGCACCCACCCCCATGTCTCTATCCACTGCTGGGAGTCCTCTGCACCCACCCCTCACATGTCTATGTCCACTGCTGGGAGTCCTCTGTACCCACCCCATGTCTCTGTCCACTGCTGGGAGTCCTCTGCACCCACCCCCATGTCTCTGTCCACTACTGGGAGTCCTCTGCACCCACCCCCATGTCTCTATCCACTGCTGGGAGTCCTCTGCACCCACCCCTCACATGTCTCTGTCCACTGCTGGGAGTCCTCTGCACCCACCCCCATGTCTCTGTCCACTGCTGGGAGTCCTCTGCACCCACCACTCACATGTCTCTGTCCACTGCTGGGAGGGATAGGCACCCACCCCTCACATGTCTCTGTCCACTGCTGGGAGTCCTCTGCACCCACCCCTCACATGTCTCTGTCCACTGCTGGGAGTGATAGGCACCCACCCCTCACATGTCTCTGCCCACTGCTGGGAGTCCTCAGCACCCACCCCCATGTCTCTGTCCACTTCTGGGAGTCCTCTGCACCCAACCCTCACATGTCTCTGTCCAAGGCTGGGAGTGATAGGCACCCACTCCTCACATGTCTCTGTCCACTGCTGGGAGTCCTCTGCACCCACCCTATGTCTCTGTCCACTGCTGGGAGTCCTCTGCACCCACACCTTACATGTCTTTGTCCACTGCTGGGAATCCTAGGCAGCCACGCACCCTTGGTGCAGTACACTGCTGTCCTGGCCATACACCCCCCCCCCAATGTTCTGGTTATATGCTGCACCAGGCTCTAAACCAACATTCGTGGCGTGAATACGCCTTGTCTCACAATTGTACTGGTGCCCTAGGGGTACAGGTGATGCGGTCCGTACCCGCGCATTCATAGGTTGGGTACGGTCCGTACCACGTTTACCCCTACATCACCACTGGAATGGTGGTATGGACCGTACCCATGCTCTGAGGGTATGGGTACGGTCCGTACCACGCGTACCCCTACATCACCACTACAATGGTGGTACGGACCGTACCCACGCTCTGAGGGTGGGTACGGTCTGTACCACCATTGTAGTGGTGATGTAGGGGTATGCGTGGTACAGACCGTACCCACGCTCTGAGGCCGTGGGTACGGTCCGTCCCACCATTGTAGTGGTGTTGTAGGGGTACGTGTGGTACGGACCCGTACCCACGCTCTGAGGCCGTGGGTACGGTCCGTACCACCATTGTGGTAGTGATGTAGGGGTACGCGTCGTACGGACCATACCCACGCTATGAGGGTGTGGGTATGGTCCGTACCACGCGTACCCCTACATCACCACTGCAATGGTGGTACGGACCGTACCCAAGCTCTGAGGGCGTAGGTACGATCCGTACCACGCGTACCCCTACATCACCACTACAATGGTGGTACGGACCGTACCCACGCTGTGAGGGCGTGGGTACGGTCCCTACCACACGTACCCCTACATCACCACTGCAATGGTGGTACAGACCGTACCCACGCTCTGAGGGCGTTTCGAATCCCTTCTTCCTCAGCGGGGAAAATGCTGGGATAAGCCGGAACTACATGCAATCTTCGTCACGCCGCTGAGGAAGAAGGGATTCGAAACGCGTCAGGTGAGTCAAAGCAGCTGACATTAAAGATATCGGCATATGGACTTTGCCCGTACCAATAAATGCTGTAATGCGAACACTGAGGTTCGAGTGCTTCTTAAACTGAGGGGCAACCTTGGAGCTTTGGATATTTATGCGGCCGTTCTCCCGCAAGGAATGCACCACCCTTATATCATGGGGGCCACACGGTGAGATTATTGTCGAGTCTGCATGTGGAACCACAGTGATGGATGAGGATAAAGTCTTTATGCTGAGGCCCATACAGGGCTCGTTATTTTCCAGCAGTAATCACAGTATGCAGCCATTACGGACTGAATACGGCACTACTATTCCCAGCATGCACGGCACAGTTCTATTGAGACGGCCCATCTGGGGGAGTGCTATTGGTTTTAAAATGCTGGGATAAGCCGGAACTACATACAATCTTCGCCACGCCGCTGAGGAAGAAGGGATTCGAAATGCGTCAGGCGTGTCAAAGCAGCTGACATTAAAGATATCGGCATATGGACTTTTCCCATACCAATAAATGCTGTAATGCGAACACTGAGGTTCGAGTGCTTCTTAAACTGAGGGGCAACCTTGGAGCTTTGGATATTTATGCGGCCATCCTGCCGCAAAGAATGCCCAACCCCTATATCATGGGGGCCACACGGTGAGATTATTGTCGAGCCTGCATGTGGAACCACAGTGATGGATGAGGATAAAGTCTTTATGCTGAGGCCCATACAGGGCTCGCTATTTTACAGCTCTAATCACAGTATGTAGCCATTACGGACTGCATGCGGCACTACTATTCCCAGCATGCACGGCACAGTTCTATTGGGACAGCCCATCTGGGGGCATGCTATTGGTTTTAAAATGCTGGGATAAGCCGGAACTACATACAATCTTCGTCATGCCGCTGAGGAAGAAGTGATTCGAAACGCGTTAGGCGTGTCATAGCAGCTGACATTAAAGATATAGGCATATGGACTTTGCCCGTACCAATAAATGCTGTAATGCGAACAATGAGGTTCGACTGCTTCTTAAACTGAGAGGCAACCTTGGAGCTTTGCATATATAAATATTTATATATATTTGTAAATTTTTGTATAGTTTTAAAATTAGATACAAAAATTAATAGTTTAATAATTGTTTTAAAGTTAATATATATATTAATTATTATGTATGCTTTTTAAACTTTTTTTAATTAAGATTATTTGCTAAAATTTATATTAAATCTACTTTATTTTTATATTAATTCTATTATTTAACATATTTAATATTTTATTATTATATATATATATATGTATATATATCTATATATAAAATCGATATTTTGTACAAATATATTTTTTACATCAATATTTTTTTTGATATTTTAGTATTCTATATTTTTTCATCTATATTTTTTACGTCAAAATTGTTTACATCGATATTCTGTCAGTGAACCCTTTAAAATAATAAACAAATTCAATAAATATCAAACAAAGAACATTTCATTCAATAAATTCAAAGGTTCATTTAAAAAAACTCTTACAATTTTAAAAATGTTTTCAATATAAACACTTCCCACTAACTACCCTAAAAAATAAACATTGACAAACCATTAAAATTGATTAAAGAAATAAATACCATTAACGAATCAAAAATAATTAATATTCCATTAAAAAGTAAGCAAAACAACACAGGGTGTGGCCTATTGATCCATCATGGTGGACGCGTGCTAGGCGAGCTCCGCTCAGCTTTTAGCAATCATTCTGCATTTATCCTGCTTCTCCATTCGAAATCGGGGATCGAAATGCGCCTTGTGCATGCCGTGGGAGGGGGCTACCTTTTGAGCCCCATATCGTGATTAGAGGGCCGATTTGGAGGCTGAGGTGGCGGTGGCTCATGTCGTTGCCTGCTTCGCGGCGGAGCTGAGGCGGGGCCTCGTAGATGCCAGCTGCGGCAGCGAGCACTGCGTGTGGCTGCTCCGAGGCTTCCAGGAGTGGGAAAAGACGCTTGTGGAGTGCCTGACCGGGACGCTTGGCCATGCTGGGGGCCGCGGGCAGTGGAGGCTGTCTGGGCACGTTTCTCGACACCTGGTGAGTGGTGTTGCTTAAATGGTGCTTAAAGACCTTAATGCACTCAAAGACAAAAAACAATTTATTCCATTTAACATAACTCTCCAAGAAAAGAAGGCCATTGAAACTTTGAAGAATAACAACTCTCTTATCATTAAATTAGCAGACAAGGGTGGCGGCATTGTCTTACAAGAGTTAGATTCCTACAAAGCCGAGATATTTTGTCAACTCCAAAACACAGACCACTATTGTGGGCTTCCTAGGGACCCCACTAAGGAATTACAAGGCCTTATACTCCAAATTACCACTGAAGCTAAAGATGACGGCTTCCTTAGCCAGAAAGAATTCCAATTCCTCAATGCAAAATCACCCAGATTACCAGTTATTTACACATTACCCAAAATTCATAAACACCAGACTACTCCACCTGGCCGCCCAATAGTTTCCGGATGTGGCTCCATATTGGAACCATTAGGCCAATATGTCAACTTTTTCATTAAGGACTTTGTACCCAAACCCAGTGCTACATCAGGGATAGCATGGATATGATTAATATGGTTGAACATCATCCCTTCAATGCTACTGAGGATTTGCTCTGCACTCTGGATGTGGAATCACTTTATACTAATATCCCACAGGTTTTTGCTCTCACAGTGATTCAACAGACTCTTGACTTAAGACCTAGACCACATGCAGTCCCCACATTATTTCTTTTGAAATTACTTGAACTATGTCTTACCAGAAACTTTTTCAGCTTTGATGATGGATTCTTCCAGCAGGTGAAAGGCACTTCGATGGGCGCAATTTTTGCCCCGAACTTGGCCATTCTCTGTATGGATTTTTTGGAAACCACCATCATTTTGTCACCCACTAACCCCTTTTACTCTGGGGTTAAATTATAACGCCGATATATCGACGACGTCTTCCTAATCTGGCATAACAATGAGGTCACGCTGAATAATTTTTTACATTGGCTTAACAATAACTGCTTAGGTCTTCAGTTCACACTCTCTATTGATTCTTCTGCATTCCTTTTCTTGATCTCACCATATACCACTCCAATGGTGAACTCCTCACCAAACTCTACAGAAAACCAACTGAACGCAACACACTATTGAGATATGAGAGTAACCACCCCAGGGCTCTGAGGGATTCTCTACCTTATTCTCAATTCTTGCGAATCAGACGCAATTGTTTCTCTAAGGAAGATTACTTCCTAGAGGCATCTGTCCTCTCAGATAAACTAAAAACCAGCGGCTACCCAAAGCGCCTTGTTCGCAATGCCCAGAAACGCGCTTGGTATTGTCCCAGAGAAGTCTTGCTCTCACCCAAACCCAAATAAGACATGAAAAGAATAGTTTGGGTAACCACCTTCTCTGTAATTTCCAATCCCATTCGCAAATCTATCCTTAAACATTGGCCCACATTAAATGTTGGTACGCTTAATCTAGAACGGCCAATGTTTGCCTTTCGAAAGAATCGCAATTTGAAAGACCACCTAGTGAGAGCTGCTATCCCCAAAACAGCACCCCCACTTACACTGAATGCACATTGGGGTTTGACACCTTTGACTGGGCACGCAAAATGTGGTAACTGCAATATGTGCGAATGTACATGGAAGGCAAAACTTTTTCTTTTGACAACATTGTTATTAAGTCTAATGGTTTTTCTAATTGTAACACATGCAACGTAATTTATTTGATTCAATGCCCCAGTAATAAGAACTACATTGGCCAGACCACTCAGAAAATCAAAACAAGAATTGGACAACACCGAAGTAGGATCCGATGCAACGTCCTAAATGCGCCACTGGTCGAACATTTTAACCTTGCCGGCCACCAGGATAACGAGATCAAGTGGACAGTATTAAGAACCATCAAGTTGCCACCGAGAGGCGCTGACTTGGCACAAATCCTTAACAAAGAGGAGTTGAAGCTCATTATTCGTTTGGACACAATACGCAGTGGCCTCAACAGAAATTAGGATTGGATTACCTTAATTTGAAATTTGGAACAATTGTCCTGTGACCATATAACCTGCTCAAGTACTATTTAATTGCTACATGTGTTTCGTGTAGTTCTACTGCAATTCCATCGTAAAGGTTTTTAATTCTGTACTATTTCTTGCTGATATAATCTTCTATTATCACTGTCCTTGTTTGGTTTCACCCCTACTGACCCAACATGGCCGCCACACAATCCCACACCTTGCTGACGAATTAGCTCACTGCACGTTGAGAACACGTCGCAATCGTGCCTCATCACGTGTCCAAACACTGTTGCTTTAACCAGGCTTTCGCGGGCTTCACTTCACCAGCGATCGCGCTAGTCACCGGCACTTAGGTAAGTCTCTGCCTCGTTCTGCTTCGTCTTCTCCCGCTCAGGCTCTCCAATCCGATCCTCATCGCCTCTTTTTTCCTTTTTTCCCCCATTTCCCCCCCCCCCCTTAGGCAAACCCTTGGATCGACAAGCTGCCTTCCTCCCACACGGACGCCTAGATTCCTCTCATCGGCGCCGTATCTCGCCACCAACTCTGCCCCAATTCCGCAGTTTGGTTACTATCCCGTACTGATCGGTGAGTTACAGGCAATCGTTTCCCTTTTCCGCAACCCTCCCATCACATCTCGCCATTCCCTGTAATAATTACCCTTCTTTCTTCATAAGCCCCAACGAACGGAAACCTTCGGAATTCTACTTATTCTCCAATTACCGTAGTTGGTTACTACATCGAACTCCTCGGTGAGTCCTTACCCCATGTTCCTTACCTCTCCACCCTATCTCCCCACCCCCTTCTAAACACTTCCATTCCATCCTTAGAAGCCATTCCACCCGGTATCCTCCGGTTCTTCTACGTTGAACCCTTCGCGGCCAGCCCCTTGCAACGAGGGGTTAGTATCAGCTAGCGCACCCGTCTTAATTTTAATCATCACCCCAACCTTAAACAACCACCCACCATCTACCCACTCTAGTATTCCCGCTCGGCACCTTCACCATACGGCCATTAATTTTAACATCTACGTGTCTTCATCACACGCTACGTTACCGTCTTTCACCTTTTTTCACCTTACTCACTCATTAGAACGCATCATGCGATCCTCACTCTGGTTGGTTTCCATAATTATCATGCCATGTGAATTTAGGATTCGCTGCCTTCTCCTGGTTCCTGCCCAGGCTGTGTTATTCTTTAATGGAATTTCCCTTTTGATATGACCTGCACCACTAGATTTGGCACTATTAAGTAGACTGTGTGGTACATTGTTTCCTATCTGTGATGAGATTGTAATGTTTTTTCCTTCCTGCCTCCTCTCTCGCTTTCTCCATTTTTTACAGGCAGTGCGCTCTCAGGCTTGTCATTTAATTTAGTCCTGATGATGATCTATATATTCCTTAAATAGATCGAAACGTCGTCGACCTGTTGAACAGCATGCATGTTAAACACATGAGTTAAAAATTGTGCATGACTGTTCACCGTCTTACAAGCTTGCCCCTTCACTTTCTATCGGCGATAAGCTTGTTTGTTTAGCCTGAAAAATGTCTTTTAGATTGTGATTGTCTTCAATTGTTTTGTTTGTTGAAGGACACAGGACTGTGTCCCACTCTAATTTGTTGGCTGTATATTCATTCATTACGTTTATTATTAAATCTATATGTCCGGCTGGACATTTCATACTAATATAGAGCCGATTCTGGTCTATATTTATTGTTCATACACTGAATTGTTTTTGAAGGACCATTGTTTATCGAAATAGTAAGCACCCTAGGTCCTTCTCACCTTACGGGTTCCCCCTTCTTCATAATTAATATAGTAAGCACATTCGCTGGATTGTAAGGGATGTTCTCCCTATTCCCCTCAATTTGAGTGGGCCTTTCCCTGTTCTTCCCCTTCTCCACTACACTGTTACCACATACTTAATATGTCAGACCATGCACCTTTATACTCAGATGAATATATTAAAAAGATCTGCGAAGGGCCCTCATTATTCACAGACCCTATTGATAACCCAGCCAGCTTAAATACTTCTCTGTCAGAACAATTAGAGAAGTGCAAGAAGAAGCAGATCCATCTCCAACTCATGGTTCGGATGCTAACGGAATACCTCAAAGCCGATATAATCCCAGTAGGTCTCCAGGTCAGGAATATTCCGGGAATCTTTACAGATAACCCAAAATATATTAACAACTTCAGCTACATCGGCCCAACGTGCTCAAGACATTGGTTAGTCTTGGGCATTGACATAGCAACAGAAACACTGCTAATACTTAACGAGCAGCTACTAGATATTGAGAAACAGATTAAGGAATCCAGTTTGATTACTGAAGGCAAGAAATTGATTGACTTAGTACAGAAAACTGTGGATGATTTCCAGAGAATTGAACAAAATAAAAAGTCTCTCAAAGTAAAAAAGGACATTAAAGCATATTCTGTTGAACATACTTATCCTTACTTACAAAAAGACTTCTACACTAATAGGACATACACGAATCCCCAAAACAGTAGACCCTGGGGTCGTTTCAACAAACGCAATACCTTAGTTGGCTTTTCAGACACTTCAGTGGAATCTTCCGATAATTCAGACTCTGGTGAAGGACCTAGCACTTCATCCAGGAACCAGAATTTTTTAGGGAGAGGCCAAACAGAACAACGAAAACGGGGACGAGTCAAACGGGCACAGCGATGGTACAATCCACCAGGGGAACGTCAGACCTGACAGAAATGTTACCAATGGTAAACCCTGTCGCCAATACTGCTCGTGAATTAAGCACCATCCCCATTTTCAATTTATCATCACACAACCTAGCTGACTCAGAATTATCCCTGCTTAGTAAAGGGCTTTCATTCGTCCCCACTACTCATCCCAACTTTCTTGAACTACATGCTGAATTACTCAGATTTTTTAGACGCCTTCGTCTTCATGCTTATTTTCTGAATAACCCCACACCTAACTCTACTTCAAACACACCGTTTCGCCCACCTTCCACCTTTTCCCCAACGGCAAACATGTTACCGGGGGAAATCATCACTTTTGAAAAAATGGTGCTTAAAGACCTTAATGCACTCAAAGACAAAAAACAATGTATTCCATTTAACATAACTCTCCAAGAAAAGAAGGCTATTGAAACTTTGAAGAATAACAACTCTCTTATCATTAAATCAGCAGACAAGGGTGGCGGCATTGTCTTACAAGAGTTAGATTCCTACAAAGCCGAGATATTTCGTCAACTCCAAAACACAGACCACTATTGTAGGCTTCCTAGGGACCCCACTAAGGAATTACAAGGCCTTATACTCCAAATTACCACTGAAGCTAAAGATGACGGCTTCCTTAGCCAGAAAGAATTCCAATTCCTCAATGCAAAATCACCCAGATTACCAGTTATTTACACATTACCCAAAATTCATAAACACCAGACTACTCCACCTGGCCGCCCAATAGTTTCCGGATGTGGCTCCATATTGGAACCATTAGGCCAATATGTCAACTTTTTCATTAAGGACTTTGTACCCAAAACCCAGAGCTACATCAGGGATAGCATGGATATGATTAATATGGTTGAACATCATCCCTTCAACACTACTGAGGATTTGCTCTGCACTCTGGATGTGGAATCACTTTATACTAATATCCCACAGGTTTTTGCTCTCACAGTGATTCAACAGACTCTTGACTTAAGACCTAGACCACATGCAGTCCCCACATTATTTCTTTTGAAATTACTTGAACTATATCTTACCAGAAACTTTTTCAGCTTTGATGTTGGATTCTTCCAGCAGGTGAAAGGCACTTCGATGGGCGCAATCTTTGCCCCGAACTTGGCCATTCTCTGTATGGATTTTTTGGAAACCACCATCATTTTGTCACCCACTAACCCCTTTTACTCTGGGGTTAAATTATGGTGCCGATATATCGACGACGTTTTCCTAATCTGGCATAACAATGAGGACACGCTGAATAATTTTTTACATTGGCTTAACAATAACTGCTTAGGTCTTCAGTTCACACTCTCTATTGATTCTTCTGCCATTCCTTTTCTTGATCTCACCATATACCACTCCAATGGTGAACTCCTCACCAAACTCTACAGAAAACCAACTGAACGCAACACACTATTGAGATATGAGAGTAACCACCCCATGGCTCTGAGGGATTCTCTACCTTATTCTCAATTCTTGCGAATCAGACGCAATTGTTTCTCTAAGGAAGATTACTTCCTAGAGGCATCTGTCCTCTCAGATAAACTAAAAACCAGCGGCTACCCAAAGCGCCTTGTTCGCAATGCCCAGAAACGCGCTTGGTATTGTCCCAGAGAAGTCTTGCTCTCACCCAAACCCAAAAAAGACATGAAAAGAATAGTTTGCGTAACCACCTTCTCTGTAATTTCCAACCCCATTCGCAAATCTATCCTTAGACACTGGCCCACATTAAATGTTGGTACGCTTAATCTAGAACGGCCAATGTTTGCCTTTCGAAAGAATCGCAATTTGAAAGACCACCTAGTGAGAGCTGCTATCCCCAAAACAGCACCCCCACTTACACTGAATGCAAATTGGGGTTTGACACCTTTGACTGGGCATGCAAAATGTGGCAACTGCAATATGTGCGAATGTACAATGGAAGGCAAAACGTTTTCTTTTGACAACATTGTTATTAAGTCTAATAGTTTTTCTAATTGTAACACATGCAACGTAATTTATTTGATTCAATGCCCCTGTAATAAGAACTACATTGGCCAGACCACTCAGAAAATCAAAACAAGAATTGGACAACACCGAAGTAGGATCCGATGCAACGTCCTAAATGCGCCACTGGTCGAACATTTTAACCTTGCCGGCCACCAGGATAACAAGATCAAGTAGACAGTATTAAGAACCATCAAGTTGCCACCGAGAGGCACTGACTTGGCACAAATCCTTAACAATGAGGAGTTGAAGCTCATTATTCGTTTGGACACAATACTCAATGGCCTCAACAGAAATGAGGATTGGATGACCTTAATTTGAAATTTGGAACAATTGTCCTGTGACCATATAACCTGCTCAAGTACTATTTAATTGCTACATGTGTTTCGTGTAGTTCTACTGCAATTCCATCGTAAAGGTTTTTAATTCTGTACTATTTCTTGCTGATATAATCTTCTATTATCACTGTCCTTGTTTGGTTTCACCCCTACTGACCCAACATGGCCGCCACACAATTCCACACCTTGCTGACAAATTAGCTCACTGCACGTTGAGAACACGTCGCAATCGTGCCTCATCACGTGTCCAAACACTGTTGCTTTAACCAGGCTTTCGCGGGCTTCACTTCACCAGCGATCGCGCTAGTCACCGGCACTTAGGTAAGTCTCTGCCTCGTTCTGCTCCAGTCCTCTCCCGCTCAGGTTCTCCAATCCGATCCTCATCGCCTCTTTTTTCCTTTTTTCCCCCCATTTCCCCCCTCTTAGGCAAACCCTTGGATCGACAAGCTGCCTTCCTCCCACATGGACACCTAGATCCCTCTCATCGGCGCCGTCTCTCGCCACCAACTCTGCCCCAATTCCGCAGTTTCGTTACTATCCCGTACTGATCGGTGAGTTACAGGCAATTGTCCCCCTTTTCCGAAACCCTCCCATCACATCTCGCCATTCCCTGTAATAATTACCCTTCTTTCCTCAGAAGCCCCAACGAACGGAAACCTTCGGAATTCTACTTATTCTCCAATTACCGTAGTTGGTTACTACATCGAACTCCTCTGTGAGTCCTTACCCCATGTTCCTTACCTCTCCACCCTATCTCCCCATCCCCTTCTAAACACTTCCATTCCTTCCTTAGAAGCCATTCCACCCGGTATCCTCCGGTTCTTCTACGTTGAACCCTTCGCGGCCAGCCCCTTGCAACGCGGGGTTAGTATCAGGTAGCGCACCCGTCTTAATTTTAATCATCGCCCCAACCTTAAATAACCACCCACCATCTATCCACTCTGGTATTCCCGCTCGGCACCTTCACCATACGGCCATTAATTTTAACATCTATGTGTCTTCATCGCACGCTACGTTACCGTCTTTCACCTTTGTTCACCTTACTCACTCATTAGAATGCATCATGCGATCCTCACTCTGGTTGGTTTCCATAATTATCATGCCATGTGATTTTAGGATTGGCTGCCTTCTCCTGGTTCCTGCCCAGGCTGTGTTATTCTTTAATGGAATTTCCCTTCTGATATGACCTGCACCACTAGATTTGGCACTATTAAGTAGACTGTGTGGTACATTGTTTCCGATCTGTGTTGAGATTTTAATGTTTTTTCCTTCCTGCCTCCTCTCTCGCTTTCTCCATTTTTTACAGGCAGTGCACTCTCAGGCTTGTCATTTAATTTAGTCCTGATGATGATCTATATATTCCTTAAATAGATCGAAACGTCGTCGACCTGTTGAACAGCGTGCATGTTAAATACATGAGTTAAAAATTGTGCATGACTGTTAACCATCTTACAAGCTTGCCCCTTCACTTTCTATCGGCGATAAGCTTGTTTGTTTAGCCTGAAAAATGTCTTTTAAATTTTGATTGTCTTTAATTGTTTTGTTTGTTGAAGGACACAGGACTGTGTCTTACTCTAATTTGTCGGCTGTATATTCATTCATTATGTTTATTATTAAATCTATATGTCCGGCTGGACATTTCATACTAATATAGAGCCGATTCTGGTCTATATTTATTGTTCATACACTGAATTGTTTTTGAAGGACCATTGTTTATCGAAATAGTAAGCACCCTAGGTCCTTCTCACCTTACGGGTTCCCCCTTCTTCATAATTAATATAGTAAGCACAATCGCTGGATTGTAAGGGATGTTCTCCCTATTCCCCTCAATTTGAGTGGGCCTTTCCCTGTTCTTCCCCTTCTCCACTACACTGTTACCACATACTTAATATGTCAGACCATGCACCTTTATACTCAGATGAATATATTAAAAAGATCTGCGAAGGGCCCTCATTATTCACAGACCCTATTGATAACCCAGCCAGCTTAAATACTTCTCTGTCAGAACAATTAGAGAAGTGCAAGAAGAAGCAGATCCATCTCCAACTCATGGTTCGGATGCTAACGGAATACCTCAAAGCCGATATAATCCCAGTAGGTCTCCAGGTCAGGAATATTTCGGGAATCTTCACAGATAACCCAAAATATATTAACAACTTCAGCTACATCGGCCCAACGTGCTCAAGACATTGGTTAGTCTTGGGCATTGACATAGCAACAGAAACACTGCTAATACTTAACGAGCAGCTACTAGATATTGAGAAACAGATTAAGGAATCCAGTTTGATTACTGAAGGCAAGAAATTGATTGACTTAGTACAGAAAACTGTGGATGATTTCCAGAGAATTGAACAAAATAAAAAGTCTCTCAAAGTAAAAAAGGACATTAAAGCATATTCTGTTGAACATACTTATCCTTACTTACAAAAAGACTTCTACACTAATAGGACATACACGAATCCCCAAAACAGTAGACCCTGGGGTCGTTTCAACAAACGCAATACCTTAGTTGGCTTTTCAGACACTTCAGTGGAATCTTCCGATAATTCAGACTCTGGTGAAGGACCTAGCACTTCATCCAGGAACCAGAATTTTTTAGGGAGAGGCCAAACAGAACAACGAAAACGGGGACGAGTCAAACGGGCACAGCGATGGTACAATCCACCAGGGGAACGTCAGACCTGACAGAAATGTTACCAATGGTAAACCCTGTCGCCAATACTGCTCGTGAATTAAGCACCATCCCCATTTTCAATTTATCATCACACAACCTAGCTGACTCAGAATTATGCCTGCTTAGTAAAGGGCTTTCATTCGTCCCCACTACTCATCCCAACTTTCTTGAACTACATGCTGAATTACTCAGATTTTTTAGACGCCTTCGTCTTCATGCTTATTTTCTGAATAACCCCACACCTAACTCTACTTCAAACACACCGTTTCGCCCACCTTCCACCTTTTCCCCAACGGCAAACATGTTACCGGGGGAAATCATCACTTTTGAAAAAATGGTGCTTAAAGACCTTAATGCACTCAAAGACAAAAAACAATGTATTCCATTTAACATAACTCTCCAAGAAAAGAAGGCTATTGAAACTTTGAAGAATAACAACTCTCTTATCATTAAATCAGCAGACAAGGGTGGCGGCATTGTCTTACAAGAGTTAGATTCCTACAAAGCCGAGATATTTCGTCAACTCCAAAACACAGACCACTATTGTAGGCTTCCTAGGGACCCCACTAAGGAATTACAAGGCCTTATACTCCAAATTACCACTGAAGCTAAAGATGACGGCTTCCTTAGCCAGAAAGAATTCCAATTCCTCAATGCAAAATCACCCAGATTACCAGTTATTTACACATTACCCAAAATTCATAAACACCAGACTACTCCACCTGGCCGCCCAATAGTTTCCGGATGTGGCTCCATATTGGAACCATTAGGCCAATATGTCAACTTTTTCATTAAGGACTTTGTACCCAAAACCCAGAGCTACATCAGGGATAGCATGGATATGATTAATATGGTTGAACATCATCCCTTCAACACTACTGAGGATTTGCTCTGCACTCTGGATGTGGAATCACTTTATACTAATATCCCACAGGTTTTTGCTCTCACAGTGATTCAACAGACTCTTGACTTAAGACCTAGACCACATGCAGTCCCCACATTATTTCTTTTGAAATTACTTGAACTATGTCTTACCAGAAACTTTTTCAGCTTTGATGTTGGATTCTTCCAGCAGGTGAAAGGCACTTCGATGGGCGCAATCTTTGCCCCGAACTTGGCCATTCTCTGTATGGATTTTTTGGAAACCACCATCATTTTGTCACCCACTAACCCCTTTTACTCTGGGGTTAAATTATGGTGCCGATATATCGACGACGTTTTCCTAATCTGGCATAACAATGAGGACACGCTGAATAATTTTTTACATTGGCTTAACAATAACTGCTTAGGTCTTCAGTTCACACTCTCTATTGATTCTTCTGCCATTCCTTTTCTTGATCTCACCATATACCACTCCAATGGTGAACTCCTCACCAAACTCTACAGAAAACCAACTGAACGCAACACACTATTGAGATATGAGAGTAACCACCCCATGGCTCTGAGGGATTCTCTACCTTATTCTCAATTCTTGCGAATCAGACGCAATTGTTTCTCTAAGGAAGATTACTTCCTAGAGGCATCTGTCCTCTCAGATAAACTAAAAACCAGCGGCTACCCAAAGCGCCTTGTTCGCAATGCCCAGAAACGCGCTTGGTATTGTCCCAGAGAAGTCTTGCTCTCACCCAAACCCAAAAAAGACATGAAAAGAATAGTTTGCGTAACCACCTTCTCTGTAATTTCCAACCCCATTCGCAAATCTATCCTTAGACACTGGCCCACATTAAATGTTGGTACGCTTAATCTAGAACGGCCAATGTTTGCCTTTCGAAAGAATCGCAATTTGAAAGACCACCTAGTGAGAGCTGCTATCCCCAAAACAGCACCCCCACTTACACTGAATGCAAATTGGGGTTTGACACCTTTGACTGGGCATGCAAAATGTGGCAACTGCAATATGTGCGAATGTACAATGGAAGGCAAAACGTTTTCTTTTGACAACATTGTTATTAAGTCTAATAGTTTTTCTAATTGTAACACATGCAACGTAATTTATTTGATTCAATGCCCCTGTAATAAGAACTACATTGGCCAGACCACTCAGAAAATCAAAACAAGAATTGGACAACACCGAAGTAGGATCCGATGCAACGTCCTAAATGCGCCACTGGTCGAACATTTTAACCTTGCCGGCCACCAGGATAACAAGATCAAGTAGACAGTATTAAGAACCATCAAGTTGCCACCGAGAGGCACTGACTTGGCACAAATCCTTAACAATGAGGAGTTGAAGCTCATTATTCGTTTGGACACAATACTCAATGGCCTCAACAGAAATGAGGATTGGATGACCTTAATTTGAAATTTGGAACAATTGTCCTGTGACCATATAACCTGCTCAAGTACTATTTAATTGCTACATGTGTTTCGTGTAGTTCTACTGCAATTCCATCGTAAAGGTTTTTAATTCTGTACTATTTCTTGCTGATATAATCTTCTATTATCACTGTCCTTGTTTGGTTTCACCCCTACTGACCCAACATGGCCGCCACACAATTCCACACCTTGCTGACAAATTAGCTCACTGCACGTTGAGAACACGTCGCAATCGTGCCTCATCACGTGTCCAAACACTGTTGCTTTAACCAGGCTTTCGCGGGCTTCACTTCACCAGCGATCGCGCTAGTCACCGGCACTTAGGTAAGTCTCTGCCTCGTTCTGCTCCAGTCCTCTCCCGCTCAGGTTCTCCAATCCGATCCTCATCGCCTCTTTTTTCCTTTTTTCCCCCCATTTCCCCCCTCTTAGGCAAACCCTTGGATCGACAAGCTGCCTTCCTCCCACATGGACACCTAGATCCCTCTCATCGGCGCCGTCTCTCGCCACCAACTCTGCCCCAATTCCGCAGATTGGTTACTATCCCGTACTGATCGGTGAGTTACAGGCAATTGTCCCCCTTTTCCGAAACCCTCCCATCACATCTCGCCATTCCCTGTAATAATTACCCTTCTTTCCTCAGAAGCCCCAACGAACGGAAACCTTCGGAATTCTACTTATTCTCCAATTACCGTAGTTGGTTACTACATCGAACTCCTCTGTGAGTCCTTACCCCATGTTCCTTACCTCTCCACCCTATCTCCCCATCCCCTTCTAAACACTTCCATTCCTTCCTTAGAAGCCATTCCACCCGGTATCCTCCGGTTCTTCTACGTTGAACCCTTCGCGGCCAGCCCCTTGCAGCGCGGGGTTAGTATCAGGTAGCGCACCCGTCTTAATTTTAATCATCGCCCCAACCTTAAATAACCACCCACCATCTATCCACTCTGGTATTCCCGCTCGGCACCTTCACCATACGGCCATTAATTTTAACATCTATGTGTCTTCATCGCACGCTACGTTACCGTCTTTCACCTTTGTTCACCTTACTCACTCATTAGAATGCATCATGCGATCCTCACTCTGGTTGGTTTCCATAATTATCATGCCATGTGATTTTAGGATTGGCTGCCTTCTCCTGGTTCCTGCCCAGGCTGTGTTATTCTTTAATGGAATTTCCCTTCTGATATGACCTGCACCACTAGATTTGGCACTATTAAGTAGACTGTGTGGTACATTGTTTCCGATCTGTGTTGAGATTTTAATGTTTTTTCCTTCCTGCCTCCTCTCTCGCTTTCTCCATTTTTTACAGGCAGTGCACTCTCAGGCTTGTCATTTAATTTAGTCCTGATGATGATCTATATATTCCTTAAATAGATCGAAACGTCGTCGACCTGTTGAACAGCGTGCATGTTAAACACATGAGTTAAAAATTGTGCATGACTGTTAACCATCTTACAAGCTTGCCCCTTCACTTTCTATCGGCGATAAGCTTGTTTGTTTAGCCTGAAAAATTTCTTTTAAATTTTGATTGTCTTTAATTGTTTTGTTTGTTGAAGGACACAGGACTGTGTCTTACTCTAATTTGTCGGCTGTATATTCATTCATTATGTTTATTATTAAATCTATATGTCCGGCTGGACATTTCATACTAATATAGAGCCGATTCTGGTCTATATTTATTGTTCATACACTGAATTGTTTTTGACGGACCAATTGTTTTTCGAAATAGTAAGCACCCTAGGTCCTTCTTACCTTACGGGTTCCCCCTTGTTCATAATTAATAATGTAATCACAGTATGCAGCCATTACGGACTGCATGCGGCACTACTATTCCCAGCATGCACGGCACAGTTCTATTGGGACAGCCCATCTGGGGGCATGCTATTGGTTTTAAAATGCTGGGATAAGCCGGAACTACATACAATCTTCGCCACGCCGCTGAGGAAGAAGTGATTCGAAACGCGTCAGGCGTGTCAAAGCAGCTGACATTAAAGATATAGGCATATGGACTTTGGCCATACCAATAAATGCTGTAATGCGAACACTGAGGTTCGAGTGCTTCTTAAACTGAGGGGCAACTTTGGAGCTTTGCATATATAAATAGGAAGGCGTTTTGACTACTAGCCTTTACAGGAAGTCGACTGCTGGGAACAGCATCTTACATGCTAGAAGCCACCACCCATCTAGATTGAAGTGGAGTATCCCCTACGGGGAACTTTTGAGGGCCAAACGTAATTGCAGCTCTGAGGGCAGCTTTGAGAAAGAGCAGGAGATAATGTTGCAAAGGTTCCGGGAGAGGGGTTACCCTGAGGATGTCCTTTTGACTGCTCAGGATAAAGTAGCCAAACAAAAAAGAACCACGCTATTAATCAAGAGACCTGTCTTGGAAGAAAAATGTAACACCATCAGAATGATTACCACATTCAATGTGGCGGCAAAAGCAGTCAACCACACGCTCAGTAAACATTGGCATTTGGTCAGAAGTGACCCAGTGGTGGGTACAAGTGTCAATGTTTATCCTCAAGTTACTTATCGCAAAGCACGTTCCTTACAGGACATGCTGGTAAGAAGCTATTTGGGAGCAAGTAAAAAGCTGACATGGATTCAACAACAAAAAGGCTTTTTCAAATGTGGGAAATGCAAGGCCTGCACTACTAGTAAAAATGTTAAGACTTATCCCTTACCCACAGGGAAGAGTGGTGCCATTAAGAAGTTCATCAACTGTAATTCTGATTTCTATGTGTATGTCATCAGGTGCCCATGCTCCAAATTCTATGTAGGAAGTACGATCTTTCCTGTAAAAAAACGTATTTTGGAGCACCTAAGGGCTATCAGAAATGTTGATTTGAACTACTCAACAGCCAGGCATTGGTTGAAACATCACAGTAAGGATGCTAACTGCTTTTCATTCTTTGGTATTGACAGGGTGCCGGCCAACCCCAGAGGGGGAGATCGTCAAAAACAACTGAGAATCCTGGAGTCACAGTACATTATTCTTCTTGAGTCGAAGAATCCCTTTGGTCTCAATGAAGATGAGGAACTTTATGTACATATTGGATGAACAATTTATGGAAATGTATCCTGATTAGTTAGTTTGGTTGTGTGACTTATTTTACACTCCTAGGACAATGGTGTCCGATCGGTGCCCCCGGTTCTCCTCTGCTACATTCATTTTCTCGTAGTAAACAATTGTTAGTGATTTTGTTTTTCACTCACAAAAAACTTTTATTTGATGGGACCATGTGTTCAATGGTCACATGACCAGTGTTTACTAGAGTGTTCATATGGAAACAATTGCCTGTGAAGAGTATATTTGTTATCTCTCTCAGTTTAGAGCCACTTGGCCCTTTTTTTTGTTATCACTTACACTCTTTTGTTTACGCACTTGCGTTTGTAAACCTTAAGGATTTCGTTCTTCCTCATTTTGAGGGCTTTGAAGTCTTCTGTCTATTACACTGCTCGAACAGCGAGCCACACTTGGTCCATTTTCTATGTTTATTCATGTTTTAAATGGAGGACGAGTGTTATACTTTTTGTGGCCAGTGAAGAAGAGCGTCTGCTCGAAACGCGTAGCCAATAAAACTTTATTGAAATACCGGACTTTGGAGTGCGAGTGTTCCTTTGATCTATTGCGGTGGAATTTTCATCAATATTTACCGGGACCCGAACCCGGGAACTCGCACCGACCCCGAGAGGAGTGGAGCTGACAGTGTCGGGATTCTTTCTACCACATATATAAATATTTATATATATTTGTAAATTTTTGTATCGTTTTAAAATTAGATACAAAAATTAATAGTTTAATAATTGTTTTAAAGTAAATATATATATTAATTATTATGTATGCTTTTTAAACTTTTTTTAATTAAGATTATTTGCTAAACTTTATATTAAATCTACTTTATTTTTATATTAATTCTATTATTTAACATATTTAATATTGTATATATATATATATATGTATATATATCTATATATAAAATCGATATTTTGTACAAATATATTTTTTACATCAATATTTTTTTCGATATTTTAGCATTCTATATTTTTTCATCTATATTTTTTACATCTAAATGTTTTACATCAATATTCTGTTAGTGAACCCTTTAAAATAATAAACGAATTCAATAAATATCAAACAAATAACATTTCATTCAATAAATACAAAGGTTCATTTAAAAAAGTCTTACAATTTTAAAAATGTTTTCAATATAAACACTTCCCACTCTACTACCCTAAAAAATAAACATTGACAAGCCATTAAAATTAATTAAAGAAATAAATACCATTAACGAATCAAAAAATAATTATTATTCCATTAAAAAGTAAGCAAAACAACACAGGGTGTTGCCTAGTGATCCATCATGGTGGACGCGTGCTAGGCGAGCTCTGCTCAGCTTTTAGCAATCATCCTGCATTTATCCTGCTTCTCCATTCGAAATCGGGGATCGAAATGCGCCTTGTGCATGCCGTGGGAGGGGGCTACCTTTTGAGCCCCATATCGTGATTAGAGGGCCGATTTGGAGGCTGCGGTGGCGGTGGCTCATATCAATCAATCAATCAGTCAATCAATCATAGCATTTGTATAGCGCGCTACTCACCCGCTGGGGGAGAGGGGTCCGTTACTGCTCGAAGAGCCAGGTCTTGAGTTGCTTCCTGAAGGAGAGATGGCCCTGGGTCAGCCGAAGGTGGATGGGAAGGGAGTTCCAAGTCTTGGCTGCCAGGTAGGAGAAGGATCTTCCTCCGGCGGTGGCTCTGCAGATGCGTGGTACGGCGGCGAGGGCGAGGCTGGTCGATCGTAGCTGGCGGGTGGGCGTGTAGAAGGTCAGGCGGTTATTGAGGTACATGCCTGCTTCGCGGCGGAGCAGAGGCGGGGCCTCGTAGATGCCAGCTGCGGCAGCGAGCACTGCGTGTGGCTGCTCCGAGGCTTCCAGGAGTGGGAAAAGAAGCTTGTGGAGTGCCTGGCCGGGACGTTTGGCCATGCTGGGGGCTGCGGGCAGTGGAGGCTGTCTGGGCACGTTTCTCGACACCTGGTGAGTGGTGTTGCTGTTCCACCCCCCTTCCCTCTGCCTGTGGGCTTGCCTCCAGCGGCAACATCGGGCCACAGGGAGTGGGCTTTGATAGTGGACTTGTGGGGGCCTTCCAGGACCCGGGCTGGTACAGTGATCGGCGGCCTTCCCTGGGATTGTTACCTGGCACCCGGGAGAGACGGTGCGGTCCCGCCCCTCCTCCTCACTGTGGTTTCACTTCAGCAGCCATATCGGGTCGTGCGAGTCATGGGGGGGCATTTGCCTGCGGATTTGTGGGGGCATTTCTGGACCCAGGCCAATTTGGTGCTTGACGGCCTCCCCCAAGATTGTTATCCGGCAACCGGTGAGCGGCATTGCAGTTCTGCCCCAGCCCCTCACTGAGGTCTCGCCTCGGCAGCCGTTTCAGTTGACACGGGCTGCCAGGAGGGGGCATCTGCCTGCAGACTTTTAGGGGCACTTCTGAACCCAGACGGAGGTGGTTTACCAGAGGCTGTCTGCCGGGGTCCCCTGGAGGAAAAGTGCGGTTGGCGGGATTTCCCCCAGCCTTACAGTGAGGGGCTGTGTGAGCAGTGGCACAGTTGGGCAGGGTGGAATCTTGGGTGCCTTATCTACAGATATTGGCATGGTGCTATGCCACTACAGTGGCGAGGGATTGTCCAGCAGGCCCGTGTCGAGTGGCTCTTGGTTCCGTGCCAATTCCCTTTGGTTGGCGGCCTCGCGTGCTGCAGGGGCGAGGTGCGCTCTTCAGTAGCCTGGCGTGAAGGCTTAAGGGCCTGGGCCTGCGTGGTGAGTGCGGCTTGGTGGCAGGGGGCCCCGTAAGTTGTGGGGTCTGGGGAGTGCTCCTTGCCCTATCCCCTTGCCGCATCTTGCACAGCAGAGGGGCCGCCCTAGCTCGTAGGGTCCTGAGGGTCGGAGCCTCGGGTCTTAGCCGCTTGGACACGGTTGCCTGCCCAAACAGGGCGCTGGTGATATCAACTGGTGGAGAGACAGTGTGGCTGGACTGGGAGGATCTGGAGCACTGTGTGTGGAGAGCCTGACTGTGTGTGCTTGCTGAGGTGGTCATTGAAAGAAACCATGACCCCCCCGTCGTGTTGGGTCTGGGAGACTGTACCATCCTATGGGAATTGCACTGCCAGCTGGAGTGGGGCTGTCCCGGGAGTTGCGCAGCTCAGAGGTCGTCATGACGAAGGATAAAACTGGGGGTAGCTCTGACAAACAAAGCACATTAGACAAGTTCACTGATCAGGGGGCTACTGTGACTGAGCCTGGAGGAGCATAGGGGGGCATGCCGGATAATGCCTCGCTCATGGCGGCCATTAAACAATCCAGGGATGCCTTAGACGCTAAAATCGGTGCTGTGGGCTCAGATGTGATTCTGCTACGGCAAGATCTGTGCAATGCTGTGGGGTGTATTACGGAGGCCGTGACCAGGATTTCTGGAGTGGAGGATGGGGTCACCACTCTCCAAAAAAAGGTTGCTTCTTTGGAGACCGCCCAGTGGGGTCTGGCGACACGAGTGGAGGATGCAGAAGGCAGGGCCAGACGTAACAACCTCCGCTTTGTCGGCTTTCCTGAGGGCTGTGAGGGAGGGACATGGAGCGGTTTCTTACCCAATGGATAGAGGGCTGGCTCCCCTCGAAGTCCCTTTCTCGATGTTTTGTGGTGGAACGAGCCCATAGAGCCCTGATGCAGAAGCCTCCGCCGGGGTTAGGCCAAGGTTGGTCTTAGCCAAACTATTAAATTATCATGATCGGGATGCCATCCTGAAACAGGCCAGAGCCAAGGATCCGTTGATGTACAACAATGCCCATCTTCTGGTGTTTCCTGGTTATACGAGGCTGGTTCAGCAGAAGAGGCAATCATTTTTGGCAGCTAAAGCCCGCCTTCGGGACCTCAAACTTCCTTATGCCTTGCTGTACCCGGCCAGACTGCTGGTTATCTATCAGTCCCGTACTCACTTTTTTGACTCGCCGGAAGAGGTCTTTCATTGGACGGACGAGACAGTGAGGACACGTCCACATACACCGTCCAGAAGGGAATCAGATTCCTCGTCCAGCAAGGTGGTGCGGAAGTCGCCTAAATCAAAGCCCAAGGGGAGCAGGTGCTCCAGGTCCAGACGTCGATCTCAATCCTGCAGTGACCCCTCCCACTCTGGGTCAATCCCTAAACAGAATGCCTTGGCATCATAGGCATCACTGGAATTCTAGTCCCGAGAGACCTGGACATTATCTGCTCAGACCGGAGAAGCACGAATGAGGGCCAGTACCTCTGCCGGACTTTGTCTGACAGAGAGAACGCTTGCTGACAATGGGCTGTAAGTTGGGGATCCATTGGCGGGGCTGGGTCGGGTACTCCTTTTGGGGTCCGCAGGCCACCTCCGCCACAACAGATATTTAGGCGGTTTTGAGGTATTGGGTGGGGGGGTAGTTGGGTTGTTTTTGTTTCCTGATCACACTATGTACAAAGCCAACACATACACAGCAGAGGGCTATCCTTTCACCTATGGTTGATGCTAGGGCCTCAAATGGTAGTCTCATTGGATAGACAGCGGGTTCACCCGGGTACTCTCCGAATAATGAGCTGGAATGTTAGGGGGGCGCTAAATAAAATCAAAAGAGGGGCTATACTCCAACAGGCTAAACGTGCTCAGGCTGATACGCTTATGTTACAAGAGATGCACCTAGTTGGGACGAAAGCGCTTTGTTTCCAGTGCTATGGTTATACCCAGGTATTCCATTCTGGGTTTATAAGGGGTTCCTGGGGGGTGGCAGTCCTGGTTCATCGCAGGGTTCCAAACCAGCATGCTAAAATGTGGACGGACCCCCCGGGGAGATATCTCTTTCTCCAGGGCACTGTATATGATGAGCGGGTGGTGCTGGGTTGTGTATATGCCCCTCTGCTGCTTTCCTGGGGTCTGGTCGAACGACTCCTGACTTTATGGGTGGGTATGCCGTCTGGTCTGTCTATTGTGGGTGGTGACTGGAACGATGTGATGGATATGGCTAGAGAAAGATGGATGCTGGGGGACGCCCTGGTATTCCCCAGTTCACTAGATTGATTTGCCTGGTGATGGGGCTCGATTGAGTAGACCCTTGGCGGCGGTTATATGGAGATGAGCAGGGTTACACATACCTATTGGCAGTGCATGACTCCTACTCCCGGCTAGACTATATATTTGTGCACCTGGCAGCAGCTGGCAGAGTGGTGGAGGCCGCCATCCTTCCGCGGGGTCTGTCGGATCACTCGCCGGTGACTCTCACTATAGAGATGGGTCCAGCGTGGCCACCTTTCAGATAGCGCTTCTCGTCTGGAATCTACAGAATGAGGAATATAGGGTACACATTGAGGATTATAGGGTAGACATTGATCAAGTCATTGACCGCTACCTGGAGCTCAATGTGGGATCGGTGGAGGGGGCTGAACCCCTGTGGGAGGCAATGAAGCCCACCATACGGGGTGTTGATATATCCTTTTGCTCAGCAGCCTGCAGAGAGCGTAGGGAGTCCTTTTTGGGTCTCGCGCCTAGCGTTGCAGTGCGAGACCTCATGTAGGGGGTTTTGAAACCTGACCACACGCTTGTGCATGTGGTTTTGCTTTTGCCAGCTGCCATTGGCTTTAGCATGTTTTTAAAAAAAAATAAGGCACACAATTGGGCAAAGGCGGGCGCATGTCCCGCCTTTGCTCCTCCCATTCCCATTGGTGTCTATTACGCGCAGCAGCGCGCGTTCACCTCGCTGCCGCGCTCCCACGCTCCTCTGTAGTGCGCGCACACCACTGGTTTCGATTCCCGCCCCCCGCTCCTCTGTGGTGAGCGCGCACCACTGGGTTCGATTCCGTGCTTATTAAAGACAAGATAGTTGAATTCAGTGCGGATGTTTACGGGGAAAACATATCACACATTGCAAGTGATTTGCAGGCAGGGCGATCATTTTTTACTTTCAGTCTTTCATAAAGCGCTGCATACCAAATTGGGTAGCCTTGTAGATGCACATTACACATGCACAACACGCAGGAAGACGGTACAGCCTTTCGCGGCTTTCAGTCGCGACAACACCTTGAATAGCGCCCCTCCCCCTTTGCACTGGAGCCATCGTTGTATCTTTGTGGCCTGTGCTCTGAGATACTTGTCCTGCGTGCGCCTGAGGTCTGCCAAGGCTGTGACAGCAGTTGTGTGTCTTCTGTGTGCTGAGGGATGTGCACTCGTGTAGGTCCCTTTCACGACGGTGGGAACGGCTACCAGTGCACTCGAGGGCAGTTTCTGAGTAGAAGTATTGTTACAGCGGTCTTCCTAATGCGATCTCATAAGGTGGTTTTTGGAAGACATGAGTGTATATACAAACAGTTAAGATACCTGGAAAGTGAAAGAAATTGTCGGGAGGCAATCACAGCGAGACCTTTCAGCGGTATAAGAGTGTTTATTGAGAGAACTGCATCAACGATCCTGGCACATGTAAAATATTTGCTTTATTCTGAAAAATACATCAGACTGCTTAAAGAGCAGTATATGTATCTAATGCTGTGTTTCAGAGGCTGTGCACAGAAAAAAAAGAAGCTTAGCTGAAATGGTGCGTCTTTGTAAACGAACGGCTGGTGATTCCTTGTATCCGTGGCATCGTGTGCCCTTCAGAGACCCTGGACACAGGGGAAGGAAGGCTGTGAAGTGCACTCCCTCCAACACATGGAGAGCTGGGCATGTGAAATTTGCTTCCATCCGGCAGGTTCGGACCTCCTACCGGACGGCGGCAATTGCCAGTGCCTCAGGATGGAAGGACAGCATTTAAGAAATTACAGTGGACATCTTCCTTCCTCGTTGTCATGTCCGAGCCAGTGAATCTGAGTCACTAACACCGACACACCGAGCTGCAGGCAGCAGATCACAGGTTAAGCACTAAAAAGCACATTTGTAGATGAAGACTCATCCGGCACTGTTTCAGTGACACTTTCATCGAAGTCTGTGTGTTATGTAATAAAAGCTACACTCAGTCTGCAGACTGGTGCTGGCTTCAGACACAGGTGCGCCACTTCAAATGAAGGTAAGGCTTTCTGAACACACCTCCTCCGACCAGCGTTCCTTTGGCAGGCAGTGACGTGGCCTCAGTGAAGTGTATCCTGTATCTTCATTTTAAACAGCGCGCAGACCGCGCTTTCACTTTCCTAGAAGCTGCTACACGCTCTACACCTTCCAGCGCTGCTGCTCCCCCGGATTCTATGACACCCCTACTCTCTGCCCCCACTCCTGAGCAGCAGAAGCCAGGAGCAGCGGTGCCACCCGGTCTCAAATGCCATCCTGTAGGGAGAAAGCTGGCGGCAATGCAAGGTAACTGGCACAAGATCAGCTATTGTCAGTGTGTCCCCTTGAAGTGGATGTGTGGACATTGCAGGCAGGAGTTACCCTCGGAAGTATGAACTTTTGCAGGTCATTCTGAACATAAACGTGCAAATATTCCCTTCAATTTCACGGCACTAACCGCGCGTGCCATCATTCCATCATGAAAACATGCCCCGACCAGATAGGGACGCAAACTTCGGGTCTGTTTGTTGGTGAACGAAATATAAACGGTATAACGGAGGTTTTGCAATATTCTGCATGTACAACTTCGGATCAGAGTCACAATGTCTCATTTCTTGTGTTCGTGAAATCATTTGTGAAACATGCTACTTGGGCGCCATGTGCTCCTGCTGTCTAAGAGTGCTTGTTTCATGGGTCTTGTTACAACATACTTGTTCCTCTTCATGGTCCCCAGTAAGTCAGATAAGCTTTATCTATCATGCCTCAGTATCGGTAGAACAAGTGAGAGGTGCAGTACAAACAAGCATGTGCCATGCAATGAAAGTTTGAGCTACTGGCGTTGCATTATTATTTGCAATGCCAATAGTTCAGACTTTTAGTATTGCGAGACCTATTGCATTGCAAATGCTTGTTAAAGTCAGAGGCCAACATTATATGGCTGGAGAGTCATAGTAGGGGGGACGGGGGTGGCCGGGTTCATCATCAGCTATTGTTAGCGCAGCGGACGCATGCAGACCTCTTGCTGGATGAGGCCCGTCAGGCATGGCTGGCGACTCGGAGCAGGGTTTATCAGTGGGGGGATGAGTCTAGTAAATTGCTCCACAGGTTGTGTCAGGGAGCATTGTGTCCTCAGGCTCTATCTGGTATAGTTGGCCCAGATGGGAAACCCCTTGGAGATCCCTCTGATATTGCTGAAAGCTTTACAGCATATTATACCGGGCTGTATGCTCCCAGGGAGTGCCTTCACAAGGATGTGAACTGTTGTTTTCTTGATGATCTTCCACCCAAGGCCCTATCTAGTGCGGCATGCGAGGAGCTTGACCTACCCTTACCCTTACAGAGGAGGAGTTTGAGGGCCGCCTTGGGGGATCTGAACTCAGGGAAGGCTCCAGGTCCTAATGGCTTCCTGTGCGAATATTTCAAGAAATACTTTCTGTGGCTGGGGTCCCACTTTCTGAGGGTGGTTCCTCAACCCAGGGAGCAAGGTTGTCTGCCTCGGGACTGGAGACACACAGAGGTGGTGGTGTTCCACAAGCTGGTCCGACCCCCCGACCAACATGCCTCGTATCGCCCTATTTCATTGCTGAATGTGGAAGATCTTGGCTAAAGAGTTGGCCAATCGCCTACGGTCCCATATTACTACTCTGGTGCATACCGACCAGGCGGGTTTTCATGCCTCAAAGAGCGACACGGCACAATATTCGCTGTGCACATGTAGCTATAGCAGATGTTCAGGGAGGTGGAGTACAGGCGGCGTTATTGGCGGATCCAGATAGGGTGTTTGATTGCCTCAGCTGGGTTTACCTGTATGCGCTTCTGCGCCGCCTGAATATCGGCCCACGTTTCCTGTTTTATCTGAATTTGCTGTACACTGACTTAACCACTTCAGTGTGCATCGCTGGCTCTACTTCCTCCACATTTTCCATCAGACGTAGCACCAGGCAGGGCTGTCCTCTGTCAGCATACCTGTTTGCATTGGCTATGGAATCCTTGGCTGCCTGGGTGCGGATGGATGCACAAGTGGTGGGATTTGAATGGTCACATGGACTTTTGGACCATATGGCGCTATACGCAGACGATGTGTTTTTCTTTCTTACAAATGTCAAAAGGACGGGACCGAGGCTGCTCCCCATTATGCACATCTTTGGGGAGTCGTCGGGGTTATTTATGAACCCCTGCAAGTCCACCTTGTAGGTACTGGGGACAGCGGCGGGCCTAGAATCTTGGGCTTCGATGGTGCAGGTCACTACGGAGGGGGTGAAATATTTGGGGGTATTCCTGTCGGACTCGCCTGGCGTGTCTTGGGATAGAAATCTTGCCCTGGTTTGGGCACGTTTGCGGGAGGATTTTAAGACCTGGTCCCATATGCCCTAGAGTGGCGTTGCTGATGTGTTTTCTGTCTACGTATTGCGGGAGACTGGCTACCTCTGATATTCAATCATATCATATGGCCTGGCACCTGCTCGTATCAAACGAATGGTGGTACGGGGATAGGGTGGACCCTGCCTATGCTGTTGAGCGGAGGTGTATGGGGGATTCTACCTTGCATGCTATATTATATTCGGCACCGCTGCGCAACTCTTTGCAGCCAGCCAAAAGGGTTGTGTTTAGGTTTGGAAGCAGGCACTTAGTAAGATGGGGTGGTGGGGTAGATTAACCAGAGAGACCCTCTTTGGAACAATGGGCAACTGCTACAGCTGGCTACTCTGTCTGGGTTTCGTGGCTGGGATAATATCAGGATTTCGACCCTGGGGGGACGTAATGCGGGGACTGGTCCTGAGGTCCTTCCAGAATCTCCAGCAGGATTTTCAGATACAGAGGAAGCAATTTTATAGATACCTTCAGTTCCGGCATGCCATCTCTCCTAGTTTGGACTCCCTTCCCGAGTTTAGCCCGGTCGAGGCGAAGGAATTTATGGGAGATCTCCAGGACCACAAGATCTTTAAAATGTATCAATCCCTAGTCAGGCATAGCTCCTCTACACTACAGAGGCTCAGAGAGGCCTGGGAGAGTGATGTAGGTTTGTTGGAGGAAAAGGACTGGACGGAGGCACTGGCCTCCCCACGGGGGGCTGTAATAGCGGTGCGCCCGTACTTTATCCAGTTCAGGTACCTTCACTGGGTGTATTTTACGAGAGTTAGATTGTGGAGGGTGGGATTTGTGGCCTCCCCTGTGTGTCTTAGGTGCGTGCGGGAGGAGGGAACTCTGGTGCATACAGTCTGGCACTGCTCTGCTCTCGCCAGATTTTGGAGAAATATCATGACCTGCCTATCGGAAGTATTGGGTTGGGACCTTCTCTGCTCACCAAAGTTAGTACTCCTGGACGGGGTGGGAGCAACATATATAAACGCCATCTTATGTTATTGGGTTTTACCTTGGCCAAAAGAGACATCGCAAAGTTGTGGAAAGCATCTGTAGCGCCTCCCCTGTCTGCCTGGAAGAATGGCCTGGATTGTTGCATGGGGTTGGAGATCCCAATTTTCAAAGACCGGGGTTTCCCGCACAAACATTTCTAATTTTGGAAGCGCTGTGCGGACTATTGGGGTCTGCAGTTGGAGCCCATCTCTACAGAAAGGGTACCAAACTTCGTTTAAATTCCCTGTACTTGTATAACAAAAATCAAAGTGTATTAATATGCTTTACATGTTGGTGTGGGGGCTATGCCCATGGCGTGCTATTCTGGGGAGGATTATGTGTGACGGGAGGTGGGTGGTTTGGTTTATTTTCTCGTTTCCTTCTATCTGCATTTCCTTCCATTTCTTCTGGACTATTCTCTCTTTAAATGTCAAAGTGATGATGATGTAACTTTATTGTGCAGAAGCTTCTGGGTTACAGGGCTCTGCATCCTATTTGTTATTTGACAAATAAAATCTGTTTTAAAAAAAAGAAGTAAGGAAAACAACACTAATACACTTAATAAATAAAAATGAATTAACGCAATTAAAACATAGTTAGTTTAATCAACCAATTAACAAGGACCGCCAGACTCATGTTGGTGCAGTGGTGGCGGTCTGCCAGAGGTCTGACTGCCCCATTATGAGTTGGGTGGTCGGACCACCCTGGGACCAACAACGCTGCTAAGGACCTGCGCGGTTGTCCTGGGGCTGCAATATGCTTGGCAGGACTGCGGTGGTCCCGCCAAGCATATTATGAGCTTCCACCACCATGAAAACTGCAGCAGAGAGGAAAGCCTCACGCCATGTGGATGCACACAAGGATCATAGCGTGCAGGAACCTTATGTGGTGTTCCCATTGCGGTGTCTTTTTCAAAGGCACCGCCACCTTTGAAAGAGGCACCACTGCAGGACTGCCACGCCATTTGCCCGCCAACCCACTTTTAAGCCATAATCTGGTGGGCGGGCGGTGGTGAATCTCAGTGGTGCGGGAGCGTGGTGATGGTGGCTTGTCCACTCCCACACCACTGAAACTCGTGATTAGGCCCTTAATGTTTTACACAGTGGTGTAGTTAGATTGCCATGGGCCCTAGTGCAATCTAAGTAACTGGGCCCCTCATTAGGGGGCATTTGCAAGAAAGACTCTAGGCATGAAATAAGTCCCACTTGCCTTCTATAAACAAAGTTCTGGTTTTCTTTTTAGTGCAAGCATATGGTTAAAGAAAGAAAGAAAGAAAAAACATGGCAATTAAATGTGGAGTGCATGTGCTACAGTAAACAAATAAAAAGTAAAACTTTGCACTGGTCTACCACCTTGTAACAGTAAATAATGATAGATTATGCAGGATAGCGTTTCAAGATGGTGGCATGGTTTTGAAGCTCGCAGCAGTGATGTCTGAAGCCCTACATAGAAAAGTTGTGGTCCAGTACCAATGACACCGGAGCTGCTTGTGCTTTCATTGCCCCCAATTAGCACTTGTCTGCATTTGCAGGTGTGCTGCTGGGGGATGAACTAAAGAAACGTTTTCTCTGGATGCAGAGTGAGACAGACAAAGCAGGCAAAATACTGTTAGTCAGACTATCTGACATCCTAAAGACCAGCGGTTGTTAACTTGGCACAGCCAATATTGGCTGAAGAGGCTGATCCACTGGCTCATTGTATGTATTTCATCCGAAGGGCTGAATTAATATGTGATTGGCATTCAGTCTGATGAATAACTGAGAGTGGGCTTACCTAAAGCCCATTTTCTTTAAGAAAGGTTATGTATTACTTTTGATAAAACATGAAGCTGGTGAAACAGCTAGAACAGTCTATTGGTCAGACCTAGACACACAGAAATAGATAGAGCACATGAAGAAGGAGTGCAGAGGGGCGTTAGCTCACACACCTAAAGACATATACCATTTGTCAAAAGCATTGCAGTCTTCCCTTAACGACATGGAACAAGTGTGGGACTGCAGTGCTAGCCAATGCAAGCTACCTTCATAAACATGAAACAAGAATGCTTCTTCAGGGCCAATCAGTGCAAGTTTCCTTCAAAGACATGAAACAAATGCAGTGATGCAGGGCCAGCGAAACTTCATTCAGAGAAATTGGACAAGTGTGGAACTACAGGGCCAGTGCAAGCTTTCTACAAATACATGGACCATGTGTGATATTGGAGGGTTATTCAGGCCAAACGTCCTTCAAAGACTTGGAACAAGTGTGGCACTGGGCAGCCCCATTTAGCGCCTCCTATAGCTACAATGAACAACCAGCTTTTCAGATTTGGTACAAGTGTAAGGAACATTACTGCATGACTTCAAGCTTGACTCGCACGCATACAATACCAGGCAGGAGTGCACACTTCCCTCACACTAATAGAACACATACTAACCTGGTCAGAAACAATGAAAGGTTCCCTCAAATGCACAGAACCTGTACAGTATCTGCAGCAGCAGTCCAAGTCTAAACACAAACACAATATGAAACATTTGGCAGCAGTGTAAGTTCCCTTCACATGCAGCACAAGTTCAAGATGGTCATCAACAGTACAAGACAAGACACCCTCAAATATAAAACAGGTATTACAATGGAAGCTGCACCTAAGTTTATTTAAGGCACACAATACCCAGAGTGCAGTATAGAAGTGGGTGAGCCACTGAAGGCTCTAGCCAGATACTGTCTTTGGTTCAACTTGAGGTCCTCTTCAGCCCTCAAGCCCAAAATGAGCTGAGCTTTCTTGTAGCTTCTGCCTGCTACCCACACTCTAGCCTCATGCAGTAAGAATGAAAGACAGGGCATTAAACTTTGAAGTCAAAGAGGAGTGAAAAAGGAATACCAGGAAAACCTGGGATCAATTCCGGCTTATCCACTTGACCAAAATGTGTGATCCTAGGCAATTATTTTATTTTATCATGCCTCCTATTTTTTTCATCATTTCATATGAGAAAATCTTGAAATACATGAGGAATTCTGCTGCACAAAAATCTCTATTGTGTTTGACTTCATAGAATATAATGTTGCTCCATGTATAATAAGATCAAAGCCCACTTATAGGATGCACATGACAACTGGTTTGCCTCTTTGTTCACTAATGGTATTGTTGTCGGAGTAGGGGTATGAATGTTTCTAAGTTCATGTTTAAAAACTATCACTTTTAATAAACAACTCTCAATGCCATGAAAATAGGGCCTTATTATGAGTTTGGAGGTGCGGGAGCAGGAACGTTTCACTCCTGCACTGCCAAACGCATGTTTAAACCGTCTGCCAGATTTGGACTTTTCCCCTGTCTGGCAGGCAGTTCTTTGGCATTCCGAGGGCAGTACCTATGAAATATGAACATCAATGGGAATGTCAAAACCAGTAGCTGCAAGTCATGTACTGCTGCAGTCCATGCCATGCAGGTACTGCCATGCATGCACACATGGGAGTACATGCTGTGCCCCCCTGTGTGCATCCACAGAGCATGAGGCACCAGGGGGCCCTGTATGGCCCCTTTGCTTCCTCACCACCACACTTTTCATGGCGGTTGTACTGCCATGGAAAGTGAGGCCGTGAGGAAACTCGAACAATGCTTGGCAGGCCGCAGTTTCTCTGATCCCTGGTGGTTGAGATGGTCCCAGGGCGGCCCGACCGCTCCGGTCGTAATGGGGCAGTCGGAAGACTGCCACCACTGCTGTGCCACCCACCAAGACCCCACGGGTTTGCTGGTTCTTGGACCGCCAGATTCGTATAAAGCACATAGTCTGATGTACTAATGTGAAACACTTGTTAAAGAAATATACTTTTTTGAATTTTGATTTCCATGCCAAATGTTGCCATGGCTCTGCTCTTTGCAAGACGGGCTCTTATAGCCAAGAGAGACTCAACTCTGCTCTCCTTTTTAATTTGGTGGCTCGCCCACCTCTACTCCAGTACTGTGTATAACAGTTACTCATGTTCTCTCGCTCTCAGTATCTCACTCTGGAGAGCAACATCTTGTTTTCTGAGATTCTGGATAGTTTCCAAGAGTCTCAGAAGGATAACTATTCCTACTTCTGGATTTAATATGAAAAAATTGTGCATTAGCGTCCCCAAACAGTTGTTTAAAGTAACAAGTGCATTTTGTAGCACAAAATGAAACAAAGAACTCTATAATCAATAATATTCCTAATTCCAGCATTCTGTCCTAAGTAAGTCTATGTTCTTTTGCTAACTGCCATTGTCTGCCCACCCCCTGGCAGGCTGAACACAGTGATTACTGTGACTTCCTTGCCTTCAGAAGCCACCTTGCAGCATGGGCATAACTTCTTCTCTGACCTCTGCTAGCATCAGGCAGCCAGGACTGAATGCAGGTGCTTCAGTACAGTCTGCTGCTCTGAGTTTGACTTCTGCAGCTGAGGGTGTCAGATCAAGCTATCATCAAGCTCTCATTGCTGTAAAAGCTCCTCTGGCCCTAGTAGGCAGTGGTCTTTGATCAATTTTCAGATTGGTGGTGCTGCCATCAATGTTGCATCACTGAACTCACAGGGATTCTGAAAGATCTAAGCATCACACAAAGAACAAGTATCCCAAATGAGACACACCCGTCCTGCAGGAGAGTGGGACAGGTATAGTATGTAGCTGGTGTTGCATTTAGGAGCACACTGTCAAAAATATATTACTAAAGCATGGTGTAGTAGCAAATGTCATTTACAGGCAGCACGTTTTCCATTGAACTAAAAACTACATTTGCACAGAGATAAAATTTTACTTGCATCACCAACTGAAGTGTCTTGATTTGTTTTGACCCTGTTAAAATAATTGTTTATGTCACACGTTATAATTAAAAAAGAAAGTGTTTCAGTTGAGTTTTCCTGCTTATTTATTTTGAAATATTTGTACAGTTCATTTAAAGGTATTTACATTTTGTTGTGTGTTAGAAGAAAATGGCATCCTACAGACTTTTCTTTCACACCAGTACTAATTTGACATAGTTCACTTTACAAAATACTCACACTTTCCAATACAAGAAGGAAAAATAAACACCTGTCTCTATGTTGCAAGGATAAGCAGCAAGTTTTCAGAAGACTAGAGTGACATTTGACCTCTGTTTTTGAACGCAGAGCAAATGTAACAAAATAAAATAATTTTAAGTCATATTTGATGCTTGTTTACCTTCGCCCCCTCCTACCTCTGGTCCTCGGGCATTTCAGCACCTGCCCCTGGTTTTATATAATTAATTATAAATGTATTACATATGTGTAGGAAAGTAGGATCTGCTTCCATGGTTACCCCCACAGTTTGCCTGGTGCTAAGCTGTATTTGAGTAGTCTGACTGGGATCCTGCTAATCAGGACCCCAGTCTATCTGCTTTCTCACTAAATTGCTGTGTTCAGTACTTAGGTACACCACAGATTGGATACTGTGGCACCCTTATAAGTGTCTAGTAAATGGTACCCATGTTCCCAGGGCATAGGCACCCCAGAGGTCTCCCATGGGCTGAAGCATGTATTACGCCACCCATGAGAGACCATTCAAAATGGAACTACAGGCCTGCCATTGCAGCCTGTGTAAGTTGGTGCTTGCACCACTTACTAAAGATATAGGCTTCCTATATCAAGGGTCACTGCACTTAAAACCAATAAGTCACACCTTTAGCAGGCCTTTGCAATCCTGAAGGAATGGTGCTTGGTTCTAAGTGAGAGGGTGCCCCTGCATGAGCAGGACACCCCTACAGCCAACACAACAGAATCCATTCTCCTGGGTTGTCAGTGAAGCAGCCATATACTATATAGAAGGGCACTGTGTTGTTAAGTGATGACCATCTTGAAACTGACTGCAACAAATCCTATCATATTTGGTATAAAAAATGTTGGAGTCATACCTCCCACACCGTAAACGGTGTGGAAGGTATGATTCCAACCACTGGAAGAGCCCTCCGTTAGGCTCTCAGTGTTCCCAGGCCAACCTTCCAGACACGGACAGCACAAAATGTTTGCTGCTGAACAGAGACACATTTCTGCCTTCTGCTGCTGAGCCAAGCTTGAGCAGGGGAAGGCAGAACAACAGGGATCCTGTCACAGGGAGGTGTGACCACCTCCCAGACAGGGTTTAGTGTATTGGGACCGGGTGGGTGCACTTGCCAGCTCCACAAAGTCTGCATGAGGGGCACATTTGGTGTCCCTGTGCATAGTCCAGGTAAAATCAGTCCTGGGAGCCCTTGGCTCCTGCTCTGGCGTGAAACTGGACAAAGGACATTGGAGTAACCTCCCCCCTGTCCAGACCCTTCCCTGGGAGGGTCCCCTGAATCAGCCCAACCCTTTCCCTAGGGTACTGATTTGTAGTAGGATAAGATTCAGATCAGCCACCACTTCTATTTCTACCGTCTGTGCACTCTGGACTTCGCTGGACTTTGTTTGGGCCTGACTTCGTCTTCCTTCCAGTCTGCTGCATCGTATATGCCTGTGCATCATACAGGAACCTTCCAAGGCCTGTGAAGCATCAAAGACTCTTGAAGGAATCTCCCTTTCAGTGATGGAGTCACTCCCCTGCATTCGCAGGCACCGCAACTATTTCGACCAGTCTGCTGATCCTGGGGTCCTCCAGACTCCATATGGTTCTGCAACACAGGTAGGGATTTTCCACAGCTCCTGAGCCCTGCCCTGCCCTCTCCCCAAGTTTGAGGACAGTATCCCTCGTTGGGGATGCAATAACCGAACCCCTGTGCACCCCATCAACAATAACCGAACCCCTGTGCACCCCATCAACTTGCAGTTGCAAATGCTTGTTAGCTTCCTTCCAAGAAGATCTTCTGGCTCCAAGTAGCCCCAACCTTGAGCACCTCCAGTGACCAGAATCTTGAGCCACACAGCATCATATGAATCGTGGCCTGCATCTTTTGGTGAGCTGCTTGAGGTCCTCTCGAGACTCCAGTGCCTCTGGCCTGTAGGTCTATTTGAGGGTCACACTTGTTTCTTTTGGGCTCCCTTGATTGCTCGGGCCTGCCCTGATGCCCCTTCTTGTGGTGAGTCCCCTGGACCTTGCTGGTCCCGACGTTGCTCCTTCTCCACTTCCTGCTTGGGTTGCATTTGCCAAAGCTTGTTGTTGCTTCTGCCGGACACCGACCCCTCAGCACTCAACATCTTTTTTGGGTCAGATTGTGCATAGCTCCTGGTCCTCCTCCGCATCGCCTGGTCCTCACAGCTACAGAGTCAAGGTCATCGTCACCTATCCTGACATCGTAGGTCATTCGTATTACAAGTCTCCTGGTCAATCCTGAGTGACATAGACTCTGTCCCCTCTGCTTGCAGGTACCTCTCATCTAGAATCCACCTTCAGATTCCACCTCTTAAATCACCATAAGGGTTGTCTGGAATGGTGCAAGGTGCCCACTTACATTAGTGGACATCATATACCAGGCCAGCTCCTCACGCATACATTAAATAAAAAATATAAATTCAAAATACTAATTTATATATATTAAAAAAACTTTCCACCCTAATCCTCACTATACCCAACAATCTGCTAGTAAACTCATAATTTCTAATAAAATTTGAAAAAAATCCATTTCACATAAAGGTTTACAAACTATATTAAAACAAATTGAACACAAATATTATTGAAATACTAAACTTATAATACTAAAACAACTAAGATGTAACTAATTAAGTTAAAAGCTATGTCATATACAGCTATTAAAAAACAGTATACATGCTTTGTTTAAAAAAACTATAATAAATACCTTAAAACACGACATTTTTACATCGTATATTCTGTCCCACTCTATTCCTAACATCATAATATTTATGACATAACATTTCAGTTTCACAATACTTTTAAACAATTTTTTTCTGAACACCCACTCAACAGTTCTTCTTGATTAAAATTAAATCAGGCGGTGTCCAATGCTATTTTATGTAGAAAATAAATGTGGAATTGTAAATGCTTGTGTTTAGGTGACTTGTCACTTTCATTAATACCAGACCTACCTGACTTTCTAATTAATTATTTTCTCTGTGCCACATTGTGCAAGAACTGTGCTTGAAACTCGAATAAAAATATGATGGCCTTCAAACAAATACCATGCTTCCAATGATGAACACAGAACGCACAAAGAATATACATGTAAAATACATCACTCCAGGTACAAAAACACATAAAAAAGGAACTACTGTGCCTCATCACTGCTCAAGGTTCATATGCTGAAAAACAAAAGTATCTGTAAACTGTCACACAACAGGCAATGGCTGCAGAGGAATATCCCAGAGTTTTTTTTCTCTATATTGTATGTCGCACAGCATGTTGTATAGTGTGCATCTTGTACAGTGATGACATCAAGTATTTTCCAGGCACCCAAAGATGTCTGGAGCCAGACCCTAAAAAGAGGTTTACTCTATCCACCAATCTCCTGTGTTCCACTTTTAAATTTCCAATGCAACCATGCATTTGATGTCATAAACTGGAACATACTAAAATGTTTCATTTTCTTTCTTTGTTAGGGGCATATCAACAACAACGGCAATAATTATCGCTAAGCGCACTTAGCGCTAGGATAATTATCGCCGGCTAGCGTGGATTTTTATCGCTGAGATAGCGTGCTATTAGCATCGCTTATCTCAAAAGCGATAAAAATCCTAGCGCTAACTGCCTAACGTGAGATTATCGCTGCAAACCCAGCGATAATCTCACGAAATGTGGCGTTAGCTTGTTGATAGTGCCTCACAAACTTAGCCATGATATCCACCCTCCATAGGATATCATGGCTAAGTCAGTCCTGAAGCAGGCGTAAGGAAAGTAGCGGTAACAGGGGTTATCGTTACTTTTCTTGCCGCTATGCTTCATAGCGTGGGGCTTGATGATAGGAGAAATGTCGCTTAGCGACATTTCTACTGTCATGTTAGGTCAGGAACGCCCACTTTGCATCTCATTAGAGATGCAAAGTGGGCGTTAAGATTTCGTGCGCTAAAGCAAGGTTTCACGCGTTAGCGTGACCTTGCTGATTAGGCGATAAAATTATCGACGCTTTTCGGCCGAAAACGGCCGCAAAAGCGGCGATAATTTTCTATCGCCTCGTTGCTGGTATGCCCCTTGGGGGCATATCAACAACAACCGGCGATAATTATCTCTAAGCGCACTTAGCGCTAGGATAATTATCGCCGGCTAGCGTGAATTTTTATCGCTGAGATAGCTTGCTATTAGCAACGCTTATCTCAATAGCGATAAAAATCTACACGCTAACAGGCTAACGTGAGATTATCGCTGGAAACCCAGCGATAATCTCACGTTACCTTGTTGATAGGGACAGACAAACTTAGCCATGATATCCTCCTTCCATAGGATATCATGGCTAAGTCAGAAAAATACCAGACGTAAAAAAGCAGCGTTAACCGCGGTTAGCGCTGCTTTTTTTGTCTCTAACAGGGTTAGCGACATTCTTGATAATAGGAGAAATGTCGCTTAGCGACATTTCTCCTATTATTTTACTCTGGAACGCCCCCTTTGCATCTCATTAGAGATGCAAGGGGAAGCGTAGAGTGAAAGGGTGCTAACATGCAAATTTGCATGTTAGCACCCTGTTGTTGATAGGGCGCTAGTTTTATCTCTCCTTTTTTGTCTTTTAAAGCCAAAAAAGCAGAGATAATGTCCTTGTTGATATGCCCCTTAGGGGCATATCAACAACAACTGGCGATAATTATCGCTCAGCGCTCTTAGCGTGAGGATAATTATCGCCGGCTAGCGTGAATTTTTATCGCTGAGATAGCGTGCTATTAGCAACGCTTATCTCAATAGCGATAAAAATCTACACGCTAACAGGCTAACGTGAGATTATCGCTGGAAACCCAGCGATAATCACACGTTACCTTGTTGATAGGGACAGGCAAACTTAGCCATGATATCCTCCTTCCATAGGATATCATGGCTAAGTCTGAAAATTAGCAGACGTAAAAAAGCAGCGTTAACCGCGGTTAGCGCTGCTTTTTTTGTCTCTAACAGGGTTAGCGATATTCTTGATAATAGGTGAAATGTCGCTTAGCGACATTTCTTCTATTATTATACTCTGGAACGCCCCCTTTGCATCTCATTAGAGATGCAAGGGGAAGCGTAGAGTAAAAGGGTGCTAACATGCAAATTTGCGTGTTAGCACCCTGTTGTTGATAGGGCGCTAGTTTTATCTCTGCTTTTTTGGCTTTTAAAGCCAAAAAAGCAGAGATAAAGCCCTTGTTGATATGCCCCTTAGTTTCTTCCACTATACAACCTTCAGGGAGGCAAATATTGAATGTAGAGCCCCCCCAAATCAGCATTCCAGAATGGAGCGCCAGAACAAGTCTAAGGTTACAGGGCCTTGCACATGAGGAAAGATTGTTAAATCAAACCTTTCTTCTTTAAGAACCCGCGGAGTGATGTGATTAAGTTAAGTACTGTGGGGGTTATATGTTAATGCTTTGAGTAAAATGAATGTTCTCTTGCGTTTCGCCTGACAGGTTCCTGACTTCAGACTCACAGTGTGACACTCAATGCAAGTGTTGAAATTATGGTTTGTGTAATGTATATTTTACACGGGGTTAATAGAGATGTGGGACGGATCGACCATTAGACATCGCAGGAAAGTAAATAATGAGACAACTTGGGAGGAGTTCCAGTTTGGACACTTTGGAAAAAACAAGAATTAGTCTTTCACACGTTCTCAACACTTCCTTAAATTAAGCGATCTTGGAATATTTGAATTAATTCTATTTGCTAAACTATAAAATGCTACTTTTCAGGTTGCTTGCCAAAAGTGATAACAGATTCTAAAATTAGCCTAGCTAGAATCTTGTTGCAGAGCTGAGCACCTTATTTGTAATTACTGCTTAATGTTCTGCGTTTAAAAAATTGTCTTGACAACGAGCACTTTCTCTGCTAAAACATATCCATTCCGCCTTTATTTAATTTATTAATGGCATCTCAATTACTACCTTGTGTACAGCTTGCAGTTACAAGAGCAACCCCCTTCTTTAATTCATCCCGTATGACAGTTTTTTTAAAAATAAAAAAGCATTTGCAAAGTCAAAAGGTGTGGAGTTGTCCGTCATCTTTTGACAATTTCTGTTTTTTCATAACTTTTGCAAAACTTTCGTGTTTGGGAAGCTGCTGAGAGTTTTTTATTCTAAAAAAACATTGAATATAGGCAAAAATGTTTTTGGTATCAAAGCAGCATACATTAACATAGTATTCCCTGGCACTGAAGGGAACTACGTAGTGTGTGGATGTGCTCCTTGTGAAAGGGCAGCTTGTCCTAACTCATAGTGAAGTCATCCAGTGACTGATGTGGGGTGATGCAATGCCACTTAATGCATGCTCAAGTGGGTTGGAGAAAAATGGGAATGAAACAACCGCAGACAAATGGATGAAGTGTAGCTGAAAACTCTTATTAGTAATTATGTCACACACACACACACAACCATTTTTAGTCAAATCCAAAGGTCTTGGCTAACATAGACCTTAAAAAAGCCAATCCTTCTGCCAATGGCTGCCAGCCACTTACCTTTGAGAAACAGAGAAGGAAAAAAGTAATGAAAGAAGGAAAGAAAAGAGGAAGGAAAGCAGAAAAGAAAGGAAAAAAGAAAGGCAGGTAGAGAGTGAAGGAAGAAGACAAGAAAGAAAGAAAGGTGGTGAGTAAGAAAGATGGGAAGAAAGAAGGAACGAAAGATATAAGGAAGGCAAGCAAGAAGGAAATATGAAGGAAAATAAAAAGGAAGGAAATAAACAAAAAAGGAAAGCAAAAAAGAAAGAAAGAAAGAAAGAAAGAAAGAGAGAAAGAAAGAAAGAAAGAAAGAAAAAGAAAGAAAGAAAGAATAAGAGAGAGGAAGAAAGAAAGAAAGCAGGAGAATAAAGCAAGAAAGAAGGAATGACAGAAAGAAAGGCAAGAGAGAAGAAAGAAAAGAAAAAAGGAAAGCCAGAAAGAAGTAATTGAAGCATGAAAGAAAGAATGAAAGCATGAAAGAACGAATGAAAGCAGGAAACAAGAAATGAAAGAAAAAAGGAAAGAAAGATAGAATCAAAGAAAAAGGAAAGAGGGAATAAAAGAGAGAAAGGCAAGAAAGAAGGAATGATAGAATGAAAGCAAAAATGGTAAAGACAGAAAAAGAGAAACAAAAGAATGAAAGACAAAACAGAAATGAAGAAAGAAGGAAAGGAAGACGCAAGGAAAGAAGGCAATTAAAAAAATCTGTTAGAAGTGCTGATGATTAAACACGATAAAGGCCATTTTTTTCTTGAGCAAAGTTCATTAAATAACCATTGGCGAAACTGAGTACAGAATAAACACTCTCTGAAGAATTGGCCACTTATGAAATCACATGTAAATATTGAAGATTTCAATAACCTAATACAGAACTGTTTCAAATGGATGCAATCTTTTATGCTGTGAAATACCAGCAGTCAAACACTGAACAAAGGACACTTTAAAAGGAATTTTCAACAACATTGGCAGGAGACAATAATGGATACAACTGGGAATATGGCCTTTGCTCACAATGCTATAAAGCATCCTACTGTCACATGAGACTCTAAACACAACGGCAACATCAAAGTAATACATTTAAAAAAAACATTGGCACAGAAGCGAACTTGGCTGAAGTGGTTGACCCCCTGCCATATGCTGTATGTTGTAGTGGGCGGAAATGAACTGTGAGTAATATATCAATTGAACAATGAATTAAGAAAGCTGGCAGTCCCTTTAAATAAGTATATTGTACATGTTTGTTTTTTAAATCAGAAGGTCCTAGCTAATGCCAGACCTAAAAAGTAGTACCTGACTGGATGGGATGCTTCAATTCTCGGATGAATCTGAATTTCCAACACTTATGCCCTCATTCTGTAGGGCCCAGTGATATCCCGAATTACTGGTAGAAATAAGTTGCGTAAAAATGCTGCTCACTCATTAAATTTTCCCTGTGCTGATACGGCAGACTGGTTAGATGGAAAGAAAATATGTGATAATCAGGTGTGCAGACTGATACTTAAATGTATTCTTCATTCCGAGCAAGAAATCTGGCAAGGGGGTTACACTATTGGTATGTCATTACTTTCTCAATTTTACTCGTTAACTAGTAGCTTCCCTGTACATGGAATGACCCCTGTGGAAGAGAAACTGAAACAGCAATTTGAAAATAGGATTGTACCAAAGTTTATTTCAAATGAAAACCTCAAATGCTGCTCAAGCTGAGCACCCTGCTTGCTAGGAATGGATCACAATAAACTAATTTGGAATGATATCCTTTATTCAAATCAAAGCAAGAGAAGGCCTCTACACCATTCAATTGTGCTATCATGTCTACAATGTGAGGACCTGGATGTCGTTCTCTTTCAATTGCCTTAGTCGCTTGAAAGATATCCACACAGATGCGTACAGCTGCTTCACTGTCCTTTTTGAGGAGTACCAGTATGGGAGAATTCCATGGTGTTGGACTAGTGGAATGCTCAATGATATCATGTTTGAGTAAAGACTCAATTTCTTTTACAAAAAGCTTCATGTAAATGAAAAGCAATTTGGCTGTGTCTGTGAGCAATAGGGCAGATGTCCTAGTCTTGTGTTTTCCAAATCCATGAAACAACAAAGGGACCTGACTTACTCATAATGAGCATTCATGACTCATCAGTCCCATATCAGCAGCTGTGCTGAAGGTGAGTAAACAGATACTTGACACCGTACCTTGAAGTAGATAAATGGATCATTGTACTTTTATTTTCTTGTGTTTCATTGTTGCTACAAATTAACCTTGACTTAATAATGATGTAGTGACAGTCCATGTATAAACTTTAGTCTTCGACTGTGTCAGACAGGCACTGGAGACAGTTTGTGGTACTTTTCCTTAGGAATAATGTTTATCAACGCACCACTGTCAGTGATAAAAGGTAAGGAGCAACAGTTCAATTTTAGTGTAATTTTAGGATAATGTTTGAATGACTTTTGTGATTTGACTTGTTGACTTTTCTTTGACTTGTCTTCTTCATTGCATGTGGCCAGTCTGACATGTACGTTTCTCTGAGGTAATCACTGACATCTCAGATACCGAAGAACTCTTGGACGTAGATTTAGACGATGGTCAACTTCATTTAGTGTCTATTTGCCTCAGCTGAGGTTGCCGCTTGGCTTTGTGGGCATGCATAGATGCTCGCTCCGAAAGGTTCGGACGTTCATTTTGTTTTCTCGGTGTGACGCGCTTAGCTTGTCCTTTGCCTTGCAAACCCATACAAACTGGTTCACTTTCCCGCAGCCCTTACATGCTTGTCCAATGGTGGGACATTTACCTTCATGTAGAAACGTAAATCTGCATCTGAAGCACAGGTTTTTTTTCTTTCCACCTCTAACTTAAACTATTGGTGTGTCTTTCAGGTAACAACATATATAACAACATATATTTCATGCTGATGATGCACAGTCAGCAGCCAACCATAAAACAAACGTGACTGCCTCAAGAAATGCAAGATATGAACTATATTGGGCCTTAGAGTCTATAAAAGGCTAGATGGTCAGGAATATATTGAAACTGAATCCTTCTTCAAAATCATAGATCCTGCTCTTGTCCCATAGAGTTAGCCTTCGGAAAGACACTATCCAGCTAACTGCATTGGGCAGCTGCCTCACTCAGATGAAGGCTGTCCGGAACCATGGAATTTTGATTGATGCAAATTTGGATTTCAACTTGCATATTGGATTGGAATTATAGCCTGCGTGTTTAACCTCTGTGCTGTCAAACAGATTTTCTCCTTTTCCTCATTGAATTACAATAGCAAATGGTTTTGTTCAATCAGGCGTGGACTTCTGTAACTTTGATTATGAACTTTAGAAAGTATACTTGTGCATATTTTTTTAAGATCACTCGCTCTTTTTGCAATCATCAAAGAGCAGGAACAAAATGATGCTTAGGAGAGCAGTCAGGGTCCAGTCAGCCAAACTTTGCAACCGTATCCCAGTGATCATTCACTCATGGCTAACCCTACAGTTCAGGAGAGGATGAGCCCTTGGCTTTCTTATAAATAGTACAGTGACAGTGTAGCTCATTTTCTGGTTTTCTCTCCTGAAGGCAGACTTGTTAATGGAGTTTACCCACAAGGCATGGCTGTGAGGATCCATGAGCGTGGATGTGCACTTAAAAACGTACAAGAACACAACTATCTGTTCTTCATGAAAAAAATGTGATTACTGTGAAAAAGAAATCATTCATTAAAAAATATTCTTATTCATTTGTATTCATCATTATTATTTCATTCTTGAAATTGGGTGGAAAGTGTTCTAACTGAAGTGTAGTCAATCATTGCGTTTATGAGGATTTTCAACGCCATTCGTAATCCGCAAAAAAAGATGAAAAATATTTACACAACACTATTAAGCTCTTTTGAGGTAGATAGAGAAGTTGTTTATTAACACTTCGGAACCACAAGTGATGCACAGTTTTCGTAGCCTGAACATCAAACAGCTGATACTGATCCTCTCAACACTTGGGCTGCCACTTGATGTCTTTAGGTAAAATTCTGTCTAATTGTTGTTCTCTAACCAAGTTTGAAGAGCAAATTTACACACATCCCAAGGCCCTCATTTTACTTGGAGGAGATACAAACATTATGCCTCTTGGGAGACACACTAAGCAAAATCGAAACCGTGAATCTGAAAAAGCTGTTATTCCCCTATTTCTGAGGGCCTGTTTAGGAGGGCCTGTTTAGGGCTTTCACAAAGCGCTTTACATAAATCGTAATAGTGCAACAAATGTATCTGTAGATTAAAAAGAAAGTAGCAAAGAAGAGGACGACTATCACAACAAAGAAAATCAAGGTGACAGGAAGAAAAGAATAGAAAACAATATCTTGTTCACACAATAAGCATGTGCAATCCATCCATGGTTGTACAGTAATACAGTAATACACGTTGATATTTTGGGCCAATGATTCTAAGTAGCAAAAGGCACCATAACTAGCCAAGTGTTTCCCCTTTCAGTTGCTCCTAAGCCAAATGAAACTATTTTTATATATATAAAGATTGTTAAGAGTTCAGGTGTTCCTTTGACCTGTGCAGTCCACTGCTCAGCTCATTCCAGGACAGCTGAGGACCTGACAGCTGCACCCTACCAAGGAAAAGGACTGGGCTTTGATTATCTGTTAGGTACCCAGTCAGAACTGCGGTAACTAGAATCATAGCAAGCATCAGGTGGCACTGAGGAACTAAACTGAGATAACGCCTGTTTTGGAAAAGAGTGAGCGCTGGGATCACAACCCCACTGCTGGTGCAACTTGACGTCGATGCGGCTGTATAGTAATGATTCCACTTCACGCATCACCATCAGACTCTTCTGGCCCATTTATGTCACTCGTGCTGGTTCCTGCGTGCTAATGGTTTTTCATCCTTCTTCTTACTCCTTTAACTCCCTTATTTATTTTTCACTCTCTTGCTCTGGGTCACAGTTAGATGAGGAGAAATAACTGCTGTACCCCGGAAATGAGTGCTGGTGAGCCTCATATGGAATAACCTCCTTGAATTAACCAAGGGTGATAGAAAACAGACATTTGTGCAGACCACCGCACGGTTAGCGGCACAAAAGTTGAGCAACTGTTCACCTTTAGTAAAATTTTAGAACAATGTTTGAATGACATTTGTGGTTTGACTTGTCGACTTTTATTTGACTTGTCTTCTTTCTTTCATGTGGCCAGTTCGTCAAGTGCACATTTCTCTGAGGTAAACATTGACATGGCACATCTATCTTCTTCACTTGACAATGACACTGAAGAACTCTTAGGCGAAGATTTATAAGACGACGACTTTATTTAGGGGCATATGTATGAAGCCTTTTTCCCGTTCGCAAATGGGCCGATTCTCAGAATCGGCCCTTTGCGAACGGGAAAAAGCCTTTTGGGATGTTTCATCCCAAAAGACCCTCACACAATAGGGAATCGCAAAATGTGCGATTCCCTATTCTGCGAATGCATTTAAGGAATCTCAAATTGTGATTCCTTAAATGCAATTCTGGAAGCACCCAAGTTGTGTGATTTTGCCTTTAGAAATCGCAAATTACCACCAACTTGAAGTTGGTGGTAATTTGCGATTCCTTTGAAAAATTCACTTTTTTGCATTTTTCAAAGTGCCATGTGGCACACATACACGCCACATGTGTACACATGCTTATTTCAGGGGTGCAACAGGGTGCCCTTTTGACGCCCTTGAAATTGCATTCGCAATTTGCGAGTACCTAACGGGTACTCGCAAATTGCGAATGTCTTCCCATTCATTCCTATTGGCCTCTAGGCCCATAGGAATGAATGGGAAGGTATTCCTTAATTGCAAATTGCAATTAAGGAATACGTGGGAATCGCAATTAATATTGCGAATCCTACATACATTGCCTTCTGCGAGTCCTTAATAGCGATTCGCTAAAAATCGCTATTAAGGACTCACAAAACAGATTTTTCGTACATATGCCCCTTAGTGTCTATTTGCCTCCGCTGATGTTGCCGCTTGGCCTTGTGGGCGTGCATACAACAACAGCCATAGCAATGCAACATCAATATATTGAATTTGTAGTTAAGGACTTGATGTCATTACACCCTGTGTGTCCAGTCAATTAGTGATAGTGTGAAGTTAGATGGAGTTTAATGCAACAGAGAGTCCTAGATTATTGTATGGATCCGAATCTCGCTATTTTTGATGGGATGTGTTTTGATCATAAGTATGTGTTTAGCTGCAGCATTGGTGATTTAGTTCATCTAAGAATATTTTGTGAGTGGGGAATGTGGGAAATTTGGTTCCTGGGTGAACTAGATAACCTTGGTGTTTTTTTTCACCATGTCTGCAGCATCTTCTTAATGTCTACAGTAAACGAGAACATTCAAAGCTTCCTGGTTTTTTAACATCCATGTTGCAGAGCAAAAGTCAGGAGTTGCTCGAAGATCCGTGGAGTAGGACCTGACTCTCGACTCGTGAGACCTCCCTTCTAAAATCCACACTTGACCGACAGGTTTTGTGATTCTGGGCAGATCAGTTTATCTCATTGTGTCTTAAAGTGTAACTATGTGTAAAAAAGGACGGTACAGGGTGGCGTCAGAACATCATGTTCAAGGTAAGGTTATAAAAATGTCCTTTGTAGTTTTGGTTTAAGTTCGAGCAAAATTTGTGCTTTATCAGAAAAACATGATGAGTAAGAGGAGCAGAATTTTTATGATTGCTAGTATACAGTTCATGATTAGCTGCAGCGCGTGGGACATACGGAGAGAGAAGGCTGGGAAACAAATATTCGATCAAATTGTTGTGCTGTTTTCACTTCCAACAGTAAAACGGTGCAAACACCTAAGTGCATGGGTACGCAGCTGAGGAGGTGCAGAAATGTTAAATGTGTGGAAAAAAAGGAGTGAACGTAATTTGCTTGGATCTTTCTGCACAGTACAGAGTGGAAGTAATTTAACCCGGGGTCAGTCGTCAATCATTCTCTTCCACCTGTTCGTGGCAAGAGGTTAATATGAGGCATACATCATCTCTCCGCCATGTCAGCGCCATTAATCCCTTTCCTGTCTATGTCTTAAGCCTGCATCTGTGCCAGCATTTCTCCACCTTCTTGCAATGGAGACCTCGTTCCATGCTTCTCATTGAGGCTCGCTTTGAAATAATGCCGAGCATCCGCCAGCTCCTTGCTAGCCTTTTGATGTCCGTTTTTTGTGTTTGTGTTCCTGTTCTAGCCCCACAAATATTTCAGAAAGTGAACACAGTGGCCCAATACCTTACAAGGGCCTCTGCATACAGGACAATTCACATGATGTACAGGGCACAAGTGCACCAGTGCTGGGAAACTGTAACTAGCTCATGGCATTCGGCAAGTTCGCTATGGGGACAGACAATTTGGCGCCAGTCTTATAAGGACATTGGGGCTTATTTATGAAAACTTTTGCAACGCTGCATGAAAACAGCGATGCAAAAGTTTTCACTGTGCCCTCCATGCGACGCGATGGATACGCTGTATTTACTGTACGGTGCTCCATGTCGCAAGGTGTAACAGATGCGTTAAGAATCCTGACGTATTTGTTGGTGCAAAAGTGCAAGAATGTCGAAACTCCAGCAATGCATGAGGCAGCCAACACACTGTGTCACCCTTAGGCCTCCTATAAGGCAGGTGTAAGGTTTTGATGCAGGTGAGGTCCTAGAATTGCTGCAGTGAGATCTCGTAGATGTCACTGTGCCACTCCTACAAGGCTTTGTTGCTTGGGAACGCCCACTCTGCATACATTATACATAGTCTTTCCTGTTTTCAGTTTCTATCTTTGGTAAACTCCGGTGTGGTTGTTTCAGTGTTTTCAATACCTTAAAAAAACAGTGGTTATCAGTGGTTACACATTTTCGTGTCATTAAAAACAACAGAAACAGTGTTTTTCTGGTGTTTATGGAATGTTTTGCTTTTATTATTGCTTGATTTCTGCTCTGATAGTGCATGTGTATAGACAATGTACGTATAGGATATATGAGGTCCAAATAATTTTTTACAAATCAATCTTATTGTAGTACAACACTTCAGTATACTTCCTTAGTGAATTTTTGGTCATGCACGCTCGCTCTTTCTTTCCCATGTAAACGTTAATCTGTGAAAAGGCCCTCTCAACATTGGCACTTGAGACAGGCAATGCCAAACCTGCCAGTACACAATTTGCTAACTCTGGCCACTGACATAGCTTTCCATGCCAATACGGGTGCACCTGAACATTGTGATTCCCTGGGATGGGTTCTGCAACATATGCGTTGAACTGGGCGCATATTTCCTCAGTTATTGAAGCACACACATGGATAATGTAGCATTCAAGGCCTCTAGGACTGAGAACCACCGGCTAATTGACACAGTTGGGGTGACTCTTTCTTTGATGCCACACAAAGCACAACATGAGAAATATTTGCGTTTTAGATCCTGTGCATAAGGAAACAGTGCACCAGAATGGATTACAAAGTTAAAAGCATTCTTCATTAATTCTGAAGATTGTAATGCTTTCAGCATAACATCTAGCATGTGGCAAGGATCTCTTACAGGGAAGCACTTCAGCTCAGGTATCAATATTAACAGGTAATCACACAACTTTTTCGTATACATAGCTGAATAATTGCAAATACAAACAATATCACTCCAATCTTTGTTGAACTTGGTGAAACATTTTTGCAGCAGCATTCCAAGAGACACTGCATTCCATGTTTTCCAAACGTCTGGTGTCATGTTTTCACCGCTATTTCAGATGCTGGGTGACAGCACTCTTCTCACATATACCTATCACTACACCTTGCATTGAATTTTTAAAGCCTGGGGTGTTTGGCAATTCACCTACTAGCAATAGTGACTCCCTAGAAAAGGGGGCTGATGTTCAAAGGGTTTCTCTGTGGGTAAATGTGGTGGTACATATTGAGAAAGATCTTATGAAACCAGCCATTTTACCTATCAGTGAAGAAATCAAACGTAGCCAAAATATCAAATAGGATGTTGTTATTTCCGGATTCTCCATAGCTTATAAAATAATGAAATAAGAACTAAAACATGCTTCTAAACCCTGCATCTTTAGACCAAAGACCACACAACTGAAAAAGGCAAAATGAAGAAGAAACAATATTTTAGTGACATCCCTAAACAACAAAACTCAAGCAGAATAATGTTGGCCCAGTCTTTCTTGCTGCTGCCTTGTATAACAAAGTTATATTGTATTGGTCCCTTCAGGAAGAAATAGAAATAACTCTTTCATTCACCTTTTCCTTTCTTTGAATGGCATTTAGTTTGTAGTTGGGAAGGTGTTATTACAGTGTTTATATGTTTACACTGGTGAGGGCTATTTTCCTTTCAGCGGGGTTTTATCAGTAATTATAGGTTTAAACCTAAAACCAGATAGCCTGATTATACCTGATGCAGGTATACTGTAGCGCAGGGCTTTACAAGGTGGCACATCTACTTATGCGTCACCTTGTACATATGGCGCAACACGGTGCATTGTTTAAGCTGCTGCTGTGTCACGAAAAGTGATGCAAAGGTGGCACAAAAGTGTTGCAAGGGGCTCATAAATAAGCTCCTTTGTCACTGACCACTAAGTTAGAAGTGTCATTTTTGCACTGGTCATTTGGAGCAAATATTAGTTTTCCACTGCCATCAGTGCAAATGTTCCTGTTAAATTGGAAAGCTGAACTGCAAAAATGCTTGAAACTACTTTAAATCTGGCAGGAACTGGTGCTATTTATGTTATCATGACCTATTGTTTCTTTTCTTTGCAATGGCGATGGCCTTTTTGAAGTGGTACCAAGTAAAGCTGTGCTATCCTTGAACTGTAAATCAACCACCTCATGCAAAATTTAAGTAACTAACTAACAATTTGGATCAGACGCCATTTTAAGGTCTGGCCTATCACACAGAGCAAGCTCTGTGGTTGCAAAAAGGCATATTGTCAGCTGACAGCGGGTCTCAAGCCCAACCATTGTTTGCCATTGTTTATCTTTGATGACACTCTATTTTGTTTGCTTTTTATTCGTTAGTGTCTGTCCTCCTATGTTTGCCCCTCCCTGGAACACAACCTCTTTACTTGTCTACTTCTGTTGCTTACCATCCAGGCACTGTTTTTGCTTCTTTTTCGTTGAGCACTCCATTAGAGTGCATGTGTTTCCCAGCTGTTTCCCTTGTAAACTTCTCTTCCCCCTCCAACACCCTCCATTCTGATCTCTGTCACTCATGTGCTTCTTGTCCACCCCCCCTCCGTGTTGCACTCTCCTTTGTGTGCTACCCCTGCGTGCTCTCTAGTTTGTAGGCTTCTGCCTCAGTGCTGCTTCACCCTCCCTCGTGCCCACTCCCTGTTACTTTCCCCTGTGGCCCACCTGCTCCCTGTTGCTTCCCCTTGTCCCCACCCATTTTCTTTTTTCTTAAGTATTATTATCATTAATATTATTTTTAATGTTATTATTATTATTAGCATTATTATTAGCAGAGTTTCATGCAGTAAACTGGTGCCCGCCCATCCGCTGTAATAGTGGTTTAGAATTACTTCTTTTTCAAAATTTACTAATCCATCTTGCATTGGTAAATTAAAAAAAGGGCGCCCACATCATTTTGCAAGTGCACATGCATAACAGAGCATGCAGGCTCCTACATAATAAAGCAAAGTCATCAAACCGTTTTTTTCCATTTTTCTCCATACTGCACGGAATCTTACTGATGCTGTTCATCATGGATGAAAAGCATTAGAAAAGCCAACAGGGCCTAAACGAGCAACCTATTGGCTTTGCCACTGCTGGTTTGTAGTATCCATCAGTGCTAATCTTTCTGAAAAATTGCTTGGCACCGGTGCAACTTTGCAAGAAAGCAGCTCAAAATTGCTCCCTACTGGATCAATTTCTTTGATCTGGCTTTAATTCATCATATGCTTTTTGCTCTCCCAATTCTGACTCAATCATTGTACAATCTATTGCTGAACTTGACAAACGTACTGCTGCACATTTTAGTACCACGCTCCAAGTGAAGATTGGAAATGTTTTCCTTGATGAGTATCTGGGTGATAGAAATTATTTAGCCCACACTCTGACACTTTCCACCTCAAACCCAAAAATGGATGATAATGCTATGATTTACTGAGGTCTCACTGACGTTGGCGATGTCATATATAATGCTGAAGAAATATAGATTTACACACCAACAAAAGCTTTCAAAATGTACATTGTAACACAAAATACATATCTGTAATGCCATTGGTTTTACCAACTCAGTCTCTTTTTCGGAGTATGAAAATACATGATTAAGGGCAACATGTATCAATAGTGGAAACAGCAATCACCTCATTGGGATTTTCGGCAAATCGCAATTAGGTAATTGCTATTCCTAATGTATGAATCTCCATGAGTTTCATTTAGCAATTCCTAGTGGTTGCAAATGGACCTATCTCATGAATATTAATGAGGTAGCTGGTGATTTGGAACCCATCGGGAATCAATTAAATTATTGGGGATGGTAGCCTGCAGGGGTCTGCAGACTACCATGTCCATGATTGCTTTGAATATAAAGCAATCCTTTTTTTGAATGCAGTCAGTTTTTCTCAAAGGAAAACGGCTTTCATTTAAAATAGAAAAATGAAAACTTTTCTTTTCATTTTTTTAAAGCAGCCAATGGTCCGTGGGACCACTTCCTGCTCTGAACAAGCTTTTTCGCTACAATTCCCAAAGGGGAAGGGATCCCTTGGGGACCCTCTACCCATTTGTGAATGGGTTACCATCTACTTCAAGTAGGTTTTAAAATGAATTTTTTACGATCTCATTTCTGTTGAAAAACATTCTTACATACTGCTGTGATTCGGTATTAGGAAGGGAACGACCTAAACATGCCACTTCCTAATACTGAATCGGTATGTATTCGCAATTCCAATTGCGATTCGGTGACATATTACCGAATCAGAAATTGGAATTCATACATACCAACATGCATTTTACCACTCGCAAACAGACCGGTAAAATGCATGATACATGTGGCCCTAAATGTGCAATATTTTGTATAGAAAGTGGTATATTTTGTAACACCAGCTGTACTGTGTTTACTTGCTTAGTTACAGTGCATGAACATTTTCCAGTGATCTGTTTGGGAGTACTATGCCATCACAGGCGTCCTCACATACAAATAGTTGGATAAAAAATGCTTTTACAATGGTTTTGTGGAAGAGCCAGCTTTTGAAGACAGTACCTGTAAATCACTAAAATGATCACTCTATGCAGAACGCAAATCAAATATTTGTCAAATGCCCTGGCCCATGCATGACAAGCTGTCCCATTCCAGGTTTCTTGCACTCTATGACTTGTAGGCAATGACTTATAATGTGATGAAGAAATCTGCAAGTCCCAGAATGCAAATAAAAACACTGGGTCAGATCAGCTAGTCACAGTTGGACATGGGGATTCTTAAATATCTCTTGATTTGAAGAGCTCAACTTAGATGGTGAACCTACAGTCTGTATCTCGTGAATACTCTTTTCTTTAGCTCTCTTATGAAAATACCAGCAAATGTGCAAGTAGATGGCAACTTTACATCAGTGGACACCTAAAATGTATGTGCTAAATCATACAGTAAATGCCTCTGCATATCTGCCATTTGTAAACCACTCCACTGGCTAACAGCTTAGAAGTCAGTTAGTGTTAGCCAGCATAGCTGTTGCTGCCAACCATGTCACATATTTTGGTGCTGTTGACTTGACTCCATCCTGGATGTGGTATGAAGACATTGGAAGAAACAGGAACTCTAATATCTGATGTTTATTTTCTGTAGGTTCAACCCCATTTCCTTTCAGTGGCCTTTCAGCAGCATATAGGAGACTGTTGTTGGGCTAAGGTTAGGACAAGGGTTTAACCGTTTATGCCCTCGTGTGTAAAATGGTGAGTGGTGTGACCTCCGATACCGCTGTAATTCTGGTAACTCCATAGCCATCGCTATCAATGTGCACCTGATTTATGACTGCTTGAAATAGTAGCACGGGTAATAAATTGCTATCCAGTCAAAAGAGTAGCAAAAAGTGGGTCTTAGATTACTATAGGCTTGGCTAAAACTTCAGTCACCATTTTATATGACTTCAGCTGGGGAGGCAAGAGGCGGGGCAGGTGTTACGTAGCAGTAAAACAGAAAACAGTATCAGCCGAACAGTTCAAGATTAGTGCTATGACTCCCCAGTAGCACAGCTCTAACACCATATTAACAGATTGGATGGGAAAGATGTCTCTTCCTGTCCATAACAGCGCTGGGGTGGCCTAATGCCTTCTTCCAGCACCGGGCCACTTCACTACAAACCCCTTTACTACCTGCTTACCCCCAGGTAAATATAATCTTTTAAAAAACAGTGGGGCATATTTACAAGCTCCTATCGCCACCACAACGTCACTTTCAGTGACATAGTGGTGGCGAGAGGGGCTTCGCCCTATTTACAAGTCAGTGTTAAGCCCCTTAGTTACAAGGGTGGCGTAAATAGGCAGCAGCGCCAAAATTAAGACCAGGATAAACCTGATCTTATACACGCTAAATGAGGAGAAATGCTTTTTATCTCCTCGTTTTTAGGTCTCGCTGAGTCAGCTCGCATGCGCTGCTCGGAGAGACATTTAGTAGGTGAGTTTTCAAAGTGCTGCTGGCTGGCCTAGCGCTTGTGTTCATGCGAGCGTGCACACGTGCAGCCGGCTGCCATCTGTCTTTCACGGGTCATTAGAACCGTGATGACTTTCACTTTTGCAAAAGTAAAGAAATAGAAAAAAACATCTATTTCTTTACTTTTGCTATAATCGCGGCACCCGCGCTTTAGTTTTAATGTTCAAAGTAAAGCGCCGGTGCCGCGATGCTTGTTCTTGCGCACGCGGCCATTGCATGTTTGTCCAGCAGTCTGTTAGTGTGGGAATTTGACTATTTGCCGGTTGCGGCATGCCCCCATACTCAAGGTTATATGGTTCCCATAACCATGGTGGTCTTATATCTACTTGGGTTGATTACTTCATCTATTCTTAGCCCCTCATTACTTTGCTTGATCGTTCATCAGTTGTGGGGCTTGTGTGCAATGCATATTTTCCTCACAGCTAGTGCACGCAATTAAAATATAAGTATACGCAGCACTATCCTGTATTGTCATAAGGAGCATTCGTTAGTCAATTTAACATTTAGTACACTTTTCTCAAGTTCAAGGACATGCGGCATCAGTGTGTTTTGTTTCAACAACATTATGAATTTGTTCATCTAAATATGGCGCAAGCTGCTGCGCCTCACGAATATCGTTTTGTCTGCCGTGGTGATGAGTCACGTTACGGTATGTCAATCACGTTCCCTGATTTCCGCCGGATATTAGTCTATTTAATGGCGTGATACGAAACTGGTCGGTGCTGAATACTGCCGTCCCAGTGGAAGTTCCAGGGACTTAGACGATTTTGAATTGGTGAGTTGCTGCGATGACATATGTTTAGTATTGGCTGTTAGTACCATTATTTTGTATCGAGTTAGGTCTGCGTCTGTAGGATATTGAGACTGTTTACAAGATCTATGTATCCCCTCTACCTTTACTGAGATTCAGGATTTTACAAACGGCTTATTTCAAGCCCGTATCTTATGAACATGCAGGTATGCATGTTGAGAGTGCGTTGGTGCCTCTTGATAACTTTTGGTAGTAGCAGGATAGTTTGCTCTGCATATCAAGTCTTAGTTTCTCAATTGGTAATATTGTTAGCCTGTCTTACCATATTGACTCTGTACTTGAGAAATCACCTTGATACGGAGTTCTTGTTCGTCACCTGTCTATAGGGATACAGTATAAATCGGCGCAGGTACACGCAACCATATTTACCCAGGAAATTCCGTTATATTTGGGCGATTGACTCTACCTTTTGGAAACAGAATATGGACAGTCACGGCACACGCATACAGCAAAGGTGTGTATTTTTCCTTACACAGTTCTCCTTGTACACAAGGGCTATATCATAAATGAAGTGTGCACATTGTAAACAGAATGCCATTCTTGGTAGAACATGTGCTTCAATCTCCCCACAGTAAATACATGCTGGCAGCCTTGTGATTCCACCTGGAAAACAGGAAAGCCTTCTCCTCGTGTTATCTGTGCCTCTCCTCCTGTTATCCCTGACACGAGCAGCACCCCGTTTCTTCTTGTATTTCTATTCTCCGTCCTCTTTGGTTCTCTGTATCTCTCCTAACCTGCGATCTTCCCTCTCTATCACCTTTATCCCACCCCCTGCACTTTCTTCCTGCACACTGTCGTTCATATCATTTTAGAGTGTCTCCGCTGCTTTGTAAACCTTCCACTCTTCACCACGCCCCTCCCCTTTACCTCCATTTTGCACTTCTTATCTCACTTTTCTTTCATGGCTCCGTTGTGATCCCTTCTTCCTCCCTCATTTTTGTCCACCTCTCCTCCTCTTCCTCTTGCTACACACCTCTTTCCTATTGATCACTGTCTTCCCTTCAACCCCGCCTCACCCCGCGCTTCTCTACATCTGTCGTTCAATCCACTCCAGCATCAGATTTCCTTGAGCTCCTATTTTTCCCACCTGTTCTCCTTTTCGCTGCTTCCCCTTCCACCTTCTCCCCATTTCACCCACTCACTTAGTCCACCTCTCTTTCGCCTCCACGCCCCTCTGATCTCCCCTTCTCTCCTGCTTGTCGGCCTCCCCTTGTGCGCCTCTATATATTCCTGTTCCCCTTTGCCCCCACCTGTTTCCCCGCTGCTGACCCGCTCTCATCTCACCCTGCACCCCCTTCTCGCTGCCTCTCTGTACACCCGGCCTCTTCCTTCCAGTCACATATGCTCCCTCTGGCCTCTTTTTCCTCGTTCCTTGATATCTCTCCAAGGCCTTTCGCTCACCCACTTCCTTCTTCCCCATACCTCATTTACCCACCTGCTCACTGTCTCACTCCCTGTCTGCATCGGTTTCATCCTCAGTCACTTTCTCTTGCGTCTCCCCTTTTCACAAGCCCCATCCCTGTCTCTCTCTCTCTCTTTCGCTCCCTAATGCCTTCTTTTTCTAATATATTTACTTCTCTCTTACTCACCTGGCTCCTCTCTTTACTTTGTTTTGCTAACTCCCCTCCCCTCTCCTTTACACCCTTCTCACCTGTATCCCTCCCTGTGCTGCCTTTCCCTGTCACACATGTCTCCTGTTTCTCTTCCTCTCTCTGCTACATTCACCCCTCCCCATCTTGAAACCCTCCTGCTCGCCCCTTTTCACCAGAGCCCCCTTTTGAATCTCTCTGCGCCCTCCCTCCTTTCGCGCCCACTCTCACCCCCTTCTCACCTTCTGTCCCTTCTATCCCTCCACACACTCCCCCCTCTCACCTGTATCTCTCACAGTGCACACCCCACCTCCCTCCTCTCGCTACCAGCAGAAGTTGCTGCCCTCATAAAGGCCCCTCTGACTTTAGCCCTGTGCGGCCGCCCGTCGGGCCCCCGCAAGCTCGGGATCGACTACTTCCCTAGTGAGTCCTGCAGAGAATGAATTTGGGGCCAGTGGTTGCCAAGGACACGTCTCCTTGGTAAACACGCTGACTGTGATGAGAAGCTTCCAGCCCCAGCCGTGTCTGGCCCGCGCTGCTCTGATGAGAATGGGTCCATGCTGTACGCAGAGCATGTTCTCACTAATACCGAGCCTGCTGCTGTTTAGAGGCCTCAGCACCATCATAATATATTCTAAGGCCCCAGACACCGCCACGCGCGGGAGGAGACAGCCGCTGATTGCGATACCGCGTTGAAAGGGAGCACTGATGCAGTCACACCTTGATACAGATACTCGAAGACTGCCAAAGGGACTCTTTTCCTCAGACCATGCGCTTTGACAGCACCGTTGCTTGTGCTATAAAATCTATGCATAGGTTTTGAAGCTAGCATTTTTTGTTTTTTCATGTCAGCTGATGCATTTGAAATCCTTAGTTGGTGGCGGAGACTGGAGCTACTGTGTTTTCTCTTTCCCATGACACTTTATTTTTAAACTTCGAAACAGGCACTTGTGACTTGGGGCCCTGCATAGTTGTTTATATAGGGGTCCGTAAAAACTGCTGACAGGCCTGGTGCTGCTAGACGCTCCTCATTCTCTGCCTTGCACCCTTCTATCCCTCTGCCTTGCAGCCTTCTACCCCTCTGTCTTACACCCTTCTACCCCTCTGCCTTGCACCTTTCTACCCTTCTACACCTCTGCCTTGCACCCTTCTCCCATTCTCCCCTCCTCCTTGCATCCAAGCATTGGCATAGCCAATTGGTCTCGCTTTTGGGACCTTTTAAGTATTTAGTTAAGCAGCACAATATCCTTGGTGCAACAACACCAACTGTTGCATGGCTAAACACTTATAAGGTCCCAAAGGCGAAACCTATGTGGCTATGCCAATGCTTGTTGCTGTTTGCATGTGTGCTGCATTGTGCAGCACACATAGAAACAGCAAAAGCCCATTGATTGTTTATGTGCCGAAAGGTAAACCTTCCTGCACATTAAACACTCTTTGAAAAAAATTACATTTTGTATCTTCTATGTGTACGGCATGAAGCAGCACACATAGACGTGACAAAATGCCATTTAAATACTGTTCATGTGGGGAATATTGCCGCAAAGGTACATGCAGCGTCTCTCTTAATGCACGCCATAGGTTAGCTCACTTCAAATTTTAAAATAGGGTTCATTACACTCCACAACGCCTGTACAGGTATGGTCTGCGGGACACAGATAACTGTGAGAGATGTGACATGCCAGATGCCAGTTTTTTCCACATAGCCTGGCAGTGTCCTCCAGTAACGACCTCCTGGCGATATATTTTCAGTGTTTTAAATGAGATTGTTGATTTCTCTCTCACACCGAATCCCCTATTGGCATTACTGGGTTATACGGAAGAGTGTCCGCAAATTGGTAGCCATGGGTCTCCTTTTGGCAAAACGTAGATTGGCTATGCGATGGATGTGGAGCCCAGTTCCAACAGTGGCTGAATGGGAAAATGACATGTTGTACTGTAACACCCAATCAACTACCTATAACGAACTGTTTCCCCCCTGCGCTCGGCCGAAGGGATTCTGGGAGCTTTTCACGTTATATCAGTTGTCACGCTCGCACAACGATGATGCGCAGGATTAATATCCTTAATGTAAGGATCACTTCCCTCGGATATGTTCCTCTGCAGGGTTGTGGTTATGCTAGCCTTGCTTCTTGCCCGCAAGGATCTGCCACTCTATGCAAATACCTGCCGATATATGTACATTGTAGTATGGTTTTATACTAGTCTGACTACTTGTGTAGCTCACCAATTTGCCTTTTTTTTCTCTTGTATGTACAATTTATTAATGATGCTGCTGGTAATGTGATCTATTCCTTCATTTTTGATTATGTTGTGATTGTTTATATCTTAAAATCAATAAAAACATTTTTTTTTAAAGAAAAAATACTGAAGGGACAGCTTCCTGCACATAAACAATCTTCTCTTCAACGCAGACACCCTTGCACTATGGTCAAGGGTGTTTGCATTGGTGCTAGGATGCCAAATTCAGCGCCAACGCGGGGGGACATGGGGCTGCACCATATTGTTGAAAATATGGTTCAGCCCAAGGTTTCAGAAATGGCAGAGCATGGCGTTAAGCCAAGGAGGCTAACACCACGCTCCGCCACTTCATTGTGAATATGCCCCAGTGATTCAAAAGCTATTTCTGTTTTAATGCAGCTGAGAATGATCTATATGTAGTGTGTAATTCACAAAACTCATACTTGTGAGGCTATATTAATTAGTGCATAATATATCTCAACAAAACACACCCCACACGGTGGGATTTGCGAATAATTATCTTTCTTTCTTTTTATCACCAATTGGCAGAATTACACAGCATACTACACTGTTACAAGTACTTTTTCCAGACAAATTGCATTCAAAAAGAGCTTTTTATACAGATATATGAAATTCATATGATAATGCTAATAATAATGACAATGATAACATGGTTGAGTGCTTAGGTGCTTGTGTGTGTGGTGTGATCGGTCAGAATAAGAAATCAACATCAAGTTCGGTGAGGAAGGTATATAAGTGGAGAGACAAACGTTTAATACAAAATGAAAAGTATGAAGGGATGTTAATGTTACCATTGATTTATTTATTTAATTTGCTTTGATCATATTGGCTGCTTTGTGTCCACTTAGAAGCAAGACACGTTTCCACCCATTGTGGCAAGGATGTTAATGGGTCGTCACCAGGGCAAAAAAGATGCATGAAGGCATGACTTTGAAGCATCAAAACTAAGGTCCAGTGATGCCTAGCAGGAAGGAGTCCAAAAGGATTTGACCATATTAGTGAATCAACTATATATTTAAGCTGAAGTTCAAAAAGCTTCAGAATGTTGGTACATACCAATCATAACAGATCATGCGCTTATCTCCTCCACACTTTACTCACTCAGTGTCAGTGATTATAAAAAGGCTTCGGTACATTGGTAAATTCTGATTGTCATAGAGAGCACTGCGTCCCTCTGCCACGTCATACGCGGTCAGTGTATGGCACCATCCCTGACACTTTTGGCAGAGTGGTGCTGTACTCTTCTACTTTAAGAGGAGGGTAGCTACATAACATAGGCACTGCTATGTCTCCAAAGGTAGTAGCAATTATGCAAAGACGTCCTGTTTTCTTGCTTCTGTCGTTGCTCTATTATAAAGGTTTACTGCATGGAAAACAGTGTCTTATTTTTACACAAATGCAAATCTTTGGATAAAATAATTCAATGAGTGTTGCATACTTTTGATATCCTTTTCTCTTTAGTCAACCCAGAAGCATGTTTTTCTGTAAAATGTTATAGCCATCTACTTGCACCAACAGTAAATGACAAGTGTTAAGCTTCAAAGCTTCAAGAGGTGCACCACTCACATCCCTGGAGTTTGTAAAATAAAGAGAAATTGAGATGACATCTTTATACTGTTGAAGTGAGAGGGGTGGGAGGTGACATTCCCACATTCAGCAGCATCGTGAAACTACAGGACTGACTGCCCTTTTTAAGTCTGAACACCAGATCACACTCTGCAAAATGCTGATGAGAGGAGGGTGACACAGACACATTCATTCTGTAGCCCTAGGTCTATGATGCCCCCAATTTTACCAATGTATAGATGTTAGAACTGGGGGTCTCTAGTTAGCAGAGGTAGGTACCTTTGACCAACTAGGGACCCTTGCTTCTAGTGAGGGAAAGGGGATGGGAAATGGGATTGCACTCCTGGATAACCTCTGCTCATCCCCTTGGTAGCTTGGCATGAGCAGACAGGCTTATCTCAGAGGCAGTGTGTAAAGCATTTGTGAACACATACAGTAACAGAGTGAAAACACTACAGATGGACACCAGACAGGTTTTATAAAAAATAAGTATTCTTTACATAGACTTAACACAAGACCACAAACGACAAAATCCACAATACTGTCATCGAAAATAATACTTGGTAGAGGTAGTTCAAAAATAGGCTATTCACTTAAAAGCAGTCTTTAGCAACAGATAACCCCAACTGGAATTATCACGACGTCGAGGTCAAAGAAAATCCCAAAGAACGGTGCTGACAGCGAGGTGACGGGTATCAAGCCCGGAGTCAAAATCGACCCACCCACAAAGAACCGTACCTTGGAAAAGCGAAAACAAAAACAGCTCACGGCGTCGGGGAGAAGTGGCGTCGTTGGCGCTGGTGCGTCGGTTCCTTGCTTCGGGGGAGGTGATGCGTTGGGTCCTCGATGCTTGCGCAAAGCAGGGGAGGCGTCTGTTCCATACTGGAGAGGAGGTGACGCCACGATGGTGCAAAAACCACAGTTCTGTATGATGTCATGATGTCGATGGATTCTTGACCACCCACGTTGAGGATCGGCTCCGCGATGATGTCGCCTCCAGAGTCGATGCGGCACAGCAGCAGGTGTCGGGTCTACGTCGCAAGTCGGAGCAGCGCTCACGGCTTATGGCAGGTTACAATGTCACTCGCCGGCGTCGATGTGGCACGGTGGCCGGCATTGGGTCTACAATGCAAGTAGGAGCAGCGCTCATGGCTTTGATGCAGATTGCGGCGTCGCTCGCCAGCGTCGGTTTTGCAAATTCCCCCTGTAGCAACTAGAACAGCAAGTTCCAGGTGCAGGCAAACAGAAGGGGTGAAGTATTTGTATCCCTGAGACTTCAGACAGAAGGCAAGCTCAAATTCAAGCCCTTGGAGAAATATTCTGCAAGATGATGAACGTTCCCTAAAAGTTCCTTCTCTTTTCCTTGACAATGAAGAAACCACTGCAGGCCAACCCAGCAAACAACACTCTGGCGGAGGGGCAATCCAAACTCCTGCAGCTTCCTTGGTTCTTCTCCTTGGCAAAGGTTTGTCTTGTTTTCCCAGAAGTGATCTAAAGTCCTGGGCCCCAATATTTATACCAGTAAATCCTTTGTTCTGTGAAGGCAGAGGGTCCTGTACCTAGTCCAAACCAGTTCTGGGTGCATTCTGCCAATGCACACCTTCTTCCTTTGTCAGTGTGGGCCTGGGTCCTCAGACACACCCCAGGAGGTGGAGCCAGCATTGTGGAAGGCAGGCACAGCCCTATTCCGGCCCAGGTGCTACTCCTCCCACCACTCTACATGTAGATAGGTCTATTCAGCCCTGTGCTGACTCGCCCTGTCTCCTGGAGCCCCCCAGTCCCTGTCACTCACAAAACCAGACATACAATACACAAGCTAGCAGAGTCTGGTTGGATGGTTAGGCAAGAAAATACCTACTTTGTAAAAGTGGTATTTTCAAACACAGAATGTTAAAACCAACTTCACTAAAAGATGTATTTTATCATTCTGTGTTAGGCACACTAAACTCGAATTTCTACCGTATTCCCTGGGTCAGTTAGGATTATAAGATATTATAATCAAACTGCCCATTCTGGCGTATGGGAACATTTAGCCTTGCAATAGTGAAAAACGAAATAGACTGTAATTCACTATCAGGTCATGTCACACACATCATGGCATGACCTACCTTTTACATACAATGCACCCTGCCCTAGGGCCTACCTTAGGGGTGTCTGATATGCAGAAAAGGGAATGTTTAGGGACTGGCAAGTGGTCGCACTTGCCAAGTCGACATGGCAGTCGCAGACTGCACACAGGCTCTGCAATGGCAGGCCTGAGACACACTTTACAAGCTGCTTCTGTGGGTGTCACAATCAGTGATTCAAGCCCACTAGCACCATTTGATCTACAGTCCCTGGGCACACATGGTGCACTGTACTAGGGTCTGACAACGAAATCAAATAAGCCAATCATGGAGGCACTAATCCATTACATCAATTTCACATAGGGAGCACATGCACTGTGGCACTGAATGACAGTGACACAGTGCCCAAAGCATCTAACCAGCAAAAACATATCAAAAACAGAGGAGGCAATCAGTGAAAAATGGAAGGGAGACTCACGCCAATGCTACCAGGTCTAACAATAGATATAAAGAAACCCCAAACAGTTGAAAAGATGTTTTGTATATTGTTTGTTAACAAGCATAAGGAAGTGAGGGGACTTTGTGCATCAGACAGTTCAATAGTGCATTATTCTATCAAAGCACCGGATGTATGTCGCAATATCAAATGATCAAATATCATCCTGCCACAATATTGTATCCAAAATATCGAATGCCACAATATCTTTAAGGTATGTGCAGTTCAATATAGATTTAATATTTTCAACTCCGTATCTATGCACCTTGAAGATACGCATGTGTATTTCATGAAGGTACGTAGATGTGGAGTTAAGAATAGTAAAAGCATACATACCTATGCTTGCTTACCCTCACAATATTGTGGCGGTCGCTATTCTGGATATAATATTGTGGCAGACGATATTTACAACTCAATACTTTGGTAGAACATACATTAGCAGGTCAAGGATATAACAATGTGATGAAAAATACATCAGCTGTCTAAATAGCCTTAGGCAGACGCGTACTAAACCAATCACAGTACAGTGTACCTTCCAATAGCTTTACAATATTTAACACGTTTATTATTTGAATAGAAATTGAGCTTCTCTATTAGTTTGAAACTTTTTTCTGTGCCTCTCATTCCACTCCTATTTTAACAGGACTTTGCAGCGGCTAAATAATAGTGCTAGTGCTATACAAGACCAAAATATGTCATATTGATTTCAGCAAGAGGTTTATTTCAGTAATACCGCCATATATTCATGTCCAAACATTTAGGGCTTTGTAGTTGCTTGACAACGTCAAATTAACGTCTGTTTACAAAGGCCACCTATCTTCAAGCTATCCTGGAATCCAATGAGTTTAATATTTGTATTATTTTTCAAAATGTTTAACTCAAATTTTCCAAGAAGGCCATATATTGACAGGGTTCAGAAGAAAGAATAGCTACTGGGTTTTTTGTTTTATGTACACGGTATATATATATGATTCAGATCGTTGGTTTGATCAAGCAAGTGATGCAGATGGAGTCCTTAAACACGATGAAAAATATTCGGTCCAAGGTATTATTCTAGTTTTCTTTGCACTGGAAATCAACCATTTTGCAGTTGTGTTTTGCAGTTGTACGGTGCAAATTTCTTTAAGCATTCAATCTACTTTTTCATTGACTTCCTGGTTTAAAATGTCATTCTTCATCAAACAACTGGTGCAGCTTTTGTTTTTGCACTGCCCATTGGTTCAAACATTACTGAAGAATTGCTCAGCACCAGTGGCAAATCGTTGGCTGCCTCGCCTTCCTCCGTATCTACAAGACCATGAAAAGCAATGCAGGGTGGCTTTATGTGACCTAGTAGATATGGCTGAGTCCTGTGTGCCACCCGGACGTCACAAAAAGTGATGTTCCGCCAGCACACAGGGCCTGTAAATATACCCCTCAGTTTTTGCTAGCGAATTTGAATGATGTTTTCTCAGTTTTTATAACGGAAGGAACCCTTAGCTTAGTAGACAGCACATAGCTGGCAACGAATACTGAGTTATTGACATTAGGCCAAATCTAACCAGGGTTACGGTTTCTGCTCATAGTGACATTTTATATCTCGCTCTATCCTTAACATGGTAAATCTCACCCACATTTTAGCTTGCATGGTCCCCACTGCTCAGAAGGGTCACTATTCTCTTTTTTAAAAAATTTCCCACTTCCTTCCCCGTTTTACCTCTTCTAATTTTGAACCAAATCACTGGGCCAACCAGGTTACACTGGCTCTGGAAAACTGGCGAATTTGCTTATATTTCCTGGAAAATCTAAAAGGAATAGTGCTTAGTAGGCTTGCTCAGCATAAAGAATATATCAGATTCATTCAGTAGCCAGTACTCATCTACAGAGCATTTTTAGCAACCGGAAGACGGTCGGAGAAAAACGAGAAGCAGTTTCATTTATGCTCTTTGACAAAAATATTTGTGTCATATTCTCAGAATTCACAGAATTAAATAAAAAAAATTCTTATGCAAGCTGAAAATATTCAGGGATTTTGCCATATTTATGATGTACGGCACATTCCTGTCATTTCAGCCTGTGGTGGTGCACAATTTGGTGCCTAGCACCAGTGCAGCACCCTTTTACCATGGTGCAAGTGTGTCTGCGTTGTTGGAAAGATTGCTGTTGTGCAGGAAGGTGTAGCTTCCTGCACAAAAAAAATAATCCATGGAGATGGTCTCCTTGTTCTATGGGCTGCATTTACAATTGTTTGATGTAGGGCAGCACCGCAAGTCTTCCTGCTGCGCTACCCTACAGCAAAAGAAAAGGGCAGCAATGTGCTGTATCTATCAGGTTTATTGCATTCCTGTGCTTTTCCCATGCGCTGGTGCACAAATGGCTGCCATGCACCAACACAGGCACCCTTACGTCATGATTGAAGGATGTCTGTGTTTTAGGGGGGATTGTTTTTGTGCAGGAAGGGATACCAATAGAGGTGACTTCCACTTTCTGTGTGTGGTGCAGAATGCAGCACACATAGAAAGAGGAAACATTTAGGAGAATTGTGTTATTTGTCCTTGTTGCGCCTCCCCTTTGCCACCCCTGGGGAGGCACAGGCTATTGACGCATTTCCAGATTCACAAACATCTCATAAATCTGGGAATGTGTCAAATGCCATGGGTGTTACGTGCAAACACCCACCGCCATGCTCATGGCACGCCTCCCTATTGCAGGCTGGCTTTACATGGACTTGTAGATATGGCCCTGCAGTGTGTGCCACCGGACCATCATCGACCTTCCGGGGGTGCAGAGGTCATACCAATCAGACCCATTATATGTTGCCGAATGCAGCACACATGGAAAGATAAAAAACAAGGATAAATGAAAACATTTCTCCTCATTACACCTGCTTTGGGGAGGAGTAAGGTTGTGTCGCTGCCCGAGGTTTACATTATTTTGTAAATCTAGGGCAGGTTCAGAATCCATGGGTATTGAGTGGGAACACACACTGCATTGCCCATGGAATGCCTCCGTGATGCAGAGTCAGGCAATGCAGTGCTTTTCGATGCCTTGCTATACTCCATATCTATGAGGTCATGCAAAGCCATGCAGGGTGGCTTTGCGTCGCCACATAGATATTATTGAGAGGTCTGTGCCACCGAAGCTTCAAAATAAGTGACAATCCAGCAGCACAGGCCTCTTGTAAATTAGCCCCTAATTCTTTCATGATTAAACATGCTATTATAGAAAGAGATTACATATTTATGCGACTGCTGCTAGGACACAGAAAAGAAAATTGAACAAAAATGGCAGTGAGGACTATGACAAATGCTGCAGGTCAGAACTGCATTCACAAATATATATGCTAATACCAACATACTCCCAAGACAGGAATGAAACTAGCAGGATTTGAAAATATTGTGGATTGGGTCATCTTCCCCAAAACTCAAGTCTTTCACTAAATGAAACAATCATAGGTGGTTACTCTTAGGTTTCTATCCATTAGATAGGAGAGAGAGAAGGGTACATAATGGGGACAAAAGCAAGAGCAAGAAGGAATTGGAGAAGGAATATTGTTGAACTGAAGTACAAAGGGCAACAGTCGGAGGAATCAGGCTTTGAGGGAGAGAAAACATAGTACATGGCTGACAGAGCGAAAGAGGCAGGAGGCCCACTTGCTCTATTGTAAAATGTTGTTTACAAGTGGGCCAATAGGAGAGGGAATCGCAGGAAGAGTGATCTTTAACATTTATTGTTTCTACAAAATGAGCTGAAGGCCTTAGCACCAGTCCAATCTAGTATGTTCTGAAGTGGCCTTTAAGCCACACACTAGGTTGCAAGTTGGATGCAGTCCATGTGCTTTTGGTGAGATGAGCAAGGAAAACCACATCTATTATTTCTATAAAAAAAAACTATATTGTAACCGCTGCTCCCAACGTCTTTGATTAATAAATAGTGTTAGATTTAAAGGATTAAGCTATTCAATCAATTAACGTTACTAGCAATAGGTAATACATTGTCGGTAAAAATATGATAGTGGCATGGTAAGGTAATACTTACCCACACAATTATTTAGTTAAATGTGCGGCACTTTCATGTGCTATGGCACCTGAGAGGAAGGGCGGCTGCCTATGGTCCCACAGACTCCACCCCTGCACCCGCCTAGTCTGGTGTTATCTGATCAGAGTTCAAGAGCTCAAGTCCTAACCCATGTTGCCCACCTGGAAACTCCAATGAGGTCCTCTTGCTTTTGGTCACATGAAGTGGCCGGTCACATCCATATTTATGCACCAACGGCAAAGCAAGAATACAGAAAGAAATCTGATTTCCTACGACCATTCCCAAATCCTTTCTTTGGTAAACTATGGTACATGAAAAGCATACAGCAATAAAGTGAGTATATGCTGCTTATAATAAGTCTTAACCAATCAAAAAACTTTTACTGTAAGGAGTTTCCGTAACAAATGACCATCAAAATTCTTTTGTAAGAGGTGCAACATTTTCACTGCAATTTTACTAATCGATCTGCTGCAGTTTTTTTACATTTGATAATGTTAAGGCCGCACATTGTGCTCCTACGAAGGCATCGTTCGTGACTCACTTTGAAAGTATTAGCATGTGAAGGGTGAAGTCTGAACTCCAGAGCTGCAAGAGTCATAGAAGAAGCAATATCTTCCAAAATGGATACAGTTTTGCAGCAAAAGCCATTTGGAGTGCGACATAGCACTCCCCGGGATACAGCCAAGACTGATTTGTGACATTTTTTGGCTCTCTGAATCAGATAAAATTGTAAAGGACTCTGCCTTGGGAATGTTTTGCATTTTGTATTTTATGGAAGCCCTTCTTGGTGGTGTGATTTACGGTAAGAAAAAGATGTAAATGTCTAGAAGCGTCAGTTGGATCATCTTGAGGCTTGAATGTATGTCGCTCAGCCAGTTGAGATATGGCATTTCGTAGCTTAGTGCTTAAAGTTAGCTGTAGGAACAATGGACAGACATTATAAAATGACTAATAGCTGACATTAAAATGTATTCCGTACGTGAAACTTAGACACTGAACTCAAATCTAACATAAGAATGGAATTGTGTACATTCAAAATAACATATATATAGAACTTATGTAAGCTTTACTTGGTAGGCTCTATATCGGTTCAGGAGTCAGTACATCGGATGAGTTACATTGTGAGTTGGAAGGTATGTTTCAAGTATTTCACTTCGCAAGTTTTCATTGAATGTATGATGTTACAACACAAACATTTACAATGCATGCCCTTACAACGCAGTATTTACATCGCAACATCCATTACAGCACATGTTTTTACAACACGTGCCATTACAATGCATACCAACACAAAGCATACCATTACATCGCATAGTTTTTTGGGGTAAAAGTAGGGTAAGTGTTGGATAGTGTAGGGGTAAAAATTACTATTCCCACTCCAGTGAGTGCAACAGTAGGGTAAGTGTTGGATAGTGTAGGGGTTAAAATTACTATTCCCACTCCAGTGAGTGCAACAGTTGGGTAAGTGTTGGATAGTATAGGGGTAAAAACTATGTGTTGTAATGGCATGCATTGTAATGGCATGCGTTGTAGTGACATGCGTTGTAATGGCTGCATTGTAATGCCATGCGATGCAAAGGATGTTGCGATGTAATGACTGTGTTGTAAAGGTAGTGCGTTGTAATGCCTGCGTTGTAAAGGTTGTTTCCCATTTTCATTTCGCAGGTGTTATTTTTTAACAGTTTTAAATCACTTAATTATAACTTAATATATGTAAATTATATATATATATATATATATACACATAAACAAACTCCTCCACAAGAAAGAGCAGAGGCCACACTGGGGGAGACCAAGGAAGCACCTTTATTCAAAATTTACAGCGGTGAATGCATTTCGGCTCAGTCAGCCTTCATCAGCGCCAAAGGTGTTTAGGAGGCATAAAGAACATCGCTATTTGTAAGTCCCACCACATGCTGATTGGTTATAGTCCGCTCCACCCCAATTGTGTTAGCTCACCCAATACAGATCACGAGGTTCTTGTGAACTGCAAGTCCGGAATACACTTCACATCCAGGTAGGTAGTGCGGGGGTGTTAATGATACCAATTGTTTATGCGGGCTTAAGCGGGACAGTCCGCGATGCTAAAAACACCATTCTCCTGTTTTTGTTGTTGAATTAATGCGCCTCCTCAGGTCCCCGCACCACATCAGCCTCCAAGCTCAGAAATCCAATCGGCGGGGGCAAGAATGGCGATCCATCTAGCCCAGCGTGAGGTTAAGAACCTCAACACCGCCCCATCTCCTTCCGAACACAGAGGTGGGCACAGTTACCTCCAATCCCTCGGAGAACACAGGAAATTTTGCCGTAGCAAAAGCCAGTGAAGACCAGGCCATCTTGTGATGCGGGAGCCTCTGAAACGCGTCTCTGGCTGACGCGTGCAATATCACCAACAAACTCCTCCACAAGAAAGACCAGAGGCCACACTGGGGGAGACTAAGGAAGCACCTGTATTCAAAATTTACAGCGGCGAATGCATTTCGGCTCAGTCAGCCTTCATCAGCGCCAAAGGTGTTCAGGAGGCATAAAGAACATAGCTATTTGTAAGTCCCGCCACATGCTGATTGGTTATAGTCCGCTCCACCCCAATTGTGTTAGCTCACCCAATACAGATCACGAGGTTCTTGTGAACTGCAAGTCCCAGAATACACTTCACATCCAGGTAGGTAGTGCGGGGGTGTTAATGATACCAATTGTTTATGCGGGCTTAAGCGGGACAGTCCGCGATGCTAAAAACACCATCCTCCTGTTTTTGTTGTTGAATTAATGCGCCTCCTCAGGTCCCCTCACCGCATCAGCCTCCAAGCTCAGAAATCCAAACGGCGGGGGCAGGAATGTCGATCCATCTAGCCCAGCGTGAGGTTAAGAACCTCAACACCGCCCCATCTCCTTCCGAACACAGAGGTGGGCACAGGTACCTCCAATCCCTCGGAGAACACAGGAAATGTTGCCGTAGCAAAAGCCAGTGAAGACCAGGCCATCTTGTGATGCAGGAGCCTCTGAAACGCGTCTCTGGCTGACGCGTGCAATATCACCAACAAACTCCTCCACAAGAAAGACCAGAGGCCACACTGGGGGAGACTAAGGAAGCACCTGTATTCAAAATTTACAGCGGCGAATGCATTTCGGCTCAGTCAGCCATCATCAGCGCCAAAGGTGTTCAGGAGGCATAAAGAACATAGCTATTTGTAAGTCCCGCCACATGCTGATTGGTTATAGTCCGCTCCACCCCAATTGTGTTAGCTCACCCAATACAGATCACGAGGTTCTTGTGAACTGCAAGTCCCAGAATACACTTCACATCCAGGTAGGTAGTGCGGGGGTGTTAATGATACCAATTGTTTATGCGGGCTTAAGCGGGACAGTCCGCGATGCTAAAAACACCATCCTCCTGTTTTTGTTGTTGAATTAATGCGCCTCCTCAGGTCCCCGCACCGCATCAGCCTCCAAGCTCAGAAATCCAATCGGCGGGGGCAGGAATGGTGATCCATCTAGCCCAGCGTGAGGTTAATAACCTCAACACCGCCCCATCTCCTTCCGAACACAGAGGTGGGCACAGGTACCTCCAATCCCTCGGAGAACACAGGAAATGTTGCCGTAGCAAAAGCCAGTGAAGACCAGGCCATCTTGTGATGCGGGAGCCTCTGAAACGCGTCTCTGGCTGACGCGTGCAATATCACCAACAAACTCCTCCACAAGAAAGAGCAGAGGCCACACTGGGGGAGACCAAGGAAGCACCTTTATTCAAAATTTACAGCGGCGAATGCATTTCGGCTCAGTCAGCCTTCATCAGCACCAAAGGTGTTCAGGAGGCATAAAGAACATCGCAATTTGTAAGTCCCGCCACATGCTGATTGGTTATAGTCCGCTCCACCCCAATTGTGTTAGCTCACCCAATATAGATCACAAGGTTCTTGTGAACTGCAAGTCCCAGAATACACTTCACATCCAGGTAGGTAGTGTGGGGGTGTTAATGATACCAATTGTTTATGCGGGCTTAAGCGGGACAGTCCGCGAAGCTAAAAACACCATTCTCCTGTTTTTGTTGTTGAATTAATGCGCCTCCTCAGGTCCCCGCACCGCATCAGCCTCCAAGCTCAGAAATCCAATCGGCGGGGGCAGGAATGGCGATCCATCTAGCCCAGCGTGAGGTTAATAACCTCAACACCGCCCCATCACCTTCCGAACACAGAGGTGGGCACAGGTACCTCCAATCCCTCGGAGAACACAGGAAATGTTGCCGTAGCAAAAGCCAGTGAAGACCAGGTGTCAGGATCCCTAATGCGAGGTTCAAAGTGATGCGCAAGGGGTTAAACTCAAGTGTTGCTACAGGGTTGACCAGGCATCAATGGTCGAGTTGGTGGCATGTCCGCAATTCCAAGATGGCCGCTAAGGCGCTGGGGTCGGCGGTCTAGTTGTTGCAATCCAGAGAGGCTGACGTGACGCGCGCACGCCTGAAGTATTGCGCACTTCACTAAAGACTTTCCCTCAGAGAAGACTGTTTTCCGAATGTTCCCAGTTTGAAGTGAATTATCCTAGAGTACGAAGTTTTCAGAGTCTTACCCCTTCGAGATCAATCCCTAGTCAAAGAAACAATACTTACCTGAAGAAATAAGAAGACGCTTGGAGTTCGTGTTGAGAGACTTACCTGAGTAGAGATTGGAGACGCCTCGTCTCTTCTGTTCTGAGTGAAGATTCTGCTATACCTGACAGAGAACAAGCAGAAAGCTAAGTGAATTACTGGAAAGGTTCTCAGGCATATAAATAATGTCAAGTAATGTCAAAAGATGCAATATCGTTGAAGGTAATTAAAACTTACCGTATCTGCATTTAATAAGATTACCCGGTCCTGTAAAAGGAAAGAAGAGAAGTGAGTTAGAGTGGTGCAGAACCATAGCCAAATAAAAGCTGTAAACGAGCAGGAAAAAAGGTAGACAGGAGAAAGACTTACCAGAGCAATTCCACCACAGCATTAACCTGAGGAGAAAAAAGAGAACAGAGATAAAAGGGTTTAAACTCAGGAAGAAATAAACTAAAAGGCAAGAGTTAGAGAATTGAAAGAACAGAAAAAGAAAAGACGACGAGATAAAAGAGAAAGCCCCAGTAAAAACCAACTGCTGGTAGGTTATGTATATATATATAAGGTTATTAGATAAACGCTCAGGAATTAAATAGGATTTAATCAAAAGGTATCTATTTTCCAGATAAATAAAGACATCCATAACAAGAAACGAAGAAAACAGAGTTGGTCAGGAAGAGAAGCACAGAGTTCAGGATAATGGGTAGGTAGCAAATCACAAGGGAAAAGAAGAAAAGAGATAGAATAGTGTAGAGGAAGGGAAAGAATAAAATTGTTGTGTGTTTAGTTTTCCTTAGGAGTCTTCGATAGGCTGTGCGAAGGCTGAAGAAGATATCCAGATCGAAAACCAGAAGGTCCAGAACCAGTCTCTTCTTATATTTATTATTTTATCCACTTTCCCCCTTTCCCCTGACTAACCAGTTAGCCCCCTAAGTACAACTTGGGGCTGAGTGGTTGGAAGTGAGAGTTGGGAAGCTAGCGACTTCTGTTCCTGTGCAAGACAACAGAAAATCAGCGAGCAGCTGAAGGTGAGCCCTGACACCAGGCCATCTTGTGATGCGGGAGCCTCTGAAACGCGTCTCTGGCTGACGCGTGCAATATCACCAACAAACTCCTCCACAAGAAAGAGCAGAGGCCACACTGGGGGAGACCAAGGAAGCACCTTTATTCAAAATTTACAGAGGCGAATGCATTTTGGCTCAGTCAGCCTTCATCAGCGCCAAAGGTGTTCAGGAGGCATAAAGAACATCGCTATTTGTAAGTCCCGCCACATGCTGATTGGTTATAGTCCGCTCCACCCCAATTGTGTTAGCTCACCCAATACAGATCAGATACAGATATAAATGCATATATATATATATATATATATACACTGAGAAAACCATAGGTTTCAGGGGCGTTATAGTTAGCTGGACATTTCCCTCGTACAAAACCCTAGAAATTCCCCCGTTATAGTTAGTTCAGCTAACTATAACTCGCGCCCCCGCAATGCACTGCTGATGCCGTCACATATTACATCACTCATGACATGGTCAGTGACATCACTGATGACATCTCAAATGACATCACTGATGACATCACTGATGATGTCATCCATGTGATAAATTAGTGCATCTTCTCACACCCTAATATAACCTTTGATACACCAACTCAAAATTTCAGACAGCCATTTTGAAAACCATAGATACTCCAATACCAATAACTACATACCCACTCATTGACTCTTAGGTCTACATACATCTCCACTCACTCACCTGTACAGTCACTCATACTTACAGTCACTCCGTCCAGGACTATCATATGCATTTATACACCTATATAGACACTCACACACTGCCAATCATCCATTGAGGTACTGACACACCTAGTCAGTCATGCAAATAATTAATCACAGTCCAATTTACTCACCTATACAGTTAAACTCACTCAAGTTCACTTACTCATAAAAATACTAACAAATTCTTACGCTCTTATACAATTACTGATACAAGCACACACTCATCCATACAGCCACTCCCGCAATCACACACTCTCACATATAGATAGTTATATACTCTTACACACGTATACACTGTGTTTCACATATGTAGTTACTGACACATGTACAACTGAGATATACATTCAATCACTAACACACCCATACATACACTCACCCAACCATACAGTCCATCACAGTTGCACTCTTAAAACCATGCACCCATAGAAACACCCACTCACACGTCTATGCACAGAGTCACACACACCCTACCCACACAAACACTCAGGCACCCATACAGATACTCAAACAACCAATCAATAACCCATATAGACACTCATATAGCTATTCACAAAACCATGCAGCCACTTATACACCAACACACAGACACATACAGACATTCACACAGTTTAGTCACTATTCTGCAGTAAGATACATTTAATGACTAACTTATAGAGTCAGTTACGCACCTAGAAAATCATCCATTCACACACTTGTACACGCACTCATTCTTCAACAGGCGTTTCCCTATATATATTAAACATATTAAAACTTTACAAAAACACAGACTCACTGGATGACGTCATCAGTGATGTCATCAGTGATGTCATTTGAGATGTCATCAGTGATGTCATCAGTGATGTCACTGACCATGTCATGAGTGATGTAATATGTGACGTCATCAGCAGTGCATTGCGGGTGCGCGAGTTATAGTTAGCTGAACTAACTATAACGGGGGAATTTCTAGGGTTTTGTACGAGGGAAATGTCCAGCTAACGATAACGCCCCTGAAACCTATGGTTTTTTCAGTGAATTTCTAAGGTTTTTTAAATGCCAATTCCTAACTATAACATGCATGAAACCTATGGTTTTTTCAGTGAATTTCAAAGGTTTTTTAAATGCCAATTCCTAACTATAACGTGCATGAAACCTATGGTGTTTTCAGTGAATTTCAAAGGTTTTTTAAATGCTAATTCCTATCTATAACTTATCTCTAAAGATATCATGTTTAATGTTTTTGATTGGATTTCTATATTTTTCAAATTCAGTGTGTCAATTTCATTAATTTTTTTTTTTTAAATACTTTTTTATCACCATCTTTTAAACTTATTTTTTCAATTAATTCTTTTAAAAATTTATAAAATATTATTTGAACTTAATGGGTTTTTCAAACGTATTTTTTTATATTTTTTAAAATATTTTTTTAACTATAAGTGCAAAACTTTGTATTAGATATATATTTTTTCAATGTTTTTGGATCCGCGCACCCGAAGCGCACCGTTCACGATCCGTACGCGATAGCATCCGCGCATGGTATGCGTTGGGTACGTGTTTAGTGCGCGATCGCTATGCGACCAGTACGCGACTCCCAGCCTATACGCGATACGTTCGATGTACGTAACGCGACGTCTACGGGCTTCCGCGATGCGTCATATGCGTCCGTTACACGGTAGGTGCGTGGATCCCGCGAAGTATTTAACATTTAAAGAAACATATTTATGTAGTTCATGTGAATATTAATTGAAGACAAACTCTAAACTAGTCTTAAAAGTAATATATTTTTACATCTAATCCTATAATTTTTTTTAATTCAATTTCGTGGATGCGCGCTGTGTGCGTGCTGCGTAAGCGCACGGTTCGCGGATCCCATGTGACCTGCAAAAAAAGAGATTTGATTGGTTCATTACACTTCCTGTTCTAACTACTGAAAGACCCCACCCATTTCAATCATTCTTCTTTGAGCTTCTTTGGAGAACCATCTCTTTGGAGAGAAGAAGATTTTTTTAGACTTAGTATACACTTAGTTCTAACTTTTTGCAACCAAAAATGGCTTCAGGGCAGCAGGCATCATCTGCATCACCTCAAACCTCTGAGGATGAATTTTTGCCGGAGGAACCACACAAAAATCGTTTTGCTTCTGTGGTGTGGAAATTTTTTACTTTTCCCGAAGGACAGAATAAGACCAATGCCACCTTGGTCACATGTAAGATTTGCAAAAGAGTCTTATCGAGAGGGGATCCTACCAAGAAATACTCTTGCGGCACGGCAAGTATGATGAAGCACATGAGGAGCCTTCATCCAAACAATCTTGCACGTGAAGAGTGCCGACGGATGAGAGACACTCCCGCTCCTGCGCCATCCACCTCATCGCAGCCGAGCACGTCAAGAGTGCATCCCTCAGACCAAACCTTGGACATCCGTCCTCAATTTCAATTTTTAAAAGTGCTCTGCACTAAGTGCAATAAGACTTTTTGCTATGGCGAGCAGTCAATCGACCTCATCTGCCGCCGGCAGGAAAGTCATATTTGGTAGTTTTTTTTTTTTGTTTTTTTTTTGCTCCCTGAAGTTCATTGTTTGGTTTCTCCTGTTTTGTTTTTTGTTTTTTTTTTCAGAAAAACCAAAACAATCACAAAATTGTTCAGAAAACCCCAAAAAAAACATAAAAGTTCTTGTAAGAACTAACTTTCCTGGTTTAAAAAAAAGAGCTACATTTCTTTGTTAGTGTGTGAAAGTTTAGATGAATGTATGTGTAGTACGTAATTGACTGAATTAATGCATTAGTAGCGTATGGTGAATGTATAAGTGCAGAACTATAAGGAAGTGCTGCAGCATCACACAGTAACCTCTTTAATTGTAGTGTGCTGTAGTACTTCCGAAGCACAGGGATGCAACATATGTACATAAATATGTTGCAAATCTATGCTTCTCTCTGCACGGCTGCTTAAACTGCAGCCATGTGGTGACACAGGCACCCTTGCACAATAGTGCAAGGATATCTGTGTCATGTGCTGTTTGTTTTTCTACAGGAAGACACACCTTCCTGTACAAAAACAATGAGAAAATGCATTTTTCTCCTTCAATGTATGCTGAACATTGCGAATGATAGAAGGTAAGCACAGAATTTTGACTGCACAGATGTTCAAAGAAGAATGATTGAAATGATTGCGGTCCTTCAACAGCTAAAAAGATGAACTATTATGAACCCCTCAAATCTCTTTTTTTGCAGGTCACTTGATATCTGATTATGGTCAGATTTCAAAACTAAATAAACAAAGTGTTTTAAGAAACGTGTTTCAACTTTGTAGATTCTTGCAGGCCTCTTCATTCTGCATATTGAGACTTAGTTAAACTTACCTTCACAGTAATAGGAATAAAAAATGTTATTCATTTTTGCCTATTTTTCAATAAAATATAAATTCTTAAAAATTGCTAATTTTAAAATTTGGATCTGTAAAAGAAAATAAAATAAAAATTATAACATATAGGTGCCAATTCCGATCCTGTAAAAGCCGGGTACGAATGGTCGTACGGAGCGTATTCTCCGTCCGACTCGTCCCTGGGTAAAACACCTTACAAACCCACAAGTACGATTCGTAAAGAAATACAATTTCCGTACGAGTCGTACAAAAGACCGACCGACAAATTAATACCCACAATTCCGATCCGGGACACCGCGTACGTGACGTCCGGACGGAGTCAGGCAACGTTTTACGAACCAGCAAGTACGATCCGTGCCTACGTCACTCCGCACGGATAATATTTTACGGCAGCCAAAAACTCCTGGGAAATTGAGGGCGACGCAAACAAGGAGCACCGGTACGCGACGGACAGCCATGGACCCCATCCTACGTGTAATCCCGGCCCTCATAGCCTACGACCTTGTGTACAGAAACCGACGCAGACGCCGCAGAAGGTCAGAATAACCCCCAGGGGCAAAGGGGGGGGGCAAGGGGCAGGAAACATAACCCACACCCCAAAAAAACAAATATATCCTGCACATTAATTACCTCCATGGTCTGGTCACTTCGGGGGGCGTGTCCACCAACCCCACGTCCTGCCGCAAAGGAAGTGGACGTGGACGCGTACTCGTCACCACCACAATGGTGGTACGGGACGTACCCACGCCCCCCCAGAGCATGGGTACGGTCCATACACGCGTACCCCACCATCACCACTACAATGGTGGTATGGACCGTACCCACGCCCCCAGAGCGTGGGTACGGTCCATACCACCATTGCAGTGGTGATGTCGGGGTATGCATGTACGGACCATACCCATGCCCCCCAGAGCACGGGTACGGTCCGTACACGCGTACCCCTACATCACCACTACAATGGTGGTACGGACCGTACCCTCGCCCTCCAGAGGGTGGGTACGGTCTGTACCACCATTGCAGTGGTGATGTAGGGGTACATGTGTACGGACCGTACACACGCCCCCCCAGAGCGTGGGTATGGTCCGTACCACCATTGTAGTGGTGATATAGGGGTACGCGTGTACGGACCGTACCCACACCCCCAGAGCGTGGGTACGGTCCGTACACGCGTACCCCTACATCACCACTACAATGGTGGTACGGACCGTACCCACGCCCCCCAGAGCGTGGGTACGGGCCGTACCACCATTGCAGTGGTGATGTAGGGGTACACGTGTACGGACCATACCCACGCCCCCCAGAACGTGGGTACGGTCCGTACACGCACACCCCTACATCACCACTACAATGGTGGTACGGACCGTACCCACGCCCCAAGAGCGTGGGTACAGTCTGTACCACCATTGCAGTGGTGATGTAGGGGTACACGTGCAAGGACCGTACACACCCCCCCAGAGCGTGGGTATGGTCCGTACCACCATTGTAGTGGTGATATAGGGATACACGTGTATGGACTGTAGCCATGCCCCCCAGAGTGTGGGTACGGTCCGTACATGCATACCCCTACATCACCACTACAAAGGTTGTACGGACCATACCCACGCCCCCCAGAGCGTGGGTACGGTCCGTACCCCCATTGCAGTGGTGATGTAGGTGTACGCGTGTACGGACTGTACCCATGCACCCCAGAGCGTTGGTACGGTCCGTACATGCGTACCCCTACATCACCACTACAAAGGTGGTACGGACCGTACCCACGCCCCCCAGAGCGTGGGTACGGTCCGTACCACCATTGCAGTGGTGATGTAGGGGTACGCGTGTACGGACCGTAGCCAAGCCCCCAGAGCGTGGGTACGGTCCGTACATGCGTACCCCTACATCACCACTACAATGGTGGTACGGACCGTACCCACGCCCCCCAGAGCGTGAGTACGGGCCGTACCACCATTGCAGTGGTGATGTAGGGGTACGCGTGTATGGACCATACCCATGCCCCCCAGAGCGTGGGTACGGTCCGTACACGCGTACCCCTACATCACCACTACAATGGTGGTACGGACCGTACCTACGCCCCCAGAGCGTGGGTACAGTCTGTACCACCATTGCAGTGGTGATGTAGGGGTACGCGTGCACGGACCGTACACACCCCCCCCCCAGAGCGTGGGTATGGTCCGTACCACCATTGTAGTGGTGATATAGGGATACGCGTGTACGGACCGTACCCATGCCCCCCAGAGCGTGGGTACGGTCCGTACATGCGTACCCCTACATCACCACTACAAAGGTGGTACGGACCGTACCCACGCCCCCCAGAGCGTGGGTACGGTCCGTACCCCCATTGCAGTGGTGATGTAGGTGTACGCGTGTACGGACCGTACCCATGCCCCCCAGAGCGTGGGTACGGTCCGTACATGCGTACCCCTACATCATCACTACAAAGGTGGTACGGACCGTACCCAAGCCCCCCAGAGCGTGGGTATGGTCCGTACCACCATTGCAGTGGTGATGTAGGAGTACGCGTGTACGGACCGTAGCCAAGCCCCCCAGAGCGTGGGTACGGTCCGTACTACCATTGCAGTGGTGATGTAGGGGTACGCGTGTACGGACCGTACCCATGCCCCCAGAGCGTGGGTACGGTCCGTACATGCGTACCCCTACATCACCACTGCAATGGTGGTACGGACTGTACCCATGCCCCCCAAAGCGTGGGTACGGTCCGTACACGCATACCCCTACATCACCACTGCAATGGTGGTACGGACCGTAACACGCCCCAGAGTGTGGGTACGGTCCGTACCACCATTGCAGTGGTGATGTAGGGGTACGCGTGTACAGACCGTACACATGCCCCCCAAGAGCGTGGGTACGGTCCGTACCACCATTGTAGAGGTGACGTAGGGGTACGCGTGGTACGGCCCGTACACACCCTATGAATGTAGTGGTACGGGCCATACCACCCGTACCCCTACGGCCCCATTACATGATGGATACAAGGCGTACACATGCCACGAATGTTGGTCTACCGCTTGGTGCAGCACATCAGCTGTATATTGGGTGTGGTGTATGCCCAGGACAGCAGTGTACCACAGCAAGGGGGCAAGTGGGTGGGTGGGTGCAGAGGAATACCAGCAGTGGACACAGACATGTGAGGGGTGGGTGCAGAGGAATACCAGCAGTGGACACAGACATGGGGGTGGGTGCCTATCACTCCCAACAGTGGACAGAAACATGTGAGGGGTGGGTGCAGTGGAATACCAGCAGTGGACAGAGACATGTGAGGGGTGGGTGCCTATCACTCCCAGCAATGCACAGAGACATGTGAGGGGTGGGTGCCTATTACTCCCAGCAGTGGACACAGACATGGGGGTGGGTGCCTATCACTCCCAGCAGTGGACAGAGACATGGGGGTGGGTGCCTATCACTCCCAGCAGTGGACAGAGACATGGAGGTGGGTGCCTATCACTCCCAGCAGTGGACACAGACATGGGGGTGGGTGCCTATCACTCCCAGCAGTGGACAGAGACATGTGAGAGGTGGGTGCCTATCACTCCCAGCAGTGGCCAGAGACATGGGGGTGGGTGCCTATCACTCCCAGCAGTGGACAGAGACATCTGAGGGGTGGGTGCAGAGGAATACCAGCAGTGGACAGAGACATGTGAGGGGTGGGTGCCTATCACTCCCAACAGTGGACAGAGACATGTGAGGGGTGGGTGCAGAGGAATACCAGCAGTGGACAGAGACATGTGAGGGGTGGGTGCCTATCACTCCCAGCAGTGGACAGAGACATGTGAGGGGTGGGTGCCTATCACTCCCAGCAGTGGACAGAGACATGGGGGTGGGTGCCTATCACTCCCAGCAGTGGACAGAGACATGGGGGTGGGTGCCTATCACTCCCAGCAGTGGACAGAGACATGTGAGGGGTGGGTGCCTATCACTCCCAGCAGTGGACAGAGACATGTGAGGGGTGGGTGCCTATCACTCCCAGCAGTGGACAGAGACATCTGAGGGGTGGGTGCAGAGGAATACCAGCAGTGGACAGAGACATGTGAGGGGTGGGTGAAGAGGAATACCAGCAGTGGAGAGAGACATGTGAGGGGTGGGTGCCTATAACTTCAAGCAGTGGACACAGACATGTGAGGGGTGGGTGCAGAGGAATACCAGCAGTGGACACATACATGGGGGTGGGTGCCTATCACTCCCAACAGTGGACAGAGACATGTGAGGGGTGGGTGCAGTGGAATGCCAGCAGTGGACAGAGACATGTGAGGGGTGGGTGCCTATCACTCCCAGCAATGCACAGAGACATGTGAGGGGTGGGTGCCTATCACTCCCAGCAGTGGACACAGACATGGGGGTGGGTGCCTATCACTCCCAGCAGTGGACAGAGACATCTGAGGGCTGGGTGCAGAGGAATACCAGCAGTGGACAGAGACATGTGAGGGGTGGGTGCCTATCACTCCCAACAGTGGACAGAGACATGTGAGGGGTGGGTGCAGAGGAATACCAGCAGTGGACAGAGACATGTGAGGGGTGGGTGCCTATCACTCCCAGCAGTGGACAGAGACATGTGAGGGGTGGGTGCCTATCACTCCCAGCAGTGGACAGAGACATGGGGGTGGGTGCCTATCACTCCCAGCAGTGGACAGAGACATGTGAGGGGTGGGTGCCTATCACTCCCAGCAGTGGACAGAGACTTGTGAGGGGTGGGTGCCTATCACTCCCAGCAGTGGACAGAGACATAGGGGTGGGTGCCTATCACTCCCAGCAGTGGACAGAGACATCTGAGGGGTGGGTGCAGAGGAATACCAGCAGTGGACAGAGACATGTGAGGGGTGGGTGAAGAGGAATACCAGCAGTGGAGAGAGACATGTGAGGGGTGGGTGCCTATAACTTCCAGCAGTGGACACAGACATGTGAGGGGTGGGTGCAGAGGAATACCAGCAGTGGACACAGACATGGGGGTGGGTGCCTATCACTCCCAACAGTGGACAGAGACATGTGAGGGGTGGGTACAGTGGAATGCCAGCAGTGGACAGAGACATGTGAGGGGTGGGTGCCTATCACTCCCAGCAATGCACAGAGACATGTGAGGGGTGGGTGCCTATCACTCCCAGCAGTGGACACAGACATGGGGGTGGGTGCCTATCACTCCCAGCAGTGGACAGAGACATCTGAGGGGTGGGTGCAGAGGAATACCAGCAGGGGACAGAGACATGTGAGGGGTGGGTGCCTATCACTCCCAACAGTGGACAGAGACATGTGAGGGGTGGGTGCAGAGGAATACCAGCAGTGGACAGAGACATGTGAGGGGTGGGTGCCTATCACTCCCAGCAGTGGACAGAGACATGTGAGGGGTGGGTGCCTATCACTCCCAGCAGTGGACAGAGACATGGGGGTGGGTGCCTATCACTCCCAGCAGTGGACAGAGACATATGAGGGGTGGGTGCCTATCACTCCCAGCAGTGGACAGAGACATGTGAGGGGTGGGTGCCTATCACTCCCAGCAGTGGACAGAGACATGGGGGTGGGTACCTATCACTCCCAGCAGTGGACAGAGACATGGAGGTGGGTGCCTATCACTCCCAGCAGTGGACACAGACATGGGGGTGGGTGCCTATCACTCCCAGCAGTGGACAGAGACATGTGAGAGGTGGGTGCCTATCACTCCCAGCAGTGGACAGAGACATGGGGGTGGGTGCCTATCACTCCCAGCAGTGGACAGAGACATCTGAGGGGCGGGTGCCTATCACTCCCAGCAGTGGACAGAGACATGTGAGGGGTGGGTGCCTATCACTCCCAGCAGTGGACAGAGACATGGGGGTGGGTGCCTATCACTCCCAGCAGTGGACAGAGACATCTGAGGGGTGGGTGCAGAGGAATACCAGCAGTGGACAGAGACATGTGAGGGGTGGGTGCAGAGGAATACCAGCAGTGGAGAGAGACATGTGAGGGGTGGGTGCCTATAACTTCCAGCAGTGGACAGAGACATGTGAGGGGTGGGTGCCTATCACTCCCAGCAGTGGATACAGACATGGGGGTGGGTGCCTATCACTCCCAGCAGTGGACAGAGACATGTGAGGGGTGGGTGCCTATCACTCCCAGCAGTGGACAGAGACATGGGGGTGGGTGCCTATCACTCCCAGCAGTGGACAGAGACATGTGAGGGGTGGGTGCCTATCACTCCCAGCAGTGGACACAGACATGGGGCTGGGTGCCTATCACTCCCAGCAGTGGACAGAGACATGTGAGGGGTGGGTGCCTATCACTCCCAGCAGTGGACAGAGACATGTGAGGGGTGGGTGCAGAGGAATACCAGCAGTGGACAGAGACATGTGAGGGGTGGGTGCAGAGGAATACCAGCAGTGGACACAGACATGGGGGTGTGTACATCCTTATCAGATGATCCCAATTCCATGGGTGTATGTACGCATCCCGATATTTGGACTATGTTGATAGTGCCATAACAACACATCACTGACAGCAGTGTCCCACTCCCATGAGGATGGATGTCTTTCCCCCACTGCATGACACACAACATGTGGGTGTGAGGACAAATCACACATGCATACCCACCCATGGCGGATGCGTCACAATACACACACAGAAATCATGCCACAAGACTGGATGGTCATGTCAATGCCTACTAAACTAAGAGAGACAAAGGGAACACACACTGTCACGCACATCCCAGGACTGAAAGGAATGTACAGGTGCTGGGACAGCCACCAAGATGTTGTCTGTCATGGAAGGAATAGGGTGGAGTTCCCACAGATACAATGCCCACAATTGTGAGTCAGGTGTTCAAATACCCAGCAGAACAAGTACCATATGTGTGCTAGGCTGGGATTACACACATGCATTGTGCCGAAAAGGGACAATTTCTCCATGAAGGCATGGCAAAATACTCTATACACAAGTACAGTGAGCACCAAGGATGGCACAGACGATGCAGCCGGAGACATTGCTGAGCAGGCATGGCCAGAGTTGAAGGGATCCATCACCAACAAAGGAAATGTGGACACAGGGCAACACAACAATTGTGCAACCCTCTGCAGGGGAGATGTCAGGTGCCACAGAGGAAGGAACACTCCTAGGGACAATGTCTCCAAACACAAAGAGCAGACACGACCAAAGATTCTTTGCAGAGACCTTGTGAGGGCACGCAGATACCAGGTTCCACCCCATGAGATGCAGACTACAACATTTCCATGAAACATAACACATTCCCACAACCCCAACTCCTGGAGCCTCAGCATCAACATCAATACATGAAATGCAAGACTTTTCAAAACAGAAAAGAAAATGCTTTATTCAGCATGAAAAAATAAGATGTAGTAAAGAACACTATGTACAAAGGCCAATGGCCAGTCCAGATATGAAGTCCTTGGGGGGGACACATGGCCACGCGTCTCCCCTAGCTTGCCTGCACATACTAAACCTCTGGTTCAGCGACTGGGGGGGCATCATGTGGGGATGGACCAGGCACCGCAGGGACAGGAGGGGGAAGGGTAGGTGTGGTGGGTGCAGGGACGGACGACTCCACCACAGGGGGTGGGGCAGCGCCAAAGGTGGAGGCGAGCTCGGAGCTGCACACTTCTGCCAGATCTTCAAGCGTCTCCCCTGCACCCGGAGAAACAACAGGCCCCAAGGAGGGGGGGGTCGGAGGGATGGCCTGCAGCACTACTGGGGGAGGTGGTAGACAGGCTGGGGGACTTAACTCCCCTACCCGTGTGGTGCCTTGACCGTTTGCGGCCAGGTGAACTAGTGGGGCTGAGGCCCAGCCCAGCGAAGTAGGCCTCCTTCTCCGATTCTGGGGCAGGGGAGCCAAGGGGAGTGACATCGGAGGGACTGGGGAGTGAGTCATGTGGATGAGGACTGTGGCTGCGTGCCTGCCTGTGTGCCCCAGACCCAGTGGGTGTGCCTGCTTCCCCCTGAGTGTGCGTGTCAGGAGGTGTGTGCTTGCCCTTACGTGGTGGTGTGCTGCTTGTGTCTGGTGGGGTGCGTGTGTGTGGATGTCTTGGTGTGCTTGGGAGTGGGACTTGTGGATGGTGCAGGGGTAGGGGGGGACGCAGCGCTGCAGGTGACTCACTACTGCCGTCAGAGACGAGTCCAGGGACCTCAGCAACATGCGTTGGTCAGACATCGCTGATGACATGCCCTCCATGTACGACACCATCTGGGTCAGCAGTCTGGTGTGGCCATGGAGGACAGTCAGGATCGATGTCTGCCCAAACTGCAGCTGCTGCTGAATGTCCACAGACTCGGCAGTGAGGGCAGCAGGGGGGACAGGGGCAGGGGGTGCGGTGCCTGGCACGAAGGAGACATCTGGTCACCTAGCACGGACAGTAGGGACCCGAGCAAGTGGGAGGGCGGTGATGGGAATGGAGGGGGTGGTGACGGATGGAGTGCTGCTGCCAGCTGTTGGAGCAGCCTCCACCCCCTCAGGGAGTTCAGCCTCAGACCCGTCAGCCTCGTAGTCAGTGTTGGTACTGGGCAGGTCCTCCGCCTCACTCCCCTCGCCCTCCGTGCCACTAGATTCCGCCGTCTCCTCAGCAGTAGTGGCATCAGTGCTCGATCCCTCCTCCACGTCCGTGCCGGTGTCTCCCTCGGTATCCTCCGAGGATGCTGTGGGCAAGGTGAAGAGACAGGAAAAAATCAGTCACCTGTATACATCTGACACATGAGTCCAAACAAAATAGGCAACAGTGCATAACAGGAAAGGCATCATGAGTAACATCTAGAATACTCCCCACATATGTAAGCCCTGCACTCCCCAGTTGGTTGACCCACCATGCCACTTGGAAAAAATGAAAATTAGGACACAACAGCAAATAACTTGAAATCCCAAGATCCTGAGAAGCTAGTATCTGGGATCAGTTGAGCACAGCCAGACTATGAAGGCATGCCACCTCTTCTTCACTGTGAACCCAACAGTAATGTCACACCCAAGGCCAAGTACCACATGCCAATGCAGATGGTGTCCCCACACTCAGAGACCTGTGAGTACTTAGGAAACCCCAAAGAAATACATTGTGATTCCTGGAGAATCACAACCCTTTACACAATGGACATGTCTAGAATGTGTGAATGTGCCACTTGGTGAACAGAACATACATGTGTCTGTATAACAGAAGTCACACAAGGAGGTGCACACCAAACTACATGTACACAGTCATTGTCTGAGCTGCCAGACTCATTCAAATAAGCCACTGTTAGGCAGAAATGGGGTATCAGTAAGTACATATACATGGCACCACAGTGGTCTGGATGACTTGACACTCGTAAGTTGGTATCGGCAACAAACAAGGACTAACCCAAATGCAACCACACTGTGGGAACATGTATATGTATGAACTCTAAACAAGTTTTGTTCAAACTGTGCCTTACTTTAAAATGTTGAAAACCAAATGGGGTTCTGGCTCTATTGGCAGCAAGGCCAAGCCAAATATCATCAATAAACAGAACAAAAGCCAATGCTGCATGTAACTCGTCTACACTTTTAGATGGTGAACTGAATCAAACAGTAACACTAGCAACCACTTTTTCCGTTGGATTTAATCCAGAAAATGTTTTACTTTTTACATTAAATACTTTTTCAATTGTTGGAACATATTCTTTACAAAAACAGACAAAAATAGACTACATTAGCACCACAATATCAACATTTTGACTAAATTATATGCAATTCAACACCAATACATATGAACTACACTCAACCATATGGACATCTCAGTCATACTATTCATACATACATCATCACTCGACGACATACACATTAAGACAATAATAAACAATCAATAGAACAACAGGCCATCAATAGACAAAACTTAGCATAGTTGTAAATCACTACACTTTGTTATTTAGAAAAGATTGGCCAAGGGCAGAAAGGTCTACGCGTTTTGAATCCCTTTGTGTGCGGGGATTCTCATCAGGACCAACACTTTGCTGTAACAAAGCAGAGAAAATGTTTTACTAAAATGATCCCACTCTATTATGTTGTGACTGCATGCATTTGGCTTAGTTCTTACCTTATACTAAAAAGCCGACACATTCAGAGATGTTACTACTTGAATCCATAGCCTGAATAGATAAAAAAACAACAGAAAGTCATCTCTTCATGTTTCTGTGCCCATAGCGGCAGACTATTTATCAAAAACTGGCCCATCTTACTTGTAAGGCTGTGGTGGGCGAGAGCCTGGAGAGCCAGACGGTCTTCTCTCCTCACTTGTATTTCGTGCAGCGACGGTTTCTTAATAAATTACCAATCTCGACATGCACTTTAACCAAAAAAAACATGAACAATGTCGTCTGTCAATAAGTCCCTTCGTGGTGCAAGTTTGTTATACTGTGATTCTTATAGAGAGATTGCAAGCTTACCTCAGGGAGTGTAAGCGTGAAGGGTCTAACGATCTTCCTTTTACGCTGTACTTCATACAGCGACGGGTGTTCCAAGTGGGGGTGTGACACAAAAGGGGACTCTGGTAATGCGGGGAATCAATCTCGGCGTGGGTTCAATCTACGGAAAAAACGGACGGAGCAGGCCGGTCAAATATATGCCTGCATGTAAAATAGTGAGTTGCGAGGCCGTGAAGGAGGCAGGGGAATCTTACCTCGAGGAGCACGAATGATCAAGTCTCTTCGCTTCAATGGCTGTCCTCCGTATTGGTGCGAGCTGTGAACGGCTGGTCCCAGCATTCATTTAGGCGTTGATGTCGTGCGCACGTCAGTGGACTACAAGTCGCATGGGAGTTGTAGTTTGGCTGTTGTTTCAAAAGCGTTTTTTCTTTTTAAAAACACACCAAGATTAATGGAAAGGGCCGGTTTAATAAATTACATCCAGGAGAGCATGCGTGCTCGAGTCTTTTGATTAGGTGGCCTTGATGCGGACTGGTCAAACTTGTAGAGGAGTTTAGGCGTTCTGACGTGTACAAGCAACTGAACTACACATCAGATGGGAGTTGTAGTTTTTACCAAGTATTTCATTTAGGAACAATAGAACCAAGAGGGGAACCCACTTCATCAGTACTATTTGTGAACACATCGATTTCGCAAGTTCATAGATTGTAAATTTCAGAGAGTTCGTTTAATCCATTGATAGACGTATTAAATTTGATGATGAGCATGGCTTCTCTTTTGAGTAGTTTCTCGTACAAGTCACCACCTCGCTGGTCTTGTTCCACTTTGGAGATGACTGTCCATTTGAATTCCCTTTCTGTGTGGTTCTTCAAATGCCAATGATTCACCAGTGGTGCATTTTGCACATTTTTACGAATTCTTGATTTATGTCGCTGGATGCGATTTCTTACTTCCTGGTTGGTCTTTCTGGATTAAATCCAACGGAAAAAGTGGTTGCTAGTGTTACTGTTTGATTCAGTTCACCATCTAAAAGTGTAGATGAGTTACATGCAGCATTGGCTTTTGTTTTGTTTATTGATTACTTTAAAATGTGCCAGCGGGTCCCAGGAAAGTGTAAAGGTGGTGTTTTGTGCACTTCCTTGGGAGACATCTGTCATGCAGGCACATTATTGTCCTTCACAAAAAAACAACAAGGTCAAGCATATGAAACATTGAGACATGTTGACAGGTGTAGTGATTGCCAAGGGACAATTTCTCTGAGTAACAACTTGAATAATGTCATTTGTCACATGGCTATCCGTCACCTGATTACACAGTTGGCTACACATATGACCTACTGACTGTCATCTGGAGTGGCACACATATCCACACCCAGGACAATGAATAATCTAATGGGCCTGCAATTGTTTTGTAAAAAAGCCTAGCTGTACTGTGGGGACACCCTCATGGCAAGCCAGAATGTACCCACAGATGTCAGCACACAAAGTCACAACTGTGTAGCATCTGAACCACACACAGGTGCAAAATATGTACAAGCAGGATACATGATTGTCAAAAACTGACACAGGCTACGAAGCACAAACATTAAGCACTGGCCAACATCACGGGGGCACTGCACGGTGACTTTCTGTACTGCGAATTATCACACACAAGTCAGAACTGGCAATGAAAAATCAGGGTTGAACATGTACGCCCCTCCCGCACACACCCACCCATACCTGAGTCAATGTGACTGATACCGATCAAGAAGTGACACCTCTTATTCATGGTTACAATAACTGTGCTTGAAAACTCGTTTCATTAACACAACATCACCTTGTAGGGCTGGCAAAACATATTTGTCACAAACAACCATCAACAGATTGTTGTGAATAGCTACACAGGGACTGCCCCGTGTGAGTATGCACAAGCAAACTGGTGTATCCCTGTCCAGTGGACACATGTAGCACACATGTGAAAAATACAACCTAGGCCAGGGAAGAATGCCACAGAGGCAGGGCCATGCTGAACCCACAGTGAATGTGCACAGTGTTGGATGACACATGATTAGGAGGGCAGGCTGTGTCAGGGGACTGTAGTGGGCACACTGCTCCATGGTCCTGGAAGGAGCTGACTGTAACAGGAGAAACCGTCCCGGCACTATGCATATCTCCCACTCATGCACATCATGTCTGAGGCTACAGAATTGGTAATGCATGCTGCAAGTCTGTTCTTTTGAAACCTCACACTCCTATGTTGAGACTCAGCATCAGTGCCAACAATTATGCACCCCCAAATGACTGAACAGGACAGGGCACAGGCAGACAACCCCCACACATGATGCTGAAAGCAGTGTGCACCTTGATTAGCTGGCAGCCTAGATGACCATGTGCAATAGTGATAACACACAGACCAGGTAACACATGTCAAGGAGGGGAAGGAAGGAAGAACAGCACAGGTTGACTTGGGGGAACAGGATATGCACTGCACATATATACCCTGGCAGTGTCTCCAGGCGACTGAGCAGCAACAAAAGCTGGCAACACACAACAAACACACATGTACCTACCCTCTTCCTGCTGCTGTAACTCCTGTATCCGCCTATCCAGGTCAGGGAAGACCACCGCCAGGAAACGCTTCATTTGGTGAGTCAGACGCCGCCGCCTGCCATGCTTGCGGGGAGCCTCCTCCTTCAGCATGACCCGGGCGATCCTCCGGGTCCAGCACCTGATGTCCTGCCATCTCTTCCTCACTTGTGGCAGGCGCCGACTGCGACCCTCCACCGATTGAACGGCCTTGACGGCCTCCTTCCAGATCTTCCCCTTATGGTAGGCGGTTACCTGTGAGGATAACAAAGTGGGACAACATCACCATGTCACAGAGACACACATTTTAACATCTTTGATTTGTTGAACAGGGCATAGTATGCTGGCAAGTAATAGCACCTTAGTCATAGGGACATTTGCCACTGTGGACGCACCAATGCACTACATGGCATAGTAAGTAAGTAAGTAAATCTTTGTTCGGTTATAAAAAACAATAATAACCATTAAAGTACAGATAAAACATATCATACACAATGCAGACATTTTAAAAGATTCCTTATAAAAATGAACATTAGTTCAATCAAGATTTACTCTATGTTTAAAAATACACTTTAAAAACGTACTAACATATTTCGTAGTCAGAATGTTATTCAGAAGTTGCAGATGCAACATGGCGGGACGACACCTTCTAAGACCAAGGGTTCTCAGCAATGGGATTAGCCATAGTTTGCGATGAGTAAAGTAGAATTTGCAGAACAATACTGTATGCATTGTTGATTGTTCCGACAATTCATCACAAGGGCACGCCATTAGACCCTCTTTCCAGTCATGATTTTTTGGGAACACTACGAGCCTATGGAAAACATTCAATCTAAATCGTGTCAACAAAAAACGCTCAAATTGTGACTCGACATAGGTCAAATATGGTTCCATTTCCAGTGTGGTCATGACTATCAGGGAGTGTTGAGCAGATATTTTTTTTATCTCCTTACTCAACCGTAATTCTTCCATGTGGCTGAGGGCCCTTATTTTTAGGTCTTTCTTCGAAATTTCAGCAATTAGTTTGGGGTTAACATAGTATTTATTGAGCCCCAAATCTATAAGGAGGTTTTTCACATAAAGCAGCCAGTCAATTTTCCCCGCGTGTTCCAGAGACATGCAATCAGCCACTATCTCTTTTGTGATTGAGTTTTTTGTTGACGTCCAAATACGGCGCCGCAACAAAAGAGGTTGGATTTTAGCCAAATCTTCGATATGGGGCAGACCAAGTTCTGCATGACAGGCAAAGGTGGATGCTCGCTTGGGTGCACTCAGTAGGAATCTCAAAAATGTGTTCTCTGCTATCTGGAGGGCATTGGTGTTTTTATGTCCCCACAACCCCGCCCCATAAAGTGCGATGGAATGACACTTTGCTTTATAAATGCGGAGGAGCTCTACTGGTGGCCTCTTTCCAAGCTTCTGGGAAAATTTTATAAGGGCAATAATTGCTCGCAAAAGTTGGTGTTTGCGGGCTTCTATGGCCGCTTTCCAGTTAAGTTTGTCATCTATCATGACCCCAAGATATGGATATTGTGTAGTCAAATCCACTTTCTCTTTGTCAAGTTAGATAGACCTTCCCCTTTTCTTTCCCTTTCCTGCCACCATCACATATGTTTTTTTTATATTTATTTTAAGGTCCAAGCTACCCATGAATTTTGAATATCTATCTAAAGCTTTCTCCAACTCTCGCGGGGTAGGTGCCAGTATTGCTGCGTCATCCGCATAGAGAAGGGCAGGGACGGGGCGATTTTTCACTCGTGGGAGGTCCTGGGCCCCTTTCAGCATCTCTGCCTCAAGACCATTAGCGTAGAGGGAAAAAAGAAAGGGGGCCAGGACACACCCCTGCCTCACGCCCCTCTCCACATTAAAGGAATCCGATAATTCACCCTGCGTTCCAAAACGGACCCTAGATGAGGCATTAGAATACAGTGCCCGTAGGAGATACACAAAAGCTGGGTCTATGCCCAAATGAGTGAGCACTGACCACAGCTTCGAGTGGGAGACGCAGTCAAAGGCCGCGGAAAGGTCGACATAGACCATGTTTAACCTTCCTTGTTTTGCTGAGACATATTTACCCATTAATAGGGCTAAGTTCAAAGCCTGTTCAATTGTTCCGAAGCCCCCTCGGAAGCCAAACTGGATATCAGATAGTATATTACGGTCATCTACCCAATCCTGTAGGCGCTGGAGAACCACTCTGCCCAGAGCTTTACCGAGAGAGTCCAGTAATGAAATTGGCCTATAACAGGTCACATCTTCCCTATTTCCTTTTTTAAAGATGGGTACCATAATCGATTGGGTCCATGTTTTAATTAAACCACAGTTCATTGTTGCATCGAACACTTTTGTTAAAATTGGGGCCCATAAGTCTAATTCAGACTTAAAAAAATCGACTGGTACACCGTCTGGACCAGGGGCTTTTCCACTTTTGCTCTTTTTAACCGCATTTATGACCTCATTTAAGTCAAATTTTAGGGGAATCGGAAATAAACTTTCTTGTGGACTCTGGTTATTTCCTCTAGTAACTCTACTCCTATTACTTTGCCAAAAACTTTTGAAAAGTGGTTTGCCCATATTGGGCCCTCAATCGCTACTTCTACTCTTGGCATGTCGCTGGTATCTATCAAAAAGGGGGACTTCACTACCTTCCAGAACTGCTCACTATTCCGATTCCGGGAACTCTCATATAGTTGGTCCCAGAGCGCTTTTTTCAGTTCTTGTTTTCTAATTTTGCAGGCTAGACGATAGGACCTCCTTAATCTGCATATTTCCTCTTGATCTCTTACAGATTTCGTCAGCGCTTTTTTTAAGGATTTGTGGGCCAAGGTACACTTATGGTCAAACCTCCTTTTTTTTTTTTTTGGCCTTATTCCCTTTCATATTTCTGGTTAAAGAGTCCTTCACCTTCTCCATAATTGAGCTAAAATTATATAATAGTTCTTCTTCACTAGTATCATTGTCGAGGCACTTCACAATAGCGGGATATGTCACTTCAACCACCTTGTTCATCAAGGCCACTGAGTCTATCATTCCCCACCCTATAGCATAGCCATTTGTTTTTGTGAGGTGGATATTATTCTGGGTAAGTGTGGCCATTATCGGGTGCGATGTATAAAGCCCCTGGTCAATGACCAGCTCAAAAGCTAATGCGGCGTGATCACTTAAAGTGTTGGGTATCAATCTAAAGCTCTGGGCCTTACTTTCGAGTGTTGTTGAAACCAATATATAGTCAATCGTTGACTCCCATCCCCTACCCAGATATGTGGGTTTTAGCTGGCCAGATACGATGTTAGTTTCATTCAGGATTACTAGGCCTAGCTCTGACAGTGTTTCATTTAAAAAGTCACCGGCTTTAGTGTGGCAGAAGTGAGTCATATACTTATCTGTTTCTTCTGCCATACCACAGATATTACTATTTTTTACTTCACAGGGGTGGTGATTGAAATCGCCGCCCCAAATGATGCTTGGGACATCTGAACCTAGCATTTTTTTTATCAAATTAAAAAGTTTGTTACGGAGAGTCCCAAGTAAATTTACTCTCTCATTTTCCGGGACATTATCATATGTATTCACTAGAATTATTGTCCCGTTCTTCGGGAATGAGAGTTTCAATATCTGATAGTTAGGATATAGGTTAAGTGATGTTACTTTTAGCCCAGATATGGTGTTTTTTATATATACCGTCAGGCCCCCCTTGGCCCTACCATGAGGACCTGCCACTGCCGCTGAGAAATAAGTTTTATAGCCCATTAGATGCTGTTCATTGGTAGACCATGTCTCCTGTAGACAGATTACATGGTAATCTTGGGTAAAATCCAACAGACTTCCGTTCATTATTTTGGTTCGTAATCCTGCGATATTCCATGACAGGATTTGTATTATATTGTCGTCCTTTCTAAAATCTAAACATTTATTTATACAAGCTGCCTCTACTACTGGTGCGTGCTCTGAGGATTTTTCCACTTCGTCAACCATCTGCATAGATTGATTATTACAGAAATTCCCAAGAGTGGCAGTATCAGCTCCTCTAAATGGTGTTAAAATTGGAGCTGGGGAGAGGTTGCTACTTTCCATTCCCTGTATTTCTACACTTTCACTTGGGGGAGTGGTATCGTTAGAGATAGTTCGATTTACCACAGTGGGATTTTGTGTTCGGACCTGTTCTAAGTTGAGTCAATCTATATTTTCCAAACCACCCAAAGCTGAAAAACGATTATAAGTAGGTATATTAAACCTCTGTTGTAGCTGGGCATAGTTGTTCTGATATAGTGGATTTATGGTCTGAAATGGATATTGGTTATTCATCGAATAGCTCCCAAACTGGGGGTTAGGCAGATATTTACGAGCGTTTTGATAAAAAATTGATGGTCTGCTTCCCTCCAGTCTTTGTAAGAGTCTTTTGCAGAGTGGGATTTAAGATGGGGGATCAGTTCTTGTGGATAAAAATAGTTGACATTGTGTGTGGAAATAGCATCCCCTCCTCTAGCTTCATACCAGTCTCCAATACATCTAACGGCTCTATGGTCCCTGAAGTTTATGATTATCACATCCCCCTTCCTTTCTTTTGGTCTTGTTCCCACCCAGCTCGTTCTTCTCACCATTAAAATTTCCCCATTTATATGTGCGGGAAGTGGCGGATTTTGATTCAACCAGTAGATGGTTTTATTTTTTAGGGCATAATAGTCCTCCCTGGAACTCTCTGGAAGTTCAGGTACCCCTGTCATAATGATCGTATATGGGGCTGATTCCGGGGGTAAGTCCACTCTTCTAGTTGGTTGAATATACTGGCGCTGGGGAAACGGTTCGCAATTTCCATTATCCATTGTATATTTTGTTGATGTGCTATTTTTTCCCTCAGAGTTATTTATGTTTTTATTTTTTAGGTCTTCGGCATTTCCTCTCATTTCAGATATGGAACTACTGCCCACCCTTGTTTCCCTTACTATTTCTTTGTCTTTTAATGGGGGATTAATCTTACTATTGTCTGCAGTTTTTTTCGATAACTTTCCCACAGATTTTTCCCCCAATACAATATGCGTTTCCCTTAGAGTGCCACTAGTTGATGGTTGTTCTGGCAAAGTAGGGAAAGAGGTGGCTAACTCGACAGTGGTGGTTTTAGTCTGAGTTTTTAACAGTTCAGTTAGGGTAAAATTAATCCCCTGCATTTGCTTGCCCAAATCGTCCTGGTGTAGGCTTATTAGTCTGGTCCTTTCGAAGAGGGGGAGTAAGAGGGACTTAACCATAACCTCTATTTTTGTAAGTAGTTCACCCAGGGGGTCCGTATCAGTAGATAACCCTATGTTATTAACACTTGAAGAAGGGTTATTCGTTGCTACAAGGTCAGTAAGAGTCAAGGTTTGTGCTATGAATTTGGTCTTCTTATTCTTAGCCAAGGATGGTATAACGGGAGAACCTTGTCTCTTTCTTGAGATATGTCTGATATCGGGAGACCCTATTGTCAATGGAGAGGATATTACCAGATTTGGCGAATCTGATAACCCTGATATGGATGAACTTATTGTGTGGTCGGTAGGGGGAACCATGCCTGGGAAGTTTATATCTGAAACTATTTCGTCCCTTTACGGGATGGGACATACTCCCTTGTTCAACACCCCCGGGGAGAGTGCTTTTCCAATTGTGCCCAATGAAGAGCGTTTGCCAGTTAACAAATCAAGGGATAAACGTTTTTCTGTTTCTGCAATTTCCTTCTCTAAAACAGTAGTAACACGTTTATAAAATTGATCTATAGTGCCAGAGACAGGACCATTAGATGTGTTAACAGTTAAAGAGCGTGATTTTCCTATGTCTGATGGCATATTTTTAACCTACACAGAATTACTAAGGGAAAACAGTGCACAGGTAAGTCCAAAATCACGATGATACAAGGTCCGAGGCTTATAAATGTTTATGATAGTGTGGAAATACAACTCTTACCACACAATAAGGGTTAAGGAGGTATCCCGTCCCGTCCTCAATCGTCCTCGAGCGGCCTCAAACGGCCAGCTCTTTGCCCGGTCTTCGCTCCGGGAGCGTCCCGCTGGCGCGTGAGGTCGGGGCGCTTATAGTAGCGGGGAGTTAAGAAAGGAGGCGTGGCCGGGAAGAGGAGACAGGTGTGCTGGATCAGCTCAGCAGCAGGCACCCTGGTCCTCGCAGTCCTGGGGATGTGAGGCTCTGTGGCGGCCTCACCGCGTTCAGTGCAGCGTCCCCCTCACTCATGCAGCTCCGGTCGGCAGAGAGACCAGCTGCAGGATGTCCAGGAAACGATAATGCGGCGAGCGGCGCCCGCGAAGCGGGGGCCGCGAGAAGTAGAGAGATTGATGGGGGCGTGACCGGGAAGAGGAGACAGGTGTGCTGGATCAGCTCAGCAGCAGGCACCCTGGTCCTCGCAGTCCCGGGGATGTGAGGCTCTGTGGCAGCCTCACCGCGTTCAGTGCAGCGTCCCCCACACTCATGCAGCTCCGGTAGGCAGAGAGACCAGCTCCAGGATGTCCAGGAAACGATAATGCGGCGAGCGGCGCCCGCGAAGCGGGGGCCGCGAGAAGTAGAGAGATTGATGGGGACGTGACCGGGAAGAGGAGACAGGTGTGCTGGATCAGCTCAGCAGCAGGCACCCTGTTAGACGGACCGGGAGGGTCGGCCGAGGACAGGAGGAGAGGTCTCCGGGGAGAGCCGTCTCCAGCGATCGTACAGACGAATAACTTCCCCCCCACAGATGTACACCACACAAGGATAAGGTTTAACGTTCTTTATAAGCGATCTCTTAGGTACGATAGGATGGTACAAGGAGGTCTGGACTCAGGGGTCCCCTCGATTCTAGTCTCTTGGTTGGGAAAGGGGGTAGCGGGACAGTCTGGTTACCAATCTGGTAGATGCGATGATGGATAGCTCACAATCCTCGAGCTCGGTGTTCTAGCTGGACGGGCCGTGGCAGCGCCAGCAGGTCCCGGTGAAGGTGGTCGTTACACGGTCCGCAGCAGCGCCAGCAGGTCCCGACAAAGGTGGTGGTTCCAACGGTCCGCGGCAGCGCCAGCAGGTCCCGACAAAGGTGGTGGTTCCAACGGTCCGCGGCAGCGCCAGCAGGTCCCGACAAAGGTGGTGGTTCCAACGGTCCGCGGCAGCGCCAGCAGGTCCCGACAAAGGTGGTAGTTGCAACGGTCCGCGGCAGCGCCAGCAGGTCCCGACGAGGATGGAGGATGTAGAAGGCCGCGGCAGCGCCAGCAGGCAGGACGATAGTTCACAAGGCAGGGCTACGGCAGCGCCGGTAGTCCGTCAAGGATGAGTTCTTCTCGGTGTCTCTCGACTCCAGGATACAACTGCCTTCCTGCTCTGGAGCTGTCCTAGTTATAGGTCTGGCGCCCTTTGATGTCCGGACCCTCGCACTTGGAGGTCGGGAGGTCTGGGATGAGGGAGTCCAGACACCCAGCAGGGGGGTGGAGCCAGCGCCCGGGGAGCTGGAGAGCGATCGGCACCTGGCGGGGGAGAGCCATCGACACTTCTTTTTCCCATCGACCTGCCAAGTGGTCCGTTCACCTCCTGGGTGGATGGTGGTGCCGGGATGTCGGGGCCTGGCCAGGCCCAGGGTTAGGGTCGAGCTGAGGCCACGCGGCCTCGTGGTGCAGTGTCCAAGATGGCGGCAGGTCCGGCCGAGGGAGCCGGTAGTGGTTCGGCCCCATGATACAGAGATGTCCGGGGGCAGGAGTTCCGTCTGGAGACGGGGTGCGGGTTGTTTCTGTGGGTAACACCTGGAGGGACGGGGCTTGGGCCCTGTCATGCGGGGAGGGAGCAAGCCCTTCATGTGGCCTGTCCAACATGCGTCCCCCCCAGCTGAAGGCGGGGAGAGTCACCCATCCTCTAGGGGACTCTCCTCGTCGAGGCGGAAAAAGCGTGACAGGCCATCTGCGTTGGCGTGGTCTTGCCCGGTCGATGTTCCACAGTGAAGTCCATCCCCTGCAGGGAGATGGACCAGCGCAATAGTTTGGGGTTTTCCCCCCGCATCTGCATTAGCCATTGCAGGGGTCGATGATCTGTTTGCACCCGGAAGTGGGTACCGAAGAGATAGGGCCGGAGCTTTTTGAGGGCCCACACCACTGCGAAGGTCTCCCTCTCGATGGTGCTCCAGCGCCGTTCTCGGGCCAGGAGGCGTCTGCTGATGAAGGCCACCGGTTGGTCAAGTCCCTCGGGGTTCAGCTGGGAGAAGACCGCCCCGATGCCATGGTCGGAGGCATCTGTTTGCACAATGAATTCCCGACTGTAGTCGGGGGCCTGGAGCACCGGGGCAGTGCACATGGCGGCTTTCAGCTTCTCGAAGGCCGCTTGACAGTCTGGGGTCCAGTTGATCTTCTTCGGGTGATTCTTGGATGTGAGTCCCGTGAGGGGCCCCACAATGCTGCCATAGTCCCTCACGAACCGCCGGTAGTAGCCGGTGAGCCCCAAGAAGGCTCGGACCTCGGTCTGTGTGACTGGGGGCTGCCAGGACTGGATGGCAGCGATTTTGAGTTGCAGAGGGGCCACCAGACCGCTTCCCACCTGGTGTCCGAGGTAGGTCACGGATCCCTGACCAATTTGGCACTTGCCGGCCTTGATTGTGAGGCCGGCCCGCTGGAGGGCCTGCAGGACCTCTCGGAGGTGGTGGAGGTGGTCGGACCAGTGGCGGCTGTACACAGCGATATCGTCCAGGTAGGCGGCGCTGAACTCCTCGAGCCCCGCCAAGACCTGGTTCACTAGTCGCTGAAAAGTAGCTGGGGCATTCTTCATGCCAAAGGGCATGACTTTGAAGTGGTAGTGGCCATCGGGGGTAGAAAAGGCGGACCGTTCTTGGGCCCGGGGTGTGAGACCGATCTGCCAATAGCCCGCTGTCAGGTCGAAGATGCTGAGGTAGCGGGCAGCCCCCATGCGGTCGATCAATTCATCCGCTCGGGGGATGGGATGAGCGTCGGTTCTGGTGACAGCATTCAAGCCCCGATAGTCGACGCAGAATCGGAGCTCAGGAGTAGTGCCGGGGGTAGCAGCTTTGGGGACCAGCACGACCGGGCTGGCCCAGGGGCTGTCCGAGGGCTCGATGACCCCGAGCGTGAGCATCTTGGATACTTCCTCTTGGATGCAGGCCCGCACCCGATCTGGTACGTGGTATGCCCGGTGTCTGATAGGGGGACTGTCCCCAGTGTCCACGTCGTGCAAGCACCAGGGGGTGACCCCTGGGGTGAGGGAAAACAAGGTAGCAAACTGCAGCAGGAGGTCCCGGCAGCCTTGGCGCTGTTCCGGGGTGAGGGCATCGGAGAGCCGGACCCCGTCCACGGAACCATCTTTCTCCCGAGTCTTCAGGAGATCAGGGAGAGGCTCGGAGTCTTCTTCCGTTCCACTGTCTGTAGCCATCAGGAGGCTGAGCTCCGAGCGCACAAAGTGGGGTTTGAGTCTGTTGGTGTGGAGGACCCGGAGGGGGTTCCGGGGGGATTCTATATCGATGAGATAGGTGACGGGGCTCTTGCGTTCGACCACTTTGAAGGGCCCCGTCCACTTGTCCTGCAAGGCACATGGTTCGGTGGGGGACATCACCCACACTTGTTGGCCAGGTTCGAATTCGATGGAGGAGGCATTTTGATCGTACCATTTTTTCATGTCCTCCTGACTGGCCTCAAGATTCGCTTTTGCCACTTCTCGGAATCGCCTGGTCTGATTGCGTAGGGTCAGGAGGTACTTGAAGACGTCTGGAGGGGTCTTGAGGGGGGCCATCTCCCAACCTTCTTTGACTAGGCTGAGGGGCCCTCGCACAGGGTGCCCGTACAAGAGTTCGAAAGGGCTAAAGCCGAGGGAGGGTATGCTCAGACGTGAGTCCCTTGCTCATTGCACCATCAGGATTCAGGCAAGCCGGGCCGACGAAGGATGTGATGCCAGAAACCGGTCCCCGGAAGCTTGTTTCCTTCCCAGTATAAGAATTGGCTTGGTAGTTTGGTTTGCCCTGTTCCCATCATGCACTGGGACAGGTACAGACTAATTTGCATTTGGCCAGGTTCTGAGCTGGGATGGTGCAGTGAGCTAAAAAACGGTGATGGATTAAAACCATGATCTCTTGACTTGGTAAGAGTATTCTGCATCATTCAGAAACTCTGTCCATCACCACCCCCTTTTTCCTAAAGCCGAGGGACTTCTGGGGAACTTCTCGATAGGCGAAGAGGAGGCACGGAAGTAGTACATCCCACTGGCGACGGAGGGGCTCTTCCAATCCCCCAATCATTCCCTTGAGCGTGCGGTTGAATCGCTCGACTAGTCCGTTTCCTTGAGGGTGATAGGGGGTCGTGAATCGGTAGGTGACCCCGCACTGTTGCCAGAGGGACTTCATATACTTTGAAATAAAGTTTGTGCCTCTGTCGCTGACGACTTCTCGGGGGAAGCCCACCCGGGAGAAGATCCCCATTAAGGCCCTGCCGACCACCGGGGCTGTTACAGTTCGCAGGGGCACAGCCTCGGGGTAGCGGGTGGCATGGTCCACCAGTACCAGGATGAACCGATGTCCTTGGGCTGTACGGGGGTCCAGGGGCCCCACAATGTCTATTCCCACCCTCTCGAACGGGATGGTGACAACTGGGAAGGGTTGCAGAGGTGCTTTGAGTTTGCGGCCGCTCTTCCCGCTGGCCTGGCACGTGGGGCAGGACCGGCAGTGGTTGAGGACGTCGTTCCTCATCTTTGGCCAGAAAAAGTGGGTCACCAGGCGACTGTAGGTTTTGTCCTGGCCCAGGTGTCCAGCCAGAGGGACATCGTGGGCCAAATTTAACAGGAAGTCTCTAAAACGGAGGGGCACCACCAGCACTCGACTGGCCCCTAACTCCGCGATTCTCTGTTCGCTGTACAATAGGTCGTTGTCCCAATAGATCCAATGGGCTCCGGTGGTGTCCCCTGCGCTTTGGGCGAGGGCTTGCTGGCGGAGTCCCTCGAGGGAGGGACAGGTCTTCTGTTCTTGACGGAACTGTTCCTGGGTGGGCCCCCCTTCTTGACGCCACTGAGCCAGGTCGGGAAGGTCCTGGGGCTGAGCGACCCCTTCGGGGGTTTGCTCTGGGGGGTCGGTATAGTCGGTGTCCTCTACTGGAGCGATCGGGGGAGGAGGTGCAGGCCATTCTGGTTCTTCTGGTCGGGGGATGGCACGGGCGGCCATGGACCGGGTGGTTAGGCACGCCCAGTCCGGGAGGCCCAGCATCCCCAGGTGTTCTCTTCTTTCTACGGCGGCCCACGGGGAACTCTCAAGATCATTCCCCAGGAGACAGTCCACGGGGGCATCATCCCGGACCGTCACCTTCAACATGCCGGAGACTCCTCCCCATTCGAAGGGGACGCAGGCCATCCGACATAGACTCTCTGAATTGTCGGCTGAGCGGACGGGGCAGAGAATGTTCGGCAGGATCTGCTCTGGTTTTACCAGGTGACAGCGGACGGCCGTCACACTGGCCCCCGTGTCACGTAGTGCTTCGGCCCGGCGCCCATTAATGTTCACCCACTGGCTATATTTTCTGGTGTTGGCGGGTAGGGGAGCCCGCGGGACCATGTCTCTTCCCCCTAGGCACGCTAGAACAATGGCGGCCGGTTCCCACTCTTGTTGTGCCTGTTCGTATTCTTCCTGTTCTTCGGAGATTTGTTCTCCCCCCAGGGCGGCGGCAGCTACCTGGCGGGGTCTCGGAGTTTGGTTCTGTGGACAGTTCGGGTCATTGGCGTAGTGGCCGACTCGCTGGCATCGGTGACACGTGACGTTGGCTCGGAACCCCGGGCGCATCGGGGGGTTGCCCCGGCTGGCCGGGGGCGGGGTGCTGGCAGCGGGAGCGGCCGGGACGGTGTCTCTCCCTCGTCCCTGGCCTCCTCCACCTCCTCGGGGACGGTGCTGACCTTGGTTGTTCCGGTGCTGTTCGTGTGGCCCTCTCCGGCCCACTCGGGTGCTTTCCCACCGGTCAGCTTCGGCGGCGAGTTGCCGTGGGTCAGTCAATTTACTGTCGAGGAGGTGCTGCCTGAGCTCGACGAAGCAGTTGTTAGAGAGGTGCTCCCACACCATGAGATTAAAAAGTTGCTCGTAGGTCGTTACGTGGCTTCCCTTGATCCAACCCTCGAAGGCTCGGCTGAAATAGTTGACATATTCCACCCAAGTTGTACCCGGGATCCGGGTGCAGTCTCGAAACCTCTGGCGGTACATTTCGGGTGTGAGCCCATAACGGGTGAGGAGGGCAGCCTTCATGTGGTCATAGGATGACATCTGATGGTCTGGGAGCTGTAGCAGGGCATCGCGGCCTTCGTTGGCGAACCTCCCCCATAGACCGGCTCCCCAGTCACTTCTCCTCTCGGACATACTCTCGAACGACATCCTTGGGGATGTGGACTTTCTTTTCTGTCGCTCCCGGGGTGCGCGGTCGCTCGGGCACCTCCGGTTCTTTGTTCTGCTTCCGTAGGTCTATTTCTGCCAGTTTGCGCTCGTGTTCGTATGCTAATCTCTTTTCTTCGAGCTCTCTCTGCCTCTGTTTTTCTTCCCGTTCTTCTCGGAGCCGCAGATTTTCTAGGTTCAGTTTTTGCTCGGCTAATTTTAGTTCACCGTCCATTTTGAGCCGTGCCATTTCTAACTCATGTAGTCAGTTTTTTTCTCTCTCTTGGATCTCTTCCTGCGAGAGGCCCGTTCCTCGCTCCTCGGGAGCCGTGGCGTTCCTCTCTGATGCTGCAATGTTTTGGCCCGGGGATCTGGCGGCCCCGGTTTCTGCCCACGACTCAATGGCATGCTTGAAATCGTCTTTGGTACTCAGGCCGGTGGTAGCAATGCCTAGTTCCATGCAGAATTGTTTTAATTCACGATGGCTGTACTCTTCCAATTTCTCCATCTGGAATTTCTCGGTGGATCCGCTCTCTTTGGTTGACATTGTGGTTTGAGCTACTCTCTGTACGATTACGCGTTGATTCGGATCGTGCCGCTGGCCACCAATATTAGACGGACCGGGAGGGTCGGCCGAGGACAGGTGGAGAGGTCTCCGGGGAGAGCCGTCTCCAGCGATCGTACAGACGAATAACTTCCCCCCCACAGATGTACACCACACAAGGATAAGGTTTAACGTTCTTTATAAGCGATCTCTTAGGTACGATAGGATGGTACAAGGAGGTCTGGACTCAGGGGTCCCCTCGATTCTAGTCTCTTGGTTGGGAAAGGGGGTAGCGGGACAGTCTGGTTACCAATCTGGTAGATGCGATGATGGATAGCTCACAATCCTCGAGCTCGGTATTCTAGCTGGACGGGCCGCGGCAGCGCCAGCAGGTCCCGGTGAAGGTGGTCGTTACACGGTCCGCGGCAGCGCCAGCAGGTCCCGACAAAGGTGGTGGTTCCAACGGTCCGCGGCAGCGCCAGCAGGTCCCGACAAAGGTGGTGGTTCCAACAGTCCGCGGCAGCGCCAGCAGGTCCCGACAAAGGTGGTGGTTCCAACGGTCCGCGGCAGCGCCAGCAGGTCCCGACAAAGGTGGTAGTTGCAACGGTCCGCGGCAGCGCCAGCAGGTCCCGACGAGGATGGAGGATGTAGAAGGCCGCGGCAGCGCCAGCAGGCAGGACGATAGTTCACAAGGCAGGGCTACGGCAGCGCCGGTAGTCCGTCAAGGATGAGTTCTTCTCGGTGTCTCTCGACTCCAGGATACAACTGCCTTCCTGCTCTGGAGCTGTCCTAGTTATAGGTCTGGCGCCCTTTGATGTCCGGACCCTCGCACTTGGAGGTCGGGAGGTCCGGGATGAGGGAGTCCAGACACCCAGCAGGGGGGTGGAGCCAGCGCCCGGGGAGCTGGAGAGCGATCGGCACCTGGCGGGGGAGAGCCATCGACACTTCTTTCTCCCATCGACCTGCCAAGTGGTCCGTTCACCTCCTGGGTGGATGGTGGTGCCGGGATGTCGGGGCCTGGCCAGGCCCAGGGTTAGGGTCGAGCTGAGGCCACGCGGCCTCGTGGTGCAGTGTCCAAGATGGCGGCAGGTCCGGCCGAGGGAGCCGGTAGTGGTTCGGCCCCATGATACAGAGATGTCCGGGGGCAGGAGTTCCGTCTGGAGACGGGGTGCGGGTTGTTTCTGTGGGTAACACCTGGAGGGCCGGGGCTTGGGCCCTGTCATGCGGGGAGGGAGAAAGCCCTTCATGTGGCCTGTCCAACACACCCTGGTCCTCGCAGTCCCGGGGATGTGAGGCTCTGTGGCGGCCTCACCGCGTTCAGTGCAGCGTCCCACACACTCATGCAGCTCCGGTAGGCAGAGAGACCAGCTCCAGGATGTCCAGGAAACGATAATGCGGCGAGCGGCGCCCGCGAGAAGTAGAGAGATTGATGGGGGTGTGACCGGGAAGAGGAGACAGGTGTGCTGGATCAGCTCAGCAGCAGGCACCCTGGTCCTCGCAGTCCCGGGGATGTGAGGCTCTGTGGCGGCCTCACCGCGTTCAGTGCAGCGTCCCCCACACTCATGCAGCTCCGGTAGGCAGAGAGACCAGCTCCAGGATGTCCAGGAAACGATAATGCGGCGAGTAAGTACACAGGTGGCATGAGGGGTGCAAACCAATCCAAACCAATCCCTGATCATGGCACACACTGTGCATCCCAAGCAACACAAATCTGATGGCCTGCACCGCAAAGCAGTCACATGCCCCAGGCCACTGACGAAACCGCAGCAGAGTACACAGACACACACAGGCACAGATCAATCACCTGCCATTGTCAACAGCGGATACAAAGGTCACTCTGCACATGTGCCACTTGCCAGGGGGGTGTGGGGCTAGCTCAGCAAGTCAGACACACAGCACGGCTTCCTTCTCACATCAGATGGGTCGAGCAGTTGCCTCCTCCATGCAGCTCTGGTGCAACACTCCACATAGACACTCACCCACATGACAAGGAACATTCACACACATCAATGTCCAGGGGGTGTACACATCATTTGGACACTCTCACCACTCTCAACACAGCTCCACTCAACTCCCACACATCTGTGGGTGCAGTCACCTGTCACACCGGGGTGACCACTGAATCACCGCAGGACAATAGAACAAGAATGCCCAAGAGGATTAGCCAGGCTAAATGTGCCATGCACTATGCAGTGAATGTCACAGTAAGCACAATGCAAGTGAGGAGTGCACACATGAACTACATCAAGCCCTGCATGAGAGACATAAGCCATCCACCCTCCCCCCCCGGGACCCACTCTAAACAACATTGCATGTCTGTCACACCTGGACACAATGCCAGAAGTGACAGACACAAAAAAGGTGCACAGGCAAAGGTAGGGGAGTCAGCACTCACCTGCTCCCCTGGTCGACCATACAGCATGGGGTACCGTGGGAGGACCACATCCAGCAGGGCCTCGTTCTCCTCCTGGGTGAAAAGCTTGGCCATCTCCACAGTCCTTGACATGGTGCCATCGGGAGACAATACAGCAGCAGTGGTATCGACTGACATGTTGTGCAGGCAAGTGCCCACTCATGGGTTCTGCCTGCTTTATATCTGCATTGCTGGCCTATTTCATTTACAGGAGTACAGAGTGATTGGTCAGACTCATTTGCATCCTACGTTTCCTCCAATCCCTTTAAACATACACCAGTGACACCCTTAGCATCTTTCGAATTTGCAGCATCATGTCAAGTCAACAACCACTTTGCAACAATGTATAATGTGGCCAACTGCTTTTTCCAGACCACATGATATAAAGTTTAGAACTTGAAACTCGGTATCCATGACAACCAGCATGCATTTATGCCCTAATACTTGTCCCTCATGTGTCCCAATTGTAATTTTTAAATCCCCACACAGGTACGGTGCGTTTCACACGTACCCCTAGGGCACAATCACTACAGTGATACGGCCTGTACTCACGCGTGTACGGGCCGTACACGCGTGAGTACGGCTCCTATCACTATAGTTGTGTTACCGTAGGCCATAGTGATAGGGGCCGTACTCACGCGTGTACGGCCCGTACACGCGTGAGTACGGCCCCTATCACTATAGTTGTGTTACCGTAGGCCATAGTGATAGCGTGAGTACGGCCCCCATCACTATGACCTACGGTAACACAACTATAGTGATAGGGGCCGTACTCACGCGTGTACGGGCCGTACACGCGTGAGTACGGCCCGTACACGCGTGAGTACGGCCCCTATCACTATAGTTGTGTTACCGTAGGCCATAGTGATAGGGGCCGTACTCACGCGTGTACGGGCCATACACGTGTCAGTACGGCCCCTATCTCAATGGCCTATGGTAACAACTATAGTGATAGGGGCCGTACTCACGCGTGTACGGGCCGTACACGCATCAGTACGGCCCCTATCACAATGGCCTATGGTAACACAACTATAGTGATAGGGGCCGTACTCATGCGTGTACGGGCCATACACGCGTGAGTACGGCCCCTATCACAATGGCCTACGGTAACACAACTATAGTGATAGGGGCCGTACTCACGCGTGTACGGCCCGTACACGCGTGAGTACGGGCCGTACTTATGCGTGTTCGGCCCGTACACACGACCTCAGAGCGTGTGTATTGCGTTTCACAGCTTACACTGGTGATAGGAGGCGCACACGAAAGGAATGAAGGTGTCAGACTCGCACAACGCTGTACATCAAGTCATTTTCAGTGCAGTCCTTCATGTGCAGGGCCTAGGTGTGTCAGGCAGTGATGTGGCACATGTCTCCTCAAGTTGTGGCACTATAGATGTGTGATGAGCTGTTTACACATGTCATGTGTGATGGGGCACTACGTGGCACACTTCCCCTTCACACTTTGCACATGTGTGCATGTAGTACAAACGTGTGACTATGTCATGTGTGTGTCATGTGTTCCCATGAGCTTGCAGTTGGTGTTCCGTCAACTCCATCTGCTGTTGCAGCATCCAACATGTGTCTGTGTGCATATGTGCATGGCACACAATTACGCACACCATGCCACATGTGCAATACCACGTGACATGTGTCTGCATGCATCGAACATGGTATTGCGACCTGAGGACATATCTGCGTTGTCTCAATGTCTGGGTTATCAGCATTTGACATGTACGCCTTCATGGAAAGGTGTGTGATCTGCCCTTTTTAAATGACATCTGACCTGTGCATCTAGCTTCCCGCATGCTGGCTGTATGAGATTACATCCTTCAAATGCAGATATGTGGATGTCTGTCACTCCTGTAATGTGTCTGGCTGTTCACCTACACTGGCACACAGCTCGTTTCATGGCATGTCACGTCGACCTTGCAAATAAACTATTGTAGCTGGCTCTTCGTACGAGTATCACCTTGCTGGCATACATGTGCTGGATGTATTGCACAGACCAGACTCTGTATTTAGCAGATGTGTATTAGCTGTTGAACATGTGCTCATTTCATTGACATTGTTGTTGTGATGTACTCGCTCATCGTTATTCCTTCCAAATCTCTGCAGGGCACCGCCTCTCCCCCGACCAATGCCAGACCTGGGTGCCATGCGTGAACATGACTGCATCCGAAGATACCGCTTCTCGCAAGAGTTGATTGAGCGCTTGACCACCCGGCTGGAACCACACCTCCAACCGCAACACTGGTATCCTACTGCTCTGACCCCCAAGATGAAGGTGATGGCAGCCCTACATTTTTTTGCCACCGGTACCTTTCAATTCACCATAGCTGATGTCGGTGGCATGTCCCAGACAATGTTCAGCCGTGTCCTGCATGATGTTTTAGAAGCCATGTTGGAGCACCTGGATGAATTCATCCATTTTCCCACTTGTGAGCAGATTGACAGGTGTCAAGGGTGAGTTCTATGCCCTGGGAGGGATGCCTCATGTAATTGGGGCCATTGATGGGACACATGTGGCTTTGGTACCACCACAGGCACAGGAGGTAGCCTTTCGGAACCGCAAACATTATCACTCTATTAATGCCCTTGTGGTGTGTCTACCTAACATGTGGATTTCCCATGTCTGTGCCCGTTTTCCAGGGTCAGCACACGATGCCTACATCATGAGGCGTAGCAGGGTGCCAGAAATGATGCTGCGGCTGCACGACAAACGAGCATGTCTTGTTGGTGGGATACTCTGTTTGTCCTCTGTTTAGCGGTATCTTTGTATGTTACGGCATCTCCTGACTCACTTCTTCACATGATGTTTCCATGTAGGGGACTCTGGCTATCCCAACATGCCATGGCTGATGACGCCTCTCCGCAATCCCAGAACAGCCGCAGAACACCGTTACAACGACCCCCATGGGCAGACCAGGCTCGTGATTGAGAGGACGTTTGGACTCCTGAAGAGCCGATTCTGGTGCCTCCACAAGACCGGCGGGTCCCTCCCATATGCCCCAGTGAAGGTCTGCAAAATCTTCCTTGTGTGCTGCATGCTGCACAACATGGCAGTGGAGAAGGCAGTGCCACTCATCCTGGATCCCGATGAGCATGAACATCCACCTGTGGAGGATGAAGGGCTTAGGCACGAGGAAAGTGAGGAGGAGGAGGAGGAGGACATCCGGAGTCAGCTCATCCGCAACTTCTTCTCATAATGGTGAGTCCCTGTGTCTGAGTGTGCACGCTTTGAGCCTTGTGTGGCATGTGTTTCAATGTGTGTGTCCAGCTGACTGTGTGCTAAGTGACTTGGAGGTGTGTTCTGATGTGTCATTCAAGTGATGATGTCATTCCACACATTTTAGCATGGACACTAATTTGTTAAATTTGCATGGTGACAACATCATTCTTGTTGAGTACATGTCCATGTCTGCCGATAACTAGCTCTTTGCTGACTTGTGGTGTGTCTGTCATCCACAGTTTCTTGCGCATGACGTCTGCTCGTGTCTTCGTTGGCCTCCAGCTATTCCTCATGAGTATTGCAACGTGTGCTGAGTCAGCGTTCCATGCACGGACATGGTGAAAAGTCATTTTGGGTAAGGAGTGCAGCAAGGCATTTTGTGTGTGGTACGTGTTTGGTTTATGTTGGGACTGCTCCTGTGCATGTTGTGTTACCATGCGTACCTGTCGACTCACCATGGGGCACATGACATGTGGCATGGCTCCCATGACTTGATATTCACCCTGCCTGACAGTCATCTGTAATGTTTTGTGGAATGTGATGAAGGCATCAATGTGTGTAAAACGTCCCTCAGGAACATACGGGATGCTGATGGCGGACATAGTGTGGGACATCCCCATAAGAGGCTCAATGGCGAATTGCAGACTCTCCGTGTGGAGCAAGGGGTGTTTGGCTCACACACTTCACTTGTGTGCCAGCTCAGTAGGATTTTACACATCTGTGTGTTGCAGGGGGTGTCCAGTGTAGGTCCCACATGGTCAGAGGAATGACCTGTGAGTCTGTTCAAAAGGATGCATTTCCCTTAGTGTGAGCCTGAGTAATAAAGGTGATCCTCACACTTCAAGGTGCCTCATCTCTGTCAATGCTGGTCTCTTGCCACTTTGCATGCAGCATCTCTGGCATAGTTGTGAAAGATTGTGCAGAGGAGTCCATGTGTAGTTTAGCAACATGCATGCAGTTCCTCATGGATCATGATCCCTATTGTGCATGAAGTCCATGGTTGTGTATGTATTTTGGCATGTTGGTCCACACAATGGGCCATCAACACCTGCTGAGGGTGTGTCTCCTGTGCGCAGCTCGGCCATCAGTTCCCTGATCCGGTGTCATTCATCTTTGGTGTTTGTGCATGCATTGTCTCTGGGTGTGCCATGTACAACCGGACACTCCTTCCTTTACACATGCCTCAAAGATGCTCCTCCCTGCCTTCCTCCACCCAGTCATTTGGCTGTCCTCAGCTTGTCTATGCCAGAGTTGGCGCCACGCGGTGGCAAAGGCTGGACCATCAGCACATGCAACGTGAACATTCCACGACCCTCATGTCCTTGCATGACACACATCACACTACAGTCTGATGTAGCAGCCACACTCCAAGCAATGTCCATCCGCAAATCTACCGCATGCTGTCAGACATACCCTAAGCGCACACACGACACCTTTGCATGCTGAGTGTGCTACTCCAACTGCCTACACAGCACTGCCACGCCTTCCAGGCCCTGTCACACCAACCAGGTCATGTCCCTCCTACTCCCCACCGGCTCTGTACCCCAGCAAGGTCATGGGAGTGGGACTCAAGGCTTCTGCATGTAGTATGGTGTTGTTGTCTGGCACATGGCACAGGTATCATCTCTCAGCATGTCAATCTACAATGTGTCCAGGACCCCCCTCTCCACCATCACATGCGCACAGCAGCTCATCAGCTGGTATGCCATTGACAGCCAGGTGCTCCTCACCCTCACCAAAGACGCAGACATTGCCAGTTCCATTATTCCTGAATGCATGAGATCCATTGATGAATGGCTGTACATGAGCCACCTGAGGCTGGACTTGTACAGGACTGAGGTGATCATCTGAGGATTGTCCCCTTACAGCTGGGTCAAGTGCTTGTGTCCCACCCGCAAGAGCCCTGCCCCGGCACCCAGTGGCCACACACACAAGATGGTGTGCATCATGTATTGCTCGCACACATTTGCCATGTCAGTCCACAGCATCTGTACCTCATGCTGCAACGCCCTCTGCATTATGCACATGATCCACAGATAGATCCACTCCAAGGAAAGACAGACCATCCCCCATGTCCACGACAACATCCATGTCAAATACTGGCCTGCCCTCTACAGAGCACGTACATCCAAACTCCTGGGAAACTTGTCCACATCCAGGGTGCATCTGCACACCTCAGCTTCAACATCCTGCACCCCAGCCACATCACCATCCACCATAGATAGCTGCAATGGATCACTGTCTGCTGCAGGATGACCTCAACACTCCCCACCCACACTCAGGAGGCAGTCCACAACCCCGACAGAAAACCAACCTTGTACGTCTTGTCATACGAGACCCCGTTGGGCCATCTCCGTGTATCCGACCTTGCCCTGGCCACCATTCTTCACATCCACCGTACTCCAGCATGCAGGACATAGTTCTCCCACCTGCCAACACATACCTGGGACTCCCTCCCCGGGAACCTCCACATGAGCCATGACCTCTACGCCTTAATGATAATCTTCCAAATAGGTCTGTCCGCTCAGTATTGCAAGCCCCCCCTCAGCAGCTTGTGGCCATCACAGGTGTGTGTTCTGCTCCATGCCTGCTTTGAATGATACCTTGTGACCCATGTGTGTCCTGTACCAGACTTAGATTCCAGGGTATGGATGGCTGGAGTTAATTTAACACTCAGTCATAGTTTGACATTTACACACACATATGTTGTGGAATTAAGCAACATGACAGCAACGTCTCATGAACCAAATAATATTTTTATTTGCAGTTGGGTACGTGTTTTGGTAGGTGAAATTAGGTGCTCTACCGGGGGAATAGAATCCAAAGTTCACAGGGGGAGATGGGATCCTTGGCATTGGAAGTCATCAGAGTCCAGAGCACAGTGTTGGTCAGCATTGGTCAGACTGTGACCAGCAAGTCCATGTGGCAGATAATGTCATTGGATGAGGTGCTGCTGTTGCGCCAGAGGGCCAGGTGCCAGGCCAAGTGACCTGGGAGATGTTGAGGGTCCGCTGACTCTCACGGTCTTTTCCGTGGACGACCCACCTTCCTCCGGGGACCCTCAGATGCAGGCCTAGATGATGTTTGGGACGCTCCGTCGGATGAATCCTCCTCCTCCTCCCTCCCTGTGGCTGGTGCTGGTCTGCGCCTGCTGTCACAGGGAGGGTTGCCCATGTTGTCGGCAATCCGACGGAGTGAATGGCTCATGTCCCTTTGCACCGCCAGGAGCTCAGCCTGTCTTGCCTCCATCCGTCCTTGGTGTTGTTGTTGACTGGCATGTTGCTCGGCCTGCATGTTCTTGATCTCGTTGAGGGTCCCCTGCATCTCTGTGAGTCTTGACACTACCTGGCTGATGCCCCTGGTGTCACGACGGTATGTGTCCAGGATGTGGCGTATGTGGGACATACCGGTTCCCTCAGCTGGCTGGTCAGGTTCACGCCTCCGCCTGCCTCCACTCCCACCACCCCTGCCCACTTGAGCCTGGCCTGCCGTTGTGGGCACATCGGGTTTACGGGACCCCTGAGGGATGGCATTTGCAGGGTTGCCTGCCTCCTTCTGGGTGCCCAGAGAACCATGTCCCTCCTGGTCAGACTGGCTCTGTTGTTCAGTGCGAGCAGGGCTCCTGGGTGTCTCCTGGGATGTGGCAGCAATGGGGGTGGTGATTGGCACAGATGTACCTGACGCAGGTGCTGCAGGGGCTTGGGCACCAGAGGGGCCAGGTTGGTCGGGGTCATCCACGGAGTGGTGAGAGTCGTCGCTGCCGGTGTGGTCATCTTCATGCTGAGCCGGGGACTGTGATTGTTCCCCCCCACTGTTGGGGGGAGATCCACAACGTTGCCCTGTGTGTGAGAGAGAGACAATGTTAATACTGTTTCATGCAACATCCATGTTTCATACATATTCAAGTTGTCACAGGTCCTCCAGGTAGTTGGATGTGCCTAGCATTCCTCTCAATGTCCACTTGGGGATGGGTATGTTGCGGGGGACAGATTGAAATGTTCTCCTGAGTGTTTGACCTGTAGAATTTTGGCTAGGATGCTTATTTGGCTATGGATTGGTCTTGTGTCACATGTCCATTGTGAGAGTGTGTAAATCCGTTGCCTGCCCCGGGGGTGTGTGCTTGTGTAAGGGGGGTGTGTGTGACCGGGACTGCTGTTGGGTGTAGTGTGAGTTGGCATTGGGTCTCCCAGGTGATGTGTGTGTCCCCTCATGGTGAATGCTGGCATGACAGTGAGTGTGAGTTCCTGTGCTAGTTACCTGTGCTTGTGGAGTTGGTGTTTGAGTGCACAGTGGTCCCAGGAAGGCCTTGTGCTGCATACAGCAGGGCCAAGTGTCAGCGACCTTGTCAGTACTTTGCCAGTCCCTGTGCATTGTGCATGGGTATGTATCTATGCCATATGGGCTGACGGCATTGGTGTCTGCTTCTCATTTTCACAATGTGTTGTGTGAGGCCCACCCTCCCAGCCTCCCGGACATCGAGTCTTGGGTTTGTGGTTGGTGTAGCCTGGGACATGACATTGGCTTGATTTGTGAATGGTGCATGGAGACGTTGGTGGCATGAGCGTGGTTTTTGAGTGTGGTTGTGTGCGGTCAGTGCTTGGAGGAAGTTGCGTGCATTTGGTGTATTTGTGGTGTGGACCCCATTGCCCACATGTTACATAAGTTGTTTTTGTACTCACCAGGCTCTGCGACTCCTTCAACTCCGTGAACTCCCACCGGCGGAAGCAGGGCCATCACCTTCTCCTCCCAGGGATGATAGTGTACGGGTCTGCGGGGCAGCCCGCCTCCAGTGATGTTACTCTGGGCGTATTCCTCATTCATCTTCCTCTTGACTGCCCTGCGCAGATCGTACCACCTGGCTTGGCATTCATGCCTGGTCCTTCGGATGGGCGCAACAGCATTCACCTTATCGACGATCCTCTGCCACAGGCTGGTTTTTTGGGCTATGCTGATCTGTCTGACCAATGTTCCAAACAGCTGTGGCTCGACTCTGATGACTTCGTTGACAAGGAGCTCCAGCTCTGCCCTTGTGAACTTTGGATTCTTGTCTGTGGGCATGGTGTGGGGTGTGGGTGTGGATGGTTGTGGGTGTGTGGGTGTGAATGTAACGGTGTGTGTGAATGTGAGTGAGGGTGTTTGTGAAGGAGGTTGTGTGAAGGTGTGTGAGTTAAGGTGTAGTGAAGGGGTCAGTAAGGTGCAGTTGTTTGTCTGTGGGGTCTGGCAGCAGTGGGTCTGTTGCAAAGGCTCATGGGTTGTGTGTGTGGGCCCTTTTTATTGGTCCATTTTTGGGTGTGGCTGTGTTTGAATTTTGGTGGGTGTGTTATAAGAGGTGGTTGTGAGTTTGGGCCTCTGTTTGCCTGTTTGGATGTGCCAGGTCAGTCTTTGAGATGTATTTTGTCATGTAGACGTGTTTTGTGGTGTTGTGCGAGTCGAATTGACCCTCCTTGTGCTGTTTTCCAGTGTCCTGGTTCTGTACGAGTATTTTTCGCGTAGGTACGGTCCGTACATACGCGATGCTGGGTGAGGGTGCTGGGGTACGGGGTTGGGGTGCTGCGCGTACATGCGGTGGGGGTACGGCGCATACAGGTGCGGGCCTGGGGCAGTGGAGGTACAGGTGCGGGCCTGGGGTACCCGCGTAAATGGGGGGGTTACGGCGCGTACATGCAGGGGTATGGCGCGTACAGGTGCGGGCCTGCGGCGGTGGGGGTATGGCACGTACAGGTGCGGGCCTGGGGCGGTGGGGGTACGGCGCGTACAGGTGCGGGCCTGGGGCGGTGGGGGTACGGCGCATACAGGTGCGGGCCTGGGGTACACGCATACATGGGGGTATGGCGCATACATGCGGGGGTACGGTGCGTACAGGTGCGGGCCTGGGGCGGTGGGGGTACAGTGCGTACAGGTGCGGGCCTGGGGTACCCGCGTACATGGGGGGGGTATGGCACGTACATGCGCGTGTATGGCGCATACAGGTGTGGGCCTGGAGTACCAGCGTACATGGGGGGTATGGCGCGTACATGTGGGGGTACGGTGCGTACATGCGGGGGTACGGCACGTACAGGTGCGGGACAGGGGTACCCAAGTACATGGGGGTATGGCGCATACATGCGGGGGTACGGCATGTACAGGTGCGGGCCAGGGGTACCCGTGTACATGGGGGGTACGGCACGTACATGCGGGGGTATGGCGTGTACAGGTGCGGGCCTGGAGTACCCGCGTACATGGGGTGGGGGTACGGCGCATACATGCGGGGGTACGGCGCGTACTGGGGGGGTACGGCGCATACGGGCCTGGGGTACAGTGCGGACAGGGGGGTGTACGGTGCTGACATATTGGGGGGTGGGGGGCTGTACGGCTTGTACACGGGCACAAGTTTACCCGTGTACATGTGTGCTACTGCGTTGGCTCCGTACGGGGCCTTTTCCATGCGGTTGTGTATTCGGACGGGCGGTACGAATCGTACTTGCGCGTTCGGACTTTTGTTTTACGATTTGCACGTAAAAAATTCCGACTCCCTCTCGTAGACATTTCCCGACGCTATTCGTAGGTATTTTTCACGTCCGAATCGCACTTGGCCGTTTGTACGGTACTTGTACGATTCGTACGTAAAAAAATACGGATACGTGTCGGACTGTAAATTTTTTTGACGGATCGGAATCGGCACCATAATAATACATTTTTTACAGCACAACATAATTTCCACAAAGTAATTTTTTTGCCTTTTTTGCTGTTCTCAGAATATATTGAATTTCACTCGAAATAGTAAATTCAATGGTACTCATCACTTAACAGAGGGCAAAAAAAAAACAATCAGAAAGATTGTTTAAAAAAAACATACTATTCTCAGTAAAATACCAGAAAATACAAATCATACATATATGAAATGCTTACAGATTACAAAATGTTATAACTTTAACTTATAAAAACTGTAAATGTTGCCACATTAAAATAATCACCGAATAAATGACCACCAAAAAGTCCATAATTCAAAAATATACCTTTCCTTGAGGCCAAATGGTATTTTTGCACTTCTTCTTTATGTAAACTGTCCAATGATAGTTCTATTAAACTATAATATTAAATTCCTCAGAGAGTGAATTAGCTTCCTAAAACTTTGGCTTCAAAAATATTAGGTAGGAATTTTGTAATTCCCTAGGCCAACGTTGTTTGAAAACCAACTGGGCATCATTACAAAGTGTCCAGCCTTTGTCACATTTTAGATAGGCAGAGTAATGTCCAGATGTGGTGGAAGGACCATCATGGAAAATTATTGCAATTGCTACAAAAGTCCTTCCTGATATTGATATTTGTGCTGCTACAAATTGTTCTATTAAAGTATCCAATTTTCTTCCATCAGCTGTACAACGTTGCATCATTAAAATTATGTATTTTCCATATTTTGTTAACAATAATGTGGATAACATTTCTGATTTACATTGGCTACACTCCATGTTTTGAATGGCACCTTTCACTAATTTATTGAAAGCCACTGATTTACAGTCTGGTAATGTTAAATATAGAAATCTCTCAGTGTCTACATTGGTGCTACATGTATACGTGCAATTTTCACAATGATGTTCCCATTTGTAAGAAAGGCCAAAAATATTTTCTATTTATACACCTTCATTTTCAAAAATGGTAAGCATATACATAAAAAATTACTGAGCATCTTGTTGGATATTTTGTGTAAATTGTGTAGAACCAGAACACACATCCAAAAGACTACGAACATCTGAAACAGATTGTATTTTACTTCTATCTGTTGTCAATTTTTCGTAAACAGAGTGCAACCGAGAACAAAATCTTTTTTGCCGATTCTCCATAATTTGCTCTTGCAAATCTTCAAGATCAAAAACAACATTGACCACTACATTAGCATAGCAGTTGACACCAGAACTATTTTCAAACTGATAACCAAAAATCTCTTCAACAGTGTCCAATTTCTTTTTACCTGCAATCACAACATTATCTTGTTCTTTTCTTTTCTTGATACCTTCAGAACAGATATTCTCTAACCTTCTTTTTCGACCAACCACACGCTTTTCAAATACAGGACATTGACCTAAATTTGGAGTATACACCCTTCTTAACCTATTATACTCTTTTACACAGTTTGCATCTGCAGTAACCTTTGTCTCATCAAAATCAATCAAAAACAAACCAGATAATGTTCTGACTCGCGACAAAGCAACATATGCCATACCCTCTTTAAATAGAGTAGATCCAATGTTCACCAATGCACTGTCTACACTTAATCCTTGAGATTTATGAATAGTCACTGCATATGCCAGAGAAAATGGAAATTGTTTCCTACGGACATATAAATCTTTAACAAGCAAAAAACAAACTGAACAACGACCAATTTCTTTAACTTCATCAATCTGATCAAATTTAATTTTTTTAAATTAAATTCCTTCTTTTTTCTGATAATTCACAAAATCCACCACTTTGCCCATTGCACCATTAACTAAACCTTTCTCTACATCCAAATTACGCCTTAAAATTACCCGACAGTTTACACACACATACAGTGTCTTTTCCAAACCAGCAGTTTTAGATATTTTTTTTTCTAAACAATCTAGTTTTTATCTCAACTTACCCGTTAAAATAATAGTGATTCCTTCATGTAGTATTTTATCGATGGCTTCCATTTTGACAATTTCTTCATTTTCCAATTTTAATAATTCTTCGTTGAATATTGAACACTCACGCAGTGTTGGCATTAAGCAAATCACTGACTTATTTTTAGCAATTTCCACATACACTTTTGCAGCAACTGCATTTTCATTTGGAAAGACATTGCAAAGTAATCGACTCTCCAAAGCTTCTTTCCCTTTTTTTGAAAGAATTCCAATTCTTATATCTTGAAGAATACTTCCATATTCAGCATCATTTGCCTGTCGCATATTTGTTGTCAGTTCTTTGTATTCAAAATTACTCCAAATGTTCACATTACCAACACTGCCAAGAGACTTTCTAGTATCTTCATTGGCAAGTGTTTTAAATACCAGTTGTCCTTTTACCGGTGTCAGTTGCAGTGGATCTCCAAAAACTATGACGTGTTTTCCTCCAAATAACACGTCATACTCTGTTTTAAGAATTTGCTGCATTCTTAAATGCACAAAGGCAAGCATCAAGTTTGAAACCATGCTCACCTCATCAATAATGAGAAGTTTCATTTTCTTCAGCACTCTTGAAACTTCACAACAAGCTTCTCCAGATAGCTTGTGGTATTCCAATTTGTTCTCATGCTCTACTGGCAGCATTAGTAAACAATGTAAAGTAATTCCTTTAATGTTATGTGCTGCCAACCCAGTTGGAGCAGTGACAACACAAGACAAATGCGACTCAGTTGTTTTTTGCAGATAACTTGTAATTACTTTAATTAAGAAACTCTTTCCTGTTCCAGCTTGACCATTCACATACATTCGGATAGGTTGAAATGATGTACATGAGCAGTCTTTCTTTTCATGAATTAATCCATGGTCAATCTGCTCTTTCACTTGCTGATATATTTGTTTCTGTTCAACATTTAGTTGCTCTTCCAAGTTTCCTAACTGTATTGCATCTTCTTTTGCTTGATACATTGCTGTTTCCACCTCATTCATGGCAATCGCTGCTTCATTTTCAACAATTGGTTGTCCAAGTGGATCTTGACTCAGTGCAGCAGAACTTTGACTGTCTTGAGAACTGTCTCTAGCAATCTCAGCTGCAATTGTAGCTTCTTGATCAATTTCATCATTCAACATTTTCATATAATTTTCGAAAGCACTGCATTGTATACTATCTTTACAAGCATTAAATGAATCTTCATAGCTGGGAAAATCTCCAAGTAATTCCAGTTCAGAACGCCATGGTTTAAACATTTGTAAAAGGGCTAAATGGTAAAATTCCCTTTTGTCAGCAGTGTCGCAACTCAGTTTTTTGTGATTAATTAAATTTCCTTTCCTTTGTTTCACCAGACATCCTTCAGAACCAATCACTTCATATTTTCCATCGTTGATGTTCTCTGTAATATTCCGTTTAAAAGTGTAGTTTTGCAACACTTCATAGAGACACATGTTCTCAAGATGATGACTTCGCTTTGGATAGTATGTGTCCAACATATTGGTTTTCAAAATATCTGTACTTTCAGGGTCAATTTCTGCTAAATATTCAATTTCTTGAACAGTTTTCAGTACCCGATTTCGCATTCCTGCAAGACCTAGACTCACCCAAATGATTCTTCTACTTTTGGAATATAGACTTGCAGATGATAACCGATCTGAACATTCATATGCTCCAATTTCACGATGCGATAACATTTTCAAACTGAAACTGTATAATTTCTTACTTAGACTCTTCTCATGAGAAATCTCTTCCCACATTTCTTTCAATTTAGTCTTTTCTGATTTAGTAATGTAAGACGTTACATATCGAGCAACAGCAATAGAATTGTGCAAAACATACTGAATATCCATGTTAGCGTTCCACATGGATAAAATAACTGGGTTGTAGTCATTTATGTATTTTGATTCTTCACTTCTTCTTAAGTTGTAGGTGTTTTTCGTAGACTTTCTTGTGATGGTATGTCGTACAGCTGACATGAAACTGTTCACTCTTCCTTTGGCTAATACAGGACGTGGAAATCCAAAACGGCATTTGGTATAGAACTTATCCTTTGACTTGTACTTTCGTCGACAGTATTTTCCACACCTATGGCTTTAAAATCGTAAGACTTGTTCTTTTAAGTTTTTGTCTTCTCTGCTATTTGGTACAGCACATGTAGCATAATCTTCAATGAAAGACAAAACACTTTCATCTGAATCTGTTCCAAATTTGGGGGCATCCTTGACCCATAACAACATATGTATGTGAGGAGCACCTCTTGCTTGATACTCCTTTCTCCAAAAGAAATCCACAACTTCTCCAAGAGGAGGATTCTTTTTATTGCAGATGAAAGACATCATAGCTTCAAATCTATGATTGAAATATCTGCATACATTGACAGGATCCAAAGAGCACAATTCTCCAGGTGTCTTGTATTCAATATTATTTATGTTGGAATTTGCCTCTTGAAGAAATTCAAGTAAATCATCCCAAGCATACTCAGCACAGCTTAGTGTAACAAACCATGTAGGAGTTCCCAAGTTCTGTAGCATGCATTTCAGTTCTCCATGTCGACTGTACCAATATTCATTAGTCCCACGCTGACATGCCATCAGATTAATCAACTGAGATTCTAAATGATCATCTCTCTGATGCACTTTATCCATAAAATCCTTTGCAGTTACATTTTGCAGATGCATTCCAGTTTTTAAAATGTGATTTACTGCATATGAAAGTCCAGACAAGTCACTTTCAAACAGAAAATGAAACATATAAGGGATACATTGTCGAAATCTTGGATCTTCTGCATATAATCTTGTTGTCTGATATTCAGATGCAGGAATCTGCACAGGACGTTCATCATATCGTCCACCTTTTCCTGTTGGAAACAACTGCGGGAAACAACGAGCTTCCAAACTGTCTTCCCATACACTCATGGGACTTCCTGTTGCTTTTTTCATTTGAAACAACTCAATTGTATTCCCCATCACCTCTTTGGAATGAAGTGGATGTACACTGTAATGTTCATAGATTTCTTCACATCTGGACATGTCCACTTTTTCAATTTGTCCACTTAATGTTTCACTATCTTCTGCTAAATCTATTTTTTCTTCTCCAACAAACACATTTCTATGGTACTCATTATTTTTTATCAGATATAATGATGCCTTTTGCACTTTTCTAACATCTACTAACTCTTGCCAGATTTTCTTATTCTTAGTAGGAACACCATTAACTAGAGTGACTAGTGGCTCATTTTCTGCATGATCTACACCAATAGTTTCAACATTTGTCTTTAAATCTAATGGTAAATACACAACTTTCAATTCTCTTTGCAACTCTGATGGAGGTAATTTACTTGTTTTGGGCTCCATACGAACAATAGCCTGAAATGGGTGAACACATTGTATCAGAATAGACTCATACGTATTTAAATCTATCAGCTCTGGAGGAATAGCAACCAACTCTAGATTATTATGAACAGCTCTAGCAGGCATTTATTCTCATCTAATTTATTATAACAATATTTACAAATACGCTGCTCACATCCCAAATCAAAACAATCCTCTACCAACAAATAAGTTGCAAATTCTATCCACTTATCATTATCTTCTATTTCACTTTTTAAATACAGATTGACACCCCTAGTCTGATTTTTATAGTGACTTCGCCGACAACAAATACAAGAAACATTAGGTCTTTCACCTGAAATTACCTTAAACTTTGTCATTTCATCCTCAAATTTTTCTGTAATTACAGGTTCTACAGTGTCTTCAACATTTTGTTCTACTAATGTGTCAGTTTCTTCACTCTCTTGCTGAGGCCCAAAGTAACAAAACTCAATATCCTCACAGACCTGCTTCACATCTGAAACGGACCCACGCAAAAGAGCACTATTCAACTCACTTAACTTTAGTGCTAGACTTTTTGCATAATACAACCTTCTCACTAACTTCCGCATTTGAGTATGATGTACTGCCAGCATTCTGAAATGGTGAAAAACACTTTCACAAACTTTCCTAGAAAGACAAGCCAGAGAATGACCTTGCAAACCAGTACTTGGTACTAAAAAGGTCACTAAAAGACTGCAAAGGGAGTGACAAGATGTTTGCTGGACTATATGGATATTGACTAGGGAATTGAAAGTATAAAAGACAAATCTCTAGGTGGTTAAAAGACTGCATGCATAGTGCATAGGGGTTTGAAGCAGTCCATGTGCTAAGTCCTGGATCAGTGCATGAATACTTAGACAGTAACTGAATCATTAGAGTACTGGAAAGAGAGTGTCTTGGTGAATTTATAAGTGTTTGGGTTTTGGCACAGTGAATGAATTACTACATGGTGCTGAATGGGTCACTAGAAGACTACAAAGAGAGTGATAGGGTGTTTCCTGGAAGTGTATGGAAACTGTCTAGAGAATTGAAAGTGTGAACTACATGCATACTGCATGGACATTTGAAGCAGTCTATTTGGTACTTAGAAACTGACTAAATCATCAGACTACTTCTAGGACAGTGCCTTGGTAAAAATATTAAATTTTTAGTTCTGGGGCAGTAAAGACAATACTACATGGTACTGTAATTTAGTGTCAAAGCATGATGCATACGCAAAGACTGGCTTCTAATGCTTCTAAAACTTGACAACATGACAGGTTTCAAAACAGTTTTCTGTCAGCAAATGCACAATGTTACCAAACACTTCTCTGACAGTGCTTCCCAAATGCACACAGACTCACAGTGTGATTCTAGACAAGCACCACTATCCCTAGGAGTTTACCAAAACTCATTCACTACAGTGGAAGTGATAAGGGAACTGCACACAATCTACATATTTCATGACTACACTTTAGTGTCAATGCCTGACTCATTTAATCAACACATGAGCAAAGACTGGCTTCTAATGCAACTAAATCTTGACAACATGACAGGTTTCAAAACAGTTTTCTGTCAGCAAATGCAGGATGTTACCATACGTTTCTCTGACAGTGGTTCCCAAATGCACACAGACTCACAGTGTGATTCTAGACAAGCACCACTATCCCTAGGAGTTTACCAAAACTCATTCACTACAGTGGAAGAGGTAAGGGGACTGCACACAATCTACATATTTCACGACTACACTTTAGTGTCAATGCCTGACTCATTTAATCAACACATAAGCAAAGACTGGCTTCTAATGCTACTAAAACTTGACAACATGACAGGTTTCAAAACAGTTTTCTATCAGCAAATGTACGATGTTACCAAACGCTTCTCTGACAGTGGTTCCCAAATTCACACAGACTCACAGTGTGATTCTAGACAAGCACCACTATCCCTAGGAATTTACCAAAACTCATTCACTACAGTGGAAGAGGTAAGTGAACTGCACACAATCTACATATTTCACGACTGCACTTTAGTGTCAATGCCTGACTCATTTAATCAACACATAAGCAAAGACTAGCTTCTAGTGCTACTAAAACTTGACAACATGACATGTTTTAAAACAGTTATCTGTCAGTAAATAAACTATGTTACCAAATGCTTCTCTCACAATCCTTACCCAAATGCAAACAGAGTCACAGTGTGATTTTAGACAATCAACACTATCCTAGGACTTTACCAAAACTCATTCACTACTGTGGAAGGGGTAAGGGGACTGCACACAATCTACATATTTAAGTGCAGCACATCAGTGTCAAGGCATGACTCATTTAATCAACATATAAGCAAAGACTGGCTTCTAATGCTACTAAAACTTCACAACATGACAGATTTCAAAACAGTTTTGTGTCAGCAAAAGCACGATGTTACCAAACGCTTCTCTGACAGTGGCTCCCAAATGCACACAGACTCACAGTGTTATTCTAGACAAGCACCACTATCCCTAGGAGTTTACCAAAACTCATTCATTACACTGGAACTGGTAAAGGAACTGCACACAATCTACATATTTCACGACTTCACTTTAGTGTCAATGCCTGACTCATTTAAGCAACACATAAGCAAAGACTGGCTTCTAATGCTACTAAAACTTGACAACATGACAGGTTTTAAAACAGTTATCTGTCAGTAAATAAACGATGTTACCAAATGCTTCTCTCACAATCCTTACCCAAATGCACACAGACTCACAGTGTGATTTTAGACAAGCAACACTATCCTAGGAGTTTACCAAAACTCATTCACTACTCAGGAAGAGTTAATGGTACTGCACACAATATACATATTTAAGTACACCACATCAGTGTCAAAGCATGACTCATTTAATCAACGCATAAGCAAAGACTGGATTCTAATGCTACTAAAACTTGACAACATGACAGGTTTCAAAACAGTTTTCTGTCCGCAAATGCACGATGTTACCAAACGCTTCTCTGACAGTGGTTCCCAAATGCACACAGACTCACAGTGTGATTCTAGACAAGCACCACTATCCCTAGGAGTTTACCAAAACTCATTCACTACAGTGGAAGAGGTAAGGGAACTGCACACAATCTACATATTTCACGACTGCACTTTAGTGTCAATGCCTCACTCATTTAATCAACACATAAGCAAAGACTGGCTTCTAATGGTACTAAAACTTGACAACATGACAAGTTTTAAAACAGTTTTCTGTCAGCAAACACACGATGTTACCAAACGCTTCTTTCACAGTGGTTCCCAAATGCACAAAGACTCACAGTGTGATTCTAGACAAGCACCAGTATTCCTAGGAGTTTACCAAAACTCATTCACTACACTGGAAGTGATGAGGGAACTGCACACAATCTACATATTTCACGACTGCTCTTTAGTGTCAATGCCTGACTCATTTAATCCACATATAAGCAAAGACTGGCTTCTAATGCTACTAAAACTTGACAACATGACAGGTTTCAAAACAGTTTTCTGTCAGCAAATTCACGATGTTACCAAACGTTTCTCTGACAGTGGTTCCCAAATGTACACAGACTCACAGTGTGATTCTAGACAAGCACCAGAATTCCTAGGATTTTACCAAAACTCATTCACTACACTGGAAGTGGTAAGGGAACTGCACACAATCTACACAATCTACATATTTCACGACTACACTTTACTGTCATTTAATGAAAGCATAAGCCATAACTGTCTTCTAATGCTACTAAAACTTGACAACATGACAGGTTTCAAAACAGTTATCTGTCAGCAAATGCACGATGTTACCAAACGCTTCTCCACAGTGGTTCCCAAATGCACACAGGCTCTCTGTGTGATTCTAGTCAAACATCACTATTCCTTACACTATACCAAAACACATTTCTTCATCTACAAGGAGTACTACATTTTACTGCAGAAACATAACTCATTTCACAAATTCATAAACACTAAGTGGTTTCTAAAGCTACCAAAATATAATAACTGCATAGTTATCTGTCTACAAACACATGAAAAAACACAAATCCTTATCACAAAATGGTTTCTACATGCACACACACTGTCAATAAGATTGTAGAGGAAAAAAAAATACTCCCTACACTTTAGCAGAAAAAATACATTAGTCTGATTAAAATAAAAATAGTCTACACACATCCCCTCACAATTAAATAACTCACCTTTCAAGATGTTTTGTAGATTAGGAAGTATATCAGTCACACACCAGATATCAGTCACACACCAGATTTTCTTATACAGAATCTCTGCACTGTGCACCTGTCAGCAAAACCAAAGAATGGCAAAATTTCCCACACATATACATGTAAACATCAAATCACATTCCTTCCCACATAAATTCAAAAGCAAACACACATTTCTATTGGTTAAACATTTCAACCCTTTCCAAATGACATAAACTTCAACCCTTCCCCCAATCTGCCTTCTGCCCGTTACCATAGAAACAGGTCATGGAACACTGTACTGAGCACACAGGTCACAAGTTCAGCACACACAATGTTGCTAATCAAAACACCAAGTGTGCTTGACTTCTCAACATATCAACTTATCATATATAATGTCCTTACAATCTGTTTTTGTTAACCAATAAGAATCAAGCGTTTAAAAAACAGAAATATGCACCCTACCTTTCAGTGTAGAAGGTTGTCAAACAACCAGTGATTTATTGTCTTTTTTCAAAATTGCATCTTAGCCACCATTTTAGAAACATCTTACTTTCCAAACTGCCATTTCATTTACAGAGACCATCTGAGTGCATCCAGACCTACTTACAAGATGCTTACAGTGTGGATTGTGGGACACAGCTACATTTTCTGGAGCCAAAGGTATGCAGAAAACAAAGGCATTCACAAAGACCTAGGTTTGCCAAATGTAGACATTAAATGGATTGGACAGAGAGGGTTAAAGTGGCACCAATTGATGCCATTGGTGAAATCCTTCATGCAAATCCAACACCCTGACCTCATAATAGTGCACTGTGGTGGCAATGACCTAGGCACTTTGACTGGGGTAGGTCTGGAAATGCTTATGAAGGACACCTTTGCACAACTGATTTCACTTTTCCCTTAAACTGCATTTGTGTATTCTAACATATGCCAAAGGCAGAAATGGAACTGGTCCGATCATTTTTGTCCACAGATTGAGAAAGCTAGGAAACATGTGAATAAATCTGTTTCTGCTTTTCTCCGAGACTACAGAATGGGGTCCATTTACAATAACAATCTGCGCTTTCATATGCAAGAGATGTATAGGAGAGATGGAGTACACTTTACTGATGAAAGAAACAGAGTCTTCCTCAACAACTTTAGACTCTGTATAGGTACTTACTTATAAGTACCAAAAACTCACAATGAACACAACGGCTCTTTTTAGAGCCACTCAAGAACAAAACACTTCAGCTTAATCTTTATCTCCCAACAATTTCATTTTTTTTCCCTTGGATCTGCGAACCCACCGCGAGAGGATCCGTGCATCCAATGCGATAGGATGCGCGCACCGTGCGCGCATTTCGCCGCTTTTTTTTTTTAAAAAGGGGGGCCCCAGGGGGTCCTTCTGGGACACCCTAAGCACCTCTAGAGGGTCAGAGTATTTCCACTCTGCCTCCTTTATATGTTTTACACACTTATTCCCCTTGCTTCTTCAGCCTCGCTTCCACCGAGGCAAAAAATGGCCGCCAACAGTTCCTGGTTTCGAATGTAGAGAGACGCTCGACAGCCAATTAGCATTCAGCGCGTGATCGGGAGGGTGCTTGCTCGGTTCGGGGAGGGTTCGCGTACGGTGCGGGTAGGGTCTGCGGATCCTCTGCGGCCATAGATATCACTAACTTTTTTACCCTAATTTTCTCAGGAACTACTGAACAGATTCACACCAAATATGCAAAAGGCACGAGTCCGAAATGAGGACTACCTCATTGCCAAATTTGGTGTCATTCAGTTCAGCGGTTCGGGCTGTAGCTGTGACAACAGATCCTATGGGAAATTGCATGGGGAAAATGTGTTTTGGGACCCCCCTTTTTTCTTGGCCCCCACTTGACGAATCACCACAAAACTTTCAGGGTAGGAGCGGAGCGGAGCTGGCCAAAAGTTTGGAGAATTTCGCGAGGATTCGTCAACCGGCGCCAAAGATATTCCCAATAGAATGTTGCGGATTTCCTATGGAAAATAGATCCTAACTATAACTATCTACTGGCGACCGCCAGTAGATAATATATAGATAGATAGATAGATAGATAGATAGATAGATAGATAGATAGATAGATAGATAGATAGATAGATAGATAGATAGATAGATAGATAGATAGATGGATGGATGGATGGATGGATGGATGGATGGATGGATGGATGGATGGATGGATGGATGGATGGATGGATGGATGGATGGATGGATGGATGGATGGATGGATAGATAGATAGATAGATAGATAGATAGATAGATAGATAGATAGATAGATAGATAGATAGATAGATAGATAGATAGATAGATAGATAGATAGATAGATAGATAGATAGATAGATAGATATTACCTATTACCTACTGGCGGTCTGCAGTAGGTAGTTATAGTTAGGACCTAGTTTCCATAGGAAAAGCATTTTTTGATTTGCCAATATCTTAGGCGCCGTTTGGCAAATCTTCGTGAAATTTGAAGAACTAGTGGCCTGCTCCGATCAGCTCCTGTCTTGAAAGTTTCGGGGTGATTCGTCAAGCGGGGCAGAGACAAAAGGGGGTCCCAAAATGTGTTTTATCCATCTTAATTTCCATAGGAACTTTTGTCGTGGCTACACCGAATTTGGCAGAGAGGTAGCTGTTGTTCCAGAGTGCAGTCTTTGCTTCAAATGGTGTAAATCCGTTCAGTAGTTCCTGAGAAATTCTAAAAATAAAAATATCGATATCTTGTGGCTGAGGGGGATTCGCGAACCCTCCCGACACAAGCTTAATTTTGATTGGCTGTCAACACTCCAAGCCCGGAAGTGTTGTCAGCCATCCTATGACTCAGTAAAACTGAGTCAAAAGAAAACAGTAAGAAAAAAAAGGATAAAAAACATGAAAAGGGGGCAGGATAAAAACACCTTGCCCCCTAGACCTGCTCAGGGGGCCCACAAGGACCCCAGGGCCCAAAAAGCATTCTTGTAATATTTTTGTCCGAATTCACGCTGTGCAGCTAAAAAAAGAAAAAGAAAACAAAGCGCGGGCTCTCACACTTCGTTTCTTTTAGCCCCCGGTGGGCCAGGTTCTGGGACAATGAGGAAATTATATGTGGGGGCCTGCGGGGGCCCTCGCAGCCCTGGGGACCGCCACCTCCCCGGGGCTTCGTTTATCATGAACGGAGCAAACACGGCTCCCCTGCAGCCCCGGAGACCGCCACCTCCCTGGGGGCTTTTTTAAAAAAATGTGTGGGAGGGGCTCCTGTCCCCCCATGTTGCCCTGGGGACTGCCACCTCCCTGGGGCATTTAATTATTTTAGGGTGGAGGGGCCTCGCGAACCCCCAAGCCCTGGAGACTAGCACCTCCCAAGGGCTTTAAATTATTTCAGGCAGGGGGGCCTCGCAGGTCCCCCCAAGCCCCGAGGACCACCACCTTCCTGGGGCTACATGATTTAAATGTGGGGGCCACATGGCCCCCTCAGCCCCGGGGTCCGCCACCTCCCTGGGGCTACTTTCAAAAACAGCGTGGGGGGCTCAAGCCCCCCCACACTGCCCCGGGGACCACCACCTCCCCGGGGCTTTAATCAGCTGGGATGGGGCCATGAATTCCCCCTCCTGGAGCCCTAGATGGCCCTGGGGAGCTCCCAGGGCCGGCTTCTGCAATGTCCAGGGGTGCCCACCCCAGGACATTGCTGTTTCCTATGGCAGGTAGGGAGCATGGCTCCTGCCGTGCCATAGTAAACACTGCTTTGCTTCTTGGAAGCGAGAGCAGCAAACCTGCTCTCGTTTCCAAGAAGCAAAGCAGAATTGCTTTTGGGCAAAGGGAGCTGCATGTCACTCTCCTTGCCCAAAAGCAATGACGGCTCCCACAGGAGGAGAGTAGCCGGCTGGGACCACGGGGGCATTGGGTCTCCCCCTGTGGTCCCCAACATGAGTGCCGGCCCCAGAGGATGGGATCCCCGGGCCAATAGTGGCCCAGGGAAGGGGGGGCCACTGCTCTAAATATATATATTTGTTTAAAATAATGCCGGGCGACAGGGGGGCCACGCAACCCCCTTCCAAAAGTATTATTTTAAAAAGCATGGCAGACCTCGGGGGATGGGGTCCACAAGGCCAAAAGAGGCCCAGGAAAGGGGGGCCACGGAGCCCCCTTCCAGTCAAAAAAATAAATGTGGCCAGGCCCCGGGGCATGGGGTCCCGGCCCAAAAGTGGCCCAGGTAAGAGAAACCACACGGCCCCATTTTTAAATGGATCAGGCCCTGGGGGATGGCGTCCCCAGGGCCCACAAAATATTAAGAGAAGGGGGGCCACACAGTCCCCTTCTACTAAAAAAAGAAAAGCAGAAGCCGGCATCTTGCCGGAGGCCCTGCCCCCTCCCTGCACCAATATGCAAACGTGCCTCCTGGCCCGTTCTGGAATGAGGGATTAAGTCCCCTTGAATCCTAAGGGTCCTTAGGGGCCAATTAGCCCACCAGGTACTTCCAGTAAGCCCCACACAGTGGGATTTGATGAGAGGTCGTCCGAGGCCACGCCCCTTTTTACACCACTCTGCAAATACGCCTCTTGGCGCTCTGCTGGTGGGGCGATGAGGTCCTCTTGTATCTTGAAGTCCTCAGGACTTAAGTGGACTTCATCCCCCGAGCAGCAGTGTGCCAGGCGGCACATTTGCAGAGAGGTGTAAAAAGGGGGCGTGGCCTCGAACCACTCTCAGCAATCCAGCTGTGTGGGGCTTACTGGAGGTAACAGGAGGGCTAGTTGGCCCCCAGGGACCCTCAGGAGGCAAGGGGACTTCATCCCCAACCAAGAGCATGCCAGGAGGTGCGTTTGCAGAGTGGTGGACAAAGGGGGCGTGGCCTGTGTCCACCTCTCAGCAATCCCACTGTGTGGGGCTTACTGGAGGTAACAGGTAGGCTAGTTGGGCCCTAATCACCCCCTGCAGTGAAGGGGACTTTAATCTCCATCGAAGAGCGCACCAGAGAGTGCATTTGTAGATGTGTGGGCATAGGGGGCGTGTCCTGCTATGAGAACTTACCATTGCTGCTGTGTGGGACTTACTGGAGGTAATAGTAGGGGTAGTTGGCCCCCAAGGTTATCCTTGGGGGCCAAATACCCCTCCTGTTACATCCAGTGAGTCACACACAGTAGGATTGATAAGAGGTCTTCGGAGGCCATGCCCCCGTTTCTCCACCACTCTGCAAACGTGCGTCCTTGCACACTACGGGTTGGAGGATGAAGTCCTCTTTTCTCCTGAGGGACTTTGGGGGCCAAGAAGCCCTCCTGGTACCTCCTGTAAGTCCTACGCAGCAGAATTCTTGAGTGGTGGTCAGAGGGCCAGCCCCCTTTCTCCCCCTCTCTGCAAACGTGACCACTAGTTAAAGAAGCATTTTGCAATGTAATAGGTTTCACATTTGCAAGAGTTAGAGCTATTGGCATTGTACATGTAAAAGTGTTTTATTAATGTTTCTTGGACTGGAGTGGATGTAGGTTGTGTGCACTGGAATTATGTGGTATGTATGTTGTGCAGTGAAGTTATGTGGATAGAAAGTATGTGCTATTTAGTGTATAGGAATTAGGTAGGGTGGGATTTTGTGTTATTGAGAGTAATTGTGTGGTATGATAGTCTGTGTTGTGGAGTGGCAACCTCAGGTTTAGTCTTCCTCATATCCACAGAAGTTAAACGATAAACTCAATGAGACAAAAAAAAGAAGGAACCATGGAGAAGCACTTCTGGACCTAGTCAGAGGTATGAGCAGGGCCACTGGAATTATGCGACTGTGGGGTTGCATCGACTTTTGCACAATTATACATTTTCCGCATTTGCCACATAATACATAATCTGCAGATTTGAACAAAACAAACTTGTTTCTAGCTCAAATGGTGCAAGCGTTACCAAAAATGCAGCAACAAGTGTTACAGCGAGGTGGATGGCCCTTTGCAAACCTAGAATGATCACCTGTTACTTATTGCTAAAAGTGGGTATTAAATTGGTACTAATGGTGTGCAAACCCCTCTTGCTTTTTTTGCACCTCTCTTGCCTCTTTCTGAACCTCACTTGTTTCTTTCTGTACCCCTCTTGCCTCTTTCTGCACCCTTTTTCCCTCTTTCTGCACCTCTTTTGCCTCTTTCTGTACCCTTGTCCTTCTTTCTGCACCTCTTCTGCCTGTTTCTGCATTTCTTTTGCCTCTTTCTGTACTTCTGTTGCCACTTTCTGCACCTCTGCTGCTTCTTCCTGCACCCCTGTTACTTCTTTCTGCACCCCTCTTGTCTCTTTCTGCACCCTTCTTCCCTCTTTGTGCAACTCTCTTGCCTCTTTCTACACCTCTCTTCCTTCTTTCTGTACCCCTTTAGCCTCTCTGTGCACCTCTGTTCCTTCTGTTTGCAATTCTCATGTCTCTTTCTACACCAATCTTGCCTCTTTCTGCACTTCTGTTGGTTCTTTTGCACTGCTCTTGCTTCTTTCTGCACCTCTCTTGCAAATTTCTGCTCTCATTGTGCCTCTTTCTGCACCCCTCTTCCCACTTTCTGCACCTCTCTTGCCTCTGTCTGCACCCATGTTCCCTCTTTCTACACCTCTTGTGCCTGTTTTGGCAACTTTCTTGCCTCTTTCTCCAGTTCTCTTGCCTCCTTCTGCACCTCTGCTGTTTCTTTTGGTACCCTTCTACCCTTTTTGCATCCCTCTTGCCTCTTTCTGCAGTTCTTTTGTCATTTTTGCACCTCTCTTGCCTCTTTCTGCACCTCACTTGCCTCTTTCTGCATTTATCTTGCTTCTTCCTACACCTCTGTTGATTCTTTCAGCAATTCTCTTGCCTCTTTCGGCACTTCTATTGCTTGTTTCTGCACCTCTCTTGCGTCTTTCTGCACCTCTGTTGCCTCTTTCTCTACCTCACTTGCTTCTTTCTGTACACCTCTTACCTCTTTATGCACCCCTCTTCCTTCTTTTTCCTCCTCTCTTGCCTCTTTCTGCACCACTGGTCCCTCTTTCTACACCTTTTCTGCCTGTTTCTACACTTCTTCTGCCTCTTTCTGTACCTCTGTTGCTTCTTTCTGCTCTTCTCTTGCTTCTTTCTGCACCCTTAGCGCCTCTTTCAGCACCTATGTTGCTTCTTTTGGCACTTCTCTTCCTTCTTTCTACACCCCTCCTGCCTCTTTCTGTACCCCTCTTGCCTCTTTGTGCACCTCTCCTACCTCTTTCTGCATCCCTTGTGCCTCTTTTTGCACTTCTGTTGGTTCTTTCTGAACTGCTCTTGCTTCTTTCTGTACCTCTTTTGCAAATTTCTGCATCCCTCATGCCTCTTTCTGTACCCCTCCTCCCTATTTTTCTACCTCTCTGGCTTCTTTCTGCACTTCTCGTGTTTCTTTCTGCACTGCTCTTGCTTCTACCTTTGTATGAGTCTGTTGGAAGGTACAGTCAAAGTAGGCCTCTTTCTGCACCTCTGTTGGGTCTTTCTGCACATCTCTTGATTCTTTCTGCACCTTTCTTCCTCTTTCTGGACTTCTGTGGCCTCTTTCTGCACTTCTCTTAGCATTTAAAAAACCTTAGAAATTCACTGAAAAAACAGAGGTTTCAAGGAAGTTATAGTTAGGAATTAGCATTAAAAAACCTTAGAAATTCACTGAGAATACCACAGGTTTCAGGGACATTATAGTTAGAAATTTTCATTGAACAAACCTTAGAAATTCAGTGAAAAAGACCATAAGTTTCAGGGACTTTATAGTAAGAAATTAGCATTTAAAGAACCTTTGAAATTCACTGAAAACAACATAGGTTTCGGGGACATTGTAATTAGAAATTAGCATTTAAAAAAACCTTTAACATTCACTTAAAAATAACATAGGTTTCAGGGACGTTATAGTTAGAAATTAGCATTTAAAAAAACCTTAGAAATTCACTGACAAAAACCACAGGTTTCAGGGACGTTATAGTTAGTTGGACATTTCACTCGTACAAAACCGGAGAAATTCGGCTGTTATAGTTAGTTGAGCTAGCTATAACTCGCGCCACCGCAATGCACTGCTAATGATGTCACATATTACATCACTCATGACATGGTCAGTGACATCACTCATGATTACCCACTGGCGGTCACCACTAGGAAGTTATAGTTAGGTCTACATTTCCAAAGGAAATGTTTTTTTTGTGTTGCCAATACCTTTGGCTCTGTTTGACAAATTCTCACAAAACATTTCAAAAAAGTGCTATATTTTGACTAGTGTGTGGAAGGAAAGTTTCAGGGTGCTCTGTCAAGCAGGGGCCGAGAAAAAAGGGGGAGTCCCAAAACATAAAATCCCCATGCATTTTCCGTAGACTTTTTTAAGAAACACTACCGCAAAAACTGCTGAATGGAATTACACCAAATTTGCAGGAAGCTAGATCTTGGTGCTTTTATGCGATATGGTGTAAACCCGTTCAGTAGTTTTTGAGAAATTAAGGGTAAAAAAAGGGTATAGCTGGACGGTTCGGTTGGCGAGAGCCTATCAAGAGCACCAATTTAAAAATAAAGCGTTCTGATTGGTGCAGAGAGCTTTTTTTTCATAGCACCATCAGAAATATTTTGCTGGCAGCCATTACAGGACTCAGAGACTTAGGGGAACATGCATCAAGCTAAGCAATTGCGATTATTAAGGAATCGCTATTAAGGAATCACAATTGCCTATGCATGTAGGTTTCGCTAAACAAATAGGGATTCCCACACATTTCCTAATAGCGAATCACAAAATTACCAAATGGGTAATCGCAAATTGCAAATGCAATTTCAAGGGTACCAGGGGGCCAAAAGGCCACCCTGATGCACCCCCAAAATTGGTAAAATTGCCTTAGGAAAATGCAATTTTGTGCATTTTTCGAAGGAATTGCAAATTACCATGATATTGAAGTTGATGGTGATTTGCGATTCCTTAATGCAAAGTCGCATTCTGAGAATGATTCTTGCATTGTATTTAGGGAATCGCAAATTGTGATTCTCTAACTGCATTTGCAAATAAGTAATCACAAATTTTGCGATTACCTATTTTGCAAATGGCTTTGGGCTTGATGCATCCCAAAAGGCTAATTACCGGTTGCAAAGGGGCCGCTTCTGTGAATCGGCCCGTTTGCCACCGCTAATTAGCTTGATGCATGTGCCCTTTAGTCCCCTGTCCTCACCTTTAAAAAAAAAAGATATAAGGGGGCAGGGTAGGAATACCCTGACCCGTAGGCTGAAAGGTGGGGTCCAGAGGGATCCCACTGGGTCCACAATTGATTGGAATTGGGAAAAAAGAAGCAAACTGGCTGCTCAGGCTACATTCTTTAATTGAGGGCAGGGGGCATGCAGCCCCCACCCAAGCCATTTTCAGCCAGAGGACACCATCCTCCGGGGCCCAAATTTGTTTTTTAGGGGAGGAGTGTTTCTGGCCCCTCCCCTGCACCATACTCGACCCTGGGGACCCCATCCTCTGGGGCACACCGTATTTTTTAGGGGAAGGGAGGCCACACAACACCTCTCTCTGGGCCTTTAAAAGGCCCTGGGAACCTTATCCCTCAGGGCCATGCCTTTGAAAACAAGCATTTGCAATGCAATAGGTCTCCCATTTACCCGAGTTTAAGCTATTGGCATCGTAAAAGACAATGCCTTCTTTTTATATTTTTAAAACAAAAGCAAAAATGAAAGGCATTGTTATTTGCAATGTCAATAGCTCAAACGCGCGTGAAAGCGAGACCTATTGCATTGCAAATGCTCTTTTTTGTTTGGCCTTCTGGAAAAGCAGCAGAAACACAAACCCCCAGCCCTCTTTCCGCCCACCCACACTACTCGAGGCTTGGTAACATGAAACATTGTTCTGGTCTTGTGTCTTTGCGTGGGGAACAAGCATGTAACCCCCACTTGGTCTATGGCTGAACAAAGAAGGCCTGGTGCTTAACTATTTCCCCCGCATATGGCGTTGAGAGGAAAAAGCGTTCTTACAGAAATCCACAGTCAGGTGCGGCTCGAGTGATAGGGCGAAAGGAAGACAAGGCATCCTTAGCGCCAGCACAGCAGCATCAATCACGGGCTGTCCCAGCAAACGCTGCCCCAAGAAAAAAGCTGGGCCAATAATTAGTCACGTTGGCTGACTCAGGCTAATATCCAAATGTGCGCTGATAATGCTAGTAGTCATGCACAGAGGCGTGTTTATTGTCCGTACTGATAAAGTACTTTTAGGCCCAGTATTTAAATTTAGTACCTAGACCCGGACTGGTTGTAGCGGGCATCATGTGTTTTTTCAGGTGGAGGCCGGTTTTGCAGAAGTGGGGGGAGCGTTTTTTTGTTACTAAGGGGCGGTTTTGTAGCGTTGCTGCAATATCGGCCCGTAACAAAAGCAGCAGTGCTTCACACTTGCAAACCCACCCACAGCCGATCCCCCAGGGGAGTGGGGTGGTGGGCAGTGGCTGGTCCTACAAAAAGGCCAGGGCTGCTTTGGGTTCCCAGTACGGCCCTGTTAGCATTGCGTCATTCTTCATAGTCGGGCGACATCACGTGTCAGTCGCACGGGCCATAGAAATTTCTTCTAAATTGATGTATTTATAAGTTTAGGGCCTAATTAAAGAGGGGCTTGCAGCCTTGAGTTGAGTTCCGTGCGCTCTTGCGCCAGTCCTGGATGGCGTGCCACTGAGTGTAAAGGTGTCAAAGTCGTGAACGAGCAGTTCCCTTTGTTTACCTCAAACAGATTTCTCATAATTAAGACCACAGGCGACAGATTGTAGTTCACGTCGACCCTCGCTGTGAGGAAGGAACCCCTCTGCATCGTGAATATTTTTTAAATCCGCTTTCCCGGTTCTCTTCGCGGGTTTTTTTCAGGATAGGAAAATCAATCCTTTACAGTTAACCTCTGTTCTGTAGCAGAGAACTGTACACACGCAGCAGTGGACTGCGCAAAGGATTGCACTGCAGATGCCTACTCATGTCTGTGCAATCCAGAACGTACATCACTCATAATGCACGAGGGTGAAGGCAGGTCAACGTGGTTTGGTTAATGCAGTCACCATGTGTTTTGTGTTACTCACACGGAACACAGGAAGAAATGAAGGCATGGTTGGCTGGTGTGTGTCGGTGGATCTCGCTTCCACATAGCCAAAACCACCCAAGTGTCTCCGTGTGCGTAGCCAGACATCTCCAAACCAAGAATGAACAATGAGCATGAGGCAAGGACACCACACACGCACGATGAGCAACAGACGATGGGTGGGCGGGGCCTACAGGAACATGGGATCCTTATGACTGTGACCTACTATGCTAGAACTGGCGACCTGGGGGGTGAAAGGCAAAGCCACGCTGGGACACAGAAGTAAAAAAACACAAGAAAGAATAAATTAAGCCTCAAATTCACAGTATTTGCACTGGTCTCCCTTCCTCCTCTCTACTCAGGGCTCCGCAGTCTGAAGTCCGGCGGTATCCTTCACATCTAAATGAGGCAGGGATACCCAGACATTGGTGGGGCAGGAGAACTGCAGATTTACGGTGATTCTCTAATTCCTCCCAATTCTACGAGCGTGATTCTCAAATTGCACTTTGTAAGGTACTACAAAATACAGTTCACAAACAACGTTTTGGAGTTTTCAAATTCCGCACTCCTTACACGTATGTGTGCAGAGTTACCCAACCAGACTGAGGAGTCTCTGGTTGTGAAGAACTCCGCACACATAAGTATAAAGAGCGTGGAGTCTTAAAATTCAGCACATAGTTTGTGGATACCAAACATCAGGGCTTTAAGTTGGCCGGGTCTCACCGGTGCTGATCACCGGCAGTTTTAAAAAGAGGGTCTCAAAACGGGTCCATATCGGGCTCTGTTTTGTGCCCTGGCATAGGCGGTCTGGGTTTTTTTCAGACTGCAGTGACAGGAGGCACATCGATCGTGTGCTCAGACTGCTCACTTCTCACTACGTCATGACGTCATGCCATGTGAGCATTGTAGGGGAAGGGAAATCCTTTAAAAAGAGTCATTTTCTCTCTGGATTACCCTTCTCTTTTTGAAACTCAGGAGCAGCAACATTGTCGTGGTGTCACCAGGGCTTTAAGTGGAAGCTTTTTCAATATTATATACAAGTCATATTTGCTGCTTATTTATCTTATGCAACTAGCAATCATTGACTAGTTGTAGGTAGGATGTTACGTGTTGTATCATATATCTGGATGCAATGACAGAAACAGCAAAATACAAGTCGGGCGGCACACTATGCTAAGCAAAGATTTTTAGCTTACTTGTTTTGAAGCCACACCCTTAATTACATTGACCACGTCCCTTTGAGAGACCCCCAGTTTTTTCCTCCCACTAAAAGCCCTGCTGAAAATTATTTTAACTTACTGAAAAGTGTAAGTTTACCTTTCAGAACCAGGCCCATATATGTCCAATGTAAAACATTTTCAAACTCAGGAAGAATAAAAGTTCGAAGACAAATGAGACCAGCAGCAAAACAAAAGCAGAGTTTGAGATGTTTTGGTTCCACTGCAATGTATTATGTAGGACGTGTCCATACTAACCAAACAGTTCAACTGTATTATTTATATGTTTGAAGAGTTCCTCTGTTTTGCTTTTCCATATTCTGACTGTGCTGCCTGGTAGAACAACAAGCTGGGAGAAGCAGAGGAGTATGGGAACTGCAAAGAACTCTACAGTTGTTCTCTAGAGCCCCATGAAGTGCATCCTGCACTTTCAAACCCGTGAAGCCCAAGTGAAGCCACCAGTCCAAAAAATAAATAAATAAAAAAGTACCTAGAATTGTTTTCCTGCACCAATGCGTCAGCTGAGAACGCTGGTCCAGTACTCCACAGAGAAGAAAGAAGGCACACCTCAGGTGCGCGCGCCTCAGCGTGGTGGCTGGTTTCATGACTAGTCAGAGCCTGAGGGGGGGAAGGCACATCTGTAAACAATTAATGATAAAGTGTATCAAAAACACACAATTAACGAGTTGAGTTAAAATATTTCCCTTTCTCTTCTGAAGCGATTCTGCGGTGGCGGGGGCAGCTTGGCGGGGAGGTGGGGGAGCAGATGTTTTGGAAACGCCACCTTTCCTTTGTTCCTCTTGCTATTTAAACAGTGGCAGGGGGTCTCATTAAAGATGAATGACAGGATTAGAAAGTAGCATTGTAGCTAGAGGAGACAGCACGGGCTCCTGCGGCACCAACAGATTTGCACAAGGGAAAGAGAAGGATGGGGAAAAAAATAACATATATTGAATCTAAAGGATGCATGAATAAGAGGACAGTAGCTTCCTCATCATAAATGTGCATAAGAGAGAAGAAAGAAAGATGAAAAGTAGCAACTGAGCACAGTTAGATACAGCCATGCCGACAAAAAACAAGCACAAGCGAGGCAGGCTGCTGGCAGCAGGGGGAGGAGGGGGGCTGCGCGATTCCCTTGCGAGAGCGATAATTGCTACCATATGGCTGCGCTCGCACCCGCAAGGAATCGCCACACATGCACGCGTTGCCATTGAAGGCAATGGATCGGGTGCACGTTTTAGCCTGAAAAAGGCACTCGATGGCTACATGTCTCTTTCCTATGCAGCGCATGCGCGCTACGTAGGCGAGACCTAAAAAGGGAGGTGGCTCGCTGTACCCTCCCTCAGCCTTTCATGGCCCCCAAGGCCGGCTCACTTGCTGTGACCCAGGGTGCCCAACCCTGGGACACAGTGGTTTTCTTGGCCACACTGGTGCGGGCAGGGAAACTTGTGTTTTCTCCCGCCTGGCGGAAACATTTTGTTATCTCCCATGAAACAGGAGCAAACACAAAGCCTGACAAGAGCTTTAAAAATGTTCCTGCTGGCTGAAAGCAGACTTCAGATCTGTTTCCCTGTCTGCACTGATGTGGGAAACAGATCAATAGATTGCTCCAGCCCAGAGGGAGCAGCATAAATAGCTGCTTCTTGAGGGTAAGAGTAATGCTGACTCCTGCACCATGTTGGGAGTTGACTGGGGTAGCGGCGGACCTGGGGCTCCCACGCAGCCCCCAATGTGTGCTTGGTGGTTGCCCTGGGTGGGCCCCAGGGCACCCACCTTTAATTGAGGCAGGCCCTGGGGCATGGAGTCCCAAGGGTTGAATGCAGCTGAGGGGTACTTGCCCACCTCCCATTTGAAGGCCATAATAGACTCAGGAAGGGGGGCCATCCCCTTTAAAGTAAAAATAGTTCTTGGGTTGCAATCCCAAGTACCTCATCGGGCTTGAGGATGGGGCCATGCTGCCCTCTCCCCTTTAAAAACAACACACTGCCCCTGGGAAGGAGTCCCTGGGCCTAGAAACACTCAGGGAGGGGGTGTATTCCCCTTTGGCTTTTTTTATATTTGGTTCTGGGGATGGAACTCCTGGGGTCAAATAAGGCTTGGGGAGGGGGACCAGGTTCCCCCTTCTTTTAAATAAGGTTCGGCCCCATAAGATGAGTTTCACGATGCCCAAAAGGCTCAGGCTGGGGGGTTGCATGTCCCCCTGGAAGATGGTGTCCCTAGGTCCTAATAAGGCTCAAGGAACAATGTTCTCCTTCCTCTTTTTTTATTAAATTTGAAACTGGGGATGGGGTCCCTGGGGCCCAAAAAGGCTAGGGGCTGCTTGCCCCCTTCCTTTTTTAATTGACTTCGGTCACGGGGATTGCACCCGAGGGCCTGATAAGGCTGGAAAGGGAAGCTGTTCTGCCATCTCCTCTTTTAAACAGAAAATGGCCACGGGGAATATTATGCCCGTGGCCTATGATGGATCGGAGACGGGGTCCACATGGCCTCCTTCCCCTTTTCAATTGGTTTGGCCCCAGTGAATGGGATTCCCAGGGCCTAATAAGGCTCGAGGAGGGGTGGCACGTGGCCCCGTCCCTATTTTATAATACTTGACCCTAGGCGATGATGTCTATGGGGCCTAATAAGGCTCAGTGAGAGAGCCTACATGCCTCCTTCCCCTTATCTTCGCCTCTGGAAATGAGGTCACCTGGGCCCAAGAAGGCCTAGGGAGTGGTATTGCGTAGCCCCCATCCTATTTTTTTTAATAGTATTTGGCCACAAGGTATGGGGTTCCTTCCACCTGCTCCCTTTAGTATATATGTTTTGGCCCCAGGGCATAGGGTTCTCGGGGCCTGAAGACCAACCCTAAGCTTCGTACACTAAAGGCTGCATGCGATGTGGGGTTGGTAGCCTGCTGAGAGCTTGGCCACATGGCCTGGCGGCAGGACAACCCCTGTGACCAACCCCCTACTACACACGGCTAAAGGCTGTGTGCTGTGTGGGGTTGTTTGCCAGCAAAGAGTTGGAAAAAGGGATAGATGCATTACAGGCCCTGTGACTAACCCCATGCCACATGCATGCAATGGTCGTGAATGGTGTGGGGTTGGCTGCCTCCAGGTGGCTGCCTGCGGGGAGTTGGATGCAGAGCCTGGCTACAAGCCAGGCCCTTTGGTGGCTCCCTCATCACGTGCTATGAAAGGCTGTGCACAGCATGAGGTTGACTGCCTGCAGGTGGGTTATCTGCTCCAGGTGGGTTTGCCACAGGGCCTGAACACAAGACAAACCCTTTTGCTAACCCCTTGCTGTGGACAGACAAAGGTCGTGCACAGTGTTGAGTTGGCTGCCTGTGGGGGGTTTGCTGCAGGCCTTGGCAGCAGTCCAGACCCTGTGACCAACCCCCGCCGCACATGGCCAAAGCCTCTGTGCTGCATGGAGTTGACATTATGTATGGTAATAAAATATAACTTTATGTTAAATAAAACTTTACACAGTGGTGCTCGAACAATTTTCATCATGGTGGTGCGGCCATCCTGAAGTTATAGGGATTGTGAGATATCCAAGTGTCACACAAAGAACAAGTGTAGCAAATATATTCAGCAGCAGAGTGACAAGGGTGTAGTATGTAGCGTGTGGTACTTTTTCACAACACTATTTCAAATAAAATCTTAAAGCCTGGTATGGTAGAGCAGTGTCATTTACATACAGCACAATTTCCATTTAAATGGCAACTACGTTTGCTTTAACATAGGCTTTACTGATAAAAAGTGCACAAATGATAATATGTGGAAATCGAGTTTCAGGAATTAATGTATCTTGATATATTTTTATCCTATTAAAATCTTTCTTTCATCACTGTGTTTTCCAAACTCCTCATATATTTTGAAACATTTGAACAGTTCATTAGCAGGTATTTACATATTATTATGTGTTAGAAAAAGTAAAAATGGCATCTCACTTTGCAGAGAATAAAAAAAACTGAATAGGACACGTTACAACACATGCATTTTCAACGTGTGCCATTACAACGCATTTTTTACAACGTAACATCCATTACAACGAATGTCATTACATCACAAACAGTTACAACGCATAATCCATTACAATGCAAATTACTATTATAACTCCACTGGGGTGTTTCTTTGGGGAATGCATTGTAATGTCATGCGTTGTAATGGATTTTGAGTTGTAAAAATTGTGTTGTAATGGCACGTGTTGTAACACGTGCGTTGTAAATGATGTCTCCCAAAAAAAACATTATTCTCCATGCTAAAAGAATAGGTAGCCATTTGCCAGAAGATATTGACATTTGACATTTACCTTTGAAGCACAGCAAATTTTCACTGATAAAAACAAAATGTAAAGGCATCTTTATTGCTCATTCGCTTTCTGAACTCCACCATTGTTATATTTGATGTGCTGCAGCACCCCAAAAACCACTTCATCCAGCTCCTATGTATCTACATTCATTAAATTCTTTTTAAGTAACGTTATAGTTAAGTGAATATTTCCATTATACTGTAATGTATTAAACATACAAAACAACTGAAATTCATCAGTTATAGTTATTTCAAGTAACTATAACTCGCGCCTAAGGTAACTATAACTTGCTCCCTCACCATGCATAGTTTTGTCATTAATAATTGCATTGCAAATGTTGCAGTGATATTATCAATGAGGTCATAGAAGATGTCATGTGTGATGTAATATGTGGGGTAATTAGAAGTGCATGACGAGGGCACAAGTTATAGTAGGGGTTGACAGGCAGCCTTCGGCGGTGTGGGTTTGGCCCCTCCTTGAGCCAAAAGTGGCCTTGACAACCCCTTCTCTTGGGGCCATATTATATTTGTAAAGTGAGAGGGGGCATGTGCTCACCTCCCTGAGCCACAAGGAGCTCCAGGGACTCTATCTCTAGGCTCTGTAAGGGGACCCCTTCCAGAGCCAATAGTGACCCGGACCCCAGTCCCTAGAACAAAAACATATATTTTAAGTGGGGGTACTCAGCCACCCTCCCTGAGCTTTAATAGGCCTCCAGGACCCCAAACACTAGGACGCACAATTAGAAGGGGAGAGAGGAGCACATGGCCCTCCTCCCCAAACCTGGGACTTCATCCCCAAGGTCTGTGGTCTTTGTAAATGGGTGCTCAACCGGGGGACCCATCAAACAGTACATTGAGAGCCCCAGAGGGGAGCCATAGGGCACTCATGGCCCCAGCCAGCTACCCGCTGCATGAGCCTGCATTGCGCCGCTGCATGAGCCTGCATTGCTGCTGCCCGGTGGGAGTTTTTTCCCTCACACTGGATGTGTGCAATCTGTGTAATGTGTCTTCCTTGCCTGTAGTAAGAGGACAAGGAACAAAAAAGTCTGCTCCCACCCAGTGGGAGCATTTTTAAAGCTCCCGTTGAGTGAGCGCAGATATGCCTTCCCTTCCAGCGTTCCTGAGGGCAGGGATGTCTGATCCCATCTGGTGGAATTTTTTAAAATGCTTCTGCTAGTTGGGAGTAGACATATGTTTCCCTGCCCACAGTATTGCGGGCAGGGAAACTACTGTATCTCCAAGCCCAAGTAATGAGGTCCCTGTGGCATTTACAGGCTCAGGAAGGAAGACCATATGCCCCCTCCCATTTTAAGTTAAGACTTCATTCCCTGGTGTCTATTAAAGCTCAGGGCTGGGAGGTTAAACTTCAAAGGGCACTGCGTGGCCCCCACCTTGAGCCTCTCAAGGCGCGGTGGACCCCATTCTCAGGGGGTCAGCTCACAAAATGTGTCCTGGGGAGCCCAACCCCAGAACAAAGTAGTTCATCTGCCCACATCATCGCAGGCAAGGAAACATATGTTTGCTTCCCCCTGACAGGAGCATTTTTAAATCTCCCTCCGGGTGGTAGCAAACATACTGATAAAATAGGGGGATACCAAAACCCCAAATCTCCATGCATTTTCCATTGACCTTTTTGGAAAGCGACAGCACAAAAACTGCTGAACAAAATAGACCAAATCTGGCAGGAAACTAGGCAGGTTGGCTTTACGTATGGCAATAAAATATTACTTTACGTTAACAAATAAAAACCTAGGAATTAACTGAAAAAAGTAAAGATTAAAGTGGCATTATTGTTAGGAGAAAATTTCACTGACAATGTAACATTTTAAATTGAAAAAAACACTGATTTCACCATTTATAGTTATCTCTAGTAACTAGAACTCATGCACAAGGGTAACTAAAGCACCCTCACCATGAAATGCTAATTCAAGTTCTATTATATCACTAATAAAAAGTCTGCAACATTTGGAATTACAAAATTGATCAGAAGATTGTGCATGGTGTGGGCACGAGTTATAGTTACTTTAGGGCATGACATAGCTATTAGGAATAACTATAATTGATGAATTTTAGAGATTTTTTAGTTTAAAATGCTACTGAAATGTTCACCTGTTCATTTAGCCTTTGTTTGTATGAACATATATACGTATATATATATATATATATATATATATATATATATATATATATATATATATATTACCTACTGGCGGTCGCCAGTAGGTAGTTATAGTTAGGACCACGTTTCCATAGGAAAACCGCAACATTCTATTTTGAATAACTTTGGCGCCGGTCGACGAATCCTCGCGAATTTTTCAAAATAGGTGCGGCGCTACGCTCCGCTCCTACCCTGAAAGTCTCGGGGGGATTCGTCAAGCGGGGGCTGAGATAAAAGGGGGGTCCCAAAACGCGTTTTTCCCATGCATTTTTCCATAGGACCTTTAGACACAGCTACAGCCCGAACGGCTGAACAGAATTACTTAAAATTTGGCAGAGAGGTAGTCCTCAGGTCAAGGAAGTGCCTTTTGTAGGTTTGGTGTAAATCTGTTCAGTAGATTCTGAGAAAATAGCATTTAAATCAATATATATATCCGTGGCAGCTTACGGTGCGCTTACGATGCGCTTACCGTACGCGTACGGTGGCGTGCGTGAGCGCGATTTTGATTGGCTCTTAGATCTTAGTAAACTTTCGAATCGGTCGAAACCAGGAAGCGGCGGCCGCCATTTTCTCTCTCGCTCTCAGAGTTGGGCAGCAATAATGAAGCCCAAAAATGTCTAAAGGGGCAGTTTCTTCAGATCCTAACCACCCATCAATGATATAGGGGTCCCCAAAAACCCCCCAAGCCCCAAAAAATTATTTATTTTTTTTTCGGAAAATCGGCTATTACGCTTACCGTACGCGTACGGTAAAAATTTATATTAAAAAACAATTCTCCACACTCTCCCCACCCCGTGGGCAAATGGTGCCCGAAGGGCACCATTTGTGCATGGTTTAGCAAATATATGAAAGTAATAAGAATACATTTCTCAAAGATGCGCATAATATGTCCCCCATGTGCGCACGGTGCGCGAAGCGCATAGTGCGTACATGGCCCATCCCGCATAATGTGGGCACGCGGTGCGCGCAGCACACCGCGTGACCACCGTGCGTGCATGGCACTAACTGCGTAAAGTGGGCGTGCGGTGCGCGAAGCGCACCGTGCGCGCACGCAACGAACTGCGTTAACTGGGCGCGCACGCCACGAATGGCGTAAAGTAACTTAGCATTTAAAAAAACGTACAAATTCACTGAAAAAACCATAGGTTTCACACACGTTATAGTTAGGAATTAGCATTTAAAAAACCTTGCAAATTCACTGAAAAAACCATAGGTTTCACACATGTTATAGTTAGCTGTACATTTCACTCGTAAAAAACCAATGAAATTCCCCCGTTATAGTTAGTGCAGGCAACTATAACTCACCCGACCGCAATCTTCTGCTGATGACATATGTGTCTTTATGAAAAAAAAATATTTGTAATATATGTATAGCTAAAATTTAATGGAAGAAGACATGGGCAAATAAGTGTCTAAATACAGTATTAGCATCAGCAGAGGATTGCGGTCGCGTGAGTTATAGTTGCCTGCACTAACTATAACGGGGGAATTTCATTGGTTTTTTACGAGTGAAATGTACAGCTAACTATAACATGTGTGAAACCTATGGTTTTTTCAGTGAATTTGCAAGGTTTTTTAAATGCTAATTCCTAACTATAACGTGTGTGAAACCTATGGTTTTTTCAGTGAATATATATATATATATATATATATAGTCACAGAAAAAACATAGGTTTCAGGGGTGTTATAGTTAGCTGGCCATTTCACTCGTACAAAACCATAGAAATAGTTCTGCTAACTATAACTTGCGCGCCCTCAATGCACTGATGGTAATGTCACATACTGCATCATTCATGACATGGTCAGTGACATCACTGATGACATCACTGATGACATCTCAAATGGCATCACTGATGACATCACTGCTGACATCATCCACGTGACAATCTGATACACCTCATCATACACTAGTATAACACAACTACCCATTCAAGTAAAAAAATAAAAGGCATTGTATGTGAGAGTTGGTGTATATAAATAAGTATGTGTAAGAATCAGTGATTGTGAGAGTAACTATATGAATGGGTGTATAATTGTAATGTTGATTTTTTAACATATTAACTATGAGTTACTATGTGTTTGAATAAATGAGGTGTTGTTGGATAATTGTGTAAGTGAGTAAATGTAAGTGTGATTAATTTTTTTTATGAGTGAGTAGGATGACTGCATAACCGACTAAGATGACTGCTGATGTGTCAATATCTATATATGTGTATAAGTGCATTTGATAATGTTCTATTAATTAGTGACTGCATGTATAAATGATTCTGTTGTTGAATGGGTAGTTGTGTGTGTAGACTTAGGAATCAGTGAGTGGGTATGTAGTAACTGGTATTGGTGTGTCAATGGTTTCAAATATGGTACTCTGTATTTTACAGTGAGTGATGAAAGGTTATACTAGTGTATGATGAGGTGTATCAGATTGTCACGTGGATGATGTCATCAGTGATGTCATTTGAGATGTCATCAGTAATGTCATCAGTGATGTCACTGACGATGTCATGAATGATGCAATATGTGACATCATCATCAGTGCATTGTGGGGGTGCGAGTTATAGTTAGCAGAACTAACTATAACGGAAGAATTTCTATGGTTTTGTACAAGTGAAATGGCCAGCTAACTATAACACCCCTGAAACCTATGTTTTTTTCTGTGAATTTCTAAGGTTTTTTAAATGCTAATTTCTAACTATAACATCTCTGAAACCTATGGTTCTTTCAGTGAATTTCAAAGATTTTTTAAATGCTAATTTCTATCTATAACGTCTCTGAAACATATGGTTTTTTTCAGTGAATTTCAATGCCAACAGAACTGCTTTAGAGCCAGAGAACCAGGTCAGCAGAGCTGCTTTAGAGCCAGAGAACCAGGTCAGCAGACCTGCTCTAGAGCCAGTGAACCAAGTCAGCAGATCTGCTTTAGAGCCATAGAACCAGGCCAGCAGAGCTGCTTTAGAGCCAGAGAACCAAGTCAGCAGAGCTGCTCTAGAGCCTAAGAACCAGGTCAGCAGAGCTGCTCTAGAGCCAGAGAACCAGGTCAGCAGAGCTGCTTTAAAGGGAGAGAATGAGGTCAGCAGAGCTGCTCCAGAGGGAGAGAACCAGGTCAGCAGAGCTGCTCCAGAGGGAGAGAACCAGGTCAGCAGAGCTGCTCTGGAGCCAGAGAACCCTGTCAGCAGAACTGCTTTAGAGCCATAGAACCGGGTCAGCTGAGCTGCTTTAGAGCCAGAGAACCAGGTCAGCAGAGCTGTTGTAGAGCCAGAGAACCAGATCAGCAGAGCTTCTCTGTAGCCTAAGAACTAGGTCAGCAGAGCTGCTCTAGAGCCAGAGAACCAGGTCAGCAGACCTGCTGTAGAGCCAGAGAAACCAGGTCAGCAGAGCTTCTTTAGAGCGAGAGAACAAGGTCGGCACAGCTGCTTTAGAGCCAGAGAACCAGTTCAGCAGAGCTGCTCTAGCTGACACTGACTGACTGACACTGACAGATTGACACTGATTGACACTGAGTGACTGACACTGACACTGACTGACACTGACACTGTCTGACACTGATTGACTGACACTGACTGACTGACAATGACTGACACTAATTGACTGACACTGACTGACTGACACTGACTGACACTGACTGACACTGACTGACTGACACTGACTGACTGACTGACACTGACTGACTGACACTGACACTGACTGACTGACTGATACTGACTGACACTGACTGACTGACTAATCTCTACTACTCTACTACTCACTCTCTCCTACTCTCTCTCTACTACTCACTCTCTACTACTCACTCTCTACTACTCTCTACTCCTCACTCTCTACTACTCTACTAGTCTCTACTACTCACTCTCTACTACTCTCTAATACTCTCTACTATTCACTCTCTACTACTCACTCTCTACTACTCTCTCCCTACTACTCACTCTCTACTACTCTCTACTACTCACTACCTACTACTCACTCTCTACTACTCTCTACTACTCACTACTACTCTCTACTATTACTCTCTACTACTCATGCTCTACTACTCACTCTCTAATACTCTCTCTACTACTCTCTACTACTCACTACTACTCTCTACTATTACTCTCTACTACTCATGCTCTACTACTCACTCTCTAATACTCTCTAATACTCACTCTACTACTCTCTACTACTCTCTACCACTCACTCTCTACTACTCAACTGCTCACTCTTTACTACTCTCTACTACTCTCTCTCTACTACTCACTTTCTACTACTCACTCTACCACTCTCTAATACTCACTCTCTACTACTCTCTCTCTACTACTCACTCATTACTATTCACTCTCTACTACTCACACTCTACTACTCTCTACTACTCACTCTCCACTTCTCACTCTCTACTACTCACTCTCTACTACTCACTCTCTACTACTCACTCTCTACTAATCACTCTCTACTACTCTACTACTCTCTACTACTCGCTCTACTACTCACTCTCTACTACTCACTCTCTACTATTCACTCTCTACTACTCACTCTCTACTACTCGCTCTCTACTACTATCTACTACTCTCTCTCTACTACTCACTCTCTACTACTCACCCTACTACTCTCAACTACTCACTGTCTACTACTCACTCTCTAATATTCACTCTCTACTACTCACTCTCCACTACTCGCTCTCTACTACTCTCTACTACTCACTCTCTACTACTTGCTCTCTACTACTCTCTACTACTCACTCTCTACTACTCTGTACTACTCACGCTCTACTACTCACTCTCTACTACTCACTCTCTACTACTCTCTACTACTATCTCTACTACTCACTCTACTACTCACTCTCTACTACTCACTCTACTACTCTCTATTACTTTTTACCACTCACTCTCTACTACTCTACTACTCACTCTCTACTACTCTCTCTCTACTACTCACTCTCTACTACTCACTCTACTACTCTCTACTACTCACTCTCTACTACTCTCACTCTCTACTACTCACTCTCTACTACTCTCTACTACTCACTCTCTACTACTCACTCTCTACTACTCGCTCTCTAATACTCTCTACTTCTCACTCGCCACTAATGACTCTCTACTGCTCACTCTCAACTACTCTCTACTACTCGCTCTATTACTCACTCTCTACTACTCTACTACTCTCTACTACTCTCTCTACTTCTCACTCCCTACTACTCTCTCTACTACTCACTCTTTACTACTCTCTACTACTCACTCTCTACTACTCCACTACTCTCTACTACTCACTCTCTACTACTCACTCTCTACTACTCTCTCTCTACTACTGACTCTCTACTACTCACTCTACTACTCACTCTCTACTACTCTCTACTACTCACTCTCTACTACTCTCTCTCTACTACTCACTCTCTACTACTCACTCTCTACTACTCTCTACTACTCACTCTCTACTACTCTCTCTAGTACTCTCTACTAATCTCTACTACTCCCTCTTTACTACTCACTCTACTACTCACTCTACTACTCACTCTCTACTACTCCCTCTCTACTATTCTCTACTACTCACTCTCTACTACCCCCTCTCTACTACGCTCTACTACTCACTCTACTACTCACTCTCTACTACTCTTTACTTTTCTGTCTCTGCTACTCACACTCTACTACTCACTCTCTACTACTCACTCTCTACTACACTCTACTACTCACTCTCTACTACTCTCTATTTCTCTCTACTACTCACGCTACTACTCACTCACTACTACTCTCTACTACTCACTCTCTACTACTCACTCTCTACTACTCACTCTCTGCTACTCTCTCCACTATTAACTACTACTCTCTACTACTCACTCTCTACTCTCTATTACTCACTCTCCACTTTCTACCTCTCTACCTCACTCTACCTCGCTCTCTACTACTCTCTACCTCACTACCTCTCTACCTCTACCTCTCTACCTCTACCTCTCTACCTCTCTCTACTCGCACACATATGCACATATATATATGCATATATATGCATATGCATTTATATATGTATGTGTATATATATACATACATATATAAACATATATATAATCTGCATATCTATATAAATACAATTATAAATGCATGCATACATATACATATACATATATGTATACATATGCATGCTATGTACATGAAAGTTTGAAAAACACTAATACAAGCAAAGCTAAAAAGCCACCTAATTACAAACAGAATTGCTTTAACTTAAACGAGGACGAGACCTATTGCATTTTCAATGCATGTTTACTTGGTTCCATCAAGAAGGCATTCAGATGTATCACACATTTGCCATAAATTCAGAATGTTAGCACTCTAGTTGCTTATTAGATCACTGTAGTAAAGCTACTGCTCACCAGGGAAGTCTGCTGCTGGTATTGAAAGTGCATGTTTCAGTCTGCATGTCAGAATTTTTTAATGAAATAGAAGAGGATTTGAGAAGTAAATCAAAAAGTGCCCTAATTTATCTTTTTTCAGCACTAATCATAATTTCTATGGCATAATGAGCCCCCTCATTGTGTTCCTTTTAAATTAAACTACTGACTCTCTACTACTCACTCGCTACTACTCTCTGCTACTCACTCTCTACTACTCACTCTCTACTACTCTCTACTACTACTCTCTACTACTCACTCTCTACTACTCACTCTCTTCGAGATGTCATCAGTGATGTCACTGACCATGTCATGAATGATGTAATATGTGACATCATTAGCAGTGTATTACGGGCGCGCGAGATGTAGTTAGTACAACTAACTATATCAGAGTAATTTCAATGGTTTTGTTCGAGTGAAATGTCCAGCTAACTACAACACCCCTAAAACCTATAGTTTTTTCAGTGAATTTCTAAGGTTTTTTAAATGCTAATTCCTAACTATATCAGGCCTGAAACCTATGTTTTTTTCAGTGAATTTCAAAGGTTTTGTAAATGACAATTTTTTATGTATTAATTGTTATACTGATTTTTTTTATACTGATTTACTACATTCTTTAAACTGTTTATTTTGAGATATTTTCTTTTTTATTTACATTATACATTACAATACAAAATATAATTTCTCAGAATGAATTACTTTAGATTAAATACTTTGCAAATAGGCAATAGACTTTTACGTACAGTAGTTACAGTTGTTGCAATGGGCAACACAATTTCAAACACAAAGCAACATTGAGCTCAATGTGAATTTCTAGTCAAATGCAATTAGTTACTTTATGGATTACTTTTCTAACCACAGGACTGGATGCTAGATTCAGTCTTTGGACATCTCCTGTAAACAGTTGAGTAAAAGCGTTTTGGTTACAGTAGTGATGTTCAAGGATTATTATTGTATTTTAAAAGTTGACACTTCGAAAAAATTTCACATAGAATCACCAATGTTATCCTATGGCAGAAAATTCACTTAGCAGGTAAGTAGTGTTATCGTTACTTTTTCTTACTCAGTGGTGGATCCTGGATCCAGCACAGGTGAATCTCCTGTAAACAGTTGAACGAATGTGTTTAAGTCATACAGACGATTTTGTAGGAATATTTTTAGTTTGTGAAAATAGACACTTAGAAACTTTTCTACTAAAAAGCACACAATGGATTCCTATGGAAGGAAATACATGTTACTGTTAAGTACGCTTAGAATTACTTTTCAGGGTCAGTGCTGGTCTAAAAGATGTAGCCCTGGGTTCTCTCCTGATAACAGGTGAGTAAATCGGAATTCGTAGTTCCGCTGATTTTAGAGGAATACTTGTACGTTTCAAAAATGGACACTTTGAAACTTTTCTGCTGAAAACCACACAATGGATTCCTATGGAAGGAAATACAAGTTACTGGTAAGTATGCTTAGAATTGCTTTTCAGGGTCAGTGCTGGGCTTAAAGATGCAGCCCGGGCTATCTCCTGTTAACAGGTGAGTAAATTGGAATTCGAAGTTTGGCTGATTTTAGAGGAATATTTGTTTGTTTAAAAAATGGACACTTAGAAACTTTTCTGCTGCAAACCACACAATGGATTCCTACGGAAGGAAATATAAGTTACTGGTAAGTACGCTTAGAATTACTTTTCAGGGTCAGTGCTGGGCTAAAAGATGCAGCCCTGGGTTCTCTCCTGATAACAGGTGAGTAAATCGGAATTCGTAGTTCGGCTGATTTTAGAGGAATATTTGTACAATGGTAAAAGAAGGGGGCGGGGCCTGAGGTGACGTGTGCAAACATGCCCTGTGGCGCGTTTTAAGTTGGGAAATTAATTCCTCTTCAATCCTGCGGTCCCCTGGGGGCCAACTAGCCCACCAGGTACCTCCAGTATGCGTCCCTCCATTATGCGTCAGGGAGCTGCGTTGCAGAGCGCTGTTCAGAGGCCACGCCCCTTTTAATAACACTCTGCAGCGCTGCTCCATGGCGCTTCCTGGAGGTACCTGGTGGGCTAGTTGGCCCCTAGGGGACCTCTGGATTGAAGAGGAATTAATTCCCCAATTTAAAACGCGCCACAGGGAGTGTTTGCACACATATCACCTCAGGCCCCGCCCCCTACCTTCACCACTGTGCAAACGCACCCCGTTGCGTGTTTTAAGTTGGGGGATTAAGTCCCCTTGAATCCTGAGGTCTCCTGGCAGACAACTTGCCCACCAGGTACCTCCAGTATGCACCAGGGAGCTGCGTTGCAGAGAGGTGTTCAGAGGCCATGCCCCTTGTCACAACACTCTGCAACGCAGCTCCGTGGCGCTTACTGGAGGTACCTGGTGGGCTAGTCGGCCCCTAGGGGACATCTGGATTGAAGAGAAATGAATTCCCCAACTTAAAATGCGCCACTGGGCGTGTTTGCACAGTATCACCTCAGGCCCCGCCCCCTACCTTCACCACTGCCCCGTGGCGTGTTTTAAGTTGGGGGATTAAGTCCCCTTGAATCCTGAGGTCCCCTAGCGGCCAACTAGGCCACCAGGTACCTCCAGTAAGTGCCACGGAGCTGAGTTGTAGTGAGGTGTAAAAAGGGGTGTGGCCTCATTACACCTCTCTGCAACGCAGCCCTCTGGCGCATACTGGAGGTTCCTGGTGGGCTTGTTGGCCCCCAGGGACCCCAGTATTCAAGGGAAATTAGTTCCCCCCTGCAAACGTGCCAGGGGGCACGTTTGCAGAGTGGTGTATGGAGGGGGAGTGGCCTCCGGCCCAATCCTGGTCTTTTTTTTTTTTTTGGCCCTGGGGACCCCATCCCCCAGGGCCTGCCCCCAATTTTTGTTTATAAAAATAAAAAAATCGGAAGGGGGCCGTGTGGCCCCCCTCCCGAGGCCATAATTTGCCCGGGGACCCCATCCCCCCGGGCATGGCCCTTTTGTTTTTTTTTAATGGAGGGGGGCTGCATAGCCCCCCTCCTCTGGCCACTTTAAGGCCCTGGGGACCCCATCCCCCGGGTCCGGCCATTGTTTTTTTTTATTTATTTATGTTTTGATTGGGGAGGGGGGCTGCGTGGACCCCCTCCCAGGCCACTTATGGCCCCGGGGACGCCATCCCCCGGGGCCTGGCCTCTGTTGGGGGCCATGGGGGGGTCCTCAATCCCCCACGGTCCCAGACGGCTCCCCGCATCCTGTGGGAGCCGGCGTTGCTTTTCAACATGGGGAGCAGCTAACATGTGGAAAGGCAATCAGCTTTGCTTCATTGAAGCAAGAGCAGGTTTCCCTGCGCTCGCTTCAATGAAGCAAAGCAGTTTACAATGACAGGGCGGGAGCGGCGAGGCTCCCGCCCTGTCATTGCATACTACAGTGTCCCGGGGGTGGGCAACCCGGGACACTGCAGGAGCTGGCCCTGGGGGGTGGCGGTCCCCAGGGCCTTTTCAAGGCTCCAGGAGGGGGGGCCGCATGGCCCCCCCACACTGTCAAGTTGCCCCGGGGGGTGGAGGCCCCCAGGGCTGGGGGGCATGAGAGCCCTCCCATCCCAAATAATTTCAAGCCCCGGGGGATGGCGGTCCCCAGGGCTGGGGGGGCTATGAGCCCCCCACCCATTTTCAATAAGCCCCAGGGTGGCGGTCCCCGGGGCTGCGGGGGGCCGTGAGCCACCCTGCATATAGTATCTTTGAGCCCTGGGGGTGACGGTCCCCAGGGCAGTGTGGGAGGGATTGGGACCCCCCACACTCTTTTTCAATTCTGCCCTCGGGATTTGGCCCCCCTAGGGGCCAATTACCAAAGAAGCGCGGGAGTCCCGCGCTTCTTTTTTTAAAATTTTCAGCCTAAATTTGCACTGGATGTGCGAATCTCGCCGATGTTTTTTTAAAAAAAATGCTTTTCTTGGCCCTGGGGGTCCTTGTGGGACCCCTGAGCAGGACTGGGGCATCAGGGTGTTTCTACCCTGCCCCCTTGTCTCATTTTTCGCGTTTGTTTTATAGGTTTCTTGTGCCTTGGTTCTACTGAGGCACAAGATGGCTGCAAACACTTCCTGATCTGGAGTGTTGACAGCCAATTAGAATACAGCTCGTGCATGGCAAGGTGCGCGCTGGGTGCGGGGAGGGTGCGCGGATCCTCCGAGGCCATAGATACATCTATCTTTTTCACTCTAATTTTCTCAGGAACTACTGAACAGATTTACACCATTTAAGCAAAAGGCACGAGTCTGAGCTGAGGACTACCTCCCGTTCAGCAGTTCAGGCTGTAGCTGCGTCAACAGGTCCTATGGGAAAATGCATGGGGAAAACGCGTTTTGGGACCCCCCTTTTATCTCGTCCCCCGCTTGACGAATCACCGTGAAATTTTCAGAATAGGAGCGGACCGGAGCTGGCCAAAAGTTTGCATAAAATTTCGCGAAGATTCGTCAATCGGCGCCAACGTTATTCCAAATAGAATGTTGCGGATTTCCTATGGAAAATAGGTCCTAACTATATCTACCTACTGGCGACCGCCAGTAGGTAATATATATATACACATTCATTGAAAAAAACAAAGGTTGCAGAGACGTTATAGCTGACTCAGATTTCACACACACAGAATAATAGATATTCAGGAGTTATTGTTACCTGAGCTAACCATAACGTACGCCCCCACAATATACTGCTTATCACCTCACATATTAGCTCACTCTCGACATGGTCAGTGACATCACTGATGACTTCTCAAATGACATCACTGATTAGATGGTCTGTGAGAGGGTGTGAGAGTGCCTGTGTGGGTCTGTTAGTGAGTGTGAAAGTTCCTGAATGGGACTGTGATTGGGTGTATTAGTGCCTGCATAGGTCTGTGAGTGGGTTTGTGAGTGGGTGTGAAAGTACCAGAGTGAGACTGTGAGTGGGTCTTTGAGCGCCTGCATAGGTTTGTGAATAGATGTAGATGTGTGAGTACTTGTATATGTCTGTGAGTGGATGTGTGCCTTGCTTTCGCCTCTCAGATAATACGGAATCTTCCACACGGTCGCTCAACACTCGGCGAAGCAGGAGACATAACACAATACCAACAACACCTTTAGAAAAGGGTTTTATTTTACAAAATGCAAGGACTCTCTCTTTTAGAATAAGGCTTGGGGTTTCTATTTTACACAATGCTCTCTAACAAAAAAGCTTTTCCAGATGCCAAATGCACACAATTCAAATATATATATAGAAATATATGTTTATATGCAAGCAATAATAACATACTTGGTAAATAAACCAGCTAAATGCATGAATAATACTGATTAATAAACAAGCAGCAAATAATATAAGATAAGACTCAAGCAAATATACTGGGACGTCCTGCAAGAGATCAGAAAGATATATATACATCAAATGATTACTTTGGATGTGCACCTCAACTCACTCACACATCACAAAGAAAGCACCTCAAAAGATCAGAGCCACTGGCCAAACATCACAATGGCAATAATCAAAGCTCAAGCACCTCAAATGACCACAACCACTGGAACCATGCATTACAATGACACTAGTCAAAACTCAATACTTCACCTGGTGCAAAGACTGCATCTTAGCCCACTCCTGACCAGGGGAATTAAACAGCCTGGGTTCAGAGCCTCAGCAACCAGGGTTTCACGCTCCGAAGTAGACGTGTCTGTCCCCGTTCGGATTCCAAACTCCCGGTTTCTAAGTCAACAACCCTCAGCTTTATAATCTCAAACCACACTAGAAGGTTCAAGAGAGAAGCCTCCCCCTGCGCCAGAGGAATCTTGCCAGAACTGGCCAGCTTCCAAGCAAGCATTCCCAAGGCAGGAAGAAGTTCCCACGTCCCCTTCCCCAATCTCGCATGTTCCAGCCTTTATCTTGACAAAGCTCACAAAGCCTTCGGGTACATTAAACAATCTCTCACAAAACAATCCTTGAACGTGATTAACCCAAACAACTTGCAAGCGCTGCTGTGCATGCAGATAAAGCTCAAGCAAGGCAGAGTTAGAACACAGGATAACATGAGGCCATGTCAAAGGCAATAGTAAGAACTTCATAATACTCATCAATGTACAACACAATGCACATTTGTGAACACACTGCTTATAGATTCACATACTTTATCTATCAATGTACAACACCGAGCACATTTGCTCACAACACTGCACTTCGAGACCAAAAAGTACATTCTACATCTCTCTCTCTCTCTCATGCTTTCAAATGCACATCCCACATGTTCTGTTCTTGGCAAGGCTGTCCAAGACAGCTCCAACTGAAAGACTGCAAAATTACAAGACAGAAACTTTTAAGAGAAGCAAGGCATATGCAGGCCATTGTACATTCAGGCTAGGGTAAAATAATACACCAAAGTCAGTTAAAATATTGGCAGTCAAAGGTCATCACAGGCTGTCAGACCACAATAGTGCCTCTTGCACTATAGTGTGTAAGAGGCTTTGTGGGTGTATGTGTTTCTGTGGGCTTGTGAGTGGGTGTGTGAGTGTCTCTCTGAGCCTGTGAAAGGGTGTGAGAGTGCCTGTGTGGGTCTATGAGTGAGTGTGAAAGTACCTGAATGGGACTGTGATTGGGTGTGTGAGTACCTGCATAGGTCTGTGAGTAGGTGTAGGAATGCCTGTGTGGGTCTGTGAGTGGGTGTGAAAGTGCCCAAGTGGATCTGTGAGTGCCTGCATAGGTTTGTGAGTGGATGTGTGAGTGGTTGTATATGTCTGTGAGTGGGTGTGTAAGTGGCTATATAGGCATGTGAGTTTCTCTGTGGGTTTGTGACTATCTCTCTGAGCCTGTGAGTGGGTGTGAGAGTGTCCGTGTGGGTCTGTGAGTTATATGTGAGTGTCTCTATGGGTCCGTGAGTGGCTGTGGGAGTAGCTCTGTGGGTTTGTGACTGGGTGTGTGAGTGTCTCTGTCGGTCTGCATGTGGGAGTTTCTTTTGTGTCTCTCTGGGTCTCTGAGTGGGTGAGAGAGTGTCTGTGTGGGTCTGTGAGTACGTGTGTGAGTTTTTGTGTGGTCTGTGAGTGGGTGTGTGAGTGACTGCTTGGGTATGTGACTAGGTGTGTGAGTGTCTCTGTTGCTCTTTGAGTTGGTGTTTTGGGTGTCTCTCTTGGCCTGTGAGTGGGTGTGAGAATGTCTAAGTGAGTTTGTGAGTAGGTGGGTGAGTGTATCTGTGGGTGTGTGAGTGGCTGTATGGGTGTGTGACTAGGTGTGTGATAGTCTATGTGGGTCTGTGAGTTGGTGTGTGAGTTACTCTGTGGGTCTGTAAGTGGGTATGTAAGTGGGTGTGTGGGTGTGTGACTAGGTGTGTGAGTGTCTATATTAGTTTGTGAGTGGATGTGTGAGTGTCTGTCTGAGCCTGTGAGTGGGTGTGAGAGTTCCTGTGTGAGTGGGTTTGTGAATTTCTATGTGGGTCTGTAAGTGGGTGTGTGAGTGTCTCTGAAGGTTGTTGTGTAAGTGGCTGTGTAAGTGTGTGACTGGGTGTGTGAGTGTTTCTGTGGGTCTGTTAAGGGTGGGTGAGTGTCTCTCTTGGCCTGTGAGTTGGTGTGAGTGTCTGTGTGGGTCTGTGAGTGGGTGTGTGAGGTTCTGTGTGGATCTATGACTGGGTGTGTGAATGTCTCTCTGGGCCTGTGAGTGAGTTTGAGAGCATCTCTGCGGGTGTGTAAGTGTCTCTGTTGATCTGTGAGTACATGTTTTGAGTGCCTCTCTGACCCGTGAGTGGGTGTGAGAGTGTCTGAGTGGGTGTGTGACCCAATATTATTATTATTTTCCTGCACATCCTTTACCCATACAAAAACAATCCACACCAAAAAACCTAAAATAACGCATTATACAATTTACATAATTAATTATCAAATAAATAATTAATTATAATATCTATTTATTAATTAATTATAATTAATTTACTTCCACCCTATGCCGCTGCAAAACCCACAACCCACACCTACACGTTAAATTAAAAATAATAATTATACAATTAACATAGATAGTTATCAAGTAAATAATTAATATTAATTACACATGAATTTGTACCCCTGTAAACCCCACAACCTGCTTCAGTACTAAAAATGGTAGAAAGAAATTTAAACTACACTAACAATAATTATACAATGTATGCCATATACAATTAAAATGTATAGTAAGATGCATAATAATAATTAAAACATAATATTATTAGAAACGATATTTTTAACATTGATATTAACAACATATAGATATTTTTGTAAATAGATAGATATAGACATAGATATTAACACTTGTCAATGATATTCTTGCACACAATACGTCTGTATTACGATATTTCCAACTCAATGTTTATGTAGCAACATTTTCAATATTTTGTCCTAATACCGAGAAAAAGGGGACGGGGTCAAAAAAAGTGCTTTTCCCATGTTAATTCCAATACTAGTTTGAACATGACTGCAGCCCGAACAGCTGGATGGAATTACACTGAATTTGGCAGAAAGGTAGCCTTTTGGTTTGCAGATTGTGCTTTCAGTTATTTGGTGTAAATCCATTAAGTAATTTGCGAGAAATTAAAGGTATTCCAAATTTGTATATCTCCTACCGCGAAACCTTCTCAAATAATAACGAACTCCTGCAGAGAACTGCAGACACTTGACTGCCAACACTTCAACCAGGTAGTGTCCACCTCCCCAGGGTAAATGCAAAAATAAAACATGGGGGGCTCATACATGGCCCCAGGAACCACCACCTCCCCAAGCTGGACTTTGCAGAACAAAGGTGAGGAGCTGAGAAAGTGCCCTCCTCTAGGAGTCAATAATGACCCTTGGGACTACCACGGCTGGCTCATGCTATGTCCGGCTGTGTCGACCCCAGGATATAGCTGCTTGTTTTTGCATGGTGGGAGCTCTGACAGCTCTGCCAAGCAAAGCATCTTTTTCCCTGCCTACAGACATGTGGGCAGGGGAAGAGATGCAACTATTGCTCTCGCATGCAGGTAGCTAAATTTCCAGCAGCTGCCTGCCTACCAGAGCAATTCCCGCTCCTGCAGGAGTCGGGGAGCCGGCTGGGACAGTGGGGCCCTTGAAGCTCCCCCGCGGTCCTATATCACACTGGGTGCCTTAGGTCAGACCGAAGCACCCAGGGAGACATGGCTAGGCCCTGGGGGATGGGGTCTCTGGGGACAAAATCTGCCCAGAGAGGGGGCCATTGGCCCCCTGAATCATAATATTTTGGCCCGTTGAAGCTTCACTTCTGTAAAGGACAAATGATCCTAACTCCTAGGATAGGCAAAGGCAAAGCAAGAGTAATTATCAGCAATTCTATATTGAACATTTATCTGAAATGCTTCATGGAGGTGAATGCATCATTGATCTATTGGAGTGCAATCTGTATGTGACTGTGAATAGCGTGCTCTTTGTTGTCCTGTCCTGGTGAGAGCAGAGTCCATGGTTCTCCCTTTAAATTACTACGAGTATGGAAATGTGCGTATCACTTGGAAGCTTTTCCCATTTTGCCACACCCCCTTAGTAGTATGCACAGATATTCCTGCCTATTGACAGGATGATGGACAGCTGAACAAGTGGCCCCCCACTGCATTTCCCACTGATTTTGATGAGGAGTCCTTGATTCAGAGGAATATGAGGACATCTCCATAAAAAAAGAAGCACTTACTTCATATAGTTAAGAGGAAGGGTTCTTGTTTGGCGGAGATTTACCACTTTGTATTTTCCTCGTCTCCTCTATAGAAGGATTCATGTTATCACATATTTCTGGATGAAGATGCACCAGGAACAATCACATTGCAAAAACTCACACAAGGTTGCTGGTGAAATATTTAATGGTACATTATGCATCTGTAGTGTAGAATACGTACTAGACGTTTACCCAAGAATGTAGCAGTTAGTAATTAACCAGGAGAAAGACCTCCATTTTGGTAGATATTTTGTGCAAAACTATGGCTCTTGCTGGATAAATGGGCAGGAGTGGTTCCTTTGTGGCCGAGTAACTCACACAGCTACTGACCAACCCACACAAACACTTAGATACCTACTCACACACTCAGGCACTCACAGATCCACTGACAGACCCATTCAGACCCTTAGGACACCCACTCACATATGCACTCACACACTCAGATACTCATGCACCTACTCACAGACCCATACAGCCACTCACACACTCATTCAGACACTCATGCACACACTCACAGACTGACTAAAACCTATATGCCCACTCAGAGACCGACTCAGACACTCATGCGCCCACTCACACACCATTAAAGCCACTCCCCCAGCCACTCAGAGACTCACATACCCACTCACAGACCTACTGAGAGACTATCACACCCATTCACAGACCCACTCAGAGACTATTGTGCCCACTCACAGACCCACTCAGGCACTCATTCATTCACTCAGAAAATGGCTCACACACTCCTGGAGGCATTTGAAAATCCACTCAGAGACTCTTACACCTACTCACAGACCCACTCAGACACTAATGCACACACTCATATACCCACTCAGACTCTCACACACTCACTTACAGACCCACTCAGACACTCATGCACCTTTTCACATACCCAGTGAGACACTTATTCAGCTAATTCCAGACCCATATAAACACTTACACACCCACTCACACACCCATTGAGACACTCACTCTCTCACACACAAATGTAGCCCAAATATCATCCAGATGTAGCCCAAGTATATCCCAATGACAGAATGTCCCAGAGTGTTCTAACGAACAACTAGAGCGCTAACAGTCTTACTTATGACAAAAGTATGGCACACCTGAAGCCATCTTGATTGGAATAAAGTGGTAACACTTAAAACATTTAATTTACAAAGGAACAACATGAGGGGGTTCATTTTGCCATAGAAATTATGATTAGTGCTGCAGAAAGAAAAATTAGGGCACATTTTGACTTCTCAAACCCTCTTCTATTTCATAAAAGAATTCTGACATGCAGACTGAAACATGCACTTTGAATACCAGCTGCAGACTTCCGTGGTGAGCAGTAGCTTTACTACAGTGATCTAATGAGCAACTAGAGTGCTAACATTCAGAATTTATGGCAAATGTGTGACATATCTGAATACCTTCTTGATGGAATCAAAGTAAAAAACTGAAAGCCTTTCCTACTGAGGAGACTGCAGTAAATGAGGAAATTAGGAAACTTCATAACAAATAAATCTCCCAAGATGGCCACCAGAGACAAAAGAGCCCAAATGCAGCACAAATATCACCCAGATGTAGCCCACATGTAGCCCAATGACAGAAGTGTGCAAAATACTTATTTTTTGTGCATTTGCAGTTTTATATAGTGCAGACTTGTCAGGTATTGGAGTGCTTTACATGAGCATTGGTTACATCACACAAGATCAAATTCATTATGGTTGTAGATATGGGGAGATTAAGTGATTTGACCAGAATCACAGAATGTTGAGCTGCAGCAGAAACTCCAACCTGGTTCCCCAGTTGCAAAGTCTGCAGCTCTGGAAGTAACACCACATCCTCTCCCCTAGGTGCCATATTTAATCAAGTGGTCAACTGGATAAAAAAACATAAAGATTACAAATAATTTAAAAGTTCTTTGTCGCTATTTGAAAACTCAGAATATATGTCCTCATTTTAGTTTTTTAGAGCAGTAACCATAATTTTGATGCAAATAAGACCCTCTCATATACGTAATTTCTAAAGGAAATGCTCTAGGTATTACAGTTTTGATTACATCAAGATGACGTCAGGCGTTCCACACTTTTGTGATAAATATAGAATGTTAGTAATCTAGTTGTTCATTGGGATACTGTTGAGAGGCAGAGGCCAGGGGCACGGACTCTGAAAATTGAAGGCAGGTAGGAGAGTGCAGAGGCTACAATTTGACCACACTGGGCAGGCAGGAAGGGCAGTGGCAGCACAACAGACTATGGAGGGCAGTGGAAAGGGGGGCAGGGGCAACAAACCAACAATACAGGACTGGCAAGAGAGGCTGTGGCAATATAATAGACCATTGTGGGCAGAAGGAAGAGGCAGTGGTAGTACAACCATACCTGCCAACAGACACGTTTCAGCCAGGAAACGTTCAATGTTTTTAAGCTCAAATGGGCTTTATTTGATCTGTCTCCTGTCTACAATCTCCTCTTTTTCAATGTAACTCAAAGGGGCAAATCAATACCCCAGTTTTTTTCAAAATCTCCCTCTTACCAAGTTCAAAATGTTCGCAAGTATGGTACATTGGATCATGGTAGGCAGGAGGAATTGGGGTAGGGACATGGACTCGGATAACAGAATAACAGAGGACAGGAGGGACATGGAGAGGTGCACCAAACTGACCCTACAGGGCAGGCATTGGGGTTTGCAGCACAATACACCACACAGGGCATGCGGGACGGGAGTGCAGCACAACAATCCATAGAAAGCAATAGGGAGGGGACAGGACCATGCACATGGACAACAGAGAACAGAGGGGAAAGAGGCAATGGTAGCTAGCTGACCATAATGGACAGACTGGAGAGAAAGCTGCAGCATAACAGACCATAGAGGGCAGGAGGGATGGATCAGGGGCATTACAATGGAACAGATAAGCCAGGAGGGAGGGAATAGGGGTCTGCACATGGAAACAGAGGGCTGGGGGCAAGGGGGCAGGGCAGGAGCAGCAAGATGACCATGGAGGTCAGGCAGGATGGGCACTAGAAACAAGACACACCATGGAGAGCAACAATGAGACTATGATGGCATACACACAGACCACGGAGGGAAGGTGGGAGGGGGTCAGGGGCAGCTAGCTGACCACACAGGGAAGGTGGGAGGGGCCATGGCAGCACAGAAGACCATGCAAGTGTGATATAAGATGAAGCAGGTCGTGAAATATAATATGCAATACATTGTGCGCAATGACAGATTCATTGGAGAGCGCGAGATAGCACAGGCACTAGCCTTGGAGTGTCATATGCACAGGGCAGTGTTGTGTAACCTAACTAGTCTCTAAAGTTGTAATATAAAATATGTGCTGGGGAGTGTAATGTTGCATATGCACTGTGAGAAAGATATGGATCCCAGATTGTAATATGTATGGCATAGCACTGTGCGTTATAAAATAGGCATCGAGGAAGGCACGTTAGATGGGGCAATATAACCCATGCGAAGGCAAGTGTGGCATGACATATTCATGGGGTGGTGTTACTGTGCACATGGGCTAGAGAGTGTCATACCATACGCACTAGCTGGTGGAATACAACACAGAGGTGTGTGGCACTCGGCGGGCACTGGTGGCTGTAACACAGCATTGGGCTCAGCCAGGAGCATGCTGTGACTCTCAAGTGAGGTTCGTCTCCTTTCCAGAGAGTAAAATAAAGAGTATTACACATCCGGCAATGGATGTGTGTTTTATTAACCGTGAGGGGGGTTTCTTGCATAGTTTGGTTGAATTTTTGTCGAATCCCCTTTGAATGGCTTGGTGTGCGTGTGTATTAAATGTGCCCGTCAATAGCTACCCATGTCTGTATAAATAAATGACAAGGGTGTCTACTTGGAGAGTACCAACCGGCGGTGGCGCCGGGATTAGGCACTCTAGGTCGTCAGACACGTCAGAGCTTCACTAGTGGTGTAAATACATTCCACGTGGATTCATTGTATGCATAGTCGCCTTTTAATGAATATCACGCGAATCGTCATGGTGATAGGTACATACGGTTTGTCCAGCATGTCCTAGGTGTTTCTATAAATATATATTTTTTTAAATAATAAAAAACAAAGGTCGGCCCCGGGGGACGTGGTCCCATAAGTGGCCTGAGGAGAGGGGCAACGCAGTCCCCCTCCTAAATAATAAACAAAAACATCCATGACCCGGGGGTTGGGGTCCCCGGGGCCGATTAAGGCCTTGGGAGGGCCACATTTTTTTTTTTCAACAAAAAAAATTAGGGTGCAGGCCATGGGGGATGGGGTCCCCAGGGCCAATAAATTAGAAAAAGAAAGGGGGCCACACAGCCCTCATCTTAAAAAAATTAAATAAATAAAAGACCGGCATCGCGCCGGAGGCCATGCCCCCTCCTTGCAGCACTCTGCAAATGCGCCCCCTGACCAGTTGTAAGTTGGGGAATTAATTACCCTTCAATACTGAGGGTCCCTGAGGGCCAACTAGCCCAACAGGTATCTCCAGTATGCGCCAGGGAGCTGTGTTGCAGGCAGGTGTTCTGAGGCCACGCCCCTTTTTACACCTCTATGCAACGCAGCTCTGTGGCGCTTACTGGAGGTACCTAGTGGGCCAGTTTGACCCTAGGGACCCTTGGGATTCAAGGGGACTTAATCTCTCAACTTAGAACGGCCACAGGGCGCGTTTACACAGTGGTGAAGAGAGGTAACGGGGCTTGAGGTGACGTGTGCAAACCCTCCCTGTGGCGCGTTTTAAGTTGGGGAAATAATTCCCATTCAATCCTGAGGGCCCCTGGGGGCTAACTAGCCCACCATGTGCTTCTAGTAAGCACCACTGAGCTGCATTGCAGAGAGGTGGTCCAGGCCATGCCACTTTTTACACCTCTCTGCAACGCAGCTCTGTGGCGCTTACTGGAGGTACCCAGTGGGCTAGTTGGACCCTAGGGACCCTCAGGATTTAAGGGGACTTAATCTCCCAACTTAAAACGGCCACAGGGCGTGTTTACACAGTGGGGAAGGGAGGGGACGGGGCCTGAGGTGACGTGTGCAAACACGCCCTGTGGCGCGTTTTAAGAGGTAGTTTTAATCCCCTGCCCTATGATATACTAGGGGCTTACAGAGGAGGTCATGCTAATCACAGGGGGACCCCAACGCATAGTGTTCCCTAGTGTATGTAGGTGTTTTCACTGTATTCTGAGTGTCTTTTAACATAGCACTGGCTCTAGGGCTGGTTAGTCAGACTCAGTTACCACCAGTATCCGTCTGAAAAAGTTGAGGGTACAGGATGATTTTGCAACAAGGTTTCTTTCTGCTCTTCTGTTTGTTCTTTCTGCATATTATCCTTCTTCCTGCACTTTTCTTCGTCTTTGAGGACTTCTGTTGCTTCTTTCTGCATTTCTTTTTTTTCATTCTGTGTGTTTTTTCTTCTTTCTTCACATGTCCTATCTCTGTAGGAATAGTTTGAAATTAGCATTTAAAAAACCTTTAAAATTCAATGAAAAAACCATAGGTTTCAGGCACGTTATAGTTAGGAATTAGCATTCAAAAAACCTTAGAAATTCACAGAAAGTAACCATAGGTTTCAGGGGCGTTATAGTTAGCTGGACTTTTCACTCGTACAAAACCATTGAAATTACCCCGTTATAGTTAGTTCAGCTAACTATAACTCGCGCGCCCGCAATGCACTGCTGATGACGTCACGTATTACATCACTCATGACATGGTCAGTGACATCACTCATGACATCACTGATGACATCTCATATGACATCACTGATGACATCATCCTTGTGATAGAGTGGCAGACCTCCTCTCTCCCTAATATAACCTTTGATACACACATTCAAAAATAGAAACTAAAATTTTCAAAACAATGGACATACCAATACCAGTTACAACAACCTATTCAGTAATTCTAAGATCCACATACACATCTACTCATTCACCAACAGTCCTATACAGTCACTCATACATGTACTCACTCATCATATGTACTCATACACCTATACATCCTGTTACACAACGCCACTCATCCATAGAGTTACTCACACACATAGTCAGTCATGCTAATAAAGAATCAAACATCCATTTACTTGCATATACAGTTATACACACACCACCACACTTACTTCTACAGAAACTTACACATACTTAGTCTTTTAAACAATCACTTATAGAAACACATACTTATTCATACAGGAACTCTTTCAATCTCTCACTCTCACATATACTCACTTATATACACCAATAGTCACATATACTAGTTTAAAATATATGTAGTTACTCATAAAGACACTATTGAGACAGTCATTCATTCACTAACACAGCCATGCACATACTCATCCACCGATACAGTCCTGCACACATGCTGTCTTCAACACATACAAACAGTGAGTCACTCATTCATGCACCTATGCACTACGTAATACCCCCCACCGAACCATACAGACACTCAGACACTCATACTGATACTCAAAAAACCAACTAATAACCTATATAGACACACATGTAGATACTCACCAACCCATGCAGCCACTTATACACAAAGTGAGAGACTGATACAGATATTTACATATTTAAACATTACTCACTAAGCCATGTATTCACTAAGATACACTTAATCAGTCAGTTATACAATAAATTTTTCAAAAACAAATCATCCATTTAGACACTGATATACCCATTTATTCTTCCATCGACCTTGAGATATACATATATAAAACATATGTAGTTTTCAGAAAATCACACATTCACTGGATGATGTCATCAGTGATGTCATCAGTGATGTCATTTGAGATGTCATCAGTGATGTCATGAGTGATGTCACTGATCATGTCATGAGTGATGTAATAAGGGACGTCATCAGCAGTGCATTGCGGGCGCGCGAGTTATAGTTAGCTGAACTAACTATAACGGGGGAATTTCAATGGTTTTGTACGAGTGAAAAGTCCAGCTAACTATAACGCCCCTGAAACCTATGGTTTTTTCAGTGAATATATATATATATTCATTTATATATAATATATATTCATTTGAAAACTAACTGTAACTCACACCTCCACTATGCGCACTGTTGCGGTTCATCAATGATATCAGTTCAGTTGCTATCAGTAATGTTATCAATTATATCACAGAATGCCACCATGACTGTTATAATATGTGAGATCATAAGCAGTGCATGGCAAGGGTCCAAGTTATATTTATTTGAAATAACCATACTAGTTGCATTCCAATGTTTCTTTTTAGTTTTTGATGTTATGTTTAAACTGATTTTTTTAACCTATTATGACACTTTAATATTTGTTTTTTCGGTGAATTTTTAGTTTTTTTTAACTTAAAGTAATATTTTATTCCCTTACATAAGGAAACACCCTGCCTTCGGACATTGCATGGCTCGGGTTTTGCTAGGCCCTTCGTCTAATCCCCTGCGGACAGTCAACCAACCCCCCCGCCACACATAGCCTTCGTCTGATTGCCGCAAACCACTGTAGTGTCTTGTAAATATGTATAGTAGGAGCCTGTTTGGACTCCATAGAGGAATGATGTAATCGTTTGGGTGTGTCTGCGCATGGTTAATAAAGTTCATGATGCAATGGATACAGTTACTTAGCAGCTGCACTCTGAAGAATAAAGACATGCACTACAGACTTCTGTGTGTGGTGTGGTTATTTGCATGCTACCAGGCTGGGGAGGACGCTACAACTAGGGACGAGATAGGGGATCTGCAACCCAAAGTAATGAGAGTGCTCCCCTGAGAAATTGCCAAAGTCCAGCAAAATGTTTGCGCATTCCACCTATGCAGCAGTCGAAGTGAAGCAGTCAACATTTGACATATGTGGAGTCAAAGCACCAATCCAGCCAGTGCAAGGCTTTCTAAAAAGGCGAAGGCCCTATGAAAAGATCAGTCACAGTCGGCTTGGAACCTGCTGATAAGACCGAAAGAAGAGGTTATGTGCCCCAACATTACACAGAGACAGAATACGTACAGTACGATAGCGCACAAGACAGTGGCAACCAGGTACAGAGAAGCACAGAAGGCAGCGTAAAAAACTGAAAGCCTTTCCTACTGAGGAGACTGCAGTAAATGAGGAAATTAGGAAACTTCATAACAAATAAATCTCCCAAGATGGCCACCAGAGACAAAAGAGCCCAAATGCAGCACAAATATCACCCAGATGTAGCCCACATGTAGCCCAATGACAGAAGTGTGCAAAATACTTATTTTTTGTGCATTTGCAGTTTTATATAGTGCAGACTTGTCAGGTATTGGAGTGCTTTACATGAGCATTGGTTACATCACACAAGATCAAATTCATTATGGTTGTAGATATGGGGAGATTAAGTGATTTGACCAGAATCACAGAATGTTGAGCTGCAGCAGAAACTCCAACCTGGTTCCCCAGTTGCAAAGTCTGCAGCTCTGGAAGTAACACCACATCCTCTCCCCTAGGTGCCATATTTAATCAAGTGGTCAACTGGATAAAAAAACATAAAGATTACAAATAATTTAAAAGTTCTTTGTCGCTATTTGAAAACTCAGAATATATGTCCTCATTTTAGTTTTTTAGAGCAGTAACCATAATTTTGATGCAAATAAGACCCTCTCATATACGTAATTTCTAAAGGAAAGGCTCTAGGTATTACAGTTTTGATTACATCAAGATGACGTCAGGCGTTCCACACTTTTGTGATAAATATAGAATGTTAGTAATCTAGTTGTTCATTGGGATACTGTTGAGAGGCAGAGGCCAGGGGCACGGACTCTGAAAATTGAAGGCAGGTAGGAGAGTGCAGAGGCTACAATTTGACCACACTGGGCAGGCAGGAAGGGCAGTGGCAGCACAACAGACTATGGAGGGCAGTGGAAAGGGGGGCAGGGGCAACAAACCAACAATACAGGACTGGCAAGAGAGGCTGTGGCAATATAATAGACCATTGTGGGCAGAAGGAAGAGGCAGTGGTAGTACAACCATACCTGCCAACAGACACGTTTCAGCCAGGAAACGTTCAATGTTTTTAAGCTCAAATGGGCTTTATTTGATCTGTCTCCTGTCTACAATCTCCTCTTTTTCAATGTAACTCAAAGGGGCAAATCAATACCCCAGTTTTTTTCAAAATCTCCCTCTTACCAAGTTCAAAATGTTCGCAAGTATGGTACATTGGATCATGGTAGGCAGGAGGAATTGGGGTAGGGACATGGACTCGGATAACAGAATAACAGAGGACAGGAGGGACATGGAGAGGTGCACCAAACTGACCCTACAGGGCAGGCATTGGGGTTTGCAGCACAATACACCACACAGGGCATGCGGGACGGGAGTGCAACACAACAATCCATAGAAAGCAATAGGGAGGGGACAGGACCATGCACATGGACAACAGAGAACAGAGGGGAAAGAGGCAATGGTAGCTAGCTGACCATAATGGACAGACTGGAGAGAAAGCTGCAGCATAACAGACCATAGAGGGCAGGAGGGATGGATCAGGGGCATTACAATGGAACAGATAAGCCAGGAGGGAGGGAATAGGGGTCTGCACATGGAAACAGAGGGCTGGGGGCAAGGGGGCAGGGCAGGAGCAGCAAGATGACCATGGAGGTCAGGCAGGATGGGCACTAGAAACAAGACACACCATGGAGAGCAACAATGAGACTATGATGGCATACACACAGACCACGGAGGGAAGGTGGGAGGGGGTCAGGGGCAGCTAGCTGACCACACAGGGAAGGTGGGAGGGGCCATGGCAGCACAGAAGACCATGCAAGTGTGATATAAGATGAAGCAGGTCGTGAAATATAATATGCAATACATTGTGCGCAATGACAGATTCATTGGAGAGCGCGAGATAGCACAGGCACTAGCCTTGGAGTGTCATATGCACAGGGCAGTGTTGTGTAACCTAACTAGTCTCTAAAGTTGTAATATAAAATATGTGCTGGGGAGTGTAATGTTGCATATGCACTGTGAGAAAGATATGGATCCCAGATTGTAATATGTAAGGCATAGCACAGTGCGTTATAAAATAGGCATCGAGGAAGGCACGTTAGATGGGGCAATATAACCCATGCGAAGGCAAGTGTGGCATGACATATTCATGGGGTGGTGTTACTGTGCACATGGGCTAGAGAGTGTCATACCATACGCACTAGCTGGTGGAATACAACACAGAGGTGTGTGGCACTCGGCGGGCACTGGTGGCTGTAACACAGCATTGGGCTCAGCCAGGAGCACGCTGTGACTCTCAAGTGAGGTTCGTCTCCTTTCCAGAGAGTAAAATAAAGAGTATTACACATCCGGCAATGGATGTGTGTTTTATTAACCGTGAGGGGGGTTTCTTGCATAGTTTGGTTGAATTTTTGTCGAATCCCCTTTGAATGGCTTGGTGTGCGTGTGTATTAAATGTGCCCGTCAATAGCTACCCATGTCTGTATAAATAAATGACAAGGGTGTCTACTTGGAGAGTACCAACCGGCGGTGGCGCCGGGATTAGGCACTCTAGGGCGTCAGACACGTCAGAGCTTCACTAGTGGTGTAAATACATTCCACGTGGATTCATTGTATGCATAGTCGCCTTTTAATGAATATCACGCGAATCGTCATGGTGATAGGTACATACGGTTTGTCCAGCATGTCCTAGGTGTTTCTATATATATATATATATAGCGCACAAGACAGTGGCAACCAGGTACAGAGAAGCACAGAAGGCAGCGACAGCCAGGTGCGGAAAAGCACGCCAAAAACAACATGAGACAGGCACCACGAAATGCTAAGGGCAGTGGAAATCAGGTACAATGCAGAAGGTTGAGAGTGGTGATGACCATGTACTGGAGACAAAACAGTTACACACCGCCAAAGATGAAAAAGCTGGGGATGAGAGATGCCACGAATGGAGCAGGTCCTAGTGGCAGCAGACAGCACCGGAGAGGGTCCATCTCTCAATGTCAGTGAGGTCCACAACTGGCTATGACACTGCAGTATTCTTAAAAACCGCTGCTTCCATTCGATACCACTAAAAAGCAGAATGTTGAAAGCAGATGGACTGGTTGCATTTAAAATTTGATAATTTTGTTGATGCACCACAAGAAACAGATGACATAAAAATGTAATTAATTGCATTTTAAACTATATATAATTAATTTATAAGTATTGCTTATTTTTATTATTAAAGTAAACAACATTTCAAATAGATTGGAATAAAAGATAGTAACAATTATTGAGGTTAATCATGATTCAATTTAAATATTTAGTTTAATGTATGGGCTTAAGGTTTTAGAGTTCACAGATTGGTAATGTTTAGGGACAATGACATTTTTTTACTATTTAGGGATGTGTAGGGGTTGAAGTAGAGTTAGTATTATTATTATTATTATTATTATTATTATTTTATTTAAAGGGTATTTTAATTTTACAACAGCAGCAGAGTTGGCCAAGAAAAATAGTGTAGGAGTACACTTAAAACCAATGAACATTGTTGAACTTATTTTTTTGCATTGCCTCCTTAAAATGCCAGATACATACAAAACATGAAAAATGAAGTTATGTTGAGAGTTGTGAATGAAGGTAACCCGTGGCAGACTGCAAGGAGGCTGATGTGTCAGTGAGAAGGTGGCTGCTGTTTGTAGAAGTCATTCACAGTGTTTGTTTCCTGTAAACATTGTATGGCACCCATTTCCTTCGAAGTACCCTGCTGACTGACCCTGGCTGATGCTTGGCCCGACAAGGAACCGGGCTGGGTATTGATTAGACAAGAGGGAAATGTTGATGTTCCAGAGGTGGCACAGTCAAACGCACATGACACTGAGCAATAGTGGGCACATGCCATATTAGGCATACATGGCGGAAAGCTCTAAGTATATAGCAGAAATTCTTACTGTGTACTAAAATCACTTACTGGGTCTAGTGGCTCTCCAAGGCTTCAAACCCTCTCCAGCTTGAGGCACTGGTGTGGCACTCCATCTAATACTTTTAACACAGAGAGACGAGCAGAGCAGGAGGTTTGAGACCATGACGTGTTAGGCAATATTTTCTGTGGCACTGGCATTTTAACTATTTAACTAGCTTCCAAATAATTTCAAGTCAACCACCTTGGATAGCAGACTCGTGTTAATTGCTCACCATTAACAGTAGTTGTCATTGGCTTTAATACACATTTGTATTTCGTCTCACCCAAAAGGCTTTTCCTCCAAGTAATTTCCATCTCTTATAGGACTCTGCATCATTTTCCCTCCAGGGTGGAGTATATCACTGGCTTCTATATGAATCCTAGCCATTCGCAGCAAAGCAGCTGATGCAGTGCACTTTTTCTTACTAGCAAGCAATAGCTTCTCATTGACATCTTCTCTTCGGGCAGCAGCACATGCACGTCATGGTTTCCTGTGCAAAAAGAACAATTGATGGACAGAATGTTGAACAATGTCAAACATTCACCCCAGTACAGAGATCTTAGCCTAAATCCATAGTTTTTTGCTCTTCATGCCATTCCAGTTTAAACCCAGCCATATGCAAATCCGTCTTGACCCTGCTCCCTATGGTAACAGTCCAGCACGAACTGTGAGGCCATCATCTGTGTGTCTTTTGCATGGTTTCCTGTGGCATCTATTTTTTGTGCTCTATCCAAATTGTATTTTTCACGCATTTATTCATGGCCACCAAAAACTACCTATAAGCTAAATTCTTCACTAATATGTTCTTTGAACTTCCCAGTAACATTCCAACTTTGACATTTGTCAAATGAGAGATTTGGTAGTTGTGACTAAACTTGGTTCATTTTGAATATCTTATCGCTATATAATTTTGCTGTTATTGCCAGTGCTTTAAATGGTCGGCAATTGTAAGGCACTGAGGACAAGTGTCGGCACTTCTTTGTAGCAAAAAGTTAGTCCGTGACAGAGAATACCAGTAGTTCTATATTTCCATTTCAGGTACCGTTATTACATATGTTTCTTTAGTTAATAGAGACATCTGTATTCGGGACATAGCAATATACGGGTCAAAACATCTTTTTCCAGTTGTGGCATGTACATAGAATAAGAGGTTGATGTACAATGAGTTTAAGAGGTGAAGCAAAACAATACAAGAAAGATAATGACACGCACAAAATATTTTAATAAACTTGCAAGCATTCATTTTTAAATATATTTTATTTACATTTATTTTTGTTCGCATCAGATTAAAAACATTAAGCAATGACTATAAAACATTTAATGCAACATATCAACAAAGATGACCTTTTCCTAAAACAATCCAGACTCTTAATTAAAAAGATTTAAAAAAAGTTCTCAAGTTTAAACATCATCCAAAAGCAGTAGAGAGTAAACTCTTCTTCCATTGAAGACATGTTTATATGCTTAACTAAAGGGCCAATTTGTGTAGTTGTCTATAACAACACTCCTGGCCAAAAGAATGGCGCATGTTGAATTATTTCAATCACAGAATGACATAGTTAACATGAATGCCTGGCTCTAGACAGGCATATCTAAGAGTCCCCAGTTACATAGAAAGGGAGATGCCCCATTCTAAACAACATATGTATCCTTTGGTCTGCATAAGCAATAACATCCCTTTAGACCTGTCAGCCTTAAGGTGGTGTTCCTCCAAACATCTTAGCTTCCCCACTCCTGTTTTGCTGAGTTTGTTTTTGTTATCCTCAGGACTCTGTGCACTTTAACACTGCTAAACTGTGCGTGTGGTCATTCCCTAAAACATGGTCAAATTGGCTTACACCTGTTTGGAATATTTAGTTTACTTATAAGCCCCTTGTAAAATGGTGCACCACATATCCAGAGAGGGTAACTTAAATCCTACTAGTGGGCCTGCTGCACTTATTGTGCCACCCAATTTAGTAGCCCTTCAAACATGTTTCAGCCCTGCCATTGAAGCCTGTGTGCAGATTTAAACTATCAATTCAACTTGGCAAAATATTCCTTTTGCCAAGCCTCAAACTCCCTTTTAAGTACATTTAAGTCACCTCTAAGGTAGGCCCTAAACAGTCCAGCGGGCAGTGTGCATTGTATTTGAGCAGATGGAAATGTAGTTTTACAATTTTGGTTTTCACTACTGTGAGGCGTACTTTTCCCATAGGATACCATTGACTTACCTTATTGTATTTAACAGGTGATATTTTTTCTTTGGGAACAAGAAGAGCTATTATGTTTGGTGTCTAAAGATTTGTCATTGAAAACCCCTTTAATTGTAAAGTCAAATTTTAAGCCAAAATTCTGAAAATGCCAGTTTTAGAAAATTGTTATATGTGAACAAGGGAACCCAAGTCAGAGTAGATTAGGGACCTTTGGGTACAATCATTTTATATCAACAATGGTCCCTCACAACACGGATGGAAATAGAAATCAATATAGAAATCCAATGAGATCTATATGAGTCTGCCCATCCGGCAAGGAATCTTTAATATACCTTAAAATATAACAACCAGCCAATATTCAAGTGGGAACACGTACAACATAAAGGGGGGAAGAAGGCTCAGGCATTTACAAACGGTTGGGTATAAGTACATCATTTTCCAAGCAAATGCGTAAAGCAAAACCATAGCACATTACAATCAAGAAAACAATAATGATTGTGTCAAGTTGAACAAAGTCGTTGACGTTTCGATCCCATAGAACAAGGTACCGGGATAATCTTCATATTGTATGCCTGAGACTAATGCCTGTTGAGCTCTGGACGAAAAATAAAGAAAAAGAAAAAAGAGTAGAAATGAAATTAAATAAATGAGATGGGGTTTAATTAGGGGTGGTTCGAGCATGACAGGGGAGCCAGGCCGTGTGGGGGAAAGACCATGCTTCAGAAGGAGAAATTGGAGTAAATACGTAATGAGGGTATTTTCCATCACGTGTGTACAGTAGGCTATAGTGCGATGGGAGTGTAAGCCGAGGTAACTTGGTGCTATTTGTGCAAGGTGCACTTATTGGAACGATGGTGAACGGGAGTGTTGTGGCCCAGTTAAAGTGTGGGCCAAAATTTATTAGTGGTAGTGTGACTTATGAGAACACTCACTGTGTAGGCTGCTTACTAATCAAGTCAGAGATCCCATGTTCATAGTGGGCCCGGGATGAACTGAATCGGCAGGCACTGTAAAGAGAACCTTGAGGGATAGATGAAAAGGTTGTAGTTAGAGGTGCAACTGTCTAATAAGCTGCAAGAGCCATGTGAGCTTTTGGTGAGGTTCCTTACCCAAAGGAAGGTCCGGTAGACCCAGAAGCGGGTGGAACACCTTCGCAGTAAGTAACATTTCAGGTTAGCAGGTCCTGTAATATATAGGTAATAAACATGCATGGCAACAAATAATATTTGAAATAGTTCAGGTGCACGGAGATTGGAAGAATCCAGAAGGAATCGAAAGGTGATCTTAACGTCTAAGTGCTGCGGTCGGTCTGATGGAGGTGTCCGATAGCACGTGGGCAAGCAGGAAATCGCTCAGTCGGTGGATTTGTACCGGATCGGGGCTTCAATGTCATGTTGTGTGGTGGCTCGGGGTTTAAGGTGAGTGAAGCGTCCCACACGCTTGCAGGGTGACATCACAGAAGCATGTGTGTGTGATGATCAAGTTTGAAAGTGGATACGTGCAGTGGCCATATTGTAGAAAGAAAAGGAAAAAGAGGTGAATCAGTCTCCTTGGATAGTCGATTCAATTTGAATACTTTATTCGGTTTTTAAGCATAAAACCATAAAAGTACACAATAAAAACATTACAATCAAAAGATAGATTAAAACAGTCCAAGTTCATATGTGGATGCTCCTTCCCCAGGCAGATTCTCTATGACAATTGTGGTTTGATAGCGTGGAAACCATCTCTAAGGAGCGTGGCCTATATTGAGGTCCAAGAATCATTACTAATCATATGGCTTCAAGTCTCTTCCAGTTTCCTTCAATATAATCAATAACATTCATATTATACAATCAGGCTAGAAGATAATACATTTAATCTTGGGTTTCATATGTTAGGGCCTCAAGGAATACCAGTTTTTTTCTTCTTCCTAAGGCCATTCTAATAAATGCTATGACAGATACACAAATCTCACTATTTTCCAAAGCACATAAACAAATAAAAGCATCCTGATAATAAACATATTTACCAGTTTTAAAAAGTGAGCTAAAAAACCTTTAATAAGGTCCTTATAAAAACTGCAGAATAAGATAAAGTGCATTGTGCTTTGTCCTGAGTTGCCGTCGCATGGACATTTTGAAAGATTATTAGTCCATGCCCCACTTTTTGTAAAAGCAAACTGTAAATGCAGTATTCTTAATCATAATCTGGTAAAATACAACCAATGTTGTCTGTTCTTGACAAATGTCAAGTAATTTGGCTAACCCTCTTGTACATGGTTTAGCAAGTATCTGTCTACCGTGGGCCTTTTACTTTCATTAATATCTCTCTCTTTTTCACTCTATCCCCTGAATATAGTCCTATCATCTATTTTGGACTAAGTAAGGACTTTAACTGTATCATTGACTCCAATGGCAGTGTCATATTTTCTTAAATAGGTATCTAAGTAGGACAGCCATGTTTTTTTCTGCAAGGCATCTAGCCTGAGACAATCTAAGATTATTGTCTTTGCAAACTGTGTCCCTGTTTTGCTCCATATATTGTACCACAGAATAATGGGTCTAATATATAGATTGTCCTCTAGACAAGGAACTTCCACTTCCTTATGTGTTATATACATTGAACTTGATTTTGGGACGGCCAGTAATCGGGCTAGGAACAAGTACTCTAGTGTTTGCAGCTTGGCACAGTTTGTGTATCCCCATAGGGCAACACCATAACCAGCGCTAGGGAGTCATTTGCTTTTGTACAGTGTCAGCATTTCTCTGCTCGGTTTTTGGCCTATTTTGTTGGAAAACCTAAAAATTGATTCTATCACTCTTAAATATTTATTTTCAGATATATTTAATTGGCTTTTGCAGGACCTTGATGCAGTGAAATGGATTCCCAGGTATGTGAATATTTGTGTCTCCGTTAACCCCTCCCCCTATATGATGTATCCTCTTTTTTGCTCTTACTTTCCCAGCTACCATAGTAACAGTTTTCTTTAAGTTAACTTTCATACCTTTGTTATCCATAAATTTAACAAAATTATATATTAAGAGCTGCAGCCCATTGGCTAGTCTGGATAAGTGGACTGCATCGTCTGCATCTACTAAAATGGGGACAGGGCGAGATCCGACCAGGGGGACATCAGATTTAGATTTTTGTAGACATTCATCCTCCCCATTTATGTAGACTGAAAAAAGAAAGGGGGCAAGGATGCAATCCTGTCTAATACCTCGGGCGACCTTAAACTTAAAGCTTTCTGTGCATTCCCCATTTGGTCCGTATTGCACTTGCACAACACAATAAGGTAAGAGTACCATTGGGACAGGTAGTTAATAATTCCCCGAGGGACTCCCATATCTGCAAGTGTTACCCAAAGTTTGTTATGATTTACCAGGTCGAACGCACTGCTCAGATCTGCAAAACATAGGTGCACCTGTCCTGTCCTTATTACTGTATATTTACTCATTAACAAATGTAAGTTAACACATTGCTCTATTGTTCCAATATCACTCCTGAACCCATATTGTGTATCAATAAGTATGTGTTTTTCCTCCACCCATTGTTCTAGCCTACCCATCATGATGGCGGGATTTATCAAACCAGCCGAGAGAGAAGCCGGGCTGGATTTGAACTCGCTACTGGTCAGCCCTGATGATGTCCAAGTGTGGACGAAACGATTTAGCTGATTGATTTGTTACTATATTATGTGGATCCAACAATTTGAAAGGTTTTTTAAATAAACCACAGAGTTTGAACTTCATCCAAGACTATGAACCTTTTCTTTTTGCATGAAACCATTACTTGAATAATAGATTTGTGAACATTGTGAACCGATGCACTCCTTTCAGGATAGGTTATGAGGTTTAAAGGGTTACTTAAGTGGAGAGCACAAAAAGTGCTCGAGAACCACTAGCAGCCTGTAATTTACAGGCCCTGGGTACATGTAGTACCACTTTGCTAAGGATGTACAGGTAAATTAAATATGCCCATTGGGTGTAAGCCAATTTCACAATGTTTAAAGGAGAGCACACAAACACTTTAGCACTGGATAGCAGTGGTAAAGTGTGCAGTGTCCTAAAAGTCAACAAAAACAGGTTTAGAAAACAGGTAGAATGAAGTGATGACCCTGCTGAGAGGACCAAGTCCAACAATGGGCCATACTAACAGGATGAGAAGAACTGGGCCACAGCCTCACTTAGATGTTAAAGGAGCAGCCTCAACACACATACAAAGGCCTTCACACTAGCCTTTTGTGACCCCAGACCCTGTGGAGCCTGGGAAGGGAGGCAAGAAAGTCCAAAAACATCTGTGGGGGAAAACTCCAGATGTTTCTTTCACTTCAAAGCTGGCACCAGGTACAACAATAGGACCCTCAGACACACTCTTCAATAAATTCCTGGACCTGTGGACACTACAGAAGAAGGACTGTCCTGCTGTTAGAGGACTGCCTTGCTGCTTAAGGCCTGTCCTGCTCTTTGAGAAGGTAGGCTGGGACTGCTCCCTTCATCCGAGGCTGAGTGGCTCCAAGGGTCAGATGGCTGGCCTCATTTTCTGAGCTACAGGGACGGAACTAGCTCCAGGGGCCTCCCTGCAAATGCCTAGCTGACCTGCTGCACTGGACCTGCAACTCGGCCTGCCTGAGCCCTGCTGGCCTCTGCTGGAGTTAGTGTTTTCTTTCTTTTCCCATATTCAAGTACTTACCTTGTTTGCAGGCATCCTACTGGGAAGATCGATCTCACTGGAAACCTAAAGGGAGCAGGAGAAGGAGACTCCTGGTTCATATAAACCTTATTAGCCTATAGGAACACCCCCTCCCCCTTAAAGGGGCCTCATGGACTGTCTTAGAGATATTGATGACTAGCTGTTCCTACAAATTAGTTTGGGTTTTTTTGGGTGGAAAGAAATATTCTGGCTCTCATCGTACCCTTTTCCTATCCTTTCCAAATACTTCATGTAAAGTTTCAAAGAAGTAAAACATGCCTGAACAGTCATATTACTCGGTTCTGCAATGTTACACTTTGGAAGAGATTTGGAAGACGTTTTAGTGAGGACCATCTTGTAGATAGGACATTTTTGTAAGTTAAGATTTGAAATCATCTTCCTCAATCCAGATCATAATGTAGGGGTGGAACAGTCAAAACAAAAGTGAATTACCAGACCACAATGGACGTGAAGTAATACAGAGATGGGCTGTCTGGAGATAAAAGGAGGAACTTATGGGCATATGTATGAAAGGAAAAATTAGTCGCAAACGCTGCGAATCGCAAAAAACAGCGTTTGCGACTGATTTTTCGCTATTTCATATGTATGACACACTTCCACACAGAAAAATAAGAAATCGCTAAATTTGCGATTTCTTAGGCTGCGAAACATGAAAACAGCGAATTTCCTTGCGAATACTTAATTTGCGATTTCTTAGCTTAGCGAAAATCGCTAACAAGAAATCGCAAGCTAAGAAATCGCAAACACATGTATGAAAATTTCGCAAATTGCGATTTTACTAAATTCGCAATTTAAGAAATCGCTATTAACACCAATTGCTTGCAGGTGGTAAACTGGTGCAAGGTACATAAACCAGCCCACAATGCAACAAACACACCCACAATGGCTGCAATGTACGTGATAGCCAGGAGGCTGCGTATTCGGGCCCTTGCTCACAGGAGAATGAGACAGGAACGTATATTCAGGCTGCGCATCACCCTGTTCCAGAACACTGAAGAGGACATCTATGACAAGTACAGACTGCACCCACAGACCATAATGGACCTGATTGAGGAGCTTAAACCCCACTTGGAGCACCCTACACGCAGGACACAAACAATTCCCACACATGTGCAGGTCCTGTGCTCCCTGCACCTCCTGGCGTCAGGGAGTTTTCAATGGGTCATAGCGGAGGTTGGTGGGGTGTCACAGAGTGCACTTTCGCGCTTCTTCCATGCCTTCCTAGATGCAATGCTACAGAGGCTCTCACATCACATTTACTTCCCCACCACCCAACAGGCATTACAGCAAACGATACTGGACTTCTACCAGATTGCACGTTTCCCCCACGTCATTGGCTGCATTGACGGGATCCATGTGGCCATCACACCCCCAGCAGAAACTGAATATGTCTACAGGAATCGGAAATGCTACCATTCCCTCAACATACAGATTGTGTGCAACGCTAAGTATCACATCACAGACATCGTAGCCAAATACCCCGGCAGTACACATGACTCCTTCATCTTCAGACACAGTGGAATACACAGACGTCTGAGTGCTGGAGACTTTGGGGAGGGGTACCTGCTTGGTAAATACATTGCACACATCAATACATCCACTACATCACTTGAGGGGGGGGGGCATTGACTTACCTATTGTGTTTTTTTCCATGCAGGTGACAGTGCCTATGCAGTGCGTGACTTCATCCTGACCCCATACCTGTATCCTGCAAATGCAAGTGAGAGGAGCTACAACAGGGCACACAGATCTACACGCTGCGTCATTGAGCGAACCTTTGGAATCCTGAAGAGCCGCTTCCGGTGCCTGCATAAAAGTGGAGGCGCACTGCAATACAGCCCTGAGACCTGCTGTAAAATCGTGGCAAGCTGTGCAATGCTACATAACATGGCAATGAGGAAAGGCACCACAATTGATGTGACCGATACAGACACATCGGATGACGAGCGCCCTGCTCCCCCTGCCAGACCAGCACCAGGAGTTGGGGCAGCTGCTGGACGCCAGAGACGGACTGAGATCACACAAAACTACTTTTAGGTGAATATGGATGAAATGAGACAACAAAGCCTGATGATGTGTCAAGTGTTTACTCACACTTCACATGCAAGAAATAGTAATTGTCCCCAGCACATGTTGTACACACAGTGCAGAGAAGGCACAAGTGATAGGGCAAACAGCCTTTTCGGGTTAATGCACCCGTGCTGCAGGCAGTGTCCCCGCAGATGATCACCTCCGTCGCTGCCGTCGAGGGTGAGTGCCCCCCATGGTGCTCCCTTGGCCTGCTACCTGTCTGCCACTGCGGCGTCTTTCACCTGGCAAGGTTGGAGTGATGCTGCTGCGACTTGATGTGTCCTCACTCTCAGCAGAGGCCATTAGTGCGCTGCCACCAGCATTGGCTGTCTGCAGCTGTTCCACAGCAGTGGTTACCTGCGCAAGCCCTTGTGCAATGTCCTGGCAGCAATGTGCCATGTCCACCTGCATTGTTACGCTTCTGCGTGTGAGTGCGCTGGTGGTGGTGCAGAGGCGGTTGACTGCCATTGTATAATTGTGTAGGCGTGCATTGGCACGTCGTCCAGCCCTGTCATTGGCAGCTTGGGTGTCCCTCAAAGTGGCACAGAGCTCATGTATTGCCGCTACCATGTTCCTATTGTCCTGATGTATGCGGCATAGCTGGCGATTTATTGACCGCATTGCCTTGCTTTGCAGGCGCTGTTCCTGCAGCATGCACTGTTCCAAGCCGGAGAACACGGACCCTTCTCCTTCTGTTGCAGTGCTGCTCCTGGGCCTTGATCTGGATGTGGCCTGTGCCCTTTGCCTTGATGTTTGTGCGTCATGACAGGGCATTTCTGTCACACCCTGACTCCCCTCTCTCCTGTCGGTGTCATCGCCTGTTGCTGGGAATTCCTCGTCAAATGGAGGCAGTGGGGGCACATGTGCGCGCTTCCTGCGCTGAATTGGCTGCTGGTCTGTGTCATCGCTGGAGTCCGCAGGGTCTGCAGGCTCCTCTCCCTCTGCGCTGTCTTCTTGTGGCATGCCATGTGCTGTGGATGTAAAGGGGACTACATGAGTTTGTGTTACTGTCTGCATGTGGCACTCAATAAAGTTACAATTCTTTGACGGCTAACCTCTGACACATTTTCATTCAATGATCCCCAAAACACATATGTTGCATTTAATTTTGATGGTGTCATGGACACACAGTCAGACACAGTACTACGAGTCCCATGATGCATTGCTGTGTGGGCTGTAAGACCTGGCCTGGATTGACATTTTGGGAGTTTACTATGCGCATTTGGGGGAGTGTGCAAGGTATGGGGAGGAGTGCAGGTTGATTTTGCATGCATCTTACCTTGTCTGCTGGATGAGGGGTCAGAGCTGTCTATTGCAGCCACACCACCAACGCTCTCAGGCAGGAGGGTAGACTCCACAAGCTCCTCATGGGGGGTTGGCTGCTCTGCAGTGGATGGTCCTCCTCCAGTCTGATTGGCATCCTTGAGTCTGGCTGCCACCCTCTCCTTGGACCTCTGGCGCATATCGTACCACCGCTTGCGCAGCTCCTCGATGGTTTGTGTGGTGACTCCAACAGCATTCACCTTGCTCTGTATTTCGAGCCAGATTTTCCTCTTCCTGGCCTCTGGGACTTTGAGTGCCTTCTTCCCAAAGAGGAGCTCATGGCTGCAGACCATCTCCTCAATGAGGACCTCCTGCTCCTTTTCAGAAAACTTGTGTTTTCGCTTTCTTTTCTCAGCATCCTTGCCCTGCTGTTGTTGTTTGGGATCCATTGCTGGTTGCTGTCTCCAGGAAAGCCTCCTCACACTCCACAAGCAGCCTCTGGGTGTGGCTCAGGTGAGCAGGTGCAGGCAATCACTCCAGTTTCCTGTTTGTGATGTCATCAGCCTGCACCAGGCTTGCAGATTGCCGTTTTTGCGATTTCTTAATTTGCGAATTTCGCTATTAAGAAATCGCAAAACGGGATTCTGCGATTTATTTGCGACTTTTAAGTAATCGCAAATGATTAGCGATTTATATTTTACATCCCGTTTAGCGAATCTGAATTTGCGAATCGCAAAAGATCGCAAATTAGGATTCGCTAGAGGGGAGTTTGATACATGTGCCCCAGAGTCATCAAAAGCCTGGAACATTAGTGTAAGCGTTTCATATTATGTTCAACTTTTGGAAACGATATAAGCTTCTTGTCATCTTTAGTATTTGGTAGTTGAGGTCCTAAGCTGGTTAAATAGTGTTTAGTTCATGACTGTGTCCTATGTAAGGAATGAGTAATCGGAGAACCCCATGTGTACGTTTTTGCAGTGGTTCATTTTATCTTTTACCGATGAGTTCATCAGTGGCTTAATCTATGGAAAGGGAAGAGATGTCAGATGTTTCTGATGAAGATAATGTAATTCTCATTATGTGTGTTAGAGCTGAGTGCTGAATATTGTATTTCTGACCTGGATGCCAAGAGTATGTGCTGATACCACAGCTTGAATGACTGGGTCAAGCTAATCTTATATCAATGACAACATAGCCATTGTTGCTGATCCTGTCTGATGGTTAACGTCTGCCATGTTGCTTTTTCAGTAGGCAGAGGATGAGAAAGGTCACAAAAGTACAGATGGCTGTATGTTTTGTAGAGCTGTCTTGTTCATATACCATACAATTAAATGCACCCTAATGAGAATTCAGTAGGAGCATTTGATTTGTGTGGAAACTACTAAAATCTCTGGAACGCCCAGAAATACGAAGCTGCAGGATAAAAATGAATGAATTCACAAAATTTTAAAACACTGAATAAATATAAAACACCACTTTTTATATTCAAGATTTTAGCATATTTTAATAAATGAACTTCTATTGATTTTTGCAACCAATTTCTGCAAGGGTGAAATTGTCTGCTATGCCTGACACGCTGAACCATCATAAAATATAGTCTGGTGCACTGTAACATGATTGTAGAATTGAAAATGCAATTTTCACACCTCCTGTCTAAGTTAGCTGCTATAATGCATGGCTTGTCTGTTGTTTGCAACATAAATAAAGATTTAAATTTAGGGATATTGTAGAGTACATACGTTCACCTTAAACGGTTTTTGTTGCTATGAATCCATCATACCGCATTACTTACTACTATAGTCTAAACAACGGCTAAGATTGTTGGTGAACTGGCACATTCCTAAATTGATATACTCCCAATACATTCCAATCAATCTAATTTATTTTAGATTAGTTTCTTAGGCTGTCACTTGTCATGCTTGCCAAAGGGTAATATATCATCAGATGCAACACGTGAACCAAAGGGAATGTATACCACAACCTCGCATAGAGAAACCCATGTGTTCCATCCCTCGTGAAGAATTAAGCCACCTAGTGTGAAGAGCTAATGCCTCTCCTCAGTTTAGGGTGAAAAGCACATTGAGGTCTCATTTAATGTGTGTAAGGCACTCTGTACAGGCATGAAGACTGCCCTATCAAGCACCATGATGCATTTTGAGTTCTGCCTGTCATTAAAGGGGAACAGAGGACCAACAATGTTATAGTTTGTGATGTATTTTCTTCAGACTGAAATAGGATACTCCAATGTATGAGAGGAATATGATGAATACAGATATTGATTTCCATTTTTCGATCAATCTCAAAAGGGTTCATGTCACCGGTACACGCCCACTATATTGCATGTATGATATTGTTTCACAGCTTTATCCAAGATACATGAAAACAATATTTGAAAGGACTTGCAGATGATGTAAATGAAAAATACCCATGACATATTTACCACAACAATGTGGTGGGAGGCGATCTACTGGATGCGATGTAGTTGTAGATCAATGTAGAGTATGTAGTGTCATACAATAGTGCCATTCTGTGTCCAACCACACACTGCTGCACACTATTTTACAAAACACCTACACACTGTGCAATGTCAATCAGTTATTTATAAAAACCTTTTAAATCTGATGTAAATTAAATAAACAACCAATTGACATTTAGGATTTTAAAACAATATATAAAAGATTAACTTCATTCTTAACCCCTTCGCCGTGGGGGTAATTCCCCTGCGGCGTGGGGGGGCGGCGGCGCTGTGCTCGTGACGAGCCCAGCTCGTCATGAGGCACAGTGGAGCTGTGCTCATGACGAGCTGAGTTCGTCACGACTCCGCCCACTGATTGATTCTCCCGCACAGGTAGGGAATCATTCCTGCGTGGGCGGAGCACGACCGTTATGATGAGCCCAGCTCGTCATGAGCACAGCTCCACTGTGCCTCATGACGAGCTGGGCTGGTCATGAGCACACAACGGGTTAATAAGAAGTAGATGGCAGATGTCAAATGCGCTGGAGGGTTTGGGCCTTCACAGTAAAATATAAGATGCCTCAAATGTTTTAAATAATTTCCTCAAAAACACCATTATATATCTATATATCTATATCTATCTATATATATATTCACTTAAAAAACCATAGATTTCACACAGGTTATAGTTAGGTGGACATTTCACTCGTAAAAAAACAATGAAATTCCCCTGTTATAGTTAGTTCAGATAACTATAACTCGCGCGCCCGCAATCCACTGCTCATGACGTCACATATTACATCACTCATGACATGGTCAATGGCATCACTCATTACATCACTGATGACATCATCCTTGTGATAGAGTGGCGGTCGCGCGAGTTATAGTTATCTGAACTAACTATAACGGGGGAATTTAATTGGTTTTTTACGAGTGAAATGTCCACCTAACTATAACCTGTGTGAAACCTATGGTTTTTTAAGTGAATTTGCAAGGTTTTTTTAAATGCTAATGCCTAACTATAACGTGTGTGAAACCTAAGGTTTTTTAAGTGAATTTGTACGGTTTTTTAAATGCTAAGTTATGTATTTATTAATATATTATTTTTTTTTAAGGTTTTTCACCGTGCGCGCGTATAGATATTTATATGCTTTTAAATGCTATTTTCTCAGGAAATACTGAACAGATTGACACAGACCTGCAAAAGGCACTTCCCTGACCCGAGGACTACCTCTCTGCCAAGTTTCAAGTAATTCTGTTCAGCCGTTCGGGCTGTACCTTCGACTAAAGGTCCTATGGAAAAATGCATGGGGAAAACGCGTTTTGGGACCCCCCTTTTTTCTCTGCCCCCGCTTGACGAATCACCCCGAGACTTTCAGGGTAGGAGCTGAGCGGAGCGCCCCATTAGTTTTGAAAATTTCGCGAAGATTCGTCAACCGGCGCCAAAGTTATTCAAAATAGAATTTGGAGATTTCCTATGGAAACACGGTCCTAACTATAACTATCTACTGGCGACCGCCAGTAGAAAATATATATATATATATATATATATATATATATATATATATATATATATATATATATATATATATATATATATATATATATACATATATATGTATGTATGTATGTATGTATGTATATGTATATATATGTATGTATGTATGTATATATAGATCACTGAAAAAAACATAGGTTTCAGACATGTTATAGTTAGGAATTAGCATTTAAAAAACCTTAGAAATTCACTGAAAAAAAACATAGGTTTTAGGGGTGATATAGTTAGCTGGACTTTTCACTCGTACAAAAACATTAAAGTTCCTCCATTATAGTTAGTTCAGCTAAATATAACTTGCGCGCCCGCAATCCACTGCTGATGACATCACATATTACATCTACTAGATGATGTCATCAGTGATGGCATCAGTGATGTCATTTGAGATGTCATCAGTGATGTCACTGACCATGTCATGAATGATTTAATATGTGATATCATCAGCAGTGGATTGAGGGCGCGTGAGTTATAGTTAGCTGAACTAACTATAACAGAGGAATTTCAATGGTTTTGTTCGAGTGAAATGTCCAGCTAACTATAACACCCCTAAAACCTATGGTTTTTTCAGTGAATTTCAAAGGTTTTAAAAATGCTTATTCCTAACTATAACATGTCTGAAACCTATGGTATTTTTCAGTGAATTTCAAAGGTTTTTTAAATGCTAATTCTTAAATATAACATGTCTGAAACTTATGGTTTTTTCAGTGAATTTCAAAGCTTTTTTAAATGATATTTTTAAAATGTATTTCTTGTTCTAATTTTTTTATATTCTTTAACTACATTTTTTTAATCTACTTATTTTTTATTTTAGTTTTTTAAATTACACTACACATATTTAAAAAAATATTTTAAAAAAATATATATATATATTTTTTTATTATTTTATTTTCTTTTAAATATAATTATATTATTTTTTTTTTCTTGGAGTCGCGCATCCTACGTGTAGAAGTCGTGGACCAAACGCGCTGGAGTCGCGCACCCTGCAGGTTAGTAGTTGTGTATCCATCTCGTGCACACCAGGCGGCCGCGCTGAGAGACGCGCTGGATGCGCGACTCCTAATTTTACCTTTAAAAAAAAATAGACCCTATCACTAATTTTTATTATCCCCGGGGACCCCATCCCCGGGGCTTATGAAAAACATTGGGGACCGTGGGGGGAGCCCCAACACCCCTATGGTCCCAGCCGGCTTTCCGCGTCCTTCGGGAGCCGGCATTGCTTTTCCACATGGGGAGCTGCTGACATGCAGCTCCCCGTGTGGAAAACCAATTCGGTTTGGATTTTGAAAGAGAGAGCAGGTTTCCCTGCTGTCTCTTTCAAAATCCAAACCAAGTTTGCTATGGTAGGGCAGGAGACTCCCACCCTCTCATAGCAAACAACAGTGTCCTGGGGTGGGCATCCCAGGACACTGCAAGAGCCGGCCCTGGGGGGTGGCGTTCCCAGGGCCCTTGAGGGCTCCAGGAGGGGAACCACGCAGCCCTCTCCCTCAATACATAAAGCCCCAGGGGATGGTGGTCCCCGGGCTTGGGGGGTCCGTTGAGCCCACCCCACAAATTATACTGGGAGGGGCTTTTGAGAGAAATTTAATAATTTTGCCCCCGGGATTTGCCCCCCCGGGGGCAAATTATAAAAAAGCTCTGTTTTATTTATAAATTTCTTTACGGCAGGATTCGCGCACCCTGCGCGCACTTTGCTGTTTAAAAGAAAAACAAATTGGGGGGGCCCTGGGAGACCTTCTGGGACCCCCTAAGAAGGCCTAGAGGGTCAGGGTATTGCTACCCTGTCCCCTTGATACGTTTTGCACACTTATGCCACAGACTTCTTCAGCCTCGCTTCTACCGAGGCACAAAATGGCTTCCAACAGTTCCTGGTTTTGAATGTTGACAACCACGTGACAGCCAATTAGCATTCAGCACGTGATCGGGAGGGTGCGCTCAGGGTGCGCTCAGGGTGCGCAGATCCAGCGTGGCCATAGATATATACGTACTTTCAACTGTAATTTTCTCAGGAACTACTGAACAAATTTACACCATTTAAGCAAAAGGCATGAGTCTGAACTGAGGACTACCTCTTTGCCAAATTTAGTGTAATTCCGTTCAGCAGTACGGGCTGTAGCTGCAGCTAAAGGCCCTATGGGAAATTGCATGGGGAAAACACGTCTTGGGACCCCCTTTTTTCTCGGCCCCCGCTACATGAATCATCCTGAGACTTTCAGGATAGGAGCGGACTGGAGCTGGCCAAAAGTTTTGAAAATTTTGCGAAGATTCATCAATCGGCGCCAAAGTTATTGGGAATAGAATGTTGCGGATTTCCTGTGAAAAATAGGTCCTAACTATAACTACCTACTGGCGACCGCCAGTGTGTAATATATATATTAGGCAGCAATTGGATCTGATCTTAACATCTTGGAGTCTGCACCAACGCCTTTTAAACCTAAGTCTGTGTTTACACCGCTCATGCCAAAGGATGGTATCGACATTTTTGCAGAAAGGGTGATAAAGGACCTCAAGGATTTGGCAATAAAGAGCAGCAGTGAGTTTATCAAAACGAAACACAGTGTCAGAATTGGATACGCTAACGTGATGAAAAAAATTAAAGAAAGAACTGACATTGTAGTACGTTGTTCTGACAAAGGAGGGAATGTAGTCCTTTGGCCTATTGATATGTACAACAAGGAGGCACTAAGTCAGTTACAAGATAGAGAATGCTACAACCGCATCTCTGCTACAGGCATTATCAGCGTGAAAGAAAAATACCACAAGTGCCTATATGAATGGAGATGTGGTGGTCTCATCTCAAAAGCTGAATTTGACTTCCTGAAAAATGACTATCCCATCACGCCCCAATTGTATCTACTCCCGAAGATACACAAAAATGCTCAAACTCCTCCTGGCAGGCCTATTATATCTGCAATTGGCAGCCTATTTGAAAACACCAGCAGATTTGTGGACTATTTCCTGCAACCTTTCGTCAAGGAACTTCCCGCGTACATCAGGGACACTGGCGATTTCTTGACCAAAATCTACGATCTATCATGGCATGATGACTTTGTCTTTTTGACCCTCGATTTACAAAGCCTGTATACGAGTATCAGACATAAAGATGGCCTAAATGCACTCAAACATTATTTAGGCACCAGACCCATACAGTTACACCATCACACAATCATGTTGTTACATATGACCGAGTGGTGTCTGGATAATAACATCTTCATGTTCGACAGGCTACTGTACAAGCAAACACAGGGGACTGCCATGGGCACCTGCTTCGCCCCCAGCTATGCTAATTTGCATATGGGCTGGTGGGAGGAGCAGGTACTCATGAAGAGACATGCGAGCCATTTTACCAACAATGTCGTTCTGTATAAAAGATATATAGATGACGTTTTCATCCTATGGCGGGGCACTGAACAAAGTGCAATTGATTTTGTGTCTGACATTAATGACAATTCTCTTAACCTCAAGTTTACATGTGCCACCAGTAAAAAATCTATTGTCTTTCTAGATCTAGAATTGTACATAGAAAACCAAAAAATACAATCTAGGACGTTTAGGAAACCAACGTCTGGCAATGCTATCCTTCATGCCGATAGTTTCCATCCTCGCAATCTCATAGAGAGCATCCCCTATGCGGAATGCTTGAGGATGAAACGAAATTGCAGCACCCAAGACAGTCTCAAGACATCCATAGACAGTCTTTTCACATGGCTAAATAATAGGGGTTACAACACCAAAACACTTAGATCAGCGAAACAAAAATGTGAGAAATTTAAACGGGAAGAACTTATTTTCAAAGACAGCAAACAACAAACACAGAAGACAATAGACAATACACCCAGAATCATTACAGGTTACAACACTTACCACATGAATTTAAGGAAGATCCTTTACAGACACTGGCACTTAGTACGGAATGACCCCACCATAGGACCAACCTGCACTAAATTCCCCCAGTTGGCGTTTAGAAAAGCCAAGAGCATGCAACAAGAATTGGTAAACAACGCACCCGTACACACCAAGGGGGGAACTTGGCTCAGACCCCAGAGGGGTTTTCAGAAGTGTTCTAAATGCAAAGCCTGCAAACATGGTGTGAACACAAAAACCATCTCTCTTCCCTTAGAAAAACCCCTTTTGAAATCCGAGGAAGTTTTTCTTGCAAAACTGATTTCGCAGTATATGTCCTCCGCTGTACCTGCAACAAATTGTATGTAGGGAGTACGATACATCCTGTACATGTCCGGATATTACAACATCTCAGGGCCATCACAAATGATGACCCAACCTATCCGGTAGCGAGACATATCAACCTACACCATGAGGGCAGAATAGATGAAATATCCTATTTTGTTATTGACAGCATTGCAAAAAACATAAGGGGAGGAAACAGACAATTAAGTCTGAGACGACTGGAATCGAAATACATTATACTTCTGGACAGCAAGATCCCCAATGGGATGAATGCTGACGAAACACTTAATGTACATCTTTAAAAATTAGGAAATGCCTATTGTGTACGTATCCCGCTCTTGAACTCCGATCCGTAACATGTGGTTCTTTCTCTTTTTCACAATAGTTCAATTATTCATGGCACATACACCTTCACTACATATTTTTTATTTTCAACACTTTGCTTGTCTGCCCACTTGGGCTCTACCAATAAGCATCAAATCAGTTTGACACATTGTATTTCACACAATAGTGCATTATAATAATTTCAGTATTTTATGTAAAAGACAAATCAATACATGGTGTTTTTCTTGCTAAAATGCAGTAACATATATTTTTCCTAATACAGGTTAAATGCGAAGTGTATTTTATTTACTATTGCATTTTTTGTCATATGGTTTAGACATACCTGATATTTTCTTTATGTCTATGTACAAAGTTGCTGCGGCAACCATGGTGGAATGTGCCTCATTCTAGTGATAAAAACAAACACTGTAGAGGGACCAGATGTAGTGAAGAAGACGGTTTATCCGTCGAAACGCGTCTGGGCGTCCTTGTGAAATAAAATATTTCTTTGATTTATCATCCCACGGAGTCAGCGCCTGGCCTTGTATGTTGAATTCAGGATTTGTTTAATATATATATATATATATATATATATATATATATATATATATATTATCTACTGGCGGACCGAGTTCCCATAGGAAATCTGAAAATTCTATTTTGAATAACTTTGGCGCTGGTTGACTTATCTTCTTGAAATTTTCAAAACTAATGGGGCGCTCCACTCAGCTCCTACCCTGAAGGTCTCGGGGTGATTCGTCAAGCGGGGGCTGAGAAAAAAGGGGGGTCCCAAAACGCGTTTTCCCCATGCCTTTTCCCATAGGACCTTTAGTCGAAGGTACAGCCCGAGAGGCTGAACAGAATTACTTGAAATTTGGCAAATAGGTAGTCCTCAGGTCAGGCATGTGCCTTTTGCTTAAATGGTGTAAATCCGTTCAGTGGTTCCCGAGAAAATCAAAAGTAAAATCACATATATATCTGGGCGGAGCCTAACCACACATCTCATCGTGAGATCTGATTGGCTGTCAGCACTTCATCCAAAAAGTGTTGGCAGCCATCTTGGGACCAATATACATGATAGCACCTCATTAAAAAGCATTGCAGTTAATAGAAGGTTTTAAGACTTTAGTTACATTATAAATCATTTGTTGATGGTACCATACTCATTTTAGGAATTGTGGTGTGTTCTAAAGTGATTTTACCATGTGAAAAAGCCTTCTCCTGTGATATCATGAATCATGTTTGAGAGAAAACTATTTTCTCATGCTTTTTCCACAGAGGTTTGGAAGGTGATCTATAAGCTAACTGAGAGCATATTTTCTGTAAATTCACATTATCTTTCTCAGTCATGTGAGAATGAAGTCTGACATTCTCAGTAAAACATGTACATCCAACAAGGGCAGAGGCTGTCAGTTGATTCCTTTGTGTTCTACTGCAGCTTCCCAGACTGTTCTAAAGAGCAACTAGAGCGCTAACAGTCCTACTTATGACAAACGTATGGCACACCTGAAGCAATCTTGGTTGGAATAAAGTGGTAATTCTGAAAACATTTAATTTAAAAAGGAACAAAATGAGGGGGTTCATTTTGCCATAGAAAGTATGATTAGTGCTGCAGAAAGAAAATTTAGGGCACATTTTGAGTGACTTCTCAAATCCTCTTCTATTTCATAAAAAAATTCTGACATGCAGACTGAAACATGCACTTTCAACACCAGCAGCAGACTACCCTGGTGAGCAGTAGCTTTACTACAGTGATCTAATAAGCAACTAGAGGGCTAACATTCTGAATTTATGGGAAATTTGTGACACATCTGAATGCCTTCTTGATGGAATCAAAGTAAAAAACTGAAAGTATTTCCTACTGAGGAGACTGTAGTAAATGAGGAAATTAGGAAACATCATAACAAATAAGTCTCCCAAAATGGCCACCAGAGACAAAAGAGCCCAAATGTAGCCCAAATATCACCCAGATGTAGCCCAAGTATAGCCCAATGACAGAATGTCCCAGAGTGTTCTAACGAACAACTAGAGCGCTAACAGTCTTACTTATGACAAAAGTATGGCACACCTGAAGCCATCTTGAATGGAATAAAGTGGTAACACTTAAAACATTTAATTTACAAAGGAACACAATGAGGTGATTCATTTTGCCATAGAAATTATGATTAGTGCTGCAGAAAGAAAAATTAGGTCACATTTTGACTTCTCAAATCCTCTTCTATGTCATAAAAAAATTCTGACATGCAGACTGAAACATGCACTTTGAATACCAGCAGCAGACTTCCCTGGTGAGCAGTAGCTTTACTACAGTGATCTAATGAGCAACTAGAGTGCTAACATTCAGAATGTATGGCAAATGTGTGACACATCTGAATGCCTTCTTGATGGAACCAAGTAAAAAACTGAAAGTATTTCTTACTGAGGAGACTGCAGTAAATGAGGAAATTAGGAAACTTCATAACAAATAAATCTCCCAAGATGGCCACCAGAGACAAAAGAGACCAAATGTAGCCCAAATGTCACCCAGATGTAGACCAAGTATAGCCCAATGACAGAATGTCCCAGAGTGTTCTAACGAACAACTAGAGCGCTAACAGTCTTACTTATGACAAAAGTATGGTGCACCTGAAGCCATCTTGATTGGAATAAAGTGGTAACACTTAAAACATTTAATTTACAAAGGAACAAAATGAGGGGGTTCATTTTGCCATAGAAATTATGATTAGTTCTGCAGAAAGAAAAATTAAGGCACATTTTGACTTCTCAAATCCTCTTCTATTTCATAAACAAATTCTGACATGCAGACTGAAACATGCACTTTGAATACCAGCAGCAGACTTCCCTGGTGAGCAGTAGTTTTACTACAGTGATCTAATGAGCAACTAGAGTGCTAACATTCAGAATTTATGGCAAATGTGTGACACATCTGAATGCCTTCTTGATGGAACCAAAATTAAAAACTGAAAGTATTCCCACTGAGGAGACTGCAGTAAATGAGGAAATTAGGAAACTTCATAACAAATAAATCTCCCAAGATGGCCACCAGAGACAAAAGAGCCCAAATGTAGCCCAAATATCACCCAGATCGAGCCCAAGTATAGCCTAATGACAGAATGTCCCAGAGTGTTCTTAAGAACAACTAGAGCGCTTACTGTCTTACTTATGACAAAAGAATGGCACACCTGAAGCCATCTTGATTGGAATAAACTGGTAACACTTAAAACATTTAATTTAAAAAGGAACACAATGAGGGGGTTCATTTTGCCATAGAAATTATGATTAGTGCTGAAGAAAGAAAAATTAGGGCACATTTTGAGTGACTTCTCAAATCCTCTTCTATTTCATTAAAAAATTCTGATATGCAGACTGAAACATGCACTTTTAATACCAGCAGCAGACTTCCTTGGTGAGCAGTAGCTTTACTACAGTGATCTAATGAGCAACTAGAGTGCTAACATTCAGAATTTATGGCAAATGTGTGACATATCTGAATACCTTCTTGATGGAATCAAAGTACAAAACTGAAAGCATTTCCTACTGAGGAGACTGCAGTAAATGAGGAAATTAGGAAACTTCATAACAAATAAATCTCCCAAGATGGCCACCAGACACAAAAGAGCCTAAATGCAGCACAAATATCACCCAGATGTAGCCCACATGTAGCCCAATGACAGAAGTGTGCAAAACACTTATTTTTTGTGTATTTGCAGTTTTAAATAGTGCAGACTTGTCAGGTATTGGAATGCTTTACATGAGCATTGGTTACATCACACAAGATCAAATTCATTTTGATTATAGACATGGGGAGATTAAGTGATTTGACCACAATCACAGAATGTTGAGCTGCAGCAGAAACTCCAACCTGGTTCCCCAGTTGCAAAGTCTGCAGCTCTGGAAGTAACACCACATCTTCTCGCCAAGGTGCAACATTTAATCAAGTGGTCAACTGGATAAAAAAACATAAAGATTACAAATAATTTAAAAGTTCTTTGTCACTATTTGAAAACTCAGAAAATATGTCCTCATTTTAGTTTTTTAGAGCACTAACCATAGTTTTGATGCAAATAAGACCCTCTCATATATGTAATTTCTAAAGGAAATACTCTAGGTATTACAGTTTTGATTACATCAAGATGACGTTAGGCGTTCCACACTTTTGTAATAAATATAGAATGTTAGCAATCTAGTTGTTCATTGGGATACTGTTGAGAGGCAGAGGCCAGGGGCACGGACTCTGAAAATTGAAGGCAGGTAGGAGAGTGCAGAGGCAACAATTTGACCACACTGGGCAGGCAGGAAGGGCAGTGGCAGCACAACAGACTATGGAGGGCAGTGGAAAGGGGGGCAGGGGCAACAAACCAACAATACAGGACTGGCAAGAGAGGCTGTGGCAATATAATAGGCCATTGTGGGCAGAAGGAAGAGGCAGTGGTAGTACAACCATACATGCTAACAGACCCGTTTCAGCCAGGAAACGTCCAATCTTTTTAAGCTCAAATGGGCTTTATTTGATCTGTCTCCTGTCTACAATCTCCTCTTTTTCAATGTAACTCAAAGGGTAAAATCAATAACCCAGTTTTTTTCTCAAAATCTCCCTCTTACCAAGTTCAAAATGTTCGCAAGTATGGTACATTGAATCATGGTAGGCAGGAGGAATTGGGGTAGGCACATGGACTCGGATAACAGAGGAAAGGAGGGACATGGAGAGGTGCACCAAACTGACCCTACAGGGCAGGCATCAGGGTTTGCAGCAGCACAATACACCACACAGCGCATGCGGGACGGGAGTGCAGCACAACAATCCATAGAAAGCAATAGGGAGGGGACAGGACCATGCACATGGACAACAGAGAACAGATGGGAAAGAGGCAATGGTAGCTAGCTGACCATAATGGACAGACAGGAGAGAAAGCTGCAGCATAACAGACCATAAAGGGCAGGAGGGACGGATCAGGGGCATTACAATGGAACAGACAAGCCAGGAGGGAGGGAATAGGGGGTCTGCACATGGAAACAGAGGGCTGGGGGCAATGTGGCAGGGCAGGAGCAGCAAGATGACCATGGAAGTCAGGCAGGATGGGCACTAGAAACAAGACACACCATGTAGAGCAACAATGAGACTATGGTGGCATAAACACAGACCATGGAGGGAAGGTGGGAGGGGGTCAGGGGCAGCTAGCTGACCACACAGGGAAGGTAGGAGGGGCCATGGCAGCACAGAAGACCATGCATGGCAATCGGGAGGGTTAGTGGCTGCACAATGGCTATGATGGGCAAGAAGGAGGGTGCAGGGGCATGCACAAAGGACCATGGAGGATAGAAGGGAGGGTCAGGACCTGGGCACAGACAAGAGAGTTCAGGGGAAGGGGCCTCACAACAGACCGCGCGGGGCAGGCAGGAGGAGCAGTTGCAGCACAACAGATCAGGGAGTGCAGAAGGGTGTGGCAGTAAAATGGACCATGGAGGACAGGAAGAAGGGGATAGGGGCATGGCATGTGGACAGGCAGGGTGGAGGTGGCAGGGACAGGTTACAGTCATCTGACAATGCTAGGCAGGTGGGAGGGGAGTGGCAGCTCAACACAACACTCAGAGTAGATAGGAGTGGGAGGTCCATGGAACATAGTGGGCAAAAAGGATGGAGCAGGGGCATGCACAAAGACATCGGAGGGCAGGGGGGAGGAGAATAGGGGCAGCAAGCTAAGCACAGAGGCTAAGCAGGAGGTCAATTATGGGCCATAGAATTGGGCAATGGAGGGCAGAAGGAGTGGACTGGTACATCATGCTAAATGGAGGGCAGTGGCAGCACATCAGATCATGCATGGCAGGAGGGAGGAGGCTAGTCCATGGATTCAGACAACAGAGTATAGGGAGGAGGTGGATGGGGCAGCAAGCTAACTGTTCAGAGAAGGTGGGTATTAGGAACTTTATTGTTTTTAAAATGTTTGTCTGTGCGAACTACTTAAAATATGAACAAGTATGCAGCATAATCTCACTTTTATTCAGGAAGAAGAGGACGTTTTGACTGTGACTCCGGGCTCACTTGGCAGAAACACCCCCTGACCCTCCACCCCCATCGCAAAATGTAATGCCCGTGAAAAGGGTAGGTGGACGCAGTGTTATATAGAACATAGTCCTGAGAGCACGATTGAAAATGAAAACTAGAGGTAGTATATGGTATAAACTATGCACGAAAAAGTGTGATAGAAGATGAACCGGGCGTGAAATATAATATGCAATACATTGTGCGCAATGACAGATTCATTGGAGAGCGCGAGATAGCACAGGCACTAGCGCGTGCTATGCGATATGCGCCTTGGAGTGTAATATGCACAGGGCAGTGTTGTGTAACATAAATAGTCTCTAAAGTTGAAATATAAAATATGTGCTGGGGAGTGTAACGTTGCATATGCACTGTGACAAAGATATGGATCCCAGATTGTAATATGTATGGTATAGCGCTGTGCGTTATAACATACACATCGAGGAAGGCACGTTAGATGGAGCAATATAACCCGTGCGAAGGCAAGTGTGGCATGACATATTCACGGGGTGGTGTTACAGTGCACATGGGCTAGAGAGTGTCATAGCATACGCACTAGCTGGTGGAATACAACACAGAGGTGTGAGGCAATCGGCGGGCACTGGTGGGTGTAACACAGCATTGGGCTCAGCCAGGAGCACGCTGTGACTCTCAAGTGAGGTTCGTCTCCTTTCCAGAGAGTAAAATAAAAAGTATTACACATCCGGCGGTGGATGTGTTTTTTATTAACCGTGCGTGTATATTAAATGTGCCTGTCAATAGCTACCCATGTTTGTATAAATAAATGACAAGGGTGTCTACTTGGAGAGTACCCACCGGCGGGGGCGCCGGGATTAGGCACGGTAGGGCGTCAGACACGTCAGAGCTCCACTAGTGGTGTAAATACATTCCATGTGGATTCATTCTATGCATAGTCGCCTTTTAATAAATATCACGCAAATCGTCATGGTGATAGGTACATACGGTTTGTCCAGCATGTCCTAGGTGTTTCTATAAATATATATATTTTTAAAATAATAAAAAACAAAGGCCGGCCCCGGGGGATGGGGTCCCCGGAGCCATAAGTGGCCTGAGGAGGGGGGAAACGCAGCCCCCTCTTAAAGAATTTAAATAAAAAAAAGGCCATGACCCGGGGGTTGGAGTCCCCGGGGCCGATTAAGGCCCTGGGAGGGCCACATTTATTTTTTTCAACAAAAAAAAATTAGGGTGCAGGCCCTGGGGGATGGGGTCCCCAGGGCCAGTAAATTAGAAAAAGAAGGGGGCCACACAGCCCTCCTTCTTAAAAAAATAAAATAAATAAAAGACCGGCATCGCGCTGGAGGCCACGCCCCCTCCTTGCAGCACTCTGCAAACGCGTCCCCTGGCCAGTTGTAAGTTGGGGAATTAATTCCCCTTCAATACTGAGGGTCCCTGAGGGCCAACTAGCCCAACAGGTATCTCCAGTGTGCGCCAGGGAGCTGCGTTGCAGACAGGTGTTCTGAGGCCACGCCCCTTTTTACACCTCTATGCAACGCAGCTCTGTGGCTCTTACTGGACGTACCTAGTGGGCTATTTTGCCCATAGGGATCCTCAGGATTCAAGGGGACTTAATCTCCCAACTTAAAAAATGGCCACAGGGCATATTTACACAGTGGGGAAGGAAGGGGACGGGGCCTGAGGTGACGTGTGCAAACACGCCCTATGGCGCGTTTTAAGTTGGGGAAATAATTCCCCTTCAATCCTGAGGGCCCCTAGGGGCTAACTAGCCCACCAGGTGCTTCCAGTAAGCGCCACTGAGCTGCGTTGCAGAGAGGTGGTCCAGTCCGTGCCACTTTTTTACACCTCTCTGCAACGCAGCTCTGTGGCGCATACTGGAGGTACCTAGTGGGCTAGTTGGACCCTAGGGACCCTCAGGATTCAAATGAACTTAATCTCCCAACTAAAAATGGCCACAGGGCTTGTTTACACAGTGGTGAAGGGAGGGGACGGGGCCTGAGTTAACGTGTGCAAAGAAGCCCTGTGGCACGTTTTAAGTTGGGGAAATAATTCCCTTTAATCCTGAGGGCCCCTGGGGGCTAACTAGCCCACCAGGTGCTTCCAGTAAGTGCCACTGAGCTGCGTTGCAGAGAGGTGGTCCAGGCCATGCCACTTTTTACACCTCTCTGCAATGCAGCTCTGTGGCGCATACTGGAGGTACCTAGTGGGCTAGTTGGACCCTAGGGACCCTCAGGATTCAAATGAACTTAATCTCCCAACTAAAAACGGCCACAGGGCGTGTTTACACAGTGGTGAAGGGAGGGGACAGGGCCTGAGTTAACGTGTGCAAACAAGCCCTGTGGCGCGTTTTAAGTTGGGGAAATAATTCCCCTTCAATCCTGAGGGACCCTGGGGGCCAACTAGCCCACCAGGTGCTTCCAGTAAGCACCACTCCGCTGCGTTGCAGAGAGGTGGCCTAGGCCGTGCCCCTTTTTACATCTCTCTGCAACGCAGCTCTGTGGCGCTTACTGGAGGTACCTAGTGGTCTAGTTGGACCCTAGGGACCCTCAGGATTCAAGGGGACTTAATCTCCCAACTTAAAACGGCCACAGGGCGTGTTTACACAGTGGGGAAGTGAGGGGACGGGCCTGAGGTGACGTGTGCAAACACGCCCTGTGGCGCGTTTTAAGAGGTAGTTTTAATTTCCTGCCCTATTATATACTAGGGGCTTACAGAGGAGGTCATGCTGATCACAGGGGGACCCCAACGCATAGTGTTCCCTAGTGTATGTAGGTGTTTTCACTGTATTCTGAGTGTCTTTTAACATAGCACTGGCTCTAGGACTGGTTAGTCAGACTCAGTTACCACCAGTATCCGTCTGAAAAAGTGTAGGGTACAGGATAATTTTGCAACAAGGGTTCTTTCTGCTCTTCGTTTGTTCTTTCTGCACGTTATCCTTCTTCCTGCACTTTTCTTCGTCTTTGGGGACTTCTGTTGCTTCTTTCTGCATTTCTATTTTTCTTTCTGTGCGTTTTTCTTCTTTCTTCACATGTCCTATCTTTGTAGGCATAGTTAGAAATTAGCATTTAAAAAACCTTTCAAATTCACTGAAAAACCATAGGTTTCAGGCACGTTATAGTTAGGAATTAGCATTTAAAAAACCTTGGAAATTCACTGAAAAAACCATAGGTTTCAGGGGCGTTATAGTTAGCTGGACTTTTCACTCGTACAAAACCATTGAAATTCCCCCGTTATAGTTAGTTCAGCTAACTATAACTCGCGCGCCCGCAATGCACTGCTGATGACGTCACATATTACATCACTCATGACATGGTCAGTGACATCACTCATGACATCACTGATGACATCTCAAATGACATCACTGATGACATCATCCAGTGAATGTGTGTTTTTCTGAAAATTACATATGTTTTATACATGTATATCTCAAGGTCGATGGAAGAATAAATGGGTATATACGTGTCTAAATGGATGATTTGTTTTTGAAAAATTGATCGTATAACTGACTGATTAAGTGTATCTTAGTGAATACATGGCTTAGTGAGTAATGTTTAAATGTGTAAATATCTGTATCAGTCTCTCACTTTGTGTATAAGTGGCTGCATGGGTTGGTGAGTAGCTACATGAGTGTCTATATAGGTTATTAGTTGGTTTTTTGAGTATCAGTATGAGTGTCTGAGTGTCTGTATGGTTCGGTGGGGGGTATTATATAGTGCATAGGTGCATGAATGAGTGACTCACTGTTTGTATGTGTTGAAGACAGCATGTGTGCAGGACTGTATGGGTGGATGAGTGTGTGCATGGGTGTGTTAGTGAGTGATAGACTGTCTCAATAGTGTCTTTATGATTAACTACATATGTTTTAAACTAGTATATGTGACTATTGGTGTATATAAGTGAGTATATGTGAGAGTGAGAGATTGAAAGAGTTCCTGTATGAATAATTATGTGTTTCTATAAGTGATTGTTTAAAAGACTAAGGGCCCGATTCACAGAACAAACTTAAGACAAAATCCTAAACTTACTACCATTTTGGTATTCACAGAAGGCACTTACTCATTTTGGTATTCACAGCAGGCACTTACTCATTTCGGTATTCACAGAAGTTAGGAGTCCTAACTTTAGGACTCCTAAATGCCTTCTGTGAATACCGAAAGTCTTAAAATTAGGATTTTTCTCAGTTTAGTAGTAGTATAGTTAGGACTCCTAACTTTAGGACTCCTAAATGCCTTCTGTGAATACCGAAAGTCTTAAAATTAGGATTTTTCTCAATTTAGTAGTCCTTAGGACTACTAAATTGAGAAAAATCCTAATTTTAAGACTTTCAGTATTCACAGAAGGCATTTAGGAGTCCTAAAGTTAGGAGTCCTAACTATACTACTACTAAACGGAGAAAAATCCTAATTTTAAGACTTTCGGTATTCACAGAAGGCTTTTAGGAGTCCTAAAGTTAGGACTCCTAACTTCTGTGAATACCGAAATGAGTAAGTGCCTTCTGTGAATACCAAAATGAGTAAGTGCTTTCTGTGAATACCAAAATGGTAGTAAGTTTAGGATTTTGTCTTAAGTTAGTTCTGTGAATCGGGCCCTAAGTATGTGTAAGTTTCAGTAGAAGTAAGTGTGGTGGTGTGTGTATAACTGTATATGCAAGTAAATGGACGTTTGATTCTTTATTAGCATGAGTGACTATGTGTGTGAGTAACTCTATGGATGAGTGGCGTTGTGTAACAGGATGTATAGGTGTGTGAGTACTTATGATGAGTGAGTAAATGTATGAGTGACTGTATAGGACTGTTAGTGAATGAGTGGATGTGTATGTGGATCTTAGAATTACTGAATAGGTTGTTGTAACTGGTATTGGTATGTCCATTGTTTTGAACATTGTAGTTTCTATTCTTGAATGTGTGTATCAAAGGTTATATTAGGGGAAGAGGAGGTCTGCCACTCTATCACAAGGATGATGTCATCAGTGATGTCATTAGTGATGTCATTTGAGATGTCATCAGTGATGTCATGAGTGATGTCACTGACCATGTCATGAGTGATGTAATATGTGACGTCATCAGCAGTGCATTGCGGGCGCGCGAGTTATAGTTAGCTGAACTAACTATAAGGGGGGAATTTCAATGGTTTTGTACGAGTGAAAAGTCCAGCTAACTATAACGCCCCTGAAACCTATGGTTTTTTCAGTGAATTTCTAAGGTTTTTTATATGCTAATTCCTCACTATAACGTGCCTGAAACCTATGTTTTTTTCAGTGAATTTGAAAGGTTTTTTAAATGCTAATTTCTAACTATGCCTACAGAGATAGGACATGTGAAGAAAGAAGAAAAAACGCACAGAAAAAAAAAAAGAAATGCAGAAAGAAGCAACAGGAGTCCTCAAAGACAAAGAAAAGTGCAGGAAGAAGGATAACGTACAGAAAGAACAAACAGAAGAGCACAAAGAAGCCTTGTTGCAAAATCATCCTGTACCCTCAACTTTTTCAGACGGATACTGGTGGTAACTGAGTCTGACTAACCAGTCCTAGAGCCAGTGCTATGTTAAAAGATACTCAGAATACAGTGAAAACACGTACATACATTAGGGATCACTATGCGTTGGGGTCCCCCCGTGATCAGCATGACCTCCTCTGTAAGCCCCTAGTATATAATAGGGCAGGGGATTAAAACTACCTCTTAAAACGCGCCACACGGCGTGTTTGCACACGTCACCTCAGGCCCCGCCCCCTCACTTCCCCACTGTGTAAACACGCCCTGTGGCCATTTTCAGTTGGGAGATTAAGTCCCCTTGAATCCTGAGGGTCTCTAGGGTCCAACTAGACCACTAGGTACCTCCAGTAAGCGCCACAGAGCTGCGTTGCAGAGAGATGTAAAAAGGGGCACGGCCTAGACCACCTCTCTGCAGCGGAGTGGTGCTTACTGGAAGCACCTGGTGGGCTAGTTGGCCCCCAGGGTTCCTCAGGATTGAAGGGGAATTATTTCCCCAACTTAAAACGCGCCACAGGGCTTGTTTGCACACGTTAACTCAGGCCCCGTCCCCTCCCTTCACCACTGTGTAAACACGCCCTGTGTCCGTTTTTAGTTGGGAGATTAAGTTCATTTGAATCCTGAGGGTCCCTAGGGTCCAACTAGCCCACTAGGTACCTCCAGTATGCGCCACAGAGCTGCGTTGCAGAGAGGTGTAAAAAGTGGCACGGCCTGGACCACCTCTCTGCAACGCAGCTCAGTGGCGCTTACTGGAAGCACCTGGTGGGCTAGTTAGCCCCCAGGGGCCCTCACGATTGAAGGGGAATTATTTCCCCAACTTAAAATGCGCCACAGGGCTTGTTTGCACACGTTAACTCAGGCCCCGTCCCCTCCCTTCACCACTGTGTAAACAGGCCCTGTGGCCGTTTTTAGTTGGGAGATTAAGTTAATTTGAATCCTGAGGGTCCCTAGGGTCCAACTAGCCCACTAGGTACCTCCAGTATGCGCCGCAGAGCTGCGTTGCAGAGAGGTGTAAAGAGTGGCACGGCCTGAACCACCTCTCTGCAACGCAGCTCAGTGGCACTTACTGGAAGCACCCTGGTGGGCTAGTTAGCCCACAGGGGCCCTCAGGATTGAAGGGGAATTATTTCCCCAACTTAAAACGCGCCATAGGGCGTGTTTCCACACGTCACCTCAGGCCCCGTCCCCTTCCTTCCCCACTGTGTAAACATGCCCTGTGGCCGTTTTTTAAGTTGGGAGATTAAGTCCCCTTGAATCCTGAGGATCCCTAGGGGCAAAATAGCCCACTAGGTACGTCCAGTAAGCGCCATTGCAGAGAGGTGTAAAAAGGGGCACGGCCTGCACCACCTCTCTGCAAGGCAGAGCAGTGGCACTTACTGGAAGCACCTGGTGGGCTAGTTGGCCCCCAGGGTCCCTCAGGATTGAAAGGGAATTATTTCCCCAACTTAAAACGCGCCACAGGGCGTGTTTGCACACGTCACCTCAGGCCCCGTCCCCTCCCTCCACCACTGTCTAAATGCACCCTGTGGCCGTTCTAAGTTGAGAGATTAAGTCCCCTTGAATCCTAGGGGGCCCTAGGGTCAAACTAGCCCACTAGGTACCTCCAGTAAGCGCCACAGAGCTGCGTTGCAAAAAGGGGCGTGGCTTCAGAACACCTGTCTGCAACGCGGCTCCCTGGCGCACACTGGAGATACCTGTTGGGCTAGTTGGGCCTCAGGGACCCTCAGTATTGAAGGGGAATTAATTCCCCAACTTACAACTGGCCAGGGGGCGCGTTTGCAGAGTGCTGCAAGGTGGGGGCGTGGCCTCCAGCGCAATGCCGGTCTTTTATTTATTTTATTTTTTTAAGAAGGAGGGCTGTGTGGCCCCCCTTCTTTTTCTAATTTACTGGCCCTGGGGACCCCATACCCCAGGTCATGGCCTTTTTTTTAATTTAAATTCTTTAGGAGGGGGCTGCGTTGCCCCCCTTCTCAGGCCACTTATGGCTCCGGGGACCCCATCCCCCGGGGCCGGCCTTTGTTTTTTATTATTTTAAAAATATATATATTTATAGAAACACCTAGGACATGCTGGACAAACCGTATGTACCTATCACCATGACGATTTGCGTGATATTCATTAAAAGGCGACTATGCATAGAATGAATCCACATGGAATGTATTTACACTGCTAGTGAAGCTCTGACGTGTCTAACGCCCTACCGTGCCGAATCCCGGCGCCCCCGCCGGTGGGTACTCTCCAAGTAGACACCCTTGTCGTTTATTTATACAAACATGGGTAGCTATTGACGGGCACATTTAATATACACGCACACCAAGCCATTCAAAGGGGATTCGACAAAAATTCGACCACACTATGCAAGAAACCCCCCTCACGGTTAATAAAAAACACATCCACCGCCGGATGTGTAATACTTTTTATTTTACTCTCTGGAAAGGAGACGAACCTCACTTGAGAGTCACAGCGTGCTCCTGGCTGAGCCCAATGCTGAGTTATACCCACCAGTGCCCGCCGATTGCTTCACACCTCTGTGTTGTATTCCACCAGCTAAGTGTGTATGCTATGACACTCTCTAGCCCATGTGCACTGTAACACCACCCCGTGAATATGTCATGCCACACTTGCCTTCGCACGGGTTATATTGCCCCATCTAACGTGCCTTCCTCGATGTGTATGTTATAACGCACAGCGCTATGCCATACATATTACAATCTGGGATCCATATCTTTGTCACAGTGCATATGCAACGTTACACTCCCCAGCACATATGTTATATTACAACTTTAGAGACTAGTTATGTTACACAACACTGCCCTGTGCATATTGCACTCCAAGGCGCATATCGCATAGCACGCGCAAGTGCCTGTGCTATCTCGCGCTCTCCAATTAATCTGTCATTGCACCTAATGTATTGCATATTATATTTCACGCCCCGGTTCATCTTATATCACACTTTTTGGTGCATAGTTTATACCATATATTACATCTAGTTTTCATTTTCAATCGTGCTCTCAGGACTATGTTCTATATAACACTGCGTCCACCTACCCTTTTCACGGGCATTACATTTTGCGATGGGGGTGGAGGGTCACGGGGTGTTTCGGCCAAGTGGGCCCGGAGTCACAGTCACAAACGTCCTCTTCTTCCTGAATAAAAGTGAGATTATGCTGCATACTTGTTCATATTTTAAGTAGTTCGCACAGACACACATTTTAAAAACAATAAAGTTCCTAAGACCCACCTTCTCTGAACAGTTAGCTTGCTGCCCCATCCACCTCCTCCCTATCCTCTGTTGTCTGAATCCATGGACTAGCCTCCTCCCTCCTGCTATGCATGGTCTGATGTGCTGCCACTGCCCTCCATTTAGCATGATGTACCAGTCCACTCTTCCTGCCCTCCATTGCCCAATTCTATGGCCCATCATTGACCTCCTGCTTAGCCTCTGTGCTTAGCTTGCTGCCCCTATTCTCCTTCCCCCTGCCCTCCGTTGTCTTTGTGCATGCCCCTGCTCCATCCTTTTTGCCCACTATGTTCCATGGACCTGCCACTTCTATCTACTCTGAGTGTTCTGTTGAGCTGCCACTCCCCTCCCACCTGCCTAGCATTGTCAGATGACTGTAAACTGTCCCTGCCACCTCCACCCTGCCTGTCCACATGCCATGCCCCTATCCCCTTCCTCCTGTCCTCCATGGTCCATTTTACTGCCACACCCTTCTGACCTCCCTGATCTGTTGTGCTGCAACTGCTCCTCCTGCCTGCCCCGCGCTGTCTGTTGTGAGGCCCCTTTCCCTGAACTCTCTTGTCTGTGCCCAGTTCCTGACCCTCCCTTCTATCCTCCATGGTCCTTTGTGCATGCCCCTGCACCCTCCTTCTTGCCCATCATAGCCATTGTGCTGCCACTAACTCTCCCGCTTGCCATGCATGGTCTTCTGTGCTGCCATGGCCCCTCCCACCTTCCCTGTGTGGTCAGCTAGCTGCCCCTGACCCCCTCCCACCTTCCCTCCATGGTCTGCATGTATGCCACCATAGTCTCATTGTTGCTTTCCATGGTGTGTCTTGTTTCTAGTGCCCATCCTGCCTGACCTCCATGGTCATCTTGCTGCTCCTGCCCTGCCACCTTGCCCCCAGCCCTCTGTTTCCATGTGCAGACCCCCTATTCCCTCCCTCCTGGCTTGTCTGTTCCATTGTAATGCCCCTGATCCATCCCTCCTGCCCTTTATGGTCTGTTATGCTGCAGCTTTCTCTCCTCTCTGTCCATTATGGTAAGCTAGCTACCATTGCCTCTTTCCCATCTGTTCTCTGTTGTCCATGTGCATGGTCCTGTCCCCTCCCTATTGCTTTCTATGGATTGTGTGCTGCACTCCCGTCCCGCATGCGCTGTGTGGTGTATTGTGCTGCTGCAAACCCTGATGCCTGCCCTGTAGGGTCAGTTTGGTGTACCTCTCCATGTCCCTCCTGTCCTCTGTTATCCGAGTCCATGTCCCTACCCCAATTCCTCCTGCCTACAATGATTCAATGTACCATACTTGCGAACATTTTGAACTTGGTAAGAGGGAGATTTTGAAAAAGAACTGGGGTATTGATTTTCCCCTTTGAGTTACATTGAAAAAGAGGAGATTGTAGACAGGAGACAGATCAAATAAAGCCCATTTGAGCTTAAAAACATTGGACGTTTCCTGGCTGAAACGGGTCTGTTGACATGTATGGTTGTACTACCACTGCCTCTTCCTTCTGCCCACAATGGTCTATTATATTGCCACAGCCTCTCTTGCCAGTCCTGTATTGTTGGTTTGTTGCCCCTGCCCCCCTTTCCACTGCACTCCATAGTCTGTTGTGCTGCCACTGCCCTTCCTGCCTGCCCAGTGCGGTCAAATTGTTGCCTCTGCACTCTCCTACCTACCTTCAATTTTCAGAGTCCGTGCCCCTGGCCTCTGTCTGTCAACAGTATCCCAATGAACAACTAGATTGCTAACATTCTATATTTATTACAAAAGTGTGGAACGCCTGACGTCATCTTGATGTAATCAAAACTGTAATACCTAGAGTATTTCCTTTATAAATTACATATATGAGAGGGTCTTATTTGCATCAAAATTATGGTTAGTGCTCTAAAAAACTAAAATGAGGACATCTTTTCTGAGTTTTCAAATAGTGACAAAGAACTTTTAAATTATTTGTAATCTTTATGTTTTTTATCCAGTTGACCACTTGATTAAATTTTGCACCTTGGCGAGACGATGTGGTGTTACTTCCAGAGCTGCAGACTTTGCAACTGGGGAACCAGGTTGGAGTTTCTGCTTCAGCTCAACATTCTTTGAGTGTGGTCAAATCACTTAATCTCCCCATGTCTACAACCAAAATGAATTTGATCTTGTGTGATGTAACCAATGCTCATGTAAAGCATTCCAATACCTGACAAGTCTGCACTATATAAAACTGCAAATACACACAAAATAGGTGTTTTGCACACTTCTGTCATTGGGCTACATGTGCGCTACATCTGGGTGATATTTGTGCTGCATTTAGGCTCTTTTGTGTCTGGTGGCCATCTTGGGAGATTTATTTGTTATGAAGTTTCCTAATTTCCTCATTTACTGCAGTCTCTTTAGTAGGAAATGCTTTCAGTTTTGTACTTTGATTCCATCAAGAAGGTATTCAGATATGTCACACATTTGCCATAAATTCTGAATGTTAGCACTCTAGTTGCTCATTAGATCACTGTAGTAAAGCTACTGCTCACCACGGAAGTCTGCTGCTGGTATTAAAAGTGCATGTTTCAGTCTGCATATCAGAATTTTTTAATGAAATAGAAGAGGATTTGAGAAGTCACTCAAAATGTGCCCTAATTTTTCTTTCTTCAGCACTAATCATAATTTCTATGGCAAAATGAACCCCCTCATTGTGTTCCTTTTTAAATTAAATGTTTTAAGTGTTACCAGTTTATTCCAATCAAGATGGCTTCAGGTGTGCCATACTTTTGTCATAAGTAAGACAGTAAGCGCTCTAGTTGTTCTTAAGAACACTCTGGGACATTCTGTCATTAGGCTATACTTGGGCTACATCTGGGTGATATTTGAGCTACATTTGGGCTCTTTTGTCTCTGGTGGCCATCTTGGGAGATTTATTTGTTATGAAGTTTCCTAATTTCCTCATTTACTGCAGTCTCCTCAGTAGGAAATACTTTCAGTTTTTTACTTGGTTCCATCAAGAAGGCATTCAGATGTGTCACACATTTGCCATAAATTCTGAATGTTAGCACTCTAGTTGCTCATTAGATCACTGTAGTAAAGCTACTGCTCACCAGGGAAGTCTGCTGCTGGTATTCAAAGTGCATGTTTCAGTCTGCATGTCAGAATTATTTTATGACATAGAAGAGGATTTGAGAAGTCAAAATGTGCCCTAATTTTTCTTTCTGCAGCACTAATCATAATTTCTATGGCAAAATGAATCCCCTCATTGTGTTCCTTTGTAAATTAAATGTTTTAAGTGTTACCACTTTATTCCATTCAAGATGGCTTCAGGTGTGCCATACTTTTGTCATAAGTAAGACTGTTAGCGCTCTATTTGTTCGTTAGAACACTCTGGGACATTCTGTCATTGGGTTATACTTGGGCTACATCTGGGTGATATTTGGGCTACATTTGGGCTCTTTTGTCTCTGGTGGCCATTTTGGGAGACTTATTTGTTATGATGTTTCCTAATTTCCTCATTTACTACAGTCTCCTCAGTAGGAAATACTTTCAGTTTTTTACTTTGATTCCATCAAGAAGGCATTCAGTTGTGTCACAAATTTGCCATAAATTCAGAATGTTAGCACTCTAGTTGCTTATTAGATCACTGTAGTAAAGCTACTGCTCACCAGGGAAGTCTGCTGCTGGTATTGAAAGTGCATGTTTCAGTCTGCATGTCAGAACTTTTTAATGAAATAGAAGAGGATTTGAGAAGTCACTCAAAATGTGCCCTAATTTTTCTTTCTGCAGCACTAATCATACTTTCTATGGCAAAATGAACCCCCTCATTTTGTTCCTTCTTAAATTAAATGTTTTAAGAATTACCACTTTATTCCAACCAAGATGGCTTCAGGTGTGCCATACGTTTGTCATAAGTAGGACTGTTAGCACTCTAGTTGTTCTTTAGAACACTCTGGGAAGCTGCAGTAGAACACAAAGGAATCAACTGACAGTCTCTGCCCTTGTTGGATGTACATGTTTTACTGAGAATGTCAGACTTCATTCTCACATGACTGAGAAAGATAATGTGAATTTACAGAAAATATGCTCTCAGTTAGCTTATAGATCACCTTCCAAACCTATGTGGGAAAAGCATGAAAAAATAGTTTTCTCTCAAACATGATTCATGATATCACAGCAGAAGGCTTTTTCACATGGTAAAATCACCTTAGAACACACCACAATTCCTAAAATGAGTATGGTACCATCAACAAATGATTTATAATGTAACTAAAGTCTTAACCTCTTCGTTGCGGCGCAAATTCCACCGCAGGGTTCCCACAGTGCTGGCATTCCGATCGCGGGCGTGGTCATGACGTCTCCCGGCCGTCGTCCGCACACGCCCATCGTGACTCATGACGGCCGGGAGACGTCATGAGCACGGAAGAGGTTAAAACCTTCTATTAACTGCAATGCTTTTTAATGAGGCACTATCATGTATATTGGTCCCAAGATGGCTGCCAACACTTCTTGGATGAAGTGCTGACAACCAATCAGATCTCACGATGAGATGTGTGGTTAGGCTCCGCCCAGATATATATGTGATTTTACTTTTGATTTTCTCAGGAACTACTGAACGTATTTACACCATTTAAGCAAAAGGCACATGCCTGACCTGAGGACTACCTCTTTGCCAAATTTCAAGTAATTCTGTTCAGCCGTTCGGGCTGTACCTTCGACTAAAGGTCCAATGGGAAAATGCATGGGGAAAACGTGTTTTGGGACCCCCCTTTTTTCTCAGCCCCCGCTTGACGAATCACCCCGAGACTTTTAGGGTAGGAGCTGAGCGGAGCGCCCCATTAGTTTTGAAAATTTCACGAAGATAAGTCAACCGGCGACAAAGTTATTCAAAATAGAATTTTCAGATTTCCTATGGGAACTCGGTCCTAACTATAACTATCTACTGGCGACCGCCAGTAGATAATATATATGTATATATATATATTTATATATATATATGTGTTGCGAGTCCGCACCAACATCCTTAAGCACCTAATGCTGAACCTCATCTGCAGAAATATTTTACACTTAGATTCCTCTTGAAAAATAGCTATACATTTCAACATTTACAAAAATGTATAAAATCTATAATAAAGAGCACAGAGAAGTTTAATTTGCATAGCTCTCATATCAGCTTATTCAAACCATTTTTTTTCTACCAGACATTTAATAATAGAACCAGTTAATTGCTCAGGAAATAATGCTACAGCATCAAGTATTTGCAGCCATTTTTTGCAGACCTCCTGCATTCTGCGTAGGGATCTGCTTTAATTTCTTGTGAATCTAATCTGCACTACGATCCATGCTGGCATAATTCTATAATTCATACCATTTTAGGACCACCTGGAGAGATCTGGTCCAATTAAACCTCAATTAATATTCCACCTGGTGATCTCATGATGAACACCCTGGCTAAGGCCAAAAAGCTCCTGCTCTAGGAAGGCATCTATCAAATCAATGTGTTTTTTAAGCAACTCCTAGAGGGCACATTTACATTTTTTTCACAGCAACACGGTGCAGCAAGGGAACTTGATGTGTTGCTTTGTGTGAAAAGAAGAGAGATGAAATGGTTCATATTTACAAAGATATGAAGCATTTCTTCTCTCTCCGAGCCCACTGTGTGCTGCCTAGTGCCAAGGCAGGCACCCTTGCACCATAGTGCAAGGGTGTCTGTGTTATGGGCAGGATTGTTTTGTGCAGGAAGGGATACCTTCCTCCACAAAAGCAATCCTTCAATGCATATTCCTCTTTTTATGTGTGCTGCATGCAGCACACATAGAAAGAGGATGTAATGAGGTGAAATAAAGATATTTCCTCCTCATTATGCCTCTGCCAGGCAGCTGCAGCACAAACTCAGGTTGACAAGTCTTTGCAAGTCTGGATTTGCCTCAAAATACATAGGTAAATGTATGGTAACGCCCATGCTCCACCCATGTAACACCTACCTGAAGCAAAATAATGCAAGGCAGCGCTATGCCGTGCAGGGGATTACTTTACTAAACCATGCATTTGCATGGCTTAGTAGATGGGTTTGGGCTCTGCCACAAAAGTGATGCAGACCCGGTATAAAATCATAGTAAATCTGGTCCCTGCTGAAATTAAATGAAATTATAATTTGTAACACGCACTAATACCCAAAGGTGTCTAGGCGTGGAAGATCTTATTTAAAAAAAGGGACTAACAGGAAATGGAAAAGGCTGGTTGAGGGCCTCATTCTATTTGTTAAACAGCCAGGTTTTTAAAAGTTTGCGAAAAATGAGAAAATTGTTCTCTTTCGTAAGTGCCAAAGGCAAAGAATTCCACAGGTGCACTGTGCCTGCCACAAAGCATCTTCTCCCCCAAGATGCTGTTTTTGCCCTTGGTGTTACAAGATTATAAGATGATGCCGAATAAAGCTGTCTTTCTGGAACGTACCACATAAATCTATGTGTAAAATAATCAGGACCAAGCCCATGTAGTGCTTTAAAGGCAATTCAGAGGAACTTAAATTCAATTCGCCTTCTAACTGGCAGCCAATGCAATATTAGGAGGGCATGCGCCACCGATTGATATTTAGGGATGGCAAGCAGAAGATGTGCTGCTTCATTTTGGAGGACCTGCAATTTGTTTAATAATCTAGATTGAGTATTAAAAAAATGTGCACTACAGTGATCAATCTTTGATAGAATATGTGCTGAGATTACATCTTACTGAAGGTCTAAAGGAATAAAAAGTAGAACTTTCCTGACAGTTTTGATCATAAAAAGCAGGAGCAGGTGATAGTATTAAATTAACCTTGGAAAGACAGTTTAGTGTCAAAATAGACAGCTAAGGGGCATATTATCAACAAACGGCATTAAAATTATCGCCGCTTTGGCGGCAGGAAACTGCTGCTAAAGCGTCGATAATGGGCTTGATAATATGCCCTGGAGAATTCCCATAGAAGCCCATGTTCTGGTGTCAACATGGGCTTCTATTGGAATTCTCTGCAGCAAATTATCAAGCCCATTATCGCCGCTTTAGCGGCAGTTTTCTGCTGCTAAAGCGGCAATAATTTTAACACAGTGCTTGATAATATGCCCCTACATTTTTTAACTTGTTGATCGGCTTAGGAAGTTATCCCAGTTGCTACGCCCACCAACTAGGTGTCAAGCCCAAATAGAAGCACCTCAGTTTTTCCTGCGTTCAGCTTAATACAGTTTTTGGACATCCATTTTCCAACTTCCTGCATACACCCATGAAATCTACAAGCGGTGTCCTCCGGACACCAGCCAAGGATGCCACGATTTGCATGTCAACAGCGTATGACACTATCGTGAATCCAAATGACTTTCTTAGAGTGCCAAGGGGGATGACATAAAGATGAAAAAGTGTCGGACTCAATGAAGAGCCAGGCGGCACCCAGCAGGGAAAGCAGAACAAGGAGGACCTAAATAACCATAGTTAAGTATCAGATATACTTTAGCAGATGGGCTTGAAAACAATTGTACACTATGAAGAAGCAAACTGATTTTTCTATTGAAGCACAGCCTGAGATTAGTTGCCTTTTTGTGGACTGTATGTTAGGACTCTAATCTCTGACACGGCTATTCTGTGCCACAGTACGTGTGCTCAGACTCCGAAATGGTACTGCAATCTTGGTTCCACCCAGTTGTTTTTATAAAATGGCAAGTTAGGCCATTGCATGTTGGCGCAGAAAGTGCACCAGCGACATGGAAGCTAAATGTCATATGTGGTTACAGTGAGTATTTTCACCACTCACATATGTCACACACATCTGTGGTTATATATAGCAAAACTGTGCTCTGGTTGGCCTGAGTTTGGATAGCAGTGCAGTAACACATGACAAAGAAAAGTTCCTTTGCATGTAGGAACAGCTTTTTTTTTATATGCTAGATAAGTCACCCCTGAAGGTGTGCCCCATGAGGCCACAGTATTGGGTGCTTTAATATTAAAAATGTGGAATGCTGCACATTGGTTTTTGTATGTCATGCCAGTGAACAATTATCCATAGCTTTGTCAGCTCCAGGGGGGGTGAGGCAGGAGTGCAGAAGTGAGAAATGACCTGCCTGGTTATCTATCAAAGGGGTGCAGTTGCACACTTACTGGCAAGACTGTCAAACTCTGCACCAACTGAATTCTGGTCCATTTAGTAACAAAAAGCCTTTCATCACTGTAGACAAGTAGTCACTTGAAAGTTCAAGCACAAGTCCCAATGCCTGGTAACCCTTGGCACATGTTTCATACTTCTGTATTTATCAGAAGGGTGAGTCTTAGTAGGGGAGAGCTATCCTTGCCCTTCTGAAGGGTTCAAAACAATGAAATACTGGTGTCAAGGGCAATACAGCACTATTTATTCTTCAACAATAAAAGAACCACAACTAACTATGAGTTAGAAGCTACCTTGAAGTGCATATAACATAATGGTTTGGGGAGGACCGGGGAAGACTTGTGACTAGTGCATGGCTCCACTCCTTAATAGTGTATGTACAAGCAACTGCCCTTTGCCTGGAATGACTCTTTCCCCTTTTTAGACTTCTTGCTCTGAGATCAAAGCATTATCTGAAATAACAATACATTTTATGTGAAACATATAAGACTTATCATGAAAATACCTTAGGTATTAATAAACAATTAAACTTTGTATATAAGCTGTGTGGACTGGTTAAACAAGAAATCTTTTCCACCAAAATTAGAAATGTTCTAAGGATCTTCAGGGTGAGAGTCTAAAAACATCTGTGGTACTGTACTCGGTGTAAGTTTCTTGTGGAGTTGCACACTGTTGTGTTAGACTTAGTATCATTCAGATTTATGTTAGAAAATAGAATAATTGTGTAACCTTCTTAATATCATAATTAATGTATCTTTTTCAAATTAAAGTGTAATGTTCACCTAAACCCATCTTCTGTATGCTTTTGCACGGTGAGAAATAGTTTAGTCATCTAAATTTCAAAAGAACAACACACCCACCTGCCCCAATTTTTCCCAAGGGACTAAAAAAGACAAAAGGCCTGATTTATTTGCAGTTGGATGGCTGTTTCTCCATCACGGAGATGGAGTAAATTACTCTGTTGGTCTGACATAGGCACCTCCCCAAATTGAGAAATGACCACTAATCAGGTGGTCTTTTCTTAAAGCATTGACAGGAACAGCCATCACTGCAGTTTCTGTTGATGCTTCTAAGGTCTCGCTTAAGCAGTGCATGTGCTGCACATGCTGTCTCTAAGGGACATGCTGTGTCTAGGATATTGGCTTTAAAAACACCCACCTTTTTCATTGGTTCCTCTCACTGTTCTTTAGAAACGCTGTTCTTTATTGGTGAATACACTTAGTAGTCCCTAACTTTTGGATTTTTGTCTCCTCCTTTGAGGACTACTCCGTTACATGTGCTGCTACCCATTATGTCATTTATTACTTTCGCAGCCACTCTTTTTTCCATTTTGCTTGTTTAAGGGGAGGAACTGCACATGCCCATGTTTGCCCCCTCTCCCCTGCTGCAGTTGACACCTCCTCCTCCCTGTTCGCTCCCTCTCTTCAGCTGCAGCTGCCTCCTCCTCCCTCCTGTTTTTGAAACACATGGTCTAGTGTCATGGTACCTGCCTTCCTATGGCAGCTGCTGCCTCCGTGTCAGAGGTCAATTAATATATGAGCTTTCCTGCTGCAATGCGCAAACACACACTCACTCACACCCAATGCACACATAAATAAAAGACATCACTAGTCCTTCCTCTCTACCAGGACCCTGCTCCGCGCATAACCCCATCCCTGCATCTAGACGGTATGGACCTAATCTGCCTGCCTAAGAAAGAATATCACTGCCAGGTATGTGACTACCTCAATTTAAAGTGAGCTTCCAGTGTAACCCGCACCAATCTACACCACCTGCTAACTACAGGAGGACGGCTCAACAAAAAGCACAAACAAAGTCCTTAAAGCATCATTACTTTAGAATACGATGTGTTGTACTAGGATTTGATGCCGTGCCTTCAATGCTCCAATCCAAGATTGTTGTAAAAATGTGCAGTAGCACTCACTCCTAGTTGACCCTGGAATATGTTTTAGCCTGGGATTGGCTGTTGTGCTACCTGGAAGTGCTAAAATGACAGACAAAATTATATCTGTCAAAAGATCAGTACAGTGCGACAGATATTAGGTTGCTTTCATGGGCAATCCGTGTAAGTAGCTGATGTGTGGTCACCTGATGCTTAGCATTCATTTTTACTTCTTCGTAATTTTGTACTTTAGTCCCATACCAATATAAGTTTTTCCCTGTAATTGTTTTCAGTGATAGTGAGAACCTGGTCGAGTTCATCATGTGGTTTCCTTGAGGCTTGCGCACCCCCACTCCGGAGGTCCTGATTTCGCACAAACCTGTCCCGCTGTGCTCCACTAAATTACTATGTGTCTCGAGACCCGAAGCGCATGGCTGTGCAAATGTCTTAGTACACAAGACATTCCTATCATGCAACGACTCAATTTCACACATCTCGCAGAATGGGTCTAAATATATGGTAAATGTGCAGTCCCCAGAATTAGCAATAATACTTCATAATTCCTGTACAGAAGCTTCTGACTCTTTTGCTAAAACGTAGGCACTGCATTTACAGAATTTCTGCTTTTATTCGGCAGAAAGCTTAATGCTTGGTCTAGAGGTACTCCTATATACCTGTGGCCACTAAATTTCTTACTTTTTATTGGGTTGAAACTAAAACAATGTGAGACTGGTAATTCAGTTTTACCTCTGAACCTCATATAAGCTGTATAATATCGAAAAAATTATATATGGTATACCACTTAAGCATTATCTTCTCCTGAGCATTCTACCAAACACCACCGTTCCACCCCTCCAACAGTCACACCCAAGGGCTCGCATTTCCTGCCCCTTAACAGCCATAGCCTAAAAAGAGGCATTCACTTATTACATTGCAGTGGCCTCACAAAATAGTTCATATCTGCCATGTATGAAAGCCATGAGACCCTACGTGTGGAAGTCCGCACTGCCACAGGTGCTGCTAATTATGAAGCTGTGCTCAGTATTCAGGGAAACCCTCTGCCTCCAGACATGGCTGAGCTCCCCTCTCCCTCCCTGCATGGATTGGTGTCTCTCCCAAGCCACGCCTAGACAGCTCTCACACAGAACCAACGGCTGCACACCAGCTTCCTCTTGCAACACACTGAACAGAACATCTGGAGGCAGGCAGCAGATGTTTCAATAAACCTGCTAACCATCAGAGACACAGCTCGCAGTACAGCAGACAGGTAGTCACAACCACATAATTATACTCTACTCAATACCACATAAATACACCCCGAATAAAACCACTCTATGCCACATAGCAACAATTCATACAAATACACACAGTTTTATGCCACACAATTCAGCTCCACACATTTCCATTCCACACCACGTAATTTGACAACAAACCACATAATTCAACTCAGCAACACTATTACACAACACACCACATGCATCCAATCTGCACCACAAAATTCCACATCATGCCACAAAATTCAACAGCATACCGCATAATTCAACTCCACTACTTACCACTCCACAACACAAAATACCAATCCACACAATTCCACTCCATAACACACAATTCCACTCTACCTAATTCCAGTACACTCAATACCACATAATTACTATCCACATCATTCCACTACTCACCATGCCACATAATGCCACAACACAAATCAATTCCACACTATTCCAGGCCACACAATTCCATAGCTAACAATTTCAGTCCAGCTCACATAATTACACTCCATACCACATACATCCACTCCATAAAGATAAGTAAAATACATTGTCATTTACAATGTCAAACAAAAACACATAGGTAAAACACATTATCATTTACAATGTCAATAGCTCTGACTCTCAGATAATGTGAGACTTATTACATTGACACCTTGTGCTCCAAATACAGAGTGGGGATATAACTTTGAAAAATTAGAAAACTAAGTCAATTGACATTGAGCTCGGAATTGCTGTGAATTGCTTACCGCCTGAAACCCCGAGACAATGCACCTCCACCTCGCACGAAATTTGTCCTTTGTTTTTAAACCTAAAAACAATGCCTCGTGGTCCATCTTTCAGACATTTGAGGTCGCTGACATCTCAAAACTACTGTCCTCCACTAAACTTTCCAACCACTTCACTGACCCTCTCCCCTCCTAATTACTCAAGGTAACTTCACACCTCCTGCTACCCTATGGACCAGAATTATCAATGCCTCTCTTAAGCAAAGCACCATGCCGGACTGTCTGAAAAGTGGACAAGTCACACCTATCCTAAAAAAGCCAGATGCAAACCTCTATGATCCCAACAATTTTCGCCCCATTTTGAGCATCCCAACGTTAGCTAAGCTCTAGTAAAAATGTGTTCATCAACAACTCTGGAATCACATTGACCAGCACCAACTCCTCGACCACTGCCAATCTGGTTTCAGACCAGGTCATAGTACTGAAACCGTCATGGTCCACATTGTCGACGATGCTTTATGCTTTCTCGATCATAATGAATCCTGTCTTTTAATCCGTCTCGACCTATCAGCAGCAGTTGACACAGCCAAGCATGAAACCCTCCTGAACCTCCTAGAACTTGGGATGGGTCTCTCTGGTACTGTCTTAAAATGGTTCTGCTCATTCCTACAAAACAGATCTTAACGAGTCCTAATCAATCATGACTTATCCGATCAGACACTGATCACTATCGGCGTTCACCAAGGTTCTTCACTTTCCCTCACCCTGTTTAATCTTTACATGGAACTCCTGATTGAAATCCTCAAAAACTCCAACATCTCCTTCCGTATGTACGCTGATGATACGCAATTATACATGAAGGTTACCTTCCCTAACGACATCAGCACTCTCAATAACATCTTGAACAAAACTCAACACTGGTTAACACTTAACCACCTCAAACGTAACACCCTCAAAACTGAATTTCTATTAATCTTGCCTCCCAACCCCACCTCTAACATCAAAGACTGGCTACCACTACCCACTGCCTTGAACTCTACCCCACATATTGTTGATTCAGCAAAATCCCTAGGAATAACACTAGACAACAACCTCTCCATGCTGAACCACATCAGCTCTACAACCAGAGGGGCAAATTTCCATCTCCACGTCTTAAGAAAACTAAAGCCTTTCCTGCCCAATGCAGCTCTCAAGATGGAGGATCAGGCTCTCGTGATCTCCCACCTTGACTATGAGAATGCTACCCTCGTTGGCCTACCGAAAATAAAACTAGCACCGCTGATGGCTACCCTCAATGCGGCTGCATGGCTCATCACAGGTATAAATAAAAATGATCACGTCAATCCAGCCCTCCACTCTCTGAACTGGCTACCTTTTGAATCTAGGATCCACCTAAAAGTAGCATGCATGACGTACAAAGCCATCCACCACAATACTCCTCGCTACCTGGCTCAGAAACTGGTTCTATCCGGAAGGAAAAGAGCTTCTTATATTACTTGCTCCCTACTGCTGAAACCCCAAAAATTTCACAAAAAGAAAACCTATAAGAGGTCTTTCTCTGGAATTGCCCCAAGAATTTGGAACTCTCTTCCCCCAGAGATCAGGACCATCCCTTCATTCGCTCTTTTCAAAAACGAAGTAAAAATGAGACTTCTAAATAATCTTCTTCCTATCTGCGGCGACTATCCATGTCAATTTTATTTCTTTGCTGATGTTTTCACTATGCCTCTTTGTTTTATCTTTTCATGCTGCATAATCCATATTTTGCTCCTTGTATATTTGATGCTATTTATTAGGTTGTACAGCGCTCTGACACCAACATTTTGGTCATGTTCATGCTTTATAAACATCATAAATAAATTAAAATAAATTAATTTAAAATAAACTTTCACACTGCTAAGTCCACTAAGAGATTAGGTCACAGAACACACTATTTTTTCCTGATGAAATGCCAATAGAACACTTCCCGGCTGCTTGTGGCATGAAACATGCCCATTGCATCGACCATAGCCGAATAGCTGGCCTATGAGTGACCAATTCACTGCTCACTAGGTGGGGCCTGGACTATTATATTCTGTGGTTCTCTGCCATTATTCATTTTAACTCAACATCACCCGACTTCTCAGGGTGGTCACACATCGGAACACTATACAGATATTACATAATAGATGTGAATTAGACAGGGGTAGCAGCTGCTTCCCCTCTCTGACCATTTGGGAGTCCAGGCATTGCCCTTGTTACTTCTTGTGTAAGGGGTCATGGTGACAGAGAGGAACTCAAGATAAGCATGGAATCAAAAAACCAGGTGTACCAATGCTTTCCCTGACCCAAGCCCATCAGCTGCGCAAAATATATATCCCCATTTAACTATTGATCTACCTTCACTTCAGTAAGAAAGACAAAGATATAATTCAGTGTGCTTATAATGACTTTATACTTATTCTAATACTTAATTTGTGACAGCACTGTACATTAACATTTATTTTTGCTAACATGAATACAGATAAATATTAGACAAACAAAAAAAACGACACTGTCAAATGAAAATAAAATTATAAGTTCATATAAATATGTGCAATTTTCGAAGAAAAATTAAAAAACTTAAATGCACAAACGGAACAGACGTGCCCGGAATAGTAGTGTCCAGTCAATATTAGGCTAAAATAAATAAATAAACAAACCGTATAGTCCTTTCACAACGTCTCCTTAGTCAATCAGTCAATATGGTCCAAGATTAGAGTGTGTTACTGTTCTTATAATCCCTAATAAGAAATTATGCAATTGTCTATTGTATAAGGCAATGGGGAAATGCCCTGTAAGGACTTTAGCCTTCTGCTATATAAAAAAACTATCATTATTGCTTTTTGACTGCCGTGGAAATGTCCTTTACATAAGATACCGTCATCAGGGCTCTAACTCATTTATTTTCTGAAATGCAACTGTACATGTAAATATTAATAATATAGTCAATATAATGTTTAAGACACTATTCACACATTGCTGAAAGAAGGAGATTCATGTACATTACCAGTGTTGTCTCTTTACAATTAATTGTGAAAAATCAAGATTCTCTGAAAATAATCATAATGTTTGTTTAAGCCCATCAGTAGCCCACAGGAGGAAATTCAGGTGCTAAAATGTTCTGGCTCCTTGGGCAAATTTAGACCTCTGCATTGGTCACTCTATTCCCCACTTCCCTAGTCTCCCATTGACCTGAAAGAACAGCTCTTTGTTGTTCAACAGTCACACACTTTTGAATCCTGCGGTAATCTATAAATCTATTACTCCCATCTTAACATGATTGCCCCATATGCAGCTCTACGCTCTATGGGGCGATTTACAAGCCCCTTGCAACATGTTTATGACACCGTTGCGTCACTTCTGTGACGCAGCGGCGTTGTAAGCAATGCACCACCATGCAACAGATTTACAATGTGACACATCTAGTGAGGTACGTCACGTTGTAAAGCCCTGCGCTACATTATACCTGCGTCAGGTATAATGTATGCAGGGTGGGCGTTCCGTTGCAAGGAAGCCCCGTAAAAGTGACGCAGTAGCGGTAGCTGCAAACTTCCAAGAGGGAATGCTATTCATCAGTGCCTGGATGGCAAACAATTGCCTCAAATTAAACTCTGACAAGATGGAGGTGATGACCTTTTGTAACCTCTACGCCTCCTGGTCCCCTTCTTGGTGGCCAGCCAAGTTGGGATCACCCCCGTCCCCGTCTCAAAGGTAAGAAATCTGGGTGTCATGTTCGATGTCAAGCTGTCATTCATACACCATGCCAACGTAGTCGTCTCTGCATCCTTCTACGTTATCAAGATGATAAAGAAACTTCTTCCTTTCCTCCCAACCAGCGCTGCTAGGACTAGTCATGTCCAAGGTCGATTATTGTAACGGACTATTTATCAATGCCCAAGAAAGAGTCCTAAACAAGCTACAACTAGTGCAGAATGCAGCCGCCAGACTTCTGACAGCCACCCCCAAATTCAAACCTATATCCAACGTGGTACGACAGCTCCACTGGCTGCCCATCAGGAGCAGATCCAAGTTCAAGGCGCTATGTATTGCCTACAAGGCAGTCCACGACATCGGACCGGAGTTTCTAAGGAAAACTCTTTGCCCCTACAACCCCACCAGACCTTTACGCTCATCAGCAGCAAACCTACTGATTGTTCCCCAAACCAAAAATGCCTCCTGGGGTGACAGAACTTTTACAGTCGCCACCACCAAACTATGGAATAAGCTCCCTCTCCACATTAAGACTAGTCCTACGCTGATCACTTTTCAAAAACAACTAAAGACCTGGCTCTTTAATCAATAGCCATCCGTGCCAGCCATCCTCTGACCGGTCCGCGGTGCTGAGACACCTAAGGGTATTTGCACGCTTTATAAGTTGCATAAATAATAATAATAATCTTCAAGATTTCACTTAGTAACTTTTACGTCCATGCTGCATCAAAACCTTACGCCTGCTTGAAGAAGGCGTAAGGAGTGATGCAGCATGCTAAGTATAGGGCGCCCCTGAGCATTGCTGGAGTTGCATTGCGCGTGCGACATGACTCCAGCAATGCGCCGCCCTTAGACACGCATCTGACTATCCTTGTGCCATGGTGCATTGCATTGTAAATGCGATGCATCCGTGGTGGCGCAAGGGTATTCCTGTGTATGGCATCTTTACTGGCGCATCCTTGCTAATATGCAGGAATGCGCCAGTCCTTGCAAATCTGCCCCAAAATATATATATATGAGTACACTTCAGTTTACCACTACCTTGAATTCTCTCATAGTACCTGAGATAGCCACGTTTGTCTCTTGTCTCTAACATCAGAGAAGACAGAGTTAGGTTTTAGTGACTTCTCTTCATCTCTACATTGTTCCTGCTGTTTACAATGGCAAAGGGATCAGAAGTCCTCCACTCCATGGCACACATACAATTGCTGTTGTTAGTTACCTAGTTTTCATCATGTAAATTTTAGACACCTGCACTGTAATTAGATCTACATTTTCTTGGCCATGAAGCAAATGAAAACTGGCTTATTTATACATAATATCAAGTGAATCTGTTAACAAATTGGAAAAAAGTGGTAATGAAAACTGCCCCTTAAACATTCACCCAAAGTATACATTGATGTTGAATATGTACAGCACTGTAAATGAAGTTGTGAACAACAGACAATATGTAACTTCTATTTCAAGTGTTGCAAAATCTACAAAACTGCACGTGGAAATTGTTATTGCCAGACAATACAATCTACACACTATTTTCCATTCATGTCTGCATTTACTTTTTGTAAGCATGATTACGTAATGTACTCTCATAGTGGGCCTGATGTAGCAATAGTCACAAAATGTTGGTCGCAATTTGGGACCAGTATTTTTGCGACATGTGCAGTATTCTGTGATTCTCCCTATGTACTAATAGGTAGGGGTGGGCGGAATTTGCGAAATTCACTTTCGCAAATTATCGCGAAAATGTTAAAAATCTCCGCAAACACGCGGAAATATCGCGAAGATGCGGAAGTTTTTTTCCCGCCCGTTCGCGGTATTTTCTGCTTGGTCGCAGCTCGCCAACTTACCCATGCGATTGCTCGCAGGCGCGGCCATCTTGTTTTCACTTGTCTCGCGGTGCATGATCGCGAGAAGAAAGACGTGATCGCGCGACGCATGACGTTACTGCGGGCGCGAACTGTCGCGAGACAGCGCAAATGGCTACCAACAATCCAACATCTCGTGGAGAACGCGATCGGATCGGGAAAACTTGTCGGCGAATGCGGGGATTCAGGTAAGGCGATCGCGCGCACGCGAGAATGTATTATTTTACAGCGCGAGCAAGAAACAAATTATTGCTAAGCTGCGGAATGCGGGAATTTTGACATTTTCGCGCTTTCCGCGGAACGCAAAAATGCCAAATTATCGCAATTTCCGCAAATGGAACGGAATTTTGGCCCAGGCCTACTAATAGGTCAGCTCCAAAATACCAAGGCTAGTGGGAGGCAAATAATATCAATGAGGTAGTTCACAATTTGCGACCCACTAGGAATGGCAGCCATCACAGGTATGTGAGTCTGCTGGGGTTAGCAAAGTATTAATGTTTAATGACTAGATTTCAGTCACAAGCATTAATGCATACCATACAGAAATGTTATTTGGAAGGGATGCCCTGAACTCGCAGCTTCTAAATACCGAATCTAAATTAAGTCATATACCCGAATTGTAATTAGGTAACGTTTTACCGAATCACAATTTTTGTTTTGTACATTTAAAAAGCTGTTTTGCGCTTGCAAACAGCCCAATTCTGCAAATCAGGCTCTTTGTGACCAAAAAAAGCCTCTGACATCTGGCCATATATGTATTGCACTCTGAAACCCTCACGTCGTACCAGTTAAATAAGAACAAAAAGATATGTCCTAATTTGGATCAAAGTGAAAATATTTCTTTTTAAATTACTTATCCGATTGCCGACGTCCACTGCTTCGCGCTCTTCCGGGCACAGGCTCCCAGAATTCACTGCGGCCAATCATAATGCTTCAGGAAAGCAGCGTCAGGACTGGCCTGAGCGCTGGGACTTTGCGCTCCCAGGCAGACTGGGAGACTGTGCCTGCTTTCTCCAGCTGCAGCAACTCAGCCGGGGCTGGAGAAAGCTTTAATTCGCAAGAGGGTTTGGCTGGTCTAAAATGGCTGGCCAAACCCTCATGCACAGAGAAGGGACAAGAGAATGCACTACCACTCCCCGACCACAGTGTCATCCCCCTGTATCCACCCCCGGGACTCGTCAGTGTCCTTGGGGCAGGTCCCAGGGGCAGCCGCGGTCGGTAGTAGGAGTAACTGCAGGGCGGTGACGTGGGGAGGGGGAGGGGCAGGGTGGGGGGAAGTAAACTATGGATTCCGGAGGTTTACAGGTAAGTTAACTTTTAACTTAATAAAACGAATTTCGTTGCGTGCACAGCATCCCCAAATGCGATGCTGTGCACGCAACAAAATTCGTTTTATTAATTTATATGTTAACTTACCTGTAAACCTCCGGAACCCATAGTTTACTACCTCCCACCCTACCCCTCCCCACGTCACCGCCCTGCAGTTACTCCTACTACCGACCGCGGCTGCCCAGGGGATTGAAGGTTTAAAACCCTTTTTATTATCGTTTTATGTTTCGGCTGGTGGCAGGGGGAGGGGGCTGCACTTCTCTGCCCCAATGGAGGAGCCATGGCTGATTATAAGTAATTTTACAGTAATTATGAGTTATTACGCTAGAGAGAATTACCCCAGTTACTCCCACCCCAAGTTTTATCGTCTAGAGCGGGCATCCGTAGGAGGTGAGAAGGTCAGAGATATGCCAGGATAGACTGCATTATGGTCGTTCAGGCAAATGTCTGACTGTCATACAATTGTAAATGGTAATGGAAGCAGCATCACATATCCTTTGACCCCCGATGTAATCATAGAGTTGATCCCTTGTCCCAGTGTTAGCTCTTCAACAGCTTCCTTTTTTTGGTACCTAGCTGGTGGGAGGCAAGCACAAAAAGTAAACATACTGCATGCTTTCTGTTCCTGTTGCTGCATAGATGGTCCCAGAGAGCAGGTCATGCAAGGACAGTGCCATGGTTACCAAAAAGCGAGACTGAGGTAGCTTTTTATCTTGTACTGAAAAATCAACTGACCAGTTAATTATGCGTACGTTTTCTATCTCTATCTTAAATGTGAATTTAAAAAATCACTTTAACAAAATTCCAGTTTGAGAGGTCCTAAAAATAGAGGATCGGTGTCAAAAGATGTTTAGGGGATGACTGCCGGTCAGAATCCTGGATTATATTATATTCCCAGTTTCTTTGTTTTTCGCTTTCAGACAAGACCAGCATGTTGACAATAAAGACAAATGTGTGGCCAGCTCAACATTTTTCAAGAAGCTGTCAATAACACTCCAAGACTGTCACATTTATAGCCTTTTTCTGCCTCCGAAGCACATTATTTCATTCATAGCTCAGGTAGGGTGCCAATTTGCTTTATTTCCAGGGAGCAGGGCTACATTTAAAAAGGCATTTGTGTGCAATATATTCCATAGCATTTTAGCACACTGGCATTGCCGCAGCGTCCATGTGTTCCTGACCAGCATTCATATTTTACAGGAAGGCATTCTTCAAAGAAATTGGATGCTGCAAGGCTCATACATCAATTTTATTATGTTGTATTTTTTCATGAAATCTGTAAATAAGGTCAACAAGATAGGGATATGGCATATGACAGCATCTTTAATGGTTTTTGAGGAACAGCATGTTTCCCTGTAAAATGCACATTTGCTTTTTGTTGTGTGCCTATTAAAAGCATCCTTCATATAAACCGCAAAATCCAACTCCAAAGTCTTTCATAGGCTGTGATAAAGTATGCTTTTTATAGGTGTTTGTTTAAAAAAAACGTAACTCGGGATGAGAAAGGCTGTCTTTTTATTCTATTTTTCAGCAATTATTTTTTATTTTAATTTTAAAAAGAATGCATAAATTCAGTGTTCAATCTGTTTCTACCATTTTCAGTGTACATTTTAACTTTGGTTCATGAACATTTCTTTTCTGTTTCTATGTGGCTAACACTTGGGGAAGTAGAAATGTCCATAAATACCGTTACGCCTAGAAGTTGTTGATCATACTAAACCTCTCTTATAAAATACCCATTTCCCTTCACCTCTCTACCCATTAAGGGCAGTACTTTAGTCAATGATGTAGCACTGGTGCCATAGACTTGAATGCACGCAGGGAGAATGGGCTACCTGACTGGGTAATTAAAGTTATCCCTTGTTGGGGTATAGTGGACTACTCATAATCTGGCCTTAGTGCCATTACACCGGCCACAATAAAGATAACTACGCCCTAGACCTTAGTTCCTAGGCACAGGTGTGCACAGCCAGTATTACAGAGGATAGGGATAAACACTTGAGTAGATACTGAAGCAGCAAAGTTACGTTAATGCTCAATTTCATTTCAATATCATGTTTGCCAAATCCTTTAATATTTATCTATAGATATACGTTTAAGCCTCAAATGACTTCCACAGTCCCCCACACCCACTACACAAGCACAAACCTCTTGTTATCAAATTCTTAAATAAAAATATTTTTTGCATTTTGCCATGAAACTCATAATCGGCTGTAAAGCATGACACCGAGGTGGCATCCGTATTTAGGAACATTATTCTTCCATTAATTACACCAACCCATCCCACTTACTTGGCTCCTCATCTTTCACTCTTGGACAATTATTTTCTGGAGGAAAGGCCTTCTACATTTTGGACTCATCCTGGAATTTTGCAAATGGAGGGTACTGACTCATGCAAAAATGTTGACACCTTTCCGGCTCAATAAATGCATGAGGTTAGGTGTTCCACCAAGAGAGGCCAGACCTTCATCAAACACCAAGCCCCTTAGGCTGCCAGGGACATGCCTAGTCAGGATTGGCTAGTGGTATTCACCACCGTATTCTGAATATGGCTACTAATGAATGAGAACTGAAGAGAATTGAACAGAGCTTCTGGCTGCTCAAGTAAGCTCTGGGTTGATCCACTGGGAAGGGGTTATTGATTTTAAAAGTTTAAGCACAGCATTGGAGAACCAGAGAGATTTCCCCATCAGTACAGCGTTAATCCACAGTAGGGTGGGGACAATCTCAGGGATGAACCAAGCCCAGAGTTTCCCTTGCTAGGTTGTGTTGGCCTGTGAAACCAATGTACTACCATATGCCCATGCAACCACTTGGAGGAGTTCAAATCCCAAATATTAATTATTTATGACCTGATTTGGAGTTCGGCAGATGAGATTTACTCCATCAAGCAGAGTAAAGTACTCTATCACTCCGAGGAAGTAATTGTTTGCTCAGTATAAAGATGTCTGCCTATCCAGCAGACAACAGTGGTTCCAGTCAATGTATTTAAAGTTTGACTGACTGCTCTGCCAACATGACAGAGCCAGATATTGCAGCATTAACTGCCCCTTACTGCCAGGTTTTATCTGGTCATTGGAGATGTGTGCCAGAGGTGGAGACAGAGTACTCTCTGCCATCAACATACTGGAGGTCCACCCGACTCAAAGTAAGGTGGGTAGAGTTTTAGTTTGGCAGAATACCATTTCTGCCATACTCTAAATTGAGGTCTAAATCTTTAATATCATCGTACCAAAGTATCGTAACCTACCAAAATATCAACTTAGTAGGTATATGTAGGCATGTATGGGGTTATTGCGCCTAACTTTAGGTATATATGTGTTATGCAGTGGCAGTCACAGCTGAGTAGTTATAGTTAGCAGTGGGTTTCCCATAAGTAATGCCTTTTTGCATTGCTAATAACTTTGAAGCCATTTGATGAATCTCCAAGAAACTTTTTTTTAAGTGTTCTTTTGTGCCTATTTTGTGCATGAAAAGATCCGGGGTGATCCATCAAGCGAAGGCTGAGAAAAATGGATTTTCCCCATTAATTGTTCCATAGGAAATTTGGACTCAGCTACAGCCCAAACGGCTGAAAGGATTTACACCAAACTTGGCAGACATCTTGATCTTGGTCCAGAAAGAGTGTGTTTTGTGATCTGGTGTAAATCCTTTTAGTAGCATCCACTGGGTGGGATCATACATGCCCTCCTTCAGCAGTTCGGGCTGTAGACATGTCTCAATCTCTATGGGAATTAACATGGGGAAAATGCATTTTTTTGGACCCCCCCTTTTCTCAGCCCAGCTTGACGGATCACCACAAAACTTTCAAGACAGTAGCTTAAGTGAGCGTTGTTGGCAAATGAAAAAACACTCTTCCCATGGAAACTAGGTCCTAACTATAACTGCCTACTGTTGACCGCCAGTAGGTAATATATATATATTTATTTACTGAAAAAAACAAAGGTTAATTTAACATTATATTTAGGTGAAATGTTTTAAACTCTAAAACCACTGAAACTCACCAGTTAGTTATCTCATGAAATTATATCTCGTGCCCTAAGGTAACTATAACTCACATCCCCACCATGGACCATAGTATTAATAATGGTGTCAAATAAAATTCCATGGGTAATTTAATATGTAGGGTAATAAGTAGTGCATGGCGTGGGTGCAAGTTATGGTTACCTTGGGGCACGAGTTATTGTTACTTGAGATAACGATAACTGGTGAGTTTCAGTGGTTTTTAGAGTTTAAAACGTTAATTTGTAACTAAACATTTCACCTAACTACAACATTAATTTAACCTTTGTTTTTTTCAGTGAATTTCTAGGGTTTTTACTAACAGAAAGTAGTATTTAAATACGTTAATCCAACCCCCTGCATGCAGTCAACCCCATGCTGCACTGGGTATTCAGACATGCCTGTACTCCCCCAGGGACCTGGCCTATTAGGGAGGTTGTTTTAAAAAAGTGCAAGCCACTGACTTTCTGTTTTAATTTGCAGCAGATTTGTGGATCTTCTGCAAATTTGCAGCAAAATTAAAAAAACAAAAACTGTTTGGTCACAGTGGGGGTCCCTCTGCAGGCCTATGGGGTCAGGGTATTCCTACCCTGCCCCCTTGTGTTGTTTTTGTTTTCCTAAGGTGGCTGCTATCGCTTCTTGGTTGAGGTGGTGGTGGCAGCCAATCAGATCTCAGTTTGAGATCTGTCGCGATCCGCGGACCCTCTGGGTTCCTAGATATACTACGTTTTTGAGCATTAATTGCTCACAAACTACAGAATGGATTTACACCAAGACAAACAAAGCACTCTTTCTGGACCTAGATTTAGCTTTCTGCTAAACATGGTGTTAATCCGTTGAGCGGTTTAGGCTGTAGCTGTGTCTAAAACTCCTGTGGGAAAATTAATGGGGAAAATGTGTTTTGGAGCCTCCTTTTTTCTTGGCCCTCACTTGACAGATCACCCTTAAACTTTTCATGAATGCATCAACTATGTACAAAAGAGCACTTTCTGGAAAGTTTTGTGCAGATTTGTTGAATAACGCCAGCAATATTAGCAACACAACAAATGCATTTCAAACTCAATTAACAAAATCCTAACTATAACTACCCAGTGGCCACTGGGTAATATATATATATATATTCACTGAAAAAAAACATAGGTTTCAGAGACGTTATAGTTAGAAATTAGCATTTAAAAAAACTTAGAAATTCACAGAAAAAAACATAGGTTTCAAGGGTGTTATAGTTAGCTGCTCATTTGACTCATACAAAACCATAGAAATTCCTCCGTTATAGTTAGTTCTGCTAACTATAACTCACGCGCCCCCAATGCACTGCTGATGATGTCACATATTGCATCATTTATTACATGGTCAGTGACATCACTGATGACATCACTGATGACATCTCAAATGACATCACTGATGACATCACTGATGACATCATCCACTGAATGTGGTTTAGTTTGAAATTTAAATATGTATTATATATATACCAATCTGTATTGAAGATTGAGTGGATATATAACTGTCTGGATGGAGGATTTAGTAGCTGTCTGACTGTCTTTTGAAGTGAGTAATTAAAAGTGTCTCACTTAATACATGGATTAGTAACTAAACTATGTGAATGTGTGCAGCACTGTCTCTGTTGTTGTATAACATGCTGCCTCAGTTGGTCACTAACTACATGAGTGTGTATATTAGTTATTGATTAGTTGGGTGAGTATTTGTATGGGACACTGAGTTTGTGTGTGGTTGGATGGGGTGTGTGTAACTCTATGCATAGATGTGTGAATGGTTGATTGACTAGGTGTATGGGTTTAAGAGTGCTTGTGGAAACAGTTGTTTGGGTGACTGAGTGTATTTATTTGTGTGTTGGTGAGCGAATATATGTTTTAGTTGTACATCTTCAACAAAGTAAAAAAATAAAAGGCATTGTATGTGAGAGTTGGTGTATATAAATAAGTATGTGTCAGAGTCAGTGATTGTAAGAGTAACTATATGAATGAGTGTATAATTGTAATGGTGCTTTTTTAACATATTAACAATGAGTTACTATGTGTTTGAATAAATGAGGTGTTGTTGGATAATTGTGTTAGTGAGTAAATGTAAGTGCGATACATTTTTTTCATGAGTGAGTAGGATGACTGCATAACCGACTAAGATGACTGCTGATGTGTCAATGTCTATATGTGTATAAGTGCATTTGATAGTGTTCTATTAATTAATGACTGCATGTATAGATGATTCTGTTGTTGAATGGGTAGTTGTGTGTGTAGACTTAGGAATCAGTGAGTGGGTATGTAGTAACTGGTATTGGTGTGTCAATGGCTTCAAATATGGTACTCTGTATTTTACAGTGAGTGATGAAAGGTTATACTAGTGTATGATGAGGTGTATCAGATTGTTAAGTGGATGATGTCATCAGTGATGTCATTTGAGATGTCATCAGTGATGTCATCAGTGATGTCACTGACCATGTCATGAACGATGCAATATGTGACATCATCAGCAGTGCATTGCGGGCGCGTGAGTTATAGTTAGCAGAACTAACTATAACGGAGGAATTTCTATGGTTTTGTATGAGTGAAATGGGCAGCTAACTATAACACCCCTGAAACCTATGTTTTTTTCTGTGAATTTCTAAGGTTTTTAAATGCTAATTTTTAACTATAACGCCTCTGAAACCTATGTTTTTTTTCAGTGAATTTCAAAGGTTTTTTAAATACTAACTTAAGTGTGATAGTAGTTATATCTATTTTTTTGTACTGATTTTCTACAGTTTTTTAACTGTTTATTTATAAATATTTTATTCATTAAGTAACATTATATATTCTTCTGAAAATTGCAACAAATTTTTTTTTTAATTAAAACTGAAATATTGATTAATTTTCTTGTTTTCATTTTTTATTTTAATATATTTATATTATTTTCTTTAAAAAAAAAATCCAATTTTTTACGGAGTCGCGCACTCAAAGTGTACACATCACGGTGGGTGCGCGTATTCTAGCTGCCATTTTAGAAAAGTCATGAAGGATCCACGTATGGTGTGCGACAGCTGCGTGTTTTTCAGTTACATCCTATACATTTAATATCATGTGATATGCGTGATTGGTATGCGACCAGTCTGCGACTCCTGCTCCCGCGCATTCGCGACACATGCGCATTACGGTATGAGATGTTTGCGCGGTTGCGGGTCCCGCGTGTCATCATATACGTGCTGGTGCGTTCTGGGTGAGTGACTCCCGCAAATAAAATTTATGTTCCAAAATGATATGTATGTGTCTTTAATATACATATTAAGGCAAGAGATTATGTAAGATATTCATCAAAATAATATATTTGTACTTATAATAAACTTATATTATTTTTAAATATATTTTCGCGAAGTCGGGTGCGTGCAGAAAACCAGGTCAGCAGAGCTGCTGTAGAGCCAGAGAACCAGGTCAGCAGAGCTGCTCTAGAGCCAGAGAACCAGGTCAGCAGAGCTGCTGTAGAGGCAAAGAAACCACGTCAGCAGAGCTGCTTTAGAGGGAGAGAACCAGGTCAGCAGAGCTGCTTTAGAGCCAGAGAACAAGGCCAGCAGAGCTGCTTTAGAGCCAGAGAACCAGGTTAGCAGAGCTGCTTTAGAGCCAGAGAACCAGATCAGCAGAGCTACTCTAGAGCCAGAGAACCAAATCAGCAGAGCTGCTTTAGAGCCATAGAACGAGGTCAGCAGAGCTGCTTTAGAGCCAGAGAACCAGGTCAGTAGGGCTGCTCTAGAGCCTAAGAACCAGGTCAACAGAGCTGCTCTAGAGCCAGAGAACCAGGTCTGCAGAGCTGCTGCAGAGCCAGAGAAACCAGGTCAGTAGAGCTGCTTTAGAGGGAGAGAACCAGGTCAGCAGAGCTGCTCTAGAGCCAGAGAACCATGTCAGCAGAACTGCTTCAGAGCCATAGAACTGGGTCAGCGGAGCTGCTTTAGAGCCAGAGAACCAGGTCAGCAGAACTGTTGTAGAGCCAGAGAACTAGATCAGCAGAGCTGCTCTGTAGCATAAGAACTAGGTCAGCAGAGTTGCTCTAGAGCCAGAGAACCAGGCCAGCAGACCTGCTGTAGAGCCAGAGAAACCAGGTCAGCAGAGCTGCTTTAGAGAGAGAGAACCAGGTCAGCAGAGCTGCTTTAGAGCCAGAGAACCAGGTCAGCAGAGCTGCTCTAGCTGACACTGACTGACTGACACTGACTGACTTACACTGACTGATTGACACTGACTGACCCAGATTGACTGACACTGACACTGACTGACACTGATTGACTGACACTGACTGACTGACACTGACTGACTGACTGACACTGACTGACACTGATTGACACTGACTGACACTGATTGACTGACACTGACTGACTGACACTGATTGACTGACTCTGACTGACACTGATTGACTGACACTGACTGACTGATTGACACTGACTGACTGACACTGACTGACACTGACTGACTACTCTCTACTACTCTACTACTGACTCTACTACTCTCTACTACTCTCTCTCTACTACTCACTTTCTACTACTCACTCTCTACTACTCTCTACTACTCACTCTACTACTCACTCTCTACTACTCACTCTTAACTACTCACTCTCTACTACTCTACTACTTACTCTCTACTACTCACTCTACTACTTTCTACTACTTTCTACTACTCTCTACTACTCACTCTCTACTACTCACTCTCTACTACTCTCTACTACTCACTCACTACTACTCTCTACTACTCACTCTCTACTACACTCTCTACTACTCTCTCTCCCTACTACTCTCTACTACTACTCTCTACTATTCACTCTCTACTACTCACTCTCTACTACTCTCTGCTGCTCTCTACCACTCAGTCTCTACTTCTCTCTCTCTACTATTCACTCTCTACTACTCTCTCTCTACTACTCTCTACTACTTACTCTCTACTACTCACTCTACTACTCTCTACTACTCACTCTCTACTACTCTCTCTCTACTACTCACTCTCTACTATTCACTCTCTACTACTCACTCTCTACTACTCGCTCTCCACTACTCACTCTCCACTACTCACTCTCTACTACTCGCTCTCTACTACTCTCTACTACTCACTCTCTACTACTCACTCTCTACTACTCTCTACTACTCTCTCTGCTACTCACTCTCTACTACTCACTCTCTACTACTCTACTACACTCTACTACTCGCTCTACTACTCACTCTCTACTATTCTCTACTATTCACTCTACTACTCTCTCCTACTCTCTACCACTCACTCTCTACTACTCTACTACTCACTCTCTACTACTCTCTGTCTACTACTCACTCTCTACTACTCACTCTACTATTCTCTACAACTCACTCTCTACTACTCTCTACTACTCACTCTGTACTACTCACTCTCTACTACTCACTCTCTACTACTTTCTACTGCTCACTCTCCACTACTCATTCTCTACTACTCGCTCTCAACTACTCTCTACTACTCACTCTACTACTCACTCTCTACTACTCAACTACTCTCTCAACTTCTCAGTCTCTACTACTCTCTCTCTACTACTCACTCTCTACTACTCTCTACTACTCACTCTCGACTACACACTCTCTACTACTCACTCTCTACTACTCTACTACTCTCTACTACTCTCTCTCTTCTACTCACTCTCTACTACTCACTCTCTACTACTCTCTACTACTCACTCTCTACTACTCACTCTCTACTAATTTCTACTACTCACACTCTACTACTCTCTCTCTACTACTCTCTACTACTCACTCTGCTACTCACTCTCTACTACTCTCTAATACTCTCTCTCTGCTACTCACTCTCTACTACTCTCTTCTACTCACTCTACTACTCACTCTCTACTACTCTCTACTACTCACCCTCTACTACTCTCTACTACTCACTCTCTAATACTCACTCTCTACTACTCACTCTCTACTACTCACTCTACTACTCTCTACTACTCACTCTCTGATACTTTCTCTACTACTCTCTACTACACACTCTCTACTCTCTATTACTCGCTCTCTACCTCTCTCTACCTCTCTCTCTACTACTCTCTACCTCTATACCTCTACCTCTCTGCCTCTACACCTCTACCTATACACCTCTACCTCTCTACCTCTCTGTACATGCACACATATGCACATGTATATATATGCATATATATGCATCTGCATTTATATATGTATGTGTATATATATATATATATATATACATATATAAACATATAAATATAATCTGCATCTCTATATACATATAAATGCATGCAAACATATACATATATGCATACATATGCATGGTATGTACATGAAAGTTTGAAAAACTCTAATACAAGCAAAGCTAAAAAGCCACCTAATTACAAACAGAATTGCTTTAACTTAAACGAGGGCAAGACCTATTGCATTTTCAATGCTTGTTTACTTTGATTCCATCAAGAAGGCATTCAGATGTGTCACACATTTTCCATAAATTCTGAATGGTAGCACTCTAGTTGCTCATTAGATCACTGTAGTAAAGCTGCTGCTCACCAGGGAAGTCTGCTGCTGGTATTCAAAGTGCATGTTTCAGTCTGCATGTCAGAATGTTTTAATGAGATGGAAGAGGATTTGATAAGTCAAAATGTGCCCTAATCTTTCTTTCTGCAGCACTAATCATAATGTCTATGGCAAAATGAACCCCCTCATATTGTTCCTTTGCAAATTAAATGTTTTAAGTGTTACCACTTTATTCCAATCAAGATGGCATCAGGTGTGCCATACTTTTGTCATAAGTAAGACTGTTAGCGCTCTAGTTGTTCTTTAAAACACTCTGGGATATTCTGTCATTGGGCTATACTTGGGCTACATCTCGGTGATATTTGTGCTGCATTTGGGCTCTTTTGTCTCTGGTGGCCATCTTGGGAGACTTATTTGTTTTGAAGTTTCCTAATTTCCTCATTTACAACAGTCTCCTCTGTAGGAAATACTTTCAGGTTTTTTACTTTCATTCCATCAAGAAGGCAATCAGATGTGTCACACATTTGCCATAAATTCGGAATGTTAGCACTCTAGTTGCTTATTAGATCACTGTAGTAAAGCTACTGCTCACCAGGGAAGTCTGCTGCTGGTATTGAAAGTGCATCTTTCAGTCTGCATGTCTGAATTTTTTAATGAAATAGAAGAGGATTTGAGAAGTCACTCAAAATGTGCCCTAATTTTCTTTTGTCCGCACTAATCATAATTTCTATGGCAAAATGAACCTCCTCATTGTGTTCCTTTTAAATTAAACTACTCACTCTCTACAACTCACTCGCTACCACTTTCTACTATTCACTCTACTACTCTCTCTCTAGTACTCTCTACTACTCTCTACTACTACTCTCTACTGCTCACTCTCTACTACTCACTCTCTACTACTCTCTACTACTCACTCTACTGCTCTCTACTACTTTCTACCACTCACTCTCTACTACTCACTCTCTACTACTCTACTACTCTCTACTACTCACTCTCTACTACTCACTCTCTACTACTCTCTCTTCTACTCACTCTCTACTACTCACTCCACTACTCTCTACTACTCTCTACCACTCACTCTCTACTACTCTACTACTCACTCTCTACTACTCTCTACTACTCTCTTTCTACTACTCACTCTCTACTACTCACTCTCTACTACTCTACTACTCACTCTCCACTACTCACTCTCTACTACTCGCTCTCTACTACTCTACTACTCCTACTACTCTCTCTGCTACTCACTCTCTACTACTCACTCTCTACTACTCTACTACTCACTCTCTACTATTCACTCTCTATTACTCTACTACTCTCTACTACTCTCTACTACTACTCTCTACTGCTCACTCTCTACTACTCACTCTCTACTACTCTCTACTACTCACTCTACTGCTCTCTACTACTTTCTACCACTCACTCTCTACTACTCACTCTCTACTACTCTACTACTCTCTACTACTCACTCTCTACTACTCACTCTCTACTACTCTCTCTTCTACTCACTCTCTACTACTCACTCCACTACTCTCTACTACTCTCTACCACTCACTCTCTACTACTCTACTACTCACTCTCTACTACTCTCTACTACTCTCTTTCTACTACTCACTCTCTACTACTCACTCTCTACTACTCTACTACTCACTCTCCACTACTCACTCTCTACTACTCACTCTCTCCTACTCTACTACTCCTACTACTCTCTCTGCTACTCACTCTCTACTACTCACTCTCTACTACTCTACTACTCACTCTCTACTATTCACTCTCTATTACTCTACTACTCTCTACTACTCTCTCTACTACTCACTCTCTACTACTCACTCTCTACTACTCTCTACTACTCTCTCTCTACTACACACTCTCTACTACTTGCTCTCTACTACTCACTCTACTACTCACTCTACTACTCACTCTCTACTACTCCCTACTACTCACTCTACTACTCACTCTCTACTACTCTCTACTACTCCACTACTCTCTACTAATCACTCTCTACTACTCAGTCTGTACAACTCTCTACTACTCACTCTCTACTACTCTCTACTACTCACTCTCTGCTTCTCTCTCTCTACAACTCACTCTCTACTACTACCTCTCTACTACTCTCTACTACTCACTCTCTACTACTCTACCACTCACTCTCTACTACTCTCTCTCTACTACTCACTCTCTACTACTCACTCTACTACTCTCTACTACTCTCTCTCCACTACTCACTCTCTACTACTCACTCTCTACTACTCTACTACTCACTCTCCACTACTCACTCTCTACTACTCGCTCTCTACTACTCTCTACTACTCACTCTACTACTCACTCTCTCCTACTCTACTACTCTCTACTACTCTCTCTGCTACTCACTCTCTACTACTCTCCACTACTCACTCTCTACTATTCACTCTCTACTACTCTACTACTCTCTACTACTCTCTCTACTACTCACTCTCTACTACTCACTCTCTACTACTCTCTACTACTCTCTCTCTACTACACACTCTCTACTACTTGCTCTCTACTACTCACTCTACTACTCACTCTACTACTCACTCTCTACTACTCCCTACTACTCACTCTACTACTCACTCTCTACTACTCTCTACTACTCACTCTCTACTACTCCACTACTCTCTACTAATCACTCTCTACTACTCAGTCTGTACAACTCTCTACTACTCACTCTCTACTACTCTCTACTACTCACTCTCTACTACTCTCTCTCTCTACAACTCACTCTCTACTACTCACTCTCTACTACTCTCTACTACTCACTCTCTACTATCACTCTCCACTACTCTACTACTCTCTACTACTGTCTACTACTCACTCTCAACTACTCACTCTCTACTACTCTCTCTACTACTCACTCTCTACTACTCTCTACTACTCACTCACTATTCTTGACTACTCTCTACCACTCACTCTCTACTACTCTACTACTCACTCTCTACTACTCTCTACTACTCTCTCTGTACTACTCACTCTCTACTACTCAGTCTACTACTCTCTACTACTCACTCTCTACTACTCACTCTCTACTACTCTAATACTCACTCTCCACTACTCACTCTCTACTACTCGCTCTCTACTACTCTCTACTACTCACTCTACTACTCACTCTCTACTACTCTACTACTCTCTACTACTCTCTCTGCTACTCACTCTCTACTACTCTCTACTACTCACGCTCTACTACTCACTCTCAACTACTCTACTACTCTCTCTACTACTCACTCTCTACTACTCACTCTCTACTACTCTCTACTACTCTCTCTACTACACACTCTCTACTGCTTGCTCTCTACTACTCACTCTAATACTCACTCTACTACTCACTCTCTACTACTCCCTACTACTCACTCTACTACTCACTCTCTACTACTCTCTACTACTCACTCTCTACTACTCCACTACTCTCTACTAATCACTCTCTACTACTCACTCTGTACTGCTCTCTACTACTCACTCTCTACTACTCTCTACTACTCACTCTCTACTACTCTCTCTCTACTACTCACTCTCTACTACTCACTCGCTACTACTCACTCTCTACTACTCTCTCTCTACTACTCTCTACTACTCTCTACTACTCACTCTCTACTACTCTCTACTACTCACTCTCTACTACTCTCTCTCTACTACCCTCTACTACTCACTCTACTACTCATTCTCTACTACTCATTCTCTACTACTCTCTCTCTGCTACTCAGTCTCTACTACTCACTCTCTACTACTCTCTACTACTCACTCTCTAATACTCCCTCTCTACTACTCTCTACTAATCACTCTCTACTACTCTCTACTACTCACTCTACTACTCACTCTTTACTACTCTCTACTACTCTCTACTTCTCACTCTCTACTACTCTCTACTACTCACTCTCTACTACTCACTCTACTACTCTCTCCTACTCACTCTCTGCTACTCTCTCTACTACTCTCTACTACTCTCTCTCTACTATCTACTCTCTACTACTCACTCTACTACTCATTTGCTACTACTCATTCTCTACTACTCTCTCTGTGCTACTCAGTCTCCACTACTCACTCTCTATTACTCTCTACTACTCACTCTCTAATACTCCCTCTCTACTACTCTCTACTACTCACTCTCTACTACTCTCTACTACTCACTCTACTACTCACTCTTTACTACTCTCTACTACTCTCTACTTCTCAATCTCTACTACTCTCTACTACTCTCTCTCTACTACTCACTCTACTACTCTCTCCTACTCACTCTCTGCTACTCTCTCTACTACTCTCTACTACTCTCTCTCTACTATCTACTCTCTATTACTCATCCTCTACTCTCTACCTCTCTACCTCTCTCTACCTCTCTCTCTACTACTCTCTACTTCTCTACCTCTACCTCTCTACCTCTACGTCTCTACCTCTTCAACTCTACCTCTCTACCTCTCTCTACCTCTCTCTACACGCACACATATGCACATATATGCATATGCATTTATATATATGTATGTGTATATATATACATACATATATAAACATATATATAATCTGCATATCTATATAAGTACAAATATAAATGCATGCATACATATACATATATGCATGTTATATACATGAAATTTTGAAAAACACTCATAAAAGCAAAGGCAAAAAGCCACCTAATTACAAACAGAATTGCTTTAACTTAAATGAGGGCGAGACCTATTGCATTTTCAATGCTTGTTTACTTTGGTTCCATGAAGAAGGCATTCAGATGTGACACATTTGCCATACATTCTGAATGGTAGCATTCTAGTTCCTCATTAGATCACTGTAGTAAAGCTACTGCTCACCAGGGAAGTCTGCTGCTGGTATTGAAAGTGCATGTTTCAGTCTGCATGTCAGAATTCTTTAATGAAATAGAAGAGGATTTGAGAAGTCACTCAAAATGTGCCCTAATTTTTCTTTCTGCAGCACTAATCATACATTCTATGGCAAAATTATCTCCCTCATTTTGTTACTTTTTAAATATTTTAAGAGTTACCACTTTATTCCAATCAAGATGGCTTCAGGTGTGCCATACATTTATCATAAGTAGGAGTGTTAGCGCTCTAGTTGTTCTTTGGAACAGTCTGGGAAGCTGCAGTAGAACACAAAGGAATCAACTGACCGTCTCTGCCCTTGTTGGATGTACATGTTTTACTGAGAATGTCAGACTTCATTCTCACATGACTAAGAAAGATAATGTGAATTTACAGAAAATATGCTCTCAGTTTAGCTTATAGATCACCTTCCAAACCTCTGTGGGAAAAGCATGTAAAAATAATTTTCTCTCAAACATGATTCATGATATCCCAGCAGAAGGCTTTTTCACATGGTAAAATCACCTTAGAACATACCACAATTCCTAAAATGAGTATGGTACCATCAACAAATGATTTTTAATGTAACTAAAGTCTTAAAACCTTCTATTTACTGCAATGATTTTTAATGAGGTGCTATCATGTATATTAGTCCCAAGATGGCTGCCAACACTTCTTGGTTGAAGTGCTGACAGCCAATCAGATCTCACGATGAGATGTGTGGTTAGGCTCCGCCCAGATATATATGTGATTTTACTTTTGATTTTCTCAGGAACTACTGAACGGATTTACACCATTTAAGCAAAAGGCATGACTCTGAACCAAGGTCTACCTTTCTGCCAAATTTGGTATAATTCCATTCAGCAGTTCGGGCTGTAGCTGCGTCAACAGGTCCTATCGGAAATTGCATGGGGAAAATGTGTTTTGGGACCCCCCTTTTTTCTCAGCCCCCGCTTGACGAATCACCACGAAACTTTCAGGATAGGAGCAGACCGCAGCTGGCCAAAAGTTTGGAAAATTTTGAGAAGATTCGCCAACCGCCGCCAGACTTATTGGGAATAGAATGTTGCAGATTTCCGATGGAAAATAGGTCCTAACTATAACTACCTACTGGCGACCGCCAGTAGGTAATACATATACATACATATATACATATATATATATATTTGCCACAATGGGATCCAATCGATCCTGCGCGCTCAATTGCGGGTGCTCTGCATAGGGGTCGGATCCAGACCCAGTTCATCAATTTTACTGCCAATGATGCGGCACACAGGGATTCAGTTAGTTAAGTTTGATTTATTCAGCAACACTCAACCAACGCGTTTCAGCCTCCTGGCTTTGTTCACGGTTAGTGAGCCCTCTTCTCTTTCTACATTTATACCATATATCCATTATGAGGCATTATGGGATATGTAGTTTAACATTGAAAGTTACACAGTTAACATAACTTTTCTGAGGGACAATTAGACAATAAAGTTATTCAATTCATAACTATTATTATTATACATTGCCATTCATATGGTTCGCGCTAAGCAGCAATTACCTTCGAATCTCGTGTAGTACCATGAGATTCGTCAAGTGAGTATAACTAAGTATTGGTAAAGTACCATACAGCTCGCGCTAAGCAGTCAATCACATAGAGACATGTTAAGTACCGTAAGTCACTATTTTGATAAATATGGTTGTATCTTGGTATAGTACCAATTTATAACGGTTTTTGCAAAAGATTATGTCATTTAGTGTAATTTGGTGTAGTACCCAATATTAGTAATACTAATATTGGGTACTACACCAAATGGTACTTTACCAATACTTAGTTATACTCACTTGACGAATCTCATGGTACTGCACGAGATTCGAAGGTAATTGCTGCTTAGCGCGAACCATATGAATGGCAATGTATAATAATAATAGTTATGAATTGAATAACTTTATTGTCTAATTGTCCCTCAGAAAAGTTATGTTAACTGTGTAACTTTCAATGTTAAACTACATATCCCATAATGCCTCATAATGGATATATGGTATAAATGTAGAAAGAGAAGAGGGCTCACTAACCGTGAACAAAGCCAGGAGGCTGAAACGCGTTGGTTGAGTGTTGCTGAATAAATCAAACTTAACTAACTGAATCCCTGTGTGCCGCATCATTGGCAGTAAAAAAAAAAAAAATATATATATATATATATATATATTCACTGAAAAAACCAAAGGTTTCAGGGGCGTTATAGTTAGGAATTGGCATTTAAAAAACCTTAGAAATTCACTGAAAAAAACATAGGTTTCAGGGGCGTTATAGTTAGCTGGACATTTCCCTCGTACAAAACCCTAGAAATTCCCCTGTTTTAGTTAATTCAGCTAACTATAACTCGCGCCCCCGCAATGCACTGCTGATGACGTCACATATTACATCACTCATGACATGGTCCGTGACATCACTGATGACATCACTGATGACATCTCAAATGACATCACTGATGACATCACTGATGACGTCATCCATGTTATAAATTAGTGCATCTTCTCACACCCTAATATAACCTTTGATACACCGACTCAAAATTTCAGACGCCCATTTTGACAACCATAGATACTCCAATACCAATAACTACTCACCCACTCATTGACTTTTAGGTCTACATACATGTCCACTCACTCACCTCTACAGTCACTCATACTTACAGTCACTCTGTGCATTTATACACCTATATAGACACTCACACACCACCAATCATCCATTGAGGTACTGACACATCTAGTCAGTCATGCAAATAATTAATCTCAGTCCAATTTACTCACCTATACAGTTAAACACACTCAAGTTCACTTACTCATAAAAATACTAACAAATTCTGTGTCTTCCTGCAGAAAAAACAAACAGCACATGACACAGATATCCTTGCACTATGGCGTATACAGCCACTCCCAAAATCTCACACACTCAGATTTAGATAGTTATATACTCTTACACACATATACACTGCGTTTCACATATATAGTTACTGACACATGTACAACTGAGATATACATTGAATCACTAACACACCCACACATACACTCACCCAACCATACAGTCCATCACAGATGCACTCTTAAAACCATGCACCAATTGAATCACCCACTCACACATCTTGTCACAGAGTCACACACACCCTACCCACACAAACACTCAGGCACCAATACAGATACTCAGACAACTAATCAATAACCCATATAGACACTCATATAGCTATTTACAAAACCATGCAGCCACTTATACACCAACACACTGACACATACAGACATTCACACAGTTTAGTCACTAGTCGGCAGTAAGATACATTTAATGACTCACTTATAGAGTCAGTTACGCACCTAGAAAATCATCCATTCACACACTTGTACACCCACTTATTCTTCAACAGGCCTTTCCCTATATATATTAAACATAATAAAACTGTTCAGAAACACATACTCAATAGATGATGTCATCAGTGATGTCATCAGTGATGTCATTTGAGATGTCATGAGTGATGTCATCAGTGATGTCACTGACCATGTCATGAGTGATGTAATATGTGATGTCATCAGCAGTGCATTGCGGGGGCGCGAGTTATAGTTAGCTGAACTAACTATAGCAGGGGAACTTCTAGGGTTTTGTACGAGGGAAATGTCCAGCTAACTATAACGCCCCTGAAACCTATGGCTTTTTCAGTGAATTTCTAAGGTTTTTTAAATGCCAATTCCTAACTATAACGTGCATGAAACCTATGGTTTTTACAGTGAATTTCAAAGGTTTTTTAAATGCTAATTCCTATCTATAACTTATCTCTGAAGATATCATGAAAAGCATTCTTTTTTAAAAGTAGGGTGCACATTAGTTTTGTGGAAAAGCATCTTTGTGATTGGTTAAGAAAAAGCAGTTTCAACGTGGAGTATATATCATAGGATAAAATTTGCTCAGCTCAACCACACCTACTACTTGCATTTGGAAGGCACTGTTCGAACTTAAAACAATCGTCAACTTTTAACCTGCACGTGTCGTTAAATGTTCAAGTAAATATTACAAAAAAAATCGTAAAGTTTTAAAAAATTGATGAACTTTTAACCTGCACGTATTGTAGAATGTTCTAGAAAGTGTGTTGATAGAATACGTTGCACTTCTGACTTCTATGTGTTGTTGAATATTTAAAAAAATGGTTCATATGGAAAATTAAAAAGAAACCAATAGAGAAGTTTTGAAACCTAAAAGAATCAAGGAACTATTCTAATTTATTCTTTACATGTATTTATGTGTGCAGCAACAAAATTATAGACACAACAGCACTAGGAAGAGGAAGAAGCAGGGAGTGGGGGGAGGGGGGGAGATGGGCAGAAGGGCACACATGCACAATTAAGTACTACACATATATAGACTAACAATGGCCAAAATGAAACACACCAACAAGGAGCACAAGTCACACAATCTGCCAACATCACACCACTGAACGAGCATAGAAGTGAAAACCACGCTGCATTCATACAGGATGTGTACAAAGGCCAGTCGTTGGTGTTGTGGGATGTCTGCGACCGTGGTCATCATGGATGAGATGCCCAGCATGTGCCACATGGTCGAGTTCACTGTGTGTTATGTTGCCAAACGGCTGCTCCTCCCTCCCACGAGCCCCCACACTTTTGTACGGTGAGCTGTTGTATCTCGTGCACTCGTACGGCACGCCGTTGTAATGCCTATTTGCGCATGTCCTGCTACATTCCAACTACAACATCACAGTGCCGTTTGGAGGTGGTGCATGCCACTTTACAACATCGAATGCTGCGGCTCTTGTAACAGGCCACACCAGAACACAGAGACACACTTACCGCACTTCCTGTACACGGACATGTCTGAGACACCCCGTTCCCCTTGCCAGATAGGCACACCCCTGCACTGACCTGTGAACATCAGACCAGCACACGCCAGTTGTGCATGCAGGAGGATGCGTACGTAGCTACACATCCAGGCTCACTGCCAACGCTGAGGTGACAGCACACTGTGATGTTGCAGGGCTCGTGCCTATCATGCTAAGACAATGACCACAGGGACACACTTACTAAGATGTGGGTTTGGGGGTCATTGGCGGTCCTGGAGTTGTTGAGATGAGTCTTCTGGCCCTCATGGGTATCCCTGTATCATGCTCATTGACTCTATGACACCTGTGGGTGTTCTGGTGTGGCTCTTGGCTGTGTTCCCTTTCATGGTGCAGGTAGTTGTCCTGCTTAACACCAGCAGAAAGCAGGTGTAAAACCCTGGTGCTAACGTGTCTTATCGCCGGAATTTGTTTCGCATTGCAATTGGTGTGAAAGTTGTGATGTGATTTTTTTCGTGTGCACAACAATATACGAACTGAGCAGTGTATCTCGTCAAGATCCAGCACCTGACGCACTATTCCCAATCAATATAAATACAATGAGATTTCTTAATAGATTTTGTGTGTACACTGTAAGTGCAGCCAATACCTCAGTGCAATACAATACAGGATTTTAGTATTTAGAATAAATCGCAAAGGTGCACCTCGTGTCTTTTTGCACGGGAACGGCTACTCTCTATTTCATTATCAGCACTTTAACGGAAGTAAAGTTGAGATAAATCTAACACACTATTCAGAAGTTGGTGCAAACTGCAGATATCACCAGTATTCCAGCGATAAGTGCCCCAAAATTTAACACCATGGTGGACTCCATCAAATAACAGTAATAAGAACAAGAAAGAGTCACACAGCAGTTAAGAGAACAACCAAAATCGTTATTATTATTTTTTTCAAACTTTATTTTTTATAATAATAAATATATAAACGAAAAACTATTTTCAAACTTTATTTTTTTATTAACATATATATGAACAATAAACTAATAAACAAAATGTAACAACAATAACAAAAAACAACAAGGCGGAACACTACTGTGGGGACAATGGATGTCGACGACAGACCTGGAAAATAAGAAAGATTGTTAAAAAAACAACAACATGGTATTCTCAACAAAATACCACAAGAAACAAATCACAGATATATAAAATGCATACAGCTAACAACATTTTATAAGTTTAACTTACAGAAACTGTAAATGTTGCCGCTTTAAAATATTTACCGAATCTGAAGAAAATGTTTTGCAGAAGGCACCACACCAACAACGTTTTTCTTCAGTGGTGAGGACATTTTTTACTTTTTCCAAGGAGCAAACAAAGACCATTGCCACCTTCTTCACTCACAAGATTTGCCAAAGAGTTCTGTTACGAGGGGATCCTAACAAAAAATACTCGTGCGGCACAGCAAGTATGATGAAACACCTAAGGACTCTTCATCCAAACAATCTTGCACGAGAAGAGTGCAAACAGATGAGAAACACTCCTGTTCTGTATCTGTAAAAAAGAATCACAAATAAATGTATATTAATAACTTTCAAATTTATACTATTCCATTAATGTACAAACACATTTTATATAAAAACTGACTAAGAAACTATAGCCCTGAACCACAAGTGTGACGATCGTTAAAACACTACGGGCCTCATGTAGGAAGCCAAATACCGGTCGGTAACGGCCGAAATTCGGTAAATATCCCATTACCGACCGGTATTTAGGCATTTGCGATGTAGCTGGCAGATATTCTGGATTCGGTATTTACCGATTCGGAAATTAAGAAATCAGTAAAATACCGATTCGGTAAATACCGAATCCAGAAATGCTATGTAGGGGGCACTCAAGTGAGTGCATCATTGGTGTCTGGATTCGTTATTTACCACCAACTACTAGTTGATGGTAAATGACGAATACCTTTCAAAAAGCATTTTTGTGTTATTTGAAAAGTGCAATGTGGCAGACATACATGCCCTTAGGGCATGTATGTGCGCCACATGTGCACACATGCACGAATCAGGGGTGCAACAGGGTGTCAATGTGACACCCTGCCACCCATGATAATGCCTCCCCTATTACCGATTCGGTATTTACCGAATCGGTAATGGTAACTGGCTTCCCATTCTTTCCTATGGGCCTCCAGGCCCATAGGAATAAATTGGAAGGGATGCATTATTACCGATTCGGTAAATACCTATTCTTAAATACCGATATTTACCGAATCGGTAATAATTACCGATTGGTTACCTACATTACATTTACCGATTCATAAATACCGAATCGGTAAAATTCAGTATTTATGAATCGGTAAATGTGATGCTACCTACATATGGCCCTACATGCATAGTGCATACTACTTTGAAGCAGTTCATGCCCTAAAGCCTACCTCACTAAAAGACTACATGGTAACTGACTAAATGATTACAGTACTATAAGAAGACACCCTGGGTGAGTGACAGGGTGTTTGCTAGAAGAGTATGAATACTAACTAGGGAATTGAAGGTGTGAAACACAACTGTGTAGGTGATTAGAGGACTGCATCCATACTGCATAGGCATTTAAAGCAGTCCATGTGCTAAGGCCTGGCTCACTGCATGACTACTTGGGTACTGACTGAATGATTAGAGTGCAGCAAGGAGAGTGCCTAGGTGAATTTATAAGTGCTAGGCTTTTCGCACAGGGAATGGATTAGTACTTGGTACTGAATGGGTCACTAGAGGGGTGCAAAGGCAGTGTCAAGTGCTGGACTGTATGGATACTGACTAGGAAATTGAAAGTGTGAAAGACAAGTGTCTAGGTGGTTAGAAGACTGCATGCATAGTGCATAGGGGTTTGAAGCAGTCCATGTGCTAAGGCCTGGCTCAGTGTATGAATACTTAGGCACAGACTGAATGATTAGAGTACTGCAAAGATAGCATCTCGGTAAATTTATAAGTGTTTTTAGCACAGTGAATGGATTAGTACATGGTGCTGAATGGGTCACTAGAGGACTGCAAAGGGAGTGACAGGGTATTTCCTGGAAGTGTATGGATACTGATTAGGGAATTGAATGTGATAAAGACAATTGTGTAGGTGGTTAGAGGACTGCATGCATAGTGGATAAGGGTTTGAAGCAGTCCACATACAAAGGCCTGGGTCACTGGATGAGTACTTGGGTCCTGACTGAATGATTAGAGTACTGCAAGGAGAGTGCCTGGGTGAATTTATTAGGGTTTGGCGCTGTGAATGGATTAGTACATGATGCTGAATGGGTCCAAGAGGAGTGCAACGGCAGTGACAGGGTGTTTACTGGAAGTGAACGGATACTGACTGGGGAATTGAAGGTGTGAAAGACAAGTGTGTAGGTGGTTAGAGGACTGCATGCATAGTGGATATGGGTTTGACGTAGTCCATGTGCTAAGACCTGGCTCAGTGCATGAATACTTAGGCAGTGACTGAATCATTAGAGTACTGGAAAGAGAGTGTCTAGGTGAATTTATAAGTGTTTGAGTTTTGGCACAGTCAATGGATTGGTACATGCTGTTGAATGGGTCTCTAGAGGACTGCAAAGGACGTGACAGGATGTTTCCTGGAAGTGTATGGATACTGACTAGGGAATTGAAGGTGTAAAAGACAAGTGTATAGTATGTCAGAACACTTTTATTTGAAGCAATCTATTTGGTACTTAGAAACTGACTAATTAATCAGACTACTTCTAGGACAGTGCTTAGGTAAAACTTTAAAATTTTCAGTTCTGCCACAGTGAACAGAATAGTACATGGTACTGCACCTTAGTGTCAAACCCTGACTCATTTTTAGGCCTGGGCGAAGCACTACGCTACGCTCGCGTAGTTTGCGAAGTTCGCGCTACTTCGCGCTACGCGAACTGCACGTAGCACAGTGCGAACACGCGTAGCGTAGTGTTGCGTAGTGCTGCGGTCATTTTTTGCTTGCTCGCGGTCCTCAACGTCAAGTTGGCGACCGCGAGCAAGCAAAATGACATCCTGGCGAGACTTTTTCCTTGTTCGCGATCGCGAGCATGGAAAATAAACCTCCCGGCGAGATTCCCAACGCGAGAAGGTCAGGTTTCTCATTGCGAGGGGTCGCGTATGCTCGCGACCGCTCGCGATGAGAAACTACCAGTTCGCGTTGAGAAAGCTGCAGCTCGAGTAAAAATCTACTCGAGCAGCAGAAAACTACAGCTCGCACTGTGCAAGATGCCATTTTCAATGATTGCACAGTGCCGGTTGCTTGTCCGCACTGTGCAATCATTGAAAACAACATCTTGCACAGTGCGAACATGTTACTTCGCAGTTCGCGAAGTGCTACGCGTAGCTCGCGTAGTGCGAACTTCACTTTGCGTAGCTTCGCGAAGTGCTACTTCGCGAACTACGCCCACCTTTACTCATTTTATCAATGCATAAGCAAAGACTAGCTTCTAATGCTACTAAAACTTGACAACATGAGAGGTTTTAAATTAGTTATCTGTCAGCAAATACACAATGTTACCAAATGCTTCTCTCACAGTGGTTCTCAAATGCACACAGACTCACAGTGTGATTCTAGACAACAACCATTATACCTAGGAGTTTACCAAAAATCATTCACTACTGTGGAAGTGGTAAGCGAACTGCACACAATCTTCATATTTCAGGACTGCACTTTTATGTCAAAGCCTGACTCATATAATCAAAGCATAAGCAAAGACTGGCTTCTAATGCTACTAAAACTTCACAACATGACCGGTTTTAAAACAGGCATATGTCAGCAAATACACAATGTTACCAAATGCTTCTCTGACAATCCTTACCCAAATGCACACAGACTCACAGTGTGATTTTAGACAAGCAACACTATCCTAGGAGTTTACCAAAACTCATTCACTACTCTGGAAGAGTTAATGGTACTGCTCACAATCTACATATTTAAGTGCACCACATCAGTGTCAAAGCATGACTCATTTAATCAACGCATAAGCAAAGACTGGATTCTAATCCTACTAAAACTTCACAACATGACAGGTTTTAAACCAGTTATCTGTCAGCACATACATGATGTTACCAAATGCTTCTCTCACAGTGATCCCAAATACACACTAACTCACAGTGTGATTCTAGACAAGCACCACTATCCCTATGAATTTACCAAAACTCATTCACTACAGTGCAAGTGGTAAGGGAACTGCACACAATCTACATATTTCACAACTGCAATTTACTGTCAATGCCTGACTCATATAATGAAAGCGTAAGCCATAACTGTCTTCTAATGCTACTAAAACTTGACAACATGACATGTTTTACAACACTTATCTGTCAGCAAATACATGATGTTACCAAACACTTCTCTCACAGTGGTTCCCAAATACACACAGACTCACAGTGTGATTCTAGACAAGCAACACTATCCCTAACAGCTTACCAAAACTCATTCACTACAGTGGAAGTGGTAAGGGAACTGCACACAATCTACATATTTCACGACTGCACTTTAGTGTCAATGCCTGAGTAATTTAACCAACGCATAAGCAAAGACTGGCTTCTAATGCTACTAAAACTTGACAACAGGACAAGTTTTAAAACAGTTTTCTGTCAGCAAATACACGATGTTACCAAACACTTCTCTCACAGTGGTTCCCAAATACACACAGACTCACAGTGTGATTCTTGACAAACAACACTATCCCTAGCAGCTTACCAAAACTCATTCACTACAGTGGAAGTGGTAAGGGAACTGCACACAATCTACATATTTCACGACTACACTGTAGTGTCAATGCCTGACTCATTTAGTCAACGCATAAGCAATGACTGGCTTCTAATGCAACTAAAACTTCACAACATGACAAGTTTTAAAACAGTTTTCTGTCAGCAAATACACAATGTTACCAAACGCTTCTTTCACAGTGGTTCCCAAATGCACAAAGACTCACAGTGTGATTCTAGACAAACACCAGTATCCCTAGGAGTTTACCAAAACTCATTCACTACACTGGATGTGATAAGGGAACTGCATACAATCTACATATTTCATGACTGCAATTTACTGTCAATCCCTGACTCATATAATGAAAGCATAAGCCATAACTGTCTTCTAATGCTACTAAAAATTGACAACATGACAGGTTTTAAAACAGTTATCTGTCAGCAAATACTCGATGTTACCAAATGCTTCTCTCACAATCCTTACCCAAATGCACACAGACTCACAGTGTGATTTTAGACAAGCAACACTATCCTAGGAGTTTACCAAAATTCATTCACTAGTCTGGAAGAGTTAATGGTACTGCACGCAATCTACATATTTAAGTACAGCACATCAGTGTCAAAGCATGACTCATTTAATCAACATATAAGCAAAGACTGGATTCTAATGCTACTAAAACTTCACAACATGACAGATTTTAAAACAGTTATCTGTCAGCAAATACATGATGTTATCAAATGATTCTCTCACACTGATCCCAAATACACACTAACTCACAGTGTGATTCTAGACAAGCACCACTATCCCTATGAGCTTACCAAAACTCATTCACTACAGTGCAAGTGGTAAGGGAACTGCACACAATCTACATATTTCACGACTGCAATTTACTGTCAATGCCTCACTCATTTAATGAAAGCAGAAGCCATAACTGTCTTCTAATGCTACTAAAACTTGACAACCTGACTGGTTTTAAAACAGTTATCTGTCAGCAAATACACGATATTACCAAATGCTTCTCTCACAGTGGTTCCCAAATGCATACAGACTCACTGTGTGATTCTAGACAAACAACACTATCCCTTGCACTATACCAAAACACATTTCTTCATCTAGAAGTAGTACTGCATTTTAGTATAGAAACATAACATAACTCATTTCACAAATTCATAAACAATGACTGGTTTCTAATTCTACCAAAATATAAAAACTGCACAGTTATCTGTCTAGAAACACATGAAAAACACAAATGCCTATCACAGAATGGTTTCTACATGCACACACAATGTCGAGAAAAAAGGTACTCCCTACACTTTAGCAGGATAAATACATTAGTCTGATTAAAATCAAAATAGTCTACATACATCCCCTCACAATTAAATAACTCATCTTTCAAGTTCTTTTGTAGATTAAGGAGTATATCAATCACTCACCATATTTTCTTGTACAGAATCTCTGCACTGTGCACCTCTCAGCAAAAGCAAAGAATGGAAAAGTTTCCCTTTCATTTTCCACACATATACATGTAAACATCAAATCACAATCCTTCGCACATAAACTCAAAAGCAAACACACATTTCTGTTGGTTAAACATTTCAACTGTTTCCAACTGAAATACATTTCAACCCTTCCCCCAATCTGCCTTCTGCCTGTTACCATAGAAACAGGTCATGGAACACTGCACTGAGCTCACAGGTCACAAGTTCAGCACACAATGTTCCTACACAAGACAGGAAGTGTGCTTGACTTTTCAACATATCAGCTTATCATATATAATGTTCCTTACAATCTGTTTTTGTTAAACAATAACAATCATACCTTTAAAAAACAAAAATATACACCCTACCTTTCAGTGTAGAAAGTTGTTATACAACCAAAGATTTCTTGTCGTTTTTCAAAAAACGTTGCTGTGGATCCGTGCACCCACCGCGAGAGAATCCGTGCATCCAATGCGATAGGATGCGTGCACCGTGCGTGCATTTCGCCGCTTTTTTTTAAAAAAAAAAAAGAGGGGCCACAGGGGGTCCTTCTGGGACCCCCCAAGCAGATCTAGGTTTTTATGTTTTGGTAGAATTAAAAACCAGTCATTGTTTATGAATTTGTGAAATGTGTTATGTTTCTGCAGTAAAATGTAGTACTCCTTGTAGATGAAGAAATGTGTTTTGGTATAGTGCAAGGGATAGTGTTGTTTGTCGAAAATCACACAGAGAGCCTGTGTGCATTTGGGAACCACTGTGAGAGAAGCATTTAGTAATATGATGTATTTGCTGACAGATAACTCTTTTAAAACCTGTCATGTTGTCAAGTTTTAGTAGCATGAGAAGTCAGTATTTGCTTATGTGTTGATTAAATGAGTCAGGCAATGATACAAAAGTGCACTTTTGAAATATGCACATTGTGTGCAGTTCTCTTACCATTTCGATAGTAGTAAATAAGGTTTGGTAAACTCGTAGGGATAGTGGTTGTTGTCTAGAATCACACTGTGAGTCTGTGTGCATTTGGGAACCAATGTGAGAGAAGCATATGATAACATTGTTTATTTGCTGACAAATAACTATTTTAAATCCTGTCATGTTGTCAAGTTTTAGTAGTATTAGATTAAATGAGTCAGGCATTGACACTAAAGTGCAGGCGTGAAATATGTAGATTGTGTGCAGTTCCCTTACCACTCCCAGTGTAGTGAATGAGTTTTGGTAAACTCCTAGGGATAGTGGTGCTTGTCTAGAATCACACTGTGAGTCTGTGTACATTTGGGAACCACTGTGAGAGAAGTGTTTTGTAACATTGTGTATTTGCTGATAGATAACTGTTTTAAAACATGTCATGTTGTGAAGTTTTAGTAGCATTAGAAGCCAGTCATTGCTTATGCTTTCATTAAATGAGTTAGGTATTGACAGTAAAGTGTAGTCGTGAAATATGTAGATTGTGTGCAGTTCCTTTATCACTTCCAATGTAGTGAATGAGTTTTGGTAAACTCCTAGGGATAGTGGTGCTTGTCTAGAATCACACTGTGAGTCTGTGTGCCTTTGGGAACCACTGTGTGAGAAGCGTTTGGTAACATTGTGTATTTGCTGACAGATACCTGTTTTAAAACATGTCATGTTGTCAAGTTTTCGTAGCATAAGAAGTCAGTCTTTGCTTATGCGTTGATTAAATTAGTCAGGCATTGACATTAAAGTGCAGTTGTGAAATATGTAGATTGTGTGTAGTTCGTTTACCACTTCCACTGTAGTGAATGAGTTTTGGTAAAGTCCTAGGGATGGTGGTGCTTGTCTAAAATCACACTGTGAGTCTGTTTGCATTTGGGAACCACTGTGAGAGAAGCGTTTGGTAAATCGTGTATTTGCTGACAGATAACTGTTTTGAAACCTGTCATGTTGTCAAGTTTTAGTAGCATTACAAGCCAGTCTTTGCTTATGTGTTGATTAAATGAGTCAGGCATTGACACTAAAGTGCAGTCGTGAAATATGTAGATTGTGTGCAGTTCTCTTACCTCTTCCACTGTAGTGAATGAGTTTTGGTAAACACCTAGGGATAGTGGTGCTTGTCTAGACTCACACTGTGAGTCTGTGTACATTTGGGAACCACTGTGAGAGAAGCGTTTGGTAACATCGTGTATTTGCTGACAGATAACTGTTTTAAAACATATCATGTTCTCAAGTTTTAGTAGCATTAGAAGACAGTTATGGCTTATGCTTCGATTAAATGAGTTAGGTATTGACAGTAAAGTGTAGTCGTGAAATATGTAGATTGTGTGCAGTTCCCTTACCACTTCCAGTGTAGTGAATGAGTTTTAGTAAACTCCTAGGGATAATGGTGCTTGTCTAGAATCACACTGTGAGTCTGTGTACATTTGGGAACCACTGTGAGAGAAGCGTTCGGTAACATTGTGTATTTGCTGACAGATAACTGTTTTAAAACATGTCATGTTCTCAAGTTTTAGTAGCATTAGAAGCCAGTCTTTGCTTATGCGTTGATTAAATGAGTCAGGCATTGACACTAAAGTGCAGTCGTGAAATATGTAGATTGTGTGCAGTTCCCTTATGTCTTCCACTGTAGTGAATGAGTTTTGGTAAACTCTTAGGGATAGTGGTGCTTGTCTAGAATCACACTGTGAGTCTGTGTACATTTGGGAACCACTGTGAGAGAAGCGTTTGGTAACATCGTGTATTTGCTGATAGATAACTGTTTTAAAACATGTCATGTTGTGAAGTTTTAGTAGCATTAGAAGCCAGTCATTGCTTATGCTTTCATTAAATGAGTTAGGTATTGACAGTAAAGTGCAGTCGTGAAATATGTAGATTGTGTGCAGTTCCCTTACCACTTGCACTGTAGTAAATGAGTTTTGGTACACTCCCAGGGATAGTGGTGCTTGTCTAGAATCACAGTGTGAGTTATTGTGTATTTGGGATCACTGTGAGAGAAGCATTTGGTGACATTGTGTATTTGCTGACAGATAACTGTTTTAAAACATGTCATGTTGTGAAGTTTTAGTAGCATTAGAAGCCAGTCTTTGCTTATGCGTTGATTAAATTAGTCAGGCATTGACATTAAAGTGCAGTTGTGAAATATGTAAATTGTGTGTAGTTCGTTTACCACTTCCACTGTAGTGAATGTGTTTTGGTAAACTCTTAGGGATAGTGGTGCTTGTCTAGAATCACACTGTGAGTCTGTGTACATTTGGGAACCACTGAGAGAAGCGTTCGGTAACATTGTGTATTTGCTGACAGATAACTGTTTTAAAACATGTCATGTTCTCAAGTTTTAGTAGCATTAGAAGCCAGTCTTTGCTTATGCGTTGATTAAATGAGTCAGGCATTGACACTAAAGTGCAGTCGTGAAATATGTAGATTGTGTGCAGTTCCCTTATGTCTTCCACTGTAGTGAATGAGTTTTGGTAAACTCTTAGGGATAGTGGTGCTTGTCTAGAATCACACTGTGAGTCTGTGTACATTTGGGAACCACTGTGAGAGAAGCGTTTGGTAACATCGTGTATTTGCTGATAGATAACTGTTTTAAAACATGTCACGTTGTGAAGTTTTAGTAGCGTTAGAAGCCAGTCATTGCTTATGCTTTCATTAAATGAGTTAGGTATTGACAGTAAAGTGCAGTCGTGAAATATGTAGATTGTGTGCAGTTCCCTTACCACTTGAACTGTAGTGAATGAGTTTTGGTAAACTCCCAGGGATAGTGGTGCTTGTCTAGAATCACAGTGTGAGTTAGTGTGTATTTGGGATCACTGTGAGAGAAGCATTTGGTGACATCGTGTATTTGCTGACAGATAACTGTTTTAAAACATGTCATGTTGTGAAGTTTTAGTAGCATTAGAAGCCAGTCTTTGCTTATGCGTTGATTAAATTAGTCAGGCATTGACATTAAAGTGCAGTTGTGAAATATGTAGATTGTGTGTAGTTCGTTTACCACTTCCACTGTAGTGAATGTGTTTTGGTAAACTCTTAGGGATAGTGGTGCTTGTCTAGAATCACACTGTGAGTCTGTGTACATTTGGGAACCACTGTGAGAGAAGTGTTTGGTAACATCGTGTATTTGCTGATAGATAACTGTTTTAAAACATGTCATGTTGTGAAGTTTTAGTAGCATTAGAAGCCAGTTATTGGTTATGCTTTCATTAAATGAGTTAGGTATTGACAGTAAAGTGCAGTCGTGAAATATGTAGATTGTGTGCAGTTCCCTTACCACTTGCACTGTAGTGAATGAGTTTTGGTAAACTCCCAGGGATAGTGGTGCTTGTCTAGAATCAAAGTGTGAGTTAGTGTGTATTTGGGATCACTGTGAGAGAAGCATTTGTTGACATCGTGTATTTGCTGACAGATAACTGTTTTAAAACATGTAATGTTGTGAAGTTTTAGTAGCATTAGAAGCCAGTCTTTGCTTATGCGTTGATTAAATTAGTCAGGCATTGACATTAAAGTGCAGTTGTGAAATATGTAGATTGTGTGTAGTTCGTTTACCACTTCCACTGTAGTGAATGAGTTTTGGTAAAGTCCTAGGGATAGTGGTGCTTGTCTAGAATCACAGTGTGAGTCTGTTTGCATTTGGGAACCACTGTGAAATATGTAGATTGTGTGTAGTTCGTTTACCACTTCCACTGTAGTGAATGAGTTTTGGTAAAGTCCTAGGGATAGTGGTGCTTGTCTAGAATCACAGTGTGAGTCTGTTTGCATTTGGGAACCACTGTGAGAGAAGCGTTTGGTAACATCGTGTATTTGCTGACAGATAACTGTTTTAAAACCTGTCATGTTGTCAAGTTTTAGTAGCATTAGAAGCCAGACTTTGCTTATGTGTTGATTAAATGAGTCAGGCATTGACACTAAAGTGCAGTCGTGAAATATGTAGATTGTGTGCAGATCCCTTACCACTTCCAGTGTACTGAATGAGTTTTGTTAAACTCCTAGGGATAGTGATGCTTGTCTAGAATCACACTGTGAGTCTGTGTACATTTGGGAACCACTGTGAGAGATGCGTTTGGTTAGATCGTGTATTTGCTGACAGATAACTGTTATTAAACATGTCATGTTGTCAACTTTTAGTAGCATTAGAAGCCAGTCTTTGCTTATGTGTTGATAAAATGAGTCATGATTTGATACTAACCTGCAGTACCATGTAGTATTGTCTTCACTGCACCAGAGCTGAAAATTTAAAATTTTTACCCAGGCACTGTCCTAGAAGTAGTCTGATGATGTAGTCAGTTTCTAAGTGCTTATGTTGTGAACCATTCATTACCAAATAGACTGCTTCAAATGTCTATGCAGTATGCATGTAGTTCTCTAACCACCTATACATTTGTTTTCACACCTTCAATTCCCTAGTCAGTATCCATACACTTCTAGGAAACACCCTGTCAGTCCCTTTGCAGTCTTCTAGTGACCCATTCAGCACCATGTAGTAATCCGTTCACTGTGCCAAAACGCAAACATTTATAAATTCACTAAGACACTCTGTTTACAGTACTGTAATGATTCAGTCACAGTCTAAGTATTCATGCACTGAGCCAGGCCTTAGCACATGGACTGCTTCAAACCCCTATGCACTATGCATGCAGTTTTCTAACCACCTACAGACTTGTCTTTTACACTTTCAATTCCCTAGTCAGTATCCATATAGTCCAGCAAACATCCTGTCACTCCCTATGCACTCTTCTACTGACCCATTCAGTACCAAGTACTAATCCATTCCCTGTGCGAAAACCCAACCACTTATAAATTCATCCAGGCAGTCTCCTCGCTGTAGTCTAATCATTCAGTCAGTACCGAAGTACTCATGCCTTAGCACATGGACTGCTTTAAATGCGTATCCAGTATGCATTCAGTTCTCTAATCAGCTACACAGTTGTCTTTTGCACCTTCAATTCCCCAGTTAGTATTCATATACTTCTAGCAAACACCCTGGTACTCACCCAGTGTGTCTCCTTTTAGTAGTGTAATCATTCAGTCACTTAGCATGTAGTCTTTTAGTGAGGTAGGCTTTAGGGCATGAACTGCTTCAAAGTAGTATACACTATGTATGTAGTGTTTTAATCATCGTCACACTTGTGGTTCAGGGCTATAGTTTCTTAGTCTGTTTTTATATAAAATGTGTTTGTACAGTAATGGAATACTGTAAATTTGAAAGTTATTAATATCCATTTATTTGTGATTCTTTTTTGCAGATACTGTTTTTCAACGTTAAAATCGAGAAATTATGCCAGAAAAAAAAAGAAAAAGAAAAGAACAGAGACAGGAGGATTATTTGAAGAAACATCAACCACAAGTATTGAATGATAATGTGGCTAAAAGGAAAATAAATTCTGGTAAGATCACGAAGTAATTTATTATAAATGTTTGTAGGAGCAAACAGAATGTAGAGAATGCTGCAACTTCAGAAAAAATTTTAAGTAAGAAAAAAAATCAAAATAAGATGAAAAGTAGAAAAGCAAATGTTCAGTCAAAGGAGATAAAGTATGGTAAAAGAAGCCAAAATCAGTATAAGGAATTACGCAAAAAAATATTTTACAATAGAGTAGTGCATAATTTGCTGAAAGATGTGAAGAAATATAAAAAAAGAGCTTTATTTTATAAAAAGAAGAAGCATATTGAGAGCATTGTGGAAAAGGCTTTTGAAGTAAAAAGGAAACTGTTTATTTTACTGTTAAACAGAATTCGATCACTAGATAAACCAATATTTGTAATGAAGGCCAAAAGTAGGAGGAAAAGAGTTATTAATAAAAAAAAATGGTTGTGATGTTTTTTTGGGAGAATGGAAACACAGTTCTAGTTCAGAGCCTTTTTTTAATGAAGAAAGTTATTCACTAAGTGAAAAATTATTGTATGCAGTTGACACCAGTGGTAGAGGTTATGAGGTTAGTGATGGTTGCCCAATGGAGAAAGAGAAAATGGTTGAAAGAAATGCAGAAGAAGTGATAGCTGATGAAGTTTTAGGGAGACGTGCTAAAAACCATGTGTACACTTGGGATTGCAGTAGTGTTTGCAGTGTGCAACAGGAATCTATTGAAAAATTATGTCGTTTTTTACGAGTCTATACTAAAAAAAGTGTAAAACAAAAGATTAAGCTGTTGCAAGGACTAGACCCTTGCAGAGTGAGAAAACATACTGGTTTGCAAGGTCATTCTCTGGCTTGTCTTTCTGGGAAAGTTTGTGAAAGTGTTTTTCACCATTTCAGAATGCTGGCAGTACATCATACTCAAGTTAGTGAGAAGGTTGTATTATGCAAAAAGTCCAGCACTAAAGTTAAGTGACTTGAACAGTGCTCTTTTACGTGGGTCAGTTTCAGATGTGAAGCAGGTTTGTGAGGATATTGAGTCTTGTTACTTTGGGCTTCAGCAAGAGAGTGATAATAATCTAGAGTTGGTTGCTATTCCTCCAGAGCTGATTGATTTAAATACGTATGAGTCTATTCTGATACAATGTGTTCACCCGTTTCAGGCTATTGTTCGTATGGAGCCCAAAACAAGTAAATTACCTCCATCAGAGTTGCAAAGAGGATTGAAAGGAAGAGTTGTGTATTTACCATTAGATTTAAGGAAAAATGTTGAAACTATTGGTGTAGATCATGCAGAAAATGAGCCATTAGTCCTTCTAGTTAATGGTGTTCCTACTAAGAATAAGAAAATCTGGCAAGCGTTAGTGGATGTTAGAAAAGTGCAAAAGGCATCATTGTATCTGATAAAAAATAATGAGTACTATAGAAATGTGTTTGTTGGAGAAGAAGAAATTGATTTAGCAGAAGATAGTGAAACATTAAGTGACAAATTGAAAAAGTGGACATGTCCAGATGTGAAGAGATCTATGAACATTACAGTGTACATCCACTTCATTCCAAAGAGGTGATGAGGAATACAATTGAGTTGTTTCAAATGAAAAAAGCTACAGGAAATCCCATGAGCGTATGGGAAGAGAGCTTGGAAGCTCGTTGTTTACCGCAGCTGTTTCCAACAGGAAAAGGTGGACGATATGATGAACGTCCTGTGCAGATTCCTGCATCTGAATATCGGACAACAAGATTATATGCAGAAGATCCAAGATTTCGACAATGTATCCCTTATATGTTTCATCTTCTGTTTGAAAGTGACTTGTCTGGACTTTCATATGCAGTAAATCACATTTTAAAAACCTGGAATGCATCTGCAAAATGTAACTGCAAAGGATTTTATGGATAAAGTGCATCAGAGAGATGATCATTTAGAATCTCAGTTGATTAATCTGATGGCATGTCAGCGTGGGACTAATGAATATTGGTACCGTCGACATGGAGAACTGAAATGTATGCTACGGAACTTGGGAACTCCTACGTGGTTTCTTACCCTAAGCTGTGCTGAGTACGCTTAGGAGAGGCAAATTCCAATATAAAAAATATTGAATACAAGACACCTGGCAAATTGTGCTCCTTGGATCCTGTCAATGTATGCAGATATTTCAATCATAGATTTGAAGCTATGATGTCTTTCATCTGCAATACAAAGAATCCTCCTCTTGGAGAAGTTGTGGATTTCTTTTGGAGAAAGGAGTATCAAGCAAGAGGTGCTCCTCACAAACATATGTTGTTATGGGTCAAGGACGCCCCCAAATTTGGAACAGATTCAGATGAAACTGTTTTGTCTTTCAGTGAAGATTATGCTACATGTGCTCTTCCAAATAGCAGAGAAGAGAAAAACTTAAAACAACAAGTCTTACGATTTCAAAGCCACAGGTGTGGAAAATACTGTTGACGAAAGTAGAAGTCAAAGGATAAGTTCTATACCAAATGTCGTTTTGGATTTCCACGTCCTGTATTAGCCAATGGAAGAGTGAACAGTTTTATGTCAGCTGTACGACATACCATCACAAGAAAGTCTCCGAAAAACACCTACAACTTAAGAAGAAGCGAAGAATCGAAATACATAAATGACTACAATCCAGTTATTTTATCCATGTGGAACGCTAGCATGGATATTCAGTATGTTGCGGACAATTCCATTGCTGTTGCTCGATATGTAAGGTCTTACATTACTAAATCAGAAAAGACTGAATTGAAAGAAATGTGGGAAGAGATTTCTCACGAGAAGAGTCTAAGTAAGAAATTATACAGTTTCAGTTTGAAGATGTTATCGCATCGTGAAATTGGAGCATATGAATGTTCAGATCTGTTATCATCTGCAAGTCTATATTCCAAAAGTAGAAGAATCATTTGGGTGAGTCTAGGTCTTGCAGGAATGCAAAATCGGGTACTGAAATCTGTTCAAGAAATTGAATATTTAGCAGAAAATGACCCTGAAAGTACAGATATTTTGAAAACCAATATGTTGGACACATACTATCCAAAGAGAAGTCATCATCTTGAGAACATGTGTCTCTATGAAGTGCTGCAAAACTACACTTTAAACGGCATATTACAGAGAACATCAACGATGGAAAATATGGAGTGATTGGTTCTGAAGGATGTCTGGTGAAACAAAGGAAAGGAAATTTAATTAATCACAGAAAACTGAGTTGCGACACTGCTGACAAAAGGGAATTTTACTATTTAGCCCTTTTGCAAATGTTCAAACCATGGCGTTCTGAACTGGAATTACTTGGAGATTTTCCCAGCTATGAAGATTCATTTAATGCTTGTAAAGATAACATATAATGCAGTGCTTTCGCAAATTATGTGAAAATGTTGAATGATGAAAATTGATCAAGAAGCTACAATTGCAGCTGAGATTGCTAGAGACAGTTCTCAAGACAGTCAAAGTTCTGCTGCACTGAGTCAAGATCCACTAGGACAACCAATTTTGAAAATGAAGCAGCGATTGCAATGAATGAGGTGGAAACAGCAATTTATCAAGCACAAGAAGATGCAATACAGTTAGGAAACTTGGAAGAGCAACTAAATGTTGAAGAGAAACAAATATATCAGCAAGTGAAAGAGCAGATTGACCATGGATTACTTCATGAAAAGAGAGTGTGCTCATATACATCATTTCAACCTATCCGAATGTATGTGAGTGGTCAAGCTGGAACAGGAAAGAGTTTCTTAATTAAAGTAATTACAAGTTATCTGCAAAAAACAACTGAGTCACATTTGTCTTGTGTTGTCACTGCTCCAACTGGGTTGGCAGCACATAACATTAAAGGAATTACTTTACATTCTTTACATTGTTTACTAATGCTGCCAGTAGAGCATGAGAACAAATTGGAATACCACAAGCTATCTGGAGAAGCTTGTTGTGAAGAGTGCTGTAGAAAATGAATCTTCTCATTATTGATGAGGTGAGCATGGTTTCAAACTTGATGCTTGCCTTTGTGCATTTAAGAATGCAGCAAATTCTTAAAACAGAGTATGACGTGTTATTTGGAGGAAAACACGTCATCGTTTTTGGAGATCTACTGCAACTGACACTGGTAAAAGGACAACCGGTATTTAAAACACTTGCCCATGAAGATACCAGAAAGTCTCTTGGCAGTGTTGGTAATGTGAACATTTGGAGTAATTTTGAATACAAAGAACTGACAACATATATGCGACAGGCCAATGATGCTGAGTATGGAAGTATTCTTCAAGATATAAGAATTGGAATTCTTTCAAAAAAAGGGAAAGAAGCTTTGGAGAGTCGATTACTTTGCAATGTCTTTCCAAATGAAAATGTAGTTGCTGCAAAAGTGTACATGGAAATTGCTAAAAATAAGTCAGTGATTTGCTTAATGCCGACACTGCGTGAGTGTTCAATATTTAACGAAGAATTGGAAAATGAAGAAATTGTTAAAATGGAAGCCATCGATAAAATACTACATGAAGGAATCACTATTATTTTGACGGGTAAGTTGAGATCAAAACTAGATTGTTTAGAAAAAAAATATCTAAAACTGCTGGTTTGGAAAAGACACTGTATGTGTGTGTAAATTGTCGGGTAATTTTAAGGCGTAATTTGGATGTAGAGAAAGGTTTAGTTAATGGTGCAATGGGTAAAGTGGTGGATTTTGTGAATTATCAGAAAAAAGGAGGAATTGAATTTTTAAAAATTAAATTTGATCAGATTGATGAAGTTAAAGAAATTGGTCGTTGTTCAGTTCGTTTTTTGCTTGTTAAAGATTTATATGTCCGTAGGAAACAATTTCCATTTTCTCTGGCATATGCAGCGACTATTCATAAATCTCAAGGATTAAGTGTAGACAGTGCATTGGTGAACATTGGATCTACTGTATTTAAAGAGGGTATGGCATATGTTGCTTTGTCGCGAGTTAGAACATTATCTGGTTTGTTTTTGATTGATTTTGATAAGACAAAGGTTACTGCAGATGCAAACTGTGTCAAAGAGTATAATAGGTTAAGAAGGGTGTATGCTCCAAATTTAGGTCAATATCCTGTATTTGAAAAGCGTGTGGTTTGTTGAAAAAGAAGGTTAGTGAATATCTGTACTGAAGATGTCAAGAAGGGAAAAGAACAAGATAATGTTGCGATTGCAAGTAAAAAGAAATTGGACACTGTTGAAGAGATTGTTGGTTATCAGTTTGAAAATAGTTCTGGTGTCAACTGCTATGCTAATGAAGTGGTCAATGTTGTTTTATATCTGGAAGGTTTGCAAGCACAAATTATGTAGAATCGGGAAAAAGATTTTGTTCTCTGTTGCATTCTGTTTATGAAAAATTGACAACAGATAGAAGTAAAATACAATCTGTTTCAGATGTTCGTAATCTTTTGGATGTATGTTCTGGTTCTACACAATTTACACAAAATATCCAACAAAATGCTCAGGAATTTTTAATGTATATGCTTACAATTTTTGAAAATGAAGGTGTAGAAATAGAAAATATTTTTGGCCTTTCTTACAAATGGGAACATTATTGTGAAAATTGCATGTATACATGTAGCACCAATGTAGGCACTGAGAGATTTCTGTATTTAACATTACCAGACTGTAAATCAGTGTCTTTCAATAAATTAGTGAAAGGTGCAATTCAAAACATGGAGTGTAGCCAATGTAAATCAGAAATGTTATCCACATTATTTTTAACAAAATATGGAAAATACATAATTTTAATGATGCAACGTTGTACAGCTGATGGAAGAAAATTGGATACTTTAATAAAGCAGTTTGTAGCAATACAAGTATCAATATCAGGAAGGACTTTTGTAGCAATTGCAATAATTTTCCATGATGGTCCTTCCACCACATCTGGACATTACACTGCCTATCTAAAATGTGACAAAGGCTGGACACTTTGTAATGATTCCCAGTTGGTTTTCAACCAACGTTTGCCTAGGGAATTACAAAATTCCTACCTAATATTTTTAAAGCCAAAGTTTTAGGAAGATAATTCACTCTCTGAGGAATTTATTATTATAATTTAATAGGACTACCATTGGAAAATTTACATAAAGAAGAAGTGCAAAAATACTAGGCCTGGGCAAAATTTCCGTTCCGTTCGCGGAATTTGCGATAATTTGGCATTTCTGCGTTCCGCGGAGAGCGCAAAAATGTCAAAATTTCCGCATTCCGCAGCTTTGCGATAATTTGGTTCTTGCTCGCGCTGTAAAATAATACATTCTCGCGCACGCGCGATCGCCTTACCTGAATCCCCGCGTTCGGCAACAAGTTTTCCCGATCCGGTCGCGTTCTCCATGAGATGTTGTATTGTTTTAGCCATTTGCGCTGTCTCGCGACAGTTCGCGTCCGCAGTGACGTCATGCGTCGCGCGATCACGTCTTTTTTCTCGCGATCATGCACCGCGAGACAACTGAAAACAAGATGGCCGTGCCCGCAAGCAACCACATGGGTAAGTTGGCGACCCGCAACCATGCAGAAAATCTCGCGAACATGCCGGAAAAAAACTTCCGCATCTTTGCGATATTTCCACTTGTTTGCGGAGATTTTTAACATTTTCGCGATAATTTGCGAAAGTCGCTTTCGCAAATTCCGCCCACCCCTAAAAAATACCATTGGGCCTCAAGGAAAGGTATATTTTTGAATTATGGACTTTTTGGTGGTCATTTATTCGGTGATTATTTTAATGCGGCAACATTTACAGTTTTTATAAGTTGAAGTTATAAAATGTTGTAATCTGTAAGCATTTCATATATGTATGATTTGTATTTTCTGGTATTTTACTGAGAACAGTATTTTTTTTTTTTTAACAATCTTTCTGATTGTTTTTTTTTGCCCGCTGTTAAGTGATGAGTACCATTGAAATCACTATTTCTAGTGAAATTCAATATATTCTGAGAACAGAAAAAAGGCAAACAAATTACTTTGTGGAAATTATGTGTGTTGTAAAAAATTTATTATTATATGTTATATATATATTTTTTTTCTTTCACAGATCCAAATTTTAAAATAAGCAATTTTTAACAATGTATATTTGAATGAAAAACAGCAAAAAATGAATACCATTTTTTATTCCTATTACTGTGAAGGTAAGTTTAACTAAGTCTCAATATGCAGAATGAAGAGGCCTGCAAGAAGCTACAAAGTTGAAACACGTTTCTAAAAACACTCTGTTTATGTAGTTTTGAAATCTGACCATAATCAGATATCATGTGACCTGCAAAAAAAGAGATTTGAGGGGTTCATAATATTTCACGTTTTTAGCTGTTGGAGGACCGCAATCATTTCAATCATTCTTCTTTGAACATCTTTGCAGACAAAACTCTGTGCTTACTTTTATCATTCGCAAGGAAATTTAAAGACGGAAATATGTCACTTTTTGGAACATAGTTATTGTGCAAGACACTCTTTTATATTTACAAAGAGAGGAAAAGGCACTCTGTGCCCTTTTTATACTCCATGTAAAAACAACCTCATCATTTAGACCACTTTGCGTTGAAAGGGTGTTCTATAAGTGTTGTTGTGCATGATTGCACTTAACCCCTTCAGTGCCACGCCCTTTCCCCCTCCTGTGCCGGGCGTTGCATTAGTGGGTGGGGTTCATGACGAGATAGTCTCGTCATGGGCACAGCGCAACCGTGCTCCATGACGAGACTATCTTGTCATGTGCACTGAATACTCATAGAACAAAACACATGTCTAGATTTATCAGAAATCGTAAATCTCGATATGTGTGCGAATGGTGCACCATTCTACAATTGGTGTAGGAAAGCACAACAAAGAGAATTGTTTTAATTTCTCCACATTTTTATATCTTCAATGCATGCTGAAATGTTCAGCATACATTGAAGGAGAAAAATGCATTTCCTCATTGTTTTTGTACAGGAAGGTGTGTCTTCCTGTAAAAAAACAAACAGCACATGACACAGATATCCTTGCACTATTGTGCAAGGGTGCCTGTGTCACCACATGGCTGCAGTTTAAGCAGCCATGCAGACAGAAGAATAGATTTGCAACATATTTATGTACATATGTTGCATCCTTGTGCTTTGGAAGTACTACAGCACACTGCAGCTAAAAAGGTTACTGTGTGATGCTGCAGCACTTCCTTATAGTTCTGCACTTATACATTCACCATACGCTACTAATGCATTCATTCAGTCAATTACGTACTACACATTCATTCATGTAAACTTTCACACACTAACAAAGAAATGTAGCTCTTTTTTTAAACCAGGAAAGTTAGTTCTTACAAGAACTTTTTTTTTCTTCTTTCTTCTTTTATATTTTTTTGGGGGTTTTCTGAACAATTTTGTGATTTTTGGGGTTTTTCTGGAAAAAAAAAAAAAACTGGAGAAACCAAAGAATGAACTTCAGGGAACAATAATAAAAAAAATAAAAAAAAATAGCAAATATGACTTTCTTGGCGGCGGCAGATCAGATCGGTCGACTGCTCGCCATAGCACAAAGTCTTATTGCACTTAGTGCAGAGCACTTTTAAAAATTGAAATTGAGGACGGATGTCCAATGTTTGGTCTGATGGATGCACTCTTGATGTGCTCGGCTGCAATGAGGTGGATGGCACAGGAGCAGGAGTGTTTCTCATCTGTCGGCACTCTTCTTTTGCAAGATTGTTTGGATGAAGGGTCCTCATGTGCTTCATCATACTTGCCGTGCTGCAAGAGTATTTCTTGTTAGGATCCCCTCTCGATAGGACTCTTTTGCAAATCTTGCATGTGTCCAAGGTGGCATTGGTTTTATTCTACCCCTCTGGAAGAGTAAAAAATGTCCATACCACTGAAGAGAAACGTTCTTTGCGTGGTAACTCCGGCAAAAATTCATCCTCAGAGGTTTGAGGTGATGCAGGTGAATGCCTGCTGCCCTGAATCCATTTATGGTTGAAAAAAATTAGAGCTAAGTGTAAACTTAGTCTAAAAAATGTTCTTCTCTCCAAAGAGGTGGTTCTCCAAAGAAGCTCAAAGAAGAATCATTGAAATGGGTGGGGTCTTTCAGTAGTTAGAATAGGAAGTGTAATGAACCAATCAAATCTCTTTTTTTGCGGGTCACATGGGATCCGCGCACCATGCGCTTATGCAGCACGCACCCAGCGAGCATCCGCGAAATTGAATTAAAAAGAAATATAGGATTAGATGTCAAAATATATTCGTTTTAAGACTAGTTTAGAGTTTGTCTTCAATTAATATTCACATGCAATACATAAATATGTTTTTGTAAATGTTAAATACTTCGCGGGATCCGCGCACCCACCGCGTCATAGACACAGATGACGCATCGTGGAAGCACATAAACGTCGCGTTACGTGCATCAAACGTGTCGCATATAGGCTAGGAGTCGCATACCGTCGCATGGAAATCACGCACTAACCACGTACCCGACGCATACCATGTGCGGATGCTATCGCGTAGGGATCGAGAACGGTGCGCATAGGGTGCGCGGATCCAAAAACATTGCAAAAAATATATAAAATAAAGTTTGGCACATATAGTTACAAAAATATTTTGAAAAATATAAACAAATATGTTTGAAAAACCCATTAAGTTCAAATAATATTTTTTAATTTTTAAAAGAATTAATTGAAAAAATACATTTAAAAATGGTGATAAAAAAGTATTTTAACCAAAATGTAATTAATGAAATGACACACTGCATTTGAAAAATATAGAAATCCAATCAAAATCATTAAACATGATATCTTCAGAGATAAGTTATAGATAGGAATTAGCATTTAAAAAACCTTTGAAATTCACTGAAAAAAACATAGGTTTCAGGCCTGATATAGCTAGGAATTAGTATTTAAAAAACCTTTGAAATTCACTGAAAAAACCATAGGTTTCATGCACGCTATAGTTAGGAATTGGCATTTAAAAAACCTTTGAAATTCACTGAAAAAACCAAAGGTTTCAGGGGCGTTATAGTTAGGAACTGGCATTTAAAAAACCTTAGAAATTCACTGAAAAAACCATAGGTTTCAGGGGCGTTATAGTTAGCTGGACATTTCCCTCGTACAAAACCCTAGAAATTCCCCTGTTATAGTTAGTTCAGCTAACTATAACTCGCGCCCCCGCAATGCACTGCTGATGACGTCACATATTACATCACTCATGACATGGTCAGTGACATCACTGATGACATCACTGATGACATCTCAAATGACATCACTGATGACATCACTGATGACGTCATCCATGTGATAAATTAGTGCATCTTCTCACACCCTAATATAACCTTTGATACACCGACTCAAAATTTCAGACTTCCATTCTCAAAACCATAGATACTCCAATACCAATAACTACATACACACTCATTGACTCTTAGGTAGGGGTGGGCGGAATTTGCGTAATCGCGTTACGCAAATCTCCGCAAAACGGTAAAAAATCTTCGCGAACATGCAGAAATTCCGCGAACACGCGGAATTGCTTGTTCGCGATGCTTTTTTCCTGTTCACAGTTGCTGTTTGCGTGCTCGGGGAGAAATATCCCACGAACACGCATTTTGAGAACGCGAACAAGAAAAAATTTCGCGAAGTCGCGGAAAGCAGAATTTTGGGCAATTTTGCGTTCTCCGCGGAACGCGAAATTACCGAAATTCCACAAATTACGCGAGCGGAACGGAATTTACTGCCCAGGCCTACTCTTAGGTCTACACACACCTCCACTCACTCACCTGTAGAGTCACTCATACTTACAGTCACTCAGAACAGGACTATCATATGCATTTATATACCTATATAGACACTCTGACACCGCCAATCATCCATAGACATACTCACACATCTAGTCAGTCATGGAAATAATTAATCACACTCCCATTTACCCACCTATGCAGTTATACACACACAAGTTCACTTACTCATAAAAATAGTACCACATTCTTATGCTCTTATACAATCACTGATACAAGCACACACTCATCCAAACAGCCACTCTCACAATCACACACTCTCACATATACCCACTTATATACTCTTACACACATATATACTGCCTTTCACATATGTAGTTACTCACACATGTACCACTGAGATATACATTCAATCACTAACAGACCTATACATATACTCACCCAACCATACAGTCCATCACAGATACACTCTTAAAAACATGCACCCACTGAATCACCCACTCACACATCTAGTCACAGAGTCACACACACCCTACCCACACAAACACTCAGACACCCATACAGATACTCAGACAACCAATCAATAACCCATATAGACACTCATATAGCTATTCAAAAAACCATGCAGCCACTTATACACCAACACACAGACACATACAGACATTCACACAGTTTAGTCACTAGTCTGCAGTAAGATACATTTAATGACTCACTTATAGAGTCAGTTACGCACCTAGAAAATCATCCATTCACACACTTGTACACCCACTTATTTTTCAACAGGCCTTTCCCTATATATATTAAACATAATAAAACTGTCCAGAAACACATACTCAATGGATGATGTCATCAGTGATGTCATCAGTGATGTCACTGACCATGTCATGAGTGATGTAATATGTGACAACATCAGCAGTGCATTGCGGGGGCGCAAGTTATAGTTAGCAGAACTAACCATAACAGGGGAATTTCTAGGGTTTTGTACGAGGGAAATGTCCAGCTAACTAAAATGCCCCTGAAACCTATGGTATTTTCAGTGAATATATATATATATATTACCTACTGGCGGTCGCCAGTAGGTAGATATAGTTAGGACCTATTTTCCATAGGAAATCCGCAACATTCTATTTGGAATAGAAATCCTGGAGCCGTGTATTGCCCCTGGGGACCGCCACCCCCCAGGGCCGGCTCCTGCAGTGTCCCCGGCTGCCCACCCCTGAGACACTGCTGTTTGCAATAGCAGGGCAGGAGCATCGCGGCTCCCACCCTGCCATTGCAAACTGCTTTGCTTCATTGAAGCGAGAGCAGGGAAACCTACTCTCGCGTCAATGAAGCAAAGCAGATTGCTTTTCCACATGGGGAGCAGCATGTTAGCTGCTCCCCATGTGGAAAAGCAGTGCCGGCTCCCGCAGGAGGCGGGGAGCCGGCTGGGACCATGGGGCGATTGGGGACCCCCCACGGTCTCCAATGAGAGGCCAGGCCCCGGGGGATGGGGTCCCCGGGGCGAGAAGTGGCCCAGGAGGGGGGCCACGCGGCCCCCCTCCCCCATTAAATAAAAAAATTATAATTTTTAAAAAAAACAATGGCCAGCCCCGGGGGATGGGGTCCCTGGGGCCGTAAAAGTGGTCAGAGGAGGGGGGCTATGCAGCCCCCCTCCATAAATTGTTTTTTAAAAAAGGCCCATGCCCCGGCGGATGGGGTCCCCGGGGCAAATCATAGCCTCGGGACGGGGGCCACGCGGCCCCCTTCCCGTTTTTTTTTTCAAATATAAAAATTGGGGTCAGGACCTGGGGGATGGGGTCCCCAGGGCCAAAAAAATAGAAAAAGAAGGGGTGCTACAGAGCCCCCCTTCAAAAAAAATAAGAAGGAAAAAAAAACAGGATTTGGCCGGAAGCCACGCCTCCTCCCCTGGCACGTTTGCAGAGGGGGAACTAATTCCCCTTGAATACTGGGGGTCCCTGGGGGCCAATTAGCCCACCAGGAACCTCCAGTATGCGCCAGGGGGCTGTGTTGCAGAGAGGTGTAATGAGGCCACGCCCCTTTTTATACCTCTCTGCAATGCAGCTCCGTGGCGCTTACTGGAGGTACCTGGTGGCCTAGTTGGCCGCTAGGGGACCTCAGGATTCAAGGGGACTTAATCCCACAACTTAAAACGTGCCACGGGGCACGTTTGCACAGTGGTGAAGGTAGGGGGCGGTGCCTGAGGTGATACTGTGCAAACACGCCCTGTGGCGCGTTTTAAGTTGGGGAATTCATTCCTCTTCAATCGAGAGGTGCCCAAGGGGCCCACTAGCCCACCAGGTACCTCCAGTAAGCGCCACGGAGCTGCGTTGCAGAGTGTTGTAAAAAGGGGCATGGACTCTGAACACATCTCTGCAACGCAGCTCCCTGGCACATACTGGAGGTACCTGGTGGGCAAGTTGGCCGCCACGGGACCTCAGGATTCAAGGGGACTTAATCCCCCAACTTAAAACATGCCACAGGTTGCGTTTCCACAGTGGTGAAGGTAGGGGGTGGGGCCTGAGGTGATATGTGTCCAAACACGCCCTGTGGCGCATTTTAAGTTGGGGAATTAATTCCTCTTAATCCAGAGGTCCCCTAGGGGCCAACTAGCCCACCAGGTACCTCCAGGAAGCGCCACGGAGCTGCGTTGCAGAGTGTTGTAAAAAGGGGCGTGGCCTCTGAACACCTATCTGCAACGCAGCTCCCTGACGCATACTATAGGTACCTGGTGGGCTAGTTGACCCCCAGGGGACCACAGGATTGAAGAGGAATTAATTCCCCAACTTAAAACGCACCACAGGGCGTGTTTGCACACGTCAACTCAGGCCCCGCCCCCTTCCTTTACCATTGTACAAGTATTCCTCTAAAATCAGCCGAACTACGAATTCCGATTTACTCACCTGTTCTCAGGAGAGAACCCAGGGCTGCATTATTTAGCCCAGCACTAACCCTAAAAAGTAATTCTAAGCGTACTTACCTGTAACTTGTATTTCTTTCCATAGGAATCCATTGTGTGGTTTTCAGCAGAAAAGTTTCAGTGTCCATTTTTTAAACGTACAAATATTCCTCTAAAATCAGCCAAACTACGAATTCCGATTTACTCACCTCTTATCAGGAGAGAACCCAGTGCTGCATCTTTTAGACCAGAACTGACCCTGAAAAGTAATTCTAAGCGTACTTACCTGTAACTTGTATTTCTTTCCATAGGAATCCATTGTGCGGTTTTCAGCAGAAAAGTTTCGAAGTGTCCATTTTTTAAACGTACAAATATTCCTCTAAAATCAGCCGAACTACGAATTCCAATTTACTCACCTGTTATCAGGAGAGAACCCAGGGCTGCATCTTTTAGACCAGCACTGACCCTGAAAAAAAATTCTAAGCGTACTTACCAGTAACTTGCATTTCCTTCCATAGGAATCCATTGTGTGGTTTTCAGCAGAAACGTTTCTAAGTGTCCATTTTTGAAACGTAGAAATATTCCTCTAAAATCAGCCGAACTACGAATTCCGATTTACTCACCTGTTATCAGGAGAGAACCCAGTGCTGCATCTTTTAGACCAGCACTGACCCTGAAAAGTAATTCTAAGTGTACTTACCAGTATCTTGTATTTCTTTCCATAGGAATCCATTGTGTGGTTTTCAGCAGAAAAGTTTCAGTGTCTATTTTCACAAACTGAAAGAAATTCCTAAAAAATCGTCTGTATGACTAAAACACATTATTTCAACTGTTTACATGAGATTCACCTGTGCTGGATCCAGGATCCACCACTGAGTAAGAAAAAGTAACGATAACACTACTTACCTGCTAAGTGAATTTTCTGCCATATGATAACATTGGTGATTCTATGTGAACATTTTTCTAAGTGTCAACTTTTAAAATACAATAATAATCCTTAAAAATCACTACTGTAACCAAAACGCTTTTACTCAACTGTTTACAGGAGATGTCCAAGGACTGAATCTAGCATCCAGTCCTGTGGTTAGAAAAGTAATCCATAAAGTAACTAATTGCATTTGACTAGAAATTCACATTGAGCTCAATGTTGCTTTGTGTTTGAAATTGTGTTGCCCATTGCAACAACTGTAACTACTGTACTTAAAAGTCTATTGCCTATTTGCAAAGTATTTAAACTAAAGTAATTCATTCTGAGAAAGTATATTTTGTGTTGTAATGTATAATGTAATTAAAAAAATAAAATATCTAAAAATAAACAGTTTAAACAATGTAGCAAGTCAGTACCAAAAAAAATCAGTATAACAATTAATACATTAAAAATTGTCATTTACAAAACCTTTGAAATTCACTGAAAAAACCATAGGTTTCAGGCCTGATATAGTTAGGAATTAGCATTTTCAAAACCTTTGAAATTCACTGAAAAAACCGTAGGTTTCAGGCCTGATGTAGTTAGGAATTAGCATTTAAAAAACCAGCGAAATTCACTGAAAAAAACATAGGTTTCAGGCCTGATATAGTTAGGAATTAGCATTTAAAAAACCTTAGAAATTCACTGAAAAACAATAGGTTTTAGGGGTGTTATAGTTAGCTGGACATTTCACTAGAACAAAACCATTGAAATTCCTCCGATATAGTTAGTTGTACTAACTACATCTCGCGCACCCGCAATCCACTGCTGATGATGTCACATATTACATCATTCATGACATGGTCAGTGACATCACTGATGACATCTCAAATTACATCACTGATGACATCACTGATGACATCATCCACGTGACAATCAGATACACCTCATCATACACTAGTATAACCTTTCATCACTCACTGTAAAATAGAGAGTGCCAGATTTAAAACCATTGACACACCAATACAAGTTTCTAAACACCCTCTCAGTGATTCCTAGATCTATACACACATCTAATCACTTATCTAGAGATTCACTCATCCATGCTGTCAATGATCAATAGAACACTATCAAATATACTTATACACCTATATCGACTTACACACCAGCACACATCCTAATCACTTATGAAGTCATCCTACTCACTTATGCAAACAATGGATCATACTTACTTTTACTTAGCTATACACTTATAAAAACACCACTTCATCTATTCATATAGATAATAGCTCATACTTAGTGTGTTTTAAAATCACTATTACAACTATACAGTTATCCATACAGTCACTCATACAATCACTGTGTCTTATGTATACTTATTTATATACAACAACTGACACATACACTGTCTTTTATTTTTCTAGTTTGTTGGACATGTACCATTGAGACATATATTTGCTCATCGCCACACCCATAAAGATATTCACTCACCCAAACAACTGTTATAACATGTAGTTTTAACTTCATATACCTACTGAATCAACTATTCACACATCTTTGGGCAGTCACACACCCCCCACCAAATCACACAAACATTCACTCTCCCATACAAATAGTCAGTTAACTAATCAATAAATAATATAGACTTTATTTATTATTTTATTATTTATTATTTTAGGTTTTTATAGAGCGCATAGTCACCCTTGAGTATCCCAGCGCTGAACCTCGTACTCCTAAAGGGGGGGGCAAGGAAGACTTCGAGTAGATCAAGGAAAGAGGAGGGTTTTGAGGGATTTCCTGAATCTTAAAAGGTTTGGTTCCGCTCTGAGGTTTGGGGGAAGTGCGTTCCATTTTCTGGCTGTGTTCACAGAGAATCTGCGGCCGCCAACGCGGGTTTTCTTCACCCTGGGGACCACAATAAGGTTTCCCTGTTCAGACCGGAGCGCTCTCGGTGGTTTGTATGGGGTGATCCATGTGCTCAGAATGGGAGGGCCAGCGTTGTGCAGGGTCTTGTGGGCCAAGCAAAGGGCTTTGAATGCGACTCTTTCCCTCACGGGGAGCCAATGAAGTTTCCTCAACGCTGGTTTGGCCGATGTTCTAGATGGGGTGTTTGTGAGCAGGCGGGCTGCAGCATTTTGGGTTTTTTGTAAGATCTGGTAGGTGGCTTCCGGTGCGCCGAGGTAAATGGCGTTGCTATAATCTAGCCTTGCTAGCACTAGGCCTTGGATTAGCAGGAGGCGAGATTTGAATGGTAGTAGGGGCAGTACCTTTCTGCATGATCTTAGAAGCCCATAGCAGATACCGGCAGTTTTCCTAGCCTGGGTCCTGAAAGTGAGGTCTGTCTCAAGCCACACTCCTAGACTCTTGACCTCTGTTTTGGGGGAGGGGGGGTCACCCATACAGGCGGGCCAGATGTCAGGTGGGAGACTCGGGGATTTGTGGCCGAGGAGCAGGATCTCTGTTTTTGACCCGTTGAGCTTTAGGTCAGAGTCGCTCATCCATTGGTGGACGGTGGAGAGACAGTCACGCAGGTTGGAGGGTTTTAGCTTGGGGTGTGAGAGAGTCACCACTAGCTGGGTGTCGTCAGCGTAGCTGACGATCGTCACTCCGAATGGCACTAGTGCAGCAGTTTACACAACAACTGACAAAGTGATACAGATATTCACACAGTTTAGTCACTATCCAATATATTTAGTGAGACACTATAAATTAGTCAAGTAAACATTCAATCACATTGCTACTAAATCCTCCATCCAGATATTTATATATATATATCCACTCATTCTTCACTGCAAATTGCTATATATGTAATATATATTTAAATAACGAACCAAACCACATTCTCTGGATGATGTCATCATTGATGTCATCAGTGATGTCATTTGAGATGTCATCAGTGATGTCACTGACCATGTCATGAATGATGTAATATGTGACATCATCAGCAGTGGATTGCGGGTGCGCGAGATGTAGTTAGTACAACTAACTATATCAGAGGAATTTCAATGGTTTTGTTGGAGTGAAATGTCCAGCTAACTATAACACCCCTAAAACCTATTGTTTTTTCAGTGAATTTCTAAGGTTTTTTAAATGCTAACTCCTAACTATATCAGGCCTGAAACCTATGGTTTTTTCAGTGAATATATATATATATATATATATATATATATATATATATATATATATATATATATATATATATATATATATATATATATATATATATATATATATATATATATATTATATATTATATATATACAGGCACACATGTGTGTGTGTGTGTGGGTGTGGGTGTGTGTGTGTGTGTGTGTGCAGAGATGTGAATACAGCCATGTACTGCACTTTTTCAAGCTGCACAAGGACAATGGACATCTCAGGGGCATTACAAGACAGATTACTTCACTATTCTCTTCCATGTTGGCAATGACAAAGGAACAACTGCATCAATCAACCCAAGCTTCCTCAGACGCAAGTTTGAAGATTTTGCAATTTAGTAAGGAACTCTGGCTGAAAAATATAAATAGTATTTCTAATCCAATAACAATACTTCCTCTTGAGAAGCAATTACATCAACTCCACTCCTAACATCTAGGAGTTGACAGCCCCTGTGAAAATTGATTACCACAATTCCATCACCAGGACCAGTTAGAAGTGGACCTGTAGCACCATGACTTCAGCACAAATCCATGTTAGCAACTCTTTTCTACTTTATCAGCATTGTTAATTGCATTCTCTGTCCCCAAAAGTTGTGAATTCTATAATATATATTTTACTAATTGAGAAAACAGAACAAATGTAATATAAACATAATTGAGTTACATGCAATATCTGTAAAGTTGAAATAAAAATATCCTGGTTTTAAATTGTAGATTACTCTCAACTCGTTTTAGTGCAATTTAAGGTATGTTCTAGCAATCTATGTACACGTGCAATATGGACAATTTAGGTGCAGGGATGCCAGCTGGACAGAATTAACAATCGGGCTGGTATCTTTGCACCTAAATCTACCTAGTGTGAGTTAATCCATAAGAAATGGAACATAACCGTGAAGACTAATTATTATGGGTAACATTGCTCATTGCTTGTCTATTAACATTCACATTTACTACTTGCTCTAAGTTTATGATAAATGAGATCAGGGTTGGTGCAGGACAGGTAGTGGGGCGGGGTGGGTGACAGTGCTCTGCAGATTATGTGTTATTTAAGATGAGTACATTACATATTATCACAGTGCCATAGGATGGGGTTGAGGCAGGAGCCAGAGAAAAGGATCAGGCTGCACTTGCAGACACATCTCTTGTAGATTTAGCCAACAGATTTTATGTTAGTTAAAATCGGGTCCAGTGTTTCCACGCCAAGGAACTTTAGGTGTGGGAATACCGGGCCCTTTGCAATCGAGCAAAGCCATATCCTTTTGTATCAGGGTCATACCATCCTGTCTTACTAATTGTGGCAAAAGTATGATAACATTTTGAAAGATTTCATTTGGACAGAGAGATGTTAGAAAACGGACAACAAACTTTACAGGCATGTGAGCTAAAAAATTGGAACATCATCAGGGCAAAGAAGAGTTCATGAGGACACTGCAAGGTTCCAGATATTGCTGTCTTAGTGGACCAGTACAGGCATAAGTCATATGATGTTGTCAAACACCCTCAGCAAATGTTTGTTGTTCATAAGCTTTGGGCCGCCTCAAGGGTCGTGGTGTCTTCATGCTGGCAGGAATATCTTCATTTAGGCAGTCTAGGTATTTCCTCTGGTACTCCAAGTAGCTACGTATTCGAGTGGTTCCACTTGAACTTTGCAGTGTCCTACATGAACCCTTCTTTGCCCTGATGAAGACCTTCACCCAAAATTATCCTTTGGTCCCAGTCTGAAGGTTGAAACGTGTTGGCTGTTTTACCTTGAGGCCAAGAGTAACCCTAAAAGGAATCAATACAATCATGATAGTAACGTTTGGGCCTGATTCGATAAGCACAGACATATAGTTTTTGATCAGTACTCTGACCCTTTCAGGACCTAGAAAGCTTACAGCATTGAGGATCTAAATAGAGTAGGTCCCGGCATTATTTAAAACACTGTAGGACAGAATAGTCTTTTCTTGTTTGGTTTATGTATTATGATTAACCCTGTATTAAATGTGTAGTGGTATATTGGCCATATTTGTTTTCAAATATTAGATTCAGGCCTTGTATGTTATGTAAATATTACAATGCATTTTGTATGTCATGTAAATAATGTAATGTTTGTCCACACTGTTTTGTGTAAATATCAAAAATTACACCAAGATGTATGTTTTAAACTCAAAAGCATGGGAAAAACTTGACAAAAAAGAGAAAGAATAAAAATTGATGAAACCCAGAGTCAATAAAAAGGACTTCTGAGGATAAATTACTTGTGTTTGATCTATGGTTGGGGAGGCCTTTGTGCATTGTTAACATGTATTTGATTCCTGCCTCTCCACTCCTAAATTGAATCATCCCCTTTTTTGTGATTAACAAATAGGCATAAATGTGGCACCCCCAGTACAAGTCTCAGAACACCTCTGGACCTGCAGAAGACAGAAGAAGGACTGCACCTGCTATTGGAGTCAGAGCAGAGAACAGTAAGGGCTGTACCTGCTCCCATTTGGACCCAGGACTAAGAAGTGGATTGCAAGGGGCAGTTTTATGACCTCCGGTGAAGTTCCAACTGGACCTGTCCTGGAACCTGCTCTTGGCTCCTACAGGAGTTGTTTCCCTAGGATTCTGGTGCCCCTAGATAATTTTCAGAGGCTACTCTTCTTGCCGAACCCTAAAAGATGGGAATTAGAAACTTTTTCAAGGATTTTTTCCTGGTTCGTTGTCAGAATATCAGGACACAATTGCCAAGTAATTCCAATGAAGGTACATTGCAGCTGTGCCAAAGATTCATGATGTTCCCACTCAGAACTTTTCTGCAGCAGCAAATCCATTTCAGTAGGATGTTGCAGAGAAGAAACCTGGTCTTGTGGAGGCCTGTTTGGGGACAGCTTGACTGCTTGCCCTGCTAGAGGATATGAGCTCAAACAAATGTTCAAAGATAGAAATCTTCACCGGACGAAGGCATCTAAAAGTATCCCTCCATCAAGTGACCTTCTTTGAGTGCAAACTTTGAATATTTTTCTCTCAGAGCTTTCTCGACAAAAGTCAAAAGCTTCTCAGGAACTTTGTCGAATGGCCATATGGTCTTATGGAAATCATCTTGGCCACAGCCTTCTGCCTTTTCCTACTGAGGATTTTTGTCATCTATTTCAGAGTCTAGGGCCTAATTCCAAGTTTGGCGGACCTGGGACCACCAAACCCAATGTTGCAGTCTGACTGCCACAACCTTGGCAGTCAGACCACCCGATTCGAACCCTTGCAGTCGGACTGCCACAAGACCGTAGGTAGCCCACCGCTGGGATCCTGGACCCTGCTGTGGCTGTGGTGGTGACAGGGGCAGGAAATGGTGGTGGTGCTGATTCCGGCACCGCTGAGCAGATTACAACCTGCCTTTCCACTGCCCAATTCATGGTGTGGACCCAACCATGAAAAGGGTGGCGGAAAGGCGGGTTAGGGGACCCATTCAGAGCTCCCGGGCAAATCTGCCCATGGGGGTGCATGCAGGGGCACATGCTGTGCTCCCTAGAAGTGCACCAATGTACATGCACTGTGTGGCACGCAAGACATGGTGCATGCCCACACAGTGCACCTCATGGCAGCGGCATGACTGCTGTTTTTTTTTTCTCAGTCGTATCATGCTGCTGCGGTGGTACCACAGAAACAACACCGCCTGCATGGCGATGTTGTAATACGGCGATGGAGAAGCTGCAGGCTATGTAGAATTCTCTAGCCCACGGCATTAGTGGGCCAGCAGTCAGACTGCCGATGTCATAATCAGCCCTTAAGCCAGAAGGCAAAACCTCCAACCTGCACATACCTGGTCTCTGTATCCAGCCTATGCTTCTTGTCCCAGTCTAGGGTGACCAGCTAGCTGTGGTTGGTACTTTGCACATTTTAGCCCTGAAAGTTTACAAATTTAGGGGCATATCATCAACGAGGCGATAAAAAATTATCGCCGCTTTTGCGTCCGTTTTCGGACGAAAAGCGGTGATAATTTTATCACCTAATCAGCAAGGTCACGCTATCGCGTGAAACCTTGCATTAGCGCCTGTATTTCGAACGCCCAGCTTTGCATCTCTAATGAGATGCAAAGTGGGCGTTCCTGCCCTGACATAACTGGAGAAATGTCGCTAAGAGACATTTCTCCAGTTATCAATGGGCACGCTAACCTGCAGAGCGACAAGCAAAGTAGCGATAACCTCTGTTATCTCTACTTTCCTTACGCCTGCTTCAAGACTGACTTAGCCATGATATCCTATGTAAGGTGGATATCATGGCTAAGTATGCCTTGCCCTATCATCAAGCTATCGCCAGCCTTTGTGAGATTATCGCTGGATTTCCAGCGATAATCTCACATTTGGCAGTTAGCGCTTGGAAATTTATCGCTTTTGAGATAAGCGCTGCTAATCGCACACTATCTCAGCGATAAAATTCCACGTTACCCGGCGATAATTATCCTAGCGCTACGTGCGCTTAGCGATAATTATCGCCGGTCCTTGATGATATGCCCCTTACTTCTTTAGTTCCCCTTATTAGATGATTGTCCTTTTGTTGTCATTGTGTTCATTGAGATATTCTCTATTGTCATAAATTGAAGTGGGTTTTTTATTGTGTTGTGTTTTTGGTTTTGTAACTGTTTACGTTAAGCCTGTCTGGTCTGTGCAATTGCTACTTGGGGTGAGCTCAGGTTTAAAATGCTGAAACCTTTACAGGACCTAACCAGAATAGTGACATTATTGCTTACAGTGGACCACCATCCACCTCAACTAATAATCCACTTTCTAACATTAATGCACACATTTATTACCATTTTGTGCATACTGAAAGAATATTTAATAAAGTAAATTGAGTAACTTTTAATGTGGATTTTCTTAAGAAACTTTTTATTTTGTAGTACTGTTAACAAATTTTTACCAGGTGGTGAGTTTTATTTCTGCTTTGTATGGGTTTGAAACTATTATGAAATTGATATATTGTTTTGTTTGTTGTTCAAAAGTTGCTTACTATTTGAATTCAGACTGTGATCACCCTGTCTGGGAAGTAGGAGGATGGAGGATTGAGGGTGTTTTTGATTACATGCTTTTATGCATTTTCTCCAAAGTTTGTGATAATCGGGTTGCAATAATATATTTTACCCCCTTAATGGATGTTCTTTCGGTATGATTGTGGACTGGATTTAAAATTGTAAATCTACCCTTTCCTTCACATTTGTAGGCGTCAAGTTAGAACAGTAATTTTCCCCCCTGAATTTATTTACTTTGTGGGGCTATGGTTAGAATACAAATTTAGAATCTCAAAAATGCACGCTAATTCCCCAGTGCTCATGGGACTGGAGATAAAATAGTAAATAATACAACTTTGTTTTATGCACTTTCTCTAATGATTGCAGGAGTGGAATACAATAGGAAATTTGTCCTAAAATATTAAACACTGTCACCAGTGTATGGGGGTCAATACCGCCGTGCCACTGCCAGTGATTTCTGATCCCTGGCGGTTGCGGTGGTCCCAAGGTGGCCCAACCACCCTGGTCACAATGGGGCAGTCCGAAAACCTACACCACTGCGCCCATGTGAGCAAGCCCTAAGTTTCTTTCAAAATTATCATTTTAAATTTTAATAAAGCCTGAAGCTTTGCATATGTCATATTTAATACCTATTTCTGCATGTTTAGAATATGTTTTACATTGCATGTTAGCAAGTTTGGAATTTTCATATATTTATATAAATAGAAGTTATTTAAGCAATAATAGTATATGCTGCATTTAAATTGTATTGTATCATTACTTATTCTTTCCAAAAATCATACATGTTTCAACAGAAACTCAATTTCAATAGACATGTCTGTTTTTTGTTTAGGGTTGCAGATGCTGCTTCCTTTTTCTTCAGCTTAGATAAGTGTTCTTTCTTTTACAATAAAATTATATTGTGAGATTTTAGGTGCATTTTATTAGTTATTTCTGAGTTGTGAGCCTTCGTGCATTTTTAGTTGAGCGCTTAATTTGTGTAATTTAGTACCTTTGTTATTATATATTTTTTCTAATATATAGGAGTGTGTTTATATTTTAATTTTTTTATTGTGTGTGTAATGTACTAGGAAAGCATAGGGGTACTTTAGGGGTTGGAACATTAATTAGTGCTTTTGATGCATTTTTAAGGAAGTGAGTGAGTGCTATAATTGGCATTTTTATAGTTACAAATGAAGAGATATTCCTTTCAATGTTGCATTACTTAATGATCTCTTTTTATGATTTTTAAGATATCATTGATTTTTTGTATTGTCCACACATTTGAAGGTTATCTTCTATATTTCAGGTTACTGCACTTTTTTTTCAATAAAACATGTTTTAGGGTTTGGGGGGATATTCTTGAATTGATATTTGATACAGATTGTTAAATCTTTAATACTCTTTAGACTTTTATTACATTTGCAATGTATTTTCAATGATTTTTAATGCACTTACTTTTTGATAATTCGATGTTTGGGGTTAAAGCTTTTATGGGACCTTCAAGGTCATCAGAACTATAATTAAAGTTTAGTATCTTTACTTATTTTATGTAACAGTTGATGGGTTTGTCGTTAACTGATTTATATGTTTGTGTTAGATTTACAAAGTTATAATGTATTTATGCATTCATGGTATCTCCTATATATGTTTAGAAATGTATTGCTTATTTTATTTACTCTCTTCAGTATTTTTATTTGTGTTTAATTGGGTAAGAATTGTTGTGGTGTTTTTAATTACATTTACATTACATTTAGGTTTAAAGTTTTTCATGAATTGTTTCTTTTTTAGGTCTTGCCTGACCCAGCGCATGCGCTGCTCTGGCGAGACATTTAATAGGTGGGTTTAGAAAGTGCTACCCACCTTGTTGTGCTGGCGACAAGCTACAGTGCACGATGGCGTGCATGCACACAGCTGCTCCCCGCATTCCCCCCTCCCTTCTCGCCCAGCCATCCTGCGCCAGCCTTCAGCAGCATATCCCTCCCCCCCCGCTGCTGCGCGCCCATCCCTAGTGTGCGTCATAGCTTTTACAGTGATCGCGATCGCGATGAGGGATTGTCAGTGTGAGACCTTGGCGTACAGCAGATATCTCAACCTTTGCTTCCTTAAACGCACAATGGGCCTTTGGGCCACAAACAGCTGTATACCTCAAACAGCTGCTTATCTGAAAGGGCCATTGTGGAGGAAGCCATCAGGAGGCAGCCATCTTGGTTACCTTGTGCGGGAGCTCTGTGGCTCTCAAGGTTAGCATGCCAGTCACATCCTCGTTCTACGGACGCGCAGAATGCCAACTTTTCCTTGCTAGAACTGCTCTTCAAATCTCGACAGCACACAGTGACTTCATTCAGGAAGAGCAACGGGAACGCCGAAAGTGTACCGGAAAGACGCCTTCGAGGAAGTAACCAAACAAAAATAAAATAAAAAACACCACACACACATTACATAGTCCTCAAATCTAACCTTGTTCTGGAGACGCAGCACAGCATACCTTTTGAGTTCAAATATTTGTTAATTCTTTCCAGGCTGAAGTGCAAAATCACTTTTGTGTAGGCTATTGCAGGTCATGTACTAATCAGTCGCTGCACATCGTCTTCATTTTGTGTGATGTAGCACTATAACTAGTGCACAACAAACAGATGCAACTGACCTTAAGTTTCCCGCATACCCCCTCCCTGCTCGCCCAGCCATCCTGCGCCAGCCTTCAGCACCACACCCCTCCTCCCCGCTGCTGCACGCGCATTACTAGTGCACAACAAACAGATGCAACTGGCCTTAAGTTTCCTACTTCAGATTCTCAGTTTTGTCCAATTAAAAAAATAAAGTCAATTTGGCGGTGACTTAATTCCTTCAAGGCAGAAATATTATAAAGTAATGCATATGAGCAGCACTAGTGTGTGACTGGTGAAGAAAGGTGCTTTAAAAGCACCCATTTTGAGCTAGAATGGAGAACAGTTTCCATCCGAAGCATTGCCGCACTTTCTCCGCTACCTCACTTCTCTAACTAGTAATGGATTGCCAAGGCCAATAGGTCTGGCCTGTTGGTGAACGGGCTTCTTCATAGATTGTTGAATAAGTCTGTAGTATTGTAGATGGAAGAGTCAGTGAATGCAAGAACGAGTCGCTGAGTGGACATACAACAGTTGATGTTATTGCCCAAGGATATTGTGCTGCATAACTTAATACTTATAAGGTCCCAAAAGCTAAACCTATTGGCTATGCCAATGCTTGTTTTATATGTACTTTGTTTTCTTATTTTCAATTATTTTCATTTATGTTTTTGGGTGTATTATATTAAAAATACATCAAGGGCCTCATGTAGGTAGCCAAATACCGGTCGGTAACGGCCGATTTTCGGTAATTATACCGTTACCGACCGGTATTTAGGCTTTTGGTATGTAGGGGGACAATTTCTGTATTCGGAATTTACCGAATCGGTAAAATTACCGATTCGGTAATTTTACCGATTCGGTAAATTCCGAATACAGAAATGAGATGTAGGGGGAGTGTGTGGGTGATGTTTGGAGTCGGTATTTACCACCAACTAATAGTTGGTGGTAAATGAAGAATGGATGTGGAAATGCATTTCAAAGCGCCTACAAGTGTGCAATGTGGCAGACATACATGCCCTTAGGGCATGTATGTGTGCCACATGTGCACACATGGCCGTTTCAGGGGTGCAACAGGGTGTCATTGTGACACCCTGCCACCCTTGCATGTGTTCCCCCCATTACCGAATCGGTATTTACCGATTCGGTAATGAGGCATACCTTCCCATCAATGGGAAGGTATGCCTCATTACCGAATCGGTAAATACCGATTCGGTAATTACCGAATTTTAACGAATCGGTAATAATTACCGACTCATTACCTACATAGCATTTACCACTCCATAAATACCGAATCGGTATGATTCGGTATTTATGAAGTGGTAAATGCAAGCCCACCTACATAAGGCCCCAAGTGTTTTGTACTGCTTTATTAGAGTGGGGTATAGGCTATTGCTTCAAAATAGTCTGATGTTATTGCCCCAAGGATATTGTGCTGCATAACTTAATACTTATAAGGTCCCAAAAGCTAAACCTATTGGCTATGCCAATGCTTGTTTTATATGTACTTTGTTTTCTTATTTTCAATTATTTTCATTTATGTTTTTGGGTGTATTATATTAAAAATACATCAAGTGTTTTGTACTGCTTTATTAGAGTGGGGTATAGGCTATTGCTTCAAAATAGTCTGTACCTTTAATTTTATGAAACAAGAGAGCTTTCCCTGAAGCCATGTCATGGAAATAGTGCCCTAAATTACCTGGAGGGAGATGATCACCCAAGTTCCATTAATGGTATTAATCATTGTAAATTGAAATTATCTTACATTTTGTGGTAACTAGCGATATGTTTTTGATCTAGGATTGCAATAGATCATTGTATATGGAAGATTGGTTAATGGGCAGATGGACATAGGTTAATGAAATGTTATTGTCTAGATAATGGTCATGTATAGTGTAACTTTGAGCAAAGGTTGAAAGGACACAATTTGAAAGACCCTTCCATTAATCTTGCTGGTAACTGCATTAGAGTTGTCCAAATAGGTGTTCAAGTATTTGTGGAGCACAATCTTTCCAAATAGTCAAGTGTATTTGCAGTACAGATCGTGGCTATTGCTTTTAAATCGGCCACATCCCTCGCTTTAATTTCTGCCACTGATAGTGGATGGTTCTGCTCCCATCAGGTTTTCTGCAAACTCATTAACTCTAGTTGCTTTTTCATAGCAATTGTTGGAAGGGTGCACACCTGGTCTGTTTTTTCATTTATGTTATTTTCTTGGTAATAAGAGAAGCTGAAACCGATTGTGCAACTTTCCTTTTTGTGACGCTATATATATTGGCTGATATATATAGATTGATTTAATCAGTTAGAAAAATAGTAACAAATAATAATTAGCAAAATAGTTACTTGTTTTAACTAGAGACTTACAGGTAAGTATGCCAATCAGATATTAGCCAATTGCACATATATATTAGCAGTAAAGGATCTCATACAATGGGTGCTGGATGCCAGTGCCTCAGTGTTTAAGAGCCAGTAAACCTGCACCAAATCTTGCAAAAGTAAGGGCAAAAGGTGGGGGATCCTGCTAAAAGTGCATTTCCTCAAATCTCGACAGCTCACAGTGACTTCATTCAGGAAGAGCAACGGGAACGCCGAAAGTGTTCCGGAAAGACGCCTTCGAGGCAGTAACCAAACAAAAATAAAATAAAAAACACCACACACACATCACATAGTCCTCAAATCTAACCTTGTTCTGGAGACGCAGCACAGCATACCTTTTGAGTTCAAATATTTGTTAATTCTTTCCAGGCAAAATCACTTTGATGTAGGCTATTGCAGGTCATGTACTAATCAGTCGCTGCACATCCTCTTCATTTCGTGTGATGTAGCACTATAACTAGTGCACAACAAACAGATGCAACTGGCCTTAAGTTTCCTACTTCAGATTCTCAGTTTTGTCCAATTAAAAAAATAAAGTCAATTTGGCAGTGACTTAATTCCTTCAAGGCAGAAATATTATAAAGTAATGCATATGAGCAGCACTATTGTGTGACTGGTGAAGAAAGGTGCTTTAAAAGCACCCATTTTGAGCTAGAATGGAGAACAGTTTCCATCCGAAGCATTGCCGCACTTTCTCCGCTACCTCACTTCTCTAACTAGTCATGGATTGCCAAGGCCAATAGGTCTGGCCTGTTGGTGAACAGGCTTCTTCATAGATTGTTGAATAAGTCTGTAGTATTGTAGATGGAAGAGTCAGTGAATGCAAGAACGAGTCGCTGGGTGGACATACAACAGTTGATGTTATTGCCCAAGGATATTGTGCTGCATAACTTAATACTTATAAGGTCCCAAAAGCTAAACCTATTGGCTATGCCAATGCTTGTTTTATATGTACTTTGTTTTCTTATTTTCAATTATTTTCATTTATGTTTTTGGGTGTATTATATTAAAAATACATCAAGGGCCTCATGTAGGTAGCCAAATACCGGTCGGTAACGGCCGATTTTCGGTAATTATACCGTTACCGACCGGTATTTAGGCTTTTGGTATGTAGGGGGACAATTTCTGTATTCGGAATTTACCGAATCGGTAAAATTACTGATTCGGTAATTTTACCGATTCGGTAAATTCCGAATACAGAAATGAGATGTAGGGGGAGTGTGTGGGTGATGTTTGGAGTCGGTATTTACCACCAACTAATAGTTGGTGGTAAATGAAGAATGGATGTGGAAATGCATTTCAAAGCGCCTACAAGTGTGCAATGTGGCAGACATACATGCCCTTAGGGCATGTATGTGTGCCACATGTGCACACATGGCCGTTTCAGGGGTGCAACAGGGTGTCATTGTGACACCCTGCCACCCTTGCATGTGTTCCCCCCATTACCGAATCGGTATTTACCGATTCGGTAATGAGGCATACCTTCCCATCAATGGGAAGGTATGCCTCATTACCGAATCGGTAAATACCGATTCAGTAATTACCGAATTTTAACGAATCGGTAATAATTACCGACTCATTACCTACATAGCATTTACCACTTCATAAATACTGAATCGGTATGATTCGGTATTTATGAAGTGGTAAATGCAAGCCCACCTACATAAGGCCCCAAGTGTTTTGTACTGCTTTATTAGAGTGGGGTATAGGCTATTGCTTCAAAATAGTCTGTACCTTTAATTTTATGAAACAAGAGAGCTTTCCCTGAAGCCATGTCATGGAAATAGTGCCCTAAATTACCTGGAGGGAGATGATCACCCAAGTTCCATTAATGGTATTAATCATTGTAAATTGAAATTATCTTACATTTTGTGGTAACTAGCGATATGTTTTTGATCTAGAATTGCAATAGATCATTGTATATGGAAGATTGGTTAATGGGCAGATGGACATAGGTTAATGAAATGTTATTGTCTAGATAATGGTCATGTATAGTGTAACTTTGAGCAAAGGTTGAAAGGACACAATTTGAAAGACCCTTCCATTAATCTTGCTGGTAACTGCATTAGAGTTGTCCAAATAGGTGTTCAAGTATTTGTGGAGCACAATCATTCCAAATAGTCAAGTGTATTTGCAGTACAGATCGTGGCTATTGCTTTTAAATCGGCCACATCCCTCGCTTTAATTTCTGCCACTGATAGTGGATGGTTCTGCTCCCATCAGGTTTTCTGCAAACTCATTAACTCTAGTTGCTTTTTCATAGCAATTGTTGGAAGGGTGCACACCTGGTCTGTTTTTTCATTTATGTTATTTTCTTGGTAATAAGAGAAGCTGAAACCGATTGTGCAACTTTCCTTTTTGTGACGCTATATATATTGGCTGATATATATAGATTGATTTAATCAGTTAGAAAAATAGTAACAAATAATAATTAGCAAAATAGTTACTTGTTTTATACATTATATTATCAAATATTTTTTACATTTTGTTTTGAAGAACAAGATTTTTTTTAACCTTATTGGTTACTATTGCTTTTATGGAGGTGTTCTTTTATTAATGATGTGTATTGTCTAAAATGTTGATTATTGTGTTGCTGAGTAATTTTTCACAATTCTAATCACGCTGGTTGATGTAGACTAAATGTAGTATGGGTGACTAAATGTAGGCTAGATTAAACAAATAGTAATGCTTTTTAGGTCAAGCCTAGGCAGCGCATGAGCTGCTCTGCGAGGCGTGCTGTATTTAGGTCGGGACTTGAAGCTCTGCCCACTCTCCACCCATATTTTTCAGTGACTTGTGTCATTGTCTACTGTAAACTGTGGCTGTTCATTGGTCAAAAGGCTTAGCAATCCCTCTTTAGTACCGCCTTGTCTCGTTTTGTAACCTCCTATGCGACACCCCCTGCTACGTGTGTTGTTACTTGGTAATCTTTAATTTCAGCCTCCAAGCATTATTTTCTCAAATTGCTTTGTCCTGCTTGCTGTTGCAGGCAGGACACGCTCTCTCCTAACACATTTTTAAAACATTTATAGCACGGGTGCTGGCATTTCCAATGCAATAGGTCTCGCATTTGTAAGAGTTTAAGCTATTGGCATTGTAAATCGCAATGCCTTTTATTTATCCGTTTTAAAAGGAAGATATAAATAAATAAAGAGCATTGTCATTTACAATGCCAATAACTCAAACTCTCGTAAATGTGAGACCTATTGCATTGCAAATGCTTGTTATTATTAGTATGGTGATATCTTTTAAACTGGTTGGGGGTTCATGCAAGTTACATTTATTTTGTAGTTACTGTCTAAGAAAATTAACTTACTTCAAGTATTTGCATTTCACAGTTTGTGTGCTTTCTTGTCCAAAAGTGCAGAGTAATTACCTGGAGTTTTTGCATCATTTGTGTGAAGACCCTCCCATATTGGCATGCATGTAAGTTCCTAAATTAGTGATTTTACTCTGCAGTGCCTCATCCCTGACTCTCCTTTTCACAAGTGTTTGAAAGTGGATATTAAGTGGGCTGGTTGTGAGATGCCACCAGGTAATAAAATTGGAATTCTATAACAGGTCCAGTTAGGTTACTTTGATTTGAACCTTATCTCACTCCAGGGTAGGTATGGTGCACAGCAGTCATGCTTAACTCAAAGGAAACAAGCGTAAAACATTCACCAGTACCAAAACAGTTAATAAGTCAAAAACACAACACTATAAAAGTCCAACTCCAAATTTATTAAAGTAGCATACATTTTTAGGAGCAAATAGTCATCAAAGCAACAAAAATCGTATAAGGGACCTAGGGTTATGATTTTTGGGACTTTTTAACAGCTAGGCGGCAGTTTATGGCCTAGAGTTATGTTTTCACTTGTCACTTTAGTGGTGGCACAATAGTTGCTGCAGTCCACTAGTGACATTTGACTTACAGACTCTGAGTACACAGAGTACCATATACTAGAGACTTACAGGTAAGTATGCCAATCAGATATTAGCCAATTGCACATATATATTAGCAGTAAAGGATCTCATACAATGGGTGCTGGATGCCAGTGCCTCAGTGTTTAAGAGCCAGTAAACCTGCACCAAATCTTGCAAAAGTAAGGGCAAAAGGTGGGGGATCCTGCTAAAAGTGCATTTCCTCAAGAAAAGGATGGAGGGGATGGAAGGATGGTTGAGTCCAGATTACTCCCACAGCTCCTAGCTATATTTACCTCATGAGCCGGCTCATCACTGCCTTCCTGTGAGTAGTTTCCTTTTGCTATTTCCTTCATCCTGGTTCCTCTCCACTGCAAATCTATTTTCCCCTGTCATCGCATGCCACATTTATAAGTCATCCTTTCTCGTTTTACTATATTCTACTTGTTGGGTATTGTGTTATACTGATCTTATGTTAGTATTCTCACTTTGTGAATTATCATTTTTGTGGTTTTTAACTACTACTTGATATCAACAATATCCATCGTCTCAATCAGTAGTTCGACTGAGCATTCTAATACCATTCAGAATGGGTTCAGAAAGAAAATTGGTTATCTTCAGGCTAATTAATCGGCACAAATCATATGGGCGCGAACTTGTGGAAACAAACGTATCAGTGTTCACACTGCAGAATGCGTTGGCACCTGGATCAATGGAATAATAGTTATGACCCAATTTCTGATGCTTCTAATGACTTCTTTTCCTGTATGTCAGGCATGTGGGAGTATGCAGGATTTTAGGGGAAAGGTCAGAATGTAGAGCAAATGCAGATTTTTTATGTCAAAACTGTTTCAATTATTGCAAGAAAAAATACAAAGTAGTAGGATACTTTGTATCATACAGTTCCGTCCCTATGGTACATAGCTAAATATGAAGTCAGCATCTCATATTTGACAGAACCTGCTAGCTCTACCAGTGTACAGATTGCTGCAACTGGTGTTACAAAGGGAACATAAAAACAGCCTATCCCTCCCTTATCCCTCTCTCTCCCCCCAAACTTCCTAAGTTAACTGTGGTACGACAGGGCTTCCACTATCACAACACTGGGGTTCAGAGTACCGGATTGGGACTAGCCTCACCCTCAGAGTGGGCCCCAAACCTACCACTCACCCCACTGTGGCACCTACCCCCTCCTTTAGAACTGGAACAGATATAGGGCCCACGTCCTGGTTGGAAATGCACAGAGTGGTAGACCCTTAAAGAGGTAGTGGACCTGACCTCTGCAAATATGTTCAAAATTCTTGTAGGTATCTGTTAATATATCTGCCATGCACTCCATAGAAACTGCTTTTCAGAGCCGTGCATGCCATTGGGTCAGAGACAGCACCTCTCTACTTTTCCATGCTTCCACCACTGCCATTTTCACTGCCCCCAGGCACAGCCACAATACTGTTTGATCCTCTACAGTTTAATAATTCAGAGATTCACTTCTAAGACCTAACAATACAAATCCAGGATCATGTGGGATTGAGTATTCTAAGATTTCCTTGATCTAGGTTAGTATCTCCTCCCAGATCAGTCGAATACTCGGGCAGTCCCACAGATATCCTTAAAGTCCCCTAATATACCACAGCCCCTCCAGCATAGGTCAAACACCTGTGGGGAAGATTTTCCTAAGTTTAGTATGTTATAGGTACCAATGGAACATAAGTTTATATTGGGACTCCCTCATGTCCATGGAGTGGTTAAGTCTAGGGATGTCCTGGCAGAGCTTGGACCATCCGGTCTTCGGGATGGTGCCCCCGAACTTTGCCTCCCAGAGTTCTACATACCTCACATGGGGGAGATCAGGGAGTCGAGCAGGAGAGCATATAGGGCCGATATGCACCCCTTAGTCCCCCCGCCATAATTTGCAATAAGGGTCAGGTCTCTGGTAGTTGCCTCCCATATCGTTGGTTGCAGCACCCAGTGGGCTAATTGGGCATAGAGGAACTGTTCCGTGGCCGGTAAATGAAATTCCCATTGACAATGCTCAAAGGTGATAATGTCCTTGTTGTGGAATAGGTTGGATATTGTCAAGCATCCCTCTCTCCCTCCAGGCCTTAAAAGGACCAAAATGTTGTGCCGATGGAAATGTGGGGTTGAAATGTACCGGTGTGAGAGGCGAGGGGAAAGTCGTCCATGAGAATTGGCGGAGCACCTCGCCCTAGAACCTGAGGGTATCCCAGTGGGTGTATCAAGGTAGGCATTCCAGGGCCTATCCACCTTAGGTTTCCACAGTAGATCCCAGATGTATTTCCCCAACACTCCCCTAATCATATGGAGCCAGTGCTTGTCTGACTCCCTGGGAATCACCCTCAGCTGCGCCGCCTTGTAATAGAGATTAAAGTCTGGTAGAGCCAGGCCCCAGCTGACCTAGGAAGGTGTAGTAACTTACATGGTAGGTGGGCCCTACGGTTCTGCCAAAAGAAGCTGATTATTAGGGTATGCAGCACTGGGACAAAGCTGCGCTCCAGTGCAACAGGGAGACCCTGGAATAGGTAGAGCAGCTTGGGTAGTACAGTCATCTTGATTACATGGATTCTCCCCAGCCATGTTAGATACAGGGGGACCACCTATGCAAGTCAGTTTTCAGTTGCTTAAGTAAGGGGGGATAGTTGGCCCTAAAGAGGTCCACAATCTTGGGGGTGATTTTAATACCTAAGTGCGTGATGTTTTTCTTAGACGGCTGGTAGGGTGTGTCTCTTCTCAGGGCATCCATCTCTAGGGTGGTCAGAGTCAGGTTGAGCAGGAAGTATTTGGTTAAGTTAACTTTAAATCCCACCACCTGTTCAAACCGTTCTAGTTCTTGTAGGCACTTCGTTAATGATTGCTATGTCATCGTCAAAGACAGTAGGACTTCGTCCACAAACAGCGACACCTTATGCTCTATGGAGCCAAATGTTATGCCTTTGATCTCCTGGTTCTCCCAAATCTTAGCTGCTAACAGTTCTATGCTTAAGGCGAATAGTAATGACTACAAGGGGCATCCTTGTCTTGTCCCCCTTGCCAGTTGTAAAAGGTCTGAGCTCACCCCGTTCACCAACACCCAAGCACTCGGCGCTGCATAGTTGGCCATAACCATGGTTACAAATTGTTCACAGAAGCCACATTTACATAGGGTGTGGAATACAAATTGCCAATCCACCCGGTTAAAAGCCTTCACGGCATCTAGTGCTAGCAAGACCGCTGGGCTTTCTCAATCAGATGAAGAACTCTCTGAATGTTGTCGTGAGTTTTTCTGCCATCGAAAAATCCTGACTGGTCAGGATGTATTAAGTCAGGAAGCAGATCTTCTAATATGGTAGCCAATATTTTCTAGTACAACTTTGCATCTATGTTTAGGAGGGCTATTGGGTGGTCAGAGCCGCAGACCGCTTGATCTTTACCGGGTTTTGGTAAAAGGAAAATGAGAGCTTCACTCATGGATGGTGTAACTGCTACGGTCCCCACCATGGAGTTAAAGAGGGACACTAGGTTTAGAGTGATTTCTGCACTATAGGCTTTGTAAAACTAGGGCTGTCAGCCCATCGGGCCCCAGAGATATATTTGGCTTCAGACTCTTGCTTGCTGTTTGCACTTCCTCCTCGGTAATAGGGCTGCTCAAAACCTAATTCTGTGTATCAGATACCCGTGGCAGGACTACTTCTTCCAAGTACTTTTATAGGGCCTTCCCACTAGGTTCCTGTGCTGAGTACAGCTTTTTATAGAATCAGCCGAAGACCTGAGCTTTACCAGTATCTGAGGTCATTGTCTCTCCCCCCTCGTCGTTAATACTACCTATGTATTCATTCTGCCTTTTAATTCTTAACTGCCTTGCTAGATTGGTACCTACCTTGTTGCCTTGCTCACATGTCGTGCATTGAAGTTGCAACAAGGTAAGTTCTGTGTAGTACATGCTCAATGTTCTCTATGCTGATGGAATGTTTATTCACCTATGTTCTCTATTGCCTGGTGAATTCTAGGTTCTCTTCCAAGGCAGTTGCTGTTGGCTTCTGTCGTGGAGAGTCCGCTCTTGTGTTTGCTCCTTACCTCTGCTCTATTGTTATATATAGCCTTAAGTTTCCCTTGTAATGCTGTCACTTGCCGCAGAATGGTTAAGGTTAGGTTATCCTTATGTGACTGCTCGGCTGCTCTTAGCTTTGCTTCCAGAGTTTGTCTCTCTTTTATTCTCTGTTTATTTAGGGGTACGTTCAATGTTATACATTGTCCCCTAAAGACTGCTGTAAATGCATCCCTGTGGGTGGAGTGCGAGGTGTCTTGTGAGGCATTTGTCTGAAAGTAGTCTCTGATGGATCTCGCAGCAGACGATCCTGTAGTAGCGAATTGGGAAAGAACCACCTGAGGCTTCTTGGTGGGGGGCTCCCATTCCAGTATCGGGGCCACTGGAGTATTATCCGAGATTGCGATGGGTTGGAAGGTTGAGGTCAGTGTGCTACTCACAAAGACATAGTCCAATCTGGAGTAGCTCCTGTGAGAGTGTGAGAAGAATGTATAGTCTCGAACTTTCGGGTGTAGCTGCTGCCACGCGTCATGGAGTCCTAATTCCCCAAAGTCCCTCTTTAAGGTTTTTGGGAAGCTCCCGGTGCTAGATCTATGAGGCTGTGTGCTATCTGCCCTCACGTCCCATGTGAGGTTGAAGTCTCCCATGAGGAGAATGTCACCCTCTGCAAAGCCCCCTAGCATAGACAGAAATGTATGAGGAAACGCCACTTGATTCATGTTGGGCGCATACAGAGAGCCAAAGGTGCATTTATGCCGGTGCAGTGCACCTTTCACTGAGATTATTCTTTCCTCCTTGTCTGTCTTGTAGCCTTCAGGCTGGAACTGAACTGAAGAGTGAAAGAAGAGCGCGACCCCATTCTTTCTGGTTGTTGCACAAGAGGGGGTAATTTTTATGTTTTAACCTGTGATCTTTGGAGCATTTGATATGTGTCTCCTGCAAAGCCACCACATCATGCCTCTGGTCCAACACATATTTCCATATTTTCTGCCTTTTCGCGGGAGAATTCAGTCATCTCATATTCCAAGTAAGGGTTGTGATCATCATTGCCTACTATCAAAGATATATATCATCGGCCAGATCCGCCACAGTTGTCCCCATGTCTCCCCACTCTGATTTCCGGATGTCCTAATCCCAAACTCCTCTTTGCCCCTTTCCCTGAGTTTCTCTCTATTAAGCTCTGTTTGTCCCCTGTAACAAACAAAGAAAACAAAAGAAAACTTCACAATTTGAACAATTAGAACATAAAAGTTTCTTCCTGAACTCGCCATTGCTTCAGGCAGGTACCCACTCTCAAGCATGTAGGTCAATGCCCGTTGAGGCAGCCTAGCCCATGTCAACTTAACAGTACTCAGGAAACCACTTAACTCTTTCAGGAGCTCCCTCCAGGGAACCACCCTGCCTCTTTGCAGCTGCATCAACTGACCTTTGTCCTCTGTTCATCTTCCTCTTGGCGGGAGTAATCATGGTTGAAGTCCTTAGATTGCCATTTGTTTGACTGGCTTTCCCCTTTCAGTTCAGTCTAGGAGCCTCTTTTCCCCTTGCCTGGACCAGTATTCACTCTCACTTTCCCTCCCATTGCAAGCGGGAACATTTTCCCCTTTCCCAAATTTCTTCTGTGCTCTGGGATGTCCTTGATTGAGCTGCTGCCTTTCTGGTCTTTGGTCTCCTGGTACCTCCCCTGAACTTCCCACTCCCCCTGTTGTTAGTCTCTCCACCTTTGCTGTTAAGCCCAAGAGTTACAATGCCTCCTGGAGATCTGTAGCATGATGTGCCTTATTGTGCCACTCAAATGCTAATCCGAAAGAATAGGTCCATTGGTACCTTATGCGGTCGCATCACAGTTGTCAGTCTGTGGCCGGAACTGTAGGTTCCTCTCCAGTGTTGCAGGGGCTACATCTGGGAAAATGGTGCATGAGGACCCGTGGACGGTCATCTCTTCGGATAGCATCATTGGCCTTAAAGGAATGTAACTTAGCTAGCACATCCCTGGGTCTTCTCTTCTCCCCAAGTGGCATTGGGTCCACTTTGTGAACTCTGTCGAGTTTGATTTTTAGTTGCGTGTTTCCCAGCAGAGTGGCCATTCTTTGAAAATGATGTGCAGCCTCTTGGATTTAGCCATGTCCCTTAACTTGCCTGAGCCCTATTTCTAATCATACCCCCCTTTCCCATACTTTCCCCGAGCCTGTCCCTACACACCCACTCATGTCCACTCTCCATACTCTTCTTCACCTCCCTGAGGGCCCTCTGTCTGTCTCTAGCTAGTCCAGATCTGCTCTCTGTTCCTATCCTGTACCCCTCAACGCACCCCCGGCAGAGTGGTCCGTTCCATTGTAGCCATCGATAAGTCACATACCTATACGTGAATTAAATGCTTGGCTTTCAGGAACGTATTCACTCTCGCTTCATTCATTGTGTGATTCTGAGTAGGTGACGTGTTCAGCCCCCTTTACGCGCAATGCCTCAAACTCCCTATTGTTTTCTTTGATAGTTGTACCCTTACTAATACATTTTTTCAGAGATTGACAACTGAAATTGCAGGTAATTTTGTTATTAAGCTATTCGAATTTTGTATGATTGTTCTTGGAACTCTATTTTTCTCTAATGTTTGAAAAAATGCATCTCTTTTAATTTAACTGACGCAATTTACATGCCATTGTATTTGAAGTCTATGCAGCCCTAACCACGGTGTTTGTTCAAAGTAGCATAATTTTCTTTCTAGTATATGTATATTCTGTTTTAGTAGCTGAGCAATGAGCATTTCCTTATTTCTGACAATTTTAAAACACATTACTTCCTTTCTAACTGGCGACTTGAAAATGCCTCATGACATGTCGTTAGTCCAAATGGATTATTAATTTTTTTATTTTCTTATAAGCATGACGTATTTTAAATTTCTACAAGTCAATTTTCAGTACACATTTGGGACAGATTTATCCTGCTTTCACTAATCGCCCTCTCCCTTTTTTACTGCGCGAAGAAGCTCCATCTTTAACATCATATGGTGCAATCCTGCCCTCCCCTTGTGATGGCACACAATGTGCTGACTTGGACCAATGCAGGCACCCTTGCAACATGGGGAAGAGTGCCTGTGTTATAGGCAGGATTGTTTTTGTGCAGGAAGGGGCACCTTCCTGTACAAAAACAATCCTCAGAGGCATTTTCTTCTTTCTAAGTGTGTTGTAAACATCCAAGAGAAATAATGATATTTCTTCCCGTTCTGCCTCTTCTGGGAAAGCGTAGCATTTTAGCGCATCCCCAGGTTTGCCAGTGTTGGTAAATCTGTGAATGTGCCAAAATTCATAGGTGGATGCATGAGAACCTCTGAGCAAAACCTATGGAATGCCTTCCCAGGGCAGAGTAACGCAAGGAAGAGACTTGCAAAGCAGTGAGTTACTTCAAATTTACCAGGGCTAAGCAAGGAAATTTGACTAAGGAATTGTGTTGCCCTTGCAACACCCTGCTTTATGCAAGGGAAACACAATACTTTGATAAATCTAACTTCTTTTTTGCATGTTGTTGCAATACAGTTCAACAAACATAAATTTAATTCACAATTTTCTGCTGGAAGAGAGGAGTCTTTTATTTTCTTCTATTGTGTACCTATTTCAGGTTTTATATGGCAGGGCACATATGAGGAAGGAATGAAAGTTTTATAAGAGATATTAAGAAATGTACAAATACAATTTACAAGAATACAGTTAGTAATGACATAGGTAGTTTACAAGTGAATTGCATTGTGTCAATCTGTTACCAAAATACAGAAGATGTTTCGAAGGTGATGTAGGATAAGACTGCCAGCAGAAAAGATGGCAAAGAGAATATGGAGTTTATAGAAATGTCCACATGTGGGATAGATTATCTAGTTGCCATTACATTTAAATCATGTTATTAAAATAGATGAAGATAATGAGGAAAAGAACAGTAGTATGATAACTGAAGTGATTATGAAGGGCACGCCGTGCGACAATGTCTGTTGGCGCCCCCTCAATGAACACCTCTGCCACGGATTCCCTCACTAGCACCCTTTAACAGTGTCTCTCAAGTCTCCATAACCACTGTCTCTCAGATTCATTTAGTTTTATAGCACCACTCATACCAGTGTAAGGTGTCAGAGCACTTTATACCACACCCACATTGCACAGAGACAATCATATGTGTGTAAGTCAGTGTATAGGAAACTTTACATCAGACAGTACAACAAGGCGCAGTGTAGGAGTGACATGTCATCGATACTGGTGGGCAATTTTGTTAAAGTTCTTATTCAGGAAAGGCACAAATTCAGAATTTAAAGCGCAACATCATTGTTAAGAGTTCTCTTTCATAATAAGAATTGTTTTCTACCCAAATGAACTCTTTTCACAAGATTAGGATAATGAAAGACTGGGCAAAATACAAATAGCTCTAACATTTACCTTGCAGTTTACAGCAGCTCTAGGGTGACAGTTAATAGCTCAATGTTCTATATTAGGATTTTGAGTTAGAAAGGACAAGTAACAAAAGTAGCTCTCTTAAAGAAGCAGTTACCCACTGACCTATTTACATTATATGCACTTCGTTATCTGCATGGTACACTTTCTTTGCAGCAGGCATTTTAACCCTCTGCACTACTTTAGGATGAGTCAAAATTTCCACTAGACAAACCTCCAGTCTCCTTCAAGGAAGACGATTAATCACGGGACTCATCTGGACTTTTTAATTGATGTATGAAAGTTGCTGGAGGGGAGGAACGAAGAAGCAGGTGCTTTTAAAATGATGATACACATTTTCAAAAATGATGCCCCCACCCCAAGTCAACGCCCGGTCCGGTCGCACCGATCACACCGCCCTGGAGCCGGCCCTGAGGGCACACATATTTATTTTGTTCTTTGTTCCTTAAGTAGTTTTATATAGTTCTGCATGTCACCGTGCGGGTATCTTAGAGAGCTAGAGCTGGGCAAGAGTGTGCATGTTGTTATGTAGAAGTTAGAGTCCAATCAGTGCTAGCGAGCCCAGGTTCTGCACTCTTCAGTCACTGTCCGATTTGCATGAAGGTCAGTGAAATGTGGTTTGTCACAGTTTGCTTTTCAGACCTGTTCTGAGTTACTTGGATTTTGGCTTAGACCTCAGGCATGATGACTGCATTTCACATTCTGGGATTCAGGCCCCGGAGATCTTCTTCTATTCAGTGGTTTGAAAGTACGTTGTATGATGAGGTTTGCAATTGCCGAGAATGTGTTTCTTTCGGGGTTTACCGAGAGGTATGATTTTGAAGGTATCCTGATTTTCTTCCCCAGCAGGTCTTGTGGACAAGACATCAGATTTTCAGCTTGATCCTCACATCTACTGGGAGCCAGTGTAGCAAATTCAAGTCTGGTTTGATGTGGTCACATGTACACAAGAATAATTTCAGTCTGTCTACATGACGCTGGAGTCTCTTCAGCTTGTTACAATGTTGCAGTAGTCAAGGTGTGCACGATTAGTGTTTTTTTCAGCTCTACCCTGTAGTTGATGCAGTGAAATGGTGAATCCTTTTAATGGAGGGAGAACGTTAGATAGATGCTTTTGAACGCTATACTAATTTGGGTCATGAAAGCTTTTAGGATCTACAACATCCTGAGTGAAGGCATGTGTGCTTCTATCTTTCAGGGTCCCCCAGAGTCTCTATGAGGTACTGCAACCATATATGAGGGACCATGTGCTACCACAAACATTGTATCTCCCAGTAGCATGTACCAGTGACTGGGAAAATGGGAGAGAGGGCTCATGGGAATTAATGTTTGCTACAAAACCTTCAAATTCTTTGTGGCTGATTACGATCTTGTTAGGAGACTCTTCCTACCGAATCGGTCTCGGATTCGTTTCCGAACAAATCGGGTTCTGCGAGTCCAACCGACTGATTACGATGCTTCCCAACATCATGCATGGTTGTAAAGAGGGGTCCCATGGGTACCCCCACGGGCCCCAACCAGAGACCTCAGGGTGAAGGGGGGCTTGCTACAGGCTCCCGAAGTCAGATTTAGACAGCTGCTTCATGTCCAGCAAACCGAATTAGAACGGCTGTACGAATCGGTCATCGTAATCACTCGTTCGGAAACAGTGCCAACTGAGCTGTACAAATCAGGTCCGAACGACTGCCATTGGAAACCAATTCGGACAGCCCGAACGGTTTCCTTGCATCATAATCGGTCATCCGGAAAGGTGTCCAATGTGGTCGGAAACATAGGTTCCGAATCATATTCGCTGAATCCCAATCCTGTTCAGAGCCTTTCCGGTCGGCATCGTAATCGACCCCTTTGTGCTCATGCCAAAATGAAACTTGGGAAGTATTTTTGAGATAAACAGGTGAGTGAAGATTGGCTTAAGTAGAATTGGAGATTAGATCATTTATGGACAATTAATAACTTGGCAATATGTTAGTCCTAAAGTGTCCGAACATAGAGGCTGGCTTCAATTCCACCCATAACCAGATTATCAGTGTATTATGAGTCCTTAATTTGAGAAAAATAGAAATTACTAGACGTATGGTTAACACTGAGGCATAGTCCCCTGCAGCCTACAAAATCTCATGTTTGCAGAAAGACCTGTAAAAATAGTCCTAGTCTACTTCTAACCGCTAAATAAGTCAGCCCTAAAATCACCTTATTGCCCATAAATGAGGGTGCTTAGTGACAAGATATGCTTGCTTCCTATTTGCTCGCATGTGTGGGCTTTCCTTCCTCTCCTTATATAAATCACGCCCCTGAGCATAACTACATTACTGTGTCTGCTTGATTTTTCAGGTCCTACTCTTTTCTTTTTGTGTGAACATTCCACTGCATGTATTTCCCAGCTGTGCTTCCTGCCCCTCACTTCCCTGCTTTTTAAAAGCCAGTATTAAAGTTAGCATGTGGTTACAGTGAATAAATCACCAAAAGCTATTTTCACTGTATTGGGTTTAGTTGTTCTCATAGGAAATACTGACAAAGCAGATTCATTCACTATTTCTTCATTATCCAATAGGGAATAGCTATAGAAAAAGTTCAAGAATTTTTCCTAACTTAAAAAAAAATCAAATTTATTGGTAAAGTCGGATGTTTCTAAATAGTTAGGAAAATATACTTTCAGAAAAGTTATATTTACTTGCCTGGGCCACTGCATGCTAATTATCCCAGTTCTGAAGCTGCTGTCCTGCCTGTAACGAGGTGCAAAATTCATCCTAGAAGCCACAAAATAGAAAACTTTGATTGGCAGGTCAACCTGAATGAGCAGGGGTGACTCATCTGAGCTCAGCAGAATATTCAGAATGGGGGCTACTGCCTCTCCTGATGGCACAACAGTGTCAATTTCTGCATGACGCCCCTGACTGATGTATATGTATAAAGTTTGAGCCTTTGAAAGGAATCAAACAAGCCCAGATCTCAATTGTTGTGTACCCTGGTCTAGTTACTTGGTTTTTGATATAGGTCCAGTGTCTGTTTCAAACTGTTTTATAGTGTTAGATATGGAAAGACCCTGGTGGAGAGGTGTGGCTCACTGGTTAGAGGCGGCAGACCCGTAAGCAGAGGACGGCCCGGGACCAGGGTTCGGTTCCCGACGCGGCAGGGTCGTGGACCAGGGTCAGCGGGCTCGATAATTCTCGCCTCGGTGCCTACTCCAGTCAGGGACCACACTCGGCAACTCTGGGCATTAGCTTGCCTCATCTTCACAACGGCCCCCCCAGACTGCCGGGGATGCTTGGTCGCACCTTAGAGATACCCATCAGGGACCATCTCTCAGGGTGAGCCAGGACGGGTTCCCCAGCGGTCGAAGCGCGGAGATACTCCTCCGGGAGTCGATTCTAGCGCTATATAAACCCACAATTAAATTAAATTAAATGTCCATACTACGCTCTCCTACACAACCCAATTTCAGAGCCCAAGTTTAGAGTGGCTGAAGATGTTGGGAATCTTGGATGTGCTGTGATACATTACATTTTGTGTCTGTTTGCAGTAAGGTGAACAGAAACTAATAGAAAAGTAGGTAGGCTAGGGCTTGGGAACATTTACTTCACTGGTCAAGATGCGGGCAAGGAGTTTTTTATGGTATCCGACAACCACAGGTCAATGAACCCTGCAAAGCTGGATACTCACCCAGCCTTCTTCAGAACTCTGACTGAACCTGCTGCACTTGGCATCTGTGACAAGTGAGAAGGACCTGAGGGGACTGGACCCCTTTCCACATGAAATCACAGTACAGAAAAAAGCTCCAAGGATCATAAGGCTAATCCCTTGGTTGGCTCCAGGAACATAAAAAAGCTGATGAGGACATTCCTGTGAAGAATCCCAGTGGACCAGGGACCACTGGACAGGGACTGGAGATTGCTGTTAGCCTTTGCCTACAACCTGAGAGTCTCTAAGTACCTGCTCATGAGGTACTAAAGCCTTAGAAGTGAACTCCTGTAGTGGTTTGGGCACTAGGAGAAAGTTTAGAAACTTTTGAAAGATTTTCCTCTGGAGCTCCATAGCTTCAATGGTACCCACCAGAAAAAGTATCTGGCTGGCAGCTCCACAGCATCATATTAGATTTCAGCTTCATCCTGCATGGAGAGCTTCACACCTCCCCAAAATATCTAAGTCCCACTGTGAGAAGTTTTTCAGAGTGAAGCCTCCAGAGAACCAGTAGGACCATCCTGCATTAGGTATTCGGCCACTGGATTTATGGTGGCATTACACTTTTAACGGTGTTCCATGCAGAGAGGAATTTTCATCTGAAAAAGTGCCAAAGTCCCATTTTGTGCTGAACTTATAAATAAATGTCAACATTTTTCTTCAGTAAAGTAACAAAACCCATTTCTGAAGAACGACTTAGAAACTTTTGTGAACTTTTTTACTTTCAGACTTTCACTGGGACCAATTCACTGGTGTATATGACTCGGCCTCAAAATGCACTTTGGTCTGAGTCTACTGTGACTGCTGACTTAAATTGGGCACTTTATTTTTCTTGGCACTAGTTCACTATAATTCTTTAAAAAATCATGTCTCCAGTTCCCATTGCTGTTTTATTTGAGTTTCTATTACTCTTTTATAAATGTCTCAACCCATTGGATTGTTGGGGATCCTTCACATCCCTCCGGAATACCAACTATACGTAGATTAGACTTCCTAGAATGGTTCTCGAGCTCCTCAAGCTTATTCTCGAGTGTGGCTTCTACCTTTCTGACAGAGGTAACTTGCTGCTGCATCAAGTTCATTTGGTCCTCAAACTGGGAAATTCAACCCTCTACTTCTTGTATTCTGACCGGGAGGGTGCCAACTGCAGCTTCAATTTTTGTTAAACGATGGTGAAGAGTTGCTATCTCGCTAGCTTGCGTGACCTTCAGCTCTCTTATCTCATCTAAGATGAGATTTAACATAGTCTTTATATCGGGTTGCATTGAGGTAGCCTCTCCTTGTTGCCATTCAACTAACTCTGATGGGAGTTTACTTGATGCTTCCTGTAGCGTTGCCTCTCTACCTTCATCTCCAATGAGGGCAGGGGACCGGCTGAAGCTGGGTCTGTGGCAGTGACAAGATCTGTATCAATGGCAGAGGCTGTAACTGTGGCTGTAGCTGTGGCTGTGGTTGCGGCTGCGGCTGCGGCTGTGGCTGTGACGATAACTGAGATTCCTGTATATCCCGTGAGGAAAGCAGAAAGTCTGAAGAAGTCGTTGATGGTATTAATGACGTTGATACTGTTTTCGCCTTGAAGAACAAAGGGTAATCCTTTGATGGCCCACCCGTCGGGCCATTGATGGTGCCTTTTACGTTGGCCTCCCAAGCATGTTGCGAGAGCTGATTGCCTTGCCACAAAAACGCCATCACCTTCATGATCCCTATCACTTTCAGCGATTGAAACAAAGCCATTATTTTGTAAAGGGAGGGATTCTTCCACCAACCTTTTCACATCACCGAGCTGCCCTTGTATTGTATTCACAGTGACTTTGCCAGAGTCTGAGATTGCGCTCCTGGACTCCGAGGCATCTTCCTCAGAACTTAAAGGACTTGGGAGCGCAGAGCCACATCTTGATTTCAGACTTCGCTTGGCTCTTGCTGCTGCCTTCACCTGGGCTGTGCGCAATTCAGTTTTAGTATTGGGTACTGTTTCCATGTTAACTAGCCTATGCAACATAGAACGCGATCTCTCTAACTTGACGATTGAACTCTCTCGAATAAGAGAAGATTTCTCTTACCTCAGCTCCAGAACCCTCCACAACCGTGCAAAGTCCCCCTACTCCAGCCGAAAAAACAACACTAACTCCAATCATTGGAGAACGACCCCTCTCTGCTGCCATGTGGACAGGCCTCGCTGCACCTTGAGCCTTCTCTGCCCGTCCGACCTTTCCAACCTATGTAACTCTTACCATACTAGTTCATCAATCACTAATCCACCTCTCCCCTACTCCAACATCCCGTCATTCTAGGAACTGACAGAACCCCCTCATCTCCCGTCTCCCCCAGACCCCCTCCCCAACTCACCAGTATCCACTCCTGCCCACAGGCCAAAGCAACCCCAAACCCTCACCTGCATGCTTGTGAACTGTCGATCTGCCGTACGACATGCCACTGAAATCTCTGAAACGATCCTTATTGAATCCATTGACATTGCGTTCCTCATGGAAACTTGGCTCAATGAACACTCAACAAGCATACTTGACTTACTCTCCCCCCGGATACTCTACCCTTAGGAAAGATAGACCTCACAGAGTAGGGTGAGGTTTAGCCATCATCTTCACAAATGAACTTCAGCTCTCCCTTGTTAATAATTCTGGCCACTCCTCCTTTGAATACCTTGAAGCTGAACTAAAAGTACAAGGTTCCCTCCCAATTCGTCTACATAACATCTATCACCCTCCTGGAATCCCTCATCCCTTAATTGATGAATTCGCTGACCTTCTGACACAATCTTCAATTTCCAACTCTAATTATCTCTTTCTTGGTGATCTCAGCCTCCACTGGAACGCTACCAATGATGTCCTTGACCGATTGGCCCCACCTAAACTTAAAAACCAAACAAATATTCCATTCCAAATCTTGGTTTAATTCAGAGCTCAACAACGAAAGACGCTCACTAAGACTGATGATAAGAACATGGAGACACCATACCTCTCCCTCACATCTGGCACTCCTCAGATTAGCTAGATCCACATACAAAAACACATTTTTATGGAGAAGGCATCCTTCTTTCGCACACAACTAGATTGGGCCAAAAATAGACCCAGGGAATTGTTCAACATTGTTCGTAACCAAACATCCTCCGCACCTCCTAATCCAATGGCATTGAACGCTAGATGTGAAGAAACTGCCCACTTCTACTCAGAAAAAAACACCAAAATAGATCAATCCTTCCTCTTAACACTGGGCCCGATTCACAGAACTAACTTAAGACAAAATCCTAAACTTACTACTTTTGGTATACACAGAAGTTAGGATTTTGTCATAAGTTTGTCTTAAGTCTGTCTTAAGTCTGTCTTAAGTCTGTCTTAAGTTTGTCTTAAGTCTGTCTTAAGACTGTCTTAAGTCTGTCTTAAGACTGTCTTAAGTTGGTCTTAAGTTTGTCTTAAGACAAACTTAAGACAAAATCCTAACTTCTGTGAATACCAAAAGTAGTAAGTTTAGGATTTTGTCTTAAGTTAGTTCTGTGAATCGGCCCCACAGATCCCAACCAACTCCTAACATACGTCTGACATGACCTCCAAAGCACATACCACATTCCCCACACCCCTGATCCCTCCTCACTCTTACTCACTACAGCACCTCACCCCAACTACTTCCCTCACTTACCTACTACACCTCCCCAAGACTACTGCTCACACTTACCCTCATCTACACCTTTTGAAACTAATCACCCTAAATCACAACTAAAAAACAATGTCTCCTTGCTTAACTTCCTCTGTGTAACTGAGCATCAAGTGATTAACATCATTGCTAAACTTGAACCGTCCTCCCATACTAAAGACCCCCTCCCATCTAACCTTGTCCCAGACCTAAAACACATCCTGACCCCATCGTGGACCACAATCATCAACACCTCCCTTGCCACAGGATGTGTCCCCATCTCCCTACAACTTGGTCAAATCACTACCATTGTTAAAAACCCTAATGCTGACCCCAGTGATCTTAACAATCTTTGCCACATCTCTAACCTCCCCCTTCTTTCTAAAGCCTTGAAAACTGTGTCCTGCTCCAATTAGATAAACACATCGAAAATATCAACTTACTTAACCCCCTACAATCAGGCTTCAGGAAAGGCTGCAGCACCGAAACTGCCATGCTTAATATTGTTGATGACATCCACCGCTCCCTTGATAATGGCGAGACCTGCCTTCTAATCCTCCTGGATCTCTCTGCAGCGTTTGATACTGTTAACCACTACTTAATGTGCTCAGAGATCGTTCGGTCTCAATGGTACCGCCCACAAATGGTTCCTCTCCTATCTACAACACCGAACTCAGCAAATCAAAATTAACGACTGTCTATCTAGCCCTACTCCGGTCTCCCTAGGAGTCCCCCAGGGATCTATTCTTCCTCCCTCTCTCTTTAACCTCTTTATGGAACCCCTCACCCTCATTCTTAAACAAGCTGGAATCAACTACCCCTCTATGCCGACGACACCCAACTCTACTACAAGATCAAGACCCATACTGACATCATACACCTTAACAACACCCTCACTGAGATCCAATCCTGGTTCCAATTACATCAACTCAAACTCAACCCCCAAAAAACTGAAACCATTCTCTTTTCCCCTAAAAATAACCCTCTCCCCATTCAATCCTGGATCTCCGACCTCAATGCCCTCAGCTGCTCACTCTCCCTGTCCAACTCAATAAAATCTCTTGGTATCTCCATTGACAATAGCCTAACTCTCAATGTCCACATCAAAAACTCGGCTTAAGGAGCCCTCTTCACTCTCAGTCATCTCAAGAAAATTAAACCCTTTATTCCAACTGATGACTTTAAATTAGTAGTCCAGTCACTTGTCCTTTCGCGAATTGATTATGGTAACGCCATCCTCACCGGAATTCCCATGGTCCACCTAGCTCCACTCAAATCTGTGCTCAACCTTGCAGTAAGGATCATCGCCAACTGCAAATGTTTCGACCACATCTCCCATGCCCTCAGAACTCTCAAATGGCTCCCCATCGAATGCAGATCTGCCTATAAAACAGCGTGCATTGCACACAAAGTCCTCTATCGAAACACAACAACATACCTCACCAATAAACTCTGAAAAGCGGGCAGCACACCACTTTTGAGAAGCACCAATGCTCTCCTCCTAGTCCCACCCCTGCTAAATGAGAAATCCACACAATCCCGCTCCTTCTCCGGAAATGCACCAAACATCTGTAATGCCCTCCACCAACGTGCAGCACTCTGATACCTCTGGGTATAGCCAGTGCTATATAAAACCTCTACAAAATAAATAACAAGCGAATTGGGGGCTTTTAGGTGCTTTCCCATTGCTCCAAAAACCTATCGCCCTCCTTAGCCCTTAAAAGTAAATAGTCTAGGGATACTGGTACTTCCCTAATGTTTTTCTCTTTGTGTGTCTTGCAAGTCTCTGGCAAGATAGATCCGTTTAGCCAACTCTTAATCAAAAAAATCAGTTCAACAGGTAGCAGGTTAAAAAATAAAACTGCTTCAAGTTCCTCCAAAAGCCTTAACCACCAGCACTTACCGGTGAAAGACACAAGCCAGCAACCACTGATGCCTCTAACACCTACTCCAGCTCCGGTGAAGAAATAGCCCTCCAGACCAGCAAGAACCCAAGAAAAAAAACAGCTGGGATTAGGGAAAGGAGAAATCCTCAGCAGGGTGCTTTAAACCGGCTCCTCCTTTCTGCCTCCATAGACGCTGGTCAGTCCGGCTGCTTGAAAGTCGAATGGCGGGACAAAACCCTGAGTCAGCCAAGATATCCAGAAAAAAAAAGAAACTCAGCAAATCAATACTGCAACAGCCGATATCATAGCAGTTTCTTAACGCTGCATTTTACCGTTCCGCAATGACGAGTGGGGGAGGGGCCACAAGCACGCTAGCGTAAGCAGAGCATGTGGGCTGCGCCTGCCGACCGCCGTTCACGAGACCGAGAAAAATATGTTATACCAGAATTTGTAGGGGACCTTGATGGAGCGGGCAAAATGTTTTCTTTTTATATACCCAATCCATTTATATATGTTTATATTAAAATGATTAATAATTAATTATAATAATTAATAGCTTGATGTGAAGGTACTAAACCAACCTTATTAACAGAAAGAACACACGTGGGAATGCGTTGCATGGCAAAATTCAATCAATCAATCAATCAAAGCATTTATATAGCGCACTACTCACCCAGAGGGTCTCAAGGCGCTAGGGGGGGGGCATCCGCTACTGCTCGAACAGCCAGGTCTTGAGTTGCTTCCTGAAGGCGAGGTGGTCCTCGGTCAGGCGGAGGTGGGTCGGGAGGGAGTTCCAAGTCTTGGCGGCGAGGTAGGAGAAGGACCGTCCCCCTGAGGTGGCTCTCCGGATGCGGGGGACGGCGGCGAGGGCGTGGCCGGTCGATCGAAGCTGGCGTTTGGGAGCGTAGAAGTTGAGGCGGCTGTTGAAGTATCCTGGGCCTTGGTTGTGTAGGGCTTTGTGTGCGTGGGTGAGGAGACGGAAGGTGATTCTCTTGTTGTCCGGGAGCCAGTGCAGGTCTCTCAGGTGTCCGGAGATGTGGCTGCGACGGGGGATGTCCAGGATGAGTCATGCTGAGGCGTTCTGGATCCACTGGAGTCTCTTCTGGAGTTTGACGGTGGTTCCGGCGTAGAGGGAGTTGCCGTAGTCCAGACAGCTGGTGACGAGGGCCTGGGTGACCGTCTTCCTGGTCTCCGTGGGGATCCACCGGAAGATCTTACGTAGCATTCGCAGGATGTTGAAGCACGACGAGGAGACGGCGTTGACTTGTCTGGTCATGGAGAGGGAGGAGTCCAGGATGAAGCCCAGGTTGCGTGTGTGGTCTGTTGGTTTAGGTGCGCTGCCTAGGGCGGGGGGCCACCAGGAGTCGTCCCAGGCGGAGGGTGAAGATCCCAGGATGAGGACTTCCGTCTTGTCCGAGTTCAGTTTCAGGCGGCTGTTCTTCATCCATTCGGCTACCTCTTTCATCCCTTCGTGAAGGTTGGCTCTGGCGGTGGCGGGGTCGTTGGTGAGGGAGAGGATCAGCTGGGTGTCGTCGGCGTAGGAGATGATGTTGAGGTTGTGCTGGCGTGCGATGTCTGCGAGGGGGCTCATGTAGACGTTGAAGAGGGTTGGACTAAGCGAGGAGCCTTGAGGGACGCCGCAGATGACTTCGGTGGCTTCTGATCTGAACGGGGGGAGACGGACTCTCTGTGTCCTTCCGGCGAGGAAGGAAATGATCCACTCCAGTGCCTTCTCCTGGATTCCGATGTTGCTGAGTCGCTGCACTAGTGTACGGTGGCAGACAGTGTCGAAGGCCGCGGAGAGGTCTAGGAGGATGAGGGCTGCTGTTTCTCCGTTGTCGAGCAGGGCTCGGATGTCATCGGTGGCTGCGATCAGGGCGGTCTCGGTGCTGTGGTTGGCCCGGAAGCCAAACTGCGAGAGGTCGAGGGATCCGTTCGTCTCGAGGAAGGCGGCCAGCTGCTTGTTGACGGTCTTCTCGATGACTTTGGAAGGGAACGGGAGCAGCGAGATGCGGCGGTAGTTCTTGAGGTCGGTGGGGTCGGCTGATGGCTTCTTTAGTAGAGCGCTGAGTGAACTAAGTTTGTATGCATATTAAAACGATACATGTTGCTTGAAGTAATGTTATTGTGATTTGCGCTTAAATAAACCAGCATTAACGGCTTTGGGTGTTGCATATGGCTAGATAAATGCATACACATAAGGGTATTAGCAAGGGTTTAACACTGTTTTAATCATTTCTATGTATTAATTACGATTTTGTGTTTCTTTGCTTAAAGTTGACTATACTGGCCTACCAAAAGATGGCCGCCGACTGAAACCTAACTAGAGTACATTACTTCATCATTTGAACAATGGAGAAAGGCGCCAGCACTGACCTCGTTCGTGTCCCTTGTGTGACCTGTCAGACCATGCCCATGAAGACTACCCAGGGCGAGGTGCCAATGCCCCTGAACGTGAAGCAAATGTTGCTACTGGAAATATGAACTGTCGAACCCAACCTGTTTCCAACGAACTGATACATTTAGGACTATGGATTAGTCTTTCCCATACATTTGCTTTGAGACTTCTTCCACATGGGAAAATTTGAAAATGTTTCCTAATGTATTGAGATGTATTTGAATTCAGCCAATCGTTGGCCTGGGAAATGAGAAAATGTAACTTTAATATGTAAATTTTAGTATAAATATTAGTGGACTGGAGAGGGAAGAGGCTACTCTCTTCGTTAGAAGCCACTTTATGCAGAAGCTACTGACGGAGAATCGATGATCAGAGATCCCTATGCTGACGGAAAGGACGGTGACTCTATATGATAGAAAACTCTAACGAACTTATTGAGGACCAGTTCTGACTTAGAGAACGACATTTAGCCAGAATAGGTAAATATGACAAAAGATAATATTGCATTATTAATATTTAACCTGCATTTAAATTAGATAAAAGAAAATCATTATTTGAATTACTGTGTCGGGTCATTATTTCATTGAAATGTTTATTGATTGGTTTGAGAGTTAAAGTGTCATTAAACTAAATAACAACTAAATGATTCAATCAACCTCTTGATGGAGGAATTGTTAGGGTCATTCAGGAGAAGTGGTTTTCCTCTATCAAAAAGAACAGTTGTGGTTGGGATTTGATGTCGCTTTGTAGGCACGGATAGTTTGAGAGAATGAATGTTGGTGTTATGGGCCCCACCAGCGTATGATGTGTGTATGTGCGTGTGACTGAGAAATCATTCTGTCCGCGGAAGCAGGGGGAAATTTAGTAATCCGAACTGCACCAGTATTTCTGGTAGCTAGAGATGGTTTTTATTGTTTTGGTTTAATGATTTTGGCATGTATATAGCTTATCGTTTATTGATTGGTATTGATATATGTACTAACACTATATGTTGAAGTTGTATTGAGTTTTATGTTGTCTGTACGGCTTCTGGGAGGTAGGAAGTCGGGAATTGATAACAATTCCGTAGTAGAGCAGAGGTAAGTGCTGCTCTCGGGAAAGACGGGATTGTGGCTGCCCGTTGGTACAAGGGAGAAACGTGTGACAATTGAAGTTGCACGACGCATTGTCTGAGTTCGATTCGGTAGCATCGCCGAGTGTTACCATTAGTGATATTTTCTGTGTGGGAAAGGTGTGAATGATAGCAAAGGGTTACCTGTGAAATTTTGGTCTTAGGTACCAGGAAACCAATTGGCATACCGATAACGCTTATCACTGAAAAGGTAGCAGGTGTTCTCTGAGCTTGTTAGAAGGACAAAGTAGAGGTAAGCGCTGCTTTGTTAACGTATGTCAAAATTCTGTAGTAGGACAGACTGTTCGCTGTTCTCGGAAACGACATGATTCTGTGTGAATGAACTATATTTTCTTGTATGAAAGTGCGTGAATGAAATAGCATTCGGGTTAATTGCGAAACTCTGGATTTATTTCTCAGGAGCATTGCGTTTCCAACTATGTGTCTTAATTCTGGAGAAAACAGTTAATTGATGCTTGGTAGAAGGGTGAAGTAGAGGGATGTGCTACTTTGCTAACGGACGTAACGATTCTGTAGTAGGGCAGAGGTAAGCGCTGCTCTCAGTAAAAACAGGATTCACGTGGGAAAGGTCTTTTGTTATTCTGTGGTTAGCGAAGCAGACAATGGAGATGTTTGTATGTTGTAACTAACAAGTATTGTAAAATTGAAACAAAGTCTACCGAGTAGGAAGACCGCGCTGGGATTGGACGGCTAGTTAGAGGGGTAAAACGCTCTGGATTGGTGCGTCAGTGTAAACCCGCGCTAGGATTGGAGATTGTGACAGTGACGTACCCGCTCCAGGATTGGTGCGTTAGTGAGAGTCGCGCAGGGATTGGAGATTGTGACAGTGACGTAGACGTGCCAGGATTGGTGCGTGAGTAAGGGTCGCATTGCTATTGGACTAAAGATCGTACAGTCGAAGACAAGACTAAAGGGTTGCCGTGAGAAAGGAAGATGTATTATCATTCACCTGAGAAAAAGATGAAATCCTTGTTCAGTAAAATAAAAGGGTGGTTTGTGAAAGACAAAGAGATTGTGACTAGGGAAGGACAGTTACTTCCTCCAGCAAAAACACCCGCATCCTTCATGGTTGCGAAATATGGGTACCATACTTGCATCTGGTTAGATAATTGGGCAAAATATACAGAGGAAGACGGAGTCTTAGCGTTTCCAGAAAATGGTTCCTTTAATTTGGCAATTTTAAGGAACTTACGGGAAAGGATGATGAGCTTAGATCCGCGACCTAGGCCTACGCAGTTTGAGGCTTTGACAGAGTGGGAAGACGAGATGCATGAACGAGAAAAACAGAGAAATGGCAGTAGATATAGATATATGTTTGGACGGCCGAACAATCGTGAAACTCATTGTGATCGAATGAGAAGGTGGCGAGACGCAAGTATGACTGAAGGACTGTTTCCCGTAAGAACTGCAGGGGAAAGTGAGGGAAGGAAATGCATAGAGAAGAAGCATAACGTAGAACCCAGAAGGTACGGAGCAAATGAAATCGAAGATGATGTACTAGATGACATGTTTTACAAAAGTCCACCTCCATACAGGCAGGAATCAGAAACGCCAAACGCAGGTACACCAGTGAGGGAAACTCTGCGAATCATTAAAACAGAAGTTACGACCACAGAGGTAAAGAGAAGGAATTCTCTTAGGGAACGAGAGATGGAAAATAAAGTAGAGAGTGAAAATTCGAGGGAACTAGCAAAAACCACGTTAGAACTGACAGAGAAAATAAGAGAATTGACTAAAAATCTAGAGGCAGTTACAGTCCCTGTGACCATAGGCCCAGTTATGCCCATTTTTGAGAAGCAGAAAGAAAGTGAGCATGGTCTAACCGTTCCGTATGTGAACAATAGACAGGCGGAACAGCCCCTGATGAGAGCAAAAGAGAATCCTTGGAGACACACCATGAGTGAGGGTGAATTACATGTGTCAAATAACCGATTTTATAATCCTGATACTGTAGAAAGAGGCAGAATGGTAGGGGGGTCAATACTAGAACCACAAAGACTGACGGAACAAGGGAATGTAGAAAAATCAGTGGGTATAACTACAGACAAATTGAGCGAATGGCTGAAGGGCTTGCAAGGTAAAGAGAAAGAATCCCATACCATTGATGTGGCAAAATTACAGATGGTGGTAGAAGAATTAATAGTAGGGACCATTCCCACAGAAAAGCTGAAAAATTACCAAGATGAGGAATTGTTGTTTTTGTGTAAAAGCATCACTTGGAGAGCAAATAATTTACATGACAGACTAGCAGAAATAGCAAGTGAAATGGGAATTGACATGGACAAGGTAAAAGCTTTACAGAAGCCTTACCGAGTGGATTTCACGGAAAAGGATATTGAGAATCTGAACACTGCAGGACGAATAGGGCAGATTAGGGACATAATCACAGTGTTGAGGAAATGGGGAGATGTGGACAAATGGAAAAGCAGGTGGTATAAGAAGCGGGATGATACCTCAGACAGAACTTTTCCAGCATTTCCTGTGAGAGAAAAGGAAAAGGTAGTGACAGAATTCCCCATGAGAGAGATTCCAGGAGGGGGATACGTGCATGTCCCATGGACACGACAGGACATTTTGTCATTTACAAATGACTTCCCTCGATTGCGAGAAAAGCTGGTCGAGTGGTACAGACAGGTAGACAGATTTGTTAAATTGTCAAAAGTGCTGTGAATTGATCTGAATAGCCTATTTGATATAATAGTGCCAGCAGACTTATGGGCAGAATGCAAGATACGTACAAAGTAAGGTAACAGTTCCTAAAAAAATATATATGCCAGTATGGTCTACTATGCAAGAAGAGAGGAAATAGAGGGATGGCGAAGGGTGTCAGGCGAGGTTCGAGAGTGGTAGTGTAATGGAGACCAGAAACTCCTGGATGGTACTAGAAGTGCCCTCACACACCCTTGCGGGTGCAAAGCATCATCATCGGGCGGTGCTCCTCGTGGGGGTGGCGCTGCAGTCCCTCACGGGCCCTCGGAAGGGCTCTCTATCGGAGATCTTTTGGTGGAGTCGCCGTAGTTGTGCGTGCGGGTGTGTGGGGAAGGGGGGTGTGGTGGTGAGGCTAAAAAGACCAAATGGTGCCCTAACTATTTATTGGTGGGTCCAAGAGGTCTGCTAAAAGTAACGGGGAATGATGTTACATAAACATTCTGAGTGGGGGAAGAAAGATGTAAATACGTCCCGCTGCTCTCGACCCGTGGGAGTGAGGGTTTAAAGTGAGAGAGAGGGGGTACAAGTGGTGGTCAACATGTTTCGCGCTGTTGCCGGTCCCTAATGGATCCTAGCGCTTCGTCAGGACCAAGGTGGTGGTTAAAAAGTAAGGAAAGGGATTCAGACAAAAGGGGAGAGTATTCTGTAATCCCAGAGACAAAAACAAAAAGTTGTAGAAGGATCACGGATTATTCGTGTCCTTGACGTCGAACCTGTGGGGGAGAGGGAGAGAATAAAACATAATATAATAATGTGGGGCTTCCTTCGGAAGAGGGCTCGAAAATCATGCACCAGTGAGGAGAATATTCCAGCCGTAGTCGTGCTAGGAATAGGTGCTCGTGCCCTGTGTGAAGTCGAGGGAAGTGCCCAAAAATGGGGATCAGAACAAGACAGTAACAAACTGCAAGTGAGATGTCTCGTGTTGCCAGTGTATAGCCCCTGCAGAGAAAATCAGACTTAATATGATGGAGAAATTAGTGAGACTCAGTGAAATCGGTGTGCGAAGTGCCAGGAGTTGGCTCACACGTGAGCGTTAGCTGACTAGTCTATAAGTGGGGGGGGGTTGTGTGTACTGAGGACGGTAACATAACTCCCTGTCAGTGTCTTAATGCCATTACCTAGGCATAGTCAGGTGAGTGCTGACGACTATGGCATATGCGTGATGGGGTCGTGCCATAAGTGTCAGATGCTGGGTAAGAGAAAGTAAACATTAAGGGATGTGAATTACATGTGAAAAAATGCTAGGGAAGACACATGCTCATAATAGAAGAGTTGGTTAAAACTTCCTACCCGCATAAAGTCAGGGTCCACGCTGTGCCGGGTCTTGACCATCTGGGGCGGGGGCTACAGCTGTGAAGGATAAGGTTACGGACGAAAAACAGTCTGCATAAGTTAAGGGGGGTACAAGGGCTCGCACACAAGGTTGGTGAGTGTAGCCACGTAGTCTATCAAAAAAGGGGCGGAAAAGGCACCAATACTGTAAGGGAGGTCGCTCGAAAGCGTAAAATGTACTTACATCTGCCCCGGGAGTTCGCTGCGGTAACCTAGGGTGCCTCCAGAGTCGCCGGTAACGCTGTACGGCGGGGTAGCGTTTTATATACACGCTCAAAGATAAGTGGTTGGGAGGGCTGAGTAGGAATTAAGGAAGGACTAAGCTACGGGCCGGAAAGGTGGCGGCCATTTTGGAACGGTTATACGTCCGAACCTGATCGTGGAGGTGGCCCGTTTCTAGTGATGTATGGCAGGGACTAGTATCGTTAGTAGTGGCCAAATGGCCAAGTGGCCAAGTGATAAAAGGCATGTGGCCAGGAGTTGAACGGGGGGATCAGTGGTTAGCGTCTTATCGAACATGATCGTTGGGACAAAGAACATAAACAAGGAGGGTAACATAAAGGTGTCGATGTATCCTGACCAGAATTATTGGTAGTGATTAGTGGTACAGTGATACAGTGGTCAATGGAGGTGAGGGGTAGGAGACTTAGTTGTGGCTGCGGAATGCATATGATTTATTGATCCTAAGCCGGTATGATAAGACCATTGAAATGTATGTCGTAAATATAGGTATATCACAACACATAGTGAGTCAAAACTATGCTTATAAGTCAGGTTGTGTGACACGATAAAGTCTGCAGTCTACCCAGGGGGGCGAGTGCCAAAAGAAATGGTATGTACGGCAGCTCGACAACAGTATATTCCAAGAGTTCAGTATACCGATGGGGGACGGGGTGCAGCAGTCAGTGTATACTCTGTTATGATGGCACGAGAGACAGAAGGTGCTCAACACTGTTTCAGGATATATTAAAGTATCAGGCATGGAGTGCACTCCACGGAATGTCGTCATTAAGGCCAGATACATTAGACTTGAGTCTAAAGACCCACCGTTGTTCAGTTTTGAAGAGGGTCCCAGGTGACCAGGCAGGGTTGTGGTCTATTACAACCCAGCGTAAGCTCTCAGGGGGGTGGTTGAATTCTAGAAAATGGTTCTGCAGCCTCGTTTGGGTTCGTTTGCATCTTATTGTGCTCTTGTGTTCCCCGATACGTGTTTTGACAGGTCTTGACGTCATCCCAATATAGTGGAGTCCACATGGGCATGTTAGTAAATAGATGCAATTCTTAGAGTTACAATTAGTGTGGCGTTTTAATTGCCATGGTCTGGACATTCCTAGATCAACCTCTTTCGTAGATTTAGTTTGGGAGCAGCAGGAACATGACCCACAAGGGAAATGGCCAGAGATGGGGGGTAGGTTCCAAAGGGTTGGAGACGGTTTAGGAATGGTTCTGGGGCGTGTGTGTACAAGGATGTCCCTCAGGTTTTGAGTGCGTTTGAAGGCAAACAAAGGGGGAGGTCCCGGATCAAACGTCCCAGTACTGAGTATTCGCCAGTGTCTTTTCACTATTTTTTGGATAGTGTTAGAACGGGGGTGAACGAGGTCACGCACGTAAGTGCGGTGTTCTCTGGTCTCGTTCTTGTTTCCAACAGAGACTCACGATGGTTGTTTCTTGCCCTCTTGTGAGCTGTTTTTATGATGTTGGTGGGGTAGTTCCTAGCAATGAGGTTTTTACTCAGTATGTTTGCTTGGGTCTCGAACTCGGTGAGGGTGTTACAGTTTCTTCTTAGACGGAGGAACTGACCCACGGGGAGGTTATCCCTGAGTGATTTGGGGTGGTGGCTCTGATAAAGTAGGAGGCTGTTTCTGTCCGTGGGTTTTTTGTAGTTGGTAGTGTAAAGCCCACCCTCTTTAAGTGTGATGGAGAGGTCCAGAAATGGTATGGATTCGGGGGAGTGAGTTCCTGTGAATCTGAGGAAGGGGTCAATAGTGTTCATCCAAGTGAAAAAAGCAGTGCACTCCTCTACACTACCTCTCCAGAAGATGAGGATGTCGTCGATGTATCGATGCCAGAGGAGGATGTTGTCATGGAATGGGTTAGAGGGTGTCCTGATTTTTGCTTCCTCCAGGTCGGCCATATAGAGACATGCCAGGCTCGGCGCAAAGGTGCTGCCCATGCATGTACCTTGGATTTGATGGTAAAGTTTATTGTTAAATGCGAAGAAATTTTCTTTAAGTGCGAGATGAGCACAGTTGCAGATGAAGGGTATCGGAGTGATATATGGCCATGGATCCACATTATGTAGGGCACGTTCAAGGACTGCTAGAGTGGCGTCCTGAGGTATGTTCGTATATAGTGCCTCGACGTCCATTGTGATGAGCAGGTCAATCGTCTCTGGGGAATCAAATAGTTGTATCAAGTTGAGTACCTCCATGGTGTCTCTCAGGTAAGTAGGTGTCTTGCTGACTAGTGGTCGTAAGAAGAAGTCGCAGAACTTACTTAAAGGTTCAAGTAAGGAGTCAATACCTGAGACTATGGGGCGTCCAGGAGGAGGATTCGTGCCTTTATGAATTTTTGGGAGGCAGTAGAAATACGGTGTCCGTGGGTTGATTTGGTTCAGGAAAAGGGCCTCATCATGTGAAATCCAATCCTCAGCCTCAGCTTCCATGGTCAGGCTCTGTATCTTATTCACGAGGCGTGACGTTGGGTCCGTTTCAATGAGTCGGTAATATTTGGTATCTGAAAGTTGTCTTTCACATTCTGCTTCATAAATCCCTTTGTCGAGGATAACGATCGCGCCGCCCTTATCAGCAGGTTTGAGGATGATCGTCTGGTCATCCGCGATACTGGTCAGGATACTTCGTTCTGCCTTGGATAGGTTGTCATAGTGATGGCCGGTGATTTTGGTCTCTGTGATATCTTTAAGGACTGCCTGTTCGAAAGTGAGAACTTCGTTAGGTGTCATGGCTGAAGTAGGGGTGAACCTGGATTTGTTCTTCAGGCCGGTCGCTACTGCCGGGGGAGCAGGTTTACCATCAAAGAATGCCTTGAGACGTACTTTCCTAAAGAAGAGGTGAAGTTCCTGGTGTAGTCTAAAGTCATCCTCTCTGGGAGTTGGAACAAAACCAAGGCCTTTTTCCAGGAGTTGTTGTTCGCCCGGGGTCAGTGATCTAGATGATAGATTCACTACGAGGGTTTCATTGACTTGCTCCTGAGAGTCATCTTGTCCTGGTCTTGCCATTGAACATTCTTTCCTCCTGTTCTTCTCCTGCCTCTTCCTCTGCCCCTCCCTCTGTTTAGAAAAGGGGGGTTCGGAAATTGGTTGTACTGAGGTATGGGCTGGTGGGGTCCAGGTGGGTGGTTCCAGAGAGGTTGAGGGCCCATCCATGGTCCTTGGTACATAGGTGGTTGATAAGGGAGGCCCGGGAAGCCTTGAAACAAGGGAGGAGGTGGCGGAGGTTGTCTATATCCTCCTCGGTACCTTGGTTGCCTATTGTCATAGCTGGAATTGCTATTATTGGAGCCAGATGAGTGATTGCTACTAGCATCATCCGAAGTATCAGTAGTTTGACAGACGTAGTCTTCTTTCGTGTATGGGAAGATTTTCTCTTTATCAAATCTTTTCACATCCTTCTGAAGTTGGTGAATTTTTTGTTTGGTCAGGTACTCTTTATGTTCGTTCATCTCCTGATTGATCTCAGACAGACGTGACTTAAAAGTGGTGATGGAGATGCCTGTCTTAAGTCTGTTCTCGGACAGTGTAATTTGTATCAGAAGTTCATCCGATAGTCTTTTAGCTGTGTTGATAATCAACACCAGCCAATCCCTCGTGCATTTCCATGCAATTCGGGACCATTCCCGTCGGAAGGGGATATCCTCAAGGAATATACGTGGTGAGAGCGTGACAAGTAGACCATTGGGAGCAATGTTGGCTCTTAGGTACTCGGTCATGATTGTACCGTGTAGGGCTGTTTTAATTTGTAACCTCCTCAAAGTTTGTAGGGCTTTCCAGTCATCATCCCTGCTGCCGGATGGGAGATTGCCGTCCTCTGATAACAAGGAGGGGGCTCTTAGAATTTCGGCTACTGTCTCGTCATCGAAACAAAGGCCGGGGTCATCCATGATGGGTCAAGGGTCTGGAGTATGTATACCTATTAGAACGGCAGCTAGCCGTGGGACAACCCCTCTACTTTTCTTCCCTTTTGCTTGGCCCCCCTACCCTATTCCACACAAGACATTACAAACTCCACATCCCCCCTAACCTCTCCAGACCCTTGACCCATCATGGATGACCCCGGCCTTTGTTTCGATGACGAGACAGTAGCCGAAATTCTAAGAGCCCCCTCCTTGTTATCAGAGGACGGCAATCTCCCATCCGGCAGCAGGGATGATGACTGGAAAGCCCTACAAACTTTGAGGAGGTTACAAATTAAAACAGCCCTACACGGTACAATCATGACCGAGTACCTAAGAGCCAACATTGCTCCCAATGGTCTACTTGTCACGCTCTCACCACGTATATTCCTTGAGGATATCACCTTCCGACGGGAATGGTCCCGAATTGCATGGAAATGCACGAGGGATTGGCTGGTGTTGATTATCAACACAGCTAAAAGACTATCGGATGAACTTCTGATACAAATTACACTGTCCGAGAACAGACTTAAGACAGGCATCTCCATCACCACTTTTAAGTCACGTCTGTCTGAGATCAATCAGGAGATGAACGAACATAAAGAGTACCTGACCAAACAAAAAATTCACCAACTTCAGAAGGATGTGAAAAGATTTGATAAAGAGAAAATCTTCCCATACACGAAAGAAGACTACGTCTGTCAAACTACTGATACTTCGGATGATGCTAGTAGCAATCACTCATCTGGCTCCAATAATAGCAATTCCAGCTATGACAATAGGCAACCAAGGTACCGAGGAGGATATAGACAACCTCCGCCACCTCCTCCCTTGTTTCAAGGCTTCCCGGGCCTCCCTTATCAACCACCTATGTACCAAGGACCATGGATGGGCCCTCAACCTCTCTGGAACCACCCACCTGGACCCCACCAGCCCATACCTCAGTACAACCAATTTCCGAACCCCCCTTTTCTAAACAGAGGGAGGGGCAGAGGAAGAGGCAGGAGAAGAACAGGAGGAAAGAATGTTCAATGGCAAGACCAGGACAAGATGACTCTCAGGAGCAAGTCAATGAAACCCTCGTAGTGAATCTATCATCTAGATCACTGACCCCGGGCGAACAACAACTCCTGGAAAAAGGCCTTGGTTTTGTTCCAACTCCCAGAGAGGATGACTTTAGACTACACCAGGAACTTCACCTCTTCTTTAGGAAAGTACGTCTCAAGGCATTCTTTGATGGTAAACCTGCTCCCCCGGCAGTAGGGACCGGCCTGAAGAACAAATCCAGGTTCACCCCTACTTCAGCCATGACACCTAACGAAGTTCTCACTTTCGAACAGGCAGTCCTTAAAGATATCACAGAGACCAAAATCACCGGCCATCACTATGACAACCTATCCAAGGCAGAACGAAGTATCCTGACCAGTATCGCGGATGACCAGACGATCATCCTCAAACCTGCTGATAAGGGCGGCGCGATCGTTATCCTCGACAAAGGGATTTATGAAGCAGAATGTGAAAGACAACTTTCAGATACCAAATATTACCGACTCATTGAAACGGACCCAACGTCACGCCTCGTGAATAAGATACAGAGCCTGACCATGGAAGCTGAGGCTGAGGATTGGATTTCACATGATGAGGCCCTTTTCCTGAACCAAATCAACCCACGGACACCGTATTTCTACTGCCTCCCAAAAATTCATAAAGGCACGAATCCTCCTCCTGGATGCCCCATAGTCTCAGGTATTGACTCCTTACTTGAACCTTTAAGTAAGTTCTGCGACTTCTTCTTACGACCACTAGTCAGCAAGACACCTACTTACCTGAGAGACACCATGGAGGTACTCAACTTGATACAACTATTTGATTCCCCAGAGACGATTGACCTGCTCATCACAATGGACGTCGAGGCACTATATACGAACATACCTCAGGATGCCACTCTAGCAGTCCTTGAACGTGCCCTACATAATGTGGATCCATGGCCATATATCACTCCGATACCCTTCATCTGCAACTGTGCTCATCTCGCACTTAAAGAAAATTTCTTCGCATTTAACAATAAACTTTACCATCAAATCCAAGGTACATGCATGGGCAGCACCTTTGCGCCGAGCCTGGCATGTCTCTATATGGCCGACCTGGAGGAAGCAAAAATCAGGACACCCTCTAACCCATTCCATGACAACATCCTCCTCTGGCGTCGATACATCGACGACATCCTCATCTTCTGGAGAGGTAGTGTAGAGGAGTGCACTGCTTTTTTCACTTGGATGAACACTATTGACCCCTTCCTCAGATTCACAGGAACTCACTCCCCCGAATCCATACCATTTCTGGACCTCTCCATCACACTTAAAGAGGGTGGGCTTTACACTACCAACTACAAAAAACCCACGGACAGAAACAGCCTCCTACTTTATCAGAGCCACCACCCCAAATCACTCAGGGATAACCTCCCCGTGGGTCAGTTCCTCCGTCTAAGAAGAAACTGTAACACCCTCACCGAGTTCGAGACCCAAGCAAACATACTGAGTAAAAACCTCATTGCTAGGAACTACCCCACCAACATCATAAAAACAGCTCACAAGAGGGCAAGAAACAACCATCGTGAGTCTCTGTTGGAAACAAGAACGAGACCAGAGAACACCGCACTTACGTGCGTGACCTCGTTCACCCCCCGTTCTAACACTATCCAAAAAATAGTGAAAAGACACTGACGAATACTCAGTACTGGGACGTTTGATCCGGGACCTCCCCCTTTGTTTGCCTTCATACGCACTCAAAACCTGAGGGACATCCTTGTACACACACGCCCCAGAACCATTCCTAAACCGTCTCCAACCCTTTGGAACCTACCCCCATCTCTGGCCATTTCCCTTGTGGGTCATGTTCCTGCTGCTCCCAAACTAAATCTACGAAAGAGGTTGATCTAGGAATGTCCAGACCATGGCAATTAAAACGCCACACTAATTGTAACTCTAAGAATTGCATCTATTTACTAACATGCCCATGTGGACCCCACTATATTGGGATGACGTCAAGACCTGTCAAAACACGTACCGGGGAACACAAGAGCACAATAAGATGCAAACCAACCCAAACGAGGCTGCAGAACCATTTTCTAGAATTCAACCACCCCCCTGAGAGCTTACGCTGGGTTGTAATAGACCACAACCCTGCCTGGTCAGCCGGGACCCTCTTCAAAACTGAACAACGGTGGGTCTTTAGACTCAAGTCTAATGTATCTGGCCTTAATGACGACATTCCGTGGAGTGCACTCCATGCCTGATACTTTAATATATCCTGAAACAGTGTTGAGCACCTTCTGTCTCTCGTGCTATCATAACAGAGTATACACTGACTGCTGCACCCCGTCCCCCATCGGTATACTGAACTCTTGGAATATACTGTTGGCGAGCTGCCGTACATACCATTTGTTTTGGCACTCGCCCCCCTGGGTAGACTGCAGACTTTATTGTGTCACACAACCTGACTTATAAGCATAGTTTTGACTCACTATGTGTTGTGATATACCTATATTTACGACATACATTTCAATGGTCTTATCATACCGACTTAGGATCAATAAATCATATGCATCCCGCAGCCACAACTAAGTCTCCTACCCCTCACCTCCATTGACCACTGTATCACTGTACCACTAATCACTACCAATAATTCTGGTCAGGATACATCGACACCTTTATGTTACCCTCCTTGTTTATGTTCTTTGTCCCAACGATCATGTTCGATAAGACGCTAACCACTGATCCCCCCGTTCAACTCCTGGCCACATGCCTTTTATCACTTGGCCACTTGGCCATTTGGCCACTACTAACGATACTAGTCCCTGCCATACATCACTAGAAACGGGCCACCTCCACGATCAGGTTCGGACGTATAACCGTTCCAAAATGGCCGCCACCTTTCCGGCCCGTAGCTTAGTCCTTCCTTAATTCCTACTCAGCCCTCCCAACCACTTATCTTTGAGCGTGTATATAAAACGCTACCCCGCCGTACAGCGTTACCGGCGACTCTGGAGGCACCCTAGGTTACCGCAGCGAACTCCCGGGGCAGATGTAAGTACATTTTACGCTTTCGAGCGACCTCCCTTACAGTATTGGTGCCTTTTCCGCCCCTTTTTTGATGGACTACGTGGCTACACTCACCAACCTTGTGTGCGAGCCCTTGTACCCCCCTTAACTTATGCAGACTGTTTTTCGTCCGTAACCTTATCCTTCACAGCTGTAGCCCTCGCCCCAGATGGTCAAGACCCGGCACAGCGTGGACCCTGACTTTATGCGGGTAGGAAGTTTTAACCAACTCTTCTATTATGAGCATATGTCTTCCCTAGCATTTTTTCACGTGTAATTCACACCCGTTATGTTTACTTTCTCTTACCCAGCATCTGACACTTATGGCACGACCCCATCACGCATATGCCATAGTCGTCAGCACTCACCTGACTATGCCTAGGTAATGGCATTAAGACACTGACAGGGAGTTATGTTACCGTCCTCAGTACACACAACCCCCCCCCCCACTTATAGACTAGTCAGCTAACGCTCACGTGTGAGCCAACTCCTGGCACTTCGCACACCGATTTCACTGAGTCTCACTAATTTCTCCATCATATTAAGTCTGATTTTCTCTGCAGGGGCTATACACTGGCAACACGAGACATCTCACTTGCAGTTTGTTACTGTCTTGTTCTGATCCCCATTTTTGGGCACTTCCCTCGACTTCACACAGGGCACGAGCACCTATTCCTAGCACGACTACGGCTGGAATATTCTCCTCACTGGTGCATGATTTTCGAGCCCTCTTCCGAAGGAAGCCCCACATTATTATATTATGTTTTATTCTCTCCCTCTCCCCCACAGGTTCGACGTCAAGGACACGAATAATCCGTGATCCTTCTACAACTTTTTGTTTTTGTCTCTGGGATTACAGAATACTCTCCCCTTTTGTCTGAATCCCTTTCCTTACTTTTTAACCACCACCTTGGTCCTGACGAAGCGCTAGGATCCATTAGGGACCGGCAACAGCGCGAAACATGTTGACCACCACTTGTACCCCCTCTCTCTCACTTTAAACCCTCACTCCCACGGGTCGAGAGCAGCGGGACGTATTTACATCTTTCTTCCCCCACTCAGAATGTTTATGTAACATCATTCCCTGTTACTTTTAGCAGACCTCTTGGACCCACCAATAAATAGTTAGGGCACCATTTGGTCTTTTTAGCCTCACCACCACACCCCCCTTCCCCACACACCCGCACGCACAACTACGGCGACTCCACCAAAAGATCTCCGATAGAGAGCCCTTCCGAGGGCCCGTGAGGGACTGCAGCGCCACCCCCACGAGGAGCACCGCCCGCTGATGATGCTTTGCACCTGCAAGGGTGTGTGAGGGCACTTCTAGTACCATCCAGGAGTTTCTGGTCTCCATTACACTACCACTCTCGAACCTCGCCTGACACCCTTCGCCATCCCTCTATTTCCTCTCTTCTTGCATAGTAGACCATACTGGCATATATATTTTTTTAGGAACTGTTACCTTACTTTGTACGTGTACTAATTTCAGGAGCACCGGTACAGGACCTTTTCCTTCTCCTACTTATTTGCTCCTTGTCCCCCTTTTCTCCTTGAAAAAAAGTGTGTATACCAGAATGCAAGATAGTCATAGATTGGCCCACTAAAGAATACCCGAGGGATCCCAAAACAGGAGCACCAGACCCTGAGGTAATGAAGAAATGTGAACAAGTTATGGTGTTTTTGAAAAACAAAGTGCCTCCCAAAGAAACAGACTGAGTTAAAATAGATCGAACACATCAGGAAGCGAAAGAATCAGTTCACGCTTACTATGAAAGGCTAATATTAGTTTTCGAACAGTTTAGTGGAGATGACAATCTGGGAGAAAAGGATCTAAGTCATTTTGTGTACAGATTTGTGTATGGTCTGCGTCCCAAAATTGGGGAAATGATAAAGCAGCAAGCAGTAAGTAAGCAGAGCAAGAAAATAGATGAGATCCTAAGGCATGCTAAATACTTTAGTGATGAGATTGAAGCATAGCAGCGGAAACTAAAAGAAAAGGCAATGTGGTCTCAAGTGAAAGTCGCAGAGAGACAGTAAGCTCAGCTGGTTGAACAAGCTAATAACCCCGGCATTAAACCGAGATTTGGCCCAGGAAAAGGAAAGAGTAATATAGAAGAAGCTAAAAAGAAGTTTCCGTGCCACAATTGCGAAAGGTTAGGGCATTGGAAATCCGAGTGTAAATATCCACCAAGTACTAATAATGAAATCCATCATTGAATCCACAGGTGCAGTGTGAGGTGAGTGGCCCACCGCCACAACAGCAGAAGGCTGTTAATCCACGGAATCAGGTGCCAAAACCGCCATTACCGCAAAGCAGGAACACCCAAAGATATAGCAAAGAAGCGGGATTCTACAATGAAGAACAGGTAAACAAACCACAACGCGCGAGCGCTGTGTCTCAATATTGGCTGCGAAATGACGAGAGTGAGTCAGAGGAGACTTATTGACGTGCCGAAGAGAGGAAGAAGGGTGCGTACTTGGCGCAACTCTAGAAATAGATCAGACAGGACCATTTGTGGATGGGAAAGTTAATGATGAAAACATTACTTTTCTAGTAGACACTGGAGCTACGCGATCTACTGTCAGGTCAGCAGATGTGAAAAATCTTCCTCTCTCGGATGAAACAATCCAAGTAGTTGGTGTGTCAAACACCCAGATAAGGACCTACCTTACCGAACCGGTAAACATTACAATAGGGAAATTCATAGACATGCACCGATTCGTGCTGTGCGATACTAGTTCTGTGAATCTGCTAGGAAGGGACTTTCTGTGCAAAATGAATTGTACCATATTCTGTACTCCAGATGGAATAGCATTTGAGACACCAGATGAGGATGTACTGTATAAGATGACAATAGCTAATCAAGAAAATGGAATTACAGGAACTTATGCAGTATTTAACCCAGATGAATTACCCAAAGAATTGAAGCAGTCAGTGAAGGCAGGAGTCTGGGATTTTACTGGAGAAGATGTAGGCCTTATGATAAATATAGATCCAGTAAAGATTACACTAAAAGAAGGAGTAGTTTATCCAAACATTCCCCAATATAGACTGACACCTGAAATAATTGAAGGAGTGACACCTTTAATTGAGAAAATGATTCAACAAGGAGTGTTGAGAGAAATAATGAGCAGTCCATGTAACTCACCTATAATGGGACTGAAAAAGCCTAATGGGAAGTTCAGGATTGTGCAAGATTTGAGAAAAATTAACAAAATCATTGTGTCATGTTGTCCCATTGTTCCAAATCCATCAGTGATTTTGTATCAGATTCCCCATGATGCAGAATGGTACACAGTAATTGATTTATGTCATGCTTTCTTTTCCATTCCGTTGCATCATGACAGCCAGCCGATTTTTGCATTTCGGTTTGGAGAGTGTATTTTGGCATGGTGCCGAATCCCACAGGGGTACACAGAGAGCCCCTCAATTTTCAATCAGCTGCTAAAGAAATCTCTGGAAAGTCTTACCATGCCTGAAAATTCAGTTTTGGTTCAATATATTGACGACCTATTGGTGGCGTCAAAGACACGCGAGGCCTGTGAAACGGACACAATAGCTTTGCTGAATCATTTGGCAGATGGAGGACTAAAGGTATCTCAGACTAAATTGCAATACTGTAAAAAAGAAGTACAATATTTGGGTCATACCATTGAAAAGGGCTGAGGAAAGTACCCATAGACAGAATCAGAATTATTAGAGGGATGAGAGCTCCAATGACCCAAAGAGAGGTGAGAATGTAACCTAGGGATGGTTGGTTACTGTTGTCAGTGGATAAGTAACTTTTCCCTGATTGCCAAACCATTGGTAAAATTGACAAAAAGTGAGGTTAAAGACCCCCTTGAACTGAACAAAGAAGAATTGGCAGCATTCAGACAGTTAAAGAACAGCCTTTGCGAAGCCCCAGCTCTGGGAATGCCAGACTATGAGAAAGAATTTGAGTTATACTGCAGTGAGAGAAATGGATGTGCACTTTCAGTGTTAATACAGAAACATGGAAGGCAAAGGAGACCAGTTGCATATTTTTCATCAATGTTAGACCCAGTGGCGGTAGGTCTGCCAGGATGTCTGAAAGCAGTAGCTGCTACATGCAGAAGCCTAGAGCAGAGTGAGGGAATTGTGATGGGGTATCCATTAAGAGTGTTTGTACCTCACAATGTGCCGATCCTTTTAACAAGGAGTCGAGCACAGTTCATGTCACATAGTCGGCTGACTAAGTATGAGAAGGTCATTCTAGGTGCAACCAATGTGAGTCAGGAAAGATGTGTGAATGTGAATCAAGCTACACTTTTGCCTGATGCAGAAAGAGTGGAGGTAAGAGATGATGTTGATCATGATTGCCTGGATGTGCTTGATTTTTGCACAAAACCTCAACCAGACATAAAAGATTTACCATTGCCAGAAAGTGATTTTGTGTTGTTTGTGGATGAGTCGTGCTTGAGAACAGACGAAGGATTGTTGAGTGCGGCCTATGCTATATGCACTGTTGCTGCAGTCATAGAAGAATCACACTTGAAAGTAGTTAAATCCGCTCAAGTAGCAGAACTAGTGGCATTGACAAGGGCATGCAAAATTGGGAAGAATGTGAGAGTGACTGTTATAACAGACAGCCAGTACGGCTTTGGAGTTGTCCACGATTTTGGCCAACTTTGGCGGCAGAGAGGTTTCCTGACCTCAAGTGGAACTCCAATAAAGAATGCAGAAGTGGTGGGAAAATTGCTTGAAGCAATACAGTTGCCAAAAGAACTGTCAGTGGTAAAATGTGCTGCTCATAGTCAAGGTAGTGATTATATCACTACTGGGAATCGTTATGCCAATGACATGGCTCAGTACTGTGCCCGAAATCTGTATTCAATTAATAGGGCAAAGGAAAAGGAAATGTTTTCTTGCTCCATAATGTTTACTAACGTTGTGGGAACATGGGAAGAAGCGAGGCAGTTGCAGGATGAAGCCGGAGATGAAGAAATGAAGCAGTGGGTAAAAGCAGGTTGTGCACCAAGGGAGAAAGATCATGTGTGGGTCTATCGGGATGGAAGACCAGTAATGCCTGATAGCATGATGTCAACCATGGCACGGATGTATCATGGCTAAGGACATCTGGGAAGGGATGCCATGATAAGGGCTTTTAAGCAGACCTGGTACAATGCAAAATTCAGGTTGATAGCCGAGAGTCTCTGTCAAAGATGCCTGATATGTCAGCAGTACAATCCTGGAAGGAAAACAGTGGTGAGCCTAGGCACAATTGGCCAAGAGGGAGGACCCTTCACCAGAATGCAAATAGATTTCATTGAAATGCCCCCTTATAACAAGCTGAGGTATGTTCTGGTGGTAGTTTGTCTATTCTCCAGGTGGGTGGAAGCATACCCAACAAGAAGAAATGATGGAATCACAGTGGCCAAGCTCTTGTTGAGGGAATTCATCCCAAGATACGGGTTACCAATAACCATAGAATCAGACAGAGGAGGACACTTTTACAATGAGATCATGGCATTGATTTGTGAAGCATTGGGTGTACAACAAAAACTACATTGTGCCTATCGTCCAGAGGCTTCTGGTGTGGTTGAGCAAATAAATGGTACGATCAAAAACAGAATAGGGAAAATGTGTTTAGCCACAGGAATGAAATGGCCTGATGTCTTGCCTCTAGTCTTGATGACAATTAGATCTACTCCAGACAGAACTACAGGTTTGAGTCCCCACGAAATTACCATGGGACGAGCCATGAGACACGTATTTTTTCCAGTCAACAAGTTGATGACAATAACTGATGACATGATTTTGGATTACTGTAAAGGCCTGGCTGACGCAGTCCATTCTGTGTTTCACCAGGTTGGAGCGGACGCCACCACCCTTGAGAGAAAACCAGCCTATGACCTAAGCCCAGGTGACTGGGTGAGAATAAAAGTCCATAGAAGAAGGAATTGCCTGGTTCCGAGGTGGGGAAGACCAAGGTAAGTTATCTCGACTACAACAACTGCTGTGAAGTGTGCTGGTCTGAAAAATTGGATACATGCAAGTCACACTTTGAGAGTTCCAAATCCGGCAGATAGCATTGGAAAATAATATTTCGATGATTCAGAATCGAGTGATGATTCAGGCAATGAGAATGCAAAGTCAAAAGAAAATCCTGAAAGGGGGGAAAAGGAGCCAAGACTAGTTCCATCTCCAAGAGAAGAAATTCTGAGGAAGAGATTACAGATTTCAGATGGTTCAGAGTCTGGAGACGAGCAAAACGCCAGTGGCGAGCACAGAAAGAAAAAGAGAAAAGAAAAGAATGTCCAGTCAGAAGTAACATTTACACCAGACGAAAGAGTAGAAGAAGTTCCACCTGAGGAAATACTGGAAGGAGAAGAAGGGACAGTCACAGAGAGAGAGGGACAGATTGCGGAAGACCCCCGAGGAGTTGTAGGGAACTGCAACACACAGCTAGGTGAAGGCACAAGTAGTCAGCAGGAAAATTGCGTGCCGGAGACCCGAGGAGGGACAGAAGTAGGGCAAACACAAGAGGTGGAAAAAGAGACTATTGAAAAAGAAAAACAAAACGAGACAGAATCTGAAGACAGTGAAACTGAAATACCAGAGGGTCGAGTTCTCAGGAAGAGAACTTGGATTGAGGAAAGAAACAGTAAAGACGGCAAAACAAGAAGAAATGCTAAAGGAGATCTTTGGCCAAACAAAATAAAGAGACTAAGATATCGATTGACACAAGTCAAACCCTCAGAAGCTGAACAAATGAATGAAGTAACAAGTCAGCACAGAGAAAAAGAGGGAGAGACAGAAGTGTCTGAAGCAAACAAACGATCGAGAAAACCAAACCAGAAGTATAAGTCACCTGAATGGACGTATGTGGTGCTGTCTGGACAAGGAGAAGAGGTAGATAGTCAAGGAAATCCAGAGGAGACTTTACTGAAAATATTGAAGGAAGAAGAAACAGCGGAAATCCTGAGAGTTATCCTATCCGATATCGGAGAAGAAGCGGAAGATCAGGAAATTCTGTATGTGGATGACGAGAAAGAAGTGAAAAACGACGAGAGGCCAAGCTGAGTGATTTCAAGAAGGTCCTTGTAGAAAATATAAAGGATTGGAAAAGAAATTGAAGTATTTGGATCACCTGATAAGGGCCTAGCTCTTGCAGGAAAATTATAAGAAGCGGAGTAGAAGAGGCTAAGTCAAAAGACACGGTCAATTTTAACAAGATGGCTAACATAGATGATAACAAGAGTAGACGTACCTTTATGAGGAGATGGTGCAAGACATGTTGTTGTTGTACAGGACTATTAATGCTTCTTTGGAGCGTACTCGCTCTTTTGATCTCTTTCAAAGTAACTTTAGATACACTAGAAGGGCATACAGAGAATATGACTAACATAGTGAAGAGTCCACAAAAGGTGGTTCCATTTAAAACAAGCACTGAGCATATGCACAAGGATAGGTCTATAACTGATTTTTCTAGCAATGTTTTTTCAAAATTATTGTATGAATATGTAAGAACAATGGATGTAAGGGATTGCTACGTATGTATGCAATTACCTGCCTCTGTTTCAGAAGGGGTGACTTATCATCACCTTCCAGCAACTTATGGAATAACCTGTAGCGTTTTAACTAGTATATTTTATCAAGTAGGGAAACTAGAATATAATCTGTCTAATATAGATAACATTCTTGGACAATTGCCCATGAATAATTAATTGAATCCAGCTAAAACTGCTAATGTACTAGGTGAGATTTTTATAGAGACTAAAGAACTAACTTTAGAATATATTTTTAAGAACAATTTAACTTGTGGCTTGAAGACAGCAGAGAAAACATTTTTAGATATGGTTGAAGAAAGGAGATTGAAAATACATAAAAATGGAGAAGGACATAAAGAAGGGGAAAACATTTGGGAAATAGATGGGAAAAAGGAGACAAAGGGTGATGCTAGACCAACAATAGCTATAGATTCACCACAGAAAGGCAAATTATGCATTATGAGGGAAAGATCCCAATATGATTATTATTATATAGGGACAAGTGAGTGTCATGATACATATTTTATTGCATCTGGATGGGGATTTAGAGGCGGAGAAGATCCAGTTTTTCCTGGACTGTACTATATTTGAGGGAACAAGATTTATTACAGGTTGCCCGACCATTGGTATGGCACATGTTATGTTGGCCTGGTCTTTCCAAAGATTTTTTACATGGATAGAGTAGAAAATAGTGGACCACATAACCTACTAATGCGTAGTAGAAGAGAGACTTGGTTAGAAATTGTAGGTGATATTTTTGGAACCTTGATACCAGCAGTGGGAATATCTTTGAATGCAAATAATCAAAATTGTCAACCATAGTGGATCGCTTGTCAACAAGCACCGCTGGAGGATTTCTTTTGGTAAACACTGAAATGGTTGCCATGCGTGCTATGATTATGCAAAATCGACTTGCCCTTGATAACTTATTGGCAAAAGAGGGTGGAGTCTGTGGAATGCTGAAAGTTCAACATTGTTGCACATACATTCCTGATGAAAGCAAAGATCTAAAGGTTTATATTAAAAATATTACCGAACTGCATGATGAAATAAAACCACTGGAGGTTGAAAGTATCTGGACTAGAATTAGTAATAAGATGGCTGCTATTAAAACCTTCTTAGGTAAATTAGGTAGTACTATATTAGGGAAAATATTATTTCCATTAATGTGTGTGATTTTCATATTATTAATACTTAGACTAGGATGTAAGTGTTGCAGACATAGAAGAAATAAAAAGAAAGTTGGACGAGAAATTTTCAAAAAGAAGGAAAAGAAACAAGAAAGAGATTTTAATGAGATAGAATTGGAAGAATGGAAGGAGAGTATGTATGACAAAACAAAAAGAGAAGATGAAGGAGAAACAGAATTTTAATTGAGCAAGAAAACATTTCGAATTTCCATAAAAGGGGAAATTAAATTGATTTTTGTGGGTTTTGTTGTGGTGATAAAATCACCAAAGGGGGGATTGATGGAGCGGGTAAAATGTTTTCTTTTTATATACCCAATCCATTTATATATGTTTATATTAAAATGATTAATAATTAATTATAATAATTAATAGCTTGATGTGAAGGTACTAAACCAACCTTATTAACAGAAAGAACACACGTGGGAATGCGTTGCAAGGCAAAATTAATAAGTGAACTAAGTTTGTATGCATATTAAAACGATAAATGTTGCTTGAAGTAATGTTATTGTGATTTGCGCTTAAATAAACCAGCATTAACGGCTTTGGGTGTTGCATATGGCTAGATAAATGCATAATGTTAGTTGCACTGCCCCATCCGGGGTGGTGTCCCTCTATGCGCACAGCGCTATAGGGTAACGAAGTTACCAGTCTTCTCAAACAGAAATTGAATCAAAAGTTCATTTATTCATGATGAAAAATATGTTTGCCATATTATAGACTTCATATGTTGAATCACAACGGTACCAACAGATATCCTCTATGCATTTCGGGTAAAACCCTTCGGCAGGAGGAATCCTATAACAAAAAATAGGAGATCATGTGGCTTGCCCCCTTGGGAAATTATAAGATTTAACAAACCATACAAAAGATTGTATAACATATCCCATCCAAGGTATCGGAAATTGAAAAAGTAATTGGAGTATGAAGACACGCAATTGTGAGGAGTTACCCGAAGGTGTGTCCTGAAAAGGTGACAGTGCTAAAGTTCGCTGGTATAAATAATACGGCGAAGAAGCGTGGTGATGGTAACTTAAATAATGATACACGAGTGAAGTTTAATGGTAAAAAAGCGAGTGAAATTAGATGGTAAAAAGCACCGCGTGTGAAGTTATGCGTATATAATGCTAAAATAAGTTCAACGCATAGAAAGAGTGCTCGGGCGCTGAAGTCGTAATGGTGAATGGAACAAACAATAGTGCACAGGTGAAATTCAATGATATAAAACACCGCGTGTGGAGTTATACATATATGATGTTAAAGTGGGTTTACCATATAGAGAAAGTGCTCAAACGCTGTAATTGTAATAGCAAATGGAACAAGGTCAACCACCAAAGTTGGAAAGGAAAGTTACCTGGGTTCGTTGGTTAAACGTGCATAACGCAAATGTGCCGATCCGGAAGACCGTTAGTTGCGAGAGTCGCCATATTAAATAGGGAAGTAAGTAGTTAGCAGGAAAAGAGGACTCAAGGTATAGTGGCCATCTTTGAACAGCAAAATGTATTAGTAGTTGTAAATAGTATTTAATGACGAGTGTAAACGAATATATAACAGGTGAATAACAAATCAAAGGAAAAACGAGAGTATTGCTGATGATGAAAGATTAGTAAGGTGATTGTATTTGAATGCGGCTTGAAAGTGTCAGAAGTCATATGTTGGATGGAAGGAATGTTAAGAACAATAAAGTTGGAAAAAAAGAAGTTGGAAAAAAAGGTTAAAAAAGAAAGTTAGGAAATAAAGGTTAAGAAAAAGGTTAAAAGCAATGATGATCCAAGAATCTTAGGTGGGAGATAGAATCTTAAGTGGCAGATAGAATCACGAAAAGGAATAGCTTGAAAAAACAAGTAATGTTGGAAAAAATAGGAAAGAGTCAAAGAATGATAGAATTAAATAACAACATTGGTGTATAAACTTTCACGTTGGCATCAATACAAAGTCAAATGAAGCAACTGAGTTTGAGGCGGTCATTCAGACCATAGGGCACCATCGAGTTCATTTTGTATATCCAAGAAGTTTCTCTTTGGATCAAAAATTTCCGGTTATCACATCCTTCTCTTAATGGGACTGTCTCACACACAAGGAAGCGTAGTTGACTAACATTGTGTTTGTGCTCATTAAAGTGTGTTGCTACTGTGGATTTGAGATTGTTATTGCGAATATTGCTTTTGTGTTCGTTTAATCGTATTTTCATCTTTCTTTCCGTCTTGCCAATGTACGGAAGACCGCATGGACATTTCAACATGTAGACGACGTTAACTGTGGTAAAGTGTGAAGTGTAAAAGCTCCATTAAAAAAACTTGTAGATCGTGAGGCGTCTGTGATTGTAAAAGAAAGTGTTCCGTAGCCTCTAATCCCATATCATGGGGGATTGAGGTATACAGGGAGGTCACATCTATAGTGCAGAAATACATGTCAGTTTCTCACGATCTACAAGTTTTTTTAATGGAGCTTTTACACTTCACACTTTACCACAGTTATTTTTGTTACAACAATCAATTTTTCCTTCAACTAAATGGAACTTCCATGGGCAATTGTGCTGCCCCTTGTTATGCCAACCTGTTCATGCACAAATTTGAGTTGGACCACATTTTGCACTCCACACCTTGGGAGAATCATTTGTTACTGTTTGTTCGTTACATTGATGACATTTTTTTAATTTGGAGAGGTTCCAAGAGTATCTTGAGCGAGGCGATTGAGGATCTTAATACTATCAATGACAGATTGAAATTCACTTTCCAAATCAGCGAGACACATATAAATTTTCTCGATGTTTCCATTTACATTGTCGACCAACACATTCAAACCACACTGTACAGGAAGAATACGGACAGAAACAACTTGTTACATTACCTCAGCTTCCATTAGCCATCACTCAAACGCCATTTACCATACTCGCAAATTCTCAGGATAAAACGAATCATCTCTGAGCCGAACCAGTTTACCCAGCAAACCATGGATATGGAACGACGCTTTGCTGAGCGAGGTTATCCCATCACAAATTTTCGAAAAGGCCATTGAAAAATCGTTGAACAAACAAAGGAGATCATTATTGGACAACCAACCAACATCTTTGGAACCACATCCTAGACTAGTTATGGTCACTAAATTCTCAACTGAAAGTTTCAACATACGAAAATCCATTCTCAGGCATTGGCCCTTGTTACGAATGGAGCATGACTTCAATCAGATTTTCTCAGACCAACCGCTGTTCGCCTATGAAAGGAGCAAGAATCTCATGGATTTATTAAAACCTACACGCTCCCCACAGTGCATTTCTGAATACAAGGGCACCACACCCTGTCATAACTGTGGAAACTGCAATAACATCATTAAAGGCAATCACATACAGCACCCAACCAAAGGCCATAACATCAAACTTTTTGTTTCAGCAACTTGTGATTCCAAAAACGTCGTCTACATGTTGAAATGTCCATGCGGTCTTCCGTACATTGGCAAGACGGAAAGAAAGATGAAAATACGATTAAACGAACACAAAAGCAATATTCGCAATAACAATCTCAAATCCACAGTAGCAACACACTTTAATGAGCACAAACACAATGTTAGTCAACTACGCTTCCTTGTGTGTGAGACAGTCCCATTAAGAGAAGGATGTGATAACCGGAAATTTTTGATCCAAAGAGAAACTTCTTGGATATACAAAATGAACTCGATGGTGCCCTATGGTCTGAATGACCGCCTCGAACTCAGTTGCTTCATTTGACTTTGTATTGATGCCAACGTGAAAGTTTATACACCAATGTTGTTATTTAATTCTATCATTCTTTGACTCTTTCCTATTTTTTCCAACATTACTTGTTTTTTCAAGCTATTCCTTTTCGTGATTCTATCTGCCACTTAAGATTCTATCTCCCACCTAAGATTCTTGGATCATCATTGCTTTTAACCTTTTTCTTAACCTTTATTTCCTAACTTTCTTTTTTATCCTTTTTTTCCAACTTCTTTTTTTCCAACTTTATTGTTCTTAACATTCCTTCCATCCAACATATGACTTCTGACACTTTCAAGCCGCATTCAAATACAATCACCTTACTAATCTTTCATCATCAGCAATACTCTCGTTTTTCCTTTGATTTGTTATTCACCTGTTATATATTCGTTTACACTCGTCATTAAATACTGTTTACAACTACTAATACATTTTGCTGTTCAAAGATGGCCACTATACCTTGAGTCCTCTTTTCCTGCTAACTACTTACTTCCCTATTTAATATGGCGACTCTCGCAACTAACGGTCTTCCGGATCGGCACATTTGCGTTATGCACGTTTAACCAACGAACCCAGGTAACTTTCCTTTCCAACTTTGGTGGTTGACCTTGTTCCATTTGCTATTACGATTACAGCGTTTGAGCACTTTCTCTATATGGTAAACCCACTTTAACATCATATATGTATAACTCCACACGCGGTGTTTTACATCATTGAATTTCACCCGTGCACTATTGTTTGTTCCATTCACCATTACGACTTCAGCGCCCGAGCACTCTTTCTATGCGTTGAACTTATTTTAGCATTATATACGCATAACTTCACACGCGGAGCTTTTTACCATCTAATTTCACTCGCTTTTTTACCATTAAACTTCACTCGTGTATCATTATTTAAGTTACCATCACCACGCTTCTTCGCCGTATTATTTATACCAGCGAACTTTAGCACTGTCACCTTTTCAGGACACACCTTCGGGTAACTCCTCACAATTGCGTGTCTTCATACTCCAATTACTTTTTCAATTTCCGATACCTTGGATGGGATATGTTATACAATCTTTTGTATGGTTTGTTAAATCTTATAATTTCCCAAGGGGGCAAGCCACATGATCTCCTATTTTTTGTTATAGGATTCCTCCTGACGAAGGGTTTTACCCGAAATGCATAGAGGATATCCGTTGGTACCGTTGTGATTCAACATATGAAGTCTATAATATGGCAAACATATTTTTCATCATGAATAAATGAACTTTTGATTCAATTTCTGTTTGAGAAGACTGGTAACTTCGTTACCCTATAGCGCTGTGCGCATAGAGGGACACCACCCCGGATGGGGCAGTGCAACTAACATTATCTACCGACCTTGGTTCAGGGGTCACTCCTCTAGCAGCACGCCATTACCTGTTAAAGATTTAACGATACTTTGATAAACAATTGGTGTGCGTGATATCTCATCTCTTGATTTTCTGCATCGCTCAACCACTATCACAGCACCCATGGCTTACCAAGACATTACCAACCTTACAGACAAACGCGCCGAAACATTTGCGTTCGGCGAAGATGAAGCTCAAAGGATTTACTCACTAATAGGAGACATTGAAGCTACCCCCTCTGGCACAGGCACCATACAAAGCAATATTAAGCAACTCTTGTACCTGACTAAACGTGAAATCAACCAACGTCTGCATGCTAGCACAATGATTCAATATCATCGAGCGCAATGAATTCCGAGAGGTCTACGCATCTCTCTCAAACCATCTTTGTGTAAAAATGATCCAAAATTCGTCGACAGATGGTATGGGATACTGAACAAGTGTTCCCTGGATCTTATACTACTGATAATCGAAGAACTATCCAACATCCTAGAAGATTTGAATACAGAAATCACTCAACTTAAAAATGAATTGGCTACAAAAATGTCTTCAGATGATCTATCTCAAACACTCAATGATATCAATGAACAACTTGAGAAACACAAACAAGAAGTGAACGAGAGAAAAATTAGAAAGTTTCGACGTGACACGATCGATTATAAACTGGGGGAGGTTTACAATTGGGCAGAGATATACGCTCGGAGAAGACAGTTCAAACCAACGTCAAAAGCATCTGACACTGATACATCTCCAGCCTCCAGTGACTCCGACACTTCTCGTCGTAAACCGAGAAATTTCCCTCAAAAAGATCAACCCCAACCGCAAACAACTACAGACACTGAAATTCCAACAACTTCAACTTCCACCCCTTTACCTTCTGCTGTCCCTTTTTTAGGGGCAGGCCAAAAAGATCAAGGAGACCCAGGAGGGGCAAAAAAAGCAGCCCCACCATTGGACAAAAGAACCACAAGGAGTCAGCGGTAAATGACCGTGACAACTTGGTCATTAACATTTCCACAACTACCTTTAACGAATCACAACTACGCTTACTACAGAAGGGGTCATCTTTTGTTCCCACCTATTCCAGCAACCTTATGGAAGCAGAAGTAAGCCTCCACAAATTTATGCGGAAACTCAGACTTAGACATTTTTTTGACAACGTTCTCATTGAACCCATAACCAGAACAGAAAACACACTAAAAGGTCTTATATCCAAGAGTACCTTTGTAGCCCCAGTGAGTCACAAGATTCTTGATACCTTTGAGACTTTGGTTAAACAAGATCTTCAGTCGGTTTTCAAACATCGCAAACCCAGACATCCGAACATCACGACAAAGGACAAATCAATGCTCAAACAACTGGCTAATAATCCCGATATCATCTTCCTGGATGCTGACAAAGGCGGCGCACTCGTCGCCATGGATACCGTACATTACATCCGAAAACTTGATGAACATGTGCTAGACTCAAACACCTACTCTAAACTGGATCATAATCCTACATTGGCTATTTTGAAAACATTACAGAATTTGGTGGACAAAGCAGTCCTATCAGGCACCATCGGTGATATGGAAAGGAAATTCTTGATTTCCAGATTCCCTAGAAGTCCATCTCTACGTATGTTACCCAAGATACACAAGAATCTATTGGATCCTCCCATGCGGCCCATTGTTTCCACCAGAGGCTCGCTCCACGAACCAGTTGGCAAATATTTGGACAGGCACCTTCAACCTCTAGTGCAGGCTATGTCTACCTTTGTCAAAGACACCACGGATTTTTTAAACATTCTCCTGAATTTCAATACCCCGTGGGAAACTGACATGTATTTCTGCACTATAGATGTGACATCCCTGTATACCTCAATCCCCCATGATATGGGATTAGAGGCTACGGAACACTTTCTTTTACAATCACAGACGCCTCACGATCTACAAGTTTTTTTAATGGAGCTTTTACACTTCACACTTTACCACAGTTATTTTTGTTACAACAATCAATTTTTCCTTCAACTAAATGGAACTTCCATGGGCAATTGTGCTGCCCCTTGTTATGCCAACCTGTTCATGCACAAATTTGAGTTGGACCACATTTTGCACTCCACACCTTGGGAGAATCATTTGTTACTGTTTGTTCGTTACATTGATGACATTTTTTTAATTTGGAGAGGTTCCAAGAGTATCTTGAGCGAGGCGATTGAGGATCTTAATACTATCAATGACAGATTGAAATTCACTTTCCAAATCAGCGAGACACATATAAATTTTCTCGATGTTTCCATTTACATTGTCGACCAACACATTCAAACCACACTGTACAGGAAGAATACGGACAGAAACAACTTGTTACATTACCTCAGCTTCCATCAGCCATCACTCAAACGCCATTTACCATACTCGCAAATTCTCAGGATAAAACGAATCATCTCTGAGCCGAACCAGTTTACCCAGCAAACCATGGATATGGAACGACGCTTTGCTGAGCGAGGTTATCCATCACAAATTTCCAAAAAGGCCATTGAAAAATCGTTGAACAAACAAAGGAGATCATTATTGGACAACCAACCAACATCTTTGGAACCACATCCTAGACTAGTTATGGTCACTAAATTCTCAACTGAAAGTTTCAACATACGAAAATCCATTCTCAGGCATTGGCCCTTGTTACGAATGGAGCATGACTTCAATCAGATTTTCTCAGACCAACCGCTGTTCGCCTATGAAAGGAGCAAGAATCTCATGGATTTATTAAAACCTACACGCTCCCCACAGTGCATTTCTGAATACAAGGGCACCACACCCTGTCATAACTGTGGAAACTGCAATAACATCATTAAAGGCAATCACATACAGCACCCAACCAAGGGCCATAACATCAAACTTTTTGTTTCAGCAACTTGTGATTCCAAAAACGTCGTCTACATGTTGAAATGGCCATGCGGTCTTCCGTACATTGGCAAGACGGAAAGAAAGATGAAAATACGATTAAACGAACACAAAAGCAATATTCGCAATAACAATCTCAAATCCACAGTAGCAACACACTTTAATGAGCACAAACACAATGTTAGTCAACTACGCTTCCTTGTGTGTGAGACAGTCCCATTAAGAGAAGGATGTGATAACCGGAAATTTTTGATCCAAAGAGAAACTTCTTGGATATACAAAATGAACTCGATGGTGCCCTATGGTCTGAATGACCGCCTCGAACTCAGTTGCTTCATTTGACTTTGTATTGATGCCAACGTGAAAGTTTATACACCAATGTTGTTATTTAATTCTATCATTCTTTGACTCTTTCCTATTTTTTCCAACATTACTTGTTTTTTCAAGCTATTCCTTTTCGTGATTCTATCTGCCACTTAAGATTCTATCTCCCACCTAAGATTCTTGGATCATCATTGCTTTTAACCTTTTTCTTAACCTTTATTTCCTAACTTTCTTTTTTATCCTTTTTTTCCAACTTCTTTTTTTCCAACTTTATTGTTCTTAACATTCCTTCCATCCAACATATGACTTCTGACACTTTCAAGCCGCATTCAAATACAATCACCTTACTAATCTTTCATCATCAGCAATACTCTCGTTTTTCCTTTGATTTGTTATTCACCTGTTATATATTCGTTTACACTCGTCATTAAATACTGTTTACAACTACTAATACATTTTGCTGTTCAAAGATGGCCACTATACCTTGAGTCCTCTTTTCCTGCTAACTACTTACTTCCCTATTTAATATGGCGACTCTCGCAACTAACGGTCTTCCGGATCGGCACATTTGCGTTATGCACGTTTAACCAACGAACCCAGGTAACTTTCCTTTCCAACTTTGGTGGTTGACCTTGTTCCATTTGCTATTACGATTACAGCGTTTGAGCACTTTCTCTATATGGTAAACCCACTTTAACATCATATATGTATAACTCCACACGCGGTGTTTTACATCATTGAATTTCACCCGTGCACTATTGTTTGTTCCATTCACCATTACGACTTCAGCGCCCGAGCACTCTTTCTATGCGTTGAACTTATTTTAGCATTATATACGCATAACTTCACACGCGGAGCTTTTTACCATCTAATTTCACTCGCTTTTTTACCATTAAACTTCACTCGTGTATCATTATTTAAGTTACCATCACCACGCTTCTTCGCCGTATTATTTATACCAGCGAACTTTAGCACTGTCACCTTTTCAGGACACACCTTCGGGTAACTCCTCACAATTGCGTGTCTTCATACTCCAATTACTTTTTCAATTTCCGATACCTTGGATGGGATATGTTATACAATCTTTTGTATGGTTTGTTAAATCTTATAATTTCCCAAGGGGGCAAGCCACATGATCTCCTATTTTTTGTTATAGGATTCCTCCTGACGAAGGGTTTTACCCGAAATGCATAGAGGATATCCGTTGGTACCGTTGTGATTCAACATATGAAGTCTATAATATGGCAAACATATTTTTCATCATGAATAAATGAACTTTTGATTCAATTTCTGTTTGAGAAGACTGGTAACTTCGGTACCCTATAGCGCTGTGCGCATAGAGGGACACCACCCCGGATGGGGCAGTGCAACTAACATTATCTACCGACCTTGGTTCAGGGGTCACTCCTCTAGCAGCACGCCATTACCTGTTAAAGATTTAACGATACTTTGATAAACAATTGGTGTGCGTGATATCTCATCTCTTGATTTTCTGCATCGCTCAACCACTATCACAGCACCCATGGCTTACCAAGACATTACCAACCTTACAGACAAACGCGCCGAAACATTTGCGTTCGGCGAAGATGAAGCTCAAAGGATTTACTCACTAATAGGAGACATTGAAGCTACCCCCTCTGGCACAGGCACCATACAAAGCAATATTAAGCAACTCTTGTACCTGACTAAACGTGAAATCAACCAACGTCTGCATGCTAGCACAATGATTCAATATCATCGAGCGCAATGAATTCCGAGAGGTCTACGCATCTCTCTCAAACCATCTTTGTGTAAAAATGATCCAAAATTCGTCGACAGATGGTATGGGATACTGAACAAGTGTTCCCTGGATCTTATACTACTGATAATCGAAGAACTATCCAACATCCTAGAAGATTTGAATACAGAAATCACTCAACTTAAAAATGAATTGGCTACAAAAATGTCTTCAGATGATCTATCTCAAACACTCAATGATATCAATGAACAACTTGAGAAACACAAACAAGAAGTGAACGAGAGAAAAATTAGAAAGTTTCGACGTGACACGATCGATTATAAACTGGGGGAGGTTTACAATTGGGCAGAGATATACGCTCGGAGAAGACAGTTCAAACCAACGTCAAAAGCATCTGACACTGATACATCTCCAGCCTCCAGTGACTCCGACACTTCTCGTCGTAAACCGAGAAATTTCCCTCAAAAAGATCAACCCCAACCGCAAACAACTACAGACACTGAAATTCCAACAACTTCAACTTCCACCCCTTTACCTTCTGCTGTCCCTTTTTTAGGGGCAGGCCAAAAAGATCAAGGAGACCCAGGAGGGGCAAAAAAAGCAGCCCCACCATTGGACAAAAGAACCACAAGGAGTCAGCGGTAAATGACCGTGACAACTTGGTCATTAACATTTCCACAACTACCTTTAACGAATCACAACTACGCTTACTACAGAAGGGGTCATCTTTTGTTCCCACCTATTCCAGCAACCTTATGGAAGCAGAAGTAAGCCTCCACAAATTTATGCGGAAACTCAGACTTAGACATTTTTTTGACAACGTTCTCATTGAACCCATAACCAGAACAGAAAACACACTAAAAGGTCTTATATCCAAGAGTACCTTTGTAGCCCCAGTGAGTCACAAGATTCTTGATACCTTTGAGACTTTGGTTAAACAAGATCTTCAGTCGGTTTTCAAACATCGCAAACCCAGACATCCGAACATCACGACAAAGGACAAATCAATGCTCAAACAACTGGCTAATAATCCCGATATCATCTTCCTGGATGCTGACAAAGGCGGCGCACTCGTCGCCATGGATACCGTACATTACATCCGAAAACTTGATGAACATGTGCTAGACTCAAACACCTACTCTAAACTGGATCATAATCCTACATTGGCTATTTTGAAAACATTACAGAATTTGGTGGACAAAGCAGTCCTATCAGGCACCATCGGTGATATGGAAAGGAAATTCTTGATTTCCAGATTCCCTAGAAGTCCATCTCTACGTATGTTACCCAAGATACACAAGAATCTATTGGATCCTCCCATGCGGCCCATTGTTTCCACCAGAGGCTCGCTCCACGAACCAGTTGGCAAATATTTGGACAGGCACCTTCAACCTCTAGTGCAGGCTATGTCTACCTTTGTCAAAGACACCACGGATTTTTTAAACATTCTCCTGAATTTCAATACCCCGTGGGAAACTGACATGTATTTCTGCACTATAGATGTGACATCCCTGTATACCTCAATCCCCCATGATATGGGATTAGAGGCTACGGAACACTTTCTTTTACAATCACAGACGCCTCACGATCTACAAGTTTTTTTAATGGAGCTTTTACACTTCACACTTTACCACAGTTATTTTTGTTACAACAATCAATTTTTCCTTCAACTAAATGGAACTTCCATGGGCAATTGTGCTGCCCCTTGTTATGCCAACCTGTTCATGCACAAATTTGAGTTGGACCACATTTTGCACTCCACACCTTGGGAGAATCATTTGTTACTGTTTGTTCGTTACATTGATGACATTTTTTTAATTTGGAGAGGTTCCAAGAGTATCTTGAGCGAGGCGATTGAGGATCTTAATACTATCAATGACAGATTGAAATTCACTTTCCAAATCAGCGAGACACATATAAATTTTCTCGATGTTTCCATTTACATTGTCGACCAACACATTCAAACCACACTGTACAGGAAGAATACGGACAGAAACAACTTGTTACATTACCTCAGCTTCCATCAGCCATCACTCAAACGCCATTTACCATACTCGCAAATTCTCAGGATAAAACGAATCATCTCTGAGCCGAACCAGTTTACCCAGCAAACCATGGATATGGAACGACGCTTTGCTGAGCGAGGTTATCCATCACAAATTTCCAAAAAGGCCATTGAAAAATCGTTGAACAAACAAAGGAGATCATTATTGGACAACCAACCAACATCTTTGGAACCACATCCTAGACTAGTTATGGTCACTAAATTCTCAACTGAAAGTTTCAACATACGAAAATCCATTCTCAGGCATTGGCCCTTGTTACGAATGGAGCATGACTTCAATCAGATTTTCTCAGACCAACCGCTGTTCGCCTATGAAAGGAGCAAGAATCTCATGGATTTATTAAAACCTACACGCTCCCCACAGTGCATTTCTGAATACAAGGGCACCACACCCTGTCATAACTGTGGAAACTGCAATAACATCATTAAAGGCAATCACATACAGCACCCAACCAAGGGCCATAACATCAAACTTTTTGTTTCAGCAACTTGTGATTCCAAAAACGTCGTCTACATGTTGAAATGGCCATGCGGTCTTCCGTACATTGGCAAGACGGAAAGAAAGATGAAAATACGATTAAACGAACACAAAAGCAATATTCGCAATAACAATCTCAAATCCACAGTAGCAACACACTTTAATGAGCACAAACACAATGTTAGTCAACTACGCTTCCTTGTGTGTGAGACAGTCCCATTAAGAGAAGGATGTGATAACCGGAAATTTTTGATCCAAAGAGAAACTTCTTGGATATACAAAATGAACTCGATGGTGCCCTATGGTCTGAATGACCGCCTCGAACTCAGTTGCTTCATTTGACTTTGTATTGATGCCAACGTGAAAGTTTATACACCAATGTTGTTATTTAATTCTATCATTCTTTGACTCTTTCCTATTTTTTCCAACATTACTTGTTTTTTCAAGCTATTCCTTTTCGTGATTCTATCTGCCACTTAAGATTCTATCTCCCACCTAAGATTCTTGGATCATCATTGCTTTTAACCTTTTTCTTAACCTTTATTTCCTAACTTTCTTTTTTAACCTTTTTTTCCAACTTCTTTTTTTCCAACTTTATTGTTCTTAACATTCCTTCCATCCAACATATGACTTCTGACACTTTCAAGCCGCATTCAAATACAATCACCTTACTAATCTTTCATCATCAGCAATACTCTCGTTTTTCCTTTGATTTGTTATTCACCTGTTATATATTCGTTTACACTCGTCATTAAATACTATTTACAACTACTAATACATTTTGCTGTTCAAAGATGGCCACTATACCTTGAGTCCTCTTTTCCTGCTAACTACTTACTTCCCTATTTAATATGGCGACTCTCGCAACTAACGGTCTTCCGGATCGGCACATTTGCGTTATGCACGTTTAACCAACGAACCCAGGTAACTTTCCTTTCCAACTTTGGTGGTTGACCTTGTTCCATTTGCTATTACGATTACAGCGTTTGAGCACTTTCTTTATATGGTAAACCCACTTTAACATCATATATGTATAACTCCACACGCGGTGTTTTACATCATTGAATTTCACCCGTGCACTATTGTTTGTTCCATTCACCATTACGACTTCAGCGCCCGAGCACTCTTTCTATGCGTTGAACTTATTTTAGCATTATATACGCATAACTTCACACGCGGTGCTTTTTACCATCTAATTTCACTCGCTTTTTTACCATTAAACTTCACTCGTGTATCATTATTTAAGTTACCATCACCACGCTTCTTCGCCGTATTATTTATACCAGCGAACTTTAGCACTGTCACCTTTTCAGGACACACCTTCGGGTAACTCCTCACAATTGCGTGTCTTCATACTCCAATTACTTTTTCAATTTCCGATACCTTGGATGGGATATGTTATACAATCTTTTGTATGGTTTGTTAAATCTTATAATTTCCCAAGGGGGCAAGCCACATGATCTCCTATTTTTTGTTATAGGATTCCTCCTGACGAAGGGTTTTACCAGAAATGCATAGAGGATATCCGTTGGTACCGTTGTGATTCAACATATGAAGTCTATAATATGGCAAACATATTTTTCATCATGAATAAATGAACTTTTGATTCAATTTCTGTTTGAGAAGACTGGTAACTTCGTTACCCTATAGCGCTGTGCGCATAGAGGGACACCACCCCGGATGGGGCAGTGCAACTAACATTATCTACCGACCTTGGTTCAGGGGTCGCTCCTCTAGCAGCACGCCATTACCTGTTAAAGATTTAACGATACTTTGATAAACAATTGGTGTGCGTGATATCTCATCTCTTGATTTTCTGCATCGCTCAACCACTATCACAGCACCCATGGCTTACCAAGACATTACCAACCTTACAGACAAACGCGCCGAAACATTTGCGTTCGGCGAAGATGAAGCTCAAAGGATTTACTCACTTATAGGAGACATTGAAGCTACCCCCTCTGGCACAGGCACCATACAAAGCAATATTAAGCAACTCTTGTACCTGACTAAACGTGAAATCAACCAACGTCTGCATGCTAGCACAATGATTCAATATCATCGAGCGCAATGAATTCCGAGAGGTCTACGCATCTCTCTCAAACCATCTTTGTGTAAAAATGATCCAAAATTCGTCGACAGATGGTATGGGATACTGAACAAGTGTTCCCTGGATCTTATACTACTGATAATCGAAGAACTATCCAACATCCTAGAAGATTTGAATACAGAAATCACTCAACTTAAAAATGAATTGGCTACAAAGATGTCTTCAGATGACCTATCTCAAACTCTCAATGATATCAATGAACAACTTGAGAAACACAAACAAGAAGTGAACGAGAGAAAAATTAGAAAGTTTCGACGTGACACGATCGATTATAAACTGGGGGAGGTTTACAATTGGGCAGAGATATACGCTCGGAGAAGACAGTTCAAACCAACGTCAAAAGCATCTGACACTGATACATCTCCAGCCTCCAGTGACTCCGACACTTCTCGTCGTAAACCGAGAAATTTCCCTCAAAAAGATCAACCCCAACCGCAAACAACTACAGACACTGAAATTCCAACAACTTCAACTTCCACCCCTTTACCTTCTGCGGTCCCTTTTTTAGGGGCAGGCCAAAAAGATCAAGGAGACCCAGGAGGGGCAAAAAAAGCAGCCCCACCATTGGACAAAAGAACCACAAGGAGTCAGCGGTAAATGACCGTGACAACTTGGTCATTAACATTTCCACAACTACCTTTAACGAATCACAACTACGCTTACTACAGAAGGGGTCATCTTTTGTTCCCACCTATTCCAGCAACCTTATGGAAGCAGAAGTAAGCCTCCACAAATTTATGCGGAAACTCAGACTTAGACATTTTTTTGACAACGTTCTCATTGAACCCATAACCAGAACAGAAAACACACTAAAAGGTCTTACATCCAAGAGTACCTTTGTAGCCCCAGTGAGTCACAAGATTCTTGATACCTTTGAGACTTTGGTTAAACAAGATCTTCAGTCGGTTTTCAAACATCGCAAACCCAGACATCCGAACATCACGACAAAGGACAAATCAATGCTCAAACAACTGGCTAATAATGTCGATATCATCTTCCTGGATGCTGACAAAGGCGGCGCACTCGTCGCCATGGATACCGTACATTACATCCGAAAACTTGATGAACATGTGCTAGACTCAAACACCTACTCCAAACTGGATCATAATCCTACATTGGCTATTTTGAAAACATTACAGAATTTGGTGGACAAAGCAGTCCTATCAGGCACCATCGGTGATATGGAAAGGAAATTCTTGATTTCCAGATTCCCTAGAAGTCCATCTCTACGTATGTTACCCAAGATACACAAGAATCTATTGGATCCTCCCATGCGGCCCATTGTTTCCACCAGAGGCTCGCTCCACGAACCAGTTGGCAAATATTTGGACAGGCACCTTCAACCTCTAGTGCAGGCTATGTCTACCTTTGTCAAAGACACCACGGATTTTTTAAACATTCTCCTGAATTTCAATACCCCGTGGGAAACTGACATGTATTTCTGCACTATAGATGTGACCTCCCTGTATACCTCAATCCCCCATGATATGGGATTAGAGGCTACGGAACACTTTCTTTTACAATCACAGACGCCTCACTATCTACAAGTTTTTTTAATGGAGCTTTTACACTTCACACTTTACCACAGTTATTTTTGTTACAACAATCAATTTTTCCTTCAACTAAATGGAACTTCCATGGGCAATTGTGCTGCCCCTTGTTATGCCAACCTGTTCATGCACAAATTTGAGTTGGACCACATTTTGCACTCCACACCTTGGGAGAATCATTTGTTACTGTTTGTTCGTTACATTGATGACATTTTTTTAATTTGGAGAGGTTCCAAGAGTATCTTGAGCGAGGCGATTGAGGATCTTAATACTATCAATGACAGATTGAAATTCACTTTCCAAATCAGCGAGACACATATATATTTTCTCGATGTTTCTATTTACATTGTCGACCAACACATTCAAACCACACTGTACAGGAAGAATACGGACAGAAACAACTTGTTACATTACCTCAGCTTCCATCAGCCATCACTCAAACGCCATTTACCATACTCGCAAATTCTCAGGATCAAACGAATCATCTCTGAGCTGAACCAGTTTACCCAGCAAACCATGGATATGGAACGACGCTTTGCTGAGCGAGGTTATCCATCACAAATTTTCGAAAAGGCCATTGAAAAATCGTTGAACAAACAAAGGAGATCATTATTGGACAACCAACCAACATCTTTGGAACCACATCCTAGACTAGTTATGGTCACTACATTCTCAACTGAAAGTTTCAACATACGAAAATCCATTCTCAGGCATTGGCCCTTGTTACGAATGGAGCATGACTTCAATCAGATTTTCTCAGACCAATCGCTGTTCGCCTATGAAAGGAGCAAGAATCTCAAGGATTTATTAAAACCTACACGCTCCCCACAGTGCATTTCTGAATACAAGGGCACCACACCCTGTCATAACTGTGGAAACTGCAATAACATCATTAAAGGCAATCACATACAGCACCCAACCAAGGGCCATAACATCAAACTTTTTGTTTCAGCAACTTGTGATTCCAAAAACGTCGTCTACATGTTGAAATGTCCATGCGGTCTTCCGCACATTGGCAAGACGGAAAGAAAGATGAAAATACGATTAAACGAACACAAAAGCAATATTCGCAATAACAATCTCAAATCCACAGTAGCAACACACTTTAATGAGCACAAACACAATGTTAGTCAACTACGCTTCCTTGTGTGTGAGACAGTCCCATTAAGAGAAGGATGTGATAACCGGAAATTTTTGATCCAAAGAGAAACTTCTTGGATATACAAAATGAACTCGATGGTGCCCTATGGTCTGAATGACCGCCTCGAACTCAGTTGCTTCATTTGACTTTGTATTGATGCCAACGTGAAAGTTTATACACCAATGTTGTTATTTAATTCTATCATTCTTTGACTCTTTCCTATTTTTTCCAACATTACTTGTTTTTTCAAGCTATTCCTTTTCGTGATTCTATCTGCCACTTAAGATTCTATCTCCCACCTAAGATTCTTGGATCATCATTGCTTTTAACCTTTTTCTTAACCTTTATTTCCTAACTTTCTTTTTTAACCTTTTTTTCCAACTTCTTTTTTTCCAACTTTATTGTTCTTAACATTCCTTCCATCCAACATATGACTTCTGACACTTTCAAGCCGCATTCAAATACAATCACCTTACTAATCTTTCATCATCAGCAATACTCTCGTTTTTCCTTTGATTTGTTATTCACCTGTTATATATTCGTTTACACTCGTCATTAAATACTATTTACAACTACTAATACATTTTGCTGTTCAAAGATGGCCACTATACCTTGAGTCCTCTTTTCCTGCTAACTACTTACTTCCCTATTTAATATGGCGACTCTCGCAACTAACGGTCTTCCGGATCGGCACATTTGCGTTATGCACGTTTAACCAACGAACCCAGGTAACTTTCCTTTCCAACTTTGGTGGTTGACCTTGTTCCATTTGCTATTACGATTACAGCGTTTGAGCACTTTCTCTATATGGTAAACCCACTTTAACATCATATATGTATAACTCCACACGCGGTGTTTTACATCATTGAATTTCACCCGTGCACTATTGTTTGTTCCATTCACCATTACGACTTCAGCGCCCGAGCACTCTTTCTATGCGTTGAACTTATTTTAGCATTATATACGCATAACTTCACACGCGGTGCTTTTTACCATCTAATTTCACTCGCTTTTTTACCATTAAACTTCACTCGTGTATCATTATTTAAGTTACCATCACCACGCTTCTTCGCCGTATTATTTATACCAGCGAACTTTAGCACTGTCACCTTTTCAGGACACACCTTCGGGTAACTCCTCACAATTGCGTGTCTTCATACTCCAATTACTTTTTCAATTTCCGATACCTTGGATGGGATATGTTATACAATCTTTTGTATGGTTTGTTAAATCTTATAATTTCCCAAGGGGGCAAGCCACATGATCTCCTATTTTTTGTTATAGGATTCCTCCTGACGAAGGGTTTTACCCGAAATGCATAGAGGATATCCGTTGGTACCGTTGTGATTCAACATATGAAGTCTATAATATGGCAAACATATTTTTCATCATGAATAAATGAACTTTTGATTCAATTTCTGTTTGAGAAGACTGGTAACTTCGTTACCCTATAGCGCTGTGCGCATAGAGGGACACCACCCCGGATGGGGCAGTGCAACTAACATTATCTACCGACCTTGGTTCAGGGGTCGCTCCTCTAGCAGCACGCCATTACCTGTTAAAGATTTAACGATACTTTGATAAACAATTGGTGTGCGTGATATCTCATCTCTAGATAAATGCATACACATAAGGGTATCAGCAAGGGTTTAACACTGTTTTAATCATTTCTATGTATTAATTACGATTTTGTGTTTCTTTGCTTAACGTTGACTATACTGGCCTACCAAAAGATGGCCGCCGACTGCAACCTAACTAGAGTACATTACTTCATCATTTGAACAATGGAGAAAGGCGCCCGCACTGACCTCGTTCGTGTCCCTTGTGTGACCTGTCAGACCATGCCCATGAAGACTACCCTGGGCGAGGTGCCATTGCCCCTGAACGTGAAGCAAATGTTGCTACTGGAAATATGAACTGTCGAACCCAACCTGTTTCCAACGAACTGATACATTTAGGACTATGGATTAGTCTTTCCCATACATTTGCTTTGAGACTTCTTCCACATGGAAAAATTTGAAAATGTTTCCTAATGTATTGAGATGTATTTGAATTCAGCCAATCGTTGGCCTGGGAAATGAGAAAATGTAACTTTAATATGTAAATTTTAATTTAAATATTAGTAGACTGGAGAGGGAAGAGGCTACTCTCTTCGCTAGAAGCTACTGACGGAGAATCAATGATCAGAGATCCCTATGCTGACAGAGAGGACGGTGACTCTATATGATAGAAAACTCTAACGAACTTATTGAGGACCAGTTCTGACTTAGAGAACGACATTTAGACAGAATAGGTAAATATGACAAAAGATAATATTGCATTATTAAGATTTAACCTGCATTTAAATTAGATAAAAGAAAATCATTATTTGAATTACTGTGTCGGGTGATTATTTCATTGAAATGTTTATTGATTGGTTTGAGAGTTAAAGTGTCATTAAACTAAATAACAACTAAATGATTCAATCAACCTCTTGATGGAGGAATTAGTAGGGTCATTCAGGAGAAGTGGTTTTCCTCTATCAAAAAGAACAGTTGTGGTTGGGATTTGATGTCCCTTTGTAGGCACGGATAGTTTGAGAGAATGAATGTTGGTGTTATGGGCCCCACCAGCGTATGATGTGTGTATGTACGTGTGACTGAGAAATCATTCTGTCCGCGGAAGCAGGGGGAAGTTTAGTTATCCGAACTGCACCAGGGACCTCACCATTACAAGGGCCCACAGAGTACCATCCCAGCCTTTTCCAAATTCCAAGTTACCTCGGACAATCTTGGTGAACTTTGCTGACTATCATATAAAAGATCAAATACTCAATAAAGCTATCCAAGCGAAGACATTTTCGAGCAAAGAAGGACTTAGTTGCCGTATTTTCTCCACATGTCCACAGCAGCGGCATGTCGGCGAAGGGAGTTTGTGAAACTGTTGTATTTGTTTAAAGCTCAGGGCGCACAGGCCAAAATTGCACAGCAGTCAAAACTAAGAGTTCTGGTAAAAGGAAAATTCTGCGTTTGCCAATGTTGATGAAGCCCAGCAACTTTTACAAGAAATATCTACGGTGTCATAGATCAATCTTGGAAAGGGTGGAAAATCGGTTTTTGATGTCGGGGAGGGTCAGATCACCTAGGGTGCAATTTCATGGCACCCAAAAGGGAGTATCACCCAAGGGGTGAGGGGAGGGGTAGGGTGGGCAGTTCCTCTTCCTCTGGGGGGGTGGATTTGGATACCGGGAGGGCCATAGGGGGTGTGTGGGCACTGGGCGAGGGTGGTGGAGCAAATAAACAAAAAGAGGCAGAGTTACGGAATGCAATATTTTGGAAGGAAATATATTTTTGTTTTTGTTTCTGATTTAAGTAATAGCCATAGCAATGGGTTATAGACTTGCATTATTTCAATGAATGTTAATGGCATTCCTAACAAGCAAAAGTAATGGGGGATTAATAAGATGGCTGGCGTCATTTTCACCACAAATTTTGTTTTTACAGGAAACTCATCTTAAGACTAATGCACCAAAATGGTATATTCCTTAAGCTTTTTCTGGGGCCTATTTTGCATCTGCGCAGGCATCAATAAGGGGGGTGGCCATTTATTTTGGATGTGGCATAATTTGGCAAATTATCCAGATCCAGAGAGATCCATATGGCAGATAGATATGGGTTATAGTAAGGGTGAATGAAAATATCCTAAATTTCGTGAATTATTATGCACCAGTTGTAGATGACCCTGTAGCTCTCAGAAGGATTAATGATATAGTTCGACCACCAGTGGGTCCAATAATTTTAGGTGGTGATTTTAATTTTGTCCAAGATTTAGTAATGGATATATATAATAAAGCTAAGAAACAGCTGAAGCCAAGGACCAAAAAAGTGATAGACGCAATGAAACAAGATTACCAACTAGTTGATCCTTGGCGTAAGATTCATAGTGAAGCAATGCAGTATACTTATTATTCTTGCCAATACCAGTCTGCTTCCCGTATCGCTTTTGTTTTTTTTTGTTGAAAAATTTTATTATGCAGAGAAAAGGTTACAAGCACGGGCCTACAACCGCCAGGGCCGGCCGCTAGTAGTTAAAGTGATCAAGCAGTTCAAAAACAATGACTGGCCCACAGGGGCTCCGCTATATTACAGAAGATCAGACTGCACATAAGGGAAGTCAGGATACACACTTTTAACATAAATAACAACAAAAAATAAAGAAAAACAAAAAGCAAGGCGAAACGACATGAAATGGGCGTCGAACCACAGCCGGGGGACTCCACACCCGACCACCCGAGGGCGGTCAATAAAAGGAGGCCTAAGAGGGAGGTGGGGCCACGGGAGAACCAAATCTGTACTCAGATGTACGAGATAAGCAAGGAACCCTCAAGGATCAGGGGGACGAGTCAACCTCAGACGTATCCACCAGGGGGGGAGCACAGATAGACCCGCGATACACATTCCACTGCCCCCAGATTCTACCCCATGCCCCCGGTTTACCACGAGCCACACACACAGTTTTCTCCCTGAACATGCACCAGTCCATGTTCTCCTTCCATATGGACACGGTGGGAGGCCGTTGGGAACCCCAAAGCTGCGCTATATCTCTCTTTGCGATCATGTTCACCAAGGCCGCCCACCGAGCCTGGGCCGCATTATAGTCATTGGGCTCCCATACATTCAGAACGCAGCGACGCACCTCCGGCAGCAGAGCGACCCCAGTGACTCGTCTCATAACATCATGCACCTGGCGCCAATATTCCGCCACCTCGCGGCACTCCCATAGGATGTGGAGAAAGGTGGCACTGAGCCCGCAGCCACGCTTACAGAGCCCGTCGTCAGAAAACCCCATCGAGACCAAGCGGGGGCCCGTCACATAAACACGATGGAGAATCCCGTATCGCTTTTGTGTTAATTTCCCGCTCTTTAATATGTTTGAATGCTGAGATATGGGCTAACTCCTTTTCAGACCACTCTCTGGTGAAGGTTGAAATCGATCTAGAGTTAGGACGAAGGGAAAAATCCAGGTGGCAGATGGATAGACTTCTGTTAACCAACCCACAATGGATTAGTAGTATCCGAGAATGGATCAAGGAGTTTTTTCAGGTCAATAAGGGTGCTGCTAGGCTTTTTTCAATCTGGGGGACTTTTGAGGCCTCTATACGAGGACAAATGATCGCCTTCATGTCAGAGCAAACAAGAGCGAGTAAGAGCAGAATATCAGAACTCCAGCAAGCTGTCAATGCTGCCTTGTTAAGAGAAAATAGCTCCGATGGGGGAGGTCATTGAGTGGGGGAGCAACTAACTAAGGCAAAGCAGGAACTGAGGGAGTTTTTTAGTGTGGAAGAGATATGTAGCTCGCAATCATACCAGCAGAGGGTTTATGAGGAAAGCCAGATGGTAGGAAAATTGCTGGTATGGTCTACCAGAGTAAAACAAGAAGCGGTGGTAATCGATGAAGTGGTGGTACCTGGGACACAGATTTTAGCATCGGAAAAAGATGCAATTGCCAAACCTTTTTTAGATCATTATAATGAATTATATACAACTGATTACCAGATATCAAATCTAGCACTTCAACATTATTTCCAGGGTTTAACACTTCCTCAGATTCTTAGCGAGCATAAAGAAGCATTAATGACTGATATTTCAGCTGTTGAAATTTCTAAAGTCTTGACCTCAATGACAGGAGGTAAGGCCTGTGGAAATGATGGCCCTCCGACTGAATTTTACAAGGCGTTCTCGGAAGATCTAGTACCATTTCTGCTGGAGCTTTTTAACTATGTTAAGGCCGGAGGTGATGTTCCAGCAGCCTTCAAAGAATCCTCGATAGTTACTTTTGTTAAGAAAGGAAAGAACCTGAGAGACGTTAGCTCATACAGGCCAATCATTTTGTTAAATTCAGACTATAAGATCCTGATGAAAATTTGGGCTAATCGATTCAATCCAGTAGCCCAGTATGCGATACATTCAGATCAAACTGGATTTACAGCTGCAAGGTCAATGTCGTCTAATACTGGTTATCTAGTCCAAGCGATTGACTTTTTGTAATACGAATCAAACACCTGTCTTGATAATGATGGTCGACGCAGAGAAGGCGTTTGACTTGGTAAACTGGGGTGCTCTATTTTTTGGTCTCGGAAGGTTTGGTTTTCCTCCCCAGACCATAGCCAAGCTTCAGAATATATATCAAGGGGCCCAGGCACAGGTTAGGATAAACTCTAACCTGGCAGGTACAATAGATATAAGATAGGGAACCTGTCAGGGGTGCCCCCTGTCTCCAGTATTGTTTACTTTTTTATTGAACCCTTGGCGGTTAGGATTCGAGATAATATAAAAATAAAAACTCCAATAGGGGAATGACTAAACTAAAATTATTTGCAGACAATGTTATACTGTACCTGGAACCATTAAGGCAAAATATTGAATCAATTTTAAGAGAATTGGCTGAGTTTGAGGCAATCGGAGGTTACAAAATTAAACATAAAAAAGTCCTGGCCCTAAATGTCTCTAACAACTTTCTCCCAGATAATTTAAAACAACAAGCTCTTTCTCTTGAGCTGATCCGATATCTGGGGATATATGTTTCAAATCAATTTGCGGATTTATTTAGGTTAAATTATGAAGCCATGCTGAAAAAAATTAAAGATTTACTTTGATAAATAGATACTCCATCCCCTTACCTTGATTGGCTGTATAGCATTCATAAAGATGTCGATATTACCATTATTAATCTTTTTGTTTTCTAATATTCTGATTAAAATCAATACAGAATATTTTAAAGAATTGGAAAAAAATCTTTCGTCAATTCATCTGGAATAAAAAAGCGTCAAGGGTAAAACTATCTATACTCCAACTTGATATTAGCTGGGGTGGGCTGGCACTTCCTCATATTCGTACCTAGTATAAAGCAGCATTTTTGGACATAATTGCTCGATTAATTGATAGTAAGGGATCCTGGGATTGCTTTTTCCTGAATCAGATGGTTCAGGAAGCGGGATCACAGCTTCCTGTTTTTATAAAAAAATCAAAACCTCCAAAGAAAACAAGATATAAGACGCTGCAGGTGTTTAACAGTAGACTCCTGAAATTGTACTCTTTAAAGGCTCACTCCTCAGGATATGAATATCTTTGCCTTATAGAATGTAAAAGTTTGGGCCTTCATATTCAGAATAGTTATGTAAAACTCTTGGAAACAAAGGGATTCAAGGAATTAGTCCACTTCTTAATTGGTGGGAGATGTATTGATTGAGAGGAGGTTCAAGCTAGATGTGGAAATCAGAGTAGGTTCCTTTTTTTTAGCTACCTACAGATTAGACTATTAGTAAACAAATATCTTCTTCCAGCCAATGCAGATACCCCTCCGGTTTCAGCCGCTCTGTTTAGAACTAAGTTGCAAGGTACAGGGAATTGGTATCGATTATTCCGAAATCAAGGGGGGTCCCTAATGGTTACCAATTTTCTTGAAAAGATAAAACAAGAAACACTTTACCCACTTTCCGATGGGGAGTGGCAAATCATCTCACAACATGGTAGTAAAGCATTGAGAGCGGCAAACTTTAAAAGAATGGCATTTCTGTCTCATTGGTTGGCTTACTACACCCCTAAAGCACTCCATAAGACGTATCCTGAGGTGGAGAATAAATGTTTCCAATGTCAACAGATGGGAGACTGTTGCTGGCTACATGTCTGTTTTATATGTCCAAAGTTGAGCCAGTTCTGGGAGAAAATTTATGTTGAACTTAGCCATGCTCTTTTGAGTAGGGTAGAAGCCAAGCCAGAGTTAGCACTTTTCAGTTTATTAAAACAAAATCATACTCAGTTACTAACTAGAGGGGGGAAATATTTGTATCAATTTCTTCCTTGGTGACACGTTTGTTGATCCTCCAGAACTGGAAAACAACCATAGTACCGACCTCTTTAGAATGGTTTAAGAAAATGAGCTGAGTGAAAAAAATTAGAAAAAGCTTATGCAAAAAGGGTGGGAGCTACTAAAAGATCTATCTCAATATGGAAGTATTTGGATCAGATGGAAAAGGATCTCCAAGGGTAAACTCATCTAAATGATTTTATAGCAATTCATGTATGCATTTGCACTTCGTTAAAGTACAGGATAGAAGCGAAGTCAATGTTATAGACGAATGTACTGGAAAGTATATCTGGAAAATATACTGGAGAGGATGTTTGGAAAAATCGGCACTTTAGCACCTGCACTTTTTTATCTAAGACATAGTTTTTGACAATGTAATATGTCTGCTGTGAGAGCATTTTCTAATGGAAATGATTGTACAAGTATCAATTTGGTTATCTGTATTAGTATTCCTTTTTAATACTCCTTCTATGTTTTGTCCTTTTTACTGTGCTCAATAAAAAAATATAAAAAAAGAAAAAAAGAGCTTCTGTTGCTCATATTCTTTTTCTTTAGTTTAAAATCTGTTGTGGAGTTTTATTGTATTTTGTGGGACTTTTTCAACTTCTTTTCACTGCTTCAATACTTTACACATTGTCTTTGATTTACTCCTGGCTGTTTTGCATCACGTTGTTAGAGATTACGCCCATGTTTATTTCATTTAATTTATGTGACATCTGGCATGTGGTGACCTTATCCTTTGAGGTTGTCCACTTGTTCACTCCAAATAATAGTTCGCTTTCCTGCAAGTATGCAGAAACTTCACCCCACTTGGGTATAACACCCACAGAAGCTTGTGGATGGTGGGTTATTGCAATGCTGATTTCCGGGTCCTTCATCACAGGTTTATGTAAAGCAAAATGACTGCCTGTGTTGGAAATATGGTTGGGAAAATTGAAGAAAGTTTAATTTACTGGAGAATATATATTTATGAGACTCAAAGCATAAAACAAGTTTGAAAAAGTTTGGCGGCGTTTCGCAATCTATAATCGAAATAAAGAAAAGAAAAACATAAATAGGTCTTTAATTACTAATGAAATATTATCTTAGATGATTGATGATTATCAATTTGAGAAGCCTATTTAATTAATCTATATGTAACACTAAATACATTTTAATTTGCATATCTGTCTTTCTTTTTTCTTTGTGTCCTTTCTAGAAAGCCTAGTATTAAAAAAAGAGTAACCATGATACACAGAGAGAATATGTGCATACTTCTATGATTCACTGGAACCCCTAAATACGTATGCAATTGACTGCAAACCTTGCATGAGGGCCTTTGTGTACGTCCTTTTCACTGATCCTGCTGTTATTCTGCCTCAAGACTGCAGTCACCGAAACTGCCTTAAACACCTCAGAAAGAGAAACTAGGCCGCTGCCAGGAAAGACTGAACTCAGGTTCCAAAGAACTGTATGTGAGCTCCGCTTGGAAAACTGATTGAAAAATACTGTTTGACCACGAGTGCTTTAATCCTGCACTGAACTTAACTATAGCATTTTGGCTACCACTGTTGTAACGGTAGCCATGCTGCAAGTGTGCTTAGAGAGTAACAGCATAGAATTACTTACATGGTAATCTAATGCTTACCAGAGTATAACACTTTCAGAATTTATGTAGCATAATTCTTCACTGTACATTAAGTTTAATCCTGTTATGTTATGCTATGTTATGTTATGTTATGCTATGTTATGTTATGTTATGTTATGCAGATCTGTAGAGTGCACTATCACCTGGAATGGTATGAATTCCGTTGTAAAGTCTGACCTATTGTTCCCACTTTTTAGGTATATACAGACACACATAGTTATATTCATGTGAATATATTTGCTAAACTTAGATTGAATTAACTTCCACTCCTAGACCTGTGCTGAAATTTGAGAGGTGAACCTCAGAAAATATGTGTATTCCATTGCCATTTGCACTCCACTAAAATGTATTTTCACACATAGTGTTTTTTTGTTCTTTCAATCCTTGCAACAGTAAATAACTGTTAAATGAAAAAGAGATCAGCAGCATCTGAATTTAAAAATATCTACAGAAATCTGTTTAGTTGTATTGAACGAAGGAATGATTTCTTTGCTATGGAAGCTGGAAAACAGAAAGATATTATCTTTCTTTTTACTATTAGACAATAACAGACACATTCTATACAATACATATATATATTCTCTTTTATGAGAGAGAAAACTAATCATTTTGTGTTGTAGTGTTTAGTTTAAAATACAAAGGTGATAAAAAGAAAATAATGAGGATATAGTTACAAATGAAAAGAAAAGGGCGAGATCTATACTGGTGACAAGGTATTTGGGAGGACCAACTAACATGCTAAAACAAGCATTAGCAAAGCCAATAGGTTTTGCCTATTTAACCATGCTTTACAACATTACTGAATCTGTGCAGCATTGCCAAATAAGAGACAAAAACCTATTGCATCATTTTGGAGATGTGCACACCATACACGCATGTGCGTACAAAATGACATTTCTTTCTTTTTATTTGCCGATCTAACTTGGATCAGCAAATAAAACAAAGAAATTGCAAACATGGTTTTTTTGGGGAAAGCTGGTGTGGAGAAGCAACGCAGGTGGGGGACTTGAAAGCAACCCAGAGGCAAAGCAGGCAGGGGGAAACAATACAGGTGGGGGCACAGAAGCAACTCAGGGGGGAAGTGGGGGTTGAAGCAGCACGTGGACCAGAAGCAAAAGGGAGGGTGTGGGTTGGGGGTAGCAATGCAGAGAGCGTGTGGAGAGCAAATAGACAAGATGAAGAGCAATGCACAGAATGTGGGAGAAAAGCAAACAGGTGAGAGAGAGAGAAAAGTCAAGCGGGGAGGGGAGAAGCACACAGACAAAAAAGCAATGCTGGTGGGAAGAGCACGTGGGGGGAAATCATATCACAGAGGGGTTAGGCAAAGACCACATGGGCAAGAGAGAGCAGTGTAATGAGGGGACGGGAGCACAGCTTGAAAACACATGCACCTGGACACCGAGCATTGCCTCTGACCTCCAGTTCCTGCTTATTCCAGACTGATCTAGTGACACTACAGTGGACTGGGTTTTCCCACTGGGATTTTACCGACTGGGTTTTCTCACTCACTATTCTTCCCACCAACTGAAGCCCCACCCACACCAGGACCTACTTAATGCAGGCCACAGTACGATTGCGCAGTGGACGTGAGCAACGGGTGTGCCCAGCGCCATGACCCCTGGCCCTCCCATCCCCGAAGATACACAATCACTGAGCTCGACACCCTCAACCCCAGACCCTGTAACAAACACTGCCACCGTGCCGACCCACCCTTCACAGTAGGATGATTCACCTGCACCAAATGGCACTTCACCTGTCACTGCACACACACCAGCCCACCAACCAGCCCCACCCCAAACACACCACTGACACCACCTGAGCAAAAACACCAACTCACATGCACCCTGCTCAACACACGCTCACTATGCAAGCATTTCAGTGAATTATGGGAGCTTATTGCCACCCTCGGACCCCACATCATCTTCCTCACTAAGACCTGGCACAACCCCACATCCTTCCCAGACATTGCCACAGCAATCCCCGAAGGATATAAAATCACTCACCAGGACTGCACCAACAAGCCTGGAGTAGGAACTGCTATCATCCACAAGGAGACTATACAATGTACCACCACCACCGACAACAGGGAAATGGCCTTTACAACACGGGCAGTGCCCCACATGCCATTTCCCTACAAGTGCAACCACACCTGCCTTAACCACACATATGCCTTAACCACGCATAGGCATGATTAAGGCAGTGCGTGGTCTAGATGTCTCGATGGGCAAGAGTAGGAACAGGAGGCGTCGGGACAGAAAGCTCGATGCAGACACATAAGATGTGTTGGGGCCAGGCTTGGGGGTGGCAGGTAGATTTAGGGGAGGGGTCGTTTTTTGGACTCGGGGGGTCGGGTTGTTTATAGGGCAGGGGCCAGAGTTTTAGGGCTTAGGGCAGGGGGATCAGGGAAGTTTTAAGTTTTAGGGATGGGGTAGTTTTTCGGGCCCTGGTGGGGTCGGTTGTTTACAGGGCAGGGGCCAGGGTTTTAGGGCTCAGGTCAAGGGGGGAAGGGTATTTTTAGGTTTTAGGAGTGTGGTAGTTTTTAGGACTCAGGGGGGTTGAGTTGTTTATAGGGCAGGGGCCAGGGTTTTAGGGCTCAGGGCAGAGGGGCTTGGATGTGATCTTTACCACACATCAGTTTACCAATCATGCCTTTACCATGAAACTTCATGGTAAAGGCATGCATAGTAAAGGAATGAATTGTTCAGACACATTAATTGTTCAGACTTCGTTGTAGAGGCAGGCACAATTTAGCCATGTGTGCCTCTGCCATACAACCCCTACAACCCCCACCACTCTCCTGAATCATCTCAATTTCACGCTCCACACGGACGACAAGACAACCATCAGAGGCAACCTCGCATACCGACCCACAGGCCTGCGCTCCAGTTTCTGCAACACCAATGCAGACTCCATTTTTCTCCTAGTCTTAGTCTCCAAGGACTACATCTTCCTCAGTGACATAATTTTCTACACTGACGAACCCAATGACAAAAACACTGCACACCTCCTAAACAGAATGTGCAGCCTCAGATTAACCAAGATTGTTCACGACCCTACATACACCGCAGGACGCGCACTGGACCTAATTGTCAACTCCAGCAACGGTGTCAAATACAGCCATGTCACTGATCACTCCATTATCCACTTCAGCATCTCCAGCTCCCGCATCCCACCCTCAAGATGACCAACAACCCCCACCGGAGGTGGAAAACAAATCTCTGAGACCAGGTGGGTGAATGTCCTCAACACTTCCAACCCTGCTACGGCCACCAACCTTGTACAGGGAGTGAAAAACTTCAACGCCTGAATCACCAATCGTGCAGACAGCATCGTCCCCAACCAGAGCAACATCCAGAGAAAATCCTCCAAAAGGCCTGCTGGTACACCCAAGAACTCAGAACAGCAAAACGGGACAGCAAACAGTTGGAGAGGAGATGGCATGCCAGCAAGGACACTGCCGGCAGGGCAGCCTTCAAGACGTCCCCCAACCACTCCTGCTGAGGGCAATAAAGAAGACAGCCTTGTGGCATGCATCGAAACCAGCGCCAACAACATCAAGGAACTTTTCAACATCATTAAAGAATTCTCCAACCCGACTGTCAGCGAAAACAACATCATACCCTCACAGGAACTTCCACAACAAGATCACAACCATATACAGAAACGTTGAACCCTAACCCACACCTACAGACTTCCTCATAAGATATGCCACCACCATAACTGACAAGAACCACACACTGACCACCTGGAACATCCTTTTCCACCCAGGACACCACCTCCACAATGAATTCCATCCACCCGGGAACTCTCACAGACCCATTCCCGCACCACTTCTTCAACCTCAGAAACCAAAGGATTGGCCAGTAACTCACCACCCTACTCAACACCTCTTTCACCACTGCAAGATTTTCCGATGCCTGAAACACACCAAAGTCGGATCACTACTCAAAAAACCCTCTGCCGACCCCAGAAAACTCAAAACTACAGACGGATCTCCCTGCTCCCATTTCCAAAGAAGGTTCTGGAAAAGATTGTCAACAATCAACTCATGGCACACTCGGCGCAGAACCAGCTGCTCAACGCCTCCCAATCCGGCTTCTGCAGTAAGCACAGTTCCGAAACTGCTCTGAGTGCAGTCACTGATAACATCCGATCCCTCCTCGACTGAGGAGAAGCAGCAGCATTGATCCTCCTTGACCTCTCGGCAGCCTTCAACATCGTATCCCTCTACATGAAAGACTCCACCACATCTGCATCCAAGGGGACACGCTCAGATGCACACCTGCTTCCTCACCGTAAGAACCCAGAGGATCCACCTCCTACCTTTCACCTCTGAACCCGAGGAGATCAATCACAATTTTCTCAGGGTTCATTCCCCAGGCCCATGCTCTTCAACGCATATATGACCCTGCTATCCAACATCTTCAGATCCATGGTCTCAACATAATTTCCTATGCAGACGGCACCCAACTCATCCTCTCACTCACCAACGACCCCACCACCACCAGAACCAACTTCCACAGTGTCAGGAAGGTACTGAACCGAAGGAGGGAGAGCCAGAACTAGAAGGAAGAGACAGTACTCCACCTTATATCTCCCCCTCCTTTATTTACAGCCCGTATGGAGCGGAGCGGTTGCAGACGTACCTGTCACTGTATCGGAAGCCCCAAGTAAAGACTGCAGGCCCTTTAAGACGGACGTTGCTGCCACCCACGTGGGGGTCACGTGAGTGGGGTGGAAGCCTCTTACCAGGAAGAGGAAGAAGGTAGAGGGGCGCGCGAAGCGGAGCAGGAGACGCTGGTCGGGCGAAGGAGCGGCAGAGAGGCGGCATCCAGGGGAGGCGTATTCCTGACATGGAGCACCGAGGACGACAAGGAAAAGACGAGCATCGGGCCGACGAAAGCAAGCAATGACTACCCGTCACAGAAACCAGCCGAAAACTTCCGCCATGGCCTCGCAGGGTCGTGGCTCTCACAGGTGCGTGGGCGCTGGAGTGTATACTGGAGAAAGGGAGGGGGACTCGAGAGAGACGGGGCAGGCAGCGAGGAAACGCACTGAGGGGAAGCAATATTCTGAGGCGACTTCCTCATTTCTTTTCTTTTGGTTGCCCACTTCCCGGTCACGTCTTCTTCCCCTTCCCTTGTCTACATTTCTTTTGGGGCTCCACAGATTTCTATGGCATAGTAAAGCAAACACCCTTGGTTTTGGTTGCGGTGGTCCCACACGCCCCTCTCTATAACGTGATATAAATAAATGTCCAGAACACGTACCTGAGCCTTCTCTTCTCTCGGAGGGAAACCGTTGGCCAGGAGGATAGTCACCAGGGAAAGCTTCACGGAAGACCCTGAAACAAAGAAGAGGAGGAATTAAGAGAAACCTTTCTTAAACCCCAAAAACTTTTTATTTTATTTTGCTCAAGCCCCATTTAGAAATAAAATAGATAGAACCTTCAGACGCCTACTGTATAAGTTATTTTTGGGCCTCCACAAAATCCTTCCACATAATCACGAAATTTCACACACAGGTGCATGACAAATGTCACCAATTGGATGAAGAACAAATTCCTACAGCTGAACCAAGACAAGACGGAAGTACTGATCTTTGGCAGCAGCAGCAACACATGGAAGAACTCCTGGTGGCCATCAGGCCAAGGACCACCCCCAGTCCCACCGACCACACCAAAAACCTCAGAATCATCAATGACAGCAAGCTCACAATGAAATCACAGATTAACACTGTCTCCTAATCCTGCTTCCTCACTCTGCAAATGCTACATAAAATGTTCAAGTGGCTACCCCTACACACCAGATGCACTGTGACACAGGCCCTCATCACTAACCAGCTGGACTACAGCAAAGCCCTATACGTAGGATTCGCCGAACACCTCCTACAGAGACTTCAGACCATTTAGAACACTGCAGCTAGACTCATCTTTGGTCTTTCCCGATGAGCCCACATCACACCCTACATCAGGCAACTCCCCTGGCTCCCCATACTGAACAGATACCAATTCAAGCTGCTGACCCACGCACACAAGGCTGTACACAACCGAGGTCCACCATACATTAACCACCACCTGAACTTGCACAAACCATTGAGAAGACTATGCTCAGACTCTCTTTTACTTGACCATACTCCCCACATCTATCAAAGCAGAAGTGGAGGATACTCCTTCTCTATCATCACAACAAAGACCTGGAACAGCTTCCCACATACCTCCAGACCACCACTTCACTTCTGGAATTCTGAATGGCCCTCAAGATCTGATTGTTCGAATAAGCCTCCGTGACATGCAAGCGCCTGGATTCCCTATAGGGTGATTAGCCGTACTGTATAAATCTTGATTGATTGATTGACCTCTGTGGAATGCTCACACAAAAAGTAGTACCTTTAAAAGCAAGCAGGCCACAGTAATGTAGCCATGCTCCGGGGAAGGTACAGATACAAGAAAAGGAAGGAAAGCCAAACATGCTAGCAAATAATGAGCAAGCAAATTAGAGTGAAAATGAAGCCAACCAATAGTAAGTGAGTGTGAGCTCTAATCCCAGTGAAAGTTAACAATACATAGTAGGCAAGACATAAAATAAGTGAAACAATGCATAGGTTGCTCAAAATAAACATATTGCTGTGCCACTAGCATTTAAGAGGCACAATGTCGATGGGACATGTAGAATATGATACCTGTAGTGAACAAAGTCGCACTAAAGTAAAATATGTCTTGCTATTGTGAATTGAATTGAAATAAGCTTTATTTCGATAAAACATATCTTAAAAAGCACATACAAATGTAACATACAAAGTGAGCACAAACCGTAAAAAATGCGGTAACAATCATGCAACCCAAGATATGCAGGAAAAGTTTAAAAAGTACATATAGACATAATAAATAAGACAATATAAAAGGGGAATATATACAGAGGGGAGAATCAATCATCCAGCTTAACTAAGCTTAACTAAGGGCTACAAGGGCTTTAGTTCTTAACAGCCAGGACCACCTCAAGAATTTCGACAGAGCACAGACATGGAGAGGTCGAGCATCTGATTTCAGAATGCGCAGGGCTATGCGGTGGTCACGTGTTCCCAGAGTTTTGCATAGGGGATTAAGCCAATAAGATCTTGGGATTTTGTATTTCGGGCATGCGAATAAAACATGTGCAATTGATTCAATTATGGACTCACAAAAAGGGCAGTATGGTGATGTGTGGGAGGGTGGTTTCCAGCGTGCAGTCAGCTCACGAACCGGGAGAGTGCCAATCCTAAACTTAAGATAGAGGGATCGGTCATACGGCTTTTGAATTATATCGAGGTAAGGCTCGTAGCAAACGACATCTTTAATCATGAGGAATTCAATAGTTCTACTGCCACCAAGAGAGCTAGAATTTCTTTTTGCAATGACCCAACTCCAGTAAAGTTTCTTGAGCTCTGCTTTTATCCCATGCATCTCTAAGGCCAAGATCAAGAAGTAGAGCTTTGACATCTTTCAACCATTTAATTTTATGCCAAGAAGGGATGGATAATATATCAGATAAACCCTCCGCGTATTTAGCTAACTCAGGGGTCCGCCAAATCCGGGCCCATAGGAGTAGGGGGCGTACTTTTGCCAGGTCTTTCATTGAATGGCACCCTAGGTCCATTAGTAACGGAACTAGAGGGGTGCTCTGCGGAAGTGCCAACAGTTCTTTATAAAAGCTAGATTCAGACTTGGCAAGCTCGTCAATGTTAGTTAGGCCCCATAGTTCGGCACCATAAAGTGCCGAGCTCACACCTTTTGCTTTATATATGTCCAAAGCTGGAGCTATTGGCCGGGACATGGAGGATCGATGCTCCCTGAGGAGGGCGCCCGTAACCCTCTTGTGGGTTAGTAACATTTTTCGTAAATGGGATGACCAGGATTTAGTGTCTGTAATGCGAATACCCAAGTAATCGAATTCTTTTACCCGCTCAAGAGTAACCGAATTCAAAACTGGGGACCGCCCTAACTTTCTAGGTGGATTTAAGATTAGGTACTTGGTTTTGGTAGTGTTTATAATGAGGCCTCTAGCACTACAGAAAGCTTGAAAGCTATCAAGCAGGATTTGTAATCCCTTTGGTGATTTGGATAGCAGGAGAGTGTCATCCGCGAACAGGAGAGTTGGAATACGGTCGCCCGCCAGGGATGGTGCATCAGAAGGGACTTTTTTCAGATGATCCACTACACCATTCACATAAAGTGAAAATAGGGTAGGGGCAAGAACACATCCCTGGCGGACGCCCCTGTTCACTGGGATTCTCTCCGTTTTCTGGCCCTGAGGCCCCCATCGCACTTGGGCATAATTTCCATCATGTAATTTCATTAGTAAGGCCAACAAGTAAGGAGGAATATTCATGTTGGCCAAAACACGCCACAAAGTATCGCGGGGGACAAGGTCGAAAGCTGTTTTCAGGTCGATAAAGGCAAGATAGAGACTACCCTTTCCAAGAAATACGACCTTCCAATAAAGGAGAAACAGTCTAAAGGCCTGCTCTATGGTGCCTGTCCCGACCCTAAAGCCTGCTTGGTAGTCTGAGAGGATATTGTTGTCATTTGCCCAAGATAAAATCCTCTCCAAAATCACTTTCCCAGTCACCTTCTGAGATGAATCAATAAGACTGATCGGGCGATAATTCGCTGGATCGTCTCTGGCTCCCTTTTTAAATATGGGAACAACCTCCGCCCCCTTCCAAGACTCGGGGACCGGGGCACCATTATCGATGGCATTGATTAAGGTAGAAAGAAGCTTCCCCCATCTAGATGGGTCAAGTTTTAAAACATCGCCAGGAATGCCGTCTGGGCCAGCTGCCTTCAGGGGAACAATAGACTTAATGGCAAAGACTACTTCCTTTTCAGTGAAGGAGTAATGTTCGAAGCTTTCACAAGGGGGGGGACGTCTTCAATAGAGGGTGTCCCCAAATCTTCTGACCGGGAAGAATAGAGTTTAGAGAAATGTTCGAATCAGGCCATGCTCGTGATGTTACATGTTAAAAGTACATGGGCTGGTCTGGTTTTGGATCTAATTATTTCCCAGAAGGAGCCAGAATCTCGTTTGAGAGAAGCCTCTCTTAGTGTCTGCCAATACTGTTCTTCCCAGAGTTTTTTGGCATTAGAGACAGTAATCTTATAGTCCTTCCTAGCCAACTGGATCTTGGATGTGAACCTAGTTTTAATGGCCGCAATTAGGGCAGATTTTTTCTTCCTGCAAATTGGTGTATACCACCCATCGGTGGGGGTGCGTTTGGTCACACCGCTTGGTGGGCCACCTTTACCCTCTATACGGAATAAATTACCCAGCTTGCTTATAGTATCTTGAAAGACCAAAGAAGCCTTATCAAAGGGAGTCTCGTGGGTACTTCGTAAGGCCAGATCAACTTGCACTTCCTGCAGTATTGATCTTATCAGATCAACTTTTACATCATCTAGGCTCACGTTACGCCATTTAAGGCGTCTCTCGCAGTTGGCGGGACATACCTCATGGGTTTGCATAGTGCTAATTACTGGAAAGGGCAGAACCCCACGTATATCTTCCCATAGTGATTTTATACTGAGAGATAGCTGATTGTGGTCGCTATCGTATGAGGGGATTATTTCCATATCTACCTCATATGCCCAGAGATTAAGATCAAGAAGTATGTAGTCGATCCGAGATGTATGATTGGTCCTATTGTAAGTGTGCGTACCTTGAAGGTCAGAAGGTGTTCTGCCATTTGTAGCCCTTAATCCAAACTCGAGAGTCATAGTATTTAAAAATATGGCTGTTTTCATCCATCTCTTTATAGGAGTTAAGGATAGCAATGGGATGCCTCTTTTGAAGTCATCCTCAAAAAGATCGGGAAGATCCAATGAGGCAAGAGGCTCAGAGGAACAGTTGAAGTCGCCTGCTATTAGTATATGGGATGTATGGTGGGACTTGCGCAATTCACCCTCAAGGAGTGGAAATACAGGGGATAATGCACCACCGCCAAGACCCCTGGCGTAGACGTTATAGATCACAAGAGACTTCCTTCCATGGGAACCCTTTAAAGTAAGTTTTAGAATGTCAGGGGAAACAGTACAAACCTGCCTTACAGAGCACCCAATGGAGATGTTAACCCAAATCAGGAGACCGCCCGAGGGGCGACCTCTTCCTGTTAATGGTAAGATGGCCGGTATAAAGAAAGTGGTATAACCGACCATGTGATGGGGCACTGTACTCCATGTCTCCTGGAAGATACAAATGGAGTAAGGCGTTATTAAGGAGTTCCAATCTGGAAGGTCAAGTTTGCTGGAAAGACCAGCTACATTCCAACTAAGAACCTTAAGAGAGGAAGCATCAGTTGCTACATCTTGCGTTGTGATGGGACCAGGAGAGTTGGAAGAATCCTGTAGAGAGTTATATGGAAAGGACGACAAAGGACAGTTGCTAGCCTGATGAAAAGAGGTAGACTGCAGGCTACACTGCTGGATATTTTGGGGAAATTCCTCAGTTAGAGCGGTAAGCGCAATCGGATCTTTAATTTTTTGGGCTCCTGCAGGAGGATAAATTTTGTCCCCAGAAAAAAAGGATTCATGTCAATAGGAACCATAACGCCCATAAGGGGCACAATACCTATTTTGGACAAAAGGAAGGTGCACATTTCCACAAGGAGGCCAATTTCCCATGAGATATTCATCCTGAGGCAGGTGAAGAGGGGGGGGGTGTGAATGATAGGAATACACAGGGTCAGAATAAAATTGACTTAAGTCTAAACATTCTATCCCATTGGTATTAGAGCCTGGGTGTCCATTATTACAAATTAGCTTGGTTACATGGGGATCCCTAAAATTTATAATGACGCAATCACCAGACGTTTGCTTTGGTCTATTCCCCACCCAAGAAACCCTCCTAACATGAAGAACATGACCATCCAGGTGCCTAGGGAGTGGCCTATTAATGTTCAGCCAGTATGTCGTCTTGTTTTTTAGCTCGGCAAAAGATTCTGACTTGCCAGCTTTAAGGTGTGGAACACCTGTTAAAACAGCAACAAAGGGCTGGCACTCGGGTGGAAGATTAATGTGAGGTAGTTTTTCCACAGGGTTACTGGCAACGCCATTCAGGTGGTCTTGGGCTGGGCCGTTACTAAGTAGTTTGGAAGAGTTCTGCGCGGGTTTTGCCGCGCAACCTGGTGCTTCAAGAATAGCGGGGCTGTCGCTTAAATTAAAGCAATGGATAGTTTCTTCCCCTTGGATTAAGTACCCGATTGAGATGTAGATGCCGGGGACTTAGTACCAGGAAAAATAATTCCATTCTTTACCCCTGGGCATGAGGCCGCATTTAGGTGTGGTGGAGCAATTTTAGAAGCAGGGTCAACGTGTATAATTTGGTGGGGGTCATTGGTTACACGATTTTCTTGGCCCATTTTTGAGTGCAGCTTGATTAGAGATTTAAGGGAGAAGAAGTTGTCCAAGGAGGACTGTTCAAACTTCTCAAGCCTCTCGGACAGTATTCTCACCCTATCCATCAGAGGTAATAGAAGGGAGTTAATAAGTGACTTGATTTGATCGATAAGCAGGTGTTGGAATTCTGGAACCTCTAGCGAATCAGAATGTAAAGGGCGCTGCTCAGCAGAGTTTGTGGGAACTAAATTAGGGGTCTGTACGAGAGTTGGTCTAGACCTCTGGTGGTAAGGTTGAGAAGAAACTGTACGACCTGCTTTCTTTTCGAGAGTGTTACGCAATTTCCCTTTGCTTTTCTTGGGGACTTTTGTGTGGTCCTCAATATTACCGCTGCCCACTCTTTTACTTTTACTTAGAGTGGGGTTCGGTCCTGCTGGGGTAGGTGGTTCGGGGGAAACACAGATTTCGGGGGAAGGAGATGTGTTATTAATAGATTCAGAGACAACTAATGAGGTAGGGAAAAGAGGAGAATATGATAGGTTGAGCTGTGAGTGTGAGCCATGGGCTATGGGTCTCGCAAGAGGCACAGCCACAGTGGGTGACATGTGTTGTGTGTGCCCCAATGGCGTTCCATCGGGTACAATTTTATCTGGGGCAGGAGAAATAGCGGAAGCAATCTTTCCAATTGAAGAGCGTTTATCGTTGTGCGCGTCAAGGGACAGACGGCGTTCAGTGAGGGCAATTTCTTTTTCAAGTACAGAACAAGCGCGAATTATAAAATGGTCTAAAGTGCCACTCACTGATGGCCCGCCTGAAGCGCCTCCCCTACCCGACCGGGTCGACATTGCCATTAGCAGGTGGTATGGGAACAGTATAGAACGTAAGGTGAGGCTAACAGTATGTTATACGCTCGAGAACCCAGTATAAGTACGGTCAACAGCAAAATAGTCACATTACCGTCCTGGAGCAAGGACAGGAGACCTGGAAGATGGGCCCGGCCCAGCCTCCCTCGGCCCCTGACGGCCTCAGACGGCCCGCCCTCTGCCCGGGCTCAGCCCGGCGGCGCCCGCGCGCGTCCCGCGACGCGGAGGGAGCCTCTGTTTATGTAGCGCCTCTGGGTGCGCAGCTGTCCGTAAGGAAGTCTGGTTGGAAGCAGAGGATGTCGGGAGCTGTAGTTCCCCCCTACTGCGACCAACGATGGAAAGTGGCAGCGAGGAGAACACACAGCGTCAGCGTCCCGTGTAGTGCCTGGTGGTCTGCTGGTAAGTCTCCTGCCTTTTGGCCGGAAGAAGTGCCCCCCGCTCCACCGAGGGAGCCTCTGTTTATGTAGCGCCTCCGGTTCTAGTGTTCAGTGTTCTAGGCTCACCACCCACCAGCCTTTTCCCTCGCTGCCTCGCTGTTTCACCACTCCAGGCCCGCTCTTGACCCAAAATTCAACTCAACAGTTTTTTGGCGGCGTATAACAGAGTTCAGACCGTGGGGCAATTACGGTGATTGGCCAGTGGATGGCCAGGTCCTTGCAATCCGTTCTCTGAAGGGCCAGAAGGGAGACAAGCGGGGAGACAAGTGGGAGCTGAACAGGGGGCCACGACCAAGCTGAATAGATAGCCCAGCTCTCACTTCTGCTCCCCCCTTTCGCCCTCTTCCCGCCTCACCTCCGTGTGCAGGTGGCGTCGATGATCCAAGTTCCTGCGCCGTGACTCAGGCTTGTGACTCGAGTCCTGCAGTCCTGCTGCTGCTGCCTCTGTAAAGGGAGGGGCAGGGCTGTACGACGAGCGCAGTTCTCGCCCGACCTCTGCGTCTTGTCCCTAGTCCAGAGCGTCCTCTGCAACCCTCTGTACTGCTCAAAACAGCAGGCGGGCGAGGTCTCACCGATGGACTTGAGCAAGCACCTCTGCTCACTGGTAAACACGTGGGCCCGATTACGGGGGAAGGAGGAAGCGGGACCTCTCTCTCGTCGCCGCAGACTTAAGGGTGCTTACAGCACTGGTTTCCCTTGACCTTTGAGCTTGGAGCAGTGGTCGGGCTGGCAGGCAATGAATGAAGCAGTTGAAAGCTGCCACCGGGTGCCAATGAGAGCTGCTGAGTGCCGCCGCCACACTAACGAGGCACTAACGAGATGGTGCAGGCGGGGCTGCGGGCTCAGACTCAAGTTCAGGCTCAGACTCGCCACTCGCCTCTCGCCTCTCGCCGCCGCTGCCGCTCACACTGCTATTGTGACTTCTCTCTGTCCCCCTCGATCACAGAGCTAATACCCAAGATAGAGGAATATAGACACCATCCTTTTTCCAGTGCCAAAAGATTCCCTAATGTGCAAGGACTATCAAGTGTGAAGAGGGTTGTGGTTCAAACATTACTAGTGCCTGTGATAAATTCAAGCATTACAGCATCACCCTTTTATTTTTTTCTCAATGAAATGGTCTAAGTGCAATGGGTATGCCCAGATTGGTATGCCAATGCACCGGTAGATTCAAGCTGCACCTCACTAAAGATATTCTTTCCCTTAGTCCTCATATCTCAGTATGGTTTATGTCTCTCCAAGTGGCACTCTAAACCAAACAGAAGAAAGATCTTCTCCCCTTAATCAGATATTAATTTATTTAGTTAATTACATATTTAACTGTGGCCTCAGTGTGCTATGAGTCTCGTGGGGTGGAGTTTGGCAGGTGGGGGGTTGTGTTTACCTAAGCTCTGGCAGTGAATGGTAGGTGGTATTCAATAAATGGGATATGAGGGTTACCTGTCAAGGTAAGAAGTATAAGATGGTAAAGCCATTAAAGGTACAGGTCCTAACCTAGATAGGAAGTGTGCCTGTACTATTCATCTGACCGACACAGCTTCGATTGTTTCATGGAAGTCGAGGAATCGTTAACCAAATGCCATAGAAACAGCCACCCTCCAACTTTACTCCAGAAAACGTGAGTAGGTCTTTAGCAAACTTCGCATCTAAGAGTTAACCCATCCTGAATTTATTACAATATTTCTAGTGAGAGTTCAGACAATTACTATTATTGGCCAACCAATGAAATACACAGGACATGATATTCAGGAAATGAAACACAGGAAGTTGAAGGCAGCCATTTTATAGTCATTCTGTGCCATCCTGAGAGCAACATCCTCTGCTACTCTGATGCTCTGTTTATCTAACCTGCTCCCAACATTGCTGAGGGACTTGAGGACAAGGAACCCCCGTTCAGTGAGTCAGAATTGAACATCGTTACAAAGGGGGTGCTTGATAAATACCCTCAGCTTTATGGGGGTTCTGATAGCTAGTTGAGCAATGCAGTGCGTATGCAAATCTGGTGTGATATTGCTGTATGCTGCAGTTATGTGGGTGTGTGCCAGCGGCGTGGCAAGATGTGTAATAGGCGCTGGGAGGACCTGGGATGCTGGGCCCATATTAAGGCCCAGTACATTAAAGTTGTGACCTTCCAGCCCCATTCGCAATGTTCCCACTTGAGCCCACTTCACAGGAGGGTCCTGAAGACAGCATGTCTGACCCTCCATGCTCAGCTGGAGAACTTTGAGAAGCAGAGAACTGGTAAGCACATGGACTGCATTATGTGTCTCAAAGTATGATGTGAGTGGAGTAGAGAGATGTACCCTCATCTGTTTTTCGTAACCTTAGACTTTATCTGAGTAATGGCTGCAATAGTTGTATGGTCTAGGCCTCAGTGGAGCTACTGGAATGCTGTTTTCTGAGGGCATGCTGGGACTTGTAGTGTTCAAAACACAACTGGGTAGATTTCTATCACAACTGCATTTTTTAACAGAAAATGCACCTGCATAATCATGGCTAGTGAACTAAGAGCCTTATAACTGTTGTATGTTATGGTGAATGAGTGGCTTGGGCAATGCATATTGTTGGTATAAGAGGTTTTTGTGTGTTGTATGTTGTCAAATACACAAGGAGGGACAAAGGGCTAATCGGAGGTCCAGCACACACAACCCTGAGTCAGACTGAAAAGCAAAGGTGGGCAGTTCCTATGGAAGGTAGGTTTGACGGGTCCTGAGTGATCAAGTCCGGGGTGGGGTATTTGATCCTTCAGGAGCAAGAGCCCTCACACACCCCAAGAGGTTTCATGCTTCATCATTGAGCAGCTCCTCATTGGGCCGGCGCTGCAATGCCAAACGGGCCCCACAAAGGGGTTCTTTGCCAGAGTTCTTTTGAGCTGCTGGCTGTGAATTGTAGGTGTAATGATGAGGGTGTCTTGTGTGAGTAGCAATAGCGTGTTAAAAATAACTCTAGGGGTCCTTAATGTGTTGAACCCTAGGTTATATTAAAAACGAGTGTGAGCTTGGGTGGATATAATGGTCCACGCTAGCTCAGGGTGTAAGTGGTGCTCAACATGTTTCTTGCTGATAAAGTCTGGGGAGATAAAGGCAATTCATCAGGACCGTGTGCAAAACATACTAAACTACTCACAAAGGGACGGATCATACACATGTCTAGCTAAGTGCTGTACTTTCCCATGTGCAAGAAATATATAGAGCATACCTTAATGTGTACAACAATAATGCCGACCTAGAAGGGGGAGAAGGGAAGGGAAGAAAGCGATGAAAAGGCACAGCAATAATACATACAAGATGCAATGGCAGTGTCTGTGCCTAACTAGGTAAGCATGCCTAGTGGTCGCATGCTCCAATCAAGTGCCTGGCTGGTCTAGTTATGATCATGGTCTCAAGACAAAGCAGGTACTACATAGTAGATCATATCAGTCTAGAATCGGGACATGGCAACCCACATTTCCTTAATGCTCTCCTCTGGCAGATCGTCATGCCGCTCATTCAAAATAGTGATATTATTATATTACACTTAAATATCGGTGTGTGGTGATTGCCACAACGTTAACATACACACATCTCGCCTGGAAGTTTATCGCTAAAGAAGATTGCTGCCTTACATTCGTGATGGTGATAGGCTGTGGCATGATGTGATGAAATCATTTCATTAAAGTACTTGAACACCAGTATGGGCTAAGACAATACTGGCTCTCATGCGCTAGGCGAGGTTTAATCACAGGTAAAGATTCTTACCGCGGTGGTGGGAGGGAAGGCTCCAATGAGCCGATGCTGAGTTGCACTAAAGCCTCCTCCCGCATGGGGAAGACGGGCAAAGGTAACTGTACAGTGCCCAAAGTACTGACACCCAGTATGGGAAAGGAAGATGAAGGTGGAAGTAATTACGATTAACGATCACAGCAGAAAGCGTGCGACCTACCCGTATGCTCTGCTCAGCTTGAGTGCGGGCTGTCTGGTGGGTCGTGACCAATTAGCGTTCGTGAGACGTGCTGATTGTGATTGTGGACTGAGTCCAGGATCTGTTAGTGGAGCATAATGGCAGCCATATTAGGTGTGGTGGAGGTGTTAACAGAGGGGCCATTTAGGAGTGGTGAAGATGCCAAAGACACAGGGCCATCTTGGAATGGAAAATTCGCCCACAAGGGGACTATGTACCTCAAGGAGATAATATAGTACCCTGCATCAAATATGATATAAATGGGCCTCGTTGAGTTCATGAAAGGGTGCATTTAAAAGCGCGAATAGTGGTCATGTAGTCATGGACTGTAGGTCGACTGCCAGTATTTGAGGTGGCATTGAATCAGGGTCAAAAACTGGTATTGCTGATTACCCAATGGTTGTGTTATAGGGCAGATCAAGTGACAGTATGTCAGTTATGGATTCCTCCCCAGGGGATATCATCATTTAAGGCTGTGATCTGGGTAGACAGGTGAAAAATCTATCACTGCCTCTTCTGGAACAGGTAGTGTTTAGTAGCATGTGGCTGCATTTCCAGGATTGTCCAGGAGAGATGGTCGGGAGAGTGTGGTGTCTCAATAAAATATGTGCTTAGCTTGGTCATCATTTTTTTTACAGCATATTTTGCTGCGATGTTTCCATTATTCTGGTTTTTATCATACGTGTAGTCATACCCACGTACCGCATATGCATGGGCAGGTGATCATGTATATGCAGTGTGTGGAGTTGCAATTGGAGTGCGACCGTTGTGTCCATGTCTGGTGCTCATTCAGTTGTATGGTTTTGGATGCTTTAGTCAGTGCACAAACCCCGCATGAACCGCACAGAAAGTGTCCAGTCACAGGAGGTAGTCCCCACAAGGATAGTTGTGTCCGTTAAATTCTCACTCCTTGTGGTTTGCCGGTCTGCTCCAAACCACAGGTGCTGCAAGGTAGGATGCCTACCGCAAAGCACCTTTACTTTCCCACTGCCTCCTTCAACATAAAAAGAGTTCTTGCACTCGAGGGAGAGTTTAGCCTCCTTATTTTATTTTGCCACTTCCACACAGAGACGCGTTTTGGCAAATACATCTTTAAACTTAAATTTCCCACTCCAGTCAGTGTAGCAGTAGCGAAAGTGTTGGATAGCTAGGGATAATGACTATTCCCACTCCATTGAGTGCAACAGTAGGGAAAGTGTTGGATTGTGGAGGGGTAAAAATTACTATTCCCACTCCAGTGAGTGCAACAGTAGGAAAAATGTTGGATAGCAGAGGGATAAAAAATTATTATTCCAACTTCAGTGAGTGCAAAAGTAAGGAAAATGTTGGATAGCAGAGAGGTAAAAATTACAATTCCCACTCCAGTGAGTGCCACAGTAGGGAAAGTGTTGGCTAGTGGGGGGATAAAATGTACTATTCCCACTCCAATTAGTGCAACAGTAGGAAAAGTGGATTGCATAGGGGTAACAATTAATATTCTCCCTCTAGTCAGTTCAAAGTTAAATCCAATCAAAACATTAACAACAAAAATATTTAGAAAACAAAATAAATAAAATAACATATAAATATGTTAAAAAATTCAAATACAAATATATTTAATATTGAAAAATGTAAAATAAGATATTATAATGCTAAACACATATGACAAGTACCTACAAATATAATAATAAATGAAATAAAAAATAATATTCAAACAAAGAAATATTTTTAATTAGACATTTGAAAACACAAACATTAATTATTACATATATTTTCTTTTTTATTTCTTACCCTATAACACCACACAATTCACAATCCACATCTAAATTTTTTTTTTAAATCTACTTCCATAAATAGCATAATTCATTACCAATTAAAGAAATATAATTAATAAAAAAACAAATGAAAGCTCATAATTTTTTTTTTACTTCCCGCTCTTTACCCCTATAAACCCCACACGCCACAGCTAAAATTAAACAGTAAAAAAAATAATTATACAGTTAAAACATATTTACAATTAAAAAACTAATAGTATTTAACAACTAATTATAAAGTAAGCAAAATTAATTATCTCTCCACCCTTTACCTCTATAAAAGGAAAACCCACACACAAAAAATATAAACAATTACCCTAATTAAATCTAAATTAATTAATATGAATGATCAACTAATTAATAATGAATTTAACATAAATTACTTTCCACCTCTTACCCCTATAAACTCCACAACCCACACCTAAAATTAATTACACAATTTCCATATTTAATTTTCAATTAATTATTTAATATTGATTAACTAATAATTAATAATTAATCAAAAATAGATTACTTCCCACCCTTTACCCCTATAAACCCCGCAACCCACACTTAAAAAAAGCACGCAATTACCATAATTAATTAACAACTTATTAATTAATATTAATTAACAACTAAGGGCCAGATTCTGATCTCGCTAGGAAAGCCCTCCGTACGACTCGGATGCAGAGGGCTTTCCGAGCTAAACCTGCTCAGAGAATCCGAACAAGTGAGTACGATGCAGCCGTATGCTTACAGACTCGCTTCGCTCACACTCCCTTTGAACTCTATGGGAGGCTTTGCGCAGGCTCCCATAGCAAAAAACGGTGGGTGGGGAAAAGTGTACATCCTGTGGCAGGCACTCCATGGTGCCTGCCACACTGTGCATGCCTGGATCGGGGGGACACATGGGCACACCCCCGTGACAGATTCAGAGGGCCCTCAGTGAAGGAGGGCCTGCTACAGTCCCCCGAAGTACGATTCCAACAGTTGTTTTGTCTCGCTGCGACCGAGGCGTAGTGGATGTCTGAATCATGCCTTGCACCTGCTCGGTCAGAATTCGGCTCCATTGTGCGGCACGATTCGGCTATGAATGAGTCGTGTGGACAGGTTCGGAACCCGGAAACGATTCAGTCGATGCGTATGCGATCTTCGTATCGTACTTGATTGTTCGGTCTTGTGTACGATTCGGTCGGAAACAAGGGCTACGTTTCGGATCCGGGAAAGCCAAATCCGATTCAGAGGCCTTCCGAACGACATCGGATTCGAGCCCTAAATAATAATTAATTACAAATAAATTACTTCCCACCCTTTACCCCTATAAGCCCCGCAACCTGCACCTAAAAAAATACACCAGTACCATAATTAATAATCAATTAATTAATTAATATTAATTAACAACCAATTAATAATTAGTTGAAATAAATTGCTTTCCACAATTGACACTATAAAATCTCAATTAAATACATTTTAATAAATAAAAAAGAATAATTAATTTATCATAAATAAAATACTTTCCACCCTATTCCCCTATAAACCCACAACCCGCTACAGAACTAAAAAATGCAAAATTAAATTAATATAAAATTGATAACTACTAAAAATAAATAAAAAACATAAACCATACTCATACAAAAACATACATCACATGCATTTAAAATATAAACTAAAATACATAACACTAATTAAAAAATCGATATTTTAAACAACTATATTTTTGGGAACAATATTAATACTTCTATATTTTTTTTAATGATATTTCTTACCTTAAATACGATATTCTCAACCACGATATTCTTGCTGTCAATATTTCGGTGTCATGATATTTCCAACTCGATATTTTTGTAAGTAGACATTTCCAACTCGATATTCTGTCTCAATACCCCTGTGAAGAGTGATGGCCTGCTCCACACAAGAACAAGCTCCCAGATGAAACATGCCTCCAGGTATCTGGGGAGTTAGATCACCCTAGGGTATTCTGTCAGATTCGTGTCCCTTAAGCCCCCTAAGGTAGGTAGGAGTATGGATATGATTATACAGTCATGCTTATAATTAATGTAACAGCACCGTGGTTGAATTGTTAATCTTCTTTACGATTCTAGTAATGCTGATTACTCTGTCCTGTTTCCTCCAATTAATCATTGCAACACACATATTTTACACAAGAATCAAAATGCTTCAATAAATGATTGAAATGCCAATTCAAGAATTTCTTATATCTCCCTTTGGATATGCATGAGTTACCAATGAAAGGGCCTAATCTGTTTAAATGATTTCTTTGGGTAGTCAGAGTTGGCATGTTCTGAGGTTGCACATGTCCTCTAGTATCTTGCAAGGTTTAGAGGTCCAGAGAGGGCATTGTGAGCTAGCCAGGAGTAAGGCCCACATATCCTTATGGTGTGCTTGGAGTCCGTCTTGCACAATTTTGACATTTATGTTGTCCAAACGCACAGTTTTACTGATATAGTATGAAACGTGAGACACCTCTGCATGGAGGGCATGTGCACACGGGTGTTGTCTGTGTTAGTGGGGGGTCTGTGCAGGTGGTGTTACAGGTAGCTTGGTGGGGTGGGGTACAGGCAGGTGTATTGGGTCCCCTCCATGTGTTGGCCTTGAAGGAAAACTTTGAAAGATCTCCAACATGCCCTCCAACATCTTCATGGCCAAGGCATGCTGTTTTGCACTCTTCCCTATAGTTTGATATTTGGTCATGGTGCATCTTGACATGTCTTGGTAAGAATTCACAATACTGTCCAAGACACTGCTCTGCCTGTCAATCATTTGAGGGATTTCCTGCAGTGAGTCTGAAATGTCAGAGTAACCCCTATGCACAAATGTCCTGCCTCACATCAGACTGCTGTTTGGGAATATCTTCCTTCCACTGGCCATCATGAGAATCTGACAGCCATCTATGCACAGGATGCCCTCTGATATGACTGTCAGCTCCAAGAGCACAGGAAGGGGTGGTACATGGGAGGTTGTGGGAATGAAATTCATCCCTAGGGGATACCTGCTCCTCACCAGGGGTTTAAGGTTATTCAGATGCTTGAGAGAAGGCCTGGAATGCACTGTCATGGGAGGAGAAGTGACACATTGAACTTAGACATGAGGGCTGTGAGGAGGTGATGGTAGTTTAGGGTAGGTGAATTCTGTGGCTGGTTGGCTTACTGCTGGGAATGGACAATCCTCAGAAGGGAAGTGGGAGATACAATGCTGGCCAGACCTGATGTTGCTTTCAGCATTTTGGCCAGTGGTCTATCAATGAACTCCTCCTCATACAGGTGTTCATCCACAACCAGCACCCGCTCATCTTCTTCCACCTCATCCTCCTCTTGTAGAGCAGTGCTGGCCGCTGACACTGCTGCTTGGAGAATGCTTGGAGGATGATGGGGCTCTCTTTTCAGGTTGCCCTCCACCTTCCCCTGGTGGAGGGTTCAGCTCCATCAAGTGACTCATTGTGCTCAGCATCTGAAAGACAGAGGTTACAACATGATCAGTATCTGCCATAGTATATGCTACAACACAAGGGTTAGAACTATTTTTCTTTGCATCTATTTGAAGTTCCACATGTAATCTGGTTTGTGTAAACCTACATGTGACAGCTCACACTGTTGCATTGAAGTGTTCAATGAAAATGTGCAATGCAAAATCATATTCACCAGCTCCAGCCACATTTCTGTGTTGCATTCAGATTACCCGTGATGTCAGCTGCTGAACCTGGCTCTTTGATTGTCTGGCCAAAGACATGATCCTCGATTCAGCAGCTTCAGAAGGAAGTGACACCTTAATTAATATCCTGCATGACTTTTAAGCAAGGATGCAAAATAAACACAAGCACTACTGAATATGGGGATAATTCTAATGCAGGCAGGAAGGGTTCAGACCGTCGGATTGTGCCGTTCGGATTCCTTTCCAACTGAGCCATTCTGATGGGCTCGGTCAGAAAGGAATCCAAATCGGTTTTCTGGATGGCTTACGATGGGCTCGGAGAGCCCCCAGCAGGGCCTCCATGGGTGCGAGGCTGCCAATTGGTAGCCTAGGGGGCACGTACGGGGCCCGCCTGTTTATCTCTGCACCCAGTGGCAGGAACCTTGAGGTGCCTGCCATTTGGTGCAGGGATGAACTGCACCTCTGCAGTTAACAATGCAAGCATGCAGTCCGCTAGGAATGCATGCTCCCATTGTTAAGAATAGGATTTCATCCGAACAGGGTTCGGTCGCATCCTACTTGCAGATCTGGAACCAACGACAATAGATCATTCGGTTCCAGTTCCTGTCAGATGTTGGACGGACTCCGGTCTGTCCGATATTGGAATTGACCCCTATGTTGGGAACATATCACACCAACATTAGATGCTTAGAAAAAGTGGTGATGTCTGCTGATTTACTTTCACAATGATTTTGTTATAGTGTACTATTTAGTAACATATTAGTTTACAACACTCAATGGCAGAACTTATCTGTTGTACGGATGCTAGTGGGTCTGACTGCTGCTGCCAGAAGGTCTCCCAAATCCCTGGATGAGGTACTTTGGATGACAGAGGTACTACTGACAGCAGCAGCTATAATGAAACAAACATTTCCATATTTCAATACAAAGGATGATTTTCGTTATTTTACATGTATGTGTCATTAGAATACACATTCAACACAGTTAGTGCTAGTCCACTTTAGAGAAGACAATACAAGCAATTTGGTACATACTTTATTATTTAAATATAAATGGACTCCTCTGTGTCGCAAACCACTTTGGTGGATGGGGGGTCCCACAAGGTTCCATCTTGAGTCCCACCTTGTTTAATATATAATATATGGCCCCTTTAGCCTCAATTATTAGAAGCTGTGGGTTTGAGACCATATCATATGCAGATGACACACATGTGATATTCCCCATGGAGAATAACCCTGCAGTAACCAAACTAAAGTTCATAAATTGTATGACTAGTATAGCAAGTTGGATGAAGAAGAATTTCCTTCAACTTAACTCCTCCAAAACAGGTATATTTTTGTTTGGTAAAGCTGAAGAACTGTGGACCCCAGATTGGTGGCCACCAGAACTAGGAGAGGAACCCTCCCCAAGAGGATGGGTAAAGAACCTTGGCATCAGAATTGATGATAAACTATTTATGGAAGAACACGTGAAGACCTTATCAGGCACGTGTTTTGGAACCAGGCGGCTGCTTAGAAAAGATCTTCCCTTGGATCCCACTTAATGCCAGGAAAGCTCTCATTCAGTCGCTCTTAGTTAGTCGACTGGATTATGGCAATTCTATGCTGGTTGGAATAAGGGAAGACCTGTTATCTAAACTATAGATGGTTCAAAATACGGCAGCCCGCCTTGCACTTAATAAATCAGCGCGGACCCCCTCTTTACCTCTCCTGCTCCAATTACACTGGCTTCCTATCAGGAAACGAGCTATCTTCAAGCTGTTATGTATGGTTTTTAAGTCTCTCCAGGGGACTGGTCTGGCCTATCTGATGAAGACAATTGATCGTTATCAACCCGTACGACAGTTGAGATCTACCAACCGTAATCTGCTCTGCACGTGGAGAATAAGGAAGGCCAAAATGGGTGGGCGTGCATTTTCTCATCTGGCCCCCAGCCACTGGAACAGTCTCCCCTACGAGATCCGTGCCTGTTCCAATTTATCTCAATTCAAGAAAATGCTTAAGACCTGGCTATTCTAAAGATCTTACTATCTATAGGGTGTGTCTTCTCAGACGCCGAGAGATCCCCGTGGGGATGATTCGCTGCGCCAAACAAATGAGTCTAATAATAATAATAAATAAAATGCAGAGTCATCGTTTCATTAGCCTATATGTTACAAAGTAGTCTACTCTTATGAACCATATCTTGAGTATATAGATATATGGGTAACTACAAGGATATTTGAAAAGTTATATATAAGTATACTTACCAGGGTCTACCATCCGTTCAGCGTGTGGTGCCTGACCCTATGTCACACCCGTACGTGGAGCAGAGGTCACTGTAGTATGTGTTTTCCTGACAAACGTCAATGGGCCCAAAAAGATGTGAGAATAAATTATTTTTCATTGTAGTTGACACATGTAAAAACCAACATATACGGGACTATTCCGATCCGGGTCGGAAAGCACTCAAGACCGAGTCGGATCCGGAATGTTTTCCAACCGAGCCGGACCCCTACAGTCCGACCGAGCAAGTACGATGCGCACGTATGCTGTCGGACTCGGTTCGGTCGGACTCCCATAGAAGTCAATGGGAGCCAGTTGTACGACGCGTACATGCGCTCCCATTGACTGAATGGGTACGTATCGAACAAGTGCGCCCCCTACAGTGGGTACGCATCGGGGCCATCTGCACCGTACATGCCTGTGTTGGGGAGACCCATAGGTCTCCCCCTTTGTGCGAGTCGTACGGCTGCGGGTGTCGGGGGGTCCGACGCGGACCCCCGAAGTCCGACTCCGGGAGCTTTTGCGAGCCGGACACTCTGGCTCGCACAGGCTGTCCGACGCGTGCATCGTACTGGCTCGGTCGTGAATCGCATCCATTGCACGCCGCGGTTAGCTTACGACCGAGACGTATGGAGTGGTTCGGACCCGGAAACGACTCGGTCGGTGAATTTCATGTAGCTCGCATCGTACTGGCTCGCTCATACAGCTGTACGAGTCAGCCGGAAAACACGCGTACGGCTTGTAGTTTTTCCGGCCGGATCGCGTTCGGTGCCCTTCCGACCCAGATCGGAATCGCCCCATACTAGTTAAAATCATATGTGTGGGACTAATGATGGAGTTTATGGAAAATATCTATAGGTTGTCTGATGATGATGTCGTACATGGGACCCACGTCTGGCCTATATATTTACCAGTTTGTGCCTGTGGTAGAGGTTGATCTGCCCCTTGATGTTAGCTTCCTGCAAGTGCAGGAACCTCTGCTCCAGTGGGTGGATCTAATCTGGCTGCATGTGGAAATTAAATGAAGAAGTCAACACACAAATATTACAAATGATGATTTAATAGAACTTTTTACATAGTTGCTTAATTACTTTTACAATGCAACTATGACGGTTATTAATTGATGCACAACTTCATGTGCCAGTTACAAAACTACATTGATATTACCAGCAGAGATGGGCCACTGTTTGTGAAGCAGAAAATGGAAGTTAACATTTGCAGTACTTAGAATTCTGGGACGTGTAATGTGAAAAACAAAATTAACCGCATGAGAGTCTAATTCACCATGAATATCTATACCGTCTTTTTCAGCACGTGGTGTACTCCTCAATGGTACTGAGCGAGACAACTTGGTACTGAAGCTTAACTCAAACAGGGCCGAAATGTCAACATTTTTCCCTCTTGGTTCCCAGATCGAGCGTAGTGCAGCATGAAACATTTTTTGCAGGTACCATAGATAGAAGGTTGGCATCACACACATGTCAAAAAACTCGCAATGAGACCAATCCGGCTTGTGGACCCTGGTTAGGGGAAAATTGGCAGGACTCCATAATCTCCCAGGAAGCACGTTGTAATGTTAGTCTTTAACGGGAAGGCACAGGTGAAAGTGCCATACAAATAGTTGGTGATAGGGTAACTAAAGACTGTTTTAACAGTGTTGTTTGTGATTCATTAGACATCCTACCAATTGAGGTGGCATGGACGTGGTTCTCAGATCATTTGTGAGCCACATTGTGCAACATTGTGTGCACATGTTCAACAAAAGAACTGTGTAATGAACCAGTGATGATTCATGGTGTCTTTTATATATCTTTTACGTGTTTATGCACTCACCTAAGCACTGCGTCATCTGCACTTTTTGTTTGTATATTAAGTTGTACTGCCATTTACAAATATACTGTTTAATATTTAACAGCAACAGAAGCCGCCTTAGTCTGAGTATTCTTGCATATGCAATCCAAGTCAGAACTGACCACTGGACTGCTTAAGTAATCCATTGGTGTAGACCACCCTCCCATACTAGTTTGGAGGGTGGCCTACACATTAGAAAGAGACCCACTGAGGACTCTGTCTACATAACTATTACTGACCCTGGTCCCCGAGGGCATATAGGGTTGGCTTTGTGACAGAATACACTGCTGTAAATAAAAGGCATTTACTAGAGATCCATGTGGTGGAAAGTGAAACACCCAAAACAAAGTAAACTTCCTGTATATTTTACTGAGGCAAAATGTTAAAGAAAGTGACCCAAACTGAGAGAAGACCATGCTCGCCACCTCGGGATGGGAACCCCACCCTTTATCCTCAAAGAACACCACCACTCAAAGCATATACCCTTGCAATCAATGCACCAGTCAGGTATACTGTCTCCTGAGAACTCTTTGTGTCAAGGACCTTTGCCTCAACTGTAGAGCTTTTATGAATAAGGTTAAGGACCCCATTTGACTTTCCTGTTGGGATAATGGACAACGGTGGTGTGGTTCAAAAGGATCTACACCATATAGCACAAAATAGAGGGAAGAGATTCTCTTAGGGCTAGGTGAATGGTCCAAAGCTGTGACAACATGAAACTTTGAGTCTCCTGAACAAGTACGTCTTCAAGAGCAGAATAGAATGGTGGGATAAACAGAGTGTAAGCGCTGCCTGGAATGAGGCCCCATGTCTTAGATGGACACACTCCTCTAATGCCCCAGTGAAGGGAAGAAGGACTATTTGTCCCATGAAGCCAAAAGACCCTCACAAGACTAGCAAATAGTGGTGGTTATTGTGAATGCTGTCAGTGTTAGCTAGCCGTGGACCATAGAGTCATTGCTAGGTAATTATGATATATAGTTTGAAAGAAAGTGAGCTCAACCTTCCAGTAGCTATGGCAGAAAGAAGAGAAGCATAAATTACAACAATGTGAGAAATATTTATTTTAAGTACCAAAACAATGACAGTAATAGATACTAATAAAGCCAAAATGTACGGGAATGTGTAAAGTATTTATGCAGAATCATTACAATAGTGAAATCAAAACACCAAGCAATATGAATTCAAACTGAATTAAAAAAAATGGAGTAAAATGTTATATACAAAACTGAAACAACAAAAATCCAATGGAAACTGTTTAAAGTTTTAAGAAGAAATAGCACCAAAAAGATATAGCATCTGTGGAAGCCGTAGACCGGGACCTAGGCACAACTGAGGTGGTGGTCATTTGTTGCCAGCCTGACTATGGAGACAAAAGCCTTTCCAGGTGTCGCCAAGCATTTGCAGTTGAGACAGGGTATAACCCATTGGAGTTAAGAGAAATACTTGGCATCCACCCTAACTGGTATTCCAGTTAGTAGCAAAAACACCTCCCCACACCAACTCCATTGTCTCTGACAGCAGTTTCCAGGCTGTTTTCACCCCACATTCAGGCCAAGTACAAGCTAGATAGTGGCTGGGATGGAGAGCTAATGCAAATTAGCCTCCAGCAGCTTCAGACGGGATAACATTAACTTTCTAAAAGTTACATTTCTAATATATTTGCAAAATGATCATGAAAAACATAATTTCCACATCAAATGCAGTACTCACAACTTTACTACTGATTTAACAGAAGAGTTTCTAAATGTCTTACACTGTAATAACATATATCACAGGTTAGATTAGAAACAATGTTACTATCAATATGGGGGCATGGCCTAGCAACATGGTGGAGTAAATGCTTTTCTTGGAGCTCCCGTCAACTCCACTGATCCTTTAACATTCGGTGCGACATAGGTTGCAAATTAATAAGTATCAATCTGAAAAATCAGCCTCCCCTACCTGGCTGCTGACGGTGATCTTTGTTTGGTCAATATTTGACGATATCCCCGGACAAGCTTGGGTGACTAGGGAGCTCTGATGGCGGCCATTTCTCTTTCTCTGCTGGAGCCTGGGATGGCTGTCTCGCGGCCAGGGTGGCTGAAGGAAAGAAACTGCGGCACACTTAAGCGTACGCCTGTCGCCCTGCCTGATGGGAGCGCCCCTGGTTGCCCGGCAATAGGGTACCTCAACGGCGACAGCTTGATCTCCTCGGGCAAGAGGTTCGGAGGTTCGGGCGGTGGGCCTGCGGTCCTGGGATAATTGACCTCGAAGCCGTGGTAACATACTGTGGCCGACACCAAAGACTTGCACCGGGGACCAAGTGAAGCCCTGTTGGGACTCCGATTGACTGTGGAGGCGGCCCCGCCATCTGAGTTATTGTATTGAAGGATTGCTGCAGCGGATAAGGACGAGCCTGACTCGGTGCGGGTCGAGCCCGAGTGGCCAGCAGAGTGCCCGGCTGGCCTCCTTCACTGGAGAAGGCCATGCTCCGCCGCTGCCAGTGGAGCACACCGGAGGTGAATTGCCTAGGGCGCCCTCAGAGACAAAGGTAATTTGTGGTGCCCTTTAAGGTGAACTGATTGGAGTGGGGAGCAGCCGAAAATTCAAGACTTCCTGAATGAATGTGTGAACCTTCAACTCGGGCCTAACATGTGAACGGAGGGGGGAGGTGCTGTCTTTGGCGATAGTGAATGGTCTCCTTGTAAAGAATAAAGCAAGAAACTGACGGTCTCACAAGGATTATCAGAGGAGGCCCACACAGCTATTAATGATATACACACCTAGGGCCAATAGCACAGGACATAAAAGAGGAAAGCTGGTCCTTCTCCCCGCCCCCCCTGCATAGGCTATCCAGTGTCCGGGAGACATGCCGTAGGCTCAAGGGAGCACACAGGTCCGGGAGGACGACTTGCTACCTGAAGCTGCGGTCTGATGCTGGTCTGTGCTGTGAGGGAGGTAAAGACACCTGGTGTAGCGGGGATGCTTCTGAAGACCTGCAGGTGGCGCCTTAAAGTTTCTATAACGTACAAAATGGTGAAGGAGAAAGGAGGCGAAGCGGCTCAGATCAACAAAATTTCAAATTATGCACACCCTCTCCATCCTGAACAGACAGCGCAAGTGACAGTTACTGCTCCACAAGGGGATGAGGCACAATGGACCAAAGAGCAGACCCCCTCTATTTTTGATGTGTTGGCAGTCATTCATTCCACGTGGAATGAGATGATAAACAAAATAGACTGTGGAAAGTTTCACACAGGGTGAGCACCACTGAGCAAACGCTGGATACCCTACAGACAGAGCTTCATGCCTTACGGGACATGGTTGCCAACCTCCAAAAATGTGTGGTACGCCTGAATGATCGAGCGGAGAATGCCAAGGGGAGGTCACGCAGGAATAACCTTCGCTTTGAGGGATTCCCCAAAAAAGCATCCGCTGAGCTGTTTTGGGAAGATTGTCTTACTACTACCCTAGCCCCAAGGAAGCTTTTAAAGTTGTTTACCGTTGAGTGACCAGACAGGGTGCTTGTTCCCCCACGTACACCGGGTGCACCGCCTAGAGCCATTATAGCCAGGTTTCTCAATTATCGAGATCGGGATGCCATCCTGCAACTTAACAGAAACAGAGGCACGCTGCTCTTCGAGAGCCACCAGATATCAATATATCTAGACTATACACAGCGAGTGCAGGACCAACGAAGAACCTTCCTGGCAGTGGAGCGGCGACTAAGAGACCTAAACCTCAAATATAGCCTCCTCTTCCCTGCCAAATTGAGGGTTGAAAGTAATGGTTTAAACTGATTTTCCTATCTCTGTGTCAGACGATAAAACTTGCAGAGTTGGTTACAGGTCAAGAGGCACACAAAAGGGCTAGGACAACAAGGCAGCGCAGTGGCAACATAGATGATTTGCATGATTCATAGCGGCCTCTATGACTAAGTCAATTACATGAAACGTTCGAGGCATAGCTGCCTTTGAAAAGCGAAGGCGGGTATTTTCCTGCAGGAGACGCACATCTCGGGAGATAATATACCATGTCTATGAAAGTGTTGGAGTGGGCAACTGTATGCTACTTCATATTCTGGTTTTGCTAGGGGGGCTCTTATTTGGGTGGCTCCAAGGGTACCTTCCCAACACCAGCATCACGTAACTGACCATGAGGGAAGGTATGTTATATTGCATGAGAGATTTGATGGTACGGAAGTGTGTATTATTATTGTTTATGCCCCTAGTAATGATTGTTCTTCGTTTTTTCCAACTTTAATGGAGGCCGCATCACCATACTTGGGGGTGCCAATGGTATTAGCCAGAGATGTAAACTGTGTCCTTGATGGTTCCCTCAACCGTGACCCCCGTGGCTCCACACCAAGCCTCGTATGACTGGCACCTTGCACGATATACTAGAGGGCATGCATCTGAAAGATGTATGGTGAGAATGCCATCCAAACACTAGACAGTTTTCCTGTCACACTCCTGCAGCAGGAATTTTTAGCAGACTCGATTACTATGTTTCTTTCAACAGACTTTGGGTGGAGTGTGGGTTTGATAACCTATTTGCCCAGATATCTCTTGGATCATTCTCCTGTCCTGCTGGAGCTAGGGGGCCGCGGGCCCGATCCGAGATACACTTGTGGTGACTAAACATGGAGGCCTCATCGGACCCCCCATTTGTAGCCACGCTCTCTGAGGAGCTAACCTGCTATTTTTAAGATAACTGGGAGTCCGTCTCATGCCGTGCGAACAAATGGGAGGCCATGAAGGTGGTTATTAGGGGAATATGTACCAAACATCCTATGGGATTCGTCGAACAGTTGGAAAGGGATGTAGTCGCGCAGGAGGCAGTTTTGGGTGGACTGGAGGCTGAGATCCCCTGGGCTCCCAATAAACTGACGGAGTGGTGTACAGCCAGGGAAGCCCTACTGTCAGACCTCAGCAGGCTGGAAAAGCACGTACACACGGCCTATCACCAAAGACTATATAGGGAAGGGGATAGAACGGGTGCCTTACTTGCACAATTAGTTAAACAGGAAACGCCTGTAACCCCATTACAACAGATCTGTAACAAAAAAGGGATAATGGTCTATATGTAATGGGCGATCTCCGAGAGACTAGCTAGTCATTTACAGGTGGAATATCCACAGAGTCCTTCCCCACCAAAGGACGCAATTCTTGTCTTTCTGTACACCATTGAAATCCCCCAACTTGAGCCTGCAGAGACTGAGGTGCTCTGTGCCCCGATTACAAAAGAGGAACTTATGCTGGCCTTAAACCGACTCAAAGTGGCCAAAAGACCGGGCTCCCCACGGAGTTCTATCAACAGTTTGCCCGGCTATTAGCAGATAGACTGCTGGAGGTGTACAATGAAGTGATGAAGACTGGGTCACTACCACCCTCAATGAGAGAACCGCTGGTTACTATGATACTCAAGAATGACAGATACTTGCTCGTACCCAATTCCTACAGACCAATCTCACTCCTAAATATTGATGTGAAAATACTTAGCGGGATTCTGGCCGGACATCTCCTCTTGAAGATGCCCCGTCTTGTCCATTCAGATCAGGCGGGGTTTATCACAGGACGGAGCTCTACCCATAATTTACAACGCTTGGCATATATCTGGCACACTCTGAGATTAATGGAGAATGATTATGCCATAGCTGTGCTAGATATCGAACAAGCTTTTGATTCTGTCGTTTGGTCCCTTTATGTGGCAGGTTCTCGGATGGATGGGGGTTTGGAGAGCGTTTGCTCAAATGGGTGCAGCTATTGTACACAGCCCCTAAGCCCAGAATCAGGGTGAGAAAAACGGTGTCTAAATCATTCAGACTCTGTTGTGGTACCCGCCAGGGGTGCTGATTGTCCCCTCTATTATTTTCTGTGGCTCTGGAGCCTCTGGCGGCATACCTGCAGGGTAAACTGGGACCCTGGGGTATTAAGCTGGGGGCGACCAATCACGGGGTCTCCCCATACGCCGATGACACATTGGTCTACCTGTCGCGTTTGGCGTGCTCAGTGCTTTTACTGAGCAGGCCAAACGGGTCTGTGAGTACGACTGTGTGAGTGGGTATGTAAGTTGATGTGTGAGTCTCTGAGTGGGTCTGCACATGGGAGTGTGACTTTGTGAGTGAGTCAGTGAGTGGTTGAAAGAATATCTGAGTGGGTCTGTTAGTGGGTATATGACTGCCCAGGTGGGTCTGTGAGTGGGTGTAAGAGTCTCTAAGTGGGTACGAGACTGTGTGCATGAGTCTATAAGTGGGTCTCTGAGTAGGTGCATGAGTCCCCGAGTGGGTCTGTAGATGGCTGTGTCACTCCCCAAGTGGGTGCATGAGTACCTGAATGGGTATGTGAGTGGGTGCATGAGTATCTGAGTGGGTATTTGACTGGATAGATATGTCTGAGTAGGTCTGTGAATGGGTGTATAAGTGTTTGAGTGAGTTTGCGAGGGTGTACATGATCTGTGACAGTTACAATGGTTCATGGGGGGCCATGTTGACAATCGCATCATTGTCTCAAATATCACATGCAATAAAAAAATAAATTCTGGACACATAACTGGTGTCACTATTACATCCATTTCTCAAACATGGGGTCAGAGTAACTCCACGCTGACACCTTATCTTAGCTTTCACACAAATTTTCAGGCCTGGAAACCGTTCTTGATCAATAAAATGGCAGCTGCAACTTTCAGTTCAGGCTTTCATGGTTTACCTCAAACACATTGCGATTTCACCGTGATCATCATGAAAACACCGCAACTTTCTGTTTGGTTTGCATCCGCCAATCATAGCATTCCACCTGGTGCGCGCTTCAGCTAATTACCTCGAACACGTCGCGATTTCACCACGATCACCACGAAACCGCCACAAAATATCTCCTACCAAAGATAACACTATATTATTTGGTTTTAATTTCACAAGAACTACCGAATGGATTTGCACGAAATAATAAAATACATAATCTGCGTAACAACATCTACCTTTCCGCCAAATTTGGTGTAATTCTGTCCAGCGGTTTTGGGTAGTAGGTTCGACAACATGTTCCTAAGGAAATTAACATTACAAATGCACCCTTATTTCACACCTTGATTTCTGGGGCCCCACTGCATGATTAACCCCACATTTTCCATGACACACAGAACCTATTTCAGCACTTTTTGGGGAAAATTTCATGAAGATTGGTCAAACAACACCAAAGCAACAGACAAGTCAAATAATGCTTTCCTATGGAAACTAGGTCCTAACTATAACTACCTACTGGTGACCGCGAGTAGGATCTAACTATCTATCTATCTATCTATCTATCTATCTATCTATCTATCTATCTATCTATCTATCTATCTATCTATCTATCTATCTATCTATCTATCTATCTATCTATCTATCTATCTATCTATCTATCTATCTATCTATTACCTACTGGCGGTCGCCAGTAGGTAGTTATAGTTAGGACCCCTTTTCCATAGGAAATCCGCAACATTCTATTTTGAATAACTTTGGCGCCGGTCGATGAATCCTCGCGAATTTATCAAAATAGGTGGGGCGCTACGCTCCGCTCCTACCCTGAAAGTCTCGGGGGGATTCGTCAAGCGGGGGCTGAGATAAAAGGGGGGTCCCAAAACGCGTTTTTCCCATGCATTTTTCCATAGGACCTTTAGAACGAGCTACAGCCCGAATGGCTGAACAGAATTACTAGAAATTTGGCAGAGAGGTAGCCATAAGGTCAAGGAAGTGCCTTTTGCAGGTCTGGTGTAAATCTGTTCAGTATTTCCTGAGTAAATAGCATTTAAAAGCATATATATATGTGGGCGGAGCCTAACCACACATCTCATCCTGAGATCTGATTGGCTGTCAGCACTTCATCCAAGAAGTGTTGGCAGCCATCTTGGGACAAATATACATGATAGCACCTCATTAAAAAGCATTGCAGTTAATAGAAGGTTTTAAGACTTTAGTTACATTATAAATCATTTGTTGATGGTACCATACTCATTTTAGGAATTGTGGTATGTTCTAAGGTGATTTCACCATGTGAAAAAGCCTTCTGCTGGGATATCATGATTGAGAGAAAAATATTTTCTCATGCTTTTACCACAGAGGTTTGGAAGGTGATCTATAGGCTAAACTGAGAGCTTATTTTCTGTAAATTCACATTATCTTTCTCAGTCATGTGAGAATGAAGTCTGATATTCTCAGTAAAACATGTACATCCAACAAGGGCAGAGACTGTCAGTTGATTCCTTTGTGTTCTACTGCAGCTTCCCAGAGTGTTCCAAAGAACTACTAGAGCGCTAACAGTCCTACTTATGATAAACGTATGGCACACCTGAAGCCATCTTGCTTGGATTAAAGTGGTAACTCTTAAAACATTTAATTTAAAAAGGAACAAAATGAGGGGGTTCATTTTTCCATAAAAAGTATGATTAGTGCTGCAGAAAGAAAAATTAGGGCACATTTTGAGTGACTTCTCAAATCCTCTTCTATTTCATTAAAAAATTCTGACATGCAGACTGAAACATGCACTTTCAATACCAGCAGCAGTTTTCCCTGGTGAGCAGTAGCTTTACTACAGTGATCTAATGAGCAAAAAGAGTGCTAACATTCTGAATTTATGGCAAATGTGTGACACATCTGAATGCCTTCTTGATGGAATCAAAGTAAAAAACTGAAAGTATTTCCTACTGAGGAGACTGCAGTAAATGAGGAAATTAGGAAACTTCATAACAAATAAGTCTCCCAAGATGGCCACCAGAGACAAAAGAGCCCAAATGTAGCCCAAATATCACCCAGATGTAGCCCAAGTATAGCCCAATGACAGAATGTCCCAGAATGTTCTTAAAAACAACTAGAGCGCTTACTGTCTTCATTATGACAAAAGTATGGCACACCTGAAGCCATCTTGATTGGAATAAACTGGTAACACTTAAAACATTTAATTTAAAAAGGAACACAATGAGGAGGTTCATTTTGCCATAGAAATTATGATTAATACTGAAGAAAGAAAATGAGGGCACATTTGGAGTGACTTCTCAAATCCTCTTCTATTTCATTAAAAAATTCTGACATGCAGACTGAAACATGCACTTTTAATACCAGGAGCAGACTTCCATGGTGGAGTAGTTTTACTACAGTGATCTAATGAGCAACTAGAGTGCTAACATTCAGAATTTATGGCAAATGTGTGACATATCTGAATACCTTCATGATGGAATCAAAGTAAAACACTGAAAGCATTTCCTACTGAGGAGACTGCAGTACATGAGGAAATTAGGAAACTTCATAACAAATAAATCTCCCAAGATGGCCACCGGAGACAAAAGAGCCCAAATGTAGCCCAAAATCAACCAGATGTAGCCCAAATATAGCCCAATGACAGAAGTGTGCAAAACACTTATTATTTTGTGTTTTTGCAGTGTTATATAGTGCAGACTTGTCAGGTATTGGAGTGCTTTACATGAGCATTGGTTACATCACACAAGAACAAATTCATTTTGGTTGTAGACATGGGGAGACTAAGTGATTTGACCAGAATCACAGAATGTCGAGCTGAAGCAGAAACTTCAACCTGGTTCCCCAGTTGCAAAGTCTGCAGTTCTGGAAGTAACACCACATCCTCTCCCCTAAGTGCAACATTTAATCAAGTGGTCAACTGGATAAAAAAACATAAAGATAACAAATAATTTAAAAGTGCTTTGTCGCTATTTGAAAACTCAGAAAATATGTCCTTATTTTAGTCTTTTAGAGCACTAACCATAATTTTGATGCCAATAAGACCCTCTCATATATGTAATTTCTAAAGGAAATGCTCTAGGTATTACAGTTTTGATTACATCAAGATGATGTCAGGCGTTCCACACTTTTGTAATAAATATAGAATGTTAGCAATCTAGTTGTTCATTAGGATACTGTTGAGAGGCAGAGGCCAGGGGCACGGACTCTGAAAATTGAAGGCAGGTAGGAGGGTGCAAAGGCAACAATTTAACCACACTGAGCAGGCAGGAAGGGCCGTGGAAGCACAACAGACTATGGAGGGCAGTGGAAAGGGGGGCAGGGGCAACAAACCAACAATACAGGACTTGCAAGAGAGGCTGTTGGAGGGAAGATCTATTACGGGTCAAGGAAGCTAGGGGCGGTCCCCAGATCCCCGGGAGCCACCACAGAACTGAGCAGGAGAGTGAGTCAGGGACAAAAGGGGCACCTTAATTTGAGCCGGGGTGCCTAGGAACGCTTGCTCCAAAAATGAAGAAAACAGACATATGAGACATGGAATTGGAGGCAGAATACAATGGCAGTTTAATGAGAAGATGCAACTTCAAAGAAACCGCAGAATAGAGACATAAAGTACAAAAAACAGAATCCAGATAATCATACAGCTGTCATAATATTCTCTGTATCTCAATTAATGTACTGACAGAGAGAGAGAGAAAACACATCTATAAATGCATCATGAGAAACAAGTTACACCAAGGAAAATGTTACCTAGGAACACTCACGTTTACTCTTAGAGCAAGCATTCCTGCAATTACAATACAAAATCTTTTAAATGCAAAAGTAAAGAGAACAATGGTTAAACATAACATGACATTTCATATAGGTAAAATAGAATAAGATACTTCAAGCAAAGCAGAGCAAGACATTTTAAGCAAAGGAAGACAAGAGCTCCCAGCTCTTGGGGAAAACCTGCACTGCCTGTTAACCTACATACAGACGGCGAGGTAGTCCGTCGATATCTGTGGGTGCTCCCTTTTTATATCATTTTGTGGGCTCCTTTGCACGCTACATCTACCTACGTATGCTACCCAAAAGCTTCGACTGCAGATTTTACCAGACATTTCGTCATTTACCCACTTAATGCTGACAATGGACTGGGTGAAAAGGTCAGTCTCTCAGGCCAATCGCTTATCGTAAGTTCCATAGAGCAAGCAGAAAATAATGGGTATTGTACGGGAATTCAATATATTCATGTATAAAATCTCCTCAGTTCTCCTAACTTGACGCTCTGCGGTTGCCACTTCCTTAAAAGCGGGAAACCTGCCCGGGAAGCAAGTACCAGTCCAGGATGCAGCCTACTGTATGTCGACAGCTTCAGGGGGATGTTGAACTTTGATACCGAGCACGGAGCACTCGGGTAGGGTGGGGGCTACTAGTTTGGATCAGAAGGCCTCGCAGACCTGCCTTCAGACTGCTATACACTAAAATTGTAGAGCTATGGTCAATTTAACAAAGAGGCCTACATATTGAACAGAAGGGCCTACACAGGGGTTTTATGCTGGCTGAGTGGTAAGGATGTCTCAGGATAATTATATAGCAATACAGGACCCGCTGGTCAATTTAATACGGCCTACAAATGCAGCTGGCAGGGCAAGGACAAGGGTCTCATACTTCAGGTGTGGACAGAACGGGCCAGGGGCCCCCTGTGATACAAAATCTACCCTCCTTCAAGGCTGTGGCAATGTAATAGACCATTGTGGGCAGAAGGAAGAGGCAATGGTAGTACAACCATACATGCCAACAGACCCGATTCAGCCAGGAAACGTCCAATGTTTTTAAGCTCAAATGGGATTTATTTGATCTGTCTCCTGTCTACAATATCCTCTTTTTCAATGTAACTCAAAGGGGAAAATCAATACCCCAGTTTTTTTTCAAAATCTCCCTCTTACCAAGTTCAAAATGTTCGCAAGTATGGTACATTGGATCATGGAAGGAAATGGGATAGGGACATGGACTTGGATAACAGAGGACAGGAGGGACATGGAGAGGTGCACCAAACTGACCCTGCAGGGCAGGCATCAGGGTTTGCAGCAGCACAATACACCACACAGGGCATGCAGGACGGGAGTGCAGCACAACAATCCATAGAAAGCAAGAGGGAGGGGACAGGACCATGCACATGGACAACAGAGAACAGAGGGGCAAGAGGCAATGGTAGCTAGCTGACCATAATGGACAGACAGGAGAGAAAGCTGCAGCATAACAGACCATAAAGGGCAGGAGGGACGGATCAGGGGCATTACAATGGAACAGACAAGCCAGGAGGGAGGGAGTAGGGCTGGGGGCAAGGGGGCAGGGCAGGAGCAGCAAGATAGCCATGGAGGTCAGGCAGGATGGGCACTAGAAGCAAGACACACCATGAAGAGCAACAGTGAGACTGTGATGGCATACACACAGACCATGGAGGGAAGGTGGGAGGGGGTCAGGGGCAGCTAACTGACCACACAGGGAAGGTGGGAGGGGCCATGGCAGCACAGAAGACCATGCATGGCAAGTGGGAGGGTTAGTGGCAGCACAATGGCTATGATGGGCAAGAAGGAGGGTGGAGGGGCATGCACAAAGGACAATGGAGGATAGAAGGGAGGGTCAGGACCTGTGCACAGACAAGAAAGTTCAGGGGAAGGGACCTCACAACAGACCACACGGGGCAGGCAGGAGGAGCAGTTGCAGCACAACAGACCAGGGAGGGCAGAAGGGTGTGGCAGTACAATGGACCATGTAGGACAGGAGGAAGAGGATAGGGGCATGGCATGTGGACAGGCAGGGTGGAGGTGGCAGGGACAGGTTACAGTCATCTGACAATGCTAGGCAGGTGGGAGGGGAGTGGCAGCTCAACAGAACACTCAGAGTAGATAGGAGTGGCAGGTCCATGGGACATGGTGGGCAAAAAGGATGGAGCAGGGGCATGCACAAAGACATCGGAGGGCAGGGGGAAGGAGAATAGGGGCAGCAAGCTAAGCACAGAGTTTAAGCAGGAGGTCAATGATGGGGCATAGAATTGGGCAATGGAGGGCAGGAGGACTGGACTGGTACATCATACTAAATTGAGGGCAGTGGCAGCACATCAGACCATGCATGGCAGGAGGGAGGAGGCTAGTCCATGGATTCACACAACAGAGGATAGGGAGGAAGGGAATGGGGCAGCAAGCTAACTGTTCAGAGAAGGCGGGTATTAGGAACTTTATTGTTTTTAAAACATTGTGTCTGTGCGAACTACTTAAAATATGAACAAGTATGCAGCATAATCTCACTTTTATTCAGGAAGAAGAGGACGTTTGTGACTGTGACTCCGGGCTCACTTGGCAGAAACACCCCCTGACCCTCCACCCCCTATCGCAAAATGTAATGCCCGTGAAAAGGGTAGGTGAACACAGTGTTATATAGAACATAGTCCTGAGAGCACGATTGAAAATGAAAACTAGATATAGTGTATGGTATAAACTATGCACCAAAAAGTGTGATATAAGATGAACCGGGCGTGAAATATAATTTGCAATACATTGTGCGCAATGACAGATTCATTGGAGAGCGCGAGATAGCACAGGCACTAGCGCGTGCTATGCGATATGCGCCTTGGAGTGTAATATGCACAGGGCAGTGTTGTGTAACCTAACTAGTCTCTAAAGTTGTAATATAAAATATGTGCTGGGGAGTGTAACGTTGCATATGCACTGTGACAAATATCTGGATCCCAGATTGTAATATGTATGGCATAGCACTGTGCGTTATAACATAGGCATCGAGAAAGGCACGTTAGATGGGGCAATATAACCCGTGCGAAGACAAGTGTGGCATGACATATTCACGGGGTGGTGTTACAGTGCACATGGGCTAGAGAGTGTCATAGCATATGCACTAGCTAGTGGAATACAACACAGAGGTGTGTGGCACTCGGCAGGCAATGGTGGGTGTAACACAGCATTGGGCTCTGTCAGGAGCACGCTGTGACTCTCAAGTGATGTTCGTCCCCTTTCCAGAGAGTAAAATAAAAAGTATTACACATCCGGCAGTGGATGTGTGTTTTATTAACCGTGAGGGGGGTTTCTTGCATAGTTTTGGTCGAATTTTTGTCGAATCCCCTTTGAATGGCTTGGTGTGCATGTGTATTAAATGTGCCCGTCAATAGCTACCCATGTTTGTATAAATAAACGACAAGGGTGTCTACCAGGATTAGGCACGGTAGGGCATCAGACATGTCAGAGCTTCACTAGTGGTGTAAATACATTCCACGTGGATTCATTGCATGCATAGTCGCTTTTTAATGAATATCACGCAAATCGTCATGGTGATAGGTACGTACGGTTTGTCCAGCATGTCCTAGGTGTGTCTATAAATATATATTTTTTAAAAATAATAAAAAACAGTGGCCGGCCCTGGGGATTGGGGTCAAAAAAATATAATTAGGAGACTGGCCCTGGGGGATGGGGTCATCAGGGCCAATAAATTAGAATAAGAAGGGGAACCAAACAGCCCCCCTTCTTAAAAAACTAAAATAAATAAAAGACTGGCATCGTGCCGGAGGCCATGCCCCCTCCGTGCAGCACTCTGCAAACGCGCCCCCAACAGGCATCTCCAGTATGCGCCAGGGAGCTGCGCTGCAGCCAGGTGTTCTGAGGCCAAGCCCCTTTTTACACCTCTCTGCAACGCAGCTCTGTGGCGCTTACTGGAGGTACCTAGTGGTCTAGTTTGACCCTAGGGACCCTTAGGATTCAGGGGGACTCTCAACTTAGAACAGCCACAGGGCGCGTTTACACAGTGGTGAAGGGAGGGGACGGGGCCTGAGGTGACGTGTGCAAACACGCACTATGGCATGTTTTAAATTGGGGATATAATTTCCCTTCAATACTGAGGGCCCCTGGGGGCTAACTAGCCCACCAAGTGCTTCCAGTAAGCGCCACTGAGCTGCATTGCAGAGAGGTGGTCCAGGCCGTGCCACTTTTTACACCTCTCTGCAACGCAGCTCTGTGGCACTTACTGGAGGTACCTAGTGGGCTAGTTGGACCCTAGGGACCCTCAGGATTCAAATGAACTTAATCTCCCAACTAAAAATGGACACAGGGCGTGTTTACACAGTGGTGAAGGGAGGGGACGGGGCCTGAGTTAATGTGTGCAAAAACGCCCTGTGGCCTGTTTTAAGAGGTAGTTTTAATCCCCATGCCCTATTATACACTAGGGGCTTACAGAGGAGGTCATGCTAATCACAGGGGGACCCCAACGCATAATGTTCCCTAGTGTATGTAGGTGTTTTCACTGTATTCTAAGTGTCTTTTAACATAGCACTGGCTCTAGGACTGGTTAGTCAGACTCAGTTACCACCAGTATCCGTCTGAAAAAGTTGAGGGTACAGGATGATTTTGCAACAAGGCTTCTTTCTGCTCTTCTTTTTGTTCTTTCTGCACGTTATCCTTCTTCCTGCACTTATCTTCGTATTTGAGGACTTCTGTTGCTTCTTTCTGCACTTCTTTTGTTTCTTTCTGTGCATTTTTTCTTCTTTCTTCACATGTCCTATCTCTGTAGGCATAGTTAGAAATTAGCATTTAAAAAACCTTTGAAATTCACTGAAAAAACCATGGGTTTCACACACGTTATAGTTAGGAATTAGCATTTAAAAAACCTTAGAAATTCAATGAAAAAACCAAAGGTTTCACACATGTTATAGTTAGCTGGACATTTCACTCGTAAAAAACCATTGAAATTCCCCCGTTATAGTTAGTTCAGCTAACTATAACTCGCGCGCCCGCAATGCACTACTGATGACGTCACATATTACATCACTCATGACATGGTCACTGACATCACTCATGACATCACTGATGACATCTCAAATGACATCACTGATGACATCACTGATGACATCATCCAGTGATTGTGTGTTTTTATGAAAATTATATATTTTTTATATTTATGTATATCTCAAGGTCAAAGGAAGAATAAATGGGTATATAAGTGTCTAAATGGATACTTTTTTTTGGAATTTTTTTTGTGTAACTGACTGTTTAAGTGTATCATAGTGAATACATGGCTTACTGAGTAATCTTTAAATATTTAAATATCTGTATCAGTTTCTTACTTTGTATATAAGTGGCTGCATGGGTTGGTGAGTAGCTACATGAGTGTCTATATAGGTTATTAGTTGGTTTTTTATCACTATGAGTGTCTGAGTTTCTGTATGGTTCGGTGGGGGGTATTACTTAGTGCATAGGTGCATGAATGAGTGACTCACTGTTTGTATGTGTTGAATACAGCATGTGTGCAGGACTGTATGGGTGGATGAGTGTGTGCATGGGTGTGTTAGTGAGTGAATGACTGTCTCAATAGTGTCTTTATGAGTAACTACATATGTTTTAAACTAGTATATGTGACTATTGGTGTATATAAGTGAGTATATGTGAGAGTGAGAGATTGGAAGAGTTCCTGTATGAATAAGTATGTGTTTCTATAAGTGATTGTTTAAAAGAGTAAGTATATGTAAGTTTCTGTAGAAGTAAGTGTGGTGGTGTGTGTATAACTGTATATGCAAGTAAATGGATGATTGATTCTTTATTAGCATGAGTGACTATGTGTGTGAGTTACTCTATGGATGAGTGGCATTGTGTAACGGGATGTACAGGTGTATGAGTACATATGATGAGTGAGTACATGTATGAGTGACTGTAGAGGACTGTTGGTGAATTACTGTATGTGTATGTGGTTCTTAGAATTACTGAATAGGTTGTTGTAACTGATATTGATATGTTCATTATTTTGAACATTTTAGTTTCTATTTTTGAATGTGTGTTTCAATGGTTATATTAGGGGGAGAGGAGGTCTGCCACTCTATCACAAGGATGATGTCATCAGTGATGTCATCAGTGATGTCATTTGAGATGTCATCAGTGATGTCATGAGTGATGTCAGTGACCATGTCATGAGTGATGTAATATGTGACGTCATCAGTAGTGCATTGCGGGCGCGCGAGTTATAGTTAGCTGAACTAACTATAACGGGGGAATTTCAATGGTTTTTTACGAGTGAAATGTCCAGCTAACTATAACATGTGTGAAACCTTTGGTTTTTTCATTGAATTTCTAAGGTTTTTTAAATGCTAATTCCTAACTATAACGTGTGTGAAACCCATGGTTTTTTCAGTGAATCTATATATATATATATTCACTGAAAAAACCATAGGTTTCACACATGTTATAGTTAGCGGAAATTTTACTGATAAAAAACCAATGAAATTGCCCCGTTATAGTTAGTGCTGGCAACTATAACTCACGCGACCGCAATCCTCTGCTGATGCTAATACTGTATTTAGACACTTATATGCCCATGTCTTCTTCCATACATTTTTAGCTATACATATATTACAAATATTTTTTTTTCATAAAGACACATATGTCATCAGCAGAAGATTGCGGTCGCGTGAGTTATAGTTGCCAGCACTAACTATAACGGGGCAATTTCATTGGTTTTTTATCAGTAAAATTTCCGCTAACTATAACATGTGTGAAACCTATGGTTTTTTCAGTGAATTTGCAAGGTTTTTTAAATGCTAATTCCTAACTATAACGTGTGTGAAACCTATGGTTTTTTCAGTGAATTTGTACGTTTTTTTAAATGCTAAGTTACTTTACGCCATTCGTGGCGTGCGCGCCCACTTAACGCAGTTCGTTCCGTGCGCGCACGGTGCGCTTCGCGCACCGTGCGCGCACAGTGAGCACGCGGTGCGCTTCGCGCACCGCGCACCCACTTTACGCAGTTAGTGCCGTGCCCACGTTACGCTAGATGGGCCATGTACGCACGATGCGCTTCGCGCACCGTGCGCACATGGAGGACATATTATGCGCTTCCTTGTGATAGGTAATCTGTTGAAATTTTTTGGGGAATTTCTGTGCTCTGATAAGCCATGCACAAATGGTGGCCTTCGGCCACCATTTGCACACGGGGTGGAGAAAGTGTGGATTTTTTTTTTTTTATAATTTTTTACCGTACGCTTACGGTAAGCGTACGGTAAGCGTACCCCGCGAAATTGCCGAAAAAAAAATAATGCCGTTTTTGCTCTTGGGGGATGTTTGGGGACTCCCTCAACATGACTATGTGAGAGGGAGTTGTCAAAACATCCCCGTAACATGTTTTTGGCCATCATGTTTGATAAACAACACTCAGTGCGAGAGACAAAATGGCGGCCGCCGCTTCCTGGTTTCGGCCGATTCGAATGTTTACTAAGATCTAAGAGCCAATCAGAATCGCGCTCGCGCACGCCACCGTACGCTTACCGTAAGCGTACGGTAAGCGTACCGTAAGCGGGCTCAGATATATATATTGATTTAAAGGCTATTTTCTCAGAATCTACTGAACAGATTTACACCAAACCTACAAAAGGCACTTCCTTGACCTAGGGACTACCTCTCTGCCAAATTTTGAGTAATTCTGTTCAGCCGTTCGGGCTGTAGCTCGTTCTAAAGGTCCTATGGAAAAATGCATGGGAAAAACGCGTTTTGGGACCCCCCTTTTATCTCAGCCCCCGCTTGACGGATCCCCCCGAGACTTTCAGGGTAGGAGCGGAGAGTAGCGCCCCACCTATTTTGAGAAATTCGCGAGGATTCGTCGACCGGCGCCAAAGTTATTCAAAATAGAATGTTGAGGTTTTCCTATGGAAACGTGGTCCTAACTATAACTACCTACTGGCGACCGCCAGTAGGTAATATATATATATATATATATATATATATATATATATATATATATATATATTCACTGAAAAAAACATAGGTTTCAGGGACGTTCTAGTTAGTTGGACATTTCACTCATACAAAACCATAGAAATTCCCCTGTTATAGTTAGTTCAGCTAACTATAGCTTGCGCCCCCGCAATGCACTGCTGATGATGTCACATATTACATCACTCATGACATGGTCAGTGACATCACTGATGACATCACTGATTCAACTTTTTCAGATGGGTACTGGTGGTAACTGACTCTGACTAACCAGGCCTAGAGCCAGTGCTATGCTAAAAGACACTTAGAATACAGGGAAAACACCTATATACACTAGGGAACACTATGCGTTGGGGTACCCCTGTGATTAGCATGACCTCCTCTGTAAGGCCATAGTACATAATTGGACAGGGGGATTAAAACTACCTCTAAGTCAGAGGTGCAGAAATATGCTACTTTAACTAGTAGTCACGTTTGCAGAGTGGTGGAGAAAGGGTGCTCAGGAATTCCGCTGCATAGGACTTACAGGAGGTACCAGGAGGGATTCCTGGCCCCCAAACTCCCTCAGGACTATATTGGACTTCATCCCCATCCCATAGTCTGCCACGAGACACGTTTCCAGAGTGGTAGAGAAAGGGGGCCATGGCCTCCGAAGACGTCTTTGCAATCCCACTGTGTGGGACTTACTGGAGGTAACAAGAGAGGTAGTTGGCCCCAAGGACTTCCTTGGGGGCCAACTTCTCAAACTATTACCTCCAGTCAGTCCCACACAGCAGCACTGGTAAGTACTCGTACCAGGCCAAGTCCAGTTTGCCCACCACTCTACAAACGTGCTCCCTGGCACGCTCTTGGATGGGGATTGAAGTCCCCTTCACTGCTGGGGGTCCTTTAGGGGCCAACTAGCCTACCTTTTACCTCCAGTAAGCCCCACGCAGTGGGATGGTGAGAGGTACACAAAGGCCATGCCCACTTTCTCCCCCACTCTGCAAACGTGCCCCCTGGTGCGTTGTAAGTTGGGGGATTAAGTCCCCTTGAATCTTGAGAGTCCCTGGGGTCCAAGTAGCCCACCAGGTACCTCCAGTAAGCTCGCGTGATGTGAGTGAAACGCGTCATGGCAGGCACTATGCCTGATCATTTGGTGGTGATTACCGATCAATAAAAGTTTCACTGCTTTCTGCATCATTCTGATGTCTTCGTGATTTTGTGCTGAGTACGCTGAGGTCCGTGCCTGTGGTTTCCTGAAGCTATTGCTGGACCAGGATTTTGAGTTTCGATATATATATATATATTTATATATATTATCTACTGGCGGTCACCAGTAGATAGTTATAGTTAGGACCGTGTTTCCATAGGAAATCTGAAAATTCTATTTTGAATAACTTTGGCGCCGGTTGACGAATCCTCGCGAAATTTTCAAAACTAATGGGGCGCTCCGCTCAGCTTCTACCCTGATAGTCTCGAGGCGATTCGTCAAGTGGGGGCCGAGAAAAAAGGGGGGTCCCAAAACGCATTTTCCCCATGCATTTTCCCATAGGACCTTTAGCCGAAGATACAGCCCGAACGGCTGAACAGAATTACTTGAAATTTGGCAGAGAGGTAGTCCTCAGGTCAGGGAAGTGCCTTTTGCAGGTCTGGTGTCAATCTGTTCAGTAGTTCCTGAGAAAATAGCATTTAAAAGCATATAAATATCTATAAGCTCGTACTGTGCGCGCACCGTGCGCGCACCGTGCGAGCACCGTGCGAGCACCCTAATGTGCGCAAGCGTAATTCTGATTGGTGGTTACATGTTAGTCAACGTTCGAATCGGACGAAATCAGGAAGTGTCGGCCGCCATTTTGTTTGTTTTCAGTGCGAGAGTGAAAAAGGAAGGTGGCGAACGTGAAAAGGGGGCAGGGTAGAGAGTTCCTGACCCCCTAGCCTTTGTCAGGGGGTCCCTGAAGTAGGCCTGGGCGGTAAATTCCGTTCCGCTCGCGGAATTTGCGGAATTTCGGTAATTTCGCGTTCCGCGGAGAACGCGAAATTGCCCAAAATTCTGCTTTCCGCGACTTCGCGAAATTTTTTCTTGTTCGCATTCTCAAAATGCGTGTTCGCGAGATATTTCTCCCCGAGCACGCAAACAGCAACTGTGAACAGGAAAAAAGCATCGCGAACAAGCAATTTCGCGTGTTCGCGGAATTTCTGCATGTTCGCGGAGATTTTTTACCGTTTCGCGGAGATTTGCGTAACGCGATTACGCAAATTCCGCCCACCCCTACCCTGAAGGACCCCGAAGGCAGAAACATTTTTTGAATTTTTTTTTTTTTTAAATCGCGGGGGTGCACGCACGGTAAAAACCCAAAAAAAAAAATGTAATGCGTACTTTATTGTAAAATAAATATATAAAAAAAATAATAATACATACATAACTTAGCACTTAGCATTTAAAAAAACGTACAAATTCACTGAAAAAACCATAGGTTTCATACACTTTATAGTTAGGAATTAGCATTTAAAAAACCTAGCAAATTCACTTAAAAAACCATAGGTTTCACACATGTTACAGTTAGGTGGATATTTCACTCGTAAAAAACCAATGAAATTCCCCCGTTATAGTTAGTTCAGATAACTATAACTCGTGCGACCGCCACTCTATCACAAGGATGATGTCATTAGTGATGTCATGAGTGATGTCACTGACCATGTCATGAGTGATGTAATATGTGACGTCATCAGCAGTGCATTGTGGGCGCGCGAGTTATAGTTATCTGAACTAACTATAACGGGGGAATTTCATTGGTTTTTTACGAGTGAAATATCCACCTAACTATAACATGTGTGAAACCTATGGTTTTTTAAGTGAATATATATATATATTCGCTGAAAAAACAAAGGTTACAGGGACGGTTTTGGTTAGGCTTACATTTCACTCGTACGAATCCAGAGAAATTCATCAGTTTGTGCCAACTATAACTTATGCCCACGCAGTGCACTGCTTCTGACCTCACACATTACATCACTCATGGCATGGTCAGAGACATCATTCACCACATCACTGATGACATCTCAAATGACATCACTGATGTCATCATCCAGTGATTCTGAGTGTTTTCTAAAAAATACTGAGTGTTAAACATATATGCTAAGGTAGGTGGCTGTGGGAGTGCATGTATGGGTGAGTGAGTGGGTGTATAAGTGGTGTATATAAGAATGAGTAGGTATATGAGAGACTGTACACATGAGTGAGTGGCTGTGTGAGTTTTTATATGGGTGAGCGAGTGGGTGTGTCAGTGGCTGGAAATGGTGAATGAGAGGATGCATGAGTAGCTGAATGGGTGACTGAGCAGGTACATATTTGTCTGCATTGGTCAGTAACAGATTATATGAATGACTGTATTGGAGCATAAATGGGTGTGTAAGTGGCTCTATGGGTGAATAACTGGTTGTGTGAATGGCTTCATGAGTAGGTGAATGGGTGAGAAAGTTAGAGGTTGTATGGAGAGTATGTGCTTCTCTCAGTGACTGAATAGGTGAGTGTGCACATGTGTCAGTATAACTATGAGTAAGTGATTGGATATGTGATTGGATATGTGAGTGACTGTATGGATGAGTGAGTAGGTATGTTAGTATCTGCATGGATGACTGATTCAGTATGAGAATGGATGTATGAGTGGGTGTGTAAGTGTCTGTATGTCTGTATGAGTGGATGTGTGAGTAACTGTATTGGTCAGTTAGCTGCATGAGTGGCTGCATATGTGTGTGTATAGTTGTGTTAGTGGCATATGGGCGAGTTGATGTGTTAGTGGCTCTGTGGATCAGTGAGTAAGTGTGTTACTGTTTATATGGGTCTGTGAATGGAAATGTCAGTTGTTGTGTGGGAGTGGGCGTAAGATATGGGGTATGGGGTGTAACTGGTTGTTTGACTGGTTCTGTGGATAATGTCATTTGAGATGTCATCAGTAATATTGTTTCAGCTGTCATCAGTGATGTCATGAGGGATGTCACTAACCATGTCATAAGTGGTGTAATATATGAGATCATAAGCAGTGCATTGCAGTGGCATAAGTTATAGTCAGCTCAGCTAACTATAACTACTGAATTTCTCTGAGTTTGTATGAGTGGTATGTGAGCCTTACTACAATGTCCCTATAACCTTTCTTTTCCAGCAAATTTGTAAGTTTTTCTTCTATTCTTTTTGCTCAGTATAACGTCCCTGTATCCTTCGGCTTTTTTCAATGAAGTTCTAAGATTTTTCAAATTTTATTTCCAAACTAGTGGCAATACGGGACAGGGTCTACCATGGGCTCTCAGCAATCCAACTGCGTTGGACTTACTGGAGGTAACAGAAGGGGTTCTTAAACCTTCAAGGATCCTCAGCATCTAAGTGGAATTTATCCCCTAACAAGTTGTGTGCCAGGGGACACGTTTGCAGAGTGGTGGAGAAAGGGGGTGGAGCCTCTGATAAACTCTGAGCAATCCCGTTCTGTGGGACTTACTGGAGAAAACAGGAGGGGTTATTGGTCCTGAAGGACCCTTAGCATCCAAGAAGACTTCATCCCCCAATTAGCAGTGCAACAGAAGGTCCGTTTGAAGGGTAGTGGAAAAAAGGGGCAGGCCTTGGATGAGTTCTCAGCAATCCCACTGTGTGGGACTAAATGGAGGTTAAAGGACCCTCTGCAGTCAAGAGGACTTCATCCCCCAACCAATAGTGTACCAGGAAGTACGTTTGCAGAGTGGTAGAGAAAGGGGGTAGGCCTCCTACAAGCTCTCAGCAATCCAGCTGGGTGGGGCTTACTGGAGAAGTTGTTAGCTCCCAAGGACCCACAACAGCCAAGGGACTTCATCCCTCAACCAGCAGTGTGCCAGGCAGTGCTTTTGCAGAGTGGTGGAGGTAGGGGGCAGGGCCTCCCATGACCTCCCAGCAATCCAGCTGTGTGTCACTTACTGGAGATAACAAAAGGGATTGTTGGCCCCAAGGACCCTCAGCATCTGAAGGGACTTCATCCCCCAACCAGTAGTGTACCAGGAGGTGCGTTTGCAGAGTGGTGAAAAAGGGGGCGGGCCACAGCTGAGCTTTCAGCAATCCCATTGTGTGGGACTAGCTGAAGGTAACAGGAGGGATTGTTGGCCCCCCAAGGACCATCTGCAGCCAAGGGTACTTCATCCCCCCAACCAGTAGTGGGCCAGCAGGTGCGTTCGCACAGCAGTGGAGAAAGGGGGCAGGGCCCCCCACAAGCTCTCAGCAATCCCACTGTGTGGGACCTACAGAAGGTAACAGGAGGAATTGTTGCCCCCCAAGTACCCTTAGCATACAAGGGGACTTCATTCCCTAGCCAGTAGTGCACCAGGAGGTGGAGAAAGGGGTGGGGCCTCCAACGACCTCTAAGCAATCTTGCTGTGTGGAACTTACTGGAGGTAACAGAAGGGTTGTTGTCTCCCAAGGATGCCTAACAGCCAAGGGGACTTCATCCCCCTATAAGTGGTATGCCAGGAGGCTCCTTTGCAGGGTGGTTGGAAAAGGGGGCGGGCACTCTAGTGAGTACCACCGGGGTTAGCCTTATTCATTTTATTAGGGGAGGGGGGCTGCGTGGCCTCCCCCAGGCTGATTTCAGCCCCGGGGATACGATCTTCCAGGGCCCATCCTATTTGTTATAGGGAAGGGGGGCCACTCATCCCCCCTACCGGGTCGATTTTGGCACTGGACCCCATCCCCTGGGGCCCAGTCATTTAGACATCCCTTCCACGGGTCAGCTTCAGCCCTGGGGACCCCAACCCTGGGTCCTGGCCATCATTTGTCTCTGGGACCGGGGGGGAGCCTGAAGGCCTCCACAGTCGCAGCCACCTCTCCACCTCCTGCGGAAGACAGAATTTCTTTCACACACAGGGAGATGCTGGAAGTGCAGCCCTGTGTGTGAAAGTGGTTCACCTGTTTGCCTGCTCGCTTGATAGCGGGCAGGTAAGCAGATGAATGCTCCACTTCCAGCAAGCGAGAGCATTTCTCTACCCTCGCTTGCTGGAAGCAGAGTGTTTGCTGTGGCTTGGCAGGAGTAGTTAAAGCTCTCGCCAAGCCACTGCAAAAAGCTATGTACCAGGGGTGGACACCCCAGGACATAGCAGGAGCCGGCCCTGGGGGGATGGCGGTTTCCAGGGCCATTGCTGTCTCCAGGATTGGGGCTGTGAGCCCCCCCTATATTGTAGTAGGGCCTGCCCTGGGAAGAAGTGATCTGGAGGGGGAGCTTGTAAACCCCCATCCCATTTAAAAAATTAACTGGCCCTCAGGAGGTGGTGGTCCCTGGGAGGTCCCTTAGGCCCCCATCACAAATTAAATAGCCCGAGTGAGGTGGTGGTCCCTGTGGGTTTGAGGGGGTCCAAGAGCCCCCCTCTTTAACAACTCATAAGATCCAGGTAGGTGGTGGTTCCTGTGGCATTTATAAGCCCCAGCAGGGGGGGCCCTTGCACCACCCTCCTTCAAGTGCCACATGCCCACGGGATCTGGCACACCTGGGGGTCTAATACTAAAGAATCGCAGGAGCTGTTTCTTTTTTTAAAAATGTTATTCTGCCCTGGCAGTGTCCCTCTAGGATGCCCGCAAGAGGTCTATTCCTACCCTGCCCCGTTCTCCTTTTTTTTGCATTTTATTGGAACTCAGCTGAAGCCGTGTCCCAAGATGGATGCCAACACTTCCTGGTTTGAAGTGTTGGCAACCAATCAGATTTCAGCACAAGGACTGTTGGATCCTTGGAGGATCTGCAGCCCTATAAATACAATTAGGTTTTTCTCTTAATATCGCAAAAACTATTGAATGGATGTATGCCAATTTACAAAAAGATTGCTTTCTGGGTCAACAGCTAACATTCTGCTAAGTTGGTGTAATTCCGTTCAGCAGTTCAGGCTGTAGCCGTGTCTAAAATCACTATGGCAATTAACTTAGGGAAAACATGTCTTTGGGCCCTCCCTTTTTCTCGGTCACCCCATTATGGGTCACCACAAAACTTTCAAGACAGCAGCTGGAATGTGTGTCATATTAGTTTTTTACATTTTGAGAGGATTTGTCAAACGACGCCAAAGTTATTAGCAAATCAAAAAACACTTTTCCTATGGAAAGTAGGTCCTAACTATAACTACCTACTGGCGACCACCAGTAGGTAACATATATATATATGTGTGATCAAGGTCCTTGAGGGATCGAAACGCGTCATGCTGGCCGTGTAAGCTGTGGCTGAATAAACCTTAAACAGCAACACGAACTTTGTGGTCTGCACTCTGTTTTTTGGCTGAAAGAACGATAGCTGCTTACGGAGACAAAGCAACATATATATATATATATGTATATATATATATATATATATATTCACTGAAAAAACCATAGGTTTCACACACGTTATAGTTACGAATTAGCATTTAAAAAACCTTGCAAATTCACTTAAAAAACCATAGGTTTCACACATGTTATAGTTAGCTGGACATTTCACTCGTAAAAAACCAATGAAATTCACCCGTTATAGTTAGTGCAGGCAACTATAACTCACGCGACCGCAATCCTCTGCTGATGACGTCAGATATTACATCACTGTATTTAGACACTTATTGACCCATGTCTTCTTCCATTAATCTTTAGCTACACATATATTACAAATATTTATTTTTCAGAAAGACACATATGTCATCAGTGATGTAATATCTGACGTCATCAGCAGAGGATTGCGGTCGCGTGAGTTATAGTTGCCTGCACTAACTATAACGGGGGAATTTCATTGGTTTTTTACGAGTGAAATGTCGAGCTAACTATAACATGTGTGAAACCTATGGTTTTTAAGTGAATTTGCAAGGTTTTTTAAATGCTAATTCGTAACTATAACGTGTGTGAAACCTATGGTTTTTTCAGTGAATTTGTACGGTTTTTTAAATGCTAAGTTATGTTTTTATTTTTTTATTTTTTTTTCAGGTTTTACACCGTGCACGCCCGTGCACGTGGGCACTCGGTGCGCTTCGCGCACCGAGCGCCCACGGTTCGCTCGCGCGCACCTCGCGATTTTTTTCCCTTGGGGGTCCTTCTGTGACCCCCTGACCAAGGCTAGGGGGTCAGGAACTGTCCACTCTGCCCCCATTTCACGTTCTCCACCTTTGTTTTTCACCTGCGCAGACTGCGAGAGACAAAATGGCGGCCGACACTTCCTGGTTTCGACCGATTCGAATGTTTACCGACATCTAACAACCAATCAGAATTGCGCTCGCGCACGGCATGGTGCGCGCACAGTGCGTGCACGGTGCGTGCGTATAGATATTGATATGCTTTTAAATGCTATTTTCTCAGGAAATACTAAACAGATTTACAGCAGACCTGCACAAGGCACTTCCTTGACCTTATGGCTACCTCTCTGCCAAATTTCAAGTAATTCTGTTCAGCCGTTCGGGCTGTAGCTGCGTCTAAAGGTCCTATGGAAAAATGCATGGGGAAAACGCGTTTTGGGACCCCCCTTTTTTCTCGGCCCCCGCTAGACGAATCACCCCGAGACTTTCAGGGTAGGAGCTGAACGGAGCGCCCCATTAGTTTTGAAAATTTCGTGAGGATTCGTCAACCGGCGTCAAAGTTATTCAAAATAGAATTTTGAGATTTCCTATGGAAACTAGGTTGTAACTATAACTATCTACTGGCGAATGTGCTGGCGAATGTGCTAAGGTTATATATATATATATATAACCTTAGCACATTCCACTTGGCAGACGAAACTACAGAAAAGTCTCTATTTTAAATATGTTGATTTTGAGGTCCTGCACAATGCTCCTTACATATAATCAAACCAAAAGTGTGCAATTCCTCAGGGAAAGGGAAAGGGGAGTAAAAGGGGGGGAAAAAGGGGAGGAGAGACAGGTCTCTATAGAATACCCTCACACACCTAGCAAGGTGTCATGCTTCATCATAGGGCTGTGCTCCTCGTCGGGCCGGCGCTGCAATGCCCGATGGGCCCCCGCGTAGGGGCTCTTTATCGGAGATCTTTTTAGAGACAGCCGTATGGGTGCGTGCAACAAGTGTAGTGAGTTAGGGTGTGGTGGATTAAAATAGGTTTGGTATTGCCAACAGGGAACAATTTTATTCTGGTGGTATGCCAGCCTAATTAAAATAAGTGTGCCCTGTCAGGATAATAATGATCCACAGGGATGTATCAAAAGGTCGACATGTTTCTTGCCCTATTCCCAAACGGGTCGGTGGCAATTCTTCAGGACCGTGGTGAGAGAGTGCTCAAAAATAATCTCTACTACAGTGAAGGTGAAAGTAACATTTGTACATCACCAGGGGGGTCCATGGAGTCCCAACGGGTTGGTGGACCCACTGTGGCGAGACCTAAAGGAAAAGAAAAACACACAGAACACAATACACGGAACAAAGTAAGGGCACATAATTGAGGCTTACTAGGTGGCTAAGGTGAGGAACCATCCCGAAGTGAAATGCATGCTACCATGGCTATGCGTATAGGGTGCATCTCTGGTGAAGTTCATAGTGTGGGATAATGGTTCTATAAACTACAACACCAGAAGTACTAAGTGCTTGCAAGCGACTAATATAGAATTATAGCGTGTAATGATGGTGACGCTGTGGAGCGTGAGGCAGGTGTTTTGGTGCAGGTAGCCCGCCTAGTGCGATTCAGAGCTGCTGCCCCCAGATCTAGGGTCGCGGGAAGCTCTCATAGCTGTTGTGGAGAATTGCAACCATATAAGTGCGGAATTCGAACAGTGCCAATGGCTGCGTGTGTGCGGGACTCCAAGGGGGGTTAACTCACCCCCTAGGATACAGTTATTGCTGTACGGGTTGGCCAGTGAAGCCAAAACTAGCTCGCCCTAATGGAAGGACAAAAAGGTATTGAAATCCCTGCAATTAACATCGATAACAAATAACACAGGCATATCAGGGTCTGTACTCACGGGGGGGGCGTGCGCTTAGCCGTGCTCCTACTGTGGCTCTGGCTCCCGTAGGGTGGAAGCACCACGTGGTGTAAAATAAGGAAGTGCTCCCCGGCTGGTGGAAAGACTAGAGCAGCAAAGGGGTCGGCCATCTTGGGAATGAAGTTGAGCCCATGAAACTTTATTGTAATTAACGCGAAGTCAAGGAAGCGTTCAACCCACAGTGGTGGTAGGAGGGTCAAATTGCTGTAATACCAAGAACTTACTGAGGGTATTAACAATGAACGAGAGAATCTCTCTGAAATTAGCATATGCGTAAAGGTGATAAAGCACGATTTATTTAAAACAGATTCCTGCTCATTGGAGGAAAAGTTGCCAAATATGGAATGCAAGTACATAAGTGCGAGAGAGGACCAAAAGATTTGGCCATGTGGGTTAACGGTGAATTGAGAGAATTGCCGTCAGCGACTATCTTGCAACATGTGAAATGTCATCTGATAGAATGAGGTGCACCACCAGTGAGCGGCCAATGTACTCACATCACCAATATTGTGAGCATTATCTCATCTAGCGTAAAGAGCACCAGTATAAAGGATCATGTATTGTTCAGTGTTGCCCACGGTATACCATCATTCAGGCCATTGATATGGCTCGAGATTTTGAAGATCCATTGTTGTTCTTTCCTGAAGAGGGCATCCTTACTAATCATGGAAAAGGATTGCAGTATTGTCCAGGTTGTGTCATTGGCCGTGTGGCTCCTATCCAGGAAATGCGTGCACATTTTTGTATTCACTTTTTTGCACCTGATGTTGCTCCAGTGTTCAGAGATTCTGATCTTGGCCGGACGCGTCACGCAAATTCATTTATCTAATTCGATGCCCATGCAACCTCATGTACGTTGGCATGACGACGCGTCCGGCCAAGATCAGAATCTCTGTTGCATAGCTAAACACTTATAAATTGACACTCTTGACTTCACTCTATGACCCAGTAGAAGGTGCAAGCCGAAACGCGTAGGTCAGCTTTGTTTGAATGCATCCCTGCACTTTTCTGGTTATGCCCCCGTGACGAATGAAGGTTGAATCAATTCTGAAAAAATAAATAAATTACCTCGTTGTGAAGGATTTGTCTGTGCCGATCTTCTGCTCGCCCTCGAGACGTGTGGTGAATTGGTGGGTGTTTTTACAGGAAGGCTGAAGGCTGAGAGGAATATATATATATATATATATATATATATATATATATATATATATATATATATATATATATATATATATATATATATATATATATATAACATAGCCAAAATGTATGAGCTGAGGAAGGGATTCGGCGAGCAGGATGTCCTGCGCTGATCGTTGTGAAGTATGTACTTTCTTTCAAGGCAGTCATAGGAATCCAGCACCACGTGGATAATTGAAACATCATGACTTTTTTCCATCTGGATTTGATGCCAATACCCGTGCATTTTAAAAGCGGCAAGTAAAATTGAGCAAATATAATTAATAAGGACTACCTAACTAAAGTGAAAATATTGACTTGTAAAAAGCACTATGGGAGATGAAGTTCTGTTTGAGTCATGTGACCTAATGGTTTTAAAAAGCACGCACGACGCACTTTGCAAATATGTTTCCACCTGTGACCAAGGCTAACTCCGAAACGCGTAAGGATTAAGGAGGCATAATGCGCTGCTGCGCCTTCAATTATAAAAGCTGCAAATCCAAGCCCCGGCCTCAGTGTTGTCGCTTGAAAGTAAATTGATGGGTTTCTCCGTACCCATTGTTTTTGAGGACGCCCTGTAGGGTCGGGGGCTCCTGTGATCGGAGGATGCTTTTTTGAATATTTTTCTAGGGTATTTAATGTGGGTTTGGGCATGTCACCAAAAACATTAGTATTTTTTTTTAAAACACACACGCGCACACACACGTACATACACAAACACAGACACATATAAAACCGCAGTTAAAAAACTGAGTTATGATTGTGGCTCAAATTTGTTAAACCACTGTCACAAGTTATGATTTGCTGAGCAAAATATAACTATCACCCCTCTCTTGCATTACGAATGTCATCACACACAACGTAATTGATGAAAAGATAAGTGATACACTGATTACATCCCTAAAAACATCACCATTGTAATATCCACTGGACAGAAAATGTTATAAATTCACAGCTCTCACACTAGGGTCAGCATCTATAACAAACAAAACCTGGGTGGTTTTGTCATACACTGTGGCAGTCAACCCACAGACATGGATGTCTAACAGCACAATGTAAATTAAGCAGCCAGGATGAAAGTGGTGATTATTGCATCACTCCACATGACAACGACTTTCCCTCTTACAGATAAGTGCCTAGTTCAATTTAAACTGTCCAATAAGCCCAATATCTTTTTAACCAGTTTAGTTCAAATCTCTGATATCAAAGTCCTCCTGGCATTTTAATAGCACCCGGTGGTCCACAATATCAAATGCAGATTATAACTCCAATAATATCAAACTAAAGCACAATAATCAGTGGCAGTTGGTGCAGGTAAGAGCGGTTGGGCAGGGGAGTCAACAGACGATGACGAGGGAAAATAAAATTAAAAAAGAAAAACTATTTCCTTAAGCTCGTTGCTTCAACGAGCACAAGATAAGTCATTTTATTTTTTTAATGCTATATTCCCTTGTGATCGTCTGTTGACTCCCCCCTTCCCCGCCCAGCCCCACTCCACTGCCGCACTGCTCTTATCTGCCTCGGCCGCAACTGAAAATAATATCAACATATTCAATGATATCAAAATTCAATTTGAAGAGACAGAGCAAGGATTTTGTTTACAGTGAGAGGAAATGTTAGATCAATGTTTGATGTTTGCTTGGAGAGGGCTATGCTATTGTGAAATAGAGTGCACTTGTTCCATTCTCAATGTCAGTTGTAGCTTATTTTCCTTCATTTTATAATTGAAATTTATATAGTCAGTTTAATATTTGTTTATATTTGACTATTCATCTCTGTTGAATTTAATATCTTAGGTCTTATGAAAGTCTTTTAATGGGCAATATTCTTTCACTTTCTATTTTGTCTCTAGTTCTGGCTCTTCATAATTTTCATATATTCGTTATTGTGGCACATACAGAAAAAGGGCATACTCACAAGGGTACATTTAAGTCTGCAGATTTACACACTCGTACATGCACTCTTACATTTTGTAGTATTTAATACTTTTAGCTACTCACCACGTCCATGTGTAAAGTTACTCCTAAATGTAGGCTTTGTGCCTTCCCTGTGAAAGCAGGGTGAGTAGCCAAATTTACAAGTGTAGTCATAATTATTCAGACATAGGCAGAGGTCTTCATTACAAGAGCAGAGACCTCACGATGGTGAATTATAGGGAAAAGTGAAAAAGTTTATTCAAGTTTCAAATATTTTAGTAAAAATATTACAATTATAAATATGAATGTGAAATAATTGTATATTTTTTTAACTTCGAGCAATTAAAAGGTTATGACTATTATCTTTAAAGTTTAATTAAAAATAAATTTAATTTGAATATATTTCATGAATGTAGAATTAATTTTAAGATGCATTTCAAATTGTATTTATAAAAATACCGCCTTTAGTTAAATATTTATTTTTATTTAAAGTGCCTTTCAAAAAAATATTTTAAGTTAGATTTATTTTAAAACTTTAAAATGCTAATTTAAACAAATTATAACAAAATATTCTTTGTTTTACTTATACATACCTTTTTACCTTTAAATACCATTTACATTTTGGGCCCCATTTTGATGTCGGGCAGCTTGTCCGGCAGCTTGTCAGAAACTTTCCGCACGACATCGATGGTTTCCCTCCAACCGCAGTAGGCCCAATGCTGGCGGTCGGAGGGAAACCCTCAGGGGATTCCGCTGTGCTTTCGATGGGCTAAAGGAGCCCGTCAGTAGGCACCCTAATCCCATAATGACCACGGAGCCCCTTTCCCCCTGGGCCTCCGCTATGGGGCCTGGGGGGCACCTATGGTCTCTGCATCGTGTGGCAGGTCCCCATGGTGCCTGCCACATGGTGCAGGGACGCTTACAGGCATCCATTTTTCAATGATAGCGTGTTCTTCTGCAACTTTTTGCCTGCCGCACAAGCTGCAATTGACAAATGGATGTTTCTGACCGCCCATAGGGTGGTTGCTTCCAAATTCTGCGGTCGGAACAGCAGACCTATGGTCGGGCGGTTCCAGTTTGCAATGGTGTCACCGACATCGTACTAAGGGCCATCGTTTTTTAAAAGTCAAAATATGATAATTTATTTTAACATTATTTCCTGTAGGGTTTTATTTTAAGTCCCTACCTTATTATTTTCTGTGGAAGGGTGTTGCAGTTGCAGAGCTTGTCCATCTGTGTTACTGCACTTACTCCAAGGCTGAGCTGGAGTATATTTACAACTGTTTTGGGTCCTTATTAGCTGTAGATCTTTTAGAAGCACAGTCTGTGAATAGCAATCGGCTCACTCATTAGTAGATGGTATATGTTCCTCCCTAAACCCATCCCTATTTTCCCTTAATACCGCCTTACCCCCTCATAAACCCCTCCAATTTGATGTCATAAGTAACATAATCAATTTTGTCACTTATGATGTCATCAATGATGTTCTCTGTGATGATGTTCATAATACAAGGAGGAGGTGGAAATGATGGTTTGAGCCATGAATCATAAAAGGCAAAATTCAGTGGCGTAACAAATTCGAGCCACATCCATTACTCACTTTTCAACTGCAGTTTGTTCAGTGAATTTCAATCATTTTTTTTTAAAGAGACTAGACTGAGAAACGAGGATTAACATGTAATTTCTTCACTTGTGATAGCACACTTTTCTTACCTGATTGATAATGGATTTTCCTTTCATCTTTTAGTAAACTTTAATACAAATGTAATTGCACCTGCTAGTAGGAAAAAGAAACAACAAGTTAACTCAGTTTCAATATTTTGCACTGACTGTCTATCTCAGTGAGTTCGAGTGTTTGTGATCTTGGATCTGTGTTGAACACTCACTGCCTCCCCCACCTTAACTCAACATCAAAATGTTCAATTTTCTATGATTACTTCTCAGTGTGTACCTGAGTAAGTGGTGCTGTTTGTGTTCTTGGTTCTTTGCTGGACAACCCATGACAAGCAGTGTCATTGCTTCCTGCAGAATGACAATTTTCCAAACACCAGCCCTGAGTTTGGATCGGACTGAACACTGTTCCATTACTATACAGCACACATTCAAACCTGACAAAGTATTAAACTATGCCTAAGCATAATATTTTGTAGTAGAAGGATACCCTAAAGGTACAAAATCTATGTTAGATATTACATATGCACCCTTGCACAGCATACAAGGGTGTATGAGTCCTGCAAAGCAAATGTACACCAGCACAGGGGGAGAGAGCCTGCTCTCTCCCTTTGATGCAATGCATCACAGGATTTTTGGTTGCAGCACTGCGCCAAATCTTAATAAATCTGTCTCCTTGTTTCTTCTGACTTTAGGCAGCTATCCCTCATGTTACACAGATTGTATGAGCTCAGAGGCCACCACTTCAGACTATAGTTCCATTTTCCAGAGAAGTACATCAGTTACAGAGATCATATTGATTACAGTTACACATATCAAACTCTCATGCTTTGAAGTATGATCTTTCAGGCTTAGACTTCAGAAAATAGAGTTATACCTATGCGCAATTCCCCTGATTGGATCACTAATTTTCTTTCTATATCAAATAAACCCCTAAAAGATGTAGTTGCATTCTCTGCTCTTCCTATGAGTCCTTCATCATTGCTCACCCGTACTATTTGCATATCAAGATTTCAATTACATGAAGTCATTTACAAATAAACTATATATGGTAGTGTCTAATACACAGCCTTACCTTACATCAGTGAGTACAAGAAAAGGATCTATCAGTTCCCTGTCCTCCCAAGTATACTAAAACAAACAAATAAAGTGATGGATGGGATGCTTAAATTAATTTCAGCCACTGGTAATTGTCCGGCCTGCATCCCACTCCACCATTATTTAACACACCATGCAACTTCAGTTTGGGCCAAGCCATGTGCAACTCTGTCTTGACCCTGCTCCAGTAGGAACAGCCCAGCCTGACCCCCAGGCCTGGTCCTCCCTGAACAAGAAGATATGCAATCCAATATCAGTCTCACCCTTATAAGGGCTCAGCAGTCGTACATAGCTTGGCTCCAGTGGCACATTGTGCATGGGACTCATGTCTGGCCATTTCCGCCCCACTTAGTGTGTCACACTTAAATAAGTGAAGTATACAAAAAAGTGATGGATGGAATGTAATAATCTCAGCCACTGGTAATTACTCGGGCTCTATCCCAGTCCATCATTAATTTGTACACCATGCCACTACAGTTTGGACCCAGCCATACGCAAATCAGTCTTGACCCTGCTGCAATAGAAACAGTCCCGCTTGAACTGCCAGGCCAGGTTCTCACTGAACTGGAACGAAAGCAGCCCAAGACAGATTTCACTCTTATTAGGGCTCATGATCGGGTTCTAGCTTGGATCCACTAGCATGGTGTGCAAGGTACCCACACCTTGGCATACCGTCCCACTTAGGGTGTTGCAGTGAAAGACAACAAAAAAGTGATAGATATAATGCTTGAAATAAGTTCAGTCATTGGTAATGATTTGAGGCGTCTTCCCAGTCCATTGTTGTTTTACTTACCATGTCACATCTCGGGATACTCATCCCACTTAAGGCATCGCACCTAAAGCTACAAATAGTGATGGATGAAATGCTTGGATTGCTCTCAGCCACTTGAGGCTGCATATCAGTTTATCAATATTTTGTACGCCATGCCACCTCCTTTTGGACTTATGCAAATCAGTCTTTACCTAGTTCCAATAGGAGCAATTCAGCATGAATTACCAGGCAAAGTCCTCCCTGACACGGAATACACAAACCCAATGCTGGTTTCACTCTGCTTCGATCTTGTCAGTTGGGTGCAGCTTTGTTCCAGTGGCACAGTGACCAAAAGTCTAACATCCGTGTATACCCATCTCACTTAGAGCGTTACAAAGCATACGTGCTGAGTTATTTGGGTGGAACTGCTGGAGCCTTTCCTAACATGTGCAACAATTGCTGGAGCAAAGGCAATTTAATAGAATTATAAACTGTTTCAATATAAAAAAAAATAAGCATAGGTTTGTTCAATGTTACATATTTACTTATTAATAAAGAAAGTAAAAATTGATCTTTAATACCATTGCCCAGAGAAGAGATCACTTTGTTGTTAGAAATATTGTCACTACCATCTATCAAAACAGCTATAGCACTGAGACGATTTTTATCGGTTGATTTAAAACCTGAATCAAGCAAAGAAATGGATGATATATACTCATGTTGCTCTGTCACCCTTTTTTATGAGTTTGAATTGGAATTATTCCTGCAGCACTCAATCTGTGAGACATGTCACCTGATTGCAAGGGTTTTTAAAATATTTTCAAGAGAAAAGATACCCAAATGATGATTTTGAACAATACCAAATCAATTGTTATTAGATGTGGGCCTGGTTCACTGTACTTTTTACTGAGCACTCAGAGTTTTTTCAGTCTTAGACTAAGAAACATTAGTAGGTTTAAGATGATAATTTAATCTAACTTTAGGAGATGGAATACCTAAAAGCTCAAAAGTAACTTCAGAGTTCTTTATTCTCTCCTTGACATGGTCATCTCAAGTTCAATAAGTCTAAAGGAATCTTCTAAATATTTTAGCTATCACATGATTTTGGTGTTGCACCTGCAGTTTTTGTTATACTATTTGTATGATGATTGTATTATGGCTTTTATTGATAACAAAACCTTTAACCTCTCCAATGGCTTAAAGATAGCTGTCAGGTAATAGATAATGGCTGGAATTTAGAATACACTATTTTCAATTAATTCAAAACCTCCGCAAAAATGTGTGTAGTGAACTCCAGTAACATTGCACACTTTAAAGATTTTTTGTTGGTTGAAATACCATAGGCATTACTCAATTCAATTCAATTCTTATTTGATCTTACAAATAGGATAATAAAAGTACATAAATAAGATTACTTTAAAAGATACAGTTATATAAAACATATGTCCCAATAGTAAAAGGGACCCACAAATCCTCGTTCTCCTGAAAAAAGTCTATGGGGACCCCATCGGGGCCTGGAGCTTTCCCAGTACTACAGGCCTCTAATCTGGCGTTTACTTCACTGAGCAAAAAAGAGAGATAGTCCTGAGTGATGATACATGGAGTGGCTGTATGTAATACAGGATAGATAATAGGGGGAAAAATACTTGTAAAATGTGCCACCCAGTCCTCCTCTCCTACATTAGTATCTAGTGTCGGATCCTTCTGTGTCTTAAAGTAGGGTCCATTTATTATCGCCCAGAACTCCTTACTATTTCCCAAAGCTGAAGCCTGCTCTAGTTTAGCCCAGGTCTCCTCCTTCAGTACCTTCTCCCTGTTTTTCCTAGCCAGTTTAAATTCCCTACGGAGTATGTCAATCTCAGCTTTATATCTAGAGTTTTTGCACAAGGCTTTGACAAGAGCATTCCTCTTTTTCAAGCAAGTGGAATCAAACAAACCAACCCGTGTCCTTCTTCGATCACTCAATATTTTTCCATGTAAGTGCACTCCTTATATGTTGTAGGAGAGCTGTGAAGGACAATACCTGTAATAGGGGGGATTGGCTAGGTTCAAGCAGTTGCTAATGTTCTCAGGGCATTCCTAATTATTTCAGGTACCAACTTCAGCTTATCAAATTGAGTCTACTTGAGTTGGTATCCATTTCTCCTGGCAAGTAATGGCTGGCCTATTTTCTGCTGAGTTGTCACCTCCCTGCACACCAGGAATATCTCCCCACATAGAATAGCGTGATCACTGAAACCCGTAAATTGGACGTTTATATTACTGCATCTGCCATCTAGAGGGTTTGAGATCAGTATAAAATCTATGGACAATTCCTGGTTATCCTCCCCCAACACCACCAATATTCTTACTGCTCCAATCACACCCCACACCTGTACTCACTCTCATCCCACCACCCCACCCGCCCCCTCTCCCATCACCAACTCTCCCTCTGTCCCACTCATACCCCACATCCATACATCTTCACATCCTCCTGATGACACACATTTCCCAAACTCCTTCTCCACTCCTTGCACCATAAATATGCACTGTTTAGGTCGCACCCCTCACCCTTTCCTCCTCTCATCCTGTCCTCACACCCGCCCCTTCTCCCCTCACCACTAATCCCCCTGTCCCATATATACCCTACATCCATAGATCCTCACATCCTGCCAATACACCCCCTCTCTTTTGATAACCATACAAGAAGATTGCAATAAAATAAACCAGATTGCGATGCCCCCCAAGCTACAAACACAACTCAAGCACCCCTCCCTTAACCCCAGTCCATACATTAAATCATCTACCTGTTACACCAGACCCTAAACTTGATGAGATATTACTATCTCTACAACAAGTCAAAGAGGACCTCCAAACTCTGCATGACCTGATTCCACAACAACCCAAGTTCACGCGCTCCAATCTCGCCTATCAGATACACGCAAGCTCCCCGAAACACGAGCCCCCAAGATGGAGAACAGTGCCATACCCCAATGCCTCATCCCGTCCGGTCCGGAACTCTCTATCAGCTAATGACTTAACCTTCATACTCAGTTCCTATGAGGTACTTTGCCTCACCTTTAATACTGTGCACTCCCATAACCTGCATAAACGTTCCCTAATCCAGTCCATTCCCTCCAATACCCATAGAGTTGCAAGACACATTTCTAGAGGCATAGTGGAAAACAACCTCATGCGACTCCCCATCTCACACGAACCCACCACAACTCCCATCAAAACTCGGCTAAAATGCATTCTTCTAAACTGTCGGTTGGCCTTAAGACATGAGGCCGATATAGCTGACCTCATACTTATCAATGAACCTGACCTTCTAATTCTGACCAAAACATGGCTATATGAAACATCTACGGCCATCCTTGACATACTAGTAGCCCCACACTATAACATCTCAAGACTTGATAGAACGGATAGGCCAGGAGGTGGTATTGCTGTCATACATCGGAGCAATCTTTCTGTGATCCGCTCCCATTCCCCGGTATTATCTTCCTGTGAATACCTGTGCTTAGACATCACTAGTAATAATAAACCAATATGTTCACTACACGCATTCTACCACCCACCAGGGGATAACCTCACCTTCATTGAACACCTCATGGATATTCTAACTATAAATGATGGTTAACAAAATATTCAAATATTCCTTGGTGACTTCAATCTCCACTGGGATGATTTTGATGACACAGGAGTCAATAGCCTAAAAGCTTTCCTCTCAGCCCTTAACCTTACACAAATCTGTGACAGCCCTACACATGATAAATGCTCAACCCTCGACCTAGTAATTTCCAAAGCTGATTCCACTCAGCTTGATTCAATCCTCCCCTGTGACTGGTCTGACCACCAAATCATCACATTCCACATCAATGAATCAGTTAAATTACTCTCTACCCAAGCAATGAGAACAAAAATTTGGAAGAGGAATATAAAAAATATGGGTTCTGACTTACTCACATCCTCTAGTCCTAACATCCTGCTTCCCCCTGAAGGCTTAGCTGATGTACAAAGTCTAGCTAACCATTACTTCCCCTCCATGAACAAGGTACTAGACAATCTAGCCCTCCTACAACTGAAAACCTTGGTTTGATGGTAGGCTAATTGAAGACAGGCGATCCTTAAGATTAATGGAACGACGGAGATCGGCACCATCCTCTGACCACCTCAAGCTACTAAGGAGCACAAGAAACTCCTACTACAGAAAGATCAGACGATCAAAAGCAGATTTCTTCAGTAAGCAATTAGACCAAGCCAAGAACCGTCCCAAAAAGCTATCCGAACTTATCAAATCACAATCCAAGGGTGCATCCCACCGCCCCCAAACTAACCCAGACACATTACCCAATTGCGAGGAGTTTGCCTCCTTCTTCACTATGAAGACAGAAAACATAAAGACAGTCCTGCTCAATCACCTAATGTCCCATACTGACTCACACATGGTCACCTCTTTGCCCCCGCTTTGAGACCCACTTGTGAGTCCTACAAAGTTCGACCTCAAAAAAACGCTTCACGGTTCTCCTTCAACAACTACAGTGAAGAAACTATATTAAAACTGCTCATGGTCCTGAACCCCTCCAGTCACTTCACAGACCCTGTACCTGCAAACTACTTAAAAGACTTCATTCTACTGTTATTGCCTCTATGGACTAAGATTATAAACACCTCTCTCCTTCAAGGAACAATCCCAGAAATACTGAAAGCAGGACAGGTAGCCCCCATCTTAAAGAAGCCATCTGCGGACCCAATGGACAGAAATAACTATCGCCCAATATCCAACATCCCTAATCTGGCCAAACTCTTAGAAAAATGCATTCACACACAGTTTAGCAAACACATAGATCAATTCAACCTGCTCAACCAATTCCAATCCGGCTTCTGTGCAGGTCACAGCACTGAATCAGCCATGACCCACATAATAGATGACGCTCTAAATATCCTGAACCAAAACAAAGCCTGTCTACTAATCCTGCTTGGCCTTTCTTGGGCCTTTGATACCGTTAAACATGACAATCTAATCGACCTCCTGAAAGACAGAATGGGCTTATCGGGATCCGTGCTAAGTTGGTTCACCTCCTTCCTCGAAAATAGATCTCAAAGATTCAAGATTAATCAATCCATATCCAAGCCCATCCCAGTCACCTTAGGAGTAGCACAGGGATCATCCCTTTCACCTACACTGTTCAACCTGTTCATGGAACCACTCACAGAACTTCTCTTCTCCTCGAATATCCACTATCACATGTACGCAGATGACACTCAACTCTACATAAAGATCCATTCGCTTGAGGACATCAAATCACTCAATGCAATGCTTCTAAAAACGCAGACCTGGCTGGCCGAAAACCATTTGAAACTAAACACCCTCAAAACTGAATTCCTCTTAATCGCCAATCCCAACCAATCAACCACCATCCTCGATTGGATGAACCACCTAACAGCACACAAAGGTCAACCTCTCATCATCGACTCAGTGAAATCGCTGGGAGTAACCTTGGACAAAAATGTAAACATGCAGAAATACATCAGCGCCTCTACAAAAGGAGCACATTTTCAGAAGGCACTAGCTGACCCGACCACCCTTTCCAACTTACGGCCAATATCCCTGCTCCCTGCTGTATCCAAAATGACTGAGAAGTTCGTGAATTACCAACTCACGAGCTTCTTGGAAGAAAATAATATCCTGCACCCTAATCAGTCAGGGTTTCGGTCTAATCAGTCCACCAAATCTGCCCTGCTGTTTACAGCAGAGACCCTTCGGATGGCCCTGGACCAGGGTAAGAAAGCTGTATTAATCCTACTTGACCTGTCGGCAGCCTTTGATACGGTTTCTCATAACATCCTTTTGAACCGTCTGGCTGCCGCAGGAGTAGGTGGGGTGGTTTTGGCTTGGCTAAAAAAAATTCTCACTGATAGACGACAAATTACAGTGCTTGGTGGTTTTCAATCAGAGGCCAAGCCCCTTAGCTCCGGAGTTCCCCAGGGATCAAGCTTGAGTCCCTTGCTGTTTAACTTGTATATGGTCCCCCTGATGAAACTAATCACTAGCTTCCAGATCAGTAGTATTTCGTATGCTGACGACACTCAGCTTATCTTAGTACTGGACAGTGACCAGTCGGATACTGAGGAAAACGTCAGACAGTGCCTAGCAGCTACTTTTCATTGGATGGCGGACAATCATCTTAAATGCAATGCTGGCAAAACTGAAATTATTCCTTTTGGAAAACAAAATCTGTTCTCTCCAACATCTTGCTGGCCTGATGATGCAGAGGCTCCTCCTATGACCATCACCTCTGCCCGAAATCTGGGCATTAAGTTTGATTGCCAACTATCCTTTAAACAACAAGCACTGACGGTAGCGGGTTCATGCTTCTGCATAATAAAAACTTTAAGGAAGTTTTTCGATCTTCTGCCCTTGCCAGCTAGGAAGACAGTCGCGGTTGCTTTGATTGCCTCCAGGCTGGACTACTGTAATAGTCAATACGCTGGAGCTAATAAATCAGTACTACATAGACTACAAATAGTCCAGCATGCTGCGGCTCGTTTAGTACTCCGCTGGCCTCGCAAATCATCAGCCTCAGCGGCATTGAATGCGCTTCATTGGCTTCCTATCTGTAAAAGGATTCTCTTTAAGATCCTTTTACTTACGTTTAGGGCCTTTCATCAGCGAGGTCCTAAATATTTGTGCAATAGCTTTAAACGTTACCACCCGGCACGCTGCCTAAGATCTTCAGGACTGAACCTGCTTACAATTCCTAAATTCAGGCTAGCCACTAAAGGTGGCAAATCTCTATTTGTCGTGGGCGCTAAGGCCTGGAATAATCTTCCCTCTTCCATTCGATCCCTGTCTCAGGAGACTCAATTTAGAAAGGCCTTGAAGACATGGATTTTCTCTCTTACTGATGCAGCCTGCTTAGCAATGGTGTAGTTATTGGTGTTAGCGTGAAATCTGTCTGCCTCCCCCAACCATTCCATCTGGTTGGGCTAGCGCCAAGATACTCCTTGGAGTGGTAGCCGCGCTTTATAAGTCCACCCTTACATTACATTACATTAACACCTTGAGAAGACTGAAACCCTTCCTGCCAGCTAATGACTTCAAACAGGCAGTTCAAGCTTTAGTTATCCCTAGAGTTGAATATGGGAGTATCACTCTCTGTGGCCTCATCTCCCCTGACCTTCGAGCCCTCAACTGGCTACCTTTCGAGGCTACAATTCATCTGAAAAGTTACACAAGGCATTACATCACAAAACTCTGAGTTACTTAGCTCAAACATTGGTGCTCTCTTGTGGGAATAGATTCACCAGGAGCTCCAATAATATTCTACAGAAACCTCAACGATTTGTCAAGAAGAAAACATACAACCGGTCCTTCTCAGGAATGGCTGCCAGAATTTGGAATGTGTTGCCCCCAGAAACAAGAAAGAATCCTTCTACTGCTTTCTTCAAAAAAGAAGTGAAAGCTATTCTCATGGCTAAATACACCTGAACTATTTATACTTTCCTGTAATATATCTGCTAGTTTGTATCAGTTACCTATTTGTTTGAGACTCACCTACATTTTTCTATGCTTGTTTTTTGTTACCTACATCTACCCTGTAAAGCGCTCTGATACCCGTAAGGGTCTTTTTCGCGCTATACAAAACCTTCAAAATAAAATAAAAAAATAAATATCTTGACAAAATGTTGTTAATAGGGCGTCCGAAGAGGTGGGCAGTCATTAACTATTTCTACATTTCTAGATGAAAGGGTCCTATTGAGGCTATTCCCATAATTGGTATGGGAGAAATGGTGAACAGGGTTGCCCATAACATCCTCCATACCACAAACTCGATCTAGGTTGTGCTTACAAGGATGGACATTGAAATCTCCCATCCAGATGATATTTAGGGAGGCCTTTTGCTTACTGGAGTTAATAGCCTCATCAATAGCTCGATTCAAGTCATCCAGGTCTAAATACATATTTGGGCCAAAGTTATTGTAATAATAATTTATTAAAAGAAAAGGGTCTTGATCAACCATCTCTAGGATGGGAATATGGAAATAGGCGTGTTTTCCTTCAAGCATCTTTACTTTGAGTGCCAATGTGTTGGGGATCAGAGTTATTAGGCCCCCTTAGCTCTTCCTGAGGGTGACGGAATAGCCCTTGTCTGATTGGAACGGTACACATTAAAGAAGATATCTTCTGTTGCCCATGTCTCCTGTAGACAGGAGATATCTTGGTCCTGCCATAATTTGAACCAGTGGAGATTACCCAGTTTACTTAACATGCATGCCACATTTCACGATGCAATTTTTAGTACATTAGGTCTCCCCTTCTTGTTCTCATTGGTGATAGTAGAAGCTTCAATATCAGCCTAATGAACAACAGTGGACGCAGCGGCACACCCCTCCTGCGGGGAAATGGGTAGTCAATCACAAAGCTCTAACCCTGAAAGTGGGGAAAATCTATTCGCTAGATGTATTCCCTGATTGTACAGCAAGTGGGGTCTCAGTAAATTTCCCCTTATACTAAGTGACGGTTCCAGGGCCAGCAATGGAAGGGGCCTATAGAAATGCTCTAGGGGTATTGCTGTAATCTGTGTCCCAATAGGTGGAACTCTGCATAGGCAATCTAGAAGGAGTCTTGATGCAAAAGAGTTGTTAAAATGTATTATGACACAGTCACCCTTCATCAATTTCAAAGACGGACCCACCCACCCCACCCTTCTGGCCATGATGATTTGTTTGGCTAGACGCCCCCCACTGCCTGTGCCAACTGTATGATGTTTCAACCAATTGAGAAATGTATCCATTAGTTGAATTGCTGTTTCAACCTGGCCCTCTCTTAGGGTCTGAACATTACTCAAGACTATCACAAGGGGCGATGCTGCCGGTAGGTGTCTGCCTTGTTATATTAGATTGTAGTCTTGAAATACCATTGTTACCACCGCCCCCCGTTGGTCCTAGTTGGGGGTTAGATGGGGGTCTGGTTGTGGTAATAATGGCTGGTAAATAAGATGTATTTGCGGGGCTCCTTAAGTTACCTTGATGCTCGCCTTGTTCCACAGTGGGGTTTTGAGTATGAGAGGGCACACTGGATTCAGGTAAACCCAGGTTCTGCTTCTGTTGAGATAGCTGAGGTACATGGCCTCCCACACTGTCAGTTGTTGTTAGGACAGCCCCCACCTCCAACTGAACAGGCAACCCCAATAGCCCAGTTAGCTGAGGTCTATTTGTCAAGGTATAATTTGATACACACGTGGGCTCTATAGATGTCAACCTCTCTTCAATTTGAGATAATTTATACAGGAGGGGATTTAAGAGCACGGTAACCAAAGTCTCTATCCTCTTTAGAAAGTCCTCACCTTTCGCCTGTATGGGCTGCGTGACAGGGTCGTTGGTCCTTGATGTTACAGATTACCCCGGTTCAAGTTCACCTTTCCCAGTAGCTTTCCCAGAGCTAGTCCTTTTATTTTTTTTTGTTTTTGGACACCGCCTCCACTTCTTCTTTTGACTGGGGGTTCACTATTGCTTTTATCAAGCCGGGATGTTGCAGCCTGCTCCTGCATGACTATATTGCGGCTTGTTGATGTATTATGAGGTGAAGATGAGCACAAAACATGTGCCAGGTGAGAAGCAAGTATAGTTTGAGAGGTAATCAAAGGGGCCACCTCCGTAGAACGAATACCAAGCAAGGATTTCTTTTGTTCAATAAGAGAGTCCAAGGAAAGCCTTCGCTTCGTTAACTCAATTTCATGTGTTAGGACGTTCTCTGCACTCATTAGAAAGGCATAAAGGGTACCAGCAACTTCGTAACCCTGGCTCTTCTGTACATCTCTTCCATTTGCTCATTATGACTGGGGGTAATGTTCACACCCTTCCCCGACAAACAAGTAAAAATAGAAGAAAGGGGAAAAACAACAGTACCTTTAGTGTAGTCTTCAGCGCACCCCAGGTCCGGATGTTAGAGGGGGGGCCCAGGGCAGCCTCCTCCGGGCTCTGATGGACATGGACGGGTTCGCCCTTGGCCCGGGCTTTGCCCGGGCGCATCCTGCGCGGTGGTCCAGCATCTCAGTTTTGAGCACGTTGTCAGGTGCTCAGAATGCTGGGATTTGTGGTGCCCAGGCGTCTGGCTCAGTGGTCACCCAAACGAGGCAACAGCAGGTGAGGGCAGAACAGCAAAGCTGCATTACTCAATACCTTTCACCCTGGCATGCACCTCATTGTCATTGAAAGAGGGTAGTGACCGCTTTCCAATTGGAAAGCACTCTAACATTTCAAAATCAAGCACACTGTCCTATAAGTCAGATGAAACTATCATACAATCAAGTAATGTCTCCTTCAAACATATGATATAAGTGTAGTTGGCAGCTAACTCTTGCTAGAAACAACCATGTATTATCCTTCAATTTGAAGACCTTATGAGTTCTCACAAATGTCTTTTTACATTAGTTGCTTTGATTTCAAGAATCATAAACGGAAATTTCCAACAAATCATTCTCATTTTATAGATTATGATATTTACCTCAATGGAAAATGTTACTTAATTTAACTCATCAACAGCTACAATGATATTACCATTTAGATTGTGGAGTGAAGGTAAGGTATTAACTAGATATTTTGTTCCCACCTAACTGTCCCCCTCTTTGTCACAGTATTACACTCATTTGCAGCATGTAATGTGACAAATCTTTCTGAAGAGCCAGCTGGAGATACAAAACATTTCTAGATACTTTTTAGATGTGTTTCGGTGAAGCCTTTGTAGAGCAAGAAATTAATAACTTTAACCAAATTGGCAATCCTCCTGAGGTTTTAGTATGTGAATTTGCAGAGGTCAAGGTAAAATAGGACATGTTGCTCTATCTATGTAGATACTCTTTCACTCAGGTTTCCTGAAGACGATTAATAGGATTTAAGCTTTTTAAACTTTTCAATCAACTGTTGCTGGGCAAATTTGAAGCATTGTGAAGTGTGAACCTGGCAGGAGAATAAAAGTTGAAAAAAACCTATTGGCTTTGTGTGAAAACCGGATATTGTTTAGGAACTACCCTCATTAGGGGGGTTTACAGTGGGAAGAGAATGGTTTATATGTAGCTGTTCTGGCATTTCCCTGCTGTACCAAGGGCTAAACTCAACCTTGAGTAATAGCAAACAAAAATCTGAAGCCAATTCTTTGCAGCCTGACATCCCACTCTTCTTTGACAGAACATCCGACTACAGGAAACCTTTGCTGGATAATCTAAGCTTCAACTCGGTTAAGCCTCCTTAATTAAATATCAGTATTCAAACCAAATTAATTTAGTAGAGAGAAACAAATTCTTACACAGAACTATAATTTTGATCTCATGTGGATCAGTACTTTTTTAACCTGGACATGCCCTAGTACCAGGTCCACAACTTTACCATCCCCTTTTACAAGAGTCATCTATCACTTTGTTAAACGTGGAATAGATTGTTATCTTTTAGGAAGACAGGACCTGAGGATGGTTTCCATAATATACCATATTTAGAGAGTTTACTCTGTTGATATAAATGGCACACCGAAGAGAGAATTCAATTGATTTGACTAGTAATTTTGCCTCTTACAACAGAGGAAATTCAGTGGACACCTTTTTTCTGACACAGCCACTTGGTCAAGAAGACCCTTAGGTAGCGATTAGGATAAGAAACACTAAGACGGACAAGGGACTAGAGATACATGAACACACTTGTTGGATTTGGCCCCCAATTTTGTCTCCACCCTCCTATTTTTTCTGAATTTGTTTTTGTTGGCTTAATGACTATGCATGTTACCACTCCTAGCTTGTGCTAAAGTGCTTGTGCTCACTCCCAAAAACATGGTTGTACTGGTTTACAACTGATTGGCATATTTATTTACTCATTGGTCCCTAGTAAAGCATTATAACCTATACCCAGGCCCTGTAAATTAAATGCTGCTAATGGGCCTGCAGCACTTATTGTAGCCCCTTCAAACATGTCCCAGGCCTGCCATTGCAGTCTGAATGGAGTTTTAAACTGCCAATTCGACTTGGCAATATAAACCCCTTACCAAGTCTTAAACTCCCTTTTATTACATATAAGTGACCTCTAGGTAGGCCCTAGGTAGTTCATAGAGGAGGGTGCATTGTAATTAAAAGGTTGGACATGTACGTTAAAGTTTTACATGTCTTGTTGGTGAAAGAATCCTACATTGATATTTCACTACTGTGAGGCGTACCTCTCTCATAGGATAACATTGGTTGCCTTATTACATTTAATAAGTGCTGACTTTTGATTAGGAACAGATAAACATTTCCTGTTTCGTGTCTGAGAAATTGTAATTTAAAACTCACTTTTCTGGTAAAGTCGTATTTTAAGTTACCATTTTGAAAATGCCACTTTTGGAAAGTTGGCATTATCCTGCCCTAACTATTTGGTGCCTGCGGCCTACCCAAGGTTACATGACTGAGTGTAGTTGGCAGTTGGACTTTCTTTATTCCTCTTAAACAGCCACACAATAGAGGGATTAGGTGTGCCTGGATAGGTCATTAACTGGCAGAATGGGGGGGGCAAAGCTGGGCACAGCCCCACTTGTAACTGAATAGGCTGGCTCTGCCTTCACATAAAGGACATGTTATTCCTACATTGTTCATGCAGCCAGCTTGGAGCAAGGGCAGAAGAAGCAGGAAACGTCAAGCACTTCAAAGGGAATTCTCTAGAAACTTCTCCTTCTTTAAAGAAGTTACCAGGTATAAAAACAGGCCCGTCCGATTGCGCTTTTCAGTTCACTTTCTGGACCGGTGGAAAGACTCTCAGAGGACTGATTGCTACTGTGGCCTGCTATGTACACAACAAGACTCCTTTGCTGCACCTGGAAGGCCTGCATTGCTGCCTGGAGCCTGCCTTGAGCCATCAGAGGCCTGCCCTGATGCTTGCTTGAGCCCTATCCCACTGCTTGAACCCAGGACTACCAATGTGACTTCAAGGGCCAGTTGGATGGCCTCTTGATCACTGTCTCAGGGACAGTAAAGGCTCCAACCATCTAAAAGCTGTACCTGGACCCAGCCTGAGTGAGTTCATATTCCCAAGTGGTACCCTTCAGTCCTGATCCTTGGAGGTGGTACTAAAGGTGCCCAGATAACCAAAAGCCAAATCTTGGCTAAAAACTGCTCTGAGAAGCAAGGGAAGATCAGGACCAAACTTCTGGTCTGTCAGTCCATGTTGCAGCTCCCTTTACGTTCATCACTGCAGCAGCAAATCCTGTTCAGTGGTCCTTCGCCAAAGGGGTATCCGGCTTTGTGTAACTCTTGTTGGCTACAGCCTCGTCCTACTGGAGACTTTTGACTTCCAAAAAGGAGACTAAGTCCAAATGAAGAAATCTTCACTGCGACTTCATCCACCAACTCCCTGATGACGATGCCTCCTCCTCAGTTACCGCTTGCAGCCTTGCCGAGTTGATCGTCTACCATCACAGAGACTTTTTGTCAAAATTTCAACAGGTAAGCACGAATGGGGTCCAAGCCACTTTTTGCATGTGACTCACGCTCCATCGTGGTTGGCCATATTTTTCGACTTTGACCCAGTCTTGTGCGACTAGATGTCCACAGTGGCACTTTGATCTTTTAGGTGCTATTTTTCACCTTAAGGTTTAAAAATCACGCCCTAGTTTCAATTGGCCTAGATATTCTTCCTCCGGTTACTAAGGAGCACAAGAAACTCCTACTACAGAAAGATCAGACGATCAAAAGCAGATTTCTTCAGTAAGCAATTAGACCAAGCCAAGAACCGTCCCAAAAAGCTATCCGAACTTATCAAATCACAATCCAAGGGTGCATCCCACCGCCCCCAAACTAACCAAGACACATTACCCAATTGCGAGGAGTTTGCCTCCTTCTTCACTATGAAGACAGAAAACATAAAGACAGTCCTGCTCAATCACCTAATGTCCCATACTGACTCACACATGGTCACCTCTTTGCCCCCGCTTTGAGACCCACTTGTGAGTCCTACAAAGTTCGACCTCAAAAAAACGCTTCACGGTTCTCCTTCAACAACTACAGTGAAGAAACTATATTAAAACTGCTCATGGTCCTGAACCCCTCCAGTCACTTCACAGACCCTGTACCTGCAAACTACTTAAAAGACTTCATTCTACTGTTATTGCCTCTATGGACTAAGATTATAAACACCTCTCTCCTTCAAGGAACCATCCCAGAAATCCTGAAAGCAGGACAGGTAGCCCCCATCTTAAAGAAGTCATCTGCGGACCCAATGGACAGAAATAACTATCGCCCAATATCCAACATCCCTAATCTGGCCAAACTCTTAGAAAAATGCATTCACACGCAGTTTAGCAAACACATAGATCAATTCAACCTGCTCAACCAATTCCAATCTGGCTTCTGTGCAGGTCACAGCACTGAATCAGCCATGACCCACATAATAGATGACGCTCTAAATATCCTGAACCAAAACAAAGCCTGTCTACTAATCCTGCTTGGCCTTTCTTGGGCCTTTGATACCGTTAAACATGACAATCTAATCGACCTCCTGAAAGACAGAATGGGCTTATCGGGATCCGTGCTAAGTTGGTTCACCTCCTTCCTCGAAAATAGATCTCAAAGATTCAAGGTTAATCAATCCATATCCAAGCCCATCCCAGTCACCTTAGGAGTAGCACAGGGATCATCCCTTTCACCTACACTGTTCAACCTGTTCATGGAACCACTCACAGAACTTCTCAGCTCCTCGAATATCCACTATCACATGTACGCAGATGACACTCAACTCTACATAAAGATCCATTCGCTTGAGGACATCAAATCACTCAATGCAATGCTTCTAAAAACGCAGACCTGGCTGGCCGAAAACCATTTGAAACTAAACACCCTCAAAACTGAATTCCTCTTAATCGCCAATCCCAACCAATCAACCACCATCCTCGATTGGATGAACCACCTAACAGCACACAAAGGTCAACCTCTCATCATCGACTCAGTGAAATCGCTGGGAGTAACCTTGGACAAAAATGTAAACATGCAGAAATACATCAGCGCCTCTACAAAAGGAGCACATTTTCAGAAGGCACTAGCTGACCCGACCACCCTTTCCAACTTACGGCCAATATCCCTGCTCCCTGCTGTATCCAAAATGACTGAGAAGTTCGTGAATTACCAACTCACGAGCTTCTTGGAAGAAAATAATATCCTGCACCCTAATCAGTCAGGGTTTCGGTCTAATCACTCCACCAAATCTGCCCTGCTGTTTACAGCAGAGACCCTTCGGATGGCCCTGGACCAGGGTAAGAAAGCTGTATTAATCCTACTTGACCTGTCGGCAGCCTTTGATACGGTTTCTCATAACATCCTTTTGAACCGTCTGGCTGCCGCAGGAGTAGGTGGGGTGGTTTTGGCTTGGCTAAAAAAAATTCTCACTGATAGACGACAAATTACAGTGCTTGGTGGTTTTCAATCAGAGGCCAAGCCCCTTAGCTCCGGAGTTCCCCAGGGATCAAGCTTGAGTCCCTTGCTGTTTAACTTGTATATGGTCCCCCTGATGAAACTAATCACTAGCTTCCAGATCAGTAGTATTTCGTATGCTGACGACACTCAGCTTATCTTAGTACTGGACAGTGACCAGTCGGATACTGAGGAAAACGTCAGACAGTGCCTAGCAGCTACTTTTCATTGGATGGCGGACAATCATCTTAAATGCAATGCTGGCAAAACTGAAATTATTCCTTTTGGAAAACAAAATCTGTTCTCTCCAACATCTTGCTAGCCTGATGATGCAGAGGCTCCTCCTATGACCATCACCTCTGCCCGAAATCTGGGCATTAAGTTTGATTGCCAACTATCCTTTAAACAACAAGCACTGACGGTAGCGGGTTCATGCTTCTGCATAATAAAAACTTTAAGGAAGTTTTTCGATCTTCTGCCCTTGCCAGCTAGGAAGACAGTCGCGGTTGCTTTGATTGCCTCCAGGCTGGACTACTGTAATAGTCTATACGCTGGAGCTAATAAATCAGTACTACATAGACTACAAATAGTCCAGCATGCTGCGGCTCGTTTAGTACTCCGCTGGCCTCGCAAATCATCAGCCTCAGCGGCATTGAATGCGCTTCATTGGCTTCCTATCTGTAAAAGGATTCTCTTTAAGATCCTTTTACTTACGTTTAGGGCCTTTCATCAGCGAGGTCCTAAATATTTGTGCAATAGCTTTAAACGTTACCACCCGGCACGCTGCCTAAGATCTTCAGGACTGAACCTGCTTACAATTCCTAAATTCAGGCTAGCCACTAAAGGTGGCAAATCTCTTTTTGTCGTGGGCGCTAAGGCCTGGAATAATCTTCCCTCTTCCATTCGATCCCTGTCTCAGGAGACTCAATTTAGAAAGGCCTTGAAGACATGGATTTTCTCTCTTACTGATGCAGCCTGCTTAGCAATGGTGTAGTTATTGGTGTTAGCGTTAAATCTGTCTGCCTCCCCCAACCATTCCATCTGGTTGGTCTAGCACCAAGATACTCCTTGGAGTGGTAGCCGCGCTTTATAAGTCCACCCTTACATTACATTACATTACATTACATTAACACCTTGAGAAGACTGAAACCCTTCCTGCCAGCTAATGACTTCAAACAGGCAGTTCAAGCTTTAGTTATCCCTAGAGTTGAATATGGGAGTATCACTCTCTGTGGCCTCATCTCCCCTGACCTTCGAGCCCTCAACTGGCTACCTTTCGAGGCTACAATTCATCTGAAAATTTACACAAGGCATTACATCACAAAACTCTGAGTTACTTAGCTCAAACATTGGTGCTCTCTTGTGGGAATAGATTCACCAGGAGCTCCAATAATATTCTACTGAAACCTCAACGATTTGTCAAGAAGAAAACATACAACCGGTCCTTCTCAGGAATGGCTGCCAGAATTTGGAATGTGTTGCCTCCAGAAACAAGAAAGAATCCTTCTACTGCTTTCTTCAAAAAAGAAGTGAAAGCTATTCTCATGGCTAAATACACCTGAACTATTTATACTTTCCTGTAATATATCTGCTAGTTTGTATCAGTTACCTATTTGTATGAGACTCACCTACATTTTTCTATGCTTGTTTTTTGTTACCTACATCTACCCTGTAAAGCGCTCTGATACCCGTAAGGGTCTTTTTCGCGCTATACAAAACCTTCAAAATAAAATAAAAAAATAAATATCTTGACAAAATGTTGTTAATAGGGCGTCCGAAGAGGTGGGCAGTCATTAACTATTTCTACATTTCTAGATGAAAGGGTCCTATTGAGGCTATTCCCATAATTGGTATGGGAGAAATGGTGAACAGGGTTACCCATAACATCCTCCATACCACAAACTCGATCTAGGTTGTGCTTACAAGGATGGACATTGAAATCTCCCATCCAGATGATATTTAGGGAGGCCTTTTGCTTACTGGAGTTAATAGCCTCATCAATAGCTCGATTCAAGTCATCCGGGTCTAAATCCATATTTGGGCCAAAGTTATTGTAATAATAATTTATTAAAAGAAAAGGGTCTTGATCAACCATCTCTAGGATGGGAATATGGAAATAGGCGTGTTTTCCTTCAAGCATCTTTACTTTGAGTGCCAATGTGTTGGGGATCAGAGTTATTAGGCCCCCTTAGCTCTTCCTGAGGGTGACGGAATAGCCCTTGTCTGATTGGAACGGTACCCATTAAAGAAGATATCTTCTGTTGCCCATGTCTCCTGTAGACAGGAGATATCTTGGTCCTGCCATAATTTGAACCAGTGGAGATTACCCAGTTTACTTAACATGCCTGCCACATTTCACGATGCAATTTTTAGTACATTAGGTCTCCCCTTCTTGTTCTCATTGGCGATAGTAGAAGCTTCAATATCAGCCTAATGAACAACAGTGGACGCAGCGGCACACCCCTCCTGCGGGGAAATGGGTAGTCAATCACAAAGCTCTAACCCTGAAAGTGGGGCAAATCTATTCGCTAGATGTATTCCCTGATTGTACAGCAAGTGGGGTCTCAGTAAATTTTCCCTTATACTAAGTGACGGTTCCAGGGCCAGCAATGGAAGGGGCCTATAGAAATGCTCTAGGGGTATTGCTGTAATCTGTGTCCCAATAGGTGGAACTCTGCATAGGCAATCTAGAAGGAGTCTTGATGCAAAAGAGTTGTTAAAATGTATTATGACACAGTCACCCTTCATCATTTTCAAAGACTGACCCACCCACCCCACCCTTCTGGCCATGATGATTTGTTTGGCTAGACGCCCCCCACTGCCTGTGCCAACTGTATGATGTTTCAACCAATTGAGAAATGTATCCATTAGTTGAATTGCTGTTTCAACCTGGCCCTCTCTTAGGGTCTGAACATTACTCAAGACTATCACAAGGGGCGATGCTGCCGGTAGGTGTCTGCCTTGTTATATTAGATTGTAGTCTTGAAATACCATTGTTACCACCGCCCCCCGTTGGTCCTAGTTGGGGGTTAGATGGGGGTCTGGTTGTGGTAATAATGGCTGGTAAATAAGATGTATTTGCGGGGCTCCTTAAGTTACCTTGATGCTCGCCTTGTTCCACAGTGGGGTTTTGAGTATAAGAGGGCACACTGGATTCAGGTAAACCCAGGTTCTGCTTCTGTTGAGATAGCTGAGGTACATGGCCTCCCACACTGTCAGTTGTTGTTAGGACAGCCCCCACCTCCAACTGAACAGGCAACCCCAATAGCCCAGTTAGCTGAGGTCTATTTGTCAAGGTATAATTTGATACACACGTGGGCTCTATAGATGTCAACCTCTCTTCAATTTGAGATAATTTATACAGGAGGGGATTTAAGAGCACGGTAACCAAAGTCTCTATCCTCTTTAGAAAGTCCTCACCTTTTGCCTGTATGGGCTGCGTGACAGGGTCGTTGGTCCTTGATGTTACAGATTACCCCGGTTCAAGTTCACCTTTCCCAGTAGCTTTCCCAGAGCTAGTCCTTTTATTTTTTTTTGTTTTTGGACACCGCCTCCACTTCTTCTTTTGACTGGGGGTTCACTATTGCTTTTATCAAGCGGGGATGTTGCAGCCTGCTCCTGCATGACTATATTGCGGCTTGTTGATGTATTATGAGGTGAAGATGAGCACAAAACATGTGCCAGGTGAGAAGCAAGTATAGTTTGAGAGGTAATCAAAGGGGCCACCTCCGTAGAATGAATACCAAGCAAGGATTTCTTTTGTTCAATAAGAGAGTCCAAGGAAAGCCTTCGCTTCGTTAACTCAATTTCATGTGTTAGGACGTTCTCTGCACTCATTAGAAAGGCATAAAGGGTACCAGCAACTTCGTAACCCTGGCTCTTCTGTACATCTCTTCCATTTGCTCATTATGACTGGGGGTAATGTTCACACCCTTCCCCGACAAACGGGTAAAAATAGAAGAAAGGGGAAAAACAACAGTACCTTTAGTGTAGTCTTCAGCGCACCCCAGGTCCGGATGTTAGAGGAGGGGCCCAGCGCAGCCTCCTCCGGGCTCTGATGGACATGGACGGGTTCGCCCTTGGCCCGGGCTTTGCCCGGGCTCATCCTGCGCGGTGGTCCAGCATCTCAGTTTTGAGCACGTTGTCAGGTGCTCAGAATGCTGGGATTTCTGGTGCCCAGGCGTCTGGCTCAGTGGTCACCCAAACGAGGCAACAGCAGGTGAGGGCAGAACAGCAAAGCTGCATTACTCAATACCTTTCACCCTGGCATGCACCTCATTGTCATTGAAAGAGGGTAGTGACCGCTTTCCAATTGGAAAGCACTCTAACATTTCAAAATCAAGCACACTGTCCTATAAGTCAGATGAAACTATCATACAATCAAGTAATGTCTCCTTCAAACATATAATATAAGTGTAGTTGGCAGCTAACTCTTGCTAGAAACAACCATGTATTATCCTTCAATTTGAAGACCTTATGAGTTCTCACAAATGTCTTTTTACATTAGTTGCTTTGATTTCAAGAATCATAAACGGAAATTTCCAACAAATCATTCTCATTTTATAGATTATGATATTTACCTCAATGGAAAATGTTACTTAATTTAACTCATCAACAGCTACAATGATATTACCATTTAGATTGTGGAGTGAAGGTAAGGTATTAACTAGATATTTTGTTCCCACCTAACTGTCCCCCTCTTTGTCACAGTATTACACTCATTTGCAGCATGTAATGTGACAAATCTTTCTGAAGAGCCAGCTGGAGATACAAAACATTTCTAGATACTTTTTAGATGTGTTTCGGTGAAGCCTTTGTAGAGCAAGAAATTAATAACTTTAACCAAATTGGCAATCCTCCTGAGGTTTTAGTATGTGAATTTGCAGAGGTCAAGGTAAAATAGGACATGTTGCTCTATCTATGTAGACACTCTTTCACTCAGGTTTCCTGAAGACGATTAATAGGATTTAAGCTTTTTAAACTTTTCAATCAACTGTTGCTGGGCAAATTTGAAGCATTGTGGAGTGTGAACCTGGCAGGAGAATAAAAGTTGAAAAAAACCTATTGGCTTTGTGTGAAAACCGGATATTGTTTAGGGAACTACCCTCATTAGGGGGGTTTACAGTGGGAAGAGAATGGTTTATATGTAGCTGTTCTGGCATTTCCCTGCTGTACCAAGGGCTAAACTCAACCTTGAGTAATAGCAAACAAAAATCTGAAGCCAATTCTTTGCAGCCTGACATCCCACTCTTCTTTGACAGAACATCCGACTACAGGAAACCTTTGCTGGATAATCTAAGCTTCAACTCGGTTAAGCCTCCTTAATTAAATATCAGTATTCAAACCAAATTAATTTAGTAGAGAGAAACAAATTCTTACACAGAACTATAATTTTGATCTCATGTGGATCAGTACTTTTTTAACCTGGACATGCCCTAGTACCAGGTCCACAACTTTACCATCCCCTTTTACAAGAGTCATCTATCACTTTGTTAAACGTGGAATAGATTGTTATCTTTTAGGAAGACAGGACCTGAGGATGGTTTCCATAATATACCATATTTAGAGAGTTTACTCTGTTGATATAAATGGCACACCGAAGAGAGAACTCAATTGATTTGACTAGTAATTTTGCCTCTTACAACAGAGGAAATTCAGTGGACATCTTTTTTCTGACACAGCCACTTGGTCAAGAAGACCCTTAGGTAGCGATTAGGATAAGAAACACTAAGACGGACAAGGGACTAGAGATACATGAACACACTTGTTGGATTTGGCCCCCAATTTTGTCTCCACCCTCCTATTTTTTCTGAATTTGTTTTTGTTGGCTTAATGACTATGCATGTTACCACTCCTAGCTTGTGCTAAAGTGCTTGTGCTCACTCCCAAAAACATGGTAGTACTGGTTTACAACTGATTGGCATATTTATTTACTCATTGGTCCCTAGTAAAGCATTATAACCTATACCCAGGCCCTGTAAATTAAATGCTGCTAATGGGCCTGCAGCACTTATTGTAGCCCCTTCAAACATGTCCCAGGCCTGCCATTGCAGTCTGAATGGAGTTTTAAACTGCCAATTCGACTTGGCAATATAAACCCCTTACCAAGTCTTAAACTCCCTTTTATTACATATAAGTGACCTCTAGGTAGGCCCTAGGTAGTTCATAGAGGAGGGTGCATTGTAATTAAAAGGTTGGACATGTACGTTAAAGTTTTACATGTCTTGTTGGTGAAAGAATCCTACATTGATATTTCACTACTGTGAGGCGTACCTCTCTCATAGGATAACATTGGTTGCCTTATTACATTTAATAAGTGCTGACTTTTGATTAGGAACAGATAAACATTTCGTGTTTCGTGTCTGAGAAATTGTAATTTAAAACTCACTTTTCTGGTAAAGTCGTATTTTAAGTTACCATTTTGAAAATGCCACTTTTGGAAAGTTGGCATTATCCTGCCCTAACTATTTGGTGCCTGCGGCCTACCCAAGGTTACATGACTGAGTGTAGTTGGCAGTTGGACTTTCTTTATTCCTCTTAAACAGCCACACAATAGAGGGATTAGGTGTGCCTGGATAGGTCATTAACTGGCAGAATGGGGGGGGCAAAGCTGGGCACAGCCCCACTTGTAACTGAATAGGCTGGCTCTGCCTTCACATAAAGGACATGTTATTCCTACATTGTTCATGCAGCCAGCTTGGAGCAAGGGCAGAAGAAGCAGGAAACATCAAGCACTCCAAAGGGAATTCTCTAGAAACTTCTCCTTCTTTAAAGAAGTTACCAGGTATAAAAACAGGCCCGTCCGATTGCGCTTTTCAGTTCACTTTCTGGACCGGTGGAAAGACTCTCAGAGGACTGATTGCTACTGTGGCCTGCTATGTACACAACAAGACTCCTTTGCTGCACCTGGAAGGCCTGCATTGCTGCCTGGAGCCTGCCTTGAGCCATCAGAGGCCTGCCCTGATGCTTGCTTGAGCCCTATCCCACTGCTTGAACCCAGGACTACCAATGTGACTTCAAGGGCCAGTTGGATGGCCTCTTGATCACTGTCTCAGGGACAGTAAAGGCTCCAACCATCTAAAAGCTGTACCTGGACCCAGCCTGAGTGAGTCCATATTCCCAAGTGGTACCCTTCAGTCCTGATCCTTGGAGGTGGTACTAAACGTGCCCAGATAACCAAAAGCCAAATCTTGGCTAAAAACTGCTCTGAGAAGCAAGGGAAGATCAGGACCAAACTTCTGGTCTGTCAGTCCATGTTGCAGCTCCCTTTACGTTCATCACTGCAGCAGCAAATCCTGTTCAGTGGTCCTTCGCCAAAGGGGTATCCGGCTTTGTGTAACTCTTGTTGGCTACAGCCTCGTCCTACTGGAGACTTTTGACTTCCAAAAAGGAGACTAAGTCCAAATGAAGAAATCTTCACTGCGACTTCATCCGCCAACTCCCTGATGACGATGCCTCCTCCTCAGTTACCGCTTGCAGCCTTGCCGAGTTGATCGTCTACCATCACAGAGACTTTTTGTCAAAATTTCAACAGGTAAGCACGAATGGGGTCCAAGCCACTTTTTGCATGTGACTCACGCTCCATCGTGGTTGGCCATATTTTTCGACTTTGACCCAGTCTTGTGCGACTAGATGTCCACAGTGGCACTTTGATCTTTTAGGTGCTATTTTTCACCTTAAGGTTTAAAAATCACGCCCTAGTTTCAATTGGCCTAGATATTCTTCCTCCGGTTACTAAGGAGCACAAGAAACTCCTACTACAGAAAGATCAGACGATCAAAAGCAGATTTCTTCAGTAAGCAATTAGACCAAGCCAAGAACCGTCCCAAAAAGCTATCCGAACTTATCAAATCACAATCCAAGGGTGCATCCCACCGCCCCCAAACTAACCAAGACACATTACCCAATTGCGAGGAGTTTGCCTCCTTCTTCACTATGAAGACAGAAAACATAAAGACAGTCCTGCTCAATCACCTAATGTCCCATACTGACTCACACATGGTCACCTCTTTGCCCCCGCTTTGAGACCCACTTGTGAGTCCTACAAAGTTCGACCTCAAAAAAACGCTTCACGGTTCTCCTTCAACAACTACAGTGAAGAAACTATATTAAAACTGCTCATGGTCCTGAACCCCTCCAGTCACTTCACAGACCCTGTACCTGCAAACTACTTAAAAGACTTCATTCTACTGTTATTGCCTCTATGGACTAAGATTATAAACACCTCTCTCCTTCAAGGAACCATCCCAGAAATCCTGAAAGCAGGACAGGTAGCCCCCATCTTAAAGAAGCCATCTGCGGACCCAATGGACAGAAATAACTATCGCCCAATATCCAACATCCCTAATCTGGCCAAACTCTTAGAAAAATGCATTCACACGCAGTTTAGCAAACACATAGATCAATTCAACCTGCTCAACCAATTCCAATCCGGCTTCTGTGCAGGTCACAGCACTGAATCAGCCATGACCCACATAATAGATGACGCTCTAAATATCCTGAACCAAAACAAAGCCTGTCTACTAATCCTGCTTGGCCTTTCTTGGGCCTTTGATACCGTTAAACATGACAATCTAATCGACCTCCTGAAAGACAGAATGGGCTTATCGGGATCCGTGCTAAGTTGGTTCACCTCCTTCCTCGAAAATAGATCTCAAAGATTCAAGGTTAATCAATCCATATCCAAGCCCATCCCAGTCACCTTAGGAATAGCACAGGGATCATCCCTTTCACCTACACTGTTCAACCTGTTCATGGAACCACTCACAGAACTTCTCAGCTCCTCGAATATCCACTATCACATGTACGCAGATGACACTCAACTCTACATAAAGATCCATTCGCTTGAGGACATCAAATCACTCAATGCAATGCTTCTAAAAACGCAGACCTGGCTGGCCGAAAACCATTTGAAACTAAACACCCTCAAAACTGAATTCCTCTTAATCGCCAATCCCAACCAATCAACCACCATCCTCGATTGGATGAACCACCTAACAGCACACAAAGGTCAACCTCTCATCATCGACTCAGTGAAATCGCTGGGAGTAACCTTGGACAAAAATGTAAACATGCAGAAATACATCAGCGCCTCTACAAAAGGAGCACATTTTCAGAAGGCACTAGCTGACCCGACCACCCTTTCCAACTTACGGCCAATATCCCTGCTCCCTGCTGTATCCAAAATGACTGAGAAGTTCGTGAATTACCAACTCACGAGCTTCTTGGAAGAAAATATTATCCTGCACCCTAATCAGTCAGGGTTTCGGTCTAATCACTCCACCAAATCTGCCCTGCTGTTTACAGCAGAGACCCTTCGGATGGCCCTGGACCAGGGTAAGAAAGCTGTATTAATCCTACTTGACCTGTCGGCAGCCTTTGATACGGTTTCTCATAACATCCTTTTGAACCGTCTGGCTGCCGCAGGAGTAGGTGGGGTGGTTTTGGCTTGGCTAAAAAAATTTCTCACTGATAGACGACAAATTACAGTGCTTGGTGGTTTTCAATCAGAGGCCAAGCCCCTTAGCTCCGGAGTTCCCCAGGGATCAAGCTTGAGTCCCTTGCTGTTTAACTTGTATATGGTCCCCCTGATGAAACTAATCACTAGCTTCCAGATCAGTAGTATTTCGTATGCTGACGACACTCAGCTTATCTTAGTACTGGACAGTGACCAGTCGGATACTGAGGAAAACGTCAGACAGTGCCTAGCAGCTACTTTTCATTGGATGGCGGACAATCATCTTAAATGCAATGCTGGCAAAACTGAAATTATTCCTTTTGGAAAACAAAATCTGTTCTCTCCAACATCTTGCTGGCCTGATGATGCAGAGGCTCCTCCTATGACCATCACCTCTGCCCGAAATCTGGGCATTAAGTTTGATTGCCAACTATCCTTTAAACAACAAGCACTGACGGTAGCGGGTTCATGCTTCTGCATAATAAAAACTTTAAGGAAGTTTTTCGATCTTCTGCCCTTGCCAGCTAGGAAGACAGTCGCGGTTGCTTTGATTGCCTCCAGGCTGGACTACTGTAATAGTCAATACGCTGGAGCTAATAAATCAGTACTACATAGACTACAAATAGTCCAGCATGCTGCGGCTCGTTTAGTACTCCGCTGGCCTCGCAAATCATCAGCCTCAGCGGCATTGAATGCGCTTCATTGGCTTCCTATCTGTAAAAGGATTCTCTTTAAGATCCTTTTACTTACGTTTAGGGCCTTTCATCAGCGAGGTCCTAAATATTTGTGCAATAGCTTTAAACGTTACCACCCGGCACGCTGCCTAAGATCTTCAGGACTGAACCTGCTTACAATTCCTAAATTCAGGCTAGCCACTAAAGGTGGCAAATCTCTTTTTGTCGTGGGCGCTAAGGCCTGGAATAATCTTCCCTCTTCCATTCGATCCCTGTCTCAGGAGACTCAATTTAGAAAGGCCTTGAAGACATGGATTTTCTCTCTTACTGATGCAGCCTGCTTAGCAATGGTGTAGTTATTGGTGTTAGCGTGAAATCTGTCTGCCTCCCCCAACCATTCCATCTGGTTGGTCTAGCACCAAGATACTCCTTGGAGTGGTAGCCGCGCTTTATAAGTCCACCCTTACATTACATTACATTACATTACATTAACACCTTGAGAAGACTGAAACCCTTCCTGCCAGCTAATGACTTCAAACAGGCAGTTCAAGCTTTAGTTATCCCTAGAGTTGAATATGGGAGTATCACTCTCTGTGGCCTCATCTCCCCTGACCTTCGAGCCCTCAACTGGCTACCTTTCGAGGCTACAATTCATCTGAAAATTTACACAAGGCATTACATCACAAAACTCTGAGTTACTTAGCTCAAACATTGGTGCTCTCTTGTGGGAATAGATTCACCAGGAGCTCCAATAATATTCTACTGAAACCTCAACGATTTGTCAAGAAGAAAACATACAACCGGTCCTTCTCAGGAATGGCTGCCAGAATTTGGAATGTGTTGCCCCCAGAAACAAGAAAGAATCCTTCTACTGCTTTCTTCAAAAAAGAAGTGAAAGCTATTCTCATGGCTAAATACACCTGAACTATTTATACTTTCCTGTAATATATCTGCTAGTTTGTATCAGTTACCTATTTGTATGAGACTCACCTACATTTTTCTATGCTTGTTTTTTGTTACCTACATCTACCCTGTAAAGCGCTCTGATACCCGTAAGGGTCTTTTTCGCGCTATACAAAACCTTCAAAATAAAATAAAAAAATAAATATCTTGACAAAATGTTGTTAATAGGGCGTCCGAAGAGGTGGGCAGTCATTAACTATTTCTACATTTCTAGATGAAAGGGTCCTATTGAGGCTATTCCCATAATTGGTATGGGAGAAATGGTGAACAGGGTTACCCATAACATCCTCCATACCACAAACTCGATCTAGGTTGTGCTTACAAGGATGGACATTGAAATCTCCCATCCAGATGATATTTAGGGAGGCCTTTTGCTTACTGGAGTTAATAGCCTCATCAATAGCTCGATTCAAGTCATCCAGGTCTAAATACATATTTGGGCCAAAGTTATTGTAATAATAATTTATTAAAAGAAAAGGGTCTTGATCAACCATCTCTAGGATGGGAATATGGAAATAGGCGTGTTTTCCTTCAAGCATCTTTACTTTGAGTGCCAATGTGTTGGGGATCAGAGTTATTAGGCCCCCTTAGCTCTTCCTGAGGGTGACGGAATAGCCCTTGTCTGATTGGAACGGTACCCATTAAAGAAGATATCTTCTGTTGCCCATGTCTCCTGTAGACAGGAGATATCTTGGTCCTGCCATAATTTGAACCAGTGGAGATTACCCAGTTTACTTAACATGCCTGCCACATTTCACGATGCAATTTTTAGTACATTAGGTCTCCCCTTCTTGTTCTCATTGGCGATAGTAGAAGCTTCAATATCAGCCTAATGAACAACAGTGGACGCAGCGGCACACCCCTCCTGCGGGGAAATGGGTAGTCAATCACAAAGCTCTAACCCTGAAAGTGGGGCAAATCTATTCGCTAGATGTATTCCCTGATTGTACAGCAAGTGGGGTCTCAGTAAATTTCCCCTTATACTAAGTGACGGTTCCAGGGCCAGCAATGGAAGGGGCCTATAGAAATGCTCTAGGGGTATTGCTGTAATCTGTGTCCCAATAGGTGGAACTCTGCATAGGCAATCTAGAAGGAGTCTTGATGCAAAAGAGTTGTTAAAATGTATTATGACACAGTCACCCTTCATCATTTTCAAAGACGGACCCACCCACCCCACCCTTCTGGCCATGATGATTTGTTTGGCTAGACGCCCCCCACTGCCTGTGCCAACTGTATGATGTTTCAACCAATTGAGAAATGTATCCATTAGTTGAATTGCTGTTTCAACCTGGCCCTCTCTTAGGGTCTGAACATTACTCAAGACTATCACAAGGGGCGATGCTGCCGGTAGGTGTCTGCCTTGTTATATTAGATTGTAGTCTTGAAATTCCATTGTTACCACCGCCCCCCGTTGGTCCTAGTTGGGGGTTAGATGGGGGTCTGGTTGTGGTAATAATGGCTGGTAAATAAGATGTATTTGCGGGGCTCCTTAAGTTTAAGTTACCTTGATGCTCGCCTTGTTCCACAGTGGGGTTTTGAGTATGAGAGGGCACACTGGATTCAGGTAAACCCAGGTTCTGCTTCTGTTGAGATAGCTGAGGTACATGGCCTCCCACACTGTCAGTTGTTGTTAGGACAGCCCCCACCTCCAACTGAACAGGCAACCCCAATAGCCCAGTTAGCTGAGGTCTATTTATCAAGGTATAATTTGATACACACGTGGGCTCTATAGATGTCAACCTCTCTTCAATTTGAGATAATTTATACAGGAGGGGATTTAAGAGCACGGTAACCAAAGTCTCTATCCTCTTTAGAAAGTCCTCACCTTTTGCCTGTATGGGCTGCGTGACAGGGTCGTTGGTCCTTGATGTTACAGATTACCCCGGTTCAAGTTCACCTTTCCCAGTAGCTTTCCCAGAGCTAGTCCTTTTATTTTTTTTTGTTTTTGGACACCGCCTCCATTTCTTCTTTTGACTGGGGGTTCACTATTGCTTTTATCAAGCCGGGATGTTGCAGCCTGCTCCTGCATGACTATATTGCGGCTTGTTGATGTATTATGAGGTGAAGATGAGCACAAAACATGTGCCAGGTGAGAAGCAAGTATAGTTTGAGAGGTAATCAAAGGGGCCACCTCCGTAGAATGAATACCAAGCAAGGATTTCTTTTGTTCAATAAGAGAGTCCAAGGAAAGCCTTCGCTTCGTTAACTCAATTTCATGTGTTAGGACGTTCTCTGCACTCATTAGAAAGGCATAAAGGGTACCAGCAACTTCGTAACCCTGGCTCTTCTGTACATCTCTTCCATTTGCTCATTATGACTGGGGGTAATGTTCACACCCTTCCCCGACAAACGGGTAAAAATAGAAGAAAGGGGAAAAACAACAGTACCTTTAGTGTAGTCTTCAGCGCACCCCAGGTCCGGATGTTAGAGGAGGGGCCCAGCGCAGCCTCCTCCGGGCTCTGATGGACATGGACGGGTTCGCCCTTGGCCCGGGCTTTGCCCGGGCTCATCCTGCGCGGTGGTCCAGCATCTCAGTTTTGAGCACGTTGTCAGGTGCTCAGAATGCTGGGATTTGTGGTGCCCAGGCGTCTGGCTCAGTGGTCACCCAAACGAGGCAACAGCAGGTGAGGGCAGAACAGCAAAGCTGCATTACTCAATACCTTTCACCCTGGCATGCACCTCATTGTCATTGAAAGAGGGTAGTGACCGCTTTCCAATTGGAAAGCACTCTAACATTTCAAAATCAAGCACACTGTCCTATAAGTCAGATGAAACTATCATACAATCAAGTAATGTCTCCTTCAAACATATAATATAAGTGTAGTTGGCAGCTAACTCTTGCTAGAAACAACCATGTATTATCGTTCAATTTGAAGACCTTATGAGTTCTCACAAATGTCTTTTTACATTAGTTGCTTTGATTTCAAGAATCATAAACGGAAATTTCCAACAAATCATTCTCATTTTATAGATTATGATATTTACCTCAATGGAAAATGTTACTTAATTTAACTCATCAACAGCTACAATGATATTACCATTTAGATTGTGGAGTGAAGGTAAGGTATTAACTAGATATTTTGTTCCCACCTAACTGTCCCCCTCTTTGTCACAGTATTACACTCATTTGCAGCATGTAATGTGACAAATCTTTCTGAAGAGCCAGCTGGAGATACAAAACATTTCTAGATACTTTTTAGATGTGTTTCGGTGAAGCCTTTGTAGAGCAAGAAATTAATAACTTTAACCAAATTGGCAATCCTCCTGAGGTTTTAGTATGTGAATTTGCAGAGGTCAAGGTAAAATAGGACATGTTGCTCTATCTATGTAGACACTCTTTCACTCAGGTTTCCTGAAGACGATTAATAGGATTTAAGCTTTTTAAACTTTTCAATCAACTGTTGCTGGGCAAATTTGAAGCATTGTGAAGTGTGAACCTGGCAGGAGAATAAAAGATGAAAAAAAACTATTGGCTTTGTGTGAAAACCGGACATTGTTTAGGGAACTACCCTCATTAGGGGGTTTACAGTGGGAAGAGAATGGTTTATATGTAGCTGTTCTGGCATTTCCCTGCTGTACCAAGGGCTAAACTCAACCTTGAGTAATAGCAAACAAAAATCTGAAGCCAATTCTTTGCAGCCTGACATCCCACTCTTCTTTGACAGAACATCCGACTACAGGAAACCTTTGCTGGATAATCTAAGCTTCAACTCGGTTAAGCCTCCTTAATTACATATCAGTATTCAAACCAAATTAATTTAGTAGAGAGAAACAAATTCTTACACAGAACTATAATTTTGATCTCATGTGGATCAGTACTTTTTTAACCTGGACATGCCCTAGTACCAGGTCCACAACTTTACCATCCCCTTTTACAAGAGTCATCTATCACTTTGTTAAACGTGGAATAGATTGTTATCTTTTAGGAAGACAGGACCTGAGGATGGTTTCCATAATATACCATATTTAGAGAGTTTACTCTGTTGATATAAATGGCACACCGAAGAGAGAACTCAATTGATTTGACTAGTAATTTTGCCTCTTACAACAGAGGAAATTCAGTGGACACCTTTTTTCTGACACAGCCACTTGGTCAAGAAGACCCTTAGGTAGCGATTAGGATAAGAAACACTAAGACGGACAAGGGACTAGAGATACATGAACACACTTGTTGGATTTGGCCCCCAATTTTGTCTCCACCCTCCTATTTTTTCTGAATTTGTTTTTGTTGGCTTAATGACTATGCATGTTACCACTCTTAGCTTGTGCTAAAGTGCTTGTGCTCACTCCCAAAAACATGGTAGTACTGGTTTACAACTGATTGGCATATTTATTTACTCATTGGTCCCTAGTAAAGCATTATAACCTATACCCAGGCCCTGTAAATTAAATGCTGCTAATGGGCCTGCAGCACTTATTGTAGCCCCTTCAAACATGTCCCAGGCCTGCCATTGCAGTCTGAATGGAGTTTTAAACTGCCAATTCGACTTGGCAATATAAACCCCTTACCAAGTCTTAAACTCCCTTTTATTACATATAAGTGACCTCTAGGTAGGCCCTAGGTAGTTCATAGAGGAGGGTGCATTGTAATTAAAAGGTTGGACATGTACGTTAAAGTTTTACATGTCTTGTTGGTGAAAGAATCCTACATTGATATTTCACTACTGTGAGGCGTACCTCTCTCATAGGATAACATTGGTTGCCTTATTACATTTAATAAGTGCTGACTTTTGATTAGGAACAGATAAACATTTCGTGTTTCGTGTCTGAGAAATTGTAATTTAAAACTCACTTTTCTGGTAAAGTCGTATTTTAAGTTACCATTTTGAAAATGCCACTTTTGGAAAGTTGGCATTATCCTGCCCTAACTATTTGGTGCCTGCGGCCTACCCAAGGTTACATGACTGAGTGTAGTTGGCAGTTGGACTTTCTTTATTCCTCTTAAACAGCCACACAATAGAGGGATTAGGTGTGCCTGGATAGGTCATTAACTGGCAGAATGGGGGGGGCAAAGCTGGGCACAGCCCCACTTGTAACTGAATAGGCTGGCTCTGCCTTCACATAAAGGACATGTTATTCCTACATTGTTCATGCAGCCAGCTTGGAGCAAGGGCAGAAGAAGCAGGAAACATCAAGCACTCCAAAGGGAATTCTCTAGAAACTTCTCCTTCTTTAAAGAAGTTACCAGGTATAAAAACAGGCCCGTCCGATTGCGCTTTTCAGTTCACTTTCTGGACCGGTGGAAAGACTCTCAGAGGACTGATTGCTACTGTGGCCTGCTATGTACACAACAAGACTCCTTTGCTGCACCTGGAAGGCCTGCATTGCTGCCTGGAGCCTGCCTTGAGCCATCAGAGGCCTGCCCTGATGCTTGCTTGAGCCCTATCCCACTGCTTGAACCCAGGACTACCAATGTGACTTCAAGGGCCAGTTGGATGGCCTCTTGATCACTGTCTCAGGGACAGTGAAGGCTCCAACCATCTAAAAGCTGTACCTGGACCCAGCCTGAGTGAGTCCATATTCCCAAGTGGTACCCTTCAGTCCTGATCCTTGGAGTTGGTACTAAAGGTGCCCAGATAACCAAAAGCCAAATCTTGGCTAAAAACTGCTCTGAGAAGCAAGGGAAGATCAGGACCAAACTTCTGGTCTGTCAGTCCATGTTGCAGCTCCCTTTACGTTCATCACTGCAGCAGCAAATCCTGTTCAGTGGTCCTTCGCCAAAGGGGTATCCGGCTTTGTGTAACTCTTGTTGGCTACAGCCTCGTCCTACTGGAGACTTTTGACTTCCAAAAAGGAGACTAAGTCCAAATGAAGAAATCTTCACTGCGACTTCATCCACCAACTCCCTGATGACGATGCCTCCTCCTCAGTTACCGCTTGCAGCCTTGCCGAGTTGATCGTCTACCATCACAGAGACTTTTTGTCAAAATTTCAACAGGTAAGCACGAATGGGGTCCAAGCCACTTTTTGCATGTGACTCACGCTCCATCGTGGTTGGCCATATTTTTCGACTTTGACCCAGTCTTGTGCGACTAGATGTCCACAGTGGCACTTTGATCTTTTAGGTGCTATTTTTCACCTTAAGGTTTAAAAATCACGCCCTAGTTTCAATTGGCCTAGATATTCTTCCTCCGGTTACTGGCCCTAGAAGGTGGCGTTTTAACAATGCCCTCCTTCTAGATCCGAAATGTACTACCTCCTTTACTGCATTTTCTAATGAGTTTTTTTAATTAAATCAAACTCCTTCTATGCCACAAGACACGATATGGGATGCTTTTAAGGCTTCAGCAAAGGATTTCATGATAAGATTTGTTGCCTCCAAACGGAGAATCTCTCGTAAGATCACAACAGATCTCCTCCAGGATATCAAGTATTTGGAACATACTTACTACACTTCAACTTCGAAAGATTGCCTTACAGCCCTCATTCAGGCCAAATTACAATTTAATAAAAAGTAAACGGAGGATGCTTCTTTATATTTGTTAAAATCTAGTGCGAAATATTATAGGGGTAAGAATAAAGCTGGGAAAATACTAGCCAATTATTTAAAAATTAAACACAATAAGTTAAATATAGAATCTATTTATGATGATCAGTCAGTTCTAAAATTCAAGGATGCAGAGATTTTGAATGAGTTCTCCCTGTTTTACAAATCATTATATACCTCACAACCCCCTTTGTCTTCCCTTTCTAACTTTTTCTCCGACATACAGAAACCCTCGCATAGTATACCTGATCTATCTTCCTTAGAGCTTGATTTAACCTTTCAAGAATTACTAACAGCATTGCAACATCTTAAAAAGGATAAAGCCCCTGGACCAGACGGTTTCACCGTAGAATTTTATCAACATTTCTCTAAACTTTTAATGCCTATACTATATTCCCTTTTCACTTCCTTCGCCACGTTGGGCAGTTCCTCTGGCTCCTTTTCTGAAGCACATATATGCCTTATCCCTAAACCAGGTAGAGATTCTAAATATTGTAAGAACTACAGGCCCATATCCTTGGTCAATATCGATTATAAAATCTTCGCTAAAGCGTTGGCCATCCGATTAGACTCCTACTTACCTGATTTACTAGGAAAAGAGCAATCTGGATTTGTTAAGGGTAGATTCATTTCTGATAATACAAGACTCCTTTTTAATGTTCTTTCTAAATCCCGTTTAAATTACTCCCTGGCGGCGATAGCATTAGACGCCGAAAAGGCGTTTGATAGAGTTGAGTGGACTTACTTGTTCCACACGCTTCATTGGTTTGCCTTTGGTCCTAAATTTATATCCCTAATCTCTCTCCTCTATTCTAATCCACGGGCGGCGGTTTACGCCAATGGTTTGGTCTCTACATTTTTCGACTTGCAGAGAGGTGTCCGCCAGGGATGCCCTCTTTCCCCTTTTCTTTTCAACCTGGCATTGGAACCTTTCATTTCTAAATTGCGCCAAAACCCAAATATACACGGCTTTGTAACTCCCAATTCTCATGTTAAACTTGCGGCTTATGCCGATGACATTTTGCTTTTCCTATCAAAACCAAATGACTCAATTCCTGCCTTTTTGGCGGAGGTACACGCTTATTCTCTTATTTCTGGATACAAATTGAACGAAGACAAATGTGAAATCTTACCCTTAAATAAATTCACGTTTAAGTCGGATTTTAGTGCTTCCAACTTCACTTGGAGCCCTAATAACATTAAATACTTAGGTGTACATGTCACCGCTTCAATTTCTGATACAGTAGCTTTGTGTATGAATAAATGCATACAAAAACTTTCGGATCTCACTACTAAATGGCATCCTCTCGATCTGTCGTGGTGGGGCCGTCTAGACACTATAAAAATGATGTTGGCACCCATTATACTTTATACTATTTCTAATATTCCAGTATCTATCCCCATTAAATTATTTAAGAAAATTAACTCAACCCTCTCTTCGTTCTTATGGAATAAAAAGAAATCTCGAATGTCACTACTCAAATTAGTACGACCTAAAGCAGAAGGGGGGGTCAATTTTCCTGATTTCCAGTCGTATCATAAAGCATTTCTTTTACGTCAAGCTTCACTTTGGTTGTTAAGTCCCACGGATGATTGTCCTCTATGGACTACAATAGAGCGTGTGTTTTTTATCCCCCTTCTCCTTTTCCGAATACCTTTCTTTCTCACGCAAGCCACAGGCTGTATCCACTCCCATAATTAAACTGACCTCTAAATTTCTGGATACTGCACTTGTTTCCGCACCTAATACTATTCACTCCTTTCTCAATTCAACAATTTGGCATAACAAATTTCTGACTATTCAGAATAGGCCATTCTACTGGAAAAGTTGGCGACAGAGGGGTTTGATTTGGATTCATCAGTTATTTTCTGACTCGGATTTCCTGTCATTTCCTTCACCTAGACAGTTGTTTAGCTTGCCGCACAGATTCATTCATGAATACAATTTACTTAAGAAAGCAGTGATGGATAAATACACCCAGATTTCTGCTAATTCTATTCTTTCCATCACATCTGAGCCCTCCTTACATCTTCACACTATGCTAAAAACCATTCCTAAGGCCTCCGTTATATACAGTTACTTCTCTTTTGTCTATCCTTTAAATCTGGCACCGAAGCGTCTGGAATTGTGGTCTCCTGTTACATTGTACTTAGATAAATGTGCCAGACGTCATTCCCACCTGAAACCATCCCAGCAAGAAGTTCCTAAACCCCCCTGATTCCCTTTTACGTTCCTCGTTTATTTGCTATCACGTATCTATTTTTTCTTGTTCTTCTTCTTCTCTTTTCTTTCCCATTCTGATGCTTCATGTATTTTGCTATGCTTTACATGATTGTAATTGTCAATCCAATTCATATGTTCTTTTCTATTGTAATATGTTATATTGAGTTGATTTAACCTAATAACTGAGAATTATATATTGACACCTTTGGCTTTTACCAATAAAGTTTCCTTTTGAACTGAAAAAAAAAAGGTTTAAAAATGAATAACTCTGATTCTACTGATTGGATTTTTGCTGTTTTGGTGTCGAATAATTTATTTCAAGTTAATCTAATTTTCTAAATTGGTGTGGGATTTTTCTTCTGTTGCATTTTCACTTTATTTCTTAACATGTGCTGTATAAATACATTACACATTGCCTCTAAGTTAAGTCTGACTTCTTTGTATCCTGCTACCAGAAGGTTAAGCACTGGTTAACCTAGTGACTTTTGTGGTTCATACTCATAAGGATTGTGTTTGTTGCTTGAACAGGGGTCCCCCCCATTCAACCCACAACCCAATTTCTCACAACAGACAATTGGACAGGTAGACCCATGCATGTAAGGTATTTCTATATTTATGTATTTATTAGGCTATTTAGTAAAAACTGAATGTTGTCTTTCAGTAACTTCAGAGTGCTGGAAGATCTGAAAATGGCGCTTGATTGTTGCAAGATAAGTTAGAGTCCATTCAAGCGGGTGAGTAAGCCATGTTTGCTATTCTTAAACATAATCTCTTTTCCATGCAAATCTCAATTAAAGGCTGGCGTCAATATTTATTTTTCAGGAGCTTCCTGAAATTCAGGTGACTGGATTTAGCCCTAAAGGTGTGGTTTAGCATATTCCAGAGTTTTGGACCTTATATACTCAGTGAACTGCCTCTGTTTCATCTACTGGAAAGATCATTGGTTGAGCTGATTGATGGGCAGACATTGAGTGAATGTCCCAATTTCAATTCAATTCAATTCAATTGAGTGAATGTCCCTGGTTTAGATGTAATATAGTGTGTGTGAGTTTTTGCAGCAATTCCAATCTTTTTGCCTCAGTACACTCAGTGGAGGGGGAACAAGACCTTTTAATTGATACAGGGAGTCAAGGGAGAGATTAAAGAGGAGGTTTGATGTAGTATTGCTTTCAGAGCTTAACACACATTCTGGCTGCCTGGTTCTGGTACATTGACTGTGCTCCTTAACAAAGATTTTAAATGTATGATTTTTAATGACTATATAAATAAATGACCTGCTTGCTTTTTTCAAAATTACTGTGGCATCAAATTAGCTTGATTGTTGTGATGTGGTGTGAGTGCACATATTTTTAAGTGATTTATCAAGGGAACCTTTAGTGCTTTGGGGATTCCAAAAACCTGTCTGAGTGGTTTCTCTCTATTTTTCACGCATTTGAAATCTTTGAAGCCAAGGGATGAGCTTCTTGAGAAGACTAGAACAGATGATGTTACAATAGTCGTAGCAAGCCAGAAAGAGGGCTTAAGTCTGCTCAATTCTGTGGTCAGTGTTAAAGAGTAGGAACATTTTCAAGTGAACAGACAGTTGCACGTTCACCCCCTTTGCCGCAGCATTAGTTAAGGAAGCTAAGTTGAAGCTGTTCTCTAAAAGAATTCCCACATTTACTTTTGATGAGGTAGACAGGCACATTCCAAAGTTTGATGGCAAGGCAAATAATAGCACATTGGGCACAGGATATCTGATCACTTTGATGTCTGTCTTGGCATCAATCATGCATAGAAAGCTGTCATTCAACCTGTGTAAATATGAGGTTCAAGCATGAAGTAATGTTGCTAAGGTTGTGCAAACTGAGTTACAGATAGAGCTAGATCTGTGTATCTTTGGTGTCCATTTGGAATTAAACCTGGATTCCATCAAGGAGGTGTGCCATGAGGCATAATTAGATGTTGAACCAAAGAGGGTTGATCGTTGAGGAACACTATAGTCACTGGGCATGTGGATGATTCAATTAAGCCAATTCTACCTTTTTAGCCACCATCAGCGAGGAAAGATTCACCCTCTGCAGCACAGGTCCAGAGATGCCAGAATTTGTTTAAGCCTTTCCAAAAATATTATGTGCTTGATGGTGTCACAGACCAATGGACAGGTTAATGAATGTCAGGCTGGTTTTCTTATAGGAGAAACCCTTACCTCATAGTAGCTAGGGTGTTTTTAGTGACTCTTGTGGATCTGAATCCATATTGGTTGCCATGGAAGAGGTGCTTAATTACCAGGTACTTTTGAAGCTTTCTAGTCATATCAATTCCACTGATTTTGCTGCGGAAATGAAGATTGCTGAGAACTTGATAATTGACCTGTATTCTCCAATCATCAAAAGTTTTTTTTTTGGGAAGGGGGTTATATTGCCATCTAGAGGCATGCCAGAACTGTTCCTGAAAGAAAGGAGGCATTGATCACCAATACAGGGAAATCCTGACCCAGACACTGGAACTACGATTCACTGACAAATGCACTAAGAAATGGAGGCCCTGGTTCAATAAACACTGCCCCAGATACTGAAGTATGGACACAGCAATATAGACTAGGACCAAGAAACTTGGGAAATTGGACAGTGGGAAGCACAAATTCCATGCTGTGCCCCGTATGCACCCACAGTTACAGCACGGCATGGACTTCACAGTCCATGCAGTGCTGGAACGCACTATGGCGGTCCTGTGGCGGTGCTTTTCCAAAGCATACATGGGTGCCTTTGAAAGACACCACTGCAGGACTGCCATGCTGCTGGACCGTGAGACCACGAAAAACTAGCAATCTGGCGGGCGGGAGGACGGTGGCCCTGTTTCGTGATTCTGGAGCGAGGCGGTGGCATGGCGGACCTCTCCAGGACCGTCAAACTTGTAATCGGGCCCTAAGTATCTTGAATGCTGATTACTTGTAATCACGAGCTTTCTCTCACATAGGAATCCAAATGGCTCCTGAAATACCAACTCTGCGGTACCTGGCCTGACACCCGCGGTTTGTGCTGCTATAGCTGAGCGCTTCGTTAGCATAGTGCTTGCACGCGCCCTATAAGCAGCGTTCACATTGTTTGGGTCCTGTTAATGATGGATTCTCGGACAGCAACAGAACTCAGTTGGCAACCAAAAAGATCAAACATATTGCAGTCTCTGTGGTTAGATGGTGAGGAAGCACAACTAACTCTAGACACCAAGCTAAATGAAGAAAATACAAAAAAAATGTGAAGAATAATTCTACTCATAATATCACTCACATTGAAAGAAAAATGAAAGAAAACTTTTAATTTCTCATGAAATCCTGGGTCAAATCAATTGTTTTACCAGAAAGTTAAGTGAAAGGGCGTTTGTCAAGTGGTTAAAACAGGAAAAGTATCTGCTGTTTATGATTCATCGTCAGCTGACAGGTGCAAACGAACATAGGATAAAAGTAAGTTGAGTGAAAAAGTCAACAGACCAAAGAAACCACATTAAAAGACTTCAATAAGACTCTTGCTAATACTTTCAAAACCCTGCGTGGGGCACTTCAAAGTGGCAGCCAGCTTCGTCACTTCTCTAAAATACAGTAAAATTGTGTGACAGCGAAGATTCAAAAACATACACCGAGGGCATTATTTTTATTCAAATTCACAAATCTCCTGGGCCAGCATTGAGTGAAAGGACAATGCCGCTAACAGTCACTTCCAACGGCACCGCGCACGTGCCACCGAAGCAAGATGATTACGCCGTGACGCGCAGTCATACCTTTGAAGTGCGCAGATCAAACCATTTCGCACGTAATAAGATATCGCTCAGATGGATTTCTGTAATAAGAACTGTCGTTTTTATGTGAAAGTGATATAGTGAAGCAAAGCGCAATAAAACTTCAGTGGAGAGGGGGGAGGAGAGCATTCTTTCGAGCTACCGAATCGACCCCACAAACTTGAAAAATACTTTCCGAAGAAAAACGTTCATTAATTGCAGCATGGTTTGTCTCGAGCTGATTGTGCCATTGGAGACGGAGAGACAACAACAACAAAATTACATGAAGGCCACTCTTCTATATTTTCGCGTCGAATTACCTTGTTCCCTGACGCATAGCGAAATGCCAAGGGAAAACGGTCCATTAAAATACAATAATACGTGGGACTCATTTCTGAGACCCGGTGCCACTGCACCTGCTGCACGGTTGGTAGTTATGCCTTAAATGCTCACAGTACAGTCGGAACACTTGGAGATTTATGACGCAGGAACATAGCTTTCTTGGATATTTCAACTGATATATCACAGCTATAAATGCTGCAGAGCAGTCATTGTTATTCACTATGGGGCATATTATCAAGACAGGCGATAAAATTATCGCCGCTTTAGCGGCAGAAAACTGCAGCTAAAACGACGATAATGGGCTTGATAATATGCTCTATGGAATTCCAATTGAAGTCCATGTTAGATGTGAAGGACATCTAACATGGGCTTCAATTGGAATTCCATAGAGCATAATATCAAGACCATGATCGCCGCTATAGCGGCAGTTTTTTGCTGCTAAAGCGGCGATAATTGTATCGCCTGTCTTGATAATATGCCCCCAAATCCCTCGAAATCATTACTAACACTAACGTTATTAATTCTAACGAACACGGAGGGGGATATGTACAATGAAGTGGCGGAGCGTGTCATTAGCCTCCTGGGCTTAACGGCACACTCCGCCACTTCGGTAACGCAAGGCTGCACCATATTTGCAAGAATGTGGTGCAGCCTTGCGTTTCCCCCTGCGATGGTGCTAAGTTTAACGCAGGCACCTTTGCATTAGCAGGGGAGGATTGGTTATGTTTAGGAAGGTGTCCCTTCCTGAACATAAACAATCTAAAATGCAATTTTGTAACTTTTCTGTTTGCTTCATGTATCATCATGTAGCACCTGTGGAGTATTACACAAGGTGCCCTGGGGTCGCAACAGGCGTTTGCGCCTGCATTGTGCGCCCCAGGGCACTTTGGTATTAAAGAAGGGGCCTCAGACACTTCTGCGTCCCCTTGTGTAATACTGAAAGTGCTGGCGCACATACAGCGCTTTCTCAAGAGAGCATTCCCTCATTTGCATGGGGGAGTGGCCCTATGCAAATGAGGGAATCCCTTTGCCTCTGCGCCTGTGCCATATTACAGATGCGGGCGCAGAGGCAAAGAAGCTCTCAGGAGGAGCACTGACAGTGTGGCACCTCTAGGCGGGGGAAAGGTGGTCCCATTGATCCCCCAGACATCCCCTCTAAAAGTGCAAGCAGGATGTCGCCTGAACTGTGAAACACGGAGTGGCTGCTTTAAAGTCGCTCTGTATTTCACTTGAATGTGCTGCCCCCAGAGCATCACAAGTTTGTGGCTGCCCTGGGGGCAGCGCATTTAATGCAATAAGACACACTTTCCCTGAATGCGCCCGACGCACCTGTTTTAGTGTGCACCTGGTGCAAACAGGGAAAGTGCGCCCTTTACATAATAGGGCCCTCAGTAGGCACATATCACCTGTCAACGTCATTTTCGAACCGACACTCCTGCAAATGAAAGAGTGGCATCACAGGCTTTACTTTATGAACCACCTGAAGAGCCCACGTGGATGTAAAGCTGCTCAGGCAGGTGAACAGTCCTCTGCTGACAAAGAGAATCGGTAGCTAGGGCCAGCTAAAGTGCTGGTGGTGCCTGGTGCAACCGTCTTTTTTGGCACCCCCACCCCATGACCTCCATCTCAGATTCCCTCACTACCAGGGCCGGACTGGGCACCAAAACCGGCCCTGGCAAAGTGCTCGGCCGGCCTCCCTCCCCCCTCCCCCCAAGGCTTGGGGGTGCCGCCGAGCTCTATGCCAGGGTCGGTTTTCGGACGATTTTGTTACAGGGCCAATTTTCCAGCTATGCTGCAAAATCGGCCCTGTAACAAAAACGGCCTCCAGGGGCCCAAGACCTGCCCCCACCCGTGCAGCGCACCGGGGGATTGCCCGGTGCCCGCTACGGCTAGTTCGGCCCTGCTCACTACCACCTGGCAAAAGTGCCCCTCATCTCTCCCTAGCCCCTCTCTCACATATCCATTTGTTTTAAGGCGCTGGTAAAATCTGGCTTTATTAATCCACTCATGTATCTACATAAAATACCGATCTGTTCTTTGCAGCAGGCATATTAACCCTCTGGGCTACTTTATGGCGAGTCAAAACTGTAACTAGATTTTACTTCAATCTCTCTCTAGCAGGAACATTATTCACAAGAATTATCCTGACATTTTTATTACTGCCTGAAAGCTGGAAACACAAGGGGGCATATTATCAAGCCAGGCGATAAAATTATCGCCGCATTAGCGGCAGAAAACTGCAGCTAAAACAGCGATAATGGGCTTGATAATATGCTTTATGGAATCCCAATTGAAGCCCATGTTAAATGTGAAGGACGTCTAACATGGGCTTCAATTGGAATTCCATAGAGCATATTATCAAGCCCATTATCACCGTTTTAGCGGCAGTTTTCTGCCGCTAAAGCGGCGTTATTTTTTCGCCTGGCTTGATAATATGCCCCAAGGATCTCTGGCAGCAGGCGCTTTTAGGGGCATATTATCAAGCACGGCGTTAAAATTATCGCCGCTTTAGCGGCAGAAAACTGCCGCTAAAGCGGCGATAATGGGCTTGATATTATGCGGCAGAGAATTCCAATAGAAGCCCATGTTGACAATAGAACATGGGCTTCTATGGGAATTCTCTGCGGCATATTATCAAGCCCATTATCGCCACGTTAGCGGCAGTTTTCTGCCGCTAAACCGGAGATAATTTTTAACGCAGTCCTTGATAATATGCCCCTCGAATTGCACATTATTGATAAACACAGCACCCCCCTGAGGTCAGTGCCCCCTCTCAAGGTCAGCGCCCTGTGCAGCCGCACCAGTCACACCACCCCACCAACCTCCTGGAATATTGTCATTGTTACTTCATTGACTTGGGATGAATTTGGGTGGTTCCACAAAATAATATTAATATTTTCAAAATCATGCCTGAGTGGTTTTCCATCCAACATGAAGGAAGACCATGGGCATCGCCATATGCTAAACTGTAAATTCATAGTTAAGAATAATCTCAGAAAACGCGTGGCACCATGCAACAAAAATATGCTTATTTATATGAAAAGCTGATTAAAAGGATGCCGTTTTTGACTTTACACAAAGCTTGTGACAAATGGGCTCCAGACATTCTTGTGACAAATGCAGTTTCTGAATGAAACAGCAGACGGAGCCATTAATGTTCCACGTACTCTAATATTCTAAATTCTGTTCTCATCTGCGGTGTCACCGCTGCAGCCTATTTAAATTTGAAAATGTATCACACGTGCGTCGAGGGGAAAGGAAATTAAACAACTAATATTTAATTAAACATCTAATTATTTAACTGCGTAGCGAAGTAAATGTCGAATTAAGTCTGCTAAGGAACCTCATTAGTCAGTTCCTAAAAGAGTGCACGCGCTAACAGCCTATCTGTTGCTCAAATGTGTCTCTTACTATTTCGCATATTTTCTTGGTGGCAAATATATTTAACACAATACATTATGGAATGCACACCCATCGTTGTTCACAGTTCAACAATGTTTTAGGTGGCTGAAAGGCGTAGTTCCTGGTGTGCAGGCTTGATCTGTGCTCTGTCCCAAAGCACAGGCATGGAGGTCCCGATATTCAACCGCTGCGCCGTCGCGTGCACAGCCAAAAGGCATGCGTTATGGCACCCAACAACATGATTTCAAGTAAACCAATGTAGTCAGTGCTTAATTTGTAAAATATTAAGTGCCAGGGCTCCAACCAGGAGGCCACTGCAGCTTGCACCACCCATCGTCCCTGTCATCGCTGCCAAAACAACAACTAATCATCTCACTTGCATGTAAATGCGACAGTTCAGATTATTCAAGGTCCCCAAAGCTAAAGGAATGGCTGGGGAGGCAGGTATTAGTAATTTTTTTATGTATATTGTTTTCCTAAACAACTGTTATACTGCTCATCTCTAAATTACATGAGCAGCGCCACCTTGTGACAGACTGCCCTAAGTGTGGTGTTGACAATTAGGTGCCGGTGCAGAGCACCGGACACCAATAAAGTGCCAGTGCTCAACACCGGAAAGCTCTGGCTCAAATTAAGCACGGCCATAGTAATCCTTGTTAATCCCAAATATATTCAACGTTAATCTTTCAATTCACAAAGGAGATAATGAGATTCAAAACTGAATAATGCAGAATAAATGCCCACCCAGGCCCTTTATTACGGCACGTTAGAATCCACTTCTGTCCTAGGTAGCCCTTCAAGTGTTCACCCAATCCATTTCTGGCATTGTGCCCTCATCAGGTGTAGCTCTAGTGTGAAATAGCGCATGCCTTTTGGCTGTGCGGTTTGAACTGCACGCGACGGCGCAGCAGTTGAATATCGAAATATATTTAACAGCCATTATCTCCATCAAATTCTCACACTTGGAAAAATCAGCTCCTTTGTTTAATTAATCCATTAACCCATAGAAACTCTAGGGTATGGCTTCACCAAAAAGCCAGGTTTAACAGAAGTAAAATCACACAACCTTAGACTTTCATAATATCACAACATTGATCACATGTCCTAACTTTAACCCCTCAACGATCTTCAATTTGCTTCTGGCGGACTAAATGAAGATCTACAGGGCAAAACTAATAACAAGTAAATTGTGTACGTTTCTGTTTTTTCAGAAACCATAAGATCCCCACTGTTTGGGATCAAGAGAATGAGAGACAAAGATGGGCTGGCTCTTCAGTGTCCTCCATAACCGCAGTCTGTATCACCAAAACAACAAATGGGACCGATCAGTCAATGTACATTTTTCAATAGATCCATAGTCCCTAATTATAGGTTAGCATACAGGACTCTAAAGTTCCCCGAAAGTGGGTGACAAAAAGTCTCAGGGTGAGAACCCTTTATGATCCTGACAGATCTGTTCTTTTGGGAGTACAGTTTCTGTTATCTTTTCCTCTTCTACTGCGTTCATTAACTTTAAGACCAAAGATAGCAAAGGTGGTGCCAAGTTGCCAAACACAAGCCAGGAGCAGAAGTTCCTTCCCTTCACTGTCCTTTATTGATATCCATAAACCTAATAGGGAAGTACTTGTCTCGCTACTGGAAGTTCAACATGACACCCCCCTCCAATTACAAGAAGCTAACATTTTGATGTCCCCAAATGTTCTACAACATAAGAGCTGGCTTGGTAGCTTGGGCATGACTATTACCATTGCAACAGGCTCAAGAATGATTTGCATGTAGCTGGGTGCAAACTGAGGTGGTGGGTGGCATAATATACAAAACAATGATGGATTGCGATGAGGCCCGAGTAATTACCAGTGGCTGAGATTAATTCACGCCTTCCATCCATCACTGTTTTGTATACTCATTGAGTCACCCTAGGTGGGACAGGTATGCCCAGATGTGGGTCCTGTGCACACTGTGTTACTGAAACCAATGTGTACCTGGTCGATGAGCGGCATTGGGTTGCTTGTGTGCTGGTTCAGGGATACCTGACTTTGCAGTTTGGGCTGGACTGTTAAGATTAGAGCAGGGTCAAGTTTGATTTGCATATAGCTGGGTCCACGCCAAACTGAGTTGTCATGGTGTGCAAAATAACGATGGATTGAGATGTGGCCCGAGTGGTTACCAGTGGCTGAGATTAATTTAAGGATTCCATTCATCAATGTTTTGTATACTTTTTGTGTTGCCCTAAGTGGGATGGGTATGCCCAGATGTGCACTCTGTGTATGCTGTGTCACTGGAACTAAACTGCACCAGGCTGATGAGCCCATAACTAGTGCTAGTCCAGTCCTGGGCTGCCTGTGTTCCGGTTCAGGGTGGACCTAGCTTGGCAGCTTGGACTGGAGTGTTCAGATTGAAGCAGGGCCAAGACTGCTTTGCATATAGCTAGGTAAAAACTGAGTTGGCATGGTGTGCAAAATAGAAATGGATTGGGAGGCTGCCCAAGTGATTACCAGTGGGTGAGATCAAATCAAGCATTCCACTCATCACTGTTTTGTATACTTATTGTGTCGCCCTAAGTAGAATGGGAATGCCCAGATGTCGGTCCCGTGAACACTGTGTCATTGGAACCAAGCTGTACCCAGCTGATGAGCATATAACTAGGGCTTGGCAGTTAAGGATGGACTGTCTCTATTGGAGCAGAGTCAAGACTGTTTTGCATATCGCTGGGTCCAAACTGAGGTGGAATCGTGTGCAAAATAATGATGGATAGGGATGAGGCCCGAGTGATTACCGGTGGCTGAGATTAATTCAAGGATTACATGCATCACTGTTTTTTATACCTATAATGTCTAGAACTGGGCAGGTTGTGTTCCAAGTGAGCAATGGCAATAATTTAAAAATCCTTTCCTCATATCTAACCTCATTGCCTAGCGTTTAGATCCTGTAATCGTCCCATGTTGGCCATCGGAATATCTGTTGTCCGATCCTGAGACCTTCATTGGACCATATTGTAGCACCCCCATGTTTAGTCTTGGTAATGCCCACCAGTTCATGTGGTCTTTCCATACCTGCCACATAGCTGCAGCTACAGATTTTTAAAGGCGTTTCTATGTATATTATACCCAGACTAGGCCATGCTCGCAATATGGAGCATTATAAGGGGACTCACATCAGTTGATCAGTGACGTCCATTAGCAGGTATACCAGTTGTGATAAGTGGTGTGCTAAATCATAGATATACATGCCGGTAGACTTAGGGGCATATTTACTTTAATAGCGGCGCAGGGCAGCACAGTAAGTTACCTTGCTGCGCTGCCTTGTTTCACAGGGAAAGGGCATGAAATCAATGTATTTATCCAATATGGTGCATTCCTGTCCTTTACCCCTGCGCTGGCGTAGTTTTGACAGCCTAGTGCCAACGCAGGCTCCCTTGCACCATGGTGCAAGGATGCCTGCATTACAGGCAGGATGTTTTCTTGTGCAGGAATGGGCACCTTCCTGCGGAAAAACAATCCTCTTTTTATGTGTACTATAGGATGCAGCACACATAGAAAGAGCAAAAAACAAGAAGAAGTAAACATATTTCTCCTCGTTATGTCTGACCTGGGAATGTGTATGATTTTGACGCATTCCTAGGTCTACAAGTCTCTTGTAAATGCGGGAATGCATCAAAAATGATGGGAGTTGCGTGGGAACCCCCATCGTACCGCCCATGGAGCCCGTTTCTTGTCTAAGGAACAGCCCTGGACTGGATCCATTTATTCCTCACTCAAAGAAGCCAAAGGATCAGACTCCCAACCTTCCTCTCCGACCCCACGAAAATCACCTGCGGAGTCCCACAGGGTTCATCACTGAGCCCTACCCTCTTCAACATCTACATTGTCCCCCTCGCAGCCATCGTCCGACAACACGGCCTCAACATCGTATCCTACGCCGATGACACCCAGCTCATCCTCTCCCTCACCAAAGACCCCACCACTGCCAAACTCAACTTCCAGAAAGGAATGCAAGATGTCGCAGTCTGGATGACCAACAACTGTCCGAAGCTCAACGCCAAGAAGACAGAAGTCCTCGTCCTCGGTACCACACCTTCTGCAAGGGACAGCACCTGGTGGCCGACTGCCCTCAGAAGCCCACCTACCCCCTCAGACCACGCCAAGAACCTCGAATCGTACTCGACTCATCACTCACCATGAACCAACAGGGCAACGCCATCACCTCCAGCTGCTTTAACACCCTCCGCATCCTCCGCAAGACCTTCCAGTGGATCCCCACTGAGTCAAGGAAGACAGTCACCCATGCACTCATCACCAGCAGACTGGACTATGGAAATGCACTCAACGCCAGCATCAACCAGTCCCTACTCCGCAAATTCCAGATAATACAGAACACCGCCGCCAGACTCGTCCTCGGCATCCCCGGTCAAAAACACATCAGCCAACACCTACGAAGTCTCCACTGGCTCCCCGTGGAGAAAAGAGTCACTTTCAAAATCCTCACTCACGCCTACAAATGCCTACACAACAACAGACCCAAATACCTCAACGACAGTATCAACTTTCATGTACCCAAAAAAAACCTCCGATCTTCCAACCTCACACTGGCTGAAATCCCGCGCTTCAACAGAGCCAGAGCAGGCAGAAGATTCTTCTCTCACATTGCAGCCAAGACCTGGAACGAGCTACCGGCAGACATCAGACGCGCCCCCTCCCTGAACACTTTCAGGAAGACCCTCAAGACCTGGCTCTTCAGCTAAACAGATCTGCGGACCACTCCCTCGGTGCCTTGATACACTTACGGGTGAGTAGCGCGTCTACAATTCCCTGATTGATTGTGCAGAATAAAGAAATGCAACAATTTGTGCTGCGTTGCATTACCCCATGTTTGTGAAGCTAAGTGGCTTTGCATGGCTTCATAAATATGTCTGAGAGGTTGGTGTCATGCATATACCACATTGCATGGTGAAAGCATGATGCAATGCCATCATAAATATACACCTTAGTGACCCTGCCCTGGTATCTACATAGAGTTTTGGTGGCTTTAGCAGAGGTGTCCTGCCTGTTTAATACGTTTTGTGAGTGTCCAAAGCCACCTTTGGATATGGGGATCAGTAGCCTTCCAAAGAGATAGTTAAAAGGTGAGGCTGTCACTATATTTAATGCCTGGATCTGTACCCACAATGAAAGTTGGTGGGCAGACGAAGGAAGAAAGTAATCAGTTTTAGCCATTAATTACTGCATGTTGTGTAAGACCAAGTTATCCAGTCCTTCATTAAGTTAAGTAGTATGCAAGATATTCCAAGTTGGACATCTTCCATGATAAACCATGGTCTCCTGTTTCATGGCGGGCTGGGCAGCTTCTGATAGGGAAGGCCTTGTTTTTACTCCAGTTTATCCTATAGCTAGGCTATTCCCCAAAGCTTGCCCTTCCTGGGTCTCAATACCATGCATACGGCCGTTCTAACTAATGGCTACCGCTAGGGGTTCCAGGGCCAGTACGAATAGTAACTGGGATTGTTAGCATCCCTGTTATACCCCTTTCTGAATGCCAAAGTTCTGTTTCCCGTTCCCCCCCGGAGTCAATCTGGGCAGTAGGAATAATATAGAATAATCAGACTTTCTGCAGAAGGTTGTGACCGAGCCCTGGCCTTTCAAGTGTCCAAAAACGATATGCCCTTCCACCCTACCAAACGCCTTTTCTGTGCCTAGCAACAGAATTATCTTTTTGTCCAGGTCTGCCTGTACATGCCAAAAAATGTTCACCAGCCTGGGCATGTGGTTTCTGGATGAACACTCCAGCACAAAGCTCACTTGCGAATCTAGCTATTCATGTAGAATCTGTAGAGGCATAGCTACCCATCGGCATCCCAGTGCTTCATGTATCATGTATTTGATGCAACAGAGCTTTCAGGAGCCTAGTTGCCAGTACCTTCGCCAGCCCCTTCATGTCGTTATTGAGCAGTGAGACAGGTGTATAGCTCGCACATTGGATTGGATCATTGCCTAATTTCAAATTGAGGATAATTATAACTTTTTTCTATTATTTTTGCAGTCCCATGCCATCTCTAGCCTCTTTGAAGACCTTGCAAAGCAACAATGCCACTACCTGCCTGTTTAGTTTATACAATTCAGCGGGAACCTATTTCCTCCAGGGGCATCTCAGTTATAGCCTTCAAAATCTCTGCTTCCCTTATCTTGCCCTGTAACAATTCTCTGCCATTCTCAGAGACAGTGGTGGGGCATATATCCTCCAGAAACTCTAGTTCCTGCTGAAGGTGGTCCCGAGACCTGACATTATAAAGGTCACCTAAAATGTGATCAAAGGCATTAGCTATATCTATTATATGGTTGGTTTTAAGACCAGACTCATTCGAAATGGCCAGTATGGCTAGATGAGTGTCCCATTGGCAGAGATGCGTGGCCAGAAGTCGCCCGACCTTTTCTCCTTGTTGGTAGTGATGTGTTTTAAGGCATAGTAAAGCATATTCTGCTGTGATTTAAGGAGAGCATTAAGATCGAATTACACTTTCTTGAGATGGTGTCCCAGTTGTAGGGTTTGGCATCTACTATATTTCTTTGTTAGCGCCCTGATCACTTGTCCTAGTCATTGCTGTGTCTCCCGCTCCAGTCCTTTGCTATGAGCTCAGCTCCCCATGCACAGGTGCTGTACCCACAGCTCGCAGGACTTGCCCCAATGACACAGACCCTTCATTTTCAGTTAGGCACTGACACAGTAGTGCAGTCAGTTTCAGATTCTCATCAAGCACTTTGTAGTATGACATTTTAAGTCTCCAGCGTGTTGTGGCCGGTTTTACATGAGCTAGTTCTAGCTGCAGCTGCACTGGTGCGCGATCAGCTATGCCCACCTCAATAGTTTTACAATCCCTCAAAGATATCAAGGCTTGGTGGTTCATGAGGAGGTAATCAATCCTGGAACATGTTTGGTGCACATAAGAAATAAAGGCATATTCCTTGTCATTCGGATGTGTCATGTGCCAGGGGTCAGTTGAGCCATGTAGTTTGCACTGCCGGATTCTTGCCATTGAACTTGTCATATGTACCAGATCAGTCTATGTAAGGGTCCAATCCACACCCTTCACTCTCTGTGTGCATCAGAATTCTGTGAGAAGAGGCAATGATGAGAAGAAAAATGTCCTGCCATTGTTGGGTGCGGATACGGAACCCACTACAAACATCGTCGTTCTCATTGTGCCAGTTTTAGCAAAGGCATATCTTCCCTCGTGATGCACCCATGTTTGCTGTACTGTGTACTGCAGTGACTTTTTAAAGAGGATAGCAATGCCTCGCTTCTTGTGAGAGGCAGCTCCCGTCTGTGCTCCATTGGGTCCTACATAACCAGCTTCATAATTAGCACTAAGGACTCTTCCAACCCATTCTCTCTTGAATTTGTCTGATTTTACTGTGACAGAAGGGCAGTGGCGGCTGGTGACATTTGAAAGTGGCGTGACATAAAAGTATGTGATGAGTCCCATCACCAGTGGCAAGTGAGTCTGACAGTCAAAAGGTGGTCCCAGGGGGATGAGGTTCTTACCCGAGAACGTTTTGAAAAAAGAGTGGGCAAATGGTGAATTTCCAAGCAATTGTGAGAAAGCCAAAAGGTTAATAAAGCAATTGTGAAGTTGTAGTTATGACATCAATGAAGAGACTCCATATGATAATGGTGTAAGTAGTCAAATGGGAAGGCTTTAGCTGAGAGGAACAGATAGGCAAAGACTGGTAGAGCAACTTTGCGGTATTATCGATAGTGAGACTGGGGCCTGTGGCCCATCTTCCTTTCAGTAGTTCCACAACACCTGCCACATCCAGCGGAACCATTTTACTGGTTCTTTAAATATTCTGGAAAACCTAAAGCCTATACTGGGCTTCCTGTCCAGCCATGGGACACAGGCAAAGTTACTACTCAGATACTCTGCTTATTTCCTTGTTTTTAGGTTGAGCCTGGGCAGCGCATGCACTGCATGCTGTATTGAGGTATGGAATAGAAGCTCCACCCATTTCCTGCCCATCTTTTTAATCAGCTCCTGTCCTTTCTAAATGCTTGCTTTTGATTCATGAATAGGCTTGTTAGACCATCCTTAGTACCACCTTGTTTGCATTTGTAACCTCCCATGAGTACTGGACCTTTTACTTGAGTTGTTACTCTGCAGCTTTTATTACCAGTTCATGAGGACTATTTACTTAATTAATGGGTTCTTTGTTTAGCTGCAGAAATATGCACAATGTGCTGTTTGTGTTTTACAAACTGCCGTGGTTTATTTGTAGTTGTTGTAGGCTGCACAACATGTGTCTTGGTTTTGCAATATGTGATTCTGCAGAGGAGGTAATATTTCCATTTATAAGTTCCTTATTTGTAAAATTGCTGTGATTGTAGCAAGTGAAATGCATTTGTTATATATTTTTTTTTGTTATTTTACATCATGTTTTACTGTCCGATCTGTGTAACATGCTGTTTGTTTCCTAAATGAAAATGTATTTCTGTTGTAGTTTATATACATATATTTTCTTTATTTTGTGTGATGTTGTTTTTGGGTGTGCTGTGATATGCTGTTTGTGTATTATAAAACACATAATGGAAAGTCATGTGTGTTATACATTCACGGTTTGTCCAGGATCAGAGGATGTTGGGGCCACGGCAGCACTCAAACTTTAATCCCCAGCATGCTTTTTGTCTTTTACAACATGTAGAAGTGAAAGTCATCTGTCTTATACTTAGGGGCCAATTATGATATTGTTTAGAAACTCTTCAGACCAAATCAGTTTTGGAATCATTTCTGACAGAATCTGGTTCTGCGAGTCCGACTGACCATTTACAATGCTTCTCAACATCGTTCGGTCAGACTCGCTTTGACTTCACTGGGAGACTGTGTTCTGAACGAGAACACAAGCTCCCAATGTAAAAAGGGGTGGTTGGGGAAAATCTTGCACTGTGTGGCGGGCACCTCATTGGACCTGCCACACTGTGCATGGTTGGAAAGAGAGGTCCCATGGGTACCCCCACGGGCCACAACCGTAAGCCTACGGGTAAAGGGGGCACCTGCTACGGGCCTCCAAAGTCAGATTCTGACAACCGTTTCTTGTCGGGCAAACTGATTCGGAACGGCTGTCAGAATCGGCCATCGTAATCGCTTGATCGGATACCGTGTTCATAGAGCTGTACGATTTGGCTACAAACGATTTGGGCTGTCCGAATGCCAATTGGAACCAATTCGGAAAAGCCCGAACCATTTCCTTGCATTGTAATCGGTCGTTCGGAAAGTTATCCGTTTCAGTCGGAAACATAGGTTCCGAATCGGATTTGGAGAATCCGAATCCCGTTTGTAGCCTCTCCAAAGAACATCATAACTGGTCCTTTAGTATTTATGTTCCTCGATATTACTTTTGTTTTTGGTTTGCATTGTCCGCGATCACACTGCTGTCATTGCTCTCCGGCTGAGACTACTGTCACTGCTCTCCTCACAATGCTGTCAATGCTGTCCTGCTGATGCAGTCACTGGTCTGCTGCTGACACTTCTGTCACTACTCTCCTGCTGCTGCTGTCCTTGCTCTCCTGCTGTCACTGCTCTACTCACACTGCTGTCACTGCTCCCCTGCTGCTGTCACTGCTGTCCTCACACTGCTTTTTACTGCTCTGCTGCCGTTTCTTTCATTGCTCTCCTGCTGATGTCACTGCTGTACTCATGTTGTTGTCACTGCTCTGCAGCTGCTGTCACTGCTTTGCTTCTGCTATCACTACTATCCTCACACTGCTGCCACTGCTTTCCTGCTGCTGCTGTCACTGCTCTCCTGCTGCTGCTGTCACTGCTCTCCTGCTGCTGCTGTCACTGCTCTCCTGCTGCCTCTGTCACTGATCTCTTGCTGCAGCTGTCACTGCTCCCCTACTGCTGCTGTCACTGCTCTCCTGCTGCTGCTGCCACTGCTATCATGGTGCTTCTGTCACTGCTCTCCTGCTGCTTCTGTCACTGCTCTCCTGGTGCTTCTGACACTGCTCTACTGGTGCAGCTGTCACTGCTCTCCAGCTGCTGTCAATACTCTCCTGCTGCTGTTGTCACTGCTCTCCTGCTGTTACTGCTCTCCTGCTGGTGGTGCTGTCACTGCTCACATGCTGACTCCACTGTCACTGCTCTTCTGCTGATGCTGTCACGGCTCTTCTGGTGACTGCTGTCACTGCTCTCCTCACACTGCGGTCACTGCTCTTCTATTGCTGTTATCAGTGCTCTCCTGCAGCTGCTGTCACAGCTCTCCTGCTGCTGCTGTCACCTCTCTCCTGCTGCTACTGTCACTGCTCTCCTGATGCAGCTGTCACTGTTCTCCAGTTACAGCTGTCACTGGCCTCCTGCTGATACGTCTGTCACTTCCCTCCTGCTGATTTTGCTGTCACTGATCTCCTGGTGACGCTACTATCATTGCTCTACTCACACTATTGTTGCTGTGGTCCTCACACTGCTATCAATGCTCTCCTGCTGCTGCCGTCACTGGTCTACTGCTGCTCTCCTGATGATGTTGCTGTCACTGATCTCCTCACTCTGCTGTCACTGATCTCATGGTGAGGCTACTGTCACCGCTCTCCTCACACTTCTGTCACTGCTCTCCTCACACTTCTGTCACTGCTCTCCTGCTGCTTCTGTCACTGCTCTCCTGCTGCTGCTGTCATTGCTCTTCTGCTGTCACTGCTCCCCTCATGCTGCTGCCACTGCTGTCCTCACATTGCTGTCACTGATCTGCTGCTGTCACTGCTCTTCTATTTATTGACAGCCTTCTCACAGATTTTGGCCACACTAGGGAAAACGGAAATGGGGCGGTTGCTCCCCGAATCCCGTGGGTTCAATGAAGGTTATTTTAGAAGTGGCAGAATCTTTGCCTGTTTCCACACTGTTGGGACAAGCGCCTCCTGCAAGGAGAGATTGATGAGCATATTGACTTCCGGATTGACTGTTTCTGCTGCAGAGGCCAGAAGCCTAGCTGCGCAGGGATCAGCCGGAGAGCCTGATTTCATGGCTTTAAGAATTTTAATTGAATCTGTTAAGTCAACAGGTGTGAAAGCCATCAACAAAGACGGAAGAGCAGGTGAGGCAACAGGGGGAGCAGCTCCTGCAGTGGACTGGCTCTGACCTGTAAACGATGCCTGTACAGAGCGAATCTTATTGATAAAAAAATTGGAGAGTTTCTCACACAAAGATTCGGAGGCAGGGAGCTTGATCTCCTCTGCCATGGGAGCCAGAAAACTCTGAACAATAGAGAAAATGTCCCTAGAGTTATTACTAGCTGACTCTATCCGTTCTGCATAGTAGAGGCCTTTAGCGTGACCTATGGCAGTGTAATACGTTTTCTGGGGCTCCCTAAGCTTCGTCTTTGCTAATGGGCAGTAGTCCTTCTGCAGGCAGCGTTCCAGTTTTTTACATTGCTGCTTGAGTCCATTTACCTCCGACGAGAACCAGGGTTTATAGGGTGACTCCCTAGCCCGCCTGTGACGAGAGGGTGGTGAAAGGCTGTCCACCACCTTCATAATCCAGCCAGTGAAACAAGCCTTTCAGGTCGGGGGAATAACTGGGCTTGACTCAGCCAAAGCAAAGCTAAAGGCCAAAGGATCAATTTTGGCATCGGCAGGGCTAAATTTGACCTGTAAATCCGAGACAATGCCTTCGGAAGCCCACGAAAAGTAAGATAAAAAGTGATCTGACCAAGGTACCGGGAGCGGGTCCTCAATTGTAATGGGAAAGTTGGAGCAAATGGGATCGAGGATATGGCTGCCACAGTGGGTTAGTAAGCTAACCCACTGAGTAAGCTGAGCAAGGCTCAAGGAATCCAAGAATTCCCGGGTTGCCCCTAAATTGGTTTGATCCAAATGGATGTTCAGGTCCCCGACAAAAAGATACCGGGAAAACCGCAGGGCCCGGGGGCCGAAGACATCTTCCAATGTTTTGAGGAAGGACACCGCAGGCCCTGGGGGCCTGTAGACCACGGTCCCCCCCAATGTGGAATGAGGAGACAAACCAATACTGAAGTCCAGAAGTTCCCCCTCACCCAACAATACGGTCTCACAACGATTAAAAACCCACGTATGCCTGTCAACAACGGCTACACCGCCCCCTCTGCCATTTTGACGATCAGTGCAAGAGATCTTATAGCCCTCTGGAATAGACATCAGCACTATCGGGTTGGAGAATTCATTCAACCATGTCCCAGTAATAAAAAGGAGATCAGCAGGATTATCCGAGAGGAGGTCGAAAATGTCCTGGTGATGCTTCTCCAAAGAACAGGTATTTATTAAAGCTACCCGAATAGAGGGCCCCTTCTTGCCAGCATTGTGCGTGATACTAGCCTTTGCCCGGCCAACAGGACCAGAACCCAGCTGGTAGTTACACTGCTGACAAACTCTGGGGGAATGGGAGAGAACATCTCACCTTGTGACAGGTAGGCAAGGACCTGGCTGAAGCCCTCCTCACACTACTGACACTGCTCTCCTCACACTGTTGTCGATGCTCTCCTGCTGCTGCTGTCACTGGTCTGCTGCTGATACTCTTGTCACTACTCTCTTTCTGCTGCATCCATTGCTCTCCTGCTGTCACTGCTCTGCTCACACTGCTGTTACTGCTCCCCTGCTGCTGTCACTGCTGCCCTCACACTGCTTTTTACTGCTCTGCTGCCGTTTCTGTCACTGCTCTCCTGCTGCTGTCACTGCTGTCCTCACATTGCTGTCACTGCTCTGCTGCTACTGTCACTGCTTTGCTTCTGCTATCACTACAATCCTCATGCTGCTGCCACTGCTCTCCTGCTGCTGCTGTCACTGCTCTCCTCCTGCTGTCACTGCTCTTCTGCTGCTGCTGTCACTGCTCGCCTGCTTCTTTCACTGCTCTTCTGCTGCAGCAGTCACTGCTCTCCTACTGCTGCTGTCACTGCTCTGCTGCTGTTGTCACTGCTCTCCTGCTGCTGCTGTCACTGATTTCCTGGTGCTTCTGTCACTGCTGTCCTGCTGCTGCTGTCACTGTTCTCCTGCTGCAGCTGTCACTGCCCTGCAGCGGCTGTCAATACTCTCTTACTTCTGTTGTCACTGCTCTCCTGCTGTTACTGCTCTCCTGCTGATGCTGCTGTCACTGCTCACATGCTGACTCCACTGTCACTGCTCTTCTGCTGATGCTGTCACTGCTCTCCTGGTGACTACTGTCACTGCTCTTCTATTGCTGTTATCAGTGCTCTCCTGCTGCTGCTGTTATAGCTCTCCTAATTCTGCAGTCCCTTCTCTCCTGCTGACTCTGCTGTCACTGCTCTCCTGCTGCCTCTGTCACTGCTCTATGGCTGCTGCTGTCACTGGCCTCCTGCTGATACTTCTGTCACCTCTCTCCTGCTGACTCTGCTGTCACTGCTCTCCTGGTGAGGGTACTGCCATTGCTCTCCTCACACTATTGTTGCTGCTTTCCTCACACTTCTGTCACTGCTCTCCTCACACTGCTGTCAATGCTCTCCTGCTGCTGCTGTCACTGGTCTACTGCTGCTTTCCTGCTGATGCTGCTATCACTGCTCTCCATCTGCAGCTGTCACTGCTCTCCTGCTGCAGCAGTCACTGCTCTCCTGCTGCTGCTGTCACTGCTATCTTGGTGCTTCTGTCACTGCTGTCCTGTTGCTGCTGTCACTGCTCTCCTGCTGCAGCTGTCGCTGCTCTCCAGCTGCTGTAAATACTCTCTTACTGCTGTTGTCACTGCTATCCTGCTGTTACTGCTCTCCTGCTGACGCTTCTGTCACTGCTCACATGCTGACTCCACTGTCACTGCTCTTCTGCTGATGCTGTCACTGCTCTCCTGGTGACTACTGTCACTACTCTTCTATTGCTGTTATCAGTGCTCTCCTGCTGCCGCCGTCACAGCTCTCCTAATGTTGCAGTCACTTCTCTCCTGCTGACTCTGCTGTCACTGCTCTCCTGCTGCTTCTGTCACTGCTCTCTGGCTACTGTTGTCACTGGCCTCCTGCTGATACTTCTGTCACTTCTCTCCTGCTGACTCTGCTGTCACTGATCTCTTGGTGAGGGTACTTTCACTGCTCTCCTCACACTATTGTTGCTGCTCTCCTCACACTACTGTCACTGCTCTCCTCACACTATTGTCGCTGCTCTCCTCACACTGCTGTCAATGCTCTCCTGCTGCTGCTGTCACTGGTCTACTGCTGCTCTCCTGCTGATGCTGCTGTCGCTGCTCTCCTAACTCTGCTGTCTCTGATCTCCTGGTGTGGCTACTGTCACTGCTCTCCTCACACCTCTGTCACTGCTCGCCTACTGCTGCTGTCACTGCTGTCCTCACATTGCTGTCACTGCTCTGCTGCTACTGTCACTGCTTTGCTTCTGCTATCACTACAATCCTCATGCTGCTGCCACTGCTCTCCTGCTGCTGCTGTCACTGCTCTCCTCCTGCTGTCACTGCTCTTCTGCTGCTGCTGTCACTGCTCGCCTGCTTCTTTCACTGCTCTTCTGCTGCAGCAGTCACTGCTCTCCTACTGCTGCTGTCACTGCTCTGCTGCTGTTGGCACTGCTCTCCTGCTGCTGTTGTCACTGATTTCCTGGTGCTTCTGTCACTGCTGTCCTGCTGCTGCTGTCACTGTTCTCCTGCTGCAGCTGTCACTGCCCTGCAGCTGCTGTCAATACTCTCTTACTTCTGTTGTCACTGCTCTCCTGCTGTTACTGCTCTCCTGCTGATGCTGCTGTCACTGCTCACATGCTGACTCCACTGTCACTGCTCTTCTGCTGATGCTGTCACTGCTCTCCTGGTGACTACTGTTACTGCTCTTCTATTGCTGTTATCAGTGCTCTCCTGCTGCTGCTGTTATAGCTCTCCTAATTCTGCAGTCCCTTCTCTCCTGCTGACTCTGCTGTCACTGCTCTCCTGCTGCCTCTGTCACTGCTCTATGGCTGCTGCTGTCACTGGCCTCCTGCTGATACTTCTGTCACCTCTCTCCTGCTGACTCTGCTGTCACTGCTCTCCTGGTGAGGGTACTGCCATTGCTCTCCTCACACTATTGTTGCTGCTTTCCTCACACTTCTGTCACTGCTCTCCTCACACTGCTGTCAATGCTCTCCTGCTGCTAATGTTGCAGTCACTTCTCTCCTGCTGACTCTGCTGTCACTGCTCTCCTGCTGCTTCTGTCACTGCTCTCTGGCTACTGTTGTCACTGGCCTCCTGCTGATACTTCTGTCACTTCTCTCCTGCTGACTCTGCTGTCACTGATCTCCTGGTGAGGGTACTTTCACTGCTCTCCTCACACTATTGTTGCTGCTCTCCTCACACTACTGTCACTGCTCTCCTCACACTATTGTCGCTGCTCTCCTCACACTGCTGTCAATGCTCTCCTGCTGCTGCTGTCACTGGTCTACTGCTGCTCTCCTGCTGATGCTGCTGTCACTGCTCTCCTCACTCTGCTGTCTCTGATCTCCTGGTGTGGCTACTGTCACTGCTCTCCTCACACCTCTGTCACTGCTCGCCTACTGCTGCTGTCACTGCTGTCCTCACATTGCTGTCACTGCTCTGATGCTACTGTCACTTCTTTGCTTCTGCTATCACTACAATCCTCATGCTGCTGCCACTGCTCTCCTGCTGCTGCTGTCACTGCTCTCCTCCTGCTGTCACTGCTCTTCTGCTGCTGCTGTCACTGCTCGCCTGCTTCTTTCACTGCTCTTCTGCTGTAGCAGTCACTGCTCTCCTGCTGCTGCTGTCACTGCTTTGCTGCTGTTGTCACTGCTCTCCTGCTGCTGCTGTCACTGATTTCCTGGTGCTTCTGTCACTGCTGTCCTGCTGCTGCTGTCACTGTTCTCCTGCTGCAGCTGTCACTGCCCTGCAGCTGCTGTCAATACTCTCTTACTTCTGTTGTCACTGCTCTCCTGCTGTTACTGCTCTCCTGCTGATGCTGCTGTCACTGCTCACATGCTGACTCCACTGTCACTGCTCTTCTGCTGATGCTGTCACTGCTCTCCTGTTGACTACTGTCACTGCTCTTCTATTGCTGTTATCAGTGCTCTCCTGCTGCTGCTGTTATAGCTCTCCTAATTCTGCAGTCCCTTCTCTCCTGCTGACTCTGCTGTCACTGCTCTCCTGCTGCCTCTGTCACTGCTCTATGGCTGCTGCTGTCACTGGCCTCCTGCTGATACTTCTGTCACCTCTCTCCTGCTGACTCTGCTGTCACTGCACTCCTGGTGAGGGTACTGCCATTGCTCTCCTCACACTATTGTTGCTGCTTTCCTCACACTTCTGTCACTGCTCTCCTCACACTGCTGTCAATGCTCTCCTGCTGCTGCTGTCACTGGTCTACTGCTGCTTTCCTGCTGATGCTGCTATCACTGCTCTCCATCTGCAGCTGTCACTGATCTCCTGCTGCAGCAGTCACTGCTCTCCTGCTGCTGCTGTCACTGCTATCTTGGTGCTTCTGTCACTGCTGTCCTGTTGCTGCTGTCACTGCTCTCCTGCTGCAGCTGTCGCTGCTCTCCAGCTGCTGTCAATACTCTCTTACTGCTGTTGTCACTGCTATCCTGCTGTTACTGCTCTCCTGCTGACGCTTCTGTCACTGCTCACATGCTGACTCCACTGTCACTGCTCTTCTGCTGATGCTGTCACTGCTCTCCTGGTGACTACTGTCACTACTCTTCTATTGCTGTTATCAGTGCTCTTCTGCTGCCGCTGTCACAGCTCTCCTAATGTTGCAGTCACTTCTCTCCTGCTGACTCTGCTGTCACTGCTCTCCTGCTGCTTCTGTCACTGCTCTCTGGCTACTGTTGTCACTGGCCTCCTGCTGATACTTCTGTCACTTCTCTCCTGCTGACTCTGCTGTCACTGATCTCCTGGTGAGGGTACTTTCACTGCTCTCCTCACACTATTGTTGCTGCTCTCCTCACACTACTGTCACTGCTCTCCTCACACTATTGTCGCTGCTCTCCTCACACTGCTGTCAATGCTCTCCTGCTGCTGCTGTCACTGGTCTACTGCTGCTCTCCTGCTGATGCTGCTGTCACTGCTCTCCTCACTCTGCTGTCTCTGATCTCCTGGTGTGGCTACTGTCACTGCTCTCCTCACACCTCTGTCACTGCACGCCTACTGCTTCTATCACTGCTCTCCTGCTGCTGCTGTCATTGCTCTCCTGCTGTCACTACTCCTCTCACACTGCTGTCACTGCTCTCCTGCTGCTTCTGTCACTGCTCTCCTCATGCTGCTGTCATGACTCTCCTGCTGCTGTCACTGCTGTCCTCACACGGCTGTCACTGTTCTGCTGCTGTCACTGCTATGCTTCTGGTATCACTGCTGTCCTAACATGGCTCTCTTTCAGCTGTCGCTGCTCCCCTGCTACTGCTGTCACTGCTTCCTTGGTGAGGCTACTGTCACTGCTCTCCTCACACCTCACACCTCTGTTAGTGCTCTCCTGCTGCTGTCACTGCTGTCATTGTTGTCACTGCTCCCCTGCTACTTCTGTCCCTGCTCTCCTCACACTTCTATCACTGCTCTCCTGCTGCTGGTACTGCTCCCCTGCTGTCAATGCACTGCTCACACTGCCATCACTGCTCTCCTGCTGCTTCTGTTACTGCTCTCCTGCTGCTGTCACTGCTCTCCTGCTGCTTCTGTCACTGCTCTCCTGCAGCTGCTGTCACTACTCTCCTGCTGCTGCTGTCACTGCTCTGCTGCTGCCACTGCTCACCTGCTGCTGCTGTCACTGCTGACCTCACACTGCTGTCAATGCTCTGCTGCTGTCACTGCTCTGCTTCTGCCATAACTGCTTCCTCGCACGCCTCAACTGCTGCTGTCACTGCCTTCCTGCTGCTGCTGTCACTGTTCTCCTCCTGCTGCTGTCACTGCTATCCTGCTGACTCTGCTGTCACTGCTCTCATGCTGCTGCTGTCTCTGTTCTTCTTCTGATAATGTCTTCACCTGATGCGGTCATTGCCCTTCAGCTGATATTGTCGTCGCCCTCACGCTCATGCTGTCACCACTCTCCATCTGATACTGTCATTGCCTTCCCACTGATGCTGTCACCACTATGCATCTGATACTGTCCCTGCCATCTTCTCATATTGTCTTCGCCCTGCCACTGAACATGTCGCCACTATACATCTAATGCTGTCACCACCCTTCTGTCAATGTTGTCACTCCTCTTCCTCTGATCCTGCCATTACTCTCAACTGATGTTGCCACCACTGTGCTTCTGATGCTCACACCTTCCTTCTACTGATGCTGTCACTGCTGATACTGTAGCTGCTCTCCATCTAATGCTGTCACTACTGTGCGTCTGATGGTGTCAATATCCTGCTGCTGATGCTGTCTCTGCTCTTGTAAATGACAATGCCTTTTAGTTATCTGTTTTAATAACAACACATAAATAAAAGGCATTGCCATTTACAATGTCAATAGCTGAAACTCTCGTAAATGGGAGATCTATTGCATTGCAAATGCTTGTTAGAACTAGGAGCAGAGTATGGGACAAATTGCCAACAGAGCTGAAAGTGGGGCAGATCTTTAATGAAACCACACAAACGCTGAATTAGATCTAAAAGTAAGTAACCACCAAGAAGTGTTATCAAGTGCAACATTTCAAACAGTTTTAGTTTATTACCAATCACAATGCCAGGGACCCAGATTAGAGGGGGGGGGGGGGCAGATACCTGCGCCTTCATTAGTTGGCACGCCTTCATTAATTGACAGGTTTTCAGCTGTGTTACCAAGGCCAGAGGAGCAACTGACCCTTTGAGGCCTATGTTTTTCCATCTCTGGTTAGGAGATTGTTTCACAGGTTTGTCCTTTACAACTCCTGAGAACCTATTGGGTGCCCTTATTAACTACAGTTTTTTGCAAAATGCTGATATATAGGCATGCTTCCATACACAAACTAGCAGAGGCTCATTAACTTGGTAGGGTGGCAAAAACCCTCTTCCCACACTTTATTAGTTTAAGTGGGCAGGGTGCCTCAGGGAAGAGTGTAAGATACAAACCTTTCAAATGTTGTTTATGACTTCAGTGACTTTGCTGGAAGACCATCATAAATTGCACTGCAAGAGAATGGTATGAACAAACTATTGATTAGGGGAACAAATACAACATGACAACGCAAAAGGAAGAAAGGGAGAGAAGGATGGAGTAAAGGATGGAAGGAGAGAAAGATGTATGTACCGGGAGTTCTGATCAGGAGAAAGATGGGTGGATGAATGGAAGGAAGGAGAGAGATTGTTGGAGAGATGGGTGGACGGATTGAGAAATGATTTAAGAAGGATTATTGGATGGATGTAGAGAAGGATGGATAGGTGCATGACGTTAGGAAAGGTGGATGGAGAGTAGGAAGAATGGAGAAGGATGGGTGGATGACCAAGTTCCCTGAGAATGTAGGGTCAAAATATATCATTTAGCACCATTGGTTACAGAATTCCCTCACTGTGGCAGGAGACTGAATACCAGCTCGCCTCCTTCACTCCTTTTACTGTCATTCGAGATATGGTATAAAGTGGAGCTTTAGTTAGTTTTTCTGCCTACTCTATTGAATCTTGGTGCTTTGGCAGAGGCTCTCGCTGGAAGTAAGGTTGCAGGGGTGCTGCAACACACCCAAAATACCAACGCTGGAGTTTAGAAGATGAATAAGCAATAAATATGCCTTAAAATTTTGTTTTTATCCTGTCACATTTTCTGTGCGTTCAAAGAGGTCAAATGTCAGACAGAGGGGCCGATTACGATCCTGGAAAAACCCGGTACAAACCGTGGGTTGGAGCGTTTTCTCCGTCCGACTCGTACCGGGTTGTAAAACTTTACAAACATGCAATTACGATTCGTACGGAAACACCATTTCCGTACGAATCGGAAAAAAGACCAACCGACAGAAAAATACATACAAATGTGATCCGGGACACCGCGGACGTGACGTCCGGACGGAGTTAGGCATGTTTTTACGTACCAGCAATTACGATTCGCACCGACTGCAGTCCGGATGGGAATATTTTTACGGCACCCAAAAAGTGCCGGAAAACTAAGTACGCGGCGATGCGAGCTGATTAGGGGGCCCGGTACGTGCCGTACCCCCCCGCCCCCCGTATGTACTGAGCGTACCCCCCAGCCCCCCATATGTACGGAGCGTACCCCTGTACCCCCAGCCCCCCGTATGTATGGAGCGTACCCCCCAGCCCCCCATATGTACGGGGCGTACCCCTGTACCCCCCAGCCCCCCGTATGTACAGTGCGGACCCCCAGGCTGGGGGGTACAGGGGTACGCCCCGTACATACGGGGGGCTGGGGGGTACAGGGGTACGCCCCGTACATACGGGGGGCTGGGGGGTACAGGGGTACGCCCCGTACATATGGGGGGCTGGGGGGTACGCTCCGTACATACGGGGGGCTGGGGGGGGGGGTACGGCGTGTACCGGGCACTTGTTTGGACATCTCCATGGATGCTATGGGAGTTCGCTCCGGACGGTCTTTTTTCCATGCAGTTGTACAATCGGATGGATGGGACGGATCGTAATTGCGCATTGGGACTTCAGTTTTCCCATTTGTACGTAAAAATGTCCGGGGACGTGTCGGAGACTTTTCCCGACCCGAGGACGTGTGGGGGAATTTTCCCAATGCGATTCGTATGGACTTTTTCCCATACGAATCGTACTTGGCAGTTTGTACGGCGCTTTTTCCATTTGTACGGAAAAAAGTCCAGATTCAATTGGGTTGGTGACATTTTTTCCAGGATCCTAATCGGCACCTCAGTCTTTTGACACATAGCTGCCCATTGCTTTAAAAGGGAGATTGGTGTTTAGTTTTCTTTACCTGATTGCAGTGCGAGAATTTTGTAAACTGAACTATGAGGATCTTGCAGGGTGCAAAAAAGAAAAGGTTGTAGGATGCCATATTTTGTCACAAATCAAAATTCAAATACCTGCTGCAAATTAACTGTACAACCATCCCAGAATGCACAAGCAGTTAGGAAAGCTCAAATGTAAGCACATCTCTGTAATTCTGAAATGCGAAGGAAGCAGAGACTGCAATTGGATCAAAACATATAAAGACACTTTACTTTGTGAGGCACAGATTAAATACTCACTGAAACCATTTCCAGACATTATGATTTGTGTGTTGCATGGTCCCATCAGCAAAACTGTGCCTATGCACATCCAGTGGCCACCTCAACGGAAAACTCGCCATCTGTAAATGACGGTGTGCTACCGCATGATGCTTTAGTAATATATTTTCAACAATGTGCTCCAGAATGCAGCATCAGCTACATACTAACTACACCTTTACCACTCTCCACTTAATACAACTGCTATCCCTGTTGTTTGTGCACTGCTTTTTCACAATTGCTATGATTTCAGTGAGGTAATCCTGGAAAACTGTTCCAGACAACTGGGGGGCTGATTTACAAGCCCCGTGCGCCACTGATTTGCAGCGATGCGCTAGGAAACGTAAATCTGCCCCTGGGTTCCTATATGTGACCGTGAGTGTGGGAAAGTAGTTGGTGTAAGGTTTCACACATTTCAAACCGGGATTTCTCCTCACGAATGCAACGGGGATCCTAGAATAAGCCTTTCTTAATGCTTCTCATTCGTTCTTTTAGTAGTCACTTTGCATTGCTTCTTTCAAGCAAATATTAACGTTTCAAATTCATTGAACCAGCTTTCCTTTGCAGGTGTGAACAGCCAGTATCATATGCACACGGCTTCTGAATATTGTTTAGCTTTGGTGCAGAGCTACCCAATGTGGCAGTAAAAGAGACTTTTCGCTTGGAAGCCTCCCTCTTCCATATAAGCACGTAAAACATAGCAGCTCTGTTTTTCTGAGGTGCTGAAGTCATGAACTAATGACCACCCCAGGCTCCATGTTTAGAATGAAAGGTGAGAGTGACAGACCCAACTCTGTAGTAATACAAAACAACCTATGGAATGTAAAAAGGCTCTCAGCAGCAATTACAGAGAATCTATGTCTGCCTCCTTTGTACTTTTTATATGACAGACCAACCAAAATAGCCTGCCGACAAAAGAACACAGCAGCGCATTTTAGTTCACAGAGATCTCCTACTCACATGGGGGCAGATTTACAAGCCCCTTGCGTCTCATTTACGCCGCCGTTGCGTCACTTTTGTGACGCAGCGGCGGCGCAAATCCTGCGCCATGGTGCAGGGTACTTACAATGTGACGCATCTGGGAGATGCATCACGTTGTAAATCCCTGCACCACATGTAGGCGTTCCTGCGCAGGGGGGAGGCGGTCCGGCGCAGGAACGCCTCCTAAAAGTGGCTGAGTGAAATCTACAAGATTTCACTCAGTCACTTTTAGGCCCATGCTGCGTCCAAACCATGCACCTGCCTGAAGCAGGCGTAAGGATTTACGCTGCATTAACAAGATAGGTCCCCCCAGAGCATTGCTGGAGCTGCGTCACGCTTGCGACGCAACTCCAGCAATGCGGCACTTTTACGGCACAGATGCGTCACGCATCTGTGCCGTTTTTGCCCCATGGTGCGCCACATTGTAAATGCGGCGCATCCATGGTGGCGGAGCTGTGGCGCACAATAACTGGCGCATCCCTGCTGATATGCAGGGATGCGCCAGTCATTGTAAATATGTCCCATGGTATGCAACCGACAGGCACTCGTTTGTGAGGCACACAATAGATACTTTGACGGACTGCAACTTCCAGAATGACAATCTGATTATACTGCATTTTTCACCGGAAGTCCACAGTTTTTCCATACCTCTCATTCTCCCGGCTTGCCTCACTTACTACCACTACCTTTGAAGGTTCGATCTTGGGATCCTTGGGTTTTTCCTACATTGGGCAGGTACTAGAGCTTTGGGTTTAGTTGCTGACGCCGGGTTTCCTCAAGGGTTTCTTGAGGCAGCCTCCTCCCATGTCATGTGTGCACAACAGTCTAGCAAAAGCCCTGCCTAGTAACGAAAACACAGCGCTTCCAAGCCAATCCTGACGCTGCTCCTGCTGTTACAGAAGCACCTGGATTGGCTGGGGCAGGCGACCTCAATGCTCATATTGAAACCGGGGGCTGCCTCTTAGAATCACCCCGGCTCTCTGATTCGCAGTTGGAGGGACTAAGAGCAGACTTCTAGTGCCGCATCTCAGGATAGCTGGAGAAAGGCAGCTGGTAGCTTTTATGTTTACCCCCACTTTTTGCCTGGAGCTAAGCTGTTTTTGACTAGTCTGACTGGGATCTTGCTAATCAGGACCCCAATGTCTCTGTTTTCTCCGATAATTGTTAAGTTCAGTACTTAGGTACATCCCAGATTGGATACTGAGGTACCCTTATCAGTCCCTAGCATATGATACTAAGATACCCAGGGCATAGGTACCCCAGAGGTCCCCCATGAGCTAAAGCATGTATTATGCCACCCATGGGAGACCATTCAAACTAACTACACGCGTGCTATTGCACCCTGTGTAAGCTGGTGCTAGCACCACTTACGAAAGATATCGGTTTCCTATATCTAGGGTCATTGCACTTAAAACATATAAGTCACCCCTATAGCAGGCCTTTGCAATCCTGAAGGCAGGGTGCTTGGTTCTAAGTGTGAGGGTACCCCTGCATGAGCAGGATACCCCTACAGCCTACGGAGTCCATTCTCCCAGGTTGTAAGTGAAGCAGCAACAAATCCTATCATGTTTGGTATAAAAAATGTTAGAATCATACCCCCACACTGTAAACAGTGTAGGGGGTATGATTGCAAGCATGTTTGATTCCAAGCACTGTATGAACCCTCCGTTAAGCTCCCAGTGGGGAAACAACCTTTACATCTCAGTCATTAGACCGCAATGCCTTTAAAACGCGGTTGTTACAACAACCGCGTTGTTACAACACAATGCCATTACTATGCAAGTCATTACATCGACTTGCAGTAGATGGTGCTCTAACATAAGGAATGGTATCATTTACTATTCCAACACCTTCCCTACTGCTGCGTAGGCTGGAGTTGGAATAGTAAATTTTACATTCCTAATGTTACGGCACTATCTACTGTAAGTCGATGTAATGACTTGCGTAGTGATAGCATCGCGTTGTAACAACGAGGCCGTTGTAACGACCGCGTTGTTAAATACAGTGAAGTATAAGCACACATTGTAACGTGCTATATTCTCTCTGTGTTCCCAGTGGTAGTCTTCTAGACCCAGACAGCACAACATTGCTGCTGCCGACCAGAGACATGATTCTGCCCTCCTGCTGCGGAGCCAGGCTCGAGCAGGGAAAGGCAGAACAATAGGTTTCCTGTCACAGGGAGATGTGACCCCCTCCCAGACAGGATTTAGTGTATTGGGGCCGGGTGGTCACGCTTGCCAGCGTCACTCAGTGTGCATGAGGGACACATTTGGTGCCCTCCTTGCATAGTCCAGTTCAAACCAGCTCTGGGAGCCGTTGGCTCCCGCTCTGGCACGAAACTGGGCAAAGGACATGGGAGTATCCTCCCCGCTGTCCAATCCCTTCCCTGGGAGGGAACCATGAATCGTCCCAACCCTTTCCTTGGGGTACTTAAGGGCTTAACTGGGAATATGTCCCTATATTCGTCGTGGGACACGATTCAATTCAGACACAACTTTAACTTCTACCGTCTGGGCACTCTGGACTTCGTTTGGGCTCGACTTCATCTCCCTGCTCGTCTGCTGCATCATATGTGCCTGTGCACCATACAGGAACCTTCCAAGGCCTGTGGGCATCCAAGACACCGTAAGGAATCTGAGCTATAGCAGTCCAGGTAGGTACTGCGGCTCGGGGTGGGTGTCTCCAAAGACAGGCTTTTGAGTGTGTATAGGATGTGGGAGTGGTACTCCTGTGCGGGAGGTAGTTGTGCCCTCACACACCCTTGCGGGTGCAAATCATCATCATTGGGCACTGCTCCTCATAGGGGTGGCGCTGCTTTCCCTCAAGGGCCCTACTGGAGGGTACTCTGTTGGAGATCTTTTAGGAGTTGCCATAGTTGTGCATGTGGGTGTGTGGGTTAAGTGGGGAATAGTGAGTCACAATAAAATGGCCCGTTGGTACCCTTGCAAATGTATTTGTGGGTCCTCTGGGTCAGGTTAAAATAGATCGGGGAAGGAGGCACAGATAGCGCTAAAATGAGAAGGGGGAGGAAAAGATGTTCTCCCGCTGCTCTCAACCCATATGTGAATCTAGAGAGAGATATTTAGTGAGTGGTGGGTGGTCGAAATGTTTCGCGCTTCCCGTGGTCCCTAACGGATCCTTTAGCGCTTCATCAGGACCTTGGTAAAGAAAAAGGAAAAGAAGGGAATCAGGGAGGAAGACACCCTATATTCCCTTACTACCATATATCAGGTGGGTTTATCAGATACTGTAAGTGGGCACGTCTTATTCATGCCCTTTACTCGGAACCTAACGGAGACAAAGAGGGATGGGAAGGAAAAAAACATGGTATAAGTCATCTCATGGTAGGGGCAACATCATCAACACTACATGCATCACTCCGTGTATTTAGGACCTGAACATGCAGTGAAGAGAGAGTGGAGGTAAGGATCAAGGTTAGAGTCACATTACCAGGTGTGGTAAACACGTAGATTATCGTGTGATCGATAAAAAATGCTTCACTTAGGCCATGGAACAGTGGGAGAGAGGTAGGGAATTAAAACAAGTCGAGCTATCTCGTTCCATAAAGGAACTGGATAGCTGAGATTCTGACATCTGTAGATGAAGAATACTGGTAAAGATCAGTGCTATGCGTAGTGAGACTAGAACGTTAAATAATGAGGCAAACTGGTGTGGCAGCACATGTAACCCTCGCTGGAGCTCTAGAAGTGCCGTGCGATCGAAGTCGGTGATGGAGTTAGCTTAAGTTCACGGGAAACGCAAGGAGAAGGAGCTGTTACCCATGAGGGGAGGACGGCGGAAGTTTATACGTAGTGTTCGTTTAGTTGTACCATGCATGTTTAATACGGTGTGGCGTTAAATCTAAAAAGAAAGGTTAAAACCAGAAACAGAAGGAGATACAACCTAGAATGCAACAGAATTGTGAAAACAGCCTAATATCTCCTTCCCGTTATGCAGGTAATTACCAAGCGGCAATACAATCTGTAATGAGTAAGGAAATGGAAAACAATAGGTCATACCCTTCCTGTAATGGGGAAGGGCTGCTCGGGCGGTAGCCATCTGGTGAGAAGGGGAAACTGCAAAGAGAAACAGACGCGAACAACAAAAGAAAAAAGGGAACAAACTGCAATTAGTGCAGGAGGGGAGAAAGCCACGTGTATCACGTGTTACCTTATTTCTTGGAAAGCTGGCAGCAGCGGGAAGAAAAACGTATGTCTTGCCCCTCTAGTGAAACCTGGAAACCTGTTCTTCCTCCAGGGCCGCCGGTGACTTACAGGTGGGAGGATAGCGGCATATATTGTGTCTCATCATGGCTAAGAGACGCAATGAGGTGGACGCTACGGGGCGGGGGCAGTGGTAGATGGTGTGGTGGCTGCCTGCGCAAAGTGGCGGCCATATTGGAATGTGTATATTATTGTGGTAAATGCCGGAATCAGGCATTACAGAAGGAAAAATTGCATGGTTACATACAGGAAGATGTTGGCAAATACCAGACATGTTAAAAATAGGATCCCCCTCGCGAGGGCTGGGTGAGGAAAAGGTGTTGTTGCCGAATTAGAAAGCGGTTATTCTGGCAGCACAAAAACAGGTGCGTAGATAGCGGCCAACTGTGGAGGTACTCAGAAGTGGTGAAGCGTGAGACCCCTAACTGAAACTGTGGTATCACAGGGTGTAAAGAGAAGAGACACAACGTAACAGAATAGTGGCAATCAGTAGTAAGGTAGGCCAATCCATAAACAGGTCTGAAACGAGTATGTGTAAGATTGCTAAGTTAGGGCACCTAGTGTGGGCATATAGTATATTCCCCATACGCGGATACCTGGGAGATATCAGGGGTGTACATGCTATGTACTATCACAGCGCATGGATTATAGCAAGGGTGCGCAAGTGACTACCCATGTATAACGGTGTCCCGCTCTACAGTATAGATACAAAGGTCGGGATATAGTTGGAAGAAAAACAACCTCAATCCAGGATGTACATGAACCATGTAGGACTCTGCGAGACATAGAAAGTGTGGGGAAACAGATAGATGTCGTTTCTGTGAGACTAGGTACACGTGGTGCCTATGATAACAAGTTATTCCACGGTATCTCATCATTCAGACCATTAACGTTACTCTTGAGTCTGAACACCCAACGCTGTTAAGTCCTGAACAGGGCTGACGGTGTCCACCGCGGATTCTGTTCTATGACAGTCCATTGTAGACTCTCTGGAGGATGGTTGTTTTCCAGAAAGTGGCTTTGTAAGCGGGTTGCTGTTCTTTTGCAACAGATTGTGCTCTTGTGCTCACCAATGCAGATTTTCACTGGTCTTGCTGTCATGCCTATATATTTATATCCACAGGGGCATGTGATTAAGTATACACAATTTTTTGAGTTACAGTTGGTATGGCGTCTTTGCTGCCATGGTCTCATGAGTCCCAAGTCTAGCTCCTTAGATGTTTTAGTTTGTGGACAGACTGTGCAGGAGCCACATGGGAAATGACCCATTACTGGAGGTAATGTCCATAATGTGGGTTGAGGCCGGATGGTATTTTTGGGACGGGTGTGTACCAAAATATCCTTGAGATTCTGTGTGCGTTTAAACACAAACAGTGGTGGAGGACCCGGGTCAAAAGAACCCGTCTCCAATATCTTCCAGTGTTTTTTCACAATCTTCTGAATTTTGTTCGAATTGGGAGTGAAAGAAGTCACGCATGTAAGTGTACTGGTTGTGGTTTTTTCTTTGATTTCCAAAAGTGCATCTCTGTGATTGTTCCTGGCCCTTTTCCGAGGTAGTTTAATGATCTTATTGTGATACAGTCTCGCAGTGAGGTTCTTTGTGAGGGCACCAGCTTGAATTTCATATTCGCTGAGCGCGTTGCAATTTAATTTTTAGGCGTAAAAATTGTCTGACTGGAAGATTGTCCCTCAGGGCTTTGGGGTGGTGACTCTGATATAGGAGGAGACTGTTCCTATCTGTGGGTTTTTTATAAGTAGTTGTCATCAAGGAGCCCTCATTAAGGGAGATCAGGAGGTCCAGAAAAGGAACTGACTGTTGTGACATAGTGCCTGTAAATTTAAGGAAGGGGTTGATGGTATTGATCCAATCGAAAAAGGAAAGGCAATCCTCTTCACCCCCTTTCCAAAAAATGATAATGTCATCGATGTAACGCCGCCATAGTAGGATATTGTTCTCAAAAGGGTTAGTCAATTTCCTAATGTGTTCCTTTTCGAAATGGGCCATATAGAGACAGGCCATACTCGGCGCGAAGGTGCTACCCATACTGGTACCTTGTATCTGGTGGTACAGTTTGTTATCAAAAGCAAAGAAGTTCTCTTTCAGGGCGATAGTAGCACAGTTGCAGATGAAAGGTATGGGGGTGATGTCGGGCCAGGGATCAAGGTCTTGAAGAGCCTGCTCAAGGACTGTTAGAGTGGCGTCCTGGGGTATATTGGTATACAGGGCTTCAACGTCTAAAGTGACTAGTAGATCAATTGACTCTGGTAACTCAAACTGTTGTATCAAGTTCAAAACCTCAGTGGTGTCTTTTAAGTATGTGGGAGTGGTGGTAACCAAGGTTTGTAGGAAGAAGTCACAGAATTTACTCAAGGGTTCAAGTAAGGAGTCGATGCCTGATACGATAGGACGTCCAGGAGGGGGGCTTATCCCCTTGTGAATCTTGGGGAGACTGTAGAAATACGGGATGCGGGGATAATTTTTTGTGAGGAAAGCAGTTTCATCACGTGTGATCCAATCCTCCGATTATAGAACGATGACTGGAAATCGTTACAGGCACTTAGGAGACTACAGATAAAGACGACACTCCACGGCACTATAATGACAGAATACTTAAGGGCTAATATCGCCCCCAACGGCCTCCTGATTACACTAGCAACTAGGATATTCCTAGAGGATCTCACTTTCTGCCGAGAGTGGTCACGTATATCCTGGAAGTGCACCCGCGATTGGTTGGTGCTGATTATTAATACAGCCAAACGGTTATCGGACGAACTTTTGATCCAGATTACTTTATCTGAGATCAGATTGAAACCTGGGATTTCCAACACCACTGAGGTTTTGAACTTGATACAACAGTTTGATTCACCAGAGTCAATTGATCTACTAGTCACTTTAGACGTTGAAGCCCTGTATACCAATATACCCCAGGACACCACTCTAACAGTCCTTGAGCAGGCTGTTCAAGACCTTGATGCCTGGCCCTACATCACCCCCATATCTTTCATCTGCAACTGTGCTACTATCGCCCTGAAAGAGAACTTCTTTGCTTTTGATAACAAACTGTACCACCAGATACAAGCTACCAGTATGGGTAGCACCTTCGCGCCGAGTCTGGCCTGTCTCTATATGGCCCATTTCGAAAAGGAACACATTAGGAAATTGACTAATCCTTTTGAGAACAATATCCTACTATGGCGGCGTTACATCGATGACATTATCATTTTTTGGAAAGGGGGTGAAGAGGACACCCTTTCCTTTTTCGATTGGATCAATACCATCAACCCCTTCCTTAAATTTACAGGCACTATGTCACGACAGTCAATTCCTTTTCTGGACCTCCTGATCTCCCTTAATGAGGGTTCCTTGATGACAACTAATTATAAAAAACCTACAGATAGGAACAGTCTCCTCCTATATCAGAGTCACCACCCCAAAGCCCTGAGGGACAATCTTCCAGTCGGACAATTTTTACGCCTGCGAAGAAATTGCAACACACTCAGCAAATAGGAAATTCAAGCCGGTGCCCTCACAAAGAACCTCACTGCGTGACTGTATCCCAATAAGATCAATAAACTAGCTCCGAAAAGGGCCAGGAACAATCATAGAGATGAACTTTTGGAAATCAAAGAAAAAACCACAACCAGTACACTTACATGCGTGACTTCTTTCACTCCCAATTCGAACAAAATTCAGAAGATTGTGAAAAAACACTGGAAGATATTGGAGACAGGCTCTTTTGACCCGGGTCCTCCACCACTGTTTGCGTTTAAACGCACACAGAATCTCAAGGATATTTTGGTACACACCCATCCCAAAAATACCATCCGGCCTCAACCGACATTAGAGACATTACCTTCAGTAATGGGTCATTTCCCATGTGGCTCCTGCACAGTCTGTCCGCAAACTAAAACATCTAAGGAGCTAAACTTGGGACTCATGAGAAAATGGCAGCAAAGACGCCATACCAACTGTAACTCAAAAAATTGTTTATACTTAATCACATGTCCCTGTGGATATAAATATATAGGCATGACAGCAAGACCAGTGAAAATCCGCATTGGTGAGCACAAGAGCACAATCCGTTGCAAAAGAACGGCAACCCGCTTACAAAGCCACTTTCTGGAAAACAATCATCCTCCAGAGAGTCTACAATGGACTGTCATAGAACAGAATCCGCGGTGGACACCGTCAGCCCTGTTCAGGACTGAACAGCGTTGGGTGTTCAGACTCAAGAGTAACGTTAACGGTCTGAATGAAGAGATACCGTGGAATGACTTGTCATCATAGTCACACAGAAACTACATCTATCTGTTTCCCCACACTTTCTATATCTCGCAGAGTCCTACATGGTTCATGTACATCCTGGATTGCGGTTGTTTTGCTTCCAACTATATCCCGACCTTTGTATTTATACTGTAGAGTGGGACACAGTTATACATGGGTAGTCACTTGCGCACCCTTGCTATAATCCATGCGCTTTGATAGTACATAGCGTGTACACCTCTGATATCTCTCAGGTATCCGCGTATGGGGAATATACTATATGCCCACACTAGGTGCCTTAACTTAGCAATCTTACACATACTCGTTTCAGACCTGTTTATGGATTGGCCTACCTTACTACTGATTGCCACTATTCTGTTACATTGTGTCTCATCTCTTTACACCCTGTGATACCACAGTTTCAGTTAGTGGTCTCACGCTTCACCACTTCTGAGAACCTCCACAGTTGGCCACTATCTACGCGCCTGTTTTTGTGCTGCCAGAATAACCGCTTTCTAATTCGGCAACAACACCTTTTCATCACCCAGCCCTCGTGAGGGGGATCATATTTTTAACATGTCTGGTATTTGCCAACATCTTCCTGTATGTAACCACACATTTTTTCCTTCTGTAATGCCTGATTCCGGCATTTACCACAATAATATACACATTCCAATATGGCCGCCACTTTGCGCAGGCAGCCACCACACCATCTACCACTGCCCCCGCCCCGTAACATCCACCTCATCGCGTCTCTTAGCGATGATGAGACACAATATATGTCGCTATCCTCTCGCCTGTAAGTCACCGGTGGCCCTGGAGGAAGAACAGGTTTCCAGGTTTCACTAGAGGGGCGAGACGTAAGTTTTTCTTCCCGCTGCTGCCAGCTTTCCAAGAAATAAGGTAACACGCGATACGCGTGGCTTTCTCCCCTCCTGCACTAATTGCAATTTGTTCCCTTTTTTCTTTCGTTGTTCGCGTCTGTTTCTCTTTGTAGTTTCCCCTTCTCACCACACGGCTACCGCCGGAGCAGCCCTTTTCTATAACAGGGAGGGTATGACCTATTGTTTTCCATTTCCTTACTCATTACAGATTGTATTGCCGCTTGATAATTACCTGTATAAAGGGGAGGAGATATTAGACTGTTTTCACAATTTTGTTGCATTCTAGGTTGTATCTCCTTCTGTTTCTGTTTTTAACCTTTCTTTTTAGATATAACGCCACACCGAATTAAACATGCATGATACAACTAAACGAACACTACGTATAAACTTCCGCCATCCTCCCCTCACGGGCAACAGCTCCTTCTCCTCGCGTTTCCCGTGAACTTAAGCTAACTCCATCACCAACTTCGATCGCACGGCACTTCTAGAGCTCCAGCGAGGGTTACATGTGCTGCGACACCAGTTTGCCTCATTATTTAACGTTCTAGTCTCACTACGCATAGCACCGATCTCTACCAGTATTCTTCATCTACAGATGTCAGAATCTCCGTTATCCAGTTCCTTTATGGAACGAGATAGCTCCACTTGTTTTAATTCCCTACCTCTCTCCCACTGTTCCATGTCCTAAGTGAAGCATTTTTATCGATCACACGATAAGCTGCATGTTCACCACACCTGGTAATGTGACTCTAACCTTGATCCTTACCTCCACTCAGTGATGCATGTAGTGTTGATGATGTTGCCCCTACCATGACATGACTTATACCATGTTTTTTTCCTTCCCATCCCTCTTTGTCTCCGTTAGGTTCCGAGTAAAGGACACAAATAAGACGTGCCCACTTACAGTATCGGTTACATCCACCTGATATATGGTAGTAAGGGAATATAGGGTGTCTTCCTCTCTGATTCCCTTCTTTTCCTTTTTCTTTACCAAGGTACTGATGAAGCGCTAAGGGATCCGTTAGGGACCACGGGAAGCGCGAAACATGTCGACCACCCACCACTCACTAAATATCTCTCTCTAGATTCACATACGGGTTGAGAGCAGCGGGAGAACATCTTTTCCTCCCCCTTCTCATTTTAGCGCTATCTGCGCCTCCTTCCCCGATCTATTTTAACCTGACTCAGAGGACCCACGAATAAATTTACAAGGGTACCAACGGGCCATTTTATTGTCACTCACTGTTCCCCACTTAACCCACACACCCACATGCACAACTGCGGCGACTCCTAAAAGATCCCCAACAGAGTGCCCTCCAGTAGGGCCCGTGAGGGACTGCAGTGCCACCCCCACGAGAAGCAGTGCCCAAAGATGATGCTTTACACTCGCAAGGGTGTGTGAGGGCACAACTACCACCCGCACAGGAGTACCACTCCCCCATCCTATACACACTCAAAAGCCTGTCTTTGGAGACACCCGACCCAAGCCACAGTACCTACCTGGACTGCTATAGCTCATACTCTATCTCCCCTTAGGAACTGATACCACCCATAGTGTTTATGCTTAGCCTCTTGGAGCATCGGTACAGGACATTTTTCCAAACTGCTCCACGTCCCCCATCTTACATTGTGATTACCGTAAGGAATCTGCCTTGAAGTGAAGGAGTCACTTCCCTGATTCTGCAGGCACTGCAACCTAGCTGACTGGTCTGCTGATCCTGAGCTCCCACGGACTCCAAAAGGCTCAGCAACACAGGTTGTGGTTTTTCTGAACCCTCAAGGCCTGCCCTGTCCTCTCACCAAGTTTGAGGCCAGATCCCTCGTCGGAGTCACAGGAACTGAACCCCAGTGCACCGCGTTGAATTCCCATTGCAAAGGCTTGTTGGCTTCCTTCCACCAAGATCTTCGGGCTCCAAGTAGCCCTATTCTCAAGCATCTCCAGTGACAAAAATCTTTGTCTACTCCACATCGTTTGCACCGTGGCCTGCATCTTTTGGTGAGCTGCTCGAGGTCCTCTAGCCACTCCAAAGCTCCGGCCTGTGGGTCCTGTTGAGGATCATCTTTTATTTCCTTTGGGCACCCTGATTGCTCAGGCCTGCCCTGACTACCCTGCTTATGGTGAGTCTCCTGGACCTTGCTGGTCCAAACACAGCACCTTCTGTACCTTCCATGTTCATTACAGTTGCCAGGGCTTGTTGGTGCTCCCGATGGACACTGACCCCTCAACTCTCGACATCCAACGTGGGACAGTTTGTGAATGGCTCCTGGTCTTCCACAGCGTTGCCTGGTCCTCACAGCTGCAGAGTCAAGATCACTGTCAACTCTCCTTCAACTCCCGACATTGGTGGGCATTCATCTTCCAGGTCCCCGGGTCACTCATAAGGGACAAAGACTCTGTCCCCTTTGTGTGCAGGTATTCTTCAACTTGAATCCAGCTTCAGATTCCACTGGACACTTTCTCCTTCTCCAGCAGCAGCAATTTCCTGAAGTCCTCCATTGGGTTTGATGCTGGTTTCCGACACTACTTCACACCTATGCACCCGACTTCTCTGGTGCAGGTAACGCGGGTACCAGGGTATCCACGGGTGGGGTGTCTCTCCAACTTTCTTTATTCCACTGGGTTTCTTCAGGGTCCACTGGGAAGGGTCCTTTTTCTTTAAAATTGCAACCACGAATCACACGTTGATTTGTAAGGAGAACACGGTCGTGTTCCCACACTGCACACGCTCTCTGTGAAGTTCCTAGTCACTCACCTTGGGTGGTTTCTTGGGACCCCAGCACTTATACGTCCTCTGGGCATTGTCGTAACACAAGTCGTGGTTCACACACCACTTTCTTAATAAATGGTTTGGTTCCCTCCTGGGGTCCACTGTGTATTTTGTGCTATTTACATGATTTCTATGCAAAGTATTGTGTGCATTGTGCATATCTCCAGGTAGGATATATATATACGTGTTAGTGAGTATTATATAATAAATACATATTTTTTTTATAAACACCTTGTGTTGTTCTCTTTCATTTGATCTATACCTATTAGATTGCATTCTGGTAAAACAAGCTGCTTTACACTCCTTCTGGACTAAGCCTTAAGGCTGCTCTCCACAACTACCACTTAGAGAGCTTTCTAAGGTTGTCTAAAACCACCAAAATCACCATTAGGGTTGTCTGGACTGGTGCAGGGTGTCCACTTACATGAGGGTACATCATATACCAGGCCAGCCTCTCACACAGCCGTCCAACCCGACATGCACACTTGGCCCAAGTGTACTCCCTGCACTGGCAAGTGTAAATTGAAAACCTACTTCCTCAGGCCTGCACTGTTTAGATCCGCTTGCTTATGTGCTCAAATATTATGCAAACTGCCCTTGGCAAAGGCTGACTTGCTGCGGGCAGAATGTTTGTTGTTTTGAAAAAAAATTACTTGTTGCTCACATTAATTGGGGGGATGGAGTGGGGCAAAATATGATGGGGCAACACCCCCGCGTCCTAATGAAGGCTCCGCCCCTTCAGAAGAGTGTCTTTGAGAAGGGCTTGTCTGGAGATTTGGCAGCAAGGTCGACAAGGACTTTTTTACCTTTTAATATAGTGTGTTAGGCCATTGATGTCAAATGACAACAATCACTAATTTCTAAGGGGGCTTGACTCACCTTGTTCTAACGTACTCGTGTAGGTGTTTGGAACTAGTGTCCCAGATATGTAGATTGTGGTGCTAGACGTTTAACTTGGGATATATGGCTTATGATGAGATCGTGTTCTCCATTAAGGGTTACTACAGGTTAACCTACTGTATGTATAAGAGTGTGCAAGACCACAAAAATTGGGGGGAAGGGGAACGTCCTGAGGATGATGTAGGATCTAGTTGTGCTCTGTGTCTGTCTAATTATTTTCGTTAACAGTTACAAGGTCACACCATTAGGTTGGAACTATGAATGGTAAAGAATAAACAAATAAAAAAATATGTTAAAATAGACAATTCCACTCAAACCAAAACTCTTGAATGTGCAAACCTCCCAAAAACCAACAGTTTTGAATCTGCAAGCTGTCTCTTCCCTCACCACTCCCTGGGATCAATTAATCTGGCATAGTGATGCAGGCCTATGAACCCTGGGTACTCAACTCCACTTGCTTCATGGTTCACACCCTTTCCAGTAGTAGTGGTGATTTATGTCAATGGCGGTGCGAGGCCCAGCTTGCTAGGCTAGCCAGAGCTGCTGAGATGTTTTAGAGGGTAAACCCCCTCCACAATGGAGATCATTTCCAAATGGCCCTGCCTCTTTACTACCATATGACAATCAAAAGGGACAGGTTGTACCTGGCATACCGCTGCATATTTTACTGTTATGCCTGCAACAGTATCTGCCCTGCCTCCCCGCCGCCTGTCCAAACTGTCCGTCAGGTCTTCTGTGGAAACCTCAACTTGTCTCTGTCACTGATGGGGGCTCTAGGTCCCTCACATTAATCCTTTCTTTCCCATCTTTTCAGCACTTTCGACTGTTTCTGTCTCTGCATCATCTTGCTTGACCTCTGGGTCCCATGAACCTGTTGCTCCTCATTGAGATGTTGTGGGAGGAGTGTGTCACGGAAAGTCCTCCGGTTCTAGAAATTTGCCGTGTGTACCATCATTTGTGAGGAGCCTCATCGCAGCCTTCAGGAGACTGCAATGTATCCCCACCTTCCGAAGTTGGTGTCAAAGTGCTAGAAAAGTTTTCCTCTGGATGATGGTGTCATACAAAAAATCTGCTGACACTTATATCTTAAGTATACCAAACAGTGATGGGTGTAATGCTTGAATTAACCTCAGCCACTGGTAATCACTGGGGCCGGATCCCAATCCATCATTATTTTGTGCAGTATGCCACCTCAGTTTGGACCCAGCTTTATCGATATCCATCTTGACCCTGCTCCAATAGGGACAGTCCAGCACAAACTGCCAAGCCAGGTTCTCCCTAAATCAGAACACAAGCAACCCAGAACGAGTTTTGCCCTACTTAGCGGTGTGGCATGATCTGTCAGTTCGGGCTGGACTGTTCCCATGATGAGCAGGGCCATGGTTGATTTACATACACATGCATCCAAATTGAGGTTGCATGGTGAGAGAAAAATGATGGATTGCGATGCGGCCCTGAGCAATTGGCCGTGGCTGAGATGTATTCAAGCATTCCATCCATCACTTTGTTCCTTGATGCCGCGATGGGTGGGCACCATTACATTGAGAGGGGAGCAACTGTTTCTTTAAGTTTCTTTCAGGTTCTTAGCAGAAATCAGGACAAAGTCATGAGGTCAGGATAAGATCGGTTTAATTGGCTATAAATAGAGAGAGGTCAGGTGGGTGAGCTTAGCAGTTGATTTAAAGACAGGAGAAGAGAATACGCAGTTATCGCGTGGGGAGAGAAGGTAGAGGAGGCGATAAGGTCACTGACCTCAGCATTTAAAGTAGAGTGCTTATCACCATGGGCTTGGGAAAGGTAGCTTTTTAATTAGGACTCTGGCTGGTAACAGGGAGGACAGAAGGGTTTACGATCTGGTCGAGGCAAGGATTTTGTGTACGAACAAGGATACTTTTTCTGCATTTATTAATTAGTTTAATGTTGTTCGTTTTGTAAGCACTAGTTTCAGGTGCTTTTAAAGTAAAGGGAGACTGGAGTAAGTGTTGATGGGCATGTTTTTGAAACATAGGGACGTGGGGTGTAATGATTGAAAATGTGGTATAAAGGTATAAGCACAGCAGGGATTAATTGCATTATGTTTTGAATATCAGGTTTAGATGTCGTTTTCTGTCTTTTTCAGTTACCCCTGATGAAGGTCCAAAGAGAGGCCGAAATGCATTGGGTGGAATTTTGTGCAGTTCTGGAGTATGAACTATATGCCTCCACATGCTTAAGTTGAAGCCCGGTTGGCCACATTTAAGGCATTTGAAAATTAAATAATAAAATATCAATGAGGAATTCGCTGTCCTCGCAGTGATTTTGAGTGACTTCTTGTGAGTGGACAAAATTTGGACGAATTATCGACATCACACTGGAGTACTAAGGGGCATATTATAAAGCACGGCGTTAAAATTATCGCCGCTTTAGCGGCAGAAAACTGCCGCTAAAGCGGCGATAATGGGCTTGATAATATGCCACAGAGAATTCCCATAGAAGTCCATGTTGACACCAGAACATGGGCTTCTATGGGATTCTCTGCGGCATATTATCAAGCTCATTATCACCGCTTTAGCTACAGTTTTCTGCTGCTAAAGCGGCGATAATTTTAACGCCGTTTCTTGATAATATGCCCCTAATTGTTTAAACTTGGTGAATGATATATTGGATATATGACAGGGAAAAATCCTTACGGCGCAGTGCGACGGGGTGGCGCGTAATGCACAAGCCTTTTGGAACACTAATCAAGTATCCATGACTGGGATAGTTCACGGCACCCGCTATGCACGCATCCTTTGAGACTAATAACATTGAAAATCACACATAAGGAAAGGAGTGCATCTTGCTTCATTAGCAACAAGTATATATTGGCATCTTTGTAAGGGAATGGGACCTTGTGTTGCTTTCGCTAATATGACCTGCCTGGCCTGCTGGTGCCAATGAAAACAGGCTATGATACAATGTGGCGTTGTGCGATGGCCTTCAGCCTTGTAATGTGTTTGATGCGTTCTCTGGAATTGCAATGGGGGAGTGAGCATAGAACTGGAAGGTCTGATTGGAATGAAACAAGAAATCCTTCCATATTCCTTGTCTCCTATCCCTCTGGTACCCCTGTGAAGCGAAGATTGTTTCTCCAGCTATGGTATATCTGTCACTTTTTTCTGCATGCTGCAGACAAAGTTCCTGTCCCAAATCCGGATCCTTTTCAAATGCTCCCATAGGGTTCTGCAGGTCAGTCATCCTCCACTCGACATTATCCAACTGTGACCGGAAGGTCAGCCCGTATAGATTTGAGATCACAGGCAGAATCTTTCGTATCTTCTTGCTCCGAGTCCATGGATGTTTTGATGGAGGTTAGTTCCCTCATTAGCGTTTCAAGAGTGATCCAGACATGCCATCCCGATGCAGCGGCATCCCACCGGCCATGGCTTCTGTGAAGAGGAGCTGACGTGTTGCCTTGCCTTTGGGCAACCAGGGGTTATTACTGTGGTTGGAGACAGTCTTCTAGGGCCAGTATTTTATTCCCTCCATCCACACTCGGGTCCTGGTCATTATGAAATGTGAGGGGTGGCGGAGGGAGACTATCTATGACCACCACTAGTACCGCTGTGAATATGTTGGTGGGAACCGTTAACTATTTTGACAGGCATAGGACATCTTCTCTCACATATTCTCTGCCCATCGCAGTTCCCACTCCTTATGTACCTTCCGTCTTGCTCATCCTGTGGTCAAAAGGTGAAAGCCAAGCTAGTGTACCCTATATGGAGTTTGGTTTCTGGGGTGCGTGTTCCCGCTTGTACAAGACCACTTTCTCCTGGCCTTTTGTGATCACTATGCCCAGGGAATACTTCTGAACCCATTCAGTGACTGACAGGCAATCTAATCAGTCGCACTCATGGGGGCTCCCGGGCATGTCGTGTTGTTCACCTAGGTCAGAAAAATTTCTGTTCACCAATAGAGGCCCGAATGGCACGAGACTGAAGGTGTTACTATGCAGTCTAATACTCTGGATTAGATCACATAAGGCCAACACCTCAATATGTGAGTAGGAACACTGTTCCCTCTCAGGGCCGTCGCGTGATGCACTCACTGCTTTCAATCCCCATTACTGATCGGACTCTGGAGCAGGGTCGCAGTCCCAAAGGAGGCCTCTCCACCTCTATAATCCACAAAGGGGAACGGAGGAAAGGGCTGTATGCTGAGGTGTGCCGCTGGACTTATGTATGGAACAAGAACAGATGATGGCCGGAATGTTAAATTAATCGAACATTCATTCCCAGTCACAGATCTGGGTTAAATCCATAGTTTTTTTGCAAGCCACGCCATTCTAGTTTAGACCCAGACATGTGCAATTCAGTCTTGACCCTGTTCCCAGGATGCTTTTTTGCGGTCCAGGTAAGACCTGACTTGGCAGTTCGGGCTGGACTGTTCCCATGAGGAAAAGGGTCAAGACTGATTTGCTTATAGCTGGGTCTGAACTGGGCTGGCGAAGTGAGCTGAAGAACGATGATGGATTCAACTCAGATCTGTGACTGGGGGTGAGGGTTTGAAAAGTTTCAGCGCTCCGTCCAACATCTCCTTGCGTGGGCTTATATATAGATCCTCCAAAACTTAAAGTAAGCTATCACCATAGCAGCCGGAAATCAAGGCCACACCGCTGTCCTGCCAGATCCCCATGTAGGAAGCTCACAGGGCCCCAGCTTCAGGCTCAGTAACCCCTGACTCCGGCCACCATCAGATGCAGTATCGCATCAAGAGCACATCTCGCAAAGGCAGCCGCACCACTCGGGGGATTGGGGCAGTGCAGTGTCATGCCTCGGGCCTGTTGAACTGTCCCCGGTTGGATCCATGGGCAGGCTTAAGTATGGTGTCACTACCAATATTGGCCATGAGAACCTGCAGCCGGCAGGGGATGGAGCAGGGGCACTGTGCTGTGCCGTGTCTCGAGAAGTCTATGGAGTCCCCACTCCAAGCCGAATTTCCCCGCGCAGCAGCTGCCTAGTGTCAAGGCTGCGCCACTGCCCACTCCATGCTAGCCGCACAGGAGAGCGCTGCTGTTAGATTACCGTAACTATGCCGGGTGCTGCATGCATTGCCCAGGGCAGCATGAAATCAAGTCGAATGGAGGCGTAGAACTCGAGGGACTCATGATAGTGTGAAAGTAATGATGTAAGAATGTATTATTATGTTCATAGTAGGTTAACACATAGACCACATGGACACGTATCATTACAAAATGTTTTGCTACCCGTCCTTGCTGCTTTTATCAATCAATCAATCAATCATGGAATTTATATTGCGCACTACTCACCCGGAAGGGTCTCAAGGCGCTAGTGGGAGGTGGTCTGCTACTGCTCGAACAGCCAGGTCTTGAGCTGTTTCCTGAAGGCGAGGTGGTCCTGGGTTAGCCGCAGGCGGACGGGCAGGGAGTTCCATGTCTTAGCCGCCAGGTAGGAGAAGGATCTTCCTCCGGCGGTGGCTCTCTGGATGTGAGGGACGACGGCGAGGGCGAGGTTCGCGGATCGTAGCAGGCGGGTGGGCGTGTAGAAGGTCAGGCGGTCATTGAGGTACTTTGGGCCTAGGTCGTGGAGGGATTTGTGTGCGTGGGTGAGGAGTCTGAACGTGATCCTCTTGTTGACAGGGAGCCAGTGCAGGTCTCTCAGGTGGCTCGAGATGTGGCTGCGACGGGGGACGTCCAGGATGAGTCGGGCGGAGGCGTTCTGGATACGCTGAAGTCTTTTCTGTAGCTTGGCAGTTGTACCGGCGTAGAGGGTGTTTCCGTAGTCTAGTCTGCTGGTGATGAGGGCCTGGGTGACAGTCTTCCTGGTCTCGGTCGGGATCCATCGTAAGATCTTGCGGAGCATGCGGAGGTTGTGGAAGCAGGATGAGGAGACGGCGTTGACTTGTCTAGTCATCGAAAGGGAGGAGTCCAGGATGACGCCCAAGTTGCGTGCGTGGTACGTTGGCTTGGGTGCGGTGCCACCAGGAGTCGTCCCATGCGGAGGGCGACGGTCCCAGGATGAGGACTTCTGTCTTGTCCGTGTTCAACTTCAGGCGGCTGATGTTCATCCACTCGGCGACATCTTTCATCCCTTCGTGTAGGCTGGCTTTGGCGGTGTCGGGGTCTCTGGTGAGGGAGAGAATCAGCTGGGTGTCATCGGCATAGGAAATGATGTTGAGGTTGTGTTGGCGTGCGATGGCAGCGAGGGGTTTCATGTAGATGTTGAAGAGAGTAGGGCTGAGCGACGATCCTTGCGGGACGCCGCAGATGACTTTGGTGGCCTCAGATCGGAACGGGGGGAGGCGTACTCTCTGTGTTCTGCCGGAAAGGTATGAGATGATCCATTCCAGAGCCTTCCCCTGGATGCCGGTGTCGTTGAGGCGTTGGACTAGGGTGCGGTGGCAGACAGTGTCAAATGCTGCGGAGAGGTCAAGGAGGATGAGTGCCGCTGTTTCACCGTTGTCGAGCAGGGCTCGGATGTCGTCGGTGGCTGCGATGAGGGCGGTCTCGGTGCTGTGGTTGGCTCTGAATCCGGACTGCGATGGGTCGAGGGATCCGTTCGTCTCGAGGAAGGCGGCCAGTTGCTTGTTGACGATCTTCTCGATGACTTTGGCAGGGAAGGGAAGGAGCGAGATGGGGCGGAAGTTCTTGAGGTAGGTCGGGTCCGCTGTTGGTTTCTTCAGTAGTGCGCTGAGCTCAGCGTGCTTCCAGCTCTCCGGGAAGGTGGCTGTGTCGAAGGAGGTGTTAATGATGTCTCGGAGGTGGGGGGCGATGGTAGAGGCGGCCTTGTTGAAGACATGGTGGGGGCATGGGTCGGTCGGAGATCCGGAGTGGATGGTGTTCATCATGCGTGTCGTGTCTTCGGGGGTCACTTCGGTCCATGTCTGGAGGATGGCGGCGGGGTGTGTAGGTTCGGTCGATGGGTGCGGGGGTGGAACGCCGAAGCTGTTGTGGATGTCGGCGATCTTGCGGTGGAAGTACGAGGCGAGGGAGTCGCAGAGGTCCTGCGAGGGAGTGATGTCGTTGTTGCCGGTGCTGGGGTTGGAGAACTCCTTGACGATGTTGAAGAGCTCCTTGCTGTCATGGGCGTTCTTGTCCAGTCGTTCCTTCAGAGATTTCTTCTTGGTGGTGCGGATGAGCTGGTGATGTCTGCGGGTGGCGAGTTTGAGGGCGGTCATGTTGTCGGTGGTCTTGTCGAGGAGCCAGGCCTTCTCGAGGGTGCGGCAGGCCTTCTTGGAGTCCTTGAGTTCATTGGTGAACCAGGGGGCCTTCTTGCTTCTGGGCCTGGTGAGTGGGTTCTTCAGTGGGGCGAGGTCATCGGCACAGGAGGTCAGCCATTGCGTGAGGTCGAGGGCTGCTGTGTTAGGGTCCGTTGTCCTGATAGGTGGGTTCTGGCTGAGGGAGGTGGTGAGCTGGTCGACGGTGATCTTGCTCCAGTTTCTGTGGGGAACCTGCTTCGGGTGGTGGTGGACCGTGTTCTTTTTGAAGCTGAAGTGGACGCAGCTGTGGTCAGTCCAGTGGAGTCCGGTGCAGTGGCTGAAGGTGACGGGCTTGCTGGATGAGAAGAGAGGGTCGAGCGTGTGGCCGGCGTAGTGGGTGGGGGAGTAGACCAGTTGCTTGAGTCCGAGGCTGGCGAGGTTGGCCAGCAGGGCGGTGGTGTTGCGATCGTTGTTGTTCTCCAGGTGGAAGTTGAGGTCCCCGAGGAGGATGTAGTCGGCGGAGGGGAGGGCGTGAGGGCTGATGAAGTCTGTGATGTCTTCGCTGAACTGTGCGCGTGGTCCCGGGGGTCTGTAGATGAGGGTGCCTCTGAGGGTAGTCTTGGGGTCGGTGTGGATCTGGAAGTGCAGGTATTCGGCGGCGTTGAATGCGTCGATGCAGTCAGTCGAGATGCGAATGGTGCTTTTGTGAACGATGGCGATGCCCCCTCCGGTCTGGTTGATGCGATCCTTCCTGATGATCTTGTAGCCGTCCGGGATGGCTATGGCGATGTCGGGGGCTGAGGAGGCGTTCATCCAGGTTTCCGTGAGGAAGGCGACGTCTGGAGATGCGGTGTCGAGGAGGTTCCAGAGTTCCACGGCGTGTCTGTGGACGGAGCGGGCGTTGACCAGGATGCACTTGAGGTGGTTGCTGTTGTCCGTCTTGGTGGGCGTAGTGCCTGTTCGGAGGCAGGAGAAGTTGCAGGATCGGCAGACGAAGGGTCCATGGGTGCGTCGCGGGGTCGCTTGGTAGCATCCAGTTGCTCGGGCGGTGTTGAGTGCGATGAGCGTGGCGAAGTCATAGGTCCTGCGAGGGGGCTGGCGGGCGCGGGGACCAGGGGGTCTGGCGCTGGGCGCGGTCCAGGCGCGGACGGGCGCAGACGGGCTTACCTTTGGCGCACCTTCGGCGCTCAATCGGCGCTCCCGCTGTGCGCGTCCGCTGCGCGGTCGCTGAGGGGGCGTCATAAGTAGGAGCCGGGAGGGAGGGTCAGCCGGGAGGCGGGAGGACCAATGGGAGAGGAGGGGAGGCGGAGCTACGGGTCAGCGGCGGCGGGAAGCGGTGGGAAGCACGGAGGTGACCGGGGCAGCGGGGCCGGTGAGGAGTGGGGGCAGAGGCGGCAGGCTGCGGGCAGAAGGCGAACCTGAGGAAGATGCGGAGGGCAGCGGCGTAGAAGAGGTGAGCGGAGGTCTTCAGCAATCAGGGAGCGGCCAGGCAGCAGGTAAGTCAGCAGGCAGGCAGGCGAGCGGCAGAGCAGCGGGAGGGAGCGACCGCCTGCGAGGGCACAGGGGGTTTTCAATTTCATCTAAATGTCTTGATCATTTTCTTGAGCATAGCCTGCAGGGGCAAGAATATCAATCATGAAAACTCACCTATAATGCATGCAGAAGATAGTGGAAGCAATCTAGAAGGGGTGAAATTCACACAGGGAAATGAAATGAACATGCACGCTGGTGGCTCCTGTCCCAGAGCAAGTAAGGGCCAGAAGTGTAAACAGGGACCTGCTGGATGGGGTCTTCTGGCTCATTATTCCTTGTGAGAGTCAGGGTGCGAGCTGGGGCCTGTAGCTGGAATCCACCTTCCCCAAATTTAATGGAAAGAAGCGAAGAGGACCGAGAGGCGGCGGTAGTGGTACACAGGTAAGTGTTTACATTCACCCCCCTGACGTGAAATACCAGCCGCCACTATTCACTTCAGTTGTTTCCGAGTCCTTTCTCTTCTCTCCCTCTGTGGGGTGTCTAGAGAAGCTGCCATCAATTCAGACTTAAGAGGACAGACCCTTGCAAACTCTTCTCCACCCACAGCACTTTACTGGCGGAGGTATCATCGGCAGGAAGGAGCTGCTCCAGTCAAAGCAGGGATTATGGAACCAGAGGGCCCTGGAGCCAGTCGCTGGCACAGTCGGTTAATGCATCAATGGGGAAAAAAGATGGAAACCTTCAGATCACCGTTAATAATTGTCAAACATTGACTTCGCCTTATAGTTCTCAAAGGATTCACACAAGGTAAAGCCCGTTTCATATTTACAAAGTTCGCATCTGCAATTTGAGCGGCATGTGAAAGCAGGTAATAAATACTGTAAATTAAGAGTCATGTTTTATTTATTTTGGAGTGTTTTCTTTTGCCAGAGCTGCCTCCTTGCTCTGTTGGACTGAGGGACACGTGTTTCTTATCTTTTATTTCATTTATTCTTTTTGTTTACAGGTTAGCATACAACTGGCAAAACCAGCTGCAGGTGTAAGACGAGGTGTTTGTTACAGTTCTAATGGGAGCTTGCGGGGCGGACGAGCGCAGCGAGGTCCGCTCCACGGGCAGATTGGGAGGGGGGAGGAGAGGGCGTGGCTGAAGCGGCCATTTTGTAAGTTTTGGGCTACATTTGGGAATAGCCCAAATGTAGCCCAATTTTCGTAAAAGAAGCCCAAGGGTATAAGTGTCAGTTACGCGCTTTCCCAGCCACCATTTTAAGTTTGGTGACCTGGTGGCTTGGAGCGCTAGTGGGAAGTGGTCTGGTGTCGGCTTGCCCCTCCCCCCCCTTAATCTCCCAATACCTGTCTGAGAAAACGCAGGCTGAACGTCTGTTTCGAACCCAGAAGTCTGCTTGGATATCCCGGCTCTAGCTTTGCCCTGGAGCTGTGCCCATCCTCTTTACCTTGTGGAATCCGTCCAGTGCCCCACTCAAAGGGGCATATTTACAAGCTGGCGATAAGAAATTATCGCCGCTTTTGCGGCCGTTTTCGGCCGAAAAGCGGCGATAATTTTATCGCCTAATTAGCAAGGCCACGCTAACGTGTGAAACCTTGCTTTAGCGTGGGGATTCCTAACGCCCAGCTTTGCATCTCTAATGAGATGCAATGTGAGCATCCCTGACCTGACATGACAGGAGAATTGTCGCTAAGCCACATTTCTCCTATCATCAGGCCTCACGCTATGAAGCATAGCGGCAAGAAAAGTAGCGATAACCCCTGTTATCGCTACTTTCCTTACGCCTGCTTCAGGACTGACTTAGCCATGATATCTTATGGAAGGTAGATATCATGGCTAAGTTTGTGAGTCCCTATCAGCAAGCTCACGCCACACTACGTGAGATTATCACTGGGTTTCCAGCGATAATCTCACGTTAGGCAGTTAGCGCGAGGATTTTTATCGCTGAGGAGATAAGCGTTGCTAATAGCACGCTATCTCAGTGATAAAAATCCAGGTTACCCGGCGATAATTATCCTCACGCTAAGAGCGCTGAGCGATAATTATCGCCGGGTGTTGCTGATATGCCCTAAAGTGCGCCCACAGCCCCCTACGACCGACCCCGCAGTTTGAAGACATCTAGTTTAGAGTGAGGTGGGTTTTGCCAGACTGAGAACCATACTACTGGGCCTCCGTGGGCACGTGACTAATGGTTTAAACTCAAAGTAGCTACTTCTCGAACACCTATATAGATATATTTAATGATGTTAATAAAAGAGGATACTTTGTTTAAATTTGACGATCCCAATTTTTTTTTTTTTTAAATAATAATAATTTATGGCTTTTCCAACTTTATATAGGGTGTAGGGCAAGGATAGACGATTTCTTATATTCCCAAATGATATGCTACAGAGATTTTATGAGAAATTCCAGATGTGCTACTGATATTTAGAGACAACCACTATACAAACTGTCAAGAGGGAGGGATTCTAAGAGTATCCAATCTTTTTTAGAATCGGGTTTTTAGATCCTTTTAAGAGATTCCATGCAAATTTGTGTTACATGAGCAGTCTTTCTTTAAATATCTACAGCTTAGACATTCATTTGGGATGTAAGTTGAGATCACAGCAACATTCGAAAAATATCTCTATTGTAGATATGACAATTCCATTTATTATAAAATTTGTATTCCTTCTTGGTTGAATTTAAGCTTGACGACTTTCCTTTGTGGGCCTATAAATGATCTGAATTGCATTTATAGATAGTAGATGTTGACCAAATTGTCACTTTGAGTCGTAACCCATGTTCTGTTACAATCCTTCCTCGTCTTCAACCTCAAGATTTATGGACCATATTTGATCTTTGTTTTACAGGTTCCAGAAGAGGCAAGTGGAATAAACAAAGAAGAGCCGCCCGAGAAACCTAATAGATCAGGCTACAGATGTATGCCACATGAACAGGAGGACATTTGCACTACTATATTTCAGAAAAGTTTCTTCTTGAGGAACCAGTGTGTCTGCCTTTACCCAAGCATTATTTTACTTTGTTTGAGGAGTCCTAATATAGTATGTTATGCAACCCCTATAGCTCATATTTGGATTTCTCAAAATTGGAAAAGTTACTCAGCCCCCACTTTTCAAAAGCGTTGAAGAGATTTTAAGGACCCTTATGAGCTGGAATATCTGATCGCTATTGTACGAGGCACTTTAAATTTGGGTCCGCCAGGGGCAATTAATTAATTATAATATCCTTAAACTGACTTATATGTATAGATTTTACCTTCCCTTTTCTTCCTTCAGTCTCCTCTTTTCCCTTTTTCTTTTGAATCTCCTATGTTTTTGAAGGATTTGGGAATTACAACAGTTCTTATGAATTTTTTCTCAGCATTTAATAATGTTTTGGCAAACCTACCCTTCAAATAAAAAAAAAATGCATATAAAAAAATTCATCCTAGTGTGTGGCTTGTTGTCGAGGTCACATTGGCAAGCTACAAACTTGGTAGTTTTTGTAAGCCACCCAGTGTGACCCATCACACAGGCCTTTCTCTCACTAGGTAATGCACACAGTGCTTAATTTGAGCCGGTGGTTTCCAGTGCACTTAATAGTCAGCACTGGCATTTGTGACAGCCTGCCACAAGGTGGTGCTGTCTAGCTACTTTAGAGATCACCACAACAGTTAATTATTAATGTTATATTCATTTAAAAAAGACTATTACCTGCCTCCCAAGCGATTCTTTTAGCTTTGGGGCTCTGAAATAGTGCGAAATGTAGGAGTGTGATGGTTAGTAGTTGTGTTGTTACTATCATTGGCAGCATAGCAGGGCAATGTTTGGTGGAGGCTGCAGTGGCCTGGCACTTATTTGTTTTACAAATTAGGCACTGAATGCACATAATGTTCCCTACATGAAGTTTGATTTGCTTGTGGCATGTTTCTGTGTGTATTAGTCTGAGCTTTGATTTACTCAGGGGTGGCTCCTCCTTTGGAGCAGAGCAGGTCTTCCCACTTAAAATTCCCCCCCTAAGCGCCAGAGATGAAAAATAAAATTGACATACTGGATCTACTGCCCTTCCCACTGCCTACCCCAGGACTATCACTGATCATTCAGTAAATGCTTACTGCAAGAGCTTCAACTAATTACCACGTCCACTTCAGGTAGTGCAATGATTGCACGCTATTAGAACAGTGTGGCCATGTTCACATGACACAGAGGCACCTACAATCCAGTGTGTGAAAAGTGTGAGGAGCCACTCTCTTTCCACACTGGCCCAGCCTATACAGCTCAGAGTGTGGGGGTGGACAATTGGCTAAGGGCACACTAGTCCGTTTACACAGGAACACTGGAATTAGGCAGTAACAATGGGAAAAATTATGGGGCATATTCTCAAGGAGCTATCTCCGAGTCAACAGCACTTTAGGTAGCCAAATTTGCAATAAATTCATCACCCCATTCACAAGCTGGTGCTAACAGCCCATAGCACCAGTTTTCCGGTGATACCATCCGCAAAAAACATCGACACAGATGACCCCGGCAACTATCGCTAATGAGATGCAGAGTAGGCGTTCCCGTGCAAAAAACCCGACAACACCTCTCCGCAACATTCTCAACGACCAGCCACATCGGCGATACGATCACAAAACATGCGATGAGGCGCATTAGCAGCAGGAAACTAACACCTGCTCTGACCTGGTGTAAAGTCGGATGACAACTGGCCAGCAGCCAAGGGAGCACAGACCAAAGCCAAACATGAAGAACAACAGCTGCACCCGGGCAACTGAACATGCAGCCCGGAGCCCCAATAGGACAACAACACACACCGCCACCACACCCAGGACCACAACCCCCCCCGAATCCCCCTCCCCGACCACAACAGAGGCAGCACGGACAAAGACAGCAGATCCACAGGAAACGCACCAGCCTCACAGACTCAACACCAGAGGATGCCATTGCCCACTATAGGCTCAAAAGGACAAACATCCTACGCATCCTGACCATCATCGCCCAACAGGCCGATGGCACCAACACAGCGGACAACCAACATCCCACCCCACACAAAGCTGTTGGCTGTGATGCACCTGTTGGCCTCTGGTATCCCCCAACCAACACCCGCCAGAGACGGAGGAGTCACACAGCCAGCCGCATCCAAGTCCCTCACACCTGTACTGGAAGTCACCATCAGCCTGGTACCCCAGTATCTATACGTCCACCACAATGCGCAGGAACAGCTGGAGACCAAGCAAGGACCATACGCCAGAGGCACGCACGTGTTGGGGGCAATCCACAGCACACGTCTTACCTGTGCCCCCTGGTGACACAGCACACAATCACCTCAACAGAAAGCACATGTCTCACATCACTGTACAGGCAACATCCGAACACTGTGGAATCTCCACCCACATCGTCGCCAAATACGCAGCCAGTGTGCATGATTACTTCATCCTCCGACAGTCCATCATCAACCAGCGCTACCAGGATGGCATCAAGTGAAATGCACAGCCCCTTTGCAAGTTCCAAATGAATACCCAACACACCTCAACTCCACAACCATGCAACTCACAACTCTGGCAATGCTCACGTCACAAAATCACAACCAGAATGCAAAACAACATGCCCACCCACCAGACACGACAGAACAACTTACAATGGTAACCTGGGCAAGCCATGAACATGAGCCATCAATGGCATGGCACCTCAGCCACACAATAGCGGAATGTGGGGAGAGGTGGGAACCAGGCATGTGTGAAGGAGGCAGGAGAACCATGATTGGGAAAGTACACAATGCCAAGAGTGGAGGAGATGTGCTGGACAGACCGCAGTATGCAGAACACACCCATATCCATGGCGACATACACCGCTGGTGTATGGAGTGTAGTGGACAGTGGACGCAACCATGTCACCCAGCCAGTGGGGGAGTTCATGAAAATGTAGCCAGTTATGTCCCCCCCGTAAGCGTGAGTGGAGTGGGATAACCCGGCGTACGCCAAGCCAGCGTAGGGGTGTGAATAAAAAGCACGTAGCTCTGGGCCTGGTCCTCTTCCGGAATGCCCAACGTCTCTGCCAGGGCAGCGCCTCTCACCCCTCCACAAGGCCGACGTCGTCCTCCTGAGCGGAGTTGCCAGCGATCCTGTTTACCTGCCGTACCCTGGCCCGCTGGACCCGGAACCCGTCAGGCCCGCCTCCACGCAGCCCGGCCACACTGATCACCTGCTGACACAGGCGTGTGTCAAGGAGGGCCCACTACGTGCCGACGCAAGATCCAAGCCCGGGGCCCTCGCCCCTGGCAGCCTCCTCGGACCATCACGGCCTCCTCGAGACAGGCACGCATTAGTCCTTTCTCGTTGACGTACTCTACTGCCGCCTCCGGCCTTCACTACGGTCAAGTAGGTTATACATTTGGAACTGAGTCTAGATCATACATTGTCCGAGTACACACAATAATGAAGAGTTTACTTCACTGTACTCCCTTCGATGTGGTGACACCAAGTCTGTGCCTGGTTTCCCAAACACACGTGTCTGTGGGCCCTTGATGACTACACCGTAGGCCTACACTGCGGTCCAGCAGGCCTCACGCCACTCCAATCCAGTCCGTACCAGGCAGGACATGTCATCATCGCTGACTAAACACCCACCTGGCTCTGGTGCTTTTACCTCCGTCAACCACAAGTCACCCCCAAATGTAATGTCAATGTCATGTGTTAGGGTTCCAGGAGGAGCTCGCTGAACCGTGTCTGGCCCGTGCTGACCGCTGCCTCAAGCGTACACTGTGGTCGAGTTTGCCACACACAATTTGATTTCAGCCTTGATTTATTTATGGCAGACTTGATGTAATTCGACAGGCCTCAATGCAGACTGCATCCCCTATCAGCCCCGGGGCCACTAAGTCTGTTCCCCATGACCCATGGACACTTCCTGGTTGGACTTTGGTGGTGACTGAGTCCATGGAGTTGGGGTTGTCGTCGCCATCATGTTGGTGATACTGATTTTGTGGCTCAAACTATGCCATGGCATTCCACTCCTCCATTTGCTGCTTCCGGACAGCTTCCATCCTCTGCATTATACCCTGGAGGACACCTTCCACTGTCTCCTGCAAGCCTCTGCCTCGTCCACCTTGAACATCGACGAGGACCCGCTCAGCACTTCATGTGCCTCTATCTCACTGCACCACAAGTCACCGCCCCGTGGCGGTGGGCCTGTGCCGGCCACAGTGCACCCAGGGCCACTAACTCTGTGCAGCTCAAGTCAGGTACCCTGTCTGATGAGATATTGGATGGCCTCTGAGACGATGGCCTTGAGGTCATCAAGGCCATATATCTGTGGCCCTGCGCTGTCCCCTGCCTCCAGCCTCAACTGTGACACACCAGGGCCCACACATCAAATCGAGTTCTGTCTGGCCTGGACGTCGCATCACTGCAGGAGGCACATGCCACCACTGCCAGGACCAACTTCAAACAGCAACTGCCAGTGCAGAAATGGTCGCACTGGCAGACTGACGAAGTTGCTCGCACCTGTTGTGGATGCCATCTTCTGCCTATTCCCCTGCTTAGCACTCCAGGTGCCACTAACTCAGTGCTCTACAAATCATCTTCCTTTACTGTTTTATTTATGTGCTGCGGAGAGCTCACGCAGCAATGTCACCTCAGGCAATGTGGGACACCAGGGACGATGATGAGGAAGATGATGTAGTAATTACACTTCCCCCCTTCAGCTGCACCAGGAACAACCTGAAGGGACACAATTCTAGCAATTTCTTCACATGAGCGCACTCATCTCTGGTGCCCCAACCTCAGTGCACTGCAACCCACGGACACTTCTGTTTGCATGTTGGGTGACCTCTGTCCTTGCTCCGGCTCCCTCCTTGTTGCTCAGCAGTTGACTCTTATTATGCAGGTGTTTTCTGTTTCCAATGCACTGGTGTCCACTGTTCAAGTTGTTGCCAGCACAAAGCACTCCATGCGGGCTGCCTTATAATCACCACACACACATCCAGCACAGGCGTCACTGTATATGTGGCCCTGCCAATAAAGGGGCCGGGCGTGCGTGCCCCGTAGCCAGTTCTACATGATATATGCGTGTGTCCCTGTGGTGTTGTTGGATGCATGACGGTCCTACGACATTGCATTGTGCTGTGTGCAGCAGACACAGACATTTCACCGCAGGCAGCAGGTCGGAGCTTGAACATGTCGCTTTCTCATCAGCCACTCAATACGATAAGAGGGGTGTACTGGGACGTCGTACACAGAGCCAACGTGGGTGTGTGACTGATATGTGCGTGCCCCTGGGTGTGGTTCTGTGCTGGGAATGTGCATCTGCATGTGTCACTGTTGCTGTGTGGGTCTCCTTTGTGGGGTGTAGGTGGTCCCTGATGGGATTAAGACACCCATGTATGTGGTCCAGTTCAGCTTCCATGAGCTCTGAGCCCACCCGCACCTGTTCAGCCACCTCCTTTTGGCATTCTGGCACCTGGCATTGGAATGCGATTTGTGTCTAGGTGGAGTGTTGGGAGCCAGCCGTGGTGGCGGGTGCTTCCTGCTGTGGGGTCCGTGCAGGAGCTGGGGTCTTCTCTATGTAGCTTGTTTGTCCTGCTCATGGGGTGGTTTTCTTGTGATGTCCATGGCCTGGTGTAGGGCGTCGGTGTTGAAGGTGTGGTGGTTGTCTCGGGCATTACTGCTGGGTTGTCTGGTCTGACCTACTGGAGGTGTATTTTGTCCTGCTGCAATGTGAAGGGGAGATGCATGTTGACATGTATGTTTGCGCATTGTTCTGGTTGACATGCAGACTGTGTGAGAATGTACATTGTGACTGTTTGGGCAGTGATGGTAATTTGAGGGGGGGCAGTGGACATTTGGACTATGTGACGGATGTGAGGTTGTACACATACATATGCATCTCACAGTTTCCTACTCTGTTCAATGTGAGTGGCCTGTTTCTGCGCATGTGCGGACCCAGTTGTGTCCCCTGTTTTGCAGTGTCGGTGTTGCACTGTGTGCCACATTGTCATGGGATGTGCTGCGAAAGCTATGTATGTGTGCTGCAGTGTGCCACGGCGTTCAGGGACATGATCCAGGGTCATTGTGGTTGTGCAGTGTGCTACACATCGTCGCGCATGTGTGCCATTGTGCCCATCTCCCCCTTCCCCCCAGTACCTGGTCGTTACTGACCCTGTTGTTGTTGTCAGGTCCTTTCGACTGTGTCCGTACTCCCACATCCTTGCACCGTCGCAACACTGATGACTGGCCTCCATTTTCTCCTGTCCCTCCTGTGGCACAGGACTCCCACCTCCGGTCGCCATTGCTGCCTTCCTGTTGCCAGTGTCTTGGTGCCTGGTTTTGGTTTTCACATCATTCCAGCGTCTCTTGGCCTCCTCCATTGACATCCTCGACCCTCCGGCTACATTCCAGGTAGTTTGATTGTGGGTCAGTTGATGGTATTGTTCTGTCACCTCCGTGACACTGGTCTTGTTTTCCTATGGACTGCACCCCGTCTTCCTCTCCCCCTGGCCTTCCCTGACCCCGTTGTACCTTGCTGGGGGTCTGTGGGGCTTGTGGGGTTCGCGTTGGCCTCTGCGCTCGGTCAGGGTGCATCCATGTTGCTGCGCACTTTGGATTGTTTCTGGTCTGTTTTTCTTGTTCTGCTTTTATAGTGCATTTTCCCGCCAGACGCGTGGGATATGTATGCCTGCCGCTGGTTTTCACAGCTTTTTGTATCACGCTTGGCCTCATCGCAGCTTTTTTTGCGTTCGTGTTTCGCATTTTTGCGGCATGGCGTTGATTTTAACACTGCCATTTGACGCATTATCTGGTGACTATCGCATGGTACTGCCGTGTTGTGAATACTTGGTTAACACGACGTACGTTTCCCGCGATAGAATGCGATGTTGGAGGTTGCGTTAAGTAACTTTTGCAATGGTTATCACACATTCTTGAGAATATGCCCCTCTGCGTCATGTTAGGCTAAATCATGCAACATGAAAAAACAACTTGTTTAGCATAATGTGGCACATTCTTTGGCAGTATTATTTCACTTTATTATTTTAATACATGTTAATACTTTCTAGACAAAATGTTTCACCTCATTTAGCAACGCCTCAATACATCAATCAGAAACTGATTTGCAAATTTCTTCGGTTTCATGGAACCATGTTTAAGTAACTTTTAATACGTTTGAGCTAGAAACGATATTATTTCTCGGAATCTGCAAACTGTGCTGCAGATAGTAGATTACATGAAAAGTGTGGTAAATGCTTACTTATGCGTAAAAAGCAAGGGCTGCAGCATCACTTCATTCCAGTGGCCCTGATTAAATGTAAGACTCAATCTAAACGCGTTCAGGCATTCGCAGAGGACACCTGCACAGCTTTTTTTGCCACTATTTCAGTTTTTAATTACTGACAATTTGCGACAGCTAGATAATGTTGAAGAACGCCAGGGATCAGTCCCCCAATTAAATAGCAATTAATGTAATAACTGTAGTTCAATGCGGCAGTCATCACCAATGAAAGCACTAATCAGTAATGACATGCTTTGATCAGCATGTGGGTGGCCAAGTCCCTCTCCTACCCCAACTGCTACCAATGCACAAATCTGCTTTTCGGGAAATATGAGCTCTCCACATATAGGACAGAACTTACTGGGCAGCATAAATGAATAAAGGAATGGGGGTTTGCAGAGCTTGCACATAAAACCTTTCCTACAGGAAACATCTACTGCAATGGATATGTTCGCTTTAACTTTAATGTCCTGCCACTGAGATTTAGTAACTGGCAGCTCATTTAGGGAAGTGCCCCCAATCACTCATCCGCTACCACTAATGCATAGCCCTGTGCAGTAGGCTTGCCCTTATGGCATGCAACAGATTGACTGGTTGTTAACTGACGTGCATGCTGTGCAACATTGGCTTTCTACCAGTGCTTAATGCGAGCTGGTGGTTGCCGGTGGGGCCCATCGTCACTCATTTTTGGGCACCAGCACTTATTTTTCCGCATAACACATTTACCCAGAGCAAGAGAGGGATATCGCAAAAAGGGAATAGAAGGAGGAAGAGAAAGGAAGAAAGAAGGGAGGTATAATAGTGAGATAAAGGGGCCGACAGTGTCTGGTAGTGGATTAAAAACGCCTGGGTGGATTGAAGACTACCCAGCCCTGTTTTCGGTGCCGACTGCAGACATCTAAGCAGAGCTTTGGCCACAGGCACTCATTCTTTTGCAAATTAGGCACTGCTTTCTATGCAGGAGGCAGTGGGCACTGCTTAATTTACGGTGGACCACCTGGGCTGTTCATGCACTGGCAAATGTATTAACTTACAAATGGTCAATGCATGGGCATCGCAAGGCAGGGCTGGCCATTCCTTAAACCACGCCACTTTCTTGGCAGCTCATCACCATGGATTGGTTACATGTGTTCAATGTGCCAGAACAGTTTTCCTGGAGGTAGTTCATTATAATGTCATCCTAGGCACAGTTCCCCCAAAATATCACACAATGAAATCGATACCAGAGAAAGGCATATTGCAAGAACAATACATATAAGTAGAGTTCCTTGTGCTAGGAATATGGATTAGAGGGTCTGCAAGATAGCGTCTCACCCTCTGTAATCCTATGGTGATTAGGTCTTGCCTAGGCAGTGTTTGCGCTGTCTCTTCGAGACATGCTGTATTTGGGTATGGACTTGAAGCTCTGCCCATTTTCCACCATCTTTTCAATTGGCTCCTGTTAATTTCCATTCTAAATGGATGCTTTTGACTTGTGAATATGCTTATTAGTCCCTCCTTAGTACCGCCTTCTCTGCTTTTGTAACCTGCCCTGAGGACAGGCCCTTTTACTTGTGTTGTTACTCAGTATGTTTCATTTACAGTCTGTAAGTGCTATTTTCTTAAATGATTTGTTCCTATTGCACGCACAACATGCTTTTTTGCAACAGAGCCCATTTTTCCATTCCCTTCTGACTGTCTGCTCCTCATTGCCATCCTGCTACGCAGCCCGCTTTAACTATAGCGGTGTGAACCTTTCTTTCTTTTTTGTTTCACAGCCTGGCATGCTATAGCGGCTGAGTGCCTTTCTTTTCATTGGCGTACCAGCCAATAGCAGCCAAACGTCTTTATTTGCAAATTGTGTGCCTCGCCCCACTCCAGCGCTTCAGGTTTTGTTACCTATGGCGGCCATGCATGATGTTTACAAAATGCACGGCTACCCCGACTAAGGTTGGTTTGTCTCGGTTACATGAAATGCAGTGACTCCATTTTATCAACAGTTCCACGGTCTCCATGTTCAGAAGACCCCAAGCGCCCCCGGCAGGACAACACCATGCGCAGCCACATCGGCACCTACAACGGCAAATTCCACTGTGACAAGGCTCTGCCTTTTTTTCACCTGAAGAAGCACAATCTTGTGTCAGCATTTCTGTGAGTATACCCTATACCCACTTAGATGTTCCACGGAATTCTGCCAATCTGGAAATGTACATTCAGAAAACTATTCCTTCAGCACTCCGTACATGTGCACGTGTTTTCTTTTTCTTGTGCTCTCGCTCCTCTGGTGCTTCCCAACTGAAATTATTCCCCATTCTCAATGTCTCTTCCGCCACCTCAATGACAGCTCACCTTTTGCCTCTACTATCAATTCCCAGTGCGATCTCTGTATTTCCACAGTCACTTGAGGTTTTTCGATTGATGAAAGTCCTCTTCACCCCAATGAACTTCTTCATTGCCTACATACCCACTGTCGCTGCTACTCGCAACCAATTTTTCCACCACTTTCCCCACCACCCATCTCTCCCTTTTAAAAATATTTTTAGGCATGCCCAGCAGATGCAATAGGCTGCATTGCAGCTCCTTTAAAAACAAACATTTGCAATGCAATAGGTCTTGCATTTGTGAGAGTTTGAGCTATTGGCATTGTAAATGACAATGACTTCCATTAATCTGTTTGGAAAACCTGTAAGCGGTGGGTAAACATGCGCTTTATACTTTAAGTCATTGCTTACGAGAAGCAAGTCTGGCATTAACTGCGCCTATTTTACTGCCAGACTTGCTTCTCGTAAGCAAGGACTATTAGTACAAAGTGAGTGTTTACGCACCGCTTGCAGGTTTTCAAAGCATATTAATAAAAGGCATTGGGCCAGATGTACGACCGCAAAAAATGGTGGCGGTATGTACAAACACTTGACTCACACAATAGCCTTTGCGAGTCGGCGTGACGAGGGCTTCCCTTCCTAATAGCGAGTCCAAATGGTATGTACCATTGTTTTGCGACCATATTTGTGGTCACAAAACACTTGCATTTTACCACCTACTTCAAGTAGGTGGGAAGCCACTCTCAACCGGGAAGGGTCCCCAGGGGACTCCATCCCCTTTGTGAATGTATGGGAAAATATTTTTGAGGAGCAGGCAATTGTCCTCCGGACCACTGCTGTTTTTTTTTTTTTTTAAACTGCTTTATTTAAAAAGCAGTCACAGACATGGTGGCCTCCTGACCCCAGCAGGCCACCATCCCTGCGAGTGCTGGCCATTCCCAATGGGTCGCAAATTGCGAACTGCTTCATGAATATTGATGAGGCAGGTCGTTTGCGGCCACATTAGAAATTGCAAACAGTGTCTGAGACACTGTTGCACATTCTGTTTTGCGAGTGACAAATTGCAAGTCACAAAATGACGCAATTTGCGACTCGCAAAATGGAAGGGTCGTAGATCTGGCCCCTTGTCATTTAAAATGCCAATAGCTCAAACTCTCACAAATGAAAGAGACCTATTGCATAGCAAATGCTTGTTCCTTTAGTTGTAGATGTCCTAGAGTGGACATTGAGGGCACCATTTGTCTGCCCGTCACCGTAACGGTATGCGGGACCGCCTGCCAGGGTTGTGGCGGTCCCGCTGTGCCTATTAGGATGCGACCGCCACCCTGGCAGTCGCATCCCGCATATTGAACATTGTGGCGGGAGGTGTTTCAAGCAGCACCCACCACAATGTTCAAGATGCATGTTGTACATTGGCATGCCCACCGTGACAGGCACTGTGCGGTGCCTGCCACCTTGTGTATGCCAATGTAGGAGGGTACCATAGGTACCCCCCAAGTGCAACCCCCCATACTAATATGGCTGGGGTCCAACAGAGGCATTTGGCGGACGGATCGCCACCGCCGAGCGGTGGCGATTCGCCCGCAATGCTAATGACCCCCTGAGTTATGTACTATATTTCATTAGGAGAGACAGATGAATCAATTATGGATTAAGGACATATAATACATGGGATTCTGTATTTCCTATGTAAAAGGCAGTCTGTAATTTCTTGATAATCAGAAACTTGTGATGCACCCAGTCGTTGGTCACAATGTCTGCTGTCAGAGCCAGCAGCAGAGGTGAAAGGCAGTTAGGTCACAGATGAAATGTTGCTTTTCTTTCTTCTGCTCTATTTTCTGGCGTTCAGTGACTAGCAGAAAGAACATGAATTGATTGCATTCCTTTGTTGATTATAGAAAAGTTTTAAACTTTCTGCATGTTCTGAGCTAATGTAGCTTTTTATGTTTTTTAAAACACTGACTTGTATTGAACTGTTTTTTACATCTTTTTGCAGCTTACCAGATGTTTGATGTATTTAATTTTGCTCTAGAGGTTCCATTGTTATTCTTAATTTTTGGACACATGCTGTCTGTTTCATATGAAAGAGCTATGCACCAAAGTTTTAAGTAGTTTGTGGGAAAAGTGATAGTGTGACCATGTATTAAATGGGTTAAAGTACCCCCTGTCATACTTGGAGTTCCATAATCTTGTAAAGGAACAGGGCCGAAGGCCCCAATTCTCTATATGGTGATGAAACTCCTAAGTGACTTGTAATATCCTTATCATGTACAGCATGGGGTACTTTATCTCTTATATATTCTTCTTTATATCAGTAAATGAAGAGCAGTGCAGTACAACTTGACTCACACAAAGGGGTATCTTTACAAGGGGATAGCACCACCAGAGCATCACTTTTTGTGACATTCTGGTAGCACTATGCCTTTTTCCTTAGTTACAAAGTGGTGTTAGGCCACTTTTTGTGTCTTAATGCCGCCTTGTAAATACGGGCACTTTACACACATCACTTAGGGGCCGATTCCGATCCGGGTCGGAAAGCACTCTGACCGAGCCGGATCCGGAGTGTTTTCTGACCGAGCCGGAGTTCTGCAGTCCGACCGAGCGAGTACGATGCAGTAGTATGCTGGCGGACTCGGTTCGGTTGGACTCCCATAGAAGTCAATGGGAGCCAGTCGTACGACACGTACATGGGCTCCCATTGACTGAATGGGTACGCTGCGGACAAGTGCGCACCCTACAGTGAGTACGCGTTGGTGCCATCTGCACCATACATGCCTGTGTTGGGGAGACCCATGGGTCTCCCCCCGTGTCCAAGTCGTAGGGCTGCGGGTGACAGGGGGTCCAACGCGGACCCCCGAAGGCAACCACCTGGACAATTTGCACGCCGGACACTCCGGCTCGCACAGGCTGTCCGACGCGTGCTTCGTAATGGCTCGGTCATGAATCGCATCCATTGCATGCCACGGTTAGCTTCCGACTGAGACGTACGGAGCGGTTCGGACCCGGAAACGAGTCGTCGGTGAATTTCATGTAGCTCGCATCGTACTTGCTCGCTCGTACAGCTGTACGAGTCGGGCGGAAAACACGCGTACGGCGCGTAGTTTTTCCGGCCGGATCGCGTTCGGTGCCCTTCCGACCCGGATCAGAATCGGCCCCTTAGTGCGAAAGGGGCTTGCAATGGGTATTGCTGTGGGCGTTCCACCGCAACACCTTTTGCTTTTTGACGCTGCCCCAGATTTACAGCAGGCGTTAGAATGGCGAAATGAGGAGAAATACTTTTATTTCTCCTCGTTTTCTGCAGCACACATAAAAAGAGCAAAACACAATTAATGATTGTTTATGTGCAGAAAAGTGTCTCTTTCCGCACACAAACAATCATTAAATAATGACGATTTGCTACTTCTATGTGTGCTGCAGGATTCAGCAAACATAGAAGTAACAAATCATCTTTATGGATTGTTTATGTGCAGGAAGGAACACCTTCCTGCGCATAAACAATAATTTCCTGCAATGCAGGCACCCCTGCACTATGGTGCAAGGGTGCCTGCATTGGCCCATGGCAGCTAATTTTAGCACCAGCACTAGGAAAAACACAGGGGTGTGCTGTATTCTTGTAAATACAGCAACTATACAATAAGCTTTATTTAATCTTCAGGATCTTAAAAGCCGCATACGATACATATCAAAACAACAATAAATAGTTATACTTATAACTACACATAGCTGCAAGGTTAAAACTTTATATAAAATTCAAATTACTAGTTGCGTTAGCCATAATTGTCTAAGAGCAGAGAGTAATCAACCTGAAAGGACAATCTTTGTGCAAATAATCTTACTCAATACAGGGTCTCTCTCTTATGTTGGGTTTCTAGACTAACCTTACATTTGTAAAAAAGAAAAAGCAAAACTACGACCTGCGTCTCACAACCTTGCTAAAAGGGTCACAATCACCATGCAAGTGCAGATTGAAATTAAAAAATAATAAGACCCATGTGCAAATAAGCAGAGCATGATCTTCTAACGTACGGTAGAAGTTCAAAAAAGACATCCTATTAAGAGTGCTATTCTAATTAAGATGGAGCTCAATGAATATACAGCATACCCATGCGTTTTGGAAATGTTGGAGCGCGGCGGTGCCAAATTTGGCACAGCTGCGCACTCCGACATTTCCTTGTACATATGCCCCAGAGTTTATGTCTTGTATCATTACTAATCTGGGGTCATATTTACAAAGAGTTAATGCAATCCATCACAACAAATAAAGTTGCTGCACTGCGTTGTGTGAATGGGAGAGAGAAGAACTGCACCATATCTACTTAGAAGTGGCGCAGTTCTGAAAACAGTTTCTTTTGCTATGTTTAGCTCAAGGATTAGGGCACAAATTCCTGTCTACAATACTTTGCGGATGGGAAATTTCATCAAAACCTATGGGTGGTTGTAGGGGAACGCCCATGCACCAGCCATTGAACACCACCCAACCCTCCTTCCTTCCCCGATGCAACGTAAAGCAAGGCTGTGCATTGTGCTGCATTGCTTTACTCTGGGTTACAAACCAATGCAAATTGTGGATAGTTGCTGTGACCTAAGCCACAAGCTTGAATAGCACCACTAAGCACAACATTAAAGTTAAGAGCTTAGCAAAATTAAAATCTCCAACAATATAGTTAAATAGAAAACTTGATTGGTCAAAATGCCATAAAATAATGCTAATCTGAATCAGTAGAGATGAAAAAGTAAAGCTGAATATTTCTTTACATTAATTCAACATTGAGATGTATAAATTTCACAGCAACAGTGCTCAAGTTGGTATTTTCAAAAACTACTAGTGTAGTATAGCAGTTGGATTGTCTGTTTTTGTTCTGCAAGCAAAGCCCTGTAGTGGGAAAGGTTTAAAGCAGTTACATTTTGAAAGAAAATGTTCTCTCCCCAAAACCAGTGTCACCCTTGTGTAACAATTGTGCCGGTTTCAAACATGGAAGTGAACCCAAGTGGCCACATTTTCTCAACATCATTCAGTTCTGGTGCTTCAAATAAACCAACATTTTCAGGGACCTTTCTGGCTACTATGAATTGCAGGGGAGACAGGTGGCTCTTGTAGTGTCGTGGTCGTGAAGCACGACAGGAGTCGGTTGCTTTATTCAGGTATCTTTATTTCCTTCATGCGAATACCAGTATGCCTCCTGCCCCGTCCCTGGTCTTCCCTTGTCTGCCCGTCCCCCACCCCTTGACCGGAAGTGGTGTCCGGTTCCTTGTCCCCCTCCCCACACAGTCGGGTCCAGGGTCCTAGTGCCCTGTGCCCAGGTCACGACATCTCCCCCTTTGTTGCAGAAATGATAGAGATATAGTTGAGAGAGAGAGAGAGAGAGAGAGAGAGAGAGAGAGAGAGAGAGAAAAAGGAGAGCCCTCCTTATATTTCTTCAATCAGTCTCTTTGGTCTTTTGCCCTCTCTTCTTTGGCGTGTTTCTCCTTTGTCCATCTGCTCGTCCTCATCCTGTCTCGTGCCTGCGTCTACTGTTGCAACATCTTTCCCGTCTTCGTCCATGATCTTTAGTTCCTTGAAGTGTGAGCTGTTTCGTGTGATATGGTAACGTCCTGCTGATGCTGTTACCATGGGCCCTTTTACCTCTGTCACCGTCAACGGCTCCTTTGAGAACGCGCTGTCCTATTTTCTTAACTGTCGCTGGCGCACCACCACGGTATCGCCCTGCTTGAGATGCGCAGGAGTGGCATGTCTCCTGGCGTCGGCATATCTCTTCATTTTATCCTTGGCCTCTTTGTCTTTGATGGCAATGCTGCTGTGCTCTGGCATTGTTGTTGCTTCCATCTGCGGTAGCCTCGTCCTGCTTGATCTGCCAAGAACTAGCTCGGCAGGACACCGTCCTGTGGAGCTGTGAGGATTGTTCCAATAGTCCCTTAGTACTTGACACAGAGCCTGTCCTATTGATATCTGCACCAGCTTTGCTCTTTGGACAGCCTTCTTTATGTTCCCCATAAATCTTTCCACCATGCCATTTGCTTGTGGCCACAGCGGCGTTATTTTCCTGTGGTGGATCCCTAAATAGTCCATAAATTTTCGAAATTCTTCCCCTGAGAACGGTGGACCATTGTCTGTCTTTAATGTTTGTGGTGATCCCCATGCCGCAAATATGTCGTCCAGAGTGGGCAGCGTTGCGCTTGCTGATGTTGACGATCCTTGTCGCACGATGGGGAACCTGGAGAATTCATCAATTATCACGAGCAGGTAGTTTCCCGTTTCCAGAGGCCCATAGAAGTCTGCTGCCAGTTCGGTCCACACTGCCTGCGGGAGTTTTGACATTTGTAATGGTTCTGGTTTTGCTGGCTGCCCCGTCGTTTGGCAGATGTGGCAGTTTGTGATGGTGGCCTCCACCATATTGTCCAAACCCGGGAACCACACTTTCTCCCGTAGTAGTTTCTTTGTTGCCACCATGCCTCTGTGTGATTCGTGCGCCAAGTTTACAGTCTGTCTCCGCAGAGCTCTTGGCATCACTATTCTTGTTCCTCGCATTATTATGCCATTTTTCGTCTCTGATAGCTCTTCATTAATCTTTTTTTACGCCAGCATTTCTTCTTTCATCACTCCGTTTTCCATGATGCTGTTGTTGTTGACATGCCTCCATCTCTGTTGTCTAGTTACCATTTTGACCGCCTGCATTGTGGTGTCTCTCCCTGTTTCGAGCTCCAGCTCTGCCATCGTTATTGATGCTGGAGTGTTTTGTTTAAGTACAAAGTTCAGGTATTCTTCCGCTATTGATGTTGTTTCAGTTGTCTGTGGCAACGGGTGCCGCGACATGTAGTCCGCCGGGTTATGTTCTTTCCCTGGTTTGTGCACAATCTTGAAGTTGTAGTCCATTAGCCTTATGCCCCATCTTTCTATTCTGGGTGGTATTTTCGCGTTGGGATTTCCATAGATCGTTACTAGGGCCTGATGATCCGTTATGATGGTGAATGGTTTCCCATATATGAACATGTGATAGTGTTCACATGCCCATACTACTGCGAGGCTTTCTTTTTCTGGCTGTGAATATGCCTTCTCGATTTCGGACAGGCCTTTGCTTGCGTATGCCACTATGTTTCTTGGGGACTCTTTACCTGGCCTATGTTGTGCCAGGATCGCTCCTAGCCCCACCGGGCTGGGGTCCACCGTCAATTCTATGCACAGCAGGGGGTCGAAGTATGCAAGATGGTCCACTGCTACCACTGCATGTCTGATGGCCTCAAATGCTTTGTTGCAGTCTTCGGTCCACATGAATGTCTGGCCTTGTTTCGTTAATTCTCTCAGCGGTGTGCTTACCGTGGCAAAGTCTTTTATGTACCTCGCACAGTAACTGGCAAGCCCCAGAAATGACCTCACTTCTGCAACATCGCTCGGACGTTTTGCTTTTTCCAGCGTCTCCACTTTGCTGCGATCTGGTCGCATCCCTTTTTTTGAGAATATGTGTCCGAAGAACACCAGTTCATTTCTCCCTATTTCGCGCTTGTCTTCGTTCAGCGTTAGACCTGACTGTTGCAGTTGGCAGCATACGTCCTGCAATGCTTTGTCATGCTCGTCATCTGTTTGACCGAATACCAAAATGTCATCACTGTAGTTGAGGCTGTTTTTTTACCGGCCTTATGACTTGCCGTATTGTTTCTTGAAAGATTTCCGCCGCCGATGAGATGCCGAAACTCAGCCGCTTGTACCGAAATAGACCCATGTGTGTGGAGAATGTCGTAATGTATCTTGACTGTGGGTCAAGCTCTAGCTGATGATACCCTTTGCACAGGTCTAGCTTTGAGAATCGGCATGTGCCAGTTAGGCAGCTGATCATGTCATTTAGGTGTGGTCCAGGGTGTCTTTCTCGTTCAATTGCTGTGTTTGGTATCCTCATGTCTACACAGATACGAATTTTTGATGTGTTCTTTTTTGGGACTGCCACTATCGGGGACACCCATGGCGTTGGTCCGGCCGCCGGCTCTATGATGTCCTGACTTAGCAATGCTTGTATTTCCTCCTCGACTTGCGGTTGCAAGTGTATCGGCACTCGCCTGTGATGTTGAGCTACTGGTTTTACTGCTTCATTGATGTGCAGTGTTATTTGCCGTCCTTTCAACTTTCCTAGTCCCTGTAGGATACTTGGATAATCCCTCAGGATGTTTTTCTTCTCTGACATGTGGTATGTCATTGCGAGGAGGCCCATCATCTGTGCTGTGACGTTACTTAGTAAGCATGGTGCTGGTATGTCACCTTTCAGTACATGTATGTCTTCTTTTCTTGATCTGTCTTTGTATATGAGTGTCTCTGTGAATTTCCCCATGTTGATCACTGTTTTTTTTGATCCCCACGTGAATACGTCAACCGTGGATGGCACTAGCGCCGGCCTTATCGCCATCTTTTCATATTCTGATACACACATGATGTTGCATGTGGCGCCGCTGTCTAACACGAAGCATGTTTTGTGTTGTCCCACATTTATGTTCACCGTTGCTGTCTTTTGTACTTGATGTTTCTCTATTAGGTGGATGCTTTCTCGCCCTTTGTCTTCTTCAGCATAGGCACCGTCGGACATCAAGTATAGTCGTCCTACGTTTTCTTGCACCACCTCTCCATCAGATTCAGTTGATGAGCTGCGGTTTGCCGTCTCCATGTGCCTGGCATATCTGTTCGTCGTCATCCGTTGTCTTCCAGGTCGTCCTCTCTCACTTCTGAACTCACTTCTGAATTGTGTACCCAGACACGCGCTGGCAAAATGATTGCTCCTGTTGCATTTTCTGCATGTCTGACCCATTGCCGGGCACACGCCGGTGTGTGGGAACTCAAGTCCTCATCTGTAGCATGTTTTTTCATGTTGTTTCCTTGGCGGTTGCTCATTGTTCTCTTTCTTCCAATTATTCGTGCGGCTGCTTCCGACCTTGCAGTTTGCTTGCTCCATTTGCCTCTCTTTGCCCAGCTCCATCTGCTTTGCTTGCGCCGTCGCCCTTGCTTCCGCCCTGGCCATCATTAGAATTTTCTCCAGCGAAGTCGGCTCTTTCAGAATTCGTGTGCGGAATTCCACTGACCGACATCCCTCAATGATGCGCAACCAAATTGCTTGTTCTTTGTCGAACTTGTCGAATTCGCAGTGTGTGACCAATTTGCGCAGTCTTGTCGCGAAGTCATCAAGGGACTCGTCTGTGTGCTGAAATGCAATTGCGAAGGAGTATCTTTCGAAATCAATGTTTCTTTGTGGATCAAATCTGTCTGAGAGGCACTTTATTAGCCCTTTATATGTTGCCGTTTGGTCATCAGGGAATGTGACTAGTAGGTCATCTACTTCGTCCCCTACGAGGTTTAAGAATAGATCCAACTGCTTGGCGTCTGTTACGTCCGTGGCGCGCATGTATCGTTCGAACTTGCGAACCCATCGCTCCCATCTTATGCCTACTTGTGGTTCTGAAAGGTTGAATGGAAGCGGTCTACGGTATTGAGCGCTAGGTTTGTCACTCGCTTGTTCAGTCATCGTTGTCTCTTTGTTTTTCACAGCTTCTCTTCTTCTTTATGCTTTCTTTCTGCGGTTGCCGCACTTTTACTTCTTTTCTGTATTTTGTTTTACTCTAAATTGCTTTATTTCCCTTTTTCTTTATCTATTTCTTTTGTTGATGCACTTTTTCTTCTTCTTTTCGTCCTTACGGTCTCTTTTCCCACTTTATTTTCTGTTTTTCATTTATTTCCTGACCTTAAAATGGCTGCCAGGCCTTTCTCGCTCCTTATTGGTTTATTTTGCCTGTTTTCAAGATGGCCGCCAAGTCTCGCGAGATCGCGGGGACCTTGTGAGTTCCCGCCTGACTCTAAGATGGCCGCCGGGCCTTCCGCGGCGCTGATTGGCCGCTTTCGCCTGACTCTAAAATGGCCGCCTTCCTCTCACGAGATCTTGCGCGAGATTTTCTTTTGTTTGCTCACGCGCGCGCGCGCTTCTTCTTGTTGTCCTTACCGGCTTGCAGTCACGGCCGGGTCACTTTTTCCTTTCCTCTGTTCACGGTAGTTGTTACGGCCGGGGTGGGCTCCCGCGCCGTTTCTCCTCTCCGTTGATTATGGCATTAGACCCAGGGTGGGCTCCTGGCGTCTTTCGTCGCTCCTGGGTGCAACGGACACACGCGTGGATGATCGCACCTTCTGTCGCCAGTTGTAGTGTCGTGGTCGTGAAGCACGACAGGAGTCGGTTGCTTTATTCAGGTATCTTTATTTCCTTCATGCGAATACCAGTATGCCTCCTGCCCCGTCCCTGGTCTTCCCTTGTCTGCCCGTCCCCCACCCCTTGACCGGAAGTGGTGTCCGGTTCCTTGTCCCCCTCCCCACACAGTCAGGTCCAGGGTCCTAGTGCCCTGTGCCCAGGTCACGACAGCTCTTTTCAGGACGTCATACAAAATATGAATATTGTCGTAACTCCTAATCTTCGCAACTTTTCAGAAACACTTTGCAGGGTCTCACGCTTAATAAGAGTGCAAGACAGCCTCTTAGCCACTTTCTCCAGCAAAACCTCGACCGAAGTACGGTCCACTGGCCTGCCAGTGCTTCTTTTAAGATGCCCTTATGTAATAGAGTTAGCAGTCTAGTAGCTGGAGAGGGCGGAGCCGGAGGGTCGAGGGAAGAGGAGGAGTCCCGACAGGATAGGGGGCAGTAAGTGTAGGGACAAGGCAGAGATAAGAGGCTGATAAATAAAGCTCCTGTAAACCACACGAAGTGTCCGTGGTTCTTTGTAGCACGATGCTACAACTGGCGACGAGGGTGGGATAAGCAAGCCCCCACTGTCCAAGGAGCCCCCGAGATTTTTGAAGAGCAGGGAGCAGCCACAGGAGCAGGTGTGGACCTGCCTGAAGCGACTGATCGCTCCGAAGCGCTATGCATGCTGGATGTGTAAGCGGTGGATGCCACCAGTGAGTACAGAAGTCGGGTGCCCACCCCGACCCTGCCTTGTGCCCCAGAACGAAGAGAGGAGTGCCTCTACGTTGGAGACGCTGTCTCCGAAAGCCTGCCAGCGCGCGTCGTTGAGCGCGTTGAAATACGAGCTGAAAGCCCGTCGATGCCGGTTAACCTCACGCCCGATGCGTGAGCTTTGGCACGCTGTCGCAAAGGAAAAGCGGGAAGCTGCAGAATAAGGCGGGAGCCCACCCCGACCTCACCTGATAGCTGTCGCCGTCGGAGATAAGCGGAATTTGAAGAGTGCCACCCTGAAGCTGCCTGCTGGTGAGTCCAGCATGGCAATGACTGACTGAGCTAGGAGAGAGAGCCTTGTGTGTGTGCAGGGACGGCAGCCGTCTTGAAGTCAGGCAGTTTTCGAGACAGTCCCCTTGAGTGGTGCAGAGCGGCCATCTTGAAGTCAGGCACCCAGCAAATAAGCAAGCCTTGGTGAGGGGAGAAAAATAAACAAGCATTGGTGAAGGGACGTAAAACAAGCATTGGCAAATACAAGTAAAAAAGCACTGATATGTGCAAACAAACAAGCATTGGCAAGAAGAAATAAACAAGCATTGACGAGAGCAAGTAAACAAGCAGTGGCCAGAGCAAATAAACAAGCGTCGACAAGAGCAAATAAACAAGCATTGACGAGAGCAAATAAACAAGCATTGGCGAGAACACGTAAAGAAACAAGCACCACCGAAGGAGTGGAAAGAAGACAACAACGCAATGTCGACCTCACCACAGCGGAAGCTCCTTGTTGCGGGAGGATCACACCTCCGGAATGTCTGACCGTGACCACAGGAGGGAGTATGGGCCCCAAGTGGCAAGAATGGTTAGAAGACTTCGAAGACTATATTGAGGGATCCAAGGTGACGGAAGATAAAGAGAAGTTAATTGCCCTCCGCAACCTCGCAGGCCGAGAAATAAGCAAAATAATTAAGGATCTTCCGCCTGCTGAAACGGGGACGTATGACAAAGTCCGTGAGGCACTGAACAAAAAATTCCTTCACAAAAGAAACGTAGATTATGAGCGCCATACATTCCATCAAGCACGCCAAGGAAAGGAGGAAGCGATGGGTGCATTCATCACCAGGCTACGACGCCTGTCGAGATACTGCGAGTTTGAAACATTCTCGCCTGATGCTGCCATCAAATCGCAAATAATAACAGGTTGCCACTCAGAGACACTCCGGAAACGGCTACTGAGGAAACCCCACGAACTAGAAGAGATTGAAGAAATGACCCGCATATATGGCCAAGCGGAGGAACATGCTGCCACCATTGAAACAGGTCACAACGTCAGCCATGAGCAAGCACACCGCGTTCAAGAACGCTCGAGTGGCAGAAGGAAATATTCGCCGGAGAACAAATGGAGGCACAGCACGTCATCTCATCAGCGGCGTCCGGAGTATGGGAGAAGGGAGCTCAGGCGAAGAGATCGGAAGACAGAAAGGACTAAGCGATGCTATCTGTGTGGACGTGACTATCCCCATGTGGACACCTGTCCGGCCCTGGGCCAACGGTGCAGGAAATGTGGGCGGTCCAATCACTTCGAAGCAATGTGTGGGGACTACCACCGAAACAAGCGAAGTGAAACAACGAGATCGTCCCGCTCAGACACCCGGAAACACCACATAGAGCCGTTCAAGGAGAGCTCGTGCGGTCCCCAGGCTCATCACATTGTAGCCGGGAATCACGCAGGTCATGTTGGGAACGCCGATCCCCATCTCGGGACTCGAGCTCATCCTCCTCCCGAGATTCTACATACACAGTGGAATACTTGAACATGATTGCAGACCCCGATCAGCTAAAAAATATCCGCGACTAGACATTAAAGTGGGGAATCACAACACTAAATTTGTCATGGATAGCGGTGCTTCGCTGATCTACATTCCAGTTACGGAGCATGACAAAATGGTCCCAAAACCCCCACTGACTTTTGCACCGGTCCGCGTTTTCACGTAGATGGCCAACAAACCGCTTCCCTGCCTGGGCAAATTCCACACAACTCTCACGCATGGCAACATCACCATACAGGTGGTCATACATGTCATCAAAGGGCCTGAAGCCGACTGCCTTCTTAGCCTCCCCACGGCGGAGCGGCTTCGTCTGGTGGAAATTCTATTCAAAATCAACAACACACAGGATTACGTTACCAAGTTTCCCGAACTCTTTCACGGTCTAGGCAAGCTGAGAGGTTGCCAAATTCGGCTGCACATCAATGAACAGGTCAAGCCCGTTGCGCAGCACCCACGACGGGTTCCCTATCATCTCCAAAGTGCTGTTGAGGAGGAACTTCAGGACCTGCTTTCAGCGGACATCATCGAGCGCACGGATGGCCCGACGCCGTGGGTATCGCCGGTGGTCATCGTACCGAAAAAGGGGACTCCCAACAAAGTGAGATTGTGCATTGACATGCGCTTGCCCAATACCGCAATTGAAAGAGAGCGACACCCTGGACCACACCTGAGCGATACGATCGCTGCTCTGAATGGCGCAAGGGTGTTTTCAAAGCTGGACCTGAACAAAGGTTATCACCAGCTAGAACTGGACGCCAAGTCTCGCTACATCACCATGTTCGCTACACACCTAGGACTGTTCCGGTACAAACGGCTGAACTTTGGTGTCTCGTCTGCCACGGAAATTTTCCAGGAAGCTATCCGCCAGATCATTCAACACATTTCGAACACGCTGAATTACAGCGACGACATCTTGGTCTATGGGTCTGATGTTTGTGAGCATGACATCGCTCTTGATCGCGTTTGCCATGCCCTGCTGGATGCAAATTTGACGCTGAACAAAGAGAAATGTGAGTTCCACAAGGCCACTCTGAAGTTCTTCGGTCATATCTTCTCCGACAAGGGCATGAAGCCTGACCCGGATAAGATTGCGACGTTGAACAACACCAACAGCCCGCAGGATGTCAATGACTTGAGGTCTTTCTTAGGGATGGCCAGCTATTGTGCCCGCTACATTCGGGACTACGCGACTATCAGTCACCCCCTTTGGATTCTGACCAAGCTTGGTCAACCGTTTGACTGGACACCTGAGTGTGAGAGGGCGTTCACGGAAATAAAGCGCGCAGTGGAGTCGGCCGACAACCTCTCCTATTTCAATCCACGACAGAAGACGGAGATCACTGTTGATGCCAGCCCTGTTGGATTGGGGGCCATCCTGGCTCAATATGATAATGACTCTGACCAGAGGCGGATCGTCGCATATGCCAGCCGCAGCCTGTCGGATCCCGAAAAGAAGTACTCGCAGCCGGAGAAGGAAAGTCTTGCTGTAGTGTGGTCGTGCGAACATTTTCATGTGTTTATATATGGCAAGCACTTTACCTTGATCACGGATCATCAGGCGCTGCTCACCATCTACGGCAATCCCAAATCCAAGATGCCCCCGAGAATTGAGAGATGGGGTCTCCGACTTCAGGAGTACTCTTTCACAATTATTCATAAACCGGGGAAGGCGGAGAACCCGGCTGACTACATGTCCCGTCATCCTCAGCCATCTTCAGAATCGAGCCCATCGATTGCCGAAGAATATATTCACTTTGTGGCTGCCCGAGCACTGCCACCGGCCATTCCCATGGATGTCATTCGGGAGGCCACCGCCCAGGACACCATCCTGCAAATAGTGTTACACCGGATCCGAACTAATAAATGGAGACACAACACGCAAGAAGAAGACACAGATTCGACAATCCGGAAAGAGATTCAGGCATTCCGGCACGTCTGAGATGAACTATCGGTCACCACGGATGGAGTAATTTTAAGAGGTCAACGACTCGTCATCCCCAGTCAACTACGGCAGGGAGTCATCGACCTGGCCCATGAAGGCCATAGAGGAGTGGTGTCCACAAAGCGAGCTCTACGGGAACGCGTCTGGTTCCCCTTCCTGGATCAGATGGTAGAAGCCACGCTAAGGGACTGCCACCTCTGTCAGCTGACCAGCCAAAGCAATCCACCGGCACCGCTACAGATGACCACCTTACCCAGTGGAGTATGGCAAGAAATTGCCATGGACTTTTATGGGCCACTGCAGTCTGGCAAATACGTGGTTGCCATAATCGATGAATACTCACGATTTCCGATTGCACAAATCATATCATCTACTAGCGCCTCTTGCACTCTCAAAGTGCTAGACGAAGTATTTGCAACATGGGGTGTCCCCAGAGAAGTCAAAACGGACAATGGTCCCCCATTCAATGGACACGAATTCAGTGCCTTTGCGAAGCACATGGACTTCAAACACCGAAAGGTCATGCCACTCTGGCCCCAAGCAAATGGCACCATTGAGAGATTTATGGCCACGATTAAAAAGACATTTCAGCAAGCGTCCGCTGAGAAGAAAGAACTACAGGCAGCCCTGACTGAAGTCCTCAGAGCGTACCGGACAACACCACACTCAACCACCGGACAATGCCCTGCAACCCTCATGCTAGGGCGACCAATGAGAAATCGCATCCCGACATGGGAGGGTGCCTTGCAAGCAGTATCACCAAACCTCATCCATCAGGAAATGGTAGTGACGGATAAGCACAACAAGGACAAAATGAAATCGTATGCTGATGCAAAGAGAAGAGCGAGGTCTCCGTCCTTGCATGTCTTCGTCAAACAAGAGCAGAGGAAAAGACTGATTCCCGCTTCCGTGATGAGCCACTGGTAGTTACCCAACAGAAGGGCACTATGCTGACCGCGGAATCTGAGCAGCGCAGAATCACCAGAAATGTCTCCCATTTCAAGAGGTGTCCGCGAGACCCGAACGGACCAGGGATAGGCACGACTCTCATGCCTGCAAGTGAAGAACATGACCCTATTGACACTGGAGACAGAGGTCAGCAAAGTGAGCCAGTGACGAGTGTACTCACCGGGAACATGTCACTGCGGCCACGTCGTGAAATCCGGCCACCCAAGAGACTCATTGTAGAGATGGACTAAAGCACTGTTGCTCGTTTGTTTTATTAAGAAAATGGGAGATGTAATAGAGTTAGCAGTCTAGTAGCTGGAGAGGGCGGAGCCGGAGAGTCGAGGGAAGAGGAGGAGTCCCGACAGGATAGGGGGCAGTTAGTGTAGGGACAAGGCAGAGATAAGAGGCTGATAAATAAAGCTCCTGTAAACCACACGAAGTGTCCGTGGTTCTTTGTAGCAAGATGCTACACCTTAGTCCTCTGAATCCCTGTGAATTTTGAGGGGTCAGCATCTCTCTCCCTCAAGAATGTCTCGTAGTGATGTAGATTCCAGAAGAAGAAGAATTCTCCCAGTCCACCTTCATGTGAAAGACCATGCCTTCCACAGATTCTTCTGTCATCTTCAGGATCAGGCTGCATTCTGATTTCCAGGAAGTGAACAGCCTCGTTTAAATTAGTTAACCAGCAGTGGGATGTGATACCTCTAGAACCATTCACCATAATGTTTTCATTCAGCCTGCCTCCCTAGTTTTCAGCACACATTTTGCTTGATGGTCAAAGCTATCTCAGAAAGCACTATTTTCAAAATGGTGAAAGAGGGCCTCCAGTCTGTTTAGAGTTCTGGGCTCCATGTACCCACCCAGGACCTATTCTAATTGGTGCCCTCTCTCAGCAGTTTGAAAAGAAAACACATACTGATTGCGCTTGAACGCCCTCTGCATTGCACCTCTCTTGGTGCAGGAAGTGAATATCGCTCGAACAGTCCAGCCCGAACTGCCAAGCCATGTCTTCCCTGGACTGGAAACAAGCATCCTGGGACCGGTTTCTGGCTAATCAGCCATCATCAGCCAGGCTAGCTTGAATCCAGTGGAAAAGTGAGCAAGGGACCCACGTCTGGGCATACCTGCCAACTTAGGGCGAACAAAGCAAAATCAAAGAGGATGATGGAAGGAGTGTTGAACGTTGCAAGCACTCACCCCCAGTCAACTGATCTGGGTTTAATCCATCATCATTCTTTAGCTCACTCTCGGATTCTGGCTAATCAGCCGTTATCAGCCAGGCTAGCTTGAATCCAGTTGGTTGTTAATTATTATTAATTAATTAATTGGTAATTAATTATAGTTATTTTGTAATTTTTTGAGGAGCAGGTTGTGGGGTTTATAGGGGTTAAGGGTGGGAAGTAATTTATTTTTTATTAATTAATAATTATTTGTTAATTATTGCTAAGTAATTAATTAATGTTTAAATATGAATTTTAGATGTGAGTTGTGGGGTTTATAGTGGTAAAGGGGGGAAGTAATTTATTTTTAATTAATTATTAAGTAGTTATTAATTGCAATTAATTTATTATTTTAAAATTGATTATGGAAATTGTGTAATGGTTTTTAAGTGTGGGTTGTGGAGTTTATAGGGCTAGAAGGTGGAAAGTAATTTATGTTTAATTAGTTAATAATTAGTTGATTATTGATATTGATTTATCATTTGATAATTATTTAGGGTAATTGTTTATTTGTTTGTGTGTGTGAGTTTTGGTTTTATAGGGATAACGTTTGGGGAGTATATTCATTTTTATCCATTTTAATTTGTTTTCAATTAACAATATTTCTTTATGTTAATTATGGAGGTACATTTTTTTTAAATTTAGATGTGTGTTGTGAATTGTGCGGTGTTATAGGGTGGGAAATAAAAAAGATTAAATTTATGTAATAATTGATGTTTTTGTTTATAAATAATTTCTAATTAAAAATAGTTATTTGTTTGTAAATTATTTTTAGATTTATTTAATATAATTTTTCTAGGTATTTGTCATATCTATTTAACATTATAATATGTTCCTATTTTTTAGATTTTTAAAAATATTTTTAAATATTTTTCATTTTTTTATAAATATTTTGTGTTGGTGATATTTTGTTTATTTTACATTTTTAACTGACTGGAGTGGTAATAGTAATTTTTACCCCTCTGCTATCCAACACTTTCCCTACTATTGCACTCACTGCAGTGGGAATAGTAATTTTACCCCTCAGCTATCCAACATTTTCCCTACTGTTGTACTTACTGGAGTGGGAATAGTAATTTTTACCCCTCTGCTATCCAACACTTTACCTTTTGTTGCACTCACTGAAGTGAAAAATTAAAATTTAAAGACTTTTAAATAGTTTAATGTTTTAATTTATAAAAAATTTTTATTAGATTTTATGATATTGGTGTATGTATATCTATATATGTATTTTTGTGTAAATTTTCATATATACAATTATAAAATAAATTGCAATTAATAGTTTATTTGTTTAAAAGTAAATATATATATATAACATTTTATACATGTTTGAATTTTTTAAATTACATTTATTTGGTATGTTTGTTAAAATGTATATTAATCTAATTAATTTTTTTAGTACATTTTCATATTTAATATATTTAATATTTTTTATACATATTTTAAAATCGATATTTTGTACAACTATATTTTTTACATCAATATCTTTTTTCTCAAAAGTTTTGTACTTACCATTATAAATATAGGATGTTGATATTTTCGACATTGATATTTATAACTCAATATTTGTGTATGGGGATATTTTGGGGGTCGATATTCTATCAGTGAACCAACACATTCCAAACAGCCTCTTTCCCCTTCTCTCCCAGCAGCACTCTTATTTTTTTCAGCGGAGACCTATAATGACCGTAATTCAAATAGTTTGCGACTATAGCTCTGATCTTGGGGGAAGGTTAACTACACACCCTGCTGGTGGTTCTTGAACTGCATTTACATGCCCATCAACAGAGTTCAAAGAGAGCAAACGGACAACCCTTTTTCTGTCATTGACATTACAAATCTAAGTGCCCCAATTGATTATAATTGCACTATGCAGAAAAATGACTCAAAAATGGACTCCCTCCCTGGTCCCTAGACACAGAAATGTGCTGGTTAAAACAGATGTCCAGCTTTCTCATTGAAAACTGGAAAATCAGCCCATGCAGTAAAGCACTTTGAGAGCTGTTACTTCTGAAAGATGCAAATGCAATAAACCTTTGAGATTTCACTTCTGAACATTATGCACACGGGTCTTCAGAGGTTCAAGACATACTGTGCAGGTGATATACCTACTGTTATAGAAAGGCTCAAACTTGATTTGTCTGAAATGGTTTTTCAGCCTGATTTGTAGGGAAACAGACACCACTACCGGACCTGCTGCTTTGTTTTTAAAATATCACGTGTAGGTGGTGTATAGCGTCTCTGAGCCCACTTTTTCCACTATAAGTCCAATACTCAAGTTATTTTTTGCAAATTACACACCATGTTTTAAGGGTCTACCATATTCAGGGAGAGGTGTTATGTATGCTCTTAGGAACAAAAGTGCCAGCAAGCTGGATTCATAAATTCAAAAAACAAATTCAGGGAGATCATACAAAAAAGACAGATTCCTACAGCGGTGAACGCCCACAAATTTGCAAATTTGTGGGAATTCCCAAATACTTTCCAGACAGTTTCCTAACCTGTCCAAGGCAGGAACAACTTCATTTTCATGGTTCAAATTAAAGGGAATGCTACAAAAAACTGCTTGCTGCTTCTGGTTATACATTTCACATTGGTGAACATGTTTTCACAATGGAGAAATTAAGTTATTCACTGCACACCCACAGCAGGGCCCCAGTTTTCCACCCCAGACAATTTCAAAAGTTTACATTCTATCAAATTGTATGAAGATGACTCTTAAGGGCTCATTTATGATGGTGGGCGGACATCAGTCTGCCCGCCATCATAACGGTGATGGGATCACCCGCCAGATGTGCAGTGGTCCCACCAGCCCAATTAGGATACGCCCGCCATACTGACGGCCGCATCCTGGCCTTTTACCATTGCGCACGGTGCTGCTGGCTGCAACGCCGTCCACAATGGGAAAAGAGCATGCACGGCATTTCCCTACACCACGTGGTAGGCACCACGTGGTGCCTGCCACTTGGTGCAGGGAACGGCAGGGGGGTACCATGGGTACCATGGGTACCATGAAAGCCAATCCCCACCAGCCTTTCCATGGCGGCATCGCCGCCATGGAAAGGCCTATACTCACCCATATCCTAATATGGCCGGTGGTGTCTAGCAGGCATATTAGTGACCAAGCTCTGCCTGGCAGGCAATCTTGACGATTGCCACCGGCGGAAAAGCGGCGGACGGACTTTGCGTTTGCCGCGATACCCCCCACCATCCTAATATGGCAGTGGGTATTTCTCATTACGATGGCGTAACGATCGTTACGCCATCGTAATGAGCGCTATAGTTCTAACTGCAATACTTTCTCATGAGAACTGTTTAGCTCTGTCCACACTACAAAAAGTATTATCTATCTTTGTACACTTTTTATATAGAGCGGAAGATGCTAGAAAGTAGTGCCACCAGTGGCGGCTCCTCCGCTAAGGGAGGAAGGTTGTCTCCCCACTGCTTTGAAGCAGTGCAAGAAAGGAAAAATAAAATTATTATAACACAATGTTATTATCATTTTATTTTGTCCCTCTGCTGCAGGTTTGCATGACGGGGTGAGGCTGATCTGCCCGCAGGGCAGGGGAGGAGTGGTAGCACCCTCCTAAGTGCGCAATGAATGCTTGGTTGGCTGTCTCAGGCCGACCAAACAGTCATTGCGCACTTCGCATGTTCTCTATGCATGCGGCATTACAGTCCACGAGTGGAACATGCCCAGGCCCCCAGTCCCTGGCTGAGCACCGAACTGCGCTGCTCAGACCACTCACAATGCTATATTGCGGCACTGTGGCTGATCAGGGGAGCCTGACTGCCTGGGTCCTGTTCCGAGGAGAGACGACGGAGAGACCTGGTGGTAAGGTAAGTTTTAAAAAAAATTAAATAATCCCCTTACCCCCCTTGCCTGTGCTCGCCATCCCCAATCCGTGCCAGCCGCTACTGAGTGCCACTCAGAGGAACACAAATAAGAGTACTCAGTAGGGGTGTGAGAATTTCACATAATTATGCAGAATTTCATCAAAATTGCATATAATTATATGGAATGCAAATCTCCTAAATAGGGCTACAGTTTAACGAGAAATGGGTTCTTGTGTATATTTTTGACGCAAGAATGTATTTTGTGCTACATATAAGTGCACTGCGAACAGCTGCATGGGCTTTGGTGTCATGTGCTTTTGTGCTAAATTTTTACAGCGACTGGCAAGTTAATTGTAAATTTAGTACAGCAGATGGTGCGCAATTATATGAAGTGGCATGATTACATAATTTCACGTAGTGGACAGAACAAAAAAAGGAATGGCCCACTGATAAACCAGTAGATGAAGAGAACTGGTTGTATGTCCTTTTTTGCCCAGCTGTTAGCTGAGAGAATTTTTATGCCATTTTTTTAAATGGAAGATTGATTTTGAGTTGTGACACAATGTACTGGATGAAAGTTTTATTATGAGGAGCACTGACAGCCAAATTAAGTTTCAGTTTCTCTTCTTGAACCCAAGACAAAATCTTGAAGTTTAAAGGACTAACCCAGTACTTGGGATTTGGGCAACACTGTTCCTCATACGTCAAACCAATGCTCTAAAACAGACACTAAATACGAAATAGTAGGCATGTTTTTATTCAGAGAAAAGACTTGAGTAAATGTTTGTTTATTTAAAATTGTTATTGTGGATTAATTAGAGCGACTGTAATGCCCTTTACCCGAATTCTCACCAAAACCAAATGTAGATATTTCGAGACCTAGATGAATCAAAGTCTCTTCAATAGTCCTAACGCTTCGGGGCGTGGCCTGACCACCGATCGCAATGGACGTGCGGAGCTAAAGCTCCGTCGGAACCCCTGTCCATTAGAGCCACATCGGGATAAATGGCTGCTCCCCCATGTAATAAGGGGAGAACTAATAAACATCCCGGACAACGCCCCCTAAACTTGCTGATGCATGAGGGGCATGATTAAGCAACAATCGGTGAATGAGACCGCTGGCCGATCCCTGCCCTTGATGAGGCAAGGCCTCGGTGCCGGACCACAGAGGAGATGCAGTTTTGCAGCGTCTGGGTATAGAGTGATGCTTAAGGAGTCGGAGGTACTGACCTGTAATGTCTCTCCTTTTTAGGTCTCGCCTACGCAGCGCGCATGCGCTGCATAGGATAGAGACCTGTAGCCATCGATTACCTTTTTCAGGCTAAAATGTGCACGCGTTCCATTGCCTTCAATAGCAACGCATGCACGTGTGGTGATTCCCTTGCGGGAGCGAGCGCCGCCATATGGTAGCCTGCCTCGCTTGTTTTTTTTTTTTTTACTTTGAGCGCGAGGCTAGCTTCTCACCCTGCCCTAAATTCTGCACACATGCAGCGGGCTTTGCGCACAAGAATGCTTCTATTGGAACTGAATATTTACGGAACTGTGGCAAATGACTTGTTTGCAATTAGCGTCTTCCCCATTGATAGCATTACTAGGCTGAGTCGCTGGTGTTCCCAAAACTATGCGTAGATTTGTAGCAATGGCGCTGCTTTCTTGCAAAGAGAGATAGCTTTGCTTTGGGGCAATAAGAGAAGGCCTACAGTGGAGAAATGGATAAGGAGCATGATCTACTGTGACACTACTGTTGAGTTATTTGCAGAGATGCAACCCCCCACAGGACAAAAATAGCTGTGAAATGGTTTGTTTTAATGAGTGTTTTTTAGTTGGTAATGATGGTAATGTCACTCATGGACCATGGACGTGGTGGAAGAGGTGCCTGCTGAAAAAGTCTACTCTTGGGATCTCAGTTCACCCAACTGGAAGCAAATTACAATTTGTGTCTGAAATCAGATTGGATGAACGGAATGTTATAAAAAAGAAACCTTGGGGCATATTATCAAGAAACGGCATTAAAATTATCGCCGCCTTAGCGGCAGAAAACTGCAGCTAAAGCGGCGATAATGGGCTTGATAATATGCCCTTGTGAATTCCCATAGAAGCCCATGTTCTGGTGTGAACATGGGCTTCTATTGGAATTCTCTGCGGCATATTATCAAGCCCATTATCGCCGCTTTAGCGGTAGTTTTCTGCCGCTAAAGCGGCGATAATTTTAACGCCGTGCTTGATAATATGCCCCCTTGAGTGTAAGAAAAAGCCCACAATTCACGGAGCTCCTGGAGGATTCAGTGATGAAGAACAGATGCTAGATGCAAGATCGTCTGAGATTATTACAATATTTCCTACTTATTTTGAGAATGTTAGAAGTTCTCCAAACGAACACTCCTGCACAAGAGTCACTCAATTGCTCTCAGAGGGCTTGATCACAAAAGTGTCTACACTGTGATCTGCAGATATTTCAATGTCCAATTGGAAACTCACATTTTCTTCTCACAAAATATTTATTTACACTTGCATCAGGATTTTCTCTTACAGGAAAGCAGTATCCATTCCAGGACAGAGAGGCTCGCACAGGCTGGAGAAATGTATGAGTTTGCAGTAATTTGCAAGCGTTTTAGCACATTCTCACCCTTGTTACAGTCAGATACTTACTTACCCGTAGATTTGTATCCAAGATATAAATGGGGAGGAAACACCCTCAAACATTGGGGGAGTGTAGGGGGAAAATGTTCTCTGTGTGGGGCAGAAAAAAAGATAGCAAGTGCAATTGCCCTATGCAACACACTTACACATTCAAACATTTACAATTGCTATATTTAAACAGTCAAACAGACTTCCACATGGAACTAACCTGTACATTACAAAAGAATGATCGAAATACAGTTCATTTAAGGTATCCTGGTATCCTCCGTGAATTTAGACAAAAGTCTGCATTTACTCCAAATGTAGGCATACCTCTGTATAACTGAATATCTGACTAAAGCAACCAAAGGGCACAATTCTGCACTGTGCATCCCACCTTTAACATTCTGCCACCTTAGTACCTCTTCTGTGTGCTTTGCAGCTATGACAGGGCCTTTTACATGCACTTCTGCTGGTTTGTATCTGTGAGTTATGAGGTTGAGCAGGCCCAGCCCTTCTTTCCTCATACCAGAGTGATAAGAGGTACTTACTACAGCTTCTAGACACTCTAATGATTAGGCAAACTGATACAAATACTCCTGGTAATCCATAAATGGGTTTGTACATGGTCTATGGGAATTTACACCAGAGCGTGAAAATGTCCAATTAATTCAGTTCAGAAAAAAGTTGTATTGAGATTGCCTTTTTATTCTGCTGTTAGCATATACCACTATTTTCCAGTCAGTATTTGCCAGGTCTGGAAAAACATCAGCCCCTGCTTGCCATTGGCTGTAGAATCTGTGTAGCCACTGGGCGACTGCTTCTAATTGGCTTGAGATGCTGCACCTCCAGCAGGAAATGCAGAACGAGCCGGTTTGACTGTAAGTAGTACTACAAAGTGCTGAAGTAAAACATGTTGTAAGTGAATTGTCTGTGTCTCAGCTGAGACGTGCACTAGGAGACCGGCTGCTGGCAGTGTGACTGGTGCTTTCAGAATGACTCACTAACTCAGTCATATGCCGCTTGTCCGCGAGCGCCTTTAGACAGGGTGCAGAGAGGGAAGGCAAGGCACGTGCTTTATCTGCTTGCATAGTTCTGCTGTGCATTGTAAAACAAGGCCACAAGGGTTAGACGTCACGTTGCACTTGTGAGAGAAGTAGAAACCCCATATGTCCCTCTGCATTATAGGTGGGAGACTTGAATAGGCATAACCAAAACGTGCTGTAATCTGCAAGGCACAAGTTCGAATCCCTACAGGGCAGATTCTGCCTTCCATGATTAGCAAGTCGCATACTATCAGAGTGGGTAATAGTTACCCCTGGTGCTCACAGTACTTAGAAACAGCAGAAGTGTGTCAAGAAGCGGTATGTTTAAAGCAAGTTATTGTTATAGCGTGAACCATCTACTGCCACATCTGCCCCTGTACAAGACAAATGAATGTATCTTCGAATCCGCAATGGAAAGGTCAGAAGTAAGGCAAACACTTCTTATTGAAAAGGGATTAGTCCTGAGGTGTTTTTTAGGGTTAGATATGTTTACCCCTATGAGACTGTGAAATAATCATCTCTTTAGAGCATCTGCCTAAAGGCTATTTAACACATAGGATACCTCATACCCCCAGGAAAGGGTTAATGGAGTCTGTGCTTGTGAGAGGAAGCTATAAGAGGCCAGGATGCCATGAAATCATTGTGCAAAAGATTGAAGTGGATCCATTTTCCAATAGCACTATTGATTAGAAGTATTATCCTGGATATTTTGGGGCCGGATCCTTGCTTCTAAGCGCTTTTTTTCTGCAAAATAATTATTCATATAGGTTTCGCACTTGAGCTGCACCAGTATGTTGCCTTGCTGCCATGTTGATCACTAGGCCACTGCAACCACAGAGTCCGCTGGCCTAACCCTCTGTCTTTGGTGTGAAGCATTGATGGTTCTTTGCAAACTATTTTACTATGGGTGCTAGAAGAGATGGTGTTAATAAAATAGTATTCCTGTGCTTCCATGCAAGAGAAAACCATGTATGCCAGTGTTGGGATTTTATTTAAGGCCTGACTTTACAGCACATCTGTCGCCAGATAATTATGTGAGCACCACTAGAGAGGAGCTTTGGGTCCCCCCACATGAAGGGAGTCAGGAGTACATGGTTTGATTGGGCAGACATTGTGTGTTACACACAAAAGTGCTTGCCCTCCACTGCAGTTGAAATCATTTTATATTTCTCCAGCTGCCTAAGCTTGAAAATTCAGGGGTACCCACATGGCATTGGAATGCTAATTAAAGTGCCTTAGACAACTAGATAATTTGTGATGTTTTACTCTGGCAGCAGCACAAAAGGGAGGAGGGCAGTCATTAACCTACATGGATTTTTAGGTCTAGCTTGAAAGTGCAACTGTCATATGACCTTTTAACCTATTTGCATGCTATTTATTTGTAATCCTTTACATTACCATGCAACAGTCCCTTAAACCCAGGCCTATTGGCATTGCCAATGCCTGTTACCAATGTGTGTTACAATGACTACATAGAGACGTAATACTGCCAAAGAATGTGTAAAATGATGCCTTATAATTTGCTGTTCCTTGCCTTCTATTTTCGTCAACCCAGCCACATAATTTGATCCTCAGTGCCTCATAATTACAGCGGGCATGCAGACTATAGAATAGTCCATATTGCAGTCATCTAAATGAGACAGGGAGATGATTAGGGCCTTTTGCAATTTATGTTGATAGTTTATTTGCGTTCAGGGATGTATCCTATGGAGCATCAGAAGCTACCAATGACACAGGAAAGGGTGAACTAAATTTATTTTGGAAGCTTCATTGAGCAGAAATACCTTGATGACAGTCAATAATGCTTTTCATTAAACAAATGAGAGGCACACAATTTATGTCACAATTTATCTTTTACATATCAATCAATCATAACCCATTACAAAGTCTAGTCCTCTTAATTAATGCAGGACTGTAGTCACAAATATTCATCTCAAATCCCTCAAGATCTTCCAAAGGAAACAGCTTGAATCCTCTTGAGTGGGAAAGAGTTATTTATTGTTCATTGTTGTGTCTTCTTAACATAGAAAAGCTCAGCCCAGCGAGCATGTTTTGCCCCTCACTGGGACTTCATCAGGGCTGAAAAAACATATGTATACCCAAAGTAACAATTAAAATTATATACAATTACATCTGTGTGTGTTGATAAAGTTATGGAGGTTTATGCATGTATGATGTTGTTATACTGGACGCATTTGGGATTAAATTAATCTTTACTGGAGGGAGGGAAGATTAGATAGTAAAATAATCATTTTAGTATGTCTAAGACGGCTTTTATGTTCAGGAGTTGTGTCGGGCCAGAATTGGGTCAAGGACTGTTAGATAGTAATGTAGAATGTGTATGGACGACCTGCTTTCATTTGTAATGTGGTCTGGTACCATAACATGATGGGATGTGTTTCGTAGTTTTGGGGTAAAAATATAGTATGTCATAGACTAGTGCATTATTTTGCATATAAATATTCTTTTACAGAATTAAGAGAAAATAATCGTTGGTGCAAGAGGAATCGTATTGTTGATTTTGTGACGGAATCAATGGGTGAAAACATACACACTTTTCATTTCACCAACTTATGTAACAATAGTGTCCTGTGCTCTTCCATAATTCTACAAATGGGAATGCCCATGCTTCATGCTCAGACACTGCTAACGTTTAGAAAGTAGGCATTCTCTTTGGCTATAGGTAGCACCACAGCACATGCCTACCTCAGGTGCCACATGTTCTGTTGTTGTTGTTGCCTTCTAAGTCTGTGGGCAGGTGACTCGCTGAAATTTCTCAGGACATACCTCCTCTGCCGACAGACAGTCTCCTGATTTTCACCCATCTGACCGCTGCATGGCAGGCTCAGGGTCAGATACCAAATAGTGACTTATGAGGGCTATGAAGACACAACCAACTTCAAGCTAGGGCTGCATAGGTGTTTTGTTATCATAATGTATAGCACAAAGCAGCGGGGAAGCAATGCGACTCTGCAAAGAAATATAAGGAACAATTTGAGGTTGTCTACTTATTTGGGAAAGCAACACGGTTTGTACTGTGCTGCCAAGGGAGCAGGGAAACCTTTATCAGTGGTAGGTAAGCTACAGGAGTGACCAGACACCAGACAAACCCGCCAAATCTTTCATTTGAAAATTCCTGTTGTTGCTAGACATTTTAAAGCTTCACACCGTTGGTGGCAGTGGACATCAATGTTTACCATATGTTCATACATGAAATGTATCATTTCTTAAAATAGCACCCCATATCTTCTATTTTGAGTCTCTAGTACCAATGGGTCTCATAAATACAGACCATGGAAAAAGTTGAACTTGAAACACCTACTGAAGGCACTGTCCTTGTTTGGCTCTGAACATAGGTCACACATCCTTGTAGCCATTCCATTCTCCACAGGGGGGAAAGGAGGGATTTTCTTGATAGTGAAAAAAATCTAACATAGGTATGCCCAATATTTGACCACACAACACAATTTTGTCAACTGAGTCCGCTTTTTAATGGCCATCAATGCTGTGAATCTGAAATGGATGAGATTTGTTCTTTCCTGTGTTAACAACTCAGCAGCCATGTTCGGGAAGAGCTGCAAGCATAATATACACTAGTTGAAAGGGTCCATATAGACACTATTATCTCAGTCTCACCACCAGCCTCTGACTGCCAAGATATCTGTGAATATTTTAGGAAGGTAAGGGATTTGCACCTCAGCCATTGAGGTTGAATTTAAGTCAATTTGTCTAAAATATGTGGTCAAGGGCAGACACAAGAAGAAGGTTGGCTGGTATATCAAAAAGAATTTGCTCAACATTCTCATGGAAATAGTATCTGAAGATGGAAGAATAAATGTATGCAGCAAGAAGTCAGTGGTAAAGGTTAAAATAGGTGTTACAGGAATTCTAAGGAAATTTGAGTGAAATTAATTGTAACAAAATTGAAAAAAGATGGAAACGGAGGAAGAAAATTGACCTTAAATGAGTTGTACAAAAAAATTGTAACCGATGCCCCTACTGCCAGCCTGATTGACTTCTAGATGCTATAAAACCACCTCATGTTCAGCATATCAAAAATAAGATATTTGCATGTTACAAGCAGAGCAACTATCACCATTCGACCATTTGGCGCAGGAACTCGGTCTAGCAATCCCCCACTCAACAGACATGAAGAAGGGAAAATACATTTTCATACAAAGGACCTGATCTACGGTTTAGCGGTATTTTCTCTGTCCATCAAGGTGGCGGAGGACCTTACTAGGCCTGGGCATATGTTCGATTACGTCACAGTAATCTGAGAAATGTCAGTAATTCAGCGTTACTCTTTCGTGTGGAATTACCCATAATTATGTGATTACTCACGCTCGCCTAGTTACTAATTTGGGGAAAAAATCCTACCATGAGAGCACATATAGCAAGGAGTCACTCGGGCACAGTATTCGGGTTCTGCTTAGCACTGTTTCTTAGTACAAAATGCACCCTCGCATTTAATTTGGCATGAGGGTACATTTTGCGCTAAGAAAATAGTGCTAAATGCCAGTCGCACATTGGGGAAAAATCCTACCCCAAGAGCACATTTAGTGAGCCCGAGCCTCTGCTCACACCTGCTATTCATGTTCTGTTGCATTCAGCGTTATATCTTAGTGCATAATGCATCATTTTGTCCATTTTGGAAACGAGAAGGCATTTTTGTGCTAAGAAATAGCACTTAACAGATTTCCTCTTCTTGCATAATTCAGGCATAATCTTGCGACATTCTTAGGTAATTCTGTGTGATTAAACTACATGTAAGTATGTAAGTTGCACCCACCCCTAGACATTACATCCACTGCCCTCATGGACAGAGGTCCACCATATTTAGAGATCACCCCCAGCCCAGTGGTAATCTCTGTACCATTAGAGGGAGTTCCATTACTGCACCTCCGTTCATGGTATTAAAGGGCCATCCACCAAAGTTTTTGATTTTCAAAATCAAACTCCAAAAATGGAAAATGACCCTGTCACCCACAAACTTGCTTTACCTGGGTGTGGTGGAAATTATTTTAATTTTTCAATTTGTGAGAGTAAAAAAGAACATCAGATCATAAGCCTTAATTAGGGCTGGTGGTGTGATGCCCTTGCTTAAATGTCCAGCACTCGGTCAGGTCTCAGAGTAAGCTTTACATCAATTAAACCAATAAGGGCTCAACCGATGGATAGCTGAGTGTCCACCCAATTTACAATAGGGCAGACGGACGGACAGTTTAGGGTACAGGGTACTCTGTCACAAACTTGACAGAGGACCTTGTCTATCAAACTGTAAATCCAGCCCAAAGTTGTTACATGATGCAATGATTGCGACAAGTTTTCCCATACCTAAGCTTTCCTCAAATAGTTCGATCAATCATTGTCTTAATGCTTTTTCATCCTCAACTATACTTCAACTATGTCATCAAAATAAACCCTGTAGACCCTTCATTTCATACTTCTCAAATTGGAAAGAATTCAGAGCACAGCTCCAAACAGCTCTTTAATTCACCCAACCAGACTCGCATCCTACAGCACTCATCTCCACACAATGGCTGCTTGCGACTAGACATACAGCCTTCAAACCACTATACATCAAATATTGAATAATAGGTGGAATTGGGCCACTCTTTCTTCATAGCAAACTCTGTACCTATCGAGAAGCAAGACTATTACGGTATACATTGGCCTCTTTTTTGATTATTCCTCCCTTCAAAAGGTTCAGAGTTATCCTCTGAAACTCGATGTCTGTAAGAGTCAGAACTAGCACACACACAGCGCATAATTTGACGCTGTGGTTGTAAGTGAGACTTACTTTTTTTGAGGCCCAGGACTTATTTTTAATCATTAAACTTAGACGTAGAACAAGAAAGAGAAAAACTCAAAGAGGGAAAATGGAGCAAGGAAAGATGGAAAAACAGTGGTAATTGGTTAAAGCAGCGATTAAACAGAACCTACAAGAGTGCTGTGTAGGGGCAGCGTATTGGTATGAGATAAAATAACCAGAGACCCTTGCGGACTTGTTAGGGTTATACAATGCAAACTCTACAAAACAATAAAATAGTCCCCAAAATGAAATATGTCTATTCGTTAAACTGTTCCATACTTCTACTCTGTCCATAAAAATCGAGGCGATCTGAAGCTCAAAATTCCAGGGTTTACCACATTTATTCTATAAAACTTCCTTTACTATTTATCTGTATCTTTTGATGTCTAATCACGACAACAAATAGGTATGTGTAGCAAATAAATACTTGCTAGTATGTACAATATACAAATGCCATGGACCATAGACTTTACTGTGGTAATGAATCATTTGGAGACACAATGTTTGGACAGGGTTATGTAAAATGAATGTCTACTTTCCAGAAGTATTAAATCACACGCATTAGTTTGTTCTTAATGCTTGTAAGTGTAAAGGTTATCTAAGGGTCAGATACAATTCTCAGACATGCTTTTTTACTGAAAGAAGCAAGGCAAGTAAACATGAAAGCAGACACTGCATCATTCGTGTCCTCAAGTCTGATGTAACGCTTGACAGCTCAAAGCAAAACAAGCTTATCAGAAAAACAAGTGGCTGACTGACTCCTGTGACCATGCATCATCTGTGCGTGCGACAAGACGCCTGCCGGTGCCCGAAGGGTGGGTAGGCTGGTAGGAAACAGGAAGTCACAGGTCCAACGTGGCGCGTGATCCAATAGCGAGATAGCTCAGCATTTCGAAATACAGGAAGGGCGTTCGGCGTTCAAAGTTTGCATACATTTCTCACAGCACGTCAAGTTTTTTTTTTTCAATTTTTCATCTGTTCAGGTTTTTGGCAAAGCTAGATGTTCAGATTAGTGAAAGTTATAAATAATAAACAATACGGTATTATGCAGTTAGTAATTTTGAACCAGATTAAAATTCAAGACACCCATTTGATAGAGGAGTTGTACGTTTTGACACAGTGGCCAGAGAGGGAAATGTCTCTCTCCCTATGGATATTAACGAAAACACAAGCGCTCGTCTCATTGAAGATGTGTTTTTAGTCTGCATTTTAAGACTTTGACATCGTTTTATTTAACTTGTGATAATTAAACAATATAACTTGGATTTTAGTACTAGTTTGCTTCCCACCGAAGGATTTCAGCGCCTTATCTGGGATCACAATACAATAATTGTGTACATTGACAGAAGGTGGTCATGTCTTTTTGGCCTTTGGCACTTGAGTCTCACTGGTAATGAGGCAGAACAGTCGAAGGCAGGGTTCTCCAAAGTCGGTCCAGGAGGGCCGGACCCATGCCAGATTTTAAGCATATCCACATTTAGATAAATGTAGTAATCTTAAAAATCTGGCATGGATCCGACCCGCCAGAACCAAACTCGGAGAACCCTGGTCTAAGGCATACTCCAGGAGGCAATGAAGTAATAGCACTCAGAATTCAGTTAACCCAGAAACACTCCATAATTAGTAAATATCTGCTCAGTGATGTACTCGATAAAAAGGAAAGCACTTTATTAAACATAAGATATAATACTATATTTGAAATGATGAATAACATCAAAAACCAGAACACTCAAGCTCCTTTCTGGACAGAAAATGATGTCAAACACTATTATCACCTTTAAGTGCTGAGCGATTTAGCCCGATTTAAGATGAGGGCCAATGAACAATGTTATCTAATGCAGGGCGTTCATGAAGCTCTAGTCCGTCACCTCGTACACCGTCATGGTCCTTTAAGAAAAGACTGTAGTAACAGCAGCAGAAAGTCAGTCTTTAAAGATGCTCTTCAAAAGCTATACTTCAAAGTCAAATAGAACTTTCTGTTTGCCCAGCAGTGATTTCAGTTTAGGTTACTGGTATTTGCTCCTTTGTGAGGTGTTTGATGCATCACCATGAAACCTCTCTGGATTATCCATGGATCCCCTATCAAGGGACCTAGTGCCCCCCCCCCCACCCCCATTCCTTCACAATCAGTCACTCTCAGAGTTTCAGAGGCAGTGTTCAGTGTCCATTGTCTGCACATTTCACTGGAGTCCTCCTGGCCCACTGTTTAGCCATTGGGGGTGGCAATTGGTTCTGGTGACAGTACTCGAGAATGCCCAAGTTAAGGAACTAGATGGTTCAAGGACTTAAATATCTGGCACTGCAAGTCATTGTTAATAGCGTCCAGAGCCAGTGGGGCCTACAGGGTGAGGGGAAAGTTGTCTGACTACTGAAAATAGCAATGACAAAACTAGAGCCAATGTACTTTTTTGGGTGTGAACTGGGGCGCCACAAGTGATCATCTCTAGAACCACACACTCGAAAGATGTAATCAATTGTTTCAGACTCAGGACACCGTCCTTCTGCTGCCTCTCAAGTTCCCCAGGCCTGGGGATAAAGCTGAAGTACTGTTGGCTTAGGGACAAAGGACACTGAACATCAGATGAAGACTACCCTGAATCCTAGGCAATGCCAACAATGGCATGAAGTAGTTGACTGAAAGGTAACTCATACCCTGTAGCTGGCAGTCCCACAATAGTTCTTATAGTTTTTTTCAGTTCATCCCGTTTCTGTACCTCTTCATCAGAGGACACCAGGGCCGGACTGGGAACTTAAAACAGCCCTGGCAAAATTATAAATTCAGCCCCCTTGTGAGACATACTAGAACCAGAGCAACTCTTGCAAGTTGCTGCCGGGATCACGTAACGTGCACCACCATTCTGAAAGGGCTGGAACCAGCCTCCAAGTGTCAAATCCGGTCTCCTGGGACTGCAGCCTCCCCAAGGATTGCCCACGTGCCCGGCTGGCCAGGCCGGCCATGACCCTCACTACATGCAGTATTTAGGTTGTGGACTGTACAAGTTGTCAATCTGGTTTAGAATCACACTTCACCTCGCCCAACAAGGCTCAAATTAACTCTTATTTTGCTCTGCTGCTCACGTGATGCAAAGCACTCCACTACAAGGTCAATCTGCTTCCTCACACAAAGGGTTTATTGTGCAATGAAGCTGTTGTGAGCACACCACAAAACGGATTGGAGTTACCTAGCACAAGCAACTCCGCCTCCACAGACCTGTTGGCCACTTAGCTGCACGTGTATTCTAGTGACTAGCACAGCTGGGGGCGCTTAGAAAGAATCGTAACACCATTTACAATGGCTACAGCATGCATGCCAACATTTGGGCAACACTTACGAGGAAAATTGTGTAGCAGAAAGTGTGAAAATGGCATCTTGCTTCGGAAAATAATAATATTTTATTAAGTAGAAATCCAAAAAGTCGACAGAAGTCAGCATGTTATGCTGAAATGGAGTCGTCCTCTTTCTGTAAAGTGAGCGTGCGGCTTCTGTGTCGGATTTTATGTATTTAAAGCACAGAACGGCAGTAAGGGGCCCTGCATGAGTGTTCCGCACTGAAGCTGCTCACCATGGGCTGCCGGTGCTGCAGCATCTGCCCTGACCTCTGAGCCAAGGCCTCCGAGGGGGGTGCAGCCGAGTTGTTTAAAACGGCCGATTTTGTTACAGGGGGCCGATATTGCTGGCCCCCCGGTAACAAAAACGGCCCCCCAGTGAATCAAAACCGGCCCCACCCTGGCGGCCTACCGGGGAAATGCCTGGTGCCCGCTATGGCCAGTCCGGCCCTGGAGGACACACTGTCTGAAAGGTGCAATCCAACATCCTCTCCTTTTTATTAGTAGTCTCTTCTCACTCCTGGTGGTGACAGCAGCGCTTCCTTTTGAGTACTGGGCCCCAGTATTTTTCCAGTTTGTAAAAAGGTAGTCATAGAGTGCTAATTCTGAATCTCAGTCTTCTCAGCTACATATGTATGCAGCTATGTTTTGGATGTTGAAAAACTCTGGACCAATCTAATCATCAAAATACCAGCACTATTGATCAGAGCTCACCAATGAGCTCTCCTGCCATCTTTGAATTCTGGGAGTCTCTCCAGTCCTAATGGGCATGGTCACAGCATGATGAGCGCCTGCATGGATCAGAAACAACAGGGCGAGACATAAATTCTAGCTCGTGCCGCAGTGTATACTTAACTAGGTGTACCCTGCACAGACCACTCTCTCTCTCTCTTTGCCTGCTGTGCTTGCTACCATGAAGTTGAAGAGAGAAGCAGCATCTGTTGACCACTTGACCTTCGCAAACCAGCCTCCAATGGCTCCAGTCTCCTAGGGACATGCCAGGGGAATTAATGGCTGTTCTCTCTCTGCCTTGTTGCAAAATCGGTTGCTCCTATTCTCTTCCTAGGCAATTTCATATTGTATGTTATGGTTGCTGAATAATGCTACCCGGGCTTGGTATTTTATCTGTCGTAGGTGGACTACTTAAAACATGGGTATTCGTAAACATTTTCCCAAGGGTCTCAAACTTTGGTCTGTTATATGACCATGGGCCGCAACGATGCCAGCAGGGTGATGATTGTGGGGGATGGGGGATTCACTTTTGGTGCAAGATGGCTTTGAAAGTAAAGGTGTTCCTAAAGTTAAGTGGTACAGGACAACCTAGTCACTTCCTTTCTTAAACTTCAATTAACCTTTAAATAAATGCTTCCTTATGTTTAACATCTTTTTAATTTTAGTTCTGAATCGAGTGAACAGCAGCCTAGTGCTGCTGTTGATGAGGAGGCCGCATATAAAGGTCAGGAGGTCAGGATTTTCAGAATCACCGACTTATACTATTCTCAGGCTGCTTAACCATGTAAAGAGGACTTGGGCTTATGTTGCTCCTGGGTGGCCAATGCAAGAAGAACAATTGATGGACAGAATGCAGAACAATGTCATACATTCACCCCAGTACAGAGATCTGGGCCTAAATCCATAGTTTTTTTGCTCACCATGCCATTCCAGTTTGAATCCAGACATATGCAAATCAGTCTTGACCCTGTGCCCAATGGGAACAGTCCAGCCCAAAATGCTAGGCCAGGTCCTTCCTGGAATGGAAACAGGCAACCTAGAACCAGTTTCGGGGTTTCACCCCTCATCAGCCAGGATAGTTTGGCATGGAGAGCACGTGATCCACGTCTGGGCATTCCCGTCCCACTCGGGGTGACCAATGCGAAAAGAACAATTGATGGAAAGAATGCAGAACAATGTCATACATTCACCCCAGTACAGAGATCTGGGCCTAAATCCATTGTCTGGGTGGACTACATATAGAATTCTCTAGTTACTTTACAGTTCAATGAGGACTTGGGCTTCTGTCCCTTCTGGGTAGACTTTACAGTATAATGCCTTTCAACCACAGATTTACACCATTGGGGTACTTGCTGTATGATATAGACGTACCTAAATATGGTAAGTATTTACTTGAGCAATTGCATCCATTCTGATACTTTCTGTAACATTTCATGCCTAACACAACAATAGTGCCATGCTATAAGAAGAGGGTAGTGGTTTTTAGGGCAGTACTAACAAACTCTAGATCCCTAATAAAACATAATACGGATATTGCAGAACTGTTGGAAGCACATAATCTGGATGTGGCTTTTATTACACAGACATGGGCAGATGGGACATCGGACCCGGACATTGCACTAGCACTACCGGCAGGATATACCGCTACTAGAGCTGATAGAATAGGGAAACGGGGGGGGGGGCTTGCGATTCTATGTAGAGAAGTGCTGCAAGTCCACAGCTCAATTGAGGGTAGCTCCTCTGACTGTGAATTGCTACAATTCCAGATTGCACTCTCAAAAAAGTTATACATTAAGAGGTCTTCTGCTATACAGACCCCCTAGGGCAAAGACCCCTCTGCTACCAATCTTAAGCCCTATCTTAGAATCAAGTCTGTTGGGATCAGACTTTACGATTCTAGGGGATTTCAACTATCATCTAGAAAAATTAACAGACAATAATACCGCCGATCTGATCGACGCTGTGTCTGGATTTTCCCTGGACCAGATTGTTAAGCAGGGTACCCATTGGCTGGACACACACTGGATGGGATTTTCTCATCTAACCCTAACCTCGAAATCATAGAGATATTACCTGTTCCATGGTCAGATCATAAAGCCATTTTATTTTTGATCACTGTGAGTCAGGAGCAGCCAGGTATGTTTAACAGTCAGAAGTCAGTCATATACCAAGACTGGGCTAAAATTAACACCCCGATGCTACATGAAATACTTCTCAGGACTAAACCTGAACCTGCATGTGACAGTAATCAGCTAGTCGAGAGGATATCTTCTTGGATAAAGACAGCGGTAAATACGAAAGTGCCTACTAAATGTTTTGTTCCGTAACGGAAAAAGTCATCAGAACCTTGCTTCACAGAAAAACTCAGGGCACAAAAACAAGTATGTATGTAGAAGGGCTGAGAGGAAATGGAGATCCAACTATGATCAAAATTTAAAAAGTGACTATGCCCGAACATTATTAGATTACAAGAAACTGGCTATAGGGGAAAAGAGCAATTACTTTACGAGAAAAATCAAAGAGGCTAAGAACTCATGTAAGGAGCTCTTCATGACAATTAAAAAACTAGCAGATCCCCCTGTCAGGAATCAACTGGACAGTAGCGCTCAACTATGTAACAACTTAGGAAAGTTTTTTGTGGACAAAGTCTCTAAAGTGTACGAACTATTTAAGACTAACCACACTACCAAGACCTCAGTAAACTGTCCTAATTCAGATCCAGGTACATTAAGCCCTAAAATGGGTTTCTGTTTTACGGTTCCTTCAGTAGAACAGATCTGTCAGGTGGTAAAAACCATCAGATCCGGTAATCCTACGGACCCTTGCCCGCCTAAGATAATGCACCTATTTCCAGAGATACTTAGTGAACAGCTATATGGCTTGTTTTCAGAGATAATCCACTCAGGGATCTTCCCAGATGCCTGGAAAATTGTATCAGTTATCCCACTGCTAAAAAATAGTAATCTGGACCCCAATGAACCCAGCAGCTACCGACCAATTTCTAGAATACCCTTCCCAGCTAAAGTGCTGGAGAAGCTGATCAACAAACAATTGAAGGACCTAATAGTATCTAGAAATTACCTGGATAAATCACAATATGTGTTTAGGAAGCAGCACGGTACCGAGACAGCCTTGGTCATGGCAGCTGAAGGTCTCAGGGACATTCTAGACGCAGGAGGGAAGGCCGCCCTGATCCTATTAGATCTATCGGCGGCTTTCGACACTGTGAACCATGATATCCTCCTGGCCCGCCTGGATGAACTGGGGATCCAAGACTCTGTTCGTCTGCTGATGTCTTCCTTTTTAAGAGATAGAACTTTTTCAGTCATTCTGGGAGAATTCGCTTCCAACCCCTTCGGGGCACCGTGTGGTGTACCTCAGGGCTCGGCCCTGAGTCCCACTCTTTTTAACATTTACGTTGCTCCCCTGGCCTCAATCATTAGAAAATGTGGGTTCGTACCGGTCTCGTATGCTGATGACACACAAATAGTGGTGTCAGTATCTGACAATATAGAGGAAACAGCAGATCGTTTTAGGGACTGCATGATACAAGTAAACCAATGGATGCAGTGTAACTGCTTAAAGCTGAACGGCGAAAAAACAGAGGTCATGTTTCTGGGCACTAAGGCTGATTTCAGGTCCCCCAAATGGTGGCCTGATAATCTGGGCGACTTCCCAACCCCAGTAGGAAAAGTCAAAAATCTCGGATTTATATTCGATGATAAACTGACCTTTAATGCCCAGACTAATAATCTGTCATCCTCCATCTGGCACATTTTAAAAATGATCAGAAGAATATGCCCATTTATTCCCTTTGATTCACGGAAAACAGTGGTCACGGCGCTTGCCATGTCTAGATTGGACTATGGCAATGCTTTATACACAGGGATTCAAACCCAATATCTAACCAAACTGCAACGCCTCCAGAACGCAGCAGCAAGACTGGTGCTGAACATTCCCAGATCCAAATCAGTCTCTCATAGATTGAAGGACCTACACTGGCTGCCCGTGGACAAAAGGATACAATTTAAGTCCTTGTGTCTGGCATATAAGGCACTTCATGGCTCAGGACCACAATTTCTGAGAACTCAATTCAAATGGTATGTCCCAGTTAGAAGTCTTAGATCCACTAATGCAAAACTCGTCCAAGTACCCAAGTTCAAACAGACTAGGTGGGGAGGAAGAAGCTTCCTGCTGAGGACAACCAAGCTATGGAACCTTCTACCCATTAATATAAAAAGCAGCCCAATGCTTCTGGCCTTCAGAAAGGCAGTCAAAACAAGGCTATATCCCTGTTAAGCATCTCTGCAGTAAACTGATTTGTATCTAACAATAGCGCCAAGACGCCTTTGGGCATTCGTGCGCTCTACAAGTTTAAAATCAAATCAGAACTTCTCCAAACCTCACCCGTCCCACCCAACACCTCCCATTAAGGTCAAACAACAACTAATACTCTTTTCAGCCCCGCAGAGAGAAATGCCCCACAAGAATACAATGAAAATTGGAGTGCTCTGAAACCCTGCCAATGGTATCAAGTACTATATAACTAATGCAATACAATAAATTGTTATACACAATCACCCTCCATAAATGTTTCACATTATGGAGGTAAAGGGCATCAGCTCATGGACAGTGGGTGAATCTTTTACACCACAGAGGCCGATAGACATCTCCCTCAGAAAAGTCCAGGTAAAAAGGCCTGGGCTTTAACCAGCAATCATGCTGCCACCATCAGCAGTTTCACAAAGCCCAGCAGGTGATGAGGGAAGTAGCCGGTCTATGAACAGAAGGGTGCATTTTGGGGCCCCCCTCGACTCAGAGCACAGCGATGCAGTCTCAAGTATGGCAATAAGAAGGACCCTCTGTGGGCGTGCATGATTTTTGAGCTTAGTGAGAGAAAAACAACAGAAACTACAGGGAAATTAATGCAGGGCAGCACCCCGTGATTCTCCAGTGTCAGGCATGGGTCATTCTGTCCCAACAAGATCCATAGCTGAGATGCAGTCACTCACTCACACCCCACAGTTCTGTTATCATTGCACCTGCTGAACTATTGATAGCCAGAGCTGTACTCCGGCAATATTGCAAAACTAAAAACCAGTTCAGACTACTGGGTCAATAGTAAAGCCAAAGAGTTGGCTTCACAAAGGACAATTCCATAGGCAATATGTACTTTTCTCAAGATGTGGTACTGAGTAGAAGAAAGAAGGTCCACTAGTTATACACATGACCAGCTTGTTGGGTGGGGTGGCCGTACTTGCAGTGTATGAGGACAGTGGGATGGGGTGTAGTTGTGAGACCTCACAGTGTAATGCCCTCACAATAGCGATTTGGTTCCAGTCAGGCTCATTTGTAAAACCTTTAGCTCAACCCTGAATAGCTGTGGCTTCAAGCAGTCTGGCTTAAACAAAGGAAAAAGTGTAAAGCATTTAGATGTACCAAAACAATGAAATAAGAAAGTCAGACAAGATTTAAAAAATCCAACATCGATTTACAAAAATACATCTTTTTTTAATGAATTTTAAGACACCAAAACAACCAAAACCCACTGGTGGGTTCTGGAAATACAGATTTTTAAGTAAAACATAAATCACTGCTTTTCAATCAAAATGTCAACAAGCAATGGTAACTGCAGCTGTTAGCGGAAACTTGGTAAACTTTGGAAAACTTTTGTTAAGTTATGTTCGGGAACTCCAGCCTCCTTTGGACGACCAACTCTGGCAGAGAGTAGGTCAGGATGACCAGTAAGGATTCGTAGGACTGTTACCTTGTCACCAAAGCATTCTCAAGTCCAGTTCCAGGTTCTATGGGTGAACTGTCATAGACATCAATGGAGTGGTCCTGATGCACGGGGTACAGAATGCTGAAGATTCTGTAAGATGCTGAGGATGCTGTGTGATCGATTTCTTTGGGCTACTCCTCGTCCATGGTCCTGGTGGGGCAACTTTGGCCACAGGGGTCAATGTTCCTCGAAGTCGGGGTGGATCCATAAAAAGTCCAGGTACCACTGGGCAACTGGTCTTCGATCACACAAAACCAGTAGTTCCCTATGGTGAATGCTAGTGTCCTCCTTGTGTGGCCAAACTGCACTCTGACAACTCTACCAGGTCGACCAGACGCAGTTGCAACTTTTGAACGCTAGGACTTGTTCTCCTTGGCTGCACGTCGACAGTCCGTGGCAATCTAGCGATTGTGGTTACTGACTAGCCAAGGCAGACTTCTTCAGCTTTTGCAGCCCTGGAGCTGTAACAGAATGTTAGCAAGCTTGGAGCTCACCTCTTCTGTGTGGGGTACGGGAGTGTCTTTTCCTTGAGTCAGGCACTACAGGCACAGTCCTCTCTTTGTTGTCTCAAGGATCAGGAGGTTCAGTCCACTGAATGGTGCAGCCTCTCTTGCCAGGCCAGGGAACAGCAGAGCACTCTTCTTCAGTCCTCTTTTCAGTCCAGAAAAGATCTGAGGTCAGGAGGCCAAGGGTGCCATATTAATGCCCAGAAAGGGACCTCAGGGATGAAGCAGTTACTAGCCAATTGGCTACCAGGTGCCCTCCCGCCTGTTGACAACTTCCTGCAGTGTATGGCATCTAGAGTGCACTTCTCTGCCAACTCTCAGAATGGCTGAACTTTTCTCTCAGTGTGGGGAGATTGGTAGCCCACCATAGAGGTGTAGCTACCTGATGACTACAAGCCAATAGGAAAACCAATTTAACAACTGTTTTTCCTTCTTTATTCCCGACTCCAACCTGTTTACCAGAACAAAAGAGCAGCTCCGCTCATGTTTGTCCACCATTTACCCTTCACACGCAGTTTCCCCTTTAAGCTTGCCATTTATGCTCACACCCTGTATAGCTTCCGGCAAGGAAGAGATGACAAATCTTCCAGCAGCAGGCCTCTATTATTCCCCTTCCAGGGAGTCATTCAAACTTCACCAGAGGAGGGCAGAAAGCTGTCTTGTGGCCAGCATCTGCAAATGGCCACTGAAAAACTTGGGCAACAGAGTGGCAACTTCCTAAAAGTTGCATCTGCTCAAAAGCTATATTAAATTTGACTTGGGCATCGAGTCAGATTAAATGTAACAAGCATTTTGATACCTTGAAGTATCAATTTTAGTAGTCCCATTCCAAAGTTAGCTCAACTGAGCTGTCAGCATGTAACCTTGTTCTTGTCAATGGGGCTAGTGGCCTTTCCACAGTAAAAATCACAGTTTGTGGGTTTTACTGTTAGGACATATAAACTTACATGTCATACTTTTAAATATACAGCACCCTGCCTGAGAACTCAATAGGTATGCTATAGGGCTGACATATATATTAAAAAGAGGGTTGGAACTTTCCATTAGCATAAATAGCAAAGTCGACTGAGCAGTTTAAACTGCTTTTCCAGTCTGCAGTGGCAGCCTGGGAGACACATTTTTGCTTTGTCACACTTATGGTGGCACAATAAGTCTGCAGCTCCTGGTGGACACATTAACTTGCAGGCCCTGGGAACCCTTGGTATCATATACTAGGGACTTATAAGTAAGTTAGCTTAATCTAATTGGGTATAAGCCAATTAAACTTACATTTTAAGGGTCAGAGTACTGGCAATGAGGTCTGGTTAGCAGACCTCAGTGTACTCTGGGAGTTGAAAAACCAGCAGCTTCAGTCCACAACCTTGGGGGTGATCATGCATAAAGAGGCATTTCTTTCCAAAGTGCAAGTGCTACACAGGTCAGCTATGATGCATAACAGAGGAGCATTTTCACCAATCATCTGTTAGAATAGAAATGTTCATGTTAGTGCATTGCCCGACGTAAGTTAGCATTCGTTGCACCATTTTCTATTTAGGCGCCATTTTGAATCATGAGCACAACTAATCTCTTGCTGTGTCTGAGAAAAAGCCTCTGTTACATTTCATTTCTGCAATGTTAGGTTTTGCTTCACTAATTGATAGACTGTTCTTATTAGCGCATATCTTTCCCTCTAAATAGAGGCCCTCTCCCACTTCTCTAGTGGCAGGCCTAACTGGAACAACATTGGAAATAAGATACTTTGTCAGCGATAGAAGCGATGAAACCGTATTTCACTGTTCAGCTGCACCTGCCTGAAAAATTCCACTGTGGTCGTATTTTAGCCCAGTTACGAAATGTACATAATGTATCTCTATGTTTGTTGATTTCAGTCCCTCCGTAGCACTCTTAGCGACTGGGCAGACCGGGCTCCGCTCTGAGTGTATATTAATAAAGAGTTATTGGGTTGTATTCTCTAGTGTCTGACCGACTATTCATTTGGTATGGAAGGCTGAGAGTTGGTCATTGGTGACCCTAATTGGGTCACTTCCTTTACTGATGTGGCGTGAGGGGGCGGGGCTGCTGATGTCAGATAGGATCCCATCTTTTAACCCATGCTGATGAGAGAGTGCATTTCTCTCGACAGGTCTAACACTGCTTGTCCAGAGGAAGGACCTTTTTAATGTCTTAAAATAGCTCTGCAAAACAACTATGCTGTACGTTCTAGTGCACACATAGCAATGTATTGTTCTGGAATTTAAAGAGTGTTTCCTACTCCTTACAAAACATAATCTACTATAGGGGTGGATGAATAGATATCTACACTGTTTGTTATGCGTAAGTCAAAGAGTATAGGGTGAAATGCAGCTCATGTGTACATTTTCTGATATTGTGCATAATATTCTCCAATCATGCTTTAGTAGATAAGTAGTAGCTTTTATTTCATGAGGTGGGGGTGTAGCATTTGCTCATTCTGACTGTGCGGCCCAAGTATTACATGTCATAGAGTAAACCACAATGCACAACACATGGCCAACGGTAGGAGCAAAAATGTAGTATACCTGTAGGTATGCCCCTGCAATAAGGGTTATGTGGGTGAAAGACATCGGGAACTGAGAGAAAGGATCAATTAACATAAGTCAGCTATTAGAAATAGGAAGCAATGAGCCCATTTGGTGGGCTATTTTATGGAAAAGAACTATAAACAAAGTGACATAAGATGGCTTGTGTTGGAATAATAAGTCATTAATAACTAGATGGGATATCATTTGGTGCTCTTGATCAGATATTTCTCCTTTGTGATGAGATTCTGAGTTTTATTTGTAGAACAATATTCCTGATCCCATGGACTGAACAGTGCAGAGAGTTCTGAATAAGTTTCTTCTTGCAACGTGTAGCTAGAGCAGGGTCTTGAGTGGAGGTGTAATGTGATTGCATGAGTTCAGATTTAGCATTTATCAATTTCTCACTTTCAGAATTAGTTGCAGTGTACTGAGTGAGTGTCTCATTAACCAAATGTTGAACCCATCAGTATAGCGAGAGATGAGACAAAACACTTCAACCCTATGGGAGAGTCCTAGTTAAGAGAAGAACCACTGAAGAATTATCATGGTGTTGAAGGCATTTGAGTAACTTGAGGTTGGAATGAGAGGTCGGGTATCTGACCATACCCAGAAACTTTGTTTCTGCCAAGGTGCATGGTGGAAGTTAACCTCGCTTAGGGCAAATAGTCATGGGGTTATGTATCATCCAGTGGTTAATTAGCATCCAATTGTCTGTAGCCTGAAGACAGTGATTGAGTCTGGACAGAAGGATGGTTTTTCCTATTTTAGAAATTATCTGATTGTCATCAGTGTAGTTCTCGCAAGGAAGAGTCAATGAGTCAATAAACTCAGAGGGAGGGGATAGGTTTACACATTAAGTGGCAGAGGGGCAGACGTTGAGCCTAGAACTACGGCTTTCCAATTTGAGAGTGGTAGTGAAGAGAATGGAGGTAGAGTGGCAATTTGGACTTTCCCCGAGAGGTACAAGTTAATCCAGTTAAGGAATGTACCTTGAATCCCTGTGTCCTTTAATCTTGGCAGTAGTAGTTGATATTCAACAACGTCAAAGGCTGATGACAGGTCAAGCAGTAAAAGGCCTGTAACTACCTTAGATTTCTTGAGTACATCACAGATTGTAATTATAACAGATACATTATCTCCTCCACAAGATAAACCTGTCTTTCTGTATGAGAAGCAGCTATTTTAATGATCTTCCATGAAAACGTTCCATTTGATGTAAGCCTATAGTTTGCTTAATCCAACTGATCAAGACTTTGGGTTGCTTGAAATAGCCTTGCTCAGTCACATTCTTCAAACAACTTCTTCCCTCCATCCTTGCACACAAAATTCAACTGAAAAATGCCTTCCGTGGAACAGGTTCCCAATCATTTTATAGCATTGTGACCCTCTTGAGGAAAACATCTGCAGCTCTGAAGACACAGGTGAATTACCAGCAAAACTGTAATCTCTTCTTTATCAGCAGTATCATGGAAGGGGAAGTGAAAAGACAAATCCGCAATTTCAGGACATTGACCTTCTTCTCAGCAACCACCAGTCTGATACATGACTTGTGATGGACACAAAAAGCCCAAGCAATATCAGGGAGCCTCCTTTCCAAGTATGAAAGCAAAAGAAAACCTGATACTTCTTGATCTATCTGTGACCTCTCGCATCATTGACCAGGTAATTGTTTTAAAAAGGGTGGAGCATTGAACAGGCAGAGCAGGACCCGCTCTGTCATCGATCCTGTCTTTCCTGCCATATGACAGCCAAATGTCTAGGATTTGTACAGCTGAATTGTCCACATACTTTGGGCTCTGTGGCATGTCCAAGGATTATTCAATATCTATGTACACCCTGTGGTGAAACTCTTAAACCAATACCATGGGAAACCCCTAATGTATGTAGATAATTTGTAAATCCACTTCCAGCTATATTGCAACCCAGACAGCAATATAATTGCTTTTTTGAACCAGAAACTCTCCTAGGCAAGGGAGAGTTTTCTCTTCTGAAACTAAACAAACAACGAGGTAAAAGTCATGGAACCTTCCAAGTCTGATTCTTTAACCTTTTACCACCCCACAGGCTTCAGTATTCACACATTATTCATTTTGGAGAGAAGAGGTGACTCTGAACTTTCATTGCTCCACAAGTCAAGGAATTATTTTTGGAAATCAACTTCCCCTGTCTCTTTACTCATAAAATTCTCCCTTTACTCAAAACAGGTCATAGACTGGAGCGAACAAGATCTTTACTTGTTTATTACAAAATTATTTACCACAAATCTAACTGCCATGCTTCAACGTCTACAGAACTAGGCATCTAGAATGTTCCTAAAACTCTGTAAGCAAAATCTCACCAAGCCCACTCTAAGAGAACTCCACTATCTCCCACCTGACTATCAAATTCAAGGACTCTGTAGTGTCCACAGAGCTTCTTGGGGCAATGGCACAGAATTCTGAAGACATTGGCACTTCACTTCACAACTGCCAAGTGTCTCCACTGAGTGTCTTCTCACCAGATCATGCAATGATCCTACAAGAGAATTACACATGGTGGTCAATCCCTGGAGTCATCATCAGCCCAAATATGATAAGCCAATCACCAGAGGTTCGGGAAACTTTTGAAACCTTATCATGCTTTTAAATTAACTTTACACTGCATCAGTGGTGCTGATGAAAAACATAATAACCCTTACAAACGGACCCTATTAGCCTCTTCACTTCCTTTTCATGTGTTTTTGGTACCATTTTCTCTTTGAAGAAATGAAAGAGCTACATGGGTGACTACCAACCCTCCCAAAATAAATTGCTAGGCATATATTTCTCTTTCTGGGGAACTCTCCATCGGACCAGATGAATTCATGAATTCATGATTTCTCTGGCTTTTATGGCAGCACATAATGTGAGAAGGGTGTTTTTGAATATAATTGAAGGGGAGTGGGTTGAAATTGGTGAGCAAGTGACGCTAATAGCCTTGACTTGTTCAATTGTTTTTTTTATAGAAAGTAGTTACGGAGGTAGGCTTCAATGTCATCATCACGAAAAAGTTGTTAATGATTACTTTCAAATGGAAGTGTGTCTCCTAGTTGAAGTGATCTGCTGGTGAGTTGCAAAGTTCCTGAGAGTGGTTGGTACAGCGTGAGGTGCAGTCTGGTTCGTGGGATTAATAGTTGAGGTTGGAGAGAATTTATGGGGGGTATGATGCACCTACATTGTCTTGTAAATAGTGATTTCTCTTGGTTTTCTTCGTAATTGCTTTAATGAATTAGTACAGTTTCGGAACTTTTTATTTCACATCCTGGCATGTTTCTCCATTGTCGTTCCAAAGTTCTAATCTTGGTTTTTACAAATCTATATCAGATTAAAGCCAGCCAGACTTTTGTTAGTCTTGTTGGCTTTGTGAGGCTTTTAGCTAAGCTACATTATTAAATATCTCCGATAGCCATAGGTGCAATTGGTTGGCAGCCATCAGTGGGACTAGTATGCATGGACCATAGAGTGTAGGAAGTAAGTAGTTGATGGAGGTCAAGAGTTTCAAGGTTAATAAGGAGTGATGGGTTATGATGCAGATAATGTATGTCAAACAAAATGTTGAAATCTCCCAAGAAGCATGGGCTTCCAATTAGGATATTCAATATGCCATCTAGGCAAGCACCTGAGGAAGTGGTGTTGTGTGGGTTTGGTTGGTAGATGAGAAGGAAGGAGGTACAGAAACATGGGGTAGATGACAACACTAAAGTAAGGACTCTTTCTCTAAAGTTACAGAATCTTTTTTTTTCAGTTTGAAAAGCTTTATTGAATAAAATAGTTAATACATAAGGAAATCAGCAAATACAAAAGAAAAAATTTGGAGATGAGGTTAAACAATGACTTTGGCTAAAATCCAGATAGAAAAGGTAAAAGCATTGTATAAGGTTTAAAAATAAAGGAAGGGGCAGAAGGGAAGTGGAAAGAGAGAGGAAGGGAAAAAGTAGGAAGAAGCATTAACGCTGAAAAATTACGAAATACAAAGAATGGCATAAGAACTAAATATTGTGGATAAAACATACAAAATGTACGGTATACATGATACTAAAACATTAGAATCATATAAAAGCATTATAATCATATAAAAATAAAAAATAAAAAGAGGACAGAGGCAATAACCTTCAAGGGGGTTTAAAATTTTCTGAATTGTTGCGTGGAAGTTTCTTTAGAGCCAGACGGTCCAAGTATGTAGTAAGTGGTAGCCAGAAAAGGTCTCTATTAAGAACCGGTTTACAGGAGGAGGCAAAAGCAACATCAAGTCTATGAAAATGACAAAGAGTATTCCACCAACACTGTATGGAGATGTTTGTAAGGGATTTCCAATTAAATGAGATGTGTTGGAATGCAAGAGCAAGCATGAGGTCGAGTAGGCCAAGGGAATGTGAGGGAAGATCTAAAGAGTCAGATAAACTGCCCAAAAAGAGAAGAGGCATAGAGTAAGGAATGGAGATTGAGAATATCCGAGAGATATAGCTCCAAATCATATCCCAGAACTTAGAGACTGCAGGGCAGAGAAAAAAGAGGTGGATAAGATCAGCGTCAGGAAAGCCACAAGTCCAGCACTTAGAATCAGAAGAAACAGAAAAACGTAACAAGGAAATCGGGGAAAGGTACAATCTGTGATAGAGAAAAAATAAAGATTGAGTAAGAGAGGCAGAGCGGGAAATTTTTAAGGATCTGGACCAAATTTTATCCCAAAGAGCAACAGACCAGACACATCCCAAATCCGTTTCCCAGGAAAGTTCAACTTTCGATTTAGCCCGATCAGGATCGGGAGATAAAAAGAATTTATAAATGAGAGAAGCTTTAGGGAGGGTGAGAAGTAATTTGAGAAGAGGATTTTGGGCAGGAGGCTAGGACAAGGAGGTAAGGGAGTAGTAGGTGTCAAGAATTGTTGTCATAAGAATGGAGAATTTACGTAAAAAAGATCGAGGGCAATGAAATAAAACTTGAAATTGGGGAAAGGGGAAAGGAGCAAGGGGAAGTTCCATTAAAGAACTGATTGACCCACTTGATACCAAGTAACCTCCAAGTGTTCCAAAAAATGGGCCTATTATTTAGAAGAATAAGCGAGTTATGCCAGATAGGAGCATCTAAGAAAGACTCACGGGTAATAGTAGGAGGATGAACCAAAGATGACAAAAGGGAAGAGGTATATTTAAATAAAGGGAGAGATGTATAGGCAGTTTTAGAAGAGAAACGCATAACCTCATTGAAGGAAAAGGGTAGCAGCAATACTTGTTCAATGGAGAGCCAAAGAGGAGTAAAGGGAGAAGATTCTGAAGTGAGCCACCTAGAAGCTTGACGTAAAGAGAAAGACTTATGATAGAGATGAAAATCTGGGAAGTTGACACCACCATTGAGTTTGGACTTTCGAAGAGAAGATAAGGCAATTCTAGATTTTTTGTTTTTCCAAAGGAATCTTGAAAGGCATGAATCAATACGTTTAAAGTGAATAGCGGGAATATGAACAGGAAGCATGGAAAAGATATATATGAGGATGGGGGCAATCATCATCTTTATCGAGTCCAGGCGACCCCACCAAGAAAGAAAAAGTGGGTTCCAAGAAGAAAATGCCGTTTCAATCCGAGACAGGACTGCGGACATATTTAATTGGATTGAGGAGGGAATAGAGTTAGAAAACCATATACCTAGATATTTAATCTTCAAGCTGTTCCAAGCGAACCCGGTAGAGGAGAAGAGGTGAGGAAGACAGAATTTGGTAAGAGGAAGAATTTCGGTCTTATCTGAATTAATTTTGTACCCGGAGACCTGCGAAAAGGAGTTAAATGCTAATAACAAAGGGGGGGATAGAAATCTCTGGATTGGAAATAAATAGTAGAATATCGTCTGCATAAGCAGAGAGCTTTAACTGATTGTCACCATAAGGAAAGCCGGAGATAGAGTCATTGTTACGGATCGAGACCAAAAAAGGTTCATGGGCCAAAACAAAAAGAAGTGGGGATAAAGGACATCCCTGACGAACCCCTCGTTGAAGAGGAAAGTAATAAGAAACCTGACCATTAACTAGGACCGAAGCTTTGTGGACAGAATACAGTAGGGAGATGAGGGATATGAAATTAGGACCAAAACCATGCCAACGTAGCGAAGCAAATAAAAAAGACCAATCAACTCTGTCGAAAGCTTTTCTGCATCAACAGAGATAGCAGCTAGAGGAATAGAAAGAGATGAGGCTTTATTCAAGACATTGAGAAAAAGACGAGAGTTATCAGAGGCAAGTCTACCTTTAACAAAACCATATTGTTCCTTGCCAATTAGATGGGGCAAAAAAGGGTCCAAACGTAAAGCAAGGAGTTTAGCAAAAAGTTTATAGTCCACATTAACTAAAGAAATCGGGCGATAATTTTTACAAAATTGGGGATCACGGCCTTCCTTAGGAATGAGGCAAATGGTGGCCTCCCGAAAAGTACCATCAGCTTTACCAGATAAGTAGAATGATTGAAAAAGCGATAAGAGTTTGGGAAGTAAAAGGTCAGAGAAGTGCAAATAAAATTCAACAGAAAAACCATCAGGTCCAGGTGATTTTCCTTTAGTAAGAGCGTTCAATGCTAGGGAAACTTCGTCAAGTGAAAGGGCATTTTCAAGATTGGAAAAATTAAGGTGAGAAGCGGAGGGACTAGGAAGTTTCTCCAAATAGGACTGAATGAGAGAAGCAGAGGGGGGGGACTCTGGGGTATAGAGATTTTGATAAAAAAGTTGAAATTGCTTAAGAATTTCCTGATCTTTATGAAGAAGAGTATTATCAGAGGAAAAAACCAGAGTCTATAAAAGAACGTTCTTTGCGTGACTTAAGGTAGTTAGCCAGGAGTTTCCCTGATCTGTTGCGGCCTCCATAATAACGAGCACTGCTGCGAAGAAGTATTGATGAAGCATTGTCGGTAGTAGATTTATTGAATTCAAGTTTCGCTTTTATGAGATCCGGTGAAATAGACTTAGAAGAAGTGTAAAATTCATGTTCCAAAAATTTAATATGGGCCAAAATATCCTTCCGCTTCTGAAGAAATAGTTTCTTTTTCTTAGAGACAAAATCAATAATGAAGCCTCTTGCAGTTGCTTTAAAGGAGTCCCAACGAAGCTGGGAAGAAATATTGGAATTACTATTGAGCGAAAAGAATTCATTGGTAAAGGAACAGAAAGAGGAGGAAAAAAGAGGGTCAGTAAGAAGAGAGTTATTAAAGCGCCAACGAGAAGATTTGGGATGTGGGGGAAGTAAGTCCAGGTCCATTACAATTGGGGCATGGTCCGAGATGACAATGGGTTCAATAGAGGAGGAAAGTAGATTTTGAGATAAAGACAGAGAGAGAAAAATGTAGTCCAAGCAAGAGAGAGAAGCATGGGGGAAGAGAAAAAGGAATAGTCAAGAGTGTCAGGATGAGCAAGCCTCCAAGAATCGATGAGGTGTGATTGAGAGATAGTATCCAGGAATTGTTTGTAAGTCTTATGAGGTGTGAAACGAACAGTTGACTTGCGATCCAGGAACGGATCCATAATCTGATTACAATCACCTCCCAATATAAACATGTCATCTCGTTATTGAATACATTTTTTTGTGATTGAAGGCCAAAAAGTACAATAAGCAGCTGTAGGACCATAGACATTAAAAACAGTTAAAGGCACAGAATTGATTAATAACTTAGCAACAATCCATCTACCATCAGAATCATTTTCTTGTAACATGACCTTACATTTTAATTTTTTATGGCATAAGATGGAACACCGTTTTTCTTATTGGTTGAAGGAGAGAATAAAACCGTACCCACCCAGGTTCTTTTGAGCTTAAGAGATTCGGACTCTGTAAGATGGGTCTCTTGCAAGAGAACTATATCAGGGTTATATGAAGCTAGGTGGGAAAGGACTCTCTGACGTTTAATAGGGTTCATAAAACCTTTTACATTGCAGGAAACTGCTTTGAATTAAAAATAACAAAAGTTGGATAGAAACAAAGACTACAAAAAGAAACAAGGAGAAAGAGAAGTGTCAATAAGAGGGAGGAAAATGAGATGAAAGAAAAGAGTGGATTCAGAGAGGAAGCGAAGAAGACACCGAAAAGAAGGTAATACCGCACATGTAAAGAAAAGGAAGAAAAATATAGACAGAGGAGAAAGGAGTTGAGCAAGAAGATAAAAGGAAAACAAGAAGGTATGGAGGGGAAGGAAAAGAAAGGAAATATAAGAAGGGACAGTACATATCCAGAAAGGATGACTGATAATAACATACCTGAGGGGAACATAAAAGAGGACACCGGGGCAATGGCGACACTCAACAAGACGAGCCGCACAAAAAGGAAATCCAAACCGCACCAGGACGAAAGAAAATAGTAGGGGAGCCTTATGGTTCGAAGAGACGAACACCAACCAATCTATGTAAATAAAGAAGGGAGAGGAGAACATCAGGAGAAGCATAGGAGCATGTGAAAGAAGTCAACAAAGAACCATACGGAAGCTTCTTAAGAAACATCAAACAGGCAAAAACGCAACATAACTGATAAAAATACGAATGAACAATTCACAAACAATATAAAAAATAACAGAACAATGCATAGCAAATATAGAAAGAAAAAACTGTAAAATATCAACAAAAACCCGTAAGGAAAAAAGAAAGGATTAAATAATCAGCCATTAGAAGAGTTAGTAGTGTCCATGCTGCTGGTGGTATGTATAAGGATAAAGTTCTTAAGTTCTGCAGGATCCTGAAAAGACCAAGTTTGATTTTGGTACGTCACTTTGAAAAGACATGGGTGGAATAAACCATATCTGGCACCAAGAGTTTGAAGAGGAGCACGAAGATTGAGGAATTCTTTTCTTCTGGAGGCCGTAGCGTTAGAGACATCTTGAGAAAGGAATACTTTCTGACCCATCCAGGAAAGTTGACGTTTAGATCTAGCTGCCGTAAGGACTAAGAGAAGGTCCGTAAACTTAAAGAAGAGGATGATGACTCCTCGAGGCTTCGCTGGAGCTGTAGAAGAGGAAAGGCGAGGACCCAGTCTATGGGCCCGTTGAATACTGAGAGAGGTTGTCGAGGGCATCTCCAAGAGCTTCGGGAGAAAAGAGGAGAAAAATGAGATGGGATCATCTCCTTCCAGGGATTCTGGCAAACCATAAATACGACGGTTATTCCTTCTATTTCTATTTTCCAAGTCCTCAGTATGTTGTTGGAGACTGAGAACTGTTTTCTCTAAAGAGGAAATCCTTTGGGAATTAACCTGTACCTCTGATGCTTGTTGTTCCAATGAGGTCACTCTGTTGTCCATAGTAGACTATTTCTCTTCAAGAAATTGCATTTTATTGTTAGTTTCTTCAACAAAAGGGCGCAACGCACGTATCTCTTCTAAAAGCAATTCCATAGAAACGGAAGAAGGTGTTTTGTCTGGTGAAGAAGGATCTTGTTTCAAACGTTTAGTTGAAGAGATAGGTGGAGAGGATTTACCCGGAGTAATTTGTGATGAAGAAGAGCGGCCAGCGGTTACTCCAGCCATTTGAGAAGAGTTTGGAGCTAACGATACAGAGGGTGGAGACGTAGTCCTTGAGGGTACGAAAACAAATTTTGGATTACGCAACCGTCCCATAAGTAACCACCAGAGCTTAAGAGAGATGAAGCGCTGTTGTGTTGTTGGTATCAGAATAAAAACGTCATCAACAAAGATAATGCTCAATATCACTGTGACCCATAGAAGTCAAAGTAACGAATAGTGTAAGTAAGTAACCAGCTACTGGAGATAATAAAGTTCCAAACAAAACAACAGTCCGTGTCCCTCGGAGAAGCACAGTTGGATAAGGCAAGAAAATTCTTAGTCATAGACAGCAGCGAGGCTCCACAATGATAAGTTGATTCGGAAGTAAAGCTATAGGAAGAAATTCCACAAAAAAAGCAGCTGCTCCCTGGATAGCCCCTTTCACATTCCTTCCAACACAGCGGCATTCATTAAGATGAAAATAAAGCACTGACGATCATCTGGCTTCAATAAACAATGAGCCTTCGTAAGGTGTAGTCAGAGGAAGTAGTATTCAGCCCACATAATGCCAAGAAATGCCTCAGAATAAACCATTGCTCTGTGAAAGCTGAGAGAGGTTGAAAGCACTCTGTGTAAGGGAAGGCAGCTTTGAACTCTGGTGTCGAAAAAACTAAAAACGTACCAAATGGCCCATAAACAATGAGGTGACAAAATAAGAAGCACTTTCATCCAGGAATGAACATTATTTCAAAAGTTGTCCATTGGCTGAGAAGTAGAGTAAGGTGAGTGAAACTTGCATTATCCCAAGTGAAGGCGCTCAATCGTCAAAGGTTTGAAGAGAATTAACGATAGCTCGCGCGTCCAAAATGGCGGCCGCTGTGAGGAAATGAGCGCAATGGTTAAAACGCGGTGGAGTGCGTCGCTCTGGTAATTGAAACTAAAAAGCGGCTCACCATGAGGAAATAGGAATTTTGTGATCAGTTATGTCCCCTATCGTAGACCCCAACGGCTCCATGTGCATGCTATAAGTACATGTATGTCCCCTCCAGTTCCAGTTTTGAAGACGCAAATATATGTGCGTCCACCGTCAACATGTCCTCTTTCAGATCCGCCATGAATGGGTCAGATATTCCATTCCTAAGTATGAAAGGCCACCGACTTTATGTGGTTCACTTTCCACATTTTACAGATTCAGGCGAGTAGGCCCAGAATTCTGTCATCAAGCCTTTTCCTGCCTTCTGCCTCTGAAAGCTCCAGTCTGAGCCTGCATCTGTATCCATGAACTTTGTCCTACTCCCTGCGCGGCTAACGGTGCCTGATCCAGCCTGTTGCCTGCCAAAAACTGTATTTCACCTTCAAGATTATCTACTCCGCTCCTCATCCGATGCATTCCTGTCTAGTAGTTTAGGTAAACATTCCTCCAGCTACCGTGCAAAGGGCCAGGCCTCGCTGTCCGCATGCAAGTAATTCATAGCCTCCGTTACCATGGAATATTCCTACCCCCTCGCATCTCATGTAGACACTTAGACGCTTGTACACGCATTAACAGTCAGTATAGAATAGATTCTATCCTAGGGACCTTTCCTTTTGGATAACACAGTTCTTTAAACATAGGATATTAGATATGATTTGGGATTAGGTTGACATGACCCCCAGACTTCTGTCTCCACATGTAGAGCTAAATGACAAGTCCCCTTCACCCTCTAGTTGTACGTCAATCACACGTCATGCGGCTGCGCGCGCATCTCTGCCAAATATTTCTGCTGACATTGCAGGATCCTTTTATGGATCCACCCACTTGTGACATCATGTATGATGATGTTTATTAAATTACGCCCATATATCCGCCTCTATTAGTTACGTATGCACATTTTATCTGTACTATCAGCTGTTACGCCTCTTGCATCTGTTTCACTGTAATGCATTTTCTATAAAACTGCTTATCTGTCAATAATGTATGCCCTTCCTTCCTGAACTTTCGTGGTGATGGAATAGAAAGCCTGCAATTCGAATTGCATTCCTTTGTATAGGAATAAAGCCTTTTAAAACCTCTAATACCACGGATTCTGCCTCTTATATTTACTGAGTTATTCTTACTAGACTTTACCGCATAAAAAATAGTACCGGTAATGAAATATTTACCACATAAATTGGCGCCCGAACAGGGACACTTTCTCATCTCACGCGCCGGCGGTGCGTTGCAGGCCCGGTCTCCTGCCACAGCTGAACGGACAAAAACGCGAACCGGCAGGATTTCCTGTATCTCCCTCCGGCCAAGCGGAGGCGACTGAGGCTGCGATCAACACCCAGACGAGGCGGTGAGAGGTGCGAAGTATCCCGACCAGAGCCTAGCTGAGAGAGCAAGATCCGAGGTATACAGAGGCCCACCAGGTTCCGAAGTTCCGAGTCCAGTCGAGTCGAGTCCAGTCCGGTCCAGTTTCAGTTCCGTTCCGAGGCCTTCCGTTCCGAGCTACCCGGTGAGTACCATTACCGAGGAGGCATTTAACGTGCACATAGTCTGTGCCGGTCAAGACGGGTTTGGGTACACAAATCCGGTCTGCACTGTTTCAGCAGTGTATCTGTACTGTTTAACAGTATATATAGTATGTCTTGCATATAAATAAGTATTATCTAATGTCAGTATTATGTCATTAACTAGTTTTCTATTAGTTATCATCGTTCGTAAACCTGTTAAGTGTTAAATGTTTTAATACGTTCTATATATTGTGGTGTGAATGACTGTTCATTATTGTGCTCCTTGTATAAAGTGTGTTCTAGTAATAAGGTCTAAAAATGCCGCTCTTTTCGAAATTAAGACAGATCAAAACTAGAAAAGGTGTACTCGAAGAAGCTGTTCCCATCCCACCTAGGGACACTCCAGGGTACTTTATGTATCATAAGCATGGCCTAGATGCCGTATTATTTCTTGATTTATGGGTGGACTACACCAAAGAGTTACCAGAGAGTCAGAGGTGGCCCGCAGCGGGGACCTGGGATGCAGATTGCATCATGAGAGTAGAAGAAGAATTATGGAAAAAGAAAGCCAGACAGTCACAGAAAGATGCCATTGAATTATGGCGTAAAGAATCATATAGACGTACAGAAAAAGCGCTCAGACAGGAAGAGAAAGGTAGAGAGAATTCAAATAAAACCCGAGAAAATCTATTAATTGAGGAAGGTACCCGAGTAAACTCAGAACAAGTAGATAGACAAAGAAACACTCTTATGAATGGTATGTATCCTCTTCTGGCCGAAGGGTTACCTAAGGCTACCCCGGAGATACCAAAAGACTTAACTCCTCCATTGCTCCCGATAAAAGCACATCCCAAAACACATCCTAAAACAGCAAAGGACATTTTCCTTTCCTCCTATTTAGATGACGTAGCTCCCGAGTATGCTAATGCCATAGCACACATACCTCTTGCCGATGGTGTTCAACACCAAGAGCATCCGTCTGTATCCCCGCAACTACAAACTCCTACACAAGTTCCCACAGGTTCGTCCGTTTCTACAGTTTTTCCCGCATCTACAATCTCTATCTTACGTCCAACGAATCCTTTCGTGCCTAGCACCTCAGATGGTGCTACAGGAGGTACGACAGACATGTTTGCCACCCCGCCGCGAAATAAACAGACCCTTAGAGATTTAGCACTCCAACGTACACCTCAATTAGCAACATCCGACATGTTTAAAGAACAGCTTGTGGATTGTAGATACGATCCAGTACCAGGTAGACAGGACAAATTGCTCATATCATCACTACGTATACGACGAGCTACATTATATTTAATGACGATACCAGGAATGGGTGAACACCTAGACGAAATATATCGCTTTGTCCAAACAGGGCGAGGTCCAGAAAGTATTAACGAAGCTATGGAATACCAGAAAGTGGATGTCCAAAGACAACTACTACGTTTTTTCATAAATTGCGTAATTAGGAATCAAGACAGGCCTGGGGCAGATCACGATACCATGCAAAGACTTGCCAAATGGGGTCAGAACATATCAGAAGAGAAACATGATAGACAGGCGTGTATAATCGCCATGTGTCGAAAGATCCGCAAGGAAGTAGAACGAATACATAAAGAAAGACGAGAAACGGACAGAGTAGAATCAGAAGAAGAGGAGGAGCAAGAATCAGAACAATTAGATACGATAGCTTATGTAGGTAGAGGAAGACCCCATAATAATACTAGAGGCTTCAATGATCCGATACGTCCGATACGTCCAGAACATAATAGACATTTTCAAACCCCTATGTTAAATACAAGATCCCCCGAACACCTATTCCAAGCCGCTGATAAATTACTCCGAGATCGAAGGGGGTACCATATGCTCGATTCCATGGACGAACAAGAATTAGCCAGGTCAGCAGTACAATGGGCTGACAGTCCCAGCGAATACAATGATGATGTACTTGCACACACGTTTCTGAATCTCGACCCATACGAACAGCGTTTAGCTAGTATATACATGATTCAACACCTCCTTATATTATATAAAAGCCAACGCTCCGATCCAGGACCCTTACCTGACATATTGACAGAACTACTCACGAATATATGGAGAGGGTCAGGTACTGATTTGATTAAAGAAATTCTAGAATTTCGAAACCAATATTTAACTTTCGTATGCCCAGAACACGTTCCAGTTCCCATCATGGGAAGAAAAATGTATCACATAGATAGACAGAACCCGTTACGCGAAGTACACCCAATCAGAGGTGACGGTAATAACTTTACACGCGTGTTTGTGTACACGCCTATAACTAAACTGGAATTATTAGAAATGAAGAAAGTAGTACCCAGCCATGACAAGGACCCAGCAGGTTTCCACCGCGAGATAAAAGACATGTTACTCATGGGAGAGTATACCTACCCCGACATTATGAAAATATTAAAAGTCCTACTACCCGCCGGTGTTTATGAGAAACTCAAAGAAAAGGAATGGGAGGTGGGAGACCAAAAGATAGATTGGACAGCATTAGAAAACGAAGAAAGGGCCCGAGCTGCAGGAGCAGGGCTTGGGGAAAAGACTACAGCACTAGCAGGATTACTAGTGCAGGTACTGCCACGTTTATTAACTACGAAAAAGGAAGACTGGGGTGCAATATCAGCCTGTAAACAAAAGCCAGATGAAGACACTAGTGATTTCTATTCCCGATTTGAAAAATGTTTTGATATAAATAGTGGCATAAAAGCCAGTAGTGAGTCATATCCACATCTGTTTGTGACAAAATTAGTTGAAAATTCTCTGCTGCAAGTCAAGAATAGAGTATTGAAATTCGAAAGTACTTGGCAAGGTAATACTCCATCACAGATGTTACAGATGTTACAATATCACCACAATAGAATTAGAGAAGAACAAGAACACGAACAAAGACGTATGAAAGATACAAAAATGAAAATGCTTGTTGCTCAGTCAGTTCCAGCTGATGGTCATCTAAAGGGTGATTCCGCAGGTCCTACGAAAGGGACATGCAACTATTGTAAACAACAAGGTCATTATATACACGATTGTCCAGTCCTGAAACATAATATTGCCACAGGTAGAACCCAGGAAAGACCACGTCCACCTAGACAGGATCAGAATCAACAACAAATCCCTCAGCATGCACAAACTAGGTTAATTCCGCAACAACTGGCTCCGCAACAGGCAGCTCCACAACAGATCGTAGCACCACCACAAGCGCAGCCTATTGCTGCAACACAAGCAATGACACAACAGATGTATCAGTATGCACAAGCAGATTATCCCGATTATCAGCGATACACATGAAATAGCCTAGAGAGGGAAGTTGGCTTACCCCTTATAGAGGTTCCTGTAGACCAAGAGGGACCTTATGTACATAGTGAACTATTAGGGGAAGACAGAAAGTTTTTACTTGACACAGGGGCAAGCAGAACAACTATAAGACGCAGTGAAGTTCCAGGGGCACCCCTCTCAGGCTCACAGAATATTTCCCTTGGATTCTCAGGAAAACCTATAATCAATGACGTAACACAACCTCTTCCACTGACGGTGGGTCCATTGACACGTACTACAGATTTATTGCTTACTAAATCATGTCCAGAAAACTTGTTAGGTATAAAAACATTGAAAGCTCTAGGAGCCATAATATGTTGTTCTCCGGAAGGAGTACGATTATTTTTACGTGACTTTAAAGGTCACTACGTGTCCAGAGACATGGATCACCGACTGCAGAATTTACCTACACATTTATGGGCACAAGGCCCCACTGATGTTGGTTGCATGAACATTACACCATATCGAGTTACACTGAAAACAGGAGTGGTACTACCACGAATGCGACAATACAAGTTACCACCAGATGCTGTAGTGGCTTTGCTGCAAATCATTGACGAGCTCATTGCACAAGGAGTGGTTGTCGAAACCGACTCCAATGTATGTAATTCCCCGATAATTCCGATTCTTAAAAGAACGGATCCAAAAGCACCACCTGTATATCGATTAGTTATTGATCTGCGCGAATTAAATAAATGTATTGTACCACAATACCCGGTGGTCCCAGATATCTCTTCATTACTGACAGCTATTGATTCAGAAGCAACGTTCTTCACTGTAATTGATCTCAAAAATGCTTTCTTTAGCGTCCCAATAGATCCGGAAAGTCAATATCTGTTCGGATTCAGTTTAAACGGACGAAGTTTTAAATTCACACGCGCTCCTCAAGGATTCACAGAAAGCCCCAGCATCTATAGCCAAGCCCTGAAACGAGAACTTGACAGTATCCACATGCCAGTTAACACTGCCTTGCTTCAATATGTCGATGATCTGCTGATCACCGCCCGAAGCGAACCTGAATGTGAAACAGCGTCACTGACGGTTTTAAAATTTCTGGCCGACAAGGGGCACAAGGTGTCCCCTTCTAAGCTGCAATTCTGTGTCCAGCGAGTTGTTTACCTTGGGCACTCGCTGTCCAAGGAGGGAAGGCAGCTTACACCCGACCGCATACAGTTAATTGCTAACATGCCACCACCCAAGACACAAAAGGAGGTACGGGCTTTTATAGGCCTCATTTCATACTGTAGGCAGTGGATCCCTCAATATGCATTTCTAGCAAAACCACTCATCCAGTTGACAACACAGGAGGCAACCACATCGACTGTCCTCCCTTGGACTCCAGAACATACACACGCCTTTGAAAGCTTAAAGAAAGATTTATGCCAAGCACCTGTCCTAGCAACACCATGTTACAGTAAACAGTTTACACTCTTTGTTACAGAACGCGAAGGTACTGCCTTGCCAGTACTCACTCAGGAACAAGCAGGATCACACAAACCATGTGCTTATTTCTCTAGTACATTAGATCCAGTAGCTCAGGCTCTTCCTGCGTGCCTGAAATCGGTGGCAGCAACAGCTTTAGCAATCAGACAAAGCGATGCCATAGTGTTAGGACACCAATTGACAGTACAAGTACCACACGCAGTAGAGGTTCTCTTGAACCGCACACAAACACAACACTTGACTATAGCGAGACTCACTGGTTACGAATTAACATTGTTTCAGCCACACATAGAAATCAGACGTTGTAATACGTTAAATCCTGCCACACTGTTACCAGTAGGCGGAACAGATCCATTGGCACATGATTGTGTCGAAGTCATTACTATCACGACGAAACCCAGACAAGACTTGACAGATATCCCTTTGTCAGATCCAGACTTGAAATTGTATGTAGATGGGTCATGTATGAGAACAAGTACAGGAGAGTTAGTGGCCGCTTACGCAGTCACAACAGACACTGAAGTCATTGAAACAAATTGTATTAACACTTTGTCAGCTCAAGCAGCAGAGCTCATCGCTCTGACACAAGCCTGTATTCAAGCCAAGAATAAGAAAGTCAACATATACACAGATTCACGTTATGCATTCGGAGTCGTCCATGACTTCGGCGTACTGTGGCGAGAGAGAGGTTATTTAACTTCTCACGGTGCCCACATCCAACACGGACCCCTCATCCAAGCCCTATTAGACGCGATTCATCTACCTACTGCAATATCGATTATGAAATGCAAAGCCCACACAAAAGTTACCGATATCATTTCTCAGGGTAATGACCTAGCTGACAGAACAGCTAAACAGACTGTTCAGAATCAGACTCACACAACTGACACGACAAAGACAATAGTTCCGACACCAACACATTGCATGACAGTTAAGGATCCCGCCCTTGATGTAATTGATATACAGACACATGCTACACAAGAAGAAATAAAGAAATGGACTGAATTAGGAGGGATCCAAACGGATCAAGGATGGATGACGAAGGAAAAATCTATATGGTTTCTTCCCGACTCCATGGTTCAAGTCATCATTAACACAATACATAGTCCAGCGCACCTAGGAGAAAAAGCTATGCTAGACAGCATTCAACACATTTGGTTCAACAAACACTTGCGAGCAGCAGCTAAACAAAAAGTTCGTACCTGTATGATATGTTGTCAGTTTAATCCAGGTAAAAGCATCCCCGTAGAGCAGGGTGGATTTCAATCTCCCGATCATGCTTTTGAAGTCCTCCAGATGGATTATATCCAGATGGAACGATGTCGAGGATTCAAATATGTTCTCGTAGTTGTCTGTGCTCTTTCCCGTTGGACAGAAGCCTACCCGGTTTCAGATTACACTGCCCCGACTACTGCCAAACAGTTAGTTCGAGAATTCTTCCCACGGTACGGTTTACCACGTGTTGTCTACTCAGATAACGGCCAGCCGTTCTCATCCGAACTAATGAAACACGTTTCCCTTTTGTTAGGCTACCAATGGAAATTCCACTGTGTCCGACATCCCGAGGCAGCAGGTCTCGTGGAACGCCATAATCAAACTCTGAAAATTAGATTGTCCAAAATATGTAGGGAAAAAGGTGTCGATTGGATAGTAGCCTTACCAGTTGCGCTCTTTTACATGAGAATGGTAGCACATTCTCGAACAGGGCTATCCCCGTACGAGGTGATCTTCGGTAGACCACCAAATATGTGGGGGACGCCTATACCTCGCAAAATCACTGATGTTGACTGTAATATGCTGACAGATTACCTGGCTTCCTTGATGTCTGCACTAGAATCTTGTCGTTCACAGGTAGCCGCTGCTTTTCCCGATAATACTGAGGTGAAGCCCCATGACGTGGTTCCTGGTGACCTGGTCCTGGTCAGGAATTTTGACCGGAAGACCCAACTGGAGCCTAGATGGACATCGCCAAAATTGGTTCTGTTAACTACAAGGACAGCCGTGAAGATTGAAGGACGTAAAGGGTGGTTGCACTCGAGTCATATCAAGAAATTTTATGGACTACCATCTAGTGTGAACGCTCAGCCCTGCATTCCCTCACAGACAGACTCAAAGCTCCCCTTGGCTGAATTAACAAACTCTGAACTTTATAAACTAAAGTTAAGGTCTAGCAAGTCAGACAATTTGATTGTTTAAGTCCTCTCCAAGGTGAATCGGTTGAATTTGTCTCTGACATGTATCCTCTAGACCGGAATAGAGAAAGAAATCAACAGATGCAGCTTAAAAAGCATGCGTATTGTAAATCACTTCGTAGTCACTGCACAGTAACATTATTAATTTTGTTTTTTCTAAGTCTTCTGATCATCATTGTCAGCATACTTTTGCACATGTATTACCCTATTCTTAAACGTGCTTACAATGTAACTGCAGAACATTCTTTTAGTGAATTACCTCCGCATGAGTTGTCCTATAGATTTGCGCTGCGCAACAACACATTCATTAGTATGTTACATCATTCCCATCAGACCAGCAATGCCACAAATTGTTGGATATGTGGCCGACTCCCTCCCTATCAGAACTATAAGGGAGTTTTGCCCCTCTTTCCCTATCCGTTCACACACAATGGCTCCTGTGGAGCATGGTTTAGTTTGATTAATTCCCTAGATTCAAATTCCGCAGTTTATCAAGACAACTGGGTATGGGGAAATCTGAACCTAGTTTTGCTTAAAGTCTGCTACCCTAACAAGGAGGGACTTCCCAAAAGAACAGGAACCGATCTAGAAAATGAAGTATATGGATTAGGTAATTTTACACTTAACCTCATGATCCTGAACGTTGAATCTGAAGCCACACCAATTTTGCCCGCCATGTCAGTATTCCCAGTAAAAGGGGAATTATGTGTAAGAAAGACTGGTTCCATACACATGGGCCATAGTAAATGCACCACTGTAATAAAATTCAGTGATCAAGGCAAGTCTACATTTAGAGCTTCCCGTCATTCCTACTTTATATGTGGCCAGACCGCATATATACGTCTACCTCTAGATTGGGATGGTACCTGTTACATAGCATTCCTTCTGCCACCTGTTTTCCTAGCTCCTCCTGATTATCATAGAAATACCCATTTAGTACACAATAGACAGCAGAGAGATCTCCCAATTGTCGATTACACTGAAACAGCATGGGAGCAATACACAGATTTCAATAAAGGTTTCTTTCCCTATATAGGTACAGTCACTAATAGTAAGCTGATACGTAGATTAACCAGAACCCTTGAAGCAGTAGTGAACGAAACTACTTCCGCCTTAGGCAATTTAACAGAAGAGCAGTCTGCTATGCGGATTGTTGTGCTTCAAAATCGTCTTGTCCTTGACGTCATCCTGGCCGATAGGGGCGGAGCTTGTAGGGTCATCGGATCAAGTTGCTGCGTTTTCATACCAGAAAATTCGCCGTCAGTATATAAAGCCATAACTCGCCTTCATAAGATTGTGAGCCAGATACACCAGAGTCCAGGCACCTGGACTTGGTCCGGTTGGTTTTGGAGCGTGTTGTCAGCCTGGGGATGGAGAATCCTATCCTTCCTAGGTATTGGCTTCCTCATACTATTCAGTTGCTGCTTATGTCTACAATGTGGGCCAGCGATTTGTGGTCTGTGTGCCACATCGTGTATCCCACATCCAAGTTTTCGTTCAAGATCCCGGAAGAAGAAAGAAGAACAAATGATGCTATATGAGCAGATCGATGGATTGATGAAGATCGATATCTCCTGAGGGTCCGTAGGGGACAAGGAGGGAATGAGGAAATATGAATTTTGTGATCAGTTATGTCCCCTATCGTAGACCCCAACGGCTCCATGTGCATGCTATAAGTACATGTATGTTCCCTCCAGTTCCAGTTTTGAAGACGCAAATATATGTGCGTCCACCGTCAACATGTCCTCTTTCAGATCCGCCATGAATGGGTCAGATATTCCATTCCTAAGTATGAAAGGCCACCGACTTTATGTGGTTCACTTTCCACATTTTACAGATTCAGGCGAGTAGGCCCAGAATTCTGTCATCAAGCCTTTTCCTGCCTTCTGCCTCTGAAAGCTCCAGTCTGAGCCTGCATCTGTATCCATGAACTTTGTCCTACTCCCTGCGCGGCTAACGGTGCCTGATCCAGCCTGTTGCCTGCCAAAAACTGTATTTCACCTTCAAGATTATCTACTCCGCTCCTCATCCGATGCATTCCTGTCTGTAGTTTAGGTAAACATTCCTCCAGCTACCGTGCAAAGGGCCAGGCCTCGCAGTCCGCATGCAAGTAATTCATAGCTTCCGTTACCATGGAATATTCCTACCCCCTCGCATCTCATGTAGACACTTAGACGCTTGTACACACACTAACAGTCAGTATAGAATAGATTCTATCCTAGGGACCTTTCCTTTTGGATAACACAGTTCTTTAAACATAGGATATTAGATATGATTTGGGATTAGGTTGACATGACCCCCAGACTTCTGTCTCCACATGTAGAGCTAAATGACAAGTCCCCTTCACCCTCTAGTTGTACGTCAATCACACGTCATGCGGCTGCGCGCGCATCTCTGCCAAATATTTCTGCTGACATTGCAGGATCCTTTTATGGATCCACCCACTTGTGACGTCATGTATGATGATGTTTATTAAATTACGCCCATATATCCGCCTCTATTAGTTACGTATGCACATTTTATCTGTACTATCAGCTGTTACGCCTCTTGCATCTGTTTCACTGTAATGCATTTTCTATAAAACTGCTTATCTGTCAATAATGTATGCCCTTCCTTCCTGAACTTTCGTGGTGATGGAATAGAAAGCCTGCAATTCGAATTGCATTCCTTTGTATAGGAATAAAGCCTTTTAAAACCTCTAATACCACGGATTCTGCCTCTTATATTTACTGAGTTATTCTTACTAGACTTTACCGCATAAAAAATAGTACCGGTAATGAAATATTTACCACAACCAGACGGATGGGATATTCCGATGCAGGTCGCGAGCAATTTCGGCCGTAAAAAAGGGCAGAAAAGGCATCGGGGAACTTCAAGAAGGTCCTGGAGCAGCGGAGGGAAATCCCTATGCGGCAATCTTGGACGGCGCCGAAACCATGCCCCAAAGTTACAGAATCTTGACCCTTGAAGTCTGTCAGGAGTAAGTAGATTTTGTATACCACCACAACACCCCCACTACATTTCTTTCTTTGGGTGATTTTTCAACAATGGGTATGCAGCCCCTAAGGTTAGTGTCATGCGGTATGGGTGGGGCATTTTCATCTAGCCAGGTTACAGTGACCAAGTGGATTTTTTGGATGGAATTAGTTAGTAGGCCATTACTATGGAATTTGTTTTTGATTAAGGATCTTGCTTTGATAATAATGAAAGAGTGGTGATCACTGGAGCATCTGGGTCAGATGTTTCTTGATGATCTGAATAGGAATAGGCATTTGTATTGTCAGCAAGGTGACAGCGGTGGAGAAAAAGGGGCTGTGGTATTTACAGGTTCTGAAGTGTTGTCTTGTCAGTGATCAGTTGGTCTTCTTGGTGATTGCTCTGCATGGTCCAGTGGCATACTGTGCGAGAGAGAGGGTAGAATTAATTGTTCTTTTACTTACTCTGGGTTATTGTTCAGACCTACGTGGCTTCTGATGGTCAGAGCAGAGATGATTATTTGTTTTCTCCAATATGAGTGCTTAATTTATAAGAGAATAAGTGCCAGAGCCTAATTCCACCTCATGCCTCTTTTATTCTCCACCAGACACTCTCGACCTCTTTATCTCTTGCTGGTTCTTCTTCTATCCTATTTTCACCCTTTGTCACTGTTTTTCCATCTTTCTCTTTCTCCTTCTTTCTCTTCCTAGCTCATGGTCAAAAGTCTGACGAGAAAAACTAAGTGACGGTCTCCGAAAAATAAGTGCTGGTTGGCACTCCCTGGAACTATACTGGCTCAAATTAAGCACTGGCCATCAGTAGCTTTGGCAATTGGTCTGACATGTATGACTTTAGAGGGTACAGACTGTGTCTCTTTGCAGTGAGGAAGAAGGCAGCAAAAGGGAGAGATTGTGCAGGGAGCTGGTGGTGGCAATGGGTTTTGCCAGAAAGGTAGTGTAGACAGAAAGAAACAGATGACTTTTATAAGTTTTGGGTGCTGAGTTTGTGGTTGATCAGTAATTTGTGGGTGGCTCTTCCATTGATAGGTCCAATGGTTTCTCTGGCCGCCAGTATGACAGCAGAACGGGAAACAACCTTTACAACGCAGTCATTACATCGCACTACCTTTACATAGCAATCATTACATCGCAACATCCTTTACATCGCATGTCATTACAATGCAGCCATTACATCGCATGTCACTACAACGCTTGTCATTACAACGCATGTCACATCAACGCAGGCATTACATCGCAAGTCATTACAATGCATACCATTACAATGCAATGTACCCTTACACTATCCAACACTTACCCTACTGTTGCACTCACTGGAGTTAGAATAGTAATTTTTACCCCTACATTATCCAACACTTACTCTACTGTTCAGACCCCCCAGGATATAGCGGCATGGATTAGCAAATTTAGCGGCACAAATATGGAAATTTAGCGGCACAAATATGGAAATTTAGCGGCATTTTTGCGGCACTTTATTTTACTCATAATCATTCATTCTCAGCCTTAAATCAATGGAAACTGTTTTAGCAGAGTATTTTCTTTGAAATAGGCAACCTGGGATATGGAAGAGAGGAAGCAGCCCATAGGTGAAGGCTGTTATCCCTTGGAAATGCATTCCTCCATTTGCTTTAGTATAGGTTCTGAGAAGCCCATATAAGGGAGCGTCTAGTGGTGGATGAAAGAAGAGGCATGAGGTGGCATCAAGAGCGAGGGAGCATCCGGTGGTGGGTGAAAGAAGAGGCATGAGGTAGTATCAAGTGGCAGGGAGCATCGGGTGGTGGATGAAAGAAGAGTCATGAGGTGGAATCACGAGGCAGGGGGTGAACGGTGGTAGATGAAAGATAATGCATGAGGTGGAATCAAGAGGCTGGGAGTGTTCGGTGGTGGATGAAAGAAGAGGCATGAGGTATTATCAGGAGGCAGGGAGCATCTGGTGGTGGATAAAAGAGGCATAAGGTAGTATCAAGAGACAGAGAATGTCCTGTGGTGGATGAATGAGGCATAAGGTGGAATCAAGAGGAAGGGAGCATGAGGTATTATCTAGAGGCAGGGAGTGTCCTGTTTTGGATGAAAGAAGAGGCATGAGGTGGAATCAAGAGGCACGGAGCACTCGGTGGTGGATGAAAGAGGCATGAGGTGAAATCAAGAGGAAGGGAGTCTCTGGTGGTGGATGACAAAAGATGTATGAGGTAGTATCAAGAGACAGGGAGTGTCTGATGGTGGATGAAAGAGGCAAGAAGTAGTATCAAGAGACAGGGAGTGTCAGGTGGTGGATACAGGAAGATGCATAACGCAGTATCAAAAGGCAGGGAGCATCCGGTGGTGTATGAAAGAAGAGGCATGAGGCGGAAATAAGAGGCAGGTAGCTTTCAGTGGTGGATGAAAGAGGCATGATGTGAAATCAAGAGGCAGCTAGTGTCCAGTGATGGATGGAAGAATTTGTATGAGGTGGAATCAGGTGGCAGGGGGTGTCCGGTGGTGGATGAAAGAAGATGCTTGAGGTAGTATCAAGAGGCAGGGAGTGCCCAGAGGTGGATAATAGAAGAGGCGTGAGGTGGAATCAAGAGGCAGAGGGCGTCCAGTGCTGGATGAAAGGAGAGGCATGAGGTAGTATCAAGAGGCAGAGAGTGTCTAGTGGTGGATGAAAGAGGCATGAGGTAGTATCGAGAGGCAGCGAGCGTGTGGTGGTGGATGAAAGAAGAGGCATGAGGTAGTATTGCCAGGCAGGGAGTGTCTGGTGGTCGATGAAAGAAGAGGCATGAGGTGGAATCAAGAGGCAGGAGGTGTCAGATGGTGGATGAAAGAAAGAGGCATGAGGTGAAATCAAGAGGCAGGGAGCATCTGGTGGTGGATGTAAGAAGAGGCATGAGGTGGAATCAAGAGGCTGGGAGTATGCAACGGTGGATAAAAAAGGCATGAGGTGGAATCAAGAGGCAGGAAGCTTCTGGTGGTGGATGAAAGAAGAGCCATGAGGTAGAATCAAGAGGCAGGGAGCATCTGGTGGTGGATGAAAGAAGAGGCATGAGGTAGAATCAAGAGGCGGGGAGTGCTGCATGTAAAAGAGGCTGTATTTACAAGGAGAGGAAAAGCAGTGCAGGGTGGCTTTACCTGTCCTTGGTAATATCGGGCAGCAAAATGCTTCTCCGGTACATTACACAAAGTGATGCACCGGCTGTGCAAGGGGCTTGTAAATAAGCCCCTCTGTTCTTAACAATGTTGGATGACTTAGCTTGAACCGTCTCCACCTTTCCAGCTTTGTTGGACGTCAATTCCTTAATCCCTTCTTCTGTATTCTCTGACCTTTTAGCCATATCTATAGCTTTGGACAGAGTAAAGTTTTCAGTGCTCAATCGTTTTTCCGGAGTTCGCTTGTCTGAAATATTTTGTACAAGTTGATCACGCAGCACTTCATCTTTAAATCCTTTGTAATCACAGGTTGATACCAATCTATATAAATCAGTCAAAAAATTGTCAATAGACTCCCTAAGCATTTGACCCCCCTGCAAAAATGTAAATCTCTCTACTACAACATGAACTTTCTTGCCATCATTTATATGCAGTTGTTTTCGGCCTATCTCGTAGTCATCAGTATCTGAAAACTCCTCCTCCTCTGGTAAAAGGGGTAAATGCTTTAAAATCCTACGACCCTCAGCACCTAAGCAATGTTTCAACATGGCTAGCTTGCTCAAAGTTGTATAAATGTCACTAACAATAGCCTCCACATACGCTTGAAGTCCTTCTTTGCATTCATCCCACAACACCACAGGTTCACCAGGTGTTCTGAGAAACTGAATGTGAGCCACTATGCCCTCCATGGCTTCAATAGGAATAAATAGAGAAGGTAGTCACTGATGTCACCCTCTCGTCCCAACAAAACAAATTGAATTAAAGAAAGTAGTCACTAATGTCACAAGATAAAGACCTTGCACAAATCCTGTTTGTTTGCACTATAACTATAAGTGTCTCCCCATGAAACTTAGTCACCAGCAGTTGCTGTCTGTGTGCATTACCGATTTCGCGGGCACTTTTGTAAAAATTGCGATATTTTTACAAAAGTGCCGATTTCGCGGGCACTTTTGTAAAAATCGCGGCATTTTTACAAAAGTGCCGATTTCGCGGCAAACCGCGATATCGCGAAATCGCGAAATCCTGGAGGGTCTGACTGTTGCACTCACTGGAGTTAGAATAGTAATTTTTACCCCTACACTATCCAACACTTACCCTACTGTTGCACTCACTGTAGTTAGAATAGTTATTATCACCCCTATACTATCCAACACTTACCTTAAATGCGATGCAATGGTATGCATTGTAATAGTACGCATTGTAAAGGTATAATGTGATGTAATGGAATGTGTTCTAAAGGTAGTTTCTGAAAATGCAATGTAATGGCATGCGATGTAAAATAATGCGTTGTAAAGAATGTTGTGATGTAAAAACTGCGTTGTAAAGGCATGCATTGTAAATGTACGCGTTGTAACATCATACATTCCAGCAGAACATGCAGGCATATAGCATTAGATGAGATTGACAAGGTCTCACTTCCGGAGTGGCAACACAGAGTGGGAGGTCTCTTTGTGATTCAAGTACGCACTAGATTCTAGCTATCACAACCATAGCTGCAACACTTTACAGCAGATTTTGTGCATAGCGCAGTTCTGTGTGCTCATCTGCGCATGTGCAGTGCAATGTATTTACGTGTAAATGCCCTGTTTATATTTTGCCAAGAGGAAACTTCATAAACTGCGCAATGTGATAAACAGTTCATTATGCATAGTATCTGGTCTGCCATGTACTCTTGGGCTAACCTGCTGCTAACTGGTTTATAGTTTCATGTGCAATATTCAAAGTGCAAGAGCTGTTTCTCACAGGTTGAGGGGAGGCTTGATTTCCACAGAAGGTATCATGATATGCCAGCACTTAATGTGCTTGTACTACATCAAAAATGGAATGCTGTCTTGAATATGCTTAAAATTGTTATCAATTAGGGAAGAGTTAGTTGGAAAGCCTAATCATATTTCTAGATTTCCATGTAGCTCAGGCTATCACTGAATAATGTTAGATAACAATTCCCACAGTTGAAAATTTACAGAGCATTAGTGACAGTGACAGGATGTTACTGTAAACCCTACCTAAGCTAAATTGAAAAATAAATAGCTCATTTAGAGATAGGCAATAATGAGATCTCCATTGAATATTGACAGAGATCTCATCCACCCGGCTCACACTCCCCTTGGCTCATTTAGAAGAGGTGGACCACAGTGGGGTTTCAGCCTGCTCCACCGTGAGTAATATCCCTTGCGGCAGTGGAACAGCTCCGCACATGGGGGCAGATTTACAAGCCCCTTGCGCCTCATTTACGCCGCCGTTGCGTCACTTTTGTGATGCAGCGGCGGCGCAAATCCTGCACCATGGTGCGGGGTACTTACAACGTGACGCATCTGGGAGATGCGTCACGTTGTAAAGCCCTGCGCCACATGTAGGCGTTTCTGCGCAGGGGGGACGTTCCAGCGCAGGAATGCCTCCTAAAAGTGGCTGAGTGAAATCTGGAAGATTTCACTCAGTCACTTTTAGACCCATGCTGCGTCAAAACCCTGCACCTGCCTGAAGCAGGCGTACGGATTGACGCAGCATTAACAAGATAGGGCCCCCAGAGCATTGCTGGAGCTGCGTCGCGCTTGCGACGCAACTCCAGCAATGCGCCACTTTTACGGCACAGATGCGTCACGCATCTGTGCCATTTTTGCCCCATGGTGCGCCGCATTGTAAATGCGGTGCATCCACGGTGGCGGAGCTGTGGAGCTCAATAACTGGCGCATCCCTGCTGATATGCAGGGATGCGCCAGTTATTGTAAATATGCCCCATGGTGTTATAATACCTATCCAACTTATGGCAATGCTTCCCGACGCCATGTCCACTGTGATTTTCCCGCCAGTGATCGCATGTTCTTCTCAGGCATGAAAAAATAATAAATGTGCTGGGAGAAAATTCCCAGCAAGACAGGGATACCGATCTCATTTTGCCTTTGGAAAATGGAACAAAATGCTGTGCAGTCCGTCATGTCAACATGTCAAGGCTGGTTGACCGGCATTATATGGTTTCGCCAAAATTGCTCCTCTCTTGTTGGGAGCAGCACTTTTACTGAAAATATCTTGCCTAATAGGCGACTCTAACTTTAGTGAGTCATCTAAATTTAAATATTTGTAAGGCTTAGGGTCTGATTTAGATCTTGGTGGACAAGTTACTCCGTCACATTGGTGACGGATATCCCGTCCGCTGAAATATAAATTCCATTATATTGTATGGGATTTTTATTTCGGCAAACGGGATATCCATAACCATTGTAACGCAGTAACCCGTCCGCCAAGTTCTGAATCAGGCCTTTAGTCTGGTTTACAGTTAAGTGAGGGATTTTACAGTGCTTGAATCGACTGCCATGGCAATCATGTCCAGATATTGTCAATGATTTCTTAGGCAGAAGAGCAGTGACGGCCCGTGTAGGGCGTTTTACCGGGGCGGTGACGTGGCGCAGAGGAGGGGCTGGGTGGGGGGTTGCAAAATGCGGCATACGGCCGATTTCAGGTAAGGTACGAAAAAAATTTATAAAACGAATTTCGTTGCGCGCGCTGCATCGCATTTGGCGATGCAGCGCGCGCAACGAAATTCGTTTTATTAATTTTTTTCTGAACTTACCTGAACTCGGCCGTATGCCGCATTTTGCAACCCCCCACCCAGCCCCTCCTCTGCGCCACGTCACCGCCCCGGTAAAACGTCCTACACGGGCCGTCACTGCAGAAGAGGCCTCGCTGGCTGATGCTTTTGCAGTCTATGGCACTCTTGCACCAGATTTCCCACTTGGCTTTCGTCTTTGGAAAGCTGCCATACTCAGAAGGGGCATATGGGTATAGAATGCACTCCTTCCTAGCTGGCAAATTTGAAATCCTTCTACACTTAGGGGCATTTTTTATCAAACGTTCACACAATATAGGGAAGCAAGCAAAGTTGCTGCTTTGCGTTGCATGAATGAGAGAGAGCTGGAAAGCACCATATCTACTAAGTTATGGTGCTCTCCGGCTATGTCCCTGCGCTGGTGCACTTGTAGCTGCCTGATGCCAATGTAGGCATGGTGCTAAAGTTCCTGCATTACAGGCAGGATTGTTTTTGTGAAGAATGCATCATGCATAGTAAGAAGAAGTAACAAGGAGAAATAAACATATTTCTCCTTGATACGCCTCACTAGGGAATGTGTCGCATTTTGACACATCCCCAGGTTTACTAGCTTTAGTTATCTGGAAATGCACCAAAATCCATAGACGGATGCATGGGAATGCCTATGCTCCACCCATGGAACGCCTCCCATATGCAGTGTAACACAACGCAGCTGAAGGGGCAGCGTTGAGTTACATTTTCTTTACCAAGCCACACAAAGGCGACACAAGTAGGGCCTTTGCTTTGCTTCAGAAATAACAACTAACATTTTACGTCGTGGCTGTGCCAAAAAAGTGGGGCAAACATGACGCCAAATGTTAGTAAATCTTGACCCTGGAGTCTAAATTGTGGTACTACAGAGCTTTGGCGATGGTAACACTTTGTTATTCTGCAGTCATATTTCAGCCATTTTGGTGTTGCCAACACAAGATTCCATCATTCCCCTGCGCATCTGTGACTCAAAGTTTGGTTAAAGAACCATCCAATTGAAAAAAAACTATAGTGAGGTTAATTTACAGAATGCTCTTTTAAAAACTTATAGTGTTGCTTTAAAAGCTTACGTTGTATTTTAATCCTTTCTCAACAGAATGTCCCACGGTTTCTTAATCACTTAAAAATACTGTTATGTCGGTTCAATATACCGATCAAAACTCTAAGGGGCAGATTTATGAGCCCCTTGCGCCACTTTTGCGTCACTTTTCCCATGTTAAAAGTGACGCAGAAGTGGCGCAAGGGGCTCATAAATCTGCCCCTAAGTCGCTAAAAAAACGAGAAGTAAAGGACTGAAATTAATCAGCAACACACTCGCCACCCAGAAAGGATGAAAGTTTTAAGACATTGGTCACAGCGCAGCTTTAAGAAGGAGCCTTAGCCAGTTATGTGTTCAGCATACAGACTTTCCACCAGACCCATACAAACAGCAAAACATCCAGATGTTAAGGCACCTGGAGAACAACTTGTTCTTCGAAACACAGCGCGACTTCACCAAAGGTCAATCATGTCAGAAGACCCGGCGTCCCCTCTTTGAAGAAGTGCCCTGGGAACTTGATAGGAGGGCTGCGGTGAATGGCTTTTTGTGTCTTTTAAAGAGACACTTAAGACATGAGGGTTATTGATACACTGTGCGGCAGATGTGGAACTAACTCTGCTCACTGAGAATTGTTACCTCTGTGGAGAAAGGTCAGAAGCCAAAAGGAGAGCTGCCGTGTGTAAACTGCATTTATCGGCCAGTGCAATCGTTTTACTATTCTCAGCACCTAGTCGACAAACATAGCCATGCACAATGTACCGTGTTGCGTAAATAAATTATTCACATGAGGGCAATAAACCTTGAACTAAGCCTATTTGACGTTTCAGTGTTCCACCATGGTTAAATCTGATGCCTGCTACCACTTAACCTAGGCCAAAAAATGCAACCCTGGTTCCAGTCTGTTTTATAAGACGTCAAGTGGGCGAAGGTGCACTTACCTCATGAGTGAAAAAGGTTGCCTTATATCACACACCTTACTTTCCATTGCGAATTTATAGATGTTTGAAATAAACAAGTGATGCCATAGTGCAGTTCATGCACCAGACTCTAAGGTGCCCACGCTTATTAGTCGTGTCAGCCATGTTGCAACAAAAGAGCCTCTGTCTCCTTTAATCGGTTTCAGCACTGCTCCTGTGGAAGTAGGCGAAGGGTGTCCATCACCCTTTGATTGGATGGTGTCAGTATCCAAAATCAGTGTATGTGCAGTGCAAGAATGAAACCGGCGTCGTGGAGGCAGTGCTTAATTTGTAAAAAAAAAGAAGTGCCGGTGCCGAAAATGTTTCCAAGGAGGCACAAGCCCACTTCTACCTCTGGTGTGCCCCACTTTCAACACTAGCACTGCCTCAGTCTATCTTCTAACCTTGCTCTGATGTTTGTCCCATAAGTATTTGCTCTAAGAGTCTATCCTCTCACCTCTCTAATCATTTTCTATCGTCTTTGTTACACCTGGTGTGTTACCTAGTTCCCTGTATTTCTGATTTGCCCTCTATTCCTTATGCATTCTTCCCATGACCTAGTTTTTCCTCTTCCGTTTTATCCATACTCTGCTTTCTCTCCCCTCGATTTTGGCTCTTTACTTTCTCTCTTCTAGCAGTGATTAGCTGTGTCTCCGTTTTATCCTTTCTCTGCTCTTTTTTCTCTCTGTCATGTCCTGTCCTCTACATCCTTTCAATCTATCTTCTCTCTTCTATCGCTGTCTTCTGCACACCATGTCTGCCTTCTCTTTCTCTCTGTATCTGATTTGCTCTCCTCCTTTTCTTCTACTCTGCTGCGTTTTATCCCTCTCTTCTCCTTTTTCTTTCCCCTCTTTGCTCTTGCTCTCTCTCATCTTTACTAGTGCTCTCAGCTCTGTCTCCAGCCTGTACATGTCCCTGCTATTTTGTTATTCCTAAAGAAGGGGAAGGTGACATGCATTTTAATTCTTTTCCTAAACCGACACGACACGACACGAGGGCAAAAAAACATAAATGCACACCAAAATAAAATGCTTTTTTGCACATATTTATCATTGCATTGCGGAACAGGCGGCTGCTCGAGCACAGCAGGTTATGTCACTGCTAGCGCTGCCTGCAATTAGTAGGTCCAGGGATGGCGACGGCATCGGCATCCAGTGCTGAGCTTGCTGTGACCCTGTCTGCTACAGCACAAGCATTGTCCCCGGCCGTAATGCTGCCAATGCCGGTGCGTATGGCTGTAGCGCCTGCTGGACTCACACGCGCTCACAATTAGCATGCTGGGGGGCAGCGCACAAACTGGTGACTCCATGGCGCACAAAAGTTGTGCTGGGCCACAGCCGCATTGAGCACATTGAGGATAGCAGCAATGTAGGGCTGCCATCTATACTACTCTGGTCACAAAGTAATTTGAAAATGCACACTAACTTTAGTTTATTCTTCCTCGCAACCTCACTCCCAAGTTCCAAATGAGCTCTCGTAGCTTCCTTGCCTGAAATCCGTCATGAACCAGCTCCCACCTACAATTAGCCAATGGGAGGCTCAGGCAATGGCTGGTAGGGTGACCAACTGACATGGGTGCAAATTCAGGACAGTGAGTGTAAAAATTCAGGACAAGGGGTCAAAATTCAGGACAAAAATTCAGGACAGGAGGTCAAAATTCAGGACAAAAGGTACGTTTTATAGACACATCAGAGAAGGTTGCGCAATAGTATATAAGTAAGTAAATAGACTACTACTAAAGTACAAGTGAAAATAAGTTTACATTCGGTTGAGACAATTGTGCACTTTATGGTTTGTCAGTGTACGCGCAGCTTTAAGCAAATGTGCAGGTCTTTTTGTGGTAACAAAACCGCCCCCACCCCACCTTTCCAGCTCCCAGAGAAAACGCCTGATGCCCGGTCCTGCCGGTCCAGCCTTGCTACCACCCTCCAATGGCACCCCTCATCTTCACATAGAGCCTCTCTCACGTGTATTTAATTTCTTCTATAGAGCTACTCATCCCAAGTATGTGGGGCAGAGTGTTGGAGTGCGTTACAACACACACATATTATACAGAGAGAATGACTCATATAAATGTGAAAGTCAATGTATAGGAAATGTTGCTTAAGATAATGGGGCTTACAATGTGTAATCATACTTTCATCCATCATTCAGTCTTTTGCCGTTCATTCTGTCCTTCCATCTGTGTGCCCATCCATGTCCATATTCAACCATTTACAAACCTATCCATCACGTATCCTTCAATCCATCATTTCACTCATCCATCCCTCCACCCACCCTTTTACTCATCCATCATCCATCCATCCTTTCACCCTATCCATCCGTACACTCATCCATCCACTCTTCCACCCATCCACTCTTCCACCCATCCACTCATCCATCCAGCCATTTACCTATCCAGCCATCCTTTCACTTACTCATTCATCCATCCAGTCACTCATCCTTCTACCCATTCACCCGTTCAGCCATCCATTTACCCATCCCCCTTTCACTTTCAATTCCCCTTTCACTTAGCCATCCATCCTTCCATCCACCCACCCACCCATCTACTCATCCACTCATGAATCCATCCATTGAACCTATCATTCATCCATCCTTTCACTCATCCATTCATACTTTCTCTCATCCATCCACCCTTTCACTCCTTCACTCATCTATCCATCCTTTTGTCCATCTACCCGCCCTTTCACTCACTCATCCAGCCTTTCATCCACCCTTTCACTCATCCGTCCATCCATTCACCCTTTCACTTATCAATTCAGCAATCCACCCTTTCACTTATCAATTCATCAATCCATCCATCATTTCACTCATCCATCCACTCATTCTCTTGCCCGTCATCCACCCTTTCACTCATCCATCAATCCATCATTTCACTCATCTATCCAGCCATCCATCCACCCACCCATCCCTTCACTTACTTTCTCACTCACCTTTTCACATTAATTATGAGACCCATCAAGAACTCCACCCTCGCTGTAGTTCCTAAAGCAAAGGGTTGGGGCGGGGCAGGGTTCACTATGCCCCTGCACTTAGGCAATCTGAAAAAGTGGAAGGCATGAGTCATGCATGATGCACAGTGCCTGGACATGGGGCGACTGTGACAAAGTGTTGTTTCCAGAGCTTTAAGTGGGATGTAAAAACTAGGGGGGTCTCTCCAAAAGGGTGTTTAATGTAATAAAATGCGTGGCTTAAAACACATAAGCTAAAAATCTGTGCTTAGCATAGTGTGCCGCCCGACTGGTATTTTTGTTGCTTGTGTCATTGCATCCAGATATATAATACAACAAGTAACGTTACACTTGGAACAAGTAACGTTACACTTGGAACAAGTAACGTTACAACTACAACAAGCCAGAACTATTGGCTTTGTCAATGGTTGTTGCATAAAATAAAAAAGCAGGAACCATGGCTGCTATACTATAACTATAATCCTTTCCTTTGAACTTCTTTCACCGCCTTCCTTTGGTTAACTGGATTCTCACCTAGCAGCAGCTTGGGCGTTTCTGCACTTCCATGGGACAGTGCTCTGCCAGGACCGAGGCAGGAGGAGGCCACCACATGCTGTGCCAGCCCAGACTGACCCATTGTCATTCTGTATGTGGCAATCAGCCCCACACAGAAGGACAATGGGCGGGAGGGGCTGCTCTTGTGCTCAGAGGAGTGCGAAGCGGCCCCATCACGGGGAGCTGAGGCCTCTCGCAGGGGAACAGATCTGTTCTCTGTAATGCCTAAAATTACGGACAAAAGACGTCCGTAAAAAGGATCCTCACGGACAACGGACGTGAGGTCCAATTTACGGACTGTCCGTGAAATTTACGGACGGTTGGTCACTCTAATGGCAGGGTGCAGCAGACTCGAGGAATCGAACGCAAGCCATTCTTTTACGATGACTTCTTGAATTCGTGACAGGCGTGATGACATCATCACTAAGGTGGTGGTACACAATTGTGCCTGCCTGTACCAGCGTACGCCTGCCTGTGAACACGTACCAGTCAGTCACCATGGCAAGGTATGTTATTCTTTATATTTTGGAATGGAATAATTAACATTGAGACGACCACCTGCAGGTTCAGAAATCATAGCCCCGGCCCTGTGAAATAAGTTCCGGTGCTGAGCACCGGAAAGCACCGGCTCATTTAATCACTGCGTGGAGGCTTCTACGCCCTCTGTTAATGGATGGCAGTAACATTTGAAACTGGTGGGGCGCTAAAGTTGGGTATGACTTTTATTTAGCGTGCAAAGCGCGCTATCACAAGGGATAAACATCTGGCTCAGGATGATTCTCTTCCCTAGAATATTTTTTTAAAAGACTGGCAAATGGTGTATTTTAAAGCACTTTTTAATAAAGAATTTAGTAAGAAAGCAAGAAACAGTTGTGAACGTTTAGTTTTGAAATATTTAAACACATTCAACACTGCCTCATATCTTACTGCATTAATATGTTAAACAGTTACTGTAATGTACAAATTGTACAGTGGAACAACTTAAGACCCTTTAAAGTGTGTGCTTGCCCAGAGTCTTGCACTGCATGCAGCCTCATCTTTGGAAACAAATGCTCTTGCCAGGCCCACACAACTGCTGGCTGCACTCAGTCATGTGGAAATATGTGCAGAGGTGCGGGGTTTTAAGTGGGATGAAAAAAGTGTGTGGGGGGGTTCTGAAAGGGAATATGTCAAATAAATGTCTGTAATTTCCACAGTGTGCGACTGGTATTTTGGTTTCTCTCTGAGCTGTTATAGCATCCAGACATCTTACACAAAAACAGAAATCCCCCTAAAACCTGCAGGACTATCTATTGGCATTTTCAATGGTTGTTAGCTGTTTAAGATAAATGAGTAGCAACAATGATTTGTTGTAAATAATTAATATTGAAAATGGTTCAGTTCTGAAAGACTGTGAATTAAATATTATTGAGGCCTGTCAAAGGAGTATTGGTCTTACGTTATGTGCACTTTATGTTCGGCATTTTCTCTCTGCACATCTTCAATATTATTTCTTTCCTCTTCCACACACTCTTTTCACTCACTCTTAAATGCACTTCCTTGCACCTCCCTCACTTTACCATCTCCAAAAATACATTGTACTCACTCACATGTAAGCACTTTATTTTGTTTTACTTTTGCCTTATAAATATTTTGACAGCTGTGTACCCCCTTCACACACTTTTACACAGAATTGCAATTGCAACTGGAATACTTGACTATTGCTCTGTGTGCTCTGCAGAGACACCAACATGCTGACAGACACTGTGAGAAGCTCACACTGCCTTCAGCCTCAGTGCCAGAGCTCTCAAACGCAGCTCCTCATAAACACTTGCCATTATTCAAAGTAAGCACCATCCTTGAATAATAAAATGTAGGAAAGAAAACACAGAAACAGCATAATACTTTTTGGGAATGCAAGATTAAGTACAACATGTGGAACAGAAGATGAAACTAAATCGCTGACATGCATTACTTTAAGATTTATAACATTCATTGTTCAGAAATCTGTGTTTTTGGCATTGCTGTTAAGGGCATGAAGATAGGGTCTGTTTTAATGCCCCATGACAGAGCCAGATCCCCAGAATAACGCAACCACAAACATGACGCACGCTACAGTGTGTAGCTGTTTTTAAAATCCAAATGTGTCCAGAGTGGAAATAAAACATTCTAGAACCATTGCACAGATCAATCTAAATAAAAAGGAGCTTGATAAGTGGCAAGTATGTGCACCATATTCTAGGCGTGCATACTCATAGCATTTAATTTATTTAACATTTTTCTGGTATTCCATAAATCAGGACACTATAATCACATATTTCTCCTTTGCACTTGTCTCAGATATTTGGATCAACTTCACCAGGAACAAATGCATCAGCTCCACTTCTAAAGGGGCCAGTGACCTACAACCACGACCTGAGGTGTTACAGTGGGGGAGGTCAGCATGACGAGGCGTCTCAGCACAATATAACGGGGAACAACCATTACAACGCAACTTTTACAACGCACTGCCATTACAACGAAACTGTTACAACGCAAATGCTGTGACAACGCATGCCATTACAACACAAGTCTTTACATCGACTTGCACTAGATGGCGTGCTAACATTAAAAATAGTGTAGTTTACTATCCAAACACCTTCCCTACTGCAACGTGGACTGGAGTTAGAATAGTAAATTACCCTTTCTTAATGTTAGCACGCCATCTATTGCAAGTCGATGTAAAGACTTGCGTTGTAAAGACTTGCGTTGTCACAGCATTTGCGTTGTAAAAAATTTGTTGTAACAGCATGCGTTGTAAAAGCATGCGTTGTAACATCATACATCCCAATATAACTAATAGAAGTTTAGCATTACCACACTTACCATTACTGACTACAAGGCTCCAAATCTCGTGTACGGCACTCACATCCAGTCCCACCCTGTGATGAATGGGAAATGGTGGGATCTATACCTGTGAATGAAGGACGTCTGGCCTCAGGCATGGATGCAGCCCGCAACGTCTGAAACTGTGACTCTAGCAGCATCACTCGCCTACAGCAGATATCACTATAGACTACCATGGTACAGAAGGGCTTCCGAAAGGTAAGCCCTGCGTCATGTTTCACATTGCAGAAAGTTGATTTACTGCCTGTCTTCCGGCTCATTGTTTAGAGTCCCGTCTTCCGGCTCAATGTTTAGAGTCGAAGAGTAGCAGGCAGCCTGATGTAGCTCTAAATAAATTGATCTTTTTAATATTTTTTGCAGTAAACATGTAGGAATTTCAGAGGGACGCAGCCCCAGCGCCCAAATGAAGAAACCGCTCCTGATGTATTGGGTCAGGTGTTCCATTGTTCAGGATCATGCAACACTGCCTGACCTCATTGAGTAGCTGTGTGCCACTTAATGCCTGTCCTGCCTGAAAGGATTAGCCAAAGATGATCTTGTAGTCTCAGGGACCCCTCTGCTCTCCGTTTCATCATTGGTGTATAGGTTGCATGGCCTTTGGGGTGATGTACACTTTACATTACAAATAGAGTTGGTTTATCCTAAGGTATGTTCTTTAATTAGTATTTAATTTGTGCAGGTGATTGCAATTTGTTGGCACTTATTTTTGGGGACCGGGGATTAATTTCCATCATCTAGCTTTTTCCCAGAGCAAGAGACATACAGGTGGAAACGGAAGACAAAATGAGGAAGAGAAAGAGAGGAAAGTAGTAGGCAACAATCATTTGCAAAGCCAAAAGGTCTCACTTTTGTGACCCATTAACTTTCCCTATGCCTTTTGGCAATACTCTACAACCGCATCATAAAAAAAAATATGCAATGACGCATCCACTGCTGGCAGTTGTGTCATTCCAATAGCATGCACATGCATGATGACATATGCTCGTGTGAGCAGAATTACACAAATGCCATTTGCTTTCATTTTTTACTTACTGATCCAAAATGGTGGATGCCACTTGGATCAGTAATTAAACAACATTGTATTTCTGTGCATGAATTTCACATTCTTAATAAAAAAGGCTCTCGGGGTGAGGGGGTTTTGGATGATCGAATGGGGGAGATGCTGGGGGCAAGGAGCAATGGAGAAAAAATGACACGAGGTGTAATTAAAAGTTTTAAAACCTAGGCTTCTTTTGCATGTGACCACCCCAGCATTTGGCAGCACAAGCAGTGGCTCCTTAGAAAAAACTTTGGTCCCCTGCACTGACTATTTCACAAACAAACCATTGTCGGGAGGGTCCTAATGCACACAATGGAACACATCTTGGGCAACATGCAGGCTTGGAATACGAATGTGCATGTATGCAATATCCGCCTGTGGATTTAGTGGTTCTTTCTTTTATGGTAGATGGAAACATAGAAATATTCCTGCATGAAAATTACTTTGCTCTAAAGTTTTTGTTTTAAAAAAGTAGCAGAAAATAATAAAGCCTTGGTAAATTAGATTTAGTGTGAATCATACATTTGAATTGCAAATAATTTAAGAGCATCTTCCTCTCCATATCTTCTCTTGCAATACAATAATTTAATGAATTCTGAAAGAGGTTGGGACAAGCCCAACTTCACCTACCAGTCATCTTCCTGCACAGCTTTGCATATTAAAAGAAAATCTAGCTATTGAGTTAAGAATATTCAATCCTAGTAAGGACATGAAGGTCTATTAAGGACATGAAGCTGGGGATTATGCTACTCTTTTCTTTGCTGTATTTTCAAAGCGGCCAATTAAAACAGTAACATACATAGAACTAAATATCCCATGATAACACAACCTGTCATAACTCATTCCAACAATCACCATAGATTCCATTAACGGAACTGGACCCACACACTATTGCTGCAACTTCTTCTGCAAAGTGTAGAGCGTTAATAAACTAAACCAATACTGTGAGTAACTAGCTGTTTTGTAGGTTTAGCCTCACTTTTTGACTATTGGGAACTGGTGTAATGACGCTGTAGTGCACTGTATCCTGCTGACAAGGCTCTGTGCACGTGCACTGACCCTTAAATGTGTATGTTTAACCGACTAATACCTAATTGGCATACGTTAACTTACTTATAAGTCTCCTATATATGATACCACTGTACCTTGGCTTGCAAGCTAACTGCCCCTTGTGGACTGCAGCACTGATTGTGCCACCACGAGTGTGACAAAGGAAAGCCTGTCTCCCAGCCTGGGACTGTAGACTGGTAGAGCAGTTCTAAACTGCTAACTTGACTTTGCCATTTAAACAAAACCCAAACCTTCCTTTCTAATATATATAAAACTATATTTAGAAGTTAGCACAACTGAGTTGTCTGTGTATAACTCCAAGCTCGCCAATCGGGCTACTAACCTTTCCACAGTTAGAATAGCAATGCTGGGTTTTTACTGTCAGGACATGTAAAAACACATGTCCTACTTTTAATATAGAGCCTTAGGGCTCGTTAGGCCTGCCTTAGGGGGAGTAAATATGTGCCCCCTAAGGCAGGCCTAACAAGCCCTAAGGCTGTATATTAAAAGTAGGACATATCCTGACAGTAAAAAACGTGCATTGCTATTTTCACTGTGGAAAGGCTAGTAGCCCAATTGGCGAGCATGGAGTTACACACTGACAACTCAGTTGTGCTAACTTCTAAATGGGGCTACTAAAGTTGCTACTTCAAGGTATCAAAACAATCAGTGCATTAAACCTGACTTGTTGCACAATTGGAATTTGATGTCACTACTTTGCAAAGTGCAACTTTTAAAGTTGCCACTTTGTTGCCCAAAGTTGTCATGTGACAATTTTCGGTTACAGGCAGTTATTGTCCTCAAAACAGCCTTCAACCCACCAGGAGATAAGTTCATGAAGCCCCACAAAGGACCTGCCTTGCGAAGAGGTGTTACCCCCTTCCCCCGGCAGAATGGCCATAGTAGGTGTGAGGCCAAAAGTTGAGCTTCAAAAGGGAAGCTGCCTTTGAAGGGCAAATGTTAGTCCCACTTAGGAGGGGCTGCTTTTTTGTATTTGCAGGCAGGCTGGCATCTCGGACAGACAGTAAAAATTTGACGACAAACTGTTTTTTCAAGGGGTAGTGTAGTCCCCAGGTAGCAACAAATATAGGATGGGCTAGGGAGCTCTACACACAGAGACGAGAGGTCTGCTATGTTAGGAGTGGGCAGAATGGTGCATTATGTGCTCGCTAGATGCCACACTTTGCAGGAAATCATCACTAGGTGGGAGGAGACCTGGTAGCCCATTGTCTAGTAGTCAATGCATCCTCCGAGGGCTTATACTGGGCATAAAAGTGACACCCCTGGTGCCCAAACCTCAGTTCACCCCTGACTTGGAAGAAGGACCGAAGAAGGACTGCCCTGATGCTCCTTGGACCCAGGAAAGAGAGGCTGCACCAAGGCTGGACTGCACCTGCTGTACCTTGAGATAGAAAAGAGACTATTGTGTATGAGGTGTCCTGCTCGATGAAAAATGGCCCTCAAGCACCAGAAGGAATAACTCCAAGTGTAAGTTGCCTGACTTCCTATTATAGACACACGGGTCATTAGAGCTGAAAAGTCTGCCTTTCGAAAATTCAACAGCCAGAGTCACCAGCCTGCTGTTGGAAGCTGAGGTGCTACCTTCAAGACTGAGTCCTGACCCTCAAAAGTTGCATCTAAATCTGCTGGACCCAGGAGAGTCGTCGGAGACTCAGAGTGCAGTTTGGTCACACAGTACGGAAATTACTGCAAGTTAAAGGGAACTGCTGTAACTGGAATACCAATAGACCACTGGCAACTGGTTTTGTGCTGGACTACATCAAGATTTCATGGGAGATTGACCACTGCGACCAAAGACACCCCTCCCTCCTTGCTCGAGGCCTTCAGGGTGGCCACAGGAAGACCTCAACATCCTCTGCATCCTTGAACGTCTTCAGCATCCTGTATCCCTTGCATCAGGACCACTCCATTGGTTCCTTTGGGGGTTCACTCATTGATCTTGGAACTGTACTGGAGACTGCTTATCTTGTGAGGTAACTGTACAGTTGGACCTGACTGGTCCCGGTGCTTAGCTGGCAGAGATAGAACCCACAAGAGTGCCAACATATCTATTTTCAAGTTGTCGTGGCTTAACCTAAACCGCGAGTGGCGGTGACTTTCAATGATTTGTTGCATTTGAATGAAAAGCGGTGTTTTAGTGTTTGCTGAAAAGTTCAGATTTCTGAAACACTCCTGTGGATTTTTGTCATTGAGATGTCTAATTAAAGATAAAAGTACAACCTATTTTTATAAATTGGTGTTGGTTTTTCATTGTGTTGCATTTTCTAATTATCCAACTCTTTCAGTATTTCTTAAAGCTTTACACTTGCTCTATTGATAAAGCCTGACTGCTCTGAGGCACAGCAATCGAGAGTTGAGCTACGGTTTTTAAAAATTAAACTGACTTGACCTGATAAAAGAATTGTACCATTATTACACAGTGGTGTCACGCAACCTCACCGTATAATAATCCAGATTTCTCACAAATCCCAACTGCCCAGATGAAATAAAGTGATCTTGAACTCTCAACTTGCTCAAGTCTGTATTTCAACATCCAATCGTTACTTCTGACTTCTCTCACCCATCAGCTTCCTGACTGTGCAACTGTGCCTAATTTGTAAAATAATGAGTGCCGCTGCCCAAAGTGCAGCTTGGAAGCCCGCTTCCAGGGTTATTAAATGTTGCCAGGGTCAATACCACGGCTGTGTTGTCTTGAATCAACCTCATGCCTTGTTAATCCACTGCCAGACACTTCCTGCCTCTTTTTCTCAGCCTTGCAAATCACTGCTTTTTCCCTTTGTGGCGTTTTTTCCATCTTTCTCTTTGCACTCCATGTGATTTTCTCTCTCCTGCTGTAGGTAAAAGTCTGATGAGTTAAAATAAGTGCCGGTACCCAAACATGAGTGCCAGTGGTTGCCACTGGCAACTACCGGCTCAAAGTGAGCACTGAAATCCAAGCAATGCTCCTCGGAATTGTAATCTTGCCTTGTTCACCTCCTTTCAAAGTTGTATTCCTGTTTCTGATCATTTCTTGAAAAAGACATATCCAAAGTAAATTATATCTCTTGATAATTTATCAATATTTCCAATTAAGGCGGTAAAATAACATTATTCATACATTTGATAAGTAAACAATAACTTCAGAGAGAACTTCAGAATGACTTGGGGCAGATAACCCTTGTCTCCGTGTCCTTAATAGAATAGAGAATTCTTGAAGCGATAGCTAGAAGAATTTTTATTCTATTTCAGGACATGAGACTCAGAATACGATTTTTTAAAGCTTTTCCTAAACTACCGAAGAAAAATCAGTAATAAGCTTACAAGAACGTTTTTGGAAGTTGAACCCGAAGACCAATCAGGTGCCTTCATAACGTCTTCTCTCCTAGAGGCTAATAAAAACATCTTTGATGCCATAACACCTCTTACAGAACATGCTACAAATTTACTTACATCAATGCTCTTTTCAAACATAACTATTTGACCCATTTGGCCAAATGTAGCTGGTGTCAAATATGGCTCTGCTTTTCCAGGTCTCCATGCGTCCAAACCACCACAATAGTTCTGCCCTGGCCTCCAATGAGAGATGTATCTGGTTTGCCTAGACATACCATTCCAAAGGTGTGGAATTTTCAACCTCTGTATGGCCCTATAATGTAGGGGACCTGGGAATGTCACCTAACTTGACAAAGCCTACAAGGAGAAGATCTCCTTGCTCAAGGCCAATATGAGCTCTGTCTCGATGCCCCTTTTCTTCTGGGGTGGCAATAATGGTCGGGCCATCACTGAATTTATCTGAAACCCCAAAAAATCCATACATTGAGACAGACTCAATACATATTTCTTCTTGTTCACTGGAAAACCAAACTCCTGTAACAGATGAACAGCCCTAAACAAATGTTTCATGAAATGTATATGGTCTGGAGCCATGGTAATTAGATCATCCAAACAGACAATCAAACAAACTTTTGGCTCTCAGGCTGTCCACTATTGCCTCTAATCACAAAATGGAGAGGGGGATATTTTACTTCCACCCAACGCACACCCTAGGTAATAGAACCAAACACAATAAAGTAAGGTGACTTGTCAATACTTTTTTCGACAGTGTTTACAAATCACTCATTCCCTATTTAGGATTACAGAGATCCTGATTCGGAAAGGGGGTGGAAAAAGAAAGACCAGTTTTTTGGAAGAGGAGGCCTCACCCACATAATGTGGAACACTTCATCATAGGCAACCTCTCCCCACCCTGGTAGGGTAATACCACTAGGGCGGACTCGACCTTCTGGTGGACTTGATGGAGGGAGTTCTTAGATAAGGTATTTCCAGGAGAAACAAAGGATCCAGATCAAATTAAATATACCTAGTGGTAACTGGATTTTCACCTTTAATAGCGGTACTCTCTGGTGCATCTAAAACAGGTATGCAATGCAGTGAGAACGCAGTAGCTCAAACCATCATCCTCATGCCAACATGTTCCTGCCCAATCGCCTATACAGGTCAGGGGAATTCTTCAGGGCCGTGGATCCCTAATTTACTTGGCCTCACAAATATTAAAGGTCATGCACAGATAAGACCAGAATAATTCCTACCTGGTTTCAGTACTAATACACCTATAGTAAATGGACATACAACAGGGAGAGGTTTTTTATCAACTGAACCAAGTCAAATATAGCATTTATTACATGTAGAGGTGGTGGCCTCATTGTGGGTCACTTGTGATGTTGTACTGCAAGACACAAGGAAACAAAACACAGGTGTAGAAAGTGACAAACAAACATGCACATTATGTAGGATCATCCTAATTCTTACCCTCACTATGGGGATACCCAGCATCTGGTCTGGGGAGGGACGATTTCCTTTGTAGTTACTAATAAGATATGAGCCACTCATTAGTATATCATCAACAATAATACCCTGTCTGCTTTTTATGGTGGACAAATGTCTACTGATACATGAAACTGACCAATAGAAAAGGCCAAAATGAAAGCTATTGGGACAAACATTACTAAAACCCAAGTAAAGAGAGTGATAGCCAAATTATAGGTAATGTTACTTCCCTCTTCGATTGGAAGGGGAGTGCGCTTGTTCGGCTTGGTTCTAGTAATCAGAAAACGGAACTCCAAGCCCATCTTGTGAACTAGTGTCCTCTGTAGTCACACGCTCATATGGTATGTGGCATTCATCAATAGGTCATCAACAACAATATCCTCTCTACTTATTGTGGCAGACGCACATCTTTGACAAATAAGGCTACCCTAATCAAATAGGCCAAAAAGATAACTATTGAGATACACATTATGCAAATACAAGTAAATGTTGAACTACCTCAAATAACGGCAATAATACTTCCTTCTTCGATTGGAAGGGGAAATATGCCTGTTCGGTTTGGTACTAATAATCAAAAACGGGCCTCCAAGCCCATATTGTACTCTTGTGGCCCCCCCGTCACCCATGACCCCTTCGTACTCACATCATCTAGAAGCCCATCGTGCGATAATACCTATGAGACATCCTCGCCCAGCTGCAAGTATGAGGTAGAGCGGTGACAGCGTCTCCAATTTAAACCCAGTACATGATCAAGTCAACCTGGTTAGTATGCAGTGTCAGTTCCACTATTGGCTTCATAATCTTAGTAAAAATCTGAGGTACTGATGAAAGTACAAATGGGAAAACTAAGAACTTGTACCACTGACCACCACTGAAAATGTAAGACTTTTCTGTGTGAAGCAAATATTGGAATAGTCAGGAAAGGATCCTTAAGATCCAGTCTGTCCATCCAATTGTTTCGCTTGAGTAGATGCCTGAGAAGATGAATCCTTTCCATCTTGAAGTGCCTGTAATGGACCAAAACATTGAAATCTACCAAATTGAGTAACAACCTGTAACCTCTGCCTTTTTTGCCCATCAGAAATATATTATTTATTTATTTATTTAAAACATTTGTATAGCGCATCTGTCACCTGGCAGGTATCCTGGCGCTGGGAAAAGTTACTCCTAAGGTGGACAATGATGGGAACTGAGAACGGTATGTTAGAGAAGTAGATTAAGGGAAAAGCCAGGTTTTAATCCGCTTTCTGAATGGAAGGAGTTGCGATGTTTGGCGGATGTCGGCAGGTAAACTGTTCCAAAGTTTTGCGGCTGCCACTCTGAAGGATCTTCCACCTGTCCTGACCTTGTTGAATCTTGGAACAGTGACCAGGCAGGCTGAGGCTGAGCGAAGAGTTCTGGTAGGGATGTACCAGGTGAACATGGTTTGCAGGGATCTAGGCCCGACTCCGTGTAGAGCTTTAAAAACAAGACAGAGTGCTTTGAAAGCTACTCGCTCCTTCAGTGGGAGCCAGTGCAGCTCGGCTAAAGCTGCTGTGGCCGAGGATCTCCTGGTCCAGCCAAGGGCTAGTTTGGCGGCGGCCATCTAGACTCTTTGGAGACGGTCTAACAGTACAGCTGGGGACTCGAGCAGCAATGCGTTGCAATAGTCAAGGCGACTAAGAATGGTACACCTGACTATTAACGCTCGGGCCTGTGCGGGAAGAAGTGGCATGATCTTGCGTAAAGAACGCAGTAAGGCCGAGCAGGTGGACATTGTTTTCGCGACCTGCGTTTCCATGCTAAGCTTGTTGTCCATCATGACACCTAGGTTACGGACAGTGGTGACCGGCTGAGGTTTTTCCGGGGCTTCCGGAGGCCAAAATTCGGTAGGGAACAGGCGAGGAATCCGGCTTCCAGCGCAAAACAGGACCTCTGTTTTGGAGGAGTTAAATTGCAGGGAATTTTTATGCAGCCAACCAGCTGTATCTCTCAGGCAGTCGCGAAACGATTCTAGAGGGATCGATTCTTCCCCCTCCCAGGAGAGGATAAGCTGGGTGTCATCTGCATAGGTAATAGCTTTTAGCCTATGAGATTTAATTAATGTGACAAGAGGTTTAAGGTAAACGGTAAAAAGGATAGGACTGATGGACGAGCCTTGGGGCACCCCGTGGGGCACTGGGGAGAAGGCGGATTGGAAAGGGGGGAGGGATACAGCCTGCTTCCTATCTCGCAGGTAGGACTGGAACCAAAGCAGGGCGGTGCCCTCAACCCCTGCCTCCCTTAGTCTCTGTAGCAGGATCACGTGATTGACCGTATCAAATGCGGCAGACAGGTCCAGCAAGATCAAAGCTACTGCTTGGCCCCTGTCTGCACGCATACGAAGTTCTTCCATGGCCGTGAGGACAGCTGTTTCGGTGCCATGGGCTGGACGAAAACCAAATTGGATGTCGTCCAGAATGTGATTCTGCTCCAGATGTTTCGAGAGACAAGAGCTTACCCAGCGCTCGGCAACTTTCGCCGGGAAAGGTAGGAGAGAAATAGGCCGATAGTTTGATTAACACTCAGGATTCAGTGAGGGTTTCTTCAACAACGGGGTGATAAGTGCTTGCTTCCAAGGAGACGGGACAAATCCGCAGCGCAGGGATTGGTTACAGATCCTGCAGAGGGTGCAGAAGAGTTCTGTTCCACAAGCTTTCCAGGTTTTTGGGGGCAGAGGGTCGAGGGGGGAACCCGAAGTGATCCCGTGTGCCAGTCTATCGAAATCCGCTTCCAAGATAGGGGGAAATACCCGCAAACATTCCCTAGGTGGGTGCCCTGGGCTCACCAGATCAAGGTCAATAATAGTGGCCACGGGGCCGTTGAGACTATCTAATGAGGGGGAAGTGTTCAGGTTATGGATAATAGTCTCAATTTTATCCTTGAAAAACAGTACGAGATTATCGCAGAGTGTTTGTGTAGGAGGGATTGTTTTTTTGGCACAGTCAGGGTGGACGAGGTTGTTAAGAATCTGGAAGATGCTTTTGGAACTATTCGCGGCATTAACTATAGTGGAGCAGAAGTAGGTGGATTTACTTTTAACAATTGCCGATTTGTATTCCAGAAGTTTATTTTTCCAAAGTGATTTATTTGTGTCGGAGTAGCCTTGCCTCCATTTCCTCTCAGCCTGTTTACAGGCTAATTTGAGAACTTTCAAAGAGTCGTTAAACCAGGGGGCTGATGCTCTGCCCTTAGGTTTACTTCTTTTTAAGGGAACCAGGGAGTCGGTAGTTAAGGAAATCCTCGTACAAAAGGCCTTGTAATTGTCCTCAACCGGATTAGTGGGGGAAAAGCTATCTTCCACGCAAAACACGGTACCGGTAGAGCTCAGTTTTTCCAGAACTTTCCAGTCTCTGTACATAAATTCTGAGGAGGTGCTGTGTGCCGGCATTCTAGCCTCTATACAGGTAATATGAAATTTGAGAAGGGCATGATCAGTCCAGCCCATAGGCAGGATGTCGTTCAGGTGTACTAACTGAGGGGTAGAAAAGATGAGGTCGAGTCGATGACCTGCTATATGAGTGGGTTCCTTGACCAGTTGAAAGAGTCCCACGCTTTCGCAAGAGAGCAAAAGATTATGCAGTCCAGTATCCAGACTACCGTTCGGCCAGAGGTTGAAGTCACCTAAGATGATTAATTTGTTGTGGGAAGTTGCCATGTTTGTGAAGGTGGTAAGTAGCGATTGTTGTTGTTGGGAAGTAAAGGTCCCAGGAGGGCGGTAACAGATAATTACCGTAAAAATGGCTCCAGTGTAACAATTTATGGAGAGGCCGAGGAGCTCGTTCCCAGCGACCGGATCCAAGTCTATGCTGTTGATGAGCCAAGAGGCTCTGTAAATAATACCTAATCCACCACCGCGACCTTTGGGTCTAGGAAGGTGCAAGATTTTAAAGTCCTGAGGACAGGCCCAGTCTAGTTCAATGTCACAGTCGGCGTGAGTCCACGTCTCGGTTAGAAAGAGAACCTCTAAGTGATGGGTGTCAATAAGTAGTTGAATTTCGTGAGCGTGCTTTGGTATTGATCTGACGTTAAGAAGACCTCCCAGGAGCAGACCCCTACTGGCGAAGTCATGCAATGGAAAGGCGGTGTCAGTAAAAGTAAGCTGACCTTCGTGCGCATACTCTCTGAGATTGAGCAAGGTCTCACGAGTATAAAGCGGGGGCCTCGTGGGAATCTGAGAGGAGTGGTCCGCGCTAGTCGCATCCTTGTCGCGGACGAGCGCGGACGAGCTTGCCTTAAGCGCGCCTTCGGCGCGCCATCGGCGCGCCATGGTCGCGCCCGCTGCGCTTCCGGCCAAGACTCATGATTTATGGTAGATGCTCTGGGCGCTGGAGGGGGGGGCGTGGCCAACCGAGGTGGGCGTGTCTCGTGGCTCCCTCGAGCAGGAAATGGCGGCAGAAGCGAGCGTTTTCAGACGGAACAACGTTCAATTTGCTGCTCGGCGACAATATAGGTAGGTGCCAGGGGTCGGTGCAAGGGTTTTTAAAAACACAGTATTTTAAAAATGAAGAATTACAATTCACAGCTCCCGGATGTCCGCCTCAGGAGGTGTTTAATCTAGCAATGCAGCGCTAGTATTCAGCGCGCACTATTTGTACCTGTGAGGGGGGGCGTGGCCAACCGAGGTGGGCGTGTCTCGTGGCTCCCTCGAGCAGGAAATGGCGGCAGAAGCGAGCGTTTTCGGCCGGAACAGCGTTCAATCTGCTGCTCGGCGACAATATAGGTAGGTGCCAGGGGTTGGGGCAAGGGTTTTTAAAAGCACAGTATCACAGTATTTTAAAAGTTAAGAATTACAATTCACAGCTCCCGGCTGTCCGCCTCAGGAGGTATTTAATCTAGCAATGCAGCGCTAGTATTCAGCGCGCACTATTTGTACCTGTGAGGGGGGGCGTGGCCAACCGAGGTGGGCGTGTCTCGTGGCTCCCTCGAGCAGGAAATGGCGGCAGAAGCGAGCGTTTTCGGCCGGAACAGCGTTCAATCTGCTGCTCGGCGACAATATAGGTAGGTGCCAGGGGTCGGTGCAAGGGTTTTTAAAAACACAGTATCACAGTATTTTAAAAGTTAAGAATTACAATTCACAGCTCCCGGCTGTCCGCCTCAGGAGGTATTTAATCTAGCAATGCAGCGCTAGTATTCAGCGCGCACTATTTGTACCTGTGAGGGGGGGCGTGGCCAAGCGAGGTGGGCGTGTCTCGTGGCTCCCTCGAGCAGGAAATGGCGGCAGAAGCGAGCGTTTTCGGCCGGAACAGCGTTCAATCTGCTGCTCGGCGACAATATAGGTAGGTGCCAGGGGTCGGTGCAAGGGTTTTTAAAAACACAGTATCACAGTATTTTAAAAATGAAGAATTACAATTCACAGCTCCCGGCTGTCCGCCTCAGGAGGTATTTAATCTAGCAATGCAGCGCTAGTATTCAGCGCGCACTATTTATACCTGTGAGGGGGGCGTGGCCAACCGAGGTGGGCGTGTCTCGTGGCTCCCTCGAGCAGGAAATGGCGGCAGAAGCGAGCGTTTTCGGACGGAACAGCGTTCAATCTGCTGCTCGGCGACAATATAGGTAGGTGCCATGGGTCGGGCAAGGGTTTTTAAAAACACAGTATCACAGTATTTTAAAAGTTAAGAATTACAATTCACAGCTCCCGGCTGTCCGCCTCAGGAGGTATTTAATCTAGCAATATTGCTTCAGAAACCTCTGAGCTGTGGCCATGTTAAGGCATATTGCTTCTTTGCACACTAATTCTTGAATCTCTGTTCTTGAAGAAAAACATCAGTTGCTTGGGGGACTCACGTTGTGCAGGCGAACCATAAAATTCTATCTCAGAACCTTGAGCAGTCTTTAACACCCATGCATCTTGTGTCAGTTGACACCAACTGTGGATGAAATATTCAATTATGCCCCCCAAGGTTACTTTGGAAGGCTGAACAATCTTTACCTGGAGTATTGGTATGTGAGTTGTATTAGCTACCTGTTTTGTTACTGCCTCCTTTGTATCTGCCTCAATTATATTGCATTCTGGAAGGAAAAATAATTCCTCGGAAGTTGTCAAACCAGCCACCACCTCTTCTGTGATTGGCAAACCCTCTTTGGGTACCTTGAAAGAAAGTTCGGCATGGCAAACATCCCCTGCATTGTCTGGCCCTTCCAAAAAGGCCGGATTGGGAAACCTTCTTCAAAAATACCTGGGCCTTGTCTAAAGCCATGAAGGTGTTGACAAACTTCCCTAAGTCTTTTACAAATGGATCGTTAAATTGGCCTCAGGATCAACCTCTGCTGACTCCAACTCCGTTAGTTTGGGGTCAAGTCACATAAGGATTGCCTTACGGCATTCTGCTGACACAGCACAGTAGATGTTCCCTACCTGGAAAAAGTCTCATGGGCCCACCAGCCTGTACTTCAGGATTTACCTGGTTTCCACATTCTTTGACATACACAGCCATGTGTATTATTTTAGAAAGTGGTCCGGATAAACTTGATAACTTGTCCTGACAGGCCCTCTAGGACCTTTGTATGGCCTTCTTGGGATCTCTTTAAACATTCTTCAGGAATGCTGTGATATTGGGATAAATTTGGAAACTCCCTGTGACTTTTAGTCCTGGTCCCTTAATATACCTCCATAAAAGAATTGTTGTCCAGAGATTTTCATTTTTGATTTGTGTTTTTGTACCATTAGAGAGGTAATTTAGGTAGACATTGCTAAACAGGGCCAAATGTATCTGTACGACACTTTTTAAAATGGCAGATGTGTTGCAGTGATTATATAATATTTCAGGAACCATGAGACCTATATATTTCATTGAGGTGTCAAAACCGAGGTTTTGGGGGCAATTACTCTTACAGAGACAGAAAATAAATCCTCAGAGCAACCCTTCCACCATTTTCTAAAATGACAGCTCTATAATGGGAACCACCCACTACAACTATGGTAATTGGACGCGGTGCCATCGCAACGCAACTTTTACATCACAGGAACCTTTGCATCGCATGCGATTACAACGAAAACGCAGCAATGACATTTATGACGTCATTCATTAGGTCATCACGACAAACAAAAATTTAATTTGCAATATTGACATAATTATATGACATAAATAATGATTGACAGCTGTGTGCTGTGCGTCATTCAATAGGTCGTCGCGAGTCACGGAAGATGGCATGGACAGATGGCATGGACACCTCCGTTACGGAGCCACGAAAGATGGCATGGGCAATGATTGATAGGAAGGGCAAGAATCATATATTTATTGCTGGAAATATTATAACTCATACCAAAAATGCACACACATGGTCATTCAAAATGGTACGTGGTGTGTAATTCAGAAGGTATCAGGTGAATCCCAGAACAACCTTCTAATTCCACAAACGCACCCTGAGCTCCTCAATATGCAATATGCCATGCAACACCTGGCTCAAAGAATGCCGCTTGATTTAAGAAACAAGTCAATCCAGTGTAACTACAAATTTCAGGCATTGGTATGTCGGGCCCCCGTCTCTTTCAAACAGCAATATTGAGCAGGAAAACACATCATTTTACAAAACCCAAGCTCCAGCTAATAAGGTGAGACTACATTGACCAACACTCTCTCCTAAGACCACTATATCATAGGCCCTGATAGCACAAGTGTTAAAGGGTGAGGTTTTAAATGGGGGAGTGGGCAGTATGTGAATAACTTAAATAACAAATTAGAATGTTCATACATACTGTATTTGGGTCACTGAAAAATTACAACCCTTCAGAGAGAGCCTTACTGGCATTATTAAATTACAATGTTGTACAAGGATTTAGTGGCTGGCCTACGTAAAAAAAAATGGAATGAGGTAGGCCTAGCCAACTTTTGGGATGACCCATCCCCTATCACAGCCGCTGTGCTAGCAGTGGTTAAATCAAGATTTTGGGAGAGAGTTGCTGCCCAGCATGAATGGCCCAGCCACACAGGTAGCCTTACAAGACGCTTTTGTTGAACAGATTTGGGTCTAGGGCAGAGGAATTTCTGACTTCCATTCAGCTTGTGCATACTTGTTAATTGTTTTTGCAGGTCAGGTATGGTACCCTCCCAATTGCTGTCCACACTTCATTTTGGGTCTCAGCAAAGTCTGGATTTACTCAGTGCCAATCCCGTATGCTATAGGACGAAACTGAGGAACATTTGTGATTTTTTGTTCTTCAGTCCAAAATAAGCTAAACCCAGAGCGAGGTGAATTGATTGCCTATGTCGGCTCTTGGGCTTCACAAATCAAACAGACTCCCTTAGATTCTGCAAAAGCGATTCTTCGATTGTGATTGTAGTGACTGTGTCCAAGTTCCTTCATGCACATTGGCTTATTAGTCACAAATTGTTAGCTTGATCTCAAATGTTTTTATGTGTATTGTGACCACATCCTTTAGTGTTTTAGCTATATATATTCTGGAACTGTTGGGTTTTATCTATTTATATATATGCTGAAATTGCTGGGTTTTATCTATTTATTTTGATTAATTGGGTCTGACTTCTATTATGTATTTTTGATGTCTGTTTTTGTGTTTTGAAGATGAAATATACATTTTCGATCGGTCTTTGAACTTTAGCATCGGTGCACTTTTACTCAGGATGCGGTAACCAATAGCGTGACAGATCGGATAAGCACCTACGAGAATGATAGTTGATGTGAATTTTCCATCTCAGCCTGCTGATTGATTTACTATGCCAATGAGGTACTTCTTTTGCAGTAACCCTCTGGATTTCGGCCCACACTATGGCTGCTGTAACAATCATCTGACAATATATAAAATAACACACACAAAAAAAAAACAACCGCTATACGGGGAACATTAATGTGAGTCTCTTGTTTTTGTTGATGTTTTTAATTTTTATTTGCCTTTCGGATTTCAAAATTACGTTCACATTATTTGAACACAGTGGTAGAGAATATATTTAAAGGATGGCTTTGGAAAGAACAGTTATTCGGGGAGAGTCTCTGTTGGCAATGTTGTTTTGGAGGACTTCCACACCTGGTAAAGCAGGTTATGTGAATAAAAAAAAGAAGATCAAACGATATAGTAAGAGTGACACATGGTTTATAGATGATGATGTGGAGCTGAATTTCTCGTCTATTCCTACGGGAAACACCCATTACAACGATGGTAATTGGACGTGGTGCCAAACACCCATTACAACGATAGAAAAAAAAAACGTTGTAACGGGAGACGATTTCATCAACTGCGTTGTAATGTCACAAAACAGCCGAGACACTGCAATCTCGTGAAAATAGCATGCGCAGTAAATGTGTGCAATGTAATTGCTTATACGATGTCACAACAGCATGGTAATTGCTTGCGTTGTTACGGTTTGCGATATCATCATACATCCCTCTATAATGATGTGTTTTAGCCATCATATTGGTAATTTATTTGAATGTGGTTTTTCTTTCAGGTTTTCTATTAATTCAAATTTGTAAACATGAGCGAAGCAGATGGTAGCAGAGGATCTTTACCTCCTGACAGAGTGTTGCTAATTACAAAATCTGAGGACTCCTTCAACAAAGACAAATGTGTTGTATGCCAAACTAAAGGCTGGACAGCAGAGAGTTCGAGTTGCTGCAGAAATAAGGCAAAACGGAGTTCACAAAGATTGGAACTGATGGGCAAAGAGGATCAAATATTTTATCATTGTAACATTGAGTGCTACAAGTTGTATACAATGCAAAATAGCCTTGAAATAATTGTCAAAAATGGCAGAAACCAATGAATCACAACAAGAATATGAGGCTCCTGAGAAAACTATGATAACCAGACCCAATGTCCATCCACTTACAAGATCAATGGCTACCCCTCATCCACCTCAACCAATTGATCAGAAAGAAGAGGATCTTCAATGCGTTACCTGTCGTTTAGCTCGAACAAGGGCCAAAGCGATTGACAAAAGAACAAAGTACAGAGCATGTGAGTCTCAAATGGCAAACATGGTTTTATCTGCAGCTAGTTTCTTCCAAGATGAAGTTTTCAGCTCAAAAGCTGATGTAAACAGCAAGGTTAATGTATTTGCAGCAGATTTGTATGCGAACCCAAACTGCATGCATGTGAATATGAATGTACACTGAGCTCCCAGCAGCAACGTAACCACCAGACTTAAGTTAAGTTTGCACTCTTTGATAAAAGCAAATTAAGTTTTAAAGCCACCCTTGAGTGCCGGCTATGGGTTCACACTCAGTGAGATCGGAGAACAAGCATTGGCATAGCCAATAGGTCTTGCCTTTGAGGCTTTATAACTGTTTAGCTAGAGCTATTGGTTTTGCCAATGTTTGTTAGCTAAGTTGGCATGTTCAAACCTCACAGAATATAGCATGTCTCGCAGAGCAGCACATGCTCTCTGACTCTAGACGCCCCAGTGTTTTCATCTCACTTAAAGTCCGTCAGTTTATTTACAAACACAGACAGGCCATGTATCAACTTAAAACTAAACGCACAGTCCTGCCAGTTCAGAAAACTCCATACAGACCATACACGGGGGGCTGTCTCTTCCCACATTGAGATTGTATCTCCAGAAAATTTGCTATCACCTCATGGGAGGTTATCACAATCTCCAGTGATGACGGATTTGGCTTCACCAGCGGAATCTGTGGTAACACCTAAACCTAAAACCACTCGACCACAGACCAGGGCAGGGGGGAAACCTTTCAGACCAGTGCACCACAAAAGGAAAAGGGTTGGGGTAATTGACGGTGACAGGCAGGCGAAAATCTCAAAACCTATAAGTAATACCTTGATTTCTGACTCTTTTAATTCTCCAGCCTGTCCTACACCAGCAGATGTAATTGCACCCTCTCTCCCCTTGCCCAATGGTAATGATATGCTTTCACAGCTAGAACATACCGTTCGCTCCTTAATTTTACCTCTATTAGAAAGGATAAAAACAGTTGCAGAAAAGGTGGACAAACTTGAACAAACTGTTTTGGACAATTTTTGTTCACTCAAGAATGTTGTTAAGCTGGCTACAAGGGACATTGGTAAAAGTAATCACCACTATGATACAAGCTCTACAAACCCCTTGCCGTTTCCATCAGATAAACGCCCGGTTCCAACGGACGCAGGTATAGCTATAGACAAAGCTCTGCCCTCACAATTTATAAACATGAGCCAGCCAACTGGGTCTCAAGGGAGGGAGGGGATGTCAGTTATCCATCAGCTACCTGGGCGGGAGGGTTGTACAAGTGAAGTAGCCCCGTCTATAAACCCTATGAAATCGGTGGGTACGAGAACAACTACTGAGTTACCTACCTCAGGCACTCAGCCCAGAGCACCCCCAACGCAAATACATCTTCCCCCCGAATCACTACCTTATGTTGTGATTTTAACTGGTGTCCCTGAACTCCCCACTGGCAAATTTGAATCCTTTCACCAATTAAAACAAAACGAGCCATTGGCTGAATATACACAGACCAATCCCTACTCATTTTAATGGGCGGATTCTATTTGCCAGAAGAGTTCAATGGGTAGGCTCCCAACCTAAAACCACCCAGGGAGACTGCATCATCGTCAATTTCGAGGATGCACGTCTACCAAGGTTTATTACGGAGCACCCATCATACGGACCAAGAACGGGGATAGAGGCCCACAATTTAAAAAATTTCTACAACAAGGGCTCCAACTATTGACAAACCCACTCTGTGACACAAGTTTTATCCCCCAAGAAGTCGGGGGCCAATGAAAGTATACTTACGACCGAATATGATGTTGTCCCCTCAGATTTGATAGGACCACCTGTAATCTCCAGGGCCCTTTCGCCGTCTAATTGTAGAATGGGCATCAGAGGGAGGGTACAAGGCCAGACAGCTTCGTCTCACACGTCACCACCCACTATCAGGCAAGGGTCCCTGTTGTCTTGGAATCTAGCTGGCATTAAGACCAAACTAGATTCACCAGAATGGGTCAGTTTTATGAGTAAACATGATGTTTGTCTCCTCCAGGAAACATGGGCCTGTGAGGCCCAGTGTCTGTTGGGTTACCTAAATTTCCACGTCCCAGCCACCCAAGGTCCGCTTGGGCGTCCAATGGGCGGACTGATTATCTGGGCTCGCCAGGATTTATTCCCGAGCGCCATTACGATTGACACGGGCTCCCCAGATATTCAATTAGTACGATTAACTCTTGACCACGGGGGTAGTCTGGATATTTATAATCTATACCTCCGTGGCACAAGAGGGAAAACGTCAAGGGTGTTGGATACCTTGGTTAGCCTTATAGAAACTGAATCATGTAACAGAGACTTGATTGTCGCAGGAGACTTCAATGTCACATTTGAACCCCTATTAGATTCTGACCTAGAAAGTGGCCTTGATCCTGAGGAGGATAGTTTATGGGGCATCCCAGCACTCTCACTCTCTCCCATTAAAAGATGGTCTTCGGTAGCAGTGCAGGTAAATACACTCTGCCTTGAGAGGGGCCTAAGGGCCCTGAATGGTAGGACCCCAGGGGATAGGATGGGAGCTCCTACCTTTGACAATGGCCGCTCAATGAGCAGGATAGATTATGTGCTTTGTGGACTGAGCATGTGGTGTAAACTCATTGACATGGTGTTCGAGATAAGATTAGAGAGCGACCACAACCCTATCTGTGTCTCTCACAGTTGGTGGGGAAGAGATCATTCGAGATGTGAGGAGACACCTCCGGTTTCCAGCGGATGTGTTGTGTCCAACGACATGCGGAGGTTAAAGTGGTCCCAGGTAATGACCAATCCCACAACCATTGCTAGTATTGACAATGAGCTTACCGCAACCATTTCGAGGTTGGAGGACGCTTTGAATGACAATGGTAACAGTGACCTAGTTACCAGAATACATGAATACTTCTTTGAAGGCCTGCGCGGTTTTTTTATCAAACCACTCAGTAAGGGCAATAGGCCACTGCGCAAGCAATTGAGGTGGTATGATAATGAATGTAAACACGCTAGAAGTACTCTTTCACTAGCTGTCTCTAGTGGAAATAGGGCACACATTCAGCTAGCCAGGTCCTTGTACAAGAAGTGTATAGACAAAGCAAAGAAAATATGGGACGAATCCTTTTGGTTAGATCTGAAGGAGGCTTGCTATGCCAGGGACACCAGACTGTTCTGGAATGTGATCAAGTGGAACAGAGGTGGTTCCCCTGAGAAACCTTCAAATCATGTCACCCAAGAAGATTGGCTGGGGTACTTCAAACCTCAATACGCACGTGACCCTCTCTACAGCTGCTTGAGGACAACCCCATATGTTTTCTATTCACCTGGCCCTTTTAGTCCGAAGGATGTTTGGGCTGCTTTGGCTCGTGTAGCCGCCGGGCGGGCCCCAGGGGCAGATGGAGTTCCATCTGACCTTTTTCTTAACAATAAGATACTTTGGAGCAAGTATATTGCTCTCCTGGCCAATGCTGTGGCTGAAGGCGCCCCGGTACCTAAATCGTGGGGGGGTGCTATCATAATTCCTATTCACAAAAAGGGGGATAAAACCCTCCCAGGAAACTATAGGCCCATTAGCCTTATTGATACTATTCAAAAAGTTATTGGGAGGATGGTACTGAATGAGCTACTGGTCTGGATAGAAGATAACCAGATCCTTTCTAATCTCCAAGCAGGTTTCAGAAAATTTACCAGTACTGTGGACCAGGTGTTCCGCTTTGAACAACTGCTTTGGAAGACAGTCACGTTAGGCAAAGGCAGTCTCTATGTCACCTTCGTAGATCTAAGAGCAGCCTTTGACCTTGTCCCCCGTGAACAACTCTGGAGGGTACTAGCAAAACGTGGCCTTCCTATGGAACTCCTGACTCTAATTAGGAGGCTCCACGAACCCAATTTTGCCAAAATACAGTGGGGAGGTTTGGGGGATACAACCCCCGAGTTTCCAGTAGAGCGTGGTGTGCGCCAAGGGTGTGCCATGGCGCCTACACTATTTTCTTTATATATTAATGGCATAGTTGACTTTATGCTTCAAACAAGTACCGATGCTCCAAAGTTAGCTGGAGTCCCTATCCCAATACTAATGTTTGCCGACGACACCCTTATAGTATCAAAAACTCCAAGTGGCATGCAAAGGGCTTTGAAAGTCTTCGAAGATTTTTGTAACAAACATGGACTGGAGGTCAACGTGACCAAGACCAAGCTCATGACATTTAACCCGCACCCAAGCTATAGAACAGGCAAACTCACAATGAATAGCCAAGTCCTCGAGGAGGTAAATAACTTTGCCTATTTGGGCATCCACGTGTCAGATAACAACAAGTGGAATAGACACCTGGAGATTTCTGCGCTGAAGCTCTCTCAGATCACGGGAACATTGACCAAAGAGTATAAAAAATCATCCACCAAGCCGGTCAAGCCCGTGCTCCAGGTTTATGAGGCAAAGGCCCTTAGTGCAGTGTTGTATGGGGCAGAGCTCTGGGGTTTTGATGTACTATCGATTCTTACAGTTGTTGAAAATAAATTCTTCCGCTGTATAACAGGTCTCCCACAAAGTACACCTTTGGTCCCACTGCGCTACGACTTAGGAAGAAAGGCCCTCAAGGATTTGGCCAAACTCAGTCCAGTTTTATACTGGAGGAGACTGTGGACTACGCCTGAGCTTCGGCCATATGCAATGGGCATTATGGATGTAATGCAGGCCGACAAGTTTCATAAGATAGGGTGGCTCAGGAATCTCCGGGAAACTTTGGCAGATTTGGGACTGACAGATCTATGGAGCGACCCCGCTACTGCTGCTTTTCCCGCTAGGAAACATCTGAAAAAGCTTTATTGGGAGAAGGTAGACCATAGGGTGTGGAATGACTCTGCCCCCCTCTCGATGACTGGTTGTTTTTTGGAGGCAAAGGTCACTCCACTTTTTGAACCCTATTGGGATTTGATCACCTCACCTAGGGACAGGAAGCTTTATTTCCAACTTAGAGCAGGTTCCCTACCACTCAGGTCTCTAACTAGTGGGTGGTTTGGCACAGACAAAGATATTTGTCCCAGTTGTGGTGACACAAAAGAATCCATTGCCCACTTCCTGTTTGTTTGCCCTGTTTATGTGAATCCCAGACGACGGTGGCTTACTCCTTTGTGCAAACTATTGGGCACTAGGAGTTCTGCTGTCACTGTTAGGATTCTAAGCACAAGCACTTTTCCAGTCCACTCAATCGCCCTAGCTAAATATCTGGGATGGGCATGGTCCCTAAGATGTAACGTTATACGGGGAACAGAGGCGCCTTCATAGGGTTTTATCCCGGGACGCCGCACTGTCCAGCTGTTTTATTTCCCCTTACTTCTTTTTAAAAAATTTCGCTTCATCTGTAGTCAACTGACATGTTTAATTCTCAATTTAAAACTGTTTTTAATTATTTATTGTCAAAACTTTGTATAGCCTTAGCGAATAGGATTTTATATTGCTGTTTTATGTATATGTTTGTGTCTTGTATGAATTATTTTTTAATTCGAATAAAGACTATGATGATGATGATGGTAAGATCAGGGAGAGGTGCTTTTCATAGCTTATTTGACATGCAGGAAGGGTCGCTTTTTGAAAGAAGGACAAAGCGAACGTCCAGGGACAGCATAGAACACCAATCTGAAAGTGGTCCCCATTTTCAGCTAAAAGCAAACAAATGCTGCGGTAGATAGAACTATCTGCCCATGATCACACTGCTGAGTAGGAAAGCTGGGATTATGAAAACAGAGGCCCCTCGGTTTAGACAGTGCAGGTTGGCCAATAAACTGCACAACCTCCGAGTATACACGAACCCTGTCTGTAGGACTACAGGAGCAAGGGCAGGTCCCCTTTTGTGCTGGGCAGCCACGGACCGAGCGCAACCCTCCCTCCCCCGTCCTCCTCCCAGTTCCAGCACGCCGGTTCCCGGAACTAGGCCAGATACCAGCTCAAACTGGTTTCAAATGGATTTGTAAGTTATCCGAGATGGAGTGCCCGTGTTGTGTTTGTATAGCGTGGGTTCCATGCAAGGAAACTGGGTTGGTGTTAAAGGTACACGGAGCACTAGAAACGACAAAAAACCCTGCCTTGTGTTTAGTTTACATAAGGATTAGGGAGATTTAATTAAGAAAGGGGTTCGGACTCCCAACTCGCACGTTTGCTTTGGCACAAACACACTCATTGTCATATATGAAACTGTTACACTGTTGTCGAATCGGTGCTTTCGTGTTCTTTCCAGTGGAATAAATGTAAGTAAAGCATTCGTCCGTTGCTACAATCAAAATATCCTTGAAACACAAAACTTGAAATGCATTTGTTGTCTGCACAAATGATTGTAGAACTACACACCAGTGCACTGTGCATGCGTGGGAGCGGTTTACAGTATCAAGAACAGCCAGCTCGAGGAAAAGTGTGTGTGTTCAAGGAAAGTGCATGCACGAGTAAACATCGGTGTGCATGCCTGCGGGCAATGCTTGAAATGGAAAAATAGAACTGCTGTACCAGCGTACCTGCTTGTTTTAAGAAGTGCCAGTACTCTCCAATTAAAACTATTACATTTTTCTTGAGAAATGCTGGTACTCTCCCTCGCAAAATAAAAATAAATGCCAGTACCGGCCCATTTAACGCACTCTTCACTTGCATATGATATTTTGTTTGTTTAAAGTGTTGCATGTATAAAAAAAGAGTGGAGGGAACAGGCAAGTGAAAGCAACCGCGAGACAGGCAAGAAAGTTAAAGCGACCGGAGGGAACAGGAAAGTGAAAGCAACAGCGAGACAGGCAAGAAAGTGAAAGCGACCGCGAGACAGGCAAATGTAAACAAGCGCGCGTGGCCACGCTAATTAGAAACAGATGGCCCCTGCACGCCACTGCTTGCTTCCGCAAGGTGGATGCCGCGACATGCACGAGTGTTACAAAAGTGCAGACCGATTCCAAAGGTCATCTCCAAGAGCAGCGCATGAGCACTGCGCTAGGCTTGACCTAAAAAGTGGTCAACATTGATGAAACTGTATTAATCCATAATAATGAAATTAAGATTTTTCCGGTGAGAATGTACAATGACAGAATTCATTTTTGTCAGTCTAACAAAAAGAATGAGCCTCTTATGGTGATTTGACTCCTGAAGGTCTTGCTGCCAAAATAAGACCACAGGATGTAGTAAAATAAACAGGATCCATTTTAAGAAACGTCCTGAAACATTTAGATTTTGGACACATTTTGTGAGGACCCAGAGCTCCTCAAATTATGGAAGTCAACAAGAATGCCTGATGTTGTCTTAAGATTTTTTACATCATTGTTTAATATCTGCAAAGAAACACTGTTACAAGCTAAGAGTTCTTGGGTTCAGAACAGAAGCTGACAACATTGATGATGGCATTGAAGATACAATTGAAGAAGTGCAAAACAATACCATGGACCCACAGACTTATGCTGTCCAAATGTACAGTCTTTTCCAAATCATGTTTTATGAATTACATCACAGCAAAAAGAAAACTCCATTACACATGATGACTGCCCATGCAATCTATTACAAGTGGAAAAGTAGAGAGCTAATGACTTGAATAAATAGGATTTGTGTATCAACAAGTTCAAGTCAAAAATGCTTTATTCGGCTACTAAAAGCCATAAAAGCACACAATTAAGACACATAAAAACTTTAAAAAGACGGTCAATACATTAAAAGGGAAAGTGCACATATCCATTACAAGGGTCCCCATCATACACATATTGCAAGTACTACAATTAATCACTTTAGTCAAATTGGAATAGAACACGTTATAAAAAGTCAGCCAAATATCGGTACATTAAAAATGCAGCATGTAGAGTACCATAGGAGTAAATGCTTGATAAAAAAAACTTCATTAGGGGTTTATAGGTGCTAAGAAGGGTACATAGTGCCATAACCAAATTTAAAAAGTTGTTATGTAGCTACTGCAGGGACAGCTTCTTCCTAGATCTCACAGCCCCTAGCAGAAAGCTTGCAATCCCAAATCACACCACAGAGGAGGTTCACATTTGTAAGAATAGTAGAGCAGGCCTTACTTGAACAAAGTTAGCCTCTCTCAATAGTGCCAATATAAATTTCTTACAAAGGGGGCCATAAAATTCACAGAAGAAAATAAAGTGCAAAGCATCCGGTTCCGAGTAATTATCGCAGGGGCACAGCTTTAGGTTGCCTGGCCATGAATACCCCTTAGAGAAGGCTAAAAACCAGGATACCTGATTCAGCCGGAATCTAGTTAACAAACAACGATTTTGCACATTGGGTACTAGTGACAGATAGGGCTGTAGCTGTGGGGTCAGACTTATGATGGCATACCTTCTCACCGAGGGCTTGGTCAATTCCAGACCCTCCCTGATCTCCTCTACCTAACCAAAAACTTTATTTTGACGTACTTAATTGCTGCCGGTCCTAAAGATCTTGGTTTACTATGCATATCAGGACAGCCCATCAGCATCATTTGCTCCCTGATATTATTTTAGCCACGGAATTTGGGTGGCCCCATCAAGGGCAATACAATCCACTATAACCATCTGATTTTAGGTGGGAGAAATACTTGACCATATCCTCGACCAGCGCATCAGTGGTGCAGCAGCAATATGATCCGAAATTTACCCCAAGCCATGCTCCTCATGTAAAATAAAGGCAGGGGTACTAGAGGGGAGAGCAAGGTGGCCCACATACATTTGTTCTCAATCCCCTGAATATCCCTCATGTCCTTGTAACCCCATACATCACAGCCATATGACGCCATAGGGATACATTTCTATTTATACACCTTGAGTAGGGCAGGTATTGGTTTCGACCTCAATATTTAAGCAAAATCCCATATGGCCCGAGTGTTCTGGCCAAAGTAGTCTTTTTTAATTGCCTTTGTGCAGTCCAGGTCCCATTGGTGTCAATAACACCCCAAAAAGTGGATGCTTTTGACAATTCCACCCCGCTACAGAAAAACTTTCTCTTAGCAGCCTTTTTACCACCCATTGTCATTGTATGTGATTTGGTAAAATTGGTCGCTAAGTTGTAGCAAGAAAGGCTGTATGGACCTCAGAAGCCTTAAAGTAAAGTGGTTCTAGTGGTAGGGTAGACTCCCCCTGTAACTCCATCCTCTCCAACTCACCATCACTTTTCATGCCCTCAAACAACCCACCGTTCTGGGGCTACAATGCACTCTGTATTGGCATTTCCAGTCTCCGGAAAAACGGGCTATTCACTACCGCCCAAAACGTGTTGCTATCTGAGTGTATGCTTGCTTACCTAAGATCCTCCCAGACCTTTTCCCTGATAGCTTTCTTACTCTCCTGGATGGCCTTCTGATAGTCCCCCCTGGATGCCCTGATCTCACTCTCATTTCTAAGTTTTTGTTTAAGAGCCAGTATCCGCTTCCTATGGGTAGTAGAACAGGTACCATTGAATCACCTCCTCACTTTAAATCCGTTACCCCTACATGGGACAGTTAGGTTGGTGGGTATCTGATTGGTCAGTTTTCCAAAGCGCCTAGTACCGCTCTATCCAGCCCAGCGATATCCATACATACTGAAACCTCAGCTGTATACTGCGCATACAAATTATCTACAAACGTTTCAGGTACCACTTTCATCAACTTCACTCTACGTGACTGATCCTTGGTGCTAATATCAGAATTAGAGATACCCCTACTTTCTACATTTTAGAAGGCAGATCAGTATAATAAGTCAACTATGAGGGGGTTGTGATCACTATAATTGCTCCAAGAAGCACTCAAACTACTGCCCGCAGGAGCTAGAGATGCAGAAATCATTATAAAATCAATGATGCTAGAACATCCTCTGCCGGAAAAGGTGGGAATAGGAGTATTCACCTCCGTTTGCTCTAGGCAAAACAAATTATTTGCAGCAAGAAGCCCTTTTATACGTATGCCTGACTTTGTGTTCAAAATGTGTATTTAGAAATAAACAGTCCCCAGAGGCCTTGCTTGGAATACAGTTCAGCTTGCACAAATGTATCTTACAATCGCCCAAAATTAAAATCTCAGAGTAAGTGTGTTTACATTTTTTATAGGTGTCAACAAAACCTTAAAAGGCAGCTAAATGTTCAGTCACAAAAAATCTAGTAAAAGAGTTATAGAAATGTATTACTAGTAGCGGGTGGTGATCCTTAGAAGACAGCACTACTGCTAAAATATAGGGAGAATGACACCCTAAGCGGCTCATTTGTAGCCTAAATCAAGGGAAACCAATAAAAGAAGACCTCCCCCGGCATGCCCTGATGTCGAAGGGATTGCATGCTTAACAAATTAGGTAAATCCGTCCAAATGAAAACCTTCACCAGTATCCCATGTCTCTTGTCAACAAGTTATAATGACATAGTAGCGAGCAGGAACTTGTTAAGGGCTCATGCTGAAAAATCTTGTAAATCTGACAGCACACCACTTCCAAGTCACTTTACCAGGAAATGATTTACAATTGCTGCTCTTGATAATTTAGATTTTGAAGACAGCTCTTCTTTGTCTGGAACATCCGGCACACATGATACTGCCATGGTGCTTTTTCAAGACTGCACCAATGAAGTTGCCGCTGGAAAATAATCTGTGTCATCTGTAGGCATAAACAAATGAAATCGAAAACGTATAACCGAACTGCCTTGTCAACGTGTACAAAATTACTACAAGCCATCTTCACTTCCCAGTCTACCAGAATGTTTTAAAGTGGCTGAGGACATGAATCTTCTTCTACCTGATGCTGCGGTCCTGACAACTGATTGAATTGAATTTATCATATAGCTTATTCGATGCAGACTAAAGGATAAAGAAAAGCCAGTTCCTCCTTGGGCTAAAATTCATGCACTGTTGTGGACTTTATGTCACAACTGCGAATGGTCAAGATTTCATCCAAGCAAAACTTCAGAGAGATCGTTCAGACTGTACTACAGATAGCAAAGTCAGTGGTGCACCTTGCAAGAACTGCACATTGTCTGTGAATGTTATCTTGAACTCTCTGTCAAAGAATGTAAGAGAATCAAATGAATGACTGCAAGTGAAACAATGAACCTTGTCTGCTTCAAAAATTCGACACCTATACCTGTCCAACTTGATAAATTCTGCCCATCAACATCGAACAAGATGAACTTGGAGACGTTAACTTGCCAAAACATTGCTGAAGCTTCAGTAAACACTGAATTTCCAATTATTACATGTGCAATGATTGTCAATGAGGAGTCAGTGCCTACAGAGATATATTCAAAAGGTACGGGCCATAGTGTTCAAGAACTTAACAGCAAATTGGAGGAAGATGATCTTCGTGTTCGAGTTCAAGAGATCAGTCCCACAAAGTGATCTTCCACCAACATCATATTCTGTGCGTGGCCACATTAAAAGAGCTTTCTACTTGATCATAACATGTGTAAATAGTTTGGATCATCCATATGTAGAGAAAGATATGTGGGAATTTGGTTGGGAAGACATTGATGGGGTTCAAAAATCTACAAAATTATTAAAAGCCTCTGCCGACAGAACTTACACGTACACTATAGTTGCAAACCCTGTGCTACAAAAAGATGTTCCTTACAATAGCCTCTTCTTAAATGTTTAACGCTCTGCAAATGTACCATGAGCGATTGCAGAAACAAACAAAGAAAATGAACTATGAAAATGTGTCTGAAACAGGAGTGATAAACATTATGGGCCAGATGTATGAAGTATTTTTGCATGCGCAAACGGGTTTGCGACCCATTTTCGCATGCAAAAATACCTAAGGGCCATGTACAAACCCTAATTAGCGAGTCGCAATTTATTTGCGACTCACTAATTAGGATTTGCGACTCACTATAAGGAAGGGGAGTTTCAAGGGTGTCCCTTCCTACTAGCGAGTCTGAGCCTTATGTATGACTGTTTTTAAATACATCCCATTTTCCTTTAAGGAAAACGGGATGCATTAAAAAAACCTGCTTTATTTAAAGGCAGTCCCAGACATGGAGGTACTGAGCCCAGCAGGCCACCATCACTGGGATGGCCAGTCATTCCCAATGGGGTCACAACTTTCGAGTGGGTCATTAATATTCATGAGCCTCGCTTTTTGCGACCCCATTGGGAATCGCTAACAGTGCCTTTGACACTGTTGTACATTTGCATTTGCAACTTGCAAATTGCAAGTCGCAATTTTTCGCAATTTGCGAGTCGCAAAAGCAAATGGTCGTAAATCTGGCCCTATATGTTTTTCATATTCAGATCATAAACATTGTACGGTGGATACATGAAAGGATTAAAAACCATTAATATTTGTTTCATTTCTATATATGTCTCTTCTATTATAGCCGCTGTTTTGGAAAATGGCAGAAGGGTTGCTCTTAAGAATTATTTTCTCTCTCTATAAGACTACTTGACTCCCAAAACATACATTTTGACACCAAAATTAAGTATGTAAGTCTAATGGTTCCTGAAAAATTACGTCATCACTGCAACACATCCGCCATTTTTAAAAATGTCATCCAGAATAATTTGGCCCAGATCACCAATGTCGACCAAAGCTAAATCCCTTCTCTAATGATCCAAAAATACAAATCAAAAATATATATTTTTTTTTATGGAGGTATATCAGGGGCTGGGATTATTTGCCCAGTACAGCGTTCTTCCTGTGTCCCTTCCTGCACAAAAACAATCCTCCCCTCAGCACAGGCACCCTTTCAAAATGACGCAAGGGTATCTGTCCTGGCGCATGGCTGCTGTTTGTACGCCGGCCCTAGGGAGAAGGACAAGAATGCACCGTATCTTGAAGATATGGTGCATTCCTGCACTTTTATGTTGCCACACAGCAGTGCAGCAGGAAGGCTTGCTGCACTGCCATACCTCACTATATTGTAAATGAGGTCCTTTGTATTTTAGCAAGCATAATATAGCATAAATCTCAATTTGAGTTTCCCATATTTCACAATTTTCTTTTCTCCAGCTTATGATTTTTTGCATAATTTTTGCCTGCAGACGACTGGTTTGAACAAAAAATATCTGATGAAAAGTATGAAACTGGACATTGCCATGGCTGCATGTGCTGCATGAGCACCGTTCCCATGTTACTTTTGAAACTGTACGGAAAATAAATTGATATGGCTTCTTGCCTATTTTTTGTTTTCAACAGCATATCTCACATACAAGAGTCACACAGACAATTGCCCTAGTATATTTTGGGTAAAAACGAATAGTCTTCTTGAACATTATGCATATTTCGTGTGAAAAAACAAATTCTATTTCACACTGGACGAAATTTAGGCAATACAAAAGTGAGATTCAAAATGTGGCATGCACATGAAAACCCTTGTTAAATAATGCTTTTAAGCTTCCAAATGTTGCCTTTATATTTATGACAGTGGTAGGTTTCTTAATTTTGTTTTATGTTACACAGTTTATGTATAACATAGTATTTGTCAATCACTTGTGCTGTTAGCACTGTTGTGAGGTTCAAATACAGCTGTCATCTTTTAGTGGTGAGTTTGACAATAGCAGCTGATTCCACACACATACTTCTTGCTGAAGACTTCAGCCTGACCTATGTTTGTATGTTGTCGGTAGGCTCAGTGGAGAGTGATGCAAAGGAAGAGGGGGTCTGGTCTTAGAACTTCTCATCATACTATTGTGTGTGGATTGTTTGGCAGTTGATGTGGGAGTTTCTTGTGATTTTATCCATTAGTCCGTGCACTGCACTGCCCCTAAAAGAGGATCTTACTCTAAACCTGATTCTGAATCTACATATCACATGGTTATTTTTCCAGGGAGTTCACTCATCATTCAGTATTTGTGTGTGTGAAAGTGATCAAAGTTTGATCATCATCTGCTGCATAATTTGACAAAACATTTTGGGGCCTATTATGATGGCGGGCGGATCGCCACCGTCCGACCGGCGGTGGCGATCCGCCCGCCATAACTCCCCGCCTGACCGCCATTTACCCCCCACCATATTAGCATGGAAGGGTGTACCACAGCAGACGGAAAGACAGTCCGCCGCTTTTCCGCTGGCAGGCATCCGTCACGATTGCCTGCCGGGCGGAAAAGGCCCACAATATGGTGGCGGTGCATTGCAGGCACCGCTATCCATATTATGATGAGGGCGGTGGGCATGCCTTTCCATGGCGGAGACTCTGCCATGGAAAGGCATGCAGAGAGCGACTTTGGGGGACCGTTAGGGGCCCGGGGGGGGTACTGCACTACGGTACCCCCTTCATTGCCATACAAAAGGTGGCAGGCACCGCGTGGTGCCTGTCACGTTGTGTATTGCAATGCACAACATGCACCATTAACATTGCGGTGGGTGCTGTGCACAGCACCGCCCGCCGCAATGTTAAAGGCAACCTATGCGAACTCCTTCCACTGCGCATTAACCCATGTCACAAAGTTTATGAAACTTTTGATCTGTTCGAGCTAGAAACAAAGGGCCGCGTGCGCATCCTAATTGGCCCTGCGGGACCGCCACGCCTCTGGCGGTCAGTCCCATTTTACGTTACGGTGGTGGGCGGACACAGTGTCCGCCCGCCATCGTAATGGGGCCCTTTGTTTCTAGCTCAAACAGATTAAAAGTTTCATAAACATTGTGACATGGGTTAATAATGCGCACTGGAAGGAGTTTGCATAGGTTGACTGTTCGTTCTTCAGTAGCTTACTGTTGTATTTACTGGTTAAACTAGTACTAATGAGGTGAAATCTTTGCATAGTGTTACAGTGTGTAAAAATAACAAAATAATAAAGGAGCTGCTATTACAAAATGTGCTGCATAATGCTGCATAATTTGCTTTTTCTTGCCACATAAGTTAGTCAACCCTGCCACTTAATTCCAGTGACCCTGATATATATATACATATAAATATGTATTACCTACTGGCGGTCGCCAGTAGGTAGTTATAGTTAGGACCCTGTTTCCATAGGAAATCCGCAACATTCTATTTTGAATAACTTTGGCGCCGGTCGACAAATCCTCGCGAATTTCTCAAAATAGGTGGGGCGCTACGCTCCGCTCCTACCCTGAAAGTCTCGGGGGGATTCGTCAAGCGGGGGCTGAGATAAAAGGGGGGTCCCAAAACGCGTTTTTCCCATGCATTTTTCCATAGGACCTTTAGACAGGGCTACAGCCCGAACGGCTGAACAGAATTACTAGAAATTTGGCAGAGAGGTAGTCCTCAGGTCAAGGAAGTGCCTTTTGTAGGTTTGGTGTAAATCTGTTCAGTAGATTCTGAGAAAATAGCCTTTAAATCAATATATATATCTGAGCCAGCTTACGGTACGCTTACCGTAAACTTACCGTACGCGTACGGTGGCGTGCGCGAGCGCGATTCTGATTGGCTGTTACATCTAAGTAAACATTCGAATCGGTCGAAACCAGGAAGCGGCGGCCGCCATTTTCTCTCTCGCACTCTGAGGGGGGGGCTGTAAACAAAGGCAAAAAACATATAAAGGGGCTGTTTAGACAGCGCCCATGCACATAGCCATGTTAGTTGAGTCCTCAAAGATCCCCCAAGGCCAAAAACGGTAAATTTTTATTTTTGGAAAATTTCGCCGATTACGCTTACCGTACGCGTACGGTGCGCTTACGCTAAAAATGTTAATAAAAAAAAAAAACACTCTCTGTGCATGGCATATTATTGTCATCACTTACAAATTAAATTTAACAGATTACCTATCACAAGGAAGCGCATAATATGTCCTCGATGTGCGCACGGTGCGTAACGTGGGCACGCGGTGCGCGTAGCGCACTGCGTGCCCACCTTGCGTGTATGGCACTAACTGCGTAAAGTGGGCGCGTGGTGCGTGAAGCGCACCGCGTGCTCACTGTGCGCGCACAGTGCGCGAAGCGCACCGTGCGCGCACGGAACAAACTGCGTTAAGTGGGCGTGCACGCCACGAATGGCGTAAAGTAACTTAGCATTTAAAAAACCGTACAAATTCACTGAAAAAACCATAGGTTTCACACACGTTATAGTTAGGAATTAGCATTTAAAAAACCTTGCAAATTCACTGAAAAAACCATAGGTTTCAGACATGTTATAGTTAGCGGAAATTTTACTGATAAAAAACCAATGAAATTCCCCCGTTATAGTTAGTGCAGGCAACTATAACTCACGCGACCGCAATCTTCTGCTGATGACATATGTGTCTTTATGAAAAAAAAATATTTGTAATATATGTATAGCTAAAAATTTATGGAAGAAGACATGGGCAAATAAGTGTCTAAATACAGTATTAGCATCAGCAGAGGATTGCGGTCGCGTGAGTTATAGTTGCCTGCACTAACTATAACGGGGGAATTTCATTGGTTTTTTATCAGTAAAATTTCCGCTAACTATAACATGTCTGAAACCTATGGTTTTTTCAGTGAATATATATATATATATATATTCACTGAAAAAACCATAGGTTTCACACATGTTATAGTTAGCGGAAATTTTACTGATAAAAAACCAGTGAAATTCCCCCGTTATAGTTAGCGCAGGCAACTATAACTCACGCGACAGCAATCCTCTGCTGATGCTAATACTGTATTTAGACACTTATTTGCCCATGTCTTCTTCCATACATTTTTAGCTATACATATATTACAAATATTTTTTTTTCATAAAGACACATATGTCATCAGCAGAAGATTGCAGTCGCGTGAGTTATAGTTGCCTGCGCTAACTATAACGGGGGAATTTCACTGTTTTTTTATCAGTAAAATTTCCGCTAACTATAACATGTGTGAAACCTATTATTTTTTCAGTGAATTTGCAAGGTTTTTTAAATGCTAATTCCTAACTATAACGTGTGTGAAACCTATGGTTTTTTCAGTGAATTAGTACGGTTTTTTAAATGCTAAGTTTTTTTCCCTTATAATAAGCCCTGTACATTTGGTGGCCTTCGGCCACCAAAAGCACAGGGGGTGGGGTAAGTGTGGATAGTGTTTTTTGCCCTTAACATAAGCCCTGTACATTTGGTGGCCTTCGGCCACCAAAAGCACAGGGGGTGGGGTAAGTGTGGATAGTGTTTTTTTTATTTTTATTTTTTTACCGTACGCTTACGGTAAGCGTACGGTAAGCGTACCCCGCGAAATTGCCGAAAAAAAAATAAAACCGTTTTTGCACTTGGGGGATGTTTGGGGACTCCCTCAACATGACTATGTGGGAGGGAGTTGTCAAAACAGCCCCTTTACATGTTTTTGGGCTTGATATTTTAAAAATCACTCTCAGTGCGAGAGACAAAATGGCGGCCGCCGCTTCCTGGTTTCGGCCGATTCGAATGTTTACTAAGATCTAAGAGCCAATCAGAATCGCGCTCGCGCACGCCACCGTACGCTTACCGTAAGCGTACGGTAAGCGTACCGTAAGCTGGCTCAGATATATATATTGATTTAAAGGCTATTTTCTCAGAATCTACTGAACAGATCTACACCAAACCTACAAAAGGCACTTCCTTGACCTAGGGACTACCTCTCTGCCAAATTTTGAGTAATTCTGTTCAGCCGTTCGGGCTGTAGCTCGTTCTAAAGGTCCTATGGAAAAATGCATGGGAAAAACGCGTTTTGGGACCCCCCTTTTATCTCAGCCCCCGCTTGACGGATCCCCCCGAGACTTTCAGGGTAGGAGCGGAGCGTAGCGCCCCACCTATTTTGAAAAATTTGCGAGGATTCGTCGACCGGCGCCAAAGTTATTCAAAATAGAATGTTGAGGTTTTCCTATGGAAACGTGGTCCTAACTATAACTACCTACTGGCTATCGCCAGTAGGTAATATATATATATATATATATATATATATATATTCAATAACAGTCGGGTCCTTCCGGGATCCAAGCCCTCGTCAGGTGGTGCGTTGTCCGGCGAACCCACTGCCGGATAATCCAATTACCAGTCTCAAGAAACGAAAAACGCACTCTCAAAGGTCAGTCTTTTTTAATCATAAATCGCTACGCGTTTCGACACAACCTGTGTCTTGGTCACACGATTACTTCTGGATTCTCAAACATACATATAGGTATATGTAAACATAGAAGAGGTGCTAACATATTGCTCATTTAGGCTGCAAAGCGGCCGCCATTTCTAAACAGGTACAAACCTCGTACAATTAGATGAATATTCTTTGAGTTCTGACATTCGATCAGCTTGTTAACATTTTACATATTGAATTCCAATTATGTCATGTTGTCGGATATATGCAATACGTTTTACCGCACATTAAATTTCCGACAAAAGATTCAACCAACTTTATCCATTGCGAGTTGATAATCAGACAAAAGCTAGTAATACTGAATAGTCAAGCCCGGTAGACTCCACTATATATGCATTAAGCGGTCTAGTGCCGCATACGTTCCCATAGATGTGCAGGCATACATATATTGGTTTTCAAACTTCGAACTCAATTGTATGGATTTCTATACGGACTAGTGCCTCATATACAAACGCACCCTTAAGGACAAAATGCATAGCTCAAATGCCAAGTGGCAAATAAAAGCCAAGAGCAGTTGGCACATCCAATTACAACCACATGGTGGTTAGCAAAGACCAAAGTCACAAGAGTGTACTTAACATCAAAGAAGAACTGAATTAATGTACTGAAATAATATGAAAACTGTGAAATTCTTATCTCTAGGAGAGTGCGATGAAGTGTCATCCTCATGAAGAAAAGGGTAGGGAACCTGTGCCGTGTCGTGAAGAAGTGAATGGTCCCTTCCTTTCCTCCTGGATGGTGAGAGAAACATAGGTTAAAAATTGGCTATCGATTACTCATAAATCACATGTCTGAACTAGCATGTTATTCAAAATGATATAAAAGGCATTCAATACTCATAAAATACATATAAATTACATATATACTACAAAATACAGATAAATATCACAATACACGATTAACTGTTCAATCATCATGTAAGTGTGTTGCAAGTTCCTCGTCCATATTATGCCCCCCAGGGAACTTAGTTTCTAATTCCATGATCCATTTGGATTCCCTCTTCCTCAGGGCCAGCTCTCTATTACCTCCTCTTTTGGAAACATGCACCTGTTCTATGGCGAAGTACTTCAAAAGAGAGTTATTGGACTGGTGTACACCCTGGAAGTGTCGAGCAATGGGATAATTCTGGTCCTTGTTGGTTATGGCTCTAAGGTGTTCCTGTATCCGCTTTTTAACCATGCAAGTTGTACTCCCAACATACCAGAGTCCGCACGGGCATTCCAGGATATACACTACATAGTTAGTACTACATGTAAGGAACTGCGGGATAGTTTTATTCTGTCTTAATCCCGGGATCCTAAAATCCTTAACCATGTGGCTACATTTGCAGGCTTTGCAATGGCCACATGGATAGAACCCTTTGAGATCGAAGCGGTTCCTATTGGGTGTTTCTGTGATATCTCCTCTGACCAAAATATCTTTCAAATTCCTCCCTCTTCTATATGTTATTAGAGGTCTGTCACCGATGGTCCCACCAATGACAGAATCTGATTTCAAGATCCTCCAATTGTCAGCTAGCATTTTCTGGACCTGTTTGGATTCGTGATTGAATGTAGTTATCACTCTAGTTGGCATTTCTTCCTGGTCCTCCCTGGTGGAGTATTCCAAGGCTTGTAATCTGCTGATTCCACTGATCTTCTTTACTGCCTTGTTTAATACCCATTCCGGGTACCCTCTTTCTCTGAATCTGCCTAGTACGATACCTAGTTCTTTCTTAAAGTCTTCCTCCGTGCTGCAATTTCTCCGTGCTCTTAGCACCTCCCCAAAGGGGATGCTCCATTTAAGTGGCTCTGGATGAGCACTGTTAGCATGGAGCAGGCTGTTCCCGGAAGTTTCCTTCCGGTGTAAGCTGGAAACCATTCTGCCTTCCTGTATAGAAATGACGGTGTCTAGGAATTCAATTTTATTGCTACTTATACTAGCAGTAAGATGTATGTTATACTTGTTGTTGTTAAGTTTGCTAATGAATTTCCTAGCTTCCTCTTCATTGCCCTTCCAAATGACGAAGAGATCGTCAATATACCTTAACCACACCAAGACTTTTTCAAAGTCTGAGTCCATGTCACTGTTAGTGTGGAGCTCCTCCTCCCACTTACCCAGGAAGAGGTTCGCAAAACTAGGTGTGAAGCACGTTCCCATGGCCGTGCCGCGGACCTGTTTGTAAATTTCACCATTAAATAGGAAGATGTTATTTTTCAGACATAGACCCATCATGTCAATTAACATATTGGTGTGATCAAGATAGCAGATATTTCTTGCTTTGAGAAAGTGGAGACATGCTTCAATGCCCTGGATGTGATCAATGATGGTATATAATGAACTCACATCCAGGGCAATGAGTAGATATTCCTCTGCCCATGTGATATCAGAGATTTTATTCAGAAAATCTTTAGTATCCCTGATGTGTGAGGGTAACTGGGTGACATACTCTCTAAGAAAGAAGTCAACGTATTTAGATATGTTCTCGTTGACATTGCCTAGTGATGATACTATAGGTCTCCCTGGTGGTACAAGTGGGTTTTTATGTATCTTCGGGAGTAAGTACAAGATAGGTAATTTGGGGAAATCTTTTTTTAGAAAACAGTATTCCTGCCATGTGATGAGTCCTTCTTTTTGCCAATTAGCTAGTTTTTCCCATGTGTTATTTATGCTGCCATTATATACATCAGTGGTACATTTGCAATAAAAGTTCGCATCAGAAAGTTGTTTTAGTGCTTCATCAATGTACATACGTTTGTCCCACAAGACAATATTGCCTCCCTTGTCGGAGGGTCTGATTACCATACTACTGTCTTGTGCTAGAGAAAGAATAAAGGTTCTTTGCTGATTGGAAAGATTGGAGTCATAATTCTGACGTGTACCTAGTCTGTGTTTATGCTTAATCATTTCCTTCGTTACCACTTCCTGAAAGGTGTCTATTGAATCGTGTGGCAAAGTCGGAAAGAAAATGGATCTGGGCTTGAACGTAGTGCAAGCTGCCCTATGTATATTGACACCCTCCAGATCTTCTGAATCCTGGGACCCTCCAGTGCCCATCACAGGCTCTGCTAGATCATACATAGTTTCTAGGACATCTGCATCACCAACATTGAGATTCGGTTGCGACCAGATATCCAATTGTTGATCAATGCTTTCAGGTGGTCTGGCGTTCCTTAGGCTATGCCATTTTTTTAATTTAAGTTTTCTTACGAACTTAAAGATATCCACTCTAGTGTTAGCATAATTATACAACTCAGTGGGGCAGTAAGTTAGGCCTAAGCATAGCGTTGTTTTTTCCATGGGTGTAAGGAATCTAGAGGATAGATTGATGATTGTTCTATTTACCATTTCCTCATCCATGATTAGTATATTTTCCTTTGGCCTCCTCTTTTGGTTCCCATGAGTGCCTTGCTTATTTCTCCTTTGTCGGAGCCTGAGTCTCCTCTGCTTGGACCGCCCCTGCCTCTTCCTCTTCCTCTTCCTTGCCCCCGGCCACGTCCCCGTCCTCTCTTCGGAGTGGTCGGTTGGGTATCTTCCTTCTGTCGTCTGGTCCTCATGACGCGAAATTCGTCTAAAAAAGACGCAGGTTTACTTGTTATCTCCACTTCAGAGGAAGTACTGGCTGTGGTATCTGAGAGTTCTGTGTCCGAATCTTCTGTTGTCGGTATTTCAGTTACTGCTTCCACATTTTCAGAAGTGGTTGTCTTTCTGTTTATAGAGATGATCATATTTCTATACGTTAAGATACGACCGCTCTCGTAGTCCGCACAATCCCTATGCAGCTTTCTCTGTTTCCGTGATTTGATATCATCTTCATATCTCTTGAGTCTATTCACCAGGTCTTCTTTGAATTTTTTGATCTCCTCCTGGTCGGTACTCTTTTTGAAATCGTCATTGATCGCTTCCAATTCTTTAATTATTTCCTCTCTGTCCTCCCATGCGTATTTAATGAGGATCAGAAGCATATTCTTGGAACTCAGGGCCGAATTGTTTGCCCAGTCTTCAAGCATCCGTGGGTTCCGTGCCTCATGTGACGGGGTAGTATATATGCGCAAACCACGTGGCACCATTTCCTTGTCAACGTAGTCTTGAAGTGAGACTGCCTCCCACCATTTCGATGCTTCCTGTTTTTTTAGTTTCTCATACCTCCGCATTTTGGTGTTCAACGTATTAACATCTGGTTTATTTATAGAAGCTCCAGATTGGCTTCCCTTGCCGGGAGCTCTTGCGAACAAAGTTTGTGCTTCCCTACGTCTCTCACTGTCACTCTCCATAACTTAGATCAATTACTTCCGGATGCAGCACACACTCTGTGTCTTCTGTTTGCACTTGAGAAACCAGCGGACAAACAGAACCTGTAGTGTCTGTTACACCCTCCGATTCAATTAATCTTGACAGACCTCCCCGCTGTACATGCGCGGTTCCTGATGCCTTGGGATGTAATATTGTCTGAATCGTATGGGAGTTAGAAGTGGCCCTGTCTGCTTGTCTCCGTTGTTACAGTAAAGTACAATCCGATTTGATCGGAGGCAAGTACCGGGCCCCCCCGCATCCGCGCTAGGAGGGTAAACACTCGTGCACAAGTGCCCGCCTGCCACCCTCCCCCGCAGCACACACCGGGACCCGGCTTACCTCCTTTGCATGCAGGCTCTCGTTTCTCTCCCGATTCGTCTATCCACGGAGTCTCCTCGTATCTCCAAGGCCGGCGAGTGATCCCTCCGTTTCAATTCATTAACAGTCGGGTCCTTCCGGGATCCAAGCCCTCGTCAGGTGGTGCGTTGTCCGGCGAACCCACTGCCGGATAATCCAATTACCAGTCTCAAGAAACGAAAAACGCACTCTCAAAGGTCAGTCTTTTTTAATCATAAATCGCTACGCGTTTCGACACAACCTGTGTCTTGGTCACACGATTACTTCTGGATTCTCAAACATACATATAGGTATATGTAAACATAGAAGAGGTGCTAACATATTGCTCATTTAGGCTGCAAAGCGGCCGCCATTTCTAAACAGGTACAAACCTCGTACAATTAGATGAATATTCTTTGAGTTCTGACAAAGGAAAATATACTAATCATGGATGAGGAAATGGTAAATAGAACAATCATCAATCTATCCTCTAGATTCCTTACACCCATGGAAAAAACAACGCTATGCTTAGGCCTAACTTACTGCCCCACTGAGTTGTATAATTATGCTAACACTAGAGTGGATATCTTTAAGTTCGTAAGAAAACTTAAATTAAAAAAATGGCATAGCCTAAGGAACGCCAGACCACCTGAAAGCATTGATCAACAATTGGATATCTGGTCGCAACCGAATCTCAATGTTGGTGATGCAGATGTCCTAGAAACTATGTATGATCTAGCAGAGCCTGTGATGGGCACTGGAGGGTCCCAGGATTCAGAAGATCTGGAGGGTGTCAATATACATAGGGCAGCTTGCACTACGTTCAAGCCCAGATCCATTTTCTTTCCGACTTTGCCACACGATTCAATAGACACCTTTCAGGAAGTGGTAACGAAGGAAATGATTAAGCATAAACACAGACTAGGTACACGTCAGAATTATGACTCCAATCTTTCCAATCAGCAAAGAACCTTTATTCTTTCTCTAGCACAAGACAGTAGTATGGTAATCAGACCCTCCGACAAGGGAGGCAATATTGTCTTGTGGGACAAACGTATGTACATTGATGAAGCACTAAAACAACTTTCTGATGCGAACTTTTATTGCAAATGTACCACTGATGTATATAATGACAGCATAAATAACACATGGGAAAAACTAGCTAATTGGCAAAAAGAAGGACTCATCACATGGCAGGAATACTGTTTTCTAAAAAAAGATTTCCCCAAATTACCTATCTTGTACTTACTCCCGAAGATACATAAAAACCCACTTGTACCACCAGGGAGACCTATAGTATCATCACTAGGCAATGTCAACGAGAACATATCTAAATACGTTGACTTCTTTCTTAGAGAGTATGTCACCCAGTTACCCTCACACATCAGGGATACTAAAGATTTTCTGAATAAAATCTCTGATATCACATGGGCAGAGGAATATCTACTCATTGCCCTGGATGTGAGTTCATTATATACCATCATTGATCACACCCAGGGCATTGAAGCATGTCTCCACTTTCTCAAAGCAAGAAATATCTGCTATCTTGATCACACCAATATGTTAATTGACATGATGGGTCTATGTCTGAAAAATAACATCTTCCTATTTAATGGTGAAATTTACAAACAGGTCCGCGGCACGGCCATGGGAACGTGCTTCGCACCTAGTTTTGTGAACCTCTTCCTGGGTAAGTGGGAGGAGGAGCTCCACACTAACAGTGACATGGACTCAGACTTTGAAAAAGTCTTGGTGTGGTTAAGGTATATTGACGATCTCTTCGTCATTTGGAAGGGCAATGAAGAGGAAGCTAGGAAATTCATTAGCAAACTTAACAACAACAAGTATAACATACATCTTACTGCTAGTATAAGTAGCAATAAAATTGAATTCCTAGACACCGTCATTTCTATACAGGAAGGCAGAATGGTTTCCAGCTTACACCGGAAGGAAACTTCCGGGAACAGCCTGCTCCATGCTAACAGTGCTCATCCAGAGCCACTTAAATGGAGCATCCCCTTTGGGGAGGTGCTAAGAGCACGGAGAAATTGCAGCACGGAGGAAGACTTTAAGAAAGAACTAGGTATCGTACTAGGCAGATTCAGAGAAAGAGGGTACCCGGAATGGGTATTAAACAAGGCAGTAAAGAAGATCAGTGGAATCAGCAGATTACCATCCTTGGAATACTCCACCAGGGAGGACCAGGAAGAAATGCCAACTAGAGTGATAACTACATTCAATCACGAATCCAAACAGGTCCAGAAAATGCTAGCTGACAATTGGAGGATCTTGAAATCAGATTCTGTCATTGGTGGGACCATCGGTGACAGACCTCTAATAACATATAGAAGAGGGAGGAATTTGAAAGATATTTTGGTCAGAGGAGATATCACAGAAACACCCAATAGGAACCGCTTCGATCTCAAAGGGTTCTATCCATGTGGCCATTGCAAAGCCTGCAAATGTAGCCACATGGTTAAGGATTTTAGGATCCCGGGATTAAGACAGAATAAAACTATCCCGCAGTTCCTTACATGTAGTACTAACTATGTAGTGTATATCCTGGAATGCCCGTGCGGACTCTGGTATGTTGGGAGTACAACTTGCATGGTTAAAAAGCGGATACAGGAACACCTTAGAGCCATAACCAACAAGGACCAGAATTATCCCATTGCTCGACACTTCCAGGGTGTACACCAGTCCAATAACTCTCTTTTGAAGTACTTCGCCATAGAACAGGTGCATGTTTCCAAAAGAGGAGGTAATAGAGAGCTGGCCCTGAGGAAGAGGGAATCCAAATGGATCATGGAATTAGAAACTAAGTTCCCTGGGGGGCATAATATGGACGAGGAACTTGCAACACACTTACATGATGATTGAACAGTTAATCGTGTATTGTGATATCTATCTGTATTTTGTAGTATATATGTAATTTATATGTATTTTATGAGTATTGAATGCCTTTTATATCGTTTTGAATAACATGCTAGTTCAGACATGTGATTTATGAGTAATCGATAGCCAATTTTTAACCTATGTTTCTCTCACCATCCAGGAGGAAAGGAAGGGACCATTCACTTCTTCACGACACGGCACAGGTTCCCTACCCTTTTCTTCATGAGGATGACACTTCATCGCACTCTCCTAGAGATAAGAATTTCACAGTTTTCATATTATTTCAGTATATTAATTCAGTTCTTCTTTGATGTTAAGTACACTCTTGTGACTTTGGTCTTTGCTAACCACCATGTGGTTGTAATTGGATGTGCCAACTGCTCTTGGCTTTTATTTGCCACTTGGCATTTGAGCTATGCATTCTGTCCTTAAGGGTGCGTTTGTATATGAGGCACTAGTCCGTATAGAAATCCATACAATTGAGTTCGAAGTTTGAAAACCAATATATGCATGCCTGCACATCTATGGGAACGTATGCGGCACTAGTCCGCTTAATGCATATATATTGGAGTCTACCGGGCTTGACTATTCAGTATTACTAGCTTTTGTCTGATTATCAACTCGCAATGGATAAAGTTGGTTGAATCTTTTGTCGGAAATTTAATGTGCGGTAAAACGTATTGCATATATCCGACAACATGACATAATTGGAATTCAATATGTAAAATGTTAACAAGCTGATCGAATGTCAGAACTCAAAGAATATTCATCTAATTGTACGAGGTTTGTACCTGTTTAGAAATGGCGGCCGCTTTGCAGCCTAAATGAGCAATATGTTAGCACCTCTTCTATGTTTACATATACCTATATGTATGTTTGAGAATCCAGAAGTAATCGTGTGACCAAGACACAGGTTGTGTCGAAACGCGTAGCGATTTATGATTAAAAAAGACTGACCTTTGAGAGTGCGTTTTTCGTTTCTTGAGACTGGTATATATATATATATATATATATATATATATATATATATATATATATATATATATATATATATATATATTACCTACTGGCGGTCGCCAGTAGGTAGTTATAGTTAGGACCCCTTTTCCATAGGAAAACCTCAACATTCTATTTTGAATAACTTTGGCGCCGGTCGATGAATCCTCGCGAATTTCTCAAAATAGGTGGGGCGCTACACTCCGCTCCTACCCTGAAAGTCTCGGGGGGATTCGTCAAGCGGGGGCTGAGATAAAAGGGGGGTCCCAAAACGCGTTTTTCCCATGCATTTTTCCATAGGACCTTTAGAACGAGCTACAGCCCGAACGGCTGAACAGAATTACTAGAAATTTGGCAGAGAGGTAGTCCCTAGGTCAAGGAAGTGCCTTTTGTAGGTTTGGTGTAAATCTGTTCAGTAGATTCTGAGAAAATAGCCTTTAAATCAATATATATATCTGAGCCCGCTTACGGTACGCTTACCGTACGCTTACCGTAAGCGTACGGTGGCGTGCGCGAGCGCGATTCTGATTGGCTCTTAGATCTTAGTAAACATTCGAATCGGCCGAAACCAGGAAGCGGCGTCCGCCATTTTGTCTCTCGCATTGAGAGTTATTTCTCAAACTTGATGCCCAAAAACATGTTACGGGGCATTTTTGACAACTCCCTCCCACACAGTCATGTTGAGGGAGTCCCCAAACATCCCCCAAGAGCAAAAACGGTTTTATTTTTTTTTCGGCAATTTCGCCGAGTACGCTTACCGTACGCTTACCGTAAAAAAAAAAAAAAAAAAAAACACTATCCACACTTACCCCACCCCCTGTGCTTTTGGTGGCCGGAGGCCACCAAATGTACAGGGCTTATTAATAGGTAAAAAAAACAAAATTTTGGCAACATGAAATTATAAAATCGAAATAAAAAAAACACTATCCACATTGACCCCACCCCCTGTGCTTTTGGTGGCCGAAGGCCACCAAATGTACAGGGCTTATTAAAGTTGATAAAAACCGTGCACGGAACGAACTGCGTTAAGTGGGCGCGCACGCCTCGAATGGCGTAAAGTAACTTAGCATTTAAAAAACCGTTCAAATTCACTGAAAAAACCATAGGTTTCACACACGTTATAGTTAGGAATTAGCATTTAAAAAACCTTGCAAATTCACTGAAAAAACCATAGGTTTCACACATGTTATAGTTAGCGGAAATTTTACTGATAAAAAACCAGTGAAATTGCCCCGTTATAGTTAGTGCTGGCAACTATAACTCACGCGACCGCAATCTTCTGCTGATGACATATGTGTCTTTATGAAAAAAACATATTTGTAATATATGTATAGCTAAAAATGTATGGAAGAAGACATGGGCAAATAAGTGTCTAAATACAGTATTAGCATCAGCAGAGGATTGCGGTCGCGTGAGTTATAGTTGCCAGCACTAACTATAACGGGGCAATTTCACTGGTTTTTTATCAGTAAAATTTCCGCTAACTATAACATGTGTGAAACCTATGGTTTTTTCAGTGAATATATATATATATATATATATACATACATACATATATTTATATATTATCTCAAGTAGCTATAACTCATGCCCTAAGGTAACTAATATACGTCGCGCTCTGGACAAATGGCATCCTTGGTGACATTACTGATATCGCAACGTGAATCATGCATAACATTTCTTTATTTGTACGCTTACTCCACTTACTCCTCTAACCGTACTGAGCCCTTTACAATTTGACAGTCTGAAGCTTTTACATTACCACAAAGGCAATGATCCTCTGATGAATCTTTCTCTGCCAATAGGAGGGGTGGAAATTTGGGTGACCAAACTCCACTTTAGATGTACAATGAGGACCATTAATTGACAGTCAACTCACAGATTTGAAACCAGGCTTAGATACACTACTCTTAAGACTATACTGTAGGAATAAAGAATAACAACTGGAAGACTCAGCCTCCTAAAGAAGATACGTCGAGTGAGGATTATGCAAACCAAAAGCTCAGCAATTGCGACACAAAACAGAAGTAATACCTGATGTTCTGAGAAAGCTTGCTGATTTGCCCTACAATGCATTTAAAACAGTATAACAGTCAAAATGGAAAGAATCAACAGAACTCAATAATAGACTCAGAAAGATATTTGAGTAAATTGGTTATTGTATTATAGAATGAAAATTCATTAAAATAAGCACTTTCGTAAGAACTCAGTCAAGAATATCACAGCTTGCATTAAAGCACCAAGCATTTAGGCAAATCTTTCTCAAGTGGTTATGAAATCAGAATTACAGGGTCCCACTACCCTTTAAGGCAGAAGGATGGTTCAAGTTCTAACATTCCAGGTCCTACGGAAAAGACAGAAAGGTTCAGACTTAAAGTCCATTAGGGGCGAGTCCATTAGCTTAGAGGTAAAGATGTAATAGAAAATTTGAAAATTAGAAACGATTCGACAAAGAAGGTTTCAGTCCAGCAGCTATCGATTGCAGCTTTGACAAACCGTCCCAAGTAAAAGATCGATCAGTATTCCATCCAGGTCCCAAGTAGGAAAAATCAGAATGGCGGTTGTTGCCCCTCCTTTGGGGTTTCTTCTTTTATAGAGTTATAGCAATGTCCTGTGGTGTGGCATCACACCACCATCGAAAGACTTTCACATGTCCATGTCCACATCATGTCACCTGAGATGATTTAAACATCAAGATGGTTTCCCATGCTAGTCATGCGAAGCAAAAGTTTGTGAGACCTCACAGGCCTAACATTAGTAGAAAAGACATACAAAGTTATAACCATAGCTGAAATTCTATTCCCACAGCAATATTTCACTGTTAACATTGTAAAAGCATTCAAGAATGTCAGGGAATAGACATTTACAGGACAAATATGTAAAATTTTACTTTCAATGAATGATCTATTGTATTAAATCAGGAGAAAGCTCAGCACTCGAGAAAAAGCATTTCATTAAGGCCTTTAAATTAGCATTGTACGTTTAAACGAAATCAGCTCTGACTTTACTTCAAATATAATTAAATTAAATCGATTCAAATGAAGAATATATACATTTTCACAAAATGGAAAAGGCTAACATTAGAAATATCCTTCTACCACAAAATTTGAAAATATTCTTATAAATGCACTTTTTTCAAATTTCATTCTACTGAAACTATTTTTAATACTTCATAAACTATAAAGTCTCTGGTATCAATTTGCAAATATCAAGCCTCTACTTCATTGTTACACATTTTTGCACAAACTCTTCTAACGAGTGCATTCTCAGCAAAGACATAAAAAGCACTAGACCACTTCACATAGTGTCATCATTTTTCATTAATATACATCAGAAATTCATTAGAACAACTTGTTTATATGTATTTGTGTACCTTAAAAAATGTGTTTTGTTCAGCTCACATTTAAAGCGCACTTTTATGATGCTTCTACTACACTTGTCTCTTTCATGTGTCACTGTGTCTAACCAAAACTGATTTGCATATGGCTGGCCCTACTCTGAGGTGGACTAGTGGCATAAAAACATGGGTTGGAATGCTATCCCGAGGAATTGCTTGTGGTTAGGCAAATGCAAGTATTCTAACCCTGGGTGTAGTTCGCGAAGTTGTGCTACGCGGAAATTCACGAAGTTACAAAAAAACTCTGCAAAGTTGCGCGAGTGACGGAGTGCAGTACGAACTGCAGTTTGTGCTGGTATTCGTTGGCGTCGATTGATGAATCTTCACGAAAGTTTCCAAACTTTTGGCCAGCTCCTATCCTGAAAATTTCACGATGATTCGTCAAGCGGGGGCCGAGAAAAAAGGGGGGTCCCAAAACGCGTTTTTCCCATGCATTTTCCCATAGGACCTGTTGACGCAGCTACAGCCCGAAGTGCTGAACAAAATTACACCAAATTTGGCAAAGAGGTAGTCCTCAGTTCAGACTCGTGCCTTTTGCTTAAATGGTGTAAATCCGTTCAGTACTTCCTGAGAAAATCAAAAGTAAAATCACATATATATCTGGGCAGAGCCTAACCACACATCTCATCGTGAGATCTGATTGGCTGTCAGCACTTCATCCAAGAAGTGTTGGCAGCCATCTTGGGACAAATATACATGATAGCACCTCATTAAAAAGCATTGCCGTTAATAGAAGGTTTTAAGACTTTAGTTACATTATAAATCATTTGTTGATGGTACCATACTCCTTTTAGGAATTGTGGTGTGTTCTAAGGTGATTTTACCATGTGAAAAAGCCTTCTGCTGGGATATCATGAATCATGTTTGAGAGAAAACTATTTTCTCATGCTTTTCCTACAGAGGTTTGGAAGGTGATCTATAAGCTAAACTGAGAGCATATTTTCTGTAAATTCACATTATCTTTCTCAGTCATGTGAGAATGAAGTCTGACATTCTCAATAAAACATGTACATCCAACAAGGGCAGAGACTGTTAGTTGATTCCTTTGTGTTCTACTGCAGCTTCCCAGAGTCTTCTAAAGAACAACTAGAGCGCTAACAGTCCTACTTATGACAAAAGTATGGCACACCTGAAGCCATCTTGGTTGGAATAAAGTGGTAACTCTTAAAACATTTAATTTAAAAAGGAACAAAATGAGGGGGTTCATTTTGCCATAGAAATTATGATTAGTGCTGAAGAAAGAAAAATTAGGGCACATTTTGAGTGACTTCTCAAATCCTCTTCTATTTCATTAAAAAATTCTGATATGCAGACTGAAACATGCACTTTGAATACCAGCAGCAGACTTCCCTGGTGAGCAGCAGCTTTACTACAGTGATCTAATGAGCAACTAGATTGCTAACATTCAGAATTTATCGCAAATGTGTGACATATCTGAATACCTTCTTGATGGAATCAACGTAAAAAACTGAAAGCATTTCCTACTGAGGAGACTGCAGTAAATGAGGAAATTAGGAAACTTCATAACAAATAAATCTCCCAAGATGGCCACCAGAGAAAAAAGAGCCCAAATGCAGCACAAATATCACCCAGATGTAGCCCACATGTAGCCCAATGACAGAAGTGTGCAAAACACTTATTTTTTGTGTATTTACAGTTTTATATAATTGTCAGGTATTGGAGTGCTTTACATGAGCATTGGTTACATCACACAAGATCAAATTCATTTTGGTTGTAGACATGGGGAGATTAAGTGATTTGACCAGAATCACAGAATGTTGAGCTGAAGCAGAAACTCCAACCTGGTTCCCCAGTTGCAAAGTCTGCAGCTCTGGAAGTAACATCACATCCTCTCCCCTATGTGCAACATTTAATCAAGTGGTCAACTGGATAAAAAAAATAAAGATTACAAATAATTTAAAAGTTCTTTGTCGCTATTTGAAAACTCAGAAAATATGTCCTCATTTTAGTTTTTTAGAGTACTAACCATAATTTTGATGCAAATAAGACCCTCTCATATATGTAATTTCTAAAGGAAATATTCTAGGTATTACAGTTTTGATTGCATCAAGATGACGTCAGGCATTCCACACTTTTGTAATAAATATAGAATGGTAGCAATCTAGTTGTTCATTGGGATACTGTTGAGAGACAGAGGCCAGGGGCATGGACACTGGGCAGGCAGGAAGGGCAGTGGCAGCACAACAGACTATGGAGGGCAGTGGAAAGGGGGGCAGGGGCAACAAACCAACAATACAGGACTGGCAAGAGAGGCTGTGGCAATATAATAGACCATTGTGGGCAGAAGGAAGAGGCAGTGGTAGTACAACCATACATGCCAACAGACCCGTTTCAGCCAGGAAACGTCCAATATTTTTAAGCTCAAATGGGCTTTATTTGATCTGTCTCCTGTCTACAATCTCTTTTTCAATGTAACTCAAAGGGGCAAATCAATACCCCAGTTTTTTTTTAAAAATCTCCCTTTTACCAAGTTCAAAATCTTCGCAAGTATGGTATATTGGATCATGGTAGGCAGGAGGAATTGGGGTAGGGACATCGACTCGGATAACAGAGGACAGGAGGGACGTGGAGAGGTGCACCAAACTGACCCTACAGGGCATGCATCAGGGTTTGCAGCAGCACAATACACCACACAGCGCATGCGGGACGGGAGTGCAGCACAACAATCCATAGAAAGCAATAGGGGGGGGACAGGACCATGCACATGGACAACAGAGAACAGAGGGGAAAGCGGCAATGGTAGCTAGCTGACCATAATGGACAGACAGGAGAGAAAGCTGCAGCATAACAGACCATAAAGGGCAGGAGGGACGGATCAGGGGCATTACAATGGAACAGACAAGCCAGGAGGGAGGGAATAGGGGTCTGCACATGGAAACAGAGGGCTGGGGGCAAGGGGGCAGGGCAGGAGCAGCAAGATGACCATGGAGGTCAGGCAGGATGGGCACTAGAAACAAGACACACCATGGAGAGCAACAATGAGACTATGATGGCATACACACAGACCATGGAGGGAAGGTGGGAGGGGGTCAGGGGCAGCTAGCTGACCACACAGGGAAGGTGGGAGGGGCCATGGCAGCACAGAAGACCATGCATGGCAAGCGGGAGGGTTAGTGGCAGCACAATGGCTATGATGGGCAAGAAGGAGGGTGCAGGGGCATGCACAAAGGACCATGGAGGATAGAAGGGAGGGTCAGGACCTGGACACAGACAAGAGAGTTCAGGGGAAGTGGCCTCACAACAGACCGCGTGGGGCAGGCAGGAGGAGCAGTTACAGCACAACAGACCAGGGAGGGCAGAAGGGTGTGGCAGTAAAATGGACCATGGAGGACAGGAGGAAGGGGATAGGGGCATGGCATGTGGACAGGCAAGGGGGAGGTGGCAGGGACAGGTTACAGTCATCTGACAATGCTAGGCAGGTGGGAGGGGAGTGGCAGCTCAACAGAACACTCAGAGTAGATAGGAGTGTCAGGTACATGGAACATGGTGGGCAAAAAGGATGGAGCAGGTGCATGCACAAAGACATCGGAGGGCAGGGGGAAGGAGAATAGGGGCAGCAAGCTAAGCACAGAGGCTAAGCAGGAGGTCAATGATGGGCCATAGAATTGGGCAATGGAGGGCAGGAGGAGTGGACTGGCACATCATGCTAAATGGAGGGCAGTGGCAGCACATCAGACCATGCATGGCAGGAGGGAGGAGGCTAGTCCATGGATTCAGACAACAGAGGATAGGGAGGAGGTGGATGGGGCAGCAAGCTAACTGTTCAGAGAAGGTGGGTATTAGGAACTTTATTGTTTTTAAAATGTGTGTCTGTGCGAACTACTTAAAATATGAACAAGTATGCAGCATAATCTCACTTTTATTCAGGAAGTAGAGGACGTTTGTGACTGTGACTCAGGGCTCACTTGGCAGAAACACCCCCTGACCCTCCACCCCCATCGCAAAATGTAATGCCCGTGAAAAGGGTAGGTGGACGCAGTGTTATATAGAACATAGTCCTGAGAGCTCGATTGAAAATGAAAACTAGATATAGTATATGGTATAAACTATGCACCAAAAAGTGTGATATAAGATGAACCGGGGGGTGAAATATAATATGCAATAAATTGTGCGCAATGACATATTCATTGGAGAGCTTGAGATAGCACAGGCACTAGCGCGTGCTATGCGATATGCGCCTTGGAGTGTAATACGCACAGGGCAGTGTTGTGTAACCTAACTAGTCTCTAAAGTTGTAATATAAAATATGTGCTGGGGAGTGTAACGTTGCATATGCACTGTGACAAAGATATGGATCCCAGATTGTAATATGTATGGCATAGCGCTGTGCGTTATAACATAGGCATCGAGGAAGGCACGTTAGATGGGGCAATATAACCCGTGCGAAGGCAAGTGTGGCATGACATATTCACGGGGTGGTGTTACAGTGCACATGGGCTAGAGAGTGTCATAGCATTCGCACTAGCTGGTGGAATACAACACAGAGGTGTGAGGCACTCGGCGGGCACTGGTGGGTGTAACACAGCATTGGGCTCAGCCAGGAGCACGCTGTGACTCTCAAGTGAGGTTCGTCTCCTTTCCAGAGAGTGAAATAAAAAGTATTACACACCCTGCGGAGGATGTGTGTTTCTTGCATAGTTTGGTCGAATTTTTGTCGAATCCCCTTTGAATGGCTTGGTGTGCGTGTATATTAAATGTGCCAGTCAATAGCTACCCATGTTTGTATGAATAAACAACAAGGGTATCTACTTGGAGAGTACCCACCGGCGGGGGCGCCGGGATTAGGCACGGTAGGGCGTCAGACACATCAGAGCTTCACTGGCGGTGTAAATACCTTCCATGTGAATTCATTCTATGCATAGTCGCCTTTTAATTAATATCACGCAAATCGTCATGGTGATAGGTACATACGGTTTGTCCAGCAAGGTGTTTCTATAAATATATATTTTTTTAAAATAATAAAAAGCAAAGGTCGGCCCGGGGGATGGCGTCCCCGGGCCATAAGTGGCCTGAGGAGGGGGGCAATGCAGCTCCCTCCTAAAGAATAAAAAAAAAAAAAACGCCATGACCCGGGGGTTGGGGTCCCCGGGGCGGATTAAGGCCTTGGGAGGGCCAAATTTATTTTTTTCAACCAAAAAATTAGGGTGCAGGCCCTGGGGGATGGGGTCCCCAGAGCCAGTAAATTAGAAAAAGATGGGGGGCCACACAGCCCTCCTTCTTAAAAAAATAAAATAAATAAAAGAACGGCATTGCGCCGGAGGCCACGCCCCCTCCTTGCAGCACTCTGCAAACGCGCCCCCTGGCCAGTTGTAAGTTTGGGAATTAATTCCCCTTTAATACTGAGGGTCCCTGAGGGCCAACTAGCCCAACAGGTATCTCCAGTATGCGCCAGGGAGCTGCGTTGCAGACAGGTGTTCTGAGGCCACGCCTCTTTTTACACCTCTATGCAACGCAGCTCTGTGGTGCTTACTGGAGGTACCTAGTGGGCTAGTTTGACCCTAGGGACCCTTAGGATTCAAGGGGACTTAATCTCTCAACTTAGAACGCCCACAGGGCCTGTTTACACAGTTGTGAAGGGAGGGGACAGGGCCTGAGGTGACGTGTGCAAACACGCCCTGTGGCGCGTTTTAAGTTGGGGAAATAATTCCCTTTCAATCCTGAGGGACCCTGGGGGCCAACTAGCCCAGCAGGTGCTTCCAGTAAGCGCCACTGCTCTGCGTTGCAGAGAGGTGGTGCAGACAGTGCCCCTTTTTACACCTCTCTGCAATGGCGCTTACTGGACGTACCTAGTGGGATATTTTGCCCCTAGGGACCCTCAGGATTCAAGGGGACTTAATCTTCCAACTTAAAAAACGTCCACAGGGTGTGTTTACACAGTGGGGAAGGGAGGGGATGGGGCATGAGGTGACGTGTGCAAACACGCCCTATGGTGTGTTTTAAGTTGGGGAAATAATTCCCCTTCAATCCTGAGTGCCCCTGGGGGCTAACTAGCCCACCAGGTGCTTCCAGTAAGCGCCACTGAGCTGTGTTGCAGAGAGGTGGTCCAGGCCGTGCCACTTTTTACACCTCTCTGAAACGCAGCTCTGTGGCGCTTACTGGAGGTACCTAGTGAGCTAGTTGGACCCTAGGGACCCTCAGGATTCAAATGAACTTAATCTCCCAACTAAAAACGGCCACAGGGCGTGTTTACACAGTGGTGAAGGGAGGGGACGGGGCCTGAGTTAAGGTGTGCAAACAAGCCCTGTGGCGAGTTTTAAGTTGGGGAAATAATTCCCCTTCAATCCTGAGGGACCCTGGGTGCCAACTAGCCCACCAGGTGCTTCCAGTAAGCGCCACTGCGCTGCGTTGCAGAGAGGTGGTCTAGGCCGTGCCCCTTTTTACATCTCTCTGCAACGCAGCTCTGTGGCGCTTACTGGAGGTACCTAGTGGTCTAGTTGGACCCTAGGGACCCTCAGGATTCAAGGGGACTTAATCTCCCAACTTAAAACGGCCACAGGGCGTGTTTACACAGTGGGGAAGTGAGGGGACAGGGCCTGAGGTGACGTGTGCAAACACGCCCTGTGGCGCGTTTTAAGAGGTAGTTTTAATCCCCTGCCCTATTATATACTAGTGGCTTACAGAGGAGTTCATGCTGATCACAGGGGGATCCCAACGCATAGTGTTCCCTAGTGTATGTAGGTGTTTTCACTGTATTCTGAGTGTCTTTTAACATAGCACTGGCTCTAGGACTGGTTAGTCAGACTCAGTTACCACCAGTATCCGTCTGAAAAAGTTGAGGGTACAGGATGATTTTGCAACACTTCTTCTTTATGCTCTTCTGTTTGTTCTTTCTGCACGTTATCCTTCTTCCTGCACTTTTCTGCGTCTTTGATGACTTCTTTTGCTTCTTTCTGCATTTCTTTTTTTTCTTTCTGTGTGTTTTTTCTTCTTTCTTCACATGTCCTATCTCTGTAGGCATAGTTAGAAATTAGCATTTAAAAAACCTTTGAAATTCACTGAAAAAACCATAGGTTTCAGGCATGTTATAGTTAGGAATTAGCATTTAAAAAACCTTAGAAATTCACTGAAAAAACCATAGGTTTCAGGGGCGTTATAGTTAGCTGGACTTTTCACTCGTACAAAACCATTGAAATTCCCCCGTTATAGTTAGTTCAGCTAACTATAACTCGCGCGCCCGCAATGCACTGCTGATGACGTCACATATTACATCACTCATGACATGGTCAGTGACATCACTCATGACATCACTGATGACATCTCAAATGACATCACTGATGACATCATCCTTGTGATAGAGTGGCAGACCTCCTCTCCCCCTAATATAACCTTTGATACACACATTCAAAAATAGAAACTAAAATTTTCAAAACAATGGACATACCAATATCAGTTACAACAACCTATTTAGTAATTCTAAGATCCACATACACATCCACTCATTCACCAACAGTCCTATACAGTCACTCATACATTTACTCACTCATCATATGTACTCATACACCTATACATCCTGTTACACGCCACTCATCCACAGAGTTACTCACACACATAGTCACTCATGCTAATAAAGAATCAAACATCCATTTACTTGCATATACAGTTATACACACACCACCACACTTACTTCTACAGAAACTTACACATACTTAGTCTTTTAAACAATCACTTATCGAAACACATACTTATTCATACAGGAACTCTTTCAATCTCTCACTCTCACATATACTCACTTATATACACCAATAGTCACATATACTAGTTTAAAACATACTTAGTTACTCATAAAGACACTATTGAGACAGTCATTCACTCACTAACACACCCATGCACACAATCCTCCACCCATACAGTCCTGCACACATGCTGTCTTCAACACATACAAACAGTGAGTCACTCATTCATGCACCTATGCACTACGTAATATCCCCCACCGAAGCATACAGACACTCAGACACTCATACTGATACTCAAAAAAACAACCAATAACCTATATAGACACTCATGTAGCTACTCACCAACCCATGCAGCCACTTATACACAAAGTGAGAGACTGATACAGATATTTACATATTTAAACATTACTCACTAAGCCATGTATTCACTAAGATACACTTAATCAGTCAGTTATACAATCAATTTTTCAAAAACAAATCATCCATTTAGACACTTATATACCCATTTATTCTTCCATCGACCTTGAGATATACATATATAAAACATATGAAATTTTCAGAAAAACACACATTTACTGGATGATGTCATCAGTGATGTCAGGAGTGATGTCATTTGAGATGTCATCAGTGATGTCATGAGTGATGTCACTGAACATGTCATGAGTGATGTAATATGTGACGTCATCAGCAGTGCATTGCGCGCGCGCGAGTTATAGTTAGCTGAACTAACTATAACGGGGGAATTTCAATGGTTTTGTACGAGGTTTTTTAAATGCTAATTCCTAACTATAACGTGCCTGAAACCTATGGTTTTTTCAGTGAATATATATATATTCACTGAAAAAACCATAGGTTTCACACATGTTATAGTTAGCGGAAATTTTACTGATAAAAAACCAGTGAAATTCCCCCGTTATAGTTAGCGCAGGCAACTATAACTCACGCGACTGCAATCTTCTGCTGATGACATATGTGTCTTTATGAAAAAAAAATATTTGTAATATATGTATAGCTAAAAATGTATGGAAGAAGACATGGGCAAATAAGTGTCTAAATACAGTATTAGCATCAGCAGAGGATTGCGGTCGCGTGAGTTATAGTTGCCTGCACTAACTATAACAGGGGAATTTCATTGGTTTTTTATCAGTAAAATTTCCGCTAACTATAACATGTCTGAAACCTATGGTTTTTTCAGTGAATATATATATATATATATATTCACTGAAAAAACCATAGGTTTCACACATGTTATAGTTAGCGGAAATTTTACTGATAAAAAACCAGTGAAATTCCCCCGTTATAGTTAGCGCAGGCAACTATAACTCACGCGACTGCAATCCTCTGCTGATGCTAATACTGTATTTAGACACTTATTTGCCCATGTCTTCTTCCATACATTTTTAGCTATACATATATTACAAATATTTTTTTTTCATAAAGACACATATGTCATCAGCAGAAGATTGCAGTCGCGTGAGTTATAGTTGCCTGCGCTAACTATAACGGGGGAATTTCACTGGTTTTTTATCAGTAAAATTTCCGCTAACTATAACATGTGTGAAACCTATGGTTTTTTCAGTGAATTTGCAAGGTTTTTTAAATGCTAATTCCTAACTATAACGTGTGTGAAACCTATGGTTTTTTCAGTGAATTAGTACGGTTTTTTAAATGCTAAGTTTTTTTCCCTTATAATAAGCCCTGTACATTTGGTGGCCTTCGGCCACCAAAAGCACAGGGGGTGGGGTAAGTGTGGATAGTGTTTTTTGCCCTTAAAATAAGCCCTGTACATTTGGTGGCCTTCGGCCACCAAAAGCACAGGGGGTGGGGTAAGTGTGGATAGTGTTTTTTTTATTTTTATTTTTTTACCGTACGCTTACGGTAAGCGTACGGTAAGCGTACCCCGCGAAATTGCCGAAAAAAAATAAAACCGTTTTTGCACTTGGGGGATGTTTGGGGACTCCCTCAACATGACTATGTGGGAGGGAGTTGTCAAAACAGCCCCTTTACATGTTTTTGGGCTTGATATTTTAAAAATCACTCTCAGTGCGAGAGACAAAATGGCGGCCGCCGCTTCCTGGTTTCGGCCGATTCGAATGTTTACTAAGATCTAAGAGCCAATCAGAATCGCGCTCGCGCACGCCACCGTACGCTTACCGTAAGCGTACGGTAAGCGTACCGTAAGCTGGCTCAGATATATATATTGATTTAAAGGCTATTTTCTCAGAATCTACTGAACAGATTTACACCAAACCTACAAAAGGCACTTCCTTGACCTAGGGACTACCTCTCTGCCAAATTTTGAGTAATTCTGTTCAGCCGTTCGGGCTGTAGCTCGTTCTAAAGGTCCTATGGAAAAATGCATGGGAAAAACGCGTTTTGGGACCCCCCTTTTATCTCAGCCCCCGCTTGACGGATCCCCCCGAGACTTTCAGGGTAGGAGCGGAGCGTAGCGCCCCACCTATTTTGAAAAATTTGCGAGGATTCGTCGACCGGCGCCAAAGTTATTCAAAATAGAATGTTGAGGTTTTCCTATGGAAACGTGGTCCTAACTATAACTACCTACTGGCTATCGCCAGTAGGTAATATATATATATTCACTGCAAAAAAACCATAGGTTTCACACAAGTTATAGTTAGCTGTACATTTCACTCGTAAAAAAACAATGAAATTCCATGTTATAGTTAGTGCAGGCAACTATAACTCACGCGACCGCAATCCTCTGCTGATCCTAATACTGTATTTAGACACTTATTTGCCCATGTCTTCTTCCATTAAATTTTAGCTATACATATATTACAAATATTTTTTTTTCATAAAGACACATATGTCATTAGCAGAGGATTGCGGTCGCGTGAGTTATAGTTGCCTGCACTAACTATAACGTGGAATTTCATTGTTTTTTTACGATTGAAATGTACAGCTAACTAAAACTTGTGTGAAACCTATGTTTTTTTCAGTGAATTTGCAAGGTTTTTTAAATGCTAATTCCTAACTATAACGTGTGTGAAACCTATGGTTTTTTCAGTGAATTTGTACGGTTTTTTAAATGCTAAGTTACTTTACGCCGTTCGTGCCGTGCGCGCCCAGTTCACGCAGTTCGTTCCGTGCGCGCACAATGAGCACGCGGTGCGCTTCGCGCACCGCGCGCCCACTTAACGCAGTTAGTGACGCGCACCGCGTGCCCACGTTAGGCTGGATGGGCCATGTACGCACGATGCCCTTCACACACCGTCCCCCCACACAGAGGACATATTATGCGCTTTGTTCTGAAAGGTTTTCTATTAAATGTTCGTTGATTTGTAATATGCCATGCTCAAAAGGTGCCCTGCAGGCACAGTTTGCACACGGGGGGGGGGGAATTATGGATTTTTTTTTTTAAAATTAATTTTTTACCGTACGCGTACGGTAAGCGTATTCGGCGTTTTTTCAAAAAAAATAATTAATTTTTTGGCCTTGGATGGCCTTCTGGCACACCATAACCAAGGATAGGTGGTTAGGAGCTGTCTAGCCTGCCCCCTTTTTATGATATCAAACTTTGTTTTTCCACCACCCCTCCGAGTGCGAGAGAGAAAATGGCGGCCGACACTTCCTGGTTTCGACCGATTCGAATGTTTACTAAGATCTAACAGCCAATCCGAATCGCGCTCGCGCACGGCACCGTATGCGTACGGTAAGCTTACGGTGCGCGCTCGGAGCGCGCTTACAGATATATATATTGATTTAAACGCTATTTTCTCAGGAACTACTGGACAGATTTACACCAGACCTACAAAAGGCACTTCCTTGACCTGAGGACTACCTCTCTGCCAAATTACAAGTAATTCTGTTCAGCCATTCGGGCTGTAGCTGTGTCTAAAGGTCCTATGGAAAAATGCATGGGGAAAACGCGTTTTGGGACCCCCCTTTTTTCTCAGCCCCCGCTTGACGAATCCCCCCGAGACTTTCAGGGTAGGAGCGGAGCGTAGCGCCCCATTATTTTTGAAAATTTCGCGAGGATTCGTCGACCGGCGCCAAAGTTATTCAAAATAGAATGTTGCGGATTTCCTATGGAAACAGGGTCCTAACTATAACTACCTACTGGCGACCGCCAGTAGGTAATATATATAATATATATATATGTTACCTACTGGCGGTCACCAGTAGGTAGTTATAGTTAGGACCTAGTTTCCATACGAAAAGCGTTTTTTGATTTGCCAATATCTTTGGCGCCGTTAGACGAATCTTAATGGGGTGCTCTGTTCAGCTCCTGTCTTGAAAGTTTTGGGGTGATTCGTGAAACGGGGGACTGAGAAAAAAGAGGGGTCCTTTTCCCCATTATCATTCCATAGGAAACTTTAGACATGGCTATAGCCCGAACTGCTGAACGGAATTGCACCAAATTTGGCAAAAAGGTAGCTTTTGGTTCAGAAAGCGCCCTTTTTTTCAAAATGGTGTAAATCTGTTCAGTAGTTCCTGAGAAATTTAAAAAAGAAAACTATCGATATCCGAGCACCGAGGAGGAGTCGCAACTCTTCCCGGGCACGAGCTGCCTTCTGATTGGCTGCCAACACTCCAAACCAGGATGTGTTGGCAGCTAGCTTGTGACTCTGTAACCAAGTCACAAGAAAAGAGTACCAAAAGGTGAAAATCAAGAAAAGGGGGCAGGGTAGAAACACCCTGACCCCCTAGGACTGTTCAGGGGTTCCCACTAGGACCCCCAGGGCCAAAGAAACTAAATCGTCCGAATTTGCGCTGGGTTCGCGAATCCGGATTACAAAATTTTAAAAAACGAAGCACGGGATCCCGTGATTCATTGTATTTAAGCCCAAGGGCGGCCAGGTCCCGGGGGCATGCCAAATTATGTTGCGGGGGCCCGACATACCCAGGCACCGCCACCTCCCCGGGGCATAATGAAATAAGGATGGGGGGCCTCGGGGACCCCAGGGACCGCCGCCACCCCGGGGCTTTCTTAAAATGTGTGCCCGCCAGCCTAGCATCACCTCTTCTAAGCTCACATTGCCAAGAACACATATTCATTGAACATCTTCCGGCTGCAGAGGAATCCAAAGTTCCTTTCGAAATTAGGTTTCGCCACTCGGCCAAATTCCCAGCACCACCTGTCAGGCAGACTTCAACCCTTCCATCGGCTCTTGCCAAGCCTCATCCGGCAGCAGCTTCTCTGAGAGCTACGGATTGCAAATGGGACTTGGGAGGCGGTGACAGCCCTTCTGTAGATCCTCACAGAGGGAGCTTCGTCAAGCAAGATTCAGATCACAGAGGGCCGTTATTCAGGAGTCATTCAACCCAGAACCTGAGAGGCAGATGTAAACGTTTCACAGAACCTTGTCAAACGAGCGTCAGACCTCAGGTGTGTAACACTGAGGACACATTCTAATCAGACAGCAGGCTTCATGTGAAGACTCACCGAGCCTCGTCAGGCAAGCTTCACACCTCAGAGTGCATCACTGAGGCGTTATTCCAATCTGGACCAACCAGGCAGACGTCAAGCCTCACCCAGACTCTCTCTATGCCTCATCAACCTCAATATCAGAGCTGCATCAGAATCAATCCTCACAGGTACATACTAGGCAGAAAGCTCCTGTTTTGTGGACTTTCACTGAGGTTTGTGGAAACACAATCGCCTGTTACATCTCATCTCATTGCAGAGACCAAATCCCTGGAAGGACCTCCAGGGAAAATCTCACCTCCTCCATTGACAGAATCTGCCCCAGTCCCCGTTACCTCGAAACTTGTGAACTTCTTCTTTCAATACAACTCTTGCCCAGCATTCAGGGGCCATGAGCAAGCCATGGTGATGGCCTCTGTGGTGCTTGGCCTGGCATTGGCTCCCATGGGTTGGGTCCTGCTTCTGGCAGCCATGGTGACTCCTCAGTGGCGAGAACTGCCCCTGAGGCCTGGCCATCCATGGGACACTGCTTTTTTTGACTGCCTGTGAGAGAGCTGCACGGAGACCAGCAGCGCCCCTAGCAGCAGGCGCAGGCAGTGCCAGCCCATTTCACAGGAGCTGGCTGTTTCCTGGTTCAAGCACCTACTGCACTCGGTCTCTGTACTGTCGGTGCTTGGAAGTCTTGTCAGCTCTATCCTTGCCAACCTGTGGGCCCGCTGGTGGTGCAACACCCCTCTCCCTTCTCCCTGTCCTCACAGGTGCTGAAGGGCTTGGGTTGGTTGTGTGCGAAGCAGTGCACCTGGGGGCAGTGTCCTACATGGCCCATCTGGTGCGTTTGAGCCTAGTTAGTTCCCAGGTACCAGAACGAGACAAGTTCAGCTTCAGCATGGGGATATGTCTCTACCTCGATCGGGCCGGCGGGTCGGCAGAGGTTCTAGCGGGCATTACTCTGTGGCTCAGCTATTGACAAGGACACAAAAGAACCACCCCAGGCCCCCTGAGACTGCAGTACCTTGTGATGTGGATTATTAAAGAGGGAAACGTACAACAGGAAAGGTCAGAGGAAGGCTTCCGGGAAGTGGTCCAATTCAAAGAAACTGACCGGAAGTAACTTGTACACTCGGCTGGCTCACACTAGATCCCAGTGGATCCTTGAATTGAGAATCTTGATTTTACGTGATTCTTGTGTTTCTAGTCTCATTATAAGCACAACCCGCTCCCCTGTCTACCCACACATGCAAACCTTACTGTTACATACATGGGTACACATGAAGTCTAGATAGTGCGAATGTACTTCCACGTGCCCGTGCAGCGCACGTGAACAACACCATCAACTTGCTGACATTTTGGGCTCTATTTGTACATGGAGAGGAAGTAAGTTACAACCACGCCATCCAGGCACTCAGTCTCAACCTTGATGAGCAGATGTGACCTCTGCCCCCTCAGCATCTGACGTACCTTTGTATGGAATGAACACTCCTCAAGGCCATCCCTATAAACCGCGTGCCAGAGTAAGTGTATTTAGGCGTGTGTCCCTCCATAAAAAACATGTAATATCAGAGCGCCTTTGTTGTAAGTCGAGGTACCTGGAATCATGAAATGAATGAAGTCTGTTCTGAACATAGCAGAAGTTATCTCTTTTATTATGGCAGCCTGAAGCAGTGGCGGAATGGATTGATCATCGCGGGATGAGGAGCCCGAACGACCGCGGCGAAAGGGAGGGCGCGGACTGTCGAGCTGCCTGAGGGAGAGACTTGGTTGACGGCGACATTTGGACTAAGTAACGGGGATTTGGTTTGGGGCGGGCTGGAGTGGGTGGATTCTTGTCTCTGATTGAGGGGGCCTGTAACCTTATATAGATTTGAGTTGCTTGCTTTCATGGGAACCTCCATGTGGTATTTTTGGGGGTAGGGGCACATTAATTTCCCCCCCTTTTTTTTCATTTTTGATTTCTCACGAGGGCGACAGGCACTCTGCAAGTTTTCAATCGTCAGTTTTAGGCCCAGAGTGCAGGGCAGCAGGGTGGGGGGTTGTTGGGAAGGGGTGTTTTGTTATGTTCTTACTAGATTAATTATTTCAGCAACGTCTATTGTAATCTTGGCTTCAGTTATATCCATTGTACCAGCAACATTTATGGTTATTTCTGTGGAGGAGGTTGGTATCCATGTTACTGCTCCCGTGACGAGAATGGAGATATCCCCTAATCATACATGGCTACACAGGGAGACGTAGGGATTACGGTGTTAAGTTGGAATGTCAATAGGCTGGGGGACAAGATCAAGCGTAGTGTCGTTCTTCAGTCTATCAAGCGCCAGGACCCAGATGTCGTACTGCTTCAAGAAACCCATCTCATTGGTAATGCATGTAAAGCCCTACATAGAGGGGGCTACACAATGTTGGCACATGCGGGATTTACCTCCAGTTCGAGGGGTGTGGGTATTATGGTGAGAAAATCCCTTCCCCTGATGGTGCGGTCAAATTGGATAGATGATCCGGGATGGTATGTGGGGGTCTCGGGCACATGGGAGGGACACCACATCACACTATTGTCGGTTTATGTGCCGCCTGGCCTTCAGGCCACTACCTTCAGGGATTTAGGGACCATATTGCTAACTATTCCAGAGAGCTTGTTGATAGTAGTCTCGGGTGAGTTGGACTGGAATCCTCCCCCCCCCCCGAGTTCTGAGCCCTGCGGCATGTTGGCTTCCTGAATTTCTTGAGACCTTGGGGCTGGTAGATGGATGGCGGATTTATCATCCAAATACGGCGCAGCACAGCTTCCACTCTGGGGCACCTGGGAGCCTCTCGCGTATAGATTATTTTTTGGTCCCCGCATCTCAGGTAGCCCATATCCACGAGATTAAGCACCTAGCTAGGGGTGTCTCCGATCACTCGCCAGTCTGGCTCCACATGGTTCTTAACTATAAACAGGTGGGACGGGTGGCCCCCATCAACCCATGGTACTTTAGAGACCCCAAAATTCGCAAAGCCCTCCTCGCGGCAATAGATAACTACTTTATGGATAATGAAGGGTTCGTTGACTCCCCGCAGGTCTTATGGGAAGCCTTCAAGACGGTGATTCGGGGTCAAGCCCTTTCTCTGATTTCGGGTAAGAAGAAAGATTGCTATAGAGTGATGGTGTCCATTGAGGCAAAACTTAGCCAACTAGAAGCTGACCTGGAATCGGAGGTCATGCCAGACAAGCTCCACTATCTAAAACTCTGACAGCAGGAATACAGAGCACTAGCTACTGACCAGGCGAAGGCCTTGGGAAGAGCTGTGCAGGGGCGGATATATGAAATGGGTGACAAGGCTGGAAAATTACTAGCATGGTTGGATAAGAAGGAATGGGCAAGCTGCCTAGTGCCGGAACTCCGCGGGGCGGGAGGCGGCCCTATTACAGACCCACAAGCCATTGTGGACAAGTTTGCTGAGCATTATTGCACTGTTTACTCGTCGGTAGAGGATTCCCTCCTGATGCTCGCGGACATTACATTGCCCAAACTCCTGGCCGAGGACCGTGACTTTTTGGGCAGTGCCTTGTCCAATGATGAAATAGCGAAAGCGATAAGGTCCATCAGATCGGGTAAGGCTACCGGCCCTAATGGGCTCCCGGTTGAATTATGCAAACTTAAACCGGATAGGCTGGCCCCCTATCTTAGGGGTATGTATGAGGACTCCAGGGAAAAAGGGTTCCTGCCAGTAGACCAGAGGACAGCCTCCATTATCACCATCCACAAGGAAAGTAAAACTAGAACTGCCATTTTTGGTAGATTCTCTAGGTACTCTGTCAACTAGGGTAAATCTCTGTGGTTTGTTTTGGCTGGGGAGCCGCCCATCCCGCCGAGGGGATGCCCAATACAATTATGTACGGATGGCTTTAAATATCTGGGGATCTTTCTCTCCCTAAACTCACCACTCCGCTATTCCTGAAACTTACTCCCCCCCTGGCTAGGCTGCGTAAGGACATAAGCAACTGGAAATCGCTTCCGCTCTCCCTACTGGGAAAGGCGGCCCTTTTTAAGATGATGTGTTTGTCTCGGTTCTTATATGCCCTGCAGAATTCCCTAGACCCGGTCCCGGCATCCTACTTCAGGGAGGTGGAGGGTCTCCAACGGGACTTGCTGTGGAATGGAAAAGCACGTATTGCCCTTAAAAAGCTCACTTTAAATTGGTATGATGGGGGTATTAGCGTCCCCGATATTAAGAAATATTATTGGGCATCCCACCTGGCGTCCATAAACCATGGCACGTACACTTGCCCTGGGAACCCAGGTTATAATATGGAAAGATGGCTCCTACCGGGTGGGAACTATAATAGAACCCTTTATTCCAGGCCGCGCTGCTTTGCTTTCACGGGTCCCACCAAACACTCAGTTCAAGTTTGGCACACAGCCACTAAATGTCTCGGATGGAATTGCAGGCTCACTCTCGCGACACCACTGTGGGACTCCGAACAATTGGGTAGCCTGTGGAAAAGCAAAAGGTTTGACAAGTGGGACCTTATAGGAATCTCGCAAATAAGCGATCTTTTGAATAAAACTGATATTAAATCATTCGCCACCTTACAGCAGCAATTCGAATTAGCAAACTCAGAATTTTTCCGTTACACACAGGTCAGGCACGCTTTGCGTACCCACCTGCAGCGCGGTAGCATCCTTCCCGAGTTCTCTCCACTCGAGGACAGAGTTTTAGATGGTCTCGTCCCTGACAACACCAAATCCTTAATATATAAGAAATTAATAAACAACATGCCAGACCCCCTCCAATCACTTCAGGAGAAGTGGTCCAGTGAAGGACTTGAGATGGATGATGAAGAATGGCAGGAGGCCGTGTCCTCGCCCAGAGTCGTGGCAATACCTGCACGCCTCCGACTTGTTCAGCTCAAAATACTCCATAGGGTGTATGTGACTGGTCCCCAACTGGTGCGGATGGGGAGAATGGATGAGGGGAACTGTAGACGTGGATGTGGCCAAACAGGTACATTTATGCACATAATTTGGGACTGTGATGGTATTCAATCTTACTGGCGTAGAGTACATGATGTTATTAACACTGTCCTGTCTACAAATCGCAGCTTGAACATTCATAGATGTCTGTTGAATATTTGGGAGCCGAATGATTTAAATGATTGCTTGCTACAGTGGGCCACTCTGGGACTTATGCTTGCCAAGAGAAACATTGCTCAGAGGTGGGGAGCGTCTCAGCCTCCGGAGGTGGGCGACTGGGAGAAAGAATTAGACTGGTCTATGTTCAGAGAAAAAACTGTATATGTGGCCTGTGGTTGTCCTAAGAAGTGGGCTTGGGTGTGGGGCATGTGGAATTCATATTGTGGAGAAATATGTCAGCCACCTCTCGCCCCCATTGAAGATGACCCCCCCCTCGCCCTAGACCTTTCGAATTACATTTTTGTACTACTTGATGTAACCTATTGTCAACTTGTGATCCCCTTCTTACTCCTCTGTAATGTGATTATGTGATTGATATGCTGATGCTGATTAATAAAAAGTAAATATATATAAATATATATATATATATATATATATATATATATATATTCACTGAAAAAACCATAGGTTTCACACAGGTTATAGTTAGGAATTAGCATTTAAAAAACCTTGCAAATTCACTTAAAAAACCATAGGTTTCACACATGTTATAGTTAGCTGGGCATTTTCCTCGTGAAAAACCAATGAAATTCCCCCGTTATAGTTAGTGCAGGCAACTATAACTCACGCGACCGTAATCCGCTGCTGATGACGTCAGATATTACATCACTGTATTTACACATTTATATACCCATGTCTTCTTCCTTTTTTTTTTAGCTATACATATATTTATTTATTTTTTTTCAGAAAGACACATATGTCATCAGTGATGTAATATCTGACGTCATCAGCAGCGGATTACGGTCGCGTGAGTTATAGTTGCCTGCACTAACTATAACGGGGGAATTTCATTGGTTTTTCACGAGGAAAATGCCCAGCTAACTATAACATGTGTGAAACCTATGGTTTTTTAAGTGAATTTGCAAGGTTTTTTAAATGCTAATTCCTAACTATAACGTGTGTGAAACCTATGGTTTTTTCAGTGAATTTGTACGGTTTTTTAAATGCTAAGTTACTTTACGCCATTCGTGCCGTGCGCGCACAGTGCGCGCACGGTGGGCACGCGGTGCGCTTTGCGCACTGCACGCCCACTTCACGCAGTTCGTTCCGTGTGCGCACGGTGACCACGGTGGGGACACGGAGTGCGCTACGCGCACCGCGCGCCCACGTTCCGTTAATGGGCCATGTACGCACGGTGCACTTCGCGCACCGTCCGCACAAGGAGGCCACATGATACACTTTGTTGTTAAGGGCTTAGCCATTAACTGTTTAATTCTGATAAGCCATGCACGCGCAATGCGCTGCGCGCAGCGTGCGCACACGGGGGGACTGACATTGGAATTTTTTTTACAAGCTTTTACAGCGTGCACGCACGCGGCGCGAACCTCGCAGAATTTTTTTCATTCCTATAGTGCGCGCACGCTTCGCGCACTCGGCGATTTCCCGAAAAAAATTACATTTTTTTAATTGCCCTTGGGGGACCTCCTGGGACCCCTTGACCCCTGCTAGGGGGTCAGGAACTGTCCAGCGTGCCCCCTTTACATGTTTTTCTCCTTTGTGTTTCACCACCCTCTCAGTGCGAGAGACAAAATGGCGGCCGACACTTCCTGGTTTCGACCGATTCGAATGTTTACTAAGATGTAACAACCAATCAGAATTACGCTCGCGGGCGGCCGAGTGCGCGCACCCTGCGTGCACGCTGCGCGCGTATAGATATATATATTGATTTAAATGCTATTTTATCCGAAAATACTGAACAGATTTACACCAAACCTGCAAAAGGCACCAAACGGACCTTATGGCTACCTCTCTGCCAAATTTCACGTAATTCTCATCAGCCGTTCGGGCTGTAGCTGCTACTAAAGTCCCTATGGAAAAATCCATGGGGAAAACGTGTTTTGGGACCCCCCTTTTTCTCAGCCCCCGCTTGACGAATCACCCCGAGACTTTCAGGGTAGGAGCGGAGCAGAGCGCCCCATTAGTTTTGAGAATTTCGCGAAGATTCGTCAATTGGCGCCAAAGTTATTCAAAATAGAATTTTGAGATTTCCTATGGAAACTCGGTCCTAACTATAACTATCTACTGGCGACCGCCAGTAGATTATATATATATATATATATATATATATATATATATATATATATATATTACCTACTGGCGATAGCCAGTAGGTAGTTATAGTTAGGACCACGTTTCCATAGGAAAACCTCAACATTCTATTTTGAATAACTTTGGCGCCGGTCGACGAATCCTCGCGAATTTCTCAAAATAGGTGGGGCGCTACGCTCCGCTCCTACCCTGAAAGTCTCGGGGGGATTCGTCAAGCGGGGGCTGAGATAAAAGGGGGGTCCCAAAACGCGTTTTTCCCATGCATTTTTCCATAGGACCTTTAGAACGAGCTACAGCCCGAATGGCTGAACAGAATTACTCAAAATTTGGCAGAGAGGTAGTCCCTAGGTCAAGGAAGTGCCTTTTGTAGGTTTGGTGTAAATCTGTTCAGTAGATTCTGAGAAAATAGCCTTTAAATCAATATATATATCTGAGCCAGCTTACGGTACGCTTACCGTACGCTTACGGTAAGCGTACGGTGGCGTGCGCGAGCGCGATTCTGATTGGCTCTTAGATCTTAGTAAACATTCGAATCGGCCGAAACCAGGAAGCAGCGGCCGCCATTTTGTCTCTCGCACTGAGAGAGATTTTTAAAATCGGAAGCCCAAAAACATGTAAAGGGGCTGTTTTGACAACTCCCTCCCACATAGTCATGTTGAGGGAGTCCCCAAACATCCCCCAAGTGCAAAAACGGTTTTATTTTTTTTTCGGCAATTTCGCGGGGTACGCTTACCGTACGCTTACGGTAAGCGTACGGTAAAAAAATAAAAATAAAAAAAACACTATCCACACTTACCCCACCCCCTGTGCTTTTGGTGGCCGAAGGCCACCAAATGTGCTGGGCTTATTACAATGGAAAAAAACACTATCCACACTTACCCCACCCCCTGTGCTTTTGGTGGCCGTAGGCCACCAAATGTACAGGGCTTATTATAAGGGAAAAAAACTTAGCATTTAAAAAACCGTACTAATTCACTGAAAAAACCATAGGTTTCACACACGTTATAGTTAGGAATTAGCATTTAAAAAACCTTGCAAATTCACTGAAAAAACCATAGGTTTCACACATGTTATAGTTAGTGGAAATTTTACTGATAAAAAACCAATGAAATTGCCCCGTTATAGTTAGCGCAGGCAACTATAACTCACGCGACCGCAATCCTCTGCTGATGACATATGTGTCTTTATGAAAAAAAAATATTTGTAATATATGTATAGCTAAAAATGTATGGAAGAAGACATGGGCAAATAAGTGTCTAAATACAGTATTAGCATCAGCAGAGGATTGTGGTCGCGTGAGTTATAGTTGCCTGCGCTAACTATAACGGGGCAATTTCATTGGTTTTTTATCAGTAAAATTTCCACTAACTATAACATGTGTGAAACCTATGGTTTTTTTAGTGAATATATATATATATATGGGCCATGCAGACCCCCCGGGAACCACCACCTCCCCGGTGCTAAAGAGCACATTGTTTGCGGGGGTCCATGCAGGCCCGCGGCCTCGGGGATCACCACCTCCCCTCCGGGAGCTATACTTGGAGACAGTTCCTGACAAGCAAATGCAAACACACTGTCAAAGCGCTCCCACATGACCACTGTAAGTGTGGCATGGGGGTGTTTCTCCACCCTCAAGAGTTTTTGTTTTTTTAATGTGTAAATATTGAAGTGAGGACACAAAAGGCAGAAAATGAGCAGATCCCACTCAGGTACTCATGCATCCACTCACAGAACAACTCAGACACTCTCACAGCCCCACTCAGACACTCATGCACCCACTCACTGATGAACTCAGACATATACACCCACTCACAGACCCAGTCATACACTCATGCATCCACTTACAGAATTACTCATACTCTTTCTCACACACTTACAGACCTACTCAGAGACTCAGGCACCCACTCACAGACCCACTCAGACACTCATGCACTCACTCAAAGACCCACTCAGACACTCATGCACCCACTCAGAAACTCACGCACCCACTCACAGATCCACTCAGACACTCATGAACCCACTCATACACCCAGGGAGACACTCAATCACACACCCACTGAGACACTCATGCACTCACTCAAACACTCACTCTCAAGGGTTACAGGTTACAGTTAGGAAATAACATTAAAAAAAGTAGAAATTCACAGAAAAAAACAAAGGTTACAGAGACGGTATACTAAGGAAATAGAATTAAAAAAACATTAGAAATTCACTAAAAAAACAAATGCTGCTGGGACAGTACCTCTTCTAGCTCTATATAATGCACGCATTTGCGGAATAAACTAAAATGTCGATCACATCGAAAAAGGCAATGAAAGCAAAAAAAAGTCTCAGAGCTGTCCCGACTTTGTGGAGCAGTGTTGTCTGTTGGAATAAATAACTGAAATGCAGTCTTCAAGTGCAAGTCCTCTTTTTTATAAAAAGGAGAATTTGTTAAACAAACCAAAGCACACAAAAAAAGTATTGTATCACAAAGTACACTGTCCAAACGGTAAGGACTTGGTAGAAGCACTGTTCTTGCTTATTGTAGAGTGTAGGCAAACAGATATCTTCCGATATAGATGATACATAAATCAATATTCTTCAGGGATGAACAGCCAACACACGTTTCATCACAAACATGCCTTTTTCATGGCTGTGAAATATTACGAGAAAGGCAAAATAAAACAGATCATAAAAAATGGGTTTTTGTAAAGGAGACAAGAAAGACGATGAAACGGGACAGCCAAAGTGGAAACCAGTGTGGGAAGAAGATGTGTGTGTTATATGAAGTATATATCAGGAAAGTGATTTCTATATAGGGAAGAAAGTAACAGATGTTTATAGTGAAAAATTGTGCAAAAGCCAGAGAAGTAGGCTAATGTGATTAAAGAGTAGTAAAGTGATATTCGCCGAAAAGACAGACAGTGACCCAGATTGAATATTGCCCAACAAATCATAGTAATATAAGTGAGAGAGGATATATCTCCACCGAGAGCGTGAAAAAGATGCCAAACTAACATATACCGAGTACCAAAAAATGACCCACCTTCTTGAAATATACATTTGTATTTATTCCTTTATAAACAACACTTTCCAGACGTCAGATGTCGAATGGCAAAAGTCGTTCCACAAGAAGGGAGCTCCTTCATGGGAAGGAAAATGTGAAACTAGACCTAGCTAGAAAAAGGTAAGATACAAAAAAGCAAAGCAAAATTTGTTATGTAGTTTCAGATGGAAACGGCCCATATATAGATAGATGTCATAAAGAGACTCTAGTCACTCACTCACAATAAGTAAGGGATGATGGCCAGTATTGTAAATGCAATCAGATCAAGAAAGGCACTGACCCACTGCTCCTGGATAGAGAGGAGAGAAGAATGCTGCAAATAAAATCACATAAGTGCACTAAATGCAGTAATAAATATAGTGTACAATGCAAATCGTCAAATCAAATCAAAAACAGCTTTATTCGGCAAGCACCATAAAAGCATACAAACACATATATATCAGGAAGAGAGGAATACATTATGATTAATATTTGTATGCAATAAAATTCTTATAAAAAAATATATACAGACTTGGACTTCGTGGGGAGAGTGTGCGATAAAATAGCAAATCCAATTTTCCGGAGTTTTATAAAAAGACGATCAACCACAAATTCCTACGATAAAGTGCAAGTGCAAACAGTGCAAGAATATACGGTTGGGAAAAGATGTTAATCATCTTCTTTTTCATACAGCAAAGCATCCAAGAGTGCATAGTCTTTTCTTTTTCTAATTGATTGTTGTATGAAGCGTATTACGGAGCTAATAATTTTCATTGTATCCAAGCTGCATATAAAGTTAAACGCGTCCTTAACCTCTTGAGTGCCCCGCCCTTTCCACGCCCTGTGCCGGGCGTTTCATTAGCGGGTGGGGCTCATGACGAGATAGTCTCGTCATGGGCACAGCGCAACCGCGGCCCATGACGAGACCATCTCGTCATGGGCACTCAAGGGGTTAAAGTTAAAAAGCATATTTTTTTAAAAGACTGGTTTCAATACAGTTTTTTGAATATCCATATAAAAAGGGCAAAAGAGGATAAAATGCACAGTGGACTGTAAAGTTTTGCCATCACACGGGCAGGGTGGCAAGGTTCTCTGCCATTTCTCTATGCTTGGGAAGGCAATTAGATAGTGTAAGGTGCTCATCCTTAACCTTGTCAGGCAAAATCTATGCTGTACATTCTGCACCAAGATAAGGTATAACTGGGTACCTCTCATGTAGGGGCGTTCACAGTAGGCTGCCACTGTCTGTTTTTTCATAGCCATCCTATCCCTATCATATTCTATAGCAGTGATATATCTTAGTTTCAGGTCGCTTTTGCTGTGTTCCCGTATACTTAGGGGATTATCTGTATTTACTTCACATTTTGTCAAAAGTTTAAAAATGTGACACAGCCATGGTATTTTCATACCATGATCTAAAGCTAGGCAGTCTGTGATTAGCTCTCTGGAAAATTGTGTTTCTTCTTTTGTCCATATTCTGTGCCAGAGGGTAAGAGCAGCTATATTCAAGGATTCGCTTAAATATGGCACGCACAGTTCTTTATGTACATTCATATTTGCAGTTGCGCTAGGAACTGCAAGTAATCTTTTTAAGAACTTGTTTTCATTAGTTTGAAGGGTTATCGTATGTGTTCTCCCCCATATTGCGGCTCCATAGTTGACAGCTGGGACACACTTACTCCTATATAAATTTAAAATTTCACGTAGTGGTTAATTCCCAAGTTTTGCCGCAAATCTAAAGATTCCCTCTGTGGTCTTTAAAAATTTAATTTTACATAATTTGATGTGTGAATTCCAAGAGCCGTTGTTGCAGAATAACAACCCCAGATATGAAAAAGTCAGAGCTCTGTTTATAAAAACCCCTCCCACATGATGCTGTCTACACTTTTGTCTCTTGCCTCCACATGACATTACAAATGTTTTTTTTTTAGTTCAGCTGTAAATCTATGTTAGTCATATATTGGGCAAAGTTTTCTATTAGTCATTGTAGGCCATTTGCAGTTCTGGACATTAGGACAGCATTGTCCGCATTTGGGGCATATTCCAACTTTTGGGGCATCTACTACCAGTTTTTGTAAAAATGAGTCCACATTGTTTATGTACAGGGAAAATATTAAGGGAGCCAGTACGCATCCCTGTCTGATACCTCGCTTTACCGCAAAGTCGGACGTGTATTCTCCTAATTTTCCGTATCGTACCCTTGACGTGGAGTGTGCCCTCCTTAGCTAGTGTATACTTCCCAATTAACAGGTCTAAATTTAAACATTGCTCTACCATCCCAATACCCCTTCTGAAACCATACTGTGCCTCTGTTAGTATGTTATTTTCGTTGGCACAGGCTTCAAACCTTTCCAGCATAATTCGGCCCATAATCTTGGACGAGGAGTCGAGAAGGGATATTGGGCGGTAGCAGTTTGCCTTTTCCCTGTTCCCTTTTTTAAAAATGGGTACAATAATGCTTTCGGCCCATGTAGCTGGTAAGGCTCCTCCCAGGGCGGCATTAAAAACCGTCACTAATATTGGTGTCCAAAAGTCCAAATCGTGCTTAAAAACATCTATCGGCACAACATAGATGTAACAAGTGGATTAATCCACTAAAGGAAAATAATACTGAAAATGTAAAAGGAAAAGTGTCATTTTTTTAAGAAAAAGTGAGAAAGAAAGATATAAGTCCAGATAGCAAACAATACTATGAGACTTTATGAACTGTAATTTATAGACATGGTGCTTTGCTGAAACTTTGTTGCCACCTACCCTGCTAATAATTAGGAGTGGGCGGAGCTCGCGGAGTGATATAAAAGACGTAAACTGGTGTGGTGTCCATTTGTAGTGTTTTTACTGTGTTACTGTATGGTTTCACAAATACTTTACACACTGCCTCTGAGATAAACCTGTCTGCTTGTGCCAAGCTACCAAGGGGGTGATCAGGGGTTATTTTAGAAGTGTATCTCTCTTACCCTGACTACGAAGAAGGGTCCCTACTTGGACAAAGGTGCAAACTGTTGCCTACTAGAGACCCTCATTTCTAACAACCGTCCACCCTTACTAATAATTCACAGGAAACTGAATACTTGTCGACGGGCTAAGGTGGCTAAATGACTGGAAAAGAAGTGCTATGTGAATCAAAATCCAATAGGCAAATAAAGCAAAAAGGGGGGAGAACTTGGAGCCTGCTGATGAGTGTCAAAAGAAATGTTGTAAGCTATACAGTTGTTTGTTTAATATTTGTTTATTAAGTTTGTCAATATAGTTGCTGTAGTGTTGTATTGTTGTTAAATTGTTTTGTTGCAATAACACAGTTTGAAGTTAGTTTTGATTTCTTTGCTTAATACTTATTATAAATTTCAATTTTATTATAGTATTGCAATATTCACCAAAGCTGGCAGGTCCATCTTCAGGGACTGTATATATGCTGCTGCGTATATATTTATCTATATGGTAGTATGCACATCTTTTATTCTACAGACACTTGGTAATGGAGAACCCAATTATTTTAGATTGCAGCTATGGTGACATGTCAAGCAACAATGAGGTGTCAGTAGAGAGATCAGTCCTTGTCCACGCTGTAGTATAGGGACCTGTGATAGGAGAGAAAGGTATTGGCACAGAAAGAAGTGCATCTTTGTACTCTAATGTGCACTCCTATCAGCTGCTGTGCACATAGTATTAAGTATGACTGCCACCATTGTGAAATGTCGGACAGCGAGGTCAGTATGTCCACACAATCAAATATAGGCACCAGTTGTGCAAAGCACAGTTTGCAACTGAGAAGATACTCCGTTTTATATTTGACCATGGACATTAATCAATATGAGGAGAGATGCGCACAGAGAGAATAGTATCTAATCACAGTCTACATTGCACAAGAGTTACTCTGGGAACATTCCTCACCTGACAGGGCATTGTGTTTCCAGACCATTGTTCCCATAGTTGTTATGCAAGACAGACTTCTTAGTATAGAGGGAATTTCATCCCTACACCTTACTTGTACATCTGTCATCCTGGGGAAAGCTGTGATCAGAGAGGTAACCCCTTTTGCACACCCATCATTCAAAACACAGGTCACAGGATAGGGGACAGTCTCTACCCACACTGTACTAGTCAGACTTATCATGCAAGAGAGATGTGTCAGCAAACTGGCCAGTTCCTCCCCACAGCCTATGATGCATACCTGTCAGCATGGGAAGAGGTATGAGCAGAGAGATACTTTTTTCATGTTTCTCAAACCCTACTAAAGACACCTCTCACCCTGGTAAGATGTATTAGTGGACAGATGACTCCCTTCCCAGACACCAATGCATATCCCAAATATATATGGTTATTTTCTGGGAAGAAGTCCCAGTGGAGAGGCCAGTACTTGTTATACTTTCTATGGAATAGTAAGGTCTTACATGTGAGGTGTGTACCTTTCCCACTCTACTATGCATACTGCTGAGCCTGGGGAAAGGTGTGAGGGGGAGACAATGGGTCCTTACACCATACTCTACACACTTGTTTGCTTCATAGAAGGTGTTAGTGGAGAGGCCAGACTTTCCCAATACTCAACTGTACACAGTTGTTAGACTGAGGAGAGGTGTCAGCAAGATTACGTCTCTTTACATCCTGCTATGCACTGTTGTCATACTGTGAAAAGGTCTCATTGGAGACTCTACTTTCTCCCCACACCCTACTAATGGGAACTATAAGGCATAAGTACCGTACTAAAGGAAAGTGTAAATTCTTCCTCTAAAAAAGTTTATGATCTAGTGAGACTCATTCCAGATCGTAAAAGACAGTAGTGCGGTATACAAAATCTTGAGGCAAGGTGTTACTGGGTATACGGTCTCACCCTACATCCTTCTATACACATTTGTAACCCTTGGTAGAAGTGGTACTGAAGATCTCAGTCTCTCCTCGCACTCTACTATGCACTCCTGTTATACTGTGAAAGGTCTCATTGGAGAGGCCACTTTCTACCCACAGACTACCAGTTAGGAGAATAAGGCATAAGTACTGCAATGAAGAAAAGTGTAAATTCTTCCCTCCAAAAACATTTACGATCTTGTGTGACTTTTGGGGGATCGTATTAAAAAAACATGTAATGGGGTATAGAAATCTTTCTGACGAGAAAGGTTACAGTACAGAGGCTTGTGTGTTTGCATATTCTAATACTGACACTGTCTAATGCTCACACTCTACGATACAGAACTATTATGCAGTAAATATTGTTTGAATGTTTGAGCTCAGCTGACACTTGTGAGAGTGGGAGAAATATATGGGTGAGAGCTGCCATTTATGTGCTCCTGTAAGACTATTGCGGGTGTTAGTATTTTTTGTGAAAAGGGATTTATACCATGAAGTAATCACATAATGTTGCAATAGGGTGGCTCTGACAAGAGCCTTGGTGTTTATTGTGTGTGATGTTCATTTACACATAGAACTGGATGCATTTCTTGATGATATTAAGGAAGATCCTGTTCCCTTCCGCAGTGAAGTGAAACCCATCTCACCTATAGACCCCTGGCATATCAAACCTGATGTTATGATATATAGAGCCAATGCCATAGTCACAAAGAAATACAGAAACTATTTTATTGACATGCTTCCGGGATTTTTCAATCTTAGGACACAACTCTTTTGACCATTGCCATTTCTTCCTTTGACATATTTTAAAATATACAAAGGCAGTGTGAGGAAAGAGAGACATCAATTGTAAAAAGGTCTGCTGCATTTGGAGTTTAAGTTCAACACCTGTCATTAAGCCTAGAACATTCCCACCATAGAGCAATATAATCAGGTCAGGATGCTCACATTCCAAAATGCTCTAACCACTGGTTATAACTGATGCCACTTCATACCTCTGTGACCAATCCGAGTTATATCCAAGTTTGGAAATCCAAGAATCTTTTCAATATCACAATTAATGGCATATTCTCTAGTCCAGTGAATGAAGCTGTATACCAAAGTCCAGAGGCGAACCATGACGCAGTATGATGATCTCACTCACAAAAGTAGTGCTTAGCAGAATAAGTAACCTTCAGGAGCAATATGGAGGTATATGAGGAGAGAGAAAATGGGAGGGAGACAAAATTATAAATGTAATTGGTAGACTTTTGGCAGTTACCAAAGTAAGTTAGGTTGTGACCAGATCAGAGTTACAATAACTGAGCGAATAAACAATTTCTATTGAATATGTATCTGTTTAATACTCACACACATTTTACAAAGATTTTGCAAACTGTGAACATTATTTTACTAAAATATTGTCTGAACACAACATATATCATAAAGTCATTCTACCATACATAACATACGCTCACAAAATAATTAATTAACTTTAAATAAATCCTAGAAATTCACTGAAAAAACCAAAGGTTAAAGTAACATTATAGTTAGATAATTTTAGGTGAATGTCTCAGTGACAATGTTAAGGTTTTAAACTGAAAAAAACCACAGAAATTCAGCAGGTAAAGTTAGTAGTACTAACTATAGCTTGCGCCCTCGCCATGCACTGCATATCACCTCTCATATGACATCACTCATGGCATGGCATGGCATGTTCTATGACATCATTTATTACATCACTGATAACATCTCAAATGATATTATTGATGGCGTTACTGATGACATCACTGATGAGATCATTCAATGATTGTGCAAGTTTGCCTTACAGTTTACATAGTGGTGAGTAACTACTATATTATGTGATTATAAATTTGTATAGCTTAGGGGCAGCTAATAGGTGCAAGTGTTTACAAAATATGTGTGCTCCTAGTGTCACTTAGCTGTGCAGAGGTATTGAACAAGTTATAAATGTTTGTATTCAAGAGTGAGTCTGTGTGCAAGTGACAGTTGCCTTGTATTCATTACAACCATTTTGGTTCTGCAGAAAAGGTTTCCTACAGGAGAAAGATTCTACGTTGTAAATAGAAACTTTTCTAAGCAGCTTGGAGTTATTCGAGAAAATCGTGCCAGCATGACAATTTATATTTAAAATGGAAGAGTGTCTGCTACAGGAAATAACCTATGTACGCGTTTGTTTTGCTACAGAAAAAGGGCTATCTGTAAAGTTTTCATCACAGTATGAAGGGGCAGGAAGCATGATCTTTAGCTCCTTCAGATCTTGGTTATTTTGAGCAAATAGTTTCTGTTTGACAACTGTTGCATAGAATGTAAACTGTTCTTAGTAGACTATTTAGAATTCTCTGTGGTGTAGTTCTCATCTGAGTTTTACTGCAAACAGTGTTGTACACAGTAAACTGTCTCCACAGAGTAAGCAGTGTTAACAGTACCCACTTTTCTACTTATAACTACTCCTTTTCTCAGTGTAGGTTCATTGACTGTCAGGGGTTTGATACAGGTGAAGACTGTCCCAAGTAGGGCATTAGTTATGTAACAGGGCGTGAGTATCTGGAGGAACTTGGGTTTCCCTGAACAGCTGTATAGAGATTGAATACTGTGTGCAGGATAGGTTACCCTTTTATCTGTGGTTCCTAGTCAACATGAATTTGGTTACCGATGAAGTGTATAGTATAGGATCAATGTTGCACTCTATGCCAATCTACTCTGCACCACTGCACTCTACGCCACTATACTCTACTCTGCAACTCTCTAATCTATGCCACTGCACTTTACCCCATTCTACTCTACACCATTGTGCTCTATGTCACTGTACTCTATGCTACTCTATTCTACTGTGGACCACTGTAGTCTAGGCCACAGCACTCTATGCCAGTGCACTCTACACCACTCCTTCTATACAACACTGCACACTATGACCGTCTACTCTGCAACACTTCACTCTCTGCCACTGATCTCTACACCACTCTACTCTACATCACTGCACTCTATGTCACTGCACTCAACGCCACTGCACTCTATTCTGCACCAAGCTACTCTTTGCCACTCTACTGCATTCTACACCAATGCACTTAGTGCCACTGCACTCTATTCCCCTACACTCTACACCACTTTACTCCACTTTGCGCCACTCCATTCTGCACCACTCACCTCTACAACACTCAATCTATGCTGGTCCACTCTAAGTCACTTTACTCTGCCCATCATACTCTACGGCACTACACTCCATTATACTCCACTCTGTGACACTCTACTACATTAAACTCTATGCCACTCTTCTCCACTCTATGTCACTCAACTATATAGCACTTTACTCCACTCTATGCCTCTCTACAACACTGCTCCACTTTACAATGCTCTACGCAACTACCTCTAGGCCACTCTGTGCCATTTTATTCCTCTCTGTTCTACAACACACTACTCCACTCTACTGCACTACCCCACCCTACGCCACTCCACTCTACACCACGCTATGCCACTCCACTCCACTCCACTTCACTTTATAACACGCTGAAACACTCTACTCCACTCTCTGCCATTGCACTCTACTATACTACTACAATCTACTTTGCTATATGTCACTCTACTCTACAACACTACTCCACTCTATGAAACTCCCTCTATGCCACTCCATGTAATTTTACTACACTCTACACCACTCCACTCTGCTCTATGCCACTCAACTCTACAACACTCTACTCCACTGTATTCCTCTGTACGCCACTCAACTCTATGACACTCTACGCCCTTTGACACTAAGCCACTCTACACAACTCTATGTCGCTCTACACCACTCCACGACTCTCTGCACCACTCCACTATACTCCACTCTAAGACACTCAACTTTGCTACACTCCACTCCATGCCACGCCACTCTCCTTTATGCTACTAACTTTTAGCCATGCTGAACAGCAGCCATGCTGGTGTACAGCATGAATAAAACTTATTGACAAAGCCCATAGCTCATGCACAGGCGAGACCTATTGGCTTCGCAAATGCTTGCATTAATGAGAGAACACAGATGCATGTTTTTTGGAATTCCGAGTGTGACTGCAAAAAGTAATACTTGTCTTTTATGTGGGGCTGATCTGAGCTCCTTGGTCTATGAGTCCAGTACAGCACAGAGGTAAATGTAAATGGGCAATCTAACAGGAGGAGCTTAGTCGCCAACCCTCTTCTCGGGGCGTACCGTCCTCTCCCAGGTCTGATTGCTGATGTCAAAAGCTGCTTATATTTCTGTTAATGGTACGGCTCTCTGTATATATTTTGTTATGTGTATATGAATACATGCCTTTCCAGAGTATTATGTGGTGCTGTCCTCGCTGGTAACAGTAGCTTATGGAGAGGGAGAAATGTGTGTGGGTAGGGGGCTGGGGAAGAATGAAGGTTTTACATACCCTAGCTTTACATACCAATTCTGGCGATGAGGATCATTTCAATTGTCTTTGCGGAGCTGACTGAGGGTGGTCCTCTGAAAACCCTTTCTACCAAAGACAAAAAGTACAGCTATTTGGCTCTGTCAATGTTTTTTTAGCCGTGTACAGCAGTATGGCAGCTGCGCAGCATGGTTGAATGTAAATTTTAAAAAAGCACTATGACCCGGTCAACACTGCCCGACAGCCTCATAGCCCTTTTACCCCTCTTTCAACCATGCTGCACTACACCTGCGCTGCTGTACTGCATGCTAAAAAACCCATTAATAAACCCAATAGATCTCACATAGGACAGACCAATTGGCTATGCCAATGCTTTTTGTATGCAAGTTATGGCCTCATGTACAATTTTCGTGCATGGAACATGTGAAGCATATTTCACATAATACACATTGGGGCAGATTTATGTTGCACTTGCGGCACTTTTGCGCCGCCGTTGCGTCACTTTTGTGACGCAGCAGCGGCGCAAATCCTGCGCCATGGTGCGGGGCATTTACAAACGTGACGCATCTCCCAGATGCGTCACGTTGTAAAGCCCTGCGCCACATGTAGGCGTTCCAGGGCAGGTGGGGGCGTTCCGGCGCAGGAACGCCTCCTAAAAGTGGCTGAGTGAAATCTACAAGATTTCACTCAGTCACTTTTAGGCCCATGCTGCGTCAAAACCCTGCGCCTGCTTGAAGCAGGCGCAAGGATTGACGCAGCATTGTACAGATAGGGCCCCCCAGATCATTGCTGGAGCTGCGTCGCGCTTGCGACACAACTCCAGCAATGCGCCACTTTTCGGCACAGATGCGTCACGTATCTGTGCCGTTTTTTCCCCATGGTGCGCCGCATTATAAATGCGGCGCATCCATGGTGGCACAGCTGTGGCGCATAATAACTGGCGCATCCCTGCTGATATGCAGGGATGCGCCAGTCGTCATAAATCTGCCCCATTATTTTTACAAAAATTACGCAAGGAAAAAAATTACATTTTGCCCACACCTAGAAAGGGCAGCAGGGAGCGAAATCCATTTTAACATATTGTCTTCAAATTATTCAAAGCAAAATCATTTGAAGAGAAGAAGACATCCCTAGAGCTTGTGAAATCCATTACTTTAAAAAGTTTATCTAGCTTTTAGTCCAGACAAGTCACCGCTGGCTACTGGAACAGAAAATGAAAAGCGCTGAAGGGCATAGATAGCAATAACCTTTCTTATGCAAAATAAATAAGAATAAAGTCAAAAACTTTTTATTCTTATGCATTTATGGAGCAAAATAAATGCATAATGAATATTCAGTCAGCAGTGCTCACTGATGTGAAGCACGCACTGTAGATTCACAAGCGAAATGCCCATAAAACAGCAGCTGCTAATTTACACCACTTTCCAAATGAAACAAATACGAGGCAAAAACAAATGCACGAAATCTGCCGCAAAAAGTGATCCTTCAGAGACCAGGCGCGTTATTATGAATGTTATCACTGATCAGCCTGCTCCCCAGGAGAACTTTGCTTTAGAAATGAGCAGATAACAGTTTGAAGAAAAGCAACATTTGAGCAAGTAAATATGGAGACTTCCAAGCGCTACTGCGCCTTAAAGCAACTCCTCTCCACCTTGCATCCACCCCAAAGCACACAAGAATTTACAATGCTTATGCTCCAGAAAGCACAATGGAAAGTATAATTTCCAGGCAATGTTAAGATTATCAATTCAAATTAGTATAATACAGAAATGAGTTGAGCAGTCAAGTAATAAAAATTCACAAATTTAATTTGAAAAACATATATAGTGACATATGATAAAATACATAATCTAGTATGAACAGTAAACAAAAATAAAACGAGTTTTCTAATGACATAAATCAAGCTAATAAAATACTAAGGGTGGCAGAGTTGAATTTCTTCGACGCGCGTTTCGGCACAGAAGAGCCTTCGTCAGGAATAGCCACTGTAAATTTGTATTCTATGTAAGATATAGTTCTCTGATTTACGAGAATTGGAAAAACCGTAAAAGGATCTTGTTCTATTATGCTTGCTCCGTGTTTTTCTAAATGGATCTACTTTGGTAAAGTCAAATGAGCTATTTGATAGGAGGCTGAAGGAAGGGACTTCTCTTTCAGGTTTATTTTTGTAACATTAACATCTTCAAAGATAAATGGAAGATGTGCCCAGGTATTCTTAAAAACCACTTTGCAGGACAGGTTTTGAATGAGTAACTTTATGAATCGGATAGTAGTCTCGGTTAATCGGATGACGATAAAATTTTCGATTACGAGGGATCCTGGAGCTGGCATACGTAAATATATTGCAGCTCCAGAAAGCCCATTACTCTGCATAAGGAGATGAACGCCTAGACAAATGCACAGTGCCATGTGCTACCGCGCAACAAAGACAAACCCGTTAAACCTAAATACATTGGGGCAGATTTAAAAGCCCCTTGTGCTGCCAGTACGTCACTTTTTGTGACGCACTGGCAGCGCATTACACTGCCCCATATTTACAAGGACAGGAAAAGCCACTCTGCTGGCTTTTCCTGCCCTTTACACGCAGCACTTTGCGTGAAAGGGGCATTACGTTCCATGGGTGTTGCTGTGGGTGTTCTCACGCAACACCAATAGAACCAGACACATTTCCAGATTTACGAGGATTCGTAAACCTGGAAACACGTCAGTATGCTACGCATCCCTAGGGGGCGTAGTGAGGCGCAACAAGGAGAAATGTTTTCATTTCTCCTAGTTTTTTTCCTCTTTCAATGCGTGCTGCATTCTACAGCACGTATTGAAAGAGGAAAATGCCTGTAGTGATTGTTTTTGTGCAGGAATGTGCCCCTCTCTGCACAAAAACAATCTTTGTGCGCCAGCGCAGGGGAGAGCACAGGAATGCGACATATCATTGTAAATATGTTGCATTCCTGTGCTCTGAAAGTGCCGCAGCGCGGCGCAGCCAAAGGGCTTGCGGTGCCACGCTGGGGCACCTTCTTGTAAATCTTCCCCCTTGTACATAAACAGCTGTAAAAAACGAAGCAGTCTTCAATGTGTCTGAGTGTTTCAGGGTGACACTAGAAAGATGAAACGGAACACAAAGCACCGAAAGCTGCTGCACTGCATTGCGGGGCAGGGAGAGAGCGGGAAAGCGGCATAGCTTCAGACATATTGCACTGTCCTGCTTCTCGTTGGAGCAGAATGAAGCTGCCGAGCACCACACACACACCTTTGCACCCTAGTGCAAGGGTGTGTGCGTGATGTCTAGCATAGGTTTGTACTGGAAGAGTATGCAAGGTATACAGTTCAGGCCTGGCCCATGCAGATAAGAGCGATGGGTGAGGTGGGGGGATTCAACATATGACGCCGAGGGAAACCTAAAATAAAAAATAAAAACTTTTTTTAATAAAGTTTCCCTCAGCATCATATGTCGAGTCTACTCCCACCCTGCCCCATCACTCTTACCTGCACGGGCCGCATCTGATACAGTTGCATATACAACACTGTCTGCGCAAGCATATAAAAAATGAACAACTTACAGGCACAGTTTGACAGTTATTGTGACAATTAGACACCAGTTTCAGCACTAATGAAAATAGGAGAGAAAAACGGTGCTTATACACAGGCAAATACAGACCTGCAGCCTTTTAGAAAGCCATTAGCTGAGAATTATACAAGCCTTTGTTTAGGTAATAAGAACCTTGCACATCACTAGATTCTAAGTAATGTTGAAACTGTCAAATCATTTCCCTTTCCAAGATTTTGAGTGTGAAGGAAGCGCTTGTGAGTTCCCCATATGGTTTCTTCCTAACTTGTCATAGGGTTAGTGAGAGTTGCTGACCCCACCCCTCGGTGTTGAGGTGTCACTGATTGACACACTGTCCTGGGCACTTCGGGGCTTAACACTAAAACACAGAGATCTGAGTCTATCAGTGACACCCCCCTTTGTCATGAGGGGGAGGACCTTGCGGCACTTTGCCAGGGTGAGGAGATCATGCCCACAGGGCTTTGAAATCCACAGCCAGGCAAAGTTTAGCCCAGGTAGGCAGGAGCTTGTGCATTTACAGGCACATGCATCAATGTAGGCTTTTGCGATTCCTTAATTGCGATTATTAAGGAATCGCAATTAAGGAATTGCAAATGCCTATGCATGTAGGAATCGCTATAAATTAGCGATTCCCAAACATTCCTTAATTGCGACTTGCAAATTGCGAGTCGCAATTAAGGAATGCCTTACCATTCATTCCAATGGGCCTACAGGCCCATAGGAATGAATTGGAGATTGCATGCGCAATTTGCGAGTACCAATAGGTACTCGCAAATTGCGCATGCAATTTCAAGGGTGCAAGGGTGTCAAAAGGACACCCTGTTGCCCCCCTAAAATTGAACTGTGCACACATGTTGCACACACACATGCCCCAAGGGCATGTGTGTGTGTAACCTACAACTTTGGAAATTGCACTTTAGTGCATTTTTCAAAGTTTTTGCAAATTACCATCAAATTCAAATTGATGGTAATTTGTGCCCCCTATTAGCAAATCGCTAATTTTGATTTCATCATACATTGCATTTAAGGAATCGCAATTTGCGATTCCTCAAATGCAATCGCAATTCAGTTTCATGCATCGCAGAGGCCCTTTATGCAGGCGCAAACAGCCAATTTTTGCGAATCGCACCGTTTGCGCTCGCAAAAAAGGTTGATGCATGTGCCTGTTAGTGTATGTATGCCTCCTGCCTGCCTGCCTGACCTGAACATAAAGAGTGTCTCTCAGGTTGACATTTGGTTAGTCTGGTAGGCATTCGTCGTGTCTGCAAAAAAAACGGGGGGAGCGCCCTCCTTAAGGATGGGTTGCTGCTGTGCTTTCCAGTAGCCTCCTTTTAACTCTGCTTTAGAAATAGGGGAGAATGATGGTGGAGAGGTCCATGAAGAGAGCAGAGGGAGCTTTTGAATCTTTCTCTTAACAATACACCCCCTTAGGTGGTGGGGGATAGTGGGAACAAGAGGGAGTGGGCTATCGCCAAATGTACCTTCCTAATTATAACACATAACCGCAAAACACATCTGCAACACGATTTTGTGTAGGTCACAAGAGGGGAATTACCATGATAATAAAAAAACCCTGACTTCCATGTTACATGTGTGTATCAAGGACCAAGAAATTACAAAAATCATATGACACGGCCTCAAACACCAACCTAGGTCTCATGCTTCATCATGGGCTAGCGACATTTTTCAGAAATGATTACAGTGACAAATGGGTTCCCTGATTTACAGTGAGTACTTTACTTTAGGAGTATTGCCGTATCTAGATTGTGGGTTAAAAATCTCCTTCGGGGCGTGGCCAAGACGCGGATGGAGTAGGACGCACGACTCCGGGTCTCCGCTCCACCGCGTCCTGATATTGCAGCTGTTCCCTGCCACCGGGTCTGCTAATCGGGGCGGGGAGCTTGGACTGTACACTGGGGCACTGTGTGGAGCTTTCTACCCGTTCGAGGGAGATCTGGACCTGCCAGAAAGCCAGAGAGCATCGGAGGCTTCTCTGGAGATTATGCCAGCCGCCATATTGAGGACCCGGACCCTGCGGCGTGAGCGGCTGCAGCTCTTGGTTCTGGACCCGGCCCCTGCATGTGAGGGGGAGCCGCAGCTGTGCGGTTCCCAGAATTGTCACCTGCCCCTTTGGTCCTCCTGGACACTGGGGGCCGGGTTGGAAGAGCACCTCACCCCTGCCGCATCCTGGAGCTGTTGCCATTTTGCAGAGCCGCACCCTGGACAGTGAAAGCCTACAGACCGCAATCCCAGACCTGGGGCTTTAAGGTGAGCGGGTGCAGCGGCGGAACGACCCACAGAACCTGTGCTCATTCTTTGGGGCCTTCTAGATGTTGGGAGCCTCTCACCCCTGCTGCACTCTGGTGCTACTGTCTTCAGAGAAGAGTGGGCCGCTGACCTGGGGACAGGTCCTGCACGATTGGGAGTTGCCAGACCAGGGATACACATTTGCAGCCATATTGCACCGGGATCGCTCCAGACTCGGCATTTGCTTCCCGGAGCCATTTGGGCACTAGAGACTGGTGTGGTGATGCTCTGCACAACTACCGCGTTTCAGCACTGCTGCCGCCCTTTGCCCCTGAGACAGCTGGTCAGGGCAGAGCACTTTGCCCATGAGGTGGTGACACTGGGAGGAGCCTCTGGCAGATTGAGGTAGATATTGCCATGCCTGAGAACCTACTTCCCTTGAAGGCTTCCCTCTGAGTCTTCTTCGCTGCCATCCTGGGGGTCAGGCCCTATAGCGCTAGCGCGCTCTGAGCTGTAAGTCCGGATCTGGGTCATCTACTCTGGGGGATAGCACGCCTGAGAGGCTCCGACATTTGTGCTTGCCACCTGCGGCCTTCTGGACGAGGGGAACGGTATGGTGGCACCCTGAACCCCTATGAAACCCTTACTGACGACGTGGTTGGGCCTGGCCTACAGGATCTAGAGGGTGTGGTGACGGCCTACGGACCAGGGAAACACAGGACGGAACTACTGCACCTGCATTCCTCCACCCTTTTCCTTTGCCTTGGGAGCTGATCCTTCTCTACGGCTGGACCTGTTGTCTTTGCCTGTCATAATGCCACGCCTTCTAAAAACAAAGCGCACAAGGATGTGGATTCCAGTGCATCGCGGGATAACCCAGTGACGTCCCTTTGGTCTAAAACGAGTGCGCAACTTCAGGAAGACTCCAACTCCTCCATTACGGCCTTGGAGAGACCCTCCTCAGATGTGCCGATCACTCAGGCATCTATGGCGTCCTTTTTGAAGGAAATAAAGGACAAAATTGGATGTCTGAAGCTGGACTTCGAGGCTGGGCTGCAAGATATTCACCGGAAATCGGAGGTAGAGTGGACAACCTCGAACGCACCATGGACACACCAGAAGGGAGGATCACGAAAATCTATGGAGGAAGCTGACAGAAATTGAGGACCAAAATATCACTTTACAGATCAAGCAAGAATATCTTGAAAATAGCAGTAGGCGACATAACCTGAGCAGTAGAGGAGTTCCATTGGGGACGGAGGGAGGAATCATTATGGCGTACACGGCAAAGCTCCTACAGGCCATCAGGGAGCACAAAGATTCTGCCCCACCCCTGCTCGACAGAGCTCATCGAGTCTTTGGTCCTCGCAATCGACTGGACTTCATCCCAGACATCCTTACCAGAGTTCACTACTTTACCGACAAGGAAGCTATCTTGAAAAAAGTTCAAGAGATCAACTCTGTCTCATACAATGGACTCTCTATTCAAATATTTCAGGACCTGGCTCCGGCCACGCTCCGGCAGAGGAAGGATTTCAATCATGTTACCAACAAGCTCAGGTACCTCAACATTAAGTAACAGTGGAGCCACCCCTTTGCTCTGATGTTTGTCTGGGAGGGCAAACGACATGTCTTACGCTCTCTGAGAGAAGCTCAACAACTCTTACAACTCCCCTTGGAGCCTAAGGGAGAGGACCTGCTGTCACCATGGGAGCGCCGAGATGGGCCTCTCTGCCCGATCTGGCCCACAATTATGCCGCCCAAGTCCAGGCGCTGCATGCAAGAACTCGAGTCCTCTCAGGCCAAACAGGACATTATAAACCGCATTCCTTCTCTGAGTGGTTCCCCCCTTCCGTTTCGATCGTCAGACCACAAAGAGTGATCCTCTTTTGATTCATTTGCTTTCAGAGCTTCCCTGGCGTGGCTTACAACTATTTCTCATGGACGCTTCTACTTTCTTTTGCGACATAAAGCTTCAACCCCGCCTAAAAGCTTCCTGGTCACACTAGCTCTTCAACCTGCCATGGGGTCCTTTATGCCTTGAATTTGATGAGGTGCGGCCCCGGCCCAGGGGCGGACGCCCTGGACCCAATTGGGGGTCAGTGGAGGGCTGAGGTGCCACATATACCCGGGTGTGACATTTGGCTGTCTTGCACAGGATGACTACGCCCCCAGAGGTCATCACCATCAAACCTTCAATTGCTCTTCTTGAACATGTCCTGGTGGAGGGAGCACGTATTGCTTTCCTCTAACACCATCACGGGATGGTGGTGGCGGAGGCCCATGAATTCCTGTATGACTGTGAACCCCCCGTCAGAGTCCTGCAGGAGAGTGACTTTTCCGGAATGGCCTGCCTGAGTGACTTTGGGCTGTTCTTGATAGACTCTGATATTGCCTGGCCCAGTTGGCCAATTGTTGTTGAACTTTTTTTTTTTTTCTCCTCTTCCCCTTTCTTGGACTGTTTGTTTTACTTGGATGCACTCTTTTTGGGGGCTGGGGGGATGAGAGTAGTCAGGGGTGCCTTGGTTGGGTCAATTTGGACATGGGTGGTCATGTAGATGTTTCATGATGATCTTTTCAGCTCGCTAGAAAGGCATGGGGTGGGGGAAGGTGGATGTTGGTCCATACTGCAACTGAGTGGTCTGCAGGGGTTGTAGGTTCCCTTTGCGCTCACTATGACTAACCCCATTAGATTTCTCTTTTTGAATGTAAGGGGATTGAGCTCCCCCAATAAGAGGCGTCAGGTATGACGCTATTTTCTGCACCAGGACCCCAACGTTATTTTTACACAGGAGACTCACTTGCTTTCGAAGGATACCATCCCAGGTATCCCACCCAATTTTGAGCCTTCCAAGACTGGGAGGGGTGCAATTTTCTTTAAATCAGACTGGCGTGAGCTGAAACCCACAGTTATGACAGATGAGGGTGGGCGGTTTATTGAGGCACATATGACTTGGGGTTGGTGGCCTTTAACTTTTGTTAACATATATGCCCCTAATCAAATGCTCTGGGGCAATGTCGGCGGCATTGAGAAATACCATCACAGATTTAGGTTTAGTCAATGCTTCGAGACATTTCCACCCGGACTCTAGGGACTTTTCATTCTTCTCCCATGCCCACCGATCATACTCTCGTATAGATAATTTCTTCCTCTCCCTTCCTTTGATACAGGCTTCGAGCAGTGGCAAGATATCTGATATATCCTTATCGGATCATGCCCATGTCCTGGTCTCCCTCCAACCCCCAATCCACGTAGGGAGTCTTTGCCCCATTGGAGGCTGCGCCCTTAAGTCCTTCGAGATCCTGTGGATGTTGCAGATATCTAAAAGGAAAATGAGGCCTTCTTTATTGCGAACTCCCTCACTGACGGTTCTGAAGATATTAGATGGGATGCTTTGAAAGCTACTATCCGGGGAGTCATCACATCTATATCGATTGCCAGGACTCGGGAGGCTCGGCTGGTTGAAACTACTCTCTCCTAGAATGCAGGGATCATCTCCATCCGTCTCTCCGCAATAAGCGCCGCCTTGCTGAACTACGTGGTCGACTGCGTTTATATCGTACCAAGAAGGAGGAGAGACTACTACTCAACCTCAAGCAGAAAGTTTACATGGGTGGACAATGTTGGTGTGCTTAGCACGGCACCTTCGAACACAGACTGCGAGGGCACGAATCGCCAAACTCAGGTGCCTGGATGTCTTATGGGCCATCTCAGAAGCGGATAAAGGCCTGGAACTGGAGAAGTTCTTCGAGGACCTTTATGTCAATGCTCCTTGTTCTCCTGAAGCCGTTACTGCCTTTCTCAATTCTTGCTCCTGGGCCCCTACTGACCCCCACTTTATGGATCTATTGGAAGCCCCCATTACACGTGACGAGGTTGCCAAGGTGTTTAACGCAGCTCCCACTTTGTAAAACCCTGGGACCTGATTGACTGTCAGTCACTTTCTACCGGGTCTTCTACCCACAGCTCCGAGATCATTTGCTTCACCTTTTTAATAGTTTCACGGACATCTCATGCCTCATCCCAACCGTGAACGAAGTGGAGGTAGTTCTAATCTCCAAACCAGGCAAAGACCATTCCTTACCCACGTCATATCGCCCTATTGCATTGTTGAACACCGATGCGAAGATCTACACGATAATTTTTGTCAACCGACTGGAACCCCATCTTCCAGGTCTCATCGATCAAGTGGGGTTTATTCGCCATCAATAGGGGGCGGAAAATATTCGTCGGATAGCCCATCTTGTGGAAAAGGCGCGATTTAGGGATATCCCTGTCTGTCTGGTCTCCCTTGACGCGGAGAAAGCCTTCGATCGGGTAGACTGGGGCTTCCTGAGAGCAGTGCTGCGGAAAGTGGAGCTGGGCCCGGAAATGGTCTCCAGATTGATGGCGCCTTTTGCGAAACCCATTACCCGTATATGTTTTAATGGCCGTCTCACTGCCCCTACTCCTATCTCCCGGGGCACTAGACAAGGGTTCCTGTTTGTCCCCCCCTGCTATCGCCATACGGAATGATCCGAACATTAGGGGTATCACCATGGGTGGGTATGAACACAAGGCTTCCCTTTTCGCTGACGATCTCCTTCTCTCCTTATCCTCCCCATATGCATCCCTCCCGGCAGTGGCTACTCTCCTGGGGGTCTTTGAACATGCGTCAGGATACCGGATTAATTTTGACAAGTCTCATGCCCTTAATCTTACTCTCTCTGCCTTGGAGGTCCAGGGCTTGCAAGATCTGATCCCGGTACAATGGACAGATGTATTGATTCGATACCTGTACCTTGACCTGACCCCTACACTCTGGACCTGGACTTACTCCAATTGGCCTAGATATAGGAACGCCATCCAGGAAGAGCTGAACAGATGGAAGGGCCTACCTCTTGCCTGGCTAGGATGTATCAATACCATCAAAATGTCCTTCCTCCCAAAAATCTTATATCTTTTTCAAACCCTGCCCACTCCCATACTGCAGGCAGATTTTCTTGCCCAACAACGTGACTTTACTAAATTTATATGGGGGAAATCCCACCCACGCTTATCTAACAAGATGTTAATGCTGCCTCGGGACCGGGGTGGACTCGCATGCCCCAACCTTCTGGAATACTATTGGGCTTGTCATCTTCGATATGTATTGGAAGGGGTGGAAAAGCATTGGTTCCACTTGGACTGAGCGGTGTCCGATTGACTTGTATGGGATCTGGCATGGCTCCGACACGGGGCGTGCCCCCGCAGCACCTACATAGCCACCCCTACAAAGACAGTACTAGAGATGTGGGACAAGCTGGCGATACCTCGCTGTCTGACAACATTCCCATCTCCTTATACCCCTATAGCTTGGAACCCTCTGTTCCCCCCGGCACTGCAAACCCAGGCTTTTAAAAGGTGGATGGAGGGCGAATGCCGGGTTATTCAGGCCCTCTTCCAGGGTAATGACTTCCTCACGTTTGATCAATGTAAGCAAAAGTTTCACCTCACAGGGGAGGTACGCATGCAATATTATCAGTTATGTCATTGGCTTGACTATCAGACTTACATCCAGGAAGCTACTAGACAGCTTACCGCTTTTGAATCCCTGGTCTATAAATTTGAGGGCTCGAAGGACCTCATCTCCAATACATATACTGTCTTACAGCATTCTCAGAGGCCCACGCCCCATGGTTATCAGATGCACTGGGCTTCAGACCTGGTAGAGGATATACCTCCTGAAGGGTGGACTCGTCTATGGCGGGACATCCCAAAGATATACCAGAGCACGCCCCAGCTTGAATCAGCATACAAATTGATGATGCGGCGGTTTTACACCACAGAACGCCTACACCAAATGTTCCCAAATTCCCCACCGACCTGTTGGAGGTGTCAGAAAGCTGGAGGGGACTTTATTCACATATGGTGGTCATGCCCGAATCTCAGGATGTTCTGGAAGGAGGTCCTCAACCATATCAAAGAAGTGGTGGGATTTCCTATTCCTTCCTCCCCGTCGGTCACGCTTTTGGGTATTAAACCCCAACACTACATACTATGACTTACGCAGACTGGGGCTTGATTCTCCATCTGTTGGGAGCGGCTAGGCAGTCAATAGCCCTATTTTAGAAGAAGACGCAGCCCCCCTATTTCTACCTGGTTTCCTCGACTGTGGCATGTATTGGCCATGGAACTGCTCACTGCCCATATCAATCACACAGATACACGATTTACCCGCACTTGGCAGCCTTTTATACACTATTTCACCATGGCTAGACATTCCCGGCTGGTTCCCCCCAGACTTCAGGCCTTGCAGTTGTTTGAGGATTCACTTGAACCATACTCCAGGGGCCAGCAACCGGATTCCCCTGAGCGACTTACCTGACTTTGATTGCCTGGCCTTGTGCCTCTAGAGGCCCCCCAGCTTCTACCTGTAGGCCTCATCCCTCCCAGCGCATCCTCCTTTTTTCCCTCCCCACGTTGAAAGAACGGAATATTTTGGGTTTTTTCTTTCTTCTTTCATTCTTTATATACAACAACATTGGAACAAGCGAGTTTCGCTCTCCTCTACTATGGTATAGCTCAAATTGTAAGATTTGGTCTGCTCTTGATATGTATGTTCTTCTGTCGTTGGAACATGTACCATGGATGGTGGGCTTATTTGATGCCTTTCGTACAGGGACATAAGTTCTCAAACTGTTTGGCTGATGTTGTTTTGACTTATATTCAATAAACAGGACTTACATAAAAAAATCTCCTTCCAAGGAAAATTACTTTATTATAGGAGGCTCAACGAGATGATTTGAATAAATATGGTGATGTTTTGGAGCTATTATTCCTCCAGCATCATGTGGGTCAACATGTTTCAGCCATGAGTGGCCCCGAAACAGGGTCCCTGGTTTTTATCAGGACCAGGATCCCTAATTCTATATCAATTTCACATCTAGACAGCATTCAGCATTCACACATAAGTCATGCATGACATTCAGCTCCAATAATAGGAGCAGTAGCAGTGACGAAGGTGATTGGGGTGGATTTCATTCGAATGTACCCCCGATGGTACCACACTCTACATTTTCCTTTAGCTACTGGCTTCACCCATGTGAACAATTCTCAACTAGATTCCCCTTCCACAAGGCAAGCCACATTTTTGTAGGAAGAGGCAGGGAATGTGGAAGAGGAAGACAAAAAGACAATAGGAATGTCCAATGGACAGTAAAACCTCAAAAGGTGATGAGAAGCAAAAGCAATGACAATCAGCTGGAACCAAGCAAGACAACAAACTAGTGGTGAACCTAAACCCGACAACCCTGAATAGGTTAGAACTGCAGGTCGTCAAAAATGATTTGGGCTTCTTGCTCACCCCAAGATTGGCTCAATTCAACTTAAGATGCAAACTGGATTATGTTTCAGTATTGTTTGTGATTACAGGTGCTTTTGACCTGTCATGGGAACACGCAAAGCACAGAGAGAAGCAGCTAGGTTAAATAAGATTGCACTGCCTAGACAAGTCACACTATAGTGATAAGGGTATTGCCCACCTCAGATGGCCAGCTGCAACAAAGACCATAGGATAAACACACATTACACAAGGGTATGAGAGGCAATACGTTTGTGGATTAACTGTGTTTTCACTGTAGTACAATAAATTGGAGAGTCCACGCAAAGGCTTGTATTGGTAGATGTTCTTTAATCTTGAGGTGTTTAAGGTTTGATATAGTCACAGCCAACGCGTTTCGCCCAAGCATGGGCTTCTTCAGGGCTGTAAATGGGCATACAAAAGTATTTGTATATTTTATATTTATGGACAAAGTTTTGCATAATTTTATAAGATTGTAAAAAAAGCAAAGATTTATGGGTTCTAAATTTGCACCCTCGAATGCGAACCTGTTCATGGGGTGGGTAGAGCATGTACACGCTTGGTCACGAGCGACCTCTGAATGGACTGGATATATCCAGTTCTGGGGCCGCTACATTGATGACATTATCATCATATGGACAGGCACAGAACCACAGTTAAAAGAATACTTTAATTTTTTTTATCAAAACACCTTTAACGTGGCATTCACCTTAGAGATGTCACCAATATCTCATGGGAACACATTTGAAGTAGGTGCAGCAAACGGTTGGTGTTGAGATTTCTTTACAACTAGCAAAATACCACCCTTTCCATAATGTGGGATAATGTCGGTAACGGTGTTATTTGATGATATCTTGGGTTCTTTTTTTTTTACTAGGATAATGCTGCTGTAGTGTTTGTTCATCACAAGGGGGTGCTTTAGATTTACTCAGCTCCCCATTGCCTTCCACTACACATTCAGATGGGTATCTCACAGCCACTGCCTACTCATTTACCTTCACGCTTGAAGTTCGTAGTCTTCAAGGGGGTAACTCAAAAACTTCACACACTCTCCATAATCTATTGATCAATACTATAATATCAAAACTGATGTTCTAGCTCATGAAGAAAAGGATGTAGAACCTGCATGACTGCATGATGTAGATATCTCCTGATCCAAACATTGATGATTTGTTTCATGGTGAGAACTATGCATAGACCTCAGTACAGCCACAACTGAGACCGCAATCCCATACCAATGCAGAGACATTGTCTCTGCTGGCCTTCTACTCAGGCAAAAAGTGCCATATATTACAGTGCACTCACAGCACTTAACTCCAAATCAATATTGCATAGGACATGTTAGACAGAACATTGTGTAAGTATAGAATAAGCACTTACCACTATAAATTAGCACACAGAAAAACATCTGACATAGCACATTAGATAAAATACCTTATATACATCCAGTGCAGCGTGGATAGTCCCATGCAGTTAGGCATCAGTGTGTTGACAACAGCATACACCCTTCCCAAGACTCCACATGCCAACTAAAAACAACCCACACTATTCAGGTATGCACAAGACGCATATCATGGTTCCTCAACATCACTATTAACACCATTTAACACACTCATATATCATTCTGGACTATGAGCAAATAACTGCACCAGAATACTTTGCCAAGACACTGGCCACACCATTATGGCTCATATCTCATCAATCTGTCAATTTAAAAACAAAAACCAGCCCTGATTCCGAGTTTGATGAAAGGAAGGTGCTTCGAATTGCACCTGATAAATAGCGATAACCGTGGTACATTATTTTTTGGGTGTGATTAATAGCATATATTATGACTATTTTGGGAATAGCAAGCAAAGTTTGCTCCTTACAGCACCAAAATCTGCATGGTACGGTAAATACCATATACTTTCCCCAGTTAAATTCCAGAAGGTTTAACCTGCCAAAATGTGACAAACGATGAGGTATTTAATGAATCCTTGTAATTGCTAGATGCAGTAAATACTACTCAACTTGGAATTCCGATGCTTGGGGAAACAGAGTTTTTCGCAGGAGGAAGACAATTCCTACTAACTCTTAATCATTGCCATCTTATGCAAACAACATCATAACCAAAAATAAAATACTGATTTCATTGAAAACAAAACAACCAGACTCCAGTATATGATGTATACCAATGGCAGAATGAGTGTCATATAAATATGAATAATATAACATAGCAAATAACCAAAGGGTTCAGGCCATTTGGCAGGCCAGGGGAGGTTAGGTCATGCCATTTAGTCATTGGGAGAGGGTGGGTGCCCAAGCTCCTCAGTGGGGAATCGCTTTTACACAAGATGGCCTATGTCCATCTGACATGGTCTTGGGCTACCCCAGTGTCCTGTCCCCATCCTGAGAAGTCTTTACGCAGACAAGAGCCTCTCCAGGAGCACATACCAAGGAATGTGGACCGACGAAGCTGACGCATCCTTCCTGAACATTGTAACCCAGGTAGACCTTAGACAAAAATCAATACCTCCCCTTAGTGAATCTCACTTCTGCATTGCACTAACTAGCAGTCCACTCGTACATTATTAGGCCAATGCCTGCCAGGCAGTGCAAATGTCTGGTTGCAAAAGACTTATTGGGGATTCCTCAATAGCTGCATTGGTTGTTGGTTTGCCACTCTTATTTTCTTTCTTTCTGTTCAATTGTTTTATTTGTTTTAGCCCATCTTTGTCCCTCCCATGCACAATAGCATGAGAGTGCATCATTTTTTCACATTCTCTGTATTTCTCTAAGTTTTTGCCCCAGGCAGCGGCATGAACTTAGGGAGCGGCTGCCGGCAGCCCCCCCCTTAATTGTGGCCGCTCTGGTTCGGCAGCTGTAGGAATCACCCCCACACCCGCTCTTAGATTCGGCCACCGCGGGCGGCCTTAGGCCTAGCTACACCACTAGATATGGTGCACTTCAGCTCTCTCCCTTTCATGCAGCGCAGCGCAACAAGTTGCCTTGCTGTGTTGCAGTGCACAAAAGATTAATGAATACGGGACTTTGTTTCCAATTCTGTTGTAATTCAACATCTCAGAATGCAGTAAGGCAATCCTCTTAAATACTTTAAAGAAAATAGCAGACATTAAGGAACTTTGAAATTAGAGGTTCTTATAGGTGGATCTAAACCAGGCTTGATTGAAACTTAGGGACATATTCTCAAGGAGCTATCTCCGAGTTAACAGCACTTTAGCGCAGCCAAAGTCCTGATAAATTTACCGCCCCAGCCGCTGCAAACACCTTACAGCACCACTTTTCCGGCGTTAGCATACACAACAAACATCGCCACGGATGACCCCAGCAACTATCGCTAATGAGATGCAGATTAGGCGTTCCCAAACAAAAAGCAGCGACAACATCACTCCGCAACATTCTCAACGACCAGCCAGGTCTGCGATAAGAACACAAAACATGCGATAAGGTGCATTAGCACCAGGAAATTAACACCTGCTCTGACCTGGTGCAAAGTCAGACCACAACCTGCACCAGACAAGGGAGCACAGCCCATAGCCACACATGAAGAACAACAGATGCCCCCGAGCAACTGCCTTTGCAGCACGGACACCCAGGAGGGCCACAATTCCCACCGACACCACACCCTCGGCCCGCAACCCCCCCTCGGCCCACCCCAACCCTGGACAAATAAACTGCACACCAACACTACGAATTCCAAAACAAAATATTTTGCCTGATGTCGCACAAGCAGGAAAATCAACATACATGCGTGGCCAGAAAATGGAGAATCAGTCATACAGAAATGCAATCATCAACACAAAACACCATTCAAACAAAAGCCAAAACAACCATTTGGATGAGTCCTAGCGGGTCCTCACTAGACAATCTGTAGGACACAGCCTAAGAGACAAGATTCAAGAGAAGAAGGTGTGCCATGCGCCCAACAAAGGAAAGAGAGGGAGAGAGGGAAGGAGAGAGCGAGGTAGAGAGACCGAGTGAGATTGCACAAGCAGCGCAAGGCCTCTCAGGACATTAGGGATGAAAGTTCCTTTGTTCCAATGCAGGAGGCGGGAGGACACCTGCACCTCTGACCTTGGTCCTGAATGCGGCTGGAACACCCTGAGAGAGATGCCATTGCAGATGGGGACGACTCCCACACCACGCATTGCGCAAATGAACTATCCAACTTATCCACACCCCACACACAGAAGCCTCTGCCTGAGGTACCCCCGCATGGGATGCCCTTGACACTCACGGAAACAGCAACCCATTCTCCTCAACGTTGCACACACATTTGAATCATTGCTCAGAGCTGTGGCATATCCTCCACACAACTGCTGCAGTTCAGAAGAGTGGCAGTTCCACGAGACACACCAACACAATGGCAGGCCATCCCGGGCACATGCACAACCCCCATCACATGGAACAGTACAGTGCACGTATGCTGCATTTACTGGGCGCACTGCCACTGGCAGTGCTGCGGATCATTTACCAGCTGAGCTTCCGCCTTGCCTACCTCACTGCGTCCAACCCTGGTTCCATTGCTGAACATGCACATTCGAGTGTCCCATGAATGTCTGCCTATCCAACACAACCGTAGATGAATTGGACTATGACTTGTGTGTGCGCCCCCTGTTTCATCACGAACAGGAGTGTAACCGAGACAGCCGTGCATGGGATGCCTTGACATACTGCGTATGTATTGGCAGTTGTGCATGGGAGATTGCACAATTCCTCGTGTGCAGTGACCACATCGAGGCGCTCCCCTATTGGGCTGTGTTGCGGATTGGTGAAAAGGCATGGTCTGAGCACACCTGCCTGGACCAGTTAATGGATTGGCTCACCCTGGTGTTCCTTGAACACGACAATGACGTTCTATTGCCACACATTGTACATGAAGCTGCACGGGCATTCATGGACGAGTAACTACGTTCCTGCAGCCACATCGGATTTTCACCCACAGCACAGGTCCCAACACCTTTTTGCAGCTTGGGGAATGCTCATATATCCCACCACAACAGAGGACATGTCTGTCTTCGTCAGGACTCTGGATGCATGTGCGTGGAACTACGTGTGTGTACACACACCTGTGCAAGGTGATGCAGGTCCATGGTCAGAGCAACACAGCGTCGTTTGGCAATGTTACAAATTCGGACACACTGCTGGGGGAGAGTACACACATGGCAATGTAGCACAACATGTGAACCTGTCGGACCCTTTCACCTGATCACTGTCAGCAGAGCAGACAGTTGGCGCACTCCGGTGGCAGAGAACTATGCAGATCCCATGGGCAGTGAGTCGAAGCCCCCTCACACGTGGCAATGGGCAGACACCAAACAACACATGACTCGTCCAGCACGGCAAGGTGAGCTGAGACCGTTGCCATCCGTGATGATTGTTGTCCACTTTTGCCTCACCATTTTCTGCACCTCAACATGTTCCCATGCTGCGTGTAAGTTTCTTAAGCTTGTCCCTGCCTGTTGTGGCCGTTGCTTCGTCTGTACTGACACGCACATGCCAATAAAGTCTATGCAACTCCACTGGTGTCTAACTGTGATGAGTGTTGATTAGATTGTCCACTCGTGTGCCACAATGAGCATCGTCCCTACACAGGGAGTAACTGACTGACGCATATACAATGGGGGTGGGTCCATTTTGCAAGCTCCACCTCTGTGAGCCAGACATTGTTTTGGGATTGTTGCTGGCCGACCTGTGCACTTACGTGACTTCAGAAATGTGAGTATGGTGTCCAAACTCAGACCATGTGGAGCGATGTTATAAACTATAACAGGACGTGTCCACACAGTGTGTGGGTAGGTATGCAACGTGAAGTTCGGTTGTCACATGTGATGTAGAACACCACTTCTGGCCTGCTACCGATTTGGTCATTCCCACACACTGTCCTATTCAATACATGGACATGTGCCTACGTTGGGGGGTTGTGAGATTGCTGTTGATGTGCAATGGGGACACAGCTAGTACTCACCTTCACAGTCATCCAATTGGCAATGTGACTCAGGGATACACATGCACATAGATGTCAGATACCAGGTTGTACCTTCATGTGCAATCATTGTCCCTACATCCAGCCATACTTCCATACATGAGTGAACATAGTCATGACACATCTGTGTGATTTAGAATGTTTTATTCACATTCAGGTGATTGACGGAGCTGGAGCTGTACATGGCCATCCAAGCCCACATTACATGGAAGCCCAGTGGTGGGTCAACCAGAGTCCTTTGGGGATTAAAAAGTGATTTGGAAGAGGGGGAGTGCAGTCCACAGCAGGATTGCTGTGTAATTGTCCAGCAGTGAAGATATGGCAGTCCGTGTCGGGGTCCAGGTGAATGACGCAGCATGTTCCGGGGGGTCAGTGGAAGGTATTGTCCCAGGGCATGATGCATAGGTCAGAACCAGGCAGGGTCAGGCCATATGGCGGTGATGGATGCTACTGCCTCCTTCCTCACACAGTAATTACCATCCCCATCTTACTCCCCTGATAGAGGTTCTGTGTCTGGTGTGTCCGGTGTGTGTGGCGGGGTAATGGCTGCATCACTGTGTGCCACTGACACATCAGGGGTCGGAGCTGTGTGTGTCGATGTTCCCGCTGCAGTCATCTGGGACAGGCTCAGTGGCAGCAATGGCAAGATGATGAACTGCAGGGCTTTGAAGTTCCCAGTTACTACTCGCTGGTGTCCAGCCATGGCAGCCATACTCCCAGCCTGCATCTGCTCCATGGTCTCCATTGACCTCCGCATCTGTGCCAACTCTGTGCTGTCATCGCTGGTGCCTGTCTGACCAGACAGTTCTTGTATCTGATTAATGGCCCCACAGAGGTCAGCCATGGTCTGTGGTGGAGCATTGTGCATATAGGTGGTGTCCGATAGGGACTGTAAATGGTCCCTGATGGGACTCAGACACACACGTATGGCATTGAGTTTGGTTGCCACGAACTCGAAACCCACCCGCAGCTGATTAGCCAACTCCACCTGGCAACCCAACACACGCTGTTGGAATTCCATGTATTGTTCGTGGGGGTCCTGGGAGACCGCTAGGGTGGTGTGTGTTTCCTGCTATGTGGTCTGTGCAGGTGGTGGGGTCACCTCAAGGCAGCTGGCCTGCCCTGCTCCTGGGGATGGGGTGCGTAGGCTGTCCATTATCCGTTGGAGGGTGTCTTGACATATGTGCAGGTTGTCCTCTTCATCATCAATGATGAGAAGTGTGGTGTGCTCTGCAGGAGGTGTTATTTGTCCCTCTGAAATGTAATGGGGAGATGCAGGTTAACAGAGTTTTACATGATTGTTGAAGATTTGTAGATGTTTACATTCAGACTGCATGCCAATGTACATTGTGACTGTTTTGGTGGAGCTGGCTATTTGATGGCAGTCAGTGTGTTTGCCGACTACATGACGGATGTGTGGTAGTACCCGTACATTATCATCACACAGTGTCAGGCAATGCCAGATGTGAGTGGACAGTTAATAAGCACGAGTGGAACCTGGTATGAGCTCTGTCCTCAGGTGTTGGTGTTGCACTTTGTACCACATTGCCGTCATTGCTGATGTTCTGTGATTGCTATGTGTGTGTGCTGCATTGTGGGGGAGTTGCCCCTGCAGCTCTGATTTTGTTCACCCTTCTCCCTTTGAAGCGGTGTGCCTTTGAATTGTGTGCTTTTTGGGGGCTGAATTGTTTTTGTCATATGTGCTCTCGGGCAGATTTTGTGGCCTGGTGCATTGTTTGTCTGCTACGTGTATTGTAAGGCATGGGTTGTGGGTGCACGTGGATACGTCAGAGTGTGACCTGCTCCTTTACGGATGTGATCCACACTGGGCCACCTCCATGTCGATTCGTGGACCATGTCATGTTTATTGGCTGCTGCCATGCTATCGGGCATGCAGTGTCACTTGCATAGTCAGTGTGGCTCACAGAGCCGCTGCTTTGCTGGATTTAGCACATGTGCATGGGTAGGTTGTGACATTGGTGATAGGGAGGGGGGCCCCTTTGTGCACATTGTGGACGGGGGCCTACTTGGTGTTTCTATGTGTACTGCAGTGTGCCAAGGCTATCAGGGACATGTTCCACGATCATTGTGGGTGTGCAGTGTGCTACACATAATTGTGCATGTGTGAAATTGTGCCCATCTCCCCCCGTTCCCCCAGTATCTGGTCGTTACCCTGTTGCTGTTTGGGTCAGGTCGTATCGAGCTGTGTCCTGGCCCCCAAATCCTGCCACCGTCTTTTTTTTAGTTCGTGTTTCGCATTTTTGCGGCATGGCGTTGTTTTTAATGCGGCCATTTGGCGAGTTATCTGGTGACTATCGCATGGTACCGCCGTGTGGTGAATACTTGGTTAACATGGCGTACATTTCCCGCCATAGACTGCGATGTGGTAGGTTGCGTTAAATTACTTTTGCGGTGATTATCACACGTTCTTGATAATATGCCCCTTAGATTTTTGTCAAGCAAAATGTGTCATTTTGTGGAAAAAATATATATCATGAGAAATAGTTTTAAGCTGTCGTCTGATTAAAAATCCTACATGAGATATTCCCTCACGTACAAAAGTATTTTTCTTGCAGTTTCCAACGTAATGCGCAGAGGGGAGAGTATGTGGTCTGACGGCTAGATTGCCGACTTTGGTGCTGACACCAAGGTTCAAGCCTCAGGGTCGCGTCCCCATCCTGTGATTCTGGGCAAATCACTTAATCTCCCCGTGCCTGAATGTGCCCTTGTGTAACGTAACGGATGCTCATGTAAAGCGCTCCAATACCTTCGGGGAGAATTCGCGCTATATAAATCTGCATTAAAAAAAAACAAAAAAAACACTACTCGTGTAGCACATCAGGCAGCAGAACACGTCCAATTTCACAGTTCCACTAAGTCATTTGCTCCTCAGACCTGTCTACCATGAGCAAAAAATGTAAGCAGCAGAAATAAAAAATTACACGAAACACAAATAACACATCAATCGTAATTTAGACAACATTAGGCTCACATAATTAATATTCTGCCTGCCGCTCATCTAAACTTGAACCCCATCCTTTGGATTACTTGGGAATTAGTGGTTGAATCTCCAGACTTTTTCCTAAATGTATTTTTGATGGTATGTTACTATAATTGAAGTTTTCATTCACAGACAAGGGCATGGGCTGTAATTAATGTGAGGACTATCGGACGGGCGTCAATGAAAAGGCATTGTCGAGTTTTAATGAAAATAAAGCAATTTAACGACTTGTGGCAATGACAACCATACAAGGTTGCAGGCGATTAAAAAGACAATAATGCAGATCGCCTCTTGTGAATTAGCGGCTTTATTGCCAAGAAATGCATGTCCGATTCTCTTTAAAAATTTCTCTACAACGTAAACAAATAATTGAAAGACCTATAAATCACCCATTTAGGTTCAAAAAGGGCTTTTCCCAGTAGGGTGAGTCTGGAACATATGCCCACTAGACGCTGAACAAGAAGTGACACTTTCCTTTAACAATGTCTTGCGAGCACCTTTCGTCGCATGATTAATAGTCAGTCATTAATCTTCCCCGGGTTTTCTAACAGGAACAAATTAGCATCATGCTGTACATGCTGGAGAACAAAGTAATTAACTATCTTTGAAGCGCTTTGAGATAAATCCTTACAACTCCTGCTGAGCAACGCCGTGAGGTTTCACAATCAGGCTGTATATTTCACATTTTAAACCGTGAGGCATTTGTGGTCAACATCAAGCAGCCGAGTGAGTCACCTAAAGCCCTAGAGGTTTCTTCGCCGAGGCTGTGAATAATGCCGCCATTTTACAGACACAGAAGCACTCATTGGATCGCCCTGTACCCACTGCCATGCCTGTCTCGTGTGCCCGTTTTATCTAATTATTTATCTCTCTAATATGTGTTTAATACAGTGCGTAATTTGTAAAAAAAAAAATGAATTAAGTGGCAGTGAGCTCGTCAGTGGTCACTGCCAGCAGCGCTGCCAATTATGGTAACAACACAACTACTAACCATCACACTCCTACAAGTGGGGCATTTCTGAATATTTCAGGCCCCCAAAGCTATAAGAATGGCTTGGGCGGCAGGTAAAAGTCATTTAGGATGATTATAGAATTAATAATTAAATGTTAATGTGTCACCTCTAAAATGGCCAGACTGTAAGGTGGCAGACTGTCACAAGCACCGGTGTTGACAATTAACTGCGGGTGCTGAGCACCGGAAACCACTGGCTCAACTTAAGCACTGGTTTAATAGCCCTACCAGGTCGCCATGGACCTAACCAAGATGTCTTTGGGCAACAAAAGTGTAAAACCACAGGAGTCCCGGGGCCATAACGTGGAACATTGACTGGGATGTTATATAGGGTGGTGTAAGAGGACAGGCCCTGTGCCCACTTCACATTACCCACCATCCCGAGGGTAGCTGCATAGCATTACAGTAACCGAGTTACGAGCTTTTGCACAGCACAACCTATGTAAGTATGCTACTGCTCACTACAGCTTACTGTACACTCATCAGGCAATGGTAGTACACCATGCTCTGAGAGAGTGTGCGGGTTCTCCTCTGTTTATAAAGGAAGGACCCAGGGCTTTAAATGGGATGAAAAAACTGGGGGGGGGTCTCCCATAGGGGTGTGGCCGTAGTAATTAAGGGTGTGGCTTAAAACACTTAAGCTAAAAATCTGTACTTAGCAGAGTGTGCTGCCCCACTGGTATTTTGCTGCATCTGTCCATTCATGCAGCTATATAACACAACAAGTAAAATTACACCTACAACAAGCCAGGGCTACTGGCTCTGTCAATGGTTGTAAATTGCATAAGATAAATAAGCAACAACTATGACTTTGTTGTATATAATATTAAACATGCTTCCGTTCTTGTTGGGGAGGCTGTGGCTATAGCTGGACTTTTGAGCTGAGAAAGCAGGTTTGAGCCTCATGCCAGCCCAACATCCTGTGATTCAAAACATGAATATGGCCTTGTGTAATGTAACTTGTGCTCATGTTTGCTCCAAATGTGCGCTATATAAAACTGAAAAATCAGTCTCTTTGAAGTTACATCAAAAGCAGTGACTGGTGGTACTACTGCAGAGTTGAGGTTTTTTCCCCCCACTACCCTGAAGGTAAAAATGGAGAGCCCAGTAGGGACCCGCCTTGGCGCCTGCTTTTAAGCCGTCAGGATCCGGCATACTTAAAACCCCGCTAGGACTGTAGGATCTTCACATTTGTGGCTGCAGTTCTTCACGAGAACTACCCTCACAGCAGCCCCAAGACCCACCATCAATGGCTGGGTGCAAGGAACTACCAGACGCGGACCAGGCTACGCAGCCTCAGATGTGCCTTCTTACTGAATATTAGTGAACCAATCGCCTTGCCTTGACTGCTGCCTCACACTCAACCCAGCAAAGGAGAAGGCAAATTATTTAATAAGTGTATGGTGGGGGGCATGGGTATGAGACCATCCTTCCCCTCTGCTTGTCTACGTTCTCTGCCTGCCAGAAGAACTGTGTGTACCAGCTATGTGCTCCTTAATGAGAATATGGCATAGTCTGAAGTGGATTCTGTCATTGTGCACACCGCATGCATTATGGACATTATGTGCGGTCCACCAGGGTTTGCACTGCTGGTATTAGATTCAGAAGACCATGCCATAATATTGAGGAAAAACTATTCAGGACCTAAATATATTGTGAAGGTAAGTGCATAAGGTAAGAATAGATTTACTATTCCACAGACATATATTTTCAAATTGCATATAGGTAAAGTTAATTATAGTAACTCTATTCATGCCTACATATACTTATCTTCATGATATTTCTGTTCCTGATAGTTAGGCCTCAATATTAATACGTTGTATTTACAATACAGTGCTCCATGGCGCAAGTGAAGCAACGGCGGGGCAAAAGTCACGCAAGGGACTTGTAAATCTATCCCTTCGTTTTTTTGGGATCACGTGGGTTCCAAAGGTAGAGTCCCTCAGCCCCTTGCGATCTGTCACCATGTTTAAATATTTAAAATACTGCTTGATGGACTGTAAGAGAATTGCTTGATCTTAGTTTCCTAGCCATGAGTAGAGTGAAGCAGCACTTTTGTAAAGCCCACTTTCCTTTGCTGCATAATGGCATACAGTGTGTTGCAGAGGTCCAAGAACAGTGTCAACAAGTTTTCGAAATTATTCCCGTTATTTGAGTTGTCTGTGATTGATATCTTGTACAGCTAATTCAATTGGTGGTGAGTTTCTGTGAATTCTGATTTCCCATAGGATAAGAATAAGAGATTAAAATATGACATCAATGCTAACTGCCTAGACAGCAAGTCCTTCATGATGGATTGCGCCAATGCCAGGCTCTTTGGCTTGACCATCTATCAAATGCAAAAAGACTCCATCCAGGGAAGGGATTGTTTGGCAGTACTGCTTCTTCCATAACGTAGATTATAATGAGCATAAATTGAGGTTTTCTGTACTACAATAGAGACTGGATTTTAAACCACACATGCAGAATTGTCCTGAATATTCTTTGGACAGCATATGTAATTAGTACCTTCTCCTTTATTGGTTATGGAGTTCACTATGTCAAGAATGAGTAATCACCTGTAATGTATTCTGCAGACTCCACACTCCTCGAGTCCACCTCAGCTTTCTCTCCTAATATATTTTGCTTCCCTCTAACTTTCAGGCGGATGCCCTGTATACCCATCTTTGTCTTGATGCCTCACTGAGTGTGCAGGGGAATGCAGTTTTTCAACTTTGAGTTAGTCTGAACACATCCTTACCCTTCTTTGTGATGGTGTTCTAAGTGGATCACTGATGACGTCATGGAGCCTTGCACCAGCTGGCCACAAGGGAATCTTGTCAATAACGCACATTCACAATGATAGCTCACTTTTCGATTACGCTGGTGTCACACAAGGTGGGAAATCCTGGTTGCAATGTTCCAACCATGATCTGCCATCTAGGACAATCATGGCATTATCACAGTGAGGAGCTTAAAACATGCACCACCTCCGTACTGAAAAGAAAACATTTATTGTGACTTAGCCAATTTCCTACAACCCCAAATGCCATCTATTCAAAATAAAGCAATGACAAAGCCAATAGGGCTGGCTTTAAACTGCTAAATCCGCCATCGCAGGAATGCATGGCTGTGATTTGCTTGCATTACAGCATTTAAAACCATCCATTCCTTAAGCATATAAAAGAGAATTTAACATGACCCATCACTGCAATTCAATAATAAGGAGCTTTTCATCATCTCATACTTCAAAGAGGACGCCATGCCATCCTACCATGACCCAAGGAGCTGTTTCAAGACATGTCGGAGTCTGCCACGTCCTTAAATCTCCCAGATCCTGTTCTGTATTGTTAAAGGAAACATTTTGTGATTCATACCTGGCATGTGCCACTTACCTTCCTTCAGTGCAGGTATAATCTCATTAGGGAATATGGTGCTGTTTTCAAATTTAGGAGAGGATATCAGATAGTGTTTTTCCTTAGTCCGTAATGTCTTTTTGATACTTTACAAAAGGACAATAAAGACCAAGAAAAAACACAATTCTGCTTGGACCACTTATGAAATAAGGACTACCGACTTTCTTGAATGCTATGACTTATTCCTTGGATGACAAAGTCCCTCTTGTATCTATTCTCCCAGTAACAAAAGCAATTTACAGATCAGTTTTTAAATGTACTAATGCACTTTATATTGAGATCTGATTTGATAGCAATATTGTAGACCATTTTTAAGATATAGCAATATTATTGGTTTCAATTATTAAAAAAGATACGAAACCTAATTTTCAATAATTGTCTTTCGGAATATTGTTATGGTTTGTATTAACTCAAACAATAACGTTTTTGAATAGTATTGGATCTCAGACTATAACAAGCCTTATTAGAGTCAGACACAAATGTTTGAAGTGACTTTCACAAAGGTGCATTACGACAAGTCGACACTGGATTCCTTCTTGAGTCAATCGTTAGTCCATGACACCTTTCACACAGGTGCAGTACATGCAGTACTACCAGCCATTACTACATGTTATATCAGGCACAAGTGCTTGAAGTTTTCACCAGAAAGGTGCTGTGACACCAGCTATGACTGGATACCCTCTTGATTCAAGCTCAACCCTTTAAAGAGTCTGTCACATAGTTGTAGTATTGTAAGCTATCACAGACACAGGTTGTGGCTGTACCAAGATGCAGTATCATTGGCCTTGCTTAAGGTCTGATTGGCAGCTCCAGTTACAGCAAACACCACTGCACCCTCAACCTCAGGACACCATGAAATTCTGAACAGAGCAAACCCCTCTGAACATCTCCTTATGTGAAAATGGAAAGGAATAATGGGAAAAGACGAGACTATGCTTTTATGCAAGCCAAAGCATGAGACAAGTCTTAAACACATACATTTGTGCATTCTCTTTTGTTGGTGAAATGACATCTGCTTTTTTGGGTGGGCTAAATAAATATGGCAATGCTGCTAGTCTTTCTTGGGGTTATGAGGACACTTGCAGCATAGTTCAGAAGAAAAAGTAAAGTAATCATAATATCCATAGACATAACCAGTTTTTAGTGCATAGAGACTGCCTTTATATAGGAGCAGCTCTTTATCTCTTTAAAACAGCTGGCCACGCAGAAATAAAATAGTCGTTTTATCAATCTTTCATGAGAGTGCACCATACCTGAGACACAGATGTACTGCAAGCCAAAGCACCAGTGCAAAATGCATTGAGAAAAAGTTGTGCAGGGTATTCACAAAGATGCAGCATCACAAGCTGTGCCTGGGTATCCTTCTCAGTCAGAGATGAGTAGTGGGACACATACTAGTCTAATAACTGTTGTTTTTCAGAGGAACTAAGGTTCTTTGTATAAATGGTGGTAACTTGGGTTTAGCCTATGTGTTATGATAATTGTTGAATGTCATGTCGTATTTTAACAATTCATTTTATTGTTGACTACGTACAATCATGTATTTTAATAATGGATACATATTTATTTACTTTTTTATTAAGAACCATGATTATTGTTGGTTTTATTGTTTAATGTTTATTGGAAGAATGTTATGAGATGAAATACCTTTTTTTTAAAAAAATTAATATTGATTTATTCTGTCTTTTATGATTGAATTATCGAAATAAAGACAATATTGAATTGAATTGAATTGAGTAGTTGGACAGTCTGTCCTTCTTAGTCAGGAACAAGTCCTTTGAGATTTTCTCACAACGGAGTAGTACCCCAGGGACTACCTCTTGGGTGATGAACAAGTGCCTAAAGAGTTTTCTATAATGGTGCAGTAAGGCAAGCTGATACAAGATGCCCCTCTCCAGTCGTGCACAAGTGCTGGAAGCTTTTATGGCAAGATTAGAGGTTAGTACTATGCTTAATTAGATGTGTTAGGCCCAAGTCCTTCAAACGTCTTTCACAAAAGTGCAGAACTGCAAGCTGTTAATAGATGTCCTTCTTGAGTCAGACTCAAGTTCTAAATTTGCTAGCCTGCAGTGCCATTAGGATGTAACTAGAAGTCCCATAAGAGTCCCCAGTTAAAACACACACCACTGCCCCTTCAATTCCAAGATGCCACAGATCTATGAACAGAGATAAAACCTGTGATCCCCTGCTATTGTGGAAAGTGGGGAAAAAATGTAAAAATAGCACTGTGCTTTTAAGCAAGCAGATCTTAAATGATCACGTCTTCAGGATATAAATGTCCATATTCTTATTTTCTATTGCATTGGTTTTTGCTCCTTTTGTAATGGCAAAATAAATATTTCAGTGATGGGTTTTGCAAGTGCTAGTGCTTCACTCCTCTGGGACACCCTATTATTCATAGGTAGATCACTAGTCATTGGCACTTGCCATTGTTATCTTTATGAGGGCTCCTTATCATGTTGAAACGGCCAACATCTCAAACAAGCATTGGTAATGCTTCGGTTTCGCCTTTGTGATGAATAAGGTGCTGTTTTCATCAATCATTTTCTGGGAGAAGGAAAGAGCTCTCTGACAAATAACACGGTAGTGGAGAGGATGTGGTGCAATGGACAGAGCTGCTGACTCAAGAACGGGGGATCCCGGTTCGAATCTTAGTGGCGCAACATCCTGTGATTCTATGCAAATCCCTTAATCTCTCTGGGGGATAAATTGTTATATAAATATGCTGATAGAGCAAAAAGAATCAAAACTTTATGAAAAAATAGTTCCACCAAAGTAGATGTATACAGTATTTCAGCTGCAGGAAACTGATAAGAGAAGCAGACGAGGAACAAGCGTTGGTAAATGCAGGAAAATACGCTACAGCCAATAGAAATGGAGGAAACGTAAGTAGCACACACAGGACCAATGAGAATGCAGGAAAGAGAGGATGTGGGATTTAAGTCCCTTTTAAGTTTATATTAAAAACAATAGATTTCTCAAGCACAGCGCAATGGCTGTGCAGGCACAACCTAAAAATGGTAGTTGTTTCATTCTTTGATGAGGCTATACCATCCCAACGAGAAACACTAAATTATTAGCCAAAGTATCTCTGCTGAAAATATATTGATAACCATGTGTGAAGGATCCTTCAGAAAAAGGCAACACCGCAAACAGTCAGACACAAGTGTTTGAAATGTTTTTAAAAAGATGCAGTAAGGCACACTTTTACTAGATATTTCTCTCGAGTCATGCACAAGTCCTTGAAGAATTTCTGGCACAGGCAAGGGGCTACTCAAAAAGATCACCAGCAAACCAGGGGAATCTCAAAATATGCCCATTGTCTTCATAGCCGGATTTATAAAGAAAAAACAATATAAAACGTACCAGAAACGCACATTCTGTTGAATGCAGAAGAACTGCCTGAAGATGACACACAAGTTCTGGAGCCACTTGCAAGCCTGCAGTCAGCCATCAGCTATGAGTTCTTAGCGGTGCCATTAAAGTAAAGGGCTTCATTCATCTGGTTGCCCATTTCTGATACAACATCCTGCACTAATCGATCTTGGTGGTGTCCACCCTGCTCATTCAGGGGGCTCAGGGCTACAGAGGATGAGGGATGTGGTGTGAGAGGTGTTTGGGAGATGTCAATTGAAAGCTGGAGGAAATTAGCATCACCGTGTGCTAAAACAAACTCCTAAATGTAGAGTTTGCATTTATTCCCAGTAAAGCATGGTGTTGTGGTGTTCGTTGTTTTGGCTACTTACTGCATACACAGTAAGGGCAGAATTGTCTCTTGGCCTGACCCTTAGGCTTAGTGGCTTATATAGTTGGGGGAAGAAGGAAGAAACATTCAGGACAATAGAGGGATCAGGAATGAGGTATGTTTGGGAGATATAAACTGCAAAATAGAGGACAACAGCAACATGTGACTCTCTTTGAAAGGTAGAATTGTTATTCATACCATGCAAAGTATGGTGTCCCAGGGATCTTGGCAAAACGTGTGTTATGTCCTCACAACATTCAAGTAAAATGTGTGGGATTCTGTTTGTTCAGAATTGATGCAAGCAGGATTAGCTTTAAAGTCGGCTCCCTAAACCACCTCTACTAAGCCACCCTCTCTAGCATCAGTCCGCAGCAACGTTTCTTCCTGATGGCAGAATGGGTGGCGCCACCATAGTCAGAAATCCTTGTTCCTCTGAACTCTATATAAGAAGAGCAAACCTAGAGGAGGGTCAAGAGGACATCTGATAATTTGGGATTGATGTCCCTTTACACCCTTTCTCCAAATGAGACCTTTAGTCTGCTGCTGGCTATCAAGTGTTATATGCAGCTAGGCATTTTTTCATAGTGCCATTGATTCAGCCAAATACTGGATGCCATCACTAGATGGACAACAGCTTCTCACTATTACCTTGAGATTGGAGGCATACAATGTGAAACAGAAGGAACGACAGATACCTTGTCAGCTATGAGGCTTTTGAGGCTGTGAACACAAGCCGAAGGAGGATTCTTTATCAATAGTGTTGAATGAAGTTGAGAAGTCTAGGAAAACAAACAGGAAACATCATGGGCACAGCAGACTGAAAGTAAGTGTTCAAGGATGGCTTGGTACATGATGATTCCTTGCTTTTGAGGTTGTCCAAGATATTGTTTGTGAGAAGATCATGTCAGAGGTGTCCGGCTTTTATTTTGTTCTACATATAGATTGGACATAGGACAAAAGCATTTCAGGAGATCTGAGATAGATCATATTGGACAAAGAAAAAACCCAGAAGGCTGAGGTACAAGTGGCAGCTTAATGCTAGATTAATTGACATATTTTGAGTCCATCTAGATACTAAAGCCTAAAGCTACTAAAGCCAACCTTGAGCCCTTAAAAGCAGTTCTTCGTTCTGAGGCCAGACTTGTCTCTGATACAAAAAAATCCATTAATCTCTGATTTTTACTGGCTCTCATTTGAAGCAAGGATTACATTTGAAACTGATGTCATTATGTTCAAACCCACTCAATGTAAAACAATTGGAATACCTGCGCAATTGACTAAAAATATCTGGTGGTCAGAGAAATCTCAGGAACAAAGATACTTATTGACAACAATCACTCTGCGGCTATCTAAACTTTCTCGTTTGCTGCGTCATCCCTTTTGAATTGACTACCAGCAGACATGGGATATACCACCAGTAGTGTTACCATTGGTCAGTAAATGTCACGGACCGTCCATTATTTGGGCCTTTTGTCCATTGTTCGTGATGATCCTTTTCACACATGCCTTTTGTCCGTAATTTTGGACATTGGAGCAACCTGCGCTGTCCCCCTGCCTGCAGCCTCAGATTTCTGTAACTGTCACTATAGGGGAAAGCTTGCACTCCGGCTGAGAACTTCAAGGGCCTGCAGCAGCCCCTTCCCGGCCTGGCATAGACTGCTATCAGCCCATTATCATTCTGTTTGCCAGCGATTATCCCACACAGAATTATAATGTGCCTCTCTGTGCAGTTACAGCATTTGCTGGGACTCCTCCTGCCTCAGCCTAGGACATGGCATTCTGCTTTTGTTCAGGGTCTGGTGTCACCTCACCAGGGCCAAGCTCTCAACCTCTGGGGAGGTGTGTGTTTGTTTGAGGGGGTGGGGGCTGGGGAGGAGAAGGGTTTCATTTTGACACTTCTTACAGGGTCATAGGCCAGCAATTTATAGGCTAAAAAATTCAGTTTACCTCCGGTGATTAATACATCTGTTTGAGAGATCTGAGTTTTGTTCTGAATGAGTTTTGACTTATCATAAAGTAGCGCAGAAGGATAGCGTGCCTCCAGCAAAGCACAATGTGTAACATGCAGATCAAATAAGTTTTTTTTTATGTGGACAGCTCAGTGGGTTACTGTTTTTGTCATAGGTACCCTTTTGTTAATTGCAGTTCATATCATACAATCCTAATATAGCACAGTGAACTATGAACCAAAATCAAATAGCAGCTTTATTGCTTTTCACTAATCTTTCCTTATTCTAAGGTTGATAAATAGGGTTCCTTTGGAAAATATTAATTATTTATTAGTAAACACAACTCCATCTTATGTTTTAAATCCCGGGTTTGTATTTCTCCAGACTAAGCAGTCTTCACATATAATGCCTACCAGTATGGAAGACATGTGACTCCTCTATGTGGTAGTCCTCATTGTCTTAAGCAGGACCACTGGAATTATGCGTCCAGGGAGGCACAAATTATGCATCAGGGTTGATTAAATTATGCAGCAAGAAAGGGCAAACTATGTGGCGCAATGCAACACATTTTGTAATAATATTACTTCATGGTTTTGTCATTTTTAAACTTGTTAACACAGTCTGAACACCTCATTAGTACCAGACTAACATCCAAATATAGCAACAAGCATTGGAAAGATGACCAGTCACCCTTTCCAATGAGCATTCTTGTGTGGAAACATGTGTTGATGCACTTTTAGTAACTTTTCAATAATTTGAGTTAAAATCTGCAGAATATGCAACAGATAATGGATTATGTGGCAAATGCAACAAATCTATAATTATGCAACATTCGCAACAGCCGAACAATTGAATAATTCCAGTGGCCCTGGTCTCAAGTAACATTTCCTATACATTGGTTTAGACACTTATACAAGCCATTCTGTCTGTATAATTTGTGTGTGATATAATGCTCTTTAACTGCCTACTCACCTGACAAAGGACCTCATTACAATATTGGACGGACTGCCACCGACAGGCCATCAGTGGTGGTCTGCCTGATAACGAGCCGGTCGACCTGTCCGTTGGATTACAATACCGGTGGTCAGAGCGTAGAGGTCGGGGGAAAGATCGCGACCTCTGACAGGATCCAAGATCCCATCAGGGCGGAGTTTGGAATCCTAGCCCTAAAATGGAGGTGGTTGCTGCACATGCACAACCATAGGGATTAGGATGTCCCTTTCAGACTGTCTTTTCATGGTGGTCTAACCGCCATTAAAAGGCAGACGGAAATCGACTTTGGGGACCCCAAGCAGGTCCACCGTCCCCTGTGGGCCACTGCAAAGTGGTCTAATGGACACATGTAGCGCCCCCCACACATCCATGTACCGTGTGCCAGGCACCACGTGGTGCCTGAGACACAGTGCATGGATGTGCACAGAGTGCTTCTACTACTGCAGCTTGTGCTGCAGTTCTTTTTTTCTGGGCTGCAGCACATGCCGCAGTAGTAAAAAGCACTTTCCAGCTTCCGTGCTGGTGGTCTTGTCATAATTGGGTGGGTGGGACAGCCGACTGCCCGATACGATGGCGGTCGGCAGTCTGACCAACCACCATCGTAATAAGGTCCATACTTGGAACGAGTAGCAGTGTGAAATAAATTAATTACTATAAATTAACTGCTATTATCCCAGAATCTTCTAGTACCACACTGTAACCAGGCAGGCGAATGTTCTTGGCTGGAACCTTGGATGGATTTCTCCCTCATTCTTTGAAAAATAGCCTTTTCTTACAGTGATTTTCTGCCTGCATGTATGTATATTCTGTGTCAGTGGAGCAACCCTAGTCTAAAGGCTGAGGAGCTCTTTAGAAGTTCCAAGTTAAATTTTAAGTCAGCCCATCTGTGCCAAATCTTTGAGGGGTATACTTTCTAACATTTTACTCAACACAGCGCAGTAAGTGAAGTTGCTGTGCTGCTTAGTGTGAAAGCAAAAGAATAGAGTAGCACCATATTTTAAAAGATATGGTGCATTGTAATTGGGATTGAAAGGTCTGACATGCAAGTTACAGACTGAACCCTCACATAATCTCTTTGTTCACTCCTTAATCAGTCTCTTCACCTCTTTGTTCCCATGTCCTTATCGGTTCCCTCCTCCCCCTACCTAGCCATTCATCTTTGCCTCTCTCTTACCTCATGCTTTTCACTCTCTCTGCCATGCCCTTTTGCCCCATCTACCTTTTTTCTTATTCCAACCTTTACTCTGTCACCCACACCATCTTTCTGTATCTGTTTTTTGTTCTTTTTCTGCTCCATATTCTTCTGTTGTTGTCTTTTCTCTTTCAACCATCTGTTCTTTCTATCAGCTGGTAGGCCCTCGCTTGCTTTACTCTTCTTACACTGTTCACTCTCACTGTCCCAACCTTTTGTCTCTCCCTCTCAGCATATAGCAGTCTCTCCATCTCACCATAATTTCCCTCTCTTTTCCACACTCTCTAATAGTCCTACTGCATGTGAACTCTAAGTCTATGTTCAGGATCAGAGAGATACTTCTGGCACTACTATTCATGGTATGGGGTAGAGTTGTGAAATCTACCTCTTATGTCGGCTGTCAAATTCTACATGGAGTGTATATGTTTACTAGTTTTTTCACCATTAAATCTGTACAGCCATTTGTGAATGTTTGCTCAACACTCCAATGTGTAATGTACACTAAAGAACATACACCTATTTTGGCATGTACTTTTGTCAGTTGTCTATTTTATAGTTATGCAACACCCTCAGATTTGTCCCTAAAAATGACCTTTGGCCCTGAAATTGTATCCTACACTTTGACGCTTTGTCTTGAATTTTTGTCCAGAATTTGGCCCCGTTGTCGGTTGGTCACCCTAACCACAATCCTGCAAACATTTAGTTACTTCCTGCTTCCTCCCGGGGCTTCAGCGTCGAGACTTCAGAATGAGTCTGCTGTGGAGCCTGGACCAAGAACAGTTTGCTGTGTGTGGCCAGTGTCTTTCCACTGGCTGCAGGCTCCTTCCAGATACTCCCTCGTATTGCTTTCGCCACCCCACCCCCTCCCACTGACTATTGTTGGTGCTCCCCCCAACTTCTGCTCTTACTTTACACAAGTCACTCGTTTCTTTTCACACACCCCTCTGGCTGTCTATTCTTCCTGCTCCCTCGCCTGCACTGCCATGTGTCTTTCTGTATTTATGCACCCCTCCTGCTGTTGCTCCCCATACATTCCTTCTGTTTTTTGATTTATGCCTCCCCTTCAGTCTTAAAAGCTGTATTATGATTCTTTTATATGAAATTCTTTAAAACCCATTTAAACTAATTTTCAGTACATTTGTATAATGAGGCTATCTTGGAAAGATGGGCCAGATCTGGCGGTCATATGCCTACTGTGGACACCCCTGTTGTACAGTGAACAGCCCATACCCTTTAGCTGTCGCAGTGTTTGCAAAATTGTAGCTATGGGCCTTTTTGGGGCCAAAAGAAGGGCAGAGTAAGGACATATAATGCTTTCGATACAATTTGCAGACAATAATGTAAACAGATTTCAAATATTATATTCCTCAAAATTGCACTTACAGTTTTAAGGTGAAAATTGGGAAAAGTGGTTAAAAATGAAAATGTTGAAGAAGTATTGTACTCAGCTTGTTCTCTGTACGATGAATTATCCTTGTAAGCCGGCGGACACATGTTTGCCATGGCGAGTGAGGGGCCTGCCACCTTAATCTGCAGCGCTCCTGCCCGCAGCAAACAATTCCCAACCACACTTCATACCACTCATCACAACCTGTGCCCTGCACATTACTTCTTGGGTCTCATGGGTATACCTTGCATGCCCCTCTACTCCTGGCAGCAAGTATCGCTCTCGGCGCTGTGGTTCAGGAATGCCCTATTTCATGTCTCGAGCACTGTAATGCCTGGCTAGTCCTTTAAGCCTGATCAAAACATGATGATGCGCTAAGCTCCAGTGCTGATGTCCCCTCTGCGCTCAGCCACCAGTCCGTTCAGTCATGATATGCCCATTTGCCAGCCAAAAGCATATTCCAGTGTTTCACAGACTCGATGGTTATTGAAGGAGGTTCGAACTTCTGTTTGGTATGTGTAATTTATGAGAAACGGTGCCCTAAGACTCTTTTCCACACATTTCTGCAAGCGTTTGCAATCATAAATCTGCTCCATACAATACAAAAACCTTGATGGGTACATCCAGACCTAAACCAATCCAACATGGCAGGTGGCAGCTCAATGGCCACTGGCTCCAACATAGCAACGAATACAGAGACTTGGGAGTTCATCTCGATGGTAATGGATCATTCCAATCTCACTTTAGCTATATGAGCAGCAAAGGCTCCAGCGTAATGTTTGCCCTTTCAGCTGTCGCCCAGAACCTTCCAGGCCCAAATCTTGACCCCCTACTCCAGGTGATGAAAGAAAAGGTCATTCCCGCATTAATTTACGGGAGCGAAATTACCCTGGGCTGGGAGGCTACCATGCCAGATAAACTCATCATCAGAATTTATAAAGCGGTTCTCCACCTACCAAAGTGAGCCATGGCAGCACAAGTAAGACTTGAGTTAAGCATCTTTCTGTCGCCGGTTTAGGCCTGCACCGCAAGGCTTCATACATGGCCTAATCTGGCATGAATTAGAGGGTGCCGGGTCCAACTTCATCCTACAGGCAACACCTCGAAGACAAACCGAGGCCTGCGGCAAGCATCTCTCTCACCAGCAAAAAAACTCTCCAAACTGGAGGACCTGGCAGCACTGAGCAAGCGCTCCCACTCATGGGGGCATATTAACAAGCCAGGCGATAAAATTATCGCCGCTTTAGCGGCAGAAAACTGCCGCTAAAACGGCGATAATGGGCTTGATAATATGCTCTATGGAATTCCAATTGAAACCCATGTTAGATGTGAAGGACGTGTAACTTGGGCTTCAATTGGAATTCCATAGAGCATATTATCAAGCCCATTATCGCCGTTTTAGCGGCAGTTTTCTGCCGCTAAAGTGCCGATAATTTTATCGCCTGGCTTGTTAATATGCCCCTTGGTCAGTTATCAATTCCTACTACTCCAGTAAGCAGCCGAACTTCGGGGCATATTATCAAGCACGGCGTTAAAAGTATCGCCGCTTTAGTGGCAGAAAACTGCCGCTAAAGCGGCGATAATGGGCTTGATAATATGCCCTTGAGACTTCCCATAGAAGCCTATGTTCTGGTGTCAACATGGGCTTCTATGGGAATTCTCTGCGGCATATTATCAAGCCCATTATCGCCGCTTTAGCGGCCGTTTTCTGCCGCTAAAGCGGCGATAATTTTAACGCCGTGCTTGATAATATGCCCCTTCATTTCTTGCACATATCCCCTGTAGATTAAGGCCAGGTTAGTAGCATTAGAACTGAATGAGTGGAACTTGTGAGCTCACTTTCCAGCATGGCGTCACTCAGATCCCCCCGATGTAAGATGCCATCTCTGTGGTCAGGAGAAAGAAACTGCAGCAAAGGAAAATCCTGCTCCTCACTGACTCTGCCTAGGAGTTCGTACCTGCCGACAGGCAGTAATAGCTTGTCTGAACCCCGTGAACTCCTTATTAAATGTTAAAACTGGTAAGTTTCTGTGAATAGCTGTGGCCAAACTGGACGATTTTAATTCCATCTGTGCAGCAAACAACATGACGTCAAGTATCACAGGTCAAACACCCTTTCTATTGTGTCATGCACACTGCATTTTTTATTTAACATTTTAACAACCGTGCAACCTGATACTTCTGGTCTTTGTTTGCAAAAATGTTTTGATACACGTTACATTTTAAAATTCCGTTGCACGTGGCCCAATTGCCAGCACTGTGTGCCTCAAATGGTCTTAGTATCGTCTATGCTACTATTGCGATTTTATATATTGTCTTCTAGCAATCAAATGTGCTGTAATTCCGTATGTTTTTTGTTTTAACAATTTCTTAGCTTAGTCTTTTTGTGCCTAAATCGGGCTTGCTATTGCCTATGCTGCTATTGCAATTTTATACATTGTCCTTTAGCACACAAATATGCCGCGATTCCGCAATGGCTCAGCTTAATCTTTTTGTACCAAACTCAGACCGGCTTGTTCATATGGGATGTTTTATCTTTATATGCTGAATGCTTTTAATCTGTACATCTGTTTGTTAAGGTTTTTATTACCTGTACAATAAACTTCTATCACATAGGGCACAATTCGGGAATATCGAGCTCACTTCCCTCTCCTGACTGACTGATTGAATAACTGCTCCCTGCTTTGGAATTTTCCTTTCATCACATGGATCATCACACACATGTGATTTGTTAGCGCCAACTACAGCAGACATAACGGCTGTTGACACTACATGCACGTCCTACCTTGTAAAAAGACTACTGTCATGAGGGCCTGTCGTAAATCACTCATATATGTCAATACTAACTGGAACCATTGCGCTGCTCGGCTGAGTGCCACACAACATCAACAGCAGTGACACCATGACACAGTCAGCGCTGCTGTGCAACATCTTTACAAAATTGAAAATGTAAATAGGCAAAACCTATTGGCTTTCCCATGCTTTTTACATCGTATTATCATCCCAGATATGGTAAGTTGCTTGCATCCATGCAATCAGTTCAATTTCTCACACCCTCTTTATTTTTGTCACTAAAACTAATTTTAATATGATTGTAACATATAATTTGTGTCCTCAATCCACCATTCATTCGATATTTATTTGTGCTGCAGATGGGTCCCCAAAATTTCCAAATCTAGATCGGTTGCCATAATCCCTTAGTCTAAGATTCCAAGTGCAGGTGTAATGACCCCATGTGCTGTCAATCCAGAAAGACCACACAAAATCAACATCCAGTCACACAAATGTGGAGTGGGATGCCCTTTCCTGAACCCACAAAATCCCTTGCTACCCCTAACAATGTCCATTTCTGGGCCCTAAAAATCCCATACTGCTCATTAGCCCTACCGTTCCTTAAACCCTAAATAAAAATCCATTATGAAGATCTATTCCTGAAACCTAATCATCCCTTAATACGCTTTATCACTACCTATCTCTGAACCATAAAAAACCCTTACTACCTCTATATGCACTATCCATCCATGAACACTAAAAACGCTTTACCTCCTATCCACTACCCATCTCTGAACCCTAAAACGCATGCACAGTGCCATGCACTACCCACCCCGAACCTTAAATACACATTTCTGCCCCAAAACTAAACCTATCTCTAACCCTCTTACTTCCCCTAAACTCCACCAACGACCACCCATCCACCCATAAATCCTTAAATATGTTGTAAATTTCACGGATTGTAATTTACATTGTTGTAGTGGTTACTTTCTTGTTGTAAATGTGTTGTAATGCCCCTTTGTTGCAATGGATGAGCTGTAGTGTTGTAATGCTTCACAAACTGCACAAGTCATATAACCCACCAGTCACTGCTTAACATTTACAAGTGCTATAATATGCACACAAAACATGAGAAAGCTTCTTTCTACAACCTCTACAGCTGGTTATCATGCCAGCTGCTGCAGGTGTTGCATCTCTGTCAGCAGCAGTGGTCGAAGTGGGGAAAAAAAAGTCCGGGAACTGTGGCAGAGAATCAGAGGGCAGGAATAACCAGTGGATTTGGTCAATGGGCGGAGTTAAAGGTGTGGCAGAAAGAGCAAAATATCCCAATTTTTAGTATTTTTTACCGGTTACAGCTTATTACGTTATTTAATTTAACCAACAGATACACATGTTTATTTAAGGTTTAATATTGACATTACAATACATTCACAAAGTTGGATGCGTTTTCAATTACAGAATGCCCCAAATTTCCTTAAAAATTGAATCGCATGCCATTTGTCTCCAAGCCATGAAGTTTCTGTCATCAGCACTTCTCCTCCCTTTTTCCACAAGAGCAGTTCAAACATGAATGGCAAAATATCCTAGTTTACAAAATAGTTTCCACATAACTATGGCTTTGCCATATTTGCCACATAATACATCATCTGCTGCATAATCTGTCGATTTTAACTAATTCATTGTTTATAGCTCAAACGGATCAAAAGTTACTAAAAAAATTTGATGTGTGCTGCTGTGAAGTGGAGGGCCCTTTGCAAAGGTTGACTGGTCACCTTTCTTACTGCTGCAGTTGTATGTTCCACTGGTTCTACAAGAGTAACGTTCCCTTCAAGACCTACATTTCTTTAAACAGTGGTTTCTCAAAGCTCAAACATGGCGCATAGTAAACATTATTCTCCACACAGAATAGTTATGTATTCTTGCATATTTTATTGTATTTTTTTCTTTTTTTTGCTTTTGGTGTATCACATCATATAAAACAATTTTTTAGGTCTTTTCAATTACAAAAATGTGACTAACATCATCTTTCAAATAATGCTGTACCATAAATACAAGTAATTTAAGCACTTTTAAAGTCACATACAATGAAATAATATCAGTTTAATTCAACGCATCCCTACACATACACCTCTCTCAACTTCTGCAAACATATCCCTTGCACTCAATACATACACACTCCAAACCCCAGGATAACACTGCATGCACAGATGGAAAAAAGGGGTGATAAAATCAGCCCATGATTGCTGTGCTGGTAGCTGGGGTGTCGCACTCTCTCTCTGGTCGACGTACATATCAATGGTATAATTATTTGGAAACCATCTTCTTCAGGACCTGTTATTTTTTACTTTATAACGGGTGGGAAGAGGGGGGAAAAGATATATTCTGTAATGATAAAGGAGAAAGATAACCAGTCTTAACTCATTTTATAAAAGCCCCTGGAGATATCTTACATTTCTCCAAACCATATCTACAAAACAAGCGAATGTGCCACTTAAAAACATTTATCATCAGAAAACTGTAACCTCCATTACAAAAGGATAGTGGTGTTCGTCATCAGGTTAGGACAAAAAGAACATATCTTCACTCTTTGTTGCCAACAGTGCACATATGGTCGCAAATGTTAGCCAATCTGAATGGACTCTGTATATTAAAGATAGCTAAAGTAATAAATAGAGACAGAGAACCCAAGATGCTTTTATACACCTTCATAGTATGGTTAAAGACCTATACAGCATGGGCATATGTCACAGTAGTTTTAGAGATATAAGAGAAAAGATGTGAGAAAAAGTAAGCAAAGAGACCAAAAACACTTGTGTTCTGCTAAGCGTTTTCTATGGGATCTTAAGTCGCCTTGCCTAGTATTTATGATAAATGTAATGGCAATTACCTGTAAACACTATTTATATTGTGTTCTCTGGGGTTACTGGTGTGCTCAGAGGGCAGTAAGTTGTATAGGTGGCTATACAAAGCCTCTCTTCAAAGGGTAGAATCTTACTGATATCTGCAATTAGTAAACAATAACGAAAGCCTTACTATCAGTTCTTTAGTAATATAGAGGTTCTCACTCTAATTAGCTTCAATTAGAAACAGATTCACATATTGTTACCTCATATCGTAGTATCCTGCAGTTTATTGGGAATCTTAGTGGAAGACGGCACCACTATTGGTTATGATGTCCTTAATCTTCTCACCGGGATATTGAAATAGTCCTCTCTCGAATGATCTTTATTTAGGAAACACAGTGCAGAGTGTAAGTTATAAAAGTCTACCCGTTATCCTTATTGTTTGGCTCTAAGAGAAACTTATTACAACATGGTATACATCTTAGCAAGTAGTGATATAAAAACGCATACCTCTTCGTTTGTTGGTCCTTATCGGGCTTGATGTGCCCTGTCGCTAGCCACACTAGTACAATAAGGAAAAACTTTGCAGAGACTGTAAGCATGTGTAAAAATGTCAAAATAATAAATTATCAGAAAATTTACAGCACCACTAATACCAGTGTAGGGTGTCAGAGCACCTTACATCACACATATTACACAGAGACAATCATTCATGTGTGTGTAAATCACTGTATAGGAAATGTTACATAAGACAAAGGACTACAAGGTGTAGGAGTCACATGACAACCATACTAGCCGGCAGCATAGTTTAATAGTGATTGGTCTGGAGAAACACAAACTCAGAATTTAAAACGTAATACCATGGTTGGGGGTTCTCTTTAATAATCAGAATTGATTTCTACCCAAATAAACCCTTTTTTGCAACATTAGGATAATTGAAGACTGGGGAAAAAACCATAACACTTTAATTCATACCTTGGAGTTTGCATACAGCTCTTACATGACAGTTAATAGCTCACTGTTCTATGTTAGCATTTTAACTTCTTACCTGCAAGTAACAATAGGGTCTCTCTGACAAAAGCAGTAACCCACTGACCTATTCACATTATCTGCACTTTGTGGTCTGCATGGCACATGCTCTTAGCAGCATGCACATTAAACCTCTGCCATTCCTTTTCATGAGTCAAACCTTCCACTAGACAAAACACCATCTCTCTCTACTAAGAACATTAATCACTGGAGTTATCATGACATTTTTATTGTTGCAGAAAATTGTTGGAGGCCAGGAAGGAGGCAGCAAGTGCTTTTAAAACCATATTATTCTTACAAACAGGACGCCCCCCCCCCCGAAGTTAGCGCCCGGTGCGGTCGCACTGCCCTAGAGCCACCTTGCTCAAGGGGCCTGTGACCTCAGTGACAGAGTCACTGCCACTCTATGGTGTGCTGATTCATAGGTCTGTCCCTAAGACTGGAGGTGAACTTCATGGATAGTGGTGGATAGGCCTTCAAGGTTAATCTACACTTGCCATCGCTAAGGTCCACCTGCTGGTGCTAAGACACCAGGGCTTTTAAGATCTTGAGGCGCCTTCTAAGGTCTAGCACAGGAATGTGCTCCCTCAGGAGAGTGGTCTGGGAGCCTGGTCATTAAGGCTGAACCTGGTTCCCCAGTTCCAAATTTTGCAGATCTGACCATAGTGCCACATCCTCTCCCCCACTGAACACCATACTGCCCCACTTAGAGAAACTTGCACTGCACTGACCCGCTATAAAACACCTGGATGTGACTCAATTCAAATTACGCACTAGACAAGAGCAATATGCTGCCTAAAAAAAGTTAACAACATCCTAGAAAAAGCAAACACTCATAGGGAATGCAAGATTAAGTAAACATGTGAAATGTAAGCAGGAACAACATGGTTACCTTTTTCCTTTTACACTCATTATTCAGAAATTAGTGAGTGCTTTTGCATGAAAAGTTAAGGCCATGACTACAGGGACCCGTTTCCGTGCCCATTGCTTATATCCTTTCAAAACATAGGCAGTATGGTTTAAAAAGACCACATTCGTGAACACACAGCCGCTATATACATTTTGTTTTCCAATTCACCCATCAAGCAGGTATTTCAGTACCTACAGGAAAGGTGCACTTTCCCACCCAGGGAAAACAATGTTGTTCAAAGAGAGAGTAGAAAACAAAAGTAGCACTTCACTGGCAAACACTGTAAAGTGGCGCTAATGTGTTTAGGTGTGAATAAATCAATCTGGCCACCTTGCAACCACTCTGTCTTGCTTTAATTAGTTAGTTATTTTTCATATTTGGAATGTTTTCTTTCTCTCCACCCGAAGGCTGCACTTAGAATTTGAAAAATGTCAGCAAAAGACAATGTTTCCAGCAAAAATGTTTTTCTTTTTGGGATCTATTTCACAGGGCAGCAAATAAATGAAAGGAGGAAAGAGAGAGTAATACCCGTTTCTTGAAGTCTCGGTTTTCACTATCTGAGGAGGAGGGAGACAGAAGGAGAGGGAAGAGGGGAAACAAAGAGGGGGGGAACAGCTGCCACCGGCAGGAGAACTGGACACTGTCCTTGTCTTCTGGGGGCACGAAGAAAAAGACAGAGTCCTTTTCCTTCTCTGCCCGTTCCGCCCGCCCACAAAAGCAGAGGCTTAACTATCGGCCATGGCAATTTCTGCCGCCCGGGTGGCATGTTTAAAATAAGAAAGTAGGGAAACTGAATCTATGAAATTAGAGAGTAGGGCCACTCCGTGCCCTGCCGATCCTGCCCATTTCGACCACTGCTCAGCAGTCACTGTAGTGTTGAGTCCACCTTATTTGCTACCAGGACCAGATTGGTCATACCGGGCATCAGGCGTTTCCCTGGGAGGCTGCAAAGGTGGGGGCTGGCTTTGCATTGGTGGGGCTGGTTTTGCTACTAGGGGCCAGTTTTGCAGTGGTGCTGCAATACCAGCCCCCGGGAACAAAAGTCCTTCACACTTGCCACCCCTTCTCCCTCCCTTCAGTGGCTGGTCTGACAAAATTGCCAGGGCTGCTTTGGGTTCCCAGTCTGGCTCTGTTTGCTACTCCTGTTTCCAGCATTCACATGCTCAGACACTGTGTAAGGCATAGAGATAGTCAAGTATACCGCATACCCTATATGAATGGCCCGCTTCAGTGCAATGTGGAGCTAACATTAAATGGGAAAACCAAAGTTCAGCTTGTTTAATACAGCTCAACATACCCGGGGAAGGGGGTGGGGGGGTATTAAACAATTTCTGTCTTTGAATTAATTTTTTGTTGTTTGTATAATATTTAACAGTTTAAGCCTGGTCTCGTGGCGCAGTGGACAAATGCATCCACTGTAGGGGCATGTCACAGGTTCTTATCCCGGCGGGTCCACTCAGCCTTTCATCCATCTGAGGTCGATAAAATGAGTACCATTGAGTTGGGTAACAATATACATCTGTTATTCAGCGCCTTGAGACTTTCAGGTGATACGTGCGCTATACAAAAGTACATGTTATGTTTAGTTGAAAATGGTTAAAAAACACATGATATTGGAATCTGACAAGCAATTCCCATAAAGTATGTTCAGTTTTGAAAAGACAATGTGTATGAAAATAATAAAATGTTCATATTAAAATGGATGTTTTAAATCAGGATATATATTGAGCGACAAAAGTAATAGGATTAATATTAATTCTATTTTTATATGCATTAAAAGGAACACATTTGCTTCTGTTGGAAGTATTCACTACAGTTCAGCAATCAAAGGATTAAAACAGCTCTAACTTCAAATGAACCATTCAAATCTACTCGTGCCACTAAGCAACAATGCTAGAAAACACAGGAGGGTGCCCTATAATCACTGCATTATGCAAATGGCAATTGTTTGAACAGCCAACTAATTAGTTATGGCAAACTAAATTCAAAAACTTAATAAACCTATTTATCTTTGTGCTCAATCAGCTGAGTTATTTCTCTTTTTTCTTTTGTTCTTTATAGTGAGTGCAAGAGTATCTCAATTGAATACAAAAAATATAAATTCAAAAACATCACACATATATACAAACAGATTCACATTGAACTGCACACAACATAAACACAGCTTGTGGTCAAACTTGGCCTATCTTGGCCCATTCTTTTTGAAACAATAATGTTAAGTGATTATCATTGTCCCTCCAACGAGTTTAGTCTGAGTAAACAACAAGTAGCTCCTTTTAAGTGCCCAATTATGCATTTCCCCACCATGCAAAACTGACAATATTGGTCCTTCATTGGCTCCTCCAAATGATAGTAGGTCGACGCGTTTCAGCCTTTATTGTATTAAAGACATCATCAGCACTGGTGGTTCATAGGTTACCAAGTAGTTCTAAAAAAAAAAAGAATTATTTACATCAAACTATTTCCTGTTGCATTGTATTACTTAAAGAAGTCAAGAGGGCCCATTAATCTTCCAGGAGGAAGATGAAACCCAATGCTGTTTGCATGTACCTATGCCAACCAGAAATTCACTCACACACCTTTTTGTGCCGTTAAAAACAGGTAATGTAATGACCTCTTGGTATGCAGATTTGTGTGACCCAGCGTTGCCAATACTTGTTAACAGTTCAAATAGTGAAGAATGAATAAAAGTCAATCACCCATGTGTGTAAACAGCGACAAACAAAACATAACCAAGTATGTCCTTATATTCATCATACAGCACAAAGAATGAGCGCATCGCATTGATGTGGACTTATCATGCACACCTGTGTCTATAGATGAAATGCAAAACCTTACAATGGCTCCAAAAATATATGATACCTCAGCACAACGATGCAAAGCTTTTAGGTGATGTTGTAAGTCTTCAACTATTGTTATTCTTCAGTAATAAATGACAAGGCCAATAATTAGACCCTCATGCTCCTGTTTAATTGTGTGCTTGCCTTGTAAACTGTAAAGACAAATGCAAATAAACTCAGTTGCCAGTGCTTATGCGCCAGTGAAGAGTGCTAGTAATGGGCCTGTGCCTTTAGTATTGTGTACGTCTTACCCGTGTAAATTGGTATCTAAGACATCGGGTCTGTATTAAGAGGTGGCAGCAGGGTAATATCTGTTGCTGTCAAATGAACATGTTGTTTTACAAGACTATTAAGTGGTATAAAAACGAATAAGAGTGCGCACTCTGATTCTCCTTGTCGCACTTACTTTCAGGAGGTACCCGGTCTATGTTCTATCATAACACAGAGGTCCAACTCCCTCAACATCCAAGCGGCCTCAGTCCAGGTGTCCAAGCCTGATGCTAGAGCGGTCCGCGTATATATGCTGTGCGTGCTAGAGTGCGAGACAGCGCCCTTGCACGGGGCTTTGCAATGGCCATATTGAAATGGGTCGCGGAGAGATGCCATGAGTGCGAGTTGCTTGAAGAGATTACCCAAGCCCGCTGCCCTACCTTCTAGTGCGCTTGTATGCCTAAGGGCAGTGGCCATTTTTCTAGTAATTATGTGCAACTTTTGTGGGGCCAGTGTGATACCTGTCGTCATGGAGAAAATACTTAACTCTATGTGGTCAATCCCAGATAATGGGAGATCTGCAAATTAAATCTGATTTCAGATGCTGTCAATGGACAGACATGCAATTTAAGCTTTTCAAGCACTGCTATTGACAAAAAGGTGTCTTGCTTATGAGTTGTTTGAAAAATACAAAATATATTATGCAAAAAGAGTAATTAAACCTGTGGATAAAAAATATAATTCTGTAAATACATCTGTTGTTCTGGTGCCTTATGCGGCAAAGGGAATGTCGCAACGCAAGACACGTAAAGATATTGTTGCTTCTATGGCCGCAGAGGGCCATATAGGGAGATTATAGGGTCAGGTTGTAACGAGGAAAAAATCCTAAATCGGCACTGAAGCATCAATGCCTGCAGGTGACATGAATGCGGCATTGATTATCATAGGTCAACTTAAGAAATCAAGGAACGTGTTTCAGCTGCATCATTTAAACCTGTGGCTGTTGTTTTGAACCTCTCCATCAGCCTAGCTTCCTGTGTATTCAGAATCGTTGATACCAGTTCTCTTCTTTATCCCTGATTGATTACAAATAGCATTGATCAAACTATATTGTCCTCCGTATGGTTCATTGCGGTGGAAGGTTGCACCTATAGGGCCCCGTGGGTGCAACAGCGAATCCTAGAACAATGTTTAAAATACGTGATTTCACAGAATTGTTTGTCCAATATATGTTTTTTACATGGGCAAATTATGCTATAAATGCCTTTTTTTGTATTACAATTGAAAATGCCAATTGCATGATGTCTATGCCATTTAGTGTGAGGCATTTTGAGTCTGAATTAAAAGTACAGGCTGTGCATTGTTGGCATCAAAAATGGCAGGTGAGGGGGGTAGCCTTAACATCTGGGGTAAATCAGAAGGCCGTTGGTCAACTCTTTTGGCATGTACCAACCAATCTTTGAGATTCTTTACTCTTTTGAATGCCACTAAAGGCTTCACAATGTCAAATTGCATTTGTGTACGCCAGTTCCGAAAATAATAATATTCTTGACTTTGTTTTCCTTGGAATTAAAGGTGAGTACACAGCTGGGAAAACATGTGGCTGATTGAGAACGGCTCCAAATTATGGGTGTGCAAAATTCACATATTTACTTTCACATAATTACGTGAGATTTCATGACAATTAAGTGAAAACATGCCTAGCAACGCAAAATGCAAATTTGTTGTTTACTGCTATATTTTACATTGAACTGCGTCCTCTTTTAAATCTTTGGCACGAGAAAGCATTTCAAGCAACAACAAAAAAGCGGAAAACAACAATTGCCGCGAACAACAGACACTTGCGTTCTGGTTGTTTATGTTGTTCCCATGCTCCTCCGCTTCTGCTCTACAATTTTGCAGCAAACAGCAGCATAATTGAGCAGTGTGGCGTAATGGCAGAATTTCAGGAAATTTGCATAACAGGTATCATGGGAGCTACCAAAAATTACATGAAATATGCAGGCATCATTTATATTTCGCCCAGTCCGTGTCCAAACCAAGCACAATAATCTTGCACTTTTAAATGTTATAATAAAACTCATTTTAATAAGACATATTCTGTTAAAAGTACAATTTTATTAAAGAATACAAATGTGTACTTCATTTATTTTCAATATTAGTTATAGTGAATTAAAACACAGAATTTAACTGTGCCTCAAATATTCAACATACCAACAATGTTGGCATCTTCCAACATCTTTCACCTTCACATATGAGATACAAAAAAGCCTTGTTAGGTCTCGCCTGGCTATCGCGTAAGCGATCGCACAGCGAGACTCTAGTAAGGGGCTCCCAAAAGTGCTCCCAAAAGCGGATTGCATGGGGAGCACGCTCACAATCACGTGCATCGTGCCGCCATGCAATCCGTTTGGCATCCTACTTCAAAGGGTCCGCTCACCCGCCTGGAATGCGCTCCCCCGCCCCCGCCAAGCGCGCGCGCCACGCTCCGCTGGGCTTGTCTTGTTGTTCAAAAGCTGTCTTCACAAGCCTTTAGCATGTGTACACGGTCTGCGTTCTGTTGCCAGATCTGAAACGTTGACCGCGTCAGGAGTTAGCTAACACCATCGAACAGCCCACTAATGGTTATGTAAAACTACTATTTTCTTTTATGTATCGCTTCATACAGCAATCCTGCCATTTAACCAACTTAATAGTAATTGACTCAGTGCCGACTTCAGGAGGATGGCAGGCTGTGTCGGCCTCGCCAGGATTTGACCTCCCGACTTGCAGATCCACCGCATGCTTCAGAGCCGGCATTCCCCTCACTGAACATCCCAGAGAGGTTGTGGACCAGTGATATGTTCGCAACAAACACTACCACACCCACTGGTCTTAGTCCAACGTTGTTGTCAGCGATGCTTTCATTTGTAGGTCGGACAAAGGCGGTGAACGGAACCCGCTTAGGGGTTTCCAGTTCAGTGTTCAGTGCTGTGCTTAATTTGAGCCGGGGGGTTTCGGTGCTAAGCCCCGGCACTTAATTGGTTTCCGGTGATCGTCACCCGCACCTAAATGTCAACACCACACTTAAAACAGTTCACCACATGGTAGCCCTGCTCATCTAATTTAGAGATGAGCAGAACAACGGTTGTTTATGAACACAATATGCATTAAAATTACTAATCCCTGCCGCCCCAGCCATTCCTTTAGCTTTGGGGACCTGGAATAATCTGAACTGGCGCATTTACATGCAAGAGAGATGATTAGTAGTTGTTTTGGCAGCAATGGCCGGGGCGATGGGTGGTGCTAGCTCCATTGGCCTCCTGGTCAGAGCCCTGGCACTTAATGTTTCACAAATTAAGCACTGGTTCAGTCAGGTTGTTGCTATTCTGGTCAGTGCAGTGTTTCTCTTGCGCTCCCTCTTCCCACTTCCAACTCAGGGCGACTGGGTTTACGAGCTCCGAGTCGGGCTGAATGCAAGATCTGAACAGGATGTTGTACAGCCGGTTGCTCTGGACGTTTCCTCGGGTTCCGCTTTTTGTTTATGATTCAGCTGGACTGAGACTTTCCAGAAGTGTCTCCGACCTTAAGAGATATCTGGGTTGCTGACCTTCCCAATCAAAACACCATTAGAGTTCTATCAATGCTTAGAGTTCAGTCAGCTGGATTTATTTGCAGTTCGTTTGTGTTTCTTGAATAAAATGTTATTTTGTATTTCTTATGCTAATGTGGTATTTTGTTCAGGAAAGTAAAATGCTATGCAGGTGTAAACATTTGATTTTCTAGTCGCAGTTAATTTTTGCATTTTCATAATGGTGTTAAGACTTGTCAGTTGGTGGCACATGTTTAAAGCCCTGGAAACTGAACAGTACATAGATAAAAAAAATTGCTTGTGCATAACGCTTCTACATGGGTATGGAAAGACGTCAATTACATGTACTTCCGTTCACTGTGATGGTGTGCTCCAATGAACGTGTTGTGCATCCCACTAAACATGTTTGTGTCTTTGTTTTTGGTGATGTTCTTGCACAATATATCCAGTTGTCTCTCAGCCAAAGTAACCATAATAGTTGTATGTCTCATGCGTACACATTTAAATGCCATTTGTATATTACACGATGATTAAGCTGTACGACTTGCTTAATGTGGACATTTTTTAATTTTGAGGTTAATGGCGTTCTTGGCAGTGTTCGTGTCAAGTAGTTTATTATGTGGGTTTACTTGAAGGGAGCTAACTTGGGTGAGATGTCTTTAGTGAGCACTGAGTGGTTTGGAATGAGATTTGCGCTTGCGCTTGGCGAACAAGTGTCAGCCAACTACATGGCCGTGCTTGATCGTGCAGCCTTTCAGTACCAGTAAGTAGCAGCGGCTGCGTAATGTGGTTGTAGTTCCCCATCCACCTGCAATGCTGGGAATTGCAGCTCGTTTTACATCTGAGCAGCGGCGCGCAGGTCTGCAGCTCGGTGCACACGGCTGGAGAGGCGCGAGGCCAGTCCCTACCTCTCTGAACAAGCATTTGCAATGCAATAGGTCTCGCATTTGCGAGAGTTGGAGCTATTGGCATTGTAAATGACAATGCCTTTTATTAATTTGTTTTGAAAAGCTGCAAGCGGTGCATAAACACGCATTTTGTACATATAGTCCTTGCTCACGAGAAGCAAGGCTGTCAGTAAAAGAGACTGCCAGATTTGCTTCTCATAAGCAGGGGCTATAAGTACAAAGTGCATGTTTACGCACAGCTTGCAGGTTTTCAAACGCATAAATAAAAGGCATTGTCATTTACAATGCCAATAGCTCAAACTCTCGCAAATGCGAGACCTATTGCATTGCAAATGCTTGTTGGTTTTGAACCTTCACTGGTATCCTGATTTTTTTAATGCCAAGAGTGCATGACAGTCATGTTTAGGAGCTGATACCTAGACTGTAGGAAAGGAACTTGTAGCATCCTCCCCAGCCTGGGTACCTGCTAATGACTACACCACATGTGGAGTTTGGTATTACACATCTTTATTCGCCTGCGTGTAACTGCAAACTCAACATTATAAATCAGCCTTCATTGGACTTACATCACAACAACTCTACGGAGTCCATCAGGTGCTAAAGAAGTTCAGTCATCGCTAACTCACAAGACACTATATGTATATATACATATATAACCACAGCTTCTCGAAGGAGAAATTCCACTCGCACTCACAGGTTCACTTTGCATTTACTTTATTGCGGCAATGCAATCCATAAACAGCTCAACAGTCCCAACGTTTCGGTCTTTCCTCAGACCTTGATCACGGGTGTAAAGCACAGGGTCACATGTTCAATTTATTAAAGGTACATACCCTGATATTACATCATATGCTGTGACATAGTGCTAAGCATTATGGATATTGTAGTATTCATGTTTGGTAAACTAAATTGATTTGATCATCATTATAGGATTTATTGAACACAAAACAATTGTATTGTATAGTCCTCTAGTGGGTGTTTTTATCATTGGTATCATAATGTCGTTATTTTATGGCCCTCTGGTGGGTATTTTTATCAATGGCATCATAAAGTCATTACATTTTGTCACTTCTGTAATACAAATTATCTAACCCTCCGGTGAGTATCGATTTTAGCCAATTATATGACTCGGTATATAATTAAAGGATTTCTGTTTTATGTGTACGTGTTTTTTGTATATCCAATAGTGTCATATAGCCCTCTGGTGGGCGTTTATACCCCAAATTTGTCATATTGTCGTTCTGTTCTTTTGTAACACTGTAGTGCTACCCTCTGGTGGGTGCCAAGTGTGTAAATAGCTTATTACCATATATGTGTGTCTATTTGACTAAGCGGACTAGTAATTTTCCTTATTTAGGCTTTTGTTTTGTGTTCAATCCCTTTCATTCTTCTACTTAATTATCTGTTGGTGGCCGAAGGAATGTATATCTCTCCATTTGAGCCTCAATTGATTAAATCATAATATTTTATATAAATGTAATAGATAATAATTTTTTCAGTAACAATAGAATCACTTTCTTGTCATTAGTCCATTTTTTACAGTTCACAAATACTGCCCAATGCTACTTGTAGACGTGGTTGGATTTCCAGACCATTTGGGACAATATTATCTTACTATATAGTTCCTTACAGGTGTGAATGCATTTCCTCATCCTTATTTAGACCATATGGTGTTAAAGTTCTGAAAGACAGGATGTGGCGAGATTCTTTCTGTCTAAAAATCCTTTCACGATTGCCACCTCTCACATGGCATTCGACCATCTCCACTCCATAGAATTTCAATTTTTTCCAATCACCCTCATGGTATTTCTCCATATGTTCAGCCACAGCATAACTACGATCCCTGTTTATTGTTGCTCGTACATGTTCCAAAATGCGTTTCTTTAGTTCACATACTGTGCTGCCGATATATTTTAATTTGCAGGGGCACTCTATTATGTAAATTACATATTGACTTTTGCAATTTATTAATTGATTTATTCTCCACATTTTCTTATTTGCCATTTGTGTTTATTTTGTGTTTTGTGCAATCTGGCACACCTTACACGTTGAGCATTTGAAAAACCCAATGCTGGACATCCAGGTATTTCGTCTTTTGGGTTTAAGATGGCTGTGGACTAAATCATCTTTTAGATTTTTTGCTCTTTGATATGTAATTCTGGGATGTTTCCCAGCTAGATTTGCCATTGTTGGATCCAGGCATAAAATGCTCCAATTTTTTCTTAAAATATTTTCAATTTGTTTGGAATCAGTGGAGTAGGTTGTGATTAGTCAAATCACTCCGTCTTTCTCCGCTGTTTTTGGTATCTTTTTATCTTTTATAGTTTCAGAACGTTGTTTTTTCTCAGTTTTCTCTAAACAGGATGCCAATATGTTATTGTTGTATTTCCTAGTTTTGAATCTGTTAATTGCCAGTTTACTGTGTTTCTGCCATTCCTGGTTTTCGGAGCATATTCGTCGTATCCTCAAAAGTTTCCCATATGGAATGTTGCTAATTAAGGAGGACTGGTGAAAACTTTCCGCATGTAGTGTTGCGTTACTTGCTGTTGCTTTTCGGTGTAGTGTTGTATGAATTATATCATCCTTAATATAAATTTCAGTGTCCAGGAAGACCACTCTTTTTTCACTGATATCATATGTGAAATGTAGATTTGTGTTTGTATTATTGAGAATTTGGAAATATATCTCAAAATATTCCTTTGAACCATCCCAAATTATCATGAGATCATCTATATATCTCAACCATGATCTTATTTTTTCCACATGTATGTCATTTTCTGAACTCCAGGCTATTTTTTGTTCCCACCATCCCATGGTGAGGCAGGCGTAGCTTGGACTGAAGGAAAAACCCATCGCTGTGCCTTCTTTTTGTACGTATACCTCCTCTCCAAACATGAATACATTCTGTGTCAGGCATAATTTTATCATTTCCATTAACATCGCATTGTGATTGGAATAGTGGATGTTTCGTTCTTTTAGAAAGTATTCGCATGCCTTCAGACCCACCGAATTTTGTGTATAGCGAGACCACATCCATAGTGATGAGTTTGTAAGTTGACTCCCACGTTATGTTTTGTAAAATCCTTAATAAATCACTTGTATCTCGCAAGTATGATGTCAGGTTTTTAACATATGGCAGCAAATAACCATCTATGTAGTTTGCAATTGGTTCTAACAAAGATCCTTTCGCGGAAATAATAGGTCTGCCTGGAGGTTTGGTTGGATGTTTATGTATTTTTGGTAAAAAATTAATTGTTGCAGTTACTGGGAAGTCTGTTGTTAGGTATTTTTTCTCCTCACAGTCTAGGAGTCTTTCCTCAAACCAGTTTTGTATTTTGATATCCAAATTTTGTTTGTATTGGGGCGTTGGATTCTCTGATAGTCGTTGGTAATGGTTAACATTTCTTAATTGTGAGTGAGCTTCTTGGATGTAATTATCCCTATCTTGAATGATAATGTTTCCGCCTTTATCCGCCATTTTTATTACTATATTTTCATCACTTTTAAGCGTTTTCAAAGCATTCCATTCTTCTGGTGTTAAATTCAGTTTACTCTTTGCAGATTTAAGGTTATATAAATCTTTCACAATCGCTTCATGAAATACATCAATTTTATTTCCACTTTGTAACTGTGGATAGAATTTTGATTTACTTTTCTTTCCACTTGTTCCTTCCCCCAGCTGTGGGCAATATTCCTCTAGTTCATGTCCTTGTTCATTTGATTCCTGATCTAATTCCATTAATGTTACAAAATATTCCACATCTTTAATTTGTAGTTCCATTGTGGGGTTTTCTGTTAGTTTTTCAAAGGTATTAAATTTCCATCTTTCTTCATGTATTTTTGCAAGTTTTAATTTTCTGATATATTTGAAAATATCAATCCTTGTTTGTGCTAAATGTAAGCTATTGGTGGGGCAAAATGACAAACCACGTTTCAGGACTTTAATTTCCTTTTCCGTTATTATCCTTTTTGACAAATTGATCACTTCAAGTTCATGTTCATTTTTGTCTATGTTCTCTTCTGTTTCATCCTCCTTGTTGATGTTCCAGGTTTTATGGGGTCTGCGGATACGCTTGCCTCTCCTTGTTGGTTTGTCCTTGGGCGGCCCCTTCCTCTGCCCCGTCCTCTGTTTTTTGTTGGCTGTGCCCCCATACTTTTTTCCCAATTCTTTTGTTGCAGGGCCAATCTCATTTCCCCTAAAAAATTACATTTAGGACGTGCCCCTCCTTGTTCCAATTCATTTTCACTTACTTCAGTTGATGTTAGTGACGACATACTTCCTGAGGTGTTGGTAGCCAGGTCCAACTTATCCTGTTGTTTTAAAATATCGAATTTTCTGGCATATGTAAAAATACGTCCTTCAGAATAGTCATCTTTGTCCCTTTGAAATTTAGATTGTTTCCGTGATAGTACTGCTTCTTCATGTTTGTCAATTTGATATTCCAATTCTTGTTTGAATTTTAACATGTCCCCACTTAGTTCCATTTTATCAAATTCTTCCTCCAATTCTTTAAGTTGTAGCGTTGTTTTTTCCAGTGTTATTGTAATATGTTTGATTAATATTTCCATAAGTCCTAATGAGGATGTCAGGATGTGCTCCCCCCATTCATGTAATAGTTCATTGCTAGTATCCTGGTGATTAGGCATCAAACTTATTCGTAGCCCCCTGGGGACTCTTTTTACCTCCAAATATTTTTTAAGTGAAGTGACTTCCCACCATTTGTTTATTTCTTTTTTTGATAATCTTTCCCAAAGTCTTAGTTTCCCTTCCACGTCCAAGTTGCGTGGAGTAGGTTGTGCTCCATTGCCTGAATTAGTGGCAGTTTGTATACATATACATATCTATACATATATATATGTAAATATATATATATATATAAAATATATATGTGCTCACCTAAATCAATTCAATTACTCTCTTTGGCCTTTGATGCTTTGATTGTTTGACCTGAACATGTCATTGAAAACTGTGAAATGTCACCATCAAGGTCCAGGATCTGCGTTGATGGTGGAGAGGCAACATTAGTCACTGGTCTTTCAGAACCAGTCTCTCTTTCATCATGTAGATCTGATGAACAATAAGTTAGACGCCGAACGTGAGTAGCATCGAAGGATGGATTTAGGCCCAGATCTCTGTACTGGAGTGAATGTATGACATTGTTCTGCATTCTGTCCATCAACTGTTGTTTTTGCATTTGTCACCCCAAGTGGGAAGGGTATGCCCAGACGTGGGTCCCGTGCTCTCCATGCCACTGGAATCAAGCTATCCTGGCTGAAGAGGGGTGAGACCCCGAAACCGGTCCTAGGATGCTTATTTCCAGTCCAGGGAGGACCTGGCTTGGCAGTTCGGGCTGGACTGTTCCCATGAGGCACAGGGTCAAGACTGATTTGCATATAGCTGGGTTCAAACTGGAACGGCATGGTGAGGGATAAAAAAAACTATGGATTTAGTCCCAGATCTCTGTACTGGGGTGAATGTATGACATTGTTCTACATTCTGTCCATCAACTGTTGTTTTTGCATTTGTCACCCCGAGGGGGAAGGGTATGCCCAGACGGTGGTCCCGTGCTCTCCATGCCACTGGAATCAAGCTATCCTGGCTGAAGAGGGGTGAAACCCAGAAACCAGTCCTAGGATGCTTGTTTCCAGTCCAGCGAGGACCTGGCTTGGCAGTTTGGCCTGGACTGTTCCCATGAGGCACAGGGTCAAGACTGATTTGCATATTGCTGGGTTCAAACTGGAACGGCATGGTGAGCAAAAAAACAATGGATTTAGGCCCAGATATCTGTACTGGGGTGAATGTACGACATTGTTCTGCATTCTGTCCATCAACTGTTGTTTTTGCATTCATTGGACTTACATCACAACAACTCTACGGAGTCCATCAGGTGCTAAAGAAGTTCCGTCATCGCTAACTCGCAAGACACTGTATGTATATATACATATATATATATATATACATATACATATATATACATATGTATATGTAAATATAGTTATATATGTGTATATATATATATATTCACTGAAAAAACCATAGGTTTCAGGGGCGCTATAGTTAGCTGGACATTTCCCTCATACAAAACCCTAGAAATTCCTTTGTTATAGTTAGTTTAGCTAACTATAACTCGTGCCCCCGCAATGCACTGCTGATGACGTCACATATTAAATCACTCATGACATGGTCAGTGACATCACTGATGACATCACTGATGACATCTCAAATGAAATCACTGATGACATCACTGATGACGTCATCCATGTGATAAATTAGTGCATCTTCTCACACCCTAATATAACCTTTGATACACCGACTCAAAATTTCAGATGGCCATTTTGAAAACCATAGATTCTCCAATACCAATAACTACATACCCACTCATTGACTCTTAGGTCTACATACACCTCCACTCACTCACCTGTACAGTCACTCATAGTTACAGTCACTCCGTACAAGACTTTCATATGCATTTATACACCTATATAGACACTCAGACACCGACAATCATCCATTGAGGTACTGACACACCTAGTCAGTTGTGCAAATAATTAAACACAGTCCAATTTACTCACCTATACAGTTAAACACACTCAAGTTCACTTACTCATAAAAATACTAACAAATTCTGACACTCTTATACAATTACTAATACAAGCACAAACTCATCCATACAGCCACTCCCGCAATCACACACTCTCACATATAGATAGTTATATACTCTTACACACATATACACTGCGTTTCACATATGTAGTTACTGACACATGTACAACTGAGATATACATTCAATCACTAACACACTCATACATACATTCACCCAACCATACAGTCCATCACAGTTGCACTGTTAAAACCATGCACCCATAGAATCACCCACTCACACATCTATGCACAGAGTCACACACACCGTACCCACACAAACACTCAGGCACCCATACAGATACTCAGACAACCAATCAACAACCCATATAGAAACACATATAGATATTCACAAAACCATGCAGCCACTTATACACCAACACACAGACACATACAGACATTCACACAGTTTAGTCACTAGTCTGCAGTAAGATACATTTAATGACTCACTTATAGAGTCAGTTACGCACCTAGAAAATCACCCATTCACACACTTATACACCCACTCCTTCTTCCATAGGCCTTTCACTATAAATATATAAAACATATTTAAACTTTTCAGAAAAACCCACATTCGCTGGATGACGTCATGAGTGATGTCATGAGTGATGTCATTTGAGATGTCATCAGTGATGTCACTGACCATGTCATGAGTGATGTAATATGTGACGTCATCAGCAGTGCATTGCGGGGGCGCGAGTTATAGTTAGCTGAACTAACTATAACAGGGAAATTTCTAGGGTGTTGTACGAGGGAAATGTCCAGCTAACTATAACGCCCCTGAAACCTATGGTTTTTTCAGTGAATTTCTAAGGTTTTTTAAATGCCAATTCCTAACTATAACGCCCCTGAAACCTTTGGTTTTTTCAGTGAATTTCAAAGGTTTTTTAAATGCCAATTCCTAACTATAACGTGCATGAAACCTATGGTTTTTTCAGTGAATTTCAAAGGATTTTTAAATGCTAATTTCTATCTATAACTTATCTCTAACGATATCATGTTTAATGATTTTGATTGGATTGATATATTTTTCAAATTCACTGTGTCAATTTCATTAATTATGTTTTAAAAAAAATACTTTTTATCACCATTTTTTAAACTTATTTTTTCAATTAATTCTTTTAAAAATTAAAAAATATTATTTGAATTTAATGAGTTTTTCAAACATATTTTTTAAAAATATTTTTTTAAATATATGTTCAAAACTTTATTTTATATATATTTTTTCAATGTTTTTGGATCCGTGCACCCTATGCGCACCGTTCTCGATCCCTACGTGTTAGCATCTGCGCATGGTATGCGTTGGGTACGTGTTTAGTGCGCGATCGCAATGCGACCGGTACGTGACTCCCAGCCTATACATGACATGTTCGATGTACGTAACGCGACGTTTACGCGCTTCCGCGATGCGTCATCTGCGTCTATGACGCGGTAGGTGCGTGGATCCCGCGAAATATTTAACATTTAAAAAAACATATATATGTATTTCATGTGAATATTAATTGAAGACAAAATCTGAACTAGTCTTAAAAGTAATATATTTGTACATCTAATCCTATATTTCTTTTTAATTCAATTTTGCGGATGCGCGCTGGGTGCGTGCTGCGTATGCACACGGTGCGCGGATCCCATGTGACCTGCAAGAAAAGAGATTAGATTGGTTCATTACACTTCCTGTTCTAACTATTGAAAGACCCCACCCAATTCAATCGTTCTTCTTTGACCTTCTTTGGAGGAGCATCTCTTTGCAGAGAAGAAGATTTTTTTAGACTAAGTTTACACTTAGCTCTAACTTTTTCTACCAAAAATGGCTTCAGGGCAGCAGGCATCACCTGCATCTCCTCATACATCTGAGGATGAATTTTTGGAGGAGACACCCCGCACACCACATTTTTCTTCAGTGGTGTGGAAATTTCTTACTTTTCCCGAGGGGCAAACAAAGACCAATGCCACCTTGGTCACGTGCAAGATTTGCAAAAGAGTGCTGTCGCGAGGGGATCCTAACAAGAAATATTCATGCGGCACGGCGAGTATGATGAAGCACCTAAGAACCCTTCATCCGAACAATCTTGCACGAGAAGAGTGCAAACGGATGAGAAACACTGCTGCTCCTGCGCCTTCCACCTCATCGCAGCCGAGCACTTCAAGAGTGCATCCATCAGCCAAAAACTTGGACATCCGTCCTCAATTTCAATATTTAAAAGTGCTCTGCACTAAGTGCAATGCGACTTTGTGCTACGGTGAGTAGTCGATCGATCTGATCTACCGCCGGCAAGAAAGTCACATTTGCTAGTTTTGTTTTTATTGTTCCCTGAAGTTCATTGTTTGGTTCCTCCTATGTAAAAATTGTTCAGAAAACCCCCCAAAAAATATGAAAGAAGAAAAAAAAAGTTCTTGTAAGAACTAACTTTCCTGGTTTAAAAAAAGAGCAAAATTTCTTTGTTAGTGTGTGAAAGTTTAGATGAATGTATGTGTAGTACGTAATTGAGTGAATGAATGCATTAGTAGCGTATGGTGAATGTATAAGTGCAGAACTATGAGGAAGTGCTGCAGCATCACACAGTAACCTCTTTAACTACAGTGTGCTGTAGTACTTCCGAAGTACAGGGATGCAACATATGTACACAAATATGTTGCAAATCTATGCTTCTCTCTGCACGACTGCTTAAACTGCAGCCATGTGGTGACACAGGCACCCTTGCACCATAGTGCAAGGATATCTGTGTCATGAGCTGTTTGTTTTTGTGAAGGAAGACACACCTTCCTGCACAAAAACAATCAGTAAAGGCATTTTTCTCCTTCAATGTATGCTGCGCATTGTAGCATGCATTGAAGATATAAAAATGTGGAGAAATGAAAACAATTTTCCTTGTTGTTCTTTCCTACACCAATTATAGAATGGTGCAGCATTCGCACACATATCGAGATTTATGATTTCTGACAAATCTAGACATGTGTCTTGTTCTATGAGTATTCAGTGCAATCATGCACAACAACACTTATAGAACACCCTTTCAACGCAAACTGGTGTGCATAATGAGGTTGTATTTACATGGAGTATAAAAAGTGCACAGAGTGCCTTTTCCTCTCTTTGTAAATATGAAAGAGTGTCTTGCGCAATAACTATGTTAAAAAAAGTGACATATTTCCAGTTTAAAAATTCCTTGCGAATGATAGAAGGTAAGCACAGAGTTTTGTCTGAAAAGATGTTCAAAGAAGAATGACTGAAATAATTGCGGTTCTTCAATAGCTACAATGGGAAATATTATGAACCCCTCAAACCTCTTTTTTGCAGATCACATGATATCTGATTATGGTCAGATTTCAAAACTAAATAGGTATAAGCAGAGTGTTTTTAGAAACGTGTTTCAACTTTGTAGCTTCTTGCAAACCTCCTCATTCTGCATATTGAGACTTAGTTAAACTTACCTTCACAGTAATAGCAATAAAAAATGGTATACATTTTTTTCAGATTTTCATTGCAATCTAAATTCATATAAATTGCTTATTTTTAAATTTGGATCTGTGAAAGAAAAGGAAAAAAAAATTATAACATGTAATAATACATTTTTTACAACACAGCATAATTTTCACAAGGTAATTTGTTTGCCTTTTTTGCTGTTCTCAGAATATATTGAATTTCACTAAAAATAGTGATTTCAATCGTACTCATCACTTAACAGTGGGCAAAAAAAAACAATCAAAGAGATTGTTAAAAAAACAACAACATGCTATTCTCAGCAAAATACCACAAGATACAAATCACAGATATATAAAATGCTTACAGCTAACAAAATTTTATAAGTTTAACTTACAAAAACTGTAAATGTTGTCGCTTTAAAATATTCACCGAATCTAAGGATGAATTTTTGGAGGACGCACCGCACCCACAACGTTTTTCTTCAGTGGTGTGGAAATTTTTTACTTTTTCCGAGGGGCAAACAAAGATCAATGCCACCTTGGTCACGTGCAAGATTTGCAAAAGAGTTTTGTTGCAAGGGGATCCTAACAAGAAATACTCGTACGGCACAGCAAGTATGATGAAACACCGAAGGACCCTTCATCCAAACAATCTTGCACGAGAAGAGTGCAAACGGATGAGAAACACTCCTGTTCTGTATCTGTAAAAAAGAATCACAAATAAATGTATATTAACAACTTTCAAATTTATACTATTCCATTACTGTACAAACACATTTTATATAAAAACTGACTAAGAAACTATAGCCCTGAACCACAAGTGTGACGATGGTTAAAACACTACATGCATAGCGCATACTACTTTGAAGCAGTTCATGCCCTAAAGCCTACATCACTAAAAGACTACATGCTAACTGACTGAATGATTACAGTACTATAATGAGACACACTGGGCGAGTGACAGGGTGTTTGCTAGAAATGTATGAATACTGACTGGGGAATTGAAGGTGTGAAAGACAACTGTGTAGGTGGTTAGAGGCCTGCATGCATAGTGAATAGGCATTTGAAGCAGTCTCTGTGCTAAGGCCTGGCTCACTGCATGAGTACTTGGGAACTGACGGAATGATTAGAGTACAGCAAAGAGAGTGCCTGGGTGAATTTATAAGTGGTTGGCTTTTGACACAGTGAATGGATTAGTACTTGGTACTGAATGGGTCACTAGAGGAGTGCAAAGGGAGTGACAGGATGTTTGCTGGACTGTTTGGATACTGACTAGGGAATTGAAGATGTGAAAGGCAAGTGTATAGTATGTTAAAAGACTGCATGCATACTGCATAGACATTTGAAGCAGTCTATGTGGTAATGTATGGTTCACAACATGAGTACTTGGAATCTGACTAAATCATCAGACTACTGCTAGGACAGTGCCTGGGTAAAACTTTTACATTTTCAGTTCTGGCACAGTGAAGAGAATAGTTCATGGGACTGCCCTTTAGTGTCAAACCCTGACTCATTTTATCAATGCATAAGCAAAGAATAGCTTCTAAAGCTACTAAAACTTGACATGACCGATTTTAAAACAGACATCTGTCAGCAAATACACGATGTTGGCAAATGCTTCTATCACAATCCTTACCCAAATGTACACTGACTCACAGTGTGATTTTAGACAAGCAACACTATCCTAGGAGTTTACTAAACCACATTTACTAGTCTAGAAGAGATAAGGGTACTGCACACAATCTACATATTTAAGTACAGCACATTAGTGTCAAAGCATGACTCATTTAATCAAAGCATAAGCAAAAACTGGCTTCTAATGCTACTAAAACAAGACAGGTTTTAAAAGAGTTATCTGTCAGCAAATACACAATGTTACCAAATGCTTCTCTCACAGTGGTTCACAAATGCACACAGACTCACAGTGTGATTCTAGATAAGCAACACTATCCCTAGCAGCTTACCACAACTCATTCACTACTGTGCAAGGGGTAAGGAGACTACACACAATCTACATATTAAAGTACAGCACATTAGTGTCAAAGCATGTATCATTTTATCAATGCATAAGCAAAGACTGGCTTCTAATGCTACTAAAACTTGAGAACATGACAGGTTTTAAAAGAGTTATCTGTCACCAAATACACAATGTTACCAAATGCTTCTCTCACAGTGGTTCCCAAATGCACACAGACTCACAGTGTGATTCTAGACAACAACCACTATACCTAGGAGTTTACCAAAAATCATTCACTACTGTGAAAGTGGTAAGGGAACTGCACACAATCTACATATTTCAGGATTGCACTTTTGTGTCAAAGCCTGACTCATTTAATCAAAGTATAAGCAAAAACTGCCTTCTAATGCTACTAAAACTTGACAACAAGACAGGTTTTAAAACAGTTATCTGACAGCAAATACACAATGTTATCACATACATCTCTCACAGTGGTTCCCAAATGCACACAGACTCACAGTGTGATTCTAGACAAGCAACACTATCCCTAGCAGCTTACCAAAACTCATTCACTACTGTGCAAGGGGTAAGAAGACTACACACAATCTACATATTAAAGTACAGCACATTAGTGGCAAAGCATGACTTATTTTATCAATGCATAAGCAAAGACTGGCTTCTAATGCTACTAAAACTTGACAACATGACAGGTTTTAAAACAGTTATCTGTCAGCAAATACACGATGTTACCAAATGTTTCTCTCACAGTGGTTCCCAAATGCACACATACTCACTGTGTGATTCTAGACAAACAACACTATCCCTTGCACTATACCAAAACACATTTCTTCATCTAGAAGGAGTGCTACATTTTAGTATAAAAACATAACTCATTTCACAAATTCATAAACAATGACTGGGTTCTAATTCTACCCAAATATAAAAACAGCACAGTTATCTGTCTGCAAACACATGAAAAACACAAATGCTTATCCCAGAATGGTTTATACATGCACACACACTGTCAATAAGATTGTAGAGAAAAAAAAGTACTCCCTACACTTTAGCAGGACAAATACATTAGTCTGATTAAAATAAAAATAGTCTACATACATCCCCTCACAATTAAATAACTCACCTTTCAAGTTGTTTTATAGATTAAGAAGTATATCAGTCACATACCAGATTTTCTTTTACAGAATCTCTGCACTGTGCACCTCTCAGAAAAAACAAAGAATGGAAAAGTTTCCCTTTCATTTTCCACACATATACATGTAAACATTAAATCACAATCCTTCACACATAAATTCAAAAGCAAACACACATTTCTATTGGTTAAACATTTCAACCCTTTCCAAATGAAATACATTTCAACCCTTCCCCCAATCTGCCTTCTGCCTGTTACCATAGAAACAGGTCATGGAACACTGCACTGAGCACACAGGTCACAAGTTCAGCACACAATGTTGCTAAACAAGACAGCAAGTGTGCTTGACTTTTCAACATATCAGCTTATCATATATAATGTTCCTTACAATCAGTTTTTGTTAACCAATAAGAATCATGCCTTTAAAAAACAGAAATATACACTCTACCTTTCAGTGTAGAAAGTTGTCATACAACCAATGATTTCTTGTCTTTTTTCAACATTTTTTTCCTTGGATCCGCGCACCCAACGTGAGAGGATCTGTGCACCAAACGCGGCAGGATGCGCGCACAATGCGCGCATTTCGCAGACTTTTTTTTTTAAAAAAAGGGGGCCCCAGGGGGTCCTTCTGGGACCCCCTAAGCACCTCTACAGGGTCAGAGTATTTCCACTCTGCCCCCTTTATTTGTTTTACACACTTATTCCCCTTGCTTCTTCAGGCTTGCTTCTACCGAGGCAGAAAATGACCGCCAACAATTCCTGGTTTCGAATGTAGACAGACACTCGACAGCCAATTAGCATTCAGCGCGCGATCGGTAGGGTGCGTGCTCGGTTCGAGGAGGGTGCGCTTACAGTGCGGGTAGGGTGCGCGGATCCTCCCCGGCCATAGATATATATGTACTTTTAACTCTAATTTTCTCAGGAACTACTGAACGGATTCACACCATTTATGCAAAAGGCATGAGTCTGAACTGAGGACTACCTCTTTGCCAAATTTGGTGTCATTCCGTTCAGCGGTTCGGGCTGTAGCTGCGACAACAGATCCTAAGGGAAATTGCATGGGAAAAACGCATTTTGGGACCCCCCTGTTTTCTCGGCTCCCGCTTGACGAATCACCACGCAACTTTCAGGGTAGGAGCGGAGCGGAGCTGGCCAAAAGTTTGGAAAATTTCGCGAGGATTCATCAACCGGTGTCAGACTTATTGGGAATAGAATGTTGCGGATTTCCTATGGTCCTAACTATAACTATCTACTGGCGACCGTCAGTAGATAATGTATGTATATATATATGTAAATAAATATATATTATCTACTGGCGGTCGCCAGTAGATAGTTATAGTTAGGATCGTGTTTCCATAGGAAATCCGCAACATTCTATTTGGAATAACTTTGGCGCCGATTGACGAATCCTCGCGAAATTTTCAAAATAGGTGGGGCGCTCTGCTCCGCTCCTTCCCTGGAAGTCTCGGGGGGATTCGTCAAGCGGGGGCTTAGAAAAAGGGGGGTCCCAAAACGCATTTTCCCCATGCATTTTTCCATAGGACCTTTAGTCCAAGCTACAGCCCGAACGGCTGGTGTAAATCTGTTCAGTATTTCCTGAGAAAATAGCATTTAAAAGCATATATATATCTATAAGCGCGCACCATGCGCGTACGGTAAAACTTACCGTACGCGCACGCTGCCGTGCGCGAGCGCGATTCTGATTGGTTGTTAGATCTTAGTAAACATTCGAATCGGTCGAAACCAGGAAGTGTCGGCCGCCATTTTGTCTCTCGCAGTCTGAGGGGGTTAAAAACAAAGGTGGAGAACGTGAAAAGGGGGCAGGGTGGACAGTTCCTGACCCCCTAGCCTTTGTCAGGGGGTCCCTGAAGGACCCCCAAGGGCCAAAATTTCCTTTAATTTTTTTGCGAAAAATCGCGGAGTGCGCGTAGTGTGCGCGTACGGTAGAAACGGAAAAATTCCGCGAACTGCGTAATGTGGGCGCGCGGTGTGCAAAGCGCGCCGCGTGCATACATCGCGCGTACTGTGCGCGAAGCGCACCGTGCGCGTATGGTACGCGCACGGTGAAAAACCTTAAAAAAATAAATAAATAAATACATAATTTAGCATTTAAAAAAACGTACAAATTCACTGAAAAAACCATAGGTTTCACACACATTATAGTTAGGAATTAGCATTTAAAAAACCTTGCAAATTCACTTAAAAAACCATAGGTTTCACACATGTTATAGTTAGCTGGACATTTCACTCGTGAAAAACCATTGAAATTCCCCCGTTATAGTTAGTGCAGGCAACTATAACTCACGCGACCACAATCCTCTGCTGATGACGTCAGATATTACATCACTGATGACATATGTGTCTTTCTGAAAAAAAAAATATTTGTAATATATGTATAGCTAAAAATTAATGGAAGAAGACATGGGTAAATAAGTGTCTAAATACAGTGATGTAATATCTGACGTCATCAGCAGAGGATTGCGGTCGCGTGAGTTATAGTTGCCTGCACTAACTATAACGGGGGAATTTCAATGGTTTTTCACGAGTGAAATGTCCAGCTAACTATAACATGTGTGAAACCTATGTTTTTTTAAGTGAATATATAATATATATATATATATATATATATATGCCGATATGTGGTAGTCCTTCTTGAGCAGCACTCGAGGAGACGACGGAAGTTACCAGCCTCAGTCACGGGTATGAACAGCTTTGAAGTAGCAGGTTGGTTGAAGCAGCCTTTCAAAATGCCTGACGCCTTTCGCTGTGTAGCTTCTTCGGAGGCTTTTTACCAAAGGAAGTGCAGTGGTGTGGTTTTCTGTGGCGGGGGTTCATTAAGGACTTTATCTTTGGCAGTAATTGTGCACACGATAATTTTTAAAGGTGAAATAAATTGCACTACATCCCCCACAATGCCTATAGCAGCATTTTATTGGGCAGCTCCATCCAGGGGCGTGTCATTGTGGGCCAATGAATGGGGGAGAAGGCACACCACTGCACTTCCTAGGACATGCGGGACAAACCGTATGTACCTATCACCATGACGATTTGTGTGATATTCATTAAAAGGCGACTATGCATAGAATGAAACCACATGGAATGTATTTACACCGCTAGTGAAGCTCTGACGTGTCTGACGCCCTACCGTGCCTAATCCCGGCGCCCCCGCCGGTGGGTCCTCTCCAAGTAGACACCCTTGTCGTTTATTTATACAAACATGGGTAGCTATTGACGGGCACATTTAATATACACGCACACCAAGCCATTCAAAGGGGATTCGACAAAAATTCGACCAAACTATGCAAGAAACACCCCTCACGGTTATTAAAAAACACATCCACCGCCAGATGTGTAATACTTTTTATTTTACTCTCTGGAAAGGAGACAAACCTAACTTGAGAGTCACAGCGTGCTCCTGGCTGAGCCCAATGCTGTGTTACACCCACCAGTGCCCGCCGATTGCCTCACACCTCTGTGTTGTATTCCACCAGCTAGTGCGTATGCTATGACATTCTCTAGCCCATGTGCATGTAACACCACCCCGTGAATATGTCATGCCACACTTGCCTTCGCACGGGTTAAATTGCCCCATCTAACATGCCTTCCTCGATGTGTATGTTATAACGCACAGTGCTATGCCATACATATTACAATTTGGGATCCATATCTTTGTCACAGTGCATATGCAACGTTACACTCCCCAGCACATATTTTATATTACAACTTTAGAGACTAGTTATGTTACACAACACTGCCCTGTGCATATTACACTCCAAGGCGCATATCGCATAGCACGCGCTAGTGCCTGTGCTATCTCGCGCTCTCCAATGAATCTGTCATTGCCCACAATGTATTGCATATTATATTTCACGCCGCGGTTCATCATATATCACACTTTTTGGTGCATAGTTTATACCATATACTACATCTAGTTTTCATTTTCAATCGTGCTCTCAGGACTGTGTTCTATATAACACTGCGTCCACCTACCCTTTTCACGGGCATTACATTTTGCAATGGGGGTGGAGGGTCAGGGGGTGTTTCTGCCAAGTGAGCACGGAGTCACAGTCACAAACATCCTCTTCTTCCTGAATAAAAGTGAGATTATGCTGCATACTTGTTCATATTTTAAGTAGTTCGCACAGACACACATTTTAAAAACAATAAAGTTCCTAATACCCACCTTCTCTGAACAGTTAGCTTGCTGCCCCATCCACCTCCTCCCTATCCTCTGTTGTCTGAATCCATGGACTAGCCTCCTCCCTCCTGCCATGCATGGTCTGATGTGCTGCCACTGCCCTCCATTTAGCATGATGTACCAGTCCACTCCTCCTGCCCTCCATTGCCCAATTCTATGGCCCATCATTGACCTCCTGCTTAGCCTCTGTGCTTAGCTTGCTGCCCCTATTCTCCTTCCCCCTGCCCTCCGATGTCTTTGTGCATGCCCCTGCTCCATCCTTTTTGCCCACTATGTTCCATGGACCTGCCACTCCTATCTACTCTGAGTGTTCTGTTGAGCTGCCACTCCCCTCCCACCTGCCTGGTATTGTCAGATGACTGTAACCTGTCCCTGCCACCTCCACCCTGCCTGTCCACATGCCATGCCCCTATCCCCTTCCTCCTGTCCTCCATGGTCCATTTTACTGCCACACCCTTCTGCCCTCCCTGATCTGTTGTGCTGCAACTGCTCCTCCTGCCTGCCCCGCGCGGTCTGTTGTGAGGCCCCTTCCCCTGAACTCTCTTGTCTGTGCCCAGGTCCTGACCCTCCCTTCTATCCTCCATGGTCCTTTGTGCATGCCCCTGCACCCTCCTTCTTGCCCATCATAGCCATTGTGCTGCCACTAACCCTCCCACTTGCCATGCATGGTGTTCTGTGCTGCCATGGCCCCTCCCACCTTCCCTGTGTGGTCAGATAGCTGCCCCTGACCCCCTCCCACCTTCCCTCCATGGTCTGTGTGTATGCCACCATAGTCTCATTGTTGCTCTCCATGGTGTGTCTTGTCTCTAGTGCCCATCCTGCCTGACCTCCATGGTCATCTTGCTGCTCCTGCCCTGCCACCTTGCCCCCAGCCCTCTGTTTCCATGTGCAGACCCTCTATTACCTCCCTCCTGGCTTGTCTGTTCCATTGTAATGCCCCTGATCCGTCCCTCCTGCCCTTTATGGTCTGTTATGCTGCAGCTTTCTCTCCTGTCGGTCCATTATGGTCAGCTAGCTACCATTGCCTCTTTCCCATCTGTTCTCTGTTGTCCATGTGCATGGTCCTGTCCCCTCCCTATTGCTTTCTATGGATTGTTGTTCTGCACTCCCGTCCCGCAAGCGCTGTGTGGTGTATTGTGCTGCTGTAAACCCTGATGCCTGCCCTGTAGGGTCAGTTTGGTGCACCTCTCCATGTCCTTCCTGTCCTCTGTTATCCGAGTCCATGTCCCTACCCCAATTCCTCCTGCCTACCATGATTCAATGTATGTACCATACTTGCAAACATTTTGAACTTGGTAAGAGGGAGATTTTGAAAAAAAACTGGGGTATTGATTTTCCCCTTTGAGTTACATTGAAAAAGAGGAGATTGTAGACAGGAGACAGATCAAATAAAGCCCATTTGAGCTTAAAAACATTGGACGTTTCCTGGCTGAAACGGGTCTGTTGGCATGTATGGTTGTACTACCACTGCCTCTTCCTTCTGCCCACAATGGTCTATTATATTGCCACAGCCTCTCTTGCCAGTCCTGTATTGCTGGTTTGTTGCCCCTGCCCCCCTTTCCACTGCCCTCCATAGTCTGTTGTGCTGCCACTGCCCTTCCTGCCTGCCCAGTGTGGTCAAATTGTTGCCTCTGCACTCTCCTACCTGCCTTCAATTTTCAGAGTCCGTGCCCCTGGCCTCTGCCTCTCAACAGTATCCCAATGAACAACTTGATTACTAACATTCTATATTTATTACAAAAGTGTGGAACGCCTGACGTCATCTTGATGTAATCAAAACTGTAATACCTAGAGTATTTCTAGAAATTACATATATGAGAGGGTCTTATTTGCATCAAAATTATGGTTAGTGCTCTAAAAAACTAAAATGAGGATATATTTTCTGAGTTTTCAAATAGCGACAAAGAACTTTTAAATTATTGTTAATCTTTATGTTTTTTTATCCAGTTGACCACTTGATTAAATGTTGCACCTTGGCGAGAGGATGTGGTGTTACTTCCAGAGCTGCAGACTTTGCAACTGGGTAACCAGGTTGGAGTTTCTGCTTCAGCTCAACATTCTGTAATTGTGGTCAAATCACTTAATCTCCCCATGTCTACAACCAAAATGAATTTGATCTTGTGTGATGTAACCAATGCTCATGTAAAGCATTCCACTACCTGACAAGTCTGCACTAAATAAAACTGCAAATACACAAAAAATAAGTGTTTTGCACACTTCTGTCATTGGGCTACATGTGGCTACATCTGGGTGATATTTGTGCTGCATTTAGGCTCTTTTGTGTCTGGTGGCCATCTTGGGAGATTTATTTGTTATGAAGTTTCCTAATTTCCTCATTTACTGCAGTCTCCTCAGTAGGAAATGCTTTCAGTTTTTTACTTTGATTCCATCAAGAAGGTATTCAGATATGTCACACATTTGCCATAAATTCTGAATGTTAGCACTCTAGTTTCTCATTAGATCACTGTAGTAAAGCTACTGCTCACCACAGAAGTCTGCTGCTGGTATTAAAAGTGCATGTTTCAGTCTGCATATCAGAATTTTTTAATGAAATAGAAGAGGATTTTAGAAGTCACTCAAAATGTGCCCTAATTTTTTTTTCTTCAGAACTAATCATAATTTCTATGGCAAAATGAACCCCCTCATTGTGTTCCTTTGTAAATTAAATGTTTTAAGTGTTACCTTACCTCACTTCATTCATTCATTCATTACCAGTTTATTCCAATCAAGACGGCTTCAGGTGTGCCATACTTTTGTCATAAGTAAGACAGTAAGCGCTCTAGTTGTTCTTAAGAACACTCTGGGACATTCTGTCATTAGGCTATACTTGGGCTACATCTGGGTGATATTTGGGCACCATTTGGGCTCTTTTGTCTCTGGTGGCCATCTTGGGAGATTTATTTGTCCTAACTATAACTACCTACTGGCGACTGCCAGTAGGTAATATATATATTATCTACTGGCGGTCGCCAGTAGATAGTTATAGTTAGGACCTATTTTCCATAGGAAATCCGCAACATTCTATTCCCAATAAGTCTGGCGTCGGTTGACGAACACTCGCGAAATTTTCCAAACTTTTGGCCAGCTCCGCTCCGCTCCTACCCTGAAAGTTTTGTGGTGATTCGTCAAGCGGGGGCCGAGAAAAAAGGGAGGTCCCAAAACGCGTTTTCCCCATGCAATTTCCCATAGGATCTGTTGTCGCAGCTACAGCCCGAACCGCTGAACGGAATGACACCAAATTTGGCAAAGAGGTAGTCCTCAGTTCAGACTCGTGCCTTTTGCATAAATGGTGTGAATCCATTCAGTAGTTCCTGAGAAAATTAGAGTTAAATGTACATAAATATCTATGGCCGCGGAGGATCCGCGCACCCTAAACGCACCGTAAGCGCACCCTCCCCGAACGGAGCACGCACCCTCCAGATCGCGCGCTGAATGCTAATTGGCTGTCGAGTGTCTCTCTACATTCGAAACCAGGAACAGTTGGCGGCCATTTTCTGCCTCGGTAGAAGCGAGGCTGAAGAAGCAATGGGAATAAGTGTGGAAAACATATAAAGGAGGCAGAGTGGAAATACTCTGACCCTCTAGAGGTGCTTAGGGGGTCCCAGAAGGACCCCCTTAGGCCCCCTTTTTAAAAAAAAAAGAAACGGCGAAATGCGCGCACGGTGCGCGCATCCTATCGCGTTGGGTGCACGGATTCTCACGCGTTGGGTGCGCGGATCCACGGCAATGTTTTTTTAAAAAAGACAAGAAATCATTGGTTGTATGACTACTTTCTACACTGAAAGGTAGGGTGTATATTTCTGTTTTTTAAAGGTATGATTCTTATTGGTTAACAAAAACAGATTGTAAGGAACATTATATATGATAAGCTCCTATGTTGAAAAGTCAAGCACACTTCCTGTCTTGTTTCGTAACATTGTGTGCTGAACTTGTGACCTGTGAGCTCAGTGCAGTGTTCCATGAGCTGTTTCTATGGTAACAGGCAGAAGGCAGATTGGGGGAAGAGTTGAAATGTATTTCAGTGTGAAAGGGTTGAAATGTTTAACCAATAGAAATGTGTGTTTGCTTTTGAGTTTATATGTGAAGGATTGTGATTTGATGTTTACATGTATATGTGTGGAAAATGAAAAGGAAACATTTCCATTCTTTGTTTTTGCTGAGAGGTGCACAGTGCAGAGATTCTGTAAAAGAAAATATGGTGAGTGACTGATATACTTCTTAATCTACAAAAGAATTCAAAGTAAAAAACTGAAAGCATTTCCTACTGAGGAGACTGCAGTAAATGAGGAAATTAGGAAACTTCATAACAAATAAATCTCCCAAGATGGCCACCAGAGACAAAAGAGCCCAAATGCAGCACAAATATCACCCAGATGTAGCCCACATGTATAGCCCAATGACAGAATGAGAGATATACTAAGAGATGAAACAACTTTGAACCAGTTCCTGGAACCTGACACTTTAGTTAACATTCTATGTCTGCAACATAACTAGAAAAGTGGGACTGAAACTTTCACTCTTGGTTCTCAGTTTCTGGTAGACTGAAGATGTGGCACTCTGCAGAGTACCAGAAGAATTTCTGCAGCATGGGGCGGGTGTTTAAAAAAAAAACATTACAGGTGCCTTGCACCAGCCAAGTGGGAGGCATGAGAGAGTGTGACTGTCTGCAGCATTCAAGAATGTGACTGACACCAAACATTCTTTGCTGACTCTGCCAGTGAGCGAAGGATCGTCGAACACCAAAGATTTGCAAGCACCGGAGAGTGGGTTATTTACTTGTTTAGGAGATCTCTTACTTTTGGCCCGTTCCCCCACTGGAGCATGTATCCGCACACACTGACCCCTTGCAATCTTACTGATGCTCTGGAGCCACATGAATGGAATTGTACACGCACTCCGGAGTGAGGCATCATGCTTGGGACCTCACAGCCACTTAGCTCATGGAACTTCTGCATGTTTGACCCTGGGCTTACCTGCTATTGGGGATCTTTGGGTTTAGGATACTATGGCGGAGATTGTCATTGACTTGGACAATGAAAGACTGGCCGACGGGCAACTGACACAGTAGCCTTTTTAGGATATGCATACTGAGCCTACACCTGTGGATTTATGCTAAATCTGATACGTTTGCCTATTTTCCCTGTTGTGTTGTGCCTGTTATAGAATCCTGTGTACACAGGTGCATACCATAGTGTGGTATTTCATATTGGCATACTACAGCACTTAACTTTTATAAAAGATAAGCACTTGACTGGACAATCACTACTGCATGTAATTCTTACTGTTAAGTTCTGAGTATCTAACCCCACACTGCCTCCCTAAACAGCCTTGTCTTGTTCAGGGTCAAGTGCTAAAAGAGTAAACTTTGTATTCAGTCTGCTGTGCCTTAAAAGTCGGGCTCTGTGATAGCAGGGTAAAAGGCACCAAGTTTGTGGAGCACAATATTTGTCAATATTTAGTTCATGAGAGTGTAAAAGGCATTTAACCCCCTCTACTGTGGGAACATTTACAGTCTCTCCTAGATACAGGATAGAATCATTAAGCTCATTGCTCTTCAGTGTGTGCTCACAATGTCTCTGTGAACAGTCATGAGTGTGAATTTGTGCAGCTACACAGGCATGCACTCAAGGGGGAACTATGATCCCCATGCTTTAACAAACCACCACAAGTATTACATGTCATGCAATCAATGTTCAACATTTGCACAATGCATAAAGTACGACCATTCTCAAGACTGTTGAACTGGTGCAGGTAACTGTTTAGAAAAAATCCCACTCAGCAGGTGCTTCATCATTACCACCTGCACCACCAGTGTCAGCTTCTACAGGTGTTGCATCTCTATTAGCAACCACAGATTCACTGAATCCACCTCCCTCACCACTCCTGTTTCAGGGCACTGGGCAGTCACCATGTGTTACATGGTAGACACCACTTGAAAAGGTTTGGCACCAAATGGGGCATCAGATTTTCTTTTCAGCATCTGCATGCGAGCAGTCGATCTCCTCTCTCAAAGACGATGTTCTTCGCATGTCGTCTGTTGTCAGCATAGGCTTTCATCTTTTATTTATCAATCAAGTCCCTTTCACAAGTTGTTTTCTTGTCAAGCTCTCTCTGATTGGTCCACTGAGGTATCTTGGTTGTCATTGCTCTCCCGAACAGCAGCGTTGCAAGACTTTCACCTGTGGTCGAGTGAGATGTTGAACGATAAGCTCTTAGAGTGGAATATAGCACAGTCTTTAGATAGAGCTTCTCAAGAGTAGAATGCTGCACTGCCTTCTTTAGCGTACTCATAAAGAACCCAACAAGTCCTTTGGCCTGCTGCCACAGAGGTGTGCTTTTCTGATGCTTTTTATTCACATGCGCTAAAAAGTCTTTTAACTCTCGACTGTTAAAAGAAGGGTGACTGTCAGATTTCAATATGGCTGGAACACCCCATGTCACAAAGATGCCATCTAGTCTCTCAATGACTAAGTTGTGAGTTGTAGATGAGAGCCTCAATTAGCGGAAATCGTGAGTATTCATCCACAGTCACCATCAGGTGATGTCCATTGTAAAGTGGACTGAAAAAGTAAATGGCCACTCTCTCCCATCCATTCTTTGGGAGTTCTGGCATGGTTAAGGTGATGACAGGCCTTTAACTCCTTTTTGACCTACTCATCGCGATATGGAAACCAGACTCAGTCTGAGAGAGTTCTTTTTGTGGCAGCAATTTCACAATGTCCTTCGTGGGTCACTTCAATCATTTTCTGCTGCAGACACCCTCGAATCAAGATTCTTGACCCTCGCAGTATAACTCCTTCCTGAGTTATGGACTGTTCATCTTTGACATTTTTGATGGCGAGAGGTCAAGGGTGTTGATTCCATGACTAATGTGGGATTATATCTTTCAACTTTACCATGTCACTATCATGACTCATAGCAGTTATATTCTGGGCTAGCAAAATAGCAGCTGGTGTGTTTTATTGAACAATGAAATTGATATAGGCTTAAGCCGTCTTGGATGGAGTCGCATGACACTCTGGAAAAGTAGTAAGCGGGATTCTGATCCTTCAAGGGATGATGCACAATGTTATAATTGTACTCTTGTAATTGTAGTCCCCATCATTCAATTCGATGAGGCATCTTGACCTTTGGATTGCCAGATATAGTTAGTAAAGCTTGATGATCAGTTACCAGCATACTTTCTTTTTCAGGTTGTGAATAAACACGTACTGTTTTGGACAAAGTCCGACTTGCATATGCCACTAAATGCCTTCAAGTATTCAGGTGTCCACTGTGCTGGGCAAGGATGGCACCTAACTTGACGGGACTAGCGTCAACAACAACCTCTATATGAATCTTCAAATTGAAATAAGCCATTTCAGTAGCATTCTCAATGGCTTGATTGATTTTCTCAAAACGCTTTTCATATTCATGTGACCAATGAAATGAAGCATTCTTTTTTGTCATCTCTCTCAATTGAGCATTTACAGTGACAAAACCTTCTATACATCTGGAACAGCAGTTTGCCAGGCCAAGAAATTAATGCACCAGAGAAACATCTTGAAGGGGATCAGTGTTTAACACCGCTTGTACTTTAGCAGGATCAGGTGTCATACCTCCACCAGAAAAGATATGGTCAAAGAATTTTAACTTTGTCTTGTAGAACTCAAACTTATCTGCGTTCAAAGTCAAACCTGCAACAGCCAGTAAACAATATACTTGTGTGAGAGCCATATCATGATCTTTTTGAGTAGCTCCAAAAAACAATATGTCATCACTATAATTTAACACATTCCCTAAAAGGCTGTATGATACGCCGAATGACATCTTGAAAAAGTTCTGCAGCTGATGGCACACCAAAACGTAGTCTTTTGTATCAAAACTGACAAACATGTGTAGAAAAGGTTGTAATGTACCTGCAATTTACTTCAAGTTCCAATTGATGATAACCTTTATACAAATCAAGGTGAAAGAAAACCTTTGCCTCATTTAATTGTATTATCATCTCGGCAATGTGTGGACCGGTATGCCTTTCTCATTCAATTGTCTTGTTTGCCTGGCGCATGTCAGCGTATATGCGTACAGCTCCTTCACTTTCCTTTTTGGGCACTACCACTATGGGAGAAACCCATGGCTTGGGCTTAATGATATCATGCTTAAGTGATGATTCAAGTTCCTTTTTAACAGCATCTTTTAGATGAAAAGCAATTTGTTTATGTCCTAAACAACAGGACAGATGTCCTTGTTAATATGCATTTTTATTTTCGCAGTCTTAAGCTTTCCTAAAACATGAAATAATGAATGATGAAAGGCATTAAACAACCATGTACTTTCAGTGTAATCTTCGGACAATGTTTAAATTACTTTAGTGCGTTGGCATGTCGACTGCTCTTTGACGGACATTTTTCTTCACATTCGGCCAGCTCAACATGTACATGCTTTTCTGAGGTAAACATCGACATGGCATAACCATCTTCCTCACTCTTACTTGATACTGATATAGAAGAACTGTCATAACTGATGTTGCCACTTGGCCTTGTGGTCATGCGCTGAACGTTGCTTGCTTCCCGGCATTCCGGCAAACATTTTGTCTTCGCGCCATGGTACACTTGCTTTTTCCTTTGCTTTGCAAGCCATCACAAAATTGTTCTCTTTCCCTCAACCTTTTACATATCTGTCCAATGACAGGACATTTACCGTTGTGTGGAAAAGAAAATCCACATCTTAAACACAACTTCTTTTTACGTGTTGACATCATCTTGTGTCTTTCAGTCTTTTGCTTTGCTTCACTGTTCACACTGGTATCCATGTCAACAGCTTGTCAGTGTGTCAGAGCACTCTTCAGCTCTGGCAGCCATTAACACTTGCTCCAGACTAAGGGCCAGATTCACAAAGGCAATCTGAGACAAAAGTTGAACTTTACGAATTTTAGTGTCCACAGAGGTCATTTACGATTCGTAACAAACTTTGGTGTAACACCACAGTCAACACTGAGGGGAGCGCAAACTGTGGACGGCATGTACCATAATGCAAAGGAGCAAACTTTTCTTGGATGTGATGTAGTGTTTGGCCACATGTTTTCCCCTGCCCAAACTGATTTTCATGACCTCATCTACAATTTATCTCACATTCCTAATGTTCCTTTTTGTAAAAGTTGTGTTCTGGCCCATTAATTACACGTCATCCAGCCCGAGCAGGAGATTCTGTTTTGTGCCGCAGAGTATGGCTTGAACCGGAGAGTATAGCTTGAGCCGGAGATTCCTGCCCGACTGCAGATGCAAAGATGCAACTCGTAAGTGACCTCTGTGAATACCAAAAGCCGTAAAGTTAGACTTTTGTCTCAGATTGCCTTTGTAAATCGGGCCCTAAGAGTTTCTCTCAGAATTCGTTGTCTGAATGAATCAAACAAGCATTTATCAATAGCTCTTACAAGTATAGCTTCTTCATCATTAAATTAATTGAACTTACAGTGTTTGATGAGTGTGTTGAGTCTCTTCACAAAGTCATCAATGGTTTCACCAACTTTCTGACTAAAAATGTATCTTTCGTAATCCACATTGGGCATTGGATCAAACTTGAGATTCAAAGTTTCTTTAATCTGATATTATGTGATTTCTTCATCAGCTACCTGCATCTTCATAATGACTTCATTGGCAGTGTCGAAAGGTGGTGGTCGTTTCAGCATTGTAACCATTTTTGGAGATGCTGACATTGAAGATGGAGCTCTTTCAGAAATTGGCAGGTGTCCTGTGGAAATGTGGATTTTCCTGGTCAGTTATGTCCCCTATCTTGGACCCCAACGGTTCTATGTGCATGTCACAAGTACATGTATGTTCCCTCCAGTTCCAGTTATGAAGACGCAAATACATGTGCGTCCACCGTCAACATGTCCTCTGTCAGATCCGCCATGAACAGGCCGGATATTCCATTCCTAAATATGAAAGGCCACCGGCTTTATATGGTTCACTTATGCCATTTTTACAGTCCAGGCAAGTAGGCCCTGATTCTGCCATCGAAACTCCTCTTGCCTTCTGCCTCTGAAAGCTCCAGTCTGAGCCTGCATCTGTGACCATGAACTTTGTCTCATTCTCTGCGCGGCTCACGAAGCCTGACATCAGCCTATTCTCTGCCAAGAACTGTATTTCACCTTCGAATTATCTGCTTCCCCCTCAGCCGATGCATTCCTGCCTAGTAGTTTAAGTAAACATTCTTCCAGTTACCAAGCAAAAGGCCCGGCTTCTCTGTCCTCATGCAAGTAATTCATAGCCCTGTTACCATGGAATATTCCTACCCCCTCGCATTTAGGGTAGACACTTAGACGCTTGTGCACGCACACACAGTCAGTATAGAATAGATTCTGTCCGAGAGCCCTTCCCTTGTGGATAACATAGTTCTTTAAACATAGGATATTAGATATGATTTGGGATTAGGTTGACATAACCCCAGACTTTTTGTCTCCACATGTAGAGCTAAATGTCAAGTCCCCTTCACCCTCTAGTTGCGCGTCAATCACACGTCATGCTGCTGCGCGCGCATCTCTGCCAAGTATTTCTGCTGACATTGCGAAATCATCTCCAGGTATCCACCCACACATGACAATTTACCCATTATCATCAAGTGGACGCCCACATGGACGCCCACCTTCACGCCTACTTACACGCCCACATGCTCTTATCTCATTCTCTCTTGCTCTCTTGCTTACGTACAATTGAGAAATGTATATATACTGTACTCTGTGAATAATGTTTTGAGAATATTGAGAATACTTTTCAGCCCCGTCCAGATCCTTTTTTTGGTGATGGTGATATTCTCCCTTTGACTCGAGTTATTGGAATAAAGCCCTTTATGAATCTGATACCACAGACTCAGCCTCTTGCTTTATGCATGATCTTATTGATATCTGAAAAATTATGACAGCGTGATATTTTATTTACCACAGAATGGCGCCCGAACAGTTTAATCTCTTTCCCCACACGCCGGAGATGAAGGTCCAGTTTTGCCCCCTTCCATAGCCGTGATGGACTTCAAGCGTGCACGTCGCGGGTTTTCCCGCCAACTCCCTCAGGCCAACGAAGGGGACAGACTGCGACCAGGCATCCATACGAGGCGGTGAGGAACGCAGATTGTCTACCCAGAGCCCACCTGCGAGAGAGCTGTGTCCGAGGTATACAGAGGCCCACCAGGTTTTCGAAGTCCCGATGTCCAGAGGGTCCGATGTCCGCAGTCGTCGAGTCCAGTCCATTCTCCGAGGCCTTCCGTTTCAAGGAGCTACCCGGTGAGTACCATCGCCGGGGAGGCGTGTTGACGCGCACATAGGTTGTGCCGGTCAAGACGGATTTGGGTACACAAATCCGGTCTGCACTGTTTAGCAGTGTATATGTACTGTTTAGCAGTATATCAAGTATTCCGAAGTATCTAGTTATTGTCAAGAATTCTGCTTGGTGATTAGTTATGCAGACTGTCATCATTGTTGGTCATTTTTAAAGGTTAAAATGTTTAATGTTTAATGTTTAATGTGTTAAAATGTCCTGCATATTGTGGTATGAATGATTGTTCATTGTTGTGCTTTTTGTATTAAGTGTGTTCAAGATTAAGTATCAGATCAGTTGTCAATATGCCGCTCTTTTCGAAGTTAAGACAGATTACTACTAGAAAAGGGGTGCTTGAAGAAGCAGTTCCTATTCCTCCTAGGGACACTCCAGGGCACTTTATGTATCACAAGCATGGCTTAGACGCCATATTATTCCTTGATCTATGGGTGGACTACACCAAAGAGTTACCAGAAAGTCAGAGATGGCCCGTAGCTGGGACCTGGGATGCCGAATGTATCATGAAAGTCAAAGAAGAGTTGTGGAAGAGGAAAGCTAGACAGTCACAGAAAGACGCTGTTGAATTATGGCGTAAAGAATAGCATAGACGCACAGAGTAAGCGCTCAGAAAAGAAGAGAAAAGTAGGGAGGATTCAGACAAAGCCCGAGAAAACGTGTTGGTTGAGGAAGGTATCTGAGTAAAAGCAGAACAAGTAGACAGACAACGAAACACTCTTATGAAAGAGGAAATGTAGACCAGCTTGGAAGGATGCCATTGAGTTTTTGGCGCAAGGAGTGACATAGAAGGACAGAGTAAGTGTTTCACGAAGCAGAGAGAAGTGGACTGGAGTCTGGAAAAGCCAAGGATGAGATGTTACAGGAGGAATTTGAGCTGGTAAAATGAGCGCAGGCTGACAGAAAAAGAAATACTGACGTTGCTGGTATTTATCCCGTCCTTTCAGAGGACCTAGCAAGAGTGGCCCCAGTAAAAAGACCAGTTATAATACATATATTAATTACATAGTAGCCCAAAGGTTCTTGAGCCCCCCACCAAATGAACAGCGCATAGCTGGTGTTTACATGGTCCAACATTTGACTACGTTGTCAATAGGAAATTGAGAGGGGTGCAGCTAGAGAAGGAGCAACTCCTGTGATTTGATGACACCCCTAATGTACAAAGTGTTAACGAAAAATAATTAGTGACAAGTTTAGCTTGGAAAAAGAATTGTGGGTATTTCGAATTTGCAAATTGTTCATGAATTAAGGTTTGTGTTCTTGATGGTCCAGTGAGCCAATGTGCTGGGTCACGACGGTAAGATTATGACCCCCTGAGTGCAAATTGTATGTAAAAATAATTTTTCAATTGAGCGAATTATTGCAGTTTTTATGGAATTGAGTAGTCTTTTTGTCTTTGACAGCTTCAGAGTGAGGAGAAGGTGGGGGCCGTGTAGAGCAGAATGTGATACAGAAATCGGAGTCAGATTCTGACCTTGTAGCCAGTGTAGGTGGGGGCCGGTGAGAGGAGCAGAACAGGGCACTGCTTAGAAGGCTTCTCTGACATCGCATCTGTGTAATGCCTGCAGCTGGAGAGCCTTGGGGCCAGGAGTAGGAAAAACAAAAAAAAGATGGCTGGCAGCCCAGGCTCAGGCCGCGCTGAGGGGCTATTTTTAACTTCTCTGATAAGACAGGGCAGCTGAGAAATGTAAGTCGAGAAAGATTCCCTTGTTCTATTCTGTGCAAAACAAGTGCCCCGAGGAAATGTCTATGGAGAAGATTTGTTTTATTTTTTAGCAATTGTTATATTGCTTCTGGTCAGAAAGTAAAATGTTGCTCTTGCTTGGAATTTTAAGGGCTATGTGCCTATATAAAAACGATTTTCAAATTCAGACATTTTTGAATTGTGGCCACAAGCTGCCACCAGTTGCATTGGATAAATGATCCAGTGGTTACGGGTCTGTGAGGAAAGATGTGGGATGCATCTTCGACTAGGACATGAGGGTACATTGTGTACAAAGATGCATAGCTCATTTTTATAAAAAAAAAAAAAAAAAAAAAAAGAGACAGGTTCGTGTGTTCGTCATTTTTTGATTATTGTTGCTGATCCTGTGTGTCAGACTTGACGCGGTCATCATTGGGATGACCCACTGCCAGATGGGGTTGTATAGGGCAGGTAAATAAGTTATTGATTATAAGCCTGACAAAATTAAGCAGGCCAGAATGTTCGCATCTGAGCTGTAGGTACTGTAATTACGCATCGCTGCTCATTTATATATGTTAGTGTAATTATCTATGCTTTCTGTGCCCGGTATACTGATGGCTTGGCACAATTACTAAATTTCACAGACATGATATTACCATTATCATGCTGTCAAAATAGCAGACAACACGTTATCAGTGTATGTCTAATTGGTGTTGGAGATGAATGAAACAAAAGAAAAAGGCTATGCAAGACTAAAATATTTTTCACATAACTGCCTTTCTCTTATAGACAGGCAGCCTCGGTCATATGTTTCCAGATTGGACATTAAGGAACAATTATGATCTGTGCACTCGCATTTTAACTCTTGAAGGCCTGTTTTAAATAAGGACTGCCACCACAGAGTGACATATGAGGCCCGGTATTTAGGGTAATGAGAAAATATCTGACAGGATTTCCTTTTTAAAGTTTGCTTTAGTAAGCTCATTCTTGTAAGTGGTGGCCCCAAAAGTTGACTTGTTTTTGAATTAGGCTATTTATTGTATAGGTGGAAATTATTGCAAAATGATTGATTTCTTTAGCAGATAAATTATTAATTATCAACATTAACAACTGTTCTTAAACTTGGTTTTCCGAATATTTAGGTAATTTAGCATTCCTATTAGGGCCTCCTAGCATTAATATTGACTTCAGGTTGGTGTAGGTTCATGTACTAGGGACATTTGCATATGAGATGTCATTTGGCTAGCTTATGAGCTAACACAATGAGGTTTGTACATTAATTTGAAGGATTTCTCGCCGTTTCACATACGCTGTGTATCTCCTATAATTTTGCTTACGCCCAGTAGCTACACACAGGAATTAATAGGGTTGACAAGACACAGGGTTTGATAGTGTTTGACAGCAGTGAAATCTGTTTCAGATTTCCTCCTGTCAAAAAGGGGGGGAAGGAGGAGAATATTGGCTTTCTGCTGGCCCCTGAGGAGGTACGCTTCCCGCTAGCCTCTTAAGAAATTAAGCCCCTTAGAAATTAGCCCCCTTAGAAATTAAGCCGAGGAAATAGGTATGGTGCTTTCCCCTTTTTCTCATGTTTTATTGTGATCTTTCAGGGGAATTAGTTGTGGGCACCGGAACGTATTCAATTGATTTCTGGTTTTTCACAGCCCAAGACACAAAAAGACTAAAGTCCACAAGAACACACTGTGGCATTTGAAGAATTAAAGAGAGCTTTATGTCAAGCACCAGTTTTAGCAAACCCTGATTACAACAAATCGTTTAAGTTTTTGTGACAGAGCGGGATGGAACAGCACTATCTGTCCTAACACAAGATCATGCAGGAAAACACGAGCCCTGTGCTTATCTTTCTAGTACATTAGACCCAGTAGCACAGGCTGTGCCTGCGTGCCAAAAATCAGTTGCAGCAACGGCCTTAGCCATAAGACAAAGTGACTCGATAGTGCTGGGCCACCCTCTGACAGTACAAGTACCACACGCAGTAGAGGTTCTCTTGAACCGGACACAAACACAACACCTGACTGTAGCTAGACTGACGGATTATGAGCCAACGTTATTTCAACCACACATAGAGATCAGACGATGCAACATACTGAATCCCGCTACCCTTTTGCCCTCCAGTACAGAAAGCGTTTCACCACACAACTGTGTTGAAGTAATACATACCGTGACTAAACCAAGACAAGACTTGACAGATGTTGCACTCCCAGACCCCGAGCTAACACTATATGTTGACGGCTCATGCATGAGGACAGGGGCGGGAGAATTAGTGGCAGCATATGCAGTGACTGCTGATACTGTAATAATAGAGACTAAAAGAATAGACATATTGTCAGCACAAGCAGCAGAGCTCATCGCCCTGACACAAGCGTGCATAAGAGCTAAGCACCTGAGAGTAAACATTTACACCGATTTTCTGGCGAGAAAGAGGTTTCTTGACCTCTCATGGGGCCAAGATACAGCATGGCCCCCATATTCAAGTCCTACTGGAAGCAATACATTTACCAACAGCCAGCCATAGCTATCCTAAAATGTAAAGCACATACTAGAGCCACAGATACCATTTCCCAAGGCAATGATCTGGCAGACCGAACTGCTAAACAGACAGCTCAGACCCCACTAGACATGACAAAGTTACAGGTTCAATAAGTGTCCAAAGCCATGACAGTTAGGGATCCTTCCAGGGATGTACAAGACATTCAGACACATGCTACTGTAAACGAATTAAAGAAATGATCGGAACAAGGAGGGGTACTGACTGATCAAGGTTGGATGACAAAGGGCAAATCCACATGGTTTCTTTCTGATTCAAGGGTACAAGTGATTATAAATACCGCACATAGTCCTGCACACTTAGGAGAGAAAGCAATGATAGATAGCTTACAGAATATATGGTTCAACAAGCACCTGCGTGCAGCAGCGAAACAAAAGGTCAGAACATGTATGATCTGTTGCCAATTCAATGCAGGTAAAGGCATTCCGATGGAACAAGGTGGATTCCATCCACCTGACCACCCTTTTGAAGTGCTCCAAATGGATTATATCCAAATAAACAGATGTAGAGGTTACAAATATGTCCTGGTACTAATGAAGCAGGTGTCCCTTCTGTTAGGGTATACCTGGAAATTCCATTGTGTGCGACATCCTGAAGCAGCAGGCCTTGTAGAAAGACATAATCAGACATTAAAATTTTGCGCAGACAAAGGTATAGACTGGATGGTAGCCCTGCCGGTTGCCCTCTTTTACATGCGAATGGTAGCTCATTCTAGAACAGGCTTATCTCCCTATGAAGTGGTCTTTGGTAGACCACCAAAATATGTGGGCACTACAATGCCTAAAAGATTACTTATGTTGACAGTAACATGCTGACAGATTACCTGGCTTCCTTGATGTCTGCACTACTCTCTTGTTGTTCGCAGGTTGCTGCCGCCTTCCCTGACAACACCCAGGTCAAAGAATACTCCATCGCTCCTGGATGAAAGGCGCCAAAGTCAGTGCTCTGGACCACGGGGACGGCCGTTAAAGTCAAAGTGCACCTTCACCACTCTTTTACAAAGGAAAAAGACTTTGAACTTGAATTTTGGATTTTAAACACCATTTTCTAGAGGAGACTCCCCAGCAGTTTCCACAAAGCTAAACTTAGATCTAAAAAAAAAAGTCAGAACCCGTTTGATCAATTAAGTCCACTAGGTGGTGAAGCGGTTGAACATGTATTCTGGCTCGCATAAGATCTTGGACAATAACATAAAGCAAAAATAAGAGAGCTAGATAAGAAGCAAATAGATGTATAGTGACTGTAATTTTTCAATCTCTTACGTGCATCACGATAATATGTATCAGCTTAATACTACATGCTATTTTTCCTCCTATTGCCTCACTCTTATACTCCTCCACTAATGATACCATAAAGCACACCATAAAGCACACATTTAGTGATCTGCCATCCTATGAGCTATCATATCGACTTGCCTTACGCAACAATACCTTTATTCAGATGCTGCACCATTCACATCAGACTAGCAATGCTACAGACTGCTGGGTCTGTGGCCGACTCCCCCCCTATCAGAACTATAAGGGAGTTTTGCCCCTTTATTCTCTATCCGTTCACACACAATGGCTCCTGTGGAGCATGGTTTAGTTTGATTAATTCCCTAGATTCGAATTCCGCAGTTTATCAAGACAACTGGGTATGGGGAAACCTGAACTTAGTTTTGCTTAAAGTCTGCTACCCTAACAAGGAGGGACTTCCCAAAAGAACAGGAACTGATCTAAGAAATGAAGTATATGGATTAGGTAATTTTACACTTAACCTCATGATCCTGAACATTGAATCTGAAGCTACACCAATCTTGCCCGCCATGTCCGTATTCCCAGTAAAAGGGGAATTATGTATAAGAAAGAATGGCTCCATACACATGGGCCATAGTAAATGCACCACTGTAATAAAATTCAGTGATCAAGGCAAGTCTACATTTAGAGCTTCTCGTCATTCCTACTTTATATGTGGCCAGACCGCATATATACGCCTACCTCTAGATTGGGATGGTACCTGTTACATAGCATTCCTCCTACCACCTGTTTTCCTAGCTCCTCCTGATTCTCATAGAAATACTCATTTAGTACACAATAGACAGCAGAGAGATCTCCCAATTGTCAATTACACTGAAGCAGCATGGGAAAAATACACAGATTTCAATAAAGGTTTCTTTCCCTATATAGGTACAGTTACCAATAGTAAGCTGATACGTAGATTAACCAGAACCCTTGAAGCAGTAGTGAACGAAACTATTTCCGCCTTAGGCAATTTAACAGAAGAGCAGTCTGCTATGCGGATTGTTGTGCTTCAAAATAGTCTTGTCCTTGACGTTATCCTGGCCGATAGGGGCGGAGCTTGTAGGGTCATCGGATCAAGCCATTGCATTTTTCATACCAGAAAATTCGCCATCTGTATATAAAGCCATAACTCGCCTTCATAAGATTGTAAGCCAGATACACCAGAATCCAGGCACCTGGACTTGGTCCGGTTGGTTTTGGAGTGTATTATCTACCTTTGGATGGAGGGTCCTATCCTTCCTAGGTATTGGCCTTCTCATACTATTCAGTTGCTGTCTATATCTACAATGTGGACCAGCGATCTGTGGTCTGTGTGCCACATCGTGTATTCCACCACCAAGATTTCATTCAAGATCACGGAAGAAGAAAGAAGAACAAATGATGCTATATGAACAGATCAATGGATTGATGAAGATTGATATCTCTTGAAGGGCAAGTAGGGGACAAGGAGGGAATGTGGAAATGTGGATTTTCCTGGTCAGTTATGTCCCCTATCTTGGACCCCAACGGTTCTATGTGCATGTCACAAGTACATGTATGTTCCCTCCAGTTCCAGTTATGAAGACGCAAATACATGTGCGTCCACCGTCAACATGTCCTCTGTCAGATCCGCCATGAACAGGCCGGATATTCCATTCCTAAATATGAAAGGCCACCGGCTTTATATGGTTCACTTATGCCATTTTTACAGTCCAGGCAAGTAGGCCCTGATTCTGCCATCGAAACTCCTCTTGCCTTCTGCCTCTGAAAGCTCCAGTCTGAGCCTGCATCTGTGACCATGAACTTTGTCTCATTCTCTGCGCGGCTCACGAAGCCTGACATCAGCCTATTCTCTGCCAAGAACTGTATTTCACCTTCGAATTATCTGCTTCCCCCTCAGCCGATGCATTCCTGCCTAGTAGTTTAAGTAAACATTCTTCCAGTTACCAAGCAAAAGGCCCGGCTTCTCTGTCCTCATGCAAGTAATTCATAGCCCTGTTACCATGGAATATTCCTACCCCCTCGCATTTAGTGTAGACACTTAGACGCTTGTGCACGCACACACAGTCAGTATAGAATAGATTCTGTCCGAGAGCCCTTCCCTTGTGGATAACATAGTTCTTTAAACATAGGATATTAGATATGATTTGGGATTAGGTTGACATAACCCCAGACTTTTTGTCTCCACATGTAGAGCTAAATGTCAAGTCCCCTTCACCCTCTAGTTGCGCGTCAATCACACGTCATGCTGCTGCGCGCGCATCTCTGCCAAGTATTTCTGCTGACATTGCGAAATCATCTCCAGGTATCCACCCACACATGACAATTTACCCATTATCATCAAGTGGACGCCCACATGGACGCCCACCTTCACGCCTACTTACACGCCCACATGCTCTTATCTCATTCTCTCTTGCTCTCTTGCTTACGTACAATTGAGAAATGTATATATACTGTACTCTGTGAATAATGTTTTGAGAATATTGAGAATACTTTTCAGCCCCGTCCAGATCCTTTTTTTGGTGATGGTGATATTCTCCCTTTGACTCGAGTTATTGGAATAAAGCCCTTTATGAATCTGATACCACAGACTCAGCCTCTTGCTTTATGCATGATCTTATTGATATCTGAAAAATTATGACAGCGTGATATTTTATTTACCACAGTCCACTAAGACCTGCATCATTTGTGCCATCTCAGAGGCCCTGCAATGGATCGGCCAGTCTGTGGTACAGTGACTTACTTTTTAGTCTCCATCGGAGCCCTTTACTTTATGTAGAGCTCTGGAGTTGTTCTAAGCGACCACCTGGCAGCTTTCTCATTAGACAATCGTCTGTTTTATGTTGTAGCTCCATACAGAGGACCTCAAGATACAACCATCAAATACTTCTGTTTATTGTTCTTTTGATCTCTTAACCCCTGACGAAGGGTTCATTTTAACCCGAAATGCATTGGGACTGATTTTGAATTTTCAAATTTGTGAATTTAGTCAATTATGACTTTTCTTTGGACAACATGGCATTAATCTATAATGTTTGTGTTTGATATACACTGTTTTGTATTTACACTAATGAGTTCATGAGAAAAGAGATGCACTCCTCTTTATCCTTAGTTTAATCGATGTTCCTCAACCGTAATGTTTTATCGGCGTGCAAAAACCTGCTTTGCGCTTCGTCTCTATGCGCTGTGACTTGAACTATATTACCACAAGGAACCCCTTTTCTGATTCCACCAGGCTGCACTGCCACGCACGTGGTTTGAGTCCAATGTATCAATTTCTTGAATTTACATATTTACTCCTTGTTTCATCATACTTTTTAACCCTTTTACTCTTCGTTCATTATCAATAAATTTTACTCAATCTTGTGAGTGTAGTTGTTCCAAAAAAGCACAGAGTTCCATGTAGGGTTCCACTTGCCATGATTTTAATAAAATAGCCCAATGCATTTCGGAAAATCATTTCCCTTCATCAGGGGCATCTATAAATACAAGGATACATCATCATAAAACTTGTTCAAAACAGGAAGCTTCATTAGCAATCTAACAACAACAGTTTACTCAATGCTGTACGTTAAGATACGTTGTTATGCTCTATTTCATTACATCATTAAAACTAAGCTCACAGATTTCTCAATCCGTTTACCCCTATTTATACTACTCAATGTGACAATTTGTAACAAAGACGTAACGACAAACGTGAACCATTGTAGGCTTACCATGGCATGTGGGTCCCGCGTTTATTAAAATCTTCCTTCCTTCATTCTCCGTCTACCGGAGCAATGCTAACACGTTATAGAACCTTGTTGTATTGAACAAACCTTCACTTTTATGTTCACGCCCATACTTCAGCCTCTAATTCGCAACCGGTGTGTACCTGACAAATTCTATCACTGACATTAACGAAGGACTATTCAGGAAATGTAGTTATTCCCACAGATGTATTCCTACAACTCCCACAATGCTTTGCAATCGTACCCATTATCTTTCTTTTGTGTCGTAATCACTATGTATATGGGTTGCTGTTTCATTGCTGTAAATAAAACCACTTCTATCTATATTATCTTTTTTAACATATGTATATAAATCCGCTTCTGTCTTTATAAAAAGAACTGTCCCTTGATTAGGTGCTTCTCACTCCCTCATACTCCACCATGGAAGGGAGCCCTGTGCTTTTTTGGAACAACTACACTCACAAGATTGAGTAAAATTTATTGATAATGAACGAAGAGTAAAAGGGTTAAAAAGTATGATGAAACAAGGAGTAAATATGTAAATTCAAGAAATTGATACATTGGACTCAAACCACGTGCGTGGCAGTGCAGCCTGGTGGAATCAGAAAAGGGGTTCCTTGTGGTAATATTGTATTTACACTAGCCATATTGAATTTAAAAATGCAGTGATTTGATTTCATTTTGATTTTGTCAAAATTAACTTTAATACATATGTTCTTTTGATTCATATAAAAAAAGAGTGTGTATATTTTTAAAGACTTTTTGTCTCTAGCTGTGCTTCACGTAGGTTATGGTTTCCACAACCTCGTTCATGTTAGCTTTGGTGGGGTGCCACTTCAGGTATTGGACAGCTCACTAAGCACTACCCTCATGCTTCTTCTTGGGTCTCTTGGATCCCCTCGCCCAGTGCTGAGGTCGTAGAGTTCCACTTATCAAGGCTCTGGTAAGTGCAATGACACTATGCTTTCTTGTTACTTGTTTCGCCAGCCAGTGTTATAAGTATTTTATTCATATTTGACTTCTGCAGTCTTTAGCTCTTCGGTTGTGTATCTGTGCCTATCCACCTTTGACAGTAACGCTCCATGTAACATATGACTTTATCTTGCGTGGTACCTTATGTATAGCCTGACCAGCAGGTTATCTGCCGACGACGTGTAGATTCTTTGCAGTGCCTTTATTGTCTTCAGCTGCTTCACAGCAGCTGGAGAAGCGCTTTGGCTTAACATGCATTAAGCGTAGATTCCGTACTACAACAACAGCACACATAGCGCACACAAGCAGTTGACTTGGACCACAACAAACTCTCTGGGGCAGCACTGTCAGGTTACTTATCCCCTATCGCATTGCCACTTGTAGCATCCTCTCTAGCCTGGTTACCTGCCAATGGCTGCACCACACACGGAGATTGGTATTGCACGTCTTTATTCACCTGTGCGTAACTGCAAATTCAACATTCTAAACCAGCCTTCATTGCATTCTGATCTAACTCTTACGTCACAACTTCACGGAGTCCATCATTCCTAACTCGCAAGACACTACAGTACTGAGACCAATGGCATGGCCCTGTGATCTGGAGATGTGCACGAAGTGTGCCTTTCTATGACACAGACATGACCTCAGGGCAGTTGTGGCACCATATTGTTTCTCTTTCCTCAAAGACAAGCCTCACTAGGGCAACTTTCTGCTAACATGATGTACCAGGACCCTGCATTGGCATCACTGAGTGAGCTGTGTGTGCACTGTGGTTACTGATAACGCGACTTCCTGTTGAATGCAAATGTGTGACCATGTTATAAAACTCCTGCTGCTTGTCTTTTTCTGAGCACAACCATTTGACTTGTTGGAGGGTATGGAAAGAGGAAAACAGAGGTGTCCTTTGTTGTGCAGAGGTACTCACCTTGGCATTGCCTCCCCTTGGTCTCTCCTAGCGGTGCTACTCACAAAGGCTAAAGGCCCCCAGGAGCTATTTCTTCATACGTGATCGTGCTAATGTTGTAGGTTCTCCAGTTCCATTCAACCCTCTTCACTGTCTGAGCTGGAAATTATCCCCTGAACAAATACTCTGCCTACTCTGTAAATGAGAGATATACTAAGAGATGAAACAACTTTGAACCAGTTCCTGGATCCTGACACTTTAGTTAACATTCCATGTCTGCAACATAACTAGAAAAGTGAGACTGAAACTTTCACCCTAGGTTGTCAGTTTCTGGTAGACTGAAGATGTGGCACTCTGCAGAGTACCAGAAGAATTTCTGCAGCATGGGGCGGGTGTCAGCCAGCCTACCAGAGGTGAGAGGACATCACCTGGCAAGTCTACAAGGGACTGCTGGAGATGTTGTGTGAATGCCTTGATACCAGAGGTAGCTTGACCTACTGGAGACAGAGGAACTAAAACACTCCTGGAGACAGGGACTGCCAAAGGAGGCCAGCTGCTATCCCTGAGTGGGTGGAATAGCCCAGAAGTGTTGACTAATGTAGAAGCCAACTCGAGCGGAGTCAGTCTACCTACTTCCCAATGGCTGTTAAAACATCATTTGAATGTTGCTCCCAAAAAGAGAAAGGGAGAGTGAATCAAGAGCTGATCCAAGTGTTAGAATAGGATTCCTGATGACTGTTAAATATTACAGGTGCTGGGGGAGTTAAGGGTGGGGAAACTAGGTATTATTTAGCATGCCTTTGTTCTACATCTTGATTTTCCATATACAAATGTCGTTTGCTTTCATGTATATGTATGTTTGATGTGCCAGATGTCTCTGGAGTACAGAGCCCTGCGTTGTGATGGTCAATTGACGAAATAAAATGTTTTAAAAAAAAAAACATTACAGGGCCTTGCACCAGCCAAGTGGGAGGCATGAGAGAGTGTGACTGCCTCTGCAGCATTCAAGAATGTGACTGACACCAAACATTCTTTGCTGACTCTGCCAGTGAGCAAAGGATTGTCGAACACCAAAGATTTGCAAGCACCGGAGAGTGGGTTATTTACTTGTTTAGGAGGAGATCTTTTACTTTTGGCCCGTTCCCCCACTGGAGTATGTATCCGCACACACTGACCACTTGCAATCTTACTGATGCTCTGGAACCACATGAATGGAATTGTACACGCACTCCGGAGTGAGGCATCTGGCTTGGGACCTCACAGCCACTAAGCTCCTGGAATTCTGCATGTTTGATCCTGGGCTTACCTGATATTGGGGATCTTTGGGTTTAGGAATACTATGGCGGAGATTGTCATTGACTTGGACAATGAAAGGCTGGCCGACGGGCCTCTGACACAGTAGCCTTTTTAGGATATGCATACGGAGCCTACACCTGTGGATTTATGCTAAATCTGATACGTTTGCCTATTTTCCCTGTTGTGTTGTACCTGTTATAGAATCCTGTGTCCACAGGTGCATACCATAGTGTGGTATTTCATATTGGCATACTACAGTACTTAACTTTTATAAAAGATAAGCACTTGACAGGACAATCACTACTGCATGTAATTCTTACTGTTAAGTTCTGAGTATCTAACCCCACACTGCCTACCTAAACAGCCCTTTCTTGTTCAGGGTCAAGTGTTGAAAGAGTAAACTTTGTATTCAGTCTGCCGTGCCTTAAAAGTCGGGCTCTGTGATAGCAAGGTAAAAGGTACCAAGTAGTTCATGAGAGTGTAAAAGGTATTTAATCCCCTCTATTGTGGGAACATTTACAGTCTCTCCTAGATACAGGATAGAATCATTAAGCTCACTGCTCTTGAGTGTGTGCTCACAATGTCTCTGTGAACAGCCAAGAGTGTGAATTTGTGCAGCTACACAGGCATGCACTCAAGGGGGAACTATGATCCCCATGCTTTAACAAACCACCACAAATATTACATGTCATGCAATCAATGTTCAACAACTGCACAATGCATAAAGTACGACCATTCTCAAGACTGTTGAACTGCTGCAGGTAACTGTTTAGAAAAAATCCCACTCAGCAGGTGCTTCATCATTACCACCTGCACCACCAGTGTCAGCTTCTACAGGTGTTGTATCTCTATTAGCAACCACAGATTCACTGAATCCACCTCCCTCACCACTCCTGTTTCAGCATCCGGGTATCCTCAAAGCTTGGCCATTGTGAAAGGCACAGAGGTATACATACATACAATAAATAGCAAACCTATATAAATGGCCATAATTTGGATAGTATGGAGCTAGCAGTAAATGGGAAAACAGAGTTTCAGCCATTTCATTTGCAAAAACAACAATTGATGGACAGAATTCAGAACAATGTCGTACATTAACCCCAGTACAGCGATCTGGGCCTATATCCATCGTTTTTTTGCTCACCATGCCATTCCAGATTGGACCCAGCCATATGCAAATTAGTCTTGACCCTGCGCCCAATGGGAACAGTCCAGCCCGAATTGCCAGGCCAGGTCCTCCCTGGACTGGAAACAAGCAGCCTAGGACCGGTTTTGGGCTTTCATCCCTCATCAGCCAGGATAGCTTGACTCCAGTGGCATGGAGAGCAACGGTCCCACGTCTGGGCATACCCGTCCCACTCGGGGTGACAAATGAAAAAACAACAATTGATGGACAGAATGCAGAACAATGTCATACATTCACCCCAGTACAGACATCTGGGCCTATATCCATCGTTTTTTTGCTCACCATGCCATTCCAGATTGGACCCAGCCATATGCAAATCAGCCATGACCCTGCGCCCAATGGGACAGTCCAGCCTGAACTGCCAGGCAGGGTCCTCCCTGGACTAGAAACAAGCATCCTAGGACTGGTTTCGGGCTTTCAGCCCTCATCAGCCAGGATAGCTTGACTCCAGTGGCATGGAGAGCACGGGACCCATGTCTGGGCATACCCGTCCCACTCGGGGTGACAAATGCAAAAACAACAATTGATGGACAGAATGCAGAACAATGTCGTACATTCATCCCAGTACAGAGATCTGGGCCATTATCCATTTTTTTTGCTCACCATGCCATTCCAGATTGGACCCAGCCATATGCAAATCAATCTTGACCCTGCGCCCAATGGGAACTGTCCGCCCGAACTGCCAGGCCAGGTTCTCCCTGGACTGGAAATAAGCATCGTAGGACTGGTTTCGGGCTTTCAGCCCTCATCAGCCAGGATAGCTTGACTCCAGTGGCATGGAGAGCACGGGACCCACGTCTGGGCATACCCATCCCACTCGGGGTGACAAATGCAAAAACAACAATCGATGGGATGGACAGAATGCAGAACAATGTCATACATTCACCCCAGTACAGAGATCTGTGCCTATATCCATAGTTTTGTCTCACCATGCCATTCCAGATTGGACCCAGTCATATGCAAATCAGTCTTGACCCTGCGCCCAATGGGAACAGTCCAGCCCGAACTGCCAGGCCAGGTCCTCCCTGGACTGGAAACAAGCATCCTAGGACCGATAGCTTGACTCCAGTGGCATGGAGAGCATGGGACCCACGTTTGGGCATACCCGTCCCACTCAGGTGACAAATGCAAAAACAACAATTGATGAACAGAATGCAGAACAATGTCGTCCATTCACCCCAGTACAGAGATCTGGGCCTATATCCATCGTTTTTTTGCTCACCATGCCATTCCAGATTGGACCCAGCCATATGCAAATCAGTCTTGACCCTGCACCCAATGGGAACAGTCCAGCCTGAACTGCCAGGCCAGGTCCAGTACAGCTCAATGCATTATTTGGTTTAAATATATCTATCTTGAAGTTGCCGATGTTTGCATTCACTATAAGGTTTGTTAACATCACTTAAGTGTTTGTGAACTTGGCAAAAGTTTAAAAATATCGACTTCAAATTCAATAGCTAAGCACATAAATGAAAGAGTAGCTCTTAAAAGAGTCTTTTGATGTGATGGACTGATGGTACGGGTAACTTGTCGATGGAGACACATACACACTATGTGTAACTCTACATTTGAGATTACACATATAGAAAGCAGTATCGATGTCAATAAAATGGACACTATTTCTGTCAAACAGAGATGGATTGTCCTAGGTGATGCTGCCATGACAAATACTGTCAAAGTGGTACTCAGGAAAAATGTGTAGTCCCAACAACATTCATGTTTCCATGGGCACCTTCTCACTTGTGCTCCATTTTAAAGACCATCTTAAAGTTGAGTGATGCATGAAAAGATAACAAGTGAGCTAGTGCACCTGACCGGTAAGGAGTTAAGATCTTCCTTTATTACAAAACAAAGGTTTGACATGGAATATGTACAAAATGTTTCCCTCCTACATGTAAAATAACAACAAAAGTATAGAGAACACCACACATATCCAGTAATGTAGAGCTCCAGCTCATGCCATAAAAGACAAAGCACTTTACGTTGACACCATAATTGCCCATATTTGACGCTAAGTGTTTGCATGAGCATACCACTCTGCTCAGCACACTTATCTGCCTAGTTTTTTTTTCAACACAAAAATACAAAATGAAATCAGCTAAACATAAGTAAGTCGCTAAGCTAATATGGTGGATGAGAAATTAATACGAATGGTAATTTTGTTTTTGTTTTTTCATAGATGTATATTGCTGTTTTCTTTAAGTAGAGCTTATGATGTTGATGTGATGAGAAATACATTTGTTGGTACACTGATGAGGTGTCATTCTATGTTATGAATTATTCCTTACATAACATTGTATAATTGTTCTTTCGGTATTGGGTGTTGGTGTTCCTCATGTTATCAGTTTCTAAGTAGGATTCTATCAATACCTAATTATTAGTTATTTAATGTTACTGATAGTATAGATTATGTCATATGAAATTTGATGTGTATAATAAAGTGTGAGGTAATAAAGGGGAAATTTCTAACTTTTAAGGTTTTCCCTGTTAAAAATGTTGCTCCTCTTATCTAGCTCAACTAGTCCAAGACAAATGTTTCTGATGAACAAGCATACATGGACCCTGGTAGCAGTTAGCCCCTTCCTCTGAGGAATAATGGGTCCAGTGGGTAAGGAGCCTAAATGCCACTTTCATGAATAAGCAGTAATCATCCCAAGCAATAAGGAGCTTTTCTGCTCTAATGCATGCATTAATGATTATGAGTGGCTCCACACCATAATAAGCATTAAATTACCATGGAAATAGTAAGACTGAATATGTGTTAATCTTATCAAGCAGTAATAAGACTAAATTGAGTTCTCCATAAAAGAGTACATATTTTTTGTTTGTTTTATATAGCTTTAACTCGACCCGAAGGTTTCAGAGCACTTTACATGAGCACCAGTTACATTACACAATGACATTTTCATTTTGTTAGACACAGGGAGATTAAGGGATTAGCCCATAATCACACGATGTTGAGCGTCCCTGCCGAGACTCGAACCCGATTCCCCTGCTTCGAGGTCAGCCCTTTAGGTTTTAGGAAGAATGAATATCTGCTCCCGGCAGTAAGAAATTTCAGATTCCCCGGGGCGTAATAGGATTTAACAGACCAAGGCAGTAATGAGCGTCAATGGTCCCAGGAATTATTGAGTGCCAATGTCCACAATCCTTTGTGAACATCGTTGTTGTCAATCTATAATGAGAATCGATGCAGACAACATGAATGAGCTTCAATGGCCCCAAGATATGGCAAGCCTTATTGGTTATAAGTAGTAATGAGCTTCAACATTCATGGGAAGTAAGGAATCTCAATCTCAGAAAGCGATATTGGACCTCAATTACAGCAACATTAATGAAACACTGAGGAAAGTGCCTTACAATTACAACAGTGGCATAGTTCAGCACTTACTACTGGATAGACAATTTAAGTTTATTAAATAATTGCTAAGTTACTTTAAATCATTGCAATAAAAGTTAGACAAGATATAAACACAAGGATACTTGATGTGCATAAAATTAACAAATTTAAAATTGAGACTTTGCATTCCAATTTAAAAGTATCGAATTATAAAAAGGAAAGGTGAAAATCAGTGCTCTAGTAAACAGGATGCATCATTAGAGCATATTAGATTTTATTGCACAGCTCAGTGTCACATGGAAAAGGAAAACAGTTTATGTTTTTCAACTTTGGATTCAGGTGTATTTACAGCTCTTGGGGTATCACCGAGGAAGTCAGGTTCAAAGTTTTATAAGCCAGGGTCTACCTCAGTGTTGCCTTGGTGGAAGGGCATATCCTTCCTTAAAGATGATGCAACCATTTAAGATGCAATTTGACAAAGCGGCAGTTTAGCTAGGGGTCCCCTGGGTCAACTAGGCTCGGATAGCCTGCCTTCTTGTTCGAATTCCTCTTTGGATGAGTGCCTTAGTTAATACCTGTTTCCTTTCTATGTGGACAGTGTTGCAGGAACAAACTAGATGCAACAGGTCTTCCTTACCACTTCCACAGAGTCGGTAGGCAACACTTACTACTGTGTTTCATTCACTTTTTCTTTTTGTTCCTTATTTTTATAATCTTCTCAAAGAGTACTAAATCCATGCATCTCCTTGGACCAATGGACAGCCCTCCTCTTGCCTTGCCACGTGGGTGAAGAGACTTGTTGGTTCTTCTTCCTTCCCCCAGTCAGCCATGCTCGAAGGAGGGGGGTTTGTGGCTAAAATTCTCTTTCACTATTATTTTATTGAGGATGAAACAGGACTGACAGCTGCCCCAGTGTTTAGTTTGCAATTGAGAAGACGAGGTACTCATTACTACCCAGTATTTCTATACTTTTAATGGAGTTAGAAAAAGGAGCTTTTTTCAAATAGGTAAATGTTTATTCAAAAAGTAAATCATTTACTAATCTACCCTACTGCTGTTTCGTTTTCTGCAGAAAAATGTTAATTTTTAATTATGTTGTTCTGAAGGTGAAATTATAGTGAACATAATTATAATTAGTTAAAAACACATTCTCTCATTAATATTCAAGTATCAAGGGACTCTGATTGCACTTAAAATGTTCAGTAGTCATTATTCTGTCATGAAGCTGATTCTGACTAAACTGAGGGCGATGGTAGAGCTTAGCAAAGTGGTTTGCAGCTGTAATCCGCTGTGCCTATGTCATTGCCAGTAGCGCCCACCTTACACCGAGAAGCTGGTGTCTCCATTGTGTGCAGCAAATGGTCAAACTCATGCAAGATTTAGGTGGTGTAATGAGAAGAAACTCTCAGCCACCATTTTGAGCTCCTTTGCTGTAAAAGAGAAACACACACATGCTTGCAGGTTATTGCAGTTAAATTCGGGGGAGAGGTTGGGCAGCGGTTACAGACTGGTGGTGCCAAACCAGTGCACAGTTAATTTTACGACTCTGACGCCGTTGCACAAGCAAGCGAGTTAGAGAAAGCTTGGTACGCGGCAAGTGAATTGAAGAGAACCAAAAAGGGCATGAACCAACCAAAGAGAACCTGGCAAGGCGACAGTCATGCAGCATAAACGCTGATTTTTCCTTCCTTTCATGATATATATCCTGGATATGACAATGAAAACATACTCAAGGCACTTGTGCACTTTGCATGACTTTGAACAGAAGCTATAAAGATATGGGAAAACAGATAGTACAAGCACCATAAAAGCGTGCTTTGATTTTGAAATAAAGTAAATAGAGTGTGCCTAATTTCCTAACAGTTCATATTCACATAAGTTTGAATTTATTGAAACAAATAACTTACACAAATGTATTTTCTGGATTTCTGAAAGCAATTAATTATTAACGTATTAATGCATTATAAGACTTCCTTTTGATTATTGTGTGAAAATCATTACAAATACTAATGTGTAAATGCCTAAAGCCTATCCTTTCACTCTCATTGTAATGCACCATTGATTGTATGAAATATTGGTGCAAATCTACTAAATTATAAGCTAGAAATGTACAACTGTGGAAACATGTTCTTTGAAACCCTAGTGATCTTGAGTTCTTAAAAAAATTTCTTATCTAGATGTTTACTTATAGTTGTCACCTACAGACTTTGAAATGTGGTAATAAGCCATAGTTAACATTGAACATTTACATGAAGTATTTGTAATGAGTGACTATTTAATTGGTTTATATGGCTGAAAAGTACACTTTGAATTCTGATTTAAAAGCTTTAACTTCAAAAAAGCAAAGCTTACACCTTCTTCTCAGACTCATGGAAATGATGACACTGCTTTTTCTCTCATGTAATTCTTTTGTTCCTTTCTCATGGACATTCTCGCGGAAACTTTTTACCTTTTTATACTTATGAAGGACAAACGTTTGAGACTCCAATTTTTTTCTCTTTTCCCATGAGAAAGTTGATGGATCAATAGGCTATTGTAAAACGGCCCGTGTGACATGGACAGACCACCAGTTCGCATGCATTCTTGAATGGTAGTATTAACTTTAATTGCAACTTTTACACCTCACGAGTGGATGATCATCATTTGGAATATTGTACCAGAATGAGGTGATTACTGACATCATCTGTGGTCTTTCCAAAATATATTGACAATGCTTTTCGGAGGAGGAATTCGCTTTATCTCTTCAGTGTCGTCTTGAGCCCTTTGATGCTGCTTTTGTCTCTCTGTCTTATGGGGACATCTGACACGGACTCATTGCTTGGCACACTTCTGATGCAGAGCAGGTGCAGAGCACATCTCCTTGAGAACTATGTGGACTTGCTAAACTGACAGTCTAGCTACTGCTTCTTTTGCCCGAGCAGTTTCTACCCCTTGCCCCTGCTGTCCTATGGACTCATGTTAGCAGAATTGCCAGTACCCTTATTTTTCCCTAGCCATTTGACTAGATCCCATGTATACCGAGAGACCCCATAGAACTGTCTTCTGCTCTTGCTGGTGGCAGAAATTCTAGCTTACAAATCTCTGACAAAGTATGCTTCTAAATATTTTTTTTAATTGATTGTATTGTTTATTAATTATTTCTCTAAACCTGTATTTTGAATTGTAGTATCATACTACTGCCATATCGTGCCAAATTCTGACTAAATGCTGATATTAACTGATGTGTATGAATAGAATACAATACATATTTAATCATAATTGACTAAGTCTCTAATTTCATTAATGTTTTATCTCTCAGAGACTGTGTACATATCTTTCAGGTTTTGATGCATAATAAGGAGAATCATAGGTTATTTTCAGAACAGTTGGTTTTGCTTTTGTTATTTAGTACTAAGATAGCATATCTTCGGGTCTGTATGATTTTGGCCTGTTTAAACTACTTCAGGAGGCTCGGATTACTTGTATTTTATCCATATATCTACAGTCGTGGTTTGAGAATAGTGCATGCAAATTTGATTTCCAATTTACAGATTGGTTAGCAATTCCTGGCCATTATTGTGTAACCAATACTGGATATCCAGAGTCCCTACCCCTTAATGCGACATGCAAGGTCCATCAGAGGACCAAGTTGGTTGTATGATTGATAGAGCAGAGTAGAATTAAAATCTTATGTGGCCCGGTATGGATGAACTGCACAAGTTGGCAGCAGACAAAAATAGCTTCTGTTGCATCAATAGTGTTTGTTTTAAGGACTAATGCAATTAAACAAGTGATTTAAGTTATTGACTTGTGATTTCTGTTAAAGGCCCAAGGAAAAAAACTGGTCTTCCTGAATCAAAGAGAGTCGTAGAGGGCGTGGTTCCTATATTGAAAAGGACATCATTAATCATTGCACAGATCTCTTTTAGATGATTTCCTGAACAATATTTGGTAAAACTGTGGGTAATTATTTAAGCCCTAATAGACTAAAATGAATGCTCGAATTCTAAAAGAGAAAAGACATTGGTTTATTGGAAAGTGTTGATCCAGCGGAAGGTGTGTAAAATTTCTTTTCATTTACCTTTCACTCCATACAACTAAATTCTCAACAAAACTATGCACAAGAACATAGAGTTTGGCCCATAAAAACTCTTCAACATCTGACAAACATAAGGTCCTTCGATAGATCTGGTACGAGCTAATACGGACTCGGATAATTAGAGACAGAAAGCCAATCCTTCATTAGGACCTGGAATAAAGAAGTGGCAAGTAATAATAACACTTTCACCTTTCACAATATCAATAATGTCAACAATAAGGAAACAAACACATGAAATAATCATCAAATACCTTTATCTAAACTTCAAGATGAATGGTCAAAGCACAAAAATACATTAGAATAATTTAATAACAGAAATTCTTTGTAATACAGGTAAAAATCACAATATAACACAGCTTAGGGCAAGCACATCATCTAATAACATATGTGTGTGAGAGAGAGAGAGAAAACATTAACAAAAATTCAAAATGCAATTAGGAATCATACAAACAAAAGCTTGGTTGTAGATTTTCAAATTCAGGACATGAGATGAGTCCAATAGAAGAATAAAGTACAGTATACAATAGGTAAACTTACTCGACTTCACCAGCCAGTAAAGTGCAGGGTAATCAGGAGACTTCAGTTCGTGGAAAATTAGAGTTTAAACCTGACAGTATGTCAGGCTCGGAATTGCAATAGCCAGAAGAAGAAAAAGCCACTGCATCTGTCCTTTTCTCATGGGGTAATTATACCTTCGAATGTCCATGCAAAAATATTTTTTTCACAGTTTGCATGATTTCCATTGGTCAAATTCTGTGGTGCCACCGTGGTGTGATCAATTTCTATCCCTAAATTGTCCAGAACATATACGTAATGTCTTTGTTCACTGTTTGCTAAGAATGTATTATATTGTTTCCTTCAGAAATAGGAAATACATTTTTTGACATTTGTAACTAGTCGTGTCCGCTCAACACGCTCTCCTCTGAGCTTGCAACAAAGTCAATATATTTGTTTGTTACAGAGAGAATGTCCATTATTCAAACTGTAGGAAAGAAACTCAAACTATATTATTCATAGCTACAATGCAATCAAGTCAGCATTTCTAGAACATCCGAAGGAGATACAGGAAACGAAATACTTTTTGAAATTCAAGGCCTACATGAAAGACTAATAAATTATCATTTTCTAATGAATAGACATATTAATATTAAAAAACATTAAAGAAATAAAATATGCATCAGACATAATATGTGGAACATCATCATTAGACTTATAAGCATGGTATGTTTGTGTTTCATTAATACAAAGACATATATATATATATGTATATATACTATATATCAATTGGTAATACAAGACTGCGATGCACAGAAATGCTTACATAAGATAATTGCTTGGCAGCTTGAAAAGAATTTTGCATTTCGCTTCCACAGTGCATCCTGGGAAATGGAGGATTGAGACACCAGGTAGTGCATCCCCATTGGTTACCAGAGAAGGCTCTCCAATGATTAAGACTGAATGAACAGTTGAAACGTGTCTGGAAGTAATTGATTGGCTACCGCCCTGCAATATTAAAGCACTTTGTCTCTGAAGTCGAGCCTCGGTTGAATTTTCTATGTTGCTGGGTGCAAGTAGCAGGACACTCCGTTCCTGCATTCCGAGGCCGCCCTGCCAGGGTTGGGGAGAAGTTGGTGTTGGAATATATATATATATATATATATATATATATATATATATATATATATATATATATATATATATATATATATATATATATATATATATATATATATATATATATATATATGAAGGCTCCCAAAGTTGCACCGGCAGCCAGGTCACTCGCAGGCGGGTGCTATAGCGTGGCGGTGCCCCACGAAAAATTGCAGCTCCCAAAACTCTCGTTAATCACACAGAGTTAAGCACTCACAGGAGGGGTTCCGTATCGATTATTCTTTTATTTCGGCAGAAATCAAAGTAGCAAGACAGACGCGTTTCGAATAAATCTTCATCAGTGTCTCGATAGCAAGACCGCGCGCCTACATTTAAATACATATCACGTCATGTATTGCGCGACAGCGTGAAACAGATTCACGTAACAACAACTGAAACAGAGCGGAGCAGCTCGCCATACGGTATGGGGGGGGTCACCAGAAGAGGCTCGGATTTTTATATCTGAGCTTAATAACAATCAACTTAATCTCAGGTTCACATCTGAGATTAGTTCCCTAACGGTGAACTATCTAGATCTGAAGGTGTTTGCTAGTGAGGGTGTCCTCGAGACCGAGCTATATAGGAAGCCCACTGCGGGCAATTCTATCTTGCACGCCCACAGCAATCATCCACCCACACTTATTCGCAGTGTCCCGTATGGCGAGCTGCTCCGCCTGAAACGGAACTGCTCAAGAGAAGCTGACTTTGAACAAGCAGCAATTCAAAGCATAAAAAGATTCCAAGTTAGGGGTTATAACTATACAGACTTGATCTCTACACTCAACAAAGTGAGAAAAATACCCAGACAACAACTTCTGACATATAAAAAATCAGCCAATAGGAACACAGCTGAGCATGAGGGCAAATTTCGCCTTATAACCACCTTCTCGGATGACGCAAATCTACTGAGGAGAATAATCAGAAAAAGTTGGCATATCCTTCAAACCGACACAGTCATCGATAAGGATATTCCGAAAGTACCAATGATCACTTTTCGGAAATCGAGATCACTCCGTGATAAATTGGTGCAGAGCCACTTATCACCATTGTCACAACCCACAGGTACTCTCAAGGCCCTGCGCGGATTCTTCCCTTGTGGGAAGTGTAGAGCCTGCAAAAACTGCAAGAGAGTTCTCACATACAATATCCCAGGGGTCAGGCAACCAAGGCGTATAGATAAATTTATCACTTGCTCTACCACTCATGTAGTGTATTGTCTCATTTGCCCGTGCGGGCTTAAATACATCGGCAGCACTATCAACAGTGTTAAAATGCGCATTTTGGAACACCAGCGCGCCATCAACAAGAATGATGTAAATTACCCTGTAGCCAGGCATTTTGCCATCATGCACCACAGCAACAGGGACCTTCTACAGTACTTTGGTCTCGATCATGTACCCGTAAATATTAGGGGGGGTGACAGAGTCCAAAGATTACGTAGATTAGAATCCCGCTACATTATAGATCTGTACACGAAGGCCCCACACGGTCTCAATAGTGGGGAAGAATTGAGTGTACACCTGGGCAGATGAGCACACTTTCTGGTTTTAGAAACAGATGGAACCACATACCGTGAGGGATTATGAATTAAGTTGCAAAGTAGAATGCACAAACATGAGTGGGTGTCAAATTTCTCCCTGATTAGCTTTAACATTGAAGATACCTTCATCTCATCTATACTTGAATTATGGAAATTAGTTTGAAATCCCTACATGTGATGTTTACCAATGTTATACTGTCTCCACCTCTCTATTCATTGTCTGTCCCGCACTTGTCTCCCGTGTTTCCCATCCCTTCTCTCCCTTTTCTTTTTTCTTTTTTCTTTTTCTGTCCATCCCCCGTCTCCTTCAATTTACAGGGAGCTAAGGCCAATACATGGCGTTATACTGACTTCCGCATGATAATGGTATATACCTTCTTCATGACGAACTGTTGATCATTATTTATTTAAATATGCTGCAACATTTGATGAACTATTTTGCAAATGATTGTTGTTTTCATCATGGCTCCTTTAATTAAGAGACTTGAATTGTATGGACATGATGAGTGAATATATCACTCCAAGATGGCCGCCCCAAGAGCAATGTAAAGAGTGGGATTTGAGCCATCTTCTGTTTCAGTTGTTGTTACGTGAATCTGTTTCACGCTGTCGCGCAATACATGACGTGATATGTATTTAAATGTAGGCGCGCGGTCTTGCTATCGAGACACTGATGAAGTTTTATTCGAAACGCGTCTGTCTTGCTACTTTGATTTCTGCCGAAATAAAAGAATAATCGATACGGAACCCCTCCTGTGAGTGCTTAACTCTGTGTGATTAACGAGAGTTTTGGGAGCTGCAAATATATATATATATATATCAACCACCAACTCCAGTCTTCGACAAAAGAAAGGACGCCGACACCAACGACTTTCACTGAATTCACAGGTTTAATGATCTCATTCCATTGCTACGCGTTTCGGCATCACCTGCCTTAATCATGCAATAAGAAACTAGTTCAGTGTGTAGGTTAAAATACAAAAACGTAAACTTCAATTAAAGGTCACATGGTTATTCGCACCAATCACTGGCTACTCGACATGAAGAAAAGACTGTGGGATTCTCTAAATGCATTCTTTCATGTTATGTTTCCATTTTTTTGTCTGAAACAAAACTTTATCCACACAGATAATGTACAATACCACATATTATTTCATATTTGGTATGCAGTCTTTACTCTTAACTGTAAATACATAAACGAGAGTAAAGATTTTTAAATATATGTATATAAAAATATATATGCGCGTGAAATACTGGGACATTATTCAAACAGAAACTACATCAAAAGATTCTTATTTAAAAAAACAGGTTCCCAATAAAACTCCTTCCATGTAAAAATTATTTACAATGATAAAGTGCCTTAGTGCTTATCTCCTAATATACAAATAAAGTGCTAGTGCAAAAAAGTGCAAAAACCATTTCATGCATCGCATAATGTTAGAAGATGTAAAAACTTTACTCTATGGTCCTGGGCAAGTGCCCAGCATACTTAGCCCGGTACTTGTATATATCACAAATCTTTTCAGTATGCAACTCACTACTTTATAATTCCTCATTGCCAGTGATAAAATCTTAACACAGTGTCATCTTTTAACACATATTGCCGGCCAGTGAATGTTTGTCTGCTTCAAAATGAAGTTTATCAAGCATGTAATGTCACCCGGGTAACAATTTGTTTACTTCCTATATCTTATCATATCGATGATTTAAACTCATAGTTTTAACTTTATCTTTGTTGATATCTGTCTGTTTGTTGCTTCTTTTCATTCTGTTCTCCATTACTTAACTTTCTCTCTCTGATTTTTTCTTGTTGTAAGAAATATCTAAAAGGCAAACCAAATTAAGGATTTAAAATGACAAAGGGCATCACAGTAAATGCCTGTTAAACTTAAAACAGTATCTTATACTTATACATAGATAATTGTTAAAAAATTTCCATCCTTAGTAGGTGAAAAATTCCATATTGCATCATACAGAGCTGCCACGATGATTTTATCTAAATGGTTTACTATGTACAAAAAGTGCAAGTGCTTCTATATACAAGATCTCATTAATATTGATCTATAAACCATCCTCTGTGGTACAATTTCTTATTAAATATGGCAAGCAACACACAAATTATTATAAACTTCCCGAGTCTCACACACATGATTTCAACTGGACTGACAATATCAATATGCACACTTTAAGAAAAGAAATAATAAAACAATATCAATTTAAAACTAATAGTGACCTTAAAAAAAAATGTGTTTACAGAATTATGTTAAAATACGAACACTCAAAGGATCTATCTAGTTCAATTTGATTTATAAATGAACATGTAAATCTTCCTCAGAGTTTAAACCAAGCGGCACCTTTGTGTTGAATAGAATAATGTACCTTGATTCCAGTTGTCTCAATTTACGCTCCCTACTTCCTCCCCTCCGGGATTTGGGAGCCTGGTCAATAGCAAAGTAACATAACTCATTTGCATTCCCATTATGAATCTCATGAATGTGTCGGGCAACTGCATAGTTGGGGTCTTTGTTATTTATTGCCCTTAAATGTTGTAGGATTCGAATATGCACCATATGTATCGTGCTACCGACATATAGCTTGGGGCAAGAGCATTTTATAATGTAGACTCCAAACTCACTTCTACAATTAAGCGAGCATCTGATTTTCCACGGATTTTTTATCAATGTGGATGTGACCTGTGTTTCATTTTTCCCAATTTTACAGGCTTTACATTTAAAGCATCGATGAAAGCCTGGACTGGGTTTAAGCCACATCTGTTTAGATTTTAGTTCTGGGCTTGTTACCACCAATTAATCTCTCATCGATTTTGCCTTTCTAAACGTTAGCAGTGGTCTATTGGGAATGAGGTCCTTCAAAATTGGATCCCCTTTGAGTAGATGCCAAAGCCTAGTTAGACTGTGTCTAACATCAGCCTGGTATGCTGAAAAACCAGTTATTAATCTTATAGCCTCACCCTTTTCTTGTTTCATTTCAGCAGTTTGCTCATTAGGCCTCTTCAGGAGCTCATGTCTCTGCATGCTCTCAACTTTTTTCATAGCCTGATTTAAGGTTTTAGCCTCAAATCCCCTCTATAAAAATCTCGAATTGAGCTCAGTTTGTGCTTTAGATAATTCAATGTCCTCACTACAGTTTCTTTTCATTCCGATGTGTTCTCCATATGGAATACTCTTTTTTAAACACTGGGGGTGAAAACTCCCCGCGTGTAGAATCGAGTTTCCTGCAGAAGTTTTCCGGTAGGTTTTCGTATGAATGCTCCCATTCATAACATATACTTCCAAGTCTAAAAAGGGTACTGATGACCTGCTAATGGTTTCCGTAAATTTAAGGTTTAAGTCATTGTCATTGATAAGATCAATGAACTCCTTTGCACTGGCAGTGGTCCCATCCCACACCATGAACAGATCATCAATAAAAGGGGCCCAGAAGATGATCAAAGTCAGTCAAAATACTCTTTATTCGATTTGTTAAAATCATAAAAGACATAAAAATTACATACATACAACATACAACATGAAAAAAAAAACACTCAAATTTGTGTCTTAAGAATCTGTACAAAAACCTTATCAATTAATACGAGACAATTGATTATGTTAAAATCCACTTAAAAACATAGTTAATTAAAACAATGCATTGAGAGGGGCTTTAATTTTTTTAATCCTAATTGCCGCCACTAAAAAACTGGCCACACAAAAGATGATACGGGTGGAGCCCAAGAGCTGAAGATAGATTAGTGCAGGCCTAACCTGAGTAAAACCAGCCTCTTTCAGTATTGGTAACAGGTATCTTTTCCTTATGTCCCTATATGTCTCACAAAACATAATAAAATGCATGGTATCTTGTTGCGAAAATTTATCACAATTACAGGGAGGACCCAGTTCTGGTTTTGCCCAAGAAGGATAGCTACCCAGAGTCAGATGGATCAAGTTGAACCTGAATTTGGTCAACAAAAACCTATGTAAAGGTTTAGTAACAATTTTGAGGTAGGGCTCTAGAGAGGGAGAAAAAGTTAGCATAAAGTGCGACCTGACAGCTGGTTTCTCAAGTTCCTTTTCCTCCCGGTCCAATCTGGCCCTATCTAAAAATTGTATCTTGATCCAATTAACATCCTCCCTCCTAATGCAGGCTGGCAACTGGAAAAGTTCTATACGACCCAACTGTTGAAAAGTTTTTTTCAAATAAACCAGCCATGGTATTTTATTAGCCTGATCCATTGCCATAAGATCAGATATAATGGCATGATTCAGAGTTAGCTCTGAGTTGAGCCATGTTTTTAACCAAAAAATCAATGGGGCCAATTTCAACCTGTCTGTGACATAATCCAAACCCACCTCCGAGTGAATAGCAAAGGTCGGGGAGGATTTAGGGAGAGACAAAAGGTATCTAATGAATCCATTCTCCACTCTTTGTATTTTTTCCACAGATGCATGACCCCACAAGGGTGAACCATAGGAAGCAATCGAAATACATTTGGTGTTATAAATTTTCAAAAGAGCCTCCATAGGCCTAGACCCAAGTCTCCTTGAGAATCCCATAAGGGCTGAAGACGAACGGGCCATAGATATACTCTTCGCCTTGATTTGGGGGCCCCAAGATCCCTTTTCGTCAAAAAGGACGCCCAAGTAGGGAAAAACAGCAACTCTGGAGACCGCCTCCCCTTCACAGAAAAAGGTTTTTATTTTTAACCTACTTTTGCGATGACCTACCACCATCATGTGTGACTTTTTGGCATTTATCTTTAGGTCTAGTTGAGCCATGAAGGCCCCAAATTGGTCCAGCAATCTTTGAAGGCCGACGCCTGTACGAGCTAATAATACTGCATCATCCGCGTATAGGAGAGCTGGAATTTAAGTTGCTCCTACTTGCGGAACGTCAGCCCCCACTTCCACCAAATATTTTCCCAGACCATTGACGTAAATGGTAAAGAGGAGGGGGACCAGGATACAGCCTTGACGTACCCCTCTTTCTGACTTAAATCGGCTCGTGCACCTACCCTCCCTGGTGACCCTGACCACAGCAAACATCTCCTGATGAAGGGATGCCATAAAATGGACAAGTGTTGGATCGACCCCGAACTCAAGTAAAATTTGCCACAACTTAGACCTATTGACCAAGTCGAAGGCCGAGGAGAGGTCCATAAAGGCCAAAAATAAAGTCCCCTCCTTAGCCACCGTATACTTGGAAATCAAGAGGTGGAGATTCAAACATTGGTCCATGGTGCCTCTTTTTTCTCTAAAACCATACTGGATATTAGAGAGGCCCCCATTACACTCAATATTATGCCTTAGCCTGTGCAATAAGACTCTGCCCAGAATCTTAATTTCAGAGTCTAACAGGGAAATGGGTCTATAGCACCCTGGATCATCTCGCTGCCCCTTTTTAAAAATCGGCACAATAATTGAGGTAGCCCATGTGGAGGGGAGGGTATTACCATTGGCGGCACAAAAGACGTTAGTTAACACCTTTGACCAGAATTTCGGTAAGTAGGTGTAAAGATCTGCTGGCACACCATCAGGGCCAGGTGCTTTATTTCTGGAAGTCTTCAGGATTGCGTTCTCCACTTCCTCACAATTAAAGACAAGGGGAGCACACGCAAAAGCCACTGAAGAATTATGTTGTGTGTCAGTGGCTGAATTCCCGTAAACTTCTTGAAAATGGAGCACCCATTTAGAATCGCTAATTACACTATCCATAACAGTATTATCTGATTCAGAGAAAAAGGGGTGATTAATGATAGCCCAGAACTGGCTGCTATCACGCAGGACATCGATTGTAAGTAATTTTTCCCATGCGTCATTTTTAATATCATTTTTCCTACTATTAATGGTTAGCTTATACTCCTTCCTCAATTTGGCGATGAGGGCCTTGTCTCTCGGAATGAATAACAATGCTTTTTTTAAAGCCCTATGAGCTTTCGAACAGTTTGAATCAAACCATTTACAAGGTTTGTTGCCTTGCCGGTTCGATGTAATCATCAGGTCATTAGATATTTGAGCACATATTCCCTCGAAGGCCCCCATTATTTCTGATTTTGTGGCTTTTGGGTCCTGGCAAATAACTATGTTATTCTCAATTTTGGGGAATAGAGTTTCAGTAAAATTTTTCGGGACCACCTTTGCCCACTTAAGTCTTCTACCTTGATCCGTTGGTACTAGGGCAGTCACCCCACCCAGGGATCTAGACCTGTTGGCCATAAGTTCGCCACAGAGTAACTCATGCAACAGCGGGTTATGGTCACTATAAATAGAGATAATCACTTTATAGGTCACTGCCCTATGTAAAATACCAGGGGTCAAAAAAATATAATCAATAACCGAGCCGTGGTCATGCCCCTTATAGGTACATGTGCGTGTCCCCCCCTCGGTGTTAATTAATTCCAGTGTATTAAAGTTGGCCAACAACTCTTCAAGGGCCTCCCCTGATTTAGTATGCTCAAAATGAGGGGCCAATGAACCTGATGGTCCCTCAGGTTCACCAAAATGGCAAGAATCGCCACAAGGGTGAATATTAAAATCACCCATTAAAATAAGATCGAACTGAGTATGATTATTTAGACTGAAATTATACAGGAATTTTTCCAAAGAGACAATATGCTCATTCCCATATTCCCTTTCCCAGGAATTATAAAAGTTGATTAATAATAATTTGTGGGTGGTGGAAACTACCCATTCCACAATTAAAAAGTTAGGCGAGCCTGAGTCAATCATTTTTAATTGGCCTCGCAATTTTAAAGAAAAAAGGAAAATCAGGCCGCCTTTGGCTCTACCCGCTCTGCTAGGGGTTGATGGAATAACAAAGCTAGTGTAACCATCCAACCAGAAACTAGGGAAGGATCCCAAGACTCCTGAAAGGCAATAATGTCATGATTTGTGACAAAGTCTAACCAAGCTGTGTCTGTCCTTTTTGCTCTAATGCCAGATATGTTCCAGCTAATGAGTTTACAGACTGCTGGAACATCTGTTTTGAGGGCTCCATTGGAATCTGGTGGTGTTAATGCAGACCGTCAATCCAGTTCCTCTTTATCTGAAAGGGGAGAAAAACGATTGCTCGTGGCTAACCCCGGCCCTGTACGCGCTATATGCACAGGCCTCAAACGGGGTCTAGTAGTTACATTTTGGCCCCCCTTTACAGGATTTGGGCGACGACTCTTCCCTGGACATATGTCGCCTGGCACTGTATTCCGAGCCCTGCCCTCATTTTCTAAACTACGTGGAGCATAATGTTTTGGGGGGTAATAGGTGGTATGTGTCGGGGGGAGGGTAAAAGAATCCCAGAGGGACTGGTCTCATAGGGCCGAGGTCTACAATCACTGAACCATCCCAGAACAATCTATCAGCCATATCAGGAGCGTCAAAATTAACTATGACACAATCCCCATATATGTGCTTAGTGGAATTCCCGATCCAGCCCACCCGTCTTGCCATGATTATCCTGTCTGAGATGTTCAACCCGCCACTGAAAAATTCTGCACACCATTGTTTTGCCTTGTTTATTAGGTCAGTGGCATGTTCTGATTCTCCCAATCTAAGAGGGGGAACTCCTATAAATGTGGCAACTAGAAGCGCAGCCTCCGGTGGCAGATTTATAATCAGCTGACAGCCTTTTGCCCGGGAGCTAATGGAAGAGCATTTTGGCAGTAGAGATCTATCCAGTGGGCTTGGGATTGGTTGGATAAAATCCATGCCACTAGGCATTAAACAGGAATCCCGCATCCCAGGATTGTTTGGGACCATGTCACTATTGGTCGACGTGCGGCTAACCTGACTTGCTGAAACATTAACGCTATTACCTAAGGGATCCCCAGACACTATATAAGAATCCTGAGTCTGGGCGAGTTTGTTAGCCAAAGTTTCAATGAGGGCACATTTCTTCAATAAACTCGCTAAGCAAGTGTTCAATGTCTCCACAATGTCTTTGGCAATGCCCACCAACAGAGGTTCAATACGGTCAATAAACAGTTTCTCTAGGTGGTCACCCAAATCATCATTTGGCACGGGAACTGTTTTTTGGGCCCCAGCTACCTTCTTCCTCCTTTTTATGATCGTCCTGGGCTCAGTGATGGGCGCCTGAGCCTGCTGTGACAATGTTGGTGCAACAGTGTTGGGAGCGAGTGGGACAATAACCTCAGCCTCACTGATGTTGTGGTTCAAAACTACAACCTCAGGAACCAAGGGGACATGTTGTGCGTGGGTAATGCCTCTATTAGCCAAGGGAGCTTGTGAGGAGGGAAGTGCTATGCCAAGCTCCTGTTCCGCATTAGCAATTTCCTTTGACAGAGCCCCCACAGCAGAAGAAAGATACGATCTAATAGAGTCAGACTTTCTTGGTAGTTTCGTTTTTTTTCCTCCCTCCGCATTTGACACATGTTTCCGCTTACCCATTGTTAGATGTTAGGATCCGGGCCCAGCCCTGCCTCCTCCTGCCCCGGACGGCCACAGACGGCCTGCCCTCTGCCCGGGCTCAGCCCGGCCTCCTCCTGCCCCGGACGGCCACAGACGGCCCGCGCTCTGCCCGGGCTCAGCCCGGCGCCGCCCGCGCGTGTCCCACGATACGGAGGGAGCCGTTCGAATTTAGCGCCTCCAGGCGCGGAAGTGGTCATGGGTGGGGGTGGTAACGCTGCCGGGAATCCTGGGAAGCGTAGTTCTGCACTCGCTGTGTCGAGCAGAACAAGCGCAACCAGCAGCAGCAGCGTGAGGGAAAGCGTCTGCCTCTGTAGACTGTCCAGCAGCCGCTGGTCTCCCCAACACAGGTCCCCAGGTAGGGTCGCGGTAGGGTCGCTCCGTGTTTCCTGCCCGCAGCGATGTCTCCCGCTCCACCGAGGGAGCCGTTCGAATTTAGCGCCTCCAGGCGCGGAAGTGGTCGTGGGTGGGGGCGGTAACGCTGCCGGGAATCCTGGGAAGCGTAGTTCTGCACTCGCTGTGTCGAGCAGAACAAGCGCAACCAGCAGCAGCAGCATGAGGGAAAACGTCCGCCTCTGTAGACTGTCCAGCAGCCGCTGGTCTCACCAACACAGGTCCCCAGGTAGGGTCGCGGTAGGGTCGCTCCATGTTTCCTGCACGCAGCGATGTCTCCAGAAGATGATGTTTTTCTCCCAGGTCGTTTTGTACAGGACTTTGAGCACCTGCTCCTCCCACCAGCCCATATGCAAATTAGCATAGCTGGGGGCAAAGCAGGTGCCCATCGCCGTACCCTGTTGTTGCTTGTACATGTCGGCTCCAAAAAGGAAAACATTATTTGTGAGGCACAGTCTGCACATTTCCAAAAGCATCATTGAATGTTGATAAAACTGGATTGGTCTGGTTTTCAGATAGTGTGAAGTAGCTTTTAGACCATCAACATGTGCAATGCTGGCGTACAGGCTTGTTACATCCATCGTTGCTAGGATATATGTTTCTTTCCAATCAATCTCTGCAATCTTGCTTAAAAAGTGTCCTGTGTCCTGAATGTAAGCAGGAAGTGATTTGACACACGGTTGTAAAAAAGAATCTAAATATTTAGAAGTGGATTCAAATAAGCTACCTATAGCAGAGATTATTGGTCTCCCTGGTGGGATTTTTGGGTTTTTATGGACTTTAGGGATTAAATATAGTACGGGAGTGACCGGGTTATCAACCTTCAAAAACAGAAATTCTTTTTGAGACAAAAGGCCCATTCCACGCCATCTGGAGAGGTCTTTGTGATACTTTACTCTAACCTCATCCAGATTACTGGCAGGAACCTTAAGATAGCTGTTGGTGTCTCTTAATTGAGATTTCGCCTCCCTGTTATAAGCCTCCAAAGACCAGAGCACCAGGTTCCCACCCTTATCAGCCTGTCGAATTACAATGTCAGGTCTTTCTTTAATTTTGGTCATGACAGTGTGATATTTTCTTTCAAAGTCACTGCAGTTCTTAGGGAAATTAGTACTCGATTTTAAAGAAATAGCCTTGAAATCTTTGATCACATGGTCAGAAAAGAGGTCTATGGCATCTCTAGGAGTGTTGGGGATAAATGTCGATTTGGGCCTGAAGTTAGTATCTGCAGTGTCAAAGAGATTTAGACCTGTCAATTCCCCCATCAAAGAGCCATCATTACTATCATTACATGCACCTTCTCCCTCATTTTATAATTGGTGTAAAGTACACAGAGCTTCCAGGTCTCTAATTTGAAGATTATCAGATTCGTCAGTATTTATAAATTCTGAAGGACATTTTTTATTCTCAAAAATGTTTTTTAGTTTCAATTTTCTGATAAATCTAAAGAGATCTATTCTGCTTTCAGTGTAGTCAAAGTTGGTTCTTACACAAAATGTTGAGCCCAGTGCAAGAATCCTGGTTTCTTCTCCTGTGAGAATCAAATTGGTTAAATTAATAACAGTCAGAGGTTCCATACCTATTTGTGCTGATAGGAATCTTTCCTCCGTGTTCCTGACCTCAGTTCCATTGCCGTGGCGCCTGTTCTTCCGTTTCCTGGCGAATCTTTGTTTTTGGGTTTTCTTTGAAAATTCGGTCTCACACTTTTTGTCCTGTCCACTAATAAAAAACCAAATTCCTCAACAACTGTTGGTGCTGCGTCTTGGTTGTAGTTGGTTCCCTCTGTTCCCGATTCACTTTCCGAGCTGACCGCCAAGCTTACATCAGAGCTCTTATCCGTCAGTTCGTCTTGGTCATTGCCCATTGGTTTCTGATTCGATTGCGCTGCCGATGCTTTGGATAGCCTTTGTTTTCGTATGCTGTCAAATCTTCTTGCAAATGTACAGATTTGATTGATATATATATATACATCAACACAGAGCACCAGACTTGGTGAGCCGCACGTCTTGTGTGTGGATTTCTTTCCGCAAGGCAGCACTGTCTACATCAATCACTGCTTAGAACATTCATCTGCCCAATTCAAAGTCCTTACGCGTTTCGAGTGAAATGTCCAGCTAACTATAACATGTGTGAAACCTATGGTTTTTTAAGTGAATATATATATATATATATATATTACCTACTGGCAAGTTATAGTTAGAACCTAGTATCCATAGTATTTTTTGATTTGCTAATAACTTTGGCATCGTTAGACGAATGTATGTGAAATTATCCAAAAGAAAGGTCTATCCAGGTCAGCTCCTATCCTGAAAGTGTGGGAGTGATTTGTCAAGTGGGGGCTGAGAAAAAATGGGGGTCCCAAAAATTGTTTTTCCCCATGTTAATTTCCATAGGAAATGCTATTACAGGCTACAGCCCAAACTGCTGAACGGAATTACACCAAATTTGGCAAAAAGATAGAGCTTGGTTCAGAAAGCGACCTTTTTTTTTAAATGGTGTAAATCTGTTCAGTAATTCTATCCAAACCTAGGCACACATCAAAGTAATTCAACAGTATGTATATTAATACACAAACTGAAATATAATCGAAACAATGACCCATAATCATATAGGTGCGGTGTTGCTTTGTGTTTTATTAAGTTTTCATTGAGCCAAAACAGAAACCAGCCGACACGTGTTTCGTCGCATGTGGAAAATAATTCTGCGACTTCCTCAGGGCTGAATGGTGAAGTAATAATCTTTGTAATCGCACTGCCGGTGATAATTCTACCCTGGCTGGGCTAAGCAATTTCAGTGGTTGACATTCTCTTTAAAAACACCGCACTGCCGGGTAAGTTATTCTCCGGCTAGCCCAAACTAAGTCCTGGAATAATGGACTCAACTGGAAAGAAACTGCACTGCCGGTAAAGTTATTCCCTGGCTAGCCAAAATGAAGTCCTGGAGTGCTGGACTCGAATGTTAAGAAACCGTGGTACTTCTATGATGGAGGCGCCGTGAGGGAGATCAGTGTAAAACGGTGATCTATTCGGTGTAAGATCTGTAGCGTATGTGCTTAGAGCTCCTCGCGGCAATTCACTGTGTTCCGGGGAATAACTTTACCGGCAGTGCGGTTTCTTACCAGTTGAGTCCATTATTCCAGGACTTCGTTTGGGCGAGCCGGAGAAGAACTTAACCGGCAGCGCGGAGAATAACTGATGGGCTCCTGGGGGCGAATATAAATTAATGGAAGTGGACTGTTATTTTTTTAGAAAAGTTTGAAGTGTCTATCCTAACACGGTGCTCAGCACGGCCCCCTAGTGTGAACGCGCTGGGTGCGCAGCTCTCAGCGCGGCACCCGTGTAATTCACAGGTCTTTAAAAGACCATTTACCGGTAAATGAGGCTTTGTGGTGATTTCACCTCTTCTTAGAGCCCCTGCATCTCCACTCTGCCTATGACTGGAAGAATTATCCCCCCCCCCCCGAAGTTTTTATCAACCTTCCCCAAAATTTGGCCCCTGACTGGCGTACTCCAGCTCTGCCCACTCTGCTTTACGCTTACAGAATTCCGTAGATTCTATCCGCCGTATGTCAATGATCCAGCTGTGGGTCTGGGAATATCTTGCAGACAGGATTCTGGGCCTTTCCCGAGGCTTGGTTTGCAATCCTGACGCTCCGCCGGGGTGGCCACTGGTTGGCAGAAAATTAGACCCAAGCTCGTGCTCAGGGGTTAGGCTCTGCCAACATATGTACTTATCCAATTACTCCGCCAATCCCCAAGCACTTATAAATTCACTATACACTCTCCTTGCAGTACTCTAATCATCCAGTCTCTACCCATGTACTCATAAAATGCCCCAGACAAAGTTACATAACTGAGGTCTTCCCCACTGCCAGAGGTAACATGGTTGCGTGCGCAGTCAACAGCACAATGTAATGTGGTAGGGACCAGAGCCCTCATGCATACATAATGAACACACAGACACAGTTAGATAGATAGTGAAACTGGCTACGGGCAAGTGCACTCGGACCCTTTTTATTACCAGGGTCACATGTACAGTGATGTCTGTGCTAGATGCGTGTGGGGTGAGTGTAAGCCAGCCCTCAGAGAATGGTTGGTGCTGGCAACAACTACAACAGTGATAATCGGATCACATACAGGGATTCAATCATAAAGGGTCCATGACTTGTGGTGCACTAAAAAAGGGGTACCAGATCTTAAATCACACAGAAAAGATTGTATCGTAAAGGGTCCATGACTTGTGGTGCACTGAGGTAGGGGCACCAGAGATGAGCGTGCTGATGTGAAGAAATTGTTAATGCCCCTTTGGGATATTCCTGCTGCATGAGGTAACATTGTTGCGTCCGGTGTCTACAGCACGAAAGTCAATCATAAAGGGTCCATGTGTTGTGATGCACAGAGTTAGTGATACCTGAAGAGCTCAGCTTGTGCGCAGCTAGCGACGATGGTGTGTCCTTGCAGGACAGGATTGGATTGGAAATGTGTGAGACCTGCTGACCACAGTGTAGATCGGACGCAGCGGTCAACAAGGGCCTACAACCACGTGGTGTTGACTTGTGGTGCACTGAGTTAGTGGCAACAGTGGCGGTCAGCGTGTGTGCAGCCAGCGATGATGCGTGGTCCGGGCGGGCCGCACTGGTAGCAATGTCTTTTGCCTAATTAATTCTGCCTTAATAAGGCTACATGGCGATGACTGGTAGCAATGTCTTTTGCCTAAAGAATTCTGCCTTAATAAGGCTACGTGGCAATGACTTGTGGTGCACTGATTAATGGCTCCTGAAGCACTCAGCGTGTGCGCAGCCTGCGATGATGCGTGGTCCGGGTGGGCCGCACTGGAAGCAATGTCTCTTGTCTACTGGACTGCGTCACCTGCAATCGCGACTCGATCTGAATTGTGTGCCCTGCTGTCCACAGTGTACATCAAAGGCAGTAGTCTGTACAGACATAACTCTGCGGTGCTGTGCTGCTGGGTTCGCAGGGGGCCTGTGTCGAGGAGGCCGGCGGTCACGGCAGCGGCCTTGTGGCAGGGTGAGGGCCGCCGCTCTGGCCGTTGGCCTTCCCAAATGTGAACCACGCCCAGCGCACCGGCCTATTTATTCAAACTTCTATGCTGGAGTGGCGTACGTTGGACCAGACCACTCCGCTTCCGGTTCTGCTGACAGGGGACGACGACACAGCTACATGACCAAGATCTTCCCCACTGCCTGAGGTAACATGGTTGCATCCACTGTCCACAACAGTACAAGCACCAGCAGTATATGTACACATGGGGAGGTCTGTGTTCTGCATAGTGAGGTCTATCCAGCACATTACCGCTACACTTGGCATTGTCTGCATTGTTATTGATGAGTGACTTGCCTCCTTCACACATACTTGGTTCCCACATCTCCCAATATTCAGCTATTGTGTGGCTGAGGAGCCATGCTGTTTTGGGAAGGTCCGCTGTTCTGTTCTGCGCTGCCTCGGTGGTAGTGGGGGGGGGGGTGGTCCAAGGGGGAGATCCTAGGGGTGGTGGCAGTGGGTGATGTGGCCTTCTTGGGTGTCGGAGCTGCATGGTCAGGAGCTCTATGACATGTGTTGGTCTTCAGATGTGGTTCTGGGCTGGGCTCCCTTTCATACTGTAGGTAGTCATCCTGCTTTACACCAGTGAAAGGCAGATGTTAAATTCCTACTGCTAACACGGCTTATCGCCTGTTTTTGGATCGAATTGCAGATTTCGCTGGTTGTTGAAAATATCGGGAAGTGTTATTTTCATGGGTTATTTTTGCACTGGAATGCCTATTCTGCATATCATTAGCGTTAGTTGTCGCTCTCATTGGTGGCATTGTTTTTTTGAGGAAGCTATCGCTGGAAAACTGGCGATATCAGCAGTTTTCACCAGGTTGAGAATGGGATGATAATTCTTTTGCTGCAGTAAAGTGCGATAAGTTCTTGAGAATGCACCCATCATTTTTTTTTATTTTTTCGTCCGGATTCGTGCACCCAGCCACTTTAAAAAAAAAAAAGGAATACTTTTTGGGCCCTGGGGCTTTTTGTGGGATCCAGCAGGCCTAGGGGGTCAGGGTGTTTGTACCAGCCCACTTTTCTTGTTTTTTCATCTTTTTTCTTGTGATTCGTATGTAGCTACAACAAAGTCCTAATAAACACAAGGGCTTGTTTTAGAGTCACCCTATAACCCAACAGTTGGGACTTATCGCCGAGTTATTAGCAGTTTAGGGCAGCAAAAGTGACAAAAGAATTAACGCCCCATTCTCAAGTTGGTGCACACTGCCACATTGCCCACAGGCTGACCGTACCAACACAGCGGACAATCAACATTATTACGCAGACAAAGCTGCTGGCTGTGCTGCACCTGTTGGCCTCTGGTATCTTCCAACTAACAACTGCGAGAGTCGGAGGAGTCTTACAGCCAGCCCTATTAAACTTCCTCACACGTCTTGGATGCATGTCTACAAAAGCAACTTAGGGCCCCTGCATCTGCACCACCCACTCTTCCCAATTCGTACTATTCCTGCACAACCAACCCCAACCCGAGCCATTGCTTGATGCATCTGTGCTCCAGATCCAAGATTGTAGTCACTGAAATGGGGGTACGCCAGGTCATGAAGTCTAGTAGTCAACAGTAGTGGAAAAACAGTACTTTATTAGAAAAACATAAATTAACAACACAAAAACATCAAACAACGAGTGACATTGCTAATGGGGAACATCAACTTGTGGATCAAAATAACTGTAGATCGTCCTGGAAATCCCAAAAGTCTTTATTCAGAAACCAGTTGGATAAACGAAGATAATGGTCAAGCGTTAGTATGGTCACAAACGTAATATGGTACAATGTATTGCACTTGGACAAACCGGAATGCTTACAGGTATGATCAATCCTGCACAAAATGACCGTAACAGAAGTTTGTGTGGTTGTAACGTTCCTTTTCTTTCCTACTAAGGATAATAATAATAATTATTATTCCTCATTATGCAGGATTTATCACACCTGTAAGCATCAGACTTCGTTTCAGCTTGATACACATGCATGTTCACTTCACCTAAACTGAACAGAAACTAAACAGAAAGAACTGGAGACCAAGCAAGGGAACCATGCCATAACAGCCTTCCTGCACGTGTTGGGGGCAACTGACTGCACACATTTACTATTTGTGCCCCCTGCCGACACTGCACCCAATCACCGCAACAGAAACCACACGCAGTCCAACAATGTGCAGGCAAAACTGGACATCTGGGGCCTGTACACTAATGTCGTCGCAAACTTCTCAGGCAGTGTGCATGATTTTTACATCTTTCGCAAGCATCCCAGCCCTGGTCCCCAGACCATTCCGCCCCCCAGTGATGACTGCCCTACCCTACGCACCCAGACCACAATGCTCACCTGCCGCCACCGGCGTGTCTCCAAGAGGGCTCACCACGTGCTGGAGCAACCTCCTCAGCCGTGGCTGGATTCTGCAGCACAGGCCCCCAGCGCATCCTGCTGCACCGTGCCGAGGAGTCATGTCGGTACAGCCAGCTGTCTTTGGTGTACACGCGGTCCAGCCAAGCTCACAATTCAAATCGGATCTTGATTGCCAGGATAGCGTGTCGAGGCCATGCATCATCGCAGGCTGCACACCCACTCAGCTCTGGTGGCACTAACTCAGTGCAGCTCAAATCATCGCCACGTGGTGGGGGCCCGTGCCAACCAAAATGCCTCGACTGCCACCAACTCTGTGCACCTGAAGTCATCATCACGTTGCCGGAGGCCAGTGTCCGGCAAAGTGCTTCGGCTGCCACCATCTCTGTGCACCTCAACTCATCGCGACGTTGCGGGAAGCCCTTGTCGATCAAAGTGCCTCGGCTGCCCCCAACATAATAAGCGCACGGATACACCCAGATTGAGAGTGGAAATGGCATCGAGCATGTGAGCCCGGCCCTTTTTATTGGCAGGGTCACATGTCCTGTGATGACTGCGCTGCATGGGTGTGGTGTGGGTGCAAAGCAGCCACGAGGGAGTGGCTGTGGCATGCTGACAACTAGACCTATGATCAGCAGATTACTACAGGTAAGACCTGGGACATGTAGCGTTGTAGTTCCCTCCCTGTAAGTGTACGTGGAGTGGGCTGGCTGAAACACACATCCTTCACGACTTTACCAACATGGCGGTTTGAATCCGAACACCCAGGGAGATAGGTACACGATGGGTGCACATTATATTATTTTAATAACAAACAAAAAAACAACAACTATTTTTGGGATATTAAAGTTACAAAATATCACAATTGTTTTTCTAAATTACTGAAAAAACCATAGCTTTAATGAACATTATAATTCTAAATTAGCATTTAAAAAACCTTTGAAATTCACTGAAAAAAACATAGGTTTCAGGCATGTTATAGTTAGAAATTAGCATTTAAAACCCCTTAGAAATTCAGTGAAAAAAACACACGTTTCAGGGACGTTATAGTTAGTTGGACATTTCACTCCTACAAAACCAGAGAAATTGCCCCGTTTTAGTTAGTTCAGCTAGCTATAACTCGCCCCCCACAATGCACTGCTGATTACATTACATATCACATCATTCATGACATGGTCAGTGACATCACTGAGGACATCACTGTTGACATCTCAAATAACATCACTGATGACATCATCCACGTGAAAATCTGATCCACCTCCTCACACTCTGATATAACCTTTGATACACCCACTGTAAAATACAGACTACCATTTTCGAAACCATCGAGAAACCATTCCTAGTTACTACATACGCACTTACTGATTCCTAGGTCTCCAAACATATCCACTCATTCACCCATACAATCACTCATACATGCAGTCGCTCATCAATAGAACACTATCATATGCGCTCATAAACCTATAGAGACACTCACACACCACCACTCATCCAGAGTTACTCTCACACCTAGTCAGTCATGCAAAGAATCAATCACACTTTCATTTACTGATCTATACAGTTATACACACACCACATCACTTATTCAAACAGAAACAATGCATACTTACTCTCTTGTACAATCACTGATACAAGTACACACTCATCCATATGGCCACTCTCACAATCACTGACTCTCACATATAGTCATTGATATACTTCAAATTTCACATACACTGCCTTTTATATATGTAGTTACTTGGACACACCCATACACACACTTACCCACCCATACTTCTGTTTCCACATGCACTCTTGAACCCATACACACAGTGAATCAAACACTCAAACATCTATGCACAGACTCACACACCTCCCACCCACCCACACATACACCCAGGCACCCATACAAATACTCAGGCACTGATGACATCATCCAGTGAATTTGTTTTTCTTTAAAATGTATTTATGTGTTATATAAATACCAAGCTGTATTGAAGAATGAGTGGATGTATAAGTGTCTGGATGGAGCATTTAGTAGGTGTGTGACTCACTGTTTAAGTGAGTGATTAAATGTGTCTTACTGAATACATGGGTTAGTGACTAAACTGTGTGAATGTCTGTATCAGTCTGTCTGTTATTGTATAACCTGCTGCATCAGTTGGTTAGTAGCTCCACGGGTGTCTATATGGGTTATTGATTAGTTGCCTGAGTAATTGTATGGGAGATTGAGTGTGTGTTTGGTTGGGTGGGGGTGCATGACTCTGTGCATAGATGTGTGAGTGGTTGATTGACTGTATATATGACTTTAGGAGTGCATGTGCAAACAGTTGTATGGGTGAGTTACTGTGTGTATGGATGTGTTGGTGAGTGAATGGATGTTTCAGTGGTAGATGTCCAAGTAAGTACAAAAGTAAAAGGCAGAGTATATAAATGACTATATGTGACAGTCAGTGATCGTGAGAGTGGCTGTGTGGATGAGTGTATACAAGTATTAGTGATTATATAAGAGAGTAAGTATGCGTTACTATCTGTATGAATAAATGAGGTGGTGTGTGTATAACTGTGTAGGTGAGTAAATGGAATTGTGATTGATTCTGTGTATGACTGACATGGATGAGTGCATGACTGACTAGTGCCGGTGTGTGAGTGTCTGTATAGATGTATGAGTGCATATGATAGTGTTGAATTGATCAATGATTAAATGTATGAATGGTTGTATGGGTGAATTAGTGCATGTGTCTGTAGACCTAGGAATCAGTGAGTGTGTTTATAGTAACTGGTATTGGTGTGTCGATGGTTTTGAAAATGGTAGTCTGTATTTTACAGGGGGTGTATCAAAGGTTATATTAGGGTATGAGGAGGTGCATCAGATTGTCACATGGATGATGTCATCAGTGATGTCATCAGTGATGTCATTTGAGATGTCATCAGTGATGTGATCAATGATGTCACTGACCATGTCATGAATGATGTAATATGTGAAGTCATCAGCAGTGCATTGCGGGGGAGCTAGTTATAGTTAGCTCAACTAACTATAACGGCGGAATTTCTATGGTTTTTTATGAGTGATATGTCCCTGAAACCTATGGTTTTTTCAGTGAATTTCAAAAGTTTTTTAAATGCTAATTTGTAACTATAACGTCCCTGAAACTTATGGTTTTTTCAGTGAATTTCAAAGGTTTTTAAATGCTAATTTCTAACTATATCCTCACTGAAAGCTACTATTAATAATAATAGCGGATACTTGTGTAAGTAACTAGTCTATTCCATCAGTACAGAACTAGTAACTGGAATAATTACTGTGCTGCATACAGAGTGCATGATGAATTTATAAGTGGTTACGTATTGGCTGAATGGGTGATTGGAGAGGTGCATCGGACTTACACTGCATGGGTAATAACTTTGTATTTAGAGGAGTGTATTAATAGTATATATGAGGTTAGAGATCTGCATCGATAGTGTACAGAATATTGTAGCTGTATTTGTATTAGTAATTAGGCAATTCCATAAGTACGTGAATAGTAACTAGATAATTATAGTGCTGTAAAGAGAGTGCATAGTATATTTATAAGTGCTTGGGTATTAGTAGACAGATCGCATTAGTATATAGCACTGGCTGGGTCACTGGAGATGGGTATGGGGAATGACAGTGTCTTTGATAGACTGCAAGGGTAGTATCTGGGTGAACCAGACGTCTTTCTGGTTACGGAGACCTGGCTTAACCTCGACTCCACTCCGGACATATTAGCGTCGCTACCTCAGGACTATTACATACCACATGCAAACCGGCTCCCAGGTAAAACAGGTGGTGGAGTAGCCGCCATCATTCATAAGACCATAAATTTACTATCATCACCCCTCTCAGTCTTCCAGCGGTAGAGAATTTGGCCATTAAATTGGACTCCAATTCTGGACCCCTCATCTGTGTTATTGTCTACAGGTCCCCACTACACATGCCCTCATTTCCTCATTCTCTGAGTGAACAAATGGCTAATCTGGCCACGAACTATTCTAACATACTACTCATCGGCGATATGAACTATTGGTTTAACGATGCCCTCAGTGGGCCGCATGCCGCAGAACTATCTGACTTACTCTCCAACCTTAACTTTACACAGCACCTATCCTTGTCCACCCATATCAAAGGGCACACACTGGACCAAATCTGGTCGACCAATCTAACTTTGTCGGTACCTACAATCTTACCATGCATATGATCAGATCATCATTTAATAATATTCACAGCAACGATCCCCCTCAACATCAAGACCCCCACGGCTGAGGGTGGCATGATAATAAAGTGGAGGGCTGTCAATAAACAGGAATTCATCGACCCCTTTGCCAGCTCAGTACCCACCCCCGACCCGATATTAACTCCACGGAAAAGAACATCTCTACCTGGCTACTTGTGGCGTGCAACACACTTGCCCCGCTTACAAAACTCAATCGTGCGTGCCAAGCCGATGCTCAGAAATGGTTCTCTGTGGAGCTAAGATAGCAAAAACTAGCGCTCCACCAAAAAGAAAGGAGGTGGAGATTAAGATACTCCCTCGAAGAAAAAGTCCAGTACTCTAAGATATAAAAACACTATAACAGCAGCCAAGGCCGCCTACTTCTCTGCCAGAATCCTGAGTTCCCACAATAGATCGAAGGAAATCTTCACGATAGTCAACGATCTTTGTAATGCTGAGAGAATTCTCCCCAAACAGACCCCCACCCAAGACCTATGCAATTCCCATAATGACTATTTCTTGGGATAATATTTACAGCATTAAAGCCAGCATTTCCAATTCCAGACACATGGAGCCTCCCAACAGTATGATAACCTATACAGTCACCATGGACCACTTTCCTGCCATTTGCTCACAGACATTCTTAGACTTACTGACCTGAGTCAAATCAGGCTCCCCTAGAGACTGCTGCCCCCTCACATTCTTAAGGACATCTTCTCTACCCTGCCACATACCGTGCTGCCCTTCTTAAATGAGTCTCTCTCGCAGGGCATCGTCCCTAACGCATTTAAGAATGCAATAGTGGTCCCTCTCCTAAAGAAACCAGGAGCCGACCCCCTGAATCCATCAAACTATCGCCCCATCTCCCTGCTCCCTTTCTTGGCCAAGATATTGGAGGCCCATGTTGCCAGATGTTTATCCAACTTCATTGAACATTCTGAACACCAAGATCCTCACCAAGCAGGCTTCCGGCCCGCCCACTCCACTGAGACTGTAATCCTCACGGTTCTAGACGCCTTACGAGCAAATGCGGACAAGGGTACCCCTCAGGCCTTGGTGCTCCTGGATCTGTCGGCCGCTTTTGACACGGTCGACCATAACATTTTGATGGGCCGTGTCAGACATGCCGGCATTCAGGGCTCAGCTTTCAACTGGATCAAGTCTTTCCTTGAGTCTTTCCTCGAGGGCCGCACCCAGGCAGTTTGCCTTGCCCCTTTCACTGCCCCCAAGATCGCTACCACGTGTGGGATCCCACAAGGATCATCACTGTCCCCCCACCTGTTTAATCTTTATCTTCTGCCCTTGATTCACTCTCTAAGGAACAGGAAGGTAACCACATTCAACTACGCTGACTCAATCCGGGAATTCCAAGACACCATGCTCCATATCCAGATTTGGATGGACCTCAACCATCTTAAACTTAATCTGAGCAAGACCAAACTTGTCCTGCCCGGGAAAGGCCAGATCTTCTGGGGACCACACTATTGGCCGTCTGAACTGGGACCTCCCCCCATCCCGTCCCCCTCTGTAAAAAGCCTAGGAGTCACCATAAATGGCGATCTCTCACTTAGAGGACAAGTGGGGGCAGTGGTTTCCACATGCTTCTTCCAGCTACTCAAAATCAGAAAGATTGCCCACATGCTTACCCACACCGCTCTCATACAGGTAGTGATCACCTTGGTACTTTCTCATCTCGACTTCTCTAATTCTATTTACCTCGGCCTTCCACTGTTCTTACTCAAACGTCACCAGCTGGTGCAAAACCAAGCTGCGAGATTAATCCACAAACAACCAAGATGGCAATCTGACAGACCTTTATTAGCAAAACTTCACCTGCTCCCAATCGCCCAACAAGCAGCTTTTAAGACTGGGTGCCTAATTTTAAAGGCCCTTTATTGTAGGAGCCCTAAATTCATCAGCTGCATGATATCGAGGCATGTTCCCCCCGCAACCTGCGCTCAGCAAACCTCCAGCTGCTAACTACCCCTACCTTCAAGCTCAAATGCCAGGGAGGGTATAGGTTCTCCTATCTGGCCCCTAAATTCTGGAACTCCCTGACACTAGCGATTCAATCCTGCAACAACCTCTTGGGGTTCAGAAAAATGCTCAAGACATGGTTGTTTGAGCAGGCTCATGCGTAATCCATCTCTGCCTTGACACTGCCCAAAGTTAAGCGCCAAGAAACCTCTTGGTGTACGTGCACTATAGAAATCTTTATTAACATAACATAGCATAACAAATAATCTTACCTGTTTTCAAGTAGATATCAAATTAATAGTACATTATATGCACTTCTTTTTTAATGCAAATTTAAAATATGTTAAACTTTAGTAATAAGGTCTGTAAAAGAGAAGAGAAACATTATGTGAATACATATAATTTTATAGCAACAGAACATAAGTATACAATTACATCACATATTCAATTTGCCTTTTTTTGCTGTCTTCAGATTCTATTGAATTTCACCATACACAGTGATTTCAATCTTGATCATCAGATGACAGGCGGGAAAAAAATACAATCAATAAGATTGTTAAAAAAAAGCATATTTCTCTTCAAAATATCTACAACAAACGCAGCTTGGTATTTACATTTTCACAAATAAACATCCTTAATAACATAGTATATAATACTAAGATCAAATATATGACCACCTTCTTTCGAACACAATTTTATAAATGCAATATGAAAGAACAGAATCAATAATTAAATCCATAATTACCAACATCTTCCCAACTGGCCAAATGATGTTTCTGAAAATATTTCCATTAAGTATATCGAAAATACATTTTTGAATTCATATACACACCTTCCCAATAGGCCGAATGATGTTTCTGAAAATATTTGCAATGAGGATATCCAAGATAGACTTCTAAAATCATATTTACATGCTTCCAATAGGGTGAATGATGTATCTAAAATCATTTGTAGTGGAAATATCCAAAATATAGTCAGTAATTCATGTTGATATCTACTCAGAATTTTGGCATCAAAAATATTAAATATGAATTTGGTAATTCATTAGGCAACCGAAATGTATACTCTAAATGTGCATCATTACATAGTGTCCATCCTTTATTGCATATTAAATATACAGTATAGTGTCCAGATGTTGAAGTAGTTCCATCGTGGAAAACAATAGCCACTGTTTTAAAAGTTCTTCCTGAAATTGAAACTTGACATGCCACAAAATTTTAGATTTTGGTTTCCAATTTTGTCCCATCTCCTCTACAACGCTCCAGCATTAAAATTGATATATTGTCCACATCATTCTATAAATAATGTTGATAACATTTCTGATTTGCACTGAGTACATTCCATACGTTGATTAGCTGATTTTACTAAATCATTGAAAGACACTGTTTTCAAATCTGGCATTGTCAAATATATGAATCGTTCAGTGTCTATTTTAGTAGTAGATGAAAATGAACAGCTGTCACATGTATGAACCCATCTGTAACGTAGTCCAAACAGATTTTCAATTTGTATACCTTCATCTTCTAATATTGCAAGCATAAACATAAGAAATTCCTGAGCATCTTGCTATACATTCTGTGTAAATTGTGAAGATCCAGAACATATATCCAGAAGGTTCCGCACATCAGAAGCAGATTGGACTTTCGTTTTATCAGTTTTCAACTTCATAAAAATATAATGTAACAAAGAACAAAATCTTTTTTCTCGATTTTCCATAATTGCATGCTGTAGATTTTCTAAAAAAAAACACGTTGATGATTGCATTAGCATAGCAGTTGATACCTGAACTATTTTCAAACTGATATCCTACAATATTAGCAACCTTGTTCCCTTCTATCTTCTTTCCAAACTCATCAATCTTTTCAATTCTTTTTGTCTTGCAACCTCAGTAAAATCTTTATCATATTTTCATTTTGGACGTATTAAACGTTTTTCATAAATAGGAGATTCACCTAAGCTAGGAGCATAAAGTCTTCTTAACCTATTGTACTCTTTTACACAATTTACATCTGCACTAATCTTTTCTTCATCAAAATCAATCAAATACAATCCGGATAAGGTTCTTACTCGAGATAATGCAACATATGCCATGCCCTCCTTAAACACAGAACTTCCAATATTTACCAAAGCACTGTCTACACTTAAACCTTGAGATTTATGAATAGCCACTGCATATGCTAAACAAACAGGAAACTGTTTTCTACGAACATACAAATCTTTTACAAGCAAGAAACTAACAGAACAGCGCCCAATCTGTTTCACCTCTTCAATCTGATCAAATTTAATCTTCAAAAATTCAATTCCATCTCTATTTGCATAACTAACAAAGTCAACAACTTTCCCCATTGCTCCATTTACTAATCCTTTCTCAACACCTAAATTACGCCGTAATATTACCCGGCAGTTTAGACATATATATAAGGTCTTTTCCAAACCAGCAGTCTTAGATATCGATTTTTCCAAAGAGTCTAATTTTAACTGCAATTTCTCTGACAAAACAATAGTTACTCCTTCATGTTCTATTTTATCAATAGCTAATTATCGGTTCATTCTCCAGTTTCAAGAGTTCTTCATTGAATGTAGAGCATTCTTTCAGTGTTGGCATAAGGCAAATGATAGATTTATTTTCTTCAATTCTTCGTTAGATTGTTTCAGCTGTAATATTTTCTTTTGGAAACAAGTTTCTTAGTAGCCGACTTTCTAAAGCATTTTTTCCATCCTTTGTTAAGGCACCAATTCTAATTTTTGAAGGATGTTCCCATAATCTTCATAATTTGCTTGTTGCATGTTCTTGATCAGTTCCTTATATTCAAAACAAGTCCAAATGTTCTCATTTCCAATACTTCCCAATGATGTTTTGGTGTCTTCATGAAGAGGGGTCTTAAAAACTGGTTGACCTTTCACAGGTGTGAGTTGTAGTAGATCCCCAAATACAATTACATGTTTTCCTCCAAATAAAACATCATAATTTGGTTTTAAAATCTGCTGCATCCTCAAATGTACAAACGCAAGCATTAAGTTTGAGACCATGCTTACTTCATCGATTACCAGAAGTTTCATTTTCTTCCATACTCTAGAAACTTCAAAACAAGCTTCACCAGATAGCTTGTGGTATTCAAACTTATTTTCATGTTCTACTGGTAACATAAGTAGACAATGTAATGTAATCCCTTTAATGTTGTGTGCTGCTAACCCAGTTGGAGCAGTTACAACACCAGATAAATGTGAATCCTTTGTTTTCTGTAGATAACTTGACAAACATTTAGTCAAGAAACTTTTCCCCGTTCCAGCTTGTCCACTGATGTACATAAGAATAGGTCTAAATGATGTACAGTGACAATCATTCTTTTCATGCAGTAATCCATGTTGTATCTGTTGTGTAACTTGGTGATATTTTTCTTTCTGTTCAGTATTCAAACGTTCCTCCACATTTTCCAAATCAATATTCTCCTGTTGTGCTTGCTGCTTCACCGTTTCCACTTCACTCATTGCTATTGCCGCTTCATTTTCAAGTATGGCTTCTCCTAGTGGATCTTGACTTTGTGGAGCAGAACTCTGACTATCTTGAGATCTATCTCTAGCAATTTCAGCTGCAATAGTTCTTTCTTGATCAATCTCTTCATTCAACATTTGTAGAAAATTTGGAAAAATTGTACATTCAATGCTATCTTTAGATGCATTGAAAGAATCTTCATAGCAGTCAAAATCTCCAAGTAATTCCATTTCAGTCCGCCAAGGTTTGAAGAGTTGCAGAAGAGCTAAATAGAAAAACTCTCTTTTATCTGGAGTATCACAACTTAATTACCTGTGATTAATCAAATTTCATTTGTTATGCTTTACCAAACATCCTTCAGATCCAATTACAGCGTATTTTCCTTCATTTTTTTTTAAACTATAATGTTGTAGTATTTCATGTAGACATCTGTTTTCCAGGTATGGACTTCTATTTGGATAGTATGTATCCAACATATTTGATTTCTGAATATCTGTACTTTCAGGTTCATTCAGAGCCAAGTATTCAATTTCTTGTACAGATTTCAAAACTCGATTTCATGCTGCAGCAAGGCCTAGACTTATCCAGATGATTCCTCTTGACTTTGAATATAAACTTGCAGATGTCAATCGATCCAAACATTCATAGGATCCAATTTCTCGATGTGAAAGCATCTTCAAGGTGAAGCTGTACAAATTTTTTCTAAGTGTCTTCTCCTGTGAAATTTCCTCCCAAATTTCTTTCAATTCTGTCTTCTCAGATTTCATAATATATGACGTGACATAGCAAGCAACAGCAATTGAGTTATCTGCCACATATTGTATGTCCATATTTGCATTCCACATCTTTAAAATCACTGGATTGTAATCATTGATGTATTTCGATTCTTCTGTTCTTTTTCTATTATAAGTATTTTTGGGTGATTTTCGAGTGATAGTATGCCTCACTGCAGACATAAAACTGTTCACTCTTCCTTTGGAAATTACTGGACGTGGAAAACCAAATTGCCATTTTGTGTAAAATGTTTCCTTTGACTTGTATTTCCGTCGACAATATTTTCCACAACGATGACTTTGAAATCGTAAAACTTGCTGTCTGAAGATATTTTCTCCTCCTGTTTTCGGAATCGCACAGGTAACATAATCTTCAATAAAAGATAAAACAGTCTCATCCTAATCAGTTCCAAATTTGGGTGCATCCTTGACCCATAAAAGCATATGTATATGAGGAGCACCTCTAGCTTGGTATTCATTTCTCCAAAAGAAATCAGTAACTTCACCGATAGGTAGATTTTTTTTATTACAGATGAAAGACATCATAGCTTCAAATCTATGATTGAAATATCTGCAGACATTTACAGGATCTAGGGAACACAGTTCTCCAGGTGTCTTCAATTCAATATTTTCTATACTTGAATTTACTTCTCATAGAAAATCCAGTAAATCATCCCATGCGTACTCAGCACAGCTAAGTGTAACAAACCACATAGGGGTTCCTAAGTTCCGTAACATAGATTTCAGTTCCCCATGATGTCAATACCAATATTCATTAGTACCACGTTGACATGCTATCAAATTAATTAACTGTGATTCTAAATGTTCATCTCTTTCTTCAACTTTGTCCATAAATTGCTTTGCAGAAACATGTGAAAGATGCGTTCCAGTTTTTAATATATGGTTCACTGCATATGAAAGTGCAGACAGATCACTCTCAAATAAAAGATGAAACAAATATGGAATACACTGACAAAATCTTGGTTCTTCTGAGTAGAGTCGTAAAGTACGATATTCTGAAGCTGGAATCTGAACTGGTCGTTCATCATATCGTCCACCTTTTCCAGTAGGGAACAGCTGTGGAAAACAACGAGCTTCCAAACTTTTTTCCCACACACTCATGGGAGTTCCTCTTGCTTTTTTCATCTGGAACAATTCAATAGTATCTCCGATCAGTTCTTTTGAATGTAGAGGGTGAATAGAATAATGTTCATAAATTTCTTCTTTTCTTGAGTTCTCCACTTTTTCTATTTGTCCACTTGAAATATCTGTTTCATCTTCTAAAGTCATTTCTTCTTCTTCTACATTTACACTTTTATAGTAAATATTGTTTTGCACCAGATATAATGTAGCCTTTTGGACTTTCCTCACATGGACTAACTCTTGCCATATTTTTCGACTCTTGGTGGGTACACTATTAACAAGAATGACTAAAGGTTCAGTTTCCTCTCTTTCTACACCAACAGTTTCAACATGTTTCTTAAAATCTAAAGGTAAATACACAACTCTTCCTTTTAAACCTCTTTGTAGATCTGTTGAAGGCAGCTTACCTGTTTTAGGCTCCATACAAATTATAGCCTGAAAAGGGTGCACAGATTGAATAAGGATGGCCTCATTATATGTATTTAAATCTTTAAGTTCAGGCGGTATAGCTGCTAATTCTAAGTCATTATGGAGAGCTCTAGCTGACATTTTGTTTTCTTCTAATTTATTGTAACAATATTTACAAATACATTATACAATACCTAAGTCAAACCGATCTTTCACAAACAGATAAGCAGCAAATTCTTTCCATTTATCATTGTTTTCGTTTTCAGTTTTTAAAAACACATCTACATTCCTAGTTTGAATTTTATTATGAGTACGTCGACAACAAATACAAACATAGTTGGGATTTTCACCAGACACTACTTTAAACTTTGTTATTTCTTTTTCAAACTTCACATCGGAACTATCTTCCATCTCTTCTTCAACACCTACACTTATCAAACTCTCATTTTCTCTACACTCCTCTTGACCAGCAAAGAAACGTAACTCTATATCATCACAAACTTTTTTTACATCCAACACTGAACCATGCAAAGGAGCTGTATTAATTTCATTTAGACATAAAGCAGGACTTTTCACATAGTATAATCTTCTAACTAACTTACGCATTTGGGAATGATGTACTGCTAACATTCTCAAATGATGAAAACGACTTTGACACACTTTCCTAGAAAGACACGCCAGAGAATGACCTTGCAACCCTGTATTTTTTCTCATTTTCCTTTTGTTTCATTGTCCTTGTTGTATCTGTCTGTTTTTTATTTTTTAAATTAGAAACAGTTTTCGCAAGTTTTTTTAAAATATCTTTACTTCTCTTACCAGAACACTTTTTCTTTAAAGATCCATGTTGTAATTGATCTAATTCCTCTTTTCCTTTTTGTTTTAAATAATCCTCTTTTCTGTGTTTTCTTTTTCTTTGCTCTTTTCTTGTCATTTTTACTCTTTCTTAAAAAATATGCAAAATAGCTGTAAATAAGAAAAGTTTTGAAAACTATTTAATATAATTAAAATAATTATATCCAAATATTAACATATATAACTATAAAAATACATACAAAGAAACTAGATCAATGATTTCAGCAATGGAACAGTGCTAGCTCCATAATTGTAGTAGTGTATGAGCAGTGTGAAAGATACTAGAGCACAGCATTAATAGTACACATCTAATTATGGAACTGCATGGTAACAACCCCTATCATTCCATGAATACATGGGTAGTGACTAAAAGATTATAATACTACAAGGAGAGTGCCTGACTGCATTTATAAGTGCTTAGATATTGGCGGAGTAATAGGATAAGTAGATAGTGCTGCATGGGTGATTGGAGAAGTCTATAGGACTGACAGGAGGATTCCTAAACTGCATAGGTACTAACTGGATATTTAGAGAAGTGTACCAATAGTATGTAGCTGGTTAAAGGTCTGCATGGATAGTGCACAGAATATTATAGTTCTACTTGTATTAGTGGCTAGGCCATTCCATAAGTACATGACTAGTAACTGCAATGATTACAGTGCTGCAAAAAGAGTGCATAGTGAATTTAAAAGTGCTTATTTATTCACAAAGTGATAGGATAAATAGATTGTGCTGGATGGTTGATTGGAGAAGAGCATGGGATTGACATTTGAATTCCTACCCTGCATATGTATTAACTGTTTATTTATAGCAGTGTACCAATAGTATGTAGCTAGTTAAAGGTGTGCATAGATAGTGCACAAAATATTGTAGCTGTACTTGTCTTACTAGCTACCCAATTCCATAACTATATAGCTACTAACTAGAATGATTACACTGCTGCAAACAGACTGGATGGTGAATTTGTAAGTGCTAGATATTACTAGAATAATAAGATAAGTATATAGTGCTGGAAGGGTGATTAGAAAAGTGCATGGGACTGACAGCATCATTCCTAGACTGCATGGATACTAACTAGTTATTTATAGGACTGTACCAATAGTATGTAGCTAGTTAGAGGTGTGGATAGATACCGCACAGAATAGTATAGCTATACTTGCCTTAGTGGCTAGATCATTCCATAAGTAGAATGATTGCAATGCTGCAAACAGAGTGCATGGTAAATTTATAAGTGCTTACATATTGGCAGAGTGATAGGGTAAGGAGATAGTGCTGGATGGATGATTGAAGAACTGCATGACACTGACAGCAGGATTGCTAAACTACATGGCACACAGAGGTAGGGCTGCGGGCCAGCTAGCAGAGGAACAGCTACAACCCAAATACTATAGTGAAAAGTACGGGCCGCTGCTTTCCAAAGAGATAGCTACACCGCTAATGTTGAAGAGGTAGCATGAAGAACATATCGCGCAGACAGAACTACGGTATATTTCCAGTGTTGGCTTGCACAGCTACAACTGCGGGCCCGACGGCTCGCACACGAAGAGCTAGGAGGTGAATAATGGTTTGTAGAGGGTCAGCTACAAACTGGCACACTCACTCGTAGAGGGACAGCTGCAGCCCGTGGGCTCGCAGAAAGAAAGATGTGGGCCAGCTCGCACAGGAACAGCTGCGGGCTGACTGCTATTAAAAAAGGTACAGGCCGTCGGCTTGCAAATCATGCATGTGGGAAGGTGATATGGGGAGAGGAATCGTGAAGGTAGTATCTCGTAGACACACATCTGCTGTAGATTTCCAGTCTTGGTTTGTAGAGCTACAACTGCGGGCCCAACAGCTCACACACGAAGAGCTGCGAGCCGACTACTGGTTCGCACAGTGAGAGTAATGAGCCGCCGGGCTAGCTCATAGAGGAAGAGCTGCGAGCCCACCAATAGTTGGCAGAGAGAGAGCTGCAGGCCGTTGGGCTGGCTCATAGAGAAAGAGCTCCAAGCACACTGACTGACTCGTACAGAGAGAGCTGCGGCCCGTTGTATCACAAAGGGAACAGCTGCGGGAGAACTGGTATAGGGAGAGGTGCGGGCCGTGGGTTCCAAATGGATAGCTGCGACACCCTGATGTAGAGAAAGGGATCGTGAAGGGGGTATCTCACAGAGACAGAGAGCTGTGGTATATTTCCAGTGTTGGCTTGCAGAGGTACAACTGCGGGTTGGCTCGCAGAGGAAGAGCTGCGAGCCGCACAATGGTTTGCAGAGGGAGAGCTGCTGGCTGGCGGGCTGGCTTGTAGAGGAAGAGCTCCGAGCCGACTAGCTGGCTCATAGACGAACAGCTGCGGCCCGTCGGCTCGAAGAGAAAGAGCTCCGGGCCGGCTCGCACAGTAACATCTGCGGGCATACTGCTACAGGGAAAAATGCGGTTCGTCGGCTTGCAAAGGCATACGTGCAGAACAGTAATGTGGAGAGAGGGAACGTGAAGGGGATATCTCGAGAGACAGCTGCGGTATATTTCCAGTGATGGCTTGCAAAGGTACAACTGCGGGCCCGACAGCTCACAGATGTAGAGCTACGAGCCGACCAATGATTCGCAGAGGGAGAGTTACAAGCCAGTAGACTGGCTCCTAGAGGAAGACCTACGAGCCAACTGGCTGGCTCGTAGAAGGAGAGCTGCGACCCGTCGGCTCGAAGAGGGAGAGTTGCGGGCTGGCTCACAGAGGAACAGCTGGAGACCTACTAGTATAGGGAAAGGTGCAGACCGTCCACTTGAAAAGAGATAGGTGCAGGACAGTGATGTGGGGAGAGGGAGCGTGAATGAGGTATCTCGTAGAGAGAGAGCTGCTGTATAATTCCAGTATTGGCTTCAAGAGGTACAACTGCGGGCCCGAGGACTCGCAGAGGGAGAGCTTATTCCTAAAACCATGTACCTTTTGTATCATTGAAACTGATTACGACCTTCTCTTTACACTACACAACCCACAAACCTGCCAATAAAACAATAACTACTATTTTCATACTAGATAAATCTCTATTACTTAATTTTTACAAACAATACTGTTGGGTGCACAAAATGGGCGTGGAAGATAAGGAGAGTAAACGGATGTGTAATTCCTAAACTTTTATTACACCATTCCTTTAATATACGTATATTCATGGCTTTAAGTGGAATGAAAAAAATGTCAGGTGTCTGAAAGGGGTAGCAGTGTTCAGCACCGGAAAGACCTGGTCCACTTAAAGGCCTGCATACAGTCAGCACAGAGACACAACATAACACTTTTCATCACTTATAATCATTGTTAGTTTATTAGTGTAAAAAAATCCTACAGAAAATTTACTAAGAAATGTTTTTTTTCTTTTTTATCTCTCACACATTTATAAAATATCTCTTGAAAGAAACACCCCTCTCCACCTTTATTTTGTAAGAATGAGCAATAAATAATCCCTTGACCAGCATCTAGTCGCTAACTACTAACAAGGTGCAGTGTACCCAAATATTAGGCATAAACACTGTTTAGATTATATCTCAAAGCATCATCAAATGATTCTAACCATGCATACATACAAAAAACAACACGCACGTTTACTTTGTCCATTTACTCTCCATGTAATCTGTGCACATTCTGAACGGGTTTGCATTATAACACCTGTCTTCACTTATATTCAAATGTACCTCACAGTATAAAATATAACATCACAACCTATATATATGTAATATTTCCAACATAACAAAGTGTACCTTTTTGTACTGATTGCAACATTCTCTTTATAGTACAAACCCTACCAATATGGCAATAAACTTAGAACTGCTATTTTTATAATACGAAGAACTGTATTAGATTATTTTTATAAACAGTACCGCTAGGGGCACAAAATGGTGGTGGGAGCTGGACAGAATAAATAAAGGTGTAATTCCCAAACATTTCATGTATCATTCCTTTACTATACGTATATTAACAGCTTTAAGTGGAAAGAAACATTTGGTAACTGTCTTAAATTGGTGGCGGAGCTCAGTACCAACAACACCCGAACCACTTAAAGACCTGCGTATATTCAGCAGGCAAACGCACTCTGACAATTACCTTCACTTATAATCACATTTTCTTTAGCACTCAGAATAAAATCGGTCTGAAAATAGACACAGAACATTTTCATTCATTTTTTATCTCTCACATATTTACAAAAAAAGTCTTCTGAAAAAACGCTTCCCAACAAACTACATTTGATAATAACACCAAAATCCAAAGCCTCCCAGTAACACACCAGTCTTCACTGATATTGAAATGTACCTTTCAGTATAAAAAATGAGACCACAAATTGTCCACCTAGCATTTCTGCTTTTTGTTCCATCTCTGTTAAGTTAATAACACATGAATTTTCTACTCTTACCCCTTCCCCATTATTTCCACACTAAGCATAATTTAACTTAGGTTCGTAATTGGTATGCAGATTCCAAATGTCACAAACGCTCTCATCAAGAATGGAACCAGTAATGGCACAAGTTCCCTGTTGCTCCACACATAAATACATGTAAAGAACAAATCAGAATAGTTCCTTGATTTTTTTAAATTGCAAAACTTCTGTCTATTGGTTATTTTTCAACTTTTCATATAAATAGTTTAAAAAAAATGTAACAACACATACATATGACACGTTCAACGTATTCTATCAACACACTTTCTAGAACATTCTACGACACCTGCAGGTTAAAAGTTCATCATTTTTTTCAAACCTACCGATATTTTTTTTTAAACATTTTCTCCAACACTTAACACACCTGCAGGTTACAAGATCACCATTGTTTTAAGTTCGAACAGTGCCTTCAAAATGCAACTAGTAGGTGTGGCTGAACGGAGCAAATATTATCCTATCACATGAACTTCACGTTCAAACTACTTTTTATTAACCAATGACAAAGATGCTTTGCGACAAACTAAAATGCACCCTACTTTTTAGTAAACAATGCTTTCATCACCCAATCAGTTATCCTTTTGTATGTGAAAAAAGTAGTTCCCCATCTTTAAACATGTCTTTTATTCTACGAATGGACTGCATGAGCTACAGACATCTATCCATATCTTCCAGTTATACTTTCAAAATGCTAGTGTGGATCGTAGGACATAGCTATGTTTTCTGGTTGAAGAGGTATGCAGAACAGAGACGTCTTGAGCTACGGGCCATCGGCTCCCAAACGCAGAGCTGTGAACCGACGGGCTGCTAGTGTTTTATGGTTTAGGGTAGTGCAGTAGTGTTCGGGTACCGTAGGGGGTCAAGCTGGGGGTAGATGCAGTGGTTTTTCTGTAGTGTAGGGGATCGTGCTGCGGTTACTGTTTTAGTATTTAGGATGATGTAGTGGTGTTTCGGTAGTGTACGGGGTCGTGCTGGGAATAGCGTTTTACGGTTTAGGTTATTGCAGTGGTGTTTGTGTAGTGTAGGAGATCGTGCTGGGGTAGTGTTTTACAGTTTACGGCAGTGCAGAGCTGTTTGCGTAGTGTAGGAGGTCATACTGGGGGTAGTATTTTAGGGTCTAGGGTAGTGTAGTGGTGTTTGGATACTATAGGGGGTCATGCTGGGGGTATATTTAGGGTTTACGATGGTGCAGTGGTGTTTGAGTAGTATAGGGACTCATGCTGAAGGTAGATTTAGTGTTTAGGGTAGTGCAGTGGTGATTTTGTAGTGTAGGGGGTCGTGCTGAGGGTAATGTTTTACAGTTTACGGCAGTGCAAAGGTGTTTGTGTAGTGTAGGAGGTTGTGCTGGGAGTAGTGTTTTAAGATAGTGCAGTAGTGTAGGAGGTCGTGCTGGGAGTAGTTTTAGTGTTTAAGCTAATGCAGTGGTGTGTGCGTAGTGAAGGGGTTCATGTCGACGGACTGACTCACGGAGCGCCAGCTGACGGACTGACTTCAAAACGCATAGCCACGACCTGGTGAAAGGGGTATCTCTCACAGATGCCAGTGTTACCTCTTAGAAGTAAAACTACAGACCCAATCGCTTCTACACGGAGAGAAGCGAGCTGACGGACTAAGTCACAAAATGCCTGCCAACACTTCCTAATTTTAACCATTCACAACCAATGAGCGCAAGCTCGTGCTCGTAACTCCTCAAACAATCAATCAGATATCAGAATGCTCAAATATCGATATCTGTAAAATTTAATATTTCTCAAAAACTACTGCACGGATTTACACCATTTCAACAAAAGTGCGCTTTCTGGGCCACGACCTTTCTCCCTGCCAAATTTGGCATAATTCTGTTCAGCAGTTTTACCTGTAGCCTTGTCTAAAGTTTCCTATGGAAAATGCGTGGAGAAAACACATTTTGATACTCCCTTTTTTCTCAGCCCCCCCCCTTTTCCAATCACCCCTAAACTTTCAAGATAGCCACTGATCAAAGAAGAGAAACTTTGTGGAAAACAATCGTCAAACGACACCAAAGTTATATGCAAATGAAGGGCTCCATGAGGGGGGGCCGCACAACCCCCCCTCTCAACATGAGTGAATCCCCGACACTGCGGGGATCCCAGCGGGCACCCGCAGCCCCAGTGAGCCCCCGGCTATTATTTTTTAAGAGATACCCCCGGGACCTAGACCACCCCCGGGGTCTCGTTAAAATAAAACACAGGAACCCGCGACCACAGCGCGAATTACGCCGATTTTTTATATCTTTTTATTTTTTGAGGGGCCCTGGGGGTCCTTCTCGGACCCCCTGACCAGGCCTAGGGGGTCAGGGTGAACTTACTGTACCCCCTTCTCTTGTTTTCTACTTTTGTTTCTCTGTTTCCTAGCGACTCGCTTCTACCGAGCCACAAGATGGCTGCCAACAATTCCTGGTTTGGAGTGTTGGCAGCCAATCACAGTAAAGCTCGTGCACGGGACTTAGGCTCCGCCCAGATATCGAAACTTTTATTTTTCTAATTTCTCAGCAACTACTGAATGTATTTACACCATTTAAAAAAAGGTCACTTTCTGACCCACGCACTACCTTTGTGCCAAATATGGGGTAATTCCGTTCAGTAGTTTCCGTTGTAGCCTTGCACAAAGTTTCCTATGGGAAATTGATTTTTTGACTCCTATTTTTTCAATTTCACAAAAACTACTGAACGGATTTACACCATTTAAAAAAAAAAAGTTGCTTTCTGAACCAAGCTCTAACTTTCTGCCAAATTTGAGGTAATTCCGTTCTGCAGTTCGGGCTGTAGCTCGTCGCAAAATTTCAAATGGAAATTAACATGGGGAAAACGCGTTTTGGGACCCCCCTTTTTTCTCAGCCCCCCTTTGACAAATCACCCCCACACTTTCAGGATAGGAGCTGACCTAGATAGACTTTTTTTTTGGAGACTTTTGCAAAGATTCGTCAAACGACGCCAAAGTTATTAGCAAATTAATAAATGCTTTTTCTATGGAAACTAGGTTGTAACTATAACTATATTCACTTAAAAAACCATAGGTTTCACTATAACTCGCGCGACCGCAATCCACTGCTGATGACGTCACATATTACATCACTCATGACATGGTCAGTGGCATCACTCATGACATCATCCTTTTGATAGAGTGGCGGTCGCGCGAGTTATAGTTATCTGAACTAACTATAACGGGGGAATTTCATTGTTTTTTTACGAGTGAAATGTCAACCTAACTATAACATGTGTGAAACCTATGGTTTTTTAAGTGAATTTGCAAGGTTTTTTAAATGCTAATTCCTAACTATACCGTGTGTGAAACCTATAGTTTTTTCAGTGAATTTGTACGGTTTTTTAAATGCTAAGTTATGTATTTATTATAATATTTTTTATATATTTATTTTACAATAAACTACGTACTAGAATTTTTGTTTTTTATTTTTATGGTTTTTCACCATACGCACACTGTGCGCGCACCCCGCGATTTTTTCAAAAAAAATTCAAATGTTTTTTTTCTGCCTTCGGGGTCCTTCAGGGACCCCCTGACAAAGGCTAGGGGGTCAGGAACTCTCTACCCTGCCCCCTTTTCACGTTCGCCACCTTCCTTTTTCACTCTCGCACTTAAAACAAGCAAAATGGCGGCCGACACTTCCTGATTTCGACCGATTCGAACGTTGACTGACATGTAACCACCAAACAGAATTACGCTTGTGCACGTTAGGGTGCGCGCACCGTGCGAGCACGGTGCGCGGCTATAGATATTTATGTGCTTTAACTGCAATTTTCTCAGGAACTACTGAACAGATTGACTTCATCTATGCAAAAGACACATTCCTGACCTGAGGACTACCTCTTTGCCAAATTACAAGTAATTCTGTTCAGCCGTTCGGGCTGTACCTTCGACTAAAGGTCCTATGGGAAAATGCATCGGGAAAACGCGTTTTGGGACCCACCTTTTTTGACGGCCCCCGCTTGACGAATCCCCCGAGACTTTCAGGGTAGGAGCTGAGCGGAGCGCCCCATTAGTTTTGAAAATTTCGCGAGGATTCGTCAACCGGCGCCAAAGTTATTCAAAATAGAATTTTCAGATTTCCTATGGAAACACGGTCCTAACTATAACTATCTACTGGCGACCGCCAGTAGATAATATATATATAGATATAAATGTTGCTTGGCAACATTTATAGGCACCTTTTGCAACCCCCTCTTTTTTTGGGATAGGCTTCCATAATGTATTTATACTGTATATAGTTGAAGCCGTAAAGTATTCTTTAGCCCATAAAAATGCGTGTCAGTGGCGTTGTAGGTCCAACTTAAAATTGTCGGACTATACCCACTTGGGTTAGATCTTCATCTGCTATATTTGCACAATTCATGCCTGTTTTGCACACATAGGAGAGTAATTTTTTAGAAAAATTTGAATGTATTTTTTAAAAAAATCTTTCCGTTTTGTTTTACTTCTGGTTACAATGAATATACATTTTAATGTATGAAATCTGTTTTATTAGGATTTTAACTAAGTAATGTGTGTGTTACTACAATGTTGCCCTTTACCGCTGGTGACCATCACTAAGTATATTTTTTCTATGTCTAATGTGCAAAGTTTGAACTAGCCAATTGTGTCATTCTTCTAATTAGCATTAAGCACTTTAAAAAGCAGGATCGCAACTCCCATGGCGTCATGTGATCAAGGCCTCTGGTAGGCTGAAACGCGTCATGCAGGCATTGCTGTGAACGAAATAAAATAATTACTCACTTGCAACTTGGGTCCGTTCTCGTCTGTTCCTGCTTTCCCTCGAGATCGTGAGTGTTCAGGAGTTCTTCAGGCGAAATCCCCGTCAGATATATATATACATGACAAGCACCTTCGGTGTCTCTAACCATACGGACATATTATGTCCTTATTTTCACTATACATTGAAGATTGTATTGTATTGTATAGTGGCTAATATGTATGTGGGTCCTTTACTAGTTGCTCTGTCTCTGAAACTGACATTTATTACGGCGATGCCATGCCCCCCCCTTTTTTTATCTGCGGGTTCTAATCCAGGGTATTCACCTTCATATGATTATGATGGGAACGTCACCCATGCTTAGAAATTATATTCGAGTGTAGTTCATGCAGTTTGTTGTTACGCTACTTGTCACAGGTTCAAAGCTCTAAGCTTTTTCAAGTCTACCGGGATACTCTCCCAGCCCAGGCTTGCTATTCCGTATTTTACACGATATTTTGAGGCTGAGATTGTTTACATTTACTTTTGTGGATGTACAAGCTAACCCCCATACACTATATATTCTGTATTTTACATGCCGCCATCTCCATTTGTTGGGGTAGAACTTGGTTCATTTATTACCATGTTGTGCTGCTCTATTCCAACAATAGGTTGCTGTTTTACAATTTTCAATGTACTTTGAATTTTGCACATGATTGATGATTTTACCCCAAGCTGATTGATAATTTGATAGCATTACGTGTATCTCTTCTATGTCTATCCATAGTCTGACCACGTGGGGTATGACGCATGTATGCACTGTCACTTTAAATGTGTGCACTTTATGTTACCATGTCGAGTGAACAAGGCTCTCCCGAGCCGAAACGCGTATCGACGACTTCTGGACAATAAATCACTTTAAGCACTTACTCTGGGTCTGTGTCCATCCCTTGGTTCTCGTTTACTGGAGCCGTGTTGGAAGAAAAGGATATATATATATATATATATATATATATATATAGATATAGATATAGATATAGATATAGATATATATATATATATTCAAGCATTTTCTTCTTAAATTTGCACGTCAAAGAAACCATAAGCAAAAATCATTTTTCTTAAACATTTTCACAATCATATTTTGCTGTAGTACACGTTTTTCATTAATACGTTTCACACTATTATCATAGTACATTAGTAGGTTTCTCTCTCTTTAATGAATAACTTAACCTTGAACCAATTTGTGACATTTCTGCATGCTTTTACAATGCATTTTTAAAACACTTCTGTATGCTTTTACAATTCAGTGTTAACTTTCATGTATTCACGAGACACTTTCTGTTAGTCATAATTCTTAAGTAGGTGTTAGTATCACATCTATTGGACAGGATTTGATCAAGTTTGATTATCTTAAATAATCATGCTCCATTAGTGTCAGTACAAAGCTTCACATGATAGGTTCACAATTTACGAATGCCTTGTCTCGAACCAGCTGTTGCTTGAAGACTAGGGGGCCGATTACGATGCAGTCGTAAAAGGCTCCGACACTCGGTTGGAGCCTTTTCAGCTGCACAGTAATCGGCTGCTCGGATTCGTTAATGACCGCCTCATCATGATGGAGGCGGTCATAAACGAATCCGACTGGTCATTCCGGCTGGTAGTAATCTCAATGGCGTGCCTTTCCGCCCTTGAGATAACGATGACGGTTTACGACATGGTTTCCATGCCGGAATGTCCAACATGGAAACCATGCCGTAAAGCATCTTTAGGGGCCCCCAGGAGGGCCCACTTTGGTGCACGGCCTCTGGTTGGATGCCAAGGGGGCACCTATGCTGTCCCCATGTTGATCCCTGCACCTTGTGGCAGGCCCCTTGAGGCGCCTGCCACGGGGTGCATGGATGAATTCCACTTTCCATTTTACAATGGGAGCATGCATTCCGGCTAGTTTACGGCTGTAATGCTTGCTTCTATTGTAAAATACAGGAATGCAACCAAACAGTGTTCAGTCGAATCCTAATGGGCCGGTCCGGACTGCCCACCACGTGTCGGTCTGTCCCATGACCGATGTGGTGTCGGCAGAAGTGTTTCGGCCCGACCTCGTTATGAGCCCCTGAATGGGACTGCTTTGAATAGACACAGTGAGTTGTGAAGCCAGTATAGAGAAGACCAGTGTACTCCTAATCCATTTCTTACAGATAAAAACTGTTGTGAATCATCAGCAATCATTAAAGAGTCAAGTCAAGATCAACTCATAAGATGAGCATCTCTCCACCATCTTGTTCCAGATCTACTTCATTTCAGTACCCTCCTTAAATCCTTGCACCTCATTTAAGGGCTAATTATGAGTTTTGCTGTCCATAGGACCACCAAACTCATGATGGAGGTGGGGTGGCGGTCGGGGACTGCCACACCAGTGGTCAGATCACTGTATTACAACAACTGCGGTCGGACCGCCGTAGGACCACCACAAACACCAGGGATACACGATCCTAGGTAGTGGTATAGGAGCTTGAGGGCTGCAATATGCTGGTGGTGCTGTGCGGCACTGTCAAGCATATTATGAGTTTCCTCAGCACCACAGATTTCATGGCAGTGAGCCTGCCATGAAGCCTGTGGTGGTGAAGAAACTAAGGGGGCCCCGCAGTGCCCCCTGTTCCCTCATGGCCTGAGGATGCATGCAGGGGGGCACATGGTGTGCCCCCTTCTCTGCATGCACTGCCTTTCCTGCACGGCATGGACTGCATAGTTCATGCCCTGCAGAAATGGGCTTTGGAATTCCCATTGTGGTGCCTTTTTAATAGGCACTGCCTTGGGAATAGCAAAGGACTGCCGGCCAGACCAGGAGAAAATTTGTTATCTGGCAGGTGGCTGGTGGTGAGGTTTGGTAGTGTGGAAGCGGGGCCGTGGTGTGCCGTCTCGCTCCCACACCGCTAAACTCATAATAAGGCCCCATCACTCTGAACCTCTGGCATATTACATGTTGCAGAGTTGATGGGGCAATAAGGTGGGCTTCAAGATGTAATGTTACTGAGAACTTGGACTATGACAATATATCACTGATAATGAATGCTCTTCTGTTTGTAGGATAAGAACCAGTGCCATGTATTGCTTTAATAGCCAGAAACTGTAGACCTGAGCCTAGCTTCATGGTTGTCTACACCACGGTTGTCACTCCCATTTTTTCTGGGTGGCTTTTTATTCACCACATGCACCTTCCAAGTTTTTAGCACTGTTGATCTTCTGCAGCGGATGGCAGCTAAGCCCTCATAACTGCCTCCACTATTTCTCCCTCTGGGAAAAATTACTTCTAGAGCGGGATCTGTCCCTCATGCCAGAGAGTGCATCCAGGCAAATATATTCCCTAAATTCCTCCCTCTCCTCTCTCCCCCTCAGGACAGGGGACATTCTGACCTATATCGAGAAATAGGACATCCAAACAACTCTTATTTACTGAGAAATTAGCTGGCAAAAAGCAGAACTCTTAACAGTAAGACCTCTATTACAACTGTTGAACATGCTACAGCCAAAACTAATAGTGAACTTAAACTAGTACATATAGAAATCACAATGTTCATAATGCAGTTGGACGGGGCAGACAAGTGCCTGGATTCTATTGAGAAGTAAGTCTTTGATTCACCTGTATGGGGTAATATACTGTGGAACCTGCAAAAGTGATTGATTTGGAGGATAGGGGGGAGGAACATTCACTTATTTGGGACTCCAGAATCTATAAATGGGTACATCATTGCAATGTTCCTTTCTACGTTCATATTGAAGAGCCTTGCCTTGGAGTTCTCCCAGCCTTTAGAGTACCAGATAACCCACAGAATTTGCTTGAGGAAACAATTTAATGATGCTGCACATAAACCGAATACAGCCTGTCTTTTCTTTAAAGATAGGGGTCCAGATTTACGATGGACTTGTGCTGTCCTTGGCTCATGCAAGTTGACGCAAGGCAATGTAAGTACTTAAGTAATATTTAGTAAGCCACAAAGGGGCAATTTGCGCAGGATTTGTAAATAAATGTAATGTAATGCAGCAGCATGCACTGCTTTGTGTAACATTTTGTAGTAGTAGGTGTTCGATGCAAGCCCAGATTTACTAACATTAGTAAACCTGAGATTGTGCCAACATGGTGTCCCTCTCTAACAACGTGAATTGTTTATTTCTTATCTTTACTTCCTCTTTCTATGGTTATCCAGTCCCCATCACAGATAGAAAGAGGAAATTGTGTATTAGGATTGCGCCATCCTGCACGATAAGAGTCCCGTCTGTAACACAGGCAGTCTTGCACCATGGCGAAAGGGTACCTGTGCTGGTGCTAGGCAGCACACAGTGCACTTGCCAATTTATAATGTGCCCTACAATTTTTTTCATTTTTTAAAGTTTTTTTACCTTTGTACTTAAATTGATATTCTGATTGTATTGGGGTTTTTATTTATTATAAAAAGAAATATTGTTCTATATGTGGGTCTGTTTGAAGATCCAAATATTATATAACTAAATAAAGAAGCTTGTTTTGGCTGGTACCAGTAAGTTTGGAAAATCAGAGACATAACTAAAACACATGGTCACTATCTGTAAAAGGGACATACAGTTTCCTTTGCTGCTGATTGCCTGCAAGAAAGAAATGATGTATGTCAAAATCCCAGGCTCTATAACCCATACATAAGTAGTGAGACATTAAGTATAGCCTTCTAGAACCAACCATCATTTTCATAGCTATTAAAGGCAAATCCAAAGAATTCTATGACCTCTGAGGATGTCCAGTAAACCCAGGGTGTTGTCAGTGAATACTGGACCACTTCAATTGTTGTGTCATTAAACTGATGAACTTGGGGACAAAGGACAGCACCCCAATTCCCCCCAAATGTCATTCCTGCACTGTAAGGAGGCAATTTGAGACTGCATTTGAAGGGTCAAGTCATTTTGTCTCATCTTACAATGAACTACTAAGTCCTGTTCCATGCTGGTCTGCACCTTGCTAGCTGATCTAAAATATTCATTGAATATAGAAGCAGCTATTGGATGTGAAGCTCACCTGTTACAAGCAATTTGTGAACTCCATTGCGGCCTATCAGGCTATATCAAATGCAAAAAAAACCAAGGCATATTTGCTGACCAGAAAGTCGCATAGTGGCTGTTGTAAGAAATGTATTTATTGAAAACAGAACCTGAGAAATTGAAAAGAGATTGGGTTGGCAGTCATTTACTCGTCAGGGACCATAGATATTGATAATGAATCTTGGTCTTGTCCTCTACACTAAAAGAAAGAGTATTTATTCTCTTTCATAAAATTCTAGCCTTCACTGTCTCATACATAGGGTCTGACCCATCTCTTCAATATGTATTTTTACAAATATTGCTAACGGGCCACTCTTGCTCTCAAGAGATCTGGGAATGGTTGTACCCAAAATTAGACTTGGAGTATGAAGGTTATGAAAAGGAAAAACAAAATCGCAAATTCATCTTGAGGAAAATTTAGAACTTAAAAAAATATACTCTGTACCTCATATCAAACTGGTATGCACTATATAAGAGGTTTAATTACTATAGGCTCTAGGCATCCATGGAATACCAGACTACCACAGAGACAAAAACATCCTAATTCCACACAATGACGCCAACAGACAGGAATTTGAGAACCTTATTAAAAAAGATGTTCAAACTAAATACTTTGTGCTCTCTGGCATAAAGAGCTCTAATGTGATTGAAGAGCAAGATCTATGCCAGTAGGTTGCTGGCCATACAATTGAACCAAAGGCAGGCTAGATCAGTCATACCACTGATATAGGATTAATAATAATAATAATTATTATATTATAATGAGACTTGTAGTGTGCATGGCTACTTCTAGCGAAGTGTCCTAGCACTAGGATACTGACTCCGGAGAGAAGTGTAGCCCCTTTCAGCTGGATAGGTCTTATCCAGATCCAAGGAGCCAGGTTTTCAGATTTTTCCTGAAATGAGTTTTCAGATGGAGCTAGCCAGATTACAACAGGGAGAGAGTTACAGATTTTTCGTGCAAGATGGCTGAAAGCTCTGCCTCCAATTCTGGCTCTTTTGAATTATGGAATAACAGCCCATTTTGCTTCAGCCAATCTTCAGTTCCTAGTCGGAGCATAAGGTTTAACCATCAATTGAAGGTAAGAGGGGCTTTGAGAAGGAAGAGCCTTGTAATAATAGCAGAGAGCTTCGAAATTTTCTCCTCACTTCACCGGCAACCAGTGCAGTCTTCTCAGCGCAATACTAATAGAGGCACCCCAGGGAAGTTTGAGCAGTGCCCAAGAAGCCGCGTTCTGGACTCGTTGATACCTGTTAAACGGGATTGTAAAGGTGGCCTACTTTCTCATCGGCTGGAAGTGAGAGGAAATTTGCTTCATTTTTCTCTGAGTGCTACTAGTCATAACCAAATGACGCAGACTCATGCAAGAGTATTTTCATGGATCGTTGCCCTTTACTGAGCTTAGCTGCAGAGCAGCTGGGTGACCGCGAACAGTATATCTATGATGCTGATACTTCAGAATTCCTCAAATCAGTTTTTATTCACAAAACTAAGAAAGGTTCTATCACTGTTCATACACTTAAAACAAGTGTGTTCTGTTCCAGAAAGATCATCTATAAATCATATGAGAACCCTCATGCATCTTCAGGGCAAGTACAAAATGATGACAACAATAAAACTGTCTTCTCCAGCCATGTTAAGGTGTTTGATTGACTGGAATGGGAGTAGCTCTTTCACATGATAGAGATAACTGGTTTGGCACTCAACATTTAGGATAAGGTCAGACGGTTAAATCATCAGCCCACCGCATTGGTAGACTGCAATCAATTTATATCAGTACGATCTGCAATCAAGAGGGACCTAGACAAGCCTACCACTTAACCCTTCTACTTTTCCCATTAGAGCTGGAACCATTAGTGATAGCACCATATGTTCTGTAAGGTTCAAGATGGTTAGCACACTACAGAACGCAAACTGATGCTTTATGCAGACGATATACTGCTGATGATACCTGTTCCTGATGCGTCCCTGCCTACCCCAATGACTCCATCTCAGAATGTTCCATCTTTTGTTTTCAAGATCATCTGGACAAGGAGAGAAGCATTACTCATGACTCCCCATCTAACAAAGAAATCTCTCAGTTTCTAGCATTTTAAAAGCATATCTAACTAAGCATTCTAGTGAGTACTGACATATTTTGCATTTTGCCAGATAATCTGGCTGTATTTATGAACACAATGAAAATGGAGAACCTTACAACTGTCTCTGTGAGGCAGAGTCCAAACAGTTGAAATTGTGGTAGTTCACAGATGTAACCATGTCTTCCCCATGCTCCCTATAAGGATTCCCAACTCATTGCTGCTGAACATTAACTGACTCATTAACACCAATAAATGGAATGGAAACACTCCAACACTGAACATGTCAAACATACTTGCATCAACTACTTAAGGCACTCTGGGATTCTCCCACATTGAGACTTACGCAACATATGTCATATATGGCATACCACTGTAAACCTGAGCTAGAACTGCCAGGTTGGACACTCCTTAAAAGGCATCTACAGAATAACGTATCTGGCCACAAGTCTGCATATACAGGAGCTGACGTCAACTCACTAATGCATGTAATGGATCAGGAATGGTCACAAGATGCTCCACATGAATAGCTACTTGCATCTCAGTGCTCGTCTGTGGAGAAATTGCTCATAAGAGGAAGACTGCTTAAGTGGCAGACATGGTCTTCAAAGAGTGCTAAAGTTTAATCAGATTCTCAAGGACCGGCGCCTGAAACCTTTCTGAGAACTGAGGACAGAATGCCACCCAAGCCAACAATGAAAATAGATGCAACTACTACATTGCATGGTAAACTGACTATGGAAAATGCATTTTACCCTACACATGACCTGGTGGAAAAAGTGGAAAATTACAAGAAACTGATCTCAGGTCTCTACGAAGCTCTGATTGGAGATTTATATCTGTAGCCCATGGAACAACTCCTCAGAGAACACAATAAGGACTTTCCAAGGAGTCTATGGAAGGAGACTGGTCAGTACTGTTCAAAACGCATGACAGAGAACTGAGGGTAGACAGCTTAAAATTCAGCCTCTTTAAGCCTTTGAAGGATTAGCACTGGGTCCCTTACAAGCTTCACAAAGTGAATCTTGCCCGAACTCTTGCTGCTGGAGATGTGAACAATCTAAGGGAGAAATGATTTGTATACTTTGGTCTTGTGCCAGTCTGAGCTCTTTCTTGAAGACTGTTTGGCCCACACCAAATGAAAGAAATAATGTGGAATTCACCCCATCACCAGAGCAGGCGATCTTACATGATACACAGAAATCGTGGGAGTCTACAACTACATAAAATGATGTCTTGACTTAGCTCTAGCAGTATCAAAGCTACACATACTATGGCGATGGATATCAAAAACTCCCACTTACATGTGCTGACTAGATAAATAATTTGATGTTTATGACGTCATTTGAACAACTGAATGATCAGTTAACTACCTTTAATGATATTTTGGCTGTTTCATTTCTGACTAATGTAGATTCTAGGCCAGATTTATCATAGTGTTGTGTTTCCCTTGCGTCACGCCAGGTAATGCAAGTGCAACGCAACACTAAAGTCAGATTTATCAAGCACTGCAAGGCCACCTTGTGTGACCTTGCAGTGCTTGGTAAGTCTGGAGTAAAACAAGTCAGTTCAAACTGCTGCCTTGCGTTACTCTGCCCCAGGGATGCATTCCATGGATGGAGCGTGGGTGTTCCCACACATCCAGCCATGGATTTTGGCACATTCACAGATTTCCAGGGAAGTCCTAACAAGGAGAAACCTCTTTATGTAATCCTCATTTGTTCCTCTTTCTACGCAAAAGCACATCCACATATAGAAAAAGAGGATTGTTTTTGTGCAGGTAGGTGTCACTTCCTACCCAAAAACAGTTCTGTCTGCAACGCAGGCACCCTTGCACCATGGTGCAAAGGTGCCTGGTGCAAGGATTTGTTTCGCGCAGGAAGGTGTCCGTTCCTGCACAAAAACAATTCTGTCTGCATTGGCGCAAGGCACCACATTGTGTGCCAGCCCAAGGAAAACAGGAATGCACCATATAATGGTAAATATGGCCTATTCCTGCCCTTTTCCATTTGTGCGGCTCAGGAAGTGTCTTACTGCATTGCATTACTTAAAAGGTTAATAAATCTGTCCCTCTATCCTTAACCTGAAATTGGATATGGCTCTATCTAAGTGTGCTAGATAGCCAGCAGTTTCTGGAGGAGTGATGTTGGAGTGTCCATACATCACACACTATTGGTCTTACAACTAGCCTAAATCATCTAGCCATGGCTGTGGACATTGCAATGCTGACACATGTAATTTCAGACTATATGGCATGTCCTGCTTGTATCATTTTACTTTTGTGTCTATATATATATTTTTGGTATTTCATCTCTATAGTTTCTCTTCTTTTCTTGCTTTCCTTTCTATATGTTTGTGTTTCAGATATGGAAATTCAGTACAAATATTCGCACACAACTGGAATGTGCTTAACATTTCACCTGCTTTGCATGTTCATATTAATCCTCTAAGCTAACGTTTGCTGGATACAAAACTTAATTATTTTGATGGTAAGTCAATCTTTCATTTAAACTTTAACGACATGTTTGTTTGGGGGCCATATATGTTATTCTATGGGACTGTTTGATGAATACCCTTAAATTTATGTTATCATTGATCCTCGACATACATACATGTATGATTGCATGAACCATAATGTAATTTACTTTAAACACCCTGGTTAGTTCTCAAATAAAGATGGAAAAACTCAAAAGTATTTAGAGAACAGTCTGCCGTTGCATCCCCCTGAAGGCTTGAAAAAGAAGAGAAAAGATTTTTCAATATTAAAAACCCTTTCGGCCTCATTAAGATGCAAGTTGGAGAAGCATCTGATTGCCATCACCTCGGACAGGTGGCCAACCGACCATATGTCAGCAGTTCCACCTGGCCGAATACAATGCGAACACAATGCAGGCAGTTGGAAAACTGCTCTTTTCCATTGTGGCATGTGCTGTGGCCCTAGAAAAGGCACCGTGTGTCGGGCACCAGTTGTTTGGGGGGGCATCACCAGTGCCCCCCCTGGGTCCATAGCGGAGGCCCATGGGGGACGGGGCCCTGCTAGGGGCCCCCAAAGTCCTATTCCGTCTGCCTTTACATGGTGGTCGTACCAATGTACAGCCATTGTGGCCCAAAAATACAGGAAACAGGAGACACACAAAAAATACACAATTTTAAACCATGATATGTCAATTACAAATAAAAAAAGGAAAGGGGCGTGGCCATGCAGAGTGCAATGTTAGGAAGCTCGAAAATGTGATTCAAATAGAAAATGTAAAAAAGAAGTGCCATATATGGTAAATGAAAATGTCAAGCAAGGTTTGTGTAAGTCTTCTAAGCAGTGGTTCCCTAAAATTTGGAAATTAATGTATAAGTATGGCTTGGCCCAGCAGCTTTCAGCCCATCCTATTTAGTGGGAATGGTGTGATACCCCTTTTTTCCGACACCCCCAGGAAACAATTGGGCAGTGCAAAACAGAAAAAAAATAATGCCCCTAACATCCCGGAAGGAAACTCCCACAGTGTTGAGGTTAAATATTTTTTTGTTTTTCAAAAACAAACTCTCACCTTGGGAATCTGTTTCTGAAAAAAAATGTTAAAAGCTTGGTAGGGAGGGTCAAAACCACAATGGTCATCCACCAAGCTTTTTGTACCTTGAAGGTAACCTTTGTGATGACAGTCCCTTTCCCTGTGCTGGCAGACATCTCTAAATTTGGCGGATGGTAGTTCATCGGTGTGATGGCAGGAATGTCCTCCGCCAATCTGACAGACTGTAATATGTCTGCCAAAGTCCTAACCAGGCCCTTAATTTATCCTACTGCCACCTAATGGAGTGATTGCCTTCTAATGCATGAGGAACTATTTGGCATCTGAAAACCCAGCTGTCACACATTAATTTCTTTATTTCATACATGGATTGTATACAAAAAACAATCAATGTTGGTATTCTTTTCAAGCAGCAGTCGTTTTTTATGCCTCGCCTGACGTTAGCAGCGAGCGTGAGTTGCTCTTGTCATGCGAGGGCTTCTTGGAATCGATACGAATTCCGAAGATTTCGGAGGCGGACTTGAAGCCTCGCCCATCTTTTAAATTCACTGGCATCATCTTCCATGCAAAACGCTGGCTTACGATTCAAAAGGGGGCTTATTAGTCCCTCCTTGTTACCGCCCTGTCCACTTTTGGCCCCGCCCACCGGGATTGGATCTCTCACTTGCGGTGTTACACGCTCTCCTTCATTAGCTGAGACGCACTCTTTCTTTGTCATTGTTAGCGCGGGCCGCCTGGGTCGCGCTTGTTTAATTCGGTAACCACTTTTTTTCATGTCTGTGTCGACCCCCTACCCACCCCCACCCGCTCAATGTGTCGTACCCCCACCGCCACCCACCCGTCGCTCCTTATTAACACTTAGCGCCTCTTCAGATTTGACCCCAGACAGCGCTGCCAATGCACGTCTGTGTCGACCCCCTACCCACCCCCACCCGCTCTATGTGTCGTACCCCCACCGCCACCCACCCGTCGCTCCTTGTTAACACTTAGCGCCTTTTCAGATTTGAGTCCGAACTGCGTTTGCTCACGCATTTCTAAGGTTTTTGTCAATGCCACAGCGTATGCTTGGAAGAGAAGCGGCCATTGCCGGAGGGCCCTCGTTTACAATTGTTGCAGCCCAACATTGTGAGCTGTATCTTCTATTAAGGGGGTGCACATTTGTTTTGTTCAGCGAGGCATTTAAAATAGCAACCCGGCCCCCCCGCTCACAATGAAGAAGCAGCATGTTTAATAACATGAAGGGACCCTGCCTGTTTGAATATTAACTTCACATCCTTCTTTTCTTCTCTCAAGAAGCATTCCTTTTTTCCACACTTTTTTTTTGCCGTTTGCATGGAGCTCGTCCAGAGCTTCTAACTCTGCCTCATGGCCATTTGACCTCTCACGGGGTTATTGTGCAGTGGGGTGAGTTTGGACACATTAGAATTGGAGCTCGCGGGATGATGAATATAGATCAGGGGAAACCTGCTGCAGCTGCCTTCCACTACAACTGCTGCTGCTACAGCTATCTGTGACGTACAAAGCAGACTGCAGTGTCAGCCAGCAGACTGAGCGCTGCTGCAGTGTCAGCCAGCAGACTGAGCGCTGCTGCAGTGTCAGCCGGCTGCAGAGAGTCTACAGTATATACCGCTTTGTAGGCTGAAACAAATAAATGTTTCTTACTCAACAAACGGAATACTGAGTTTGGGGGGGGGGCGTTTAGGAAAATAATCTTGTCACCTTCGATTTATACAGAATTGGTGCATAGGGATGGCAAGACGTTCTTCACTGAACAAAGACAACACACACACATACCATGTTCCCACATCTGTTTTCCTATGTGAGATAACGTATAATAAAGGCAATTAATTGCTTCTGCCATAGGAGAAAGTGCCCTGTGAACAAGCAGCGATGTCTATTTTTAGCTGCATGAAAAACACAGGTGGTGTTCTTTTTGTCAGACTCCTGCAAATTGGGTCTAAGCTAAACCATGAAACCCGATCACATTTGAATGCCTGCGTTTCAGTGGAGTGTGTCAAATACCAGGAAAGTAAGAGAGCATCCCCGGAAACAAGCATTAAAAATGCAATAGGTCACACCTTTCATTAAGTTAAAGCCATTTGCTTTGCTATACAATACCATTAGAAGAATTCCTAGTCCTTTTACAAGTTCATGTGATAAAAATCGTGTTAAAACATTTAATTACAGATTTTAGTTAATGTGTTTCATTAGAAATTGATAATCATTATCTAAATGTAGAAAATCATCAGGAATGTTTTTATTTCCATCATTATGTGCACCTTCATTGATCCAACTGTCCAAGAGAACTGTATAATCACACACATTGTGAGCATTGAAGGACCTCCAATTAATTGTCCCAAACGTTTTTAAAAAGGTTATCTGTTTTGTTATTATACCCAAGAGCCAGGAAAGCTGAGCATGTATTTGATTACAAATCACAGGTTTATTAATTCCTCAGGATATGGTGATGTGTTTTCAGAGCAAGGTGATGCATATTGGAATGATAATATTAAGCAAGAGGTGAGTGGGGGGCTAACATGTGGCAAATTGAGGGAACTGATATCTTCTTAACTGCGTGCATGATTCCCAGAGAAAATGTATTATTGAAATAAGACTGTGCACAGACAATTTGCATGAGCTTTGTTTCATTGAGAGATTTAAAAACACTGTCAAATTCAAACATTAATTTGACACACTTTACAGGTTAGAAGTGGAGAAAAACATTACTGATAATGATTTGAATGAAATGGTGCAGAATGGAACATACAATTCAACATTGTTTTATTCAGATGGTATAACCTCATATCCAATTGATACTGATACATGCATGTACAGGTTTTGTCTAAAACTGTTGGCCCATTGGCAAGTGCACCAGATCCTAGGTATACCATGTATTCTCCCATGACTATAACTACATAGAGAGAGGAGAAACTATGACAAAACTGCTGTCATAATTTAGTTAGAGTGCTGTGAAGAACACCTATCAAAGCTCAGTCAAGATATGGACTCAAGTAATTTCCTTTTGGGACCAGATCGAATGAGAAATAAAAGATTTATATACACTCTTATATATGTTGCTATACAAGAAGATCAAATACAACAAGGTGATGGGAGGAATGCTTGAATTAATCTCAGCCACTGGTGAACGCTCTGGGCTGCATGACTAGTAGGTCGCCCTTTATGACCTAACTCATTAATTTACATGAGGTAGGTCAAATTCGACTCACTAGGAATCAGTATTTTTCAGACCGACATACTAGTATATAAAAATACTGCTTGCAAATTGTGACCAGTATTTTGCGACCAGTGCTACGTATATCTGGCCCTTCAGTCGGAAGGTAAAATCTTTGACCCGATAAACCCTGGTTAGTGTATTCGACCCGTACTCCAACGTGGTCAGCGTCAAATTGCACCTTGGTCCCGTTTCACTCTAACCATTGACAATCATTGAAACAATGTGCTTATCGACGGCTACTTAAAACTTTAAAAATTCATAACTTCAGTTATTGTCACTTTGGTTTCATTTTATTTGCTACATTTTACTCTGTTATTCACTGTTATTTTGGGGTTTTATTTTTTTGCATTTTGACTTCATTACTGTTATAGTACTGCATAACTTCTTAACACATTGCCTCTAAATTTTGTCTGTTTGCTCTGTGCCATAGCTACCAGGGAGTTTAGCTCAGGTGTATTGAGGGACTGCAGTGGTTCACCATTACTAGGAATTATAACTTGAATTGGGTTCTCACCCCTCTCAAATAATAACCCAATTTCTTACATTCGTATTCAGCTGTGGGATCCATGACTTTTGTTTTGTAGTACCACTCAGTGATTTAAGTTAGAATAAAAATGGCTCTGTTAAGTTATGTCATGTTGATTTGTATAATCACTAATCACCAGAGAGGGGACACAGGCGCTTGGCCAGGTGTGTAAGTGTGTGGTCCCTAAAGTAACTTATTCTTCAGCTTCTTGTGGAAATCAAGAAGTGAGGAGGAGGCTCAGATGTGTTGAGGGAGGTCATTCCATGTTTTGGATGCAGTGTAGGAGAACGAGCAACCTTCTGTTTGGCTTTTGCAGATGCGGGGAGTGTGTGAGAGTGAGGCAGTGCATGGGTGTGTGGTTGGTTGGTGAAAGTGTATGCAGCTGTCCAGGTATTCTGGTCCTGGGTTGTGTAGGACTTTCAGTGTGTGTGTGGGAAGCTTGAATTGGCTGCGCTTGTGTGGTGCTGTGTTATGTAGGTATGGCATGGGAGGTTGAGTATGAGACTTGCGGCAGCGTTCTGGATGGTCTGCAGTCTGTGTAGGAGTTGTTTGGAGATTCTGGCATAGAGACTGTTGTCGTAGTCAAGCCTGCTGATGAGTGCTTGCGTGATGGTTCCTCTGGGGTTCTCAGGCAATCATTTGAGGATCTTTTGCAGCATTAATAGGATGTGGAATAAGCAGGTGCACAATGTGTTGATTTGAGCAGTCATGTTTAGCTTGTCATCTAGGGTGATCCCTAGATTTCTTGCAGGGTCTGTTGCTGTGGGTGTTGGTCCTAGCTCCAATGGCCACTAGGTGGAGTCCCATGATGAGGTCTTTTTTTGCTGAAGACCAGTACTTCTGTCTGGTCAGAGTTGAGCCTCAGGCAGTTGGTTTGCATCCAGTCTGCTACCATGGTCATGTGGCTGGTGAAGTTGCTCTGGTGGTGGATGTCTTGTCCATAAGGGAGAGGATGAGTTGTGTGTCATCAGCATATTAGATGATAATGATGTCTTGTGATCGGATGATGTTGGTGAGTGCTATCATGTATATGTTAATAAGGGTGGGGATGGGGAACAATCCCTGTGACACTCCTCATATTAGTTTCTTGGTCACTGGTGTGAAGGGTGGCAGCCAGACCGTTTGCATTTTCTTCCCATGGAGAAGGAACAGATCAATTTGAGAGTGGATCTTTGTATGGCAATCTTAGTGGAGCCTTTTGATGAAGCTGTTGTGGGAGACAGTATCAAAGGCCACAGAGATGTTAAGCAGGATGAAGGCCTCTGTTTCTCCTCAGTCCAGGATAATTTAAATGTTGTCAGTGGCAGGTAAGAGTACTGTTGATGTGCTGTGGTTCTTGCTGAGTCCTGATTGAGTGTTGTCTAGAAGATGGTGAAGTTAGGGGCTGGTTGTTACTTGCATATTCATGGCCTTCTCAATTATTGTCCCGACAGGAGAGCAGGGGGATGGGTCTGACATTGCTCAGTTGATTCAGGTCAGCAGTGGGCTTCTTGAGGAGGTCGGGAAAGTGGCAGATGTGATGGAAATGTTGATAATGTGGGTCAGGGTAGTGCCGAACTGTGATGCTCCCAGGTTGTAGAGGTGGTAGATGCATGGGTCTGTTGAAGCCTCTGAGTGGTTGGTCCACATGATTACCACTGTGCCATTTCTGGTGAGGGTTGTCCATTTGGTTGTCAGATGGCTATTTGGTTGATGATGGGTAAGTTAGCAATGAGTTCTCTGGGGTTGGGTTGGTGGGCGAAGTTGCTGTAGATGTCTGTGATTTCTCTGTTGAAGAAGTTGGTTTGGTTGTTGCAGAGTTGTTGGGAGGCAGCAATGTTGTTGACAGTGGCTGAGGGTGAGGTGAAATTTTTGGCAATCAAGAAGATCTCCTTGCAGATGTTATAGCTTCCTTCGATGAGGTTCACTAGGGCTTTTTTCTTGGTGTCTTTTATTTGCTGGTGATAGTGTCTGAGTGCAGCCTTTTAGGTAGTTCTGTCGGGTGTGTGTGGCTGGCTCTAAATTTCCTTTCCAGCTGGTTGCCGTGTTGTTTTGTGTCCTTGAGATCTTCTGTGTACCAGCAGGCCTGCTTGTCTTATCTACTATGCTAGTTGGGTTTGATGGGTACAAAGGAGTCTGCACAGTTCTTGATCCAGTTGTTGAAGTGTTTTATGTCCTTGTTGAGGTTGCCTGTGGAGTTAGGTTGATCCATGCTGAGGGCGCTAGGCCAGTCAGCTTCTGTGATTTTGCCCCAGCTGCAGCTTGGAATGTTGAACCTGGTAGGGGTGTTGACTTGAGGTGTGTTGATTTGGAAGTGGATTATTTGTAATCCACATTGTAATCTGGATTCTAATCTGACACCAAAACCGACATTTATTTTTCAAATTGACTTTAGGTTTTTAATTGACTATTTTTTTATTTTTTTAAACAGCTTTTCTTCCATTTTGCACCTGTGATTTTTGGAAGAATGGAAGTGGTTCTGACCAGTATTGAGAGCCTCAGCATGACAGAGCTGAGAAAGCTGTGCAAAGAGGACCCTTCTGGAGGGAGCCTTGCCAGGCAGTGAGGCACAAACTGTTTCCATGAGGATCAGGGTCGGTACTAATTTGCATAGGGCGAACCTTTATCTAGAGTGGCAAGGTGGGCAAAAAAAAATGGACTGGAATGTGGCCCAAGCGAACGCCAGTGACTGAGATTAATTCAACCATTCTATAAATCTCATTGTTGCTGTTGCAATGAAAGAAGGACAGGCAGACTTTGAAAGAGAAGCTGCAGAAAGATTCAAACAAAATGATAAAGAAATAACTATTCACTATTTAATGTGCTTATATACGAAACGAAGATAAATATAACCAACAAAAACAATAACACCATCATCAACCTTTCCAAAATTGAATTATGCCCAGAGGAGACTGAAATTTTAAGCTTAGGTCTCTCTTTTTGCCCAGCGAAAAACTTTGATTATGCATCCACGAGAATGGATATCTACAAAGGGGTGAGGAAACTAAAATTAAAGAAATTCCATATCCTTAGGGGGCCAGAGGAAAATAACAGTAATCAAATGTTGATAAGTCATCAAACACACCAAGAGAACATCAATGACATTAACTTTTCGCTCACCCAGGAGTTACAAGATCTGTGGGATGGTAGACAAACCCCCAAGTCCTTACAGCAACCCGACAATGAAATGACAAAAATACCGACTATAAAATCTGCATTGACGCAATTCAAACCTAAATACAACTTTAACCCTATCACTATGCATGATTCCATCGATGCATTCCACGAAGCAGTGACAACTAAAATCAAGAGGCTCAATAAGACAACTATGATGGCCAAGAGACAATATCATGAGAAAGAAATCAAATACAATAACCTCATGACCAAGCTAAAACGTAACAAAGAAATTGTGATCCGCAATAGCGACAAAGGAGGCAATATTGTTCTATGGGCTCAGGAAGATTACAAAAATGAAGCGTTCAGACAATTGAATGACAAAGATTGCTATAGCCGCACGAATACGGCTCATCTTAAATCAACATACCAGGAATACTACAACAAACTATCATGTTGGAGAAGAAGAGATCTTATTAGCGAAGATGAATACAAATTTTTAAAAAAAGACAACCCTACAACACCGTCTATCTACTTCATCCCCAAGGTCCATAAAGACATATCCAACCCACCAGGGAGACCTATTATCACTGCAAAAGAAGGACTCCTAGAAAACACGTCTGTTTATGTTGACTACTTCCTTCAGGATTTTGTTAAGAAACTGCCGTCATATGTTCGGGACACAAGTGATTTCATAAGAAAAATTCAGGGGTTCACATGGCAAAATGACTATCTTATGTTGGCACTAGATGTTTCCTCCTTGTATACCAGTATTCTACATCCTGATGGTATCAATGCAACTAGATTTTTTCTTGCACAGCGCGAAGTAGAATTTCTGTCGCACAATAAAATGTTGATATCTATGATCGAGTTTTGCCTCACAAACAGCATTTTTATGTTTAACAATCTTCTATTCCAACAGACAAGAGGTGTAGCCATGGGGGCCAGCTTTTCCCCAAGTTATGCATGCCTCCATATGGGCTGGTGGGAAAAGCTGGTCCTCCACATTGAGCACCAACATATTGTTGAGAGCAATATCAAAATATGGCTCCGCTACATAGACGATTTATTCGTAGTGTGGCAGGGCAGTATAGAAGAGGCACAACAGTTTGTCAATAATCTTAACTGTAATCAACTCAACCTTCATTTTACGGCTAACGTCAGTGATACCACAGTTAATTTTTTGGACACCCAAATATATGTCAACAACAACAAACTAGAGACCCGCATATTCTGAAAAGAAACAGCTGGTAACTCTATCCTACATGCTGAGAGTTCCCACCCCCAACATTTAGTAAATAGCATCCCATATGGGGAAATGCTTCATTTGAAGCGGGTTTGTAGCAACATCACTGACCTTTCTATAGCCCAGGAATCCAGTAAAATCAGATTCCTTGAAAGAGGACACCAACTGAAAATCATTGAACTAGCTATTTCTAAAACGGCATCTATGGATAGAAATACTCTCCTTCAAGACAAACAAATAGCCAAAAATCCTGGGGGCAATAATACTACCGATAGGACAAAGCTCAAGGAGGAATTTCGCCTTATCATGGGCTTTAGTAAACAACACAAGGCAATTCACAAGATTATCCAAACATGTTGGCCTTTAGTTTTGTGTGATCCAGTAATAGGACCTCTGCTACCGCAGAGGGTGTCCATTACCTATAGCAAGGCCCCATCTATGAGGGACTGTTTGGTATCTACTAACCCTGAAATCATGGAAAAAACCTCGTGGCTTCAAACACACAAAGGTTTTTTTAAATGCAAAACATGCAAAGCATGTATCCATGGGATTAATACGTTGACTTACACCACTCCCTTTTGTCAAACCAAATATAAAATAACCAAACTTTTAACATGCAAAACTGAATTCGCCATATATGTATTGATGTGCCCCTGTGGACTCAAATACATTGGAAGTACCAAACTCCAGGTTCATAAGCGCATCCTTCAACACCTCCGTGCAATCTCGAATGAAGACAACACATATCCCGTGGCAAGACACTTCAAAAAATCCCATCAATCTAACAACAAAGGTCTCAACTATTTTGTAATCGATGCCGTACCTCCCAGTGGAAGAGGTGGAGACCGCGAATATAAACTTAGAAAACTCGAAACAAGATACATACTACAACTAGACACTAAGTACCCTAATGGCCTGAATGTGACGGAAGATCTGTACACTTGCTTATAAACCATCTACACAACCCCTTTCCTATGTTTGACAGAAGCAGCAATACTTTGTACTTTAGCCACAGTAAATCTTACACATATTCTTATTGGATATTTTATCCGGATTTATAATAGGCCGCCGACATAAAATTCCCCCTATATTATAAATGGTAGAGAATCCTATCTGTACATCCCATCAGATTTATCTTTTACAACTGCGATTTTATATATATATTTATGTATTTATATATTTATATGCTTATATTTATATATTTATCTTTGCATTTTGCACAATTCTCGTAGTTGCCATCTATTATTCAGGTGGCCATTTAGTACGGTTTTATATAGGTTGTGTATATGTTAACACACTTACAATACAGATACCTACCAGGTTATCTACCTATATGGGCTCTCAGCCCTCTATGTCGGACAGGACATTATTTAATTAATTATTTGTGTTGTTGATTATTTGCGCATGTGTCTGATAACACCATTATTACTGTTGCAGCAAATCTACATAGGGACGTCACTCCATTCATTGATTTCATATTGGTACTTACTTTTATAATGTTGAAGTAGGGATGTATACCGGTTTAAGCTGAAACATTTGATCTTAACTTGTGTCATCTGTATCTCGTCCCTTATTTAGGATGTTTGATGGTTGATGTTTCATATATTGGGGTGCAATGCCGTCACGGGTTTTTCAAACTGTATTTTACATTGATTGATTTTTTAGTAGAGATTTATCGCACTGTCCGATTTGGGCACAATGGAAATCTCTTATATACTATCAGCTCTTTTATCTTGTGCTCGCTTTATTTCAAGTTGATTTATTTCTTGTTTTTCTTTTACTAAAAGGAATGAGCAGATCTTTATCACATGTTTTAAATCACAATCGAGCACTGTTATTTGCACAATTTTAACATCTTTACCCCAGGTTAACTTTGAAGTAATTTTGTCATGATATTTGACTAAATGCTATTAGCGGGATCATAATAATATATAAAACACAACTACATCACATTAGGATGTTTCCATAACAGTATCGGAAATCTCGGATTGTACTACAGAATTGCATTTGTAATATGGCAGTACACGCTAGTATTTTGTCTATGTCTATTTGATCTCATACCACGTGGGGAGACACTCTTTGATGCACGGTCACTTTAAATTCACGCACACAATGAATCCATGTTGAGTGAACAAGGCTCGCCCGAGCCGAAACGCGTATCGACGACATATGGATAAATAAATAATACCGCAAGCACCTACTTCGGGTCTGTGTCCATCTTTTGGTTTCCTGTCAATCTGGAAAGCCCGCTGGAAAGAAGTGATATATATATATATATATATATTATCTACTGGCGGTCGCCAGTAGATAGTTATAGTTACAACCTAGTTTCCATAGGAAATCTCAAAATTCTATTTTGAATAACTTTGGCGCCGGTTGACGAATCCTCGCGAAATTTTCAAAACTAATGGGGCGCTCCGTTCAGCTCCTACCCTGAAAGTCTCGGGGTGATTCGTCAAGCAGGGGCCGAGAAAAAAGGGGGGTCCCAAAACGCGTTTTCCCCATGCATTTTTCCATAGGACCTTTAGACACAGCTACAGCCCGAACGGCTGAACAGAATTACTTAAAATTTGGCAGAGAGGTAGCCATAAGGTCAAGGAAGTGCCTTTTGCAGGTCTGGTGTAAATCTGTTCAGTATTTCCTGAGAAAATAGCATTTAAAAGCATATATATATGTGGGCGGAGCCTAACCACACATCTCATCCTGAGATCTGATTGGCTATCAGCACTTCATCCAAGAAGTGTTGGCAGCCATCTTGGGACCAATATACATGATAGCACCTCATTAAAAAGCATTGCAGTTAATAGAAGGTTTTAAGACTTTAGTTACATTATAAATCATTTGTTGATGGTACCATACTCATTTTAGGAATTGTGGTATGTTCTAAGGTGATTTCACCATGTGAAAAAGCCTTCTGCTGGGATATCATGATTGAGAGAAAAATATTTTCTCATGCTTTTACCACAGAGGTTTGGAAGGTGATCTATAAGCTAAACTGAGAGCTTATTTTCTGTAAATTCACATTATCTTTTTCAGTCATGTGAGAATGAAGTCTGACATTCTCAGTAAAACATGTACATCCAACAAGGGCAGAGACTGTCAGTTGATTCCTTTGTGTTCTACTGCAGCTTCCCGAGAGTGTTCCAAAGAACTACTAGAGCGCTAACAGTCCTACTTATGATAAACGTATGGCACACCTGAAGCCATCTTGCTTGGATTAAAGTGGTAACTCTTAAAACATTTAATTTAAAAAGGAACAAAATGAGGGGGTTCATTTTTCCATAAAAAGTATGATTAGTGCAGCAGAAAGAAAAATTAGGGCACATTTTGAGTGACTTCTCAAATCCTCTTCTATTTCATTAAAAAATTCTGACATGCAGACTGAAACATGCACTTTCAATACCAGCAGCAGTTTTCCCTGGTGAGCAGTAGCTTTACTACAGTGATCTAATGAGCAAAAAGAGTGCTAACATTCTGAATTTATGGCAAATGTGTGACACATCTGAATGCCTTCTTGATGGAATCAAAGTAAAAAACTGAAAGTATTTCCTACTGAGGAGACTGCAGTAAATGAGGAAATTAGGACACTTCATAACGAATAAGTCTCCCAAGATGGCCACCAGAGACAAAAGAGCCCAAATGTAGCCCAAATATCACCCAGATGTAGCCCAAGTATAGCCCAATGACAGAATGTCCCAGAATGTTCTTAAAAACAACTAGAGCGCTTACTGTCTTCATTATGACAAAAGTATGGCACACCTGAAGCCATCTTGATTGGAATGAACTGGTAACACTTAAAACATTTAATTTAAAAAGGAACACAATGAGGGGGTTCATTTTGCCATAGAAATTATGATTAATGCTGAAGAAAGAAAATGAGGGCACATTTTGAGTGACTTCTCAAATCCTCTTCTATTTCATTAATATATTCTGACATGCAGACTGAAACATGCACTTTTAATACCAGGAGCAGACTTCCATGGTGAACAGTAGTTTTACTACAGTGATCTAATGAGCAACTAGAATGCTAACATTCAGAATTTATGGCAAATGTGTGACATATCTGAATACCTTCATGATGGAATCAAAGTAAAAAACTGAAAGCATTTCCTACAGAGGAGACTGCAGTACATGAGGAAATTAGGAAACTTCATAACAATTAAATCTCCCAAGATGGCCACCGGAGACAAAAGAGCCCAAATGTAGCCCAAAATGACCCAGATGTAGCCCATATATAGCCCAATGACAGAAGTGTGCAAAACACTTATTATTTTGTGTGTTTGCAGTGTTATATAGTGCAGACTTGTCAGGTATTGGAGTGCTTTACATGAGCATTGGTTACATCACACAAGAACAAATTCATTTTGGTTGTAGACATGGGGAGACTAAGTGATTTGACCAGAATCACAGAATGTCGAGCTGAAGCAGAACTTCAACCTGGTTCCCCAGTTGCAAAGTCTGCAGTTCTGGAAGTAACACCACATCCTCTCCCCTAAGTTCAACATTTAATCAAGTGGTCAACTGGATAAAAAAACCTAAAGATAACAAATAATTTAAAAGTGCTTTGTCGCTATTTGAAAACTCAGAAGATATGTCCTTATTTTAGTCTTTTAGAGCACTAACCATAATTTTGATGCCAATAAGACCCTCTCATATATGTAATTTCTAAAGGAAATGCTCTAGGTATTACAGTTTTGATTACATCAAGATGATGTCAGGCGTTCCACACTTTTGTAATAAATATAGAGTGTTAGCAATCTAGTTGTTCATTAGGATACTGTTGAGCGGCAGAGGCCAGGGGCACGGACTCTGAAAATTGAAGGCAGGTAGGAGGGTGCAAAGGCAACAATTTAACCACACTGAGCAGGCAGGAAGGGCCGTGGAAGCACAACAGACTATGGAGGGCAGTGGAAAGGGGGGCAGGGGCAACAAACCAACAATACAGGACTTGCAAGAGAGGCTGTGGCAATGTAATAGACCATTGTGGGCAGAAGGAAGAGGCAATGGTAGTACAACCATACATGCCAACAGACCCGATTCAGCCAGGAAACGTCCAATGTTTTTAAGTTCAAATGGGCTTTATTTGATCTGTCTCCTGTCTACAATCTCCTCATTTTCAATGTAACTCAAAGGGGAAAATCAATACCCCAGTTTTTTTTCAAAATCTTCCTCTTACCAAGTTCAAAATGTTCGCAAGTATGGTACATTGGATCATGGAAGGAAATGGGATAGGGACATGGACTTGGATAACAGAGGACAGGAGGGACATGGAGAGGTGCACCAAACTGACCCTGCAGGGCAGGCATCAGGGTTTGCAGCAGCACAATACACCACAAAGGGCATGCAGGACGGGAGTGCAGCACAACAATCCATAGAAAGCAAGAGGGAGGGGACAGGACCATGCACATGGACAACAGAGAACAGAGGGGCAAGAGGCAATGGTAGCTAGCTGACCATAATGGACAGACAGGAGAGAAAGCTGCAGCTTAACAGACCATGAAGGGCAGGAGGGACGGATCAGGGGCATTACAATGGAACAGACAAGCTAGGAGGGAGGGAGTAGGGGTCTGCACATGTAAACAGAGGGCTGGGGGCAAGGGGGCAGGGCAGGGGCAGCAGGATAGCCATGGAGGTCAGGCAGGATGGGTACTAGAAGCAAGACACACCATGAAGAGCAACAGTGAGACTGTGATGGCATACACACAGACCATGGAGGGAAGGTGGGAGGGGGTCAGGGGCAGCTAACTGACCACACAGGGAAGGTGGGAGGGGCCATGGCAGCACAGAAGACCATGCATGGCAAGTGGGAGGGTTAGTGTCAGCACAATGGCTATGATGGGCAAGAAGGAGGGTGCAGGGGCATGCACAAAGGACGATGAAGGATAGAAGGGAGGGTCAGGACCTGTGCACAGACAAGAAAGTTCAGGGAAAGGGGCCTCACAACAGACCGCACAGGGCAGGCAGGAGGAGCAGTTGCAGCACAACAGACCAGGGAGGGCAGAAGGGTGTGGCAGTACAATGGACCATGTAGGACAGGAGGAAGAGGATAGGGGCATGGCATGTGGACAGGCAGGGTGGAGGTGGCAGGGACAGGTTGCAGTCATCTGACAATGCTAGGTAGGTGGGAGGGGAGTGGCAGCTCAACAGAACACTCAGAGTAGATAGGAGTGGCAGGTCCATGGGACATGGTGGGCAAAAAGGATGGAGCAGGGGCATGCACAAAGACATCAGAGGGCAGGGGGAAGGAGAATAGGGGCAGCAAGCTAAACACAGAGTTTAAGCAGGAGGTCAATGATGGGGCATAGAATTGGGCAATGGAGGGCAGGAGGAGTGGACTGGTACATCATACTAAATTGAGGGCAGTGGCAGCACATCAGACCATGCATGGCAGGAGGGAGGAGGCTAGTCCATGGATTCACACAACAGAGGATAGGGAGGAGGGGGATGGGGCAGCAAGCTAACTGTTATTGTTTTTAAAACATTGTGTCTGTGCGAACTACTTAAAATATGAACAAGTATGCAGCATAATCTCACTTTTATTCAGGAAGAAGAGGACGTTTGTGACTGTGACTCCGGGCTCACTTGGCAGAAACATCCCCTGACCCTCCACCCCCTATAGCAAAATTTAATGCCCGTGAAAAGGGTAGGTGAACACAGTGTTATATAGAACATAGTCCTGAGAGCACGATTGAAAATGAAAACTAGATATAGTGTATGGTATAAACTATGCACCAAAAAGTTTGATATAAGATGAACCGGGCGTGAAATATAATATGCAATACATTGTGCGCAATGACAGATTCATTGGAGAGCGCGAGATAGCACAGGCACTAGCGCGTGCTATGCGATATGCGCCTTGGAGTGTAATATGCACAGGGCAGTGTTGTGTAACCTAACTAGTCTCTAAAGTTGTAATATAAAATATGTGCTGGGGAGTGTAACGTTGCATATGCACTGTGACAAAGATATGGATCCCAGATTTTAATATGTATGGCATAGCACTGTGCGTTATAACATAGGCATCGAGGAAGGCACGTTAGATGGGGCAATATAACCCGTGCGAAGACAAGTGTGGCATGACATATTCACGGGGTGGTGTTACAGTGCACATGGGCTATGGCATATGCACTAGGTAGTGGAATACAACACAGAGGTGTGTGGCACTCGGCAGGCAATGGTGGGTGTAACACAGCATTGGGCTCTGTCAGGAGCGCGCTGTGACTCTCAAGTGATGTTCGTCCCCTTTCCAGAGAGTAAAATAAAAAGTATTACACATCCGGCAGTGGATGTGTGTTTTATTAACCGTGAGGGGGGTTTCTTGCATAGTTTTGGTCGAATTTTTGTCGAATCCCCTTTGAATGGCTTGTTGTGCATGTGTATTAAATGTGCCCGTCAATAGCTACCCATGTTTGTATAAATAAACGACAAGGGTGTCTACCGGGATTAGGCACGGTAGGGCATCAGACATGTCAGAGCTTCACTAATGGTGTAAATACATTCCACGTGGATTCATTGCATGCATAGTCGCCTTTTAATGAATATCACGCAAATCGTCATGGTGATAGGTACGTACGGTTTGTCCAGCATGTCCTAAGTGTGTCTATAAATATATATTTTTAAAAAATAATAAAAAACAGTGGCCGGCCCTGGGGATTGGGGTCAAAAAAATATAATTAGGAGACAGGCCCTGGGGGATGGGGTCATCAGGGCCAATAAATTTGAATAAGAAGGGGAACCACACAGCCCCCCTTCTTAAAAAATTAAAAATAAATAAAAGACTGGCATCGTGCCGGAGGCCATGCACCCTCCGTGCAGCACTCTGCAAACGCGCCCCCAACAGGCATCTCCATTATGCACCAGGGAGCTGCGCTGCAGACAGGTGTTCTGAGGCCAAGCCCCTTTTTACACCTCTCTGCAACGCAGCTCTGTGGCGCTTACTGGAGGTACCTAGTGGTCTAGTTTGACCCTAGGGACCCTTAGGATTCAAGGGGACTTAATCTCTCAACTTAGAACAGCCACAGGGCGTGTTTACACAGTGGTGAAGGGAGGGGACGGGGCCTGAGTTAACGTGTGCAAAAACGCCCTGTGGCCTGTTTTAAGGGGTAGTTTTAATCCCCATGCCCTATTATATACTAGGGGCTTACAGAGGAGGTCATGCTAATCACAGGGGCACCCCAACGCATAATGTTCCCTAGTGTATGTAGGTGTTTTCACTGTATTCTAAGTGTCTTTTAACATAGCACTGGCTCTAGGACTGGTTAGTCAGACTCAGTTACCACCAGTATCCGTCTGAAAAAGTTGAGGGTACAGGATGATTTTGCAACAAGGCTTCTTTCTGCTCTTCTTTTTGTTCTTTCTGCACGTTATCCTTCTTCCTGCACTTATCTTCGTATTTGAGGACTTCTGTTGCTTCATTCTGCACTTCTTTTGTTTCTTTCTGTGCATTTTTTCTTCTTTCTTCACATGTCCTATCTCTGTAGGCATAGTTAGAAATTAGCATTTAAAAAACCTTTGAAATTCACAGAAAAAACCATAGGTTTCAGGCACGTTATAGTTAGGAATTAGCATTTAAAAAACCTCAGAAATTCACTGAAAAAACCATAGGTTTCAGGGGTGTTATAGTTAGCTGGACTTTTCACTTGTACAAAACCATTGAAATTCCCCCGTTATAGTTAGTTCAGCTAACTATAACTCGCGCGCCCTCAATGCACTGCTGATGACGTCACATATTTCATCACTCATGACATGGTCAGTGACATCACTCATGACATCACTGATGACATCTCAAATGACATCACTGATGACATCATCCTTGTGATAGAGTGGCAGACCTCCTCTCACCCTAATATAACCTTTAATACACACATTCAAAAATAGAGACAAAAATTTTCAAAACAATGGACATACCAATACCAGTTACAACAACCTCTTCAGTAATTCTAAGATCCACATACACATCCACTCATTCACCAACAGTCCTATACAGTCACTCATACATGTACTCACTCATCATATGTACTCATACACCTATACATCCTGTTACACAATGCCACTCATCCATAGAGTTACTCACACACATAGTCACTCATGCTAATAAAGAATCAAACATACATTTACTTGCATATACAGTTATACACACACCACCACACTTACTTCTACGGAAACTTACACATACTTAGTCTTTTAAACAATCACTTATAGAAACACATACTTATTCATACAGGAACTCTTTCAATCTCTCGCTCTCACATATACTCACTTATATACACCAATAGTCACATATACTAGTTCAAAACATATGTAGTTACTCATAAAGACACTATTGAGACAGTCATTCACTCACTAACACACCCATACACACACTCATCCACCCATACAGTCCTGCACACATGCTGTCTTCAACACATACAAACAGTGAGTCACTCATTCATGCACCTATGCACTACGTAATACCCCCCACCAAACCATGCAGACACTCAGACTGATACTCAAAAACCCAACTAATAACCTATATAGACACCCATGTAGCTACTCACCAACCCATGCAGCCACTTATACACAAAGTGAGAGACTGATACAGATATTTACATATTTAAACATTACTCACTAAGCCATGTATTCACTATGATACACTTAATCAGTCAGTTACACAATCAATTTTTCAAAAACAAATCATCCATTTAGACACTTATATACCCATTTATTCTTCCATCGACCTTGAGATATACATATATAAAACATATTTAATTTTCAGAAAAACACTCATTCACTGGATGATGTCATCAGTGATGTCATCAGTGATGTCATTTGAGATGTCATCAGGGATGTCATGAGTGATGTCACTGACCATGTCATGAGTGATGTAATATGTGACGTCATCAGCAGTGCATTGCGGGCGCGCGAGTTATAGTTAGCTGAACTAACTATAACGGGGGAATTTCAATGGTTTTGTACAAGTGAAAAGTCCAGCTAACTATAACACCCCTGAAACCTATGGTTTTTTCAGTGAATTTCTATATATATATATATATACATTCACTGAAAGAACCATAGGTTTTAGGGAAAATTATAGTTAGTTGGACATATCACTCGTACAAAACCATAGAAATTCCCCTGTTATAGTTTGTTCAGCTAACTATAACTCGGGCCCCGGCAATGCACTGCTGATGACGTCACATATTACATCACTCATGACATGGTCAGTGACATCACTTGTGGCATCACTGATGACATCACTGATGACATCATCCAGTGACTGTGTGTTTCTATAAAGTTTAAATATGTTTAATTTATATAGGGAAAGGCGTATTGAAGAATGAGTGGGTGTATAAGTGTCTGAATGGATGATTTAGTAGGTGCGTGACTGACTCTATAAGTGAGTGATTAAACTTATCTTACTGAATGCATGGGTTAGTGAGTAAACTGTGTGAATGTCTGTATCTGTCTGTCTGTCTGTTGGTGTGTAAGCGGCTGCATGGGTTTGCGAATAGCTACATGAGTGTCTATATGGGTTATTGATTGGTTGTCTGAGTATCTGTATGGGTGCCTGAGTGTTTGTGTGGGTGGGGAGTTTGTGACTCTATACATAGATGTGCGAGTGGGTGATTCACTGGGTGCATGGTTTCAAGAGTGCATCTGTGATGGACTGTATGGGTGGGTGAGTGTGTGTATGGGTTTGTTAGTGAGTGAATGTTTATCTCAGTTTCATATGAGTGAGTAACTACATATGTGAAAGGCAGTATATATGTGTGTTGGAGTATATAAATGGCTATAACTGAGAGTGTGTGATTGTGAGAGTGACTGTATGGATGAGTGTGTGCTTGTATCAGTGATTGTATAAGAGCATCAGTATGTGCTAGTATTTTTATGAGTAAGTGAGCTGGTGTGTGTATAACTATATAGGTGATTAAATTGCAGTGTGATTAATTATTTGCATGACTGACTAGGTGTGTGACTACCTTTATGGATGAGTGGAGGTGTATGAGTTTCTATATAGGTGTATGATTGCATATGATAGTCCTGTATTGATTGACCATAAGTATGAGTGACTGTACGGGTGAGTGAGTGGATGTGTGTGTAGACCTAAGAATCAGTGAGTGGGTATGTAGTTATTGGTGTTGGAGTGTCTATGGTTTTGAGAATGGCAGTCTGTAATTTAGAGTGGGTGTATCAAAGGTTATATTAGGGTGTGAGAAGATGCATCAATTTATCACATGGATGATGTAATCAGTGATGTCATCAGTGATGTCATTTGAGATGTCATGAGTGATGTCGTCAGTGATGTCATTGGCCATGTCATGAGTGATGTAATAGGTGACGTTATCAGCAGTGCATTGCGGGGGCGCGAGTTATATATTTAGCTGAACTAATTATAACAGGGGAATTTCTATGGCTTTGTACGAGTGAAATGTCCAACTAACTATAACTTTCCCTAAAACCTATGTTTTTTTTCAGTGAATTTATAAGGTTTTTTAAATGCTAATTTCTAACTATAACGTGCCTGAAACCTATGTTTTTTTCAGTGAATTTCACAGGTTTATTAAATGCTAATTTCTAACTATAACGTGCCTGAAACCTATGGTTTTTTAAGTGAATTTCTAAGGTTTTTTTAAATGCTAGTTTCTAACTATGCCTACAGAGGTAGGACATGTGAAGAAAGAAGAAAAAACGCACAGAAAGAAGCAAAACAAAAGCAGAAAGAAGCAATAGAAGTCCACAAAGACGAAGAAAAGTGCAGGAAGAAGCAAGACATGTGCAGAAAGAACCAACAGAGGAGCAGAAAGAGTCCTTGTTGCAAAATCATCCTGTGCCCACAACTTTTTCAGACGAGTACTGGTGGTAACTGACTCTGACTAACCATGCCTAGAGCCAGTGCTATCCTAAAAGACACTTAGAATACAGTGAAAACACCTACATACACCAGGGAACACTATGCGTTGGGGTACCCCTGTGATTAGCATGACCTCCTCTGTAAGGCCCTAGTACATAATAGGGCAGGGGGATTAAAACTACCTCTAAGTCAGAGGTGCAGAAATATGCTACTTTAACTAGTAGTCACGTTTGCAGAGTGGTGGAGAAAGGGAGCTGGGCGTCCAACCAACGCTCAGGAATTCCGCTGCGTAGGACTTTCAGGAGGTACCAGGAGGGATTCTTGGCCCCCAAACTCCCCCAGGACTAAATTGGACTTCATCCCCCATCCCGTAGTCTGCCACGAGGCACGTTTGCAGAGAGGTAGAGAAAGGGGGCCATGGCCTCCGAAGACGTCATAGCAATCCCACTGTGTGGGACTTACTGGAGGTAACAAGTGGGGTAGTTGGCCCCCGAGGACATCCTTGGGGGCCAACTTCCCAAACTATTACCTCCAGTCAGTCCCACACAGCAGCATTGGTAAGTACTCGTACCAGGCCATGCCCACTTTGCCCACCACTCTACAAACGCACTCCCTGGCACGCTCTTGGATGGGGATTGAAGTCCCCTTCACTGCTGGGGGTTCTTTAGGGGCCAGCTAGCCTACCTTTTACCTCCAGTAAGACCCACACAGTGGGATTGGTGAGAGGTAGACAAAGGCCATGCCGCCTTTTTCCACCACTCTACAAATGCGCCCCCTGGTGCGTTGTACGTTGGGAATTAAGTTCCCTTGAATCCTGAGGTCTCTGGGGCCCAACTAGCCCACCAGGTACCCCCAGTAAGCACCACAGAGCTGGGTTGCAGAGAGGTGTAAAAAGGGGCGTGGCCTGGACCACCTCTCTGCAACGCAGCCCTGTGGCACTTACTGGAAGTACCTGGTAGACTAGTTGGCCCCAGGGGCCCTCAGGATTGAAGCGGAATTAATTCCCCAACTTAAAACACGCCACAGGGCGTGTTTGCACACGTCACCTCAGGCCCCACCCCCTCCCTTGACCACTGTGTAAACGCCCCAGGGGCCCTCAGGATTCAGGGCCTGATGCTTTTTGAAAAAAATTAAAAATGAACGGGAAGGGGGAAGCGTGGGCCCCCCTCCCGTGGCTAATTCTGGCCCGTGGACCCCATCCCCCAGGGCACGGCCACTTTTTTTTTATGGAAGGGGCTGCGTGGGCCCCCTCCTGAGGCCTCTATTGGCCCCAGGGACCCCATCCCCCAGGGCCGGCCTTTAGTTATTTATTTATTTATTTATTTATTTACTTAAAAAAAAAAAGATTTTGGTGGCCCCCCTCCCCGGGCCACTTCTAGCCCCGGAGACCCCATCCCCCAGGCCTGGCCCTCTCCTTTGGGGACCATGGGCGGAGCCCCAATTCCACCACGGTCCCGCCGGCTCCCCGCATCCTGCGGGAGCCGGCATTGCTTTTCCACATGCGGCGCTGCTAGCATGCAGCTTCCCTTGTAGAAAAGCAATTCTGCTTTGCTTCATTGAAGCGAGAGCAGGTTTCCCTGCTCTCGCTTCATTGAAGCAAAGCAGTTTGCAATGACAGGGCGGGAGCCGCGAGGCTCCCGCCCTGTCATTGCAAACAGCAGTGTCCCGGGGGTGGGCACCCCGAGACACTGAAGGAGCCAGCCCTGGGGGTTGGCGGTCCCCAGGGCCATCAAGGGCTCCAGGAGGGGGGGCCATGCGGCCCCCTCTCCCAACATGTGCATAGCCCCGGGGAGGTGGGGGTCCCTGAGGCTCGGGGGTCCGTTACGGACCCCTGCATTTAAATACTTAGTGCCCCGGGGAGGTGGCGGTCCCTGGGGAATGTGGGGGGCTCGAGCCCACAAACACAGGTTATTTTTTTTTTTAAATCAAGCCCCGCGGGGTGGTGGTCCCCGGGGCTGCGGGGGTGCTGTGAGCCCCCCGGCAAATATTTAATGAAAGCCCCAGGGGGTGGCGGTCCCCGGAGCTGCGGGGGCCTGCCTGGGTCCCCGCAAATTCAATTTTGCATGCCCCCGGGGGGCTAAATAATAATGAAGCGCGGGAGTCCGTGCTTCGTTTTTTTGTTGTTTTCTGCCAAAATTCACACTGGGTGCGCGATTCTCACCAATTTGTTTAGTTTTGTGGGACCCCCTGAGCAGGCCTAGGGGGTCAGGGTATTTCTACCCTGCCCCCTTTTCTTGTTTTTTGCTTTGTTTTTCTGTTTTCTTGTGACTCGGTTCTCGAGTATAAAACCAGCACCTCCTCCAAGTAGGAAAAAGCACGGCACACTCTGGGTTTATTTATTAAAATTCAATGCGCGTAGTGCTGGCAGTTTCTCGAAACGCTAAGGCAGATGCGTTTCAAGCCTTCCAATGGCTCTCATCAGTGCCTGTTCCAGGGGCTCCATGCTCTCTGTTGATGGTGAAACAAGGTGCAGGTGAATGGAAACCGCTCCCTTTATGACATTGTTGCACTCCTCCTCAAATGGATGTTAAACTGGCCACTCGCGCTTTCCCCCTGCTAGGCAGATGCATGCTGGTAATTACAGTCCATAGGGGTGTCTGTACAGTGACAAGGCACTCCTCACACCTAGTGATGTCCCAACTTGCTGGAAATGGGCCGCACTCCAGCTTGAGTGCCCAGCAGGATGACCAAAAGCCTTTCTCCCAACTCCTTAATCAGGCGAGCAATGTCACCTCCTCTCTCCCCATTGCAGCCAAATCGCACCTTGGTGGCAGTCCACGCCGCTAGGGGGCTCCGTGTCATTTGCCAGTAGATAGTTATAGTTACAACCTAGTTTCCATAGGAAATCTCAAAATTCTATTTTGAATAACTTTGGCGGCGGTTGACGAATCCTCGCAAAACTTTCAAAACAAATGGGGCGCTCCGTTCAGCTCCTACCCTGAAAGTCTCGGGGTGATTCGTCAAGCGGGGGCCGAGAAAAAGGGGGGGTCCCAAAACACGTTTTCCCCATGCATTTTTCCATAGGACCTTTAGTCGCAGCTACAGCCCGAACGGCTGAACAGAATTACGTGAAATTTGGCAGAGAGGTAGCCATAAGGTCAAGGAAGTGCCTTTTGCAGGTCTGGTGTAAATCTGTTCAGTATTTCCTGAGAAAATAGCATTTAAAAGCATATCAATATCTATACGCGCGCACCGTGCGCGAAGTTGCGCGCACCCTGCCGTGCACGAGCGCAATTCTGATTGGTTGTTAGATGTCGGTAAACATTCGAATCGGTCGAAACCAGGAAGTGTCGGCCGCCATTTTGTCTCTCGCAGTCTGAGGGGGTGAAAAAAAAAGGTGGAGAACATGAAAAGTGGGCAGAGTGGACAGTTCCTGACCCCCCAGCCTTGGTCAGGGGGTCACAGAAGGACCCCCAAGGGAGAAAAAAACATTTATTTTTTTTTAAAATCGCGAGATGCGCGCACCGCGCGTGCACGGCTCGCACTGCGAACCGTGGGTGCTCGGTGCAACAAGCGCACCGAGCGCCCACAGTGCACGCACGGTGCGCGCACGGTGAAAAACCTGAAAAAAAACCCGTACAAATTCACTGAAAAAACCATAGGTTTCACACACGTTATAGTTACGAATTAGTATTTAAAAAACCTTGCAAATTCACTTAAAAAACCATAGGTTTCACACATGTTATAGTTAGCTGGACATTTCACTCGTAAAAAACCAATGAAATTCCCCCGTTATAGTTAGTGCAGGCAACTATAACTCACGCGACTGCAATCCTCTGCTGATGACGTCAGATATTACATCACTCATGACATGGTCAGTGGCATCACTCATGACATCACTGATGACATCATCCTTGTGATAGAGTGGCGGTCGCGCGAGTGATAGTTATCTGAACTAACTATAACGGGGGAATTTCATTGGTTTTTTACAAGTGAAATATCCACCTAACTATAACATGTGTGAAACCTATGGTTTTTAAGTGAATTTGCAAGGTTTTTTAAATGCTAATTCCTAACTATAACGTGTGTGAAACCTATGGTTTTTTCAGTGAATTTGTATGGTTTTTTAAATGCTATTTTATTTATGTATTATTATTTTTTTTATATATTTATTTTACAATAAACTACGTATTCAAATTTTTTTGGGGGGGTTTTTCACCGTGCGCGCACGGTGCGCGCTCCCCCATCGATTTAAAAATTTTTTTTTAAAAAATTCTGCCTTCGGGGTCCTTCAGGGACCCCCTGACAAAGGCTAGGGGGTCAGGAACTCTCTACCCTGCCCCCTTTTCACGATCGCCACCTTCCTTTTTCACTCTCGCACTGAAAACAAACAAAATGGCGGCCGACATTTCCTGATTTCGACCGATTCGAACGTTGACTAACATGTAACCACCAATCAGAATTACGCTCGCGCACGTTAGGGTGCTCGCACGGTGCTCGCACGGTGCGCGCACCCTGCACGCGTATAGATATTGATATGCTTTTAAATGCTATTTTCTCAGGAAATACTGAACAGATTTACACCAGACTGTAAAAGGCACTTCCTTGACCTTATGGCTACCTCTCTGCCAAATTTCAAGTAATTCTGTTCAGCCGTTCGGGCTGTAGCTGTGTCTAAAGGTCCTATGGAAAAATGCATGGGGAAAACGCGTTTTGGGACCCCCCTCTTTTCTCGGCCCCCGCTTGATGAATCACCCCGAGACTTTCAGGGTAGGAGCTGAACGGAGCGCCCCATTAGTTTTGAAAATTTCGCGAGGATTCGTCAATCGGCGCCAAAGTTATTCAAAATAGAATTTTGAGATTTCCTATGGAAACACGGTCCTAACTATAACTATCTACTAGCGCCCGCCAGTAGATAATATATATATATATATATATATATATATATATATATATATATATATATATATATATATATATATATTCACTTTAAAAACCATAGGTTTCACACATGTTATAGTTAGGTGGATATTTCACTTGTAAAAAACCAATGAAATTCCCCCGTTATAGTTAGTTCAGATAACTATCACTCACGCGACCGCCACTCTATCACAAGGATGATGTCATCAGTGATGTCATGAGTGATGCCACTGACCATGTCATGAGTGATGTAATATGTGACGTCATGAGCAGTGGATTGCGGGCGCGCGAGTTATAGTTATCTGAACTAACTATAACAGGGGAATTTCATTGGTTTTTATGAGTGAAATATCCACCTAACTATAACATGTGTGAAACCTATGGTTTTTTAAGTGAATTTGCAAGGTTTTTTAAATGCTAATTCCTAACTATAACGTGTGTGAAACCTATGGTTTTTTCAGTGAATATATATATATATATATATATATATATATATATATATATATATTACCTACTGGCGGTCGCCAGTAGGTAGTTATAGTTAGGACCACGTTTCCATAGGAAAACCTCAACATTCTATTTTGAATAACTTTGGCGCCGGTCGACGAATCCTCGTGAATTTCTCAAAATAGGTGGGGCGCTACGCTCCGCTCCTACCCTGAAAGTCTCGGGGGGATTCGTCAAGCGGGGGCTGAGATAAAAGGGGGGTCCCAAAACGCGTTTTTCCCATGCATTTTTCCATAGGACCTTTAGAACGAGCTACAGCCCGAACGGCTGAACAGAATTACTAGAAATTTGGCAGAGAGGTAGTCCCTAGGTCAAGGAAGTGCCTTTTGTAGGTTTGGTGTAAATCTGTTCAGTAGATTCTGAGAAAATAGCCTTTAAATCAATATATATATCTGAGCCCGCTTACGGTACGCTTACCGTACGCTTACCGTAAGCTTACGGTGGCGTGCGCGAGCGCGATTCTGATTGGCTCTTAGATCTTAGTAAACATTCGAATCGGCCGAAACCAGGAAGCGGCGTCCGCCATTTTGTCTCTCGCACTGAGTGTTGTTTATCAAACATGATGGCCAAAAACATGTTACGGGGCTGTTTTGACAACTCCCTCCCACATAGTCATGTTGAGGGAGTCCCCAAACATCCCCCAAGAGCAAAAACGGTTTTATTTTTTTTTCGGCAATTTCGCGGGGTACGCTTACCGTACGCTTACCGTACGCTTACCGTAAGCTTACCGTACGCTTACGGTAAAAAAATAAAAATAAAAAAAACACTATCCACACTTACCCCACCCCCTGTGCTTTTGGTGACCAAATGTGCAGGGCTTATTAATAGAGAAAAAAAACGTAATTTTGGCAACATGAAATTATAAAATCGAAATAAAAAAAACACTATCCACATTGACCTCACCCCCTGTGCTTTTGGTGGCCGAAGGCCACCAAATGTACAGGGCTTATTAAAGTTGATAAAAACCGTGCACGGAACGAACTGCGTTAAGTGGGCGCGCACGCCACAAATGGCGTAAAGTAACTTAGCATTTAAAAAACCGTACAAATTCACTGAAAAAACCATAGGTTTCACACACGTTATAGTTAGGAAATAGCATTTAAAAAACCTTGCTAATTCACTGAAAAAACCATAGGTTTCACACATGTTATAGTTAGCTGGACATTTTACTGATAAAAAACCAATGAAATTCCCCCGTTATAGTTACTGTAGGCAACTATAACTCACGCGACCGTAATCCTCTGCTGATGACATATGTGTCTTTATGAAAAAAAAATATTTGTAATATATGTATAGCTAAAATTTAATGGAAGAAGACATGGGCAAATAAGTGTCTAAATACAGTATTAGCATCAGCAGAGGATTGCGGTCGCGTGAGTTATAGTTGCCTACAGTAACTATAACGGGGGAATTTCATTGGTTTTTTATCAGTAAAATGTCCAGCTAACTATAACATGTGTGAAACCTATGGTTTTTTCAGTGAATATATATATATATATATATATATATATATATATATATATATAACAGCAACTCCTCTCACATTCCAATTAACTGTATATATTGAAGCCCAGTCTTACTTGGAAACTCCTTGAGGCACCTACTTCTTTCATTTCCTCTGATTGTACACTTTTACAAAATGGTTCTTACATAATTAGAACAAATTTATCTTGTGGGATGACTCTGAGTTATGTATATGTGTTATCTGTTCAGAAGACAGTTAAATATTGTAAAGTTACCTTTTATCCTGCTCCAAATGTCTGAAAGAGTTTCCTGGTCAAAAGTAGTAAGTACAAATGAATGCTTTGAAAAAATTAAATTATCTCATTGCAATTCTAGCACAGTAAGAGGTACCTTTAACCTAAGCTGCAGCAACATTTGGGCTGCAAACATCCCGATCTGCATCTGAAATTCAGCAACTTCTGGAGACTCAATTTCCTTCACAGTTTGTTGATCTATTGCAGACCATCTATTCCTGCTCCACACACAATCAACGTTTTTAAAACTATTGGATATTGGCATTTGACTGGCTTTAGATACATTTTTTGTTTTATCCCTTCTTTCTTCATTTATTTGTTTTTGAATGTGTTTGGCTGAATGTCAACTACAATTGTTTTAATTGGCTGGGGCCAAAAATGTTTTTTTTTAATTTTACCACAAACTTGCGGAGGATCTGTGAATCTGTGACAATTTTTTTTTTTTAAAACAGCAGCGGACTTCATGCGTGTTTAAAAAAACACGTGTGGAGGGCCAGGGCTCAGTGGGGCGACATTTGTTTTTATTTTGTTTGCATGGCCCCCTCCCCACGCCTCTGAGAGGCCCTGGAGAACCCATCCCCTGAAAATAAGGAAGGGGCACACAGTCACGCTCTAAGGGGCTCATTATGATGGCAGAAGGACCATCGGGCTGGGGGTGGCGGTCCTTCCGCCATCACCAAGCTCATTAACCACCGCCAAATTAGGATGGCGGTGGGTAATGCCGCAAATGCAAAGTTTGTTCGCTGCTTTTCCGCCAGAGGCAATCGCACTGATTGCCTGGCGGACGGTGCAGGGCCCCTGAAATGGTGATGGTACATAGCAGGCACTGTCCACCAGATCAGGATGTGGGTTCAGGAAGGCCTTTCGCCATGGAGAGGCTGGCGGGGAATGGGTTTGGGGAGTTGCGGGCCACCCTTGTTGGGGGGTGTCACTGCACTGGGGGTACCCATGGTACCCACCTGCATTTCCATGCACCAAGTGGCATGCACCACATGGTGCCTGCCACGCGGTGCAGGGAAATGGGGTGCAAGCACTTTTAACATTGTGGACGGTGCTGCAGCCAGCAGCACCGCCCGCAATGTTAAAAGCCTAAGATGCGCCCGCCAGTATGGCGGGCGCATCCTAATCGCAGTTGTGGGACCGCCGCATGTCTGGCTAGCGGTCCCAAACACTGCTACGGTGGGGGGCTGACCAAGTCCGCCCGCCATGGTAATCAGCCCCTAAGAGCTGAATTAGGCCCCAGGGAACCCATTCCCAGGACCAAAATGCATTAGAAAGGGGTGATGGGCCACACAGCCCCCCATTCCTGAGCCTTAAAAAGGCCCTGGGGAGCTGGTCCCCTGGGGCCATTATAGTAATTAAAAGGGAGGGGCCGTCCTTGAGCCTTTAAAGGCCTCAGGGACCCCATCCCCCTCAGTTACTGAATCCTGGGGAGCACATGCCCTGGTCTCAGTAGTTTCCCAGTCTATACCAGAGGGGCCATGGAAACATATTTTATGCTTTTATTTTATGCTTGACATGTATATAGTGCTAAAGTATACAAAAGTGATGGATGGAATGCTTGAATGAATCTCAGCCACTGGTAAATACTCAGGCCGCATGCCAGTCCATTGTTATTTTGCACACTGTGTTACCTCAGTTTGGACCCAGCCATATGCAAATTAGTCTTGAAAATTGCTCCAAGAGGAACATTCCAGCCAAAACTGCCAAGCCAGGTCCTCCCTGAACCAAAACAAAAGCAATCCAGGACTGAGTTTGCCCTTGATATGGACTCAATAGCCGGCTATAGTTTGGTTCCATTGACAGAGTATGCACCGGACCCACGTCTGGGCATACCCAATCCACTTAGGGTGACATGCTTAAGTATACAAAAGTGATGGATGGAATGCTTGAATTAATCTCATCCACTGGTAATTACTTTGGGGCGCATCCCAGCTGGGTCCAAACTGAGGTGGCATGGTGCGCAAAATAAGGATGGATTGGGATGCGGCTAGGCCAACTCCTACTGCACAGAGCTGTAAGAAGTGTGTGGCAGAAGCTTGGCTTTACATTGAAAAAACCTAGAAATTCACTGAAAAAAATCAAAGGATATAAATAACATTATAATTAGGTGAAATGCTCAGTAACAATGTACTGCTTTAAGCTAAAAAATAAACACAGAAATTCACCAATTTCAGTTATCTCAAGTAACTATAACTCAAGCCCGAGAGTAACTATAACTCACATCCTTGCCATGTACTGCTAATTACCCCACACATTACATCACTCATGACACCTTCTATGACATCATTGATAATATCACTGCAACATTTGCAATGAAATTATTTATGAGAAAACTGTTCATGGTGAGGGCGCAAGTTATACTTACCTTAGGGCGCGAGTTACAGAGAGAGCTTCACCTGAACACTGCTTCACTAGATTTTATTGTTGAGAAGAAGACATTACCCATTTTGACTCTGGTGGGTCTTGCTCATACAATATCTTAATTTCAAATGAATGCTTACATAGTTTTCCAACACCAATGGAGACCGATTGCTTCTGGGTAAAACGTCAACCCCAAACATAGCGATGTGAATAGTGAGACATGTAATACACCTCAATAAAAAGCATCTGCTCTGTTTACCTCTTAACATTTAATTCAGATGCCATCTTTCATATATTGAATAATGACCAATCAAGGACCAGTGATTTGAAAAACACGATTCATCAGCCACAGTTTGTGAGCAGTTGCATAGACTATGTACCTAACATGGAAATAGAAACAGGACTCAATACATACTCTAGAACTCAAAATAACCAAGACTCCCTGCTACATATAAAAATATTATTCCACCACATAAAAAAAATAATTTGCATCAATGTCCATGTAGTTTCATAAATTCAACCATATTTATTGAGTGAATCCAAACCACATCAATTTGGATGGAGTTAAAATATATCCATAAAAGTAAAGACTCTAGTCGTCATATTCTAGATGGTGAAACCATCCACACAATATGAATTAAAAAATTTCACTTAAACTGCTTGTCTTTTAGCCAAAAGAAATAGGGGCACTTTTACGTTGCCGGAGCGTCACTTTTGTGATGCTCCAGAGGCACAGTGGGCTGGTCCATATTTACAGGGCCACACAAAGCCACCCTGCATGGCTTTTTATAGCCTTGTAAATATAGAGTAGGGCAATGCTTTACTCCACAAGGAAGGGGTATTCCATGGTTGTTGCTGTGGGTGTTTCCACGCAACAACCATGGTTTTTGTCACTGCTCCTGATTTACAACATAGAGTAAATCTGGGGCAGCGCCAAAACTCCTTCCCAAAGCAGGCGTAACAAAGAGAAATGTTTCCATTTCTCCTTGTTTTTCCTCTTTCCACGTGTGTTGCATTCTGTAGCACACATACAATGAGGAAAACGCCTCCTTTGATTGTTTTTGTGTGGGAAGGTGTCCATTCCTGCACAAAAATAATCATGCCAACAACACAGACACCCTTGCATCATGTGCCTGCATTGGCGCTTGGTTGCAGTTTGTGCGCCGGCAGAAATCAAAATTGACTCAGTCCACACGCCCTAACCAGGCATTTAACCCAGGCTGGTTTGAAGCTGCTTGCACCCGTTCTCTGAATAATTTACACACTGCCCGTAGGGTCACCACAAGAGATCCAAAAGTAGTACAAACCCTGTGCAAGCAATAAAGAGAGGCCCGGCTCTGACGAATTCAAACCCTAAGAGAGAATGCTTGGGATGCGCTTGGAGCAGCAGCCGCAACAAATAGTAGCCAGGCCTTTTGGAAAGATATAAACGCACCCTTCCTCACTGAAGACCGAGCTTCCATGATCGACCTCCATGTTGGAGAGAAAGCTTGAGTGGGCCATTTCAGTAAAATCTTCGAATTAGTTAAAATGGTCGTCCCCAGGACAGCCAATATACCTCCAACATTTACCAACGTACCACTGTTTTTTTAATATAGAAGAAGTGAAATGTGGATTAGCACAGAATGCCCCTGGTAAAGCCCCAGGGCCAAATGAGGTGCCGATAGATGTATTTTTTGTTCATCAAGATATATGGGCTCCCCTCTTGACAAATACTTTTAACACTATAGCTAAAGTGGGTCCCCAGAGTCCTGGAAGAAGAGTATACTAATTACTATACACAAAAAGGGGGATAAAAGCTTACCTTGTAATTATAGGCCCATTTCACTTTTAGACGGGACAGCGAAATTAATGGGCCGATTATACCTAAACAGGCCAGAGGATTGGGCAGAGGACCATGAATTACTAATCCCAGTGCAGAATGGTTTTAGAAGAGGTAGAGGGACCGTCGATCAGTGTCCAAACTTAAGGACCTCTCAGCAGCCTTTGACTGTGTTTCACACTCTAAATTATGGACTGTTATGGTATTAATGGGCATAGATGAACCCATAATAACTGTATCTGTCAGATGTACTCACATGCATCGGCTAGTATCCGGTATGGTAGGGAAGGTGAGTGTACAAAGTTGTTCCAAATTGAGAGGGAGGTCAGACAGAGTTGCGTCTTTGCCCCTTTCCTCTTCTCACTTTACACTAATGGGATGGAGGCCACATTGTTGAGGTCTACAGAGGATATTCCACACATGAATGCCGTCCTCTTCCCTTCCTCTTATACACGGATGACACAGTTTTAATTGCAAGAACGGGCATAGCATTGCAGACGCTAATTGTCGACTATATCAGTTTTATAATGCAATTGGATCTCAGAGTCAATGAGGAAAGAACACAAATTTTGGTGTCAGTACAGCGGCTAAAGAAACGACCGTCATTTTATATAGAAACATGTAGGCTGGAGATTGTTCATGCCTTTTCGTATTTGGGGATTTGTTTTGATGAAAACTTAACATGGAACAGTATGGTAGCAAATAGAGGCTAATCCTTTGAAAAGACAATAAGGGACATCTTCAGTTTCATGAAGAAACTGGCGTCTAAACCAGTCCCAGAAATCCTGAAGGTGTATAAGGCTAAAGCCTTATCAGTGGCCACTTATGGGGCAGGGATTTGGGGAATGACTAAAGTTGAAACCCTGCAGCATATTGAGGATGATTTTTACAAAAGTATACTCTCCCTCATTATTATAATTGCCACATTGAATTGGGGGCCCCATTAATCTGTGTTATAATACGCTTAGAACAAATTATGCTTTGGCACTCCATCTGGAGGAGAGAGATGGTAAACCAAAGCATCCTGATTAATTGCCTAATGTTGGACCATGCAGACCAAATTAAATGGTTGAACTATGTAACAACTACTTTAGGGGCACTGGGTTTTTCGGAACTCTATGAAAATCCAGCTAGCTGTAAGCAGATTACTGAAGTGAAGCTGCAGGATGCCTTCCACCTGAAAGCTATGCGGGAAAGAAGGGAGGCCCATCACCTGAAATCATCAGTGAATCTCTATCAATTGTCTCCCTCCATCCCTCAGGACAGGCATTCCTATCTGGCACAGGTTTCCAACTTACAACACCACTTCATATTAATTAGGTTCTGAGCAAATGACATCCCTTTGATGCTGGGGTACCCGCACAATAGGCACTCACTACATGATTTGCCCCGTGCTCAGGTGATGGTTCATCCCCACAATCCAATTTACACCTACTCTTCTTTTGTAAATTTTATGAGGAGCCAAGGAAAATGTTTTTTTTACCTCTTGTACGGAGACACAATTTAAGACAATGCCGGGTAGCACTTTATTTCATCCAAATGCTTGCGGACCAGTTTATGTGCTATTGTATTGCATTGTTTCTGTGGTCAGCTTTAAGGCTGAGGAGAACTCAGCTGATTCCTGCTTTTTTTAGAGAATTGCCAATGTAGATTATGTATTTTAACATTTTACAGAACTCGTTTTTTCATGAAATTTGCTTTTACATTTGTTAGATGAAAAATATCTTTTATAATAGAACTTTTGTATGATGAAATTGTTTATACTTATGTACTTTATATGCAATTGATAGATTGCGAAATAAAGGAATTTTGATGATGATGACTAATTAGTGATTCTACTAAAGTGCCTAGTGATCATCCAAAGTGTTTACAAAAATTGAAAACAATTAAAAACCTTAATCATTTGCTGACATACAGAATGCAAATGATAAAGCATAGTTTGTAATGAAAGATGTACATATAACTCTTTGCTAATGTTCACATCATACCAATCCGGTGGGGGGAGGAATTTTCCATGCGTCAATAGCGGATAAGAGACATCCGCGAGCGATTCCTTGGTCTCCAAGTGGGGAGTCCGATTGGTCTCAGACTGTGTGATGGAATACAGTAAAAAGACAGATTAGTTTTGGCTAAACAAGCCTTTGTGATCAATTAATGTTTACCCAAAACACGTCTGTCTTTTAACTACCATGAGGCGAATCAATAAAATTCAAGAAAAGAAACCTGTGGAGTGCCCGTTTGAACAGTGTCAAGTGGAAATTAAACGTGAATCGCCTCTTTCACTTATGGTAACGGCACCCACCCCAATAGGGTCTGCAACTACCAGTGGCTTGCCTTAAAGATATATATATATTAAAAATATACATATATAAAATCAATGTTTAAAGAGTTAAAATACAGTAATGATATTAATAAGAATAGCAAATTTGAAGTTAAAGAGCATGTATTAACAAAAACATTTAGCACAATTAATTAAATTAATACAATTAATATAAAAATCATTGAAAATGAAAATACACAAAAAACATAATAAAATAGAAAAAATTACAAAATCACAACAATTACAATAAAACAACATTATCAAAAATAAGAAATGTATCACCAATTTTACAAAAAGTACCAAACATGTTACACAGTGGAAGGTTTAGATTTGATATTCCCATTCTAGCATTGGCATAATCAGAGACAGTGCTGTACTTTAAAGGTGATAGATTTACTTTTCCTAATCCAGTCTACACAAAAGTAAGGAAAGCGTTGGACTTTGGAGAAGTTACATTTACTATTCCCACTCTAATTCAAGCAAAATCAGGGAAATTCCTGGACATTGGAGGGGTCACATTTATTCCTCTTACTCCAAACTATGCAACAGTAGGGACAGCGTTGGACTTTGGATGGGTTGCATTTACTTTTCACACTTTAAAATACACAATAATAGGGAATGTGTTGGACTTTGCAGGGGATTCGATTTAGTTTTCCCACTCCAAACTACTCAACAGTAGAGAAAGTGTTGGCCTTTGGAGGGGTTTCATTTGCTATTCTCACTCCAACGTAAGCAATAGTAGGGGAAGTGTTGGACTTCGGAGGGGTTAGATTTACTATCCCTTCTCCAAACTACACAACATATTGAAAACAAACTGTATTAATTTATAATGAAATTAAATGTAATGTAATTTAATAACAATGTAATAATAAAAACACAATAAAAAAACTTAAATACACTTCCCTCCGTAAGACACCAAAGATACTACTCAAAATATAAAATATTATTAGTAGCTCAATAATGAGATTAAAATAGTAAATAGATAAAAAACATATATATATATATATATATATATATATATATATATATATATATATATATCAGTGGCAACTCTGTCAAGCACCATGGATTCCTTTCCAAAAAATGGAGCACGGACCACGAAATAGTGCAGCAAATATTTCTTTATTGTTCACCGACCTCTACAGCCATGATGCATTTCAGCCCGTCAAGGGCCTTGATCACAAGACACGCTCTGTCAGGTAGGTAGTTTTTTTATACAATTTTTTTCTTTTCTTATTGCTCAATCAGTGTTTACTTAAAGTGACAAGTGCATTATGCTCAAAATCATGGAAATGAATGACAGATTTAGTGGTTGTTACAAGAACTTAGTCATATAACTCTGTTAAAATACATTGTGTCCAGGTAAATACCATAACAGGTTGCTTTACTTAAAATTCCATAAGGTTGATGGTAAAATTATCACAACCACTGTAATTAAATCAGAACTTATATTTGCTAAAACCTCTAAAAACTGATAGTTAAAACTGAGGTATTCATGGAAATAGTAAAACCATTGTCGTGATGCATCCCGGTATAAATACTTTGATGCTGAAACCTGAAATGGCAGTTATATTTAACATATCAGATGGGTACAAATTTCACAATTACAGTACAATTGATGTAAACAATCCCATGTAAACCTAATGACCTAAAGTGCATGTGCTGGTGCAAAATCCTATATTACTGCTAAAAATTCTAAAACCATGTGTAAAAAACGACTGACTAACCCTATGTGTAAACATTTTTATAGCAGTGGCAGACAAAATTAATTGACTAATGTCAAAATTATTGTTTAGTGATACTTTTCAGCAGGCCTGCCTAGGATTATGACTTTAAGATGCTTTTTATCTTAAAATATTACAAACAAGAGTAAAGTTCTTCAGTAGCGTTCAGACCCCTTGGTTGTTTAGTATCCAGGTTCATGATGTAATTGGCCTCTAGTAGTCTGAGTGCTCTTTCTCTGTCGCCCCCTCTTTTACTTGGTGGGACAGAGTCTATTAAAAAGTAGCTCAGGCCTTTTGGGTCTACCTCATGTGCCTCACTGAAGTGTCTAGCTACTGGATAAGCTTGGTCTCTGTTTTTTATTGCTCTTATGTGCTGGAGTACCCTTTCGTGTCCCTGTAGTATAGTACTACCAATGTAACGCAGCCTGCAAGGGCACTCCAGCACATAGACAACATAATCGGATTTGCAGCCAAGGGATTTGTAGATAGGGCTTTCCTTGACGCTGAATGGTATTTTGTATGTAGTTCTGTTGCTGCCATATTGGCACGCCTTACATACTTTGCACTTGAAAAAAAAACCTTCTTTGGGTCAGCCAGGAACTCTTGCTTGGACCACTAGGGTCATTTTGGACCAGGATATCTTTCATGGAAATTGCCCTGCTGTAGGTGATTGCTGGTTTTCTTGGGAGCAGATGCCCAATTGTGGGGTCACTTGGAACTAGGGGCCAGTTTTTAGTTATAAGCTTTCTGACCCGTTTTTCATGTTTGTTGAATTATAAGACGAATCTAAAGTTGTACCCTTCTATATTTTGTTTGCTTATGTCTTTTGTTGGTTCACAGTTTCCATCAATATCTTTTCTGAGAAGGGTTTCCTTGGATTTGAACCTACTTTTTTGGATGGCTGTGTCAATACAGTGTGTCGTGTACCCCCTTTCCTGAAATCTCAACTTGCTAATTTCTTGTGCTGTAACAAGATCTCTATAATTATAAGACACATTACACAACAAATTAACAATTGAATAAAATAGGTCAAATCAATCACATGACAAATAATCAATTAACCAATTAGAAGAATTAATTACCAAATAAATACTAAGTTAACATAAACAAACAAGTGCAAAAAATATAATTGTAATTTAAATAAATTCCCACCCTATTCCACTACAAACCCAACAACCTACTACTAAAATAGTAATTAAATTATACAAAGAGAAATTATACATAAATAAATGACAAATAACACTTGCATAATTAAAATAACTATTATTCTAATAAGTAATTTACATGGTTAATTGCCATATAAATATTCAATTTACATAAATGCTTAGTGCAGAAAAGACATTTAATTTACATACCTTCCCACCTGCTACTAAATTACCACATACATTCTACAGGCTATACAAAAAATTATTACATTAGAAATCACAAAACATTCACATTCTTTAAAAAGCAATGATTCAATTATGTAATTCAACTATCTAATACCAATTAACTATTTAATGAACATAAGAACAATTATTAAACTAAAAAAACAATAATTGAAATACCATCCCACCTTATTCTTCTGCAAATCCAACAACCTGCTACTAGAATATAAATCACTAAATAAATGTCTTAAACTGTAAATTACACATTAAAGATTACAAACTATATTTAAAAACTGTTTAAAATATTTTATTGATAATACTAACACCTAAAAATAGTATACGCATTAATATATATTAAATTAATTTTAAAAAAAAGTGACTAAAATTACATTAAAGTAAATGATATTATATACAACAATATTTTTTAAAACTATTTTATATACATTACACACAAAGATATTCTTACCTTAAATGAATGTGTCCATGATGTTTGTAGTGACAATATTTTTGATATGATATTTAGGTTACACATTATTTTGGAATACATTTTTTGTGCCATTCATCTTTCCAAGGATCACAAGCCACTAAAACAATGGTAGACACACTGCACCTCCCCCAGCCTAGAGTCTATTTAATTATGGCTAGTGCCCTGTAGTTGAGCCAGTGCAAGATGTATGGTACCATCATGGTGCCATCATGATGTTTCAGCTTTTAATAGGATCATGTCTTTGCAATAACAAGCAGGCATGAGATGAGGCCTGCCCTTACATTAGTGAACATTCTGGACTGTGACACTGGGCAACAGGAGAGGTTGCCACTTGGGACAAGGTTGTCTACAAAAGTCAGCTGAAAAGAGAAGGTAGCATAGGACGTGGGCACAAATGCCATTGGTAGCATAACTAGCAATAGCAATGCGTTCATGTTTTTAAAATTCTGGCTGTGGGCCCAAGTCATCTACAAGCCTGCATGTCAACAATACCAGTACTGCATGTAAGCCTGCCGAACATTTTTGTGAAAATAATATAGGTAAGACTCAGGCTCTAGGGTTATGAAATAGTTAATCCCATCATAATGCTCTCTTAAATTTCAGAGACAATAGGATGGTGCTTCAGACATTATTGGATAAGGCTGATCCTTATGGGAAATCTAAAGAACACATTGTCGCTGTTGGCCTTTCCTCTGGTATATCTCTGGTGTTGAACTACTTCGCAACTGACAATAACAAAGTAGTACTGTGGCAAAATAAGGTGGGCATTTAGGCACATTGTAGCAAGTTGCCCACTTGAAACACTACCTTAGGACAGTTTGGGGGAAAGCCAATAGACACTAATCAACTGTCTCAATGGATTCAGTGTCAACAGGGGAGAAACATCAGTGGCAGTGCAAGTGCAAGAACAATTTAAGCACCACCCCCACTACCACTACAACTATGGCAAAGGGCTGGAATATTGTGCCTGCCAACCATGCCCACAGTGTTAGAGTTCCAGAACCCATATGACAAGAGGTGCTGTGTAGTATGGCAAGTTAATATCTTTTAAACTAAAAGTAGGTTTTTGGCTGAAGACTGCTTGCCATTTTCCTTTGTATAATATGGATGCTTCCAAAGATTTCTTTCTTGACCCAGTAATGGAAGATACAAAGACATCACTATTTTGGATCAATTACTTAATATCATGGAAAATAATATTGATTTACAAAAATATCAGAAAACAATAAAGTTTACAAACATATCACCATCATATACTTAATTGAAATCAACGCAAATATCTTTACATATAAATAAATATATAAATAGTCCAAAATAACAAAACGCAATATCAACTAAACTAATATCGCATAAAATAAGCCCAACTATTACAAAATAATATAACTTTTATTTTATTTAAAACACAAATACAAATAAACTCCTAACATCTACCTTATGTAAATTTTATAACAATAAAAAAGTTTTAACACATATAAAAGACATTAAAATACATTCCAAAACATCAAATAATTAACAAACAATAAATACTTTCAACAGTTAATATATTGTAAAAATGTAACATTCAAAAATAAAATAAGAAATGAAATTGAACATGAAAAATAACACAAAAACCAGAAATATATTTTTCACATTAAAATAGAAACACTAGTTAGCATCCACCATAAAAGATAATAACAGATAATAAAAAAAATTAAACTAAACAAATACTAAACAATAAAAATGCCTGTAAAGCAAACTAATCAAATAAAAATAGGAAATTAAATAAAAATACAATATGAAAGTAGCAGACAATTACAACACTTACCACACCAAAAACACCTGGGGCCCGATCACAAGTCTGGTGGACTGAAGACCGCTAGACTCGTGGTGGTGGTCCAACCACCGCACCAGTGGCCCTACCACCCCATTATGAGTTGGGCAGTCAGCCTCTCTGGGACTGCCAACACAGTCAGGGAACTGCTGTTCCCCAGAGGAGGCGTGGTAGTTAGAGGCCGCAACATGCTCGGCGAAACTGTCGTGGTCCTGACAAGCATATTATGAGTATCCTCTCCTCCAGGGTATACATGGTGGTTCCTCTGCCATGTAAAAGCAGTTCCTCTGCCATGTAAACCTTGAAAGAGAGGAAACAAAGGGGGTTGCCTCCTTCCTTTGTGCATGCACACAGGGGGGTATAGCATATGCCACGCTGTGTGCAAGCACAAAAGTTCCTGCACTACATGGACTTTTGAATCCATGCTGTGCAGGAACCTTGTGAGGCGTTCCCATTTTGGTGCCTTTTTCAAAGGCACCGCGGCCTTTAAACGAGTCACCACCATGGGAATGCCACACTGACTGCCTGCCAGCCTTCAAATAACTTGTAATCTCGCAGGTGGGTAAAGGCGAGTCTCGGTGGTGTGGTGGTGTGGCGGTGGAGTACCACCCACCCCCGCAATATCAAAGCTCGTAATCGCCCCCCTAGGGCCTTTTTATGAGTTTGGCAGTCCTCCTCTCAGTCTGCCACTGCCGCACTGACAGGAGGACTGCCAAGTCCATCGTGTGCCCGCCTGCTGGATTATGAGTGTAATCCAGGGTGCATGGGCAGCACTGCACCAGTCTCATGGCAACGGCTGTATAAAGCTCATAGGCGAGACTTAACAGCAGACCACCGCCGTGATAGTGCATGCAGCATGTTCCTGCACAGTGTGCACAACATTCAGAAACAGGGTGCAATTTCAGGAGGCACAATAAGTGCCCTCCACCGCATACAACCCCAGGCCCAAATCTGGCCAGGGGCCCTGTTAGGGACCCCTTTCCTGCATGTCCAGCACCCTTTTCATGTCAGACTCACTGCCATGAAAAGAACGGTGGATATTTAGGTTGCAATATGCTCGGCTCATATTGAGGCCGGTTGCAGACTGCCAGTGCAGCGGGATCCTTGATCCTGGTGGAGCCCGTGGTCTTGTGACATCGCCACACTCAGAATACTGCGGGAGGACCCGCAGTAGTGGCGGTGGTCGATACCACCACCGCAAGTACGGCGGTCTTGCAAACTACAATACTCATAATAAGGCCCTAAAGCTGCTCGAGGACAACACTGTGGCGGATTGCCAACAGAAAATCAAGAGAAAAAAAACTGCCTTCACAGGTAAGTAAAACTTTTATTTTAACATAGTTGAAAAAAATATATTTTTAACAATTTTAAAATACAAAAAACTAACCAAACATCCATTTTTATTTATCTACCAAATTTTAGGTACTATAGAAACAGTACAACACCATCTACAACTTACAGGCCCACCAATAAAATGCAATAATTGAGGACCTGGAAAAAGGCACATAAAAAGTAAATAAAATCAAACAACTTTTAAATACCAATTAAACCTTAAAAGTTAAAAATAAAAATAAAAGCCCAAAGCCCTACAATCTAACCACAAAAAACATTTAAAATAAAACTGATGCAGCCGTTTCTCCCAACAGAACACCTAATCCACATTAGAACACTTTCAATGGAAAACAGAAAAAAGAGACCTGCAATTATAAATAACAATACATATTTAAGTACAAAATGCAAAACTACAGTCATTGTTTATTATGTACATTTTCAAAGCAAAAGTAACTTGATTACAATTTATTTAACTGTATGATTAAAATATTTTCAGACAGAATGACAGAAAGAGCAACAGATATTCCCTCACAGAGAGGCAAACAAACTCGCACATCATCCATACTTATAGACAAGAAAGCACAAACACCAAGAATGCTAATTGGAAATGTACAAAATACCATTCTAACGCAGATTATGGAAGGGCTTTTATGAAAAATTATGGGGCTCATTACGATGACAGACGGACTTCGGTCTGTCTGCCATCATATCATATTTGGCTGCAGCACCCGCCGCAATGTAAAACAGGGATGCTTTACATATCCCCGTACTACGTGACAGGCACCATGTGGTGCCTGTCACATGGTTCAGGGATATGTAGGGGGGCACCATATTTGCCCCCAACACAGAAATGTGCCAGAAATGTGCCAGGGGAGAAGGGGGGGCCGCTACAGGTCCCCAATGTCCATCCCCGCCAGCCTTGCTGCACTAGAAGATATAAACACATCCAAATACCTGAACACTTAACCACCATACATAATGTTGAACCCTTCCTCTTAGATGACACACTAAATAAAAACAACTGAATTACTATATTTGCTACAGCTGATAATTTATTAAGAGCCTGATTATGAGTTTGGCTGTCATGTCACCACCGTCGAAACAGCATTGGATTCACCACCGCCTTGTTGGCAGTCCGACCACCCTGTTACGATGCATGCGATTTCATAGTCGATAGACTGCCGTAGTACCATCGCCAGGGAATTCCGACTGCCAATGCTTCTGTCGAAGGGTGAACTTCCAGTGTTACCGCTGGCCCAATCACAATGTGCCTTCCCACCGACTTGACTGTGGCCGAAAGGGATAGATATGAGGCTGAAACCCACCTGTACTCAGCTACACATGGAGCTGATCATACACTTCTTGGAGACTTACAAAACACACACCACCGTGGAAGCAACTGGCAGTAATTCACAGTTTACACCGTTTCCATTGACTTCCCAGTTAACAGATGCACAGGCAGGGACATCCTGAGGTGCTTGGGTGCCCTGTCACAAACCTATTTTTTGAGTCCTAGTGGGTCCCTGTTTAGAACATCTTTGAAAGCATGATCTCAATGCACCTCTTTGATGTCCTCTCTAGCCAGGTCACTGCAATGGCACACCCTTCCCAATTCCAAATGTGTTTATATCTTATATCAATGGATAGTGATGTGAATTTTGAATATTGCAACACAACAGCAGCTCCACACTGACATTACATCAAATAAGCTTTGTGACACACTCCCACTTCCCACATGCTAGGTCCTGTGTTGATATGAAATTCATTTACGTGTGGATGTTACATGAAACACACTTTCTCTGCAAAATTTCATTTATAGACTCTCACACATCACTCACATTATAAAGTAGTTTGTGCAAAATCTAAATGGAACCAATCTGTTGAAGAAGTATTTCAAGTTCATCATGGCAAGACTCTCTGTAGAACAGGGTTGGTTCAATCAGGGGGCACCCTAGAAGACTGGCTCCCTGGGCTAAAGCCCACTTTTGCGAAGCCCCTAAACGCATCTATGCACATGCCCCCTGGTGTAAGTGTATCAGGGATAACCAATAGCATCACCAAGTGCCATGCATATGCCTCTAATGTTGATGTTAATGCTATTTAAGGTAACACACCTGTACAGCATCATTGTATCCATGACTTTGGTGCTAGCTGGCAAAAAACAGTGTACACTTGCACAAAAAGGGGCAACAAAATGAAAACGAAAACCTCATCCTATAGGTATGCTTATAATAGTGCAATATAAGAGCATGTAGAAATGTCTCTACACCAGGGGTAACCATCAGTCATATATTACCTTTAAAAAAATGGCAGTCCTCATTATGAACCATACTCTACTGCATAATCCATGTAACTATTCCCCTTGTTTACAGCAAATCCTGTATTGTATCCTACTTCAATGGTCACATCATATAGCAAGGTACAATGCATACCTATTAGTAAAGAAGCTGATTCAAACACACCTGTAGACAACTATCCTTAAAGCAATTGTCAACCATTAATTTTTTAAGTACGTCTCCACTGCTATGTTGAATGGCTGCACCTAAATTCAAATACCAATCACATACCATGTTAACTAGTGTATCCACTCAACATTTAATAAGTAAGCAGTAGTAACTGCCATCATGCTAAACAAACATATGTACTACACATCTTTAAATAAAACATTGCTAGAATTCAAATGATTTCAAAGCAAAGTTAATACCACAACAAACTTGGTGAAAATTTAAATCCTGATTTATTCTCACAATTGAGATACCGCTCTCAATCAGTCCAAAAGAAACACAACAAATGCACAGCAAAAGTCCTCTGAACTGCTGTGCTGCGGCATGCTTGCCGGGGGAACCTCCCCAGGAAGGGGTATCTAGTGGGCAGTTCAGGCACCTCAATGATGTCACTTGGGAGGGGTGGAATTGGGTTTGGGAGGATGGACTTGGGTTTGGAAGGGTTTTTCCTTTTCTTCTCAGGGGTAGTTCTGGGTTAATGGGGGGGGAACTATTTTATGAGCTGGGTCTGGTGGCTCAGTGGACTAATGCATCCACTGCAGGGGCTTGTGTTTGACTTCATGGTCACAGGTTCAAATCCTGACGGGGCTACTCAGCCTTTCATCCAACTGAGGATGATACAATGAGTACCATTGAGTTGGGTAACAATATACATCCGTTATTCAGTGCCAAGTGTCCTATGGGTGAACGTGTGCTTTACAAATACACATGTTATGAGGGGTGGATTGAGGTGTGGAAGGGGTATTTTTGGAATTGGGAGGAGGGTTTGACTGTGACAAGGGTAAGGGCAAGGGCAAATAGCAAGCTCTCATGGGAAAATCAGTAGGATGCTCAGGAGGGAGTAGGGGTTGGGAGGTAGAAGGAGTGGAAGTGTTAGGTGTGTGTGTGTGGTATTGGTGCAGGTGTCTGTGGGTCTGATGTGTCTTGTGCAGATTTGGGGGATGTTTTTAGGTGTCTTTTGTGTGGGTGAGTGTGGGAATTTTTTTTTGGGGGGGGTGATGTTGAGGTGCTGAGTATGCTGAATGTTGTGTATGTGTCTTTGGGTGCGGGTGTGGAGTCTGGGGATACATTGGGGGTTGGTGGTGGTGAGTATGGTGACTGTCAGGTGAGTGGTTGCATGCTTCTGTGTTTTTTCGTATTTCTGTTTGCTTGTACTGCTTGGGGCCGCTGAAGTGGGTGCGTAAATATGTGTGAGTGTGCTTTGGACAGGCATGGGAATAGGGAATTAGGATGGGGATGGGGAAGAGGCATGAGGTGGGCAGAAGTTTGGGATGGGTTGAAGGCTGCCGGGAGTGAGGAGACCAGAGCCCGAAAATATCTCTGTAGGCGAGACATAGCATTGTGGATGCCTTCCAGGTAGGCCACCATCTGTTGCAGATGGATGCCTTTCCCCTGGATGGCATTCGGTAGTGCAGGCTGCCCTACATAGATGTGTCTCAGGGGGTGAATAGTCTCTTCTCTCAGGGCAGCGGGGGGACTTGGGCAAGTGCTGAGGTGCCTGGAGGAAAGGAGATGGCTCTCATCTTAGGGGAGCAGGCCCTGCCAACTAGTTGGGGAGCAACAGGGAGGGTGGAGATGGAAGGGGTTGTGGTGGACAAGGATGGTGCTGGTGCAGTTCCTGCATGTTCCGCCACCATTATGGAGTGTCCACTGCAGGTTGACTCCGCGGGTGTCGATGTTGAGTCTGTGTCCTCCCTGGCACTCCACTCACCCTCTGGGCCACTGGGTCCCTTGGTGTCTGTCGTGTCAAGACCGGAACCACTGTGGCCAGCTGCTTTCCCAGCAATGTTGACCCTGTCTCCTCCACTTGCCTGGGATGATGCTGAAATTACATGTAAAATAGGTTTATTCCATCTACGTGAATACACTGGGCAAATAGCTTTCACCACAGAACATTTCTAAAGGGCCAGATGACTCCAGCTACAAGGTCCACTATGGTGACTTCAATATTAGCATGAGCACATGCATGCATGCTACATGACCTGTAAACAGTTGCTGCCATGATATCATAACCACAGACAGCTCAAATAGCATGAGTGATCTTGTCTCAACTCCATCATCATGTAGCTAGTAGGATACTTGATCACCTTGTATACTTTGGCCCTTGTAGTATATTATAGTGACCTGATATTATCAGATAGGATGACAGTAACCAAATCATTTCAACAGATTCTACATAAGGCTCTCTAATCAGCAAGCAAAGGGTCACATACCTAAACCACATCAAGATGAAATTATAGTCAAGTAATACAGCTACGTTGCAGAAATATGTGCAGTAGCGGAAATGAGCTGACATGCAAATGCTCATTTTACACTGTTGACACTGCCTATGAGACACTTCCTCATATGTCTACTGTTAGGATAGTCTAATTAACGCTGTACTTAAGTAGCTCTGCTATTTATCACATGTAGCACATAGAAGTAGACTGGAGACAATCTGGGCCAAAGTTGACAGGGATTTGGCTACAAATATCCACAGCATAAGAGTTCACCTTGGCCTAAGGACATCCCCAATCCAGCTTGGTACTGGTGACAACGCCATTCTTACATTGCATACCTAAAAGTCATATGACCTTTGAAGGTTGTTGAGGCTCAGGGAATCTCCATGACTAAAAGAGGTGGTGTCACTTTTGTCCTAATGGGAAGGCACATCATAGTACCTTTTTGTATTGCAAACACAAATTGCCTTGTAATACTGAGTATAGACACTCACACATGATCCCTACATTTCTGCATGTCACTCCCTGATGCATGTCACCAGTCAGTGAATTAAACTTGCCAAATTGACAAGTGCAGTTCTCATAACTGAATACTCCCGCATATATGCCATGAAAATTCCAATATTGACAAATTACTTTAAGTCCACCTCTCACGTCCTTAATTGTTTCATCATTTGGACCTGACCAATGACATTCAGTGATGGCTTAAAGTATGTGTCAAGCACCCACCAATGTGTACACAATCCTGTATGTAGTAACACATGAACTGTATACCTATCACAAATATAAATTTCCAAATACATATTGGCCTACACACACATTTGTGATGGAATTAGACATCAACTTATGAAGACGCTTAGATCAGGTATAAAACAGTACTGCAGATGAAACTATAACAGGGTAAGGTACACATGCCAACATTTAGGCACTAATACTGATTGCACCAGTGATGTTTGCACTCCCATGTTACTGTAGATTCCCAACTTACCAATGGGAAATATTCCCCAGTCACTGCATCCAAAGGGCTCTGTATGCTATGTCACATGTAAGAGGGCCACATCACATGAAACACAGTAGTGAGAGAGCATCACTCTTGACACAATGAAGAAAAGTGAGCTGTTTGGGACAACTGTCACCCAGAGCATCAAACAAATGTAGGTGACTTATAACTTTAGTCAGCCACGTGTCTGCTCAAGTCAGAAAACTTGGCAGTTGACAGGACTCTGCTTTGTTCCAAGTCAAACCGACAATAGCTGGAGTACATCATACACCTACTACCAGACCTACACCATCAACAGCTCTTCTATTGCGTTGGACATGAGTCGCCCTAAGTGTTGATGGGGAAATGGCTGCCTGTTTCCAAACAGAGATGGCAAAGTAACATGTGGATCACTGGTCAGGACTTTTATTTATAGACTTTATTCGATATGTAAAAACGATATCAGAAAAGCAAACAGTTTTCATAATAGTACAAAACACAATAATAAAATTCCACAGGAAAAATAAATACTTTAAAAATGCATTTAAAAAAGCACAGGTTGCATCGAAAACCCTAACTCTGACAATCGCTTTTAAATAAGCGGAAACAGCTGCGATGACGAGGGCGTTGTCTAAAGTTTTTAACTTGTAATAGGCTGCTCTGCAAGAGCGTATACCCCAAGATTTTAATAGGGGTTTCAAAAAGCTTACCCTCGGAAGCTGATAAAACCTACAAAAAAGGATGCAATGAATGTTAGTCTGCGGTGAGATACAGTCACATGGGCATTTCCCCAAGTTTCTGGTCCAACTGTTTTGACGTGGGAATGTTATTAGTCTGAAAAAGGTTTCAGTTCGAAAACGGGTCAGGAGCATACGCGTAAAAGGTGATGGTTCTTGTATTAAGTAGTGTTGGATCCCTTCCAAAGAGGTTGACAGTTGATACTCAACCACCATGCTCTTGCCCTGTTCCACGAGCCATCGATGACTGTCCAGGTGCTGTAAGATCATTTTTTTTAAAGTAGCCCTAGGCAGTTTATTCATGGATGGTGGATTAGAAAAGAATTCAGGGTGTCCAAGATCGTTTAACATGTTTCTCACATACTTTAGCCATTTGATGTTATCAGCCCCCGTCAAGCTAAGACAATCTTTTATAACCTCCCTATTCAAGCTAGTTTCCTGGTTGGTCCATACACTGTGCCACAGTAAAATTGGTCATGAGTTAATGATGTCCGTGATATATGTGAGGCCTAATTCCTTATGTACCACGTATGTTGAAGTTCCACGTGGGACGGCAAGGAGATAGCGGAGGAAGGAATTCTCGGAGTATTGGAGGCTGTGTAGGTGCTCAATCCCCCATATCCCAGATCCATAGGTGCCAGTAGATGTACATTTGGCCCTGTAGATCTGTAATAAGGGCTTGACCGGTCTCCCTCCCAGTTTTTTTAAAAAGATTGATGAGAGCGCCCGTAGCCCTAGAAAACGCAATTCCCCTTGCCTGTGCGGCGGCCAGCCAAGTGCCCCTCTTATCAAAATTAATACCCAGATACGAAAACCTATCTATGTGCTCTATCCTTCTTCCGTTCAATAGGATTGGGCGTTGTTTCTTAAAGTGCCCAAGTCCGCAAGACATGGTAAAAGTTTTAGACACATTGACATTTAAGCCTCTATGTTTCATGAAGTCGGTAAACTTCACTACTGCCCTTTGCAATCCCATGGATGTTTGTGACAGAATTGCAGCGTCGTCTGCATACAATAATATCGGTATTGGTGTACCGTTTATAGTGGGATAATCGTGGTAAGTTTTGTTGAGGTGGTTACCAACTGAGTTTATATATAGGGTAAACAATAAGGGTGCTAATATACATCCCTGTCTAACGCCTCTGCGGATCTGGATTGTATCGGAACATTCGCCCCCTCTCCCGAATCTTACACGTGCTCCTGCTCCCCTGTAGAGTTCTTTAATAAAAGAGAGAATGCATTTCTCTAGTCCAATCTCTGCGAGTGTGGTCCAGAGCAAATCATGGTCAACACAGTCAAAAGCGGAACTTAGGTCAACAAATGTCACGAAGAGGTAACCTTTTTTTGCCTGAGTGTATTTAGCGATTATAAGAGCTAAATTTAAACCTTGTTCGATAGTCCCTTTTCCTGGTCTAAAGCCGTATTGTAAATTGGAAATTACATCGTGCTCATTTGTCCACTCCTGGATTCTATTTAGGATAATTCTTCCAGCAACTTTCATCAAGGTATCAAGTAGTGATATTGGAAGGTAGCAGGAGGGATCGTTCCTGTCACCTTTTTTGAAAATTGGCACTACGATAGCTTCTTGCCAGATAGAGATTCATCCGGTGGTGTTTAGCGAATTTAGCACGTTTGTGAGCAAAGGGGCCCAGAGATCCAACTGAGATTTAAAGATGACAATTGGTATGCAATCCGGGCCCGGAGATTTGCCCAAAGTACTTTGTTTCAAGGCCATGAGGACCTCCTTATAGTCAAATGTAATGCCTATTGGAAAAGGACTAGGAATATTTTGCCCTAGGGGTATACCAGGGTCAGAATACTGTATGCCCACATATCCTGCAACTTCCCGGCTGTCATATAAGCTACCAAAGTGTCTAACCCAGGTATCACCAGGTATTACTAAGTCTATATTTGGGGACATCGTACTCTGCAAGAAAGGGGCTTTTACTGCCTTCCAAAAGGCTATATTATCCCTCCTATAAGACGCCTCCTGCAAGGCCATCCAAGCCTCTCTCTTCAGTTGCTTTTTCCTGCTTGACAGGGCAGCACGATACGCTTGCCTAGCTAACCGGATTTGCGCCTGTTGTCTAGGGATAGTGTGTAAGGGCTTTCAAAGCCTTGGTACAACTCACATTAAACCAGCCTTGGCTATGCGGAGATGCTATTCCAGGTACCCTGACCAGTAATCTTTTGATCTCAAGGGAGATTTTAGAAAAAGAGTTGCTAACTATCTGGGGGTCTTCAGCGATTGAATGACAGGATTGGATATAGTCATAAGTGTTTTTAAGCAGGGCTTTGAGGAAGTCGGAGGGGACTACTTTGTCCCATTTAAGATAATACCCGTTGGTACTAGCCAATGTAACCGGTTGATTATAAAGAGGGCTGTTTTTTTTATTTACGGTGGCATATGTGCTTAGTGTTAAGAACACAGAGATGGGATAATGGTCGCTGAGAGCGATATCTAGTGTGGCCCAGTTATGCAATATCCCCGAGTGCCTAGATGATAAGAGTATAAAATCAATTATAGAATGACAACCTCTCCCATTATAGGTTGGTTGAAAAGGCTTCGGTGGGGTGCACAGTTCGTTTACATAAGAGAGATCAAAATGAAAGATCAGACTGTTAAGAAAATCCCCCAATTTACTGTGTGAAAAATGGGTAGGGGTGTCTTCCCTACACTTTCCCAAACCACAGACGCCCAGATTACTCCAAGGGCACAGAGGGCAGTTGAAGTCCCCTGTCCAAAGGAGGACCACGTCAGCTCCCGCCTGTTCTTCTATCTTTATTAAGTCAGCCTTTAAGTTAGTAAGAACTGATTCAACAGAGGGAGTTGGAACATTGTTATAAAAATTTACCAAAATGAGATCTTTTAAGTGTCCCCATGAGAGGACAAGAATTTGATCAAATTTCATCCCAGTAAACTTTACTGGTGTCAAGCCACACTCAGTTGAGATATATGTACATAATCCCCCCTTGTTTCTGCCATGCAAACTAGATATTGCTGGTGTGTGTAAAGTCTTATAGCTCAGAAGATGAATCTCATCGATGTTCCAGGTTTCTTGTAAGCAAATGATGCTACCTCGGGTCACGGTATCTGCCCATTGAGGAATAGTGAGCTTGTCAGATAAACCTGCCACATTCCATGATAGTAGGTTATGCATCTGGACATCCTTATTAGTAGGGGCAGTGCAATCAGTACGAGCTGTTAATCCATGCCTAGAACCCTGGGCAGGTAAAAAAGTAGAAAGCAAACCGTGAGTCTTATCACTATTTGATAGTTGCATTGATGGAGCATTAACTAATGGCAGGCAGTTTGATTTGTCTGGCTCAGAGATCGATGGAAAGCTATCCGGACCGATGTTTAATAACTTCGTGTTGGCAGCACAAGATACCGTTGCCAAACGTGATGCCTTGCTCAAATTCATACAATCAGGCTGTGTATCTTCCAATTCTCGATTAGGGGTCGCTTGCGTTGCTATATAGTTTAGAGTGTGTAGGGGATTCCTGGCCCTAAGCACTGGATTGAGGAGTCAGTCCACTCCATCCAGGCTGGAAAAGATGGCAAAGCGATTAAAAGTGGGGATGTCAAAAAGTGGGCCTTCGCGATTGCCCAAGTATGTTGGGCCAGATCGTTGCTGGTTAGAAGATAAGGAGCGAGGGTAGAAGTAACTTAAATCATGTGTCAATATTCCTCCCCCACCTCTCTCAGTATACCAGTCTACTATGTGACTTGTTGCCCTTCGATCTTTAAAGTTAATAATGATAACATCCCCCTGAATGTCCTTCGGTCTAAGCCCCACCCATCCTAGTCTTCTCACATGTAAAATTTGGCCGTCAATGTTTGGAGATAGTGGTCTATTTTGCCTCAGCCAGTAAACCACTTTATTCTTGAGTTCCTGATACCTTTCTGATTTGCCAGCTGCTAATTCTGGAACACCTGTAAGTACTACTACGTAGGGTGCTGCCTCCGGAGGCAGGTCTATATGTTGTATATTACCCATCAAGTTCTTCAAAGGTAGGTGATTTTTAATACTATTTTGTAAGGAAAGATCCGGTTTGTTTGCCCGCCCTCCTCTGCTGCCTTGGCTATGTGTGATTTGTCCTTTCCGAGAAGGCCTAGCTGCCAGTGTGTGGTCTTCGAAAATAGGTAGCAGGTTCTGGCTAGTCGTTTCGTTATTTAATGCCGGCCCTGTGGGGATTACATGTGTGAGAAGACAACTTACTAAGAAGTTCAGTGTTAGTGGTAGTCATGACTTCTAATGATGCTAGTTGTTCTGCAATTTTCTTCATCCTCTCCACTAATGGTAATATTAGGGATTTTACCAGCTGCTCAATGTTTCCCAATAAATCTAAGGAGTGGGGAACAGATGGCCAAAAGTTGTCCCGAGAGACCTTTCTAGCAGGTGTCTTAGGACTCTTTGAGGTGCTCAGAAAGGGTTTTGGCGTAATTATATTTCTGCTGTTTTGCCCATTTGTTCCACACCTTCTTTTTTTATTTTGGTTCCCTGCGGCAATGGTTTTGTTGGAAATTTTCATTCTCTTAGTATGCTTGAGAGATGGTTGTGGTATTGATTCTTCTAATGAGATTTCTAGGGATAAATCTGAAGTTGGATCATATATATTGCTATCCCTGTTTAGTTCAGGTAATGTGTGTGAATCTTGTGACTGCGAGGGAACACCGCTATCGCTAATTGAAACAGTTGCCCTAACGTCAGCTGGGGGCGTGGTTACAAACTGAATGTGACCTAGAGATGACCGTTTGTTGTGCAGGGAATCTAGGGAAAGGTGACGTTCTGTAATGGCAATCTCATGTTCCAACACCGAGGCGGCCCTAGTGATGAAGTGATCTAGGGTCCCTCTAACAGAACCGCCCACCAGAGAATTCCTCGGCTTGCTAGCACGGGAAGCCACAACTCCGCTGTTAATAACTGAAGAATCGTGGGCAGTTACAACACAAGAACAGGGTACCACAGAAGTCAATAAAGAGTTTGTGATAAACAATAATTGACGGACTTCAGATTACATGGACAAACCCATAAAGGAATCTGGGTCATTACAGAATACAGCAAGCTAACTATCAATATAACCTTCAGGCGAATTCAAGGGGGGTGGCCCAGCCCAGCCTCGTCTGGCCGCGGACGGCCACAGACGGCCCGCCCTTTGCCCGGGCTTCGCATGGCGAGTTGTATTTAAATCCCTTGGAGTACTCAGGTGCGGCGAGTTGACGGACCCGCAGAGCCTCCTGGGCGCTGAAGTCCTCGGCAACGGCAAAGTCAGGGAAACAGGCTGCAGGTAACTTCCAAACGGCGAGTTGTATTTAAATCCCTTGGAGTACTCAGGTGCGGCGAGTTGACAGACCCGCAGAGCCTCCTGGGCGCTGAAGTCCTCGGCAACGGCAAAGTCAGGGAAACAGGCTGCAGGTAACTCCCAAACGGCGAAGCGGCTCCCGCGCAGCGGGAGCGGCGAGTTGTATTTAAATCCCTTGGAGTACTCAGGTGCGGCGAGTTGACAGACCCGCAGAGCCTCCTGGGCGCTGAAGTCCTAGGCAACGGCAAAGTCAGGGAAACCGGCTGCAGGTAACTTCCAAACGGCGAAGCGGCTCCCGCACAGCGGGAGCGGCAAGTTGTATTTAAATCCCTTGGAGTACTCAGGTGCGGCGAGTTGACAGACCCGCAGAACCTCCTGGGTGCTGAAGTCCTCGGCAACGGCAAAATCAGGGAAACAGGCTGCAGGTAACTTCCAAACGGCGAAGCGGCTCCCGCGCAGCGGGAGCAGCGAGTTGTATTTAAATCCCTTGGAGTACTCAGGTGCGGCGAGTTTACAGACCCGCAGAGCCTCCTGGGTGCTGAAGTCCTCGGCAACGGCAAAGTCAGGGAAACAGGCTGCAGGTAACTTCCAAATGGCGAAGCGGCTCCTGCGCAGCGGGAGCGGCGAGTTGTATTTAAATCCCTTGGAGTACTCAGGTGCGGCGAGTTGACAGACCCGCAGAGCCTCCTGGGCGCTGAAGTCCTCGGCGACGGCAAAGTCAGGGAAACAGGCTGCAGGTAACTTCCAAACGGCGAAGCGGCTCAGGACTTCCCCCTTGTAACTGCTGTTCGGCACGCAAATGACCATCCAACTTAGGTTAGCCCACCGCCAGTTTGCGAGCCCTAAGGGGGGGTGTCAGGGTGCAGCATGTGCCACGCACACGTAAGGAGGATTTCCCCAGCTGGACATCTGTGATCTTCCGGGTCCTCCCACCTCTTACGGCAAAGAAAACTACACTGATTGTAGACCCTCAGGCCCCGCACCTTCCTTTGTAAGGAAAGATCCGGTTTGTTTGCCTGCCCTCCTCTGCTGCCTTGGCTATGTGTGATTTGTCCTTTCCGAGAAGGCCTAGCTGCCAGTGTGTGGTCTTCGAAAATAGGTAGCAGGTTCTGGCTAGTCGTTTCGTTATTTAATGCCGGCCCTGTGGGGATTACATGTGTGAGAATACAACTTACTAAGAAGTTCAGTGTTAGTGGTAGTCATGACTTCTAATGATGCTAGTTGTTCTGCAATTTTCTTCATCCTCTCCACTAATGGTAATATTAGGGATTTTACCAGCTGCTCAATGTTTCCCAATAAATCTAAGGAGTGGGGAACAGATGGCCAAAAGTTGTCCCGAGAGACCTTTCTAGCAGGTGTCTTAGGACTCTTTGAGGTGCTCAGAAAGGGTTTTGGCGTAATTATATTTCTGCTGTTTTGCCCATTTGTTCCACACATTCTTTTTTTATTTTGGTTCCCTGCGGCAATGGTTTTGTTGGAAATTTTCATTCTCTTAGTATGCTTGAGAGATGGTTGTGGTATTGATTCTTCTAATGAGATTTCTAGGGATAAATCTGAAGTTGGATCATATATATTGCTATCCCTGTTTAGTTCAGGTAATGTGTGTGAATCTTGTGACTGCGAGGGAACACCGCTATCGCTAATTGAAACAGTTGCCCTAACGTCAGCTGGGGGCGTGGTTACAAACTGAATGTGACCTAGAGATGACCGTTTGTTGTGCAGGGAATCTAGGGAAAGGCGACGTTCTGTAATGGCAATCTCATGTTCCAACACCGAGGCGGCCCTAGTGATGAAGTGATCTAGGGTCCCTCTAACAGAACCGCCCACCAGAGAATTCCTCGGCTTGCTAGCACGGGAAGCCACAACTCCGCTGTTAATAACTGAAGAATCGTGGGCAGTTACAGCACAAGAACAGGGTACCACAGAAGTCAATAAAGAGTTTGTGATAAACAATAATTGACGGACTTCAGATTACATGGACAAACCCATAAAGGAATCTGGGTCATTACAGAATACAGCAAGCTTACTATCAATATAACCTTTAGGCGAATTCAAGGGGGGTGGCCCAGCCCAGCCTCGTCTGGCCGCGGACGGCCACAGACGGCCCGCCCTTTGCCCGGGCTTCGCATGGCGAGTTGTATTTAAATCCCTTGGAGTACTCAGGTGCGGCGAGTTGACAGACCCGCAGAGCCACCTGGGCGCTGAAGTCCTCGGCAACGGCAAAGTCAGGGAAACAGGCTGCAGGTAACTTCCAAACGGCGAGTTGTATTTAAATCCCTTGGAGTACTCAGGTGCGGCGAGTTGATGGACCCGCAGAGCCTCCTGGGCGCTGAAGTCCTCGGCAACGGCAAAGTCAGGGAAACAGGCTGCAGGTAACTTCCAAACGGCGAGTTGTATTTAAATCCCTTGGAGTACTCAGGGGCGGCGAGTTGACAGACCTGCAGAGCCTCCTGGGCGCTGAAGTCCTCGGCAACGGCAAAGTCAGGGAAACAGGCTGCAGGTAACGCCCAAACGGCGAAGCGGCTCCCGCGCAGCGGGAGCGGCAAGTTGTATTTAAATCCCTTGGAGTACTCAGGTGCGGCGAGTTGACAGACCCGCAGAGCCTCCTGGGCGCTGAAGTCCTCGGCAACGGCAAAGTCAGGGAAACAGGCTGCAGGTAACTTCCAAACGGCGAAGCGGCTCCCGCACAGCGGGAGCGGCAAGTTGTATTTAAATCCCTTGGAGTACTCAGGTGCGGCGAGTTGACAGACCCGCAGAACCTCCTGGGCGCTGAAGTCCTCGGCAACGGCAAAGTCAGGGAAACAGGCTGCAGGTAACTTCCAAACGGCGAAGCGGCTCCCGCGCAGCGGGAGCAGCGAGTTGTATTTAAATCCCTTGGAGTACTCAGGTGCGGCGAGTTTACAGACCCGCAGAGCCTCCTGGGTGCTGAAGTCCTCGGCAACGGCAAAGTCAGGGAAACAGGCTGCAGGTAACTTCCAAATGGCGAAGCGGCTCCCGCGCAGCGGGAGCGGCGAGTTGTATTTAAATCCCTTGGAGTACTCAGGTGCGGCGAGTTGACAGACCCGCAGAGCCTCCTGGGCGCTGAAGTCCTCGGCGACGGCAAAGTCAGGGAAACAGGCTGCAGGTAACTTCCAAACGGCGAAGCGGCTCAGGACTTACCCCCTTGTAACTGCTGTTCGGCACGCAAATGACCATCCAACTTAGGTTAGCCCACCGCCAGTTTGCGAGCCCTAAGGGGGGGTGTCAGGGTGCAGCATGTGCCACGCACACGTAAGGAGGATTTCCCCAGCTGGACATCTGTGATCTTCCGGGTCCTCCCACCTCTTACGGCAAAGAAAACTACACTGATTGTAGACCCTCAGGCCCGCACCTTCCTGGTGATGCCCTTCCATAGGTCCCGCTTCTGATGGACATTGACCTATATGGATACAGAAGAGGAAAAAACAGATTGTAAATGAGACTTTTTGTATATCACTTGCGATGTGATACATTGCAAATACATCTAGCATACTCAGTACTCACAAGTTAACAAACAACTTGTGTAGTTTCAGTGCTCCGTCCATCATCTCCTTGTGTTTGCTTTGTTTGCCCTAAGTTGGCAGGGTATGCCCAGACGTGGGTCCCTTGCTCACTTTGCCACTGGATTCAAGCTAGCCTGGCTGATGAAGGGTGTTACCCAGAAACCGATCCCGAATGCTTGTTTTCGGTTCAGGGTAGACCTTACTTGGCAGTTCGGGCTGGACTGTTCCCATGAGGCACAGGGTCAAGACTGATTTGCCTATGGCTGGGTTTGAACTGAGGTGGCAAAGGGAGCTACAGAATGATGATGGATTCAACCCAGATCTGTGACTGGGGGTGAGTGTCTGAAAAGTTTCAGCGCTGCGTCCATCATCTCCTTGTGTTTGCTTTGTTCACCCTAAGTTGACAGGGTATGCCCAGACATGGGTCCCTTGCTCACTTGGCCACTGGAATCAAGCTAGTCTGGCTGATGAAGGGTGTTACCCAGAAACCGGTCCCAGGATGCTTGTTTTCGGTTCAGGGAAGACCTGGCTTGGCAGTTCGGGGTTGACTGTTCCCATGATGGGCAGGGTCGAGGCTGATTTGCATATGACTGGGTCTGAACTGAGGTGGCAAAGTGAGCTAAAGAATAATAATGGATTCAACCCAGATCTGTGACTGGGGATGAGTGTCTGAAAAGTTTCAGCGCTCCGTCCATCATCTCCTTGTGTAAACCAACTTTTGCATCATTGTCCTGACACCTTTTCAGCTATGCCCATTGACGTGATAGCTATGGTCATAGAGCCTGGTACCATAGAATGACTAGATCATATGACTAGGGTTACTATGAAAGTGCTGCTATTTGTGTCAGTGAGAGCTTGCTCTCTGGGGATGTGTGGACATCTGTACTCATAGATGGCATATCATATTACAGGTGATGCAGTATGTGCGGCAGCTACTAGCATCACAACACACTTTTTGCCATATGTGGCACTATTCCAGAGTTGACATTAACATACAATTGTATGTTCTGTTGGATTGGTTGAATATATGAAACCAATACAACACCTGTTATGTATTGACCAACTATCTGCACTGTTAATGTGTCACATGTCAGCTAGGGCTGTACAGTGCAAGCAATACTCATGGAATAGTGAAAACAGACATGTTGTAGTAAGGGACCTGTCATTAAGAAATCACACACCTTGGAAATGTAGGTCAATGCACTGAAGTATCAGGTCATGGGGTAACCACAATCACAGTTCCAAATGTGGTCCATTTGATAACAATCTGTGTAAGTAATGTTTGTGACAACTCAATATGTGACCATCCAAGGACCTACAGGTCAACTGATATGTAACTGTGTGCATCAGTTATGTTGCCACAGAGACTCAACCCCAGCCTGGCACATGGTTCTGACTGTGAACAGCTTATTGTCAGGCCTTGGTCTCCGCAGCCTTAGCATACTGATGTCACGCAACCAGAACATTTCCAATATTTACTTATGAAAAAGGACAGCTTGGGGCCATCCAATGAGTGATCTCAAGGCTGGGTGGAACTCTGAAAGGATCTTTGAGCTATTGTTAGCTCCCAAACAAGTGTTTGGAGAGCCCAAATGTTGCCTGAGTGACAGTACACATAGCTAACAACATCATCATCTGCTCCAAACAGAGTACGTACACAGGTCATTCTGTAAAGCATATACAATTGTCTTCAAATTTAGCATTATCAGAGTTGGATTCATAACATACCATATCTATTTGTAAAACGCACGTTCACCCCTGATGTGGTATCTTGGCGCTGAATAACAGATGTTTATTGTTACCCAACTCAATGTTACTCATTTTATCAACCTGGGATGGATAAAAGGCTGAGTGGACCCACCAGGATTTGAACCTGTGACCATGAGGTCGAATACAGGCCCCTGCAGTGGATGCAGTAGTTCACTGAGCCACGAGACCCAGCCATGGGTACCATGAAATTCATAAACGCATTGATGGCTATGTACACACCAAGTAGAATCTAGGCCTTTACACACAGTACACATCCCAATGGTGATGTAACATTCAAAATGTATAGTGCTGAATAATACCTAACATGAGTGTCCTATGTGGGGACCAAGTAATGATACAACACTTAATAGACCTCACTCTGGAACTAAGGGGCACATTGTAGCCTGTGAAAATTGCAAAGAGGGAGTTACACTGAGTAACATATGTATGTCAGATAGTTACCTGCTCCTCTGGTGAGCCATAGAGCTGGTCCTACAGGGAAATGACCTAATCAGCCAGCAGCTCCTCTGAAGAGAAGGCACGGGCCCTCTCATCTGTTTGGCCTGGCATGACTGCTCCCAGAGGTGGCAAACAGCAGCTAAAGTGGAGGAGGTCTTCATACCAGCATTGTCAGGTGAGTGAGTGAGTTATTTTTCAAATCGCGGCATACATGTACGCCGCATACATGTTAATCAGCGGAGATGAATACTGCCATTGGCCCTCTACTGTGACAATCACCAACGTTAGCCTATGGCTGTGTCCGTAATGAATTAAAACGTTCACAGCGCTGTCGACTTCTGCCGGAGGCGGCAAGTTCTGTTTGTCCAAAATGCGAGGTAAGGCATCCTCCATTTTAGCTGTTGGAAGTGTCGTATTGGTGACTGTTAAGTGTGTCATCACCACTCTAACAGAGGCGTTACATGCTTACATATACACCACTCGGTTGTCATGTAATTTCCATTACACAAACATCTGTGTAGTATGTTACTGTGCATAAATGCTATATTTGCATGGTGCAGTGTACACCGACGGTGACGGTATTTTGACTGGAAATAGCAAAAATGATTACATGATGGGGCTCAGAGTAAATTTTGGGATGTATATGGTGCACATTTATGTTACAGACACATGTGACGACCACAATGGGGATAATTGGTGGATGTTGGACAGTAGACAATTATTATGTGAATGATGTGTAATGCTTTCAAAACCATCTATGTTTTGTCACATGACTTTTGGCTTACTCTTGTTACAGTGGACACTGTGACCGATGGTCTACATTGTTTTAACTCCACACATAAGTACCCTGGGAGGGGGAGGAGACGACATCCACCAGTGTACCGCCCATTTCCAGACATTCAGACCATGGAAGAAAAGGATGTCCTCAAGAAGTTTTGTTTGAATAGGCAAACCATGCAGGATTTACGTCATCAGTTGGAGCCTGATCTCCTTCCTCAAAACTCTAATCCCACATGTATCTCACTAATTGTTAAACTTATGGCAGTATTGCATTTTCTGCCCATAGGTTCCTTTCAATACACTGTGGCTATTTCTGGTGGTATGTCACAACCAATGTTCAGCGGTGTACTACAAGACGTGCTTTCAGCAATGATGAGACACATTGACAGCTACATCCAGTTCCCCATACGTGAGGATTTAACCACTGTGAAGATTGACTTCTATGGATATGCTCGCCTGCTACATGTGGTTGGGGCTATTGATGGCACCTATATTGCCTTAGTACGACCGCAAGCCAGGGAACAAGTTTATGGTGACAGGAAGCACTTCCATTCTATCAACGTGCAAGTTGTCTGCTTACTGGAATTGTATATCTCAGATGTTTGAGCCTGGTTCCCAGGATCAGCCCATGATTCCTTTGCACTGCAGAACAGCACCATACCCCAGTTGATGTCACAACTGCTATCGGAGATGGCCTGGCTTGTTAGTAAGAATAGTCTGTCCTAACTTTGTGTGGGTAATGTCAGGTAGTATAATCAGAATGTGTATACCATATCGTTGCACTTATGTCTGTCTTCCATCTAGGAGACCTAGCGTATCCCAACCGTCCATGGTTGTTGGCATTCAACAACCCCAGGCGAAGTCCACTGGAAGGACAAGGAGGCCAATGGAGCGGGCTTTTCGGCTCCTGAAGGCCAGATTTTGTTGTCTGGACCAGACGGGGTAGCCCTCCTCTACTCACTCGGAATAGTTTGTCAAATCACCGTGGATTGCTGCATGCTCCACAACATCGTCCTACAAAGGAACATTCGCAGAGGATGGAGACCATGAAGTGCCACCGGGTGAGGATCCTGAAATGCCAAATGATGATGATGGTGGTGAAGATGAATGTGCTGACTTGTTTCAAGATCTCATCAACAACTTCTTCTCATGAGTGTAGGAATCTTGTAAAATGTCATGACTCTGGCTGTTACATCAACTCTTGTTGTGATGATGTGAGCAATATGTTGAGGCAAATTAGGAAGGTACAGCTCTGGAAAATCAAAGTGAAAGTTGTTTGTGTGAGGAAGGTTTTGACACATGGACATTTTGGTTGTGTTGCTTTGTTTAGGTTTGATTTATTTTGTTATGGACTGTGTTCTCCAGAAGTTGGCTGTGTGAATTGTCTTCTATGTATGGTATGATAGCTTATCTGTTAGTTTTTATCTGTTTTAGGTACCTTCCACATGGCATCTTCATTTGGACATTTCAGAGTTGTGAAGGTTGTGGGCATGTGATGCAGTTTGAAAGCTCAAGGAGGACATGGGTTGCTCCTGGGAATGACTGTCACAGACTTTGGGTGTACAAATCCTACATCAAGACAGCTTGCACATCGATAGGATGGAAGTTTTATGGAATCCATTGGACTTGTTCCTTGTCGTGTGGTGATCCTAATGCAATATGTGTGCACCAACAAAAGGCTTTTGTGGGCCCAACTCATGCTATTCTCCCTTCACATTTGCTAAATCCTCATTGTGTGTAAAGTGTATGTAGCTGTTGGTGTGTCCCCTAATTTTAGGGCAAAGTGCTTGTGGCACATCACTGACATTTGGTTGTGACATTCCACAAAATGTGGCAATACTGGACTGGAATGATCCTGCGATCAGACTATGTAGTACTGACATGTGTCTGTCTAATAGTGTTGTTGATGTGGGGTTCCATTTGTGAGGTAGGCGATATGGCTTTATTTTTCCTATTAAATAGAAATGTGTCTGGTGTTTCCCCTCTTTCCATGTTGTTAAGGTCTGCAACTGAAAATGTGATCATTGGCACTGAATATTTTAGTCATGTGTGATTTGCTATTTTTCTGACATAATGCCAGCCTATTGTTAGAACCATGGAATAAAGATGGTATATGAGCATACACTTGTGTTGGTTAGACATGGTTGTGATCCAGAGTTAAACATTGCATACATGCAACATATCCATGCTTACACAAGTGGATATTTTTGGCATTGTAAAGTTCAGATGGGAGTACATATATACATTACTTGATGTGAGATATGCTGTAGCAGGCAATGAGTTGGTGACTAGTGCCTTTATTGCAGTGAACAAGGAGAAAATGAACATTGTGCAAAACCAAACAGGGAAAACCAAAAGTGAAGAAGTCAGTCATGGTGAATGAAACCATAGTTGTAGATGCCAAATTGTTCGATAGGTAAATATGTCCAGAAATAATCCACTGAATGAATGTGCTACTCACACTAGAGAAAATTAGGTTTTTTGCTGGAGGTGGTGGAGGTCTTGCCATTTGCACCTCCTGGAAATTTTCGTGGCTGTGCCCACTTGGAAGTGCAGGGGGATCCGCAGCTGTGGGGACAGGGATGTCTGTAGGTGTGTCTTTCTCTGGCAGGGCCTCCCTTCCAGTGGCTGCTGCAAATGTTGATGGGTCCAATGTTGTTGGACCAAAGTAGGAGGTAGATGGTGCTGGAAAAGCCCTGCACAGGTGTGTGTGTGGATGTCCTGCAGCACCCCTATGAGAGAGCCCATGTTGGTGTTGTGGGCCTGCATCTCATGATGTATGTCCCTCTGGACCTGCTTTATCTCTCGAATTTCAGTTAGTACCGGGGCCATCTTGCGTTGGGAGTCTTGATAGGCTCCCAGGACTTGGATGATGGTGGCCTGGGTGTGAGTGGCCCCAGCGGACCTAAACAGCTGGCCCACAGTACCCTTCCAACGACCCCTACCCCCACGAGCCTGTGCCCATGGCCAGGGTGCACTCTCCCACTGGGTCCTGGCTCTTATCTAGCTGGGCTGGTGATTGTCAACTCAGGATCCAGGACAGGATGTAACTGTGCTAGGTGCACATGTTGGGGGGACCGATGTTGGCTGAGGTGTTGGTATGGGCACAGTGAGACTCGCTGTTGTTGTTTGCCAGGCTGACCAGATGGACCAGCACTGTCATCCACGTACAGATCTCCAGGAGTGTTGTCATCACTGAGGGCTTGATCCTGGGATGGAGTGGGAGTCTCTCGGTGGCCAAGCTGGACCAGGCGTTCTACCAGATTGACCTGTTGTGAAATAGATAATATTGTTATTGTTAGAAGTGTGGTATCTACATCCACATTTTTTTGTCACACAGTAAGTAGAAACCTAGGAAGAACTAAATAGGTATAGAGTACCATTGTGATATATTTCACTGAAATTGAACTTGTTAACAAGACATTTGGAGACATTAAATACATGCACTTAAATTAAGCAGCTCATTAGATGTCCTGAGATGTTACGTTTTGGATTAAGGAATAAACATGATATCTCCTAAACATTTAAGGCAACACAGGGGAGAGGTAACATGTGTATTTGACCATTCCAAGGCCTAGGTGTGTACAAAACCGGCAATCATACAACTTATTTGTATATTCAGCATTAGTATTCATGTGGGCAGTGCAGAGTCAATGGGTCACCTGAGACTTCTAATCACGCCTTACCAATATTTGAGCTACACACTTGGTATGGTGTACCTCATGACATCAATAGTTTCAGTTGAAGAGACCAGGACAACATAAAGCTAAGTAGGTAGACATGTCTCTGAGTGCAGCATTATATGTAAATTGCTCAGTCCATGAGAATTGGATATCAGTTGTATTAAGCCAGAAATGTGAGAACAGGCACAGTCACAATTTCATCTTGTTTTAAGTTACAGAAACAGGGCCTCATGGTAGTTGTAGTCATTTCAATCTCTATTTGCCAACACTTACAAAATGGTTAACTCCATGAGAAATGAACATCAGTTGTAACATGTCAGACAAGTGAGAATGGGTAAAATCACAATTTCATCTTTTTTAGAGTAACCAAAACAGGGCTCATGATAGTTGTTTCAATTTGAAACTCTACTTCCCAACACTTGCAAAATGGTTAGTGTAGCACACCTGTTGTCGAAATGCAGTTGGGATGGACCACAAATTTAAATGTCAATACATGGGTATTATATTTTTCTAGTAATACACTTAGACAATATTCCAACATGTGGCTTGTAATGGAGATTGATACATGTGATCTTATATGAAACAATGCACATTAACCCAGACAAACCTACATATCTGATACTTTGAGGATTACATGTTAGAAAACTAGGTATACAAGACAATGGCAAAAGCTGACTTGAGAGCCAACAGGACATTGAGGTATTGTGACAGTTAGTGATGTGTAACTTATCAGAATCCACTTCTAGGTATTCCTGTCAAGCCCTCAGACTGTAGGATGGCCAAGACCTTCGCTTCCCAGGGAAAGAGTTGTAATGGGGTGCTGGGAGGACCACAGTCAGTCTTCTGGGCCCCCAGGTGTTGCTTCTCCCTCAGGTCATTCCTCCTCTTCCTAATTTCCTCCTGTGTGCGCAGGATGGTACCAACAGAATTCACGCTGTCGACTATTCTGGATCACATTTCTTTTTCTTACTGAGAGCAGTATGTTGGACTTTGGCTACACAGAATTGTGGCAGTACTCTTATGATTTCACCCACCAGACTGACATCTCAGACTCTGAAAAACTTGGATTTTGTGGACATGGCACAACTCAAACTAAAGTAAGTGGCAATGAAAAACAGAAGAAAAAGAAGGGCTGTGAGAAAAATGTGCAAATGTGTGTGGAAAGAGGTATCAGAAATGGGGCAAAAATGGGTGCCTAGCCTCACCAAAAAGGACTCTGCCTTGCTGTGCTGCAGTTCAGTGGCAAATAACCATTGTCTGAAATGGGATGTGTTTTATAGTGTGATTTGCAGGTGTATCCACTTGGCAAATGGACATTAGATGTGTTGTATTTGTACCCATCCAATGACCACTGTTATGGTGCTTTGCTGAGAGCGTGCCATGGTGGCCTATCTCCACCGGGGAACCACCGCTAAGGGACCACCAGTAGAACTGTGTTTTTATAATCAGCTTGGCAGGAACCCAATGCCCTGACAGTGACAGGGTATGTATCGCCAACAATGGAGTCTGCTGCGACATAGGCGATACACACTCCTTCAACTCGTTCAACGGTTCAGACTGCATGCATCTTAATAGAGTGTGCAGAAGACCGCCAGCTTAACGGTCTCCTTGGGACCGCCACCGCAGTATAGTGGTAAGACCGCTAAACTCGTAGTCGTCCCCTAAGTCTAAGCCAATGTCAAACATGGATGATGGATAGAACATTCAAAATGAGCCCTAAACCATTCATTTAGATAGACACCATACAGGAAAGATGTCAACACGCTAATATACTTCTCATATATCCATTTATAATTAACAAAGTAGCAATTACTGTGAACTACTAAACCACATTAAAATTAAACCAAACAACTACACCCCTCATAAAATAATAATCAACTTTGAACAAGCCATGATAAAAACAATACCTAAACTGTACCCATGCACAGTCATTCAAGGCTGTTACTACCATTTTAATCAAAGCATTTCGCGACATCTCCAACAATCTGTACTAGTTGTAAAATATTTAACAATCAGCCAGTTTGCCTTTGAAATAAAACAAACTAATTGTAGTAGCCTATGTCTTTGTAACAGAGTTAGCTCACTTCTACAACTTACTTATTGAAAACCCATTTTGCTAACGAAACAAACACAAACTAAGGGCCTGATTATGACACCAGCAGTCTAGGAACCGCCATCACTTCTGGCAGTCCGACTGCCGGATTACGATGCGGGCAATGAGACCTCCTCCCGACAGCTGCCACCACCAAGATCCGAGCTACCATGGTGGGGGTAGGGACAGCGGTGGTGAATGTTGACAGTGCTTGCATTGGCACCACTGTGGGAATTATGACCGACCTTTCTGATGACCTTTTCATAGCAGGAAAACCGCCATGAAAAGGTCAGTGGAAAGGTAGGTAAATGACTACAAAAAGGTCCCAGGGCCAATAGGCCCATGTTCTGCTCCCCTATGCCAACACGATTGATGTGTGCACTGTTTGCCATGCACTACATGGTGCATGGAAACAGTGCGCCCCACTTGCAGTGGGCATGGCAGTGCAATCAGCTTTGGCTTCAGGCTTCCTCCTAGAGTAAAGCAAGCCGTGGCTGTGCCACCAACACACTACCAGCCATGCGGTGATCTTGTAATGCGGCAGTCAGAATGCCACCGGCTTGGCAGCATGTTCCCAACCACTGCCACATAGGCTGGCGGTGTGACCACGAGGATAATAATCAGGCCCTAAGACCCGAATGGACTACTTTGAAGACACTTGGGTTGGCAGTATGCAACACTTTAGACACAGACGCCAACCCAATTTCCAAATACCATGGTGGAATGACTATAACAGCACCATGACACAGGAAGCCAAAACTGACAACGCAGTAGAAGGATGGCACAATACCTTCCATCTCACTCCACAAATTCATAGAAGTCTTACAAAAGAACACAGAATCGAGCAATCAGTAACCCAAATTAAACCTACAATATATAAACAAATCAGTAGACTGTACAACATGCTATAATTTAAAGTTAGAATCTTTATAAACAACAAAAGAGTGCACTACATAGACTCAATAGCCAAATCTGTATTATAAACCACCTAGCTATCTACACAAACACCAAAACACCATGACAAATATATATATCACTGCAACCTAAGGGTTTTTAAATAAATATTAAGCTATGCATTTTCGTACATCAGTCAAAAAAGCAAACAAAAAATATAGAAAAGAACACTGAAAAATAAAAATATTATATTTAATAATTAAATAAAAATCAGGACATCAACAACCACAAAGCCCTTTAGAAATAAACACAAAATGGAACCAAGTAAATCTAGCATATACAATTGTAAGATAACACATTGTAATTACAGCAAATACACCTACATAATAAAATATACAATTTTACCCACAAATAAATAAGTACATTAGACGGTCAAGGTAAATCCATTGAAGTAATCCATAGTCAACAACAACAACTCAAAACCTGAAAAATCTGAAATAAAGCTCCAGGAAACTCAAAATATCAAGGAGCCCGTATGGGCAGCGGTCAGAATCCTAGCTCTACACTTGAGGTGGTTCCTGCACAGGCACTGCTGTAGGGATTAGGATATCCCTTTCCGACTGCCTTTTCATGGAGGTCCAACTGCCATGAAAAGGAAGACCGAAAGGGACTTTGAGGGCCCTAAGCAGACCCCCCATCCCCCTTGAGCCTCTGCTTAGTGGCCCTGGAAACACATGTAGTGCCCCCCACACATCCATGAACCATGTAGCAGGCACCAGATGGTGGCTGGCACACGATGCATGGATGTGCACAAAGTACTTTATTCTACTGCAGCTTGTGCTGCAGTCCCTTTCCTTGGCCCCAGAACAAGCCACACTAGAAAAAAGAACTTTAAAATATCCACCATTGCAGTCATATTGTAATATGGAGGGTGAAACCGCCAACTCATTGTCGGATGGTCTCATTGCCTGATACGATGGCAATCGGCGGTCTGACCGACCCCCATTATAATCAGGCCCTTTGTTGCATTACAACATAAACATTACATTACAAATGTAATAAACAAAACTATAACATGACAACATCTAAAATAGCACTAGACTACTACCAAACTCTTGATAGGCTTAACACACAACAGTACTAAACAATAGAACACAAACCAATAATAACTGTTTCTACAAATAGAAATATATACTATAACTTACATTAACTAGTTCTACCCACATTTCCCCATGTCTCATAAAAAATGGCTTTCGATATCCAATAATCAGCAGCAGGTAACTGCAACTCGCTTCCAGAAATACAAAGAAAAATGACAGGAATAGACTGCAAAAGTAGATTTAGCAGTAAAAAAAAAACGGCTGCTAAATGACAACAAATAAATTATATCTTCCTATCGAAAACAATGGGACTTTAACTAAAAGTGGTTTAAAAATGTTGATGTAACAATGTTATAAAATATGCAAAAATGTCCATAAATGTATTATGAAAATATATAAAAAGTATAACATAAATAGTGCTATGAAAAATAACAAATAAAATAATATAATATGGTATTATTTATAATATACTTTAGAAATGTTATGTATAACAAATGTATATGTTTAAAAACATTAGCATATTTGCAAACATATTGAAAAATGGTAATATATGAAACAATGTTAAAAATAAATAATGCATTTTGTTTTTCAATAAAATATGAGAAATGTTGTTAAATAAATTAATAACAAAAATGTTTTCATTTTTATTTAAAATATATATGTGTTTTTAAATAAATGTAAATATACACATTAAAGAAAAATATAAGAAACTAAATAAAGAAACATTTTAAACTCAAAAACTGTCATTTATAGTGCTTTTTAAAAGAAAATCAATACTAATGATTTATGTGATTTTGTATGTATAGGTTTTAATCTACTAATGACAATGTAATATAACATATTAGTTTAAACATGTTACATTTACTACTCCCACTACTATTGAAACCATGTTAGGGGTTATGTTGTACGCTAAAGGGATCGCAATTACTATTTCCACTCCATTCTAAGTGATTTAGGGGAAAGTGTTGTCACATTTACTAGTCAAGTCAAGTAAACCAAGCTTTATTCGATGTCTTTTTAGATAATCATAAAAGCACACAGTAATACCCATCATCATTAACATTAAAATGTACAATATATACAAATACATTTAGATTAAATTGTATTCCTCGTTACCTGTTTACGTTAAAATACTTTTCCTGCATATTAGTACATCTTTTCTAAAACAGTAATAGATGTCTTGTAAAAATAATTGTTTTCTAAACATTGAAGGGTTATTAATGCAGGGTGGCATTGCTTAAGACCAAGTGACTTTAAATGTTTATATGTCATCTTTGGCTGACATTGGAAGAAGGTGGGGCATTGGCATGTGCTCATATGCGGACGACACGCAGTTAGTGGTGGCCCTGGATGAAAAACCTGAAATTGTCAAAAATAAATTACAGGGCTGCCTTGCGGAAATGGCCCAGTGGATGCACTCTCACTGCCTGAAGCTAAATGCTGAAAAATCGGAGATTCTCTTATTTGGGGGAGCCAAACAAATCTGGAATGCCACGTGGTGGCCGCCCATACTGGGTTCGGCCCCCACCCCCAAACAATACGCTAGGAATCTGGGAATTATCATGGATGATAAGCTATCCATGAAAGATCATGTGCGATCCCTTTGTGGCAAGGGTTTCGCCATTTTGAAACTCCTAGTAAGGTTATTCCCATGGATACTGCTGGACTGCAGACGCTCAGTTACTTAAGGCCTACTGGTCAGTCGTCTGGATTACGGGAATGCACTAATTGTAGGGATGAATGATCACCTATTTTCTCGCCTACAGGTACTGCAAAACGCGGCCGCCAAACTGATTTGCGATAAAGGCAAGTTAGACTCGGCATCGGAATGCCTGAAAACTCTCCACTGGCTCCCTGTGCGCCAGAGGGCCGCATTCAAACTTCACTGCCATGCCCATAGAGCCCTGCACAGGACGGGTCCCACCATGCTCCAGAAGAAAATGGAATTCTACGTCCCTACGAGGAACCTACGCTCCACCCAATCTGCGCTAGCAAGGACGAAACGTATATACAAAGCCAGAACTGGCGGCCGCTCCTTCTCTTACTTAGCGGCTAGGAAATGGAACGAGCTTCCGGATGATCTCAGACACACCACTAATTACCTCCTGTTCCGTAAAAAGCTGAAAACTCATCTTTTTCCCTCCGCTCGCTAATATCCTTCTGTTGTAGCTATCAGCTGTGTCCACCTGGTTTAAGCGCCGTGATATCCCTCGGGATGAGTGTTGCGCTCTACAAAAACCATAAATAAATAAATAAATAGGTAGGACCCATCTCCTTCTTTGCATGGAATAACATTTTCAGAATAAAACAACATGTAATTTTAACTGTTCAGAGACATCGTCACAAGGGCATTTTGTCATAACTCTAGACCAATCATTCATTTCTGGAAAATGTATTAATCTGTGTAGGATTCCCAATCTGAATCTAGTCAACAGAAATCTATCATATCCACCCTAAACAATTTTCAGAAAAGGCTGCATAATATAGATTGTTAAAATAGACTGGTTTGCATATTACTGTGGGCTTCAAGATTTCTGTAGCTAGTCTGAGCTCATCCAGTAACGTCAAGCATTTTTCCTTAAGGACTTTTCTTGTTACACCAGTCATTGTATTAATATTTTTATAAATTTCAGGGTGGCCAAGATCCTACATAAAGTTATCAGCGTACGTTATCCATGGTATGGTGGATACCTGTTCAAGTTTAAAACAGGCGTTTAAAATGTCCCGATTAGGAATGGTCTTTGATGATGTCCAGATCTTATGCCATAGCAAGATAGGCTCTATATTTATGAGATTTGATACAAATGGAACTCCTAGTTCAGAGTGGCATACATATGATGAAGTACTGGTTGGGACTGCTAATACAAATCTTTAAAAAGCATTCTCGACTACTTTTAATGGGTGCGAATCAGCATAACCCCAGACAGTATATGGCTGTGGATACACACTTGGCCTGATAAATATGAAGAAACTCTGCCGGCAGTCGTCTGCCCAATTTTCTTGCAAAGTTAACTAAGGCCACAGTGGGTTTTATGAACATTAGTTTCCTCGCTTGTATTGCTTGACTCCAGGTCCCCTTTTGCTCAAATAAAATTCCTAAATACGAGAAACTTTTTGTGAGCTCAACCTCTTTCTTGTCGATAAAAATGTCCCTACATTTAGAGCTACCAGCACCACATCTCATGACAAAAGTCTTTGATGTATTGACTTTAAGTCCAAGATTATGCATAAATAGCGAAAAACTAGTCACAATCCTTTGAAGTCCAATCTGAGTCTGTGACATCAAGACGGCATTGTCCTCCTGCAATAGAGCCAGTATGGGCCTTCTGTTAATTTGTGGGAGGTCTTGGCACTGGTTCACCAGCGCTTGGCCTAATCTGTTATTGTATAGTGTAAATCAGAATGGGGCCGGCATGCAGCCTTGCCTTACCCCTCTCTGTATCTTAAACCGGGCCATGGTCACATTTACTAATCCCACTCCAATCTAAACCATTTAGGGGAAGATGTTGGACACTAAAGTGGTTACATTTACTATTACCACTCCAATCTATGCCAGTTAGGTGTAGGTTTTGGACATTAAAGGGTTGACACTTACTATTCCTACTCCAATCTAGTAATTTAGGGAAAGGTTTTGGATACTAAACAGATACGTATTATTCCCACTCCAAACTTAGCCATATCTGGGAAGCTTTTGGACACTAAAATGGTCAAACTACTTATTTCCAGTCCTATCTGAATTAATTTTTTGAAAGTGTACAACATGAAGGGCTTGATAATGAGTCTGGGGGACCACGACTCGTGGGGGCATGGCGGTAGCGGTCTTCTGACCCCCAAGTGAATAAATCTACAGATAAATTTACTTTTACATTATGGAGTAAGTATACTAATTTGGCTAGTCACAATTCCAGAGTATATATTTTCTCCGAATTATGTACCTTTATGTCTCCACTCCCTGAAATCAGAAGGTGGAGCCAAAATTATGAGTGTAAAACAACTACTTGTAGCTTTTATACATAGACAGAGATTTCCGCCAACCTTGGTGGAAATCTCTACCACCAATGGTGGAGATCCACCACCACAGCGGACATCTCCATTTGGGAAAAATATGGGACATATTTTACTGTAAAATAAAAAATTAAAAAATTAATTAAAATAATTATTTTGGCCCCATGGCTAATACAATAAAATGTTAGAACACATGACCTCTTCCAAAAATAAATAATTTCTAAATAATTAAATAATTTTACCATAATAATTGATTACATAAATAGTAATTTTTTAACAAAATCCAATAAATGCATGACTTACATATTTGAAGTTAATTAATATTTAGCAAAATTAACAAAAAGTTGTGTTTAATTAATGTAAATTACAATTTTATTTTTAATCAAAGTTAAGACATTTAGGTGCCAATTCCGATCCTGTAAAAAAAATTGCGTACGACTCGTATCCGTATTTTTTTACGTACGAATCGTACAAGTACCGTACAAACGGCCAAGTACGATTCGGACGTGAAAAATACCTATGAATAGCGTCGGGAAATGTCTACGAGAGGGAGTCGTAATTTTTTACGTTTGAATGGCCCCGTGAAAAGTGTACGAGAGGGAGCCGGACATTTTTATGTGCAAATCGTAAAACAAAATCCCGAACGCGCAAGTACGATTCGTACCGCCCGTCCGAATACACAACCGCATGTAAAAGGCCCCGTACGGAGCCAACGCAGTAGCACACATGTACATGGGTAAACTTGTGCCCGTGTACGAGCCGAACAGCCCCCCCACCCCCAATATGTCAGCACCGTACACCCCCCTGTCCGCACTGTACCCCAGGGCTGCACCTGTACGTGCCGTACCCCCCCAGTACGCGTCGTACCCCCCCAGTACGCGTCGTACCCCCCATGTACGCGGGTACTCCAGGCCCACACCTGTACACGCCGTACCCCCGCATGTACGCGCCGTACCCCCCATGTACGCGGGTACCCCAGGCCCGCACCTGTATGCACTGTACCCCCACTGCCCCAGGCCCGCACCAGTACGTGCCGTACCCCCACCGCCCCAGGCCCGCACCTGTATGCGCTGTCCCCCCGCATGTACGTGCCGTACCCCCCATGTACGTGGGTACCCCCGGCCCGCACCTGTACGCCCCGTACCCCCACCGCCCCAGTCCCGCACCTGTACGCGCTGTACCCCCACCGCCCCAGGCCCACACCTGTACGCGCCGTCCTCCCGCATGTACGTGCCATACCCCCCATGTACGTGGTTACCCCAGGCCCACACCTGTATGTGCCGTACCCCCACCGCCCCAGGCCCGCACCTGTACGCGCCGTACCTCCACCGCATGTACGCGCAGCACCCCAACCCTGTACCCCAGCACCCGCACCCAGCATCGCGTATGTACGGACCGTACCTACGCGAAAAATACTCTGACAGAACCAGGACACTGTAAAACAGCACAAGGAGGGTCAATTCGACTCGCACAACACCACAAAACACATCTACATGACAAAATACATCTCAAAGACTGACCTGGCACATCCAAACAGGCAAACAGAGGCCCAAACTCACAACCACCTCTTATAACACACCCACCAAAATTCAAACACAGCCACACCCAAAAATGGACCAATAAAAAGGGCCCACACACACAACCCATGAGCCTTTGCAACAGACCCACTGCTGCCAGACCCCACACACAAACAACTGCACCTTACTGACCCCTTAACTACACCTTAACTCACACACCTTCACACAACCTCCTTCACAAACACCCCCACTCACATTCACACACACACTGTCACATTCACACCCACATACCCACAACCATCCACACCCACACCCCACACCATGCCCACAGACAAGAATCCAAAGTTCACAAGGGCGGAGCTGGAGCTCCTTGTCAACGAAGTCATCAGAGTCGAGCCACAGCTGTTTGGAACATTGGTCAGACAGACCAGCATAGCCCAAAAAACCAGCCTGTGGCAGAGGATCGTCGATAAGGTGAATGCTGTTGCGCCCATCTGAAGGACCAGGCATGAATGCCAAGCCAGGTGGTACGATCTGCGCAGGGCTGTCAAGAGGAAGATGAATGAGGAATACGCCCAGAGTAACATCACTGGAGGCGGGCTGCCCCGCAGACCCGTACACTACTATCCCTGGGAGGAGAAGGTGATGGCCCTGCTTCCGCCGGTGGGAGTACACGGAGTTGAAGGAGTCGCAGAGCCTGGTGAGTACACAAACAACTTATGTAACATGTGGGCAATGGGGTCCACACCACAAATACACCAAATGCACGCAACTTCCCCCAAGCACTCACAGCACACAACCACACTCAAAAACCACGCTCATGACACCAACGTCTCCATGCACCATTCCCAAATCAAGCCAATGCCAAGTCCCAGTCTACACCAACCACAAACCCAAGACTGGGTGTCCGGGAGGCTGGGAGGGTGGGCCTCACACAACACATTGTGAAAATGAGAAGCAGACACCAATGCCCTCAGCCCATATGGCATAGGTACATACCCATGCACAATGCACAGGGACTGGCAAAGTACTGACAAGGTAGCTGACACTTGGCCCTGCTGTATGCAGCACAAGGCCTTCCTGGGACCACTGTACACTCAAACACCAACTCCACAAGCACAGGTAACTAGCACAGAAACTCACACTCACTGTCATGCCAGCATTCACCATGAGGGGACAGACACATCACCTGGGAGACCCAATGCCAAATCACACTACACCCAACAGCAGGCCCGGTCACACACACCCCCCTTACACAAGCACACACCCAGGCAGGCAACAGATTTACACACTCTCACAATGGACATGTGACACAAGACCAATCCATAGCCAAATAAGCATCCTAGCCAAAATTCTACCGGTCAAACACTCAGGAGAACATATCAATCTGTCCCCCGCAACATACCCATCGCCAAGTGGACATTGAGAGGAATGCTAGGCACATCCAACTACCTGGAGGAACTGTGACAACTTGAATATGTATGAAACATGGATGTTGTATGAAACAGCATTAACATTGTCTCTCTCTCACACAGGGCAACGTCGTGGATCTCCCCCCAACACTGGGGGGGAACAATCACAGTCCCTGGCTCGGCGTGAAGATGACCCCACCGGCAGCGACGACTCTCACCACTCCGTGGATGACCCCGACCAACCTGGCCCCTCTGGTGCTCAAGCCCCTGCAGCACCTGCGTCAGGTACATCTGTGCCAACCACCACCCCCATTGCTGCCACATCCCAGGAGACACCCAGGAGCCCTGCTCGCACTGAACAACAGAGCCAGTCTAACCAGGAGGGACAAGGTTCTCCGGGCACCCAGGAGGAGGCAGGCAACCCTGCAAATGCCATCCCTCAGGGGTCCCGTAGACCCGATGTGCCCACAACGGCAGGCCAGGCTCAAGTGGGCAGGGGTGGTGGGAGTGGAGGCAGGCGGCGGCGCGAACCTGACCAGCCAGCTGAGGGAACCGGTATGTCCCACATACGCCACATCCTGGACACATACCGGCGTGACACCAGGGGCATCAGCCAGGTAGTGTCAAGACTCACAGAGATGCAGGGGACCCTCAACAAGATCAAGAACATGCAGGCCGAGCAACATGCCAGTCAATAACTACACCAAGGACGGATGGAGGCAAGACAGGCTGAGCTCCTGGCGGTGCAAAGGGACATGAGCCATTCACTCCGTCGGATTGCCGACAACATGGGCAACCCTCCCTGTGACAACAGGCGCAGACCAGCACCAGCCACAGGGAGGGAGGAGGAGGAGGATTCATCCGGCGGAGCGTCCCAAACATCGTCAAGGCCTGCATTTGAGGGTCCCCGGAGGAAGGTGGGTCGTTCACGGAAAAGACCGTGAGAGTCAGCGGACCATCAACATCTCCCAGGTCACCTGGCCTGGCACCTGGCCCTCTGGTGCAACAGCAGCACCTCATCCAATGACATTCTCTGCAACATGGACTTGCTGGTCACAGTCTGACCAATGATGACCAACACTGTGCTCTGGACTCTGATGACTTCCAATGCCAAGGATACCCATGTACCCATTTCATGGCTTTTATTAAATATTCCCGTGAGGAACTTATTGCTATAAATGATAATAGCCAGACTACCAATTTATTAAATCATTCCTCTTCCCCCTCCTTTCTTATTAACATCGCAGCCATCGCATCACCGTCGCAGAGAAGATGTCTTCCAATTGTATCCACCAACAGTGAGTCCCCGCCTATTACATTGAGGCCCCTTTCCTGTATATACTGCAATGCCCGATCTCTTCCTAAACATGCTTTAGAAATCTGGGCACTCCTAGATTCCGACAAACCTGACCTCCTCTTCATCACCGAAACTTGGCTGTCTAAGTCCTCACTACCAGATATTGCAACTGCCATTCCCCAGGACTTTAAAATTGCAAGATTGGATAGGACAGACAAAAGAGGTGGAGGAGTTGCCATTGTGTACAGAGCTCACTTGAAGCTACACCTTGTTAACTCGCTCATAGCAGACTGGGGTGAGATCTGTACCTTTATGCTATCACTGGGGAACAAAGCATCCAGGAAAGGAGCCCTTCTATATAGACCTCCAGTAACTAAAACTAATTTTGTTAATGAACTTACTGAAAACATAGCATCGCATGTTTTATCCTCCCCTAACTTCTTTCTATTAGGCGATTTTAACCATCACTTTGAACTAGCACAAGATCCTTATACTGCTGAACTTATTTCCAGCATGAATGCGCTAGGTCTAAATCAATTAGTGACCGGCCCCACCCATTCCGCCGGACACACCCTGGATCTTTTATTCACTAATTCAAATAAAATAACAATTGACTGTTCTGTATCTGTTCTTTGGTCGGACCATTTTAAAATCCATTTTCATATTCAACGTGCCTCACCCACACCACGGCCCAGTAAAGATCCCATCATGAGTAGACCTTGGAATAAGATCAGTCCTGAAGTATTTTTTTCACACTTTTTCCCTCCTCCCATTGAATCTCACAACGACCCTAACCTGGCAGCCAATAACTTCGACTTAGCCATCACGACAACTCTTGACAATATTGCCCCCAGTAAAATAAACAGATGCCCCGATAAATTGTCCCCGTGGTTCACCTTGCAACTTAAGACCACGAAACTTGCGGTAAGAGCCTGTGAACGCAAATGGCGGCACACCAAAGATCTCAGTGACAGATTGCATTACAAAAAACTTCATCGCCAATATATGTGCGATATAGCTCTAGCCAAAAAAGTTTACCTGGGGAATAGGATTGACCAGGCTTCAAACTCGCACAAAGAACTTTATAAAATAGTTAAAGAGTTTTCTAACCCTTTAACTTGCCAACCTATCACAAATGCGTCTAGGGAATGGGCTGACACCCTTTTGTCTTTTTTTCACAATAAAATAAATGACATTTATAAAGCATTTATCAATGTTTCTGCCCCTATTATATCTTCTGAGTCGTCCATCGTTGTAGCCTTGCCCTCCCCCGTCACTACACTAAATCAATTTCGTCCACTTACAGAAGAAGAAGTTACTCTTACTATGAAAAGAATCAAGTCTGGCTCCCCCACTGATCCAGCTTGTTCTCCAATTTTATCTAAAATTGCGCCTATTTTGACCCCTCATTTGACCAAAATTTTTAATCTCTCACTCACCCACGCAATGGTACCTTCCTACTGGAAAGAAGCCATTGTCAGACCGATTCTGAAGAAGCCCTCTGCCGATCCATCTCAACCTTTAAACTAAAGGCCGATCTCCCTTCTCCCGATGTTTGGTAAGATTATGGAATCCTTAATCAACACTCAACTCACCAAACACCTTGAATCTAATAAACTCTTAGACCCGTCCCAGTCAGGATTTAGGGCGTTCCACAGCACTGAAACTGCCCTACTTGAAATGGTCGATAATATTAGACTGGCTTTAGATGCAAAACAATCAGCCATTTTGGTATTACTCGACCTATCTGCCGCCTTCGACACCATCTCACACAGCATCTTGATCGAACGGCTGATAGAGGTTGGTGTCGAGGGCTCAGCCTTGGCATGGATCAAAAGTTACCTGACTGGCCGGAGTTCTAAGGTCCAGATTGGCAAATTTGCATCTGCCAGTCAGGAAGTTGATAAGGGTGTACCACAAGCCTCTATCTTGAGCCCCACGCTCTTTAATCTTTATGTTTCCCCTCTTGCAAGATTAATTAAAGCTTTTGGATTTGAGACCGTGTCTTATGCAGACGACACTCAAATCCTCATCACTTTGGGGCCTAATCCCATCAACATCAAACATAGGTTCCAAAAATGCATGCTAGCAGTAAAGGATTGGATGTCTAACAACTATCTCTTACTCAATACGGCAAAGACGGAGATTGTGCTTTTTGGATCTGCCCATAAGCATTGGTCTGACGAGTGGTGGCCATCACCATTGGGTACCTGCCCTTCTCCCAAATCAGCAGTCCGTAATTTAGGGATAACGCTTGACAATAAACTTACCATGGCAGACCATATCAATAACATCTCTCACACTAGCTTTGGACTTATGCGTAACTTAAAGAAAATTTTTAAATGGATCCCTCTTTCTTCTCGTCTACCTCTAATCCAGGGACTAATTATCAGTCGCCTGGATTATGGTAATGCCCTTTTCGCTTCCATAAACGTGAACCTCCTTAACAGACTCCAGGTTCTTCAAAATACTGCAGCCAGAATGGCCTTGGATTTACCCATCCGTACCTCCTCTGCCCCCTGTCTGAAGATGCTTCATTGGCTCCCCATTAAGAAGCGCATTACGTTCAAAATGTGTTGTCTAGTTCATAAATCTCTTCACGGCAATGGCCCAGCCTATTTAGCTAACAAACTGACAGAATACCGTCCGGCCAGAATGCTCAGATCCTCTAGCTTGCACCTTTTAACGGTTCCTAAAGTGCGAACTGTTAGAAATGGAGACAGATCATTTTCTAAAATCGCTCCCGCAAGCTGGAATTCTCTCCCACTCCACATTAGACTGGAACCCAGCCATCAGAAATTCCTCAAGCTTTTGAAAACCTGGCTCTTCTAAATCGGCGTGTCTTATCCTTACCATCTGAGCAACTGCTGGCGCTATCAGACCTTCGGGTGATATAGGCGCCTTACAAATACCAATACATAGACATAGACATAGACAAGGATACCATCTCCCCCTGTGAACTTTGGATTCTATTCCCCCGGTAGGGCACCTAATTTCACCTACCAAAACACGTACCCCACCGCAAATAAAAATATTATTTGGTTCATGAGACGTTGCTGTCATGTTGCTTAATTCCACAACATATGTGTGTGTAAATGTCAAACTATGCCTGAATGTTAAACTAACTCCAGCCATCCATACCCTGGGATCTGAGTCTGGTACTGGACACACATGGGTCACAAGGTATCATTCAAAGCAGGCATGGAGCAGAATACTCACCTGTGATGGCCACAAGCTGCTGAGGGGGGGCTTGCAATACTGAGCGGACAGACATATTTGGAAGATTATCATTAAGGCGTAGAGGTCATGGCTCATGTGGAGGTTCCCGGGGAGGGAATACCAGGTATGTGTTGGCAGGTGGGAGAACTACTTCGCTGGATGTGAAGAATGATGGCCAGGGCAAGGTCGGATGCACGGAGATGGCCCAACGGGGTCTCGTATGACAAGACGTACAGGGTTGGTTTTGTGTCGGGGTTGTGGACTGCCTCCTGAGTGTGGGTGGGGAGTGTTTAGGTCATCCTGCAGCAGACAGTGATCCATTGCAGCTATCTATGGTGGACGGTGATGTGGCTGGGGCGCAGGATGTTGAAGCTGAGGTGTGCAGATGCACCCTGGATGTGGACAAGTTTCCCGGGAGTTTGGAGGTACGTGCTCCGTAGAGGGCAGGCCAGTATTTCACACGGATGTTGTCGTGGACATGGGGGATGGTCTGTCTTTCCTTGGAGTGGATCTATCTGTGGATCATGTGCATAATGCAGAGGGCGTTGCAGCATGAGGTACAGATGCTGTGGACTGACATGGCAAATGTGTGCGAGCAATACATGATGCACACCATCTTGTGTGTGTGGCCACTGGGTGCCGGGGCAGGGCTCTTGCGGGTGGGACACAAGCACTTGACCCAGCTGTAAGGGGACAATCCTCAGATGATCACCTCAGTCCTGTGCAAGTCCAGCCTCAGGTGGCTCATGTACAGCCATTCATCAATGGATCTCATGCATTCAGGAATAATGGAACTGGCAATGTCTGCGTCTTTGGTGAGGGTGAGGAGCACCTGGCTGTCAATGGCATACCAGCTGATGAGGTGCTGTGCGCATGTGATGGTGGAGAGGGGGGTCCTGGACACATTGTAGATTGACACGCTGAGAGATGATACCTGTGCCATGTGCCAGACGACGACACCATACTACATGCAGAAGCCTTGAGTCCCACTCCCATGGCCTTGCTGGGGTACAGAGCCGGTGGGGAGTAGGAGGGACATGACCTGGTTGGTGTGACAGGGCCTGGAAGGCATGGCAGTGCTGTGTAGGCAGTTTGAGTAGCACACTCAGCATGCAAAGGTGTTGTGTGTGCGCTTAGGGTATGTCTGACAGCATGCGGTAGATTTGCGGATGGACATTGCTTGGAGTGTGGCTGCTACGGCAGACTGTAGTGTGATGTGGGTCATGCAAGGACATGAGGGTCGTGCAATGTGCACGTTGCATGTGCTGATGGTCCAGCCTTTGCCACCGCGTGGTGCCAACTGTGGCACAGACAAGCTGAGGACAGCCAAATGAATGGGTGGAGGGAGGAAGGGAGGAGCATCTTTGAGGCGTGTGTGTTGCCAAATCAGGATACTCTGTGGGCCCTTGCTGCAGGGTCCGCAGCAGCAGGCGGCATGTCCTTGAAAATGTTCCACAATTTGCACACAAAGACTAGGATGTCTGAAGGACAACTGCAACAGGCGTGTGTAAAGGAAGGAGTGTCCGGTTTTACATGGCACACCCAGAGACAATGCATGCACAAACACCAAAGATGAATGACACCGGATCAGGGAACTGAAGGCCGTGCTGCGAACAGGAGACACACCCTCAGCAGGTGTTGATGGCCCATTGTGTGGACCAACATGCCAAAATACATACACAACCATGGACTTCATGCACAATAGGGATCATAATCCATGAGGAACTGCATGCATATTGCTAAACTACACATGGACTCCTCTGCACAATCTTTCACAACTATGCCAGAGATGCCGCATGCAAAGTGGCAAGAGACCAGCATTGACAGAGATGAGGCACCTTGGAGTGTGAGGAACACCTTTATTACTCAGGCTCACACTAAGGGAAATGCATTCTTTTTAACAGACCATGTGGGACCTACACTGGACACCCCCTGCAACACACAGATGTGTAAAATCCTACTGAGCTGGCACACAAGTGAAGTGGGTGAGCCAAACACCCCTTGCTCCACACGGAGAGTCTGCAATTCGACATTGAGCCTCTTATGGGGATGTCCCACACTATGTCCACCATCAGCATCCCGTATGTTCCTGAGGGACGTTTTACACACATTGATGCCTTCATCACATTCCACAAAACATTACAGATGACTGTCAGAAAGGGTGAATATCAAGTCATGGGAGCCATGCCACATGTCATGTGCCCCATGTGAGTCGACAGGTATGCATGGTAACACAACATGCACAGGAGCAGCCCCAACATAAACCAAACACGTACCACACACAAAATGCCTTGCTGCACTCCTTACCCAAAATGACTTTTCACCACGTCCGTGCATGGAACGCTGATTCAGCACACGTTGCAATACTCATGAGGAATAGCTGGAGGCCAACGAAGACACGAGCAGACGACATGCGCAAGAAATTGTGGATGACAGACACACCACAAGTCAGCAAAGAGCTAGTTATCGGCAGACATGGACATGTACTCGAGAGGAATGATGTTGTCACAATGCTAATTTAACAAATTAGTGTCCATGCTAAAATGTGTGGAATGACATCATCACTTGAATGACACATCAGAACACACCTCCAAGTCACTTAGCACACAGTCAGCTGGACACACACATTGAAACACATGCCACACAAGGCTCAAAGCGTGCACACTCAGACACAGGGACTCACCATTATGAGAAGAAGTTGCGGATGAGCTGACTCAGGATGTCCTCCTCCTCCTCCTCCTCCTCACTATCCTCATGCCCAAGCCCTTCATCCTCCACGGGTGGATGTTCCTGCTCATCGGGATCCAGGATGAGTGGCACTGCCTTCTCCACTGCCATGTTGTGCAGCATGCAGCACACAAGGAAGATTTTGCAGACCTTCATCGGGGCATATGGGAGGGACCCGCCGGTCTTGTGGAGGCACCGGAATCGGCTCTTCAGGAGTCCAAACGTCCTCTCAATCCCGCGCCTGGTCTGCCCATGGGCGTCATTGTAACGGTGTTCTGCGGCTGTTCTGGGATTGCGGAGAGGCGTCATCAGCCATGGCATGTTGGGATAGCCAGAGTCCCCTACATGGAAACATCATGTGAAGAAGTGGGTCAGGAGATGCCGTAAGATACAAAGATACCGCTAAACAGAGGACAAACAGAGTATACCCAACAACAAGACATGCTCGTTCGTCATGCAGCCGCAGCATCATTTCTGGCACCCTGCTACACCTCATGATGTAGGCATCGTGTGCTGACCCTGGAAAACGGGCACAGACATGGGAAATCCACATGTTAGGTAGACACACCACAAGGGCATTAATAGAGTGATAATGTTTGCGGTTCCGAAAGGCTACCTCCTGTGCCTGTGGTGGTACCAAAGCCACTTGTGTCCCATCAATGGCCCCAATTACATGAGGCATCCCTCCCAGGGCATAAAACTCACCCTTGACACCTGTTAACTGCTCACGAGTGGGAAAATGGATGAATTCATCCAGGTGCTCCAACATGGCTTCTAAAACATCATGCAGGACACGGCTGAACATTGTCTGGGACATGCCACCGACATCAGCTATGGTGAATTAAAAGGTACCGGTGGCAAAAAAATGTAGGGCTGCCATCACCTTCATCTTGGGGGTCAGAGCAGTAGGATACCTGTGTCGCGGTTGGAGGTGTGGTTCCAGCCGGGTGGTCAAGCGCTCAATCAACTCTTGCGCGAAGCGGTATCTTCGGATGCAGTCATGTTCACGCATGGCACCCAGGTCTGGCATTGGTCGGGGGAGAGGCCGTGCCCTGCAGGGATTTGGAAGGAATAACGATGAGCGAGTACATCACAACAACCATGTCAATGAAATGAGCACATGTTCAACAGCTAATACACATCTGCTAAATACAGAGTCTGGTCTGTGCAATACATCCAGCACACGTATGCCAGCAAGGTGATACGCCTATGAAGAGCCAGCTACAATAGTTTATTTGCAAGGTCGACGTGACATGCCATGAAACGAGCTGTGTGCCAGTGTAAGTGAACAGCCAGACACATTACAGGAGTGACAGAAATCCACATATCTGCATTTGAAGGATGTAATCTCATACAGACAGCAGGCGGGAAGCTTGACGCACAGGTCAGATGTCATTTAAAAAGGGCAGATCACACACCTTTCCATGAAGGGGTACATGTCAAATGCTGATAACCCAGACATTGAGACAACACAGATATGTCCTCAGGTCGCAATACCATGTTCGATGCATGCAGACACATGTCACGTGGTATTGCACATGTGGCATGGTGTGCGTAATTGTGTGCCATGCGCATCTGCACACAGACACATGTTGGATGCTGCAACAGCAGATGGAGTTGACGGAACACCAACTGCAAGCTCATGGGAACACATGACACACACATGACATAGTCACATCGTGGCACGCTGGTAGTCAGATGTCAGGTGAAATTATCCGTGTACCTGCCATCAGGGGACAGTTGCGGGTGTTGGTGACTGTGGCATACCAGTGATGCAGTGCTTGACACGTTTGAACTACATGCACACATGTGCAAAGTGTGAAGGGGAAGTGTGCCACGTAGTGCCCCCTCACACATGACATGTGTAAACAGCTCATCACACATCAATTGTGCCACAACATGAGGAGACATGTGCCACATCACTGCCTGACACACCTAGGCCCTGCACATGAAGGACTACACTGACAATGACTTGATGTACAGCCTTGTGCGAGTCTGACACCTCCATTCCTTTCGTGTGCGCCTCCTATCACGAGTTTAAGCTGTGAAACGCAGTACACACGCTCTGAGGCCGTGTGTACAGGCCGTATACGCGCATGTACGGCCCGTACACGCGTGAGTACGGCCCCTATCACTATAGTTGTGTTACCGTAGGCCATTGTGATAGGGGCCGTACTCACACGTGTACGGGCCATACACGCGTGAGTACGGCCCGTACACGCGTGAGTACGGCCCCTATCACTATAGTTGTGTTACCGTAGGCCATTGTGATATGGGGCCGTACTCACGCGTGTATGGGCCGTACACGCGTGAGTACGGCCCCTATCACAATGGCCTACGGTAACACAACTATAGTGATAGGGGCCGTACTCACACGTGTACGGGCCATACACGCGTGAGTACGGGCCGTACACGCGCGTGTACAAGCCGTACACGCGTGAGTACGGCCCCTATCACTATGGCCTATGGTAACACAACTATAGTGATAGGGGCCGTACTCACGCGTGTACGGCCTGTACACGCGTGAGTACGGACCGTACACGCGCGTGTATGGCCCGTACACGGGTGAGTACGGCCCCTATCACTATGGCCTACGGTAACACAACTATAGTGATAGGGGCCGTACCCACGCGTGTACGGCCCGTACACGCGTGATTACGGGCCGTATCACTGTAGTGATGGTGCCCTAGGGGTACGTGTGAAACGCGCCGTACCTGTGTGGGGATTTAAAAATTACAATGGGGACACATGAGGGACAAGTAATCGGGCATAAATGCATGCTGGTTGTCATGGATACCGAGTTTCAAGTTCAAAACTTTACATCATGTGGTCTGGAAAAAGCAGTTGGCCACATTATACATTGTTGCAAAGTGGTTGTTGACTTGACATGATGCTGCAAATTCGAAAGATGCTAAGGCTGTCACTGGTGTATGTTTAAAGGGATTGGAGGAAACGTAGGATGCAAATGAGTCTGACCAATCACTCTGTACTCCTGTAAATGAAATAGGCCAGCGATGCAGATATAAGGCAGGCAGAACCCATGAGAGGGCACTTGCCTGCACAACATGTCAGTCGATACCACTGCTGCTGTATTGTCTCCCTCTGGCACCTTGTCAAGGACTATGGAGAGGGCCCAGCCTTTCACCCAGGAGGAGAATGAGGCCCTGCTGGATGTGATCCTCCCACAGTACCCCATGCTGTATGGTCGACCAGGGGAGCAGGTGAGTGCTGACTCCACTACCTTTGCCTGTGCACCTTTTTTGTGTCTGTCACTTCTGGCATTGTGTCCAGGTGTGACAGACATGCAATCTTGTTTAGAGTGGGTCCCGGGGGGGGGGTGGATGGCTTATGTCTCTCATGCAGGGCTTGATGTAGTTCATGTGTGCACTCCTCACTTGCATTGTGCTTACTGTGACATTCACTGCATAGTGCATGGCACATTCAGCCTGGCTAATCCTCTTGGGCATTCTTGTTCTATTGTCCTGCGGTGATTCAGTGGTCACCCCGGTGTGACAGGTGACTGCACCCACAGATGTGTGTGAGTTGAGTGGAGCTGTGGTGAGAGTGGTGAGAGTGTCCAAATGATGTGTACGCCCCCTGGACATTGATGTGTGTGAATGTTCCTTGTCATGTGGGTGAGTGTCTATGTGGAGTGTTGCACCACAGCTGCATGGAGGAGGCAACTGCTCGACCCATCTGATGTGAGAAGGAAGCTGTGCTGTGTGTCTGACTTGCTGAGCTAGCCCCACACCGGTGACACCTCCCTGGCAAGTGGCACATGTGCAGAGTGAGCTTTGTATCCGCTGTTGACAATGGCAGGTGATTGATCTGTGCCTGTGTGTGTCTGTGTACTCTGCTGCGATTTCGTCAGTGGCCTGGGGCATGTGACTGCTTTGCGGTGCTGGCCATCAGCCTTGTGTTGCTTGGGATGCACACTGTGTGCCACGATCAGGGATTGGTTCGCACCCCTCATGCCACCTGTGTACTTACTATGCCATGTAGTGCATTGGTGCGTCCACAGTGGCAAATGTCCCTATGACTAAGGTGCTATTACTTGCCAGCATACTATGCCCTGTTCAACAAATCAAAGATGTTCAAATATGTTTCTCTGTGACATGGTGCAGGTGTAGTGATGTTGTCCCACTTTGTCATCCTCACAGGTAACCGCCTACCATAAGGGGAAGATCTGGAAGGAGGCCGTCAAGGCCGTTCAATCAGTGGAGGGTCGCAGTCGGCGCCTGCCACAAGTGAGGAAGAGATGGCAGGACATCCGGTGCTGGACCCGGAAGATCGCCCGGGTCATGCTGAAGGAGGAGGCTCCCCGCAAGCATGGCGGGCGCCGGCGCCTGGCCCACCAAATGAAGCGTGTCCTGGCGGTGGTCTTCCCTGACCTGGATAGGCGGATACAGAAGTTACAGCAGCAGGAAGGGGGTAGGTACATGTGTGTTTGTTGTGTGTCGCCAGCTTTTGTTGCTGCTCAGTCGCCTGGAGACACTGCCAGGGTATATATGTGCAGTGCATATCCTGTTCCCCCAAGTCAACCTGTGCTGTTCTTCCTCCCTTCCCCTCTTTGACATGTGTTACCTGGTCTGTGTGTTATCACTATTGCACATGGTCATCTAGGCTGCCAGTTAATCAAGGTGCACACTGTTTTCAGCATCATGTGTGGGGGTGGTCTGCCTGTGCCCTGTCCTGTTCAGTCATTTGGGGGTGCATCATTGTTGGCACTGATGCTGAGTCTCAACATAGGAGTGTGAGGTTTCAAAAGAACAGACTTGCAGCATGCATTACCAATGTTGTGGCCTCAGACATGATGTGCATGAGTGGGAGATATGCATAGAGCCGGGACGGTTGCTCCTGTTACAGTCAGCTCATTCCAGGACCATGGAGAAGTGTGCCCACTACAGTCCCCTCACACAGCCTGCCCTCCTAATCATGTGTGTCATCCAACACTGTGCACATTCACAGTGGGTTCAGCATGGCCCTGCCTCTGTGGCATTGTTCCCTGGCCTAGGTTGTATTTTTCACATGTGTGCTACATGTGTCCACTGGACAGGGATACACCAGTTTGCTTGTGCATACTCACACTGGGCAGTGCCTGTGTGGCTATTCACAACAATCTGTTGATGGTTGTTTGTGACAAATATGTTTTGCCAGCCCTACAAGGTGATGTTGTGTTAATGAAGCGAGTTTTCAAGCACAGTTATTGTAACCATGAATAAGAGGTGTCACTTCTTGATCGGTAGCAGTCACATTGACTCAGGTATGGGTGGGTGTGTACGGGAGGGGCGTACATGTTCAACCCTGATTTTTCATTGCCAGTTCTGACTTGTGTGTGATAATTCGCAGTACAGAAAGTCACCGTGCAGTGCCCCCATGATGTTGGCCAGTGCTTAATGTTTGTGCTTCGTAGCCTGTGTCAGTTTTTGACAATCATGTAACCTGCTTGTACATTTTTTGCACCTGTGTGTGGTTCAGATGCTACGCAGTTGTGACTTTGTGTGCTGACATCTGTGGGTACATTCTGGCTTGCCATGAGGGTGTCCCCACAGTACAGCTAGGCTTTTTTACAAAACAATTGCAGGCCCATTAGCTTGTTCATTGTCCTGGGTGTGGACATGTGTGCCACTCCAGATGACAGTCAGTAGGTCATATGTGTAGCCAACGGTGAAATCAGGTGACGGATAGCCATGTGACAAATGACATTATTCAAGTTTTTACTCAGAGAAATTGTCCCTTGGCAATCACTACACCTGTCAACATGTCTCAATGTTTCATATGCTTGACCTTGTTGTTTTGTTGTGAAGGACAATAATGTGCCTGCATGACAGATGTCTCCCAAGGAAGTGCACAAGACACCACCTTTACACTTTCCAGGGACCCGCTGGCACATTTTGAAGTAAGGCACAGTTTGAACAAAACTTGTTTAGAGTTCATACATATACATGCTCCCACAGTGTGGTTGCATTTGGGTTAGTCCTTGGTTGTTGCTGATACCAACTTACGAGTGTCAAGTCATCCAGACCACCGTGGTGCCATGTATATGTACTTACTGATACCCCATTTCTGCCTAACAGTGGCTTATTTGAATGAGTCTGGCAGCTCAGACAATGACTGTGTACATGTAGTTTGGTGTGCACCTCCTTGTGTGACTTCTGTTATACAGACACATGTGTGTTCTGTTCACAAAGTGGCACATTCACACATTCTAGACATGTCCATTGTGTAAAGGGTTGTGATTCTCCAAGAATCACAATGTATTTCTTTGGGGTTTCCTAAGTACTCACAGGTCTCTGAGTGTGGGGACACCTTCTGCATTGGCATGTGGTATTTTTCCTTGGGTGCGACATTACTGTTGGGTTCACAGTGAACAAGAGGTAGCATGCCTTCATAGTCTTGCTGTGCTCAACTGATCCCAGACACTAGCTTCTCAGGATCTTGGGATTTCAAGTTATTTGCTGTTGTGTCCTAATTTTCATTTTTTCCAAGTGGCATGGTGGGTCAACCAACTGGGGAGTGCAGGGCTTACATATGTGGGGAGTATTCTAGATGTTACTCATGATGCCTTTCCTGTTATGCACTGTTGCCTATTTTGTTTGGACTCATGTGTCAGATGTATACAGGTGACTGATTTTTTCCTGTCTCTTCACCTTGCCCACAGCATCATCGGAGGACACCGAGGGAGACACCGGCACGGACGTGGAGGAGGGATCGAGCACTGGTGCCACCACTGCTGAGGAGTCAGCAGAATCTAGTGGCACGGAGGGCGAGGGGAGTGAGGCAGAGGACCTGCCCAGTACCAACACTGACTACGAGGCTGACGGGTCCGAGGCTGAACTCCCTGAGGGGGCGGCGGCTGCTCCAACAGCTGGCAGCAGCACTCCATCCGTCACCGCCCCCTCCATTCCCATCAACGCCCTCCCACTTGCTCGGGTCCCTTCTGTCCATGCTAGGCGACCACATGTCTCCTTGGTGCCAGGCACCACACCCCCTGTCCCCCCTGCTGCCCTCACTGCCGAGTCTGTGGACATTCAGCGGCAGTTGCAGGTTGGGCAGACATCGATCCTGACTGTCCTCCATGGCCACACCAGACTGCTGACCCAGATGGTGTCGTACAAGGAGGGCATGTCATCAGCGATGTCTGACCAACGCATGTTGCTGAGGTCCCTGGACTCGTCACTGATGGCAGTAGTGAGTCACCTGCAGCGCTGCGTCCCCCCCCTACCCCTGCACCATCCACAAGTCCCACACCCATGCCTGTCCCAAGCACACCAAGACATCCACACACACGCACCCCACCAGACACAAGCAGCACACCACCACGTAAGGGCAAGCGCACACCTCCTGACACGCACACTCAGGGGGAAGCAGGCACACCCACTGGGTCTGGGGCACACAGGCAGGCACGCAGCCACAGTCCTCGTCCACATGACTCACTCCCCAGTCCCTCCGATGTCACTCCCCTTGGCTCCCTTGCCCCAGAATCGGAGAAGGAGGCCTACTTCGCTGGGCTGGGCCTCAGCCCCACTAGTTCACCTGGCCGCAAATGGTCAAGGCACTCCACGGGTAGGGAAGTTAAGTCCCCCAGCCTGTCCACCACCTCCCTCAGTAGCGCTGCAGGCCATCCCTCCGACCCCCCCCCTCCTTGGGGCCTGTTGTTTCTCCGGGTGCAGGGGAGATGCTTGAAGATCTGGCAGAAGTGTGCAGCGCCGAGCTCGCCTCCACCTTTGGCACTGCCCCACCCCCTGTGGTGGAGTCGTCCGTCCCTGCACCCACCACACCTACCATTCCCCCTCCTGTCCCTGCGGTGCCTGGTCCTTCCCCACATGATGCCCCCCCAGTCGCTGAACCAGGGGTTTAGTATGTGCAGGCAAGCTAGGGGAGACGCGTGGCCATGTGTCCCCCCCAAGGACTTCATATCTGGACTGGCCATTGGCCTTTGTACATAGTGTTCTTTACTAGATCTTATTTTTTCATGCTGAATAAAGCATTTTCTTTTCCGTTTTGAAAAGTCTTGCATTTCATGTATTGATGTTGATGCTGAGGCTCCAGGAGTTGGGGTTGTGGGAATGTGTTATGTTTCATGGAAATGTTGTAGTCTGCATCTCATGGGGTGGAACCTGGTATCTGCGTGCCCTCACAAGGTCTCTGCAAATAATCTTTGGTCGTGTCTGCTCTTTGTGTTTGGAGACATTGTCCCTAGGAGTGTTCCTTCCTCTGTGGCACCTGACATCTCCCCTGCAGAGGGTTGCACAATTTTTGTGTTTCCCTGTGTCTACATTTCCTTTGTTGGTGATGGATCCCTTCAACTCTGGCCATGCCTGCTCAGCAATGTCTCCGGCTGCATCGTCTGTGCCATCCTTGGTACTCACTGTACTTGTGTATAGAGTATTTTGCCATGCCTTCATGGAGAAATTGTCCCTTTTCCGCACAATGCATGTGTGTAATCCCAGCCTAGCACACATATGGTACTTGTTCTGCTGGGTATTTGAACACCTGACTCACAATTGTGGGCATTGAATCTGTGGGAACTCCACCCTATTCCTTCCATGACAGACAACATCTTGGTGGCTGTCCCAGCACCTGTACATTCCTATCAGTCCTGGGATGTGCGTGACAGTGTGTGTTCCCTTTGTCTCTCTTAGTTTAGTAGACATTGACATGACCATACAGTCTTGTGGCATGATCTCTGTGTGTGTATTGTGCTGCATCCACCAGGGGTGGGTATGCATGTGTGATTTGTCCTCACACCCACATGTGGTGTGTCATGCAGTGGGGGAAAGACATCCATCCTCATGGGAGTGGGACACTGCTGTCAGTGATGTGTTGTTATGGCACTATCAACATAGTCCAAAGATCGGGATGCGTACATACACCCATGGAATTGGGATCATCTGATAAGGATGTACACACCTCCATGTCTGTGTCCACTGCTGGTATTCCTCTGCACCCACCCCCATGTCTGTGTCCACTGCTGGGAGTGATAGGCACCCACCCCCATGTCTCTGTCCACTGCTGGGAGTGATAGGCACCCACCCCTCACATGTCTCTGTCCACTGATGGGAGTGATAGGCACCCACCCCCATGTCTCTGTCCACTGCTGGGAGTGATAGGCACCCACCCCCATGTCTGTGTCCACTGCTGAGAGTGATAGGCACACACCCCTCACATGTCTCTGTCCACTGCTGGGAGTGATAGGCACCCACCCCCATGTCTCTGTCCACTGCTGTGAGTGATAGGCACCCACGCCCATGTCTGTGTCCACTGCTGGGAGTGATAGGCACCCACCCCCATGTCTGTGTCCACTGCTGGTATTCCTCTGCACCCACCCCCATGTCTGTGTCCACTGCTGGGAGTGATAGGCACCCACCCCCATGTCTGTGTCCACTGCTGGGAGTGATAGGCACACACCCCTCACATGTCTCTGTCCACTGCTGGGAGTGATAGGCACCCACCCCCATGTCTCTGTCCACTGCTGGGTGTGATAGGCACCCACCCCTCACATGTCTGTGTCCACTGCTGGGAGTGATAGGCACCCACCCCCATGTCTCTGTCCACTGCTGGGAGTGATAGGCACCCACCCCTCACATGTCTCTGTCCACTGCTGGGAGTGATAGGCACCCACCCCCATGTCTCTGTCCACTGCTGGTATTCCTCTGCACCCACCCCCATGTCTGTGTCCACTGCTGGGAGTGATAGGCACCCACCCCCATGTCTGGGTCCACTGCTGGGAGTGATAGGCACCCACCCCTCACATGTCTCTGTCCACTGCTGGGAGTGATAGGCACCCACCCCCATGTCTCTGTCCACTGCTGGGAGTGATAGGCACCCACCCCTCACATGTCTCTGTCCACTGCTGGGAGTGATAGGCACCCACCCCCATGTCTGTGTCCACTGCTGGTATTCCTCTGCACCCACCCCTCACATGTCTGTGTCCACTGCTGGTATTCCTCTGCACCCACCCACCCACCCACTTGCCCCCTTGCTGTGGTACACTGCTGTCCTGGGCATACACCACCCCCAATTTACAGCTGATGTGCTGCACCAAGCGGTAGACCAACATTCGTGGCGTGTGTACTTCTTGTATCCATCATGTAATGGGGCCGTAGGGGTACGGATGGTACGGCCCGTACCCCTGCATTCATAGGGTGTGTACGGGCCGTACCCACACTCTGGGGGGCGTGGGTATGGTCCGTACCACCATTGTAGTGGTGATGTAGGGGTACGCGTGTACGGACCGTGCCCACGCTCTGGGGGGAGTGGGTACGGTCCGTACACGTGTACCCCTACATCACCACTGCAATGGTGGTACGGACCGTCCCCACGCTCTGGGGGGCATGGGTATGGTCCGTACCACCATTGTAGTGATGATGTAGGGGTACACGTGTACGGACCGTACCCACGCTCTGGGGGGCGCGGGTACGGTCCGTACACGCGTACCCCTACTTCACCACTGCAATGGTGGTACGGACCGTACCCACACTCTGAGGGGCGTGGGTAAGTCCCGTACCAGCATTGTGGTGGTGACGGGTACGCGTCCACGTCCACTTCCGTTGTGGCGGGACGTGGGATTGGTGGACACGCCCCCCGAAGTGACCAGACCATGGAGGTAATTAATGTGCAGGATATATTTGTTTTTTGTGGGGTGTGGGTTATGTTTCCTGCCCCTTGCCCCCCCCCCTTTGCTCTGGGGGTTGTTCTGACCTTCTGCGGCATCTGCGTCGGTTTCTGTACACAAGGTCGTAGGCTATGAGGGCCGGTATGACACGTAGGATGGGGTCCATGGCTGTCCGTCGCGTACCGGTGCTCCTTGTTCGCGTCTTCCTCAATTTCCCGGGAGTTTTTGGCTGCCGTAAAATATGAGCCGTGCGGAGTGACGTAGGCACGGATCGTACTTGCTGGTTCGTAAAACGCTGCCTGACTCCGTCCGGACGTCACGTACGCGATGTCCCGGATCAGAATTGTGGGTATTTTTTTGTCGGTTGGTCTTTTGTACGACTCGTATGGAAATTGTATTTCTGTACGAATCGTACTTGCGGGTTTGTAAGGTGGTTTTCCCGGGTACGAGTCGGACGGAGAAAACGCTCCATACGACGGTTCGTACCCGGGTTTTACAGGATCGGAATTGGCACCTTAATATTGTTTTTCGTCAGCTAACTATTCATTTTTATACTCATTAAATATTCAAATAATAATTTAATTATTTTAGCATTATTTCATACGTGGTGTTCTATAAAATGCAGGCTTCCATCAAATTTTTCTATGGGAGTGTGTTGCAGTACCTGTGAGTAGCATTATGTGGTGCTAGATGTATCAAAGGCTGGGCTGGATTACATTTACTTCTGTTTGTCACCTTTAGGGCAGTAATAACTTTGAATGTGTAGTTTGCGAATAGCAATGGTTTTACTCTTTTGTAGGTGGGTGTTTGCATTAGCACTGCCAGTGTAAACATGACAGTCGGCCGAACACTAAACAGAGTTAGTGGTGGAGTAACCTGTCCGTCAAACTCTACATTGTGTCCTTTGTCTGAAGTGCTTTATGTATACCTCTTCCAACTTCTATTAGTGGTAGTTGAAACCTCAATTCGTTTTGTAAAATGTCGTTGAATTTCATGAAAATTGCATGAAATTATGTGAAAATTATCAACTGTGCCTGCCAGTACATTGAGGGAAATTTGCATCATTGTCGCTCAGCTGATGTTTTACTGTCCTTAGGTAAAATTTTCTGCTCAAACCAGTCTTCTGTGTAGGAAAATCATGTGAAATTTCATAAATTCATGTAACGTATAAAGGCAGGAGCAGGCCACAGAACATAATTCCATCTGCAGTTTATACAACAAAAACAAGAAATAGCTTTTCCTCCTCTTGATCTGTTTCTATAAAATAAATATTGATCTGCAGAAAGGAGGTATTTGAGGCAAGATGTTTCTTTTTGTAGGCTATGATCATTACAGCAAAAACTGAGGTCCTGATTTATTATAGTTTTGCATCACCCTTGCGCCACGCGTCACTAAAGGCAGACGCGGCCACTGCAGCTAAGAGTGGTGGGGGGATTTCGAGTTACGACAACGAGGGAAAATTATTTATTTATTTCGTCGTTCCCTCGTCGTTGTCTCTCGAAATTCCCCCTCACCTGGCCCCACCGCCCCACCACTCCTACCTGCAGCAGCCACAGCTGACTCAAGGCCACCCTGGGTGGCCCTGATTGACTTGCTAAATATGGTGTACAGCAAGGCAGCGCAAGTCACTGACTTGTGTTACACGGGTGGAGCGGAGGTGGAGCGGAGATAGAGCGGGGGAGGAGCGGGGTTGTTCCCACGCATCCACCCATGCATTCTGATGCAGTCCCAGATTTACCAACACTGGTAGACCTGAAAAAGCATCAGAATTTTACACCTTCCCTCCAGAGGTGCAACAAGGAGAAATATCTCGTTGTTTCCTCTTTGTAAGTGTGCGACATTTTGACTCAGAGGATTGTTTTTGTGCAGCGCTGAGGACCATGCAAATGGTATAAACATGGTATGCACATGTTCATAACATCAACACTCGATTTACATTATTGTTACAAAAAATAAATGAATATACATAAAGATAAATGGAGCTCATTTCCCTAGTCAGAGCTTATCCTGACCATCTGGCATTGATCTTCTGGCTCTACAGTATCATCATGCCTTAAAATATCAAACCATTATTGGATTACCGTGATCATACAATTATTGTCCATGACTTCGGAATTTATTTCTAGTAGACAATGGCATTCATGAACGTTTCTCTTGTTGTATGCGAAAATCTGATTCTTTAATTATTATGTGACATTATACCAATATGTAAGCAATCATTATATCCAAATGAACTCTCAAAGCACATTTCAATATAGCAGAGGCCAAATTCAAAACAGGCTTTGGCAAAGCCAATTGATCTGGCATTGGCAAGCTTGTGAATAGTTACGTTTTATTACAAGAATATGCCACGAATGAAAAAAAAGAAAATATGCCTCCACCGAAAGGAGGCAGGCACTTTTTTGCAATAAAATGTTAAATTAAAAAAACAACCATTGCATATAAAAAATAATAGAGCACTGTGAATTTGTCGCAGCATACAGGTGTATTTAGAACAGGTATAGAAACCCTTTTAGTTGTAATGCACATTACATGAACATATGATTCTTACTTTCAAAAAGAAAATGTACTGGAGCATCGTAATTTAATGCTTCATACGTTCATACATTAATCATACTCATTGTGTCATCACAATATGAACTTGTTTGCACCATATTAAAACAAGCATTGGCATAGCCAATAGGTCTCGCCTTTGGGATCTTATAAGTGTTTAGCCATGCAACAGTTGATGTTGTTGCACCAAGGATATTGTGCTGGATAACTAAACACTTATAAGGTCCCAAGGCGAGACCTATTGGCTATGCCAATGCTTGTTATGTTAAAGAATTATTGCATTATGACAGGAGTAAGAAGAGACAGTGATCATTTGTTCACCGAGGCATCTGGAAGTGACTGACAGGTCTTAGAGGAATCTCACTTCAACCATTAAGGAAACATTCCTTGGATGCCAAGATGAAGTTTGGAGGAGGCTTACACATCCACCCAACACACTGGCATGTATGGAAAGTGGATCCTGCATAATCAACTGTTGTCACACGGACTGCTTAATAGGGGGTCCATCTCCAGGCAAGAGGAGCCAAGCAGGTTTGAAAAGCAATCATGTCTTTGTTCATTCAACAAAGTACAAGTTGATTCAATAAAGAACATCCCTAGAAGCTTGGCTTTAAGTAGTTAACTGATCAGAAACAACCAAGCAAAGGTAGTTTTGGGAATTTTTGAGCAGGCAAAATTCAAATTAGGAAGGCATAATTCATATACTTTAGGAGTTTTGAGCTATGTGAAATGTCCAAACTAATGGTATTAAGCCACTTCATGTAACTATGCAGCATTCGCTGTCAATAAAGCATGGCAACAAACAGAACACAAGCAGCTGTTCTCAGTTTGTTCGTTTTGTCACACTTTTTTTTAGCCCAAAATGCTTTCCTACATCAAAAAATGAATGCAGAAGCAGTTTGCACCAACTTATAGGGCTGAAAGACATATTTGCATTTTGCCTCATGTTATTTTGTAGACATTTCACGTAATTACGGGAGAGCCAATTGCGCAGTCCCCCGTGTGGGGTCCAACCAGTTTTCAAGGAAAATGACAGCTTTTGAGGGGGCCAGCAACAGTAGATGTGTCAACAGCAAACAGGTGCACATCTGCGCCCGTCCATACTGGTGCACTAAGAAGTGAAGTAAAAAAGCTGCGACCGAAGCAAGTGTGAGCCCGACTTTCCACTCCGGTTACAGCCATGCAAAGGCACCGGCATGAAAAAGCAGAGATGTTCTGTGAAAACATAGGAGACGAGTGTCGTGTTCAGGTTCTCAGAAATACGTGAACACAAAACTACGAGCGAAGTGTAGCAAACCTGTAGCTGTGCTGCGGAAAGAGAGCTAGACTTGAATCGCATCTGAGCCCTATGAGTGTTAAGTGCCAGTTTGGTAGCCCGCTCCACAAGGCCCCGGTGCGTGCGCCAGGAGGGAGGCCTGCCCTGCCCTGCCCGAGCCTGGAATGTAGCCCCGTTGTTACAGCGCAGAGACCCAGCTGGCGGCCTCCCCAAGGCTCTGCTTATGTTTAGCAGCAGTGGCGGTGGTGGGGGATGGGTCAAAATGCCCCTGAGCCTTCTTGCCGAATAATGTACCGAGAGAGGCAGAACTCTCTCTCCTGAAACGGACGAGCAGCATGCCAGGGTAAGGACAAGATGAAGTTCATGCCTGCCCTACTACGCGAAGCCAAGGTCCCTTTACCAGAGGGGAGGCTGTTCTGGTTCGACTCCCTACTTTTGATGTCGGGCTCTGGTGCCTAGGGCTAGTTATTGTGAACACGTTATGAGAAGCAAGAAATAATAAACTCGGAAAACAAGCACTCATTAAATATGTTTTTAGGCATAAAGAGATTTAATTCCTAGCATATTCATACCACTCATGGCTGGGGAAAACAGCTGCGGGGGATGCAAAATAAAGGAAAGATGAATGGACTAACTCTTGGTGAAAATGTAACTGTTTCCTCGAAGAAAGAAGGTCTCCTTCTGAAAAGTCTGCACTCTTGAACATAACCCCCGAAGGTCGGATGGCTGCACAGTAGATGATTCAATTTACATAGATTTTTTAATTCAGCACTGATTTACTAACAAATCAGAAACACGCCTAACAAAGAACAGCATCCCGCAAGTGGCGTGCGCACTGTAAAGAAGAACGAGTGGTGCCCGCGCACGCGCCACAGCGAGATATCTGTTTTCTATTATCGCGCACGCGTCTGTGCGCGATAATTGCAAACAGATGTCGCCTTGCGGGTAACTGCAACCAATAGGCCGTGGGCGGAGCAAAGGCGGGACATGCACCCGACTTTGCCCAATTGCGTGCTGTCTTTCTTAGAAAGATGCACGCAAAGCCCAATAGCATGTAACGAAAGCTGCCACACGCATGAGCGTGTGGTGAGCTTTCTGAAGCCCCTCACATAAAGTCTTGCCAGAGCAGCGCATGCACGCTGCTACAGGCTTCACCTAAAAACTGATAGTATGTGACTGCATTTGTTGCAAAATATAGATGTATATCCATTTAAATTCCTATGTATGCACTCACATTAACATGAGGCCCAGAGCTCCAAAGGGCTTCCTATCTGACCTTGCCTGGACAAGCTTCCAGCAGCTATCCTGAATCAGCCTTAAAGGTCACTTTCCTTTTCCTGACGTCATCATAAGTTTCCTTATCTGGTTTTGCAAGTTGCTTACACAATGCCGAGCCAGCCTTTCTGGTCTGCCCATATCTGGCTGTTTATAATTTGCATGGTACAGACATTGCACATCCATGTTAGCCATATTTGGCTTGGTGCCTTATTCTAGTTCCGCTGACATGGCATTACTAAACTATATAGCACCCAGAAACCAGCCACTCTGGGAAGAAGCAGTCTGAGAGCCCCTAAGGTGGAAGTTCTTACTTCTTCCTTGCTAATTAGCAATGATGCATGCTTTTGGTACCATTAAATACATTTCACTCTGTTTCTGAGCAAACCTGCTCTGTCTTGGGAGTTTCATTCATTTGCTCCTGGGATGGTGCCAGTATTTCCCCATCAGAATGGTGTCAGAAAGTGGGACATTGGAGGACTGTGATGTCACCAGCCGGTAAGTGAGCTGTAAGCTAAATAATAACTTGCCTTGCTGTAAGTGACCTTTCAGTCTTTCAAATGCGTATTTAACACATAGTATTAATCAAAGGGGCATTGACTGACATTTAAAATAGACAGGAGACTGTGGAGAATGTTTTTAAAAATATTCTCTGTATCAATACAATAATTGATATGTGGCATACACTGCAGGAGAGCCAGGTTAGAGAATAATTTATGTGTACCTACACATATAAGTAGTGAAACTGCTTGCAGCTTCAGTAAGGATTCTCTGTTGTACGCACTCCCTGTAGAGCACGTGTGGATGTGTTGAGAGATGATGAATGATGCTGTTAGACTGCAGTTTGTTACAAATGAAAAGGAAATGGATGGATGTACACATAACTAACAATAAGGTTATAGAACTAGGGAACGGAGAGGTTTAGAAAAATGCCCTCGCCATAAATTAATATTTAAAATAAATAAAAATAAAAAAGAGAGGGTGGTGAAAACATGCTGTCCCAATAAAGCGATTACCTTATGAACTTGTGGTTCCCTTACTGCCTGTTGTGCCTGACAGCAGTAATATATTATTATATATACCTGTGGAGGCAGAGTATTTTTCTCTCCTCAGTGGGTTTTAGCATTAAAGTCCATCTACAGGGTGAAAGCTTCTTTGCCGTCGTGCTAGGATACCCAGTACACTTCATTCACTGTGAGTCCCAAAGTCAATGCGCAGGCAGTAAAGAGAGACTTGGACCACCTAATTACATGGAAGGTGATAGCATCGTCTTGCAGTAGGCTGATGACCTCCTTGTGACATCTCCATCATTTGGGGCCTGTGAAAGCTTGTGAAAAAGACACTGTATCTCTGCTGAACTATCTCCAGAAGAGAAGCCTCATTGTCAAAATGCCAGTGCTGCCAAAAAGAGGTGACTTACCTGGGATTTGTGATATTCCAAGGTACACGCCACATGCCACCTGACAGAATAAAATGGTTTCAGGGCATTCAGCTCCTGCCCACCAAGAAAGGAATGATGTCCTTCCTGGGGATAATGAACTGCTGCCACCAACGGGTCCATGAATGCAGATGCTATGACTAATGAACTTGCAAACTGTTTCAAGAAATTGAAAGAGACATTGTGTACTGCACCATCATGGAGACTGCCTGACTACAAACTGCCTTTCCCCCTCTGTTTCAGAGCAAAATAACATTGCAAATGAAGTGGTGTGCTGACACAGCTGGAAAAGAAAGGCCTGCGGAACACAACTATGTGACTTTGCTTTCTGCAGGGATCAGGGGTCAGCAGCTGTGATGGTGGAGAGGACGGCTCTCATTGTGTTGGACTATACTTGTATTGTCTCGGTGCCACATTTGGTACGGTTGTTGTTGTTGCCTGAATCGACACAACATTTTTCCGCTGGCAGGCTCACAGGTTATAATGGCACCATGTTGTCTAATTGTAATTTCATAATAAGAGGCCCACCTGTTAATTTGGCAAAAGTATTACCTGCAATAGGTTATTCTGATGAGATCCATTCTCTTAGAAACAGATAAGACCCCTAAGTAAGTTGGTGTTGAGATTGTAGAAAACGGCCCACGCCAAGATTAGACACTATTAGTAAAGACAGACTATGAGTGGTACACTGATGGTTTCTTCAGCAGACTGCTAGACACTAATTACAGAGCAGGGTATGCCATAGCAATAGCAGACAACAAAGTTCAAAGTGCAGCTCTGCCACTTGAAACATCTACCGAGTAAGATAAGCTGTATGCTGTAACAAAAGCATGACTACTAGTCAAGGGTAACACTGTTAACATTTACACTAACTCACATGATGCTTTGCTGTTCTTATCTGTGGCCTGCTGTGGCGGTATCAAAGATTCATAACAGAAGCAGGGAGCCTTATTAAAAATGGTCCTTTAGTATGGATCTTGTTAAAAGCAATACTATTATACACCAGGATAGCGGTAATAAAATGTGAAGCCTACACAGGAGCTAATACTAAGTTAGCCAAAGGTGATGCCATCGCTGACACAGCATTAAATGAAAGCATATTACAGCCAGTGCAGATAGGACTAATGAATAAAGCACTCCCAAAAATACAGCTCATTCAGAGACAATTGTTGCAAGCTAATGCAAAGGAAGCACAATGGTCTGCAACACCAGATGAACATTGAGGGTGGATTGATGTTGGATGTGAGAAAAATAATGAAGAGAGTGTGGGCCTACCAGGATGAGATGCCTGTGTCCCCACGCAGTATGTACCTTTCCCTTACAAGACTGGAGCAGGGACCACCTGATAATGCACAAGGGAGGATGAATGCGCAGATGCATGTTGCTTCCCAGTAATGGATTTAAATATTTGCTGGTGTGGGTGGATATGTTTTCAAAATGAATGGAGGTGTATCCAACAGGGAAGAATAATGCAGCAACTGGGGCGCAGTACTTCAGGAAAGCCATCTCTCCAAGGCTAGGGACCCACCAGGGCATAAATAGTGATAGAAGGAGATCACTTAGTGACTACATTAATGCTAAAGAGGTTGTTTTGGGGAATAAAGTAAAACATGCAAACCCCATACCACCCTCCAACTTGAGGCCAGGAGGAGTAAATGAGAGCCAAAATAAAAATAGATTACTAGTAAAGGCAACTGATGGAACAGGCCTGAAATGGCCTGATGCTCTGACTTTAGTACTGCCTGCAATGTGGCAAAGACTTCTAAAGTGATTATGGAGACATGGTCATGGTGAGAAAAATAAAAGCTGTTTCTTTTAGTTCTAGGTGGACTGGACCATAGACGGTGAACCAACGCCATGACTGGATTGAGGAGACGAGATGCAGGGCAGCACCCCAACGCCTGAGAGCACGGTACAAGAAATTGATGACCATCTGTCACCAGAGGACCTGAGCAACACAGCAGTCAAGAAGAGGACAGACTAGACCATTTCTACGATCCATGGGGCCCATCATAAAGTGTCAGAGGGACGCGACATCTACTGATGCTGTTGAGTGAAGTACACGAAGCAGTCTCGAAGAAAGGTGATGGTCTGCACCTGCAGAAAAATAGACAGAAGAGGACAACGCAGGGAAGGTCCGTGAAACCGCCCCTGAACAAGATGACTGCGGACCAGGAGGAGAAGTAGATGACCGCTCACTGCGTGCCTTTAAATTACTGACACTTGCAGAAAGTGCCCGGGAACTGAGTGTCTAAGTGACAATGTAGCCTGATGCATTGCATAGAGCAAACAATATTTGTTGGACACTTTATTATAAGTATGCTGCCGGTATCACAACAGCCTGCTGATATAATAATGATCTCATCAGGATGTATCAATGTGACAATATATGCATTGTATGCAAACACTGTGTAACGCCATCCAAAGATATGTAACTAATGTTTCCTTCATATATACATATATATATATATTTTGGTTTTACACTAATGTTGGATAGGTCTATCCAAAAGGGAGGATTGTTGCAAAATATATATGTATATCCATTTAAATTCATATGTATGCACTCACACTAACATGAGACCCAGAGCTCCAAAGGGCTTCCTATCTGACCTTGCCTGGACAAGCTTCCAGCAGCTATCCTGAATCAGCCTTAAAGGTCACTTTCCTTGTCCTGACGTCATCATAAGTTTCCTTATCTGGTTGTGCAAGTTGCTTACACAATGCCGAGCCAGCCTTTCTGGTCTGCCCATATCTGGCTGTTTATAATTTGCATGGTGCAGACATTGCACATCCATGTTAGCCATATGTGGCTTGGTGCCTTATTCTAGTTCCACTGGCATGGCATTACTGAACTATATAGCACCCAGAAACCAGCCACTCTGGGAAGAAGCAGGTTGGCAGAAATCTGAAGGTGGCAGATCTGACTTCTTCCTTGCTAATTAGCAATGATGTATGCTTTTGGTACCAATAAATAAATTTTAATCTGTTTCTTAGCAAACCTGCTATGTCTGGTGAGTTTCATTCATTTGCTCCTGGGAGGGTGCCAGTATTTCCCCATCAGCATTGACCTGTGGGAAGAGTCACACATATAAACAGTCATAGTCCAAAAGTTTATTGTATATGATTGCTAATAATCGTTACAATTTACACTTTAAAAAAGTATTAAACTTATTCTTCCATTAAATATCATTTTATCAGCAATGAGCTTGGCAATATTAAAATCTGAATAACATTAATAAAGATCATAAAATGTTAGCTAACTGGTTAAACAATCTGGGAAAGTTCTATTATTCACAACTTTCCAAGGAGCTCAAGTGACCAAAATTATCCAAAGGTTAAATTATTTAAGATAAAATGTCCATATAAAATGCCAAACTTTCCAATACGGTTTGGTCAGCTGCTGTTTTTCTGTATTGTTCCTGTTATCTTGTGAAATAGGATTGCAGTCCTTTTGCTACTTGGGCTAGTGAAGGAGAGCCATATTTGAAGCCCCTGCTGTCTGTGTTCATACTTTATCAATGTCTTCTAAATCGGCTTGCCTTAGAAGTTCCCTTACTTTTGCCAGATATTTTACCCCCCGGCACGCCAAGATTATAGAGGAACCTTCCAACCAACGTATCACGGCTTGCCTGCATGTGCGAATGTTCAATTCGTTAAAAATCGGTTTTAAAAGCCCCCTCCTTATTTCCTTAACTGTGGGGCAGGCACACAAGAGATGAGTTAACGTTTCATTACAAAAACCGCATAGTCAACAGTGTGCTGCTTGTTGGTTGATTTTCCAGGATGGTTGTAGATCTTTTGAGTCATGCATGCCCAAACGGTAATTGGTGAAACTCTTTTTTAACTCCACACTAAAATGAGTTACTAAATAGGCCGGCGGCTTTGTTGATATGGAGGAGTTAATCACAGTCCACCCATGCCTACGTTTCGAGGTTGTTATTTTATCTTCTAAGAAGGACTTCTTCTTTGCCGTCTTATTTGCCAATTTGCCAAAAACTGCCCGGTCCATCTGGCTGTCCCATGTCGTTTGTATATCAAGTTCCGCCAATGATTTTCTCAGATAGGCTCCCCATGAGTGTGGGATGTCCTGATCCATCTGAATTTTGATTTCTTTCCAGCATAGATTGTTTAATGTCCCCAGTTCAGATGCACGGAATTTGTGGCATAGTTTCACGAAGCCGCTCATGCTCCGGAATTTCTGATTTGGAAGGCTGAATTCCAGTCGGATCTGAGCTGGCGCAGTGGACCTTGGTAAATAAAAAACAGCTTTATAAACCTTCGTCTGAAGTTTGTTTAGCAGTTCCACCTCTTTACCACACCAAACTACTAGGGCATATGACAATGTCGGTACTATTTGAGCAGCCATCACTTTTAAAAGATGTGCATGGTTCGGGCAACCCAGTTTTTTGTTCAATAATCTGTACGCAAAAATTAACGATTGAGATTTTGCTTTTAGGTCCATTTTGTGTTCCTTGTGTGTGGGGCCTCTCCCCATTTTTAAGCCGAGGTATTGATAGGCTGCTTGTTCTTCAATTATAGTCTCCTTTATGAACCATTTGTACTTGGTTTTTTAGGGTCCACAAGGCGTACAACCTTGGTTTTGTCTTTATTTAATTCCAAGCTGTCTCCATCCAGATAGGTGGCTAGGTTGTTTATCGCTCTTTGTAGCCCGATGGGGCTTTGGCTCAGCACCACTATATCGTCTGCGTACTGTAAGAAGGGTATTGGCTCTTTTACTAAGTTTGGCGGATGGCAATCAGCTGCTTGCATGTGTTTACTGATATCTGCCATAAATAAATTGAATAAGCTCGGGCTAGGACGCAGCCTTGCTTTAGGCCTTGCTGGGTGTAAATACTGGTGGTGGTACTACTTCCATCGCCTAGTTTCACTCTTGTCCAAGTGTCACTGTGCAGGGCTATTATTGCATCCAGTAGTTTGCTCGGTAGCCCCCATGCTCTTAGTTTTTCCCAGAGGCGATTTCTGCTTACTTTGTCGAATGCGGCTTTCAAGTCAACAAAGCATGCAAACAACCGTGTTTTCCTTTTTCTTGCTTTTTCGATTAAGAGTGCCAATGTGGCCAGGTTTGTTAAAGTGCCCATGCCTGGTCTGAAGCCGGTTTGGAACATAGGAATTATGCTTGTCTCATCCATTCAATCTTGCAGGTGGAGAAGTAGGCATGATCCGTATAGTTTGGCCTCCACATCCATCAATGATATCAATCTGTAGTTTTCTGGATTGTTGTGGTCTCCCTGCTTAAATATTGGATGGATAATGTTCCCTTTCCAAGATTTGGGGACGTTGTTCTGTCTGTACATCTGATTAAGAAAGAGGCTTGTGGTAGTCAGCCCAAAACACCGGAGCGTGTTTAACCCCTTCGATGCTCATGACGAAACGGTTCCGTCATGAGCATCGGTTGAGCTGTGCTCATGACGGAACCGCTCCGTCATGAGCACAGCCCCTGGGGGAAGCGCTGGCGCTCCCCCCCTGGGGCATCGATCGTGCCCCCACAGAGGGGGATGGCAGCGGAAGAGTTTCCGCTGCCACCCCCGAGCCCCCCCACGCTTCCTGATGACGTCAGCGCGCACAGCGTGCGCCGGCGTCATCAGGAAGCGTTGGACGCGCTGGAATTCATTTCTTCCAGCGCATCCAACGGGAAGGGTAAGTGTTTTGGTGCTGTGTTGCGGGGGGGGCGGAATTCCAGGGCCTTGAGGCATTGGGGGAGAAGAAAGAGTATTTCCTCTCCCCTGATGTCTCAATGCTGGGCATTCCTGTTCCACGATCGCGCACAGCGTCGCGATCGTGGGACAGGAATGCCCCCACTAGACCCCAGGGATGATCTTTTTGGCCATTTTGGAAGTGACCCCTTGGGCAAGGGTCGCTTCCCTGGGGGTGAATATGTGAAAGACTTTTCTGCCCCCCCTGGGGGCAGATCGGTCCACTTTCGGTCCGTTTCTGCCCCCGGGGGGGCAGAAAAGCCCACTAGACACCAGGGAATTTTGTTATATCGTTATGGGAAGCGACCCCTTGGGCAAGGGTCGCTTCCCGGGGGGAGAATTTCAGCACAGACTTTTCTGCCCCCCCCTGGGGGCAGATCGGTCCACTTTCGGTCCGTTTCTGCCCCCATAATATAGCATGTTGTAATGTAATTGTAATGTTTATTGTTTTATTTTTTGTGAATCGCAATAGTAATGTTTTTTTTTTTTTTACTTTTTTGTTCTAGGTGAAGGCTTTTGCTCTTTTCAGTTTGCCGTGTTGTTTCTGGCGGTTCTGCTGTTTGTGTAGTTTGGTAAGAGACTCTTTTTTGTACAATGTAAATGTGTTTGATTACTCTGCATGAATTTTTTTTGCAAACGGTGTAATAATAGCAGTACGTTTGTTTTTTGAGTGTCAAAAACTTTTTGCATTGGTGCTCGATGTGTATTTTGTTGTCTTGTGAGTAATTTGTTTTTTTTTCTTCTTTCTAGTTTGATATCGTTGGTTTTTGCTGTGTCACTGCAGAGTTGGTTTCTGGTGAGTGCAGCTGTCTCTTGTAATTGGATTGTATAGTTTTTGAGTACATTGATCTTTGTGATAAAGGTACACATTTCTTTACTTACTTGGTTTGCACATTGTTGGTTGTTGTTGACTTGTTTGTGCAGTCTTCCATCTTAGTAAGTATAATGGCTAGCCGCAGGATGACTGCTCAGCAGGTTGTTGGTTTGCTGTTTGAGTCTTCCTCTGATATTGGTTCAGATACTGACTCTGCATCTGAGGGAGAGGAGGCAGGGGACGATTCTGGCAGTGAGTTGTCTCTCCGTATGGAGTCATCGGATGATGAAGATACTCTTAGTGCGGATGAAGTGCCTGTGTTAGAGGAGGAGACTGATGTGCCGATAGTGCGGCAAGAGGCATCTGGGTTGCAGGCTGGGGCTGCAAGGCTTCCCGTTGGTGTAGTGCAGCAAGAGGCTTCTGGGCTGCAGGCTGGGGCTGCAAGGCTTCCCTTTGAAAGTGATGACCTCTGGGTTGCCCCTGGCATGGTGCAGCCGGCATTGCCAGAGTTTACTGGTGTTCCAGGGTCTAGAGTGAATACTGAAAACTTTTTGCCGGTCAATTTTTTTCAGTTGTTTATGGACGATGTGTTTTTTGTAGAGATTGTTGAGCAGACTAATTTGTATGCCGAACAGTTTTTGAGGGACAACTGTGCCAGTCTTAAGCCACACTCTAGAGCTACCCGGTGGACTCCCACAAATGTTGAAGAGATGAAGAAGTTCTTGGGTTTAACTTTTTTGACGGGCTTGCTAAGGAAGCCATCAATGTCTTCATATTGGTCTAGCAGTCCCTTGATGGCAACGTCTATTTTTCCGGCAGTCATGAGTCGTGACAGGTATTTGCTACTGCTTCGGATGATGCATTTTGTTGATAATGGTTTAGCGTTGCCACGAGATCACCCTGACTGTGACCGTCTTTTTAAGATTAGGCCTGTCCTTGATCACTTTGTTGATCGATTTCCTGAGATCTATGCTCCTGGGAAACACATTGCAGTGGATGAGTCTTTGGTGTTGTTCAAGGGCCGCTTGGTTTTTAGGCAATACATTCCTAGTAAGAGGGCACGCTATGGAATAAAGCTGTATATGCTGTGTGACAGTAGGACTGGATATGTCTCTAATTTCAGGGTGTACACCGGTAAGGAATCTAGGTTTAACCTCCCTGGTTGTCCGTCCACTTTTGGAGTGACTGAGAAAATTGTTTGGGAACTTGGAAGAGGATTTTTTAACAAAGGCCACCATTTATATGTAGATAACTTCTACACTGGTGTGCGGTTGTTCAGGGAATTGGCCAAAGTGGACACTCTTGCTTGTGGCACAATCCGCTCTAACCGTAAAGGTTTCCCGAAAGAACTTGTTTGTCAAAAGCTTGTGCGGGGACAGTGCAGTGCGTTGCGTTGCCAGGAGCTTCTTGCTGTGAATTTTACAGACAGGAGAGATGTCTACATGCTGACTACCATCCATGATGAAAGCACTGCACCTGTGACTGTTTGGGGTCAGGTCGCTGAAGCGCGCAAACCTGTGTGCATTTTAGACTATAATAGGCACATGGGTGGTGTTGACAGAGTAGATCAGAGGTTGGAACCTTACACTGCTCTTCGTAAGGCTTACATTTGGTACAAGAAGTTGGCTATCCATCTTTTCCACATGGCAATGTTTAATGCTTTTGTTGTGTTCCAAGATTCTTGCCCTGAGTCAAAGATTACTTTTGCTAAGTTTCAGGAGTCTGTAATAGGCAGCCTTGTTGTAGTGGAACAGGCAAGTGTTCCTAGAGTTGGACTGGTGGAGGATGTTGCTAGATTGAAAGAACGCCACTTTCCAGATCACATTCCTCCCACACCCGCAAAAGATTTTCCCAGTAGGAGATGTAGAGTCTGTTGGCGAAAAGGTTTGCGGAAGGAGAGTCGTATGTACTGCCCCGACTGTCCTTCTCATCCTGCACTGTGTCTCTCTGCTTGTTTTAGAGCGTACCACACACGAAAGAATTTTTGGGAGGATTCTTGAGTGGTAAAGTGAACTGCCTGGTCTGTATTCTTTGGATAATTTGATTCTGTTTCAAGGTTGGTGTTAGTGCAATGTATTTAGTTGCTGATTTTCTGTTAGAAGATTTGTATCTATTTGCAAATTGTTTGTGTTTTTATTTTTTTCTAAAAAAAATCCTAAATGTAATGGCGGTGTGTGTAGGCTTGCGCTTGGCTGTTGGTGTGTGTGGACTGGCACTTGGTTGGTGGTGTGCGTGGAATGGTGCTTGGCTGGCAGTGTGCATGGACTGGCGGTGTGCGTGGACTGGTGCGTGGCTGGTGGTGTGCGTGGACTGGAGCTTGGCTGGCAGTGTGCGTGGAATGGTGCTTGGCAGGCGGTGTGCGTGGACTGGTACTTGGCTGGCGGTGTGCGTGGACTGGTGGTGTGTGCGGACTGGTGCTTGGCTGGTGGTGTCCGTGGACTGGCGCTTGGCTAGCGGTGTGCGTGGACTGGTGTTTGGCTAGCGGTGTGTGTGGACTGGTGCTCTGCTGGCTGTGTGTGAGTAGTGACTTTCTGCTGGTCACTACACACACAGCTAGCTGAGTGCCACTCCACGCAATCCATCAGCCTGTGTAGTTGCTGTGTCTGGATTGTGGGCGTGTGAAAGTGATGGGCCCTTGAATGGCGCTGTGTGCTGGTGTGAGTTTTGTTATGTGATGGGCCCGCGGCTGGCGGTGTGAATGGTTTTGTATGTCTCACACGTATGAAAGGTGTATGAATGGCCTGTAAAGAGATTGGTGCCTTGTCGTGGCTTTACAGCTCACGAGCTGTGAGTCAATGGTTCAATTTCTCGCCCTTTCAATTATTACCAGTGCATTTATTTTCCGTGAAATCACTTGCTAATACAATTGTATCTACTGAACCATCACTCACCCTCGTGCCAAATCCAACCAGTATGTGTGTGTGCTTGCGGATTAGATGGCTGTGCAGTAATATTTGTCTTTCTGAAGCAGGGTGTACCTTGTACCTTTTTGGTGAATTTTGTAATGTATTGCTTTTGTGCCTGGTGGTGTGAATGGTCTTGTTTGTATCACGTATGAAAGGTGTGTGAATGGCCTGTAAAGTGGTTGGTGTCTTGACGTGGCTTTACAGCTCACGAGCTGCGAGTCATTGGTTTGGTTTTTTGTGAATTTAATTATTGACAGTGCATTTCATTTTTGTGAAATCTCTTGTTAATCAAATTTAATACACTGAACCATGACTCGCCCTCGTGCCAAATCCAACCAGTATGTGTGTGTGTTTGAGGAATAGATGGTTGTGCAGGAATCTTTGTCTTTAGTTTCTCTGCCAAGTTACACTTTCCATGCAAGAATAACCCACCAACTGTAGATATTGTCGGAAACCCATGGGAGTTCATGGTGATGTCTCTATTGTGAATTACGAAAAAAAATTTAGCCCCAATGTCCTGCAAACCTCAAAATGTCTGCCACATTTTCTTTGCAATATTATTCCAAAATTCTCACGCTGTAGGAACAATAGATAATCTGGTTTTGCAAGGGGGGTCACTTTGGTTTTTGGCCCGGTGCTCGGCGGCCATCTAGGGAAACCTACCAAACCCACACATTTCTGAAAACTAGACACCCGGCGGCTTCCAGGGAGGTATGGCTTGCGTGGATCCCCCAACGTTTCCTTACCCAGAATCCCCTGCAAACCTCAATTTTTGCTGAAAAAATCACTTTTATCACACATTTTGAGGTGGGAAAGTAGTGGCATCACCGGGCTCACACAAATTTACCACCACCCAGCGTTCCCCCAGGTCTCTCGGTAAAAATGGTGCCTCACTTGTGTGGGAGGCCCAAGTACCCGCGGCAGGCAAGGGCCCAAAACGTAGTGAGGCGACATCAAAATGGCCTATGGCAAAACCACCTGGTTTTGCAAGGGGGGTCACTTTGGTTTTTGGCCCGGTGCTCGGCGGCCATCTAGGGAAACCTACCAAACCCATGCATTTCTGAAAACTAGACACCCGGCGGCTTCCAGGGAGGTATGGCTTGCGTGGATCCCCCAACGTTTCCTTACCCAGAATCCCCTGCAAACCTCAATTTTTGCTGAAAAAAATCACTTTTTTCACACATTTTGGGGTGGGAAAGTAGTGGCATCACCGGGCTCACACAAATTTACCACCACCCAGCGTTCCCCCAGGTCTCCCGGTAAAAATGGTGCCTCACTTGTGTGGGAGGCCCAAGTACCCGCGGCAGGCAAGGGCCCAAAACGTAGTGAGGCGACATAAAAATGGCCTATGGCAAAACCACCTGGTTTTGCAAGGGGGGTCACTTTGGTGTTTGGCCCGGTGCTCGGCGGCCATCTAGGGAAACCTACCAAACCCATGCATTTCTGAAAACTAGACACCCGGCGGCTTCCAGGGAGGTATGGCTTGCGTGGATCCCCCAACGTTTCCTTACCCAGAATCCCCTGCAAACCTCAATTTTTGTTGAAAAAATCACTTTTTTCACACATTTTGGGGTGGGAAAGTAGTGGCATCACCGGGCTCACACAAATTTACCACCACCCAGCGTTCCCCCAGGTCTCCCGGTAAAAATGGTGCCTCACTTGTGTGGGAGGCCCAAGTACCCGCGGCAGGCAAGGGCCCAAAACGTAGTGAGGCGACATCAAAATGGCCTATGGCAAAGCCACCTGGTTTTGCAAGGGGGGTCACTTTGGTTTTTGGCCCGGTGCTCGGCGGCCATCTAGGGACACCTACCAAACCCACGCATTTCTGAAAACTAGACACCCGGCGGCTTCCAGGGAGGTATGGCTTGCATGGATCCCCCAACGTTTCCTTACCCAGAATCCCCTGCAAACCTCAATTTTTGCTGAAAAAATCACTTTTTTCACACATTTTGGGGTGGGAAAGTAGTGGCATCACCGGGCTCACACAAATTTACCACCACCCAGCGTTCCCCCAGGTCTCCCGGTAAAAATGGTGCCTCACTTGTGTGGGAGGCCCAAGTACCCGCGGCAGGCAAGGGCCCAAAACGTAGTGAGGCGACATCAAAATGGCCTATGGCAAAACCACCTGGTTTTGCAAGGGGGGTCACTTTGGTTTTTGGCCCGGTGCTCGGCGGCCATCTAGGGAAACCTACCAAACCCACGCATTTCTGAAAACTAGACACCCGGCGGCTTCCAGGGAGGTATGGCTTGCGTGGATCCCCCAACGTTTCCTTACCCAGAATCCCCTGCAAACCTCAATTTTTGCTGAAAAAATCACTTTTTTCACACATTTTGGGGTGGGAAAGTAGTGGCATCACCGGGCTCACACAAATTTACCACCACCCAGCGTTCCCCCAGGTCTCCCGGTAAAAATGGTACCTCACTTGTGTGGGAGGCCCAAGTACCCGCTAGAAATTTGTGGATCCACGCAGATTCCAGAACTTTCCATCCCAGAAATGTGGGGAAAATGTATTTTTTTTGTCATTTTTTTACGTTTGCAAGGGATTCTGGGTAACAGACCATAGTGGGAGGCAGTCAAGTCACCCCATCCTGGATTCCCCTGGGTGTCTAGTTTTCAAAAATGTATAGGTTTGCTAAGTTTCCCTAGGTGCCGGCAGGGCTAGGGTTCAAAAACTACAGCTAGTCACTTTGCCAAAAAAGGGTCATTTTTCACTGCAAAATTGAGGTGTGACCACGTTGCGTTTTGCGCCGTTTCCTGTCGCGGGCACTAGGCCGACCCGCACAAGTGAGGTACCATTTTTCTCGTAGGACTTTGGGGAACGCGGGGTGGGTGGAAATTTGTGGATCCACGCAGATTCCAGAACTTTCCATCCCAGAAATGTGGGGAAAATGTGTTTTTTTTGTCATTTTTTTACGTTTGCAAGGGACTCTGGGTAACAGACCATGGTGGGAGGCAGTCAAGTTACCCCATCCTGGATTCCCCTGGGTGTCTAGTTTTCAAAAATGTATAGGTTTGCTAGGTTTCCCTAAGTGCCGGCAGGGCTAGGGTTCAAAAACTACAGATAGTCACTTTGCCAAAAAAGGGTCATTTTTCACTGCAAAATTGAGGTGTGACCAGGTTGCGTTTTGCGCCGTTTCCTGTCGCGGGCACTAGGCCGACCCGCACAAGTGAGGTACCATTTTTCTCGTAGGACTTTGGGGAACGCGGGGTGGGTGGAAATTTGTGGATCCACGCAGATTCCAGAACTTTCCATCCCAGAAATGTGGGGAAAATGTGTTTTTTTTGTCATTGTTTTACGTTTGCAAGGGATTCTGGGTAACAGACCATGGTGGGAGGCAGTCAAGTCACCCCATCCTGGATTCCCCTGGGTGTCTAGTTTTCAAAAATGTATAGGTTTGCTAGGTTTCCCTAAGTGCCGGCAGGGCTAGGGTTCAAAAACTACAGATAGTCACTTTGCCAAAAAAGGGTCATTTTTCACTGCAAAATTGAGGTGTGACCACGTTGCGTTTTGCGCCGTTTCCTGTCGCGGGCACTAGGCCGACCCGCACAAGTGAGGTACCATTTTTCTCGTAGGACTTTGGGGAACGCTGGGTGGGTGGAAATTTGTGGATCCACGCAGATTCCAGAACTTTCCATCCCAGAAATGTGGGGAAAATGTGTTTTTTTTGTCATTTTTTTACGTTTGCAAGGGATTCTGGGTAACAGACCATAGTGGGAGGCAGTCACTTCACCCCATCCTGGATTCCCCTGGGTCTCTAGTTTTCAAAAATGTATAGGTTTGCTAGGTTTCCCTAAGTGCCGGCAGGGCTAGGGTTCAAAAACTACAGCTAGTCACTTTGCCAAAAAAGGGTCATTTTTCACTGCAAAATTGAGGTGTGACCACGTTGCGTTTTGCGCCGTTTCCTGTCGCGGGCACTAGGCCGACCCGCACAAGTGAGGTACCATTTTTCTCGTAGGACTTTGGGGAACGCGGGGTGGGTGGAAATTTGTGGATCCACGCAGATTCCAGAACTTTCCATCCCAGAAATGTGGGGAAAATGTGTTTTTTTTGTCATTTTTTTAGGTTTGCAAGGGATTCTGGGTAACAGACCATGGTGGGAGGCAGTCAAGTCACCCCATCCTGGATTCCCCTCGGTGTCTAGTTTTCAAAAATGTATAGGTTTGCTAGGTTTCCCTAGGTGCCGGCAGGGCTAGGGTTCAAAAACTACAGCTAGTCACTTTGCCAAAAAAGGGTCATTTTTCACTGCAAAATTGAGGTGTGACCACGTTGCGTTTTGCGCCGTTTCCTGTCGCGGGCACTAGGCCGACCCGCACAAGTGAGGTACCATTTTTCTCGTAGGACTTTGGGGAACGCGGGGTGGGTGGAAATTTGTGGATCCACCCAGATTCCAGAACTTTCCATCCCAGAAATGTGGGGAAAATGTGATTTTTTTGTCATTTTTTTAGGTTTGCAAGGGATTCTGTGTAACAGACCATAGTGGGAGGCAGTCAAGTCACCCCATCCTGGATTCTCCTGGGTGTCTACTTTTCAAAAATGTATAGGTTTGCTAAGTTTCCCTAGATGCCGGCAGGGCTAGGGTTCAAAAACTACGGCTAGTCACTTTGCCAAAAAAGGGTCATTTTTCACTGCAAAATTGAGGTGTGACCACGTTGCGTTTTGCGCCGTTTCCTGTCGCGGGCACTAGGCTGACCCGCACAAGTGAGGTACCATTTTTCTCGTAGGACTTTGGGGAACGCGGGGTGGGTGGAAATTTGTGGATCCACGCAGATTCCAGAACTTTCCATCCCAGAAATGTGGGGAAAATGTGTTTTTTTTGTCATTTTTTTACGTTTGCAAGGGATTCTGGGTAACAGACCATAGTGGGAGGCAGTCACTTCACCCCATCCTGGATTCCCCTGGGTGTCTAGTTTTAAAAAATGTATAGGTTTGCTAGGTTTCCCTAAGTGCCGGCAGGGCTAGGGTTCAAAAACTACAGCTAGTCACTTTGCCAAAAAAGGGTCATTTTTCACTGCAAAATTGAGGTGTGACCACGTTGCGTTTTGCGCCGTTTCCTGTCGCGGGCACTAGGCCGACCCACACAAGTGAGGTACCATTTTTCTCGTAGGACTTTGGGGAACGCGGGGTGGGTGGAAATTTGTGGGTCCACGCAGATTCCAGAACTTTCCATCCCAGAAATGTGGGGAAAATGTGTTTTTTTTGTCATTTTTTTAGGTTTGCAAGGGATTCTGGGTAACAGACCATGGTGGGAGGCAGTCAAGTCACCCCATCCTGGATTCCCCTCGGTGTCTAGTTTTCAAAAATGTATAGGTTTGCTAGGTTTCCCTAGGTGCCGGCAGGGCTAGGGTTAAAAAACTACAGCTAGTCACTTTGCCAAAAAAGGGTCATTTTTCACTGCAAAATTGAGGTGTGACCACGTTGCGTTTTGCGCCGTTTCCTGTCGCGGGCACTAGGCCGACCCGCACAAGTGAGGTACCATTTTTCTCGTAGGACTTTGGGGAACGCGGGGTGGGTGGAAATTTGTGGATCCACCCAGATTCCAGAACTTTCCATCCCAGAAATGTGGGGAAAATGTGATTTTTTTGTCATTTTTTTACGTTTGCAAGGGATTCTGGGTAACAGACCATAGTGGGAGGCAGTCAAGTCACCCCATCCTGGATTCCCCTGGGTGTCTACGTTTCAAAAATGTATAGGTTTGCTAAGTTTCCCTAGATGCCGGCATGGCTAGGGTTCAAAAACTACAGCTAGTCACTTTGCCAAAAAAGGGTCATTTTTCACTGCAAAATTGAGGTGTGACCACGTTGCGTTTTGCGCCGTTTCCTGTCGCGGGCACTAGGCCGACCCGCACAAGTGAGGTACCATTTTTCTCGTAGGACTTTGGGACACGCGGGGTGGGTGGAAGTTTGTGGATCCACGCAGATTCCAGAACTTTCCATCCCAGAAATGTGGGGAAAATGTGTTTTTTTTGTCATTTTTTTACGTTTGCAAGGGATTCTGGGTAACAGACCATAGTGGGAGGCAGTCACTTCACCCCATCCTGGATTCCTCTGGGTCTCTAGTTTTCAAAAATGTATAGGTTTGCTAGGTTTCCCTAAGTGCCGGCAGGGCTAGGGTTCAAAAACTACAGCTAGTCACTTTGCCAAAAAAGGGTCATTTTTCACTGCAAAATTGAGGTGTGACCAGGTTGCGTTTTGCGCCGTTTCCTGTCGCGGGCACTAGGCCGACCCGCACAAGTGAGGTACCATTTTTCTCGTAGGACTTTGGGGAACGCGGGGTGGGTGGAAATTTGTGGATCCACGCAGATTCCAGAACTTTCCATCCCAGAAATGTGGGGAAAATGTGTTTTTTTTGTCATTTTTTTACGTTTGCAAGGGATTCTGGGTAACAGACCATAGTGGGAGGCAGTCACTTCACCCCATCCTGGATTCCCCTGGGTCTCTAGTTTTCAAAAATGTATAGGTTTGCTAGGTTTCCCTAAGTGCCGGCAGGGCTAGGGTTCAAAAACTACAGCTAGTCACTTTGCCAAAAAAGGGTCATTTTTCACTGCAAAATTGAGGTGTGACCACGTTGCGTTTTGCGCCGTTTCCTGTCGCGGGCACTAGGCCGACCCGCACAAGTGAGGTACCATTTTTCTCGTAGGACTTTGGGGAACGCGGGGTGGGTGGAAATTTGTGGATCCACGCAGATTCCAGAACTTTCCATCCCAGAAATGTGGGAAAAATGTGTTTTTTTGTCATTTTTTTAGGTTTGCAAGGGATTCTGGGTAACAGACCATGGTGGGAGGCAGTCAAGTCACCCCATCCTGGATTCCCCTCGGTGTCTAGTTTTCAAAAATGTATAGGTTTGCTAGGTTTCCCTAGGTGCCGGCAGGGCTAGGGTTCAAAAACTACAGCTAGTCACTTTGCCAAAAAAGGGTCATTTTTCACTGCAAAATTGAGGTGTGACCACGTTGCGTTTTGCTCCGTTTCCTGTCGCGGGCACTAGGCCGACCCGCACAAGTGAGGTACCATTTTTCTCGTAGGACTTTGGGGAACGCGGGGTGGGTGGAAATTTGTGGATCCACCCAGATTCCAGAACTTTCCATCCCAGAAATGTGGGGAAAATGTGATTTTTTTGTCATTTTTTTACGTTTGCAAGGGATTCTGTGTAACAGACCATAGTGGGAGGCAGTCAAGTCACCCCATCCTGGATACTCCTGGGTGTCTACTTTTCAAAAATGTATAGGTTTGCTAAGTTTCCCTAGATGCCGGCAGGGCTAGGGTTCAAAAACTACGGCTAGTCACTTTGCCAAAAAAGGGTCATTTTTCACTGCAAAATTGAGGTGTGACCACGTTGCGTTTTGCGCCGTTTCCTGTCGCGGGCACTAGGCCGACCCGCACAAGTGAGGTACCATTTTTCTCGTAGGACTTTGGGGAACGCGGGGTGGGTGGAAGTTTGTGGATCCACGCAGATTCCAGAACTTTCCATCCCAGAAATGTGGGGAAAATGTGTTTTTTTTGTCATTTTTTTACGTTTGCAAGGGATTCTAGGTAACAGACCATGGTGGGAGGCAGTCAAGTCACCCCATCCTGGATTCCCCTGGGTGTCTAGTTTTAAAAAATGTATAGGTTTGCTAGGTTTCCCTAAGTGCCGGCAGGGCTAGGGTTCAAAAACTACAGCTAGTCACTTTGCCAAAAAAGGGTCATTTTTCACTGCAAAATTGAGGTGTGACCACGTTGCGTTTTGCGCCGTTTCCTGTCGCGGGCACTAGGCCGACCCACACAAGTGAGGTACCATTTTTCTCGTAGGACTTTGGGGAACGCGGGGTGGGTGGAAATTTGTGGGTCCACGCAGATTCCAGAACTTTCCATCCCAGAAATGTGGGGAAAATGTGTTTTTTTTGTTATTTTTTTAGGTTTGCAAGGGATTCTGGGTAACAGACCATGGTGGGAGGCAGTCAAGTCACCCCATCCTGGATTCCCCTCGGTGTCTAGTTTTCAAAAATGTATAGGTTTGCTAGGTTTCCCTAGGTGCCGGCAGGGCTAGGGTTCAAAAACTACAGCTAGTCACTTTGCCAAAAAAGGGTCATTTTTCACTGCAAAATTGAGGTGTGACCACGTTGCGTTTTGCGCCGTTTCCTGTCGCGGGCACTAGGCCGACCCGCACAAGTGAGGTACCATTTTTCTCGTAGGACTTTGGGGAACGCGGGGTGGGTGGAAATTTGTGGATCCACCCAGATTCCAGAACTTTCCATCCCAGAAATGTGGGGAAAATGTGATTTTTTTGTCATTTTTTACGTTTGCAAGGGATTCTGGGTAACAGACCATAGTGGGAGGCAGTCAAGTCACCCCATCCTGGATTCCCCTGGGTGTCTACGTTTCAAAAATGTATAGGTTTGCTAAGTTTCCCTAGATGCCGGCATGGCTAGGGTTCAAAAACTACAGCTAGTCACTTTGCCAAAAAGGGTCATTTTTCACTGCAAAATTGAGGTGTGACCACGTTGCGTTTTGCGCCGTTTCCTGTCGCGGGCACTAGGCTGACCCGCACAAGTGAGGTACCATTTTTCTCGTAGGACTTTGGGACACGCGGGGTGGGTGGAAGTTTGTGGATCCACGCAGATTCCAGAACTTTCCATCCCAGAAATGTGGGGAAAATGTGTTTTTTTTGTCATTTTTTTACGTTTGCAAGGGATTCTAGGTAACAGACCATGGTGGGAGGCAGTCAAGTCACCCCATCCTGGATTCCCCTGGGTGTCTAGTTTTCAAAAATGTATAGGTTTGCTAGGTTTCCCTAGGTGCCGGCAGGGCTAGGGCTCAAAAACTACAGCTAGACTCTTCGCAAAAAAGGGGTCATTTTTCACTGCAAAATTGAGGTGTGACCATGTTGCGTTTTGCGCCGTTTCCTGTCGCGGGCACTAGGCCGACCTGCACAAGTGAGGTACCATTTTTCTCGTAGGACTTTGGGGAACGCGGGGTGGGTGGAAATTTGTGGATCCACGCAGATTCCAGAACTTTCCATCCCAGAAATATGGGGAAAATGTGTTTTTTTTGTCATTTTTTTACGTTTACAAGGGATTCTGGGTAACAGACCATGGTGGGAGGCAGTCAAGTCACCCCATCCTGGATTCCCCTGGGTGTCTAGTTTTCAAAAATGTATAGGTTTGCTAGGTTTCCCTAGGTGCCGGCAGGGCTAGGGTTCAAAAACTACAGCTAGACTCTTCGCAAAAATAGTGTAAAATTTCAGTGTGAAAATGTGGTGTGTTCAGCTTAGATTTTGAGCCACTTCCTGTCGTGGGCACTATGCCTACCCACACAAGTGAGGTACCATTTTTATCGGGAGACTTAGGGTAGTTCAGATTTGTAAAGCAACTGTTATTACCTATTGATTTTGGATGCATTTCTCCCTTCCAAATGAAAGACATTGTGTAAAAAAAAAGTCATTTTGAAAAATGACCAATAATTGTCATGCAAGTATAAGTATTCCCAATTTCGAAAATGTGCAAATATGCACTGTTTCTAAACTCTGTAGTTTGTTCCCATTTCAGAAATACATAGGTGTCTTTCATACCGATTTTTCCATGTATACATTTTCCCACAATAATTGCTATAGACCCGGAACAAAAAAAAAAACATTACAAAATGCTGCTCAGCTTTTTACTCTGGGTTCGTTGGCCTCTTGGTGAACCTACAAGTCCTATATATCCCCACAACCAGGAAGGTCCAGTGGATGTAACGGTATATTGCTTTCTAAGAGATGTGATAATTAGAAGAAGTTACAGGTGAAAACGTTGACTCAAAAGGCTGCTTTTTTCAACTAATTTTTAATTTTTCCTATATTTAACTGTTAGTTTCTATAAAGAAACCTTGATGGATCTACACAAATGACCCCTTGGTGAATTCAGAATTTTGTCTACTTTTCAAAAATGTATAGCTTTCTAGGGTCCATTATTGTTTCTGTACCCATTTCTACCATTAACTGGAAGGAGGTTGAAAGCACAAAAAATAGCAAAAAGAGGGTATGTCCCAGAAAAATGCCAAAACTGTGTAAAAAATGTTGGTTTTCTGACAAAATTCTGTCATTCCCTAAAAGCTGGAGAAATGGTGATTTCAGCCCCACAAACCCTTTTTTGATACCATTTGCAGAGAAAAACCCAGAAGCTTTCATTTACTGCCCGTTTTTCCCATTTTTCACAAAAAAACAAAATTTTGCTGTATTTTGACTAATTTCTGGGAACCCTCTAGGAGAATCCACAAACCCTGGGTACCTTTAGAATCCCCATGATGTTGGAAGAAAAGGACGCAAATTTGGCGTGGATACCTAATGTGGTCAAAAAGTTACAGGGGCCTAAGCGCGCACTACCCCAAATAGCCCAAAAAAGGCTTAGCACAGGAGGGGAAAAGGCCTAGTAGCGAAGGGGTTAAGTAGTGCATTGGGCAGTCCCTTCGGGCCTGCCGCCCCCTCCGCTTTTAATCTTTTTATTATTCCTCTCAATCGCTTTATGTCGATCAGATCATTTGAATCGTTGCGGCTAACTGCTTGACCGGTATATTCTTCTCCTTCAGGTCTTAGATCTTTTGGGGATTTTGAGGGGTCTGTTGCCGTTGCGCGCTTATCATTCCTCGCATTGCTGTACCTATTATGTATATGCTGTATCCAGATTTTTTTGCCAATTCCCACTTCTTGTTGTAATTTTTTTCCCTTTGTCGTGTTATTTATGATGCCCCAGAATTCCCTACTGTTTGGTAATGATCTTGCCCACAATAGTTTTTTCCATATTTTTTCTTTATATTCTGTCTTTGCTTCCCTCATCATCTTCTTATAATTCTTCTGTAGATCCTTTAGTTTATCCTTATCTGTATTCTTACCCATTTTGTCCGCTATGGCATGGGTTTGCGCCTCTTTTGCCATCCTTCTATTTTCGTCTCGTAGCGCAAGGTTAAACCATGGATCATTTCTGATGTCTATCCTTTTTCTGTTTCTATTGGTAGCTGGAAAGTTCCGGGTAAGGAAGAGACACAGATCTTCCCAGGTTTTTATTTGATTTTCTTCTATCGGGGAGCCTATTTGACTCATGTATTCTTTAAGAGAGTCCATTATGGTCATCATATTTAGTCCTTGCCATCTCAATTTCCTCAGGTTAAACCTTTCTGCGTATTGTCCCAGCGTGCTCATTTTTTGCGCCCGGGCCAAGTTTATATTTAGGTTTGTGATGTGTAGGTGGTGGTCGCTTTCTATGCGTGGGCAGACTAGGAATGAGTCTATTCTTGGGACAAGATTGCTGCTAATGATGGTAAAATCTATTGTAGATTGACTTTTTCCATTTGAGTATGTTGTTACGGCTAGCCTATCCCCTATAATGTTACCATTCAGGATTGACAGGCCATACTTTTCTAACTTTTGCGTTATTATTTGATATCCCTAGTCCTCCTGTCTCTTTCTGTTATTCTGTTTTATTAGGTTACTGTTGAAATCTCCTAAAATAATCAATGGTCAGAATTTGTGTGATTTTTGCAGTGCACTGATCAGATTAATTAATGTTGTGAATTTTTCCTTCTGATTTTTTTTTTTGCAGGGTGAACATATACATTGACTAGTATTAACCTCTTATGTGCCCATGACGAGATAGTCTCGTCATGGAGCACGGTCGCGCTGTGCCCATGACGAGACTATCTCGTCATGAAACCCGCCCACTAATGTAACGCCCGGCACAGGAGGGGGAAAGGGCGTGTCACAGAAGGGGTTAATTGCCAGTCTAGTTTGTTCGAATTTCGCTTTCCAGTAAATTTTGTAACTTGCAGCCAGTTTACTGCAGCATCTAACTCTTCTGTTTGCCAACCATGTTTTTGTAATATATATGTTGATAAGCCTCCCCTTGGGTGAGCAAATCTTGCGAATTTTTCTGCTAAAATGTGATGTTCTATGTAACCTGATATTGCTGTTGGGTTCATGTTCCACGTTTCTTGAAATAATATTATGTCTTGTTGTTCGAGGAAGGACAGAGTTTAATGGTCCTGCCCCATAAGTTTAAATTCGTGGATGTTCCATGAACAGATCTTTATCATGTTCTGCCTTCTATCCCTCAACATGTGGCCCTGCCTCGGGGATTCTATTGGCGGACGGTCCTGGTTTACACAAGAATGGCGGACGGACTCCAGTCCATCCGCCATCCTAATGAGGCCCTTAGATCGCATAATTATATTGATCTACCATGCTTTTTAGATAGAATTGACCTACTAAATGTTTCCCTTCTAACCTTTACTAATTTTGCTAATAAACCTTCCTGATTTGGACACCATCCTCTTTGTTGTTTTTGTGGAGCCAAATTGGTTTTACTGTCATTGAGATGCATTGCTGATGCTAGCTCCTTTCATACACTTTCAGTTGGCAATCAAAGGTCAATACAACCAGTGGAGGATTTTATACGAGGACCACTCTAAAATATTTAGGTACAGAGTGATCCTCCAGATCAGTACAATTGGCTCCGAACCACTGTAATCGGACGGAATAGTTTAAATACTCAAAGATGACTAAAAATGTAAAGGATAGAAAATGGGAGGGTTAACCCTCGGCGATATAAAGTATTGGCCCACAAGCTCTAGCGCTGAAGACACTTCGGGTCATATTTACAAGGGCTTTATCTCTACTAAAAAGCAGAGATAAAACTATCGCCCTATTTATAACAGGGTGCAAACATGCATAATCGCATGTTAGCACCCTTTTTACCAGCGCCTCTATGTGGGTGTCACTAGGCGTACCCCGGATGAACTACCTTGCAAATATGGCTGATGTTCACTTCGCGATATTTACAAGGCAGCCCACAGGATTTTAGCAGACGTTAGGCTGCCAAAATCTAACGTCTGCTAAAATCCTGACTTACCTATGTTTGACATAGGGGGTGGATTATGCTGCTACGACCCAGGGTCGTATCAGCAAGGTTATCGCTCTTTTGCAGGGAACATCGCTGGAAAACCAGCGATGTTCCCTGCAAAACGGAGATAACCTCGCTAACTCTGGAATTTTTATCGCCCTGGAGAAACGCGCTGTTAGTAACGCGCTACCAGGGCGATAAATTCCAGAGATTGCCTGGGATAAGAAATGTATCGCTAAGCACGGCCAGCGATAATTATCGCTGGCCGTTGATAATATGCCCCTTCTTTTTAGACATATTTTCATATGTGACAAGGCAAAATGTCTCCTTTCAAGCGGGCAAAGCCATTGCCCCGTGCAGTATGATGTGATGGGCAGAAGCAGTTATGAATGGCAGTTGAACAGACCAATGGATAGGAGGGTTGACACAAAGCCCCTCTACCGATGTGCACATGTATGTATTGGTATTTGTTTATTATTACATGAGCTGGTGAAACAGCTAAAGTTTTCTCCGGGTCAGATCTAAAAAACATAACGCTATTTGGTAAAAATACGATTCCGTCTGATTATTTTCTTAAGTCTGTTTATTGGAGCAGTACACTGCAGACTTAATCACTCAAACTGGGCTTAGTTTCTCTCATAAGTGAGAACATTACAGAAAAATGTGCAATATTTTATAGACGGAAATTCCAATAAGGGTGCTCGGCTAAATTACTTTTTGCCCTTCCAGAGCTTGCAACAGGCTGGTTAATTATAATGATGGCGTCCAACGCTTTCTCTCTGCGCATAAAATGAAACATCATAAAAAAATGTAGGCCTGCTGCAGCAACCTCATTTCGAAGACCGGGGCCAACTGCTGAGAAAGTAGCGCAGTTATAAAAAAACAAATAAGCAAGCAATGTGGCAAAGTACTTCTGTTTATTTCTTACCAGCAGAATTATTTTTATTTTTGTGTAAAACGGTGTGGAAAATGGGTAAAGAGGAGTACAAAATAAATATGCTAAAATGTGTTCCAGGGACTTGTCACAGAAACAAAAATAGAAACTAAAAAACAGGTCTGTAGGCTATCCGATAGCAAGTGTTACATACAAATTCAGGATAATTTCTTATTTAGAAACATGTGTATTGTCGCCTCTCTTCTCCATTCATGCCAGTTGTTAGGATTAAATAAAGGCCATTTCTCCACCTTCTCTTAGCTCTACTATCAAAGACAAGGCCATTTGTAGTGACGCTGCAGTGCAGTGTTGTGATTGGTCGAGCATGCTGGTTCGACGCTCGACCTGGGAATGGGGGCCTGGGCATGTTCTCCATGCAGGCTGTAATGCAGCCTGCATGGAGAACGGGGAAAGTGTGCATGACAGGTTTGGGCTACCTGAGAGGGCCCGCCAAACAGTCATGTGCTCTTAGGAGTGGGCAAACCGCTTGTCCCCTGTCCTGCTCTGAGAGCAGAGCAGCCACACCCACCCTCTCACCCGCCCTGCAAACTAAGCAGCACAGAAACATAAAATTATAATAACTTAAAATTGTCATTTTGTTTCCTTTATGTTGCACTGCTTAAAAGCAGTGGGGCGATGCTCCTCCACCTTAGCGGAGGAGCTGCCACTTGTTCTAAGCCAGAGCAGCGCATGCAACATGAAATATATGTGACCACGTGGCTCTTCCCCTTGGACTTGCGCTCCCTGACATATGTCCGTTTTAAAAGCAGCTTATTGGTTTGGTGTTTGTGACTGCATTGCAGACGAGCAGGTAAGAGGGTATGATAGAAGAAACAATGTCTGCTGGGAATGAAGGAGTTACTCTAAAAGTAGTTTCATCTCATGCTTACTTCCTGGATATCTCCTATTACCTACCTGTGGAAATACTGAAAGGAATGGAGGAGGAGTAGCACCATCAAGCAGCCAGTGAATTATGGACCTGCCAACTCACACAGTGCCGCTGTGTGTCACACGATTTCGGCTTCTTTCACACAGCCACACGGTGAGGAGTCAAAATCACATTGTGGCAGGAAAAACAAGCTGAAAACCACTGTACAGATTGGATTTGCAGCTCGTTTTTGGAGGCAGTAAGCAGCCGATGTCCATTAAGAGGTGTGAAAACAGCCCAGGACATCCGCGGCAGCCTCAATTACCCTTTGTTTTAATTTGTTTAATTAACTGGCAACTGGTGCTCGTGTAAAGCGCTCTGATAACCAATACCTTCGGGTCAAGTTCACGCTATATAAAACTTTAGCTCAAGAAGGAAATCCATCTTCTGGCCGACTAGGCCTTGTGGTATAATTTGTTATATACTGCTTTACGTTGAAATGCACTGGATTCCATTCTTTGGTGGCAGTATATCTCCCTGTGGCATATCCAGCTTTTCCATTTTTTTGACTGGAATGAAGCATTTGTTTTCAAAGAGCCAAGGAACCACCTCTTAGACCCTGCTGTTATTTCCCTGCATCTTGTAGTGCAATGCATCCTATAATTCTTAGATGTTCAGACAGGGTTAGCCTGGATAGGGCAGGTAGAACACAATACCGCTCTTCACCACACTGAACACTTAGGAAAACCACCTAGTTTCCTTCTTTGGCTTTCTTCATTAAAGTATCTGAGATTATGTCCAATGGGCTATGTTTGAGCATCTCATATATAATCTGAAGGGCTCTCTCCTCAGCATTGTGTTGTTGTTCCACGTTTAGAATTCCCTTCAAGGTACTTAGTTGCTGTTGTATTTTCGTTACCTTCTTTACTAAGTCTTCCTCCCTACATTCAAGGGAACTTTGCAGGATCTGACCAACCTCAGTCTAAGAGACTAAAAGGACTTATTCTCAACGATCTGTTTGAGAAGATCAGTAAAGGTGAGAGGATTGCCTTTTCCTTTCTCTATAGGAATATAGTAAGCATCACTCATACTTCTGCTGTGCTTAGAGCAGTTGCTCCATCTAAGTTAGATTCAAGGTGCCTGTGCAACCCCTCCCTTAATGAGAACTTGCTTTGTGCACAAAGAAATCAGAAAGATGCTTGTATTTTGTCCAACTGTCTGGTCACAAAATATGCCAGTATATCTGTCCCTTTCTTTAGGATTCCAGGATTCTATGGATACTGTAGTAGAGATGACTTCAGCAGATGTATTGTCACAGTTCTGAGAGAGGTGATGGTTTTGACTGGTTATGCCCTAGGGCCTTTGTCTGGTGCTTCAGATTTACACAGACATAGAGCAGTTGGCAGCTCAAAAACAGGTGGCCAGATGTGCTTTTGCTAGTCATCCTTGGGAAAGACCAACATTCCAAAAAGGTCAGAATCAATTTATACCACACAGCCTCAATCACATCTCTCAACACAACTGCTGCAGCTATCATTGGATGCTAGCGCTGATTAGATAGACATCCTGTCAGTTACCAACTGATTTTATCGGCCATCAGCACAGTAGTTGTTGCATTAGGAACCCACTGTATTGTCGAGGAATGGTCCGCATGTCCTTCCACTGTGATGGGACTTGTCAGGTAGCCAATTAGACAACTCTTGGATTTTTCAATATCTAGTTCTTTGGAAAGCCTTGTGTCATTGTACATGAGTGGTACAGAAACAGTTGATCAAATAGTGGTGTGAGCTATCCCTGCAATTATGTTTCAAAATCTCTGCAGTCATACCTGCAACAGCTGTTGTAAATGTGACACATCCCTGTGCTTTTAAATGACACCGCTCGGTGCAGCAAAATGTCTTGCGGCACCACGCTGCGTTATTTTCTTTGTAAATGAGGTCCTTAGTTTACAGTTCAAGATTTTATACAGTGTAACCCATTTGACTACACAGTGAACCTCCAGGTCGAAATTCAAGTTAAACTTAATTGTATTACAAATTTATAGTCAGTGCAATATAAATGAATTTAAAAAACACAGCATCACAATACAAGATTATCAATGGACTTCCAGCTCTATGAACAACGTTAATTCTCAATAGTGAATAACCAATGAGAACTTTGGAAATTATATTACAGAACAGCAAAACTACAACAGAATAAGATGATTGAAAAACTCGATCTTCCTACCTATGATCCGTAAAGATTTCTAAGTCTATAAGCATTAAACTAAATTCATGTAGCTCCATAAAGTAAAAGAGTAAGGCGTCAGCATGAAACTTCAGTAGAAGTTTCAGAATATAGCATTGTACAGCATAAAGCCATACAATTAGAATACAGTAAAGAAATCTAAACCTCTCCTAAGTCTCAGCGTAGTGTGCTACCTACTGTCACAAGCATTGCCTAGCAATACTCTTGCAGACCCCACAAAATTATTGTCGTGCCCCCAATTAAAGACTGGCTTCAAACAATTCTTCCTTTCTCATGACTTAATCGAAATTCCTTCTCCTGAGATAGATTACTTCAAAAACAGGTTGCTAACTCTTCTTGTTGCCTTTACATTTCTTCTAGTTGACCTTGAGTTTATGCCCTCATTCAGTACAGGCGGTAAACTTCCCTTGTAGCTGTAATTTCTTTCACCCTTGACTCCCTTCACATAAACTTATCAACTTCAGACAAAGGAGCCTTCTTTCTCATCCTTGAGCTCTTCCGAGCACCTAGAAAAGAGAAAAACACCACATTCTAAAAAACATTCAGGTTAAACGTTACAAAATCCAAGCTCTTAAGGCCTTTGGTCAAGTTAATTAAGGAAATTTCAATACATGTTATGGCTAAATAAGGGTAATACAGCACAATCAACTTTACGAAATACATGCTTTTCTCAAGTATATTTGTCTATTATGTAACAAAGCAAAAACATTTTCTAATAAATGCATACAAACTATAACTTCGTTATTTGCAAAAATAAAGCATTAGTAACAAATAAGTAAATACATATTGTGATTGCATAACACGTGCACATTATATATAGCTTCAAGAGCATTATGTTTTTTTACAGATTATATTACATTTTGTGGATACATAAGGCCATACGATACATATGCGGCCTACTCAATTAAAATTAAAATAGAGCCAAATGTATGCTGCTCCACCTTCCTGTATGCAAACTATATGCAGCTAACACTGGCCAATCCCACCTGCTCCATCCCTGTGCCTATGTCCATGCTCTAGCCGTTCCTTTAGGTAGGTCAATGAAAGTTTAGTACTTGGATATCATGCCCATGCACTTTTGGACATGGTGGGTGACATCTTACCTGCGGTATGCAATGATGTAAGTGCTTCTCTAGCATAAACCATTCAAGATGATCGGTATGCAGCAACATACAGCATCCTCTTGGGTCTTAGACACCTCAAATCATCTCGGTAGGTCTATGCAACCTAGCAAGCTGCTTAGGCGCCATGCATGGGTGAGGTACACCGACTTCTCCAGGGACTTCAAGGCATCCTTAAAGGATATGTATTTTTGATGGCTCCCACCTGTTTGGATAGAAGGTGGATTTTGCCCTGGAGCACTTTAAAGAATGCTGTGCAACAACATGCTCTATGGGCCTTTCAGCCCCACTCTGGCAATCCCAATAACAATTAAATCCTTTTAGGGGATATGACATGGGGTTGGCATATAGGTAGTGTCAGGCTGTACTGCTTGCACAACAGGCTTACCAGCTCTTTTGAAGTTGTGACCATGGGCCCAACAAACAGTGACCTAGCCATCAGGGCAGGATACCTCCCAGTCCTCCAGCCCCTGGCAAAAATATTTAAACCCCTTAGTGGCATGACGGCATCCAGTAAATGGCAGGATTAGCCATTTCCTGTAGGGGTGGCAACACATTACAGACAAGTGAGTCCTGCAGATTGTTCAGCGGGGCTACACCCTGCAATTCTTTTTTGATCCACCGCACCCGCCACTTACACTGGACCACCCTACGGCACACCATCTGTCTGTCTTAGGACAGAAAGTGCAGGATCTTTTGGACAAAGGATCCAAAGGGAGGGTTCTGGTCGCGGAAAGCTTGATCCTTTTACCACCACTAAAAATTGCACAATGTAAACGCTTTGCACACTGGAGTTCTGAGGTAGGCAGAGACCCATTCCATATAGTGTATAGCATGGGGATGCCCACTACTGCATTTCCTGCCCGAGTTTTGAAGAAGATCAGGAACAATTTTTCCCAGGTCATAGTGGCTTCAGATTGGGCAAGGAGACTGTGGTGCCTGGAACTTCTGGAAATTAACATCTGTCTTCTGATCAGGCTACCGCTTTGAGTGGATCTTCTGTCACAGCAGCAGGCAGGGTCTTGCACCCGGGCCTCCACAACCTGCTCCTTCATGTGTGGTGATTGAGTAACAACAATTAATCTACTGTGATCTTCTTCCTGAAGTCGTAATTGCCATTGTTGCAGCCAAGCACCCTTCCACGAAATCTGTGTATGCCAGGCGCTGGAATAAGTTTGTAGCTTGGTACGGTAGCCATCAGTCAGACCTATTGCAGGGCAAAGTGTTGGATGTATTGCTATTTGTTTTGTCTTTGACCAGCAAGGGCTTGCTGTGGACACTGTTGTAATGTAATGTTAGCAAATGTTCAAGAGCACATTTCCACCTACGCTCTTTGTGATGCCTCAGTCGGACTTAAATCTGGTTCTCAATTTTCTCATGTCTACACCTTTTGAACCAATGCACAGTTGTCTATTGCATCCCTCACCTTTAAAGAGGTTTTTCTGGTTGTAATGGCTCTTCTTTGTCCTCTTGTTCATAGGTCATGGGTAATCTGCGGATTAAGGATCAGGGGTGCCCCTAAATACTAATTTTAGGGGCGTTATAGGAGTCAGAAGGTAGAAGACAATCGGCTACTTACCTTTAGGTGGCCTAAAGTTTTGGCATGTCCACTCCCTCTGGGGAGGGGCCATATCCCTAACCCTATTGGCTAGAGTCCTTCAAAATATTATGGAGGATTCTAAAAGGAGTGGGTCACACCTCTCTTGCTTACTAATTTTCAAGTCGAACTTGCCACCAAACTTGGAGCTTGGTCAGGAGGGCAGGAGAGGCCCTGGTCAGCATAACAAAGGACGGGAAGCCTTTGAGGCTTACCGCCTTTCTATGATGTTCCTGCTTGTGGGTAGGTGTGAAGCACCTCCTCCCAGAGCACGCTTTGTTTCTGACCAACGAGAGCCAAAGGGTCCTACCTCAGGGGGTCAAAAACATGTCTAGAGGTAGCAGGCAGGTGGGGACCAGTCAGTCACACACTAGCGAGTTGGTAGGATTTCAGGGGGAACATCTGAGGTGCCCTCTGGGTGCATGTCTTAATAAATCCAACACTGGCATCAGTTTGGGTTTATTAAGCTGAGATGGTTGGTACCAAACATCTTGGAATTCAGTGAAGCCATCATGGAGCTTTGGAACTCGTAGTGACAACTTCCCAGTCTATGTACCCAGTGTGGCTCACAATGGATCTTATAATGTCTAAGAATGGACTTAGACACTATAGGGGCATATCTGCTCATGCAGTTATGCCCTCACATGAGGTACAGCGCACCCTGCCTTAGGGCTGTAAGGCTTTCTGAAGGGTGGCTTACCTTTTCCTCTTGCAATGCTAGGAGACCTGGCACACAGGCATGTGTTTCAGGTCATCTCTTCACTTTTATCTGCACCAAAACATGCAGACTGCAGTGGCAGCATGCCTGTGTTTTGTGAGGGGTCTCTTAGGGTGGCACTATACATGTTGCAGCCCTTAGAGACCCTCTCTGGTCACAAGGCCCTTGGTACCATTGGTACCTTTTACAAGGGACTTACATGTGAGCCAGATATGTGCCAATTGTGGAAACAAAGGTACAGTTTTGGGAAAGAATACAGGTACTTGGAACGTGGTTTGATGGAACCCAGTGCACACACAGTCAAAGATGTATAAGAATCAGGCAAAAGGGGGGGTGCACAAACCTACTTTCCAACACAAGTTACTTCCCTTCTGTAATGCTCTTTTTGGTGGATACCCTATCAAACTGCAGATTCCTCACCACCCTCCCACCTCACTCATCTTTGGAATGATCTCTTTCCATTTAACAAGCTCCCAGTTTTAGGAATTTGCAAACTGATTTTTCCAAATAGCTGATAGGATCTGAATATGAGGGGGCAGAGAGACTTTTGAAAATAATGTGATGGCAGTGTGGAGGGGTGGTCCTCATATGTGGTTTCACTCACCACTTCCAGAATAGACTTGACGCTGAGTAACCCGCCGTCATCTACCAGCATGCAGGTGCACTGTTTTTTGAGTTTTCCAGATCCAGTCTGGCACCTGAGGATATTTTCAAAATAGGCAATCTAAGGTTAGATAGAGTCTCCACTAGAAAGACCATTCCCAACAGACATTGACTTGCTCTTAACATCTGCTGTTGTGCCAGGGAATAGGGTTTTTAATAACCAATATGGCACAAGGCATATCTATCCTGGTATATCCAGAGCAAACCAGGTACGAACCCTGCACAGATACTAAAACAGTTGCACTTATATTGAACACTCAGCACTATGGGCAAGCATGAGAAGAACAATATGTTGCTTGATGTTGAAAAAGGCTTTGATTACTTAAGTTTGTACATGTTATACAGTCTTCGAGGGGATGAGTCTAGGCGTTTGCATTTGATTCTGAATCCGGGGTCCATAAAACTATCCAGAAGTGACTGTATGCACAACTAGACAGTTTTCATGTGGATGAGATCAGGTTGTTTGCTGTCTCACTCACCATTTATGCTGGGTTTCAAACTCTTGTCAGTTTCAGCAGGCAGTTACACAAGCAGTTTAGCATTCAATTATGGGATATAATTGATGCATTGCTAGAAATTGGCTCTCGCAGTAGATTTCTGTTCGACCCTTTACTTGAGGAGAGACTCTTGGAGAGGAGAAAACTGTGATAGATCTCAATGGCCCATGTATGGCTATTTCACTGGGATGGGTAAATATGTAGAGTTGAGAGACCAGTTAGAGACCCTAGCAGGGTAATCTTTGGTGTGACCCCCCACTTGGTTCTGAGATGTCATGAAGCACAAGGATAATTTCTCAACAAATCTTTATTCTGCATGGTCTGTTGTGTAAGCGATTCTTGTTACGATAAAGAGAGTATCAGCACAAGAAAATGTCAAAAGAAGCTAAATGCAAACAAAATATTTAACGTTGTATAAAGTCAGTAACAAAATCCTTCATAAAAGGCCTAACATTATATAAAGACATTCTAACAAAATCCTATATTATTTTGTGCCATGGTGTGAAAATGTACCAATCCCAGTGTTACTTTCCTTGTCTGTCTACAATAATTACAGCCTCACTTTGTCAGAAGTACAAGTGCACGGGCACACCACTCTTCCATCCTACAGTAAAAAAAAAGTCTCCCAGCGTAGCATTCTCTGCTCCAGCTACTCTCTAAACATACAGGACCCGATTCACAAAAGTAATCTGAGACAAAATCCTAACTGTACTACTCCTAAATGCCCTTTGTGAATACGGAAAGTCGTAAAATTGAGATCTTGTCTCAGATCACTCTTGTGAATCGTGCCCACAGGTTTCTTAACCTCTGTGTGAAAAGGGGGAAACAACCTTTACAACGCAGTCATTACATCGCACTACATTTACAACGCAGTCATTACACCGCAACATTCTTTTCAACGCATGTCACTACAACGCAGCCATTACATTGCATGTCACTACAACGCATGACACTACAACGCATGTCACTACAACGCAGACATTACATCGCATGTCATTACAGCGCATACCATTACAAAGCATAGTACCCCTACACTATCCAACACTTACCCTACTGTTGCACCCCTGGAGTTCGAATAGTAATTTTTACCCGTACCCTATCCAACACTTACCTACTGTAGCACCCCCTGGAGTTCGAATAGTAATTTTTACCCCTACACTATCCCACACTTACCCTACTGTTGCACCCACTGGAGTTAGAATAGTAATTTTTACCCCTACACTATGCAACACTTACCTTAAACGCAATGTAATGGTATGCGTTTTAAAGGTATAATGTGATGTAATGGAATGGGTTGTAAATGTCGTTTTAAAAAAATTGTTGTAATGGCATGCGATGTAAATGTATGCGTTGTAAAGGATGTTGTGATGTAAAAACTGTGTTGTAAAGGCATGCGTTGTAAATGTATGCGTTGTAACGTCATAAATTCGTGAAAGGCAGTGTCTGTTTCTGGAGATGTACCTGAATTAAGTTGTGAGAAGCACACACGTATTGCACAGGGTACTGAGAATTCTGTTTCTCAAAGTAGCCTTCACACAATATTGCTAAATACAGCATTATTAATAGCAAATGGCAAATATACATGAATTGGGCAAGCATATATAAATATGATGAACACAATTTTTTTTTATAGAAAAAAGAATAATACTTAAAGTTAGATTATGTTACTATTCTAAAAGACAAGGCCATAGATCATAAAAGTATACGCCCCCACCTCTACTAGCTTGATGACACTGTACACTGATGTTGGCCTAGTACTTGGCTTCAGTTCTCAATCCTCACTATCTTGAAAACGGTTAGATGGTTTCTAGCTTCTGCAGGATTTGCATCAATTGGGCATAACCTGAAATATTTCCCTTTGTTTATTTATTTATGTAGAGTTTTGTAAAGGGGTTAAGCAGGTTTCAGTGAAAGCGCCCTGAGATTAAGTATGACAGACCTACATTAACTATAGAGTTCACCAGGTGCCCCTAAATAGTTGGAATATTTGGTGGCTGTGCCCACCATTTGTGGGACTATGAACAAATGCTTATAAGAGAATTATCGAGTTTATCCTACGTGACCTTGACTATAAATTAACTGTGTATTACACGCATTTTTAAACAGAACAAAACAAGCATTGGTAAACCAACAGGTCTCACCTATGTCATTCGTTGCCAATATCTTTTAACCATGTTGTACAGAGTGGAATGGAGTAGAGCGGCATGGAATAAAGCGGCATGGAGTAGAGTGAAGTGACGTAGAATGGAGTAACATAGGGTGGAATAGTGTAGAGTGGCCTAAAATAGGGTGGAGTAGAGTAGAGTGGTGTAGAATGGGGTGGCATAGAGTGGGTGGAGTGGAGCAAAGTGGTATAAAGTAGAGCGGTGCAGTGTTGAGTGGCATAGAGTGGAATGGAATAGAGTAAAGTGCCATAGAGTGGAATGATGTAAAGTGGCATTGAGTGACATAGATTAGAGCAGAGGGGCGTAGAGTGGGTGGGGCATTGAGCAGAGTGATGTAGAGTGGAGTGGCATAGAGTGAAGTGGACTATCATTTAGTAGAGTGATGTAGAGTAGAGTGGCTTAGAGTGGTGATGCGTACAGTGGAATAGAGTGGCATTGTGTGGTGTGGAGTAGCGTAGAGGGAAGTGTCATAGAGGAGAGTGGCATGATGTGGGATAGAGTGACGTAGAGTGGACTGGTGCGGAATGGAGTGGAGGGTCATAAAATAAGTGACATAGAGTGGAGTAGCGTACAGTAGAGTAGAGTGGCTTAGAGTAGAGTGGCATAGAATAGGGTGGAGTGGAATAGAGTGGTGTGGAGTTGTTGCGGGGATTCTGCAACTACATAGAACTATGCGTAGGAAAACAGGACTTCGGTGTATAGGGGTGTCCCAACCTATCACCTTAGTACCCAAAATCCCAAAGCCGACTAGCTATAGTGTCTCATTCGTTCTCCTCCAAAATCACAAAGCTACAAATGATTAGACAACCCAGAACACAACACTCCAGAATCTCTCAGGAATTGCGGTGGCAAGACATACCCTTTCGCTCGCTCACTCATACTTGTCCACAATAAGAATTGGCAGAGTCACTGTAATGGTTCAAAATGTTTATCTTAACTATCGTGCTCTACAATACAGTATACGAGCCACTACCAGCAGCCAAATGCATAAACTCAACACAATTAGCATTTTTACAATTCCATAGAGTATGAAGGGGGAAGTTATTAGTAGTAGTAAAGCTTTATTTCGATATAGAAACATATCATAAAAGCAAAACATGACAGCATAAAAACAATGGTCGAAACAAAGCAATTTACAATTCGTATTACCATTAAAAACATTTCATATTTACACGAGATAATCTTAAAATTTATGAAAAATGGAAAAGGGACACTTTACTGTATCGTCAGTTGTTTAGCAGATCTTATGCGCCAAGCCCAGCCTAGGAATTAAGCCAAACAAATGGCAAAAAAGGGTCTTGTATCTGAGAGCAGTATTCTTATAGCTTCCAGATGTGAGCGAGTTCCCAGGCTCCTACAAAGAGGCTTCAACCACCTCCGTCTAGGGGCCATATAGACTCGACACTCAAATAGAAAGTGTGCGACAGATTCGATTTTTAGCTCGCAGAATGGGCAATAGAGTACAGTTTGCAGTGGTGGTTTCCAGGTAGAGGTAAACTGACATAAAGGTAAGACCCCAACCCTGAATTTAAAATATAATGCCCTATCATGTGAACTGTGAATCAAGTCCAAATATGGTTCTCTGGAGGGGGTATCTTTAACCATCAAGAAGTTGGCAACAGATCTTGGGTGATTTGATTTACCAAGTCTCTCGTTATCCACCCAAGACCAGTAAGCCTTCTTCAGTTCTTGTTTAGGAGGTGCTGTTTTATTTTCCCACGCAGCTCCCAGACCGAGCTTGTATAATGCCCTCTTGACCTCTCTGAGCCAGGCGATCTTATGCCAGCCAGGTAAGGACAGTACATCTTTTAGGGCGTCTGCATAGCTGTGGAGTTCGGGGACGTTCCAAATTCTAGACCATAGTAGTAAGGGGCGTAATTTAGCTTGCTCGCAGATTGGACGAGTACCTGCATCCAGCAAGAGGGGGATTGTGGGGGTGCTCTGGGGTAGCCTCATCAGATCTTTGTGAAATTTATTTTCTAGGTGGGCCAAAGTATCCACTCTCTGGGTACCCCAAAGTTCTGCGCCATACAGTGCTGCACTCACAACCCTACCCCTATAAATATCAAGAAGTGCCCCAATAGGTTTTATGGAGGAAGCACGCTGCTCTTTAAGTAAAGCACCAACAACCCTCTTACGGGTTAGAAACACTTTTTGGTGATGGGCCTTCCAGCTCATACTATCACAAAGACGTATGCCTAGATAGTCAAATTCTTTGACCCGTTCTAATGTGACAGAGTCTAGAGTGGGGGGTTTAACAGATTTCTTAGGGGGGTTGAGGACAAGAAATTTGGTCTTGCCAATATTTATGGCCAGACCCTTGGTGTCACAGAAGGCCTTGAAGCTGGAAAGTAGTGACTGTATGCCTGCAGGTGATTTCGAAATCAGGAGGGTGTCGTCCGCAAACAGGAGCGTCGGGATTTTCCTTCCAGCCAGGGATGGTGCATCTGCAGGATGTTGAAGAAGGTGCTCCACCACTCCATTGACGTAAAGCGAAAACAGAGTGGGGGCAAGCACACACCCCTGGCGGACGCCCCTGTCTACTGGAATACACGGGGTTTTTTCTCCCTGGGCACCCCATCTGATTTGGGCAAAGTTGTTTTCATGGAATTTTATCAGCAAGGCCAACAAATAGGTAGGTAGACCTAACTCGTCAAGGACCTTCCACAATAATGCTCTTGGAACCAGGTCGAAGGCTGTTTTTAAGTCTATGAAGACTAAGTATAAGCTGCCCCCTCCTAGCACCACTACCTTCCAATAGAGCATTAAAAGGCGGAATGTCTGCTCGACGGTGCCTGTCCCTGATCTAAAACCCGCTTGGAAATCAGACAATATCTGATTTTCATCCACCCACTCCAGAATCCTGCCCAATACCACTTTCCCCGCTACCTTTTGCGTCGAATCCAGCAAACTGATGGGGCGGTAATTGGCTGGGTCTTCCCTGCTACCCTTCTTGAAAATGGGGACTACTTCAGCGCCCCTCCAAGAGTCAGGGAAAGACCCCCCCAACATAACCTCATTAAGAAGAGCAGCAATTAATCTGCTCCAAAATGGGGGATTATTTTTTATCAAGTCGCCCGGGATCCCATCAGGTCCTGCCGCTTTGTTAGAAACAATACACCTGATTGCCTTCTCTACTTCCAAGGTGGTAAATAGGACTTCATTTGGTGGGAGATCTGTGGAACTGAGCCTTGGGAGCGGGTCTGGTTGCGGAGGCCCTGTCTGAGCCGAATACAATTTCGAAAAGTGGGCAAACCAGGCAACACCAGGGATATTACAAGTCAGTTGTTGATCAATGGGCTTGTCTCTTGATCTTAGCAAGTCCCAGAACCCCTTAGCATCTTTCCTTGTGCTCGCCTCCGTTAGGTCACGCCAAAAGTTGAAATCATATGTCCGCTTGGCCTCAGTCACAGTTTTCCTATAAAGTTTCCTTGCAGACCTGATGGTAGCTTGGTCTTTTCCTTTTACTGCAGCAACAAGATCACCCTTAGCAAGTCGACACTTGGCTGTGAACCACTTTTCACTTGTTCTCAGGGCCCCCTTTGAAGCAGTTCTGGAGCTGGGTTTAGGAATGATGAACAGCCCACTTAGTGCCGTTACAGTCTCCGTAAATAACGATAAAAACATCTTGCTATCGCTATTCGTGCTATCAAGCCTAGATTCAGCCTCTAGTAAGATGGTTTCAGCTTGTGACATCCTAGCCTCATCCGCTGAGACTCTTGCCCATTTAAGACGTCTGCCACAGTTTGAGGGAAGAATCTCATGTGAAGCTTTCCATAACTGATTAGTGGTTTCTTGAGACCCAGTTTGCCAGGGGACAGAAATGGTTAAAGCGAGAGGGTTGTGGTCGCTGTCACAGGTCTCTATAACCTCCATGTCTTGATGATATGGCCAGAGGTTATAGTTGAGCATAACAAAGTCAATTCTGGATGAGTGGCCCGTCCTATTGTATGTATGGGCACCCATGGGATCTGATTTAGAACGCCCATTCGTTGCTCTCAAATTATGCTCCATGCAAAGAGCATTTATATCGATCGCCTTTTGTGTCCATTTAGGGATCGGTTCGAGGTTCAAAATAGGGATGCCCCTCCTGTTATCCTCCTCGTTGGTATCCAGAATATCTTCTTTGGCTAAAGGCTCAAAACAGCAATTAAAATCGCCTGCCAGCAGGACGAGAGAGTCGGCGTCACAGGCAGACAGGTAGTTACTTAAGCCTAAAGAGTTTAGAGATCCTCCGTTCCTATTGCCCCTTAAGTAGAGATTAAATAGTTCTAGTTTCCTTCCCCCTTTGTAGTGCACTGTTAGCCATTGAAGGTCAGGTGTTTCGGTGGTCCTTTGAGAAACACTGAGGTCTAGTGCTATGTTGATCCAGATGAGAAGACCACCGGATGGGCGTCCTTTAGAACCTTGGTGACATACAGCCGGAACATAGAAGGTCGAAAACCCCACTCTATGTCTAGGTTCCTGGTACCATGTTTCCTGTAGCAAGCAAATGTCATAGGGTGCCAGGAAGGTGTTCCATTCCGGGTTATCAAAGTTACGTGCAAGGCCAGCCACATTCCAGCTTAAGACCCTCAGTGAAGAATCGCCTGGGGAGGCAACTCTATCAGGCAGGTCGATCTCCATTGGATTAGATTGTACTGGAGGAGGGGGGATCGAACAGGGGCTGTCTGGCCTCGTTTCCACTCTTTTGCAATCTAAAATGGCCATTTTGATCGGTTCCATGGCCCGGGGCAAGAGAGTCAGAAGCCCGGCTTGGCTAGTTGGAGGGCCGTTGGTTGGATTTCCAATTATGTCTATAACATGTGGAGACAATGCTTTTTCTAGTTGTGGGCATGCTGGGAACATAGAAAGTCAATCGACCTCCTCCAGGCCTCCAAATCTATTGTAGGTTGAAAGGCCATTCCAGTGTAAAAGAGTATTCTTTTGCCTCATGGGATGGGTGTTCCATGGGTGGTGCTGCACCAAGGACCAGTTATCCACTTGGGTATGCAATTGGCGTGGGGGGTAAAAATAGGATAGCGGCCTTGGTATGACTAAAGAATCTTCACTAGTTGGCCGGGAACAGATATGGTGCGCCGTATGAGGGTCTTCAAAAGTTACAACTACACAGTCCCCTTGCTTAGATTTCTTGGTTGGGCCCACCCAGGGTATTCTACGGACCATCATTACTCGGCTTCTTTTGCCATTGGGAATCGGTCTGTTAACGTTAAGCCAGTGCATAGTTTTATTTTTCAATGACCAGTGGTTTTCGTGTTGGTCAGTGCCAATCACAGGGACGCCTGTCAACACGACCACATAGTCATTGGCCTCTGGTGGAAGGTCTATATAGCCTCCTCTAAAATTTTCTTTTGGACGAGGACCCTGGGTTTCGGCAGGCTGGGGTCTGGCGGATGCTACCAGGTTTGGATTTACTTTTCCAGGCTTAGAGTTCCGTGTGGGAATCTGCGGTTTGGTAGCCTGAGGTTTAGCGGTTATGGAAACTTGATCCACAGCCACAGTCCTCGGCTTAGGAACAGGCCTTACAGCAACAGGTACTGGTGGGGGGTGCTGCTCAGCTTGCAAAACAGGGGCTGGCGAAAGTGGGTCAGATAAGGACACGCCCTGGATTTCGAGACTTCTCAGGCCAAGAGTGGCCAGAGCAATAATGCTCTTCTCCATCTCGAGTAGATTGTTTTCTATCCTAGACAATCTTAAGTCGAGTGGTGAGAGAAGTTTTTTTAATGTTTCCCAGACTTGATCTATAAATTCCTTATCATTCCTTCCCTGGGCTTGTACCTGCGCCCCCTCGTCTACTGGGGTGGTGTTGGTTAGACCCTCTCCCATACTTTGGCATACTGACTGTGTGCTCGAGGAACCCTCAGGTAAAGCATTACATGCCTGAGTGTTGGTCATTGTGAGCTGGTGGGAGACTGCGACCTTTGCCTTTTTACGAGAGTAGGCTGAGCGTGATTGGCGTTTTCTTTTGGGTTGTGCACCACTAACACGGGAAGTAGTTGGGAATACTTGGGAAAGGGGATTAAGGGTGGGGGTCTGGGCGTGAGAAGGTGCAGCGAAACTTAGCTCTTCTGTAATGCGTGATTGTTCTAAGGACGGAGTGAGGGTGGAAGTAATCGGGGGCTGGTATAAATCAACCTGGGTGGTAATACTATTTGGGCGGGCAGGGCGTGCTGGAGTGACAGCAGAGGCTATATGTCCTAGGGATGATTTTTTCGAGAGGGCAATTACCTCGGACAGCCTACGTGCAGCTACCAATTCTAGGGATACCCGGGTTTGAAGTTTAGATATTTCTTCATCGATGGCTATATTTGTGCGGGTGATGAAGTCGTCCATAGGGCCACAGATTTGTGAACCACCTTTGGAGGCTTTGCTACGTGTCATCCTAGTACTCATGGTGCTTACGATGAGATCAGGGACGTCACTCGACTTACTAACTAGGGAGCTTCAGTTTAAGCTAACCTGTCTCAGCACGATGATACAATAACAAGCAGGTTAGGAGCAATAAGGGGGGTGGGCCAGGGCCGTCCTCTGCCGTCCTCGAACGGCCTCAAACGGCCCGCTCTTAGCCCGGTCTTCGCCCCGGCCGTTGCCCCGCGCGCGTCCCGCGTGCGCGTTGTCCACGCAAGCTATGAGGGAAAAACAAGAGGAAGGGGCAGGAAGAGGACCAGCTGCGGCCGATCCACGCCGCTAGGAATGCTGGTCCTCGCAGTCCCGCCTCTACCCCTGTTGACCAGATGACAGCTTGCAAGGGGCGCGTTGGTGCTCAAAGCACGTGAAGGGAGGCAGAAAGGATGTTCCCCAGAGAGAGTCTAAGCCTACGAGCGGCACCCGCGAAGCGGGGGCCGCGAGGCGTGGCGAAGTGGCCAGACAGCAACAACACAGGAACAGCGCTTCTTTGCAGGAAGGGTCCCAAGGCTCACTCACTCCACACAGATTTTAAAGAGGAGGAGGAGGGGGCGGGAAGAGGACCAGCTGCGGCCGATCCACGCCGCTAGGAATGCTGGTCCTCGCAGTCCCGCCTCTACCCCTGTTGACCAGATGACAGCTTGCAAGGGGCGCGTTGGTGCTCAAAGCACGTGAAGAGAGGCAGAAAGGATGTTCCCCAGAGAGAGTCTAAGCCTACGAGCGGCACCTGCGAAGCGGGGGCCGCGAGGCGTGGCGAAGTGGCCAGACAGCAACAACACAGGAACAGCGCTTCTTTGCAGGAAGGGTCCCAAGGCTCACTCACTCCACACAGATTTTAAAGAGGAGGAGGAGGGGGCGGGAAGAGGACCAGCTGCGGCCGATCCACGCCGCTAGGAATGCTGGTCCTCGCAGTCCCGCCTCTACCCCTGTTGACCAGATGACAGCTTGCAAGGGGCGCGTTGGTGCTCAAAGCACGTGAAGGGAGGCAGAAAGGATGTTCCCCAGAGAGAGTCTAAGCCTACGAGCGGCTCCCGCGAAGCGGGGGCCGCGAGGCGTGGCGAAGTGGCCAGACAGCAACAACACAGGAACAGCGCTTCTTTGCAGGAAGGGTCCCAAGGCTCACTCACTCCACACAGATTTTAAAGAGGAGGAGGAGGGGGCGGGAAGAGGACCAGCTGCGGCCGATCCACGCCGCTAGGAATGCTGGTCCTCGCAGTCCCGCCTCTACCCCTGTTGACCAGATGACAGCTTGCAAGGGGCGCGTTGGTGCTCAAAGCACGTGAAGGGAGGCAGAAAGGATGTTCCCCAGAGAGAGTCTAAGCCTACGAGCGGCTCACCCGAAGCGGGGGCCGCGAGGCGTGGCGAAGTGGCCAGACAGCAACAACACAGGAACAGCGCTTCTTTGCAGGAAGGGGAAGTTATTATATAAAGACAGTGGAAAAAGGACTATAAGGCCTAGCCATCCTCCCCTTGACTGGAAGAAGTTTATTTATATAAAAGAAGATCTCTGGGATTTGACAGCAGACCCCATACCTTAAAGCCTAGATGGAAGGTTTACTTCATAGGAACGGCATAGCTCTTCTCCATGGAAAGGGCTCTCTCCAAGTGTGTGTTAGAACAACATGCATCCCCGTAATATCAAAGCACAAATCTCCAGCATTGCAGCTGTGCTTAGCATGTTAGGTCTAGGTGCTAGGGACTGACCAGAACAGAATAACAAGAGGCATTGTTTATCGACCTTGTAAACTCCAGTAACTCAGCAGAGAGCATGAAAAATAAGACAGTTCTCATGTAAAAAGGATAAACAGAGTCTTGCAAAAATAAAGTCGTGTAGTAACGTGCACAAAAGCAGCATCATGGCAGCAAAGCTCATGCTAACTTAGCAATGTTGACAATGTCCCTAAGGGCCATATAACAGAGTATCGTACAGTAGAATAGAGTAGAGTAGCATGGAGAAGAGTGGAGTGGAGTGAAGTGAAGTGGTGTGAAGAGGAATAGAGTAGAGAGGAGTGGTGTAGATGGAGTAGAGTGGAGTGGTGTAGAGTGGCGTATAGTGAGGTGGCATAGAGCGGAGTAGCATAGAGTGGAGTGGCATTGATTGGTGTAGAGTGGAGTAGACTTGTGTGGCATAGAGTGGAGTAGTGCAGAAGCAGTGTATAGTAGAGTGGTATAGAGTAGTACAGTTTTGACTGTGAGTAACCAAAGCAGCAATAGAGACAGCAGATAGGGTGAAAGCAACATCAATAAGAAACTGAATGCTTGTGTTAAAAGTAGGAAAGCACATTGCATGTCTTGAAAGGACTCTGAAATGCTTATAAAATAAAATAAATTGTGCATTGCAAAATGACAAGGAAGAACATGCACAAGTAAGAAAAGGAAGCCTACGGAAAACAAACAGTCAAAAAATTGCAATGACAGTGACAACAGAAACAACTAATGGTATGCTGTGGGCAGGTTGTAAGCCTACTGAATTGTAAACAAGAACAATACGTCACTCAGAACAGCGCATGCGCTCTGTAGGTGAGATCTAATGATACTATGTGGAAGTTCATAAAAGTTGCCCTTTTATTGGCCAAGCGTCAATTGGCCAAGCGTAACATTTCACTTAGTTTAATACAGTGAGAGGCGTAACTGATTTTCTATGTGCGAAATATCTGGTAGAGATGTCCTAAATGGTGATTAGATGAGGCCACCAGAGGGGTACATGGGAAAATGGCTGAGGATAATGCTGGAATAGATACATGGAATCATTTATAAGCCGTGGCACCTCTCAACACAAAGTAGATTATCAGCATTCCCTTTGCACATGGTTGTTATACTATGTTCTAATCCATCTAAGCCTTGCAAATTATCATTTTTAATACACCAAGGGGTTGGGCCTATACCTACGTCCAAACTAGGCCACAATATTACTAGAAAAAGAGAAAGTGGTTTGGATGTGCATTGGTAATTAATACATTCATAAATAACCACTTTGAAATCTAAAGTGGTTATGGTGCTTTTATTCCACCTTTTCTTATTTCATTTATTTTTAAGTATAAACATGGTAGACGTTTAATTCATATCTTAGAGGAAGATACAGCGTGATACAATTCAACATGTCAATAATAACGAAATTTGAGACATTTCACAAGGACATCAAGAACAAACAAATGCATACAAATGACACAACATAACAAAGCAAAACCTACCAGTCTTCATTTGAAACTAAGGCAGTGCAAATGCTTATTGTTTTTCAGGAATGCAACATGCCATATACAGTTAGACCACACAATGGTTACACCAGGCTGATTGCTCTGTTTGTACACAGTGTTATTCTGTGGATTAGTAGTAGCTACTGCTGGCTGGGTGGGGTCGACGCGTTTCGAAACCCTATTCAATTTCAGGGTTCTCCTCAGGACCAGGATGTGGTCAAACACTAAGAAACATAACCAAGGAATGTTTGTGAGATATTGATCCCTGCATTGAAAAGTTTTGCATTTACCTTAAAACTCAGTAAATTCTTACCAGTTAGGATGATGCATTCTGTATGATCACTAATAGGCGGTTAATATCACATGGAGTCACGGAAATGAAAAGATTTTCTGGAAAATAGAGAAGTTAAGCTGTGATTCTAACAGCTGTTCTTAGCAGTGCACTCAATTGAAACTGCCGCAAGTGGCTGCGAAGCCGATTGTAGCAAAACATGGTAATTAGGAAAAATATAAAACGTGCCTCGTTTATGTAACCTTATGCGCTCTTCGGCGATTGAAAATTTCTCAGTCGAGTGATCTGGCGAATAGTCAAATATGCACACCTAGTGAAAATAATGTAGGCCTAATTATTCTAAGTACATATAGACTTTAACTAAAGCCAAGTTTTAACTTTTTGTTACAACTAATAATAATGGAGTCTTACTTGTGGCACGTTAGTGGTCAATGAAACGCCATTCTGTTTATGAAGTATTTCAAATGTTGCCTCAGTGGGCTGGTGGGAACATTGACTGATGGAAGACGGGATGACCCATTAGTGTACTGTATCAATTTTAGGCATTGAAACTAGACTACTGAAAATTAAGCTGGCATGACTCACTTTATTGCAGTGCAGCGGCGTCGTTTTTGGGTACGCTTTGTTTTTTTCTAGCGGTTAATCGGGCTCAGCTCCTAATATAATAAACAAGAGACGCATTGTGAGGAAATAAACGGACGGGTCATTAATATTGACAAATTCACTGGTACGTTATAGTGGAACTTGCCTGAGTTTACGGATTACTTTCCAAACAACGTTCCTCTCGCCTCGTCTTTCCGGCATCACAGGAATGCGGAATTCAAAGTGGTTATTTATTAATGTATTAATTATCAATGTACATCCAAACCACTTTCTCTTTTTCCTGCAAATTATAATGGCACAATTCCCAAGGAGATTTGTTGTTGTTAATAACCAGGTTATGAACAACCAGAAAATTATAGGCCAGACGAAATTTCACATCTAAATCTTTTGATCTGAATGATATTACCTGTAGGTCACTAGGAAATTGTTAGAGAAGCTGTGCTGAACTTAACCACCATTTTCAGTTCCCTTGGTAGGCGAATAACTAACATAGCCAGAGAGGGTAGGTCTTGCCAGGGTGACAATGATAGTATTGGAATATTTCATTAGTGCCACTTCAAAACCTCTCGATCTTTCACTAATTAATATGAAAATTTTAAAATTGTGAAATTCTTCTTGTGGAGAACCACAAAGTCTTCCCAGCGGAAGTGGTGCTCACTTGCTTCACTTGCTCACCCTGTTCAATCTGAGGCAGGTATTTTTGCTTCTTTACTTTCACAGTTCACCCGACACCACTGAGTAGATCTGAGGAACCATCTAGCCGAATGGCTGCCAGCCTTTTTAGGTCTCGCCTGAGACAGCGCTTTAGCGCTGCTCTGGCGAGACTTATAGTAAGCACTTTTGGAAGTGCAAACGAGTGCTTTCAGGCCGCCAACTACAGTGCATGTGCTCCGGGCGCGCGCACCATTTGGCAGCCTGAAAGCACTCGTTGTCTTTCACTTTCGCGGCCGCTCGGCCGCTTTGATGTTTGATCACTTTCACTTTCACGGCCGCACTTTAACAAGCTCCCGTTATGCAATTTGGCAAGATTCTGTCACTTCGCGGTTAACTTCTGGAATGTACAATAATTTCTGTAAAAGAATAAATAGTGATTGCTGATCACTTTTGTTAAGAAAAACTATATGAAGAGACAAGGGCTTCTACTGCACCAACATTATGTACGGGGAATTGAGTGCACGTCTCATTAAGTATTTACCAGCCTCGCTGATCACTAAATGTGATGGCATCAGATGTAGAGGCATGTATGTCTTGATGACAAGACAGAAAACTTTTCACAGTTAGCCAGATGTAAAGAATGCATATTTGATTGTTATGACGTTACACTGCAACTGGCATAATACTGAGTCCGTTTATTAAATAAACTGAAAGTGCATCTCCAGTTTTCCTCTCTCTCTGGCTGCTGAATTTCAAAGCCGACAGCAGCAGAGGACCAAACACACGAAGAGGCCCAGGCTGGAGGCAGCTGCACACTGGGAGTATGGTGTGGAAGGGGTGTCTTTGAGAGGCCAGCCTTTCTCTACAAGGTGACATGGAGAAGACAGTAACCTTTAATTATTCTAATGAAGAGCGGTGCGAAGACGTGCAGGGGAGAGAGGGGTCACACAGGGGAAGAAAGAAGCCTTTAAAGTACCAAGCCTGCCTGGCAACAGCACTGTTAGCACCATTGGGCCAGTGGTCAGTCTGCGACCAGCATCTGCAAAAACACACTTTGGAATAGGAACATTAGTCATGACGTCTACAGCAACGGCGGCACAGATCAAAACACGTGATCGATGTATTATATAAACAAAGGGATTATTAACTCGTTACAAAAAACTGAAGGCCAAACACGAGGTTATGTTACATTTTCCTGTTTTGGTGACGTCGCAGCTTCTCGAGGCCATTCCTCTTTTGTTTGTTTACATTGGGCAGATATACTCACACAGAGACACAAGCAGAAATGCGCACAGAAAGCATCCCAAATTTTTTCTAAAAAATATCTCGTCCTCGAAGTGTCTCAATCGTCTCTCTCGCTCACACAGACACACGCATACGATCAGCCAGACAGGCACACAAACGGCTCACGCGGGATTAGATGGAGTTTCTCGCCCTCTCTCTCTACCCCTCTATCTCTCCCTCTTCTTTCCCTGTCACTCTCTCTACCCCTCTCTCTCTCCCTCTTCTTTCCCTGTCAGTCTCTCTCTCTCTCTCTCTCTCTCTCTCTCTCTCTCTCTCTCTCTCTCCCCCTCTCTCTCTCTTTCCTTCCCTCTCTCTCGCTCTTTCTCTCTCCCACTCTCTTTCTTTCTCTCTCCCACTTTCTTTCTCTCTCTCCCCCCTCGCTTCTTCCATGATGACTTTTCTCCATCTTTCTTGCTGTCCCACTGTGCTTTGTCTCTCTCCTCCCCTATCCCTCCCTCTCTCTTTCTTTCACTCTCTCTCTTTCTCTTTCTCTCCCTCTCTCTCCCTTTCTCCCTCTCCCTCTCTTTTTCTCTTTCTCTGTCCTCTCTCTCTCTCTCTCTCTCCCTCTCTCTCCCTCTCTTTCCCTCTCTTTCTCTCCCTCCCTTTCATTCCCTCTCTCATTCTGTTTCTCTTTCTCTCTCTCTATTTCTCTCTCCCACTCTAGCTTTCTTTCCCCCCTCTCTCTTTCCCTCTCTCTTTCCCTCTCTCTCTCCCTTTCTCTCTCCCCCTCTATCTCTCTCCCTCTCTCTTTCTCTCTCTTTCGTTCCCTCTCGCTCTACTCTCTCTCTCTCTCCCCCTCTCTCTCTTTCTTTCTTTCTCTATCTCTCTCCCCTCTCTCTCTCTCCCTCTCTCTTTCTCTCCATCTCTTTCTATCCCTCTCACTTTTTCTGTCCCTCTCTCTCTCCCTCTCTCTCTCCCTCCCCCTCTCTCTTTCTTTCGCTCTTTCTCTCTCTCTCTCGCACACACACACACACACTCTTTTTCCCGAGATCCATATATTTATAACCACATCTTAAACTTATGGTGGTGCGATAGGTGGCACTGCCTCCTTGTGATTGCTCCCTGATGGAAAAAATGCAAAATGTAAAAAATATTCAGTCTCTAATTTGTATTCATGGCTACAAAACCAATGCTTGATTTCCAAAATGTGGTAAACCATACATTGCTAACAACCTTCCTCAAATATGCTTTTTACACAGCATAAAGTGAATATAAACTGCTTTCTTAGCACCACAAAACATATTTTTTTAGGTCTCGCCTAGGCAGCATTAGGGTTAGTAATACTCATTAAGAAAACATTTATGGTTGTGGTGGAAGCAAAATCAGCTAATAATTTTAAGGATGTTGGATCACCAGCATGTGTCAGATAGCTAAGTTAACAGAAAATACAGAACATGAGTAGATAAACTGGTGGAATAATTTTTGGTTATAAATGGAACGTCGACAGATGAGGCAAGGATGAAAAAGCATGTACCAATGACTGGTAACAACAAGCATTTGCAATGCAATATGTCTCACATTTACGCGAGTTTAAGCTATTAGCATTGTAAATGACAATGCGTTTTATTTATATTTCAAAAAACAAAACATAAATAAAAGGCCTTTTTATTTACAATGCCAATAGCTCATGCTCAGGTAAATGCGAGACCTGTTGCATTGCAAATGCTTGTTGAATGTCAGGTAGTTATAACCAGGGGGGCACTGTTCCTGTATACGGGGTGCAAAAAGTCACCCACGCATAGGGGTGCAAATAGTCACCCGTGCATTGAAGATCAGAAAGGTGAACATATAGAAAGAGACAGGAATTCCTAGGAAAGAAGGACCCATTTGGTGAAGTGGAACAAACACTTATTGTCCTCTGTTGCCCTCACACACCCCAAGAGGTGTCATGCTTCATCATTGGGCAGTTGCTCCTCGTAGGGCCGGCGCTGCAATTCCCTACGGGTCCCCCGAAGGGTCTCTTTATCGGAGATCTTTTTTAGGACTGCCGGATGGTGCATGTGGGTATGTGGGGTTAGGGTCCAAATGAGAGTGAAAAAAGTGCGTGCAAGGTAGTGAAAAAAGTTAATAAAGGGTAAACATGCAGCCAATGTGTGAATTGTAAACCCTTGGCAGATAATCTGCTAATTAAAATCTTGCCCCAGAGGCACACTATGTCCGGGTATCAAAGAGGTCATAGGTCAACATGTTTCGCGCCTTGTGTCGCCTTAAGGTAGTCCCAGAAGGGTTACAGTTTAGGTTTTATCTCAGGCATAGGACTGAGTCAGTGTCGGTGGCTGTCTTTAATGAGCTGTGTAGGACCACAGACGAATGCTTGACCACTCTGTAGCACATAGATTTGATCCACTCGATAGAAGCATTTTTATATTAAGTGCACAGGGCGCAGGTAGCAACTCTCATAGGGTCTATGCTCTGTACAATCCACATCAGCCGTTATGTACTATAATTTGGTTACTCATTCTTTTCTTTTGCATCCAATTAGTTTATCATTTAGGCTTAAAAATATATTATATTTAAAAACACAATACATACCAGAAAGATACACAATCAGAAACAGAACTTACACTCTATAAATATAAAACAAATAAAATAAATAAATATCATCATAATAATTGCAATCAAGAGAATTGTTGTTGTAAGGATAACGAGTTTTATGAGGAGAATTTAAATTTTCTCCATAACACTCGCTATCCTTAAAACTATCCTCTTGATTGTAGCCAAGTTGATGATATTTATAGAAAGCATAAATCTATAGCTCCTATTTGGTGCTTAATGAGCCTCATTGACTCTTTAGGATTTAAGATTCTTCCCTAAGCAGTTGGCACAGAACTCATTCTGAGCTTTAATCAGCATTCCTCAATTGCAATTTCCTGCATGCCAGATTATCTTTATTATTTACATAGCACAGGCCTAGCCAGGAAGGCAATAGCTCTCTCTTCAAGCAATATATAACAAAGAACGGGAACAGCGAGCGGGAAGAGTAGTAATATGTTTCTAGTGTTCCTCTGACGGCCTGAAGTGAGTAATTTTGTCTCAGATTACTATTGTGAATCGGGCCCTGCATTTTTTGTTCTAATTTGCCCCAAGATGTTTTTCAGGATCAAAGATACCTACATAAGTGTCTTCTTTCCTAGTACTGTCCTTTGTAGTAGGCCATTAGTACAGAACCTCGAGAAATAAAATTGGGCAGTGTTGGTTGCTAATCTAACCTTTAATTATGCCTCCCCGTCACAAGGTTAAAACACTGGGACTCTTATGACCTTATCTATTCTTACCACTCATATACTCAGCAAATAACCTGATTGCTAGGATACATCAGGACTGTTGCCCCCAAAACAATAAAAGGCACACACCGTGTTTTCTACGGATCTGGCGCCTGGAAGACTCTGCCCAACCTTGAAAATAAAAATAGTTAAAATAACAGGAATTATATATTTTTTCTGATGCTCATAAGTCACTAGTACCATGACAATTCACTTTCAAATTACTTTTGTGTATATATCATGAATATTGTTTACAGAAATATCATCCAGTTGAATAGATTTTCTAATAAAAACACCAATGACGAAATATTTTGGTAAGTTACATTTAGGTCTGATTTATTTGTCAATTAATGTCCAGGCTCTTTTTTAGAGTTTGGTGGGTTGAATATTCCATGACAAATGAAACAGATGTCTCAATTGCTGCATCACAAGTACATTCTTTGTTAGTGGGCGTGTAATACGGTGGACGGGATAGCCGCCATGTTTTGACAGAGGATCTTATCTGCCCAGCTCTAAATAAAGCCTTAAATCCACAATAGTCTCCTACCATTAAATAATTAGAATTGTAACAATATTTACGTTTCAAATTAGGTTTTTGGTTGTAGTAAATAGAAGCCATGTTTTCTAAAGATACTAAGATTTGGGTCTGTTTGTATTCTAGAGGTGAATGTGGGTCTCTGTTTTGCCAGTCCTCAGCATAGGTTAGCGCCATCCCTAAATCATAGCGCTATGGTGCCAGTAGAGTAAGCAGGCACAGGGGGCTAATGTGTCGCCCCAGAGGTTCTTTGCTGATTGGATGTTTTGCCAGAGGGTTTCTACTCCTCTCCCATGTATTACAAGGTGCGCAGTCTTTGCTTCATAAAATGAATAGGAGCGGGCCACCTTGAACTACATCATTGGGTGCATAGAGGGGGCGAGTGTGGGCATCCCTTGGGGGCTATAATGCCCTGAGGGCTGAAGGGGTTTGCCCTTTATGACAGTCCCTCTGGAAGACTTGTTGTGCACAGTTTTGTTAGCACCTACCCTCATGACCCTCTCTAGCTTGCTAGAGGAGAGAACAGCAGAAGGGAGGAGCCTGAAACAAAATTACCCCCACTTTGTACCATGTTTGACCTGGCCTTGAATTAGTGGGCATGCGAAGTACGCAAGCATAAATTGATCTAGAGTTCAAGGGTACTGGCTTTATCAAAACAATTGGATAAAATCCTCATGTTTTCTATGCATTCTTTGAGAAGTACTCAAAAAACACAGGCCTACTCTCTGAGGCTGACACTCCACAGGGGGCATATCAACAACAACCGGCGATAATTATCGCAAAGCGCACTTAGCGCTAGGATAATTATCGCCGGCTAGCGTTGATTTTTATCGCTGAGATAGCGTGCTATTAGCAACGCTTATCTCAATAGCGATAAAAATCCTCACGCTAAGTGGCTAACGTGAGATTATCGCTGGAAACCCAGCGATAATCTCACGTTAGCTTGTTGATAGGGACAGACAAACTTAGCCATGATATCCTCCTTCCATAGGATATCATGGCTAAGTCAGAAAAATACCAGACGTAAAAAAGCAGCGTTAACCGCGGTTAGCGCTGCTTTTTTTGTCTCTAACAGGGTTAGCGATATTCTTTTTTTTTGAGTTTAAAGAAAAGTTTATTGGAAATAAACATGAGATAGAGCAATAATACAATACAGTATAAGTCAATGGTACAAAATAGAAAAAATATTGTGTAACAATAAGGGAGGAAAAAGTAAGAAAGGGAGAGAAGAAAAAAGGAGATAGAGGAGAGAAAGAAAGAAAGAAAGAAAGAGAGAAAGGGAGGTAAACAGATAGAAATATCATATGCTTATATCACTGAAAATATTGATCTAATATACAACACATATATCATATTGATCTCACTACTACAAACTTACTTATATATTGAGAATAAAACACAAAATATGACCATAGTAAACTAATTATAATCTAAGGGGGCTTGGAAACTTCTTCTATGACTGGAGTATGCGATGGCAACAATTGAGCAGACACATTTAGGAAGTTGGTCACAGGCAGCCACAGTAAGTCACGTTTAATGGCTAATGTAATCGGGTGAACGTAAGCTCTATCTAATCGATGATTATAACAGACTCCATACCACCAGGCCTGAAAAGAAACATTTGAGGCATTTTTCCATGATTTAGTGATCTGTTGAAAGGCAACAGCAAGGAGTAAGTCAATAATGAGGATATTAAGGGGGGTGGAAGAGGACCAAACCTCCGCAACACTACCGAGGAAAATATGGACAAAAGAAAATGGGATTTGCGTATGAAATATTTTATTAATTTGTTGCCAAACCTTAGACCAAAATTGATGAATAACTGGACAAGTGAATAGCATGTGCATAAGGTCTGCAACCGGGGCCGGGCATGACCAACAGGTAGAGGGAGATAGATGATTAATTTGATGTAGTTTAGCAGGGGTGAGTAAAAGTCTGTTATATAGAAAGAACTGTGTTTGTGTGGTATTTGCTGCCCTAGAGGACTTCCGAATTTTAATCCAAATTTTATCCCAGGTTAAAGTGGAAAAGGATGTGGATAAATCAGATTCCCAGCTACACTCAACTGCAGATTTATTACGGGGCTGACCAGTGGATCTTAATTTGTTATAAATTTGAGAAGCAGAAATGTTCCCTGTTAAGAAAGAGAGTGGGACTGGAGAGGGGGTAATCTGCACAGAAGAAGTCATAAGTTTATCGTAAGAACTTTGAGCAGCTAGAGACAGTAATATATACTTAGGATGATACGAAAGAGGAAGGGAATAACACGATTGTAGTGTAGAAAAGGGTAAACAGGTATCACCTAGGAAAAGCTGATGTGTCCATTTAAGACCAAGATTGAACCAATCCTTCCAGAAAATAGTCCGGTTTTTAATCTTAATATGATTGTTATACCAAATCGGAGAACGTAAGAACCTATTTCGGACATCTAAACCATCTAACATAATAGGATGAAATATTTTGCGCGAATGCATAAGAATGGGGAGGGAAAATTTTTGGGGAGTATTAGATAAAGACAGAAATTCATCAAAAGAGAAGGGGGTAATGAAATGAGATTCAATTTCTACCCACAAAGGCAGAGACAACAAATCTGTTGCATTTTGTGATAATACTGCAGAGGAATTCTTCAGGAAGAAGGAGGTATGATAAGATGCAAAGTCGGGAAAGTTAACACCACCCAAGTGTTTAGGTTGTTTGAGCTTGGAAAAAGACATCCTAGATCTTTTCTTTTGCCACAGAAACTGCGAGAGAATAGTATATATTTTTTTGTACCAGGATTTGGGAATGTTAACGGGAAGATTGGACAAGAAAAATAAAACTATAGGAACCAACATCATTTTTATAGAGTCCAATCTACCCCACCAGGATAAAAACAAGGGATGCCATCGTGTTGTAGAGTCGGATAAAGTTGACAGGAGATTTTTAAGATTGAGCGCTACAGTATCTTTAATAGATGGCGTGAACCATAGGCCTAAATATTTAATCTTCGCAGGACTCCAGTGAAAGGAGGAAGATACAAAGTCAGCATGGAAACAATACTTATTTAATGGAAGAATTTCGCATTTGTCTACATTCAGCTTGTACCCTGAGACCGAGGAGAAAGTAGAGACTTCTGAGAGGAAGGCCGGTAAAGAAGACTGGGGGTTAGAAATAAATAAAAGAATATCATCGGCATAAGCCGAGATTTTTAACTGTTGATCACCATATGGAAAACCAGTGATGTTCTTGTTCATCCGGATTTTAGATAAAAAGGGTTCTAGGGTCAGGATAAATAAAAGTGGAGAAAGAGGACAACCCTGTCTGACTCCTCTGAGTAATGGGAAAGACGAAGAAACTAGTCCATTAGCCAGAATAAATGATTTTGGGAAAGAATAAAGCAATGAAACATAAGATAGAAATTTAGGACCGAAACCAAACCAGGTAAGTGTTGAAAAGATAAACTGCCAATTAACTCTATCAAAAGCTTTCTCAGCGTCCAAAGCCACGGCTGCTAATGAGGAGGGGTGGGAATGAGATTTACCGAGTACATTGAAAAAGAGGCGGGTATTATCCGAGAGATGGCGACCTTTAATGAAACCACATTGTTCCTTGCCTATTAAGTGGGGTAAGATATTATCCAGACGAAGCGCAAGAATCTTCGCGAAAATTTTATAGTCCAAATTAATTAAGGAAATAGGTCTATAATTTTTACATAGGGAGTGATCTTTGCCGTCTTTAGGGAGAAGACAAATTAGAGCCTCTTGAAATGAGCCGTCGGAACTCCGGGAAGCAATAAAGAATAAAAATAATTTGAGTAATTTGGGAATAAGTAGATTAGAGAAATGTGTGTAGAATTCAATTGTAAAGCCGTCCGGACCCGGAGCTTTCCCCTTTTTGAGAGACTGAATAGCCTTAAGAATATCTTTAGCTTGGATATCAGACTCTAGGGAGGAAAAGTCCACGCTCAAAGAAGAAGGAGGAGGAGGAATTTTTAACCTTGAGGTACTTAGCCAGGAGGTTTCCGGATTTGTTTTGTGCAGTGTAATATTTAGCACTCGATTTAAGCAAATACAAATTTGCAGAGTCAGTAGACACTTTGTTAAAAGAAAGCTTAGCGTTAATGAGTTCTTTTAGAGTGGATTGGCTGTTTGACATGTAGTAAAGGTGTTCTAACTTTTTAATTTGTAAGTTGAGTGATTGAGAAGAAAGAAAGGCCGCACGACGTTTTTGTGCAACAAAGGATATGATGAAGTCCCTAGAGGCAGCTTTGAAGGAATCCCATATAAGTTGAGGGGATAGTTGAGGAGAGTCATTCTCTACAAAAAATAAGGAGGCAAATTCGAGAAAGGCTGGTGTGAATTTAGGATCCAGTAACAGGGAATTATTAAACCTCCAGCGTCTGGATCCTTTAGTGGGAGGGAGTAGATCCAAACTCAAGGAAACGGGGGCATGGTCAGAAATCAATATAGATCCTATGTCCGCGCGGGAAGTGTGCTGAAGTAGGGCTTTGGAAATAAAGAGGTAGTCTATTCGGGATTGTGAGGAATGGGCAGGTGAGTAGTAGGTATACTCTTGAAGTGTGGGGTGGCAGATTCTCCAAGAGTCTACAAGAGCTCTTTGAGAAATGGTCGAAGTGAATTGGGAATGAGCAGCGGATGGGACAAAACTGGAATTAGAATGCCTGTCAATAAAGGGGTCTACAACCATATTACAATCCCCACCAAAAACCAAATATTCGTCAGTGCATTGCATTAAAAGAGAAAGAATATGGGGCCAGAACAATTTATCGTGCGTGGTAGGAGCATAAACGTTAAAAATAGTGAGAGGGACCTTATTAATCAGCAAAGAGGTCATAACCCACCTACCATCAGAATCATTGTCTTGTTTTATGAGATGAACATCCAAGCGTTTATGGCAGAGGATGGCAACTCCATTGCGTTTTCCCGAGCCCGGAGATGCAAAAACATGTCCCACCCAATTTCGCCGTAATTTAGTTATCTCAGTATCTTGAATATGAATTTCTTGCAAAAGAGCAATGTCTCCTTTTAAATTTGCAACATGTGACAAAACTCGTTGACGCTTGATAGGAGAACCCAAACCTTTAACATTCCAAGATATAATATTTAACGACATTTAAAGATTTATAAACTTAGCAAAAACAGTTCGTGAAGAAGTTGCCATACATGTGAAGGATACAGAAAAATACAGAAAAAGGCGTTGCAGTAGCGAGGCGGCAATAGGACATGAAGATAATCATAGGATAGTAAAGAAAGAAGAGGATAACATAAGAAACATAAAAGATAAGCCGAAAGTACAAATGAAGCAGAAGAGAAAAGAGAAGTAGAAAGAGAAAAAAGGGGAAAGAGCGAGGATAGTGAGAGGGAGAGAGACAGGACCAGAATAAGAACAATAGAGATGACGAACAAAAAATAGAAAAAATATACCACAAACGAACAATCATGTTGGGGTAGGTGGAGCCACACGAAGAAGGCCAGACGCCGGATGAGGGATCGCAGGACGAGGGGCACACGCAAGACATCATCCAGGATGAACGAGAATACGAAGAGGGTAAGGGAACACAGAAACCGCAACCTGTTAAAGGGGAATATAAGAACAATATTTAGCACTAATTAACATGAGAAGCAACAAAGCACCAACGTATACACATATGGGACAAATAAGAGACACATTCTGAGCAACTGGAACTAAAGCTTTCAAATCAGATCATGGCTTAGAGATGTCCATAGAGACTCCACTACATGAGTTCAGAAATTTTTGAAGCACTTCAGGGTCCTCATAGTTGGTTGTTTTGTTATTATAAGTTACTTTGAACAGACAAGGATGGAATAGGCCATAACGGGCATTCATGTTGCGAAGTGCTGGCCTCATATCCAAAAATTTCTTGCGTCGATCAGCCGTAACCTTGGCATAGTCCTGGGCAAAAAAGAGGTTAGAACCGTTCCAAGTGATCTTTCCCTTCTGTTTGGCAGCATGCAAAACCTTAAGAAGATCAGTGTATTCTAAGAAGTACAAAATAACTCCTCTAGGTTTTGCGGAGGAAGATGAAGCATGAGGACTCTGACCCAAACGGTGTGCCCGTTGAATATTTAATGGAGGAGCTGCTGAAAGACCAAGAAGTGTAGGTAGGAAAGACTTAAAATAAGATATCGGATCAGAACCCTCAAGTCCTTCAGCCAGGCCATAAATGCGCAAATTGTTGCGCCTATTGCGATTCTCTAACTGCTCGACCTGTTGTTTGAGATGGTCGACTTCTTTGTGAATATGAGGAACTTGAGCAGCAAGGTCCTGAACAGTGTCAACACGTTTCTCCAGAACGTCGACCCTTTGCACAGTATGGGACCAGTTATCTTCCAAACTCAATAGACGGGCATTAGTTTCCTCCATATATGGTTTGAGGGCACGAATCTCCTCAAGGATAAGCTCCAATGAGAGAGGTGAAGAAGAATTAGTGGGAGAGGGCGGATTCGCTTTTCCTCTTTTCCTAGGTGTGGAAGAAGTCGATGACGGTATTTTTGAACCCTGTTTGGCGCCTAACCGAGTCATAGAGGAAGAAGAGCCCTTCGTATTAACAGGGTCACCAGAATTATCCTCTGTTCCCTCTTGCAGGATGTTAAAAGGATTAAAGTCCTCCAGAGCGGTATCACTGGTTTGCAGAGTATCCTTGCGGGCAGTCCGGGAAGTCGCCATGACTGAGTTGAGAAAAAGCACCCCACAGCAAAAATTTTGTGAGGGAGATATAATGAGTCACAGAAAGCAGAACACCTTATGCACGCATACGGTCTCAGGCATAAAAAACGCCAAGTGTGGTGACAAAATGTTGTTCATAAAGGAGTAATCTTCAAAAGAAACAACAGCTGAGAGCGGAGGATTCATATGACTGACCACTTCATATCATATTCCTGAGGAGCTCAGACCTTATCCAGCAACAAGCATGAGAGAACAAAAAGCTAGTCATAATAGTGAAAAGGCAGAAAAAGTTCCAATAGTTTGCCCCAGTGTCATCATTATGAAAATATTTCGTTGGAAGTCTGCATTATATGCGAAGCAGTGCGGCAAATGTGAGGAGATTACTTCATGAAAAACAAAATGGCGGCCGCGAGTAAATCGTAACCGTCATGAAGTCGAAAAAGTGTCTTCTCGCTCACCATATGCCAGGAAATGGAGCGCAACGGCTGGAGCAGTACTTCCAATGAAGTTGGAAGCAGTTTCCGCGCTCCGACAACAGGAAAAAGTGTCCTGGAACAGCTGCGGCGTCTCACATCGCTGCGGAGCTCATCGTAGCGGCGGCCATCTTCTCAGGCGCCGAAACCACGCCCCCTCGGTTAGCGATATTCTTGATAATAGGAGAAATGTCGCTTAGCGACATTTCTCCTATTATTTTACTCTGGAACGCCCCCTTTGCATCTCATTAGAGATGCAAGGGGAAGCGTAGAGTAAAAGGGTGCTAACATGCAAATTTACATGTTAGCACCCTGTTGTTGATAGGGTGCTAGTTTTATCTCTGCTTTTTTGGCTTTTAAAGCCAAAAAAGCAGAGATAACGCCCTTGTTGATATGCCCCCTGTTTTTTTAGGTATTCCCTCCAAGAAAGTAATGTTGCATATAAATCAATAATACTCTAAACATTCAAATGGTGCTTCTAACCAACTTGGCCAGAACACACTGTCTGAGTATACATCTAATCTTTCCATCGCCCTCTGTTTTCCCAAGTTCCAAAGTCAACAACCAGGGCGTAGGAAATTATTACTCACTGCATATTTGTAAGTAAATACCCTGGGAGATAAAACTCTACGAAGATGCACATCAGCCATTTGTTCATAATTTACAGTGGGCAAGCTGCCGAAGGGGCATTCTGGCACTCAAAAACTTTCTTAATGTCAGGCAACAGGTGGGCACGCCAAGTTCAGCTGGGCATATTCTAATGGTCCTCTTCTACGATTAATATCTACTCTGAAAGCGGGAAAGAAGTGTAATTCAGCCTTTTATTTGAGGGAGTAAGCCTGTGTGGCAGTACCGAATGTCTGACAGAATATTGACGGACAGAAAATCAACCTAAAAAAATATAGACACAAAAATATCGATGTAAAAAATATCGAAGTCCTATCTACATCATGGTAAGTACAAAAATATAGAACGAAAAAATATCGTTGTCAAAAATATCGATGTTAAAAATATTTTTTTTTAAATGTTTTAATAATAATATAAAATGTAGTAAATAATACATATAAATAAAAGAAACATCTTGAAAAAACATTGTAAGGGTTAATTAAGCAAATGGGTTAGAGCTGCAAGGCTTTTTTTGCTTAACTAACTGACACTGTGAGATGAGTCTGGGCTGGAGCAATGCAAGTCTCTAGAAACTGTTTGTTCTGCTTGTCATAAACTTATCTGATATTAAATTTATCTAGTTGTAGTTTGCTCTTTATTTCTAGTTTTAGATTCCTATGTCAGGCTGACATTTTTGGTGAGCCTTATGAGAACTGTAAAAATGCTTATATTTCACACTACTTATGTTTGTTTTGCAATAAAAACAAACCACCCTTTCCAAAGATATTTGGACTATGGCCTTTGTGTTTCTTTTGAGTGAACAGGGACCAATCTTGACACTTCTCTTCTTATCGCCAACTGAGCACAGAAACTCACAAAACCTCATGCTAGCCAAGACCAGATGCTTCAGGCTTAACAGCCTGCTTAAGTTCGCTAGACCTGAGCTCAACTACCTCAACTCAATGCCTGACTCCTTGGTGCTGGGGAAGACACGTGTGTGTTTCTCAAAACAATTAAACAAATAAATACATTTTAAAAAATCATCCATATCTTATCCTTACACAATATGGAAAAATGCATCCAATCTGATGTGCAATAGAAAGCGTACAATCAAGGGAAAATGTGCACTGCCACATATCAAGGGATTTAATTGAAGAATCGAAGCAGAGTCTGATGAACATGCAAATTCTTCTTAGGATGCTCATAGCAAAGTCCGAGAGTGTCATAAGGCAATGTCACCTTTAGCACGACTAGTCCAGCCAAACACAGGCTCACCCATCCACGTACATAACACACAAGGAAAATCTTTAACATTATTCTGGCACTTTTCTTTCACATTAACTAACATGAACCATTTCGTAAAATAGATATTGGGGAAATCACTACCAATCATACACAAGCCCAGACACTTGCACAACTGATAAATGGAAATCCACAACCGTTCAAAAAGGACGCCCATATTATGAAAGCACTATGCGCCATACTAAAATTAGGAGGTACACCAAGAATGCATATGTCGAGAGCACAAGTCAGGGGTGGACGCAGGTGTACAGAGCCCCTTCCCCTGCTGTTTTTAGAAAGGGGACTCCTTAGCACCAGGCTGAGAGATTGTGTCCCAGCACCATGGTTCCTTGCCTTTGCAAATGCTTTATACCTGTAACCTTGCCTTAGAGTATTTGTAAACTTCCCTCCCACTGGTGGCATCCCCATAGCTGATGGGTGTTGTGACTTAGGGGCATATTCACAAGGACTTATCTCCGATTTATCCCCATCTTAACGCATAAAAAGTGGAGATAGAGTTAACACCCCATTCACCAGCTGGTGCAAACTGCAGACATCGCCAGTATACCCGCGATAACTGCCCCAAAATTTATCTCCACGGTGGACACCACCAACTAACCCTAATGAGATGCAGAGTAGGCGTACCTGTGCAAAAACACATGAAAAAACCACAACACCACTTTCACAACGAACTGCCAGATCCGCGATGCGAGTCAAAACTACGCGATAAGCCGTGGCAGCCGCAGGTATTTAATACCTGCCTTTTGCTGGTGTTAAGCAGGACAACTACCTGCAGCACGAAAGGGAGCCCAGCCAAGAGCCACACCGAAAGACCCACAGATGCCATGGAGACAATGATCATGCAACGCGGATACCCATGAGGGCCACAACACCCACCGCAACCACCCCAGACCCACCAACACCTCCAGGAACCGTCCCGCCCCCCCGGAACACCACAGAGGCAGCATACACAAGTGTGGGGGCTCGTGGGTGGGAGGAGCAGCTGTGTGGCAACGTAGCACACAATGAGGCCGCTCATGTGCCCCGTGCTGGGCATATCATCCATGATTCCCAAGGTCGCAGACATCCCATCACACCCACGACAGGCCTCTGTCCATCTCCTGTATGCATGCATATGGTGAAGTCACTGTAGGGATGAAAGGTCCTTTGTCTGAACTATCAGGCGGTAGCACATCTGCAGCTCCGAGCAGGAACTTGCATGTGGGCAGCACGCCCTGACAGATACAATAGCAATTGCTTGTGACTCCCACACTACACACTGCCCGACGTGAGACCAACGTGTACACATCCCGCACGCAGAAGTCCTTGGTCGTTGTTACCGTGCATGAAATGTCCTTCACACGTACTCCCACCCCAGGCCTGCACCCGTTGCACACAGACACTGCTCATTGCACCGAGCTGTGCCATTACATCCACAGGATTGGCGCTGGGCAAGCCTGTGCCGCTTCAAGCAGAGCCACTGACGCAATCGTGGATCATCCCGGACACATGCTCGACACCAGTCACGTGGACCTGTACCGTGCACGTTTGCTGCATGTACTGAGGGCACTGCCGATCAGTTACCGGCTGAGCTTCCGCCTTGTGGACGTCACCTGCATATAGCCTGTGTTGCATTGTCGCTCATGCACATTCGAGTGGTCCATGGATGTCTGCCTCTCCAACATGACGGTAGCTGACCTGGATTACGACATGTGTGTGCACCCCCTGTTGGCCCACGACCAGGAGTGTCACCGTGATGCCCGTTTATGGCATGCAGACTGGAAACTGGACCTGGGAGATTGCACGAGTCGTCGTGTGCAGTGAGAACATTGAGCCACTACCCGATTGGGTTTGGTGAACATTGGGTCCAGTGGTTGGAGTCAGCACATCTGTTCGGGTCAGCTGATGGATTACGTCGACAACATGTCAGACGTGGTGGGCAACGATCGCTCATTGGTGATGTTGGCCTACGCAGCTGCACTTGCGTTCATGGACGAGTGACAAGGTACATGCAGCCACAACTGAATGTGACCCATTGCACGTGTCCCGACGCCTGATTGCGTGTTGGAAATCTGGTCGCATGTCCCAAGACGACAGTGGACATGGCTGCATTGGACTGGACTCATGTTCCCGGCGCGGACAACCAACGTGGGTTGTCACTGACTTGTGTTGGTGATGGACTCCCCCGATGTGGACATGGGCGCTTTCCTACGTTCCTCATTCAGACATGCTGCTGCATTCGTCTGTATTTCGTGGAACTTCTCTTGGCCATACTGACACGCACTTGTTGATACAGTTTCCTCACTTTCACTTGTCTCCAACTGTGTTCTGATTTCTATACCAATGTGTGTGTCACGGACTCTCTGGCTCCCTGCCATACGTGTATTGCTACCACATCAGGACTGTGGGTTTGGACTTGTGCATCATGTCCCTCTTTCGTGCTTAGCCAGATGCGTATGGCTGTTTACCAGCCACAGGCGGGTGCACTTGTGTCCTGTACTAGGTTGTGCAGATGTTGGTGGTTGTAACACATTGTGTTCGATGTTGTGGTGCTCTGCTTCCTATGTGTGTGTGCTGCATTGTGTGGGAGAAGTTCCTTCAGCCCTGATTTGGCTCACCGTTCTCCCTTTCAGGCAGTGTGGTTTTCACTTCTGTGGTTGTTCAGTGGTGTGATTTTGCCGTGTTGTGTGACTTGTGCTCCTGGTTGGTGTTGTTACTCTTGAGCATGGTTTGTCTGCAGTTGTGCTGTGCTTCATTGTGCATGTGTGCCATTGTGCCCATCTCCCTCCGTCCCCCCAGTCCCTGCTTGTTCCTCTTCCTGTTGCTGTTGTGTCTGTTGTTTTGGACAGTTTCCGGGCCCTGAGTCCTGAGACCATCTCCAGACTGATGTGGTGGACACGATTTCCTCCATGTCATCCAGCTCCTGGTGTGGCGCTGGACTCCCACCTCCGGTGTGCATTGCTGCCTTCTTGTTGTTGACGTTTTTCTGCTGCTTCGGGCCTTTTACATCATTCCGTATGCTCTGGGTTTTTTCCATTATCCTCCTCCGCTCTCAGGCTGCATTCACCTTGTCCAAGATGGCCTGCTATGTATAATGTTTTGTTGCCAATGAGGCTTGTGGAGTTGTCTGCTGGCTCGGGTTGCCTCCATTGTGCTTGGCTGTTGTTTTCTGTGTGGTTTGTCTTTTTTTCAGGCTTTTATTGTGCTTATTCCCGTCTTCCATGTGTATCACGGGCCTGGCAGTGCTTATCCCTACTTTCCTCATCGCGAATGGGCCCATCGCATGTTTTTTCGCGTTGTGGTTTGTGTTTTTATCTCCGTCGAGGTACCGCCTTCTGTGAATTCCACGTTGACACAGGGCTATTTTCCCGTGATAGGCTGCGATGTGTAAAGTTGCGTTAACATTTTTGGGTGATGTTTAGCACACATTCTTGTGAATATACCCCTTAGTATCTTATCTGACGAACAGAGTACTTCACACCATTGACCTTTCTATTACCAAGTTCTATATGTCTTTTCGAATATATTGTAACTTTAAAGCTATTTCCGATCTCAGATACACATTCTTACGTGGAAAAAATAATTTCATTTATAAAAAGTAAAATCAAAAAGTGTTTTTTTCGCATATCTTTGTGATTATGCTAATTTGCTGGTTTCGATCTTCAAAGTGAGCATTATTACAAATACATGAGATTACTTCTTGTGATGTGCTTCCTGTGACATCGTTGTAAATTGCAGATAATAATTAGTCCCCGCTATATTTCTAATGAGTTGTGCCTTGCACATAACATAACATAATATAATATAATATAATATAACTGCTCTCAAATGTATCCAACAATTGTCAAACACTGCGCGTCTTCAGCACGCACTGCTACTTTAATCTCCTACAGGCCACTTGACAATATTAAAGACTTTATTTAGGCCCTCATTACAAGCTAGGTGGAATAGGGTGAGGTGTTTGCCACAAATGCAAATACAATTATTTTAGGGTGAGGTATTTACCACATGTGTCATTTTTACTAAAAGTTCAGGCAACGCAGGGCAGCAAGTAAAGTACCTGTGCAGCATTACGTGATCAGGAGAGCTGAACAGCACCATATCTATTGAGGTATGATGCTCTTCCACGCTCTACCTGCGCTAGTGCGCTTGAGGCCTAGTGCCAACGCAGTCACCCTTGCACTATGGTGCAAAGGTGCCTGCCTTTAAAGCCAGGATTGTTTCTGTGCAGGAAGGGACTCCTTCCTGCACAAAAACAATCCTAAGAGGCAATTGACAAGCGCGAAATATAATGAAGCGCGCACTTAGGACTCGGCCCCCCGGGCGCCTGGGCACGCCCCCCTGGTGGTCCTCATCGAAGAAGTAAACGGGACGGCAGCATCAACTACTTCCGGGTCAGCAACATGACGTCACTTCCGGCCAGAGACGGCACTCCGAGGGGAGGGAGGAGGGGGCGAAGGCCTATTTAGGGCGACTGGCCCTTGTCCTCGCCCGCTCTTTCTTTCTGCGCCGGCCTCGGAATGCAGGGGGCTCCATTAAAATAGGGCCCTGGTTATTCCCTACGAGCCCTGATGAGCAGCCTGGTGGTGGAGGGGTGGGCCCCTCAGGTGGCGGACCTAGACCAGATGACAGGGGCTCACCCCTCAAGGACGCAGGTGGGTTGCGCCTTGCGTGGTTCTCAGTTGGTTGGGGGGACGCGAGCCAGAAGGCCCCTTAGTGCTGGAGCAATAGACAACGTTCTTTGTGTAAATAAATTGAGTTCTGCCCGACTTGCGGAGGGAGCATGAAGCTAGGGGTAACTTAAATAAAAATGGTGATTAACGTTTGAATTTGATAAATACTTATCGTATCAAATTGTATGATTTATATATTGTCATGTTTGTGTGATGATTTGTAATAAACATGGCCTTTTTAACCCACAGCTGGTTGTTAAGCATTGTTTCGTGGGTTGGGATGGGGGCTGGGCCGGGAGCCATCCTGGGGGGGTACGAGTCCTATTCCTCTTTCTATGCGTGATGCATTTGGCTTCATGCATAGAAAGAGTTTGCAAACCTGGGTTTGTATTCAAAATACATGGGTGGATGCACAGGAATGCCCATGCTCCTTCCATGTACAGCAGTGCTTTAAATGGAAATACAGAAGAGCAAGTACTCACTATTTAGAGTACCTGCTTGCTCCTGAGAAGTGCAGGTCTTCTCCCATTAAGTGTATTGCAGTAGTGCTGAGAAGTGCACCTACCGTCCCTTTCAAATTAAATAAATGCAGGTACTCAGCACAGGACACTGCCTGCCCATTTACAGCAGTGACATACGCCGATCCAACGCAGAGGAACACAAGGTAGCACTACGCACTGCGTTGTATTTTGCATTTACTAAACCAAGCAAAACGACTTTGTGCGGTTTAATAAAAGCCAAAATGTTTTTTGTGCTGAACCTGTGTCAAAAAAGTAACGCAACCATGATGCAAAATCTTAGTAGATGTGGTCCCAAGTTTTTAACTTGTAAATGAGGCATAACATGCAGAATTGGTATTTAACACACCAAATTCTCCATTCTTTACCACGTTTCTTTGTTAAATACATATCGGTCATTTCTTCCGGTTGAATTTATCAGGGGAAAACTGCTAGGGTTTAATAATTATTACGCATCTCGTAATTCCGATGCCTATGCAAACAAGCACTTGCACAAGGATCGGAATTTAGGGGCACAAGCATCAAGCATTTCACCAGTCGCAAACAGGCTGATTCGCAGAATCGAACCATTTGTGACCGGTAAAATGCAATTTGCTATGCATCAAGCCCAAAGGCATTCACAAAACAGTTCATTATAATTTTGGGGATTACCTTTTTTTCAAACGCAGTTAGGGAATCGCAAATTTGCGATTTACTAATTTCGATGGGTCATTCAAATTGGAATCGCAAATTACCATCAACTTAACGTTGATGGTAAGTTGCGCTTCCTTTGAAATATGCACAAAAATGTATTTTTCAAAGTGCAATGTGGTGCATACAATGTGTGCATCACTGGTGCATGCTTGCCTTTGTTGGGGAGGGTTCAAGGTGGCTTTTTGGCCCCCTTGCACCCTTGGGATTGCATGCGCAGTTTGTGATTACCTTTTTGGTAATCGCAAATAGCTAATGCTGTCCCATTCATTCCTATGGCCCTCTAGGCCCAAAGGAATAAATGGGAAGACATTCCTTAATTGCGAATCGCAATTGGCAATTCATAATTAAGGAATGTGTAGGAATCGCCAGCGGGTCGCAGAGGTAGACAACACAAGTTCCAACACCATACCCCCATATGGGCAGAGATCAGCGCTCCCGCCTCCCCCGACTCCCCTCCCTCCCCCCCCGCATTTGCGAACACCCCGACATTGTCCCATACGATGGTCCAGCTCTCAAGCGCAAAGTTACTATGGTTCATTATCCGCGACATAGTGCACCCCCTCCCCCAGTTTATCTATCCCTAGTTAGTTGACGGTTAGTTTATGGCTGCAACCCTATAGCCTCTATGATACACCTCACAGGGGATTAATCACACTGCACGGTCCCCATACGGCGCGGCGACCACCGTGCGCACCAGCAGGGCATACCCAGACGCAGGCCCCGGACATCTGCCTGCAGCCAACCACAAAGTAGAGACGCGCAGCCCGCAGGCCCACGAGACTGAGAGTCCGCATGGGACGCGAATGGGCGCTCATGCTTTGTACGCCTATATAACAACTGCATTACCAACCGTGCCTATGTGTGTAATGTTTATAAATGCCAATAAAAATATATTTAAAAAAAACAAAAAAAGGAATGTGTAGGAATCGCAAATATTTTAGCGAAACCTACATGCATAAGGAATAGCGATTCCTTAATAGCGTTTCCTTAAGAATCACTATTAAGAAATCGATATTCCTTGGCTTAATGCATGTGGCCCTTAGTCCTGCACTTGTAAAGGGGGCCTTTGACTTCTGTCATCAAACACATTTTTCCAGAGTCCATAAGAGTGAGTTTCTTTCAAATCCCTCTATTGTTTGACGATCCTGTGAAAACACCCGACTTAATCGTCTCATTGGTATGTATGTACCCAGGATGGAACCATAAAATATATCTTTAAAATAAAGTGAAATCAAGTGGCATCGAATTGGTTCAAGAGGTCAAACCAAACATATCGATTGAATAAGGATCTATTGTTTACGATTATTCATCAATTACAAGCGCTATATAAATGCAATTACCACACAACACAATCACAGTCACAGAAAATGATTAGGGAATCAGAGTCCAACATCAGCAGCAACGCGCTCTACAAGCTCCCCGCAGCCTCACTTGTCAGTTGTCACACGCCGGCTTGCCGTGAGAATTGCTGTCTTCTAAATTGTGATTAAGAACATTTGCAGCTCAAAGTTTACTTTTCAGATCGCAGTAATCTGTTTTTCCTTTGCCCTTTAAATGATCATTCAATCAGTGGCTGCAAATAGGCCATTTTGCTTTGAATATCTCGATGAAACATTTCAACAATGGGGTTGTGAATTGTTGCCCTGCTGAGGCTGCAGCTTGAAACAATAGGTCATTGACGCTAGCCGCCGCGCAGTAACTGATGTCCAACCCTCCCACCCGGAAGTGTATCTCTTCCTTTACAAGTCAGATGTAATCTTAGTGCTAAGCACATTGGGTGTGTTTTAAATTGATCAAGAAAATCAAATGCGATCTTCGGGGATAATTTGTCGTGCCTGGGGTGTGTGTCAGTCAAATGTTAATCAGCTCTGGGGAGAGGGAAGAAATAGGATTTTATACACAAAGTACTACAAACTTGAACCGAGGGATGACAGGTCAGATGTGGCAAAAGTGAACAAGTAGTGACAGAGAAATCTCGAAGGGGCAGATCAGCAACGAGGCGCTAGAAAATTATCGCCGCTTTTGCGTCCGTTTTCGGACGAAAAGCGGCAATAATTTTATCGCCTAATTAGCAAGGTCACGCTAACGCGTGAAACCTTGCTTTAGCGCACAAAATCTTAACGCCCAGCTTTGCATCTCTAATGAGATGCAAAGTGGGCGTTCCTGACCTAACATGACAGGAGAAATGTCGCTAAGCGACATTTCTCCTATCATCAAGCCCCACGCTATGAAGTATAGCGGCATGAAAAGTAGTGATAACCCCTGTTATCGCTACTTTCCTTACGCCTGCTTCAGCACTGACTTAGCCATGATATCCTATGGAGGGTGGATATCATGGCTAAGTTTGTGAGGCCCTATCAACAAGCTAACGCCGCATTTCGTGAGATTGTCGCTGGGTTTCCAGCGATAATCTCACGATAGGCAGTTAGCGCTAGGATTTTTATCGCTTTTGAGATAAGCGTTGCTAATAGCACGCTATCTCAGCGATAAAAATCCACGCTAGCCGGCGATAATTATCCTAGCGCTAAGTCCGCTTAGCGATAATTATCGCCGGTTGTTGTTGATATGCCCAGAAATGCGTTAGAGAAAAAAATATCGATTTTAATGACGTGTTAAACTAGATGCCTGTGAAAGAACCTTTTTCTATTAGTCAACCGATCAATCTTTACCGGTTTCAAAAACTTGGCACAAATTTAACATAAATGTCTTCAAAATTCTGTAACTTAAAATCTATGATCATATGCGAAAGAATCTCGGAATGATCAGATATATGCGAAAGAATCTCAGAATGACCAGGGAAATCGATCCAAAAAAATACATCTTCCATGCAGTCAGTCAGAAATACGTTTATTTAGACCGTAGGTCTTTAAACAACATAAAAACATGGCACACTAAGTAAATATTTTTAAAATCATTACATTACAAATCTTCAACAACACCATTGTAATAGTCTGATTTCCGCCTACTTCCTTCCAATTTACACAGTACTTCATATATAATTCAGGCCGGGACTGTGGACCTAGCTTTTAAATCATTTGGTGGAGCTGTGGGAACTTTCTATTTGGCGCAACTCACCTCTGAAGGCTGCTTTTTACCGTCGCTGGGACTGCGAGGGCCAGGGTGCCTTGCATCGTTGTTATCATCCGCACGTGGTGCCTCTTCCCGGCCCCTCCTCTCACCAATCTTCTCTACATAACGCCTCGCGGCCCCCGCTTCGCGGGAGCCGCTCGCAGGCGCGGACTGTGGACCTAGCTTTTAAATCATTTTAAACCTTGGTGGAGCTGTGGGAACTTTCTATTTGGCGCAACTCACCTCTGAAGGCTGCTTTTTACCGTCGCTGGGACTGCGAGGGCCAGGGTGCCTTGCATCGTTGTTATCCTCCGCACCTGGTGCCTCTTCCCGGCCCCTCCTCTCACCAATCTTCTCTACATAACGCCTCGCGGCCCCCGCTTCGCGGGAGCCGCTTGCAGGCGCGGACTGTGGACCTAGCTTTTAAATCATTTTAAACCTTGGTGGAGCTGTGGGAACTTTCTATTTGGCGCAACTCACCTCTGAAGGCTGCTTTTTACCGTCGCTGGGACTGCGAGGGCCAGGGTGCCTTGCATCGTTGTTATCCTCCGCACCTGGTGCCTCTTCCCGGCCCCTCCTCTTCCTGCTATATCATTCACGCCCCTGATCGCGTGAGCGGGACGCGTGCGGGGCGTAGACCGGGGCGTAGTCCGGGGCGAAGCCCGGGCAAAGGGTGGGCCGTCTGTGGCCGTCCGAGGACGATCGAGGACGGGACGGGCCACCCCCCTAACCCCTATTTTGTGGTGAGAACAGTATCCTTGTACTGCTCCAATTACTTACATGTCGTGGACATTGTTTAATTGTTAAGCTGGACTCGCTCCCGTGGCAACTCTTTTTGCAATCCCTCTGTAGTCTATAAATATGTCATTAGACGCAGGGAAATCGCGCACTCTAACAGTCAACACCTCTAAAGGCCCAGTTTCTGGGACAATAGATCAATTCTTCAAACGCGTAACTACTGTTTTGGAGAAGGAAATAGCGGACACAGAAAAGCGCTTATCCCTAGATCTGTTAACTGGTAAACGATCCTCACTGGGCACAATTGGGAAAGCACCTTCCCTGGGGGCGATAAACGAGGGTGCAGGAAGCTCTAAACCCTACTCTACTCCTGGAAAGGATGAAACAGCGACTCAGACAAATTCCCTAGGCATGGTTCCTTCTCCCGATCACACAATTAGCCTAACCTTATCAGGGTTATCAGATTCACCGAACCTAGCTATATCGCCTCCATTGACCATAGAACCTCTTGAGAATAGACAAACTGTAAGAAAGAGACGAGGCGCTCCCAACATGTCATCCCTGGCCAAAAAGAAGAAGGTTAAACCTTTAGTACAAACTTCGAATCACCCAGGTCTTTCAGCGACAAATAACCCTCCTTTAAGTACCATTACCATAGGGTCATCTACTGGTCAGGACCCCGTGGCCGAACTACTTATTAAAATAGAGACCATGGTTAAGTCCCTTTTACTCCCTCTTCTTGAAAGGTCTAGACTAATAAGCCTACACCTGGATGATTTGAGCAAACAAATGCAAGGGAACAATTTAGCCATATCCGAACTCTTAAATATCCAGACTAAAAGCAGTACCATTGATCCAGTCACCTCCTTTTCTCCCGTGCCAGAACAATCTTCAACTAGCGGCACCTTAATGAAATCGTGTACCGCTTTGGGGAAAAAATCTGCAGGAAAATCATCCAAAAAAACCGCAGATATAGGCAGAATTCATCCCACATTAAACGGCAAAGAATCAGACAGGGAGATAAAGGCGGGTAATAGCTCTAAACCTGGAATGATAGGAGAAACCGAAGAACCAAAAAGTAAAAATAAAAATAATTCTTCGGTAACAAATAATACGAAGAGAAAAGACATAATAGATAATGGGAATGGCGAATGGCTATCCCAGCCTCAATACATTCCACCAAGCAGAAGAGTGGACTTACCCCCTGAATCAGCCCCATATACGATTATCATGACAGGGGTACCTGAATTATCAGAGGGTGTAAGGGAGGATTATTATGCGCTAAAAAACAAAACTATCTACTGGTTGAATCAAAACAGACCTCTTCCCGCACATATAAATGGGGAAATTCTTATGGTGAGACGCACGAGTTGGGTGGGAACAAGACCAAAAGAAAAGAAGGGGGACGTGATAATTATAAATTTCAGGGACCATAGAGCTGTCAGATGCATCGGTGATTGGTACGAAGCCAGAGGGGAGGATGTTATTTCCACACATTTTGTCAACTATTTCTATCCACGAGAATTGACTTCCCATCTTAAACCCCATGCTGCAAAAGATCTTTTTCCAGATTGGAGGGAAGTAGATCATCATTTTCCCTATCAAGCTGCTCGTAATTATCTATCTTACCCTCAGTCAAATGGGAGGCTTCTGAATAACAACTACCACCCATTCCAGAGCCCAAATGCAGCACACCGGAATAACTACCCCCAGTCACATCAGAGGTTTAACATACCTACCTCTAACCATTTTACAGCTTTGTATGGTCTGGAAGACGTAGATTGACTTAGTGTGAAACAGGTTCGAGCACAAAAACTTACTGTGGTACATCAATCCTCCCCAAATGACATTGCTCTCTTAAGTGAAAATGCAGAAATACAAAAAACAGAAAGTACCAACCCCTCCGCAGTACTTAATTCAACACTGTTTGGAGGAGCTGATACTACTATTCTGGGGAATATTTGTAGCCAACCACCTAAGCAGACGGGGGATGAAGGGCAAAGAGCCCCGGAGAATCCACCTGCGGTAGAGGCAGTCCGTATAAACAAAAGTTTAGATCCCAGAAAAGATGTCATTACAGCACAAATCATGTCATGGAACATCGCAGGCTTACGTACCAAAATAATGGACGGGAGCCTAATGGACTTTGCTCAAGATTACCATGTAATCTGTTTACAAGAGACATGGTCCACCAATGAACAGCATCTGATGGGTTATAAAACATATTTCTCAGCGGCAGTTGCAGGTCTTCACGGTAGGGCGAAGGGGGGCCTGACGGTGTTTATAAAAAACACCATACCAGGGTTAAAAGTAACACCACTTGGCCTACACCCCAATTATCAGATACTGAAACTTTCATTCATGAAGAAGGGGACAATTATTTTAGTAAATACCTATGATAACCTTCTAGAAAGTGAGAGACCAAATCTACTTGGGGCTCTCCGTAATAAACTCTCCATCTTGACAAAAAAAATGCAAGGGTCAGATGTCCCAAGCATCGTTTGGAGTGGTGACTTCAACCATCACCCCTGCGGTGCGAAAAATAGTAATATCTGTGGGGTGGGGGAAGAAATAGATAATTACATGACCCATTTTAGTCACACTAAGGTAGGAGACCTTCTAAATGAAATGTTGTCAGAACTAGGCCTAGTGATCTTAAATAAAACTAATACCCCATTTGGGCAGCTACAGGCTACTTATCTGGGTAGGGGGTGGGAGTCGACGATTGACTACATGTTGGTCACAGCTACACTGGAAAGTAATGCTCAGAGTTTCAGACTGATAGTCAACACTTTAAGCGATCATGCTGCCCTGGTTTTTAATTTGGTTATCGACCAGGGGCAATTCAAACCTTACCCGATGATGACTGCACTCGCCCAGAATAACATCCACCTCACAAAAGTAAATGGCTATGCCATAGGTTGGGGAAAGATAGATCCAGTAGTTATGACAAATAAGGTGGTTCATGCGGCATATCCCGCCATTGTGAAATGTCTAGATAGTGACACTAGCCAAGAAGAACTTTTGCATAATTTTAGTATAATTTTGGAGAAAGCAAAGGATCTTCTAACACGTAACAAAAAAGGGAATAAGGGCGAGAAAAAAGGGTGGTTCAGCCATGAATCTACCTCAGCCCATAAATCCTTAAAAAAAGCTCTGATAAAATCCGTAAGAGACCAAGAGGAGATTCGCAGACTAAGAAGGTCATACCGATTAGCCTGCAAAAGAAGGAAACAGGAATTAAAAAAAGCTCTTTGGGACCAATTATACGAGAGCTCCCAGACTAGAAATGGCGAGCAGTTCTGGAAGGTAGTGAAGACCCCCTTCCTGACAGACATCTGTGACCTGCCAACAGTAGAAGTAGCGATCGATGGCCCAACATGGGTAAACTACTTCTCTAAAGTCTTCGGCAAAATACCAGGAGTAGATTTGTCAGAGAAGAGTAATCAGAGTTCACAAGAAACTTTATTTCCGATTCCTTTAAATTTTGAAATAAATGAAGTCATAAATGCTGTTAAAGCGAGTAAATGTGGAAAAGCCCCTGGACCAGATGGAGTACCAGTCGACTTTTTTAAGTTTAAACTAGACCTGTGGGCCCCAATTTTAAAGAGAGTGTTTGATGCAGCAATGAACCACGGGCTAATTAAAACTTGGACCCAATCGATTATGGTCCCCATCTTCAAGAAGGGAAACAGGGAAGAGGTGACCTGCTATAGGCCAATTTCATTATTGGACTCGCTTGGTAAAGTTCTGGGCAGAGTGGTTCTCCAGCGCCTCCAGGAGTGGGTAGATGATCGCAACATACTATCTGACATCCAGTTTGGCTTTCGAGAGGGGTTTGGAACAATTGAGCAGGCATTGAACTTAGCCCTATTAATGGGAAAATACGTAACAGCAAAACAAGGAAGATTATATATGGTCTATGTGCACCTCTCCGCGGCATTTGACTGCGTTTCCCATTCAAAGCTCTGGTCAGTTCTCACCGATATGGGTATAGACCCAGCCCTTGCAAACCTTCTCCGTGCATTATATTCCAACGCCTCATCTAGGGTCCGTTTTGGAACACAGGGCGAACTATCTGAGTCCTTTGGGGTCGAACGGGGCGTGAGGCAGGGTTGTGTCCTGGCCCCCTTTCTTTTCTCCCTCTACACTAATGGTCTTGAGGTAGAAATTTTGAGAGGGGCCCAGGACCTCCCACCAGTAAAAAATCGCCTCATACCTGCGCTTCTTTCTGCGGATGACGCAGTAATTTTGACGCGTACTCCGCGAGAGCTGCAGAAAGACCTAGATAGATATTCAAAGTTCATGGGTAGCTTGGACCTTAAAATAAATATTTAAAAAACCTATGTGATGGTGGCAGGAAAAGGAAGGAAACGGGGAAGGACCATTTCCCTCGATAAAGAGAGAGTGGATCTGACTATTCAATACCCGAACCTCGGGGTTATGATTGATGAAAAACTCAATTGGAAAGCGGCCATTGAAGCTCGCAAACACCAACTTTTGCGAGCAATAATGGCCCTCATAAAATTTTCCCAGAAGTTAGGAAAGAGGCCACCAGTAGAGCTTCTTCGCATCTATGAAGCAAAGTGCCACTCCATCGCACTCTATGGGGCAGGGTTGTGGGGCCATAAAAACACGAATGTTCTGCAGGTAGCAGAGAATACATTCTTGAGATTTCTCCTGATGACATCCAAGCGAGCATCTATATTTTCCTGCCACGCTGAACTTGGTATGGCCCACATCGAAGATTTGGCCAAAATCCAACCTCTTTTGTTGTGGCGCCGCATCTGGACGTCAACAAAAAACTCACTTACAAAAGAGATTGTGGCAGACTGCATGTCCTTGGAACATGCAGGGAAAATCGAGTGGCTGCTGCACGTGAAAAATCTCCTTACAGACTTGGGGCTGAACAAATACTATGTTAACCCCGAATTAATGGCTGAGATTTCAAAGAAAGAGCTAAAAATAAGGGCTCTCTCCTACATGGAAGAATCACGGTTGAGTAAGGAGATAAGCAAAACATCTGTTCAACACTCCCTGGTAGTCATGACCACCTTGGAAATGGAACCATATTTGACCTATGTCGAGTCACAATTTAAGCTTTTTTTGTTGACGCGTTTTAGACTGAATGTTTTCCATAGGCTTGTAGCCTTCCCTAAGTGCCATAACTGGAAAGAGGGCCTAATGGCGTGCCCTTGCGATGAAATGTCAGAACAAACAACAATGCACACTGTATTGTTTTGTAATTACTATTCCGAACATCGTAAATTATGGCTAATTCCACTGTTGAGAACTCTTGGCTTCAGAAGGTGTCGCCCCGCTATGCTGCACCTGCAATTCTTGAACACCACATTGATTACGAAATGTGTTGGTACGTTTTTAAAGTGTATTTTTAAACATAGAACAAACCTTGGTTGACGTAATCTCTGTTATTCTAAAGAGCTTCTTATACTGTGTACATTGTGTGCAATATGTTTTCTCATGTACTTTAATGGTTATTAATGCTTTCTATAACCGAATAAAGATTTACTTACATACTAATTCATAGACATACCTATAAATAAACATAATATTCCAAAAGCGATAAAATTCTGTTCTAAGATGTATTTCTAAAGATAAGTATCAGGTAAAAAATGATTTATAATCAATAACCATCCTAACTTCAGGCCTATCTTTTAACCATCCATTTATTTTTCCAAGAAAGACCTTTTTAACACCTTCAGATACTTTGCAATGGCTATTGCTATATCAAGGTTCGGCATATCAATAAGAAGGTCAAACGCTTGGGAACGCAAAGCGACACCATGCACTGACATTTGCAGCAGTCTGTGCCCACTTACGTGACTGTTTTCTAAACTTTGAACTGCACCTAAATAAAAGAACTAATAAATAAGGGAGAAGAAGAATTTGCTTCTCAAGATATATTTGCTGCCTGAGACAACAAAAAGGTCTTTCTAAGCCTTCCTTGTTTCCGGGGCGACGTAAAACCAGTGGCAACTGAAGAACATTCAGATTAGTTGGGTATAATTTGCCAGCCCGAATTTGTGCGAGTGAGAGAGCGTTGTGAGCCTAACCAAAACGTGAATGCAGCATTATTCGCTATTCTCAAGGTCTTAGGTTACTTACAACTGTAAAGTATGCCACATAAAATTATGTAGGTAGTGAAATGACTCTGCGTGAAATGACATCTGTAGAAGCAGGTGACATCTGGCATGAAGGAAAAAACTTCAACAGGAAAAGAACCAAAGTCAGAATGCATTATCACTGATTTGTGAACTTGAAAGGTTTGTCCCCAAAAATCAGCTTCTCGGTTTCTGGGAGTTCTAGCATTTCATTTTTGAGAAAACCCCTATTTCACCCAACTAAAAGCTGGTACTCTTCTGAAAATTCAAATTGTTCCTCAAATTAAAACTTGTAACATTGCAGCATACTGAATAATCTGCCTCACATGCACATGAGCCATAACCATATGTGAGACATGCTTGCTTTGTGTCAAAAAGGTCACCATATGCCACAGTGATCTTCCAATGTCAAAGATTGCCACCCAATACCTGACTCCTAATTTATACCAAAAATTCTAATTAGAAACCAGAAGTAACCACCATGTGACAATGGTGTAAACCACTCATCAAAGATGCTCCGGTAAGCCAGAAACTGCCACAAGATTCCAGAGACAACTTTATGTCAGTGATACCCACCACAGGCTCAGAAGGAGGAGGTGGTTAAAAGTTATATATTCCCACCAGAACCCAGAGAACACTACCAGATGCTACTGGTAGTCACCAGATATCAAGGGTGCACACCTGGGACCATATTACACAAGAGCCTGAGGGTGTTTGTGCCTGCTTTATGCGCCCCCAGGGCACTTTGGTATTACAGAAGGGGCAGCAGATGCTTGTGCAGCCCCGTTGGTAATACCAATAGCATTGGCACACATACAGCATTCAACACTATCATTAGAGGGCCACGACCCCCATTTGCATGGAGCCATGGCCCCATGCAAATGAGTGAATCACTTTGCCTCTGCACCTGCGCTGTATTATCGATGTGGGCGCAGAGGCAAGCATGCCTTTAGAAGGCGCACTGAAAGTCCACCACAAAATGGTGGCGCAATTTCAGTGTGTCTTCTAAATGCAGCCCTCTATAGGAATGAAAGGGGGTCCCGTGGACCCCCCCAACATCCCCTTGCAGTCACACACTGCACCTGCCTGCAAGGGGATCTCACTCCACTTTTAAAAGTGCAGACAGGTTGCCGCCTGCACAGAGAAACACAGAGCAGCTCTTAAACAGATGCGCTCCATATTTTTCTTGAACTTGCTGTCCTAGGGGAAGGGCAAGTTTGAGGCTGCCCTGAGGGCAGTGCATTCTTCCTGATAGGGCGCACTTTCCATGTTTGCACCCGGCACACCTGCTTTAAGTTGTGCTGTGGTGCAAACATGGAGAGTGCGCCCTATATGTAATACGGGCTTTGATGTCAGGGATGGACACCAGGTATCAGGTAAGGTGACTATATGCCAGGAGATGTGACCAGATGTTAGGTATTTCATACTTAGGCCAAGGATGCCCAACAAAAGCCGGGATTGGCCACCATTTGACAGAGGTTGTCACCAACAGTTAGGGCTGCATAGGTCTGCCAGGGATGTCCAACAGAAATGCCTGGAGTGAAAAACAAATGTTGAGTGCGTGGTCCAGATGTCAGAGATGCTCACTTTAAGCCTGCACTGCAAATTGATTGCAGGGAATGTCTACCCTTCATGGGAGGACACCAGATGCCAAGAATAGGTCCAAAATGTTAGGAATAACCAAAAGAATCAACGGGCGTCCAATAGATAAGATGGGTGAGTGCCAATCACCTGAGAGCTGCGGATATGGTGATAGGCTTGAAAGGCCATCCATGGAATTTCATGGAAACTTGAATGACCAAGTGGGGTACTAGGGCCTGCAAGGAGTGTTAATGGGCTGGGTTAGAGTGGTGAGACAGTAGCTAGAAGTGAGAGCATCCCTAAATTGTGGCCAAGGGGATACCTTATTGGATGACTCTGGTATAATGAGTTTTTGGGAAACTAGTCTTATGCTGTCCCAAGCTTTCTCTATCTGGAGGGAACAAGGGGTTTGCCTTGTGAGAACAATGAATTGAACGACCTACAAGGAGGTTTCCCTTTGGTCCAGGACAACTGGAATGATGTGCCACAGGGCATGTGACCTGAGGGGTGGTCAAACATTACTCTGAGAGTGGAATGCCTGGAGGAATTAAGAATGTATTAGATGCTGGCAATGCTGTTATTTAAAGAAATAATGTAATTATTGTTTGCTCTGTAGAACTATGATATGTCTTATGTCGTGTTTATGATGGATTATAAATATGGCCTGTGAATGGCATAACTTCTCTAATGCAAAAAAGGGGTGTGGTGTTTGCGGTCATTTCTGAAATGTAATTTCACGATGTTAATATTTGTTTTTCATTGGCCAATGACTGGTCTCAATGGTCTCCCCCTCCTGTGTGGAGAGGAGATTTTCATACACATACAGGGTTATGGTAAATATGCAGCTCGCAGGGCTGCAGAGGTTGTGCATCTCATGTGACACGAACAACCTTATAGAAAATGGAGTGCCAACAAATTAATGGGAAGAGCCGAGCCAAGGGTCTGGCTCAGATGTTAGAGCTTGTGCACGAGCTGAGCTCTGAAAATGTTTGCTATGTAATTCATAGACCAAGCATCACCTAAAATAAGATAAAGTCTCTTAAAAATTCAAGAAAGTTTATTTCTTTAGCATGTGGAAGCATTGACATTAATACATCACATTATAGCACTGCACTAAGAAATAGTTTATAAAAAGGAACCATTATTGAACTAAGAGGCAAGACAATTGTCATAGAAAGCCTGTACATTTCCCAGATTATTATAGAACATCATTATGGTCTATAACATCAAACACTGCAGGTTTTTGTACAATTGGTATTATGAACTCACATATTTGAAGTGCTTTGATATGCGATAATAAAGAAAAATGAGTTTTGGTGAAATAAAATATTTGTGTAGGATCACAAAATTTAGTCAGGGAAGTCACGATTTAACCAGGTTTTCTGTTTTCACTTTGTACAAATCAGCCAGTAAATGGGTATATATTTGTCTTTCCCTACATTAAGGTTTTGTTTTGACACCTCTGTGTGCATTTTTCTGCAATTTTGTATATAGCGCAAACTCTACCGGAAGTTATTGGGGCCCTTTACATGAGCACCCGTTACATTACACTAGGTCACCATTCATTGTTTATAGGGATGGGAAGGTGAAATGATTTCAAACCCTTTTCCCCCAATCCAAATTCGACAGCTCTGGCCCTAACATCACATCTAGTGTACAAGGAAGGAGGAAGATAAAAGCCACATGAAAGCTCAGCTCGTTATGGGCTTCAGAATCCAACAGGACCTCGAATTGAGCCAGGGCCAGGCTTCAGGTTTGAGTCTGGCTAGTGTTTTCAGTTGGTCGCCCACCTCCATGAACATAGAATTCTTTCATGCGGAATAGGGGTTTTTAGGCAGGTAGAAATGTTTCTTAATTTATACTCTCTCATTGCATTTTTTAATCAGTAAGCACACATGCCTAATGCACAACAACTCAGCTACCGAGGATTCTGCCAGAGATTTAAAAAAAAAATGTATATATTTTTTTTTTAATGAATTTTTATTGAGGATTCATGTTAAATTATAACAATACAATATTAATACATTTTTGACTAAATAAGAGAACTGAATGAGATATAAGCAATAGCCAAAAAAATAAAAAATAAATAAATATGGATAAAGCAAGAACAAGGCATGTAGAAGTCGGTTGACGAATTACATTTCTAGTGTCTAATTGAGATTGGAGGTTGTAAATCATAGAATGATGTGGCGTCGATATTGATATTGAAATTAAGATGCATATAATAAAACAAAGTGCCATCTGCCACAATCAGAGGAAGAAAGAGAGCGAGAAGGAACGTATAGCTAATGAAGATATAAATATTAGAGGACAGACGTAGCTATATTCTGAAAATCAGTAAAATTACGACAATCTACTAGTGCGCCAAGCAGCCACTGGTGCCCAAATCTTCAACCCCAATTCTCTTGATTTTTTTCCCTTAAGTTGATACAGAGCCGCCTCCACATTATGTATACCTAGAAATCTGGATAACCACATTTGAAATGTTGGGGCCTGTGTATCTTTCCAAGCTGCTGAGATTAAGATTCTGAGTACAGCAGTAGAGATGAAAATTAGGGCTTCAGTCTCAATATTTAATTTCAATTGACTTTGACATCCAATAATCATGAGTGTCGAAGACAAGGTTATCTGGGCATCCAGCAGTCCTAACCAGAATGATTCGATCTCTCTTTTAATTGATTCTAGTTTCTCACACTTATAGAACATATGAGTGATGTCGGCTGGGCCTTTACAGCATCTGGGACAATTACTATTGTCCGTCTTGCCCCAATCATGAAGTTTAGAGGGGGTGTAATAGAGATTGAATAATGTTTTAAAATGTTGAGCTCTTAAATTGGAGGAGCGTAGGATTCTTTTATCCATTTCAAGGGCTCTATCCAGGTCAATATCCGGATCCTCCAACTTTGCAGCCCAGGCTGCCTCGGTTTTAGCAATATCGTCCTGGGATTCCTGCAAAAACAGCCTGTATACACCGTTAATTCTAGGAACGCCAACCTTCAAATAATCCAATAACTTACACCTCTCCCTTAAGACGATTCGGGGCCTTATTGATCTGATAGTACTGACCACCTGAGCATATTTTTAATCTTGTACACCCAGAAGGGAGTGCCTTAGTCTTAATTCTTCCAGAGTTCTACACTCATCCCTAAGAATTACTTGCCCCAGTGTCAGGATACCTTTTCCAGCCCAGTATCTCCAGGGCCCATCATTGCTTAGATTGGGAAAAAGGCCAGAATTCCAGAGTGGGGTATGGTGGTTGTATTTGGAGATTGAAAATATTTTCTGAGTTGCTGCCCAGACCCCCCGAATTCCTTCGAGTGTCTTAAGTCTCTTCTTACTATAATATTTCCTTTCGGTTCTCCTTAGTAAAACACCAGTAGCCTCACTGCCAAGTAGTAATTCAAAGATAGATGGGATTGCGTCTTGTCTTCTCAGGAAGTTTGGGCTTTTTCCCACTGGTTCAAATAAGATAGCCATCTGTGTAAGAAGACAAGACCAATGATAGTATCTAACGTTTGGCATTCCCAAACCACCCCTTTCCTGAGGTAATGGCATGTGTTTCAAAGATCTTCTGACCTTGCCGTATTGCCACAGGAAATTCATAAAGATGGATTCTATTTCCTTAATGATTTTCCCCTCTATTTTAAAGGGGATCGACCGGAATTTGTATAGCACCTTGGGGAGCATAGTCATTTTGATTACATCGGCGTGGCCAATTATTGAGAGTTGTAGGGTATCCATTCTTTTCAGATTCTCCTTCATGGATTCCATGAGAGGGATGAAGTTGTCTCTAATTATTAACTCCGGCTGTGCATTGATCGTTATCCCCAAGTAAACCACAGAGTCAACAAATCTGGCGTCTAGCTTGTTTATATTCTTAGAGCAAAGTACCTGTGTCTTGCCCACATTTAGACGGTAGCCAGATTGTTCACCAAACTTACTCGTGGTACCCACTACTTCTCGCATAGCTGTTTCGGGATCAGTAGTAATGACAGCAAGATCATCGGCATATGCCAAAATTTTTGTTTGAAATCCATTTGTAACTACTGGTTTAATTGCTGTGTTATTGATTATTTGGCGTATTAGGGGGTCAATGTATAGTGCAAATAATATGGGTGAGCATGGACAACCCTGCCTTGTCCCCCTCGTGATAAAGATCTTATCTGAACTCTCGCCCATCATTTGAATTTTCGCCCCTGGAGAGGCATACATGGCTTGAATAGCCTTCATAAACCTTGGTCCAAACCCCAATTCGACGAGCACACTCCACAAGAATTCCCATCTGACGCGGTCGAAAGCTTTCTCCGCATCTAGGAGGATCATTGCGACCCCTCCTTCCCCGGTAGCATGAATATCAAACGGCGTAATAGCTCGTCTGATATGATCTGTGGTTCCCCTACCAGGAATGAAGCCGTGCTGCCAAGGGGAGACCAGGGACCCAACGATCCGTCCTAGGCGGGTTGCCAAGATCTTAGCATATAATTTATTATCAGCATTTATTAAGGATATGGGTCTGTATGAGCCCGGATTTTCCGTGGGCTTACCTTTTTTATGAAACACCACTATATTGGTGTTCATCCATGACTCGGGGATTAAACCTGTATTTATAACCCCATTAAAAAGGTCTAGCAAAAGTATTGATGTTTCTTCAAAAAAGCTTTTGTAAAGCTCGATTGGTAGACCATCGGGGCCTGCGGCCTTCCCTGCTGCTAGATCTTGTAAGGCATCTGAAAGTTCATCCATAGTGATAGGTTGTTCTAGCTTTTCTCTATCGTTATGGGCCAATTTAATCCCTGATCCTGTCCACTCAGCCAATGGCTCCACTCTCACCATATCTTCCTGATACAGTATTTGATAATATCTTTTGAAGACATCTATAATATCCTTTGGCTGCTCATAAATCCTGCCGTGCTCTGCTATGCGTGGGATAATATTTTTTGACGTTACTTGTCTAATACGTAGTGCCAAGGCTCTCCCAGCTTGCTCCCCCGTCTCATAAATTTTCCTTCTCTGTGTTTGGTATTCAGCAGCAGCTTTTTCTGCTAATTGCTTTTGTATCTCAGCTTTGATAGTACTCACTTTTTCTAAACTTGTAATGTCCGACCTTCTATCCAATATATCTTTCCTATGCTGTTCCTCCGCTGCTGTTAATTTATTCATTAATTGCTCTCTTTCTAAGTTAAGTCATTTCCAGTTACGAGAGGTGTAGCTACTGGTTTCTCCCCTTAAGGCAGCTTTATAACAGTCCCAAACAGAGTTTCGCGATGCACTATATCTGTTAGCATCAAAAAACGCCTGTGACCAATTCTTCATATATGCTATATATGTACTATCAGTTAAAAGCTTCTTATCAAAAGTCCATGGCCTCAATGATTTAACTGGTCTATTAAAAGCTATTGTTAGTAATAGTGGATTATGGTCTGAGATTATCTTGGGTAATTTGTAGATTTTTACTGAGCTAATCTCAGTGGCGGTAATCATAAAATAGTCTAGCTTGGAGTATTTCTTAAAGGGGTGGGAAAAATATTTAAAACCTGAATTCCCTGGTTCTATGCTACCCCAAACATCCCTTAAACCATGTGAATCCATCATTGAGCGTACTGCGCAATACACCCGGGGTTTACGCCCGGTGTAGCCTATTCCGCCTTTGAAATCTGCAGAGATATTAAAGTCCCCGCAAACCACTATAGGTGCTGGCCAGGTTGCTAATTCTTTTTCAATATGAATAAAGATATCGGGGTCGTCGCTGTTGGCCCCATATATGCTGCAGATAGTGATACCAACATTCATTTCACATATTGCCCAGCGCCCCATGGTGTCAGCCTTGACTCGTTTAGCTCCCCCCAAACCGATCCTACCAATGATAGCAACACCCCTAATGGTAGAAGTTTGGGAGGAGCAGGATAAAGTCTCAAATCCCTTGATATTTAACCAATGCCTTTTCCCCCATGGCAGATGGGTCTCCTGGATACATATAATATCTGCATGAGTAAATTTAACGAATTCCTCTAATCTTCCTCTTTTTTTCCAATCATTTAGGCCCCCTATATTCATAGAACAAATCTTAAGTTTTGCCATTCTTTTGTTTTAAATCCTTCCTTCGTCGATCTCCCAGTCGGTATAATAAAAGAAAACGTTTGACTACATACCTTCTTACATCTTTAAATCTTAATCTAATTATATTTACAATAGTAACATGAGTTCTCTTTTTTTGATTTACACCCCCCCCAGCACCTTCCCGTCCCTCCCTCTTCAGCCCCGTCTCCCACCCTGTCCCTCCCACCCCCCTGAACCACCCATTGAGACATCCTAGGTCCAGCCGGATCTAGGTATGGGCGTCTGTGTGGTCCGTGCACCACGATCGCCTCCAGAGCCACCGCGCCCGCCATTGGAGTATAGAGAAAGAAAGAGAAAAAAAAAAAAAGGGAAAGAAAAGTAAGAATTTTAAGTCTATATCCAGATAGTGCTTAACCTTTAAGTCTCAGTCAATTAGCTAACCCCCCTTAATGTTGTTGATTAACTTTCCTTTCAGAATCCAAAATTTCTTGCAGATAAACTTCCGCTTGAATTTCGCTGTTGAAAAAGCGCATAGTACCTTTAAAAATTACTTTCAAACGAGAAGGGTTTTGTAGGAACACAGTAGCCCCAGCTTTTTCAAAAGGGGTGAAGAGCTGTCGCATTCTCCATCTTCGTTCAACTGTTAGATGTGCATAATCTGGTCTTACAAAGAAGGAGAATCCATTATATTCCCGTTTGCTGGTGGGCCGTGCTAAATCGTATATGGCTTCCCGTAGCAAAAAATTACCGAAATACACTAACATTGCCCTTGGGTATGTGGTGGGATTCTTGGCTTGTTTGCGTTGTGCTAGGGGGAAGCGATGAACCCGTTGGATTTCTTTATCCAAATCCCAGGATTTTAATTCAGGGAAAGTTTTTTTCAAAAGAGAGCTAATATATCCCCTGGGATCATTTCTCTCGACGGCTTCCGGGATACCAAGGAACCGGAGGTTGTTTATTCTTGAACGATTCTCCTGGTCTTCGAGCTTAAACATTAGGTCACGAATAACCCCTTCTTGAGATTTTTCTTTCTTTTGTAGGCAAGCAACATCGTTCTCTAAATACTCGGTACGGGTTTCTAGAGATCCCATCCTTTCCGATATTTCGGTGCAGGTACTGCCAATTTTGTTGACCGCTCCTTCTAGCTTCTGAATGGCAGCGTGATTCCTCTCACTGTCTTTCTTTATATCCTTATGAAAGTCTCTAATAGTCGTCAAAATATCTTTTAAGGAAGGTTCAGCCAATTTCTCTTTCCTAGTAGCCGAGCCATGTTGTTGCTGATAATTGCAGCTATTAGATTCTTCTCCACTGTGCTGAGCTGGTGTAGCTTCATCATCATAATTGGATTTATTCCTGTTTTTAGTAATTTGCCGAGTCAGACTTCCTTGCTCTGAACTTTCTTCAAGATTTGACTTATTGTGTCGTAGATTTCGTGTTCGCCTTTTCTAAAAAAAATTCCCGCGTGGGGTGTTAGATTGATCTGGAGCGGTAGATTTCTTGATGTCTACAGAATCTATGCCTTCAGGTGCTGGATCTCGAGCTGGATTGATATTATCATCGCTAGTCTCACTAGTTGTAGATAGACCAGTCTCATATATTTCTGCTTCCGAGCCCTCAGATTGATTTTCCGCTTCAGATTGTCTCAGTTTCTTGGTGAGCGGATTCTGTATGGGGCTGGGGGTATCGATATTACCAGGTTGCTTTATAAGAGACTTTGTAGATGTTTCCAAGTTTAGTTCCGGATATAACATTTTATACTCAACATTCTTAGATAGTTCAGCCGATATTGGATGATCTGAAGCTTTTTTCACCCCTTCCTTGACTATCGGACTAAAAATACTAAATATATTAGACTGTGGTGTATTAGTTTGGTGAGTAGCGGTAGCTTTGGCATTAGCTTTGAGATTCTTGATAGTTTGTAGCCGCTTGGCTTTTTTTGCCATCAATTCTGCGTCATCTGTTGGTACGGTAGAATCATCCTCCTCTTTATCTCTACATTGGATTTTCTCTTTTTCAGCAGAGTAATTTTTATTTTTTTCCATGGTTTTTTGATTTTCGATTTCGAATTCTTTACTACTGCTTTCATTTTTATCGCTGTCTTTATCTGGGTCTCTTTCTTTTTCTTCATCTGGGATTTTACGTTTGGGTTTATTTTTGTCTTTATCTCTCTCTCTCCCCTTCCCTTCGTCTCGTAATTTGCTTTTAGTTTCCTTCGCCTTGGCCCCCCGAGTTTCTGGTCCCTTTGTCTCTAATCGTTTATCAACGTTTTTTTCCTTCAATTTTAAAGCGTCAGCTGTATTATCGATTTCAGTTGGGGGTATGTAGGCATCTCCCTCTGTGCTTCTAGAAAATAACATTGGGTTGCTTGAGTCCGTTAACAGATCCTGCTTATTCTCTTTTTTTTTTTCCAGATTTCCCAGATTAATTTCACAGTGCTTTATTGGCTCCTGCAGTGCTGACGGCGAATCTAGCGCTCCATCCCCAGCAGAAGCCCCATGGACCCGCTCTTCCATAGCGGTCCTTTTACTGAATATATTGCTGGGACCTTGAACTGGAATACAAAGCAATTGTAATTGCAATTGCAATTGGGTGCCAAGTGAAAAGGCTATGGTGGGCACTTCTCCTTGCACCTTAATCTTTATCACTTGCTGTGCTTTCTGTACGGCTCGAGCACCTTTAGAGAATCTTTTTGACAACTTCACTTGAACCGGAGACAATGATCTTGGTGATAACTTGCACTTACTCATGTATATGTAGTCTGTCGCATTTGTGAAGTGAAGAAATTCAAGTATGGTTTGAATAGTTGCTTTCAACGATTGTTGCCTGATCGGGCCAGAGATAAGCTGCGTTTGTATGTTTGAGATTCGAGTTTCCAATAACAATCTCCGTTTTGACTGCTGCTTTAGCTGCCCCCCCCCAAATTTTTTTTTTGCTCTTTTCTGACCCGCCTCTCATTGCAAGCAGCTAGGAGAGTTTTAGATTCCTTTTAGCCTCTTCAACTACAATATTAATTTATCAAGCTATAGGACCACCCACTCTCCTCATCGCGATGCAGCTCTGCCCATATCGAAGTAACTAAACTGCTCCGTTCAGCTTTAGTTCAGTGATTATTCAGTGATTATTCAATGACTGTCAATCGTAGTATGAGGTGCAGACTTATTCCCCATTATTCCCCATTATTCTTATCCATTTGCAAATTTTATTTGAGCAGAGAGCTGTAGAGCCTTGAACAAAGCTGAGTAGACTTGCTTACTAGAGAGCACAAGGTTTACTTTCTTGATTAAGTAAACTCCAGATTCCGACAGTCCGATAATGAAGGCTTCCCTCGCCCACCCCCGCTCAGGTAGGCACATCAAACATAAGCAAACAGAAGCAAAGAATGGCCGTTTTGACCAATTAGGGGCATACTGAGCAGTTCGATAGCTTGTGGATAGCTTGTGAATAGCTTGTGGATTTCCCGTGAATAAACAAACAGCCTGTGTCAGCACTCGTGGGATTTTCCTTCTTAGGTCAGTTACTAAGGTGGAGGCACTAGCTTCCAACTATTATGAAGCTCCAACAAATATAGGAAGTATGTATTCCTTATGGCCTCACCTCCCGTCTTTTCTGTTTTTTCTCTTTTTTTCCTGCTCCTGGCCCTCGTCTCTAGAGCAGCACACTTAGCATCGACATCTCACCGGAAGAAACTGATTGCGAGTTTACGGAAATACGGAAGGCTGTTGGGTCGGAGAACGCAGATCGCCGGTCGCAGGAGGGGTCCATCACCAATGCAGCAATGCTCCGATGCTCCGATGCTCGAATACAGCAACCAGTGAAAGCCAGGTACGTAGAGCAAAGATTTGCAGCCGAATAGCCGTTGCCATTGCCGTTGCTGCTGCGCGGATTTTCACCCTCTCATCCCTCTAGCTGCAGCCGACGCTTCACCAGCTTCGCTGCAGCACCACATCGCCACAACATCACCGCAACATCACCGCAACCACAACCGCAACATCGGCGTGCTGTTGCGATACTCCTGATACTCCTGATGCTGCGGGGCCTTAGGCAGGGCCTTAGTCACTAACCGGTACTCCAGTACTCGATACTCCAAAAGCGGGATGCAGAGGTCTGTGGAGGCGATGTAACGGCGTCCTCTCACTCAGGCGCCATCTTGCCTCTAAGAGTATTTTAAAGGTTTTCTATAACGCTGGCTAGACCCAGGGGTATCAGAGTGCTGTACAGGAATGTGAGGAGGTACAGTATTCAAAACATTTGATCAAAAATGTTGCAATAAGAACCAATATAACAAAGAAAGCAGATAAATACAAATGCTATTTACAAAGAAACTACATTAAGCTAACGTGGGTAGTGAGAACGTAGGCTGGGGTGGGTGGGTGAGGGTGAAAGAAAATAGATAAGGAAGGGGACAAAGAGAGAAGGAGTTAGGGGAGTAGTTAATCAATGGGATGCCGTGCATAGGGCTAGATGTCATATGTAAATATAGAGAACAGGGAGGGAGATTGGGGGAAAGAGTAGCGTGAGGGAGGGGCGTTTGGAGGGAGAAAGTGGAGGGGATAGAATTGGAGGGTAATAGAAGGGAGCCTGATGGGGGCGCAGAGCGTGAGCACAGTGTCAGAGGGAGATATTATGGACCCCAGTATTTGTTGAGGAGGAACAATTTGAGTTCTTTCTTTAAGTTGAAGTAGGAGGGGTTACAGCGTAGGTCTTTAGGCATGGAGTTCTAGATGGAGGGGGCGTTACCGGAGAAGGAGCGAACTTGTGTGCATTTCTTCTTTAACAGGGGCGATAAGAATGAGGGCGTTGGTGTTCCTTGTCGGTCGGGCACAGCCTGCTTTGTGGAGTTTGTCTGAGATCCTCTTTCTAATGAGGGGTTCTTCAAAGGGATACTTCAAATGCAAAGCACCCGGGTTCAGAGACAGTGGTTGTTTAAGACAGAGGGCCTTATTATGAGTACGACTGTCCTGGGACCTCTGTATTCATGGTGGCGGTCTGACCTGCCACTACCCCGACGGACAGATCGCCATAATATGAGGGTGGTGGTGGGACCACCAGCAGCCTGACAGAGGACCACAGCCACCGCCAGGATCCTGGATCCCAACGTTGCAGCGGTGGGGCAGAAAGTGGTCTGCCACGGCGTTGTTGGTTCCTGCACCGCTGTGCAGATTACAACCTGCCTTTCCTCCAAGCATTTTATGGCGGTAATCCCATCATAAAATGCTTGGTAGAAAGGCATATAAAGGGGCCCAGACCAGGGCCCCTGCCGAATCTCCCCATGAGGGTTCGTGGGGGGGCCCGTGATGTGCCCCCACTAAAAGTGCATGGTCATGGTGCATGCCACACCATGCACAGATGATCTGGAAGCACTGTCACAGTGGTGGTATGCTTGTAAGGCTCTCCTAAGGGCCAAACATACGGCCGCCATGACACCACCGCCACCACAACACCAGCCCTGGATTACAGTCGCAATCCGGCATGCGATATATCGTGGGCTTGTCGGTCATCCTGGGAACGCTACGTCGGCGTTGCGATGGGTAGTCCGACAAACTCGTAATCAGGAGAGAACAAGGAAACACCTGCCTAGATGATATAGTCATAGGCCTAATACATAGGTCCCTTGATATTAAATCACTAACTGGAGCTGAGCCCAATTGATATTCAAGCCAAAAGATCACAACCTTGGGTAACAAAAGAACATATTTCTTTTTATTAACATAATTTTACAAAAATTTTTTTTTTACGAACCAAGACAATACATGATAACATAAAAAAGGACATAAACAATATTTTTCAGTGTCCCACACATCACTACATTCATACAAATATACATTCATTCCAACAACAACCACAATATCCAACATCGGTCATGATGATAGAGCTAAAGTAACAACAAAAGAGGAAGGGTAATAACACGACTGATCCCCTCGAGGGAAATTGTGTAAACCAACGAAGTCAGTGTAATCTCAAGAATGCACTCACCATCCGTAGAAGCACTGGTCTCCAAGGTCAGAGCCTACCCAATCAATTACAGGGAGGAAAACAGACCTGCGGAGGTAATACAGATTTTGTATGAAAAGCCCTCACTCACCAACCTGGTTGGTGACATGCTTCATCATCGGGCCCCACCGGGCATGGCCGAGTGCCATCCCAGTGTGCTGCAACGCCAGGTTACTGCGGAGCGGGATTGTGTGTGGTGAAAGTGAATTTAAAATTCCCAATTGAGTCAAAAAAGTATTTTATTCGTTTTGCTAATTGGAAAATTAAAACATAATAAAAGGAGTGATGGTCAAAAAAATAACAGACCGGGTTCACTCCGTGGCGGTCAACATGTTTCTGCCTTTATGTGTAGTTTACAGGCTTTCTTCAGGACCAGAGTGGAAGTGTGGGTGCCCCGGTGGTGTGAACGCCCTAAGGTTCACCCTCCCGTGGGCTGCTGTGTGAAAAATAATATGAAACACAGGGAAAAATCCGCCAAAAACTATAATGGTGGAGAGAAACGAGTTTACTCTATAATGAGAAGGAGACATACATACACAAGACAAAACACAAAAGAATCGTAAATGTGCGTAGTCAAAACATTAGAAAGCGCCATAATATAGGCTAAAACAAAGTGCGTGGATGGGGACAGTGCCAGTAGTCCGTACCTTCGGTGCATCAACAATGTGCTAGCAGTGCACCTAGAATTAGCCAGGTACTGGTGTCAGGGAAGTGAAGAACTTCACCTGAATAGCGTGACTAGCAATATATCACGAAATCAACGTGGAGTCCTAATGCTACGTGTGAGACTAAAAACTTAGCAAGGTTCATTGAAACAATGAACGCGGCCTGTGAAGCATTCCTGGTAGGTAGAAATGCCGAGGGGAATAGAGAGGTTCTTACTGTGAGGCTAGACTGTTCGTCGCCTCAGGGATCCCGGGGGAGAGGTGCGAGCAAGTATGGCACACCCTGGAGGAGACAAAGAAGAAAAAGCGGCCACGAACGGCTGAATAGTGAAAACACAAGCCGAGCAGTACTGTGAGCCTTACCCAAAGGAAAAAGGAGCCAGAAGGTACACTTACGCCCTCGCTGCTCGGCACCCGTTAGGAACCTACACCGCCTCAAGCCACCGGGTCCGGGGAGAGAAGAGACCTGGTGCGAGGCTCCTAAAAACAAGAGTGCGAAAAGAAAGCCCGTCGGTAATTGGGCAGCACCTCACATACTGAGGTCCGATTGGATGAGCCCCGGCCAATCGGCCGCCTAGAGGCAAAGGCTCGACAATTTATTAAAGGGACGAGACCTCCCATGCTGTGTACTGATGGGTTGAAACACAGCCAATAGAATGCCAGGAATGAAAGGAGGCTCGTCCGTAGTTTGAAAAAAGAGACAGCTTGAAAAAGGAAACTTTATGCGATGCAAAGCGGGGACGCATGAGCACGCTTGTCATAACGAAAACGTGTGTCAGATTGAATCACTAGTTGCAAATAAGAGGGGGTTTATTACAACGCGCGTCCACAAGAAAAAACAGAGGAGCATGCCAGTGATGAGCACGCTTGACACAACGAAAACGTGTGTCAGATTGAAATACTAGTTGCAGATAAGAGGGGGTTTATTTCAACGCACGTCCACAAGATCAAACAAAGGAGCATGCCAGTGATAAGCTGGGAAGCGGTATATTAAGGGGACACTGCATGTCATGTGCCCCAGTGTAGTAGGTGAATGTTGATAGCGTAATGGGGTACAGCGCCAGGGGTCAGAACAGGACTCGGTGAAGTCACACAAGGTGACCCAGCTCAGTAGAAGTAGCGGTCACTGTAGACCAATGGTACAATGAAAGTAGCTGCAAAAATAAGTGCATACTTAGAGTATGTTGACCCAGGGTATATTGTCATTAAGACCCACGAGGTTAGTACCCAGACGGTGCACCCATCTTTGTTCCTTCTCGAAAAGGACTTTTTGAGTGTTTCTACATGCAGTGACTTCCTCAATTACTGTCCAGTGCAGGTCATTGGTGGTGTGGTTAGCAGAGAGGAAATGTTCACTGAGTTTAGTAGTGATTTTTTTGCACCTAATGTTGCTCCGATGTTCACATATGCGGAGTTTCACTTTCCTGGTGGTCATCCCTACGTAGCGCAGGCCACAGGGACAAGTGATAAGGTAGACAACATTAGGTGTGTTGCAGTTGGTGTGGCTATTTTGGGTCCAAATCTTGCCTGGTTCAAGTTGAAGACTGGTAGTGTGAGAAGTCAGATGGCATATACTGCAATCCGAGCAAGGGAAATGGCCCGTAACCTTGGGAAAACCCCATGCTTCTGTGATGGATCTTTGAGAGGTGTTAGGTCTGGTAATGGGACGCGTCTGTACTAGGCTATTACGTAGGCTTTGAGCCCGTTTGAAGGAGAACAGAGGTTTTTCCCATCTCCGTTTGTTGCTGTTGATGATGCGCCAATGTTTCATGACGACTTTTTTCATGGCATTGGACATGGAACTGTAAGTGGTGACGCATGTCAGTGGTATAGATGTGACGTCTTTGACAGAGTCCTCCAGAAGGGCTTCTCTGGGTTGGTTTCTGGCCCGTTTGTAACTTTTAGTAAGGAGGGGTAGAGGGTACCCTCTGGCTGTCATTTTCGAAGTTAGATCACTAGATTGTGCCTTAAAGTCTCCCAGAGCGGTACAATTCCGTCGTAAGCGGAGGAATTGCCCGTAAGGCAGATTCTCCCGCAGTGCACGAGGGTGGAAGCTTGTAAATTCTAGGAGATTATTTCTAGAAGTAGGCTTGTAATGTGTCTTGGTATGTAAAGAGCCATGTTTGTTAGTGATCAAGACATCCAGGAATACGACTTCATGAGAGTCATAAGTATGGGTGAATCTCAGATTCGGATCCAAGGTGTTGATCCACTGGAGGAATGCTTCAAGGGCGTTGGTATCACCGTGCCATATGAGGAGCACGTCATCAATATAACGTCTCCATAGGCCTATGGAGAGAAGATGAGGATTGGTGTCAGGAAGAATGTACTTCTGTTCGAAATCGTACACGTATAGACCTGCTACACTTGGAGCAAAGGTACTCCCCATGGAAGTACCCGTGGATTGCAGATAGAGTTGTCCCTGGTACTCAAAAAAGTTCCTTTTCAGTGCCAGAGTTGCACATTGGATAATGAAGTTCTTCGAGGTCCTATACTCCCAGGGATGGGAATTGAGAGATTCACCCAGGACCCGGATGGTCTCGTCCTGGGGGATACTGGTGTATAAGCTCTCAATATCCAACGTGACCAGGATAGTATTCTCAGAGCAATGAATACCATTCAGTAGTTTGAGCAGGTCCTTGGTATCTTTAAGATACGTCGATGATTGTTGGACCAGAGGTTTGAGAAAATGGTCACAGAACCGAGATAATGGTTCCAGGAGGGAGCCAATCCCTGACACGATGGGGCGCCCAGGGGGAGGGAGTCTCCCCTTGTGAATTTTGGGGAGTGTATAGAAATATGGTATGGTCCCTTGGCTCTCGGTAAGGAAACGTGCTTCCGGTCTGGTGATGGTGCCTTCAGTTAGTGCTTCCTCGACTATCCTCTCGATCTGGATCTTAAGATCGTTAGAGGGGTCATTGGGAAGAGGTGTATAGTTCTTACGGTCACTAAGGAGTCTACGGCACTCAAGGTCGTAATCCACAGTATTCAATAGGACCACGGCTCCGCCCTTGTCTGCCGGTTTGATTGTGAGATTCGGGTCCTGTCGTAACGAATTGATGGCTCTGAATTCATCAGCTTTGAGGTTTTTGAAAACGGAAGGGGGATCCATATTTTCAATTTCAGAAAAAACAGCTCGTTCAAAAGTCACGATCTCAACTGGTATAGTGTGTGGGGGGGGTGTGAACGTTGACTTAGGTCGTAGAGGTGTATCACCTACATCAGAGTCTGCTACCTCTGAAGAATGTTCCTCAAAGAAGGCTTTCAGTTTCAGTTTTCTGAAGAAAGCTGAGAGTTCACAGTGGAGACGGAATTTGTCAGGGCGAGCTGACGGAACAAATCCCAGTCCTTTTTCCAGTATTGTTGTTTCCTGGGTAGTTAGCCTCTTGTCAGATAGGTTGACAATTAGGCTGTCGAGGTGCTCGGGCCTGCTCGGAGAGGGCCCAACCAAAGGGTCCATTGGATACAAGACGACCCGGTGGGCAACCACACCCGGAGCAAACAATTACAGGATCAAGCAATCGCAGGCCCGAGCACCTCGACAGCCTAATTGTCAACCTATCTGACAAGAGGCTAACTACCCAGGAAACAACAATACTGGAAAAAGGACTGGGATTTGTTCCGTCAGCTCGCCCTGACAAATTCCGTCTCCACTGTGAACTCTCGGCTTTCTTCAGAAAACTGAAACTGAAAGCCTTCTTTGAGGAACATTCTTCAGAGGTAGCAGACTCTGATGTAGGTGATACACCTCTACGACCTAAGTCAACGTTCACACCCCCCCCCACACACTATACCAGTTGAGATCGTGACTTTTGAACGAGCTGTTTTTTCTGAAATTGAAAATATGGATCCCCCTTCCGTTTTCAAAAACCTCAAAGCTGATGAATTCAGAGCCATCAATTCGTTACGACAGGACCCGAATCTCACAATCAAACCGGCAGACAAGGGCGGAGCCGTGGTCCTATTGAATACTGTGGATTACGACCTTGAGTGCCGTAGACTCCTTAGTGACCGTAAGAACTATACACCTCTTCCCAATGACCCCTCTAACGATCTTAAGATCCAGATCGAGAGGATAGTCGAGGAAGCACTAACTGAAGGCACCATCACCAGACCGGCAGCACGTTTCCTTACCGAGAGCCAAGGGACCATACCATATTTCTATACACTCCCCAAAATTCACAAGGGGAGACTCCCTCCCCCTGGGCGCCCCATCGTGTCAGGGATTGGCTCCCTCCTGGAACCATTATCTCGGTTCTGTGACCATTTTCTCAAACCTCTGGTCCAACAATCATCAACGTATCTTAAAGATACCAAGGACCTGCTCAAACTACTGAATGGTATTCATTGCTCTGAGAATACTATCCTGGTCACGTTGGATATTGAGAGCTTATACACCAGTATCCCCCAGGACGAGACCATCCGGGTCCTGGGTGAATCTCTCAATTCCCATCCCTGGGAGTATAGGACCTCGAAGAACTTCATTATCCAATGTGCAACTCTGGCACTGAAAAGGAACTTTTTTGAGTACCAGGGACAACTCTATCTGCAATCCACGGGTACTTCCATGGGGAGTACCTTTGCTCCAAGTGTAGCAGGTCTATACGTGTACGATTTCGAACAGAAGTACATTCTTCCTGACACCAATCCTCATCTTCTCTCCATAGGCCTATGGAGACGTTATATTGATGACGTGCTCCTCATATGGCACGGTGATACCAACGCCCTTGAAGCATTCCTCCAGTGGATCAACACCTTGGATCCGAATCTGAGATTCACCCATACTTATGACTCTCATGAAGTCGTATTCCTGGATGTCTTGATCACTAACAAACATGGCTCTTTACATACCAAGACACATTACAAGCCTACTTCTAGAAATAATCTCCTAGAATTTACAAGCTTCCACCCTCGTGCACTGCGGGAGAATCTGCCTTACGGGCAATTCCTCCGCTTACGACGGAATTGTACCGCTCTGGGAGACTTTAAGGCACAATCTAGTGATCTAACTTCGAAAATGACAGCCAGAGGGTACCCTCTACCCCTCCTTACTAAAAGTTACAAACGGGCCAGAAACCAACCCAGAGAAGCCCTTCTAGAGGACTCTGTCAAAGACGTCACATCTATACCACTGACATGCGTCACCACTTACAGTTCCATGTCCAATGCCATGAAAAAAGTCGTCATGAAACATTGGCGCATCATCAACAGCAACAAACGGAGATGGGAAAAACCTCTGTTCTCCTTCAAACGGGCTCAAAGCCTACGTAATAGCCTAGTACAGACGCGTCCCATTACCAGACCTAACACCTCTCAAAGATCCATCACAGAAGCATGGGGTTTTCCCAAGGTTACGGGCCATTTCCCTTGCTCGGATTGCAGTATATGCCATCTGACTTCTCACACTACCAGTCTTCAACTTGAACCAGGCAAGATTTGGACCCAAAATAGCCACACCAACTGCAACACACCTAATGTTGTCTACCTTATCACTTGTCCCTGTGGCCTGCGCTACGTAGGGATGACCACCAGGAAAGTGAAACTCCGCATATGTGAACATCGGAGCAACATTAGGTGCAAAAAAATCACTACTAAACTCAGTGAACATTTCCTCTCTGCTAACCACACCACCAATGACCTGCACTGGACAGTAATTGAGGAAGTCACTGCATGTAGAAACACTCAAAAAGTCCTTTTCGAGAAGGAACAAAGATGGGTGCACCGTCTGGGTACTAACCTCGTGGGTCTTAATGACAATATACCCTGGGTCAACATACTCTAAGTATGCACTTATTTTTGCAGCTACTTTCATTGTACCATTGGTCTACAGTGACCGCTACTTCTACTGAGCTGGGTCACCTTGTGTGACTTCACCGAGTCCTGTTCTGACCCCTGGCGCTGTACCCCATTACGCTATCAACATTCACCTACTACACTGGGGCACATGACATGCAGTGTCCCCTTAATATACCGCTTCCCAGCTTATCACTGGCATGCTCCTTTGTTTGATCTTGTGGACGTGCGTTGAAATAAACCCCCTCTTATCTGCAACTAGTATTTCAATCTGACACACGTTTTCGTTGTGTCAAGCGTGCTCATCACTGGCATGCTCCTCTGTTTTTTCTTGTGGACGCGCGTTGTAATAAACCCCCTCTTATTTGCAACTAGTGATTCAATCTGACACACGTTTTCGTTATGACAAGCGTGCTCATGCGTCCCCGCTTTGCATCGCATAAAGTTTCCTTTTTCAAGCTGTCTCTTTTTTCAAACTACGGACGAGCCTCCTTTCATTCCTGGCATTCTATTGGCTGTGTTTCAACCCATCAGTACACAGCATGGGAGGTCTCGTCCCTTTAATAAATTGTCGAGCCTTTGCCTCTAGGCGGCCGATTGGCCGGGGCTCATCCAATCGGACCTCAGTATGTGAGGTGCTGCCCAATTACCGACGGGCTTTCTTTTCGCACTCTTGTTTTTAGGAGCCTCGCACCAGGTCTCTTCTCTCCCCGGACCCGGTGGCTTGAGGCGGTGTAGGTTCCTAACGGGTGCCGAGCAGCGAGGGCGTAAGTGTACCTTCTGGCTCCTTTTTCCTTTGGGTAAGGCTCACAGTACTGCTCGGCTTGTGTTTTCACTATTCAGCCGTTAGTGGCCGCTTTTTCTTCTTTGTCTCCTCCAGGGTGTGCCATACTTGCTCGCACCTCTCCCCCGGGATCCCTGAGGCGACGAACAGTCTAGCCTCACAGTAAGAACCTCTCTATTCCCCTCGGCATTTCTACCTACCAGGAATGCTTCACAGGCCGCGTTCATTGTTTCAATGAACCTTGCTAAGTTTTTAGTCTCACACGTAGCATTAGGACTCCACGTTGATTTCGTGATATATTGCTAGTCACGCTATTCAGGTGAAGTTCTTCACTTCCCTGACACCAGTACCTGGCTAATTCTAGGTGCACTGCTAGCACATTGTTGATGCACCGAAGGTACGGACTACTGGCACTGTCCCCATCCACGCACTTTGTTTTAGCCTATATTATGGCGCTTTCTAATGTTTTGACTACGCACATTTACGATTCTTTTGTGTTTTGTCTTGTGTATGTATGTCTCCTTCTCATTATAGAGTAAACTCGTTTCTCTCCACCATTATAGTTTTTGGCGGATTTTTCCCTGTGTTTCATATTATTTTTCACACAGCAGCCCACGGGAGGGTGAACATTAGGGCGTTCACACCACCGGGGCACCCACACTTCCACTCTGGTCCTGAAGAAAGCCTGTAAACTACACATAAAGGCAGAAACATGTTGACCGCCACGGAGTGAACCCGGTCTGTTATTTTTTTGACCATCACTCCTTTTATTATGTTTTAATTTTCCAATTAGCAAAACGAATAAAATACTTTTTTGACTCAATTGGGAATTTTAAATTCACTTTCACCACACACAATCCCGCTCCGCAGTAACCTGGCGTTGCAGCACACTGGGATGGCACTCGGCCATGCCCGGTGGGGCCCGATGATGAAGCATGTCACCAACCAGGTTGGTGAGTGAGGGCTTTTCATACAAAATCTGTATTACCTCCGCAGGTCTGTTTTCCTCCCTGTAATTGATTGGGTAGGCTCTGACCTTGGAGACCAGTGCTTCTACGGATGGTGAGTGCATTCTTGAGATTACACTGACTTCGTTGGTTTACACATGATGATAGAGCTGCCAAATGATGTTAAATGGAAGGTTTGTCCATGCGTCATCCTGCTGGAAAATAGGAGTAACATGGAAGAAGATACGCAGAAGATTCAAACGCCTAGTGATGTTTTTGGACACTGAAAAATATTGTTTGTGTCCTTTTTTATGTTATCATGTATTGTCTTTGTTCGTAAAAAATATTTTTTGTAAAATTATGTTAATAAAAAGAAATATGTTCTTTTGTTAACCAAGGTTGTGATCTTTTGGCTTGAAGATCAATTGGGCTCAGCTCCAGTTAGTGATTTAATATCAAGGGACCTATGTATTAGGCCTATGACTATATAATCTAGGCAGGTGTTTCCTTGTCCTCTTTTGACTTACTCTCCCCTGTTCTACCTGCCTTGTATTGCCTCCAGGGTTCCCCCTTTCATAATTGGTTAAACTCGTAATCAGGCCCAGAGCCTACAAATGAGCTGTCCACACGTTTGTTTTAGGTTAAACAAATGCCACTTTTAGCTTCAACTGTATTTGTCATGAGGCAGTCATTATCAGAAAGAGGACTTGGGGAAAGGTGCACTGAGTATGTACTATTTTTATTGGACTGTACAAGGTAGTGCTAAAGAACTGTAGAAAATTTCAATTCCACAAAAATTATGCAATAATTGTTCTATGAACGTTTCAACACGTTAGCTATAAGAGAAAGAAAATGCTTGGAAGCAACCATAGTTAATAATTTGATATGGTTTCTTTTAAAAGGATCAAGTAAAAAGGTCCAGAACGTTGTATTTTCTAACTACAGGAATCTTTGCAGACATAATTAGAGGTATAATACAAATCCTTATACATGTATCAGTGTTCCTTTTACGTTATGCCCGATTTATCATTGCTCATTGCACGTTCTTGGCCAAAGATTACGCACACCAACATATCTTTAGCTCTCACTAAATTTACTCCACCTTTCTCAGCTGATATCTCTTCTGCCTTAATGAATAAATTATTATAGCCCTTTATTTCATTGTATCACTAAATTCAATCAAACCTTACAGAACACACCCCGGGTACAATTATGAACTACAGGCTGTTAAACACATTTGTAAGAGCTTGGAATGCATTTGGAAGGTAATTTATAACATCAAAGATAAAACAATCCATCGCCATGATATCAATAAGTATGAACAACCTATTACATCCACCTGTGGATTATTTTAAGCTATGGTGTTTCCAATTGATACAAAACTCCTAAATCTATCAGCCTCAGGTAATAATATTCTCCCATTCCATAAATGATGTTTTAACCTGTCTGACTTCTTCTTAGAAAACATTTCTAAAATCTGCCTCAGTTTCCTAACTACCCTTTTACCAATCTTTCTTTTGTTTTCTTGTCCTGTACCGCCTCCGTGCCAGGCTCTTGAATTTGCGCCATTATCTACTGATGACCACCAGAACAGCAGAATCGTCACAGGATTTTTGTCCCCCTAGTATCTTATCCCTTGCAAAAGAGCTGACTACTCCAGTCTTGGTCCACAGCGGGTTGTATAAATGTACTATTGTTGACTCCATATCTATTTACCTTGAAGATTATCATCAAGGCGCATGTGTGTGGAGTTAGGAAAATCTGTCCGTTCTTACCTTTCAGTACTTTGTCCCTCAGTACTGTGTCGACTATATTAGTGTCCCATGACATCCTGAACTCAACATTCGGGAGTCATATCTTCTGCCACATGCACTTATTTCCTCTCATCTTGCCAGCCTACATTGGTTGTCCATTCACAGATCATTTTCAAAGCCCTCTGTTGAAAATACTCGTCATTATACCTCAAGAAATATTTTCACTCAATATCGTCCCTCCTATCTACTTGGTTCAGCCTCCAGCAGTAAAGTCACCATCCCACGGGATTATAGGATGCAGCTGCTAAATATTGGAATTTTCTTGATGTCAACAGCAATAGCTCTCCTATTCTCATATTTTTTCCATAAAAGCTACAATGTGTCTATTGAAGGACTTCTCATCTTCCTCTCAGGTTGTCTCTACTAGTGCCAGGAAGCCTTCATCAGTTACGCTTTATATTACTATTTCATCATCATCATTGTCTTGGTGTTTGAGAACGAAGACGTTGGCAACAACTTGAGCAAGCTCATCCCCGAGGTGCAGCAGGCAGCAGTATTGTAAAACTAAGTCAAGGTGTGAAGTGTATGTATGTGGTAGCACCACGTCTTCATTCTTTGCATGGTGCAGAGACAAAATATCGAAGTAAAAATATAGTTTTGCACAAATATTGAGGTACAAAAATCATGAGTCAGAAATATCGACACAAAAAATATTGTTGTCAAGAATATCGATTTTAGGTAAGTAATGTTGATTTAAAAAATATTGAATGTTACATATCGTTTATAAAAATATAGGGGCTCATTATGATGGTGGAAGGGCCACCACCGCCGGGCCAGCGGTGGCGGTCCTTCCGCCATCATGAAGCTCATTACCTACCACCAAATTAGGAAGGCGGTGGGTATCGCGGCAGACGCAAACGTCCGTCTGTCGCTTTTCCACCAGAGGCAATCGCACTGATTGCCTGGCAGACGGTGCAGGACCCCTGAAATGGTGGCTGTGCCTAGCAGGCACAGTCCACCAGATCAGGATGTGGGTTCAGGAAGGCCTTTCCATGGTGGCGATGCTGCCATGGAAAGGCTGACGTGGATTGGTTTTGGGGGCCTGTTGCGGGCCCCCCTTGTTTGGGGGGGGGTGTTGCTGCACTGGGAGGCACCCATGGTAGCACCCCTTCATTTCCCTGCACCCAGCAGCGAGCTCATCCATAAAACAGGCGTAAACAAATGCCCCTGCTTTAAACAGAACCTTTCACTGGGCCAAGAAGATGCTTCTTGAAGCTAGTCACTGGCAGTTTCTTTAAATTACAAATACAAAAGTAACACTTTCTGAATGTATGTAAATAGGCTGCAGACCTCAGCATTTCACGAAAGAGCAGGCAATGTTTCCAATACAGAGATGCTGCCAGGGCGCTACGAAACTAGGCAGAGACAGAGTCAAGGCTGAGGTGTAACGTGAAGCAGGTATATATATGACAATAGGTCTAGGGACTTGGAACTGCAGCAAATAAGCCTTTCAGTTATTACACAGCTTTTATAATAAGGTTGATTTGAATAGCAATGTGACACAATGAGCACTAGTGCTTCCTGTGAGCAAAGCCCTGGTGATACATTTAGGTGTAACAGAGACTGCTAGAACAGAATTACTGAGGTCAAAGGAACCATGCAAAGGCTGCATGATTAATTCCTGTTACTTTCTTAATTTCTTACTCCTATCATCCCCTCTATCCGGGTCTGGTGGCTCAGTGGACTAATGCATCTACTGCAGGGGCCTGTGTTTGACCTTATGGTCACAGGTTCAAATCCCGGTGGGTCCACTCAGCCTTTCATCCATCTGAGGTCAATAAAATGAGTACCAATGAGTTGGGTAACAACAAACATCTGTTATTCAGCGCCAAGATACCCGTAGTGGTGAACGTGTGCTTTACAAATACACATGTTATCCTCTTCAATTGTTCTCTTATTCTTCATTTTCTCATTCCTTCCTTCTGCCTTTTTCCTTGTTTCTTCCATTTATTCTACCATAACTCTGCACTCCCTATCTTATCCTCTCCTCTTTTGTCGATGTTCTTCTTTTCCTTATTCTTTCCTTATTTATGCTTCCCCTCATTCACTTCATCACACATCTCCCTTCATTCTTCATTATTCCCACCCGCTTACCTGTAGTCTTATTGCAACCTACTTCTAACTTACGCCAACACATTTACTTACACAGAATGCTATTGGCTTCTTCTCTTACTCCTAACTTTCCCTGCTTCTGCATATAACACTCTTCAATCTACTTCATATGGCTTACTTCTAGTACTCTTTTCTACTCCTATACGGATTCTTACTTCTGTTTTACCCGAGCTTACACCTATTTTTATTTCTTCTCATACTTTTAATTACTCCTCTTAACTCCAACTCCTACATACTGTTACTTCCTCCTACCACCCCCCCCCCCCCCGTTTGAAGCTTAGCTAACTTACCAGTCTATGCTATCTTTAACTGCTTTGTTGCTAACTTTTGGATTATTTTAGCGATAAAAATGATGACAATATAAAGCCTTTTCTCATGTTTAAAATGTCTCCTTTTTTCTGAAGAGCTCAAAAAATGTGCCCTTATGCAAATTGACATTATACACAAAACTCCTGCCATTAAAATAAAATATCCCCTATATATATCCTTGTCCTCTGACTGGTATAGAAAAAGTTGGTGAACTCTATTACAGTGCATCACATATTTTTTTTAAACACCATCTATACAGTTGCCAAGTTCCTCTTGCTTTAAAGACAGCTTTAGTCATCGCTGCTAACAAAAACTACCAGAAGATCAAGCTACCTCTTAGCTTCTTTTTCCAATCAAAGGTAATGAAAGGTGTGTGTTAGCTGCCAACTCTCAGCTTGTATAAAAGAACATAGCATCACTAACAAAGCTTAATCTGCATTTAGACCTTCTCATAACACTGATGCAGCCTTGCTTATAGGCTTATAGTACTCAATGACCTTTGTCTTATCGTTGATCAGGGTGGTTCTTCTGCATGGCTGCTCCTTTGGCTCTCAGTAGCAGTCAATAGTTTTCCATTCCATATTTTAAGATTAAGATTGGGGTGACACAGTAGCCACAAACCCTGATTAAGTCTCTTCTACCTGATTGATCATGGGCCACTTCTCGTCCTTTTTTATCAAAATTCAAAACCTCAGCTTTGAGTCTAACTTTATTTAACTTATATGTGCCCCGTTAGTGAAATGGATCATAACCATCTGTATGTCAAATTGAGTGATGATTATGGTTTTAGGCAATAGCACTTTAGGAATTGTATATCTGCTATTGCTATTGGAGGGGCTTCAAATCACTCAGTCTTAACACCAGTTAAATGGAGGTGTGCTTTTTTAGCGGGCTAAGGAGGTGCAGATCTCAAGGCTGGTCATCAATTGGGCTGGATGAGTTGCATCAGCTTTCTTATTCAGCCTACAACTAAGCAGTCATCTTTGACCTTTCCTTTAAGCATCATGTGCATAACATCTTCTCCCCATGAATGATTACACTCTAAAAATAAAAATTGACAAAGCCAATTGGTTTTCACAGGTGCAACCTCTTGGCTGTGACAATGCTTGTTCACATAAATAGCAAAAAATCCTTGCTCTAATTTAATGAAGATGTCGGTGTCCTTTACCTATATGTAGTAGCCAATTTACAGTAATTCAAAGTAGGGAGTCAGCAGAACCACATAGATGATAAATATAATTATTCTCTTGTGTTCATGTTGACCATAAAACTGCCCTCAAAAGCCATCACCAGTACAACCCTTACTCAGGTACATTGAGGTGAACTCTGTAGTCATTTTTAAAAGCTCTAACGCCAGTAGCGGCCTGTGTTTGGGACGAGAGGCGGGGTCAGGAGGGGGCATAAGGGTCGCAAAGGGAGGGGGGGCAAAATAAAAAATAACAATTTTCATAAACGTACCTTAAGCCAGGCGCGTCGCACTCCTCTGCTCTGCTGATTCCCACTGGCAAAGGCTCCCAAAATGCCCGCAGCCAATCCTGAAGCTGCTGTAGCATGAGAGCAGCTTCAGGATTGGCCTCAGTGCCCTTGATTGGCACTCCAAGACAGACTTGGGGTCTGTGCCTGCTCTCTCCAACTCCAGCAATGCAGCTGGGGTTGGAGAGAAGTTCACTGCACATGATGGTTTGGCTGGCCTGAGACAGCCAGACAAACCAACATGCGCAGTGAAAGGAGTGCACTAAGACTCCCCTCAGTGCTGTCACCCCAGGCCCCACCCCCAAGACTTGTCAGGAAAGGAGATATAAAACGACAAGAGTGTCATTTTTTTCCCTTTCCTGCCGTTTTTGGGGTGGGTCGTCCCTCCTCCACCATAGCGTAGGAGTCGCCGCTGGCCTTCGATTACCTGATTGAAGGATGGATTCACCCTTTTGCTTCACACCACAGTGCTGCTCAAAGGAGGATATTGTGCAAGGCTTATGTACGGAAACAGACTTTTTGCAATTTTGTTTCCACTTTTTGCCCCCATTTGTACTACGTGCTGCTGAATTTTCCACTCTGAGATCCTTATATGCGGGACTGATGATTAATAAATGGCAAAACCACCACTTCTGTTAATGATATCTGCAAGTATCTCTGTATATTCTTTAGTGGGACATGTATGTTTATATATGTTCATGCAACAAAATCCCTCAGATTGTCATTTTGCTGTGGAAAAGTTAGCAGCCCCATTGGCTAAAACAGGGTTATAGGCTTGCACCCCAGTCTAGCTAACTTCCGAATGGGACTATCGAAATGGGTACTATAAGGTATCAAATCAATCGCTGCATTAAGCCCGACCTGATGCCAAATTTATTGTCACTATTAAGGTAAAGCAACTTTTAGAAAGTTGCCACTTTGTGTCCTAGTTGGTCCAGCGGCCTCACACCAGCACTGGCCCACAGACAATTTTCTTACCTCCTGCAGAGTAATGGGAATGACTCGCAGGCTTTGCAATAATAGCAGCCCACTGCAGGGAGAGGAGTCACGTCCCCTTGCAGGAAGCCTCTCAGAGTGTTAGCCCAAAAGGCGAGCTTGAAAGGGGAAGCTGATCTTGATGGGCAAATGGTGGTAGCACTCCGAAGAGGCTGCCCTTTGTTCATGTGGACAGGCTGCAGACAGGGCCAGAGTGGGACTACCAGCGCCCAAATCAGTTTTCCCATGGGCGTGTAGCCCTCAGGTAACCACACCTCTAGGGTGGGCTACCAAGCTCTTCACAGTCGAGGGAAGGTTCAGACATCTTGAGAGTGGCTAGAATAGTATACTCTAGGATTGCCAGTTGCCACACATTACCGGAAACCCATCACAAAGTAGGAGGGGAAATGGTAGCCCATTGGCTAGTGGCCACGTTGTCCCCTGAGAGCTATTTATATGAAACCACTGGCACCCTAAACCTTAGATCATGATGGATTTGGAAACAGGACCAAAAAAGGACTGCCCTGCTACCCCTGGACAGCACAAAGAGAGACTGCACTGTCTGCTGGACTGCACCTGCAACACTTTTGGGCAAGCAAAGTGTGGACTGTGCCTGCGGTTCCTGGCTCGGGGATAAATCATTCCCCAGCCTCAGATCAAAGCAGTAACTCCAAGGGTAAGTTGACTGCCCCCCTGGAACCAGCTCCAGGGAGAAAAGAACTGAAGAAGCTCAAACCGGCTGCTAGCCATCGGAGATGTTTCACTGCCAGCTGCCACTGAGCACCCAAAAAAACGATCCTCAATGGGCAAAAGTTGCACCCGAGTCAGCCAGATCCAGAAGTGCTGTCAGTGTCTGGCTTGGAGGCCAAAGAAGGACACTAGTTCCCACTAAAGGATTTTGCTCCAACCTCTGTGCCCAGCAGCAGTTGGCCTTCCCCCGTCTCGAAAAGGACTTCATGGAACCTTGACTTTTGTGAACTAAGTTGCAGCACATCACCCGTAGACCAAGGAATCATCACAATAGCACCCCCATTGACCGCACAGCAACCGGAGCATTGGGACCACTCCATTATAGTCTATGGCAGTCATGCTGTAAAGGCTGGAAATGGACTGGAAAACACTCTAGTGGCCAGCTAACCATCCAAAGTATCCCTACTGGCCCCCTAGACTTTCTTTATGTTGGATTTGGTCACCCAAGCCGGGCGGGTCACCCAGATCCTTACAGCTTACTCTGGTAAGATCTAGCTGTTATCCCTATTTAGCAGTCCAGACCCTAGCTGAATGAATTTAGCTCTTTTCCGGATATTCTTCTCCATGGCAGGTCCAGAGCAGGACTGCAGTCCAATCTGGCTGTTCCTGCATAGAATGGAGGCTGACACCTGACTGTCATGAGTCACTCTATGGTGGGGATACAGTGCAAGGGAGTCTCTTTGTCACTGATTTCCTCCCAGGTATCTATATGAGGCACCACTATGCACAGTATCTCCCTCTGAGAGGCTCTGTTTACGTGGCGGGCAGGGCTGCCAGGATTTCTCCGAAAGGCGATGGTGGACCAAGCCTGACTTTAGGTCCTACCCTATCTCTAAAGAAGGGCATATGGTCATAATAAGAGGCCATGTTTTACGACTCCACATAATTGCTGATCTTTCATCGATTCTTAAAAGATGAGGCAGCTTAAGCCATAGACGAGAGGCTTGTTTTCAATTTCATTTATTGACATCTGAAATGTTGCCACACACAGCTGGGAAGCCTTGCTCCATCTTGAAACTATACCTTGGTGTAAACTGCCACTCTGTACTTCCTAGCACAAGATCGATGCCATGCTAGATCTTCTCACTTGCCTGGACCCATCTTTTCAAACAATTCTGCCAGGGAAAGTGCTGTAGTTTTGGGCGACTGCATGTCTGTTAAGTGAATTCAAAACGCCTCATGAAATAATTACTGAGACGAGGAATTGAATGAGCGTGTGATGCTTATTCTCAAACTTTACGGACTTGCAATATCCTGCATTTTTGTCCCCCCCCCCGCCCTCTCCATTTCTTCCCACCTCTGTATGTCTGCATTGCTGTGTCAATGCGCCAGACAAATAGAAATACAGGGAGCATGTGGTTACGGCATGATGATTTTATTAGGAATTGTCATGCTTGGCGTGGAGAAATTATATCAACAGGAGGGAAGGGATGTGCTGAAGGCTTCTGAATTTATTTGTAAGGTCTGCCTGACACGATAAAGGTCATAAACAGTTCTCCTTTTCTTCTTCAGCTAAATCATTTTCGCTGGCTGGGGAAGCAGTCAGGCGGCTAACGTCCGAATTTGGTTTAAGGCTGCCATGAGAGTGTGCAATGCTGTGTGTAGGGTCTATCTAATCAGACTGGGTAGACCCAGGTGATTATGTATGGCCAATGTCTGACATGGCCGTTGTTTACTGTGCATAGAGCCAAGTAATTCAGGTGGCACTGCAGAACCTGGCGCGCGACAGGCAATATTCAATATGAAATATGAGGACAGGTAGCTAGTTTCCACTGGTCTTGTCAGAAATACATCTTGGAAAATGTGCCTTCAAGAGTATGATAGCATCTTTAATCTCTTAATAGGATGTCTGGTGACAAAACCTATGCATTTATTCTCATGCATAAAACAGGCTACATTATTGTCAGCACGGGTGTACAGTAACTGCTTGCATATATAGATATATATATATATATTCACTGAAAAGAACATAGGTTTTACAGACGTTATAGTTAAGAATTAGCATTTAAAAAACCTTTGAAATTCACTACAAAAACATAGGTTTCTGGGACATTATAGTTAGTTGGACATTTGACTCATATAAAACCAGAGATATTCGCCTGTTATAGTTAGTTGAACTAACTATAACTCACGTGCCCACAATGCACTGCTGATGATGTCACATATTACATCACTCATGTCATGGTCAGTGACATGACTGATGACATTACTGTTGACATCTCAAATGACATCACTGATGACATCACTGATGACATCATCCAGTGAATGTGTGGTTCTGTAAAGTTTAAATATTTTTCATATATATCTATGCCAAGGTGTATTGAAGAATGAATGCATTTACAAGTACCTGAAGGGATTATTTAGTAGGTGCGTGACTGACTGTATAAGTGAGTGATTGAACGTGTATTACTGAATGCATGGGTTAGTGAACACACTGTATGAAAGTCTGTATTAGTCTCTCAGTTGGTGTGTAAGCAACTGCATGGGTTGCTGAATAGCTACATGAGTATCTATATGGGTTATTGATTTGTTGTCTGAGTATCTGTATGCGTCCCTGAGTGTCTGTATTGTATGACTCTGTGCAAAGATGTCTGAGTGGGTGATTCACTGGTTGAATAGATTCAAAAGCGCATCTGGGAAGGGCTGTATGGATGAGTTACTGTGTGTATGGGTGTGTTGGTGAGTGAATGAATGTCTCAGTGGTATATCTGTGACTAACTACATATGTTTTAAGGCACTATATGTGAGTGTTGGAGTATATAAATGATTATACATGAGAGTAAGTTATTTGAAGAGTTTGTGTATAAATGAGTGTCTGCTTATATCAGTAATTGTATAATACAGTAAATATGCGTTAGTTTCTCTATAAATAAGTGATATGGTGTGTCTATAAATAACGGACTTGGTATGTATAACTGTGTACATGAGTAAATGGATATGTGATTGATTCTTTGTATTACTGACTAGGTGTGTGAGTAATGCTATGGATGAGCTGCGGAGTGTGACTGCATGTATAGATATATGAGTGCATATTATACTACTGTATTGATGAGTAATTACATGTATAAGTGACTGGATGTGTGTGTAGACCTAGGAAACAGTGAGTGCTATGTCGTATATGGCATTGTTGTGTGTATAGTTTTAAAAATTGTAGTCTGCATTTTAGAATGGGTGTATCAAAGTTTATCTTAGGGCATCAGTATGTGCATCAGATTATCACGTTAATGATATCATCAGTGATGTCATCAGTGATGTCATCAGTGATGTCACTGACCATGTCATGAGTGATGTAATATGTGAAATCATTAGCAGTGCATTGTGGGCGCGCAAGTTATAGTTAGATCAACTAACTATAACAGGCAAATTTCTCTGGTTTTATATGAGTCAAATGTCCAACTAACTATAATGTCCCAGAAACCTATGTTTTTTTAGTGAATTTCAAAGGTTTTTTAAATGTTAATTTCATATTTTACTGTTTATAAAACCTATATTTTTTCTATTTTTTTGTAATATTTTGGAATGCTATTATACTTCTTTTTTTTTTTTACTTTAAAAAATAAGTACTGTTTTATATCTTCCCCCAAAAATATGTATATCTTTTTTTGGGGGGGGGGAGAAAACTGCACTCCCATACCGGAAGTGTACCAAGCTCCATCACCACGCGAATCCTATCCGCATATTGCTAAACTCGTAAAGGATGTGCATTTTGTATCCGACGGATTCGTGGCACCGCGTCCCGCGTATCATCATGGCCGGCCCCGGGGGATGGGGTCTCCGGAGCCACAAGTGGCCTGAGGAGGGGGGCAACGCAGCCCCCTCCTAAAGAATTTAAATTAAAAAAAGGCCATGACCCGGGGGTTGGGGTCCCCGGGGCCGATTAAGGCCTTGGGAGGGCCAAATTTATTTTTTTCAACAAAAATAGTAGGGTGCAGGCCCTGGGGAATGGGGTCCCCAGGGCCAGTAAATTAGAAAAAGAAGGGGGGCCACACAGCCCTCCTTCTTAAAAAAATAAAAAAAATAAAAGACCGGCATCGCGCTGGAGGCCACGCCCCCTCCTTGCAGCACTCTGCAAATGCGCCCCCTGGCCAGTTGTAAGTTTGGGAATTAATTCCCCTTCAATACTGAGGGTCCCTAAAGGCCAACTAGCCCAACAGTTATCTCCAATGTGCGCCAGGGAGCTGCGTTGCAGACAGGTGTTCTGAGGCCACTACCCTTTTTACACCTCTATGCAACGCAGCTCTGTGGCGCTTACTGGAGGTACCTAGTGGGCTAGTTTGACCCTAGGGACCCTTAGGATTCAAGGGGACTTAATCTCTCAACTTAGAACGGCCACAGGGCGCGTTTACACAGTGGTGAAGGGAGGGGACGGGCCTGAGGTGACGTGTGCAAACACGCCCTGTGGCGCGTTTCAATCCTGAGGGACCCTGGGGGCCAACTAGCCCACCAGGTGCTTCCAGTAAGTGCCACTGCTCTGCGTTGCAGAGAGGTGGTGCAGGCCGTGCCCCTTTTTACACGTCTCTGCAATGGCGCTTCCTGGACGTACCTAGTGGGCTATTTTGCCCCTAGGCATCCTCAAGTTTCGAGGGGACTTAATCTCCCAACTTAAAAAACGGCCACAGGGCATGTTTACACAGTGGGGAAGGAAGGGGACGGGGCCTGAGGTGACGTGTGCAAACACGCCCTATGGCGCGTTTTAAGTTGGGGAAATAATTCCCCTTCAATCCTGAGGGCCCCTGGGGGCTAACTAGCCCACCAGGTGCTTCCAGTAAGCGCCACTGAGCTGCGTCGCAGAGAGGTGGTCCAGGCCATGCCACTTTTTACACCTCTCTGCAACGCAGCTCTGTGGCGAATACTGGAGGTACCTAGTGGGCTAGTTGGACCCTAGGGGCCCTCAGGATTCAAATTAACTTAATCTCCCAACTAAAAACAGCCACAGGGCGTGTTTACACAGTGGTGAAGGTAGGGGACGGGGCCTGAGTTAACGTGTGCAAACAAGCCCTGTGGCACGTTTTAAGTTGCGGAAATAATTCCCCTTCAATCCTGAGGGCCCCTGGGGTCTAACTAGCCCACCAGGTGCTTCCAGTAAGCGCCACTGAGCTGCGTTGCAGAGAGGTGATCCAGGCCGTGCCACTTTTTGCACCTCTCTGCAACGCAGCTCTGTGGCGCATACTGGAGGTACCTAGTGGGCTAGTTGGACCCTAGGGAGCCTCAGGATTCAAATGAACTTAATCTCCCAACTAAAAACGGCCACAGGGCGTGTTTACACAGTGGTGAAGTGAGGGGACGGGGCCTGAGTTAACGTGTGCAAACAAGCCCTGTGGCACGTTTTAAGTTGGGGAAATAATTCCCCTTCAATCCTGAGGGACCCTGGGGGCCAACTAGCCCACCAGGTGCTTCCAGTAAGCACCACTCCGCTACGTTGCAAAGAGGTGGTCTAGGCCGTGCCCCTTTTTATATCTCTCTGCAACGCAGCTCTGTGGCGCTTACTGGAGGTACCTAGTGGTCTAGTTGACCCTAGGGACCCTCAGGATTCAAGGTGACTTAATCTCCCAACTTAAAACGGCCACAGGGCGTGTTTACACAGTGTAGAAGTGAGGGGACGGGACCTGAGGTGACGTGTGCAGACACGCCCTGTGGCGCGTTTTAAGAGGTAGTTTTAATCCCCTGCCCTATTATATACTAGGGGCTTACAGAGGAGGTCATGCTGATCACAGGGGGACCCCAACGCATAGTGTTCCCTAGTGTATGTAGGTGTTTTCACTGTATTCTGAGTGTCTTTTAACATAGCACTGGCTCTAGGACTGGTTAGTCAGACTCAGTTACCACCAGTATCCATCTGAAAAAGTTGAGGGTACAGGATGATTTTGCAACAAGGCTTCTTTCTGCTCTTCTGTTTGTTCTTTCTGCACGTTATCCTTCTTCCTGCACTTTTCTTCGTCTTTGAGGACTTCTGATGCTTCTTTCTGCATTTCTTTTTTTTTCTTTCTGTGCGTTTTTTCTTCTTTCTTCACATGTCCTATCTCTGTAGGCATAGTTAGAAATTAGCATTTAAAAAACCTTTGAAATTCACTGAAAAAACCATAGGTTTCAGGCACGTTATAGTTAGGAATTAGCATTTAAAAAACCTTAGAAATTCACTGAAAAAACCATAGGTTTCAGGGGCGTTATAGTTAGCTGGACTTTTCACTCGTACAAAACCATTGAAATTCCCCCGTTATAGTTAGTTCAGCTAACTATATCTCGCGCGCCCGCAACGCACTGCTGATGACGTCACATATTACATCACTCATGAGTGATGTAATATGTGACGTCATCAGCAGTGCCTCAACCCTTAATAGGCCCTGGGGACCCCATACCCGGGATGAGTTCAAATAAAGAGGGAAGGGGGCATGTTACCTTTGTTCCCAAAGCCCAACCCCCAGGGCAGTTCATTTTTTAAAAGGGGAGGTGGCCATGCAGCCCCCTCCATGAGCCTTCTCAGACCCCAAGGAACCCATCCCCTGGGGTTTTTCGATTTTTAAAGGGGAGGGAGGCACCCCTCCCTGAGCTCAATTAGGCACTAAAGACACCATTCCCTGGGGCCAACATTTTAATAAAAGAGGAGGGGCCATGTTGTCCCCTTCCCTGATCCTTTATAGGCTGCAGAGAACACATCCCCTGGGTCCCTACGTTATTGCAATGGGGAGGGGTGCCATGCAGTCCACCGCCCCCAGCCTTCTTTTTTTTTAGAGGGGAGGGGGCGAGTGCCCTTTGCCCAAGCCTATTGTGGCCCTAGGGACCCCATTCCCTGGCACTCACATCATTTAAAGGTGGTTGCCTCGATCCACACCTGGGGCACCCATCAAGCACATGTTGAGCGCTGTGGTGGGAGGCCCAGAGCCCCCGTAGCCAGATCCCTGCATGCTGCGGGAGCCGGCATTGCTCCTGCCCAGTTGTGCTTCTCTCACTGGGTAGGAGCAATATGTTGTTCTGTTTCCTGGACAGGAGGGAACATAATACACATCTGCTTCCAACAGGTAGGAGGCTTTTTAAAGCTCCCCTCAGTTGGGAGCAGGCTTTGTGTTTGTTCCCATTTGGTGGGAGATTTGAAAATGTTACTTCTAGATGGGAGCAAACATGTTTCCATGCCTGTACTGGTTTAGGCAGGGAAACCACTGTGTCCCAGGGGTGGACTCCACTAGACACAGCACGTGAGCTGGCCCAGTCCCTGGGGCCATTATAGGCTTAGGATAAGAGGGGGCTCTTCCATTAAAAAAAAAGTCACAGCCATGGGGGAGTGAATTCCGAGGGTCTTTTATAGGCTTGGGGAGGGGGAAACACATCCCCCCTCCCCTTAAAAGATAATTTGGGCCCCAGGGAATGGGGTCACCCCGGGCCAAAAACAGCTCAGGGAGGGGTACTGCGCAGTCCCCCTCCCCTTATTTAAACCATTGGGCCAATGGGAAATGGGTCCCTGGGGCCAAATACAGTTGGGTGGGGCCAAGAACCTCCCCACTTAATTAAATTACATGGGCTGCCACTTTGTTTGTTTTTGTCTGCGAACCCATGGAAGTCCTTTGGGATTGAGCCAGAAAAGGACATTTATTTGTTCAATTTGGGCCCGGGAGTGGCCACCTGGGTCCCCCCAAGCAAGCAGGGTATCCCTACCCTGCCCCATTATATCATTCTTAAAAACATTCAGGACAGGAGACCAAGTCCCTGAGTCCTGTAATGTCTGCCAGCGACATTTTACTCATGTTGCTGGCAGCCAATCAGAGTGCGAGATGGCCCAGGGGAAGCAAAGCTTTATGTTTAAATCAGCGCTCTTGTGAGACTCTTGCAGGAGTCCCTCTGACCTATTAGTCCAGATAGGGGATCTCCAACCTTTTCTATTGTGAAAGCTACTTCTGATTAGTGAAATTCATTGTGAGCTACTGACGGCTAAGCAAACTGTGCAGTTTTAGCAGACACCCCCAAGCCCAGCTTCATTGACTTTGAGCCTAATGTCCATAGAGCCAGATACTATGGTTTGAGCAAAATGCTTTGACTATGGGCACTAAGACAGGGCTGCCATTTGTGTCACTGGAGTGTGGTCTTTGGGGTTGTATGAACATGTGTGTCTAAGAATAGAATATATGTGTACGAGTGACTGAGAGCCTGAATTGTATGTGTTTATCACACAGGGCATGTCTTTTGCCATATGTAGCACCGTTACATGAATAACACAAACATACAACCATTTTTCTTTTTTTTTAAATGGGAGAAATTTAAAGTGCAGTAAAACTGTTATGTAAAAATGTTCTTAATGGGGAACGTTTTTCTGCACTTTGAATTTATCCTACTTAAAATTAGGGCTGTATTTTTTAGCTATACATCTGGCATTGTGTCTACCAGCCGGTGGGATCAAGATGCCATGATGTGTTAAGTCAACACTTTGAAATGGGAGAAAATTAAATTGAAGAAATAACTATATGTTTATATAGAGTCTATAAAACTCAACATTTAAATGTTCTCCCATTTCTAAGTGTCATATTTACAAACATCAGGCATCTTGCTCTAAGTGGCCTGTAGACATGTTGCCATATTTAAAACAGAAAAATGCTGCAATTGTTCAAACGGTAGGAATTTAAAGTGAAGAAATATGCTTCATAAAATATTTAGATCTAATTGGCTTAAATGAACGTTAAGAAAAGCATTTAGACTTAATGTTTCATAGAAAAGTTAACATTTCTGCCATTTAAAAAAAAAACTGTATTGTTATGTTATAAATATGGCACACTGTGTTCTAGCCACTGAGAGGAAGAGGCCAGCTGTTTTTAAATGCAACACTTTGAAATGGGAGGCAGTTAAAATGAAGAGTTCACTTATTCATTAAGGTAACTTCACATTTTATTTCGCTCCCATTTAAAAGCATTCAAAAACATATTTTTTGTTCTCACAGAATATTGAGTTGACAAGGACTTTTACTCAAGAGTGAAATATCTTAATGTGCAGTTCTTCACCTCTGTGCCCCAGTCTGGGTCATAAATGTGACTGAGCACTGCTCATTATCAGGCCCTGCTATTTACAGACTTGTGATAATAATGAAAAATAAACACAGCCTTCTCTTAACTTTAAAATAAAAATGTGACCCTGTGCTTATTTAAAACATAAATTTAAGGCTGTGAGCTTCTCTCAAGGTGCTTATGAGCTAGTGGTAGCTCGAGATCATCTGCTTGGAGACGCCTGCTATAGGTATACCAAAAATTAAAAGCATATATTAGAGACAATAGTGTATATATTACCAGAACTCATCATCTGATATTTGGAGAAAAATAGTAGAATTTCCAAAATTTAGCGCTGAGGAGACGTATTACTAATATTATTACCTTGGTATCAAGGGCACTGCAGCTATGGCTGTTATGTACTACCCATGTAGAAGCATTCCACATTGACAACCCCGTTTTTTACATTTTACAACCTGCCTTGTGAACTGAGGTGATCACTGCTGCTTGTAAGCTTGCATGTGGTGGCCATAATATAATCTTGCCCTGATGCCATCGCTATTACAATAGTAATAAAATTTGTAGCGCAGGAGGATTTTCTTTGAACAACATAAGTAGCTCTTATTACCAAAAAAAGTTGAAGACAACTGATATAAACAAATAATTTAAAATTAAAAAATAAACAAATAATAATATGAATAGATATATTTAAACAATATTAGGAAAAGTATTGGAGTCTGGGAATAATAGATATACTATTCCCACTCCAGTTTATGCAACAGTAGTGAAAGTGTGGGCTTTCAGAAGGATTAGATTTACTATTCCCTCTCCAAGTAGGTCAACAGTAGGGAAAGTATTGGACTTAGGAGGGGGTAGATTTACTATTCCACATCCAGTCTGTGCAACAGTAGGGTAAATGTTGGACTTCAGAGGGGTAGGATTTACTGTTGCCACTCCAGTCTGTGCAGCAGAAGGGAAAGCGTTGAACTTTGTAGGGGTTACATTTACTATTCCCACTCCAGTCTGTGCAACAATAGTGAAAGCTTTGGACTTTGAAGTGGTTGAATTTACTATTGTGTCTCAAGTTGGTGCAACAGTAGGGAATGCGTTGAATGTTAGTGGGAATGATATACCATTAAAAGAGTGACGAAATGCACGCCATTCTTCACAAAATTTGATTCCAAAGTTAACACATTACTTAAACTTCCCGCGTGCTGTCCGAAACTTGTGGTCTGCCTAAAAAAAAAACACGCTTGCGAATGCATGAAAAGGATAGGAGCGACGTCTCACTCCTGAGCCGGACGCACAGCTTGACCTTTGACAATAACAAAGGTGTCAACAGTTATTTAATTCCAAATCAACTTCATTCACTGTATTCCATACTTTCTTTGCTATTAAATCCATCTTATTTTGTCACATGGGAGACGCTGTATATGTAAACGTTTCTAAAGCGGCAGCATGCCGATCCGGGCTTTTATCTGCAGCACGAACATACATTAAAACATCCTCTGTAGTGGTCATTCATATGCCCAATGCATTTCGGGCCTTTCATGGCCCTTCGTCCAGGGGTCACTACAAATGTAAAAAAACATCCACATTAGTTAATGCAATTAGGTTTCGGTGCTATAAAGTTGTTAAAAAATACATAATCTCATTTGCGCCTACGTTTTTATAATATCACCATCGTCCACGTTTTCCCTCTAACCGCATAACCGCAAGTAGAAACCGCAAAAAATAGGAAAGATCGACCACCAATTAAAGAAATGCAAAAACTGTGGTTAAAAAGTGATTTTTTCCAACTCTGCCTTTTTTTGAAAGCTGGGAAGAGGGTAATCTTAAAACAGCAAAACTTTTGGTCATTCCACGTTTTTGGAGGAAAAAGCATACACTGTATTACATATCACTTCTTCCTGTTTTTACAAAAAAAATCCATATTTTGGACATTTTCATTGAAATTGATTTTCTAACTGCACTTTGTAGTATGTTTTGCAGTACTACAAAACGGACTACAAAACTAACCACAAAATAAAAGTTGTGGCTTTACTTATTGGTGGTGAGTTCTCCAACCCGATTGCAGAGTCTCTGCTCATGTAAGCATAGATTTAAGTAGTAAATGTGGGAGGGACAAGGGGAGTGGGTGGGTAAGGGAGCAGACTTACCACTAAAACGGATAGGGTTAGGGAGAATTCTGAGAGGTTTAGGGCAGGCCAGTGAGGGGTTTAGTGAGGAATGTCACCCACCCACACAATAAGTCAATTGTATTACTCCAGGGGTGGAGACGTGTAACTTACAATTTTGTTGTAAATTTACGTTCAGAGTTTGTGAATACCATAAGTAATAAACTTACTACAAAGTGTAAACTTACCCAAAAGTGTAAATTACCTTTGTGAATCAGGCCCTTTGTTTCTTTCTGGGAAATCTGCAAACCCTGGGTACCTTTGGAATTCCCAAAATGATTCAAATGACTCAGATTTGGCTAGGATACATTTTGCAGATAAAAAGGTTACAAAGGCTTAAGCACAAGATTCCCCAAGCACCCATAGAATGGCTAAGCAAGGGGGAAAAAATGCTTCGGAAGGTATATAATTCCAGGAGGGAGTGCTTGCACTTAGAGAGAGAAGCATAATATTTCTTGAGGCTAGAGAGGATAGACGGGGCTGGTACTGAAAAAAAGTGCAGACATATTAGCTGCTAGTTCACTTTCTGCAAACTTTATAACAGATTGTCATTTATCTATCAGGCTTGAAGGCTGGGGTAAAATTGACAAGACAAGCCTTAATGCGTCAAATATATGATACTTTTCTATTTCATGCAGCATAACTTTTTATCGCCTACCAATGTGACATGTATTCGGAGAGGCATCAGTTTCAGACATCCGCCTACTTAGAAATTCTCCGGACTAGTGTGCATTGATTTGTCATATAAGTACAAATTAGGATTCTGGCGCACAACTTCACTGTCCACCTTAATAGCTTCCAATCTGAGTTTTACTGCTGGATTACTCTCGAGCAACATGATTGCGTTGCGGGCAGCTGTATATATTACAGTGTAATTGGGAGGTTGGCTGTATGTGACCTGGTAGATGTCAAGCTGGCAATCAGAATAAAAGAATACAGATAAAATGTCGTTTTGGTAGGATGCGTGCACTCGGTTACCAATATTTGCTACTTATTTTAAGACCTTTTCATTGCTACATTTGTTGCAAGACCTACTATGTAGGTGAACATAATGCTAGGTTCTAATTTAGACTGTTTCTACTGTCTGGTGTTTTTTACTTCTGATACAGAATAACAATGTGACTGCTCTTTGCTCTGTCCTTGCATCGAACCACGCAAACCGCCAGAAACACCAACCTGTCAATGATTGTAATGGGAGCTTGGGTCAGCTTGTTTCTTGTATCTTGTGCTGAATATTAATCCCTCAGCCTGCCATGTACCAATGATCCCAATGATGAACCACATTAGGAAGCTTGTATTGTAAGTCCCATACTACCTATCACATGAACTACTTTTCCATACTCGTCTTACAGAGGAAAAAATCCTTATACCCACATGGCATACTACTGCTAGAGTAATGCGGATGAAAAATTTACCCTACAAAATATTGAGGCAAGAAAATTGATTATCAAACTATTGTGAAGATATCTTATATTGGTAAGTATAGGTTTACTGTTCTTCAATCCACATATATGTATCTTGATATATATATATTCTATTCAAAAAGCATTTTTTCTTTTGCCAATATCGTTGGTGCCGTTTCACGATTCTTTGAGAAATTTTAAAAACTAATGGGGCACTCTGGTCAGCTCCTGTCTAAAAAGTTTCAGGCAGATTCGTCAAGGAGGGGCCAAGAAAAAAGGGGGGCCCCAAAATGTGTTTTCTACAGCCTGAACTGCTGAACATAATTACACCAAATTTGGCATAAAGGTAGCTTTTGGTCCAGAAAGCACTCTTTTCTTTAAATGGTGTAAATCCGTTCAGTAGTTTTCGAGAAATGTAAACATTTACAGATATCAATATTTGAGGATTGTGAGATCTGATTGGCTGAACCCTCCCGATCTCGAGCTTGTTTCCGATTGACTACCAACACTTCAAATCAGGAAATGTTGGCAGCCATCTTGTGATTCGGTTGATCCGAAACGCAAGAAAAAAGGTGAAAAATGAAGAAAAGGGGCAGGGTAGGAACACTCTGACCCCCTAGGGCTGCTCAGGGGGTGTCACAGGGACCCCAAAGGTAAACAAATGCATTTTTTGTTTATATTTTCGGCGGACGTTACGTAGGGTCCGCAAATCACTGCAATTAAGGCACCCGGGTGAGTCAGGTCCAGGGAGCAATGCTTAGTTATGAAGCTGGGCCTACTTCTGTCGCGGGGACGCCACCTCCACAGGGCAAATATAATGATATGGGGGGGCACGTGCCCCCCTTAGCTCCGTAGAGGACCAGTTCCCCGGACCTATACGTAAACTTCAAGTGTGGAGGGGCTCAAGCCTACCCCATATTGCCCCAGGGCCCACTACCTCCCCGGGGGCATTCATCAATTAAAATGCAGGGGTCTGCTGGCCCCAGGGAGCACACGGAGTCCCTTGAAGAGCTTTCCATTCTCCTGGGGATTGCCACCCCCGAGGGCCGTTTCCAACAATGTCCCGTGGTACCAACTCCCGGGACATTGCAGTTTGCTATGGCAGGGCGGGAGCGCTGCACTCACCCTGTCATAGCAAACTTCTGCTTCGCTTTATGGAAGTGAGAGGAGGAAATTTGCTCTCACTTCCATGAAGCGAAGCAGATTTGCTTTTGGGCAAAGGGAGCTGCATGTCAGCAGCTGCCTTTGCCCAAAAGCAATGCCGGCTCCCGCAGGAGGCGGGGAGTCGGCAGGGACCACTGAGTCATTGGGGCTCCCCCTACGGTCCTCAAACATTGTGGCCAGGCCCCAGGGAATGGGGTCCCCGGGGCCTACAATGTCCCGAAGGGGGTCACGCGGCCTCCCTTCCTTGTATAAATAAAATTAGAAATGGCTGGGCCCCGGGGTATGGGGTCCTCGGGTCCAATATTGGACAATATAACTAGGGGTATAATTAATATATTTTTTGTTTCATGATAGGAGTTCAAGCCACGTCACATCATCCCGGTTCACAGCGCGGCCTTGTGTAATGTCGTGATGGGTCGCAAATCTAAAAAAATATTTTAACAGAGTATGTATGTTAAAACATAAATAAAATGAGTTTAATAGCATTTCCAGCCCAACCCCGGTCAATGTGCCTAGGTCATTACCACCACAGTGCACAATCATGAGGTCAGTGGGTTGGAGATGCAAAAGGTTTTTAACCAAAATCATCAATTGGTGCCACTTTAATCTTCTCTGTGCAAACCATGTAATATACACATTTTGCAAACCTAGGTCTTTGTCAATATGTCTGTGTTCAGCATATCTTTTGCACCAGAAAACATAGCTGTGCCCTACGATCCATACTTTAAGTACTTTGAAGGGATGTCTGGAAGGAATCAAAAGATGTCTGTAGCTGATGTAGTCCGTTGGTAGAATGAGAGATATGTAACAAGGTGGAGAACAATCTTTTTTTTAGATAACTGATTGGCTGATGATCAGCATTGTGCACTGAAAAATACGATGCATGTTACTTTCGAGAAAAAGCATGGTTCTGATTGGTTAATAAAAAAAAGAAATTCAAATATACAATAGATAGGATAAGATAAAATGTTGCAAAAGTCAACCACACCTGTTATTTGCATTTGGAAGCTACTCTTCTGAACTGAAATATATGGTGAATGTGTGACCTGCCACTGCCGTTGAATGTTGCAGAAACTGTTGCTATGGAAACTGGCATTAAGGATAGTGGGGGAATGGTTGAAACAACTGTAGTATTAAAATATGAAATGTGGATTTAAATACAAGCAATAAGCTATTAAAATTAGTTTTTATAAATCAGTAGTATGTTTAGAAGAAGTGTGTTGTTCAAAATTAGCAGCAGTATTATTGGCTATAGGTTTTTGAACTCTCGTAAGGGTTTGGGGCTTCATGGCGATGCGGCAGCGTGGTGGAGTCACCACTCCACAAAATTACAGAACACGTTTGGGCACTATTAGAAGAGAGTTAGAAAGGGTTAATATGAGTAACCAATAGAAATGTGTTTCACAATTTAAAATAATGAAGGAGCAAATTTGATTTGTTACTTACATTTATTTCTGTGCAGAAAGGGAGGGAAGGTTGGCCATTACTGGTTTTACCTTGTTGAGAGTGCTACGCTACATTTATTGTGTGAGAAAGAAACATTTTCCATGCGTTTCTGATATTTTCTATTCTGCAATACTATTACAGAGGTGAGTTACAAATGTGTAAGGTGTGTTATTTATTGAGTAGTAGTGGTTCAGTCTTTGTAGTGTAATTTTTAAGTTTAAAAAGAATTTTTTTACAAAGATTAGAAATTATTACAAAAGTGTGCTGTTTGAAATATGTTACGAAATGTACAAAGACTCTGAGAAGTTGCTGAATAGTCAAGCTGCAAGAGAAAAGTGAGATTTAAGAAATGTTGACAGTGGTATTAGTGATTAGGCTACTTGGTATGACTCTGTGAAACAGTATGCTTGAAGAAAGTTCTTTATATTTTGGTGTGTTCGTGAAATGAGGAGTGCAGTCTGTCATGTTGAACGGCCCGGGCAACATAAAAGAAATGGCCCATATATGCAGACTGTGCATTGTCAGAAAATACTGGGGGGGTTTAAAAGATACATTATTTAATTAAGTTCAGGGAGATAAAAAAGAAATGCAAATGTTGCCTGCACACTTTGTGGATGGATTTGTTCACACAGTATGTCTATACTTCTACACGTATTTTAACACGTGTTATGCATGGGAAGATTCGACACTTATAAAACGCAGGTATAAATCTATTTGTATGTTTCTTTTGTGTATGATGCCACTAGCAAAAGAGACAAACACATGTATGCATGCTTTCAGTAATATGGTGGGACTTGCAACTTTGACGTGAAGTGTTGCTGCTTTATATTTGTAGTTGCTGAGTAGTGGAGCTGCTAGACAAAAGTGAGGTTAAAGACATGCTGGCAGAGGGATTAGTGATTATGGTACTTGGTATGATGCAGATTAGACATATTTGGGCCATATATGTATATATGTCTTTCTGGTTTTATCTTACATTATTTCTTATTCTTCTTTCTCTATATCTCACGGGTTTTTTGTTCAGGGCTTTATAAAATAATCTATATAGAGTTAAGCTATGTAAAAATATACAAGGGTCATATTGATTGTAGAGTAAATATCTAAGTTTTTCAGAAAATGATTTGAAACTTTTTAAATATGAATATCAAAATGTAATGAGTACAATATAGAACAATGATCAATGATCAATGGATACAAGACATGATGTGAAATTAAATTGAATTGTCGTGACATTACTGAAATGTATCTTTATGATTCAATTTATGTAATGATATATCATATATAATCTGTGTTTTTTGATTTTTAAATCTATTTGTATGTTTCTTTTGTGTATGATGCCACTAGCAAAAGAGATAAACACATGTATGCATGCTTTCAGTAATATGGTGGGACTTGCAACTTTGACGTGAAGTGTTGCTGCTTTATATTTGTAGTTGCTGAGTAGTGGAGCTGCTAGACAAAAGTGAGGTTAAAGACATGCTGGCAGAGGGATTAGTGATTATGGTACTTGGTATGAGTCTCTGGAAAGGTATAGTTGCAGTATTCTGTATATATTTAGGTGTCTTCATGAAATGAGGAGTGCAGTGTGTCATGTTGAAAGGATTGTATGGTCTTGTGACTGAGGTACAGGGTTGAATTGGGATCCAAAATCGGCGCGGCCAACATAAAAGAAATAGCCCATATTTTCAGATTGTTTCTTGTCGGAAAATACTGGGGAGGGCTTCAAAAAAGACATTTTTAATTAAATTTAGGGAGAGCAAAAGAAATGCAAATGTTGCCTGTACATTTTGTGCACGGATTTGTTCACACTGGTGAACCACACCTGAATAAAAATGAAGGTAATTCTCAGGCTCCCTGCCCCTGCTCAATCTGCGTACATTACAGGGCTGGCACATCAAGAGACTACACCATTACTTTGCCTCGTCTTCCTGTGTAAGAGGAAACACCGCCGCTTCTACCCCATCGTCTCGGCAATCTAAATGACATTCAAGGTGATCGAACTGTCTGTTGCCCACCACAAATCATGGCTTCATTTTTGTTGAGACTAATTAATGTTTATGAGAAGGTGAGAGGGATATAGGAGGCGCCCCGTCTGATCCTAAAATAGCGGCTGTTTCTACCCCATGTATCTATATCAAGGCAATACTCTCCTCCTCGGGAGGCGAGCGGTCACTGGCTCTGGCCTCTAGCTGCTCCATTGCTCAACAAACACCTCCCTTCAAGCAAAAGATAATAATGGGACTGGCTGAATGTAACACCAAGGTCAGAATTCCCTTGCCTGACCACAAGATGGCTGCCACAGTAGTCTCTACCACATTGTGCTACTACTCTGGGACAAAAACTGGAATTCGACCTGACCTTGATCCTATCCCCCATCTTGCTTACCCTTCAGGACTTAGACCTTGTTGAACTTTGCTCCGACAGTGGAGACCTAGCTTTCTGGCTGATGCCCGGTGGAGCTACCTGATAGCTAAAGACGAGATGGGTTGTGGACTTCACCCTCGGCCGTCACCTACCCAGCCGGACTTTGGGCAGACTTTGCTTCATCTCTCTGTCGTTTCTCCCTCCTTCCCCCTCACCCTACCCCTCTACACTCCATTAATCTCGTCTTCTATGATCTTTAAATGTTTTTCCGTGGAGACCTAGCTAATTGGCTGATGCCCGGTGGAGCTACCTGATAGCTATTGAGGAGATAGGCTGTGGACTTCCCCCTCGGTCGTCACCTTCCCAGCTGGACATTGGGCAGACTTTCCTTTGTCTCTCCACTTTATCTCCCTCCCTGTTACCCTTTTACATTACCCCCTCCTCTTCTATATGCCATGAACCAACTGATGTAACTTGTAACTGAAGTATCTTCTGTAACAATGTGTAACTTGTAACCTATGTAACTTTCCTCATGTAAAGCGCTCTGATACCTACGGGTCTAGCCAGCGCTATATAAAACTCAAGTAAATAAATAAATATAGAGGCTGGGAATGACACCTCACTCGACTAGCCCCCCTCCTACCCCACCCAACGCTTCCTCCCTCCCCCGTTTGTAAAAGGAAGGTAACAGAGGCACATCTGCGCTGAAAAATACCACTTAGACCCTCACTGGGCTGCTGGCGGCATCTGAAAAGCACAGATAAAGTCCCAATTGGCTCCTATGCTACACAAAAAAGTAGTACAGAGTTGCAACTTACATACTGGCCCATTGTACATTGCCCGAGTGTCTGTTTTAGCAGTCCGACTTTGCAGAGGTATGTCTATACTTCTACATGTATTTTCACACGTGTTATGCATGGGAAGATCCAACACCTATAAAACACAGGTATACATCTATTTGTATGTTTCTTTTATGTATGATGCCACTAGCAAAAGGCACAGACACATGCATGCATAATTTCAGTAATATGTTGAGACTTGCAACTGTGACATGTGTAGTGTTACTGCTTTATATTTGGCTAGGCCCAATCCTCTTACCAGTTGCTGAGTAGTGAATATGTTAGACAAAAGTGTGGTCAAAGACATGCTGGCAGAGGGATTCGTTTTTATGGTACTTGGTATGAGTCTCTGGAAAGGTATAGTTGAGGTATGCTGTATATATTTAGGTGTCTTTGTGAAATGAGGAGTGCAGTGTGTCATGTTGAAAGGATTGTATGGTCTTGTGACTGAGGTACAGGGTTAAATTGGGATCCAAAATCCGCCCTGCCAAGGTAAAAGAAATGGCCCATATTTGCTGATTGTGCCTTGTCGAAAAATACTGGAGGGGCTTTAAAAGAGCCATGTTTTCTTAACTTCAGGGAGATAAACATGAAATGCAAATGTTACCTGCACTCTTTGTGTACAGATTTGTTCACACTGGTGAACCACACCTGAATAAAAGTAAAGGTAATTCTCAGGCTCCCTGCCCCTGCTCAATCTGCGTACATTACAGGGCCGGCACATTGAGAGACTGGGAATGACACCTCTCTCGACTCCCCCCTCCCCAACTAAAGCTTCCTCCCCCAACCCCGTTTGTAAAAGGAAGGTAACAGAGGCCCATCTGCGTAAATAAATACCACTTAGACCCTCGCTGGGCTGTATATGGATATAGATATATATATAGGGAAAAGGACAAGTTATCTTTTTCCTTGCTCTCTTTTTGTTTATATATAATATGACAGCGCACAGCTGTGAGAGCTAAACCTCTCTCCAGCTACAAACTCAATTGTATCTAGCTTTTTAATCCTTTTTTCTTGTGAACATTTCTTATGAACACTCTTCTAAAATAACTTGGACAACATGGCTGAGAACGCGGGACTCACTTTCACGGATGAGGATGTCAGCAACATTCTAGCAGCATCACCACTGTTGGCAGACTTTAACGTGGCTCAAACTATCTCACAAAGTGCTGATTGGGAAAATTTGTCTGAGAAAAAGAAAACTCGCATCAGAACAGTAATACATGGCGTGATACCAACACAGCTCCTAAGGGACTAATAGTGACAAATGCACCACGCATATTTTTGGATGACGCAGCTTTCCGCAGAGACTGGGCCCAGATCGCATGGCATTGCACTAGAGACTGGATCATTTTAATAATCCAAACAGCCAAAAGACTTTCGGATGCCATCCTGATCGACATCCAAGCTACAGAAAATCATTTTACGACCACCTTAACCTCATACAAAAAAAGACTAGATGAGGTGAATAAAGAAATGGCTGACTACAAAGAGGAACTCACTCAGTCCAAAATTCACCAATTCCCAAATCAACGGTTTCCTTTTTTAGGATCTGGCCAGAGAGGACGCGGGAGACGACCACGAAAAGGACAAGTACACTGGGAGGACAACGAGAACCCGAGCGCAAATACACGCAGCAAGACAAAGGAACCACAACCAGGAACAAGTGCAAGCAGACTCTAGTAACAAACCTTTCTGACCACATCCTCACAGATGAAGAGGAAGAAGTACTCAATAGAGGATTAGGTTTCTCACCAACAGCGAGGCTAGACAAATTCAAACTCCACTGCGAGCTTTCTGAATTCTTTCGCAAATTAAAACTGAAAGCCTTTTTTGAGAACCAATCATCAAAAGAAACACAAAATGAGGATAAGGGCGACACTACCCTCAAATTAAAGTCCACATTTATTCCACCTCCTCATACAACACCTGCAGAACTTATCGCCTTTGAACAAGCGATTTATAAATGGATAGAAAACACCTCTGAGGAACATGTTTTCAAAAATACCAGTGCAAAACAGTTTGCCGCCATTAAAAGTCTAAAAAGCAACGAAGGAATCATCATAAAACCGGCGGACAAAGGAGGGGGGAATAGTCATTCAAAATCGCAATGCATACCATACAGAATGCCTACGCCTCCTGGATGACCCTAAGAACTACAAAATATTGGAACAAGACCCAAGTGACCGACTGAAAACTAAAATAAACATTCTGGTACATGAGGCAGAAGCAAATGGTTACATCAGTAAACATGAAGCATCCTTCCTGACATTTGGCGGCATTTCAATACCCTATTTTTACACAATCCCAAAGATTCACAAAAATAAAATACCACCACCAGGCAGACCCATTGTATCCGGAATCGGCTCACTCCTAGAACCCCTATCTCGCTTCTGCGACTTCTATCTACAACCAGTGGTACAATCTACTCCAGCATACTTGAAAGACACAAAAGACCTACTAAGCCAGATAAACAATCTTCAGTTCAATCCGTCAGGGTCAGAAATAATTTTCTAAAATTGTTTTATTATTTATAGCAGATAAAGAGCTCTGTTATTTTGAAGGTAAAGATTAAACTGTTGCCTGCAGCCTGCGAAGCTTTTCATTGCACCTCGTCTCTCAGACTTCTAAAGTACTTTCACCGATATCTCTCCAGTGTCTTATTGATATTACTATTCTTATTTTTATTTATCAAAACCAGGCCCCGTTGAGGCTTAAGGCACTTTCCACGGTGAATGCCGTTGCATACATAGAAGCCTAATCGTGGCTGCAAAAAAAAGACTCATTTTTTGTCATTGCCCATTTATAGCCTGCAACTATGTAATGGCCCTTTAGGGTCGCAGCATACTGAGGGGTATATTTCAATCTTTATAATGCCATCATATTTACAACTTTTGGTGCCCATGTTATGCATTAGTAGAAATACGTTACAAAAAACCCCAAATAAATAATGTATTAATGGTAGAATATGGCACAATAGCTAAGCGTCAATATCAATACTTAGCACATAGGCCCTTGCTAACCAAGGTAGAAATGCTTTCTAGTGGATCCAGATGCAGTGTATGGGGTCTTGAAATTTAAAAAAACATATTTCCAGCGGAAAGAAAAGTCAACATTGTACTGGTTGAATAAGCATATCAATTGAAACCAATAGATGTAATATTCACCAATAGCCACCTCTCTGGCATTTTATTTCAACTGGAGCTTTTTCATTGGACGTAAGTAGGATTATGCCAGCAAAATAATTTAGAAGAGAGAAATGGTTTGTACAAACCCCAGAGCAATAACCCTTCTACCTTAATAAGCATGGTCAAATATTAAGGATCAATATCGACCAGCACATCATGTCAAGAGAACAGATGCATGCACTGGATCCAAACTGAGGTGCTCCATTCAACATAACCTTGCAATGACCTTGACACATGGTTGGAATATAATAACTGAGACTCTACAATCAATAGCAGAAGTGCCTACTGCCACTTTGCACCTGAAGACCCACAGCCTGTCTGGTAACATATGGAGGACAGTTAATCTAGCCTTTATGACGGTGCTCCCAGTATCAGTTATATATATTATATGTCGCCATATGGCATCATGTACCAGTTCATTACCTGGTTCTTCATTGCCAATCAGACAGGTCTATAATTTATTAAAGGACCTGTGGAACTTTGCTGTCAACTAGACTGTACAGATACATAAGTATATAGGTCTGCTTGAATAACCACTCAATTCAAACTAGACAGGTCTGCTAAAACCGAAGAGATCTGCCATAAATTGCAGGTCACCAGTGGGCTACTAGATAGTCCACCTTGAAGGTCCCAAATAGTCAAATACTCTGAGCACTGAAATCCTATGATCACAAATGATGATGATAAATAGTCTACCTTGGCAAATCTCTTGAACTGACATCTCATAATGGCAATCACATAAAGCAGGACTCTAACAAGGTCTATCAGTGCATTTCTCTGATCCCCACTCACTAGTTATCATTATCAACACTTATTATCTCTCACATATCCATAATATCGTACAGTCAGTGGCGGCAGCTGGCCAATTAAAGTAGTGGGGCAGCGCAGGGGAGAATAAAAAGTAAAGATTACTTACCTGCTGCTGGCTGCCGCCTCGGCGCTCTTCTCCTTCTGTCCTGGCAGTCCATGGGGGTGCACAGGATCCCAGGCTCCCCTATGCCAATCCAGATGCTGCTCTCATGCTGGTAATACTATTACCCAGCATTAAAGAAGCACCAGGATTGGTCTGAGTGGGCTGGTTTTGCGCTTACACAGGGACTGGGAGCTTGTTCCTGCGGGTCTCCACTCGGCTGTAAAACACAGCTCAGGTTGGAGAAATCTAAGTGTGAATGTTGGTTTGGCCATCCTAAGATAGCCAGCCAAACCGACATCTGCACTTGCAGTTCCCACCACTCCTCTTCCCTGTTGCAACTGATGTTCGTCAGGATGGCCCTGTCCCACCCTAAGACTGACTCAGACGCTAAATCGGCCTGACTGGATGGAAAAGAAAATGATAATAAAATAGTTTTATTACCATTTTATTTTTCATGCTTGAACTTGCTGGCTCTCAGGCAGTGGGGCGACGCTCCTCCGCCCTTACGGAGGAGCCACCGCTGCCTACAGTGGCCCGCTTCCTGCCACGATCAGCATAGTAAATCATATAGATAGCATAAAAGATCATTAAAAATGCCAGCAGAACATATATTATAAAAATACATGTCTACCTGTCAAACTTGCTCATCCATCACACCACTAAGCGCTGCATCCGCAGCTAACACAATAACCACACATTGGTGACCATCACGCATAACATGTAAACACTGCATACCTAGGCTCAAAGCAAGAAAAACACTCTTCCAACTACTTACCCACAAGTTGTAGCATGATAACCATGAGGACAAGGGCTCCAGAGCCAGACAGAGGAGCAGTAACATTATACAAATACCATCATAAAATACACTTAAATAACTCTTCTAGAGTATGAACAACAAATGGGTGAACCTGCTTTTCCTAAAGGCATGACTTTCATTGGATGCATTTTCGTCTGACTCTGAATGCTCAAAATACAACATTACAGACAGGGTCAGTTTGGCCTATCGGTCAATCAGGCAGTTACTGATGGGCTGGTCTGACAGGTCAGTTTGTGAGCCAGTTTTGGGCTGTTTTTGGGCCTGTTTTATGGTCTGCTGGACTGTATTTTATTGTAGATTTCACTGATAAGACCATTGCCTGCAGCAAGCTCAAAACTATACAGCCTCCCGTAACTTGCAAACTACTTACACAGCTGGTCTTTTTAAGTTCAAATGTGTCATGATTGGCAAACGTGGGCCACGTTTTTAGATTCCTAATTCACTAATGGGGGCCACTTTTGTTTTTGCCAATTTTTAGTATTTTTGTTTATTTTCTGTCCCAGTACAACATTGAATACATATAATATACCTTTCTCTGTCAAGCCATCATTTGTTAGTTTTGGTAAACAGTAATTTCAGGGGGCACTCTCTGAAAAAGGGCTCCCAGCCCAAAAGACCTGTTTTTTGGTATATAAAACAGTGACAACAAACAAGCACAAGTATGCAAAAGTGCAGTGTGTATTTGCTCGGTGAGAGGACGTGTGCTGCGGTGTCAGTAGGGAGCAATTACTCAACCCGTGGGTAGGGGGTGGTCGGATTCTTCAATTGTGCGATTTAGTTGGAAGCGAACAGCACTTTCAGTCAGAGCAGCGGGGTCCCCTGTGTGAAGAAACCGGGGCTTTCACCAAAAAAAAACAATTAAGAGCGGTGAGCACAAAGCAAGGGCAGTTAATGCTGTAATCCATCACTATTCACTCAGGTCACTGTGGGGGAAAGGTAGCCCCCGAGTTAATCATCCGACCTGCAGTCGGAAGAACACTATTGTTTCTTTTCAAGTGCTGATTGCAATGAGTTAATAATTCAAGCGAGGGTTGTGACTTCACTCGGGTTTTTTGGAGGCGTTTTGTTTTGTTATGCTTTTGGGAGGATGGGGTGGAGAAAGTGCTGCTCGGGCATGCAGCATAATTTGATGGTTGACTTCCACTGCTTTCTAGCACTCGGATGCCACCCCAAGCCAGTGGAGGAGAAAGTTAATCTACAGTAACAGTCAATCAAAGAGCCAGTTACTTAGGCAGGGAGTCAAACCGTGTGATTCATGTGGAAATTGGACTGTAAACAAGGACTCAATAGAACCCTAGGAGTGACCTGGGGTACAGTGTATCAATCACCAGGTACCATTCATAGGACCGTCAAGCTGCCTTCAAACAATCTTTTCTCATGGAAAATACACATTTTCCTTGCCTGCAATCACTTGTATAGATGTGCTTCTTTTATCCTTGTGCAATGAAATTCAGTGCAGCGCTCTTCCGCGTTTTATAATTTAACTTCTCCAAAATTAAGTTTATTTTATTGTGTCAACCAATAATCTGCAAACGCAAAACCAAATAATATTTTTTTTAAGTTTTAAAAGGCAGAGAATGATCAGACGAACGGAGGTTAGAGTTCGCACTTTAAAGAATGATTAAATATTAAAAACAAACTTGTGTTAATTTTTTCACATTTAGCACTATTAATAAAAATATGTTATTTTGTTCATACTACTAAATTGTCAGAGTATCGAACCAGTTTCTAGCGGTGGTCATTTCGTGGGAGTCCAATAATAATCATTTGCAAAGGCAAAAATGTATGCTTTTGTATAATAGAGAAGAGTGGGTGAAGGGAGATGGCATTGATAAAGTTAAAGAAGTTTGACATCAATAATACACATATAACCAAACAACCTCCGCTCTGCTTGGTACCCACACTGAGCACGAAGTCAGTTAAGTAGACACAAAAAGACTCTTCAGTGAAGGTGCATATTCTGTGCAACTCTTCAGCAGAGTGCCTTCAAGGAGAAGAGAAAACAGAGAGCCTTTCTTACCTCTGCTGCTTCATGACTATAGTGAGACCCATAATCTATGAAGATGACTTCAGACTTGGAAAGGTCATCATACATTTTTTAAAAGTGCACCCAAAACCAATTTTGTACACATTTAGGCGCTAGGAGGCCTCAGGGTATCTAAGCGCTATATAAATTCAATTTCATTCATTTCTTGCAGCCCACTCCGCAGGAAATGATGTGAATTCTTCTGTTTTTTTTCCGGTATTATGGCATCTACGGTGTCCGACTTTCCTTCCCATATGTTAGCGCTCTAGGTCTATATCAGAACTCTCTGAGAAGTGCTGTGCACCAGCTACCTTGATCAGCTGACGAAACACTAATAGCAATCTGTAGAAGAAGCACCGTAGTCTGCATGTTAGTCCTTTTAAAAACCTATATGGAATTGTTTAATGTTGTTAATGCGCAATGTACCTACCTTGTGATGAATTTGTGGATCCTTTTTTAACCAATGCATGGGCATAATGCATCCACAAGTGTTTTAAGAAAATGGAATATGCTCTATTGAGCAACTATCTTGGGACAGTAACACAAAATAGAGCTCTCCCAGGCAAGGAAAGCAACAATGAAGAAAACTGCCTGAAAGTCTGGGCCATTGCTTTGAGGGTTTGTTTGAGTAAAACAAAAAAGTATGCTGAGGGAGGTAAAAAAAACAAGATGGCTGCTCAACCTACTGCTGTGCCTATAAGGTGTCTACCACACCAGTGGATGGATTGTAGAATATGAGATGCCCTCCATGCAGGAGGGGAACTCAAAAAATGTCTGGTGGATTTCAGCCAACCTGGAAAGCTTGTGGGTCGCCCATCATGGTCTAAATGAGGCCCTAAGTGTTTGAGGCTTCGAGTTATGTGATTGAGAATCACCGCCTTCTCCTGGTTTGGAGTTAGTTCTTGCTCGTACTTAGAAACGTGGCTATCTCATAACCCAAAGTTGCTAGTGACATCACATACAGTGTAGACAAATCAGATGGGCAATGTGTGAAATGGATAGTTAGAAGTGCAGGTACACACTATCCAAAAGTGCCTGCTTCAAATAAATAAGTGGCTGTACTCTGACAGTAATACATCCTCCTGAGAAGTACAGGGGCTCTCACTTGAAAATAAAATAAATGCAGGTACACAGACCCTAATACTACTACAGTGCTGAAGAGGGATAGATGGAGGTCTGACCCCATTGGGATATCAGGGGTGTGCTCATAGGAACTCACTACAACAAGTAAGAGATTTCATGTTAATGATGTATGAGGGTATGTGGATATCCATAAAGGGGAAAGTCAGAGTCCCCTCGAAGGATAAAAGCAGCAACAACATATATGTTTGCTCTGTGAGTATGTTTGTTCACCAGGAAGTCACCACTCAGCTCTCCTGAGGTGACAGCCGAAGGGTCATGTTTAGGGCGTCCCTTCCAAATACCGAATCTGAATGAGATGTATGGATGTTTTGCGACCGAATTACGATGGCAAAATATTCATATTTTACCAATGCCTTGAAGGAGGTGGTAACCTATTCCCCTTTGAGAACGGAAAACAAATATTTTTTAAGAGCAGGGAGTGGTTCCACGGACCACAGCCTACTCTTAAAAAATGAAACTACAAAGTTTCATTTTTTCTTTTTAAATGCATCACATTTTCCTCTATGGAAAAAGGGCTACATTAAAAAATTGCTTTATTAAATCTCAATCACAGACACACATTGTGGTCTGATGACCTCAGCAGACCACCATCCCTGTGATGGCTGCAATTCCTAATGGGTTGCAAATTGCAACCTACCTCATTAATATGCATGCGGTAGGTCTATTTGGGACACACTAGGAATCATTAATGAAACTCAAAAGAGTTTCATACATTAGGAATGCCTAAGATAATCGCAATTAGGAAATTGTTTTTCATAATGTTAGTACAACTGGCACTTAATTCTTTGTGGGAACCGTTGCTGTTTCCTGGGTGCTGGAGAGAAGGGGTCTCGATTCCTCACAGTAACTCAGTACCATCCGTTTAATTTGGAGTAACTAAAGCTTTGGTGATAGCTCAGAGGGGAAAACATTAAGCTCAAACAATAAGTTTCCTTTGCTGATATTAGAATACTTAGTGGTATCCGTTTAGGATTTAGAAATAAGGTAGTCTGCAGTAGTAAGCAAAACAGAACAATTTACACCTACATAGAGCAACAGGATTGGAATTACAGATACAGACTGATGCATGGACTCAGAGCAGAGGGAAATGGAGACCTTCTTTCTGACTCAATCTATGCTCATCTTGAGATACTTCCCAACAAAGACCGTAATTTCAAGAAATCTATAATTCCTGATCTGACTGGAATTCCTGTTGTGACAACCAATTGGTGATTACAATGGTTGTGGGCAGCCGCGGTCGGTAGTAGGAGTAGCTGCAGGGCGGTGATGTGGGGAGGGGGAGGGGCAGGGTGGGGGGTAGTAAACTATGGATTACGGAGGTTTACAGGTAAATGAACATATAAATTAATAAAACGAATTTCGTTGCGTGCACTGCTTCCCCAAATGCGATGCAGTGCACGCAACGAAATTCGTTTTATTAATTTATATATTAACTTACCTGTAAACCTCTGTAATCCATAGTTTACTACACCCACTCTGCCCCTCCCCCTTCCCACGTCACCGCCCTGCAGCTACTCCTACTACCGACCACGGCTGGTTGTGGGAATACCATGGCTCACAAAGTTTTCACAGGCATTTCACGTGCTCAAAACAGGTGAAATATACGGTTGAAAAATGATCCAAAAATGTGGAAATAATATAGGGGCAAATGACTGATTTACTATTGATTCCTCTTATATGTACAAATGATGTAACTGTACTGAAATATATGCAAACAAAAGAATTGTGACTTACTTGTTTTTTCGAACCAATAAAAAAATCTTTTAAAAAATGATCCAAAAATGCAAAATAGTGCATGGGAATGAGTGTCAAAACACCAATTTCTGTATGTTAATCCTCATTTCCCAGGGCTTATTTTGTAATGGACCAGTATTCCTGCAACCCAGAATTCCGATGTGGGATAGCCAGAGCTTAATTTGTGCCGGTGCTTGCCGGTACTCAGCACCGGCACTTAATTGACAGGGCCGGGTCTATGCATCTCGCCCGTGCCGTGCGTCATTGATGTTTTTTCAAATTTACATTTACTGTAAAGTACTCACTGTACTCTGCCTCACTCTCAGTGTGTTCTATCATGCAGCCTGGCAGAGCCTGCAGGTCACAGGAGCAGTTAAGTTGTGGCTGTGTGTACTGTGTGAGATCGACAGACTAACTCACACTAACTACTACAGTACTTCAATCATTCTCACAATTATTTTAGCTGCTGCCTGCCGCGCACGGTGCGAAAGAGTCTAGAATAAATTATTGGTGGCATAACGGTAGCGCGTGCTTGTGTGATCGATCATGGCGGCAGAGGCCGCAGCCTGGTAACGGTTTCGGTTTGTCTGTTATTTACATAGTCAGTGAGTGGGGTGGGCTCAGTGGGCCGTGCGTGCACTAACACAGTTGACTGTGCGTGCGCATCACACTGATTTATTGGGGCGCCAGGGGCGGGCTGGATTTGGGCCGGACTCGGTTCTGAGTTGAGTTGACTGTTCAGATAGGGGGGTAGGGGCCGCTGTACGTACACGCAGCGCGTGGCAGCTTTTTGTCACATGACCACGCGCGCCACCGCTGCCACGCCCCAGCATAACAACTGCAGCCCACTGCTAACCAGTCCAGGACTCTGCGGTTCAGTGCACCAGGCAGCGGCCGCCTAAAATCAGTTATTTATTTCCACTGACCACTGAGCCGGACTGCCCACGGCCCACCACGAGTAACGCGGTAAGATTGAAGGAACTGGAAGTTGCTGGGCATGTATTTTTGCCTACTACTGATACCGTGTCCGTGCGACCTGCGTGCGTGCAAAAAAAACAACGCACGCTGTATTAGTGTGTGACTTGAGTAGTTGAGCCAAGTGATGGTCCGCCGGTTAATATGCTGTTATGAGTCAGGCAGTCAGCTAGCTATTCAACTTTCCCTGCCTATTGTCTGTATCTGTCTGTTTCTCTGCTTTTTCACTGAAATGTATATTGTACTTACAAGTTTCTTTTCTCTATGTGAAGCACTTTCATGCGCTTGCACCTTGCCTTGTAGCTGCAATCCAAAACTACAAATTATTCAAATTAAACTTTTTTTCAAGCAAACTGGCTTCCTTACCACGACTAGATGATGTTAATTTGCCATTGAAAAGCAACCTCTTGCTGGTGTGCAGGACAGGACTGCGCTGGTCTTTCATTGGTCTAATAGTCTCCCCACCCCCCACCTCTCCCCTAGTTGTCATACTCTATTTCTTATGCATTTCACAGGGGCAGGGTGTGTACGTTCACTGTTATTCCTCATTCGCAGCTGCGTTGCCTGCAGTCTGACATTCGTTCAGGGTTGTATCTCCTCTGTGGGAGCCCTGGGTTTTCTTCTCACTCCATAGGCTGGTGCAGTGTTGGGGGGGGGAGGGGGGGCTGCAGCCAGCAGGGTGAGGGCCGGTGTAATGTGCTGTGAGTTTGGGGAGTGAGTGAGACCACAGTCTGTACCTCATCGCTTCATGTTTCCTCAGATGTACATGGCCCCGGTCCCAGCATGGGTGTGTGGGAGGCAGCTGACAGTAGGGGGTGCTGTTGGAAGAATGGAACATAGCGGGTGGGGGAGAGCGGCCCAATCACATAGTGCAGTGCTGGCGGTTCATTCTGCACTAGCTGCTTACTACTGTCCTGGGGGGCTGGGAAGGTCTCAGAATGTGGACAGACACCAACTCCACGTGTTCACTGAGTCGGAGCTGTGTAAGCCGACTCTCCGTGCTGTTTGCATCGTGTGAAAGTGCAGAGGGTAACCCCAGAGAGGGGCGTATGAAACTGCACTCAGGTGTGTAAACCGACTCTCAGCGTGTGCTTTGTGCATCTTTCTACTCTCGGCTGCACCAGGTTTGACCGTGTGAAAGTGCAGAGGGTAACCCCAGAGAGGGGCGTATGAAACTGCACTCAGGTGTGTAAACCGACTCTCAGCGTGTGCTTTGTTCATCTTTCTACTCTCGGCTGCACCAGGTTTGACCGTGTGAAAGTGCAAAGGGTAACCCCAGAGCAGATGTTAATTTGTGCCGGTGCCGCCACGCCCCAGCATAACAACTGCAGCCCACTGCTAACCAGTCCAGGACACTGCGGTTCAGTGCACCAGGCCGCGGCCGCCTAAAATCAGTTATTTATTTCCACTGACCACTGAGCCGGACTGCCCACGGCCCACCACGAGTAACGCGGTAAGATTGAAGGAACTGGAAGTTGCTGGGCATTTACTTTTGCCTACTACTGATACCGTGTCCGTGCGACCTGCGTGCGTGCAAAAAAAACAACGCACGCTGTATTAGTGTGTGACTTGAGTAGTTGAGTCAAGTGATGGTCCGCCGGTTAATATGCTGCTATGAGTCGTGCAGTCAGCTAGCTATTCAACTTTCCCTGCCTATTGTCTCACACGGTGAGGTCACACCTCACTCGCTCCTACTCAGGTGGTGCATCACCAAGTGTGCCGCTGCCCGCTCTCTGGGGAGGATGGGACTGGCTGGGCATTGTTTGGCCATTTGCCTACTACTGAATACCGTGCGCAGTTCTGACAGCTCTGAGTTCTGAGTGCAAAAAAACCAACGCACGCAGTATTTTTATTTGGTAGTGTGTGTGTGACTTGAGTCAAGTGATGGTCCGCCGACCGCCGGTTAATAATATGCTGCTATGAGTCAGCTAGCTTTTCAACTTTCCCTGCCTATTGTCTCACTCACACCTCACCTCCTACTCGGGTGGTGCGCAGCGTCACCAAGTGTACCGCTGTCTGGGGAGGATGGGACTGGCTGGGCATTGTTTTGCCTAACCAGTGTCCATATAGTCCTATAGTTTATGTGCGCACTCCTTGCATGCCATGGCAAGTTGGTCTTCACTTTGATCTTTAAGGCCATTTTGGTGTATTAATTACTTTATCATACAGGTCCAGATCAAAGGTATCCTGCAAGCTTACAAGGTCCTGTGATGCACTGCTCGAAGGCCATGGATTGTAGTGAAATTTCATGCACAATTGCTCCATTACCTATGATATTCATTTGTACTTCGTTGATGTCTCTGTTTGTTTGCTCCAGGTTCTTCCCACCAGCTTTAATATTTGGAATGCGTTTGTACAGTGGATAGATTATTGGTCGTCCCAACACCTCAGGCTTGTTTTTGGTTGAGTTTTCTCAGCCTTTTTTTTTTTTCTTGAGAGAACAGGTTGGAACGGGCTCTCAGAGCTGACGAGAATTTGGCTTTTCCTATGCCGCTTTCTATTGAATGTACAATTCACTCATTTCAAGTTGGATTACCTGTGGTGTTAAGGGCTGGTCTTGATTGAGTTATGTTTTGTTCTGCTTGTGGCTGCAGTAGTAGCTCTTGGGGTGGCGGGCTAAAGGCCCTGTGTTAGACTAAATGATTGATTTGTACTTTTAAAATCAGATTCCTTTGCTTGCGAAGTGCCCCAGGCATTTGATTTTGGTTTCTGATTTTCATGAAGTGATACTGCCTGCTGTATTTCCTCTATCATGGTTTCCATGATGTCTGATAATACAGCTAGTTTTTCAATTACAGGGCTATAGCTGCAAGACTCTACTCAACCCCCTACAGGGGTTTGAGCTCTTGTTATCCGGGACTCTTTCCATTTTGGCGCCAATTGACATTGTGTATGACACCAGTGTTTGTAGGACTGTTATCTTGGGCTAGGGCTTGATCCTGTGTTATGCCTGCACAGGAGTGGCTACGAATGTCAGGCAGAGGATGATCCGTGAAAAAAGAGCCTTCTGCGCATATCAATGATTAATTTTGTTGGTCTGCCTGGGGTTATATTTTTTGCAATTAATCTATATGACTTTGGCCAGTTAATTTACAGATGTCGCACTTCTGCCCCGGATACTTTCTTAACTTGATTTCAGTGGACAGTGGGTAACTTCATTTTTGGGAGCACGGAAAGGGGGTGTGCTCAATTATACTGACGTTCCTGATGAAATATAGATATATTTATCCGGTAAGTTCATTGAAGTCGAGACAGAAAGAAATATTGTCTATTTCCATACCCAACGTAATTACGCTATTGCTTAAAGATCTCATGGCTAGTAGATCTCCACTTGGATCTTTCAAATGTCCCACTAGGATGTACTAGGGTGCCTGATTTTTATTGTGGGGGATGAAATATTCTCATATTGTTTTCTCCCTTTTAATATGAGCCTGTGTGAGCATAGGAGCGACCGGTCGGTCTTCGCCTTGGTGTATTTAATAAGAGAGGCCCTTTGTTTGTTGATCTCTTTTTTCTAATCATGCTTTGCACTCTGTCATGGGCCAGTAGCAAGAGGGGGCTTTGGATTGTGATTGGAAGAGCTTGAGATTAGTTGGCCAGACAGGAGTTAACTGCAGGAAATATGTGAAGAGGCCTTAGACTTTAGGTTAATGCCTTTCATTTTATTGAGGACTGCACTTGTTCTCCTCCCCGTTTCCATTGTTGTCAAAATTTTAATTTGAAATTGTATCATAGATTTTAATCAGAGGATAATTTCATGGATTACATTTGTGGGCCCCTTCGTGCAGACTTACTGCTGTCGAATCGCTAGCCAGCTGTTTTGCGACTAGCCGTAACTAGCAGTTAGAATTAAAATGGAGCTTTAGTAGTGGAGCAGCAGACCCCCTAGGAGGTGCTGACCCTATTTTTGAAATGTAGCAGTGGCGCTTCCTCTGCTAAGGCGAAGGAGCGTTCCCCCACTGCGTTGAAGCAGTGAAGGAAAGGAAAAATAAAATGAATGAACGAGGACGAGGTGTGGCGCCGCGGTCAGGGCGACTGACTCCGGAATCTGGGATCACGGTTTGATCGTCAGATTAGCCCAGCACCATGTGACTCTGGGCAATAGCTTGCTTAATCTTCCCGACGACCCCCAGCGCCTAGAGACCCTTACGGGTGATTGTTCGCGCTTTACAAATGTGGATTATTATGCTATTATTATTTTATTTGCTCCTGCTCTGGCAGCATGGGGGCTGAGCGGGGCTGCTTTCCTCACAGAGCAGGCCAGGGAGTGGTGGGCACATTGAAGTGTGCGTGACGCTTTGGTATTGTCCTTTCCCCAAATCAGCACATAGAGCACTGGAATTGTCCCTTTTCAATGCATTAGAGATCTCAGCTAATTTATTCCAAACGTGTGCTTTAAATGCACTTTTGATTGAATATTTTTCAAAATGTTCACAGGGCAGGGAAGCCTCCTATCTAAACCGTACTATGAGGAAGGCTCCCTTTCTGAAATTCATCTGTCTTTTCGCAGTGCCAGTTGACGATGTGGGTGGAGCTAATAGGGGAAATGGGTGGAGCCAATGGAGGAAGTGGGTGGAGCCAGAGAAAAGTAGGTGTGGCCTCCAACAAAGATTTGAGCACCTGCACTTCATATTTTACAAATTAAGCACTGGGGATAGCATACTTCTGGCTGCTGGGGTACCATTGCGGCATTCCTGCACCCCTTGTAATGGGGCTTTATTGTATTATGCACCAGGTCATATCCATTGTATTATTGATTATTGCACCTGAAAGTAGACATATTGTGGTGGGATAGTCATCACAAAATCATTAGACTCAGTAAAGACTGCCATGACTGCCATGACTGAGAGGCGTGTGTATGTAGTAGAGGAATTATAACATAACTATATGGCAAGTAAGTGTGAGTGAAAGGAGTGTGATTGTGTGATGTTATTTATATGAATGCCTGATTGATCAGTGACCCATCATGTGTGCTGTATCTGCTGTTTGTGTTGCCTATCCCTGGGATGCGGGAAGGATGATGAGAACAGTGATGTGGATGGGGCCATGTTGCTTCTCATAAACAAATTGTGGGCTTGTTGATACCACACAGAAAGTGCCAATCAACCATAGACTGAACATGAAATTCTATTCGTAGACCATTTTACCTTTTCCTTAGGCCACACACTGGTCACCTAAATCAGCCTATTGCTGCCTTTTATTATCAATGAAATTAAAGGTGTAGAACTGTCCTGAGCATACTCTGGGGTCTTGTAGCACAATAACCCCCTTAGTGCAAAGAGTGAAATGTGTAGCTCAGGGAGAGCTGCCTGTATAACCTGTATCTGCCTGTATTCCAAACCCAACATTGAGTTGGGAGAAAAAAAGAAGGCAGGCTCAAATATAGCTCCTGCATATGAAAGGAGAAGGATGAAGGATAGAAGTCAAGCATCAGATTGCTCCTCAAAAAGGTCTTTAAGTAAAGTGCCTGTGGAGGTTACAAGACTACTTTCATGAAATTTTAGAATGATATTTCCGCAATGTCACAGCGGTAATTATGACAGATGGCTATGTCCAACTGGTACACTGTAGAGGGGTGATTGATGGATTATTAATTCTAGGGGTCTGAGTTAGACTTTGACAAATGAGTGTTCCATCACAAAGTCCACCTTATTAGAACTGGATTTTGTCGTATGGCACTTGTAACAAAGCAGATGGAATATCAGTCACATTTGAGATGGAGTAACACGTCTGCTAAACTCTAAGATCCATTTACATTTTTCTCTCTGTTCTTGCTAAGCAGTTTAATAAAGTACGCAGCTACACAGTTCCAATACACCTCGAAGAGTGCATTTTGTATATGGTTTATCCTTGTGGACCTTTTTTTTGAGAGATGAGTGTTTAACTGCTTTGGCTGGGTTTTACTTCATCCAAGTATGATGTGTGTCTCATAATATCTGCATGTGGCTTTCTGCTCTCCAAAGACTTCCTCTTCCTCTAGGACTCCTTTCCTCCATTGACTTCAGTAGTGTTATTCATGAGAAACAAATGTTATCATCTTTCAGGATCATTTTTGTTCAATGAAGTGCCTTCTGGAGATAGTGCATTCTCTGCAAAGGCTGAGTTTTTAACTGTTGCGGCATGTATCTCAATGCAATTATACATTTCCCTTTGGTTTTCTGTGTCCCAGACTTCTCAGCCACATTCCCTGTCAATGGTGCCTACAGCTTCCTGAAGTCAAGCCTAGAGACGGGCATGCAGCAGTCCTCATGCACCCCAGGGTGTGGTGCCTTGGAGCTCCATTAAGCAGGAACATTATTGCATGCCTGTCAATGTTGTGAGAGCTACATCTTCCCTTGGCAGGCCCGAGGTGCTGATGACACAGGGACTCTGTACAAGACTTCAGCCCAGAAACAACAACAAGGATCAGCAACTGATAAGCAGTCTCAGCACCCTAAGGCGACTATTGGTAAATACAAGGAAGTGAGTGTGAAAGGTTGTGCTAGGTTTGGGGTGGGAGTTTGCGGGTGAGACACATACGGGATTTGTGGGAGACGTGGGTGTTTGGTATTAAGTGTGTGAGAGTGGGTGTTAGTGTTTGGTGTGTAATGTAAGATGTGTATGTGTGGGGTACTCTTAAATATATTGAGCACACTGTAGTACCTGATTCTTGTGACAGTACCTGATTTCGTTGTCTCCAAGAGCAGTTACTATATCTGTTATTAAGGTTGCCTACTGCTCTTAACTTGCGTGGACCAGAGAGAGCTGGCTTGACACTGGTGCTAAGTGATGAGCATTCGGACTCTAGATCTTGCACAGCACGTTACACCAAGCAATAAGATGCAGTCATTTATTATTATGTGTTTAGTAAGAATGGGAAACAACCAGAACTTTAATGAAGCTGAGTGGTATGCTAGGTATACAGAGTTGAGAGCTGCTTGTAGAGTCAGACTGATCCATTATGTTCTTAACTTCTTATGCATACTGTGCTTTCTCCTGCAGGGCAGACTTAATTCCCAGCCCTTAGCAGGTCTGCTGAGCATCACAACTAAAAGCACAGGGGCTTATTTACAAGCCCCTTGTGCCAACAGTACGTCACTTTTTCGGATATTAATTGTGACACACTGGCGGCGCATGGGGCATGTAAATAAGCCCCACACAAACTCAACTTAGAGAGTAGACTGTTTTTGGATGCAAAAACAACATAGCCAAAGACACACTTAACATGCTCACAATCAACACAATATAAACAATCATTGCCACCTGCACTTATTGTATGTCTGATATCCAATTGCAACAGCGTTCTCCACTCAACAATATCGCTGTGCGGCATTGTTCCAGACACTCCTTCAAGTGGTCCTCTTCAGACCCCAAAAGTTCTTGCCAACAACATACAACTAATGGCATATATTTGGCTAAAACACTGCCACACCAACAGCTCTGCTAAGCACCACAGTAAGAGAAACCATAGAAACACTACAATAAATATTGCGTAAAGAAACCACACACTCATGTAGACAACACACTTGCCTACAGAAGTTGTGATACACAGACCGCCGTGCCATACTTGGCCCAAGCAACAGAAAACCAACCAATTCTGCAACATGAGAGCTGTTGGGCAAACACATCCACACACTTAAAACTATACAGTGATCTACCAAGATATAACTTAATTTACCTTCACACTAATCTAAATACCATTTATAAACCAAATATTGAATATATGCTCTTCTACTTTCATACAATTAAACACTAACAAACATTAAACATAGTCGATTGGGGGGGCATGGCCAGCAAGATGACCGACCCGTAGCACTAACAAGGAGCTCCCACTCCGGGGAACAAATCCTACAAACATCCTGCCGCTCTGACGCTGTGTTGAGTGCGATAGTGAGCACTGCTGCCCAAAGATGATGACGAGGCACATTTAAAAGTCTTTTGGGACCGTCATATGTGCTGGGATGACTGTGTTGGAGTAATGTCCCCATTTGGCGCCTCTGGAGGCCAGAAAGAGATCGAGGGGAAGCTCCTAAGAGACATTCCTGTTCCCCTTCTCCTTGAGCAGACTGGTTTAGGTGGACTGCATGGGCACCTCCGCGTCTAGACATGGAGCTGGTGAGGGGGCCTGGAGAGAGGGATTATGGAGGCGCCCATGTGGTTGGGGGCTGTGGTACAAATAAATCCAGCACAGTTATGGTGCCAGGTGGACAGGACACCAGGGCCTGCAGCATTGAGCAGCCAGAGGAGGGGCAGCTGCCTTGATTTGTGAGGAATAGATATTTGTTTCTGGGGATGACCACTGTCTGGACCCCCCTTGTAACAGTTATGTTTCTGGAACTGAGCCCATGAAGATAGCCCTATTGTGGCCCCCCAAGACTGGTCTTCTCAAGTTGGAGATGGGGACTAGCAGGAAGAGCTGAAGTAAGCGACTAGGAGCTGTAGTAAGCGACAGGGCCCACTCACCCCCAGTATGACCTATTGTTTGCCAGAGCTGTGGACTGGGAGTGCTCCCTGCTATTAGAGATACCGCAGATCCTGTCGGACGAGTGAGGGGAGGGATTGGACCCTTCCGGCGGTTGTCCCATGCACATTAGAGGTGCTGTTGGGCTGTGTGACAGTGCACGCAGTGGTTCAGTGGGACTGAGGACGTTATTGACCTTATAAAATTCTGTGGCTTGCGCTCGTGACTGTTCCAAGGGCATGCAAATGTTCAAGGATAGAGTGCTTCGCTGGGCCCAGTGGATCAAAACTGACTGTAACAAAGCCTCTGGTCTGTGAGGGGGCCCTGCCGGCTGATAACTGAGTTGGCCTGCGCAACCCACAGGGCCGCTTGGCTGCGCACATCTTGGCAGCGATCGAGGCCTCAAGTGCTAATTTGCAAGTTAAGATTGGCTCAGTCTCCATGGACGGGAACTTACTGTGGGTAGACTTACGTGTTAGAACAGCAAGTAAATAAGAAGCAAGAGGAACTGACTGCCCTTAAGACAACAGCTGCCAGCATCACAACGCAGATGCAGCGGCTGGAAATGTGCATTGTAGATGCAGATGATCATTTCCGGCGATGCAATTTGCACTTCGTGGGATTCCCTGAGGGTGTGGAGGGCACCACTCTGGAAAAAGTGCTGGAACGATGGCTCAGGTCAACATTACCAGAAGCTGACTTAACCTTTATTCATGGTGGAGCACACCCACAGGACCTTGGCGCTGCCTCCAGTGCTTGGTGGGGGCTGCTGTGGACACTAATTACAAAGATCCTCAACTATAGGGATAGGGGCGCTGTCCTTCAGAAGGTCTGTCGGCTGGGGGATCCCACCTTTGAAAACTATTTCATTCGGATCTTCCCAGACTATACACAATGTGTGTAGGAAGCTAGCTCTCTATATGGTGTACTAAAAAGAAGTGCACTGTGCAGAGCGTCCAGAGAATCCCCAAATGTTACACAGAGGTAAAAGCAGCTAATGCTAATGCTCTTTTTGTGGTAGTGTGGGCGGGCATTTAGGCTTATCAGAGGGTAGTGCTAAGCATTTGTTGTACTCACAGAGGCAGTAAATGAGATACACACTCAAGAATAAATCCGAGATTAATTTATTAAAATAAAGTAAATAATTATGCATTTTTTAGGGCCAAGAACACAGTTCTAAGGAAAGTACTTTCGGAGCTACAATTTTTCAAAGTTCAGAAAATATATCGCTTTTGTGCGTAATTACGCACCATAGGAATCAATGGGGAAAAAGAGGGAGAATGCAGATAAATCAGGCAATGCTTTCACGAAGTTCACCTTCTCCTTTTAGGTCAAAGTTGGGACCAGGTCCAAAGATCCAGCAGGAGAAGTTTGGGAGCATCCCGGATCGGGCGGGAGCAGAATGCTGATGGTCTTGGAAACTGGTGTGCAAACATGAAGAAGGGCTACTTGAAAATGCACTGCACAGGTAGACTTACAGATAAGTCCGGTGAGTCTCCTTAGAGGGAGGAGGTCGCATAGGTCTGGGGACCATGGGAACAGAGCTAGTTAGTCGGTGCTGCAGCCAGTGGGGCTGTCTTCAGAGCGAACAGGTCAACCGGGCGTCGTGCGTCTGTAGAGTCCTAGTGGTCAGGAGCAAGTAACTTGGAGAGGCAATCTCGGGACTGCTGGGCCACTCAGGAAGTGAATCCCCTCCATTGATTCTTAATTCTAGTACTCTGGGACTCTGGGGTGGAATCTTTTTCTTTGTTTTTACCATTGGGGGCCGGTACCCAGGTATTGATACGTTGCAGCTTCGGTAGGTCCTGGTGCCTCCAAACCTGGTGTAGAGGCAGAGCTTACCCTCCATATCTTTTGTACCTCTTCTTGCTATTGTGCTGTGTCGAGGTCGTTGGGGAGCGGCAAGTTGACAAACCGGATTTCATGGGATTGGTGTCTGCGGTGTGCAGGAGAGTGATACTTTCTCTCCAAGGGAGCTTCCCACCACTTTCTCAAAGGCTGTAGGTGCTCCGGGGTTCTTGGAGTCCTTGCAGGTTCCGGATGACACAGTAGGCAGGAATTGTCTAGTCCTTGGAGCAATTGGCTGGGTTTGGCGCCTTTTTCTTCTGCAGCAGGGCTTCAGTTCCCGTGCAGCAGGTCTTTTGGTCCTGGTCTTCTCTGGTCCAATGAATCTGAGGTTCAGGTCTGGGGAGCCACCTAAATACTGAATTGTAAGGGCATTACAAGGAGAGACAGGTAATAGCCAATGGCTATCTACCTTTAGGGTGTCTACACCCTTTATTGGCCGCTTCCTTTAGGAAGGGGCACTACCCTGGCTCTGATTGTATTCTCAGTATCTCAAAATGGTAGAATTTCAGAATAGGGGTTCACCTCACCTGCCCCGCCCAAGGGGTAGTGCAGGCTAAAGAGGGACCCTCCTCCTCACCTAACCAATTTCCCCACCTTTCCTCCAGCCAAAAGTGGAGCAGGAAAGGGTACTTGGGCGCCCCTCTATCTGGGGGTTCCTGGGTGGAATTTCCAAGGCGGCATTGCTTTTGAATCTTACCGCCCGGGAAGGCCACCCTGTCCTGGAGGAGGTGTGAAACACCCCCCTCAGAGCAGGTATTGTTTCTGTCCTCTGAGAGGGCTAGCTCTCACGCCATGTGGTCAGAAACATGTCTGGTGGTAGCAGGCTGGTAAAAAACGGCCAGAGACCCCATTGGTGTTTGGTTAGGTTTCTGGGGAACCTTTAAAAGGGTCTCCTGTGTGAATTTATTAATAAATCCAAAACTGGCATCAGTGAGAATTTACTAAGACAAGATGTTTGGTACCAAACATCTTAGAAATCAGTGAAGCCATCATGAAGCTAGGAAACGTGTGTTGATGAGTATCCAGCCCATGTACTCTTTATGGTTTCCCTGTTCACCTACATCATCACAGAATGGACTGGACATTGTGGGGGCATATCTGCTCATGCTGATATGCCCACACATAGGATATAGTGCACCCTGTACACCAAAATACGCAGCCTGCAATGTCAGAGTACATAGCCTTGGTGAAGGGGCCCTGGTGCGGCACAACCAATGCTGCAGCCCCAGAGGACCTTCTTTAGTACCCATGCCCTAGGTACCAAGGATACCACTAACTAGGGACTTACAGGGATATTTGAAGTTGTGCCAACCATGGGAAATGTGTTTTGGGAAAGAGATCTGGCAGTGGGAACCTGCTTAGCAGGGACACTGTGCACTTATAGATCAAAATCACATCAGGCATTAAGCATAAAGTGGGGGCTAACCATGCAAAAAGGGGCACTTTTTGCATGGTTAACCCCCACCCAAACAAATGTTTGAGTGAATAAAACAGAAACAGAAGGCCATGGGGCTAAAATATGCTACCATACCCCGCAAACTGAAAGTGCTGCCCAAAGGATGACCTCATTTTTTTGTAACACCTGAAAAGGTGTGGGACTAGTTGGAGGTGCGAGGGATGGCCATCTGCTGGCACCCAGCTCTGGTGAGACCCATGCTTGGTCTCAGAGACCACATTGAAATTGATTGAGGGGGAGGTGATGAGGCAGACACAGGAGGGAGTCGGGTTCAAAAATCTGTGTGGTGGTGAGACAAGATGGTGCATTTGATGTGGAATGCCTGGAGTGAGAAGAAGCTAGAGCCCTTGTGGAGACAGTCACTTCCATGGCCTCCATTGAGAGTGGCTTGGACGTGGTAAAGAACACGCCAGAGCTTGCTGCCACGTATAACCCCAGGGCGAATTGCTGATAACCAATGGCACCATGGCATAGATGGGGTGGTCAGGCCCTGGGTAAATGTTGCGTGAACTCAGAAGTATGAACAGCTGCAACAGTATCACGCAATGCGGGTGATACGGCCCCAAGGAGGTTGTAGGAACTCTTGCAAGGACATACACATGGTACCTCATTGGATTAATGAGCATTTTGTTGAAATGCTGTGCAGGGCCAGGTGTGGCAACATGTGGAAGGGTGATGGATGATCACTTGAGTCACCCCTCTTCTTTCCTTTTGATCACCTTCTCTTACCTTTTTCTCTTCCTTTTCTTCTCACCTCTATTCTAACTTCCATCCTGTTTGTTGTTGGGGTGGTGAGAGGTGAGAGGCGAGAGGTGGTCTGTGAGGGGGGTGATAGGTGCATGTGGAGTGCTGTGACTTCCTGTTGTAGGTTGTGTGAGGCATCTGTAGTCTAGGGTAGTTTAGGGTCAGAGTGTGTGTTTGGCAACACCCGCGTGGGTCAGACCTGAAGTACAGTTTTCCCCCAAGATACTATTTAGTTGTTTAGAGGGGGTAGGGATTTGGCTCCGCCACACCCTAGAGGATTCACGCACATTTTGTTTAGCAAGTTAAGGGAGGGGGTGGAAGCCTGGTGTGGGTAGGAAGACTCAGTTTTGGTTCATTAGTGTTTACCAGGGGAGGTGCCAATTACACAATATAGGGACCTTCGTTATCCTTTTGAGATGCTTCTATCACACATACGAGTTGATATGGTCTCCGCTTTTTCATTTTGCTTGTTGCTTCATCTCAGTAAACCTTTTGAACACAGATATAAGTAAAACCTCAACCTTTATTATACAGGTTGGATATGTGTATGCACCTTAAGCATGTGTGCTAAGGATAGCTGGGGCACTGTGCCTGACATCTGCCGGTGAGTTCCTTCCTTTCTTAAACATAAGCCCATGACACAGTTTCACAGTGTATAAGTTACCACTAAGAACTGTGTCACACTGGCTATGTTTGGCCAATTCTCTGTGGACACTATTTGGGATTCCCATGCCTTTCAAACATAATGCCACAGATTGGTTAATTCTACAAACTATGTCAACTGGGCTGGTTCACTATGAGCTGTATACCTAATCATAAATTGCTCAGCATGTGGTTTTTTAATCCCATAAAGGTATCACCGGTGAATCCATTGTCTTGCTACCTCTGGATCACTGGTCTAGTATCATATTCAATTTACCGATACACTTACCATTAATGTCATCTCTATCACTAATTTTAGATATCACTTTTACAGCAGTTGCTCACTCACAATCCTGAAGAAAGCCATGATACTTCTGAGGTTATAGGCTGAAACATGTCGATCTAAGTTGAGTACAACTTGCTCTAATGGTTCATGTTGTTCCTTTTATTCTTTTTGCTGTTTTTAACCCTAGCACAAGGCAGCCAGAATAAAAGTATATGGTAAACCTTGTAGCTAGTTTTATTTCACCCTCACTAGCACTGCACCCCTCACAACATTCTGCTAGCTCAAATTGGGTCTTAGTGAAAACCCCACTGATAACAGAACATCGCTGAGCACCTCCCTCGCAGCGAGGGGGTTGTAGCCCGCACCATGACTAGGCTTCATGGTATGAGGAGAATTCCCTATGATGAAGCATGCCACCTCTGGTGGGTGAGGGAAACTGTCCTTTAAAAGGACACCTTCTTCCTAGCCAACCTCGCCTACCTTTTTCCCTGTATTGACAGACCCGAGGACCCTTGGGTACTAAGCCTAACATGACAGCTAAGCTGCTGGAGTCGATGGACCGAATGAATTGCATAGCCATTTGCAAGTAGCATCACCCGATTGCTGGAGAATTTCTCCTGTTCTACCCTGCACATGGCACGTATAGCCGCTTGGATAGTTTTGTGGTGTCAGATGACTGTGAGCTACATTTACCAAGGGCATGGTAAATGGTGTGCTTTCTATTGGACCATGTGCCGTTACTGTTATAAAATGGGTTGGGGGGACAACTGCCTAGAATCCCTCTGTGGTAGCTCCGGCCAGAGACGCTGGGGGACCCTCCTTATAAGGAAGACATCCAGACAGTCCTACAGAGGTATTTTGAAGACAACTGGAACTCGGCAATGCTGAGGGAGATGGAGTGGAGTGCCCTGAATGTGGTGGTGAGGGTGGAGAGTCAGTCTAAGGTCCATGGTGCCAGACGGACCCTCGAAAAGGACCTGGTGGAGGGAGAGGAGATATTGACCCGGCTTCAGTGGCAGATGAGGGACCAGCAGCCAGCAGACAGTGCACTGCTAATGAGGCAGTATAGGGTGGCAAACATATGGGACAGGCTGGACTGCTACACAAGGCAAATGTGACATAGGCTCCACAGAAAAGGAGAAAAATCGGGATGACTAGTGGCCTGGCTGCTCAAAAGAGAGATTACCCCCCCTGTTAATTCTATTCTTGGTCCGAGGTGGCAGAACGTCCGCAGTGGAACAGCTTAGTATAAATCAGTTATTACATGAGCATCTCGTGGCAGTATACGGAGCAGCCGCGGGGGACATAGTGAATGGGATGCAAAGCCTTTCTGGAGTGTGTTGTTATGCCTCGACTTGCAGACACCCAAAGGGAGGAAGTGGAAAGAGTGCTCCAGACAGAAGATATACAAACAGCCACATACGACATTGCTCATGGGAAGTGCCCAGGTCCTATTAGAATTTAATGTGTGATTGTTCCATCACTTATGCTTTACATTGTATTATATTAGCATTCATGTAGCTACTTTGTAATAATCACTTTTGCATAAGTGGGTAATCGATCCCTGCAACTATTGTGTGAGTTAAGGTTAGCATATGAGCCCCATTTTCTAATCATCCAGCCAACATTTTGCTCTATGATTGAAACTAAGCTTCTGTCTCATGTTGCTTGCCTCAGCAGAAAGCTGCTGGAATGCATTTGCATCTCCAAGGTCATGCCTCACTGAAGTATGAAAAGCTGTTCGCTAGTGCATACCTTTCCCATGAGACGAAGGCTTGCTCCCACTGGCCCAGCTGCAGGCACAGACAGAATGACCTTGCCAGAGAGATAGTGTGTGCCCGGTCTCAGACTCTTAGCTCATCTTTGTGTGCCCCTTTGTTTCTAGCTGCCTTTTGTGGAAAGTTACTGGGTGGGTGTGTCTTGTGCTCAGGCTAAAATGTATATTATCACCTTTATGCTTGTGAAAGCCAGTCCCTCTGCCTTCCTCTTAGGAGACAGGTCTGACCGGGCTCCGCTGCAGCGAACAGACTGATAATGCTTTGGTTTTATTCTCCTCTGTCTGACTGACTCTTCATTTTTGGGAAGGAATAGAGGTGGTCGCTAATGACTCAGGTGGCCCATTTCAGGTCACTTCCTTCAGTCCTGATGGTCTTCTGATGAGTATGAGCAGGCTTACTCGAATTTACTGATCCCCAAACTCTTGGAGATGCTTCTGGAGGCCAAACACAAAGGTACAATCCCATTGCCTATGTGTGAGGCCCTAATTATGTGCCTAAGCCGGACAAGGACTCAAAATATCTAGGATCCACTGTCCATGCTGAATGTGGATACAAAGACCCTTTTAAAAGTGCTGGTGATGGGATTGCGGCATGGAGTGACGCACCTGGTGTCTGATGATAAAGGTGGCTTTATGCTGGGATGAGGTACTTATATGAACCTCTGATGTCTGTCAAATTGATGCACTCAATTCAGGAGATGGGCATGGAGGTGGCCCTGGTGGCACTATTTATTGAAAAGGTTTTTGACACCCTGGGATGGGAGTACCTGTGGGAGGTGTTGCGGCGTATGGGAATTGGAACGGCTTTCTTATCCTGGGTGCAACTTTTGTATACAGCACCTGATGATACCCTCATATGCTTGACTTGGCTGAAGGACTTGCTGCCAGTGCTACTGAGAATAATGGAGGACTTTTGGCGGGCAGCCCGATTGCGCATCAACATGTAGAAGATGATCTTCTTTCTCTTAGCAGGCTTGGCGGCTGGGCCGTGGACTGACCTCCCCGAGGTGGGATTACCCTCACAACCCGGGCCCACAATATGACCTCAATATGGGCCGGGTAGGAGACAACTGATGTACTTCCATAGAGTTCTGGAAAAGGCTGCCGGTTTCAGTGATGGGCAGGGTTGCCTTGAGTAAAATGGTGGTGCTGCCTTGATGCCTCTATGCAATACACAACTCCCTCTGTGACTAGCCAAAATCCCTGTTCGCAAAATTCAATAGACTATTGGTGCCATTGGTGTGGGAGGGTAAGAGAAGCAGAGTCAGACTGGATGTCCTTAAACTGGATCCGGTGAGGGGAGGGTTGGCACTCTCAGATCTGCAGTTGTATTATATGGCCAGACTCCTGCAGTATGAGGCACTATGTTGCACAGACTGTAGCAACTGGGAAAAACGTCCTCTGACTGGCCATTGGTACCCTAAGTCCCAGACTATTGATATGCGGACTTTGGGTACCGATGGGCAAACCATATATATAGTGCAGCAAGTTGCAAGGGTCTGGGAACATGTGGTTACACAAGTTATGGGTAGATCCCAGTATGCTAGGCGCTTCTTCCTCTCTGGTGGATGCAGTCTTTTCGGTACATACAATCGCTGATGGATATGTCCCCATGGTTGTCAGAGAGCGGGGGTCCTCTACATGAACAGCACATTTGTGACTAGGAAGGAGATCGGGCATTTGTTTCCGGTACGTCCTGGACAATTCCTGCAATACTGCAAACGCTCCTGTACAGCCAGGGAGATATGGGTGACATTTACAGCAGAACCGGAGGAGTCACACACTCTTAGTGATATACTGGACCCAGGCTCTGTAGGGGTCTCATATCCCGAATATCTGCAACACTGGAAGAGGATAGACACATAGACTTGGTGTCGGTTTGCAATAGATGAACTGAAGATCTGGATGAACCACTCACAGATGGCTAGTGGTAACGCACTTGTGCTAAAATGAAATACACAGCTAGTAATGCAAATTTTTAGCTTCTGCAATGTTATGATCTGCATTGAGTGTATCTTACACCACAGAGTTTTCACAGAATATTCCTGGACCATGCAGAGGGATGCACCAGATGTAGCACGACACCTGATAACTTTCTTCATGTGGCATGGGGGTGCCCCAAGCTTGAGTAGTGTGGACATTCTGGGGATTGGCGGTGCTAGGTTGGAGCTAATGGCTCAACATTGCCTCCTTGGCCTCCTACTGATCCCCAAAAAAGGGAGAAAGATGAGGCATAGATTTGCTTTACTGGGACCGGTGTTAGCCAGGCGACACATCGCGATTCATTGGATTATCTCAGAACCCTCCTTTGCAAAAATGGCTGGCGTACCTATGGGAATGGACTGTGGCCGAGAAGTGGAGGTTGAAGCGGGAGAGGGCGGAAGTGAACGCGGAGCTTGATCTCAAAGTATGGGGAGAGGTGGTGAGGCAACTGGGGGAGGCAGGGATCCCCAACTGGCACCCCCACTGTGGAAGGTAAGTCCCCTTAGATAGCTGCAAACAATTGATGGTGGAGTCGAGTTAGTGGGAGGCAGCGCACCACCCTCCCCCTTGAGTAGAAAATGAAGTAGTGTATGTCAGCTGGACGTGGGGGCCAGGACTGAGTCACTGTAAGTCATAATTTGTAGGACAGCAATGGATATATGACACCTCCCGGTGCTTCCCAGGCTGGGCATCTCAAAGAGAATGTGTATTGCATTGTATATGAAGATAGTGCTGCAGTGTTGAAGTGTTGTTGACATTTATTCTTTATGTCTTTTCCAGGAAAATAATAATAAAGACAACTAAAAATAAAACATAATTGATTGGTTGTCTTTCCAGTTCTGCAATAAAAGCACCATTTAGACAATGTCTAAGGCTAATTTTAAAGTGGTAGTTATATGGATACATTCTGAAACTCCTATTTCTCTGAATTTAAATGTGAAATTTACTATCAAAAAGTGCTTTTGCACACATCTGTGAATTTAGCTGAAAGAATTTAGGTTTGTAGGTACCAACTGGTACCTAACTGGAGAGAAATGGAGGACTTTTATATTATGGAGGAGGTTAGGAGAGATGATACATCAAGTGAGAATTTACAGCTTTGAATTGAATTACGATGATCTACAACTGTATTGCACATATAGGCAAAAAAGAAATTGGTTCACACAGAATTGCACAACTTTAAATCAAGTACCAACTCCAGAGAACACTAGTTCCAAAGTCAAGAGCACAACTACTAGACCACATCTCCTTGAGGCATCAAAGATGGCTTTCAGCTCAAATGTAACAAGCTTGACAACCATACTGCTGCAACACCAAAATGACTGCTCACTGAACAGACTTGTAACACAGATTGTGCTTCTGTCCATTCAGTAAATCTCTGTGTCCATATTCTGTTCACTAAGCTTTTCTTAAAAATAGAAAATACATACATCAATTGTGTACATCTATATGAAATGGACATTGAAACTTGATATGTTTTGTAGAATGAAATCCCTACAGGTACAATCTGCATGTAAACATGAATGGGAAAGCGTGCAATCTTAAATCCTGGCTAAATAAGAAATTTTTCTGATAAAATGTATGCTGGCAGCCCATCAAAATAGTTTGATTGTGAAAGAAATTTTACTCACTAGAGAAATAAGAAATTTAGGATTATTATAAGCAATTTAACTATTATAAGCAGATTAAACAATTTAAATGATACATTGGCATGTACTTTTGAGAACTTCAACAATTTGCTTGCTCATATCTTCTCATCTGTAGGTAACTTATTAAAGCTGTTTAATGTGTTCTCTAATTCCTCATTTCTCAAACAATGCATAACAAAGTGGGATAAAGAAATTTGATCAAGAATTAGAGGTTTACATTCGAAAAACACTGAAATTAAAAATTCCTGAACACCCCGTGCATTATTGTGCAAGTGCTAACCCTATTCTGAGTTACCCAACTTCTCGTCTCTATGGTATGTTGACATTTCTGTTGCCCATGTGCGCAACAATTATGCTTGTGTGTTGGAAACCAGGCTTAGTGACTGGTATAGAAGACCCAGAGCTAGTCCTCAAGAACAGCACTTACCTTGAACATGGGACTACTGACCTCTTGTGCGGTGACATAGGCTTGTCAGTGGAGGCAGTGCATTTTTGATTCAAAGATGTAGCACCAGTCTATTTCCGTTTCGGTACTGCCCAAGTTATGCAGCCGGGTCATTTTGCTACATAGTAGTTTGAGCCAGTGAAGTGTGTGGTATGTATGAGTGTCTGTCAACGGAATCCATTTTGGATTTCCACTGACTGAATGCTGCACAAGATGGATGTTGAGGTAGACTGTCAGACAAGCATTGTGTATTGCAAGCATTCCTGAGGTTTTCATGAAGCAACAAAGTGTGAGAGGTGGAAAAAGATCTCCAGATAGAAGTGCAGAAGTGACAATTTAGTGGGGTTCAGGTTTTTGGTCCATCCTGTAGCATTCCCATTATTTATTTATTCATTAGTTTGTAGAGCGTGTGATTACCTGTAAGAGACCTGGGGCTAATAATGAAGAATCTCTGCACTGCAGATTATTGAAACAGATACGTTTTTAGAGACTTAGAGAATTTTAGAAAGTTGGGTTCGGAACGTATCTCAATGGTAAGATTGTTCCATGCCTGAGCTGTTACTACTGAAAAAGCTTGTCTGCCACACTTTACCCTACAATATTTGGGAACAACGGCAAGAATGGAAGAGGCAGAAGGGAGCAATCAGGGGGGGGGGGTATCCTTGGAAAATGGAACCAATGTAGTTAGTGCTGTGTTCAGGATACAAAGCATTATGTCAGAAGCAGAGGGCTTTAAACCAGCATCTTTTCTGTATTGGGAGCCAATAAAGTGTTTGGAGTTCAGGGGAGATGTTATCACATTTACGAATGCTTAATACTAGTCTAGCTGTGGTGTTCTCAATTAGCTGCAATCTGGGAATCAAGAAAGCTGGAAAGCCAACTTGCAGTGCATTGAAGTAATTCAGTCTGCTATTAACCAATGATTGTATCAATAACTGCCTAGATGTTTGCGGAATAAAAGGTTAGATCTTTTTTAGTACCTTCATAATCAGGAAACAGGTGGTCATAACTTTCCTGATACCAGGTTCAAGAGACATTTTGACATCAAAGTTGTCTCCCAAATTATGAAAATTGGCTGCCGAGATAGGACAGGTTCTTAGTAACCGAGACAACCAAGAGGGAGACCTTCAGGAGGAGCTACCAAAGCCCAAAACAAAAATTGTTTCAGCATTCTACTGGAGGGAGTTAGCATTTATTCAGCTAGCTGCCTCCACTAGACTGCGTTTGCAAATGGTATTGTATAGAGCTGAGATACTTTTCCATCTGTATTATGATCTGAGTACCATCTGCATAGCCATAGAACTGAAAACCAAAGAGGTAATCAATTCGGCCAGTGGAGCAACATAGATGTTAAAAAGCAGAAAGGGGTGGGAGCACACTGCTTCACCTCCCAGCACAGTTCGCCCCTTACCATCATGGTAGTTCATAATACATGCTTACTTGAATATTTACTGGAGTATTCCACCAAAGTTGGTGCAGGTTAGTGCTGTAAGTCTCTAGACAGGTGTTTCTGGATATCAACCATCATCAGTAGAAATAAAAACAAATTTAATTTGGGGTTGCTGAGCAGGCTGCCACAATCCTTTCAGGTCTCAGTACCCCTCACAGGCGCATTTCCACAAGCTCGTCAGCTCAATGGCTCAAGGGAGCCTTTTCAAACAGAAAGCTGTTTCCAAACGCAACTATGTGTCTGACATAGCGCTATATCCCAGTAAAAGTAAGAGCTGCTGACAACCATCTGGAATTAGAAAAACTGAAAAGAACTGACTTTTCCCACTCTGGCCAGCATGGATACCCAGACAAAATAGTGCATAGAACAAGAAAAAAGCTGGTTCTTTCGAACAATAGATGCTCTGACCAACTTGTCAAAACCTTCTGCAAGAACTCAGTCAATCTCACCTGCTGACAGATCTTCCTCTCACCCAGTCCAACTATAATGTTAAATGAAAAATAGAAGCACTATCAAACAACCAATACTCCCTCTTTTTTACTATCACATCACAAGACTGCATGAAATTATAGAAGCTTTCTAATATTCTATTGGTAATACTTTCAGAAAACAAAAAAAAATGTGATTCTACTAGAAACTGGGGTAATGCATGTAAGGGTTTCTTCTGAGAACAGAAGACCAAAGTCACTAATGGGAAACTAACCGGAAACCACTAACACGTTTCGGAGTACCGTGTGACTCACTATAAAGCACTTCAACAGCTGGTCAGAGGAAAGCATTGTATAACTCAGTTTACAATGCAATACAATACAATATCAGCTATTGATTAATACTCTTTTCAAACCACTCTCAAACTTGAAAACAGGATGGGAAGACATTATTGGGAAAAACATTGCAGCTAAAGAAATGAACAGAATGACACCATATACAGCAAGTGTGTTCAGGAGCAAGAGGTTGGAATGGATTCATTTTAATTATATTCCTCAAATGTACCTTACTTCACTTAAACTGTGGAAAAAGTTTGACTTAGACCCAGGCTACTGTCACAGATGTCCTGCGAAGGATACGAACCACCTTCACGTGGAATGTGACTACCCTAAGCTGTCATGGAAGGTTTTAAACAGAAGGTGCGCACTCCTGTTTGTTCTGGTTAACAATTTGAGCAAGGTAATGGGTGCAAACGAATAAGTCCCCCTGAGTAGGGAATTCAAATTCACAAAAGTAAGCACGTTCCTAAATAGGAAAATGTCATTCGTAATGCACTCGGTCTCAGAGATAAAATCTCTTTCAGTAAATTAAACTGGTGATTCAAAATTGATTCAAACGTAAATTCAGTTTATTAAACACTTTCTTCAGTGTAATTTCATGGAATTATATTCATTCTTATGTAACGTATCATTAATCCAACTGCCCAATGCATTTCGGGCTTTCTGAGCCCTTCTTCAGGGGCAGCGCTCTGAAAGGACAAGTTCAGGAATCAGATATATGAAGTTAAATCAGTTTCAATAAAGAATCAAACAATGGAGAAATTAAAAGATAGTCAGAAACGATAGTCAGAAACGACAAGTACCCGTCGAACCTTGGTAATACCAATTGTGTCTGGTGAAAAACGTGAGCAGTGCGTTCACCATAGATGTAAAATCAATCTCCCCGCAGTGATACAGAGAAAGTGATGCACAGAAAGACCTGTTTCCAAAGTATATCCTAACAAACAATTAAACACAGTGATGCAAAGAAAGTGATGCTGAGAGAGACCCGCTTCCAAATAGTATCGTGACGAACGATTCAGCGCATATTTAAATATCACAGCGGTGTCGATTGTAATTTTCAAGAGCATATAACAGAAAAACAGTGTGGCAAATACGTGTGACGTGAGGATTAACGAAGGCTGTGCGATTTTAAGCAGTCCCCAAATGTTAAAAATCAGACTTACGGTTTGTAATGACAGTTAGTAGAGAGTTAACGGACCCTCATGGAACCGGGAAAACCGTTACCGTGCACTTCGGAGCGTGAAAGAGGTTGTGATCATGTGGTATAAGACCACATGATTAACTAGAAACGTGAGTTGATTCGAACTACGTAGAAGAAAGACTAGTAGTTCCGAGGTGTGTATTTTCAAAAAATAAAGTGAAACGCGGGTGCGTGAGCATACTAGTTCATAAGAAACTTGCGGTGTAAAAAGACTGGTAGTTCTAAGGGTCAAACAAGGTGATTCAATGGAAATCAAAAGAAAATAAAGGAGAAGGGTAATGCATCAGCAATAAATTATAAAAAAGAAATGGATAACAAGTTGCATTTTGACAAAATGAATATAAAATTGACAGTATAAACTGTCTTACGTGAAACATCCATATTTGAAACAAGTATTACAAGGTAAATAACACTTTCCACATGGGAATTCTAAATGGCATGAGGTACTGAGGAGTCCAAAGGGGGAGATAGTCCAATGTTATGTATCTGAGTGTAAGAAAGACCAGATTACAGAAAACAGCCGAGGTCATAGCGTTCATTGAGACCTTTTGGGTATGTAGAATTGAGCTTGTGAATCCAAAATATTTCTCTTTGTAGTAGATATTTACTGTTATCTCGTCCCCTGAGATAGGGAATCAATTCAAGAACGAGGAATCGGAGTTGGCAAATATTGTGTTAGAGCTGGTGAAAATGAGTTGCGATTGGAGATTTAGCTTGTTGTGTCCGTATGTTGCTTTTATGTTCGTTGATTCTTATACGAATCTTTCTCTCCGTCTTACCCACATACACCAGGCCGCATGGGCATTTCAACATGTAAATGAGATTCTGGCTATTACATGTGGCTGTAACTCTGAGTTTAATTGAGTGGCCTTGTGATGGATGTTGAATAGTAGTGCCTTTAATAATGGAATTACAGTTGCCACAGTTAAGGCAGGGTACAGTGCCTTTGAAAATGCTTGTAGTCGGTTCGTGCGCTTTGGATAATATTTGTTTGAGGTTGCGTGATCTTTGGTAAGCAAATCTTGGAGGTGCATCAAAGGCATTGTTAAATTCCACTTCAGTGCTTAGCATAGGCCAGTATCTGAGGATAGTTTTTTTTTATGTTGAAACTTTGTGTTGAAAATTTGGATACAAATGTCATTCTCTGGTCTTGTGTTTTAGTAGATTTAGGTGAAAGTAACATTTGTCGGGTGGATTTGTCTGACTTAAGAATGGCGTTATCCAAAACTTTAGTTGGGCACTTGCGTTGTTCAAACTTAGAGATACAGGTAAGCTTGCTCGATTCGAAAAGATCATTGGTGCTTGAGATTCTTTTTAATCTCAGAAGTTGAGAGTAGGGTAGATGTTGCTTGAGCGATGGTTGGTGAAAGCTGTGGAAATGAAGAAGATTGTTACGGTCAGTAGGTTTTGTGTATACCTGAGTGGTAAGGTATCCTTGATTGATGGGAATGTGAGTATCCAGAAATCTTATTGATTCTTTGTTTATACAGTGGGTGAATTGGATGCGTTGATCTACTGTGTTGAGAGATACAATCAAAGATTCAAGGTGGTTTATTGGCCCGTTCCACAGGATGAAAATGTCATCAATGTACCTTTTATAAAGGACAAGGTGTCTGGACCAGTCCTGTTTGGATAGAATGTTGTCCAATTCAAAGCGGTGCATGTAGAGGTTCGCGTATGTCGGGGCGGCACAATTGCCCATGGAAGTACCGGAGCATTGGATGTAAAAAGTTCCTGCCCATTCAAAGTAGCTGTGGTAAAGCGTAAAATACATAAGTTCCATGATGAATACTTTGAAATTCTCTGGTTTGTCTGTAATCATTAAGAATGACTCAATTGCCTCAATACCTTTGTCGTGTGGTATGGAAGTATAGAGTGATTTTACGTCAATGGTACATAAAATGATATCCATGGTTATCAAGTCACGAACAGACTCTAAAATGTTAAGAAAATCAGTAGTATCCTTAATGTAGGTAGTCATTGATTGAACCGAAGCTTGAAGATGTTTATCTAAATATTTCCCAACAGGTTCATGCAATGAATTCACAGTAGCCTTTTGAGACTATTGTCAACAAAGAACTTAAGAAAATTGGTTACCACAACACAAAGATGTACAGTAACATAACCAAAAAAGAACAACATGCTTTAAAAGAACTAGCCAACAAACAAGAAATTACCATACGTCAAGCTGACAAAGGAGGGGCATTGGTGATTATGGATACAGCCTTTTACACTGAAAACGTCAACGAACATGTTAAAAATGTACAGACGTACATGCCAATATCAATGGATCCTACCAATGAATTTCTTGATGTGTTGAAAGTTATTGTAAACACAGCTCTAGAACAGGGAGCTATCAACGAGGGAGACAAAAAATATTTGATCAAAACCAATCCGTCTACACCTTATATTTACATGCTCCCCAAAATGCATAAAAACGCAACAAAACCACCATTTAGACCCATCGTGTCTACTGTGAATTCATTGCATGAACCTGTTGGGAAATATTTAGATAAACATCTTCAAGCTTCGGTTCAATCAATGACTACCTACATTAAGGATAATTCTGATTTTCTTAACATTTTAGAGTCTGTTCGTGACTTGATAACCATGGATACCATTTTATGTACCATTGACGTAAAATCACTCTATACTTCCATACCACACGACAAAGGTATTGAGGCAATTGAGTCATTCTTAATGATTACAGACAAACCAGAGAATCTCAAAGTATTCATCATGGAACTTATGTATTTTACGCTTTACCACAGCTACTTTGAATGGGCAGGAACTTTTTACATCCAATGCTCCGGTACTTCCATGGGCAATTGTGCCGCCCCGACATACGCGAACCTCTACATGCACCGCTTTGAATTGGACAACATTCTATCCAAACAGGACTGGACCAGACACCTTGTCCTTTATAAAAGGTACCTTGATGACATTTTCATCCTGTGGAACGGGCCAATCAACCACCTTGAATCTTTGATTGTATCTCTCAACACAGTAGATCAACGCATCCAATTCACCCACTGTATAAACAAAGAATCAATAACATTTCTGGATACTCACATTACCATCAATCAAGGATACCTTACCACTCAGGTATACACAAAACCTACTGACCGTAACAATCTTCTTCATTTCCACAGCTTTCACCAACCATCGCTCAAGCAACATCTACCCTACTCTCAACTTCTGAGATTAAAAAAAATCTCAAGCACCAATGATCTTTTCGAATCGAGCAAGCTTACCTGTATCTCTATGTTTGAACAATGCAAGTACCCAACTAAAGTTTTGGATAACGCCATTCTTAAGTCAGACAAATCCACCCGACAAATGTTACTTTCACCTAAATCTACTAAAACACAAGACCAGAGAATGACATTTGTATCCATATTTTCAACACAAAGTTTCAACATAAAAAAAACTATCCTTAGATACTGGCCTATGCTAAGCACTGAAGCGGAATTTAACAATGCCTTTGATGCACCTCCAAGATTTGCTTACCAAAGATCACGCAACCTCAAACAAATATTATCCAAAGCGGACGAACCGACTACAAGCATTTTCAAAGGCACTGTACCCTGCCTTAACTGTGGCAACTGTAATTCCATTATTAAAGGCACTACTTTTCAACATCCATCACAAGGCCACTCAATTAAACTCAGAGTTACAGCCACATGTAATAGCCAGAATCTTATTTACATGTTGAAATGCCCATGCGGCCTGGTGTACATGGGTAAGACGGAGAGAAAGATTCGTATAAGAATCAACGAACATAAAAGCAACATACAGACACAACAAGCTAAATCTCCAATCGCAACTCATTTTCACCAGCACCAACACAATATTTGCCAACTCCGATTCCTCGTTCTTGAATTGATTCCCTATCTCAGGGGACGAGATAACAGTAAATATCTACTACAAAGAGAAATATTTTGGATTCACAAGCTCAATTCTACATACCCAAAAGGTCTCAATGAACGCTATGACCTCGGCTGTTTTCTGTAATCTGGTCTTTCTTACACTCAGATACATAACATTGGACTATCTCCCCCTTTGGACTCCTCGGTACCTCATGCCATTTAGAATTCCCATGTGGAAAGTGTTATTTACCTTGTAATACTTGTTTCAAATATGGATGTTTCACGTAAGACAGTTTATACTGTCAATTTTATATTCATTTTGTCAAAATGCAACTTGTTATCCATTTCTTTTCTGTAATTTATTGCCGATGCATTACCCTTCTCCTTTATTTTCTTTTGATTTCCATTGAATCACCTTGTTTGACCCTTAGAACTACCAGTCTTTTTACACCGCAAGTTTCTTATGAACTAGTATGCTCACGCACCCGCGTTTCACTTTATTTTTCGAATATACACACCTCGGAACTACTAGTCTTTCTTCTACGTAGTTCGAATCAACTCACGTTTCTAGTCAATCATGTGGTCTTATACCACATGATCACAACCTCTTTCACGCTCCGAAGTGCACTGTAATAGTTTTCCCGGTTCCATGAGGGTCCGTTAACTGTCTACTATCTGTCATTACAAACCGTAAGTCTGATTTTTAACATTTGGGGACTGCTTAAAATCGCACAGCCTTCGTTAATCCTCACTTCACACGTACTTGCCACACTGTTTTTCTGTTATATGCTCTTGAAAATTACAATCGACACCGCTGTGATATTTAAATATACGCTGAATCGTTCGTCACGATACTATTTGGAAGCGGGTCTCTTTCAGCATCACTTTCTTTGCATCACTGTGTTTAATTGTTTGTTAGGATATAATTTGGAAACAGGTCTTTCTGTGCATCACTTTCTCTGTATCACTGCGGGGAGATTGATTTTACATCTATGGTGAACGCACTGCTCACGTTTTTCACCAGACACAATTGGTATTACCAAGGTTCGACGGGTACTTGTCGTTTCTGACTATCGTTTCTGACTATCCTTTATTTTCTCCATTGTTTGATTCTTTATTGAAACTGATTTAACTTCATATATCTAGACTTATTCCTGAACTTGTCCTTTCAGAGCGCCGCCCCTGAAGAAGGGCTCAGAAAGCCCGAAATGCATTGGGCAGTTGGATTAATGATACGTTACATAAGAATGAATATAATTCCATGAAATTACACTGAAGAAAGTGTTTAATAAACTGAATTTACGTTTGAATCAATTTTGAATCACCAGTTTAATTTACTGAAAGAGATTTTATCTCTGAGACCGAGTGCATTACGAATGACATTTTCCTATTTAGGAACGTGCTTACTTTTGTACCCTAAGCTGTCGCCATTCTGCACGGAGACAACCAAGAATATTTAAAAAGCCGCTGATGGTACTCTGAAGCTCTCTTTTGAGGTGTACCTGTTGGGTTTGTTTCCCCATGCTGGTCAAGAGAAATAAAGCAGTAAATTTGCTGATTTGACCTTGTTACTGGTAAAGTGCAGAATAAATATGGGGTGGAAGTCTAAAGAGGCACCAATGATGATGTTATTAGGTGGGCATCTGCCGAACTCGCACCCTTGCACAAATGGTCTGACAAAACTACTAAACCTTCTGCATTGGATGCTTGGGAGGCAATGTTGGAGGACTTTCACTTCAGAGTGGGATGCTGTTGGGATGTCTGAGGCAGGTCCTATGTGCGTCACTGCTTCAGTGACTACCAATTATACTGATAAGGATATGGGGACGGGGAGGGGGGCGTTGCTGTTAATCTGTCTGCACTAGAATGGGTTGTTGTTGGCATGCTTGTCTGTTCTACTCTTTGACCCCCACTTATGTTTTTATGAGGATGTTCCACGATGCCACTGTTGCAGGCACCTCCATAATTGTGGCATGTCATTTATTTACAACATTCTGAGAATACTACGTGTTCATAATGCGTTTTAAGGTCCTATCCTAAAAAGACAGCATGAACCACAAAATTGACAGGTTCTTTTAAAAGCGGCCACTATTTCGAGGCTGTCACATTTCTTTCTCTCCCGGACTATTTTGGAAAATACCTCTTCTGGAGAAAGGTCACATTGCTCTTTTATGAGCTCCTGCCCGCTGACCACATCCCTGTCGCGGGGCGGGAGGTGAAAGGGAACAATGCAGAAATGCATTATTTTTATTACTTTGCTCCAGCTGGGTAAACAGGAGCATGGGAGATAAGAGCTTGTGATGGAAAGGAAGGGGAGGAGAGGTCGGAGAGGGGCGAAGAGAAATGGCGCACAACGGTGAGCTCTTTGCATGATTTATATTTAGTGCTGAGGCAGCGCCTGGCTGCGTCATCTCTGGGCACCTCAGGGACCGTGTGTGTTTTCGACGTTAGACGTCACTGTGGTTATGTCAGTGAGTCAACTCTGTCCAAAAGCTAAAGAACTGTTGGCGATTACGAAGGCAATTTCGGTTGACCAGTTACAGATGATTTCTACAAGATCTAATTATTGTAAAAATAATTCTAGCAGGTTCCACTTGCATCCTGGGTCAACAGGGAATCTCAAAACCAGCTACGACTCCACATTGGATGGTTCTCGAACGTCCATCGAAAATAGGTCCAAACAGGTGCATGTTACACGATTTTTTAAATACATTGGTAAAAGCACTCACAAGGCTGGGCGATAAAAGCATAACCAGCCCTAAACAAGTCCTATAGCTTGCATCCCACGAGGGGAATGCCAGAATGCTCGTTTCTGCCATATTTGCATCTTGGAATGTGTTAGTAGCTTGATTTTTTTTTTCTGTGGGGGTTCAGATTTTTAACCTAAGGGCCCCTCTCATTCTCTACTATATGTCTAAAAATCCACAAGCCGCACTGGATCCATTAGAAACTATTTATAACTAGTTCACTGGAAATCCCACGAGGAGAGGGCAATTCCTCAAAAGAATCATTTAGGGGGAAAATGCCTTTTCGAAGTATATCTCCCTCGCCACAGGGTAATAGCAATAAAGCATCTACTGACCCCGCGTTTATGATTCTCCTGCAGGAATAAAAAATCGCCGTTTTTGTTTGTTTTGTTCTGACTGTCTTGGCAGTTCTGTAATGTTCGAGGTTATCTCGCGCCCGCCAAATCGGCGATGATAATGAATCTCTTTAATTCTTTTGTGGCCGCCGTAGGAGACACGGGGAGCGCTTTTATCGGAGAGACGAGCAGCGCCGTGTGACTCTGACAACAGCCGACTTATCTCCCACAGCCCTTTCACACCGATCAATGCTAAGGGGATGAACACATCCCCCACGCCTGGCCCAGCGCCGGGTGCCTCCGTGATGCCATTGTCGGGTCCCCGCGCAGCTGCCTCTCGCCTGACCGTATGTGGGTTTTCTTCACGTATTCAAGCGTTTAAAGCCCGATTTGCCTTTGTTTTCGGTTTGCCTTTTATTTGCTGGCCCCGAAAAATGATTTGGTAGGTGCTGCCTGATGGAGTTAGGAGATTGCAGTGGACGCAGATAAAAACGTCATCTGGACATTTGCATTTCCCGACCCCTAATGGGGAGTGACATATGGGTCCCTGAAGGGACGACATTGATAAGTGAGGCAAAGGCGAAGCCCTAAAACCCAGCTGGCACGTGTCTTCGCAGTTTTTTCCGAAGCCTTTGTACTTCGCCAAAGCGCTTTTTAATTTTGTCAAACATTCAGTCTCGAGCGCAGCCATTTGCTGAGTGCGCCAACCCGAGGCCTAGGCAATGGCGCTTCCAACATCACTCCATTTTATTTGCCCCTATAGACCTGTAGACTTTTTTCTATCGAGATGGCTTATATATTTGGGATAGCAAATCAGAACCTGACAGGTAAAATAGTCAGACATATATGTTAGAAGTGGACCGAGCCAACAAATTAACATGGAGAGTCGAGCCAGAGCTGAGCCAAGGGTCTCGTGTCTTAGAACCCGTGCACGAGCCGAGCCCTGGAAATATTGGCTATGTAAATCATACAACAGCACGAAGTCTATTCAACATTTTAAAAAGTGTATTTCTTTAACATGTAAAAGCTCTGACATTGATAGCTCACATTTTAGCATTCCACAGATAAGCACTTGTTAAAAGTGTTCGTTTTGTATTGTGCATCTGGTAGTCTGAACTCACACATTTGAAAGTGCTTTCATACTCCATAATGAAGGAAAGGAGTATTGGTGGACTGAAATATTTGCCTAAAATCAGACAATTTAAGCAGGGAAGCTGCAATTTATCCAGGTTTTCCGGTTTTACTTTGTAGAAATCAGCCAGTAAATAGGTATCTATTTGTCTTTCCTTATGTTTCTTTGTTCTTAAACTATTGTGCGAACTCGACCCAAAGGTATTGAAGTGCTTTACATGAGTGCCAATGTGTATTACACAAGACCACATGCATTGTTTATTGGCATGGGGAGATTAAGTGATGTGCCCAGGATCACAGGATGTCGAGGTGACGACGAGACTTGAACCTCCTTCCTGCGTTGGCCGCTCTGACCGGAATGCAGCGTCATGGATACAGGGAGGCAAGCAGAAGCCACAGGAAAGCTTGGCTTATTATGGGCTGGAGGTTCCAGGAGGACTTCGAGCTGAGCCACAGCCAAGCTTCAGGCTCAGGCCTGGCTCGAACTTTCAGTGCCTCACCTACCTCTAGTATAAGGCTCAATTTAATGGTGTATTGACGTGTTCACTAATGTAAGTGAAAAACAGTAAATGTGGTTTTCGAGGATAAACATATGTAAACTGAAAGGGTTAATTAATGGTAACATGTCATGTCCGAACTCACTTTTCAGAGTTTACAACACCACATGAGGAACAGGAGCAACGTCACAATCCTTCAAACATGGGACTAGCTCCCAGGTGTGCAGCAGGTAAAATGCACCGGGTCCCAGAGGTATGAGGGGGTTCAACTTTAACAGCCCTTTAGCCCTGAGAGGGCATTTAAATAACCATGCTGGATTTCCGAAGGTGAACGAGTATTAAATATGACTTTATATTTTGTTTTATTTTGTGACATTTACTGTGCTTTCAAAGACAGAGGTTACATGTCTCCCTTGTATTATGGCTAACTGTTGCTTATTGTTTAAACCCTTCCCCACTCATGACAGAACCACTCCGTCACGAGCCACGGTCGCCGTGTGCTCATGACGGAGTGGTTCCGTCATGCTGCGGCCGTTGGCGGCCGCGCCGCCCACGCGGCGCTAATTCCCCGCCTGTGTGGGCGATTAGCGCAGTGGGCGGTGTCATGACGGAACCACTCCGTCATGAGCACAGCTCAATCGCGGCTCATGACGGAGTGGTTCCGTCATGAGCACCGCGCCACCGCGCTGCCCCCAAACCCCCCCCCAGCGCTGCGGCAGAATTCCCGCCGGAGCGAAAGGGTTAAACATGGAGACTGGTGTTTACTTTTCTTTTTCATATTGAAAAGTGTGAGTGTTTTGTAAAGTGAACTATGTCAAAATCTTGCTGGTGTTAAAGGAAACTGTAGCATGTTGTTTTCTTCTAACACACATCAACATTTAAATACCAATAACTGAACTGTTCATATATTTCAAAATAAATAAATAGGAAAGCATAAATGCTGTGTTTTTTCAAATTATAAAGTGTGATGGAAACAAAGATTTTAATTGGGTCAAAATAAATCAAGACATTTTCTTTGATGATTTGCAAATGACAGATACCGTTTGTGAGCTATATAGTTTTATCAGTGAAATTGTCCATCTGTGCATATTTAGTGGTCACTTCAATGGAAAATATGCTATCTGTAAAAGACAGTCACTACCACAACAAGCTTTTGTAATATATTTGTGACAAGGTGCTCCTAAATGCAACGCCAGATACACTCTACACTCCTACCACTTTACTGCTGAATGTGGTTGGATCTCTTACATCATTTGTTCTTTGTGTGATGCTTAGATGTTTCAGAATCCCTATGAGTTCAGTGATGTAACATTGATGGCAGCACCAACAGTCTTCAAACTGTTCCAGCGCCACTGCCTGGGGCCACAGGAGGTGTTACAGCACTGGGGGAGCTTGCTGTTAGAGCCGTCTGATACCCTCAGCTCCAGAAGTCAAACTCTGAGCAGCAAATCTACCAAAGCACCTGCGGGGACACTGCTAAAGCCTCATTGCGAGGGCACTGAATGGCTGAGCAGTGCGCATGCTCACTGTTGTAAATGCAGTGAGCCATTTGGCCCTGTCTGCCTGATGCCAGCAGAGGTCAAAGAAAAGAAGAAGTTATGCCCATGCTGCAGGGTGACCTCTGAAGACAAGGCAGTCACAGTAATCACTGTGTTCAGCCTGATAGATGGTGGGCAGACAATGGCAGTTAGTAAAAGAACATAGAATTCACTACGACAAAGTGCTGAAACTTAGAAAATGAATGATATGAGCTTTGTTTGTTTCATTTTATGCTTAAAAAAATGCAAGGAAACTTTAAACAACTCCTTGGAGTCGCAAGTGCACAATTCTTACTTATTAAAACTAAAACCAAAAGTAGGAATAGTTATCTTTCTGAGACCCATGAAAACTGGACCGAATCTTGGAAAACAAGATGTTACTCTCTCAGCAAGACAGTGAGAGAAGGGAAGCTCAAGTAACTGTTCTACACAGTACTGTAGTAGGGGTGGGCGAGCCAACAAATTAACAAGTAGAGCCAATTTAAGGGTCTGTCTGGGTTCTAAGAGACTGTCTTGGCTTTAAAAGTACAGGCATGAGTTGAGCCATGGAAACATTCGGCATGGAAATCCAGTAGCGGCTCCTCGTGGGAGTGCTGCAGGTGGGGCGGGGGAGGGGCAGGGTGGGGATAGTAAACTCCGACTTACGGTCAAATGGAGTTTATTAAATAAATATATATATATAATGAATTACATTGCGCGTGCTGCAACGCCAATCGACGTTGCAGCGTGCACAATGTAATTCGTTTTATTTATATGTTTATTTAATAAACTCCATTCGGCCGTAAGCCGGAGTTTACTACCCCCTACCCTGCCCCTCCCCCGCCCCGCCCCACTGCCCCACAGCACTCCCACGAGGAGCCGCTATTGTGGAATTCAAAATTCAGAAAAGTATATTTCTTCAACACGTGTGTCATCTTAGTACATCAAATTATATCATTGCATTGAGAGGCATTTATTAAAAGTGATAGTTTTTAAACATAAACTTAGAAACATTCATGCCCCTGTCCCCCACTTTGACAACAATTCCATTAGTGAACTAAGAGGCAAGTCTTAACAAAACAATGATCGGTAGTAATGGTTTCAGTTATTGTGTAAACATATACAAATTTACTGTGGGTGGAGTAACATCAGCACAAAGCAAAATTATTTTGGTGGTGCTTTATTGGTTTAAAGCACCCTACTACCAAATGTGGCTTCACAAACTGGAAGACGATCCAGTGAGTTGAAATCAAATGATCTGACAAACCAAATCACTCAAAGTGGTGTTGAATCAAAAAGTGCAATGTCCAAACAGTAAGGACTTATTGAAGAACAGTGTTCTTGTTTTATTGTAGAGTGTAGACAGTCAAAGAATCTTCAGATACAGATGATTCACAAATTATTATTCTTCAGGGATGAACAGCCAACACATGTTTCATCACTACATGACTTTTTCAAGGCTTTACGAAATGTAAATAGATATTCATTCCTTTATTAACAACATAGTCCAGAAGTAAGCCGAAAAGTGACTATAGTCGTTCCGCAGGGGGTCGCTCCTCTGTGGGATAAAGTTATGAAACCAGACCTAGCCAAACAAGTATGAAGTTTCAAAAAAGTTATAAAGTCCCAGTAGGTAAACGTCAGGCTAAAAAATTATTGTTCAATCAAATGAAAAAGAGGAAAACAGGTCTGGTGTCAAAATAAACGTTATGTTCTAATAAGCCAAGGAGTCCAAAGTAAGCTTCGATCTGAAAAGCAGTACACTTCGATTGCGCTCCTTCCTAGTGAACGGTGTACGTGTGTGAGCAGTGTGTGTCTGAGTGCAGGAGAGCTGACAAGTTTTGTGAATACATTGTGTGGGATGCGTCTGTGTGAATGCAGAATTACCATTGTCTTTTATGAGTGCAGGGTAGGTGATTCACAGGTTGAAAGTTGTGGCTGTGTGAGTGCATATTGAGACATATGCCTGTGTGAGTACACTGTGAGGGATGTGCCAATGTGAGGGTAACAGTGTGAGTGTGGGGTTCCCTGCACGTTACTTCTTTATGTTCACGACCTTTACAAGGGCCAGACCTATTGGCTTTGCTAATGCTTTTTGAGTCAAGCCTGAGTCAGAGCACATGCGCTGCTCTGGCGATCTGCTGTAGTAGAGTACAGAGGAGAAGCCCCCCTCATATTTGTCATTGGCTACTGTCTTTGTCCTTTGTGAATGCAGGCTTCTGATTCAGTAATTGGCTTGTTAGTCCCTCCTTAGTACCGCCTTGCCTTCATTTCCTACCTCCCATGGCGAATGGCCCCTTTACTTCACTTGTTACACAGTAGCTGTTAATTAGTCTCAAAGCACTATTTTGTTTAATGAGTTTCTCGCGGCAGGCACGACATGTGCTGCTTCACCTGGTATCACATTGTGCTGGCGAACGCTTCGCCTCCCATTCTGGTGCTGATACTGGGCAGTGTGTCGGTTGGGTGACAAGGATCTAGGTGGGTTTGGAGCGGGATGGCGTCCACTTTCATAATTATTTTTAAATTACTGCAGGGGCGCCATGCTTTGTATTAGCACAGCGCCCGCTTTTATATATATTTTTTCACATTGGAAACATGTTTTTTCGCCTCCTTTGTGCCGCCATAAACATGTTAAATATGCATGGGCGCCTGCAAATGAAAAGAAACGCAGAGGGTGTGACGGAAGGAGGTGTTGCTGACATCTACTGAGTAGGGCCAATGGCCTTGTGCGAGAATGATGACGGGGGTAGATTTTAAGCCGCTAGAGTGATTCGCTGGGTGGGGCATTACAGTAGCAGTGGTGACTGTAATAACGGAAACGACATAGAGCTTCGTACAAAGGCGTGGTATTCGTCATGCTCTCCCTGCCTCCTGTTAAGTACTAACCATTTCCTATTCTTGATAATCCTGCTGACCCCTGCTATAACGGTTAAGGACTGACGGAATCCACTTGTCATTCCTATAGGTAGAACCAGTTTTGAGCTTGTGCCTTTTTCAGACATTAATTAATCTCTTCAGGTGGGGTGGCAAAAGAGTTCCTTTCAGCCGGTGCCTGTCAGGGGGAAATCGTGACGTCTTTCAAAATTGCTCAGCGATGCATGGTTTCTTTTTTTTTTTCCTTGGGCTTCAAGCACAGAAATAGCGGACACGACGAAAGGCGGACGTGAGACGCTAAATTATTATTTCTACTTTTTTGCAATGCCCTACCCAAAGGCAGCATCCATGGACAGAACTAAATTACAACATTGCAACGCCTTCTTCAAACATCTGGGGACTTTTTCACTTTTCTAAAAATATTCCAGCACCGGCGTTGGAATATATCATTGGGTGGAATATATTCCCCAGATATTTTGGCTTCTAGAAAACAAGGCTACTATGAGAATGCAACCGAAGGCTAGTTCCGCAACTCTGCCTCTAAAATCTTGTCTGCTATACACGCCTGATTACCGAAAAACTTGCCTTCTTGAAATAAACATTTGTTAATGTGCATAGAAAAAAGCCTGTATTCGTCCACTTTTAAAAAAAGCTGGATTCCCTAGACGAGAAAAACTACCGTCCCATCTCCTGCTTGCCTCTGCCTGCCAAAGTTCTTGAGAAGGCTATGAACTCAGAATTAACATCCTTTCTAGAGGCTAATAACATTCTGGACACCACACAACATGGCTTCAGAGCAATACACTCTACAGAGACAGCCTTGAGCATGGCAGCAGAGGAAATACGTAAGGTGATGGATGATGGAGGAAGGGCTGTGCTGGTCCTGCTTGATTTAGCAGCAGCCTTTGATACCGTGAACCACGCAGTATTAATACAAATGCTACAGGATGTAGGCATCAGTGGTATAGCTCTTGCCCTCCTCTCCTCCTTTCTATCCTCTAGGGAACAAGTGATTTTTGGGGATGGCTATTGGTCTGAGGAGTTTACACTCCCCGGCGGAGTCCCTCAAGGCTCGGCCCTTTCCCCCACACTTTTTAATATTTATATAGCTCCTCTGTCCAGACTAATAAAAAGCTACGGCTTCACGCTGGTGTCATATGCTGATGACACGCAGTTTATAGTGTCTGTAACACAGTCAGTGGATGCCCGAGCAGACAAATTTTGCAAATGCACTTCTGCCCTGATGACCTGGATGAACTCTAACTTTTTAAAGCTGAACACAGATAAAACCGAGGTGATAGAGTTTGGTGAGAAAATCTCGATCTGGAACCATCTTTGGTGGCCAACTGCAGCCGGTACCTGTCCCGTTCCGGTCAAAGTTTGATAAAGACCTCACCTGGGCCCCTCAGATTAACCAAGTTGCATCAGCTTGTTTTTTTATGTTAAAAGGCCTGACGAAGATTCTTCCATTCATTATTTTTTCCTTGAAGAAAATAGTGGTAATAGCCACGATTCTGTCTAGTATCGACTATTGTAACGCTCTATATTTGGGAGCAGGTGCCGCTCAATTTGCCAAACTTCAGTCAATCCAGAACGCGGCAGCTAGAGTCTTGCTCAAATTACCCAAACATCACTCTACATCGAACGGTATAAAACAACTTCACTGGCTCCCAGTCCGACGACGTGTTGACTTTAAGACGCTATGCCTGGTGCATAAAACCTTGTTTGTTGGTGGGGCCAAGGATGTGCAATCCTTATTTTCCCAATACGTACCATCACGGTCTTTAAGGTCGGCCACCCTTGGCTTGGTATAACTCCCAAAGATAAAGAGAGTAGGGTGTGGAGGAAAACGCTTATCCTTCTTGGCATTCAAACTATGGAATTCACTGCCCACACACCTGAGACTTATACCAAATAGATCTGTCTTCAGGAAGGAAAATAAAACATGGCTGTTCTCCCAACCGTAAACATGCCGGCCATTATGCTTACTCACATTACCCAGCGCCAAGACGCCTCGGCAGTAGTGCGCTCTATAAATACCTTCATTCAGTCAGTCAGTCATAGAAGTGATATCCCCGTTAGTGAAACGAGACAGCACTGAAAAATACATAAACAGTGTTGTTGATGGTGTTTTGATTTTGCGTTTGCATTCTTTTTCTTTTTTCATCTGGCATGCATCCTTTCTGTGTGCTGTTGCTTACTGTGGTACATCCTAATGGCGATGTTTGCACACCCGGGCTACTACTGTTTTAATACCTGGAGGCGGAATATAGGTGATCAGCAAAAAATCATCTTTCCTGACACTTATCAGCATTGTGGGCTATCCTCTATGAGGGACAGATGGCTGCCTGGAGGGAGCTCAGCAGGTACTGCACATCTGCTGTGGTTTGTGGGATTCCCATTGCAAAATGTGATTAAATGCAGAGATGTGCAGAGCCCTAGCACCATTACCAACCGAAGCAGCACCCCACATTGTTCAAGCCCCCATACCATTCATGAGTACAAGTGTTACTGGGGGTTGACTCGGCATGTTTTCATTTTGATATTTGGGCAAGTCTTTGCATATTATAAGGTTTTGTAAAATTGTTTGCAATGAAAGGCCACCTTTCTGTGCAATTATGTTTTATCATAATTTTTAAACTTGGTAACAAAATCCAGACATATGCACTCCATACAAGCCACATAATTCCAATCAGCATAACTTCACTCAACGCCACACACTTCCACGCCACACAATTCAACTCTACACATTTCCATTCCACACCCCATAATTCGACTACAAACCACATATTTCAACTCAACAACAAAATGACACAACACACCACACACATCCAATCCACACCACAGAATTTCACATCATACCACAAAATTCAACAGCACACCATATAATTAAACTCAACAACAATACTCTACTCCACAACACAAAATCCCATTCCACATAATTACACTCTATGACACACAATCTCTCTCCACATAAATCCAGTACAGTCAATACCACATAATTAACATCCACCTTTTTTCACTGCACACCATGCCACTTAATTCTTCTACACAAATCCACTCCACACCACACAATTCCGCCACGCTCAATTCCACAACGAATAATTCCAATCTAACCCACGTAATTCCACTCCACACCATATACATCCACTCCACTCCAATCCAAAACACATGGGTAAAAGACATTGTCACTTACAATGCCTATACCTCAAACTCTCACAAATTTGAGACCAATTTGCATTGCAAATGCTTGTTAGGGTTATAGATTTGACTTGCAGAAATGCAATGCAAGTAGAGGAAATACAATAGTGTGTGTATGAGAATGTTAGTTAAGCTTCGATATGGCAGATGTTGATGGAGATTGAGGAGTGTCAGGGGTAGCTGTCAGACTGAGATGGCACACTAGTGAGGGGGCCCAATTAATTTGCTTGCACTAAGGCCATGGCAACCTAGCTGTGCCACAGCCATCATAGGCAATTTTATGGGCAAGCGTACGTTTTTACTGAGTCCTTAATTTTGTCTCTTCCCAAATGCTAAGTTTATTTATGAGGATTAGCAATCCAAATTGTGGTGAGCTTCAAGGCACCCATAAATTAACAATTGTAAACCATAAAGTAGCAATATTAATGCAAAATATGCAATAAAAACGAGGCTTTTTAATTCAATACCTATCTTTGTGTCATCAATCTTGATAGAGCAACGCCGTTAAAAAATATGATTAAACAAAACTAGACCCCCTCACAGGGACCCTGCTAACCAAGAAGGAAATATGATTACTTCTTTTTATTCTGATCAGCCTTCAATTGTATTTAAAACAAGCATTGTCAAAGCCAAAAGGTCTGGGTTTCACGTGAGCATGCATTCTGCAACAGCACATTAGAGTGAGACACAAGGAAGAGAAGACGCAGGACTACAGAGTGGGCTATCATTGGAAAATAGTGCAATTCAGTGCAATAATTGGCGGCCCTCAACGTTTTGAATGGTTGCAGCACCAAGGCTGGGATTGAACAGCTCCTATTGTGCGCACATTCAAAATCTTTTTGCGGAGGGAGGCACCTGTGTGCCTGTTTGAGCATAGTTTCCCTAGATACGGCTGGGATGCTCCACATAACAATGAATTGCTAGGTAATGGCTTCTCTCAATATTTCAAAAACAAAAGAGCCAACAATATTGACAGAAATGTGTAAATTGCCCAAACTTCCACTTGGCTTCAATTTCCTAATTAGATATCCGCGTTTCATCTTGAAATCATCACTGCATTTATCTATGCATAGGACCTCCACTTCAGTCCTCATCAGCTTTGCCCCTGTCAGTAATGCCAAATTGTGGAAGATAACTTTGTTTTCAGCAGTGTTCATTTGAAAAAGATCACTGAGCATTCAAATCGGTGATAGGGACCATAAAACCACAGCCATCTTTCAGTGTGTTTGTCAGACAATGAATGAAAAATGGAAGCGTCTGTGATGACTAGGAACTGAGAAAGAGAATTATATAAGCAATGGAAGTCTCAGTGCAAGGGAGGTTGCATGTGTGGAAAGATCAAATAAGTGGGTTTGCTAGAGAAAGGAGGATTTGAAAGGAAATGTGTTTGTGAGAGGAACGCAACGCAGTATGGGGTAACCCTGTGTTCCTCAGAACCTGGGTTAGTTACAGAGCACATATAAGAAATGGTTCTGTCAGATCAGCTTTCAAATATATTTCACTTAAAGGGAGTCCGGAAAGCAGCCAGAAAGGGAGCTTCTCCTGTCTCATATCCACGTAGACAATAAAAGGTAATTTTAGAAAAGATATATTGACTTAACAAAATCAAATACATCCATCAACAAAAAATAATGGTTGTGACAAATCAAGGAAGAACTGCGTCACACGTACAGAGTATGAAGTGCTCGTGCAAGAAAATGCGCATGATTTAACAACTGATAACAAATAAGTTAGAGCATAATTGACAATCCGTACATGGTTCAAATCACAGCATTTGGGGCAGTTCAGTCACAAATACAATCTTCTAGCTACAGACCACTTGAATGATACGGACAAATTGTTTTGAATCCAAATATCCAACGTGAAACTAAAAAATCAGCAGGGTCTTCATCAGGACAACAAATGGAGACACCACAAGTATTAAAATAGGAATATTCTGAGACGAGAGGAATTGGGGGATGGGAATGAAGAAAGGGAAGTCTTGGGGATGGGGGGAACAACTATGCAGTACATTAAGGTAATGTAGAAGAGCCGATGCTATACAATGGTATGTTTGTAAAAATCATATGTAAATAAGTGGTGTAATGCAATATTTTATGATTGTAATAAAAATAAGTTTAAAAAGTAATGAAAATAGGAATATGCTATTTCTGCTATGCGTACTGCATGCCAAAATCATGATTCGAAACTATAAAAGTTGAACACTTACATAAACTCATGGATGTAAGTATTTAAAGGTTCTAACCTGTCACCTCAGAAATATTACTTTTGACTCCTCTTATCCACTGTTAGTTTCCCAAGATCCTATGTCTAAATAATCTTTTACTGTGTTGCACCCACACATTGCAGCAATGGGAGTAATTGCATTTGGGCTTATAGTGCTTGGCCCAGCACCTATTGTACCCAAGCTAATAACAGAATTAGAGAATGATAGTGTTTGAAACCCCCAGATGTGTACAAGAAGCGTCTAAAGTCAATAATGAAGCAAGTGTATTCAATGGTGCTGCTGGAGGTGGTGAAAGCTCTCAGCAGCCTCGCATGAAAATCCACTGAGCAGAGAGAAAGAGCCCCGCGTGACCCTGGGAAAGCAAGTGATGGAAAACCTCAGACAAAGAATGGCAGGCAGATCAAGAGCCCGCAATCAGCCGGCGAACACAAAACCCAGAAGTTAAGCTGCCAAGAAAGGAAATGCTCCTAAGGAGTTTGGGAGGGAAATGCTCACTCCTTTCATGAAGTTCCAGGGTCGGGTCTCTACTTAGGAAATAGTTCAGAAAATGGATGTACTTATTCCCAACACATTGTTTCTAAATAAGCAAGGTGCTCGTGTTGTTGTCTTGACAATCCAACAACTGCTGCTTTCGAATGCAACAAACAATAATACCCTGTTGTTGAAACATGCGGGCGACAAAAGAAAGGAAGAACAACATCCGAAGCGACTACAACAAACTGAAGAATTAAAACGTAAACTTCTGGCACTTTTCCCTCTGACGCCTGCTAGCACTTTTCCCATTTCCCCCTATGATCTTTGAAGGCACCTACATTTTAATCATCTGTGTATGGATTAACTGATGATTTATTACAAGCAGATTCCCAGTACAACAGTCAAAACCTTGGGTCGTCTGTTGTGATCAGGAAACGCAAGTGATGTGATGCAAAATGATGTTTTTGTTATTTGAAATGATGTGATGCAATGAGATGTGATGTTGTGTTCTCAAAAGAAATTTGATATGATGCTATGAGATGTTATCGATTGTGACTCTATATGAGGATGTGATGTGATGTTATGTTATCAAAAGACATTTGATATGATGCTATGAGATGTTATCAAGTGGGACACTATGTGAGGATATATTATCTCATGTGATCCTGATGTGATCCTGTTTGATGTAATGTTATCCCGATGTAATACTATGCTGTGCCATGCTATATGATGACGTGTAGAATGATACTCCATGATGCAATACTAAGTGATGTGTTTTGAAGAAATGTGATGTCTCTGCTGTGACATTAAGGGGCATATTAGCAAGGGCTGGCGATATAATTATCGCCGCTTTAGCGTCCGTTTTCGGGCGATAAGCGGGGATAATTATATCGCAATATCATCAAGGACACGCTAGCGCGTGTTTCTTTGATGTAGAGCCTGTTTTTTCACAGCCTCGACTCGCATCACTAATGAGATGCAAAAGAGGTGTGGCTGTGAAAACAACACATGAAAATATCGCGAAGGCAGCGGGATTACTGAGTGGTCATCAGACGCCCCACCTCCTTTCTCCAACACAATGCAGACAAGCCTCCTGGTGCACTACTGGTTAGAGAAGGAAGTGCCCTTGGATGCTGAGGGTCCTTAGGGGCCTGGAACCCCTCCTGCTACCTCAAGTAAGTTCCACACAGTGGGATTGCTGAAAGGTATATTAAGGCCACTCACTCTTTGTCCACCACACTGCAAACATGAGTACTACTTAAAAAAAACACAGAAATTGACTTAAAAAACCAAAGGTTTCAGGGATGTTATAGTTAGGGTCAGATTTCTTGCAAAGGATCCATTCACTCTGTAAGTTGGACAACACCACTTAATTGAATCAAAATGGTGACCATTAACAAGCAAGATTGATAAAGACAGCAAGTGCCGAAACGCTTCTCTTCTTGGAATTTGCTTCAATAAGGTGGTGTTGTCCAACTTACAGAGTGCATGGACCCTTTGGAGGAAAGGAGCTAGTGGGAATATGATGTTGCGACCGGCATGCCCCTGGACCTAAAGGAGGTTGTTTGGAGGAAGAGACGGGCTGTGAGCAGTGATCCGACACAGAGAGCGGACGTGCTGTCATACCGGGATTGCAAGGCTCCCATGAGGGGCCTGTCGTGGATCAGAGAACCAGAGGGAATCCAGAGCAGGGCACTGTGTAGGCGTAGGCCAAGGGGTCGATGAGGAGGACAAGGAAAGAGTTTTAACATCATTGTTGCACACTTATCTACATGGAATTACCCGCTTTGATTGCAGATCAATATTTTACCATTTTACAACACCTGTTGTGAAACCGTGGATATTTCATTTTTATAGCGTTTACCAGGACGGACAAAGTCTCTTTAATGAACAGCAAGTATTTCCTCTGTGTTTAATGGAGGGGGAGAGTTCAAATAGTGCAATGAAAATAGTGACCATTAACAAGCAAGACTGATAAAGGCAGCAAGTGCCGAAACACGTCTCTTCCTGGAATTTGCTTCAATAAAGTGGTGCTGTCCAACTTAGAGAGTGCATGGAACCTTTGGAGGCAGACTGCGCTGGTAATGTTAAAATATATATCTATATATATTATCTACTGGCGGTCGCCAGTAGATAGTTATAGTTAGGACCGTGTTTCCATAGGAAATCTGAAAATTCTATTTTGAATAACTTTGGCGCCGGTTGACGAATCCTCGCGAAATTTTCAAAACTAATGGGGCGCTCCGCTCAACTCCTACCCTGAAAGTCTCGGGGTGATTCGTCAAGCGGGGGCCGAGAAAAAATGGGGGTCCCAAAACGCGTTTTGCCCATGCATTTTTCCATAGGACCTTTAGACGGAGGTACAGCCCGAACGGCTGAACAGAATTACTTGAAATTTGGCAGAGAGGTAGTCCTCAGGTCAGGGAAGTGCCTTTTGCAGGTCTGGTGTCAATAGGTTCAGTATTTCCTGAGAAAATAGCATTTAAAAGCATATACATATCTTTACGCGCCCACGGTGCGCGCACTGTGCGCGCACGGTGCCGTACGCGAGCAAAATTCTGATTGGTTGTTAGATGTCAGTCAACATTCGAATCGGTCGAAATCAGGAAGTGTCGGCCGCCAATTCGTCTCTTGCACTGAAAAGGAAAGGGGAAAAAAGGGGGAAAAGGTGAAAAGGGGGCAGGGAAGAGAGTTCCTGACCCCCTCGCCTTTGTCAGGGGGTCACAGAAGGACCCCCCAGGGGGAAAAAAACTATTTTTTTTTTTTTTAAATCGCGGGGTGCGGGTGCGCACGGTTAAAAAAAAAAAAAAAATAGATTAAGAAATACATAACTTTGCATTTAAAAAACCGTACAAATTCACTTAAAAAACCATAGGTTTCACACACGTTATAGTTAGGAATTAGCATTTAAAAAACCTTGCAAATTCACTTAAAAAACCATAGGTTTCACACAGGTTATAGTTAGGTGGATATTTCTCTCGTAAAAAAACAATGAAATTCCCCCGTTATAGTTAGTTCAGATAACTCTAACTCGCGCGACCGCCACTCTATCACAAGGACGATGTCATCAGTGATGTCATGAGTTATGCCACTGACCATGTCATGAGTGATGTAATATGTGACGTCATCAGCAGTGGATTGCGGGCGCGCGAGTTATAGTTATCTGAACTAACTATAACGGGGGAATTTCATTGGTTTTTTACGAGAGAAATATCCACCTAACTATAACCTGTGTGAAACCTATGGTTTTTTAAGTGAATAGATATATAGATATATATCTATATATATATAAATATATATATGCACATTCTTATGTATTTAGGCATGTGTAAATATATAAATATACACATATAAATATATATTACTTCGATTCCATTTCGGTGACAATACTCCGCCGAACAAAACAGGACACAGACCCAAAGTAAGTGCTCAATTTGTTTGTTTACTGCTTCATCGCCATGACGCGTTTCAGCTCGTCAAAGCCTTGTTCACATGACATAAATATATATATATACATAAATATGTTTGTTCATATATAGATATATGTACATCTATGTTTTTGTATATATATCTACAAATATATAGATATAGCTATAGATACAAGAAAGGTGTTTGTACCTACCTGTACATTTTTACCAAGCACATGCCTTTACCATGCACCCCTTTACCACAAAAATGTATATATTTAGAAAGAGTGTAAATTACCTGTAAAATACTTATATTTACTGATGAAACCTCTACCACGCATATGCCTTTACCGGTAAAGGCATATGCAGTCTAAAAAAATGTCTGGTAAAGGTTATGCGTGGTAATGGCTGTTTTCGTTCTAACGGCATGCGTTACAACGGAATGCGTGGTTCCATCATACATCCATCTGAGCATGCTTTAAATTGACATTCAGTGATACCCTGCAAAAAACGTTGCCTATATGACTTGAGAAATGGTATGTTTTATTAACAGCAGGACTTGTTATTCATTCATTTACCACCAAATAAAAGTCAGCAGATATGCCGATCAGTTTATGGTTGTGGTGGTTATAGTGCTGGCATACAGTGCGCTACAACATGAGCGTTCAAGGTGTCTTATACCCCACTAACCCGTGCTACTTGACCAGAAGCCACACCAGTTAGCTTATGGATGATATCACTCAGAATTTACCCTACTGACAATGTGTCCTCTATTAATTTAGTTCTTCTGTAGTCTTGCTAAAGAAACAATGCATAACAGACGTTTTCAAGAAGAAGAACAAACAACATTTGTTAAATTGCAGAACAATAAAATGGCATCTAATACATATAATAGACAAACAAAAACTAGATTCAACCTCAAAGTCTGAATAAAAACTTAATTGTGGACTTACGTGTGTGCTACTAGACAAACTCCATTTACTGATGCTCATGAAAGTGCTGTTTTGTTGTTGTTTCTCAAAATGTTTCTTTCAATCGAACAACCTTTGCCCAGAACTAAGCAGCCTTCAAACATTTTCTTGATCACACAGTCAAAACATGCTTTTTTCTCTGTTCGTATAATTAGGTTCATAAAGATCCAGCTGGGTGTTTAGATTGACTGCAAATTCTCTTTTTTCCACCAAAGCCTGTAAAATACAATGTGAATGGAGCTACACGTGGAATGAAATTGTCTGGAGTGGAGGATCGATGCACCTCCACTGTCTGGTGGGATTTTATGTTTTTTAACAGAGTTTTAGATAGCGAGAACTTGACCCGGTGTAGGGTATCAGAGCGCCTTACATAGCACCAGTTGCGTTACATGAGGACACATTTTTTTTTTTTTGTTAGGCACGGGGAGATTAAGTGATTTGCCCAGAATCACAGGATGTTAAGCGTCATTGCCGGGACTCGAACCCGGTTCCCCAGATTCAAGGTCAACCGCCCTAGCCGTTAGGCCAACTATTGTTAGACATAGACTTGCATGCAGCACAGCATAGAACAGACAACAATATTTCATTTGGAATGGTTCGTAATGCTCGGCAGTAGATCCACCTACGATTGATGGGTACTGATCCCCCAAATTGCAATGTCAGGCAGAACAGGTGGAGTTTCCTTGTGGTGAAAACCTCAGTGGCCACTGCCGGCAGATGGGTGACTAAACATGGCCACCTTTGCTTGTGGCGGCTTCATGCAACTACATCTGCGCCCTCAGGCAATAATAGTACTCAGGCCAATTTATCATTGAATATATGGAGAAGAATGGTGCAAAAACTTTAAAACATATGTGTTATAAAGATGACCAGAAGGCAAGTAAGTAAGAACTCTTCTTTAATGGTCATACACCACCACAGGATCCAGCCTAGTCAGAGGAAGGGTGCAATGGAATGTTGGTGACAGGGAGAGGGAAGAACCAAGGGAGGAGGAAGGAGGGTGGGGAAAGGAACGTACCAAGTAGGCGATTACAACACACCTCCCTGCATAGGGCAAAGAGAGACATAGCAGATTTAACAAGCAGCGAAAGGTCACTGCAGAACAATGTAAGCAGTAGAACAACAAAGCTAGGTAAGGAACCACAAGGAACATTTGACAATAATTCTCATTTAACACAGTAGTCTCTGGTCCATACAGGTGAGCTCCTTGCTCTCATAGGCCTTCTGTGACTGAGGGTTTGCAACTCTGTCTCCGGGTCACTTCCGTTGTCCAAGTCACCCCCTTGTCCATGAGGAATGATTCTGTCCATGCTCCATGTTTGGCCATTGTCGAGATGGACTACATTCCTACCCACACTAGTTATTTTGTAAGGATCCGAAAATCTTGACGCTTCTTTCCTGCGTGCTTTAGGTAAATCCACCCGGACCCAATCACCTTCTTTGAACATTTGTGTTTTTACATGTTTGGTCTGGTCATACCTGACTTTGTATTTAGCTTGGTGTTCCTCCACTTTCCTTGAGATTTCACCTCTGTTTACTACACCGGCGTCCTTCCTTGGCCCTACCGGTGGAGTTAATTTGGTCTTCGGGATCCTTCCTTTGAGAGAGGTGAACGGAGAAACCCCAGTCACACTGTTAGGAGAAGTGCGATAGGCCCATACTGTTTCCACTAACGCTGAATTTGCTGGTGTCCCCATTACTTCTGCTCTCTGCAAACACTCTTTGAACAACCGGTTGATCCTTTCCACTAACCCGTTTGCACGGGGACAGTACAAAGCAGATTTGAGGTGAGTGATGCCCCGGTGATACAGAAATTCTTTCATCTTGTCCGAAGTGAACTGTACTCCATTGTCTGTTATAAGGGTATCAGGTAACCCTTCCTCAAAGAACACACTTTCTAAGAATTGTATGAGGACTCTTGTGTCTATCTGCTGGACACATTTGTAGACCAACCACCTTGAGTGATAGTCCACTAGCACCAGAATGAACCGTTCCTTTAATGTTCTTAGATTGAGGGGACCCATGATGTCCAAGGCTAACTTTAACCATGGTCGATTAGGCACTTCGACAGGCGACAGGGGGGGCTTGCGGGTCTGGTGAGTTTTGTCACTCCGGCTACAGTCTACACAATTTCTCACCACCTGTTCCGTCATGGCGTCCATACCTGGCCACCAATATTCCAGTCTGATTTTATTCTTGGTTAGGCTTCGCCCTAAGTGTCCTGCATGCGCAAGCCCCACAATCTTTTCTCTCAGGTTCTCCAGTGGAATCACTTTCTCCCCTCTGCAAACCACATTGCCTTGTATATTGAGTTCTACTCTGACATCCCAGAATTTACTTAAACTGGTAGGAATATCATTCTTGTTTTCCGGCCAACCATTCTTGATGAACTCTTTAATTGAACACATCTCTGCATCATTTTGCATACTGTCATTTCATTCTTCTTTTTTTAGGCATGTGAGTTGCAAAATCACATCATCACATTCACAGCTAACAGGAGCACTTTCTCCCTCTGAGGGAGACCGTGACAGAAAGTCAGCAACCGTGTTTTGATGACCTGGCATATATCTCACACAAAAATTGTATCCTTCCAGTCCCAAAATCCATCTAGCAATTCTGGGAGTGGTTTTGTTAGCCCCTTTGGTGGTGAAAGCAAACATCAGTGGTTTGTGGTCCGTCTTTACAGTAAAAGGGATACCCCACAGAAAGAAGCGGAAGTGTTTAATCGCCCAGAAACAAGCTAGTGCTTCTTTCTCCACCACTGAGTAGTTGATTTCTGCCCCCTTAAGAGCTCGAGATGCAAAGGCCACAATGTGTTCCTTGCCTTCCCCCATTTGGGTGAGACTGGCCCCCAACCCTTTATTGCTTGCATCAGTGCAAAGGATTGTGGTTTTGTTCGGGTCAAACCTACCCAGGGATGGTGCAGAAATATATATGGAGAAGAATGGTGCAAAAACTTTAAAACATATGTTTTGTCAGACACAATTTGAGCGGGGTACATATGGGGTAAGGGTGGTTCTCCCATAGACCTGCCACAATGAGGAATTTCTGTGGGAAACTCATGGGGCAAATGTGGCTCACCAAAGAGGTGAACTACATAACTCCCTCCCTTTAGGGCACACCACATGACGCACTTCATTAGGAAACAGGCATTTCCAGAGGGATCTCTTCTGAGGTGCCGTGTGGAAATATTTGCATGGGAAGGAAAGCTGCCTGCTTTACACTTCACCCTGTCCCTGCACCATGGTAAAAAGGCATTCATATGTGTATCCCACCTCAGTCAGGGCTTTTCCAATTGACAAGAGGATTTTTCACCCACCTTGGACAAAACACGTATTCTGTAACATGGATCAATCAGTCTTCCTGGCTATATGGGTTGGAATAATTCCCCCTTGTTGTAAATTGAAACAACGATGTGATTAAGCATTTACTAAAGACATTAATTCCCCTTTTATAGATCGTGTTTTCTCTGTTATGTTGACCGAAGCTTGGACTCCATTTTGTATTGTCATGCTTTCACGTGTTCCCCACGAGAAGAGTCCAACCTCTGTGTTAGTTGCTCTTGCAATCTGCCTAGTAACAGTCTATAAATAGCTCCTTTGTCCATCTGGCACATGCCCAGACCTGACCACATCTGTTATCAGTTAGCCTTGCTTGACCATGTTTTCGCGGGCTCAAGGAGTGCGTTAGCTCCGCCCACATATTGATTCAGTATCGAAAATGACCATAAATGGTAATGTTCCTCGACTTCATGTTGTATCCACCCACTTATGAGCCCCTCTATTGTGTATAAAAGGGGACCATGTACGTAAGTTCTTTGTGCTACTCTATGCAATACTGAAGAGTGTTGTGTGGATTGTAGGACCACCCTTAAGGGTTAATAAATGCTGTCTTTGTACTTTGCAGTTTCCGTGCCAACTTCCTTATAGATTCCATTACAGGAGAGCGAACCCTTGTGTCCTGCGGGCCTAGCTGGGGCCTGTATTCATCAATTGGCGCCCGTCACGTGGGGCTCATCGGCGACTCGGATGCTCGAAGGACTGGTCGCGACGAAGGTGAGGAATTGGGCCGGGGACGTGATCACTGCCAGCGGCGCCTTAGCCCTGGCATCCCAAGGTTTTTCTTCCTTCCCTTCCGAGCTGACCGTCTGGGTGGCGCCGGTCCTCGACTGAGACCTCTTCTGTCGGTCTTGCCGTGAAAGCCGTTTGGGCGATTGTGGAGCTTGGCAGTTGGAATCTGGACTCTTGATTGGTAAGAACCGGTGTACGGTACTTGCTCCGAGTTTTTGAAGCCTGATCTGGCTATTTGAGTTTGATTTGTGATGACTAGTCATATTTTGAATTGTCTTTGTGAATATATGCGTTGCAACACATATAGGCAGGTAATGTGGAGAGATTTCTCCGGAGCTGTGTAACTTTGAACGGCGCAACGATTAAGTGCCATTTTTCTATAATATTGCATATTTTGCATTATTTCTGAGCATGCCTGCTTTCAGCGCACTCCGTAAGTGGTGTTGCTGTTTTGGGAACCGGTTGAACCTCGAGGAATCTGCTCCAGCTCCCCCAGAGGGGACTCCTAATAGGGATATGTATGTGAAGCATGGTCTTTCTTCCATAATGTACAGCACAGTATGGAGGAAATATACGAAAAAAGATCCTGAGTTGCGATGGCCTTTGTATGGATCGTTTGATATACGTAAGATTGAGTATGTGGAACAGTGTATGTGTAAGCGGCGTGCTCGTCAGGATATGTTTGAGTGTGTACGGTTGTGGGTGAAGGAGGTGCGTGAGCGAGAGAAGCGTGAGAAAGCGCTGTTTGATAAAGAACAACGGAAGAATGATCATGTGCGAGCACAGGAAGCGAAGCGTCGGGAGGACAGAGAGCAGACGGACAGGCAAGAGAAGGAGCGTAGGCTACAAGTTTCGGGTCAATATGCTGTTCGGCAGCCACTTTATCCTGTCCTTAATAATCTTGATGATGATTTTTATTTACTAGATCGTTCTCCGCCCCCTTATGTCGGCGCATCTGCTCCGAGGCCGCAAGATTCTGTCCCGGGCCCGGGTAAGGTAGATACGCGGTCCATGTTATCAGCCGAGCAAATGGCTGAGCTTCGGCAAATTTCCTTCCGTGCACTTAACGGCAAGATATCCATAGAGGAATTATTCCATACTTGGGGGCCGTGGCAGGAGAGAGATAAATTGTATTTTCTGGGTCATTTTGCGGAGGAAGTGATTGATGCTTTCCGGAAACGTTCTGGTGTTTTTGAGCCCGACGAAGTATCATCGGATGCTAAAGCATTGCGTAATGGTGTTTTCTCTTTTTCTAAGGCTCCAGATACGGCTCGGCGGCTGTTCGCCTTGCGGGACGAGGTGCTGGTCTTTAAAGAGAAAGCGCGCCAGCGAGCAGGGGAGGAGAAGCAGTCGGATTCGTGCACAACAGAGGGCCACTCATCCACCTCCCAGTCAGATAAGGATGACATAGTGCATGTTAAACCAATGCGAGAGGCGGCGCCTTTGTATGTTCCTCCTAAAGGAGCGGGGACTAGCTCGGACATTACCTCCGCCGATGCTAAGGGATATTTTGTGTATAATTGGGTTTACACTCCGTGGCATAGGGCTGATGTTATGGCATTAAAGAATGCGCTGCCCGACCCCCGCAAGAATCCAGCGGCCTTCTATGAAGAAGTCGAGGGGGCCTTGAATTCTTGCGTTATGACTTTAGCAGATATAGATTTGTTCTTTGGGCTTATTCTACCACCAGATATGTGGCGATCTGTGCGAAAGGTAGATGATGTTGCCACTTTTAAGGCTCGATGGTCTGAACTGGAAGATGAGGATAGGGAGAGGAAGCCTGCGCAGAAACCGCCCCAGAATATTTTAGATCTCCCTGCTGCTATTGTGGCTAAGTTGAAGACAATTATCCCCCCTAAAAAGATTGACTGGAATATGTTAGCTGCATGTAAACAGAAAGTTGACGAGTCAGTTGCGGACTTCTTTACGCGCTTTGAGGAGACGTTTCACGATTTTAGTGGACAGTCGCTTACCGACGATACGGGACGCCACCTTTTCGCGGATAAATATGTGGCTAATCTGCTGCCGGCAGTTGCGGCCCGTTTAAAAGCGAGTGAAAGTTCTTGGTCCTCCGCTACACCGACGGCTCTCTTGACTATCGCCCAGTATTATGAGCGTCAGGAGCAAGAAGCAAAGGGCCAGGAGGAAAAGAAGTCGAAAGATTTGAAAACAAAGGTGATGTTGGCGCAAGTCTATGGCCCGCCTCGACGGGGTAGTAGTAGAGGTAGGGGAGGATCTTATGGTCCTCCCTCGGGCCGATCTGATTTGAATAGGAACCAATGTGCTTATTGTAAGCAATCGGGTCATTGGGCTAGGGACTGCCCGGTGTTGCATGCATCGCGTCAGGGGCATACCCCCGGTGGCCCGCGAGGTAGAGGGGGTTTCTGCAACTTCCGAGGGAATTCTAACGAACAGGCTCGTTTTGACTCTGCTGGGCAGCACCGAGATAGATCAAATATTTTCGATCGCCAGCATCAGTATCAAGCGTCAGGGATTGACCGGTCGGGGTACCATGACTCTCAGCATGCATAGGAATGCGTTGGATGGGGGTTAGAATCAGTTGAGGTGCCAGTCGATCAGAAGGGCCCTTATGTATCGGCTGAGGTTTTGGGCTCTACTGATCAGTTCCTAGTGGATACTGGAGCGACACGTAGTGCGCTATCTAAGCAATTGGTTCCGGGGGCTCCCCCATCCGGCTTAATGGTCACATCGGTAGGGTTTGACGGTACACTCTCCCGAAGCCCTCTTTCACAGCCCCTCATGTTTAAGGTTGATTCTTTTTCAGCACCTTGTCCGTTTCTGCTTGCCCCGTACACACCGGACAACATTATGGGTCTTGATATGTTAAAGCATTTTAGGGCTACTATCCGCTGCTCCCCTGCTGGTGTGCGGGTAATATTGAATGACAATTACCCCCGATCTGAACGGATGTGTACGATGTCAGAGGATGCGCTGTTATCTACCCTCCCTCGTGCTTTGTGGGCAACTTCGGATACTGATGTGGGACAAATGGTGATTCCACCGGTCCACATTAGTGTCCAGGAGGGGGCGGTGTTACCACGCCTCCCACAGTACCGTATTTCCCAGGAGGGTGAGGAGGCTCTCACACAGATAGTGCAGGATTTGATAGCGGTAGGGGTAGTGGAGGAAGTCCCCTATAACATTTGTAACAGTCCGATTCTTCCCATACTGAAAAAGGATACGGATGCCAGAGTTTATCGATTCATAATTGATTTGAGAGAAGTGAACAAGATCGTGATACCTCAATACCCAGTGGTTTCTGATATCACGACATTGCTTACCTTGGTCCCGCCTACGGCGACCATGTTCTCAGTGATTGATTTGAAAAATGCCTTCTTTTCCATTCCCATTCACCCTGATAGCCGATATCTTTTTGGGTTTACATTAAATAATAGATCTTATCGTTTCTGTAGGATTCCCCAGGGCTATACAGAAAGCCCTAGCATTTATAGTCAGGCTTTGAAACGACAATTGGATTCCTTTGTTCTGCTCGAGGGGGTCGCCCTCATTCAATATGTTGATGACATCTTGCTGGCGGCTGACACTCTGGAGTTGTGTGAAAAAAGTACGTTATCCTTACTTTCTTTTTTAGCGTCCCACAATCATAAGGTATCTAGGAAGAAATTGCAATTCTGTAGACCAAAGGTGACTTATTTGGGTCACCTTTTGTCTAAGGAGGGACGTGCACTCACACCGGATCGTATCCAAGTAATTTTGGATACACCGAGACCGTCCACACAGAAGGATGTGCGTGCATTTTTGGGCCTTGTTTCTTTTTGTAGACAGTGGATACTGGGGTTTTCGCACATAGCTAAGCCATTGTTAGCCCTCTTGACAAAGGACACGCCTATCCCAATCCCTTGGTCAGATGAGTGTGATAATGCTTTTCAGCAACTACGACAGGCCCTTTGTTCAGCACCAGTGTTAGGGACCCCTGATTATGCAAAACCCTTTTCGTTGTATGTGTATGAGAAAGATGGATGTGCATTGTCAGTTTTAGTGCAGATGCATGGCGATAAGCAGCGCCCATGTGCATATTTTTCGGCTGTACTTGATCCTGTCGCCCGAGCATTACCAGGGTGTTTTCGCTCGGTGGCGGCGACAGCTGTGTCAATACGCCAAAGCGAGGGAATTGTGTTATCTCATAAGCTGTTGGTATTAGTCCCCCATGCTGGCGATGCCCTGCTTAATCAAACAAAGACGCAGCATTTGACCAGTGCCCGTTTAACGGGGTATGAGTTGACGCTTTTGGCTCCTCATATTACGTTGAAAAGGTGCGTAACGTTAAACCCGGCAACATTGTTGCCATACTCCGAAACCCAGCCTGAGGCGCGGAAAGCGCATGATTGTATTCTCGTGACTGAGGAACAAACAAAGGGTCGTATTGATCTCCAGGATACGCCCTTTCCAGATGTAGATGGAGAACTGTGGGTGGATGGATCCTGTCTGAAGCTACCAGATGGTACGACTTCAGCAGCATATGCAATTACCACATTACAAACGATAGTGGAGACAGCATGCATACCACAGAAATCAGCTCAAGCAGCGGAACTGATAGCATTAACACGAGCATGTGAGCTCAGTACAGGACTATGTGTGAATGTTTATACAGATAGCCGCTATGCCTTCGGAGTAGCGCATGACTTCGGCCTACTCTGGAAGGAGAGAGGGTTTTTAACGTCACATGGAGTACAGATAATGCATGGAGAGTTAGTTCATAATCTTTTAACTGCATTGACATACCCAAAGAAAATTGCCATCGTTAAGTGTAGCGCCCATAGGAAAGTGGTTGATAAAGTTGGAGAAGGGAATGCGTTAGCGGATCGAGTAGCACGGGAGACTGCGATGCAGCCCGGTACTACTGCCATGTATGTAGTGAAGTCACAGGTGGAGAGATGGCATGATGCGAAGGAGGAAGTGCGAGAAATGCAAAGGACCGCTTCTGACAAAGAGCGGGAACAATGGGCTAGCGAGGGAGAACTGGATGACGAGGGTTGCTGGAGAAATAAGCAGATGGATAGATGGAAATTACCCACGGCCTTTGTGCAACCTATGGTTCAGATGGCACATGGGCTAGCACATGTTGGAGCTTCCGCAATTGTGAAATTGCTTACCCAAGTCTGGGAGCATCCAGAGATTGCTAGCACAGCAAAGAGGGTGGTGCAGACCTGTATGATTTGCCTGAGGTATAACCCAGGAAAGGGTACTCGAACTCCAGCAGGAGGATTTGTGACACCCACTGCACCTTTTGAGGTTCTGCAGATGGATTACATCCAGCTTGAGCGCTGTAACAATTTGAAGTATGTTCTAGTAGTGGTCTGCGCTTTCAGCAAATGGGTTGAAGCGTACCCTACGAAAGACAATACTGCAATGACTACTGCGAAGCTGCTGCTGAAGGAGTTTTTCCCCCGATATGGCGTTTGTAGACTTCTGTGGAGCGATAATGGCCCTCACTTTGTAGCGGATGTTATAAAGTATGTCTTGAAGGGCCTAGGCATCACTCAGAAGTTCCACGCCGTGTTTCACCCTCAGTCTGCAGGCCTAGTTGAGAAGTATAATGGTACACTGAAACTTAAGATCGCCAAAATTCAAGCTTCGACGTCTTTGACTTGGCCAGACGCTCTGCCACTGGCGTTATTGTCAATTAGATCAGTACCGCACTCTCGAACTGGCCTTACGCCATATGAGATCGTTTTTGGACGCCCAATGAATATTTGGGGTCCACCAAGACCTAAGGCTGTGTATGATGTACCTTGTGTAATGATGAGCGATTATCTGGCACAGTTAACGGATAACTTGGTTTCTATCCATCAACAGGTCCGAGAGGCGCTCCCTGATCGGTCTACCGGCGAAGGACATGGTCTCCGGCCTGGTGACCATGTCATGGTGAAAGTCTTCGACAGAGCGAACAGTTTGGAGCCGAGATGGGTGGGCCCTGAGCAGGTCCTCCTCGCAACGAGGACGGCTGTGCGAGTCTCCAACCGAAAGAATTGGATCCACTCTCTGCACTGTAGGAAGGTGCCGCCCGGATTGGTGGAACCTGCCGTGCTGACCGATCAACGAGACATTTTGGCTGCAGAGACAGGCCGTGCTGCGGAGCCAAACGCCACTGAGGAGCTCTTTCCGGACCACGCGACTTCTGGAGGAAGGCGATATCATCTTCGACCAAGGAAGTGAGTTTTCCAGTACCGGGACATACTGTCAGAACGGCCCTTGGGTTAGTGAAACGGAGAGCCGATGAGGCAAGGGGGGGGGATCAGCCCTGCATTAGTGTAGTGACACCCGTCTTGGCCCGCTGGTGAAGAAATCAACCGCTGCCCAAGGGGAAGAGTTCTGACAGACTTTTAGTTTCAGGAAGATATTGGGTTTTATTTTTGCTTTGATATGGAGAAAAAGAAAATCCTTTGCGCATTAGGGTTCATGTTGACAGTAGCCATTGTTGGGATAACCACATGGTTCGTGGAGGATGTAACTCCCGCTCGGAAGATTCTTGTGTTGACAACTCCGGTGCCTGAGGAGCACTACTTTTATACATTACCGTATCAAGAGTTGAAGCATCGACAATCTTACTTGAATAACACTTTCATCCAGATGCTGCATCATACCCACGTTGCTACGAATGCTACGAACTGTTGGATATGTGGGATGATGCCAGCTCATCAGAAGAAAGGAGGAACGCCATTTATACCACTTCCTTTCTCTCATAATGGCTCTTGTAGAGCATGGTATACTTTGCTTTTTGCCACTCGGAAACCGACAGTGGGACGATTGCTTTTTAGACTTAATAAAGAATGCCATCAAGACAAAAATGGGTATCCACAAGCGAATGGGACAATTTGGGAGTGGGAAGAGTACCGACCAGACAATGAATCCATTCCCTACATCTTCACGAACACGAGAGACACTGTGGGAAAAGGCAAATTTGTGATCCAAGTAGCACAAGCTCAAGCGGACCTGTGTGTCCAGAGTGTGGGTTTCATCCCTGTTGGTGTTAGTGATTGCATTACTGTTTTGAATATTGATGGGTTGAACAATAGTACCTTCTTAGCCTCCCATAATACGTACTTTGTGTGTGGAAATAAAGGTTATTACCGTCTGCCGGCTGGGTGGTCTGGGGTATGCTATGTATCATTTCTATTACCTCCTGTATTCCTAGCACCCGCATCATATCATAAGGATCTGAAATTATTGAATAATGTGACTGTAAATAGGTATAAACGTACTTTATCAATTGACGATGTAGATCAGACTGATACCAGTCTGCAACAGTATATTGATTTTAACTTAGGACTGTTTTTCTTTGTTGGAGCTGCCCTGAACAGTAGGAAGATCCGAAGGTTAACAAGAGTGGTAGAAGCTGTGACAAATCAGACTGCTGCTGCTCTTGGGAATCTTACGGAGGAATTGCAGATTACTAGAATTGTTGCATTGCAGAATCGTATGGTATTAGACGTTATGCTAGCTGACAGAGGAGGAGCATGTAAAATTATTGGAAGTAGCTGTTGTGTGTTTATTCCTGATCATACGCCATCAGTTTATAATGCCATCAATAAACTGCACAAAATTGCAGCTGAGATCCATACAGAAAACGGCACTTGGTCCTTTTCTGGATGGTTTTGGGCGTTAATTACCGCCTGGGGATGGAAGGTTCTAACTGGTCTCTGCATTATTGTGGCGGTTCTGTTTTCGTGCTGTATCTGCGTTCAATGTGGTCCCTTGCTCTGCTCATTATGTGTATCATTCTGTATCCCTGATAAGAAAGCTATTGCCGATGTTGCTTACCAGAAACGTTTAGCTAAAGAAGTTGAAGAAATGATGACAATTGACATATATGATGATTATCCTAACAAACCGGATGTCTTCAGTGAATGCTGAAAGGGTCTGTTGTAAATTGAAACAACGATGTGATTAAGCATTTACTAAAGACATTAATTCCCCTTTTATAGATCGTGTTTTCTCTGTTATGTTGACCGAAGCTTGGACTCCATTTTGTATTGTCATGCTTTCACGTGTTCCCCACGAGAAGAGTCCAACCTCTGTGTTAGTTGCTCTTGCAATCTGCCTAGTAACAGTCTATAAATAGCTCCTTTGTCCATCTGGCACATGCCCAGACCTGACCACATCTGTTATCAGTTAGCCTTGCTTGACCATGTTTTCGCGGGCTCAAGGAGTGCGTTAGCTCCGCCCACATATTGATTCAGTATCGAAAATGACCATAAATGGTAATGTTCCTCGACTTCATGTTGTATCCACCCACTTATGAGCCCCTCTATTGTGTATAAAAGGGGACCATGTACGTAAGTTCTTTGTGCTACTCTATGCAATACTGAAGAGTGTTGTGTGGATTGTAGGACCACCCTTAAGGGTTAATAAATGCTGTCTTTGTACTTTGCAGTTTCCGTGCCAACTTCCTTATAGATTCCATTACAGGAGAGCGAACCCTTGTGTCCTGCGGGCCTAGCTGGGGCCTGTATTCATCACCCTGACCATAAATATTACATTTTGGCACAGACCTCTCATTTTCGTCAATGACCTGCAGGCCATTTCTATTCTTATTATGTAAGACATAAGTTAACAGTTCAACGCCACTATCATAAGTTTTTCTTCCTGTCCAAAGACTCTACAATGTCCTGCTGCAAGTGGTAAACGAGATTCCTGAACTGTCCACAGTACTAACGTAGTGAATGCTGTTATAAACCAGCTTCTTTTCTACGTGTAGTGGTCAAATGCTTTTCAAAGCTAGATCGGTGCTTTGTAAAATTCCGTATTTCGTCCCCACTGCAACATTTTTTTTCTTCTTTTTTCTAAAATGTCCACTGTGGATATAATGTGAGCAGGGCTGTTATAATCCTGGTCAGCGCAATATATTAGATGAATGCACCTTAAATAAAGATACTTAAATAAGCATGTGGCAGTCTCAACATAGAACAAGCTTTGGCATAGCCAATAGGTCTCGCCTTTGGGACCTTATAAGTGTTTAGCCATGCAACAGTTGATGTTGTTGCACCAAGGATATTGTGCTGCATAACTAAATACTTATAAGGACCCAAAAGTGAGACCTATTGGCTATGCTAATGCTTGTTTACCTAATGGAGATCTCAACCTAAATGTATCTTGACATGTTATACACTTCTGATCATTTAACATCCTGTGAAAGAAAGGTAGATGACACCTGAATTATATCTTTTTACTCGTTATGTCTCGCATCCAGAAATCGAGACGGAACCAGTGTCTTCCTTTCTCCCCCACACTGACTTTGGTAGTACGGCGCACCCGCCTTTTCGCTCCCTCCAAGATACTGTACGGACAAGATTACTATTCCCTAAGGTTTCTGACATCCCCCCTTAGCACGGCATACCCGTCTATCTGCCTCCTCCAGACACTGGACACACAAGGTCACTTCCCCTAAGGCGTCTCACACTTCCTCGCCTCTACCCTCGCATCTACACGTCACACCAAAGACGTGTTGCTACCTTCAAGAGGTCCTTTTGTACTCAGGGCCACACCGCCTTCTCACAATCCCTTTCACAGGGGCTCACCACTTTGGGCCACCCACCCAGCAAGAACTTCGACATGGACCACTTGGTCCTCCTTGACCTCCTGGTCGGGTTGGAATTATCACCGGCCTCGCGACACCAACTGTTCTTTTTCAGCGCCACACAGCCCTGAAGTGTCACGGGATAGATCCCTAATGTGACGAAACACGTGTCGACTGTTTTTTGTTGTTGTTGTTGTTGCATCATTAAATACTTTTGAGCAATACACCGGTGTCGACCACAGAAATTTTGAACTGTACGAGACATTAATACCATTGTCATATCTTCATAACGTGCGCCCAGGACTGTGTTCTCAATATCTCGACGTTGTACCACCTTTAGTAACCAGTTTCATCAAGTTTACAAGTAGATTCAACCGTATCAGCCGATTTTCTGGACCGAGTGCAATGTATGATGTATTGCGATTTGTAGCATTCAGGAAGGTTGGTCACACATAATTGGGGATATAACTCCACTTGTCTCATTACACATTGGATGGAAAGGTGCCACACAAACCTGACTCGATGTGCTGTAGTTTTAATGTAATTTTGTGTGGAGAATATTAGGTCATCCTGCCACCCACATATTTGCGGAAAGAATTAGATAAATCCTCATGTACACTATTCCTAAATGTCAATGTTTTAAAGGTTCAAGGCTGTGTGAGTTGTCAGTGTGAAATTCCCAATCCCCTCACAAGAGATGGTGCTGAACACTTTGCATAAACCCATATCCATGGCTCAGTTTGTGCCTTTTGGACTTCCATTGTCACAGGGAAACATTCAGCGCATGAGATCACATACCTTAGTTCAAATATAGGATTGTATGACAGAGGCACACATGGCTAAACCACACATGTCTCTACCACGCAGCCTAAACCACAATTGCTTCTTAACAATGCATTCCTTTACCACGCATGCCTCTACCACGCAATTTTGTTGTAAAGGCATGATTGGTAAGGGGGTATGCGTGGTTAGGACTGCCACTATAAGCCCTTAAGTTCTATCCCCCTACCTCATCCCCCACCCTGAGGCCTAAAACCTGCCCTACCCTTAAAACTACCCTTTCCCCTGCCACTGCCCTTAGGTCTAAAACCCTGCCTTCTACCACAAACTACCTCGACCGCAGTACCCCACCCTGAGCCCCAATCCGAAAAACTCCCCCAAAGCCCAGCCCATAAAACTACCCAGACCCCCTTTCCCCACCCTGAATCCTAAAACCCTGCCCCTTGCCCAAAAGTACCCCAACACCCCACCCGGAGCTGCAAAAGGGACCCCACCCCTAAAAACTACCCCTCCCCAAGCCCAGCCCCAGCCCCACTTACCTGTTCACGAACAGAGCTTCCTGTTCCGATGGTTCCTCCTCTTCTCCCCACCCATCCTGAACAATAGACTGCTATCTGCTTTAAACACGCATATGCGTCATTAAGGCAAGCGCTGTTAAGCTTGCGTTGGAACAGCATGCATGGCTCTGCCCGCATTGTTCCAGCTGTATCCCTAAATATAATCATGCAAAAACAGCCTCCTGGAATAACTCCGATATCAAAGAAATGTCTGACAAAAGAAGTTTGCACACTACCTTCCTTTCCAGGTAGACACGATTATTTCCATCCAAAGCAATGATGGTCAGGTACATTGTCAGATTCCAATGTGATAAATGGCCTTCATTATTGGTTTACAGTTGTGATTGTGACTACGGTAGCCCAGCAGTGCCAATTCAGCCAAATGCCACGTTTCATGAGTATTCTGGACTCTTCATCCTAGACCCCTGTGGTGTTCTGTATCTATGTTATTATGTAAAGATCTGGGGGCAGATTTACAATGAAAGTGACTTAGTGCATTCCACAAGCCATTTGTCTGCACAGGGATGTGACATAATTACAACAATATGTTGCATCTCTGGGCTTCCCCCTGCGCTGGTGCACAACCTGCAGCCATGCACTGGTGCAGGCACCCTTGCACCATGGTGCAAAGATGCCTGCGTCGTGGGGAGATTGTTTTTGTGCAGGAAGGGGCACCTTCCTGCACAAGAGCAATCACTACAGGCATTTTCCTCTTTCAATGTGTGCTGTAGAATGCAGCACGCATTGAAAGAGAATAAAACGAGGAGAAATGAAAACATTTTTCCTCGTTGCGCCTCGCCTGGGGAGGCGTAGCATTCACACACGTTTCCAGATTTACGATTCCTCGTAAATCTGGAAATGTGTCTCGTTCCATGGGTGTTGCATGGGAACACCTACAGCAACACCCATGGAACGCCCCTTTCACACAAAGTGCTGCATGTAAAGGGGCCATATTTACAAGGACAGTAAAAGCGACGCAGGGTGGCTTTTCCTGTACTTGTAAATATGAAGCAGTAAGAAACGCCACCAGTACATCACAAAAAGTGACGTACTGGTGGCGCAGGGGGCTTGTAAATCTGCCCCCTGGAATGTAGGGTGGTTGCTATGGTGGAATGTGTTCGTTTGGGTTCTATGGGAGTTGCGTCTGTATTTCAATGTTGATGGGGTCTCTGCAGATGCTATCCTAATAGACAGGTTTAATTTTACCTGGCCCTTGTGTGGCATAATCTTTGGATCTTACAACCTCCCAAGATGGATGACAACCCAAGCTCACCTGGGGCCATATTATACATTGAACCTTTGGGGCGCAAAAGGAATGTGTGCCCACTTTGGCACCCCCAGGCTACTATGGTATTACAGAAGGGGCCACGGACACTTGTGTGGCACCTTCAGTAACACTGATAGAGCTGGTGCACATGTCAAACTAGTGCTTTCATGAGACGGTGTTTTCCAACGGCGGCTCCTCCGCTAAGGCGGCGGAGCATTGCCAACTGCAGTTTTAGCAGTGGATATAGAAAAAATAAAATGATAATAGGACTATGGTATTATCATTTTACTTTTATAATTTATGGTGTGGGTGGAGCGGGGGTTGGCTGTGTCACAGCCAGCAAGGGGAGGACTGATGGGCACTTATGTGTGCATGACTGGCTGGCCACCTTGAGCCGGCCAAACAGTCATGCACTGTAATACACAACCTGGTGGGGAACCTGCACAGGCTCCCCTGCCTGTCTGAGTGCCGAACCACAGCGTTCAGACCAATCACAATGCCGCATTACATCGTGTGATTGGCTAGGGCAGCTTGTTTGTGTTTCCTGCTTCAAGCAGGAACAGAAGAGGACAACTCAAGGCAAGGCGGCAGTCTGGCAGCACGGTAAGTACATTTTAAAATGTATTTTTCTATCCCTCTTCCCCATCCCACCTGTGCTACTCGTTGGCAGCCGCCACTGGTGTTTTCTCATTTGCATGGGGGCGTGGCCCGTTGCATATAAGGAAATCTCTTTGCGTCTGCACCCACACTGTATTATAGACGAAGAAGTAGACATAAAGAGGCCCTTAGGAGGCGCACTCACAGCGCACTACAAAAAGGTTACTTGCCTGAATGGGATAAGGGGTGCCATGGAGCCCCCAGACATGCCCCTACAGCTGGCGTGGTCACTCACTGCTTCCTCCTGCAGGGGAATCTCTGACCCAGCTTTAAAGTGCAAACAAGATGCTGTCTTCACAGATAAATATGGAGCAGCTATAAAGCTGCTGCTCTGTATTTCCCTTAATGTGCTGCACTAGGGGCAGCACACGTTTGTGTCTGCCCTGGGAGCAGCACATTCATTGTAGAAGGTCATACTGTCCATGTTTGCACCTCGGGGCAAGGTGCACCATGATGCAAACACAGACAGTGCGCCCTTTGCAAAATGTGTCCCCTGATTGGCATTGCCTCACAGAAAACTGAGAGAAGTCAGCAAAATGATCAAGCAACATACTGGGGACAAGGCTGAATACCGCAACATATGCAATACATATGTTTTTTTAAATCAACTGGACGTTTATAAGCCAATGGTTTATATTTGACCTATTCTTACCCCAGTTCCTGCCACCAGGTGATACTCGCATGCCTAATGGATGCGAGTGGGGCTGAAATGAGTTGAGTCTATTGCTTCCTATTGGTGACACTTGCAAACTGAAAGTGTGACAAGGGAACTCAATTCTCATAAATGAGTACTGAAGTCCAAACTTTATTGAGTGCAAAAATGAATTTGGTATAAAAATCTATTTACTTAATAAGTTAGCCCTCTTTGGAAATTATTATTCAGTTACATCTGTAATGGCGGCTATCCCTCTGGGCGTTTTCATATCCTTATTTAAGGTTTTTGTATGACGCCTCACTTTATTAAGCACAAATTACAAGATATTTATGAAAATTCGATTGACCTGGTTTATCCATGTTATCCTTTACCAGTAAAGCCAAGCAGACCTGGTTATTCTCAGAAGGTAGTTTACCTCAAAGCCTTGTTTACCTAAGGAGATTATGCAATACTGTAGGTTGACATCTCTGATGATGGTCATAGACGCTGACAGAGCAGTGGTGCTTAATGGGTAGCCAAATGTATGCATGTAGTTGGCTGCACTCAGGGAAATTAGGAGCATATGAGTCAGTGTGGGAATAGGTCGGTGGTTAAAAAAATGGGGTGGGAGCGAGAGAGATAGAGAGAAAAGCAGAGAGAGATAGAGAGATGGAAAGATAAATGGAATGTATCTATGTGAGAGAGGCAGTCAATGGTTAACGGAGTGAGTGACATTCAATCAATAAGTAACTGTAAAAAGAGACTTTCTGTCCGGTGACAGAGTCAGAAGATTAAAACATTGAGGTAATCTGTTAGAACAAAACTAAGCTAAGGAGAATCCCAGGGTAACATGATTATCCCTTACCCTCTCCAAGCAGTGTCCACACTCAGGCCACAGGCAGCTCCCTCTCACAGATCACTACCTTTGGGTGCAGGACCAACAAATTGAAGACAGAGATGGCAGGCTATAGATTTGGGGCTCATAGATATACTCCCTTTCATTTCTCTGGGTGCTCTGACTTCTGAGAGGATAGAGATGTCAGCATCCAAGGAGATGACCTACTTGCTGAAGACATTGCCTTGATACTTACCTTTAGCCATATATGCATTAGGAGATTTATATAGTTCCACACACCACCGGATTGGTTTCAAATCAAGACAGATGCATGAGCTAGATTAAAATATTACAACCTCACGGGTACAAGACATTGCTAAAATAATTTATATGGGCCTTGGTGCCTCAGAAATTTGGCTTTGTAGCGCTGTAAAATAGCAGAGGTAACAGAACTGCAATTCTTAGGGCTCATTCTATAGTTCTTGGAAGAACAAAGACCCAGCAGTCCAGGTGTCCAGGGGCTCGCGGGATTCTCACTGAAACAGGGGCGGCTCCTCCACTAGGGCGGAGGAGCATCACCCCACTGCTTTCTCACAGTGCGAGAAAGCCAAAACATAAATTGGTAATAACTAAAAGTTACTACTATTTTATATTTCCTTTGCGGGTGGGCGTGGCTGCTCTGCTCTTCGAGCAGGGCACGGGAGGAGTGGTTTGCCCACTCCTGAGTGCGCCCAGACTGTTTGTCATGCACACTCTGCCCTTCTCCATGCAGACTGCATGGCAGCCTGCATGGAGAACATGGCCACCCCATTAGCCCTTGGCTGGGCGGTGTCCCGACCAATCACAATGCTGCTTGCAGCGTTGTGATTGTCTTAGGGGAGGGAGCCTGGCTGTATGCTTCCTGTTCTTGTCATAACCAGGAGAGCAGGGGCAGGAGCTGAGAAGATGCAGGACCCGGCGGCGAAAAGGTAAGTTTAATTCAATTTTAAAAAATTGTTTTATTTCTTCACGACCTTCCCCGTGACACCCTCTGCGAATCCCCCTCCGCAAACTCGTGTTGGAGTTTGGGCAGCACTTTTACTGCCTTTCTGTTGCTTCAAAGATTCCAGGTGCCGCAGATGAGGGAAGGTGCATGATTTTACAATACGTTACTGGAGAGTACTTTCCAGTCACACACTGAGGGGTATATTTAAAAGCCCCTATCGCCACCACATCTTCACTTTCAGTGAAGTGATGGCGATAGGGGCCTCGCCTTATTTACAAGGCAGTGGCTGGCTTAACGCTGTCTTGTAAATAAAGCACCGTTTCACGCTGTATTTGGCGTGAAAGGGGAGGGCAATGGGTGTTGTGGTAGGCGTTCCACCGCAACACCCATTGATTTTGACGTTGCCTCCTATTTACAAGGGCAGTGTAAACAGGAGGCAGCGCCAAAATTAAGACCAGGGAAAACCTGGTCTTAAACAGGAGAAATAAAGAGAAATGCTTTATTTCTCCTTGTTTTTGCTGTTTCCACATAGAAACAGCAAATTCCCTATGATTGTTTATGTACAGTAAGGGGGACCATGCTGCAAATTAACAATCATTTTAAAAAAATGCCGTTTTCCAGCAGCACACATAGAAGTTACAAAACAGCATTTAAAGATTGTTTATGTGCAGGAAGGAGGACTATTCCTGCACATAAACAATCGTCCCCCCCAAACGCAGACACCCTTGCACTGTGGTGCAAGGGTGCCTGCATTGGCATTGGGCAGCTGAACTCAGCGCCAGCATTCTTGTTAATACGGCACGTCCCTGCATTTTCAGAATGGAGAAGCATGGTGTTAGCAATGTTTGCTTAACGCCACGCTTCTCCATTCTGCTGTAAATATGCCACTGTATGTTATAGTGCCATTCACTTGCATCGAGACACTTGTCTTTCTGTCTGTGCGTTAAAAAGGCTTGGAATGCTTCCATAAATGTTTCATGAGATAAGCATGTATTCTCGAAACATACTGCATGACCCAGTGTGTAGTAATTCCAAAGTTCTTCAGCCACTGGCAGCACGGCACCCAGGATAATGTGCTGCATATCTAAACACTGATAAGGTTCCAAAGGCAAAACCTATTGGCTATGCCAATGCTTGATTGCAATACTTATAGAGTATAGAGTCTGTAAATAGAACTCAGAAAAAGGTAGCAGTGTAACTTGGTGTTTGGCACCTGTTCTAGTGAGAGAGAGCATGAGCAGTGGCATTAAAAGACATGGGTTTGGGGAGTCACAATAGCTTGAGGAGAAAATAATAGAGATTTTAGAAAACTGACGATGAACCGAAGTGTATTTTTCAGCACTAGTTCTGGTGTGACCTAACAGCTCTGTGGAAGTAGCCCAAGTCTGGACAGTAGAATAAATCACTTCCCATCATCCTATTATTGTAGTATAGCAACAAACCTATTGCGACACCATCTCCCATTCCTGTTTGTTTATCCTATCCTGTGCCAGTATTGTCTATTGTCCAATAATTGGTAGGTGTCAGGGAAAATGTTTGTTTCCCTCTCTCACATACACAGTGTGTGAGCTGTATTGACTGTTGTAAGCCTTGAATACACGTACATGCATCCTGTATTTGAAAGGCCTAAGTATTCAACGTGCCCTGCATCCTTCCACACAATATCCGATGGCCTTGTTGTTTGATCACAATGTTCCCATGAGATCTTACGAACTCCCCACCCTGTTGAACTCCTGAACTCTCTTTGCACCCTACACTACAGATTTAACAAATCAATAATTTCCCTTTTCCTATTGTCTATTTTGAGCAGAGCAAATTGGCTCTTCCAAATTCACTTACTGTCCATTAGCTGCTACTTAGATGCATTTCCGTATGGCTTTTAGGCAGGGTTATTTTAGGTCTCTCTAATATCGCCTAATAAATCTCTCCTAATGTATGTATTTATTTTCCATGTTCTTTGAGGTATGACAACACTTAGGGCCTCATTTATGAGACTCCTTGCGCCTCCAGAATGTCACTTTTTGTGGCGGTCCGTGGCGCAGAAGCCTGCGTGATGTTTATCAGGCAACACTAAGCCACCTTTTTTGGCTTAATGCTGCCTGATAAATATCAGCCCCTTTAACACACTGTTCTGCATTAGAAGGGCATACAATGGGTGTCCCTGGGGGCGTGCCCAGCAACAGCCATGGCCTTTTGACACTGCCCCAGATTTGTGAGAAATCGTAAATCTGAGGCAGCGCCAAAAGCTTACGCCTCTCCAGGGGAGGCGTAAGGGAGACACAGCGAGGAGAAATATCTTTATTTCTCCTCGTATTTAGAAAGAGGAAAAAGCCTCTTGTGATTATTTTTGTAAAGAAAGGTTTCCCTTAATGTATAAAAATAATCATCCCCGCAACGAAGGCTCCCGTGCACCATGGTGCAAAGGTGCCTGCGTTGGTGCACGGCAGCCCATTCTGCGCCGGCGCAGTGAAAAAGGTCAGGCATGCGCCGTATCTTATAAATACGGCGCATTCCTGCCCTTTTCTTCTGCCGTAGGAAAGCGCAGCAAGAAGGCCTGCTGCGCTTCCGTACGCAAAACCTCATAAATGAGGCCAGTAGTTTGCATGCTTATCTGCCTCCGATCTCTAGAGATCACACTTTTCCTCACATTTCATCTCTCTACAAGTCTCTCCCCTTCCTTCCATTCAGAATTTTGCATCCTCTGATCTTACACTGCTGGGAAACAGGTTCTTCCATAGAATATACATTATCCAGATTACAGGAAAAAAAGAGAACATTGTGCAACTTTTAAAATAACTTCACATTCTAATATGATATTGGACCAGTAGGTAGATCATTGGCAAGGAGAACATGTATTCCAGACTGGAGCATTGATTTACAGGACATGTTTGTGTACGTGCTCAGGGTTGGCTTTAGGGCAGTGCGACCAGTGCAGCTGCAATGCGTGCTGACCTGTGTAGGGGGGCTCTGACCTCAGGGGAGGTACTGTGTTTAGCAATTACTTATGATTAGAGAGATGAGGGGCACTTTGCCCGGTGGGAGTGAGAGAATTCAAGGAGAAAGTCATAGGGTGTGGTGGTGCCAAAAATGATTGTCACACCGGGTGCCACCAGAGATAAAGGCGGCCCTGTATTTGCTTGTCAACAAAAATATATGTGGTATATGTTAAGACTGATATCTGGTTTTAATATGTTTCCGCATCAGCTAACAAAAAAGCGAATGCATTTCAGTATCAATGTCCATATACCATGTTCTTGTCATCACATGTGAAGACAATCATGTTAAAAAAGCTGCCTAGTAAAATCTTTCAAAACTCACCTTATGAGCAAGACTGCTGCATTGAATAAAAAATGCCTACAGAATGTTCAGGGTTATGAAATTTTAATAAATCATTATATTGTTTTGTGGGTCATGCAACTCCAACAAACTACAAAGTTATGAATGTGTATGCTAATCTATGACAGAAAACCACAGCATGAAGATGATCCAACATATTAAAATGTATTGTGTATTTATGTATTTCTACAGTTATTTACGTATTAACCAGAACACTGGAAGGTTAAGAGCTCCTTCAAAGATAATGGAGTAGCTCCGGGCTTATAATGACTGGTACAAGCCTTCTGCTCTAAGATTCAAATGTTCACCTTTCTTTTTATCACGTTTTTATGTCAAAGAGTACCAGACAGCTTGCTAACGACTTCTGCTGGACACTCTGAAAGCTGCCCTGGGAAAGTATTTCCGCATTTATTACAATTGGCTTTGAATTTTGTAACTCCCATTTGCTTGCTTTCTATTTGCTGGCTTTATTTGTTTTAGACTGTCCAGCTTGAGTTCATTCCTCCTGTGGAGCATAGCCTATTTACTATATTCTTCCTTGAGTGCTTGCTTTCTGTTAACAGGCCTTTAAATCTTGTTCATTTCTTGTCAAATGTTCTCTAAATCTAAATGCTTCAAACCCTCTAAGTCACTCTGAGACATCAGTAAGATGTTATTCGAATATATATGATCATTTGGACCCCTTTCTCTCTCTCAAAAAGCAACCACTAATTTAAGCAGCTTTCCTAAAGAACCATAAAGCTGGTGAGAGTCCAAATGGAAGACAGAGATTATGAACAACTGGTCTCTCATCTGAACTGCAAACAACATTGGCACTTCTGATTTTGATCCAATTCCAGTAACCAATTCCCTTCTTGTGGCATGTACTTCAAAAGATGGGCACTTTCCATCCTTCGCCACTTATTCAGATAGATTTTAAGCCTGTCGTCAACTTTTCCAATGGGAAAAACCAATACAAGTCTCCATACTCATCTTGGTTACCACAGAGACCCTGAAGCCTTCCTCCATCCCCTCCCAACCTTTGTCCTCTACCACCCTAGGAGAAAATCCTGAGGATGGGGAAAATCACTCCCGGTTTCTCTTGTTCTATAAAATTAGGACCTTGCCTATTGGCAAATAAGATTCCTGAAAAACATTCTCGTGTTGTTTTGAGCCTTGTCCTGGACAGTAAATGTTGACATATATTTTCCCAAGTACTTAACTAAGACATCACCTGAAGAAAGCTGTTTTGCCTGCTCACTAGCCTCTTTAGAAGTCTTAGCCTCTAGTTTGGGGTTAATTCTCATGAGGATATCCTCCCTCCTTTATGTGATTAAGCCAGCATTCATGTTTCCTAAGAAAAACACTGCTTTTTGGCTCCATCCTCCACCAAAATCCTCATCTCTCGGAATAGTGTGCTACCTCCGCCATATCCAAAATAAATGCCAGCCTTCCTAAAAGATCTAATGGCTAATCCTGGCATTGTTCCAATGACCTTTCTAGGCCCTTTCTCGAATCTTTCCCCACCTTAAACATAAAAGATATTAGCTCTGAATCTGATTTAGGAGTGACACACGCCTTTTCATCAATAACAGTTCTGCAGCACCCTGCAAAAACAACTGAAAGGGCCTCTATCCCTAAAGTCTTTCTTAAACACACCTTCATAAACTTTACAAAATGATCCATAGGCCATTATTCAGCTCTACCGGAATGCCTTAGTCCATATGGATTAAACAATTCATCTTCCTGTGGATTCAGCAAAATATCTTTGGATGTAGAGGCATGCAAGTACACATCCAGAGAAGTGCCAACCTCCATAAACTTCTGAAGGTCTATGTTAGAAATGGGGGTCTCTAGTTGGCAAGGGTTTGCACCTTTGTCCAAATAGGGACCTTTCTTTCTAGTTAGGATAAGGGAGTTACACTCCTAAAATAACCCCTGCACACCCCCTTGGTCGCTTGGCACGAGCAGTCAGGCTTATCTTAGAGGCAGTGTGTAAAGCTTTGCACATAAACAACAGTAATACAGTGTATGCACTACAAAAGTACACCACACCAGTTCAGAAAAATATCCAATATTTTTATATACTTAAGGCAAGACCAAAAACGATAAAAATCCACAACACAGCACTAACAAATCCTCAGTTATCAAAATATGCTTGAAAAACAGTTCCTTGATGTCGATAGCTCCGTCCGGGGCTATCATGGCCTCGTGAGCAAACAAATCCAAACAGTTCTGGCTGACGGCTGCATCGCGGGCCAGCTACGGTGTTAGGAAGACCCGCAAACAGTACCTTTTAGAAATGCAGGGTGTCGGCGTCCTCTTATTGAGCTCCCGAAAGCATGGCGTCGGAAGGCGTCGGTCCCGGAGGTAAGTGCAAGAGTCGTCGTGGCCCTCGAAGTCACACGCGTTGCAGATCGAACTCCACTCTGTTGAAGTCAGGAGCACTGGCATTGGCAGGCATCGGTGCTGCGGTGCGAAGTGCAGTGGTGTGGCGTGCGGTACCCTCAGGTCACGTTGCCAGGAGCGGCCCGGTGGTGGCGTCAGATGGTGTCGTCGGTGAGACCAGGTCGCGGTGCGAAGTGAATACGGTGCTCGTTGCGGTTCAAGCAGCGGCGTCATCATTAATGAAGCGCTGTCGTCGGCTGACGATCTTGAGTCGATGGCACCGGTGTCAGTAGGCCAAGGTTGCGGTGCGGGATGAGGGTGGTGTGTTGTGTAACTTTACGAGCGGTGCCCTCGAACCACGGTGCAAGCAGTGGCATTGATTTCGGATTGGAACGGCATCGTCGGGGAGGCCAAAGCGTCGTTGTGAAGCTAGGCAGTGCGGAGTGCAGTGCCCACAGGTCAAGGAGCAAGCAGCATCTCGTGGCGGCGTCAGCAAGCTTCATCGGTGAGACCAGGGTCACGGTGCGGCGTTGCAACGGTGTCCTCTGCGGTGCCGTCAGGACACGGAGTCGGCAGCGTCGTCGTCGACGTCGTTGGGTTGCTTTTTTCTCTGTTGCAGCACAAAACACACAGTTCCTAGTGCTGAGGGCAGAAGAGCTTGATGTCTTTGCTGTTCCTGAGACTTCTTAAACAGGAGGCAAGCTCTACCTCAAGCCCTTTGAGAAACTCACAAAAGTAGATTGCAGAAAGTTCAGTCCTTCCACTGCCCAAGACAGAAGCAGCCACTGCAGGCCAACACAGCAAAGCATACAGCATGTGGTAGTTCCTCCTGAAAGCTTCTCCAGTTCTTGGCAGTCTTCTTGGTCCAAAAGAGTTCTAAAGTTCAGGGGTCTGGGTCCCAATATTTATATCCCAAAATCCTTTGATCTCTTAGGCAGAGAGTGTCTGTGCCGAGCCAGAACCAGTTCTGCCTTCGCTGGTGTGGCTTCCTGGAGGGAGGTGGAGAAGGCATAGTCAGAGGCAGGCCAGGCCCATTCAGGTGCAGGGAAATCTCCTCCCCCGACTCTAAATGCAGCCCAGGTCTATTCAGCCCTTTCCTGACCCACCTAGACTATCCGGAACCCCTCCTGCTCTCCAGCCCCTGTCATCCAAAACCCAGCAGAGGCACACTGGATGGTTTAGCAAGAAAATACCTACTTTCTAAAAGTGGTATTTTCAAACACAGAATGTAAAAATCACCTTCACTAAAAGATGCATCTTTAGATTCTGAGTTCAGGCATACTAATCTTAATTTTCCTACCTAGTTTCCAGGTCCAGTTATGTTTATAAGATATTATAAACAAACTCCCCATTCTGTCCTATGGGGAACAGGTAGCCTTGCAATAGTGAAAAACGAAATTGGCAGTAATTCACTATCGGGACATGCCACACACACCAGGGCATGTCCTACCTTTCACATACACTGCACCCTACCCACAGGGGTACCTTGAGCCTACCTTAGAGGTGAATGACATGTAAGAAAAGGGAAGGTTAGAGCCTGGCAAGTGGGTGCACTTGCCAAGTCGACATAGCATTACCAGACCGCACACAGGTTCTGCAATGGCAGGTCGGAGTTGCATTTACGGGCTGTTTGGGTGGGTGGCACAATCCAGTGCTGCAGCCCACCAACAGCATTTGATTTACAGGCCCTGGCACATGCAGTGCACTTTACTAGGGACTGACACATAAATCAAACAGGCCAATCATGGAAACACCGATCCGCAACACATTTTACCACAGGACCACCTGCACTTTACCACTGATCAGCAGTGAGAAATGTGCGCAGAAACACTAAGCCAGCACAAACAGAGTCGAAACCGGGAGGTCACAAAGCAAACACTCAGGGGAAACACGCCAAAAGATGCCAAGTCTAACAGTCTAACACATATTTATCTGCCTCCTCTCCTCTTTCACTCAACAAATTAAACTCTGAATTACCGTCCAAGGCTTCACAACCTCTTTGCCTGGCTCCTAAAGACACCATTCTCTTGTGTGCCGCAAAGGACGCCCTTCTTTGTTCTAGCACATAACCCAGTCTCTCAAAGTCACTCTTAGACTTTTCCTGTCCCAACTCCAAATGCTTTTCATTCCTTAAAGCCTTACCTCCTTTCCTTCTCTTGCCAACTCTATCTTCATCAAAGAGTGCCCAGAACTCTTCTTCTGACAGATCATCCTCTTGTTTTCCCTTCGCAGATTGCACAGCCTCTGCAGTTGAAGCCCAAACTTTTGCTTCTTTAAACTTTTTTAAAACCTCCTATTTCATTACTGCAAAAGGATGATCCGCAAATAGTATTTGCTTCTCAGCTATGACTTCCTACAAGCTTCTTCATTAAAATAAAGAAACCCCAGAAAAATGTTTTAATCTTTTTTTTAAAACGTAATCCTATAAAAAAAGAAACTGTCCGATTCACTCTATCACTCTATCACTAGAAAAACATGTGAAGAAGGGTTGCTACAAATGTGTCTGAGGCAGTTTACCAACCACCTATGCTTGCTAAGAGAATGACATCTCCTTACATGATGTAAGCTCGCAATAGTAAAAGATGGGCTCAAGCTCAATTCAAAATGGCCACCAAGTAACGCAAGCAGGACACGTCATTGCATCAACCTCTCAATGTCCACAGACTTGAATGTCAGCCTCTCGTGTTCTGAAACCCCTTCTAAGGTAACTAAAGAACGTGTGCGCTGAGAGAGCTGAAGCAGCAACCCTGCTTCAATGGCTATCTATGCCTGCATGCAGTGCGCACTTGAGGTGCAGCTGCGCTCTGATTTCAACAGACGCCCTGGCTCAACAAAAAAAAAGAAGGAAAACACACTGCTCCTAATCAAAAGTAAGCACACACAAGAGTTACTATTTAAATTATTTAAAATGCACACATTTTTGGGAGATTCAACTAAAATGAAAGACACTCATTTGCCAGGAGCAGCAACTTAAAGACCAAGAGACTGTTGTTGTTGGGGATTATATAGACTGCATGTGACATTCTATTCTAGAGTTCTTTTCTTTGGTATGTGTTCATCTTAGAAGTATTTGCTGCAGAAGTAGCATTTAAAGGAATTTTATGCATAATGCTAGCCTCCGGTCTTGTAAGAAATGTATGAGAGGATTATTGGGATCCTGCCCATCTTGAGACTGGCTACATATACACCTGGGCCAGCATCAGTTTGGTGATTAGGATGATTGCAAGATGTGCATTGGCCATCAGGGTTTTGTGCCTTCTGGAGAAATTGGTGGTCCTGTGGTCAAAATCATTGTCTAATCTGAGTTGACTTCAAGTCTTTGCTAAGCAGCGGGCGATTCAGTAGTACCTTCAAGAAGGGGTAAGAGTGTTACTGATGGTGCAACTATATTCCTCAAGTGTTCGAGCTCTATGCTCCTTTTTGGCCAATTGAATGGGAAATGCTTAGAAGACAGGTCCCTTGCAGGAACATAATGAGGTATCGGTTAGGTTTAGCCTGCCACCTGTCTGGTTGCAAAGTGGGCTCCAAGAACTTACACTTACAGGGGATTTATAGCCCTCCTGTGATTACCATAGGTTGGCTTTATCATCACGTTCATCTATTTGCTTCTTATTCAATGGCTTTGCTTGACATAGCTTATTCATCTTGTGTTTGTCCATCCCTTGGAGCATAGCCTCTATACCACAAGTACTCATAGTACGGCCCGCGGTCCGCCAGCGGCCCGGCAAGCCTTTCTTGGCGGCCCGCGGACCTTGCAGACATCGTACCGGTGTTTTTTTGTTTTTTTTTACAGTGTCAGCAAACACAGACTCTGCTCTGTGGGGGCCGGGCGATTCAAGTGATAGTCCAAGTGGAGATGCAGGGGCGCTAAGAAGAGGTGAAATCCAACAAAGTCTCGTTATCATGCAAATGGTCTCTTAAAGACCTGGGAAGTACTCGGGTGGGGCTGTGTGTGTGCCCGGGAAGGAAAGCTGCCTCAGCTGCCACACAAGCGGGGGTGAGGTGACAAAGAATGACAGAGGACAGCAGGGTGTGAGAGTCGGGTGAGGTGACAGAGGGCAGTAGGGAGAGACAGATAGAGATAGAGACAGACAGAGACAGGGACAGACTGACAGATAGAGACAGAAACAGATAGAGACAGATAGAGCCAGAGCCAGATAGAGGCAGAGACGGATAGAGGTAGAGGCAGACAGAGACAGACAGCGATAGAGACAGAGAGAGAGACAAAGATAGAGGCAGGGACATATAGAGGTAGAGACAGATAGAGGCAGAGACAGACAGAGACAGATAGAGGCAGAAACAGACAGAGATAGAGACAGACACAGATAGAGGCAGAGACAGGGATGGGGCAGACAGATAGAGGCAGAGACAGACAGAGACAGACAGAGACGGAAAGGGAGACAGTGGGAGGACGACAGATAGAGACAGGGGCAGACAGAGCTAGATAGAGGCAGAGACAGGGACAGACAGACAGAGAGAGATAGAGGCAGAAACAGACAGAGATAGAGACAGACAGAGATAGAGACAGACAGAGACAGGGACAGTCAGAGACAGATAGAGACAGAGACAGGGACGGGGCAGACAGATAGAGACAGAGACAGACAGAGACGAAAAGGGAGACAGAGGGAGGGAGACAGAGACAGGGACAAACAGAGACAGGGACAGACAGAGACAGATTGAGGCAGAGACAGAGACAGACAGATAGAGGCAGAGACAGACAGAGAGGCAGAGAGACAGAGAGATGGAGAGGGAGACGGAAGCAGAGGGAGACAGAGGGAGGGAGTCAGGGGGAGACAGAGGGAGGGAGAGGGAGACAGACAGAGGGAGGGAGACAGAGGGAGACAGACAGAGGGAGGGAGGGAGACAGAGAGGGAGACAGAGAGAGAGGGGATATAGAGAGAGGGTGACAGAGAGAGAGGGAGATGGAGAGAGAGGGAGACAGAGAGAGAGAGACAGAGGGAGGGAGACAGAGGGAAGGAGACAGAGAGGGAGGGAGACAGAGAGAGAGAGGGAGACAGAGGGAGGGAGACAGAGGGAGGGAGATAGAGGGAGGGAAACAGAGGGAGGGAGACAGAGAGGGAGGGAGACAGAGAGAGAGGGAGACAGAGGGAGGGAGACAGATAGAGGAAGACAGAGGGAGACAAAGAGAGGGAGACAGAGGGAGACAGAGAGAGGGAGACAGAGGGAGAGACAGAGGGGGAGACAGAGGGAGGGAGACAGAGAGAGACAGAGAGAGAGAAACAGAGAGGGAGGGAGACGGGGGAGAAAGAGAGAAACAGACAGAGGGAGACAGAGGGAGGGAGACAGAGGGAGGGAGACAGAGGGAGAGACCGAGGGAGGGAGACAGGGAGGGAGACAGAGGAAGACAGAGAGGGAGACAGAGGGCGACAGACAAAGGGAGGGAGACAGACAGAGAGAGACAGAGGGAGACAGACAGAGGAAGCAGGGTGACAGACAGAGGGAGGAGGGCGACATGCAGAGGGAGACAGACGGAGACAGAGGGAGGGAGTCAGGGGGTGACAGAGGGAGGGAGAGGGAGACAGACAGAGGGAGACAGACAGAGGGAGACAGACAGAGGGAGGGAGACAGAGGGAGGGAGACAGAGAGGGAGACAGAGAGAGAGGGGGACAGAGAGAGAGGGATACGGAGAGAGAGGGAGACAGAGAGAGAGAGGGAGACAGATAGAAGGAGACAGATAGAAGGAGACAGAGGGAGGGAGACCGAGGGAGGGAGCGAGAGGGAGGGAGGGAGGGAGACAGAGAGGGAGGGAGACATAGAGAGGGAGAGAGAGATAGAGAGAGGGCGAGAGAGATAGAGAGAGGGAGAGAGAGAGAGAGAGAGAGAGAGAGAGAGATATGTATGCCGGGTCTGGTGGCTCAGTGGACGAAGGCGTCCGCTGCAGGGGCCTGTGTTCCACCTCATGGTCACAGTTTTATTTTTTTCCTCTAGCCCCACCACCTCCCTCAATGACCCCGCCCCCATGGTGCAGCCCTCGGCCACAAACCACACTGTAAATTTGGCCCCGAGAGAAAGTTTGTGAGTACCCATGCGCTATACCATCTCTCTTACTGACTGGTTTCGATCCTTCCCCTTCCACTGCTTATTTTTAAGGAACTTTTTTCTAAAATGTTAAGCACTCCATGAGAGTGCCCATATTTTCCTGATGTCTCCTTCTCTTTCCTGGGTGCTCCCCGAATGTCCATTCCCCTGTGCTTCATGTTTCTCTCAGGTGCACTTCTCCCACTATCCTCTTGCTCCATGTTGTTTTCACCCTTACGTGCTTCTTCACCTGTCCCCGTGTTGCTATCACTTCCACATGCTTCTAGCTCTCTTGTGTGCTTCTCCCCCTACACTCTGTGTTATTCTGTCCATCACCCCCACACTCTGTGCTCCTCTCGCTATATGTGCTTCTTGCCAACCCATTTTGCTATCATCCTCGTGTGACACTTTTCCCTTCCCCAGACACACCCATTCTTCCCATTTGCTTCTCTATTATCGCTTACCAGTCCATTTTTATAATTTTGCACAAAAAAAATCTTAATTTTTATTTTGACAAATCCGAGTTGCATTTGCCATCTTGGATTGGTAATTAGAAAATTACAGCAAATGGCGGTCACGTCAGTCTGCTGGTGCGCGCAGGTGTTCTGATGCATGCATGTGCACAGTTCATCGTGCATGCACGCACCAGTGGAATGATATAATCGCCAGCATAATCACACTGTTGCACCTTTTTTATTTATTTTTTACAATGCTGCACAGTGTGAGGGAAATCTTGATTCTGTATAGCACAGACAAAATGCTTTGTAAAGCCAATAAGTCCCAAAGGCAAAACAGATTGGCTTTGCCAGTGCTTGTTTTGAGAGACCCATTGATATTTTGCCCTTGCAAAGGGCGCATAGGCATTTGGAGTTTATCCTTTGTCTTTAAGGCAGTACTTGCATAATTTCTGGATGTGTCTTTTGGAGAGTTTGCTTCCACAGCATGTTGAAAAAGTGTTATGTAGAGAGGATAAAAAATCTAACAATCTGTTATGTCACAGCATGACTGCAGTAGTCTGAGTACCTTCCTATACATCTTTGATGCATCATTTTCTCCTTAACCAGAACATTTAATTTGCGAATAAATAGAAGCTAAAAGGGGAAAATAAAAATAATGTAAGAGCACCCATTAACACCTATTGCACAAGGCTACTAATGCATATTCTACACTGGAGTGATGAAAGAGATCCCCAAATATTCCTTTTTCGCAGAATTCTTGAGGATTTCAATATCTCTGTGCATGCGTTTTATGTGTTTTCACAAAAATCTTTGCAATGTTTAGGTTTTAATGATTTGCTTTTCTATACTTTGCTGCTGGGTAAACTAATGTCAGGTATATCTCTAGTCCTTTAAAGTTTAAAGATCCGGGGTTATGCTTCCTTAGTGCTGAAAGATGACTGTTTTACATTGCTGTTTTGTGAGTAATAATTAGGTCATGATTTTATGGTGATTTCATGCTACAAGTATTTCTATGGCTACCAGATGATCAGGGTAGTTCCATAAAGTGCTGCACCAAGTAGGCTGTGCGGTTGGGACGGTGTTGTCTTAGTACTGAGGTTATGTGGAAAGAGTTTCCATGTCACGCATGATGGCCAACCAGGTGCAGTTATTGTGTTATGGGATCGTGCTTACAAGTATGATGAGTGAATGATATGTGAGGGATAGGTTTGTGATTTATGTTTGAGGTTTTTGCTGGTTTATGGTACTAGGCCCTAATTACAGAAGATTGATCACCTGTTATTCAAGCTAGGCATGTGAAGAAATGTGCCAAGCGTGCCCATCTGCCATTGGCAGCTCATTTCTGTCCAGTGCTGAGCAGAAATGGCTCCACTCTGGGAGGATTATCATGAGCTTGCTCACCTCTGTGGAGGTGGCCAACGATGCCTTAGGACTCCCAGACTCTTGCAATTTCCAGGACTATCTGATGCCTATCACAAACACCACTCACCACTACACTAATTGGTCTAATTTTGAATAGGGATTTCCCTTCCCTGTCTGCTCCTGATAAAATTGGTCAGTCTACCGACATCTGGATTTACATGATGGCCTAAATTCTGCCTATCAGCAGCAGTTATTTACGCAACAGGTAGCCTATATTATCTCTTCGTCTGGTTTATTTATTTAAATCTCTGTCAGGTACTATACACTTAACCATAAGTGCTTAAAAATCTTCCTGAGATGGATTTCTTCATTCTTGAGCGATAAAAGGCAATGTGTAAGGTTTTGACACTTCAGTTGGCTGTCAGGGTTGTGGACCTTGGTCTTCCTCAGACTGCCCCACCACCCGAATCCCCGTCATACGTTTATGTACTGTGTGTGTGACCTCATGACATCCGGTGCACTCAGGATTAGTTGGGAAATCCTGCATGTCTTAATATGTGGTGATGGAAGACTCTCAAACGTGCACCTAAATAATGGGGAGGATACCTCTAAGGAGACATATAAAATCGATGACAAGATTTTCTTGTTGTTTACGAAAACATCTATTACAAAAAACATCTCTTCCCTGAAACTAACAAGAGCTGCAGGGCGAGAGGACTTTCCTGCAATTATAATCAAATCCGACATTGACTGTTAGACAAGATCTTTCTATCAGACTTTTTATACTTGTACCTTAACAGGAGACTATGCCACAAATTGGAAAAGTGCAATTATGAAGCTTATTTATAAAAATAATGAACGTAATGCCCGAAAAACTACAGTTTAATCAGTTTAATGATATAGGGACAAAAGAGTAAACTACAATGGGCCCGATTCACAGAAGTAATCTGAGACCAAATCCTAAACTTACTACTTTCGTTATTCACAGAAGGCATTTAGTAATAAGTAGTAGTAAAGTTAGGATTTTGTCTTAAATATGTCTTAAGTCTGTCTTAAGTCTGTCTCAAGTCTGTCCTAAGTTTGTCTTAAGTTTGTCATAAGTCTGTCTTAAGTCTGTCTTAAGTCTGTCTTAAGTCAAACTTAAGACAAAATCCTAACTTTACTACTACTAAATGCCTTCTGTGAATACCAACAGTAAGTTTAGGATTTTGTCTCAGATTAGTTCTGTGCATCGGCCCCAATAATTTTACAAGTACTTAAAAATTGTATTTAGGAGAGAATAGGGTGGCTTTAAAGAAAGTCAGGCGACCCAAGATCATTGTTTTAGATTGTAGGCATTAACAAGAAAATCCATTGAAATTGGAGGATGTTTGTTCTGTTGTTTTGTATCTTCTCATAAAGCATTTGACTTGGTCAGTCAAGAGGTATTATAGACAAAATTGGAATTATTACAAATACCAAAACTTCTACCAGCTGTACAAAAATAGCTATTTTGGAAAAACTAGGTAAGGGTAAAATTAAATACATTAGATACACTCTCCAGGCAAAGTGTCATAGAGAATGGATTGCGGTGAAGCTGTGTTGTGGCTCCTACTCTATTTGGCTTGTACCAGCTGCCTTCTCAACTCTCTAGCTAACTCCAATGTCTTCTCCTCCAAAATAGGGAGTAAACATATTTCTTGCTGACTGTACGCTGATGAACTCGTTATAATGAAAAGAACACTCATTGGGTTAGAGAGGAATTTGGAAGATTATATTAATAATAGTCAGGGCAATACATTAATAATTCATATTGTTAAAATTATGATTGTGGCATTCGGAAGAAAGCAACATGCATATATCAGGTGAATCAGGGAGACAAGAGTAGAAGAAGTTTCATACTAAAAGTATTTGAGCATGATTTTCAGCAAGATTTTAATGTGGATATTACATATAGACCATTTAAAAGCAAGGACATGCCCAATAATTGGATGATTAAAGAATTTTAAAAAGATCAGCACTTCAACCAGTCCTTCCAGCCTATAAAACAATGGTTCCACCACCCTTTTTTAAGGGTCAGAGATACTAAGCATAAGTGGACACTTAGACTGGGAAAAGATAGAATGATAATGTTTGAAAAACTAGCTATTTTTGCCAAAATGTTCTATGGCACAAGCAGCCACAGTGATAGCTGACTTAACAGTTATTGTCTTCTATAGCTTGCTTACAACCCTTACATTTTTGCAATACTTAGACCAGCCTAAAGGGTACGGCTTTTGTAAAGATGAAATAATTAACAGTAAATGATGCTAGGGCAAAGACCTAATAAACCACCTAAACTTGTTAGTGCATCAATCTAAGACCATGAGCTTCGAAATATATTCTCCAACAAAATTGTCTAAACGGGACCTGATTGCATTAGGGATACAGGACTGAAGAGAAAGAGATACGTTATATCTATCCTCAAAGATTACAGCAACATACTTGAGAAAGTCTTGGGAGAAGCATATTGCATTTCTATATTTATACTCCCTATAAAACCAGTCTACATGTTGTGTATTACTGAAATTTAGACTATGGCTACACTATTTGCTTGCCCACCCTATATGCACAGAATCTTTTAAGAATCATGATGAGAACTCCAGTTGTGGCTAAGGGAAGCAATGACACTTCCAGGGAAGACATGGCTTGGCAGTTCGGGCTGGACTGTTCCCATGAGGCACAGGGTCAGACTGATTTGCATATGGCCATGTCTGAACTGGGGTGGCAGAGTGAGCTAAAGAATGATGATGGATTAAACCCAGATCAGTTGACTGGGGGTGAATGTTTGCAATGTCCAACACTCCGTCCATCATCCCCTTTGGTTTTTCTTTGTTCTCCCTAAGTTGGCAGGGTATGCCCAGATGTGGATCCCTTGCTCACTTTGCCACTGGATTCAAGATAGCCTGGCTGATGAGGGTTATGAATCCGAAACTGGTCACAGGATGCTTGTTTCCGGTCCAGGGAAGACATGGCTTGGCAGTTCAGGCTGGACTGTTTCCATGAGGCACAGGGTCAGACTGATTTGCATATGGCCATGTCTGAGCTCGGGTGGCGGAGTGAGCTAAAGAATGATGATGGATTAAACCCAGATCAGTTGACTGGGGGTGAGTGCTTGCAATGTTCAACACTCCGTCCATCATCCCCTTTGGTTTGACTTGTTCATTTTTTCATAGATTTTCGACAAATTCTATCTTTAAGACCTTTGTTTTGAAAACCAATTTTTTAAATTATAAGCTAGGATCAAGGATGTTGGCAGTTTTATTTTTAATGGATTTTTAGATGTGACTTGTGCATTAGCAATATATTTATTGGCTATAAATGATTTTAGGTTTGAACTTGGATTGTGATTTTTCCGTTGTGTAAAGTATAGTTTAGACTGTTTAAGAAACTGAATCTTAAATAAAGTCATTTATGTTCTGAACTGAAGACCTCATGACATCGGTGATTATTTGCATCAAAAGTATTCCTTAGACACTGCATAATACATTGAATTATTTGTAAATGTTTGCAGTGGAGCTCATGGAGGTGTGGCAACTACTTGTATTGTTGGTGTATAAATCGTAGCATACTATAATGTCATTAAATATCAGAAAAAACGGTGTTGCTTAGGGGGGTCATGTAAGTGTTGAAGAGGGTGGGGTTAATGGACAACCCTTGGGGGACGCTGCAAATTATTTTCTTGGGTTCCAAGATGAGGTGTGAGGCAATTTCTGGATTCCGGTATAGTGGAATTTATTGATCAAGATGTGATGGGAGGTGGAAACAGTAACTCTTGGGTTGAAATTATTCCCAATACACTATTTTGGTGAATTACATTGCTGCACCTATTTCCACATGCTTTGGCCTGCTTTTAGGAAGTGAAGAGTCTTGTTTGAATACATAAAATGAGTAATCCTGTTTAGGCAAGTAACTCAAATTACAGGTCTCATCAGGATTACAAGCCCAGATGTACTGAGTGACTATGTCTAGATTCCGTATGCACAGTATACCAGTCGCATTATTGCACCACAGGTAATTCCTTAGGTAAATTCATAGGAAACCAGGGGAATCTTTGTTAAATGTTGACGACATATGCTAGCTCACAGTAGCTAATGCACTGTCATTGGTGGCCCTTGAACGTCTGGTTTATTATCAGAATAGCACTGATAGCCTAGCTTAGTCATTAGTGAAGATTGCAGCCTTGTTATCGTTGTGTCTCATGAACACCTGCCTCCTACTCATCTGAATCAATATGGTCAACACATGCAGATAAGATAGGCACTCTCCAAGAAAGGTGTAATGATCATTCCACATGGGCACACTTTTTCTAATGTCTAAACTGTCTGACTCTCATAACTCCCATAGGAAAAATGATCTGAATTTCCACAAAGGCTAACTGCATGACCAGTGATGGGCCTGTATGCCAGTAAAAAGCACAAGCTTTGGCAATGCTGAAAGTACATCTTCAGTCACTGGAGGGATAAGCTTTTAGTATGTCATCCTGCATGCTCAATGTCAATCATTTATAGGCTTATGAATCCATTCATCTCCCACTGACTCACTCTTGCATCCCCCCTCTTATCCATCCATTATGAAACAAATACACAAACTCAAACGGCATATGAAAGATAAATTAAATGAGTAAAAGCAAAAAAGAAAATGTGTCACTGTCTAAAGATTATGAGCATCTGCTTGCAATAAATAATAAAATGGTATATAACATTAGACAGCCATTTTGCAATGCTATTCTACAAAGTTTATCCCTGTTTCTAAATTTCAACATGGATGCCAGGTTTAGAAGCAACATGCATGCCATCTGGGAGTGGCAAACAATGATACACTTTGGAAATACCATTCCAAGATGGTCACTCAATGAGCATTGCAGTGAGGCCAAGGTTGAATGGTGTTACTAGAGTATCATTGTACCAATCCTAAATAGCCGACTTAATGTCCCTTAATGTGACAGCTTTGAAATGAAAGGAGACCTATTAAAGAAAAATATGGAAACTAAAAGACTGGCCAACCCGCACACTCATCTTTAGGCAAATGTGCACATGTGATTAGCCAATGGCTGAAGTTAGCTGACCCGTTGCCTCCTTTTGTATGCTGTCATTGGGCAGACGTGTATGACACTTGAAAGGTATGCATATGTATGTATGTTTATGCATATACTTAAATAAAATATTTTGTTTGTAAAACCCTGGCAGACAGCTAAATTCATCAAGCCATCCTAAGAGTGTCTATGAAAGATGATCATGGTGAAAATCGTCATTCCTGTGGTTTGACAAATCTGGTAATAAAAGCAAATATAAACCCCTTGCATACTGTGACTATCTGTGAGATTTCATCTCACAATATGCCTAAGGGATTTAACGCGCTATAATAAAAACTCACCCATAAATGCCTATGGTGTTAGCAAATGCTTTTCATAAAAAATATGTCTGGTCTACTGCCTTAGTTGTAACTGTTAATAATAAACAGAACAGGCCTATGGCATCTGATGAACCTTTTCTGAAGGACCAACCTCACCCATTAGAATTATCCTTATCTAAATTCAGGCATACATACATGCAAATAAAAATATTTACAAAATGACGGTTAGAAAACAATATAATATCCCTTCTAGGAGGGCCTACCAAGGAGTATCACAGTGCATGGCTTCTGGTCTCATGGTTTGTCAGAGGTAGTCGCCAATGCCAAAACCTTTGTCTACTATGGTAATCTGTGAGAGTCATGTCACAAAACGACTTTCTATAGGCTTTAACACAGTGTAATACAAATCCATCATTAGAGGCCTTTAACATATTTGGTGCACAATAAGTAGGCATGGCCTAGTACGCTTGTTGTAACCTTTTACAATAAACAAATCAGACCTGTAGCCTCTAACATAACTTTTCCCAAGGAACCAATCAGGCCTACATTCTTTATCATCGGCTTGTCAACATAACTAACTCAGGGCTACTACATTAAGCATAAACAGTCCTTCAAGGCAGCCATCAGGCACATGGCCATGAAATTAGAAATAACGTTTAGAAAACAATATACAGCCCCCCCTTAGTGGGTTTAACAAGGATTAACAAAGTGCTAATCTACCCCCAAGGTTTGTCAGAGTGAGTGACCAACACATAAACCCCTTGCTAAATACAGTTCTCTGTGAGATTCATGTGACACAATGCATTTCTACAGGCTTTAAACAGTGTCATAACAACCCAACCGTAAAATGCCCTTTACATATGTTGTAACTGTAAATTAGCCAGGCCTGCTGCCTTTGTTGTGGTTTATCATAATAAACAGATCTGACCAATGGAGTCTGACATAACTTTTGGAAATTAACCAATTAGACCTATGACCATTGGCCTTTTACTAAGTCAGGTCTACTCTATTGAGCATAAACTTTACGAAAAAAGGCCACCATCATGCATACAGAATTAAAATTACAAATATGTGCAAAAATTGGGAAAATAATATACAACCACTCTGCAAATCTCCTATCCCCAGTATTTGTCAAAGAAGGCAAACAATACCAAAAACTATGTCTACTACAGTAAGCTGTGAGGGTACATATACAAAATACCTTTCTCCATATTTAACACAGAGCTATACCAACCCACCATTACAAGGCGTTTTGGCTCTAACATATGCCTTTCACTGCCTTTACTATACCGTTTTTATAATATACAGATATAGACAAAGCAGAAGACATACCCTTTGCCAAATGAACCAGTCAGTACTATAGCCTGTCACTGTCTTCTAACCATAAGCCACTCAGGATCCTCCCAGAACCCGATCCTCTTTAGTGCATATATGAGCCCTATAGCTAGATTCGTCCACTCTCACAAACATCAACGTCCTCTCCTACGCGGATGACAGGCAACTCATTCTCTTTGTCAAAGACAAGATTCCCAGTGCCTGGATCAAGTTCAATACCTGCATGACTAAAATTACCCACTGGATGAAGCTGAACGCCGACAAGACCGAAATTGTGACCTTCAAGGAGAGCACTTTACCGCCTGACTCCACCTGGTGGCCAACTGAGCTAGTACTGACACCCACACAAAGCATCGTCATTGGCAGCATACTCGACATGACCACCCAAGTCAATGCTGCCACTGCCTCATGCTTCGATACCCTGGAGATGTTGAGAAAGATTTTCAAATGGCTCCCAATCAGCACCTGGAAAACCATTACACACACACCCTGGTCACAAGCTAGCGGGACTACGAGAACACCCTCTAAGTATAGATCATCAAAAAACTCCCCAGAAGGCTGCAGACCATTCAGAACTCAACAACCAGAATGACCCTCGACCTACCACACTGTACTCACATCGCACCACTCCTGAAGGAACTCCATTGGCTCCCCATAAACAAACTGGCACATTTCAAACCCACGCATTTTGGGACACTACATAGCACTGGCCTAGCTTATATCAGCAATCGCATCTGCTTTCACAAACCTTTCAGACACTACCATTCGTCCGGCCTTCGAATTGCACACATCCCATGCATATGCGAAGCCAAATCCAGTGGTCAAGCTTTCTCCTACTATGCTCCTAATGTGTGGAATGACCAGCGACTACACATAAGAGCCATTTCTCAATTCTTCACTCCACAGGAAGCTAAAGAGCTGGCTTTTTGAGGAGTCCCACTAGGTTCTAAGTCTGGCTAGTGTCATACCTACTCAGCGCCAGGATACCCTCCCAGGTGACAGTGCAATCTACACATCTGCATAGCATAACAGGCACAATACATAAGCCTTCCTACAGGGGAACCATCAGGCAGACAGTCTTAAAATTACAAATATATGCAAATGAACAATTGGCAAAACAATATAAAACCCTCCTAAATGAAGGCCTAACAAGGGCTCTCACAGTGCAAATCCTCTCCCATCAATATTTATCAAAAGGGGCAACCAAAACCAAAAAGCTTGCCTATTACAGAAATCTGCAAAATTCCATGTAACAAAATACATGTTTACAGGCTTTAAACACAATATAATAAAAATCCACTGTTAAATAGCCATTAAGTTTGCATATGCTTTTGTCAATCAATATATCAGACCTACTTCCTTTGTCATAACTTTTCATTAAAAACACTCCAGGCCTTTAGTCTCGATTATTAACTTGTCACAATAGCCAACTCAGTCCTGCGGTATTGATAATTCGTTTTTCCATACAGCAAAACTTCATTACAAGCTCTTTTGTTCAGCAGAAGCACACAATGTCTTCCAAATCTAACAGTGCGCTCAAGGTGATCAACAGGTGGGCTGATCCAAAGTCCCTCTACCAGTCGTGCTTCTTATAGTAGTTTTTCTGTTAGTCACATATGGTTTGGTAACAACCATGATTTCAAGCCAGATCTAAAATGCACATATTCGGAAAAATTACTATGATATTAAGAAGCCAGACAGGTAGTGTGGGGCCAACTGGATTAACTTATCTGCCCTCTTCTGTTTCCTTTACCTGCATGCCAAACCAACATGCTAACATGCCTGCTCAGCCAGAGAAAGTGACCCATTTCCAATCTTCAGATAATGAGTCTGCCCATACAATCTCTGGCATCAAAAAACACACAGCTACTCTGGTATCCCAGAAAGCATACGGTGCCAATTGTGCAGACCAAAGTGTTATCAACAAAACAAGCAAGGCTGCCCTGTGTCAATGAACCTAATCAAACGCTGCATCTTTGCCATTAAAATACACGATTTAATCAATAAATATTTAAAGATTGTCCACAACCTTACACAGCATTCCTCGCTGAGTGGGACAGTGTCCTGCCCACTAAGGCACCCCAGTGCTTCAGACACAATATGTTTTCCTCATTAAACGCTCTCACTGCAGCATGGAAGTGAAACCACTTTGCTAACGTGTCTGACGTAAGCAACCTCTTTGAATAATAATAACCTGATGTTTATGAAGTGCTTAATACAATACTTCTACCGCTTTTAAGAGCTGTAAATAGCAGGTGCCAATTTTATCCAATTTAACGGTATTCAAAGTACTGACCTCAGATGGATGGATTGCTGAGTCTGTCCTGCTGGGATTTTAACGTGTAAAGTTCAGATGGCTGTCTTGTGGTGACAATGCAAAAAAAACTGTCAACTGACAATCTACCTACAATCTTCTTTCGAAGAGTAGATAAGAGATAGCAACAAACAAGATTCATTTGCTAATTTTTAAGTGTGGAATGCCATAGAAGTTACCCCCAAAAACTTTCCGGAAATCGGTACAAACTATGCGGCAGACAGCAGTGTAAGGGGCACAATATTGTGTACCAGAAGGGACGCTTGTACACAAGACTGCCCGTGTACTTTATGTTTATGAAAAAAACTGAAAATTCTCATCTAAAGAGGGAACATTTATCGTATGTTATTTGTCTGTTTTATCATTGGAAGCAGTTGTTAAAATTTCAATTAAAAATATATTATTGCATAAATGTCATCTAAGAAACGCTACATCAAAGGACAATATTTCGCAAGAAGCAAAGCCATGGATTTCCACGTGGATAATAATGGACATGTAATACATACATAAAAGCAGTTTTCAACAAGCAAAGGCAGGACTGATCAAGTATCACTTCCCTTGCACTTTTTTAGTATTTGCATGGGCACATTGGTAAGCTTTTATCCTATCAGTATAAAAAAAATGTACATGTGTTTCAGCCCAAAACAGTACAAATCTGCCCTGAGATCTTCATCAGGACAAAAACAGTTAAAAGCACCTTGAAAGTTTGCAACGACTCAGCAAATAGCAAATGTCTACATTTTAGATGGGTGTTTAAGATAGGTGACATCTGCACGTGAACAAACATGAGAAAATCAATGTATGGAAAGACCGAAGGTTTTCGTTGAGTAACAGGCAGGTCCTCCACTGCCTCTTTCAAAACATAATAGACAACAATTCCTATTCTTAATGGGGGGAATAAACTTATAGTGGTAAGATAAATACGCTGCAAGTGGATTTTAGAGCCAATATCCAGCAAGGATGAGAATGATGGCACTTTGCAGAGAAAATAAATATGGTTACTATCGCTATCTTACACTATAACCAGTCCATGATGTTTTTTTATGGAAATGCAAAAATGTTATGTTTTCAGGCTGTTTTGTCATTGTGTTGCATTTTTTTGTGTTTTTAATATGCAATATTTGCTAATTCAATTCACCTTGAGACACCTTTAGTTGTAAGGTATAGTATATAAATGTTCTAATTAACTGTGTACTGTATTGTGTCATTTCTATAGCACTTTCATACATCTTCTCAAATCCCCCAAATGCCTACCAATTAGACGATTATCTGATAGACCATTTTTCAGTGTATGGATGAGGTAAGGGAGTGGGGCAGTGTCATTCATAGAGAGTTGAGTTTTGGTATGGGGTCATTTCTATAGTGTTGTGTTTTGGTGGGGTGTGTGATGTGCATATTGTGTGCCCTATATGTGTTGCAGCACACTCTGCATGAAGTGGAATGCAAAGATAGTGTGAGGGATAGTTTAAAGGGCAGCGAATACAAGCAAGTGTTACTTGGGGTCTGTAGTGCCACATTTCAGGAGAGCCCACATTTTTTTGCTCATTCGAGTCCTCGTAGTGCACTGTAACTATGTAATCAATGACTGCTCTACTTGGGCTCAAGTCCAATGAACTGCACCATGAACCTGAGAGTTATCACGTGGAATGGGAGTGTATAGAGGTGCTGCAGTTCCTGGTGCATTCATTTTCCATCACTTCATATTCCAAATAGTTTTAGCAAAAAAGTATAAGGTAGTAAAAATATGTTTATCAAAAATAACTCTTTTGGAATGCGTCTGTGGTACAGCATGGTGACTGGGAACTATCAATGCCTTCTACCTAAGGAGCATTCCTTGCTGGAAAACCATGAGCCATGGGCTAGAGACACCTCTCTGAATAGAGTACTACAACTGGACAGGTAATGGCCTTACAGCCAGGAGATATGGCAAGTCAGATGAACACCATTTATAGAGGCGGCCGCCAACCAAAATCAACAAAAATATCTGTTTATTCCCTTTTACTGTGGCCTTACCTTAAGACACATGAAAGTGCGAAATAATAGCAGACATAAAGATGGATCCCACCTTCCACCATACAATGTCTATACTTTCACTAGACCTTCACTTCACATTTCTACCTAGGATTTTTTCATCTCCAAGTCTTTCATTTTATTGTCACACAACTTCTGAAGTTTCCGAGTTTTCCTCTATTAAAGAAGCAACATTCCGTTCATCTACTCTCACCAAACTTCTTACGAAGAAGTAAAAGATGCTAAGCAAACTTGCACAATATTAGAGCAAGACCTAGCAGTGTTTTCTACATTCTAAAGTACCATGACCAACAGCAGTTATGAAAAGCAGGCTAGACTGGGTGGAGGGTGCTTGTTGGGTGAAACTATCCCTTTATGTGTGCTGTATGGTCTGTTCTTTTCATGCCCTGGTGTATCAACCTCCAAAGGCTTGGATATGAATGGGATACAGTAATCTTGAGAGGCCTTTTCATGGTCTCCCCAACTACATTTTGAATTCTGGTGGTAGGACTTAAAGACTTCCAATAACTCGTTTGTTTTTTATTTTCATGGTGTAGACATGGCTAACTTATGCTTGTAGGGCCTCATTTACGATGACTTGGCGTAGGGCAGCGCTGCTAGTGTTTTTGCTGTGCTGCCCTATGCCAAATCGAAAAGGCAGAAATGCACCATATTTACGAGATATGATACATTCTTGTCCTTTCAGCCAGTGCTTGTGCACAATATGGTGCCTAGCGCCAACGCAGGCACCCTTGCACCATGGTGCAAGGGTGTGTGCATTGTTGGCAGGATTGTTCTGTGCAGGAAGCGACACCTTCCTGCACAAAGACAAGCTATGGAGGCGTTTTTCTCTTTCTATGTGTGCTGCAGAAGGCACAACTGTGCTTCACCAAACACTGCAAGTACTTCCTGGGTTCCTGACAAGATGTTGCTATCTTGGGCACATGCAGAGTCTCAGCACACATGCAAAAACCCACATACAAACATTTTGCACAACTAGAAGAATTGTGAAGAGGGAGAAACATTATCAACCCTGCTATCTGCTCCACCCACTAAAGTCTCGCCACATCCTCCCACAGGTAACAGAGGATACCAATTGAAGACTTGATCACGGATACCTTACCACAACTCCACCCCTGGGGAATAGGAGAAGTACAGTAGGGCTCGTATCTAGACTGGAGGCAGCACCATGAAAGGCATTGAGATGTCAAACAGAGATTCAGATGCCTTTTTAAAATAATATGCCAAAGTATTTGAATGTTGTGCAGGCCATGTGGCAGGTGTGTTTATGCTTCCAACAAGGCAGTCAATAAAATGGTTACCAACCCTGGAAGACCACAAATAACCCCTGCCAGGACCAATACCACAGTTACTCCAGCAAGAGGTAGCAAGGCAACTTCAAATAAAACAATTTCCCTGGACAGGCACCATGCAAAAGTAGCTGAAACCATCCCTGGGGCTGCTTCACTATTTTATAATTAGACTACTAAGATGTATTAGATGTCTTCCGGAGAGGAGGGAGCATTGGCAACCCATTGGAGTCTTCAGTCAATATCCCAACGTGCACCATGCTTCCAATCACAGATTGTAGACTCCACATCACTAGACCCACTTACACATATTGCAACATGCATAGGCATGACAAATAGGTCAACAATGAGGCTTTAAAACAATGTAATGCTCAGACCGACAGAAACAAACAATGACACAGACGCCGAAGGACATGGATGGAGGTGGTAGCAGTTGCTAGAGTCTATACACATCATCAAGGTTTGTCATTCCAAAAGATTGGCCATTGCTTGTACCATTGCTATCATTGTCTAGGGGCATGCCACCCCTTCCTCGACCATCAGACACGCCAATTACAAAACGTATTCAGGCACAGGGTTAGCGGGAATCCTTCACAATAGAAGCATCAGTTGCTGAGCAGAGATGAATAGTGTTAGTAGTAGGGATGTGTTCCTCGCATAAACACAGTTACACATTAAACTGTGCCATTATATGTCTTACAGGAGCACTGGTATCACTATGAACTCTTAGGACTCACTGTGCTATCATCATATAATACCTTACCTCACCTACACCCTCTCCCATGGACCCTGAACTCCACAGCTATTCACCAAACACAGCAATTATCAGAACAATAAAAACAGTTACTGCTGCCATTTCCTGGATGAAGGTGGTGCTTGCAACCAATGTGTCAAAATCGTATATAGGCACGTTACCAAATAGCCTCCTTCCAACAGTGTCAGTTGGAAATAAGAAAGAACCACCAATAGATTCACCATTGGTGGCACCCCAACCATTAATATCAAGGGTATGCACCCTCTTAAAAAAGTGCAAGTCATACTAGTCTCTAATTTCTCTGGCCTGGGACCAACATGCTGCAGGTTAATGACCACATGAGTTTCCTGCAACACTCCCAAACTATCACTTTCCACTGGCCAGGTCCATTACTTTATTCTGTCCTTCACTGCCAGTGTATTGATTAGCATTGCTTTGTCTGCCATTATGGTTTTCCTTAAACTGGCAGGCTGAGACCCATGCAGTGCCGCTAAAGCTTGCTCGCCTATGGTAATCATGTAAGAGATATAATTATTCAGCACAATCTCTATTGGTGGCTTCACCGTTGAGAGCTATTCCAAGTGTGCATTCATTCTCTGTGTACTCATCTGTATTGTGCACTTCCTGTGTTTAGGCTCCACGCCTTGTCTACTAAGCTCCATCACCCCCACATAGAAGTTAGTGGAGTCAGTGTGCTGCTTTCACCTGATACTCTGTGACCTGTAGATTACTGTCACTGAAATTTACCATTTAACCCTTGCTCATATCATGTACATTACCCTTCTCACTCATACCTCCAGCCAGTATCTCCCAAACCCACTCATCAAGGATTTCAGCTTTACCACTATACCAGTCTATGGCACTTGGTGCCCACACTTCCTCTAGTAAAGTTGTGGCAAGTGGTACACTGGTCTCAAGTGGTGAGACTGAATATGAGTGCTGTCCATGGGTTTGTGGAGATGGAAGGACAAAAAAGTAAAATGTCTGCAATGCATGGCATTATGTTCAAAGTTGTGGCTTTTCATGGTAAATGATGTGTGGTGGAATATGCCAACTGGCATTGAGCATTGCAGTACTGAGATTAAAACCTGTCAGGCCTCATTCAGGGGTAGAGGGGCACAGGGCAGACAGATGCCACTTGGCCAGAAACATGGTAATTGAGTTTGTTTGCCTCTGATGTCCTGGGGTTCATCCTACGAAGGCTCTGCAAACTCAGCCAAGTATACCATTTCCACACTTGACTCTCAGGATAGAGAGCAGCCAAAGGCTTGTCAGGGAGTAAGTTTTGTTGGGGTCAAGAGCTCAGAACACAAGAGTCAAACGACAGACACAACAACATATTGTCCAGACCCATGCTTATCCTTATGTAAAATGAAAGCACTTTAATCCTATATCAAATTAAAAAACACACACACTTAAAGATGGTTCAGATAATGGGTTGCAATCTCTCTACAAGATCTAGAGAAATACTGTTGCCCTCTAAGCTGCCTGCTTCCCCTACCTTACCTTGCATCCTGGGGAGCTCCTCTCCATCTAGGGTAACCCCAAAGAAAGGTACAGGTATTGCGTAGACTAGGCACAGGTGCATTTTATTTACCCCAAAATGTTGGCTTGTGGTGCAATTCAATAATCTTTTAGCCCCAAAAAGTTTGCATTGGCAAAAATAAGCATTCTAGAAACTAACGTCCTTATAATCCCCAGTTTATTAGGTGAAATAGGTGCTGTCTGATTATATGGCATGGTGATTCAGCATTGGACGCCATGCAAGCAGTGACTTTACAACTCCAACCTTTAGTGTTGGTGGCAGAGGACCACGTTTATTGCTCTCACTCCTCCCTTGACCACTGAGGTTCGACGGTTTACTCAGCTGGCTTGTTGGCATTTGCAGCCTCCATGCTGATGTGGAAGGTCATTCATCTTCCACAGATACAAACTCTGTTAGCCAATGCAGGCTGAAGGTCGTCTTCAGTAGAGTTCCCCTCACCTCTGTGAGACTGGCTATCATGCAGACACATATCCTGGTCATGCAGCTGTCTTTCGACTACTCTACAGTGCGCTCCCTTCTGAGGACAGGAAGACGTTTTAACTTCAACAAAGTAGAGTGGTTTGCATTCCACGTCCATATTCATTATCCAGATAGGTAGGGTATCTGTATCCACAAACGAAGGCTTCACAACTAGTTTGGGTTAGTACTCTTTAAATTTCATTTTCTGGCTGTTCTCAGAAAAAGTCTTTTTGCAAGGTGATGGTTATAGCAGGTAGCAATTTTTCTGGCTCCAAGCAGGAGTATACAAACCAAGGGCACAATGGAGTGTGAGATCTCTGAACCCTGATGTCTTCAGTCTTCCTGAAGCCATAGTCAGGGATAAATAAAAGGACAGATGCTGCCTACAAACCTCACCTTGAACAAAAGAAAATGCAGGAAAATGAAATACCAGCATTTGTATAGCGCACAGCTACCTCTGGAGAGGTGTCCCGGTTCTGGGGGCCTTCGGGAAGATTAAGCAAGCTATTGCTTGAGTCACATGGTGCTGGGATAACCTGCCGCTGGCGCCGGGGATCGAACCGTTAACCCAGTGGTCCGGAGTCAGGCACCCTGACCGCTGCGCCACACCTCTTCACTCCCCTTACCCCAACCATCTACTATGGCAGTGCTCAGGAAGCACTAATCATCAGTCTTTTGCTAACAAAGTGCTGACGGAATTTCTAATGATAGCCCTTCCTCTTTTCTTCTCCCTTCAGTGTCTCGATCTCCAACCTTCAGCCACAGGAATGTAAGCAATACACTTCCACTGTCTGGGAAAGCTGCATGGACACTTCATCTGGTGTCATGCTAAACCAGGGGCCATCCAAAATGGACCCCACTGGCCCTTGTACTCAAACGCTTACCACACAGAGTCCTATTACCCTACATATGTTACACACATATTGCACACGCTTCTTTTTTCCAGTGACTGTCCGTACAAAAATGCCTTAACATCTTCACAGTGCCTTTTCCCAAATGTTTAGATTTCACCACTGGTTCCTGCCTCAACATGTATGACCATGTAAACAATGTGGCAAAAATGGCATCTTACCAGCTCTACCTACTGAAGAGGATTGAGAACTTTCTTCCTTCGTCTGACTGCAGATCAGCAGTCCAAGTCTACTTTGCTACCTTGACGGAAGCAATGTCGTAATATCTGGGACACACAAAACCATGCTCTCACCTTTAAAAGCCATCCATCCCTCATGTGGCAACATGCTTGGCTTCCAATGGAAAGTACTTAGACCACATCAGTCCAATTCTTAAAAAATAAAATGGTTAGCTTTAGAAGCATCATTCTCAAGCTAGCCTGAATAGACCAACGGCTTCTGCACCTTGGTCTCCCACCAGACCTCAAAATAAATTAAAAAACAGATCACTAGAAGAGAAAGACTGACAAAGAAAAATCCCACTTTACCTTCAAGATCCCAATTCCCCAAAAAAGCAAGATCACAAAAAAGCCCTTCTACTCGTCAGCCCATAGACTATGGTACTAAATACCTGAAAACATAATATTGAATTTGAACTTACTCTCCTCAGGAAAAACCTTAAAACACAAACTACATCAACCAAATTAACTAAGCTCCTCTTACGCCTCTGACTCCTTGTACTCTTCCCTTCCATATCCTGTTTAAAGTTGTATGGTTAATGTCCTTCTACCTCTATTTTTCTTTAAGATCCATTTTATCAGTGTTAATTTCTTTGTAAAAAGCTCTGTTCCCACTGTGGCTACACAAATATCAGAAATAAATGAAATAAAAATATTGATAATGCTTTTACCTTTGAAGGAAGTTGCAAGGAATAATAAATATTATAGAATGACTTATGCACCTGTTCTTGCAACATATGTTTGGTGCTTTCTATATAGTACGTGTTCCAAGTTAGAGAGTTACTGCATTTTTTTGACAGCATCATCAATTTTGCTGCATTTGCATTGATCCCGCATGCGTTCTATGCGCTCCTAACCTGCCATGCCCTTTATCACTCAACTGTGTTATTCTTGTCCGAATTATTGTAAGCTACTGCTAATGGTGATTTTCTAGTTTTCCTTACCCTTGTGAGGAGACTTTTTATCTTTATGCTTAATCATAGCTACTGCTGTGATCAATTTCCTTTCAACTGGGATTAAGGGTTGCTACTGCAGCTGTTCAGGACCAGCTGAGTTTCGGGGACAACTCTTTATGGGGAGTTTAACCTTTCATAGCTATTAGCCTACCTCCAAATTTCTCTTACTCTTTTCCAAAGGAACTCTTTAGGCGTTTCATGCTAGGTTAGGTTGATGGAGCGGGTAGTTCAAAATTTTGTATACCTCCCCCATTCTGCATGTTTATATTAATCTGAATAATGAACTAATAGTAATCCTATTAATTGGTTTGCAGTGAAATATTTACCAATCATACTAACAAACGAATTACAAGTGGGAATTGCACTTTGCATGGCTATATTAATTGTAAACTAACTTGAGTACGCATATTAACAGTAGAAAATTAGAAAATTGCATGATATATGTTGCTTTGGTGATGTATTTGTGATTTGTGCTTTATTAAGTGAGTATAAACCGCTTTGAATGTTGCTTTCTGCTAGATAAATACACACACATATGGGTATTAGCGAAGGGATACCATTTTATTAGCCATTTCTGTTTTAATTACGTTTTTGTGTTTCTTTTGCTTAACCCCTTCCATGCTGCGCAGATTCCGCCGCTGTGCTGACGGAATCTTGCGCGGGCGTGGTCATGACGGAACGGTTCCGTCATGAGCACAGCTCAACCGTGGCTCATGACGGAACCGTTCCGTCATGAGCACCGAAGGGGTTAAGTTGACCATTTCGGCCTAGACAAGATGGCTGAACGAGACGTTGAACATGACTGCCCTGATAAACATGAGGTTTTGAGTGAAGTGCAAAGGCATCACCACCAGCAGCAGTGGCCTGGACCTGACCCCGGGTGAACATGTACCCTTCAAGGTCTCTCCGGGAACGTCGCCAGTACCAAAGACAATGACCGATTTAAAAATCGGAACGAGCAAGTGCGATGAGTTCATCTCACAGACACCCTGAGAACTTTACCTCACGACCCCAAGTCGACCAATCAGGACTTCCTAAACCCCGATCTTGATACTTTTTGACATTATTTTTATTATAAAAGTAGGCAGGGAATTGAACAAATTGCTAACGCTAACGCTCTTCTTTGACAAACTCGATTTCCTGACGTTATGCTGACGGAGAGGACGGTGACACTGCTGGACAGCTGTTATCCTGAATCTTTGAGAGACTGAATTGGGGCCTAACTTTGCTGAATAAAATTATTTCGACCTGACTGACTTAGAGGACGACTTTTAGCCGGAATAGGTAAATATGATGCTCTAAAAAGCTCGTGATGATTTCTAACGATTTTGCAATATTTCTTAGATAAAAAATATTTGATTAATTGACTAATGTGTTGTGTCGATTATTTAATGAAGAGCATTTAGTTTAGTATATAAAGTGTAGTTAAATGATTATCACTAAACCAGAGAGAACAACTAAATGATTCATCCCCTTATGAGAGGAATATCTTAGGGTTGAAGGCAATGTATTTAGAGTAAGGTATAGATATGCCTTTCATGTCAGCGTTTGGAAGCTTGTTCCTCTAGGATAACAGATCAACTGAGTGTGAGTATTGGTGTTATGGGCCCCACCAATGAATGTCTTTGAGTGAATTTGCTGTTGAGATATTTGGTCTGTGGTGAAGGGGGAATTTGATGTTCCACGCTGCAATAGTTTTTCTAGTAGCAGTATGATGGTTTTTATTGTTTTGGTTGGTGATTATTGCTTGTAAATAGCTTATTGATTATTGATTATTGTTATTGGTTTATGTACTAACACTCTATGTTGAGTTGCGTTGAGTTTTATGTTGTTTGCACGGCTTCTGGGATGTAGGAAGTCGGAAGTTTGTAACGGTTCCGTAGTAGAGCAGAGGTAAGCGCTGTTCTCAGGAAAGACAGAATTGTTGTTATCCTGTAGGTACATAGGAGAAACGTGTGACAATTGAAGTTGCACGACGCATTGTCTGGGTTCGATTCGGTGACATCGCTGTGTGTTGCCATTAGAGACATTTTCTGTGTGAGATAAGTGTGTATGATAGCGAAGGTTACCTGTGAAATTCTGGTCTTAGGTACCAGGGATCCAAATGACATTCCGATAACGCTTATCACTGGAAAGGTAATAGGTATTCTCTGAGCTTGTTAGAAGGACAAAGGAGAGGGAAGCGCTGCTTTGTTAACAAATGTTATAATTCTGTAGTAGGACAGACTGTTTGCTGTTCTCGGGAAAGACCGGATTCTGTGTGAATGTACTACATTTTCTTGTGTGAAAGTGCGTGAATGTGAAGGCATTCGGGTTAATTGTGAAACTCTAGTTTTATTTCTCAGGAGCATTGGGTCTCCAACTATGTGTCTTAATTCTGAAGAAACGGTTAGCTAATGCTTGTTAGAGGGGTAAGGTAGAGGGATGTGCTACTTTATCAACGGAAGTAACAATTCCGTAGTAGGGCAGAGGTAAGCGCTGCTCTCGGGAAAGACGGAATTCTCGTGAGAAAGGTCTATTGCTATTCTTTGGTTAGCGAAGCGGACAATGGTGGCGTTTTTATGTTGTTACTAACAGAATTGTATAAATTGAAACAAAAACTTACTGAGCGGATTTTGTGAAGGAGGGGTAGACAGGAGCAGGAGCTGCCGCAGCGGCTGCTGATGTCAGAATGACCGCGCTGGGATTGGGCAGTCGGTCAGAACCGTAAAACGCTCCGGATTGGTGCGTTAGTGTGAGTCGCGCTGGGATTTGAGAATTGTGACAGTGACGTAAATGCTCCGGATTGGTGCATTAGTGTGAGTCGCGCTGCAATTGGACAGAAAAGCGGTACAGTTGTAAGCGAAACTAGTGAGACACGAAAGAAGAGAAAATGTATTACGATCCACCAGAAAAGGAGAAAAAGTCATGGTTCGGTAGAATTAAGAAGTGGTTTAAGAAGGACAAGCCGATTGTAACTAAGGAAGGACAGTTAATTCCTCCACCGAAAACCCCTGCATCCTTTATGGCTGCGAAATATGGATATCACACTTGTATTTGGTTGGATAACTGGGTTAAATATACCGAGAAGGACGGAGTGTTGGCTTTTCCGGAATATGGTTCATTTAATTTGGCTGTTTTGAGAAATTTGAGAGAGAAAATGATGAATTTAGAACGAAGACCTAGACCGACACAATTTGAGGCATTGACGGAGTGGGAAGACGAGATGCATGACCGAGAAAGACAGAGAAACGGTAGAGGATATAGGTACTTGTTTGGCAGATCATACGGACATGAGACGCATGATGATTGAATGAGAAGGTGGCGGAATGCGAGTATGACTGAGGGTTTGTTTCCCGTAAGAACTGCAGGAGAGAATGAAGGAAGAAAATGTGTAGAAAAGAGGCATAATGTGGAATCGAGAGGGTATGGAATGAATGAATCAGAGGATGATGTTCTTGATGATATGTTCTATAAGAATCCACCACCATATCGGCCAGAACCAGAAATATTAACCCCAAGTGCCCCAATGAAAGAAACAGTACGAATCATAAAGTCGGAACCAGAGTTCCAAGATTTGGGAAGAAACAATTCCATCAGAGAGGTAGAAAAGAAGTCCGGAAGTAAATTAGATGGAAAAAAATCAGCAGAACTAGCAAAAACAACCCTAGAATTAACTGAGAAAATAAGAGAATTGACCAAAAATTTGGAAGCGGTAACTGTTCCAGTAACAATAGGTCCAGTAATGCCCATTTTTGATAAACAGAAAGATAGCGAACATTGTTTGACGGTTCCGTATAAAAGTAACAAACCGGTTGAACAACCAAGAATGAGTCAGAGTGAGAATCCGTGGAGACAAACAATGAGTATGATTGAACCGAATTTTTCAAATAACCCATTTTTAGGAAAAAATTGTGCAGAAAAGCGCATGACGGTGATAGAGACAATGACAGAAACGCAGAAAGATTTTGGACAGGGGAATGTAGAAAAGCCAGTAGGACCATCTACAGAGGAGTTGAGTGAATGGTTGAGAAGCTTGCAAAAGAAGGACAAAGAACCCCAGTCAATAGATGTAGCCAAATTACGAATGGTACTGGAAGAATTAATAGTAGGCACTATCCCGACAGAAAAGTTAAAAACTTACCAAGATGAGGAGTTGTTATTTCTGTGCAAAAGCGTATCATGGAGAGCAAAAAGTCTTCATGAAAGATTAGAAGAAGTAGCAAATGAAATGGGCATTGATATTGAAAAGGTAAAAGCCCTACAGAAACCCTATCGAGTAGATTTCACTGAGAAAGACATTGAAAACATGAATACCACAGGACGAATAGGTCAGATAAAAGAGATAATTATTTTGTTGAGAGAATGGGGAGATGTGGACAAATGGAAGAGCAGATGGTATCGTAAACGAGACGAAGTTTCAGACAAAACGTTTTCAGCTTACCCTGTGAGAGAAAAAGGGAAAGTTGTGACAGAATGCCCTATGAGAGAGATTCCAGGAGGAGGATATGTTCATGTTCCATGGACTAGACAGGATATTTTGTCATTTACGAATGACTTCCCTCGACTGCGTAAAAAACCTTTCGAGTGGTATAGACAAGTGGACAGATTTGTGAAACTATCCAAAGTATTGTGGATTGATCTGAATAGCTTGTTCGACATAATAGTACCAGCAGATCTATGGACAGAATGTAAAATAGTAATAGATTGGTCGACACAGGAATACCCAAGGGATCCAAAGACAGGAGCTCCAGACCCCGAGGTAATGAAGAAATATGAACAGGTTATGGCATTTTTGAAGAACAAGGTACCCCCTAAAGAGACAGATTGGGTAAAAATTGACAGAACACATCAGGAAAGCAAAGAATCAGTACATGCCTATTATGAGAGGTTCATTTTAACCTTTAAACAATTCAGTGGAGATGCAAATTTAAGTGACAAGGATTTGAGTCATTTCGTATACAGATTTGTATATGGTCTTCGTCCAGAAATTAGTGAAATGATAAAACAGCATACAGTAGATTGGCAAAATAAGAAAATAGACGAAGTATTGAGACATGCTAAATATTTCAGTGATGAAATTGAAGCAAAACAGCGAAAACTGAAAGAGAAGGCTGTGTGGGCACAAGTAAAGGTAACAGAGAGATAGGAAGCACAATTAGCGGAACAAGCTGGGTCAAAACAGAAATTTAATCCTGGGAAAAATAAAGGGAATATTGAGGAAGCTAAACAGAAATTTCCGTGTCATAATTGCGGTAGATTAGGGCATTGGAAATCCGAGTGTAAATTTCCTCCAAGTACTAACGATGAAAATTCATCATTGAATCCACAGGTGCAGAATGAGGTGAGTGGTCAACAGCAGCGACAGCAACAATGTGTAACACAACAGAATCAGGTGCCAAAACCACCTTTTCCTCAGAACAAAAATTGCCAGAAGTATAGTAAGGAGAATGGATTCTACAACGAAGAACAGGTAAATAAGCCGCTACGCGCTAGCGCTGCTTCGCAGTATTGGCTGCAAGTAATGAAAGCGATTCAGAAGAGGGTTATTGACGGTGCCGAAGGGAGGAAGAAGAGTGCGTACTTGGCGCAACTATAGAAGTAGACCAGACAGGCCCATTTGTAGATGGAAAAGTTAATAATGAAAATATTACTTTCCTAGTTGATACTGGTGCTACTCGATCGACTGTCAGATCAGCTGATGTCGAGAATCTTCCTCTCTCGGATGAAACGATCCAAGTAGTTGGGGTATCCAACAGACATTTTAAAACTTACCTTACAGAACCAGTGAAAGTTAGTATAGGGAAATTTTCTGAAATGCACAGATTTGTGGTGTGCGATACCAGTCCTGTGAACTTGTTAGGTAGAGATTTATTGTGCAAGATGAATTGCACCATATTTTGTACTCTAGATGGAATAGCTTTTGAAACACCAGATGATGATGTGCTGTATAAAATGACAATGGCAAACAGAGAGAAAGAGGTTACAGGAACCTATGCTGTAACCCTGACGAATTACCAAAAGAATTAAAACAATCAGTAAAAGCAGAAGTGTGGGATTTCACAGGAGAAGACGTAGGGTTGATGAGAAATGTAGATCCAGTAAAAATAACTGTAAAAGAAGGAGTATGTTATCCAAATATCCCACAGTATAAATTGACGCCCAAAATAATTGAAGGAGTTACTCCAGTGATCGAGAAAATGATAAAACAAGGAATTTTGAGAGAAATAATGAGTAGCCCATGTAATTCACCAATAATGGGACTAAAGAAGCCTAGTGGGAAGTTTAGGATAGTACAAGATCTGAGAAAGATAAACAAAATTGTTGTACCATGTTGTCCCATTGTACCGAATCCATCTGTGATTTTGTATCAGATCCCTCATGATGCAGAATGGTATACAGTGATTGATCTGTGCCATGCTTTCTTTTCCATCCCATTACACCATGACAGTCAGCAAATTTTTGCATTTCGTTTCGGTGAGTGTATTTTAGCGTGGTGCCGAATTCCACAGGGGTATACAGAAAGCCCCTCAATATTTAATCAGTTATTGAAAAGGTCTTTGGAAAGTTTAGAAATGCCTGAGAACTCAGTACTAGTACAATATATCAATGACCTGCTTGTGGCATCGAAAACTCGTGAAGCTTGTGAGGTAGACACAGTAGCCTTGCTGAATCATTTGGCAGATGGAGGACTAAAAGTGTCACCATCGAAATTACAATTTTGTAAAAAAGAGGTCCAATATTTGGGACACAGCATTGAGAAAGGACACAGGAAGATAACTATAGACAGAATCAGGATCATAAAAAGAATGAGTCCACCAATTACCCAAAGAGAAGTGAGAATGTTTCTGGGAATGGTTGTATATTGTCGTCAGTGGATAAGCAACTTTTCCCTGATTGCAAAACCATTGGTACGATTGACAAGAAGTGATGTGAGAGATCCAATTGATTTGAACAAGGAAGAGTTGGCAGCATTCAAGAAATTGAGAGAAGGATTGTGTGAGACGCCTGCATTGGGAATGCTTGACTATGATAAGGAGTTTGAGTTGTATTGTAGTGAGAGAAATGGATGTGCACTCTCTGTTCTAGTACAGAAGCATGGAAAACTGAGGAAACCAATTGTGTATTTTTCATCAATGTTGGACCCAGTAGCTGTTGCCCTTCTTGGGTGTCTGAAAGCAGTAGCTGCTACATGTCGAAGTTTGGAACAGAGTGAGGGAATTGTGATGGGATATCCTGTGAAAGTGTTTGTGCCTCATGATGTGGCGATTCTTTTAACAATGAGTCGTACTCAGTATATGACGCACAGCCGACTGACTAAGAATGAAAAGGTCATTTTGGCTGCAACAAATGTGAGTCTTGTGAGATGTGTGAATGTGAATCCTTCAACGCTGTTGCCAGATGTAGAGCATGTGGAGGTAAGAGATGAAGCAGATCATGATTGTTTGGATGTACTTGATTTCTGTACAAAACCAAGACCTGACATAAAAGATAAACCCTTGCCAGAAAGTGATTCTGTCATGTTTGTTGATGGATCTTGTTTAAGAACAGACGATGGAGTGCTGAGTGCAGCATATGCGGTATGTACAGTTGCAGCAGTGATGGAAGCATCCTATTTGAAAGGAGTAAGGTCGGCCCAAGTAGCTGAACTTGTTGCCCTGACCAGAGCATGTAAAATTGGGAAAAGTGTGAGAGTGACTGTGATAACAGATAGCCAGTATGGCTACGGGGTGGTCCATGATTTTGCCCAAATTTGGCTGCAAAGAGGTTTCCTGACCTCAAGTAGAACTCCCATTAAGAATGCTGAAGTGGTTGGAAAGTTGCTTGAGGCAATACAGCTGCCTAGGCAATTGGCTGTGGTAAAATGTGCTGCCCATAGTCGCAGTGGTGATTACTTTGCCACTGGAAACAAATTATCTAACGATATGGCGCAATACTGTGCACGAAATCAGAATTCAATCAATCGGGCAAAGGAAAAGGAGTTGATTTCTTGTTTCCCAATGTTTACTAACACTGTGGGAACATGGGAAGTGGTAAGACAATTGCAGGAAGAAGCAGGAGAGGAAAAAGTAAAACAGTGGGTAAAAGCAGGATGTGCACCAAGAGAAAAGGATCATGTGTGGGTCTATCGAGATGGAAGACCAGTTATGCCTGATAGTATGATGTCTGCCATGGCACGGATGTATCATGGACAGGGACACATATGGAGAGACGCTATGATTAGGTCTTTTAAGCAAACTTGGTATAATGCCATGTTCAGACTTGTAGCAGAAAGTATTTGCCAAAGATGCCTAATTTGTCAGCAATATAATCCGGGAAGAAAGGCAGTGGTGAGTCTAGGAACAATAGGTCGAGAGGGAGGGCCTTTCACCAGAATGCAAGTAGATTTCATTGAGATGCCTCCTTGTAACAGGTTGAGGTATGTTTTGGTGATGGTATGCTTATTCTCCAGGTGGGTAGAGGCGTTCCCAACAAGAAGAAATGATGGAATGACAGTGGCAAAATTACTGTTGAGGGAATTTATCCCTAGATTTTGGTTCCCAGTAACAATTGAATCAGACAGAGGAGGACATTTTCATAATGAGATCAGAAATCTGATTTGTGAAGCATTGAATGTACGACAAAAACTGCATTGTGCCTACCGACCAGGGGCTTCTGGTGTAGTAGAACAAATTAATGGTACTATCAAAAACAGAAGAGGGAAAATGTGTTTAGCCACTGGTATGAAATTGCCCGATGTCTTGCCTCTAGTACTCATGACTATTAGATCAATTCCAGACAGAAGCACTGGTTTGAGTCCGCATGAGATCATCATGGGACGCGCCATGAGACATGTGTTTATCGCAGTCAACAAGCTGATGACAATACCTGATGACATGGTGTTGGAATACTGTAAAAGCCTGGCTGACGCAGTTCATTCTGTGTTTCATCAGGTTGGAGCGGATGCCACCACCCTTGAAAAGAAGCCAGCCCATGATCTAAGCCCAGGGGACTGGGTAAGGATAAAAGTACAGAGAAGAAGAAACTGTTTGGTTCCCAGGTGGGGAAAACCAAGGCAAGTCATCTTGACTACAACAACCGCTGTGAAGAACTGGATCCATGCAAGTCATACTCTGAGAATTCCAAATCCAGTTGACTGTAAAGAAAAGGAGTATTTTGATGAATCAGAATCCAGTACTGAGTTGGATGACGGAGAGCCAAAAGACAAAGAAAAAGAAAACCCTGAAAGGGGGGAAACAGAGCCGAGTTTAACTTTGGTCCCCAGAGGAAATTCCCTGAGGAGAAGATTACAGATTTCTGATACCAGTTCAGACTCAGAGACAGAGCAAAGAGCACACTCTTCCAAAAAAAAAGAAGGGAAGAATAAAGAAAAGGACAGTGGAGAGACAATAAAAGAAATTCATGAGAAAGAAGTGCCAGATGAAAGATTTAGAGAAATTCCTCCTGAAACAACACCTTTAGATGGACAGGTGCCAGATACAGAGAGAGAGGGAAAGATTATTGCGGAAGACCCCCGAGGAGGTGTAGGGAACTCCAACATCCAGTTAGAAGCAGGGACAAGTAGTCAGCAGGAAGATTGCGTGTCGGAGATCCGAGGAGGGATAGAAGTAGGGAAAACAAAAGAAGTGGTGGAAAAAGAAATTGTTGAAGATAAAAAGCAAGTTGAAACAGAGTCTGAGGAAAGCGAAGATAAAATACCAGAAGGCCGAGTTCTGAGAAAGAGAGCTTAGAGAACTGAAAAGAATGATAAAGGGAGTAAATTGAAAAGAACAGCAAAAGACGAGGTGTGGCCAAACAAAATAAAGAGACTGAGATATCGACTGACACGTGTGAATTCGCCAAGAGCTGAACGGGTGAATGAAATAACGAGTCAGGAGAAATCGAAAGGAGAAGAACAGATAGTCGGCAAAGAAAGCAAAAGAACAAGGAAACCTAACCAGAAGTATAAATCACCGGAATGGACATATGTGGTCCTGCCTGAAGTAAAAGAAGAGGCGGATAGCCAAGGAAATCCAGAGGTGGTTGTACCGGAAGTGGTTGAGGAGGACGAAGAAATGGAAATCCTGAGAGTTATCTTGTCCGATATTGGAGAAGAAGCGGATGTTCAGGACAACCAGTATGCTGAAAACGAAGGGAAGGTGAAAGATGATGAGATGCCAAACTGAATGAGACAAGGAAATTACTGATGGAAAGATAATAAAACATTGAAAAAAAAATAAAAAACTCGTAGAACCACGTGGGTGTTTAGAAGCCTTGGGTTAGAAACTAGTTGTGAAGTAGAAGAGGCTAAGTCAAAAGACACGGCTCAATTTAGAAAGATGGCAAACATTGAAAGTAGCAAAAGTAGATGTACCTTCCTTAGAAGATGGTGCAAAATGTGTTATTGTTGTACAGGATTTTTAATGCTTCTTCGGAGTATTCTCGCTCTACTAATTTCATTTAAAGTTACTGTAGATACATTAGAAGGATATAGTGATAACATAACTAATATAGGGAAAGTTGAAAAGGTATTTCCAACTAGAATAGACAAAAACTATTTACATAAAGACAGGTCAATAACAGATTTTTCTAACAATGTGTTTTCAAAATTGTTGTATGAATATGTAAAAACAATAGACGTAAGGGATTGCTACGTATGTATGCAATTATCAGCATCTGTATCCGAAGGAGTGACTTATCATCACCTTCCTGTAACATATGAAATAACATGTAGCGTAATAGCTAGTTTATTTTATCAAACAGGTAAATTAGAGTATTATTTTTCAGATGTAGATACTATATTTTCACAAGTACCAGCAATTAACAAACTAAACAAGGTAAAACCTGCAAAGGTATTAGGTGAATTTTTCTTAGAGACTAAAGAACTAACACTAGAGTATATATTTAGGAATAACTTGACTTGCAGTTTAAAGAAAGAGGAGAAGACATTTTTAGATATGGTTGAAGAAAGAAGATTGGAAATGCAAAGAAAGGTTTCAGAAGGGAAAGTGGAGAAAACAGTTTGGGACGTAGAAACGGAGAAACACTTGAAAGGAGAAACGAGTCCAACTATGGCTTTAGATTGGCCTCAGAAAGGAAAATTGTGTATAAGAAGGAATGAGACGGCGTATGACAATTATTTTGTAGGGAATAGTGAGTGCCATAATACATACCGAATCATGGGAGGATGGGGATTTAAAGGTGGAAGAGATCCAGTCTTTCCAGGACTGTATTTCATTTGTGGGAACAGAGCATATTATCGTTTGCCAGACCATTGGTATGGCACATGTTATGTTGGCCTGGTTTTTCCAAAGATTTTTCACATGGATAGAGGAGAAGATAGTGTACATAGCTTAGGTAGTTATTTAGCACGTAGTAAGAGAGAATCTTGGACTGAAATTGTGGGTGACATTTTTGGAGCACTGATACCCACAGTGGGAATATCTCTGAATGCAAACAAAATTAGAAAACTTTCAACAGTAGTGGATCGCTTGTCAACAAGCACCGCTGGAGGATTTTTATTGGTAAATACAGAAATGGTTGCCATGCGTGCTATGGTAATGCAAAATCGACTTGCCCTTGATATTTTATTGGCAAAAGAGGGTGGAGTCTGTGGAATGCTGAAAGTTCAACATTGTTGTACTTACATTCCTGACGAAAGTAGAGATTTGAAAATTTATATCAAAAATATTACAGAATTGCATGACAAAATTGTACCACTGGAGGTTGAAGGTGTATGGGAGAAGATTAGTAAGAAAATATCAGCCATTAAAGACTTTGTAGTAAAACTAGGTAGTACATTTATAGGCAAAATATTATTTCCATTAACATGTGTGATTTCCTTAGTATTAATAATTAAACTAGGTTGTATTTGTTGTAGAAAGAATAAAAACCAGAAAAGAATAAAAAGAGAAAACTTAAGGAGAAGGGATAAGAAACAAGAAAGAGAATTTGAAGAAATAGAACTAGAAGAGTTAAAGGATAGCATGTATAAAACAGCAAAAAGAGAAGAAACAGGGGAAACTGAAATATGAATGAAACAAGAAATCAATTTAAAATTCCGTAAAAAGCGATACAACATTTTTGGGTTAGTGTGGTGATATAAACACCAAAGGGGGATTGATGGAGCGGGTAGTTCAAAATTTTGTATACCCCCCCCATTCTGCATGTTTATATTAATCTGAATAATTAACTAATAGTAATCTTATTAATTGGTTTGCAGTGAAATATTTACCAATCATACTAACAAAAGAATTACACGTGGGAATTGCACTTTGCATGGCTATATTAATGGTAAACTAACTTGAGTACGCATATTAATAGTAGAAAATTTGAAAATTGCATGATATATGTTGCTTTGGTGATGTATTTGTGATTTGTGCTTTATTAAGTGAGTATAAACCGCTTTGAGTGTTGCTTTCTGCTAGATAAATACACACACATATGGGTATTAGCGAAGGGATAACATTTTATTAGCCATTTCTATGTATTAATTACTTTTTGTGTTTCTTTTGCTTAAGTTGACCATTTCGGCCTAGACAAGATGGCTGAACGAGACGTTGAACGTGACTGCCCTGACAAACATGAGGTTCTGAGTGAAGTGCGCAGGCGTCACCGCCAGCAGCAATGGCCTGGACCTGACCCCAGGAGAACATGTACCTTTCATGGTCTCTCCGGGAACGTCGCCAGTACCAAAGACAATAACCGATTTAAAAACCGGAACCAGCAAGTGCGATGAGTTCATCTCACAGACACCCTGAGAACTTTACCTCACGACCCCAAGTCGACCAATCAGGGCTTCCTAAACCCCGATCTTGATACTTTTTTACATTATTTTTATCATAAAAGTAGGTAGGGAATTGAACAAATTGCTAACGCTAACGCTCTTCTTTGATGAACTCGATTTCCTGACGTTATTCTGACGGAGAGGACGGTGACACTGCTGGACAGCTGTTATCCTGAATCTTTGAGAGACTGAATTGCGGCCTAACTTTGCTGAATAAAATTATTTCGACCTGACTGACTTAGGGGAAGACTTTTAGCCAGAATAGGTAAATATGAGGCTCTGAAATTCTGGTGACGATTTCTAACGATTTTGCAATATTTCTTAGATAAAGAATATTTGCTTAATTGACAAATGTGTTGTGTCGATTATTTAATGAAGAGCATTTAGTTTAGTATGTAAAGTGTAGTTAAATGCTTATCACTAAACCAGAGAGAACAACTAAATGATTCATCCCCTTATGAGAGGAATATCTTTGGGTTGAAGTCAAAGTATTTAGAGTAAGGGATAGATATTCCTTTCATGTCAGCTTTTGGAAGCTAGTTCCTCTAGGATAACAGACCAACTGAGTGTGAGTATTGGTGTTATGGGCCCCACCAATGAATGTCTTTGAGTGAATTTGCTGTTGAGATATTTGGTCTGTGGTGAAGGGGGAATTTGATGTTCAGGACCAGCTGAGTTTCGGGGACAACTCTTTATGGGGAGTTTAACCTTTCATAGCTATTAGCCTGCCTCCAAATTTCTCTTACTCTTTTCCAAAGGAACTCTTTAGGCGTTTCATGCTAGGTTAGGTTAGGTCCTTTTAGATTAAGATAGGGACTATTTCCTCAAAGGATCACGTTGTCTTTATCCATGCTGTCTTTAACACAATTTTTGTTGATATTTCTGTAACTGGATATATAAGACTAATTTGAATAAAAGACGAAAACTGTTGCTAATCTCTTAATGATAAATAAAGCTTTTAAAACTTCATCAAACTCTCATCATTGACTGAAGATTAAAAACTGTAAATTGATGATTATTTTAGAAAAGTATTTGTGGTGTGCTCCATTCTAACACAGTAGCAACGATTAATCGACCTGAGGAAGAAATTGCCTTGAAAATTGGAGGTTCGCTTAGTAAGTTTCAGGGTGTTGCTGTTAATAAAATCTTTATGAGATTTTCGCGCTTACAAATGAAAACAAAGCGATACCAAAGGGGATGATGGATGGAGAGTTAGAGCAAATCAAACACTCACCCCCAGTCAACTGATCTGGGTTTAATCCATCATCATTCTTTAGCTCACTCCACCACCCCAGTTCTGACATGGCCATATGCAAATCAGTCTGACCCTGTGCCTCATGGGACCAGTCCAGCCTGAACTGAAAAGCCAACCTACGCAACCCTTTAGCGCCGGGTTCGGTTGTAGCTCCTGTCCAGTTATGGCTGTCAGTTCCACAAACACCTGTCTCCAAAACTCAGCAACCCCGGGGCAAACCAACGCCAAATGTGCAAAATCAGCTACCTGCTCATTACAACCCGCGCAGCTCGCGTTCTCGCAGGGCTCAGATCTTCACAAGCGCTCAGGAGTATAATAGACCCTATTTATAAACTTGAAAATAATTAGACGGTGTCTACCATTAAGGGAGGCCCTTTTTATATTTTGACAGCAGTATAACCACATTTCGTCATCTATGTCCATAGACTGATCAAACTGCCAGGCTAAGCGAGCTTTAGTGTAGTGGTTCGCTTTGTATGACAAAGCCTGCGTGTAAATCCTCAAGACTATTCCTGTCGTGGTTTGCTTCTTTATAATCAGGGAGAGAGGAGCCACTTCAGGCGGCTCAGCAAAGTCAGTGCCTAGGAGTTGCAACAATGCGTGTCTAATCCTATAGTATTGGAATTTAGTGAGGGGGGAGGGCGCCGCCACCCCTTCAACAACAGAGTCCCAATCTTTCATAATGCCGTCTGCAAATAGGTCGCCTAACGTATGCACACCAATGGAGTTAAGCGCCAGCGTCTCGACATGGTAACAGCCAATGGCACCAATCAAGTGGCTCCAGAGGGGAATACAATAGAGCCCCAGCCTGCAATTTCAAAAGGTGGTGCCAAGAGTGATTGGTCACACGGATAGAGTCCAGAAAGCCGGTCCTATTGTCTGTTGGCGCGAAAAGTAACATGGGGAGAGGTTTTGGAAGAGCTACCTCCCGCTCAATTCGCAGATGGGGGATATCAGGTAAGCCGTGTATCCAGAGCTGAGCATGGGTGCACTGTGCAGCCCTGTAATAGAGATCCAGGTCTGGCGCCCCCAACCCACCCATGTGGTAAGGTAGGGTAAGAATTTGCCATTTAACTCTCAGTTAATGCCCACCCAAGCTAACTTGACCATCAGCGGAGTAAGTGTTTTGAAGAACGTGTCAGGGAGAACCATCAGTATATTTGTGAAAAGAAACAGGAATCGAGGAAGGATTACCATTTTCATTATTGAGATCCTACCTAATAGCGGCAGCCGGATCCAGCGGTCTATGTCATCTTCCAGCTTGCTCACCATTACTCCATAGTTATCTCTAAAGACTACCTCAGAGTCAGAGTGTACTAGTATGCCAAGATACCTCACTGAGTCTGTTGTCTACTGTAGCGGATAGTCCAGGTCAAATTGCGATGTAGACGGCGTGCGTGGAAATACAAGGGACTTAGACCAATTAACCTGAAGACAGGAGACTCCTCCAAAAAGCACCACCTCGCGCAATACAGAGGAGAGATTACTTTCCGGTTCGCGCACAGAGAGAAGCGTGTCGTTGGCATAGGCTGAAACAATGAGATTATGTCACGGAATGCGAACACCCTTATGCCCATGGTATTCACGCAACGCGCAGGCTAAGGGTTCCGCGGTTAGTGCATAGAGAATCGGCGAGAGCCTGCAGCCCTGCCTATCCTTTTGTGTTATTTATAACTACATCTGACTCTTTATATAGAGCTTTGAATTGGAGGTGAGTTGTTTTTTCCTTTCCTTGTTGTTTGCCCTGTCCCGCTCCATTATCTGTTCCTTTTGGGCAACCCTTCGTCTTATTGAGATGTAAAATAGTCCTTCACGCATTACAATGCAAACACTCGAATAATACAAAAGCAACCAATAGTATAAGGTGAGGGGACTCCTTCTCTGGACGGATCCGAACTCCAGTCTGTAGATAAGTTAAACTATTGGTACCAATAAGCAATGCAAGCAGCTACACTGTCAAGGTAGATCGAAAACTGTGTCTAAAAGCGGCTTGTTCTGTTGATCGGATTGGAAGGAGCCAGCTATAACGAATATCTCACACTAAGCCAGACGATTTAAAACACCAGCAAAAAAAATGTTTAAGATTGAAGATTGGCCGATCTTCCTACACTAGAAGGCGTTTTCAGTAAAGCAGGGTTTGCATGAATTTTAATCGTGCACTCATCTTATTTGCCCAGAAACGTGAAATGGGCAAAACAAGTTACAAATTGTACATATCAGAAACTTAGCTGAGGAAGTCAATATAACGTTGCAGCTAGAGGTAAGTAGGAAGCACACACTGGATAACAAACCGAAAACTTACTGGAGGATGTGAAAAAGTAAAAACAACATTAGTGACAGACAAGTAGAGGGCCGCTGTAACCAAAATGAATTATTCACTTTCCCACAAAATTGTTACAGTGAAGGAGAGCAAAGTGAAAAGGGTTTTACGACCGAACTACGGCGGATAAGTAGGAAATTAGGCGAGTTCTAGTAATGAGGTAATAAACGCAACAAAGCACTCAGGCGGGCATCTCCTAAGACAAAAGGAAATGACATAGTGAAAGGAAACGGATTTTTACCAAAGCCCCTGAGGGCTCGTAAGAGGTGAGTTCGGCCCTAAAAGAAAGGCCCGCGTTCCCCATCAGGCTGTCGAATATGAAAGACCCGCAAAGAAGCAGATTTGACAGAAAGTGCGTTTCAGTTTTCTCTGATGCGTTACGACGACAAAGTTTTCTGGCAGAAAAGGTTGGGAAAACGTCAATAACAAGACAGGGGCCACGCCCACAGCTTTTCGTTAAAGAGGCCGAGCTGTCAAATGACCTTATGTCAGGACCTGTGTTATTTAGCCAGCAGCAGTAACAATGGGCCTTGTTACAACATTTCCCTTTCTAAGCATGGGACTACAAGTTCCGTCATGCCTGCTGCGGCTGTCTGTCAAAACGACAGTTTATATGTCAGCGTCATGACAGGTCAGTTAGCAGCTATGAAGATGTCAAAATGAGTACAGATGTCACAGGAACATGCAGACAATAACGTCATGATTTATTGGTTTTATCGTAGTTCAAAAACACGAAGAGTTGACACAGAGGAGCAAGAGCTGTGGTAAAGCCTGGATAAAGGTCTGGTAACTTACAGTTTATTTCCTTACATTGAGCCCTACTCTTCCCTGCTCCATTCAATCAATATAAGAGCGAGTCATTCCAAGGAAACAAATTCTTTTAACCTGAAAAGTCTTTAATTGTATCAAAAACTTGGAGACATAAAATGAAGACCCGCAGCAAACACTCTGGGCTTCACTCCATTTCATAATCTTTCCCCCACTAGGCCACTCTAGGCAGACATTGCAATCAGTCTTAGTCCTGCTCCAATAGGAACGGTCCACTCTAAACTGCCAAGCCCGGTCCCCTCCAGTTGAGAACTTGTGAAAGCTGGAACCCGTACTTCTAAAATATCAGACTCAATGGTTCTTTTTAAGCAGCATGAGAGGTAAAGTGAATACTTGTTTCCCAATTTGTAAGATTTAATAGTCCACGTTTTTCAAGTAAGAATCCAGGTCAACAGCCAAGTTCAAGTTAGTTCATTTAATTCAAATTTTGAAAGCATAGGATAGTATTTATTAAGCGCACTTATACCAGCTGGTGTCAAGGTGCTAAGCGAACACGGAGAAGTGACAGCAAAAACCACCCGCTAGAAGGCGAATAACCAGGTCTTTAAGAGCTTGCTAAAGGACGGAAGTGAGTCCGCCTTAGAAATGAGAAGGGGCAAAAAGTTCCAGAGTTTTGCGGCCGCCAACAAGAAGGAGCGGCCACCCCACTTGGACCTACGAAATCTGGGGGGTGATCAGTCTTTTAAGAGAAGAGGATCTCAAGGTCCTCCCTGGAGTGAACCACTGAAACATAGTTTTTCAATAGGATGAGCTGTTACTATGCATTGCCTTGTACACCAGATTCAGAGCCTTGAAGGAGATGCGCTTCCTGATGGGAAGCCAGTGCAAGGCTCGGATTCCTTACCTGGCTGACTGATACTTTGGGATGTTAAGTATCAGCCTTGCCGCAGCCTTCTGTACCGCCTGAAGCTTATTCAGGGAGCTAGAGCTGATGTTAAGGTACAGCGCGTTGCAGTAGTACAACCGGGAGGTGACTACTGCGAAAATAGTGGGCCAGTGAAGTTCCGTAGGGATGTATGGCAGTGCTCTCCTCAGGATTTTAAGGAAGTAGAAGCAGGTGCTGACTGCGTGGTTCACCTGGGCATCGAAGGACAGGCCCGCGTCGAAGAGGACCCCCAGGTTTTTAGCGGCATTGACCGGAACCGGAAGGGGACCGCAGTCAGCGGGCCACCAGGCAGTGGAGCAGATCAAGTTCTGTTGTCCAAAGACTAGCATCTCTGTTTTGTCTGCATTGATTTTTAATGAATTGTCCTTCATCCAGCGTATGATGCTGGTCATACAGAGGTTGAACTTTTGGGCAACCGATGGCAAATCATTGGATATGAAGGCAATCAATCAATCAATCAAGGAAATTTATAGAGCGCACTACCTACCCGTAGGGTCTCGAGGCGCTTGGGGGGGGGGGGGTGCCGCTACTGCTCGAACAGCCAGGTCTTGAGCTTCTTCCTGAAGGAGAGGTGGTCTTGGGTCAGGCGCAGGTCGGCCGGGAGGGAGTTCCAGGTCTTGGCGGCCAGGTAGGAGAAGGACCTTCCTCCAGCAGTGGTTCTGCGGATGCGTGGGACGGTGGCGAGGGCGTGGCTGGCGGATCGGAGGTGGCGTCTGGGAGCGTAGAAGTTGATTCGGTTGTTGAGGTAGCTCGGGCCTTGGTCGTGGAGAGCTTTGTGTGCGTGGGTAAGGAGGCGGAAGGTGATTCTCTTGTTGATCGGGAGCCAGTGCAGGTCTCTAAGGTGTCCGGAGATGTGGCTGTGACGTGGGATGTCGAGGATGAGTCTGGCTGAGGCGTTCTGGATGCGCTGGAGTCTCTTCTGGATCTTGGCGGTGGTTCCGGCGTAGAGTGCGTTGCCGTAGTCCAGTCGGCTGGTGACGAGGGCCTGGGTGACGGTCTTCCTGGTCTCCGTGGGGATCCACCAGAAGATCTTCCGAAGCATGCGCAGGATGTTGAAGCACGATGAGGAGACGGCGTTGACTTGCCTGGTCATGGAGAGGGAGGAGTCCAGGATGAAACCCAGGTTGCGTGCGTGGTCTGTCGGTTTGGGTGCGGTGCCCAGGGCGGGGGGCCACCAGGAGTCGTCCCAGGCGGAGGGCGTGGAGCCCAGGATGAGGACCTCCGTCTTATCTGAGTTCAGCTTCAGGCGGCTCGTCGCCATCCACTCGGCTACCTCTCTCATCCCTTTGTGCAGGTTGGCTCTGGCGGCGGCGGGGTCGTCGTTGGTCAGGGAGAGGATCAGCTGGGTGTCGTCGGCGTAGGAGATTATGTTGAGGTTGTGTTGGCGTGCGATGGCCGCGAGAGGGCTCATGTAGACGTTGAAGAGAGTCGGACTCAGTGAGGATCCCTGAGGGACGCCGCAGATGACTTCGGTGGCCTCTGACTTGTACGGTGGTAGGCGGACTCTTTGTGTTCTTCCGTTGAGAAAGGAGACGATCCATTCCAGCGCCTTCTCCTGGATTCCAACGTTGCTGAGGCGCTGTACTAGGGTGCGGTGGCAGACCGTGTCGAAAGCCGCGGAGAGGTCTAGGAGGATGAGGGCCGCTGTTTCCCCGTTGTCCATCAGGGCTCGGATGTCGTCAGTGGCGGCGATGAGGGCGGTCTCGGTGCTGTGGTTGGCACGGAATCCGGACTGTGATGGGTCGAGGGATCCATTCGTCTCGAGGAAGGCGGCCAGCTGTTTGTTGACGGTTTTCTCGATGACTTTGGCTGGAAACGGTAGTAGAGAGATGGGGCGGTAGTTCTTGAGTTCGGTGGGGTCTGCTGTGGGTTTCTTGAGTAGAGCGCTGAGTTCGGCGTGCTTCCAGCTCTCGGGGAAGGTGGCGGTGTCGAATGAGGTGTTGATGATGTCCCGCAGGTGGGGAGCGATGACAGCGTCGGCTTTGTTGAAGACGTGGTGAGGGCAGGTTGATTTGTGTGTCATCCACATGGAGAGCACCTGCAACCCGAGTGATCGCACCAAGTTTGCCAGGGGGGGGGGGGGTGGGGGGGGTCACATGAAGGTTGAATAAAGTGGGGCTGAGAGAAGATCCCTGCGGGACCACACAAGGAAGGCCAAAGGCCTTTGCTTTAAAGCCTCCACAACTGATGGTGTGGGAACTATCGATGATAAAAGAGTGGAGAAACTGCAGGGCCCTCTCTGTGCCTCCTGCTTCCCGCAGACACTGGGTCATGTGTGCTGGGGATATGATATTGAATGCCGCTGAGAGGTCAAGCAAAATCAGCACTGCAGATACACCCTGGTCGACCTGCATTCGGATACAGTCAGATGCCGCTACCACAGCGGATTCAGTGCTGTTGCCTGGCCCTAAATCCGTTCTGAGAGTTGTCCAGGAATTCCTGGGATTCCAGATGTTTAATCAGCTCAGCATTGATGAATTTTTCCAGGATTTTGGCTGGGGAGGAGAGAAGGGATCGGCGTTGGGTTTTTTAAGGGGAAGAGAGAAAATAGCTTCCTTCCAGATGTCAGGATAATGCATTTTTAAAGACCTTGCAAAGGAAGTTAGCAATAGGGTTGGGAACAAGTCTGAGTGTGGGCAGCATACAAGGATCAGAGGGTGCACCGGACTTAAGGCCAAGTAAGACTTCCTTGGTTCACAGAGCTGTGATAAGAGGAAAGGAGGACAGTGCAGCTTTACTCGGGACCTGGCTGGGCTCTCCCTTCGGGGGTCTGCATGTTTACCTATGTCTACCTCTGTGAACTTCACAAGACCCTACCTTTCCATGACCTGGCTCCAGACACACTACCGGGGGTGAGGACAGCTTTGAGTGAGAGCAGGCACAGCCCTAATCGGCTGTCAGTGACAACTCCTTCCACCACTCAGGAAGACCAATCAGCTTGGTGATGGTCCATCAGTATATAAAACTACAGTGAATGCACAAGAGCCCAACTGTCATACTAACCCAGACGTGGATTCTACAGACAGGCAGAAGAACAAAATGTTTGCACATGAAAATGCCCACTTTCTAAAAGTAGCATTTTCAAACATGCAATTTAAAACCAACTTCACCAAAAGATGTACTTATAAATTGTGAGTTTAGAGACCCCAAACTCCAAACCTCCATCAATGGGAAATTACACCTAAAAGATATTTCAAGGCAATCCTTATATTACCCTATGGGAGAGATAGTCCTTGCAATAGTTAAAAACATATGGCCTAATTCACAAAAGTAATCTGGGTATTCACAAAAGGCATTTAGGAGTAGTAAAGTTAGAATTCATAAATGCCCTTTGTGAAAACCGAAAGCCATGCAGTTCGAATTTTGTCTCAGTTTAGGTGTATTAAAGTTAGGAATCCTAATTTTAATACTCCTAAATGCCTTTTTTGAATACCGAAAGTCGTAAAGTTAGGATTTTGTCTCAGTTTAGGAGTAGTAAGGTTAGAAATCCTAACTTTACTACTCCTAAATGCCTTTTGTGAATACCAAAAGTGGTAAAGTTAGGATTTTGTCTCAGATTACTTTTGTGAATTGTGCCCGTAATTAGCAGTATTTCACTATTAGAACATGTAAAACACACCAGTACATGTCCTACCATTTATATACACTGCACCCTGCCCATAGGACTGCCTTGGGCCTACCGTAGAGTGACTTACATGTAGTAATTGGGAGGGTTTGGACCTAGCTACTGGGTGCACTTGCCAGGTCTAATTGGCAGTATAATACTGCACACACAGACACTGCAGTGGCAGGTCTGAGAGATGGTTGCAGGACTACTCATGTGGGTGGCACAATCAGTACTGAAGGCCCAGTAGTAGAATTTGATTTACAGGCCCTGTGCACACCTGGTGCACTTCACTAGGGACTTAATAGTAAATAAAAAATTATAATCATGGATAAACCAATCACTCATACAATTTAGAGAGAAATTATCTGCACTTTAGCACCTGTTAGCAGTGGTAAAGTGCCCAGAGGCCTAAAGCCAACAAAATAGGTCCGAAAAAAATAGGAGGAAGAAGGCAAAATGTTTGGGGATAACCCTGCACAAAGGGCAAGAACCAACATCTTGTTTAACTGTAATTGTGCCACATGAACCAGATATGTATGATTTACAGTAGGTCAATAAAACAGAATCTTCCAAAAATTGACAGATCCCCCAATCTGCAAATCTCAAAGTCTTTTCACCATATTTAGTGCAGCCTAACTTGTGGACAAATTGAAAGACTCCTCTGGCTCCACCAATGACTTTTCGCAAGGACTGCCAAAGATGGTGGTAGATCAACAGTGTGATCTAGAATAATTGGTCCGCCATCATATATGACCCAGTCTACCATGATATTGGTGATTAAACTTCAGCTAAAGGTATGTATAGTGTGCCTACCATGTAAGGATGAATCCCAAAATGAAAGAGAGACACCTTTGTCACAGTAATAATGTACCTTCACTCTGGCAGATGTTTCTCACATTTTGTGTCAGATTTTCTGGAAGTATTGATGGAAAACAGGGAATTTTGCATTGAAATGTTTCTCAGCTAAAGTGTCTCATCCTACGGTGGATAATGTCACTTCCTTCAAAGAAACTTCTTCCTCCCTTTCAAAGATCCTTACATCTGTCAGATTTTCAGCTTGGCTTTTCCAAGGACTGCCACATACAATAATGGATGACCACGCGGCCTAGGATGATTGGTGCGACAACATATCTGACACAGTCTAGCATGAAAATCGTGGTTAACCTTCTGCTAAAGGTACATAAAGTGTGCCTACCGTACAATTATGCACCCCGCATGAAAGGCAAACAACTATGTCACACAGATAATGTACCTTCACTCTAGCATACTTTTCCCACATTTTGTGGCAGATTTTTTGGAAGCGTTGATGGAAAACAGTGGATTTTGTATTGAAATGCTTCTCAGTCAAGGTGTCTCATCCCTTGGTGGATACAGTCACTTTGTTCAGAGAAATGTCTTCCTCTCTTGCAAAGATGCTTACATATGTCAGATGTTCAACTTTGTCCCTGGTCGAGTTTGTAAGTCTGCCAAATCTATTGAAGAAATATTCCTCCCAGCCCCTACCAGTCTCTATATCAATGATTTCAGAGGCCCTGTGTTACAGGTTTGTATGATAACCATAGGGCTGCGTGATGGTAGGATGTGAATAGTATAGGAATTTGTGAAATGAGAATGCAGCCAAGTAGTTTTCCCGGGATGCCTGTTAGTATCCAAATTGATGTCTCCGGGTATCAGGAAGTGGCAATCATAGAATCGAGTTCTTAAACATGTTAGATTCTTCCGAGATTGTGTACAGTGAAATGGGAGACTAGTGGGGGAGAGTCATGTTAAATGAGTTTAGTTGGGAATTTTTGGTGTAAGAGTTATTCTCAAAGGAGAATACAGTTTTTCGGGTGTGTAGTTAAAAGGTGGTGAGAGTCTGCTACGTTTGAGGCCCACGCCACTGCAACAAAGATAGCTATGAGCAGGAGCGGCCCATGCAGGTAAGAGCGGTGAGCCCGGCTGGGAGCCCGGCTGGGGGGGATTCGACAGACGACCCTAAGGGGAAATTAAATAAATTAATAATTTCCCCTCTTATTCGTCTGTCAAAATCCCCCTCCACCCGGCCCCACTGCTCTTACCTGCACAGGCCGCTGCTTGCTAAGAGTTGAGTGGGTAACATTTTATTTTTCCGTTTCGAAGGCAACAGGTATTGCTCAGTCATTAAATTGTACTTATGATTCTTGTCTTGAGTGAAGTCCAGAGGCAGGAAGAAGGAGCTGAAATGGCTGGAGACACGGTCCATAATGAAAGCCTGAGGGGATAAAGAGGGTGGGGCTAGATGAGGAAGAGAGTCTTCTGAGTTTTGAGATGGGTGATAAGGAGGGTAGTGGTTGAGAGTCAGTGAGCAAATGGAGAGGATGAGAGTCATCTGAGTTTTGAGATGGGTGTCATCCGGCGCTAGGGGTGGAGGTGGGGTGTTCATTTCCTACCCTAACCCTCTGAGAGACTAATAATGTGGAGTGGTTCATGAGGGCAGAGATTTATGTACTCTGCTCAGGCTGCTCCAAGAAATGTTCTATGGGTATTGGGTGTAAGAGGTGAAATGACCATATTACGTTCCTGATGGTCCCTATGGTTTTTATGAGGGCACTTAATAATTTTATGCATGCAGGACCTTTTTAGTTAGCCATGCTGCTAAAAACCCTGTACGTTACCTAGGCCTTAGATTTGGGCCTTCTACTAGAGGCGAATAGTGCACCTTACGGTGTTTAGGAGGTCAGACTAGAAATCTTCAAAGTAGGCCTCTTAATTTAACATGCTGCTAGAATATCACACCTTAGCCTTACTTGCACTTTATCTAGGCCTCAGAATTGGATTTCACAGCTGAGGCAAATCCTGCACTTTATATTTTGGTTGCAGAGGGTTGAAATAAAAAAAGTACTGTTTTTGTTGTTGTTTTTTTAGCTCTTTATTTTTTCATAGTTGTCCTTTTTATCCGTCTTTTATGTATGGCTTTTTAGATGCTTTCTGTCAGCACTTAAACTGATATTGCACTTCTTGAAGAACTGGAGAGCCTATTGTAATGATTAGAATTAATTATTCAATAAAAATAATCTATCTGCTAGAGTATGAGATCCATAGCGAACCCGGTAGGATGCATCGATCTGAGGAATAGACAGAGCTGGAAGTGACGGCCTAGGAATTACCATGAAAGGGGCACATACCCAACTCCAACCACAAAGTAACCGGAAATAGGGCATGTATGTGAACAATATTCTCCTCCCTGTATGCACACCGCCATGATACTATGCATGTAATGCTTGAGGGGTGTCCTGTCTTGCATGCCTATTATTATGCTTTTCTGAGTTAGCCCTCTTGGTGATTGCAAATGTATGTTCTCTGGGACAGGGTTATGAATGCTTCCCACAGTAAGTGGATATATAGGGGGAGTAGTGAAGCCAGGGGTAGGTAGCCCATTGGCTACTACCCTACACTCCCCTAATGCCCCTAAATTCAGTATTTAGGGGAGCCCCTGGCACCAGGAAATCAGATCCTGACAACCTACAAAGAAGGACACTGAAGAGCCACAAAAGCAAAGACTGAAGATGAGCAACCAACTTGGCACCAGCCTTGCCCGTCTGTCTGTTGTTCCCCATCAAATTGCGCCAAAGGCTTCTTGTCCAGCAAGCTGTTGTACCTTTAAAGCCTGGAAGGACTGCCTGGCTTCAATAAAGACTCAAGAAAACCTGTGGAGCTGCGAAACTGCTCTCCTGCATACTGTAGGCACCCAAAGAAGAACTACAAGGACTCCGGAACTGCCAAACTCTGTAGCCGAGCTTCCCAGCCTGAGTCGAAGTGGGCCAATAGTGACAGCATGGTCCTCAAGAGACAAAGTCCACTTTGGTTTCAGCCCTCGTGAACTCCCCTGTAGCCTCTGTGTACAGGCCTTCTCAACTGCGAGTGCTCCCGGACGAGAAAACCCAACACCTCAAAAAGCCTCTGTACCGACCGCCATAGGAGAAGAGAACCACTGGTGTTCCCAAGTCCGCTAGCGTTGCAAATCTTGAACCTTCTGGTTGGTTCAGCCCGATGAACCTCTCAGTCGAAACCTGCAGCCTCTTTTTCCGCAAACCAGTCCCAATTGACTAACATTGGGCACCCGACGCTGTATTGCACCACTGCACCCTTCTTCCCTAGTGCCAATGGAGGTGACCTGCTGGGCTGTGTTAGACGTTGCCTCATACTCACCTTAAGTCCAGGAGATTGGTCTTGTAAGTCGCTGTATTGTACCGGAATGTAGTACTTATTTTTCCTCCCAAAGGATAACATTGCATCTTCTGAAAAATTAACTAAGTGCCGACTTTTTAAACGCTAGAGTATTTCTCTTGAAAAACATACTTACCTTATCGTATTGATTCTGGTGCCTAAATATATATAAAGATACATGCTATTTTTAGGTCTCGCTGAGTCAGTGCACATGCGCTGCTCGGAGAGACTTTAGTAGGTGAGTTTTCAAAGTGCTACCCACATGGTTTTGCTGGCTACAAGCTTGAGTGCACGATGGCGTGCACGTGCACAGCTGCTCCCCGCATTCCCCCTCCCTTCTTGCCCAGCCCTTTAATGCTCTCCTCGCATCTCCCTCCTCCCTTTTCGTCAGTTTCATTGTGGCTCCTCTGCTCCTCACATTCACCCCTCCCTTTTCGCCCAGCCCTTTGATGCTCTGCTCGCATCTCCCTCCTCCCTTTTCGTCACTTTCATTCTGGCTCCTTTTCGCCAGTTTCATTCTGGCTCCTCGCATGCCCCTCTGCTCCTCGCATTCCACCCCTCCCTTCTCGCCCAGGCCTTTGATGGTCTGCTCCCATCTCCCTCCTCCCTTTTCGTCACTTTCATTCTGGCTCCTTTTTGTCAGTTTCATTCTGGCTCCTCTGCTCCTCGCATTCCCCTCTGCCCCTCACTTTCCCCCCCCTCCCTTCTCTGCCAGCCCTTTGATGCTTATAACATTGTGTTTCATTTAGGGCATTAAACATAAAGGAGCACTGGCAACGCTGATAAAATGGATTTCATTTTGAGTAGTGACTAAAACTTTAACCACACACACACAACCACACACACACACACAACCACACACACACAACCACAAGCACACACACACAACCACACACACACAACCACACACACACACACATAACCACACTCAATAACACACACACACAACCACACAAAATAACACACACACACAACTACACACACAACCACAGCTACACACACAACCACAACTACAACCACAAGCACAAACACAACCACAACCACACACACAACCACAACCACTCAGAACCACACACACACCACAACCACACACAACCACAACCACACACACACACACAACCACACACACACAACCACACACAACCACAACCACACACACAACCACACACACCCACAACCAGACCCACAACCACACACACACACAACCACAACCACACACAAGCACATACACACAACCACACACACAAGCGCACACACACACACAACCACACACAACCACACACACAACCATACACACACAACCACACACACACACACAACTACAACCACACACACACAACCACACACACACACACAACCACACCCACACAACCACACACACACACACACCCACAACCAAACACACAACCACACCCAACCTGGACCCATACCCACACAACCACACACACATCCACAACCACACACACAGCCATACACACACACCCACAACCACCCACCCACACACACACACCCACAACCACACACACACAACCACACCCACACAACCACAACCACACACAACCACACACACAACCCCCCACACACACATAACCACACACACAACCACACATACACACAACCACACACACACACAACCGCACACACACAACCACACACACAATAACACACAACCACAACTTCACACAACCACACACAACCACAAACACACACACAAAACTGCAAATAAACAAAACCACAACCACTCACACACACAACCACAACCACACACAACCATTGCCACCCACAACCACAGCCACACACACACAACCACACACACACACAACCACACCCACACACAACCACAAACATACAACCACACACACACCAACACACTTAAACACACACAACCACACACACACAATAACACACACACATAACCATAACTACACACACAACCACAACTGCACACACAACCACAACTACACACACAACCACAACACACAACCACGTAACCACAACCACAACCACTCACAACCACAACCACACACAGAACCACACACACACACAACCACAACCACACACAACTACAACCACACACACACACACAACCACACCCACACCCACAACCACACACAACTGCACCCACACCCACACACAACCACATACACAACCACAAGCACACACACACAACCACACACAACTACACACACAACCAAAAACACACATAACCACACACAACCACACACACACACAACCACACACACACAGCCACAATCACACACAATCACACACAACCACACACAACCACAACTACACACACAACCACAGCTACACACAACCACAAACACATACACACAACCACAACCACACACAACCAACCACAACCACACACACACACAACCACACATACAACCACACACACAAAACCACAAACAAACACAACCACTCACACACACAACCACAACCACACACAACCACTGCCACACACACACACACAACCACACACACACAACCACACACACACACAACCACACACACACACCCACACACACACACACACACCAACACACACACAACCACACACACATAACCACACACACACACACACAATAACACACACAACCACAACTACACACACAACCACAACAATACACAACCACAACAACACACAACCACAACCACACAACCCCACACCTACAACCACAACCACACACACACAGAACCACACACACACAACAACCACACACACACAACCACACACACATAACCACAACCACACACAACCACAACCACACACACACACACACACATCCACACACACACCCACAACCACACCCACACCCATACACAACAACACACACAACCACAAGCACACACAACCACACACACACACAGCCACACACACACAATCACAACAACACACACAACCACAACTTCACACACAGCCACAAACACAACCACAAACACACACACAACCACAACTTCACACACAGCCACACACAACCACACACACAACCACAAATACAATCACACACACAACCACACACACACACATAACCACACACCCACCCACACACAACCACAGCCACACACAAAACCACACACATAACCACAAACACAACCACACACACACAACCACACACACACAATAGCACACACACAACTATACACACAACCACAACTGCACCCACACACACCAACACATGCACACAACCACACACAACCACAATCACACACACAACCACACACACAACCACACACAAACAACCACACACACACAACACACCCACCCACAACACACACAACACACACACAACCACACACTCACACAATCACACACACAACCACACACACACAACCACACACACACCCACAACCACACACACACCTACAACCACACCCACAACCACAAGCACACACAACCACAAGCACACACAACCACCCAACAACACACATACAACTACAATCACATACAACCACACACAACCACACACACAAACACACACACAACCACACACACAAACACACACACCACCACAACCACACACAACCAAACACAACCACAACCACACATAAAACCACAACCACACACACACAACCACAAACAAACACAACCACAACCACTCACACACACAACCACAATCATACACAACTACAGCCACACACACACACACACACAACCACACACACAAACACACAACCACACACACATACACCAACACACACACAACCACACACACAAAACCACACACACACACAATAACACACACACACAACTACATACACAACCACAACAACACATACAACCACAACAGCACACAACCACAACATCACACAACCAAACACACAGCCATAACCACACACACACAGAACCACACACACACACAACCACACACACACATAACCACAACCACACACAACCACAGCCACACACACACACACATACATCCATACCCACACACTCACAACCACACACAACCACACCCACACACACACCAACACAACCACACACACAAAACCACACACACACACACACAATAACACACACACAACTACACACACAACAACAACATCACATACAACCACAACAGCACACAACCACAACAACACACACACAGAACCACACACACAACCACACACACACAACCACACACACATAACCACAACCACAACCACACACACACACAACCACACACACAACCACACACACACACACACATAATAACACACACAACCACAACTACACACACAACCACAACAATACACAACCACAACAACACACAACCACAACCACACAACCACACACACAACCACACACACACACAACCACACACACACAACCACACACACACAACCAAACACACATAACCACAACCACACACAACCACAACCACACACACACACACACATCCACACACACACACCCACAACCACACACAACCACACCCATACACAACAACACACACAACCACAAGCACACACAACCACACACACACACAACCACACACACAACCACAACGACACACACAACCACAACTTCACACACAGCCACAAACACAACCACAAACACACACACAACCACAACTTCACACACAGCCACACACAACCACACACACAACCACAAACACAACCACAATCACACACAACCACACACACACATAACCACACACACACCCACACACAACCACAGCCTCACACACAACCACACACATAACCACAAACACAACCACACACACACAACCACACACACACACACAACCGCACACAATAGCACACACACACAACCATACACACAACCACAACTGCACCCATACACACACACACACAACCACACACACACAACCACAATCACACACACAACCACACACAAACAACCACACACACAACACACCCACCCACACAAACACAACCACACACAACCACACACTCACACAATCACACACACAACCACACACACACAACCACACACACACCCACAACCACACACACACCTACAACCACACCCACAACCACAAGCACACACAACCACAAGCACACACAACCACACACATACAACTACAATCACACACAACCACACACACACAACCACACACACACACACACAATAACACACACACAACCACACACAACCAATCACAACCACAACCACACACACAACCACACATACAACCACAACCACACACACAAAACCACAAACAAACACAACCACTCACACACACAACCACACACAACCACAACCATACACACACACACAAACACACAACCACACACACACACCAACACACACACAACCACACACACACAACCACACACACACACAATAACACACACACACAACTACACACACAACCACAACAACACATACAACCACAACAGCACACAACCACAAGAACACACAACCACAACCACACACACAACCACAACCACACACACACAACCACACACACACAACCACACACACATAACCACAACCACACACAACCACAACCACACACACACAACCACACACACACACCCTCACCCACACACAACCACACCCATACACAATAACACACAGCCACAAGCACACACAACCACACACACACAACCACACACACACAACCACAACTGCACACACAACCACAACTTCACACACAGCCACCAACACACCCACAAACACACACAAAACCGCACACACAACCACACACACACACCCACACACAACCACAACCACACACATAACCACAAGCACACACACACAACCACACCCACAACCACACACACACAACCACACAAAATAACACACACAACCACAACCACTCACACACACACCCACACACACAACCACACGCACACAATCACACACACAACCACACACACAACCACACAACCACACACACAACCACAGACAAACACACAAACACACACATACAACCACACACAACCACAACCACACACACACAACCACACACACACACAACCACACACACAACCACACACAACCACACACAACCACAAGCACACACAACCACACACACAACCACACACACAACCACAACTACACACACAACCACAACTACACACACAATCACAAACACACACACAACCACACACACAACCACACATACACCCACACATAACCACAGCCACATACACAACCACAAACACAACCACAAACACACACACAACCACACACACCCACACATAACCACAGCCACACACACAGCCACACACAACTACACACACAACCACAAACACAACCACACACACACAACCACACACACAACCACACACAATAACACACACACACACAACCATACACACAACCACACACACACACCCACACACACACCCACACACACAACCACAATCACACACACAACCACACACAACCACAACCACACACAAACAACCACACACACAACACACACCCCCACACACACACTACACACACACAGCCTCACACTCACACAATCACACACACACAACCAAACACACACACAACCACATACACACAACCACACACCCACAACCACACACACACACACAACCACACACACACAACCACACACACAACCCCAACCACACACAACCACAACCACACACAACCACACAACTACAATCGCACACAACCACAACCACACACAACCACACACACAACCACACACACAACCACACACACAATCACACACACACACACACACACAATAACACACACAACCACACACACAACCACACACAACCACAACCACATACACACACAACAGTTGCATAACTAAATACTTATAAGGTCCCAAAAGCGAGACCTATTGGCTATGCTAATGCTTGTTATAAATTGGTGTGGATCTCCTTATTGAGTCGTGTGCATCATTTATTGACTGTTGTGTGTATTTTTGGATGTCTAACACTCCTCTCTGATAAGCCTAAGGTTGCTCGACCACACTACCCCCTAGAATAGTACCTTGGGATTGCTGAAGCAAACCCCTTCCACTAGTAAGGGAATGCCTGTACTCTTTGCACAATATACCTCTTTTTGTTATATCATATAAAGAGCCAGCTTCCTACAATCGGCTCAAAGAGCATTGAACAAAGATTGTCTTGCCAAGTGACATCTGCTTTTGAACCAATGAAAGTTAGGTCCAGCCAAGAGAGAGACATTTGTGTTTTGAAATCAAACAAGGCTCTCTAATCTAAGTAAGAATTATATGAGTAATGCATTTGAAGTCTAAGCATCCTGTGCCATAGACTTTGATCTTAGTTTTGATGTTTATTCTAATGCTCAAATTAATTTCATATTTCACTATACTAATTCACCATTAATCCTTTATGGGTCCTGGAGTAGTGTGCTACTCGCCGAAAAAGCACTTCAACACTTCATCAGGGGTAGCAAGCGGTATATAAATGCATACTTTGTTACCCCTTCTGCACCTTTGCTATTCTTCTCAATCCAAATAACTGACTAACATATACTCCACCACTCAAATTACTTTCATATTTTCACTATACTAATTCACCACTAATCGTTTATGGGTTCTGGAGTAGCATGCTACTCGCCGAAAAAGCGATTCAATGCCTCATCAGGGGTAGTAAGTGCTATATAAATGCAATTACAATACAATACAATAAGGAGGGTAGTGGCTGAGAGTAAGTGAGCAAATGGAGGGGAAGTAAATGTGTGGATGGTGTAAGGAGATTATTGAACGAGGCATGAGTATCTATTTGGGGGGAGGTGAGGCATAGGAGGCTACTTGAGTGGCTGGAGGAATTTGGTTGTGGAGGAAGCATGAAGTACTGGTGTTGGCAGAGCCCGATGCTTGTTGGCTGGTCAGGGGTTATATTGTGATGGGTGATGGGGTGGGTTCCACAAATGGGATGGACAGAAGAACTGGTTGTGTAGGGTCTTAGTTAGAGGCATGTGCCAGGGAACAAAGGCCTAGGAAGTGGTTTGGTGGCTCATGGATCAGGGTCCTGGGACCACAAGCAGCAGACAGAGAGTCAGAGATATGGGATGAAGCCACAAGCGCAACAGGGACATGGAGTGTCCAGAGAAGGATGAAAGTCCCTATGTTGACACCATACAACAGTATTAAACTCTTAATAATCTGCTGTTCTCTAATCCTTGTATCACTCTTTGTAATCTGCTGTTCTTTAATCATTGGATCACTCTTTGTAATCTGCTGTAATCTAATAATTTGATCATTTGGTAATATTAAATAAAGTGCTGCATTTTTAGTACATACATTAACATTATTATAGCATTCATGCGAATCTCAATACCGTTTATGTTTTAATATTCTGCATAGCTAATGATGTCAATGAGAGTTCCGAAAACGATGGCACAGAGGTCCTCAATTCATCACCATGTGACTGAGAAAGACAAGGCTGATCAGAGAACACTTCTTTAAGAATGATAAAACCTATCCCTTCAAGCAAACCTTTTACCTCTGCAAACTAGTTGCACCCGATTATCATTCACCCCCATTTAACCCTTCAACTGTCCCCCTAATAAGTGAACCCAAACCAACAATCATCATTTAATATTACTTATGTCTCACACGATATACGAAGTGGGGGACAAGGCTGGCAAACTGCTGGCGTGGTTGCACAAAAAGGAAAGGGCCTCCCGGTGGGTAGCGCAACTCAGATTAACTAATGGGGAGACAATTACGGATCCTGATGACATCGTAAAGACATTTGCACGCCATTATGAAACAGTTTATACTCCTGTTGCCACAACTACAGTTGAGGAAAACTTAGAATTCCTAAGAGACATACACCTCCCAAATCTGGCATCGCAAGATGCGCAATTATTTGAAGCGGACCTCACGAGAGAGGAAATCGCTGCAGCCATTAAGGGACTCCAGCCAAAGAAGGCCCTGGGGCCCAACGGTGTCCTAGTGGAATTGTTCAAAAGGGAGGCGTACACACTTGTGCCGCACCTGCTAAGAATGTACCAAGCTAGCTTGGAGGCAGGACTACTTCCTCGAGATCAGAGGGTGGCGACACTTATAGCAATACTTAAACCCGGCAAACCCCCTCAGGAGTGCAACTCCTATCGACCAATCTCGCTCCTTAATGCGGAAGCGAAAATACTAGCAAAGGCGCTAGGGCCCAGGTTACATATCGCCGCACTCATACAGCCAGACCAGTCCGGCTTTATGCTGGGCAGAAACACGGCAATGAACCTGCGACGGCTGCATGGTGTATTGGCTCGAGGACCCTATATCCAAGAGGAAGCGGTTATTCTCTCGCTGGATGCCAGTATGGCCTTTGACCGGGTAGAGTGGCCCTTCCTTTTTGCGGTGCTGCGACATTTCGGTTTTGGACCAAAATTCTGCGCCTGGATATGACTAGTCTACGCACAACCACTGGCACAAGTAGTGGTACATGGGCGATTGTCAGAGGCCTTTCTGCTGGGGCGGGGAGCTAGGCAGGGCTGTCCCCTCTCCCCACTGCTGTGCGCCATGGTGTTAGAGACACTGGCGGCATGGATTCGGAGGGACCCGGTGATTCAAGGCATGAAATGGACGGAGGGTTGGGGGGACCGTATCTCCCTATATGCAGGCAACATTTCATTATATCTGACATACCCGAGACGGTCCCTTAATTGCTTACTCGACATTTGTGCATCCTATGGGAGGGTCTCAGGCTACTCAATCAACTGGGCCAAGTCGGTGCTATATATACTTAAGGGCCCTCCCCCACGCTTGTCCCGGGGAGCGGCGATACAAAGAGCACAAGACGGTTTTAAGTATCTCTGTATAAACATCCCACTCCATCATGCGTAATTCATAGAATGGAATTTATTCCCACCTCTGAGGAGGCTGAAGAGTGACGTTAAAAGTTGGCACCCCCTCCCATTGACACTGCTGGGGATGGCTGCGTTGTTTAAAATGATGGCTCATCCTAGGTTCCTGTACGCACTACAAAATACACCCATGCCAGTTTCCCACTCATACTTTAAAGACATCGAGGCGGAGGTGGACTACCTCCTATGGGAAGGAAAACCTCACCGAATAGCTATGTGTATACTGACTCGGAGCTGGTACGATGGAGGCATCGCCCTGCCCAATGTTCTGCTATACTATTGGGCATCCCAGCTCATAGTGATTAATCAATGGCTACACGCCCCACAGGACGAACCAGCTCTGCGCATGGACAGACACATTCTTGGTACGAATGGGCTAATGGGTGCCTTATATGACAAATCAAAGAAAAACACACTAATAGGACCCACGGCCCACATTGTGCAGGTCTGGTTCACGGCGCAACGTGCGCTAGGATGGGAAGGGGTAATAAGTCAGCATACGCCACTGTGGAACTCCCCCAGGCTCGGCAGGCTTCGCATGAGCAAGGGCTTTACAAGATGGGACCTTATCGGCATATCCAGGGTTGGCGACCTATGGAAAAAGGGTGAGGTGGTCCCTTTCGCACAGCTACAGGAAAAGTATAAGATGGCAGGGAGGGAACAGTACCGATACACTCAAATTAAGCACACCCTGATGAAGGCCATACCTCCGGGAGACGCTCTGCCCAAGTCCTCTCCACTCGAGGATCGTTTGTTAACAGACTCACTTTCCAAAAAGGCCATCTCATTAACATATCGAAAGTTGATCAACAATCAGAATGATCCCACACAAACCCTAAAGGAGAGATGGCAGGCGGAGGTGGGGGGGATGGACGAACAAGAATGGAAAGAGGCGCTGGCGTCCCCACGGGAGGTGGCGGCCCCTTCCAGATTAAAACTCGCGCAACTTAAATACTGCACAGAATGTACTTCACAAGAACGACACTACACAAAATGGGGAGGGCGGACACACCACTGTGCTTGAGGGGTTGTGGGCTCACGGGTAATTTCTACCACACGATATGGGACTGTCCCCACATCACAAGATATTGGAGGGTGGTTATGGATACGATCACCCAGGTATGTGGGTTAGAGGTCCCTCATGAAACTCAGAGATGCCTGCTTAATGTGTGGGAGCCCACCTATCTCAACCACGCAGCACAGCACTGGGCAAACCTCAGTATCACTCTAGACAAAAGGAATATCGCACAGCACTGGGGAGCCCCAGCGATACCCTCCCATCAGCAGCGGTGTTGCGACCTTGATAGCACCATGGTTGCGGAAAAGGCAGTCTTTATTAATAGGGTATGCCCCTGAAAATGGATATGAGTATGGGGGAAGTGGAACACTTATAGGGGTAATATATGTGCCCCTCCACCCGAAGACTCAGACCCGGACTTGAGTGACTGACAAACTGAAGGCAGGCACATCATGAGTAATCCCCTACATGAGGCAAGAGATTTCGAAAATTATACGGCAACGGGATGGGTACAACTGTATTTATATTTACACTTACTACGTACAGTGATATCGCTGGTTATATCATGTCAATTAATATCTGTAACGGTCAATAACTGTGAACGGCTCTGCTTTATGTGTATCATATTCACAATAAAAAAAATTTTTTTTTAAATAATAATACTTATGTCATTCAGCACTCCTTCCCGCCTTGCTAATTTGTGGATGGATCACAGGAGACACCACCCACTTGGTTGTAGCTATGAATGATTAAATAAATGAATACATAGATGTATTTTTTATCACCTATTCACCAATAGTGAAAGCTATTGTTAAAAAACAAACTTCACAATGGACTTAGAGCCCGCCCGTTACTTACCAGTACTTACCATTGGTTGGCTTCCATGTCACTTGTTTCCTTCCTTCTTATTGGTCTACTTCCTGCCAGCTGCTCACATCTTCCTGCATTCTGCATGTGACTTCTGCTCCTGCCCTGGAGTATGGACCTCTCACAGCTTCCTATTTGTGGCCAGTGTCCTTCCATTGCTCCAGGTACTTTTTTTAAACTTTGTGACATGTACTGAACAAGAGTACATGGCACTATAAAGTCTCCTCATCTTCCACCCTCCTCCCTCTGCCCGTTGTTGCCTTTCCCTCCGCTCTCCTGCCGCAGCTCCTCACGTTACTTCACCCCATCCCCCCTTCCACTGTCTGCTGTTTTTTCGCCCCAGTGCGATGATTTAGTAATAGTAGTAAAGAAAAGCTTTGTGACGCAGTCGATGCTGGCCGCTTCATATACCTTTTTAGGTCTCGCCTGAGCCAGCCCATGCGCTGCTCTGCGAGACATTTAGTATTGGGGTTTTCAAAATGCTGCCAGACCTCCCTGGCCTAAAGCTTGCGTTCACGTGAGCGTGCACGTGCGCAGCCGCCATCTGCCTCCCTTCTAGCGCGATCACTGCTGCGCGCGCACCACTCGCGTGCTTACCACAGAGCGCGTCCTCGCGATCGCTTTCGCTTTCACGGCGGCGCGCCCGTTACTTTTACGGCCAGGGCGACCAATGCTTGTTCTGAAAAAGAAGGCAATCTGACTCCCACGCCCTGCACAAACTGTAGCCCCTCTATCTCTACACCTACATCGTTTACCTGCTTGCCCTCCCAGGGGCTGAAGGAGTAACAGGATGCAGAGTCTCAGCAGCTGTCTGAAGCCTTCCATTGAGCGCAGTTAAGGTTGTAAGACAGTGGCGGGGGATGTGACAGTTTCTGCTCTCGCAGCTTTAATGCACTTTGGAGAAGTTGCTGTGATTCCTGGGCAGGGCTGCAATTTCCTCCAAAGGAGGGGCATCTCGGGTCTCCGCCCCTTTGCTGGTCTTCCGTCGGTTGGAGAAAGCTCCCCGTCTTTACCTCTTCCCTGTCAAGATTTCGTCCTACTTAACCAGGCCTCTCCCGCTGCCCTGGCTTGTGCGGCCCACAACATCACCCGCAGAACAGCTCTCCATAAACTTCTTTTACCATGGGACAAATCGCCAACACTGCTCTTTGCCTAAGGAGTGGAGTACTGTACCAACTGCTCTACCTATGAAGCTGTTCATGCCTCGCTGCGCTAACCCCTCCGGCGCTTGCAGGAATTTTGCGATGCAGCGCGCACAAAGGAATTTGTTTTATTTATTTAAATGTGTACTTACCTCCATTCATCCATATTCCGGTGTTTACATTTCCCCACCCTGCCCCTCCCCCGCCCTGCCTCACCGCCCCACGGAACTCCCTCCACGGACCGCCACTGACCTTCACACAGGCTCAGGAAGCCCTTCTTTAGAACCTAGTTTGTTTACACTATGAAACCTGGGATCAAACGTTTACTTAAGGGGAAGGTCAGGATGCAGATATTTAAAGCCTGGCTGTGACTTTTCGATGGAACAGAGATGGAGTTGCAAGTATCGATGCAGACATCGACTATGAATCATTAATACCCCAGCACGCGAAGAATGTACACTGCTTTGAGGTGAAATGTCAGACGGCATGTTTTGTCTTGAGGAGACACTTATGAATTGACAGGAGGGTCGAAACACTGACAATTTTTAGAGGCGACTGTCTGTTGTTCAATTAAAGTACTGACAGAAACTTTTGAATGTATTTCAGATTGTTCCTTGTTTACCAAAATTCTGAGACATCCCAGTGTATATATGTTTCATTATAGATACTGCACTCCACTGCGCTGTCTCCACTTTAATTGATTTTGTAGACATTTATACGTATGTTTGTGAAAAAATAGAGCAATATGTTCCATAGACCAGGAGAGAGCTGTGTTGAATATATTTTAAAAGACTCCCACAGAACCAATGTTGTTTGTTTACTTGTTTAGAGCCCAGCACTAGCAGCAGCAAACCAGCTCAACAGGAGTAGCCTGTGATTTTCAAAAAGTCCCCAGCCTTGCTTCTCAGAGGGCCCTAAAGAAACTGATCTGCCCAGATCTGTATGTGGCAGTGTCTGCCGGACTCCAGTCAGCAGCAGATGCTCACCCTGTCTCCTGCTGCTGGACTCAGCACCGTACCCAGTGGCATAACATAGGCCACCGCAGCCTCCGTAGTGCAGGGGGAGCTCGAGCTGCAGAACCCTGACCTGAGAGATCCTGATTGAGTCCGGAGGGGGAGGGGGAGCCTACATGAACCTTGCAGGGGTCCCCCTCAAGTTTCACTATGCCACTGACCATACACCATAATACCACTTTCTTTCTCAGGGACTCTGGGGAGAGAAATTCTTTTCTGTGGACCTCTGGCTGCCAGGAAAGACCCCTCATATGCAAATAACGTCCATGTCCATGGCCTGCCCCATATGCGTATAGAAGAACGACTGAAGCAAGAGACTGAGTGTTGCCTGGGGCGAATGTCTTCACAGCCACAGGTCTGGCCCTCTGCTTCCCTCCTTTCCACCCGCCCCCCCCCCCTCCCCACACATGCTTCTGGGCTCCTGGGGACAGCCGAAAGAGGGCGGCCTCACACCAGAGCTGGCATCAGTGCCAACTTGCAGCAACTCGACGCCTACTGGGAGAAAGATAAGCCTTTGGTAGGACCCCCCTTAGGGAAAGAGTTTTCGTCATTTTTTTGCAGGGGCTATGCGGCAGAACAATTTTCGGCTCCAAAGTAATGGGCTATGCGTATTGTGAATCTGTTGGGTTTTTTTTCTACAAAAGACAATAGAAAAAAATAGCAAGCATTGGCAAAGCCAGTAGGTTTCGCCTCCGTGAGATTTATTGACTTTGTCAATGTTTTTAAACATGTTGAACAGCAGCACGGGCTGCTGTGCAACATGGCTTAGTAAAGAAAAATAGTTTTATGACACGGCCAGCGGTGTCATAGCGCTATCATTTTCTTTACTTTCAGTCATGTTGAACAGCAGCCCGTGCTGCCGTGCAACATGTCTAAAAACATTGACAAAGAACTCTCATCTATTGGCTCTGCCAATGTTTGTTACACATAAATGTATTGTATTGTATTGTAATTGCATTTACTACCACTGACGAGGCGTCAATGTAAACAGAAAACAAAGTGTTTCCAAGTCTTCAAATTTTTTAAATTATTTATTTTATATTTTATTTTATTTAGCGAGTTTTATATAGCACTAGCTAGACCCGGAGGTATCAGAGCGCTTTACAAAAGCAAACAACGTGTTACCAGTTACAGAAAAATTCACATTAATTACAGAAAAATTACAAATTCAATACAGGAGTTATTGGCAGGACGAGTGTCAGGATTCAAAAAGAACAGGGGGAGCTGGGAGTCCATTGGAAGGAGACAGCGGCGGAGAGAAAGGCGAGACATATGTCCGAAGTCCGGCTGGGTAGGTGACGGCCAAAGCGGTCTGCCAGGGCCAATCTCCCCTATAGCTGTCGGTGCAGCTCCACCGGGAATCGGCCATGCAGTTCGGGCTCTGCCGTATGAGTTTCAAGATTCAAAAAGAACAGGGGGAGCTGGGAGTCCATTGGAAGGAGACATCGGCGGAGAAAAAGGCGAGACAAATGTCCGAAGTCTGGCTGGGTAGGTGATGGCCAAAGCGGTGTGCCAGGGCCAGTCTACCCTATAGCTGTCGGTGCAGCTCCACCGGGAATCGGCCATGTGGTTCGGGCTCCGCCGGACGAGTTTCAAGATTCAAAACAAGCATTTACAATGCAATGGTCTCGGCATTGGTAAAGTTAGAGCTATTGGCATTGCTCATGACATTATTTTTGTTTATGTTTTTGTTTTTAAAACATTTAAAGAAACGGCATTGTCATGAGCAATGGCAATAGCTCTAACTTTAACAATGCCGAGACCGTTGCATTGTAAATGCTTGTCATGTCTTGTTAGCCTCTGTCTGTGAGCGCACCAAGGCCACCCCCTGTGCCCCACGGCCAGTCCTGTCCTGGAAGTACCCCTCTGCCCTCTTGCATTGCCAGTTCCACCCTCCCTGTAAACCAGTCCAGCCCTGTCCTCCTTTCTCCCCCACTTGCACTCCTGTTTCCACCCCCTCCCCCACCCTATGCTTCCCTCCTGTTTCCACCTCCCTCCACCCTATCGTTGTTTCTAGGCCTACATTATCAATGTTAAAATAGACAGCTACTAAGCAGAATATCTTGAATTAGTCTTGTGTTTCTTACATTGTTTTGATACAATTATGAATTGTATAAAAGCTGATAGAGCAAGGTCACATGTGGAACTTTTTTGTTTATGTAACTGACTCAATAGCATTAATTTGCAGGTTCTGCTGCCAGTTTATATTCCAGTTTTCTGTAATCACTGTTTTTTTTATTTTATTTATTTTTAAAGGATTTGGATAAGCAGATGGAATCTCTGTGTATTTATTGGAAGGTTGTATTTTGTGCAAAATCTATATTATGCTGTCGGTTTTTCTTAGGGTGAGTATAATTAATTGTTGATTGTAACAACTGTGTGGCTTTTTAGTTTACACACTGGCTCTAAAATATGCAGAAAGCATACTTTAGAAAACACCGTTAGATTCTGATGTCTAAAAATGTTTTTCACAGAGTGGGAAAAAATCAAAAATGTTTATAAATAACCTGCAGTCACCTACCTACATGACCTGCTCCGTTGTAACGCGGTCATCAAAACCTCTTCTACCTGTAGCTTGGCGCAGAGTGCTGGCCATAATTATATTCGAGAGTTGGCACTCTAGCTATTTATTCGCACCATGCGGGCGTCACCTTGCCCTCTTCTATGTCGATAGCAACTATCGCTTTGCATTAACGGCGATGAAGTCTCAATGAGAGGCTCGTTTGTCGTCCTTCTTCTCTTTTTGGTACACTGAAGTGTTTGTCCCGCCCATCTCTGCCTCCATTACGCCCATTGGTTACACAGAGCTGTCTGTTAGGGCCGCTCGGACCCGGAAGCGGGGTGTCAATGGCCAGAGAATCTACCTAGCAACCGGGAAGCCGGGATCGGAGCGCTAAGTTTGGTTTCACCCCCCGCCACCCTTTCCCGGTGGGGGCGAGTGTGTGACCCCACATACTTCTCGGTCGGTCTTCTCTTTAACCCCCCCATTTGTTCCAAAAACTCATCTTTCCCCGGGCCACGCTTAGAGCGTTACCCGGGAACCCCCTCGCTTGGGGCGGCAAGAACATCAAGGAAAGGCCGAGGCCTGAGGCCTACCTCGGAGCTGGGAGGAGGTGAGTCCGGCCTAAGAGCCTAATCATTTGTGATGTTGTAATGTATGCAGATGTATAAACATAAATATTCCGGCCCATAGAAGTTTACTCCTCCGAGTGGACTTTTGATGCACTTAATTCTCAATATTCCACCTGGGGTGAGCGCAGGCTGACTGCCTTGTTTTAGGATAATTCACATTTTACAGCTCTAAACCACGAATACCTGCTCTATGCTGTTTGAATTTCCTGTCAGCGGTGGGGTTGTGGGAAGGGGAGTCTCTCGCCTGTAAAGTTGGAAATCCCTACTTTGTTAGCGTAAGTAGGAGAAAACCTGTCATTACTGGAGCGCTTTACAGTAAATCGATATGAGGAACAAGGCAGAGCAAAATGCACACCACCGCCTTTCTCCGAGGCACAGCAGAAAATGCCTCGGAGAAACGCCACGTCCTTTTCGGATTTGGGGGCGTGTTTTGCTGTTGTCTCCTCCCTGAGACTTCTCGCAAAAAACACGCCCCCCGATCCGAAAAGGACGGGGCTTCAACGGAGTGACTGGACCTCTTCTCCAGTGGCTGGCCAGCATTTAAGAGGCCAGCCAATGGAGAACAGGAGAGAAGAGGGGCGGGTGCAAGCCCCTCTTCTCAAAGTCATTAAATCTCGGAGCGAGACTGCGCAAGCGCAGCCGAGACCTAAAAAGGAAGGGAAACCGTAAGACCATGAAAAGAAAACAGCAGAAAGCTGCCAGCCCCCCTCCCCCTCCCACCCATGCTGGGAAGCAAACGGCACCCACACAAGCCAGGGCCACAATGCTTGGCGCCCTGCCAGACAGAGCCCCTGCGCCCACACTGGCTCTCTGCAGTGACTCCACAGAACAATCTTTCACAGTCCCATCACAAGACAAGAAGCGAGTCATAACAACCGGTGCCCCAAATAAATGCCACCAAGATACCAGCCTGGGACCCTCTGTCGTGGCTGTGCGGACAATGCGACGCTGGCCCATTCTAAAATGTCCCTTTAAAGGCACTGTAATCACTCGGAGGACATCAGAAAAGGTTTGTTTTTTTGCTTTAAAATTTCCAAAAACGATGGTAATTTTCCCACCTTTCCGACCCAAAACGTGCCTGTTGAAGTGTTAGAGCGAAGCACATTGAAATGAGTAAAGCCACAAAACCACGAACAACAGTAACATTTTTTTAAAGATATTTCAATTTGCTTCGGCCTGTTCCAAGCAGCACACGCATCCCGAAACAGAGAGGGTTTAAGTGTATGCTAATTAATACCAATAATATGAAAGACCTTTACAGCACAATGTATGTAAAAAGCTGTTAAATGCATCGTACACTCGTATTAACATCACTAGTAACCTACGGAAGAAACATGGAAAAAAAGACATTTGGCCAAAGGCCGTGTGAACGGGCCTGCGCATACATGCCGCCCTTGAAACATTACAATCCAGCCTCATTTGCATGTGCACAGTGGGTCGGTCTGGTTCACACAGCTGCTCTGTGCGAGCCTGTTCATTAACCCATTCATTAATAAGCTTTACAAACACTAGTTGTACACTGGACGCAAACGTTTAGAACAGAATTAACTGAGAGCCATGCAAGCGACACATGCCAACATTTGGAAGCGCTCAAGGCGAGGCTAAGGGGGCGGGGTGAGCGGGGGTCCACTTACTCCATATACTTGCAAAGTCTAGAAACATAAACATTTTTGACAAATGTCTGCAGATCAACGAACGCTGTTTTTTTTTTTAATAATCTCATTCGAGTGTTTACAGTCCCAGTTTTTTTTTTTTAAATAATCTCGTTCGAGTGTTTACAGTCCCAGATTTTTTTTTTTTTTTAAATAATCTCATTCGAGTGCTTACAGTCCCAGATTTATAATGGCTAAGAAAAAATTCAAATAGCAAACAAGACGCAGTTTAAGAACACTATTAGAACAAAAAAGAGCGAAGTCTGTTTCCTAAAACTAGAGCGCTGTATGCTCTGACGTGCTTCACATGCAGAATAAAGCGCTACACAAAATATCAAGTTAAAAGTGATTAATGCGTGCACAAAAAAGCTGCCGGTCCCTGAGAAGGTAACCAGAGGGGCACATGCCATGAGAGCAGGCAGCCAAACAGCCCAGCAGTTCACAGAGAGAGTGGAGGGTGGCACACATCCCAGACATTTGTAGTGATAGCGCAGGCAGGCACACGTCCTAACAGTTCACAGAGACAGGGCAGAGTGGCACGCATCATAGCAGTTTGTAGTGACAAAGCAGCCAGTCACCGAGTCTAGCAGTTAAGAAACAGAGCAGGCAGACACGTAACCCAGCAGTTCAGAGACAGAACAGGCAGACAGATAACCAAGCATTTCAGAGACAGAACAGGCAGACACGCATCCCAGTAGGTAGCAGAAATGAACAGACAGGGAAGCAGGTAAGTACTTCTCAGAGCAGGCAGGCACATTTCCCAGCATTTCAGCGATAAAGCAGTTAGGCAGACCTCTTAGCAGTTCAGAGATAGAACAGGCAAACACACCTCCCAGCGGGTCGCACAGGTAGAACAGATAGTCACTCATTTCCGTTATTTACCACGGAGATACAGCAGGCAGGTGGAGCAGGCAGGTTCGCACCCATCATTTCACAGAGATAGAACAGACAGGCACGCTCCCAGCAGGTCACAGAACCAAGACAGCTAGGCACAGATTCCCAGCAGTTCACAGCGATAGAGCAGGCAGACACACACCCCAGCAGTTCACAGCGGCAGGGCAGACAGGCAAGCACACACCCCAGCAGCGCACATAAGTACTTAAACAGTTCACAGAGGTAGTGCAGTCAGGCGCACACCTCCATCAGTGCACAGGGGCACAGCGCGCAGATGCACACCCCCAGCAGTGCACAGAGGTAGAGAATGCAGGAAGGCACGCCCCCAGCAGTGCACAGAACTTAAACAGTGAGGCGCACACTTCTAGCAGTGCACAGAGGTAGAAGAGGCAGGCACACTCCCAGCAGTGCACAGGGGTACAGCACGCAGGCGCACACTCCCAGCAGTACACAGGGGTACAGCACGCAGGTACCCCTCCCCCACAGCAATAGTGCACAGAGGTAGAACAGGCAGGCATACCCCAGCAGTAGTGCACAGAGGTAAAGCACGCAGGCGCACGCTCCCAGCAGTGCACAGGGGTACAGAAGGCAGGCACCCGCAGCAGTGCACAGGGGTACAGAAGGCAAGCAGGCACACCGCCAGCAGTACAGAGGTACAGCATGCCCCCCCCCCCCCACATCCCCCAGAAGTGCACAAACGTGTTTGTCCCGCCCATCTCTGCCTCCATTACGCCCATTTGTTACACAGAGCTGTCTGTTAGGGCCGCTCGGACCCGGAAGCGGGGTGTCAATGGCCAGAGAATCTACCTAGCAACCGGGAAGCCGGGATCGGAGCGCTAAGTTTGGTTTCACCCCCCGCCACCCTTTCCCGGTGGGGGCGAGTGTGTGACCCCACATACTTCTCGGTCGGTCTTCTCTTTAACCCCCCCATTTGTTCCAAAAACTCATCTTTCCCCGGGCCACGCTTAGAGCGTTACCCGGGAACCCCCTCGCTTGGGGCGGCAAGAACATCAAGGAAAGGCCGAGGCCTGAGGCCTACCTCGGAGCTGGGAGGAGGTGAGTCCGGCCTAAGAGCCTAATCATTTGTGATGTTGTAATGTATGCAGATGTATAAACATAAATATTCCGGCCCATAGAAGTTTACTCCTCCGAGTGGACTTTTGATGCACTTAATTCTCAATATTCCACCAGGGGTGAGCGCAGGCTGACTGCCTTGTTTTAGGATAATTCACATTTTACAGCTCTAAACCACGAATACCTGCTCTATGCTGTTTGAATTTCCTGTCAGCGGTGGGGTTGTGGGAAGGGGAGTCTCTCGCCTGTAAAGTTGGAAATCCCTACTTTGTTAGCGTAAGTAGGAGAAAACCTGTCATTACTGGAGCGCTTAACAGTAAATCGATATGAGGAACAAGGCAGAGCAAAATGCACACCACCGCCTTTCTCCGAGGCACAGCAGAAAATGCCTCGGAGAAACGCCACGTCCTTTTCGGATTTGGGGGCGTGTTTTGCTGTTGTCTCCTCCCTGAGACTTCTCGCAAAAAACACGCCCCCCGATCCGAAAAGGACGGGGCTTCAACGGAGTGACTGGACCTCTTCTCCAGTGGCTGGCCAGCATTTAAGAGGCCAGCCAATGGAGAACAGGAGAGAAGAGGGGCGGGTGCAAGCCCCTCTTCTCAAAGTCACTCAAACTCATTAAATCTCGGAGCGAGACTGCGCAAGCGCAGCCTTTCGCAGCCGAGACCTAAAGAACAGGGGGAGACAGGATAATGTCATGCCCATGACAACTTTTATAAATATAAAATTGAGGGTGGTGGCGTGCAGCAGGCAGGAGTCCTGATCTGGGTTAGTATGCACTTCCTCATATCTAGAAGGAGGACGCAGTACAGGATCGCAGTACAAGAAAAATCTTTTTAAAGCAGCAAAAAGCAGAAATTTGGTCTTCCTTTGAGTAACTCTCAGTCCTGTCAAACATTACTGTAGTCGTCGGTGCAGACGGACCACATTATGGAGTTAAAAAGAAAAGTATTTTTGAAATATACCTAACTGCATTGAGCGGTAAAACCTCCTGATAGGCATTTCAGTACATTCATTAATCATGTGTGAAAATATAATAGTCACATCTTCCTTTTCTAACAGTCAGAGGACATCAATGAATATACGTTAAATACAGATAAGAACAGTAAAAAAGAAATAGGAAAACACAGACGGAAATGTTAAAAATCTACAAAACAGAGTCCTACGTATGACATGGAATGAATGGCTCTGTGAATACGACAGGCTGTATTGTGGCAAGCCCAGATCACCAGGACCTGCATACAAAATGTACTTTTGACTATAACTCATCCGTGTACAATTATCCCTGTGAAACGTCAAGCGAGGCCCTCCCACGCTGACGCCCTCCCACGTAGGTGACGTCGGCTGCTTATTCTGCCGCTGTCGAGAGAAGGCTGGGGAAGCTTGCCCAGCGAAGTGGGCAGAGTAAAAAATGCTCCATTCATCCGGAAATTCAGTCGCAAACTATGGCGCGGCATTGCAAGCCAATAGCTCGCCTGTCGCATGGAAACCAGCCAGCGGCTTTAATGAATTGAGACTGTAAACGGGGTGAGCGTTTCCTTTCGCGAGAGCTGCAAATTGAGAAACATCAAAACAATGGCGCTTGATAATCCGTTCACATAAGGTTTAAATTCCGAGAGCGATTCCTGGGCCGGGGGTAGCTGCTCTGTGTGACAATGAGTCTCATACAAAGACACCCCAGGGCAGGAAGACAAACAGGATATTCGCTTTGAAAGTTTGCTAGTCCAATCAGAAGTTGTATAGCTTGAGGCAAGCTCTCCAGTTAAGTTTGAGAGCAGTTTATAAGACTGCCTTATAGAAATGCGTTGTCTTTTCTCTCACCCAGACTGAGGCCTTTTGTATCCTCGCTCTGAAGCAATAAAAGTAGCTGTAAAGAAGACAACTACAGCGCCAGTGACGAGCTTGATAGACAGCGTGCGACAAAATGATAAATGTTGCATCAACGGGAATGTTGAAAGCAGCATTAATATGAGCCCCATCGCCCAATGAAATTAAACGAGAGAAATTGACACCATTCGACCTTTACATCAAAAATGTGCTTCCCTTACATTTCAGATCATCCAATATGTCGAAATTAAGAGAGACGACCACAAATTTGCAAAGAACACATGCACAATTTGCATTTGTCAAGGCTTTCTGCGCAGCATTGCTGGCACAGCCTTTTCAACGCTTGGGGCTAAAACAGGACTATCCACCAAAAGGAAATCCTCCAGAATTTAACAAGATCAGACACTTTTTATTATTTGTTTTAAAGCAATGGGTCTGCAAATGTCATAGAGATCCGGGAGGAGGATCCATTGTTGTCAGTCTCAGAGATCTTCCTGAGAGAGCGCAATGCTTGGAGGTGCCAATAAAGACTGTTTTAAAGAGCACCGTAAATATCGCTGCGGTAGGTGGCCTTTCAAACTGGATTTCACATATGCTGCCGTAAATCCACGCTAATCCTACAATTATGCTGATGAAGGCTTTGCATTTTCAATCCCACATTTGATCAGCCTTCTGGATACGAAGCAACGTAAAATAACCTGAGTTTCTATTGTCTAAATCCTTCATAATCACATTATTATTCCCAAGTGGCTCCAAACCCTTGCCAGTCTCTACACACAGATCAGGCTAGCAGGTGCATTACCCTATAGAACTATTTCATCAACAGAAACAAACAAAAAAGACTACATGGACCTATTAGCTTTGTAAATACTTTTAGCCAAAGCTGCTCAACATTGACCAAAAATAAAAATAATTGCCAATGCTGTACAGCACAGGCAAAAACAAAGTATTACAAAAAAAGTAAAATGATGCTTATACACACATGCACCAGCACACATGCGCAAGTATGCATCATGATGCTACAGAAGATCCAGCATCACGATGCATACATGCACATGTGTAATGAATCAGCTGCCATTTTGTTGTTTAATTTACTCTCTGGGTTGTACACACTTGTTTGAGAACCCAGAAATTAACACCAAGAAAGACAAAAGCTGGACCCAGGAATGCTTTTCTACACACAGATAGGCTTCTAGGGAGTCTGTGGAAGTGGTGAAGCCGTCTGTAAGAGATTATTGGGGCATATCATCAACGAGGCGTTAAAAAATTATCGCCGCTTTTGCGTCCGTTTTCGTACGAAAAGCAGCGATAATTTTAGCGCCCTATTAGCAAGGACACGCTAACGCGTGAATCCATGCTTCTTCGCACTTTTCCTTAACGCCCAGCTTTGCATCTCTAATGAGATGCAAAGTGGGCGTTCCTCCCTAAGCGACATTTCTCCTATTATCAAGCCTCACGCAATGCAGCATAGCGACAAGAAAAGTAGCGATAACCTCTGTTATCGCTACTTTCCTTACGCCTGCTTTGAAACTGACTTAGCCATGATATCCTATGGAAGGTGGATATCATGGCTAAGTATGTGTAGCCCTATCAGCAAGCTATCGCCAAAAGTTGTGCGATTATCGCTGGATTTCCAGCGATAATCGTACAGTTGGCAGCTTGCGCTCTGAATTTTATCACTTTGGAGATAAGCGTTACTGATAGCACGCTATCTCCGCGATAAAATTCAGAGTTGGCCGGCGATAATTATCCTCGCGCTAAGTGCGCTTAGTGATAATTATCGCCGGCGCTTGCTGATATGCCCCTATTGTTTGTTTCAGATGACAGCCGGGATCGCCCCATACTTATGATTTGTGCAGAATGTGTACGAACGCAACTCACTGACTCGTTTTAGGTTAGGAACGATACGCTGTATGTTGTATTTCCCCTTAGGGCAATACTCTCCAAACGATATCTGTATTTGCCCATGTGATGAACAATCAAACCAGCTCTTAATGCAATTTGTTTTCTTTTGTAATTTTTATCTCCCTTGTACCAGGAAATTTCTATTGCCTCTGTTGTGCAGGCACACATTTACTAAGTGCAAAACTGCGTTGCTCTTCTTACAGCAGCTAAATGACCAAGATACCTGTTATTTGTTTGCCTTTTTTATGAGTAGCATTTTACGTGTGAGAAAGGCAATGTTATTTTAAACAATAAACGCTCAATTCTGCTTGTTCCTGAAGTCCTGGCTTTTGTGATTGTATTGTATTACAACATTTCACGTTTTTACAACAGGTCTTTTTTATGGCTTTTGTGTCTGGTATGTATTCTAATTTCATTGATGCTTTTAATTAAAAAAATATATATTTGATTGTTTTTTTTATATTAATCCGTGTGTGTTTTAAATCATGTAAGTCTTTTGTGATCGTCTGGGAAATGATTGAATAAAGATCATTGGATTTGAATTTACTGTTCCAAAATGGCAGGGACCCAGCGGTAAGAAAAATCAAAAGCATTTGTTTTTAGAATGGAGCAGCCAGAAAGCAAATTGAAGCTGGTGGGACTTTCAAAAATAGATAAAAACTGCTGGGAGATGTGAGATCAATGGGGAACTAGGAAACAAAGGAACATTACAAAAACAGAGATAAAACCGAATGGGGGGAGTTGGGGGAGCAACGTTCGAGCTGGGGCGAGTAGCAATGCAGAGAGCAGGAGTGGGATTTCAGTTAGGAAGCAGCAGACACGGAAGAAAGCGAGAAACCATAGGCCCTCACATGGTGTGCTCAAGAAAAAGAAGAAAGTAGTTCCCTGAATGTGAGCAGTGAAAGCATGCATATCATCCCATCAAATGGATGTTAAAGAGTCTTTGCTCCAGGGAAGGGACAATCACAAGGGAAGGAAAACCATCAAGTAAGATGAATGAAAAGTAATGAAGCTAACCAGTGGTAAGCAGTCAGCTTGACAACGCTCACTGTAAGCATTAGTATTGTCCACATTAGCTCTTCAACAACAGACAGCACAAAGCTGTCTGTCCGTGAGACTTAAAAATGCGGGAAAATGCGGTGAAAATGTGGGAATATGCAAAATACCAATTGAGCAATGGACTTGTTAAGGCATGGAGGGCCTTTCTAGCTTACGCCTGCCAGTGGTCTACTTCCTCATTTTCACCCAAGTCAAATGAAAAATGCCTATAAATCTGATTGAAAAGAAGGGCCAGATTATAATACTAAATGAGGCCTTTCTCATTCCCGGACGCTGTTTTCCATATGAGCACTCGACATGCGACCTACATTTTTTCAAGGCAGTGATCTATAGTCTCCTTATTGAATTATTTGTGATACACCTTCCTGTGTGCATTGTGCTGAAGAAATATGGTTGCCAAAATTAATCAGAATTATTTCCACAGCATTAGAGATGACATAACACCAAATGGCATTGTCCACTTACAAAATGTTTTGTGGTGGCACAGAGGTTTCTGATACATCTTTTTTATCTACCCTATGATATATGTGTCATACAAAAAAAATGCAGAGCTGTGCCCCCCTGTACCTCAGAAACGAAACAGTGGTGTTTTAAACTCTGCAGGTGTAAACAACTCTGACTGGCAATCAAATACCCTGCCCATTACTTTCCACTGAAACTTCAAGCAGTTCTCCTATAAGGAAGAAGTCCAAGTTCAAAGCACATTTACAAATTACCCAAAAGGAAATGTGGTGAAATAAGGCCTTGTTAACATCGGAAGTACTGCAAAACTTGAGGAGCTGTTCTTGAAGCAATCATGCTCATTATTAAGAAATCCATGAAATGCATTTGAAGGCTTTTTCTATCCTGTCTCTCTCTCTCTCTCTCTCTCTCTCTCTCTCTCTCTCTCTCACACACACAGACACACGCACATACACATACATATATATATATATTCACTGAAAAAAACCATAGGTTTCAGGGACGTTATAGTTAGTTGGACATTTCACTCATACAAAACCGAGACATTCATCCGTTATAGTTAGTTCAGCTAACTATAACTCGTGCCCACGCAATGCACTGCTGAGGACGTCACATATTACATCATTCATGACATGATCAGTGACATAACTGATGACATCTCAAATGACATCACTGATGACATCATCCAGTGACTGTGTGTTTCTGTAAAGTGTATATGTTTTATATATATATATATATATATATATATATATATTCACTGAAAAAACCATAGGTTTCACACATGTTATAGTTAGTGGAAATTTTACTGATAAAAAACCAATGAAATTGCCCCGTTATAGTTAGCGCAGGCAACTATAACTCACGCGACCACAATCCTCTGCTGATGCTAATACTGTATTTAGACACTTATTTGCCCATGTCTTCTTCCATACATTTTTAGCTATACATATATTACAAATATTTTTTTTTCCTAAAGACACATATGTCATCAGCAGAGGATTGCGGTCGCGTGAGTTATAGTTGCCTGCGCTAACTATAACGGGGCAATTTCATTGGTTTTTTATCAGTAAAATTTCCACTAACTATAACATGTGTGAAACCTATGGTTTTTTCAGTGAATTTGCAAGGTTTTTTAAATGCTAATTCCTAACTATAACGTGTGTGAAACCTATGGTTTTTTCAGTGAATTAGTACGGTTTTTTAAATGCTAAGTTTTTTTCCCTTATAATAAGCCCTGTACATTTGGTGGCCTACGGCCACCAAAAGCACAGGGGGTGGGGTAAGTGTGGATAGTGTTTTTTTCCATTGTAATAAGCCCAGCACATTTGGTGGCCTTCGGCCACCAAAAGCACAGGGGGTGGGGTAAGTGTGGATAGTGTTTTTTTTATTTTTATTTTTTTACCGTACGCTTACCGTAAGCGCACGGTAAGCGTACCCCGCGAAATTCCCGAAAAAAAAATAAAACCGTTTTTGCACTTGAGGGATGTTTGGGGACTCCCTCCACATGACTATGTGGGAGGGAGTTGTCAAAACAGCCCCTTTACATGTTTTTGGGCTTCCGATTTTAAAAATCTCTCTCAGTGCGAGAGACAAAATGGCGGCCGCCGCTTCCTGGTTTCGGCCGATTCGAATGTTTACTAAGATCTAAGAGCCAATCAGAATCGCGCTCGCGCACGCCACCGTACGCTTACCGTAAGCGTACGGTAAGCGTACCGTAAGCTGGCTCAGATATATATATTGATTTAAAGGCTATTTTCTCAGAATCTACTGAACAGATTTACACCAAACCTACAAAAGGCACTTCCTTGACCTAGGGACTACCTCTCTGCCAAATTTTGAGTAATTCTGTTCAGCCATTCGGGCTGTAGCTCGTTCTAAAGGTCCTATGGAAAAATGCATGGGAAAAACGCGTTTTGGGACCCCCCTTTTATCTCAGCCCCCGCTTGACGAATCCCCCCGAGACTTTCAGGGTAGGAGCGGAGCGTAGCGCCCCACCTATTTTGAGAAATTCGCGAGGATTCGTCGACCGGCGCCAAAGTTATTCAAAATAGAATGTTGAGGTTTTCCTATGGAAACGTGGTCCTAACTATAACTACCTACTGGCTATCGCCAGTAGGTAATATATATATATATATATATATATATATATATATATATATATATGCCAAGGTGTATTGAAGAATGAGTGGGTGTATAAGTGTTTGACTGGATGATTTAGTAAGTGCGTGACTGTCAGTATAAGTGAGTGATTAAACATGTCTCAGTGAATACATGGGCTAGTCACTAAACTATGTAAATGTCTGTATCAGTCTGTCAGTTGGTGTGTAAGTGGTTGCATGGGTTGGTGAGTAGCTAAACGAGTGTCTAGATGGGTTATTGATCAGTTGTTTAAGTATCTGTATGGGTTCCTGAGTGTCTGTGTGGATGGGTGGGTGGGGTTGTGCGTTACTCCATGCATGGATGTGTGAGTGGGTGATTCACTGGGTGTATGGGTTCAAGAGTGCATCTGTGAAGGGCTGTATGGGTGGGTGAGTGTGTGTGTTGGTGAGTGAATGGATGTCTCAGTGGTACACGTGTGAGTAACTACATATGTGAAAGGCAGTATATGTGAGTGTCAGAGTATAAGTAAGTGATTGTGAGAGTGGCTGTATGGATGAGTGTGTGCTTGTATCAGTGATTGTATAAGAGAGTAAGTATGTGTTAGTGTCTGTATGAATAAGTGAGCTTGTTTTTGTATAACTGTATAGGTGAGTAAATGGAAGTGTGATTGATTTTTTGCATGACTGACTAGGTGTGTGAGTAACGCTATGGATGAGTGGCGGTGTGTGAGTGTCTGTATAGGTGTATGAGTGCATATGATAGTGCCGTACTGATGAGTGACCGCATGTATGAGTGACTGCAAGGGAGACTGAGTGGATGTATGTGTAGACCTAGGAATCAGTGAGTGGGTATGTAGTAACTGGTATTGGTATATCTATGGTTTCGAAAATGGCAGTCTGTATTTTAGAGTAGGTGTATCAAAGGTTATATTAGGGTGTGAGGAGGTGCATCAGATTAGCACGTGGATGAGGTCATCAGTGATGTCATCAGTGATATCATTTGAGATGTCATCAGTGATGTCACTGACCATGTCATGAATGATGTAATATGTGATGTCATCAGCAGTGCATTGCGGGGGCGCGAGTTATAGTTAGCTGAACTAATTATAACGGCCGAATTTCTCTGGTTTTGTACGAGTGAAATGTCCAACTAACTATAACGTCCTTGAAACCTATGGTTTTTTCAGTGAATTTCTAAGGTTTTTTAAATGCTAATTTCTAACTATAACGTCCCTGAAACCTATGGTTTTTTCAGTGAATTTCAATGTTTTTTTAAATACAAATTTCTAACTATAACGGGCCAGAAACCTACATTTTTTTTAGTGAATTTCAATGGGTTTTTTTAAATGAGAATTTCCAAGTATAATGTGCCTCAATCCTATGATTTTTTTATTCACTACATATATATTTGTTAAATAAACAAAAGTTGAGAATAATTTAAAGTTTGGAAAACTATATTCATTGTTTTTTTTAAATTAATTCATAGAAGTCGCACCCTACACGATGGCTGTGCCCACCTCGCTACCGTACATTTCAGAAGTCGGGCCGGGGTGGCACCGACATCACCCCACGGTCGCGACTTCGGCGCAATTCCAAAAGTAAGAAATAGTATTAAAGAAATGATCAATACATAGTTTGGTTATAGTGTTAGATTAATTTAATTTAGAAAACTTTTTAGAATTTTTTTTTCAGTATAATATTAACAATATGAATTTTGACATGTGTGCGACGTATGCGCATACTGTAAGCAGCCCGTCGCCGCATGTATTTCTGGGATCGCGCCGGGGTCGCAACTTTGGCGTATTTTCAAAGTGTGAAATCTCACTGTATAAAGTTCAAATATCAGATTTGTATAAACAATTTCACTAATATCCTTTGTAAAATATTGTATAAACATTTATGTATAGTTTATAATTATGTATACAATATTTCACGGGTGCGCCATGCATAACCGATATGTGCGCGCACCCTACGCGACTTCGTGTCAGCAGGAAAAGAAAGAATCTGATTGGTTTAAAACATTTTTATTCTGTAAGAGGGAAGATCTATCCTTGTGATATTCCTCTTATTATTTGGCTATCTTGCTGGCAATACCTGTTGTTACCTGCTCTGTAGTTTTTTTAACATTTTGAGTGTTATTTGATTATTTTACATCCATCATGGCATCTGCACATGGAGACATTGATCTGGAGGAGGAGGAGATTGTAGAGCCAGTGAAGAAAAGAAAGGAGAGTGTTGTCTGGACCTTTTTTATAGTACCGGAAGGATGAGAAGAAGGTGAATGCTCGCAAAGTGACTTGCACCATCTGTGAGAGGATTTTGTCTAGGGGCTCAGACAAGAAATATTCATGTGGCACATCTAGCATGAGGAAACATCTTGAACTCTCCATCCTCTACACTTGGCCAGAGAAGAGAGAAGAAGACAAGTGACTGAAGCGGCACAGCAAGACCCTAATGCCCCTTCCACTTCCTCTCAACAAGTTCCACCTGCTCCAAGGCCCCATATTATCCCTGAATTGTTTGAAGTGGCCATAGTGTGCAAGAAATGCGACGCAAAATTGTGCATTACAACTGCCATCAAAGCACACAAATGTTAACTTTTTTTTTGTAATGTGCTCCAAAATGGCATTTTCTTCGCTTTTTGTTAAACAGCTCATATGCTGTTTTTTAAAATCAAAAACACACAAAAAAGAAAGAAAGGTTTGAAAAATAAATTACATAGTTAAAAAAACAAAGAAAACGGTCCTTACGGAACCACATCTATTGGTTAAAAAAAATAAAAATTACCTGAATGATTGCATGAGAGCAAGGACACTGTGTAAGTGATTAGAGAAATGTAAAATAACTGCATGTGTGATTGCATAAGTGCATGAGGAATGCTTGGGTTATTGCATGAGTATATGGGTAGTACTCGGGTGATTGGGAGAGTTCATGGGTAGTGCTTGAGTGATTTCATAAGTGCTTGAATAGTGGCAGAGTGATTTTATGATTGTTTGGATAGTAACTAGGTGATTGTAGGATTGCATGGGTAGTGCTTAAGTTATTGCATGAGTACATGGGTAGTGCACAGGTGATTGGAGCAGTGCATGTGTTAGTGGCTGGGTCATTACATGAGTACATGGGTACTGACTGAATGATTAGAGTAATGCAAGGAGTGTGCATGGTGAATTTGGAAGTGCTTGGGTATTGGCGGAGTGATTGGATAAGTACATGGTACTGGCTGGGTGATTGGAGGAGTGCATGGGGAGTGAGAGGGTGATTGCTGGACTGCATGGGTACTACCTGGGTAATTGAAGGAGCGAATGAGTAGTGTGTAGGTGGTTAGAAGACTGCATGGGTAGTGCACAGGTGATTGTTGCAATGCATGTGTTAGTGCCTGGGTCATTGCATGAGTACATGGGTACTGACTGGATGATGAGACTACTGCAAAGAGACTGCATGGTGAATTTATAAGTACTTGCATATTGGTGGAGTCATTGTAAAAGTACCTAGTAATGGCTGGGTGATTGGAGGACTGCATGGGGAGTGACAGGGTGATTGCCTGACTGCATCGGTACTACCTGGGGAATTGAAGGAGGAAAAAAGTAGTGTGTAGGTGGTTAGAGGACTGCATGGGTAGTACACAGGCCATTGTAGCAGTGCATCTGTTAGTGCCTGGGTCATTGCATGAGTACATGGGTACTGACTGAATGATTAGAGTACTGTAAAGAGAGTGCATGGTGAATTTATAACTCCTTGGGTATTGGCGGATTGATTGGATAAGTACCTAGTACTCGCTGGGTGATTGGAGGAGTGCATGGGGAGTGACAGGGTGATTGCTGTACTGCATGGGTACTACGTGGGGAATTGAAGGAGAGAATGAGTATTGTGTACATGGTTAGAAAACTGCATCAATAGTGCACAGGGGATTGTAGCAGTGCATGTGTTAGTGCCTGGGTCATTGGATTACTACATGGGTACTGACTGGATGATTAAAGTACTGCAAGCAGAGTGCATGGTGAATTTGCAAGTGCTTGGATATTGGTGGAGTGATTGGATAAGTACATGGTACTGGCTGAGCGATAGGAGGAGTGCATGGGGAGTGATAGGGTAATTGCTGGACTGCATGGGTTCTACCTGGGTAATTGAAGGTGTGAATGATTAGTGTCTAGGCGGTTAGAGGATTGTATGGGTAGTGTACAGATGATTGTAGCAGTGCATGGGTAGTGCGTGGGTGACTTAATCTTACCTTTTTTGAAGTAGATATGAAACTGATTGAAACATTTTTTCAGTTGTTTTATTATAATTTAAATGTAAAATATTTTCCAACTTTAGAATTAGTTTCTGTAAAAGAAAAGAAAAAATATTGTTATTGCAGATAATATTATAGTTTTAAGAACACAATATAATTTTACAATTAAATAACATATTCAGCTTGCCTTTTTTGCTGTTTTCAGCATCTATTGAATTTCACCATACACAGTGATTTCAATTTTGACCATCATGTAACAGCGGGCAAAAAAATAAAATCAATAAGATTGTTAAAAAAAAAAAAATCATTCTTCAAAATATTTACAACAAATTCAACTATCTGTCTACATTTTCTAAAATAAACACTCTCATTTACATTGCATATACTACAAAGATCAAATATAGGAACTGCTTCTTTGACAAAAATTTTCTAAATACAATATCAAAGAATAAAAATGATAATGAAACAGTAAATCTTCACATCTTCCCTATAGGCCGAATGATGTTTGCAAAATCATTTGCATTGAGAATATCCAAAATAAACTTCTTAATTCATATCGATATCTTCCCACTAGGCCGAATGATATTTCTGAAATTGTTTGTATTGAAAATTTCCAAAATAAACTCATTAATTCATGTTGACACCTTCCCAATAGGCCGAATGATGTTTTCAGAACTTTGGCATCAAAAATATTAGGATATGAATTTGGTAATTTTTAGGCAACCGACATTTGAATCCCAAATGAGCATCATTACAATGTGTCCATCCTTTATTGCACTTTAAATACACAGTATAGTGTCCAGGTGTTGTAGAAGGTCCATCGTGGACAATAATTGGCACTGCTTTGAAAGTTCTTCCTGGTTTTGACAGTTGACTTGCCACAAAAAAAATATTTTAGTTTCCAATTTTCTTCAATCTGTTCTACAACATTGTATCATTAAAATGATATATTGTCCAAATCTTTCCATAAATAATGTTGAAAACATATCAGATTTGCAGTGACTACATTCCATATTTTGATTAGCTGATTTTACTAATTTGTTAAAAGACACTGTTTTGCAATCTGGTATTGTCAAATATATGAATCTTTCAGTGTCAATTTCAGTGGTAGAAGAAAATGAACAGCTAGCACATTTATGGTCCCATCTGAAATGTAGTCCAAACAGATTTTCAATTTGTATTCCTTCATCTTCCAATAATGCAAGCATAAACATTAGAAATTCCTGAGCATCTGCTGTACATTCAGGGTAAATTGCGAACAACCAGAACATATATCTAGAAGATGCCGAATGCCAGCAGCACTTTGGATTTTAGTTTTATCGGTTGTCAAATTTTCATAAATAGAATGTAATAAAGAACAAAATCTTTTTTCTCGATTTTCCATAATTTGTTGTTGAAGATTTTCTAGAAAAAATATGAAGTTCACAACTACATTAGCATTGCAGTTGATACCTGAACTATTCTCTAACTGATATCCTACAATATCTTCAACAGGGTCATTTTTCTTTTTGTTTGGAAGCTCAACATTCTCTTGATTTTTTTTCTTCTTTCCAACCTCACTACAGAGTTTCTCTTATGTTCGTTTTCGACATAGTAGACGCTTTTCATATACAGGATATTCACCTAAGTGTGGAGCATACAGTCTTCTTAACCGATTATACTCTCTTACACAATTTGCATCGGCACTAATCTTTCTCTCATCAAAATCAATCAAATGCAATCCAGATAAAGTTCTGACTCGGGACAATGCAACATATGCCATACCCTCTTTAAACATGGTACTTCCAATGTTTACCAAAGCACTATCTACACTTAAACCTTGAGATTTATGAATAGTCACTGCATATGCCAAAGAAAGAGGAAACTGTTTTTTACGAACATACAAGTCTTTAACAAGTAAAAAACGAAGAGCACAATGTCCAATCTGTTTTACTTCTTCAATCAGATCAAATTTAATCTTCAAAAATTCAATTCCATCTCTATTTTAATAATTAACAAAATCAACAACTTTTCCCATTGCTCCATTTATTAAACCTATTTCCACATCCAAATTACGCCGTAAAATTACAAGACAGTTTTCACATACATATCAATTATTTTCTAAACCTACAGTTTTAGATATAGATTTTTCCAAAGAATCCAATTTTGTTTTAAATTTTTCTGTCAAAATAATAGTAATTCCTTCTTGTTCTATTTTATCAATAGCTTCCATTTTTATTATTTGTTGTTTTTCCAGCTTTAAAAGTTCTTCATTGAATGTAGAATACTCTCACAGTGCTGGCATTAGGCAAATTATAGATTCATTTTCTCCAATTTTTTTGTATATTATTTCCGAAGCAACATTTTCATTTGGAAACAAGTTTGTAAGCAGCCGACTTTGCAAAGCTTCTTTTCCATGTTCTGTCAAATTACCAATTCTTATATCTTGAAGGATGCTTCCATAATCTTCATCACTTGCCTGTCGCATATTTTTAATAAGTTCTTTGTATTGAAAATATGACCAAATGTTGACATTTCCAATACTTCCCAAAGATTTCCTGGTGTCTTCATGCAGAAGTGTTTTAAAAACTGGTTCCCTTTTTACAGGAGTAAGTTGCAGTAGATCGCCGAAAACAATCACATGGTTTCCTCCAAATAACACATCATAATCTGTTTGTAAAATTTGCGGCATTCGTAAATGTACAAAGGCAAGCATTAAGTTTGAGACCACGCTCACCTCATCAATTATCAGAAGTTTCATTTTCTTTAGTACTCATGAAACTTCAAAACAAGCTTCTCCAGAAAGCTTGTGATATTCCAACTTGTTTTCAGGTTCAACAGGTAGCCTTAGTAAATGATGTGATGTAATCCCTTTAATGTTGTGTGCTGCTAACCAAGTTGGAGCGGTTACAACACAAGATAAATGTGATTCAGTGGTTTTCTGTAAATAACTCGTCAAAACTTTAATTAAGAAACTTTTTCCTGTACCAGCTTGACCACTGATATACATTCGGATAGGTTTAAATTATGTGCACTTGCATTCTTTATTTTCATGAATTAAGCCATGGTCGAACTGTTCTGTAACTTGGTGATATATTTCTTTCTGTTCAATATTTAGTTGCTCTTCCAAGTTTCCCAACTCCATAATATCCTGTTGTGCTTGATGCATTGCAGTTTCTACTTCACTCATAGCAATTGCTGCTTCATTTTCAAGAATTGGTTCTCCCAGTGGATCTCAACTCAGTGGAGCAGAACATTGACTGGCTTGAGAACTGTCTCTAGCAATCTCAGCTGCAATAGTAGCTTCTTGTTGAATCTCTTCATTCAACATTTGTAGATAATTTTGAAAAACTGTGCATTCAATGCTATCTTTACATGCATTAAAAGAATCTTCATACGACTGAAAATCTCCAAGTAATTCCGTTTCAGTACGCCAAGGCTGGAAGAGTTGCAGAAGTGCTAAATAGTAAAATTCCCTTTTATCTGGAGTATCGCAACTCAGTTTCCTGTGATTAATGAGATTTCCTTTACTATGTCTCACCAAACATCCATCAGAACCAATCACTGCATATTTCCCTTCATTTACGTTCTTTGTAATATTTCTTTTAAAGCTGTAGTATTGCAGGACTTCATAGAGACATATGTTTTCAAGATAGGGACTTCTTTTAGGATAGTACGTATCCAACATGTTTGTTTTAACAATATCTGTGCTTTCCGGTTTATTTAATGCTAAATATTCGATTTCTTGTATAGATTTAAGTACTTGATTTTGTGTTGCAGCTAGACCTAGACTAACCCAAATGATTCCTCTTGACTTTGAATATAAACTTGCAGAGGTCAACCGATCCGAACATTCGTAGGATCCAATCTCTCGATGGGACAGCATCTTCAAACTAAAGCTGTACAATTTCTTACTAAGGGCCCGATTCACAGAACTAACTTAAGACAAAATCCTAAACTTACTACCATTTTGGTACTCACAAAAGGCACTTGCTCATTTTGGTATTCACAGAAGGCACTTACTCATTTCGATACTCACAGAAGTTAGGAGTCTTAACTTTAGGACTCCTAAATGCCTTCTCTGAATACCGAAAGTCTTAAAGTTAGGATTTTTCTCAGTTTAGGAGTAGTAAAGTTAGGACTCCTGACTTTAGGAATCCTAAATGCCTTCTGTGAATACCGAAAGTCTTAAAGTTAGGATTTTTCTCAGTTTAGGAGTAGGAAAGTTAGGACTCCTAACTTTAGGACTCCTAAATGCCTTCTGTGAATACCGAAAGTCTTAAAATTATAATTTTTCTCAGTTTCGGAGTAGTAAAGTTAGGACTCCTAACTTTAGGACTCCTAAATGCCTTTTGTGAATACCGAAAGTCTTAAAATTAGGATTTTTCTCAGTTTAGGAGTAGTAAAGTTAGGACTCCTAACTTTAGGACTCCTAAATGCCTTCTGTGAATACCGAAAGTCTTAAAGTTAGGATTTTTCTCAGTTTAGGAGTAGTAAAGTTAGGACTCCTAACTTTAGGACTCCTAAACTGAGAAAAATCCTAACTTTAAGACTTTCAGTATTCACAGAAGGCATTTAGGAGTCCTAAAGTTAGTACGTGGATAATGCCTGCATAGTTTGAGGAGTGCATGGGGTGTGACAAGATGATTGCTGGACTGCATGGGTACTACTTGGGGTATTGAAGGAGCGAATGAGTACTGTGTACATGGTTCGAGGACTGCATGGGTAGTGCACAGGGGATTATAGCAGTGTATGTGTTAGTGCCTGGGTCATTGCATGAGTACATGGGTATTGACTAGATGATAAGAGTACTGCAAGGAGAGTGTATGGTGAATTTATAAGTGCTTGGGTATTGGCCGAGTGATTGGATAAGTACATAGTACTGGCTGGTTGATTGGAGGAGTGCATGGAGAGTGACAGGGTGATTGCAGGACTGCATGGGTACTACCTGGGAAATTGAAGGAGCAAATTAGTAGTGTGTAAGTGGTTAGAGGACTGCAAGGGTAGTGCACAGGGGATTGTAGCAGTGCATGTCTTAGTGCATGGGTCATTGCACGAGTACATGAGTACTGACAGGATGATTAGAGTACTGCAAGGAGAGTGCATGGTGAATTTATAAGTGCTTGGGTATTGGCGGAGTGATTGGATACGAACATAATACTGACTGGGTGATTGGAGGAGTGCTTGGGGAGTGGTAGGGTGATTGCTGGACTGCATGGGTACTACCTGGGAAATTAAAGGAGAGAATGAGTAGTGTGTAGGTGATTAGAGGACTGAATATGTGGTGCACAGGGGTTTGTAGCAGTGCATGTGTTAGTGCCTGGGTCATTGCATGAGTACATGGCTACTGACTGAATGATTAGAGTATTGCAAGGAGAGTGCATGGTGAATTTATAAGTGCTTGGGAATTGGCGAAGTGATTGGATAAGTACATGGTGCTGGATGTGTGATTGGAGGAGTGCATGGAAAGTGACAGGGTGATTGCTGGACTGCATGGGTACTACCTGGAGAATTGAAGGAGAGAATGAGTAGTATATACGTGGTTAGAAGACTGCATGGATAGTGCACAGGGGATTGTAGCAGTGCATGTGTTAGTGCCTGGGTCATTACATGAGTACATGGGTACTGACTAAATGATTAGAGTACTGCAAGGAGAGTGCATAATGAATTTATAAGTGCTTGGTTTATTGCATAACTACATGGGAGGTGCTTGGCTAATTGGAAGAGTGCATGGGTAGTGCCTGGGTGATTTCATAAGTGTTTGGGTAGTGGCGGAGTGATTTGGATACTAACTGGGTGATTGCAGAATATGGAAACAATCAATACTCATGTAGTTTTAAAATCACCTAGTCACCACCTTTGCACTCCTCTAATCGGTCAAGCACCTCTCAATAGTACACTAAGCATACATATAACTGTATAAGTACAATCAGAACACATAGCTGAGTCATAACATATTATCTAGTTAAGTAGATAAGTACAACATGCCTGCAAGGGTAATATGTGGTGGTTTACTTTTGAGCTATATCTTAACGATTCTTATTTCACCATTCAATCGTAAATTATGTGGTATAATTTAACTTTACCTTTGTACAAACTAATAAAAGAAACCTAATTATTAAGACATTATATGATCATCTTTCATAGCATGAGTACAGGGGTACTGACTGAATGATTAGAGTACTGCAAAGAGAGTGCATGGTAAATGTATAAGTACTTAGAAATTGGGGGAGTGATTGGATAAGTACCTAACACTGGCTGGGTGATTGGAGGAGTGCATAATAATATTAATAAGCAAGTTTGTAAAGCGCCTGGTTACACTAACTAGTGTGTACCCGCGCTGTGGCACTACCTCGTCACAGGAGCAATGGTTGAAGTCAGTGTCCCGAAGACCCTATGTGCGGAAGAGCCAGGTTTTCAGCCTCTTCCGAAAGAGTAGCTCCGATGGTTCGTTTAGCAAAAAGAGAGGCAGTGCTTTCCAGTGCTTAGAGGCCAGATATCTAACAGAGCTAGCTCCCATTCTTGCTCTTTTTGCCCTAGGAATCGTCACCCGACCCATTCCAGACGATCTCAGATGTCGGGCCGGAGGTCGGGTAGGTATTTAGGCTCCTTCCCCTGCAGGATACGGTGACTAATACATAAGGCTTTAAAAAGTATTCTTTCCCTAAGTGGTAGCCAGTGGAGAGTGGAGAGAGCATTCCTCGAGGAGGATCTCCTGGGCAGCATGAGAACAAGGCGGACTGCCGCGTTCTGAGTGCACTGAAGTCTGTGTCGACATTTATTGCTAGCTCCCAGATATAAAGCATTACCATAATCTAGGTGCAAAGTTACCAATGCGTGGACTAGAGTTTTCCTAGCTGCTACGGGAAGCACGTCTAAGGTCTTCCGCAGCCCTTTCAAGATTCCAAAGCATTTCCCAGCCACCATTCTAGTATGACTCTCAAAGGAGAGCTTTGAGTCCAGCCACATCCCCAAATTCTTAACCTGATTGCTAGGGGTGGGCGTAGGGTCCAATATCTGTGGCCCCCATGCCGAGCACCAGATGGACGGAGCTTTTCCCATCACTAGGACCTCGGTTTTACTGCCATTTAATTTTAGACAGTTACTTGTCATCCAAATTGCTAGTTCTTGTGCGCAAGTAGAGAAATTGGTGGCTGCATCTTCAGAGGATTGTGACAGTGAGACCACCAGTTGCGTGTCGTCAGTGTATGACACAACACTGATACCATACTTTTCTATAATCTTTACCAATGGGGCGGTATAAAGATTAAAGAGAGTGGGACTTAGTATAGAGCCCTGTGGGACCCCTTGGGCCAATTTAATGCTTTTTGAATATTGCAGCCGTTGGGACACATGAAAGTTCTGGTCTTGTAAAAAGGACCCCACCCATTCTAGGGCCAATTTATCCAACCGGCCTTCCCTAAGACATTGTAGGAGCAGTGTATGGGACACAGTGTCAAAGGCGGCACTGAGATCTAGGAAGACCAGAGCAGCTGTCTGGCCCTCATCTACCTGTCTACAAATAGTTTCCGTTGACAGGAGCCGTGCCAACTCTGTAGAATACGTGGCCCTAAAACCTGATTGCGTAGGGTGCAGTAAGCTGTGCCGATTTATGTGGGCACTAAGTTGCTTATTGACCACTTTTTCTGCTCTTTTAGCAAAATAGGGCAGAAGTGAGCCCGGTCAGAAGTTTTCCAACTGACTCAAACTCACCCCCGGTTTCTTCTTTATGGGAAGAACGACAGCTTTCTTCCATCTCATTGGGACTGAGCCCATCTCAAAGGAGAGTTCAAGGAGGTGCCTAATATGAGGGATAAGGATATCGAGGCTATCTCTCATAACTTTGAGAGTAGTAGGGTCCCTAGGTGAGCCGGATTCCACTGCTCATGACGTCACATATTACATCACTCATGACATGGTCAGTGGCATCACTCATGACATCACTGATGACATCATCCTTGTGATAGAGTGGCGGTCGCGCGAGTTATAGTTATCTGAACTGACTATAACAGGGGAATTTCATTGTTTTTTTACGAGTGAAATATCCACCTAACTATAACATGTGTGAAACCTATGGTTGTTTAAGTGAATATATATATATATATATATTACCTTGTTATAGTTCGGACCAAAGTTCCTCCAATAACTTTGGCGCTGCTTGACAAATTTCCACATGCAAAAAAACCAGTGATGGACAGAATGCAGAACAATATCATACATTCACCCCAGTACAGAGATCTGGGCCTAAATCCATCGTTTTTTTGCTCACCATGCCGTTCCAGCTTGAACCCAGCCATATGCAAATCAGTATTGACCCTGTGCCTCATGGGTACAGTCCAGCCCGAACTGCAAAGCCAGGTCCTCCCTGGACTGGAAACAAGCATCCTAGGACCGGTTTTGGGGTTTCACCACTCTTCAGCCAGGATAGCTTGATTCCAGTGGCATGGAGAGCACGGGACCCACGTCTGGGCATACCCTTCCCACTCGGGGTGACAAATGCAAAAAACCCAGTGATGGACAGAATGCAGAACAATGTCATACATTCACCCCAGTACAGAGATCTGGGCCTAAATCCATCGTTTTTTTGCTCACCATGCCGTTCCAGCTTGAACCCAGCCATATGCAAATCAGTCTTGACCCTGTGCCTCATGGGTACAGTCCAGCCCGAACTGCAAAGCCAGGTCCTCCCTGGACTGGAAACAAGCATCCTAGGACCGGTTTCGGGGTTTCACCCCTCTTCAGCCAGGATAGCTTGATTCCAGTGGCATGGAGAGCACGGGACCCACGTCTGGGCATACCCTTCCCACTCGGGGTGACAAATGCAAAAAAACCAGTGATGGACAGAATGCAGAACAATGTCATACATTCACCCCAGTACAGAGATCTGGGCCTAAATCCATCGTTTTTTTGCTCACCATGCCTTTCCAGCTTGAACCCAGCCATATGCAAATCAGTCTTGACTCTGTGCCTCATGGGTACAGTCCAGCCCGAACTGCAAAGCCAGGTCCTCCCTGGACTGGAAACAAGCATCCTAGGACCGGTTTCGGGGTTTCACCCCTCTTCAGCCAGGATAGCTTGATTCCAGTGGCATGGAGAGCATGGGACCCACGTCTGGGCATACCCTTCCCACTCGGGGTGACAAATGCAAAAAAACAGTGATGGACAGAATGCAGAACAATGTCATACATTCACCCCAGTACAGAGATCTGGGCCTAAATCCATCGTTTTTTTGCTCACCATGCCGTTCCAGCTTGAACCCAGCCATATGCAAATCAGTCTTGACCCTGTGCCTCATGGGTACAGTCCAGCCTGAACTGCAAAGCCAGGTCCTCCCTGGACTGGAAACAAGCATCCTAGGACCGGTTTCGGGGTTTCACCCCTCTTCAGCCAGGATAGCTTGATTCCAGTGGCATGGAGAGCACTGGACCCACGTCTGGGCATACCCTTCCCACTCGAGGTGACAAATGCAAAAAAACAGTGATGGACAGAATGCAGAACAATGTCATACATTCACCCCAGTACAGAGATCTGGGCCTAAATCCATCGTTTTTTTGCTCACCATGCCGTTCCAGCTTGAACCCAGCCATATGCAAATCAGTCTTGACCCTGTGCCTCATGGGTACAGTCCAGCCCGAACTGCAAAGCCAGGTCCTCCCTGGACTGGAAACAAGCATCCTAGGACCGGTTTCGGGGTTTCACCCCTCTTCAGCCAGGATAGCTTGATTCCAGTGGCATGGAGAGCACGGGACCCACGTCTGGGCATACCCTTCCCACTCGGGGTGACTGGGGGAGAATGTCTGCATTGTCAGCATTCCGTCCATCATTTGTTTGTTGTAACGCTTTTTGCCCTAAGTGGGATGGGTATGCCCAGACGTGGGTCCCGTGCTCACTACGCCACTGGAGTCAAGCTATCCTGGCTGATGACGGCTGATAGCGAGAAACCGGTCCTAGGATGCTTGATTCCGGTCCAGGGAAGACATGGCTTGGCAGTTCGGGCTGGACTGTTCCCATGAGGCACAGGGTCAAGACTGATTTGCATCTGGCCATGTCTGAACTGGGGTGGCGTAGTGGGCAAAAGAGCAATGGATTTAACCCGGATCTCTTGACTGGGGGAGAATGTCTGCATTGTCAGCATTCTGTCCATCATTTGTTTGTTGTAACGCTTTTTGCCCTAAGTGGGATGGGTATGCCCAGACGTGGGTCCCGTGCTCACTACGCCACTGGAGTCAAGCTATCCTGGCTGATGACGGCTGATAGCCAGAAACCGGTCGTGGATGCTTGATTCCGGTCCAGGGAAGACATGGCTTGGCAGTTCGGGCTGGACTGGTCCCATGAGGCACAGGGTCAAGACTGATTTGCATATGGCCATGTCTGAACTGGGGTGGCGTAGTGGGCAAAAGAACGATGGATTTAACCCAGATCTCTTGACTGGGGGAGAATGTCTGCATTGTCAGCATTCCTTCCATCATTTGTTTGTTGTAACGCTTTTTGCCCTAAGTTGGATGGGTATGCCCAGACGTGGGTCCCGTGCTCACTACGCCACTGGAGTCAAGCTATCCTGGCTGATGACGGCTGATAGCCAGAAACCGGTCTTAGGATGCTTGATTCCGGTCCAGGGAAGACATGGCTTGGCAGTTCGGGCTGGACTGTTCCCATGAGGCACAGGGTCAAGACTGATTTGCATATGGCCATGTCTGAACTGGGGTGGCGTAGTGGGCAAAAGAACGATGGATTTAACCCAGATCTCTTGACTGGGGGAGAATGTCTGCATTGTCAGCATTCCGTCCATCATTTGTTTGTTGTAACGCTTTTTGCCCTAAGTGGGATGGGTATGCCCAGACGTGGGTCCCGTGCTCACTACGCCACTGGAGTCAAGCTATCCTGGCTGATGACGGCTGATAGCCAGAAACCGGTCCTAGGATGCTTGATTCCGGTCCAGGGAAGACATGGCTTGGCACTTCGGGCTGGACTGTTCCCATGAGGCACAGGGTCAAGACTGATTTGCATATTGCCATGTCTGAACTGGGTTGGCGTAGTGGGCAAAAGAACGATGGATTTAACCCAGATCTCTTGACTGGGGGAGAATGTCTGCATTGTCAGCATTCTGTCCATCATTTGTTTGTTGTAACGCTTTTTGCCCTAAGTGGGATGGGTATGCCCAGACGTGGGTCCCGTGCTCACTACGCCACTGGAGTCAAGCTATCCTGGCTGATGACGGCTGATAGCAAGAAACCGGTCCTAGGATGCTTGATTCCGGTCCAGGGAAGACATGGCTTGGCAGTTCGGGCTGGACTGTTCCCATGAGGCACAGGGTCAAGACTGATTTGCATATGGCCATGTCTGAACTGGGGTGGCGTAGTGGGCAAAAGAACGATGGATTTAACCCAGATCTCTTGACTGGGGGAGAATGTCTGCATTGTCAGCATTCCGTCCATCATTTGTTTGTCGTAACGCTTTTTGCCCTAAGTGGAATGGGTATGCCCAGACGTGGGTCCCGTGCTCACTACGCCACTGGAGTCAAGCTATCCTGGCTGATAACGGCTGATAGCCAGAAACCGGTCCTAGGATGCTTGATTCCGGTCCAGGGAAGACATGGCTTGGCAGTTCGGGCTGGACTGTTCCCATGAGGCACAGGGTCAAGACTGATTTGCATATGGCCATGTCTGAACTGGGGTGGCGTAGTGGGCAAAAGAACGATGGATTTAACCCAGATTTCTTGACTGGGGGAGAATGTCTGCATTGTCAGCATTCCGTCCATCATTTGTTTGTCGTAACGCTTTTTGCCCTAAGTGGGATGGGTATGCCTAGACGTGTGTCCCGTGCTCACTACGCCACTGAAGTCAAGCTATCCTGGCTGATGACGGCTGATAGCCAGAAACCGGTCCTAGGATGCTTGATTCCGGTCCAGGGAAGACATGGCTTGGCAGTTCGGGCTGGACTGTTCCCATGAGGCACAGGGTCAAGACTGATTTGCATATGGCCATGTCTGAACTGGGGTGTCGTAGTGGGCAAAAGAACGATGGATTTAACCCAGATCTCTTGACTGGGGGAGAATGTCTGCATTGTCAGCATGATGAACACAGGCCCCAGCTAGGCCCGCAAGACACAAGGGTTCGCTCTCCTGTAATGGAATCTTATAAGGAAGTTGGCACGGAAACTGCAAAGTACAAAGACAGCATTTATTAACCCTTAAGGGTGGTCCTACAATCCACACAACACTCTTCAGTATTGCATAGAGTAGCACAAAGAACCTTCGTACATGGTCCCCTTTTATACACAGTAGAGGGGCTCATAAGTGGGTGGATACAACATGAAGACGAAGAACATTACCATTTATGGTCATTTTCGATACTGAATCAATATGTGGGCGGAGCTAACGCACTCCTTGAGCCCGCGAAAACATGGTCAAGCAAGGCTAACTGATAACAGATGTGGTCAAGTCTGGGCATGCGCCAGATGGACAAAGGAGCTATTTATAGACTGTTACTAGGCAGATTACAAGAGCAACTAACACAGAGGTTGGACTCTTCTCGTGGGAAACACGTGGAAGCATGACAATACAAAATGGAGTCCAAGCTTCGGCCAACATAACAGAGAAAACGCGATCTATAACAGAGGAATTAATGTCTTTAGTAAATGCTTAATCACATCGTTGTCTCAATTTACAACAGACGACCCTTTCAGCATTTACTGAAGACATCCGGTTTGTTAGGATAATCGTCATATATGTCAATTGTCATCATTCCTTCAACTTCTTTAGCTAAACGTTTTTGGTGAGCAACATCAGCAATAGCTTTCTTATCAGGGATACAGAATGATACACATAATGAGCAGAGCAAGGGACCACATTGAATACAAATACAGCATGAGAACAGAACCGCTACAATAATACAGAGACCAGTTAGAACCTTCCATCCCCAGGCAGTAATTAACGCCCAAAACCATCCAGAAAAAGACCAAGTGCCGTTTTCTGTATGGATCTCAGCTGCAATTTTATGCAGTTTATTGATGGCATTATAAACTGATGGCGTATGATCAGGGATAAACACACAACAGCTACTTCCAATAATTTTACATGCTCCTCCTCTGTCAGCTAGCATAACGTCTAATACCATACGATTCTGCAATGCAACAATTCTAGTGATCTGTAATTCCTCCGTAAGATTCCCAAGAGCAGCAGCAGTCTGATTTGTCACAGCTTCTACCACTCTTGTTAATCTTCGGATCTTCCTACTGTTCAGGGCAGCTCCAACAAAGAAAAACAGTCCTAGGTTAAAATCAATATATTGTTGCAGACTGGTGTCAGTCTGATCTACATCATCAATTGATAAAGTACGTTTATACCTATTTACAGTCACGTTATTCAATAATTTCAAATCCTTATGATAAGATGCAGGAGCTAGGAATACAGGAGGTAATAGAAATGATACATAGCATACCCCAGACCACCCAGCCGGCAGACGGTAATAACCTTTATTTCCACACACAAAGTACGTATTATGGGAGGCTAAGAAGGTACTATTGTTCAACCCATCAATATTCAGAACAGTAATGCAATCACTGACACCAACAGGGATAAAACCCACACTCTGGATACACAGGTCCGCTTGAGCTTGTGCTACTTGAATCACAAATTTATCTTTTCCCACAGTGTCTCTTGTGTTCGTAAAGATGTAGGGAATGGATTCATTGTCTGGTCGGTACTCTTCCCACTCCCAAATTGTCCCATTCGCTTGTGGATACCCATTCTTGTCTTGATGGCATTCTTTATTAAGTCTAAAAAGCAATCGTCCCACTGTCGGTTTCCGAGTGGCAAAAAGCAAAGTATACCATGCTCTACAAGAGCCATTATGAGAGAAAGGAAGTGGTATAAATGGCGTTCCTCCTTTCTTCTGATGAGCTGGCATCATCCCACATATCCAACAGTTCGTAGCATTCGTAGCAACGTGGGTATGATGTAGCATCTGGATGAAAGTGTTATTCAAGTAAGATTGTCGATGTTTCAACTCCTGATACGGTAATGTATAAAAATAGTGCTCCTCAGGCACCGGAGTTGTCAGCACAAGAATCTTCCATACGGGAGTTACATCCTCCACGAACCATGTGGTTATCCCCACAATGGCTACTGTCAACATGAACCCTGATGCGCAAAGTATTTTCTTCTTCTCCATATCAAAGCAAAAATAAAACCCAATATCTTCCTGAAACTAAAAGTCTGTCAGAACTCTTCCCCTTGGGCAGCGGTTGATTTCTTCACCAGCGGGCCAAGACGGGTGTCGCTACACTAATGCAGGGCTGATCCCCCCCCCTTGCCTCATCGGCTCTCCGTTTCACTAACCCAAGGGCCGTTCTGACAGTATGTCCCGGTACCGGAAAACTCACTTCCTTGGTCGAAGATGATATCGCCTTCCTCCCGGAGTCGCGTGGTCCGGAAAGAGCTCCTCAGTGGCGTTTGGCTCCGCAGCACGGCCTGTCTCTGCAGCCAAAATTTCTCGTTGATCGGTCAGCACGGCAGGTTCTACCAATCCGGGTGGCACCTTCCTACAGTGCAGAGAGTGGATCCAATTCTTTCGGTTGGAGACTCGCACAGCCGTCCTCGTGGCGAGGAGGACCTGCTCAGGGCCCACCCATCTCGGTTCCAAACTGTTCGTTCTGTCGAAGACTTTCACCATGACATGGTCACCAGGCCGGAGACCATGTCCTTCGCCGGTGGACCGATCAGGGAGCGCCTCTCGGACCTGTTGATGGATAGAAACCAAGTTATCCGTTAACTGTGCCAGATAATCGCTCATCATTACACACGGTACATCATACACAGCCTTAGGTTTTGGTGGACCCCAAATATTCATTGGGCGTCCAAAGACAATCTCATATGGCGTAAGGCCAGTTCGAGAGTGCGGTACTGATCTAATTGACAATAACGCCAGTGGCAGAGCGTCTGGCCAAGTCAAAGACGTTGAAGCTTGAATTTTGGCGATCTTAAGCTTCAGTGTACCATTATACTTCTCAACTAGGCCTGCAGACTGAGGGTGAAACACGGCGTGGAACTTCTGAGTGATGCCTAGACCCTTCAAGACATACTTTATAACATCCGCTACAAAGTGAGGGCCATTATCACTCCACAGGAGTCTACAAACGCCATATCGGGGGAAAAACTCCTTCAGCAGCAGCTTCGCAGTAGTCATTGCAGTATTGTCTTTCGTAGGGTACGCTTCAACCCATTTGCTGAAAGCGCAGACCACTACTAGAACATACTTCAAATTATTACAGCGCTCAAGCTGGATGTAATCCATCTGCAGAACCTCAAAGGGTGCAGTGGGTGTCACAAATCCTCCTGCTGGAGTTCGAGTACCTTTTCCTGGGTTATACCTCAGGCAGATCATACAGGTCTGCACCACCCTCTTTGCTGTGCTAGCAATCTCTGGATGCTCCCAGACTTGGGTAAGCAATTTCACAATTGCGGAAGCTCCAACATGTGCTAGCCCATGTGCCATCTGAACCATAGGTTGTACAAAGGCCGTGGGTAATTTCCATCTATCCATCTGCTTATTTCTCCAGCAACCCTCGTCATCCAGTTCTCCCTCGCTAGCCCATTGTTCCCGCTCTTTGTCAGAAGCGGTCCTTTGCATTTCTCGCACTTCCTCCTTCGCATCATGCCATCTCTCCACCTGTGACTTCACTACATACATGGCAGTAGTACCGGGCTGCATCGCAGTCTCCCGTGCTACTCGATCCGCTAACGCATTCCCTTCTCCAACTTTATCAACCACTTTCCTATGGGCGCTACACTTAACAATGGCAATTTTCTTTGGGTATGTCAATGCAGTTAAAAGATTATGAACTAACTCTCCATGCATTATCTGTACTCCATGTGACGTTAAAAACCCTCTCTCCTTCCAGAGTAGGCCGAAGTCATGCGCTACTCCGAAGGCATAGCGGCTATCTGTATAAACATTCACACATAATCCTGTACTGAGCTCACATGCTCGTGTTAATGCTATCAGTTCCGCTGCTTGAGCTGATTTCTGTGGTATGCGTGCTGTCTCCACTATCGTTTGTAATGTGGTAATTGCATACGCAGCTGAAGTCGTACCATCTGGTAGCTTCAGACAGGATCCATCCACCCACAGTTCCCCATCTACATCTGGAAAGGGCGTATCCTGGAGATCAATACGACCCTTTGTTTGTTCCTCAGTCACAAGAATACAATCATGCGCTTTCCGCGCCTCAGGCTGGGTTTCGGGGTATGGCAGCAATGTTGCCGGGTTTAGCGTTACACACCTTTTCAACGTAATATGAGGAGCCAAAAGCGTCAACTCATATCCCGTTAAACGGGCACTGGTCAAATGCTGCGTCTTTGTTTGATTAAGCAGGGCATCGACAGCATGGGGGACTAATACCAACAGCTTATGAGATAACACAATTCCCTCGCTTTGGCGTATTGACACAGCTGTCGCCGCAACCGAGCGAAAACACCCTGGTAATGCTCGGGCGACAGGATCAAGTACAGCCGAAAAATATGCACATGGGCGCTGTTTATCACCGTGCATCTGCACTAAAACTGACAATGCACATCCATCTTTCTCATGCACATACAACGAAAAGGGTTTTGCATAATCAGGGGTTCCTAACACTGGTGCTGAACAAAGGGCCTGTCGTAGTTGCTGAAAAGCAGTATCACACTCATCTGACCAAGGGATTGGGATAGGCGTGTCCTTTATCAAAAGGGCTAACAATGGCTTAGCTATGTGCGAAAACCCCAATATCCACTGTCTACAAAAAGAAACCAGGCCCAAAAATGCACGCACATCCTTCTGTGTGGATGGTCTCGGTGTATCCAAAATTACTTGGATACGATCCGGTGTGAGTGCACGTCCCTCCTTAGACAAAAGGTGACCCAGATAAGTCACCTTTGGTCTACAGAATTGCAATTTCTTCCTAGATACCTTATGATTGCGGGACGCTAGAAAGGAAAGTAAGGATAACGTACTTTTTTCACACAACTCCAGGGTGTCAGCCGCCAGCAAGATGTCATCGACATATTGAATGAGGGCGACCCCCTCGAGCAGAACAAAGGAATCCAATTGTCTTTTCAAAGCCTGACTGTAAATGCTAGGGCTTTCTGTATAGCCCTGGGGAATCCTACAGAAACGATAAGATCTATTATTCAATGTAAACCCAAAAAGATATCGGCTATCAGGGTGAATGGGAATGGAAAAGAAGGCATTTTTCAAATCAATCACTGAGAACATGGTCGCCGTAGGCGGGACCAAGGTAAGCAACGTCGTGATATCGGAAACCACTGGGTATTGAGGTATCACGATCTTGTTCACTTCTCTCAAATCAATTATAAACCGATAAACTCTGGCATCCGTATCCTTCTTCAGTATGGGAAGAATCGGGCTGTTGCAAATGTTGTAGGGGACTTCCTCGACTACCCCAACCGTTATCAAATCCTGCACTATCTGTATGAGGGCCTCCTCACCCTCCTGGGAAATACGGTACTGCGGGAGGCGTGGTAACACCGCCCCCTCCTGGACGCTAATGTGGACCGGCGGAATCACCATTTGTCCCACATCAGTATCCGAAGTTGCCCACAAAGCATGGGGGAGGGTAGCTAACAACGCATCCTCTGACACCGTACACATCCGTTCAGATCGGGGGTAATTATCATTCAATATTACCCGCACACCAGCAGGGGAGCAGCGGATAGTAGCCCTAAAGTGCTTTAACATATCAAGACCCATAATATTGTGCGGTGTGGACGGGGCAAGCAGAAACGGACAGGGTGCAGAAAAAGAATCAACCTTAAACATGAGAGGCTGTGAAAGAGGGCTTCGGGAGAGTGTACCATCAAACCCTACCGATGTGACCATTAAGCCGGATGGGGGAGCCCCCGGAACCAATTGCTTAGATAGCGCACTACGTGTCGCTCCAGTATCCACTAGGAACTGATCAGTAGAGCCCAAAACCTCAGCCGATACATAAGGGCCCTTCTGATCGACCGGCACCTCAACTGATTCTAACCCCCATCCAACGCAATCCTATGCATGCTGAGAGTCATGGTACCCCGACCGGTCAATCCCTGACGCCTGACACTGATGCTGGCGATCGAAAACATTAGATCTATCTCGGTGCTGCCCAACAGACTCAAAACGAGCCTGTTCGTTAGAATTTCCTCGAAAGTTCGAGAAACCCCCTCTACCTCGCGGGCCACCGTGGGTATGCCCCTGGCGTGATGCATGCAACACCGGGCAGTCCCTAGCCCAATGACCCGATTGCTTACAATACGCACATTGATTCCTATTCAAATCAGATCGGCCCGAGGTAGGACCATAAGATCCTCCCCTACCTCTATTACTACCCCGTCGGGGCGGGCCATAGACTTGTGCCAACATCACCTTTGTTTTCAACTCTTTCGATTTCTTTTCCTCCTGGCCCTTTGCTTCTTGCTCCTGACGCTCATAATACTGGGCGATAGTCAGGAGGGCCGTCGGTGTAGCGGAGGACCAAGAACTTTCACTCGCTTTTAGACGGGCCGCAACTGCCGGCAGCAGATTAGCTACATATTTATCCGCAAAAAGGTGGCGCCCCGTATCGTCGGTAAGCGACTGTCCACTAAAATCATGAAACGTCTCCTCAAAGCGCGTAAAGAAGTCCGCAACTGACTCGTCAACTTTCTGTTTACATGCAGCTAACATATTCCAGTCAATCTTTTTAGGGGGGATAATTGTCTTCAACTTAGCCACAATAGCAGCAGGGAGATCTAAAATATTCTGGGGCGGTTTCTGCGCAGGCTTCCTCTCCCTATCCTCATTCTCCAGTTCAGACCATCGAGCCTTAAAAGTGGCAACATCATCTACCTTCCGCACAGATCGCCACATGTCTGGTGGTAGAATAAGCCCAAAGAACAAATCTATATCTGCTAAAGTCATGACGCAAGAATTCAAGGCCCCCTCGACTTCTTCGTAGAAGGCCGCTGGATTCTTGCGGGGGTCAGGCAGTGCATTCTTCAATGCCATAACATCAGCTCTATGCCACGGAGTGTAAACCCAATTATACACAAAATATCCCTTAGCATCGGCGGAGGTAATGTCCGAGCTAGTCCCCGCTCCTTTAGGAGGAACATACAAAGGCGCCGCCTCTCGCATTGGTTTAACATGCACTATGCCATCCTTATCTGACTGGGAGGTGGATGAGTGGCCCTCTGCTGTGCACGAATCCGACTGCTGCTCCTTCCCTGCTCGCTGGCGTGCTTTCTCTTTATAGACCAGCACCTCGTCCCGCAAGGCGAACAGCCGCCGAGCCGTATCTGGAGCCTTAGAGAAAGAGAAAACACCATTACGCAATGCTTTAGCAGCCGATGATACTTCGTCGGGCTCAAAAACACCAGAACGTTTCCGAAAAGCATCAATCACTTCATCCGCGAAATGACCCAGAAAATACACTTTATCTCTCTCCTGCCATGCCTCCCAAGTATGAAATAATTCCTCTATGGATATCTTGCCGTTAAGTGCACGGAAGGAAATTTGCCGAAGCTCAGCCATTTGGTCGGCTGATAACATAGACCGCGTATCTACCTTACCCGGACCCGGGCCAGAATCTTGCGGCCTCGGAGCAGATGCGCCGACATAAGGGGGCGGAGGGCGATCTAGTAAAGAAAAATCATCATCAAGATTATTAAGGACAGGATAAAGTGGCTGCCGAACAACGTATTGACCCGAAACTTGTAGCCTACGCTCCTTCTCTTGCCTGTCCGTCTGCTCTCTGTCCTCCCGACGCTTCGCTTCCTGTGCTCGCACATGATCATTCTTCCGTTGTTCTTTATCAAACAGCGCTTTCTCACGCTTCTCTCGCTCACGCACCTCCTTCACCCACAACCGCACACACTCAAACATATCCTGACGAGCACGCCGCTTACACATACACTGTTCCACATACTCAATCTTACGTATATCAAACGATCCATACAAAGGCCATCGCAACTCAGGATCCTTCTTTGTATATTTCCTCCATACTGTGCTGTACATTATGGAGGAAAGACCATGCTTCACATACATAACCCTATTAGGAGTCCCCTCTGGGGGAGCTGGAGCAGATTCCTCGAGGTTCAACCGGTTTCCGAAACAGCAGCACCACTTACGGAGTGCGCTGAAAGCAGGCATGCTCAGAAATAATGCAAAATATGCAATATTATAGAAAAATGGCACTTAATCGTTGCGCCGTTCAAAGTTACACAGCTCTGGAGAAATCTCTCCACATTACCTGCCTATATGTGTTGCAACGCATATATATTCACAAAGACAAATCCAAAATATGACTAGTCATCACAAATCAAACTCAAATAGCCAGATCAGGCTTCAAAAACTCGGAGCAAGTACCGTACACCGGTTCTTACCAATCAAGAGTCCAGATTCCAACTGCTAAGCTCCACAATCGCCCAAACGGCTTTCCCGGCAAGACCGACAGAAGAGGTCTCAGTCGAGGACCGGCGCCACCCAGACGGTCAGCTCGGAAGGGAAGGAAGAAAAACCTTGGGATGCCAGGGCTAAGACGCCGCTGGCAGTGATCACGTCCCCGGCCCAATTCCTCACCTTCGTCGCGACCAGTCCTTCGAGCATCCGAGTCGCCGATGAGCCCCACGTGACGGGCGCCAATTGATGAACACAGGCCCCAGCTAGGCCCGCAAGACACAAGGGTTCGCTCTCCTGTAATGGAATCTTATAAGGAAGTTGGCACGGAAACTGCAAAGTACAAAGACAGCATTTATTAACCCTTAAGGGTGGTCCTACAATCCACACAACACTCTTCAGTATTGCATAGAGTAGCACAAAGAACCTTCGTACATGGTCCCCTTTTATACACAGTAGAGGGGCTCATAAGTGGGTGGATACAACATGAAGACGAAGAACATTACCATTTATGGTCATTTTCGATACTGAATCAATATGTGGGCGGAGCTAACGCACTCCTTGAGCCCGCGAAAACATGGTCAAGCAAGGCTAACTGATAACAGATGTGGTCAAGTCTGGGCATGCGCCAGATGGACAAAGGAGCTATTTATAGACTGTTACTAGGCAGATTACAAGAGCAACTAACACAGAGGTTGGACTCTTCTCGTGGGAAACACGTGGAAGCATGACAATACAAAATGGAGTCCAAGCTTCGGCCAACATAACAGAGAAAACGCGATCTATAACAGAGGAATTAATGTCTTTAGTAAATGCTTAATCACATCGTTGTCTCAATTTACAACAAGCATTCCGTCCATCATTTGTTTGTTGTAACGCTTTTTGCCCTAAGTGGGATGGGTATGCCCAGACGTGGGTCCCGTGCTCACTACGCCACTGGAGTCAAGCTATCCTGGCTGATGACGGCTGATAGCCAGAAACCAGTCCTAGGATGCTTGATTCCGGTCCAGGGAAGACATGGCTTGGCAGTTCGGGCTGGACTGTTCCCATGAGGCACAGGGTCAAGACTGATTTGCATATGGCCATGTCTGAACTGGGGTGGCATAGTGGGCAAAAGAACGATGGATTTAACCCAGATATCTTGACTGGGGGAGAATGTCTGCATTGTCAGCATTCCGCCATCATTTGTTTGTTGTAACGCTTTTTGCCCTAAGTGGGATGGGTATGCCCAGACGTGGGTCCCGTGCTGATTTGCATATGGCCATGTCTGAACTGGGGTGGCGTAGTGGGCAAAAGAACGATGGATTTAACCCAGATCTCTTGACTGGGGGAGAATGTCTGCATTGTCAGCATTCCGTCCATCATTTGTTTATCGTAACGCTTTTTGCCCTAAGTGGGATGGGTATGCCCAGACGTGGGTCCCGTGCTCACTACACCACTGGAGTCAAGCTATCCTGGCTGATGACGGCTGATAGCCAGAAACCGGTCCTAGGATGCTTGATTCCGGTCCAGGGAAGACATGGCTTGGCAGTTCGGGCTGGACTGTTCCTATGAGGCACAGGGTCAAGACTGATTTGCATATGGCCATGTCTGAACTGGGGTGGCGTAGTGGGCAAAAGAACGATGGATTTAACCCAGATCTCTTGACTGGGGGAGAATGTCTGTATTGTCAGCATTCCGTCCATCATTTGTTTGTCGTAACGCTTTTTGCCCTAAGTGGGATGGGTATGCCTAGACGTGGGTCCCGTGCTCACTACGCCACTGGAGTCAAGCTATCCTGGCTGATGACGGCTGATAGCCAGAAACCGGTCCTAGGATGCTTGATTCCGGTCCAGGGAAGACATGGCTTGGCAGTTCGGGCTGGACTGTTCCCATGAGGCACAGGGTCAAGACTGATTTGCATATGGCCATGTCTGAACTGGGGTGGCGCAGTGGGCAAAAGAACGATGGATTTAACCCAGATCTCTTGACTGGGGGAGAATGTCTGCATTGTCAGCATTCCGTCCATCATTTGTTTGTTGTAACGCTTTTTGCCCTAAGTGGGATGGGTATGCCCAGACGTGGGTCCCGTGCTCACTACGCCACTGGAGTCAAGCTATCCTGGCTGAGGACGGCTGATAGCCAGAAACCGGTCCTAGGATGCTTGATTCCGGTCCAGGGAAGACATGGCTTGGCAGTTCGGGCTGGACTGTTCCCATTAGGCACAGGGTCAAGACTGATTTGCATATGGCCATGTCTGAACTGGGGTGGCGTAGTGGGCAAAAGAACGATGGATTTAACCCAGATCTCTTGACTGGGGGAGAATGTCTGCATTGTCAGCATTCCGTCCATCATTTGTTTGTTGTAACGCTTTTTGCCCTAAGTGGGATGGGTATGCCCAGACGTGGGTCCCGTGCTCACTACGCCACTGGAGTCAAGCTATCCTGGCTGATGACGGCTGATAGCCAGAAACCGGTCCTAGGATGCTTGATTCCGGTCCAGGGAAGACATGGCTTGGCAGTTCGGGCTGGACTGTTCCCATGAGGCACAGGGTCAAGACTGATTTGCACATGGCCATGTCTGAACTGGGGTGGCGTAGTGGGCAAAAGAACGATGGATTTAACCCAGATCTCTTGACTGGGGGAGAATGTCTGCATTGTCAGCATTCCGCCATCATTTGTTTGTTGTAACGCTTTTTGCCCTAAGTGGGATGGGTATGCCCAGACGTGTGTCCCGTGCTCACTACGCCACTGGAGTCAAGCTATCCTGGCTGATGACGACTGATAGCCAGAAACCGGTCCTAGGATGCTTGATTCCAGTCCAGGGAAGACATGGCTTGGCAGTTCGGGCTGGACTGTTCCTATGAGGCACAGGGTCAAGACTGATTTGCATATGGCCATGTCTGAACTGGGGTGGCATAGTGGGCAAAAGAACGATGGATTTAACCCATATCTCTTGACTGGGGGAGAATGTCTGCATTGTCAGCATTCCGTCCATCATTTGTTTGTCGTAACGCTTTTTGCCCTAAGTGGGATGGGTATGCCTAGACGTGGGTCCCGTGCTCACTACGCCACTGGAGTCAAGCTATCCTGGCTGATGACGGCTGATAGCCAGAAACCAGTCCTAGGATGCTTGATTCCGGTCCAGGGAAGACATGGCTTGGCAGTTCGGGCTGGACTGTTCCCATGAGGCACAGGGTCAAGACTGATTTGCATATGGCCATGTCTGAACTGGGGTGGCGTAGTGGGCAAAAGAACGATGGATTTAACCCAGATCTCTTGACTGGGGGAGAATGTCTGCATTGTCAGCATTCCGTCCATCATTTGTTTGTTGTAACGCTTTTTGCCCTAAGTGGGATGGGTATGCCCAGACGTGGGTCCCGTGCTCACTACGCCACTGGAGTCAAGCTATCCTGGCTGATGACGGCTGATATCCAGAAACCGGTCCTAGGATGCTTGATTCCGGTCCAGGGAAGACATGGCTTGGCAGTTTGGGCTGGATTGTTCCCATGAGGCACAGGGTCAAGACTGATTTGCATATGGCCATGTCTGAACTGGGGTGGCGTAGTGGGCAAAAGAACGATGGATTTAACCCAGATCTCTTGACTGGGGGAGAATGTCTGCATTGTCAGCATTCCGTCCATCATTTGTTTGTTGTAACGCTTTTTGCCCTAAGTGGGATGGGTATGCCCAGACGTGGGTCCCGTGCTCACTACGCCACTGGAGTCAAGCTATCCTGGCTGATGACGGCTGATAGCCAGAAACCGGTCCTAGGATGCTTGATTCCGGTCCAGGGAAGACATGGCTTGGCAGTTCGGGCTGGACTGTTCCCATGAGGCACAGGGTCAAGACTGATTTGCATATGGCCATGTCTGAACTGGGGTGGCGTAGTGGGCAAAAGAATGATGGATTTAACCCATATCTCTTGACTGGGGGAGAATGTCTGCATTGTCAGCATTCCGTCCATCATTTGTTTGTTGTAACGCTTTTTGCCCTAAGTGGGATGGGTATGCCCAGACGTGGGTCCCGTGCTCACTACGCCACTGGAGTCAAGCTATCCTGACTGATGACGGCTGATAGCCAGAAACCCGTCCTAGGATGCTTGATTCCGGTCCAGGGAAGACATTGCTTGGCAGTTCGGGCTGGACTGTTCCCATGAGGCACAGGGTCAAGACTGATTTGCATATGGCCATGTCTGAACTGGGGTGGCGTAGTGGGCAAAAGAACGATGGATTTAACCCAGATCTCTTGACTGGGGGAGAATGTCTGCATTGTCAGCATTCCGTCCATCATTTGTTTATCGTAACGCTTTTTGCCCTAAGTGGGATGGGTATGCCCAGACGTGGGTCCCGTGCTCACTACGCCACTGGAGTCAAGCTATCCTGGCTGATGACGGCTGATAGCCAGAAACCGGTCCTAGGATGCTTGATTCCGGTCCAGGGAAGACATGGATTGGCAGTTCGGGCTGGACTGTTCCCATGAGGCACAGGGTCAAGACTGATTTGCATATGGCCATGTCTGAACTGGGGTGGCGTAGTGGGCAAAAGAACGATGGATTTAACCCAGATCTCTTGACTGGGGGAGAATGTCTGCATTGTCAGCATTTCGTCCATCATTTGTTTGTTGTAACGCTTTTTGCCCTAAGTGGGATGGGTATGCCCAGACGTGGGTCCCGTGCTCAGTACGCCACTGGAGTCAAGCTATCCTGGCTGATGACGGCTGATAGCCAGAAACGGGTCCTAGGATGCTTGATTCCGGTCCAGGGAAGACATGGCTTGGCAGTTCGGGCTGGACTGTTCCCATGAGGCACAGGGTCAAGACTGATTTGCATATGGCCATGTCTGAACTGGGGTGGCGTAGTGGGCAAAAGAACGATGGATTTAACCCAGATCTCTTGACTGGGGGAGAATGTCTGCATTGTCAGCATTCCGTCCATCATTTGTTTGTTGTAACGCTTTTTGCCCTAAGTGGGATGGGTATGCCCAGACGTGGGTCCCGTGCTCACTACGCCACTGGAGTCAAGCTATCCTGGCTGATGACGGCTGATAGCCAGAAACCCGTCCTAGGATGCTTGATTCCGGTCCAGGGAAGACATGGCTTGGCAGTTCGGGCTGGACTGTTCCCATGAGGCACAGGGTCAAGACTGATTTGCATATGGCCATGTCTGAACTGGGTTGGCGTAGTGGGCAAAAGAACGATGGATTTAACCCAGATCTCTTGACTGGGGGAGGATGTCTGCATTGTCAGCATTCCGTCCATCATTTGTTTGTTGTGACAAATTTCCACAACATTTTCCCTAAACTTCCCCATTTTGGTTCAGCTGCTGTGTTGAAAGATTTGAGGTGATCCGTCAATAGGGAGCCGCGAAAAAAGGGGGCCCCAAAATACGTTTTCTCCATGTTAAGTCATTGGGGATTTTTCATTTTTTGAACAATACTGCAGCCCGAACTGCTGAATGGAATTACACCACATTTGGCACAAAGCTAGATGTTGGTCGTGAAAGCGTGCTTTTTGTGATTTGTTGTAAATCCATTCAGAAGTCTTTCAGATATCTAACTTAAAAATATATGTGTATATATCTGGGGACGCGAGTCCTAGAAGTGGATAGGCGTATCCTACTACAATTTGATTGGCTGCCAGCACTTCAACCAGAAAGCGTTGGCAGCCATCTTGAGACTCGGCTGTATGCCGAGTTCCAGAAAAAAAGTTAAAAATAAAGAAAAGTGGGCAGGGTAGGAATACCCTTACCCCTGGGGGCCTAAGGCATTAAAAAAATATTTTTGCCATGTACTCGCAGGTTGATCCGCGAGTCCACCACAAAACAAAATTTGATAAAAACGCAGGCTCCAGAGCTTGCTTTAGAATAACCCTCAGGTGGGCCAGGTCCCAGGGGCATATGTCCATTATAGGAGGGGGACATACGGGTCCCGCCTTTTGGGGCTATTCAAAGCCCCAGGGAGCGCCACCTCCTGGAGCATTTTAAATTAGGAATGCGGGCAGACCCACTGGGACCGCCCGCAGCCCTGGGGACCACTACCTCCCTGGAGCACTTTTAATGATAAATGCAGGCAGCCCCAGGGACCTCCACCTCCCCGGGGCTAACTGCAATTATGTGGGGGACCTGACCCGGGGTCCTCAACCTCCCTGGGGCTAATTAAAATTATGTGGGGGCCTCGCGGACCCCCCAGGGACCGCCAACTCCCTGGGGAACACAGTTTCTTTTTATTTTAAGTGATGAAGGGGGGGCCGTAGGGCCTTCCCCACTGCCCCAGGGACCACCACTTCCCCGGGGCACACACTCTATAAAAAAAAGGCCTTCAGGCTCCCCCATGGTCCCCAATGAAGTGGCCTGTCCCTGGGGAATGGGGTACCTGGGTCCGAATGGCCCAGAGAGGGGCCCCTCAGGCCCCCTCCTTTTACTGAAAATATTGAAAAAAGGCCTGGTCCCAGAGGCCAAAATCGGCCTCGGAAGGGGCACACTGCAGTCCCCCTCCCTTTAAAAAAAAAAAAAGGCTAAGAAAAAAAGGGCAAGCACTGCGGGATAGGGGCCCCGTGGCCAAAAATGGCCCAGGAAGGGTTCCTCTCGGCACCTCTCCCTCTGAATTATAAAAAAAATAAGGGTGGGCACGGGGGATTGGGTTCCTGGTGCCAAAATCGGCCCTTGATGGGGTCCGTGTGGCCCTCGCTCATTTTTGTATCTTTAAAAAGTTTTAAAAGGGTCATACCCCGGGGATGGGGTCCTTGGGGCCCAAAATGGTCCATGAAGAGGGACCACACATTCCCCATTCCTAAAATATAAAAAAAGAATTAAAAAAAGCCAGCAACTCACCAGAAGCCCTGCCCCCTTTCTCCTTTACTCTGCAAACGCACCTTCTGGCACACGTCTGGTTGGGGAATGAATTCCCCTTGGCTGCTGAGGGTCCCTAGGAAAAACAAGACCTCCTGTTAACTCCAGCAAGTCCCACTCAGTGGGATTGCTGAGAGGTTGTCGGAGGCCAAGCCCCCTGTCTCTATCACTCTGCACTAAAGAATGCACTAATCCAAATGGGTAGTGTCCCTCTACACACAGCCGAAAGGCAACAAAGTTGCAAAGTTTCAAGGAAAGTTCCAATATGCTGTTTTATTATCAAAAGCTTAATCAATATTCATTCCACGTTGTATTCACGGGTTTGTAACATGAACATTGTAATTCAGCGCAGGACTTTTTAATGCACTCAATGCATTTCGGGTCACGCACGACCCTTCATCAGGAGAAGTCCTAAAAGAATTCAAAGGGAGAGTTTTAGCGACCTACTCAAATGTAAAAATATCGGTAAATTGAGCAAAAATCCACCGGTTTAAACGAAAACTCCGAAATGCCGTGATGTTAAACGAGAAGAGAACGTGGTTGATCATAGAAGGAAAACCCAGTTAAAAATGTCCAAAAAGAAGTGATGTTAAACATGAGAAAAACATGGTTGGTCGTAGGGAAAGAAGAGACCCTTCAAGGAATCCCAAAAAGTAAACGGTGTTCAGAAAACGAGCTAGAAGTGATCAGTTGATTTTATGACAAGAGTAAATGGAGACACGCTTTTTACCAATGATAGAAAACACCAAGTCAACCCATTATCAAAACCGCTTGTGCAAAGAAAAGAGTTTAGGTGAAACATTATGACAGACCCAATAAATTACATTTAAAGAAGCATACCTGAAAGATAAGGAATCAAAGGTTTCGAACGTCCGAAAGACGGACGGCAAATACGCGTGTGGTTCAAACACCAACACCTGTGGTATGTAATCGAGAGTGAAAAAGGAAAACGCTGATATATGTGACGTGAAGAATAGAAAGAGAAGAAGGGTTGGAAACATCCTGAAGGCAGCCATATTGGAATGGAGTCATAGTATAACAATGTTGATACAGGATAATCACAATGTGTAACAAAAGAAGGAGGAGGTTAAAGAAATTCTCAAAATATAGAAAGTAAGATATGCAGAGTAAGAATATGAGGGTTCAAGACAGAAAAAAGTGAGGAGAAAAAACGAAAATTTATTAACAATAGACACGAATGAAAAAAGTGGGTGAATAAAGTTATTCAACATACAAAGAAAAAATACGAATCAAAGACAAGTTAATAAATCAGTGGAGATGGCAATGGAGATTACAGAAATTCAAGGAATGTAAAGACGGAAAAAAGGGGGAACAGAAACGAGGGTTAGCTGATGATATAATTGAATACAGAAGGCAAGTGGATAGAGTTGAAAGAAAACACACCTTAAGAACCATTTGATGTTTAAGAGTGAGAAGATATGAAATGAAACTAAACAACATCAAAACAAGTAAATAGTACCTAAAGAGTACATGAGACAATGAAATTGGCAATTACTGTGCTCAAGTAAATAATACTGTGTTAAGTGGATTTCTTCCCCCAACGAGTAGTGTGCCAGGAGGCTCATTTGCAGAGTGGTGGAGAAAGGGGGCATAGCCTCTGAAAACATTTCAGCAGTCTACCTGTGTGGGTCTTACTGGAGGTAACAAGTGGGCTAGTTGGCCCCCAAGGAACCTCAAGAGCAAAGGGGACTTCATCCCCCAAGTACTGCGCCAGGAGTCGCGCTTGCAGAGTGGTGGAGAAAGTGGGCGTGGCCACCGAAAACCTCTAAGCAAACCCACTGTGTGGGTCTTGCTGGAGGTAACAGGAGGGGTAATTGGCCCCCAAGGACCCTCAATAGCCATGGGGACTTGACCCCCCTACTAGTAGTGTGCCAGGAGTAACAGGAGGGGTAGTTGGCCCCCAAGGACCCTCAATAGCCAAGGGGACTTCATCCCCCTACTGTGACTGGGGGTGAATGTTTGCATTGTTCAGCATTCCATCCATCAATTGTTCCTTTTGCTTTTGTCGCCCTAGCTGGGAAGGGTATGTCCAGACGTGGGTCCTGTGCTCACTGCGGCACTGTATTCAAGCTAGCCCAGCTGATATGGGGTGATGCCCCGAAACAGGTCCTAGGATGCTTGTTTCCGGTCCAGAGCGGACCTGGCTTGGTAGTTTGGGCTGGACTGTTCCCATGAGGAACAGGGTCAAGAGTAGACTGATTTGCATATGGCTGGCTTCAAAATGTGGTGGAGTGGTGAGCAAAAGAACGATGGATTAAACCCAGATCTTTGTGACTTGGGGTGAATGTTTGCATTGTTCAGCATTCCGTGAATCAATTGTTCCTTTTGCTGCCCTAAGTGGGAAGGGTATACCCAGACCTGGGTCCCGTGCTCACTGCGCCACTGGATTCAAGCTAGCCAATCTGATGAGGGGTGATGCCCCAAAACCGGTCCCAGGATGCTTCTTTCCGGTCCAGAGAGGACCTGTCTTGGCAGTTCGGGTTGGACTATTCTAATGAGAAACAGGGTCAAGACTGGGTTGCATATGGCTGGGTCCAAACTGGGGTGGCGTGGTGAGCAAAAGAGCGATAGATTAAACCCAGATCTTGTGACTTGGGTTTAATGTTTGTATTGTTTAGCATTCCATCCATCAATTGTTCCTTTTGCTCACGTCACCCAGGTAAGCAGTCTGACCAGAGAGGCTACTCCCTATTCACACTCAATTATGCACGCCCATTTTCCTGGGAAGAAGCCGACCAGAAAGGTTACTCCCTTGCCATACCCTACTGTACATGCCCACAGTTTGGGAAGTGGTCTGAATGAAGAGGCCAGGACCTAGATACAACCTACCATGCAAGCCCATCGCCCTGGGAAGCTGCATGACCGGAGAAGACAGTACCTGTCCACAGCCTACTACATGCACTTTCACCTTGGAAAGTGGTCTGACTAGGGAGACCCGTTACTTTCCACAACCTACTACACACTCCAGTCCCCCTGGGAAGTGTTATGACCAGAGAGGCCTGTCCCTCACCACACCCTACTGAATACACTCATCTCCTTGGGAAGCAGTCTGAGCAGAAAGACCAGCCCCTCGCCATACCGTACTATGCAGGCCCGTTACCCTTGGAAGCAGTTTAACCGGAGGGGCTAGTCCCTCGGCACCCCCTATTGTGTACGCCCATTGCCCTGGGATCAGTCTGAGAGGAGAGGAAATTCAATGCCAGACCATACTATGCATGACTGTAGCCCTTAGGAAGTGGTCTGACCATAGAGAACAGTTCCTTGCCACATCCAACTATACACAACAGTTGCCCTTAAGAAAAGGTCTGATCAGAGAGGTCAGTCCCTCGCCACACTCAACCCTGTGCGCCCATCAACCTGGGAAGCAGTCCTTCAGCATACCCTACTGCATGCATTCGTTGCCCTGGGAAGCAGTCTTACCAGAGTAGCCAGTCCCTTGCCCAAACTATTCTTTGGATCACCCTCACCCTGTGAAGCAGACTAAATGGAGAGCCAGTCCCATGGCAGACCGTATTTTGCACTTTTGTTACCTTGGAAAGCTGTCTCTGCGGAGAGACCAGTCCATCTCTACACTGTGCCATGTATGCCCCTCACCCTGGGAATGGTCTGTGTGGGAGACTAGTCCCATGCCACATCCTAATGTATGGATATTAGATTCTGTTTTAATGGGGATTTTTTTGTGTGTACAATTGTGGAATTAGGCTCACAAAATTCCAGGGGGTATTAGATAAATCCCAAATAAATGCAGGTATTAACCTGCTCCCGCACGAGTGGGAGTCCCGCAGGAGTAAAATTGATTTAAAAAAAAAAAGCATTTCTGGGAAGAGCCGTTGTGTTAACAGTGTGTTAAAGGAACTTGGATGTAGAGCTGGTAGCATTACTTGATGTTTTTAAGGAAGATCCTGTGCTCTTCTGCTGTGAAATGCACTCCATCCTGATGATACAGACCTGCATATCAAAACGGATGTTATTATGAAGTATAGAGCCCATACTATGGTTCTGGAGAGATGCTGAAATTGCTTTGTTGACATTTTTCTAGGATTTCTCGATCTTTGGACAAAATTGACTTGGCCACTGCCACTTCTGCTTCTGACATATGTTGGAATGCACAAAGAAAGCATATGAGGGGAGGGACATCAACTGCGCTAAGATCTCCTTCATTTGAATTTTAAGTCCAACTCAGTGAGACTGAGCCCACAACTAGGGTGAAACCAGTCCTGGGTTGCTTGTGCTTTGGTTCAGGGAGGACCTGACTTGGCAGATCGGGCTGGACTGTTCTGATTGGATCAGGGTCAAGACTGATTTACATATAGCTAGGTTCAAACTGAGGTGACATGGTGTACAAAACAAGGATGGGTTGCGATGCAGCTGCAAGTAATTACCAATGGCTGACATTCATTCAAGCATTTCATTCATCACTTTTTTATATACTTTAGTGTGTCGCCCTTAGTGGGAAGGGTATGACTAGAACCGGGTCCCGTGCACACTGTGTCACATGAACCAAGCTGTACCTGGCTAATGGGCCCATAACTAGGGCAAAACTGGTCCTGGGTTGCTTGTGCTCTGGTTCAGAGAGGCCCTATCTTGGCAGTCGGGCTGGACTTTTACGACTGGAGCAGCAAAGACTAATTTGCTTATAGCTGGGTCGTAACTGAGGTGACATGATGTGCATATAATGATGGATTTTTTAATGCAAGCCAAGTAATTACTAGTGCTTGAAATATACTCAGGCATTCCATCCATCACTTTTTTGTATATTTTAGTGTGCCAAGTCGTTGGCACCACAATACACAATAAAGAGGTCTGAGTGCTCATAATTTGAAATGCTTATAACCAAAGGTAACAGTTTTGATGCCATTTCATACCTCTGTGGCCAATCCAAGTAATGTCCACTTCAGGAAATCCTAGATTCCTGTCAATTGCACTATTTTTGGTGGACTCTCCAGCTCAGAAGATAGAGCTGTGGCCCACAATCCGTAGGCAATGCTAGTCCAGTATACTAGTACTAGTCACAAGAGGAGTTAGCAACAGAAGGAGTAATATTCTGGAAGAACATGCTATTAGTATTGAAAACAACATGTGAGATCTATAGTTGTAATTGATTCCTATTAATCAGGTTAAACAGTAGGTTAGGCTGTTATTAACTGATGTTTGAACTGTAAATTCCTATTGAATAAAAGAGAGTGTCATTTTAGTGGTTTCTGCTACCGGTTTGCAGTTTGAGAGCAGGTGAATTGGCAATGAAAGTTTCTGTTAGTGCACATTAGCTTTTGGTTTTTGAACTCTTGGCCTGTTTCCCTTTTAGACGTTGCTGTAATTTGGCTGCCTAGGTATCCCCTCTGCAGGACTATGGGGGGGGGGAGGGGGGGCGGGGGATGTGTATGAGCATTTTATATCTGATGTTTTCTGTGTTGCTGACAATGTGGAATATACTGCTTAGGAATTCCAGCATTACAGTTTTGAAAATGCTAAACACTGCTAATGTTCTGTGTGAGATGAAGTACACATTGAATCTGCTTACTTAGAATGCATTGCTTTAACAATGGAGAAGAGTTTATGATGAGAAGTCAAATTGTGCTATTGGTATTTTTCTCTTTTTAAACATCTTTACCGAAGGAAAAAATATTTTGGGTTTTGTGCGCTCCCAATGGTCACTTGTGGGAGTCTGTAGCAAGCTTCATATAATAAAGCTTTCTATGCGGGCTACCAGTCATCCTCCCGAGATACCCCCGGGAGTGGACGGAGTTAAAAAATGTTTTTTACTTATAAAGATGGTGTTGTGACCTTAAAGAGGGGGTTCTATCGTGGTGTCTGTGCATTCTCCCCACAAATAAAAGGTAGTATGAGTATTGTTGTCCCAATCCGTTTTTTAAAATAGTTTTGGAATACAACTTAGACCACTCCTTACAGGGAATTATGGCACATATAGTCAATGTATTGTAGGTCAGTGGTATTTGCTGTTTCTAGAAGACTACACAGAGGTGGCAGTATGGTTAACCCAGTAGTGGCTGGCAGGGAACAATAGTGGAGAGGCAGAGGGGAGGTGTGGGGGATACAAAATACAACAAAAAAACACACTTACCTCCTCGCCACTCCCTTATCACCTCTCCAGGGCCGGAACAAGGAAGCACACAGGCTCCCTCCCCTAAGCCAAACACAACGCTGCATTGCAGATTTGTGATTGGTCTGAGCACCGTGGTTGCGCATGACTGTTTGGCCGTCCCAAGACAGCCGGCCAAACAGTTATGCGCACTTGGAGTATGCAAACCACTCCTCCCCCTGTGCCACCAGCACCGCCCCACCCTAACCTAGCCCAGAACCTATGAAAAATGCAATAATAATAACTATGTTATTATCATTTTATTTTTCCTGTTCTTAGAACAGTGGGACAATGCCCCTCTGCCTTAGCGGAGGAGCCGCCCCTGGGTTAACCAATAGTTGACGTTTTCGTTAAATAATTTAAATAATTCTGCAATGTGATTGGCTATGGTAGTTGACATACTTATAATTCTTGCATAACCACTGCCAGCTGACATTGTCTCTGGTGCTGTGCAGGTGAAGGACGTGAAGACTATTCGTCTTCTGATCCTCGGAGGTGGCATGTTCTGACTGAGCCAAAAAGGGCTTCAATCTACTATTTTGAACATAGAGTTTATTCTACAAGTAATTAAAACTATAGTCATATTAATATATATGGTGTATAAGTGAGGAACTAACTATTACAAAACGTTTGTGGTCATTTAGAGTGTGTCTTTGTTCCTAATGTCTATAGTGTAACTATCCTTAAAAGATACTTTAGCCACTTCCATGCATCGGACGGCCCCCGACCGTCTGACGTCATGGTGGGCGTGTGCGTCGGATGGCCAGGGGCCGTCCGAACCACGCACGCGTGGAATTTTTCAGCACAGCGGGGGAATTCTGGCTGCAGCGAAGCGGTTAAATAACTAATTGTATATGTATTGCAGTTTTAAAAATATTGAGTAATAAATGTACTGATAAAAAGATTTATATACAAAATGTTTATTAAAGCAATTTGTAACAGAAAAACTATTTACATTTTTAATGTCAATCACAACAGTTTACATTTGAATCATTTTGAAAAGGAGCTTATCTTTAAGAAGAAAAATGCACCTTACATGGTTGAATGTATTGGAAAATAATACACTGTTCTTCCAATGATGTGGTATTAATTGTACTGAATGTTCAAATATGCAAGTTATTTCAAAGTTATGTGACATATATTTTAGTACACTATTTTATCTTGACATTTTGTTGTGCCTGTATGTGGTATGCCAATGTAAGATATGGTTCATAAGTGAGTAGGTCAGTATGCAGGTAGTGCAGGACAGTCGAGATGAACAACATATATAACTAAGGTTGTTTTTATTAGTGCTGGTTGACTGGTTTAATAAATTTAGTGTACACATCGCTCCCTAGCTGGTGCTGTGTAGTGCTGACATAGTAGGCGCTAAATGTCCTTTTGTGAAGCATTACTGTTGTTTCTGTAGGATACAGTTATATGTTTTTGTTTGAACAATTTGAATTTATATTACTGTTTAATATGTACTGAGATAGATAGTGTTCAATGTGGGTTTATTCTTTAACAGTGCAATATGTACTCTGGCATTAAATTGATCCCTGTAGTGAGTTTTTCAGAGAGACGACAGGCTCTCACTAAACTGTACTATTCATCAGCCTTCACACTGTTTAGAGGTGTTAGAAAGGAGGGCAGTCCCTCTCAACAAACCCTGCTACTCACATCCTCGGCCTTGACCCTGTTCAGATATTTTTGAAGAGGGGCCAGTCACCCATTAATCACCCAAAACCTTCATCCTGTGCAGAGGTGTCAGCAGAGAGGCCAGTCCCATATCAAAGCATACTTACTATGCACTATCTTCACCTTGTCGAAAGTTCTTTGCACAGGGCTGGTCTGTCACTAAACTCTTCGACCCACAGATTGAAAATTGTGGGTGAACCCTTAACAGAGGAGTCAGCAGACAAGCCAGTCCCTCATGAAACTCTGCTATGCAATTTCCTCTGTTCAAAAGTGTCTCTAAAGGGTCCAGTATCTCTCTCAACTCTTCTATTCAGGGCCTTCACACTGTAAAGTAATCTGTAGAGGCCAATTCCTGATCAAATCTTACTATGCGCTGTCTTCTCCCTGTTCAAAGGTCCTTGCAAAGGGGCCAGTGCTTCCCAAAAATTATTTTCTGTACATCTTCATAGCTGTATAGGGGTCTTTTTATGGAGGTCAATCCTCTGGCAGGTCCTACAATGCACAGTCTTCACCCAGTTGAAAGCTATTTGCAGAGGACAAAGTGTCTCACTAAACCCTAATACAAACAGTCATCACCCTGTGCTGAGGTCTCAGCAGAGAGGCTAGTCCCTCATCAAAGCGTACTCTGCACAACTATTCAGTGGCGGCTGCCTCTGAACGGGCGTGGTCAGGTGTGGGAGGGAATGAAAAGATGAAAATAATACTTACCTGCTTTGCCTCTGCCGAATGCCTCTCCTCTGTCTTCTTGTCTTCTTCCCGACTGCTGCCTGCAGCCTGCACCGGAGTCACCCAGGCTTCAAGACTCTGCCAGCCAATCACGGCTCTGCAGGAGCAGCATCGTGATTGGTCTGAGAGGCCTGTTTGGCCGCTCAAGCAGTGCCTGGGGAGGCTGGGCGTGATCTCCATGGGGCTGTGCAACACAGCCACATGGAGAACATGCCAACTACGCATGACTGTTTGGCCGGCCCCAAAGCAAAACACCCCTGCTTCCTCTGCGGTGAGCCAGCCCCTCCCCACCTGGAGTCGCAAAGGAAAATAAAATGATAACTTTTTGTTACTATCATTTTATTTTTACTTTCCAACGAGACACTCCTCCACCTTAGCTGAGGAGCCACCACTGCAACTATCATCCTGTTCATATAATTTTCCAGAGGAGTCAGTCTCTCACTAAAGGCTTCTATGCACAGCCTTAACCCTGTATGGCAATCCCATCAGGGAGCCAGTCCCTCATCACATCCTGCTATGCACAGCCTTCCCCCTGTTGAAAGTTAGTTCACTAAACGCTTGTACAAACAGCCTTCACTTTGCACAGAAGTTTTGGTTGGGAAAACCATGCCAAATGAATTCTTGCTGTTCACAGTCTTTACCCTGTTGAAAGGTGTTCAAAGAGGGGCCAGTGTCTCAAAAACCCCTGTACACAGAGCATTCATCCTGATGAATGGTCTCAGCAGAGAGGAGAGTTCTTGAAATCAAACTATGCACAGCTTTCATCCTGTTCAAAGATCTTTCCAGAGGGGTTTGTTTCTCTCTAACCCATTCTATGCATAGTCTACCCTGTATAGAGAGGTTGTAGCAGAGAGGCCAGACCCTTATGAAAATGTGCTATGCACCGCGTTCACCCTGTTCGACAGAGTTTGCAGGGCAGCTAGTCCCTAACTCAATCCCATCCCCTCACCAAATCATACTATGAACAATCTTACCCCTGCTCAACGGTGTTTGCAGAGCGGCCAATACTTTAAGCCTTCAATGCAGGCCAATACTTTATAAAAAGCCGTCAATGCAGGCCAATACTTTATAAAAAAAGCCTTCAATGCATAATCAGGAGTGTTGTTAGCGAGGCCAGTTCTCTATCAAATCTTACTATGTACATTCTTCACCCTGTTGAAAGGTTTTTGCAGAGGTAATAGTCACTCACTAAACCCTTGCAGAAACAGCCTTTCTCCTGAACTGAGGTCTCAACAGAGACCAATCCCTCATTAAAACGTACTATGCACAAATATCATCCTGTTCAGAGAAATTTGCAGAGGTACTAGTCTCTCAGTAAACTCTTATATGCACAGCCTTCACCCTGTACAGAGGTCTCAGCAAAGAGGCCAGTTCCTCATCACACCCTACTTTGCATAGCCTTCACCCTACTGAAAGGTGTTTGCAGAGGGGCCAGTCCTCTAACCAAATCCTTGTACAAGCAGCCTTCACTTTGTATAGAGGTCTTGGTAGAGAAGCAAGCCCTCTTCAAATCTTACTATGTACAACTTTAACCCTGTTCAAAGATCTTTGCAGGGGGGTAAGTCTCTCCCTAAACACTTCTTGTACATCCTTCGCCTTGTACAGAGCTCTCAGCAGAGAGGCCAGGATCTCATCACACACTTCACCCTGTTCAAAGGTTTTGGCAGAGGGGTCAGTTCCTTATCAAATCCTACTATGCATTGCTTTCACTCTATGCAAAGGTATTACTGGAAAGGGCACACCCTCATCAAATCCTACTGTGCCCAGCCTTCACCCTGTTGAAATGTATTTGCAAAGATGTTATTCCTTAACTAACACCTTCTACATCGCAGAGGCCACTGTCTCACTGTAAACCCTTTTACAGACAATCTTCAACGTTTATTGAGATTTTAAGAGAGAGGCCACAGTCTTACTACCGATATCACATTTTACAGATCTGTTTAACAGAGATGCCAGTCTCTCAATAAAATACGGAGTCGTCAGCGTGCACAGAGGTCTTAAAAGATTGGCTAGTCCCTCAACAAACACTACTATACACAGCTTTCCTCCTGTTCAAATAATTGTGAAGAGGGTCCAGTGTCTTACTAAACCCTTCTACACATAGCCTTCACCCTGTATGAAGGACTCAGCAGAGAGGCCAGTCGTTCACCAAACTCTACTGTGCATAGTGCTCGCTCAGTACAGAGGTCTTTGTGGAGAGGTCAGTCCCTCAACAAACACCACCATGCACAGATTTCAAACTGTACAGAGGTCTCTTGCACAGAGGCCAGTCCTTCACCAACCTCTACTACACACAGCTTTCACAATGTACAGAGGTCTTAGCAGAGAGGCCAGTTCCTTATTAAACTCTACTACTTACAGCTTTTACGCTGTACATAAGTGTAAGCAAAATGGTCATTCCCTCAAAAATACAGGCAATGCACAGCCTTCACCTTGTACAGAGGTCTCAGCAGAGAGTCTAGTCCCTCAATACATTCTATTATGCACAACCTTCACCTTAGTAAGAATTTTATAAAACATTTGTGAATAGTATTATCTCACAAACAGTTTAAAATGAACAGAATTTAGATTACATTAGTAAATTTCTTTGTATAGTTATGATGGAACATCAAGGCTTCAACTTACCACCATGTCAAACAGTGGAAAAGAAGATTTAAATTCAGTTTAACATATAGCTGGTTTAGAAAAGATTTCAACCCTCTGTAAAAATTGTACACTTATTTTACGACAGAATATGATCAGGGCGGAGGGCTTAGTCAATGGAGTAATAGGGAATGTGGCAGACGTCATCACATTTGTCAATAAAACTGAGTTGGAGCATGTTTTGATCAGATTTGACCACACTGAAGAGGCAAAATAAATAAGCAGGTGTGGTGCTCGGTTCCTGTTAGTAAGAGACATTTATGTGCATAGAGAACAGTTTCCTCTGTGTCTGGCCTATGCTGTCACCATTCAAAATCACAAGGTTTAATTCTGGATACGGCTAAGATAAATATAGGCCACACAGTTTTTAAACAAACTAAGGGGCATATTATCAAGAAACGGCGTTAAAATGATTGCCGCTTTAGCGGCAGAAAACTGCAGCTAAAGCGGCGATAATGGGCTTGATAATATGCCCTTGAGAATTCCCATAGAAGCCCATGTTCTGCTGTCAACATGGGCTTCTATTGGAATTCTCTGCGGCATATTATCAAGACCATTATCGCCGCTTTAGCTGCAGTTTTCTGCCACTAAAGCGGCGATAATTTTAATGCCGTGCTTGATAATATGCCCCATGTCTTATGTTACATTATAATGTTTTACATCACTTTCAGGTTTGCACCTTCTAGAGTTTGATGAGAGCAATGTAAATGCTGACAGCTCATGTGTTACAGAATACAATCGATTGAGAGGTGTCTATGCTCCTCATCTAGATCTATACCCATATAATAGAAAAATGTGCAAGCTGTAGGATAACGTTTCTGATGGCAGGAAAGGCACAAAAGTTAGCAAAGCAATGCAGGAGTTTCAGAACAAAAATGTAAAACTCAGGAAATGCAGGACATGGTAGGTTTTCAATTGTCAAACTCTTTGGAGTTAACTGTTACTGTAATGTTCTTCGTTTACCTCCTCTAATTGACAAAACTGAACAAAATATAGAGAAACAGTTGTGCAGTGTGCTGTCAACTCTGCTGAGCTCAGTACAAGCTCAGATGCATTTATGTCATTCATCCACAACTGTTGACCTCTGTACTGGTCTGACACAATCTACTTTGTATTTCCCAGAGGATGCCAAGGAATTTCTCATGATTTTGTTAGGTATAATATAGATATAGAAAATGAGACTATTCCGATCAATGACGTGTCTGGAATCAGCTATTCCTGGGAACATGAGTGTGGAAATTGTCATCATTCATCAAGAAGTGACATTGATTTGGAGTGATTTGTGTATGTAACCATACCAGATTATAAAACAGTGTGATTTGATAAATTATTGACCAAAACTTTGCAAAATATTTCATTCCAGACTGCAGAGTGGCATTAGTACCTGCTTTATTTGTTAAGGAGAAAAGCGAACCCTCCCAGAGCACAGTGGGACTTACTCACCAAAGAAAACCGCTACTGGCGCTCGCAGCCTCCCCGTATCCCAGGAGGGACTGACCGCCTGAGTTCCGCGTCAACAGCTTGCAGCACCCGCTTCGCGGGTGCCGCTGCGCGGCGCTCAGGTGTGGGGTCGAGGCAGCAGGTGTAAACTTAGCATCCAGCACCCGGGAGGAAGAAACCATCGTGCAAGGCAATTGGGGGCGAGTGAAGCAGGGACCACAGAGACCAGGAGCCCCTGCGCCGCACAGGTGTGTACGGCCGCACCCCCAGCAAGCCACGCCCCCGGCCGCAACACCCCCTACAAACAAAGCGCGGTAACGCTTAGCGGGACGCGAGCGGGACGCCGAGCGAAGCCCGGGCACAGGGCGGGCCCTCTGTGGCCCTCAGGGGCCAGAAGAGGCTGGGCTGGGCCAGCCCCCTAAAATTACCCCCCTACTAATAATACACTGCTAATAGTTCCTCGCCAGCCAGTCGGATCACTGGCCATTCCCTTGACACAACGTATATCTGCCCGTTACCATCCAATATAGCACTCCTCGTAATGAGGAAACCTACCAAGAAAACAAGGATGCCTACCCTAAGATCGAGCTCAAAAACCAAATCGGTTCATTCATCCCCACTACCGACTTTTACTGCTATTGACAAGATGCTCAAACGGACTATAGGGGCGGTTTCCGATGCCATAGCCAACACCGAGAGAAGAATGTCCTTACCACCGGTAACTATCATTCAAGACACCCAGGATTCATTGATTAACCTGTCAGAAGCTTCCAAAGACTTGGCAGAGGAGATGGATACTAGCCGGCCCATTACCCCACCATCTTTTGTTGACCTTCCTTGCGCCCAGCCACCCGCCGAAATCAGTAGGGCTAGACATGGAGCACAAACAAGCACTCAAATAAATACTCATGATAACGACATATCCTCCGCGGAAACAATGCCGAATAAGGAAGTCCACAAACAAGGGAGGAAAAAAGGTCATGTCAAACCCAGTAACCACAATTTGATCACGCCCATAAACCCATCCACACCGGGAATACCATGCTGGATAACCAACATGGTGGCGGATCTTAAATTAGACCTGGAGCACTCTATCTCGGTGCTGCTAAAACCCCTCATATCAAAAATTGATAGACTGACCTCACTGGTCAATAATAAGGGGATCAGCCCGAAAACCTATCCTGTGCAGGAACGGGATTTGACAAACCGAAAGGACCCTACATTAAGTAGCCCACCAAGAGATAAGGCCTCTCTAGTAATCAATGGGGGGGACAAACTAAATAACACCAGTGTCCCGCAGAAAGGAGCCCAGGAAAAACAAAAGGTTGTCTTTACCCCGCAAGCAGGCAAAAATAAAAATCAAATACCCATGGGCAATAATAAACCTCCATCCGCATCTTTACAAACGATGGAAAAAAATATGGCCCTAACCCACAAGGCGGTTCCTAAGTCTCCACGGCGTGCCATCGCGACAACCTCTGACGATAAGAACACTCCAACATGCTTCAAGACAATCAATCTTCCGCCTGAGGCTCTGCCCCTCGTAGTCGTCCTAACAGGAATTCCCCCTTTAAAGGAGGGCCAACGGGAATCACAGATTGAACTAAAAAATAAATGCATACAGTGGCTGCAAACACATCGACCCTTGCCCCCTAACATCCACGGGGAAATCCTTGCAGTGAGAAGGGGTGAGTGGATTGGCAAAGGTATTAAGACCATCGCAGGGGATATCATCACAGTCAACTTTAGAGACAGGGCGGCCGTGAATTTCATCTGTAACGCCCCCCCGAGTCACATTCGATCACAAATCCACCCGGTTCGCCTATCCTACTTTTACCCCTTCGCACCCCAAAGGCCCAGGCCGAACATTGGCCCTGACAGAATATCGCATTTGGGTTCTCAATCCGGCCTATTGCAATGGCAAAGGCCAAATTCTGTATTCCCAATTCATGATTCCCCCATTACACAGTACGCTCACTGGAACAGGTTCAGTACACTTGAAGGGGTGGACTGACTGAGACTGGACCGCTCATCTTCAAAAATTAAACATAGGAAGGAGCCAACTCTACCATCTACAGGGATAAAAGAGGGAGGCGACCAGGGCCAAATTGACGTTCCGGATCCTGTGCAAACCATAGGAGGCAGCAACACACCATCGAATACTAACCGGGGTAGAGGGGAGTGGATAAATCCCTCATAAGACAATTCCCATCTCACCCACAGAAGAATCGCTACCCCCTACAGGCCGCAACTAAGCCGGGTTGTTGCACCCGCAACGGATAGTCAATCAAAGCTTCTGCTAGGCAAGGGAAAAAGAACACCCAAGGTCACGATTCATGACAACCTACTAATAGCCACCTGGAATATTGCAGGGCTAGCGGCCAAGTTCGCATCTCAGGACTGGCGCAGCTATATAAGTAAATTTCACATTTTGTGCCTGCAAGAGACCTGGGCCACTGAACCGCACGCTTACAGCCTGGAAGGCTACAAAAGCTTTTTTGTCCCTGCAAAAAAAGCCATCTCGGGGAGAGCAAGTGGGGGGCTCGCGGTCTATGTCAATTTAGACATCAAGGGCACCTGGTCCAACACCAAATGGGTCACAACCAACCTCCAAGTATTAAGGTTCACCTCACCAAGTCTAACATTTCTGCTTATGAACTGGTACAATGCACCGGCTATAACGGAGAAGGGAATAGCCATAAATGAATTAGAAAACTGTTTGAGCTCTTTAACTATGACACCAAACATCACGGATATAATACTAATGGGAGATTTTAATTGTCACCTTTGTGAGAAACTAATGCCATTCAACAACGACTGGTCTAGATGCACGATTATGAAAGGCCCTCACTTCACCCATTCAACTGAGGGCTGGGGTTTAGAAAGACTTATGAAAAGGTACAACCTAATCCAAATCCTAGATCTCGCCACACTCAACGAGAAAGGAGAATTAACTCCAACATTTAAAGGAAGAGGTTGTCACTCTTACATTGACTTTGCACTAGTCTCTCCCAATCTAAAAAGAAGCATCAGTACAATCATCATAGAGGCCAGTAGTTTTAGTGACCACAATCCGGTAATCATTAAAATGGAGGGTTTCGTTTTCCCATCCCAAAAGAAACCTGCCATTACGGAAAGAGTAGTCGACCAGGGCAGAAGAATTAAATGGGCCAAAATTGATGCGGACAGTTTTCACAAAAAACTATTACTCGAAGCCCCAGCAGCAATTGATAAATGTCTCGACCTCTGTGTAACCGGAGCTGAGGTGGTGAAGGCATTTGAAGAAATCGCACAGGTTGTAAATAACTCCTTATACACCCCAGGAGCTAAAAACAAAATGCCCCTAAACCCCCGTTGGTTCGATTCAAATTGTACAAAGGCGCTGAAAAACCTGAAGGACAGCCTTCATGCCCAACCAAGGGACAAAATGAAGGTGGCACGGAACAGAGCTGAATATAAAAAAGCTCTGAAGGCTCGCAAGCAAAGCATACAAAATCAGGCCTGGGAAGACTTAAGGGACGCCGCAGAAAGAAAAGATTCTATCGCCTTTTGGAAAGTGATTAATGCCCCCCCCTTCCAGGACCAAGGGGCTCCCAAAATCATGAATACCATTCTGCCGGAACAATGGCAGAAATACTTCCAGGGCTTATATAACCATTCAAACAAGGAACCCCAGGAGGAGTTAGCGGAGGCCCACCGGCCTGTAAAGCTAAAGTTCACCTTGAAGGAGGTCGAATTAGGAATCACCGGGCTCAGCAAAAACAAAGCCGCGGGCCCGGACGGAATTCCACCAGATCTATTCCTAAGTAGACCCGAACTATGGGCTCCGTTACTTATGAGGGTGTTAAATGAGGCAGGGGAGGCAGGCCTCCCCCAGTCCTGGTCAACGGCGACCATAGTCCCCATTTACAAAAAAGGCAACCGTGATGACCCCCAATGCTATCGACCTATTTCCCTCATTGATGTGTCAGCTAAGGTCCTGGGGCGAGTCATCCTATCGAGATTGCAAGATTGGGCAGAGGAGCAACAAATCCTCTCAGAAATTCAATACGGCTTCAGGAAAGGCAGATCTACCACCGATCAATGCCTAAATCTATACCTCCTGATTGCAAAATATACCATCGCCGGGAGGGGGTCAATACACATGGGGTTTATGGACCTTTCTGCGGCCTTTGACCGCGTAAACAGGAGAAAGCTCTGGGCCATGCTAAAGGAGCTAGGTGTGGACCAATCCCTAGTCGACACTCTACAAAACCTACATCGGAACACCTCTGCAAGTGTAAGGTACAGTCAGGAAGGCAGTAAGACCGATCCCTTCACCTGTAATAGTGGAGTCAGACAGGGATGCATCCTTGCGCCCTTCCTTTTCTCTATTTATATCAACACTCTGGAAAAGGACCTCCTCAAGCTCAAAGTTGACTCACCCCAAATTGGTCATCGAGCAGTGCCCGTACTACTCTACGCCGATGACGCGGTCCTGCTCTCTAGAACACCATTGGGACTGCAAAAATTAATTGACGGGTTTGTCAAATTTATGGAGAAACTGGACCTGGCAACAAATCTAGAAAAGTCCTACATCATGTCATCGGGGAAATCCACAAAAGGAACTTTTACCTACAACATCGGGTCACACAAAATAGATCAGGTCAAGTCTTTTATGTACTTGGGGGTGCTATTTGATCACGCCTTATCGTTCAAACCCCTGATTGAGAAGCACTCTACCAAACTGGCAAGTGCAGTTGGGGCAATCATGGGGTATGGGCAAAGATTAGGGAAATGGTCCCCCGAACAAATTATGACCTTATACAGATCCATTTGTTGTGCGAAAGTAAGCTACGGGGCAGAAGTGTGGGGCTTTCTGGGCAAAAAAGTACAGCCGCTCCAGACTGAAGAAAATAAATTCTTACGAAGAATATTAAAAGTCCCACAGAGCGTTTCGGCCCACATCATACATGAAGAGGTAGGAGAACCATTTTTAGAGGATAAAATCAAATCCAAACCCCTCCTGGCATGGGTGAAAGTATGGACCAACCCTGAGGCGGCCCTTACGAGACAGATTATCGAGGACTGCCTCAAAAGAGACAAAGGACACGAAATCCCCTGGCTGAAATTTGTTAAGAAGTCGTTAACAGAGATTGGCTGCCCACAATACTTTTTAGCCCCACACTCCCTGCTCCGGGAGAGTAAGACCCTGGTTAAAAAACTTTTTCTTACACATCTGAAAATGTCAAGGGCTGAAAAGGAGAAGCACAAAGCCACTAATCATTTGTACAACGACCTCACTGCGAAGCAAGGGATGGAACCCTATCTGAGGGTCATGTACAATGCGCAGGATCGCTACCTCATGACCCGCTTCAGATTTAACATGTTACACCATATCCTTGCAGTGCCATCTGGGTTCACCCACACAATAGAGGAGAAGGGTACCTGCGGCTGCGATCTTAGATCTCCGCAGGATACCCTTCATTTTGTTTTACTGTGTCCTTTTTATACAATGCCAAGACGCAAGTTCCTGGTGGGAATCCTGAAAGAGCTAAAATTCAAACATGCAAAATTGGCTCTGAGATTCTTACAGGAAGCGGAGGACGCTTACACCCTGTTTTGCACGATAAACTTTATTCGAATTGCAACCAGACTGAGGAATACCAGAGATATTGGACCCCAAACGTGATCTGAACATTCAAAATTTTATAAATCCCCTGGCCCTCTACTTGAGTACAGAAATTTTAAATATTTATATTTTTGTTCTTTTAACTTGATTATCATTTGCTGTGTTTTTTAATTTGCGCATATTTATATTGTATTTGTGCTTTTATGGTGTCTTTTTAAGAACCGAATAAAGATTATAAATTGAAATTGAATTGTTAAGGAGAGTAGAAAGTATGTAATTCTGATGCTACAGAGCTGTAGCAAATTATAGGGGTGGGCCGTCGTTACCCCGCATAACATGGGCTAAAGCATATGCAAATGAAAGGGGGTTGTTATGTGGGAATAAATATGTAGAACGTAGTTTGTCCAATGATTACACTAATTAATCACCAGCAATCTCCGCACGATTTTTACAAATTTATTGTAGACAATTCAATTAATCTTAAAATGGTTCACTCCTGCAGTGAATACCTCTGTTCTCCAGTGTTGTCAAAAGATTTAAACATACAACGTTTTACACATACATAAAAAAAATCAAATAAACAGAATATGTATAAGGCACAATTAACACAGAATATTTACACATACATAAAACACCTATCATAAGTCTTCAACACCTAATGTACTGACTAGGAAGTTCTTTTCTCAATCTTCCTATTGTTTTATCAATTATGGCTGTGTTTTTAACACAGTCTAAATTCGAGATAGTCTGTGGGTGATACACACATGAGAAAACGTTTTCTCCTCTATATTTTTAGATGTGTAACCAAATGTCTTTAAACAGGTTGAATCAAGGTTATAGAGACTCCCCCAACAGAAGTGGTGACGCGTTTCGGCCTGGAGATTTCAGGCCTCTTCAGGAGAGAAGAAAGAAGAAGTGCCTACATAGAGGTATATAAATACATATGTACATATTCAGCCAAGTGCATCCAACAGAAAACAATGGTGCACGGGCGGAATGTGACCAGGTCAGTGTGCTTAACAAAAACTGGCCAACCAGATTCATACATAGTGACATAATAAAACTTCATCTGTTGTTCTCCTTTAGTCACATGCACTGTGAGGATGGTAATGGATCATGCTGCCCTGTGTTGTTTGAACCCTTATGTATCTATACAACGGCCATAGGTTGTACTCGGTCATGCATGGGGGCTTCGAAACATGCAGCAAAGGTGGGTGTCTTGAGCCGCCTCTGGGGGCTGAAGAAGCCCAAGTCATGTGACAAAATGCCAGAGGTTAGTGCAGATCCAGACAGGCACGGGAGTGAAACCAAACAATGAGACTAACCGATAGTCCCAATGGGAGGACATGATCCTCTAAGGGAGGCAAGAGTCCTGTAAAGTTCAAATGTCAGGAGTGCCGTGGAAATGCAGCAAATTCCTGGGGGCGCTTTAGTGAAGCACCCACAAAGGAATGTCCGGGCCCAATGTAAAAAGAAGGATAAAGTATCAAACAGTAGGCAAGGTCCTGGGGGTCGACTCATCTGCAGCCTGTGGTCTCTCCGCTGCATATTCCCAGTTGCCCACAAAACTTGCAAGTAGATCACGTAGAAGGGGAAACAATTAAAAACAGAGGTGTAGAGCAGATGGCACTAAAATAAATACTGATATCACCAACTTTAAAGCTGCCAGATGTCAATATATAGAAAAACACACACTACTGTTGTCATCTTTTTCCATGAAGGTCGCACCATTGCTTCATGTCACTATACAGTGTACTTGAAGAACAGGTATGGATGGACTGAATGTAATGCTACTTCTCTTAAATTCAAACTGAGATTGCCGTGGAAAGTTTAAAACTCTTACTTCTTACTTCTGGAACCAAATTTGTGGAATACATAACGTTACATGTATTACATGCATTACATGTTGCTATGCACTGAGCATTTTTAAACCTGTTGGATCTATGTTGTCATGCGACCCAGCAAGAGTGACAACCCTTTTAGGGGTTAAAGTGTATTGGAGTTACCTCTCCATATTTATTCAGTGTTATTGTAAAACAAATAGTTGAAACTTAAAAATGGCATCCTTTTACCTACTTAGAAATTAATTATTGTTAAAAAGAAAATGAGTGAGATGCTGGACCTGCTCTTTACAATGTATAGTTTGATATGCACAGTTGTTATGGGGTTGTTTTCAAAATCAGAATTATTTTCCCCCATGGTGTAATGATGGTGTTCATTTTTTGGAAACATTCTGAATTCTGTTTTTACTAACTTAGGGCCTGATTTAGATCTTGGGGGACGGGTTACTCCATCACAACGGTGACGGATATCTCGTCCGTCGAAAAATAAATCCCATTGTATCCTATAGGATTTATATTTCGGCTGATGGGATATCCGTCACCGCTGTGATAGAGTAACCTGTCCGCCAAGAACTAAATCGGCCCTTAATGTTTTGTGTTCTACTACAGAAAGGAGCAAGGCTGCATAATATAAAATTGAAAATATTAAACACATGTTTTGTAATGTAAAGATTTTGAATGTAATGATAATAAACTGACATTTAAAATTAATTTAAATCAGATAGGGTACTATTGAGATCCAAAGAGACTCCCCTTTCCTTTCTTCTGCGGCTCCCAGTATCACTGTAGTTTAAGCAGGAAAGAGAGGAGAATTATGCTCAGTTTTTGTCCCTCCCTTGTTCAGCTGAATGTTGAAAAGCAGCCCAAGGCAGAACCAAGGGCTGATTTCAAACTCCTTTCACAGATATTGATGTATATGTTGAATACATAACAGTTGTGGCCCTCTGCACAGGTATTAGTGTTGGACATGCAAATGGAACACAGGCTTTTGAGTTTCAACAAGTTACTACTGACTTGCACGCTGGAAGGCCTTCGTGTTATTTAATTAGAACATTCCATCCTTATTTGGTAGAAATGTTCTGATACCCTAACAGGCTGCAGTAGCCCCCTATTCTTCTCATTATTTTTTTTGTAATTCTTTTTATTGAACAAGCTTAATAGACAATACAATAACATTTGCCAAAGAATGCACATTGGAGTTCTGGTTACATAGTGTAGGATAGCAAGGACCGGGTTGTACGGAAACCATCCTGTAATTGTGGAAAAATCATCGTCAAAGGGACCCCTCTCTCTGATCAGCTGAATAGAGTTTGCCGGTTACGTTGTTTTCATTTAAATTAAACTCACCCCGGCACTTGCGCTGTCACGCGCTACTCTCTTTTTCGTGCCGATCATCGTTCTGATGCTGACGAGTCCTTTGATTCTGTTCTTCCTTTAGGCTGAGACACACGTAATCTCACATTGACTGCTTCGACACACGCGGGATACGTAGAACGCAGCGTACAACGTCGCGCATAGACTGCTACAGCGTCAGCAACTGGAACGCAACGCAAAGCATTACGTCAGTGCATTCATCTCCTAGCAACCAGTGTGTTTCTCTCGGAATCGACGCCGACTTGCACAGCGATATTTTTTTTTCAGATTTAACGTGGACAACAGACTTTAAGGCTGACACGCACGTCTCGTCTTCATATCCATCTGAGACGCGAACACTGGAACATTCTCTGATTTTGTCAAGTCTGCGCTAGCACGCACAGCTGACTTACCAACTGCGTGTCTTCATTCCAGTAAATGCGGGTACAGCGCTGACACGCACAGCTGATATATGTACAGCGTGTCTCTTTTTTTTTTTTCTCATCAATAGCAGCACAGCGCTGGCACGCACAGCTTACGCATTTAGTGTGTGTTTTAATTCTATTATCTGGTAGTTCAGTGCAAATGCACACAACTCATTCACTTATTCTGCACACAGCTTACGTATTTAGTGTGTACCAACTGTGTGTCTTCATTCCAGTAAATGCTGGTACAGCGCTAACACGCACAGCTGATATATGTACAGCGTGCCTCTTTTCTCATCAATAACAGCACAGCGCTGGCACGCACAGCTTACGCATTTAGTGCGTGTTTTAATTCTATTATCTAGTATTTCAGTGCAGATGCACACAACTCATTCACTTATTCTGCAATCCATGGTTTAGCCTACGCTGACACGCACAGCTTACGTATTTAGTGTGTGTTTTGATTCTATTAATTAGTGGTTCAGTGCAGATACACGCAACTTTTTTATTTTTCACCTATTCTGCAACCTGTGGTTTATTCCCAACTTCTTGCACTGTTAGTGCTGTGTTTCACACGTTTACACTTTTCAGTTTTAGAACAACAAATTTGCATTTTTGTCTTTCTTTAACTTATTTTTTTTTCTCTTCTCTTTGCATTTTAATAGTCTTTACGATTACATTTGCTATACAAGCACATCTTGAGTCATGCAGAATGTTACAGCTCCTCCGTTCTTCCTGCAATCTCCAGGGGATCCACCTATCAAATGGTCTAAGTGGAAGAAAGTTTTTGAGCGGTATGCTCGTCTATGTGGCACCTCTTTCAGTGTTGAGAGGAAAACTGCTCTGCTTATGCACTGTCTTGGATCTGAGGGACAAGATGTCTTTGATCACCTCCCAGACGTTCCAAGCAGTGCTGCAGCAAACTTGAACGAATTTGAACAGTGTATGTATAAACTTGATGCACACTACTTACCTAAAGTAAGTACTATTTTGGAGCGCTACCACTTTGAGAGACGTATGCAAAAAGAGGGTGAAAGCATAGAAAATTATGTAACTGATCTTAGATGCCTAGCCTCCACTTGCAAATTTGATATCCTTATTGAAGAAAGAATAAGAGACCAATTCATGCTTGGTTGTGTGTCGGAGACGGTGCGGGATAAACTTTGGCTCAAAGATGAACCATCTCTTGATGAAGTCCTGGTAGTAGCCAAAAGGATAGAACACTCACTGGAGTGTGTGAAAGGGATCAAAAAAGATCTCAATAAAGATGTTGCTGTGGTCAACACTAGTGTACCCTCTAAGCCAAAAGACTCTCAAATGAAATCCCAAACTAAAGACAAACTGATTAGAAAGTCTCGAGCTGAGTTCAATAAGGAAAGCAAGTGTTATAGATGTAACAGCGCTGGTCACTGGGCAAATGATAAATCTTGTCCTGCTCTGAATGCTGTGTGCTCTTATTGCAGAATCAAAGCTTCAAAAAAGAATGTAAACAAAGTTTCTCATGAAAATACAACTGAGCAACATGATTTTGAATGTGGACAAATTGTAGTCCAGGTCGGAGGTGATGGGCCTTTAGATTTTATATTAGTAGAAGGCCATAAAACTAAGGTGTTGTTCAATTCAGGGGTGAAGATTACCATAGTTTCAAGTAAATTCTTTAGTGACAATTTGAGTGCGAAAGTTAAATTACTAAAACCTGACATTCGCCCCACTGCCTATGGAGGGGACCCCATTGAACTGAGAGGTTATTTTGTGGGCTTGATAGAGTATGAGGGTAGTTTCACTTCTGGGAAAATGTATGTCTCAAGGAAAGGTGATAGCATTATTAGCTGGTGGCATCAAAAAGATTTAGGTGTCATGTTGGACCCCAATAATACTCCTTCCATCATAGTTAAAGAGAGAAATACTATCAAGTCTGTTGATAACTCTCCTTTACAATCTCAACTTATGGAAGAATATCCACAAGTGTTTGGAGATAGGTTGCCTGAAGGGGTACTGCCACAAAATAAAGTTGTCCCCGGGATCTGTTCCTGTATCTAGTAAGGTGTGTAATGTCCCTTTCACGGTTAAAGAAGATATGTTCAAAGAGTTGGATAAACTCAAATCTCAGGGGATCATTGAGGAAGTGGAAGGAACATCATGGTTGGCTCCGGTAGTAGCCGCTAGGAAGGCTGATGGGTCCATGAGATTATGTGTTGATCTCAGACAGCTCAACAAGAGTGTACTTGTGGACAAGTATCCACTCCCAAACATATCAGAGCTTTTGAGCATGGTGGCTGGTACAAAGATTTTTAGTACTATCGACCTGACGTCTGCGTATCATCAGATTTTGCTTGATGAGTCCTCCAGGGATTTGACTGCTTTTGTTACGCCTTTTGGGACATTTAGATTCATAAGACTTCCATTCGGGTTGGTTTCTGCCGCTTCTGTCTTCCAACGGGTTATGGAGAAGGTCTTGGTTAATGTACCTGGTGTCTGTGTATATCAGGATGACATTTTGGTGTATGGGTCCGATGTGTCAGAACATGGTAAGAGAGTCAGACAAGTGCTAAGTAGACTTACTGCTCACAATTTGACTATCAAGCGAGAAAAATGCAAATTTGGCCTTGATAAAATTGACTACTTAGGACATACCATAAGTAGTGATAAGGTTGTTCCGAAAGCCGATCTTGTGAACACAATCAAAGATCTAACAGCTCCCACTTCCAAGGAGGAACTTATGCGTTTCCTTGGATTGGCTGAGTACTATAACAAATTTATTAAAAATTTTGCAGAGGTCACTTTTAACATGAGAAATCTCCTAAAAAAAGGGGAGAAATTTGTGTGGGATGAATTATGCGAAAAAGAATTCAGTGAGATAAAACTTAAATTACAAAATGCACCGAATCTTCGAAATTTTTATCCCACTAAATCTTCCATTATTTCCACTGATGCGAGTCTAAAAGGGCTTGGTGCAGTCTTATATCAAGGTGGCACATCCCTGACAACACCATCATGTTTATTTCGAGGAGTCTAAAAGGGGCCGAATCCAGATATTCGGTGATCGAGCGAGAAGCACTTGCAGAATACTGGGCCATTAAGAAATTAAAAAAAATTCTATGGGGGACTTCCTTTGTTCTGAGAACTGATCACAAACCCCTATGTGAGGTGTTGACTAGCAAAGGCATTGACTCCATTTCTCCAAGAATCTCAAAGTGGATTGTTGGTTTACAAGGATTTGATTTCATCGTCAAACATGTTCCTGGTTCTGACAATTTTGTTGCTGATACGCTTTCAAGGCTGGTTCCTACTGATCATTCTGATCTATCTGACACAAAGACTGATCTTTCTTTTGGTCATCCTCATGACTTTGTTTGTGAGGTAGATTACAAAGTAGTTTCTCATGAGCGTTGGCTAAATGCTTGCAAAGATGACGTAATCATTCAGGATGTTTTAAAACTTATTTGTGATGGTTGGCATCGTAAAGAACAGGGTGGTTTGTCTGTGAAGGATTGTTGGCCCGTGAGAGATCAGCCCTCCTGTTGTGAGGGTTTGTTGTTGAGGGGTCACAGACTAGTTCCACCTGTATCCTTAAGGAGAGATCTACTAGATTTAGCTCATGAAGAACATTTAGGTATCTCTAAAACCAAAGAAAGAGTACGCTCAAGTTATTGGTGGCCAGGTTTGGACACTCAGATAGAGCACTTGGTTCGAGAATGTGTCCAATGTTCCCTCAGTGAAAAAAAGCCTTAAGACTAGGACCCAACCCATGGAGAAGAGATCTCGTCCCAGTGGTCCCTGGAAAGATACAGCCCTTGATATTTTAGGACCTATTCATGGGGATGCTTCTGACACCTTTATCATTGTTGTTATGGATTTGTTTTCAAGGTGGCCAGAGATATTTTTTGTAAAAAATGTAAACACCACTACTGTTATCGACTGTTTAAAGAAACTCATCGCTAGGGAAGGCATTCCTGAAACCATGTTGAATGACAATGGTGTGCAACTCGTTTCTCTGGACATGGAATATTTTCTTAATAATTGTGGGATTACTCATAAAAAGTGTGCTTTATATCATCCTGAGTCCAATGGCACAGTCGAAAGATTCAATAGGGTGCTTAAAGAAACAGTTTCTCTGGCAAAGCAAAACGGTCTTAATTGGAAAGATGAAATATCAAAGAGTCTGTGTGTATCGTTTTGCTCCCCATACTACAATAGGGAAATCTCTTTTTCTCTTGTTTTGGGAGAGGCATCCTGATACTTTTTTAGAACCACCATGGGTGAACAAATTTCTTTCAGCCAAAGGTGGGATTTTGGATTCTACCTCATGGCAAGAGAAAGAAGATTTAAAGTGTCTAAAGAGTAAAGAGAATTATGATGTGCGACACGCTGTTAAATCCACCAAAGTTTCTGTTGGTGATCTGGTTAGGATCAAAAGACCTGGTTTTTGTGTCTCTGGTTCCAAATTTTCAAAACCCATAAGAGTTATAAAAGTTTTTGATAACGCTATAAGAACTTCTGATCACAAGGTGTGGAATTTGGGTTGTGTTGCCATATGTAACAAAAGTGATGTTTTAGGTACCTCTCAAGATGTTTTAGGAAAGAAAACTGTCCCTGAAGTTGTTATAAGGCCCGGCAGGGTTTCTCGCACTCCCTCTTATTTGAATGACTATGTTGTATGATGTGTTTTTTTCTTTGTTCATTTGTTTTTTATTTCACTTCTGTAGTATGTAAAGGAGGGCGATATGTTGTAATCACTTTCACATGTTACTTTCAGAAATGCCATCTCTGACATCTCTGTGAGATGTTGGTATTCTAGAATGTTAATCTACCATGGGCTGATGGGAAGAATGTTGTGGACAGTCTGGAGATGAGCCTGCTGACAGTTGGGTGGCTGAGCTGTTATTACCTATAACTATGAATAAACCTCACAAGAAATCCACATCTTGAATCTGCATCTTCATTCATCTCAAGAAGTAACCATTTTAACAGGCCCCCTCCCTCAATACATCCCCTAGTCGTTCTATGCCTATGTTCTTCCAGCCTGCAAACCCTTGGAGTGAGGCCACTTCTTTCAAGCCGGCACTTGACCAAAGTGGCATCCTGCTTGTTAGTTTGTTCTGCCACCCCAATGCCTGATTTGCCTCCCTCCAGCATGCCACTACTACCGCTGTGTGTGGGGTCCATCTAGGGTCATGCTTCCACGTGTATACCAGCGGCTCACAGTTGCCTGCTGGCATAGCATCCCGGGCCAACTTGTATGCTGGCTCGTCTCTGTCCGTATACACCCAATCATTGACTACTAACAATTGCGATGCCCAATAATAGAGTTTTACAACTGGTATTGCCAGGCCTCCATCATATACCCCTCTTTGTAACTTATGTAATGCTATCCTGGGTGTACCTGCATGCCATAGCAATTCTCGAATATCTTGGGCAATCTTTTTGGAAACCGTCAAGGGGACGGGATAGGGGGTGTTTTGCAGAATGTACAACAGGCGCGGTAGGGCCATCATCTTAAAAAGGGCCGCTCTGCTCGCCAGAGACAATGGCAGGGCCCGCCAATGTTGCACATCAGTATGGAGTCTCTCTAATTTGGGGGTAAGATTATTTTCCAGAAACAGCTGCTGATTTCGAACAACCTGCATTCCCAAGTATTTAAAACCCTCCTTGACTACAGGTGCCACACACCACACTGGCAATCTCAGATTTGAGCAAGTTTACAGTATACCCCGAGTAGCTTCCAAATAGGTCAAAAAGATGAAGTACTCTGGCAATCGAATGGTAAGGCCTCGCGAGATACAATAAGATGTCAATAAGATGTCGTCCGCATACAACAATATACGGTCCTCCCATCCTCCTGCTGCCTCAATGTCCCATATCATAGGGTCCCTCCTGATCCAGTGCACCTACGGCTCCAATGCCAGGGCAAATAACAAGGGGAACAAAGGGTATCCCTGCCTCGTGCCGCTCCACAGGGGGAATTGCTGTGACAACACACCATTAACTTGCACTTGGGCAATTGGATCTTGATATAGGAGCCTCAGCCACTTGCAGAAATGAGGGCCAAAGCCTAGCTTAGTTAACAGGGCAAACAAGTATGGCCATTCAATACTATCGAAGGCCATGGATGCGTTAAGCGCCATCAGCGCTGTTTGCGAACCCAAGGGGTCTCTCGTCATATGCAGTACTCTATACAACCTGCGTAGGGTGTGCCGGGTACTTCTTTGGGCATGAAGCCTGACTGATCTCTGTGGACTAAGTTGGTAATAATCGGTATCAACCTATTTGCCAGGGTTTTAGCCAAGACCTTAACCTCGAAATTAAGGAGGGAAATTGGCCTGTACGAGCTACATCAATCAGGGGGCCTTCCCTGTTTATGTATCACCACAATGGTAGCCTCCCGCTGATCAACTGGTAATTGGCCCTCTTCCTGCACCTCTTGCAACATATTATGTAATGGTGGCACTATTTCGGAAGCCGTTCCCTTGAATAGCTCATCCGGGCCCACCGCCTTCCCCACTTTTAAGGATCCCAGTGCCGTCGACAATTCCTCCTCCGTGATCTCTGCCCTTAGAGCCTCATTGGCTTCCGCCGGCTCTACCGGCAATGAGAAGTCTCTCAGAAACTCAAGGCAATCGCTTTCCGATCTCGTACTCATGGGCGAGTAGACACCTTCATAGTAAGAAGCAAACACCTCCGCTATGTCCACACTAGCTGCGCGAGGAATGCCACTGTCACCTTGGACAGATGCCACCCATGACCTCTCCCGATCCCGCTTGTCAAGCCATGCCAGCAACCTGTATGCCTTATCCCCAACATCATGAAGGCGGTGTTGTACCACCAATGCATGGGCCTGTGCTGCCCTTCGGCCGCTACTCTTAGTTTGTATTGACATAGGGCCAAAGCATGACGAAGGTCAGTGTCCCCCCACACTTCCTTCTTTTGGCCCCCTATAAATGCCTGCACTTGGCCCCTCACCACTGTCTTGTAAGCCTCCCAAATTGTTTGGTGTGAGTCTACTGTACCCGCATTCTCTTGAAAATATAATTCCGTTCCCTCCCGTAGCTTGTCCCTCAGCACTGGATCTCTCAATCTCCATGGATCAATCTTCGGAAACGCCCCTTTATTAACGTACAGCCCCTGAACATGACACAGACCGGGGAATGATCGTAACTGCCCGAGCCATATGTGTGGGTGCTAGAAATTCTCCTACATTGTCAGCCTGCATGAGTAAGTAATCTATTCTAGAAAACGAACCGTGGCGCGCCAAATATTGTGTACTGTTGCTGTTGGGGGTTATGTGCCCTCAAGATATCGACCAACCCCAGAGCGGTAAGGAAGTCAGGGAGGAACCTCTCACCTCCCAGTCTCACCAAGGTACTCGAGCAATCCAGTTCCAGATCTGAAACTGAATTGGCATCGCCCCCAACTAGTAGCGTGCCCATCGGGAGTCCTATAGGGATTTGACTGATTGCTGGAAAGAATATCTTCTGAAGCCTTGGGGGAGCATAGAATGAGCAGAAGTTTACACCTCTTCCCTTCCTCTTCCCTGCAACAGCTACACAGCAGCCAGCGTCATCTGACCAGACCCTCTCTGCAATAAACAGGCAGGCAGACGGCATCGGAGTTCCCACCCCCCTGGCGTCAGATGTATATCCTGGATGCGCCACTAACTTATAACCAAAGCGATCCAGCGCCCTGTATTTGTTTCATTTAATGTGTTTCTCCTGTATCATTATGACATCTGGGGCGTGCCTCTTAGTATGTTGTAGGACAAGAGTTCGTTTGATTTTGTTCCCTAAACCATTTACATTCAAGGTCCATGCCTTGACCTGCGAGAAACTATCTATTGTCGCAGCCATACTTTATGGAATTTATTTCACGTCCCGCACCCCCAGCCCCATCCCCCCCATCCATGCATCTGTGTTGCCTTTCTTTTGGTCTTGAGCTAAAAACATAAAAATAGAGAATAACAAAGATTAAACAATATCCCAACCCCCCCACCTGCAACTCTGCTCGGTGAGTAAAAACCCTCCCACCTCCCCAACATGCAGAGTGCCTGTTGCCCGAACTGTGTAATGGCAACAAGTAATGTGGGGTGCACACTAGTCCCCAGTCACATAGTACCTCATGTAACACTCGGATAGACAATGCCCTAGTTCTCTTAATGAGTGCACCTCTGAACATAAGTCACTAGTCCAGCATCAGTCAGATTTCCCAGTGGCTACAACTCTACAACTGCTCCCCGGAGCTCCAGCGCAGCAGCAGATTCAATTAAGCTCCCCCCCCAAAAAAGTGCTATCAAGTTTACAAATATGGTGTCCCAGAAGCAGTCACTTATCTGACCGTCGTCGCTGTGCTGGATTTTCGAGTTCCTGGCCCTCACCTCCCTGGTTTCCATCTAGCTCCCTGGGGACGTGTTGCTGGGCTCTGCCTCCTTTCCGCTCTACTGTTCTCCAGCCTTCCAACTAGTCGCTCGCCTCTTCAGGCGAGTTGAAGAAGAAGGTCTTACCCCTGCGATTATTTTCAACTTGGCTGGAAATAACATCATGTATTTAATGTTTTGATCACGCAGTGCCTTTTTCACCGCATCGAATGTTCGCTGCTGACGCTGCACCTGGAGCATAAAGTCAGGAAAGAATTGGATCGTAGCATTTTCGTATAGTAGATCCCCAAGTTGGCATACCGTTTGTGGAATCACATCTCTATCTCTATAGTTGAGCAGGTGCGCTATTATGGTAAGGGGGGATCCCGGTCGAGGCCTCGGTCCCAGGGCATGATGCGATCTTTCAATGGAGAAAATTTAGAGAGACATTTCGGCTTCAGTTTATTCAAAATCAAGCCCTCCAAAAAGAGGTCGACCGACGGTCCCACCAAACCCTCCGGCACGCCAACCACCCGGATGTTATTGCATCGGGCTCTACCTTCTTGATCATCAAGTCGGGTCAGGATGTCCACCTGGTTCTTTGTTAATTTCAGGACCTGCTCTTCTAGGCGTTTGGTCTTGGATTGTAGCCTGTCAATGCTGGATTCTGCCGAAGTTATCTTGTCCGCCATCTTGCAGAAGTCTGCGCTTAGTAGGTTGACCACCTCAGTAACCGAGTCCAACTTCGGCTCCAAAGTTCCTCGGAGTTCCATGATTGCCGTCATTATGTCTTTCAGTGAGGATTTGTGGGACTGCTCTTCCCCTTTATCTCCCGACGCTCCCCCGACGCGCTCTCTTGATGGCCCATACTGGCAGTGTACTTATCGATTTGGCTGGATTGGCCCGCTCCTGCTCCTTTCGTGTGCCCCATTCAACAGCTCTCTTATGTTATCGCCGAATCTGCGTCACCTCCAATCTTTGTATGGCCTGGATAAGTCACCTTGGTCGCGTTTACCTCTCACCAGCCGTTGGGCAGCAGGCTTTGCAGTGGTGCCCCTCAGGATACTGGAGGGCAACAAAGCACCAGTTGGGGCACCTCAGGCAGATGCAATCCTTCACCTGCGGAACCCACCACCGTCCCCCAGTGGCTAAGGCCCTATCTATAAGTAGTATTGGGTCCTGTTTCCCCTAGGTATCGCTTGCATAGCTTTCAGGCCTCACGGTATTTTCAGGGGCCCAATGGATTTGTTCCCGCAGTCCTCTAATGCTGGGCCATCTGGTAGGCAGTGCTTCGATATCGCCCCTCGCTCCCGCAGGGGTCAAAGTCTCTTTGTCGCCACCTCAATGCTGTGCTTCTAGGCCGGGCCTAATCACCTCCCCCGGGCGCGTACCTCGTACCCCTCCACTAGCGGTCGCTGCCTCTTTGTGTGTTCTCGGTGGCAGGGGGAGAGATGAGCAGGGGGGGCCTCACCCGGATTCCGGCTGTCATGACTGTGTCCAATCCGCCTGTCCCTTTCCTCCGATTTCAACGTGCCGATCACGGAGCCTCGGCGCATCTGGTGGGTCCAGCATCCTCTGCATGTCGCGTGTCCTCCAGCTGATCGTTCTGAATATCACAGGTGAGGGGGACACCTCTACAGCGCTTTATAGGCAGCTGAGCACGTCTACTCCCTTGTTATAGACCTCGGCCTTTAGCTTAAGCCTAAATAACTGGATGAGGTGTTTAAGAGGTGGCCTAAGCTACTACAGTATGGTGTGAGGCTATATTAGTACACTGGAATGTTGAAATCTCCTTTGAGTGCCAGTGGGAATTATAAATGGTATAGGCCCAGTCCTCTCAACATTACAATGTCCTAATCCACAACCTATTCTGTTCTCTGTCCCCTGCCTCTATAGAATTGGTGGATTGGAGATGGAAAAGCAAGAGGCAGAGCATGTGCAGTAGGGTGCGCAGCAAGCCATCCTACCTTCTCTCCTCTCGTTCCTCACGGTGTCATGATGGCATTTTGGCAATGGCCAGGAAGAAAGGGACTGACTATTGCCCCCTTTCACGACTCATGCTTTATGTGCTTGTGCTAGTAAATGCCAGGCACATACAGCGAGGCACTCACGCCTTGAAGGTGTGAGGGGTTGTAATGTTCTAAAAACCTTCTAGCCAACATTACAGGCTATACTGACCATTAAAGGTCCACTCGCTTGTTATAGGTCCTCACCTTCAGCTCAGATATCTAATCCTAGAACGGGCCTTTACTGGCTTTAATAGCATACTATGGCGAGCTACAAGGCTATATTAAAGTCCTGATAACTTGTTGTAAGCCATCAACTTCAGGTCCGATCTATGACACTGTAGCAGGCCTTTAATCAACTGTATATTTGTTTGCATTAATTAATAATGCAAACCGAATACAATATACTTATATACATATGATAAATTTAATATTACAATTAATTAAAAATAGTTCCATTTGTAATTATAGATTTACCTTTTATAAATATTAATAGACTGCTGTAGCAGACTATCGTGATATATTAACTTAAAGACTTATACAAGAAAAACAACATGATTTTTTTTAAATTATAATCTGAATTGGCAACTCTGAAAAGAACCATTTTGGTTTTTCTTGATTTTTCTGTAACTTTTTAAATCTATTTTTGGGTGTTTTGTGGGTTTGAACTTAAAAACTCAACAAAATTTAAAACAGGAACTCTGGAAAAAATCACTTTATCAGGGGTCATTTATGCTCTCCTGCCAGATTGTCCCGAATTGAGTTCATTGGAGTAATTAATGTTGGTGCAAGCTGGCAATACAGCACTTTATTTAGATATGCAGAGTTGTTGTCTGCATCTCTTTGCCTAACCTCTTATGATACTGGTTCACCAGGTTCAGTAGAGGTGACTGATGTTGTTGTGTCCATCTGCTTTTCCACACAAGATAAGCCTGCAGGATGCAATACACCCATATGACGCCATATGCCAGTAGTGCCATAACTATATTTTTTACTAGTACCTCTTGAGAAGTCCTTCAAGCACAATTTGCATTTTTCATGCTTAGCCAACACTTTCCTGGCTCTAGGAGCAATTCCAAATAATTGCCATGCAAGTGACTGCTTGCTGGCTTCCGCTGGCTGTGGTGTTGTGTCAGCAACCTCTGCTTCTGATTCTGATGAAGAAGCCTTTTTAACATCTTCTCAAAACAGCAGAGAAAAGTTGTAGGTTTGGAAGTGCCCAGCAGAAGATGTGAATACACCAACGTATTCCAAAATGAATCAGAGAGGGTGGGTACTTCATATAGTTTATAAATTACACTGAATTTAACCAATATGATGACTTTTATTGGTGTACCACAGCTCTGGTAGAACTCTTGTGAGTAGTTCACAGGAGGCTCGCTGGATCACATGACGTTAAATCAAGCTATTTTATGTGGCCAAATCACTCCAAGGATACTCATAAATGGTATTTTTAGCAAACCTATAGGATCAGAAGTAAATAAAGCTCAGTCTGCTTCACTCAATTGTACTTTCTAAGTCCTTTGCTCATAAGAGCCAAACCAGGAAGTTTAACACAGTCAAACTTCCTGAGGGCGCCCTCCATTGGTGATTTGGCTCTTGCGGGACACTGCAGGACCACAAAAGTTTAGAAATGGGTTTTGTTTCTCAACAAACACTCAATAGATACTAATTTGTTGATTATATTAGAAGAGCTCTTGCCTCAGTCTAACATAAAAGATACTTTTTCACTCTTAATTAAGGTTTTTGAATTCTGCTGGTCTCGTGAGCCTCTTCTGAGAGAAGTAGCAGGAACTACAGCTCTCCCAGAGTTCCCACAGAGGCTTTTTACTGTTATGTTATTAGAATTTCTAGAGCGCTCTGCTACCCTGAGGTGTCCTGGCGCTGTACGCTACCCACCTAAGTGAAAGCTGAGAAACTTGAGGCTGGGAATAGTCTAGGCAAATAACCAGGTTTTTAATCCCTTCCTGAAGGGGAGAAGTTCAGTGGAATTCCTGAGATAAAAAGGAAGATTGTTCCATGCCTTAATGGCACAGTGATAAAAACTTCCCCCACCCCAGCTTACTTTCTTAAAGCGGGGGAGGAGAACAAGTCTTGAGTGCATAGAGCGCAACGCCCTCCCCGGCACATACCACTGAATGGAGTGTCTCAGGAAATCAGGGCCCATGCAATTGAGGGCTTTAAAGACAATGTACATGGCAATAAAAATTGAATGCGGGATGTCACAGGCAGCCAATGAAGTGATCTGAGGCCCGCCCTTACTGATGAGAACCTTGGTGTCCCCGTGAGCAATCTGGCTGCCGCATTCTGCACAATCTGGAGTCTGGACAGATGTTTTTATGAATACTAATATAAAGACTATTACAATAGTCCAGCCTCGATAGAATAAGTGCAGTAACGGCTGTTTTCAGGTAGTCTTCTGGGAGGAGAAACTTGACTTTACGAAGTATTTTAAGCATAAGAAAACAGGATGAAACAACCCTGCTGACCTGAGTGTTAAAGGACAGCCTTGAATCTATTATCACTTCAAGATTTTTTGCATTTGTCACTGGGGCAGGAGTCTCTCCCATTGTAGTCGGTCACCAATCAGGTGTCCAAAGATTGGTGGTATTCCCAAAAAGTATAACCTCAGTTTTGTCTGCATTAAGCTTAAGACAATTTGAGGCCATCCAGGCAGCAATTGCTTGCATGCAGTTGTGACACATCGAGGCAGTTTCAGCTTCTGACCTTTTTTTAACTGACAACACAATTTGTGTGTCGTCAGCGTAAGAAGACAAGTCAAATCCGAATGATTTGATCAAAGTCGACAACGGGGTGACATATATGTTAAACAGTGTCGGGCTAAGCGTAGACCCCTGGGGAACTCCACACGGAAGAGAGAAGGGTTTAGAACTATCTCTACCGAGGGCCACTGTTTGTGTTCTATTGGCTAAGAACGATTTCAGGAGAGCCCAAGCCTTATCTCTGACCCCGACCGCTGATAAACGGTCCATCAATACTTTGTGATGAACTGTATCAAATGCGGCCGAGAGATCCAGCGTGATCAATATAGCAGAACCACCTTGGTCTAAAGCCTCCCTAATCTCGTCTATAGATTTTATAAGTGCCAATTCGGTGCTGTGTTCAGCACGAAATCCAAACTGCGTGGCATCTAAGGAGGAGTTAGACTGCAGAAAAAGACTAAGTTGACCATTCATGGCTCTTTCCAACATCTTACCCGGAAAAGGGAGACGAGAGATGGGCCTGTAATTGCTCGGAAGTTTAGGGTCTAAATTACGTTTTTTGAGCAATGGAAGAATGGAGGCAATTTTCCAAGGAGCTGGAAAATGACCAGACTTAAAAATGGTGTGGAACAATGGAGTGAGGGCTTTCCCAATGATGTCTGAAACCGATTTTAATACTGAAGCTGGACACAGGTCTAACGGGGAGCCTGAACGAATCTCAGAAAGAAGCTTAATAACACTAGGCTGATCTAAAGGTGTGAAATGATCAAATACAGAAGAGGGGCCAGTGGACTCTGGGCCCTCTGTTAACACTACCTCATTAGTTGCCATAGGCGTAAAGGTAAAAGAAGAAAAAATATTTTCGACCTTTTGCAGGAAGAAAGCAGCCTGTGATTCGCAAAGTTCTATATTACTTTCAATCTGAGGCTTAGCGGCAGAGGTTAGCAGATTAATGGTTTTAAATAGCTCTTTGGAGGAAGAGCCAGCTTTTCTGATTTGTTCACCGAAGAAGGTCTTTTTTTGTTTCAGTGAACAGTTTTTTATAGCTAGCCAGGCCTATCTTATAGGCCTCCCTATCGGTGTAACTATATTCGCTCCTCCATAGTCTTTCCAATTTTTTACACGCTAATTTTTGATTTTTTTAAATCTCAGAATACCAAGGGGTAGTTGGCAGTGTCCGATTAGTGATGGACTGTTTACCCGGCGCTCATTTTTTACAAGCTTGGTCTACCCAATCAGTGTATTTATCCATAGCTTCATTTACCTCAGTCACCATAGCTGGCATTGAGCTTTGTAGAAGATTGCGTAGTGCAGCGTTGTCTAGTTTTTTCCAGTACCTAGTGATTATGGTTGCTCTTGCCGGAGGTTTGAGATAGTTACGTGGGATTAGTTTAAGTTTGAATAAAACTGCATTGTGGTCAGTCCAAGTAAGGGGGATAGTTTGAAGGTAAACCAGATTAGGATTATTAGAAAAAATTCCATCCAGTGTGTGACCTTTGGAATGGGTTGGATCTAATATTAATTGCTTCATGTCTCCCCCATCAAACAATTCCTGTAATTTTATATTGTCCGCATCACAAGCGTCTTCAAGATGAAAGTTAAAATCACCCATGATTGTAAAATACTTATTGCACATTCCATCCTCTAAAAGTGATCCCAGCGCATCTAAAAATGCGCCCCTGGGACCAGGAGGGCGGTACAGAAGGACATTGTTAAAAGTACCATAATTTGATATTTGAGTACTAATTAACAGTGCTTCACAGGTTGAATTGGACGCTTTGGTAAAGGAGGGCTTAAGGGAATCATGATAAATGACTGCCAGCCCGCCGCCTCTCTTCAAAGGTCTGTCTTGAGTATAGCAGAGGAAGCCTGCAGGAGTCTCACAGGATTGTAAAAAGTAAACATGCTCAAATTTATTTGTATGGAGGTCGAAGAAATGTTATTACCTGAACCCGTTTAAAAATATTTTGGGTCACATTTTAAGAAAAAGTAGTGCAGGCCAGTAATATTTTTTTTAGTTTCCTTGCTCTCGCAAGACACCCATGTGAGTTTAAAAAATGGAAGAAAAAAAATACATTTAAACAATGCAATATTAATGAATACATTTTCATTACATTTTCTACTGTCATCTCTAAAAATAGAAAATTAATAATAATAATAATTTTAACAGTGACATTTCACCCAGTACTGTTAATGATTACTTAGTTTCCAATCTTGATATAAAAAACAAAGCTAAAGTGACGTTATAGTCAGGTATGGTAATAATTAGGTAATTTATATTTTGAAAAAAGAAATATACAAAAAAGTTTAAAGTGATGTTCTACATAAGAATGGCCAAATTACTTAACTTATATTAAAAAGAAATCTTTGAAATTCAGTAAAAAAAATAACGTGAGATTATAGTAATGTCTATTAATAACATCTCACTGTACATTAAAACAACTCAGAAATGTCATCAATGATACCGATGAACATGCCACGAATGGGGTAATGTGCAAGGTCATACGTAGTGCATGTCGGGGACCCAAGTTAAAGGTAGATCAGTTAACTATAACTTTTTTCTTTTAGTTTAATATGTTACATTATAACTGACATTTTCACCTAACGATAACGTCACTTAAACCTTTGGTTAGGTTTAGTGAATTTCTGAGGTTATATAGTAAAATGTTATCATACCTAACTATAACATCACTTTAACCTTCCAAGTGCCATCCACGGCAAGCTGAAGAATGCCTTTTAACACTTCAGGTACAGTATTACAGCTATGGATTTGTAAAATACCATCCAAACCAACCTGGAATAAATAAAATCACCCCTGACACATGTGTTTCACTCTAGTTAGAGCTCTTCAGAGAGGTACAGATTTGTCCAGTCACAAGTGAGCATCCAGTATAATTCAAGACAATACCCTTTCAGACTTAGAGCGCCACATAAATTATGTAAAAAAGGAAGCAGGGAACTACGGGTAGTTCCCAAGTTTAGGTGAAGGGTTATAGTTAAGTGAATATTTCAGTGACAACATTAATATTTTGAACTAAAAAAACATCAGAAATGTACCAGTTATTGTTACAGAGATAACTATAACTTGTGTCCCTGCTGTGAACTGCTTATGGCCTCTCATATAACATCACTCATGACATGTTCTATAACATCGTTGATTACATCACTCAAGACATTATCCAAGCTTACTTTGTACACATTGCTCTATAAACAGGTACAGCATTAGAGCTAAGAAAGTAAGTGCATAATAGCTGAGAATAATATGAAGCGTAATTTCTGCTATCATACATACAGCCCCCATAGGTAAAGCAAGCTTGTGTTATGTACAACATTGACCCTACACCATAAACTTAATGGGTAGCCGAGATCATGTTGACTGTGAACCACAGGTGAAAGTATAACCTATCCTGGACATGGTGATCAATCTATATACAGCTGTTCAGGAAAAGCCAAAGTCCTCCAGATACTAAAGCCATGTTACATAACTAATGTCCTACTACGGACAGTCTTTGCCTGTATCAAACCTAATCCTGGGCGGAGTTCGCGTAGTCGCACTACGTGGAGTTTCGCGAAGTGGTAAAAAAACTCTGCGAGCTACGTGAAATTCCGCGAGCATGAGGAGTTGCTTGTTCCGCCCTTTTGCGATGCGTTTTTCCTGTTCGGGAACATGTATTGCATGTTCGGAACGCTGTTTGCGTGCTCGGAGGGAAATATCTCGCAAACTTGCCCATGTGGTCGCCAATGGGTGCGGCCATCTTGTTTTTCACTTGTCCCTTCCGTTTGCGATGAGTATTTCCTGCTCAGGAACGCTTATTGCGTGTTCCTTCCCGTTTGTGATGCGTATTTCATGTTCGCGAATGCGTTTTGCGTGTTTGTGACGCTTTTTGCGTGCTCGGTGGGAAATATCACGCAAACTTGCCCATGCGGTCACAACGGGTGCAGCCATCTTGTTTTTAACTTTTTTGCTATGGTTCTGGGCCTGCTTTTCTATCCTTCCGCTATCTTTTCAATCCTTTGTTTCTGGAAACTTTTTTAAAATCTTTTTTATCTATTATCTATCTCTCTATTTTCCTGATTCTATATTTTGAGTCTTTTTGTACTTTTTGTGTGTTTTTCACTACTTTTTCACTCTTTTTCTATCACTTGCCTTTTTCATTTCTTTTATTTACTTTTTTAATTTCTACCTTTTCTTTTCCGCCCCCCGAGTACCAGAACCATGGCAAAGGGCAAGGCGCGTAGCCACAACCAGAGCCGTGACCAAAAGAGGTGCAGGCACATGCCTTATTTGGAGAGGCAGAGGTGGCCGCACTTGTTTGTTTTGTGCAGTGCCACCTCCCCTTAACCCTGGCAGCAGGCGGCAGGCCTGGGTCCAGGTACCGGCTCCGGGAGCGTCACCAGCGGGGGGAAGTGTGCTCCGGGCAGTGTTTTGCTGCTCTCGGGTCCGGCGCACCTCTAACCAGCTTATGCACCTGTGGTCTGATATCCTGGATCGGGAGCAGGACCTGCTAGACCTGCTAGGAGTTGAGGTCCCAGGGCTTGGTGAATAGCTAGTTAATATTACTACTTTGTGTTCTTCAGCTCTGTGTTATGTATTGCGAATATAATTTTTTTCCAAATAGCAAGAATGCTGCTGCTTACATTGGAGGTAAATTACATTTAAAAATCTTCTGTGATTGTTCTGCCACAGCTGCTCGGTCTACTAATCTTACTTGTTTGCAGCTTTGCGCTCGCTTGGGCTAATTATGTAAGAGTTTACTTTAGAGAACTTAAGTTAGGTAATGCTAGAGAGACTCTAGTCCTTCCTTTGTCCTCCTGTTACTAAGAGATAGTGGTGGATTGATAGGTTTAGTTACTTATTAGTAGGTAATTTTTTAGCAGTCTGCGTGACGTATCCTCTGTTAAGTCAAGTTCTGCTGAGTGCTGTTTGCCCCAGTCCTTAGTAGAACATTTTGTAGTTTGTTTAGTGAGTGGTAATAGGCTTAGCACTAGCAGAACATCAGCAGCAATCAACCAACAATTTGGTGTAAGCAAAAATGTATGCATGTGTCCTCCATCTATGCATTTTTGAGGACTAAAATAAATGGAAATGCAGACTTAGTGAACAATTGGCCCATCTGTAATAGGTGGGTTAGGTCAGGTGGTACTTAGCCTTAGTTAGTATTCTGGAATCAGAATGAAACATTGGATTAGTGTTCATAAATAATAACTAGACAGTGCGCGAATCCCGCGATACTACTAGTCAACAAGATTAGATAGGTCAATTTTATTGCAATTGTTGTTTCCATAAATGATTTTTTAGCATTTTTAAAAAATATTTTATTTGTTTCACACCAATCATCAATGTTTGTCTCTTTCTTTCTTATATCTTTCATGATCAGCATCCAGGGGCAAGAAGACTGGGTCGTTGGAGTCGGCAGGCGCAGCTGCACAAGATGCTGGCCAGGACCTCTCCTCTTACGAGGGCTCTGCTGCTGGCCCCAGTATGTCCTCCTGTTGTTAATATTAATAATTATGCTTCCCTAACTTTTACTGCACCTTATATTTTCCGAACTATTATTTCCGTTTCCTAATTCTATTTTTTACCAATTCTTCTTTGATCTAGACTATCTGTTTCTAAATTCTTGATATCCCTGCCTCTAACTGCCTCTGCTATGTTTCTCTGTACTACTACTATTAGTCTGTCTGTAGCTAAGCTTGCCCAGTTGGCCACTCTCTATTTGAAAGGTTTTAAAACTCAGATTCATCAAAAGGTCTAGACACTGAGTCCAGTCCTTTGGGTTGTCTTCTTCTAGTCTTCTTCATCTTGAGGCTTTTTGACAATTCCCACCACCAAAATGCCCAACCAGATATTTTACTATTTTCGATAGGATAGGACATACTACTACTAGTCTACTCTACTCTAGTACCCGATTTGTACTAGTGATGTATGTTGTATATGTATGTATTAACTTTTTTTTCAATCTTGCTAGAGAAAAAGAATACATTGGGGGAGGTGTATATGGCATCGAAAAAATGTGTAATGTTTTTTCTAGGCGTACCGACCACCAATGCCGGGGCCAGCGGCGAAGGTGATGCAGCCAGTAAGGACGAAGCTGAAGATGAGGCAGCTGCAGGGGGTGAGCCAGCAGCAGTGGTGGTTGTGAACAACGGTTGAAGAAGACACCCTTTACTTAGCATTAGCATTAGCATTAACATTAGCATTAGCATTAGCGGCAGGAGTTAATGGCCTCCTCTATCTGACTTCAACTCAGCGGTGAAAGTTTTATGGCGAAGACTAAGAGTCAGATCAGATGACCTTGATGAATGGGTTGAACAAAAAGGGAAAGAAGGGTGGAAGGAGGAAGGACAGGCAAGATGAAATATTTATGTCTGGCAGAGAAGGATACGCGGGATGCATGCATAGATGGCTGATAGGAAGGAATCAGATGCATGGGTGGTTGTAGGATGGGTGGAAGGTGAAAGAAAAGATGCCTGCCTGAGTGGGTGAAACTGTATGGGTGGGTAGCAAGAATCCTCCGGGGTGTTTCATGGGTCAAACTTAAAGCCAAGGCAAGCAAGGAAGGAAGGACGCATGGGTGGTGGTTTACAAAAAAGAATACATGTTTGTTGTTGGTGAAACAAACTAAGCTTTGTTGAGAGATTAAGGAGAATGATAGACATTTTTACTCTGAATGGATAGATTCCTGGATGGTATTCATCTTAGATAGCATAGGTAGAGACTGTCACTGGATGAAGAGTCTTAGTTTGAAGAGAATGTAAAAAAAAACGCACCAGAGTAGCATGCCAACGAGAATAGAACAAAGTTGTATTTTCAGAATACACCCTTGACCAACAGTAGTTTGCAAGCACAGCATATATATTGTGTATGTATGTTGTTATCAAGCACCTCCCTCCGACTCCGAGGCCCACTCCCTACCTATGTTAATTCATTTTCGACTGTGTCAGCCTGCCATGGGTGGCCTATCGGCTGCATGTTTATTGTTTACACAATCAATCAAAACAAAGTACCTCATGTCGTCCCATATATATCAAAAAATCAGTAGTAGAGTGGATCACTGGTCCTGGGAAACCAGGGTATTGCATGGTTAGTACTTTGTACTGTTTAAGAAACCCTCATTCACGTTTGGTTAAGGATCGAAATTAGCGGTATATCTTGATTCTCCGCTGGATTTGGTATTAACGTGATCGCCTAATCATTGGGTTAATCCAATGCTTCCTCCACCCGGAGGCTTTTACCACTGGTAATCACAGTAGTGATCGTGAATAAAAAAGGTGAAGTGATTGTGGTGAAGAAAAAAGTTGTTTAAAAGATCTCGTAAAGCCAGTAGATTTCTTTATTAGTACTGGATTCGGGATAGGTAAAAAAGTTTTCTGGTTGTGCACGTATCCGACTTATTATGGTCAAGTGCACTTTTTAAAAAAATTGTGTCCAAAAAAGGTCGACATGTTTCAGCCCTCGTCAGCACCTAGGGGTCAAGTGGGCTTTCTTCAGGACCTGGTGCAAAACAGAGTGGCCTTAACTACAGGCACCCTTGTGGATGTGCAGGAAAATTATTTCCTTCTTAGTTGCACATTCAATCTAAAAGGTCCGTGAGGGGGGGGAAAGAAAGAAAGAAGGAAAACATTGTGAGTCCATTCAATATATATGCAATCATAAAATGGCAAAACTTTTTGTGAGTGAGACCCCCTAGGTGGGGAAACACTTGGTATGGCAAAGTTCGTCCCTCCTTTACATGCAAGAAACAGACCCTATTCACAATCCATTTTGTCATATTCCCAGAGGGGTGATAAACCAAATCTCCAGGCATTTCCTCATTACCAACATAAGAAGTGCGTGCTCTGTACTCCCTTGTGAGCTATTCAGGTTAAGGGGTCGAGAGAAATAACACTTCCAAATGTTCATCGAGGGTGACTGGGATCTTGGTCATCACGTGGGACCACATTGTAAATCAGAATGAGGCTGAGCTCTTTTGAAAGCTTGTAAATAGATACATTTCTGGACAATAAAGTTTTTTCAGACAGACTAAGCTAAGCGACTTTCGTTTGTGTTACTTCCGTGGGACCACATTGTAAATCAGAATGAGGCTGAGTTCTTTTGAAAGCTTGTAAATAAATACATTTCAGGACAATAAAGTTTTTCAGACAGACTAAGCTAAGCGACTTTCGTTTGTGTTACTTGTTTGGTTAAGTTTATCGGGCTATCAGAGATAAGAACCTTGAATATGAAAAAATACAATGCGTTATTACATTCTTTTCAGTGGCTTCTGAGTCGCGTAAAGCGAGTAAAATATAAGCACAGATCATTTGGATCAGATATTATCTGCCTTTTTGTAGTAGTCAGGGCAGGGTGAAAGTAAAATTGAGCAGTTGACCTTGATGTAACAGAGTATGGCCAGTTCCACCCGTAATAGAAAAATACGATGATTGTGTAGTCAGCTTCCCCACCTGCAGACAGTAGTAAATAAAACTAAAGTGAGTCTGCGTCATGAGCAAATTTGTCTCGGGTGCAAGCTGACTGAGCTGGCATGCCAGCTACAACAAGGTTACGTAATTTCACTAAACAAGAGAGAAAAAGAAGACTGGTGTACTGTGTACTGGAGTCTATAGTGCTAGTATAATGTCTGAAACTCCCACAAATGTTAGAGACCGAGGAAGTGGGAGGATAGATACATACCACAAATGTTATGTATTGTGCTTGCTAGTGCTACTGTGCCACTATGTGTAGAATTAATTTGTCTTACTGTTTTGCAAAGAGTATATTGTTAAAATAGTCATTTATTTCTTCTTTATATAGCTACTCTTTCCAAAGGAAAATGTAAACCAGACAGGAAGGAGTAGGCAGCCATGGCCTGGTGCCGGAAGCTGGAGGCCATACAAACCGAATACCGGTGGCTGGTGGTTCTGGCGAAGGAGGAGGAGGAGGAGACAGCAGCAGCTGCAGCCTCCTCCAATGCCCCGGGCCCCAGCCGGGCCCAGTACCCTCCAGTGGTACGGCACCATGATCCGGCAGCCACCCATCGCCGCACTACATCCAACACTGCTGCCCCCTCCGTGGATGCAATTGTAGGGCATTCAAGCGCTGCATGCTCCTCCAAATGGCACGCCTATAGGAGCACCTAGAAGAGCGGGTAAATGTCCTGGTGGACAAGCAACTCAGAGCCCACCAAGACCCTGTAGGATTGCCCCTTTTTTATTCCTTTTTATGGTGGGTGGGAATTGGGCGTTGGTGTTTTATTATTCACCGGACATTGCTTGGACTTTTTCTTGTTGGACATTGGTTGGGGTTAATGAGAGGGGTGGGTCAGGTGTTGTGGGATTTTTTACATAGTTTATTTTTGTTAGGGGATTAAATTATATTTATACTTAAACTTTACATACGATTTTAATGTTTTGTGGAGGGTTTACTGTTTTACATCACACGGTTTCCTTGCTGCTGCAGGGCCGCAGCCAGTGTTTGATTTAAATAATCTGCCGATTTTGTAACACACAATTAGATAGATGCGGTACCCCTCACTGAGTGACTTGTCCTACTAGTACTGTCAGTCTCTCCTCCTAGTCTATGCATACTGCAACAGGAGGACTGTGAATTAACTATTTAATTTCCATTATTAATTATACCTCCCACAAACTTCTTCCCTTACCTGTGATTGATGTTTAACTTAGGCACAGCGATGGCTGTATGGCGATGATGGTTTTGTTTCCCAAGATGCCATGGTTGTGGTGGTAGTAGTAGACACTGGCAGTAGCCTTTGCAAAAAAAGAAAATGAGACAGTTAGTCGCCTTAGAGAGACTCTGGGAGGAGTAGTAGAATGAAGTACAGTACAGTACACAAGAAGACTGCCAAACAACAATAATAATGCTGATTAGCAATGCTAAAGTAAAATAAAACATAATGCTGGCAGGGATAACTTAGTACAACAAGTTACAACAAACTGTATTTGTGTCGAGTCACTCGACACAAGCGTAACCTTTAGTGCTGTTTAGATGGATGATGAATCCAATCAATGCCGTCAATTAATTAGGATTAGGTTCCTTTGGACATGAAATTGACTTGCAAATATACTGAGCACGGGTGGGCAAGCAGAAGAAGATCCTTGCCCTGCCTTGAAATTGAATCAGTGTTGCTTTCACCACGTCCGTCCCAGCAAGCGTGTGATCAATTATTGATGTACATTTAATTTAGTCACGCCTCATTATAAATCACACAGCCCGGGGGAAGAGGGTTAGGGTTTGATGAATGGTTGAGAAGGGGGATTTGGTGAAAGGTTTGACAAAGAAAAACACTACGCATGGACAAACAACAAACCACAATCCTGGCAGACGACCATCATATCCATAAATCTGTTAAGGGAGAAAAAGGAAATGCATGCATGATGATGATGACTTGATGGTTAGACTAGTAGACAGTACAGGACATCTGTATATTATTAATTATTATGCAATTTGCCATGTCTGTCTGCCCTCAGAGAGACCCAAATTACATAAATGTTTACTTCTGTTGTACCGGGCTTACTTTTTAAAGCTAGCAAAGAAAATTTAAAAATAGCTGTAGGGATCAATTATTAGCAGAGAACAAATAACAACAACACACAGTCATAACGATTGAAGAGAAAACATTTATCAAATTATTTAAAAGATGATGAATGTTGATACTAAAGTGTTACTGTATGTTATCCTGGTCAAATTGGGGAGTTGCATCTCGGCATTCCTCTTGGTCCTCCCTTCCATAGCCGCTGCGTCTGTCAATCTTGGGTGCCACTGCCTGCCTGGCGGATGCGGATTGGTAGGTGAGTGTGAGTTGTTTTTCTCCATTTTGCACAGGGTAAAGGCCGGCCTGTAAGTGTAGATGGAAAAACAAAAAGGATATTTAAAAATCAAGGCAAAAAAAAGCATAAATTACACAGGAGTGCATACACTTTCAGAACAGCATGGCTAAATCATGTCGACTCTGTTGTCTGTTTCCAGCATTAGCCTAGAATAGCAACAGGACAGAGCAGGCCCACGGCATCCACCCAACATCCACTTAGCTTAGATTGTGACTGAGCCAGAAAGAGCACACATGTCACAAATACAGAAACATAGCATTTCCTAAAGTAAGTAACTAAATCAATGGCATGCACAGCTGTCAATATAATCCAAAAGGAGGGACCGGGGGTATTGTTTAAAGAGGTCCAATGTACATACCCCAAAACACTATTACCGAAAGGGTACAGAGTTCCTCGTGTACAGGAGGGAAGAGATAAGGAAGGCGGTGGAAATGGAGGCTTAACCACCCGTTGGTTATCAGGAAGTACCCAAATGGAAAGCCGGGGAAATTACCTTGGTGGAACTAGAGCTCTCACACACCCAGCAAGCTAGGTGTCATACTTCATCATATGAGCAATGCCCCTCGTCAAGTCGGCGCTGCAATCCTTGACGGGCTCCCGAAACCGGGGCTCTTTATCGGGGATCTTTTGTTCCTCCCACCTCCACATGGCCCTTTGAGGCATTGCACTACAATTAATTTGTTTTAAACCACTTCTAGCACGGTGATTTCAACTACACCATTCTTCAAACATTATGTACAGAACGAAGAGATTGTGTTGTTATATTCTTTACTATTTCATTTTATCTCTACAGGTCAGAGACCTAGGACGTGGGATGTTGAATTCACGTTACCACGTAGTGTAGACAGTTTTTTGATCCTGATGAATTGCCCAGATCCTCCTGACATAGATGGCAAGAAACATGTTGAGCTTCTAGAGTAGAGCCTTACGTCTAGACACCTTACTTCTAGTACCTAGCCACTCTACACCAATTTTAATAGGGTACTTTACCTTCTGAATAAAGCATCAATTAGGACTAACTGACCCTTTTTACTTCACTCTCTGCTACATCCAATTACACTAGGCCCCCCACCCCCAAGCACCTATCGTCAGGAACAAAAGATCCCCGATAAAGAGCCCCGGTTTCGGGAGCCCGTCAAGGATTGCAGCGCCGAATTGACGAGGGGCATTGCTCATATGATGAAGCATGACACCTAGCTTGCTGGGTGTGTGAGAGCTCTAGTTCCACCAAGGGAATTTCCCTGGCTTTCCATTTGGGTACTTCCTGATAACCAACGGGTGGTTAAGCCTCCATTTCCACCGCCTTCCTTATCTCTTCCCTCCTGTACACGAGGAACTTTGTACCCTTTCGGTAATAATGCACAGCTGTCAGTCATACCACCACCACTACTACACTCGTGACTCGACTCCACCACTACACATACATGTAGGTCTGCTGTGGTTGTTGTTGACTTGTTTACCTTTTTTGCCCCTCATGAAATGCCCTGAGTTATTCCATCAATCATCTCCGATCCTACTGACTGACTGCGAAGATATTATGTCACTGTGGTCATATTCATGGTGTTGTCCAACTCAGTCTGCAGTGTACCGAGTGAGTCCAGATTTTATATTAAAAAATGCAATGGATCGGCCTGCAGTAGAAGTGCAATTTTGTTATTAAACAACAAGAAGAGAAACATTGACTTGAGTCACTTTTAGTGTGTAGATTAAATAATAGTACACAACGAATTCACTTCATGCACAACAAACAACAACAACACAAACACCAATCACTCAGAGCCAGCGTCCACTGCATGCCATCATTACCTGTTCCTTGTTCTCATCTTAAGTTAAGGGGCAGTCTCTCTCGGCTCGCAAAGGAGGATAGCTAAGTAGTCATCATGTTCCACTTCTTTTAGAGGGACTCGATGAGGCAACATTTTCTTGTACTATTGACCATCCAATCATCATCTGGCTTGAGGGAAATAGATTTCCTGCGTTGATTCAAGTATTTCGTAATTCGGTGGTATAAAGTGCTGATTCATTTTGATCATGGTTAACCTCTCCACATATTTGGGTGAGGGACTGGTCCATTTCACTGTGACAATGGCACCAGCAGCACTGAAAACAGGCTCAGAAGAGACACTTGAGACAGGGCAAGCCAGATAGTTTATCGCCAGCCTGCTGAGCACTGGCTATTGGCCCCTTTTCCCATACCAATACTGCAATGGGTTTTGATCAATGTAGACCTCTGTTGGGTCATCCAGATAGGCCTGGCGCATCCGCTCAATGTTCAGGGGTGCTCCACTTTGCTGGACCTCTTTTGTCTTTGTATCAGTACTAGACCTAGTAAGCCCTTGCTGTAAATACCACTCCCGTGCTGATTTTGCTGGGGCTGATGATCCAGTTCTTGCTGTTGTCGATAATGTTGGTGACAGCTCTGAGCCAAACGCACTGCCCTCAGGCTCTGAAGTTGAACTTAACACCGGATGCCCTGCTGCAGTACTTGTTGTGGGTTTGAGTAGCTGGCCTTTAATTACCAGCTGTTCATTTTCCAAGTCACTGGTTGCTTCAGCTATCCAGGTTTTGTGCTGGGCAACATCCACTTCTGAAAAAGGAATTAGTGTCTTAGTATTCAGTGCTGATTTGTACCGTGGATCCAGAATTGTAGCACAAATTTAATGTTTTTCTGAAACAATGCGAGTTTGCACCCTTGTATTTTCAGCTAAGCGACGGGATAAGCTCTCCACCAAATCATATGCTTTATTTTTTTCCTCCACACCTGTGTATGTTTTAGACACCTCCTTAAGCTGTTGCTCTAGCATGTGCAACAATGGGATAGCTTGGCCCACAGTACAGTCTTCCTTGCTGACTTCACGTGTGAAGAGCTCGAAAGGAGCAAGCATCTCTGTCAGGCATTTAACTAGGCCCCATTGGTCCATCTGTAGGGTCATGCCTTTCACAGTTTCATCCCTTATTCTTTGCATGACATACTCATTGATTGGTCTGTACTGGTCAAACAGACAATCAAGCATTTAATAGGTTGAGTTCCAACTTGTTGGCACCTCCTTGGTGAGTGCTTTGACTGGCATTCTATGCTCACGTTGAATGATCCTCAGCTGCTTTTGGGCTTTAAAAGAATGGCTGAAATGTGTGCATATTCTTCTGCAGGTGGTCAGTAAGTTGCTGACTCTGGCTTCTTTTTTCAGACAGTCTTGAACAATAATGTTAATGAAGTGCGCCAAACACAGTACCCTGAAATAGCCACCATCGGTCATGACCGTAACTACATTACTGCCATTATCCATGGCAACATAACCAATATTCAGCCCTCTTGGGCTCAACCTATCAAAGACCTTGCTGTTAAACTCTTCCAAAATGTTTGCAGCAGTATGAGATTTCTCCAAGGCTAACATGGCTACAGTTGCATGTTTCCGAGTAGCATTACAAATCTCAGCAGTGTCAACAACACCTGCTTCAGATATCTTTTCTCTAACCCCCAGAAAAGAGATCCAGTGTGCAGTGATACTCATGTAATCAGTGGCTTGGCAACTGGTCCACATGTCTGTTGTCATGTGGATATTGTGAACAGCACTGCTGCAAAGCTTGTCCAAGCAATTCCAGCACATCGTGATGTAGTGCTGGAACAGCATCTCTGGCGAAATAGGACCGGCTGGGAACCTTCCATTTTGGGCAGATGGCTGTCACAAATTCAAGGAAACCCACACCTTCCACAAAAGAAAAAGGGAGAAGGCCCAGCACTAACATTTTAGCCAGCTTCGCATTGTACAAACGTGCCATTGGGTGGTTGCATTCGTACAGCCCCTCCGACCTAAGCATGCTGACAATGGTATGCTAGATTTTTTTTCCTTTCTGGTGCAGCTGATGCAAGTGACTTCTTGAACCCAGTTAGGCTCAACAACGCACTTTTTTTCATTGCAGTACTCTGTCGCCTTGGCGTCTCAGCCTGACACTTACTACGGTGTCACTGAGATGTTGCTGAGAATGTGGGCGGTACCACTACACTGCTGGGGACAGGGCTTCTTTAAGTACCAGACAAAATGTCTCCCTCTTGTTCACCTTCTACAGCGATCATATCTTCTTCTACTTCTTCATCCCCACCAACAGCAATGGGTGCCGTTTAACTTTTTTGTATGCTGAGTAGGTGCGCCTCCCACTGGATCATGTGGTGTTTTTTCAGATGGGTTGTTTGGCCTCCGGTACCATAGTTTGTACCAAGCTTACCCGACTAACACCATGTTGACAATTTGAGCATATAGCAATGTTGTCCTCCTTACTGCTGACCAAAAAGAAGTCCGGAGGTGAACTTTCTTGTGCTGCTGGAGGTGCCACTTGCAATGCCGGATGTACTGCAGGGTGTGCCTGGAATTTGACGCTGTGCAGTTACAGTACCACTACCTACTGAGGTGGTGGTTGAGCTGGATGTAGGTCCCTGTCGGGCCTTTGCAAGTACAAATATAGAAGCTGGAGATCGTGTTGGTGTTACCTGTGTTGGTGGTATCTGTGTCACATCCCTCACAGCAATTTGGGATGGGGTAATAATAATGTCGGTCTCCATGTCCACTGGGGCGGGAGTGATCTTTATGATGACTGGATCGTCATCATCCTCCTCTTCTACATCTTTCTCCATAACTCTAAGGTTTTCTGGAACCTTCCTTTTCCTTAGCCTTGTCGCGTGGCGTGCCTCACTCTCAGGCTGAGCTGTTGGGTTCCAAGTGGTATCTAAATCATCAAAAGGGGGGGCTTGAAGAAGAAGTTGATGGACTAACCCTCTTTTTCCTTGCTGGGGATCTGGAAGACAATGGATCTTCTGAAGAGTGGCTTGCTCTTCTTTGTCTGCAGGAAGCTCAATTTCCTGAACTGCCCCTACTTCGGGAGGAACAACTACTATTGTGGGCTGTTGTTGCGGCTGTTGTTCCAGCTGTTGTTGCCCACTTATCTACTGAGTTTCCACCTGTGTTGATTGGGTACTACTTTGCGATAGTGACATTTCAACATCACTGCTCGTTGGCGTTTGCGCAAGTAGACTGGCTACCTCTGCGACACTCATGGGCTTGGGCCTAGGTTGGTGGGGTGGGCCCGCGGATGTGGAGGTGCTGCTCCCAGCTTGGTCCCCGGACACCGCTGATGCAGGCGTAATTTTTTGTTTCCCAAAAAATATATTGGGCGGCACACCAGTCTTGGTAAGTGGCAGTGCCACTTCCTTCTTCTGTTCCTTCTTTTCACTGGCAACTTTCTTGGTACTGGAGGACCTATTACATTTCTTTGGGGCCATCTTTTTCCGATGTCAGCAGGACGCAGGTGCACAAGTTGTCTGTGGTCACACTTCACGTGACATCTTGCGCAGCAGGACGTCTGTCTGGCAGTACAACGGGTGATGATGATGAAACCGCCTCCTCAGTCTTTTTGTGCACCTAAAAGCAAAGAAGCCAGAAGAACATCAGTGAAATGTTGCATCTGTTGTTGTGGTTCAATTACTACTAGTACAAACAAACACATATAATATATAACTCAGTGTGTGGTGGTCACACTTGTTAGTGTTATGTTATTACATATTATTAACTCAGTTTAAGTTATAAAAAAAAACATAACAATGTAGCCATTTGTGAGACTTTGACAACAAGGGCTTTCATGGTATACTGTGTACACTCAGGAAGGATAGGAAAGAAGAAGAACAAAAACAAAAATACAAATGTAATGGAAGTGGAACCTGTTTGGCATTAATTTGTGCATCACGTAATTCAGGGAGCTCCAGCTGGCAAAGGGAATGGAAGCAGTAAGCCAAGAGAAACAAAGGAAAGACATGCAGGCCTATACGGCAACCGCAGCACACTACTAAACTACCACCACAAAATGGCCACCAGCCATATGGTCACTCACAGTCACAACAAGCAGGAGGCCTGGAAAACAATGAACTGAATCAGGCCTATAATGGCCAGGCAAAGGAGGCATGCTAAACAACACAACTTTAATGCAATAAATGCAAAAACGAAAATCCACAGGGCTAAACAAGGTGTGCAATTTACACTACAACCACACCACACAAACAACAAAGAGATTTATTTAACACACACCAAAAAAGTGAAATATCCCAAAAAAAACACATTTTGCAATTCAATCCAATGCCATCCATGCCCTAAATGATGTTTAAATTCAACACACACACCACAGAAACAGTTGTTTAATGCACCCATGACTAGCTCTGGGCCTACTGGCTACCCACAATACATTTTTTTTCTCAAAATGATGAAAAGTACAAAAATTGTAATTGCAGCAACTGCAATGCCCCAATCAATCAAACAAGACCAACTTACCTGTAAAATCTCAAATCCAAAAGTCCTCAAATCCAAACGTCCTCAAATCCAAAAGTCCTCAAATCCAATGATACGTGATGCAGCAGACACAAAGAGTGATCCTTCCAGCTCCAAATCTAAATGAAAAGTGAACAGGACATGGACGAAGCACTGGTAGGAGCCTGCTGGACAGGAACAGGGAGTTGGAGACTCTGGGGCACTTCCTTCCTCTCCAAAAAAAAAGTTTTATAAAAAAGACTCCTTGCTCAAAAAAGTACAGCCAAATGTCAATCTGAGAATTTTTTTTCATCCAAATCATCATTTTCGAGAAGGTTTTATACTGCTCGTGAGATATTCTTCTCCAGATTGCAAATTTTGCATGTTTGGCATCATGAGCTTCACCAAACTTCTGGCGGATGTCCGATGGCGCGGGATCACGCGGCCGGCTTCCAAAATCTTGTGGCACACGCGAACGGATAGGAAAACTTGTTGGTGAATGCAGGGATCCTGGTAAGTCTCTACCGTGCACGTGAAAACGCATTTTGAAAGAGCGAACAAGGGAAAAACTCTGCTACGCCACGGATCGGGGAGTTTTCGGTAACTCCGCTTTCTACGCGGAGTTGCCAAAAATCCACAAACTCCGCGAGCGGTGCTGATTGCACTGAAACTACATTGAAAAATTAAGTGGATATAAGTAGAAAAGTGGGTACTGTTAACACTCTTTACTCCATGGAGAGAGTATACTCTGTACCACACTGTTTTCAGAAAGTGGAACTCTCATGAGAAATACACCTCAAAGTATTAGAAAGAATTTACTACGAACAGTGTATGTTCTATGCACAAGAGCGACTATTCACTTAAAATACCAATGTCTGAAGGTGCTAGCATCATGCTACCTGACGCCTTCATACTGTGGAGAAAGCTTGACAGATGACCCATCTTCTGAAGCAAAACAAGCACATGTAGATAGGTTAGTACCTGGTTCACATTGTCTTCTATGTTACGTAGAAATTGTCATGGTGAGATGATTCTGTCTAATAAATCAAGGTTGCTTACAATGCTTACTATGTAATATGTAGAATCTTTTCCCAACTGGAAACCTTTTCTGCAGAGCCTAAAAACCTTTGTGGAACATGCTGAACATGAGTTGTCAAGTGTCACCTGCAAACAGGGTTACTCTTCAATGCAGACATTTATAATGTGTTCAATACCTGTGCACATCTATGATGTATTAGGAGCACATGCATTTTATAAACACTTACACCCATCAGTTGAACGTTGACTGTACAAAATTAGATAAAGAAGTACTATGGTAGTTACGTGCCAATATGTAAACTATAAATCAAAATAACACATTCATTGAATGATATCATCAGTGAATGTCATCAGTGATGTCATATGAGATGTCATCAGTGATATCATAAATTATGTCAAAGAACCTATCATGAGTGATGTAATATGTGAAGTCATAAGCAGTGCATGGTTTCTAATTTAAATCCTATTTACATTCACTTTGTGAGAAAAGGCCTTTTTTACATGGTTAGCCCCCACTTTTTGCCTGTTTTTGATGTGGTTTCAATTGTAGTGCACTGGGTCCCTGACACCCAGGTCCCCTGTGCCAGTGCTCCTTCCCCAAAACCTATCCACAATTGGTACTTATGTCCCCTGTAGGTCCCGAGTAAATGGCACCCTGGGTGCCTGGGGCGTGGGAGCTGAAGAGGGTCCCCTGGACCTCCCCTCACTGGGATCATGCCATTGCCCTTGCAGTTTGCATGCCTCTGAGAGGTAGAAAGCAAATAAAGTCGACATGGCACCCTGCCTGGGTGCCATGCCAGACAGCACTGCCCGAAGGTATATATAAATCACTCCGCTAGGAGGCCCTGCAATCCTAAGGTAGGGTGCACTATACCACAGGCATATTAGGGTCCACTCCTTAATGTTGTAAGTGCCAGTGAAGCCAGAGAGAGTACATGGGCTGGAAACTCGACAACTCGAGTTCCACAGCACTATGATGGTTTCCCTGAACATAGGAGTGTTTGGTACCAAACTACTCCTCTCAATGATGCTAGAGTGAGATTTATTGTACCATGTACTCAGATGGCACCTCAGAGGTGCCCCCTGAAAACATACCAACCCTAGTGTGGTCTCTGACTGGCTGTAGACTGCCAGCCACAACCAGACATGTTTCTGGACCCCTAGGTAGAGAGCCTCTGCTCTCTGGGACCAGAAACAATGCACATCCTGGGCAGAGGTGTCCTATCTCCTCCCCCAGCACGAGTCAGTGCTCAAAGGGGAAGCTTCAAAGGCTTGCTGCATTTGTAATGCAGCACCCGGCCTCTGCTGCTAGCACCATATGACAGCCCCTGGTTTATACCCCCACTTTGGGTGGGAAAACTAATGGGAAATCTTAGGAAAATAGGAAGTGTGCCTACCTTTGCCAACTCCACACCTAAGGTGTGGTAGATGAGGTGAAGCACATCTTTCAGTCCCTGCCATCTTGAAGATGGGGAGACCCCTCCAATCAGGGCTAGGTCTATGCCCCCTCCCACAGGAGGGTGGCATAATAGAGGGTGTAGTCACACTAGGTAAGGTGCCCATTGGCCCTACCTGTTACTGCCCTAAAACACACCTAAATGTAGTATTTTGTTGGCTCACCCGGACCTGGAAATCAGATCTACGATGACCTTAGAAGAAAGAAGACACCCCTGCAGAGAGGACTGAAGACTACTACTGCCTTCGGCCTAGCCCTACCGGCCTGTCTCCAGCTTCGACGGACCGACGACCTGTCTTGCAGCCAGCGACCTCTGAAACTCCTGGAAGGACTGCTGCCTTCAAAAAAGACTCCAGTCTCCCAAGGACATGAGAAATCAACTCCAAGGTCTCCGGATCCAGCTGGAACCGCGACCCCTGCCAACTCTGCATCCGACACCTACAGTCTGAGTCTGAGTGGCTCACCTGTTCAGTGAAGCCCTCCTAGTAATCATGACCTCGAATCCACTCCTGCACCCAAAGCTCCTGGGCCATGGTCCGCTGAACCGATGGTGCCCCTATGACCACCTAGATCTCTGCTTACCTCTGCTGTCATTGGTCTCCCTTCTGCAACCTCCAGTGCAATGCCTGCAGCCTGTTTGTCAAAGGAAGAGTCTCCATTAAAAAGCATTGGGCGCCCAATGCTGAAATTTCACCCTGCACCCAGCCGCCCCTGTGCCATTGGTTGAGTATATTTGGAGCTGATTTCTAGTTCTCCCCCCCCCCTGTGCTTGTCTAAAACCCCAAAGCTTGGCCCCTACAACCAATTTAACTACCTGCAAACAGTGTGGTTTAGAGCACCCTCAGTCTCTATTGAAACGCATTGGGTCATCCTCCGATTTTGACCTGTGCACCCGGCTGCCCCCGTGCCACTGGTGGTGCAGTTTTGGTACTCTCCTGACCCTTGCCCACTACTGACCTTTGGTCCCGAAGACTGGAACTGTAAGTCACCTACTTACCTGTTTAACCCCATAATTGTTTTCCTCCACAGGATAACATTGAACTGTTCAGAAATTGCACTAGGGGCCTTATTATGAGTTTGGTGGTATGGGAGTGGGACCACCATTCTCCTGCACCACCAAACCCATGTTTGAACTACCCGCCAGATTAGTTGTTTTCTCCTGTCTCACGGGCTGTTTTTTGGCGTTCCCACAGCGATGTCTATGAAATAGACACTGCAATGGGAATGTCAAAATCAGTACCTGCGCACATTGGACTGCTGCTGTCCATGCCGTGCAGGTATTGAGTTGCATGCACACAGCAGGGCACATGTTGTGCCCCCCTGTGTGCATCCACATGGCCCCCTTTGTTACCTCACCACCACACTTTTCATGGCAGTCGCACCACCATGAAAAGTGTGGGAGAGAAAACTCGTAATAACGGCAGTGGCCCCACCAGGCATATTGTGGCCTCAAGACAGTCCTACACTCCTCTGTGTTAGGCTTAAGGCTGCTCACCCACACTACCACCAATAGACTTTGGGTTTGACATTGAACCCTATACACTTTTGGGAAATTTCTAGACTCTGTATACTCTATACGCACCTAGTGGTATACCATATACAGAGTCAGCTTCCTACAGGCCTTAAACGATACCTGCCTCTGAACAAGGGCTGCGCTGAAGGACGGAGATCCAATTTCTCCCACTGCTGATCAAAGTGTTGTCTGCTTCTGCTACAAGTAAAAATGCACCTGAGCTATGCCAAGGATTTATTTTCTGTACTTCTGCTGGTTTTCACTGGATATCATTTTTAGGGGGCGGGAGTTCCATCATCCTACATTATTGGTCCTTTCTTTAATTCATAACAATTTAAAAGGTTTTCTTGGTTGATTTTTAGGTCTGTCTGGTTTGCTAATGGCATCTTGGGGATATTCGGAAAGCTTCCCTGGGAATGTATTCCACCTTTGCTACCATTGGCTTTGTGATTTGTAATTTGCAATTGTTTGCTTTCTATTTGTTGGCTTTACTTGTTTTAGGCTGTCCAGCTTGAGTTTGTCCCTTCCGTTGCCTAAATTCTTTTCACTGTATTCTCCCACTAATACTGGATTTCTGTAAACAGGCCCTTAAATCTTGGTCTTCTCTTGCCACTTTGATGTGCATACAAAGACAGAGGTCAAGTGTTAGGGTCTGTCTTGCATGTAGCTTGGTGTTTACACTCCTTTCTCTGACTTCAAAGTGAGAGGGTTTATGTGACATTCATGCTGGCTACGAGGGGTGTGCAACATTTTCATTTCTGTGGATGAGGCAGATATTTCATAATATATCAGAATTTGAAAAGAACAAATGAAGCAAATATTTTGGTAATCCAGAAGTGTGGTGGAAACAAATATTTTAATATGTTCAAAACTAATCAATGCACTAGGTGATGACATTTCCACACATTATCGTTTGTGCGATGTATACGTTTGTTAATAAAACTGTATGTCTGCGCAAATGTAATGGTAATTTCAATTGAAAATGTATTGTCTGTTATGACAGTGCACTACCACACCATACATACTCCATTTTACACCCCTCCACTCTATTCTGCACTACCGAACAATACACCACTCCACTCCAATCTGTGTCACTGCACTTTACTCTGCACCACTCCACGCTACTTCACTTCACTCTACGCCTCTCTGCATTACACCCCTCTCCTCTATGCCCATGCATTTTACCCCACACTACTCTACTATGCACCACTGAACTCTTCGCCACTGTACTCCACACCACTCTGCACCCCTCTTTGCTGCGCCATTTCACTCTATGCCACTGCATTCTACGCCAATACACTCTACACTGTGCCACTCCACTCAATGCCAGTGCACTCTGTGGCAATCTACTCTACACCACTCTAGTCCACTCTGCACTCTACGCCACACTACTCTACACCACTGTAGGCTACTGTGCACCACTCTACTTTACTCTGAAAAAATCTACTCTATGCCACAGCACTCAGTGCCACTGCACTTGGCCCCACTGCACACAGTGGCACTCCACTGTACACCACTCCACTGTGTGCCACTCCACTCCACTCTACTCTGCAGTACTGCATTCTACTCTGCATCACTGCACTCTATGCCAATTAACTCTACACTCTATTAAAACTTTGCCTACTGAATATTAACAGATTGTACAAGTCAGCTACAAAAAAAAGTGAAGAAAAAATACTATTCAGACAGAATTCAAAATGCTAAATGTGCAAATAAGGAATTCTTTAAAATTCTCAATGAATTTCGTAAACCAAATTGCCTGGAAAGAGCCCATCCTGTTACTCAAGAGTTCACAGACAAACTGGCAAATCATTACATGGACAAAGCAGACACGTTGGACTCATACTTAAAACAGAGACAAAGCATCAGCACTAACCCTTTTACAAAGCTACAGTCCAAGAATAGTCTAACCCAGCCTCTTCATTCCTTCCAACACATTTTACACAATAAATTTATGGACCTCGTCAGAGCAAGCAGGCCTGCCGGCAGCCCTTCTGACCCCTGTCCACCACAATTTTTCAAGACAATTCTTCTAAAAACCTTTTCTGCTACTCCAGTAAGGAAAATAACAATAACTCCTTAACTACCGCAATATTTACAGAAGAACACAAAAAGTCAAACAAACGCCCATTACTGAAGAAATAAACTTGGACCAGCTGAACCCCGACACCTACAGACCGATTCCAAATGGACCTTTTCTGGGCAAACTGATAAAAAGAGCAGCTTTCGCCCAGTTGTCACAATTCATTGAAGAGAATGTCACACTTTCAGACTTCCAAACGGGATTCCGTCCGGGAAGAGGCACAGTAGCTGCCCTCCTTGCCATCTGGGATGACCCGAAGAACACAGTTTACTGCAACGCAGTTGCTGTGCTACTTCTCTTGGACCTCTTGGCTGCCTTTGACAGGGTTGACCATGACACTCTGATACAAAGACTCCACGAAGCCGGCATAGAGGGGACTGCTCTAGACTGGTTCGCGTCCTACCTTTGCAACAGTACTAATGTCATCCATACCCCACCTTTCTCATCCAAACCATACTTCACAAACTAGAGATCCCTCAAGGCTCTGTTATCTCCCCCATGCTCTTCAACATCTACATTAAGTAATTACTAGCACTGATCAATCAATTTCACCTCATGTGCTATAACTATGCAGATGGCACTCGAATACTCCTTCAACTGCAATGCCCAAAAGACATTGGAAACTCGACAATTTTCAGTTGTCTCAGAGCTGTGGATCAATGGATGACGTGGAGCTATCTCAAACTGAATGCTTCTAAAACGGAAATACTCATGTGTGGCAAATGGAAACATTATGACCCGCTCGCCATGTGGCCTAATGATCTGGGAATACCGCCTAAAATATTGAAGGAAGTAAGAAACCTTGGAATGGCCATGGACTCCAAGCTATTGGTGAATGCCCAAGTGGACTAAATGCGTTACAACAAACAAATGATGGACGGAATGCTGACAATGCAGGCATTCTCCCCCAGTCAAGAGATCTGGGTTAAATCCATCGTTCTTTTGCCCACTACGCCACCCCAGTTTAGACATGGCCATATGCAAATCAGTCTTGACCCTGTGCCTCATGGGAACAGTCCAGCCCGAACTGCCAAGACATGTCTTCCCTGGACCGGAATCAAGCATCCTAGGACCGGTTTCTGGCTATCAGCCGTCATCAGCCAGGATAGCTTGACTCCAGTGGCGTAGTGAGCACGGGTCCCACGTCTGGGAATACCCATCCCACTTAGGGCGAAAAGCGTTACAACAAACAAATGATGGACGGAATGCTGACAATGCAGGCATTCTCCCCCAGTCAAGAGATCTGGGTTAAATCCATCGTTCTTTTGCCCACTACGCCACCCCAGTTTAGACATGGCCATATGCAAATCAGTCTTGACCCTGTGCCTCATGGGAACAGTCCAGCCCGAACTGCCAAGACATGTCTTCCCTGGACCGGAATCAAGCATCCTAGGACCGGTTTCTGGCTATCAGCCGTCATCAGCCAGGATAGCTTGACTCCAGTGGCGTAGTGAGCACGGGTCCCACGTCTGGGAATACCCATCCCACTTAGGGCGAAAAGCGTTACAACAAACAAATGATGGACGGAATGCTGACAATGCAGGCATTCTCCCCCAGTCCAGGGAAGACATGGCTTGGCAGTTCGGGCTGGACTGTTCCCATGAGGCACAGGGTCAAGACTGATTTGCATATGGCCATGTCTGAACTGGGGTGGCGTAGTGGGCAAAAGAACGATGGATTTAACCCAGATCTCTTGACTGGGGGAGAATCAAATATGTTCCAGTATTCTGATCTTAGTGGGATGAATGGTACTGCCCACATAGCGTAAGCCACATGGGCATGTGAGACAATATACTGTGTATGGTGTCGTGCAAGTTAAAAACTTCCTGATGTCTTTACGGGTACTCATACTAGGGATATCATAAGAAAGAACCCTCTTGCTTCCTTTACAAGCTTTACACTTCCCACATGGGAAGAAGCCTTGTAATGTCCAAAATGCTGATCTCGGGGTATCAGTAAGATAACTACAGACTAAATCATTTTTAAGGGATCTTACCTTTCTGAATGTAATAAGGGGGTTGGACGGAAGATCCTCCCCTATAATGTTGTCAGTCTGCAGAATATGCCAGTTTCTTTTCATGATTCTTCTCACATCTCTAGCATTCCTGGAAAAGGTCGTAATGAGTCTGAATTTGCCCTCGCTGGTTTTGTTGTCTATGCTCTGTATGTCTTTGTTCTTCAATAAATCTATCCTTTTTGTAGCATTAACTCTCCCAAAAGCCTCATCCAATATCTCCTTGCTGTAACCTCATACCTTAAAGCGTCTGATACTGTCCTTTGCCGCCTGCTGAAACTCTCTATCGTCTGAACTATTTCTCTTTATCCTGAGTAGTTCTCCATAAGGAATACTCTTCACCTGATTGGTGGGATGACTACTCGAGGCGTTTAAAAAATGATTATATATAGATATTGATAAATTTTCCTTAACAAATGTACATATTACTGATAGTTACATTATTCTATGTTTTAACATGTATATAAGTGACTGCATAAATAAGTAATTTTTTTAGCACAACTACTTATCTACAATTGCTTCACTATCGATCGACAAAAAAAAATATTTACATATATATATATATATATATATATATATATATATATATATATATATATATATATATACACACATATTTATTTATACGTGGATTTACATAAAAGCAGTGATTGATTTGACACCAGGCAATGCAGGAATATGTAATCGTTTAGGCAAGCTGCTCTAGCCATAATCCCCCTTTTTGTATGACATGCAATACAAACCAGTAATTCTTTTTGATTTGCACAATTTCCATATCTTGCACTGTGAGTAATTTTAAATATTTATGAAGTAATGGATATTTAATTATTTATCATTGTGTTTTAGTATTAAAAAACAGACAGCTAATGTGTTTGCAATGCATTTACCATGAATTCATACCCACTTGGGTTAATACATCCAACACTTGCACCTTGGAATATTGCCTGCACAATCTTGGTTTTTATTCAGTGCACATTTACTTTGGAGGTGCTTTTAATCATTTTTAGTGTTCATGAATTAATGAATATTTTAATAATGATTGTGTTTTATGTGGTTGCCTAGTTTGCAATGCATTTAATATGAATTCGTACCCATTTGGGTGACATCATTCAGCATTTGCACTTTTGAATACTGACCTTATAAACCTTGCTTTTATTCTGTACATTTGTACTTTGGAGGAGCTTTTAATTAAGTTTAATTATTTTTAATGTTTATGAACTAATAAATATTTCAATAATTATTGTATTTCATGTACTGTTAAATTTACACACATCATTTGATTGCTGCTTTATCCTAGATGTTTTCTCTATGTCTATTGCATTGTGCTGTGATATTATCACGTGCTTTCAAACTGTCACTTTAAATACTGGGACACTCCTCATGCGCGTCATGTGATCAAGGCCTCCTGAAGGCCGAAAGGCATCAGGGCGGTAGTGCTGGGTGTTTGAAACAATAAATAACCTTGCACGAAGAATTGGGTCCGTATTCGTCTTTTCCTGGCTACTTGGATATTTTTGGCGAAGTCAGCTGTATATATATATATATATATATATATATATATATATATATATATATATATATATATATATATATATATAAATAAAACTAATTTAAAGTACAACCCTTGAAAGCCAGCCAGTGTAATTTAATGCATCTTTAACCTACATATACTACCCTCCTTTATGCATCTAGATACCTTCCATGTACTTATGGATCTATATCTTTATTACTTTTGGATCTATATATTTATTACTTTTACTTATTTATTACTTCTAATTCAGCATATCTAATGCACTACCCTACATTTCACCCTATACCACTTGCAATACATCTTGTAGCTCAACTCTCTGACTCATCTCAAACCTCTTTCTGTTGCTCTTTTGAATGCACTACCCTATTTCTCACCCTACACCTCTATCAATATATCCATTACCTCAAATCTCTCATTCATTCCAACCCCCTAACCACTACTAGGATCCCCAAAATAACCCTTCCAAGACTCTTCCCCACTCCATCCCTCCTTGCATCATCTCATACCTCTTTTAATATTCCGATCCCCCAAACAAGCCTTTCTAAACCCTCCTTCTGACTCTTCACCCTCCACCTCCCTTTTACTCATCCCAAGCCTCCTCCTACTGCTATGAGCTCCAAAACAAACCAAAAAAAAGAAATATTTGAAATCCTTCCCAATCCAAATAACAGACTAACATGTCCACCACTCAAATTAATATCCTATTTCACCATACTAATTCACCATTAATCCTTTATGGGTTCCGGAGTAGCGTGCTACTCACTGAAAAAGCACTTCAACACCTCAACAGGGCTAGCAAGCACAATATAAATGCAAACCTTTTTCCCTCTTCTATCCCTACACTATCCTTCTCAATCCAAATAACTGACTAGCAGGGGCATGGCCAGGCCGCCGACCAAGATGGCCGCGTGGCACTGAAACTCCGTCAGCCTTTCTCAGCTCAGAGACGATATCCCTATAAAATGTTGCTGTGACCGTCTCCTGCTCGACATCCACTGAATGCGGAACTTGTGGAGTGCCTGTTAATCCTACTTTTCTGGAGTTTGGGGCCCCCGTTGCTGTAAAACTGCTGATTGCAGAATTGGGGCGGAGCGAGGTCAGGCCTCGGATGCTTCTTTTGACTACGCAGCCCGATTGCTGATATGCCGCGGCCCAGCTGGATATCGGGAGCGGACATCCACACCTGCGGTGAGTGCTCCAGGTGCGGGTCCCTCCTGACACCCTCCCCCCTCCGCTGACTCCCTCCTTTTGCCAGGGTGCGGCCACGTCCGCTGGGCCCAGTCTCTCCATATTGCGCATGCATTCTCCCCGAGGCCTCGCTGGGACCGGGCCCGCGAGACAGCCTGGGAGGCGACCACCCGGTCGCTTGCAGGCGCGGCTGAGGGGGAGAGGTAAGGGTGATACCGTCGCTCCCTGAGCCCCATTGCCCCCGCATTCCAGCTAGCTGCGGCAACCCCTAGTCCTAGCTGCACTCCACACTCTGGCACCTGAGGCCCGCTGCCCTTGGGTGCTCCACATTACGGCAGTTGGAGGCACTTGCGGCAAGCCGAGTTGGGCCCACAAGTCATTCCCGGACCTCCGCTCCTTCCTACATCGGACCTCTGCACTCCAGCATATAGTCCTGGCAGTGAAGCAATTTGGGGATGACAACCCGGGTGCTCACATGCTGTGGCGGAGCCCTGCCTATGCACCTGACTATCCTGAGGAGCGCCTCGTCCGCCCTTGGTCCTCTCTGGGTCCCATCTGCTTTCTCTCGGCCTTCCCTGAGCCCATTCATTTTGGCCATTACACAGCTGCATCACTGCGCCCACCTCCCAGAGATTGTCTCCGGTGGCTGTGGTGCAAGCTCGATCTGGGGCCTGTGTGCTACGGGACCGGTGCACTGCCTTGCCTCAGCTCTGGCCCTGACATCACGAGCTTTGCATCGCCTGCACTCACCTGGAGCCACTGCTTCTATGGGTGCTCCTCTCTCCCTCTGTACTGACCCCATTAACTTCCATTCATCACTGCGGAGACCTGAGATAGAGCTAGTTTATAGGGTCATTCTCCTGCTGGGACTGTTGAGCGCTCTTTCAGTGCACGCGTTCTTCGTATCCTGATCGCACATTGGCGTTGTTATGCGGTCCTGTAGGTAAACAGCCTCCCTGGTACTGGGACCTCCATTCCAGCATCAGCGCCCCACGTATTGCCTGCCACTCGCACCCTACATGTCTCTATAGGGGCTCCATCACCCCTACACGCCTCGATGGAAGCCCGGTCATTGCTTCGCACTTGGGCACCCCCTCCGGCGCTCTGACACCCAGGAAACTTTGGACTGCGCCTCTGTCCCGTCTGCCGCTAGTCATCTGCACGCCTTCGCAGGGGCCACATCCTCCCCCTGTGCCAAATCGTGAGCTTTGGCATTGCAGTGCATCTGGACGTCCAAACCAACATGCTAGATTACTGAGACGCCTGCAGGGTTCTACGCCAAACTGACCAGGGGTGACCTCCGCCTGCTCCATCGACGCCCGGGGTCCGGTACACTGATCTTCCATCTCTTTCAACTGCTGGCTCCTAGTCTCAGCCTGTCCTCTTTCTGTAATCGCCTGCAGAGATTGTTCCACTGCCGCTGCCTCTGTTACGTTGCGTTGCGGCATGGGCCGCAAAGATCCTAAGCAGAAGACCCTCCCTTTCGAAAAGCTTGTGGAAAAGATCCCAGAGGACAACGCCAGCATGGCAGAGGGCGGGCAGGGTATGGACCATGTTGAAGATCCTTCTGCCCCATCCTCTTCCCTATTGCAGGAGATGAGAGCGGGCATTAGAGCACTGGATGGCGGTTTGATGCCCTAGACAAGAATCTTGCGAGCCTGGGGGCTAAAATCCAAGTTCACGACAGGCGCCTGGACGTGGCTGAGGCGCGCATCTCGGACATAGAGGATGGTACCGCACAGTCCCTTAAGAGGCTAGAGCGAGTGGAGCGCATCCTCAAAGATGTGGCGATCAAGAACGAGACCTTTAAGCGCGCAGTAGGTGCAACAACGTCCGTATCCTGGGAGTTCCAGAGACCACCGGCACGGGCAGCCTTGACCACTTTGTTGAGACTTTGCTGGCAGACATATTTGGGAAAGACTCCTTTACTCCCGGATTCGTAGTGGAGCACGCTCACCACACCTTGGGGCCCCGGCCCAATCCGGTCTGCCCTCCAAGACCCATCATGGCCCGCATCATGAACTTTTGGGACCACGATACTGCACTGCGCCTCGCAAGAGAACGGGGAGACACAACATGGCAAGGCTCCAAACTATCCTTCTACCCGGACTTTACCATCATGGTGCAAGAGGCCGGGTCAAGGCCACTCTGAGGAACTTAGGTCTGAAATATGGCATGTTATACCCCGCCAGATTGAGAAATGATGTTAATGGCAGACCTTGCATTTTTGATAACCCCTCTGAGGTTCAAGAGTTCTGCCGTGCATACAAGCAGACCAACTCAGACGGGTGCAGACGGTGGTAGGCCCTCTCCTCCGCACAGTGGCTCCGACGCAAGCATGGAACTCTTCTCTGGTTCCGGGACCGGCTGACACAGCTGCATTGTTCCTTCTCCATTCTAGCAGAACTGAATTGGGATAATGTTATCCATCAAACCAAAATGTTTCAAGTAGCTGGTTGGCTGACGTGACGTTGACACCCCTCATGGTGTACACCTTGGGTTTGTTTCTGGTTACACTGATGTACCGTTTCAGGGTTTTCTCGTTCCACTGTAAAGCCAATTGGTACTTAACATATTGTTGCTTATTATGGGTTTGCCTTGCTTTTCTTGTAGTAAGGGTGGGTGGGGGGGACAATTGCTATTGTATTGCCATTTGTGGTTCTCTTCCGTTTGGTACACTGTCATGGTTAGAATTGAACTGTTGGAGCTTGCATTCGTCACCCATGCTACGACTAACAGATGGCTCAGCTGGGTATTATTGAAGATCCTGCTGGCCTGTCCTTGATGTCCTGGAACGTTAGGTGTCTCAATGATAATCGTAAGAGATGACATGTTGTCCATTATCTTATTCGACACAACGTGGACATTGCCTTTCTGCAGGAAACACATCTACCTAAATTCGACTTTCGCTTCTAGCTGGGGCGCACACAGGTATTTTGCCAACTTCAGCAATTATGCTAGGGGCAGGGACATTCTCATTCACAAGAGGGTCCCCTTCCACCCCCGCTCAGTTGTAACATAGATACCTAATTGTCACAGGGTCACTAATGGGTCACAGTGCAGCTCTGGTGTGTATATATGCCTCGAACACTGACTCCCCAGAATTATTTCATACTTTACATGCCCAGCTTTCAAAGATAGATGCCAGCCTCTTATTAGGGGGGATGATTTCAGTTTGCTCCTTAATCCCACATTAGATAGCACTGCTGACTCCCCCGGCACTAATCCACGTGCGCACCACGCACTTCTTGATCTCTGCGAGCAATTCTCTCTCCTAGACATTGGGCGCAGGCACAACCCATCCCACACCGAATATATGCATTACGCTGGCCAACACAACACCTGGACTAGAATCGATTATTGGCTCGTTTCCCCTGGCATCTCCTGCTGGGTCCATTCCCTTGTGATTCTCCCGAGAACAAACTCGGACCACTCACCGGTTAAGCTTCTCCTTAGGGTTCCCCGAAATGAAGGGTTTGAACGGCAATAGCGCTTACCAAATCGCGCCCTCAATGATGAATTTTTTCATACTGACGTGCGTGAGGCTATTTAAGAATATTTCCCCATCGATACGGGCTCTGTTTACACCTGGGCAGTTCTGTGGGAGGGCTTCAAGGCCTACATCAGGGGTGTTTGTATTGCCAAACATGCTGGAGTACTCAAGGATCTCCGTAACATACTCTCACGCTTAGAACACTACCTGACAGAACTGGACAATGCAATGACATGCACTCCCAACCCAGACACGGTGGGGAATCGTTTGGCCCTCCTCACCGAATACAGGGATACTGCGGATCACAAGATACTTTATTTAGGCAGATATAAAACCACTCGGCGATACAGCGAAGGCGAGCGTCCGGGCCGTGTACTGGCTCAGATGCTTCGGCCCCCATACAGGAGGGCCTATGTCACTGAGCTGCGATCTTCCACAAACCAGGTGCTCTCCGGCACCTTTGAAATTTGCGACAAATTTCTTGATTATTTTACAACGCTCTATACCTCCAAGGTGTGGGCGTGACCCCACGGCTCAGGAAGCTTATTTATCTGAGATCGCATTGGTCTACTTGGAAAAAAAATGCAGGACTTCGTAGCGGAGTTGATCTCTGAGGCCGATGTCCTTTGAGCCATTGATACCCTTCGATGCTCTTCTGCCCCCGGGCTGCACAGCTTTACGGGGGAGTTTTATAAGGCGTACAAAGGGTTTTTGGCGCCGCAACTAATCGAAGTGTACGCAGAGGCCCTCGAGAAACAAATTCTTCCCCCCACTCTTCGTGAGGCGGTCATCATACTCCTCCCTAAACCGGGCAAAGACCCATTGTTATGTGAGTCATACAGACCTCTGCCTACTAAATTTGGATTATAAAATTTTAGCTAAGATAATCGCCAATCTCCTGTCCCAATTGATGGAATTTATCATCTCGCGGGCTTTGTTCCCCGTGGATCGACCTCATTAAATCTCAAGACGCTCTTTTCGGTCCTCCACAGGAATAATCCCGAGGTCCCCGCTGCCGCAATCCTATTGGACACTGAGAAGGCCTTTGATTTGTTAGAGTGGGCCTTGTTCATTTCGGTTATGCACCGTATGGGAATGCCTGTGGGATTCATTGCCACCACTGCACTATTATATTGCCGCCCCACGGCGAGAATCCGCCTGAACGGCACGCTTTCTCGTCCCTTCTCTCTCTCCCGCGGCACCCAGCAGGGCTGTCCTCTGTCCCCCTTACTGTTCACCGTAGCCATGGACCCCTTAATTCAATATTTTCAGGAATGGCATCTGCAGAGAGGCCAACAATTCAACACTGGCCCTCTCCTGGTCTTGCTCTACGCAGACGACACCATCCTCTATGTCAGAGATCCCCAGGTGAACTTGGAGGCGCTCATTAGAGAGATCATCCGATTCAGTCAACACTCTGGCCTGGGCATCAACTGGCGCAAGTCGGTTATTTTTCCCTTAACCTCCAGTATGACTTCATGGGACTGTGAATTACCCCTCAAATGGTGCTCTGACTCAGTTAAGTATATGGGCATTCACATCCATCTTGATACCACCCAGATCCTTCGCCTCAATTAAGGGCAGGTAATCAGCGCACTTGAGGCTCAAGTGGAAAGATGGCTGCGATTGCCACTGTCTATTGCCAGCCCCTCCCGAACAGTTTCTTCTTGACATTGTGGTCACACCTTATCAGATTGGTCTGGGGGGGCAAACAGGCTTGTGTGCGCTGGCAGGTGGTTACTCTACCATATGAGAGGGGAGGGCTCGGGGTGCCGGATTTCCACTTGTATTATCCGGTGGCCCAATGCAGCTATGCCTTTGCATGGTTCCACCCTGACGCTAGGATTCCCTTCCTTCGCCTGGAGGCAGATTTCGACCTTCCCGAGCGGTTATCCGCTGTGTTACCCAAGGGCATACCCAGAGACCCTAATGATATCCAGACTGTTTCCACTACCAGCTGGGCCTGGGATAAGCTGTGACGAGTCACTGGCACCTCCACACTGTATTCCTCAGCTCTCCCTGTCCCCAACGCACGCTGGCTGCCAATCACAGGTGAAAAACTGGTGCAGCGCACTTTGGCCAAATTTGATATCTCTAAACTGGGTGATTTGTACCCAGATGGTCACATCTCCTCGGCGACAGAGGATGTCCGCTTCCATGACACCACATTTATGGACAGCTTTGTACTAGGCTGGATTCGTTCAGCTGTTCGTGCCACGCTGCCTGGTTTCACCATTGAACCGAAATCGTTCACTCCGCTCTCGCTCGTCATTGAAAACGAGAGTGGGGTTCATCTCATATCTAAACTGTATAAGACATGCTCTGGAATGATTCCGGTCAATCACGACAAGATCCGCAAACATTGGGAGGAAGATTTAGGCCTCCCCATCACAGACGACCAGTGGACTAAATGCTGTGCAGTAACGAAGGACGTATCACTCAAAAGCAGGCACAAACTACTACACTTTAAGTTCTTACGCAGAATATACATCACCCCTGCCAGAGCCCATAGACTGGATCCGTCCAGACCCTATACCTGCTGTAAATGCGACGCCCAATAAGCTTACTTTGCACACCTCACAAGGTCCTGCCCAAAACTAGTCATACTGGGAGGGAGTGCATAGTACACTAGGCGAGATGACCGAGCTGTCACTCGTCCCCACACCTGAAGTGACACTACTGAGGTATGTGGTCAACTTCCCTAGGGGCATCAGGAGGTTCGCATCTCTCAGCCTGCTGCTAGCCAAAAGAGAAATAGCTATTCACTGGGGCCATAGGCCAGCTCCCACTTTGCAAGGCTGGCTGAACAGTCTGGCTTACTGTAACACCAATAGCGAAATATACTCCAGTACACTGCTTAGCTCTTCCCGCCCCAAGGACATCTGGGGTCCATACAGGTCCTATGTGGAAAATGCTCGACGAGCCACTGGCTCCCAACTGGAATGGAGTTTTGTCCCTACAGGGGTTGGGTAACTAGCTTCGCCCTCTTCAAGTGACTGATTTCCTCTGCTTTGTGGTACCCTGCAGTTCTCGTGACACTTTGACTATGTTGCTTCATCTGAGGTGGTTGGGCACGGGTGGGCCTATAGACCTACTGCTGGGAGTGGGGAGAATGCTTTCGGGTGGAGGGATGGGCCTTCGGGACTGTGTTTTTTATGCCTTGCTGGACAATGACAGTGATCACCCATGACTGTATTCCCATGATGTACTAAATGGTAAATAAAGTTTCACAATTTATTTATTTTTTTTAAATTAAAAAATAACTGACTAACATATCCACCACTCAAATTACTTTCATATTTTCACTATACTAATTTATCACTAAACCTTTATGGATTCCGGAGTAGTATGCTACTCACCGAAAAAGCAATTCGACGCCTCGTCAGGGGTAGTAAGTGCTATATAAATGCAATTACAATTACAATGCAATACACCACTTTTCTCAAAGACTATGCACTCTGCGCCATTGCACTCTATGCCAATGTACTCTGCACCACTGCACTCTACTCTGCACCACTCTACTCTACACCAATTTACTCTACTCAACACTACTGCACTCTACCGTGCAACACTCCACTACTCTGCACCGCCTCACTCTATGCCACTTCACTCTACACCACTCTACTCTGCAACACTGCACTCTCAGGCACTGAACTCTATGCCACTCTTCTCTGCACCACTGCTCTCTGCTCTGCACCACTCCACTCTAGGCCACTCTACCACACTCTACGCCACTGCCTTCTACACCAATCCACTCTAAGCCTATCTAATTTACTCTACAAAACAGCACTCTATGCCACTGCACTCTATGCCAGTGTGCTTTACTATCTATTCTACGCCATTCCACTCAATGCCACTTCACTCTATGTCACTGCAATTTACCCATTGCCACTCCACTCCATGCCACTCTATTCTATGCAGCTGCACTCTATGCCACTGCACTCATTGCCAATGCACTCTACAGCACTTCACTCAAAACCAATACACTATATGTCACTTCACTATATACCAATCTACCCTGCACCACTGCATTTATTCCACTATACTCTACTCTGCAAAATTCTATGCAAATGATGGACGGAATCCTGAATGAATCAAACATTCACCCCCAGTCAAGAGATCTGGGTTAAATCCAGTGTTTTTTTGCTCACTACGCCACCCCAGTTTGGACCTAGCCATATGCAAATCAGCATTGACCCTGTTCCTCATGGGAACTGTGCACCACTGCACTTAATGACACTTCACTCTATGTCACTCTACTCTTCTCTGCACCACTTTACTCTATGCCAGTGTACTCTACCCCAATCTACTATGAACCACTGTTCTCCTCACCGCTGCACTCTATACCACTCCAGTCTTGGCCACTTCACTTTACTATGCCCCACTCCACTCTACACCATTCCACTTTATGCCATTCTACTCTGTGACTCAGAGTCACTGTACTCTATGCCAATGCACTCTTTGCCACAACTCTCTAAGACTATGCTCTACCCTGCACCACTCCACTCTACCCTGCACCATTCCACTCAATACCACTTCACTGTTCTCTGAAACAGTCTACTCTACACTGCTGCACTCTACAACACTCTATTCCAATCTGCACCACTCCAGTATATGCCACTGCACTATACCCCACTCTACTCTGCACCACTCTACTCTATGCCACTGTGCTCGACGCCACTACTCTATGTCACTGCACTTTCTGCCACTTTACTTTACACCTCTGCTCTCCACCCTGCACCACTCCACTCTACTCTGAACCACTCCACTCTAAGCCACTTCACTCTACTCTGAAACAATCTACTCTAGGCAACTGCACTCTACGCCACTACACTCGACACCACTGCATTCTACACCACTGCAATCTACTCTGCACCACTTTACTCTACACACTGCACTCTATGCCACTCTGCTCCTTGTCACTGCACTTTACAGCAATCCACTCTAAACCACTTTACACACAACCAATGCACTCTATGCCACTGCTGGAAAAATAACAACGTTGGGTGTTCCGTCTGGGCACCCACATAACAGGCCTTAATGATAATATACCATGGAGCCACTTCTCTTAAACAGGATATGTACCGGTTATCACCATGGACACTCAGGTACCAAGTGTCTGTACAATGACCTAGCAATTTCTTAGGTATCCGGTATTTCAGACCAATTGCTATGGAATACTAACCTCTACCCATAGTACAGTAGCCAGTTCGGTCAGTAGTCGCAAGGTACTGCCTTTCTCCCTTTTTACTGAATCAGGCCAACATTGAACACAAGCGCCTCTGATTGATCCAATCAGGGCAGCGCTGTTCCACGTAGCCAGAAGCGAGCGTTCTAGTTGAAACGCATTGCGTCCCTCCACTTCCGGGTTAAGCATCCCGGAACCACATCCGGGGCATGTCTGTCTCCGTTAAGCATACTGCAAACCCATAGATGGAAGCGCTCCCGGAGCGCACGTACACACCGCTAGTGGCAGGAAAACCAAGGCAATTAGGCACAGTATAAAAAAGAGCTCCTCTCGGCTTGACAAACATCCATGGAGCCACGAAGGGGACGATTATGCGAGTTAGTATCCTGGTATATGTAAGTACGGCATAGCCGCATCTGAGAGGAAACTCCTGTTCTCATCTAGTAGGACCTCTGGCACCTACCTTATGCAGCAATTTTTATCCACAGAGTGCAAATAGCACTGGTCCCTATCGTTTCAAGGCTCATGACGCCACTGGCTTCAGTACAGCAAGTATGCAATCAGTTTCCTTCCTAGGCAATGTTTTTTCCTAAATTCAAGAACTCCTCAGTCACAGCAAGCACTACCTTGGGATTTAATCCGTTTAGAGTGTGTGTTTTTGTTACATGTTTGTGCATCTTGTATCTGTCCCTTTTTTACAGGACACTGCACCGGCACAAATATTTCATAGGTTACTCCATAAATAGGCACTGTATATATCACTTTTTCAGGTCACAAATGCAATATCTGGTAATTTTATATACCTGATGTTTTTCTATTTATTGTGTTTCTTTTTCAGATTGAAATTAAGGAATTTCCTTTTTCGCACATCAGATTGAGACCATTGTGTCACACTTTGTAGCACTATATCATCTGTCTACACATAGCATCTAATTTTTGTTGACATTGTCACACAATTCACGTGAGTAGGGTAGGGATCTGTGTACCCGTCCTGAAGAAGAAGCAGCAAGCTTCGAAACATGTTGACACACACAAGAGGTCTTGTACATTAATACAACACACCTCCAACTCACACTTTTTAATAATACCGGCACCAAGGCATTTTAAAAAAGTTCTACTCCACAGGTGCTAGGTATTTTTTAACATGCACTTATCACTCATTCCTGACCCTACCACTCACCCTCTCTCACAAGACACATAGTGGAAACATCAGTGCTCTAGCGCATCCGCTGGTAGTAGCACGCCGCGTTCCGTAGAGGGACGCGAAGACCCTTATGATGAAGCATGACACCAAGGGCCCTTTTGGTGTGTGAGGGGTATTTAAGAAACACAATGTGCTTCCCACCAATGTAGGAAACACACTTGACCCATGATCAATCATCATCCATCTACATAGCCCGTGGGTGGATCCTTTTGTTTATAAATAATTGTTAGGGGAGGTCGAATTCCACTGTACTTTATGCCAGCTTACTCTACGCCACTCTACTCTACTCCACTCTACTACACTCCAATCTACGATACTCCACTCTATGACGCTCTACTCCAATCTATGCCACTCTACTCCACTTTATACCACTCCACTCTACAACACTCTACTCCACTCTTTGCCACTCTACAACACTACTCTGCTCTACGAAGCTCTATGCAACTCCCTTTATGCCACTCCATGCCACTTTACTGCATTCTATTCTATGACACACTACTCCACTCTTCTCCACTACTCAAATCTATGCCACTCCATTCCACTCTATGCCACTCCACTCTATGACACTCTCTGCCTCTCCACTCTACTCTATACCACTCGACTCTACAACACTCTGGTTCACACTGTGACACTCCACTCTCCTATAGTACTCCACTCTATACAACTCCACTCTACGACAATCTATTCCACTCTATACCACTCTACTCTACAACACTCTACTCCATTCTATGCAACCACCTCTACACCACTCCACCCTGCTGCACACCACAACACTCTACGCCCCTCCACTCTATGATGCTACTCCACTCTGGCACTCTACTCCACACCACTCAACATTACTCCACTCTATGCTCTTCCACTCTAGGACATTCTACGCCCTCCACAACACTCCAGAACACTCTACACCATAGCACACCTCTCCAGGACACTCCACTCTACACCACTTAACTTCACTCTACACGACTCCATAACACTCCACTCTACTACACTTTACAACACTCCACTCCACGTCACTCTCCTTTACCCCAATAACTTTATGCCATGGTGAACAGCAGCCACGCTGGTGTACAACATGATTAAAACATATGGGCAAAGACCTATTGGCTTTGCCATTGCTTGTTTAATAAAGAGCTTACACCAACAGATAAATGAGTGCTTCAAAGGAAACAGTTACACAGTAATCAAAAGGTATGCCTTTCCAATTTCAGTTGCAAGGAAAGAACATGGGTGGATAGCTGTCCTGATAAGTTTATAGCACAAACCTAGCTAGAAAGCTGTACTTTAGTGTAGGAGTTAGGAGACATCCAAGTTTGTGTTCAACAAATTATTGTTTACATGTTTGAAATACACAATCACACATTTACAATTGCATTTCAAATATTGACACTTTTTTTGGGCACATGGAGATTTAGATGGTCATTTGTGCTTGTGGACGGTCCTCCAGGTTGCCTGCATGATGAAGACTTTCACCTCTGCCCGTATGCAGGTTTGCCTGCACAATGTAAAGATCTCCACCTATTTAGAGGAGATAATTTTGCCAAAATGCATTGCTGTTGCAATGGATTCCCTCTCAGCAACATTGAATAACAGGCGTGTCGTCATGTTGTTGCAACCTGCTTGTAAGTCTTTTTTGTCTTCCAGAAATAAATCCATAAAGCAGGGATCTGTTTTCTCAAAACAAAAAAAAAAGAAATGCCCCTGGTGCACAGGGAATTTTTTTCCCCACCTGCCGGAAAAATGTTTTTTTATTCAGATGCGTGATGTGATCTCCTATTGTATATTTATTTTCACTGCACCCATGCACCTTCATTACTAGCGGCCTGGTGTCCCATTAATTGTGTGGTGGATAGGTTAGTCAGGTATGTGGATTCAGAAGGATAGCGGAAGGATAGAAGAGGGAAAAAAGGTTTGTATTTATATAGCTCTTTTTACCCCTGATGGGGTGTTGAAGCGCGTTTTTGGCAAGTAGCACGCTACTCCAGAAAAACATAAAGGATTAGTGGTGAATTAGTATAGTGAAATATGAAAGTAATTTGAGTGGTGGATATTAGTCAGTTATTTGGAGTGAGAAGGATAGCAAAGGGATATAAGAGGGAAAAAGGTTTGCATTTGTATAGCGCTTGTTATCCCTGATGGGGTGCTGAAGCGCTTTTATGGCGAATAGCACGCTACTCTGGAACCCATAAAGGATTAGTGTTGAAAATTAATATAGAGAAATATGAAAGTGTTCTTAGTGGTGGATATGTTATTCAGTTATTTGGATAGAGAAGGGTAGCTGTGGGATAGAAGAGTCACTATACTAATTCAACACTAATCCAGATGAACGCCAGCCTCAACAGTTCAGTTTTCAGACTGTCATAAAGTGCTGATGATTGTTGTAATTGTGGCACTTACCACCCCTGACAAAGGGTATAAGCTTCTTATATAAATCAAGTTTAGTAGTTAATCTAGAGGTTATTATTGGTTATTTATATTATTCATGTGCTATCAAGAAAAAATTGAGTGCATTCACTCCAGTTAATTTGTAATATATTAATATCAAGTAGGTGTCATCATGGTGGGGGCTATGTGGTGTCTGATGATTTTTTTAATGTATTGTAAAATGACTAATTGTATATATACATGTGGGAGATAAGCTGATATGTATATTTTCTTTTTTAATTTCACAGCCCTGATGAGACCACAAGGACGAAACGCGTTGGCTGGGCTGATGTGCAATTGTTATAATGAATAAGACTTGAATAAAGTGGATTAAAATGTATGCACAAGAATACTGAAGAAATTGATTTGATATTTAATCGCTAATGTTTGGGGACAGAACATCACATTGAATTTGTTGCAATGCTGTTAATTGAGCGGGACTGATTATATAATTTTATCCTTCTTTTCGTTTTTCTTGGTGTCTGGTGAATGGTTGGTGAGATAGATAGGCTGGCGGAGATTAGGTAATGTTAGATTACAAAGATACGGTTTTAAAGAGGTTGTGACCTCTTTTCACTACTCCTCAAAAACAAACCATATCACACACATCAGCACAACAAAATCTCTCAAGCACAACATCCCATAATACTTACAGTCACACAATACAATTATACACCCACCGTTCAAACTGCACAAATGAACAAACTACAATGCAAAGCTTTCTCTTTTCCACCACACCTAACACACATACAGCAACACAGCAACTCTCTTCTAATTGGACAATTTAGAAGCTTACTACATGACCCACATGCTACACCACCACCGGCTCATATGCCTTCCCCCCTAAACATACACAAACAATATAAGCAGTGTGCCACACATCACAACTTTGCTTCTACGTGACTACTGCACAAGGTTACACCACAAAAACAACACAGTCCACCAACTCACTTTTAAACACAGTCTCCACCACCTACACACGCAAACCAATCAAAATGCCTTCTTAGCCTTCTGGACGAGGACCATGCTACAGAACAGCTACACGATTGCTATCCTAATACAGATAATACCAGCACTAAAAACACACCTGCTACTAACCCACGCAATACTGATCACTCTTCTACAAAACAAAGTTTCACTGTCACCAAAACACATTCTCTAAACTGTCTACTAATAAATGCTTGATCACTCTCTAAAAACAAACATCACATCTACGACCTTCTCACCGATGCAAAACCAGACATACTATTCATAACTGAATCATGGTTGGGAGATGATATGTCTCCAGTCCTGCATGAAGCCGTTCCTCTCGGCTATCAAACGATCACCTAAAATCGCATAGGGTAAAAAGGAGGTGGTATAGCTGTTGTGTTCAGACAAACATTACATTTTACTAAACTTGACAACATCTCCATAAAGAATTGTGAGACTCTTCTCACCAGATTCCTGTAGCTTCCTGCTGAGGGGGAGAGGTAAGGGTGATACCGTCGCTCCCTGAGCCCCATTGCCCCCGCATTCCAGCTAGCTGCGGCAACCCCTAGTCCTAGCTGCACTCCACACTCTGGCACCTGAGGCCCGCTGCCCTTGGGTGCTCCACATTACGGCAGTTGGAGGCACTTGCGGCAAGCCGAGTTGGGCCCACAAGTCATTCCCGGACCTCCGCTCCTTCCTACATCGGACCTCTGCACTCCAGCATATAGTCCTGGCAGTGAAGCAATTTGGGGATGACAACCCGGGCGCTCACATGCTGTGGCGGAGCCCTGCCTATGCACCTGACTATCCTGAGGAGCGCCTCGTCCGCCCTTGGTCCTCTCTGGGTCCCATGTGCTTTCTCTCGGCCTTCCCTGAGCCCATTCATTTTGGCCAATACACAGCTGCATCACTGCGCCCACCTCCCAAAGATTGTCTCCAGCGGCTGTGGTGCAAGCTCGATCTTGGGCCTGTGTGCTACGGGACCGGTGCACTGCCTTGCCTCAGCTCTGGCCCTGACATCACGAGCTTTGCATCGCCTGCACTCACCTGGAGCCACTGCTTCTATGGGTGCTCCTCTCTCCCTCTGTACTGACCCCATTAACTTCCATTCATCACTGCGGAGACCTGAGATAGAGCTAGTTTATAGGGTCATTCTCCTGCTGGGACTGTTGAGCGCTCTTTCAGTGCACGCGTTCTTCGTATCCTGATCGCACATTGGCGTTGTTATGCGGTCCTGTAGGTAAACAGCCTCCCTGGTACTGGGACCTCCATTCCAGCATCAGCGCCCCACGTATTGCCTGTCACTCGCACCCTACATGTCTCTATTGGGGCTCCATCACCCCTACACGCCTCGATGGAAGCCCGGTCATTGCTTCGCACTTGGGCACCCCCTCCGGCGCTCTGACACCCAGGAAACTTTGGACTGCGCCTCTGTCCCGTCTGCCGCTAGTCATCTGCACGCCTTCGCAGGGGCCACATCCTCCCCCTGTGCCAAATCGTGAGCTTTGGCATTGCAGTGCATCTGGACGTCCAAACCAACATGCTAGATTACTGAGACGCCTGCAGGGTTCTACGCCAAACTGACCAGGGGTGACCTCCGCCTGCTCCATCGACGCCCGGGGTCCGGTACACTGATCTTCCATCTCTTTCAACTGCTGGCTCCTAGTCTCAGCCTGTCCTCTTTCTGTAATCGCCTGCAGAGATTGTTCCACTGCCGCTGCCTCTGTTACGTTGCGTTGCGGCATGGGCCGCAAAGATCCTAAGCAGAAGACCCTCCCTTTCGAAAAGCTTGTGGAAAAGATCCCAGAGGACAACGCCAGCATGGCAGAGGGCGGGCAGGGTATGGACCATGTTGAAGATCCTTCTGCCCCATCCTCTTCCCTATTGCAGGAGATGAGAGCGGGCATTAGAGCACTGGATGGCGGTTTGATGCCCTAGACAAGAATCTTGCGAGCCTGGGGGCTAAAATCCAAGTTCACGACAGGCGCCTGGACGTGGCTGAGGCGCGCATCTCGGACATAGAGGATGGTACCGCACAGTCCCTTAAGAGGCTAGAGCGAGTGGAGCGCATCCTCAAAGATGTGGCGATCAAGAACGAGACCTTTAAGCGCGCAGTAGGTGCAACAACGTCCGTATCCTGGGAGTTCCAGAGACCACCGGCACGGGCAGCCTTGACCACTTTGTTGAGACTTTGCTGGCAGACATATTTGGGAAAGACTCCTTTACTCCCGGATTCGTAGTGGAGCACGCTCACCACACCTTGGGGCCCCGGCCCAATCCGGGCTGCCCTCCAAGACCCATCATGGCCCGCATCATGAACTTTTGGGACCACGATACTGCACTGCGCCTCGCAAGAGAACGGGGAGACACAACATGGCAAGGCTCCAAACTATCCTTCTACCCGGACTTTACCATCATGGTGCAAGAGGCCGGGTCAAGGCCACTCTGAGGAACTTAGGTCTGAAATATGGCATGTTATACCCCGCCAGATTGAGAAATGATGTTAATGGCAGACCTTGCATTTTTGATAACCCCTATGAGGTTCAAGAGTTCTGCCGTGCATACAAGCAGACCAACTCAGACGGGTGCAGACGGTGGTAGGCCCTCTCCTCCGCACAGTGGCTCCGACGCAAGCATGGAACTCTTCTCTGGTTCCGGGACCGGCTGACACAGCTGCATTGTTCCTTCTCCATTCTAGCAGAACTGAATTGGGATAATGTTATCCATCAAACCAAAATGTTTCAAGTAGCTGGTTGGCTGACGTGACGTTGACACCCCTCATGGTGTACACCTTGGGTTTGTTTCTGGTTACACTGATGTACCGTTTCAGGGTTTTCTCGTTCCACTGTAAAGCCAATTGGTACTTAACATATTGTTGCTTATTATGGGTTTGCCTTGCTTTTCTTGTAGTAAGGGTGGGTGGGGGGGACAATTGCTATTGTATTGCCATTTGTGGTTCTCTTCCGTTTGGTACACTGTCATGGTTAGAATTGAACTGTTGGAGCTTGCATTCGTCACCCATGCTACGACTAACAGATGGCTCAGCTGGGTATTATTGAAGATCCTGCTGGCCTGTCCTTGATGTCCTGGAACGTTAGGTGTCTCAATGATAATCGTAAGAGATGACATGTTGTCCATTATCTTATTCGACACAACGTGGACATTGCCTTTCTGCAGGAAACACATCTACCTAAATTCGACTTTCGCTTCTAGCTGGGGCGCACACAGGTATTTTGCCAACTTCAGCAATTATGCTAGGGGCAGGGACATTCTCATTCACAAGAGGGTCCCCTTCCACCCCCGCTCAGTTGTAACATAGATACCTAATTGTCAGAGGGTCACTAATGGGTCACAGTGCAGCTCTGGTGTGTATATATGCCTCGAACACTGACTCCCCAGAATTATTTCATACTTTACATGCCCAGCTTTCAAAGATAGATGCCAGCCTCTTATTAGGGGGGATGATTTCAGTTTGCTCCTTAATCCCACATTAGATAGCACTGCTGACTCCCCCGGCACTAATCCACGTGCGCACCACGCACTTCTTGATCTCTGCGAGCAATTCTCTCTCCTAGACATTGGGCGCAGGCACAACCCATCCCACACCGAATATATGCATTACGCTGGCCAACACAGCACCTGGACTAGAATCGATTATTGGCTCGTTTCCCCTGGCATCTCCTGCTGGGTCCATTCCCTTGTGATTCTCCCGAGAACAAACTCGGACCACTCACCGGTTAAGCTTCTCCTTAGGGTTCCCCGAAATGAAGGGTTTGAACGGCAATAGCGCTTACCAAATCGCGCCCTCAATGATGAATTTTTTCATACTGACGTGCGTGAGGCTATTTAAGAATATTTCCCCATCGATACGGGCTCTGTTTACACCTGGGCAGTTCTGTGGGAGGGCTTCAAGGCCTACATCAGGGGTGTTTGTATTGCCAAACATGCTGGAGTACTCAAGGATCTCCGTAACATGCTCTCACGCTTAGAACACTACCTGACAGAACTGGACAATGCAATGACATGCACTCCCAACCCAGACACGGTGGGGAATCGTTTGGCCCTCCTCACCGAATACAGGGATACTGCGGATCACAAGATACAGCGAAGGCGAGCGTCCGGGCCGTGTACTGGCTCAGATGCTTCGGCCCCCATACAGGAGGGCCTATGTCACTGAGCTGCGATCTTCCACAAACCAGGTGCTCTCCGGCACCTTTGAAATTTGCGACAAATTTCTTGATTATTTTACAACGCTCTATACCTCCAAGGTGTGGGCGTGACCCCACGGCTCAGGAAGCTTATTTATCTGAGATCGCATTGGTCTACTTGGAAAAAAAATGCAGGACTTCGTAGCGGAGTTGATCTCTGAGGCCGATGTCCTTTGAGCCATTGATACCCTTCGATGCTCTTCTGCCCCCGGGCTGCACAGCTTTACGGGGGAGTTTTATAAGGCGTACAAAGGGTTTTTGGCGCCGCAACTAATCGAAGTGTACGCAGAGGCCCTCGAGAAACAAATTCTTCCCCCCACTCTTCGTGAGGCGGTCATCATACTCCTCCCTAAACCGGGCAAAGACCCATTGTTATGTGAGTCATACAGACCTCTGCCTACTAAATTTGGATTATAAAATTTTAGCTAAGATAATCGCCAATCTCCTGTCCCAATTGATGGAATTTATCATCTCGCCGGCCCAGTCCGGCTTTGTTCCCCGTGGATCGACCTCATTAAATCTCAAGACGCTCTTTTCGGTCCTCCACAGGAATAATCCCGAGGTCCCCACTGCCGCAATCCTATTGGACACTGAGAAGGCCTTTGATTTGTTAGAGTGGCCCTTGTTCATTTCGGTTATGCACCGTATGGGAATGCCTGTGGGATTCATTGCCACCACTGCACTATTATATTGCCGCCCCACGGCGAGAATCCGCCTGAACGGCACGCTTTCTCGTCCCTTCTCTCTCTCCCGCGGCACCCAGCAGGGCTGTCCTCTGTCCCCCTTAGTGTTCACCGTAGCCATGGACCCCTTAATTCAATATTTTCAGGAAAGGCATCTGCAGAGAGGCCAACAATTCAACACTGGCCCTCTCCTGGTCTTGCTCTACGCAGACGACACCATCCTCTATGTCAGAGATCCCCAGGTGAACTTGGAGGCGCTCATTAGAGAGATCATCCGATTCAGTCTCAACACTCTGGCCTGGGCATCAACTGGCGCAAGTCGGTTATTTTTCCCTTAACCTCCAGTATGACTTCATGGGACTGTGAATTACCCCTCAAATGGTGCTCTGACTCAGTTAAGTATATGGGCATTCACATCCATCTTGATACCACCCAGATCCTTCGCCTCAATTAAGGGCAGGTAATCAGCGCACTTGAGGCTCAAGTGGAAAGATGGCTGCGATTGCCACTGTCTATTGCCAGCCCCTCCCGAACAGTTTCTTCTTGACATTGTGGTCACACCTTATCAGATTGGTCTGGGGGGGCAAACAGGTTTGTGTGCGCTGGCAGGTGGTTACTCTACCATATGAGAGGGGAGGGCTCGGGGTGCCGGATTTCCACTTGTATTATCCGGTGGCCCAATGCAGCTATGCCTTTGCATGGTTCCACCCTGACGCTAGGATTCCCTTCCTTCGCCTGGAGGCAGATTTCGACCTTCCCGAGCGGTTATCCGCTGTGTTACCCAAGGGCATACCCAGAGACCCTAATGATATCCAGACTGTTTCCACTACCAGCTGGGCCTGGGATAAGCTGTGACGAGTCACTGGCACCTCCACACTGTATTCCTCAGCTCTCCCTGTCCCCAACGCCCGCTGGCTGCCAATCACAGGTGAAAAACTGGTGCAGCGCACTTTGGCCAAATTTGATATCTCTAAACTGGGTGATTTGTACCCAGATGGTCACATCTCCTCGGCGACAGAGGATGTCCGCTTCCATGACACCACATTTATGGACAGCTTTGTACTAGGCTGGATTCGTTCAGCTCTTCGTGCCACGCTGCCTGGTTTCACCATTGAACCGAAATCGTTCACTCCGCTCTCGCTCGTCATTGAAAACGAGAGTGGGGTTCATCTCATATCTAAACTGTATAAGACATGCTCTGGAATGATTCCGGTCAATCACGACAAGATCCGCAAACATTGGGAGGAAGATTTAGGCCTCCCCATCACAGACGACCAGTGGACTAAATGCTGTGCAGTAACGAAGGACGTATCACTCAAAAGCAGGCACAAACTACTACACTTTAAGTTCTTACGCAGAATATACATAACCCCTGCCAGAGCCCATAGACTGGATCCGTCCAGACCCTATACCTGCTGTAAATGCGACGCCCAATAAGCTTACTTTGCACACCTCACAAGGTCCTGCCCAAAACTAGTCATACTGGGAGGGAGTGCATAGTACACTAGGCGAGATGACCGAGCTGTCACTCGTCCCCACACCTGAAGTGACACTACTGAGGTATGTGGTCAACTTCCCTAGGGGCATCAGGAGGTTCGCATCTCTCAGCCTGCTGCTAGCCAAAAGAGAAATAGCTATTCACTGGGGCCATAGGCCAGCTCCCACTTTGCAAGGCTGGCTGAACAGTCTGGCTTACTGTAACACCAATAGCGAAATATACTCCAGTACACTGCTTAGCTCTTCCCGCCCCAAGGACATCTGGGGTCCATACAGGTCCTATGTGGAAAATGCTCGACGATCCACTGGCTCCCAACTGGAATGGAGTTTTGTCCCTACAGGGGTTGGGTAACTAGCTTCGCCCTCTTCAAGTGATTGATTTCCTCTGCTTTGTGGTACCCTGCAGTTCTCGTGACACTTTGACTATGTTGCTTCATCTGAGGTGGTTGGGCACGGGTGGGCCTATAGACCTACTGCTGGGAGTGGGGAGAATGCTTTCGGGTGGAGGGATGGGCCTTCGGGACTGTGTTTTTTATGCCTTGCTGGACAATGACAGTGATCACCCATGACTGTATTCCCATGATGTACTAAATGGTAAATAAAGTTTCACAATTTATTTATTTTTTTTAAATTAAAAAATAACTGACTAACATATCCACCACTCAAATTACTTTCATATTTTCACTATACTAATTTATCACTAAACCTTTATGGATTCCGGAGTAGTATGCTACTCACCGAAAAAGCAATTCGACGCCTCGTCAGGGGTAGTAAGTGCTATATAAATGCAATTACAATTACAATGCAATACACCATTTTTCTCAAAGACTATGCACTCTGCGCCATTGCACTCTATGCCAATGTACTCTGCACCACTGCACTCTACTCTGCACCACTCTACTCTACACCAATTTACTCTACTCAACACTACTGCACTCTACCGTGCAACACTCCACTACTCTGCACCGCCTCACTCTATGCCACTTCACTCTACACCACTCTACTCTGCAACACTGCACTCTCAGGCACTGAACTCTATGCCACTCTTCTCTGCACCACTGCTCTCTGCTCTGCACCACTCCACTCTAGGCAACTCTACCACACTCTACGCCACTGCCTTCTACACCAATCCACTCTAAGCCTATCTAATTTACTCTACAAAACAGCACTCTATGCCACTGCACTCTATGCCAGTGTGCTTTACTATCTATTCTACGCCATTCCACTCAATGCCACTTCACTCTATGTCACTGCAATTTACCCATTGCCACTCCACTCCATGCCACTCTATTCTATGCAGCTGCACTCTATGCCACTGCACTCATTGCCAATGCACTCTACAGCACTTCACTCAAAACCAATACACTATATGTCACTTCACTATATACCAATCTACCCTGCACCACTGCATTTATTCCACTATACTCTACTCTGCAAAATTCTATGCAAATGATGGACGGAATCCTGAATGAATCAAACATTCACCCCCAGTCAAGAGATCTGGGTTAAATCCAGTGTTTTTTTGCTCACTACGCCACCCCAGTTTGGACCTAGCCATATGCAAATCAGCATTGACCCTGTTCCTCATGGGAACTGTGCACCACTGCACTTAATGACACTTCACTCTATGTCACTCTACTCTTCTCTGCACCACTTTACTCTATGCCAGTGTACTCTACCCCAATCCACTATGTATCACTGTTCTCCTCACCGCTGCACTCTATACCACTCCAGTCTTGGCCACTTCACTTTACTATGCCCCACTCCACTCTACACCATTCCACTTTATGCCATTCTACTCTATAACTCAGAGTCACTGTACTCTATGCCAATGCACTCTTTGCCACAACTCTCTAAGACTATGCTCTACCCTGCACCACTCCACTCTACCCTGCACCATTCCACTCAATACCACTTCACTGTTCTCTGAAACAGTCTACTCTACACTGCTGCACTCTACAACACTCTATTCCAATCTGCACCACTCCAGTATATGCCACTGCACTATACCCCACTCTACTCTGCACCACTCTACTCTATGCCACTGTGCTCGACGCCACTACTCTATGTCACTGCACTTTCTGCCACTTTACTTTACACCTCTGCTCTCCACCCTGCACCACTCCACTCTACTCTGAACCACTCCACTCTAAGCCACTTCACTCTACTCTGAAACAATCTACTCTAGGCAACTGCACTCTACACCACTACACTCGACACCACTGCATTCTACACCACTGCAATCTACTCTGCACCACTTTACTCTACACACTGCACTCTATGCCACTCTGCTCCATGTCACTGCACTTTACACCAATCCACTCTAAACCACTTTACACACAACCAATGCACTCTATGCCACTGCTGGAAAAATAACAACGTTGGGTGTTCCGTCTGGGCACCCACATAACAGGCCTTAATGATAATATACCATGGAGCCACTTCTCTTAAACAGGATATGTACCGGTTATCACCATGGACACTCAGGTACCAAGTGTCTGTACAACGACCTAGCAATTTCTTAGGTATCCGGTATTTCAGACCAATTGCTATGGAATACTAACCTCTACCCATAGTACAGTAGCCAGTACGGTCAGTAGTCGCAAGGTACTGCCTTTCTCCCTTTTTACTGAATCAGGCCAACCTTGAACACAAGCGCCTCTGATTGATCCAATCAGGGCAGCGCTGTTCCACGTAGCCAGAAGCGAGCGTTCTAGTTGAAACGCATTGCGTCCCTCCACTTCCGGGTTAAGCATCCCGGAACCACATCCGGGGCATGTCTGTCTCCGTTAAGCATACTGCAAACCCATAGATGGAAGCGCTCCCGGAGCGCACGTACACACCGCTAGTGGCAGGAAAACCAAGGCAATTAGGCACAGTATAAAAAAGAGCTCCTCTCGGCTTGACAAACATCCACGGAGCCACGAAGGGGACGATTATGCGAGTTAGTATCCTGGTATATGTAAGTACGGCATAGCCGCATCTGAGAGGAAACTCCTGTTCTCATCTAGTAGGACCTCTGGCACCTACCTTATGCAGCAATTTTTATCCACAGAGTGCAAATAGCACTGGTCCCTATCGTTTCAAGGCTCATGACGCCACTGGCTTCAGTACAGCAAGTATGCAATCAGTTTCCTTCCTAGGCAATGTTTTTTCCTAAATTCAAGAACTCCTCAGTCACAGCAAGCACTACCTTGGGATTTAATCCGTTTAGAGTGTGTGTTTTTGTTACATGTTTGTGCATCTTGTATCTGTCCCTTTTTTACAGGACACTGCACCGGCACAAATATTTCATAGGTTACTCCATAAATAGGCACTGTATATATCACTTTTTCAGGTCACAAATGCAATATCTGGTAATTTTATATACCTGATGTTTTTCTATTTATTGTGTTTCTTTTTCAGATTGAAATTAAGGAATTTCCTTTTTCGCACATCAGATTGAGACCATTGTGTCACACTTTGTAGCACTATATCATCTGTCTACACATAGCATCTAATTTTTGTTGACATTGTCACACAATTCACGTGAGTAGGGTAGGGATCTGTGTACCCGTCCTGAAGAAGAAGCAGCAAGCTTCGAAACATGTTGACACACACAAGAGGTCTTGTACATTAATACAACACACCTCCAACTCACACTTTTTAATAATACCGGCACCAAGGCATTTTAAAAAAGTTCTACTCCACAGGTGCTAGGTATTTTTTAACATGCACTTATCACTCATTCCTGACCCTACCACTCACCCTCTCTCACAAGACACATAGTGGAAACATCAGTGCTCTAGCGCATCCGCTGGTAGTAGCACGCCGCGTTCCGTAGAGGGACGCGAAGACCCTTATGATGAAGCATGACACCAAGGGCCCTTTTGGTGTGTGAGGGGTATTTAAGAAACACAATGTGCTTCCCACCAATGTAGGAAACACACTTGACCCATGATCAATCATCATCCATCTACATATCCCGTGGGAGGATCCTTTTGTTTATAAATAATTGTTAGGGGAGGTCGAATTCCACTGTACTTTATGCCAGCTTACTCTACGCCACTCTACTCTACTCCACTCTACTACACTCCAATCTACGATACTCCACTCTATGACGCTCTACTCCAATCTATGCCACTCTACTCCACTTTATACCACTCCACTCTACAACACTCTACTCCACTCTTTGCCACTCTACAACACTACTCTGCTCTACGAAGCTCTATGCAACTCCCTTTATGCCACTCCATGCCACTTTACTGCATTCTATTCTATGACACACTACTCCACTCTTCTCCACTACTCAAATCTATGCCACTCCATTCCACTCTATGCCACTCCACTCTATGACACTCTCTGCCTCTCCACTCTACTCTATACCACTCGACTCTACAACACTCTGGTTCACACTGTGACACTCCACTCTCCTATAGTACTCCACTCTATACAACTCCACTCTACGACAATCTATTCCACTCTATACCACTCTACTCTACAACACTCTACTCCATTCTATGCAACCACCTCTACACCACTCCACCCTGCTGCACACCACAACACTCTACGCCCCTCCACTCTATGATGCTACTCCACTCTGGCACTCTACTCCACACCACTCAACATTACTCCACTCTATGCTCTTCCACTCTAGGACACTCTACGCCCTCCACAACACTCCAGAACACTCTACACCACAGCACACCTCTCCGGGACACTCCACTCTACACCACTTAACTTCACTCTACACGACTCCATAACAATCCACTCTACTACACTTTACAACACTCCACTCCACGTCACTCTCCTTTACCCCAATAACTTTATGCCATGGTGAACAGCAGCCACGCTGGTGTACAACATGATTAAAACATATGGGCAAAGACCTATTGGCTTTGCCATTGCTTGTTTAATAAAGAGCTTACACCAACAGATAAATGAGTGCTTCAAAGGAAACAGTTATACAGTAATCAAAAGGTATGCCTTTCCAATTTCAGTTGCAAGGAAAGAACATGGGTGGATAGCTGTCCTGATAAGTTTATAGCACAAACCTAGCTAGAAAGCTGTACTTTAGTGTAGGAGTTAGGAGACATCCAAGTTTGTGTTCAACAAATTATTGTTTACATGTTTGAAATACACAATCACACATTTACAATTGCATTTCAAATATTGACACTTTTTTTGGGCACATGGAGATTTAGATGGTCATTTGTGCTTGTGGACGGTCCTCCAGGTTGCCTGCATGATGAAGACTTTCACCTCTGCCCGTATGCAGGTTTGCCTGCACAATGTAAAGATCTCCACCTATTTAGAGGATATAATTTTGCCAAAATGCATTGCTGTTGCAATGGATTCCCTCTCAGCAACATTGAATAACAGGCGTGTCGTCATGTTGTTGCAACCTGCTTGTAAGTCTTTTTTGTCTTCCAGAAATAAATCCATAAAGCAGGGATCTGTTTTCTCAAAACAAAAAAAAAAGAAATGCCCCTGGTGCACAGGGAATTTTTTTCCCCACCTGCCGGAAAAATGTTTTTTTATTCAGATGCGTGATGTGATCTCCTATTGTATATTTATTTTCACTGCACCCATGCACCTTCATTACTAGCGGCCTGGTGTCCCATTAATTGTGTGGTGGATAGGTTAGTCAGGTATGTGGATTCAGAAGGATAGCGGAAGGATAGAAGAGGGAAAAAAGGTTTGTATTTATATAGCTCTTTTTACCCCTGATGGGGTGTTGAAGCGCGTTTTTGGCAAGTAGCACGCTACTCCAGAAAAACATAAAGGATTAGTGGTGAATTAGTATAGTGAAATATGAAAGTAATTTGAGTGGTGGATATTAGTCAGTTATTTGGAGTGAGAAGGATAGCAAAGGGATATAAGAGGGAAAAAGGTTTGCATTTGTATAGCGCTTGTTATCCCTGATGGGGTGCTGAAGCGCTTTTATGGCGAATAGCACGCTACTCTGGAACCCATAAAGGATTAGTGTTGAAAATTAATATAGAGAAATATGAAAGTGTTCTTAGTGGTGGATATGTTATTCAGTTATTTGGATAGAGAAGGGTAGCTGTGGGATAGAAGAGTCACTATACTAATTCAACACTAATCCAGATGAACGCCAGCCTCAACAGTTCAGTTTTCAGACTGTCATAAAGTGCTGATGATTGTTGTAATTGTGGCACTTACCACCCCTGACAAAGGGTATAAGCTTCTTATATAAATCAAGTTTAGTAGTTAATCTAGAGGTTATTATTGGTTATTTATATTATTCATGTGCTATCAAGAAAAAATTGAGTGCATTCACTCCAGTTAATTTGTAATATATTAATATCAAGTAGGTGTCATCATGGTGGGGGCTATGTGGTGTCTGATGATTTTTTTAATGTATTGTAAAATGACTAATTGTATATATACATGTGGGAGATAAGCTGATATGTATATTTTCTTTTTTAATTTCACAGCCCTGATGAGACCACAAGGACGAAACGCGTTGGCTGGGCTGATGTGCAATTGTTATAATGAATAAGACTTGAATAAAGTGGATTAAAATGTATGCACAAGAATACTGAAGAAATTGATTTGATATTTAATCGCTAATGTTTGGGGACAGAACATCACATTGAATTTGTTGCAATGCTGTTAATTGAGCGGGACTGATTATATAATTTTATCCTTCTTTTCGTTTTTCTTGGTGTCTGGTGAATGGTTGGTGAGATAGATAGGCTGGCGGAGATTAGGTAATGTTAGATTACAAAGATACGGTTTTAAAGAGGTTGTGACCTCTTTTCACTACTCCTCAAAAACAAACCATATCACACACATCAGCACAACAAAATCTCTCAAGCACAACATCCCATAATACTTACAGTCACACAATACAATTATACACCCACCGTTCAAACTGCACAAATGAACAAACTACAATGCAAAGCTTTCTCTTTTCCACCACACCTAACACACATACAGCAACACAGCAACTCTCTTCTAATTGGACAATTTAGAAGCTTACTACATGACCCACATGCTACACCACCACCGGCTCATATGCCTTCCCCCCTAAACATACACAAACAATATAAGCAGTGTGCCACACATCACAACTTTGCTTCTACGTGACTACTGCACAAGGTTACACCACAAAAACAACACAGTCCACCAACTCACTTTTAAACACAGTCTCCACCACCTACACACGCAAACCAATCAAAATGCCTTCTTAGCCTTCTGGACGAGGACCATGCTACAGAACAGCTACACGATTGCTATCCTAATACAGATAATACCAGCACTAAAAACACACCTGCTACTAACCCACGCAATACTGATCACTCTTCTACAAAACAAAGTTTCACTGTCACCAAAACACATTCTCTAAACTGTCTACTAATAAATGCTTGATCACTCTCTAAAAACAAACATCACATCTACGACCTTCTCACCGATGCAAAACCAGACATACTATTCATAACTGAATCATGGTTGGGAGATGATATGTCTCCAGTCCTGCATGAAGCCGTTCCTCTCGGCTATCAAACGATCACCTAAAATCGCATAGGGTAAAAAGGAGGTGGTATAGCTGTTGTGTTCAGACAAACATTACATTTTACTAAACTTGACAACATCTCCATAAAGAATTGTGAGACTCTTCTCACCAGATTCCTGTAGCTTCCTGCTGAGGGGGAGAGGTAAGGGTGATACCGTCGCTCCCTGAGCCCCATTGCCCCCGCATTCCAGCTAGCTGCGGCAACCCCTAGTCCTAGCTGCACTCCACACTCTGGCACCTGAGGCCCGCTGCCCTTGGGTGCTCCACATTACGGCAGTTGGAGGCACTTGCGGCAAGCCGAGTTGGGCCCACAAGTCATTCCCGGACCTCCGCTCCTTCCTACATCGGACCTCTGCACTCCAGCATATAGTCCTGGCAGTGAAGCAATTTGGGGATGACAACCCGGGCGCTCACATGCTGTGGCGGAGCCCTGCCTATGCACCTGACTATCCTGAGGAGCGCCTCGTCCGCCCTTGGTCCTCTCTGGGTCCCATGTGCTTTCTCTCGGCCTTCCCTGAGCCCATTCATTTTGGCCAATACACAGCTGCATCACTGCGCCCACCTCCCAAAGATTGTCTCCAGCGGCTGTGGTGCAAGCTCGATCTTGGGCCTGTGTGCTACGGGACCGGTGCACTGCCTTGCCTCAGCTCTGGCCCTGACATCACGAGCTTTGCATCGCCTGCACTCACCTGGAGCCACTGCTTCTATGGGTGCTCCTCTCTCCCTCTGTACTGACCCCATTAACTTCCATTCATCACTGCGGAGACCTGAGATAGAGCTAGTTTATAGGGTCATTCTCCTGCTGGGACTGTTGAGCGCTCTTTCAGTGCACGCGTTCTTCGTATCCTGATCGCACATTGGCGTTGTTATGCGGTCCTGTAGGTAAACAGCCTCCCTGGTACTGGGACCTCCATTCCAGCATCAGCGCCCCACGTATTGCCTGTCACTCGCACCCTACATGTCTCTATTGGGGCTCCATCACCCCTACACGCCTCGATGGAAGCCCGGTCATTGCTTCGCACTTGGGCACCCCCTCCGGCGCTCTGACACCCAGGAAACTTTGGACTGCGCCTCTGTCCCGTCTGCCGCTAGTCATCTGCACGCCTTCGCAGGGGCCACATCCTCCCCCTGTGCCAAATCGTGAGCTTTGGCATTGCAGTGCATCTGGACGTCCAAACCAACATGCTAGATTACTGAGACGCCTGCAGGGTTCTACGCCAAACTGACCAGGGGTGACCTCCGCCTGCTCCATCGACGCCCGGGGTCCGGTACACTGATCTTCCATCTCTTTCAACTGCTGGCTCCTAGTCTCAGCCTGTCCTCTTTCTGTAATCGCCTGCAGAGATTGTTCCACTGCCGCTGCCTCTGTTACGTTGCGTTGCGGCATGGGCCGCAAAGATCCTAAGCAGAAGACCCTCCCTTTCGAAAAGCTTGTGGAAAAGATCCCAGAGGACAACGCCAGCATGGCAGAGGGCGGGCAGGGTATGGACCATGTTGAAGATCCTTCTGCCCCATCCTCTTCCCTATTGCAGGAGATGAGAGCGGGCATTAGAGCACTGGATGGCGGTTTGATGCCCTAGACAAGAATCTTGCGAGCCTGGGGGCTAAAATCCAAGTTCACGACAGGCGCCTGGACGTGGCTGAGGCGCGCATCTCGGACATAGAGGATGGTACCGCACAGTCCCTTAAGAGGCTAGAGCGAGTGGAGCGCATCCTCAAAGATGTGGCGATCAAGAACGAGACCTTTAAGCGCGCAGTAGGTGCAACAACGTCCGTATCCTGGGAGTTCCAGAGACCACCGGCACGGGCAGCCTTGACCACTTTGTTGAGACTTTGCTGGCAGACATATTTGGGAAAGACTCCTTTACTCCCGGATTCGTAGTGGAGCACGCTCACCACACCTTGGGGCCCCGGCCCAATCCGGGCTGCCCTCCAAGACCCATCATGGCCCGCATCATGAACTTTTGGGACCACGATACTGCACTGCGCCTCGCAAGAGAACGGGGAGACACAACATGGCAAGGCTCCAAACTATCCTTCTACCCGGACTTTACCATCATGGTGCAAGAGGCCGGGTCAAGGCCACTCTGAGGAACTTAGGTCTGAAATATGGCATGTTATACCCCGCCAGATTGAGAAATGATGTTAATGGCAGACCTTGCATTTTTGATAACCCCTATGAGGTTCAAGAGTTCTGCCGTGCATACAAGCAGACCAACTCAGACGGGTGCAGACGGTGGTAGGCCCTCTCCTCCGCACAGTGGCTCCGACGCAAGCATGGAACTCTTCTCTGGTTCCGGGACCGGCTGACACAGCTGCATTGTTCCTTCTCCATTCTAGCAGAACTGAATTGGGATAATGTTATCCATCAAACCAAAATGTTTCAAGTAGCTGGTTGGCTGACGTGACGTTGACACCCCTCATGGTGTACACCTTGGGTTTGTTTCTGGTTACACTGATGTACCGTTTCAGGGTTTTCTCGTTCCACTGTAAAGCCAATTGGTACTTAACATATTGTTGCTTATTATGGGTTTGCCTTGCTTTTCTTGTAGTAAGGGTGGGTGGGGGGGACAATTGCTATTGTATTGCCATTTGTGGTTCTCTTCCGTTTGGTACACTGTCATGGTTAGAATTGAACTGTTGGAGCTTGCATTCGTCACCCATGCTACGACTAACAGATGGCTCAGCTGGGTATTATTGAAGATCCTGCTGGCCTGTCCTTGATGTCCTGGAACGTTAGGTGTCTCAATGATAATCGTAAGAGATGACATGTTGTCCATTATCTTATTCGACACAACGTGGACATTGCCTTTCTGCAGGAAACACATCTACCTAAATTCGACTTTCGCTTCTAGCTGGGGCGCACACAGGTATTTTGCCAACTTCAGCAATTATGCTAGGGGCAGGGACATTCTCATTCACAAGAGGGTCCCCTTCCACCCCCGCTCAGTTGTAACATAGATACCTAATTGTCAGAGGGTCACTAATGGGTCACAGTGCAGCTCTGGTGTGTATATATGCCTCGAACACTGACTCCCCAGAATTATTTCATACTTTACATGCCCAGCTTTCAAAGATAGATGCCAGCCTCTTATTAGGGGGGATGATTTCAGTTTGCTCCTTAATCCCACATTAGATAGCACTGCTGACTCCCCCGGCACTAATCCACGTGCGCACCACGCACTTCTTGATCTCTGCGAGCAATTCTCTCTCCTAGACATTGGGCGCAGGCACAACCCATCCCACACCGAATATATGCATTACGCTGGCCAACACAGCACCTGGACTAGAATCGATTATTGGCTCGTTTCCCCTGGCATCTCCTGCTGGGTCCATTCCCTTGTGATTCTCCCGAGAACAAACTCGGACCACTCACCGGTTAAGCTTCTCCTTAGGGTTCCCCGAAATGAAGGGTTTGAACGGCAATAGCGCTTACCAAATCGCGCCCTCAATGATGAATTTTTTCATACTGACGTGCGTGAGGCTATTTAAGAATATTTCCCCATCGATACGGGCTCTGTTTACACCTGGGCAGTTCTGTGGGAGGGCTTCAAGGCCTACATCAGGGGTGTTTGTATTGCCAAACATGCTGGAGTACTCAAGGATCTCCGTAACATGCTCTCACGCTTAGAACACTACCTGACAGAACTGGACAATGCAATGACATGCACTCCCAACCCAGACACGGTGGGGAATCGTTTGGCCCTCCTCACCGAATACAGGGATACTGCGGATCACAAGATACAGCGAAGGCGAGCGTCCGGGCCGTGTACTGGCTCAGATGCTTCGGCCCCCATACAGGAGGGCCTATGTCACTGAGCTGCGATCTTCCACAAACCAGGTGCTCTCCGGCACCTTTGAAATTTGCGACAAATTTCTTGATTATTTTACAACGCTCTATACCTCCAAGGTGTGGGCGTGACCCCACGGCTCAGGAAGCTTATTTATCTGAGATCGCATTGGTCTACTTGGAAAAAAAATGCAGGACTTCGTAGCGGAGTTGATCTCTGAGGCCGATGTCCTTTGAGCCATTGATACCCTTCGATGCTCTTCTGCCCCCGGGCTGCACAGCTTTACGGGGGAGTTTTATAAGGCGTACAAAGGGTTTTTGGCGCCGCAACTAATCGAAGTGTACGCAGAGGCCCTCGAGAAACAAATTCTTCCCCCCACTCTTCGTGAGGCGGTCATCATACTCCTCCCTAAACCGGGCAAAGACCCATTGTTATGTGAGTCATACAGACCTCTGCCTACTAAATTTGGATTATAAAATTTTAGCTAAGATAATCGCCAATCTCCTGTCCCAATTGATGGAATTTATCATCTCGCCGGCCCAGTCCGGCTTTGTTCCCCGTGGATCGACCTCATTAAATCTCAAGACGCTCTTTTCGGTCCTCCACAGGAATAATCCCGAGGTCCCCACTGCCGCAATCCTATTGGACACTGAGAAGGCCTTTGATTTGTTAGAGTGGCCCTTGTTCATTTCGGTTATGCACCGTATGGGAATGCCTGTGGGATTCATTGCCACCACTGCACTATTATATTGCCGCCCCACGGCGAGAATCCGCCTGAACGGCACGCTTTCTCGTCCCTTCTCTCTCTCCCGCGGCACCCAGCAGGGCTGTCCTCTGTCCCCCTTAGTGTTCACCGTAGCCATGGACCCCTTAATTCAATATTTTCAGGAAAGGCATCTGCAGAGAGGCCAACAATTCAACACTGGCCCTCTCCTGGTCTTGCTCTACGCAGACGACACCATCCTCTATGTCAGAGATCCCCAGGTGAACTTGGAGGCGCTCATTAGAGAGATCATCCGATTCAGTCTCAACACTCTGGCCTGGGCATCAACTGGCGCAAGTCGGTTATTTTTCCCTTAACCTCCAGTATGACTTCATGGGACTGTGAATTACCCCTCAAATGGTGCTCTGACTCAGTTAAGTATATGGGCATTCACATCCATCTTGATACCACCCAGATCCTTCGCCTCAATTAAGGGCAGGTAATCAGCGCACTTGAGGCTCAAGTGGAAAGATGGCTGCGATTGCCACTGTCTATTGCCAGCCCCTCCCGAACAGTTTCTTCTTGACATTGTGGTCACACCTTATCAGATTGGTCTGGGGGGGCAAACAGGTTTGTGTGCGCTGGCAGGTGGTTACTCTACCATATGAGAGGGGAGGGCTCGGGGTGCCGGATTTCCACTTGTATTATCCGGTGGCCCAATGCAGCTATGCCTTTGCATGGTTCCACCCTGACGCTAGGATTCCCTTCCTTCGCCTGGAGGCAGATTTCGACCTTCCCGAGCGGTTATCCGCTGTGTTACCCAAGGGCATACCCAGAGACCCTAATGATATCCAGACTGTTTCCACTACCAGCTGGGCCTGGGATAAGCTGTGACGAGTCACTGGCACCTCCACACTGTATTCCTCAGCTCTCCCTGTCCCCAACGCCCGCTGGCTGCCAATCACAGGTGAAAAACTGGTGCAGCGCACTTTGGCCAAATTTGATATCTCTAAACTGGGTGATTTGTACCCAGATGGTCACATCTCCTCGGCGACAGAGGATGTCCGCTTCCATGACACCACATTTATGGACAGCTTTGTACTAGGCTGGATTCGTTCAGCTCTTCGTGCCACGCTGCCTGGTTTCACCATTGAACCGAAATCGTTCACTCCGCTCTCGCTCGTCATTGAAAACGAGAGTGGGGTTCATCTCATATCTAAACTGTATAAGACATGCTCTGGAATGATTCCGGTCAATCACGACAAGATCCGCAAACATTGGGAGGAAGATTTAGGCCTCCCCATCACAGACGACCAGTGGACTAAATGCTGTGCAGTAACGAAGGACGTATCACTCAAAAGCAGGCACAAACTACTACACTTTAAGTTCTTACGCAGAATATACATAACCCCTGCCAGAGCCCATAGACTGGATCCGTCCAGACCCTATACCTGCTGTAAATGCGACGCCCAATAAGCTTACTTTGCACACCTCACAAGGTCCTGCCCAAAACTAGTCATACTGGGAGGGAGTGCATAGTACACTAGGCGAGATGACCGAGCTGTCACTCGTCCCCACACCTGAAGTGACACTACTGAGGTATGTGGTCAACTTCCCTAGGGGCATCAGGAGGTTCGCATCTCTCAGCCTGCTGCTAGCCAAAAGAGAAATAGCTATTCACTGGGGCCATAGGCCAGCTCCCACTTTGCAAGGCTGGCTGAACAGTCTGGCTTACTGTAACACCAATAGCGAAATATACTCCAGTACACTGCTTAGCTCTTCCCGCCCCAAGGACATCTGGGGTCCATACAGGTCCTATGTGGAAAATGCTCGACGATCCACTGGCTCCCAACTGGAATGGAGTTTTGTCCCTACAGGGGTTGGGTAACTAGCTTCGCCCTCTTCAAGTGATTGATTTCCTCTGCTTTGTGGTACCCTGCAGTTCTCGTGACACTTTGACTATGTTGCTTCATCTGAGGTGGTTGGGCACGGGTGGGCCTATAGACCTACTGCTGGGAGTGGGGAGAATGCTTTCGGGTGGAGGGATGGGCCTTCGGGACTGTGTTTTTTATGCCTTGCTGGACAATGACAGTGATCACCCATGACTGTATTCCCATGATGTACTAAATGGTAAATAAAGTTTCACAATTTATTTATTTTTTTTAAATTAAAAAATAACTGACTAACATATCCACCACTCAAATTACTTTCATATTTTCACTATACTAATTTATCACTAAACCTTTATGGATTCCGGAGTAGTATGCTACTCACCGAAAAAGCAATTCGACGCCTCGTCAGGGGTAGTAAGTGCTATATAAATGCAATTACAATTACAATGCAATACACCATTTTTCTCAAAGACTATGCACTCTGCGCCATTGCACTCTATGCCAATGTACTCTGCACCACTGCACTCTACTCTGCACCACTCTACTCTACACCAATTTACTCTACTCAACACTACTGCACTCTACCGTGCAACACTCCACTACTCTGCACCGCCTCACTCTATGCCACTTCACTCTACACCACTCTACTCTGCAACACTGCACTCTCAGGCACTGAACTCTATGCCACTCTTCTCTGCACCACTGCTCTCTGCTCTGCACCACTCCACTCTAGGCAACTCTACCACACTCTACGCCACTGCCTTCTACACCAATCCACTCTAAGCCTATCTAATTTACTCTACAAAACAGCACTCTATGCCACTGCACTCTATGCCAGTGTGCTTTACTATCTATTCTACGCCATTCCACTCAATGCCACTTCACTCTATGTCACTGCAATTTACCCATTGCCACTCCACTCCATGCCACTCTATTCTATGCAGCTGCACTCTATGCCACTGCACTCATTGCCAATGCACTCTACAGCACTTCACTCAAAACCAATACACTATATGTCACTTCACTATATACCAATCTACCCTGCACCACTGCATTTATTCCACTATACTCTACTCTGCAAAATTCTATGCAAATGATGGACGGAATCCTGAATGAATCAAACATTCACCCCCAGTCAAGAGATCTGGGTTAAATCCAGTGTTTTTTTGCTCACTACGCCACCCCAGTTTGGACCTAGCCATATGCAAATCAGCATTGACCCTGTTCCTCATGGGAACTGTGCACCACTGCACTTAATGACACTTCACTCTATGTCACTCTACTCTTCTCTGCACCACTTTACTCTATGCCAGTGTACTCTACCCCAATCCACTATGTATCACTGTTCTCCTCACCGCTGCACTCTATACCACTCCAGTCTTGGCCACTTCACTTTACTATGCCCCACTCCACTCTACACCATTCCACTTTATGCCATTCTACTCTATAACTCAGAGTCACTGTACTCTATGCCAATGCACTCTTTGCCACAACTCTCTAAGACTATGCTCTACCCTGCACCACTCCACTCTACCCTGCACCATTCCACTCAATACCACTTCACTGTTCTCTGAAACAGTCTACTCTACACTGCTGCACTCTACAACACTCTATTCCAATCTGCACCACTCCAGTATATGCCACTGCACTATACCCCACTCTACTCTGCACCACTCTACTCTATGCCACTGTGCTCGACGCCACTACTCTATGTCACTGCACTTTCTGCCACTTTACTTTACACCTCTGCTCTCCACCCTGCACCACTCCACTCTACTCTGAACCACTCCACTCTAAGCCACTTCACTCTACTCTGAAACAATCTACTCTAGGCAACTGCACTCTACACCACTACACTCGACACCACTGCATTCTACACCACTGCAATCTACTCTGCACCACTTTACTCTACACACTGCACTCTATGCCACTCTGCTCCATGTCACTGCACTTTACACCAATCCACTCTAAACCACTTTACACACAACCAATGCACTCTATGCCACTGCTGGAAAAATAACAACGTTGGGTGTTCCGTCTGGGCACCCACATAACAGGCCTTAATGATAATATACCATGGAGCCACTTCTCTTAAACAGGATATGTACCGGTTATCACCATGGACACTCAGGTACCAAGTGTCTGTACAACGACCTAGCAATTTCTTAGGTATCCGGTATTTCAGACCAATTGCTATGGAATACTAACCTCTACCCATAGTACAGTAGCCAGTACGGTCAGTAGTCGCAAGGTACTGCCTTTCTCCCTTTTTACTGAATCAGGCCAACCTTGAACACAAGCGCCTCTGATTGATCCAATCAGGGCAGCGCTGTTCCACGTAGCCAGAAGCGAGCGTTCTAGTTGAAACGCATTGCGTCCCTCCACTTCCGGGTTAAGCATCCCGGAACCACATCCGGGGCATGTCTGTCTCCGTTAAGCATACTGCAAACCCATAGATGGAAGCGCTCCCGGAGCGCACGTACACACCGCTAGTGGCAGGAAAACCAAGGCAATTAGGCACAGTATAAAAAAGAGCTCCTCTCGGCTTGACAAACATCCACGGAGCCACGAAGGGGACGATTATGCGAGTTAGTATCCTGGTATATGTAAGTACGGCATAGCCGCATCTGAGAGGAAACTCCTGTTCTCATCTAGTAGGACCTCTGGCACCTACCTTATGCAGCAATTTTTATCCACAGAGTGCAAATAGCACTGGTCCCTATCGTTTCAAGGCTCATGACGCCACTGGCTTCAGTACAGCAAGTATGCAATCAGTTTCCTTCCTAGGCAATGTTTTTTCCTAAATTCAAGAACTCCTCAGTCACAGCAAGCACTACCTTGGGATTTAATCCGTTTAGAGTGTGTGTTTTTGTTACATGTTTGTGCATCTTGTATCTGTCCCTTTTTTACAGGACACTGCACCGGCACAAATATTTCATAGGTTACTCCATAAATAGGCACTGTATATATCACTTTTTCAGGTCACAAATGCAATATCTGGTAATTTTATATACCTGATGTTTTTCTATTTATTGTGTTTCTTTTTCAGATTGAAATTAAGGAATTTCCTTTTTCGCACATCAGATTGAGACCATTGTGTCACACTTTGTAGCACTATATCATCTGTCTACACATAGCATCTAATTTTTGTTGACATTGTCACACAATTCACGTGAGTAGGGTAGGGATCTGTGTACCCGTCCTGAAGAAGAAGCAGCAAGCTTCGAAACATGTTGACACACACAAGAGGTCTTGTACATTAATACAACACACCTCCAACTCACACTTTTTAATAATACCGGCACCAAGGCATTTTAAAAAAGTTCTACTCCACAGGTGCTAGGTATTTTTTAACATGCACTTATCACTCATTCCTGACCCTACCACTCACCCTCTCTCACAAGACACATAGTGGAAACATCAGTGCTCTAGCGCATCCGCTGGTAGTAGCACGCCGCGTTCCGTAGAGGGACGCGAAGACCCTTATGATGAAGCATGACACCAAGGGCCCTTTTGGTGTGTGAGGGGTATTTAAGAAACACAATGTGCTTCCCACCAATGTAGGAAACACACTTGACCCATGATCAATCATCATCCATCTACATATCCCGTGGGAGGATCCTTTTGTTTATAAATAATTGTTAGGGGAGGTCGAATTCCACTGTACTTTATGCCAGCTTACTCTACGCCACTCTACTCTACTCCACTCTACTACACTCCAATCTACGATACTCCACTCTATGACGCTCTACTCCAATCTATGCCACTCTACTCCACTTTATACCACTCCACTCTACAACACTCTACTCCACTCTTTGCCACTCTACAACACTACTCTGCTCTACGAAGCTCTATGCAACTCCCTTTATGCCACTCCATGCCACTTTACTGCATTCTATTCTATGACACACTACTCCACTCTTCTCCACTACTCAAATCTATGCCACTCCATTCCACTCTATGCCACTCCACTCTATGACACTCTCTGCCTCTCCACTCTACTCTATACCACTCGACTCTACAACACTCTGGTTCACACTGTGACACTCCACTCTCCTATAGTACTCCACTCTATACAACTCCACTCTACGACAATCTATTCCACTCTATACCACTCTACTCTACAACACTCTACTCCATTCTATGCAACCACCTCTACACCACTCCACCCTGCTGCACACCACAACACTCTACGCCCCTCCACTCTATGATGCTACTCCACTCTGGCACTCTACTCCACACCACTCAACATTACTCCACTCTATGCTCTTCCACTCTAGGACACTCTACGCCCTCCACAACACTCCAGAACACTCTACACCACAGCACACCTCTCCGGGACACTCCACTCTACACCACTTAACTTCACTCTACACGACTCCATAACAATCCACTCTACTACACTTTACAACACTCCACTCCACGTCACTCTCCTTTACCCCAATAACTTTATGCCATGGTGAACAGCAGCCACGCTGGTGTACAACATGATTAAAACATATGGGCAAAGACCTATTGGCTTTGCCATTGCTTGTTTAATAAAGAGCTTACACCAACAGATAAATGAGTGCTTCAAAGGAAACAGTTATACAGTAATCAAAAGGTATGCCTTTCCAATTTCAGTTGCAAGGAAAGAACATGGGTGGATAGCTGTCCTGATAAGTTTATAGCACAAACCTAGCTAGAAAGCTGTACTTTAGTGTAGGAGTTAGGAGACATCCAAGTTTGTGTTCAACAAATTATTGTTTACATGTTTGAAATACACAATCACACATTTACAATTGCATTTCAAATATTGACACTTTTTTTGGGCACATGGAGATTTAGATGGTCATTTGTGCTTGTGGACGGTCCTCCAGGTTGCCTGCATGATGAAGACTTTCACCTCTGCCCGTATGCAGGTTTGCCTGCACAATGTAAAGATCTCCACCTATTTAGAGGATATAATTTTGCCAAAATGCATTGCTGTTGCAATGGATTCCCTCTCAGCAACATTGAATAACAGGCGTGTCGTCATGTTGTTGCAACCTGCTTGTAAGTCTTTTTTGTCTTCCAGAAATAAATCCATAAAGCAGGGATCTGTTTTCTCAAAACAAAAAAAAAAGAAATGCCCCTGGTGCACAGGGAATTTTTTTCCCCACCTGCCGGAAAAATGTTTTTTTATTCAGATGCGTGATGTGATCTCCTATTGTATATTTATTTTCACTGCACCCATGCACCTTCATTACTAGCGGCCTGGTGTCCCATTAATTGTGTGGTGGATAGGTTAGTCAGGTATGTGGATTCAGAAGGATAGCGGAAGGATAGAAGAGGGAAAAAAGGTTTGTATTTATATAGCTCTTTTTACCCCTGATGGGGTGTTGAAGCGCGTTTTTGGCAAGTAGCACGCTACTCCAGAAAAACATAAAGGATTAGTGGTGAATTAGTATAGTGAAATATGAAAGTAATTTGAGTGGTGGATATTAGTCAGTTATTTGGAGTGAGAAGGATAGCAAAGGGATATAAGAGGGAAAAAGGTTTGCATTTGTATAGCGCTTGTTATCCCTGATGGGGTGCTGAAGCGCTTTTATGGCGAATAGCACGCTACTCTGGAACCCATAAAGGATTAGTGTTGAAAATTAATATAGAGAAATATGAAAGTGTTCTTAGTGGTGGATATGTTATTCAGTTATTTGGATAGAGAAGGGTAGCTGTGGGATAGAAGAGTCACTATACTAATTCAACACTAATCCAGATGAACGCCAGCCTCAACAGTTCAGTTTTCAGACTGTCATAAAGTGCTGATGATTGTTGTAATTGTGGCACTTACCACCCCTGACAAAGGGTATAAGCTTCTTATATAAATCAAGTTTAGTAGTTAATCTAGAGGTTATTATTGGTTATTTATATTATTCATGTGCTATCAAGAAAAAATTGAGTGCATTCACTCCAGTTAATTTGTAATATATTAATATCAAGTAGGTGTCATCATGGTGGGGGCTATGTGGTGTCTGATGATTTTTTTAATGTATTGTAAAATGACTAATTGTATATATACATGTGGGAGATAAGCTGATATGTATATTTTCTTTTTTAATTTCACAGCCCTGATGAGACCACAAGGACGAAACGCGTTGGCTGGGCTGATGTGCAATTGTTATAATGAATAAGACTTGAATAAAGTGGATTAAAATGTATGCACAAGAATACTGAAGAAATTGATTTGATATTTAATCGCTAATGTTTGGGGACAGAACATCACATTGAATTTGTTGCAATGCTGTTAATTGAGCGGGACTGATTATATAATTTTATCCTTCTTTTCGTTTTTATTGGTGTCTGGTGAATGGTTGGTGAGATAGATAGGCTGGCGGAGATTAGGTAATGTTAGATTACAAAGATACGGTTTTAAAGAGGTTGTGACCTCTTTTCACTACTCCTCAAAAACAAACCATATCACACACATCAGCACAACAAAATCTCTCAAGCACAACATCCCATAATACTTACAGTCACACAATACAATTATACACCCACCGTTCAAACTGCACAAATGAACAAACTACAATGCAAAGCTTTCTCTTTTCCACCACACCTAACACACATACAGCAACACAGCAACTCTCTTCTAATTGGACAATTTAGAAGCTTACTACATGACCCACATGCTACACCACCACCGGCTCATATGCCTTCCCCCCTAAACATACACAAACAATATAAGCAGTGTGCCACACATCACAACTTTGCTTCTACGTGACTACTGCACAAGGTTACACCACAAAAACAACACAGTCCACCAACTTACTTTTAAACACAGTCTCCACCACCTACACACGCAAACCAATCAAAATGCCTTCTTAGCCTTCTGGACGAGGACCATGTTACAGAACAGCTACACGATTGCTATCCTAATACAGATAATACCAGCACTAAAAACACACCTGCTACTAACCCACGCAATACTGATCACTCTTCTACAAAACAAAGTTTCACTGTCACCAAAACACATTCTTTAAACTGTCTACTAATAAATGCTTGATCACTCTCTAAAAACAAACATCAAATCTACGACCTTCTCACCGATGCAAAACCAGACATACTATTCATAACTGAATCATGGTTGGGAGATGATATGTCTCCAGTCCTGCATGAAGCCGTTCCTCTCGGCTATCAAACGATCACCTAAAATCGCATAGGGTAAAAAGGAGGTGGTATAGCTGTTGTGTTCAGACAAACATTACATTTTACTAAACTTGACAACATCTCTATAAAGAATTGTGAGACTCTTCTCACCAGATTCCTGTAGCTTCCTGCTCCTTTACAGACCTCCACTTAGCCAGGCACCATTCCCAGACGCACTTCTAGACACAGTTTCAAACCTGTTAACAATACACTCCAACCTATGCGTTCTGGGTGACCTCAACATTTGGTTTGACAAACCCAATATGACCCATCCGAAAACAATAATCACTAGCCTAGACACACTGAACCTGCATCAGATTGTCCACAAACCCACACACATCGCTGGACAGATCCTAGATGTCATTTTTGCCAATACCGAACTAGTTACCTTTCGAATTATAACTCCAGTCACATGGTCAGACCACCATTTGCTTTCTTGCCAATATAAAACAACACTAAGCGACTCACCTAAACCACCTTACATGCATCCTCCTATCGACCGTGGAACAAACTCAATTTGGAACACTTAGAATCACAACTAACATCCAGTACAGATCTGGAAACAATAACTTCTCTTCAAAAACTATATGAGTGGCCACAGCTTTTGATATCCTGATACCACTCAAAACCTCACAACAGAACAAAAGAAAACAAGTACCTTGGAGAAATACAGAGATAAAAGACATAAAACTACAAATTAGAAAGCTGCAACTTACGTGGCTCAAAACAAAAAACAAATAAGACAAACTTCACCTACAGAACATTAACAGATTATACAAGTCAGCTATCAAAAAAGCAAAGAAAAGGTACTATTCAGAGAGAATTCAAAATGCTAAATGTGCAAATAAAGAATTCTATAAAAAGCTCAATGAATTCCGTAGACCAAATTGCTTAGAAGGAACTCATCCCGTTACTCAGGATTTCACAGACAAACTGGGAAATCATTACACAGACAAAGTAGACACGTTGGACTCATACTTAAAGCAGAGACAAAACACCAGCACTAACCCTTTTACAAAACAATAATCCAAGAATACTCTAACTCAGCCTCTTTGTTCCTTCCAACACATTTCACACGATGAATTTATGGACCTGGTCAAAGCAAGCAGGCCTGCCGGCACCCCTTCTGACCTATGTCCACCGCAAACTTTCAAGATAATTCTTCTAACAACCTCTGCTACCACTCCAGTAGGAAGAATCATCAACAATTCCTTAACTACTGGAATATTTCCAGAAGATCTCAAAAAGTCATACATACACCCTTTACTGAAGAAAACAAACTTGGACCCGCTGAACCCTGACAACTAGAGACCCATTACAAATGGACCTTTCCTGGGCAAACTGATGGAAAGAGCAGCGTCCACCCAGATGTCACAATTCATTAAAGAGAATGCTATACTTTCAGACTTCCAAACAGGATTTCGTCCGGAAGGAGGTACAGAATCTGCCCTCCTTGCCATCTGGGATGACCTGAAGCACACAGTTGACCGCAACAGGGTTGCTGCGTTACTCCTCTTGGACCTCTCAGCTGCCTTTGACACGGTTGACCATGACACTCTCGTACAAAGACTCTACGAAGCCGGCATAAAGGGGACTGCTTTAGACTGGATCACGTCCTACCTTTAAAACGGAACTAATGTCATCCATACCCCACCTTTCTTGTCCAAACCGTACTCCACAAAAGCTAGGGTCCCTCCAGGCTCTATCAAAGTCAAAGTAACTTTATTCGCTTTCAGAAGGAAGACTATAAAAGTACATAAAATCAACAGTGCAGTTTATAATTACCATGACCTATTTGCAAACAACATGGGAAGTAATTCATACAGTTTAATTATTAAGAAAAGGATAAAACGAGTACAATCCTTAAGATTCAATCTTGAACTAGACACTTAGAAAATACAGTGATAATTCTAGTTAATCTGGTTTGGTTACAACTACTAATACCGTTTCCTAATAGCAAATGCAACTTTAAAAGAATTAGAAACCCCAATACACATATCATTTGTGACCAGAGAAGGCAAATAGTTAAAACCGTCAATATAAAAACATGGCCTAATTTCTTTTAAGATCGGGACTAAAAATGTTCTCCTAGGCTCTTTATAAAGGGTGCAAAATAGCATAAGGTGCAATGTGCTTTGAGCTGCCAAATTGTCACAAGGCCAGGGCTCCAAGTTGTCCGCCCACACCGCTTGTTTCGGGAAAGCCACTAGAAAATGCAGGGTCAATAAACAGAATCTTGTTAAATAAAAATGTGTCTGGGTATTTGTGGTAAACGTTAAATAAAATTGCTGTAGAGCAGGGAATAAACAAAGAGGTCCTGCTACCTCCTGAAAGCATCAAGTCCATTGGTGTAAATTATAAAAAGGAAAGGAGCTAAGATGCATCCCTGCCGGACACCCTCTGTTGGTGCGATAGGCCTTGTTTTTTCACCATTGGCGCCATATCTAATGCTTACAGATGTGGAGGTGTGGAGCCTACAGAGAAGAGAAACTAAGGGTTCCTTAACTCCCATTTTCCCCATCAGTGCCCACAGCTTGTCCCGATTTACAGTATCAAAAGCACTGTACAGGTCCATGAAGGCCAGATGAATAGAACCCCTCCTGTCCTTCATGTACTTGCCCATAATCAGGGACAAGTTGAGGCACTGTTCGACAGTACCCATGCCCCTCCTGAAGCCATACTGTGATCTTTCAATCACCCCTGTGTCTGTCGCCCAGGTTTCTAATCTAGCAAGGACAACCCTTCCCAACTATTTTGCTGTGACATCAATAAGGGAGATTGGCCTAATGCAGGAAGGGTCAGACCTGTTACCTTTTTTAAGCACAGGGACCACTGTAGCTTCCTTCCAAGATGCCGGGATAGGGCCGATCACCACTGCTTTGAACACATTGTTCAATAATGGAGCCCACAGATCAGGATTGGTTTTAAAGAGATCCAGTGGCACTCCATCCGGGCCGGGGGCTTTCATGCTGATTCCTTTGTCTATGGCTTCCTCAACCTCAACTACTGAGATTGACGCATTTAGGTGACAGGCCGAGGTTAGGTCTTGGGGCAGATCCTCACTGGGAACTTCATGTAGGCGGCCATTTGGATTAAATATGGCCGCATAATGGGCTTCCCAAACATCCCCCAGAATCAGGGAATCCATCCTGCCCAACTCCTCATTAAATAATGGGCGACTTTTGACTTCCCAGAAGCTGTTTTAGTCCTTAAGGGTGCTCGCTCTTTCCAGATCATCCCAGGCTGAGCACCTCAGTTCTTCTTTCCTCTGTTTCACTGTATCTTTGTAAACCTTCCGAGCATGTTTAATCTGAGCCCTATCTCGGGAGTGTGCGTGCAATGCCAGTTTTAAAATTTTATGCGCTCATGCGCACTCCGCATTAAATCACCTTATCTCCTGATGATCCATCGCCTTAATTGTTTTAGTCAAGATTTTGGCTACATCTGAACAGATCAGTTGGTATTCCTGAATAATCTCAGCTGGGGGCAAGTCATGGGCTAAGCACTTCATAATAGAGTCATAATTTGACCTAACAGTTTTGGCTTCAAACTCAATAGATTTTACTTTATTCCATTTAAGTCTTACCCATTTGTTAGAATTAAGAGAAACTTTGTAACTAACAACAATCCCCGGCTGAGCTATTATACTAATGGACTCTGTAAGGGGGTTATGATCGCTCGCACTATTTGGATCCACCTCGAAGTCACCAATAAGTTGCAGGAACGTTCGTGTTTTGAACATAAAATCAATAATACTCTCCCTATCTCCACCCACATAGGTGGGGCACCGTATTAACTACATCATTAATAAGGCCCAAACCATTCTCCACAATAATAGAATTTAGAGCCTCTCCCTGGGGACTATGATTAAATTGCGCCAGGGGCTGCCCCACCATGCTAAGCAACCCGCAGGCATGACTAGAGCTATATGGGCAGATTGAGTAATTGAAATCTCCAACCCAGAAAATACATTGGGGTTGCCACTTCTCTGAAAGTATGTTAATTTCTGACTGTAAAGCCTCAATAACTTGGCAAATGTTATGATTAAAAATATTGTAATACCGGTTCACTACTAGTAACTCAACTTGTAACAAATTGGAAATCACAACTAATTGAAACCAGGGGGATGTACCAGCAACAGTGACTTTTGTAGCTTCATATTTTACTGAGATTAGCATTGCCAACCCTCCTTTAGCCCTCACTGAAGATGAGGGGATTGCGCTAACTGTGTAGGAGCAGTAACCATTCAATGCAATGTCCTTCGGGTACCATGTCTCCTGGATACAGATGATGTCAAATCCTTTGATATACGTTAACCAAGACCCATCGGACAGTTTAGAGCCAATTCCTGCTATATTCCATGAAATGAATTTAAGGACAGGGTTGACCACGACACTCTGATACAAAGACTCCACGAAGCTTGCATAGAGGGGACTGCTCTAGATTGGATAGCGTCCTATCTTTGCAACAGAACTAATGCCGTCCATACCTTACCTTTCTTGTCCAAACCCTACTTCACAATCCAGAGATCCCTCAAGGCTCTATCATCTCGCCCATGCTTTTCAACATCTTCATGAAGTCATTACTGGTACTGATCAATCAATTTCAACTTACGTGCTATACCTATGCAGATGACACACAATTACTCCTTCAACTGGAATGCCCCAAAGACATTGGAAACTCACCAATTTTCAGTTGTCTCAGAGCCGTGGATCAATGGATGACTTTGAGCCATCTCAAATTGAATGCTTCCAAAACGGAAATACTCACGTGTGGCGATTGGAAACATTATGACCCTCTTGCCGCCTAGCCTGATGAACTGGGATCACTGCCTAAAGTATCGAAGGAAGGAAGAAATTTCGGTATGACCATGGACTCCCAGCTATCGATGAGTGCCCAAGTGGACAAACTAGCAAGATCAAGCTTTGTTACTGTAGGAGAGTAGGATCTGCACTTATGTTGCCCCCACTTTTTTTCTGATGTATACACTGGTTTCTGGCTATAGTCAGGCTGGGTCCCTGCTAATCTGGGCCCCAGTCTCTCTGTTCTCTCTAAACAACTTTGAGTGCTTACTAGATGCACTAGTGATTGGATACTGTGGTACCTTATGATCCCCTAGTATATGGTACCCTAGGTACCAAGGGCATAGGTACTTCACAGGCCTACCAGGGGTTGAAGCATGTATTATGCCACCCCTGGGAAGCAGACTAAGTCTGACACCACAGGCCTGCTACTGCAGCCTGGGTGAGGTAGTGTTAGCACTCCTCACTGAGGTATAGGTTGCTATATCTCGCCTTACACACACATATAAACCTATCAGCCACCCCTATGGCAGGCCCTATCAATTCTGAGGGCAGGGTACTTGGTTTACAATGTGAGGGGGTGCCTCTGCCTGAGCAGGGCCCCTCTGCAGCTGGCAGGGTCTATTCCTTGTGGCTGTTTGTGGATGCAGTTAAACCAAATACTCTTAAGTGCATTATAACCTCCCAGTTAATGCTAACTTTGGAATGACTGCATCAAAACATGTCGTGTTTGGTGTCAAACAACTTGGAATCATACCCCCACACCAGTAGCTGGTGTGGGAGCATGATCCCACCCTTCTAGAGGGGACGACATGTACCTAACTGTGGTAACACAGTAGAAATCTGAAAGAGCCCTGGCATCACAAAATGAATGCCACCAGCACAGACACTGGGCTGCCCTCCTGCTGCTGACTGAAACTCACAGTTGAGGAGGCCCAACAATAGGCATCCTGTCACAGGGAGGTGTCACTACCTTCCAGACAGGATTTAGTGTATTGGGGCTGGGTGGGTGCACTTCTAGAGTGCTTTGAAGACCTGCACTGGGAAAGCAGTAGGCTCCTCTGTGCATATGCCAGCTCAAACCGATTCAGGGGCAACCCTGCTCTGGTGCAAAACTGGACAAAGGGAAGTGGGTGTAACCACCCCCTACCCTGACCCTCCCAGAGGAGTGGTCCTAGAGCTAGTCCCTCCCCTATCTTCAATATAAGATAGGAAACCTTGCCATTGCAAAGTAGATAACCCTGGACGACGCTCTACAAAGAAGAATCCTGGCCCTTCAACGTTCCACTATCTTTGGAAGACAGAAGAATCTCCCTTGGAGTCAAGGAGTGACTCCCCTGCTTGGCAGGCACCAGAAACTCTAATCAACGGTCGCAAACTTTCCCGCTTCCGCCGAAGTCCAAAGTCCCTGCAGCGCCAAAAGTGGATTTCCTGACTTCTCAATAGCCATTGTGAGTCCCCAGCAGAGTTGAGGCGAGTGGACCCCACGAGTGACGAGGAACAGCAATACCCGGGTACCGTGCACTATTGTCAAGTGCAACCCCTTCACGACGTTTTATGAACTTGTGCTTTGGACCACATATGGCCCAAGTCTCCAGCAGGTTTGGCAGCGAAAATCAGAGGCCTACCCCATCCCGAGTGACCAAGGGCTCCTGTGAAGCATTTCCTCAAGACGCATCTTTGCAATCCCTTGCCCGTTGGCTTGTGGGTCCCCTGAAGACTTTCTTATCAACTCAAAGGGCTCCCTTGATTGCTCCAGGCCTGCCCTCATTCACCTTTGCTGGGTGAGTCCCTCAGACCTTGCTGGTCTGCACCATCAACATTCTTCACTCTACACAAGACTTGCTGTTGCCAAGGCTTGTTGGCTCCAATCTAGTTGCCTATACCGCAGTCAGCTGCAGACATTGTGCGAAACTCCGAATCCAGCTGCTGGTCATCGTCGATCTCTCCTGGACCTCGTGAACGAAGAGTCAAAACACCCTTGATCACCTGAAATCACCCAACATCCGTGGGCATCCATCTTCCTGGCCCCGGGTCACTGGCAAGTGACTGTGAACACTGTCCCTTCAATTTTCAGGTCATCTACATCTAGAATCCAGCCTTGGATTCCACCGGACACTTCTTCAGTCGCCGCAAGCAGCAAATCTTCTTTGGTCTCCACAGAAAACAGTGACGCGACCCGACACCAAAAGACACCTATGCACCCGGCTTCCCTGGGTGAGGTAACTCGTGTACTCCGGTGCCCTAGTGTGTGTTGGCCCTCGAATTACTTACCTTGTAAGTGGCTTGCTTGTAGACTTCCTTGAAGTACCCTAAAACTTTAAAAATCAAACCGCGACTTGCTCCATTGTAATCAATAGGGAACCCGCGGCTGTGTTCACACACTGCATGCGTCTCCCGTGGGTCTGTTACTTACCTGCTTTCACTGCACTAGTGAAGCCCCAGCGATTCTGCAGGCCCTAAGCCTTGTCATTCTGCAAGTCGACTTTCCTAAACCTCTTTTTTAGTATATGGTCTGGTATGCCCCTAGGGCCCCTGCCATATTTGTGCTTAACTTATTGTGAAACGTTGATATTTAATGTGTTCCTGGCTTCTAATCTCATAAGGAGATTAGTAGAGTGTGTCTAGAAATAAATACATATATATTTGATATATATACCTGTGTGGTGTCCTTTCATTTGGTAATTCAAGAGATTGTAAGGATAAAACAAGCTGCTTTGCATTCCTCTGAGACTTAGCCTGGAGGCTGCTCTCCACAGCTACCACTAGGATAGCTTTCTTTAAAAGGTTGTCTTAAACCTATCTACCATAACAGTCAAATTGGACTGGTGCAAGGTGGCCACTATAACTAGTGACCAGCATATGCCAGGCCAACTTCCCACATTGGTGGGCAGCGTGTGGGATTCGAGCTTGCCATTGTTTTACCAGAAAATCTCTATTTGAATTACTAACTGAAAACCACTAAAGGTACTCAAGGTACATATAAAAGTCAAGCTTAGTCTTAATAAGTTCTACTGAACTTAGAGTTGTTTGTGAAGGGATAGCACACCCTTGCTACAGCTCAAGCTAGGATCAGTAGGCCACAAACTAGTGTAGGTAGTGCAACACTGCATAACACTAGAATGTCCTCAAGGGATGGAGCCAGTGGGTCCACCCAACCTCAGTATAAGGACATGACCTTCTTTGACTTGAAGGCCATGTGTGTTGCAAGACACCTGGGGTTAGGACAGAGTCCCTCCGCACAACACCTGATGAATCTACTTATAGCAGATGATCTTAGGCTGGCTCTAGGAGCTGGTGGATCTGGATCAGGGGGTGGGTCAGCCATAGTCTCTGGGTCTGATGATGAAAATCAAGATGACCTTGAGTCTGTGATTGAAGGGCCAGACCCAGAAAGGTCTGAACAGGACAGAGGAATTCTCCTAAAGAAAGTTGGCAGAGTGGAAGAGAGGCCTAGGTCCCTTTCAAGGGAATCTAACCACTCATATCACTCTGACAAGGATTCTGTCCATCAGAGGAACTCATACTTACATAAAGAGACCTCCTCTGAAAGAAGGTACAAGATTCTCCAGTATGAGGAAGCTAGGCTTGCCCTCAGAACCAAGTAATTGGCTTTAGATAGAGAAGCCTTTGAGCTCCAGAGAGGTTCTAGAAAAGAGGGGTCAGATACCTCTGTTGGCAGCAACAGTGTCCCTAGAGGCAGAGATTACATTCCAGACCATAGGAACCTGTCCAAGGTTGTTCCTCCCTACCAGAGTGGGGGTGATATCCACAAATGGATAACTGCTATGGAGAGGGCCTGTAAAGTTCAACAGGTCCCCCAGAAACAGTGACTCTCCTTTTCTGATAAAGGTAGAGACAAGCTCCTCACTGTTAGAGAAGAGGATGCTAATGACTATGAAGCCCTGAAGAGTGCATTAATAGATGGGTTTGGCTTAATCACTGAACAGTACAGGTTGAAGTTCAGAGATACCCAGAAAGCACAGACTCAGGATTGGACAGACTTTGTTGATTGTGCAACCAAGGCTCTGGAAGGTTGGCTGGTTGGTAGTAGAGTTACTGATTTTAAGGGATTGTATAATCTTATCATGATAGAACAGATCCTTAATAATTGCCAAAACCAGTTGTTGCATCAGTACCTGGTGGACTCTGATCTGACCTCTCCCCAAGAATTGGGAAAGAAGGCAGACAAATGGGTCAGAACCAGGGTGAGGCAGAAAACCCAGAACCAAGGGGGTGACACTAAGAAGCAGGATCCTAAAGGCTCAGATAAAGGTGGGGATAAGGCAAAAGACCAGAAGTCTTCATAAGGACCCCAAAAATCTGCATCTGGTGGGGATTCGCAGTCTACAAAGGGAAAAGGCCAAAAGAAGCCCTGGTGCAAATTCTGTAAACAGAAAGGGCATTGGACTTCTGATTGTACCAAGTCCAAAGACCATACCACCACCACTCCAGCCCCTAAGGCACCATTTCCCCCTAGTGCAGTTATTGGTGGAGGTGGTAATCAGAATAAGGGTGTAGTAGGGTGACCCTGGGTTCTGATGTGGACTCTGGCTTAGTCAGAGTACCAACACAGGCATTGCTAGTTTGTGAGGGAGACCTTGATATGTCCTTCCTAGTGAGCCCCAGTAACCTGGGCAAGTACAAACAGCAGTCTATAATAAATGGCAAACAGGCTTTGGCATTCAGGGACACAGGTGCTAGTGTCACCATGGTGGCAGAGGATCTAGTGGACCCTGCACAGATCATCCTGGGTGAAATGTACCAGGTTACCAATGCAAGCAATGTCAGAACCAACCATAGTCTGGCAGTTGTGAATTTCTCCTGGGTAGGGGTAACTGGCCTCAAAAAGGTAGTAGTCAGTGCAGACCTCCCTGTCGAATGTTTGTTGGGCAATGATCTGATCTGGAGACTTCAGTCTGGTCTGAAGTGGAGTTACGGACTCATGCTGAGATGTTGGGCATATCTGCAGAGGTATTTGCTGTGACCAGGTCACAGGCCAAAATGCATAAAGCTGAACCAGCTCTGGTCCTGAAACAATGGACCAGATGCTACCCAAGAGGAGGAGCAGTAGGGTTAAGGCAGTGCCTTCCCCTCTGTCTCAGATCTCAGATTCCCCTCCTGAGGGAGGAGAAGCAGAGTCTGAAGAAGGAACTTCCCCAGAGGAACTTGAGCCTGGTCAGGTTGAGTTCTTGGGGGCAGGGGGACCTTCCAGGGAAGATCTGAGTAAGAGGCAACAGTGCTGCCCCGCTCTTGAACCCCTCAGACAGCAAGCTGCTGCTGAGGCTGCTGGGAGTGCTAGTGGGTCTCATAAGGTTTATTGGGATGAGGGACTCCTATATTCTGAGGCTAGAGATCCTACCCCTGGAGCCACCAGGAGGTTGCTAATACCTCAGAAGTTTAGGGGGTTCCTCTTGACCCTATCACACGACATCCAATTGGCAGGACACTTGGGCCAAAACAAGACCTGGGACAGGCTTGTCGCTCATTTTCATTGGCCACACATGTCAGAGGACACCAAGGAGTTTTGTCGCTCCTGTGTCACTTGCCAAGCCAGTGGCAAGTCAGGTGGCACAACAAAGGCCCCCCTGATACCACTACCTGTGGTGGGGGTTCCCTTTGAAAGGGTAGGGATTGAAATTGTTGGTCCCCTTGACCCTCCAACAGCATCTGGGCACAGGTTTATCCTGGTGGTAGTGGATCATGCCACCAGGTACCCAGAAGCAATTCCCCTCAGGACCACCACAGCACCTGTGGTGGCAAGAGCCCTCGTTGTAGTTTTCTCCAGAGTGGGTTTCCCTAAGGAGGTTAAATCTGACAGAGGTACAAACTTCATGTCAGGGTATCAAAAAGCAATGTGGAAGGAGTGTGGTGTCAACTACAAATTCACTACTCCCTATCACCCACAATGCAATGGGTTAGTTGAAAGGTTCAACAAAACCCTAAAGGGAATGATTAAAGGCCTCCCAGAAAAGCTTAGGTGAAAATGGGACCTTCTACTTCCCTGCCTTCTGTTTGCATACAGGGAGGTCCCACAGAAGGGGGTTGGCTACAGCCCTTTTGAACTTCTATTTGGGCACCCTGTCCGAGGCCCATTATGTTTGGTGAAGGAGGGATGAGAGTTACCTCTCAAACCTCCCAAACAGGATGTGATGGACTATGTACTTGGTCTCCGCTCCCGGATGGCAGACTACATGAAGAAGGCAACTAAAAACCTCGAGGCTAGCCAAGAATTACAAAAAGCTTGGCATGACCAAAAGGCTGTCCTGACTGTTTATCAGCCAGGCCAGAAAGTGTGGGTGTTGGAGCCTGTGGCCCCAGCAGCTCTCCAGAACAAATGGAGTGGCCCCCATACAATGGTTGAGAAAAAGGGAGAAGTCACCTACTTGGTGGATCTTGGAACTCCCAGGAGCCCCCTTAGGGTGCTCCATGTCAACAGATTAAAGCCATATGTGGACAGGGCTGACATGGGCTTGCTCATGGTAACTGATGAGGACCAGGAGGAGGAGAGTGACCCTCTCCCTGACCTGCTCTCACAGAACCCTGATGATGGGTCAGTTGATGGTGTTGCTTTGGCAAGCAGTCTCACTGATCATCAGCAAACTGAATGCAGACAAGTTCTGCAACAGTTCAGACATATGTTTAGCCTGACCCCAAGTCAGACTTCCTGGTGCACCCATGAGGTGGACACTGGAGACAGTCTGCCTGTCAAGAGTAAAATCTACAAGCAACCTGACCATGTCAGGGACTGTATCGGGACTGAAGTCCAGAAAATGTTGGAACTAGGTGTTATTGAGCCTTCAGATAGCCCTTGGGCTAGTCCAGGAGTCCTTGTGCCTAAACCTCATACCCAGGGCGGTAAGAAAGAAATGAGGTTTTGTGTTGACTTCAGAGGCCTCAATGCAGTCACCATGACTGATGCCTATCCAATTCCAAGGGCAGATGAACTAATAGATACTTTGGCCTCAGCCAAGTACCTCAGTACATTTGACCTAACAGCTGGCTACTGGCAAATCAAGTTAGCTGATGATGCCAAGGCCAAAACAGCATTTTCAACCCCTGGTGGGCACTATAACTTTGTGGTAATGCCCTTTGGTTTGAAAAATGCACCTGCCACTTTTCAGAGGTTGGTGAATAAACTTCTGACTGGTATGGAAACTTATTGCTCAGCTTATCTTGATGATATTGCTGTCTTTAGTTCCACCTGGCAGGATCACCTGGTCCACCTCAGAAATGTTTTGGAGGCCCTGCAAAAAGCAAGCCTCACTATCAAGGCCACTAAGTGCCAGATAGGGCAGAGTCAGGTTGTGTACCTGGGCCACCTTGTAGGTGGAGGCCAGGTTCAGCCATTGCAGAGAAAAATCCAGACCATAATAGAATGGGTAGCTCCAACCACCCAGACACAGGTTAGAGCCTTTTTAGGCCTGACTGGGTACTATAGGAGGTTCGTTAAGGGATATGGATCTATAGTGACCCCCTTAAATGATCTGACCTCTAAGAAAATGCCAAAAAAGGTTCAGTGGACAGCTAGCTGTCAAAAGGCATTTGCTGACCTAAACCAGGCAATGTGCGCTGCCCCCATCTTGCAGAGTCCAGACTACAAAAAGAAGTTCATTGTTCAAACAGATGCTTCAGAGCTGGGTGTGGGAGCTGTACTGTCTCAACTTAATGATGAAGGTCAAGACCAGCCAGTAGCTTTCATAGGCAGAAGGCTGACCCCTAGAGAGAAACGTTGGTCAGCTATAGAGAGGGGGGCGTTTGCTGTGGTGTGGGCCCTGAAGAAGCTGAGGCCATACTTGTTTGGCACTCACTTCATAGTTCAGACTGACCACAAGCCCCTCCTATGGCTCAAACAGATGAAAGGTGAAAATCCTAAACTGCTCAGGTGGTCCATTTCCCTACAAGGGATGGACTATACCGTGGAACATAGACCTGGGACCCAACATGCCAATGCAGATGGACTCTCAAGGTATTTCCACTTAGAGCATGAAGACTCAACTGGTCAAGGTTAGTTTAATGTCCCTGCGTTTGGGGGGGGGGGTTGTGTAGGAGAGTAGGATCTGCACTTATGTTTCCCCCACTTTTTCTCCGATGTATACACTGGTTTCTGGCTATAGGCAGGCTGGGTCCCTGCTAATCAGAGCCCCAGTCTCTCTGTTCTCTCTAAACAACTTTGGGTGTATACTAGATGCACTAGTGATTGGATGCTGTGGTACCTTATGAGCCCCTAGTATATGGTACCCTAGGTACCAAGGGCATAGGTACTTCACAGGCCTACCAGGGGCTGAAGCATGTATTATGCCACCCCTGGAAGCAGACTAAATCTGACACCACAGGCCTGCTACTGCAGCCTGGATGAGGTAGTGTTAGCACTCCTCACTTAGGTATAGGTTCCTATATCTCGCCATACACACACATATAAACCTATCAGCCACCCCTATGGCAGGCCCTATCAATCCTGAGGGCAGGGTGCTTGGTTCACAATGTGAGGGGGTGCCTCTGCCTGAGCAGGGCCCCTCTGCAGCTGACAGGGTCTAGTCCTTGTGGCTGTTTGTGGATGCGGTTAAACCATGTACTCTTAAGTGCATTATAACCTCCAGGTTAATGCTAATTTTGGAATGACTGCATAAAAACATGTTGTGTTTGGTGTCAAACAACTTGGAATCATACCCCCACACCAGTAACTGGTGTGGGAGTATGATCCCACCCTTCTAGAGGGGACGACATGTACCTACTGTGGTAACACGGTAGAAATCTGAAAGAGCCCTGGCATCACAAAATGGATGCCACCAGCACAGACACTGGGCTGCCCTCCTGCTGCTGACTGAAACTCGCAGTGGAGGAGGCCCAACAATAGGCATCCTGTCACAGGGAGGTGTCACTACCTTCCAGACAGGATTTAGTGGATTGGGGCTGGGAGTGTGCTTTGAAGTCCTGAACTGGGGGAGCAGTAGGCTCCTCTGTGCATATGCCAGCTCAAACCGGTTCAGGGGCTACCTGTCCCTGCTCTGGTGCGAAACTGGACAAAGGAAAGTGGGTGTAACCACCCCCTACCCTGACCCTCCCAGAGGAGTGGTCCTAGAGCTAGACCCTCCCCTATCTTCAGTATAAGATAGGAAACCTTGCCATTGCAAAGTAGATAACCCTGGACAACGCTCTACAAAGAAGAATCCTGGCCCTTCGACGTTCCACTACATTTGGAAGACAGAAGAATCTCCCTTGGAGTCAAGGAGTGACTCCCCTGCTTGGCAGGCACCAGAAACTCTAATCAACGGTCGCAAACTTTCCCGCTCCCGCCGGAGTCCGGAGTCCGAAGTCCCTGCAGCCCCGGAAGTGGATTTCCTGACTTCTCGACGACCACTGTGAGTCCCCAGCAGAGCTGAGGCGAGTGGACCTCATGAGTGACGAGGAACAGCAATACTATAGTCAAGTGCAACCCCTTCACAACGTTTTACGAACTTGTGCTTTGGACCACATGTGTCCCAAGCCTCCAGCAGGTTTTGCAGTGAAAATCAGAGGCCTACCCCATCCCGAGTGGCCGTGGGCTCCTGTGAAGCATTTCCTCAAGAGGCATCTTTGCGATCCCTTGACCGTTGGCTTGTGGGTCCCCCGAAGACTTTCTTATCAACTCAAAGGGCTACCCTGGTTGCTCCAAGCCTGCCCTCATTCACCCTCACTGGGTGAGTCCCTCAGACCTTGCTGGTCTGCACCATCGACTTTCTTCACTCTACACAAGACTTGCTGTTGCCAAGGATTGTTGGCTCCAATCCGGTTGCCATCACCGCAGTCAGCTGCAGACGTTGTGGGACACTCCGAATCCAGCTGCTGGTCATCATCAATCTCTCCTGGACCTCATGAGTGAAGAGTCAAAACACCCTTGATCACCTGAAATCACCCGACATCCGTAGGCATCCATCTTCCTGGCCCCGGGTCACTGGCAAGTGACTGTGAACACTGTCCCTTCAATTTTCAGGTCATCTGCATCTAGAATCCAGCCTTGGATTCCACCGGACACTTCTTCAGTCGCCGCAAGCAGCAAGTCTTCTTTGGTCTCCATAGAAAACAGCGACGCGACCCGACACCAAAAGACACCTATGCACCCGGCTTCCCTGGGTGAGGTAACTCGTGCACTCCGGTGCCCTAGTGTGTGTTGGCCCTCGAATTACTTACCTTGTAAGTGGCTTGCTTGTAGACTTCCTCGAAGTACCCTAAAACTTTAAAAATCAAACCGCGACTTGCTCCATTGTAATCAATAGGGAACCCGCGGCTGTGTTCACACACTGCATGTGTCTCCCGTGGGTCTGTTACTTACCTGCTTTCACTGCAGTAGTGAAGCCCCAGCGATTCTACAGGCCCTAGGCCTTGTCATTCTGCAAGTCGACTTTCCTAAACCTCTTTTTTAGTATATGGTCTGGTACGCCCCTAGGGCCCCAGCCATATTTGTGCTTTACTTATTGTGAAACGTTGATATTTGAATGTGTTCCTGGCTTCTAATCTCATAAAGAGATTAATAGAGTGTGTCTAGAAATAAATACTTATATATTTGATATATATACCTGTGTGGTGTCCTTTCATTTGGTAATTCAAGAGAATATAAGGTAAAACAAGCTGCTTTACATTCCTCTGAGGCTTAGCCTGAAGGCTGCTCTCCACAGCTACCACTAGGATAGCTTTCTTTAAAAGGTTGTCTTAAACCTATCTACCATAAGAGTCAAATTCGACTGGTGCAAGGTGGCCACTATAACTAGTGACCAGCATATGCCAGGCCAACTTCTCACAGTTACTATATAAACTCTGCGGCAAATCTTCCCCCATTTTGGATTTCCACACAAGGTCGAAGCTACCATCTTGCTTGTTCTGTCCAAACTCGATTACGCCAATAGCCTCTACCACGGACCACCTTTAACGACTATGAAAAGACTACAACGGATTCAGAACTCGGATGCCAGACTACTCTTGCATATCAAACCGTGAGACCACATCTCCCCTGCCTTGAAAGCCCTGCATTGGTTACAAGTTGCCAGAAGATCCACGTTCAAGCTGCTTTGTATCACCCACGAAGCCATCCATGGAATGGGACCGCTCTTCATCAGGAATAAAATCACCAAACACATGCGGCCGGCCCAAGTGGGTATCGGCCCATGTCTGTACCTCTTTGACGTAAAATAAAGGTTTCTTTAAAAAAAAAAATTAAAAAAATCACCAAACACATTCATCATAGGAACCTCTGCTCTAGACTGGCACCTTGCCTCAAAATCCCAAGATACAAGTCAAAAAGCATGGGTGACGCATCCTTCTCTGTTCAAGCAGCCAAAATATGGAACTCTTTACCCCCCAACATAAGATCTACCGACAACCACCTTATCTTCAAAAAACTACTCAAAAATTGGCTCTTCCCCACATAAGCACTATACGCAAACAGGAATATACAGCATACCCCTCTGTATATAAGCATTTATTTGTAATATGGATATGTACCTATATATGTGTATTGCTTTGTATAAACATGTAGAATAATTATGTTTAAAATAAATAAAGAAAGAAATACATTTTTAAGTACAACACTTGAAAACCAGAGTTTATTGAATGCATCTTTAATCTACCTATACTTACTTCCTTTATTCATCTATATACCTTCCATGTACTTAGATCTATATATTTATTACTTTCCTCCCCCAAAAAATAAAAAAAGCATATTCAATGCACTACCATATTTCTCATTTTATACCTCTATCAATATAGTTAATCTACATATACTTACTTCCTTTATGCAGCTATAAACTTTCCATGTACTTATTGATCTATATATTTATTACTTTCTTCTAATTCAGCATATCCAATGCACGACCCTATTCCGCACCCTATACCTCTCTCAATATATCTTCTACCTCATCTCTCTGACTCATCTCAAACCTCTTTCTACTACTCTTTCTAATGCCCTATCCTATTTCTCACCCTATACCTCTATCAATATATCCATGACGTCCACTCTCTTATTCATCCCAAACCCCATACCACTACTATAACCCCCAAAATAGCCCTTTCTAGACTCTCCCCTACTCTACCCCTCCTTGCACCACCTGACACCTTTTTTGCTATACTGATCCCCAAAAACGCCTTTCCCTCCGACTCTTCCCCTCCACATCCCTTTTTATTCATCCCAAGCCTCCCACTACTGCTATGACCTCCAAAGAAAACAAAATTCTAAATCCTTCACTCTTCTATCCCTTCACTTTCCTTTTCAATCGAAATAACAGACTTATATGTCCAGTTCTCAAATTTCACATTTCACTATACTAATTGACCACTAATCCTTTATGGGTTTCAGAGTAGTGTGCTACTCGCTGAAAAAAAGTACTTCAATGCCTTATTAGGGGTAGCAAGCACTATATAAATGCAAGCCTTTTTTCCCCTCTTCTAGCCCTCCGCTATCGTTCTCAACCCGAACAACTGACTAATATCCACCACTCAAATTACTTTCATATTTCACTATACTAATTAACCACTAATCCTTTATGTGTTCAGGAGTAGAGTGCTACTCACCGAAAAAGCGTTTTAACACCCCAGTAGGGGTAACAAGCGCTATATATATATGCAAACCTTGGTCCCTCTTCTATCCCTCTGCTATCCTTCTCAATCCAAACAACTGACTAACATATTCACCACTCAAATTACTTTCATATTTCAATAAACTAATTCAACACTAATCCTTTAATGGATTCCAGAGTAGCGTGCTACAAGCCAAAAAAGCGTGCCAACACCCCATTGGGGGTAACAAGCGCTTTATAAATGCAAACCTTTTTCCCTCTTCTATCCCTCTGCTATCCTTCTTAATCCAAAAAACTGGTTAATATCCACCAATCAAATTACTTTCATATTTCACTATACTAATTCAACCGTAATCCTTATGGGATCCGGAGTAGTGTGCTATTCGCCAAGAAAGTGCTTCAACACCCCATTAAGGGTAACAAGCGCTATATAAATGCAAACCTTTTTCCCTCTTCTATCCCTCTGCCATCCTTCTCAAACCAAATAACTGACTAATATCCACCACTTAAATTACTTTCATATTCCACTGTACTAATTCACCACTAATCCTTTATGAGTTCCGGGGTAGCGTGCTATTGGCCGAAAAACTTTCTTCGACGCCTCGCCAGGGGTAGTAAGCGCTATAAATATACAATTACAATATCAAATAATTGCTCCAAAATCGTGACAAGAGGTCATATCTGGTCCTCACGCTGGACACTGAAACACTGCTAGCATGGCTCACATGACAGATTCACATTCTTCAATCCAATCACCTCCCTGGAAGAGTGCGCTATACATCCTCAAATGAGATTAAGCACCCTATCAGAGATAAGAAGCACTACATAAATGCAACTGCATTACAGTGCAATACAAAATCAAATTGTTAGTGGATATTTGACAAATGGCTAAAGCAACTACATAGCATACTTCCTTTTGTGTGGATATTTTTCCATGAAAGGGATAGATGTTTTATGAGGCTGTGCCCGCCTCTATTTCAACAGGCAGTGCAGAGGTTGTGATGTCAAGAGAAAGCTTGCTTATGTGCCAAATACATCCATTTTAAAATGCCATGGACTGGGTATGAAGGATAGGAGTACAGCTATCAGAGGGTAATTCAAAAAAATGTTTTTAATATAGTAGACTGCCCATTTGAATTTTAATTCTGCATGTAATACTGAGGGTTGTTGAATCACTCTATATAAAAGTGGTAAGCATTTAAAGTATAAAAAAGAGGGACCACCATTATGGAATTAAAGTTATGGCTTGCTGCTCGCACACGGTATGTTAGGAACAGTCATAATATATAGCTGAGCTAATAAGTACTAGTTTTAAGAACGGGGTTTAAGGTTCTTAGCTCTTTGTGTTTCCTTGTGCACAATAATGTCAATAGTGACATGAACTAAAAGTCTGCCTTTTGAGAGGAGGAAGATTCATTGTCTACGACTACTCCTAGAAAGATTAGGGCCCGCTTGGTTGGACAAGCGTTTGGTGCCAGGATTAAGCTTTGCCTTGATTGTCTGTTTTGTTCTTTTTCTGGTTTAATTGCTTGAAAGCAGGTAGTTCCATCCGAGGGGCAGAAAGGAACAGACGCTAATTGCACGAGGGAAGGTGGCAGTCGGACAATCACAAGTTCTTGTAAGCTCGAACTTTTGAAAGAAAATGGCCGCCTGCCAATGGCAGCAATTCTAATGAACAGACGTGTAAATCGTGTTGTACATATTGAAGCGATGTTCCTATTTCATGTTGTCTAGGTCATTTAATATTCCACAGGGGCAACGTATGTGTTCTAAAAGTTCTCTATCACTGATACTTGAACTGGATATATGAGTTAATAACACACAGAAAACTCCAAGATTTTTAATGATGACAAAGGTATGACTGATACATCTTTAATACACGTTTGAATTTTAACTGAATTTGTGCAATTTCCGTTTTTTGGTTAAGTTTCATTCTTCCTTCTTTTACTTTTCTCACAATGCCCTTTTACAAAAAAGTGTATTCACTGTATGGAATAGTTAAGTAAATTCTTCAAATCAAAAACTAGTTGTGGCTTGGTGGTACAATTTTGACAGCCTTTGTATATATTAAACTCCGGAATTACATGGAAATTAGCACTAGGGTTTGCATTTCCAGTTAATGCATTGATGGTTGCCAAGCAGTTTTCACGCTTGGATATAAAGGTGTATTCGATTTCAAGGGCTGCTCATTTTCCGTAGTGCAGCTTAAAAAGGGAAACAAGTCAGCCGCCCTTTCTGGTTCGACTTTTCCAAGCAGAGTTCTGTACAAACCGTGCCCTGTTCCCACCACGGCTAACGTCGCCCGTGGTCTTATTATGCCTCATAGTTTGCCAACCATATTGTCGAGCTGCTGGAGAGGGGGCAGAATGGCCGTGCCTCACTGCCGGGAGACAAAAGAAAGCAAAGTCCATTTAGGGTCCCAAAATCTTTTCGCTCTTCATTTGAACATGAAACGCAGTCCCAAGCCCCCCACGGCGCAAGATGGCCGCTTTGTGTCGCGCGCCATTCTTGGGCCCGTCCGGCCCCTCTTCAGGGCTTAGCTGGCAGTCGCGCCACCCTTGGCTGCATTGCTAAACCGCTTCATTACACCCTTCAAGCTCTTGGCGCCATGATCGCGCAGACACTGTGTTGGATGTTTAAGCAGGGCATACATTTAGTGGATATACCGCGTCTTGTGTTTCGCAAAGAGATTATATGACTTTGATATTAAGTATTTTTTTACAGTCCCAGACGACGGAATACCATCTGTGCAGGTTCGCAAAGCCCACTCAACGACAGCAAGGCACAGTGTAAGAAATGTACCCATATGATCCTATCATATCATTTTATGATTTTACTTTCAAGCGAGACTTCTGTATTTCATGTCCGGGGAATGGCAAAGCGCCAAGAAAGCACTCAATGAAGGGTAGGACCATCTGTCCTTTCGAGGGGTGACCTCCTCAAATTCGCTTGTGGGACTATGGAGATTTGCTGAAAGTTGTTCCGTTTTTTACCTCATCAGTCAGTCAGCTTTTAGGTAACCTCCAAATAATCACATGCATCAGTGTTGTGTCAATTTAACCTAACATAACATAACATAATATAACATAATCTAATGTAATATAACATAACATTTATCTTCAACCAGTGCTAGCAATCTCAGTTTCCAATATCTTGAACACCTGCAACTTCATAAGTATTGAGAAAAACTTTATGGATGACATACCTCTAGTGATGCCAGTTGTTTATTAGCACGGTGGGTGCCTGAAAACTAAGCACAGAGCAGATGTTTCTTTATACTCCTTCTAAAAGACTATAACAGGAACTGTGGGCTTGGGCAATATATATAAGGCACGCCAGTTTTGCCAATTTCTCTGCTTGCTTAATAAGAAAGAAGCATCCACATACTGCAACAAGTCTGTATTATATAAATATTTCTGGGAAAAGGGAGACAAGCATTGAAAATGCAATAGGTCTCGCCTTTGATTAAGTTAAAGCCATTTGCTTCGCTAATGGTATTCTATAGCAAAGCAAATGGCTTTAACTTAATCAAAGGCGAGACCTATTGCATTTTTAATGCTTGTTGGTAGGGAGATTAATTGATTTGCCCAGAATCACGGGATGTTGAGCCAACGCCGATGCTCGATCCTTGTTCCCCAACTCTGGCCGTTAGGCCACATCCTCCAATTCTGGGAGTTCAGACTAGATTAATTTCAGCTGAAACAAATCGGCATCTTAAAACAATGTAAGAGTGGGGAACATGAAGTTATCCGGTGACCTTAAATACAAAGTGCCCCGTTTTGGCCGCCCAGCCTTAGATTATCTCAAGCGCATATTTAGCTTTACCGCTGCCTTCGATTGACTCTGACCGGCAGGCATTACTAATCAATCAAACGCTCGATAAGGACTGTGGTGATCTAACTAATACAAGAAACAAACCAGCAAATGCTCGCCTCTGTTGTTGGTCGGAGGGGACACCTTGTCCTCCGAGGGAAAACTTCTTACAACGTCGGGGGTGGCCATGCTGCACTATGAGAACCATGCACTACTCGAAAGAGCCAGCCAGTTGGAAAGGCCACGTCACCCGCAGGGGGGTGTTTACAGAAGACAGCCTCTTGATGTTTCCCCCACAGTCTGGGAAGAAAAGTCTTTTTTCAGGTAGGGTAACAATTTCCTAAAATGTTATCACACCTTTATCCTTTCCCTTAATCCGCTCGGAAAGTTACTTTGTTTAATTAAAATAAGGGGGAGAGACGTCCCCACCCCAACAAACCAGGCTAAATGGCCCCTTGATAATTATTCCCGGGTCAGGCTTTAGCGGGGCATTACGGCCCGCCGGAGCGTGTGATATTTGCTTTGAGTTTTCGGGCTGTATGTTTTTTGCTGCTTGTTTTGTTTGGGGGGCTACTTTGAGTTTCCAATGAAGGGCGTTGAAGCGCCCCTGGTCAGGGGTGAACAGCAGCTTGGCCTGGGAGGGGGCCGTGTGTGTGTTGTTTTCACCCTCTTTCCTCCCTTTGTTTGGGTCTGCCTCAGACCAGCCACCTCGGAGCAGCTGTTTCAGCACATGGCGTAGGACCCTCATGGGCTGGTGCCCGCTCAAGAGCCTTTGAAGGGCCTGCCAGGCTTGTGCTGGGGTGCTGTGGTCGAGGGCGGGGGAGACGTTGGGGGTTTGATTGTGAAGCTCAAGCCGCAACACGCCGCGCCAGAGAAATTAAAGTTTCTCTTGCAGGACACCGTGATCATTTATTTTCTAACTCTAACACTGAGCGGGGGGGAAGGGAGGGGAGGACTCCATCATACGGGAAGGCACCTTTACATCTCATTCCTTATTTCAGTTTGGAAAGGAAACGTTACAGAGATATGACTTTTGCAGAATCAGAGAGTGAGAAACAAATGCGCAAAAAAGAAAAAGTGAAGCCGTGGGCTTTCGCGCCTCACTGCACTGCAATTTCCGAATGACCGGGGTGAAAGTCGACGAGGACACCCAGGATGGAGTTTGCTGCGCGTGCCTGTCCTCGACAGAGACTTTTCTCTTTTGGAGCAGTCCCACTTGGACGGACTGCCCTGCTGGCGTAAAAGGTTTATTATCTTCTTTATGGGGCCATCTGTTTTGCCCCATAAAGAAGATAAGAAACCTTTTACTCCAGCAGGAAGTCAGAGGAGCCAGTTCAACTGGGACGGCTCTAAAAGAGAAAAGTGTACGTCACTGGAAGCTCTTTTCCAATGGCTGGCCACCGTTTAGCATAAATGGTGACGACAGCCAATGGAAAAGAGGGGCGGGGCTTAAACCCAGCTAGTGAAAGCTACCCAAAAACATAAAATCTCGCCAGCGAGACTGCGCATGTGCGCAGCCTATGCTAGCCGAGACCTAAAAAAGGGTTGCTAAAGATTTGCTACACATATAACAAATATATTGCTTGTAAACCATTTCAGTTGTGTAACAAAGATATTAAACACAGGTTTTAACAAAAAACTCTGAATGCACAAACACACATGTATTAAAAAACAAAACCAGCAAACATATGTCACTGTATTTTTGCTGTCTTTGTAACAAAAAAGGAACACACTGATTTTGCCTCAGACGTATGCCGATCGTTCACATTTGAAAAGTGGACACAAATTCAAAAAGTATTTTTATCTTTCTTATTATGAGCTCAAACACAGAAGAAATAGCGTGGAGTCACTTTTCTCCATATTATTGCCCTGGTGCAAAACAACAGGGCAATGGTATTTGCTCCGTTCCCCTTTACAGGAGCAACAAAACTAGTATATATAGATGTGTCCTGTTTTTTAGGTCTGGGCAATACACAGCTTTAGCTGTCTCACCAACCTCATGTAAAAAATAAAATCATAAATATTAAATAAAAATACACGTATAGTGACCTTCATGTATTAGTCTGTTCTTCTGTCATTCACATTTTGCTTTCACTCTCAAAGCACACAGCGTGTGTCAATGAGTCAGCCCACTTCAACCATTCCCTAACTAGCACTGTGAATGGCAGTATTTTTTCTGATGATGTGTACATCCACTAGAAGAAGTACACTTTATTGTCACAGCTGGTGGGTCAATACTTTACCAATGCTTTTTTTCTTTTAATTCTATAAAAAAAAAATCACATTTCTCAGGGTACAATAATTCAAAGCAAACACAAGGAGATCATAGACGGAACGTTGAAACTTTTCAGACACTCACCCCCAGTCACAGATCTGGGTTGAATCCATCATCGTTCTGTAGCTCACTTCGCCACCCCAGTTCAGACACAGCTATATGCAAATCACTCTTGACCCTGTGCCTCATGGGAACAGTCCAGCCCGAACTACCAAGCCTTGTCTTCCCTGGACCAGAAACAAGCATCCTGGGACCGGTTTCGGGCTAACAGCCCTCATCAGCCAAGCTAGCTTGAATCTAATTGCAAAGTGAGAAAGGGACCCACGTCTGGGCATACCCTGCCAACTTAGGGCGAACAAAGCAAACACAAGGAGATGATGGATGGAGCACTGAAACTTTTCAGACACTTACCCCTAATCACAGATCTGGGTTGAATCCATCATCGTTCTTTAGCTCACTTCGCCATCTCAGTTCAGACACAGCTATATGCAAATCAGCCTTGACCCTGTGCCTCATGGGACCAGTCCAGCCCGAACTGCCAATCCATGTCTTCCCTGGACCGGAAACAAGCATCTTGGGACTGGTTTCGGGCTATCAGCCAGCTAGCTTGAATCCAGTGGCAAAGTGAGCCAGGGCCCCATGTCTGGGCATACCCTGCCAACTTAGGGCAAACAAAGCAAACACAAGGAGATGATGGACGGAGCACTGAAAAGTTTCAGACACTTACCCCCAGTCACAGATCTGGGTTGAATCCATCATCATTTGTAGCTCACTTCGCCACCCCAGTTCAGACACAGCTATATGCAAATCAGTCTTGACCCTGTGCCTCATGAGAACAGTCCGGCCTAAAACTGCCAAGCCATGTCTTCCCTGGACTGGAAACAAGCATCTTGGGACTGGTTTTGGGCTAACAGCCCTCATCAGCCAGGCTAGCTTGAATCCAGTGGCAAAGTGAGCCAGGGACCCACGTCTGGTCATACCCTGCCAACGTAGGGTGAACAAAGCAAACACAAGGAGATGATGGACGGAGCACTGAAAAGTTTCAGACACTCACCCCCAGTCACAGATCTGGGTTGAATCCATCATCATTTGTAGCTCACTTCGCCACCCCAGTTCAGACACAGCTATATGCAAATCAGTCTTGACCCTGTGCCTCATGAGAACAGTCCAGCCTAAAACTGCCAAGCCATGTCTTCCCTGGACTGGAAACAAGCATCTTGGGACTGGTTTTGGGCTAACAGCCCTCATCAGCCAGGCTAGCTTGAATCCAGTGGCAAAGTGAGCCAGGGACCCACGTCTGGTCATACCCTGCCAACGTAGGGTGAACAAAGCAAACACAAGGAGATGATGGATGGAGCGCTGAAACTTTTCAGACACTCACCCCCAGTCACAGATCTGGGTTGAATCCATCATGTTCTTTAGCTCACTTTGACACCCCAGTTCAAACACAGCTATATGCAAATCAGTCTTGACCCTGTGCCTCAGGGGAACAGTCCAGCCCGAACTGCCAAGCCATGTCTTTCCTGGACCAGAAACACGCATCCTGGGACCGGTTTCGGGTTAACAGCCCTCATCAGCCAGGCTAGCTTGAATCCAGTGGCAAAGTGAGCAAGGGACCCACGTCTGGGCATACCCTGTCCGGTCCCAGGATGCTTATTTCTGGTCCAAGGAAGACATTGCTTGGCAGTATGGAATGGGCTATTCCCATGAAGCACAGGGTCAAGACTGATTTGCATATAGCTGTGTCTGAACTGGGGTGGCGAAGTGAGCTAAAGAACAATGATGGATTCAACCTAGATCTGTGACTGGGAGTGATTGTCTGAAAAGTTTCAGCACTCCATCCATCATCTCCTTGTGTTTGCTTTGTTCACCCTAAGTTGACAGGCTATGCCCAGACATGGGTTTCTTGCTCACTTTACCACAGGATTCTGGCTAGTTAGGGCTGTTAGCCTGAAACCGGTCCCAGGATGCTTGTTTCCGGTCCAGGGAAGACATGGCTTGGCAGTTCGGGCTGGACTGTTCCCATGAGGCACAGGGTCAAGACTGATTTGCATATAGCTGTGTCTGAACTGGGGTGGCGAAGTGAGCTAAAGAACATGATGGATTCAACCCAGATCTGTGACTGGGGATGAGTGTCTGAAAAGATTCAGCACTACATCCATCATCTCCTTGTGTTCGCTTTGTTCGCCCTAAGTTGGCAGGGTATGCCCAGACGTGGGTCCCTTGCTCGCTTTGCCACTGGATTCAAGCTAGCCTGGCTGATGAGGGCTGTTAGCCCAAAACCCGGTCCCACTATGCTTGTTTCCGGTCCAGGGAAGACATGGCTGTGCAGTTCGGGCTGGACTGTTCCCATGAGGCACAGGGTCAAGACTGATTTGCATATAGCTGTCTCTGAACTGGGGTGGCAAAGTGAGCTAAAGAACATGATGGATTCAACCCAGATCTGTGACTGGGGGTGAGTGTCTGAAAAGTTTCAGCACTCCGTCCATCATGTCCTTGTGTTTGCTTTGTTCGCCCGAAGTTGGCAGGGTATGCCCAGACGTGGGTCCCTTGCTGATTTTGCCACTGGTTTCAAGCTAGCCTGGTTGATGAGGGTTGTTAGCTCGAAACTGGTTCCACTATGCTTGTTTCCAGTCCAGGGAAGACATGGCTTGGCAGTTCGGGCTGGACTGTTCCCCTGAGGCACAGGGTCAAGACCGATTTGCATATAGCTGGGTCTGAACTGGAGTGGCGAAGTAAGCTAAAGAACGATGATGGATTCAACCCAGATCTGTGACTGGGGGGTGAGTGTCTGAAAAGTTTCAGCACTCCGTCTATCATCTCCCTGTCTTTTCAATAATTCAAAGCCATCAGTCTCTTTCTTTGTGCCGGTAATAATTATATGTTAATGTAATGTGAATTCAAATCTTAATCGGGGTGGTATATGCCTCATTTAAGTGGCAGAATGTTTTTTTTTGTGGCATATCCTTGCATTACTTAAAACATTTTTTTTTTAAAGAATCAATGTAACAGCTTGCCAAGACCAGAGCTTTAAGTTTTGTCAATGCTTGTATTTTCGCACCAATACAGGGTTTCTTTCAAGTGAGCCCTGGCGGGTATAGTCTAGCCTCAACATCAACATAAATGGTGCATGTATTTGCAGTGCTTTAATGGCGTACAGCCTTATATTCTCAGCCGTTTCGCCTGGTACCCAATTAACTGTTCTTTGTCTGTTCCTTGAGATGGAAGTTGTCTTGAAAGATGTTAAGTGTATCATACAAATAAAAAATATAAAATAGATGTTAACGTCATTGAACAAATCCATTTCTTTTAATATAGCACTTGCTACCACCCTTTTGAAGTTTCATGGCGCTTTGCAGTCTGTGGTACCAAACGCAAAATTGCAAAAGAAAGATTGGAAACATGTTCATTAGTGGGTGTAAAACGCAATTTCAAAAGTAGTTTTCACATGTGTTTATGGTCTAACATTTTCGAAAAGTGTCAAAAACAACCATAAATAGGCCACCAAGATATGCCCATCAGGTCAGGTGGGAAGTGCAATGCTGTCATTGATGAATTGAAATGCACCAACAGACAAATCACACAGTCAGCCCAAATGTGGGGGATAGGTTTAAACTCAGCGCCCTATACTGAAATAAATCCTAAACTTACTCCCAAAAATGTACTCCTACATTTGCAGTAAATGTACAATGTTTTAGAGTTCACAAAATAAAACAACCAGTACTCCGTTTTCCAGGAGTGTTCCCAATTGTTAATATTACACCTGTGTTACTGCATATGGTCTACAGCTGTATTTATGTAAATCCTTAACAAAAGTTAATTTACATGTTTGGATATTTTTTTACAGTTTTCTCTATGAAAACAAATATTTTCCCCATGGAGAAGCCCATTCCCCTCCTTTCCCACCAATTTTAGACGTTGCTAATTTCCCATTCATTTTTTGGATTATTGAAGTTTACACCTACCCATTACAGGAGTAATTCGCTGACCATATCCAGGGTCAGAATCTGCAATGAAAAGGTGGTTACTGACTACTGTCTCATACTTTCCAATTCATTCCACACTGGTACATCCACTCAATACCCAATTAGTATATTTTCTCCAAGGTAAGTTTATGTTTGAGTAATTCGGCTCACAATCTCTTCCCTCACTTCCACTTGCATTACTTTACTTTAGTAACTTTTAAAATGTTACTTTTTGGTACATTTTATGAAAGGTATAATTTATTTGTAAAGTGCCTATGTAGAGAAAGTCTGCATCAATGTGCAAAGCATGTCTCCACGATACCACCATCTTCTTCGACCGCACTTTCCCAGCTTCTCTTGATCTAGAACATTCCACCCAAACATGCTATACTGCCATGAACTCACAAGGATCATCAAAGCCACCAGAAGTACTGTCCCAGTACAATGGAACTGAACTAAATGGCACATAGAGAGTTGCTCCCAGGTTTTCATCACATAAATCTAGGAGATATTTCAGCCGGGGCGTTGACTCTTCAAACTTACTCTTTGCTGTTTGGGAGTTGGGCCATGCTTCCATCGTGAAGTAATAGCCCCCCCTCCTTCGGTAAGTAAGATTTCTATTTACCATTACTTCCATGTATGCCATAACCATTCCATTGTCTCTCATATCGCCTTTAAATCTCAGTATGATATGTTCCACTGTTCATATTCCAATCCATTACTCAGACACCACCAAATCCACCAGTTCCTCTGCTAATCTGCATTAGTTTATAACTCTACTTTGCCAACACATGCCCGCTCTGTGCCTTTGAAAGATTCTTAAGACATATAGAAATTTGGCTCTCCTCTCATGACACTTTCTCGCTAGCTTTCTACATTTCTCTGCTAGGATTTTTCTCAGTCACTTTTCTCCTCTGATGATGGTGGTTGAGATGAAAATCCCCTTTGACTTACATTGGATCCCTCTGACACTGTGACCATCTCTTCCACAAGCATCATTAGTTTGTTATTTTTCTCTCAACACAAAATTATATTCTAGTCTTAAATAGATCTGTCAGATATCAGGTTCCAATGAATATTTAGGCCTTCTGTTGCAATTGTTTCTTATTTCCTGATCTAAAAATGGCTTCCTTCCATTCTGAGACTCTAGCACTTTTCTTTAAATGTCTCAAGCTGCTTCCCCCATACTAGATATTATTGCTTTCTTTTGTCAGCACACTAACTCATTTTGTTGTACCTGTCCTTGACCTGATTTCAATATTGCTAAAATTTCATGGTTGTCTGCTTCTTAACTTACTGTCTGCCACAATGTAACACATTTTTCCCTCATACTTAAACAAGCTTAGCCAGTGGCGTAATGAAACTTGAGGCCCCCCCTGCCAGGTATGTGGAGGGCCCCCCTACCGAATCATTCAGGAGTATTATACTGAGTGGGCCCCCTGGAGCTTCGGGGCCCCGCACCGCGGGGGCCTGTTTACGCCACTGAGCTTAGCTTCTGTTTATGCAGATAGTGGATTTGAAAGACTGAAATTCCAACCATAAGGGAAGTAGATGCATTAGATTGTTAAGGTGGAGGAAGGAACTATCCACAACTGAACCAATTTTGGTACTGAGAGACAAGCAGAGTCAAAATATAAACTCAGGTTTTTATCTCTGGGCACAGTTGTTATCATCCAATCCTCCATGCCCCCAAGTACTCTCTGATGGATGGATACTGTAATGTAGACTTGCAAAAATGTAATGTACAATTTGGGGTCACCAGCATATAATTCAACTGCCCCCCAAATTGCTTTAAGGATAGCAAACATGAGAGCAAGACGAATATTAAAGAGCACCAATGAGAGAGAGAAGATGTGAAACACAAGGCTAGAGAGGCCTTGGGCTAACACAAAAAATTAGCATGTGCTGTTAAAGAAAGATTTCAAATACGACAAGTGTAGTGTAAAAATGAGGCCGTACAGGTTTACTGTAGAAGTATATTTATTGTAGGTACAGCACACCAGATGGGAGAACGCTGCAGTACCATACAATGGTGTCAACTCCCCAACTATATCTCCTCAACTGTCATCGTTCAGCTCGCTTTCTAGAACGCCAGCTGATCACATCACAATATGGAATGAGGTGCGAACAGGGGACAGGGGGAAGGAACGGGTTCTGGAAGTGTAAGAAAAGGAAGGGTGAGAATAACCTTAACACATCTCCTCCCTGAGGGAAAGAAGGGACCGAGGGAAAGGGGCCGGACATGAAAGGCCAGGGAGAAAGGTCAGGGTAGAACATAGTAAAACAAGGTATAGGGAAGCACCTAAAACAAAACAATTCAATATCATTAAGTACAGGGACTGAATAGCCCAACATTAGTAGCACTCAAAATCTTTAAACCAACATGGTTTCACAATCCTATGACCATGGCTACTCGTACTGTTCTCTTCTGGATCATTACCCCCAGACAGGCCACTGTTGAATGACCTATCTTGTTGTTTAGCTTCCTGAGTTAGGGGTGATGCTGTGTCACAATCATGTGGCTGCGGGTTCACACCCTCCTTGTACAAGTCACACTCGTCTTCATACATCCACTCAGTGCACTGATTATTTTGTGCCACTCCTTCCGACACACCTTGATCTTGACCCTGAAAGGCGTGAAACTCTCCCTTGTCACACGCTCCAAAATCCTTTTTCCTACACACAGAGAGCACAGACAAATGCCACACTTTGCCATCGCTAATTAAAGCTGAATTGCAAAGAACCCTTTTCACAATCAAGAGTTGGGTATACCGGCTCTGTCCCTTCTCAGTGAATCCACTACGTTTGACTCGTACCCAATCACCTGCAGTAAGGGTGGCTGGCTTAAACTTGAATTTCAAGTCATGTCGCTCTTTCTAGTTACTCTGGGCATGTACCAACGTCTCCTTCACCCTTTCAGGGGACCATTCTGCTTTCCTTGCTACTTTCATCCATCCAATATTGTCTTCAGATATGGGAGAGCAAACAGAGTGGGGATGAAATAGATTAAGGGGGATAGAGCAAAAAAACACATGCACTCTCACGCTGTGCTTAAAACAAAATAAAGAAAAAAGGAGTCCCCTCAAGCTCGCATTTGAAGGAAACAACTCATCAATTCAGAACAATGTGAGACCGAAATGCTCCTGGGTAAGACAAACACAAGAACAGGGAGGAAGGCCATTAAGTTGAGAGGCAACAACTGAAATAGACAACAAAAATATCCAATCATGAGGAAGGGGTAATCCACAGCCCACGCTAAATATATGTTATCTTTTCGAAATATTAGGGCTGCCTATGCACAGCTAGAGTTTTGTGGGGAGGCTTAAAAATAGGAGTAACTACAAACTGTCCTCATAACATTAGGTAACCTAGCAGCTATGTTCTCCCTCTTATTAATTCAAAATGACTCGAGGAAGTGCTCTCACTGGGGGTGACCCTGTAAGCCCATATCATTTTGTCCACTTCCTTTCTCCAAGCCAACCCATTGGGATTGGCTAATTGTATGATGCCTTTAATTACTCAATTAAAACGTTCCAATGCACCATTCCCAACAGGATGGTACAGGGACGTAGTTTTATATACAAGCCCATTCCTTTCAAGGTATATTTTGAAGTTATCTGAGGTGGATTGAGGACCATTGTCTCTCCGTAAGACCTTTAGGTAAACCCTCCCTCGCAAAAACTCTGTCTAGGAATGTAATAACGTTCCCTGAATCTGTCTTACAGAGTACATCTATTTCTGGCCATTTGGAGAAATGATCATTAAGCACTACAATGTACACTTGTTCACCTTGGTCCCAAACAGGTTCCATTGCTCCCAAACAGGTTCCATAAAGTCAATACCTACTCTCTCCCAGGGCATCCCTTGACTGGGTAGGGGGTGCAACATAGGCCTGCACGTGACTTGAGTTTTGTCTGAGTTTTCGAACTGACCACATTAGCTCACTTTTCTTTAAATGGCTAAATCACTACCAGGCCGCCAATACCAATGCTTAACTCTGCCTTTGGTTTTATTGATGTCTAAGTGTCCTTCATGACAAATCTCTACTATTTTACTTCTCAATGCTTGTGGGGGTACCACTTTCCACTGTCTCAACACAAGACCCCCCTCAAAGGACAACTTGTGTCTAAGTTCCCAAAACGTTCCAAGTTCCTTGCTTATGTTTCTATTTCCAGGGCACACTCCTTGTTTCAATTTGATGACCTCTTGTAGACTTTCATCCTGTTCCAATGCACATTTCCACTTCTCCTTTGTAATGCCAGGGAATTCTTCAAGGATACTAGCCACACAAAACTCCTCCCCTAAGTCTTCCACACTCTCATTCCTAGCATCCCATCCTCGTCACCAAAATTGTAAAGATGAGGCCATCCAGGTTTACGGTAGAAGTATATTTATTGTAGGTACAGCACACCAGATGGCAGGACGCCGCAGTACCTCACAGCGGTGTCAACTCCCCAACAATATCTCCGCAACTGTCATCTTACACCACCAGCTGATCACATCTCAATATGGAATGATGCGCGAGCAGGGAACAGGGGACGGGGAAGACACTGCAAGGGTCTGGAAGTGTAAGGAAAGGAAGGGTGAGAATAACCTTAACATGTAGTTTAGTAGCCTTTCAGAAAAAGTAGGCGCATTCTGTAGAGCTCGACACCTCTGGAGCTCCCTATTACAGGAAGGATCTACTAGACTGGTGCCAGGAAGGGTCCAATGATGAAGCATGCCATATTCGAGGTCGGTGAGGACTTCCTGCCCTGTCAATAGGAAGTCCTAGCAATACTGAAGATATTAGAATTCGACTCACGTTGAGGAATTCTGAGGTTTTGTATTGGAATACAGGGGGCTGTTCATTGCACCATCCCCTCCTGTGCTTTGTGTTCAGAAACTCATTTCTGGAGCCCAGCACTTATTATTCCTCAATAAACTTAGATCCAGCACAAGAAGGAGAAAAACATGAAAGGGGGAAAAGAGGAGGAAGAGAAAGAAGGACAAAAGTGACAAAGGTACAGAGCATAGATGGAGAAGTACCTGCAAGAATGAGGAAAGGAGACAGTGAGTGTCTGGTGGCGGATCAAACAGGTATGATTTGGAATCAAGATGACGCAGCCTTGTTTGGCACAGGCTTTGGCTTGCACTGGCCATGGACTTCTAAAAAATACATTGAATACATTGGGCCCTGGCAATAAGCAATATGTGCTGCACTCTTCCCTATGCAATATTCAGGTAAGTCTCCTTAGTTGACAAGACCTTAGTTGTGAGCAGTCTGTAGTTCTGTGTGTGCTGTTACTTGATGCTGCCAATTATAAGGGACAGAATTTATGATGTCATACTGTTTTTTTGTATCCAGTAATGCTTCCAAAAAAGTGAGGCTCCCAAAAAAGAAAATTAATGTTGTTGATGACCAGGATAAGCACAACTTCACCACCATATGCAGAGAGGTTTAATCAGCAGCACATTGGTATTGGTGTATCCAGAGCAACCCATCAAATAATAGTAAAACAAATGGGGAGCAGGGAAGTGAAAAGAGAGCAAACAGAGTGGGGATGAAATAGATTATGGGGGATAGAGCAAAAAAACACATGCACTCTCACGCTGCGCTTAAAACAAAATAAAGAAAAAAGGAGTCTCCTCAAGCCTGCATTTGAAGGAAACAACTCATCAATTCAGAACAATGTGAGACCGAAATGCTCCTGGGTGAGACAAACACAAGAATAGGGAGGACGGCCATTAAGTTGAGAGGCAACAACTGAAATAGACAACAAAGATATCCAATCACGAGGAAGGGGGTAATCCACAGCCCACGCTAAATATATGTTATCTTTTCGAAATATTAGGGCTGCCTATGCACAGCTAGAGTTTTGTGAAGAGGCTTAAAAATAGGAGTAACTACAAACTGTCCTCATAACATTAGGTAAACTAGCAGCTATGTTTTTAGTTTCTGATGGAAAAGTGAAGGACAAAACTCCATTCCCATGATACAAATTGATATGGACTAAAATGCTAGTCCTGGCCCAATCACCACAGTAAACGTGCGACAAGAACAGACCTATTCTGTGCAGGCTGGTGGTTTACAAGGTGAAAACCTCTGCCACAGGGAAGTTCACCTCGTAGGCCTTGGCAGTGGCATTTGACGTGGGGCTGGGCTGGTGAGGGCGGGAAATGAAGGGTCTCCTATACTATCAAGGATGGCACCATCCGTCACAAAAAACTAAGATTCCCAAGTTCTCTGAACTTTAAGGAAGGGTGTATCTAATAAGGAACAGAGGTACATTACATGAGAAGGAAATCTGCCTATTATATTGTTATATTTAGGATACAGGTAAAATGCAACTTTGCTAGGTGAACCAATTCAAGGCACTGCTACAAGTAACCAGACAATGACAATCACTCTGATAGAAATCAGGCTGAAGAGACAGTCCATGATGCCCTTATTTCAACACTGCCTTTGGACAGATTGAAATAAAACCCCACCCCCCCCCACCCTTATTCGACTCGTATTCAAAAGTTCTTGTTTTTAACATAACATCTCCTTTCATTAGAAACTGGTTATCATGTGCTTGCAGCGTATCGATACGGATACTGTAATCTTCACCCACACTACCTGTTCACCCCATCACTCATTCTCATGAACTATCTTTCCCCCCTAATCCCTTATAGCAATCACCTCCACCTCCACTAATTCCCCCACAAACTAGGGTAAATGCACGGGATGGGGTCTTTTGAGATCAAAAAACTAATCCCAATGAACAAATACCCAGAAAATTAACTACTAACCTTGGGTTTCAGAATAGCACGCTTCAACAATTCATCGGGGGAGTAAGCGCTATAAAAATGCTATTTTAATACAAGTAGAATTACAGCTAAGAGCAAGTGCATGGTCCATGGAAACGTGTAAAGGTTTTGTTGGTGCCCGCCAAGTCACACAAAGGAAATTTCACCTTGGCAAAAGGGCCGAGCCTTCCCAGCTTTACCAACTGAGCGCAAGGTGCGTAGTGGAACCCAACAGGCTGCTGTCTTCATGCATTCCTGGTGCAGGATATCCCGTGAGTGGGTCGTCTTGCAACTGGAAATGCTGAGACCTCTCATAGCAATCACTTCCTGCACAGGCGAAAGGTGTGAGGAGCAGGAAGTGGACCCAGGGGGGCAGTAAGAGAGGTTCCCTAGCGGGCAGGTGATAGCTCACGTGTTGGTGGCAAGGCAGTAGGGGTTGGAGGAGAAGCAGCTGCATGCAGGGTCAAGTGCAGGTTGCAGTTCAGGAACCTCCATGTAGTCTCTCTTCTGGGCTTTGAAGAGGTGATGGTCCACCCACTGGCCTGCAAAACATTGCTGTAGCAACAACTGTTTGCAGCCAGTGGCGGCTGCTCCACTAAGGCAGAGAAGCATCGCCCCACTGCTTCAGCTGCAAGCTGAGTACAAAAAATAAAATGATAGTAACGTTCGTTAGTATCAATTTGTTTTTTTGTATTCAGCTTGTGGCGAGGCTGGGTTCCCCACGTCACAGGGGGAGGAGTGGTGGCAGCACCTAAAGTGTGCATGGCGCTTTGGCTGGCTGTCCCGGGCTGGCCAAAGTGTCATGCGCACTCTGTATGTTCTCCATGCAGGCTGTATTCCTGGGTGGAGAACATGCACAGCCTGCCAGCCCCTGTCTGAGTGCCGAACCACAGTTTGGCTAAAGCAGCGTTGTGATTGGTCAGGGGATTCTAGGAGACTGTGTGCTTCCTGCCGAGAGGAGGCCGCAGAAAGAAGAGGTGGCGGCCGGCGGTTGGCAGTAAAGACGTAAGTGCTGTTTTTTTAATTATTCCCCCCTCCCTCATTCCTCCTCCCCCCCCTCCCGCCCACCACCCCTGGTCGGTAGCAGCCGCTATTATTTATAGCTACCAAAAAGTAACACTAAAACTGCCCCTCTTTTTTCTTCTAAACTTTGTCAGCTTTGCACTTCCTTTTGTTTGCATTGTTTAAATAAATAGCAAAGTTGTGAGTTGGAAGACCACAACTTTTCACTATCTTGCAGCTAATAATTGGCGCCATCTTGCTGCTACTGATTTGTTGCTGCAAAATTCAGTGATATGGGGGAAGTCATGAAATATTATCAACAATACTGATGACAGCACTGACACCTGTCGATTAGGGAAAAAATCGGTGTGGTGTTCATGTCATCTGTGATGTCATGAGTGAGCAGTGCACAATGTATACATAAGTAATTGTTTTGCACACCCTTTTAGAGCCAGGATCACTTCAATTGAAGGTTGTATATGGGTTTTTAACATTTTTTATCAGAAAATCTGAATCTGACAACTTCCAGGCTATTCACTCAACTATAACCATAGTTTGATCAGGGAATGTAAATGTGCCTTAATTCACAAACGTTATAAAAATGATAGAATGGTATGGTGATAATAAGTAGTTGTATTTGACAAGTTCCACGGGAAATCTTATTGAAAAACTCTGCCTTAAACTCCATCGCTGTTTTTTTTTAGCGCTTTTAATGATTTTTGTGGAAGAACCCTTTTATTGCCCAAGTACAGTGTTATGCACAACTCCTAAACCGCAGAATGGCCGTTGGAAAAATCAACCACAGAAATATAATATTTTCATGAAGCTTATGGCCGTGAAGCTCTGTTCCCATCAGGCAGGGCTTGCTCTCTTCCTCAAATGCGCCAGCAAGGGAAGGTCATGGTTGCTCAACAGCATAATGCGGTTTAGGTTTCTTAGCCACATGCCACTTTTCACACTTCTGAACTGAAACTGTTGCCATGACAAAGTACAGCAGTGTTGGAGGTTTGTGGTAAAAGACATTTTCACTTGATGATGCTTTTGAGATTCTAGAAGCACACAGGTGAGCTGAGTCGTCACAGCCTAGAGATGTCGCAGTCACGCTTCCTGTTTTGAAGGATGCAAACTATGTGGTGATAAGGTGGCAGCACAGACTGTCCTGAACATGCTTAATGGCATCCAAGCAGAGGTCCCATACACAAGATGGCTGATTTTGTTTATTCGCATCAAATGTATATATGTCATTTATTCAACCGTGTTTCTATGGGGCCGGTGGACTGATCAGTGGCGGGATCTTTTTTTGAGGAAATGGTCGCAATGATGGAATGCACAATCAGCTGGTGGTCTTCCAAGGTGATAAAATGGCTACCATTAACACAATCTTAGATTCACATGATGAATGCAAAGGTGGTTTACTAGTTTGTGTGAGTCTGTCGATGCCTATGTGTCATATTCTTGCATTTCCTGCTGCCACATTCCCTATGCAGCTCACATGTCCCTACACTCATCCGTACTTTTATGTCCATATCTCACACATATTTATACTTGTCATTAGTCCTTGTGAGTGTAGAGCTGTCTTTGTAGGTGTGTGCTTTGGTTAAATCCATATCCGTTCCACACCTGAACTCCTGTTCTGCTCCGCATAAGACAAGACATGATGAGAAAGTATGTTCCAAAGATACACTACATAAAAAGACACTGCCGAGCTGATCCTTTGAAATATGAAGCATTCTTTGTGGCGCCTTCAAGCAGCTGCTCCGTCTTTCACTAATGAACTGTCCCCAGGTCAGGCACAAGTTTGCGTGAGCAGTGCATTGACTGTATAATACTGTGCACCATCACTATCTGTACCCAACGCACCTGCTTAAAGGTGTGCCATGACGCAAACAAGGACAATGCACACACTACATAATACGGCCCCGGAGTGAATTGACACAACCTTCCAAACAAATGTTGACAACAATGACTAACACAGAGTGAGATAATCCTACGGATAAAAATAACATTCACTAGTCACTGTCATTATGTGTTCTCCCTGCAGATCAGGAGAAAGACGTTGTTCCTACACATCAGAAGAGCCATTGACTAAACTTCAAACAAAGTCATGGTACACATTACAGCCAATACTTCCAGTCAAAACACAAATGCAAATTTCCAGTCACCTGAACTCTGTAAAAGAATTTGCAACGGGCTAGCCTCTCAAGATAAAAAAGCTGTCGAGCTAAGATCATCTCTAGTATTTAGACGGACCACCAGGACAAATCGAATGGCAATATTCTTTTATTCCTCACTCCTCATCTCCATGACGCATTTCGGGCATCCAGTGCCCTTGATCACATATATATATAGGCGGTGCTAATATGTCTTTGCAAGCATTGTCAGTGCAGTCGTGAAACTTGCGCAGCTGTGGAGTACATGACAAGATAGATGTATACATGCCACACACTGGACATCAATAATGTAGCTTTTTTGGTTATGTTGTAAGCCTTATCATCATCATGTTTGCATTGTCAGCATTCCGTCCATTTGTTTGCTGTAACATTTTTCGCCCTAAGTGGGATGGGTATGCCCAGACTTGGGTCCCTTGCTCACTGCGCCACTGGATTCAAGCTAGCCTGGCTGAAGAAGGGTGACTGTTAGACGGACCGGGAGGGTCGGCCGAGGACAAGGGGAGAGGTCTCCGGGGAGAGCCGTCTCCAGCGATCGTACAGATAAATAACTTCCCCCCCACAGACAGACACCACACAAGGAGAAGATTTAGCGTTCTTTATAGGCAATTTCTTACGGTACGATGGAAGGTACAAGGAGGTCTGGACTCAGGGGTCCCCTCGATTCAAGTCTCTCAAGATGGGGAAAGGGGGTAGCGGGACAGTCTGGTTACCAGTCTGGTAGTTGAGGTGGTACGGTGGATAGCTCACAATCCTCGAGCTCGGTGTTCTAGCTGGGACGGGCCGCGGCAGCGCCAGCAGGTCCCGGTGGAGATGGTTGATACACGGTCCGCGGCAGCAGGTCCCGGAGAGATGGTCGATGCACGGTCCGCGGCAGCGCCAGCAGGTCCCGGAGAGATGGTCGATGCACGGTCCGCGGCAGCGCCAGCAGGTCCCGGTGAGGATGGTCGTTACAACGGGCCGCGGCAGCGCCAGCAGGTCCCGACGAGGATGGATGTTGCAGAAGGCCGCGGCAGCGCCAGCAGGCAGGACGATAGTTCACAGGATAGGGCTACGGCAGCGCCAGTAGTCCGTCAAGGCTGAGTTCTCTCGGTGTCTCTCGACTCCAGGATACAACTGCCTTCCTGCTCCGGAGCTGCTCCAGTTATAGGGCAGGTGCCCTTTGATGTCCGGACCCTCGCACTTGGAGGTCGGAGGGTCCGGGATGAAGGTGTCCAGACACCCAGCGGGGGGTGGAGCCGGTGCCTGGGGGAGCTGGAGGCGATCGTCACCTGGCGGGGGAGAGTCCTTGGCGCTTCGTTCTCCCATTGACCTGCCAAGTGGTCCGCTCACCTCCTGGGTGGATGGTGGTGCCGGGATGTCGGGACCGGCCAGGCCTAGGGTTAGGGTCGGGGGGAGGCCACGCGGCCTCGTGGCGCAGGGCCCAAGATGGCGGCTTGACCCGGCCGAGGGAGCCGGTGGTGGCTTGGGCCCGTGATACATGGAGGTCCGAGGGCAGGAGTCCCGTCGGGAGACGGGGTGCGGGTGATTCTCGTGGGTCACGCCTGGTGGGCCGGGGCTTGGGCCCTGTCAGGCGGGGAGGGAGCAAGCCCTTCGTGTGGCCTGTCCAACATGCGTCCCCCCCAGCTGAAGGCGGGGAGAGTCACCCATCTTCTTGGGGACTCTCCTCGTCGAGGCGGAAGAAGCGTGACAGGCCATCTGCGTTGGCGTGGTCTTGGCCCGGCCGGTGCTCCACGGTGAAGTCCATTCCCTGCAGGGAGATGGACCAGCGCAATAGTTTTGGGTTTTCCCCCCGCATCTGCATCAGCCACTGCAGGGGTCTATGGTCGGTTTGTACCCGGAAGTGGGTACCGAAGAGATAGGGTCGGAGCTTTTTGAGGGCCCACACCACTGCGAAGGCCTCCCTCTCGATTGTGCTCCAGCGCTGTTCTCGGGCCAGGAGACGTCGGCTGATGAAGGCCACCGGCTGGTCATGACCCTCGGGGTTCACTTGGGAAAGAACCGCTCCGATGCCGTGGTCGGAGGCGTCTGTCTGTACTACGAATTCCCGACTGTAATCGGGGGCCTGGAGCACAGGGGCGGTGCACAGGGCGGCCTTCAGCTTTTCGAAGGCCGCTTGACAATCGGGGGTCCAGTTAATCCGCTTCGGTTGGTTCTTGGACGTGAGACCCGTGAGGGGCCCCACAATGCTGCCGTAGTCCCTCACGAACCGCCGGTAGTAGCCGGTGAGCCCCAAGAAGGCTCGGACTTCGGTCTGGGTGATGGGGGGCTGCCAGGACTGGATGGCAGCAATCTTAAGTTGCAGTGGGGCCACCAGCCCGCTCCCCACCTGGTGCCCCAGGTAGGTCACGGACCCTTGACCAATTTGGCATTTGCCGGCCTTAATCGTGAGGCCGGCCCGCTGGAGGGCCTGTAGGACCTCCTGGAGGTGGAGGAGGTGGTCGGACCAGTGGCGGCTGTATACAGCGATATCGTCCAGGTAGGCAGCGCTGAACTCTTCGAGCCCCGCCAAGACCTGGTTCACAAGACGTTGAAATGTAGCGGGGTTGTTCTTCATGCCGAAGGGCATGACCTTGAAGTGGTAGTGGCCATCGGGGGTAGAGAAGGCGGATCGCTCTTGAGCCCGGGGTGTGAGACCGATCTGCCAGTAGCCCGCTGTTAGGTCGAAGATACTGAGGTAGCGGGCGGCCCCCAGCCGGTCGATCAATTCATCCGCTCTGGGGATAGGATGAGCGTCGGTTCGGGTGACAGCGTTCAAGCCCCGGTAGTCGACGCAGAATCTCAGTTCAGGTGTGGTGCCGGGGGCAGCGGCTTTGGGGACCAATACAACCGGGCTGGCCCAGGGACTGTCCGAGGGCTCGATGACCCCGATCGTGAGCATTTTGGCCACTTCCTCTTGTATGCAGGCCCGTACCCGATCTGGTACGCGGTAGGCCCGGTGTCGGATAGGGGGACTGTCCCCGGTGTCCACGTCGTGCAAGCACCAAGGGGTGACCCCGGGAGTGAGGGAGAACAGTGAAGCGAACCGCAGCAGGAGGTCCCGGCAGCCCTGGCGTTGCTCTGGGGTGAGGGCATCGGAGAGCCGGACCCCGTCCACGGAACCGTCGTTCTCCTGAGTCTTCAGGAGATCCGGGAGGGGTTCGGAGTCCTCCTCTGCTCCACTGTCTGTAGCCATCAGGAGGCTGAGTTCTGAGCGCACAAAGTGTGGTTTGAGTCTGTTGGTGTGGAGGACCCGAAGGGGGTTCCGGGGGGTCCCCATGTCGATGAGGTAAGTGACGGGGCTTTTGCGCTCGACCACCTTGAAGGGCCCCGTCCACTTATCTTGCAAGGCACATGGTTCGGTGGGGGACATCACCCATACTTGTTGACCAGGTTCGAACTCGATGGAGGAGGCATTGTGGTCATACCATCTCTTCATGTCTTCCTGGCTGGCCTCGAGGTTCGCCTTGGCCATTTCCCTGAAGCGCCGGGTCTGATTACGCAGGGCCAGGAGGTACTTGAAGACGTCTGGAGGGGTCTTTAGGGGGGCCATCTCCCAACCTTCTTTGACTAGGCTGAGGGGCCCTCGCACAGGGTGCCCGTACAGGAGTTCGAAAGGGCTAAAACCGAGGGACTTCTGGGGAACTTCTCGGTAGGCGAAGAGGAGGCACGGGAGTAGTACATCCCACTGGCGACGGAGGGGCTCTTCCAATCCCCCAATCATCCCCTTGAGAGTGCGGTTGAATCGCTCCACTAGTCCGTTCCCTTGGGGGTGATAGGGGGTCGTGAAGCGGTAGGTGATCCCGCACTGTCGCCAGAAGGACTTCATGTATTTGGAGATGAAGTTCGTGCCTCGGTCGCTGACGACTTCTCGGGGGAAGCCCACCCGGGAGAAGATCCCCATTAGGGCCCGGCCAACCACCGGAGCTGTTACAGTTCGTAGAGGCACTGCCTCGGGGTAGCGGGTGGCGTGATCCACCAGTACCAGGATGAACCTATGTCCCTGTGCCGTGCAGGGGTCCAGGGGCCCCACAATGTCTATTCCTACCCTCTCGAACGGGGTGGTGACCACTGGGAAGGGTTGTAGAGGGGCCTTCAGCTTACGGCCACTCTTCCCGCTGGCCTGGCACGTGGGGCAGGACCGGCAGTGGTTCAGGACGTCGTTCCGCATCTTCGGCCAGAAAAAGTGGGTCACTAGGCGACTGTAAGTTTTGTCTTGGCCCAGGTGTCCAGCCAGGGGGACATCGTGGGCCAGGTTGAGCAGGAAGTCTCTGAAGCGGAGAGGTACCACCAGTACTCGACCGGCCCCTAGCTCTGCGATTCTCTGTTTGCTGTATAGCAGGTCGTTCTCCCAGTAGACCCAGTGAGTTCCGGTGGAGTCCCCTGCGCTCTGGGCGCTGGCTTGTTGGCGGAGTCCCTCGAGGGAGGGGCAGGTCTTTTGCTCCTGGCGGAACTGTTCTTGGGTGGGCCCCCCTTCTTGACGCCACTGAGCCAGGCCGGGGACGTCCTGGGGTTGCGCGTCCCCTTCGGTCGTTGGTTCCGGGGGGTTGGCCTCGTCGTTGTCTTCTACTGGGGCGACCGGGGGCGGAGGTGCTGGCCATTCCGGTTCTTCTGGTCGGGGAACAGCACGGGTGGCCATGGACCGGGTGGTTACGCAGGCCCAGTCCGGGAGGCCCAGCATCCCCAGGTGCTCTCTTCTCTCGACGGTGGCCCACGGGGAACTCTCAAGGTCATTCCCCAGGAGGCAGTCCACGGGGGCATCATCCCGGACCGTCACTTTCAACAGGCCGGAGACCCCTCCCCATTCGAAGGGGACGCAGGCCATTTGACACAGACTTTCGGAATTGTCGGCTGAGCGGACGGGGCAGAGAATGTTCGGCAGGATCTGCTCGGGTTTCACCAGGTGACAGCGGACGGCCGTCACACTGGCGCCTGTGTCACGTAAGGCCTCGGCCCGATGCCCATTAATGGTCACCCACTGACCGTATCTCCTGGTGTTGGCGGGTAGAGGAGCCCGCGGGACTATGTCTTTTCCCCCTAGGCACGCTAGAACCATGGCGGCCGGTTCCCACTCTTGCTGGGTCGGCTCATACTCTTCCTGTTCCTCTGATAGTCGTTCTTCCCCCAGGGCGGCGGCAGCGACCTGGCGGGGCTTGGGCGTTTGGTTCTGCGGGCAGCTCGGGTCATTGGCGTAATGGCCGACTCGCTGGCATCGGTGGCACGTGACATTGGCTCGGAACCCTGGACGCATCGGGGGGTTTCCCCGGCCGGCCTGGGCCGGGGTGCTGGCCACGGGGGTTGCCGGGAGGGGGTCTCTCCCTCGCCCCTGGCCTCCTCCTCCTCCCCGAGGACGGTGCTGGCCTTGGTTGCTTCGGTTCTGCTCGTGTGGTCCTCTCCGGCCCACTCGGGTGCTCTCCCATCAGTCAGCTTCAGCGGCGAGCTGCCGGGGGTCAGTCAATTTACTGTCGAGGAGGTGCTGTCTGAGCTCGACGAAGCAGTTGTTCGACAGGTGTTCCCATACCATAAGGTTAAAGAGTTGTTCGTAGGTCGTTACATGGCTCCCCTTGATCCAACCCTCGAAGGCTCGGCTGAAATAGTTTACGTACTCCACCCAAGTTGTACCCGGGATCCGGGTGCAATCTCTGAACCTCTGGCGGTACATCTCGGGTGTGAGGCCGTAGCGGGTGAGGAGGGCAGCCTTCATGTGGTCGTAGGACGACATTTGGTGATCTGGGAGCTGCAACAGGGCATCGCGACCTTCGTTGACGAACCTCCCCCATAGTCCAGCTCCCCAATCACTCCGGTCGATCCGGTGGGAGGTCATGGCGATCTCGTAGGCTTTGAACCACTGCTGTATGTCGTCTTCTCGGACATACTCTCGGACAACATCCTTGGGGATGTGGACTTTTTTCTCGGTTGCCCCTGGGGTGTGCGGTCGCTCAGGCACCCCCGGTTCTTTATTCTGTTTCCGAAGTTCTATTTCCGCCAGTTTGCGCTCGTGTTCGAGTGTTATTCTTTTTTCCTCAAGCTCTCTCTGTCTCTGTTTTTCTTCTCGTTCCTCTCGGAGCCGCAGATGCTCTAGATTTAGTTTCTGCTCGGCTAACTTTAGTTCACCGTCCATCTTGAGTCGTGCCATTTCCAACTCGTGTAATCTGTTCCTTTCTCTTTCCTGGATCTCCTCCTGCGAGAGGCCCGTTCCCCGCTCCTCTGGAGCCGTGGCGTTCCCCTCTGGTGCGACACTGTTTTGGTCGGAGGATCCGGTGATCCCAGTTTCTGCCCACGACTCAAGGGCGCGCTTCAAATCATCTTTGGTACTCAGGCCGGTGGTAGCAATGCCTAGTTCCATGCAGAATTGTTTAAGTTCGCGGTGGCTATATTCTTCCAACTTATCCATTTGGAACTTTTCAGTGGAACCGCTATCTTTGGCTGACATCGTGGTTTTGTCGTGGGGCGAGCTACTCTCTGTACGATTACGCGTTGATTCGGATCGCGCCGCTGGCCACCAATGTTAGACGGACCGGGAGGGTCGGCCGAGGACAAGGGGAGAGGTCTCCGGGGAGAGCCGTCTCCAGCGATCGTACAGATAAATAACTTCCCCCCCACAGACAGACACCACACAAGGAGAAGATTTAGCGTTCTTTATAGGCAATTTCTTACGGTACGATGGAAGGTACAAGGAGGTCTGGACTCAGGGGTCCCCTCGATTCAAGTCTCTCAAGATGGGGAAAGGGGGTAGCGGGACAGTCTGGTTACCAGTCTGGTAGTTGAGGTGGTACGGTGGATAGCTCACAATCCTCGAGCTCGGTGTTCTAGCTGGGACGGGCCGCGGCAGCGCCAGCAGGTCCCGGTGGAGATGGTTGATACACGGTCCGCGGCAGCGCCAGCAGGTCCCGGAGAGATGGTCGATGCACGGTCCGCGGCAGCGCCAGCAGGTCCCGGAGAGATGGTCGATGCACGGTCCGCGGCAGCGCCAGCAGGTCCCGGTGAGGATGGTCGTTACAACGGGCCGCGGCAGCGCCAGCAGGTCCCGACGAGGATGGATGTTGCAGAAGGCCGCGGCAGCGCCAGCAGGCAGGACGATAGTTCACAGGATAGGGCTACGGCAGCGCCAGTAGTCCGTCAAGGCTGAGTTCTCTCGGTGTCTCTCGACTCCAGGATACAACTGCCTTCCTGCTCCGGAGCTGCTCCAGTTATAGGGCAGGTGCCCTTTGATGTCCGGACCCTCGCACTTGGAGGTCGGAGGGTCCGGGATGAAGGTGTCCAGACACCCAGCGGGGGGTGGAGCCGGTGCCTGGGGGAGCTGGAGGCGATCGTCACCTGGCGGGGGAGAGTCCTTGGCGCTTCGTTCTCCCATTGACCTGCCAAGTGGTCCGCTCACCTCCTGGGTGGATGGTGGTGCCGGGATGTCGGGACCGGCCAGGCCCAGGGTTAGGGTCGGGGGGAGGCCACGCGGCCTCGTGGCGCAGGGCCCAAGATGGCGGCTTGACCCGGCCGAGGGAGCCGGTGGTGGCTTGGGCCCGTGATACATGGAGGTCCGAGGGCAGGAGTCCCGTCGGGAGACGGGGTGCGGGTGATTCTCGTGGGTCACGCCTGGTGGGCCGGGGCTTGGGCCCTGTCAGGCGGGGAGGGAGCAAGCCCTTCGTGTGGCCTGTCCAACAGTGACATACCCTGAAACCAGTCCCAGGATGCTTGTTTCCGGTCCAGGGAGGACCTGGCCTGGCAGTTCGGTCTGGACTGTTCCCATGGGGCACATGGTCAAGACTGATTTGCATATAGCTAGGTCCAAACTGGGGTGGCGTAGTGGGCAAAAGAACAATGGATTTAACCCAGATCTTTTGACTGGGGTAGAATGTTTGCATTGTCAGCTTACCGCCCATCATTTGTTTGCTGTAACACTTATCATCACCGATGGCATGAGGTATAATGCGTGCCGATAAAGCTTTGGTACTTTGCAAACACAAAATGCTTTTATCAACAACAATATGCAAATAGAAAAATGACTATTCATATACAGGAGAAATGTACTTGGGCAACTATGTGACCCAATGTCCTTTCTATTCGAGAGCATGCTGGCGGTAACCAAGTTGTACCTGCTCACGGAGGTACTAATAGCAGTGGGAGGAGAGCCATGAGGTCATATAGAGCAATGGAATATCAAGCACTTATTCCACATTACCCATATTGTGAGATTAAGATGATGGCTCAGATACACAGCTGAGGGACCCTGTTACAAAACAACATAGGTTAATTAACATTTAGTTAGTAGCAGATCCTCAGCACCAGGCCCAAAAGTACTTGTGACTGTCATACTTGAGGAGGGCATTGCAATATGTACCCACATAATGACATCTGCTCAGTGCCAGGAGATAGACAGGGAAAACGGATAAGAAGAACATGGACTCAGTCCTGCCACAGAAAAAGAGAACACAGGCTGCCAGACTTGTTGTCACTGAAGTCCATCCATGGCAGAATGAATTGATGACCAGACAGCACAGTGATCAGTATACTGCAGATGGACTACCCAATGAGCTCAGTGGTGTCAGACATGTGCTTGCTGGGTTTATGCGTTTATGCAGGACATTCAAGATCTGACACAATCTCAAAAAAGGTACTGTTAAACAATAATCATAAATGCCATATTGCACATCACATGCTGCTTGAAGAACAACATATCCAGCTCATGCAGATGCTGGATCAGATGTCAACTTCCATCACTACATATGAGCATAACCAACAACAACGCAGTGGCAGAGCTACCAAATGTACACCTCTGGCATCTAGCACTGTTAGACCCGGCCCTTTTTGCAGGTTTATCCCCAAACCTTTTGCTTCCTATTTCTCTGACCCTGATTTTGTTGGCTATGAGACTCTGGGCACCTTAACGCTGCTGATCAGTGCTAAAGTATATATGCTGTCTGTGTAAATTGTGATTGGTTATCCGTGATTGGCAGATTTGATTTGCTGGTAAGTTCCTAGTAATGTGCACTCAGTGTGCCAGGGCATGTAAATCAATTGCTACTAGTGGGTTTGCAGCACTGGCTGTGAAACCCACACGAGTAGCCGTGTAAATGTGTCTCAGACCTGCCACTGCACTTGCCATGTGGACCAGGCAAGTGCATGCCAGGCCCTAACCTTCCCTTTCTTTACACGTAAGACACCCTTCAGGTAGGCCGAAGGTACCCCTGTGGGCAGGGTGCAGTGTATGTGAAAGGTTGGGCATGTGCTGACATGTTTTACATGTCCTTATAGTAAAATACAGCCAGTTTCATTTTTCACTATTGGAAGGCCATCTGTCCCATAATTTAACATGGGAGCCACCTTGTAACATCTTACAAGAGTAACTTTCCATTGGGACTTAATAGAGAAATTGTGATTAGACTCTCTGAACTAAGACTTTAATAACATACTTTTTAGTAAGGGTGGTTTTAAACTCTGTGTTTGAAAATGCAATTTTTAGAAAGTGGGCATTTTCTTGCTTTACCATTCTGTGTGACTCTGCCTGTTTGTGTATTCACTGCCTGGTTTAGAAGTGACTGGAGCTGGGGATGTACATTCACTCTGGACAGTCACAAGGGAGTTGAGGTGTGTCCTGTCTTTTCTGGGTGACTCATAGCCAGACTGAATAGACCTTTCTGCATTTAGAGTGGTGGGAGGAGTTTTCACTAGCACCTGAATATGCTCTGTCTCCTTTGTACAATGCTGTCTCCACCCCCTGTGGAAAAGCTGGACCAGGGAGGACATCATTAGTTTGTATTGAGCTCAGGGATTCTGAAACAAAGAGAAGAATGAGAAATTGGGGAATACGTGTTGGACCTAAACCCCCAGAACTTTAGATCACCGAGGACCTTACCAAAAAGAATAGCTGAAGAGCTGTGTGAGGCGCACTACCCTTTTATGTGTGAGGGGTGGGTTGACCTGCAGTTGCTGTTTCTATCTGTGGGCAGAGGAAAATAACGAACCAACTCTTTTTACCCTGCTGTGGTATCCTGCTTGAGAAGATCTCCAAGGGCTAGTGTGGGCTTTCCTCCTGTTGGAAGTCTCAGGGAGCTAAAATACTTCAAATGATCCTTTCTAGATCTAAAATGAACCTGCCTGGAAGGAGAGCTGTGTGAGGAGTGCTGCCCTGATGTGTGTGGAGGTGGGTCAGCCTGCAGTTGCTGCTCCTGTCTGGAGCAGGAGAAGGACAGGACTGGTTTTCACATTTTTTAAAGGAAAGCGCGTTAGGAGCCCTTTATTTTTCAGGCCCAGTGCATGGGGAGCACATTATTTTCTGGTGTACTCGAAGGATCCTGGGAGAGCTGTGTAATGGATGCCCCGGACTTTGTTGCAAGAATAGTGTGTCCCATTGGGTGAAGAGTGGGAAGAGCACTTTATGCTTCCCTGATCTTCCCAAAACTGGTGTGTGGTGAGTGCCTACCTTTCCAGAGCTCCTGGCCCCCATGCGAAGTGGCATTTGTGGTTCTCTAGTGCCTGCTAAAGCGATGTTCTCTGCTCTCCGAGGGACCGAGCCTCCCAAGCGCTCACAGTGGCACTAGAGCACCAAATGGAAATCTCCGCAGGGGGCACTAGTGCAGTATTCCCTGACCCCCGTTGCCTGGTAACCACGAGCGGGCCAGATTTAAAAAAGCACATCCGCCTGGCCCCGCCTCCGGGAGTCAAGTGTCAGCCAAGGGAGACGGCGTGGGCTCCGGACGCAAGGCCGCTAACCTGATAGGAGCAACCTGACCCAGATCTGTAAAAATGCCTTGAGGGTGAGTCGCGCCCCCGTGGAGTTGGTCATCGTCCCACGCTCCTTCCAGGCGTGCCGAGAGGCTGTGAGAACAGTAGCTGCACTGTGTGTTAGCAGGCAGCTGCTTTGTGTTTGTCTCATATGTGGGGGGGAAGGAAGGTATCCCGCTGACGGTGGCAGTATGTGTCCCCCCCCCGATGCAATGTACCTCGGGAGAGAGCAGCTGATGTTGTTGGCAAGACGGGAAGGAATCCTCGACGGAGGCTCTGTGAGAAGCTGGCCTGGTATATGATACCCACTAATGTAAATGGGCACCCTGCTCCAGTCCAGACAACTCTTATGGTGATTTCAGAGGTCTTAGACAACCTTAGAAAGCTCTCTAAGTGGTAGCTGTGGAGAGCAGCCTTCAGGCTTAGTCCAGAAGGAGTGTAAAGCAGCTTGTTTTACCAGAATGCTATCTTATAGTATAGATTAAATGAAAAGAACCCCACCAAGTATTTATAAAAATATGTATTTATTATATATAATACTCTCTAGTATGTTCCAATATCTGCAACATGGAGATAAACACAATGCACACAATACTTTAGCAAAGAAATACAGTAAATAGCACAAAATACACAGTGGACCCCAGGGGGGACCAAACCATATACTAAGAAAGTGGTATAAGAACCATGACTCGGATAAAGACAGGGTTGAGAGTACGTAGAAGTGCTGGGGACCCAAGGAACCACCCAAGGTGAGTAGATAGGGACCCCACGGAGAGCGTGTGCAATGTGGAAACACAACTGCGTGTTTCGTACAACTCTATGTGCAAGTTGCAGTTGGATTTTTAAAGATTAAGGACCCTTCCCAGTGAACCCAGAAGAAACCCTGTGAAAGACAGAAGGTTAGAGAGCCACCCCACCCCTGGATACCCTGGTACCCACGTTACCTACACTAGGGAAGCCGGGTGCATACGTGGGAAGTGGTGTCAGAAACTGCCATCAAACCCAATGGGCGACTTCAGGAAAGTGCCGCTGTGAAAGAAGGAAGAAGTGTTCATTGGAATCCGAGGATGGGTTCTTGATGAGAGGTACCTGCAAGCAGAGGGGACAGAGTCAATGTCACTCAGGAGTGACCAGGAGACTTGGAAGGCGAATGCCCTCCAATGTCGGTTGTTGCAGGCTGGATGAGGAGGACTTTGACTCTGCAGCTGCAAGGACCAGGCGATGCTGAGGAGGACTAGGAGCCATGCACGAGTTGTCCCATGAAGAATGACGAGTGTTGAAGAGTCGGTGTCAGATGGGAGCACCAATAAGCCTTGGCAAATGCAACCAACACTGGAATCAAATAAGGAGCAACTTCAGGACCAGCAATGTCCAGGGGACTCACCACAAGCAGGGAAGTTAGGGCAGGCCCGAGCAATCAGGGAAGCCCAAAAGAAATAAGTGTGGCCCTCAAAGGGACCCACAGGCTGGGGCACTGGAGTCGCAAGAGGACCTCAAGCAGCTCAACAAAAGATGCAGGTCACAATGCACACGATGCGCTGTGGCTGAAGATTCTGGTCACTGGAGGTGCTCGAGGTTGGGATACTTGGAGCCCGAAGATCTTCTTGGAAGGAAGCCAACAAGCCTTTGCAACTGCAAGTTGGACATGGTGCACAGGGGTTCGGTTATTGCAACCCCCACAAGGGATACTGGCCTTAAACTTAGTGAGAGGGCAGGGCAGGCCTTAGGACCTGTGGGAAACCACCACCTGTTTTGCAGAGCCCATAGAGTCCGGAGGAGCCCAGGATCTGCAGACTGGTTGATTTAGTTACGGTGCCTGTGAATGCAGGGGAGTGACTCCTTCACTCCAAGGGAGATTTCTTCAAGTGTCTTTGATGCTTCACAGGCCTTGAAAGGTTTCTGTATGATGCACAGGCACAGACGATGCAGCAGACTGGAAGGGAGACAAAGTCAGGCCCAAACAAAGTCCAGCAAATTCCAGAGTGCCCAGACTGTAAAAGTAGAAGTGGTGTCTGATCTGAATCTTATCCCATGACGATTCTTGGGACCTACACCCAGATAAGCCCTTGAGTACCCTAGGGAAAGGGTTGGGAAGATTCAGGGGACCATCCCAGGGGAGGGTCTGGACAGGGGGGAGTTTACTCCCATGTCCTTTGTTCAGTTTCGCACCAGAGCGGGAGTTGGCTCCCAGAACTGGTTTGAACTGGGCTATGCACAGGGACAACAAACGTGCCCCTCATGCAGACTTTGTGGCGCTGGCAAGCGCACCCACCCAGTCCCAATACACTAAATCCTGACTAGGAGGTGGTCACACCTCCCTGTGACAGGGTGCCTATTGTTCAACCTTCCTCTGCTTAAGCTTGGCTCAGCAGCAGGAGGGCAGAAATGTGTCTCTGGTCGGCAGCTACCATTTTGTGCTGTCTGGGTCTAGAAGGTTGGCACCCGGAACACTGACAGCCTAACGGAGGGCTCTTTTATTGCTTGGAATCATACCCCCCATACTGTTTATGGTGTGGGGGTATGATTCCAACATGTTTGATAACAAACATGATAGAATTCGTTGCAGCCAGTTTCGAGATGGTCATCGCGTAATTACACAGTTCCCCTCTATATAGTATATGGCTGCTTCACTGACAACCCAGAAGAATGGACTCCGTAGGCTGCAAGGGTGTCCAACTCATGCATTGGCACCCTCTCACTTAGAACCAAGCACCCTGCCTTCAGGATTGCAAAGGCCTGCTATAGGGGTGACTTATAGGTTTTAAGTGCAGTGACCCTTAGATATAGGAAACCTATATCTTAAGTAAGTGGTGCAAGCACCAACTTACACAGGCTGCAATGGCAGGCCTGGAGTTCCATTTTGCATGGTCTCCCATGAGTGGCATAATGCCTGCTTCAGCCCATGGGAGACCTCTGGGGTACCTGTGCCCTGGATACCTTAGTACCATATACTAAGGTCTGATAAGGGTACCCCAGTATCCATTATTGGATTGTACCTAGGTACAAAACACAACAATTTAGGGAGAAAGTAGATAGACTGGGGTCCTGATTAGCAGGATCCCAGTCAGACTAATCAAAGACAGCATCACAGCAAGCAAAAAGTGGGGGTAACCATAGAAGCAGATCCTACTTTCCTACAGGCCTGTTCCTGCTGAAACCATCAAATATCATATTTACTGTTGTAGGTCTTGGGGATTGAGGACACAGTTTTGCAGTGGTTTAAATCTTTTCTTCTTAAGCACATGCAGAGTGGCGCTCCAACCACATCAATCCAATCGTAAGCCCCTATGGTGTGGAGTCCCACAAGGGTCGGCCCTGAGCCCACTGCTCTTCAACATTTATTTGGCCCCATTATTTTCACTGATCGCCAACTGGGGGGTGAAGGCGATTTCTTACGCCGATGATACCCAGTTGGAATTTCCTTTTAAAGATTTGTCGAGTGCCTCTTTTGAGAATGTTAAGAGCTGCTTAAAAGATATAGCACAATGGATGAACAACAACAAACTCAAGCTGAATGCCGACAAAACGGAAGTGCTGTTCTTCGGTAACAGCCAACCCCCAAGCCGCAGACCTTTGGTGGCCTGAGGAAATGGGCTGCCCTCCCACCCCCGTAGACTGCGCAAAAACCTGGGTGTAAAATGGCAGGCGGACCTATCATTCTCTGCCCAAATTCAACAGGTGACAGGTGCATGCTTTTTTTGCAAGTTTAAGAAACTTGCGTAAAATTCTACACCTTCTTCCAGAGAACTGTCGCCGGAAGGTGGTCCATGCCACAGTAAGCTCTCACCTGTATTTGGGCCTCCCAGCGCACCAGATCAAGAAATTGCAGATGGTCCAGAATGCGGCTGTGAGATTGATTAAACACGTCCCATTCAAGCAGCATATCTCTCCACATCTCAAGGAACTGCATTGGCTGCCGGTCACCAATAGAATAAAATTTAAGGCCCTAACCCTAGCCTTTCGGGCATTCCACAGATCCTGCCCCTGCTATTTGAAGCAGAGGCTTGGCGCATATAAGCAGCCTCGTTCTCTCCGATCAGGTTCCCAGAACCTGCTATGCACCCCTCGAGTTAGGAAAGCTCGGTTAGGGGGCAGATCCTTTTCACTCAGGGCTGCCATGCTCTGGAACGCCTTGCCAAACGCTTTGCGACAAATCACCTCTGAAACCATTTTTAGGAAAGCAGCCAAAACCTGGCTGTTCAATCAGGACTAATCCCTTGAACTCTCTGTTTTAACGCAGGCTGCCCTGTACACCACCAGTTGCTACAGCGCCGGGACACCTCTTAGGAGGTAGCTGTTCGCGCTCTACAAATGACAGTATTATTATTATTATTATTAGGTGGGCAGACGGCACTGTAGCCTACGTTCAGGGGACAGTTTACCCTAAAGATCATAGTAGAAGCGTGAGGGCGCTGTCTCTGGTGGGTTCCTCGCTGGTGTAGGTGATTTACCCTATGTATTTAAGGTGAGACTTAGTGATATGGGTCTTACTGCTGCATTTTTTTTTTTTTTAACATATTTTTATTGGCATTTTCAGGTTTATTGTAATATAGATCAGATAAATCATTCAATATTAGTGATGCACATGTTCCCTTATTATGACTGCTACATTTCATGCCCTGAAGTTATTATTGATGTTGTTCCATGTCTTTCAATGATAGGCTAAGGAATATCATTTCAGGATCTATATATTATGTATAGTGATGCTGTTTTTATGACGTGTGAAAACATATAAGTCTTTACTTTATTGCACTAACTGTGATGTTATGACAATTTCCTAGTTGGCAAAGTGATTTATGTGATTGTGGTCTATGTGTAAATACAATAGTGTCTCGTTTGTTGTGTATTTATTGTGTCACTGGTGTGTATGTGTGTTGCGTAAATGCTTTACACATTGCCTCTGGGATAAGCCTGACTGCTCTGTCAAGCTGCCGAGGGGGTGAGCAGGGGTTATCTTAGGTATGTAACTCCTTTACCCTGAGTGGTGGGTTCTGCCTGTCTTAGGTGCATATCCTAGCCAACCAGAAACCCATTTCTAACAAGCACTAGCCAGGAAGCCAATACAGATATAACTGAAAAAGTTGGAGTAACATAGAGAGATGAAGAGGCTGACAGGAACACCCAAGGAAACACCATGGTAGACCACACATACATCCACCCTGGCATGATTAAGGACGAAGCTGGCACAGAACTATCTCAGGCATTCCAAGTTGCAAAAGATTTGATGTAACAGACAGCAATTGAATAAAAAACTGTTCACAACACAATGTGGGTTCAGTATATGTACTTTACCAGTCATTGACAGTCACTCAACCTGAGTGTGAAGTCACAATACACATTACAAGTGTTGTGTAAAGGACCTGATATTGGCCAACCAACCCTACTAAAATTATGTTTAATGACCACTTTAGTCGTTGTTAGGGACTGCTGTACTGACACAATGATGATTGAACCAACAAGCACTGCTTTTGATGTTGCTCATTTACATTTGTCATGTTGGAGTCAATGATCCTGATCAATACCTTGACGTATCCATGAAAGCCTCATCTGTATCCTCATACGTGATGTGTTATGCACACAATTCACTCATACATGCATAGAACATTTTATATGTATCATTCCCCACTACATCTCCAGCCTCAATTTGCATTCCATCCATCCCTTCCATTGTATAGAATGTACATGGGAAAGCGGTGTCTCAGTATGTTGCCTATGTACTTAAACCATAGTATACAAACCATCATCATTGACTCATGATGTCACCATGCTGCTAAGCACGGGTTGGTATCTTTTTGCAACTTATTCAGCTGGTGCAGGCTGCAGACAGAAATCTGGAATGGTGTCACAATATAGACCTCTGCACAGGACAATAATGCACAATATACATCAAGCCATGATGATCAAACACACAGTTTCTGGTGAATGCTTCAATTCACCACCTGAGAGGTGGAGACCTTGGAAGAAGAATTCTCGTTTGCTGAAGGTAGGCTTCACGACACTGGATGTGAGTTGCTGTAGTTATATTGTGCAGCTGTGCTGGGATGAACAAAGGTTGTCAGGAGAAATGCTCGGTGGGCATAGACTCCATCATGTAGGGGAAAACCAAATCACAGCATCAAGGTACAATTTTTTTCTGATATTTGGTAAGGGCATCATATGATTGCTACACACTGTAGCAGCTACTGTTTCCTGGTATCAGATCCTGATAATCATTTGATTATAATGTTTAAATAGTGGTAAAGGGTGACATACAAAGTAGTCGAAGTTAAATTACTGCCTTCATTTGAATATAAATGTCTGACGATTGTTTCAATCCATAATCAGCCTTGCACTGTACATGTGTACATGAAATATTGGGGCATATTTACAAGCCAGGCAATCAAATTATCGCCGCTTTAGCGGCAGAAAAGTGCCGCTAAAACGGCGATAATGGGCTTGATAATATGCTCTATGGAATTCCAATTGAAGCTCAGGTTAGATGTCCTTCACATCTAACATGGGCTTCAATTGGAATTCCATAGAGCATATTATCAAGCCCATTATAGCCGTTTGAGCTGCAGTTTTCTGCCGCTAAAGCGGCGATAATTTTATCGCCTGGCTTGATAATATGCCCCATTGACTGTTAAATGGGGCATAAGACAGGGCTGGGTCCTCGCCCCTTTTCTATTTTCAATCCACACTAATGGGGTGCAGGCAGCCGTGAACGAGTGTACGAAATATGTGCCAGTTTTTAATGCAGTCCCTCTCCCAATTCTGCTTTACGCAGATGATGCAGTTTTAATAGCAAGAACTGGGGTGGCGTTTCAGAAACTTATAGAGGCCTACTCGGAATTTATGAAAAGTCTGGAGCTCCATGTTAATGAAACAAAATCGTTTGTGTTAGTGGCAGGGGCACGCCCTAAGAAACTTCCAGCATTTCACACAGAGACATGTAGGCTGGAAGTGGATGACACCTTCTCTTACCTGGGGGTTCTTTTCGATCAAAAGCACTCCTGGCTAAATATGTTGGCTAATAGAGTTCTTGTTATGGAAAAAAAGTGTAACGGCCATTTTCAGTTTTATTCAGGTCCAAGCCTATTGAGGTAATAAGAAAGGTATACTCTACAAAACAACATTTCCACTGTGACGTATGGTGCAGGGGAATGAGGGATGGCAGCAATAGATCCTTTACAAAGAGTAGAGGATGATTTTTATAACAAGCTACTCACTCTTCCGTGTAGCTGGCCCAAATCATCATCAGGGACTGCATATCCCTAGACCACGTGCATAAGATTCCTTGGTTGCAATATGTGAAGTGCACTTTGCGAGCTTTGGGTTTGGAAGAGTTATATTCTAACCCATCCACTTGTTTGACTATGTCCAAGACGAGAATTGAAGAAATCTTTATAGCAAAATTTGTGTGTGAAAGAGAGGAATCAACTCAATTAAAATCCTCAGTAAATTGTACATTATGTCCCCTACCATCACACAGGTTGATGAATCATATTTAGTGTTTGTGACAAACCCTCAAAACAGTTTCATTTTAGTGAGGTTTTGCATGAATTACATTCCCTTGACGATGGGCTTCCCAAACAATAAGTACTCATTAAATGATTTGCCAGTCTGTCCTTGTGATGGAAGGTCAGCTTAGTCGGATTTACATATATTGTTCTTTTGCAGTTTCTATGATCTCAAAAGAAAGATGTTCATTGTCCCTCTTTTGTGCAAATATAATTTTAGGCAATGTCGTCCAGCCCGAAGTGATCTATTTGTACATTATGCTACAGTCTCATTTCTCTGGTCTTCTCTTAAAAATAGAAGAGCCCACATAGAATGGGAGACCTGAGGATAGTAGTGGCGTATTTATTAATTAATTGTGATGGCACTATGTACTTTATAAAATTTAGTTGATGTTTTTTTCTTTTTTGTATATTGTTTTCAACATAGGATTTTAAATTTGATTTTTTTTCGTTTTTATCATTTATATAATATGTATATTTTTTATGTTGTTACTATCTTGTGTACGTTATATCCTTTGGAAACTTTGCAAAATAAATATTCTTGATTTATTGATTGACTCATAAATGTATAATTTAGAGGCTCGACGGAACTTTTTAAAGAGTAATGAATGTGCCTTTGTTAAATCTTGCGATTATGACTCTGCGTTATGTTATTCTTGCTTGTATGTATATTTATATTTATGACAATCATTTTTTTATAAGGACATTGTTCCAAGTTGGAGGTGAAATAATATTAATGAACACCTACTCAACGGGGAAAAAATAGAAGAATCAAAGAGAGGAGGGGGAGAGAGAGAGAGAGAGAAAGTGTGGAGGGGAGGAAGAGGTGGAGGAGAGGAAGAGGTGACGGTGAAGAGAGGCAGAGAGATCTATCCCCAGTATCAAGGATCCAATCCCGTAGGGGAGGACTCAGTGTAGCCTCTTATTTGCCCTCACACACCCCGAAGGATGTCTTGCTTCATCATCGGGCTTTTTGTTGCTCCTCGTCGGGCCGGCGCTGCAATGCCCGACGGTCCCCCGAAGGGTCTCTTTTGCGGAGATCTTTTAAAGAGAAAAGCCGATAGGTGAGTGCGAGTGTGTGGGATAAAAAAGGGGGATGGGAAGGAAAGGATCCAAGAAATAAATGGTTGCGTGCGTGCAAGGTATGTGGATAAAATTACCTAGGGGTGTCCAAATACGCTTCTTTAATGTTGTGGGGCCCCTGGTAAGATAAAAAGACCAGAAGGTCAGGGAGTCACTAGTGAGCGCAATGTGCTTATGTGACTCAGAAACAGGTCGACATGTTTCACGCCTGCTTTGCCTATAAAGGTCAGTGGCGTTTCTTCAGGACCTAGATATGTGAAAGGATGTGCACAGTATATACGGGGGTTCCAGGAATTAGGTAGGGTAACCCGCGTAAGTGAGAGGGTGTGCTTGGTTCAAAACTGCGGGGTGCAATGACCTAATAAGCAGTATAAGTATAAGAATAATTTCCTCAGAGCGTTCCAAGATTTTGTGTTACCTAGAGGGGATAAAAAAAGGCGGGAGGGGTGAAATAAGGAGACAACAAAAATAAACAGTAAAAAAACAGTAAAATAAGGGGGAACGGGAGTTAAAGAAGATATTAATAATGATAATAACGTGTCAGGTAATGCACGGCAAGAACTGTCCGTGCCCCAGACTGCCATCCATAAAGTGGCGTTGCAATCAGTCATCTGGTAGCTCAAAGAAAAAGAAAAACATGTAGGTGTGCCACATCAGCCACACGACATCCGTAACAGACGTAACAACAAAGATGTAGATACAACATCAGGTTGGGGGGGAATTTTGAGTGATCGTGGGGAAACCCCGAATCAAAAGGTCAGCCAATGTGGTCAGTAGTCAATAATGGTGGAATGGAGGCACTGGTATGGTGGTTGTTGTCAGGCAATTGAAGTGAAATACAAGCCCTGGATATGTTGACATTATTTAAAATAAGTCGTATTGCTGCACAATTACGTGTGTGTTCTCTGTATACCCCAGAGGTGTAAACCAGACATAAGTGACAGACACATCAGAAGCGACAACCGTTAAACACATATACAGGTACACTGCTGCTTACCCTCGTGTATATAGGTGAGGGCTTCCTAGGCTTGGCCGTTGGCTGACCGCGCCCCTTTTGCTAAAATAGAAAGACATACATTGGCAATATTACCACTAGTGCCCCTTAGCGTAAAAACGCTGCGCATGGTTATCGTTGTCGTAGCTTGCGGGGTCCCATCGTGGTGGGGTACTCACGTTGGGTGCCGGCTCGTTCCGCACCTACCCTCTGCCAGCAGCTGCCTGTAGGTAGTGAGGGCTTTCTATCTTAGCAAATAGGGCGCGGGCAGCCAACGGCCAAGCCTAGGAAGCCCTCACCTATATACACGAGGGTAAGCAGCAGTGTACCTGTATATGTGTTTAACGGTTGTCGCTTCTGATGTGTCTGTCACTTATGTCTGGTTTACCCCTCTGGGGTAGACAGAGAACACACACGTAATTGTGCAGCAATACAACTTATTTTAAATAATGTCAACATATCCAGGGCTTGTATTTCACTTCAATTGCCTGACAACAACCACCATACGAGTGCCTCCATTCCACCATTATTGACTACTGACCTTTTGATTCGAGGTTTCCCCGCGATCACTCAAAATTCCCCCAACCTGATGTTGTATCTACATCTTTGTTGTTACGTCTGTTACGGATGTCGTGTGGCTGATGTGGCACACCTATATGTTTTTCTTTTTCTTTGAGCTACCAGATGACTGATTGCAATGCCACTTTATGGATGGCAGTCTGGGGCACGGACAGTTCTTGCCGTGCATTACCTGACACGTTATTATCATTATTAATATCTTCTTTAACTCCCATTCCCCCTTTTTTTACTGGTTTTTTACTGTTTATTTTTGTTGTCTCCTTCTTTCACCCCTCCCCCCTTTTTTTATCCCCTCTAGGTAACACAAAATCTTGGAACGCTCTGAGGAAATTATTCTTATACTTATACTGCTTATTAGGTCATTGCACCCCGCAGTTTTGAACCAAGCACACCCTCTCACTTACGCGGGTTACCCTACCTAATTCCTGGAACCCCCGTATATACCGTGCACATCCTTTCACATAGCTAGGTCCTGAAGAAACGCCACTGACCTTTATAGGCAAAGCAGGCGTGAAACATGTCGACCTTTTTCTGAGTCACATAAGCACATTGCGCCCACTAGTGACTCCCTGACCTTCTGGTCTTTTTATTTTACCAGGGGCCCCACAACATTAAAGAAGCGTATTTGGACACCCCTAGGTAATTTTATCCACATACCTTGCACGCACGCAACCATTTATTTCTTGGATCCTTTCCTTCCCATCCCCCTTTTTTATCAAACACACTCGCACTCACCTATCGGCTTTTCTCTTTAAAAGATCTCCGCAAAAGAGACCCTTCGGGGGACCGTCGGGCATTGCAGCGCCGGCCCGACGAGGAGCAACAAAAAGCCCGATGATGAAGCAAGACATCCTTCGGGGTGTGTGAGGGCAAATAAGAGGCTACACTGAGTCCTCCCCTTCGGGATTGGATCCTTGATACTGGGGATAGATCTCTCTGCCTCTCTTCACCGTCACCTCTTCCTCTCCTCCACCTCTTCCTCCCCTCCACACTTTCTCTCTCTCTCTCTCTCTCTCTCTCTCTGTCTCTCTCTCCCTCTCCCCCTCCTCTCTTTGATTCTTCTATTTTTCCCCCATTGAGTAGGTGTTCATTAATATTGTTTCACCTCCGACTTGGAACAATGTCCTCATTGATATAACAATTAATGTTGGAGCGCGGACATTGGACCATAACTATCTCCTGGTTCCCCCCCCCCCCCCTTCCTTTGTTGACATAATCATTTTTTTATTACATATTCATTATAGGTTGGATAAGTGCTTTGTTTGCACAGTATTACTCAATTGCCTGGATTTATTTAGCTTCGTATTAGTATTTACATTTATGCATGCTCATCCTTCTTAAAATAGGCCTGGGAAGTCTATTGGCTTTTGGTTACAATCAGAGGGTAGAACAAGGATTATGAATCCATGATCGTAGAGTGGTTTTACAATATGGATGTTGGCAACACTGGTGGACTGAACATCACATGCTCCTTATGGGGCCCTCCTTGTTGCATCTTAGTATGGTCAGTGCTGGCAACATTGTATATCCCTCTTGCTCAATTGACCGGTGAGAGCTGAGTTTCGCCTTCTTGTTTCTGGGCTCTGGATACATCGCCAAGGTCTCTTTACTGGGACTGTGCTGTATTCTGTGAGTCTGTCCCACGTTTGATGTTTGATGCATGATGGCTTTAAGAAGATGATACCTTCACCAGTTCTCCTTCAGTAGCAGTAGGTATGGCTGGAAAATAAGATGTGCAATGAACGTGATATGCATTCTACAAAGCACATATATATCATCTTGAACTTCTCTGCTATGAACTTAAAAAAATAACATGTCTTTGAATGGATATTTGACCATGCATGGAGGCTCATGCAACATACAATGCTGACAAAATAATTTCAGTTTATAACTGCACAGAGTTTCAGATGTGCACATTATTACTTTGACATGCTGGCCCAGTCAGCATATGACAGTAATGCTCTTCCTGGACGTGTTCTGGAGTATTGGACACATCAGTTTACAATGCTGGTGTTGGTTGTCTCCTGACATTACATACCTCTGTACAATTACCTATAGTGAGGTGACCTGTTTGGACTCATGAACATGTAAGTGATTGTGCTCTATCATTCTTTGAAACTGATGGGTCTTGATCTCATTGCCATATCTCTCTACTGACACTCAGGCGATGTTATCTCCCTCTTTGAAATTCTCATCTAGAAAACTTTGCTCATAAACCAAAATAAAGATTCACTCTCCACTCAATGGACATAATTGTTCAACAGCACTCATTCTCACCCTCTTTGGAGAATTAAAAGGTTGGAAGACATTTGTGTACACATATGGATTGTGTCCAAGGCCATTCTTTTGGTTGGCATACATACTGAGTCACATGGTATCCAGGTTGGAGGTTTATTTTCAATAACATTATATTGTTTCCAGGAATTTAGCGTGCAGTGTGGTCACTGGCTCTGGTGTCTTCATGCAGTTTCTGATGTATTGGTTCTTTCCAAGAGAATTTCCACAAATTATAGTGCTCTTTTGTTTTTTTAGCTCAGCCCATTACTTCTTAACCTTCCTCCATGTTGTTCTGTAAGTTGAAACTGTGGATACCTTTTTTGCAATCAAGACAACTGTGTTGGGGCCTGGTGTACCCACTGGCCTCCTGAAACAGAGAACAAGGGCCTTTAATTTCTAGTCCTTCCTGGGCAAGTGCATGCATCTCCTTTGATTCAAACTTGTGTTTCCACCGAACCTTTCAATGCACTGGATTTACTTCTAGTGCCTTTGTGACCAAGGTGGGAACCCTATGATGAAGCATGTCACCTACTAGGTATGTGAGTGAGATTTTTTTTTCAAAACCTGAGGGTTTCCTAGGCAGTATACACTCCAGCTGCATTCACCCAAAATCTAGGTACACATGTGTGTCTTACAACAAACCAGTTCTTTTTGTTTTGATATTATTAACTGGGAAGGGGAACGGGCTCGTCTCCTGACTTCTCATTCTATCATTTTGTTGAGCCTTTGTCTCTTGACCTGCCATTTTGATGCCTGGTGAACAAGGTATCTCCTCATATTTCTCTGGATAGTAGTAGTGCAGGATGTCCTTCTAGGATGTACGACCAAGGAGTTATGTAACTTGTGAATGCACAGTCTTGAATTCACATGTAAGCTTAGCATATTAAGAATATACAAGTGCAGGAGGCCAGTGTCAAATGCGTAAGGACATAACACATGCATGCATACTTTCTAATATATTACCTTTAAAAAAGCTGTAATAACTTTTAAATTAAACATTTAAAATGAGTGTGCCTGCTCAGATTATTATGATTATATGCACACTGACTTGTTGCAAAATATTAATTGGAAGGAAAAATGCCTAACATCAGGAAGCGGAACAAGTCACATGGGTTCTATGTTGCCGTCCCAATTTTCTTTGTTTAAATATTTTTTTATTTTTTATACCAGAGGGTACAATACTTTCAAGGATAAAAAGAAGAAGAAGGCACAGAGAACAAATAGAAACATACAAGACACATTTGTTTTCTTTTCTTTTTCCTTTTCATTCTTTTCCTTTCCCCTTTTCTCTTCTCTCTTTCCCTCTTAAAAGAATAATCATACTCAACAAGTAAATAAACAAAAATACCTGTACATGTATCTGGATCAAATAAAAATAATTAAAAAACTCCTAGTTCACTCAAAATATTTCCATATACGACCAAATCTTTGCAATGAGCGAATAGTTCTAGTTTTAGCTAGTGCTCGTTCTCTTTCATAAATGTCTCTCATAAGAGCCATCCACTCAAAAAAAGTAGGAGGGTTAGGTGAAATCCATTCTCTCGCAATACAAAGTCGGGCAGCAACTAATACAATGGATAAAAAGCTCCTAGTAGCAGAGTTATCACACGCCTTAAACCCCAACATAATCTCTTTACTAGTGAAAGATAAATTAAATCCTAAGCATTGACCAACATATTGCGTGACCTTCTCCCAAAATTCCCATAACATGGAGCAGGTGTAGAACATTTGAAGAATGTCAGTTGCCCTTTGGCCACATTTAGGACAGCATGTTCTATCCACACCAACTCGAGCAGCTCCCTGTAGTGGTTGTTGCCATCTACTGATTTTCTCAGGAGTATAATATAACATACAGATAGTACGAAATTGTTGCAGCTTTAAATTGATCGAGTGAATAGAATTATTTAATGTATCCAGAGCCGACACAATCTCAGATGTATCTGTAGCCATACCAAGTATCCAACTCCATTTATTAGCTAAATGGCTAGTATCAGCGCTTCTCAAATGGCAGAGCTGTAAGTGCTGATTCTAGTTTTAAGCGAAAGATTTAATAAGTGTGTTAGTAATTCATGAGAGTGTGGAAGTTGCAGCAATTGCCGTTTTGAAAAGTAATCTCTAATTTGCAAATATTTAAAAAATGACTGGTGTGGAAGACCAAAAGAAAATTGCAGAGATGCAAAGGTAGAAAAGCCACTGTGATCATACAGCTGGCCAAATCTTACAATTCCAAATCTTGCCCAACTGCAAGCAATAAAATCATGAAATATACTCGGGAGAGATGGATTATTCCATAGTTTAAGATGATCGTGCTTTATGAGATCTTCAAAAGTGAGTGAAGAATAGTCGAGGATTTCGTTCCATATACAAACCATAACCCTAATAGTCTTAAAACGGACTCTTTTATAATAATTGGGATCATTAATCCTGTACAGGAACATTTTGCTATCTGTGCCAAGTGCTAATACTAGGCCGAAGTATGCCTGTTTATCAGTTAATAAACTTTGCAAACGCCCAGTGAATGCTGCTCAAAAATAAAAAATAAAGTTTGAAATCAGGAAGTTGTAGACCTCCAAACTTGTAAGGAAATTTAAGAGAGTGTATCGCGTGACGTGCTTGCTTATAGCCCCAAATTAAACTACGGATTGTGCCCTCAAGTTTTTGAAAAAAGTAATTGGGGACCCGTATAGTAATAGCTCGAAATAAATATAAGAACTTAGGCAAAATTGTCATTTCAATTATGTTAGACCTGCCAATAATTGTTATTGGAAGTTTGTTAAGTTTTTTTATAACCAAGTGGCGTAATGTTTCATAATTAAGTCTCCATATATGTTCTACAATAGCAGAGATTCGAAGACCCAGATAAGTTACCGCAGTGCAGCCTCCAGTTATAGGTGCTGTTAATTCTAGGTTATGCAGAACTTGGGTTTTGTGAGCGTTTAGTTTATATCCCGAAAAACAGCCAAATGTTTTCGCTTCTTCCTGTATGGCGCTCAATGCTGTTACTGGGTCGGATGTAAAAAACGCAATATCATCCGCATACGCGATAGCCTTAAGTTGATACATTCCATTACTAAATGGGATGATATAAATATTCCGATTTAATGCTCCAATAAATGGCTCTATATATAGAGCAAACAGCCAGGGGGAAAGTGGACACCCCTGCCTTGTGCCACGTTGTATCGGAAATGGAGCAGAATGCAGATTGACATATGTAAGTTTAGCCGGTGTATTATTATATAATGCCTGGATCCATTTTAAAAAAAAAACATAAGCCCGGTAAACCGTTATTAGTCAATATCTTCCATAATGCATCCCATACCACCCGATCGAATGCTTTTTCAGCATCTCACAGGATCATCCCCAAGTTACGAGATGTCATGTTAGCAATATTGAAAGCAGTTATGGCTGTATTAACATGTGCAGTAGTATCTCTGCCAATTATAAATCCATGTTGGTGTTCGGATTCAAGTCAGGCATATAAGGCGCCAAGCGGTTAGCCAACACTTTTGCAAAGATTTTAGCATCAGAATTGATGAGAGATATTGGGCGATACAACCCACAGTCATCCACCTCCTTCCCTTTTTTAAGGAAAAAAACAATATTGGTCATCCCATTCAATCCCCATCTGATACATAACCACACAGAGTAACGGAACAATAAAGCTTTTAAAAGTTTTATAAAATTCTATTGGTAGGGCACCATCCCCAGCAGCCTTGCCTGCTGGCAACGCAGCTATAGCAGATGTAATTTCTTCTTCAGTTATATCTTGTTGAAGGTATTCAGCTGCCTCCAAGTTAAGAGAGTGGAGATCCCCTAATTGTAAGTATTCTTCCACCAGAGTTACAAAGACATTGTCGGGGAGAGTGTAAAGCTCCATATAGAATTAAATAAATTGTTCTAAAATTGAGTTAGTGGAATTATGTAACAGGCCATCTCTACCCCTAATTGAGTCAATCCGTATTTTAGCTTTTTTATCTGCAATCTGGTAAGCTAATATCCTCCCGACCTGATCCCCTACTCATATTGATTAGAATGTTTTTTATTAAAAGCAGCTGCGCTCTTCTCTTTGAACTTCCGAGTCAAAAGCACCCGGGTGTTTATTAAAGAAGAGTATATTAACTCGCTATTAGAGCCATTAGACATAAGCTCCTATGCATGAGCTAGTTCTCATTTTTTAATGTATCACAGACTTCCTTCAGACTGTTTTGAGAGGTTTTATTTAAATGATAGATATTCTGCTGAGTAGAGCCACGTATGTAAGCTTTCATTGTATCCCATATAATAAACGGAGAGGCAGTATCCATATTAGATTGTAGAAATTCAGTAAGAGCCCTTTAAGTATATTTAATGTATTGAGGGTCAGACAACAGATATCTTGGAAATGAGAAAGGCTAGCTACTTTTATCCTCAGTTAAGAACTGAAAAAAGGTCAAAAGCGGATTATGACCGGATGTTATCCGTGGACAGACCTCTATTTGTGGCGTTGCTAAAATACTATTACTCACAAAAACGAAAACTATTCTTGAGTAGGGTCGATGAGGCCTGGAATAATACGTAAAACCCGGTAAAGTAGGATGTAATGTCCGCCATAAATCTGACAGCCCATGGAGCCATGCTAGTTCATAAATTGACTTTCGGACCCTGCTCATTCTCAGGGAAGCAAACCAATTTGTTGAATCTATAGAATAGTTTAATGTACAGTTAAAATCCCCCATAATAGTTATTTCTCCCTGCCAGTCAAGCAACTCCAACATTAATTTATTAAAGATGATGGGATCATCCAAGTTTGGTCCATACAATACACAGAGGACCAGTTATTAGGTCTCGCCTAGCATTACAGCGTGCATGCGCTGCTCGCGCTCAGAGAGCTAATGTGATCAGGAGATTTCAGAAGGGTACTTGAAGCCCCGCCCATCATTTTCATTGGGTCGCGTCAGCGTTTATGCTAAACGCTGGCTTCCCATTGAAAAGGATGCTTCTTAGTTACCACCCTGTCTATCTTTTGGACAGCCCATCCGGACTGGGTCATCAGCTTCACAGCTGTTGTGAAGGAATTTCTTATCTAAAGGGGGCGTGTTATATAAACAAGCCGTGAAGCAAAGGATCCAGTCCAGATGGGCCATCCGAAAAGGAGACATGGCAGTAGCGTAATGACAACAGTTTCCCCTTTCTCCTGTCTCTCTCCCCGAGCAGAGCACGCTCTTAACTCGATTCCGCTTCACCCTCGAAAAAATACTGTAACTCTTCACACCACTAAGCCAATCTGCCCAAAACATTCATGGATCAAATGAAAGTGAAATATGTTTGTGTTACGTTTTATGCGGATTCATCAAATTTCAGCGACGTTATGATCCAAGCACCAAAAAAATGCTTTTCTATGTGTTCGGCCGCTGTACCCCTTAGTGCAGCAGTACAGTGTCGGAACCTCAGCCTCTATCATGTAGAGTTCAAATGTAAGATGCGTGTTTTTAGCTTAGAGACCTACCTCAGTGGTGTTCGAGCCCCCAGCTCCCCACCTCCCTAGGAGCAGTCAGGTGGAGGCAGCCGCTTAATCATGGTGTCATATGACTTTCAGTGAAACAAGTTGCAAAATGTGAAGTTTTCTCACTTCCTGATTCCAGGGTTGCACTTAATGCAGGAGAAGCTGCATGGCCAATGCATGGAGCTGCGTGCGCGGGGGCACTGAAAGACCCTCTTGGACCGTGAAACTCATTCGTTTCAGGGCACGATAAGGGGGCGCGTGCTCCTGGCTCTGTTGACAACATGCCAGCTCACCTGGGGAGCCCAGGCTACTCCCCAAAACATCGTGCTAATCCTGACCGATGACCAGGACACGGAACTGGGGGCCACGGTGAGTGAGTGCTTCTTCGTTTCCGACTGTCTCTAGATTTATTCAACATCATAGGAGGGGGTTTCATTACGTTTTGTAGACTTTAGAAAGTAGCAAAATAGCTACACATATCTCAGCCTGGAATGTTGTAGCTTTAAGCCGAGAAACTAACTGTGCGCGCAGTGAACCGATTGTCTTTTCTTGCGAAGTCACTTATTGAATGATCAATTAACTTGACATACGTGTTGCATGCCTCAGCTGGCTGGTTTCCACCTCTCCAGTCACACTGAGCATGAATTACAAACTGAGTAACAGTAACAAGCATTTGCAATGCAATAGGTCTGGCATTTACACAAGTTTGAGCTATTGGCATTGTAAATGACAATGCCTTTTTTTATGTTTTGGTTTTTAAAACATAAATAAAAGGCATTGCCATTTACAATGCAATAGCTTAACCTTGTGTAAATGCGAGACCTATTGCATTGCAAATGCTTGTTTATTGTAGATTTCAAGCTGCAAAATGACCCACTTGCCACCTGGGTCAGAAGCTTTTTAAAGTATATTGCAAACTAAACCTTTTTTCCTTCAGGATTGCAACCCCTTTAATTGCTGCCCCCTGTGAAGTACATTCCATCATCTCAAAGCCTAACTGTTATCACATGCCTCTGTCCTTATAAGCCAAATGTGTCTCTACCAAGATTACCAAACGTGGTTTGTATATCTTGGGTTCTTCTCTAACCAGTTGTCATTTAGTCTGAGAATTTAGCCCAGCCACATTCCAACTATTACATCTAATTATCCCCATTATAGAACGTGTAACACATTGGGCTCATGCCTAATTTTTGCCTTCCCTGAACATTATCCCTCAAAGAATTTAGAATTTTTTTTAAAAACCGAAGATTTTTAGACACAATCTTAAAAAATAGAAAAAAATAAACTCATTACACGTACACATTTGATTATTGTAATTTATCTCCTTACTCATTATCAGTTCGATCTGTACCTCCTGTTCTTTACACCCCAGTACCAGTGCATTTCAATATTCCACCCGTCTGTCAACTGATAATCAACCCCTACCCCTGAATCGGAAACGATTATCCACCCTCCCACCCAGTGTTCTAGAAAAGGAATCACCCCCACTAACCTGCTGCTGATCGAAGACAACATGGAGAAGCAGTGCCCTCCGAGACCCTCCCAACTTTGATTGGTAATAAAATAATTATTTTAACCAGTTAACCCCTTCCATGCTCATGACGGAACGGTTCCGTCATGAGCCACGGTTGAGCTGTGCTCATGACGGAACCGTTCCGTCATCGGCCCGCCCGCGCACGAACCCTTCAGCACCGCGGCGGAATTCGCCCAGCGCTGAAGGGGTTAAAAGAAGCTAAGAGATACACGGAGAGAAAACACACCAAGTATCATAATTCAGAAACCAAATACCAAGTGTCCCAACAGAAAACTGCTTAATACTTTCTATTCATATTACTAATTAGAGCTCTGTCGTAGTTTAGAGAGCGCCAGCTTTGCCTCCTGGTCTGAGTAGTAGATCTGCGAACTGCCGTCCCTGATAACCTTCAATCGAGCAGGCTCTTGTAGATAAACCAAGGCACCAAGAGCCTTCCAAGAATCAATAAGCTGCCTCATCCTCCATCGCTTATCCATCGTAATCTTGCATAAATCGGATCTTGAAGTGATGCAGAACGATTCAACTGACACTGGTGTAGTAGGTAGGGCTTTTATAGCAATAGCCTGGCGCAGTAAAAAATTATCTACGTAGATACGTAGATAAGAATTGGTCGTGGTCGGAGCAAGTTAGACTGGTCTTCTTGATTGAGAAAGATTGACAGCCTATGTGCCAATTCAATTTGGAAGTCCCAATCCCAGTCTGCTAAGTCAGGGAAAGCCTTCTGAAATATTTGAACAATAAATGTTCGTGAATCCGAACCTTCACTGCCTTCCGGGATCCCAAATATTCTCTGATTATTCCGGCGCTGCTGGTTCTCAAGATCTTCCACCTTACTCTGTAGAACATTAAGTTGAGTATCATGCTCCCGAAGTAGCATAGTGGAGGGTGACACCGCATCCTCGTTATCAGACAATCTCTGCTGTAATATCGTCAGTTCAGTTGTAAGTTCAGCCACCTTACTAGTTACTGCGACCAATGATTGCTGAATAATAACATTGTCCGCCCTAAGCTGTGTATAGTATTCCTGCACTTCAGATCTTTGTGTTGATAATGCCTGCATAATTGAGGCTAATGTAGGTTCTGATGTTGATACTGCTCCTGATGCATTTGCAACTGCTGGAGCACTCACTGGCACATAGACCTCCTTTGCCAATTGTATTGAGTAAGACAGATCAGCAGTATGAGAGCCCCCAATAACATTGACATTTTTTAGTAAATGCTCCATTATAGGCTGAGAGGAAGAAAAGATCTGACCACCAATAGTTACCGGATTTTGCCCAGAGCCAGATAGCCTTGAGACAATCGCTTTAACTTCCCCCTTCGAGGTCACCCATTTGCCTTGAGACAATCGATTTAACTTCCCCCTTCGAGGTCACCCATTTGCGTAAGGGGCTATCTTGATTTTTTGCTCTTGCTTTGAAAAGTGCTGTTGTCATTGGGCTACCTTGCTATTGAAATATATTGCCATTACTATTAGGTTCAGTAGCTTTCCAGACAGTTCTAACTCGTTTGGCAGCTTTAAAATTGCGTTTTTTCTTTTTAGCAGACACTGGATTAGTAGTCTTCTCAAGCGAGTGCCCAGGTGAATCATCAATATTCATTGATGGTGGGGAAAAAGTTGACACGTCAGCAGTAATAGCTTGTAGCTCAGCGTGCCTACTATGCTGTTTGATAATTCTCGGTATAGATAGTTCTTCCGCTTCCTGAGCACTCGATTGCCAATATTCTGGCAGATATGTATCCCCCTACCGTGTTAATTCCATTTCGGGATTTACCAGCTCGGCTGATGGACCATTCGTAGACCGCAAATTAGTTTTCCTATTTTCAATTGAGCCAGTCATAGCAGAATCTACCAGAGCTAATGGCTGGTCTACTGGCTGCATAAGCGTAGTTGTAAATGTTGCATCAATTATGTCGGTTAAGTGCGCTTTATCTGTTGATGACAAAAGATATGAGCCTGTAGAGGCACCTGCATCATCACTCACCTCGATAGATAACAAATGAGGCTGTGCTATACCGGCTACCTGTAGTAAAAGCATCAGAGATCTGGCAGCAAGTCCCCCATCAGGTTGAATCTCAGCAGCACTTCCCAGAGCAGACTCCGACTGTGCTACCTTCACCAAATCACCCATAGCCTCAGGTGAGCCCCCAAGCCCGCGTTGCACTGCCTCCGTTACCATCGCTGCCATGGCGGCTTCAAGAGCGGCGGCGAGAAAATCTGTAGCCTTCCCTGAATGAAGCAGTCTCATCACCGGTCTTCTCACTCGTGGTGCACCTTTCTTAAGTGAACCATCAGTCAAATCTGTAACGAGGTTGGCAGCAGAGACTGCTGCGGAGTTCCAGGTTGAACGTCCAACCCGTGGCACTTTGGTTTAAGAGGAGCCATAGGTTGCCGGACTGGAGAGAAACAAGCAGGCAGGACGGGCCAGTAGAACACAGAGCACCGCTGACCACTCCGGCGGTGTATGCAGCTCCGGGTGTTTCCGAAGAGAAATAGATGCTGGGCATCATCTCGTCGGAGCATTAGAGGTAGATTATATTGCTTTTTCTCCTAGTTGCTCACATCTCACGCATCAAAGAGAAAAGGGGTGCTCTCTCCTTGCCATTGTCGTTTAATGGAAAGTTAATAGAAGTTGGTAATGATTGCAGTTCAGCGTTCAGCGCTCAGCGTTCGGCATTCAGCGTTCAGCGTTTAGCGTTGAGCATTAAGTCAGGATCACTCGTTGAACCCTGCTTCTCGCAGCGGAGTCAATCCGCCATCTTCCTTTTCCCGGCCCTCGAGGTAGTTGCCATCCCAATTTTTATGTAAGTATTTTCACAAAATATATGTTGCATTCACGAATCTTGTATGATGTGCAACACTTGGCCTACAATCTAGAACTCAAAATACCAATGCTGCTTGTATGTAATTTGTAAGAAATGTAACAAATGTCAGAGATTATGTATTAGATATTCTTATGTAAAGAGCTCTCATAGCCATTTAGGTCAAGTCCACACTATGTAACACTGCAAATAAATAAATACATAAATAAATAGTCATAACCATATATTGCAAAAACAAGCCCATTGCGAAACAGAAGCAGTAATAAGCTCGACCAATCAAGCAGCAGATAGAGATTTATCAACGTAAATGTATCACAGTTTGAATTCAAAAGCAGGCAAGAGACCATTTTCGAGATCACTGAAAAGACAAATACATTATTCTGAAAGGAAGGCTTTTGCAGCACCAAATATTTCGTATACATTGTCTGATTTTTTTGGCAGAGAAATTCACCATGCCAACTAAGAATACAAGTTGTGTTTCTTTGGTGTTCACTCCATGTCTGCAGATGGAAAGATGCTAATTTTGCTAGCATTCCTGTGAGACCAACCCTAATGCTTTTTAATTGTAACTTCTAAGTGAACAAATTGATTTCTTCGAACCATTATTATCAATCCAGGTGATGTACATTTCTAACAGCAGTGTCTGTGTTTATGACAGTGACCTACATGTTATAGTGCATGATTATTTTTGAAGACCTTCTTAAGAAGCATTCTTACTTCAGCCATTGTTAATTTTCTTGACTCTTCCAATTTTCTAATTTTAGCACTGAAAAGATATCCTACAATTAAGTTTATTGTAATACATTTTTCATTTACTTTTGGAGCCTTGTGCACTGACCTGCTTTACAGAAGGGATATAATTTCGACACAGAGTTTGCATTTAAAATGCTGTCTACCCTGAACTTTATCATGAAAACAAAGGCTTGGAATGCTTTTCAGAACATAGTGGTGAGTACAACTTTTGTACAAAATAAAAGGACTATGACACAATTGTTGGATTATTTCGTTGAAATGCAGATTACTTTTAATTGGTGGAACCATAATATAGGAGGTATGGGCCTTATGTAGGTGGGCTGGCATTTACCACTTCATAAATACCGAATCACACCGATTCGGTATTTATGAAGTGGTAAATGCAATGTAGGTAATGAGTCGGTAAATATTACCGATTTGGAAAAATTCTGTAATTACCGATTCGGTATTTACCGATTCGGTAATGAGGCATACCTTCCCATTGATTGGAAGGTATGCCTCATTACCGAATCGGTAAATACCGATTCGGTAATGGGGGAGCACATGCAAGGGTGGCAGGGTGTCACATTGACACCCTGTTGCACCCCTGATTCGGCCATGTGTGCACATGTGGCGCACATACATGCCCTAAGGGCATGTATGTCTGCCACATTGCACACTTAAACGTGCACAAAAATGCTTTTTTACACATATTCGTCATTTACCACCAACCTTTAGTTGGTGGTAAATAACGAATCTTGCAAACAAAAGAAGGAGTATGCCCTCTGAGGTCAAATGATACCTCCAAGTTTAAGAGAGGTGTACTGAAAGGGACAATCCTTTTGTTGAAGACCCCTCACTCACCAACCTAGTTGGTGACATGCTTCATCATCGGGGTCCCACCCAGAGGCCGAGTGCCATCTGGGTGTGCTGCGACACCTGATTACAGTGGAGCTGGTGTTATTTGTGTGTGCAAGTGATTGTAGTGTATTAAAATTTGGTCAAGTATTTAACTCTGTAAAAAAAGGTTTTTAATCATAGAGCACTTGATCAATGTTAAACAACACCTGTGACCAGAACCTAAGATTCACCCACACCACAGATAGAAACACCATGGTCTTTCTAGATGTTGAGATCACGAAAGAAAAGGACCGCCTGGAGACAATAACCCACTATAAACCTACAGCAAAAAATAATCTATTGAGATTTGAAAGCTTTCACCCTAGGCCTTTGAGAGAGAATCTCCCGTATGGCCAGTATTTAAGACTGCGACGAAATTGCAGTAAAATCAATGACTTTAAAAAACAAGCCCTTGACTTAACTAAGAAACTTGAATCAAAAGGCTATCCGGAGAAGATCCTCAACAAATGCGAAAAAAGAGCGCGCAATCAACCTAGAGCGGCACTTTTGGAAATTAGACCTCCGAAAGAAGGCACCACACCTCTAACTTGTGTAACCACATATAATAGTGCTTCAAACCAAGTAACCAAATCGGTCAATAAACATTGGAAAATCCTCAATACAGGGATCTTCAATTGGGAAAAACCTCTGTTTTCCTACAAGAAAGCAAGGAGCCTAAAAGACACTCTGGTGAATACACGCCCAAGAACGACAGATCTGCAAAAGCAACCAACTGTTCTGAATGCATGGGGTCTACCTGGTATCATCGGTCATTACAAATGTGGCAATTGCAGTGTATGTCATCTCACAGAGAACACCAAAACCCTAAACCTGGAACCAGGAAAAATATGGACCTTGAGAGCTCACACAAATTGCAATAGTACAAATGTAGTATACCTAATCATGTGCCCTTGTAAACTACAATACGTGGGTATGACAACCAGAAAAATCAAACAAAGAATCTGCGAGCATCGCAGCACAATCAGATGCAAAAAAACAATGACCAAACTAACAGAACATTTCCTACTAACTGGTCATACAACTAACGATCTGAAATGGACTGTCATTGAACAGATTACAGCAGGAGAAAAATCACAAGAAAGACTTTTTGAAAAAGAGCAACGTTGGGTGTACAGACTTTCCACTCACAAGAAAGGGCTGAACGATAATATCCCATGGAACTCAGTTCTTTCCAAATAGATGACCTTTCCTTTGGCACAGAATTAACACTTTTCCATCCAAAAAACCAGTTCTGTCCCCCAAAGAAACATACTGGATCAAAAATACTGGATTGTTTGATTTTAGTATGATAGATATATCTGTTGTCTTGTGTGGGTTAAAAATCAGGATAGGTATGCCTGGTATTGACACCTACTATTACCTTACCTTGTACCAACTTATATGTCCCCTTTGAGAGGATTATTTTCAATTCCTTCCTTAGCTTAATACTGACACCTACTATTACCTTACCTTGTACCAACTTATATGTCCCCTTTGAGAGGATTATTTTCAATTCCTTCCTTAGCTTAATACTGACGCTAAGCTTTCCATTAATATAACATTAGATGTTAGCTTACCGCCTTATGCGTGTGCTTTCATAGAGCGGATCACACACCCCCCTCTTTTGAGCCTATTTCTCTCTGCCACTCTCAACCGACCTTAGGCTGCCACATTCGCCCCTATCCATTGGGCTTTTGTTCAATCTTAGCCTATCACGGACTCGATACGCCCTACCGCCTTATGCGTGTAGTTTCATGGAGTCTAATAAACAAACACACACCCCTCAGATTGAGCCTATGCCGCTCTTCGACTTTTAACCAGTCCTAGGCTGTCACTTACGCCTCCATCGACTGGCCCGTATAGGGGAACCAATGTTGCTATTGGCTGACTCCCAGCCTATCGCGGACAACCAGGAAGTACTTGACACGCCCCACCGGTTCCTCTCCGCATCCCGGGCATTTCTCGGGACGCGGTGGCGGGACACGGTTGTAGGCATAATAGCTGATCTTCCTTTTCACCAAGTAAGTAAATATGGACTTCTCGTGGGTGGGCACCACGCATCACTCAGGATCGATCTTTCGGTCTACTTATGTTCTACACCTTTTCCCCGGCAGATTGAAGGTGAATTTTCTGTCCGTGCTCTCGACACTTTCGAGGCATCTTTTTTCCCGCATTACCAGTAAGCCCAACCTTGGAATTTCATTTCATTTTTCTCGCCCCATGCACGGTTGTTTCAGGAGTGTTGTCGTGTTGAGTATGCTAGTCAGTTGTAACCTTGTTTTAACCAGTCGTCGGTATAAATTGAATACTGGCACGGTGCGTTTTCACTGGTGACGAATGACATTTGTGATTTTCACTTGATCACTCGCCGCTAGTTACGTACGCCACACAAAGTATCGTATAAGTGCACACATTCACCTGTACGACTATTTGTGGACACACGGAGTGACTACACGAATGTTAGATGTTAGTCACCTGATTGTCACAACGCCATTCACGTGCACCCCGGTAAGTTACCGAGCGAATGCACTCTCTCACCTGTTGGTCACAACAGTGTATGATTGGAGCAAGGTGTAAGCGCACTTTTGATGGATGCAAATCATATTCCACAAATGGAGCACATATACACTATTTTCACCACAAAATGGATGACTGGATTAGCCGATAAAACTTCACAACCACGGCATAGTATCACTTTCTAGTGACTGAGAGGTACCTGAAATCAGCAATGCTTTACAGAATACAAATAAAAAGTATATTTCATTTCTGTTTTCCTCCACAGGTTTTATTCCAACTGGATTCTCAGTAGGATTTTTTTACCACTAACCAAGGGCAGGGTACACCTTAGTGCGTGTACACCACCCTGGTTAGCACCATCACTTACGGTCCTGAAGAAAACCCGGAGACTTTCTCCACCAGGGTTGAAACATGTAGACCTGACCTTTTCATATATATGACCAACTACACATATATATATATTTTTTCTCACCCACTTCACACTTTATTAATAGATACCACGGGCCAATTTAACCCTATAGGGTATCCCCATTGACTTTTTTAACATTGATCAAGTGCTCTATGATTAAAAACCTTTTTTTACAGAGTTAAATACTTGACCAAATTTTAATACACTACAATCACTTGCACACACAAATAACACCAGCTCCACTGTAATCAGGTGTCGCAGCACACCCAGATGGCACTCGGCCTCTGGGTGGGACCCCGATGATGAAGCATGTCACCAACTAGGTTGGTGAGTGAGGGGTCTTCAACAAAAGGATTGTCCCTTTCAGTACACCTCTCTTAAACTTGGAGGTATCATTTGACCTCAGAGGGCATACTCCTTCTTTTGTTTGCAAGATATTTATCTAAGGGGAATAGGAGTACCCCCCAAGAAAACCCTTTCTCTCTCATTGTTTTTCATAGTCTAGGCAGCGCACAGCTGTGAGAGACACAACTCTTTTGTATTGCTCTCCATACTTTACACTCGTGAAACTCCTGCAACCATGGGCGAAAATCAAGGCCTCTCATACACCACTGAAGAAGTGGATGCAATTTTGACAGATCCCTCATTATTTGCCGATGCCAGCATCGCACAAACCATTTCACAGACAACAGATTGGGAAAAATTGACAGAAATGAAACGAAACAAAATAAGAACTATACTCCATGGAACAATCCTTAAAGAGTACCTAAGAAACAACATGGCACCTAAAGGGCTACTAGTCACTAATGCGCCTCGCATTTTTCTAGATGACCCTACCTTTAGAAGAGATTGGGCACAAATTGCATGGCATTGCACACGTGACTGGATCGTGTTGATCATCAAAACTGCATTGAGACTCTCAGAAACCATCTTAATTGAAATACAACTTACCGAGAGTCACTTAAAAACTACTATATCTGGTTACAAAAAAAGACTAGATGAAATTAACAAAGAGATGAATGAGTACAAAGAAAATCTGACTCAGCAGAAAGTACAAAAATTTCAAAAAGATCTGAAAAGATTTTCTTATGTAAAAACCTACCCGTACTCTGATCCTGATTACACTCCCCCGACCAGAACAGATAAGGACTCAGATGTTTCCAGCAATGATTCCACAGCCAGTAGTAACTCAAGCACTAGCAGCTATCGCCAAAAACAAAGAGGAAGGAACAGAGCTCAAACCAACTGGCCTACCTTCAATACCCAAATGTTGCCTGGTTTCCAAAACCCGTTTAACCCACAACAACACTATCCCATGTTTGGTTGGCAACCACCCTTCCAACAGCCCATGTTCCCTCCAAACCCGTTCAGACCTCCTTTTTTAGGCAGGGGCAGGAGGGGAAGAGGCCGAAGAAGAGGGACGAATCAAGTCCATTGGGAAGACGAGGACCCAACAGGCCCCAACACACGGAGCAGAACCCTGGAAGCGAAAGCAGGACCAAGCAACAGCCGAACCTAGTAATTAACTTAGCGAGTAGACCACTCACTACTATGGAAGAAAATGTCCTGAACAAAGGTCTTGGCTTTGTCCCCACTGCGAGATTAGATAAGTTTCAACTTCATTGTGAACTGGCCAGTTTCTTCCGCAAGTTAAAACTAAAAGCTTACTTTGAAAAACAAGGGGAAAGATCACAAGAAGCTGATCCTAATGAAACAGGCCTACGACCCAGGTCAACATTCACTCCTCCCCCCCATACTGTCCCAATTGAGGTCTCGACTTTTGAACAGGCAGTGTTTAATGACATTGAAAACATTAAACCACAACAACCGTTTCAAAACATCAGCAAGGCAGAACATTTAGCTCTTGAAAGCCTCAAGAACTGTGAGACCATCGTCATAAAACCGGCGGACAAAGGAGGGGGGATAGTGATTCAAGACAAGGAAGCCTATTGCGAAGAATGTCTGAGACTACTGTCGGATGCAAGGAATTACAAAGAAATCGCCAATGATCCTTCCGGGAGTCTAAGACAAGAAATAGCAACTCTAATTGAAGAAGCAGAAACTCAAGGCGACATCTCTAAACAAGAGGCCATGTTCCTCACTGGCAGTGAAGGAAAAATTCCGTATTTTTATACATTGCCTAAAATGCATAAAAATAAGCTACCCCCTCCAGGCAGACCAATTGTCTCGGGTATAGGTTCTCTCCTTGAGCCTCTATCCCAGTTTTGCGATGTTTTTCTGAAACCCATTGTACAAAACACATCAACATACCTTCAAGATACCAAGAGTCTACTTCGACTCCTGGAAGAAATCAGAGTCAACGATACAACAATTCTAGTAAGCTTTGACATCGAGAGCTTATACACAAGCATTCCTCAGGATGATACCATTGAAGTACTCAGGAATACCCTTGACACTACAAATTGGACATACCGAACACCTAAGAACTTTATTTTGGAGTGTGCTAGTCTAGCACTAAAGAAAAACTTCTTTGAATTTGAGGGTACCCTCTATTTGCAGATAGGGGGTACTTCTATGGGAAGTACATTTGCGCCGAGCGTAGCGGGCCTCTACGTGTTCAATTTCGAGAAGAAATTCATATTCACCGAGCAGAATCCTTTCCTCAAATACATCTCTTTTTGGAAACGTTACATTGACGATGTCCTTGCAATTTGGCAAGGACCAGAAAACATCCTAGTGGAGTTCTGTCAGTGGATCAACACCTGTGACCAGAACCTAAGATTCACCCACACCACAGATAGAAACACCATGGTCTTTCTAGATGTTGAGATCACGAAAGAAAAGGACCGCCTGGAGACAATAACCCACTATAAACCTACAGCAAAAAATAATCTATTGAGATTTGAAAGCTTTCACCCTAGGCCTTTGAGAGAGAATCTCCCGTATGGCCAGTATTTAAGACTGCGACGAAATTGCAGTAAAATCAATGACTTTAAAAAACAAGCCCTTGACTTAACTAAGAAACTTGAATCAAAAGGCTATCCGGAGAAGATCCTCAACAAATGCGAAAAAAGAGCGCGCAATCAACCTAGAGCGGCACTTTTGGAAATTAGACCTCCGAAAGAAGGCACCACACCTCTAACTTGTGTAACCACATATAATAGTGCTTCAAACCAAGTAACCAAATCGGTCAATAAACATTGGAAAATCCTCAATACAGGGATCTTCAATTGGGAAAAACCTCTGTTTTCCTACAAGAAAGCAAGGAGCCTAAAAGACACTCTGGTGAATACACGCCCAAGAACGACAGATCTGCAAAAGCAACCAACTGTTCTGAATGCATGGGGTCTACCTGGTATCATCGGTCATTACAAATGTGGCAATTGCAGTGTATGTCATCTCACAGAGAACACCAAAACCCTAAACCTGGAACCAGGAAAAATATGGACCTTGAGAGCTCACACAAATTGCAATAGTACAAATGTAGTATACCTAATCATGTGCCCTTGTAAACTACAATACGTGGGTATGACAACCAGAAAAATCAAACAAAGAATCTGCGAGCATCGCAGCACAATCAGATGCAAAAAAACAATGACCAAACTAACAGAACATTTCCTACTAACTGGTCATACAACTAACGATCTGAAATGGACTGTCATTGAACAGATTACAGCAGGAGAAAAATCACAAGAAAGACTTTTTGAAAAAGAGCAACGTTGGGTGTACAGACTTTCCACTCACAAGAAAGGGCTGAACGATAATATCCCATGGAACTCAGTTCTTTCCAAATAGATGACCTTTCCTTTGGCACAGAATTAACACTTTTCCATCCAAAAAACCAGTTCTGTCCCCCAAAGAAACATACTGGATCAAAAATACTGGATTGTTTGATTTTAGTATGATAGATATATCTGTTGTCTTGTGTGGGTTAAAAATCAGGATAGGTATGCCTGGTATTGACACCTACTATTACCTTACCTTGTACCAACTTATATGTCCCCTTTGAGAGGATTATTTTCAATTCCTTCCTTAGCTTAATACTGACACCTACTATTACCTTACCTTGTACCAACTTATATGTCCCCTTTGAGAGGATTATTTTCAATTCCTTCCTTAGCTTAATACTGACGCTAAGCTTTCCATTAATATAACATTAGATGTTAGCTTACCGCCTTATGCGTGTGCTTTCATAGAGCGGATCACACACCCCCCTCTTTTGAGCCTATTTCTCTCTGCCACTCTCAACCGACCTTAGGCTGCCACATTCGCCCCTATCCATTGGGCTTTTGTTCAATCTTAGCCTATCACGGACTCGATACGCCCTACCGCCTTATGCGTGTAGTTTCATGGAGTCTAATAAACAAACACACACCCCTCAGATTGAGCCTATGCCGCTCTTCGACTTTTAACCAGTCCTAGGCTGTCACTTACGCCTCCATCGACTGGCCCGTATAGGGGAACCAATGTTGCTATTGGCTGACTCCCAGCCTATCGCGGACAACCAGGAAGTACTTGACACGCCCCACCGGTTCCTCTCCGCATCCCGGGCATTTCTCGGGACGCGGTGGCGGGACACGGTTGTAGGCATAATAGCTGATCTTCCTTTTCACCAAGTAAGTAAATATGGACTTCTCGTGGGTGGGCACCACGCATCACTCAGGATCGATCTTTCGGTCTACTTATGTTCTACACCTTTTCCCCGGCAGATTGAAGGTGAATTTTCTGTCCGTGCTCTCGACACTTTCGAGGCATCTTTTTTCCCGCATTACCAGTAAGCCCAACCTTGGAATTTCATTTCATTTTTCTCGCCCCATGCACGGTTGTTTCAGGAGTGTTGTCGTGTTGAGTATGCTAGTCAGTTGTAACCTTGTTTTAACCAGTCGTCGGTATAAATTGAATACTGGCACGGTGCGTTTTCACTGGTGACGAATGACATTTGTGATTTTCACTTGATCACTCGCCGCTAGTTACGTACGCCACACAAAGTATCGTATAAGTGCACACATTCACCTGTACGACTATTTGTGGACACACGGAGTGACTACACGAATGTTAGATGTTAGTCACCTGATTGTCACAACGCCATTCACGTGCACCCCGGTAAGTTACCGAGCGAATGCACTCTCTCACCTGTTGGTCACAACAGTGTATGATTGGAGCAAGGTGTAAGCGCACTTTTGATGGATGCAAATCATATTCCACAAATGGAGCACATATACACTATTTTCACCACAAAATGGATGACTGGATTAGCCGATAAAACTTCACAACCACGGCATAGTATCACTTTCTAGTGACTGAGAGGTACCTGAAATCAGCAATGCTTTACAGAATACAAATAAAAAGTATATTTCATTTCTGTTTTCCTCCACAGGTTTTATTCCAACTGGATTCTCAGTAGGATTTTTTTACCACTAACCAAGGGCAGGGTACACCTTAGTGCGTGTACACCACCCTGGTTAGCACCATCACTTACGGTCCTGAAGAAAACCCGGAGACTTTCTCCACCAGGGTTGAAACATGTAGACCTGACCTTTTCATATATATGACCAACTACACATATATATATATTTTTTCTCACCCACTTCACACTTTATTAATAGATACCACGGGCCAATTTAACCCTATAGGGTATCCCCATTGACTTTTTTAACATTGATCAAGTGCTCTATGATTAAAAACCTTTTTTTACAGAGTTAAATACTTGACCAAATTTTAATACACTACAATCACTTGCACACACAAATAACACCAGCTCCACTGTAATCAGGTGTCGCAGCACACCCAGATGGCACTCGGCCTCTGGGTGGGACCCCGATGATGAAGCATGTCACCAACTAGGTTGGTGAGTGAGGGGTCTTCAACAAAAGGATTGTCCCTTTCAGTACACCTCTCTTAAACTTGGAGGTATCATTTGACCTCAGAGGGCATACTCCTTCTTTTGTTTGCAAGATATTTATCTAAGGGGAATAGGAGTACCCCCCAAGAAAACCCTTTCTCTCTCATTGTTTTTCATGGTAAATAACGAATCCCCACACCCACCACACACTCCCCCTACATCTCATTTCATGATTCGGTATTTACCGAATTGGTAAATTTACCGAATCGGTAATATTACCGATTCGGTAATTTTACTGATTCGGTAAATACCGAATCATGAAATTCTCCCCCTTCATCTCAAAAGCCAAAATACCGGTCGGTAACGGTATAATTACCAAAAAAAGCCGTTACCGACCGGTATTTGGCTTCCTACATGAGGCCCTATGTGATTTAACAAAAATATATCGAATTGTTACACTTCCACAGTAGAAGGAATTCACCAACGAGTAACATGGTTGAAGGGTGGCAAAAATGTATCAACTCAATATTATCAACTAGTCTAATATGGAAATGTATAGATCAGTGAAGGCATTCACGCTTGCTTCATGTTGGGGTTTGATCACCCCACATAAAGATTTGCACACATTTGAAGGACATGTAAAAAATCTAGTAATACGTTCCCATGCTAGAACCTCAGTAGATTTAAAAGAAGGAATTGTTAACAAGGTAGTCTTTTTGATGGAGTACTTTATTTTTTGACATTCGATCTTTTTCTTTTGAATTATATGCACTTTTTTTTATTCTGTAGAATAAGCTTGATTAGCAAATTAACCTTTCTGCAGTCTTTTATTATTATTGCTGCATTATTTTTTTCCAGTATTGTTTTTAAATACCCTATGCTCAAATTAATTTGTTAAACGTTTTCATGATGAAAGAGTATAGGAGTTGACAGTATTGCATGACTTTATATTATACTTTCTTCTCCGATTGTAAACGGGATAATGCTCCCCTACCGTAAAATATAAGGATATTGCAAGCCACAGATGAGTGCTTTTAATGTAGAACAGAGGGTATTTTATCACTCATAAATATATTCACGCTATCCCTTATCCCTGCGTAAACCTTTGGGGGAATAATAACAAGGACAAGCGATAATTATCGCTAAACGCGCTTAGCGCGATTCAAATTATCGCCGGCTATCGCTGGATTTCCTCGCCGTGTCAGCGGCTTATTAACAATGCTTAGCTGACAGGCGATGTGAAGTCCTGCGATAGACTGCGATAATGGACATTAGCGTGTGAAATCCTGCGATGATTTCACAGCACTAATGCCAAGTTTGGTAATAGGGGAGTGTGGACTCAGCCTTACAATCCACCTCCTATAGGCATTACTGGTAAGTCAGGTTTTTTTCTAGCGTTGGAATCATCCGATGATGGGGGCTTAGTGCTCGTTTTGTTATCGCTTCGCTGTTCAGGGGCAGCGTTGTTGATATAGCGATGTTGGTTTTGCAAGCATTTTACATGTTGTCTTAGGAGGGAACGCCTACTTTGCATCTCATTAGCGATATTTATCGCTGTCATGAGATGTGTTACGAAATCGGCTGCTAACATGAGCTGAAGCATGTTAGCGCCGCCTTGTGAATAGGGCGATAAGAATACCGCCGCTTTAGCGGCAAAAAGTGCCGCTAAAGCGGCGATAATGCCCTTGATAATATGCCCCTTGGTGTCTAGCTACTTCATATGAAAGAGATGATATGGTGCAGACATAAAGAATAGAAGCAGAATCTGCAGTGCTAAATTAAACACATCAAAAAGCAGCAAGCAATTTATTGCAAAAACATATTAGAATCAGCTTAGTGTAAATCAGATTAAAAACGGTCGTAGCTCATAATGAGTAGTAACATTCGAAGATGTTCGAATTTTTCCTGAAATCATCTATAGCTTGCACAAAGTAAACAGATTGCCATAAATCTCGCAGCTCTGGTAGTGGACATCATGATATCACAACTCAACTGTAATAAACTATTGCATTTGAGCAGCTACTTAATTTTCTTATTGCTGGTGACTAGAAACGTCACAACAAAATATTTGTACAATGCTCTTGCTATTTTCTCAATACTTAAAACATTTTCTGATCTTCAAAGTAATTTACAAGCTTTTTTGTTAATTAGGGAGGTGTGTTGAATTAGGTTAGAAAAAACTACAATGAAAGGGATAAAGTTTGAGAAGTCAGATTCAAAAACAAAGATACAGGCGAAATAAATGAAAGGGAAAATTCACCGGGGTCTTTACCTGTGAATAATTTGAAATGCAGAGGTTTCGGGTCAGTGGTGGGGAATAGTCAGGTGAGAGAACAGTCTGAATCAAACTGCAACCTGCACGTCTGCGGGTCGACAACCCCAGGCACATATTCTAAGGGGCATATCAGCAACACCCGGAGATAGTTATCGCTCAGCGCTCTTAGCGTGAGGATAATTATCGCCGGGTAACGTGGATTTTTATCGCTGAGATAGCGTGCTATTAGCAACGCTTATCTCCTCAGCGATAAAAATCCTCACGCTAACTGCCTAACGTGAGATTATCGCTGGAAACCCAGCGATAATCTCACGTAGTGTGGCGTTAGCTTTCTGATAGGGACTCACAAACTTAGCCATGATATCCACCTTCCATAGTATATCATGGCTAAGTCAGTCCTGAAGCAGGCGTAAGGAAAGTAGTGATAACAGGGGTTATCGCTACTTTTCCTGCCGCTGTGCTTCATAGCGTGGGGCTTGATGATAGGAGAAATGTCGCTTAGCGACATTTCTCCTGTCATGTTAGGTCAAGAACGCCCACTTTGCATCTCATTAGAGATGCAAAGCTGGGTGTTAGGAATCCCCACGCTAAAGCAAGGTTTCCCGCGTTAGCGTGGCCTTGCTAATTAGGCGATAAAAATATCGCCGCTTTTCGGCCGAAAACGATGGCAAAAGTGGCGATAATTTTTTATCGCCAGCATGTAAATATGCCCCTTAGTACTTTTGGTACAACGCAGCGCATCCCGAACCACCTCAGCTGTGTGAAATTGACTGACTTTACGGGCAAAGTGGGGCTCGTGCGTCTCTCAGCACAACCTTCCTAAACGAACTGAAGTCATGGGACATTTGCAAAGAATGGAGCACCGTTATTTTGCAAACAGTCCCTCATGCGCTGTGTGAGTGCTGAGTGACCTCACGGGAGTTTGAATGTAGTTGAGAGACAGTTTTTTAACACGAGGTGTTCGGTTTCAAGTCGGTAGAACTGTGATGGTAGTAAACAGCTCAGAAACTGAAGTGTGTGCGTGTGCGCGGGTCATCAAGTGGGCAGAGGGCTCCGTGTCTTCTGCTGTGCTGACAGATGTGCTCAGGCAGATAACACGGGAGGCGAGCGGCGCACAGTTCCCACCACTAACTGGGGGGTTCTCCGCAGTTTCAAAGTTCTATGAGAACTCAGCCCCACTCCAGTCTAAAGCTCTGAAATTCAATAATCCCGGGCTCAAAGACGTCAATTTGCATTCTTTGCGCTCTGCATACAACCAGACAGCACGTGCAGAGTATTGTCTGTGTAGTAACATAATCAAAGGAACAGTCTTGGACAAGTTAAGTCAAAACAGTACCTATCTGGAAAAAATACACTAACTTTTGGAAATGTCTAAACCATCTTGCAAAAAGCACATGTAAATTCGAATAAACGATTGACTTCACCTGAGGTACGTGTTGCAGGGTGGATCAGTGAGGTGAATACTGTCACCTCCCATACCAGGTTATTAAAAGCCATGAGTTCGCATCCCAGCAAAGTAGACTTCCATCATTCAAAATCTATATATTAGTGCCATACATTTCATAATGGCAAAATCGATTACTTACAGTGATTATAAATTGTCTAAAGTGCAGAAAGAATCTCTAGTAAAACAAATTATTAATACGCTGAGATCTCTGATTCAACACTGTAAGCGATCAAAAACAAATTTGCCGAGTTAATATTTCATGAGTTCTTATACATCTACTGAATATCCGTCGTCCTTCTTTCCGGTGCATCCTTCATGTGTTTGCTTACATTTGTAGTAAAATGTATTTTTAGATATATGATGGAATCACATTTACATTTTACCAGTAGAATTTCCCTTGTGTTTTTACCTGGTGTCAGAACACTTTTCAGATGGCCACAGGTCAAGCAGGAGATGCTGGGTCCAACTGTGGGGGTTGAGGCCTTTTACTCCTAATATCACGGGGCCGGACCTACTATGGGTCTTGAGTAACTGGCCCAAGTACTACCCCTTTCACCATGGACTGCCATTGGTAGGATGGGTCGAACATTCCAAAGCTCTTTGAAGATGGCGTAAGTGTGAGGCATAGACAGGCACAAGACTCAAGGTGCAAACAGTGTCCACAATATGGTGATGGTCTAGTCAAATAATTGCTTTATGAAAAAGTAGTATTTTTAATATAAGCATGGACATAGCTTAGTCAGGAAGATTCATGGGGTGTAAATCTCAAATGTCTCATCTAAAAAATCAGTGGGCCACAGGGTGGAGTGGTGAGCTGATCAAGGTTGGGAATGAACTGTTCCAACGAAGAGCAAGGTAATACTGATTCGTATTAGGTGGGCCTCTGTCTAGAGTGGCACATTGAGCGAAACACGATGGGTTGCAATGCTACTCTAAATATTTGCCATTAGTTAGACTATTTGCAAGCATTTGCCCCGTCATCTTTTGTATGTTTGATTGCCAGAAGTATGCCTGAAAACCTTAAACTGACACTGCTTTCCACTCCTACTACTGACATTGTTTGCTAATTCCAAAAAGTAGTAGATTTTCTAAATAATATCCATAGTCTCTTAAAGTCAGTGTGCTAGCGCCAGCCTTGGCAGAATCCCCGAGTCCCTCCATCTCCTTCAAGTGAGGCTGGTTATTCCCAATTCAGTACTGAAGCCAAAACCTGGATTCAGCCCACACCAGTCCCTACTCAACAAAGTTTAAATTTGACCTTAATAGTCAACTTCACAGCACTCCTCGCTAAGTTTGTGCAAGTCCCCAACAGGCCTGCTAGCCATGACCATGCTCACCAGACCCAATGGCAGCCGACAAATGCTGGAGGACCGGGGCACATCTCTGCTTGCTACAGCCTTGCAATACCTAGGGTCTGTGACCTTTTATGGTCCTTCCCTGATGTTGTGTCAGGCCTCCTTCAGTTACTGGCTGGCCCAAGTCGGTGTCAGATATCCTCCTCTGTAGCTCCTCACATAAATGTTCCTCATAGCAGACTGGGCATGACTATTCAGGGTAACGGTCCGGCCTCTACGATGACCCCACTTTTGGTCCACAAATCACAGATTTCCTCCGTTCAAGGACAATGGTTCTTAATTTACATTAGGCACAATTTTGCCTGGCCGGAATGATTGCTGACCGGCAGAAAAGCGGCGGACGCGCCGCCGCGATACCCTCCGCCATTATAATGTGGCAGGGGGTAAATCGGGTTGCGATGGCGGGTGGATCGCCACCACCGGCCAGGCGGTGACGATCCGCCCTCCATCCTAATCAACTCCTAAGTGTCAGTACAAATAATTTATGCCTTAGATTTTTTATAAGTCAATAACAATATGCAATGAGTCAACAATATATATATATATATATATATATATATATATATATATATATATATATATATATATATATATATATATTATCTACTGGCGGTCGCCAGTAGATAGTTATAGTTAGGACCGTGTTTCCATAGGAAATCCGCAACATTCTATTTGGAATAACTTTGGCGCCGGTTGACGAATCCTCGCAAAATGTTCAAAATAGGTGGGGCGCTCCGCTCCGCTCCTACCCTGAAAGTCTCGGGGTGATTCGTCAAGCGGGGGCTGAGAAAAAAGGGGGGTCCCAAAACACGTTTTCCCCATGCATTTTTCCATAGGGACCTTTAGTCCAAGGTACAGCCCGAACGGCTGAACAGAATTACTTGAAATTTGGCAGAGAGGTAGTCCTCAGGTCAGGGAAGTGCCTTTTGCAGGTCTGGTGTCAATCTGTTCAGTAGTTCCTGAGAAAATCAAAAGTAAAATCATATATATGTGGGCGGAGCCTAAGCACACATCTCATCCTGAGATCTGATTGGCTGTCAGCACTTCATCCAAGAAGTGTTGGCAGCCATCTTGGGACCAATATACATGATAGCACCTCATTAAAAAGCATTGCAGTTAATAGAAGGTTTTAAGACTTTAGTTACATTATAAATCATTTGTTGATGGTACCATACTCATTTTGGGAATTGTGATATGTTCTAAGGTGATTTCACCATGTGAAAAAGCCTTCTGCTGGGATATCATGATTGAGAGAAAAATATTTTCTCATGCTTTTCCCACAGAGGTTTGGAAGGTGATCTATAAGCTAAACTGAGAGCATATTTTCTGTAAATTCACATTATCTTTCTCAGTCATGTGAGAATGAAGTCTGACATTCTCAGTAAAACATGTACATCCAACAAGGGCAGAGACTGTCAGTTGATTCCTTTGTGTTCTACTGCAGCTTCCCAGAGTGTTCCAAAGAACAACTAGAGCGCTAACAGTCCTACTTATGATAAACGTATGGCACACCTGAAGCCATCTTGCTTGGATTAAAGTGGTAACTCTTAAAACATTTAATTTAAAAAGGAACAAAATGAGGGGGTTCATTTTTCCATAAAAAGTATGATTAGTGCTGCAGAAAGAAAAACTAGGGCACATTTTGAGTGACTTCTCAAATCCTCTTCTATTTCAATAAACAATTCTGACATGCAGACTGAAACATGCACTTTCAATACCAGCAGCAGTTTTCCCTGGTGAGCAGTAGCTTTACTACAGTGATCTAATGAGCAAAAAGAGTGCTAACATTCTGAATTTATGGCAAATATGTGACACATCTGAATGCCTTCTTGATGGAATCAAAGTAAAAAACTGAAAGTATTTCCTACTGAGGAGACTGCAGTAAATGAGGAAATTGGGAAACTTCATAACAAATAAGTCTCCCAAGATGGCCACCAGAGACAAAAGAGCCCAAATGTAGCCCAAATATCACCCAGATGTAGCCCAAATATAGCCCAATGACAGAATGTCCCAGAGTGTTCTTAAAAACAACTAGAGCGCTTACTGTCTTCATTATGACAAAAGTTTCGCACACCTGAAGCCATCTTGATTGGAATAAACTGGTAACACTTAAAACATTTAATTTAAAAAGGAACACAATGAGGGGGTTCATTTTGCCATAGAAATTATGATTAATGCTGAAGAAAGAAAATGAGGGCACATTTTGAGTGACTTCTCAAATCCTCTTCTATTTCATTAAAAAATTCTGACATGCAGACTGAAACATGCACTTTTAATACCAGGAGCAGACTTCCATGGTGAACAGTAGTTTTACTACAGTGATCTAATGAGCAACTAGAGTGCTAACATTCAGAATATATGGCAAATGTGTGACATATCTGAATACCTTCATGATGGAATCAAAGTAAAAAACTGAAAGCATTTCCTACTGAGGAGACTGCAGTACATGAGGAAATTAGGAAACTTCATAACAAATAAATCTCCCAAAATGGCCACCGGAGACAAAAGAGCCCAAATGTAGCCCAAAATCACCCAGATGTAGCCCAAATATAGCCCAATGACAGAAGTGTGCAAACACTTATTATTTTGTGTTTTTGCAGTGTTATATAGTGCAGACTTGTCAGGTATTGGAGTGCTTTACATGAGCATTGGTTACATCACACAAGAACAAATTCATTTTGGTTGTAGACATGGGGAGACTAAGTGATTTGACCAGAATCACAGAATGTCGAGCTGAAGCAGAAACTCCAACCTGGTCCCCAGTTGCAAAGTCTGCAGTTCTGGAAGTAACACCACATCCTCTCCCCTAAGTGCAACATTTAATCAAGTGGTCAACTGGATAAAAAAACATAAAGATAGCAAATAATTTAAAAGTGCTTTGTCGCTATTTGAAAACTCAGAAAATATGTCCTTATTTTAGTCTTTTAGAGCACTAACCATAATTTTGATGCCAATAAGACCCTCTCATATATGTAATTTCTAAAGGAAATGCTCTAGGTATTACAGTTTTGATTACATCAAGATGACGTCAGGCGTTCCACACTTTTGTAATAAATATAGAATGTTAGCAATCTAGTTGTTCATTAGGATACTGTTGAGAGGCAGAGGCCAGGGGCACGGACTCTGAAAATTGAAGGCAGGTAGGAGGGTGCAAAGGCAACAATTTAACCACACTGAGCAGGCAGGAAGGGCCGTGGCAGCACAACAGACTATGGAGAGCAGTGGAAAGGGGGGCAGGGGCAACAAACCAACAATACAGGACTTGCAAGAGAGGCTGTGGCAATGTAATAGACCATTGTGGGCAGAAGGAAGAGGCAATGGTAGTACAACCATACATGCCAACAGACCCGATTCAGCCAGGAAACGTCCAATGTTTTTAAGCTCAAATGGGCTTTATTTGATCTGTCTCCTGTCTACAATCTCCTCTTTTTCAATGTAACTCAAAGGGGGAAATCAATACCCCAGCTGTTTTTCAAAATCTCCCTCTTACCAAGTTCAAAATGTTCGCAAGTATGGTACATTGGATCATGGAAGGAAATGGGGTAGAGACATGGACTTGGATAACAGAGGACAGGAGGGACATGGAGAGGTGCACCAAACTGACCCTGCAGGGCAGGCATCAGGGTTTGCAGCAGCACAATACACCACACAGGGCATGCGGGACGGGAGTGCAGCACAACAATCCATAGAAAGCAAGAGGGAGGGGACAGGACCATGCTCATGGACAACAGAGAACAGAGGGGCAAGAGGCAATGGTAGCTAGCTGACCATAATGGACAGACAGGAGAGAAAGCTGCAGCATAACAGACCATAAAGGGCAGGAGGGACGGATCAGGGGAATTACAATGGAACAGACAAGCCAGGAGGGAGGGAGTAGGGGTCTGCACATGTAAACAGAGGGCTGGGGGCAAGGGGGCAGGGCAGGAGCAGCAAGATAGCCATGGAGGTCAGGCAGGATGGGCACTAGAAGCAAGACACACCATGAAGAGCAACAGTGAGACTGTGATGGCATACACACAGACCATGGAGGGAAGGTGGGAGGGGCCATGGCAGCACAGAAGACCATGCATGGCAAGTGGGAGGGTTAGTGGCAGCACAATGGCTATGATGGGCAAGAAGGAGGGTGCAGGGGCATGCACAAAGGACGATGGAGGATAGAAGGGAGGGTCAGGACCTGTGCACAGACAAGAAAGTTCAGGGGAAGGGGCCTCACAACAGACCGCACGGGGCAGGCAGGAGGAGCAGTTGCAGCACAACAGACCAGGGAGGGCAGAAGGGTGTGGCAGTACAATGGACCATGTGGACAGGAGGAAGATGATAGGGGCATGGCATGTGGACAGGCAGGGTGGAGGTGGCAGGGACAGGTTACAGTCATCTGACAATGCTAGGCAGGTGGGAGGGGAGTGGCAGCTCAACAAAACACTCAGAGTAGATAGGAGTGGCAGGTCCATGGAACATGGTGGGCAAAAAGGATGGAGCAGGGGCATGCACAAAGACATCGGAGGGCAGGGGGAAGGAGAATAGGGGCAGCAAGCTAAGCACAGAGTTTAAGCAGGAGGTCAATGATGGGACATAGAATTGGGCAATGGAGGGCAGGAGGAGTGGACTGGTACATCATACTAAATTGAGGGCAGTGGCAGCACATCAGACCATGCATGGCAGGAGGGAGGAGGCTAGTCCATGGATTCACACAACAGAGCATAGGGAGGAGGGGGATGGGGCAGCAAGCTAACTGTTCAGAGAAGGCGGGTATTAGGAACTTTATTGTTTTTAAAACGTGTGTCTGTGCGAACTACTTAAAATATGAACAAGTATGCAGCATAATCTCACTTTTATTCAGGAAGAAGAGGACGTTTGTGACTGTGACTCCGGGCTCACTTGGCAGAAACACCCCCTGACCCTCCACCCCCTATCGCAAAATGTAATGCCCGTGAAAAGGGTAGGTGAACACAGTGTTATATAGAACATAGTCCTGAGAGCACGATTGAAAATGAAAACTAGATATAGTGTATGGTATAAACTATGCACCAAAAAGTGTGATATAAGATGAACCGGGCATGAAATATAATATGCAATACATTGTGTGCAATGACAGATTCATTGGAGAGCGCGAGATAGCACAGGCACTAGCGCGTGCTATGCGATGTGCGCCTTGGAGTGTAATATGCACAGGGCAGTGTTGTGTAACCTAACTAGTCTCTAAAGTTGTAATATAAAATATGTGCTGGGGAGTGTAGCGTTGCATATGCACTGTGACAAAGATATGGATCCCAGATTGTAATATGTATGGCATAGCACTGTGCGTTATAACATAGGCATCGAGGAAGGCACGTTAGATGGGGCAATATAACCCGTGCGAAGACAAGTGTGGCATGACATATTCACGGGGTGGTGTTACAGTGCACATGGGCTAGAGAGTGTCATAGCATATGCACTAGCTAGTGGAATACAACACAGAGGTTTTTTAAATCCTAATTTCTAACTATGCCTACAGAGATTGGACATGTGAAGAAAGAAGAAAAAACGCACAGAAAGGAAAAAAAGAAATGCAGAAAGAAGCAACAAAAGTCCTCGAAGACGAAGAAAAGTGCAGGAAGAAGGATAACGTGCAGAAAGAACAAACAGAAGAGCAGAAAGAAGCCTTGTTGCAAAATCATCCTGTACCCTCAACTTTTTCAGACGGATACTGGTGGTAACTGAGTCTGACTAACCAGTCTTAGAGCCAGTGCTATGTGAAAAGACACTTAGAATACAGCGAAAACACCTACATGCACTATGGAACACTATGCGTTGGGGTCCCCCTATGATTAGCATGACCTCCTCTGTAAGCCCCTAGAATAAAATAGGGCAGGGGGATTAAAACCACCTATTAAAATGCGCCACAGGGCGTGTTTGCACACGTCACCTCAGGCCCCGTCCCCTCCCTTCACCACTGTGTAAACACGCCCTGTGGATGTTTTTAGTTGGGAGATTAAGTTCATTTGAATCCTGAGGGTCCCTAGGGTCCAACTAGCCTACTAGGTACCTCCAGTAAGCGCAACAGAGCTGCGTTGCAGAGAGGTGTAAAAAGTGGCATGGCCTGGACCACCTCTCTGCAACGCAGCGCAGTGGTGCTTACTGGAAGCACCTGGTGGGCTAGTTAGCCCCTGGGGGCCCTCAGGATTGAAGGGGAATTATTTCCCCAACTTAAAACGCGCCATAGGGCGTGTTTGCACACGTTACCTCAGGCCCCGTCCCCTCCCTTCCTCACTGTGTAAACACACCCTGTGGCCGTTTTAAATTGGGAGATTAAGTCCCCTTGAATCCCGAGGGTCCCTAGGGGCAAAATAGCCCACTAGGTACGTCCAGAAAGCGCCATTGCAGAGAGGTGTAAAAAAGGGCACGGCCTGCACCACCTCTCTGCAACGCAGCGCAGTGGCGCTTACTGGAAGCACCTGGTGGGCTAGTTAGCCCCCAGGGGCCCTCAGGATTGAAAGGGAATTATTTCCCCAACTTCAAACGCGCCACAGGGTGTGTTTGCACATGTCACCTCAGGCCCCGTCCCCTCCCTTCACCACTGTGTAAACGCGCCCTGTGGCCGTTCTAAGTTGAGAGATTAAGTCCCCTTGAATCCTAAGGGTCCCTAGGGTCAAACTAGCCCACTGGGTACCTCCAGTAAGCACCACAGAGCTGCGTTGCAGAGAGGTGTAAAAAGGGGCATGGCTTCAGATCACCTGTCTGCAACGGAGCTCCCTGACGCATACTGGAGATACCTGTTAGGCTAGTTGGCCCTCAGGGACCCTCGGTATTGAAGGGGAATTTCACCAACTTACAGCTTGCCAGGGGGCGCATTTGCAAAGTGCTGCAAGGAGGGGGGGGTGGCCACCGGCACAATGCCGTTCTTTTTTTAAAAAAAAATTTGTATGAAGGGGGACTGTGTGGCCCCCCTTCTTTTTCTAATTTATTGGCCCTGGTGACCCCATCCCCCCGGGACTGCCCCCTAATTTTTTTTTAGAAAAAAAACATTTGGAAGGGGGCCACGTGGCCCCCCTCCCGAGGCCTTAATCGGCCCCGGGGACCCCAATCCCCGGGGCCGGCCTTGTTTTTTTATTATTTTTTTTAAAGTATATTTATAGAAACACCTAGGACATGCTGGACAAACCGTACGTACCTATCACCTCTGACATGTCTGACGCCCTACCATGCCTAATCCAGGCGCCGGTGGGTACTCTCCAAGTAGACACCCTTGTTGTTTATTTATACAAACATGGGTAGCTATTGATGGGCACATTTAATACACACGCACACCAAGTCATTCAAAGGTGATTCGACAAAAATTCGACCAAAACTATCCAAGAAACCCCCCTCACGCTTAATAAAACACAAATCCACTGCCGGATGTGTAATACTTTTTATTTTACTCTCTGGAAAGGAGACAAACCTCACTTGAGAGTCACAGCGCGCTCCTGGCTGAGCCCAATGCTGTGTTACACCCACCAGTGCCCGCCGAGTGCCACACAGCTCTGTGTTGTATTCCACCAGCTAGTGCGTATGCTATGACACTCTCTAGCCCATGTGCACTGTAACACCACCCTGTGAATATGTCATGCCACACTTGCCTTCGCACGGGTTATATTGCACCATCCAGCGTGCCTTCCTCGATGCCTATATTATAACGCACAGCGCTATGCCATACATATTACAATCTGGGATCCATATCTTTGTCACAGTGCATATGCAATGTTACACTCCCCAGCACATATTTTATATTACAACTTTAGAGACTAGTTAGGTTACACAACACTGCCCTGTGCATATTACACTCCAAGGTGCATATCGCATAGCATGCTCTATTGCCTGTGCTATATCGCGCTCTCCAATAAATCTGTTATTGCGCACAATGTATTTCATATTATATTTCACGCCCGGTTCATCTTATATCACACTTTTTGATGCATAGTTTATACCATACACTATATCTAGTTTTCATTTTCACTCGTGCTCTCAGGACTATAATCTATATAACACTGCGTTCACCTACCCTTTTCATGGGCATTACATTTTGCGATGGGGGTGGAGGGTCAGGGGGTGTTTCTGCCAAGTGAGCCCGGAGTCACAGTCACAAACGTCCTCTTCTCTCTGAATAAAAGTGAGATTATGCTGCAAACTTGTTCATACATACCCTGCCAACTTATGGCGAACAAAGCAAAAACCAAAGGAAATGATGGACGGAGTGTTGAACATTGCAAGCACTCGCCCCCAGTCAACTGATCTGGGTTTAATCCATCACCGTTCTTTAGCCCTCTCTGCCACCCCAGTTCGCAAGCCTGGCTGAAGACGGCTGAAATGCCAGAAACCGGTCCTAGGAAGCTTGTTTCCGGTCCGGGGAAGACATGGCTTGGCAGTTCGGGCTGGACTGTTCCCATGAGGCACAGGGTCAGACTGATTTGCATATGGCCATGTCTGAACTGGGGTGGCAGAGTGGACTAAAGAACTGTGATGGATTAAACCCAGATCAGTTGACTGGGGGTGAGAGCTTGCAATGTTCAACACTCCGTCCATCATTTCCTTTGGTTTTTGGTCAGGTTGCAAGTGCCATGACCCCATGAGAGGAATACAGGAGTGTTTGAAAAAACCTTTAAGAGTATAATCTGTCAAAAAAATTAAAATTTCACTCGCAATGTTCACAAATTCACCATGACTGTCAGTGCCACCCCAGTGTAACGTAGCGACGAATTTGCGAATATACATCATGACTAATTCATGAATATCAGTTCAAATAAATAAATAAATATGTTTATACACCAACCCTCAGTTTCACTTAGGCACTCACACAGCCACCCACTCAGAGACGGATGCATCCACCGCCAGACCCATGCAGAGACTCATGAATCCACTCACAGACCCACTCAGAGACTCATGTACCTACTCACAGACCCAGTCAGACACTCATGCATCCACTCATAGACCCCATTAGACTCATGCATCCACTCACAGACTCACTCACAGACCCACTCAGAGACCCATGTACTCACTCACAGACCCAGTCAGACACTCATGCACCCACTCACAGATCCTGTCAGAGACTCAATCACCCCCTCACAGACTCACCCACAGACCCACTCAGAGATTTACTCAGCCATCCACAGACCCACTCAGAGACTGATGCATCCATTCACAGTCCACTCAGACACTTTTGTACTCACTCAGAGACCCACTCATATTCTCATGCACTCACTCAGAGACCCATGCAGACAATGATGCAGTCACTCACAGACCCATTGATATTCTGATGCAATCACTCACAAACCACTCAGACACTCATACACCTACTCAGAGACTCATTGCGAATCTCATGTGTCCACTCACAGATCCTGTCAGAGACTGAGACACCTGCTCACAGATCCACTCAGACACTGACGCACCCACTCACATGCCCACTAAGAGACTTATGCACCTATTGACACACCCACTCAGAGATGGACATGTTTACTGACAGACCCACTCAGACACTCATGCACCCACTTCCAGATGACTCACAGACCCACTTAGAGATTCACATATCCAGTCACAGACCTACTCAGAAACTGATGCATCTACTCCCAGGTCTACTCAGACACTCATTCACTCACTCAGAGTCCCACTCATATTCTCATGCAGTCACTCACAGAACCATTGATATTCTGATGTAGTCACCCACAGACCCACTCAGACAAGAATACACCCACTCAGTGACCCACTGAGAGACTCATGCGTCCACTCACAGATCCTATCAGAGACTAAGACACCCACTCACAGACCCACTCAGACACCGATGCACCCACTCACAGGCCCACTCAGAGACTCATGCACCCAGTCACACACCAAATCAGATATGGATTCGCCCACCGACAGACCCACTCAGACACTGATACACTCACTCACAGACTGTTGGAGCCGGCCTCGTGGCGTGGTCCTGTTCCCCCTCGCTAAGCCGCACGAGGTCCCATGCACCTCGGGGCTCCTCCATTTTGGATTGTACGTGACTCGACGTAACCACCTACGTGACCCCGCTCCACCCGGCCTCGGTCCCAGCGAGGCCCGACATCGAGGCGCCAACCCCTGGCCCGGGGGATACCACGTGAGCCCTTCCCACTCCCGGCGGAGGGCAGTATCGATGGGACCCCCAACCGTCCTTCCACACCTAGGTGCGATCGCCCCACAGCTCTCTGGGGCCTGGCGCCTCTCCTGCTGGGCGTCTGGCCGCGCCCTACCCGGCCTCTCCGCCCTCCTGGGCGCAAGGGTCCGGACATCAAAGGGCTCCAGACCTATATCTGGAGCAACCGGGAACAAGACGACATTTGTATCCCGGAGTCAAGAGCCCTGCTGATCGGATCGCGGCTGACCCTACGGAGAAAGACTCTTCCTGAAACTACACTCTGAGCCCTGCTGACGACGTCGCGGCTCCATCGTGCTTAAAGACCTTCACAAACCTTTGGGGCCCTGCTGACGCTGTCGCGGCCCGACCTTGTTGAAACGTACCATCAGAGCCCAGCTGACCTCGTCGCGGCTCGACCGAAGCGGACCTACCACCGGAGCCCTGCTGACTGTGTCGCGGCTCGACCCAAGCGGAACTACCACCCGAGCCCTGCTGACGCCGTCGCGGCTCTCCACGTCCGAGTCGCTCTGAGACCAGCACTCAAGGTCTGGCGCAGAGCCTTCCCGTACCTGGCTGGTACTAAGACTGTCCCGCTACCCTATCCCTCCAAGGACATTGAGACTCTTACTGGATCACTCGATCCCACTGTAAATATTGAATGTGCTACTATCGATAAAGAACCAAGAAAAGCAACTGATACGGAGTCCTGTGTGGTGGTGTTACTGGGCCTAAGTACGATCATAGGAGAAGGACCTCCCCTAGGGGGCTTCTCAGCGGCGCTCGGCTATAACTTTGCGGTAGGAAGGTACCCCGGAGTAGTCCCCCCTACTCCCCGGTGGTCCTCCCTCCAACATTTGGTGGCAGCGGTGGGATCCGAGCCAGACGCAATCGTACAGGCAAGTAACGCACCCACTACCTAACCAGACGGAAAAAGAAAAAGGGAACCATGGACGGCCAAGAAGCAACCGTGGCCGCAACCTTCCAGCTGGAAAAGCTGGAAGAATACACCCACAAAGAACTAAAACAATTCTGCAAGGACAAAGGGATCCCAACCACAGGATTGGGCACCAAGGAAGAAATGCAGAAAGCCCTGAAAGCCTGGGCAGAAGCCGAGGCCACTCCACCCCGAACCGGAGGGACCTCGGCCCGGGACGGAAACCTGCCACCGACCATAACCCCGACAGATGGGGGGCGAAGCAGCCCGGAAGCCAGCCTGTCCCACGAAGAAATGCGAGAACGGGAGAGGGTCCGGACACACGAAATGGACCTCGCACGACTCCGGCTGGACGGTGAGCTCCTATTGGCGGAGAAGAAAATAGCCTTGGAGCAACTACGGCTGCAAGAGGAAATCGAAGAAAAGAAACGGCATCGGGAACTAGAAGAGAGGCAGCTAACCCTCGAGCACGAGAGGAGCCTCAAGGAACTCGAACTGAAATCCAAAACGGGGGAGACCAGCACCCCCGGGGCCCGGGACGCGCTGCCACTGACCGAGCCAAAAGTTCATATCCTCAAGGATGTCGTCAAGGAATACTACAAGAACGACGACATCCAGCAGTGGTTCCGAGCCTACGAGGTACCCATGACCTCCCATCGGGTACCCCAGAAGGATTGGGGTGCCGGCCTATGGGGGAGGTTCCTCAGCGAGGGCCGTGACACCCTGCTGCAACTCCCCGATGCGGTGATGACCTCATACGACCACATGAAAGAAGCCCTACTCACCCGCTACGGACTATCAGCCGAGATGTACCGGCAGCGCTTCCGGGACTGCAAGAAGCTCCCCGGTACCACATGGGTCGAATACGTGGATTTCTTCAGCCGGGCCTTTGAAGGGTGGATAAAAGGGAGCAAGGTCACCTCGTACAATGAACTGTTCGACCTCATTGTCTGGGAGCACCTCGCCAACAACTGCTTTGTTGAACTAAGGCAACACCTCCTGGACAGTAAGCTGACCGAGCGCCGGAAGCTCGCCGCCGAAGCCGACCGATGGGTCAACACCCGGGTCCCCCGAAACCCCATGGGGGACTACCAACGGAGTACCACGGGACCTCCTCGCCAGCGGGGCGGAGGAGGGGGGTCCCACCGCAGTTGAGAATTCCCGGCCGGGCCGCCCAGAAGCCCGCCACGAGGCCAAGCCGCCAACCACACGCCCCCGACCCTGGGCCGAAGGGGGACCCCCATCGCCCGGCCTGGACCCCGACCAACAGTGACCTGCTTCGGCTGCCAGCAGACCGGCCACTATGCGAGCGACCCGGCCTGCCCCGTGAACCGACGGAACGGGACTGCTGGGCCCCCTCCCCGACAAATAGCCGCCGCAGCCCTGTGGGAAGGAGAGGACGAGGAGGAAAACCGCGACGACGGGTCCCCCGAGTGGGAACCAGCTGCCATGTCGCTCGTATGCCTGGGCTCCCGAGAAATGGTGCCCCGACCTGCCATCCCAAGCAACACCCAGAAGTACCAGCAGTGGGTCACCATCAATGGACGACGGGCCGAAGCCCTCCGGGACACTGGGGCCAGTGTGACCGCGGTCCGCTGCCACCTAGTGACCCCCGAACAAATCCTGCCACATGTTCTATGCCCTGTCCGGACCGCAGACAACACCGAAAGCATGTGCCGGATGGCCAGGATCCCCTTCGAGTGGGGAGGAGTGTCCGGCACCCTAAAAGTGACTGTCCGCGACGACGCCCCAGTGGACTGCCTCCTGGGGAATGACCTAGAGAGCTCCCCCTGGGCCCAGGTGGAGCGCCGAGAGCATCTGGGAATGCTAGGGCTGCCCGAGTGGGCCTGCGCCACCACCCGGTCCATGACCGCCCAACCAGCCGCTGCCGCGGCCCCTGGCAAGCCTACGGGCCCCGAACTACCACCCTCTTCCGGCACGGAGGAACCTGACGATGAGGCCGGGCCATCCGAACTTTCTCCCGACGAGGCCGCCTCCCTCAGCGAGATCCCTGAGCTGGCCCAGTGGCGCCACGACGGGGGCCCCACCCGCGAACAATTCCAGCAAGAGCAGAAGGCCTGCCCGTCCCTCGAGGGGTCCCGACAGCAAGCGGCTGCCCAGGCCTCGGGGGACCCCACGGGAACCCACTGGGTCTATTGGGACAATGACTTATTGTATAGCGAGCAGAAAGTCGCCAAACTGGGAGCCGGCCGGGTGTTGGTGGTTCCCCTCCGATTCCGAGAGTTCCTCCTGAACCTGGCGCATGACGTGCCCCTCGCCGGACACCTCGGGAGGGACAAAACTTACAGCCACCTAGTGACCCATTTCAATTGGCCCCGAATGCGGAGAGACGTGGACCATCACTGCCGGTCCTGCCCGACCTGCCAGGCTAGCGGAAAGACTGGGGGTCGAGTTAAGGCCCCCCCTCCAACCATTTCCAGCCGTCCACACCCCGTTCGAACGAGTGGGGATCGACATTGTGGCGCCCCTCGACCCCCGAACTGCCCTGGGACACCGCTTCATCCTGGTACTGGTCGACCACGCCACCCGATACCCCGAGGCCATCCCACTCCGCACTGTGACAGCTCCAGTGGTGGGCCGGGCCCTGATGGGCATCTTCTCCCGGGTGGGGTTCCCCCGAGAAGTGGTGAGCGACAGGGGTACGAACTTTATTTCAAAGTACATGCGATCCCTCTGGCAACAATGTGGGGTCACCTACAAATTCACCACCCCTTACCACCCCCAGGGGAACGGACTGGTCGAGCGGTTCAACAGAACCCTGAAGGGGATGATCAAGGGCCTGGAAGAGCCCCTGAGGAGGAGGTGGGATGTCCTGCTGCCCTGCCTCCTGTTCGCCTATCGAGAGGTACCACAGAAATCCCTGGGCTTCAGCCCCTTCGAACTATTGTATGGGCACCCCGTCCGAGGGCCCCTCAGCCTGGTCAAGGAGGGCTGGGAGGCGAACGTCCAAGATGCCCCCCCGACGTCTACCGGTACCTCCTGACCCTGCGGAACCAGACTCGGAAGTTCCGGGCCCTGGCAGAAGCCAACCTTGAAGCCAGCCAAGAAGACATGAAGCGCTGGTATGACGAAAATGCCTCGACCATCGAGTTCGAGCCGGGCCAGCAAGTCTGGGTCATGTCACCCGTGGACCCCTGCGCCCTGCAGGACAAGTGGACCGGGCCCTTCAAGGTGGTTGAGAGGAAGAGCCCCGTCACCTACCTGGTCGACATGGAGTCCCCGAGGAACCCCCTCCGGGTCCTACACGCCAACCGGCTCAAGCCCCACTTTGCCCGAACTGAACTAAGCCTGCTGCTGGCTACTGACGATGGGGGCGAAAGCGACTCCGATCCCCTACCAGACCTCCTGGGGTCCTCAGGCCAAGACGGCTCCTTGGAGGGCGTCCACCTCTCCGCCACCCTGACCCCAGAACAGCGCCATGACTGCTGGAAGCTGCTGCAACCCTTCGCTGCCCTCTTCTCTCTCACACCCAGGGTGGCCCCCTGGTGCGTCCACGAAGTGGATACCGGGGACAGCCCCCCTGTGCGACACCGCGCCTACAGAGTACCTGACCGAGTCCAAGCCTGCATACAGACCGAGGTCAACAAGATGCTCGCCCTCAGAGTAATCGAGCCCTCAGACAGCCCGTGGGCCAGCCCGGTGGTCTTGGTGCCGAAGGCCGCCGCCCCCGGCACTTCCCCGGAACTCAGATTTCGTGTGGACTACCGGGGCCTGAACGCAGTCACCAAGACCGATGCCCACCCCCTGCCGCGGGCAGACGAGCTGATCGATCGCTTAGGGGCCGCCCGCTACCTAAGCACCTTTGATCTCACCGCTGGGTACTGGCAGATCAAGCTCACTCCTGGCGCCCAGGAACGATCCGCCATATCCACCCCCGATGGGCATTACCACTTTCGGGTGATGCCCTTCGGTATGAAGAACGCCCCAGCGACCTTTCAGAGGCTGGTGAACAGGGTCCTGGCCGGGCTAGAAGCCTTCAGCGCGGCCTACCTCGACGACATTGCAGTCTTCAGCGACCATTGGGCCGCGCACCTAGGACACCTCGGAGAAGTCCTGGCCGCTCTCCAAAGGGCCGGGCTCACAATTAAGGCCAGCAAGTGCCAGATCGGTCAAGGATCTGTGACCTATCTGGGCCACCAGGTGGGGAGTGGCCAGGTGGCGCCCCTCCAGTTAAAGGTCGGTGCCATCCAGGCGTGGGAGCCCCCCGCAACCCAAACCGCTGTCCGGGCCTTCTTAGGCCTCACAGGCTACTACCGGCGATTTATTAAGGACTATGGCAGCATTGTGGGCCCCCTTATGGAGCTCACTTCCAAGAAACAGCCCAAGGCGGTGCACTGGACGCCCCGCTGTCAGACCGCCTTTGAAGCCCTCAAGGCGGCCATGTGTGCTGCCCCTGTGCTACAGGCCCCTGACTACAGCAAGGAATTTGTGGTCCAGACCGATGCCTCGGAGTACGGGGTCGGGGTGGTCCTCTCCCAGATGGACGCCGAGGGCCTCGACCGACCTGTGGCCTTTATCAGCCGCCGACTACTGCCACGAGAACAGAGGTGGAGCACCATCGAGCGGGAGGCCTTCGCGGTGGTATGGGCCCTCAAGAAGCTCCGGCCCTACCTTTTCGGCACCCACTTCAGGGTCCAGACTGACCACCGGCCCTTGCGGTGGCTCATGCAAATGCGGGGCGAGAACCCCAAGTTGTTGCGATGGTCCATCTCGCTGCAAGGGATGGACTTCACCGTGGAACACCGGCCCACAACGACCACGCCAATGCTGACGGCCTGTCCCGATTCTTCCGCCTCGGCGAGGAGAACCCCCAAGGAGATGGGTGACTCTCCCTGCCTTCAGCTGGGGGGGACGCGTGTTGGAGCTGGCCTCGTGGCGTGGTCCTGTTCCCCCTCGCTAAGCCGCACGAGGTCCCATGCACCTCGGGGCTCCTCCATTTTGGATTGTACGTGACTCGACGTAACCACCTACGTGACCCCGCTCCACCCGGCCTCGGTCCCAGCGCCAACCCCTGGCCCGGGGGATACCACGTGAGCCCTTCCCACTCCCGGCGGAGGGCAGTATCGATGGGACCCCCAACCATCCTTCCACACCTAGGTGCGATCGCCCCACAGCTCTCTGGGGCCTGGCGCCTCTCCTGCTGGGCGTCTGGCCGCGCCCTACCCGGCCTCTCCGCCCTCCTGGGCGCAAGGGTCCGGACATCAAAGGGCTCCAGACCTATATCTTGGGCGACCCAGCAACAAGACGACATTTGTATCCCGGAGTCAAGAGCCCTGCTGATCGGATCGCGGCTGACCCTACGGAGAAAGACTCTTCCTGAAACTACACTCTGAGCCCTGCTGACGACGTCGCGGCTCCATCGTGCTTAAAGACCTTCACGAACCTTTGGGGCCCTGCTGACGCTGTCGCGGCCCGACCTTGTTGAAACGTACCATCAGAGCCCAGCTGACCTCGTCGCGGCTCGTCCGAAGCGGACCTACCACCGGAGCCCTGCTGACTGTGTCGCGGCTCGACCCAAGCGGAACTACCACCCGAGCCCTGCTGACGCCGTCGCGGCTCTCCACGTCCGAGTCGCTCTGAGACCAGCACTCAAGGTCTGGCGCAGAGCCTTCCCGTACCTGGCTGGTACTAAGACTATCCCGCTACCCTATCCCTCCAAGGACATTGAGACTCTTACTGGATCACTCGATCCCACTGTGAATATTGAATGTGCTACTATCGATAAAGAACCAAGAAAAGCAACTGATACGGAGTCCTGTGTGGTGGTGTTACTGGGCCTAAGTACGATCATAGGAGAAGGACCTCCCCTAGGGGGCTTCTCAGCGGCGCTCGGCTATAACTTTGCAGTAGGAAGGTACCCCGGAGTAGTCCCCCCGACTCCCCGGTGGTCCTCCCTCCAACACAGACCCACTCAGACACTGATGCACCCACTCACAGACCCAGTTAGACACTCATTTACCCACTCACAGACCCTCTCAGAGATTCACACACCCAGTCACAGACCTACTCACAGACTTATACGATTTCCTCATAGATTCACTCAGACACTCATGCAGTCTCTCAGAGCCCCACTCTATTCTCATGCACTCACTTAGAGATCCATACAGAAGGTCACACAGTCACTCACAGACCTATTAATATTCTGACACAGTCACTCACAGATCCATTTAGACACTCATACACCCACTCAGAGACCAACTGAGAGTCACAGGGCAACTCAGAGACACAAGCACCCAGTCACACATCTACTCAGAGATGGATGTCCCACTGACAGAGCCACTCAGAGACTTATGCACCCACTCACAGACCCATTGAGACATGCACTCACTCATACACCCACAGAGACACTCATGCACTCACTCACACACTCACTCTCAAAGGTTACAGGTTACAGTTAGGAAATAAAATTAAAAAAACGTAGAAAGTCACTTAAAAAAACAAAGGTTACAGGGACGTTATTGTTAGGACACATACACAATGGGAGCAAAGGGGGACTAAGATGTCAGACTGCCCCCCACTCAATCAATTGTAAACACTGCCAGATCCGACCTCTGTCGAACAGAGAACCGTATATTTTTGGAACCCACAGGGAGTTTTCACTGAAACTTTAACTACCCCCACAGGTCCAGCTTATTGCCCGTGACCTGCTGGTCCTTACTGTTCTATTTAAGAAAAACGTCAATAACCACATCACATACACACAATGAAGTGGTTTCAAACCTTCACATAAATATGTGCAATAAGAAAGAAGACGAAAGTGTGAAAAAAGGAGAAAGAAGATAAAAGTGTGAGAAAAGGCCAGAAAGCACCTCACGTACCAAACCCAAGGAGCTGCTGGATGGTACTCGCCAGTATGCCCACGTTATCATCATTGGTTGTTTTCATGGCCAAAAAGAAAAACGGGGGTGTGTGCTTAGACTTCCTCAGAGGTGAGAAATCCAACAAGAAATTAATCAAGAAAATGTGACAAACGACCCTGAGATGTATGACTCACTCAGTGCCCACTGGTCCCCAACCGTGAAAAGAGAAACATTATCATCACAATTAAAATGGGGTACCACTCACATGCAAAACATACTTTATTGAGTGCCGTTAGTGTCCTCAAGTTAAAAGAAAGGCATGTATAAGGCCACTTTCACCCACGAAAGGTCAACATGTTTTGTTGCCAAACTTTTTAGGCAACTTTGTCAAGGATGTCGGGGAAGGCAGTCTTCACCTCGTTCCTTTATCACACCAAATCTGTGGTTCTTGACAAGATTAAAAAGAGAGAAGAAAGTTATTGTTAGGAAACAGCATTTAAAAAAACATAGAAATTCACTGAAAAACAGAAAAAGTTACAGGGATTTTATAGTTAACAAATACATTTAATTAACTTTAGAAATTCACTGAAAAAACAAAGGTTACAAGGATGTTATAGTTAGGCTAATATTTCACTTGTACAAAACCATAGAAACTTAGCAGTTATAGTTACATGCACTAACTATTACGACCCCACATTGCATTGCTTATGATCTCACATATTATATCACTGATGACATGGTCAGTGACATACACTGATGACATCATTAAGTGAGTGTAAGTGTTTTGTTAACATTTCTGAGATTTAAAGATATATACTAAGCTACAGCATAAGTTAAATTACTATTTGTTCAGCGCTAGTAATTAGTCATACTATTTCTAACATATCTAATCTGAGTGGCTGTGTGACTGGCTGTATCAGTATGTGAGTGGATGTCTGAGTAGCTGTATGGGAGTGGGTGTGTGAGTGGCTGCATGGATGTGTTAGTAAGTATGTGAGTAGCTGTATGGGTAGGTGAGTAGCTGTTTGAGTGTGCGTATAGGTGAGTGGGTGTGAGTGGTTGTATGGATGTGTGAATGGGTATGTAATTGGTTCTGTGGGTGTATATATATATTACCTACTATATTACCTACTATATTATCACCAGAAGGTAGTTAGAGTTAAGACCTAATTTTCATAGAAAAAATTGTTTTTCATTTGCCAATAACTTTGGCTTTATATGACCAATCCTCGCAAAATTTTCAAAACTAGTTTGACTCTCACTTCAGCTGCTGTCTTGGAAAATTCAGAGTGATTCGTCAAACTGGGACCGAGAAAAAGGGGGTCCCAAAACACATTTTCCCCATGTTAATTTCCATAGGAAACTTTAGACATGGCTATAGCCCGGACTGCTGAACAGAATTGCACCAAATTTGGCAGGAAGGTAGTTGTTGGTCCAGAAAGTGCACCTTTTGTTAAATGGTGTAAATCCATTCAGTAGTTCCAGAGTTATTTTAAGGTTTTTCAGATATACAACTGGAGGATCCGCTACCCCACCCAGATCGCATGCTGAGATCAGATTGGCTGCCAATATGTCACACCAGGAAGTATTGGCAGCCATCTTGTGACTTGGTTGAATTGAGTCACAGGAATAAGCTAAAAAAAAGAAAAGGGGGCATGGTAGAAACACCCTTACCCCTAGGCTTCTTGGGGGGATCCCACAGGACCCATAGGGCCAAAAAAGCACCTTTCAAAGTCGTGCTGCATCTATGAACCCCACTGAAAATCAAAACAAAATGAAGTGAGTGTTCACTTGTTTCATTTAGGCCCCTGGGTGTGCCAGGTCCCAGGGGCATTATAAAATAGGAGAGGGGCACACAGCCCACCTCCTGAGGGTTGTTGATGCCCTAGGGACCACCGACTCCCCGGGGGCTTCTTTTACAAAAAAATTAGGGGGAGGTTTGTATGCCCCCCACGCTGCCCCCAGGGACCACCATCTCCCTAGGGCTTATTTCTTTAATAATGGAGGGGTCACTTAGACCTCTCCAGCCCTAGGGACCGCCACCTCCCAGGGGGTTTAACATGAAAGAATGTGGGGGGTCGTGTGGACCTCCCGCAGGCCCGGGGACCACCACTTACCTGAGGCTTTAAAAAGAAAGAATGCGGGGCGCAGTTCCCCCTGCAGACTTGGGGACCGCCACCTCCCCAGGGCTTAGGTCAAATTAAATGCCGGAGGGGCTGTATGCCCCCCCTCCACAGCCCGGGCACCACCCCCTCCCTGTAGCAAATTACAAGAAAGGAGGGATATCACACAGTCCCCCTCCTGGAATTATAGATAGGCCTAGGGACCACCACCCATTTTGCTCTTGCTTGCTCGAAGTGGAGCACAATTGCTTTGACAGAGAGAGAGCTGCATGTTAGCAGCTCCCATGTTTCAAAGCAATGCCGGCTCCCGCCGGAGGCTGCGCAGCTCCCCTCTTTCATTCAGAAAAAGCATGTCCCTGGTGATTGGGGCCCCTGGGGCCATAATGGGCCCCCCCTGCCCAAATAATAAAATAATATTCAAAAAAGTGACCGACAAGTCACCGGAGGCCTCACCTCCATTTACCACCACTCTACAAATGCACCTCCTGGCGCACTTCTGGTTGGGGGATGAAGTCCAATTGGATGCTGATTGGATTGGATGCTGCAGTAAGTCCCACAGAGCTCGATTGCTTAGAGGATGCCGGAGGCCATGCTCCTTTTTCCAAAACTCTGCAAACACACCTCCTGGTGCACTGTGGTTGGGGGTGACATCCCCCTGGCTCTAGAGTGTCCTTAGGGACAACAAGCCCTCCTGTTACCTCCAGTAAGCCTTACACAGCAGAATTGCTGAGAGGTCTTTGGAGGCCACGTCCCCTTTCTCCACCACTCTGCAAATGCACCTTCTGGCTCATTGCTGGTTGGGGGATTGGGTCCTTTTGGATGCTGAGGGTTTGTGGGGCCCCAGAAGCCCACCTGTTATCTCCAGTAAGCCCGACACAGCAGGATTGCTGAGAGCTGGTTCGAGGACTAGCCTCCTTTTTCCACTACTCTGTAAACATGACTACCAGTTAAAAAACCATAAAAATTCACTTAAAAAAACAAAGAGTCCAGAGACATTATAGTTAAGAAAAATAATTTGAAAAATCATAGAAATTCACTGACAAAAACAAAGGTTCCAGGTACGTTTTAGTTAGGAAATAGAATTTGAAAAACCTTAGAAATTCCCTGAAAAATTCAAAGGTTACCTGGAATTTATAGCTAGGCTCAGATTTCACTCGTACAATACCAGTGAAATTCAGCAGTTATAGTCACCTGAACCAACTATAATTTACTCCCCCGCAATGCACTGCTTATGACCTCTCATATTACATCACTCATGACATGGTCAGTAACATCACTGATGACATCTCAAATGACATCACTGATGACATCAAGTGACTGTAAATGTTTTTAAACTCACATACAGCCCCTCACACAGCCACACACAGCCATGTATACACCCATACAGCCACTCACACACCACTCAGAGACCCACACAGCCACTTTGACACCCACTCATATACCCATCCATCACACACTCACACACTCTCACCCCTCTACACAACCAATCACAAACCAACTGACATATCTATACACCCACTCACACACCCATATGCTCACTGAAACACCCATACAGTCACTCACACACCAACTCACAGACCCATAAAACCACTCAGAGACCCACACAGCAACTCACACAGCTACTCATACACCCACTCACACACATACACACCCACTTACTCACCCACACAGCCATTCACACACCCACTCAAAGAACCACAAAGTCACTCACACATACACTTACGCACCCACACATCCACTCGCATATCAATACACACACTCACACCCCCACACAGCCTCACAGTTACACAGCGCTACTCACACACACAGGTAGTAATACAGCTATGTAAATTGTAAAAGGATATGTTTCTATTAAACATGTTGGTATTTGTATTGAATGTGTGTTTTTGGTTATGAACAGATCCACGGGTCTGTTGCAGAACCACCCACAACATATTCGGCAGACCGCTTATTTGTACGAGGATCAACAGCAAATCTGAGTGATAAATTTGAAAAAAGGATTTGAAAACAAAAATAACCAGTGTTTGGTAAAAGGGTTCACTCTGAAAATACCCTTTCTGTTTATTGTGTGTAGATGATAACTACACATGGAACAGGATGCAGTCTTTTAAGTTGTTGAGGAACATCCTGTTTCCTGTGTCTGTAAAATGGAATCCATCTCTTCAAGTATTCCATCAATGTTGAAGTTGTTATGATATATAGATTTCATGTTGTGGTCTCTGAGAAATGCAGAAACAGTATTATTGACATGTTTCCTGTTTTTTTCTGTCTGCTTACAAAATTGGATTGACCACTGCCAATTCTGTCTTTGGCAAATGTTTGAGAACAACAATGCAGTATGTGGGAAAAGTACCATTAATTTATCAAAGGTATCCTTCATTAGGATTTCCGGTCCTACCCCAGTAATTGTACCGAGGTCATTGCCACCACAGTACACAAACATGAGGTTTGTATGTTAAAAATCGGCAATGCTTTCAACCAAAGGCAGTAATTGATGCCACTTTAACCCTCTCTGGCCAACCCAAGTAATGTGTAGATTAGCTAAAACTAGGTCCCTGTAAATGCCACTCATTCTATCACTCTCTTTGGCTCAAAACACAAAACTATGGCCGAAAACCAGACATTGACCATTTTGGAAACAAGCAGGAGTAGCACATAGGAAAAGGCTGCAGCAGAATGAGGCAGTTTTGTAGATGAAAGGCGGCTACAATGGAGGACAGCAAGTAAAGTATAAAAGAACATATTTGATTTAATAGTGGAAATGTGGAGGGTACTAAAATTAGATAGCGACTTTAAGTAAAAAAGTAACTTTCTCTGTGATTGGTTTTGGTAAAATAAAATAAAAATATGTTGTTTGGGATATGCTAGGAATTGCTACTAGTCAACCATACCTGCTACACTTAATGTGAAGCTAGTTCACTGTTTAGAGAAAGTAGTGTGAACCTTTGCCCTAGTGGTAGGCTGAGATTATTGGAAATATGGTTACTATGGAAAATTAGTTAAAAGAGTGTTGGGGAAGGGGAACAAAAGTAAGGGTGGGCGGAATTTACGAAATTGCCTTTCGCAAAATTTCACAAAACTGCAAAAAATCTCCGCGAACATACAAAATTTCACGTGCTTGCGGAGATTTTGGGCTGACTAATGCGTTACTGAATTTGAGCTTCAACTCGGGCACCTGCTTTATTTATATCTGTAAGTGCTTCCTGTTGAGGTTTAATTTTGTGACAGGAGCATCGTGCCAGAATGAATCCTTCCCTGCATGTTTATCCAAGAAGATGCCACTGTTTTGTGCAATACCTCTACTCAACTGGAGTACTTTCTAATGGCTAATCAGTAAGTGCTACCTCGTTGGGTAAATGCATAGTCCTTTTCCTACACTACAGCTGCGTAAAGGGCCAGAAGAGTTGTCTCCAGTGACCATGTGTGCCTGTAACTTTGCCACCGCGCCGATGGGCGCCGGGGTCTCTTGAGTGAGCTGTCCATCATAGTGAGGAAAGGGCGGGAAGACGTTGCACACTGCTAGTGTGTGTGGGGCCAAACGGGCAGGGCTTCTAGGCCAGTTCACATGCCTCTTGTTTATAAAGGATCAGAGCAGGGTCTCTGAGGCAGACAAGGAGAAGGAACCGCCTTGTCACCGGAAGTACACGATGATTGCGCTTGAGTAAATCAAGGATGCAAAGACCACCGGCAAGGATTACAGCTAACATTTCAGAGTGGAAATAGGGAGAACTGACATCTGCTTAACCACGCTCACGAATTCGACACGAGGATTGCGCTCGAGAAAGTGAAGGATGCAAACACCACCGTCAAGGATTACAGCTAACATTTCAGAGTGGAAATGGGGAGAACTGACATCTGCTTAGCCACCACCACGCTCACAAATTTTTGGGCAGATTAATGCGTTCCAGAATTTGAGCTTCAACTCAGGCCCCTGCTTTATTTATATCTTTAAGTGCTTCCTGTTGAGGTTTAATGACAGGAGCATCGTGCCAGAATGAATCCTGCCCTGCATATTTCCGTTCCGCCGCGGATCGCGGAAGTTTTGACATTTTCGCGTTCCGCGCGGAATGCGAAAATGCCGAAATTTTACAAGTAACGGAATTTGTCGCCCACCCTTAAACAAAAAAACTGTAGTGCGAAACTGAAAAGCAGACTAGTGTACAAAAATTGCTTCATAGGAAGTGTATCTCTTGTAATTGACAATATTTTACAAAATACAATGTAGATGAAAAGCATTAACAGCAGATTGTGGAATGCTTTTAAGGGCTTCCATTTGGGGGCCAGCGCTGTGAACCGTGGCAGATACACGAAAAACCTACCAAATGGAGCTTCTTTATGGGAAACATGGAAAGGGTTAAAAATAGTGACCATTTAAAAGTAGTATAGCCAAAATAAAAGATGAAAGGAAGTCTGTGATTTGCTAAGTACAGGAGTATGAGTGAGAGAACAGTGGGTAGTGTAGCAATTATAGGTACTTTTCTGCTGAGAGTGGAAAAGGATTGCCATATATCTGACTTTTTATTTTTGGAGAGCTTTATATAGTGTGAACTAGACCCCAAAGTATCAGTGTGCTTTACATGAGAACCAGATGAGCTACAGACAGACACATACATTTTTATTAGGCACAGGAAGATTAAGTGATTTGCCCAGAATCACAGGATGTTGAGCGTCTCTGCTGAGACTCTAACCCGGTTCCTCAGCTCCGAGGTCGACCGCTCTCGTCTTTAGGCCACATCTTCTCCGCCTTGAGATTTGCAGAGGAAAACAGATGCTAACAAATATAAAATATAAGTTGGACAACAGAAAATATATTTTACAGGTATGGTAATTAGTTTGAACTATAAAAAAAGTATATTTAAAAAACTGTGAGTGTATATAAGCTGAAAGAAAATGTATAGCTTCTAGACCAGGTCTCGGGGTCTCCAACTGGTCGATCACGAGCTACTGGTAGCTCAGAGACACCCTGTGAGCAGCTTGCAACCCGGTATCTCCTTTCACCATTGTGTAGCCAGCCTTTATTATTTTGTATTTGAGGCCTCTTTGCAGCTTTTGCCCGTCATCAAACAAACCATCTGCTCTGTTTGGCTCAATTGAGTTTAGTTGGGGTGGGACTGGCAGAAGCAGGTGACATCATTGCCAAAAGTCTGACTCCAGCATGTGCAGTAGACTATCCAATGGGTATTGTGCTGCCTGCAGCTGGGCACCACGATTCCATCCTACACAACCTATGAAGCCAGTGGGTCTAAGCAGCAGCCTTGACACCAGAACTTTATATCAGGCCTGGATTTTCTGGTTTCCATAGGTGGCGTGGCACACAGCACAGCAGCGCAATCAGTGAAAGGCCTGGGGCAGCTAAAATTCCCAACTAGAGAGGTACACAGTCCTACAAATTAAAGGAACTTTTGTTAAAAAAATGCAAAATGGAATTAATGTAATCATTGTTACCAGGCCCAGTTGAAAAGCACAATTCCCTTGTATTGAATATGCAGAATTTTCTGTCTCGATTCAGCTTTTTCTTCCCCCATGCTGGAGGTGTAAATGAATATGAGCTTATTTCTGGCGTGTGTTAATTCTTGTCCTATAAACTGAAAGAGAGGTGTGAGTTTGCAATAAAATTATTGCTGTTTGTAATTCACTGGAAACTGATAAGATGAAAATGTTTTCATTTATTGAAATGCCCACATGAAATTCATTCTTCTCTGCTGTGCATGTTTAAGAGTGAACTCCCTGTTCAACTTTAAAGCTTATTTATTATTATATAATTTACAGTTGGCTGGACGTTGCCTTGAAAGGGCTGACTTTTCTTTCTTGATTCAGCTTTCTTCCAAGCTGGAAGTATGAGCCAAATCAAGAAAGAAAAGTCAGATTGTTCAAGGCCTTGTGGATGCGGTGATGAGGGTGTATGGGTGAGCGAGTGGGTATGTGGCTGGCTGGAAGGGTGAGTGACTGGTTGTATGAGAAGCTGTATGATTGAGTGAATGGTTGTGTGAGTAACTATACAAGTGAATGAGTGGGTGTTTAAGTATCCCTATAGGGGAGTGGGTGGATGTTTGAGTATTGGTATGGGTCTGTGATGGGTGTGTGAGTGGTTGTGTGGGTGTGTGAGTGAACATATGAGAGGTTGTTTGGGGGTGTGAGTGGGTGTGAGTAGTTCTGTGGATGATGTCATTGGTGATGTCATGTGAGATGTCAACAGTGATGTCACTGACCATGTCATGAGTGATATGCTATGTGAAGTCATAAGGAATGCATGCGGGCTGAATTTCTATGGTTTTGTACAAGTGAAATTTGAGCCTAACTATAACGTCACTGTAACCTTTGTTATTTTTCAGGGAATTTTTAAGGTTTTTCGAATTCTATTTCCTAACTATAACGCCCATGTAACCTTTGTTTTTTCAGTGAATTTCTAAGGTTTTAAAAAAAGTATATTTCTGAAATATAATGTCCCTTTAGCCTTTGGTTTTTTAAGTGTTATCTATGTTTTTTTAACTAGTTGCATTTGCAGCGTGGTGGGGAAAGGGGGCGGGGCCTCCAACCAGCTCTCAGGAATCCCACTGTGTACCACTTACTGGAGGTAACAGGAGGGCTTTTGACCCCCAAGGACCTTCAGAATCTAAGAGAACTTCATCCCCCAACCAGTAGTGCACCAGGAGGTGCATTTGCAGAGTGGTGGAGAAAGGGGCAGGCCTCTGAAGATCTCTCAGCAATGTGCTGTGTGGGACTTCCTAGAGGTAACAGGAGGGCTTGCTGGCCCCCAAGGACCCTTAACATCCCCAACAAGTAGTGCATCAGGAGGTGCGTTTGCAGAGTGGTGGTGAAGGGCCCTGTTCGCTGGGCCGAATTCAGCCCCAGGGACCCCACCCCTGGGGCCCGGCCAACTTCTGATAGGAGAGGGGGCCCACACGGTTCCCCTCCCTGGGCTGATTTCAGCCCCGGGAGAACCAATCCCCCAGGGCCTGGCCTTTAAAAAAAAAATACTTTTAGGAGAGGTGGCCATGCGGAACCCCTTCCTGGGCCGAATTTAGCCCCAGGGAGCCCATCCCCTGAGGCCCTATCTTTCTAAAATGGAGGAGGGGGGCCATGTGTGCCCCCACCACAGTCCAAGTTTGGCCCCAGGGACAACATCCTCTGGGCCCCGGTAATGTCTGCACCCATTCTCCACTGGGACCACGGGGTCACTGCCGTCTCCCTGCCTCCTGCGGGAGACAGGATTGCTTTCACAGGCAGGGAGCTGCTGGAAAAGCAGCTCCCTGTCTGTGAAAGCAATTCTACTCCGCTTCCAGCAATCAAGAGAATTTTAATGCTCTCTCTTGCTGGAAGTGGAGCGTTTGCTGTAGCTTTGCAGGAGCGTTACCACTCCTGCTAAGCCACAGTAAACAGTTGTGTCCTGGAGTGGGCACCCCGGGACATAGTTGGAGCTGGCCCTGGGGGTCGACAATCCCCAGGGTCATCAATGGCTCCAGATGGGGGGCAATTGGGCTTCATCCTTTCTTGTGTGTAGGGCCTGTCCCGGGGAGATGGCAGCCCTGGGACCAATAACAGCCCAGGAGAAGGGCTGCTTGGCCCCCTCCCAATTATTTAAAAAGAAGATGGCCCGGGAGGTGATGGTCCCCAGGGCCCTAGTAGTCTCTGAGGCCCCCCAATAAAAAATAATTTTGGCCGTGTGGGGGTGGTCATCCCAGGGGGGTCTGAGAGGCCCCCCTCACAGTAACATATTAGCAGGTTGTGGTCCCCGGGGCACGGGAGTCCAAAAAAGCCCTCCTGATTTGTTTTTGACATGTAGACCTAGGGAGGTGGTGGTCCCCAGGGCCTGTGGGAGTCGGAGAGGCCCCCCCATTTCTAAATGAATAAGCCCCAGTGAGTTGGTGGTCCCGAGTCATTAATAAGCACCAGGAGGGGGGCCTGTGCACCCACCCTCCTTTATTAGCTACATGGCCCTGGGACCTGGCTCACCCGGGGGCCAATTACTAACAAAGTGTGGTAGCCTGCACTTCGTTTTTAATACATTTTTGGCCCACACCATGGATCCAATGTTACTCCTGACCAAAAAAGCTAAATGTTAATGCTTTTTTGGCCCAGCTGGGTCCCTGGGGGACACACACGGCCCCCACCCCCAAGTGGCCTAGGAGGTCAGGGTCATTTTACCCTGCCCTCTTTTCTTTTTTTAATGTTATCTCTGGGAATTGGCTCAAGCTGAGTCCCAAGATGGCAGCCAACACTTCCTGGTTTGAAGTTTTGGCAGCCAATCAGATTTGAGCACTGGACTGTCAGATCCTAGGATGATTTACATCCCTATATTTACAAATTTGGATTTTGGTTAATAACTCAACAACTACTGCATGGATTTACAACAAATCACAAAAAGACACTTCCCTGCACCAACATCAAGCTTCCTGCAAAACTTAGTGTAATTCCGTTCAGCAGTTCAGGCTGTAGCCGTGTCCAACAGTCCTATGGAAATTACCATGGGAAACAAAAACTTTTTGAGCCCCCCCTTTTTCTCAGCTGCTGCTTGACGGATAATCCCAAAACTTTCCATGTGCAACAAGTATCACCAGGGCACTTGTTTTGGAAGATTTCATGAAGATTCATCAAACAACGTCAAAGATATAGGCAAGTCCAAAAGGATTTTCCTATGGAGACTAGGTCCTAACTATAACTACCTACTGGCGATGGGTGGTGGTTTATTTCCCACCACCCATCAGAACAGAAAGTGACATCACTGGATCTCCCCTCATCCACCTGTACAGGAAGTGACATTACTGAATTTCCCATGATCCATCTGGACAGGAAGTGACATTACTGGTTTTCCTGCCAAAACCATCATTACATAAAGAAGCCAAGCAAGAGGACTTCATTTACCACCACCAATCAGCACAGGAAAAGACATCATGGCACCTGGATTCCTCCCCCTCCCAGGATCTACTTAATGACAGTTGCAACTTGGACATGCAGCAGACACATGCAGTGGGTGCGCCGTTGGCATCCCAAAGGCAAGCTCGTCTGAGTCTGTCCTCACCTGCACCGTGCCCAGCACCAGGAACCCTGGTCTAATCACCACCAAGCGAAACACTGCAGCACTGCTTAGGTCTCTAGACCCCGAACACAATGCTCCCAACTACTGCCACGCCCCACCTCACACTACGGTAGGAGCTTTCACCTGTACCCACTGCTGGTTCTCCAGTAGACACCCACCCACAACCCCCAGGCAAATACTAACAATGCCCTCAATACCCCCTACCAACACACACACCACACAAGCACCAACAAAAGCCTAAACTCCCAACCTACACCACATGCCACAGCAAACCCGCATATCAACACCCACTCGCATGCATGCTTCTCAACACATGATCACGCAGCAAACACACAACCGAAATATGGGACCTTCTTAGCAGCCGACGCACCCGACATCCTCATCATCACAGAGACCCTGCTCAATCCCTCATCGGCTCCGATCATCGCTATGGCACTACGAGAAGGCTAGAAGATCGCTTGACAGGACTGCCTTCACAAACCAGGAAGATGGCTCACTATCATCTACAAGGAATCCATCAAATGCACAACATCCACAGAGAACACCACCCCATTCATGGAACACCTGCACATCAAGCTGAAAATTTGGGGAAAAATGCAGCCTGAATCAACTTTGTTGTTTCAATCACCATTGACTCCAGAGTCCACATTCTCATCAGTGACCTCAACTTTCACCTAGAAGACCCAAACGACCCCCTCCTCCACATCACTTGAAATATTGAGCAACATCGAACTCACCCAGCTCATCACAGAACCAACACACATCGCAGGACACACACTGGACCCCATCTTTACCACAAGTGACAGCATCAAATACAACTCCACCACACAGCTCACATGACCGGCCACTCTATCGTCCACTTCCAAATCAGCACACCTCAAGTCAACACCCCTACCAGGTTCAGCACTCTAAGCCACAGCTGGGGAAAAATCACAGAAGCAGACTGGCTCAGCACCCTCAGCACTGATCAGCCCAGCCCCACAGACAACCTCAACAAGGACATCAACAACTTCAATAACAGGATCAAGAACTGCGCAGACTCCCTCGCACCCATCAAACACAACAAGCATAGTAGATCAAACATCCAGGCCAGCTACTACAAAGAAGACATTCGAGACACAGAACAAGACTCTAAACAGCTAGAAAGGCAATTGAGAGCCAACCACAACACCACAAGCAGAACTATCTACAAGGATGCACTCGTACACTATCACCAGAAAATTAGAGACACCAAGAAAAAAGCATGAGTGGACCGCATCAAAGGAAGCTCCAGCAGCTGCAAGGACATCTTCTCGATTATCAAGGATTTCACCTCGCCCTCTGCCACTGTCAACAACATTGCTTCCTCCCAACAACTCTGTGACAACCTATCCAATTTCTTCCACAGCAAAATCACAAACATCTACAGAAACTTCACACACCAACCCAACCCGTGAGAACTCATTGCCAACCTACCCACCATCAACTAAAATGGCCACCTGACTGAAAGGACAACGCTCTGCAGAAACGACATAGCAGCAGTTATGCGGACAATCTACTCAGGGACCCCAACGGTCCCATGCCCCCCACCACATCTACAACCTGGGAACATCACCAATAAGCACCACCCTGACCTGCATCACCAACAACTCCATCATGTCTGCCACTTTCTCAGATGAATGGAAAATTGCAGAAATCAATGCCCTTCTCAAGAAGCCAATAGCCAACCTTAATCAACTGAGCAACTTCAGACCCATCTCCCTACTCCCCTATACAGCCAAAGTGGTTGAGAAGACCATTAACAAGCATCTCACAACCTACCTTGAACTTCACCATCTTCTAGAGAGCACACAATCAGGATTCAGAAAGAATCACAGCACCGAAACAGCACTTATCGTGGCCATTGATAACATTAGAATCATCAGGAATGGAAAAGAAACAGTGGCCCTTGTCACTGTCTCCCTCGACACCCTCATCAGAAGAGTCCACAAGATTGGCATACAAGGATCTGCTCTCAAATGGATCTGTTCCTTCCACACAGGAAGAACTCAAAAGGGTCAGTGAGCCACCCCTCACATCAGAGACCAAGAAACTGATATGCAGTGTTCCACAGGGATCATTCCTCAGCCCCTCTCTTTTCAACATATACATGACACCGCTCACCAATATCTTCCGATCACAAGACACCACAGTCATCTCCTATGCTGATGACACCCAACTCATCCTCTCCCTGACAGACAAGACAAACACCTACTACTCCGCCTACAGTAAGATCATATCACCTAAATAGCAAAAAATGGCTTGTCTCCATAATTGACCAGCAATTGCTTTCTCTTCAATCAACTCCACTAATTCTATTAATCTGTACCATTAGAGCCAGACTATGCTTGCTAGGAATGTCGTTTGGAGATGGACAAAAGCAGTTTAGTGTCACTAGCTGTATGGACGTACAGCTTGGAGATGTCCGACATGTCATCTTGCTTTACTTAGATGAAGCCTTGTTTTATCTCTCCTCACCCCGTACGGCAGTGCCAAGACTGTTACAGCTGCTGGATGACTTCAGGAATCTGTTTGACCTCTGGCTTTATCACAGTAATTCCCTACCATTCCCACTCCTCTCACTAGTCGGCATGCCGGTGAACTGGTTACCGGTTATGGGCCTGAGTTGGGAATTAACACAATATAGGTATCTAGGAATTCTAGTAGCACATTCCCGAACAATACAATTACACTTCAAACCCTGGGGAGACCTTTATCTTCTTTTTAGGAGGCCCACAATGAGTTTGTGGTCGGACCTGATAAATTCTTGCATCATGCTGGACTAGCCTAAATAGCCCGCAGGGCCTGGCCGACTTACCCTGCAGCACCGTCCTTCGCCAACGCTTGGGATCCTACTTAACTGTGGTTCAGGTAGGCACTTGATTGCACAGCTGTACAGGGCTATGCAAGAGGACAAAGCAGGATGCGACCTCAGACCTGCGCAGCCAGGGTGCTAGATTTAAACACCCCATTGGATGAAAACACACCATTGGATGACGGGGACTGGACATGAATCAACAAACTAACCCACTCAGTCTCTTGTAATGCCCGCTTTAAGCTGGTGCAATACAAATTCCTATAGAGGACTTACCTTGCACCCAGAGACGTGCAGAGCATGACCCATACCCACCTGGATAGTTGCCTGCGCTGTTGCTCTAGTGGGGCTCGTTTTCTATATTTATCATGGGAGGGCCATCTGGTACAAGGATTCTGGAGGCCCATGGTTGTAGACAAAGCAAGAACCACACATTTGAATATGATCCTTTCCCCTCCTAGGTAATGTCAAGAGCCCAAACGGTAGAAAGATCCCACATGAATTTGTGCAGCTGGTGTTGGTCTTAGCAAGACATAGGGTTGTGATCACATGATTGGGACAAAGGGCACCCGAGATCACACACTGGCACAAAGATGTGTTGGAATGGACTTTGGTGGAAGAGACCCACATGAAACTCAACAGACAGGACTATAAGGTCAATGATGTTATGTTATGTTATGTTACTAGGTATTTGTTATGCGCGCGGCTACTCCCAGGAGTGTCCCGGCGCTGACCATAAGACCTGTCTTACTGGAGGTTACTGTGTGGCAATCTCTTAGATCCCAGCTCGGAAGTGTCCTCAATCGACAGTGGCAGCACAGACAATGGCAAGTGGGTGACACACTGTCTGGGATTCCATTCCCGTAGAGCTGGAGATGTGGCTCCTGGCAAGCATATAGTGTGTTCGCAGTTGTTCCCTGGGGGGTGCTGCTTGCCTGTTGTGTTCAGCATTGTTTGTCGTAATGTCATATTGAGTTCTATGTGCTATATCTTTCACCATGTCCACTATTGCTGGCTGCTTTTCAATTGTAATGTTTTATAAAAATAAAAATAAAGGTTTAAAAAAAATGTCAGTAGCTGGATGGGGCATGGAACTTCTGGTCTTAGTTTCTGATCCTTGAGGTGGTGGCAACATTACCCTGTGTTGGACTGAAAATGCGTCTAGGTGCATCCTTCTAGCATTTTTTGCATTAAGTTAGCATTTGCGGCGCCATTTTGTATCTAGGCGCCATTTTGTACTAGGATCGAAAGTCAGACTCTGTCACACTGCTTGCCTGCCTAAACGAAGGACACAGCTTCGAGTTATTTCCCTGCATCATATTCAAGGCTGTCTCCTAATGTACAAATTAATTGTTTATTCTGCCCTTGTATGTCTTTCCTCGCTCGTATCCCTGCTCCCATGGTAAAGAGCGCTGAGCTCAAGCAAAGCAACCTTTACAATGTGATAAGATGTACCCGTTCTGCAGGTGGTAGCTTATCTCTCTGTGCCTCCTTCGTTCACCAGTGCCCAAGCTGGAATTTTCCAGTCTGGGCGGGTTCTTAGAGACCAGAAAATGTATAATATCTGATGTAATGTTCGGGGAGTCAGTCCCTCGGCCGTCATCTTAGGAGACTGGTCAGACTGGGCTCCGCTGCAGTGCATTACTAATTTATGGTTTCTATTCTCTACTGTCTTCCCCACTCTTTATTTCTTGGAAAGCAGAGAGGTGGTCACAAGTGACCCGGGTGGCTCGATTAAGGTCACTTCCTTCAGTTGGCGCCCCGAACAGAGACTCCATCGGGCTGACCCATCTCGCCCGCAACCGGGTGTGGAGGACGGGGCTGCGTCAGGTCGGATGGGCAGATCGGGGCTCCCCACACGATAGACCTTAGTTCTCACAGCTGCTCCACCTGTCTGATCGGGCGGTGCCTCTCACAATCAATCAGGGAATTGTAAGCATGCTACTTACCAGTGAGGGTCTCAAGGCGCTGAGTGGGGGGTCCGCAGATCTGTTTAGCCGAAGAGCTAGGTCTTGAGAGTCTTCCTGAAGGTGTTCAGAGAGGGGGCGCATCTGATGTCTGTCAGTAGCTCGTTCCAGGTCTTGGCCGCAATGTGAGAGAAGGATCTTCTACCTGCTCTGGCTCTGTGGATGTGCGGGGTTTCAGCCAGTGCGAGGTTGGAAGATCGGAGGTTTCTTTTGGGTACGTGGAAGTTGATTCTGTCATTGAGGTATTTGGGTCCGTTGTTGTGTAGGCATTTGTTGGCGTGAGTGAGGATTTTGAAGGTGACTCTTTCCTCCATGGGGAGCCAGGTGTTGGCTGATGTGTTAGTGCCGGGGGATGCGAGGACGAGTCTGGCAGCAGTGTTCTGTATTGTCTGGAGTTTGCGGAGTAGGGACTTGTTGATGCCAGAGTAGAGTGCGTTTCCATAGTCCAGTCTGCTGGTGATGAGTGCGTGAGTGACTGTCTTCCTTGACTAAGGTGGGACCATTTGAAGGTCTTGCGAAGGATGCGGAGGGTGTTGAAGCAGCTGGGGTTGATGGCATTGACCTGTCAGTTCATGGTGAGTGATGAGTCGAGTGCGATGCCGAGGTTTTTGGTGTGGTCGGCGACCAGGTGTTGCCCCATGCTGAGGTTGTGGCTCAAAGGACGAGGGCTTCTGTACTCTCGGCATTGAGCTTCAGGCAGCTGTTTGTCATCCAGACTGAGACGTCTTGCATTCCTTTCTGGAAGTTGAGTTTGACGGTGGTGGGGCTTTGGTGAGGGAGAGTATGAGCTGGGTGTCATTGGCATAGGATACGATGTTGAGTCCGTGTTGTCGGATGATGGCTGCGAGGGGGCAATGTAGATGTTGAAGAGGGTCGGGCTCAGTGATGACCCCTGTGGGACTCCGCAGGTGATTTTTGTGGGATCACAGAGGAAAGGTGGCAGTCTGATTCTTTAGCTTCTTCCGGTGAGGAATGATCGGATCCAGACCAGGGCTGTTCCTTGTATGCCGGCATTGTGCAGTCTGGCAGCTAGTGTGCGGTGAGAGACGGTGCCGAAGGCCGCTGACAGGTCGAGTAGAATGAGGGTTGTGGAGTGGCCTTGATCCAGGAGGATGAAGCTGTTGTCTGTGGCGTCGAGTAGGGCGGTCTCGGTGCTGTGGTTGCTTCAGAATCAGGATTGGGATGAGTCGAGGACGGCGTTCTCTTCGATGAAACATGTCAGTTCCCTGTTGACTGTTTTCTCTGCAACTTTGGCTGCAAAGGGGAGGAGCGAAATGGGCCGGTAGTTCTTGAGGTCGGTGGGTTCGGCTGTGGGCTTCTTGAGCAGGGGCCCAACTTCTGTGCGCTTCCAGCCGTCTGGGAAGGTGCCTGTTTTGAAGGTGGTATTGATGGTGCGTTGCAGTTCGGGTGCGATGGCGGACGCGGCTCTGTGGTAGATGTGAGGAGGGCATGGGTCGGTGGGGGCCTCCGAGTGGATGCCTTTCATGGTTGAGGCAGTGTCTTCAGTCGTGATCAGTGTCCAGTTGGAAATGGTGGGCTGGCTGGTGTCTTAGGGGGCAGACGACCAGCTGTGGCGTCTGGTGGATGGTCGGCAGAGCTCTTGAGACGGGGTAATGTCTGTGGCTTCGCTGAGTGGGTTGGTGAATTCCTGAATGACACTGAAGAGTTCCTTGGAGTTGGCGAGGATTTTGTTGTGGATGAAGTTCCTCTTGGTGGTTCTGATTTGGTTCTGGTAGTCCGTCATGGCGTCCTTGTAGATGGAGTAGGTTTAGTTGTCTTGGTGTTTCTCCAGTTCTTCTTCAGGTGTCTGCCGGTGCGCCTGGCTTCTTGGAGACCGGTGGTTAACCAGGCGGTTTTCCTGGGGCGCTGTTAGTCGGGTGTTACGGTCACCAGATTATCCTCAGGATCAGGCTGAACCTTTTAAGGGGTCCACCTCTAGACAGCCCCAAGTCCGGATAGAATAAATCTTCTCAGACTAGTGGGATGGTCAAGTGAGGGAAGGAAGGGTAGGAACAGTAGGGAGGGAGACCTATGGACAACAAAGAGAAAGAACAGTTTTACCGTAATATCAAGATTCTAGCTATGCTACTACTGCACTTGAGGCTCTACCCAATGGATTTTATATATACCTGTAAAGAAAATAATGATGGCCTTAAACCAGGTGAGATGTGAGGGTGAACACAGGGTATCAGCCAGTTCCTAACATAAGGAAAATAACAGGTCAAGTGATCAACATATAACACTATTGATAAATAGCCAAACCCTCCCTATTACTACGGAGAGTCCCGCTGCAAAAGCTCATACCTTCATAGGAAGTATGCTGGTCCCCACCAGATTATGGATGTTCAGTCCTGGACACCCCCAACTGATCTCCCCTACAAGTGAAGGATAACACCGAATTTCCAAGACAAAAAAGGGGTATTTAGTAGTTTTCTTCCATAACCCAAAAGGAAGGGTAAACACACTCCAGACTAAGAGTTCCCTTTGCGTCTTATATTGTTAGTGTAGAATTTCAATACCCTTCCTCCAGCAAAAGAAAAATAAGACGGCAACACATGAGGTATTTCTGCAATCTCGCTATTACCTCATAGCGAGAGGGATAACTGTTCCAGGATACGTGTTCCCAGACAAAACGGCAAACAACATTTCCTCCCGCATGAGACCAGAAGGAACAAAGCGTCTCGCCAACGAGAGGAACAAGGAAACGTGCTCCGGGAAACTCCGTTGCACCAGGACACCAGAGAAAACAACAGAATAAAGCCGGTGTGCATCCACCCTTACCCAACCGTACTTCCTTCTACAGCGGGAACTACAGGATAATCGGCGTCTTCTTACAGGCGCCATCGTCTGATAGGCAGGTCCGCTGACAGCACGTCGGATAGCGTGCAACGTCAGTTCACGTGATGACAGCGCAAAGCAAAATGACGGGAATTGTAGTTTCTCATGCTTGTGAACTCCGTGTTCGCTGTTAGTGCGATTACACTCGGTGAGCTCTGACATCGGGGTGTAGTACCTGGGCGAGCTCGTCTGCGCAGTTGGAGATTCACATGTGGAGTCCTCTGTCTGCGATGTTTGCTTCGGATGCCCAGGTGTGGTTGTCTTGGGTGAGGGTGGAGTTAACTTGCTCGTCGGTAACCTTGCTTTAGTTCCATCGTGGTGGACATGGGGTTGGTTTGGGTGTCCTGGGTTTGTCTACTGTGAAGTTTACGCAGTGGTGGTCAGTCCATGGAGGTTGCGTTGTGTGGCTGAAGTGAACGCTGTTTCCTGCAGCGAAGATGGGGTCGAGGGTGTGACCTGCTCTGTGGGTCGGTGTGGTGAGGAGTTGTTTAAGTCCGATGTTGGCGAGGTTGTCACGAAGGATGGTGGAGTTGGGGCCGCTGGGGTTGTTGAGGTGGAAGTTCAGGTCTCCAATTAGTATGTAGTTCATTGATGTAATGGCGTGGGGTGCTATGAAGTTGGTGATGGTGGTGGTGAAGGGTGGCCGGGGGGGTCTGTAGATGAGGGTTCCTCGGAGTATGGCGTTGGGGCTGGTCTGTATCTGGAAGTGCAGGTGTTCGGTGGAGGGGAAGGTTTCGCTGGAGGTGGTGAGGCAGATGGTGCTCTTGTGAGCACTCCTCCCGGGTGGTTGGGGCGGTCCTTCCTCTGGAACTTGTATCCGTCCGGGATGGCGGTGTTGATGTCGGGGTGGAGGAGGCATTAGTCCAGGTCTCCACAAAGAAGGGGGATGTCGGGCGAGAGAGAGTCGAGTAGGTTCCAGATTTACATTGCGTGTTTGTGTATGGAGAGCACATTGAAGAGAATGCATCTTAGGGTGTCGTTGGTAATGGTGTTGGTGGTGTTGGAGGCCAGGGTGGTGGTGAATGTCTGGCGGCCGTGATGGCAGGAGAACTGGCCGTGGTTTGAGTTCAGTGAGGCCTGATGGCAGTCTCTGAGTATTCCAGGATTGAGTGCGATGGGGTCGTAGCAGTAGAAAGTCGCAGATCCAGGGTTCCTGGCCCTGGCCGCGGTCGGGTCGTGGACGGGCACAGAAGGGCTTGCCTTAGGCGCGCCTTTCCCGCTGCGCACGATCCCGCAGCGGCCGCCATCAAGTAGGGGAGGGGGGAGGGAACATGCAGCTGGGACGGGGCGGTAACGGTAGGAAAAAGTACACGGACACGACAAAAACAAATGGATGGGCATAAAAACGACGGATGGGCACAATTACAGAGGGAAAAATAACAATAATTGGTCAGAATGCAAGAACAGTAGCACAAGCACAAGTAGGGAAAAAGCTACAATGACGATAACCACAAGAGGGGACAAGCGCAATTACAGGATGCCAGCGAGGTGGGCACTCGGCACAGAGTGGTCTCAAACCCTACCTGGGTTGGACCAAGACAATCTGCGGCGGAGCAGAGAACAGCAGAGCTGCTGGGGAGAGGAGCAGGCCTCAGACCGAGGTCAGAGGTCTTGCTCGCGCTCCTCTGCAGCAGCTGCCATTAAGTAGGGAAGGGGGGAGGGAACGTGCAGCTGGGAGGGGTGTCAGTGGTCATTCCGGCTGGGATCCAAAAATGCGAAACCCTTGGATCTGACTGCTTGGTCCGAAGAGTCGGCAGTGGAGAATAATTTGTTCGACCTGTGTGCCCACGGTGAGTTTATCTTGACTTTTGGTGAATATGGCACCATCTTGATTAATTTTGAGTATGCTCTAGAGACCATTTCTTGACGTGCTTGTACTTGGTAGGTAGCAAATTTGGCTTACTCTTGAAAATGCTTGGAGCTTGAGCTTGTCCCTCTGGTGCAGTCTGAGGACTGAATTGTGGATGCCTTCGTTTGGAGTGGTCTGAGGACCAATTTACTTTGCTAGTTGTCAGGTGTGAATATTGTATTGAACGTATCTTATATTAAGATGCCTTGTTTGAGCAAAATGTGGTGTTTGGGGTGCAGCTGTTGTTCTGCTGATGCTCGACTGGAGGAAAGTCAACCTGCACCTCCAGATGGCACCCCGAATTTTGACATGTATGTGAAGCACGGTATTGGCCCTATTATGTTTTGTACATTATGGCACAAATATACGAGGGACAATGCTGAGTTTCAGTGGCCATTAGCAGGTACCTTTGATGAACACAAATTGAATTTCTTGCAGGATAAATTGTTTGCAAAATGGAGTATGCAGTCGATGTTTGATTCCCTTCAGGTATGGCAAAAGGAAGCCAGGCAGAGGCACATGAGAGCGGAAAAAGAGGCCAGGCGAGGAAAGATGCAGACAGTGACTCAGAAAGCAGTAGCGTATGATAAAGAAAAGATAGAAAAGGGGATAGAATGCGCTGATAGAAAGTTTAGATTGCAATGTGACAAGTCCTATGTTGCTCTAGAAGAGGGTGATACATTCGTGGAGGAGCTTTTAGACTCTCGAACTCCTCTGCCCTATGCCCCGCAGAGAATATATCCAGTTGTTCAAACACCTTCATCTTCTGCCTCCCCCTGTTTCCCTTACGTTTCCTCCTGCCCCTGACCCGGCAGTTTTGGCCACGGCACCCCCGTTCTTTCTCAAGCATCACATGTCACAGATATCGTGACTACAAGCCTTCCTGCTACACCTCTAGTTTCCACTTATGTTCCCTCTCAGTCACTCACGCCCTCAACGCAGCCATTGTTAATGCTTGTGTCTGCCCCTCCACCTATTGTGTCTTCCTCGAATGTCTCATCCCCTGTATTGTTGAACATTGGGACGCCAGTGAATAGATTGGATGAGGGTGACTGGGCAGCAGCCTGAGAACGAATGGAACGGGTGCTGATTCGATCAGATGTGGGAAATGAGGAGAAGAAGATGGTGACGGATCAGGCCGCGCAGTGGTCCCGGAGTCCAGTTTATAGCTTGGAAGATGACTGGAGTGTGATGAAAGATTATGAGCCGTTCGTGCAGCAGTATGCCCTTAAGCACGTCGGCCACCTTAATAGGGTTGTGGGAACAGTGTTTTAACGGTGTTGCAACTCATATAATTTATGACATGTGGGACCGTGTGTATGCCGTCAACCTAGCTCCTAATGACATATTTAGTAATGCTGGCACATTGGTCGGTTATCAAGGTAGGCTGCATCAGAACATGCCAATGACAGGGTCTCAGTTTACGATGAGGGAAGTACACCCTATTTTTCACCCTGAGATACCGAAGCTGCGCAATCAGCAGAATGCTATTATTAGGCAGCGAGTAGACGCCCGTTTTCAAGAACAGTGGGTTTACACTCCATGGAAAAGGAGTGAGGTTTTATCTCTAAAAATCCAGTTGCCCGACCCTAAAAAAAATCTGACTGCATATTACTAGGATCTGACAGAGGCTGCCTCGTCAACAGTGATGACGCTGGCAGACATTGAGATGTTTTTCGGATTGCTGGTACCGGTGGACATTTGGAGACAGGTGCATACACAGAACCATGTTGTGGAGTTGGATGGCTCTTGGGAGGGAAACAACCTTTACAACGCAACTATTACATCGCACTACACTTACAATGCAGGCATTACAACGCAACATCCTTTACAACGCATGACACTATAACGCATACCATTACAACGCATACCATTACAACGCAGACACTACATCGCATGTCACTACAACGCAGGCATTACAACGCATACCATTACAACGCATACCATTACAATGCATACCATTGGAGTTAGAATAGTAATTTTTAACCCCTATACTATCCAACACTTACCCTACTGTTGCACCCCCTGGAGTTAGAATAGTAATTTTTACCCCTATACTATCCAACACTTACCATACTGTTGCACCCCCTGGAGTTAGAATAGTAATTTTTAACCCCTACACTATCCAACACTTACCCTACTGTTGCACCCCCTGGAGTTAGAATAGTAATTTTTAACCCCTACACTATCCAACACTTACCCTACTGTTGCACCCCCTGGAGTTAGAATAGTAATTTTTACCCCTACACTATCCAACACTTACCCTACTGTTGCACCCCCTGGAGTTAGAATAGTATTTTTTACCCCTATACTATCCAACACTTACCCTACTGTTGCACCCCCTGGAGTTAGAATAGTAATTTTTACCCCTATACTATCCAATACTTACCTTAAATGCAATTTAACATTATGCGTTGTAATGGTATGCGTTGTAAAGGTAGTATGCGATGTAATGGAATGCGTTGTAAAGGTAGTTTTAAAAAATGCGGTGTAGTAATGGAATGCGTTGTAGTGGATGTTGGGTTGTAAAAATTGCGTTGTAAGTGCATGCGTTGTAAAAGTATGCATTGTAACGTCATACATCCCTCTTGGGATGAAATCAGGGTGTGGGATAAGGAGAGGAAACCTGGTGAGAAGCCTAGGACTGAGATACTAGCTTTGCCGAATCGTATTATTACCTATATGCATGCCCTAATACCACTGAGGCGGGTTGATTGGGATACATTGGCAGCATGTTGCCAGAAGAAAGATGATAGTGTGTCTGACTTTCTCACCAGGTTTGAGTTTTTGGGGGGGGATTTCAGTGGGCAGGATTTGTCACTGGAAGGAGATGTCAGATTGTTTGTTAATAAATTTGTTACGAATCTGCTTCCAGAGATCGCTGCCCTGTTGCAGGCTTCAGAGAGCACGTGGACCACCTCCTCCCCTTCAGTGATACTGAGCATGGCGCAGTACTATGAGCAGAGGCAGAATGAGGAGAAGGAAAAGGCGGAGAAGAAAACGAAAGAATTGAAAACAAAGGTGTTGATGCAGCAGGCAGCTAGGGGGAATGGTAGAGGACGTGGTACCGGTTCGACCCAACAGTTGCCTCGTACCAATAGGAGTAGTGTACCTGTGGGGCCGAATCAGTGTGTATATTGTAAAAAGGAGGGGCAATGGCGAAGTGAGTGCCCAGAATTGTTGCAGAAAATGGCGGCCCCGAGAGGACGGGGTTCTAGAGGACAGGGTCGCGGTGGAGGTGGTAGTGATGGGGTCCAGTCAAACGAGTCTTCGCAGAGTCGTCCTGACCAAAATTATTTTGATGAGCCTCGAAGAAGGCATTAGTATCATGATGACTATGATATGGATGAGGCAACCAGAATGTCCTATAGCTAGGACAGCCAAGGACAGGGTAAGGGACCAGTACAGATACCCGTAGATCAGCGTGGTCCTTATGTCACAGCGGATTTTCATGGCCCGGAGAAGAAATTTCTGGTGGATACGGGTGCAATGAATAGCTCTGCTTCTCGTTCAATGGTCCCCGGGGCTGCCTTGTCTGACCAAAATAACGTATCTGTAGGTTTTTCAGGCGTACCAGTCGTGAGCCCAATCTCGAAACTCTTTGTTTTAACTATTGGCCCCTTCACCGTAGAATCGCCATATTTACTGACAGCAAATTGTGGTGAGAACTTAATGGGATTGGATATGTTGAAGAATTTGCATGCTACCATTTCTTGTTCCCTGTATGGGGTCTATATGACAATAGGACCGAATGTGACCAGTACCAAGCAGTGTTTTTCCAAAGATATTCCACTTCCTGTTGAATTTAAAGACCGCCCGCGTTGTGGGCCACAGGTGACACAGATGTGGGATTGTTGCAGATACCCCCGGTGTCTATTAAGGCAAAGAACCACGCTGTGTTGCCTCGTATCCCCCAGTACAAAATACCACAGGCGGGGGAGTGGGCGTTGTTAAAAGATTTACAGGATTTGGTTAAGTCAGGAGTGGTTGAGGAGACAACAGTGAATGTGTATATCAGCCCTATTCTCCCCATCTTTAAGAAGGTGCCCTCAGACTCCCCTGATGCCCCTCCTGATGTCTATCGTTTTGTGATTGATTTGCGAGAAGTTAACAAACTAGTGGATCCCTAGTTCCCGGTGGTCCCTGACATCACTGCTCTCCTAACAATGATTCCTTCTACTTCACAATACTTTTCTGTGATTGATTTGAAAAATGCCTTATTTAGCATCCCCGTTCACCCAGATAGCCAGCATCTTTTTGGGTTCACTTTGGCCGGTAGAAGTTTCTGATTCTGCTGCGCTCCTCAGGGGTATACTGAAAGTCCTAGCATATACAGTCAAGCCTTAAAAAGCCAAATGGATTCCTTTACACTTCCCTCAGGTAGTGTGCTGCTACAGTATGTTGATAACTTACTGATAGCTTCTGACACAGAGAAAGGTTGCAAAGAGGCAACAGTTAAATTATTTCTGCATTTGGCACATCACAGACATAAGGTGTCTCTTTCGAAATTCCAATATTGTCGACTGGAGGTCACCTATTTAGGCCACCTACTGTCGAAGGAGGGAAGGAGACTAACACCTGAGTGTATTAATGCTATTACTAAAATGCCCATCCCCAAGAAGCAGTGGGATGTGCGTGCCTATATAGGCATCACCTTGTATTGTCGCCACTGGATCCCTAACTATTTCCTACTAACAAAACCCCTCCTACAGTTAACCACTGAGGATATGCATGAACCTTTGCCTTGGATGCATGAATGTTGTTGGACCCGGCCTCGTGGCGTGGTCCTGACTTCCCTGGGGTTGGGCCCGTTCCCCGCCCTGGCCTCCACGGGCCACCCGTTCGAGCCGCACGAGGTCGCATACACCTCGGGGCTCCACCATTTTGTTGCCTGCCACGTGACCCTGCACACCAGTCCACCTGACTCCGCTCAACCCGGCCTCGGCCCCAGCGAGGCCCAGACATTGAGGCACCAAGAACTGGCCAGGGGGTATCACGTGAATACCTCATCGCCCTGGCAGAGGGCGGTATCGATGGGACCCCCAACCGTCCCCACACACCGAGGTGCGATCGGCCTCCATCTCTCCTGGGCCCGGCGCCTCTCCTGCTGGGCGTCTGGCCGCTCCCAACCCGGCCTCTCCGCCCCTCCGGGCGCAAGGGTCCGGACTTCAAAGGGCTCCAGGCCTATATCTGGGGCGACCCCGCAACAGACCGGCAGTTGTATCCCGGAGTCGAGAGCCCTGCTGATTGAATCGCGGCCGACCCTACGGAGAAGAACTCTTGCTTGAAACCACCACGAGCCCTGCAGACTGCGTCGCGGCTCCTTCTTGCTGAAACCTTGAAGCCCCCCGGAACATCGGGGCCCTGCTGACGCTGTCGCGGCCCAACCTCGCTGAAACCTCCCTCGGAGCCCTGCTGACGACGTCGCGGCTCGAGCTGAGCAGAAACCATCTTGAGAGACCCGCTGACCTGGTCGCGGCTCTCCACGAACTGAACGCCAGAGCCCTGCTGACGCCGTCGCGGCTCGACCCCTCCGAGTCCCGGAGGCCCTCCAGCTTGAGGATAAGAACTGGGCCCCAGGTACCCTCGTACCAAGCTCCTGCCAAAGACTGTCCCGCTACCCCTTCCCTTCTAAAGAGACACTGAGACTTTTGTGGATCCCTTGATCCCTTTTCGTGTAAATATTGATCCCGTAAAGTGCTGATAAAGAATTGCTCGTCTTGAGACAACCTCCTTGAGTCCTGTGTGGTGGTGTGACTGTGCTAGTACATAATAGGAGAAGGATCTCCCAGGAGGCTTCTCTGCAGCGCTCGGCTACTTCGTACAGTGTGGGGGCCCCTCTGGGTGGTCTCTGCGACTCCCCGAGGTCCGCCTTCCAACAAATGTCAACAAGCTTTTGAGCGACTAAAAATAGTGCTATGCTCTGCGCCTGTGCTTGGCACGCCTAACTACCAGAAGCTGTTTGTGTTGTACGTACACGAAACGGCTGGCTGCGCACTCTCTGTCTTAACACAAGCCTTTGGAGGCAAGCAAAGCTGTGTGCCTATTTTCTGCTCTCCTTGATAATGTCGCCAGAGCCCTCCCGAGCTGTCTAAGAGCGGTCGCGGCCGTGGCCATCTCAATCTGACAATCAACAGGGCTCGTCCTTGATACTGATCTCACAGTCATGGTATAGCATGCTATGGACACACTTTTGAACAGAACAAAGACACAGCACCTCACCAGTGCACGTCTGACTGGCTATGAATTGACCCTGTATGCACCACACATCACCATCAAAAGATGCGCCACTCTGAACCCAGCCACGTTACTACCCCTCCCTTCTGAGAGTGAGGAAGCGGACGTACATGATTGTATTTTACGCACTGAAGAAGAAACACAGGGACGGGTAGACCTGACTGATGTTCCCTTATCCGAGCCCCAAGGGGAACTGTATGTCAATGGCTCTTGTTTCAAGCTACCAGATGGCACAACAACTGCGGCGTACGCCATCACCACCTTACACACAGTAGTCGAGACATCACAATTCCCTTATCATTCAGTCCAAGCTGCCGAATTGGTTGCCCTCCTTTGTGCCTGTGAGTTGAGTGAGGGACTGGCTGTCATTATTTACACCGACAGTCAGTATGCATTCGGAGTCGCTCATAACTTCGGGCAGCTTTGGGCAGAGAGAGGCTTCCTGAGTTCACACGGGTCAAATATTCAAAATGGCCCACTGATTTACAGACTTTTGTCAGCCCTGACACTTCCCAAAAAGTTAGCAGTGGTAAAGTGCAGTGCCCACAAGACAATTACTGATGATGTGGGGAGGGGAAATGTGTTTGCAGACCAGACAGCTCGGTCGAAGATGAAAAAATGCTTGTGGCAGGTCCTGCTAGATGGGTATCCGATAATGCAATGTTTGAAGATACATTGGAAAATGTGAAGGAAATTCAGAGTGAGGCAACAGTTGAGGAGCTAGTATAGTAATGTGGCAGGAGAGAACAGGACGGCTAGACGATGAGGGGTGTTCGACGGACAAGTCAGAGAAGCAGAGGTGGATGTTACCAGATGAATATGTAGTCCCAGTAGTCACTATGGTGCATTGGCCAGCCCACATTAGTGTGAGGGGAATATGTAGACTGTTGGACCCTGTGTGGCATGATAACATTCCTAGGGTAGCTTCTCATCTGGTGAAGTATTGTATGGTCTGTAAGATACATAACCCTGGGAATGGCACCCCTACACCTTCTGGTAACTTTGCACCACCCTTTTTTTCTTTCGAGGTTCTCCAGATGGACTTCTTCAAGATGGAACGAGTCAACAAAATTAAATATGTGCTGGTGGATGTATGTGCATTCAGCAAATGGATTGAGGCTTATCCCACTAGAGAGAACACAGCCATAGCTACGGCGAAGGCCCTTATAAAGGAGCTCTTCCTGCGCTTCGGCTTGCCCCATTTGATGTGGAGTGATAATGGAAGTCACTTCAACTCGAAGGTCATTAAGCTGGTGTGCGACAGTCTGCACATCCAGCAAAAGTTTCATGCAGCAAATCATCCCCAGCCAACAGGTTTGGTTGAGAAGTACAATGGTATTCTCAAGCTGAAGTTGGGAAAGATCAGGGAGATCACAGGATTGCAGTGGTCAGATGCGTTGCCCCTAGCCCTATTGTCCACAAGGGCGACTGCCCACTCTAAAACAGGATTGTCCCCATATGAGATTGTTTTTGGGCGTCCTGCAAATGTTTGGGGTGTACCCCGGCCCCGCCACTTCTCAGAAATCAAATACCCGTTGCTTGTAGATTATTTATGTGAGTTGGCTAAAGGTTTGTGTTCTATTCATCAACAGACCCATGAGGCATTGCCACCACTACCTGAAGGGCAGGGGCACAGCATTCACCCTGGTGATTTTGTATTGATCCACAATTTCCAGAGGAAGGGGTGCTTGTAGCCATGGTGGAAAGGACCACTACAAGTCCTCCTTGCCACTTGGATGGCAGTAAAGGTGGATGGCAGGAAGCACTGGATCCACTCATCGCATTGCCGGCGGATCCCGCTGCCTCTCCCCTATGACAAATGGGTCCTGGATAGCATAGGGGACCACAAGACAGAGAAGGTGCTGCGTTTTGTTCCTTTTTCTGATGCCCGATTGACATGGGTTCAGACGGAGGAGGAGAATGAAGATGCATTGAAAGAGGCAGTCCCCCCAGAAATAAGGGCTCCTCGTGATCCCTCTCTATCTGGCCCACAAAAGCTTGAGTCTCAACCCCTTGCCCCCACTGAGTCTAAGATTACTTTCCGTAATGACAGAGTGCCTGGAGTGGCTAGGTACAATTTGCGCCCTCGGCGGAGGGACAGTACACCAAAGGGAAAGTCAGATTAGTAGGGATGGACTTCATGGATGAAGAATAGAGTGTATGTGCCTTGTTCACGGTACCGACGATAGATTAGGGAAAGGGAGATTGGTGCATTGTCTGAGACACTGGACAGGATAAGTTGGAGGTGTTTTCCAAGGAGCGAGGGCACCCTATCCTGAGTGAATAAACAGAAAGGGTTGTGATCGCACAGCCCCACCGTGAAGTGCTCAATAGCACCGTCGTCGATGAACAATAGGAGTCTACCACTGAGGCTTGAACGGACCCTGGACTGTTGTGTGCCTTTCTCAGAATTCTTGGCTCCATAGTACAAACTTTCCTCTGGTAGTTTTTCTGTAAAAAAAACCATTACCCCTTTGGCCGCCTTGTTCTAGATGAAGAACAGCCCTTAGCAGCACCCCGTTTTGAACAAAATAGTCCCTGTTGGTCTAGCTGGTCTACCAAAGCTAAGGCAGTTTTCATAATAATTGTTTTGATCGCTTTAGTTGTTGCTTTTGGGATTTTATGGTTCCTCGAAGAGAAGCATACTGTGCATTCTTGATTAGTACTACTCCTGTTTCTCCTGTCCATGTATTCATTACTTTGGCCCTCACAAGGAGAGGCACAGACAGACATATATTAAAAATGTTTTCTTGCAGATGCTTCACCAGGCTCATCAGACCACTAACGTTACTCATTGTTGGGTCTGTGGCCTGCTTCTTTCTGTAATGAACAAAAATGATTTGCTGACGTTCCTACCTTTCTCTTATTTGTTCTGCAGCTGGTAGCTCATCTCTCTGTGCCTCCTTTGTTCACCAGTGCCTGAGCTGGAATTTTCCAGTCTGGCCGGGTTCTTAGAGACCTGAAAATGTATAATATCTGATGTTATGTTGGGGGGAGTCAGACCGTTGGGTCTCATCTTAGGAGACTGGTCAGACTGGGCTCTGCTGCAGCGCATTACTGATAACATATATGGTTTGTATTCTCTACTGTCTTCCCGACTCTTTTTTTTAGTTTTTTATAGTGCGAACTAGACCCGAGAAATCGGGTATCAGAGCGCTTTACATGAGCACCAGTTTCATTAGGCATAGGGAGATTAAGTGATTTGCCCAGAATCACAGGATGTTTTAGCGTTGTTGCCGAGACTCGAACCCGGTTCCCCAGCTTCGAGGTCGACTGCCCTAGCCGTTAGGCTACATCCTCTTCATTTCTTGGAAGGCTGAGGGGTGGTCGCGAGTGACCCAGATGGCCCAATTCGAGTCACTTCCTTCACCTGTAGCCACAGTGTCTGCACACTATTATTGTCACAATGTGGAAGAACGGTGTCTGTAATATTACATGCCACGTCTGGAGGTAAAAGCTTTGTGGCATAAAAAAACACCAATATATCCGGTGGCAGGTCAAGGACTGGAAGAAAGTTAGAGACCCAGCTCAGAATACAAGACTCAAAACAGAAATGAAGGTGGCTGACCAGTCTCCTCGAAAGCTAACAACTGGAGTCCTGGAATCCAAATGGGAAAAAGCCACTGAAACAACAAATCCACCAAAGCTACAGCTATGCTGTTAGAATTCTGTATCCTAACATTCTGATTTATTATAGCAATAATGTGGTAAGCTGAAACTGAAGTAGAGACAATGGGCCAGATGAACGAAGATAGTATTTTGCATTTCCTAAATACTGATTCTATACGAATCGCTATTTAAGAAAATGCAAAATGATAAGTAATAATTTTGCGATTACCTAATAGCGATTTCTACAAAGTAGGAATTGCTGTTAGGGAATCACAAATAGGAAATGCAATTGCATTCCCACCTATGGGTAAAATAGGAAATGGTTTGAATTGCTTAAATTGCGATTTCCTAATAGGAAATTGCAGTATAGGAAAGCCAAACCCACGGGAGCCTCTGGCCATAAGGCCCTCCTAAAGGCACCTCGATAGTCATTGTGCACATGTAAGTGCATATATGCCCTAAGGGCGTATGCACGGTTCATGTCACATTAAAAAAAACATTTTTAAATGCATTGTTTAATTTTGCACATGATTACCATCAACTTCAAGTCGATGGTAATACTATTTCCGAAAGGCCCAATTTGCATTTAGGAAATGCTATATACATGTCCTTTAGGAATCATTAAGAGGGAATTCCTATTTACGATTCCTAAATTGCGGACGCAATTTGCAATTTCTACAGTGTAGAAATCACAAATTGCGACTGCGAACGAGCAATTGTACATCTGAAAAGGCAATTTAGCATTTCTTAAGGCTGAAATTAGGATTCGGCCTATTAAGAAATGCTAAATGGTTTTGTACATCTGGCCCGATATGTTTTGAAGTGATATTAGTCAATTGGATTTGGCATTCTGTTAGAGTCTACTCTACTTTGCAGAGAAAACAATGCATTTGTGGATAGGATATTTATCACGTTTATGACAGAGTAACCCATCCATCAAACTCTAAATCAGGCCCTACGATTCTTGATTTCCAAGGTTAGAAGTAAATGCACTAATGGTGTTTGTTTACTGGTTCAACGACTCAACGGGTGCCTTTAATACTGACTGTTCTGTACTCACTCGTAATGCACATGTATATTTTCTAAGATCTTTAATGGTTGGCGAAGTTTTGATACCTTGTCTAAATGCATTGCAATCAGTACTCAATGCTTCCTCATGGGATACAGAATTACCTTTGCACATACAATGCGAATAAACTGACATTAGTGTGGATTTTCTAACAATATCAATTTTAATCTGTTTAGTATTCTCTGCTGTCAATTGTGGTGAACAAGGGAAAGCTTGCTGAGAAATCGGCTACTTTTTGCAAAAGTAGTACTTCAGGTTACTCCTGGGCAGACAGATGATTTCTAGTTTTGATAGTTTTTTCTTATTGGTAGACTCTGTTACATTTAAATTATAAAAATTCACAAAGACTGCATACAACTTTATTGTTCTATATTATTCCTTCAAGACTCAATTTATTCATCGTTCATACTTTTTATAACTTTTTTTCTATGAAACATTGCAAAATTATCTTCTTCTGTGACATTAATTGTATGCGTTAGTTTGAGTTACACAGCCTTTAGCAACCACCGACTGTGTGCTTGAGTCTTTTAAAGAGTCATCTACATTAGTGAGTGAACTAATGTGTTCATGGGGCTGGTGTTTTTCTCTGACCCAGGAGAATGTACCTGATGGGGAACAATGTCTTTGTACCTACAGCTACAGTGGCGGCTCGCACAGGTAACACTGAGGGGTGGCAAGGCGGGGCAGAGCTGGGTGGGGTGTAGTGGAGTGTGAAATACAACGGGAAAGTGGAGAGTAAATAAATAATTAATAAAATCACTTACTTTGTGCTCGAAGCATCAGCTGTATCAAGAGCTGTTATAGAAATTGCATGGATGGCATTGTTGAATTGCCCCCCCTGGCAGTTGCAGGAAAAACAATAGTGAGGTATAGTACCAGAATATCGAGGGCTAAATATTCTCCGAAAAACATATAGTGTCCTAAAGGTTATTTAAAGAAATATCACCCCATTGGAGTTAATACAAAATCTACACCCAATGGAGCAATATATTTGTAAACGATATTTAGGTCACAAAATATTTATATCAGACAATATTTCATTATTAGTAGTCTAACTTACAACCCCTAGTAAATCGATTATATAATCTAACTATTATGGATGTAGATTTTGTTGGATAAGATGTTCCTGTAAGGTACACGTTTATGAAAAATGATGTCTTAATAAAAAACTGTACAGCTGTATTGCTAAAAAATCTTAACTGTTCTTAACATACATCCATATTTGTCGATAGTGCAATTCGTCTAATTAAGATCACTGACACGGGGGCATGGTCTCACCGCCGGTCTAAGATGGCCGCCTGAGTCTCGATCTCCGCCGTGCCGGAGCAACTAGCGGACCGTAAATGCGCTAATACGCGCTATTTCCACGCGGTTTTCACTTATTTCAAAATCGGAAGATGCGGTGAAGCTTATGGATATATTTGCAGTTTAGTACGCTATCTGCAAATTCCCCTCAGAATCGCGGCCGCCATTTTCTTTGCCGCGTCATCGCAACTGCGTATGGATTTTTTCAGAGGATTCTGCTTCATCCAGGTACTGCCCTGCTCTATTCATAGTCGGAACATATTTCTTTGCTGTGGAATTTTCTGAACTATAGCTTATTATTCCTAATCTTCAAACGTCCATTCCTCACAGCAGACTTGTTCAACACATTTACTTCAGGACACCAGTGTGTCTTATCAGCTGCCATCTATAAAGGACATTACCTGTTGTGCATTCACATTGGAACAGTTTATACTGTTACAGAATGGTTTGAAGTATGGAATGTTCCTCCTCCTTATTACTACATCTCTTTCTCTGGAATGTTTTTCAATGCAGTTTTCCCTGACTGACCACTATTAGCTTCAGTTATGAGCATATTCTTTATCACCTGCTCTCTATTGTCTTCATTGCCCTTGTAAATTCAACGCACTGGTTTACTCTGGAGTGGTGTTATTGTCCAGGTTTTCACTGGATTAACCGCCTCTTTTGTGACACTTTTTGACTGCTCAACAATTTTTTTTTTCTGGAACTAGATTTTCACTTGCTTTATGGCCAGACTACGTAAGGCACAATTTCTTTTTGTTCCTGAGGTTCCTTCCAAGACGTTATCTGCACCTTCTTTGCCTTCTCCAACGATTACTCCCTCTTCCACTCCAGTCATGGCCAGTCTACCTTCTGCTCTTACTCAGGCAACACATTCAACAACAAATAAAACTTCTCCACCTGTGTCCACTCCTAAACGTCTGAAACAAGACCCTCCATTGCATACCCAGCCATCACCTACTATCTCTATGGAACTGTTATTAGAGGAAAATCGCGCTTTACGCCCATTTGTGGAAGAAACAAATAATAAAATGCAATTTCTAGAGGATAAATGGTCGTCAATGGAGAATAGAGTCTCTGCAATGGAACAACAGCTCTCAACAGTTCAAAGTGACTCCTATAGACTCTCTTCACTAGAGGAACATATTCGGAAGCTTCAACAACACACTGAAGATTTGGAAAATCGGAATAGATGGAACAACCTACGCGTCTATGGCTTGCCGGAATCTTTGGAAGGAGAAGATCCAGTCACCTTCTTCTCATCTTTTTTACCAAAATTACTGGACATGCCTCCTTCAACTTCACTCAGCATCCAAAGGGCTCATAGACTTGGTCCACGTCCTTCGCTCTCTTCATCTCCGGTCAGACCCCGAGGTGTTATCATCCTCTTCCTCAAATGTACTGATCTTCTTTCTGTTCTATCCGCTGCCAGAGCCACACGTCAAATCTCTTGGCTAGGTCAGAAAGTTTATCTTTCTCAGGATGTTTCCAATGCTACAGCTGCCAGGCAGAAGGAATTCCTCAACCTTCGTCAATCCCTTCGCTCAATGGGAGCTCGATATGGACTCTTTCACCCCTGTATCTTCAAGGTTACCTACCAAAATCGTACTCAGTCCTTTGAAGAACTTAAGAAATTCATCCATTCTCATGCTTCAACTAATATGGACACTGCTGCTCCTCCTACGCGTTTACTGGTGATATCCTGATTTGTTAATTTCACATCTCTCATGTTCATGTTGTTGCCATGTTGTTAATTCATAATTCTCTTCTGTATTTATATATTACTCTACTTATCTCGTTCTATGATCATTTATGTACTTAATTATTTGTCTAAACTACTTTCTTTTAATATTGTTCTTCTTATCTCTTATGTACCTCTATTTATCATCTTATTTACGTTCTTCCTCCTTTCTTTATCTATTTCTTTTTCGCTGTTCTTTCTCTCTCTTCAATTGTTTTCATATCTCTCGTCCTCACAACTTACTCTTTTATCTCTAAATTTGTGTTTGCATCTATTATATATTCATATTTGTTTTTTACTTACCTCCTTTTTATACCTATACAGGATCTGTTTGTCATCATACAGTGTTTGGTCCTTTTATACTCCCCTATTTCTCGCCCTGGTGTGCTGGTCTTCATGGTTCGGGCATATCGTCTTCCGTTCGTCGCCACTGCCCCATCCTTATTTTGTCTTCATTCCCTTCAGGTATGTTTCCTCAGTCGTCCTTTGGATTTGTACTGTCTTTCCTTGTAGTTCTCCTTTCCCCTCACTCCCTCCTATCCTTTTTCCTCACGATCTTCCTTTTTTTTGTTATCATATTTTCGGTGCTATGTAAACCTCTAACCTGCTTTCTCTCCTGTTTTTTCCTTTTACCGTCTCTATCTCTCTCCCTTATTTATCCATTGATTTCTTCCTTTTCTTTACATATTATTGCATACTTGGTTTTGTATAAGTCTTTTCAATTTTCAATGTTTTTACATTCAGAGTTATTTCCTGGAATGTGAAGGGTTTCATCAATCCGATTAAAAGACAGAGAATCCTTTCCCACCTTGCTTCGTATAACCCTGCATCTTACAGACACTGAATCACTTAAATTAAAAAGAAGCTGGGTGGGTACGGTCTTATTCTCTCCATCTACTAATAAGAAAAATGGTGTTATCATTCTATGTCATAAAAAATTGAAATGTAAAATGTTATCGCAAGAAAATGACACGGAAGGTAGATGGGTTCTAGCAAAGTTGTTAATCGATTCTGTTCCCTTAACTGTTTTCAATATTTATGGTCCTACACAACCTGATTGTTCTTTTTGGCCTTTGATTACTCAAAAATGTATTCAATTTCGAGGTGACCTCTTCATTTTAGGTGGTGACTGCAACCAAATTGTAGACCCGTTTCTTGACCGCAAGTCCACAGTCCGTTTCACTCCATATAAGACTCACAAACAATTTCTGGATACCATTTCTCTGACACATCTCATGAACTCATGGAGGCTTTCTCACCCTGACACTCTTGATTACTCTTTCTTCTCTCCTCCTCTGTCAGGGTTCGAGCGTGCAGCGCCTACCAATTGCCCACAAACTACAACTCCCAGAAGGCTTGCTGGAGGAAGGGGGATTTAGGAGTCGGCGGCGCGCAGCATGTTGCTCGTTATTCTGGTTCCGTGGCGTCTTCGCTCTCTTGGCTGAGAGAGCATGGAAGCGAGGAGGCATCGCTGGGTTCCTCTGGCGTTCAAGTGTGCCCCGTCAGGAAATGGAAGACATCGAGAGTCCGTGAGTACGGAAAGGAAGGCTTCCTCTTTGCTATAATCTTAGAGCGGAATACGGCGGTAGGCAAAGCCGCGTATTGCTGTTCTCACAGTGGCATACGCGCTTCAGTCCTTTTTATGTTGGTCCTGCTCTATTGTATTGCACAGCGGAGTACGGTGGTGGGCAAAGCCTCGTACTGCCGTTTGTGGGTGTTTTCGGTTCCCTGGTGACTTTTAGACACAGCGGAATATGGCGGTAGGCAAGCCGCGTATTGCCGTTTGTGTGTTCTTGGTTCACTCCTAAACTTTTAGCCCAGTGGAATACGGCCGTGAAAGTAACCACGTATTACCGTTGGAGTGGATTATTTCAGTTGGGATTTTCTACAGCGGAGTATGGCGGTGAGGATTAACCGTTTATTGCCGATTGTACTTCTGCATGGATATTTGCTCTTTCTCCCTGGATTCATTACCGCTTCTTTCTGTGCACAGTACGCTGGAACTAAACACTCATTGGGGAATTACTCTTTCCTTGTTTTAGGGAGGTGATATCAACCTTGTGTGCCTAGGTTACTCCCGTGTCTTGGCTATGCACCAGAGAGAGAGAGAGGCTCTGCCCCTTTCTTTTACACAACAGCTTTGAATGTAATTGCTATGGTATGTTTCAAGGTGTGAGTTCCTGTGGATATCACTAGGCAGTCTAGAGTACTATCCTTGGGTATATATGAGAGAGCATTCGAACACTGAGAATTGTATGAATGCGGCGGCTGGAGATAATACTTTTGACTGCTTTCCTTTCTTTAGATCAATATCGTGTCTTCAGAACGATGTTAAGATGACCAATGGAAGTGCCGCCAGCTGTAGTTAGATCCAGGTATACTGTAGCATGCACTAGAGAGAGATTACTGAGAGTAGACTATGTCTATTGTATTAACCATGTGCATTTATTGTTTCAGGTTCTATTCCCACGCTGTCCCTTCCCTTTTCCTTTCCCTCGCCTGATCATTCGAGCACCAAGTGTATATCCCCTATCTGGGTATTGGTAAGATCAGGAGGTGGGCCTTCCTTACTGCTGCGACTGGATCCTACGGAGCTGGGCCTGACATCCTCATGCTTCTCTCTCTCGCCTAGACTATATCTTTCTTTCTCAATCCTTGTGTCAAAATGTACTGTCCTCCTCCATTGAACCCATAGTTATTTCTGATCATGCTCCAATTGTTACAGACCTTGACTTACTTCCTCTCCGTCCAAAGTCCTCTCGATGGCGTTTTAATGATTCCCTCCTTACCGACCCTCTTTTCTCCTCCTCCTTTCGATCTTTTGCTAAGGAATTCTTCAAGCTTAATTGCGATTCTAGTTCCTCCCCCCATATCATCTGGGATTCTTTTAAATCTACCGCAAGGGGATTCATCATAGACTTTGTCTCTAAGAAAAATAAGCGTTTTCTTCAGAAGCAAAAATCTATTTTAGCACATATTAAGCTCTTGGAGCATAAATTTTATACTTCATCAAAAAATTCTATCTCATCAGAATTGATAAAAGCCAAACTTGAGTTCAATAAATCTACTACTGACAATGCATCATCAGTGCTCCTTCTCAGTAGTGCCGTTACTATGGCGGTCGTAACAAGGCAGGGAAACTCTTAGCAAATTATCTCAAATCTCGTAAAGAAAGGACACTTATAGACTCTATTTACTCTTCTAATAATTCCCTACTTCATAATGACCAGGAAATAATTAATGAATTTAAACTTTTTTATCAAAATCTCTACACAACAGAATCTCCTCCTTCTTCTACTCTCATTCAGACCTATCTTGATAAACTCCCTGCTCCTTCTACTTCCCATCTTAATCTTCTTGATCTTGAAAAAGATCTTTCTCCTAAAGAACTTTCCACTGCTTTAAATACCCTTACTAAAGGGAAAACATCTGGTCCAGATGGATTTTCTGTTGAATTTTATTTACATTTTTCTGATCTATTACTCCCTAAACTTTTAATACTTTTCCATTCATTGTGTTTAACTGGTAAGACAGAAGGTACTTTTCAGGAAGCCACCATTTGCCTAATTCCTAAAGATGGGCGTGATCCTCAATTTTGTAAAAATTATCGACCAATCTCTCTTGTTAATGTTGATTATAAACTATTTGGCAAGTTGCTCGCATTACGTTTAGACCCTCTCATGTCCCATCTAATTGGTAAAGAGCAATGTGGTTTTGTTAAGGGTAGATTAACTTCAGATAATTCTCGTCTTTTTCTCAATGTCTTAAATCAAGCTCCTTTCCTCTCTACTTCTTTGGCCGCTATCTCAGTCGATACAGAGAAGGCTTTTGACAGAGTAGATTGGTCTTTTCTGTTCGCATCATTACACTGGCATGGTTTTGGTCCTAATTTCATATCACTTATTTCCTTACTATACTCTGCTCCGAAAGCCTCGTTTTGGTTAATGGTCGTGTCTCCTCTTATTTTCCTCTTCAACGTGGCGTTCGACAAGGTTGTCCTTTATCCCCTCTTCTTTTTGTCCTAGCCCTTGAGCCCTTTTTGATTTCTATTCGTAACAATGATTCCATTTCCGGCTTTCCTTACGATGAACATCAACCGAAACTCTCTGCATATGCGGACGATATTCTTTTATTTATTTCTTCTCCTGAAACTTCTATTCCCCCTTTACTATCTGAATTCGAATCCTTTTCACAGGTCTCCAGTTATAAAATAGATTCAGACAAAACTGAAATTCTTCCTCTCACAGAATTCTGTCTTACCCATTCCTTCTCTCCCACTGGATTTACTTGGAATAGTTCAAAAATTAAATACCTAGGTATTTGGTTTTCCAACTCCATCGCCTCATCGATTAAATTGAATATGTCTACAGCCTTATCTCGTATTGAGAAACTAACCTCTTCCTGGAACCCTCTTTTTCTTTCTTGGTGGGGTCGTTTAGATTCTATTAAAATGATGATTGCTCCAATTTTAATTTACATACTCTCTATGCTTCCTGTTCACATTCCTGCTCTTTATTTCATACGTATTGACTCATCCCTTTCCAAATTTCTCTGGAAACATAAAAAGTCCAGAATTGCTTTATTCTCTCTCCGCAAACGAAAATCTAACGGCGGCGTGAACTTCCCGAACTTTTGTCTTAATCATAAATCTTTCTCCCTTCGCCAGGCCTCAAAATGGCTTATATCTGACCCCTCCCCCTTTACTCCTCTTTGGCTCTTCATTGAACAAATCTTATTATTACCCCATTCTTTCACTGAAGTTATACGCTTTTCTACTAAAACCTCTCATACCTCTCTTCCCTTATTTAAACATACCTGCTCTTTGTTGAAACCTTTGGTCTGCCCTACTGTCATTTCTCGTGAATCTTTCTTAGAATATCCGATCTGGCATAACTCGCTTATCCTCTGAAATAACAGGCCCATTTTTGGGAAAACTTGGAGATTAAAAGGTATTATATGGGTTAATCATCTTTTTGATGGTGCCTCTCCTTGCTCATTTCCCCAATTTCAATCCTCATTTCATTGCCCTCGCTCCTTTTTCCCAAAATGTACTACACTTATGACAATTATTCTTGACATTTATTATTCCCTTCCCACCTTACCCTCACCTGACACTCAAAATTCCCATCTTACTATACTCTATACTCTACCCAAAGCCTCTCTCATATACAAATTATTTTAAGCCCCCAATCCAGATCGTGTTAAATCTAAATTGGAACTCTCTTGGGAATTGGATCCGGGATGTGAATGGTCTATTGTATTTTGGGATAAACTTTGGACTAGATCCTTAAAGATCTCTTGCTCTGCCTCTCTTACCCAATCTATGTTTTTCTCTACCACAGACTTTATCTTTCCCCTGTCTCTTTAGCACATTTCACTTCTTCTACTGATTCTCATTGTTGGACGTGTGGCTCTTCTAATGCTGATCTCCTTCATCTTCTCTTTCTATGTCCTACGGTTTCTGACTTTTGGGAGAAAGTTTGGTCATACATCTCTCGTGTGTTCACAATATCCATTCCTTATTCTATCCCACTCCTTTTTTCTGGTAGTCTCTCTGACTCTTTAGATCTTTCTCCACATACTCATGGCCTTTTTGATTTCATGCTTACTCTGGCCTTTCAACTGCAAACCCTCGCAAACTGTCCATACAACATTGGTGGAACACCCTATGTCATTTTCACAGGCTAGATGTTGCTTTCGCCTCCTTGTGTAAACCAGCACTTAATAGAGACCTATTCTGGTTGCCTCTCACCACCTATTTAGACCAAATTATATTAAAGAACGTCTCGCACCTAACCTCTGAAAATTTCAAACCTCTTTGAATGATATTATCTCCGGTTTTTTTTTCTTCATACTTTATCCTGTTACTTTGCTATGCATTTTAATTACTTGATGGATTATTTTTTCTTATTCATGGTATGTAATCTAGTATGCCTTCTTCTGCTTTATTTTTCTACATCATGATGTTGATATCCCCTATCCTCCCCCTCCCTTCGCTCTTACTTCCCCTCCTTCTCTCCCTTCCTTTTTATATAAAATTCCGAAAATGCTCTTATGTCTCTTCTTCTGATATCAGCTTACTTACTTGTTTTATTTCTATGGTTGAGTCTTCTATATATTGCTATGTTTGTAATTTATTAAATGCTAATAAAGCTTTTCAAACATAAAAAAGATCACAGACACGGTGCCTGAAATCACATCCATTAGTAACAAGATTGGAAACTGTGGAGCAGCATCACTTTCCTGGTACTTGTTTGTCAACCTACTTCTTTTCAAACTCAAAGAGATTGAAATTTTGTAGGTAGTGATATTAAGGAGTTCTAAATCGGTAGATTGAGCACTTCTACTCCAGCTAACATGGCCTGTGTGCATAACTTGTATTCTGTGGCTAGTGCAGTGGTCAGGTGATCTGGGATGGTCCCTCCGATATTTCTTGCCTCTCATAAAAAATAATCACTTCTTCTAAGGCCCCAATGCTCCCCACTGTGATCACTTCCAGGTCAGTTCCTTGTGCTTCCCCCACTATGCTGCCCTCTTTGGTCAGAGGTGAGTGCTCTGTTCACTCTTTCTTTCATCCTTTTCCTGATCCTTCCTCTGCCCCTTTTCATTCACCTACTTTATGTTCAATTACTGCTGCTGGCTGTTCCTTCTCCGTTCTTTGCCCTATTGCCTTCTCTCCTTTATCTGCTCCCTGCTCTCCACTGCTTCCCTTCTGTTACATGCTCCACACTGGTCCACGTTGTGCTGGTCATTAAGGTTCTAGCTCCCAGTGCTGTCCCTATAACTTTAACTAATGTGTGTCTCGCTACAGCATCAGTTCTGTTCTCTGTGACACCAATATCTATTTCTGTGATGTATTAGTGGCTCATGTGCATGCCTCTTTCCTTTGATATCCCCTTCCTCCTCTCTTTCAGTTTCTTTCTTTCGTTCTTTCTTTCTTTCTTTCTTTTTTGCTTTCTTTCTTTAATTCTTCTTTCTTTTTTGCATTCTTTCCTGTTACCTTTTATTCTTTCTTCTGACTCTTCCATCTGTCCTGAGTCACAAAGTCTAAGGTTAGATTGTGGGTCAGGTTGAAGAGGGCAACTTTCATTTATCTTCTTCAAGCCATGATCATTCTAAGACCGCTGATGGCTCGTCTACATGCTAGTGTTGAAATAAAGGGGCTGGGTGACGAAAAAGGCAGCTTAAAATCTCCCCTCCCACCCACAGAGAGTGAGAGTCTAAAGCTAGGGTGGAATTGGGATGGGGAGCTTTAACTAGCGAAGAGGGGAAATTTGGAACCTATCGAAATCTTAATTTCATTTCTCCCAGGTACCCAAACGTTCTTCTCCATCACCTGTCAGAATCCTTTTCTGCATGAGAAGAGTGATCATTAAAAGGCAGATAGCATGGATAGAGCTAACACTTTCCAATCCACCGAGGTGGGAATCTAGCATTAGGGGCATGAGGGCAAGGACCAGGAGAGGTAAACCTTTATTTCTATCCTCTAAAACCTCCCACTCAACCTAACGTCATTGAATTATGCTGCAGGAGTGGACCAAATTAAGTGGCAAGAAAAGTCAAATTATGCAACATAATACTGCACATTTTTTAAAGTATTAATCTTTTCTTTATTCTGGTTCCGTGGCGTCTTCGCTCTCTTGGCTGAGAGAGCACGGAAGCGAGGAGGCATCGCTGGGTTCCTCTGGCGTTCAAGTGTGCCCCGTCAGGAAATGGAAGACATCGAGTGTCCGTGAGTATGGAAAGGAAGGCTTCCTCTTTGCTATAATCTTAGAGCGGAATACGGCGGTAGGCAAAGCCGCGTATTACTGTTCTCCCAGTGGCATACGCGCTTTAATCCTTTTTATGTTGGTCCTGCTCTATTGTATTGCACAGCGGAGTACGGTGGTGGGCAAAACCGTGTACTGCCGTTTGTGGGTGTTTTCGGTTCCCTGGTGACTTTTAGACACAGGTGAATATGGCGGTAGGCAAGCCGCGTATTGCCATTTGTGTGTTCTTGGTTCACTCCTAAACTTTTGGTCCAGTGGAATACAGCCGTGAAAGTAACTACGTATTACCGTTGGAGTGGATTATTTCAGTTGGGATTTTCTACAGCGGAGAATGGCGGTGAGGATTAACCGCGTATTGCCGATTGTACTTCTGCATGGATATTTGCTCTTTCTCCCTGGATTCATTACCGCTTTTTTCTGTGCACAGTACGCTGGAACTAAACACTCATTGGGGAATTACTCTTTCCTTGTTTTAGGGAGGTGATATCAACCTTGTGTGCCTAGGTTACTCCCGTGTCTTGGCTATGCACCAGAGAGAGAGAGAGGCTCTGCCCCTTTCTTTTACACAATAGCTTTGATTGTAATTGCTATGGTATGTTTCAAGGTGTGAGTCCCTGTGGAGACCACTAGCCCGTCTAGAGTACTATCCTTGGGTATGTATGAGAGAGCATTCGAACACCGAGAATTGTATGAATGCGGCGGCTGGAGATAATACTTTTGACTGCTTTCCTTTCTTTAGATCAATATTGTGTCTTCATAACGATGTTAAGATTACCAATGGAAGTGCCGCCAGCTCTAGTTAGATCCAGGTATACTGTAGCATGCACTAGAGAGAGATTACTGAGAGTAGACTATGTCTATTGTATTAACCATGTGCATTTATTGTTTCAGGTTCTATTCCCACGCTGTCCCTTCCCTTTTCCTTTCCCTCGCCTGATCATTCGAGCACCCAGTGTATATCCCCTATCTGGGTGTTGGTAAGATCAGGAGGTGAACCTTCCTTACTGCTGCGACTGGATCCTGCGGAGCTGGGCCTGACATCCTCATGCTTCTCTCTCTCGCCTAGACTATATCTTTCTTTCTCAATCCTTGTGTCAAAATTTACTGTCCTCCTCCATTGAACCCATAGTTATTTCTGATCATGCTCCAATTGTTACAGACCTTGACTTACTTCCTCCCCGTCCAAAGTCCTCTCGATGGCGTTTTAATAATTCCCTCCTTACCGACCCTCTTTTCTCCTCCTCCTTTCGCTCTTTTGCTAAGGAATTCTTCAATTTTAATTGAGATTCTAGTTCCTCCCCCCATATCATCTGGGATTCTTTTAAAGCTACCGCAAGGGGATTCATCATAGACTTTGTCTCTAAGAAAAATAAGCGTTTTCTTCAGAAGCAAAAATCTATTTTAGCACATATTAAGCTCTTGGAGCATAAATTTTATACTTCTTCAAAAAATTATATCTCATCAGAATTGATAAAAGCCAAACTTGAGTTCAACAAATCTACTACTGACAATGCATCATCAGTGCTCCTTCGCAGTAGTGCCCGTTACTATGGCAGTCGTAACAAGGCAGGGAAACTCTTAGCAAATTATCTCAAATCTCGTAAAGAACGGACACTTATAGACTCTATTTATTCTTCTAATAATTCCGTACTGCATAAAGACCAGGAAATACTTAATGAATTTAAACTTATTTATCAAAATCTCTACACACCAGAATCTCCTCCTTCTTCTACTCTCATTCAGACCTATCTCGATAAACTCCCTGCTCCTTCTACTTCCCATCTTAATCTTCTTGATCTTGAAAAAGATCTTTCTCCTAAAGAACTTTCCACTGCTTTAAGTACCCTTACTAAAGGGAAAACGTCTGGTCCAGATGGATTTTCTGTTGAATTTTATTTACATTTTTCTGATCTATTACTCCCTAAACTTTTAATACTTTTCCATTCATTTTATTTAACTGGTAAGACAGAAGGTACTTTTCAGGAAGCCACCATTTGCCTAATTCCTAAAGATGGTCGTGATCCTCAATTTTGTAAAAATTATCGACCAATCTCTCTTGTTAATGTTGATTATAAACTATTTGCCAAGTTGCTCGCATTACGTTTAGACCCTCTCATGTCCCATCTAATTGGTAAAGAGCAATGTGGTTTTGTTAAGGGTAGATTAACTTCAGATAATTCTCGTCTTTTTCTCAATGTCTTAAATCAAGCTCCTTCCCTCTCTACTTCTTTGGCCGCTATCTCAGTCGATGCAGAGAAGGCTTTTGACAGAGTAGATTGGTCTTTTCTGTTCGCATCATTACACTGGCATGGTTTTGGTCCTAATTTCATATCACTTATTTCCTTACTATACTCTGCTCCGAAAGCCTCGTTTTGGTTAATGGTCGTGTCTCCTCTTATTTTCCTCTTCAACGTGGCGTTCATCAAGGATGTCCTTTAGCCCCTCTTCTTTTTGTCCTAGCCCTTGAGCCCTTTTTGATTTCTATTCGTAACAATGATTCCATTTCCGGCTTTCCTTACGGTGAACATCAACCGAAACTCTCTGCATATGCGGACGATATTCTTTTATTTATTTCTTCTCCTGAAACTTCTATTCCCCCTTTACTATCTGAATTCGAGTCCTTTTCACAGATCTCCAGTTATAAAATAAATTCAGACAAAACTGAAATTCTTCCTCTCACAAAATTCTGTCTTCCCCATTCCTTCTCTCCCACTGGATTTACTTGGAATAGTTCAAAAATTAAATACCTAGGTATTTGGTTTTCCAACTCCATCGCCTCATCGATTAAATTGAATATGTCTACAGCCTTATCTCGTATTGAGAAACTAACCTCTTCCTGGAACCCTCTTTTTCTTTCTTGGTGGGGTCGTTTAGATTCTATTAAAATGATGATTGCTCCAATTTTAATTTACATACTCTCTATGCTTCCTGTTCACATTCCTGCTCTTTATTTCATACGTATTGACTCATCCCTTTCCAAATTTCTCTGGAAACATAAAAAGTCCAGAATTGCTTTATTCTCTCTCCGCAAACGAAAATCTAACGGCGGCGTGTACTTCCCGAACTTTCGTGTTTATCATAAATCTTTCTCCCTTCGTCAAGCCTCAAAATGGCTTATATCTGACCCCTCCCCCTTTACTCCTCTTTGGCTCTTCATTGAACAAATCTTATTATTACCCCATTCTTTCACTGAAGTTATACGCTTTTCTACTAAAACCTCCCATACCTCTCTTCCCTTATTTAAACATATCTGCTCTTTGTTGAAACCTTTGGTCTGCCCTACTGTCATTTCTCGTGAATCTTTCTTAGAATATCCGATCTGGCATAACTCGCTTATCCTCTTAAATAACAGGCCAATTTTTGGGAAAACTTGGAGAATAAAAGGTATTATATGGGTTAATCATCTTTTTGATGGTGTCTCTCCTAGCTCATTTCCCCAATTTCAATCCTCATGTCATTGCCCTCGCTCCTTTTTCCCAAAATTTACTACACTTATGACAATTATTCTTGACATTTATTATTCCCTTCCCACCTTACCCTCACCTGGCACTCAAAATTCCCATCTTACTATACTCTATACTCTACCCAAAGCCTCTCTCATATACAAATTATTTTTAGTCCCCAATCCAGATCGTGTTAAATCTACATTGGAACTCTCTTGGGAATTGGATCCGGGATGTGAATGGTCTATTGTATTTTGGGATAAACTTTGGACTAGATCCTTAAAGATCTCTTGCTCTGCCTCTCTTACCCAATCTATGTTTTTTCTCTACCATAGACTTTATCTTTCCCCTGTCTCTTTAGCACATTTCTCTTCTTCTACTGATTCTCATTGTTGGACTTGTGGCTCTTCTAATGCTGATCTCCTTCATCTTCTCTTTCTATGTCCTACGGTTTCTGACTTTTGGGAGAAAGTTTAGTCATACATCTCTTGTGTGTTCACAATATCCATTCCTTATTCTATCCCACTCCTTTTTAGGTCTCGCCTGACCCAGCGCATGCGCTGGTCTGGCGAGACTTATTGAGAGGGCTCCAAAAAGTGCTACCAGGCAAACCTAGAGCTACAGTGCATGAGCGCGGGCGCGCGCGCCGCGCTTTTCCGCATTTACTTTCACTTTCGCGGCCGCACAGCCGCTTTGATGTTTGATCGCGATTGCGATCACTTTCACTTTCGCAGCCGCTTTGCATAGCCAATAGGTTTCGCTTTTGGGACCTTATAAGTATTTAGTTATGCAACTGTTGCATAGCTAAACACTTATAAGGTCCCAAAGGCGAGACCTATTGGCTATGCCAATGCTTGTTTCTGGTAGTCTCTCTGACTCTTTAGATCTTTCTCCACATACTCATGTCCTTTTTGATTTCATGCTTGCTCTGGCCTTTCAACACATCTCTTTCAACTGCAAACCCTCGCAAACTGTCCATACAACATTGGTGGAACACCCTATGTCATTTTCACAGGCTATATGTTGCTTTCGCCTCCTTGTGTAAACCAGCACTTAATAGAGACCTATTCTGGTTGCCTCTCACCACTTATTTAGACCAAATTATATTAAAGAACGTCTCGCACCTAACCTCTGAAAATGTCAAACCTCCTTGAATGATATTATCTCAGTTTTTTTTTTTCATATTTTATCCTGTTAACTTGCTATGCATTTTAATTACTTGATGGATTATTTTTTCTTATTCATGGTATGTAATCTAGTATGCCTTCTTCTGCTTTATTTTTCTACATCATGATGTTGATATCCCCTATCCTCCCCCTCCCTCCGCTCTTCCTTCCCCTCCTTCTCTCCCTTCCTTCATATATAAAATCCCAAAATTGCTTTTATGTCTCTTCTTCTGATATCAGCTTACTTACTTGTTTTATTTCTATGGTTGAGTCTTCTATATATTGCTATGTTTGTAATTTATTAAATGCTAATAAAGCTTTTCAAACATAAAAAAGATCACAGACACGGTGCCTGAAATCACATCCATTAGTAACAAGATTGGAAACTGTGGAGCAGCATCACTTTCCTGGTACTTGTTTGTCAACCTACTTCTTTTCAAACTCAAAGAGATTGAAATTTTGTAGGTAGTGATATTAAGGAGTTCTAAATCTGTAGATTGAGCACTTCTACTCCAGCTAACATGGCCTGTGTGCATAACTTATATTCTGTGGCTAGTGCAGTGGTCAGGTGATCTGGGATGGTCCCCCTGATATTTCTTGCCTCTCATAAAAAATAATCACTTCTTCTAAGGCCCCAATGCTCCCCACTGAGATCACTTCCAGGTCAGTTCCTTGTGCTATCCCCACTATGCTGCCCTCTTTGGTCAGAGGTGAGTGCACTGTTCACTCTTTCTTTCATCCTTTTCCTGATCCTTCCTCTGCCCCTTTTCATTCACCTACTTTATGTTCAATTACTGCTGCTGGCTGTTCCTTCTCCGTTCTTTGCCCTATTGCCTTCTCTCCTTTATCTGCTCCCTGCTCTCCACTGCTTCCCTTCTGTTACATGCTCCACACTGGTCCACGTTGTGCTGGTCATTAAGGTTCTAGCTCCCAGTGCTGTCCCTATAACTTTAACTAATGTGTGTCTCGCTACAGCATCAGTTCTGTTCTCTGTGACACCAATATCTATTTCTGTGATGTATTAGTGGCTCATGTGCATGCCTCTTTCCTTTGATATCCCCTTCCTCCTCTCTTTCAGTTTCTTTCTTTCGTTCTTTCTTTCTTTCTTTCTTTTTTGCTTTCTTTCTTTAATTCTTCTTTCTTTTTTGCATTCTTTCCTGTTACCTTTTATTCTTTCTTCTGACTCTTCCATCTGTCCTGAGTCACAAAGTCTAAGGTTAGATTGTGGGTCAGGTTGAAGAGGGCAACTTTCATTTATCTTCTTCAAGCCATGATCATTCTAAGACCGCTGATGGCTCGTCTACATGCTAGTGTTGAAATAAAGGGGCTGGGTGACGAAAAAGGCAGCTTAAAATCTCCCCTCCCACCCACAGAGAGTGAGAGTCTAAAGCTAGGGTGGAATTGGGATGGGGAGCTTTAACTAGCGAAGAGGGGAAATTTGGAACCTATCGAAATCTTAATTTCATTTCTCCCAGGTACCCAAACGTTCTTCTCCATCACCTGTCAGAATCCTTTTCTGCATGAGAAGAGTGATCATTAAAAGGCAGATAGCATGGATAGAGCTAACACTTTCCAATCCACCGAGGTGGGAATCTAGCATTAGGGGCATGAGGGCAAGGACCAGGAGAGGTAAACCTTTATTTCTATCCTCTAAAACCTCCCACTCAACCTAACGTCATTGAATTATGCTGCAGGAGTGGACCAAATTAAGTGGCAAGAAAAGTCAAATTATGCAACATAATACTGCACATTTTTTAAAGTATTAATCTTTTCTTTATTCTGGTTCCGTGGCGTCTTCGCTCTCTTGGCTGAGAGAGCACGGAAGCGAGGAGGCATCGCTGGGTTCCTCTGGCGTTCAAGTGTGCCCCGTCAGGAAATGGAAGACATCGAGTGTCCGTGAGTATGGAAAGGAAGGCTTCCTCTTTGCTATAATCTTAGAGCGGAATACGGCGGTAGGCAAAGCCGCGTATTACTGTTCTCCCAGTGGCATACGCGCTTTAATCCTTTTTATGTTGGTCCTGCTCTATTGTATTGCACAGCGGAGTACGGTGGTGGGCAAAACCGTGTACTGCCGTTTGTGGGTGTTTTCGGTTCCCTGGTGACTTTTAGACACAGGTGAATATGGCGGTAGGCAAGCCGCGTATTGCCATTTGTGTGTTCTTGGTTCACTCCTAAACTTTTGGTCCAGTGGAATACAGCCGTGAAAGTAACTACGTATTACCGTTGGAGTGGATTATTTCAGTTGGGATTTTCTACAGCGGAGAATGGCGGTGAGGATTAACCGCGTATTGCCGATTGTACTTCTGCATGGATATTTGCTCTTTCTCCCTGGATTCATTACCGCTTTTTTCTGTGCACAGTACGCTGGAACTAAACACTCATTGGGGAATTACTCTTTCCTTGTTTTAGGGAGGTGATATCAACCTTGTGTGCCTAGGTTACTCCCGTGTCTTGGCTATGCACCAGAGAGAGAGAGAGGCTCTGCCCCTTTCTTTTACACAATAGCTTTGATTGTAATTGCTATGGTATGTTTCAAGGTGTGAGTCCCTGTGGAGACCACTAGCCCGTCTAGAGTACTATCCTTGGGTATGTATGAGAGAGCATTCGAACACCGAGAATTGTATGAATGCGGCGGCTGGAGATAATACTTTTGACTGCTTTCCTTTCTTTAGATCAATATTGTGTCTTCATAACGATGTTAAGATTACCAATGGAAGTGCCGCCAGCTCTAGTTAGATCCAGGTATACTGTAGCATGCACTAGAGAGAGATTACTGAGAGTAGACTATGTCTATTGTATTAACCATGTGCATTTATTGTTTCAGGTTCTATTCCCACGCTGTCCCTTCCCTTTTCCTTTCCCTCGCCTGATCATTCGAGCACCCAGTGTATATCCCCTATCTGGGTGTTGGTAAGATCAGGAGGTGAACCTTCCTTACTGCTGCGACTGGATCCTGCGGAGCTGGGCCTGACATCCTCATGCTTCTCTCTCTCGCCTAGACTATATCTTTCTTTCTCAATCCTTGTGTCAAAATTTACTGTCCTCCTCCATTGAACCCATAGTTATTTCTGATCATGCTCCAATTGTTACAGACCTTGACTTACTTCCTCCCCGTCCAAAGTCCTCTCGATGGCGTTTTAATAATTCCCTCCTTACCGACCCTCTTTTCTCCTCCTCCTTTCGCTCTTTTGCTAAGGAATTCTTCAATTTTAATTGAGATTCTAGTTCCTCCCCCCATATCATCTGGGATTCTTTTAAAGCTACCGCAAGGGGATTCATCATAGACTTTGTCTCTAAGAAAAATAAGCGTTTTCTTCAGAAGCAAAAATCTATTTTAGCACATATTAAGCTCTTGGAGCATAAATTTTATACTTCTTCAAAAAATTATATCTCATCAGAATTGATAAAAGCCAAACTTGAGTTCAACAAATCTACTACTGACAATGCATCATCAGTGCTCCTTCGCAGTAGTGCCCGTTAAAGTTACTATGGCAGTCGTAACAAGGCAGGGAAACTCTTAGCAAATTATCTCAAATCTCGTAAAGAACGGACACTTATAGACTCTATTTATTCTTCTAATAATTCCGTACTGCATAAAGACCAGGAAATACTTAATGAATTTAAACTTTTTTATCAAAATCTCTACACACCAGAATCTCCTCCTTCTTCTACTCTCATTCAGACCTATCTCGATAAACTCCCTGCTCCTTCTACTTCCCATCTTAATCTTCTTGATCTTGAAAAAGATCTTTCTCCTAAAGAACTTTCCACTGCTTTAAGTACCCTTACTAAAGGGAAAACGTCTGGTCCAGATGGATTTTCTGTTGAATTTTATTTACATTTTTCTGATCTATTACTCCCTAAACTTTTAATACTTTTCCATTCATTTTATTTAACTGGTAAGACAGAAGGTACTTTTCAGGAAGCCACCATTTGCCTAATTCCTAAAGATGGTCGTGATCCTCAATTTTGTAAAAATTATCGACCAATCTCTCTTGTTAATGTTGATTATAAACTATTTGCCAAGTTGCTCGCATTACGTTTAGACCCTCTCATGTCCCATCTAATTGGTAAAGAGCAATGTGGTTTTGTTAAGGGTAGATTAACTTCAGATAATTCTCGTCTTTTTCTCAATGTCTTAAATCAAGCTCCTTCCCTCTCTACTTCTTTGGCCGCTATCTCAGTCGATGCAGAGAAGGCTTTTGACAGAGTAGATTGGTCTTTTCTGTTCGCATCATTACACTGGCATGGTTTTGGTCCTAATTTCATATCACTTATTTCCTTACTATACTCTGCTCCGAAAGCCTCGTTTTGGTTAATGGTCGTGTCTCCTCTTATTTTCCTCTTCAACGTGGCGTTCATCAAGGATGTCCTTTAGCCCCTCTTCTTTTTGTCCTAGCCCTTGAGCCCTTTTTGATTTCTATTCGTAACAATGATTCCATTTCCGGCTTTCCTTACGGTGAACATCAACCGAAACTCTCTGCATATGCGGACGATATTCTTTTATTTATTTCTTCTCCTGAAACTTCTATTCCCCCTTTACTATCTGAATTCGAGTCCTTTTCACAGATCTCCAGTTATAAAATAAATTCAGACAAAACTGAAATTCTTCCTCTCACAAAATTCTGTCTTCCCCATTCCTTCTCTCCCACTGGATTTACTTGGAATAGTTCAAAAATTAAATACCTAGGTATTTGGTTTTCCAACTCCATCGCCTCATCGATTAAATTGAATATGTCTACAGCCTTATCTCGTATTGAGAAACTAACCTCTTCCTGGAACCCTCTTTTTCTTTCTTGGTGGGGTCGTTTAGATTCTATTAAAATGATGATTGCTCCAATTTTAATTTACATACTCTCTATGCTTCCTGTTCACATTCCTGCTCTTTATTTCATACGTATTGACTCATCCCTTTCCAAATTTCTCTGGAAACATAAAAAGTCCAGAATTGCTTTATTCTCTCTCCGCAAACGAAAATCTAACGGCGGCGTGTACTTCCCGAACTTTCGTGTTTATCATAAATCTTTCTCCCTTCGTCAAGCCTCAAAATGGCTTATATCTGACCCCTCCCCCTTTACTCCTCTTTGGCTCTTCATTGAACAAATCTTATTATTACCCCATTCTTTCACTGAAGTTATACGCTTTTCTACTAAAACCTCCCATACCTCTCTTCCCTTATTTAAACATATCTGCTCTTTGTTGAAACCTTTGGTCTGCCCTACTGTCATTTCTCGTGAATCTTTCTTAGAATATCCGATCTGGCATAACTCGCTTATCCTCTTAAATAACAGGCCAATTTTTGGGAAAACTTGGAGAATAAAAGGTATTATATGGGTTAATCATCTTTTTGATGGTGTCTCTCCTAGCTCATTTCCCCAATTTCAATCCTCATGTCATTGCCCTCGCTCCTTTTTCCCAAAATTTACTACACTTATGACAATTATTCTTGACATTTATTATTCCCTTCCCACCTTACCCTCACCTGGCACTCAAAATTCCCATCTTACTATACTCTATACTCTACCCAAAGCCTCTCTCATATACAAATTATTTTTAGTCCCCAATCCAGATCGTGTTAAATCTACATTGGAACTCTCTTGGGAATTGGATCCGGGATGTGAATGGTCTATTGTATTTTGGGATAAACTTTGGACTAGATCCTTAAAGATCTCTTGCTCTGCCTCTCTTACCCAATCTATGTTTTTTCTCTACCATAGACTTTATCTTTCCCCTGTCTCTTTAGCACATTTCTCTTCTTCTACTGATTCTCATTGTTGGACTTGTGGCTCTTCTAATGCTGATCTCCTTCATCTTCTCTTTCTATGTCCTACGGTTTCTGACTTTTGGGAGAAAGTTTAGTCATACATCTCTTGTGTGTTCACAATATCCATTCCTTATTCTATCCCACTCCTTTTTAGGTCTCGCCTGACCCAGCGCATGCGCTGGTCTGGCGAGACTTATTGAGAGGGCTCCAAAAAGTGCTACCAGGCAAACCTAGAGCTACAGTGCATGAGCGCGGGCGCGCGCGCCGCGCTTTTCCGCATTTACTTTCACTTTCGCGGCCGCACAGCCGCTTTGATGTTTGATCGCGATTGCGATCACTTTCACTTTCGCAGCCGCTTTGCATAGCCAATAGGTTTCGCTTTTGGGACCTTATAAGTATTTAGTTATGCAACTGTTGCATAGCTAAACACTTATAAGGTCCCAAAGGCGAGACCTATTGGCTATGCCAATGCTTGTTTCTGGTAGTCTCTCTGACTCTTTAGATCTTTCTCCACATACTCATGTCCTTTTTGATTTCATGCTTGCTCTGGCCTTTCAACACATCTCTTTCAACTGCAAACCCTCGCAAACTGTCCATACAACATTGGTGGAACACCCTATGTCATTTTCACAGGCTATATGTTGCTTTCGCCTCCTTGTGTAAACCAGCACTTAATAGAGACCTATTCTGGTTGCCTCTCACCACTTATTTAGACCAAATTATATTAAAGAACGTCTCGCACCTAACCTCTGAAAATGTCAAACCTCCTTGAATGATATTATCTCAGTTTTTTTTTTTCATATTTTATCCTGTTAACTTGCTATGCATTTTAATTACTTGATGGATTATTTTTTCTTATTCATGGTATGTAATCTAGTATGCCTTCTTCTGCTTTATTTTTCTACATCATGATGTTGATATCCCCTATCCTCCCCCTCCCTCCGCTCTTCCTTCCCCTCCTTCTCTCCCTTCCTTCATATATAAAATCCCAAAATTGCTTTTATGTCTCTTCTTCTGATATCAGCTTACTTACTTGTTTTATTTCTATGGTTGAGTCTTCTATATATTGCTATGTTTGTAATTTATTAAATGCTAATAAAGCTTTTCAAACATAAAAAAGATCACAGACACGGTGCCTGAAATCACATCCATTAGTAACAAGATTGGAAACTGTGGAGCAGCATCACTTTCCTGGTACTTGTTTGTCAACCTACTTCTTTTCAAACTCAAAGAGATTGAAATTTTGTAGGTAGTGATATTAAGGAGTTCTAAATCTGTAGATTGAGCACTTCTACTCCAGCTAACATGGCCTGTGTGCATAACTTATATTCTGTGGCTAGTGCAGTGGTCAGGTGATCTGGGATGGTCCCCCTGATATTTCTTGCCTCTCATAAAAAATAATCACTTCTTCTAAGGCCCCAATGCTCCCCACTGAGATCACTTCCAGGTCAGTTCCTTGTGCTATCCCCACTATGCTGCCCTCTTTGGTCAGAGGTGAGTGCACTGTTCACTCTTTCTTTCATCCTTTTCCTGATCCTTCCTCTGCCCCTTTTCATTCACCTACTTTATGTTCAATTACTGCTGGTGGCTGTTCCTTCTCCATTCTTTGCCCTATTGCCTTCTCTCCTTTATCTGCTCCCTGCTCTCCACTGCTTCCCTTCTGTTACATGCTCCACACTGGTCCACGTTGTGCTGGTCATTGAGGTTCTAGCTCCCAGTGCTGTCCCTATAACTTTAACTAATGTGTGTCTCGCTACAGCATCAGTTCTGTTCTCTGTGACACCAATATCTATTTCTGTGCTGTATTAGTGGCTCATGTGCGTGCCTCTTTCCTTTGATATCCCTTCCCTCCTCTCTTTCAGTTTCTTTCTTTCTTTCTTTCTTTCTTGCTTTCTTTATCTCTTCTTTCTTTTTTGCTTTCTTTCCTGTTACCTTTTATTCTTTCTTCTGACTCTTCCATCTGTCCTGAGTCACAAAGTCTAAGGTTAGATTGTGGGTCAGGTTGAAAAGGGCAAATTTCATTTATCTTCTTCAAGCCATGATCATTCTAAGACCGCCGATGGCTCGTCTACATGCCAGTGTTGAAATAAAGGGACTGGGTGACGAAAAGGGCAGCTTAAAATCTCCCCTCCCACCCACAGAGAGTGAGGGTCTAAAGCTAGGGTGGAATTGGAATGGGGGAGCTTTAACTATCGAAGAGGGGAAATTGGGGGTGGGGGGGAGGCTGGAACTAGCGAAATCTTAATTTCATTTCTCCCAGGTACCCAAACGTTCTTCTCCATCACCTGCCAGAATCCTTTTCTGCATGAGAAGAGTGATCATTAAAAAGCAGATAGCATGGATAGAGATAACACTTTCCAATCCACCGAGGTGGGGATCTAGCATTGGGGGCTTGAGGGCAAGGACCAGCAGAGGTAAACCTTTATTTCTATCCTCTAAAACCTCCCACTCAACCTAACGTCATTGAATTCTCCCTTCGTAGTTATAACAGGTATGTTGGCCTCAGCCCTCCCATCCTACTGACCTTCTTGCAGTGTGAGAAGAACCACCAGCCAGAAAGAAAAGTGTGTCTGACTTTAGATATGAAATTCAATAAGGTGCCCTTCCCATCCCCAAACTATCCTTGTCGTCCTTAGCCCTTGGGCAGGGCCACTAGAATTATGCTGCAGGAGTGGACCATATTAAGTGGCAAGAAAAGTCAAATTATGCGACATAATATTGCAAATTTTTTAAAGTATTAATCTTTTCTTTTATGTCTACCCATGTTAACACTGTCTGTGCAAAGGTTCCACCTCATTGGTACCAGTTTAACACCTATGTATAGCAAAAAGCAACTGAAAGGGGGCTAGTCAGCCTTTGCAAAGTGCCTTCCCCTGAACAGCAACACGTGTCACTGTGTTTGTGGTAACTTTTGATCCGTTTGAGCTAGAAACAACATTTTATTATTGTTATCCAGCAGATGATGGTGGAGTACTTGGCAAATGGGGAAAATCCATAACTATGCGGGGAAATGCAGAAACTGCAAAAATGCATAATTCTAGTGGCCCTACCCTTGGGTTCATAGAACTACATAGCCCTTAAAATGTATACATGTCGCCAAGGTGCTTAACGGCCTAAGATTTATCTGTATAGATACACAAATAATCATGTAATCTATGGAGGTACAGCGTTAGGGCTGATCCAGAGACCAAGGAAGGCAGAGTGCAAATTCCTCCATGCAACGGAAGGCTTTTATACATCCCCTCTTCTGAGTAAACTGTCACATTTTCCTGTGGCTTAACCTTAAAGGATCAGAGGTTGAAAGGCGCTGGAGGGCTGTTTGTACGTTGTGGAGGAGGAGATAAAAGCTCGGGAGGCTGTACGCAGTCCCAAAGAGAACACTTACATCACCGGTATCTCTACAACCCTCATACACTTAGGAGGTGGTCTGAAGGGACCACCTGCAGGTTGCACCTCACAAGCCACAGGGCACGCCTAATGCTTGCAGGTGCGATTGCAATGATTCCATATTTTTCTCCAGGAGTCACGTGAACGCTGTGACCACGAAAAAGCAATAAAAAAATGCAAAGATTATAGGCCAAAAACACTTAATGCAGGCTTTTATGATCACATGTGTAATTCCGCTCATTTGAGCAAATATATCAACAGCGATTTGCTTGAGTTTTTATCATTCACATTTCTGAATATTGGTAATCGTCGCATTCATTATTTATATTATTACCGTGGATTACGGTTATACCGTCATTAACGAGAAGCAAAATAACTAATCATGTCGTTTACATGCATCATCAATATAGTTCCTTCAAACAAAAAAAATGCATTTTTGCTCATTTGTGGGATTGCAAGGCAGCTCCCCTTAACCTGAACGTTGCATGAACTACATTGCTGCTTGGTTTTTTTTCCCACCCGCATTAAACCGGAACTTTCCTGTCAAACTCATCATCTGCCTTGGTGTCCAAAATGATGTTTACTGTTTACCCGAGGGATTAGCCCGCTTCAAAGTGTCTCCTCTGACTCAGTTCGCCCGGCTCCCAAAACAAGCAGTAAACGGCCATTTCAAAGCAGTTCCATAACCATTAACTCATCGAAATGGGGACAGGAAAGGAAAACCTCCGTGCATTTGGTGCGTTCCAGTTTGGTCAAAGAACAAGTGATTCAGGGAAGGCCATAAACCGCCCAAATGCCCCCACACAGGCGTTTCCCAGCAACAACCGCGGCAGCGGGCACCGACCCGGGAAGCTATAGGAGCCCAAACTTAGTCAGACTTTGCAAACATTGCCTGCAAGTTTATTTAGAACAATAAACCCATGTTTTGGTAAAGTGAATCTTTGACCGCGTCTATTTGTGCGTCATTTCCGGTTGTATGTATTAGTGTTTGCGTTCAGCTCATTGAGCTTTAGAAATACACTGGGTGTCCACTTATGGCCCAGCCTTTTGAACTGTTACTTTACCAGTTTTACTTCTATACAATGTGAATGACTTGATGAGTAGGAATACAGCCAGGGGGCTGCTTCCCAGTGGCGCGCTTTGAATCAACAAGTGGCTGCACCAGTGATGTACAAAGCCAAGAAAAAAATAACAAAGATGTGGCGTTACTTCCAGAGCTGCCGACTTTGAAACACAGGAACCAGGTTCGATTCTTGGCGTCGACTCAACATCCTGTGATTCTGGGCAAATGACTTCGGGGCATATCAGCAACAACCGGCGATAATTATCGCTCAGCGCTCAGCGTGAGGATAATTATCGCCAGGTAACGTGGATTTTTATCACTGAGATAGCGTGCTATCAGCAACGCTTATCTCCTCAGCGATAAAAATCCTAGCGCTAACAGCCTAACGTGAGATTATCGCTGGAAACCCAGCGATAATCTCACGTAGTGTGGCGTTAGCTTGCTGATAGGGACTCACAAACTTAGCCATGATATCCACCTTCCATAGGATATTATGGCTAAGTCAGTCCTGAAGCAGGCGTAAAGAAAGTAGCGATAACAGGGGTTTTCGCTACTTTTCCTGCCGCTATGCTTCATAGCGTGGGGCTTGATGATAGGAGAAATGTCGCTCAGCGACATTTCTCCTGTCATGTTAGGTCAGGAACGCCCACTTTGCAACTCATTAGAAATGCAAAGCTGGGCGTTGGGAATCCCCACGCTAAAGCAAGGTTTCACGCGTCAGCGTGGCCTTTCTAATTAGGCGATAAAATTATCGCCGCTTTTCGGCCGAAAACGGCCGCAAAAGTGGCGATAATTTTTTATCGCCAGCTTGTAAATACGCCCCTCAATCTCCCAATACCTAAAAGAAAAAAAATTGACCTTCTGTAGGGTAACTGGTGCTCACGAAAATGCCCCAATAACGTCGAGTTGCCACTATAATAAAAAAATGTTTGGACAAAGCTGATGTACATATTGGCAATCCATTCTTCGTTTGTAAGTTACAGTACTTGCTTTCTGTGAAGTTGCCCTTCTGTACAAACTCTGGCCTGTTTGTATTGTTACACACTGTCCTGTTTGTATTGCTACAGTGTGTGCATAACAATACACCATTGGTTGACTGGATGACTGACTGACAGAGAAGTCTACTTTAGGAGATAACAGTCGATGGGCAGAGAGAATGCTCAGAACATTGGGTGCTAACAGGGCCGGGCTGAGAACACAAATCAGCCCTGGCAATTTGATTGCACCGTCCCTCAGCACTGCTGAAAAACCACCCCCACCCTTCCAGCCTCCTCGGGAAACACCTGATGTCCGCTACAGCCAGTCCAGCCCTGGGTGCTAAACATACATTGTGAACACCTTCCGCGCGGTTTGTTAGTCACAGGTGTCTGTTTTTGGGCGCCTAATCCAATGAGGCCAGGTAGAACGGAAGGATGCCACACCAAAGAGTGGGCTTTGCGCTGGCCGGGTTGTCTGAGACTTGTAAAGCTGATCTGGTACACGTCATTCCTCATGACATCAAGTTTCTAGTCATGCCCTTTCATAGAACAGACCTTTGCCTTTTAGTTGGTCCAGCTCCTGGCATGCTTCAAACCACCTGGACAAACCCAGCTGAGAATGATTTCCAAAAGGAAAGACCATGGCTGGAAACTTGATGGCCTGGCAACACAGTCAAAATGGCAATCGTACATCCAGGCCAGGCCTGCGCTTGCCTGTCCAATGCCCCTGTTAGATTGAGTTTGACTGCCTGCCCGTCACCTCTCACTACAGGTGAAGTTGTGCATGGATACCTTTGTCTTGTCCTTGTGCATCCGTATCAGTTTGTACTGGACTTCCTTCATCAGCCCCTCCAGCACCCATGCCTGCTTCTGCTCTCACCTTGCCCGTTATCCTCCTCAGCCTGGTCAGATTGAGTCTAACTACCTGCCCTTTCGACTTTTACAGCCAGGTCTGGTTGTTTGTGACTAACTCTGTGTCACCCTCACGTGTCATGTCCAGTTTCATGGCCTGTGCCTCACCCTACTACACCCATGTCGGGTTGTACCCACCCAGCTGCACATCCCACTATTAAACTGAAGTCAGTTTGTGATTTACTTCCTTCCCTGCCTGCGCCCATGGGAGGTTGTGCCTGCCTACTTCCCCTTTCCCCTTTGCACCCAAGCCAGGTTGAGCTTGACTACCTATACCTACTCCTCCCAACCCCATGTCAGTTATGTCAAACTACCAGCACCTTACCTCCTACAACACCGCCAGGTTGTGCTTTATTAGCTGTTATCCATACCTTCACCCATGTCAAATTGTGAGTAACCACGTGTCCTTCTACATCACACCTGTGCCACACTGTATCTATAAGTGCCTTCCCAAATTACACTCATGTCAGGTTGTGCCTAGCTAACAGCACCTTCCCTTCCTACACTCAGGTCAAGTTGGTTGTGACACACACACCCTCCCGACCCGGTGCCAGGTTGCACCTGCCTTCCTGGCCTCAGACACCCACTGTTGGAAAACGAGGCAGTATCTGTGAGGCCTGCACAAATAACATGACTACATTTGTCCTTCACTGGGAACCAAACACCCAATTGTAGCGCCTGACTCTCAGAGGGTAGCGTTGCAGAGCAGTCTGAGGCTTACTCAAGGGAGGTGGTGTGGGCTAGTAATCTCCATTTGCAGGTGCGTAAAAATAACACTCAATAATTGATTGTCCAGTCTGTACTTTGCTTTATAAAAGTAAGAGTACAATTATTAAACACACACACTACTCAATACTATGCACCAATTTGCAAATATACATAAGCTGTTGGAATTACTTTGTGACATTGCGTAACATCTTCACCCCTCCCGCAGGGGGGTGGGGTCTAGTACCACCACTCCCATGTATGCACATCATCTTGCCCCCAATGCAGTGAATTGGACTTAACGTGGAGCGAGGGCCCTGCGCACTGGCACCATCCCAGTGTCGACCCCCCCCCCATTACGTCAACCAGCATTAAAAATGGGTACACTTGCCTTGGTGACACATAACCCTGACTGAGCATCTCCAACTGACCATAAAGTATGCACCTCTACATCCTAAGGGCTAACAGTCTGGGTTGTTCCTCACCTAACAGCAGCAGCAAGAATACCTGTTTAAGCACCACTTTAGAATGATCATAATTTGGATATCATTATAAATGCATTGCAATTACAGCCCCTAAAGGCATCACCGATGATCACAGGATTAAGTAAATACAGCCAGACACCCTAGCAGGAGTGTCTAGCCACTTAAATCCATTTTGCTTATGACTCCATCTTACACATGTACTTCACATTACTTATGTGATTTTCAGTCCCACTCAACAAGAAATAACATTGGTCAATGCATGTCACAGAAATACCATTAAAAATATCTTTCATGCAATTGCACCTCTTCATCTCCAAGGGATGTCTTTCTCCAGACATCCCCAACTCAGCCCTTGGCACATTTCTCCACACACCTCCAACTGTGCCCTTCTCTACACATCCCCAACTCAGCCCTTCATCTCTTGGCACATTTCTCCACACACCTACAACTGTAGAACAAAAGTTCCAACTCAGGAGATGTTCAAATGCTAGCTGAGCCCTTGATGGGTTATTTCTTCTAGTCCTCAGGACACCTAGGGTGGGACTTTTCTTCTTTGGGCTGGGGGAGGCTGCGTTGCTCCTGCAGCTCCCTCTGCCCCTCATTCAACAAATGAGGGTGACCCCCCTCCTCTGGGGGCCACCAGTACCCAAAACAGCCGATTACCTAATGCCTTGCAAGGCATTCTGGGGCGCTTTATGCCGATTTCCATGCATATTAGATGAGCGGCTCTCCCGCTGTGCCGGGGAGAGCCGCGATGTGTGCCTCACGCCGCTTTGGACGTTTGCGGGAGGTTCCGGTCCCACCCGGACCCCCAGGTGAGTCATTTGACTCGGGGAGCCCACCCCTGGCCAATCCGCCGATTTTCTGGGGGCCCGGTCCCACCCGGGCCCCTGACACCTCTTGTGCTCTTCTTTGGGGTCCCGGTCCCATCCGGGACCCCCGCATGCCCACTCGTTGGAGGGCAGCCTGGGAGCCCACCCCCGGCTGCCCCCGCCGGCTCCCCGCACAGCCAGCACCCTCGCGTGCTGCCGCGGGAGCCGGCCCTGCAGTGGTCGTCTGCCCGCTGGAGCGGGCAGACACAGAAGCTTACGCCGGCCTCGGGGGAGTGCAACGGCACTCCACCCTCACCAGCCACACTTCAGGGCCCGGGGATGGGGTCCCGGGCCCTTAGGCCACCTCACGGGGGGACGCAACGGTGCCCCCCGACTTCCACGTTCTCGTTGGGGCCTGGAGTTGGGGTCCTGGGCCACTCTTCCTCTCCGCGGGGAGCGCGGCGGCGCTCCCTGTCTTGTCCCTTCTTCGCTGGGGGCCAGGGTGGGCTCCTGGCACCCCGTAGGGGTGAATCCTCATGGGTAGCGCCACGGCGCTCCCCGGCTTTGCTTCGGGGCCCGGGGATGGGGTCCCGGGCCCCTTGGGCACATTTTCTCAGGGAGCGCGACGGTGCACCCCAGCCTCAGGTTCAGCGGGGCCCAGGGTGGGCTCCTGGCACCCCGCTGGGGGAACCTTCACAGGGTGCGCGACAGCGCACCCCGACTTTGCTTCTTCCTGGGGCCGCCCCCGGGACCTGACCCACCCCGGGGGCATCTCTGAGACTGGCGGCGGAGCCCCACGTGCTTCGTCACCGGTCTTTTTAGGGGTCAAAGGTCACCTACCTTCCGGGGGGCATATCTCAGCCCCTCAGGGTCCGATCTGCCCCATTTTCGCATCTTCTTGCTCCCGGTGGCGTCCCCCAGCCTCTGGGAGCACTCGCCTACACCCTCCGGGTCTCCAAGAGGGTGCATTCTGCAAGGAGCAGTCTACACTGGCTACCTGCACCAGCCTTTCGCCTGGCTCTCCTCCTGGGCCTCTCTTCTCCCTGCGCAGAGGCCCCTGCTTCTGCGCACCGGTCCTGGGCGCTTCTTCTGGTGCTGTTAGGGGCCTGAGTGACAGTCAGGGGGTCTCTCCTTCCAACTGCCCATTGCCAGGCTCCAGCACCTTCCGCCTCAGCAGACCACACCGCAGAGAGAGCTTCTCTTCCTGTGCAAGTACTTTTTAAAAGTTGAGTAGGGGGCTGACAGGAAGTCTCTGTTTAGCCTATCAAACAGTGACACATCACTTCCCTGCTCCTGCTCCCTCCTTCTTGTCCAACCTCTGGGTTTGTTCAAACATGGCGTCATCCAGTGTCTCTGGACACATGCTCCCCTTCCCCCCAGTGCTGCCTTCACCTGGGTTCAGCTTGGTGCCTGGCACCCACCGACAGCGGTTGATGGATTGGCTTGTAGCTCCACCTATCTCCCTTCCTTGGAGGGAAGATCTTCGCTCAGGGAAGAAAGGGCATTAATTTAACCTGCCAGGGCCAAACCGCAGCCAAGGACTCAGAGAAATATGACATTTCTGGACGACCCAAAAGCAGTACAAATATGACTTTGGACTCTGCAGAATACTTATTTTCACCTCCAATACAATGGACTTTAGTGCGTGTCTGGAATCTGTAGGCCTTGTGGAAGTCATTCTAGCCATGGGCTCCACATCCCCATAGGGGAATAATGAAGTGAAAACACAGTAAAGCACACTGACTTTCCCTGCCATGTTTCTTCCCAGTGTATAAAGCCTATTCCATGTCACCACCCAATTCTGCATACGTCCTGCCACACCATTCAATTTGTACCTGCTCTTGGACTGCGCACGCTAGGAATCTCCCCTGCGCAGCCCCTACACTTGTGCACACGCATGTACACATGTGTCTGCATGTAACCAGCCTGGTGCCCCATACTCCAGCTGCTGCGCAGCGGCCTGGAAAAGCCAGGGGGACACCAGTAAAATCCCCATGCAGTCTCTTACATCCTGAATTCACTGTGGGTGAGTCCCCACTTATAAGGCTCCCCCACAGTGAAAGCTCAACAATTAGGCGTACAAAAAGCAAAAAAATCCGGGCGGCCCATAGTGTCAGAACCACCTTCTAACACCCACCCACCCCGGTTGTGTCTGAGTCTGTCTGTCCTTCTCATGTACCTCTCTCAGGTTGTGTCTGACTCCCCATGCTTCTACTGCTCCAGCTGCTTCAGAACTTACAAGGGATGGGGTCTATAACCTATAGGTAGGGCTCCCGGTTTTATGGTATTTATTTTTTAGACATTTCCGTCTGTATTTATCTATATTTCTTTTTTATCAACTTTATCTGTATTTATCCATATTTATTACGGGTTTTGTGAAAAAACTTAAACTGAAACTGGTATATTTCCACATTTATTTTACCAGTAACTATGCAGTAATGCTTGAATGCCTGCCAGGTTTCAGTGATATGAACACCTGCAGATGATAAATCAATGCACTTGTATGAAAATACGCACATTTCAGTATCAGCCTTGTGCATATCTACTGCTGTTTAAGCCTCTTTACTCAACCTCTTTATTTTAACACCCTTACCTATCAATCCACACTGTTATTGGCCTGGCAGTCATGGCAAAGTGCATTTAGAATCACTCAAAAAGCACCCAATATCCGTTTTTATCCACATTTAAGAATAAATACAGACAAGAAAATAAATGGTTTTCTGTCTGTATTTACCTGTAAAAATCAGTAAAAACGGAAAACAGGGAGCCTTACCTATAGGATACAAACCCACAGATCTGTGCAGGAAATTCATTAAATCCCTGGGCTGTCTTTCCCACCTTGGACACCCTTGCCAGGTCTCTTAAAACAACTACACTGGCTACCAATCGAGAAGAGAGATAAATTGACAAATAATTGTATATGTTACATGGAGCTTTAAGGCAATGGTCCCACCTTTCTGTGCAGCATCATTTGTCCGTATCAATCTTCTCACCCTTTACGCGCTTTAGCCAAAGTCTTTTTAGCCATTCCCAAGATCTTCAAATTCAGAGCTAGCGGTCGTGTGCTCCCCTGTGCGGCAACCTCTCTAGGAAACTCTTAACCCCAATGCCTTTTCCTTAAGCAGGACCTTTTATGCTTCAGAAAAGCTTTAAAGATGTGGTTGTTTAATTGTGAACATTCAAATTTTGTTCTGGCGTATTTCATTCCATTGTGTATTTTTCTAATAGCGACAGGATGCCAGGAATGGTAGCACAGCCCTCTATAAACCCCACCCCAAATAAATAAATAAAAATGGTATCCCCTGACCTTTCAGGCTCCACATTGATCTCTTGTTGCAGACAAGTGCACCCCCACCCCCAAAGTGATTCCTTATTAGGCTGCAATTCGTATAGTGCGGTGCAACAAGTCTTCAGCTCGCTGGGATATTACCAGCTTAGCCCACGCTCACAGTACTGCACCACCAGTTCATGGTGCTGAAGAACTGCGAGATGACTCTGGCAGTTCCGGATTACCAAATATGCAAAGTAGGCACCCGCCTATGGGCCCCACTCCTTAAAGGGGCCCGTGACAACAGATCAAAATTATATTGATTTGATGTTGAAAGAAAATTACAATCAAGCTTTCTTAAATTGTTTCCAAAAGATAGCAAAAAATGAATCAACTCAAAGAAACGAAATCTTTACATTAAAGACTCCACTCAATACGGCGTCTTGCAAAAGGTAGACTTCCACAATATCCTGAAAGATTTCTACACAAACAAATTGAGAAAAGTGAATATTTAAAGTTCTGTTGGTTTATTAGAATTAAATTTATAATTTTTTTGTTTAATAACATTATTAATTGTCAATGTTCAGTTTTGGGTGATAAAATGTGTTTATAAAAATTTTTGGTTGGTAAAATTAAAAACGTTTTAGGAGATAATTTGCAAGGGGGCTCCCCGAAATTTCACTCCCTAGGGGCCTCCACAGGGTTTAATCTGGCACTGGACCCGGGGTACCTTCCAAATGTATCAGTGCTTCAAATATCACTGTAGGGTGCAGATCGAGACCTGTGAACGCCTCAGCACTGGGAAATCTGTTCTTGGTGTTGATCAGCATAGAGAAGCGATATATATCCTCCTGCACTCATCTTTCACTCACCGCAGCTCATCAACGCCACCGGTCGCATCCACCATTTTAGTTGAGTGCCTCAAATTACTGGGATATCTCCAAATCCTCGACCTACCTCCAATCCCAATAACATTGGCTAACATATGCCTCTGGTTGTTTTCCACCCTGGATCCACTTAAATAATAATAATAATAATACTGATATTTGTAAACAGGGCAGACATGGACCCTAAGTGGACGCCCTGCCCATAGCTGGCCTGGACACATCCACTTTACCACAGGTAGGCTCTGCAGCTCAGCCCTTGCTGTGCAACACCTACATCAGTGCCCTGCTGTTTGGTTTGGACTGACTTGTGGCATAGCTCTGCAGGCATGCTGTAACTCCTGCAGTTTGTAGGGTATGTGCCTTTCTGCTTATGTGCAGCCAGTCTGCATGGGTGGGCTGCTGCATCCTTTTGTGGAAAACCTCTATGTGCACCAGCGAGCAGTTGATGAACTGGCCATGGGCAGAGGGCAGCAAGAGGATAGTGACCACGCATCATGGGTGGAAGCCTTGGTCACAACAGCTGACTTGGGGAAGGAGTGCCAACCTGGACACTGAGAGAATGAGGGCACATGTGACAAAGCACAAAGGGTGAAGAAAACCAGGATGAAGGTAAGGCTGCAGAGCACTGCTGAAAGAGCATCCATCAGATGCAGGCCACTGCGGCTCACAGTGTCATTGCCGGCGACATCTTCAAACAGAAGTAGGACCAGAACGGAACAGGCTGTGCACTGTGTGTTTCATGCGGTGGAGCCATGCTGTGCACCATGGAGAAGCAGTATTTGCACCAAGGAAATCTGTGCGCCATACTAACACAACATGGACGCTTCCCTAACCTTGCAGAGCTACGGAAGCCCTATTTAGGCAAAGAGACAAAGCAAGGACGCGGTGGGGCCCGCTACTATCTAGTGTTCATTGAGCCTGCAAGATCATTTCCACTCCACCACAAAGTAGCCCTTCTATGCTGTCACAGCCCCCGCTCCAGCCACACTTAGGCGCAGCGGAGTGCTGACGCTTGATCCAGGCAACACCCTTGCAAATTTGAAGCTAGCTGTGTCCCTCCCTCCCTGGCACCCAACCATGCTGCTGGAAGAAGCTGCTTTTGTACCACTTCCCCCATTCCTCCTGACCCTATCTCTTTATACCAAGACCTCTCACTGTCTACCATAGGCCGGAAGCCCCTTAGAAAGTATTTCCTGAAAGGACCACAGTTTCTTCCATTTCCTGTATTCCTTAATCCAGGATTTGAAGATCTTTATGGTTTGATGCTGATATCCGTGATAGATAAAATGGAATGCGTATTTTGGAGTCGTCTCCCAACCCCTTTCCACTGAGGAAACTAATAAAGGAGCAGAGGGGAGGGTGATGGCTTAGCAGAGCACCACAAATACCATCACGGTGGTATGAGGAGCAGAGTATTAATCTGCATCCGATAAAACACCCCCACTTTAGACACAAGTCAGGGCGCCTTCATTGATTTATTCATTATTAGTTTTGTGTGCAGGGCCAATTAAATAAATTGTGACATTTTGCTACACCTTCTATAGAAATTGGGATTTGCTGTCGTTTTGGTATCCTAGGTGGATGGCAAGCATGGTTTTAAGTAGCACTGGACACTGTTATGCATTAACTGGATGAAAGAGGACAAAGGAGGGAGGATTTGATTGGCTGGAGCACTCTGTCAAACCAACCAATTAGTTGGCTCGCACTTTCTGACGCAGGGCAATACTTTTAGGAAAAAACAGAAGCCATTGTTTTAGAACCTGAGAAAACACTGATGGAGTACACAAGCCACTTAAGCATTGGCAAATACAGGGGTCGGCTTTACTTGGGGTAACTGGCTACAGCCACCCCAGATAAAAGCCTGTCACAAAGGCCAATCCGGCCAACAGAAGCCATGTGGAGATAGAGGAGATTATAGGAAGGACGCCGCTCACCTCATAATATCACTAATGTTGGCGGGGGCGGGGGTCCCTGCCCCTGACTGTTTGTTCTACAGTTAAAAGGAAAGGGAAAGAGAAGCCCGCGTCACACCCTCCCGCCTATATAAACAGTCTGACGTTTACACAGTGAACATGCCGGCGTCCGTTTAGGCCTCAAAATCCGTCAGTCTGCTTGGTTAGTAAGCCAACGTGCCCGATTTAGGTGATTTTAAATGTTATTTAAGTTTGATCTCATCTCAAAAGAATTGCACCCACTACGAAGGAAATTAGAGCACCACTGACGTTTTTTTCTCTAAATGTACCTTTTCTATCCCCAAATGTTTACATGGGTCGTTAACTGAAAGTCAGTCTGTATGTTCCTGTGAATTGTTAATTCCAGAAATTATGAATTTTACAGTGAGAAAAAGGGTCCAAAAAGGGAAACCTGTCAAACGTACCAGAAGGTAGTTTCCCTTCCATAATTGAAAAAACACATTTCATAAGCTTAACTTGCAATCAAGAGGAAAGAGGACAGGTTACGACATGGTTTGACATTTTTGTAATTTCCACTTGGCTTTGTGCCTAATGCACTTGTTGCCTCAGATATGCATTTCATCGCGGGCATAAGTGGGTAAGAACAAGGGTGAAGTGATGGTCGGTACGCTTCGTAGTAAGTCACAAGTTCTTTATTAAGAACAATAGTATGAAACAGGTGAGCGCCAGGATACACCTCCACATCCTCAGCCAGACTAACAGCAACTCCCCGAACCCGAATGTCACAGAGACTATGACATTCCATGCACGCACACACACTCACCTTAGGAACACTCGAAACCACGAGACACGCGACACTAAAGTAGGACACAACACATCCCCCCCCTTAACACAACAACAAACAACTAACAAACCAAAACACAAACACAATAAAAAAAACAGCTTATATCCACAAACACAGAAGGAACACCAAACACAAAACAACAGTACTACACAATATACTCCTTAAGCCAACTAGGCAAAATCTTTTTCCTTTTTCCTACCCCCATGCCACCATCACCAGAAACAACATCCCCCTGTAAAGGTAATGTGACACATTCCTGTGGAGGTACCATGCTTGGCTGACACGACATAGACCCTTCCCCCTCTGTAACAGAAGAAGTGTCCTTGGCACCCCCCTGACAGAATTCATCCTCCTGAACCACCTCATGTTCCCGTACATCTTCCACACCTAACTGTGACCGTAGGTTACTATTCTCAAAATAATCCTCCACCCATTCGAAATCTTCCCTTTGATCCTCCACAAGGTTACCACCATCCTGACCACCAATCACAGCTATGTCTTTCAAATTCCACACCTTCCCATCACTTCACCTAACCGAATTCCTCAAAACCTCCATAACTTGCTGAGGTGACTCAAATTTACTCTCTCCTTTAACAACTTTGAACGGTTTCCTGACCCGTACCCAATCGCCAACTTCAATATCCACCTCCTTGGCACCATGGACCCTATCATAATAAACTTTAGTTTTTGCATGTACTTCTTCCAATTTACCTCGTACCTCATTAGGAGACCAATGATGTACTCCACTTTGTACTAACCACTTTGGATTGTACTTACTCCTTGGCATTCTACCCCTCATCATGACAAAAGGAGGCAACCCAGTTTGAATTTGAGAAGTAATTCTGTATGACCACACCGCTTTTTGCACTTGTATCCTCCAATCCAGATTTTTGTTCATTGACGCTTGGATGACCCCTTTAATCACCCTATTAAAACGTTCCACCGTACCATTCCCACTTGGATTGTACAGCGCCGTGGTTTTATGTTTAATCCCACACCTTTTAAAGTACTCTTTAGCCATATTAGAAAGAAATTGCACCCCGTTGTCCGTAAGAATGCAACCCGGTAAGCCTTCCATCACAAAGATATTATCCAAAAACCTTAAAACGGACTGAGTATCTGCCTTCTCTACTATTTCTACAACTGGCCATTTGGTAAACAAATCTATAGCCACCAACCCATACTCTTTTAACTCACCAACCGGTCCAAAAATGTCCACCGCAATAGTATCCCATGGCAAACTCGGAATTAAACCTTCACTCATTGTGGGTCTTAAAGTTTTCAAAGACTTGTCCGCCGAGCAACAAACCGAACAAGTCTTCACAAAACTTTCAATCTCCTTGTCAATTCCTGGCCACCAGAACATCCCCTTCACAATCAACTTCGTTCTGACAATTCCAAAATGCCCCTCATGGCATAATTGTAAAATCCTTCCACGCAATGTCTTTGGAGGAATTATTCTATCACCTCTTAACAACAGATCTCTGTCTAGAACCAATTCCATCCGTACCTCCCAATAAGATTGCAAACCTCCTGAAATACTCGCCTTCCTCGGCCACCCTTTAGAAACGTACTCCACAACTCTCTCCAACACCTCGTCCTTAAACTGTTCCTCAAGCCATTCACCTTTACTGATAGCAGCTGCACCAGAATCATGTACTAAAGCTATACTACAGTTCCCCCAAGGATCATCCACACACTCCTCCAACGGAGTGGGCAACCTTGATAGGCAATCCGCCACTACATTATCTTTGCCCGGAACATGCACCATCCTGTAAATGAACTCCTTCATCCTCATTGAAATTCTGGCCAATCTAGCCGAAGCAACTGCTGTACCCTCACTAGATAAAATACGAACCAAAGGTCGGTGATCCGTACGAATCACCACAGGTTTCCCCCACACAAAGGCACGAAAATGTTCAAGTGCCCATGCACACGCCAATGCCTCTCTTTCTATGATCGGATATTTACTTTCTACAGGTGACAATGCTCTAGAAGCAAATAAGATAATCTCCTCTCTTCCGTCCTTCCCTTTTTGTGACAACACAGCGCCAAGCCCTTTATCGCTAGCGTCCGTAGTCAAGAAACAATCTAAATTCGGATCAAAACTAGCAAGAGCATTCACTGCTTGAAGATCCACCTTGACTTCCCTAAATTCTCTTTCACACTCCTTATTCCAATCAAATTTTGCATTTTTCTTTAAAAGTAAACGAATATTGTACACTTTCGATGCAAAGTTCTTTATGAATTTCGCACAATATTCTGCCATACCCAAAAATGACCTTATCTCTTCCTTAGACACAGGGGCTGGTGACCTAATGATGTTTTCGACCAATGTTGGCTTAGGTCTTACCCCTTCCTCACTTATAATGTGCCCCAGATACGAGACACTCCTCTGACCGAATTTACATTTAGTTAGCTCAACAGTTAACCCCACTGACTGTAAAGTTTCCAAAACTTGAATCAATTTTTTATCATGCTCCAGTTTGTCTTTCCCTGCTACCAAAATGTCATCTTGAAAAAAACGAACTCCATCCACATCACCAAACAATCTGTGCATTAGTCTCTGAAAAACTGCTGCAGCAGATGCCAGCCCAAAAGGCATTCGTGTGAATTGAAAGCACCCAAACGGCGTAATAAAAGCTGTGAGGTTCCTTGAATCTGCTTCCAACACAACCTGATGGTAAGCCGCAGACAGGTCAATGGTAGAAAACCACGTAGCCCCTCTCAAAGATGAAACCATCTCATTGATTTTGGGTAGAGGAAACTTTTCTATGACAATGTTATTGTTTAAATGGCGCAAGTCTATGCAAAGCCGGATTTTTCCGTTAGGCTTGCGGGCCACGACAACCGGAGAAATCCACGCTGATGTCTCCACCTCTTCAATAACTCCTTTGCTTAACAAATTCTGTATTTCACTCTTTACCTCATCCCTAATCAATATCGGAATGGGTCTTGCTTTGTGAACTTTAGGTTGTGCATCCTTTCTCAGTATTATTTTGTGCTCAAACCCTCTGAGCTCCCCTAGCACTTTCCCGAACACCCTAGGAAATTTCCTGCTCAACATTTCACTCATCTTACTGCACTCATCCATTATCAGCACTTTTTCCACACTATTAGGATCAAGAATTACATGCAGATCCTTTTGATCGAACCATCCCAACACTGACGGTCCCCTCTTAGCTATGTACAATTTCCCTCTTGTGGATCTCCCTTTAAATAGGAATGTCAACCATCTGAAACCTAACATGTCAATTTTTTCACCAGTGTAACTCACAGGATTTACATCTGATTTGTTTAAATGGTTCCCAATTTTTCCTACAAATTTTTCTTTCCAAATTTCTTCATTTATAATTGTGTACGGTGATCCTGAATCCGCATACACCATAACTTTAACTCCACCCAAGGATAGCTCACAAATAGGTTTCCCCTCCATAGAATTATCCTCTATGTTCAACATGAAGCTTCCCCTCACGCTCTTCACACATTCTTCCTCGTCTTCACCATCTTCCTCCTCATCATTCCATATGTACTTTACATTGCTGCGCCTACGACACATTTTGCTAAAATGGCCTAACAATCCACAAATACCACACTTTTTCTTCAAAGCCGGGCACATTTTGCTAAAAGCTAAATGTTCTTTGCTGTCGCAACGATAGCATCTTCTCTCCTCAGTCTTAAGATCTCTCGCTTGGCTCCTCATGGGTTGACTTGTCCATCTCCCTTGCGTACGTTGAAAATTTGGTTTAGCTTTACTTTGAATTTTAAATACTCCCTCTGTCGCCTTTTCCGGATCTTTCTCTGCTGCCTTGACCACTGTCGCACATCTCCCAGACATTTCTGACTTCCTCATTATGGCCAGTACATCCTCCAGTGGTGCATCTCCATTCACCCATAAGCGATCTTGTAGAGGCGAATTGTTATTATGCATAACCAAATGATCTCTAATTAAGTCATCATGTAGATCACCAAACTTGCAATCTATCGCCAATTTCTTCAAATCATCTAACCAGTCATCAACAGTCTCATTTTTGGCTTGCTTCCTCTGAAAAAATCTGTGCCTAATTACACCTATGCATACCTTCGGGGCAAAATACTTGTCCATATCTTTTATAGCGTTCTCAAAAGTATTCAAATTTGCATCTGACACTTTGGACATTCTTGAATAAGTTTTCAGCCCCATAGGTCCTAAGGAATGTAGAAGTATTCTCTTTTTCTGCTCTGGTTTCATTTTCCCCGCTTCATCCACAGCCGAGATATAGTTAATAAAATATTCTTTCCACTCTAACCACTTGATACATGGTTCTGCTCCTGTTGCCCAAAAGGTGTGTGGGTTACTTATTGAATAATTCTGATGTGCCATCTCTATATTTGTGGAATTCCCTTCGTTATCCCCTTCACTCATTTTCAATCTTTCTTCTTTATTTTTTTTTATAACAGCAACTTAAGTTCTGGTCCTAAATTCTTTATTTGGGGTATTCTCCCGGCAATCTCACCTGTTTCCGCAGCGCTCCGCAACTTCAAACACCTTGTGGTTCCTTTTATTCGCCGTACGAACGTGTTGCTAGGTAACAACGCTGAAATTGATTAAAACAAAATGGCCGCTACGTTGGGTCACGCAACGTGACCTTGCGTGGCTGCGTAGAAGTATTCCTAAACACTGCGCATGCTCCTGACGTGTCCAGATGTTCCTCTTACGTCAGGAGTGCTTCGCGCGTACAGTTCCGGAATCTCCCAGCGATTCGTATCTCGCCAACAGCGCGGACCCTCCAACCGTCCGAGACTCTTCTGGACAGACAAGTAAGACACAAGTTCCTTTTCCTGCTTTTTTTTTTTTCCTTGTTTCCGTCCACCGTCGTCCGTCCCGATGGCAAATACTTGAGAAGGAAGCTCAGAATAACAAAAAAAAAAAATATCGACTTCTTCCGTTTTTTTTTTTTTAAAATCCTTTGCACGCCGCTGCTCCAATCCCAATCGTCGCCAATTGAAGTGATGGTCGGTACGCTTCGTAGTAAGTCACAAGTTCTTTATTAAGAACAATAGTATGAAACAGGTGAGCGCCAGGATACACCTCCACATCCTCAGCCAGACTAACAGCAACTCCCCGAACCCGAATGTCACAGAGACTATGACATTCCATGCACGCACACACACTCACCTTAGGAACACTCGAAACCACGAGACACACGACACTAAAGTAGGACACAACAAAGGGGCCGATATTTTTTGCGTAGGTCTCGACAGACACCCTGCCAAGACGGCTCTTGCACCATTGATTTAATGTATTTTGGATAGTTAAGGCCGAGTTGACAACGTGGACAAAGGTGTTCTTTCTTATATTATCAACGAAGTTTAATATATTTAGAGGAAAATGCGTCACCGTCAAAATTTATTTTAGGGTGTACTGTGTATTATGTTTTCTTATGTCACGCAATGTTATGTGTGCTATTATGTCCTTACAACACCGTCATGTTTCTTCAAAGCACTAACAGAGTAAGGTAAGTGGCCGTGTTTATAGCTTCATAGACAACACGGAAAACTGGTCAAATTTCAGGATTTAGGGCCTAATTATTATGGCGGTCGGACATTCGTCCGACTGCCATCCTTTCGGAAATGGGACCCCCCAACTGGCTGTTGGTGGTCCCGCCATAGGGATTAGGATGCGACTGCCTTCAAAGCGGTCGCAATGTGTATGTTTTGTATTGCTGCGTGTTCTGTGGGCTGCAAGCACATGCCACAATACAAAAAAATACACATTTTGCATATTCCTGCACTATGTGGCAGGCACCATGTTGTGCCTGCCACATGGTGCAGGGATATGTAGGGGGTACCTAGTGCACCCCAGAACCCAAGGATGAGAGCAAGAGGGGAAGGGGTCCTGCGAGGGGACCCTAAAGTCCCTTTTCACTCGCCTTTTCATTGCGGGTTAACCGCCATGAAACGGCTGGCAAAAGGGGCATTGTAATCCCTACGGCGATGCCTGAGTAGGCACCGCCACTGCTGTAGAGATTCAAGTCCTTCCGACACACCAACGGGCTCCTTGAGCTGTACGATGCATGGTTGTGAGCCTTTCTGACCACCAACCATCCGCCTGCCATTGTAATGCGGGCGGCGGACCGCCACGGGCTGACGGCGGTAGGACCGCCACCGACAGCCTGACAGTGGCGGTCCCACCACCATCATAATCAGGCCCTTAGTGACTTACATTGCAAGATGTACACTCATATGAAAAAGTAAAAAGAAATTGGCTAGCGGGGGTGGTTTCTTAAAGTGAACGTAGATGGCTACCTGGCTTGGCAGTTCCAGGGCACATGTACTGAAGGTTAAATGGTAAAGCTGTACATTTTACGTAATAAAAAAAACAGGGGGCAGCCGTACTAACATTTAATTTCCGAGAACTGTCGCAAACTGTGCACCTATTTTTTGTAAACGAAATCAGATTTTGCAAACCAACTTGTGTATCAATAGCTAGGATCGCAATATTTTTATTCGGAGTGGGTCGTAATCTGACCTGCCTCATGAATATTAATAAAGTAGGTTGCAAATTGTGACTTACAGAGCTATGGTGGCATGCTGGGGTCAGTAGACCAACATGTCTGTGATTACATTTAAATAAAGCACTTAAAAATAAAATGCAGACACGTTTCTTTAAAGGAAACGGGTCTGCATTTAAGAAATAAACATATACTTTAAAAAAAATGTTTAAGAGGTGGCAGCGGTTCCCTGGACTTTTGCTCACTCCCTTACAAACTTTTTGTTTTCATTCACAAAGAGTGAAGGGTCCCAGAGGGACGGACCCCTTCCCCTTTACGGATGGGTTAGCACCTCTTTGTGGATTCTGTAGGATATCAATGGTTTGCGGATTAAAATGCAGACATTAACCGTTGATACATAGCACTGGAAACTGAAATCTGGAGGGGACACCCTAAATATGGCACTCCCAAATTGCAATTCATAATGCATTTTTAAACCCAATTTGCAATTTGGTAGCCAGTTACAAAACTGCAAAATAATATAAGTGTAATAATGAGTTAGATGTGATCATTATTAGGGGGTTATGTGAATTCATGCACATGGTTGCTGGGGTTAGTAGGTGCGTACAAAGAGATTAAGTATTGTTATGTTGCAGGGGTATGACTTTCAACAAAGGACAGGTTGTGATCTTTGATTTGAGTTGTGGGCAGTTTTCAGAAATACCATCATCGAGATTAAAGCAACCATGCATGTAACTTGAAGACGTTGTGCTAAGACAGAGGATTGAAGAGAAGGGAAGGGTCATTTTGAAAGAGAAGAGGAGAGGTGACAATCAGAAATTTTAAGTAAAGATCAGTTTCATGCAGGATTTGGAAATATTGAGTTTGATTTTGAGACAGGATGCAATTTGAGAAAGTAATCAGTATAATTTGTATGCAAAGATAGAGATTGACCATGTACTTCTGATAGACTCTACAATCAGACGAACAGTTTATATACTGCGTGACTCCAGCTAGACCACCGCTAAAGCAAAGTCAGCCTATCAGCGCAGGGGTTGGGAAACTGGACGCATATACTTCGAAATATCAGGAGCTTTAGGCTCTGCTTGAACAAAGCAGTAACCTCATGATCATAGCAATGTGAGAAGGTATATGGGTAAATAGTGCTAACGTTGAAAAGGAGATTCAGAACATTCTGGAGTGGATGTCTGAGGATGTTTATCCTAAAGTGTGGTTCACAGTATTAATTATAAGAAGCAAAGTAGGATCCCTTTGGATGCGCCCTGGTTGAAGCATGGACAACTTCCCCAGACAGGGGAATCGTATTGCCTTTATTACTGATGCTGGAGGGTGGTGCTTAAAAGTTTTGTAAAAAAGGCATTAAGCGGTTGCAAACCCTATAATTTAGCCAAACGTAGGCTTTGTGACTGCTAAATGGCTTCCTAAATCTAGCATCAAATGTACCATATGCAATTAGTGTTACCTCTCAAAGCTGTGGGATCCCTCGGATGCATGTTTCTAAGTGGTCCTGGGTGTTCTTCGCATATGATGATGTATATGGGCCTTGTGTTCTAGTCTATTCTTTAGGTTAGGCTATGTCCCAAATATGACGTGAAAGTTGAGCGATAAACATAAACGCTTAGATCCTCCAAGTTTAGCTAGTTTGCATTCCTAGGATGAAACAGCTACGGTCATAACCAAAGAAGCATAAATTGGAATCCTTTCAAAGAGGTGTGGCCTATAAAATAAAAGATGTGACTTAAAACGTGAAAAATAAAAGACTGTGCTTCACTCAACATTCTGTGAATTTTCTGTAATTGTATCCTAACATATAACACAACAATGGGTATACACCTGCACTGGGTTTGCTAATGCTTGTTAGCAGTATTAATTAAATGAGTAAAAATTATTTTGTTGTTCGTAATTAGAACTGAAAATGTTTCAGATCAGAAGCTACGAGGCTGTGATTTTAACATTGCTAGGGTCTTTGGAAGTGTAGTGGCCTGCGGAGCGTCTCAAGTCACTCCTGCTCCCATCACAACGCTTTCCTACGCAGTCTCTCACTCTATTAAACGCTCAATCCCATTTTCTCATCACATCTTTATGAAATCCTCCATCTGCATAACTCATGCCATGTCCTCTTGGTGCTGTCTTCTCACTCTCATTTTCTGCACATACTTCTGGATTATCTTTTCCATATCCCCCCCCCCCAAAAAAAACACACTCTCCCACAGATTCCAGTTACAATTGATATATACAGGACATTCACTCTATGGACTCTGCGGAGTCCCATGACTGGAAGGGCCTGTAGTCCGAACACCTATATGATCCACTAACAGGCACTGTGAGACACTTCACTGCCTTCAGCCTCAGAGCTCTCAGCCGTGCTCTGTTATAGACACTCACCCACAACCTGAGCTCTCCTAAGCACCTGGAGGCAACTCAATTCACAGGAAGCACTATACAACAGTATTACGTTGCAAAAAAAAACTACAGAAACGTTAGATCTGAAAAATAACAAATACCTTTAGAGAATGTAAAATGAAGTAAAACGTGAAATCACTGATATGGGTTACAATAAGAGTTTTTACAGTCATTGGTAAGAAATAAATCTGTATGTTTTGCTTGTAAAGCTAAGGAAACTAATACAGGGCCTGAAAGAGAACCTGTTTCAAAGTCAGTTGTTAATTACTGCTGCATCTGAAGCCCAGTAGGACCCAGACCACTTAAAGCTCTGACAGTCAATTCTCTGACTTCCTGTTCTGAACAATGGTTATGTTCTAGTCAGGTGTGGATCGGAAACCAAAACCCATCCTGGTAAAACATGCTCAAACCAGCCCCATACTGATAGAGGCTGCAAGTAGAATTGGGCCATGGGGCATACTAGGGTCACAGCAATCCATCTAGCTCTGAAAGCAGCCCCGAGTCTGCAGCCTCTCAGGGAAATGGCAGAGTGGGCAGGCAGGCACTGGTTCTAGTCCCCAATCCACCTGCTGAGAATACAGCATGCCCGGTCTCGTCTGTTAAAAATACGGCATATTATATTCACCACAGTATCTCCTTTCTCCGCATGGATCTTGAAACCCTTTGGCGGGGCAGTCCATTGTCCTTCTGAAGGTGTGCCCTGCACCGATAGACACGGTTCCATGAATTGCGTGGAACCCGACATTTATACAGCTGCATCACAACTTCCTTATTCCGGACAGTTTTATGTTTCCTCTTCCGGTGCACGCAGCGTCCCATTGGCTTCCGGCACAGCCTTCTCACACTGCTTTCCACCCAGAGGTCATCAGATGCTTCTCATGAGATCCGTCTCCTGTTTTTGTACCTGTCAGTCCTGTTCTCCCTTTTGTGTTTATCCCGAGTTTCAATGTCCCAACTACACCTATGTGTCCTTTTATTGCCCCTAAGAACTCCTAATAGCCATGCACCAAATACTAATACTGATAAAAGTGATGCAATAATTGAAAGTGTTTTGTATATAGCGCCCCGTATCATACATCTGCTGTTTTAAGAGCTATTAATTAATTCTTAGAACTCAGTTCATCAATCTTGAAAGTATGGAAAGTGAAGCTGGCCTTGGGATTCACTCTGGTGAACTGCAGATCAGGTGCAGGTTTAACAATCTCATTAATAATCAAAGTAAGAATAATATAATATTGAATGGTGATGAAATAATAATGGAATAAAATATTGATGGTGTGGATAAAACAAAAGTAACAAATGAAGATGGCGGTGAGATGATGACGGAGAAGTAATTAATGGAGATGGTAGTAAGCAGCTGGCGGCACAGACATTTATAATCTGAGTTGTCCACGCACGCGCTTTATATACCCTGCGCATTATTCTTACCCTATGACAGCTGATACTTCTGAGCCACCGGCCTGTCCACACTAGGACTTGAACCCATGACCCTTGGATTGCCACAGCTCTTATTCTTCAGGCGGATGCTAGAGACAGCAAGCTCATCTGTCAAGCGGCCTTCCAGTGCTCCACACGCCCTGCACCAATTTCCAATGGATATTCTGGTATTTCTTTTCATCGGCCCTTTGGGCTTCATTTCAGGGCCACGGGTTTCACCTTCCGATGCTTCCTCTCCTGTCATCTTTCAGGGATTTGAGCTTCCACGCTTTAGGATGCTGCAATAATCTATGTAAAATGTTTCAAAAAAAGGCCCTTCTGTATTTAGAATTTGGACTGCAGCACCAACCATGATTTGTTCCAAAAAAGCTTGCACATGGTTGAAAAAGTATGTCAGAGTAGATATGAGAGGGACGACTACACTTTTTTCCCTAGAAATATGTTTTCGTTTATTAATGACTATGCAACAATTACAGGCATCTGCTTTAGCAGGCCAATCTGTGTCGACTTCAAATTTATTTGTGATATTTAATAACAATGATATTGAAGTTTATGATTGGCAGCTGGCCATCCGTCTGTGTGGGGTAAAAAAACAATGGTTCGGGTGTGGCCAAAAGGTCCAATAATAAAGTGATCCTAAGGAGAGCACTTATGGTTAGAGAGTTGAAGATCAATTATTTTAAAGGAGCAAAAAAGTTAATAATGTACATAGGGACATAAGTCAGTTCATTTTGTCTCTCACTAAACGTGAACAGCCCAAGCAGCATGACGCGCTGAGTTCCTCTCCCAAGACTTTCCAAATATGAACTGGGAGTGACTTTAGCTAAATTTATTGGCAGCAAATCATTAAGCGCAATTTATACAGCTGACCCTGCCTTTCAAGTTTACACACACGTGATATTCTCACGCTCGTACCTTCAGCGAATTAATCTGGGTGAACTTGTCTACCCTCAGCTGTTTTCTGAAGCCCTCAATTGCTATTCCTTGCGCTACGAATAATTGCATCAATTCAGCTTGCTCACCCGTTATATGTCCTGATGATGATCTCGAACAGTTGAGATCGAAACGCCGCTGACCCTTTATAACAAAACTCTTCCTATTCTATAAAGTTGCTTGAGGAGTTTTACACTATTGTTGTCAATGCGATGCCGTTATTTTAAACTTCACCATCACTCTGCACGTCACTCCTCTTCCACTTATTGTGTGTGCACCTGAATTCTATTGTTGTGGAAACAAATGTTTCACATGAACTGACTTATGTCCCTATGTACATTATTAATTTTTTTACTCCTTTAAAATAATTAATCTTCAACTCTCTAACCATAAGTGCTCTCCTTAGGATCACTTTATTATTGGACCTTTTGGCCACACCCGAACCATTGTTTTTTTACCGCATATTTCACCCCAGGTTCACGTATTGGGGTACCCTTGTTTTTCTTAAAATCCGTCTGTGTGGGACATAGGAAGAAAGACATTTTTCTGAGCCTAATTTTTAATTAGTATATTCTAGAGATTCCAACAAGAGGCAGGCAGTTCACCTTGAATTCTCGTGAGCTTAAGAGCCAGCCCACAGAAAACAAAACGCCAGGTAGTACAAACAAGCATTGGCAAAGCTAATAGGTTTGGCTTTTGTATGATGAAAAGATTTTTACAGGTCTTCAGTAACGCATACCAGAATAGCAGCATGTGCAATTTCCATAACACAAAGAACAGGTACAAAGCGGTGGCAGCAGCAACTGTAAAAGGTTCACACGCACATACAGAACAGAAACAATGCAGGTAACAGTAGTGCGCATTTACACACATCCCTCCGAGCTCAAATACACATGCAGAGGTGCAAAAGCGGTGCAAGCCTTCCCCCATATAGTAATGGTACAGGCAGCTTAATGCGTAATATTGCAGCATCCTAATGCTTGCTTCCTCTTACACACAGAACTGGTTCAACACAACAGCAGTGCATTCTTCCCATCACACACAAAACATGTACACCATGTGCAGAAACAGTGCAAGCTTCTCAGACATAAACAGAACAGTAACTGCACAGAAAGCAGCTGCCCTATGCTTCTTCACGCACTCACAAAACAAGTGTAACATGTTTAGACGGTTTTTACCATTTTTAATGCACTATTGTGTGTTTTTTATTCACAATTTTTACTGTGCCTATGAAAATTAATTTTTGGTGTTTTTAGTTCAATTTAATGATGAATGTAACCTGGTGTTTTTCAAATTGTCTTCTGCAGTTTTATGATTATATTGCATAATCGAAATAAAGTATTTATTGATTGATTGAAGTGCAACATGTGAAGCTAAAATGTGAGCTTCTTTTGAGAAAACTATAACTGTACAGGCAGCACAATACATGTTTCTTCATACACATGCAGAACAGGTTCCACTTGTGCATGCTTCACTGACATTCCCAGAGCTTCCTTTGAGGGGTGGTGTGTGCATGTGTGTGTGTATCCCTATGTGTGTGATTGTGCGTGTTGGAAATGATGCACTGGTGTCTGATTGTATGTCAAGCCGTTATTGTTTGTATTCGTGTGGTGATGTCATGGTGTGTATGATGCTGTGAGATGAAGGCATATTGCTGTGAGATGTGCAAATGTTATATGGTATGTGTGATAGAATGGTGGGGTGTATGTGTTATAATTATGTGGTGCTTGTAGAATGATTGTGTGTATGACGGGGTGTAGATGCCATAGTGTGCATATTTTGCGTGATCATGCAAGTTTGAGGTTATGTGATACTAGTATTGTTGCGTAAGTATCAGCAGCGGTCCGTGGAGGGAGTTCCGTGGGGCGGAAAGGCGGGGCGGGGGAGGGGCAGGGTGAGGGGTACTAAACACCGGAACATGGATAATTGGAGGTAAGTAAACAATTAAAAAAATAAAACAAATTTCGTAGCGCGCCCTGCATCACAAAATGCGGTGCAGCGCGCGCTACGAAATTCGTTTTATTTATTTAATTGTTTACTTACCTCCAATTATCCATATTCCGGTGTTTAGTACCCCCCACCCTGCCCCTCTCCCGCCCCGCCTTTCCGCCCCACGGAACTCCCTCCACGGACCGCTGCTGGTAAGTATAGGGATTTGCATGTATGTGTAAAAGTTGTGTCCATGTAAGTGTGTTTGTGTTAGTGGTAGGTAGTGAGTGTCTATGTTTGTGTGGTGAAAGAGAAAGAAATAAAGATGGGTATGCTGTGTGTTGGTGTGTGTATGTGCGCGGATGTGTGTGGGAGATAGAGTGAGAGAAAAAAGAGAGACAGAGAGTAAGAGAGAGAGACAGAGCGAGAGAGTGAGAGAGACAGAGAGAAAGAAATAGAGAGAGAGATGGCAGGACGGTAGCAGTTCTGGGGAAACAAGTAGAATAACAGCGCACCTTCCTAAGCAAAGTAACTACCCTGAGAGAAAGATTAAACAAAGAAAAAAACACAACTACGAATTTCATTATAAATCATGTTAAAGTTTAAGCTGCTCCTTTCAACGCCCAATTACTGAAGTGATTTATTAGTGACGCGAAAAGTTGAAAATGTTTCTTGTTAAAGACCAGATCCTGCCACTGAAAATTCGATTACTGGGATAAAAGGCAATGTTTAATTAAGACATGTAGGTGCGTTTTTCTTTAAAATGCCACTTGGTTATTTAGATTTTCTTTCTAGACAATGTACCATGTTCAGAAATAATATAACTCATTTTAGTGAAGGAGCGTCGCGCCTCCACCCCCCTCCCGCTGAAAGCCAGCAGAGGCAAAGGGCAAAAATAAAATGATAGTAAAACATTTTTATTATCAATTTATTTTTAGCCCTGCAGGCTGCGAGCCGATGGAGGGGCGGGCCTCCTACCCTGACGCTGCAGCACTAGGGAGGAGGGGGGAGTGGTGGGCATTGCCAAACGCTCATGACGGTTTGGCCAGCCCTCGGTGGCTGGCCAAACCGTCACGCGCAATTAGCCTTTCTCCACCTAGCTGCGTTGTACAGCTGGGTGGAGAAACCAACACAGACCCCCAGTCTATGTCTGAGCGCCGAACCGAGGCGCTCAGACCAATCCCAGTGCTGCTCACATGCTGGGAATAGCATTCCCAGCATGCGAGCAGCACTGAGATTGGGAGCCGGGAACCTGCGCAGTGTGCAGCAGGTTCCTAACAAGGACTCGCGGATGGGGAGCAAGGCGGCAGCCTGCCTTTGTTTTTGTGTGTGTTCCCCTCACCCCAACTCACCATTTCCTTGTACAAGTGGCCGCCACTGTTTATTAGGCTTATAGTCAATGTGGAGCTACTGCTTATCCCTAAGAATAGCAAGTGCACTATTATCTAAGTCCGCGGTATTTATGCGATCAACCCCAGAAAAATAAAAGGTTGAGTTGGTCCCACTGGAATTTGAACCTACTTCCTGTAGATTACACTCATATTTCTTCGGCAGGTGCATACCCCTACAGAGTAATCTCAACCATCTACCCAGTATAAACAGCATTTCCCTATAGACACAAGCTGGGAATTGATCTTGGTGTGTGCTCGGTTTGGCTTAGAAGCGTTTGTAGATACAAAACGTATCTTGTGAAAATACTGCAACCACGTGTTTTTGTGCCACGAGTTTTCTAGGTCGAATAGGAAACTACATTAAGCTGCAGTTTTCCTGCTTGTTAAGACCACACGTCTCCTCTTTTGTCACCTTTTTTTCTCATGCAAAGTCCTCCAAGTAACTTGGACACAGAATACCTCTGTTATGAGCTCACATTTTGCTCCACGCGTAATTCAAAGGTGGCCGATTCGGGATTTTGATTATGAAAAAGAATGGGCAAGTTAGTGTCTCATGAAGACATGTATTCTGGCCCACAGCCTGGCAAAGCATCAGTGGAGGCGGATGCTGGAAAGGACCTGTGTAGGGGTGAAGGAAACTAGTGACGCAGGGGCATGACACAGGCCCCCGCAGCTCCTGCGGTGCGGGGGGTCCCAAGCTCCAGGGGGCCCCCTCGGCACTGCACTCTGGCAGAAAGCTCCTGATTGAGCCTGGAGGGGGGCCCTCTTCGTACCGTGCAAGGCGGCCCCCTCAATTTTGACTACGCCAGTGCAGTGGCGTAGCTAGGCACTTTGCCGCCCGTAACGGTCTGTGCCTTTTTCCGTCCCGGTACGACCGTGCTGAAGAGCGGGGGTACTAGGGAAATGGCGATGATTCCTGGGGGCGAGGCCGCTGACCCCAAAACTTTTGCCGCCCGGGGCGGACCGCCCCCTCCTTGCTATGTCACTGAAGGGAACAGGGGTCAATGCGTGTTTTTGTTCCAGGGAAAACCTGGCTTGGCAGTTCGGGCTGGACTATTCCCATGAGGAACAGGGTCAAGACTGATTTGCATATGGCTGGGTCTGAACTGGAGTGGCGAAGTGAGCAAAAGAGTGATGGATTTAACCCAGATCTATGACGGGGTGAGTGTCTGAAAAGTTTCAGCGCTCTGTCCATTATCTCCTTGTGTTTGCTTTAACAGGGATCAAGAGCCATGAACAGAAAGGGGCACAGCCTAAAGGGTGTCCTGAATGAGAAGCAAGCACAGGGTAGGAAGGGTTGGCATCAATAGGGATGCAAGAAAGGGATGGTGACATGAGGGAGACAAGCAATGATTTGCGAAAAGGAGCACAGGAATGGAACACAAGTAGGATAAGAGAGAGAAAGAGAGAGAATCGTGATAAAATGTTAGATCCGGACATTACAAACTAGTAGGGTGTCAAAAATGACACAGGCAGGCGTGGAGGGGCATGCGTCCTTTCTTACCCATCAAGGCTTTACTTCTAGTCCTACTGCCTCACCTTCCTTTTAAACCAATTAGGCTCCGTTACCTCCAATAGACCCCTCCCTTCCTAAATAAAAGTGCCCAGCTTCCTCCTTGTCCTGTATGTAAACTAGCCAACCAGACACTCAGTTGTTCCGTGCTCAGAGAGCGGAAGGGACCTTGAAGGAAGGTGAGGGACTAGGAGTAATGCCATTATCTGTAAGTAATGGACGCATTACCTCCCATCCCTCCCTCACCTTCCTTCGTAACCAATCAGACATAGCACGTAAAAATAAAAACGGGCAACTGAGCTGTAGACACCCAACTTTAATAGAGTGTTTAGAACATATACAAAAATACTTCTATTCCCTCATAGAGAACAAAACTCTGTGACACAATAAGTTATCAAAATGTTCCGGCCCAGCAATCTGATAGTGTTCAGCAAAGGTGGAGGGAGTGGGCCAAGTTACTGCCCTACAAATCTCCACCACTAAAGTTCCCTGCAATTCATCCACTGTTGCTACCATACTCTGGGCAGACCGCCTCTGAAAACCCAGGGGCTGAACCACACCCTTCAAATCATATGCCAACTAGAACAATGGACATATCCACCTACTCAAGGTAGCAGTAGATAGATTTTCCCCTTTCTTAGCAGGACGAAAATGTACAAAAAATGCGTCCACTTTAAAGAGCGACTTTACCACATGCAGGTGCTACAGCAAAGACCGCCGCACATCCAAACAATACACCTTGCACTCCTCATCTGAGGATGAGTCTGGACAAAATGCTGGCAGAATCAACTCCAGTCTCACATGAAAAGCCAAATTAACTTAAGGTGCAAATGAGGGAACCAGAACCAGACTGATCCTGGAACTGGAGCCAGACCAATCCTGTCCTGAAACACCTTTCAGAAAGGGAACTTACGGGACAAGGCCCCCATCTCCCCTAAGCGCCTGGCGTACGTAATGGCCACTAGAAAACAAGTTTTAAATGTTAAGCATTTCAAACCAACACCCTCAAGGGGTTTAAAAGGAGGCCCAGTCAAGACATCCAAAGCCAGCTGCAGATTCCAACAAGGAAAAGAATGAACCGTTCTAAGAAACAAGTTCAACAGTCCCTGAAAAAACCTAGGCACAAGCCCCCGTCATCCTTTATTTTCTGCCAAGGACCACAAAATGCCTGAGTCGCCATCCACAGGACCCTCAAAGTGCGGACCAACAGACCCAAGTTAGCACCATCCTGTAAAAACTGCATAACCAGAATCAGACTGGCTGCCACAGGATACACCTGCTTCTTCAACCACCAAGCAGAAAAGGCCTCCAATGCTCGGCATAAGAATGCAGAGTAGACGATCTCCATGAACCCTACAACGTCACTTCCAGCTGCTCAGAAACCCCCAGTTCAGCTACGCGTCTCTGTTCAACCTCCATGCTATCAAATGCAACTTTCTCAATGACCCCAGAGGAAGAACCGGACAGACAAGAGGAGACGGAACCGTCGAAAGACCCCATTCCTGACTGCTCCTCATCATCTCCAGTAGAGAGAGCCCATTCATTCAAGGCCACCGTGCTGCCACCAAAATCACCTGTGCACTCTCTCTACTGACACTTTCCAGAAACACCCTGACCAACTGAAAAGGCAGTAAGGCACATACCAGGCCCAGAGGCCAATGACAACGGAACCCATCCACTACTGCCCAAGCCAGAGTAAATCGTCCCCTCGAACAAAATCTCTGCACTTTTGCATGCTCTGTTCAAGCAAACAGGTCTACCACTGGTAGACCCCCACCTCAGCACAAGTAGATCGAATAGACACGGGTGTAGGGGGAACTCCTTGGAGAACCGAATTTCCCAGCTTAGCAAATCTGCCCAGACATTCTCCTCCCCCCAAATGTACAGAGCATTTAGAGACAGAACATAAACCTGTGTCCATAAGAAAGTGTCCCATGCAATCAAGTTCAGTGCCCTGGTCCTAGTACCCTCTGTCTTTTGATGTAAGCCTTTGCCCCCAGATTGTCTGTTTGGACCAGTACTGCTTTCCCTTTCAGGATCACCTGAAAATGCACCAGAGCCAGAAGAACAGTCTTCAATTCCTTCCAATTGGAAGACCTCAGAGAGTCCTGAAGACACGACAACCCTTGAACCTTCTTCGACTGTCTTTACAACCACAGGAGCTGGAGGAGACAGGAGACCAGATGCTCCAGCTTCAGCCACCACAACAGTTTCCTGCAGACCGGAGCTGCCATCTAGATATGGACCTGAAGATCGAGAGCCCCTGGAGACCAATGGGAGAGAATTCAGTTGACTAGAATGGGAAGGAGAAACCAGGCCCAAGGGACCAGGAACACAGTCGATGCCAAGTGACCCAGCACCTGCAACCAGTCCACGGCCTGTGGTGCTTCCTGAGCCACCACAGACCGAACCTGATCCTGCAAGCTGACCAACCTCCTCTCTGTCAATGCCACTAACCCTCTGAGAGTCAGAAAACGTGCCCCAACGAACACCATGTCCTGGGGCAGATCCAAGAAGACTTGTCTTCGTTTATCAAAAATATGTGCCATTGTAGAACCTGCAGAACTCTTGCCACATGAACCCCTAATTGTGACTCGCTTGCAGACTGAACCAAGAGGTCATTCACATAGGGATACACAAACACTCCCTCTGCATGAAGAATGGCCATCAGCGGTGCCATTACCTTTGAAAAAAAACAGGGTCAGGACTTGAGGTCAGAGGGAAGAACATAAAACTGGAAATGCTTGTCCCCTATTGCGAACCACAGAAACCATTTCGAGGGAACTGCAAAAGGGGCTTACAGGTAGGCATCCTGCAAATCCATTGATGTCAAAAGATCTCCTGGACCTATCAGCAGGATAATCGCATGAACAGTCTACATTCGGAAATGAATAGTTTTTATCCATGAATTGACCCACTTGAGATCCAGGACTGGCCGAAATGCCCCTGACAACTTCTGAACCAGAAACAAGATGGAACAGGCCCCTTTCCCTTGTTCTGCCACTGGTACTCTCCAGATCGTCCCTTTTGCCATCAAGTCCTTGAACCCCTCCAGCAGGACCAACCTCTTTCCCTCTGCAATAGGAACTGGAGTCAGCAGGATGCCAGCATCTAGGGGAACATGGTTGAAATCTATTGTGTAGCCATTGGCCACAACGTCTAGTACCCATTGGTCCGACACATCCCGCTGTCAAATAGACAGAAAATGCCAGAGCCTTCCCCATACCGGCAATGCCCCACCATGACACAGGTTGTCAGGAGCCCTTCTTAGGGGCCTTCTTCTGAACAGGAATATTGCGTTTCAGGGAAAACCAGGGATGAAACCTCCTCCTCCAAAAGGAAGATTGGCAGGACTCATGCTTTTGGGAGGATTTATAGGCTTTCTTCAATCCCTTTCCAGTAGATTAACCCCCTTTACATGGCAAGGCATGTTTTCTCTCCTTAAATGCCTTGGAGATCATGACAGGTAACTGCTCCCCAGAGAGCGCCTGACTCTCAAACTGGATTTTCATCAGGGCGGCCTTCTCCCCAGGGTCTGCCTTCCTCTGCCTCAGCCATAGAGATCGTCTGGCTGCCATAAGAGCTCCAGTGGACATAGCGGATGTGCGTACAATATCGAGGAACTGTATGAAAGTAACCATACTTGCTGTTCCATAACTGCCAATAGATCAGAGCACTCTGCCTCCTCCTGAAAAGCCACAGCCAGCTTTTTGAAGTCCCGCACCAGGGATTGACCTGAATACGCAAAGAAAAGACTTGCTTTCAAAACCAAATTTTCAGCTGTAAATGCTCTCTTAATACCAGAGTCCACTTTCCTCTCCGTGGCATCAGTGGGAGTACAGTCTTCTAGGTTAATGGCAGTTTTGCCGATCAGGGTAGCCGGAATCGAATCTAGACTAATTGAATGTGGAAGAGCGTCCTCACTTTTGTAGAAATCGAGCGACCTGAATCTTATCCACATCCTTCCATTCCCTCATTACTATATCCCTGACAGGACCTTGAAAGTGCATGGCAAACCTAGAGGGCGTAACATATCGACGAAACAGAGCATTCCCTACCACCACTGCCTGAAAGGACGGAAATCCCAGGTTTTCAGTCACAAGGGTCTGAATGTCCAACATCTCTTCTCGGGAAACATACATCCCCCTTGAGGAAGTAAAAGGAGTCTCCAACTCTGAGGGCAAAGAGTAATCGTCTGCAACAAAAGGGATGTATGACGTTACAACGCACACTTTTACAACGCATGCACTTACAACGCATTTTTTACAACGCATAATCCATTACAACGCATGACATTACAACGCAGGACACTACAACGCATTTTTAAAAAATACCTTTACAACGCATTACCATTACAACGCATACTACCTTTACAACGCATACCATTACAACGCATAATATTAAATTACATTTAAGGTAAGTATTAGATAGTATAGGGGTAAAAATTACTATTCTAACTCCAGGGGGTGCAACAGTAGGGTAAGTGTTGGATAGTGTAGGGATAAAAATTACTATTCTAACTCCAGGGGGTGCAACAGTAGGGTAAGTGTTGGATAGTATAGGGGTAAAAATTACTATTCTAACTCCAGGGGGTGCAACAGTAGGGTAAGTGTTGGATAGTGTAGGGGTAAAAATTACTATTCTAACTCCAGGGGGTGCATCAGTAGGGTAAGTGTTGGATAGTATAGGGGTAAAAATTACTTTTCTAACTCCTGGGGGTGCATCAGTAGGGTAAGTGTTGGATAGTATAGGGGTAAAAATTACTATTCTAACTCCAGGGGGTGCATCAGTAGGGTAAGTGTTGGATAGTATAGGGGTAAAAATTACTATTCTAACTCCAGGGGGTGCATCAGTAGGGTAAGTGTTGGATAGTATAGGGGTAAAAATTACTATTCTAACTCCAGGGGGTGCAACAGTAGGGTAAGTGTTGGATAGTATAGGGGTAAAAATTACTATTCTAACTCCAGGGGGTGCAACAGTAGGGTAAGTGTTGGATAGTGTAGGGGTAAAAATTACTATTCTAACTCCAGGGGGTGCATCAGTAGGGTAAGTGTTGGATAGTATAGGGGTAAAAATTACCATTCTAACTCCAGGGGGTGCATCAGTAGGGTAAGTGTTGGATAGTATAGGGGTAAAAATTACTATTCTAACTCCAGGGGGTGCATCAGTAGGGTAAGTGTTGGATAGTATAGTGTAATATTATGCGTTGTAATGGTATGCGTTGTAATGGTAGTATGCGTTGTAATGGAATGCGTTGTAAAGGTAGTTTTTAAAAATGCGTTGTAGTGTCATGCGTTGTAATGTCATGCGTTGTAATGGATTATGCGTTGTAAAAAATGCGTTGTAATGGTAGTGCGTTGTAAAAGTTGCGTTGTAAAGGTTGTTCCCCAACAAAAGTCTTACAATTAGTAGGGTTGATGGGGTTTGCAGGCTGATCCTGCAGGGCTCTTGCCACTGCCACCCCAATCATGTTCTGCACCTCTTCTCTAGACATGGAAGGCGCACTCTCCCCTCCTGGACTCCCAATGTCACAAGCCCTCTTGTGGGGGAGAGAAACATCCTCCTCCAAGGAAGAAGTAGTTGAGAACACGTTTCTGCATGTTAGCTTTCGTCCTCTCCATAATCACATATAAGTGCCACACAGCCCCCCAAGGCTCCTTAAATAAAGGCCACAAAGCCCCAGCCAAACCAATGGGGAAATACCAGAAGAGCCAAACTATGGGCCAATCAGAGAGTAAACAAATTCCCCCAATAATGTCAATAAAAACAGGTTTCAACCCGTTCCTACTGCCTTATGCATGCTAAAAAAAATACCTCCGACTATGCGCCCTGCTGTGCAGAGGCACCGACCCGAAAACTGAGCCCCAGCCTCAGCAGGACTGCCCGACTCTGTTGCGGCGTCCGCTGGATGCGTCATCACACCAGCCCCACTTGTAGTGTTCTTCGGTGGCACGTGGGGGTATGGGAGGCCTAGGGACATGGGGGGTACAGCAGGACAAATGAGGACACGACAGCAGGGGTTACTGTGTGGGCCGAAGACCACGAGCGGTCTCGCGCCCCTTTATTTATACCGTCGGGCGGTCCCGCCCTCCGGGTGCGTGGGTGCGTGAACAGCGTGCTGGAACGGGCCGGGTGGCTCCGTTACCACATCCCTCCAATCTTTCAGATACAGAGATCATTTCTCGCTGGACAGTTCAGTTCTTGCGCACACCACGCAAAGTCTCTCAGTCTCTTACTTGGGGCCGGGTTTGGCCGAAGTCCATACGGCCGACTCCGTGGAACATCTCCTCGGCCATTGGGCGCCTCGGCCTCGGCGGGGGCCCCGCCTTCTCTCTCGTTCGCCCCGGGCAGTGGGGGTGCGTTCTGTGACGGGCTTGCCGGCAATCCTGGTGAGCCGCCCCCCTCCGGGGCCTCAAACTCTTCCTCCTCCTGGTCGGTCTCGGGGACGCCACATGTTATTCGTTTGAACCAAGACGCATTTCGCGTTACCGTCCGCGTCCCTCTCCTGGCGGACACCATGGTGCCCCGCACTCCGGTCACTTCCCACACCTCCGGTTCGAATGGGGTACGATACTTCCAATTCGGGTACCGGTCCTTCAGGATGACCCCGTCTCCCACCTGGAGACTCCTCCCCCGGGCTCTCCTCTTCAGACTGGCTTTCTCGTTGGAGGTCCGCCTTCTCCCTTGCGCCGCCTCTTGGTCTAGCGGCGTGGGCAGCCACACATGACTCGCCGGGATATTGTCCCTGGGGGCCTTCTTGAACAGAAGGTGCGCTGGCGCACACCTGGTCGTACAGTGGGGGGTCCGCCGGTAGGCACTTAGGAACTGCGAGAGGCACTGATCCGCATCTTCTCCTTGCTCGACTCCAATTCTCAGCGCCCGGTTCATCGTGCGCATGAAACGCTCCACCTCCCCATTCGCCTGGGGCCACTGCGGGGTAATCTTCCTGTGTCTGACCCCTCGAGCCGCAAGGTATTCCTGGAACTCTCGCCCTTGGAACGGGGGCCCGTTGTCCGATCGGACTTCCTCAGGCAGGCCCATCATGGCAAATATGCGATCTAGCGCCGCTCGCACCTGGCTGAACGCCGTCGATGACACTACTTCCACCACCGGGAACTTGGAGTGTGAGTCCACCACCACTAAGGTGTGTCGCCCATCCGGGAACGAACCAAAGTCTATACTCAGCTTGGACCAGGGTTCCAGACAGGGTTCCTCCGTGATCACTGGGTGAGGCGTCGGCTCCCCCCCCGTGATGTTGCACGAGTGACAGCTGCGGATGGCTTCCTCAACCAGCGCGTCCATCCGCGGGAACCACACCTTGCTCCGCAGCCTTGCCTTGGTCTTGGAGATGCCTTGATGCCCTTGATGTGCCAACCTGACCACCTCTCCTTGGAGACTCATCGGAATGACGAGGGTTGCTCCTCGCAGGACCACGCCGTGCGGCCCCTCGCTGAGTTCACTCCGCGCGTTCCACACCTGCTGTCGATACACTTTCTCCTCTTCGGTGAGGGCCTGCACTCCATCCAGGAAGTTCCGCCAGTGGTGGGTCGCCAGCGTGCGCTTCACCTTCACGAGGCAGTCGTCCAGTTCCGTGGCTTTGCCGATGTCTTCCAACGTGAGTGCCACCGGGCATGCAGCTTGTGACACTAGTCGGACGAACTCCTCCGTCTCCGCCTCATCCGCCTGATCAGGGCACACCGGCTCCGGGTGGCGGGACAGGAAGTCCGCTGGGTTGCTGGCCCCGGGTCGGAACACGACCTCAAATCGGTAGGCTTGTAACTGGACCGCCCACCTCTCGATCCTCGGGGGCCCTAGCCTCGCCGTGCCAGCGAAGAGCGGAACCAGGGGCTTGTGGTCGGTGACCACCCGGAAGTCGTGCCCATACAGGTAGAGATGGAAATGTTGGCAGGCCCACTTGATGGCCAGCGCCTCCCGCTCGATCTGCGCGTACCTCATCTCCGTAGCCGTCAGAGCCCTGCTGGCATACGCGGTCGGGACCCATTCTTTCGCCTCCGTCTCCTGCATCAGGACCGCGCCCAGCCCCACGGGGCTCGCGTCCACCACCACCTCTGTCCGCCGGTGGGGCCTGAAGTACGCCATCACCTTGTCATCGATCAGCGCGTCCTTGACCGCTTGGAACGCCATGTCTTCCTTGGCCGTCCAGGTCCACGGATGACCACTCTTCGTGAGAAGCCGGAGCGGCTCCGACAGGGACGCCAGATTGGGAATGAACCGCCCGCAGTAGGTTGCCATCCCCAGGAAGCTCCTGACCTCGGTGGCAGATGTGGGCCTCGGGGCAGCGCGGATCGCTACCGCTTTCTTCGGATCCACTCTCAGGCCTTCCCTCGAGAAGATGTAGCCGAAGAATTCGACCGACTCCTGGTAGAAGGAGCACTTGGCCTCGTGCAGGGTGAGTCCACTATCCGCTAGCCGCTGCAGCGTGTCACGCAGATGCCGATGGTGTTCTTCCAGAGTTCGTGAGAACACCAGAATGTCGTCACTTAGGTTGATGACTCCCTGGAGACCCGAGAGAGTCTCCCGTATGGCGTTTTGGAAAACTTCGGCCGCTGACGAGATTCCGAAGCTCAGCCGCTTATACCTCCGCAGGCCAACGTGGGTGGAGAAGGTGGTTATGTTGCGGCTGTCGGGGTGGAGTTCAAGCTGGTGGTACCCCGCGTTGAGGTCCAATTTCGTGAACCACTGCGCGCCGTTGAGGTCGGCCACAATATCGTCCATGGTGGGCGTGAGGTGTCTTTCGCGCTTGACTGCCTTGTTTGGGAGGCGCATGTCTACACACAGTCGGATGGCGCCGGGCTGCTTGGGTTTGGGCGCCACGACCAGGGGGGACACCCACGGGGTCGGACCCGATACCTTCTCAATCACCCCCAAGTCTTCCAATTTTTGCAACTCCTCTTCTACCTGTGGTCGCAGGAGGAATGGTATTCTCCGGTGACGCAGCGCCATGGGCCGGACCGTCGGGTCCACGTGTAGTCTGAACTGCTTTCCGCGTAGGCATCCTAGACCTTGAAACAGCATCGGAAAGTCCTTCAGTATCTCCCTTGCATGCAGATCGTGCACCTGATTTGCGAAGAATACCAGCGCCAGATCTTCGGCGGTGTGGCAGCTCAGCAGGGTGCCCCTCTTGCCTTCCGCCACGTGGAATGTCGTGGCCAACTTCCGGCCTTCGCTGACGACTTCAACGTCGATCACCCCTCGCAGAGACAGTGGCCGGTCACTGTCGTACGTGAAAATTTGGGCTTTGGAGGGTCTCAGGGGTGGGCGTGGCGACAACCTCTCATACTGGCAGCTGTCCATGACGTTCACCGACGCCCCCGTGTCAATGAGAGCACTCACCGGGGACCCGGCCACCATGATGTCACACATGGGCGGCGGTCTTCTCCTCGTGCCTTCTCGGCCTACGAACGACACGAAGAATACTTCCTCTTCTTCTCCCTCTTCATCGAACTCTGGCTTGGAGTTTTCACGCAGGGCGGCGGATTCCTCCGCGGTCAGTTGGTGTACACGCGCCGTTGCCCCACGTGGGCCGGAAGCACCACCGCGCCCCCTTCGGCCACTTCTGCAGACCTTCGCAAAGTGGTTCGCTCGGCCGCACTTCAGGCATGTCTGTCCCATTGCGACGCACCGGCCGCCAGGTGGGTGACCTAGGCCGCAGTTGCCACACGTGCTGCCCTGTGGAGCCCTCGCGGCTCCTCGCTGTTGATTCGGTCGCTTCTGCAGCGCGTCCACTCTCTCTTCCTTGACCCCTGGCGGTTTCGGGGCAGTCGCCGGCCGATTGAGGGCCGCCTCCATCGCATCCGCCCGAGCATTGGACAGCTCGTGAGACCGGCCTAGGACCAGGATGTTGTCAAGGGAGATGCCTGGCTCCCGCAGGATGAGACGTCGCAACGGGACCGACCTGCACCCTTGTATGAGTTGAGCCCGAATCTCTGCCCTCTGGTCTGGCAGCACACAGGACAGCGAGAGTTTCCGCAGGCGTGCATAGAAGACGTCAATGCTTTCGTTTTCTTCCTGTCGCGCCTGGCGAAGCTTAAACCACTCGAAATCGGGGTTCGTTTGGGGATCAAAATGGCGGTTCCGGGCCCTTATGGCGCCCGCATAGTCGTCGTCGTTCCCCCGGTCCGGCAGAGTTTCGAAGAGGTCGTACAGCTCTTCACCACCGTAGCACATGAGGAGAGATCTCTTGACCGTGTTGTCCGTCTCCCGCACTCCGACAAAATAGTGCTCCAGCCGTCCGATCCATGACCGCCACCGCACTGCCGCCGTGGAGGGGTCCGACAATCCGCTGAATGGCGGCAGCGGGGCCACCGCGCTGTGTCCAGGCGCGGCGGCCGCGGGCTGCGCGGCGGCTGCCGGCGGAGGCTGCTGCGCCGTGCCACTTCCGCTGGGGGCCGGGGTCAGCATGTTCGTCACCCCTCACTGCTCGCGCCCCCAGACCGTCGCTGCGTGGCAGGTGTCCAGGCGAGACCTCTGCTGCTGCTGATGCTGCGCGTGGGCGAGACCTGCGCTGCTTTGGATGCTGCGCGTAGGCGAGACCTGCCGGGTTTTTTTTTCTCTTATGATGTGCTTTATTAGTCTCTCTCCCCCTTGGATGCTGCGCGTAGGCGAGACCTGCCGGTTTTCTGTTTCTTTTTTTTTTTTCTCTGTGATGAGCTTTAGTAGTATCACTCCCCCTCAGGCACCGCTGAGGACGCCCTCCGCTGCACACTGCCTTCGGGGCCTTCCCCGGCAGAGTCAGAGCCAGCCACGAGCTCACCTGCAGAGCGCCAGCTGCCCTCCAGCGCGAGGACGCGCGCGGCGAGGTCCTCCACGTTCCGCCTCTGCGGAGAGCGCCGGGCACCCCCCCAGGCAAGTTGTCAGTGCCGGAGAGGCGAGGCGCGGGTAGGCTCCGCCCTCGTCGCCAATGTAGTGTTCTTCGGTGGCACGTGGGGGTATGGGAGGCCTAGGGACATGGGGGGTACAGCAGGACAAATGAGGACACGACAGCAGGGGTTACTGTGTGGGCCGAAGACCACGAGCGGTCTCGCGCCCCTTTATTTATACCGTCGGGCGTGCCCGCCCTCCGGGTGCGTGGGTGCGTGAACAGCGTGCTGGAACGGGCCGGGTGGCTCCGTTACCACACCACTGATGCACCACACCACATTTTTGCCAAGCCAGAAAATGGCTGCCAGGGCTCCTGGCGGGAAAATAACATTTAAGCCCCCCCAGGCTCTGCCGTGAAGTCTCCTGGGAGACAAAAAAGAACAGGACGAGGAGGGGCCGGGGGCATTTTGATTGAGGAAGAGTGGGTCTATTGAAGGTAAGGGAACCTCATTGGTTAAGAATGATGGTGAAGGAGGGATGGGAGGTAATGGGCTCAGTGATTAATGGAAAGAGGGAAGAGTGCTAGGGAGGGATCGTTGCCTTGGCCCGTAACTCCATCTATCCAGTGTTAGAGCAGCTTAGAACAAGGCTTCCAGACACAGACCTTGAAACAGAAGTAGGACTACATTAGGATCAAACTCTGCGCCTCTCGTTTTAGGTGAAAAAGCCAATGATTTCCAAGACGGCGAAGCAGTGATTTGCATAAATGGGATCGATGCACCGCCATTACACTAACGAGAAGGCGCTACACGCACGCACAGCAATACAGGTTGCAACGTGTCAGTTTGATTTTTCACCAAGATATGCATCAGATCACTTTGAAGGCTTATAACTGAATCACATGAAATTGAAGTGCATTTCATTTAAATTAATTAAGTTCAATGTAACTGAAAAAAGCAACACTTCGATTTTTTCTGGTAAAGATAAGCTAAAATAACTTAATACCCTACAACGCAGCTTGAGATAAACACATCTCCACCTGGGACATTAAACAAATGCAATCATAAGGGTTAACCATATACACTTGACCCTCTAACCCTTCTACCTTTAACCACATTATTCTAAACCCGCTGCATGTCTGGAACAAGATGGACGGTCACTCTGTAAATCTAGGCTGTGAACGCAGAAAACCGGAGAAAAATACTGGCTGAATTTCCTCGATGTAGGCAGGGGAAACCTCTATGTTTTTTTACTGGGGACCCTTTCTCTGTTGAATGTTTGAGCTTTGTGACAAGAGAACTCCTGGTATGTCTGAGTTCTTGTTTAATGAAGTCTGAACAGCCTTCCGTAAAAGATCAAATCAGAAACTGCGAAAAAAAATATGCGCAGGGACAGCGAGTAAGCCGTGATTGCGTCACAAATGAATAATAAACTCCTGACACTTTTTTTCCTTCTTTTTTTGTGCATATTTATATAGCGCGAACTCGACCCGAAGGCAATGGAGCGCTTTACATGAGTACCGTATTTATTTACATTACACATTCAAGCACGGGGAGATTAAATTATTTGCCCAGAATCACAGGATGTGGACGCGACCCCGAGTCTCGAACCCTGATTTTCAGCACCAAAGTCCTCTCCCCAGTTTCTCTGGTTATAAACGAGCCACAATTTGGAGTTGCGTGGGTTATTCCATTACTTATTTAGCAAAATGGGAAATCATTAAATAATAATGGGTTCCGCTGTTTTAATTAATAGTGGGATTGAAAAATTCTCTTTGTTTTCCTGTTCCAAACCAAAAACGTATCTTTACAAACATATGGGGGCATGAATATTGTGCCTTTGTGTAATATCGGTTAGCTTTCTGTTTGAGGCTTGCGAAAAAAACATAATTAAGAAAGATCCATTCAGGGGCACTTGCAGAATGTAAATTCACAGCCCCCGTCGAGCGCCTGGGGTCCCCTCCCCCTCGTCACACTTTGTAATTCATTCACCCACAGACAGGCACGAGACAGGAGACAGGAGACAAGGCCATATGGGGGCCTCATCTCACAGGGGGCGGGGCAGGGAGGCCCCATGAGGCCGTGCGGCACTAGGCCTCAACATGTGAAGCTACAGGCAAACACACCCCCAGGAGCAAATGCAAATCTCGCGTGCACCCCGCGGAGAGAAATAACAACTGTGATAGTACAATAATGATATTTACAATAAGCCCTACACAATCACGATCCTAATGAACTTAACAACACTCTAAACGATTCTATAGATGTCGATGCGGTGCCTTTTAACAGGAATCAGTGGACGAAGATAATATATTTGTGCTATGAAGATCCCCACACAGCCAAGGTGAGCCACGCTGAGCGGGCTGGCTCGATGTGTTGAACGCTCACCGTTGAAACGTGCGGTGGATTCCAGATCTCGAGTTTTACTCCATTACTCCCCAGTGTCTGTCTTGTGTCTCATTTGGGGGGGTTGGGTGGGGGTTGTGTTAGTTAGCCAGCAACCCTGATGGTGGAGTGGTGAAATTGGTATGCTATTTTAATTCGCATCGGCAGATTTGATTTAGGATGCTGAATGGCAGCATTTTCAGTTTTTCTTTTTTGCTGGGGATAGTGAAAGAAGGTAAATGGAAGTGATTTCGTTTTATGCAGGGCAAATAGAATTATGTGGCAGGAGAGAATCAAATTATGTTGCAGGGTGGACTAATTTATGTGGCAAGAAAAGGCAAATTATGATGCATAATGCAGCACATTATGTGGTAGTATTACTTTATTATTTTGTAATTTTTACACATGGTAACACTATATGTGCAAAGATTTCCCCTTTTTAGCACCAGCTTAAAACCGAAATACAGCACTAAGCAATTGAAAGATGACCAGTCAACCTTACCAAAGGACTTTCCACTGCATGGGAACACCTGTCGCCCAAGGTTTAGTATCTTTTGATCCGTTTGAGCTAGAAACCATTTAGGGTTTTTCAATCTGCAGATCACGCAGTATATGGTGAATTATGTGGCAAAGGCAGCAAATCCATACTTATGCAAAAAATGCATCGGCCGCAGAATTTCATGATTCCAGCAGCCATGTATATATGCAAGTATGGTTTAAGGAGAGAGGAATTACACATAGATCTTGCACATTGAGGTAAAGAAGGGGGTGACATGTTTACAGTTTGGGTGTGTATTATATAGAACGACTATCTCCCAGCGTTGACAAGAAAAATGCTCCAGGACCTTCGGGTCGAGTTCGCAATGTATATATTTTTGCAAAAAAAACCAATGGGCATGCCGCATTGACTAGAGTTCACATGGACGTAGAAGTCACTTGTGACTTATATTGTTATCAGTTTGTTTTTTTTGCACTTTTATACAGGGCGAACTCGACTCGAGCGCTTTACAGGAGCACCAATTACATTACACAAGGACACGTACATTTTTGGGTAGGCATAGGGAGGTTAAGTGATGTGCCCAGAATCACAGGATGTTGAGCCCACGCCGAGGCTGGAACCTAGTTCCCCAGCTCCAAAGTCCGCAGGTATGGCCATTAGGCCACATCCCCCCCCCCTCTCTCAGAAGTATGCTTGTATGCTTCTGGAAGGACGCAATTCTGTGCCCCATCATTTTTAGGTCTCGCCTGACCCAGCGCATGCGCTGGTCTGGCGAGACTTATTGAGAGGGCTCCAAAAAGTGCTACCAGGACAGTCTAGAGCTACAGTGCATGTGCGTGGGCGCGCGCACCGCGCTTTACTGTGCTTACTTTCACTTTCGCGGCCGCACGGCCGCTTTGATGTTTGATCGTGATCGCGATCACTTTCGCGGCCGCTTTGCATAGCCAATAGGTCTCGCTTTTGGGACCTTATAATTATTTAGTTATGCAACTGTTGCATGGCAAAACACTTATAAGGTCCCAAAGGCGAGACCTATTGGCTATGCCAATGCTTGTTATCTTACCTGAGAACACTGTGCTGTCACAAGCTGCAGGCATGCACGAAGTACCGCATACTAAACGGACTTGTCTCAGCAGATAAACTATATGAACAGCCGGTGGGCAACCGGAATAAACAGCGCCCTCCTTTAATTGTGCACAAAAACACACCTACAGGAAAAGGAAGCAGATTTGTAAACTCACTAAGCTGGGACCGGGCAAGCTAAGAACAAAGAAAAGACTAAAACAGCATAACATGTGCCCTGCTTCGATGCCACTTAAACACTTAGAAAACAGAAAAACAGCATGCCGAAAAATATTGCAATCACTAACTGATACTTTCAATACTTTTTTTTGGTATAAATGTTCACCACACAGTTCTTTTTAACTACTCTAATTTTGGTTCCCTAGTCGCTGTAAGGTTTATATATTTAAGTATAACGGTAAACAACTATGTGCACCGAAGTGTTAATCTTTGAAGTGCGGAATGTTTTTGTTTTTTAGACCATGAATCGCCATAAAGGCCTTTTGGTCTAAAATAGTTGCGAGATTTAAATATGATATTTCTCATCTTCTGTTATTTTAATAGAATGAACTACTTTTAAACTGGAAATGAAAACCACATTTTCAGTTTCGATTGTCCTGCCCAACTCACTCCATCTAGACTACTAAACGGAAAAGGTGGACAGCGCCTTCCATCTAGAGGCTGCATTGGCCTCCTTCTCACCTATAGGTGCCGCTGTTCTGTACTTTTAGGCAGAATTTCAACATTTAGAAGCAGTTTCTCCTCGTGCGTTTCCCACGCATTTCAAGAATATGTTCCAGAGGTCAATTGGTTCCCTTTTTATGTTTGGCATTTTTCTTGACTCCCTCTAAATGTCAACTTCTGTTTTAAAATATACTATTAATATGCGTTCTTAAAGCTCACAACACTATCCAAACCGACCACCCTGAGACTCTGGAAAGATGGTTCGGTCTCATATCCAAACCAACCACCGAGTCTCTGGAAAGATGGTTCGGTCTCTTATCCAAACCAACAACCCCGGAACTCTGGAAAAATGGTTCGGTCTCTTATCCAAACCAACAACCCCCGAACTCTGGAAAGATGGTTTGGTCTCTTATCCAAACCAACAACCCCCGAACTCTGGAAAGATGGTTTGGTCTCTTATCCAGACCAACAACCCCCGAACTCTGGAAAGATGTTTCGGTCTCTTGTCTTCTACAGACGAATTAAAATTGCACTCCTTCTGTTCAAAAGGTGCACTTCATCATCTAAAAAGTAAAATCGAACAGTGGAGACTGGAGATCCATGGAAGAGGGCAGAAAACAGGACCTTGTCTGGAGACTAATATAATTATTTCATTGAAATGCCTTTATATAACAGGTTTTAGAGCATCGGAGAGCTTTACAGAGCACAACAAAACGGATTCAAATTCAACTGGATGATGGGTAGAAGACAGAAGACCTGTGAAAATATTTATCTGCGCTGTTGGTTTAACCCCTTTGAATTCACCTCTCATCTTCGTGACACTGGCAGAATGAGTACCATTGAGTTGTATATTAGGGACACATCATTTTGAGTAATTGAAAGATGCACTTTTGTGTCAGCCAGGGTGACCCCCCTAAATCATGTGTGAACAGATTTCAGTATTTTAGGTCTGTGCAACTAGGCCACAAAAATGCACTAAACCAAGAATTCATTCATAAATGTTATTACCCCCTCTCCTTCGCAACCTTTAAACTCAAAACCCACTTGAGCCCACTGACCCCCCTCATAGAGCCTACTGACCCTTCCTTATTATCCAGCCTCTAGCCACCCTCCTCACCTGCCAGTCTTCCTAAGCCACCTATGACCTATCAGCCCATCCTCTCCGATCCCTTACCTACTGCGGTCCTTCTGTTCATGAATCTACAGGTCAACTGTCCATCTCCCGGAATTACCAGCCATCCTTCACCACCTCTCTGCGCCAGCCCCGCTCTACCCAGGCATGCAGCCCCCCGCTCTTCCCAGACATACAGTCCCCCCTCTACATAGGCCTACAGTCACCTGCTCTTGCAGGCGTGCAGCCCCCGCTCTTCCCAGACATACAGTCCCCCCTCTACATAGGCCTACAGTCACCTGCTCTTCCAGGCGTGCAGCCCCCCTCCACACAGACATAGAGTCCCCCCCTCTACATAGGCCTACAGTCACCTGCTCTTGCAGGCTTGCAGCCCCCGCTCTTCCCAGACATACAGCCCCCCCTATACATAGGCCTACAGTCACCTGCTCTTCCAGGCGTGCAGCCCCCACTCTTCCCAGACATAGTCCCCCCTCTACATAGGCCTACAGTCACCTGCTCTTCCAGGCGTGCAGCCCCCCTCCACACAGACATAGAGTCCCCCCCTCTACATAGGCCTACAGTCACCTGCTCTTCCAGGCGTGCAGCCCCCCTCCACACAGACATAGAGTCCCCCCCTCTACATAGGCCTACAGTCACCTGCTCTTCCAGGCGTGCAGCCCCCCTCCACACAGACATAGAGTCCCCCACTCTTCCCAGACATACATTCCCTCCTCTTTGCTGGCATACAGTGCTCCCCCTCTACACAGACATACAGTCTACAGGCATACAGTACCCTGCTCTTCACAGACATACAGGTCCTTACTGGCCCAAATTTCCATCTTTTGGTCCTATCAGTCCCTCTCCCTTCTGTAGCTACTGGTCCTTTCACTGGGCCTACATGTCCCTGACAGTCTAACTTTTAATTTCATGGATCCATCAGTCGCCTTTCCCTTCCTGAAGCTACCAATTCATCCTTTCTTATCCGAGACCTATTGCACCTTCTTCTCACCCTGAACCTAGTGGTCTAACTTTTCATCTTGTAGACTTATCAGTTCTTCTTCAGCTTTTCACCTCCTCTTTCTGGGCCTAAAAATCTATCAGTATGAATTTCCATCACACAGACCCACTAGTTTTCTTTTGCCTTCCTGGCTCTTGTGGGAAACCTAAATGCTCCAGACCAACACATCCTCGGGAGTGCACTGGTTACCTAGCCACCCAAACTCCTGGGTTGGCTCGTTCACTCTGACAGAAGGTCAATCACCCCTTCCATGCCAACCCAAAGCAACCTAAAATAACAATGAAGATCTCTAGCCCACGCCTATGTGGCATTCGTGGTAGACCCTATTTTGATGCATCAATAAAGAATGCCACATAAGCACAGTTTAGAAATATTTCTGACACATTTAAGTAGTCAAAATATTGGGTCATAACAACATTTTACTACGAAGTAAGATGATCCCACTTAAGAAAGTTAAAAAGGCGCACTTCCACCTGCAAAGCATCCAAACCCCATGCATTTGCCAACAAAATGACCAATGTAGAGCCCTCCCACCCAGGGCCATCTTAACAGCTTTATAGGACCCTGGACAACGCAGTGCACTGGGCCCTGCCTACACAACCACTCACAGGAATACAAATGTTTAACAGAAAACGAGTGTTACATTCTGGTCTGCATGGGGCCCCTGTGCTCTTGGGGCCCCCGGGCAACTGCTCAGCGAGCCCATGATTCAAGATGGCAGTGCTCCCACCTGTTTTTGAAAAAACAAACGGTTGTGAGCGCTTTTTTCTTATTATTTGCTGATCTGAGTTAGATGTGCAAACAAAAAATATGTTGCATCATTTTGTTAAATTGCTTGATTACAAATTGACTCAGTATTTCTTACTTACCCATGCTGCAGAGCTAGGGTTGCCACCTGGCTGTGTTTTTTTTACCGGCATGACCATTCTTGTACATCATCTCAGCTGGTACAAAAAACAGGAAAGCCACTTAACGCTGGTATTTCCCCCTCCCCCCCCCGTTATCAGTACATACTTTAATCAGCAACTATAAGATGAACACACTTCAAAATGTATTTTAGGGCTGCTTTATTTTTTCCTGGCTGCTAATTAAAGTAAACAAAGACAGAAAGACCATTTTAAGTATGAACACAAACTATTATAAGATGACTGGCTGTAACCAGAGTACAGCATCGAGGAAGGTGCACACTGCACGGCATGGCTAAAAGGTGTTGGAAAAGCAATTGGCCCTAAAGGGCAGATCTGTTGGCTTTTCCAATGCTTTTTTAATATTGCTATGTACATGCACTGTAAACGTCAACTGACTGGCGGGCAATACCTGCTGATTACCACGCCCTGCCTGTGGTTCTTTTTAGCAAGCAGGATAACTGTTTGAAAAAATGCCTTTTGTGTACCGGCCTGCTACATACAGATGGTAATCTAGAAAACGAAAATACATTTTTTTTTTTAAGTGTTGGGTTGTGGTGCGCCAGCTGCAGGAGAATAACAGCAGGAGGTTAGTAACAGAAACGTCGGACTATTGTGCGAGACGCCGGGGACTCCCCGGACAGACGTCAATACTCCGCACGCGGCTGGCAGCAGCAGCGGGCGCATGCGCACTGCGCGAACGTCCCATGTTTAAAAGAGGGCGGAATACCCGGGCTCGGGCACAAGTTCAGAGCAGCGCTCGGAGTGAGTTCACAAAACGCCAGCGCGCGACGGACTGAGTGTGCCTTGCACCGCAGGCGCAAGGACCGTGGGTTACACTGAGCGACATCGCGTGCTTCTGGGAGCACCTAGGCAAGTGTGGGATCCCGTCCGAGGATTCATCATGGATAACGTGGAGGTAAGCGAAGCTACTTAACTATATCGACTATGCCCCTTGAGGTGGACACTAGTGTATTGTTACATTTGTGTAGCGCATAGCTACCCTTGATCGGGAGTCAATGCGCACGTAATGCATGGACGCAGTCTGGAAAGAGAGCATTTTACTTTACCTACTTCCAGTGTTACTGTTTTGTGCTTTATTTAGCACGTGAGTCGTTTCTTCCCTTGTGTGTGTATGTAAGTTATTCTTATGCGAGTTTAGAGTTGCGTGTGTTTGTCTTCATGCCGCATTTTTGTTGTGGCCCTGGAGACCGCCAAGTTTAGTTTTAGCTTCTGTTGTACCTATCTGTCAAGAGCCAGAAGAAGGTAAGGGGTCGGTGCAAACCCATAACTCCTCACTGTGTATTGTGCATAGGTGATTGGGATTGTGTTACACCCGATAGATAGTCGACGCTTTCAGGTGTAGTTTCGGTTACTGTAGGTGCGGATGGCTTCTGTACCCTGCATTAATCTGCGTTTGACATCGTGGTCAGAGGGTCGGAACTGTTTTCAGCCTTTCATCCTTCCAAAGTGGAAAAAACTTGTAGTGAGTTGGGTTACAATAAACATCTGTTATTTCACGCCACAGCTCCTCCCCCCCCCCCTTCCCCCCGGGGTGTGATCACTGATCTGTACAAATACACAATACAAAAGTGCAGTTGTCGGGTGCGGGAGAGCAGGAAGTGTGCGCAAACCTGAACGCGTGGAACTTGCACTGTGCGGTGCTCACATTGGAAGGAGCGGAGATGTTGGTCCTTAGTGTCAGTGTGGCAATTCTCAAAAGCTTTAAAAGGGGGAACGAATCAAGAGGCACCAAAGTGGACTATTGTGAAGAGAGATGCGCGGTCCTTCCTCGTGCGCGAGGCGAAGTGCGTGCGCTCCTGTGGCACCGGGTCTAAAGGAAAGGGCGGCACCTGGGAGAGGGGCAAACCAAGTGGTGGCTAGTTTTACATCGGAGCGTTATTTTTTGTAGGGTGTACGTTTTCTTTGTGTGATGTTGCAGCACACCTGTTAAGTATGGGCATGACAACAAAAATATGACCGGATATTTACTAAGGTTTTGCGCGAGGGCTGAAAGCATGAAGCCTAATTTTCTGACCTTTTTTTCCCCACTGCTACAAGCGTAGAAGTGCGCGGAGCGAGCGTCCAGACAACCCTTAGCAAACCTACGTCAGGTTATTAAGTAAAACCGTGGCCTCTATGCCCCATTTAAGAAACAATCGCAGCATCACTTCTCTGCCGTTTCATGTTTCACCGCCCGCACGAGTTCCTGTGCTTTTAAATTTCCCTCACGTTTCTTTGTAGCACCACGCCCCCCTTGGTGGTTCTGCAGGTGCTTGCATTATTCTGACAAGAAGTTGAGCGGTTGGTGATTTTTGTGTGTGAGTGTTTTTTCTGCTATTGGCTGTGCCACGGGGTGCCCAGTATAACATCATGCTGGGGGTCTAGTGAAGGGGTGACGATTAGGCTCCTCGCCCCCTTGGGTGGAGCCTGGCGGCAGAGGGCTGGTTTATAGTCCCCCCGTGCCCTCTCAATGGGGGACGCCTGCTCCCGGGTTCAGGTAGCTCCAGCGGTGAGCTGTGTCTCTAAGCAGCCAGTCTGTAGGGAGGCATACTCTGGGCAGTTCTAATAAGTAGGGGCACCTCTTTATTGTTAGAGGAGACTTCCGACCCACCTCAGATAAAATGCATGGCCCACACAGAGTGAAGAGCTTGCACGCGCTGCCTTAACATGTTTGTTGACTTCAGTGTCTTAACAGACGGGAGAGAGTGTGTGTGTGTGCCTGTGTGTGTGGGGGGGGGGGGTTGTTACTGTGCACCATGGACTCTATCCAGCCACCATTGCCCACGACCATGTATTTATTCTAGCTGTAGAGCTGAAAATGATCAACAAGGTGTTGGTTTCGGGAAATATTCTATATCGGTAAATGCAGGTGCTTGAAACGGGAAAATTGAAGTGCAGGCAACCGTATCTGAGTACCTACTGTTCCTGAGAAGTGCCGGTACTCTCCAATTAAAAGTATTACATCAGTCTTGAGAAGTGCTGGTACTCTACCTCTCAAAAATAAAAACGTGCCGGTGCTCCCTACCGGACAGTACCGGCCCATTGGAAGCACATTTACCGTAAGTGCAAGTAACACCCTCGCCCCAGTGTGCAGGCAGCGGTCCAGCGGCCCGTCTCCCGCCCATTCACCAGGCGCAGATGCTCGCATTCAGCTTCGCACTTGGTGGAATTCCATCACCTTTTGTTTGCAACCAAAAGCTTTCCTCGTCGCAGCTTGGACTGAGAAAAGTTTAAGCCCAGAATTCAGGAGCTGTAAACAGATGTACTCACTGTTACACAACCAAAATGTACCCGGGCAAACGTTTGATTTTGAAGTACCAGAGAGGAACGGCGCTATTGGTTAAACCAATGCCACACTTGTGTAGGGTGGAGCCGCTTACGTTTTCATACATTGGTCGCTAGACGGTTGGTGGTTTCCTGATCTTGGTCATCAGTTCACAGCCCTCTTTTTGACTGTGGTTTGCACTTTGACACATCTTACTTCCCCTATTGGTGAAGTAAACCTCATGTGGGGCAGAACTTTCTGGTGTTGGGGGAGGGGGGATTTCAGAAAGTGTACATGGTATTGCTTACTTTTGAAAAATAGAACGCCACACCTCTAAAACTGTGTAATTGTAGAGAAACTATAAAGAAAGAAAGGCTTTCAGTCTGATGCATGGGCAACGTTACAAAAATAAAAGTCAGTGTAACGGATTTCATAAAACACACCACATTTAGATGCAGGGCTATGGTCATAATTGTAATCACGACCCCACCCCCACAATATCAGCAGAATTAGAAAAAAAAACTATGCGATGGGAACAGTATTGCACTTGTTTGGTTATGAGTGTTGCACATGTAGTTCTGTTTTAGCTTTGGGGAACATGGGTTTTGAGCATGATTATAAAGTTTGGCAGTCTCACCACTTACTCATGCTATGACTTTGATTCCAGATTTTAGATTATAGGATTTAATACGTTGTGCTTTGTGTCAGATTTCAGGTGAACTCATCATCAACATGTCCAATGATTACATGGATAACACCACAGACGGCATGGCTTCGGGTGACATGGATTACCTGGAGGAGCCGTGCTTCAAGAACAACAATTTCAACCGGATATTCCTGCCCACCATGTACTCGATCATCTTCCTGATGGGGATCATCGGCAACGGGTTGGTTGTCCTTGTCATGGGCTACCAGAAGAAGTCAAGGACTATGACCGACAAGTACCGGCTGCACCTGTCGGTGGCCGACCTGCTGTTTGTCTTCACCTTGCCCTTCTGGTCTGTAGATGCCGTGATAGGGTGGTATCTGAAAGAGTTCCTCTGCAAAGCCGTTCACGTCATCTACACAGTCAACCTCTACAGCAGCGTCCTGATCTTGGCCTTCATAAGTTTAGACCGCTACTTGGCGATAGTCCACGCCACCAACAGCCAAGGTACGAGGAAGCTGCTGGCTGAGAAGGTGGTGTACGCCGGCGTGTGGTTGCCGGCTGTGCTCCTGACCGTGCCTGACTTCATATTTGCCAGTGTTAGTATGGAAGAAGGCACCTACGAGTGCAACCACATCTATCCCTTTGAGTCGCGGCAACAGTGGACTGTTGGATTTAGGTTTGTGCACCTCACCGTAGGGTTTATTCTGCCCGGCCTGGTCATCTTGATCTGCTACTGCATCATCATTTCCAAGCTGTCCCACTCCAAAGGCCAACAGAAGCGCAAAGCCTTGAAGACGACCGTGATTCTCATCCTCACCTTCTTTACCTGCTGGTTGCCCTACTACATCACCCTCAGCATTGACACCGTCATACAACTGGGCGTGATCAAGGACATTACATGTGATTTCGAGGTCACCCTGCATACGTGGATCTCCGTCACTGAGGCCTTGGCCTTCTTCCACTGCTGCCTGAACCCCATCCTCTACGCCTTCCTCGGGGCCAAATTCAAGAGCACCGCTCAGAACGCCCTCACCACAGTGAGCAGAGGATCCAGCCTCAAAATACTGTCGAAAAAGCGAGCAGGACTTTCGTCCGTCTCGACAGAGTCCGAATCGTCGAGTTTCCATTCCAGTTAACGCGGAGTCGCGCCGCATGGGACTGTGTTACTTTTGGACTGCACGCCACCGAGTGACAAACAGAGACTGGTCACTGTGTACAGTGTTTTGTATATAGCTGGACTTCATGTCGATCCCACTTCAGTTGCTAATGTAAATATGTGTGGAGTTATTTATATAAATATGATTGGTGTCAGTCGATCTAGGGGCCTAGGCGGGGCCTATGGACCAATGACTAGGTCACGGAATGTGTCGATACTTGTGTTTTTTTCAGTTTCTGCTACCTGCCGACCTCTGTTTTAGTGATGTACACTGTATTCCAAGCCAATGCTGCCCAGCTCCACCTCTTCTGACGTCTATGTTACAATCCCTTCTTTTAAGTCACCCCTAGGGCCTCAGTTTCTCACTACACTCAGCATGGTTTACTCCCCTCCTGTAAATTATGGCACTTATAACCAAAGTCTGTTTTATTCGGTGCTTTACACAGTTCACTTTTCAGTCTGGGGTCTGCTAAAGAGCAGTGCTGAATGTTATTTGTGTCTATAATATCTCTGTGATAAGATGTTTGTTAATAAAAAAAAACTCGAATCTGTTTTTGGAGTTTTGTTTTCATGGCTAATTTCAAGTGGCAGATACTAAACTAGCACGGCAACCTGGCAGGTTGAGGGCATGCTGCAAAGCTACGTGTGCGTTCTGCACGACACATTTACACCCTGACAGACATTATTCCTACCGACTTCGGTAAAGGAGTACTGTTGAATTGTGCTAAATGTTTCGCTCTGTACGACACAGACACAGCGCAGTAAAGTTGTCACATTGTGGCACTAGGTGCTATAAGAATAATACAATATGATGAGGTGCTGGTTTAATAACTGTAACAAATACTGTAAAAGCGCATCTTAGATCCATGCACAGACTGCCAAAACGTAAGTGGTCGGAAGGAACTTTAGTCCCAGTTCTGTGCAACTTATTACATTCTTCAAAGGCTTGCCTGCACGTGCTTTGCGTGATGACCGCGAGTTTGGAAAATGAGTTCCTTGTTTAAAAGCAAGCTTCCTGCAGAGCCACTCTCTGGCGACGCTTGGCAACAACAGTCAGACAACGCTCAAAAGACCGCCATTGTCTGTGTTTCTTTCAGGTCTGAAGCTGGTTTCACGTCACGCTCTGCATTGTGGGGCACATTTACTACATCTTCATACAGCGCAGGGCCGCAAGCAAAGTTGCTGCACTGCGTGAAAGGGAGAAAGTACAAATGCTGCAAATTTACAAAGATATGATGAATTTCTGCTCTCTCTTTGCAATGGCACACCGTGAGCAAACTAGCGTCAACACAGGCCCCATTACACCTTAGCGCAAGGGTGCCTATGTTACAGGCAGGATTGTTTTTGTGCAGGAATGGACACTGCCCTTCACAAAAATAATCAATGGGGACACCCATACTCTACCCATGGAACACCCCACGAGTTTAAATGTGTCAGAACGCAGCGCAATCAGCTGCCTTGTGTTACATTTCTTTACAACCCCACGTAGGGCTACTCAAATCAGGCCTTGCGCGACTTTGTAAATATTACTTAAGCCTTTGTGTTTTCTTTGCGTCTCCTTGCATGATAGAAGGACAATGCAAAGGAGTCATAAATGTGGACCTTTGTCTGCCCCTGCTTGAAACGAGTGCCCAGATTTACAAAGGTGGCACGGAACACAGTGCTGGACCCAAATTTTGGGTGCTGCATGACGTTGCATGACAGGGAGAGAGCAGGAAAGTACTATATCTACAGTGATACAGCACTCTCCCCACTCCCTAGTGCTGGCACAAAATCTAGCAGTCGAGTGCCACTCACACTCATTTGCACAACAGTGCAAGGGTGTGTGAATAAGTCTTGCACAGTTTTTGTACTGGGAGGAACCCTTCCCATACAAATTACTATGCTTAGACCAACTTTAAAACTTTTCCCAATTTGGATGTGTTCTGTACGGGAACCATCCATTACCACGCGGGCATTGCATCGCAATGCCTTTACATTGCGGGTATTACAACGCATCGCAATGCCTTTACATCACAGGTATTACAACGCAAGTCGTTGTAACGACTTGCGCTGGATGGCGCTCTAACCTAAGGAATACTATGATTTACTATTCCAACACCTTCCCTATTGTACGTAGACTGGTGTTGGAATAGTAAATCATACTATTCCTAAATCCAGCGCCCTCCAGCGCATGTCCTTGTAACGACTTGCGTTGTAAAAACTGCGATGTAACGTTCCGCGATCATTTTGATCGCGTTGTAACGTCACATATTCGTTCTGTACAGAGCAGCACACATGTAAGATTGGAAAATTTAGGAGAAATAAAAGCTTTTCTTTTTCTAACGACTAGTTCAAAGTGGCATTTTTTTGGCACAAAACTTTGTCTACTAATGTTAGTAGATATGGTTTTGTGTCAAACCATGAGTGGTTGCATGGGAACGCCCATGGAACACCACCTTGAAACAGAGAAATGCAGAGCTATCTTTGCACTGGTTTGCGTTACTTTCAGGCAGCTTTCCGTTGCAAAACACGTTTTGCGCTCAAAAGTAAATTAAAAAACAATTTTGTGACGCAAACCCTGAGCAAAATGTTTGTAAATCTGTGTAGAAGCCTCAACGGCAGTATTTAGGTTAGGTCATTTTGAAATTAAGTGTATCTTTCGTTTTTAAGACAACTTTGATGTGTGTGTATTGGGTGTGGAAGAGAAACACTTTACTGGAGCAAAATGCACCCAGAAGCAGGTGACATAGAATCCCTTTTTGAAACTGGATCGTTTTCGAAGGTCTTCGCTGCTGTTCAGGCTTTAAACAAAGGGGCAGATTTACAAGCCCCTTGCGCCACTTTTGCGTCATTTTTCCCATGTTAAAAGTAACGCAAAAGTGGCGCAAGGGGCTTGTAAATCTGCCCCAAAGTGTTTGCAAAAAGTGACACAGCGACTAGGGGGTCTGGCTCTCAAGCCTGGCATGGAAACCAAATCGACTCAGACAAACAAACAATTCAACCATGCCCACACTGCAAAAGGCCGTAACCAGGAAGAGAAGAGGGTAATGTTTGGGTAATGACACGACTGTGGTTGGGATAGGTAAGCACCAGGAATCAATTCAGGGGCTTATTTACAAGCCCCTTGCGCCGCCGGTGCGTCACTTTTAATATGTGAAAAAGTGACGTACTGGCAGCGCAGGGGGCTTGTAAATAAGCCCCTCAGTTTGGTGTGTGCTAACACAATGGCCAATTTGTAATTAAGGTGACTGCACTGTTATAAACAATTCTGGTAAAAGATGGTGAAAAGACCAGTGGGTGTACTAGTCCTTCCCCGGGGGCCAAAGGCCCATCACAGGCTAGTCTAAGCCTGCACTGTATGGAGAGAGCTTCAAAAGAGCTATACATGCACTGATACCAGGAGGCAGGCCAACATTTAATTGCTTTAAAAGCGTTATTCGCCAATGAATTCAATGGTAGCCTTCACTTTAGCTTGGCAGTGGTAGTGTGTTTCAGAGGAAAAGAGGAAGAAGCTGAGACAATGAGTAGAACATGCCCTTACACAAGCAGAACAATGCTGTTGTCGGCAGTTTGGGGCATGAAAAACAGAGGGAGGAGCCAACAGCTTGACAGGGCCTGTATTATTCACCATCATGTGCACTACTTTCTGCTCACAGGAAGCATTTTTTTTTCTTGCAATTTTATATAGCGCTAACTCGACCAGAAGGTATTGGAGCGCTTTACATGAGCACCAGTTACATTAAACAAGGACACATTCATTTTTGGTAGACACGGGGAAATTAAGTCATTTGCCCAGAATCACAGGATGTTGAGCCCACGCCCAGATTCGAATCTGGTTCCCCAGTTCCAAAGTCGGCAGCTCTGGTCGTTATACCACATCCTCTCAATGCATTTGAGTTATGGAGTGAGTTTAATTGCCCCCATAACTGCTTCTTAAGACCAAGTGCCAAACCACTCAACGCACATTTCAGTTGCATTTTGTTTTCTGTACTCCCTGGCCCCTTATGCTCTCCCTATCTTAGGAGATAGTGGCATTTGCAACTCTCAATTGCTTGGAAAAGGCGTGACGTAATGAGTGCACTGCTCCAACAACAGGGGCATCATTGACAAATGTCGCGTTACTTGTGTGCATTGGAATGTTTTTAAGCACTCCCGTTTTTTCTAGATATATATTATTTATTTTTATTTTTTATGGACATTGAGGTCAAATTAGATGAATTCTAAAGATCAAAATCACACAGCGCAGTCCCACAGGAAAAACAACATCAAATGTAATTTTAAGGTAGCTGTGCTGTCTTCTGCCCGCTGAGTGGCTACGCCCATCCACACCTTTGAAGAGAGAACCTTACCGTGCCACACATATCACCCACATTATTTTGCTAATAATTACTGAAAGGTCGGCCTAGAGGTGCATTTATATGCGATATTCCAATTGTCAGATCTTTAACTACCTAGCAGTTTTCCTTTCCTTTGGTGTGTGAGGCATTTGATTGGCTATGTTAGCTCGCACTTTTGACAGGAGATAGGTCGCAGCACCACTATCCAATCGTAGGAAACCAAAGGAGTAGCCAGAAAAATTAAATACCTCTTCCTTTGAGCCATATCTGACATAGTATTGAGCGAGTAAATTATACAAGCCTGGCCCTCCTTCTGGGTGGGGAAGGGGGGTGGGGAGGGAAGGGTTGCGGGTTCCATCTTTTCTTCCTTCCATCTCCCATTTCTTATTTCTGCCTTTTTCCATATATTCATCCATCTTCCTATTCATCAAACCAGCCTTCCCGTTCTCCACGCTTATGTCTTTGCCACCTATCCTCTCAAGCCATCCTTTACCTGGTTTTTAACTTCCTTTTGTCCCATCATCTATTTATTCAGCCATCATCCACCGTTCCTTTTCTCTGTCCATCTCTCCATCCTCTCATTCCCTCAAGTCATTCAGCATGTGCTCCATCCTTCTCTTCATCTTACTTCCATCACTCTCTACATCCTTTTCTCCATTTATCCACCTGTCTATCCTTCTCTGCTTCCACCAGTTCTCCTTCCAGCCATCCACTCATTCAGCCATCCATTCATCCATCCTTCCCCCCACCCTTCCAATTTCCTGGCCATTTATCCATATATCCACGCTCCATCCTTTTCTCTATTACTCCATCCACCTTCCCCCTTTTTCTGCTCTTTTGTTCCATTTGTTCCCCAATTCCCACCCCACAGCTCCATCTAACTGTGATCTTGTAGTGGAATTTATGAGCTTCTGTTTGGAGACCCGCGACTATAAATATCACTTTAAATGCTTTATATTACACAGAACTCGCCACTCAATCTGCTAAAGTGGAGGGTTCATCACACCCCTGTGTATAGAAATGCACCCTTCTTCAGGGAAGTCAACAATTTATTGCAATATATACAATTGGATCTTCTGCAAAGTGGGGCATAAAGCTCAGAATCTCCCTGACAGCCCTCTACCCTGCAGCCCAGTGGTTGGTAGTGGGGTCAAAGCTACAACAAGCTACTATGGGCTGTACAGCTGTGATATCACTGCATTCCAAGCCGACGGAAAAATTGAAGCTAGAGGACACCTCGATTTCACAATTCCCCCGCCATCAAGAACATGCCTCACCACAATGTGACGATGCTTAGATTGCTCCTAGATTTGGGGATCAGGGAATACATTGTGGCGACGGAGGTTGATGGTTTCCTTTCGCTTTGACTATCCTGAGTTTCCTACTTGATGGACAGAGTTTTGCCACCTTTTCTGTGCAGGATACATTTGAGAACAAAGACATGGCCATACACTTTGAGTTAACAGCAGATATTAAGCAGATTATGGATATATCTTAGAAACGGCATGATTTACATTTATATTAAGGAATTTCCTCCTCAAGTTTGTATTTTTGTATGATTTTTTAAAAAGAATTGTAGTGATGAAAGAGGCTTCGAATAAGATTATTTCTTCATCTGCCTTCCGCATCACCATCCTTTCTATGATAGAGTCCCCGCTCCTGGTCAGACCTATCTGCAGCTTTTTTCCCTCTCTTCCTGCTCAAGATAGGATGATGTTTAGGGGTGTGCTAGCTATAATGTCTTGCCTTCTGGATTTTTTGGTTTGACTTTGGAGATGCAGTGTGATTTATGGGCATTTGGAATCTAGTTTAACAGACATATTGGGTTCCATCATCTGCCTTCGAGTGTTCCCAACTCTGCGTTTCTCAGTGACGAGCAGGCAGGGGGAGATACGGCAGGCACATGGCCAGAGTCTGCCTTCGGGTTGTTGGCAAGCAGGAACCAAAGGTAATTGTTATTTTCTCCCAGTGTTGGGTCACGTCTTTTGCAACTCCCCAGAGCTATTCTGGATGATTGGGCAACAGGAAGTCGTGGCTCCACCTCTGCCTCGCACCCTTGCATGACAGCCATATTAGTTTGGGCCACTGCAGCTCTGGGGCTGGTGCATCTACCATTCGGTTCATATTGGGAGGGTTCTGATGCCGCCAGCTTCAACTGAGGTGAAGTAATTGGGGTCAAACATGGCTGCTGCGATCTAGTAATTGTGGCGGGCTGGTGATACTTACTGGAAAGCTGTGTTGCCTGTCTGCCTCTGCTATCAGCTATTCACAATGGAGGGCAAACACACTGCTAATCCCTCCATCTTTGTTCACTGTAAATTTGGAGAAATGATTTCTCTTAAAAGGGGCAAGAACAAGGTAGTGGCACTGGAAAGCTCATTGTTATATTTATCATGAAGTGATTGGTTGGGATACTGGCACTAATGTGGCTCTGAAGAAGCAAAAGACATTGTGAAACAGTTGGATAGGATTTGATAATACTTTTGAAGGCATGAATAAAAAGAAAGATTTGGAATTAACTTACTTAAGCTTCTTGCTCATTGTATTTGGATTTGATTGCTGCTGAAGGTGTTCGTTCGGGCTCTTCAGCTAGGGAGCCTTCTAGTGAGGTTGTCGCTGGATCAACAGGTCGCTCTGAGTACGTCTTTGTACATTTATCGAAGAAGCCTTTTCTGAGCTCCTGGTTGAACAGAGCATGGAGGCAAGACTTAGATGGCTCTTTGTCTCTTCTCCCTTTTCCTGGGTGTTCCCAGAATTAGGAGTACTCCGGGGCATATTATCAAGGACGGCATTAAAATTATCGCCGGTTTACCGGCAGAAAACTACCGTTAAAGCGACGATAATTGGCTTGATAATATGCCCTGGAGAATTCCAATAGAAGCCCATATTCACACCAGAACATGGGTTTCAATTGGAATTCTCTGCGGCATATTATCAAGCCCATTATCGCCGCTTTAGCGGCAGTTTTCTGCCGCTAAACCGGCGATAATGTTTACCGCCGTGCTTGATAATATGCCCCTAGGTTGTTTCCATATTATCTGATCCTATGGCAGGTTAGTGTATAAAGAAGATTTGTTGCTGTTTTGGGCTACTTGAGAGACATTATGTCAGAGTATCCTGTGGAAATTCCTACTAAATGTTCTGCCTTATATTCTGGAATTTGCTGGCTGGCGTCAAGTGTGGTTCCTGTCAACCAGGTTATGGAGGATGGCATCTTTCAGGAATGGAAGGATATGAACACAGCTACCACTCCACATTTCCATACCCAAATCCATCCACATTTCACAATGCCCTATGAATTCTATGCTTTCCAACTTAGCAGACTGCTCCACAATGGACTCCTGGGTATCCTGTTTATAAAATGGTGGATGGGGCCCTTGTAAATCCTTCTCTGGCCTAAGTCTGCACATGGGAGCATTTATTCCTCTCAGAGCTTGGTTCAGGACTTTCAATCTCTTTCCTCAGCTAACCTGGTAGGGAAGACTGTTCAAAACTTCTTAGAAGGATGGAATAACAGAGACAGTTTCAGGCAGATGCTTCGTTTTATAGCCTTCATTATGCTGCTATTATTCTGGTGTCTTGGTGGCAGATGGATGTCATATTAGGACAAATAATTGGAATGTCTTCAGAAATTTGCACTACTTCGTTACATTTTTGTGGGTCTCAATCTTTTTGGTCTCTGGTGGGACAATCATCTTTATAAATCATTCAAGAATCAGAAGGATGCTCTACCTCCTACAGAATCTAAAGAAGGAGTGGCCTCCAGACCCTCCAAGAGGGCTCCCTGCAGAATTCACCATCATCCGTCTACTCTTTCGATGGCGGTGCAAGCTGTTTCAAAGGCAAGTCCTGGCAGTCTTTCAAGCATCCCACTGATGCTGCTTCCAAGCCCTGTTATCAACACTGACTATTCTAGCTGGTACGGGGGAGGCAGGATTCAGCAATGTTAATTCATTGGGAAGCCTTGATTTCAGACACTTGGGTGCTGGGGATTGTTAAAGAGAATTGCAAGATCGAATTCCATTTTCTTTCACCATATACCTAAGTGACTCATTGACCACAGTCGATACCAAAGGGGATGATGGACTCAAGATAGCCTGGCAGATGGGGGTTATGAACCCGAAACCGGTCCCAGGATGCTTGTTTCCGGTCCAGGGAAGACATGACTTGGCAGTTCGGGCTAGACTGTTCCCATGAGGCACAGGGTCAGACTGATTTGCATATGGCCATGTCTGAACTGGTGTGGTGGAGTGAGCTAAAGAATGATGATGGATTAAACCCAGATCAGTTGACTGGGGGTGAGTGTTTGATTTGCTCAAACGCTCCGTCCATCATCCCCTTTGGTATCGCTTCATTGACCACAGTCATCAGACAGGAAGAACTGTAGGATAGAATTCAAGAATTGTTGAACAAGAGTACCATCTTCCTCTGAAAGAACAGGGTCAAGGGGTTACTCTCAAGTGTTCCTAGTCCCAAAGGTCAAGTTAAAACCTTGTTAAAACAAAAAAAAGTAAAGATAAACATTGTCAACTTCAAAAGGTTGAACTTTTTTGTCCAGTCCATTCACTTAAAAATGGACTCTCCCCAGGGCATACTTGCCCTGATTCTACAGGGACATTTTGTGGCAGCATTGGGCTTGGAGGACTCTTATCTCCACTTTCATGTCTGCTCCCTCCATCAACTCTCCTTTAGGATTGCGCTTCTGTCCTCCATCTTTCAATACAATGTTTGGCCTAAAATCTGCTCAATGGTGTTTTCCAAGGTTGTGCGTGGGTATGTAGTATGACAAAGGGATTGTTCCTCATACATATCTCAACCACTGATCGATCTCTCACCTTCGAAGGCCAGGAATGTGTCAAATAAAGAGGTGGTGTTGTGTTGGACATCCTAGGATTTCCGATCTTTTCGTCAAATCCCTTTTGGAGTCACCCTGTTGTAAATTAAGGCAGAATGTGATTAAGCATTTACTGAAAACATTAATGCTTCCCTTTTATCGTGTTTTCCTCATTATGTTGGCCGAAGTCCGGACTCCATTTGTATTGACATGCTGCCATGTGTTCACCACGAGGAGAGTCCGACCTCTGTGTTAGTTGCTCTTGTAATCTGCCTAGCAACAGTTTATAAATAGCTCTCTCTTGTCCGTCTGGCGCATGCCCAGACTTGACCACATCTGTTATAATTAGCTTTGCTTGACCATGTGCTTTCGCGGGCCCAAAGAGCGTGTTGGCTCCGCCCATGTATTGATTCGGTATCGAGAATGACCCTAAATGGTAATGTTCTTCAACTCTGTGGTATCCACCCACTCATGAGCCCCTTTGCTGTGTATAAAAGGGGACTGTGTATGTAAGTTCTTTGTGCTACTCCTTGCAATACTGAAGAGTGTTGTGTGGATTTGTAGGACCACCCTTAAGGGTTAATAAACGTTGTTTTTGTACTTTGCAGTTTCCGTGCCAACTTCCTTATAGATTTCGTTACAGAAGAGCGAACCCTTGTCTCTTGCGGGCCTAGCTGGGGCTTGTATTCATCAATTGGCGCCCGTCACGTGGGGCTCATCGGCGACTCGGATGCTCGAAGGATTGGTCGCGACGAAGGTGAGGAGTTTGGCCGGGGACGTGATCACTGCCAGCGGCGTCTTAGCCCTGGCATCCCGAGGTTTTTCTTCCTTCCCTTCCGAGCTGACCATCTGGGTGGCGCCGGTCATCGACTGAGACCTCTTCTGTCGGTCCTGCCGTGAGAGCCGTTTGGGCGATTGTGGAGCTTGGCAGTTGGAACCTGGACTCTTGATTGGTAAGAACCGTTGTACGGTACTTGCTCCGAGTTTTGAAGCCTGGTCTGGCTATTTGAGTTTGATTGATGGTGACTAGTCATATTTTGAATTTGTCTTTGTGAAAATATATGCGTTGCAACACATATAGGCAGGTAATGTGGAGAAATTTCTCCGGAGCTGTGTAAACTTTGAACGGCGCAACGATTAAGTGCCATTTTTTTCTTGATAATACTGCATATTTTGCATTATTCCTAGCATGCCTGCTTTTAGCGCACTTCGTAAGTGGTGCTGCTGTCTTGGAAACCGGTTGAACCTCGAGGAATCTGCTCCAGCTCCCCCAGAGGGGACTCCTAATAGGGATATGTACGTGAAGCATGGTCTTTCTTCCATAATGTACAGCACGTTATGGAGGAAATATACGAGGAAGGATCCTGAGTTGCGATGGCCTTTGTATGGATCGTTTGATATACGTAAGATTGAGTATGTGGAACAGTGTATGTGTAAGCGACGTGCTCGTCAGGATATGTTTGAGTGTGTGCGATTATGGGTGAAGGAAGTGCGTGAGCGAGAGAAACGTGAGAAAGCGCTGTTTGATAAGGAGCAACGAAAGAATGATCATGTGCGAGCGCAGGAAGCGAAGCGTCGGGAGGACAAAGAGCAAACGGACAGACAAGAGAAAGAGCGTAGGCTACAAGTGTCGGGTCAATATGTTGTTCGTCAGCCACTTTATCCTGTCCTTAATAATCCTGATGACGATTTTTATTTACTAGATCGCTCTCCGCCCCCTTATGTTGGCGCATCTGCTCCGCGGCCGCAAGATTCTGGCCCGGCTTCGGGTAAGGTCGACACGCGGTCCATGTTATCGACCGAGCACATGGCTGATCTTCGGAAACTTTCCCTCCGTGCACTTAAGGGCAAGATGTCTAAGGATGAGTTGTTCCATACTTGGGGGTCGTGGCAAGATAGAGAGAGGGTGTATTTTCTGTCTCATTTCGCGGATGAAGTAATTGCTGCTTTCCGAAAATATTCTAGTGTCCTTGAGCCTGACGAAGTGTCTTCGGATGCCGGAGCATTACGTAATGGTGTTTTTTCTCCCCCTAAGGCTTCTGAGGCGGCTCGGCGGCTGTTCGCTTTGCGGGACGAGGTGCTGGCCCTTAGAGAGAGAGCACGTCAACAAACGGAGGAGGAGAAGCAGTCGGATTCGTGCACGGCAGAGGGCCCCTCATCCACCTCCCAGTCAGATAAGGATGACGTAGTGCATGTTAAACCAATGCGAGAGGCGGCGCCTTTGTATGTTCCTCCCAAGGGAGCAGGGACTAGCTCGGATATTAATTCTGTCGATGCTAGGGGATATTTTGTGTATAATTGGGTTTATACTCCATGGCATAGGGCCGATGTTATGGCATTAAAGAATGCGCTGCCTGACCCCCGCAAGAATCCAGCGGCCTTCTATGAAGAAGTCGAGGGGGCCTTGAATTCTTGCATTATGACCTTAGCGGATATAGACTTGTTCTTTGGCCTTATCCTACCGCCGGATACGTGGCGCTCTGTCCGAAAGGTAGATGATGCGGTTGCCTTCAAGGCCCGGTGGTCTGACCTTGAGGATGAGGATAGGGAACGGAAGCCCGCACAGAAACCACCCCAGAATATTTTAGATCTCCCTGCGGCTATTGTGGCTAAGTTGAAGACGATTATCCCCCCTAAAAAGATTGACTGGAATATGTTAGCTGCATGTAAACAGAAAGTTGACGAGTCAGTCGCGGACTTCTTTACGCGCTTTGAGGAGACGTTTCATGATTTTAGTGGCCAGTCGCTTACTGACGACACGGGCCGCCACCTTTTCGCGGACAAATATGTGGCTAATCTGCTGCCGGCAGTTGCGGCCCGGTTAAAAGCGAGTGAGAGTTCTTGGTCCTCCGCGACACCGACGGCCCTTCTGACCATCGCCCAGTATTATGAGCGTCAGGAGCACGAGGCGAAGGGCCAGGAGGAGAAGAAATCGAAAGATCTTAAAACCAAAGTGATGTTAGCACAAGTATATGGCCCGCCCCGCCGGGGTAATAATAATAGAGGAAGGGGCGGATCTTATGGTCCCCCTTCGGGCCGATCTGATTTGAATAGGAACCAGTGTGCGTATTGCAAGCAGTTGGGCCATTGGGCCAGGGATTGCCCAGCGTTGCGTGCTTCGCGTCAGGGGTACGCTCCGGGTGGCCTGAGAGGTAGAGGGGGCTTCTCGAACTTTAGAGGGAATTCCAACGATAATGCCCGTTTCGATACTGCCGGACAGCACCGAGATAGCTCAAACGTTTTCGATCGCCAGCACCAGTATCATGTATCGGACATCGATCGATCGGGATATCATGATTCTCAGCATGCATAGGAATGCGTAGGATGGGGGTCCGAATCAGTTGAGGTGCCGGTCGATCAGACGGGTCCTTATGTATCGGCTGAGGTTTTAGGTTCTACTGATCAGTTCCTAGTGGATACAGGAGCGACACGTAGTGCATTGTCTAGGTACTTGGTTCCGGGGGCTCCCCCATCCGGCTCAATAGTTACATCGGTAGGGTTTGACGGTACACTCTCCCGAACCCCTCTTTCACAGCCCCTTGCATTTAAAGTTGATTGCTTTTCTGCGCCCTGTCCGTTTCTGCTTGCTCCGTACACACCGGATAACATTATGGGCCTTGATATGTTAAAGTACTTTAGGGCTACAATCCGCTGTTCCCCTGAGGGTGTGAGGGTGATTTTAAATGACAACTATCCCCGGTCTGGGCGGATGTGTACGATATCAGAGGATGCGTTGTTGGCTACCCTCCCCCGAGCTTTATGGGCGACTTCGGACACAGATGTGGGACAAATGGTGATTCCTCCGGTCCACATTAGTGTCCAGGAGGGGGCGGTACTACCACGCCTCCCACAGTATCGTATTTCCCAGGAGGGCGAGGAGGCTCTCATACAGATTGTGCAAGACCTGATCGCAGTAGGAGTAGTGGAAGAAGTTCCCTATAATATCTGTAACAGTCCGATTCTCCCTATTCTGAAAAAGGACACGGATGCAAAGGTCTATCGGTTCATAATTGATTTGAGGGAGGTAAACAAGATCGTGATACCTCAGTACCCGGTGGTTTCCGATATCACGACGTTGCTTACCTTGGTCCCGCCTACGGCGACCATGTTCTCAGTGATTGATTTGAAAAATGCCTTCTTTTCTATTCCCATTCACCCTGATAGCCGATTTCTTTTTGGGTTCACATTAAACAATAGATCTTATCGTTTTTGTAGAATTCCCCAAGGCTATACAGAAAGCCCTAGTATTTATAGTCAGGCCTTGAAGCGACAGTTGGATTCCTTTGTTTTACTCGAGGGGGTCGCCCTCATTCAATATGTCGATGACATCCTGTTGGCGGCTGACACCCTGGAGTTGTGCGAGAAAAGTACGATAGCCTTACTTTCCTTTTTAGCATCCCACAATCACAAGGTCTCTAGGAAGAAATTGCAATTCTGTAGACCAAAGGTGACTTATTTGGGTCACCTTTTGTCTAAGGAGGGGCGTGCACTCACACCAGATCGTATCCAAGTAATTTTGGACACACCAAGGCCATCCACGCAGAAGGATGTGCGTGCATTTTTGGGTCTTGTTTCTTTTTGTAGGCAGTGGATATTGGGGTTTTCACACATAGCTAAGCCATTACTAGCTCTTTTGACAAAAGACACGCCTATCCCAATCCCTTGGTCAGATGAGTGTGATGCTGCTTTTCAGCAACTGCGACAGGCCCTTTGTTCAGCACCAGTGTTAGGGACCCCTGATTATGCAAAACCCTTTTCGTTGTATGTGCATGAGAAAGATGGATGTGCATTGTCAGTTTTAGTGCAGATGCACGGCGACAAGCAGCGCCCTTGTGCATACTTTTCGGCTGTGCTTGATCCTGTCGCCCGAGCATTACCAGGGTGTTTTCGCTCGGTAGCGGCGACAGCTGTGTCAATACGCCAAAGTGAAGGAATTGTGTTGTCCCATAAATTGTTGGTGTTAGTTCCCCATGCTGTGGATGCCCTGCTCAATCAAACAAAGACGCAGCATTTGACCAGTGCCCGTTTAACGGGATATGAGCTGACGCTTTTGGCTCCTCATATTACGTTAAAGAGGTGCGTGACATTAAACCCGGCCACATTGTTGCCATACCCCGAGACCCAGCCTGAGGCGCAGAAAGCGCATGATTGTATTCTTGTGACTGAGGAACAAACAAAGGGTCGTATTGATCTCCAGGATACGCCCTTTTCAGAGGTAGATGGAGAGTTGTGGGTAGACGGGTCATGCCTGAAGCTACCAGATGGTACGACTTCAGCAGCGTATGCAATTACTACGTTACAGACGATAGTGGAGACAGCACGCATACCACAGAAATCAGCTCAAGCAGCGGAACTGATAGCGTTAACACGAGCGTGTGAGCTCAGTACAGGATTGTGTGTGAATGTTTACACAGACAGCCGCTATGCCTTCGGAGTAGCGCACGATTTCGGCCTACTCTGGAAGGAGAGAGGGTTTCTAACGTCACATGGGGTGCAGATAATGCATGGGGAGTTAGTCCACAACCTTTTAACTGCATTGACATACCCAAAGAAAATCGCCATTGTTAAGTGTAGCGCCCATAGGAAAGTGGTTGATAAGGTTGGAGAAGGGAATGCGTTAGCGGATCGAGTAGCACGGGAGACTGCGATGCAGCCCGGTACTACTGCCATGTATGTAGTGAAGTCACAGGTGGAGAGATGGCATGATGCGAAGGAGGAAGTGCGAGAAATACAAAAGACCGCTTCTGACAAAGAGCGGGAACAATGGGCTAGCGAAGGAGAACTGGATGACGAGGGTTGCTGGAGAAATAAGCAGATGGATAGATGGAAATTACCCACGGCTTTTGTACAACCTATGGTCCAGATGGCACATGGGCTAGCACATGTTGGAGCTTCCGCAATTGTGAAATTGCTTACCCAAGTCTGGGAGCATCCAGAGATTGCTAGCACAGCAAAGAGGGTGGTGCAGACCTGTATGATCTGTCTGAAGTATAACCCAGGGAAAGGCACGCGAACTCCAGCAGGAGGATTTGCGACGCCCACTGCACCCTTTGAGGTTCTGCAGATGGATTACATCCAGCTTGAGCGCTGTAACAATTTGAAGTATGTTCTAGTAGTGGTTTGCGCCTTCAGTAAATGGGTTGAAGCGTACCCTGCGAAAGACAATACTGCAATGACTACAGCGAAGCTATTGCTGAAAGAGTTTTTCCCCCGATACGGCGTCTGTAGACTTCTGTGGAGTGATAATGGCCCTCACTTTGTAGCGGAGGTTATAAAGTATGTCTTGAAGGGCCTAGGCATCACCCAGAAGTTCCACGTCGTGTTCCACCCCCAGTCTGCAGGACTAGTCGAGAAGTATAATGGTACACTGAAGCTTAAGATCGCCAAAATTCAAGCTTCAACATCTTTGACTTGGCCAGACGCCTTGCCACTGGCGTTATTGTCAATTAGGTCGGTGCCACACTCTCGAACCGGCCTTACACCCTATGAGATAGTATTTGGACGCCCAATGAATATTTGGGGTCCACCAAGGCCTAAGGCTGTGTATGATGTACCTTGTGTGATGATGAGTGATTATCTGGCACAGTTAACGGATAACTTGGTTTCTATTCATCAACAGGTCCGAGAGGCGCTCCCTGATCGGTCTACTGGCGAAGGACATGGTCTCCGGCCTGGAGATCATGTGATGATAAAGGTTTTCGACAGATCGAACAGTTTGGAGCCGAGATGGGTCGGACCTGAGCAAGTCCTTCTTGCAACGAGGACGGCTGTGCGAGTCTCGAACAGGAAGAATTGGATCCATTCCTTGCACTGCCGAAAGGTACCGCCCGGATTGGTGGAGTCTGCCGTGCTGACCGACCAACGAGACATCCTAGCAGCAGAGACAGGCCGTGCTGCAGAGCCAAACGACACTGAGGAGCTCTTTTCGGACCACACGACTTCTGGAGGAAGGCGATATCATCTGCGACCAAGGAAGTGAGATTTCCAGTACCGGGACATACTGTCAGAACGGCCCTTGGGTTAGTGAAACGGAGAGCCGATGAGGCAAGGGGGGGGGATCAGCCCTGCATTAGTGTAGCGACACCCGTCTTGGCCCGCTGGTGAAGAAATCAACCGCTGCCCAAGGGGAAGAGTTCTGACAGACCTTTTTAGTTTCAGGAAGATATCAGGGTATTGTTTCCTTTGACATGGAGAAGAAGAAAATTCTTTGTGCATTGGGGTTCATGCTAACAGTAGCCATCGTTGGTATAACCGCATGGTTTGTGGAGGAGGCAACTCCTGCTCGAAAGACACTTGTGTTGACGACTCCAGTGCCTGCGGAGCACTACTTTTATACATTGCCATATCAAGAGTTGAAGCATCGACAATCCTATTTGAATAACACTTTCATTCAGATGCTGCATCACACCCACGTTGCTACGAACGCTACGAACTGTTGGATATGTGGGATGATGCCAGCCCATCAGAAGAAAGGAGGTACGCCATTCATACCACTTCCTTTCTCTCACAATGGCTCTTGTAGAGCATGGTACACTTTGTTGTTTGCCACTCGGAAACCGACAGTGGGACGATTGCTTTTCAGACTTAATAAAGAATGCCATCAGGACAAGAATGGATATCCACAAGCGAATGGGACAATTTGGGAATGGGAAGAGTACCGACCGGACAATGAATCCATCCCCTATATCTTCACAAACACCAGAGACACTGTGGGGAAGGACAAGTTCGTAATCCAAGTAGCACAAGCCCAAGCGGACCTGTGTGTCCAGAGTGTGGGTTTTATTCCTGTGGGTGTCAGTGATTGTATAACCGTACTAAACATCGATGGGTTAAACAACAGCACCTTCTTAGCGTCCCATAATACCTACTTTGTATGTGGAAATAAAGGTTATTACCGTTTGCCGGCTGGGTGGTCTGGGGTATGCTATGTATCATTCCTATTACCTCCTGTATTCTTAGCACCTGCGTCATATCATAAGGATTTAAAACTGTTGAATAATGTGACTGTAAATAGATATAAACGTACTCTATCAATTGATGAGGTGGATCAAACAGATACCAGCTTGCAACAGTATATTGATTTTAACTTAGGATTGTTCTTTTTTGTTGGAGCTGCTTTGAATAGTAGGAAGATCCGAAGATTAACAAGAGTGGTAGAAGCTGTGACTAATCAGACTGCTGCTGCTCTTGGGAATCTTACGGAAGAATTACAGATTACCAGAATTGTTGCATTGCAGAACCGTATGGTATTGGATGTAATGCTAGCTGATCGAGGAGGAGCCTGTAAAATTATTGGAAGTAGCTGCTGTGTGTTCATTCCTGATCATACGCCATCCGTTTATAACGCCATTAATAAGCTGCATAAAATAGCAGCTGAAATCCACACAGAAAACGGCACTTGGTCCTTTTCTGGATGGTTTTGGGCGTTGGTTACTGCCTGGGGATGGAAGGTCTTAACTGGTCTCTGCATTATTATAGCAATTCTGTTCTTTTTCTGTATGTGTATTCAATGTGGACCATTGTGCTGTTCCGTATGCATTTCACTCTGCATTCCAGATAAGAAAACTATTGCCGATGTTGCCCGCCAGAAGGGTCTAGCTAAAGAGGTTAAAGGAATGATGATAATTGACATATATGATGATTATTCTTGGAAACCGGATGTCTTCAGTAAATGCTGAAAGGGTCGTCTGTTGTAAATTAAGGCAGAATGTGATTAAGCATTTACTGAAAACATTAATGCTTCCCTTTTATCGTGTTTTCCTCATTATGTTGGCCGAAGTCCGGACTCCATTTGTATTGACATGCTGCCATGTGTTCACCACGAGGAGAGTCCGACCTCTGTGTTAGTTGCTCTTGTAATCTGCCTAGCAACAGTTTATAAATAGCTCTCTCTTGTCCGTCTGGCGCATGCCCAGACTTGACCACATCTGTTATAATTAGCTTTGCTTGACCATGTGCTTTCGCGGGCCCAAAGAGCGTGTTGGCTCCGCCCATGTATTGATTCGGTATCGAGAATGACCCTAAATGGTAATGTTCTTCAACTCTGTGGTATCCACCCACTCATGAGCCCCTTTGCTGTGTATAAAAGGGGACTGTGTATGTAAGTTCTTTGTGCTACTCCTTGCAATACTGAAGAGTGTTGTGTGGATTTGTAGGACCACCCTTAAGGGTTAATAAACGTTGTTTTTGTACTTTGCAGTTTCCGTGCCAACTTCCTTATAGATTTCGTTACAGAAGAGCGAACCCTTGTCTCTTGCGGGCCTAGCTGGGGCTTGTATTCATCAACCCCAGGATCTATAGTTCATTGAGGCAGGATTCTAGACAGATGCAGGGATGGTTTGCTTGGCCTTCCACCATGCAGAGCACATCCATTCTCATGTGACATCACTCCTGGTCATGGACTCATTATCTGTGCAGAGATGCAAGCAGGTGCTGGATTATTTGATGAAATGTGGTCTCCTTTGGAAGGGTAGTGGCCTTCTATTAGAAGAGATGTTGTGTTCCTTATGTATGCTCGTTTGTGTTCTCTTCTTCAGGCTTCAACAGTGTTCATAGTGCCATGGGCTCATCTGCACTTGGGTCAAGAGTTAAGGCTCATTGGAGGGATCCAGCTTCCCATCACTACTGTAGCGTTATTCCAGTGGGTAAGGACATTGCTCACAAACAACACTGGTGGTTGCTGTCCAGTTATTGAGGAGAGAGTTTTTAATTCTTTCTCTAGAATTAGTGATCGTGATGATGGATACTTCATGGTAGGACATGGCTTTCTATTCAGGACCTCTTCAGAGTGGAGGACATGAGTCACTCATCCAGTTGGAAGGAACTATCTGCAGTTCTGGTGGACCTTTCAGGACATTTGTAAGGTCCGCCCAGGGTAGAATAGTGGTTTTGAAGGCAGACCACAATATCACCAAGGCATATGGTACCTGACAGTGGGCGTAACTGTCCAGGGAGTTAGCAGATCTTCCTTGGTTGGTCTTCAATGCTCTTGATGCTATCTCTTTGGAGGAAGCGCTTCCGGTGTGGTGGATGAATGCCTAGGGCTTGAGTATTTAGAACTTCCTGAACAGATTAATTGCCCAAAGCTGCTTCTAAATGTCAAAGGAAGTTTGTGGTGGTGCTCTCTCTTTAGGTCTCGCCTACGCAGCGCGCATGCGCTGCATAGGAGAGAGACCTAATGCCATCGGCACAGCTTTGGGGACAAAAACGTGCACGCGTTGCATTGCTTGCAATGGCAACACGTGCACGTCTGGCGATTTCCTTGCGAGAGCGCGTGGTGCCATATGGTGGCACCATATGGTCGCACGCTCCCGCAAGGGAATCTCGCAGGCCCCCTCCCCTGCGCGAAAAGTAAACAAGCATTGGCATAGCCAATAGGTCTCACTTTTGGGACCTTATTAGTATGTTTACTTTTGCTATAATCGCGGCACGTAAAGTGCGGGTGCCGCGATTATAGCAAAAGTAAAGAAATAGATGTTTTTTTCTATTTCTTTACTTTTGCTATAATCACGGCACACGCGCTTTACGTGCCGCGATTATAGCAAAAGTAAATATACTTATAAGGTCCCAAAAGTGAGACCTATTGGCTATGCCAATGCTTGTTTTCATCCTGTTCCCCTCTCCTCTGAGGAGACTGCCATGTATTCTCAGAATATGTGTTGAGTTCTCTCTGTATACTTAGATAGGATGGATTCAATCCACACTGGTGATTGTCTGCTTGCTACTTTTAGTCCACCTTGTTAAAGTTAGCAGCCCCTTTTCTGGTACTTTATCTCCCTCGCATATAAGGTCTCAGGTTGGGCTTTGTCCCATCATATTCTTGGGTCTCCAAAAGGAAGGTGGGGCCTCAAGGGCAGAAGACGTGGGGGTCTTACATTCATCAGGTGGTTATGTGGGTGACTCCTATTCTATTTATCTACAAAGGGCTAGATGTGGGTTTCCTGCAGGAGTCATCTTTTGGTTTTGGTGTTGTCTGTTGTCTCCAAGTCTGTATTGGATTGAGCTTCTGTCTTTACAAGTGCACTCAGTGCTTCATTTAGTTTTACTGACTGTGTCACTTGGCTATGTCCTCATTGTAAGGATGGAGATGAGAAAGAAAGATGAGACGGTGATGTGTAGATTAATTACCAGTAATCTATACTCTGATTCTTCCTTCCTCATCCCAGGTCTCAGCCCCTTCCGCCCTCAATTCACGGTCTGCAGCTACAGGTAGAAGCTTGGTTAGTTGTGATCAGAAGAGATTGTGGGTAGGGAGTCCTTACATGAGGTCCTGTCTCTCTCAGGAAGTGAAAACAAAGCTACAGATAGTCTTTCCAGGATGAAAGGCCAGGATGACGGAAAAAGGAAGAATCCAAGTGAAGGGATTACCGGTAAGTAATATATACATCACTACTAATATGAGAAAACACTGCCACAAGAAAGATAAAGGTGTGATTCTGTCATGCTGTCATTATTAAGTTTACACAGATGGTTGGAGCTCGTTTAGGGGCAGAACTCCTCTTCTTCTTTTCATGAGAACAAAGCCTCATTTGAAGTTTAGAGCCTATTAAACTGCTCTTGTTTTTATATCTAATTAACTGTGAAAAGTGATTTCAAAAATATTGTTCATTCGTGGATTTGTGATGTTTCAGCTTTACCGGTCGGCTCAGCTTTGGCACTGGCAGCTCAGAAGAGCAGCATGAGATGAAAGACAAACTGAGGTTCACATCCTTCCCTTCAGCAGCAATATATACCATGCGGGAACTCAGGTCTCGGCTGTATAGTCGCGGGCAAGGACTCATTTCCACTGTATATCAATTGCATAGGATTGGAAATGGATTGCAGGCTGAGGCATGCAGCAGTGACCCCCACCCCCCTCCTCATCCACAGGAGACTTTTGTGGAAGCAGAAAAATGTATGCATTACATATTTAACAAGAAATACATCAAGGCATATCACATCTGTATCAAATTCACTACTTTTGTGTGCTACATTGTGCCCAAGGGTGTTTTCCATATAGGCAAAAAAAAAATTGTGCCTGAGTGCTATGACTAGACGGATGATCTTTAGTGTGACGTAAACAGTCTGTGTGTCATTGTGATCAGTAATATTTATTGATTCATCCAGCCCCACTATCTTATCAGTGTAAGACAGAAGTCTACGTACCCCTGACCTATGTTGTATAAAGGGAGAAATTGCAAATGTCTGCTATTAACTTTTGACAAGCCAGCCCCATGCTTGGGTGATGTATGCCTAGATGGTGGTGGATGGGCAAAGGAATTGACCTCTCACAGGTGCTCACAGATTTTAGCTCCTGATGTTCCTAGCACCAATCCCTTCCCGGATCTAGTTCATTACAGCCTTGTTGAGGTCCTATAGTCGAAGTGGCCCCGGGAGGTAGGAAGGAGGCCCCTCTCACTAACTAAGTGCTTCAGGAAGCTGAACAGAAGCCACTGGCCACATCGCAGCCAGTACACCGGTCAACTGATGTGATCACCGCCGTGCAGAGGAAGAAGGGTGGTACTTTTCTCCTCACATCTTGGAAGGGTTCTTTGGGAGAAAGCTTCATCACTCCTGGTCTAATGATTAGGTCCACTTCATTGAGGAGACAGTGGGCTGAGCGCTCAGGTTGGGGAGGGGATGCTGAGCATGGCAAGAGTCCTCCGCTGGAGCTCAGTGAAAGAACTAATGCACAACTGCCTTCCAAGTAACAGGGATGTTGTTACAAGGAGCAAGACTGCTTAGGTGGGAACCAGCAGCAAAGGCGTATATGTTTTGGTTGTTGAGCGGCAGCTGGTTAATTTGCCTATGCCCCATCACATACTAAACAGATCAGGTGGGCAGTGCAGACTTTCGACTCCTTGGGGCCGATTAAGATGGCGACCGGACTTTCGTCCGCCCCCCACCCTAGCGGTGCTTGGACCGGCCGCCAGTGGTGCGGCAGTCCCGCACCTGCAATTACGATGGCACCGTGGCAGTGGAATCCTTTATTCCCAGCATTGTGGCGGGCGCTGCTCACAGCACCGCCCGCCACAATGCTGGGAATGCACTGTGTGCATTGTCATGCACAAGGTGACAGGCACCGCGCAGTGCCTGCCACCATGTCCATGACAATGTAGGGGGGTAGCATAGGTACCCCCATGTACACCCTCCAACCCCCAAATACCATGGGGGCCCGCAACGGGCCCCCAACAGCAAAATCTGCATGCCTTTCAGGCTGCTTCCCGCACCTCTGCTAATTTGGATGGCGGTGTCTAGCAGACACTGCCACCATATCTAGCCCCTTTTCCGCCGGTCAACTGGTTGACCGACGGAAAACCGGTGGACGGTCTGTCCTTCCGCCGGGGTACCCCCGCCATACTAATATGGTGGGGGGGAGATAGGTAGCGGGCGGAGGGAAATGTAGGGCGGATCTCCACAGCCATGCGGGCAGTGGCAACCCGCCCTACATCGTAATCAGCCCCCTTGTATGTATTAGTGCCATGAGGTAGGTTTCAGGTAAGATGAATAATGTTGACAGGTGGTCAACAGTTTTGGTACTTGCTGCAGGACACTTGAGTGTGACTATGTCACAGGGACTTATGCTAGTTGGACTGCTCAACAGTTTTGTGGGGACGGTGTATGAGTTCACACACAATCTACGTGCCACCCATGAACTAACTCAATTCAAATATTAACACTTCCTCACATCAACTACAAAACCAACATGGTTAGCAATTACAACAAACAAAATCAATTAAAGATAACCTGCGACCATCAACAAATATGTTGCTACATAAAGTAGAGCCCTCCAATTGAGCAATGCCAGTGGCTCATTGCGTGTATATTGAAGGTGAGAGCTTTTGACCTTGCCATTGCTTGATTCTTCTGGGGTTGATGGGATGGGTGCCACGGAGTTTGACAGCAGTTAATACCTACAGTTGGACACTTTGAGGCAGTTTGTTTTGTTCAGATAATAGGTAGGTGGGCATAACTGTATGCGTATGCGTCTATACTGACATACGCGTCATGTGGTGTCTTCACCGATGAGAAACTGGGATGGAGTGAATCTTACATTTTATGCTTTATCTCTTTATATTGTTCTAATCTAGACCATTTGTGGTAAAATTGTCTGTGGAGGCATTTTTCTTTTACCAGAGGTAGAGAGAGAAGTCACTGTTTCTCTTATTTGTTTTATCTGATCAGGGTAGGTTTTTTCTTACGGTCTGCTTTCAGGCACTGATAGAGATGTTTTGTCTCAGAGCTCTGCAATCATAAGGACCCAGCACTTTATATGCACTCCACTGAAGACATAGGACCATTGTACCCCCAGAACAAGTGGGAGTATCTGAAATGTAGACAGGTGTAGTCCTCAGTGAGAAACATTAGCTAACCTGCCCAATCACTAACCCAGGGGTCAGGGCCCTGCTTTCCTGTTCATGTTTATTTTCCCTACACACTTCTTAGTTAATTTTGTAGTCTGTAGTGTCTCATATGCCACTCTCACAATCAACCCATCTATTAACCCTAGGACATGCCCTGGCTCTTCCCAGTTGGCACACCTCATTAGGTGATGCAATACTCTTCCCACTACCCTTCCCTCCTTCCTTCTAGTGGTTGACATTCAGCACATCCTATTCAACCTTTCCTCCCCGGGTGTCAAGGTAAAGATTGGAGAGGTTAAGGGCGTCTTTGTGTTGTTTTTTCCCTGTTTAGGACTGCTAGGGCCGGAAACTATGTCTTAACCTTCTCAGCTGTTGCTCACCTTAACTCTACCAGCCTCTCCTTTCTTTCCCTAATCTAAACTCCAGTCTCAGTCTTCCCTTAATACCTCCAATGGGTGGATCAATTGGCCCTATCTAAGCATGTAGTCATGGATTGCAGCATCACCACACAAGTATTGTGCTGGGACGTTCTTGGGTCATAACATCACTGCACTTGATTGCACCCTACAGATCCATGTATAAATTATGTTTCTGCAGTTTCTTCCCTGGATCTCTTGAATCTCTAAAGTTACTACATCTCCTCAACTGACTGGACTCCTCACACCCATGTTTTAGTGGTGTTTATCAATTTCCTAAGTCATAGTATCTCCACTCCTGAGAGGACTCCACAGACACATATATGAATGCTATCGATTGATTCTCTTGGGTCATCCCATTTGCACTCTTTGGTGGAGTCCACTGTCCAGGCATGAATGGTCTGTGGCTTCCGTGTGTCATCTCTGATTCTTGGTGGACCCCAAAGATGTATAAATGGTAGCCATCGATTTGTTGGGTCCTTGCACCCTCTCCTGAGTGAACCCTTTAGAGCCATGTAGGAATAATGTTGGTCAGTTACATTGATGCCGCCCTTGCTTACACTAAACTAAAATTCAACACCTCCCCAGCAAGCTTAATAGCAGGATTATATCACTGGCAAGTATGGTAACGTAAGTATGTGAGTCTATTCATTCCATACCATTCTTCTTCATGGCATGCATAAACCCATCTGCGATGGAATGACATCAAGCGGAAGACCAAGGAGAAACTGGCAGCCAACCTGGCAGGCTACAGCTCGAGCTGGATGACATGGAGGAGCTGGTGTCAACAGTCATCAGTGTGGATATTGTGGCCGGAGTCGGGGTACCGGACACTGCTCGACAGGACACAACACAACCGCAACAGGGTGAGTGACCACCAGGTACTGGGGGGATGGGTGGAGATGGCCACGATGGCACACATGCACATCCAAGCAGAGCACAGTGCACATCCTCAATGACTCTGGGTCATCACCCATATCCATAGACTGTCACAATGTACAATGCCATGCTGTCTGAATGTCAACATGTCCCATGCAGCTACATACATGTGGACACATCTCCCCTTCACATTGCAGGGCCAGCGCCAACAACCCCTGCCGAGCAGTCCCAGCCACTCTTCACTGATGACGAGGAGGACAACCCCAGCATTGACACCCAAGCCCTCCTAGACATCATTGACATCATCCGCGACTCACCTCCAGGATCAGGCCTGACAAGCTGCATCGAGGAGACCCCACCCACCACCCAAACCACCCAGCAGGAGGCACCCATGGCCCGCCAGTCTCCCAAGACCCCCAGGAACAACACATGGCCTTCCAATGCTGTGCGCTGGAGGCCCAGAGGGAGACGGCTGAGCAGGTGCGGTGGGGTTCGACCTCATGGCTACCAAACTGGACGCCATCCATGGGTGTCTAGTCCCGCTCCATGGCCTCCAGTGAGCCCTCACTGACATCGCTAGAATCCTGACGCGAAGAGAAGAACACCTGTCCGCTCAGAGGGGCTCCAGCGATAGCAGCCGTGAGCTGGCCCACATGCGGAGGCTTATTGAGGACATGGTGTGGATGGAGGCGGAAAGGATGGCAGCCACCGCTGTACATCAGCAAAATGTAGTTGGGATCTACCATGCCCTGCAGATCATCATCATGGCATTGCTGCCACAAGGCGTGGCGCAGATGAATGCTGCTGACCCACACCCTCCACATCTCTGCCCCCTGGTGTGTCAGTGCCCCACAGTGCGGCAGGCATATCCACTCCGGCACCTGATGTGTCACTGCCACACAGTGCGGCCGACAACCCTCCTCCGGCCCCTGATGTGTCAGTGGCACACAGTACCCCAGCCGGTACAGCAACACCCACAGGTGGGGCAGAGCACACATCCAGGGACGAGGACGTGCATGGGTTTGTGATCAGGAAGCACTAGCTTTCATTTCCGCCACCTGACCTGTTCCTGCTTGGTGCCACACATGACCCCATGACCTTCCACTGACCCCCAATACACTCCGATGCACTCACCTTGGACAGCGACATGGACTGCCATATCCTGTTTGATGACCAATGACACTTCGATGGTAACGTAAGTATGTGAGTCTATTCATTCCATACCATTCTTCTTCATGGCATGCATAAACCCATCTTATCCTAATAACTGTGAGTCAATGGCCTATAAATTGACAGAATAACTGGAATAGAGGACACTGAATGGCATTTGGTGACAATAAAATGAAGTAGAAACCATGTACTCGTGCAACCAGTTATATTCTGGATAAGAATAACTATATAAAGCCCTTTGAAATCTATGATATGAAAGCAGTAAATGAAAGGGGACGTTTTTAAAGAATTTTGTATTATAAAATTGTTTGCACTTTTGTAATATGAGAATACAATGCTTGTATTTTAATATAAAATTATGAAAATTAGCAATTAATGGTGTTCCATAAAGTAAAACCTCTCTTTTAGCAGCCATATCATGTCCTGTCTTGTGATCATGTTACTGATTTCATTGTTTACATAAACCAGCCTTCTCCAAAAAGTAGCTCGTGAGGTACTTGTAGCTATCCTGCTACCTGTAAGTAGCTCTCCTGTGTGCAATCCACCCTACTAAATTAGAAACTTTTGTGTGGATGAATAATTATTAACTACACCAATACTGAGGGGTATATTCACAAGAACGTGTGCTAAATATCACCAGAAAATGCAACTTTACACATCGCAGCCCATCGCGGGAAAATAACCCAGTGTCAACGTGGAATTCACAACAAGGTGGTACCATGCGATAGTCTGCCGAAAACCACGGACAATGTCCGCGATACAACCACCTCGACGGAGATAAAAACACAAACCACAACACCAAAAAACCTGCGATGGGCCAAAGCGTGTTGAAATCAGTGATAAGCAGCGCCAGGCCTGCAACACACACCTGGCCGGTGGGAAAAATCACCACAAAAGTAGAAAAAACACCCAAACACAAGCTGACCAACACCCAAGAACCATGGAGGCAGCCAGAGCAGGCGCAGAGGACGAGCGCAACCCCACAAGAACCCCAGATGACCAGCCCGGGACATCGGGGACAGGGAAGGACAAGAAGAAGAGGAAGATGAAGTTCAGCCCCCAGGTGAACAGGATCATAGTCACGGAGGTGATGGAACACCATCAACAACTGTTCGTCACCTCCAACGTGTCATTGGACACCAAAACTGGAATATGGCGGGACATCGTGGACAAGGTGAATGCCGTCGGAGCGCACAAGATGACAATGGACGAGGTCAAGAGGCGATGGAATGACATCAAGCGGAAGACCAAGGAGAAACTGGCAGCCAACCAGAAGGCAGCAATGCAGCCTGGAAGTGGGGGCCCAGCGCTACAGCTCGAGCTGGATGACATGGAGGAGCTTGTGTCGACAGTCATCAGTGTGGATATTGTGGCCGGAGTCGGGGTACCGGACACTGCTCGACAGGACACAACACAACCGCAACAGGGTGAGTGACCACCAGGTACTGGGGGGATGGGTGGAGATGGCCACGATGGCACACATGCACATCCAAGCAGAGCACAGTGCACATCCTCAATGACTCTGGGTCATCACCCAGATCCATAGACTGTCACAATGTACAATTCCATGCTGTCTGAATGTCAACATGTCCCATGCAGCTACATACATGTGGACACATCTCCCCTTCACATTGCAGGGCCAGCGCCAACAACCCCTGCCGAGCAGTCCCAGCCACTCTTCACTGATGACGAGGAGGACAACCCCAGCATTGACACCCAAGCCCTCCTAGACATCATTGACATCATCCGCGACTCACCTCCAGGATCAGGCCTGACAAGCTGCATCGAGGAGACCCCACCCACCACCCAAACCACCCAGCAGGAGGCACCCATGGCCCGCCAGTCTCCCAAGACCCCCAGGAACAACACATGGCCTTCCAATGCCGTGTGCTGGAGGCCAATAGGGAGACGGCTGAGCAGGTGCGGTGGGGTTCGACCTCATGGCTACCAAACTGGACGCCATCCATGGGTGTCTAGACCCGCTCCATGGCCTCCAGTGAGCCCTGACTGACATCGCTAGAATCCTGACGCGAAGAGAAGAACACCTGTCCGCTCAGAGGGGCTCCAGCGATAGCAGCCGTGAGCTGGCACACATGCGGAGGCTTATTGAGGACATGGTGTGGATGGAGGCGGAAAGGATGGCAGCCACCGCTGTACATCAGCGAAATGTAGTTGGGATCTACCATGCCCTGCAGATCATCATCATGGCATTGCTGCCACAAGGCGTGGCGCAGATGAATGCTGCTGACCCACACCCTCCACATCTTTGCCCCCTGGTGTGTCAGTGCCCCACAGTGCGGCAGGCATATCCACTCCGGCACCTGATGTGTCACTGCCACACAGTGCGGCCGACAACCCTCCTCCGGCCCCTGATGTGTCAGTGGCACACAGTACCCCAGCCGGTACTGCAACACCCACAGGTGGGGCAGAGCACACATCCAGGGACGAGGACGTGCATGGGTTTGTGATCAGGAAGCACTAGCTTTCATTTCCGCCACCTGACCTGTTCCTGCTTGGTGCCGCACATGACCCCATGACCTTCCACTGACCCCCAATACACTGCGATGCACTCACCTTGGACAGCGACATGGACTGCCATATCCTGTTTGATGACCAATGACACTTCGACCAGACTGCAGACTGTACCCTACCTCTTCCGCAGTCCTTTTCGTCCCCGGATGGACTCTGACTGGCCATCCACGGGCCCATATTGTGTAGTGTGCTCGGCATTGCCCTGTACCACTCCAGCTGCAGGACTGCACTGGATGTGCAATAAACATCCAGTGACTCACTGCTGTGTTATGTCTTTCATCATTCATGTATGAATGTGTGGGTGAATGTAGGGACAGTGATGTCCCTCACGTCAATGATGCTCATCCTGTGGGATGTCAGTCAGATGGTGCTACATTGCATATTGTGTACTGGGTCCCGTGAACACTACAACAGGGACACACGCATCAGTCACTTTCATGTCCGGACATGGACTGAACCACGCCCAGATCCCACAAGTCATTGTTGCAAGCCCTGCGCTGGTCCAGCGTACGACAGGCCAGACCACTCCTCTTATGCTCCGAGGGGGGGCCCTCATCGCTACCCGTCGCAGGCGTACTCGCTGGTGGTGTGCCGGGTCACTGATCTAGTTGTCAGCATGTCACAGCCACTCCCTGAGGGCAGGTTTGCACGCACACCACACCCATCCAGCACAGGCGTCACAGGCCATGTGACTCTGCCAACATAAAGGGCCGATGACTTCACATTCTCCTCTGCCAGTGGTGACTGAATGACGGACGCTCCACGGTTCTCAATCATGAAGGGCCCATGAGTTGTTGCGCTCAGGGTTAGTGACACCCGAGGCCTTGCGGCCGTCACAGGCCTGCCACCACGTGGCGCTGACTGGGGTTGCAGAGGGTTAGTGGCACCCGAGGCCTTACGGCTGTCACAGGCCTACCACCACGTGGCGCTGACTGGGGTTGCACAGGGTTAGTGGCACCTGGAGCATTGCGGCCGGCACAGGCACCCCGCCACGGGACGGTGACTTTGGGTGCACTGAGTTAGGGGCACCTTGAGTTGCTGAGCGGGTGTGCAGCCTGCGATGATGCCCTGTCCCGGCGGTCCGGACAGCTCAGGTTTTGTGTGCCCTGCTGGACCACAGTGCCAGCGGGCAGCGCGGGCCTACCGCCTCATGGCGTCGCTTCCGGGATCACAGAGATGGTGGCCCCTATTGGGCTGAGCGGGTGTGCAGCCTGCAATGAGGCCAGTTGCACTGGCATGTCCTCTGCCATGGAGTAATCAAGACCCAGCACCAAACGTGAGACCTGGTGGCCTGCGAAGCGAGCGGCAAGGTGTGGAGTGTGCCATGTCCGTGGACCCCAGGCTAGTGGCTTGCAGTGGCATGTGGTGGGACCTCCTGTCTGCACGCCAGTGGCGGAAGGTGAGCAGTGCGGCCTGGGTGTGCATGGGTGTGCATGCTTTGATGGGCAGCGGGAGGGGCTGGGGTGCCTCTGTCTGGGTGTGCATGGGCGGGCAGGTGATGTTGTCTTGTGCAATTGTGTGTACTGTGCCAATCATGTATCTGGACTTGGTTTCAGATGATGGGTCTGTCTCAGATGTGTGACCTAATGAACTGCACTACATGCCGGCAAGTGGTTGGAGACACACCGGTGGCAGCAGGTGAGCAGTGTGGCCTGGGTGAGCAGGGGCGGCGCTCTCTCTCTCTCTCTCTCTCTCTCTCTCTCTCTCTCTCTCCCTCTCCCTCTCTCCTTCGCTTTCTCTCTCCCCCTCTTCTTCTCTCTCTCTCTCCCTCTCTCTTCTTTTCTCTCTCCCCCTCTCTTCTTTTCTCTCTCTCCCCCTCTCTTCTTCTCTCTCTCTCTCTCCCCTCTCTTCTTCTCTCTCTCTCTCCCCCTCTCTTATTCTCTCTCTCTCTCTCTCTCTCTCTCTCTCTCTCTCTCTCTCTCTCTCTCTGTCCTTTGATGTGCGCAGGACACACCTTCTCATCATGATTTTTGTCTTGCAGGCTACGGATTGGCCCGAGGGGAGCCGCAATATGTCTTCATTTCATTTCAGTGTTCAGTTTAATAAAGTTTGATTTGTTGCTTCGGAAATGAATATGTGGTGCTCATTTTTGTGACGACACATGCATATCACCAGTTGTGATTCTGCGACATCATGCGGATAATTTTGTACGTGAATGGGTGTAGCTGATGTGGCATGTTTTTGGTAGGGGACGTGCCGGGGAGGGGGGGTCCTGGGGGTGGTTGCGGCGGGTGTTGTTTCCCTTTCAGCCCTCTAGGTTGCATGTTCAGTTGCCCAGGTGTATCTGTTGTTCTTCAGGTGTGGCTCTGGGCTGGTCTCCCTTTTGTGGTCCAGGCTGTGGTCTGACTTAGCACCAGGTCGGAGCAGGTGTTATTTTCCTGGTGCTAACGCGCCTTATCGCCTGTTTCGTGTTCTTATCGCAGTTCTGGCTGTTTGTTGTGAATGTTGTGCAGTGGTGTTGTTGTGGGTTTTGGCATGGGAACGCCTACTCTGCATCTCATTAGCGATAGTTGCGGTGGTCATCCGCGGCGATGTGTTTTGCGGCTGCTATCGCAGGTAAACTGGTGCTGTGGGCTGTTATCACCAGCTTGTGATTGGGGCGATAAGTTTATCGCAACTTTGGCTGCAATAAAGTGTCGTTGACTCCGCGATAGATCTTTGTGAATATGGCCCTGAGTGTATTAAGAACAAACATGTGTGTATTTTCAGAACTCATAAGCAATGTATGGAGATAAATGGGTTAATTTCCAAAATTGTAATTCAAAATTAACAAATGATGTTTTACATTACTTTTGGCAACCCTGGAAGGTAATTCTGAGTCCGCATTTGAGAGTAAGAAATAATGAACAATGTCAGTTTTACCGCATAGTACACCACACAGATTTTGCGCATGAGATACTATACTCAAAAATGACGATCATTTTTCCTCCCTCCTCCCTCCCAACAGCCAATATCGCAAGTGTGAGCATTATTTTAATGGAATGCTTATGTGTGCCCAGTTTGAAATTCACTGATCACTCCAGAACGCAGAGCTTTGGCCCCTACAATCAGCACGGAGTTAAACCGTACTCTCGTATACCCTAAAACCAATCAAATTATGTTAAAAATATTCGTGAAACATTATGGTGTTTCCTCAGGATAATTTTGGATATAGGATACCATCTACACACACAATGGCGTAATTGTATTCTGACCGGCTAAGGGAAAGTAAATCCACTTATAGCCGTTTCCACCTCAAGGGAATATATGTTTTGGGGTCCAAAGGGAGGAATCTAATTAGATTATTTGTTAAGTACAGAAAGGCAATTAGCGATCATTAAAGCGAAGTCTTAATGCACCAGCTGGACAGAAAGTGACTGTAAGGAGCTCCGAAGGCTTCAGAAAAGGCTACGGTGACGGATCCCCCTTCATGTTACAGGGTGTCTTGTATACAAACCGCGCGGTGCATCATGGGCCTGGAAGCCGCAGTGTACGGGCTATTTATTTACCTTGATTTTTGAGGCCTGGTTCGAGCCTCTTGGATGTTGGAAGGAAGGCTGCACAATCCGCTTTGGCAAACTGTGCTTGGATAATGTTTAAATGAAAGACTCTGGAGCGCTTCTTGTAGTGGGGCACCGCGAAAAAACAGATAAACCATGGAGAGAAAATACATTGATCACCACAAGAGGGAAAGAGTATACAAGGGAACAAGCAGACGGAGGGGCAGATTTACAAGAAAGTGACGCATCTATAGAGATGCGTCACTTTCCCTGAGCCAATATTCAAAACCCTTGCGTCACCATGGATGCGCCGTATTTACAATACGGCGCACCATGGCACAAGGATTGACAGATGCATCAGAAATTCTGACGCATCTGTTGACGGAAAAGTCACACATTGCTGGAGTCATGTTGCAAGCACGACGCAACTCCAGCAATGCTTAGGGGCGCCTTATGCCTAACATGCTGCGTCACTCCTTACGCCTGCTTCAAGCAGGCGCAGGGTTTTGACGCAGCATGGACGTAAAAGTGACTCACTGAAATCTTGTAGATTTCACTGTGTCACATTTACGGGGCTTTCTGCGACAGAACGCCCACCCTGCATACATTAAACCTGACGCAGGTATAATATGACGCAGGGCTTCACAACGTGACGCATCTTCCTAGATGCGTCACGTTGTAAATGGGCCGCAACTTTTACGCTGCCGCTGCGTCACAAAAGTGACGCAACAACGGTGCAAAAGTGACGCAAGGGGCTTGTAAATCTGCCCCTATGGATCTTGGAAAGACCAACCATTTTTAAAGAGTTTGCACAATTCACAAGAAACATATGAAAATACAGAGCTTGTACTTTTCATTGTGCGTGATCTGTCGTGGCCTAAGCTGTACCAACTTGGTCATCAGTTGGTATCACAAGACTAGATTTGACATTCCAAACATCCTGTGTGCTGCGTGGCAGCAATCCCATCAATAATCATTACAATTCAGGCATGGAAAGCTCTGCTTCAATTTATATCCTATACTACCTTTCTTTGTGCCAATAAAAATCAGACTGTCCTTTGATGTGCGTCACAACTAACAAGCATTTGCAATGCAAAAGGTCTCGCATTTGCGAGAGTTTAAGCTATTTGCATTGTAAATGATAATGCCTTTTATTTATCTGTTTTGCTAATTAGCACATAAATAAAAGGCATCGTCATTTAAAATGCCAATAGCTCAAACTCTAGTCAATGTGAGACCTATTCAAAGAAGCGGCTGCCATTGTCCCCGGGCTGCTCGGAAAGTGAAAGCACGCATGGCAAGTTGAATGTAGCAATTTAGCATGTTGTGCCTGCAGTAGGAGAAACTCATTAAAGAAAATAGTTCTTACAGACTAAAAAAGACGTACCATGTAACAACCGAAGTAAAAGGGCCAGTCCTTATGGGAGGTTACAAATGAAGACAAGGCGGTACTAAGGAGGAACTAACAAGCATGTTAACAAATCAGAAGCCAGCATTTACGAAGGGCAATGATACAAGCCAATGACAAATATGGGCGGAGAGTGAGCGGGGCTTCTATTCCATAATCCAATACAGCATGCCGCAGAGCAGCGCATGAGTGGCCCAGGTTCGACCTAAAAAGGGTTTCAGTACCTCTTCTAAGTGCATCTTCCTGCTGAGATGCACTCGTACTGTTCTATTAAAATTCTTTATTATGGCCATTATTATTATTATAATTTTTTAATTGAAGGCGTATGGCCACCAGCATGTGGCAGTATATTTTCTTTTTTTCCTTTTGTTTACTTTTATGTGTGGTTGCAATAATACAAAAGTAACAATTGCACCATCTTGCCAAGGCGAGATCTTTTGACTTTTCCTACACTTGTTTAAATTGTTGTGCACTCCAACAGCTTTTTTAGGACTAGCCTAAGACAGCGCGTGTGCAGTCTATTGCGAGACATATTGTTACCTTATAGTGGGCTTAGAGCCCGTCAATTGTTTACCATTGGTTGGCTTAATAATCACTCTCATTTGTTTGATTCTTATTCAGCAGCTTCTACGGACTTTTCTTCCTCTTCTGGGGGCCCATTAGGATGTAGGGTGGACCGCCACCGCCCGCATGGTGGTGGCGATCCGCCCTACATCCTTCCCCCGCCACCCATTTCCCCCCGCCATATTAGTATGGCGGGGGGGCCGCGGCAGATGGGAAGACCGCCGCCGTTTTTCCACCCGGTCAACGAGTCGAGCGGGCAGAAAAGGGTTTAATATGGTGGCGGTGTCTACTAGACACCGCCATCCATATCAGGATACAGGCAGGGGGCAGCCTTTCAGTGGCTGCGTTGCCGCCACGGAAAGGCATGCGTACTTTGAAGTTGGGGGCCCGTTGCCGGCCCCCAGGATGTTGGGATGGGGGGCACATGGGGGTTATGGTACCCCCCTTCATGTGCAAGCACAACATGGCAGGCACCGCGCGGTGCCTGCCACGTTGTGCAAGCACATGCTCAACATGCATTTCTGACATTGCGCAGGGTGCTGCTGAAAGCACCGCCTGCCGCAATGCCAGGAATGTGGGATGCGCCCGCCAGTATGGCGGGGACATACTAACACCCAATGCAGGACCGCCGCATGCATAGCGGGTGGTCCCATTTCCTCTCCCTTGCCTGTAGAACGGGCCCATTACTTGTGTCTTTCCATTGCTCCATTTTCAGGTGCTACTATTTGTTTTGTTTTTTGTTTACGTATTCTGAGAAAGTAATTTTGTTTTCCAGCTATCTGCTTCCTGTTCTTCATATTTCCTCTTTCTCTTTCTCAACTATGTTACTCCCCTTGCCCTCTTATCTCACCTTTACTTTTTTGTATCTTTCTTTATTTTTATTGTTGTCATTTCTAAAGGAGGGAGATGTGTTCTGCCTTTCAGGCATGGTAGTGCTTGTGTTCCAATTTCATGTTATGTAGAGCTTCCCTCAGCGTGAGTTCCACTGTTGTCAGTTAGACGTTGGCTGACAGGAGGCAACCACGATTGGGTCGGCTGAATAAAGCTCAGTTTTTGCAATATACTGAGAAGTCGTTTTTCATTCACCACGGACCCCCGGCCTTAGCGGCAGCAGTGATGGACCAGAAGCAGAAGTTAAAGACATCTTTTTGGGAGTTGTATTCATATCCTTATGTTCACATCAGTTTGTCCACTCCTTTGGCCACTTGTCCTTTCTTGTAAGTATTTCTTTAGTTTTCACGATGCTGCATTGCACGCATTATTTGTCTCCTGTCTTTTGTGGGTGCTACTTTTTCTAAAAAATATAATTTCACTGCTTGTTTCAGGACTTCATAAATACTCAACCCATAACACAGCTCTTTTAATAAGTCACTGTCCGCCACAGCACTTACGTGACAACGCACATTAGACAAAGAAGGGCATTTGAATTCATATGCGAGGTGAACATGAGTCCTTCTACTTTTTGAGACTTTTATGTGCTTATTTAAATTGAGAATACAAGCAGGAGGAGACCTGGTATACTAGCAGTATATCATTCAAAAAATGAAAATCTTTAAAATATTTTTGTGCATTATAAGTCCTTTACTTCAAACCAAGAAGCCTAAACATAATAAATTATGAAGCAGACATTAAAAGCCCACTTTAAAGAAAATACTTTGTTTTGGTTCTCTAGTGCCAGTATTTCACAGCATAAGACATGTCAATGAAGGACTCTTAAGGAAGGCAACCTAATAGAATTGTAAGTGTAATCTTGACGATGTTAAATTTCCCCCAAATTGGATCAGATAAACATATGAAAATATTTTTATATGAACAGTTTTTAGTTCTTTTTATGGTATATCTCTAACCCTTCCACTTTCTGGCAGGATCGCTGTAACATCCATTTTACTCTGTGTGGCTGTGTTTAACTGACAGAGAACAATGTTATGCGTTTTTAGTAAAAGCGAATTACAGAGACATAAGGCCTTTCTCCAAGCTTCCCAGGGCTGTTTTTTTGGGCCGTGCCCTGGAGCCCATGAAAGGGCACTGGGGCAGTACTTCATCACTTGCGACTGAATCTGTGTATTTGAACCTGTTTCTTGGCATGTGAGTGTGTTTATTAAAGTTTCATGAACCAAATTACATAATACTCACCTACATCCAATGGCCGGTGAGCTGCAGCATATGCCATGACTGTGTCACATGAAATAATTACTAAACGATATTTGCCTCCCCCTCCTTCTATACCGAGATGACTAGTATGACTGGCTAACAGGGAGTTATCCATTTGTCCAATTTCCCAGAATGCATTGGAAATTACGGCAGGTTTGTGTTGCATTTTGGCATCTAAGACATATCTTCTGGAGTAATATCTACAACTCTTCGGTATCTAGGGCAGATAGCTCCTTACAGTAGGAAGAGAAGAAGGACAATGAGGTCACCTACATCTCTTTAAAGTCCTTACCCACTGCTCTAACCATGTTGTCCATGTTTTCATCGCCACAACGTCCCATAGGCTGGGATACCATTCTCTAGCTATCAGGGGTCTTGATTCACCCCCAGAGAGCTGTGATCCCTTGCTTATCTCCACAGTGGACTAGAACTGTGTCTATGAACTTCAGGATGGGCATACACATGTAAGACTGTGTTTGGGGATTTAAAGCTGGGCTTGACATGTGATGAATATCTGGCACGTACTGACAATATTTGGATGTGTGATTTCTTAAAATCTATATCAAGACAGCACCCTTAGTAGATGACAGCTATACTCATGGCATCTGGGAGCGGCATTTTGTTAAGGTGCGCAGTCAAAATATCAATTTTTTTATGTCGACCTACACAAATATCGAGTCATTAATATCGTAGAGCCAGAATATCGATGTCAAGAATATCGGTCCATAATATGTCCATAATATGTCCATAAGGCATACTGGACGCCGTAGAAATTGTCAAAGATGGGGAATGGAGCAACAAAGAATTGCCCGAAATGTGATGAGAACAACGTGAACGAGATCCATATGTTCTGGCAGTGTCCTTCAATCCAGCCTTTCTGGAATCACGTGGGTAAGATCATCTCCGACATTATGGGTAGAGAAATTGGGTTGTCTGGAACCTCAGTTATTTTTGGGGTGATCCCAGGTGAGCTAGAAAAAAATGTTCTCTCTAAAACCCAGAAGGCGCTCTTGTTTGTGTTGATACTCCTGGCACGAAGGGAGATATGTGTAAAATGGATTCCCCCTTCTCCCCTCACTAAAATTGAATGGATTGGCTCAGTACAGAGAACTGCACAACTTGATCGAGCAAATAAACGGGCTAAGAAAACAAAATTTTGGGATCTTTGGGACACCTGGTTTTCAGCTTATGTTTCTAGTTTATCTTCATGAATACAATTGTCACAACTTCTTTTTATAGGTTTAATCACTTAACACTCCCTCCTTTTGTGGGTTCTATTCTTTTCTCTTCACTAATGTAAGATATATAATTTGAGCTCTCAATGGTCCCATGATTACTAGTTTGCTCTAATGGCCGTCACAATGGTGGTTCAGTTAAACTAAACTACATAGGCCTGCAAAAGAATAGGGGCCATGGTCAACACAAGAGATTTATTTAGATAATAGACCCCGGCGGCAAAACTTACCCACCCTTCGATATGGAGTGACCGGGTGTCTTTTCTGTCTCTTATTGATTTGACTAACCCTATCCTATTTGAAATCAGAGCACTCTCTTTTCGTAAAATGAGGACTAAAAAATAAAATAAATTTAAAAAAAGAATACCGGTGACCAGAATATCGACTTTAAGGTAAGTATTATTGTATTTTTTTATATCGAAGTAAGTAATATTGTTCTCTATAATATCAATATTTATAATAGTGTTATGTATTGTATATGTATTTTTAACATTTTTTGCAATGTATTTTTATTATTTTTAATTATATGTATTAAATGTTTAGAAATTAGTAATTTATTTAAAGTAAATTTTGCGTTTTAGTATCAGAGCGGGTTGTGGGTTTATAGGGAAATAGGGTGGGTAGTAATTTAATAACAATCAATTAATTATTATGTTTTTATTTATTGATTATTAATTTATTGTTAATTGGTAAATCATTTTTAATAATTGATTAAGTTATCATTATATTAATTATAATTATTTAATTATTAATTTCTATTTATTGTTATTGGTAATTAATGTAGTGTTAAATAATTATTAATTGGTAATTAATTTGTATTAGTTGATTAATTGTTAATTAAATTAATTATGTTTAATTTTTATGTGTAGAGTGTTGTGCGTTTATAGGGGAATATGGTGGGAAGTAATTTAATTCTAATTAATTAAATTGTTTTTTTTATTTATTGGTATTGATAATTAATTTATTGTTAATTTATTAGTAATTGGTAATTATATTAATTGTGTTCTTTTTTATGTGTAGGGGATCGTGTGTTTACTGGGGAATAGGGTGGGAAGTAATTTAATGTTATTTAAGCAAATCTGAATTTAATTTTATTGGTATTTATTATTAATTTTGTAGTTAGTTAATTATTAATATGTTATTTCTCTTACAAAAATTATTTAATTAATAAGTATGTTAATTTAACCCCTACGCTATCCTACATTTTCCACACTGTTGCACTCACTGGAGTTGGAATAGTAATTTTAACCCCAACGCTATCCAACACTTTCCCTACTGTTGCACTCACTGGAGTGGGAATAGTATTTTTTACCCCTACGCTATCCAACACTTTCCCTACTGTTTCACTCACTGGAGTGGGAATAATAATTTTTACCCCTAAGCTATCCAACACTTTCCCTACTATTGCACTCACTGGAGTGGGAATAGTAATTTTTACCCCTACGCTATCCAACACTTTCCCAACTGTTGCACTTACTGGAGTGGTAATAGTAATTTTTACCCCTACGCTATCCAACACTTTCCCTACTGCTGCACTCCCTGGAGTAGGAATAGTAATTTTAACCCCTACGCTATCCAACACTTTCCGTACTGTTAACTCACTGGGGTGGGAATAGTAATTTTTACCCCTTCGCTATCCAACATTTTTCCTACTGTTGTACTGTTTGGAGTTGGAATAGTAATTTTATTACCTCCGCTATCTAATATTTTTGTATTTTTTTCGTTAATGTAGTATAAAATTAATTTTAAAAAGATTAAAATAATTTGATCTTTTATTTGTTATATATATTTATGTAATTTTTATTTATTTTATTGTTTTATGTGTATAGATGAATTTATAATTTATAAGAGATTTTTAACAAACCATAAGTTATTAAAATAATTCTTAAATATTATTAGTAAGTAAGTATATATTATATGTATGTGTTTAATTTATTTTTACATTACATATATATTACTTATAATTTTTAAACATTTAAAAATATTTGTAACTATATTTATTTTAATTATATGTATTATTGACATTATTTTACATTATTTTTTTAACTTAAATAAAAAACGATATTTTTGACATCGATATTTTTTCCCCATATTTTGGTACTTAGCATAATGTAGATAGGATGTCGATATTCTTGACTTCGATATTCTTGCATCGATATTTCTGTAGGTCGATATTCTGGCCTTCGATATTCTGTCAGTGATTCTCTCGTTAATATTCAAGCAGTACCTCAAAAAGACTTTAGTTGCTGTCACAACTTATATTTTTGTCCTTAATGCACTTATTGTGTAAACTTGCACCTACTGTAGGAAAACTTAAACAAGCAAGCCCACACCCATCCTTTCTTGATCTTCACCCAATCTCCTGCTACAATATTTACCTTCTTGGCATGCAATGCACACTTGTCCACCTTGACAGTCCCCACCATGCTTCAACAACCAAACTGTTAGCTGCTTGGTGCCTGGTTTCCTTCACCTCATACATTCAAATGGAGAAATGTTAGCAACCCCATTTTCAGGTGTTCAATACACCCATACGAGCTTATTAACCATTTTCTCAACATCCTCACCAATGTTTATACCATTAAAGTCTTTCTCAGTTTAGGAGTAGTAAAGTTAGGAGTCCTAACTTTACTACTCCCAAACTGAGAAAAATCCTAACTTTAAGACTTTCGGTATTCACAGAAGGCATTTAGGAGTCCTAAAGTTAGGAGTCCTAACTTTACTACTCCTAAACTGAGAAGAATCCTAACTTTAAGACTTTCGGTATTCACAGAAGGCATTTAGGAGTCCTAAAGTTAGGACTCCTAACTTCTGTGAATACCGAAATGAGTAAGTGCCTTCTGTGAATACCAAAATGAGTAAGTGCCTTCTGTGAATACCAAAATGGTAGTAAGTTTAGGATTTTGTCTTAAGTTAGGTCTGTGAATCGGGCCCAGTGTGTCCCAGATACTCAATTTCTTGAACTAAAAATTTACATGTGTCTTTTCTCAATGTAGGACCTGCCTCTGATAACCTTCTCAAAGCCTGTTTCAAAGCACAATTATGTTCCTCTACCGTCTTCCCAAAAATAAGAATATCATCTTGAAATAGATGATATTTTTTACCCCCCTGAACACTTCTGACACCATTTGCTAAAATACACTTGCAGCTGAGGAGAGACCAAAAGGTATCCGGGTGAATTGAAATGTTCCCTCCATATTAATCAACGTTGTAAGATTTTCTGACCTTTCATGTAGACGGTTCTGATGGTATGCATTTTTCAGATCTAATTTTGAGAAAACTTCCCTCCATTTAAAAAAAAGAATACTTTCATTTATGCTTGGCAAAGGAAAACTGTCAGAAACAATTTCATGATTCACACTCTACACAAAACCATAAGGTGCCGATCACGATCCGGTAAAAAATGTCCCCGTACGACTCGTATCGGGTCTTTTTACCGTACGAATCGTACAAGTGCCGTACGAACTGGCAATCACGATTCGCATGGTAAAAAGTCCATACGAACCGCACTGGGAATCATTCCCCACACGTCCTCGGGTCGGAAAATGTGTCCGACACGTCCTCGGACGATTTACCTTACAAACGTGAAAAGCCAAGTCCGACCGAGGAATCACGATCCATCCCGTGCGTCCGAGCTTACAACCGTATGGAAAAAACACCGTCCGCACCGAACTCCTATAGCAACCATGGAGACATGTGCCCGCATACGCGCCCAACACTCCCCCCAGCCCCCGTACGTCCGACACGTACCCCCGTGTATGTATACCCCCACCCGTCTAGGTACACCCCAGTACGTTCAAGTCGTACCCCCACCCCAGTACGTGTCGTTCCACCGTCTATGTACACCCCAGTACGTTCGAGCCCCACCCCCACCCCTGTACGTGTCGCACCACCGTGTACCTACACCCCAGTACGTTCCAGTCGTACCCCCACCCCAGTACGTGTCATACCCCCGTCTATGTACACCCCAGTACGTTCCAGTCGTACCCCCACCCCAGTACGTGTCGTACCACCCTCTATGTACACCCCAGTACGTTCCAGTCGTACCCCCACCCCAGTACGTGTCGTACCACCCCCTATGTACACCCCAGTACGTTCCAGTCGTACCCCCACCCCAGTACGTGTCATACCCCCGTGTACCTACACCCCAGTACGTTCCAGTCGTACCCCCACCCCAGTACGTGTCGTACCACCGTCCATGTACACCCCAGTACGTTCCAGTCGTACCCCCACCCCAGTACGTGTCATACCCCCGTGTACCTACACCCCAGTACGTTCGTCGTACCCCCACCCCAGTACGTGTCGTACCACCGTCTATGTACACCCCAGTACGTTCCAGTCGTACCCCCACCCCAGTACGTGTTGCACCACCCCCTATGTACACCCCAGTACGTTCCAGTCGTACCCCCACCCCAGTACGTGTCATATCCCCGTGTACCTACACCCCAGTACGTTCCAGTCGTACCCCCACCCCAGTACGTGTCGTACCACCGTCTATGTACACCCCAGTACGTTCCAGTCGTACCCCCACCCCAGTACGTGTCATACCCCCGTGTACCTACACCCCAGTACGTTCCAGTCGTACCCCCACCCCAGTACGTGTCGTACCACCGTCTATGTACACCCCAGTACGTTCGAGCCCCACCCCCACCCCAGTACGTGTCATACCCCCCGTGTACCTACACCCCAGTACGTTCCAGTCGTACCCCCACCCCAGTACGTGTCGTACCACCCCCTATGTACACCCCAGTACGTTCCAGTCGTACCCCCACTCCAGTACATGTCATACCCCCGTGTACCTACACCCCAGTACGTTCCAGTCGTACCCCCACCCCAGTACGTGTCGTACCACCGTCTATGTACACCCCAGTACGTTCCAGTCGTACCCCCACCCCAGTACGTGTCATACCCCCGTGTACCTACACCCCAGTACGTTCCAGTCGTACCCCCACCCCAGTATGTGTCGTACCACCGTCTATGTACACCCCAGTACGTTCGAGCCCCACCCCCACCCCAGTACATGTCATACCCCCATGTACCTACACCCCAGTACGTTCCAGTCGTACCCCCACCCCAGTACGTGTCGTACCACCGTCTATGTACACCCCAGTACGTTCCAGTCGTACCCCCACCCCAGTACGTGTCATACCCCCGTGTACCTACACCCCAGTACGTTCCAGTCGTACCCCCACCCCAGTACGTGTCGTACCACCGTCTATGTACACCCCAGTACATTCGAGCCCCACCCCCACCCCTGTACGTGTTGCACCACCGTGTACCTACACCCCAGTACGTTCCAGTCGTACCCCCACCCCAGTACGTGTCATACCCCCGTCTATGTACACCCCAGTACGTTCCAGTCGTACCCCCACCCCAGTACGTGTCGCACCACCGTCTATGTACACCCCAGTACGATCGAGTCGCACCCCCACCCCTGTACGTGTCATACCACCGTCTATGTACACCCCAGTACGTTCGAGCCCCACCCCCACCCCAGTACGTGTCATACCCCCCGTGTACCTACACCCCAGTACGTTCCAGTCGTACCCCCACCCCAGTACGTGTCGTACCACCGTCTATGTACACCCCAGTACGTTCCAGTCGCACCCCCACCCCTGTACGTGTCGTACCACCGTCTATGTACACCCCAGTACGTTCCGGTCCTACCCCCAACACAACCTCCTAAGTACGGAGCGCACCCCAGGCCCCAACATCACAACCGCATGTAAGAGTCGTACCAACCCACACACAAGGACAGCACCGTACAACCAAATGGCCCATCTACACACCGTACACACGCTCAAAACGCACGTACACAACCAGGACAAAACAAAACAACACAAGAAGACACTATTCGAATGGCACAAAGCCACTAAACATGGCCAATAAACACTACAAATACACCTTCACTGACCTGCAACTGCCAAAGACAAACAGAGGGCCAAAACACCACCACTACGTATAACACACCCACCCAAAATTCAAACACTGCCACACCCACCCATGGACCAATAAAAAGGGCCCACACACACAAACCATGAGCCTTTGCAACAGACTCACTGCTGCCAGACACCACAGAACCATACAACAAGCTACACCACACCTTACACTTGCACACCTTCACACAACCACCCTCACAAACACCCCCTCATCACATTCACACACACACACACACACAACCATCCACACACCCCCCCAACATCCACGCACCCCCCCCCCACCATCCCCACCCACACCCCTCACGATGCCCACTACCAAGAATCCAAAGTTCAGTAACCGAGAGTTGGAGGTCCTTGTTGATCAAATCCTCAGAGTCGAGCCACAAATCTTTGGAACATTGGTCAGAAACACCAGCCTGGCAGCAAAAACAGCCATGTGCAGACCATCGTCGATGCTGTGAATGCTGTAGCGGACACCAGGAGGACCAGGCAGGAATGCCAGAACAGGTGGTACGATCTGCGGAGGAGGGTCAGAGCCAAGAGGCAGGAGGAACACGACCAGGCCAACGCCACCGGAGGAGGGCCCTCCCGCAGACCCGTACAGTACCATCCCTGGGAGGAGAGGGTGATGGCCATACTGCCGGTGGAGGCAGTCGAAGGATTAGAAGGACTCCGAGACCCGGGTGAGTACACAAACAACGCACCTCACATGGGGGGAACGGCATCCACAACCAAAATCACTAACAGGCACGCAACCACCACAAGCCATCGCATTACTCAACCACACTCCATGAGCACGCACATGCCACTGCTGCCACCATGCCCCATGCACCCAGCTGGACAATGGCAAGTCACAGAAGACAACAACACATGACACGGTAACCCGGATGGCGGGAGGCTGGGCCCCAAAAATCACATAGTGCGACTCCGAAGCAGACAACAATGCACTCTGAGCATATGGCCTAGGTCACAGCCAGACAAACAGTGTGTCCCAACACAGGAATGACTTGCCAGCAAATGGCGGACGCCTTGCATCAACACATGGGTGTGAAGGCACTGTTTTGCACATGACAGCAGCTAATGAACAGCCAACATTGTGAAAGAGTGGCAGCACACACCACCACAGCAGCAGCGCACAGACACACATCACACCCAATGGGTGCCTGGAGATCAGAAACAAACTCACACCAACAAGCCAAGGGCCACTTAAAGAACTGCTAACAGTGTGTGCCCAGGAAGCTGGGCTGAGGTGACAGAGGGTGACACACAGAGGGAGGGAGAGGGGGACAGAGAGGGAGGGAGAGGGGGACAGAGAGGGAGGGAGAGGGGGACAGAGAGGGAGGGAGACACAGGGAGACGGAGGGAGGGAGAGGGTGACAGAGAGGGAGGGAGAGGGGGACAGAGAGGGAGGGAGAGGGGGACAGAGAGGGAGGGAGACACAGGGAGAGCAAATCAGCCGTGTGGTGTGTGGGAATGTCTGCTCGTCAGCAGGTAGACTGCGTGCATGTAGCCAAGGGTGGCCCGTGCCAGAACCCCCCCTCTTCTCCATGGCAAAACACAGGGCCATGTCACAACCTGTGCACGAGCACAATGACAGCTACCTGCATCACATAAGTGTGTGGAACAAATCCATGTGCACATGTACAGTGCTACACGGAAGGCGCCAATGCATGGCTCGCAACACCTGCCCACTCCACTGCTGACTGCAGTCACACTTGACGCAGCAAGTAAGACTGTGCCACACATAGTTAAAGGTGCCAAAGTGGTGCCCAAGGGACACACCCATGCACAAGTGCACTGTGAGTGGAATGCAAGACAGATCCTAATTCCAAGAGGAAATGTGCCAACTTATGAAATGATGAAACATGGATGTTGCATGGACCAAAATTAACATTGTCTCTCTCACACACAGGTCACCGTCGTGGTGCACCCCCCAACACTGGGGGGGAACACTCACAGGACCCGGATCTGCAGGAGCCCGATCCCACCGACAGCGACCACTCTCACCACTCTGTGGACGACCCCGACCGACCTGGCCCCTCTGGTGTCCAACCGCCTGCAGCACCTGCGTCAGGTACAACAGTGCCAACCACCACCCCCACTCCTGCCACATCCCAGGAGACACCCAGGATCCCTGCCCCAACACCACAATGCAGCCAGGCTGGCCAGGAGGGACACGGTGTCCCGGGCACCCAGGAGGAGGCAGGCGACAACGCCAATGCCACCCCTCAGGGGTCCCGGAGACCCGATGTGCCCGCAAGGGCAGGCCAGGCGCAAGTGGGCAGGGGTGGTGGGAGTGGAGGACGGCGGAGGCACGAGCCTGACCAGTTGGCTGGGGATCCGGTATTTTCCCATGTCCGTAACATCCTGGACTCATACCGGCAGGACACCACGGGCATGGCCCAGGTTGTGTCCACCCTCAATGAGATCAAGGGGAGCCTCAATGAGATAAAGACCCAGCAGGCCCAGCAACATGCGGAGCTACATGCCTGTCTACTGGTACACCAATGGAGGATGGAGGACAGACAGGCTGAGCAAGTGACGGCATTCCAGGGGATTCACGCTACACTCCGTCGGATGGCCGACAACATGGCCGACCCTCCCTGTGCTAGAAGGCGGAGAACATCACCACCCACAGGGAGGGATCAGGAGGAGGAGGAGGAAACATCCGACGGAGCATCCCAGATGTCGTCACGGCCTGCTGGTGAGGTTCCCCGCAGGAGGCCGGGTCATCCACAGAAAGGACCGTGAGGGTCGGCGCTACATCACCATCTCCCAGGACACCTGGCCTGGCACCTGGCCCACTGGAGCAACAGCATCACAGCATCAAGAGACATTCTCTGCCACATGGCCCTGCTGGTCACTGGCTGACCAATGTTGACAAAGACTGTGGCATGGACTCTGAGGACATCCAATGGCAAGGACACCAACTCCCCTACTGAACTTTGGATTCAAACTTCCCGGAAAGACACTCACTTTGTTTCCCCCCCCCCCAATAATAAATCACACTATGAAGAGTAGATGCCTGCTGGTAGCATTATTACCTAACATGTGTCTTGTAAAGTCAAAACATGCCTGAGTCATCTTTTGTCTTCAACCACCCACACCCTGGGGCCTGAGTCTGGCACAGGACACATGGGTCACAGTGTATTAGGCAAGACAGACATGGAGCACCATACACACCCGTGATGGGCCCAACCAGCTGAGGGGGTTACCGAACAACCGTGCTGACAGACACATTGAGTACAGAAACAGTCATGCGCAGAGGTCAGGGATCCAGTCCAGTGTCCTGGGGGGCACCCAGGTATGTGTAGACAGGTGGCAGAAACATGTCCTGCAAGCTTGAGTCCGGTGGATGCAGAGAATGGGGGCCTGGCCAACGTTGGATGCATGGGGATGGCACATGTCACAATACCCACACAGTCATGGACATCATGCCCAATACACAGTCTCAGCTCACACACACAGCTTGCATCTTGCCACTCGACACATTGACACATAGCCACAATCAGGGAATACCATGCCAGACAAGCAGGATGCACCGTGGCAACACACCAGCATTGACTGAGAAGAGGCACCTTGGAGGCATAGGGACACCTTTATTAGTCATGTATTCGGGATTGCAGAGGCAACTCGAAGTACACATGAACACATCATGTGGAGTAAAATGTGGGTCCAACACTGGCACCCCCCTTCAGCAGCACACATGCGTGTTTGCCATGGAACTGGCACACAAGCGTCGGCTAACAGCTAAATACCCACAGCTGCACACGGAGAGCCTGCCATACACCATAGATCCGCGGATGTCGAAGTCCCACACCATGTCAAGCCAATGCTAACCGAATGTGTCGGAGGGCAGTGTCACACACATTGATGCCATCATCACAATCCCCTATCCCATCACTGATGACTGTCAACCAGGCAGACCATCTATTCAGGTGTACACAGCTGCATGTCGTGTCCCATGGGGATGCGACATGGCTGCAGAGGAACCAAACACCGACAGGGGCAGTGTGCACACATCGTGAACAACTGCCACACCCAATACACCCCAGATGCATCCCTTACCCCATGGAGACTTCCAAACGTGTCCGTGCCTGTAACGCTGAGTCAGCCCACGATGTCATGTCCATGAGGAATAGCAGTGCCACAACAATGCAACCAGCAGACGGCATGCGCAGGTACCTGGGGAAGAGAAACACACAAGAAGTCAGCCACAAAAAGCACAGCCACTAGCATGTGCATTTACTCGACACATGTATGGATGACAACATGCTAGGTCACAATTATGACTGCGGAAGTACAACCATCACTGGCACCATCACTCCAGTGACCACCCACACACACCTCTGACTCACGTGCCATACATGCAGGTGGAGACACACATCACAACGCATGCCACACGGGGACCAATGCGTGCACACTCAGACACTGGTACTCACCACTATGCAAAGAAGTCGCGTATGAGCCGAGTCCGGATGTCCTCTTGCGGCTCCACATCCTCCACATCACTAGCCCCAATGCCAAGCCCTTCGTCCTCCACGGGTGGATGGTCCTCGTCATGTTGATTCAGGATGAGTGGCACTGCTCTTTCAACTGCCATGTTGTGCAGCATGCAGCAGACCATGAAGATCTTGCAGACCTTCGCCGGGGCATATGGGAGTGCGCCGCCGGTCTTGTGGAGGCACCTGAATCGGCTCTTCAGCATGCCAAACGTCCTCTCTATCACTCGCCTTGTCCGGCCATGGGCGGTGTTGTAGCGGAGCTGGGCCGGCGTGATGGGGTTGCGGAGAGGTGTGAGCAGCCAAGGCATGTTGGGATAGCCAGCGTCCCCTACATGGAAAGCACATGGTCATCGTTAGAAGTGGTGAAGCGGTCGTGCTGGTAGGCTATACTGAATACAGGACAGACAGACTGTACCCACCAACAACACATGCCCGTTCGTTGCGCAGCTGCATCATCATATCAGGCATCCCGCTACGCCTCATGATGTAGGCATCGTGTGCTGATCCTGGAAAACGAGCACAGACATGTGAAATCACCATATTGGACAGACACACCACAAGGGCATTGATGGAGTGGTAGTGCTTCCGATTGCGGTACGCCACCTCCCGTGCGTGTGGTGGTACCAAAGCTACATGTGTCCCATCTATGGACCCAATGACATGGGGCATCCCTCCCAGGGCATAGAATCCACGCTTGACCTCAGTCATCTGTCCAGGGGTTGGTAACTTGATGAAGTCATCCAGGTGAATCAACATGGCCTCTAAGAAATCATGCAGCACACCACTGAACGTGCTCTGGGACATGCCACCAACATGAGCTATGGTATTTTGAAAGGTACCCGTGGCAAGAAAATGTAGGGCAGCCATTACCTTCAGCTGGGGTGTCAGTGCCGTGGGATACCTGTGCTGCGGTTGCAGGTGTGGTGCCAGTCTCGCCGTCAACTCCAGAATCAACGGTTGGGTGAAGCGGTAGAGCCGGATGCTGTCATTATCCTGCATGGCAGCCAAGTCTGGAATTCTTCGGGCAAGAGGCGGCGCTCTGCAGTAATTTTGAAGTGACAAGGAAGAGTGAGTGCACTACGACAACAACTCATGTGTACTGAGCACATGTTAATCTGGCAATACACACATGCTACATAGGGAGTCAGGTATGTGCTACATGGCCAGGACACGTATGGATGCAAGGTGACACTCCTTCAAAGACCCAGCTACACACGGAGATTGAGAACCTCCCCATGCCACGCCATGGGAATAGCTGTGTCCCAGTGCAAGTGAACAGCCAGACGCAACACAGGAGTGACATACGCCCACACATCAGCAGCAGTAGGATGCCGATTGCAGAGATTGGTAGCGGAACACTGGAGCCACAGGTCACATGACATTACACTAGGCCAGCCCACACACCTTGCCATGAAGGTGCACATGTCATGAATCACCACACATACCTTGTGAGGATGCTGACATGTCCTTGTCACGCTACTCCGTGTCCCATGCATACATGTGCACCTCACATCCGATACCACATGTGGCATGGTGTGCGGAACAGTGTGCAATGACAATCTACACACAGACACATGTTTGTTGCTGCAACGGCTGCAGCTTTTGAGGGTGCTCCAACATCAACCTGATGGGAAGCCCCCACACATACATGACATAGTCACATTGTGCACCGTGGGTAGTGACAAGTCAGGTGTCATAACCCCTGTACCGGGCATCAGGGGACACTTCCGTGTGTTGGTGTCCATGCCATGCCAGTGACGCTCACCCCAAGTGCGCAGTACGACATGCACACATGTCAAAGGAGTCAAGGGCATGCCTGGCACACATCGCACCATCACACAGTACATCTGTAGACATCTCATCATACATCTGGTGCCTTCTCGACTCAGGAGTAATGTTCCACATCACAGGCCTTTCACACCTGTGCCCCACACATATAGTGATGCACAGACGATGCCTCGATGTCAATTAATGGACAAGTATGTCCATCCATGGACAAGTATGTCCGCCCTATCCCTACCTGTGTGCCGCCTGTCACCACTGTGATGTGTGAATACCGCTGTACTGCTGCAAAGAGGGCCTGTGTACGTTCCCATATCACTATGGGAGTGCTGCCGTATGTGTACCCATCGTGATGGCGAGCGTACAGGCATGTGTACGGCCCGTACCACTACGAGTACGCATACGCGAACCACACATACTGATAGGGGGCGTACACACGCCTGTACGCTCCCTATCAGTATGTGTGGCCTCGCGTATGCGTACTCGTAGTGGTACGGGCCGTACACACGCCTGTACGCTCCCTATCAGTATGTGTGGCCTCGCGTATGCGTACTCGTAGTGGTACGGTCCGTACACACGCCTGTACGCTCCCTATCAGTATGTGTGGCCTCGCGTATGCGTACTCGTAGTGGTACGGGCCGTACACACGCCTGTACGCTCCCTATCAGTATGTGTGGCCTCGCGTATGCGTACTCATAGTGGTACGGGCCGTACACACGCCTGTACACTCCCTATCAGTATGGGTGGGCTCGCGTATGCGTACTCGTAGTGATAGGGAGCGTACAGGCGTGTGTACGGCCCGTACCACTACGAGTACGCATACGCGAGGCCACACATACTGATAGGGAGCGTACAGGCGTGTGTACGACCCGTACCACTACGAGTACGCATACGCGAGGCCACACATACTGATAGGGAGCGTACAGGCGTGTGTACGGCCCGTACCACTACGAGTATGCATATGCGAGGCCACACATACTGATAGGGAGCGTACAGGCGTGTGTACGCTCCCTATCAGTATGTGTGGTTCGCGTATGCGTACTCGTAGTGATAGGGAGCGTACAGGCGTGTGTACGGCCCGTACCATTACGAGTACGCATACGCGAGGCCACCCATACTGATAGTGAACGTAGTCACGCGTGTACGGGCCGTTGCAATGCATTTGGGGTGCCCTAGGGCCCCGGAACGCACCGTACCTGTGTGTGGAGCTCAAAATTACATAGGGGACACATGAGGGACAAGTATTAAGGCCTACATGCATGCTGGTTGTCATGGAGACCAAGTTCAAAATTCGAATTTCTTCTGGAAGGTGAACAGCAGAAGTCAGTTGGAATAAAAATACTTTGTTGCAATGTGTTTGTGGAGCTGACATCATGCAGGAGAATGAAACCGATAGAGTACACACAGACTGCTAGGTTTGAAGGGATTGGTGGAAACATAGGATGCAAATGTGAGTGACCAATCACTCTGTACTCCTGTGCATGAGACAGGGCAGAAAGGCACATATAAGGCAGCCAGGTCCCATGAGGGAGTACTTGCCTGCACATCTTTGAATTCGTCGACCCAGCTGCTGCTACTGATTCCCTGGAACCATGTCAAGGGCTGTGGAGAGGTCACAGCCATTCACCCTGGAGGAGAACATGGCATTGCTGGATGTGATCCTCCCACAGTACCCCATGCTGTATGGGCGACCAGGGTATCAGGTGAGTGCATAGGCCACTGGCACAGACTGTCCCTATGTTGTGACTGTGACTTCTGCCATTGTGTCCTGGTGTGACACACATGCCATGTACTGTTGGGGGGGTCCCAGGGGGGGGGGGATGCCTGATGTCTCCCAGCAGTGCCCTGAGACAGGAGGGGTGTGTGCCTATCACTAACAGCAGTGCCCTGAGACAGGAGGGGTGTGTGCCTATCACTAACAGCAGTGCCCTGAGACAGGAGGGGTGGGTACAGAGTGCTCCCAGCAGTGCCCTGAGACAGGAGGGGTGGGTACAGAGTGCTCCCAGCAGTGCCCTGAGACAGGAGGGGTGTGTGCCTATCACTAACAGCAGTGCCCTGAGACAGGAGGGGTGTGTGCCTATCACTAACAGCAGTGCCCTGAGACAGGAGGGGTGTGTGCCTATCACTAACAGCAGTGCCCTGAGACAGGAGGGGTGGGTACAGAGTGCTCCCAGCAGTGCCCTGAGACAGGAGGGGTGGGTACAGAGTGCTCCCAGCAGTGCCCTGAGACAGGAGGGGTGGGTGTGATGCACAGTGTGAGCCTTGATCATTGATTGTGACATTGCCATCATTCCACCTGTGTACCCACTATGGCACGTACTGCTTTTTCCCTCACCAGAGGATCATGTCCCTATGACAAAGGTGCAATGCGTTGGCTGCATGACATGCCTTGTTGTTACCAGCTAATTTGTTATCAAATGTCTCTCTGTGACATGTGGCTGGTGTATTGATGTGGTGTCACTTGTTCTTCCTCACAGGTAGGCGCCACTGCCAAGGAGCAGATCTGGCTGACCGCCGTCAGTGCCGTGAGGGGTGTGGATGGTCGGAGGCGGAGCCTGTCCCAGGTGAGGAAACGCTGGCAGGATATCCGGTGCTGGACGCGGAGGATTGCACGGGTCCTGCTGGAGGACTCACCTGAGAGCCACAAGAACCGCGGCCGCCGCCGTCTGAGCCACCTCCACAGGCGTGTGCTGCCGGTGGTCTTTCCAGACTTGGATCGGCGCTTACAGGCGAAGCAGCAGCCGGAAGGGGGTAGGTACATGTGTGTGTTGTGTGTCACCGGCATTTGTAAGGGCACAGTAGCATGAATTCACTGCCAGGGTTTAAAGGTGCTGTGCAGATCCATTTTGCCCCAGTATAGCGCTGCGCCCCTGCCACCCTTCCCCTCCTTGCAATGTGTTCCCTGGTCTGTGTGTAGCCACTCCTTCACAAGGTAATGTAGGCTGGCGCTTTGTCCACGAGAACTATGCCTGTAGCATCATGTGTGGGGGTGGTGGGTAACAGGTTTTGGGACCTTGGCTGTGCCCTGTCAAGTTCACTGCATGTGGGTTCCATGTCAGTTGGCACTGATGCTGACTCCAGACATGGGAGTTGGTCTCTCATGTGTCATGCCTTACAGCGCGCATGTCCTATGTAGTGGCCTGTGACATGATGTGCATGAGTGTGCGATACGCATACTGCAGGGATGGTGGCGTGGGTTGCAGTCATTACCATTCAGGAGCATGGAGTTGCGTGGCCACTACTGTCCCCTGGGGCACCTTTTCATCGGTGTTGTATGTGTCATCATAAACGTGGACACTCTCAGTGTCTACAGCGTAGGTTGTGCTCTGTGCCATTGTCCCCTGGCACCATGTATATAGACGTGCTATTTTGTACAGGTGTCCACTGTGCAGCCTGACCTGAATGTCCTTTTTCATACTCACAGTTGCTAGTGCCTGTGTGTCTTGTTATACTCATCTGAGGATGGGCACTGGTACCTCATTATTTGTACAGGCGCACCTTGGCTGTTTGGCGTCCAATCTTGCATTTTGCCTGCCCCTGTGTTTATCACCCAGACTATGAGATGTTGGTGCCACCTGTGTCTCAACTATTTGCCTCGTGTAGGGGGTGGTTGGGGCGGGCAAAGCCTATATGTCAAATCCAGATTTCTACTTGCTGGGTCTGGGCAGTGTGTGATGTTTGTCTGGACACACACGCAAGGTGCAGTGACCGAGTCATGTTGTGCATGTTTTCAGCATTACCTGTGCAGCATGTGTCTCAAGTTCATGTATATGGTCCCTGGTCATCGGTATTTTCGCCAACGCTGTGTGGTGCAGATGCAGTGCTGGATTGTCCCCAGGGCCTGGGTGCTATGTCAGACTCCGTTTCCTGTCTTTAGCTATTGTCTCATGCTCTCCATGGTATTTCAGTGGCATGGTGGCTCAACCAACTGTGTGTTTCATGCCCTACATCGGTACCTTGTTTAGTAGATGTTAGGGATCTTCCTTTTCAGGCTATGCAATGTTACCTATGTAGATTGGACTCATGTGACAGATGTGTACAGGTGTCTGATTAATTTCTGTCTCTCCACCCTGCCCACAGCATCGTCGGGGGACACAGAGGGAGACATGGACACAGACCAGGCGGAGGGACCGAGCACCAGTGCCAGCCGTGACATCGGGGCTGGCACATCGAGTGGGACAGAGGCGGAGGAGAGTGTGGCCGAGGACCTGTCGACTGGCACATCAGAATACGAAGCTGACAGGTCCGAGGAGGATGTCTCCGAGTGGGCGGAGGCTGCACCAGCAGCTGACAGCGGAACAACACCTCGCACCGCCCCCTCAGTTCCCATCAGCCGCCTCCCACTTGCTCGTGTCCCTTCCCAGCGTGCCCGGTCACCGCATGTCTCCTTCATGCCAGGCACCGCACCCCCTGCCCCTGTCTCCACTGCTGCCGCCAATGCTGAGTCTGTGGACATCCAGCGGCAACTACAGGTTGGTCAGGCTGCGATCCTTAATGTCCTCCATGCCCACGGGCAAACACTCAACAACATCGAGGCATACTTGGAGGGCATTCATTCATCGCAGGCTGACCAACGCAACTTGCTGAGGTCCATAGACTCGACACTGACTGCAGCAGTGGGTCTCCTGCAGCGCGACCTCCCCCCACCTACCCCTGCCCCATCCACACTTCCCACTCCCATGCCTGTCCCACGTACACCCAGACGTCGGCATGCACCCACATCAACAGACACAGGCACCACACCAGCAGGGAAGGTCCACCGCACTCCTCCTGACACGCACACACAGGGTGAGGTAGGCACACCCACTGGGTCGGGGGGCAAACGTGTGACACGCAGCCATAGTGGGAGTCCGCATTCCACCCAGTCCACTCCCTCCAAATCCCCTCCCCTCAGCTCTCCTGGCCACATCTCCCCCAAGGACTCCTTCATGGCCGCTCTGTCCCTGAGCCCCACAGTGACACCACCCCGCAAGCGGTCAAGGAAGTCCTCGGTCACGGTGGTTGATTCTCCCCCCCTGTCTACGCCCTCCCCCGGTGGCGCTGCGACCCATCCCTCTGACCCCCCCCCCTCCTTGGGGCCTGTGGATCCTTCGGGTGCAGGGGACTCCCTGGAGGACCTTGCAAAGGTGTGTAGTGCCATCCTGGCCTCCGCCTTTGGCCCTGCCCCACCCCCTGTGGTGGAGTCCTCCATCCCTGCACCCACAACGCCTCCCCTTTGCCCTGATGTCCCTGCGGTGCCTGGTGCTTCCCCCCCCCCTGATGGCCTCACCCCTGTGGAAGACGACGGCATGTAACTGTGCAGGCAAGCTAGGGGACACGCATCCCACTGTGTCCCCCATCCAGCTGAGACTTATTGACTGCCCTATGGGCTTTGTGAATATTTAACTGCCTGCAATCCACGGACACTGTGAACATGCTGAATAAAGCTTTATTTTTTTTTCATTCTGACACTACTGCTATGCTGGTATTGGTGTTGGTGGCGCTGCTACATGGTTTTGGGTGGTGTTTATGTGTTGGGTGTGTGGGAAATGTAGTAGTGGGCTGCTCATTGGGGGGACCCTGGGATCTGTGTGCCATCACAAGGTGTTAGCTAACTTTCTTTGTTCATGTAAGCAGTTACTGCATGGTGCAATTGTCCCAGGGTGTATTCCTCCCTCTGTGTACCCTGATATCTTCCCTGCAGGGTGTTCCCAATCTTTAGCGCAGAGCTGTGTCTACATGAGCTGTGTGTGTGACGGAGCCCTTCGACTTTGGCCATGCATGCAGGGCCATGTCTCCACCTGCAACATTCGTGGCATCCTTGGTGATCACTGTACTTGTGTGTGGAGTCTGTTGACATGAGTTCATGGGGACATGTTCCCTTGTAGGCAGTATGCATGTGGGTACTTCCAGCCTCACACACATGTGTTGCACACCTCCTGTCTCTGGGCACTGCTGGGAGTGATAGGCACCCACCCCTCCTGTCTCTGGGCACTGCTGGGAGGACTCTGCACCCACCCCTCCTGTCTCAGGGCACTGCTGGGAGGACTCTGCACCCACCCCTCCTGTCTCAGGGTACTGCTGGGAGTGTTAGGCACCCACCCCTCCTGTCTCAGGGCACTGCTGGGAGGACTCTGCACCCACCCCTCCTGTCTCAGGGCACTGCTGGGAGGACTCTGCACCTACCCCTCCTGTCTCTGGGCACTGCTGGGAGTGATAGGCACCCACCCCTCCTGTCTCAGGGCACTGCTGGGAGTGTTAGGCACCCACCCCTCCTGTCTCAGGGCACTGCTGGGAGGACTCTGCACCCACCCCTCCTGTCTCAGGGCACTGCTGGGAGTGTTAGGCACCCACCCCTCCTGTCTCAGGGCACTGCTGGGAGTGTTAGGCACCCACCCCTCCTGTCTCAGGGCACTGCTGGGAGGACTCTGCACACACACCTCCTATTTCTGGATATGTACGCTTGGAACATACACGGTGGGGGTACACTCCATGCATACGAGGGTGATGGTACGGGTCGTACTTACACTGTTGGGGTGGGTGTACGGTACGTACATACGCGGTTGGGGGTACGCTCCATGCATACGCGGGTGAGGCTACGGGTCGTACTTACACTGTTGGGGTGAGGGTACACTCCATGCATACGCGGGTGAGGGTACGGGTCGTACTTACACTGTTGGGGTGGGGGTACGCTCCATGCATACGCGGGTGAGGGTACGGTACGTACATATGCGGTTGGGGTGGGGGTACGCTCCATGCATACGCGGGTGAGGGTACGGGTCGTACTTACACTGTTGGGGTGGGGGTACGCTCCATGCATACGAGGGTGAGGGTACGGGTCGTACTTACACTGTTGGGGTGGGGGTACGGTACGTACATACGCGGTTGGGGTGGGGGTACGCTCCATGCATACGCGGGTGAGGGTACGGGTCATACTTACACTGTTGGGGTGGGGGTATGGTACGTACATACGCGGTTGGGGTGGGGGTACGCTCCATGCATACGCGGGTGAGGGTACGGGTCGTACTTACACTGTTGGGGTGGGGGTACGCTCCATGCATACGAGGGTGAGGGTACGGGTCGTACTTACACTGTTGGGGTGGGGGTACGCTCCATGCATACGAGGGTGAGGGTACGGGTCCTACTTACACTGTTGGGGTGGGGGTACGGTACGTACATACGCGGTTGGGGTGGGGGTACGCTCCATGCATACGCGGGTGAGGGTACGGGTCGTACTTACACTGTTGGGGTGGGGGTACGGTACGTACATACGCGGTTGGGGTGGGGGTACGCTCCATGCATACGCGGGTGAGGGTATGGGTCGTACTTACACTGTTGGGGTGGGGGTACGCTCCATGCATACGCGGGTGAGGGTACGGTACGTACATACGCTGTTGGGGTGGGGGTACGCTCCATGCATACGCGGGTGAGGGTACGGGTCGTACTTACACTGTTGGGGTGGGGGTACGCTCCATGCATACGAGGGTGAGGGTACGGGTCGTACTTACACTGTTGGGGTGGGGGTACGGTACGTACATACGCGGTTGGGGTGGGGGTACGCTCCATGCATACGCGGGTGAGGGTACGGGTCGTACTTACACTGTTGGGGTGGGGGTACGGTACGTACATACGCGGTTGGGGTGGGGGTACACTCCATGCATACGCGGGTGAGGGTACGGGTCGTACTTACACTGTTGGGGTGGGGGTACGCTCCATGCATACGAGGGTGAGGGTACGGGTCGTACTTACACTGTTGGGGTGGGGGTACGCTCCATGCATACGAGGGTGAGGGTACGGGTCGTACTTCCACTGGTGGGGTGGGTGTACGTTCCATGCATAGGGGGGGTGGGGGTAGGGTCCGTACATCTCTATCCCCACGCTATGTGATGCTTGTGCGGGCCGTACCCAGGCCTTTGCCACGTGGGTACGATCCGTCCCGCCATTGTTGGGGTGACGTGGGTGTGGGCGTGGTACGTCTCGTACCCACGCTCTTGAGGCGTGGGTACGGGACGTACCGGTCTGGTTGTGTTGCCGGTTCGCGTGGTGACGGACTTCCGTTGTGGCGGTCGCTGGCTTAGCTGGACACGCCCCCACCCCCTCGTAGTGACCAGGGCATGGGTGTCAGGTATGTCCTGGGCATGTGTGGTGTGTGACTTTGGTGGGGGTTTTGTGGCCTGCCCTGGTCCTGCCACCCCCACCCCCCCCCCTTTCCCCCCTCCCTTAGTTGTTCTGACCTTCTGCGGCGTCTGCGTCGTAACCTGTAGAGGAGGTGGACTTCTATGAGGGCCGGGATGACCCGTAGGTTCGGGTCCATGTCTGTCCGTCGCGTACGGGTCCTCCTTGTTCGCGTCGTCCTGTGTGTCCGTCGCATACTGGTGGTCCTTGTTCGCGTCGTCCTGATTTCCCGGCAGTTTTTGGCAGCCGGAAAATATTCACCGTGCGGGATGACGTCGGTGCGAATCGTGATTCCTGGTTCGTGAATGGCAGGCTGCGAGCGTCCCGACGTCAGGTCGGCCCTTTCCCGGATCGCATTGGTAGGTTTATTTTGTTCGGTCGGGCTTTTTTACGAATCGTACGGAAATGGTGTTCCGTGCGAATCGTAATTCCTTGTTTGTAAATTTTGGCGACCGGGTACGCGTCGGACGGAGATTTTGCTCCGTCCGACGGTTCGTACCCGGTTTTTACCGGATCGTGATAGGCACCTAAGTGTCCATCTGCCTTCTCAGTTATGACCACTGGTGAAACCCAACTAGTGGTTTCCACCGGTTCGATAAACTCTCCTGTAAGAATGTCTTCCAACAACTTAACTCCTTATCATTACAGGTACCCTCCTCATCTTATGTTTTACAGGTACAGCACCTTTCTTAAGTGCATTTTCATGCACATAACCACACAACTGGTCAAACTCATACCCGAATACGTCTGTGGCATCATCAATTATTTCTTCACTGCTGACCTCCCCCACCACCATCACTTGATTAGGTGCCCTGGGATTTATATCAATATGTTAATCATACTGGGGAATCCAACCTAATCTTGGTGGACCATCTTCAGCCACATCTATTTTGCCTATTACCTCAATCATTAGAAACTTTATAGGGGCAGAAAAGTAACCCAAAATGTCGATCTTCTTACCCTGACATTCCATAGGATTTATATCCTTTGGAGACGCTCCACTTCAGGCCACCTTTCATGAAAGATTGCTTTGGGAATGATGGTGCACATGGACACTGAATCTACCATAAGTTCCACTTCTCTTCCCTTAATTTGAAATAAAGCTTTGGGTCAAGTTATTCTACCCTTATCATCTCCCTCATACCCCACACTAATAATACAATCCTCTTGCCTTCCCTGAGTTAAGGTTCACACCTTTGTCACTGCCACTGTAGATTCATTGCTGTCTTTTTACTAGACCTGGGCAGAGCTCACGGAATTTCACTCCACGGAACTTCGCGGAGTGACAGAAAAACTCTGCCAAATTCTGTGGAGTTCTGTGAGCGGGCGGAGTAGTCGCCTCTGTCTGTCATATACCGCCTACTCCATGTAGTGAACTGAATGGCAACGCAAACAGAGCTAGCCCTGCAATCCTTTTGGCAGAGATCTCTGCAAGAACCCTGAAAGAGCTAGGAGACACAAACAAAGACAGCACTTAAGGGCAGGGCTGAACAACAAAAACACACAAAGCAACACTATTGTGCACCATGCATTATTGCAGAACCCACCTCCGAGAAATACCCGAAAAATGAGTGCCACACAGGTACAGAGCAAACCGAATCCTACACAGTACCTTCATTCAGATAAACACTTGAACCTGTGACAACCGGTCCTAATTTGATTTGCCTGAGAGGAGAAATAGACTGATGTGACTTAGCCTCGGCCAAACCATTGGATTAGAGGGGGTTACATATAGGATTTACAGAACGGATCTAGGCTTTTTCCTCAGTGCTTCAGTGGAATTGCAGTTTTCGTGCTGCTCTGACTGCTTCTTGGTAAAGCTGGTGTTCAAAGGGGCAGAGGTCGGAAGCAGCCCTCCATACAGACAGAACCCGGCATTTGTGACACTTTACACTCAAAATCTAGTGTGCTACCTAAGTATGGAAGTGTTTCAGCACATCCCATAGGGGTAGTAAGCACTATATAAATATTAAAATACAATACAGCACAATACTGCTGCATGCTCATTCAGGTCTTGGTTAAAATTAGCCAGCCTTTCTGGTGATTAGTGGCACTTTGCATGCTGGGACTTGCAGGTTCTCTTTGCCCAGCATTGTTTCATAGTTCTCTGAATGGAAAGTGCTCTTTGATGACATGTTCCCAGTGGGGAGCGGTGTATTTGTTCAGAACTACCTCTCTGAACCTCTCATGACCTGGTCCTTAACCAGGAGACAGAGGCCCATTATTTTCTCACTAGATGAATTCCTCAATTTACCATCCTACTGGTCTAACTACTGGTAAGAAGCAGTGGAGTTAGATGTTAACTCTTTGATAGGGTGATCCGATAGCACCATCTCACAAGGGCGCCATCATGTCAGACCTGGCACTTCCTTATCCTCTGGTAAACTGGTAATTGTTGTTCCATCAGTGAAAACAGAGCGAACCAAAACTTCAATTCCCATAATGCATTAGAAAGTTTAGTGAAACCCAGGCTTTGGAAGGTTGCAGACACAAACTCAGGTAGTATCGTTAGTAACAATTAATCTCAAGGTCATGCATAGGAACTTTTTCCGGTTGAGGCAGTTTCCAAGAGGTGTTGATGGGTTGGGGACATTCATCTAATAAAATGTACATCCGAGCACACAATACGTGGTGTGCTTTAAACATATTGCTTTTTCCAGGTGCAATTAAACCTGCCCGACTTGTTTACAAAGCACGAAGACCCACAGCCATTCAAATCATGTTATCGGAGGTCGTTATGAATCACGTGATCCTTAGAAATGCAGTAGATTCTCAATATCTCTTTATGCAGCTAGGAGGCTACTACAAAGGGGGCGGGAGTGAGGAGGGGGAGGTGGGGCAGAAACAGGGGTGGTTGTGGTGGGCTGTGGGGCGGTGATTTTCTCCGAGAGCCGCCCAAGCCCTTAAGAGTTTCCGTATTGATGACGACACTGACGAGCAGACCTTTCTCATGTGTCACAACTAAGCAATTCATGGAACTCCAGGAGGCAGTGCTTTGCATTCTGGGACTTGTAGTGTAGCTGCTCCCGGTCATTAATTCGACCACAAGTGTTGTTTGCTAACAAACAAGCACTGCAGATGTGTAACTCATAACTGGGACCAGCTTTGAAGTGTGTGACTGGTGCTCACTAGTGCACCCTGAGGGCAGCTGGTACCAGATCTCTCCATGTCACCAGTTTCAGTTTACACAATCTTGTGTTCGTAGCTGCAGGGTGCGTTTCACCTCCTTTACATTCGGTGACTTGTGATTTTGATTTTAACATCACAACTATGAATTTACAAATCCTGGCATCCAACATTTTGTTAGCCACAAAGCCCGGTATGGCCGGAGGCATCCAGATAGGAATGGAGCCTCCTGGGAGCTATGAATAATGTCCAAGTCTGATCCCATGTGATCCCAAGTATAGGGTTGCCAAAAGAAAAATTCCAGCCATGTGTTATCTTTACACTAAATAGGGTTATAAATAAAAAAGTATGTATTCATTTGTAATGTGACTTTTCTGTCTTTGTTCCCTTTAATGGTCGGTCATGGATCATTCACCCAGCCCTACTACACAATTAAAAATGCTTTCTATTTATATTTGCTGTTCGAAGTATGCACAGATAAATGCTGAAAATATGGCTTTAGGTGACTGCTTATGTTTGTACCTGGGACATCAAAATAATGAGCTGGCAACCCTAATCATAAGACTGGAAGCTTGTTGCACGATCAGCACATTATTTATTTCTCCACCCTCGATACTTGATTAATTCCATAATAGCAATAGTTTAACTTATATCTGAAACCCTACATTGCCGTCAATAACAAGCTGAGTTACTTCAAGTATCTGGGAATGCACCCCGCATTCAGACAACTCACTCCTCATTCTCGCCCTTCACTTTCACCCTCACGCTGTACTCACAGCAATCACTACGCACTCACACTGATCATCATGCACTCACACCATTCACCTACTCACCCTGCACTCACAGTGATCACTGCACTCACAATGCACTTGCGCTGTTAACCTGTACCTCACCCTGCAGTCACACGCGCACACTACTCACCTTGCATTCATGTGACACTTCACTCACCTTTCCCCCTCACTGCTCAATCTGCCATCTCACTCAAACAAGACCATAACTAACCATGCATTCGTCTCACTCTGGACTTACATCCACACCCAAATTCATATGGTCAACTCACTCACCCTGCAGTCACTCCTCTTACCCTACTGTCACACTGTTGCATCGCTCACCATGCACTCACATGGGCACTCCTGCCAGGCACACAGCGCAGAGGATTAATGTGCCTTCTACAAAGAACGTGTACCATGCAGATCACAGAACTGAGAGTGAGTAAACTATGAGCAGCGCTATAAAAAAAATGAAATGTTTGTCAGAAAGGTGCTATAGAGATGAGGTTCATTGTTGGTGATTGGTATTGAGTGAATTCATGGAGAAGGAGGAAAGTGGGGAGTGGGCGCCATACAAGACTGTTGCACCGCGTGCGACCAGTGCTAGGCCAGCCCTGGCTGGGAGTGTTAGCCCCTCCCTGAAGTTCGTGTCTAGTCACACCCCTGGCCTGAATCCACAACCGTCCCACAGCTTTTCAGCCAAATCATCAGAAAATATTTAACAAGGAGATGGTCGCTTTCATGGCAGATGGTGAGGTGTTAGTTGTTTTACTGTATACCTCAGTATAAAGATACGTGAGTTTCTGGGGCATTATTGTGTTGCTGGAATCTTTTTTTGTTCTAAAAACACAAAGGAGTCTTCCTGGTACATGTTAAAGGAGCATCTTTTGAAATGTAAATGAGTCGCATTTACTGCCAGCAAGATATAAAGATGTGGAGGGGTGACTCCAACGTTATGAAAAATGAACGATGGAAGGTACATAAAATGGCCAAGTGTGTGCATGTTTGTGGCATTTCTTCTGCCAAAATGTTACTGATGTTTTCCTAATTCCTATGTGACTTTGTTGCAGTGGTGCAAGAACTCTGCGCACAGTGCTTGAAATACTTACAGTAACCGGAATCAGGCATTCACGCACAAATGCTCACTAATTAGGGGCCGATTCCGATCCGGAAGAGCACCGAACGCGATCCAGCCAGAATAACCACGAGCCGAACGCGTGTTTTCCGTCTGACTCGTACAGCTGTACGAGCGAGCAAGTACGATGCGAGCTACATGAGATTCACCGACCGAGTCGTTATCGGATCCGAAACCGCTCCGTACGTCTTGGTCGGAAGCTAACCGTGGCGTGCAATGGATGCGATTTACAACCGAGCCAGTACGATGCACGCATCGGACAGCCTGTGTGAGCCAGAGTGTCTGGCTTGCAAAAGCTCCCGGAGTCAGATTTCGGGGGTCTGCGTCAGACCCCCTGACACCCGCAGCCCTACGACTCGGACACAGGGGGGGACCTATGGGTCTCCCCAACACAGGCATGTACGGTGCAGATGGCACCGACGCATACCCACTGTAGGGGGCGCACTTGTTGGAGACGTACCCATTCAGTCAATGGGAGCGCATGTATGCGTTGTACAACTGGCTCCCATTGACTTCTATGGAAGTCCGACCAAACCGAGTCCAACAGCATACGTGCGCATCGTACTCGCTCGGTCGGACTGTAGGGGTCCGGCTCGGTCGGAAAACACTCCGGATCCGACTCGGTCAGAGTGCTTTCCAACCCGGATTGGAATCAGCCCCTTAGTAGGGGTGAGTGGCAGCGCAATGGTAAACTCCGCTCCACCGGTGGTTGGCAGCGTTTTTCAGAACTTTGTGCTCCGCACAGAGCGCACAAAACTCTGCAAATTCCCCCAGTGGAGCGGAATTCTTCACCCACCACTACTTTGCACATACGTACATAATGTCACCCTGGGTCTGCACCTCCTGCACTCTTTGTTTACAGCAAAGCAGGATTTGGAATCTCTTAAATGACAATTGCTGCCACACCTATAACAACTTTTGGCACGTTGTCTAGGTATGACCATTTTCCTCTGAAATGTTTTTGATGTTTTACTAATAACATTTAATGCATTCACACTGTCCTGATCCCATTCAGTTTTGAGTACTGTGGAAACTCCACCACCCCCTTCTGTCCTATCTCTTTTGCTCATTTCTCTCATACAAAACTCAGATTCCACTACAATTTTTACAATTGGAATGTGGTCTTTCAATTATGATTCTTTACTGCACGCAATTGTTCCTGAATGTTTTGGTTCCTACATTAAACAATTAAATAGTCTCTAATATGTTCTACCGTCATTTGACTGAATTGACATTTTGTAGACAACTCTCTCAATCTTGTCTTCAATAGATTCCTCTGGCTTTGGTGTGTGGGTGTAAAACTTGTATATTGTCATTGCTATATTAATCTCTTTAGCAAACCTATGCTCCAAGCGTAGCTTTGTTGCATTGTATACATCTGGTATGGGTTATACCTTAACATCAAGCACTACTGAAAGAAACGTCAAAACATGTTGTTCCTCATTTCCTAAAACTCTCACGAGCAGCGCTTTCTTCCTTCCAGTCCTAATGTTTTGCCCATTCAGAGCTAATATATAGTTTTCAAAAATATAAATCGACTGCTCCCATAGCATAACAGGCAATCCTTGATGAGCCAGGAAAATGGAAGGTACATGCCACGCAAGCCACATGTAAGAGGGGTGGTGTTGGCAATTCCTGCATTTGCCGCCTGGTGACATGGCAATGAGCCAGCACAACAGTGTGTGTGGGGCAGCATCAGTCTTCTGCGTTGTGCAGAAGTAGAGTGAGGCAGCCCGCACCAAGCACACAAAGTACCAATAAAATGTCCCACAGCTGTCCATTGGTAATGGTTGATATGATGCCCACCTTGGTGGTCGAATAGTAGTAGCTAGGAGCAGGGTTTGAAATGCCGTGCCGAATGTATTGACTAGCAGTATGAAAGACTTCAAGAAGCAGAGACAGATTTGATAGTGAACACTGCCCCACCTCAGAAAGAAGAAATTGTCACTGCTATCCGATCTCTCAAGAACAGAAAAGTTCCTGGACAAAACAATCCGAATGCAGAAATGTTCAAACCAGACCCTGAAACACTATCCAAGATCACCCATCCACTGTTTACATTGATTTGGGAGGTGAAAGAAAGTACCGGATGACTGGAACCATGGCATCATCATCACGATTCCAAAGAAGGGAGCATTAACCAACTGTAACAACTGCAGTGGGATCCCCCTTCTGTCAATCCCGATTAACATCCCGGCAAAAATCAGTATACAGCACATTTCAGATGCTGTGGGCAAGCAGTTAAGAAAAGAGCAGGATGGGTTCCGCACAGGCAGTGAGTGTGCTGGTCAGATCCTTACTCTATACCACATTATAGGGCAGTGCACAAAGTGGCAGAGACATTTTAAGAAAGCCTTTAACAGTATCCATGACAGCCTCTAGCATATACTGAGAGCCTATAGCATACTGCTACTGATTGTTCTCCTCATCAAGAGCTTTAGGGGTTATTTTACCTACAAGGTGGGAGATAGTGAGCAATTTGAAATCAAGACTGGTGTGGAATAGGGATGTTTGATGTCAGTGTTGCTGTTCAGTCATTGGCGGAGTAATGCAGTGCAGAACTGAAGACCAAGCCAGAGGCATCAGATGGGCCTTATTCTCTACAATGGAGGACCTTTGCGTTACAAATGACCTATCCTTGCTCTCTCACACACACCAAAAAATGCAGGAAAAGATGCCTTGCCTCAGCATCTATGCACAGCAATTGGACCTGAAGATCAACATGAAGAAATCAGAAGAAATGTCACTCAGCATCTCAAACTCTTCACCAATCAGGTGAATGGAGAGGACCTAGGCATGACTGAAGAGTTCATCTACCTAGGCAGACCTATCAGTCATGATGGAGGCGCAGGCAGTGACATCAAGAGCAGACTGAACCAGGTCAGGAATGCCTTCAGAATGTTGAACAATGTATGAAGGACATCTCAGTACTGCAGCATCATCAAGCTGAGGCTTTACCAGAGCTGCGTTCTCTCCACACTCTTGTATGGATCAGAATGTTAGCAGTTGACAAAAAGCGACCTCATCAAACTGTCAGCCTTCCACACCAGTTACCTGTGAAGAATCTTGCTCATTTTCTGGCTCCAAACCATCTCTAACCAGGAACTGCTCACCAGATTCAAGCAAGAGAGCATGGACACCATCATTATGAAAAAAGATAGAGGTGGATAGGACAAACCATCAGAAGAGAACAAGACCCCATCACAAGAACAGCTCTACTGGACGTCAGAAGGCAAATGGAAGCAAGGCAGGCAAAAGAACACCTGGTAGAGAACTGTGGAAAAAAAGAAGACCCCGAACCACAACTGAGACACTGTACAGACAATTGCCCCAGACAGACAGAAGCAGAGGTCCTTCATTGCTGTCTTAGATGCCAGTTGACATAACAGGCAGAAAGTAAATATGAAAGAGTGGGCTTGCATTAATAATGCATACATTGTGACTTATCTGTGAAGAGATTGAAGTAAAGAATGGCTGCAGCATACAAGTGTGCATTGTGCACAAATGCCAGAAAGCAAAACAGAGAAATCTGTCCACTGCTGAGTGGCAAATGACATCTATAATTGGGGTGCATTTTTATTTTATTTTTTGCAGTTTTTATATAATGCAAACTTGGCCCAAGTGCATTGAAGCTGTATACATGAGCACCAGATTACATTACACAAGATCAGATTCTGTGTTTTTTGCATACAGGGAGATTAGGTGATTTGCCCAGACTTACAGGATGTTGAACTGACGTCGGGACTCGAACATGGATCTCCAGTTTCAAAGTCAACAGCTTTGGCCATTTAGACCACACCGCCACTGGGCCTCTCAAGCCCCAATTCCTGGTCCAAGTGCTGGACTGGTGGTAACTACGCTGCCATAGGATGACCAGACGTACAGAAAGGGCAGCTGGAGGCAGATATGGACAGAGAGCAAAGGGAGGCATAAACACCTGTGCGGTGCATAATATGTGCAGGTGCTAGCAGGCGGTTGGTGCCAGCACTTATTTTTGGATACCAGGACTTCTTTTTCACCATCAGACAGTAAGTCGGAGCAAGACAAAGAAATACAGCAAAGGAAGAATGAAGGAGAAAGAGACAAGTAGGAGAAATTGTGTATGAAAAAGAACCCACCACTGTGAAATAAAGAGGCAAGAAGTGTACAGGGGTGCAAGAAAGAGGCATGACTATGCAGGATTGATGATTGTGAGCTCTGGCATCTGTAACCTCCTAACAAAATCTAGGTGCATGCACGCACTTTAAGTTTTTTAATTGTACAAATTGAACTCTGCAACTCATACTCCTTAAGAAAGAGTTCACCCTTAGGTCATTGTTCGTAGGCTGTTTTTAAATAATTAAACATATATTGCTAAGTACCTGCAGCACTTGTGATTCTTCTAAGCCTTATCTCCACTGAGCAACACCAAAACACACAGATAAACCACTGCCTGCTGCTCCACGTGGCATAAGGAAATCTGCAGCACTTTCTTTAGCATGCCATAAAGCCACCCCTACCACGTCATTAGCTCCAACTAACTTTGCTCACCAGTGTTAACCTAAATTAGCCCAACTGCTGCAGTGACACTGCCCTCCCCACCAATAGTTCTATTTTTTCTAGCCAAGCACTGTCAAGACCCACATTGTGCACAGTCCTACACACAATCAAATGAATACCGCCTGTGAATGAATTCCTCCAAGAAAGTCACCATCAGCAGGAGATGCGACACATTAAGACAGATGCGCAGGCCTCCTACGCATTTTTACTGTAGAGAAAATAATTTAGCACGCCAGAAATCATTTATGTGTTTTCACAGCATCCATAACTACTGACTTTTAATTTCTTCCAGAGCGGACGCACATGTTTTGGTCGTAAACCAACATCCTACTCACGCGAATATAATGCAAAATTATATGTTCTTCTTGAAACTGAACTATATATTTCCACAGAAAAAAGTCAGATCCCTAAATTATGCCATATGGTCATTAACACCATCTGCTGACATCGTTGTTTTGAAAAAGGGGATCACACATTTCCGCTGATGAGTAATTACGAATGCTCATATTCACTAATTTTAATTTTGCATGCATTTAAGTTATAGATTATATATGGTATCAACAAAGGTAGAAGCAGAATGGGAAAATTCAGTAGCCAGTTCAGACCTGATGGTAGTAATGCTAGGATAGCAGCTTTACTGGTCCGTATTTGCCCACAGAGGCCTCAATGAAGTACTCACTGTTGTGCAACTTCTACTTGACCAGTTACAAATGGTTTCTGCTAACTCTAGTTGGGCGTGTGGATTTTCTGGATATAACGCTCTATTTGTCTAGTGGATAAAACAAAAGAAATTCTACTGGTAAAAAAAAATGCCAACTGAAAGCAAATGGTACCAAAAGTCGGTAATGGTGAGACTAAAGTAACAACTGCATTTTCTCCATGGCTGTTCATTTAGGGCCTTATTCCGATGTTGCGTCCGCCCGACACCGTTGCGGAAACGGAACTGAAGCCTATTTACAATGCAACTGCACATGGGGAGGTCGCATTCTCCCATTTCTCAATGGGAGCTTGTGTTATGAACTTAAACTGGCCGTAACACAAGCTCCCATTGAGAAATAGTAGTCTGTGTTCATCCCTGCACCCAATGTCAGGCACCTCAAGGTGCCTGCCAGAAGGGGCAGGGATCAAGAGGGGGGCACCATGGGTGCCCCTTCGGCCCCCAACTGGAGGCCGAATAGAGAAGGGGGCCTTGCTAGGGGCCTCCAGACATGCATCCTTGCAGATTTCCACGTAGGAAAGGCCAGCATGGACACCCTGCTGGAAACCGTGCATCATAATCCAGACAGCAGAAACACCTTCCATTTGGATTAAGGGCCGGTCTCTGACTCGCAGATGGGCTCCTGGAGCCAGTCGGAAGCCAGCCGGAATGACCGTCCGGGTTTAATTCTGACCGGCTATATCATACTCAGTCAGTCAGAATTGAAACTGGCGATGTCGTGTAAGCCCTCCGACCTCTGGTCGGAGTCCTTAAGACCGACATCGTAATGAGCCCATTAATGTTTAAAATCTCCAAAACCAGGTACCACATGTCACAGAAACCACTTGTAATTGATCAGCTGGGACTTGATAAACATTATTGCAACAATAAACCATTCTAGGTGCCCATCTGATAAAATGTGTGGATTTTACGATTTAATTAAAATAATATGCAATAAAGTTGATTATTACTGTTCTAGTGCAAATTCTTCCACCTGCAAGTTCTGGATAGGAAGTCTTGCGGCAGCATTTTTGGTGAATCTCACACGTTCCATTCACAGTGTAACCTGTGTAGGAGTTAATTAAAAGAATTATGCCTAACTATTTCAAATAGTGTGGAGAGGGTGACTGGAGGAGGTCATTTGTACCACAATTTAGTACACACTTGGATAAAGAGAGCAGAAACCAGATTATGTGTGCTGGAGCTCAGAGCATTGGAAGCAACATCACATCTACATAGCTTTTCTGGCTCAATATACTTCAAGTAATATTAGTGTAGGGGTATAACGTGGCCCTTGCGTAACCCCCCAAACAAGCTGGTCAGGAGGGCCCTGTTCATCCAAAGGATTTACTAAAAGTCTGAGCTGGGAAGAACTAAACGCAAGAGCAAGCTGGAGCAACTTCTTAAAGGGTGGGCGAAAGGACATCCTTCAGGTATTGGAGAGCTACACTTGATGGACAGGTGGTGGCCAGATGACGATACTCAGTTGCAAGAGAGTCACCCGTGAGCAGGGGTATAACGCATGATCACTGCTGCTCCTGTGAGGGGGAGAGGGGACTATTTTAGGGCTCCCCAACTCTCAATGGCCCTCCATTAGGCTCAAGTCCAATCAATATCTGTGAGACTAAGGAGCCCCTCAAGTGTTCTGCAGGGGGGCCCCGTCATTTGGTGTTACGCAACTGCCATTGTCTGACAGATCTTGTGCTTTACACAGGGAGTTTAGCAAGCCTTCTTTTGTACCCTCTGTTTGGGCAAACGGAAATGACTATTTATGTTACTGGGCATATTAGGACTGGCATGTTAGTGGACTTGTGAAAACTAGTAATTCATGTTGCGGAGCATTTGGAACCGTAAGTACCCTTTGGCCTGGACAAAACGGAATGTCCCACCCATTCAAATTTGTCTTTGATCCTGTCAAGTCTTGCCCACCTTACTGGCTTAATTTGCCCTCTTTCGCTCTCAATTTTCTAAAAATGTCGCTTGTAAGCAACCCCAAGTCTACCTGTAAAGGGGTTGTAATTCTTACCAGATTTAGGTCAGTTTTACTGATGTATAGTGCTTTAAATGAATGCTAATTTTTCCCAAAAAGTGCTAAGAGCCAGCTTGTAACCTCAACCCCTCATGGAAAGTAGCCTTTACTTTTCCCCCCAATGTTACTGACCTAATGCACTTTCCAGATTCAGTTTGAACAACCCTACTAACATTTGAGCACACATTTTTGTTGGGAATACCATTACAGCAATTCTCAAGTAGATTATTTTTGTGAGAGGCCGTAGACTTATGGTTGGCAGTCGTGCAGTAGGTGGGGTGAACCAAAGAGGCCCCTCAACAAACTCCCGCCATTTTTATAGCTCCACAGACATTAAATTAAACGCTTTTAAATAAGAACTAAAAAAAGGTATGTCCCTTGTAATTGACAATAGACTGTCAGTGCGGCCTAGTGAAATCATTTTTATTGCCAGGAGGACTCACAGTCACAAAAAGTTTGATTTGCAAAAAAGATCATCCATCAGAAAGCATGTTGCATTTTCCTAGGCAAAAGGATATACGGGATGGTTATATGTCAGTTTCAAACCCTGAGGAATGACACATGTAACTATCCTATGAAACAGTATAAAACCTATATAGTTAGCCAAAATTCATATTTAGTGATGGGCGCCATGAGCATGGACAAGAACTCATCAATCAAACGCCTCACAGCGAATGCAAAAATTGTGATTGAGAATGTGCCTGGCATTAAGGGGTTGGCATGCCCATTCCTTGCCTTGGCAGAGCTCAGTGGTTCCATCAAGTAATCTAAGTGCCATTTTAGACGAAGTCTGGTCTACAAAAGGGTGCCAGTATCACATATGTTTAATATCTCTGAAACAAGGTAGAATTGTTGAAGCTTCCCATCTGCTTCATAGGCGGTGAGGATGAAAAGCGTACATTTTGAATTCCACTAAATGACAAAGGCTTCTCTGTGCTTTTGAGATTGCCAGCTTCGTGGATCTGAGCCAGTTGCAAAAACCATCTGATCTTACCAGGTGTTCTGAGGTTTAAGCAAGCAGCAGTTTCATCAAGATAAGAAGGGAGAAGGTGCCAGGAAATGGGGCCAGTTACAGACAAAGTACAGCCTGCTATTGTTCTCAAGAGGGGGCTCGGTGCATCCTCGAGTGCGAGATACAGATCTAGAAGGTATGTGTGTGTGTGTGTGTGTGTGTACACTCTGTTCTCGAAGTAACTTAGGACTGTACCACACAGAGGTCGGTGGGGGAGGGAAAGCATTTAAACAAGCTTTTGAGTACATCAGTGTGCAAGGCATCTTCCTTTAATGCAGCAATTCTACCCTCTTAGTGTATCATAGAATAGAAATGAAGTTTGATGAGCAGCAAGCCTCATATGGACCATTACGAAGCCAATGTAAATGGCAGTAGGTCTGTCAAATGTAGAGGGGGGGAGTTGGCCTAACGCCTGGGGCGTCCATCCTTGAATCTGGGGAACTGGGTTCGAGTCTCGGCAATAACGCTGAACATCCTGTGATTCTGGGCAAATCACTTAATCTCACTGTGCCTAACAAAAATTTCCTCATGTAATGCAACTGTTGCTATGTAAACCGCTCTGACACCCGATTTGGGTCATGTTCGTGCTATATAAAACTCTGTAAAATAAAAAAAATCAATTAAAAATCTGTAATGCTTTTGTTCGGTGTGGCTCTCACTCAGTCACACGAGCATCAATATCCAGATTATAAATGTGACTGCTCCTTGCAGTGCCTAGCAGCGGTTGAAAACGAACAATGCTTTGATTCCCAAAGTTGCTGCATGATGAAAGAATGTCAGGCTGCTCTGCCTGGGCTCCCACTCAGCTTGTCAGTGCAGTTCTTGCTTTCTGACCAGAGGGAGAGCAGAACCCACACCTTCAGCAGCAGAAGAGGAGGGCAGGTGCTGCAGCGTGGAACATCAAATTCCCCCTTCGTCACAGACCAAATAGCTCAATAACAGATTCACTCAAATACATTCATTGGTGAGGCCCATAAAACCAACACTCATATTTCATTGATCTGCTTCCCTAGAGGAATACGTTTCCAAACGCTGACATGAAAGGAATATCTTTACCTAAATCCTAAATGCATTGAATACTTTATTAACTCAAACCTTGTGATATTCCCTTCATTGGCTCATGAATCAGTTAGTTGTTTATATGATTTAGTAATTCAATTCATTGATCTATACTTTCCTCTTATTCTAGTTTCTTCAAATAATCGACTCAACACATTTATCAATTAATCAAATATCGTTTATCTAATAAAATTGCAAATTGTTAGAAATCATCATCCAAACCGTAGAACATCATAGTTACCTAATCTGGCTATTAGTCGTCCTCTAAGTCAGTCAAGTCGTGGAAAAATCTTTAATTCATCAAAGTCAGGCTGCAATTCAGTCTGTCATAGATTCAGGATAACAGTTGTCCAGCAGTGTCACCGTCCTGTCCGTCAGCATAACGTCAGGAAATCAAGTTCGTCAAAGAAGAGAGAGTTTTTGTAATTCACTTTTCCACCTACTTTTATAATGAAACTAATGTCAAAATGTATCAAGATTGGGGTTTTAGACAGTTCTCATTGGTGGATTTGGGGTCGATTGGTAAAGTTCTCACATAGTCCGCAAGATTAGGTCATCGCACTTGCTGGTTCCGGTTTTAAAGACAGTCCATTGTTGTAGTCTTGGCGAAGCTCCCAGAGTGTCCTTGGTAGGAACATCGTTTCCTGGGGTCAGGACGAGGCCATTGTTGCTGGCGGTGACGCATGCGCACTTCACCCAGAACCTCGTGTGACAGCAGCAGTCACGTTGTACGTCTTAGTCAGCCATCTTGAGGAAGGCCGAAATGGTCAACTTAAGCAAAACAAACACAAAAACGTAATTAAAACATAGAAATGGCTAATAAAATGTTAAACCCTCACTAATTCCCCTATGTGTAAGTAATTATCTAGCAGAATAGGAACATTCAAAGCGTTTATACTCACTCAACGATGCACAACTTACAATTACATCACAAAAGCAACATATAGCATGCAATATTCTAATTTTCTACCATTAGTATGCGTACATATGTTAGTATACAATTAGTTTAGCCATGCAAAATGCAAATCCCACGTGTAATTCTTTTGCTAATATAATTGGTAAGTCTCCACTTCAAACAAATTAATAATATTACTATTAGTTGATTATTCAGATTAATCTAAACATGCAGAATGGGGGGGAGGGGGTATACAAACTTTTGTACAACCCGCTCCAGCACAGGCATAGAGGGTGATGGTAGTGGAGGGCAGGTGGCTATGTACATTTATTTTACATTTGGGAGATGAAAGAGATGCTGTGTTATGTATGGCTTCCCCATTACTCCTGTCCCACCGCGTAACAGTGGAAAGCAAGGGTAGATGATTTTGGGAACATCAAAGGGTCTCTGATTCTTTTGGAAAGTAGCACATCATAATCATGTACAGCACCTTTCAGGGCGGTTGCAACAATGGCTTCCTGTACAACAAAGCATGGGAAGCAGGTCTGCTGGAATGATAAACTGAGGAGCTGTTTGTCACATGGACACTATGGCAGTGACTTTCTACTCACCAGAGGAATGGTAGACAGTCTTACGAATTCCATTCACACTTGGGCATAGATTAAAGAATTGTGGAATTCATTATCAGTCAGTGAGTTAAATAGGATTTTATTTCAGTAAATATTATATCACATAAAGTCTCAATCTCTCCATCACATGCATACACAGACATACACTTCAAGCGCACATTTGTTTCACTGAACAAGCTGTGCATCTTTGGGTACAGTAGGACAGACATGCACAGCTCATTCCATAAAACAGTGCAAGGCCTAAGCAGCTCTCATCCCACACAAAATAGCCATACAAAGGATTTGATCATGTCCTGTGGCCTTTAAACTTAGAGCCTGGCCTACAGCCATGCCGCATTCAAGCCTCATCACATTAGATCATCTCCGCACAACTTTTGGGATGTGCAGTCACTCCTGGTTGCATGGTCAGGCCTACTTCCAGGCCTTGTACCATCACCCAAGCCCCTTAAACCAAGATGTGTGAAGTCTTCAGCCATGCAAAGGGGTCTCTAGACACAAGGAATGATTTGCAACTATGAACAAGTTCCAGGCCCCGTCACGGAATCAAACCAATTGTGCATGGCTTTTGGTCATGTACGGCAGCCTATTAAGGCAGGACCTGACCTCCAGCACCCCTACCACATAATCAAACTGTGCATGGACTTTGGCCATGTGCATCATACTCTAGGTGCAAAGCTTAGCCTAAAGCTAGGTAAATAGCCAATTTCCCCATTACACCAAAACCAGCTTCGACAAGTGCCCAGGTCACAGATCCACAGTTCTTGTTGTATTTTCCATAGCTAACCATAACCTTTTCAATTTCAGAGAGGGCTTCTAAATTTTATTTTTTAGCCACAACTGCATTTTAACAATGTTTTAATGAAATTTCGAGGGGAGGGTAATTTAAACATACATTATGGCATTATGAGCAGGAACATCTCTAACTTTAAAAAAGTTTATTCAGAGAATATATAAAGAAAAAGATCTGAAAGATTAACTAGGAATGGCATTAGGGTTATGACAATATAAGATGGTGGGATAAGGCTGCACTTACCAGGCACAATGCCATTCAGCGGACATCTTCTGACAGATTCTCAGTTTTTAGGTATCACCTGCAACAGTGCATGCTAGAGCATGCACTCCCGCTGTCGTGAGATATTTTGTACAACAAGGGGCTTGGAGCCCGGCCATTGCTTACCATTCATTAGTTTCATTGTTACTCTTCTTTGCTGCCTTGCTATTGGCCAGTGTTTGCTGGCTTCACTTCCTCTTCTTTTGTGTGGTGCATGGACCAAGTAGGGATTGCACAGCGTGCATGTCACAGGTTGAAGCTAATCCTGGTGGGCCGAGTTAGGCTTTGATCCTCCGAGAGTGATAAAAAGTGTATTGTCAGGATGCTTATTATTTTCGAGCTGTTTATTAATAGCGCTTGTTATTTACAGAGCTGCAGCACTCTTGAGCAGGTGCCACTTCTTTAAGAAAGGCCACCTTGGCTCACCAGGACTAGCTTCAACTTGTGACTTCTCGTTAACTGACACTCGCCCTCTCATTCTCCCCTCCCGTTCTCCACCCCCATCCCATTGGCAAAGCTAATAGCTCGCCCGTAGGTGAGACCTATTAGCTTTGCCAATGCTTGTTAAACTTAGCAGCAGCCTAATGGGTAAACCGTAATTCAAGATATTTAGGTGCAAAATAAAAATCATGTTGGAACAACAAAAACTGCGTTTGCCCTCTTGGCCATTGCAAAATTGACATCTGAGGATGGGTTATCTGTGGTTAAGCAAGTATATCCATTAATCCATGTACGTTGTTAACGTCAATCAAGCTACATATTTTAAACTTCTGGGTGCCATTGCAAGCAAACAGCACTTGTAGCAATGGTTCACCAGTGAATGTTAAATGTGCAACCTTAACAGAGTCAATTTGCAATGAAACATATATGCTGCTGACGTTCCTGGCATTGAAAAAATATTAATGAGCACAAAAACAAGATGAAGAATGAGTTTAACAATAAACTTAAAACAATACTCCCATTCTGGCAAAAGGCCATGTTAAGGCACTCCTCAATACACCCACTCCAGTAACATCAGGAGTTGATGGAGCTGGGGGAAAGGCAGCATGATTAGGTCTCCCTGAGCCAAAGCATGTGTTGTCGCTTATGAGACATTTCATTTATGTACAGAGAGCTTAGAGCCTGCACATTTCTTATCATTAGTTGACTTCCTCATCACTCTTATTTCCTTGCTGCTCTCGGTACGTATAAACATCCTATACTTATAATGGTAAGTACAAAAATATTGAAGAAAAAAAAATCAATGTCATAAAACGAGTTGTACAAAATATAGTTTTATATATAAATAAATATATATATATATATATATATATATATATATATATATATATATATATATATATATTCACTGAAAAAACCATAGGTTTCACACACGTTATAGTTAGGAATTAGCATTTAAAAAACCTTGCAAATTCACTTAAAAAACCATAGGTTTCACACATGTTATAGTTAGCTGGGCATTTCACTCGTCAAAAACCAATGAAATTCCCCCGTTATAGTTAGGTCAGATAACTATAACTCGCATTGGCCTGCTACTGGGCTATTAACCATTTCAAGTTTTTCCTTTGGGGCAGCAAATTTACAGTACGCACGGACCACAAACCCCTAACGCACATCTTTTCCTCCAGAAAATCTCTCTGTGAATCCCCTAGAATAGCCAAATGGGTCTTGGGGCTGGAGAAATTTAGCTTCAGAATTGAGTATTTGCCAGGCAAGGATAACGTTCTTGCAGACTATTTGTCAAGGTCTCCTTTAGCAGTCAACATCGAGGATGACCCCTTGGATACCCCCATTCTTGCGATCCACCTACCTTCCTTCTCAAAAGAGGAATGGAATGTCGAAATACAGAAGGATTCCAAAATGGAGGCACTCAAAAATTTAATCATAAATGGTTGGCCGGATAAATGCGGAGATGTTGAGGAAGGGTTAAAGGAATTCTGGGAAGTTAGGAATGAGCTTACCATCCATGAAGACAAAATCTACCGTAATTCCAAAATTGTGCCATCTGAGACCTTAAGAGACAGAATAATAGACCTTGCCCACGAAGGCCACTTAGGAAGAAGCCTCACCAAAAGTAAAGTGAGGAACAGCTTTTGGTTCCCCAAGATGGATTCTAGAGTTGAATTAAAGGTAAAGGACTGCTATAATTGTGCAAAGAGTGACAAAACCAAGTACTTACATAAAGTTCCACTTTCACCAGTGGAGGTACCAGTCATTCCTTGGACAAAACTGGCCATGGACATAATTGGCCCCATGGATGCCTTAGGTCCACAGAGAAGGTTCATGTTTGTTCTGGTGGACTACACCTCCCATTGGGTCAATGTCAAATTCACCCCTTCCACTACGACCAAGAACCTCGTTGCTTTTTTGAAATCTGTATTTTCATTTGAAGGAATTCCATCGATTTTAGTAACTGACGATGGGGTGCAGTTCACATCAGATGAAATGACAACCTTCTTAAAGAACCATAACATCAAACATGAGAAAACGGCCCTTTACTGCCCAAAAGCTAATGGGTTAGTAGAGAGAATGAACCGCATGATTAAGGAACATATTCAGCTGGCAATGTCTAATGGGTTCAAACGTAGACGATTCTCTGAAAGACTGTTTGTGGGCTTACCACACGGCACCCAAACTTGTAACTGGTATCTCTCCTTTTGTGATTTTAAGAGGGAGAGAACCGAGCACCAAGATGTACCCTCTCTGGCTGGAGGGGGGTAGGACTGTGTCTATGACAGGTCAGAAAGTCAGTTTAATGTACAGCAACATCAATCCCGCTACAAAGGGTGGTATGATAAGAAACATGGTGTGAAGGATTTAAACCCTATGGTTAAGGAGGCAGTGTTGATAAAGAAACCAACAAGGGCAAAAGTGGGACAAAGTAAGTTTTTCCTTCCACAGAAGGTCAAAGGTATGGGAAAAAATGTGGTGGAGTTGGAGGATGGTCAAGTTTGGAGCGGGGACAGAGTAGTTAGGTAATGTTCCTCCTTTTGTTCTGGCAATTCTGTTATGTTGGGTAAGGAGATGTGTTGTATCTTACCTTCTTCTCCCACCTTGGTACCTTCCGTCCACCCCTACCTTCCCACTTACCTTGGTATCTCCCGGAGCTCACCTTAGAATGTTGATGTCTTGCTTGCCAGAGAGCGGATGGCTTGGAATAAAGTGACAGTTGTACTTCACCGGCTCTGTGTCACTTTGATTATTACAACAGTTTTTATTAATATTTAACAACTCATAGAAGTCAGAAGTGCAACGTATTCTATCAACACACTTTCTAGAACATTCTACAACACGTGCAGGTTAAAAGTTCATCAATCTTTTTAAACGTAACCATATTTTTTTGCAACATTTTCTCGAACATTTAACGGCACGTGCAGGTTAAAAGTTCACGATTGTTTTAAGTTCGAACAGTGCCTTCCAAATGCAGGTAGCAGGTGTGGTTGAGTTGACAACTTTTACCCTATGATATGTACTCCACGTTGAAACTGCTTTTTCTTAATAAATCACAAAGATGCTTTTCCACAAAACGAATGTGCACCCTACTTTAAAAAAAGAATGCTTTTCGTCTCCCAATCACGTATCGTTTTGTATGGCAATAAAAAGTAGTTCCCCATCTTTAAACATATCTCTTATTCTACCAAGGAACTGCATAAGCTACAGACATCTTTCCATACCTTCCTGCCATACCTTCAAAATGCTAGTGTGGATCATAGGACATAGCTATATTTTCTAGTGCAAGAGGTATGCAGAACAGAGATGTATTGACTTAGACCTAGGTTTACAAAATGTGGACATTAAATGGTTCGCACAGAGAGGATTGAAGTGACATCAATTGTTGCCTTTGGTTAAAAACTGTTTAGATCTCCAACACCCTGACCTCATGATTGTGCACAGTGGCAGAAACGACCTAGGCACATTGACTGGGTTAGGTTTGGAAATGCTTATGAAGGGCACCTTTGGACAATTGATGTCACTTTTCCCTCAAACTGTCTTTGTATATTCCAATATATGCCAAAGACAGAAGTGGAAATGGTCAAAACAATTTTGTCCTCAGATTGAAAAATCTAGGAAGAAACTCAACAAAGCTGTGTCTGCATACCTCAGAGACCACAAAATGGGGTCCATCTACAACAACAACATACGTTTTGATATGGCTGAAATCTACAGAAGTGATGGAGTACACTTCACAGATCACGGAAATCGAGTTTTTATGAATAAATTGAAGCTGTGCATCCGCACTTATATGTAGCTCCAACTAATCAACACAAGGGATCTTTTTAGAGCCACCCTATAACTGACAACTTAAGCGTGCTATTTTAGGGCCAGGTAACGGCAACTCCAGGACCCTCGCCAAAATGTATTCTCCACACAACTGTGACGCAGCGGCCAGACCATCTGACTTTGCAGCACAGAACTCTCGCTTTGATCACCCCTCTACTACCCCATAGGGGTGAGTAGTTTGCACTTTACAAATACCGTATTGATTTACCTTCGCACTCCCTGTACAACACCACCTAAGCACCATATACAAGTTGGACAAGTGTGGCACAGCGCCCAGAGCACATGACTTCACAGCATAGCAAGCACAGGCTCACGGTTTCATACCCGAGTCCAGCAGAAGCTCAATTTAGCAGCATGACACTCTAGGCAATACCTCACTTAATTTCCGTACCCAGCACTTTCAGACCAGTAGGGATCAGTAGTTCACCGGCTTTACCCCGAGTCCGTCAGCAGCTCAGCTTACGCCCCCAGCGCCATCAGACCCATAGGAGTGAGTAGTTTGCACTTTACAAATACCGAATTGATTTGATACGCGCAAATTTACCTTCGCACTCCCTGTATAACACCCCCTAAGCACCATACACAAGTTACAATGTTCGAAACAAAAGTCCCTCCGAGTAGGTATAACTACATACTGACACTACTTGGACAGATGTGGCACAGCGGCCAGAGCACATGACTTCACAGCATATGACAAACTGTTTGGACTCGCGCTTTCATCCCCGAGTCCAGCAGCAGCTCAGTCTAGCACCATGAGACTGTACACAATAGCTCACATATTTTCCGTACCCCACCACTTTCAGACCAGTACCGGTCAGTAGTTTGTCCTAGTAGGTATTAACACAGGCTGACACTACTTCCACAGGTGTAGTGCAGCAGCCACGGCACATGACTTCACAGCATAAGACACACAATTTGAGCTCACGCTTTCATCCCCGACTCCCGCACCAGCTCACCTTAGCAGCATCAGACTCTAGGCAATACCTCCGTAGCCCAGCACTTTCACACCGCTAGGGGTGAATACTTCGCTTCACACCCCGTCTATAACACACCCTAAACATCCCACAGAGGTTACAGTGCTCCTACCCTCCTCTTTCCCACTTTTTTCACCCTTTTTTCCCCTTATTCGCTTCAACGGAATCACAAAATGGTGGCCAACACTTCCTAGTTGCAACCGCTCCCAGCGCTCGCAGCCAATAAGCAGCAAGCTTGTGCTCGTAACGCCTCAGCCAATCAGATTGCAGAATTCCCAAATATCGATATCTGTAAATTTCGATATTTCTCAAAAACTACTAAACGGATTTACACCAAATAAACAAAAGCGTGCTTTCTAGACCAAGACCCTTCTCCCTGCCAAATTTGGGGTAATTCCGTTCACCCGTTCGACCTGTAGCCTTGTCTAAAGTTTCCTATGGAAATTGACATGGAGAAAACACGTTTTGGGACCCTCCTTTTTTCTCAGCCCCCCTTGACGAATCACTCCAATCTTCCCACATAGGAGCTGATATGAACAAAGAATTAGTTTGGAACATTTCATGAAGATTCATCAAACGACGCCAAAGTTATAAGCAAAGCAAAAAAGGCTCTTCCTATGGAAACTTGGTCCTTACTATAACTCCCTACTGACGACCGCCAGTAGGTTATATATATATATGTATATATATATATATATATATACACATATATATATATAAAAGAATAACATTAATTATAAAAATAAATTAGATTTAATATACATTTTAACAGACATAAACTTAATTTAAAAAAGTTAAACACAATAATTAATATATATCTATATATTTACTTTAAAACAATTATTACACTAATACTTTTAATGTGTTTTATCATTTTAAAATTATATACAAATGTAACAAATAAATATATATCTATATATATAATTATAGACATGTACCAATAAAATAAAATCTTTTTTTTTATTCTATTATAAATTAAAACATTAAACTATTTAAAAATCTTTAAACTTACATTTCCCACTCCAGTCAGTGCAACAGAAGGGAAAGTGCTGGATAGCCAAGGGGTAAAAATTATTATTCCCAATCCAATAAGTGCAACAGTAGAGAAAGTGTTGGATAGCGGAGGGGTAAAAATTACTATTCCCGCTCCAATGAGTGTAACACTAGGGAAAGTGTTGGATAGCGGAAGGGTAAAAATGACTGTTCCCGCACCAATGAGTGCAACAGTAGAGAGAGTGTTGGATAGCGGAGGGGTAAAAATTACTATTCCCACTCCAGTGAGTGCAATAGTAGGGAAAGTGTTGGATAGCGGAGGGATAAAATGTACTATTCCCACTCCAGTCAGTGCAACGGTAGAGAAAGTGTTGGATAATGGAGGGGTAAATATTTCTATTCCCACTCCAGTCAGTGCATCAATAGGTAAAGTGTTAGAATTGCGGAGGGGTAAAATTTACTATTTTCACTCCAGTGAGTTCAAAATCAAAAACAAACAAAATATCATCAACAGAATGGAAATAATATTTTTAACAGTAAGAAACAAATATATAAATATGTTGAAAATTAAAATAAAAATATATTTAATATTAAAAATAAAAAACATATTATAATGGTACAAACATATCCCAAATACATACAAATATTATATTAACTAAAATAAAAACATAGTTTTGAAACAAATAAATATTTTTATTTAGAAATTATTTATTAACAAACTCATTCATTATTACATACATTTAGCCTATTTACTTCCAAGCCTATAACACCAAACTCTCAACCCACATAAAAAAAGATATTTGTATAATTAAAATAATTAATTATCAGGTAAACAAATATTATTAATTAAAAAACAAATTAAAACACATAACATTTTATTAACTTCCCACCCTTTACACCTATACTCCCCACAACCCACACCTAAAATGAAACTGTAAAACAATGAATTACACACAATGTCATTTTTTTCGATTAAATAACTAATAGAATTTAATGACTAATTATAAAGTAAGTACAATGAATTCAGTCCCCATCCTTCAGCCCCATAAAGCAAACCCAAAAAATCAAACAATGACCCTAATTAATGATCAATTAATTAATTAATAATAATTATCAACTAACTATTATGTAATTTTATAAAAAATGACTTCCCACCCTGTACCCCTAAATACTCCACAACCCACAACTAAAGTTAATTACACAATTTCCATATTTAATTGTCAATTAATTAATTAATAATAATTAACTAATTATTAATTAATCAAAAATAAATTACTTCCCACCCTTTACCCCTATAAACCCCACAACCCTCACCTAAAATTAATTACAACATTACCATAATTAATTGTCAATTAACAACTAATTATTAATTAATTACAAATAAATTACTTTCCACCCTTCACCCCTATAAAACCTACAACCTGCACCTAGAAATTCCCCCCAAAAATTAATTTAAAAACACTATTAACATGATAAAATCTCAATTAAATAAATATGAATAAATAAAAAATATTCATTAGTTTATTATAATTAAATTACTTCCCACCCTATTCCCCAATAAACCCACAACCCGCTATGGAACTAAAAAACTGAACGTTTAATTAAAATAAAATGAATGACTACCAAAAATGTAACCAACAAATCGGGGGAGGTAGAGGTTAAGGCTAGTTTTACCGTCCTTACTATATATAGTTTCCCAACATTTGAGTGTATCGAAAAAAAACTAACCTATGGGAAAACTAGGATTCAACAAAAGTTTGTTGTAATCACCTTACTAGAAAAAATACTTTTTTTCTAGAGACCCCTCACCCACCAGGGTTCCCCCTAGGTGGCATGCTTCGTTATTGGGGTTCCTCTACGGATTATGGACTATGTGAGGTGCAGTGATATGGAGTGGAAGGAAGATAAGTCTTAAAAAAACAGTGAGCTACTATTTTATTCCCGACCCTAGCAGGTATGGTTAAAATCAGGGGTTAATACCAGAGAAACCTGACCTTAATGAGTTTGGTTCCCCTAGTATTGTGTCTGTGTCAACATGTTCCGAGCTGTCCCCTGCAAGCTCTTCATCAGGACAGCACAGAGCCCAGCCCCGTGCATACCACTCCTAATAAATCCTATAATGAGGATATAGTGAAGTGCAAACCTAATGTGTATACACAAAATACATACGGTTACTTAATGAAACTCCATATTTTTATTTGGGCAATACTATTACCTCATGGTCAACAACAGGGGTAGAGAGACTTGTAGTCACACCTTCATCAATTCATGCCTCTCGGTTTGTTACCTACTTCTGTCCCTAGGACAGCACGCCTCAATCCGTAGAGGATTAAGAGGAACCCCAATGATGAAGCATGCCGCCTAGAGGAAACCCTGGTGGGTGAAGGGTCTCTAGAAAAAGTGTCTTTTTTCTAGTAAGGTGATTACAATGGACGTTCGTTGAATCCTAGTTCCCCCATAGGTTATTTTTTTTTTATATACTCGAATTTTGTGAAACTACAAAAAATGTAACACATATTACAAAACATAAACAAAACTTATACAAAAAAAGTCACATACATTTAAAATATATCTTAAAATACATAATACTAATTAAAAAATCGATATTTTAAACAACTATATTTTTGCAAACGATATTAATGCCTTCTATATTTTTATAATCGATATTTCTTACCTTAAAGTCGATATTCTTGACCACAATGTTCTTGCTGTCGATATTTCTGTGTCACAATAGTTAAAACTCGATATTAGTGTACGTCGACATTTCCAACTCGATATTTTTTTTTTTTATGTTTGAAAAGCTTTATTAGTAAACAATTACATATGTAACATACCAGCAATACAATGCAAAACAGGAATAAAACATCAGAATTGGTTGGTATCTAAAAGAGAAGAGTAAAAGCAATTTTGGGATTTTATATAAAGAGGAAGGGAGGAGGAGGGGGAGGAAGCAGAAGAAGGAGGGGTAAGGAGCAAGGAGGGAGTAACAACATTATGGTACAAAGAAATAAAACAGAGAAAGGCATATTAGATTGTATCATTGTAGAGAAGTAAATATGAATTATCAAATGTATACGTATATATATTAAGTAAACAGGGTAAGAACAAAAAGAACAGAGATAATGTTATTCAAGGAGGTTTACAATTTTCAGCAGTTCGATACGATATATTATTTAAAACAATACAATCTAAATAGGTGGTAAGGGGTAACCAAAAGAGATCTCTATTTAACATTGGTTTACAAGAGGAGGCGAAAGCAACATCAAGTCTATGAAAATGACAGAGGGTATTCCACCAATGTTGTATGGAAATTTTTGTTAGAGTTTTCCAATTAAAGGAGATGGGTTGAAAGGCTAGATCAAGCATAAGATCAAAAAGACCATGCTCATGAGAGGGAAGATCTAAAGAATCAGAGAGGCTACCAGCAAAGAGGAGGGGAATAGAATAAGGAATAGAAATTGTGAATAGTCAAGAGATGTATGACCAAACCTTTCCCCAAAAGTCTGAAACAGTAGGGCAAAGAAAGAGAAGGTGGAAAAGATCAGCATTAAAGGAGCCACAAGTCCAACAGTTAGAGTCAGCAGAGGAAGAAAAAGGAGCTAAAGATGTAGGGGAAAGATAAAGTCGGTGATAAAGGAAAAACATAGACTGAGTAAGAGAGGCAGAACGAGAAATTTTTAAGGATCTAGACCAGAGTTTATCCCAGAAGATGGTAGACCATTCACATCTCAGATACGACTCCCAAGAAAGTCCCAATTTAGATTTAGCACGATCAGGATTGGGGGCTAAAAAAATGCATATATAAGAGAGGCTTTGGGTAGAGTAAGTAGTATATTAAGAAGGGAATTTTGGTTATCAGATGAGGATTGAGAGGGGAGAGAAAAGTAAATGTCAAGAATAATTGACATAAGAGAAGTAAACTTCTGCAAAAAGGAGCGAGGACAATGAAATATGGATTGAAATTGAGGAAAGGAACAGGGTGAAACTCCAATAAAAAGATGTTTAACCCATATAATACCCTTTAATCTACACATTTTCCAAAAAATGGGCCTATTCTTGAGGAGGATGAGCGAATTATGCCAAATAGGGGAATCTAAGAAAGATTCCCGAGAAATAGTAGCAGGGTGGACCAAAGGTTTCAAGAGGGAGAAGGTGTGTCTAAATAGGGGAAGAGAAGTATGAGAAGATTTGGCAGAAAAGCACATAACTTCCTTGAAAGAGAAGGGTAATAGCAAGATTTGTTCAATGGAAAGCCAAAGGGGAGTAAAGGGGGAGGGATCTGGTATGAGCCATTTGGAGGCCTGGCGAAGGGAGAAGAACTTATGATTAAGACGAAAATCCGGGAAGTTTACCCCACCAATAGATTTTGGCTTACGAAGAAAAAATAAAACAATTCTGTCTTATTTTTATTCTTCCAAAGAAATCGAGAGAGACTTGGATCAATACGTTTGAAATAGACAGCGGGAATATGAACGGGAAGCATTGAGAGTATGTAGATTAAAATTGGGGCGATCATCATCTTAACCGAATCCAACCGACCCCACCAAGAAAGAAAAAGAGGGTTCCAAGAAGAAAGTAGTTTGTCAATACGAGATAAGATTGCAGACATATTCAATTTGATTGAAGAGGCAATAGAATTGGAGAACCACATGCCTAGATATTTGATTTTTGAACTATTCCAAGCAAACCCAGTGGAAGAGAAGGAGTGGGGACAACAGAATTTTGTAAGGGGTAGAATTTCAGTCTTGTCTGAATTAATTTTGTAACCGTAGACTAGCGAAAAGGATTCGAATTCAAGTAGTAAAGGAGGAATAGAAGTGTCAGGAGCAGAAATAAATAAAAGAATATCGTCTGCATATGCAGAAAGTTTCAACTGATGATCACCATAAGGAAAACCGGAAATTGAATCATTATTACGCATAGAAGACAAAAAGGGCTCAAGAGCTAGAACAAAAAGAAGAGGGGATAAAAGACAGCCTTGATGAACACCACGTTGGAGAGGAAAATAAGGTGAGACACGACCATTAAATAAGACCGAGGCTTCAGGAGCAGAATATAGTAAGGAAATAAGAGATATGAATTTAGAACCAAAACTATGCCATTGTAGCGATGCAAACAAAAAGGACCAATCTACTCTATCAAAAGCTTTTTCGGCGTCGACAGAGATAGCAGCCAGAGATGTAGATAAGGAGGGAACTTTATTTAAAACATTGAGAAAGAGACGAGAGTTATTGAAAGTTAGTCTTCCTTTCACAAAGCCACATTGCTCTTTACCGATAAGATGAGGCATGATGGGATCTAAACGTAAAGCTAGCAACTTAGCAAACAATTTATAGTCAACGTTGACGAGAGAGATTGGCTGATAATTTTTACAGAATTTTGGATCACGACCTTCTTTAGGAATGAGGCAAATAGTGGCCTCCTGAAAGGTGCCCTCTTTCTTACCAGCTAAAGAAAATGAGTGAAAAAGCGTTAGAAGTTTAGGGAGTAATAAATCAGAAAAATGCAAATAAAATTCAACAGAAAATCCACCTGGACCAGGCGTATTCACCTTAATGAGAGTATTCAAAGCGGTGGATAGTTCATTAAGGGAGAGATCATTATCAAGATCAAGAAGGTTAAGATGGGAAGTAGAGGAGAAGGAATTTTATCAAGGTAAGACTGGATGAGAGAAGGGGAGGGAGGAGATTCTGGCTATAGAGATTTTGATAAAAAAGTTTAAACTCGTTGAGTATCTCATGATTTTTATGCAGAAGGGAATTATTAGAAGAGTAAACAGAATCTATAAGAGTGAGCTCCTTGCGAGTTTGGAGGCAGTTTGCTAGAAGTTTCTCTGCTTTATTACGACCGCCATAATAACGGGCACTACTCCAAAGGAGCATTGATAAAGCATTGTCAGTAGTGGTTTTATTAAAAGCAATCTTTGCTCAAATCAGTTCTGGTGATATGGAATTTTTAGAAGAGGTATAGAATTCATGGTCCAGAAGCTTGATATGTGCTAAGGTAGTTGACCGCTGTTGAAGAAAGCGTTTTTTTTCTTTGAAACAAAGTCTATAATGTAACCTCTAGCTGTGGCTTTAAAGGAGTTCCAGATGACATGGGGGGAGGAGCTGGAGTTGCAGTTAATTTTAAAGAATTCATTAGCAAAAGAGCGAAAGGAGGAAGAGAAGAAAGTGTTGGTAAGAAGAGAGTTATTGAAATGCCATAAAGAGGATTTCGGATGTGGAGGGAGCAAATCAAGATCTGTTACAATTGAGGCATGATCAGAGATAACTATGGGCTCAATGGAGGAAGACAGAAGATTTTGAGACAAAGACTGAGAAAGAAAAATATAGTCTAGACGAGAAGGAGAGAAAAAAGAATAATCAAGAGTGTCAGGGTGAGAAAGTCTCCAAGAGTCAATGAGATGTGCCTGAGCGATAGTATCAAGAAATTGTTTGTGAGACTTATGTGGAATGAAACGGACTGTGGACTTGCGGTCTAGAAATGGATCTACAATTGGTTGCAATCACCACCTAATATAAATAAATCATTACGAAACTGAATACATTTCTGGGTAATCATCGGTCAAAAAGAAAAATCAGGCAGAGTGGGACCATAAACATTAAAAACAGTTAAATGAACAGAATTAATTGATATTTTGGCAAGTATCCATCTACCTTCCGCGTCATTTTCTTGTGATATAACTCTACATTTCAATTTCTTATGACAGAGGATAACAACACCATTTTTTGTATTAGTAGATGGAGAGAATAAAACTGTACCCACCCAGCCTCTTTTCAATTTAAGTGATTCCGTGTCTGTGAGATGTGTCTCCTGTAAACGAACTATGTCTGGATTATAAGAGGCAAGGTGGGAAAGGATTCTTTGTCTTTTAAATAGGATTGATAAAACCCTCTACCCCTCCCACGAGATAACTCTGAAAGTAAATACATAAAAAATGTAATAGAAACAAAATCCACAACGATGATAGGAGGATGAGAGAGGATGCCAATGAATAAAGGGGAAACAAGGATAAGGAAAGGGGAGGAAAAGGGAAAGGGAGAAGAAGGAACATGAGAAGAGATAGAGTAAAAACGTATACAATACCAAATACATGATAACAAGTAAGGAGAGAGGAGAGGAAGATGCTGAACCTAGGTAAATAGTGAGGAGGGGGAATAGGAAAGAATGAAGGGAAAAGAGAACTACAAGGAAAGACAGTACAAATCCAAAGGACGACTGAAGGAACATACCTGAGGGGAATGAAGACAACATATGGAAGATGGGGCAGTGGCGAAGAACGGAAGACGATACGCCCGAACCAGGAAACCCGGCCACACCAGAACAACATATAAGGGAATACGAACGGACCAAACAACTTTAAGGATGATAGGCGGAACCTGCATAAATATAAGAGGGAAATGAGATAAAAGTCAAAAAATTGATAAAGAGTGAAAAGAAGAAACAAGTCAAACACAAATTTAGAATTAAGAATGAGGTATGAAGATGACACATAGGAAGACAAAGAAGAGAAGGAGAGATAAGCAAAGAGAAACAGATAAAGAAAGGAGGAAGAGCGCAGATGATATAATATGAGAAGAACATAAGAGATGTAGAAGAACAGCAATATTGAAAGAAAGGAGATTAGAAACAAATGATTGAAACATATATGTTCATATAAGGAGATAAGAAGACGAACATATATAAAACATAAGAAATTCATGCATTAATAACAAGGCAACAATGAGAATCAAAAAATCTGAAATCAACAAATCAGCATTTAACAAGTCAACCCGTAGGAGGAGCAGCAGTGTCCATATTAGTTGAAGTATGAGAATGGATAAACTTCTTAAGTTCTGCAGGATCCTCAAAGGACAGAGTACGATTTTGGAAGGTAACCTTGAAGATGCAGGGGTGAAAGAGGCCATATCGAGCCCCCATTGTACGAAGAGGTGGACGAAGGTTAAGAAATTCTTTCCGTCTGCTTGCTGTGTTGTTAGAGACATCTTGAGAGAGATAAACTCTTTGACCTAGCCAAGAGATTTGACGTTTGGCTCTGGCAGCAGACAGAACAGAGAGCAAATCGGTAAATTTGAGGAAAAGAATGATAACTCCCCGGGATCTGACCGGAGATGAAGAGAGTGAAGGACGTGGACCAAGTCTGTGAGCTCTTTGGATATTGAGTGAAGTTGAAGGAGGCATTTCCAGCAGTTTCAGTAAAAAAGATGAGAAAAAAGTGACGGGATCTTCCCCTTCCAAAGTTTCCGATAAACCGTAGATGCATAGGTTGTTCCGTCTATTACGATTTTCCAAATCTTCTGTGTGCTGTTGAAGTTTTCGAACCTCTTTCTCTAGTGAGGAGAGTCTGCGGGAGTCATTTTGAACCGCTGAAAGTTGCTGTTCTATGGCAGAGACTCTATTCTCCATTGACGACTATTTATCCTCTAGAAATTGCATTTTGTTATTTGTTTCTTCCACAAATGGGCGTAAAGCGCTAATTTCTTCCAGCAACAGTGCCATGGAGATAGCAGGTGATGGCTGGACAGAAGATGGAGGGTCTTGCTTCAGACGTTTAGGAGTAGACGTAGGCGGAGAAGTTTTATTTGGTGTAGAATGCATCAATTGAGCACGAGCAGAAGGTACACTAGCCATATCTGCAAAGGAAGAGGGAATAGTCACTGGAGAAGGCAAGGAAGGTGCAGGTAGCGTCGAGGAAGAAGCTTTGGGGACAAAGACAAATTGTGGTTTGCGTAGCCTGCCCATAAACAAGTGACAATCTAGTACCATAAAATTGCTGGGACGACTGAAAATGTCACAGAAGAAGCGACTATTTCGATGTACACTTGGGTAATGAACCACTCCAGAATGAAACACTACTCCAGAATAAAACAGGCGCATTACATTTACAAAAGCTGTGCAGACAGTAGAAAGCAGGCGATAAGACAGAGGCTCATACTTGAAGCTAGCGGCATTCAATCAGAAGGACTGTAATGAAGAACATTCCAGAAGGAGATATGTGACATCTAGAAAAAGGAACATTCCATACCTAAAGCCACTTTGTAGAAATACATTCTGTTCCAACATAAGTGCGCAGTGGTATATGTCCCATAGCAATGCCAACTAACAATACAAGCTAGTGCTCTGGAATAGATATGCTGAGAAAGCTTGCTGTGAAGAATGAGCACTTGAAAGTGAAGAAAAGCAAGCTATATTTCCGGGAACTCATAGGAGAGAAACATGCCTTCAGTAATAAATAGACCTGTACCTTAATAAAAGATATAGAGTCCGTCTTAGCTGTTTAATCTCTGTGGAGAGACCCAGATGCGACGTTGCGGCATAGAAAATGGCGGCCGCATTACTGAGGAGAGCTTTCTGGTGACGGAATCAACATTAAGCGTGGCATGCATCAGATCACAAAAACCATCACTGCAGTCACTGCATCTTCCGATTGCAGGAGTAGTGAAAACCGCATGAGAAAAGTGTGAGATAATGCACTTACGGTCCGTAAAAAGCTCCGGGGCATCGGAGATCGAGACTCAGGCGGCCATCTTAGTCTGGCGCCGAGACCACGCGTCTCCAACTCGATATTTTGACTGAATACCTTGCTCTCAGTGCATGCCAGCTTCATTTCCTCTTCATGTGCTTGTCCCTCTCCTGAAGCAAGTCTTAAGTACTACTTCCTCACCCAGTGGGTTTCCACTGCTCATGCTTTTGGAGATACTTTTTAGCGCTCGCCTGACCCAGCGCATGCGCTGGTCTGGCGAGACTTATTGAGAGGGCTCCAAAAAGTGCTACCAGGCCAGCCTAGAGCTACAGTGCATGTGCGCGGGCACGCGCGCCGCGCTTGACCGCAATTACTTTCACTTTTGCGGCCGCACGGCCGCTTTGATGTTTGATCGCGATCATAGCCAATAGGTCTCGCTTTTGGGACCTTATAAGTTTTTAGTTATGCAACTATTGCATGGCTAAACACTTATAAGGTCCCAAAGGCGAGACCTATTGGCTATGGCAATGCTTGTTTCTTTTATTTGCTGCACAGTGCGTGTGTTTGCAGGCCATCACTACCCTTTCTGCTCAATGTTGTTGCTTGCCTCCTCCCAGCCTGTTGCTTGCCCCTCCCACCTATGTTGTTGCTTGTCCCATCTGACTCATCCCCTTCATCGCTGTTGTTGCTTTCCCACCCCAACCCGCTTTGTTGCTTGTCCTGCCCTTCCTGACCCCGCATTCTTGTTGTTTGCCGTGTTACCACGTTGTTGTTGCTTGCCTCCTCCTCTCTCCCACTTTGTTGTTTCCTGCTTCTGTCCAGCCAGAAAAAAAGCGCAATGACAGTGGTGGCGATGTCATATCGCTTTTTTTCTGTTACTCAATCTGCACAACAGCTGTTCTGCTGTACATCATGGCTAAAAGCCATTGACAAACCCAATAGCTCTCGCATAGGTGAGACCTATTGGTTTGCTGATGCTTGATTTCCCACTTGGTTGGGTGTTGACAATGCTCGTCGACTACTCCTTTAGATACTACAGCAAACAGAGAGAACACATATCCATGTTCAAGCTTCTCATTCATGCCGTGTGGCCTACTCAGGCTTGTAGTGCTGCCGGTGTTGCTGAGCAATAGGGTAGCTACTACGTTACAGTCCCCAGTGACAAGCACTTTTCATAAAGAGTGCTAGGAGGCGAACCAAGCAAGAGATATTGATAATTTCCAACTGATGTTCTCCAGGAGAGCTGTGGAGCACCCGAGACTTTAATGCCTCCATCTTTCTCTCATGCTCTCTCTCTCTCTCTCTCTCTCTCCAGCTACAACAGGCTGGCATCATGTCCGTGTTGACTCCTCTGTGCTTGTAAGATTGTAAACTTTTCAGTATGCCTTAATTGTGACATCAGTTCCGTTCTCTCCACCATGGGCTCTAAAGCACCCCTCGCTTAGCATGGGCACAGCATGATAAGTCTATGAAAAACAACATGAAAGTAACATATTTCTAATGTATGTACTCAATTTACCTTGGAAAGATGGAAGCTCAAGTCTGCCTGACTGAGATTCAAAACCTTCACCTGCAGAATCCTGCGCTTAGAAGCAGCATGCATTCACCTCAGTGAGCTATGCAGATAGCTAACAGATGAGATCATAAAATATCATGACATAACGACAGATAGAACATAACATGGCACAATAAAACATAATTAACACAACATAGTATTTCTTTAAAACCGGTTCCTTGATAATGCGACCCAGAATTTGAGAGCAAAACTGCTATTTGGCATGGATTCTGCGGAAATAACGCAGGCAAATTGAAGGTTTTTATTGGTAATTACTGAAAAATAGTTTTAACATATATTTAATATATTTTAGATTTTGTACTACGCTTTGCTATCTTTGAAAGATTTTGGTCTAAAAAAACTAATTACGACTGATGACAGGCTGATAACTCCATCACAGACTCACTGTCAGTGTCTGGCTGGCTACCTTTCATATAAAGCAGCACTCAAGGTACAACAAAGAAACTCTATACACACTAAATCCTGACTCTGGTCTTGTGTTGGGTGAGGGGCGCCACTGTTCCTTTAAATGAGAACTGAGCTCATATCAGGTTCCCACAAGGATATCAGTCCTGGGGCAGGTAAAGCAACTACAAAACGTGATTATCTGCTAATAAATAAACTCCCAGAATTCCATGTTTTTGTAGCAGTGATTACAAGTTTAGCGTTCGTCTTGTATTATATTCTCACCCAAAGAAATGCTGTTTTATCTGCACTCTACAGCAATTTAAAATGAAGTAATGTGCATGTAAACTTTTTTTCACATCGCTTCCCTATTTTACAGTGTCGAATCCTCTCTTGCCGCATCTCTCACGGCATCACACTCTCACTTCATTTTGAAAACATAGCTCCCTTACTCACAGCACCAGCGCCAGGATCTACCAATGGCAGAAGGCAGGCAAGCCAAAAACACCAGGTTACATTCACTGCCACACACTCTAGGAAAGCAGGAAGCAAAGACAGTTTGGGGCATATCATCAAGGCGGCGCTATAAAATTATCGCCGCTTTTGCGTCCGTTTTCGGCCGAAAAGCAGTGATAATTTTATCGCTTTATCATCAAGGTCACGCTATCGCGTGAATCCTTGCCTTAGCGCCCTTTCCCTTAGCGCCCAGCTTTGCATCTCTAAGGAGATGCAAAGTAAATGTCGCTAACCCGACATTTCTCCTATTATCTAGCCTCACGCTAACCTGCAGAGCGATAAGAAAAGTAGCGCTAACCGCGGTTATCGCTACTTTCCTTACGCCTGCTTTTCATCTGACTTAGCCATGATATCCAATGGAAGGTGGATATCATGGCTGAGTCTGCCCTGCCCTCTCAACAAGCTATCGCCAAATGTTGTGCGATTATCGCTGGATTTTCAGCGATAATCGCACATTTGGCAGCTGGCGCCTGGGATTTTATCGCTGTTGACATAAGCGTTGCTGATAGCACGCTATCTCAGCGATAAAATTCAGCGTTAGCCGGCGATAATTATCCTCGCACTAAGCGCGCTGAGCGATAATTATCGCCGGCCCTTGCTGATATGCCTCTTTGTTCATGATCAAGCGCCTTGAAACTAATGACACAGTAAGTAACAGCAATAGAGTTCAAGTTAGGAAACCTATTCCTGTGAAATCCTGCACGTCTAATGACTTGTCTTTGTCGACAAAACGGATACAATCTCACAGTCCATACAGACTCGTGGGGGCATATTATCAAGGACGGCGTTAAAATTATCGCCGGTTTAATATGCCCCGTAGTTTCATAGGAAAAAAAGGGATTCATGTTCCTGCGTCAGAGGAATGAAGATGTAAAACCCACTAAGCAAATATGGGGGACAAAGCTGCATTTAGTAAATACAAACAGGTCAAATCAGTGGTGCTTGCCCTGTGGTGTAGGGAGGGTGCTATGGGCCTTAGGACAAGCAAGTAACACAGCTTCATGCTCCCCTGCCGGGTAGTAAAAGAGACACAATTGTTACTCATTGGGCAATCGAACCCTAGGGGCAGGTACTACTGCACCTGCTGCACCATTGGTCGCTGCCCCTTTGAGTTTGCATGGCGTCAGTAATCGACATCAGTGTGAAAAGTAAATGTAAACAAACATATTTATAAATGTAACTTTGAAATGACTTAAAGCTTCTCTAAAGATGCATTAAAGTGACAATTTAAGGTATGACATGAAGGAATATACACTTAATGTGTTTTATGAAACCTCATTATGTAAAATCAACTGTCAAACAGCTCCTTGCAACACGCAGTTGCGTTCATATAATAACCTAAATATTTAACTTGCTTCCCTTAAAAGTTTGTGTGATGGCTTTCATATTTTCAATAAAATATGTTACATGCTAATAATTTGGCTAATTTATTCAAGCAAGCCAAAGTTCAACTCTGATAAGAGTGAACAATGCACAAGCGCCCAGCGCCAGGCTCTCATTCAGAGAGAGCCTTCTAATATTCTTTGAGAAAGGAAATAGCCGGAGGAAGCATTTCCGTGCATTTAACATGACCATAAAGTCCTGCAGATTGTACAACAATGGCCACTTTAATACAAAGCCCTTTCATAGAGGGCTAAGTGCTGAAATGGTGGTACAGTTTCGAAGATAACCCGTGTTTACTTTGTTTCGGAGGATACCCCTCCCTTACTTGTCATCGGGAGGGGGCTTCATTTGGATGGAGGAGCCTCCGATTGTACTCTCAAACACCTTGGAAAAGTGGTCCCCAAACATTTTAGAACCACGACCCACTTTTTAGAGCAACAAACCTTTGCGACCAAGCTCTTTAGTGGACTTGGGGAGTTTCTTTTTTTGAAGTAGCTAAAGCATTGTGTGGTACAGACAGAAATGAGTCCCTTCCTGCACATAAACAATCATTAAATAATGATTTGCTACTTCTATGTGTAATGCAGAATGCAGTACACATAAAAGTAACAAATCGATATTATGAATTGTTTATGTGCAGGAAGGGACACATTCCTGCACATTATGTGAGCATGACCATCAATGAGAACAGTGTACCAATCAGTGTCAAATCATCCATAGAGCCACAATCCACTGACAAATCCCGGTTCATGTGCAGGGAGATGTCCCCAATATCTACCATGGAGTACACATTAGTGACTTCCTGAGTAGCAGTCTACATAGTATTCATGGAGATTTACAGTCTAAATAGAGGAACAGTGTTGGTGAACTATCAAGAGACAGTTTAATGGAAAAGGATGTTCTGGAGGTCAATGGTAAAGAAACCCTTAAAACAGAGACTGGGTGATGATCAGTAACTGGGTTTTGACAGGTTTGTGTAGTTGTTTGACGATTTGGGGCAGGAGAGCATTGTCAATGTAAGATGTGGTAAAAATGTTTACCAGACTTAAACTCCATGCTCATCATTCTTGTCAAACTCCCAGTTTGTGAGGAACTGGGTTTTTGTTGCAATACCTCGCTCCAACTTGTTGCCTGGTTTTTGTTGCAACTTTGACTGAAGTGTACTGGGTCCCTGCTAACCAGATTCCCAGTGTCAGTGATATTTCCCTAAACATGTATGACAATTGGCACCATTTCAGCAACCCCTATAAGTCCCTAGTGCGTTTGGACTGAAGAGGGTCCATTAAGGCGGCACCACAAATTGTTACACCTTAGAGATCCCTCTCCAAGGCTATGCAAACTACCATTGCAGGCTGCATGCCTTGGTGCAGAGAAAACTAAAGAGTCAACATGGCAAAATGGCAACATGGCACACATTCCACGACGGGGAAGAGGGGCGAACACAGATAGGACTACGGCGAGAGACGTACCTAGATGTAAGTGTGACTATAGCGGTCTCTACTTCACCCTCCTTCCATGGGGTGTGTGGTAACCACCAACAGGGTTTCAAGAAACTCTCCCAGGTAGAGTGTGACACAGGTCCACCTACCCAGTGGTAATTTCATACCAACTGTTTGGTAAGATAGGAGCCCACATTTCTATTTTCATCCTGATGAATGCAGCGGACCTTTTGGACCATAAGGGCAGAAACATGTCGACGACTTTTATCGCTATGGTGATGGGGCACTAATTCCCCTTCTTCACCATTTTCATTTTAATATCAAGTAGTCACCATCTGAATAAATGTATTTTTGGTGATTACACAGATTTTTAACAATCACTCACTGTCGCGGGTCCCCACTTAGATTTAGAAGTGCCTCCCTGTCTCCAGGTGTAGGCCCGCTCTCTATCAAACCTAGTTTTTAGAGTGCAAGGACTGACGATGATGAAGCATGACACCTGGTGGAGTGTGAGGACAGTCCTTCACTTTTTGTGTGATGCCAGGTACTGTACTAAAAACCTTTTAGTTTCGTTTTTTTCATTCAGGGTACGTATAGGTAAGTCACCCCTACTGCAGCCCTTACAGCCCTAAGGCAGAGTGTAATATATCCCATGTGTGAATATATCGACATGAACAGGTATGACCCTATAATATCAAGTCCATTTTTGGATACCGTAAGCGCACAGGGAAGCCATAGTAATTGGGCTGGATACTTGTCATTACGAGTTTCCTAGCTCCATGGTGCCTTCACTGTACTCTAAGATGTTTGGTACCAAATATCTTGTTTTGATAAATTCTTACTTATGCCAGTGTTGGATTTATTAATAAATGCACACAGGAGAGTTAGAGGGTCCCCTGAAAACCTACCAAGCACTGGTGAGTGTGGTCCCTGACTAGTTGCAGCCAGCCTGCCACCACCAGACACGTTTCTGACCTCATGGGGTGACGGCCCGCGCTCTCAGAGGCCACGAACAAAGCCTGCTCTGGGCGAAGGTGATTCACACCTCCCCGGGACAGTATGGCCTTCCAAGACGGGAAGCTTCATAGGTGATGCTGTGACCCAGGCAGCTCCAGCTAGTGGAGGATACCATCCCCCCTTTCCTACTCCACATTTGGCGGGAGGACAGGTGGGAAGATTAGGCAAATTAGGAGGTGGGTTCCCATTCAGCCAGCACCACCCTTAAGGTGGGGCAGGTGATGTGACCCCACTTTTCATTTCCCTCCATCTTGGTTTGAGGGGCAATTAGCCAATTAGGGTCAGGGTAGTGCCCCTTCCCACAGGAAGTGGTCACTTAAAGGTTGTAGACACCCTAAAGGCAGGCAGCCCATTGGCTCATACCTGTCTCCCCCTTTAGCAACCCTAAATTTAGTATGTAGGTGGAATCCGTGGACCTTGCACTCAGATTCGATGGACACAAAAAAGAAAAGGACAAAGAAGAGCTGCTGACCCAAGGACTGAAGCCCTGCTGCAGAAAATTGGCACCAAACCCTGCCTGCTGCCTTAAGGACTCAATAATTGTGGTGTGCTGGCTCATCCTGCAACTGTGAGGCCTCCAAGAACCCCGGAGCTCTTCCAGCCTTCTGCAAATTGCCCAAGAAATCCTGTGGAGTGGACGTATCTCTCCCCTGCTACCCGCAGGCACTGAACTGCAGAATCTGGTTTTACTGACTTGCTGCTCCCCGGTGACTTTGAAGCAGCACTCAAACCAAAAGTAGTACACCAGCTCCAGAGGGTCCGATCTGTCTCCTCGTCAAGAGTGGAGACACCAGGACATACTGGAGCCGTGCCGCACCAATACCCAGGGTAGAGGACCCTCTGCAATTCACCGAGATGAAGAGTCTAATCTGGACTCCAATTTCTAGGATGCAAGCACCCATGTGGGATGCTGAGAGTCCTGAGATCCACTTTGTGAGTGGCCCAGCTCTCCTGAAATTGCCTCTACAAGCTGCCTGCTCCTGACCGCGAGGACATCTTTACACATGCCACCCGGCTGACCTATCTGCTCTGCACCCAGCCCATCTGGCCTGGGTACCGATGAACCAGCTGTGCTCCCATGGCCCTGAGGCCCTTGTGACCTGCCCTCTCAAATGGGGCCTCTCTGACTTACCTTTCAGTACCCTTGTGCCGTGTGTTTTCACATGCCCCCCCCCCCCTTCTTCGTAGAGCACCAGCTGCTAACAACCTCAGCACCCTGCTCTCGCCTGAATCCGGTACTCTCCCGAGAATCTGCTGGTGGAACATTGGGCCAGGCCTTGCTACCTACTTAAATCTTGAAGATGAACCTTGAAATCCAACTGTGTGATCTTATATGCATTTTACTCTTTTCTCCGATTGACTTCAATGATGCATAATTGCGCACAAAAGTAATTCATTTGCGAACTTTGAAAACTCATATCCTAAAAAGTACTCACTGTAGAACAAAGTTCTTGGTCTTAAAAATGACATAAAAATTTGTGTTGTTTTTATAAATTGGTTTCTGTATGTCTCATTTATTGCCTCTGTGAGTATAACAAATGCTTAGCACTACCCTCTTATAAGCCTAACTGTTCACCCACACTACCACAAATAGAGCAAGAGTATTATCTGCTGTTGCCTCTGTAGACCAATCTGGGTCTCACTGAACTCTGTGCACTGTGTACTTCATTTTAGTGCACCATATAGAAAGCCAGCATCCTACACAGTTAAACTAAGACAGTCTTAACCCAGATTACATTTAGCTATAGTGCAGACATAGGGATCTGGAGACACAAACTGGGAGTGGTTGACAGGCAGTGAATCCAGATGTTCTGCTAGCTGAGATTAGTATTTGAAATCACATGTTTACGGTCAGTTGAAGTAACCCTTAAAAGGAAGCGTAAGTTGAACAGAAGGTCGTTTTGGAGAGGAACACGCCCTCAAAAGATATTCTGCTTGAGAGTAAGAGTCAGTGTAGTTCTCAGCTTTAAGGTGTGCTGTCCTGTGCTTATTTGAACTGACAAACCTAATCTAGTAGGTTCAACACAAAGTTTCTGTACTGTGCACAGTTTAATGAGAATTCCTGACGATGGAGTTCTTTTGATGTATTGTGATGTGCAGTTTAATACCAAGCTTTGGCAAATCCGGTGGGTCTCACTTTAATAATGTAAGTGCTGAGCTGTTGGCTTTGCTAATATTTGTTTGTAAAGTATTGGTAAGCAAAAAGTGAGCTGTAAACCCATTGGGAGTTCACAATAGATCTTTCACAATTAAATAGCATATGGCGAGCCCTAAAAACTGTGAAACAGCACGTCATTGAAGTGATTTGCTTCAAGTAACATGCTACTCTGAACCCAAGATTATAGTTAAATAGTTAGTAGATTAGTAACATGTGCTTTCTATTTTCTTTGTGAATTACGTGAGGTAAGTTTCCCAAAGTAAGGGACCTAAAACGCTAGTAAATTACTCCAGCTCAGGGCTGAAGTAAGGGCCTCATTATGATGGCGGATGGACCCGGCGGTGGCGGTCCTTCCGCCATCATACAGAAAATTCCCACCGCCAAAATAGGATGGCGGTGGGAATCACAATGGTTCCGCAGGTGGACGGAAAGTCCGTCTGCCATGGTTCCGCAAGGCGGTCCTTTTTTTCGGCCGCCTTGCGGAACCCGGAAGCAGGGCAACATTGCAGCGGTGCCGTGTAGGCACAGCCGTAGGGATTACGGTATCCCTTTCTGCCTGTCTTTTTGCAGCGGATATCCCAAAAAGACAGGCGGAGGCTGGCTTTGGGGGCCTGTTGCAGGCTCCCTCTTTGGGGGGTGCACTGGGGGGGGTACCCATGGAACCCCCTGCAGTTTCAAGCACCAAGTGGCAGACACCGCGTGGAGCCTGCCACATGGTGCAGGGAAATGCGGTGCATGCACCTATATCATTGTGGATGGTGCTGCAGCCAGCAGCACCGCCTGCAATGATAAAGGCCCAGGATGTGCCCACCAGTATGGCGGGCGCATCCTAATAGCAGTGGTGAGACCGCCGTATGTCTGGCGGGCGGTCCCAAACACCGCTATGGTGGCGGGCGGACCACGTCCGCCAGCCATCATAATGAGCACCTAAGTCCAGAACCACGCACGGGCATCCGCTGGCACTGCAGCATCCCCCAAAGAAATCAATGAAGGTAGAGACCCAAAACTGAACCCAATAGGAAATATTGTTAAATGCACTACTTTTATATACATTTTAATTGTTCAACTATATTTCTTGATGTTGTTAACTATTTTAAATAATTTAACATGATTTCCTATGAGTGTACACCTAAGATACGGCCTCCATTACCTTCCACAGGAGGGCACCTTAGCACTAGCAGCCAGCCATGTATGGTGCTGAACCCACTACTGTTTTTTCAGTAGTAACTTACACTCTTAAGTTTTGTTCGAACCCCTTTTTCGGGGGAAGGGGTGGAGATGTGTAAGTTTACACTGTTGAATAACGTTACACTCAGATTTTGTGAATAGCCAAACATATTAACATTACTCAAAAATGTAGGAGTACAGTTGCATGTCAACTTACTAACAAGTGTGAGTTTCCACAGTGAATAGCCCCTGAAGAGTAGTACTATATGCACTTCATCCTGTGAACAATTGTTATTCGCCCTGTCAGTGCTGTTTGTTGTTAGGAATGAACTGTAAACTACTGTGGCGATCATTTGGAGTTGGACAGTAATAGGGAAATTGCCAAAAACTTGCAGATACCCAGTACTCCCAGCTCCAACTTTCAGTTTCCTTGTCTCATTTAAAGGCAAGTAAAATAAGCCAGCAGGCTAGCTCCATTTATGCACCCAGGATCTGGAACAACATTCCTGTAGCCAGCAAACTGCTCAACACTGCTGCAATTTAGGAAAGAGCTGAAGACACACCTCTTTAAAGAACACTATGTCATGACAAGGTAGGGGCAAGCGTACCACGCCTTCCATTCATGAGGTTTCATATCTGAGGGCCTTGAGCGGCATGGTGTCTTCATTTTGAAGCCCTGGATTGTTCCCATTCAGGCTGCCCTGCCCCCAGGGTAGGATACTTCTTAATTGTTTCATACCTGGGCAGGTCGAGTCAGGCATGGAGGGCCATGGTTGGGAAAGCAGCACAATCCAGTCCCCCATGACCATGATGGGTAAGTGTAGATTCCATTCCAGAAGTACTTTCTTTCATGTTGAGCTTCCTTTCAGACCTGAACTTGGCTGCCATGGACCTTATGTTTCTGCTAGGGGATCACTCCACCAAGCTCGCCCTTACAGTGCCCATGGAAGAGACCCCAACCACATGCTCACTGGCTCTCTGTTGTCTGTCAGGTTTACCTCATGCCTATTCTCATCCAAGCACCTGGTGGCCGCTTGGAAATGGTGTTAGACCTGGTATCCTTGGTGTGGTTTCCCCTGACCTTTTGCCTCTAGCTCCTGTATTTTTTGCTGTGTGCTGGACTATGTTTTTGCTGGGTAAGGTGCTCTGTGCACTTTTCCACTGCTGATCAGTGAAAAAAGTGCTCTATGTGTAAATTGTGATTATGCTGGGTTATCCCTGATTGGCATATTTGATTTACTGGTAAGTCCCTGCTAAAGTGCACTAAGTGTCCCGGGCCTGTGAATCAAATGCTACAAGTGGGCTTGTAGCACTTGTTGTGCCACCCACATGAGTAGCCCTGTAAGTGTGTCTCAGACCTGCCAGTCTGCAATTTTAAACTACCATGTTGGCCTGGCAAGTGCACCCACTTACCAGGCCCTAACCATCCCATTTCTTACTTGGAAGGCACCCCTCAGGTAGGCCCAAAGTAGCCCTTTGGGAAGAGTGCAGTGTATGTGAAAGGTAGGACATGTACTGGTGTGTGTTACATGTCGTGATAGTGAAATACTGTGTATTTCATTTTTCACTATTGAAAGACTGTCTGTCCCATAGATTAACATACGAGCTGCCTTGTAATATCTTACAAGTGTAATTTTCTATTGGGACAAGATAGAGGAATGGAGTTCAGGCTCTCTGAACTTAGAATTTATTAACATGCCTTTTAGTAAAGGTGCTTTTTAGGTCTCGCGCCTAGCGTTGCAGTGCACAGCCCTGCTTGCGCAGTACGAGACCTCTTGTAAGGGGGTTTTGAAAGCTGACCACACGCTCGTGCGTATGATCAGGCTTTCGCCGGCAGGCATTGGCTTTCACGTGTTTTTTTTTTTTTAAAGGCCTGCGATTGGGCAAAGGCGGGCGCATGTCCAGCCTTTGCAACGCCCATTCCCATCCGTGTCTAGCAAGCGCAGCAGCGCACGTTTGCCTCGCTGCCGCGCTCCCTCCCCCTCTCCTCTGTGGTGCGCGCGCACCACTAGTGTCCATTCCCGGCCCTGCTCCTCTGTGGTGCGCGCGCACCACTGGTTTTAAAACAGTTGATGTATGTTCTGTAGAACACCTCTTCCCGAAGAGTCTTGAGGCTGGGAGACTGATATAACGAAATGAGCAACTCATCCGAGTGTCACCCATATAATAATTGTGTGTATAAAGCTTGCGTACTCCATCGTTCGCTAGCGCTGTGAATGACTCCAACTCACTCCAGTGGCGCTCGACTGACCCCACTCACAGCAAATACAGAATCAATTCTGTACAGATCTGCTCTGGTCTAAATGGCTGCAGTAGATTCCGCAAACCAGAGGGCTCTCTTTCAGCACCGGATTACTATAAGGACCATGATGAACCCCGTATTGGTATCGCATTTTGACCCTCTGAACCCCTCTTTCGTGACTAAGATGCCTCACGGGAACCTTAGAGTCAAAATAATACTTTCACATGGTACGCGAAGTGGGTGCCGCGCCCCACCCTCCCTGCACCCCCATACCCCGCACCTCACACATACAGGCATTCAATTCAGCCCATGCCTCACTGCCCCTCCATCGAAGACAGGAATGCGACGGCCTGAACCATTTAGCAGGGCTGCGGTGCCACGGTTTGTTTATTTTTCCTCTTTTCCAAGGCACCGCACGTCCCGCTCTAGCTTCAAGGAGCAGCGGCCGCTTCTTGGACCCAAAGGCGCTAAATGGTTAGTGTTGCACTGAATAGCAGGACCCCCATGTACTAAGGGTACAGGAGAAAAGCGGGGCACACTCACTGCCGGTGTTCATGTGGGTTGCCAGTCTCAGACAGGCACAAGGAGAGAGTTGCAAAATGCCAAACGAGGCTGCCACAGGCAGCTTTATATCGCCCCCGAAAGCTCGCGAGAAAAACGTCCCATTGTTTCCGAACATTTATTGCAATGGTGGCTGGCTGGAATCTCGCCTTCAGTACTAGACCACAAATCGTCTGATCTTGGGCACACCGCTGTATTTTGCCTTACCTAAAATTGCAGTGTATGCACTGGAAATGCACCGGGCCCCTGGTAAGTGGCAGGGAGTACGACTGCCATCGACGCCTCTCGGAGGGTTTATTGTACCGAGAGTAGAGCTAAGAACACCACAGCCTCGTCGCTGAAGGCGGGAGGGGCAGCATTAGAGTCCCCTCCCCTCCTCACTGGCACCGCTCCTGATGTTCAGCCACTTGTGCCCGGCCACGGCAAGCCTCACTCGCTGTACCACACACTGCAGGCACCACCAGCCATCACCCGCGTGTGCCCCCATGTGAATTCTCACCCGCTGTTCCTCAAAACTACCCTGGCATTGCTCCTGGCACATCTGCTGATGGCCACGCTCAACACGCATGTGCCACTCGCTGCCCTTCATACAACATGCCACTCTGGGGTTATTCTGCACACCTGCTGATGCTCAGGGCACACGTGCCCCTCTGAAACCCCGTGCGAAGCCCCCCTCTCCATGCCAGCCAGTCCCATCCTCTTTTCCCCCACCGAAGGGGTGGGTGGGGTCTCTAGCCGAAAATACGTGTTTCCAATCCCTGTTGGACGTCCTATCGGGCAGATTATTACAAATAAACAATCTGTACACCCTACAAGCTTATTTCTCGCCCCTTCCCTAATAATACAATACAGACAGGCCTCCGTCCAGCTCTGTCTTAAGTCTCATGTGTTTCAGCGCACCAACCCCTATTCCAATGCCCCCTCAGAGTGGGAAATTGTGGATCCCAACAATAACCGCAAAGACCTACACATTTAGAACATCTGTGCAGTGACTTGGGGGAGGACTCGCATAGCACAACGCCGTGAACCCAATGACTTCTAGGTGCTTTTAAACCCAACGGACAACACCTTGTCATAGAGTTTCATGCAGCAGGCCCCAACATGCTTACAACCCCTTCCAATTTCTACATCGTTCAATGGAACTTTGACGGGGTTAGTTGCTGAGGGTCACAGCATTTTGGTTAGGAGGGGATGCCGGGATTAGAACATATATATTTGCAACAAACTCATTTACAAGAAACAGGGGCTGCTCTGTGTTGCAGGATCCCTCTTTTTACCCCGCCAAACTGGACTTCGATGAGAAGACGTATATAGTTTAAAAGGAAGACAGCGCCTATATCTCATCTGGGCATGAACAAGGCCTGGTTGATATCAGAGCATAGTCGGCGCATGAATGAACGAGCGAAGGCAACAGATAATAATTGGAAACAATGAATCGTGAACTCGCAGCGGGTGGATAAATGATGCTTGCAGGTAGGTGGAGAGAATCAGCGCGGCAGGATTTTGGCTCAGTCCTCGCTGATAAGAGCAGGGATAGCACCTGGACGGATGATGCGGGTGTTACATAAGCCTCGGGGCGCTCCCTGCTCCCGGAAACACTGGGCCTCGTGTCCCCCCTCCCAGAGCTGGTCCCGTCAGCTCCCTCACTGGCTCTGAATCACAACTTGGCTGGGCAGGAACACACACCCATTACCTGTGCACTAGCACCTCACGGGCACAAGCATGCACCCGGGTGCGTGTGTGTGGGGGGATGGCTGAGAGGACCGCTGCCCTCGTGTCACAGACTGGCAGGGAGGTGCGGGGTGGGCAGAAACACACACCCATTACCTGTGACCCAGCATCTCCCAGCACACGCATGCACCCGGGTGTGAGTGTTGGGGGGGCTGAGAGGACCGCTGCCCTCGTGACACAGACTGGCAGGAAGGTGCGGGGTGGGCAGAAACACACACCCATTACCTGTGAACCAGCATCTCACGGCACACGCATGCACCAAGGTGTGTGTGTGTGGGGGGGGCAGAGAGGACCGCTGCCCTCATGTCACAGACTGGCAGGGAGGTGCGGGGGCAGAAACACACACCCATTACCTGTGAGCCAGCATCTCACGGCACACGCACGCACCCAGTTGTGTGTGTTGGGGGGGCTGAGAGGACCGCTGCCCTCGTGTCACAGACTGGCAGGGAGGTGCGGGGTGGGCAGAAACACACACCCATTACCTGTGAACCAGCATCTCAGGGCACACGCACGCACCCGGGCTGTGTGTTGGGGGCTGAGAGAACCGCTGTCCTCGTGACACAGACTGGCAGGAAGGTGCGGGGTGGGCAGAAACACACACCCATTACCTGTGCATCAGCATCTCACGGTACACGCACACACACAGGGTGTGTGTGGGGTGGGGCTGAGAGGGCCGCTGCCCTCGTGTCAAAGACTGGCTGGAGCTGCAGGACCCAGGTGAGGGCAGGGAGGTGCGTCCTCTTCATTCCCGGCTCTACTTCATTCCCTCTCCCCCTCACTTGATTTCCAACACACCTCCCTCTCCACCCCTTCTCCCGCACCTCCCCCTCCCTCGGGGCAGGCTTTAGTACTGGTGGCGCCCTGTGCAACAATGTTTGCTGGCGTGCCCATGACCACCTTGCCACGAAATGTTATATAAGACAGAGGCCTACAAGGTGTTGGAGTCCCATGTCATCCATACTGGTAGGCAGCATAGTTTAAGAGTCTGTGGACTGGAAAAGCACAAATTCAGAATGCAAAATGTAACACCATTGTTAGAGGTTTTCTTTAATAATAAGAATTGATTTCTAACAAAATTAATTCTTTTTGCAATATTAGGATAAGAAAAGACAGCAAAATACATGTAACTGTGATATATTCCTTGCAGTTTGCATGCAGTTATTTGAGGACAGTTAAGCGCTCACTGCTCTATATTAGGATTTTAACTCTTAAACTGCAAGAAACAAAAGGATTTTTCTGACAAAAGCGATAACCCATTGACCTATTTATTGTGTATGCACTTTGTGATCTGAATGGGACACGTTCTTCGCAGCAGGCAATTTCACCTTCTGCATTATTATGAGTCGAAACTTCCACTACCAGACAAAGATCCGATCTCTCTCTCTATGAAGAACCTTAATTGCTGGGACAAGAAACGTGGCATCTGGTGCTTTTAAAACAACAAACAGTGTGCCCCCATCTCAAGGCAGAGCCCGGTGCAGTGGCTCCGATCGCACCGCCCTAGAGCCGGCCCTGCCCTCCCTTCCTCCTCCCGCTCGCTTCAGACGGCCCCTCAGTGCGCTATGAAAGGAGGCGTTAAAATTAACACCATGTGCGCCGGGGGACTTTTGGGAAGCGCGGCGGTGTGTTGTAGGAAGTGGCCTAATTGGAGCGTTTCCTGTCCGCGTGCCCACCCCAAACGCCTGAAAATGGGAGGTGTGCGTGGCCTGCAACCTGCGCTGCCCCACAGTAAAGGAAGGGGGGAGATGCGCATAAGTGTCCTCCCTCATGTTTACTGTCATTCTCTCTCAGGTAAGGAGGCCTGCTCGAGATTGGCTGACACACGCACGGTTTGGCGGACTTCTCCCTTGGACGTATTAATTAATGTGCATCTATATACTTTTTAATGAAGCGCCACGAAAACCCCTTCGGGCGCTGTAATGAACATCTTTCAGATCTAAAGACCGTTCGAAAAGACATAGCATTTCTGTACAGAACAGAGATAGCGCATAATATATTGCTTTGGAATAGGTAAAATACAATTAAAATACAATTGCTGTATTGAGAGCATAAACCCTCTATCTCACTAACAAAAGAAGGCGTGGTCAGAACGTTACACTCTGTACGTCCTGCGCAGGTTCATTAACCTACAATGTGATCTTATCAGGGTAGATACGCACCTGTGCGCAGGTGCAGCAAATCCAATAACACCCCTGCCTCCACCCCCACACTCCCCCGGCAAAGTCAGCTCTGAAGCTTAAAAGCAGAATGGACCCAACATCCCTCCACCCGCTCACACTGAAGGACACCCCCCTCCTGACCCCCCACCAAGACATGGAGGGATCTGTGACCCGAGTGGCACGATAGGTCTAACCTGCATCCGGGTACCAGGACAGGTGGGTCTAACCTGTGACAGGTGGTAGAACGTGTGACTGACACCACCCCAGCCTCAGACTCTTTTTAGAGGCGCTGTTTAAAAGGATCTATCTGTGGCAGGTGACAAGGCAGGCCTAATCTGAGCAGCGCCTCTAAAAAGAGTCTGAGGCTGGGGCAGTGTCAGTCACACGTCAGGCCGTTTGTTGCCCGGGTGGCAGGACAAGTCTAATCCGGGACTCAGGTGTCAGAGAAGGTTAGACCCGTGGCCAGAGTGCCAACCCCCCGCCACCTTTCCACCCCCCCACCCTACCTCTGCGGCCCTGAAGGCAGCACCGCATCCCTGGACAGCCGTCTCCCCTGCCGCTCTCCCCACCTTGTTTCAGAAAGCCTCGTCCCCTGCCCCCACCCCAAGCCTGCCACTAGACCAGTTACACGCCACTGCCCAGTGGGCAGAGCCCGGCAAAAACATCCCTCCTCCATGAATGGCGCCCAAATTGCCGCCCTGCCATTCTCGGGCACCTGCGCACACCTGGCTGCACGATGATGCCCACCCCACCCACTCCTCCGCCACCTGATCGTGCCCACCCCCGTACAACCCCCTCCCCACCAAAATGTTTTTGCACGCTCCCCCACTCCTGCCGCCAGATGCCCCCAAGGGTGCGGGCGAGGACCAATAGCACTGCGGGACAGGACACTCACCGCCCGCATCTGGATGTATAGTCAACCACGCCTACCCTCCACTAGGGTGACCAACCGTCAGTACAGTCCGTAATTTCGTCCCTCTGTCCGTTGTCCGTGAAGGATTCTTTAACGGATGCCATTTGTCCGTAATTTTAACCGGGCACCGGTGGCACCATCCTAAAGCCGGCACAGCTTCCACCCACCTCCCTGCTTGACTCCGATGCTGTTGAGGTCGGGTGTAACAGACTCCGATGCAGCACCAAAGCTCAGATCCCAGCAGCATTGGAGAGGCACAGCGGTATGGCAACCCTCACACCTTCCGCCCTTGATGAGTTGTTAAGAGGTGCTTTAAGGTTACTGAGAGGGAGGGCTGACGCTTCAGGAACAGGGGCATCTATTCAGATGCAAACAGCCCTGAAAGGGGTCCGTGTGTCTTGTTTTCGCCTGTCAGATTCCATCTGACAGCGGTGAGTTTTTGGATACCGAGGCGATAGTCTCATTACTCCACATTCATTTTGAGTTTTTTAGTCGCTGTTTCGGTTGTCTTATTGATGTGTGACGCTTTCTCACAGTTGAGGTTGGATCACAAGGTCAGCGCTGTGAAAGGCCGCAGGTTGCGGTCAATATGGTTTGCGGAAGTGTCAGCAAGTTTAGTCGCAGAGTCTTGTATTCGTCTGCCAAATGTCTTCTGGCGGTGATGAGCTTTTGATGGCTGCCACGGCGGTTGCCTTCTGACAGTGATGAGTTTTGGGTACCTGCCGGGGCGATTTGCCCTCAGGCAGTGATGGGTTTTTGGATGCTGTGTTGCCGTTTCAGTTTCACAAGTTTAGCGCTTCGATGGGCCTCGGGTAGCGGTCAAATGGGTTTGTAGAAATGTCTGCAAGTTTCCTGATCAGTGGGTTATCTTTTTGATCCAGTCCTTTGTAGAATGTCCTGTTGAGTTTGCGGAGATGGTCGTCCAACATCTCAACGCCTAGGTCTCTGTGGAAGTCTGCTGTTCTTGTGAAGAGTGGAGCACCTGCTGCAATCCGTAAGGCCCTGCTCTGTAGTCTCTGCAGGTCTTTCTGAAGCTGCGGGCGGCAGCCACTCCAAACTGGTGCAGCGTACGTCATGGTTGGCCAAATTATTGCGGTGATTACTCGCACCTTGCTCTGCAAGGGCATCGACTTGGTCTTCAGGAGTGGGTATAGTGCAGACAGTTTTGTTGCTGCTTTCTGGCAGGTCTTCTCTATGTGGTGTCTCCATGTGAGTTTAGAGTCCAGAGTCACCCCCAGGTAGGAGCTGCTGTTTTCCCATTTGATCTCATCCCCATTGAGGAGGATCGCTGGGTGTTTTCTGTTCAGCTTCCTGGTGAATAGTGTTGCTGTGGTTTTGCTAGTGTTCAGGGTGATCTGCCAGTCGCTGTACCATTTGGAGAGTCTGCTGAGTGATGCCTCAAGGTTCTTAGCCACTTCCTGTTCGCTGAAGGATTGGGAGATGACTGCTGCATCATCAGCGTAAAGAGCCAGATCTGTCTTCTTTAGGTCCGTGGGGATGTCGTTAGTGAATATGTTAAAGAGGGATGGTCCTAGGATTGATCCCTGGGGCACTCCAGCAAGGATTGGGCGTGGCGTTGAGCATTCGTCTCGTACCGCCACGTGAAAGGTCCGTTTTGACAGGTAGCTAGACAGCAGTTTAATCAGAGGGGCCTTACACATTCCCTTTCTGCCCAGGGCCCCAAACATCATAGAACTGGCCCTGATTACACCAGGCAGCACGTGGTTCTCTTCACAGAGCTTAATTACGGTTACTAAATTGTAAGCAAATCTCGGTTCTTCAAACATGTGGTGTTTAATGTAATAAAATAAAGAAATGGCACAATCGCACCCACACTGATTAACAAAGTATGGAGAACAATCAGTTAAATCACTTCTCTTGAAGTATCTCCTTTAAGTACTGTACATCACAGTGGTGGTGGTGATGGTGGTGGGGGGGGGGGGAGGGTGGGGGGTGGCAAACTAACATTTTGGAAGGAGAGCCTGTCTTCTCGTTGTCCTGTCCAGGAGGGGGTGAGAAGCCCTACCCCACCCTGGAAGAGACCAAGATGATACTAGAATACTGCATGCCCACCCCAGTGTCCACCCTGGTGGATCCTGTTTCCCCTCCTGTGATGGCTCCTGCCCCCCCCCCCAGTGATGGCTCCTGTCCCCTCATGTGATGGCTCCTGTCCCCCCCCCCCCAGCTGTGATGGCTCCTCTCTCCCCTGTGGTGCATCCTGTCTCCGCCCTGGGTGGCTTCTGTCCCAGTCCTGGAGTGGCTCCTGCAGCAAGGGTGAAGTTCTTGATGGGCCTCTACTCAAAAAGGCTCAGCTCAAAATTAATATGAAAAATTGGGCGAGTGAGTAAGTGAAGGGATGGGTGGATGGCTGGATGAATTAGTGAAAGGGTGAATGGATGAATGAAAGATTGAATAGATGGATAATGAGAGAGGATGGATGGACTGATGAGTGAGTGGAAGGATGGATGTGAGAAAGGGTAAATAGCTGAATGTATGGGTGGAAGGGTAGCTGGATGGGTAAAAGGGTGGATGGATGAGTGAAAGGATGGATGAGTGAAATGATGGATGGATTGATGAATTGATAAGTGCAAGGGTGGATGGAGGGATGGATGAGTGAGTGAAAGGAAGGGTAGATGGACAAAGGGATGAATAGATGAGTGAAGGAGGGAAAGGATAGATGGATGAGAGAAAGGATGGATGAGTGATAGGATCAATGGATGGATTCATGAGTGGATGAGTAGATGGATGGGTGGGTGGATGGATGGAAGGAAGGAAGGATTGCTAAGTGAAAGGGTCAATGGAGAGAGAAAGGGAGGATGGATGGATGACTGAAAGGGTGGATGGGTGGAAGGATGAGTGACTGGGTGGATGGATGAGTAAGTGAAAGGTGGGCTGGATGGGTGAAAGGGTAAATGGCTGGATGGATGAACGGATGGATGGGTAGAAGAGTGGATGATGAGTGTAGAGATGGATAGTGTGAAAGGGTGGATGGATGGATAATGGATCAGTGAGTGAAAGAATGGTTGAAGGGATGGATGAGTGAAATGATAGATGGAAGGATACATGATAGGTTTGCAAATGGTCGAATATGTTTGGATATGGCTGGGCTTACTTATATACTATTGCGTGACCTCCTCTGATGTGTCTGTAAAACTTACCTATTGTCCTGAAGTTTTGTCCTGAATTTTGACCTCCTGTCCTGAATTTGTGTCCTGAATTTTGACCCTTTGTCCTGAATTTTTACACTCACCGTCCTGAATTTGCACCAATGCCAGTTGGTCACCCTACCCTCCACCATGGCAGCCTCAGCTCCAACGTGCATCGCTAGGCACGGCAACAAAAACAAGAAGCAACACCACTCCGTTCCTCGCACAGGAAATGCACAGCACACAAACCCCATTCCATCCGTGGCACAATTGAAGCAGTGTGCCACCCCTCCACCAAAGCTCCCCAGCACCCCAGTACAAGCCATATGTACCCCCCCTTTATGTCCAACTTCCAGAGGTCCTGCACCGAACCCTCGCTCGGGACTTGGGTCTCAGATCTCTGTGCTGCTCGTCCTATGTGGCCAGCAAGTACATATGTGTTGGCAGTTCCCCCTTGGGGGCAGAACACCCTCAAGAGCAGCTGCCCTTGCTCCCTGCGCCCATACTCCGTGCCCGGATGACTGCAGAAAGGGTTCGGGAAGGTCCGTGGCCCATGTGGGAAAGAGCTCACCGATGCAAAACACAGAGTCCCGCTACTAGTGCAGTGCTCGCCGACTGAGACGCTGGATGGTTGCTTATCAGGTTCACTGTTTACTCTTTGGCATTATAACTTGGCTCGTAATCCGCAATTGCTGTGCATAATGTTCGATCACCTGGCAGCAGCAAAGTGCATCATGCACAAACACATGGCGGGGGTGCTACTCCTTTAAAGACCGACATCGTTTTTTTTTTCTTCTAGTGTCTTCGGTGCCCCTGCTTTCACTACCGTGGTGTGTTCCCCCCCCTCCCCCCCCCCCCAGCTGTTTTAAAAAACACTCTTGAGAAGGACTTTTTGGGATGTATGCCGTTTCTGTATACACTGACCCAAGTTCTGTCAAGTTACCCAATCTGGTAGTAAGTGGATTTATTTTAGAAGTTGTAATTTATTTAAGTTTTCAGAATATTTAGTTGTTTGGCATGTGTTTTTTTACATGTGGCCTGTGTCACTTCCACCCTTTTAAATAACAAACACGTCCTGCATCCTTCTTTTCTAAGCACACGGCAGGCTCATCTTGTTAGCGCTATATTGAAATGAAAGAACAATTACAGTGCACCACATCCAGCCACAACACTCAAAACAAATACACATGGGTAAAAGATATTGCCATTTACAATGCTAATAGCTCTAACTCTCGCAAATGCGAGACCTATTGCAAATGCTTGTTGAATTGTGTGTTTGAAAATGCCACTATTAGAAAGTGAAACATCTCTCTCAGAGGGTGCTAACTTCCTGCACCCAACTGTCGCACTGCGAGAACGGAAATCTTTCCTGAAACACTTCCTTTGTAGTTATGTGATTTTAAACAATTCATCAAACGTAATCCAAATCTTATTTCATTTATCTTCCTTTTAACTTTATCACCACGGAGACAATATGTTTGTGCTGTATTTGTTTATTCAACATTTTCAAGTGCCTGACGTTGCCAATCCAGGCTTTTACGGAGGCATGTGGAATCAAACATATTTTTAGAAAAAAAGTGAGCTTATGATGTATTCCCAATGCATTTCGAATTTTTACAATTCTTCGTCAGGGGTTAACTAAAATGAAATAGAGAGAACATTTTAACTAGCTGCTCAACCTATCTTAGTGTCAAAAAACATAACTCATTACTTTCTCTCCTCCTCCTCCCCAAAAAAACTACTGCTAAACAACCCGTGTTAACACTAAACAAAGAATAAAACCCCACTGTATTTACAACCTTTATCACTATCAAAGTGTGCATCCCAAATTTTACCAACAAAAACGTCAATCCACAGTTCCCACCCGACTGCCAAGTGCCTCGAAATTCAATACCACCCTCCTTGTCTACCATTTACCTTCTTAACGCCACAACCGGCTGTATGCTCTCACTTCTCTGCATCTTCCCAAGACTCCTACTCGTTTTCCCTATCATTCGGGCCGTTTTTAAAGAAGAATCTCTCACACCTGTGACCAATCAGGCTGTGCTCCACTCCTCCCCCCTCTCAAATAAAATACAAATCCCACAATGCACTCCCCAAGTTTACCAAAAAAAATTTAGAAAGTGGGCATTTTCTAGCTTTACCATTCTGTGTGCCTCTGCCTGCTGGTGTATTCACCATCTGGGTTTTGAGCAACAGGAGCTGGGGGTGTGCATTTACTCTGGACAGTCACACGGGGTTGAGGTGTGTCCTGCCGTTCCTGGGTGACTCATAGCCAAACTGAATTGACCTTTCTACATTTAGAGTGGTAGGAGGAGTTTTCACTAGCGCCTGAATATGCTGATTCTGCTCTGCACAATGCTGTTTCCACCTCCTGTAGGGAAGCTGGACCAGGGAGGACAGAACTGGTTTTGCTGAGCTCAGAGACTCTGAAAGCAAAAAGTACAAAGAAGAAAATGGGGTATAAGTAGTGGACCTTAAACCCCAGACCTTTAGATCACTTCTGGAGGCAAGAGGAACCTCTGTCAAGGAGAAAAGCTGAAGAGCTGTGCGGAGGAGACTGCCCCCTTGCTGTGTGTTGCTTTGCTGGGTTGGCCTGCAGTTGCTGCTTCTGCCAAGGAGAGGACAAAAACTGGACTTAGCTGTGAACCTGCTTGAGAAGAACCTCCAAGGTTTTGAGTATGCGTGCCTCCTGTTCTGAAGTCTCAGAGACACAAGAACTTCACCCACAGCTTTCCTGAACTCCACTACTGGGAGTTCTGACTTACCAGTTGGTGCCTTTTCCAGTTCTGGGCTACTGGAGGTTGTTCCTGCTACAGGAAGCTACCAAGAACTGAAGATCTGAATAAATTGTACGCTTTGCCCTTCTTGCGGCTGAATTTTGCAAAACAGCACTGCTGTGTGGGAAAAACTTCCAGATGCACAGCCCCATGCGGCCAAAAAATCGACCCAGTGCCTGCCAGCAGCCAGAGAAACCACTGCGCCTGTTCACCGATCTCGAAGATCACCACACCTACTCCGATGCAGGCCCTGCTGGGCGGCAAGAAGAATCGATGCATCGCCGGTCTGCGGCTGGAGACATCGACACATCACCTGTTCGAAGTCGCTGCATCGCCTCCAGTGTGTCTGGATTTTCTCTGCCTCACACTTGGGCACTGAATCTACAAAAACGCTGGGGCCACAGTAAGAAACCGACGCATCACCTCCCTGCACAGCAAGAAACCAATGTCCCTTCCTGCACATAAACAATAAAAAAAAGACATTACATACATTTTGCAACTTCTGTGCGTGCTGCATTAAGCAGTACACATAAATGATAAAACATAATTTTTCCCTTCCATTCGTGCATATAAACAATCTTCCGCTCAACGCAGACACCCTTGCACTATGGTGCAAGGGTGCCTGCGTTGGCACTAGGCTGCTAAGTTTAGCGCCAGCGCGGGGGGAAATGCAGGGCCGCACCATATTGTTGTAAATATGGTGCAGCCCTGTGTTTCTGAAGTGGAGGAGTGCAGCATTAAGCCAGGAAGGCTAACACCGCACTTCATCACTTCATTGCAAATACGCCCTATAGTTTGATGACTGTATTTTGGATTTTTGTCCTTTTTGGTCTTGTTTTACCTTATTTTTCTAAACTGATGTGGTGTCCATTTGTGGTGTTTTCACTGTGTTACTATTGGTTATATACAAATGCTTCACACATTACCTCTGTAGTTTAGCCCGACTGCTCTGTGCCAAGCTATCAGAGGGCGAGCACAGGCAAACTTAGGTGTGTACTTTACTCATCCTGACTTGAAGCAAGGGTCCCTACTTGGAGAAGGTGCATACCTCTGCCAGCTAGAGACCCCCTTTTCTAACAACTGGTTATTGGAATAACGTTTCAGGATCATTAGTCAGCTAGTTTATGATCTGAACTACAAGAGCATTTGATTTTCTTCACATTTCTGACTTTTGTTCTTGACTAATGAAAACATTTATGCAAATGCTTTCACTTTGTTTTGTATTGCACTGGTCCAATAATTTCTCCTCTAGTTGCACATTACCCTGCCCTTGGTGGTCCCACTTAATCGTGGGCCCTGTTCCAAAAAAAAACAACGAAATAGAACCAGAGCCCTATTTCAATTTCCCTAGCTGACGTATTCAGCTGGTCAACCTGCTTTGAATTTTTTTCAGAGTCAACACTTTGTACCCTGAGGACAATAAGTCAAAAGCATCTAGGGGTTGCCAAGAGGCAGGGACCAGGACAGGCAGTAGTTCACCTTGCAGTGGACTGTCAGCTTGATTCCAAGATCCAACTATGAGCTTTGTAACTGCATCAACTTTAATTTACATTATTGAAGCTGGTACCAGATTTGCCCTCCAGCGCATCCTCGTTGAAGGATTTGAGGTATTCTCATTCCGATTACAGAGCCTCAAAAGGATCCTGTGTTGTTATTTTTTGCTGCCTTTCTTCCAGTTCTCAGGCTTCCTCTCTAGAATTAAACCTTGACTCCCCTCTTCCCCTGGTCACCATGAAAGGAACACTTTATTGCAATTAAACCAAAAGTGAGCAAAATTTGTGAATAGTGCAAATTATGCTTAGACGGTCCTTTCATTGAAACCAGTCATGTATAATCTCTGATAAAAGTTTATCCTTATCTTTCAAGAAGTCATATGGTTAGCACTACTATTTCTGCAAGAGGGCACACGAGGGCACATCACTCATTCAGTTACATAGTTCCCCCAAAATATTTTCGATGCAAACCTGTCTCCGCAAGCAAAAAATAAGTAAAAAGCATAAGCAGACAGACTAGTGGTGGTAGCCTGTCTCTTTGACAGCCAAAGCACTTTTATAGCCCTGAGCTGTGCCCCCGCTCAACTATTCAGCGTGGCTCATTTGCATGATATCCGGGTGTTCACCATCATGCTGTGTTGCAAGGAATCGATCCAGTCCATTGACAGCACAATGAAGAAAGCCATGAGAGGTAAGGAGGTTAAAAGGGCTTTATTCCGGTTACATTCTTGGTGGGGTGGAGCTTCACTTGGGGTGCCAGGATGCGTCTCCCTCGGCCCGCCACGATTTCACGGGGGCTCAAAAGAGTCTAGAAATGTGTCCAGGGACCCCCACATCCTTCTTGAAGCTGGTTTCCAGGGTGAACTCTGTAGAGATATATTGTCTGCTCCCCCAAGATGCGTGATCCAGTTGAACCATCCTTTGTACGATATCTTGGAAGTGTCTTTCCAGTTTGTGAGGACCATTTTCACCGCTGCTGTCAGTAATAAGTCCAGAAGGTCCCTGTCATCTGCTGACTTCAGGTCATTGCACATAAATCTGATGTGATAGTAGAGAATTCTTTTGTTAGAGTGCAGTCAAACAATTTATTTAAAAATTTAAAGATCTCACCCCAACCGGGCTCTAATGACCACATCCAATGTCAGACGAAAGGTTTTATGCACTGTAATTCTCGCGTGCCTGTCTTCTATCTCTTCTTTCACCCCTTAGCTCTCATGCTCCTTTCTATTTTCCTTTCTTTCTGGTTTATTAAGATAGGTAGGTTAGGCACAGAATTGTATAGACAAAAGGCAGTTTGATGTAGCGACGCTAACCCTGTTACAGAACTACTAATGTGTTCCTGTTTTTTTATTAAAATATGTAATAAAACTTGTTGAAATAAAAAAAAGGGCTTAAATCCCAACTGATTCTTTTGTGTGAGTGTCTGCTTATGTTTGTTTGTTTTCCTGCTTGGGGGTGCGTGGTTTTGTGTGAGAGAAATTTTACAAAATAAGAAAATTTTAAAATATCACTGTGTTTGACTTTTGTTTTGTATAACTAATTAACCTGCTTTATTTATAGAAACAAATTTATTGTGTTTTGGTAGGCGCTGCAACTAGTGTATAAGTCAATAAGCATTGAATGTCTTGCCTTTAGCCCCGCCCCTAGACCCGCCCACTCAACACATTTAAATGAGTACCTGCACTATTTTTCCCCATTGAATGCACTGCCCCTAGTGATCTACAGCACCTGACACTACCACTGCTCTTTTCCACACCACCCTTCCCCTGTCCCACCCTGGATCCATCCCCTCCCTCCCAACTTCCACTCCTTCCCAACCCCTGGGATTCTTTGCTGACTGCCCCATTGTTCTCCTCTGGTCGGCTGCTCCCCCACCCGGTTAACATGGTAGCTGAAAATCAGTTTCTGTGTTTACACCCAGTATTCTGTCTATTTCTACACGAGGATTATAAAACGGATATTCATTGTTTTCTGGCAGAAGAATTTGATTTAGTAAGAAATTAGAATGGCTTGAATTAGCCAGAACATGGACTTCTGACCATACTCCTGTCTCTAGTAACTATGGGGCATATTAACAAGGGCTTTATCTCCGCTTTTTTGGCTTTAAAAGCCAAAGAAGCGGAGATAAAAATATCGCCCTATCAACAACAGGGTGCTAATATGCAAAATCGCATGTTAGCACCCTTTTTCACTACGCTTCCTTTTGCATCTCTAATGAGATGCAAAGTGGGCGTTCCTTGAGCAAAATAATAGGAGAAATGTCGCTAAGCGACATTTCTCCTATTATCAAGCTTCACGCTAACCCTGTTAGAGACAAAAAAAGCAGCGCTAACCACGGTTAACGCTGCTTTTTTACTTCTGCTAATTTTCAGATTTAGCCATGTAATCCAATGGGAGGTGGATTACATGGCTAAGTCCACCATGGGCTATCAACAAGGATATCCATATCCTTGTAGTTTTATCGCTGCATTACCAGCGATAATCTCCCAAAATGCCGCTATCGCTGGATTTCTTATCACCTAGGTGGTTAGCGTTGTTAATAACGCGATAGCCAGGTGATATTATCCAGCGATAGCGGGCGTTAAAAAAATTTACGCTAAGCGCCCTTAGCGTTAATTTTCCCTGTTCCTTGTTAATATGCCCCTATGAATCCGATTCATAAAACTTTCTTCTCGAAGTAAATGTGAGCTCCTCTAGTAAATCTAGGAGTAAGTCACGCGTAATTACTCATAGAAAAATCTGTCTGTCGGGCCCTATATGTGTAATTCGTGCTTCGCTCATTTCCCAGGGCATAGCCAATGGCCTTTGTTTCAAAACAGCCGAATTTTAAATTGCAAGTCCTCTCGAATATTAAATCCATTCAACAAAAACGTACCCACGGTGTAATGAAAAAAAGGGCAATATTTCTATGATAAAATATAAATGTAAATGTCTTATTTTGCATTATTACTTGCATTTTTTCTGTCTGAGTGCTCCCATTTTCAACGGATATAGAGAATAATGGAAAGAAAGATAAGGGATTCGTAAAGCATCACAAAACGGTGTAAAGGAAAAAAACGAAATTTAGAAAGCAGGCTCCACATTTCGCCAAATCTGTGTTGCGGTGCAGATCAATTTTTCATTGTTTACTGCTTACCAATTATGAAATCTAGTAAGCAGAATTTTTTCCCACTACATATTACATAAAGATTTTTTTATTAGGCCAAATACCGAGGAAATATTCTTTGAGCCATTGCAAAACAAGTTTTCCATTTTTTGAATATTGAATAATTGCATGTGAATAACAGAGTTGTAATGAGGAAATCTGAACATTTGTCAAATTAATCACGATAACATATTCTGATATTCTAGTCTAACTATTTTGCTCCATTTACTTAGTAATGGATGGGACAAGATGATTTTACACAGACTTAGACCCAGTAGTACCTATATTTACTTTTTCTTTATTATGCGGGATCAGCTTCAGACACCCATAGGTTTTGACGCAAAGCCTTATCTACTAAGATAGCCAGACTTGGGGTCAAAAACACCTGCTTGAAGCAGGCATAAACAAAGGGATATGTGTTCATTTCTAAAAACAAAAACAAAAAAAAAACACACATTGCATTTGTGCTACTATCCAATGTGTGTAATCCTTCTGAATTTGTCTACATATAGGAATTTGTACTGGAATGAGATACTTCACATCGTATGCTAAACAATGCACACTCACCTCTACATCATGGTGCGAGGCTGTACGGCGCGCAAGGCAGCCATGTTAGAGCACCAGAGCAAGAGATGACTCCAGCAGCCGATCAATCTTAGTAGATACGGCTCTGCGCTGTGGTTCCCCCATCTTTGTTTGCAGCATTGCCTTGCGTGACAAATTAGGAAATCTGTGCCTAAAACTTTACATAAAATGACCCCAGAGAAGGAATTACACAATCTTTGCCCTGATGCAGTGCAACTTTTCACCATAATTTGGCACCACCAACCAGTGCAAGAACTATATTTGTGCCGGCAGACCAGCGAAGGTAGCATTTTCGGAGAAGTTGGTTAGTGATCATGTTATTTTTAGGTCTAGGTTATGACAATACACCAACCAAACAGAGCTGTTGTTTACAAACACATAGGGGCATATTTACAAGGAGTTAATGCCACCAAAACGTCACATTTTCAAACGTTCCGGTGGCGTGAACTCCTTTGCCTTATTTACAAGGTGGCATTAAGCCACTTGACGTGGCTTAAAGCCCCTTGTAAACAGTGCCCCTATTCATTCAGCATTTAGCGTTAAAGGGGCATACAATGGGTGATGCAGTGGGCGTTCCACCACAACACCCAGTGCTTTTTGCCGCTGCCCCATATTTACAAGGTATGGGACAACGCCCAAAATATTGCCCGTGAATACCTGGTCTTAAGCAGGCGATACAAGGAGCAATGTTTTATTTCTCCTGGTAATTTACTCTTGTCATGTGTGCTGCAAGAGCAAATCGCTTGTAAAGATTGTTAATGTGCAGGAAGGAGTGCGTTCCTGCACATAAACAGTCACCCCTGCAGCGCAGGCACACTTGCAACATGGCGCAAGGGTGCTTGCACTGGCGCTACGCAGCTTCTTTAGGGCTAGTGCGAGGGGAAACACAGGCATGCGCAGCATTCTTGTAAATACAGCGCATCCCTCGTTTTGAAACTGACGGAGCGCAGCGTTACCAATTTTGGCCAAATACCAAACTCCTACAGTTTTCAGTAAATATGCCCCTTAGAGTGGCTTTGTTTCACCCCTTTTCACTGCTGGCTTTCTTCGACGAGCAGTAGTGGCTCGTTGTGGGAGTGCTGCGGGGCAGTGAGGCGGGGCGGGGGAGGAGCAGGGTGGGGTGTAGTAAACTATGGCATACGGCCGAACAGAGGTAAGTAAACAAATAAATAAACAAATTTCATTGCGCGCGCTGCATTGCCAAATGCGATGCAGCGTGCGCAATGAAATTTGTTTTATCTATTTATTTGTTTACTTACCTCCGTTGGGCCGTATTCCATAGTTTACTACCCCACACCCTGCTCCTCCCCCACCCCGCCCCACCACCCCGCAGGACTCCCACCACAAGCCGCTACTGTCGACGAGCCTCTTTCAGTCATTGGCTTGAGACTGTGTCAATCACATGTTGGCTCAATAGAGTATCAATAAACAACGAAGCCAGTGTATAATAAGGGGGCACTCAAATCAATGTGGTACATCAATCAATCGAGCCTCAAGCCTCAGATTCCCTGTGAACCGTTATGTTCATTTGGAATATGCTTGGCAACAACAGAATAATACCCAGTGGGTATGAAAAGCCCTCACTCACCAACCTGGTCGGTGACATGCTTCATCATCGGGCTTCCACTGGGACGACCGAATGTCATCCCAGTGTGCTGCGACGCCAGGTTACTGCGGAGCTGGGTTGGTTGTGTGGGGAAAGTGAATTTAAAATAACCAATTAAGTCAAAAAAGAAACTTTATTAATTTTGCTTAAAAGGCAAGGAATAAAAAGGAGTGAGGGTCAAAAAAATAAAAGACCTGGTTCACTCCGTGGCGGTCAACATGTTTCTGCCTCAGAGATTGTTAATCGGGCATTCGTCAGGACCAGGGGGGGATGTGCGTAGACCCGGTGGTGTGCACGCTCTAAGGTACACCCAACCGTGGGCTAATGTGTGAAAAATCAAAAAAAGCACACTAAATAGTGTGACCTCCGCCAGATAGGTTAATATGGGGAGAGGAACGAGTTTACTAACGAGGCCTGTCCGTTGGAAGCCTCATGGGTCCCGGTAGGGGGGTAGGAGCAAAATGGCACACCGCCCTTGCTGCTCTCAACCCACGTTAAGCCTAAACAGCCTCTTGCTGCCGGGCCCGGAGAGTATTCATATTTTACCGAATAGTATTGGCTGTTTGGACATCTCTTTCTACCTCGACTCCAGTGCTTTCATAAAACTGCAAAGAGGTTAACTTTATTCCCAATGGCCCTCTACGTCTGTTCCTGTTGGCTCCCTCAAGTATGGCTTGCTCAAATATGCCAATGCTGCTTGTATTACCACATTAAACCCAGGCCTCTTGACTTTCCAATGCTTGTTGGTGTAGATATTAGCGAAATATGACACTACCCATGTGCACTGTTAGGCAATCGAACAGCAGGTCTCGACAATTCGACAGCTTAGCCACTAGACTGCTTCCTCACTGTATAGTGTAAGGTAAAAGCCAGCCTTGAAAGAAGACCGCATTTGTTTTTCTGTGTTGTGGTCTCATCTGAATTGTAAAACATGGTTATCATGTCTCTGGCCACTGTGACCATAGTTGCTGCGTGACACAAACAAGCACTGCTCGGATTTTCTGTGACTGAAACCAGATATTCTCATTTTTCAGAAGAAGCCTCAGCTGGACTGATAAGAAAAAAGACACAAAGCACCCGTATAGGCCTTTCGCTGTTCTCTGTGCAGTGCTTCATTGAGCAGGAAAACACTCTCCATGTTCAAAATCTAGTGCTGCAAAACGAGCAGTTCCAGCAAAGGATGCTGGGTGATTGCACACTACCCGCACCCACAGAAGGGTCTCAAGGGAACTATACCAACCACCCCACGTGAACATTTGCAGCTCGCTTTCGAATCTACAGGATCGGGAGCCTTCCTAAGGGCCTCGCGCACGAAGTCCACAGGACAAGATGGCGCCTCGCCCACTTCCTGCCCAAGAAAAAAAAGAAAGCCTCAACGAGGAACGAGTAAGGGGGAGATGGAGACCCCAGGCACAAGCCAAATGCAATTTAGAAATAAAACAATCGACACTGCCCTAAGCACAATGGCTCAATGGCGTTCGATTGACAGGGTGAACTGGTGGTATTGGAGTTTTCCTTATTAACTGTCCAAAAAAAGTCCTATTTTCCTCCATTGACTATCGTTTTGCCTCATTGATCTGGGACAGGTGGGGGTCCCAAGCATGACCTCTCTGCCACTCTGTGTACAGAAAACAATCTTCATCGTGACAGAACATTTACAGCATTTGGATGTCTTCAGTGCATGGTATTGTTAATCTAAACAGGCATATATTTAAGCATTTGCCTTGAAAGAGGAGAGCCAGCGGGTGGGAGAGTGAGAGGGTGAGTGTCCATGAGATAAAGTGAGTGAGTCAATGACTCGGTGAATATGTGAGTGAAGTTTGGAGTGGGTGAAGTTTAGAGTGAGTGAGTGAGGAAGTCAGCGAGTGAGTGAATGAGGGAGTGTGTCAGTGACTCAGTGAATGAGGGAGTGAGTCAGTGACTCAGTGAATGAGTCGGTGAATGAGTGAGTGAGAGAGAGAGAGGGAGAAGTGCTGCCCTCAATCATCACAACAGCGTGATCGAAACACTGGAAGATACATTGGACATTTATCTATAGAAAAGACAAGCAAACTCTGTTTTTGGTCTCACTTGTAACAAGAAAAACACACTGGAATCTGTGCAAGGTCATTCTATTACAGACAGAGGCATCGCCTCGGGTACCCTGATGAGAGTACCTCTGCCTGAGGGGGTCATGGCAGCCATCTGCATATGGAAGGTATACAACCAGGGCCCATGAGTGGCACTACTGTAAGAGTTACTCTCCTATGCCACGGTCTCTCTGGTGGAGGCCCTCTCCCCCACTTTCTTAGTGTATTAGGACATGATTTGTGGCTGCATGTCTGCACTCCATCCTCTCTGGTAGAGGCCCTCTCCCCCATTTTCTTAGTGTATTAGGACATGATTTGTGGCTGCATGTCTGCACTCCATACTTTCTATCATTCATTAGTGTGCCAAGGAGATTTACTGGAAGACACCATTTAAAATGAGGGATTTTTAATAAAACTGAAGTTTCAGTTTGATTGAGTAAACGAGTGAGCAGTTGAGCAAACCGAGTCAGTGAGTAAGAGTGCACTAGAAAGTGAGTAGGTGAGTGAGTGCCTGTCCTTGTGGAGCGAGTTAGACATTGAATGAATGAATAAATGCCGATATGAGTGAGAGAGGGAGCGAGCATGTATGGAAAAAAAGATGCACTTCTCATTCTCAAGGCCCTGTCCTAGACAGGGGGATTCTCGCACTGAGACTTCAGAATCATGGAACATAATTGATGTCTGTTTCTTGTGAGCAAAGAGGCTTTTATTCTGCATTTTCCTTACTATTCTTTCAACGGGCAATGAGGAACTTTGTCATTCAAATGCAATAACTCCCATGATAGCTAGTGGAAGTTCATCTCCGAAAAAGGCATCCTTTACTTTATATACATCAAGTGTGGTTTAAAATACAAATCCACGTATACTCCTGATAACAGCTGCTGGCAATGCCGTGTTTGATCTTTACTCCGGAGGTGTCCTGCGAGAGGTTTAAAGGGTCTCTTTCATTCCGTCACCCGAAGGAGCTCTGGGCTCGAACAATGTGTCCCTGATGCTGGCGCAGGCTTCCTGGCTGCCGACCCCAACAATGGCTTCCTCAGCAGCCACGCGCACAGCTGGAGCACATGGGGTGCAGGACAGGAGCGCGACTGTCAACATGGGCCTGGGCGTCGGTGCATCGGGTTTACATTTTTATCACAGGAATCGCAAATTCAGAAAATGACATATGGCAATTAAACGGAAGGTGTTATTGGTATAGAGCCAGACCTTAATTTGAGCCGGTGTTTGCAGGTGGGGCCTGCATCATACTTTGACACATAGCAAGAAGGTGGAAAAAAATACGAGGGAGGGAGAAGGGGGAAGAGAAAGAGAAAGAGGAAAAACAGTGATAAAGAGCGAAAGCACGTGTAAAAAAAACATGCAGGATTCAGATAACGAGGCAGAGAGTGTCTGGTGGTGGATTAAAGAGGTATGATGTGGCATCTAGACTACGCAGCCTTGGTATTCCACACGCTGACGTACAATAACACTGGCAGTGGGCCTCTGATCAAAACTCTGGGCCCGGCACTTATCTCTTACAAATTAACCAGTGGCAAGAGCATTCAGTCAACGTTCCATGGATGATTTTATACATATAAAATACTACATCTTATGCTATACTGTTTCTGGTGCAGCATTTCAATCAAACCTATTATCCATATCACAATTTACCAGCCACTTATTCACCTATTCCACGCGGTAAACACCCCTTACGACACATCCTTCACCCGCATGTTGTTACAAAGCGGTCATTACAATGACCGCGTTGTAACAACGCATACCATTACCCCGCAAGTCGTTACAATGACTTGCGGAGGGGGTAGAAGGTGTTGGATTTAAAATCCAACACCTTCACAACTGTCCGCACAGACTGCAGTTGGAATAGTAAATTATACTATTCCAACATCCAGCGCCCCCTTCCGCAAGTCGCAGAAATGTCGCCTGCATAGTAAACTGCTGTTTACCTCTCTCTTGAGTGCCGGACTTGTGTGAAACTGGTATCATGCTAATCTAGTGTGTGCACAAAAGAGACCCTGGTAATGCAAGATCCAGAACTCTGTCCATGGCCTCAGTGCATCACACAGAATAGTAGTGACATCATACGGTGTTCTTTGAATCAATAGTGTGAACAGGCTTTTTCGATGTGTCAAGGAGATGCAAGTCTCTCAACTCCTCTCATATAAAGTTCCGATGGTATATGACACAGAACCTTGGCGGTCATCCAGTGTCCATGTTGAATATTTGTATGTGCAGTGAGTGTGCAGCACATTTATGGCATTACAACTCTGGGCCTGGTTTAGAGTTTGGTGGACAGGGTACTCCATTGCTAACTCCAAGGAGTACCCTGTCTGCCAAACACTCAGTCTGCATGCCTCAATAAGAGATGGGTGTACATAAACTTTCCATCATAGGAGCCCCCATTGACTTAGTCGACAGACAGCTTCTTCCGATAGAGTAAGGCCCGTCAAAGGAAGGGCATCACACTGACACCCTATTTAGGGTGGATAGTGTAATGGCCTTTTTTTGCTGTCCATCACTGCCAGATAAAACCTGGCGGTGAGGGACAGTCAAAAACAAATAAGAACCTCCACATCCTTGGAGAAAACTCCAAGGGTGTGGGTGTCATGAGTTTTTCATTTTTCATAAGCAAATTCTGTTTTGGGAGCTTGTTTCTAAAAAAAACCAAAAAAACGTTATGTTTGGTGAACTGCCCTCAAAAGGGATGGATGCTGTCCACCAAATGTTTTGTTTCTTGAAGGTGACCACCGTGGCAGCAGTTCCTTTCAAGGTACAGAGATGACCACTGGGCTCGCAATCTTCTCTAAATCTGTTGGATGGTAATTCATCGGAGTGGAGGAGGTGATGTCCTTTGCCACCCCAGCAGATGGAGTACCATCCCCCAAACTGCAAATCAGACCCTCTCTGTGTTGCATGAGTCTGTGAACTGGGGCCATGGTATTGATTTGTGATGCCCCTGGTTTTAACATGCTGTAAGATGGAGGAAGAGGAGAACACTTCCCCCACAAAGGGGAAGTGTCTTGCCTGCATTCCTGTAGCTCCGTTGGCAGAAAGACCTGGACACTGACGAGAGGGAGGATGGAGATCGACCAACCTTTAGAAATGTACTGAAGACCTTATTAGCTAAGGGCTGATGAATAGTTCCTTCTGAGCACTGCTTTTTGGTATTTGGTAAGGGCGAGGCATGGGAATACAGTTCCTGTTGTACAACGTGGGGGATGAGATTTGTGGGCATGGTGTGTCTTTTTGTCCTTCCCTGAATCCTACTTCAAAATGGCTGATGACAGTCAGGTATAGATATCTCGCACTTCACTGTGTCCACATTTTGGATCCTCCTGCTTGGACCCGCCCCATTAATACCTGCTGTGAGGGCCATTACTTTGCACAAAGGCTGTATTAGGAGTGCAGCTTAAGAAAGACATTTGAAAGAGAACCAGCCCAAACAGGTTCTAAAACCTTAGGCAGTGGATCCCCATCCCTGTAGGAAAGTGGAAGCTAAACCATCCCATTGTGTTCCAGTCCCAAGTTTTTCTTGACCAAGGAAGGAAGTGCTCCACAGAGTACTTGAGGAGCTGCTGTGCCACTAGGACTGGTATCTGCCTGACGGCTAGTCTCACAGAGGTGAGGGGTCATCACCTGAAGACTTTCTGCTATAGGAGCTGAAGATCTGTTTGAAGTTCCTTTGTTACCTGCCTGCCCACTGAGAGAGAGAAGGAGTGTGCACGTCCCTGCAGGAGATTAGACTATCCAGGAATAGAAGCCCAATGTGTTCCCAGCATGAGGATCTCCGAAAGAAAGCTGACTTGCTCAAAGATTGAAGCCAGGGGTGACCTGTGTTATGGATGGATTTCCCAGTCACTCTGCACAATTTCCGGTTGATCTACAAAAGACTGTACTGGAACAAGTAACAAGGGCCCCCCCTCAGTTTTCTGTGGTCTTAAGAGACTGATGCTATTGCTGCCAGCACTGTTAGAGAAAGTCTTGTATCTACTGAAGTGGCGAGCAACAGCCAGAAAGACTCCACTGTAAGGTATTTGGCCCCAAGGATGAAACTACTGCACCAAAACGCCTGTCTGTAGCCAGTCTGGAATGCCACCGAAGACAGGTGCTTCTGCACAGATCTGTCTCAACGATTGCCCCCACAAACGTCATCCTAAGCGAGGCTGCCATTGCTTCCCCCACAGGAGAGGTTCCACTGCAGTGAGGACAGGAGCACAGACCGCATCTATCACGCATCCATCTGGAAGCCTAACCTGCCACAATATGTTGTTGTAATGGTATGTTGTAATGGTATGTTATGCATATTTGTGGAGCGCACTGTCACCCAGGAGGGTATCCTGGTGCTTAGCAGTTGTGAGTCTAGCCACACCTAAAGCCTAGTGGGACTATTCGAAAAGCCAGGTATTCAGCTTCTTGAGGAATTCAAGAAGTGAGATGTTATATGTAGCAGCAGGTCCTTCCTGATGTAGGAGAAGGCTCAACCACCGGATCTGCTTTCCGTATGCATGGGATTTGTTTAAGCAGGAGTCTGGATAAGCGGAGGTGTCAGGTAGGTTAGTGAAAGCAAATGCAGGTATGCTCAACCAGTGCTTTGTAGTGCCTTGAAAAGTTTGCGGAGGAGTTTGAATGAAATGCTCCTGTTTGTGAATCAGGAGCCAGAGGAGCTCCTTCAGGTGTGGTGTGATGTGAGTGCGGGGGGGATGTTGAGAGTGATTCTGGCCCCTGAGCTCTGAATGGTCCGCAGAATTCAGGTGAGTTTTGCTGTTGATCGCAGCATAGAGGGTGTTCCCGTAGTCCAGCTTGCTTGTGACCAGGATTTGCATGACAGTTTTCCAGGTGCTGATTGGGAGACATTTGAAAATCTTCCTCAGCATCTTCAGGGTATGGCAGCATGCAGCGGTGATGGCATTGCCTTTGGTGATCATGTTCAATTTGCTGTTGATGATGATACTGATATACTAGCTCTGTTGGCCACCAGGTGGAGTCTCACGTGATCTGCTCTTCCTGAAATTCACGGTTTCAGTTTTGTCAGTGTTCAACTTTATACAGCTGCCTTCATCCAATGGGCAATTTTAGTCATGCAGGCATTGAACTTGAGAGTAAGAGCAAATTATGCTGGCTAGATGGATCATGTATGCATTGAACAGGTTTGGGATCAGGGAGGATCCTTACGGAAAGCCGCAGATGAGGTCACAAGCATTTAAGGTGTACAGTGCTGGCTGGCTGACTGACTGGGTGCTTCCAGTCAGGAAGGAGCACATCCATTGAAGTGTGGGTCCTTGGATTCCGATGTTGTGTAGGCATTGGAGGAGGATGGGGTTGGCGCTGGGAATCCTCCAGGTAGCTGTGCACCTTATAAAATTATTATTATTAATAATAATAATAATAATAATGGGGTGGGAGACTGTATCAAATGCTGCAGAGAGTTTCAGGAAGATGAGGGTCACCATGTCTTCTCTGTCCAGAGTCATGCAGATGTCATCCTCAAGTGCGATGAGGGCAGTTTCCATGCTGTGGTTAGGTCTGAAATGAGACGGAGTAGTGTCGAGGAGTTGGTGGTCGTTGAGATATTCAGTGAGGTATCTGTTAATGATTTTCTCTAAGATCTGGGCTGGTAATGGTACAAGGGAGATGAGTCTATTGTTGGCGAGCTTTGAAGGGACCATAGAGGATTTCTTCAGCAGTTGCATGTTTCCAAGCATCTAGAAAGATCACAGAAGAGGTGGAGGCATTTAAAATGGGTGTGAGCTTTGCTTTGATGAGTGTCAGTACTCTTGAGTGGGCATGGTTGGGGCACTGGTCCTACGGGGCCCGAGTGTATGGTCTTCATGGTTGCTGCATTTTTTTCGGGGGTGATGATGGGCCATGTAGTTAGCATTAGTTCTTTGCATAGCATTGGAAGGTGTTTGGTGAGGTTTATCGGGTCAGGTTGTAGGCTGAAGTTGCAGTAAATGGTGGTGATGTTGCTGCTAAAGAATTGAGAGAGACTGTTGTAGAGGTTTTGCGAGGGGTTGTAGAGTTGGAGGTGACAGTGAGGTGAAATCTTTCACAATGGTGAAGATTTATTTGCTTCTGTTGGTGCTGGAATTGATGCATTCCACCAGAGCGGCTCGTTTGGTGGAGTACAAGTAGATAAATCTGTGTCTAAGTCTGATTCGAGGACCAGAGACTAAAGGTGTAGAGAAAATTCAGCAGCACACACTAAAACATTTAGAGACATTTATGTGAGTTGCACACTTAATCTGTGTGAATATTCAAGCCATAAGCACCTATGTCTAATCCTTCCTTATGCTGTAGTGAGTTGGGTCAGTAGATACGAGATTTAGAGTTTAGGAAAGAGGCTACCCCATCACAACAGCGACAGAGTACCCTCTCTGCTAAACTGAATGTCTCCGGCTTCATTTAGTATTGGACAGACTTTCATTATGCCAACGACAGAGACTACTCCATCCCCGCCATCGACATAAATGTCAGCTAGTCTGACAGAGTAAGGGCCGTAGGTGGTTTGGGTATGTGTCCACCCGTCCATTTTAGAGTGGGCAAACACATTCACTGTATATCACTGCCTGGTAAAGCCTGGCGGTAAAGGGCTGTATCCCACTTTGGGTTTTTCCTTAGAAAAAAAAATCATTATAAGGCTGCTGTGCAGCTCTGTCATGTTGATGGAGTCTTCTGTCAAACTTATAATGATTTGGCAGGAACTGCCATGACAGCAGCTACTGTAAATGCTAGAAATGTCCGCTGGGCCGGCGAATATCTCAAAATTTGGCAGGCGTGGACTCTGTCAGGGCGATGGAAAACTTTACACCGTCGCTCCTATTGAGTAAAACTCAACAAACTCTAAAGCAGCCTGCTAGTTTGCAACCCTGCATGTCTATTCCATTGAACTGTGTAGTGCTTAGTTCTGCTCTGCTATTAAAGTACTATCTTTAGAAACAAAAGATAAGCACTGGGCTCTACCATATCTTATTGTGTCTGTTGGTTGACCATTGTGTGCTGAGCTCTTGCCCTCCACAATGCCTCTTTGGGAAGCCAGTGACTGCTCACCCAAGCTATCAAGTGCAGAAAGGGTTGTACTTGGGACAGTTTTCAGAGCCATAAGATAGAAAATAGGACCCCTGAGCACCATCAACCACCACCATTGTGGGTCAGAAGCTATTGTATGCTCTGTGCCCCCAAAATGGGATCTGACAGTGGCAACCATAAAATAATTCTCACTGTGAGTTCCAAAATGCCCAGAGATGAAGTGGACGCCCTGATAAGCTACTGAGTCCCATCATGGTGAGCATGGCTATGCCAAAGATCGTGGAACACTGGCAGCTGACCAGTGCTTGGTGAGGGCTACATGGGAAGAGCATTTCTGAACGAGCCCCAATCCAAGGTGCGTGTCATGACCTAATATGGTGGTGATTGCCCTGAAAGAACTGGGAGGCTTTCCAAGTTGGAATGCGGCTCAAATGTTGATCCTTCTACTGAGCATATGCCCAAAATGCAGAGTAGAGGCCTCTGGACACAACCTGAAGAGAGGAGAAGCATTTGTGAAATGCTGATTGGGAGCAGCAGTGTGTGGAGGCTGAGGGAAAGTGAGGGTGGACTCCCATTACACAGGAGGAGGCAAGTTTTTTGACTCTGTGGCAGAGACCCAGTGGTGGCAGTGCAATAGACAGACTAAACAAGCTACACACTTTTGATAGGGTTTACACATCTACAGGTTTTATATCAGACACATCTAAAAGGGGTATACGTATTTTGATAAAAAAAGGCACTTTTCTTTCAAAACGAGACCCAGACGGCCAATTTGTATTGGTGCAGTTAGATCCATTGGCCAGCAATCTCACACTGCTTAATAACTATGCACCTAATGTAGGCCATGAAGCATGTCTAAGAGTCATGATACTTCCTGTTGATCTCATAGGTGTCAATTTAAGGAATATTTCACGTTTGAGGCAATGCACCTGTGACTTTGAACAATCCTAAAACTGCACTTGGGACAATGGTACGACAACAAGATAACTTTAAGCGGGCAGCTGGGCTAATAATTAGCAAAGACAAGTAAGGGATTCTGAAGCTCACCTTATTAGACGTCTGGGTTCCGCCCTTACATTCTGGCTGCCCCTTTCCGTGGGCATCTGACTTTATAAAACACCTCAGTTTGAATCTTAGTAAATCCTTGGCTACATTGTGGAGAGCAAGCAGCCCCTTGCTTCAGACTAGCATGCCAGTAAATCTGAACAGATGGTTCACACTATCAACCACTTAGGGAAGCTGGCTGTTGTGAAAATTAATATACTGTTGTGTAAAATTTGCCTCTATGTATTAGGCAGTGGTGGGTTATGCCCCTATGATTTTACTCCATCCCAGGGAGTCCGGTATTTCAAAGATGGAGGGTTGCTGAGTGCTGCATGATGTAAGACATATTCAGTTAAAGGAAAATCAAGTCCTTCAATCAGTGCAAACTTGAATATTGATTAATAGTTGCCATAGATTACCGTACATAAAAATATGTCATTGGGTGATGCAACCCTTAATTTGCAGACAGATAAAAGGAATCAAAAATTAGAATCTTTTGTGGTGCTATGCACTGCTGTAAAAGTGCCAAATGTGGGCATCTCCAATTTGCTGAAAGAGGGAAAATTCAACAAAATGGTAAGTTCAAGTCAAGTGGTATGGGCTTGGGCACGAGGAAGAGAGGTAATAAATAGCAACTGGGGCATCTTTGGGCAGATGTACCACACACTTTCATGAATGTTCAACTTAGTGGACAAAGCTGTAAGGTGAAGTGTTCCTTGTACTTACCTCCTCAAAAACTTGGAATTTTGTACACTGGAGAGTTCAGCAATTCTTGGAGAAGATGTGGCAGCACAGCGGGCTTGGTTATACATATATGGTGGCAGTGCCTGAGGGCGTGGGGTTTTTGAAAGGAGGGCTTAGTCAAATTAAGCAGTTACTGGGCTACCCTATAGTTGGGATGGTTTTGTTGGAATTCGGGGACCCACATGCTGAGTCTATGAATTGAGTAGATAGGAACCTGATTAGACATGAAAATGGTTGCTAGACAGCTGAGAGCGCCAGCCTGTACCACTTTTTCTGGTGAGATGGTAACACAAACTGTGGAAAGTACTAGAAAGGGAAAAGATTTCCTTTGATATTGCTGGTCACCACTTTGATTGAGCACCTTGCGTAGTTAGATAAGGCTTTAATGAGATCACTACAGATGTGAGTTTTGGACTTGTGTTACTGCCATTTGTTTTGGTCGGATAGGTGGGTTTGATTGGGGTCAGTGATTTGATGTGGCAGATGCTTAGCTTTAGTTGAACCTTGAAGGCTCCCCTCATGCAAAAACTTGATCATTTAGGCATCCTAAATCTCAAACAGCCGAATGCCTTACAGATGGAGAGTCCGCAGACATGTACAATTACTATGGATAACTGGCACTCGGATAACGCCCAATCCTATAGTGAAAGACTTAACTATCGCCTACCTTAATACATGCTCATTGGTCAGACATCAGCTTTAGACATTTCACCTCCTCGATTCTGAATCCCCTGATATGCTATTTTCAACTGAAACTTGGTTAACAGAGGATTCAATGCCTGACATATTAGCAGCACTCCCGAGAATTACTATATACTCAATTTTAATAGACCATGGGGGGGGAAAGGCAGAGAAGTGGCTGCAATTATTAAAAAGCATCTTGCCCTTACTAAACTTAATCCTGACAGTAGAGAACATTGTAATCAAATCGGATTCGCCTATTTCTCCCTTAATATACATCCTTATGTACAGACCTCCTGGGCACATGCCTCAGTTTCCCCTTCTTATTAGTGGATTTCTTTTCTGCTCTAGTTATTGACTACACAAAAATCTTACTCCTTGGAGATATACATTTTTAGGGCCAATGAGGTGGTCACATGTCCTCAGACCTCACTGACCCTCTCAATAATATGAACTTCGATCAACATGTGTCTACAGCCACACATTAAAGGCCACATTTTAGATCAGGTCTGGTCGCTAAATCTACCTATATTCGACCTCAAGGTTTCCCCATGTACTTAGTCGGGTCTTCATTTAATTAAATTTGACATAGATGACATAACTTTCAGGAAGCCCGCTACCTGTCCTGGCACTTATTCCATATACTGGAACTATGTTTATCTCAATAGCTTGGCATTGTCTCCGCCACTCACAGCGAAAGTCTAGATGATCTGGAAGAGGCAATTATTGACTAGCTCGGAGAAGAAGCCTGGAACTTACACACCCCTAGGCGTAAAACAAAATCAATCTGTTGATTCCTCTGTCTTGAAGAACTACTGTCCCATTTCCTTACTCCCTTATTTAGCCAAAATATTAGCGGCACACATTGTCCAATTTCTCTGCTCCTTCTTAGAAGTCTCCTCATTTCTTGATTTATGAAACCCTTCCTCTTAGATCATTCCCAATTGGTCCGTCATGCTCCTTTTTGCTCATCTAAGGTCAGGCTAAGTTGTGTAGTACCACAGGGCTCTTCTATGCCCCCTCCCCATCTATTCAATCTCTATATTCTCCAGCTGGTTCATACCCTATATAGGTGAGAGGTGAAAATATACAACTTTGCCGATGACATGCAGTTGCTCTTCAACTTTGGTGACACTGCGGAATCCACAGATTTTTTCCAAATCACTATGTTATACATCCATGATTGGATGAATTGCCATCAGTTGAATCTCAATTCTGAAAAAACTGAAATTGTGATGATTAAAAATAAACTGCACAATTGAAACCCTTTCTTCTGGGTATTGGAGATGGGTGCTCCTCCTATCCCTAAAACAGTAGTCAAAAGTCCTGGTATCCTTGTTGATGGAGACCTTTCCATCAACCTCAGATAGGTGCAGTGATTTTCTCTGTCTTTTTTATCAGCTCCAGAAAATTTTAAAATTCCAGAAACACTTCACTCTTTACGCTAATATTCAAACCAAATTTCCCTACATATGTTTCTGATCGATTACGCTAACTCTCTCTTTCTGGGACTACCAAAGGGACTGAGTCAGAGGCTGCAGCTGGTTCAAAATCAGACAGCTAGGCTGGTCTGCAAACAGCCTAGACACTGCCACATCATACCCCTGATGGCAAAATTACACTGGCGTCCAGAGGACCCTTTTTAAAACTGGGTGTATCGTCTTCAAATCTCGACACAGCAAAAGCCCAACTTTTGTGATTTATAGAATTTGGAATTACAGTCCTAAACATAATCTTAGATCAGCCCTTCCAAATCTATGAGAGGCCCCTAAAATTATCAGGAAGTGATTGGGTAGACCCAGGTCTGCCTGAGTGCTCCAAATGTATGGAATTCCCTCCCCCAATACTGTGTGGGCTTCAGGACCATGTTAAAAACCTGACTCTTCGGATAGGCTTATGGCTAAGCTTTGGGTATTTCTGCCTCTGTGCCTCAGCACCATGAAACCTTTTTGGCGTAGAACGATTTAGAAATAACATAACACAATGCCCAAGGGGGTGGTATGCTACTGTTATTGTTACCACAACTATTTTGGTTTTTATTCAATATTTTCTCATTTTTTATTTTTATTACTTTTCTGTCTTGGAATGGAATGTTTCAATATGAGGCTACCAAGTCTTCCTGTAAATTGAATAACAAAGAGATAAATAAAGGATTTGATAGGTTTATTCTATAGTTTTTGCAAAGGCTTTCTTTTTTAAAACTCAATAAAATGCTTTAAACCTTAAAAGGAAGAATACAAAAAGGTGATGGATGAATGGATTGTTTGAATCAATCTCAAGCACTGTTAATTATTTTGTAGCTATCCCAATCCATCACTTTTTTGCCCACCATGCTACCTCAAATTAGACTCAACCAAATGCAAATCAGACTAGGTGCTGCTCCAATTGTATTGGTCCTGACTGAACTGCTAAACCAGTTACCCTCTGAACTGAAATACAAGCAACTGAAGACTGGGTTCAGTCTTTATGGGCCTTTTCCATCCAGTGTATCTTGATTCCAGTGACACAGTGAGCACAGAACCCACATCTCTGTATACCTGTCGCACTTAGGGTGTCAATATGAAGAGTACAAAAAAATGATAGATGGAATACTTGAATTAATCTCAGCCTCTGGTAATTGCTCGGGCTGCATCCCAATCTTTTTCGTATTTTGCTCATCATGCCTCCTGAGATCATACCAAGTTATATGCAAGTCAGCCTTGTTCCTGCTCCTAGTGGGACAGACTTCCAGAGCAGAACACATGCAACCCATGTGACCAATTTCTTCTATGTGGGCCGCTTCAGTTGAGTGTAGGTTAGTTCCAGTGGCACAGTGAGCCACAGTCCCACAGCGGGTATACTTGTCACACTTACCTTAAAAAGACAAAGAGATCCAGCAAGCTAAACAAAGTCACTCAAGCAGCCTAGTAAAATAACCCTTATTTATAGCAGAAAGTTGCACATTCAGGTCCCAGAATCCAAGAACAATGCACACCTGTAGATGAGATCTAAAGTAGACTCGCCCACTTTAGAAAAAAAGAACTCTGAAACAAAGGTAAAAAAGTATGATAGAAATATGCATTAATTAATCTAATCAAATACTGAGATCAGATTGAAATTATTGACTTCATTAAAAAAAAAAAAAGTCCACCTAAATTCTAGAAAGTCGGTAAGCACGGTCAGGAATATTTATAAAAAGAGAACAACAACATATTAATTATAAGTCACCAATTCAGAAGGCAAAACTGAGCCTACTGTACACAGTGTGCAGCGTGTGGTAGAGAAATGGGATGTGATATGTGGTACATGGTGACATAGGGGCTAGCGCCATTTACAGAAAATTCACAGGAGACAGTGGTGTAACCTGCAGACTGGATTCAAGCTAGCCTGGCCAATGAGGGCTGTTAGCCCGAAACCAGTCCCAGGATGCTTGTTTCCGGTCCATGGAAGACATAGCTTGGCAGTTCGGGCTGGACTGTTCCCATGAGGCACATGGTCAAGACTGATTTGCATATAGCTGTGTCTGAACTGGGGTGGTGAAGTGAGCTAAAGAACAATGATGGATTCAACCCAGATCTGTGACTGGGGGTGAGTGTCTGAAAAGTTTCAGCGATCCGTCCATTATCTCTTTGTGTTTGAATGTGACATTGGGCCACAAAGTCTCCCATATACCACAGATGTTCAAGAAGTTCATTGGCCTTGGACTGAATGGGCCCCTCCCTGAAGGGTTGGGGGAACCGGGAGGATTGGGGTCCCCAGCACCGCTAGGGCTGCAGGGGCCTGTGTTACACCACTGACAGGAGAGGAATGCGTAGGAAGGCCAAGGATGGGATAGAGGAATGGAAAACAGAAAACTCAGTCTCCTTTTGAAGAACATTTGAAATATTCTTATTTGACAAATGTATTTGGGAAAACAGAGCATCAGTTGGCAAAATATGATTTTCTAGAATAATAATTTAGATGGGGGGCGGGCCATGCCGGTGATCAAGATGGGCGTACAGAGCTGAAGCTCCTGCGAACTCGGCCAGGCACTTCTTAGTAAAGGGCCGTATCCCAATCACGAGGCGACAGGGGTCGTGAGTGAGCTTGAAGTTCGAGGTCATCGGGCCTCGCCAGCCTGCCTGGCCACTCTGAGTGCATGACTGAGCCCTTGCAGCCTGGGACTGCACTTAGCAGTCCCAACATACCCTGACACCGGGGGGTGCGCTGCTCTGCGAGCCGGGCCCAGAGGTGCTGCCTAGACTACTTGGACAAGCCTGATGCCGCTGCGGTGTATGACCCAGCTATCCCGATTTACCTCAAGATGACTCCGGCGGTGCTGCCTCCCTCACCCGACTCCTGCCGGTAGAATGCTGCAGCCCCAACTGCGCTCACCACGGGTGGCGGCTGACCCCAGCTGTACCCCTGTCCCTGCCCTGTGGTCCTGCTGTCTCCGTGTCGCCTCTGCAGCCAGGGCTTGGTGGGTGTTCACCTCCTCTCTGCCCTCTCTTCCCAGCGGCTGCAGTGTGGGCGCCTTGGATCAGGTTGAGCCTACACATGCCTGGATTTGCTCCCACTACTGTCTGTGCTCTCATGCCTCTCTCCTGTTCTTTCAGGCCTGCAGTTGCACACTGACAGGGGCACACCACACGTATAAACCACCCATCGGAGCCCTCTGTACTTTGGCGTTGTACTCCCCCTGATTCAACACAGCCTGCTTTATAACCAGTGATTACTAACCGAGGGGCTCGCCCTAGACATGGTGCACGGCAACCCTAAGCAGCACAAGTTCCTATTTGACAGGCCCATGGTCTCAGACAGACCGGAAGCTGTGCCTTGGATTGAGGCATGTGCAGTTGGGGGATCAGACTCTTGGCAACTATCTGATACTGATGCCATCATGGCAGAGCTCCGCGCCGGCCTTCATGCAATAGAAGACCAGATTGACACCCTTACAGGCCACCTTCACCATATAGGGAAACGCCTGGACCATCAGAACATTCGACAGGACAGCATTGAGGAGCATTTTATCTGGTTTGGAGGATGGGGCCGCGACGACTGCTAAGCGGCTGGAGAAACTAGAACAGTGCTTCAAGACATTGGCTATCAAGAATGAGGACTTGGAGGCATGCGGCCAAAACAACAACTTCTGCAAACTCGGTATAGCGGAGTCCATCGACAGAGGCCACCTTGATCTGTTTGTAGGACACCTGCTTTCCAAGCTATTTTGCATCTCAGAACATCACCTCCACTTTTGATGTGGAGCGGGCCCATAGGTCTTTCAGCCCACGCCCCACTCCTTGCACCTCTCTGCAGCCAGTACCTGCCCGACTCCTGAATTTTTTAAATGGCGATACAGCATTGAGGCTAGTATGTGAGCACAGTCCGATTCAGTACCAGGGCTCTGCGATCTCCCTCTTTCCATATTTCATGATGTGACGCATTTCTGCCCTCACTTATATTAAAGTATCTGGCAAGTGGGGCCATTTAGCCACAGCATTGCAAACCCCCCCCCCCCAAAGTGTATAGCACTTTGGTGACTTTGTGGGTTTTGTTTTTTTCAGGTGCTTATGCTGGGATTCGCTTGGCTTGTTGCTGCCTCGTGTGGGTGGGGAACAGGGGTGACTGTTGTTGCAATGTTTATATTTGTATGTTTGCACCCTTTCACAGTAGAGCCCACTGCGTGTGCACATTGCTGGCACATTATGAGTACATTGTGGGATCGTGGCGACACGTAGCACTGGAAGGTCAGTGGCGGAATTTACGTTCCTATCATAGAACATCAGAGGTCTCAACAACCCATATTTGTCCCAAAACAGCACACAAATATTCTTCCTTCAAGCACGCACCTCAGCCCTGGGAACTCCCACACCTTTGCTTCCCCATGGGGCCACACAGACACTTCACGAGCTATGGTACGGAACTCATGCGGAGTCTGCAGATTGGCATGTAAAAGTCTCCCCTTTTATGCTTCTGCCAGATTCATAGATGAGGATAGTAGATATGTCATAGTGGCGGGCTCTCTAGCAGGGCAGCGGATACTATTGGTTAACGTTTATGCCCAGAATGTCGATTCTCTGGATTTCTTTCAAACACTTCCATCCCTGATAGGGCACATAGACACTGACCACATCATACTGGGTGGTGACTTTAACATGATTCTTGACCCCCTGCTGGACACCACTGCTACTGCCCGGCTGCTAAGCCATGTTCAATGCAGATCCTCCATGACTTTTGTGACACTTACATACACTTGGATTCCTGGCATCTACGCCATGCCTCCACCCCGGAATACACGTTTTACTCGCACCTCATTACACGTGGAGTCGTAAAGACTATTATCTTATCTCTGCCACGCTTGCTCCCTGGTTAGACTCTGTCTCTCATCTTGCAAGCACACTCTCTGCTCACTCCCCGGTCCCGATGGTTCTGTGCATCCCTTTTGGAGGGGGCTTGGAGCATCAGTGCTTCTTCCCATGCTTGGCTCTACATGACGAGCTATTCTGCTATGAGTTATGTTCTGCTGTTGTAGAATACTTCAAGCTCAACGCTGGCTTGGTCACCTCACAGGCCACCCTCCAGGAGGCCTTCAAGGCCTATGTTCGTGGGGTATGTATTGCCAAGCATGCCAGAGTGTTGCGTGACATACACGGTAGTTTGACCCGTATAGAAACTGAATTGGTGGACCTGGACCGAGCGGACTCCTAGCAACACCATAGACCTCAATTACACTTACGTACCGTTCTGCTGACCAAATACCTTAATTTGGCTGAGCATGAGGCAAACTACTTGGGGAAGTATGCCAGGGCCCGCCATTATATAGAGGGAGAGAGGCCTGGCCGCACATTGGCAAGGTTGCTCTGCTCACCTAGAGGCAGCTGTTACATTCCATAGTTACAACTGACTGACAGGACGCAGGTGACTGACAATAGCGATGTCCTTGCCACACTGTTTCGGTATTACACACATCTATACACCTACCATCTGGCTGGCAATGCTGCCGGCCTGGCGGTTTACCTCACGTGGATAGTGATGGTTTGGCCCAGAGATGTCCAGCAGCAGTTCCTTAGTGAGCCGATCTCCAGTGAGGCGATAGTGCAAGCAGTCGACTCGCTTGATGGGTCTAAGACCCCTGGCCTGGACGGACTCACTTGTTATTTTATAAGACCTTGCCTCTCACCTGCTTGCCATGTACGGCGAATAGATTGACATTGGGATACTCCCCCAGACGCTGTGAGAAACAGTAATTACATTGCTACTAAAACCTGGCAAGGACCTGTAATATAGCGACTCCTACCGAACCTTATCACTGCTCAATTTTTACAATACGATACTCGCTAAGGTCCTCACCAATCACCTATCACTCCTGATGGACCGGATTAGCTCCCTCATTCAGGCCTGTTTTTGTCCCACACCACTCCACATCCTTGAACTTACGCACTGTATTTTTGGTGCTTAATAGAATCTCCCCTGAAGTCCCAGCCACCGTGGCCCTTCTGGACTAGGAGAAGGTCTTTGATTCTCTGATGTGTACCGTTTTGCAAGCTGCACTTCTCAAGCTGGGTATGTCTTGTCGATTTATTTTGCTAATTATGCTTTTATATCCCCAACGGATTAGGGCTAATGGCTCTCTTAAGGCTCTTTTCGCCGTCGCTAGGGGGACCAGACAAGGTTGCACCCTGTCTCTCCTATTTTTCATCATTGCCATGGACCCCCTAGCGAGGCACCTTCAAGAGACACAAATGCATTGCAGTTTGCATTTAAGGCCCTTTCCTCCTTTTGCTATATGCGGATTGACATTTTGTTATTTGTATGTCACCCCGCAGAAAACTTACCTCTGATTCTCTGTGAGATTGCTCGCATCTCAAACTTCTTTGGTCTTCAAATAAACTGGAGAAAATCTGAATTGGTTCCGCTCATGAATGCTACTGCGCCTCTGCAATGCAAGTTCTCCCTGGAATGGTGCGAGGGGCTGCTTAAGTATTTGGGCATTACTGTATATCGCGACACACAGCAAGTAACAAAATTGATCTACGATTCCACCATAGATTAGTTGACCACTCAGATGGATCCATGGCTCTGTCTACCCCTCCTATGCCACGTCGCATCGTGATCATAAAAGTGGTTGTACTCCTTTGGTTTTTATACTCTTTTTTTAAACATACCCATCCCCGTCAATAACATCTTTTTTGCTATACTGTGGATTCTATTATTGAGATTCATTTTGGATGTCTGGCATCCTTGGATTGGCTGGGACACCCATGTGATCCCTTATAACCATGGTGGTTCAGCATACCACACTTCCACTTATACTATCACACTGCACAATGTGAATTTGCCCTCCATTGGTATCATGCAGACGTACGCCTCTCGTATTCCAGACCCGAGATAGACTAAGCAGCTCCGATGCCTTTACACTCAATACTCCCTACAGGGCTCCCGCTGGACCCGACGGATATCCAAATGCTCTCCCCCACCAGCTTGGCATGGAGGAAACTCATTTGGCTACTAGGGAGTAGACTTCTTTATTCACCTACATTGCCTTTAGCAGATAATCACTGGCTCCCCATAATGCAAGAGAAGCTGGGCTAGTACACACATTTGGAGAACTCTTTCCAGATGGTCACATTCTTCCACAGGAGGAGGATGCCAAGTTCGCTGATGCCACTTACATGGACCACTTTGTCCTGCAGCATCTTCACAGTGCCCTGCGGGCCAAGATCCTTACATACCCTTTGTTCCTGGAGGAGTTCCCCCTCTTGATATTGGTGATCACTGACAATGATGGGGGAAGGTTGATTTCCAAGTTGTACCGAGCCTGAGTGGCTTTGCTGCTGCAGCGTGATGGGGAAACTTAGGGAACTTTGGGAGAATGGTCTGGGAGGACCCCTGACCAATAACATTTGTTATTCCTTTTGCACCCAAACACACTTTGTATCACCCAATCACCATCACAAGCTCAATACAAATTCTTACGTAAAGCCTATGTTACACCAAGTACTCTGGCACAAATCGACCCCACGAGGTCCTCCAGCTATCCCAAATGCCATGTTAATGAAGCCGATTTTGCATACATGACGTGGACGTGTGGTCACTTGGAAACCTTTTTGCACACCACATTCTCACAGCTCAGCCTAATGATTGGTACAGATCTTGCACCTGACCCACTGCTGGCCTTACTGGGTTATGTTCAAGACATACCGAGCAGTGTCCGTCAGTTCACCACTATTGCACTGCTATAAGCATGGGGGGAGCTCACATTTGCCGACTGTCACGGCCAGGTTTAAAAGCCTAATGTACTGCGATACTTCCAGCGAACTATATGCCAAACCTCCCACTTCCAGGCCGAAAGACATATGGCAACCCTTGTGATACTACCTGCTGACATTGGAGTCCATGGCGCTGAGTTAGTTAGCATGAGTGCGGTTCTATGCGTATCATGAGCCTCATAGCACTGTGTTGTAGACCCAGACATGGATCGTCCCCAGACTGCACTGAGTTCTTCGCCGCTTACACGTCCCCTCCCTGTACCGTGATTCATTGTTACTATAGTATCATCCACTGTCACTGGTGACCTCTGCGATGCACTACTATTTTGTATACAATACAATGTTGCCCACATCTGTGGGTTGCTAGTTGGTTTGTTATGTGCTATGACAAAAATGAAAAATAAAGTACCCACAAAATAATTTAGCAGAAAACATTTTGATAACTAAGCTTTTCAAAGTGCTTAGTTACACCAATGAACAACAGCCTAAATCCATAAAGTATTGTCTTTACTCAGAGATTTTTGGATCGCATTCTTGGCATAAAACAAAGTCTGTACTTGTTGGTTCATTGGACAGTGATTGCCTGTTATATCTTCTAGGTTTTCCTTTCTACCCACATGTCCTTTTAAGTTTGTAAGCTCCATGATGTGTTACCACTCGATTCCCTCTTTACCACAGTGACCATTGTCGCACCTGCAAGTCTGTTCATGTTCATATCTTGATTCATAGATACAGATTGCCGACCATCAGGAACTTGCTTCCCTCGTCGTCCCTCCAAGGTATTGTTTAATGCTGTTACATCCAATTTTAGGCATCTCTTGTAAAAAAATAAAAACTCTGGGGTTCTGCTGAAGTTTGGCATGTCTTTGTCCAGTCAGTGCCATTGGTCAACAACTTCACAAGATTGGGAACTTGCTGCCTTTATTTGTGGCAGTTGCGAATCATGCAAATATTTGGATGATATTTATGAAGTGGAAATTAATTTCCAATTCAAAACACAAATGATCCGTACTTTAAATAAAAAAAGGAAATGTTTTTCCTGGCTATTTTGAACGTTTGATAATTCTAGCTCAGTTAATACATATAATGTGATGTTTAAAAAGAGGGGGGAAATCCGATAAAACTCGATATTTCTTCTTTTGTTTGCTAGAAATTTACTGTCAAAGTGTCAATATTAGTATCAATTATAATACATATATATATATATATATATATATGTATATATATATATATATATATATACATATATATATATATTCACTTAAAAAACCATAGGTTTCACACATGTTATAGTTAGCTGGACATTTCACTCGTAAAAAACCATTGAAATTCCCCCGTTATAGTTAGTTCAGATAACTATAACTCACGCGCCCGTAATCCACTGCTCATGACGTCACATATTACATCACTCATGACATGGTCAGTGGCATCACTGATGACATCACTGATGACATCATCCTTGTGATAGAGTGGCGGTCGCGCGAGTTATAGTTATCTGAACTAACTATAACAGGGGAATTTCAATGGTTTTTTACGAGTGAAATGTCCAGCTAACTATAACATTTGTGAAACCTATGGTTTTTTAAGTGAATTTGCAAGGTTTTTTAAATGCTAATTCCTAACTATAACGTGTGTGAAACCTATGGTTTTTTAAGTGAATTTGTAAGGTTTTTTAAATGCTAAGTTATGTATGTTTTATTATATTTTTTATATATTTATTTTACAATAAGCTCTATGTATATAGTTATAGATTGACTGTATCCTGTAATATGGAACTGCTCGTTTAAAATGTTTTTTTCTTTTTTTAAGGTTTTTCACCGTGCGCGCATGGTGCGTGCACCATGCGCGCACCCCGCGTTTTTTTGAAAAAAAATAAATGTTTTTTTCATCCTTCGGGGTCCTTCAGGGACCCCCTGACAAAGGCTAGGGGGTCAGGAACTCTCTACCCTGCCCCCTTTTCACGTTCTCCACCTTTCTTTTTCACTGTCACACACAAAACACACAAAATGGCGGCCGACACTTCCTGATTTCGACTGATTCGAATGTTGACTGACATGTAACCACCAATCAGAATTACGCTCGCGCACGTTATGGTGCGCACACCGTGCGCGCACGGTGCGCGCACGGTGCGCGCTTATAGATATTTATGTACTTTTAACTGCAATTTTCTCAGGAACTACTGAACAGATTGACACCATATATGCAAAAGGCACATGCCTGACCTGAGGCCTACCTCTTTGCCAAATTTCAAGTTATTCTGTTCAGCCGTTCGGGCTGTACCTTCGGCTAAAGGTCCTATGGGAAAATGCATGGGGGAAAACGTGTTTTGGGATCCCCTTTTTTCTCAGCCCCCGCTTGACGAATCACCCCGAGACTTTCAGGGTAGGAGCTGAGCGGAGCACCCCATTAGTTTTGAAAATTTCGCGAGGATTCGTCAACCGGCGCCAAAGTTATTCAAAATAGAATTTTCAGATTTCCTATGGAAACTCGGTCCTAACTATAACTATTTACTGGCGACTGCCAGTAGATAATATATATATATAGAGATATAGGATAGATAGATAGATAGATAGATAGATAGATAGATAGATAGATAGATAGATAGATAGATAGATAGATAGATAGATAGATAGATAGATAGATAGATAGATAGATAGATAGATAGATAGATAGATAGATAGATAGATAGATAGATAGATAGATAGATAGATAGATAGATAGATAGATAGATAGATAGATAGATAGATAGATAGATAGATTTGGTATTAACATTTTAGGTGTATTGTTCATGTCTAACTTTTATGCCTTCATTTGTTATTTATTTTGGACGTTTAAAGAGATTAATGCAGAGGGGGTGTTGCATCTCAAGCCACTGGATTTCAGGAAGCAAAATGTCTGGCTACAGTATTGACAAACAAGGCTAAATAATATACAGAACATCAACCAGGAAAGAGGTATCTGCGTGTAACCTGGGAGTGCTGCTGTTGGCATTTAGACGTGGGTGTACTAATTAACATATTGATTGCTTCTGTTACCTCGCAGAATCACCCGGAGGTTAATTCCCGTTCAAGTTGCCCTTTTACACCAACACATTCGTAAGAGAATTTTAAGTTTGGGGATTTCCTTTTGGGCCAAATGCTACATGACTGGGTTTCCCTCTCTAACCCTCTGGTGGGAGGTTTGGGGGGCGGGGGAAAAAGGGTGTAATGGTAGTGTCCACTGAACCCGAGCCACCACTCATCACTTCTATGTGAAGCACAACACCTTTTTTGGTTTCCTTTTAGAAAGTAGCTATATTAACTTCCAGAACAGCACATGAACTGCATTTCACGGTAGTGTCTTTTTAAATGATAACACATTGGGGTCCATGGAGAAGGGGAAACAGGTGTCTGCCTGTGGGAAAGTTGTTGAACATGGTGAATCTCCACAGTGGCTTCCATTCTAGCTGTTCCCTAATGGATGGAAACGAATGCATTACTCATTCTGACTTTTGCTGTCGCCCCTCGAAAACCCCCTCCTCACTCCCACTTCTAGATATGTGAGGATGTTGTAGATAAAAAAGGAAACATATGTGCCAACATATACCCTCATAGCAGGCAGCCGCCATAAGCAAGGTCTTCTCTGCAATGTTAACAAAAAGTGCGCACAGACTATCAGGACACACATTCAGATTGTATTTTCGGATTTATAGAACAAGATCGAACACCGAGCTGAGGGCACAGGCAAAAACACGCATCTACCACTCCAAGGCTCTTTTTCGGAGGGTGTTCCATTCTTAAGTTGGGACTACTTTCCCTCGCGCACACCTGAGAGAAACCCAAATGAAACATTGCGTTAGTTCAAGTTGTAACTGTGGGCTACAGTTTTTTTTGTGCTGGGCTTGAGACTGACCCCATTTCTTCTTTGCCCGCACAAGCTAAATGTGATTTGAAACCCTGCCAACCACCTTCTACTGCCTCTTGCTCTATACTCCCAGCTGTTGATATGTCCTCTTACCACATTCACCACATCCCACTATCTTGCAGAAGCCTTCTTTTTTCCTTCTCTCTTTGGAATCTCGAAAAGCTGTGACGTACCCCTTTTTCCTCCTCACAATTCTTCTGTGTGCTCTAGAATGTCTTCTCTGTCAGATTCATGTTTCGTCTCTTCTTTAATTCCACCTCCTTTTCTATTTTTCTTCTGTATCCTTATTTATTTATTTTTGCAGTTTTGTATAGCGCGAACAAGACCTTTACGGTTGTATGACATAATTTCGACAGACAGAAAATCGACCTACAAATATATCGCAACAAAAATATCGATGTCAAGAATATCGACATCCTATCTACAACATGGTAAGTACAAAAATATTGAAAATTAAATATCGATGTCAAAAATATCGTTATTAAAAATATCGTTTTTCTTTTACTTTAAAAATATATGTAAAATAAACCAAATTATACTTAGAAATTAAATAAACATAATTAAATATATTGTATAATATTTAAAATGTATAATTAATATATATAATTTAATAAAACTTTAATTAAACATATACATATAATATATAATATATATACTTACTTAATAATTAATTTTACTAATAATTTCTGTAACGTATAAATTATTAAATGTTTTTAAAAATTACCAATACATCTATACACATAAAATAATAACATTAATAAATATTTAATAATTACATATAGCAAATAATAATCAATATTTTTAATGTGAATAATTTTTATTATTAATGATATATTACAATAGCAAAAATAATACAAAACATATGAAATATCAGACACAATAAAACTACTAGTCCAACTCCAACAAAAACAACAGTAAGGAAAATGTTGGATACCGTAGGGGTAAAAATTACTATTCCAACTCCAAAGAGTGCAACAGTAGGGAAAGCGTTGGATAGCGTAGGGTTAAAATTACTATTCCAACTCCAGAGAGTGCAATAGTAGGGAAAGCGTTGGATAGCGTAAAGGTAAAAATTACTATTCCAACTCCAGAGAGTGCAACAGTAGGAAAAGCGCTGGATAGCGTAGGGGTAAAAATTACTATTCCAACTCCAGAGAGTGCAACAGTAGGGAAAGCGTTGGATAGCGTAGGGATACAAATTACTATTCCCACTCCAGTAAGTGAAACAGTAGGTAAAGCGCTGGATAGCGTAGGGGTAGAAATTACTATTCCAACTCCAAAGAGTGCAACAGTAGGGAAAGCGTTGGATAGCGTAGGGGTAAAAATTACTATTCCAACTCCAAAGAGTGCAACAGTAGGGAAAGCATTGGATAGCGTAGGGGTACAAATTACTATTCCCACTCCAGTAAGTGAAACAGTAGGGAAAGCGCTGGATAGCGTAGAGGTAAAAATTACTATTCCAACTCCAAAGAGTGCAACAGTAGGGAAAGCGTTGGATAGCGTAGGGGTAAAAATTACTATTCCAACTCCAGAGAGTGCAATAGTAGAGAAAGCATTGGATAGCGTAAGGGTAAAAATTACTATTCCCACTCCAGAGAGTGCAACAGTAGGGAAAGTGTTGGATAGCGTAGGGAAAAGAATTACTATTCCAACTCCAGAGAGTTCAATAGTAGGAAAAACATTGGATAGCGTAGGAGTAAAAATTACTATTCCCACTCCAGTGAGTCCAACAGTGGGGAAAGCGTTGGATAGCGTAGGGGTAAAAATTACTATTCCCACTCCAGAGAGTGCAACAGTAGTGAAAACGCTGGATAGCGTAGGGGTACAAATTACTATTCCCACTCCAGTAAGTGAAACAGTAGGAAAAGCGCTGGATAGCGTAGGGGTAAAAATTACTATTCCCACTCCAGTAAGTGAAACAGTAGGGAAAGCGCTGGATAGCGTAGGGGTAAAAATTGCTATTCCAACTCCAGAGAGTGCAACAGTAGGAAAAGCGCTGGATAGCGTAGGGGTAAAAATTACTATTCCAACTCCAGAGAGTGCAACAGTAGGGAAAGCGTTGGATAGCGTAGGGGTACAAATTACTATTCCCACTCCAGTAAGTGAAACAGTAGGGAAAGCGCTGGATAGCGTAGGGGTAAAAATTACTATTCCAACTCCAAAGAGTGCAACAGTAGGGAAAGCGTTGGATAGTGTAGGGGTAAAAATCACTATTCCCACTCCAGAGAGTGCAACAGTAGTGAAAACGCTGGATAGCGTAGGGGTACAAATTACTATTCCCACTCCAGTAAGTGAAACAGTAGGGAAAGCGCTGGATAGCGTAGGGTTAAAAATTACTATTCCAACTCCAGATAGTAAAACAGTTGGGAAAGCACTGGATAGCATAGGGATTCTATAAACATAATAACCAATTAAATAATTAGTTATAAAAAAATAGCATATTAATAAATAATTTACAAAATATGTATTATTAAATACCAATTATTTAAAATAAATATTTATATAAATAACTTTAAATTACATCCCACACTATTCCCCCTTTAACACACAACACACTACACATACAAAATACACAATACATTTAAATATCAGTTTATCTATTATTTACAATTAATAATACATTCTTTATAATTAATATACTTATTATTTACTAATTTATACATATTAACTACCAAATTACAATTATTCACAAATTAATTATTAATTAACAATACATTAATTAGCAATAACAACAAATACCATGAAATAATAAATTATTTATATTTACTATATTTAACGTACTAATAACAATTAATTACCAATTAATAATTAATTAACAATTAATTATTATTAATTACAAATAAATAAAACTTATCAGTAATTATTTGAATTTAATTACATCCCACCCTATTCCCCTATAAACCCACAACCCACTACACATAAAAATTCACATAATTAATTTAATCATCAATTAATCACTTAATAAAATTAAATCACCAATTAATTAGTAATCAACAATTAATTAATTAACAATACCAATAAATAAATATTAATATTAAACTATTTATAACTTATATAATTAACCAATTAATAAAATTAATTTACAATTAATAATTAATTAACAATTAATTAATCAATTAATATATTTAATTAACAATTAGTAATTAATTAACAATTAATTAATCATAAATACCAATTAAACAATACATATTAATTAATTAATTATAATTAAATTACTTCCCACCCTATTCCCCTATAAACCCACAACCCGCTCTGATACTAAAACGCTAAATTATATTTTAAATAATTATTAATCTCTACACATTTATTTTTAAATGTATTAAAATACATTACAATAATCTTTAACATACAAATAAAATACATATTAAAATACATTACACTAATAAAATATCGATATTCTTGACATCGAAATTTTTGATTACGATATTACTTACATCTATATTAATGACTGTTAGAAATGAGGGGGCTCTGGTTGACGCAGGTGTGAACCCACAACAAGCAGGGACCCTTTACTTCTTGTCAGGGCGAAGGATGACTCCCCAGAATAACCCCTGCTCACCCTCTAGGTGCGTGGCGCGAGCAGTCTAGGCTAAGTCTCAGGCGTACACGGTTAAGCAAATGCGATTACACACACAGTAATCCCCTTGCATGCACCACAAACGGACACCAATCAGGTAGTATATAAAAATAAGCTTTTATGTAGATTCAGCAGATTCAAATACAAGGCCCAGTAACGTTGATGGGGCCACAATTCTTAGGAATACGGTAAAGTTCTCTTTGTTACGGAAAGTTCTTTAGGCGGCCACAAGGTAACTGTAGGCCTCAGCGCACTTCGTGCTGAGGCAGCGCCCAGGAAGCACACAGCAGATGACAGGGAAATAAGAACGTTGCGGACCCTGGATCCGATGCGAGCTCGCGGTCGAGTTCGTAAGTACAGTACCTTGTTTCTTAACGCAAAGGCGGGTGCGGGATTCCAGCGGCTCTTCGACAGAAGAGCGAGGCGGCGTCCGGGGCTTCCACACTTCACGATGGGGGTCTGATCTTCAGGCTCACGACAAGAGCGGGGTGTTGCAGGTGGCGGGTGAACAAAGCGGGGCAGCCGGGCACGCAGATTACGTCCGGGCCGTCCGAGGCTTGGAGATGCTCACAACGCCGATTCCGGCGGGAGGGTGAAGGTGCACAGCGAGCCTCCAGCGAGCGAGGTGACAGGGGCAGCCCAGCACAGCGTAGGGGGAGCGGCTCCGATCGAGCGAGGCTCTTCCCAAGGCGGGGGCGGCTAAGCAGTCCTGGTCACGGCTCAAGGAGGGACTGGGGCACGAGGGTCACAGCTCCAGCGAGGGAAAGGACACCACAGTCCAGCGGCAGGCGAGTGAAGATCAGGTAGGGCCCAATGGTCCTGGGGCTCAGTTCAGGGGGCAAGCTCAGTTCCAAGCCCTTGGAGATCGTTTTGGAAAAGCACAAGTCTTGAAAGTAAAAATAAAGCAAAAGTCTTCAGCAACAGTTTCTCTTCTCCCCTTTGGCAGCAAGGTCACCACTGCAGGCCAATCCCCCAGGATAGGGACAGTCTTCCTCCTACAGCTTTCCCGGTGCCTCCTCCTCAGGCAGAGATTCTTCTTGGTCAAAAGCGGATCTAGTTTCTCAGGAGCAGGGCTCCTCCATTTATACCACAAATCTTTTGTTCTCCCAGGCCAGGGGGGCCCTTGCCTAGTTCAGTCCGGTTTCTGAGCACTTTGTTTACGCGATGCAGGCTTCTTCTTTCAGAGTGCTGGGCACAGTTCTCAGACGCTCCACAGGGGGCGGAGCCGGCACTGAGGGGTCAGAGCACTGTCCTATTCAGAGCCTAGGAGCACTCCTCCCACCCATCTACCTGTCGATCGTCCTATTCACCACCAGGCTACCTAGCCCTGCCCATCTGGGTTCCCCCAGCCCTGTCACTCACACCAGCCAGACATCAGATACACATCACGCAGAGGCGGCTGAAATGTTTAGGCAAGCAAAGGCCCGCTTTCTAAAAGCAGCCTTTGCAAACCCGGAATATTAAAATAAACCTTGCGAAAAGATGTACCTTATTATTCCGAGTTCAGGCATACTAAACTCGACCTTCTACCATGTTCCCTGGGTCGGTTAGGATCATAGGGTGTAACAATCCAAGCCGCCCATACTGGCCTATGAGAACAGGGTAGCCTTACAGCAGTGAACAACAAAATGGCGGTCATTCACTACCAGGACATGCCACGCATCCAGGCTTGTCCTACCTTAGGCTCACAACGCACCCTGCCCGTGGGCCTACCAGAGGGGTGACTAACATGCAGCTAAGGGAAGGGTTCAGGGACCGGCAAGTGTGGGCACTTGTCAGTCAGCGTGTCAGTACCAGACTGCACGCAGGTTCTGCGATGGCAGACCTTAGACATATTTTACCGGCCGCTTCTGTGGGTGGCACAACCCGTGCTGCAAGCCCACCAGCGGTGTTTGCCTTTACATGCCCTGGCGCTCCTGGCGCACTTTACTGGGGTCTGATAGTAAATCAAACAATCCAATCAGGGAATCCAACCAACATATACAATTTACCAGGGAGCACTCGCACCGCGACACTGGTTGGCAGTGGCACAGCGCGCTGAGCGGCCAACACCATAAAATCACATGAGGCACAGCGACAAAGAGAGGAAGGGAGACTCACGCCAAGGTGCCAGGTCTAACAATGACTTCGATATTATTAACTTCGATAATACTTACCTTGGGGTCGATATTCTGTCCATCGATATTCTTGACTTCGATATTCTTTACCTACGATATTTACAACTCGATATACTTGTAGGTCGAAATTTAAAACTCGATATTTAGACTGCTCACCGACCTTTACAGGTATCAGAGCACTTTACAGTACAGAGATAACAACATAGAAAACATATAAATATCATGAAATAGGTGAGGAAAGTAAGGATTAGCATACACTAGTATCACGTAGTTACAAGGGAGTATCAAAGAATCATGTGAATTTGGCTAGAAGAATAGATTTCACTTCTTGTTTGAAAAAAGCTGCCGATGGGTTAAGTCTCGTTTTTTGGGGCAAGGCATTCCAAATCCTGGGTGCCATTCCTGAGAAGGAGCGGTAGTATGTTTTCTGCTTGGAGAACCGTTGTGGTTTAAGCAGAAGATTGTTGGAGCTCCTAGTGGATCTGTTGCCACCAGATAGTACCAATTTCTCCGTTAAGTATCTCGGTGTTTTGTGATGTAAGGCCTTATGAGTCATACAAGCAATTTTCAAGTGAATTCTGGCCTCAAAAGGAAGCCAGTTGAGGGCACGAAGGTCAGGGAAGATGTGGCTGTTTCTTTTGGACCCTGTGACGAACCTAGCAGCTGTATTGATTGTGGCTCTTAAGGGAGCGGTCGTTGATCTGGGTAGGCCACAGAGAGCAATACTTCCATAATCCACTTTGGGCATTACTAGAGATTGAACTGTCTGTTTAAAGTCTCTGGCCGGTATGAAGGGTTTCAGTTTTCTCAAGGTGTTAATCTGGAAATTAGCTCCTTTAGTTGCAGCGCTGATGTGTTTCTGCATATTTAACTTATTGTCCAAGGTTATTCCCAGTGATTTGGCTGAGTCGATGATGATAGGTAGGCAATCGAGTGCTGTAATGTGCTTCATCCATTCAAGGATGGTAGTTGTTTGGTTGGGAGGGGCGATAAGGAGAAATTCAGATTTTAGACTGTTTAGTTTTAGATGATTTTCTGCCAGCCAGATCTGTGTTTTGTGGAGAGTTGAGTTAAGGGACTTGATGTCATCAAGTGAGTGAACTTTGATGTAGAGTTGTGTGTCGTCGGCATACATGTGATATTGGATGTTTGATGAGTTGAGTAGCTCCGTGAGAGGTTCCATAAACAAATTGAAGAGAGTCGGGGAGAGGGATGAACCCTGGGGTACTCCCAGAGTGACCGGGGAAGAGTTGGATAATGATTGGTTAATCTTGAATCGTTGTGTTCTGTTTTGGAGGAAGGACGTGAACCAGTTAAACACAGTACCAGATAGTCCCATCCTGTGTTTCAGAAGGTCTAGAAGATTGACATGTTTGACTGTGTCGAAGGCTGAGGATAAGTCAAGCAAGACTAGCAGGCATCCCTTGTTTTGATCCAGAATTTGAAGTGTGTCCTCAATTATGTGGGTCATGGCTGATTCTGTGCTGTGTCCTGATCGAAAACCTGATTGGAATTGATCTAGCAGGTTGAAGTGATCTATGTGCTTACTGAGCTGCACGTGGACACATTTTTCTAGCAATTTGGCGAGGGTCGAGATGTAGGAAATTGGGCGATAGTTATTCAGGTCAGATGGGTCCGCCGATGGTTTTTTTAGGATGGGGGATATCTGACCAACTTTGAGGATGTCTGGGATGATTCCTTGTGAAAGAGAAGTGTTTATAATCCTGGTCCATAGGGGCAATAGCAGTGGCGTGAAGGTTTTTAAATGGGTTGCTGGGAGAGGGTCTGTGAAGTGATTGGAAGGGTTCAGTGCTGTGATCATTTTTAAAATGGTTTCTTCATTGTAGAAGCTGAAGTCGGTCTAGGAGGCCATGTTTTTGAGTACGAGCTTTGGAGAGCTTATTATCGAGATACTGGGTGTGATCGGTGCATCACACCCATCACACCGGTGCATCAATCCTTGATTTGGAAAAGCTCTAAAATTCCTCAATGGTCACATGTTGGTTTTACATAAAATGTCAAAGTTAATGAATAAGGGGGGCTGGCTAGTAAACTGGTTGATAGGACATGAATCCCTTTAACTCTGTCAGGCCCCCAATTTCTTGATAAAACCTTGAATGGTAATGCATGGTCCTGGGCACTGAAATGCCGACGGAATAACTGCAGAAAGAACTGGCTGGCATACTTTGAAACGGCCCCACCCCACTAGAGTGTCTACTATAAGTTCAATCAATCAATCAATCACATAATTTGTAAAGCGCACTACATACCCGGTAGGGTTTCAAGGCGCTGGGGGGGGGGGAGGTGCTGTTACTGGTCTGAATGAATGAATGAATTAGTGCGTTTATAAAGCGCTAGTTGCTGGTACATATAAGAAGAGCAAAAACAAGCTATTTCCATCTGAGATGAGCAGGAAAGAAAATTCAGATTTCTGTAAAGAGATGGGTTTTTAGAAGGGCTTTGAATGTAGCTTCTGAGGATATGCTGTGGATGTAGTCAGGAAGTGAGTTCCACAGTTGTGGCGCCAGAAAGGAGAAAGCTCTACCTCTGGTTCTGAATTTATAGATTCCTGGAATACATAAAAGATGTTTGATGGGTGGATCGTAAATTTATGTGGGTTTGGTGCCTTCTGATCTTGTTTTGAGTATAGCTAGGGCCTATGGAATTCCCGACCCTAAAAGTAAAAAGAGGTGTTTTGAATGGATGTATGACGTTACAACGCACACTATTACAACGCATGCACTTACAACGCATTTTTTACAACGCATAATCCATTACAACGCATGACATTACAACGCATGACACTACAACGCATTTTAAAAAAATACCTTTACAACGCACTACCATTACAACGCATACTACCTTTACAACGCATACCATTACAACGCATAATATTAAATTACATTTAAGGTAAGTATTAGATAGTATAGGGGTAAAAATTACTATTCTAACTCCAGGGGGTGCAACAGTAGGGTAAGTGTTGGATAGTGTAGGGGTAAAAATTACTATTCTAACTCCAGGGGGTGCAACAGTGGGGTAAGTGTTGGATAGTGTAGGGGTAAAAATTACTATTCTAACTCCAGGGGGTGCAACAGTAGGGTAAGTGTTGGATAGTGTAGGGGTAAAAATTACTATTCTAACTCCAGGGGGTGCAACAGTAGGGAAAGTGTTGGATAGTGTAGGGGTAAAAATTACTATTCTAACTCCAGGGGGTGCAACAGTAGGGAAAGTGTTGGATAGTATAGGGGTAAAAATTACTATTCTAACTCCAGGGGGTGCATCAGTAGGGTAAGTGTTGGATAGTATAGGGGTAAAAATTACTATTCTAACTCCAGGGGGTGCATCAGTAGGGAAAGTGTTGGATAGTATAGGGGTAAAAATTACTATTCTAACTCCAGGGGGTGCATCAGTAGGGTAAGTGTTGGATAGTATAGGGGTAAAAATTACTATTCTAACTCCAGGGGGTGCATCAGTAGGGTAAGTGTTGGATAGTATAGGGGTAAAAATTACTGTTCTAACTCCAGGGGGTGCATCAGTAGGGTAAGTGTTGGATAGTATAGGGGTAAAAATTACTATTCTAACTCCAGGGGGTGCATCAGTAGGGTAAGTGTTGGATAGTATAGGGGTAAAAATTACTATTCTAACTCCAGGGGGTGCATCAGTAGGGTAAGTGTTGGATAGTATAGTGTAATATTATGCGTTGTAATGGTATGCGTTGTAATGGTAGTATGCGTTGTAATGGAATGCGTTGTAATGGTAGTTTTTAAAAATGCGTTGTAGTGTCATGCGTTGTAATATCATGCGTTGTAATGGATTATGCGTTGTAAAAAATGCGTTGTAATGGTAGTGCGTTGTAAAAGTTGCGTTGTAAAGGTTGTTCCCCGTTTTGAATTAAATTCGTTGGCTGATGGGGAGCCAGTGGATTTTTTTTATCCTCTGTCAAATAGAGTTGTGGTGTGGAATGTTCAGCACAAGGCGGACCGCAGCATTTTGAACTTAATGCTGTCTGTTTACAAGCCCCTGAGGAGCCCTGAGTAGCAAGACATTTGAGTAATCCAGCCTTGAAGTAATTAAGGTGTGTGATGTATTTTCTTGCGTTAGCTGGTAAGAATTTGAAAGTTTTTCTTAGAGATTTAAGAAAAGAAAAGAAGATTCCAACTATGGATTTTGCCTGAGGTATGAAGGAAAGAGATGTATCAATTTTAACCCCCACATTTTGAGCTATCGTGGTTGGGGCTGGGAGAGTTGCCAGTTCAGATGGCCAAATACATGCCATGTCCAGTGGTGATGATGTGCCGAAAACTATAATCTCTGACTTATCCAAGTTCAGGCAAAGGCAGTTCTTAAACATCCATTCTGCCACTGCCAAAAGGTAGCCCTGAAAGTTGGCTATGACAGAATTGTTCATGTCGTTGAAGGTAAACATCAGTAGGGTGTCTGTCTACAGCATACCAGACGACATTGAAACCACAAGCTTGTGCCACTGCAGCCAGGGGAGGGCATATAGATCTTGAATAGCGTGGGGCTGAAGCTGACCCCTGTTGGACTCTACAGTTTACCTCCTTGAATTCTAATGTGTACGGTGGAACATAGACAGCTTGCTGTCTGTTAAGAAAGGATTTTAACCAGCTTTGGGCCATGCCTGTTATGCCTATCTTTTCCAGTCGCATCAGCAGGATCTCATGTGAGACCATATCGAATGCGGCCGATAGTTCCAGCAGAACTAGAATCTTTTTCTTGCCAGTGTCTAGCCATGTTTGAATAAAGTCTGTTACTTTAGGAGAGCTGATTTAGTACTAAAGTTGGCACAGAAACCAAACTGAGATGGATGCAATTAGTCTCTTCAATGAATTTAGTGATTTGTACATTAACCGGGGATTCTAATATCCTACCCATCACCGGGATTAGGGAGATAGGACTGTAATTATTTGGATTCAATGGATCCAGATTTCTATTTTTCAACAGTGGGAGCACCATTGCCTTTTTCAAAATTAGGGGGCCCATTTCAGTTTCTAGGGAGAGGTTAAACAGTTCATTGAGCTGAAGATTAAGAGAATTAATTGCACATTTGGTTATTTGTGGAGGGCAGCCATCTAGTGGGGAACCAAATCTAGATGTTGAATGATCCTTTCAGAATCCTTTGAGAATATCCTGTCAAAGGAGGTTAGCTGTGACCGAATACCCTGATGTAGAGGAGATTTAGAAAGGTAATTGTTCTATCTTGACATTTGGAGTAGATTTTGGACACTTTCTCTCGGAAAAAGTAAGACAAATTATCTGCACATTTTTGAGGGGTGGGGGTTGGTTGTTTGCCTGATTTCAGATTCATGAAGGAATCTACTATTTTAAATATAATTCTGGGGGCATTGTTGGCTTCCCCAATCTGTTTGGCAAACATACAGGTGTTTTCTTTTCGGATGTTTTTCCTAAATTGTTTCAGAGAGGACTTATAAATAAGTTTCTCCCATTTCGAAATATTGTGTGGCAAGAAAAAGATGGTGGCTAGATCAGTAAGGCTCCAGTGGGTGGTAGAATCTGCAGATCAGAAACAGGTGACAGACCAGCTCTGGAGGCCCTATATTGGCCAGCGCTGCCCAGTTTCTCCTTGGCAAGACATGGGGTGAAAAGTAGAGAGGAAGACCTAACCCAGCCAATAGGGGCAACAGCAGGGGGTGCTCTGGGTTGAAGCCAGGTGGATGGCTGACCCTAGAAAGTCTTGCTGCTAGCGGCGCTGTACAGCTCACCCTCACTGGCACAGAACTAAGCAAGTGGGAGAGACAGCGAGGATGGTCGGCACGAGTCTGGAAAGCTCCAGGGAACCCAAAACACAAGAGGTTTGTGTGGATGTTATAACAAGCTACGCAACCTCCACTGATGGATCTCCAACTGTGCCTGCACTCTGGCTCCCCTGAAGAAAGCCCCCAGGTAAACAAAACTCCAAGAAAGCCAGCTGGTTTTCTCCCGCCCTGCATGAGTCCAGGCATACCTGTAGGCGGCTCGAGAAGAGATAGTGGAGAAGCATGACTCCGGAAGACCACTCAGCCTTCAAGACCACTGTCATTGCACACCACCACCTCATTAGTATAACAAAGAAAGCAGCCATACAAGAAAGGATCATTGTCAACACACTCAATAGTAAGGAGCTTTTCGGCGTGGTAAAAGAATTCGCCAGACCCAGCACAGAGACAGCAGACATCCCGCCCTCTCAAGACCTCTGCAGTAATATCGGCACCTTCTTCCACCACAAAATTAAGGAGATATATGACAGCTTCAACAGCCTCGACACCCAAGACCCTCACCCCCCACCTGCAACTATTGCACCCAATGACATTGGACCCCAACAGACCAAACTCAGCTGGACTCCCCTCATGCTGACACCACTCTCAAAATCATGAAGAGCATCCACTCCGGAGCACCCTCGGACCCCTGCCCTCACCACATCTTCAACAGAGCCAGCACCACCATTGCCCCTGAACTCTGTTGCACTATCAACTGCTCCATCAAATCCGCTACCTTCCCGGAAGACTGGCAACAGACAGAGATCAACCCCTTGCTGAAGAAACCATCTGCCAACCCGACGGACCTCAAGAACTTAAGACACATCTCTCTTCTCCCCTTCCCAGCCAAGGTCATCGAGAAGGCCATCGACACCCAACTCTCTGAGTTCATTGAAGCGAACCACATCCTGGACCTCTACTAATCCAGATTCCGAAGCAACCACAGCACCGCGAACATCCTCCTCTCTGCCACAGACGACATCCGCACCCTCCTCGACAGAGGCAAAATTTCAGCCTTCATCCTCCTGGATCTATCGGCCGCATTCAATACCATCTCTCACTGCTCCCTATGCACAAGACTCCACGATGCTGGCATTCATGACAAAGCCATGGAATGGATCATCTCCTTCCACACCGGCCCAACACAGAGAGTTAGACTACTACTGTGAACCCATAGAGATCAGTTGCGGAGTGCCTCAGGACTCCTCCCTGAGCCCTACTCTCTTCACCATTTACATGGCCCCGCTCGCAACCATCATCGGGAACCACAGACTCAAGATTGTCTCCTATGCCGACGACACCCAGCTGACTTTCTCCCTCACCAACAAACCCACAGTCGCCAAGAGCAACTTCCACAATGCAATGGGATGCACGCTGTCGCCACCTGGGTGAAGAACAGCTGCCTCAAGCTCAACTCAGGAAATACTGAAGTCCTCATCATGGGCTGCACCGCCTCTGCCTGGGATGACTCCTGATGGCCCACAGCACTTGGAACCTCCTCACAAGCCCTCAGACCATGCATGAAACCTCAGTATCATCCTGGACTCCTTGCTCACCATGAGCCGCCAAATCAATGCTGTCTCATTATCCTGTTTCCACACGCTACGCCTGCTCCAAAAGATCTTCAAGTGGATTCCCACAGAGTCCAGAAAGAAGATCACCCATGCACTCATCAGCAGCAGAATCGACCACGGCAACGTGCTCTACACCGGCATTACACAGAAACTCCTCAAGAAACTGCAGAACAGAATGGTTCCACCAGCCTTATCCTCAATAAAACATCCCCCTCCGCAACCACATCATTGGCCACCTGAGAGTCCTCCACTGGCTCCCAGTCAGCAAAAGAGTCACCTTCAAGCTGCTCACACATGCCTATAAAGCCCTACATGACGCTGGCCTGCATACCTTAACAGCTGCTTCGCATTCCACACACCCACCAGAGACCTTCGCCCAACTGGCCCTGGCTACTGTCCCACATATCCGCAAGACCACAGCCGGAGGAAGATCCTTCTCCTACCTCCCAGCAAAGACCTGGAACACCATCCCTCTCTACTTCAGGCAATCACCGTCACTACCTGAATTCAGGAAGGACCTCAAGGCCTGGCTCTTCGACTGAATCTAAGCACCTTCGACACGCCATCAGTTTTGCACCCCCGTACCTTCCCCCAAAGCACATTGAGACCCTGACAGGTGAGTAGTTGCACTCTACAAGCCACCCGATTGATTGATGCTGATCTGGGCACCAAACCAGAGGCAGTGAAAGGATCCATCAGGCTCCCACCCCCCCTGCATACCACATGATCTGAAGGCAATAGTCCCCTGGCAATATTGAGAACCTGCCACCAAGAGGGGCCAAGATGGTATCAATCAAAGCGGAATGTGGCAACAGTGTCACCCCTCCTTCCAATACATAGGTGAATCAGGAGCAACACTACAGACAAGCTGCTGTAATCAGAACACCCAGGCTGGCACAACACAGAGAGCCCTGCAGGCAGTTCAGCTGGGTACATAGCGGACCCCGCCAACTTAGTAACCCAGATATGCCCCCCTGGCCAGAGGAAGGTACTGATAACCTCTGGCCGGACGAAAGCAGAGCAAACTAAATCCTCAGAGCAAAACTGCAAGACCATTCCACCAGGCCCGATGAACTCTTCAACACAGCAATCATAGATGAGGATGTCACGTGGCCAATTACCATAGGCATGACCAGAAGCTCAGGTAAGCCTGCAAACCAGACAAGGCTCCTACGTATGCAGCCTCCCACCCATGCAATATATTCCTCTGGTGCAATGAAGATTGTTTTTTTCTTGCAAATAGAAAAGAAGCTGTTATCAAGTTATTTCTAAAGCCAGGCTAACCGATAAGCCAATGTGCCTTCTATAAAGCCATTTCCGTAATTAATCTAGAAACCAAGATACCCGTTAAAAGCAGGGCCGGCTTTAGAGCAGTGCGACTGGTAAAGCCTAACTGGGAGCTAACCTGGGGTGGGGGGTGGGGCTGTGTTTAGCAAAAAAGTAGGATTTAAAAGCTCCCACTGTAGCGTGCGGCGGCGGTGATCCAGGATGGCCGCTTTATCGAGGGGCTTGATTTTGAGCTCAGACCATGTTGGAAATAATGGATTTCTACTGCAGAAGTTCTGCTGTGCGCTGAATCAAGCTTTTTTATAAAAGAATTTTGGTCTTTTTTACAGCTTTTATGCTTCTGCTTCCTCCGGCCTCTGTAGCGGCCGCCATTTTGTCTTCTCCTCGCAGCCACTCCTTACTTCATCGTTTTTTTGTGCTGCCTCATTGCTAAAATGTACATCTCTCCTCATTTTTGGTCTTTTTAAGAGGATGGTATTTTTAAATGGTACTTTACTCATCATCTAAGGGACACTTTTTGTATTTCTTTATTTTTCGTTTCTTTTCATAGCGTCATCAAGACTACTTAGCGATTTTTGGTCCTTCTCTTCACAAGGTATGATGGCGCTCCTTCCTACTGGCTGTTATTGACTGTGAACTTGTACTTTTCATGCCTTAGAAGTACATTTTGCTTGCCTTGCTGCACTTCGTGCCTCGCTATGGATGCTTCAAACTCTACCAAGCCTCCTGGCACACCTGGGTCTTCCGCTGGAGGTCGCAAAGACTCAGCTGTCAATACTAACAAGTGCGCTAAGAAAGACCCATCCTCCCCATCAAAGTCACCTCTTTCTCTGATGTTAGAGGATATTATGGAAGAACTGTGCAATATCAGACCCTTCATGACTGAAACCACTGCTTCTCTTCAGCGAATTGAAGATAAATGGTCTGGCCTTGAGTCATGCATGTCAGATGTGGAACAAAAAACCAGCGATGCACAGGACGTTGTTGCCAGAGATGATTTTCTCACTAAAGAAGTTGCTCAACTTAAGAAGGTTACAGAAGATTTAGTAAATTGTAATAGGCGCAACAACCTACATATCTATGGCATTCCAGAAGGTTCTGAAGGGTCGGACATGATCTCCTCCTTGAAGACTCAAATTCTACAAATTGTTGGTCTGTCGAAACCCATGGATCTTAACATTCAAAGGGCGCACAGATTAGGTCCTTAGAATGCATCTTCTGTAACTAAACCTCGAGGGCTTCATTGCCTACTTCTTATTACACTCTGACCTCATGGAAATCCCCAATGCTGCAAAACAGCACAAATAGATGCTATGGTCCGGCCACAAAGTTTTTTTCAGCCAGGATGTCTCAAAGCAAACCGCCAATCGCCGAAAGGAATTTCTAGACCTCAGGCCAACACTGAGAGCCATGAATTCTCGCTATTGTCTTATCCATCCATGCTTCTTTAAAGTGACCTACAAGGACAGTACTTTTACTTTTGAAGACCCAGTTGAACTTCGAAAATTCATCCATGTTCACAAAGGAGAAGCTATGGAACTGAGCAAGCCTTAACTGTTTTCTTGTTTATTTTATCCCATCTCTTTTAGATGTTCCTTGTACACTTCTGCTGTTGATGTTGATACCCGAGCTATTGTTATGTTTGTGGTGTTTCATCCACTTCAGTGCATTGTTCCCTAATGTTTGGTAAGTTCCCTTCCTCACTGTGTCATTTAGTTGTTACTTCTTTTTTGGATTGCTTCTCTTATTTTTTGTTTGTCTTACCTGCTTGTAAACCTGCTTCTCCTCCGTGCTTCCCGCTTGGAGTGGGCTGTCTTGTTTTTTGCCCCCCCCCCCTTACTATTGTACTATTGTTCTTCTTGTTGATGCACATTATGACTAAAGCTATCTGGCTTTTGGTCATCTTTTCTTTGATAGCTTCTTTTGGGCGACTATGTTCCCCTTTTCCTTTTCACTTCTGTTTCTCTCTCTTCTTCTCTCCCTTTTACTCCCTTACTGTCTCGCCTTCCACTCTATTTTAAGTACTTTTCTTCATTTTTATTTTATGGTATCTTATGATTTTTTCCTCTGTTCATATTGGCGCTTAGATCAAGCTAATTATTCTACTTTCCTTCCTCTGGGTTATTCTCAATTTCCACAGGCTTCTTTTTTTCTTATCTTTGACTTTCACCTTTCTTTATGTATCTTTCTCTTGAGTGGACCTATACTTCCTTTTTATCTTTCATTCTTTAAGTGTTATCTTTTCTCCTGTCTGTTTTTGCATAAATCTATCTGATGAAAGGTCTCCGAATAGTTTCATGGAATGTTAAAGGTATTTGTAACCCTGTTAAAAAACAGCGTGTCTTGTCTCACCTTGCTAAATTAAAATGTCATGTTACATTGTTACAAGAATCGCACCTTAAGGTACAAGATTTGCCTTTCTTACGCAAACAATGAGTAGGAGACATTTTGCGCTCTATGGCTGTGAATAACAAAAATGGGGTAGTTATTCTGTTTCATAAGTCTTTGAATGTCCTCCTACAAAATAAATGTAAAGACACTAATGGTAGATGGCTTTTTTTGAACGCTAAAGTTAATGATGCTCAATTCTCTTTTTTCAAAGTTTATGGTCCTAATGGTATTGATTAACCCTTTTGGAACGATTTCTCTACTCTTCTCTCCTCACATGCTGCTGAAAACTTGATTGTACGTGGTGACTGTAACCAACTTATGGACCCCTTCCTTGACCGGAAATCTCAAATGAAATACATTCCTAACAAGATGCAAAAGACTTTTCATAAAGTTATCACCTTGAGAGGACTGGTTGATTCTTGGAGAACCTCTCACCCTGACGTCTTAGAATTCTCCTTTTTTTCCCCTTTACACAAGTACCACTCTCGTATTTACTATATTTTTCTCACTCCACCAGCCTTACAATTCATGACTAATGCAGAGATTGGCTCCATTCTCCTTTCAGATCACGCCCCCGTCATTTATGATATGGACTATCCCTCGTCTCCCCCCTCCTCCCCCTCCTCCCGATGATGGCGTTTCAACAATTCCCTCCTTTCAGATCCTTTTAGATCCTCAATTTATTGAACAGTTTAAGTTATTCACCCTGGATTTTTTTCAAAATAACCTCTCCTCTACCTCTCAATATCATTGTATTTGGGATGCTTTTAAAGCTACTGCCAGGGGTTTCATAATTGATTTTGTTTCCCAGAAAAAAAAGAAGGCTTTCTTAGACTCCACATCCATCCTGAAGCAAATGAAAGTCTTAGAACATAAGTATTTCACTTCCAACTGTCCTGATACACTTTCATCTTATCAAAGCCAAATTGCAATACAATAAACAGTCGTGGGATTCTGCTTGTAACAATCACTTTAAATGTAATGCCAAGATGTATGGTGGCCTGAAAGAGGCAGGCAGATCCTTAGCAAATTATTTAAAAATTTAAAAACAAAAATCTAAAATTGTGGCCATTACAGACAACTCTGGAGTTCGGCATATTTCAGACGCTAAAATCCTTGATTGCTTCACTGAATATTATACCTCCCTTTACACTCCAGAATCCACCCCCTCTTCAGATCAAATAGATTCCTTCTTTCAAGATATCCCCAAAACTCCTGAGGGTCACACTGACCTTTCATCTTTAAATGCACCCATCTTAGAACAGGAAATCGTCGATGCCATTACTCTTTTACCCAAAGACAAAGCACCGGGTCCTGATGGCTTCACTTCATTTTAAACAACTTTTGGTCCCTCAGTTATTCTCATTAATTAATCATTTTCTTACTGTTGATGAGTCGCGCGGATCTTTCACCAAGGAAATCTTATGTTTAATACCTAAAAAGGGTAAGGACCCCTCTCTTTGTAAAAATTATAGGCCCATTTCCCTGATCAATACTGACTGTAAAATCTTCGCTAAATTACTTGCCCTCCGCATTAATAAAGTAATCCCGGATCTTTTCAAGATATATCAATCTGGCTTTGTCAAAGGATGCTCCATCACTGATAACTCTAGAACCTTTCTTAATATTATCCACCTGGCCTCCAAATTAGATTCTCCTATTGCTGCTATTACACTGGACGCTGAAAAAGCGTTTCATAGGGTTAACTGGGATTTTATCTTCGGCGCACTTAAGTGGCATGGCTTTAGCCAGCCCATTATTAAATATTTTCAACTGCTATATTCAGCCCCCACTACTTCTATTTGGGTGAATGGTTGTCAATCCGGGTATTTCCCGCTCCTCAGAGGGACATGGCAGGGGTGTCCCCTTTCCCCTCTCCTATTTGCTCTGGAGCCCTTTTTAGAAAAACATAGAAGCTCACCACAATACACGGGTTTTAAATGTAATAATATCGACATTAAATTCACTGCATATGCTGATGACATTCTTCTATATATTTCTAATCCTTCCACTTCCCCCTGGCCTTCTTTTTCCTTCTACAGGAGTACTCTTCTGTTTCTGGTTATAGATTGAATATTGATAAATCGGAAGTCCTACCCTTGAATAAGTATTGTCTTCCACATATGTTTCACAACACTGGTTTCGAATGGTATTCCAAAAGTATCAAATGTTTAGGTATCCTTTACGCTAATAACATTAGAGAAACTATCAAAATCAACCTGGCTGATATGCTTAAAAAACTATCAGATCTCACGGAAAGTTGGTCTCCACTTTTTTTATCTTGGTGGGGTAGAATAGCTACGATCAAAATGATGCTTCTCCCAATTATTAATTTTGTTCTCTCTATGCTTCCAGTTTCCCTTCCCAATGCCTTTTTTAGTACAATTTATCGCTCCTTGACCAATTTTCTTTGGAATAATCGCAAGGCCAGGATTTCACTTTCTCGTTTACAACTTCCCAAGGAGTTAGGAGGAGAAAAATTCCCTAACCTCAAATGTTATCACTCTCCCTGAAACAAATATGGTCCCTCTTATCTGACTCTACTCATTTACCTGCAACAGCATGTAGCTTAATAGAACAAGCTCAGTACACACCTTTTTCCTTTCTTTCAGCTACCCGTCTCTCCCAACCTCCGAAGCGTTTTTCTTCACCTATCTTTATCCACTCCAAGGCACTCGCCACTTCTCTTCTTACAACTCATCTGTCTTCCGCAGATTACATCTCTAGCACTCCAATCTGGTACAACAAACATCTAAAGATTAATAACAATGCTTTATTTTGGAAAGAATGGATTGACAAAGGCATCCTCACACTTGACCATTTATTAAGAGATGGGTCCTTTATGGACTATTCGGGGATTCAAAGATCCTATAGTATTTCCTCCACACGAACCCAGCAATACCCCTCGCTCAAAGACTCTTTGACTCTTTACTTTTGCCAAAGTAACTTCACTATTACACCTGACCAAACTCTCTCTTCTCCTTTAGACTTCTCCGCCCAATTTAAAGCCGCTGCTATATACAAGTTACTTTCTCGCCCTGTTAATGTCAGAACTAAATCCAAACTAGAACTTTTATGGGAAAAGGACCTAGCACAAGACTTTTCATTTCAAACATGGGACTCCATCTTTTCAAAAATCCTCACTTCCTCACGCTCAGCTAGTACAACCCAGACTTTAGATTATTTTTATAATAGACTTTTTTCACCCCCACTGACTTAAACAGATTCAAACTATTAGAGTCCCCAAAATGCTGGTCTTGTTCCCACGAGAGTAGCGATTTTTTTCACATGTTTTTTCATTGTCCTATGGTTAAGGCTTTGGGGTCCCGTATATGGTCCAAATTGGATGAAATGTTATCAACTAATGTGTCTTTTGATATCATACACATATTTTTGGGTAGTTCTTCTCCTATTTGGAAAGTCCAGAACAATGTGGGTAATTTTATTGATTTGTTTTTAGCCATTTCCTTTCAGATTATCACTACTAATTGGAAGGACACTTTGAAAATTTCGTTTCAGGCTTGGTGGAATTTGCTTTGTCATCATCATAGACTTGACCGGTTTTATGATTCCTCTACTTCTTTGCTGCTAACAAAAAGACTTGCTGTGGCTAGCACTAACATTCTTTCTTTCCAGGTTTGCCAATTGATTTTGCTTGTACATATGATACCAACCTGTATCTTGTTATAATTTCTAATGCTATTTCTTTCCTTTCATTCTTCTTTATTCTAATCCTCTGCTGCATTCTTCTTCCCCTCCTTTCTCCCTCTTTCTTTTTTCTCTTCTTTTCCTCTTGCTTTTCTTAACTTAAAAAGTTAAAATGCATTTATTCTTTGTACAGGCTTTACCTTTCGAGGATGTTTTTTTTTTAACTTCATTGTCACATATATATTGTCTTTACCTTTCATCCTTCTTGTTTTTAGACCATGTATTGATGTTTTACTTTGATTATTACTTCAATAAAGCATTCTAAACTTTAAAAAAAGCTCCTGCTGCAGAGTTGCTTGGGCCTCTAGCTTTCCAGTACCAATAAAAATGTCAAGATAACTCTAGTGATTAACGTTCTTGCTAGAAAGAGATTGATGTTTTGTCTAGTGGCAGTTTTGACTGGACATAAAGTACTACAGAGGGTTAATATGCCTGTTGCAAAGAACAGATTTGTATTGTATGTGGATAGCTGAGTGGATTAATAAAGCCAGCCTTCACCAGCGCTTTAAAACAAATTAAATGTATGTGATAGAGGGACTATGGAGAGATGAGGGGCACTGTTGCCGGGTGTTATTGAGGGAATCTTTGGAGGAGGTCATGGTGGGCGCAAAAAAGGACCGTTGGCCTTAGCGCCACAAGCGCTAAAGCCGGAATTGTGTAAAAGTGCTTGTCAACTGCCACCTACCTTACCGTCCTTACTTAATATGGGTGAACAAAATGGCTTTATGCCAGGCTAATTCATCTGCCATAAACGTCAAAATACAGGTAAAAAACAGGGGAATGATTCGGTTAAGGAGAAACAGAGGTGGGAATCCTAATACATACACAAAAGCAAGTTACCTCTGACACCATAAATCCAAACTTTCTTTTTGCTCCAGTAGGATTTTTTTAATTATCCCTGGGTTATAGTTAAATATATGTTATGTTTTTTACACTTTTTTTTCAAAACATAGACACCCTTCACGGGACAAACTAGAAGATAGCCTTCTTGCCTTATTTTTTGTGCATGTACGAAATGTGAATCAAACAAAAAAAAATGTATACAATATTAGCAAGACATAGACCTATATGATTTACAAACGTAAAACATATTAATGCGACAAACACATTTAAACCTATACATTACATCAGGCAAACAATAGTCCTACTCGTTATCAAAAAATGACAGGGTACAGGGACTTTTTATCTTTTTATCCTCCAAGTACGCTGATATTTTAGCCAGAGAGAGGTCAAACCGATGTTTAGAACCTGAGTATGGAGCCCTGCACAGTGGGCTCTGTTATGTCCAATTTTAGGACCAAGCGTGTGCTCGGTTCTTAGAAGAGCCTCTTAATAGATTAAAACCAACGCGTTTCGACCTTCTTGGGGGCACTTTTTTTTGTGTTTGAAAAGCTTTATTCAAGAAAATGTCACTACAAAGATATCAGCAGAAGCGCATGAAATAAGCAAATAGAAATAAAATAACAGTAACAAGCTAATATCATAGAAAAACACGCAAAAGCTTTTTATACAGTTTTAAGGAAAAAACGGGAAGAAGGAAAGGAAGGATAAAGAAATAAAAAGGGGGGGGGAAAGGGAAAATGTTAGGAACATATTATGAAGATATAAAGGTACATCTGAAGAGTAAGTGCTGTAAGTAAAACAGTAATCAAATACAGCTTAGAGGAACAACCATAACAATACATAAATTGTATACTGTGGATATAATAAAAGAAGAGGCAAAATCTTCAAGGTGGCTCAAAATTTTCTGAAGTGATATGAGATACACTCTTCCGAACCATCCGATCTAAATATGAAGTAAGAGGTAACCAGAAGATATCCCTATTATGTGTAGAATTACAGGAAGATGCAAAAGCAATATCAAGCCTATGAAAGTGACATAAAGAATTCCACCAATGACATATGGAGAGCTTAGTGAGGGATTTCCAATTAAAGGAAATGTGTTGAAAGGCGAGAGCAAGCATAAGGTCAAAAAGACCGTGAGAGTGTAAAGGAAGATCTAAAGAGTCAGATAGACTACCAAGAAAAAGGGTAGAGATTGAGTACTGGGGCGAGAGTGTGAAAATACGAGAGACGTATAGCCAGACATTATTCCAGAATTGAGAAACAGAAGGACATAAGAATAAAAGATGAAAAAGGTTAGCATTAGGGGCAGAACATGTCCAAAAATGAGACTCCGAGGAAGAAGAAAAACGAGCTAGAGAGAGTGGAGAGAAATATAGTCTGTGATACAGGTAGAACAAGGATTGAGTGAGGGAAGCAGAACGAGAAATTTTCAAAGATCTGGACCAAAGTTTATCCCATAGGGCAACGGACCAAACACAACCCAAGTCCGCCTCCCAAGAGAGCTCCGTTTTAGACTTAAGGCGATCTGGATTAGGAGATAAAAAGAATTTATAAATGAGAGAGGCTTTGGGAAGGGATGAAAGAATTTTGAGAAGAGGAGCCTGGGACTCAGAGGGAAGGGAAGGAGGAAGGGAATAAAAGATGTCAAGGATAAGTGAAATCAGAGTAACAAACTTGTGCAAAAAGGAACGAGGACAGCAATAGGTCATCTGAAATTGGGGAAAAGAACAAGGAGATACTCCATCAAAAAACTGGTGTACCCATATGAGGCCCTTAGACCTCCAAGAGTTCCAGAATATGGGCCTATTATTTATAAGGATGAGTGAGTTATAACAAACCGTTGAGGCTAGAAAAGATTCCCGAGTAATAGGTGTAGACTTCAAAATAGGCTTTAATAAAGAAAAGGTATGCTTAAATAAAGGAAAAGACATATGCGGAGCTTTGGCAGAAAAGCGTACGAGTTCTCCAAAAGAGAAAGGTAACAACAACGTTTGTTCGATGTGAAGCCAAAGAGGAGTAAAAGGAGAAGGAACTGACGCAAGCCCTCTGGACGCCTGACGAAGAGAAAATGATTTATGGTAAAGACGAAAGTCTGGAAAGTTGACACCACCATTGGACTTGGGTTTGCGAAGCTGTGTTAGAGAGATTCTGGATTTCTTTTTGTTCCAAAGAAATTTTGACAAACAAGTCAATGCGCTTAAAATAAATCGCAGGGATATGAATAGGTAACATGGACAGAATGTAAATTAAAATGGGCGCTATCATCATCTTAATTGAATCCAATCGCCCCCACCAAGAGAGAAAGAGGGGGTTCCAGGAGGAAAACAATCGGTCAATACGAGACAAAACCGCAGACATGTTTAGGGTGATTGAGGAGGAAATAGAGTTGGAAAACCATACTCCTAGATATTTAATTTTGGAGCTATTCCACGCAAATCCAGTGGAGGAAAAGGCATGAGGAGTGCAAAATTTTGTAAGAGGAAGTATTTCAGTTTTATCCGAGTTGATTTTATACCCCGAGACCTGTGAGTAAGAATCAAACTCAGATAGTAGAGAGGGAATAGAAGTTTCTGGAGCAGAAATGAATAGAAGAATATCATCTGCATACGCAGAAAGTTTCAACTGATCATTACCATAAGGAAAACCTGAAATGGAGGTATTGTTACGGATAGAAGTCAAAAAGGGTTCAAGCGCGAGATCAAAGAGTAAAGGAGATAAGGGGCAACCTTGACGAATGCCTCGCTGAAGAGGAAAATATGAGGAAACTTGGCCATTGACTAAAACCGATGCTTTAGGGGAAGAGTACAATAAAGAAATGAGAGAGATGAAATTAGGACCAAAACCATGCCAACGCAAAGATGCAAATAGGAAAGACCAATCAACCCGATCAAAAGCTTTCTCTGCATCAACAGAAATAGCCGCTAAGGGAATAGAAAGAGAAGGAACCTTATTTAAAACATTAAGAAAGAGGCGAGAATTATCGGAGGTAAGGCGACCTTTAACAAAACCACATTGCTCCTTACCAATTAGATGAGGCATTAGAGGGTCTAAGCGAAGAGCCAGAACTTTAGCAAACCACTTATAGTCCACATTTACAAAAGAAATCGGACGATAGTTCTTGCAGAATTTGGGGTCGCGACCATCCTTGGGAATAAGACATATGGTAGCTTCTTGAAATGTGCCTTCTGCCTTACCCAACAGATAAAACGATTGAAAGAGAGAAAGAAGTTTGGGAAGTAAAAGATCAGAGAAGTGAGAATAGAATTCAACAGAGAAACCATCAGGACCTGGAGTTTTACCTTTGGTAAGAGTATTCAAAGCTGCAGAAAGCTCATGTAAAGATAGATCAACTTCAAGGTCAGGGAAATTAAGCTGAGGCAACGAAGGATTAGGAAGATTGTCAAAATAAGCTTGGATAAGAGAGGGAGAGGGAGAAGATTCAGGTGTGTAGAGGTTACGATAAAATAACTGAAACTGGTCAAGAATATCCTGAGCCTTGTGCAATAACGTGTTGTCCGGAGAATAAATAGAATCAATGAAAGAGCGTTCCTTGCGTGATTTAAGATAATTGGCTAAAAGCTTCCCTGCCCTGTTGCGACCGCCATAGTAACGAGCACTACTACGAAGAAGCATCGACGAAGCATTATCCGTAGTAGATTTATTGAATTCGATCTTTGCACTAATAAGTTCTGGGGAGACGGAATTATTAGGGGAAGAGTAAAACTTATGCTCTAAAGATTTAATATGGGCAAGAATTGATTTCTGCTTCTGAAAACGTTTCTTCTTCTTGGAAACAAAGTCAATAACAAACCCTCGAGCTGTAGCCTTAAAAGAGTCCAGAGAAGATGGGGGGAGATATCAGAAGTATCGTTTAACAGGAAGAAATCAACGGCAAAGGAACGAAAAGAAGAGGAGAAGAAAGGGTCCTCACGAAGACAGTTGTTAAATCGCCAACGAGAGGGCTTGGGATGCGGAGGAAGGAGGTCAAGATCCGTAACAATTGGAGCATGGTCCGAGATAAGTATAGGTTCAATAGAAGAAGAAAGGAGAGTTTGTGACAGGGAGAGAGAAAGAAAAATATAGTCGAGACGAGAGAAAGATGAGTGAGGAGGCGAGAAAAAAGACAAGTCAAGAGTGTCAGGATGTGAGAGCCTCCAAGAGTCGGTGAGACGTGCGTGAGAAATGGTATCTAGAAATTGTTTGTGAGGTTTGTGAGGTAAAAACCGAACCGTTGACTTTCGGTCAAGAAAGGGATCCACATTCTGATTACAGTCACCACCTAGAATGAAAAGGTCATCTTTATGTTGAATACATTTGCTTGTAATTGAGGGCCAAAAAAGCAAGTCAGGTTGTGTAGGGCCATAAACATTAAACACAGTCAGAGGAACAGAATTGATTGACAACTTAGCTAATATCCACCTACCATCAAAATCCGTTTCTTGTAGCAAAACCGTACATTTTAATTTTTTATGACACAAAATAACAACACCATTCTTCTTATTGGTAGAAGGAGAAAATAAAACCGTACCCACCCAACCACGCTTTAGTTTGAGGGACTCAGCCTCAGAGAGGTGAGTCTCCTGTAAGAGAACTATGTCAGGGTTATATGAAGCAAGATGAGAAAGAATCCTCTGACGCTTAATGGGGTTGTTAAAACCTTTTACATTCCAGGAAATTACTCTGAATTTAAACACTGGGGACCATGAACAAGAACAATACCTACAGCAACAGATAGGAGGAAAGATAATGAAAAAAAGTGAAAAAGAATAGAAGCTAGACAAAACGGCTGAGTGAAAATAGATGAAAAGAAGAACAAAAAGCGCAAAACTGAAACATAACCACTAAAAACATAGCCAATAAAAAGAGAAGATGATACGACAGACAAAGAAAGAAGGAGAGAAGAGAAAAACAATAAGTGGAACAGATACAAAAGGAAAGGAGAGGAAGGGTAAAAAGAGAAAAATACAAGAAAAGACAGTACAAATCCAAAAAGGACAACTGAAAATAACATACCTGAAGGGGACATGAAGAGGATAACGGGGCAATGGAGAGACGAAACAAGAATGACCACCCGGAACCAGGAGACCAGACCACACCAGGACGAGATATGAAAGGACGAACCATGTACAGGGATAGGGGAACACAGCAATCATCTAGATGAGAAAAATAAATACAAGAAACGCATATGAATGACACAACAAAACATCAAACAAATGAGAGGTGATATTAAGAACGGGATATAAGAAAGGATGTATAGAAAATAAACCAGCAAAAGTAGCAATAGATAATGAGAAGCTTCATAATAGGAACTATAAAAAGTTTATCAAAAGGCAAATTAGCAGTATAATAAACACAAGCAATGAAAAACCATTAGTAGAGAAAACCTGCAAGAAAAAGTAGAGTTAGACAATCAGCCACTGGCAGAAGTAGAAGTATCCATGCCGGCGGTAGACTGAATATGAATAAAATTCTTAAGTTCAGCATGATCTTGAAAAGTCCAAGTCTGATTTTGATGAGTGACTTTGAAGGTACAGGGATGGAATAGGCCATATCTGGCTCCAAGAGAGCGCAAAGGGGCACGAAGGCTCAAAAACTCTTTCCTTCTTGCTGCAGTAACCGTAGAAACATCCTGAGTGAGAAAACCCCTCTGGCCCAACCAAGAAACTTGACGTTTGGATCGAGCCGCAGAGAGGACTAGAAGTAGGTCTGTGAATTTCAGAAAAAGAATAATGACACCTCGATGCTTAGTGGAAGTTGATGAACGAGGACCAAGTCTATGAGCTCTTTGGATAGTGAGAGAAGTGGTAGCAGGCAAGTCCAAAAGTTTCAGGAGGAAGGAAGAGAAAAACGAGACGGGGTCATCACCTTCCAAATACTCAGGCAAGCCATAAATGCGTAGGTTATTCCTCCTATTTCTATTTTCCAAATCCTCAGTGTGTTGCTGGAGGGTACGAACTGACATTTCCAGGGGGGAGATACGTTGAGAGTTGACTTGGATTTCTGAAATCTGTTGTTCCACGGAAGAGACTCTGCTTTCCATAGCTGACCATTTTAGTTCAAAAAGCTGCATTTTTTTATTGGTCTCCTCAACAAACGGCCGCAAGGCACGTATCTCTTCCAAGAGAAGTTCCATGGAGATGGAAGGCGATGACTTATCTAAAGGAGGAGAGTCTTGTTTCAGGCACTTGGATGACGTGGTAGATGGGGAGGACTTACTGGAAGATGGCTGAGATGAGGAGGAGCGATTAGGGACTGGCGACGCCATTTGATCAGTGTTAGAAGAAGCGTCAGTTACTGAGGAAGACGAAGATGGCGTTGAAGAAGAAGCTTTTGAGGGCACAAAAACAAACTTCGGATTACGTAGCTTGCCCATAGAAACTTGAGTAGATAGACTGTATAGTAGTTGAAGGTAATATACAGCACAAGCGCAGGCACATACGTGACTAAAGCATGAGATACCCCACTGGGAGTAGACAGGCCGAGCATGCAGGAGCCACAATGGAGGAAAGGATGGTGCGCAGCAGGGACAAAATAAATATGAATATGAGTATGAGTGAGTTCATCCAGGCTGGTGTATTAATTCTGAATAAAACTGGTCCCAAATGTCTGATGTGCCGAGGCGCAGCACAGGAGAGCAGCACAGCTTTTGCAGAGAATTGCCAACCGATGATCACTGTGGAGAGAGTCATTAGAAACCCAGAACCATCAGAAAAATCAGGAAGGCAGCGCAGAAACCAGCGTCAGCGTTAAGAAAAGAGAAATCCGTCCTGGTGAGATGGAGGAAAGGAGCCAGCTGGACAACTGAGTTGATAACAAGGATGTGCATCTGACTAAGTGACTGAAGACACAGAAGTTGTAGTTGTTAGCTTCCACTCCGTCTCAATTGCGCAGCATTACCAATAGAGTGCAAAATAGGAGTAATATCAGGAGGCTCTCATCGAACTTCAGCCAAATTCACACAGATTTCCAGCCCTTCAATAAGAACATAATCCTCAGAGTAGAAAGTGCCGAAAATTACATCACCTGTCTTCCAGTAGCATATCTCTTTGGCGTCTCTGCCAGAAGTAAAATAAGTCACTCAAGAATGAAGGTAAAAATAAATAAAAAATAAAAAACACTGAGCAATAACAAATATATATCCAAATCCATATGAGACTCATCTGATAGTAAATACTGTGTCGCCTCAGTAAAATTCCATCATTGCCACAATAAATTGAAAGCTGCAAAGTCTATTGTTATGTGCCCATAGTAACCAAAAAATTACCATAATGCGCCTCTCAGGAGCATCAAAACAGGCTGGGAAGGCTCAGCGCGTAAACAGGGAGCCGTGACAGAAGCATTCCATTCGAGCGCGTTGCTTCACGAACGCGCTGGTACGGAGACAAAATGGCGGACGCGCTGAGGCGTCTAGAAAATGCAATAAAGAAGAGGCATTTTCTGCTTAAAAGATGTTCCCCCAGGCCTCACACGGCGCAGCACACATTCCGGTCTTGAGGACTGCCATTGAAGTTGGAAACGGAGCCGAAAAGCCGCCGAAAAGCAATTAGGCTTGTCTCGGTGCGGCGGAGCTCCGCAGTCAGGCGGCCATCCGAGTCGGCGTCCAAGCCACGCCCCCCTAGGGGGCACTTTTTTATACAAAGGTTTTTATCAGGGTGTGTTTTTTTCAAGACGGACTTAGAATACCGTATTTATGTTTACACCTTTTGCGGCGGAGCATAGGAAATCCTTGGTAGACGTTCAATGGGTTGTGTAAGGTTCTATTTCTTGGTTTGTTCTGAAAACGGCGCAGACAACTCGTGCTCATTAGGCGCTCAGCGTTATTGGAGAACTTTCTTCTTCGGATACTGCACGTTTCTTCAGTCCTCTCGCTGCGTCGGGAATTCTACAGCGGGCAGTGCGTCATGTTCGAGTGTAACGCCGACTCTGCTATACACTCGAACATGAAGCACTGCCCGCTGTAGAATTCCCGACGCAGCGAGAGGACTGAAGAAACGTGCAGTATCCCGAAGGAGGAAGCTCTCCAATAACGCTGAGCGCCTAATGAGCATGAGTTGTCCGTGCCGTTTTCAGAACAAACCAAGAAATAGAAGCTTACACAACCCATTGAACGTCTGCCAAGGATTTCCTATGCTCCGCCACGAAACTGGTGTAAACATAAATACGGTATTCTAAGTCCTTCTTGAAAAAACCACACCCTGATGAAAACCTTCGTATTAAGAAGTGCCCCCCAGGAAGGTCGAAACGCGTTGGTTTTAATCTATTGAGAGGCTCTTCTAAGAACCGAGCACACGCTTGGTCCTAAAATTGGACATAACAGAGCCCACTGTGCAGGGCTCAATACTCAGGTTCCAAATATCGGTTTGACCTCTCTCTGGCTAAAATATCATCGTACTTGGAGGATAAAAAGAAAAAAAGTCCCTGTACCCTGTCACTTTTTGAAAACGAGTAGGACTATTGTTTGCCTGATGGAATGTATAGGTTTAAATGTGTTTGTCGCGTTAATATGTTTTACGTTTGTAAATCATATGTGTCTATGGGGCATATCAGCAACAACCGGCGATAATTATCACTAAGCGCACTTAGCACTAGGATAATTATCGCCGGCTAGCGTGGAGTTTTATAAAAATCCTAGCGCTAACTGCCTAACGTGAGATTATCGCTGGAAACCCAGCGATAATCTCACGAAATGTGGCGTTAGCTTGTTGATAGGGACTCACAAACGTAGCCATGATATCCACCTTCCATAGGATATCATGGCTAAGTCAGTCCTAAAGCAGGCGTAAGGAAAGTAGCGATAACAGGGGTTATCGCTACTTTTCCTGCCGCTATGCTTCATAGCATGGGGCTTGATGATAGGAGAAATGTCGCTTAGCGACATTTCTCCTGTCATGTTAAGTCAGGAACGCCCACTTTGCATCTCATTAGAGATGCAAAGCTGGGCGTTAAGATTTTGTGCGCTAAAGCAATGTTTCACGCGTTCGCGTGACCTTGTTAATTAGGCGATAAAATTATGGCTGCTTTTCGGCCGAAAACGGCCGCAAAAGCGGCGATAATTTTCTATCGCCGCCTTGTAAATATGCCCCAAAGTCTTTCTAATATTGTATACAAAAATATTTTTTCTTTGAATCACATTTCGTATTATTTACATGCACAGAAAATAAGGCAAGACGGCTATCTTCTAGTTTGTCCCGTGAAGGGTGTCTATGTTTTTTTTAAAAAGTGTAAAAAACGTAACATATATTTAACTATAACCCAGGGATAATTAAAAAATCTTACTGGAGCATAAAGAAAGTTTGGATTTATGGTGTCATAGGTAACTTGCTTTTGTGTATATAAACGTCAAAATACGCGCCTTTACAATGCAATCACCTTTTCTTCTCATCGGGAGCCCCCACTGGCACTCTAGTTGACTAAAAATGAAACGCTGACAAAGAGATTACATGTTTATGGTTTTAGCGGCCATGAGCCCCAAGCCCCCGCCCCACTCACTGGCACACGTCCGCTTATTATATCCACAACTGACAGCCAGAGTATGCTTGAATGTACTTTGTCAACTCCACTGACTATCACGAGGGGCACCCAGGCAGTCTGTCTGCCCCCTCCAGTCTCTCCGGCCGGTCTGTCCAAATACCAGCAGCCAGAAATGCCATATGCTGAGGGTGCCCATCATGACTGGGTAACAAATGGCAGTGCCATTGCTGTGGTCAGTGATTCCCGCTTTTCCCCTCCGTCAGGAAAGGGTGTTGGAGCCATATGAGGTAATTACCAGTCGGTGAGCAATATTACCAGCAGCACAGCTGCCCTTAAGTATGGCAAATTGGTGAATACAGCAGAGCTGTAAAAATGCTCGCTAACTGAATTATCTGCCATTTTTCCAACCTTGTCCACTCCTGGCGCATTTGACAGGCGTAGAGGCGCTGCACGTGCGTAGAGTGGGTTCCCGCCAAACATCCTCTTTTGCCCGTCCTTGTTCCTGTTTTCAGAAGGGTAGTGAGCCAGTATCAATGGCCGCCAATCTGGCACTCTGGCCAGCCCCTGACACGCCACACACAAAAAAACACAAATAAACATGTGGGCGCGCAAAGACGTGCCCCTCCCCGGCTAAAGAGGAGAAACAGCAAATGCTTAGAAGTAAAAACAACAAAAACACACCCAGATCAGAGAGGAAAGACAGCATCGCACTTAGATCCGAGGTAATGAGAACCACGTGCTAGAATCCTCGCGTTCCTCGGTGGGAGTGTTAGTGTGTGTTATTATGAAGTGCTAATGCCCTTGTGAGCCCCGGGGAGCAGCTCCGGGGGCTTCCAGTAAAGAGTGTCCTTCCCCACCCCATCCTCCGCTCTAAATGCCGTGTAAAGCCACCAAGAGTAAACATATCTGCAGCCCCTTCCGAGGGAGCAATACCTGATAGCTCTGCCAGATGGCCCGGACAGACAACCGTGAGGGCAGGGGGCTCTATCCCGCCAAAAACAATGCGCCGACCCGCCTCAGCTAAGAACTGCGATTGGCGGTGTCTCATCTGGCCGTCGTCTTTACCGCTTTTTCGAGTAGAACAAAACAAAGTGGAATATCGGCTAATTCAGACGTCAGTAGTTCACATTACCCCAAAATAAAACACCAAGGTTTTTAAATCTGTCGCTGAAATCTGAAATACAATTTTTACATTTTATTTTTACTAATTTTTACAATTTTATATAGCGCGGACATGGCACGAAGGGATCAGAGGGCTTTACAACAGTAACATGATACAGGGGTACAGCAAGTTAGTTAAATTATCTTCAGACATATTGCAACAGTAGCTGCGACCAGGATAAAAGCAGCCATTGGACAGGGACGTACACGGTTCAAGCATTGATTAAAATGGTGGGGACACACAATGAAGGTAGTTCATCTCCTGCATAGCAGTAGCGGCCTGTGCAGGTAAGAGCGTTGGAGCTGGATGAGGGGAGATTTTGACAGACGACGACAAGGGAAAATTAATTATTGAAATTTCCCTCTTGGTTGTCTGTCGAATTCCCGCTCAACCTGGCCACACCGCCTCACCGCTCTTACCTGCCGCTCCTGCTGGATAGAGTACTTAGGTAGGGTCGAGGGTGATTAACGCAGGTGTCTGTCAAATAGGAGGAGCTTGAGGTCCTTTTTGAAGGTGACTATGAAGGTTGTTAGGTGAAGGGAGGTAAGGAGTTCCAGATTCTTGTGGCACCTCCAGAGAATGACTGGCTCATGTATCGTTCTCGACTGAAGGTGGGGGGTTCCAGGAGCAGGTATTGGGCATTTCTGGCAGCCTTACTTTAGAGGAAGAGGAGACAGATGCACTAAAACTGGATTTGCAAAAGTGGTCGCAAATTGCGCACCAGCTATTTGAGTATCATGGAAGAGTACTGCCTTCGACCTCATTTAATCTGCAATGCCATGCCTTTGAAGTCAAGCGCATCCACATATCATTCTGCTGTAGGCTGTTTAAGCTACGTAAACGGCTCCGCAAGCTGTTGTTGGGCAGCCTTTACCAAAGTCTAACAAGCACTGGCAAATCCAATTGTGTGGCCAAGGCAAGGGTGTAAGGTGCCCAGAGGCGTAGCTTCCGGGAATGGTGTTTGGGGTGTTACACCCCCGAATAAATGTATTCTACAGTAAATAGTTGGGTACAGGTACTTTGTGTCGAGTATGGTGAGGTGTCTGTCAGATTTCACTTGGGATTTTTAAATGCACATGTAGACAAAAATACACACTCTCGTCTCTGTTTTAAAGGTCTTAAAAATGGTTATTTTACAAATGATTGCGTTTTAAGTATTCCGCCCTCCAATCTCTTCCTACTGCTCCTTAAGCCCCCTCATGTCCTGCTTCTCATATATTGTGTTTTAACAAGATACCCCAGCGTGATTTTTGGGAAATCTGGAGCTCACACCCTCCAACCTTACTGACCAAGCTACGCCCCTGAAAGTGCCATGAATTGATTTCTGCAACAAAAAAATTGTCAATGAATAAATAAAAGAGTGACCAAACAGGCACACTGGATCAGACAAAAAATGCACTTCTTTTTATGTCAGCTGTGCACATGTGACACAGTAAAAATGCCCACAGATGCAATACAATACAACCAATGGAGGAAGTGGCCTGACTCACTGCCCCACGATGTATGTTTTGGAGAGCAGAACAGCACATGAATCACTATTGAGCACAGCAATTGATCAAGATGGCTGACCGAAGTAGACAGAGAAAGCTCCTTTCCCTGGGGACATGGGGAGCTTGGAAGGTGGGGGGCCCTGGGCAATTGCCCACTTTGTCCATGCCATAAAAAATCTCTGATCCAGGCAGGCCTGAAAGTCGACCCTGCCTTTTCCATACCCTACACAGTGTGCTATTACCATATGATGTTATACAAACATCAACCACTATGGCATAAGAACAAATACAAAGACTCTGTGACAAAGCATGTGATTGGGTACGTTGTTCACCTGCCTTTTCGAGTCAGTCTGGCTGCTTCCACACTTTTTGTCTTCTATAAATATTATTTTTCAAATGTCTACATTTTATATTGATTTATATTATTCCAGCCATCCCCAGAAGGGGGTTGTAGTGTTGCTACCACACCTCCCAGTATTACCAAAGCTGTTCCAGTAAATAACAAGAAAAAATGGTAATGCTCCAGAATGGAAACATTTCTCATAACTCGATAAACAGTCTTTTTTTTCTCTTTCCGGTGCATTATTCAGACATTTAAAGAATGTTGCTTTGGTTTGGGCAGATCAAGCCTACTTCTTCATCAAATAACATTTTTTTTTAAAAGACTGCCTCCACACCAAAAAGGCAGGCATGGGTGCATTTGAGCCTTTAGATTACTAGGGCCTTGTTTAAAAAAATCCCTTAAAACCCGAATCAGCCGTTATCGAAAGTTACTGGCCAAGCTGGAGTTTCCTCTGGGATCTCTGGGAACACATTTCACCTGGTCACACATAACCAGAAGATAACAGTCAAAAATGGCCCACAATGGTGGGAAAACCTGCTGAAATCAGTGCTAATATATAGCACTTCCCATTGTACGCCCCAATCCCTCAGGGGAAATCTCAGAATGGTGCAATAAATTTACATCTAAAAATTACGAAAGCCTCTAGAATTGAACACACGTTATCGATAAATGTTTCTTCAAGTACTCCTGATTAGAATGCAGTCCTAACTCCAATTTTGGGTCTGGTGTTAGCCAAGATCTTTTGATTTTATTAAACTTTTAGATATATTTTGCGTTAACTTGTAGGGGCTTTCAGACAGCCACCTTCATTCATTGGTCTACTTTTGAGTAATTCATCGTTTTTCTCCTCCCACTACAGGGTACAGCAGTGGAGAATGGACCTGCCCACTTCAGCCACTGTCCAACTTGGCATTCTGTTAATGCAAAATGTACACTTACACACAAAAAAAAAATCCCCTTGAACAGTCCTGCAAAAACTACTCACAAACATTGACAAGGCAAATGTTGGCAGCCAACGTCGACCTTTTGGCTTTGCCAGTGCTTGTTATGGCAGGCAGTGGATTTGCTGCACGCGCATCTTTGCCAATGTGACCTGACCTGTGACTCCCTGGGCCACGGCCGGCAGGCCGCACGCTTTGTGCGCGGTATTGATGCGCGGGCCAGCTGAGGACCACTTCAGAGGGAGCCTGCTGCGGCCCCGACCTCTGACCTCAGCTCGAGGGCCACTGCTCGGAGCACACAAGTGTGAATTAGAGCCAAACAGCAGAATACGTAGAAATGAACAAATAAACAGAGCCTCGGGGCAAGACAGTGGAAATAAGGCAGACATGAAAGAAAATTGATCAGGATAATTAAAAAAATCGTAAAAGCAATCCCATATTTACAAAAACAGAAAGTAGAAACATGCAAGAAAAAACTCTCAATGAATAGGCGCTGCAAGGTACAGAAATCGGATATCCCTTTTTAAAAGCTCTAAAACCATATGTTTAATTGATGTAGTGTGTGAAAGGGCTAATTGCCTTTTTATTACCCCAAATCAATTTCACAAAAGCATCGTTCGTTTTGCTACGTCACACCACAATTATGCTATGTACATGTTAGCTCCCCAATGGGACAACCAGGCAGATTCTGTACGCTGCGTCTGGGGCTTAAGATAGAACAATAATGTACACATGGAGCGTCACCAAACTCGGTTATGCATCCAGGCCTTTCCTTCCCGTGTTGGTGGCACAGTGTTACAATGTCCGCTGCCCGTTCTGCCATTTAGGTGCCCGCGGCAAAGCAGGACAAAACACGGCCATTCTTCCCCGAGTGCCTTCAGAAATAGCATTTCCAACATAATGCCCTGACAGGAAGGGCGCAGGACAATGACATCTGCGGGCCTGGATCTCCCTGGAAGTGGCACAAACAGATTCTGTCTGCAGATTAGCTCTCCCCTAATTGTCAAACCAATTGGTGTGCGGGGGAATGCGTCAGATGGCGGGAGGGCAGGCCTCTTGCGCTTTCAGAGTACCCCCTCCACCCCCATGCCAGGCTGCGCCTCACTGTTTCCTACGTGGCGGGAGTTTGCGTAGGAAGAGAACATCCGCAGCACAGCTGCAATTAGTTTATTATTGTTGTGTAAACACTTTATTTATACCTCACTCGCCATCCACGTATTTAAGTACAAGCTTTATTTAGTTGTTCCTGTTGAAATTCCAGCGGGCGAGGTTCAGATAGTTTCTGCTGGACCCTTTTGATGGCACCTGGCATTCGGGACGTCATAAGAACTGCTAAGGGGGAAAAATGCATATGAATTATGTGCAATCTGGGGCTAGTTGGGTGTTATAAGTGTTTTGGTTTTGCTTTGCTTTTAATTGTTTTTATTTTACTTCGCCTGTAGAAATTGTTTTTTTCAACTGGTCATTCACACTCGGTGCCCAGAAATGAGTAATTTGTTTGAGCGGGTTAACGCTCGCCGCTGACATCTGTTGTGATCCAAAGGCCACGTCCTCGATTGAACACCTAAATGTGCTGTCATAAAAACGACAAAAATACCAATATTCATAATACCATGTTGGTTCAGACCTCTCAAGCTGTCCCAAGTTGCGTGTGAGCTGTTCAACAAGTGCTATTATTTTTCTGTCTTCTGCTAATTGTAATCGCGGTAGTTTTATTTTACTATTAAAAATTTATCGTCACAAGCACAATCATCTGAAGTAAAAAGATGTTACCGTTTTATAAATCTTAAAACGCCGTTCTTATTAGAACCCTGCTCAGCTCGTCTCGTTTTGTGTGCCTCTGACAGATAAAGGGCTGTTCTGGCACACTGGGAATCAAACCTGTGGCCTCAAGCATACAATCATCCCTCCCCATCCGGCACATAAACCCCAAACTCATATTTAACTACACTACACATCCCACTAAATTACACAGCCACACATTAATTGTTTTATTGTAAAAGTATTTATACGCATTTCAAGCAAGTTGGTATACTGCGCTGCACTCTATCCAGTCTCCACGTCGCACCCCGACAAACACGGGTTTGAAAGTACCAGCGCTGCTGTTAGTCCATTAATTACATCACTTCACGGTGGGGGCTGAAAGACCCTCTGCTTCGGCTCAGGGTTACTCAGCCTTTCACCTCCAGGTCACCGGATCATCTCCCCCCGCCCCCCATTGGCGGGAACTCGCAGGCATCTGACAGCTGCTCTGCGCCATATGTGGAAAGAGTTGGCCTCAGACCTGTTACCCGCCGACGTGTGGAAACTGCTCTAAAAAACACCCTCACACATGGCGCTCTTTTTGGCGGCTTATCGGCTGCTCTGACGTCATCAACACTAACTCTGTGGAACGGTGCTGCGTGCCTACGGTTATGTGGGGAGCGGTGAGGAGCTTTGACTGCTCCGGCTATTGTATCTCGCTGGCCACTTTTTAGTGCCGCCATCATGGCGGACCTGGCGGTGTTCATTGGCACCGAAGTGATCCCACGTACACACACTCACAGAATGTCTGAGCACCCAGCAACAGGCAAGCCACCTGCGCCTGAAATTGAACCCCACTATTTGTCAACATTTGTCACCGAATGACTCCGTGATTGTAGGCAGGTGCCTCCTCGCGAGCAGGATGTGAAGCGAAATTCTGGTTGCAGACGTTTAGATGTGGCCTAACAAACAGAGCTGATTTGGCACCGGGGAGCCAGGCTCCAGATCCGCCACGTCTCCCCATACGGGGTTTCTGGGTAAAGCACTTCATCTACCCCTGCCTATAAATTAAAAACAATATATATGCATTAAAAAATGAATTTGACTTTGTGTAAGGTAAACTGATGCAGTGTAAACCGTTCTAATGCCCATGGGCCTAGTTCGTGTTATATAAAATTGCAAAACAAATGTCGAGACAGAAAAACAAGCATTGGCATATCCAGTAGGCCTGGCTTTTGCAAACTGTGATATTTCATGTTAAAAAAAATACATATTTTGCTAGTATATGGCATAAAAAGAACACAAGAGAAAAGATGCCGCCACATATACAGGCAGCAGGATGCTTGCAATAAAAGTTAAAATATAAAGAAATAGTATTATTTTGTTTTATTTTTTTACTATTGGATTCGATTCACTGTAACAAGAAAACACATTTTGAATAACGAGGGTGACAACAAAGGATAAGGAATACAAATAAAAAAGCATTAGCAAAGTAAAGTCCTGGCTCACCAATTCTTCATTTCTAGACAGATGTCTGCGCACAATCAAGAAAAAATACCATCAATCCCAGGGAAAGAGAGCCAATAGCTGACATCGGCTGACCCAAAGTCCCACGCTGTATACTGTGATGGGTGAAAGCAGAAATACGGAAGACCGGTGAACAGACCAATTATTGAAGAGGGCTGACCTAAAACCCCTCTACGTCTGTATATGCGTATGCATGATTTATTATTTCTGAATTACATGAAGCTGGTGAGGCAGCTAAAGTTGCCTCGATGCCAGATCCAAAAACGTATGATATTAGTAATATTTTTGATGAACTAATCTCAACCACATAAATCATGCAAATGACAGGCTCAGCGATAAGAGAGAGCTACAGACAAGGAAGAGAGGGCTTTCTGACACCACCGAGTCTCAGAATTGTCTTTTTAGCTTTATTTTTTAAAATTTTTTGCATCTTTTAGATAGCGCAACTCGACCCGAAGGTATTTACATTACATATTCAGGCACGGGGAGATAAAGTGATTTGCCCACAATCACAGGATGTGGACGCGACCCCGAGGCTCGAACCCTGGTTTCCAGCACCAAAGTCGGAAGCCTAGCCGAGGGACCACATCCTCTCCCCGAGTTTAGGACTGTGGAAGCTTTATCAGGAGTCCCAGTACAGACGGTACTAGGCTCAATTTGCAACCATCAGAGCCTTTTCCCACTGAAATCCTGGGGCTTAACCTTACTATTGAGCCCCAAATGGGGCAGCAAGTACACACCTTAGCGGTTGATTTTCAGGGTAGAGAGGTTGTGCAGCTCCAAGGCTAATACAGGAGGATGGGGTGAGATGAGGGACTCGATAAACTGTCTAATATCATAGCCTTAGAGCCCTGACCTCGCGGGTTCTACCGGCCATTAAAGGCCCGCTCCAGTGTTTTCGGCTCGGGCCTTTAACAAGGGAGCAGGCCTTTAATGGCTGGTAGAGCCCACTAAAAGGGCTCTAAGGCTATTAGAACATTCCGCCCCAGAGGACAGAATGTTCTAATTGGTAAAAACAAAGGCCTCTTGGAGCCAGAGGGGATTTAAATCCCCTCAGGCCCGAGAGCCCTTTGTTCACAGCAGCAGCTGTGAATGAAAAACAACATTAGAATGTTGTTCTGCGGGCTTCTTCCGGCCCGTAGAAGCCCAGAGCACTCCATTGTCTTCAATGGAGTCCTCAACATTCTAATGCTCTAATAATCAATAAATCAGTGCCCAGCAAGTGCCTTTATTTATAAAAAGCAAAAGTGTGTTACTTTTACAACATAATTCTGTACATAAAAGTATAATGGCGCTTTACACATAACACTGGCATCTCATATGCAGGTTACAGTGCAACAGGGGGGCTCTACTGTTCCGCTAGGAATGGTTTTAATTGCTAAATGCATAATTGGACCTTTAGCCCTCTTGCAGGTTGGGATACAAGGGAGTGCTGTCCTTACATCTAGGAACTGGATGTGTTCCCCTCCTTTCTTGAGTCACAATTGCACAGTACCTTCAAAGTCCACTGTGATGTGTGTGGGCAGGGCCGGACTGGCTGTAGCGGGCATCAGGCATTTCCCTGGGAGACTGGAAGGGTGGGGGTTGGTTTTGGAGCAGTGGGGGCCGGTTTTGTTACTAGAGGCTGGTTTCGCAGCAGTGCTGCAATATCTGCCCCCAGTAACAAAGGCAGCAGTGCTGGGGCGGTAATGTTAATCAGCAGTGCTTCACACTTGCCCCCTCGCTCCCTTCCTCCCAGGGCCAGTCCAGTAACATTGCCAGGGCTGATTTGTGTTCTCAGTCCAGCTCTGTTTGAGGGATGCAGATCTTGTCCGGATGTGTCGAAGGTTGGGGCAGCAGCACAGCTTCTGGTGTTGTGCTCTGCACACATCCCATCTAGCAGGTATTGGCCTTTTTCCACTCTGGCCCAGCTAACATCTTGCAGTCCGCAGTGTGCACTTCCACCTCTCAGAATCTGCTGCAAAGACACCCAGGTTGTTGAAACCTCAAACAGGGGTTGACTGGGTGCGGGTCCTACTGAGTTGCAGCTAGAGTCTCAGTTTGTCAGTGCCTCGGCACCTTCACTGTCCTTCTCTTCTCGGCACCATCTTCCTGGGGAATGCACCTCCAATGGTCCTTTTGACCTGCCAGTTAGCTCTTTCCTTCAAGGCAGACCCAATGTAGCTTCACCTAGAAAGCTCTAGAACTTCCTAGGTTTCTGGTTACAAACCTTGTAAGGGTAGTAAGGAGCCATACCCCGAAGCACAAAATAGTGTCTGAGTTGCAAGTGGTGAGAGAAATATTGGCACACTGGCTGGAAGCTTCTCCCACATCTTTATACCACAGTGGCAGACAGTGGGGCATTTTTGCAACGAAATGGAGCAGCGTGGGGACGTAAGCAATTTTGCTGCACCGAGCGGAGTCATTTAAAAAACGCAGGGATGCGCCGCATTTACAAGGCACACCTTCCTGCACAAAAACAAACATTAGTGGCATATTGCTCCATCTATATGTGCTGCAGAATGTAGCAAACATAGAAAGAGCAAAAAATGAGGAGAAGTAAAAGTATTTCTCCTTGTGGCACCACTTTAATGTTTCCCCTGGAAAGGCTTTAGTTTTTGGCGCTGCCTCAGATTTATGAATCCTTGTAAATCTGGGGCAGTGTCAAAAAGCCATGGGTGTTGCGTGGAAACACCCGCAGCAACACCCATGACACGCCCCATTGACGCAGAGTACTGTGTTAAAGAGGGCCATATTTACAAGGTTACAAGGGTGTGTAAAGCCACATGAAGTGGCTTTGCGTGGCCTTGTAAATATTGGCTAGCACACATCGCTACCGGAGCATCAAAAACAGCAACGCTCCAGTGGAGCTAAGGGCTTGTAAATATGCCCCTGTGTTTGTGTATTTCAAGAGTCAACTTTGAGACCCTACTTGTTCAGTGCTTGCTTTTTATTTATTCCTCCCCCACTGTTGCACACCATAATCTTTGACTTCAAGTGCCAACAGTAAGGTGTGCTGGAGTTAGGAGTCCCCTGTCTTGGTAGATGCAAAGCAAGTGCTCAAAGATGGCAATACAGTCCCACTTAACTACCTGTAAACCAGTTGGGGTTAAACATTCCAGTGAACAATGGGACAGTACAGGGCAGGGGAATTTCTCAGAGATTCACAGGCACCCTCTGTCTCCTCTCTTTCACACACTAGAGTGTGACCCACCACAAAAGATCTCTGAAATGTCTTGGAGGAGCACGGCAATTCACATTGCTGTCCGAGGCTCTCCCCAACCTCCATCACAGATACTATTTGGGTTCAGAATATCAAAATGAATTCCCATGTAGCCACAGCCACATGTAAGAGATACACTCCATGCACAACCTCTCTACACAGAAGTACCATATACACATGCATCGTTCATGTCCCACATAACTGGAGTGAGGGATTCATTTGCATGAAACAGACAGTGTAGTTAAAAAATTCAAAGGAGGCTAGTAGTTGACTTTCCTGGCAGACAAAAGTGAAAAGGGCATGTTCTACCACTATAACCTTGTACCGGCCACCATTGTCAGACCTGAATAGCCAGGCTAGCTGACAGTAGTCATGCTCTGTTATAGGGAGGGTGCACATGGTGTGTGTCCCCAGAACACAGGCCCCCACACTGGATTACAATCCAAGATGCAGGAAGCCCACAGCACCAGTATGACTGTCATGTGTCCTGAGGAGCAAATCAAAAACCTCTTTCTCTTTGATCTTTGCTTTCTGTATTTTTGTCTAAGCTCTTCTTTTCTTGGCTCTTCTGCCAATCACTCCTTTCATGTTTTTTTTCTTGCTTTCCCCTCTCACATCTCTCTTAACTATAAAGTCATGCCTCTCCTCAAAGTCTCCAAGGCTTCATCACATAGCCTCCCAAAGGCCAGAAGCCATTATTTTTGAGGATACGCTGATCTAATGATGCATGTGACATCTGGATCTCCTTAATTCTCCGCAGAAGCTTGTCCACTTTCTGTGCAGTATTACCTTTATTTGCCTTTGAATGGCTTCTAGATCAAAGACATGGTACAATGAGATGCAATACAATGGAACATAAACAAGCTATACTAAAAGTAGCAAAAATATCAGTCAACGCACAAGTAATTTAAGCATGTCAATCAACTATTTCCTCTGCATTGTATGTAATTTCCTTGTCAACTATGTTCCAACGGCAAGTTAGGCCACTAATGGCCTTTCGCTAAATTTACTTTATCGTTCACATATGATTACTATGATAGTTGGTGGGACAGATCCTGATAGAATTCATGCAATAAGAGGAAATCCATGTTGAGATCATTCACTGAATGTTAGAAGATTATAGAGATGGGCCAAATGTGCTGTTATTGAGAATACAGAATCATAAATTGCGAATGATAACGAGTCACACTTTCCGATTCAGTAATCTAGATGTACAACAATTTCAAATGCCCAAATTGTGATTTCTATTTAATCACAAGTTAATTTTACCAATTTCTTAAATAAAAAATTAGTATTTATTTCTTCGTCCCAGGTTTAAGGTCTTTCAACATCTCTCATCGCACAATGACATTTTCTTCGGCCAACGGGTCTTTATGCTCTCTCCCTCAACCCCTGGGCAGTGGATTTCTAAACATATTGCAAAAAAATTATAAATCCCAGGGCCATTCAATTACTCTGTACGGTGCAGAATTAAGGGGTATTTCCACATGCAAGGTAATTCAGCAAGAAGAAAACATATTTTTAAGGAGACTGTACGCACTTCCCATCTCTGCTGCCAATTACATCACTCAAAAAGTACTGGGGCTGGGATACCTGGAAAACTTGGTCCAGGTCCGACCGCTCCTTTGGTTCTCAATAAGGAAAAACCCTGAGACTGTTCTAACAATAGACATAATATTGGATTGCCTCTCCCTGGACAAAGGCTTGCAAATCCCCTGGATTAGTTATGTTAAGTCCGTTTATAGTCGCATAGATTTCCGGGATCCCTCGACCTGTGTTTCACTAAGTAAAATGAGTGTGACGGAGGCTTTTCTTCAGCTAGAGGAGTCCCAGCGGATCAGGAGTCTCCAGACATGTCCAACGGTCATAAGATATTTGGACTTAAGTGATACTGATAACATCACTAACTATTTGTGGACTCGGGTTTAGATTTTTATTACTTTTACATAATGATGCAGTGTCTTTTAATGTAGGCGCATTTTTAAAGACTGACACGTGGGCCTGAAGTTCGGTGCACTGATGAGATATGCTGCTATAATTTGGCACTATACGAGATATTTTATCTTTTTAGCTGAGCCATTTTGTGTACTTGTCAATTTTAATTTTAATTGTTATGATGCAAAATGGTTTTACCTTTTTCTTTTTGTGAATAACAATTATGGCTGCCACAATGCTGCCGAATAAAGTTTTGAATTGAATTAGTAACATTTGCATTTGAAATAAATCGCAATTTAGCTTGAACTGGCATTTCCTTGCTAGCAGGCAAATAGCAGACGGCGAGTGCGAAAACTCACTTTTTGTTCCAGATGGAGACACGAGCAAGACACAATATGGAATAAAACCCATTTCTGAGAAAGAACACAGCTAGCAGCACGTCTTGGGTAAATCTAGAGTCTTAGGACTGGCATACTGTTGCTGCAATAACTGGGGAACTAGACTAACTACTGGCTGATCACAGTGGCCTTTCTCTGCTATCACTTCCTATGAATCTTGGTAAATCAATAAAACTTAGATGCATTTATAAGACCATACTTTTGTAATAATGTGGGTCTATCAGTGGAATCTCTGTACTGATCAGTACATGTTTATACATCCTTTTTTGGTTCCAACGCCTGGCATGACACCACAGTAGATGGACAAACCAGTAATGGTGGGGCACTGTCCGTTACCCCATTCCTAATGCCCATGGAGGTGATGATTGATCTGTACTTAATACATTATTGGAGGTGACAGTAGCTGTAGCTTGACAAGGGATTATCCAGAAAGCATTCTGGTGGCCATTAGGATGTATAAAGCTATATTCTCTCATGTGTTTCCAGATTAGAAGCATACACCATCATTACAGAATGGGCAGGGGCATAGCTTGGTCAGTAATATGGGGGGGGGGGGAGTTTTAGATTTCCAACAATCACACTGGCATATAATGTCAAAATACATTACACTGCAAGCAGGGCACGCGAGGGTATAAAGGAGCAGTGGAAAGTGAGACGAATGCGAATCAGAAGGGGTGCTAAGTGAGAGAAAACACAATATTTTGTAAAATTACCAATATTTTTGTAGACTTTCAAAGTAGAGAGTGTGGGTGCATTTTTGCCTGTTTATGAAAAAAATCCTTGTGAAATCCAACAGACAGCTTACCATACCCGACTGAAAGCACCTGCACCCAACTATTTTACTAAAAATAAATTTATTAGGGGGGTGTATTACCCCAAACACCCCCTAAACTACGCCCCTGAGAATGATGTTCCTTCAGAAGCTACTTGGGATTGGGGCTGAGTGGGTGAGGACCTATGTTCACAGAGGTGTGACTGTGATGATCAGAAAGGATGGGTATTCCAGGCTATTAGCCTCTGAGAGGTAGTTTATTCTGGAGAGAACATTTGAGAATTTTCCAAGAAGTTTGCCACTGGTTGGATGCAAGCGGAAGGAAGAAACGACAGGTGCTTGGGCGCAGGCACCTGAGGAGTCTGCACATGTTCAAGGGAGCAGAGGGACACATCCTAAGTGCCTGGGCCGATGCTGCAGAGCGGGTCAAGAGTCCTGCACATGAAAAAGACAAGAGTTGTAAGGAGTGCAGTGACAAGCTTCATTGTACACATCTGTCTCCAACCACAAGATTGCTTCAGTAATAAATGCTCAATCTGAAACACTGCTCCAGATGACAGCAAACATCTGTACACAAGAAGATCCAGATGAGCAATGCGATTCTCTTCCTATAAACAGCTGTGTCCTGTAAATATATACCAGCCACAACAGCAATACTAGTAACTTGTTTTTTGCAGAGCTTCATATTATATCTCTGACATTTCTATGTGGTGCAAATAGCAGATGTTCCTATTCTCCAATTAAAAGGTACTGAATGTACTAATCTCTGAAGAATGAAAGACTCGGTTGATCTTGCTGGATTCAAATTGTTTCAGCGACCACCGTTCAACTCGCTGAGCTATCCCATCACAATAGCTTAACTGTATAATCAGTACAATTAATGCCTTTCTTTGGCTTGACTTGTATTGCTTGATAAACCAGAACATATAGAACAGAGAGAAATGCTTTGAGATGCTTCTCCTTATTTAGTCTGAACGCTTTGACAATGATACCGTTTAGCCCCTTTTGGAAAATAAGATGGTTTCTTACCTATCGATTTTAGGGCCATCCACAATATATTTACTAATAGTAACTCACAGTCTATATATATTTGAAACTGCTGGTGTCAAATATGTGAATGTAATGGATAATTGTGAATGCAAGGCTTCGCTGTCTTTTGCTACCGTGCTTTGGTTATGGAAGTATGCTATTGTGTCTCCAGCCTTGACCCATTCAGGCCAGCGGCGGCTGCTCCGCTATGGCGGAGGAGCATCGTCACACTGGCTCAGAGCCAGAAGCTGAAATATGAAACAACATTTTACTATTATTTTATTTTCCAGATGCTGGGTCTGAGCCAGCGTGTGCAGGGCAGGGTGGGGCGGGGCAGTGGTTGTGCACTTCTTAAGTGCGCATGTCTGTTTGACCGGCATTCTTAGTCCGGCCTAACAGACATGCGCAGTTAGGTTTCTCAACCCAGCTGTATTCTAAAGCCAGGTGGAGAAAGGATACAGACTCCCTGTGCCTGAGCACAGCATCAAACCAGTCTGCTCAGGCGAATCCAGACGGTGCTTTCATAGTATGAGAGCAGCGTCTGGATTGGTTGGGGTGTTTGTCCCAGGGACTTTTGGGAGCAGCAGGAGAACGGAGGAGCACCGAAGCCTGAGGTGGCTGCAGGAACAGGTACATTTTTTACTTGAATTTTTTCAATTCAACTCTGCTGCTGCCCAGCCACCCCTCCCCGCCTACAGATTGGCAGCAGCCATGACTGCTTCAGGCTCCTCTGTTCATTGCAGCTAATGTCCAGTTTCTGTTCTTCTGGTTCACATCAAGGTTTTGGAGATATGTGGTAATTCAGCTACCACCCCATTCCTGTATGGCAATCATAGACTCAATCCAGCCCAATGGGGGTTTTGATCCCACCAGAGTACAGAAACTGCCTTGATTGTGGGGGCAGATGAATTGTGTTGGAATTTTGGAAGCAAATGTACAGCTGTTAGCCTCTTAGACCTCTCGGATGCCTTTGATACCATCTCTAATGACATCTGACGGTTCATCAGTATGAAAATGGCATTCAGGGCTCAGTTTGAATTGGCTTCAGTTGCACCTACAGAAAAGAGCTCATGCAGTCAAGGTTTCATCTTGCTTCTTCACCACAAGACACGTTATGCAAGGAGTATCTCAGAGTTCTTCTCTTGACCAACTTTATTTAATATTTAGTTGATCCACGGGCCCGCCAGATCAGGTCCTATGATCTTACCTTTAATGTTCAAAGGGGATAATGCTCACTGGAATTATGCAATTCTGTTGCCCCTGTGTTTTACGCACAATTATGGATTAGCCGCATTTGCAACATATTATATCCTCTGCTGCATAATCTGCAGATTTTAACCCAAAATGTTTTTCTAGTTCAAACAGATCAAAAGTTACATTAAAACACAGCAACACATGTTGCCACACAATGGAAAGCCCTTCGTAAATATTGACTGGTAACTTTTGTTTCTCACAATGGAGACCTATTGGCTTTGCCAATTGCTTTTGGCAGTGCACTGCAGCATCAAGACATTGGGCAGCACCTTAAAAAAAAAAAAGCACAATGGTGGTTGCATTATTCCACTAACGTATGCATGCGTCCAAACATATGAGTCCCAGTGGAATGACACAGGAACCATTTGCTTTCATTTTTTATTTACTGATCCAAGCAATCGGTTGCCACTTTGATAAAAAATAGAAAAAATAAGATTTTTATCACAGCAGCACCAATTTAAAAAAGACAATGGAAGATGGGCGGTGTAATGGAGAACTGAGTGGTGGGGAAGGAGGAACACAGCAGACGAAGGACAGGAGGTGAAGCATAAGAGGGTAGAATACCATGAAATCACACTGGTGAGAGAAATCAACTCAGGAGAGAGAGGCACGTGAACTAGAAAGAACTGCATGGATCAAGAGGGGAAAGATAAGCACACAAAGGAGACGGCTGGAAAACACATGCATTTGTGGAGTGCTTAAGCAAAAATGAGAGAGCAGTGCGTAAGGAAAGTAGATGGACGAGAGAAAGCACCATGGAGATGAGTGGGGAGAGTAGCACACAAGGGAGGCAGCTGGAAAAAACAAGCACCCTCATGGAATGCCTAAGCAGAAATTAAGAAAATTATTTTCCTAAAAATTAGCTGTTGAACGACTCAAGTAAACAACCTATGGTCCAGAGATGGGCAAATACAAGATGAACAGGGCAAGCTATCAAATAAGAAGCAAGCAAATTAGAATGACAATAAAGCTTACCAATGGTAAGCAATTGGCGGGCTTTAAACCCCTGTAAGAGCTTAGTATGCATGTATGTACTGTACTGTAACATGTATATAGTGCTTACTATCCCTATGTTGGGTGTCAAAGCATTTGCCTACAATGGCAGCATGCTACACTACCGAGGGTGTGTGGAAGTGTGCTGTCTTAGTCTTGATACTATGTGGGAAGGTTTTCCATGTCGTGCGTGATGACCCCCAAGGTGACATCATTGTGTTATGGAATACAGTGCTTAGCAGTATGATGAATAAAGAAGTGTGAGAGAGAGTTGCAGAGTTTGTGGTCTTCAATAAGCTGACAGTTTTGAACAGCTTTGCCTGTCCCTTTATGGCATTTCTTATGTTCATAATCCACTTAGCTGGTTACTGTACTGTGATATCCATTTGTTTATAGTTTAGAGTCCTGAGCAGGCATAGGTTGGAGGAAGACATGGTGGAAAAATTTGCTGGGTGGGACTTTGTAAATACCAACTCATATCTAATTGATTTCTGAGATGTCCAGAAGCAGTGGTATGTATCTTGTTGGGACCTGCAGTGGTGGAATACATTAAAGCCTTCCGTAGGCCAGCAGATCCGTGACAGATCTCTACAGTTATTCCATGCCGTTCTGTGGGAGATGGGTGGTTTATTGCTTTGGACTGGTATGGTACGGGGTGATGGACATATCTAAGGCCGGGCATAACTTGTTTAACTCAGTGTAGCATAATGAGTATTTCCCCAGATTACACATAATACCACCAGAAAAGTGATTCTGCATTTAGTGCTATTTCGTTGCTCAAAAATGCCCCCTCATATCCAAAATCGGCAAAGGGAAGCATTTTACACTAAAAATAGCATTAAATGCAACAGGACATGAATAGCAAGTAGCTGCTCGCACTTGCTAAATGTGCCCTTGGAGTAGTATTCCCACAAATTAATCCAGTTATTTAGCACTATTTTCCTAGTGCAAAATGCCCACTCACGTCCAAAATAGGTTCTAGAATGCATTTTGTGCTAAATAGCGCTAAATGCAGTAGAACAATCACAGTGAGTGCGAGCGGCCTGCTAAATGCACCTGCTAGCTACACTGGATAAGGTTCATCAGAAAATGCAGACACACATATGCGGAAAGGACTCAACTGCAACAAAATGCCCAGGAAGGACCCCAGAAGCCTCCAGACCCTCCCCTTGTCTCCTGTGCGGCAGACCTCGGAGTAGGTCAGACTGGAATAGAAAGCAGGCACCAAAACAAAAGTGGCCATCATTATATATCAGATAGCTAAACAAGCATTTGCAATGCAATAGGTCTCGCAGTTACATGAGTTAAAGCTATTGGCATTGTAAATGCCAATGCCAATAGGCATTGTTATTTGCAATGTCAATAGCTCAAAGTCACGTAAATGCGAGACCTAATGCATTGCAAATGCTTGTTAGCTTAAGAGTTTTAGGCCCCGCCCTTTATTACATCGGCCACGACACCATAAGCCCCACCCCCCCCCAGTTTTTTCATCCCAATTAAAGCCCTGGTGTTTGGAAATAACAATGGGCGGCAATGCTTTGCTTTGTTAATATTTCACAGAGATCTTAAATCACTGTTTGAGGAGTGGGGCCGGGGGAGGGGGTGGGATTCGTGGTGAGAGCTCCGTAAGAGACACTCTGCCCTAAACCAAGCCCCCCTCCCCCCTTAACCACTCACACAAACAAAACAGAAACTGCCGGGACCAAAAGGAAAAGCGAAAGGAGGAGGGGAGGGGAAAAGAAGCTGCCAAAACTGCCATGAATATTAAAGTAAAGCTGGGTCAAAAGCTTCCAGCCACGGAAGTCTGTGACTCGTAAACGGCTGATAACCCAAGACCTCTACTCTCCTCAGCCCTGGGCATGTTCACAGAGCCGCAGAACAACAGACATCATTAGTATCGGTGCAAAGCCAGATGGCACAGTAATTCAAGCAAGTACTGGCACTCTGAATTGCGTGACAAAATATTTTGAGGGAATGCAAGAATACCAAGTATGCATTGGTGCGGAGTGACCCTTGGCAGTGCTGCGGTCTTACCAGGCGCACTTACATCCATAACCTGCTCCACCCACGGACCCTCGACATGCCGAAATGGTGAACTGTGAGGAAGTGAAGCTAAATGCACCAAGCAGCAATGCCCCTCTCCCGCAGCGCCCGCGGGGGAACAAGACTGATCTGAGCGCAGTGTCCCTGAAAGTGGGCGCCGTGTTGTTAAAATTAAAGCCCTGTGGTGTCCAAAACTATATAAACATATGTTTTACAATTAAAACAACAACAGGAGCGTAGTCAGAAAGCAGTAACAAGCAGGAAGTGGGATAAGGGAGGGGGTGGCAAATGGTGTGCACTTTCTCGGCCGCTTTGATGTTCTCAGTGGCCGCGCGGCTCACTGAGAACATCAAAGCGGCCGAGAAATGATCACGCAGGCTGCCAAATGGTGCGCACGCCCGGCGCACATGCACTGTAGTTGGCGGCCTGAAAGCACTGGTTTGCACTTCCAAATCCCACTTTTACAAAAGCTCTCACGAGAGCAGCGCTAAAGCGCTGGCTCAGGCGAGACCTAAAAAGGGACCCATGTTTGCAAACTGGGGCAGTTTTGAACTTGTAAAGACACGCTGTATAATTTTTTTGCAAGGCATGGAAGACTGGACCAGAGCTTGCTGCAGGCAATGGGTGTTTTAATATCAGGGAAATCAACAGTAAATACTGCCCCAGCAGACCATAAAAGATACAATAAACGGCCCAAAAAACGGCCCATGCACTGTTCTGTCAGACCAGCCCGGTGGCTGGGCACCGCCTGATTGCCCTATAGGCCTGGTTGAAGAGTTCCTGAACCGGCATCTCCCCACCTCTGTGCTGTGCCGGCAGCCAGTCCTACTAGCCAGCACTCATACCATAACACACCAGCCACGGCCCGTGGAGGGAGTTCCGTGGGGCGGAAAGGCGGGGCCGGGGAGGGGCAGCGTGGGGGGTACTAAAAACCGGAATATGGATAATTGGAGGTAAGTAAACAATTAAATAAACAAAACGAATTTCGTAGCGTGCCCTGCATCGCAAATTGCGATGCAGCGTGCGCTACAAAATTTGTTTCATTTATTTAATTGTTTACTTACCTCCAATTATCCATATTCCGGTTTTTAGTACCCCCCCACCCTGCCCCTCCCCCGCCCCGCCTTTCCGCCCCACGGAACACCCTCCACGGGCCGCGGCTGTAACACACCACAGCATAATTAGGTATTAGCAGCAGTGCTCTCCACAAAAATAGTACTCATGCATGTTGCATTGAATTAATAAATCTATAGCTTCACACAGGTGGCATAGCATAACATAAAAAATACAACCAAGCATAGCACCGTACCTAGTAACACAACATACCAACAAAGCATAACGCTATATTAAACAGGAAAATATACCACAACATAACAAGACAGCATGACATAACAATGTATGAGCTGCAGTTCACCCTGTTCCCCGCAAAAGTATTAATCCTATTGAAAGCATTCAAACGTGCTGACACTAACACATGGTGAAACTTTTTTCCAAAACAAAAAACAGCCTGAAAGCAAAATTATCCAGCATTGTTCTTTAGCTAAACCCCTGGGGATGTGTAATAAGAACAGACTGCCTTCTCCACCCCAAGTGCGCGCGGCTGAGGGAACCTGCCAACGAATTCGATGCTGCAGTTAGTGCGCGAGACTTGACGTGGAAGAAGACATAAAACGAGAGTAGACGTGGATCTAGAGGCTAAAGTGTAGGACTCTAAAATGGGTCTCTGGGTTCAAATCTTCATGATTTATGTGACCCTATTTGGGAGAGGTGTGGCGCAGCGGCTAGTGCGGGGCTCAGGGTTCGATCCCCGATGCCAGCAGTAGCTCAGCTCTTCATCAGGTGACTCTCGGCAATAGCTCACTTAGGGGCATATTTACAGCAGAATGGAGAAGTATGGCGTTAAGCAAACATTGCTAATATCACGCTTCTCCATTCTGAAAATGCAGGGATGTGGAGTATTCACAAGAATGCGGTCCTGCGTTTCCCCTAGCACTGGTGCTGAGTTCAGCTGCCTAGCGCAAACACAGGCACAATTGTACCATAGTGAAAGGGTGCCTGCGTTTGGGGGGGACGATTGTTAATGTGCAGGAAGCTCCCCCTTCCTGCACATAAACAATCTTTAAATGCCATTTTGTAAGTTCTATGCGTGCTGTTTAATGCACACATAGAAATTGCAAAACTGCACTTTTTAAAAATAATTGTTTATGTGCAGGAAGGGGGACCTTCCTGAACATAAACAATCATAGGCTTTTTTCTTTGTGTGCTGCACAAGGCAGCACACATGGAAACTGCAAAAACAAGGAGAAATGAAGCACTTCTCCTTGTTTCACCTGTTTAAGAGCAGATTTTCCCTAGTCTTAGTTTTGGCGCTGCCTCCTATTTACGCTGCCCTTGTAAATAGGGGGCAGCATCAAAATCAATGGGTGTTGCGGTGGGACATCCACGGCAACACCCTTTGCCCTCCCCTTTCACCCTGAATATAGCGTGAAAGGGTGCCTTATTTAGCAGGCAGCGATAAGTGGCTTAACGATGCTTTGTAAATAAGGCGAGGCCCCTATCGCCATCACAACATCACTAAAAGTGATCTTGTGGTGGTGATAGGCAGGGCTTTAAGTGGGATGAAAAAACTGGGGGGTCTCTCAAAGGGGCGTGGCCAATGTAATTAAGGGCGTGTCTTAAAACACCAAAGCTAAAAATCTGTGCTCAGCATAGTGTGCCACCAAACTTGTATTTTGCTGTTTCTGTCAATGCATCCAGATATATGATACAACAAATAACATCATACCTACAGCAAATTAGGACTATTGGCTTTGTCAATGGTTGTTAGTTGCATAAGATAAATAAGCAGGCACTATGGCTTGTATATAATATTGAAAAAGCTTCCACTTAAAGCCCTGGTGACACCACAACAATGTTGCAGCTCCAGAGTTTCAAAAAGAGAAGGGAAATCCAGAGGAAAATGACTCTCTTTAAAGGATTTTCCTTCCCCTAAAATGCTCACCTGGCATGACGTCATGCCCTAACTTCTCCACTAGTGAGAAGTGAGCAGTGTGAGCACACCACATCGATGTGCCTGCTGTCACTGTAGTCCAGAAAAAAATGGAACACCTGAACTAGGGCACAAAACAGAGCCGATAGAGACCCGTTTCGAGGCCCCTTTTTTAAAAACTGCCGGTGCTCAACACCGGTGAGACCTGGCCCACTTAAAGCCCTGGCAATAGGGGCTTGAAAATATGCCCCTTAATCTTCCCGATGGCCCCCTGTGCCTTGAAACCCTTAAGGGGGGATATGGTCGCGCTTCACAAAAATATGAATTTACTACATCTCCCTGTGACTTGGGTCGATTATCTACAGGAGCGACTTGAAACAATTTTGTTCATATCTGTGCACCAAACATATAGCGGCGTTCCTGTACAGTCAGCAGATAGAAAGCACCAGTCACCAGCCGCCCCCTCTCACTTGAACTCTGTACTGCAGAGGCCTCAGTGCAGTGTACCACAGGGGCAGACCCATTATTAGAGGACTGGTTCAACTTAATCTAAGCACCGCAATGCTGGGTGAGTTGTTTTGCAACCCGCTTGCACTGTCTTGTTGGCTCCATAAGAAAGTCAGGACTTTCCTGACACTGGCCACTTAGGGAACTATGCAGTGTTTATTAAACATGTTATAAATGCTCCTGCTCAGTTAGCTACTTTGGGAACCTACATTTGCCTCCTTTGTACTCTCAGCGCTTCCTTTTAGGGTGGTACCTTTTGGGAAGTTTGTGGACTCATGGAAAGGTGTAATCCATAAAGGTATATGTAAAATGCTTACCTACGTGAACAGTGTACTGTTTGATGCCATCTCAGTATGTGCTAGGTTTAATCCCTGCGCCTCACTTTCCCCCACTGTCCATACTTTATTAGCATAGTGGAGTATTTTATATTAACCCATACAGATGTAAAACAAGACTTTGAAGATGCTATATAAGCAGTATATATATGTTTATGTTGCCACATTCATAGTTTATTATTCTTAAACTGGTGAGACTGATTTAAAAATATTTATTTAAACTGTTATATATATTTTTTAATTTTATGTAAAAATTAAGGTTGGGTTTATAGGGGATATGGGTGGGGAGTAATTTAAAAATGTTGGTTAAAAATAAATTGTAATAAAAAATGTATTGAAAGATATGAATAATGCAGATTTTTTTTTAGAAATTTTCAAAAAAGTTTGTCTTTTTTTTGGGTGCTAATATTTTGATGTAAATTGTGTAAAATATTTTATAAATATTTTGTTATTAAAAAAAACGAAATAAATATGTGACTGGTTTATTACTTTTAATTTTTGTAAAATAACTTTTTATTGTTTTTTTAGTTTCAATACATTTGTTTACAATTTGGATACATTTGCATTTTAAAATGTTTAAATTTTAATTGTGATTTAGAATTTAATATTGATATTTTTTTTATTTTTGTGAGATGGGGTGTCTCACATTTTTAATAATAATATTTTAAATAACTGTATTTTTTATTGAAAAAATTGTATTTAAAATGTTTTGGGACACTTTAAAAAAATTGTGTGACATTTCTAATTTTGATTAAAAAAATGTAAATTTGTTATTTTTGTTATTTTTTTCATAGTTTTGAAATATTTTATATTTTTATATATTTGTAATTTGTAAAATATGTAGCATTTTACTTTAGTTGTTTTGTTTTAGAGTTAGGAATAGTATTTCATTTTGGGTTTATTATCCAGCACTTTCTTTGAGTTTAGTTGGTTTTGGAGTTGGAATACTAATTTTTTATGGTTTATTATCCTGCACTTTCCCTGAGGTTAGTTGGTTTTGGAGATGGAATAATAATTTTTTTGGGGTTTATTGCTAAAACACTTTCCCTGAGTTTAGATGGTTTTGTAGTTGGAATAGTATTTTTTGGGGGTTTATTATCCATCACTTTCCCTGAGTTTAGTGGGTTTTGGAGTTGGAATAGTAATTTATTATGGTTTATTATCCAGCACTTTCCCCGAGTTTAGTTGGTTTTGGAGTTGGAATACTACATTTTGGGGGTTTATTATCCTGCACTTTCCCTGAGTTTAGTTAGTTTTGAAGTAGGAATAGTATTTTTTGGGGGGTTATTATTCAGCACTTTCCCTGAGTTTAGTTGGTTTTGGAGTTGGAATAGTAATTTTTCAGGGTTTATTATCCAGTACCATCCCTGAGTTTAGCCTGTTTTTGGAGTTGGAATAGTAATTATTTTGGGTTTATTATTCAGCACTTTTCCTGAGTTTAGTTGGTTTTGGAGTTGGAATAGTAATTGTTTTTTATTTATTATCCAGCAAGTTCCCTGAGTTTAGTTGGTTTTTGAGTTGGGATAGTAATTTATTATGGTTTATTATCCAGCATTTTCCATGAGTATAGTTGGTTTTGGAATTAGGTATAGTAATTTGTTTTTTTAAAGAGTTTATATGTACATTCAAATAAAAAAGGAGACGTATGTTAGTTTTTATTGTTAATGTTTTTATTAGCAAACATTTATTTTTGGGGTTCACAATTAAATTGTTTTTATTTAGTTTTGTTATACAATTTTTGACAATATTAAAAACATGATTCAGAAATTTTGATATTATTCAGAATTTATTGTAGAGTATAATATATTTTGAACATATATTTTTCATGTACATTTTCAAAATTAAAAATATATTTGTACACACATATTTGTTTGAACAGGTTTGAAAAATGGTGAATTTTCTGAAGTATAGTCATGTAATAGTAAAGTAAATATATTTTTAGTTCTTTAAATGTAAACACTTTGTGCTCATTACGATAGAGGACGGACTGTAGTCCATCTCCCATCGTCCCGGGGATTGGGACCGTCTGCTTATGACGGCGGTCCCGCTTATGGTATTACAATGCGACCACTACTGTTGCGGTCGCATTGTGCATGTTTAACATTGCGGCGGGTGTCTGCCACCTGGTGCAGGGAACTGTAGGGGGCCACCATAGATGCCCCCAAGTGCAAATCCAATGTGTCCCTGCACAAGGGGGGCCCGCAACGGGCCCCAAAAGTGCATCCCCCCCCGCCTGTCAATGGCGGTTGAACCACCATAGACAGGCTGGCGGGGATGCAGCATCATATTCTGGCGGACGGTGCCTGCTAGGGGCTGCCACCGTTTTGTAGATGCGGGGTGGGTCCACCAGGCAATCGTAACGATTGCCTGAGTCGGACCCGTGGCGGACGGACTTTCCGCCTGCCATGCACACCGCCCGCCATCATAAGCTGATGGTCGGAAAAGTGCTTTGCGATGGCGGTGAATCCGTCACCGGCAGGCTGCCTGTGGTGGGTTCAACGCCATCGTAATGACCCCCTTTGTTATTTATTATTTAATATTTTTTATGGGAAAAAGTAAATACTTTAGTACATTTGCTTTTTCATTTGTTTTTAATACATTTTATATAATTTTATTTTTGTTTTATTTAGTATATTAAATATTATTATTAAGAAAATAATATTTAACATAGGAAATAATGTCTTTAAAAAAATATTTTGTATCATATATTGTTTTATAAAACATTGTTATATTGGTTGCACATTTACAGCAGTTTTATTGTAATGTTATATTTTGAAGGTGAGTACATGAAACAAACATACATCTTAATTAGGGCTCCCGGTTTTATGGTATTTATTTTTTTAACATTTCCGTCTGTATTTATCCATATTTATTTTTTAGCCATCTTATTGGTATTTATCCATATTTATTTTGTGTTTCAAGAATAAATGTAGCTGTAAAATGGTATATTTCTGCGTTTATATAACTCTTTGACGTGCACTCAAACAAGGATGCTTATCACGTTTTGGCAAACTAAGCAGCCATGTATAACAAAAGACTACTCTCACAATTACATATAAGCATGATGCTACAAAAATGTTAACATATGCCTGTATTTAACCCCTTCGCTGCGGCGCGAATTCCGCCGCAGCGCTGGGGGGGTTTGGGGGGTTTGCAGCGCCGCTATGCTCATGACGGAACCACGCCGTCATGAGTCACGGGCGAGCTGTGCTCATGACGGAGTGGTTCCGTCATGACTCCACCACTTGCGCTAATCGCCCGCACCGGCGGGGAATTAGCGCCGCGTGGGCGGAGCGGCTGCCAACGGCCGCAGCATGACGGAACCACTCCGTCATGAGCACACGGCGCCCGTGGCTCGTGACGGAGCGGTTCCGTCATGAGCGGGGAACGGGTTACGGAAAACTCATCCTGTATTTTAACCCTCCATGCTGTCTGCCTGCTCAGCTGTTGCCTAGAATTCATGAAAGACAGCATGGAGAGTTTCTCACAAGAAGCACCATTTTCAGTATTTTTCCACTTTTAAAAATAAATACAAACAGGAAACACATTTGTTTTCTGTCTCTATTTATATGTAAAAATCAGTAAAAACAGAAATCCGGGAGCCCTAATCTTAATATGTATTAAATATTATATTTGTAGTTTTTTGATAATATAATATTTAATGTATATTTAAAGAAAATGTATATTTTTTGAACATTTGTATTTTTTTTGCGATACATAAAAATATACATTTAATGTTTTGGATTTTTTTTATTATTTCTCCATTCTTGTCTCTGGGGAGTCAGTCTTTATTACATTTTTATTAGGCAGCCATTTTTGTTTCCTTTTTCTCACTTTTCTGTCTATTTGTTTCGTTTTAAGGTCATTTCGTAAGGCGGAACCTTGCAGTTGGGAGCTGTGTTTCATCGGTTAAGGTAAGTTTGATTTATTTGACTTTTAAGGTAGTTTTAGGGTAGGGACGAGGTAGTAGTAGTGTTGTTAGATTTGTTAAGACGTTAATTGTTTGTTTGTGGTGTAGTTAGGTGTTGTTTTGGTAGTGTTTTATGTGTTTCACGTAGTGGTGGGTAGAAATAGTGTTATGTAGTGTTAGTTATGTGTTGTTTTATTATGTTATTTTGTATTTAGGTGCCGATTCCGATCCGGGTCCGAAAGCACTCCGACCGAGCCGCATCCGGAGTGTTTTTCGACCGAGCCAGAGTCCTGCAGTCCAACCGAACGAGTACGATGTGGCCATATGCTGCCGGACTCGGTTCGATCGGACTCCCATAGAAGTCAATGGGAGCCGGTCGTACGACGCGTATATGGGCTCCCATTGACTGAATGGGTATGTCTCGTACAAGGGCACCCCCTACAGTGGGTAATCGCATCCATTGCACGCCACGGTTAGCTTACGACGTACGGAGCGGTTTGGACCCAGAAACAACTCGGTCAGTGAATTTCACGTAGCTCGCATCATACTTGCTCGCTCGTACAGCTGTACGAGTCGGGCGGAAAACACGCGTACGGCTTACAGTTTTTCCAGCCGGATTGCGTTCGTGCCCTTCCGACCCGGATCGGAATCGGCCCCAAAATTTTGATATTAATGCTTGTGGGTTTGTGCATGTTATGTGGAAGGGTGTTCTTTTTTTTTCTTTACAGATTTTCTGTTTCGTGAAGGGATGATGCTGGCAACGCTTTTATTTCAAAAAAACAAAGGAAAACTGTATTTTGTTTCTTTGAAACAAGTTAATTTCTTACATTTCCTTTTATTTTTCGGGTTTTTTGAAGCATTTTTTTAGCTAATTTCTGAGTTTCGTTATTGAGAGGATTGTGTAGTTGGAGCCTTTTATCTACAGTTCTATTTTTTCAGTTTTTTTAGCTAATTTGCGGGTTTTGTTATTGAGAGGATTGCGTCGTTGGAGCCTTTTTTTCTACAGTTGTACTTTTGCAATTTGTTTGGGATTTCTTTTTGAATGGATTCGTCTTTCGATTTATCTACTATGGATTTGTTCATTTTCGAGGACCGTCTACTGCAACATAACTGTAAGTTCTTTTTTATTATTTTGGGTGGGAAATGTTTATGGTTACATTTGGTTTGTTTGTTTCTTTTTTATTTTAATAATTATATTGTCATATATTTATATGTACATTTTTAATTTTTAAATGACATAATTACAAATCCTAATTTAAAAAAGAGTAGAATTGTGTAGTTTAAATGTTTAGTGATTTTAAAATGCCTATGATGTTTAAGATTGTTTTTTGTTTATGGTATTGATTTAGCAATCATGTCCAGGTATTCTAGCCCTTTGGTGTTTGGAAATAGTTGAGTTTTATGTTGTAGGTATTTATACATTGTTTTTGTTTGTTTACTGAGTTTAGGGCTGATTTTAGTTAGAGATTGCTCTAGCCTTAGCTCTTGATAGATCTTTTCTCTTTTTATGGCTTCTATTAGTTTGAGTAAGGTTGGTTGTCCTCTTCTTATTGTGGCTTGGAAGGCATTGTGCCATCCTTCCACCATGTTATTAGTTTTCGCTTTTTCAAGCTAGAGTGCTATCGTAGATGTTCCACCAGGGGATTTGGAACTTTGGTTGTCTACGGTGCCCGGACTTACGTAGCTGACCCACCCAAGTGCCTTCAAATTAGGCTTGGACTTGAGATAGTTTTGTTTTGTTTGCATGGTAGAAAGGGCATTCAAGAAGTATGTTATAGTGGTTGGTTACTTCAATTGTTGGTACATAGGCCAGGGCTAATCATTTTTTTATTTGATAGGCAAATTTGCTATTGGTGGCGTAATCTATTCTTAGAGTAGATTTTTGCAGGTGTCTCCACATACTTTGGTTGAAGTGATAATAGCAACCTTGTATTGCAATGTGTGGGTATATTTTTAAAATTGACAGAATTATTGCTTGTTCAAAGTCAATGATTATTTTTTGTGGAAAGTAGTTGTCGATGTGTTGTTTTATCATTGTAAGGCGCTCTATGAAAGTGGTATTTTTCTTATTAGGGAGTAATGCGTATATGAAGGGGATGTTAGTGTCTTCACATTCACTGTGGATGGTATATAGTTGGTAAAAAGGCTAGGGGCAAACTTTGAATGTGCCACCCATCATCCATGTTTCATTTTTGTATGTTGTTGTTGGCGGCAAAGATGATAATTCGTTTTTCATGACTGTTATTGTCATGAAGAATGAATTTCTCATCTTTGTGGGTGACAGTGTATTCTGGTAAGATTTTTATTCCTGCAAAAGTTTGAGGGGTGAGTGGTGTTTGAGCAGTAGCTCTTTTAGTTCTGGCTATTAACCTTTTTAGAGAGGGGATGGATGATAGTTGTTCTGTGACATGTTCAGGAACCCTAGTTAATACGTTTTTTAGTATTTCGGTACTGGTCCTTTGGGAGCTGGTGCTTGCTTCTCTGATTGAGCATCGCTGACCTCGATTTCTGTCACATTGGGTGGATGGTTGAGTTCCCTGACATTAACTACATTTGTTTCTACTGTTGGGGCTCTCCCATAGCAAGAATTGGAGTAGTATTTACTATATTTCCAATGGATTTTGTTTCCAGTTATTTTTTCTTGCATATAAGTGTAGCCCACGTAGCACAGAAGTAGTTTTCCCTTTTGTGATGTGATTAATTTTGCTCCTTCTGCCATTTTGTTTGCCTATCTGTGAATATATGTATATATATATATTTATTAATTATAAGGTTTTGAATAGAAACATGTTTGCTTAATTATTATATTTGAAAATAAACGTACATTTGACTTCCTTTAATTTTCTTGTTGGATATTTTATCGATTGTCATGGTTGATTAACTGGTTTCTATTTTTCTGTTGGTTTAAAAGCACAATGTTATTTTTATTAAAGTGTTACATTTAATTTGAGTATTTCGTTTATTTTGTTTCTATTTTTATTTAGTTGAGAGAAAAAAAGACTTACTATTTTTAGTTGATGAAGTTTCTTTCATTGATGTTGTTGTATATTGAAGTTTGTAGAAGTTGTCAAGAGAAAAGTATTTGTTACTTATATTTTGCTTCTTTATTTAATTTATTTTTTATTAATTTGCTATATTTGTCGGTTAATTTATATACTTACTTAGGTTTATATTTTGGTTCGATGTTGATTTTGTTCTTTTTTTCAAAGTTAATCCTTGTTTTGAGTTTTTTAGGTGGAGTTTTTGTGAAGTGTAATCTTTGAAACATAAAAGAAAACGTTACAGTTTTAGGTAATTTGATTATTTCAATTACTTAGACTCTATTTTTATTTTGTTATAAAAAAAATATATACTTACTATTTTTAGTTGATGAAGTTTCTTCCGTTGATGTTGTGGTTTTGTTGACTTCTGTAGAAGCTGTTTCTAGAAAAATATTTGTTAGCTTTTGTTTTGCTTTTTTAATTAAATTTATGAGTTTTAAATCCTTTACTTTATCTGTTGTTGAAGACATCTACTTACTTTGTTATATATTTTTTGTAATTTTGATTTTATTGTTGTTGTGGATGTAAATCTTTGTACTGAATTTTCTAGGTGGACTTTTAGTGAAGTTTAATCTGTGACATATAAAGGAGAACATGTTGCAGGCACAATAAGGCACGATAACACAGGGAAGGAAAACATGAGAGTGTAATACAATTGCATATTCATCGAAAGCAGGCCCAGCCAGGGCATAAGACACTACCACTGACAAGTACAGACGGGATCCTCACAGAAATGTGTACCAACACACAGTGGTCATAATTCCCCTTGTTCTTTTTCTTTTTTTTTCTTTTCTTTATGGCTGTAATGCAGTAAACATGTGTAAGCTATATCGCACAATCATTCCGTTCCCAATTGCAGTTATGTGTCAATACAACACGATGATGCCAAATGTTAATGTGTAATAAGTAATGTAAAAATCCCAATAAACAAATTTTAAACAATAAAGGAGAACATGTTATAGTTTTAGTTAAGGTTTTTTAAGCTAATTTTAATAATTTAGTTACAAAGTTTTGTTCTTACCTTTAATGAGAGATTTTCAGTATAGTTGTTTGTGTAGTTCTTTTTCGGTCTGTTTTCTGCCTTGTAAAGGTACGTTCTTTCTCCATGTTTGTCCGTTGGACAGTACATTTTGTGTTAATTAATTGATTGTTTTTATAGTGTTTATTTAATTAGTTAGAGTTTTCTATTGGTTTGTGTTGGTGTAGTTGAAATTTATTGGTTGAGATAGCTTTTTTGAATTTTTTAACAGTTGCCTTTTAATTTGTTTAATATTTATTATGTTTATTGAATGTTTGCTTTTATTTTGTTTAACATTGTTATTTAAATCTATAAGTTGATGAATGTGATATATTTTTATATATGATATATTTATGTTTGTTTATTTTTGGTAGTTGTGATATATTTTTTATGTTGTAATGTTTGTTTATTTATTTGTTTTTTAATATTTAGTGTGTTTGTTTTATTTAATGTTATTAATTTTAGTGTATGTTTAAAATGTTTGGAATATGTTATTTTATTATATTGTTGAAAATAGTTTATTGTTATCTTTAAATGTTATTTTTGGTATAGTTTATATGTATTTTATCGATGTTTGTGCCGTCATTATTACATCGATATTTTTGTTGTGTTTCATTTTATTTTAATGTTATCAATGTTGTTGTGTTCTTTATTTTTGTTGTCGATTTTTTGTCATCGTGATTTTCCTAAACTATATTTTTTTATTGATGTTTGTGTTATTTCTGTTTTGTGTATTGGGTGTCGATATTTTTGTATGCGAAATTTGTTGACTCAATATTTTTGTAGTTTGATGTTATAGGAGTCGATGTTGTATCAGTGATCCGGCACTCAGACGGGGCCTTTGCATGTTTCTCACCAGGCTGTGTAAAGCAAGCCCGGTGGGGAAGATGCAAAGTGCGCAGGACTGTTTGGCATGCCCGAGAGGGCCGGCCAAGCAGTCATGTGCACTTAAAGAGTGCAAACCACTCCTCTCCCTGCTCTGGCCAGCCCTGCTCTGAAAGAAAACCACTGACTTCAATAGGAAAAATAAAATGATAATAATGATACGTTATTATCATTTTATTTTTCCTTTTGAGCAGTAGGGCAACGCTCTTCTGCCTCAGCAAATGAGCCACCACTGAGTACTCCCATTGAGCACGGGCCATAGATCATTCAGTTATCTCCAGTATCCACATGGAGTTCCCCAAAGATAAGGTGTAGATATATACAATGCATGTTGATGAAAAGATAGTGGGAAGCAAATGGATTGGATAGAGCAATACTGAGAGGGAGGGGGAGAGAAACACCCACTGGAGACAGATGGACATATGAAAAACACATGCCCCTGTGTAGTACTTAATCAAAAAGAGAGCAGGTGGAAGCAGACAGATGGAAGACAGCAACATGGAGCTGGAGGAAAGCAGGCGAAGGAGACAGCTGGAAACACACATGCACTCTTGGGGACTGCTTAAGTGAAAAGAACAATGTGGTTTCCTAAAAGTGAGTAGTGGAAGGACACGAGTAAGGAGGGTATGCACCAGGGGTGGGACAAACACAAGACGAACAAGGCAAGCCACTGAATAAGAAACACGCAAATGAGAGTGACTATAAAGTCAATCAATGGTAAGCAATGGGCTAGCTTTAAATTTATGTAAGATCTTGGCAAGTTGACAAAGGGTCTTTTGTAACCAGACAGGTGAGCTGACTGATAGGCTTGACCAAAAAACCTTTTCACAACCTGTTGGGACGGGAATTGAAACAACATCATTTCCATAGAAGGATTGATATCATGGCTCTTGTGAAAGAAGCAACCCTGTGCAACATTGTCTGTAACATTCAATGCTAATTGTGTGTCTACATATTAATTGTGTTTTTATAGTGCTTAGCGTCTAGGTGCAATAATACTGCTTGGACTCATAACTCTGGTCCAGAGACATCTGGTTGTCACTGTTTATCCCAGCTTTATGTGTAGTATATTTCTTTTGCGTGTATTAAAGTACTTTTATTTTTTTAAAGTAAAGCACTGACTGGGCATTGATTTTATCAGCTGGTAGTACTGTGTGCACTGTATTCTGAATGTCTAAACCCACCTCACCTCCTTAAATAAGCCTTGGACTGCTGTTTCTCGCTACCCTGAGAGAGTCAAGTGCTAGGGAGGAGTACTCGGTTATCCAGTTTTGAGTCCACTAGTACTGAGGCCCCATGACACCAACTGGGAACACTCCAGTTGATGCAATTGGAGCCTAGTAACCCCTAAGTGCCCTGGTTCCCAGGAAACCGGGTATAACACAACCCAATGCATACGCTTCCTTTGTGTTGCAAGGTCAGACTTGAATATGTAATTTCAGGCTCTGACCAACATCAGTTTCTTCACTTTGTTAAAGTGGTAGTAACCTGGGTTAAGCTAGAGTTGGCCTTGTTCCCACTTGACCATTTAAAGATTAGCTACAAAGCTTTTCAGAATAATGGAAAAGATCCAGCTCTGACTGACAACTCCTGGATTTGACCATCTACAGCTATTCAATGAAGTTCTCCAGCTTTCTTTCTCTACCATGCATCAACTACTCTACTTGGCTATCAAATAGATCTTCTCAGTTGACATCTTGTCTCTTTTCAGATGTAACCTTTGTTCTGATCACTCACCAAAAGCCATTATCTTCTTTTTATTTGATCATTTTAATGATACAACAGGAATCTATAGACTTTCTTTTGGTGTTGTAGCTCAAGTGTGTTTCTAAGGGTTCTCAAGAAAAAAAAGAAAAAGTCTTTTCTGCAGAGCATTCTCCTTTTTCTCACTGGAAAGTATATGGCATCAGGCGTTCATTGACACAATACCTTTTAAAAAAATTATTGTTGACAAAATGATCATGTCAAAAATATTGTTTACTACAATATCATGCTCCTACACTTGGTAAGAACATAAATATCAGAAAAAATATCGTTGACACTAATATCATCCTAAATAGATAACATATAGATTTTTTAATATAAGTAGAGTTTAAAGTAGTAAATGTTAAATATTATAATATGCTAATTTAATATAATGTAAATTAAATATGCCACTAATATTTAATACTATATATAAATATATACTTATGTAAACACACAAATACACATACATGTGCTTGTTAATATATAAATATACGTAGTGTAACATAAATAATAAAAACATTTATTTGACATTATTTTAGATTTTTAAATTTCTTAGAATGTAATGATGTAAAAATATATATGCACATGTATATAAATGAATTGACATTTGTAGAGCGCATGGCTACCAGAAGGCCTCCCAGCGCTTAGGAACAGAACCTACAACAAATGAGCATTAAGCAGCTGGGAACAGGAACGTTTTAAGCTGTCTACGGAAGGACAAATAGTCATCAGCAAGACAGATGTGGTTTGGAAGAGTAGTCCAGCTTTTGGAAGCAATGTCGGAGAATCATCTTCCCCCACTCCTAGACTTATATATCCTAGGGACTACTGCCATGCGCTTATTCTCAGAGCGCAGGGCTCTACTGGGACGATAGAGAGAGATGATGGAGTGCAAAATTGATGGACCCTTAGAAGATAGATCTTGTGAACAATGCATAGGGCTTTGAACTGAATACTCTCAGCGACTGGGAGCCAGTGGGGAGAAGCTATTGATGATTGCGCAGATTTCCTATAGGGGGTCTGTAAACGGAGACGAGCTGCACAGTTTTGCACAGTCTGTAGCTTCTTTATCATTGCGCGCAGGACCGGACTGGGAACCAAAACCGGCCCTGACAATGTGCTCGGCCGGCCCCCGAGGCTTGGGGGTGCCGCCGAGCTCTTTGCCAGGGCCGGTTTTCGGCCGATTTTGTTACAGGGCCGATTTTGCAGCTATGCTGCAAAAACGGTCCTGTAACAAGAACGGCCCCCAGGGGCCCAAAACCGGCCCCCACCCGTGCGGCGCACCGGGGGATTGTCTGGTGCCCGCTACGGCCAGTCCGGGCCTGATTGCGCGCAGGGAGCCCAGATAGAGAGCGTTTGCGCAATCTAGATGTGAGAGAATCAAGGCTTGAACGAGCAGTTTCCTGGCATTGAAAGGCAGCAGGGGGAGGTTTTTCCTAACCATCTTCAATATTCCATAACAGGTTCCTGCTACCTTCCGAGATTGCTCCTTCATGTCTAGAATGTGGTCCAGCAAGACTCCAAGGCTTTTGATTTGTTCTTTTGGGGAGGCATGCTATCCAGATACTTGGGCCATAAGGAGCTGGGACTGGTCACTCTCAGGTTGAGTAAGAGGGCACCCAGGTTATCAGTCATCTCCTCCACAATAGGCGAGGAAATGTCATGGACATTTAAATCTCCCAATGCGGAGAAATTGGGAAGGGAACTGACTGATTTGGCTGTTGCTTCGGGTAGGTCAATGTTAAAGTGCCCAATAGCTTCTGGGGGTCGGTTGATTAAGACCCCGGAGAAGGTGCAAGTGTGAGAGAAGCTGATGGCAAAAGAGACACTTTCCCAGTCGGGAATCAAGCCAATGGTGGTCCGACAATTGAAAGTATCTTTATAAATGATGGCCAGGCCTCCTCCTCTATTTAATACCCAATCTTGTCTTTGGATCAAATAGCCTGGAGGAAGAGCCTGGACCACTACCGGGTTTAGTGAGCTAGTAAGCCAAGTTTCTGTAGGAAACATGACATCCGGGTCTTCTTCTTCTAGAATTAACCGGATTTCAGTGGCATGTTTGGGAATCGAGCGGCAATTCAGCGAGCACATTTTGTAAACTGTCTGGTGAAGGGGAGTCTTTGCTACTGAGATTTGGGGATCTAGTTTTAAAGTACACTGGGGGCATATCTTACTAACAAAAGGCGGCCCCATACTTTGATAGCATACCCGCACCCCAGTCCCTCTGAAGGCATAAAGCTGGGCTGCCGAATAGGAACGTAATTTTTTCGTATGAAAACCAGGGGTCCTGGTCCCGTTCGGGTGCGGACGGGAGCAGACTGGCTTGCCTTAGGCACGCCTTCGCCGTACCAACAGCGCGCCCGCTGCGCGCGTCCTCTGCGCGGTCGCATCATCTGCCCCTTTTCACTCAGGGGGGAGTGTGAGGACTGTGGCAGCTAGAGCGCTGACCTCCTAGTCAATTCCCCAAAATGTCCGCCCCCTCCCAGAGCATTGAACACAGCTCCTTCCCGGACCAACAGGTTCAAATAAACGATAGTTCAGATACTCGGGTAAGAACAGTTTAAAACTTTTAAAACTTATGTGCAAAGTCGCAGTTTAAAATTCAGAAGCGTTCCCTGGGCAGCAGCCGAGAGTCGGACTGCAAGTGTCAAGTGTTAGGCTCTATTCTATTCATAGTAATACATTTAAAATAGTAATAAAAGTAATATAATTTAAAAACAAATTTTATTAATTATGTCACACTGTATATTTATTTAGGACAAAATACAAATAATAAATACAAAATTAAAACAGAAGAAAAATATAAACAATTAAAAAAATATATCAATTAATGTAGACAATAAATACAATATTAAACATTTTAAAATCCCATAAACACATTTACTCAAAATACCATAAAGTTTAAGATAAATTTAAAAATAATACCAAATACTATTAAATATTTTTACAAAACCATTTAATGCTATAAATCTATTTAACTAATATTATAAAAACCATTGGAGTCTAAGAATATCAAATATACTAGTCCCACTCCAGTTTATTAAACAGTAGGGAAAGGGTTGGATTTCTGAGGGGTTGGATTTACTATTTCTACTCTAGTCACCGAAATAATAGGGAAAGTTGGTCTTCCGAGCAGTTAGACCATATACACTACTGGGGAAGGTATATAGATGACTGTCCGCTAATATGGACAGGCTCCATACAACAACTGAATAGCTTCTTTGTGTACTTAAATTCTAATGATTATAATCTCTTGTTTACATTTTAGTACAGTAAAGAATGTATTGTTTTTTTGGATGAAGAACTCTAAGTATCCAGTGAAAGGAATTGCAGTCAAATGTAAGAAAGAACACATCCTGCAACGCTTCTTCACGCAAACAGCTTTCATCCCAAATTTCAGATCAATGCAATCCCCTATTGGGAAATGGTCAGGGCTCGGAGAAACTGTACAGAGAATAGTGAGTTTGACAGAACTGTTTTGGATATGAAGCAGAGGTTTACACAGAGGGGGTACAATAGACAAAGCATCACTACGAGTATAACAATTGTGGCAGGAAAATACATTGAAGCCTGCACAGAGGAGCCAATCAGAAATGGCAGATAAAATCAGATTGGTTACTAATTTCCACCCTTGCACCAATAAGCTCTATCGTGCATTACAAAAATACTAGTATATACTCAGGTCAGACAAATGTCTTGCTCCATTTTTGACCCTGACCCCTGGTCTAACCTTCAGGAGGGTCTCACTCTTGCGAACATGATGAGTCCCAGCTATCCACGACCTCTTAGACGAAGTAATTGGTTGAGTGATCGCATCAAAGTTTTTCATAAGTGTGGACGGTGCAATACATGTAGGTGGGTTGTTGATAAAGTGGTACAGTTGAACTTTAATAACACAGGTGATCATACCATACCCATGTATATTAACTGTGACACAAGATTTGCTGTATATGTAATTATAAGCACATGTCAGAAAATTTATGTTGGGAGCACGATTGCGAGGCCATTGCGAGAACAAATCGCTGAACATTTCAGGGCACTGAAAAATATTGACATTAAGGGGCCGATTCCGATTTCGGTCGGAAAGGCTCCGACCGATGGTCGGAGCCCTTCCGACCAATTCGGATCATGTCGGCTGGATTCCTTTCCGACCGAGCCATTCTGATGGGCTCGGTCGGAAAGGAATCCATCACGGATTTCCGGATTGCGGACGACAGGCTCGGAGAGCCCGTCTGCCATCCGGAAATCCCTCAGTACTCCCCCGGCCGCCTCTTTGCGACCGAGGGAGTACGATCACAGTTATCTTTTTTAATCTTATTTTCTTACTATAGATTATACACTGTCACTGCGATTAATATTTCGGGCCATTGATATGGGTGGAATTACTCTGTGGGTCAATAACGACTGGTTACAGGTTATTGCCCCTTTTTTCGGAGACTTGTGGAGTGTAGTCAAATTTTTCAGTTATTAATTGGTACTTATTCTAGATTGTATATTGTTTCTAAGTCTCATGATGGACCTATCAGGACGTTATTGAAGGACATCACATACAAAATACGATATTGATACTGTCACAGGTTATTACTTACGTCCAGCTTCAATTTGTCTCCACTTTATTGTTGTTGTCCTCATTTATGCGATCTTAGTAGTTATAGCGGTAGGGTCACCTCTCATTAGATGCCCTTGGAGATGAGGTAAGACCATGACTTAAAACCAACAATTTCTTTGAGTTGAAGTGTGACTGTGCCACCCAAAAAAAACCTCATGAGGTTATGATCGCGTTAGTTTAAATCATTCGACGTCCCTTCCTACCCTACCGCTAATGTATATCCCAAAGATCCCAGTGCTTCGTATGTTTACTTTCCCCTCTGGACCTATCCAAATTCCTAAACTTTTCAACTGACCGAGCCCAGTCATCTACCTTTGGGGGGAAGGGAGAATTCAATTGATACATACCTCATGTCATTGTTGGTTCTTTCCGCTAATTCGTCCCAAGATTTTAAGTTACCATTTTCCAAGAGATCTCCCCACTTGACTATTCCAGCTCTTTTCAGAGGAAGTGCTAATGAGTCTTTCAAACATTCCGGAGTTCCGGGAGAGTTCCATATCGGTGCTTGGGGACTGTAGTGCGGGAACTGGCATATTTTCCTTATCTCTGACCATAGTTTAAACGCTGATCTCAGAACATTCAGCCTAATTTTTTGTAAGTACTTTTGGTGGCCAAACTTGTAAAGGCAATGGTCATGATTGGTTACTGCTTTCCAGTAGACGGAGTAAGACTCATGAGTTCGAAAAAGGTGCCTTATTTTCTTAAAGTGGAGATCTGGGCTGGCTATCCCGCCTCGATTTTTCTTCTGGCGTAGATTTTTCCAAGCTATCCTAACACCTTTGGCTGCCCAAATGAAAGTATTTATTTCACTCTGGATCTTTTTTATACAAACTGAGTTGAACTCCAAAGGAATTGTATTAAAAACAAAAGTAAACTTTGGTAGGACAGCCATTTTTTATCAGGTTAGCTCTCCCATAAAAGTGAGAGATGAGCAGCTCCATGATTTGAATAATTTCCCCCTTTTTACTCCAAATTTACCTGGGTGATTTCATCAATGTTTTTTAAGACTTGGATCCCAAGATATTTGATTTTATTTTTGGATTCTATTAGTGGCATATGCATGTTCCAGTGCATTACCTCAGTTTTTTGGTGGTTAATTTGATAACCAGAGATTTTTCCAAATTCTGTTAGTAAGCTGATTATACTGTTAAACGACTCATTTAGGTTGCTCGTATAAATCATTAAGTCGTCAGCATATAATGCCACTTTCACATTCCAGCCATTGAAGCTAAAGGGGATAATTTCTCTTGTGATTCTAATCATGTTAGCTAAGGGTGCTATGTATAAATTGAAGAGATGAGGGGAGAGCGGGCACCCCTTCTGGTGCCTCTTTTGATTTGAAAACCTTTTGATACACTTCCATTAATAAGTATTTTCCCCACAGGAGCCGAGTATATATTAGCCATTGCCCTGGAAAAATTTTGGCCTAGGTTATTGTGTTGAATAACCTTCTGCAAGTACAACCAATTAACACGGTCAAAAGCTTTGGCCGCATCAAAAGTGAGAATTGCAAGAGGGACCTTCTCCTGAGCTGCAATATCAATGGCTCCAATCAGTTGATGAGTAAGGTAGCTGTCTCCCCTTATAAAACCCTTTTGATCCTCGTGAATGAGCTTGTCAGAGAGGGAACCAAGTCTTTTTGCTAAAACCTGTGTGAACATTTTATAATCGGTATTGAGAAGCGATATAGGCCTATATGACTCATAGTATGAGGGGTCTTTACCAGGTTTTAAAATCAGGCTAATCGTCGCCTCATTCCAAGATTTTGGAATCGGAGAGCGCTCTAGATAAATAGTGTTGAAAAGATCTACTAATTTAGGGGCCAAAAGTTATTTTAAAACTAAGTAAAGCTCATTGGGGATTGCGTCAGGCCCCGCAGCCTTGCCTCTTTTCAAGCTATTAATTACCTCCCGAACCTCCCTCAGGGTAATGGCTGCATTTAATGCTTCACAAGAGTCTGTGTCTAACTTCGAGAGTTGTGATTTATTTAAGTATAGGTCCACTACTATGGGTAAAGGTGAGAGATCCTCCTCGTACAATAATTTGAAGAAGTCTACAAAGGCTTCTTCGATGCCAGCTCTATCTTCTACTTTTTCTCCACCATTACCTTTATGGATAGCTATTATTTTATTTCTATTAGACTCAGTTTACCACTATTCTCGCCAAATTCGTAATTTGATAGAGCGCTGGCTTGCCATCTCTTTCTTATCCTTTCCTCCAATATATAATGCCAACTCCTGTTTCTTTTTTAGTATATCATCCTTCAAATTATTTTGTTCTTCCTCCAACATTCCAGCTTCTAGACTCGCTTGTTTTTCTAAAATGTCGGCCTCTAGCTGTGATATTCTAAATCTTTTCTCTTTATTTTTACCTGTTCCTATACCAATTAATACTCCTCTGAGAACAGCTTTATAAGTGTCCCAAACTAACATGTTGGAAACTTCCCCCTCACTGTTTTCTTTAAAATAGTTTACTGTTGTTAGTCTTATATTATCAATAACTTGTTTGTCCAGCAGGAGAGTTCGATCCAATGTCCATCTTTTCACTCTCTGCACAGGCTTAAAGCCTATGTCTAGCTGAAATGAAGAATGATCTGAGAGGAGGGTGGGCATGTGAAGGACTTTCTCAACGCTGTTACTTAGAAGTTTATCAATCAAGAAAAAATCAATTCTTGAGGCGTGGCCATATTTATAATTCCTATAGGTGAATTTATTAGTCTGATCTCCTCCAAGTTTCCAAATGTCAACTAGACCCAAATCATCTTTGAGCCTATTTTTGGGGTCTAAAAGAATATTATAATCACCACCTAGTATGATTGGTGTAGAGAGTAATGTCGATTGTGCATAGAGAGATTGAAGCGGTATAGGGTTAGGGCCATAGTATCCAACCACGGACAGTGCAATATCTCGCACTTTTATGTTAGCTACGGCCCATCTTCCTCTTGAATCTACAATTTGTCCTACTAATGTTAAATAAGGTGATTTTTTAGGAATAATTGATACACCCTTGATGTTACAAGATTGATTTGTGCAGACACTCTCTCCAACCCATTTCTTATGTTTTATGACTTTGAGCCACCCTTCTCTAAGAAGATGATTTTCTTGTAATATAATTATATCACTATTCAACAGCTTAAGGTACTCAAAGATTTTTTTCCGCCTTCCCCTGGTTCTTAGCCCATTCACATTCCAAGTCACAATTTTTAGATTGCCCATTAAAATTAAGTTATTTTTTCCTGCGTTTTACTTTGACCCTGTTTGCTATAAAATTTGCATATCTGACAAATATATTCTTTTTTTAAAAAAAATCCCAGATGCTCCCCACCAAAAATATTTTTTATTGTGCACAAAGAAGAAAGAAAAACCTTAGGCTTACCCCCACCCCAGAGAACCCTCCCTACAATCATTGGGCAATCCTAGTTGCCCAGTTTGAGGTCCGCAATCGTGAGAGATTAATTTAACAGACTAGGCTCATGGTATTACTTATCCCTATTTATTTTCATACGCTCCAAGAGTGATTTCACTTCTTTCGGGTCTCTGATATTATAAGTTTTGTTACTCCACATTATTCATAGGAGGGCTGGGAATTTAATCTGAACGGTTGCCCCTTCAGCCCTCAGATCTTGCATATATTTTCCTAGGGCCCATTGTCTATCTGCCGTTGCCTTCGATATATCAGAACAAATTTAGTAGTTATATCCATCTTTTGTAAGGGTACCTGAGTTCAAAGCCTTGTTCAAAATAGATTATTTTACGGTATAAGATTTGAAGTTAACAAGCACGGGGATTTTTCCTGTCTTTATTAAATCTGAACGGATCTCTATGGACCCTTTGTGAATCTTCGTCCAGGTTTTTTTCATCCATGTCAGGGATGAAATCTTTTAGGAGATTTACTACAAAAGACCTTAAGTTCTGTCCTTCTTGGCCTTCAGGTATATTTAACAGTCGTAAGTTATTTCTCCTAGAATTGTTTTCCAAGATCTCAATTTTATCTCTGAGTGCCCTTTCTGAGAGTGATAACTTGACAACATCGCTCTGGCAGAGCCTCACTTCATCCCTGATTTGTTCTAAAGCCGTTTCGATCACCACTACTCTGTCAACTAATGCATTGACCTTGGATTCTAAGGCCTCACAGGTGGCCTAAATTTTCTCTTGGTTTTTCTCAGATTTTGCAAAACTGAGTTTCATCTCCTTAAAGAGTGAACCCACCAAGTCACCGATGTCGCCCTTCAAAGGGTTATCTAATCCTTGAGCCTTGGTCATCCTGCCTTGTTCTAAGTGGTCTTTGCATTGTGGGGTCTCCTCAACTGTAATGCCTTCAATGAGATCTTCGTATTCTCCCCAATCTTTTGTCGTGAGGACTTGATATTTATTCGGGGACTCCGTTATTGTTAGGGTTTGCAAAAACACAGTTGGTTGATTATGTCCAACACTGCTCTCTACTCTAAGTGGCCTGTATCTTAGAGCTGGCTTCTCTTGAACTTTAAAAAAAGAACGCAGTGAAGGAGTCACTTTTAGATTAGATCCTTTCTTTAGCTGCTCTCTTTTTGCTGTTTTTGCGGCTCTAGTAGAGACCACTGCTGCTATTGCTCCTTTGGCTTTCTGTACCCTTTGTCTCCTGTTATTATGCTTAGCTATACCACTGTCCTGTGGTGTAATTATCTCCACTTCTTGTTCCTGAGGTGCTTCAAACGCTTTTACTATCAAAGCAGTAGCATCTTTCCCTAGGGAAGCCAGCTCCAAGTTTTGGTAATCGTTCTTTGGAGTGCAGAAAATTCCATTAGGGTCAGTAGCTCTGTTATTTATGTTTTCCCCCTCAGAAGGCAATGGAACTAATTTGTCCTGAACAGGCAATCTTTGTATAGAGGAGCACAACAAATCCCCTTGTAGTGGGTCCCTAGAAGTTATATTCGATGTAGAAAGACCCCTTCTTTTGCCACAACCGTTTTTCTTATTTGAATTCATGCAGGCAATATTTTTTACTTCATTATCTACAATTTGTAAGCTGATTATAGAATCCAATTTTGGTTTTTTTTTCAGCCTATTCTCAACTTCTCCACCGGGGGGGGGGGCGCTCGTGATTTATGTTGAGCCCTAGAACCCCTAAGAGTTTCTGAGAGAGATAAGAGGATTTAGAAGGGGGCCCCCTGAAACTCACTCTAATTGTCGCCCCGGGCAAATGCTGAAAAATGGAAGCGGCCTGTGCCCAGAAATCTCCTCCGACTAAACACATGTACTCCTCGTGCCCCCTGCCGCCACTGCACACAATTACCGCAACAGGAAGCACATGCATTCCATCAATGTGCAGGCAATAGTGGACCACCTGGGACTCTTCACCAATCTCGTCGCCAACTACCCAGGCAGTGTGCATGACTCCTTCATCTTCCGACAGTCCATCATCAGCCAGCGCTTTGAGGCTGGCACCTATGGGAATGCATTGCTCGTTGGTAAGTACCAAATGAACACACCACACACCTCAACTCCATAATCATGCAAATCACAACTCTGGGAATGCACACGTTGCAAACTCACAAACAAGCCAAACAACATGCCCACCTACCAGACATGACAGCACAACTTACTGTGGTGACCTGGACAAGCCATGTACACAAGCCATCAATGGCATGGCACCTCAGTCACACAGTAGCAGAATTTGGGGAACCATGCATGTGCGAAGGAGGCAAGTGACCCATGAATGAGAATGTACACAATGCCAGGTGTGGCGTGGATGCGCTGGCCAGACTGCAGTATTCAGACCACAGACATGCCCATGTCGACATATACTGCTGGTGTTTGGAGTGTAGTGAACAGTGGACGCAACCATGTTACCCCAGGCAGTGGGAAGAGCGCGGAAAGTAGGGCATCACTCCCCCCCTGTAAGCATGAGCGGAGTGGGCTGGCCCGGCGTATGCCAGGCCAACGTAGGGGTGTGAATAAAAAGCCTGTAGCTCTGGGCGTGGTTCTCTTCCGAAATGGCCAACGTGTCTGCCAGGGCAGCGCCTCCGAGCACGCCACGAGGCTGACGCCATGAGCGGCGGTGCCTACGACCATGTGCGCCTGCTGCACCCCAGGCTGCAGGTCCCCAGACCCATCTTGGACGCCCCTGCGCAACCAGGCCACACCGCCCACCCATCTGACAGAGGGCCCACCACGTGCCGGTGCAAGCTCCAAGCCCGAGGCCTGCGACCTTGGCAGCCTCCTCAGACTATCGCTGTCATCCCTGAGACAGGCCCGTAGCACTCCTTTCTCGTTGACGTACTCCACCGGCCTACACAGCGGTCAAGTAGGTCACACATTTGGAAGTGAGTCTTGATTATACAATGGCCGAGTACACATATTAATGCAGAGTTTAAATCACTATACTCCCTTCGATGTGGTGCCACCAACTCTGTGCATAGCATTCCAACCACACGGGTCTGTGGGCCCTTGCTGATTATGCCTTCGGCCTACACTGCGGTCCAGCACCGCTGGGTCACCTGTGTGCTGCCTACACTGCAGTCCAGCAGGCCTCACACCAATCCAAGTCAGGCAGGAGACGGCATCATCGCAGGCTGCACACCCACTCGCTCAGCTCTGGTGCTTCTACCTCCGTCAACCACAAGTCATCTCCACATGCCATTTCAACATCGTGTGTTAGAGTTCCAGGATACTACTGCACTTCTGGGGACACCTTGCACCATGATTGGATCAGATTCCCTGCTCTCACCACCTTCACCAGCACACCTTACAGTTTTTTGCTAAGGTAAGCCTCCCAGAAGAATGCTTGGTGTTTTTTCAAATAGTTTTTTTAGCCTCTGGCACCATGTACTAAGCTTACCCCTGACTAGTGCTTGCTCTGAAAATGGAGCATATGGCAATGTTCGGCTCCTTCTTGGTAACCAAAAAGAAGTCCCAAACTGGGGGGGTTCAACTTTCTGACACTGGGTGCCACTGTCAATGTTGGAAGAAGTGGCGGTATTTGGGTGTTTTGATGTTTACTTTTCTGCCGTGCCTAATCCTACTGAGGTGGTTGGGGCCTTGCAAATATGGAAGCCAGCAGTGGTGGTATATGTGCCACATCCCTCAGAGCAGGTTGCGATGGGATAATGTCGGTCTCCTCTGGGGTAAGGTTAACATCCATGATGACTGGGTCGTCGTCATCCTCCTTTTCTTCATCATTACTCTAAGGCTTTCAGGAGACCTCCTTTTCACTAGTCTCTCCTGACGTGTCTCAGACTGAGGCGGCATCCAAGTGGAGTCTTGCTCATCAGAAAGGGGGTTTGGAGAAGAACAGTGTGGAGTACCCTTCCTTTTCTTGCTGGAGATCTGGAAGACAATGGATCTTTTGAAATAGGAGCTTCTTCTACTTCCTCAGAATGAGATGACTCCAATTCAACATCACTGTTCATCAGCGTTGCTTTGATTAGAGTGGCTGCCTCTTTGCCAGATATGAAATTGGGCCTATGTTAGGGTGGGGGCATTGATGCGGGAGTGCTGCTCCCAGCTTGTTCCCTGGAGGCTGGTGTGGCAGGCACAAGTTTTTGCCTGAAAAAGGTATGGGGCGACATACCAATGGGGGTAAACTCCTTCTTATCACTGCCGTCTTTCTTAGTAGCACCTTTCTTTGGGCCATCTTGAAGCTGTCAGTTGGCAGTGGCACTTAGCTTCACAAGCTGAAGAGATGTCCATGTTGAGTGGCCACGTGCACAGGCCTTCTGTCTGGCAGTACTGTGGGAGATGCCTCTTCTCTTGTACACCTAAAAACAAACAAGCAAGAAGAACATCAGTGAAACGGGACACTGTTGCAGTTTAAATTAGTAGTACAGATAATATAATTTAGAGTGGGTACTTGAGTTATAAATAATTGACAACAATACAGTGGTATTCAAAAGTAAAACCACACCAACAGTGTACATGTTTCATGTACACTCAGGAAGGATAAGAAAGCGCAACAACATACTGATGTCACTTTTTGCTTTCTGTGCATCAAGTTGGGATGAGGCACTCAGGGAGGTGTAGGTGACAATTTATTAATCCTTGGAAAATGCTGTTGTGCTGCTGTGCGCCTATGGCACAAGGGGTTGATAAATGTTGGAAACATTTGAAAACATTACCAAAAAAATAACTTTTTTAATAAAACATCTAAAAAAAGTTTTTAAAAGCTTAATTATAAAAATGAACAACAATTATTATTTTTTTTAATTTGAAATTTATGTCAAACAATTATCAAAAGTTTTAAAATATAATTGCTGATGTACTAGGGGACTACCATGAGAAACCATTTGGGATATAGGAAGCGAGGAGCCGTGCAGGTGAAAAATGCAAAAAACATATATAACAATATAAAACACTGTTTATACAGTATATTTAGTATGAGCATTGAACTACTAGGCCTCACACATATTAATTTATTAAACTGATATCAGGGAAAAGTTTAAAAAAAGAGCACAAACAAACAGGCATAAGCCTTTGCATACAAAATTACTTTGAAAACGTATGATTGCACAAAATGGCCACATGGTCAAACAACAAGCAAGGAGGCATGGCTACAACCAAGAACACATGCAGGCCTATGGCACAAGCACACTGGCTGCCTACACAGATTGGCCACCAACTGATGCAGAGGAAGCTTCATACTTCAACAAACTTTGGCAAAGTCAATGGGCTTGGCTTGTCCATTCAGTTCTACCTAAAACATTTAAAAAAAACCTGATGCAGTGAAAAAAAAAAAACATTCTGCACACAATGCATGTAGGATATTAATAATTTAGTGTTTGATGACTGTGTAATTTTGAGATGTGAAATAGTCCCTAAAGCATTCCAATGCAAGAACTTCGCAGGAGATGGAAAGCAACCAAAAGCTTGAGGTGAGAGACCTATAATTCTCTGGGTGGAGCCAAAGTCCACTCTGTATGTTTTAAAGAATTTGCAGCAGGAGTTCATGCACACAGCTGTACAATCAAGTCAGATCTAAAATTAAAGCGCACTCACCCTCAACCTAACGTTGCCACATTCACCTAACAGAGGTGCAGGCCCAAAAACACCACTGACAGTTCACCTTCATAAGCTGAAACTCGTGAACAACAGTTTAGAAGGCTCCTGGCTTTCTGTGAGTGCTGTGAGGCAACAACAGTGACAGAATGTAAATTACATAATTTACCTATATGTAACATAACATTTTGGGGAATGCATCATGAGACTCCTTACAGTGGCTAGCGATATAGATTTGGCTGCTGAGAGAAGCAGGTATTTTGTAAGTTTCCCATATTCCTTCAACACATGAGTAGTTTTGAAACTGAAACAGTAGTAAAAGTTGACTATAAATACATCTTAGGAGAGCAGTTACGAAATTGGTATGAAATACCACGCCAACAATGTTCTTCTGGAAGCCTGGTGGTTTGATTACGTAAAGTTTTCAGTCCACATGTTCTCCAGCAAATATAAGAAATACTCTGCCTAAAAGAGGGTCAATCTTCTTTGGGCTTTTGCACTGCTTAATTTGTGCCATTATTTGCAGACAATAGGCATTGACATAAATTTTGTAGCGACCAGGAGATATTTTTCACCAGTATACTTTGAGATAGAGCTAGAAAGGAAAAGATTCAAAACGGGGGAAACAAGGAGGGATGGAATGATTGGAAAAAAGCAACAAAGGGAGAAAGCAGCAGGTGCTAGATAACAAAAGCAAAAAAGAGGCATGACATAGAAACAGACTAGACAGTCATGGTATTTAACAACTCCGGCATTCCAAAGGGGCAGTGGCAGGCTCCTACGAAAAACATTGATGGATTTTAGCTTGCTGCAGGCAATGTTTATCTTAATATCAGGAAAATCAATAGTAAAGTCCGGCCAAGTAGAACATAAAACAGGCCCACAAACAATCAAACCAAGAATTGGCAAAGCCAATAGGTCTCGCCTATGTAAGAGGTATTGGCTTTGCCAATGTGTTTTAGCCATGTTGTATACCAGTATGGCTGCTGTTTAGCATGGTCAAACGTTAGTGGTATAGAGGAGAGTGACGGGCAGTATAGTAGGGTGGAACGACAAAGATTAGAGTGGTGTAAAGTAGAGTGCAGTAGTGCGGAGTGCAGTGGTACAAAGTGAGTGGTGCAGAGAGGCATGGTGCAGAGGGGTACTGGTGCAAAGTGGAGTGGCATAGAGTGCAGTTGTTTAAAGTATATTGGCATTGAGTACAAGGGTGCAGAGTAGAGTGGCGTAGACTAGAGTGGTGTGGCATAGAGTGGTGCAGAGTGGAGTAGCATAGAGTAGAGTGATGCAGAGTGTAGAGGCGTATAGTGCAATGACGCAGAGTAGAGTGGAGTACAGTGCATTGGCATAGAGTGCAGTAATGCAGAGCACAGTGGCAGAGAGTGAAGTGTTGCAGAGTAAAGTGTCGTAGAGTGCAGTGGTGTAGAGTGGCATTAGAGAGCAGTGGCGTATATTACAGTGGTGCAGAGTAGAGTGCAGTGGCATATGTGCAGTAATGTTGAGTGCAGTTATGTAGAGTGCAGTGGCATAGAGTTCAGTGGTGTAGAGTAGAGTGGCACAGAGTGAAGTGACACAGTGGAGTGGTGCAACGTAGAGTAGATTGGCATAGAATAGATTGTTTCAGATGAGAGTGGAGTGGTACAGGGTAAAGTGAAGTGGTGTAGAGTAGAGCGGCGTAAAGGGTAATGCTGTAAAGTGGTGTAAAGTGCAGTGGCATAGAGCGCAGTAGTGCAGACTAGATTACAGTGACGTACAGTGGATTGATGCAGAGAGCAGGGGCGTAGAGTTGAATGGTACAGAGTAGAGTGCATTCTCATAGAGTGCAGTGGCATTGAGTGAAGTGTTGCAGAGTGGCGTAGAGTGGAGTGGCGTAGAGTGGAGTTGTGCAGAGTAGAAAGGAGTGGTGTAGACTGGAGTGATGTAGAGTGCCGTGGGGAAGAGTGCAATGGTGTAGAGTAGAGAAGAGTGGCATAGAGTACATTGGATTCAAGTAGAGTAGTGCAGAATAGACTAGAAAGGCGCAGAGTGGAGTGGCGTGAATTTGTGCTGAGTGCAGTTGCGTGGAGTGGTATAAAGTAGAGTGCAGTGGCGTGGAGTGGTGCAGAGTGGAGTGAAGTGTGGTGACATAGCGTGGAGTATGCATGGTGTGGTAGCACACACTGCAATTCCAGACAACACACTTTCAATTAAAATCACCATTACTGTTGCACAGACATACAGTTTTACTAATAAAGTATACAGCGCACAAACGATGTGTGGACATGGCATCATCTAGTGTATTGATCCTATTAAAGTATTTGTTTCCAACACACTTCAGAATTAACAAAAAATGTGCTTCATTTTTGCTTTATTAATTCTTTGAAATACTTGCACAGTTCATTTAAATGTTGTTGTGTGGTAGAAAAAAACCTTTCCCACCCTACCCCCAATCTATCCAGCAAGATTGTCACATAAATTCTCTCACTTTGAAGTCAGAGAAAGAAATCTAAACACCAAGCTCCCTCAGAAGACAGAGCCTGACATTTGACTTCTGTCTTTGAATGCACAGCAAATGTGATAAGATAAGAACAAGATTAACAGGCCTGTTTACAGAAAGGAGCAGCCCTGGAAGAATACAAGTAGAGGTAATGAAAAGGCTTTGCTCCTTGTGAGTGATGAACTCACACTGGACATCATAAAACACAAAGAGCCAAAAAAGGGAAAGCAGAAAATGTGAATTACAAACCACAAAGCCAACGGTAAGCAACAGAACGAGTACATTCCCAGGAAAACCTTTTGAATGTCCCCAAGATGTCTTTAGCAAACCCAACAGTAAGCTTCGACCTAAAAACTACCCACACACTGGCTTGTCAGACCAGCCCCTATAGGGCACTGCAAGATTTCCGTATAGGCCAGTCCAACCGTGCCCTCAGATCATTCATTCCACATCTCTTATGCCTCCTGATGCTGCAAGGTACAGCACAAAACCTCAAACTCAAAAGTGTCAAGGTCTAAAATTCGTTTCTGCATTTTCCAATCTCTGCTCTGACGTTTGCACTCGGACTGACACTACTGTTCCACTCGTAGTGCAATGCTCACGTGAGCATGCAGTCCCGCACTGTGTTCACTTGCATGCATTGATGTTGTATACACCACGCCCTTCTATGCTTTAAAACTTCACACACACACCTGTTCCCAAGTACGCCAAACTGCAACCAACGCCCTCCTATCATGCGCCCCAAACACCCACGGGAGCCCAATCCAAATCGGTTCGCTCTTTGACCTGGTCCAAGCTATGACGCACTATAAGCTATGACGCACTATAGAAATGATTGATACGAAGTAGCTGCTTACCCAATATTCTACAAAGCGCTTTGATATCGAAAGGGCTGGTGCATCGCTCTATATATAATAATAACCGTTTAAACCTTCCATGTATTTTAGAAAATTCTGTTATTTCTGAGATGACCTTGCATAATCTACTGTGTGGGGCCGCGTGTTTTAGCTTTCTCACTTTTAATGCCTGCTAATAAATTGAGCGTGTTCTAGCAAGCGCAGCCTTCAGCTCGAGTCTCGTATTTTCACAAACTGGCTATTAACAGCGTGAAGGCTCTTTAGATGCTGATAAAGTGGGCAGACTGCGCGTGTTCCCCACAATCTTCACTCTTGAAAGGGTCGCACTGACCTGCTGCTGCCCTGGGAAGAGAGCCGCGGATTTCTTGGCATTGGTTAACTTGGAAGAAAAGCACAATGCGTTGGGGTCCGGTAAAACAGGGGTAACCATGTGTTTTTGTTTTAACACACTAAAGATAGGTACACAAGGAAACTCGGACTGTGTCACTGGCCCGAACAACACAGTCATCAAAGAAATACACCCCAAGATTTAATTCCAAAACATAGAGTTCGGGGCAGATTTACAAGAAAGTGCTGCAGCGTGGCACCGCAAGCCCTCTTTGCTGCGCCACGCTGTGTCACTTTCAGAGCACAGGAATGTGACACATTTACAATGATATGTCGCATTCCTGTGCTCTCCCCTGCGCCGGCGCACAAACAGCTGCCATGCGCCGGCACCCTTGCACCATGGTGCAAGGATGCCTGCATCATAGGGAGATTGTTTTTGTGCAGGAAGGGGCACCTTCCTGCACAAAAACAATCACTACAGGCATTTTCCTGTTTCAATGCGTGCTGTAGAATGCAGCACGCATTGAAAGAGGAAAACAAGCATTTGCAATGCAACAGGTCTCGCATTTGCGAGAGTTTAAGCTACTAGTATTGAAATGGCAATGCCTTTTATTTACGTTTTTAAACCCAAAACATAAATAAAAGGCATTGTCATTTACAATGTCAATAGATCATACTCGCGTGAATGCGAGACCTATTGCATTGCAAATGCTTGTTAGTTTGTTTTATGGGCAAGGCCAAGTCACCAGAGGGATGGAAGGAACTTGAGCAGGCACTGCTTTAATGACTGGATGCGGCTGCTCGTGCCCAGCGAATGGCTCGTAAGGGCAAGCAGAGCCTGTCTGGCTATCGCTAGCCACAGGCGCTAGTTGGACAGGGGAGCCAGGCTATGCATTCCAGAAATATTCTGATAAAAAGCAGCAGCGCCCTATTGTCCATGAACGTGTCTGCGAAATGAAAGCAAGACAATTAACCCATGATCACATATTTTGTGCCTCTGGCCTCGTTTTCACTTTCTAATGTCGTCACTACTAACCTTATCTTATCTTATTATAAATTTTACTGTGATTTTACACTGCTTATCTTCACTCAAACAAAAAGCACAAGGCCGTATGTCAGCGGAGGTCTCTGTAACAAAGCAGGCATTGAAGGCCAGCTTTAATCACTAGGTTTATTTATAAAATGATGAGTTCTTAAGCGCCACACGTCAATCACACTTCATTTTAGAGTTATGTAAAAACCGTGACAAATGTCTTACTACTCTCTTGTCACGGTGTGACCCGGCTCCTGGAGCAGCGATGCGTTAAGGGGGGGGGGGGCAGGAGGGGGAGATGCACCACAGCTGGCCCTCGCTTAAATCTGAAGTAACAGGAAGGGGGCGCTTATCACCTCAAGAAAGAATTCGCACCCCAGTGATGGAAGGGAACCGTGCTAAGGAATGGATGCATCCGCGCTCTTCGTGCGCTAGGCTCAAGCCGCCTGCTGTTGCGCGAGAGACTGGAGCCTGGCCCTTTGTTCACGCCCTGTTTCCCTAGTGAGATGATTGTGAAGTATTAACAAAGCATGACGTGTGAAAGGTCTGCGGTAATCGGGTGTGAAGGGGAATTTACACTCCTTAGGGTGGGGGTGCGGCTGTCACAATGAAAGATCTTTCAAGCCACTGGGACAGGTGTTAGCAACACTCCATAGTTTCAAAGGGCTGGAAGAGACCTGGAAAAGAAAAAGAAGGCGATCGCGATCAAACATCAAAGCGGCCGCTAAAGTGAAAGTAATCATTTCGCGGCCGCTTTGATGTTCTCAGTGGCCGCGCGGCTCACTGAGAACATCAAAGCGCCCGCGAAATGTACACGCAGCCTGCCAAATGGTGCATGCGCCCGGCGCACATACACTGTAGTTGGGGGCCTGAAAAGCACTCGTTTGCACTTCCAAATCCCGGTTTTCTATAGCTCTCGCCAGAGCAGCGCTAAAGCGCTGGCTCAGGAGAGACCTAAAAACGAGGAGATATGAAAGCATTTCTCCTCGGTGCGCCTCGCTACACCACCCCTAGGGTGGCGTAGCATACTGACGCATTTCCAGGTTTACGAATCCTCGTAAATCTGGAAATGAGTCTGGTTCCATGGGTGTTGCGTGGGAACACCCACAGCAACACCAATGGAACTTCCCTTTCACGCAAAGTGCTGAGTGTAAAGGGTCCGTATTTACAAGGACAGGTAAAGCCACGCAGGGTGTCTTTTCCTGTCCCTGTAAATATGAGGCAGAGAAATGTGCTGCCAGTGCGTCACAAAAAGTGACGTACTGGCAGCACAAGGGGCTTGTAAATCTGCCCCTTCGTCTTTTGGATATGATGCAGCAAAAGTTAAACCCATGCACACGAGGTACACAAACCATGCACCACATTAGTAAGCGCCACAGGTGCACCATGCCTAGATCATTATGTGGCAACCTAAACAGGCACACTCATAGGGCAAAATTGTTCTGTGGTTTCACTGTCTGATTGGAGGATCCTAAAATTAAACCAACTCCAGAGAATAGTGAACCTGGAGGTGTGTCATGACCACTTGCACTTTACTAGTAATGTTCAATGTGGGATTTTAGAAACTGATGGAGCATCTATCCTGCTTGGCGTTCATAAACAAAGACCTACATTGTGTAGTCGTTTTATGCGGGAAACATCCTTCACGACGCGGGCATTGCATCGCAATGCCTTTACATCGTGGGCATTACAACACAAGTTGTTACAACGACTTGCGCTGGATGGCGCTCTAACACAACGAATAGTATGATTTACTATTCCAACACCTTCCCTACTGTATGTAGACTGGAGTTGGAATAGTAAATCGTACTATTCCTAAGTCCAGCGCCCTCCAGCACAAGTCGTTTAACGACTTGCGGTGTAACAAATGCGGTGTAAAGTACCGCGCTGTAAATGTATGCGTGGTAACGTCATACATTCGTTTTATCCAGAAAATCCCCACAGGTAACTTGCTTAAAATCTGCAATTCTTAAGAGAATTATATATGAATAAATGCACAACTTTATATCTGCTGCGCAGACAGTACTGTGGAAGTCGGTGGTAGAAGTCGAAATCTTCACTTCTGGGTGAAATTGATGGGTGAGAGGTTTTCTCTCAACAATGGTTCCATGAAGGGTTGCTGGTCTTGCATCACTCCTCCCGAGTCAGTTAGCGAAGCGTTATCTGACAATTTCTGGATATGTTCAGATCTCGCCAGAAGCAAGGGGAATGATGCTTTTCCATGTGGTCTGGTGAATGTCTGTCTGATTGGTCATAACGTGTTTTTTGGGGTTGACCTGTTTCCTTTACTCGTGTGTTTATTTCTCACTTATGGTTTGGTGTATCATCCCAAACTGGTGGCTTTTTCTGGTGAGTGGAATGAGGTATGGGTTGAACTTTGCAAGACAATTTATTTTTTTGTTCACTTGATCTCCTACCTTGTGTTTGTGGTTGAAAATACATTTAAGGGTGGGGGCATGAATGCTAGTCATTTCATGTCTAACAATTCTCAATTGTAATAAATAGCTCTCAATCAATCCGATGCACTACGGTGAAACACTTTCGCGTGTTAAAGAAATCCACTCTTTTGAAATCGTTGTTGCATGATTGACATGCCAAATATGTTCAAGGCTCGGCTCGTGCACGGACTCAAAGCCAAAACGACCCTTGTCTCTCCATGTCAAAATGTTGGCTCACGCATCTCTAATCTCCTTTCTATTTGCATTTTACATCTCGGTCCTATTTATGCGGTTATTTTGTTTGCATACATTCAATATACTGTGATCTACTCTACTCTGAAAATATTGTGACTAATTATGTAATTATAAAGTACTCTATGCCCTGCTATTCCAACTCAACACATGCAACGACATCCTGCGCAATAGGATCTTAGATACAGCGCACAGAAACCCGACTGTAGTTGGCGCTATACTAGTTGAGAAATACCAGGCACTGCCAAAGCCAATTGGTCTGGTTATGACTGAATCAGTTATGGCTGAAACAACTGTCCCCTTTACAATTCCTCTTCTACATAATATTTCCCGTTCCTCTCAAATTCACACAGGTGTCCAACAGAACGCGTAACCATAACTCAGCCGTTTTTAAAGCGCTTCCTTCTGGGACTCATGGTACTGTTGTGGACTAGGCTGCAATGGAAACGGATACCAATGCATTTATTCCTGCCAAAAGCGACCTTCATCGCAAGCTTTGGAAAGTTGTTATTTATGAACTATGGATAGGCCGTGGCCTTGGGGCCAGAGTTGCGGAATATGGAACTGGGAAAACATGCTCGAGTCTTGGCGTCACCGTCCACTCAACATCCGGTGATTCTGGGCAAATCACACATTTCAATCCTTTATGGGTTTCGGAATACTGTGCTACTCGCCGAAAAAGCGCTTAGACACCTCGTCAGGGCTAGTAAGGGCTATGTAAATGCAATTACATTACAATGCACCGCCAACTGAGCACAATGACGCAACTTTTCTCTCGAGGTTAGCAGTCTGTCACCAGTAACAACCAAAAGGTGACAGTATAACAGGACAGAAGGGAGGGAGTTACAACAACATGAACAGAAAAGACAGACAAAGGATTCAAGCACAACAGACTTCACTCATGGGGATTTCTTCTGCGTCCAGGTTTTGCGAGGCGGGTGGCTGTCAAGCCCATTCTATATTAGCATGGCGACAAGCATGTTTGTGCAGTGAGACTGTAAGTCACTTTACAACCCTAGGCCCCGCTCAACAGGTTTAGATAGTGGTTGACTATGAGGTATTAAGCGGAAGGGAGGGGGGGGCTTTCCTTGCCACCTATAGGTGACAGCATGGCTGTTGCATACAGACCACCATTTGGGGAGCCCCAAAGAGGTACATCTAGAGAAAAATAAAAGGAGTTTAATTTCCACACTAACTACCAATGGATTTATTCCTGCCAAAAGCGACCTTCATCGCAAGCTTTGGAAAGTTGCAATCTATGAACTATGGAGAGGCCATGGCCTTACGGCCTGAGCTGCGGAATATGGAACTGGGAAAACATGCTTGAGTCTTGGTGTCGCCGTCCGCTCAACATCCTGTGATTCTGGGCAAAACACTTAATCTACCCGTGCCTTAAAAAAGGTGACATTTTGAAATATACCTTGTGATCATGTAAAGCGCTTCGATATCTTAGGGTCGAGTTCGCGCTATGTAAAACTACAAGAAAAACAAGCCTGCGAGTTGCGCGCGTGCGCGCCACAGCGAACGATCTGTTTTCAATTATCGCGCCCGTGTCTGGGCACGATAGTTGAAAACAGATGTCGGCGTGTGGGTAACAGACACCAATAGGCCATGGGCGGAGCAACGCAACCGCCTTTGGCCTATTGCGTGCTGTCTTTCTAAAAAAGACGACCGCAAACGCCAATCTCATGGACCAAAAAGAATCGCACACGCGTGTGCGATTCCAGAGTCCGTTTTGGAACCCTCCACAAAAGGGCTCTCGCCTGCGCACTGCATCGCTAGGGGCTAGCACCAACCTGAACCGTTCAAGATAGACCTATCACACTCAATTCTTGTGGCAACACCAATCGGGGACCTTTGACAATAATTGAGGTGGGGGTTGGTCTACATCATTGGAAGGATAAAATGGACAGCAGTGTTTGGATTAATTTATGATTTATTGTGTCCTTTACCCTGATAAAGTATAAATCGACTTCCAGCAGAGATGATATTCTAACACACTGTCCCTTTACCCCTCTACACATAATACCTAATAATTCCTCTGGTTTCCCATCCATCATCTCTGACAGGAAGTGGTGGTGAAAAACATACCACAAAATGGCATGACACCCTTGGGTTTTGCTTTGAGCCCAGTTGGCTTTCAGCGAAAGAAATCAAGCAAACGTAAAAAAGGGTCTACTGTCGCTACCTACTCCTATCCCAGTGTCAAAGCAATTTTAGAATTGGACGAGGATAGCTCACTCACGTAATGTGACATGCTTCATCATTTTCCACCTCGTCCCACCCTGGTAATATAGTACTAGCAGTGTGGACTCATCCTCAGATGGGCGCTGACCTGAGGGAGTTCTTAGATGTTTCCTATCTTTTCTGGAAACTGCTATGATCCCATTTTTTTTTATTAAAAAACTCTTAAGATAAACCACAAAAGTTTCAAAGAGTTTACTGTATTCCCAAAGTATTTGCTTTATTATTTTGTAGGGATGGGAATGTGTTGGGTTTATCTATTCCTGGGCGTTTTGGAATTGGAATGTTGTGGGTGAAATCTTGGAGGGATTGGGTTCAAGGACGGCAGTTGCTGCCTGGAGCCTGGTGTCCCTGGTCAGACCCTCCAGGATTTCCCGACTTCGCGATTTCGCGTTTTTTTCCGCGAAATCGGCACTTTTGTAAAAATGCCGCGAATTTTACAAAAGTGCCCGCGAAATCGGCACTTTTGTAAAAATGCCGCAATTTTTACAAAAGTGACCTAATCCCGTAGTTGATGATGAAAGGTTTCTGGAACGTGGCCACAAAATAGTGTGCCTTTGTCCATCAAAGCATGTGTAACCACAGAGGTTTAAGGGTGCTCAAAATCTTCTTGTTCTGGAAAAACAACTCCGCTGTCCCGTTTTCAGGTATTTCATTATTCAGCAACCATTTATTGGGACGCAATGTGTTAAAGAAATGCAAACGTGGTATTAGCATATAAATATTGATCTGAGTCAATTGGGGACAAGCTTGTAACTGTGTTCTCTGCCTCTTGAAGGTCTCAGAGCATCTACAAAGCTAGCTTCTGTGAGAAATGCCTTCTGGGACAGAACAAGTAGTCTAGAGTAGCTTGCAGAGCCACACCCAGCAGCAAGAGTGCTAGGGGCCATGCTAATGGAAGACCAATGTGCTTTGCAAATGACAAGAACTTGAAATACAAGGCACTTCAACCAGTGAGTTTGCAGTTCAGATCACAGGACTGGACATATTGCTTATTACTTAGTTCTGAGCAAGCATGAGGGAGAGATCTTCAAAATGCACTAGCATCAAGTATCTTCCAGGTAAGGAAAGGTTGGCGGTAATTGCAGTGTTGCGCTGTTGTGGCTTAGGCTTTGGATGCATGGATAACGCGCCACATAACAGCATATTGGCAATGAACTACGATTCCCACCGGGCCATGAACTCTTGTGTAGTCTGGACAGCTGGCCTCCATCTTGGATATCTAGGCATACCTTCGCTTGTGGTTGATGTCATCTTGGCTGGACAATTGTGCTACAATCCTGATGTAGCCGGGAGCTTGCTAGGAGGACCATGGATTTTCTTGACAAGAACCCTTTGATTTCCTATGGATTTGTATTGAAGGACTTTAGAAGATTGAGAGAAGTACTTCAGGAACAATAATAATGATACATTTATAAAGTGCAGGGCTACCCGAATGCGGGTTCCCGTCGCTACCAATAAGGAACAGATGCGCTTTAAAATAAATGGGCAGTGGTAGGATTCCAAAAGGTTTGCATACTAATAAAGTCAGTTATTTTTCTCACAGTGGACCTTCTCGGACCTGCTCAAAGGGCCATGGCCTGTCCACGAAAGCGATGTCCAGCCGCCCTCAGACTTTAAGGTGAGAAAAGGGTTACGGATGTGCCAAACACCGGTCCCGCAGTGTGTCAAAAGGTGTGATAACTGCTACCAACCTATACTAAAGCAAATGGAGAATTGCATTTCCAAAGGATAACAGGCTTCACCTGTGGGCTGCTTCCTCTGTTCCATATTCCAGGTTGCCTATTCAAAGTGGAATACTCTGCTAAAAGACTTTCCATTGATTTAAGGCTGAAAATGAATGATTATGAGTAAAATAAAGTGCCGCAAAAATGCCGCTAAATTTCCATATTTGTGCCGCTAAATTTCCATATTTGTGCCGCTAAATTTGCGAATCCATGCCGCTATATCCTGGGGGGTCTACTAATGCACAGAGTTACTCTGCACCTTACGGATTGTCTTCCTCTTCCTGAATCAGATTTTATTTTTTTTTGTTCTTGAAGAAAATGTACTGAGAATATGTTATCTTATGTAACTGCATTTGTCTAGCACTAACTACCATTGTCATGCCATCACAACTCATCCCATATGTGGGCGGCCTGTTGTGCAGATTTATAAATGGCATTGATTACATTTGTCTATTGGTTGTTAGTGTTTGGTTGTATGAGGATAGTGGAGTGTTAGTTCAGGGCTCAGTTTCGAATGGCTTGAGTAGATTAGTGGAAAGGTAAGTGGCATTCACCCTTCCCTTCCCTTTCTTCTATTGATATCCTAGGATCATTTTCTGCCGGCGATCTTTCTTGCTGGCATTGTTGCTTCTTTTTGCCAGCTCAACTGCCCACTTGGAAACAAATGTTCGATTTTCTCTGTTGGTCGTGTGTCAGAATATTGATTACAAAAACAAAAATTGTGTCCTAAATATCATTTTGAAAACCCCTATCCCATTTGGTACTGATTTTCTATTAATGCCAATGAGTGATATATTAGTATATAATATTCAGGACAAAATGTTTTTGTCAGTAAGTATCTTGTCCACTATATGCTGGTACCATAGGCTCTATGCCAAGCCTTAGTGTTGTCTACCATTGGTTGGTAACTTGGTATGTAGTGCTTCTGGATCCTCGTACAGTCTTCAGTTCTTGGTTTGCTAGCACATGCAGTGGTTGTCTCTTTCATGGATGGCACAAGCCATTCAGAAGAAAGTGCAAAGAAACCCTTGCATCATTTAGCTAGTTGGAGGAACAGCTTTGTGGGAGTATCTGGACGGTAGACTCATTTTTCCCATGTCTTCCTTAAGTTCCTACAGTCTCCTTACCCACTCTGCGGGGACTTTAAAAACAAAAAATAAAGTACATCGAAGATTGAGAAATGACTACCAAAATACACCAGCATATCAATACACAAATATACAAATACATCAATAAAAGTAAAACAAGCATTGGCAAAGCCAACAGGTCTCTTCAATGAGAGCACTATTAGCTTTATTGACTCTTTTTACGGAGAAGGGTTGTAGGGGCAACACAGACACACAATTAGCTTCATGCCACAACCAGGTGTCCTTCACACATATTGCTGTGGGAGCTATTTGCTATGGACAGCCTTATGAGGGGAATTGTAACATGTTTCATGTGTGCTCGCGGTTAGTGCAGTGAGAGGGACGCGAGCATGGAGCACATTTGATCTGTGTATGCTTTGAACATTTTTTCTGCAGAAATCATGCGCCAGGGTCTGACCAACAAAAGGGTAATGGACACAAGAGAGTCGCATGTTTCTGTCACCTGCCACACCTTCCACTCTGGGACTTACACCAACCTGAGCAAACGTCCATTTTGCATGTGACTAGCACAGATCACGTATTTTGTACACTTGCCAAAACGTTCTGAGGATCAGGCCACGTGAAACCTGTCTAAGCATTACACGCACTAGCTGAAAAAAGAGTTGTGAATCTGGTGAATGTGTCCCCTTCCAGTGCCCATTAAAGTGCTCCGAGTAGACACAATTCAGGAATCAGTGTGCCCTTTAACATACCTATTAGCACGTTTCTTGTCCTGTCTTTTTTTTGGCTCAGCCCATTGATGCCTTTAACAGGTCCGATACTGCGTAAGAAATTAACACAGACGGAAATTTCAACTTAAGAAATATCCAGGAGTCCACGCGCTCTTTATACACTTGCCTCCAAAAAGATGCTAACTGACGCAAATTATTTGATAGTTACAGAGAACGACTTGATTTATCGGGCACAGGTAATGAACGGCGGAGTTACAGTAACCCGTAATGGAGCTTTGATTACACAGATGCAAGAACTGGCGCCTACTCTGATGTTGGATTGTGCTTCCACGGTGATTTATTGATCGACATTGTATGCCTGGTTCACAAAGCTGTCTTCGTGAGCAGGAGTCACTTACCACAGGAAATTAAGGAGTAAATCAGGAAAAAAATAAGGATACTCCACACCAAATCACAGCATTTCTTTTTCTGAATTGTTACTTGTTATGTTATAGTTTTATAGTATGGTATTCAGGGACTCTATAGCAGGTGTGGGAGGCCAACCTTGGGGGCTTATTCAAAAATCCAGGTTTTCAGCTTCTTGTGAAAGAGAAGAGGTGGAGAGACTCTGATGTGGTGTGAGTGGTCTTACCTAACCCTGGGTGTAGTACTACTCTACGCTTGCGGAGCATGCGTAGTTTGCGCTACTACGCACTATGCAAATTGCACATAGCACAGTGCAAAAACGCGTAGCGTAGCGGGCATTCTATGCTTGCTCGCTTTCCTCAACGTCAAGTTGGTGACCGCGAGTGAGCAAAATCAACATCGCGGTGAAACTTTTTTCTCGTTCACGATCAGCAACATCAAGCTGCCGATCGCGAGTGTGTAAAATAAACCTCCCGGCAAGATTCTCAACATGGGGAGGTCAGGTTTCTCATTGCGAGTGATCGCGTATGCATTGAGAAACTACCAGTCCGTGTTGAGAAAGCTGCCGCTCGAGACAAATCAACTCGAGCGACAGAAAACGACCGCTTGCACTGTGCAAGATACTGTTTGCAAGGATTGACAGTGCGGACAAGCATCCGGCACTGTGCAATCAGTGCGAACAGCATTTCCCTACCGCGCTGCGCAGTTCGTGTAGCTATGCGTAGCATGCGTAGTGTGAAGTGCACTTCGCGTAGCTACGCGTAGCGCTACTACGCAAACTACGCCCAGGGTTAGTCTCAGCAAGCTTTAGGGCCAACTACAAGAAGCTGTGGACCCCTTGCTTTTCTTTTGTGTATGGGTGGGGTGTGTGCTAGTGGAAGACCGGCAGACCATAGGTTTCTAGAAGGTTGTGGAAGTGAATGTGGCTGTTCAGGTAGACAGGTCCAATATGGAGAGCTTTGTAGGTGCGGGTGAGGAGTTTAAAGTGTGCACACTTATGTATTGGGAGCCAGTAGAGTTCCCTGAGGTGTGGTGTGATGTGCGCTCAGCTATGATGGTTGAGGACTGGTCTGGCTGCTGTGTTTTGGACAGTCTGCAGTCTTCTTGTGAGCTGTTGATAATTCCTGCATAAAGGAATCTTGCAGGGCGTATATCTATAGTAGCCATGCAGGATTTTCATTGCCTGCCTTTGGTATGTCCTCTGACATACTTATAGATATGTACACTTTTTCTTGGCTATTGGAAACACATGTACGTAGTATATACACCAGGTACATTACACATAAGGAAAATATATGTGGGAGTACTGCAGGAGTATCTTCGTTTTGACTCGTGCATAAATTATGCATGCATAGCAACTTTTTTACTAGCACACCCTTGATTACTACGGCAGTGATCTTTGGGGATTGGCCCCTTAATATTACGAATGCTCATGGCGCTTAACGTGAGCCAGCAGTTTTTGCACCCGCTTGTCCTTGCACACTGTTTTGTTGGGGCAGTTATGTCCAGCTTGCGGTAACTGTCGGTGCAAAGCTGAAGCTAGAGGCATTTGCCCTGCTAGGGGAAAACGCAAAACTTGGAGCAAATACTATTTGCCCAGTTCTAGCTCTTGCTCTGTGCCTAGATGAATCTTTTAGATGGTCATAGAACTTGCCCTTTTTGAAGAAACCTCCACCCCTGCCCCCCACACACCGTCAACCTCTGCTCCCCATTACTTATATATTGTGTGGTTTCGTCGACAACAGACAGCTTTATATTGATGATGACAGAGCATACACAGAATCACATGTGAGCAAAATGAGTGATGGGCAACTTACAACAATGTGACTGTACGTGCAAATGGAGAACATAAAAATATAACCTCACCTCCTGTTAACCACATCACTCATCACACTTCTGAGCCCCTAACAGGGCAAAATATGCCTCTAATTGCTGAGCATCCTTGAGAAAGACCGTGCTTCAGCAGACAGTCTTGTTTTTAATCACAATCAGATAAGGTACCACGTTAGGGTGACCCGATTTTGAAAAACAAAAACAGGGACATTTCACTAACATAGAATTTAAACTACAATATCACATCGACCTAAGTGCGCAGAATGACTTAAAAGAGAGCGCTCATCAACACAAGATTTAGTGAAATCCAGGGGCAGCTCCTCCATTGGAGCGGAGGAGCATTACCCCGCTTAAGTTACCCCAATAGATGAAAAATAAAATGGTAATACATTACCATTCTATATTTCATGCCCCCGTCCTGACGCTCGTGAGCGTCAGGACGGGGGTGGGGCCACTGCTGAATGACAGCAGCAGGGAGTAGGGTGGGGTGTGTTTGCACTTTTCAAAGTGTGCTCGTCTTTTTGGCCGGCCGTCATGCAACGGCCAGCCAGACATGCGCACTTTGAAACCTAAGACGGCTGCTGCCAGAGTAAGTGCAGAGCTCCGGTGTCCTTGGGAGTGGCAAATGAAGTTGCTCCCTCCAATCAGGGTACTACTATCACAGCATGAGAGCAGCTCCAGGATTGGTGCCTGCACTGCAGCATATGGTTGATGAGAGGGACGATTCAGAAGAGGTCCGGAGCAGAGGACGTTGGAGGACATCAGTTAAGGTACGCTTTTTAAAAATTTAAATATTTGCACATGCAAGCGATCGCACTCACCCACTTCCCGCAGATGCCAGCCGCCACTGATGAAATCTGCCGCGACAGATGACGAAAAATCATGACTGTCACTGCAGATCTGGAAGGCCTAATTACTCTCTACCAAGTGGCATCCCCAATGAAAATAAGAATGTTCCACAATCTCTTTCTACTGTGATTCTTTGGTTAAAAAACAATATGATAAAAAAAAACATGGCGTCGGTCCCAGCTGTCAGCACAATGGAAACGCAATGAAACAGCAAAAAGATGTTTCTTGTGGACAGTGTGTCCTTGCACTTAGTGCCTCCAAAGTTTCCACGGTTGGGATATTTTAGTGCTCTGTCGAATTATTGGAATTTAAAAAAAATGAAGGTCAGGTGGAAGAGAAGTGCACTGTTTCTTTTCAAGAAGCTCCTTTGCCCTGCCTGGGCATCATTTATGTGGTTGCTATTTACAGCAGTAAAAAACAGAAGACGTGCGCCATGAAGCCCTATTCACGAGAACAAGATATCATTATTTTTACTGGGTGACCTCGACAAAATGTGGCCTGTAAGAGGAGGCTGTCTTGTTAGGCGATGAATTGGCTGCTATCTGCAGTGGTTGGAACTGCAACAATGAGGATTAAAGGGCTGTATAAAAGCAAGTTAACTTTATTGTTACTGGCCGCTCTAGACAAGGTGTGGATGGGAAGAGCTATACTGTAATGTTATTTGCAGAGCTTAGGGCCATATGTACAAATTTTTTTTTCATAGACACAGGATGGTAAAACCCTTTGATACATCTGGCCCTTAGAGTACAACAAAGTGCAGTTTGACGTGCTGCATAAAGACAAGTTATTGCTATTATTGCTTGCAACTTTTGTGTGGGTAGTGAGAAAAGGCTGCACTCGGATGTTATGTGCTATTACGTACAGTGCCTAGAAACCAGAGAGGTACGGTTGAAGCTCTATATTTTCAAGTCAAGTCAAAGGCTTTATTTCGATAAAAACATATCATAAAAGCTTTACAATTAAAAAGATTTTGAATTCATTTACTTAAAATCCAAGTTTTGAAATGAAAAAGAAAAACACATCATAAATAAATGTTAAGAGCGAATTAAACAATTTCTTTAAGCCTTTTACTTCTGATGCACCATGCCCAAGATAGAAATTTTGAAAGGGCACAAGCATACAGAGGGCGGGAGTCAGACATTAAAATGCGTAACGCCTCAATGTGGTGTCTAGTTCCTAAGGAACGGCACAATTGCTTAAGCCATCTTCTTCTTGGGTACGCATACTGCTGGCATTCGAATAAAAAATGGGCCACAGACTCGTGTCTAGATATACAAAAGGGGCAAAATTCAGTGGTCTGGGCAGGGGGTTTCCACCGGGAAGTAAAAACATGAAGTGGAAGAGTCCCAGTCCTAAATTTGAAGTAAAGAGATCTATCAAAAGGTCTCTCAATGATGTCGAGATATAGTTCCCGGATCGGCTGGTCCTTGAATTCCAGAAAGTCCTCCGTAAGTCTGCCCAATGTACAGCTAGTGTTTCGTTGGGTCGCAATCCAGTTCCAATATAAAGACTTAAGCGTAGCTTTCGGAGGGGAAGACCTATTTTCCCATGCTGCGCTTAGCCCCAGATTACACAAGAGGGTTTTCATGTCACTCAGCCATTTTATCCTATGCCATCCGGGGAGTGACATAACTTCGGAGAGGCCTTTGGCATATTTGGCTAATTCCGGGACTCGCCACAACCGAGCCCATAGCAGTAAAGGGCGAAGTTTCGCCAAGTCACCAATAGGACGACATCCTAGATCAAGCATCAGTGGGGTCGTGGGGGTACCTTGAGGAAGTGACATGATGGCCCTACAGAACTTCCTCTCAGCTCTTGACAGCTCGCTAGTATTGCATGAGCCCCACAGCTCTTCTCCGTAAAGAGCAGAGCTGACTCCCCTTGCTGCATAAATTTCCATGACAGGGGCTATAGGTCTGATTACACATGAACGCTGCTCCTTCAGGAGGGCCCCTGTTACCCTCTTATGGGCTAGCAACATCTTGCATAAATGGGGGGTCCATTGCATATTATGGGATAAACGGATCCCTAGGTAATCAAACACATCCACCCTCCCCAAAGGTACGGCATTTATTCTCGGAGGGCGCACAGGTTTTTTGGGGGGGTTCATCACAAGATATTTCGTTTTGTCAGTGTTGATTACCAGGCCCCGTTTTGCGCAAAAGAGCTGGAAGTTATTTAATAATTTTTGAAGGCCCATAGGGGATTTGGATAGTAAAAGGGTATCGTTAGCTCTATATAAAAACCAGCATTGGCGAATCCAATAGGTCTTGCCTATGCAAGAGCTATTGCCTTTGCCAATGTATTTTAGCAATGTTGTAGACCAGCACTGCATGGCTAAAGGTTAGTGGCATAGAGGAGAGTGGTGTGCACTGGAGTGTCTTAGACTGGAATGGTGAAGAGAGGAGTGGCATAGAGTGGAATGGCATAGAGTGGAATAGAGTGTTGTGGAGTGGAATAATGAATAGAGGAGTGGCATACAGTGGAGTAGCTTAGAGTCAAATAGAGTGGCGGATAGAGGAGTGGAGTGGAATGTCTTAAAGTGGAGTGACGTAAAGTAGAATAGAGTGATGTAGATTGTCATAGAGTGGAATGGCATAGTTGGAATAGTGGAGCAGAGTGGAGTAGTGTGTTAGTAATGTGGCAGAGAGAGAGTTGTGTAGAGAGGAGTAAAGTGGAGTAGTGGGTCATAGAGTGAAGTGTCGTAGAGTATCATATAGTGGAGTGTCATAGAGTAGAGTGCCGTAGATTAGAGTGTTGGAGAGTGAAGTAGAGTGTCGTAGAATGGAGTAGTGGAGTAGAATGGAACAGAGTGGAATGGAGTGGCATAAAGAAGAGTGGCAGGAGTTAATTGGCGTAAAGTGAAGTGGCGTAGAGTGGAGTTGCATATCATAGAGTGGAGTAAAGTGTCAGATAAGTAGAGTAGTGTGACATAGAGATGAGTTGTGTAGTGTAGAGTGGAGTGGAATGTAGTGGCAGACAGTGGAGAAAAGTTTCATAGAGGGGAGGGTCATAGAGTGGAGTAGACTGTTGTAGAGTGGAGAGGCATAGAGTGTTGAAGAGTGTAGGGGCATAGAGTAGTGTAGAGAGTTGTACAGTGTAGTGGAGTGTCGTAGAGTGATGTGTCAGAGAGTAAAGTGATGTAGAGTGGAGGGGCATACAGTAGAGGTGCCTAACGGTGGAAGGACATATAGTGGTGTAGACCGTTGCAGAGTGAGGTGGCAAATAATGGAATACAGTATCATAGAGTGAAGGGTCGTAGAGTGAAATGAAGTCAAGATAAAAGTGTTGTAGAGTGGCGTGGCGTAGAGTGTCATACAGTGGGGTGTGGTACAGTGCAGTATCATACCAGTAGCATGACCTAGAGTAAAGTGCAGATGCTTAGAGTGTCATAGAGTGGAGTGTCCTAGAGTGGAGTGTCCTAGAGTGGAGTGTCGTAGCGTGAAATTGCAGCAAGTTAAGTGTCGTAGAGTGGAGTGGCATTGAGTGTCATGGAGGGACAAATTGGAGTGTCGTAAAGTGGAGTGTCGTACCAGTAGCATGGCCTAGACTGAAATGGCATATAGTGGAGTAGAGTTTTGTGGAGAGAAGTGCAGAGTTTTGGAGCAGAGAGTCATATAGTGGAGTGATGTAGATTGGAGTGGTGTGGAGTTTTGTAGAGTGGAGTGTCGTGGAGTGAAGTCTCACAGAGTGGAGTGTCATAGAATGGCATAGAGTGGAGTGGCATTGAGTGTTGTTGAGTAGAGTGGCATAGAGTGGAGTTGCGTAGAGCGGAGTGGCGTAAAGTGGAGTATGCATGGTGTGGTAGCGCAGTGCCATTACAGGCAATACACTTGCAATTGAATTAACCTTCACATTTGCACATACAGTTTTATTGATAAAGCTGTACAGCACACAAATGATAATGTGTGAAAATGACATCACCTAGTGTATTGATTTGTTTTGATCATATTAAAATAATTGTTTCCACCACTCTCCAGATTTTAAAAATGTTGCTTCATTTGTGGTTTTCTAATTATATTCTTAAATATTGCACACAGTTCATTTGCAGAAATGTAAATGTTGTTGTGTTTTCGAAAGGAACCTTTCTTTTCCCACTCCCAGTATCCAGCAAGCTTGTCACATAAATCCCCTCACTTTGAAGTAGGAGAAAGAAAACTAAACACCAAGGTCCCTCAGAAGACAGAGCCTGACATGTGACCTCTGTCGTTGAATGCACAGCAAATGGGACAAGATAAGAACACAAATTTAAGGCTTATTTACAGAAAGCGAGCACTTGTGGAAGAATACAAGCAGGGAGTCAGAGAGGTGATAAACAGGCTATGCTCTACAGGAAGGACAGAAACATGCTGGACATATTGAAACAAACAAAGTCAGCCAATAGAAAGAAAGCAAATGTGCGTTACAAACCTCAAAGCCAATGGTAAGCAATGGGTGGAATGCATTTCAAAAGAAGCTTTCAGAATGTTTGATTGATTGACTGATTGATTGAATGTCCCCAAAACCTATTTTCCCAAGCAGACAGCTGAGCTGTTCTGATAGGCTGCAACCTACAAACAGGTTGCTTGGGGCACTCCTATGCCAGCAGTGAGATGAGGCTATACAGTGGCCTGATGGTTTCCAGCTGCGCAGTTCTGAGGTGCAGTCTCCATTGTTTTGTGCTGTCCCTCTTCAATGAACTCTGCACTAATGTTGCGCATGCAGCCCTGGCGCAGAGTTAGGTAGGTCTCCCATGAACACGTGGAAGGCGAGGAAAGACTAGCTCCTTTCTGGAGCCAGGAGAAACTCTGAGAGGCCAGCCAGGGCATGTGAGGTGGAGTTTGTGAAAGTAAAGTAGGGGAAATGAGTGTCCAAATAGGTAATAGTAGTCTCCAGAAACTGTAGCATAATTATTTACTAAAAGAAAAATGGAAAGTTACATTTTTGAATGCCAAAAACCACGTCACTTCATGAATGACGGAGAAGCAAAAAAACATATATTTTTTCATGCCAAAGGCCGCTGCACTTCATTAACAATGGGGGAAGAAACAGAAAAAAAGTACCTGAATCTAAGCATAAGCAGCGGAAGGACACTAATGAAGATACACATTAAGGTCCATGCTCCATTAAGAGACAAGCACACAAAGAAAAGTGCAACCATATGCGATGACCGAACATGATGACCAATAAGAAACAACGGAATGAGAGTGACAATAAAGCCAACGAATGCTAAGTAGTGATTAACAAACGGTTCATAATGCAACGTAGGTCCTCCTAATCTGGTCATGTGTACTTTTTGCAGTAACCACTTGTCACTCTGCATTCCTTAAGGCCTGCCAGAAATGTTATATTTTTTAACTATATGTAATCATTCAAAATACAGAAATGCTGAGATGACGAAGTGATGAGATACTGTCCCAGCAAAGTTAGCACATTTATGGCTCTCTGCAGAAACAGTTTTGGGTCAGTGTACTACAGGGAAAGGAAAGGAAATGGAAAGGGAAAGGGAAAAGAAGGGAAGGGAAGGTGGAGGGGGGGAGGAGAGGGGAGGGGGAGTGTAAGGAAGGGGAAGGGGAAAGGAAGGGATGAGAATGGAAGGGAAAGGAAGGGAAGGGAAAACAAAAGACTTAAAATAAAAATAAAAGGCAAGTGAGAAGGTAGGGAAAGGAAGAGATGTATGTATTGAACCTGCCCTGTAATGTGCCTCCAATGTATTTCCTTACCCCCTTGAGATGCCAAGTCTTGATTTATAAAGTCTTCGACTAAAACAAATTCGCATGCACCATTGTTCTCATCTTGGATGACCTCTGCTTGGCAAATGCGTCAGAAACAAAGTACGAAGATTAAGATCCATCTGCGGTTCATTAAGAAAGTGTTTCAAGTAAGGAGATGCATGTCTTAAAATTAAAACATTTGGGAGGCGGTACTGTAACAAGAACAGATGAATCCCTGCAAACCTCTTAATTTACATGTGTGGGAGTTTGAGCGCCAATGAATGTTGTGGGTCCCTCTCATTTCCGCCATTGTCTTTAAAAATCAGTACTTTAGTGCAGTGGATTTAGGGCTGCAGAGGCATCTGACAAAATCAACGAAGCGCGTGGTGTTTGCTTTCACTCAAAGAAGGGATAGTCATTAAATGAAGAGCAAATTTATGGTAACCAAAAACATCTCAAACTTGTAAACCACTTTCTGAGGTCTGCAGCTGTGTGAGCACCTCCCTGGTAGTTTTTGAGTGGAGTGGAGTGAATTTCCTCACAGGGGTTTTCCCACCCACAGAGACGCAATATCCATTAACAGAAAATATGCTGTTTCTCCTAGGCGCCTGCAATATTTCTACATTCAGTTCACGCGAAACATCTGTTCAGAAATGAAATGATTCTCGTCTTGTGAATCTTCTGTTTGGCCTGCGGATTTGATGGTGGAGGAGACATGGAAAAAGTGTACGGTTTCTAAAAGATTGTTACAAAAATGCACTTGCCAAGCATGCTGCAACCTCACAGCGACCCCCAACAACGTCCAGTTGCTCGAGGTGAGTCTGGGTGTTGTCTTTTGAGCGCTTTCAATGATTTCGGCCTGTGGAGTCATGTGGACATTGGACAGAGATGGCTGCATTGCCAAGCGCTATGGTTCCAACCTGAGATGCTGGCAGGGCGGCAATCAGGCAATCGTCACCTCCCCCCCCCCCCCACCCCCCCGCTCTTCGACTGGCCGCGTGGGGCAGCAAATGTTAAAAATCCCACCAGCATCCCCCGCTCTCTGATGCCGCCGCAGCGGGGAGGCAAATACGGGGACAAAGTGCTTGCTACGCCACTGGATGCTGGCGATTTTGGATAAGAAGGCTGAACGATTTACCCAATGAGTCTGATATGAAAGAAACTTTGCAATGTGCTCCTAATGCCCAAGGCAGTTTAGCAATACTGGAGAAAGACCTCTTCCTCAAAGGCGTTGATTGCTAAAGAGGCACCAATCACGAGAATGGTGTTTCCACCTGGCACACCCACAGATTTACAAGCACAGACCTCTGATTGAGAAGACTCCTGAACACTGTGGGCCCGATTCACAAAGGTAAACTGAGACGAAAAGTCGGACTTTACTTCTTTCGGTATTCACAAAAGGCATTTACTACTTGTAAATGCCCTTTGTGAATACCAAAATTTGAACTCTACGACTTTCGGTATTCACAAAGGGCATTGACGAGTAGTAAATGCCTATTGTTAATACCGAAAGTCCTAAAGTTAGACTTTCATCTCATTTTATCTTTGTGAATCTGGACCTAAACCTTCTAGACTGGTAATGCCATGCAAACCTACAATGACATGGACAGTGACTGAGGAACACAGGATAAAGATTCAAACCTCAGATCCAATGGGACACGGCCTACTCATGAATCTATCTCTTCACCCACAACCGTATACGGAAGTGCCTTTTCATGACCATGAGGCAATAGGTGTTTTTATTGAACACCCACATCTAATGAATTATTGATGGGTGGCTGTCAAGAACAGAGTTGTTTGAAACAGAGAAGTTACTTCAATTAGATGATAAGAATGAAGATCAAGCTCAGGTTGTCCACGAATTCACTTACAACTACCCATCTTTAATTGTATGTTATGTGTGGGCCACACAAACCATCATCCCCTGTGCAGCTTGACTCTATGGATCTGCTGTGAAGGGGAACAGAAGTACTGGCAAAGCTATGCACAGCATAACCCTACCTCCTGCAGTGTTCTTGCCCTTACTGTACTTTAAATATTTAATTTAGCTGGTGTTACAAGCCAGCCACTATGCTCACTATGGCCCTTCTCTCCCCAAAGACACAGATTTGTTGGTAACATCCGTGCTTCCAAATACACAATATATGCCTGTGGCACTGCCATCCTCCCACTCCACCTCAAAATCACCCTCCAATTGGAGCAGCAACCATCCAAATGCAGCGCTCGTAATTTGTGCAGGCCATGCTACACAAAGGACCTTGGCAGATTTGCAAATGAAGTTGTGCTACTTTTTGCTGAACATGGTAGCAGATTTATGCGCCTGAGAATATAGCCAAATGGGCAAACTGAGCGTACAACTAACATAGTGTGTTGCGACCATCGATTACTTTGTGTAGTGCGGCCTTTGTGCATTATGAGCGCTATATTTGGATGGTTGCTGCTCCAATCATTTACGGAAATTCATCTACCATTGCAATTTAGTTCTGGAGAACATGTTTTGATACTTTAACTTTAGTGAGATTTATGCCCTGATGAAGCTCGATTGTGTGCGAAACGAGTTGGCTGCCTTTTGACTGTACGTGTATAAAGAAATGATGAATAAATAATTTGTTTAAAACAACCTGTTTTGAACAACTTCCTGAACTTTGTTAATTGGCTCAAATGTTTAGTCTCTGATATGATAAAGATTCATCTACCTCAATTCCCTTTCCTCCTTCAGGTCTCGGGGATTATGGCGAGGCAACTGATAAGCATACCCCAGAGCACCGATTTTCGGTGGGGTCTGTGTTTCACTGCTCTGACATCAGTGCAGTGAATAACTAGGTTTTGAAATTAGTGTTCTTGAGAAACTCTTCCTACAAAAGCCATAGATTAAATGTATAATTATAGATGGATAACTGTGAATAAGGGAGATATTTTTCTCCAAAGAGTTTTGGGTGATATCAAATAGACAACAAGGGTGAATCTCAAGTTGTCTATGATGTCACTCAGAATCCCAAGATGAAAAACATCCCCATCACATTTTAGCCATCTATAATTTTATATCATGTATGCCCCAAAGAAAGTCTACAGAGGAGTTTATGATGCAGCTGCATATGGCATCCTGGCACCCATCTCAACTTGGCACATACCCCACTCCCAAATCCGGCAGCCTACTACCCACTCACACCGCCTACTGAAAAATTGCTTACCCCACTCAAATCCAAATATTCCAAATATTAAAAAAAATACTTCTCTGCTCTCACACTGAGACTAGATAGCTGGCACCTCGCTGACAGTGACTCTGTGGGAGGCTTTTGTCACCGTGGGTTATATTGTCCTGTGGGCGTGGACCTCCAAAGACCCACGCTGACAGGGGAGAAGGCAGATCACTAGGGGAAGTATGGACACTATAGATAGCATGACATAATCTCTTAGCAATTGATGGCACCTGATTCCCGGGCATCAGGAAATATGAGACCTTGAGGGAACAATGCAAATAGCTCCAACAAGGAAGGTTAGTTTTCCCAAAAGTATGTTTGTTCTAGGTTTTAACTGAAGTATAAACTCCTAGAGGAAAGCAAGTATGTCTCAAATTTAGCCTGGTTATCATTTCTTCGTCCATGAAATCACAAGTTGTGTTATTCCACACCTCAAAAGTAATTGAAGTTGTGGAAGTCACAAAATTTAATAGTTTGGCCTATTGTAAATGCCATAACTCTTTGCGCCCATCCCTTGAATTTAGTGTTTCTGTCATATGGTTCTGGTAACTTGACATGCACATGGAATGCGCACCAACATTTTAAAGCCAAGTCTTTGCTTCATAATTGAGTATACCTTTTTTAGGATTTTTAGACCCTCCACCACTAAAAGTGGGCTCTAGTATGACTGATTGCATGAAAGGAAATTACATCATCCAAACATGGATGTGGATGGCATCACCAGACTTGATCTGAGATGATTCTCATCAGGAATTCTGACCCAGGAGAAATAATACTTATTCGCCTCCAGTGCAGATAATGTTAATTAATATATTCAGTTTAGAGTATTTTCCAATTGAAATACTGTGCCTTGCTGGAAATGACCATACAAACAATGTGAGATAAGAAAGTTTCATCTAAAAAACTGTGCTGAGGAGAAAAATCCAAGCAGAACAATGTGCAAAGAGAAATGCCCCTCATGCTGCTAATCCAGGGAGTAAAGGGTGCGAAGGGCTGGGTTATGCACAGGGAACTAGATAGTCCCTCATTTAACTTCATCAGGTCAGAACCAGAAGATCAACACCTGACACATAACAAATGTCTGCTCCAGAAAGGTTTGAGAAACCTTTCTTCCCTCCAAGCTGTGGCCACCACATGGGATCCCCAGGAGCCGAGGTGGCTGATTGGTTGTACAGGTCGCATGTCCCAAGTCTGCTGACTTTTAAGGGGGATTCTCCCACAGCCCTCGGTAGGAACATTTTAGCCCCTACTTCGAAAATTCTTCCGGTTATTTTTATTCTGAGAGCTTCCGGAGCAAGGGGTAGAGAGTGTGGGGCAGGGGCCAATGAATAACTGTAAACACCACAAACATTTCTGATTCCCATTTGCCATGCACCAGATTCAGCCTATTCATCACACAATATCTAACAGTTAGAAATGGCACCTCGATATGCTCAGACGCAACAGCAATGTTAGTCTCAAAGCCCTGGCCATACCAACTGGATCCACTATAACAAAAAAAATCAACTAACCAACCAGCTACACCAGGGGTGCCTGTCCCACAAATGTGCCCTGCTCCTATTCGAGCAGGACCAAGACTTACTGAACGTGGTTGCTCCTTTTCTGGAGATGTGCAGTGGGTGTAAAAACGATGGACTGGAATGCGGCTCAAGTGATTGGCAGAGACTTAAGCTAACATTCCCCCCATCACCTTCTGTTGTTTTAATACCTCGTGGAGGTAGGTGAAGCTAAGCACAGCAACAGATCTCAAAGGGAGATAGTGAACCTTTTAGATCCGCACTTCTGGACATATATTTGAGTTCGGTGATTGAAGGGAAATTAGAAATTGAAATGAGTCAGTTATATTAATTGATTGTACATATATTTAAAATCATTAGAGCACGAGCCAATGATTCACAAGTACATACATAGTTTCATAAAGTGCAAATTTATGAAGAGGCAAACTAAACTGGTTCCTTTGTCTAGTATGAGAACTTAAAACACTATTTACAGTCCGCGTCATGTTGTACATTGTGCAGCGGAAACCCCAGAAGGTGCAACAGCCAGCACCAACAGAGTTATCCATAAACACATCAGTAGTTCCTTCCTGTGATCTTTTGGGGACTGTACCGATAACAAACCAGCCTCTCCGATAGAAGGCATCCTCTTGAAATATTACACCTTCAGCTATTTAGGAATCTACCATGATGCTGAAGGGGGGAATGCTTCAGGGCCTGGGCAGTGCCAAAGTGCAAACTGGGGAGGCTCAACGGGCTTCTAATTAATTCTAGTGCGTCATACGTAACATTTACAATCCCCTTTGAATGCAGTCTGAAAGCATTACCCTCACACCTGCACTACGGGACCAGGCTCAAAGTGAATCTTGTTCTGTATCTGTTTTCTTTTACTCTTATTACCGCTCTACTTGTTGAATCACGTTGTCTACATTTCTGAATGCGATATGAGAATACTGATGACTGATTGTCATATATATGTAGGCTAAATGTCCGATGTCACACTGCATTCAATGATGTACTATGCAAAAAACTCAATAAAAAGTTTTTAAAATATCTGAAATGTTGGCCAGGCAGGTATTATCCTGTCAAATGACATAAAAACAAGGAAAGACCACTTTATGGACAATAGGGTGCTGGACTGTGACAAAGTGGCGACCTGAGGCAACTCAACAGAATTCTAATACATTCTCGTGATTAATTCTTAAAATTAGCAAATCCCTATCTACATACAATCTAATGAGGCTTATCTATAGCTCTTAACCCTTCTATTGCCCCAAAATCTAAGGGAAGCTGATGTAAAGGAATAAAGGGCATCAAGTGCTGGACTTCATGGTGCTCCTGGCAGATCAGGGAATGAAAGTGCTTAAGTGCTCGACTGAGCAATAGGAACTACTTGGTGGACTTCCAAACAGAATAAATTCAATTCTGTTACATCAATGCATAATGTGTGCAAACCTCTTTGAGAGCATTAAGCATGAAAACCCATAACCTGTTCCTCCTTTAGAGAGCTCAAGAACTGAAGGAGCCCACACTGAAGTGTTTTAAGTGCCGGGCTATGCAAAACAATGCTTATGAGGGGGCTCCTGGGAGATCTAATTCGAACTGATACATCTTTTAGTTTCTTAGTGGCCGAATTTAGGAACTTCAGGAATAGTGCCAACAGCTTGATTGATTCTCCTTTAGGCACCAGTCAATCACCTCACTGCATGTATGTATGTTCAGGATTCTGAACATCAGTGGCAGCCAGATTTTCCTGATAGGCAGCAAGTTCTTAAAGATGCATAACATGGCTGAGCAATTCTACCGTCAGACCACATAGTGTTCATGTGCCAGCCGTGGTGCTGCTCAGCCTCCCATACCAGTAGACCTTCGGTGGAATTAGCCCAAATCTTAACCGCATCAGTTAACACTTCTGCACCTTAGATAGCGGTTGAGTTAAATAAGTTGACAAAAATGGTGGGTGGATCATATAATGTAACTGCCCAGCTAGAATGAAACTCCTGTCCAAGTACTTACTGTCAACATCTGCTGAGATTATTTTTGATTGCTTCGATATGAGTCTTGATCTGCTTTTGCGGACCAAGTTCGATCAAGGAAGTGTCAAAGGGGTGGCTCCAAGTAGAGTTCTCCTGCGTTATTACCTGCCATACATGGTGGTTCAAGGATTCTGTGGGTGCCTCCTTTAGTTTAGCACAATAGGACAAAAACATGGCTTTGAGTAGCAGATGTTGCCCTGCAAGGTTAAATTCTTAATGGATTTGGGAGAGGTTGGTACAATCTGGAAGAGAGAAAAGTTGGCGGAAACATTTTCGTTGCACTATGTCCAGCCAGATATCAAGCTTGTTTTTGAAGGCGATGGCTCCATAAGCCAAGGTGAGCATTAGTTTACTGTTAACAACCTTTGTTAATGCCCTAGTAGCCGAGCAGATCAGATTCTTGTGCAATTGCTGAAAAACCCAAGTCAAAGATTGGGCAGAGCTCTTTAAGGCATATATGTGGGGAACATTTTGTCTTCTCTTGTCCAACCATACTCATCGATATTTATAGGCCTTTCTAGATGGTCTTTATTCAGAAACCAGCAGCCACTTTTAATTAATTTACAACCAAAAATCATAACCTTGGTTTTAGCCAGGTTAATTAGGATGGTAATAATTTGAAAATAGCAGGCTAGTGCCTCAAGTGATCTCTGCATGCCAACCGACGTCTGGTCTATAAGCACTGTGCCATCCCCAATATTTGAAAAGTTTAAATTTCCTGGCCATCTAATCAAGGTAGGTAAGCTCTTGCTTCATCCAAAGGAGGTTTCAGATCCGCTAGATATAGATTAAATAACAGGGGAGCAAGGATACACCCATGTTGTAATCCCTTGTAGTGAAGATCCTGTCTGACCTGGCTCATTTTGAGGTCACCTTGATTTTGATCTAGGTTTAAGTGTAAGGAATGGTGACAGGTAGTTGTATAGCACAGGTTCCAGATACTCATCCTGGCACAAGTCCTCCTTCTCAGTCACTATCCAAAACAACTCTAGCTCAAGAAGTTACCTTACACAAACTCAGGGCAAACAACTACATACATTAGCAATAAACACAGTGGGCGCAACCAACCACACAAACAAAAGACCCATCAACAACCACCCTCTTTTAGCACAATCAATTGAAAAATTCTTAGTTCATTTTCTCTCAGGAATACCTAAGAAATTAAAACCTGTTATACCCGAACCAGCATGACTGCCCATGTTGCATCAAAACTACCAATGCTTTGGTCTAACGATACTTGGTTGCACTACATGATGGTGTCACCTACAACATAGTCCTGTATGATCACTGGCTGCAATCAATTCTTTCCATCTAAAAGTATTTCTCCAAATTCTTTTCCTTTGGTTCTACATTCGACTGAGGAAAAGAAACGTACGTTTTTCTCCTCCTTCTAATGTCTCACAAACAGGGCACCCGAATGGAGACTTCAGAACGTGCACCTCTGATCCAAACTCTCCGATTGCCTAAAGAGTTGGGTCTCTCATAATATTAAATATTTGCATGAGTATTCTAGGTGTGCTACTTCCTGAAATTAGCATCTCTGGACTTAGGTACATTGAAGGCATTGTACTTAACTCTACTTATAAGTCACTTGCGTTCAATGTCTTCCTTTCCTCCTTCAAAAAAGAAGTAAAAATGCTTCTAATGAACAAATTCACATTCTAAGACTCTAACTCTTTGATGACTAATAGCCACCTATGATATCCATATACCAATGTCTATCTCTTTTGTATTGAATGTCGATTTTCGAATGTATATATATTACCCCAATCATCTAATGTTTGATAACAGTGTATTGTAAAGTGCTCTGATATCCTCATGGGTCATGCTCGCGCTATATAAAACTTTATAAATAAAAAGTATCTATAATCTTTACTAACCAGCATCAGAGAATTGAGGCCTTCACACCACCTGGTCGTTGAGCTCATAGCCCTAATTACTTTTGAGCAGGGCCACTCCAATGATGGCAGGAGGGGATCAAATTATGCTGCAGTGTTGACGAAATTATGCGGCATGAAAATGATGTGGCTTAATGCAGCACATTTTGTGATAGTATTACTTCTTTATGTTGTACCTTTTACACCAGTTAATGCTGCCTGGGCAAAGGTTTCACCTCAACAGTACCTGTTTAACACCCAAATACACAATAAGCAACAGAAGGGCGACAAGTTAACTTTTGCAAAACACCTTCCACTGTGCGGAAACACGTGCTGAAGCATTTTTTATAACTTTTGATCCCTTTGAGCTACAACCTATATTTTTGTTAAAATCTGCAGATTATGCATCAGATGATGGATTACGTGGCAAATGCTGCAAATCAATTACTATCCAGAAAACGTTGTGGCCATAAAATCGCATAATTCCAGTGGCTCTGCTCTTGAGTAATTGCACAATTGCCCCAAAAGCTGTACCACTCCTCACCTGGCTCCCTGAACTGGCCATAAAAGGCCTCTTCCCCACTTGTTTGATTCATGCACAATCATTCAGTCCCATCAGATGTCAACAAGCAACATAAAATCATAATTAAATCAGCTCAATACCTTCTACAAGAGTTCTGGAAAGGAAAATCGTTCGCCCCAGCCGCAGATTTCAAACCAGTACTAGGAGCCCTGTGCTCTCCAGACTTAGCTCTGAATAGCATCTATCATGCGGTGGGATATAATTTAGGAGCAGGTATATTATCCTCCAAAGAAAATGCTGTCCTCTGCCTAAAAAAACTACAAGGCGGTCCAATACTCTCGACCCTGTTCTTCCCATTGTCGAAAAAGGAGGAGAGTAAATATGATGGGGGCATTCACATCCCTCAGAATGTACAAGTACAAGTACAAATGACTTTATTCGATTGTAAACCTTACAATCATAAAAGCGCAACTCATAAACATACAGTTAAAATCAAACCATCCATTTCATTTGTGAGACAAAAATTTACATGAACAATATAAAACAAGAATGCATATGTGTGCTTGTGGTGTGTGTGCGTGCGCACACGTGCAAGTGTGTGCACGTACCCGTGCAAAGTGAAGAAAGCTGCATTCCCAGCAGCCTTAGGCAGACCTCGCATATAATACTAGAAAGGCAAAAGTGAAGCAGAAAACGAAGCAGGAGGGGGTGGTTACTAGTGCAAGTGGTAGTCAAGGGTAATAGGCCATTAGAGTGACTTGCAGCCTTTATCACCTGTCTGTCCTCTTCTATGTGCCTAGGTTATCCACAGAGATACAATGGGGCGCATTCCTTTGGCTCCCCAGAGTTGGGTCCAACCTCGTTGCAGAAAGTGCAATTTTAAGAATTCGTTTTTAGCTGGACAATCACAGTAATTCAGGTATCCGATCTCCTCTCTGAAAACACAATACCTAACAGAGCATGTTTTACCGCAGGGTAGTGAATGCATGGAAGCCAAATATTTTATGGGGCGGTAAGAAGGACCACTGCGGTGCAGACTCTGCATTGGGATATTTGTCAGATGAAGATGCGATTTATTAATCCCACTTGGCAGACAGGATCCATCATTGAGTTTAACGCTCTTTGCTGACATCTTGTGTGATCTGCAGGTTAAAGGTGTGACTCCCAGCAATACACAGCCAGCCTTCCATCTTTCTCAGGGCTGTAAATTGCGCACCACTACGGTGGACAATAGTGATCATATTTAAAGCACCTAAAAGACTGGTGTGAAGCACTTTATATAAGCTGTTATATATGTTCATGCGGGCAAATAGATCTAATTTCATCGTATTGTATAGTAAATTGCATTTATATAGCGCTCAATGCCCCCCCCTCGACGAGACATTATTTTAAGAACAGATGTATTCCTTTTCTTTATGTTGTCATGACTGTAGAGCACCCTTAGAAACTTTTTCTAGAATGGTGCTTTATGGCGGCCGAAGGCCAATCTTGATACCAATAGTTCTCCTTTCTGAGTAGAAAGAGTGGGGTTGGGTTGACGTGTGTGTACGGGGGCCGGGAGGGGGTAATTACCAGTAGCGACCAGTGTAAATGTTTACCAAGGATCTTTACTCAGGTAGAAAAGTGCGGTTTGGCTACAGAGGCCTGAGAACAATGGGTACACGTGGAAGTGTGCCTGCATAAAACACCGGCCTAACACAAACAAGTAGGGTAAACACTAGTTCAATGTTTGTGCATGTAATTGCTGGAGGGGTGACAAAGGAACAAATGCTACAAAGAGAAAAGGCTTCAAAAAAGTTGGGAAGGAGATTTCGTGGAGACCGTTTAGGCTCCAATATATTTCTTTAGTAGGTGTGTTATCGCTGACGTATATTGTTGCATCTCAGGCTAGTTTTGGAAGTTGAAATTTTATGTTAGGTTATTCATATCTGAGCAGCACATTTCTTCTATTTGTTCTGCCTCGTGACTCAAAATTCCGCGGTATTTCTAATGTCTGGTTGTATTTTATTTCAGCAGCTTCCTTAATTAGGGGCATATTATCAAGACAGGCGATTAAATTATCGCCGCTTTAGCAGCAGAAAACTGCCCCTAAAACGGCGAGAATGGGCTTGATAATATGCTCTATGGAATTCCAATTGAAGCCCATGTTAGATGTGAAGGACGTCTAACCTGGGCTTCAATTGGAATTCCATAGAGTATATTATCAAGCCCATTATCGCCGTTTTAGCCGCGGTTTTCTGCCGCTAAAGCGGCGATAATTTTATCGCCTGTCTTGATAATATGCCCCTTAATTTCTTAAATTGGAGCAATATTTCATATATTCACGCTTAAAGTTCCATCGAGAATAACTAGATGGTGACAGATGGAATGGTGATGTAATCCCAGTCATTGGTAAGGTGCTGCGGACCACCTTCAAGTCCATCATTTTTTGCACACCTTGCTACTGAAGGCAGGGACTAACACTATGCAAATCTTGGCCTTGCCCGAGTTGGGGTAGTCCTGTCCAATCTGCTTGGCCACATTGCATTTGCAAGAAAACATAACCAGCCCCTTCTTGGGCCTCATCAGTAAGGTGCAGCTTGTGTACTGTGCCTCAATGAGCTACAAAGCAGCATTGGTTGCTGCCACGATGCTAAAGAGGTGGGGGAGGGGGAGAGGGGCGGGGCTGAGGATTAGGAGAAATACTTTTTTTTAACGTTCCTGACGACGAGGCCGCTTTGGTCCTCTTCTCCGGCTCCCCTCCCAGCATGCATTGGGACACAGGTTCCCCACCCAATCCTGGTGCTGCTCTCAGGCTATACTTAGCATGAGGTCAGCGAGTGGCATGGTTTGCCGCTCAGACAGTGCCCTAGGAGCTTGTGACGTTTCTCCAACCTGGCAATGCAACACAGCTGGGTTGGAGAAACCTAAGTGCACATGTCTGTTTGGCCGGTCGCACTCACAGTGCGCTTACCACTCCTCCCTGCAATGCCTGGCCTCGCCCCTCCCTACACTGCTGCCATTGGCTCAGTCAGTCAGCGGTCGTTTTATTTTGTCTGTTCGCTGACTGACTGACCATGTAGCGATGCTCCTCCGCTATTATGAAGGAGCCACACCTGCAGAGCCTATGACAGGACCTCTTTGGGTGCACAACGGGGTCTCACTGAGAAAATGAAAACAGACCGATCGAATGCTTGAATTAAGCACAGCAACTAGTGCATCAGTTTAGGTAAAATGCATTTGTGGAAACACATTAATCCTTAAAAGGAAGCACTATCTTTCTACAATACAAACCCCGGATGATCGAGACCCACTTTAGAGTGAACCCCAACAAGATGGAATTGTTTCTCTTCACCAGTGACTGCAGACAACTCCAGGTGCAGGTATGGATGTCTGTGGTGGACCTTAATGGTTTTATGTCCTTAAATCCTCAATAGTGTGAAGTTCTTTGGCTTTCTCAGGGCAATCTCAGCTTTAGGGCTCACTTCCCACACAAGAGGAAGATAGCTTATCATCAAGTGCCCCTTCTGAACAGGGTGAAGCCCTTTTCTACTAGGAGCAGACTTCAGACATGCCAACCAGGCCGCTCTCCTTTCCCGTCGTGATGCAGGCAACACTCAGCAGCCCAGCATTACTGAGATCCATCTGACTAAAGTGGAGCAGCTCGGCAGAAAATGGCAGCTGCCAGACCCTCTAAAAAAGAAACTGAACAAAAAATGTAACGTATAGTGAGGGTGAGGGCACTGGAAGAGCCGCTACATGATGGTTAGGGAGACGCAACAGTGAGTGGGCAGGGGCAAGGGAGAAACAGACATGTGTGAAACCGCTGTTGCAGCAAATGGCAGCTGCCGGGCTCTGCAAAAAAATAATTACCAAGCATTGGCATAGCCAATAGGTCTCGCCTTTGGGACCTTATAAGTGTTTAGCCATGCAACAGTTGCATAACTAAATACTTATAAGGTCCCAAAAGGAAGACCTATTGGCTATGCAAAGCGGCCGTGCGGCCGCGAAAGTGAAAGTGATCGCGATTGCGATCACGATCAAACATCAAAGCGGCCGCGCGGCCGCGAAAGTGAAATTAATCGCGGTAAAGCGCGGCGCGCGCGCCCGCACACATGCACTGTAGCTCTAGGCTGGCCTGGTAGCACTTTTGTGGAGCCCTCTCAATAAGTCTCGCCAGACCAGCGCATGCGCTGGGTCAGGCGAGACCTAAAAATGAAAGCATGTACGTTTACCCCAAAGGGTAGGAGGGCAACATAGAAGCAGGTGGGGCATATGAAGGTGAAGCAACAGGGGGCAGGGGTTTAAGCAGTACACAACAGAGAGCAAGAAAACACATGCACTCTCTTGGAGTGCCTAATGAAAAAACAAAAAAGTAATACCCTAAATGCGAGCAGTGGAAGAATGCAAGTTAGCAATCAAAAGCATGGATCAATATGATGCTCCAGAGAGGGACACACACAAACAGAGGAAGGCAGCGATTAGCTAAAAACAAGGAAATGATTGTGAAAATAAAGCCAGCCAATGGTAATCAATGGGATGACTCTAAGCCCACTGTAAGTTTTTGGTATTGTCTACAATAGACTTTCGCCTACCAACAGCTAAAAGCTGTCTGTAGGTAAGATATAACAATCTCACCAAAGCATTTCTAGTACTTTTACCCAAAGCACTTGCACTTCCCATATAAATACAAAGACAATAGATTGGAAGATAAAAAAGTTAAGAGAACTCTTACAGACGAAAAGGATAAACTAAATAGGAAACGTTGAAAAAACAAATTGTAAGAGGAAAATAGAAGGTGTGTGGCAAGACAATAACACAAGAGAGCCATTTCCTGAAAGACAGACAATAACTAAGGGGCATATTATCAAGGGCCGGCGATAAATATCGCAAAGCGCGCTTTGCGCTTGAATATTTATCGCCGGCTATCTCTGGAATTTATCACCCGGTTAGCGCGTTATCAACAACGAGCCTCACCGAGGCGATAAAAATTCCAGAGTTAGCTGCCAAATGTGCGATTATCGCTTGAAATCCAGCGATAATCGCACAACGATTGGCGATACGTTGTTGATAGGGCAAGGCAGACTTAGCCATTATATCCACCTTCCATTGGATATAATGGCTAAGTCAGATTGAAAGCAGGCGTACTTTTCTTATCTCCATGCAAGTTAGCGGGAGGTTTGTTGATAGGAGAAATATCGGTCAGCGACATTTCTCACGTTATTTTTGTGCGGAACACTCACTTTGCATCTCATTATAGATGCAAAGCTGGGCGTTGAGGGAAAGGGCACTAAGGCAAGGATTCACGCGATAGCGTGACCTTGCTGATAATGCGATAAAATAATCGCCGCTTTTCGCCCGAAAACGGACACTAAAGCGGGGATAATTTTATCGCGGCGCCTTGATGATATGCCCCCAAATAAATTATGGCGTGGGGGGTGAGATGAATCAATAATTACGCAGGAGGCAGATATAGTTATGTCACTTCTGTCTTGAATAGGACAGCAAGTCCCTCGATTTAATGACAGCTTTTATAATATGTTCTATTTAGAATATCCTCGTTAAGTTCAGCTAATTAATTTTCCTGTAAAAGTATCTCATCGCTTTTCTGTTATTTGGCCTTGTAGGTATTTTTAATTTAATTGGACTCTTGGAGTTATTTTACATTTCAACTTCTAAATCTAAGTGGCTGCGACTTTCATAAAGTGCTCATGCTTATATTTGAGATCACAAAGACAAACGCTGCCGAATCCAGGTAGTGTTGATGTTAGGATTATTGCTAACACAGCTGTAGAATATTACAAGCACGTTTTATCATTTGTATTGCTATTTTTCTGTGAACAACTTTCTCTTGTGTCTAATATCCTCTGCAAATACTAGTAGAGTAATATTGTCTCATGATTGGCACAAGGTGGATAGACAGAGAAGGTGCGGGTACATTTATATTCTACTCGGATCTTGATCAGAAAAACATGGCTCATACACATGACAATATTCAACAAGCATTGGCATAGCCAATAGGTCTCGCCTTTGGGACCTTATAAGTGTTTAGCCATGCAACAGTTGCATAACTAAATACTTATAAGGTCCCAAAAGCGAGACCTATTGGCTATGCCAAGCGGCCTTGCGGCCGCGAAAGTGATCGCGATCGCGATCAAACATCAGAGCGGCCGTGCGGCCGCGAAAGTGAAAGTAATCGCAGTAAAACGGCACGCGCGCCCTCGCACATGCACTGTAGCTCTATGCTGGCCAGCGGCGTAGCTAGGGGGGGGCGGTGGGGGCGGTCCGCCCCAGGCGGCACTATTCTGGGGGCGGCGGCCGCGTGGCACTGTTGGCCCGTTGCGGCGGCCTTTATAATTTATTTGGGACACTCACTGACACTACTGTCAGTCATTACAGTAGTGTCGGTGTCCCCAAATAAATTAGAACGGCCGCCGCAAAGGGCCACCAGTGCCACGCCCTCCTTGCAACTACTGCTTCCTGAATCCTGCGCGCACGCACCCAGAACCACGTAGCGTAGTGGTGGTGCGCGTGGTGCGTGACCTGAATGGCGGATAGAAGGGAAGGACTCCAATGAGCTCTGTCAGCTCAGGGTCGGATCCAGCCGTGGACGAGCCCTCCCCTTCGTAGGGTGCACCGACGCGGGATAAAAAAAAATTCTCTGGCCCATGCCAGAGTGCAGGTAGAATTATCTAGCTCATTTCTGCTAGAGTGTGACTGCCTGGGGGAAGGGGGGCGTTGAAGTGGATGAGGCTGCCTGCCTGCCTGACATACATTGCACTGCTATCCAGGACTGCCGCTCACTACTGGTAGGAGGCTGGTGATAAGAGATTACTGCCCCTGTTGTCCATTGTTGTTTCGTGTGTCATTGCCAAAGGAGTGTGAGAAGCAGTTCATGATGTGGTGTGCATCTTCATGTTGGTGTACGGAATGAGACTGAATGTATAATGTTTAGGTATTCCCTGATGTAATGCCGTAGAAGAGAATGATTAAGTATTTTTCTAATTATTTGTAATCTGCATTACTATAGTTCTCCCTTCTCATTCCATGGTTGCATTCATCTCACCGTGCAGGCAGTCGAACAGAGGCGCCCCGCGTAAAGGGTCTGTATTGGTAAAGCACCAGCAGGCTTTGAATTTATTACCTTTGCTTACATACATTGCAGGCCCTGCACTTATAAAATCCCAGCTTCATGACATCCACTTGGGCTTCTCCTTGGGCATGTCACTCCTAACCAGATAGGCTCGCACTGACTTAGCTTTACGGAAAGTGATGATTGGGTTCTTAGGTGCATCCTGTCTTATTACTGGGTCATTGTTAATGAGGTGCCAATATTTTCTCATGCTGTTACCAACATATAGATGTTCATTATTGTATGTTGTTACTAACCTAGGTGTCTGACCTTTCTAACTGATTTCGACCCTTTTTCTTCCCAATAGAATGCACTCCCTCCTTCTGTTATCAGCTCTGTGAACTGCCCTATTGATCGTGCTCTTGCTATATCCTCTCGCTTTCAATCTGCCAATCATGTCTCTACTGACCTCCCGGTACAATTATTTTTGGCTCGTAAACGTTTCCCATTACTCTGTGATTATAATTGCTGCCCGATGTACTGCGCTTATTGTAGTTGCTTGTGGGTCCGTTCCAGGGCCGTCAATCTTGTTGCGTGCCAGCGCTACCAATGACGGCCCTGGGCATCATTTTGGCCAGCCCTCGCGCTAAGAACATAGCAGTGACGCGTCACGCGCTTCACTACTACACGCTCTCATGAGGAGTGGAGTCTGGGGCAGTGGCAGTGCTGGGCGATTTGCTGCTGCAGCAGAAGGGAACCAACCCCTGCCATAGAGACCCTGGCTCTGCCTGCCACCACTGTGGAGTGTTGCTGGAGGCTGAGTGAAGTAAGAGCTAAACGGTTTTCAGAGGGAAGGAACATAGCTGCCAAGGTTTTAGATTGCTATGTGTGACATTTTCATATTTTTTTTTATTTATGATCGATACTTCAACAACTATGAGTGACACTTTCACGCAAACAAAATGAATATGAGGTAAACATATATATATATATCAGAATTTACACTCATTTCAGCAATGAAAAACTGCAAGAAGATTTTGAAAGTGCTGTAAAGCATGAGAAACGGAAGTGCCTTAGTAACCTAATCGTATCGTAAAACAAATATCTAACCATGATTATGATATTAAAACTTAAACTCCGACCTTAGCAGGAACATTTATAATGTCAGCACTCAGCAGCTTTCATTTTGTACACTTGCCAAGTCTGTGAGTCATAGTGCGGCAGCTAGGGATATAAAGACAGAGACTGCTGGCCTTGGGTCCCTGTAGTCTCTTGGAGTGTCACTCTACTTGGCTGTAGACAGCTGCTGGCAATTGGGATACATCACGTAGAGACTGACGATGGTGAGACAAGCTGTAAAGTGGCACCGCGGTCTTGAGAGCCGCGCCCTGTGTCTTTTAAATACACTCAGCACCTGCTCTCAGACTCACACAGACCGGAAAGAACCCACCATGATAGAATCTCAGCATGCAGCAAGTGTCAAGGGTCTGGAGGTGACAGGCTGAACACGGGCCTCCTCCCTTAATTATATAACTCCGCGCAGGAGGTGTAATTAACTCAAGGGCCTGACGAGCAGGAAATATAAATTTAAAACATAATTGTAAACAACCGCAATGGAGCGCACACCGCTAGCTCCTCCTCCGGGTCGCCCCATGGGAAGCTGGTGCATGAAGTTCTTAAGTGGCTCACCCCAGTGGGTGCAAGTAAGTACTTGTTGATAATCTCTAGACCCGATACATGTCCCGGGTTTTAAAATATCGCCCGAGACATGGCTCGGGTTTCGGGATAACTTCCCTCCTCAGTAGAGAAATAGTTAGGGGTGGAAGAGAGGGCCGCCAAGCAACCGTCAAGGGCTTCAGTGCCCACACAGGCACGCAGGTGCGTCGTCCAGGAGCTCGTCAGCTCAAAGCTCGAGGGAGCCATTTTTATAAACAACCGCAATGGAGCGCACACCGCTAGCTCCTCCTCCGGGTCGCCCCATGGGAAGCTGGTGCATGAAGTTCTTAAGTGGCTCACCCCAGTGGGTGCAAGTAAGTACTTGTTGATAATCTCTAGACCCGATACACGTCCCGGGTTTTAAAATATCGCCCGAGACATGGCTCGGGTTTCGGGATAACTTCCCTCCTCAGTAGAGAAATAGTTAGGGGTGGTAGAGAGGGCCGCCAAGCAACCGTCAAGGGCCTCAGTGCCCACACAGGCACGCAGGTGCGTCGTCCAGGAGCTCGTCAGCTCAAAGCTCGAGGGAGCCTTTTTTATAAACAACCGCAATGGAGCGCACATCGCTAGCTCCTCCTCCGGGTCGCCCCATGGGAAGCTGGTGCATGAAGTTCTTAAGTGGCTCACCCCAGTGGGTGCAAGTAAGTACTTGTTGATAATCTCTAGACCCGATACATGTCCCGGGTTTTAAAATATCGCCCGAGACATGGCTCGGGTTTCGGGATAACTTCCCTCCTCAGTAGAGAAATAGTTAGGGGTGGAAGAGAGGGCCGCCAAGCAACCGTCAAGGGCCTCAGTGCCCACACAGGCACGCAGGTGCGTCGTCCAGGAGCTCGTCAGCTCAAAGCTCGAGGGAGCCATTTTTATAAACAACCGCAATGGAGCGCACACCGCTAGCTCCTCCTCCGGGTCGCCCCATGGGAAGCTGGTGCATGAAGTTCTTAAGTGGCTCACCCCAGTGGGTGCAAGTAAGTACTTGTTGATAATCTCTAGACCCGATACATGTCCCGGGTTTTAAAATATCACCCCATGGGAAGCTGGTGCATGAAGTTCTTAAGTGGCTTAAGTTCTTAAAACATAAGTGTGTCATAGGTGCTAAATAGCTTGACACTAATGTACAGGACAGAGCGAGCTGGAGCACCACCACTGTAAAGGTCAGAGCTGAGCCACATGGCTGCTCCCTGGTAAGGATTCGTGCCGCATTCTCAAGAGTTATAGCTGCAGGCACTCTCTCACGCGCGGCCGTTGTGCTGCGCGCCTGTCAGGCACTATAAGAAATTCTCACTTCCGTTAGCCTGAACTTCCTTGCTCTCAATCATGGTGATGGGGCACAAGGGCTGGGGGGGCAGGAACTTTAAATATTAGGACACTAGCGATACCATTTGCTACCCCCAATCCCTAACTATGCCACTACTTGCCCACCTTCAGTAGTAACTATCCACATCGCTCCAAACTAAATCGGCCAAGTACTTTCACTCTTCACTGTTGAGGAGTTTATTTCACCCTGTTCCCCCGGAGTGGCGGCATTAACAAGGAATTTGTACATATGACTGCCACATCGGAGCACAACAGAATGATGAAACGGTGCGAGCACTAGAGCGCCAACCCAGCCCACCTTTCACTGTCCTGTCTAAGCGGCACAGCCACTAGGCAAATGATTCAGTCACTCTCCTGACGTGTCTCACATGATTCAGAATGCTGCGCAGTGCGGCTGAATGTATGACACACCTAACAGCCAGCGCGGACCGGCGCAGACAGCTTTCCTCATGCAGTGCAAATTATTATACAGCAGTCCTCCAGCCTTGACAGCTGAGGACAGGGAGGGCTATTATGCGTGATAATTAATTTTAATGCGGTGATGCGGGGCCTTGCCTTCAAATGCGTTAGGGTCACGCCTGATGCGTGGCACTTGGCAGGACTAGAGGAAAGGATCTTTAATGAGAGGCAGACAGTTCACAAGTCCTTTAAAAATAAGTGGGGGGACTAACCAAGTTAGGCAGTAAGTAAATTACATCATGCACATGCCATTCATAGCTGCCAAGGTTTTAGATTGCTATGTTTGACATGTTCATAATTTCAGTGTGGTTATGAGTGACATTTCAACCACTATGAGTGACACTTTCTTGCGAGCAAAAATCAAGCAATGAAGATGAGGAAACATAAATATAAATTGAGCAACGAGAAGCTCTAAGAAGATCTAGCACTGCTGCAACGAGAAACTCTCAGAAGATCTAACACTGATGCAAATGCCTGCTGCAGCTGACTATAATTAAAATTACAGCTATGGACATCTAGAAAGTAGGTCACATGGCTCCGCTAAGAATTAACACCAAAAAGAGCAAGGACCTGCGGTTAGGCTCTAGAACTACTGGAGCGCAGCTGTGCAATAAGAGCCACTGACAATACAAGACAACAGTTTAATAGACAACACAGATTTTTACTGGACCCCACCAATGTAGAAGGGGTATTACTGGGTGCACGTGAGGCATTCAGATTTGTAGTGCCATGAGCATAACCAGAGCCTGCCCTGATGTCCTGGCATAAATATCTCTAGTGTCACACAGCGAGTGACAAGTTACACACCTAGTAGTGCTACTCATCCCTATGTAGGGCATCGTATCGTATTATAGGACGATGTGTTTCTTGTGTGAGTAAGAATGCGCACAATACCAGGCTGTTCTGGACCCGCAGATTTAGGTAGTGCGAGTATCACTGTGAAAGACCTATTTATTAATCTCCTGACATCTTCTTGAGTTGTTGCTTTTCAATAGCAGGCTCTTGTGGCCTCTTGTGTGCTTGTTTGGTAATGTAATGCCTGCCAGTCGCACACATTTGTTTTTTATTAGGTATATCATGAGTGCATTTAAGCCCATTATGAGATTTACCAAATTAGATTTTGCTTTGGGTTGTGCTAAAAAAGTGGCGCAATCCTGATGCAAAATCTGGGCCTCGACTAATTTTACCTTTTTTTTTTAAAACCCCGCCACAAAGAGATTGGCAACAAGGAGAAGCATGTTAGATCTTTTATGCTTAATTGGTTACAAAGTCTGCATTTTCAAATATTTTTATAGGGTTAAGACATCTGCTGCAGAGGTGCCCAGTAACTATCAGGGAATAATAATTGGTGAGATAACCCTGGAGGGGTTGGAGAAATTTCTGTTTTCAGATAGTCCCAGATCTGTCGTATAGAAGGTTAATGTGCCTGCAAAGCACATCATGTAAAATGCAGATGACAGATTTTTTTAAATGTAGCTAGGTAAGATTACTACACAGATCCTTTTGTTACTTGCAGTTCATAAATAGTAAGTCTTTTAATATAGCACAGTGAGCTATGTAGGATATGTCACTGCTACATCTTTTAAACCTAATTGACACATGCAACACGTCTTGTACACTGATTTACACTCTTGCATGATTTATTTTCAATCTGTATGTTATGTAAATCGCTCTGACACCCTGCATTGGGATGTGTAGCGTTATAAAAGATAGTAAAATAGTGCTATTTAAGTTGTGGGTAAGTACTGGGACAGACCAACACATCTGAGATACTTACAGTTCGTGCACTTACATAAAGGGACCTCACAAAGTCAAAAGCATGCCTCTCTAAAGTACCTGTGAAGAGATAACAAGCTGTGTGCTTTCGTTTCCCTTTGTTGTATTTATATTTAAGTGTGAGGTTCCAGGCCACTTGATCAAAAGGAGGTCTAATGGCCCCTTAACTTGGCCTTTATCTTTGGTACAGCTGGAGATGAATATAAAAAATCTCCCCTCGCTGCCTGCACTTTGCTGCTGGGAATGAAAAGCAGACAATGTGCAGGTGCTTCTGAAAGTGTCTAGGAGTCTGAAAATGACACCTAGACAAGTTCAGCATATTTCTGTGGGGCCCAACTTCTTGGTAGTGTGGACGGCGTTCACCCTGTGAAAATAGTGGGTGGATGCTGTGCACCCCGGAATTGTGCCCTGGTTGGTGTCTTTCACTGGGTGCCTGGTTGTTTCAGTCAGAGTCCTGGTGATTCAAAAATAGAAACTTACCTTGACTTTTACTGGCACATCTACTAATGTAACATACAGGCTAAAACCCTGAGTAGGAACCAAATGGCTATCTGTACATCATCCTTAGTAGTAGTTAATGCAAAATTAATTCACACAACCTTTCGAAATTTGGAGTGTATTTTTATCCATGGCGAGGGGTTAGTCGACCGTTGGCTCTGATAATTTCTTTTGGTCAAAGAAGTCAAGGTGTATGAAAGAATGACAAGGTCTCAGATTTTTTTTTTACTTCATATATTGTGACTCTTTCATGTAGAGATTTCCATTGAGACAAGTCATTTCTAACCGGTGTTTTCAACTGTGTAGTTTTGGACGTGTCATGTATGTGCATGTAACTTGCATGATCGGGTTAAACAATTAGCGGCGATACTACGTGTCTCTCGGACCTCTTTGAAGTGCTTGCTGTCCTTTTTCCCCAGCACCCTTCCCCCAGGGGCGGCAATCTGAGGGATAGCCCCGGGCGCCACAAGCTCTAGCTACGCCTCTGATGCTGGCCTGGTAGCACTTTTTGGAGCCCTCTCAATAAGTCTCGCCAGACCAGCGCATGCGCTGGGTCAGGCGAGACCTAAAAAAGGAAAAGCTGTAATGTGTTTCAATTTCCTTTCCCTAACTACGTATACTATTCTGTATCCAGGTAAAAAGCAGCCTTTCTTAGGTAAGTAACAGTGGTAAATGTCAATATTTCAGGCTGCTACTCACAGTCTGGTGTCTGACATTGATGGCATTCATAAGCTCCCACAGACTCATCTTTTTACCCCTCTTATTGATTCATCTGCTTCTTCAGCTGAGACCTACTCCTGTTCTAGTGCCGAAAAACCCTTAACAGAGCACAAGTCCTTGACAAAACACAGTTAACATTACATAGTGTAATGTATCATACCATAACAGATAACTTTATAGATGGAGAATTGTGAATAACGGGGATGATATTCACTACAGAGGGCTTTTGTTGAGGTTTTTGCTTTCTGGCACTCTGTTTTATTATGCAGATATCTTTTTGAGGGTATTCTGTTAGATTCATCAGCTATTTGTGCTAAAGGATGTAATCTGGTTTGGAACTTACACCAGTCTACTTAACTGTATTGTAACAAATTGAGCTTGCAACTTCATTATGCGTATTTGTAATTATTGTATTTATTCTTATCTGCTTTTATGGTTCTTCGAACCGAAATAAAGATGACGATGACATTTACTAGGGGTATTCAGTGACATCAAGTAACCAACAACACAATGTCACTCATAACCCATCTACAATGTTATGTTATGTATGTTCCTACACTTCACCTGCGCATGGGTAAAAGAGTCATGGGAGAGCCATGCAAAACAAGGTGTCTCCTGTTTCAGCCCCCTGCCCCTTACACCCGGTGTCTTGTCACCCCCTTACCCACCATCCAGAGGCCAAGCATCCCCTCCCTTACCAAATTATACAAAAAGATACCAGGCATTTTGACATTTAATGTTTACCCTCATTTCCTCTGCCTAGATAAAAAAAAATATCTGGTGTCCTTCCATCCTCTCTTTAGAGAAGCTTTCCTCTGCTCTCTTCCCACACAAATATAAAAACAATTATTAGACTCCTCCCACTTAGCTTCCACACCTTGTGTTTTCCTTCCCGTCTCCTCTCAATCTGTGCTGCACATCCTGCTCTCCACGGAGTAGAGAGAGGCCCTGCCCTGACAGGCTGTCTGAGAGCTGTGTCAGCACAGCTTTTAATTCCATAGAGAAAAAGTAGGTCGCACACCGCTCGTCACACCAGCAAGTTGCCCCAAAGGACTGTGGGAAATGTAGTGGCGACGGCGGGTACGCCTATGCCACAAAATGTCAATAGAACAGTATGTGTATGCGTTAGCCATCCCTGGACACGTGTTTCGAGGTAGTTGCCTCTCGTCCGCAGGGAGCAGGTCAGTGTAAGGGGGTGCCGTGTGGACTGCCAAATGTAATTAAAAGCAGGTCAAGTACCTCTCCTGGCGCGCAGGTGCAGACTCAAGGCTCGTCAGCCCGCCGGCCGAAGCCGTTTAAATTGAGAAAAAGTAGGTCGCACACCGCTCGTCACACCAGCAAGTTGCCCCAAAGGACTGTGGGAAATGTAGTGGCGACGGCGGGTACGCCTATGCCACAAAATGTCAATAGAACAGTATGTGTATGCGTTAGCCATCCCTGGACACGTGTTTCGAGGTAGTTGCCTCTCGTCAGCAGGGAGCAGGTCAGTGTAAGGGGGTGCCGCGTGGACTGCCAAATGTAATTAAAAGCAGGTCAAGTACCTCTCCTGGCGCGCAGGTGCAGACTCAAGGCTCGTCAGCCCGCCGGCCGAAGCCGTTTAAATTGAGAAAAAGTAGGTCGCACACCGCTCGTCACACCAGCAAGTTGCCCCAAAGGACTGTGGGAAATGTAGTGGCGACGGCGGGTACGCCTATGCCACAAAATGTCAATAGAACAGTATGTGTATGCGTTAGCCATCCCTGGACACGTGTTTCGAGGTAGTTGCCTCTCGTCAGCAGGGAGCAGGTCAGTGTAAGGGGGTGCCGCGTGGACTGCCAAATGTAATTAAAAGCAGGTCAAGTACCTCTCCTGGCGCGCAGGTGCAGACTCAAGGCTCGTCAGCCCGCCGGCCGAAGCAATTTAAATTGAGAAAAAGTAGGTCGCACACCGCTCGTCACACCAGCAAGTTGCCCCAAAGGACTGTGGGAAATGTAGTGGCGACGGCGGGTACGCCTATGCCACAAAATGTCAATAGAACAGTATGGGTATGCGTTAGCCATCCCTGGACACGTGTTTCGAGGTAGTTGCCTCTCGTCAGCAGGGAGCAGGTCAGTGTAAGGGGGTGCCGCGTGGACTGCCAAATGTAATTAAAAGCAGGTCAAGTACCTCTCCTGGCGCGCAGGTGCAGACTCAAGGCTCGTCAGCCCGCCGGCCGAAGCCGTTTAAATTGAGAAAAAGTAGGTCGCACACCGCTCGTCACGCCAGCAAGTTGCCCCAAAGGACTGTGGGAAATGTAGTGGCGACGGCGGGTACGCCTATGCCACAAAATGTCAATAGAACAGTATGTGTATGCGTTAGCCATCCCTGGACACGTGTTTCGAGGTAGTTGCCTCTCGTCAGCAGGGAGCAGGTCAGTGTAAGGGGGTGCCGCGTGGACTGCCAAATGTAATTAAAAGCAGGTCAAGTACCTCTCCTGGCGCGCTGGTGCAGACTCAAGGCTCGTCAGCCCGCCGGCCGAAGCCGTTTAAATTGAGAAAAAGTAGGTCGCACACCGCTCGTCACACCAGCAAGTTGCCCCAAAGGACTGTGGGAAATGTAATGGCGACGGCGGGTACGCCTATGCCACAAAATGTCAATAGAACAGTATGTGTATGCGTTAGCCATCCCTGGACACGTGTTTCGAGGTAGTTGCCTCTCGTCAGCAGGGAGCAGGTCAGTGTAAGGGGGTGCCGCGTGGACTGCCAAATGTAATTAAAAGCAGGTCAAGTACCTCTCCTGGCGCGCAGGTGCAGACTCAAGGCTCGTCAGCTACATTTCCCAGAGTCCATTGGGGCAACTTGCTGGTGTGACGAGCGGTGTGCGACCTACTTTTCCTCAATTTAAACGGCTTCCTTAAGCTAACGGGCTGACGAGCCTTGAGTCTGCACCTGCGCGCCAGGAGAGGTACTTGACCTGCTTTTAATTACATTTGGCAGTCCACGCGCCACCCCTTTACATTGACCTGCTCCCTGCTGACGAGAGGCAACTACCTCGAAACACGTGTCCAGGGATGGCTAACGCATACACATACTGTTCTATTTACATTTTGTGGCATAGGCGTACCCGCCGTCGCCACTACATTTCCCAGAGTCCATTGGGGCAACTTGCTGGTGTGACGAGCGGTGTGCGACCTACTTTTCCTCAATTTAAACGGCTTCCTTAAGCTAACGGGCTGACGAGCCTTGAGTCTGCACCTGCGCGCCAGGAGAGGTACTTGACCTGCTTTTAATTACATTTGGCAGTCCACGCGGCACCCCTTTACATTGACCTGCTCCCTGCTGACGAGAGGCAACTACCTCGAAACACGTGTCCAGGGATGGCTAACGCATACACATACTGTTCTATTTACATTTTGTGGCATAGGCGTACCCGCCGTCGCCACTACATTTCCCAGAGTCCATTGGGGCAACTTGCTGGTGTGACGAGCGGTGTGCGACCTACTTTTCCTCAATTTAAACGGCTTCCTTAAGCTAACGGGCTGACGAGCCTTGAGTCTGCACCTGCGAGCCAGGAGAGGTACTTGACCTGCTTTTAATTACATTTGGCAGTCCACGCGGCACCCCTTTACATTGACCTGCTCCCTGCTGACGAGAGGCAACTACCTCGAAACACGTGTCCAGGGATGGCTAACGCATACACATACTGTTCTATTTACATTTTGTGGCATAGGCGTACCCGCCGTCGCCACTACATTTCCCAGAGTCCATTGGGGCAACTTGCTGGTGTGACGAGCGGTGTGCGACCTACTTTTCCTCAATTTAAACGGCTTCCTTAAGCTAACGGGCTGACGAGCCTTGAGTCTGCACCTGCGCGCCAGGAGAGGTACTTGACCTGCTTTTAATTACATTTGGCAGTCCACGCGGCACCCCTTTACATTGACCTGCTCCCTGCTGACGAGAGGCAACTACCTCGAAACACGTGTCCAGGGATGGCTAACGCATACACATACTGTTCTACTTACATTTTGTGGCATAGGCGTACCCGCCGTCACCACTACATTTCCCAGAGTCCATTGGGGCAACTTGCTGGTGTGACGAGCGGTGTGCGACCTACTTTTCCTCAATTTAAACGGCTTCCTTAAGCTAACGGGCTGACGAGCCTTGAGTCTGCACCTGCGCGCCAGGAGAGGTACTTGACCTGCTTTTAATTACATTTGGCAGTCCACGCGGCACCCCTTTACATTGACCTGCTCCCTGCTGACGAGAGGCAACTACCTCGAAAAACGTGTCCAGGGATGGCTAACGCATACACATACTGTTCTATTTACATTTTGTGGCATAGGCGTACCCGCCGTCGCCACTACATTTCCCAGAGTCCATTGGGGCAACTTGCTGGTGTGACGAGCGGTGTGCGACCTACTTTTCCTCAATTTAAACGGCTTCCTTAAGCTAACGGGCTGACGAGCCTTGAGTCTGCACCTGCGCGCCAGGAGAGGTACTTGACCTGCTTTTAATTACATTTGGCAGTCCACGCGGCACCCCTTTACATTGACCTGCTCCCTGCTGACGAGAGGCAACTACCTCGAAACACGTGTCCAGGGATGGCTAACGCATACACATACTGTTCTATTTACATTTTGTGGCATAGGCGTACCCGCCGTCGCCACTACATTTCCCAGAGTCCATTGGGGCAACTTGCTGGTGTGACGAGCGGTGTGCGACCTACTTTTCCTCAATTTAAACGGCTTCCTTAAGCTAACAGGCTGACGAGCCTTGAGTCTGCACCTGCGCGCCAGGAGAGGTACTTGACCTGCTTTTAATTACATTTGGCAGTCCACGCGGCACCCCTTTACATTGACCTGCTCCCTGCTGACGAGAGGCAACTACCTCGAAACACGTGTCCAGGGATGGCTAACGCATACACATACTGTTCTATTTACATTTTGTGGCATAGGCGTACCCGCCGTCGCCACTACATTTCCCAGAGTCCATTGGGGCAACTTGCTGGTGTGACGAGCGGTGTGCGACCTACTTTTCCTCAATTTAAACGGCTTCCTTAAGCTAACGGGCTGACGAGCCTTGAGTCTGCACCTGCGCGCCAGGAGAGGTACTTGACCTGCTTTTAATTACATTTGGCAGTCCACGCGGCACCCCTTTACATTGACCTGCTCCCTGCTGACGAGAGGCAACTACCTCGAAACACGTGTCCAGGGATGGCTAACGCATACACATACTGTTCTATTTACATTTTGTGGCATAGGCGTACCCGCCGTCGCCACTACATTTCCTAGAGTCCATTGGGGCAACTTGCTGGTGTGACGAGCGGTGTGCGACCTACTTTTCCTCAATTTAAACGGCTTCCTTAAGCTAACGGGCTGACGAGCCTTGAGTCTGCACCTGCGCGCCAGGAGAGGTACTTGACCTGCTTTTAATTACATTTGGCAGTCCACGCGGCACCCCTTTACATTGACCTGCTTCCTGCTGACGAGAGGCAACTACGTCGAAACACGTGTCCAGGGATGGCTAACGCATACACATACTGTTCTATTTACATTTTGTGGCATAGGCGTACCCGCCGTCGCCACTACATTTCCCAGAGTCCTTTGGGGCAACTTGCTGGTGTGACGAGCGGTGTGCGACCTACTTTTCCTCATTTTAAACGGCTTCCTTAAGCTAACGGGCTGACGAGCCTTGAGTCTGCACCTGCGCGCCAGGAGAGGTACTTGACCTGCTTTTAATTACATTTGGCAGTCCACGCGGCACCCCTTTACATTGACCTGCTCCCTGCTGACGAGAGGCAACTACCTCGAAACACGTGTCCAGGGATGGCTAACGCATACACATACTGTTCTATTTACATTTTGTGGCATAGGCGTACCCGCCGTCGCCACTACATTTCCCAGAGTCCATTGGGGCAACTTGCTGGTGTGACGAGCTGTGTGCGACCTACTTTTCCTCAATTTAAACGGCTTCCTTAAGCTAACGGGCTGTCGAGCCTTGAGTCTGCACCTGCGCGCCAGGAGAGGTACTTGACCTGCTTTTAATTACATTTGGCAGTCCACGCGGCACCCCTTTACATTGACCTGCTCCCTGCTGACGAGAGGCAACTACCTCGAAACACGTGTCCAGGGATGGCTAACGCATACACATACTGTTCTATTTACATTTTGTGGCATAGGCGTACCCGCCGTCGCCACTACATTTCCCAGAGTCCATTGGGGCAACTTGCTGGTGTGACGAGCGGTGTGCGACCTACTTTTCCTCAATTTAAACGGCTTCCTTAAGCTAACGGGCTGACGAGCCTTGAGTCTGCACCTGCGCGCCAGGAGAGGTACTTGACCTGCTTTTAATTACATTTGGCAGTCCACGCGGCACCCCTTTACATTGACCTGCTCCCTGCTGACGAGAGGCAACTACCTCGAAACACGTGTCCAGGGATGGCTAACGCATACACATACTGTTCTATTTACATTTTGTGGCATAGGCGTACCCGCCGTCGCCACTACATTTCCCAGAGTCCATTGGGGCAACTTGCTGGTGTGACGAGCGGTGTGCGACCTACTTTTCCTCAATTTAAACGGCTTCCTTAAGCTAACGGGCTGACGAGCCTTGAGTCTGCACCTGCGCGCCAGGAGAGGTACTTGACCTGCTTTTAATTACATTTGGCAGTCCACGCGGCACCCCTTTACATTGACCTGCTCCCTGCTGACGAGAGGCAACTACCTCGAAACACGTGTCCAGGGATGGCTAACGCATACACATACTGTTCTATTTACATTTTGTGGCATAGGCGTACCCGCCGTCGCCACTACATTTCCCAGAGTCCATTGGGGCAACTTGCTGGTGTGACGAGCGGTGTGCGACCTACTTTTCCTCAGCTTTTAATTCCATGTCAGCATGGGTCAGCAGAGACAGGCAATGTGGCAAATGGCGGAGGAAGAGATTCTCCTGCGTTCTCCCATCAAGGGGCGGCTCCTCCGTTATGGCGGAGGAGCGTCGCCCCACTAGGAGGCAGCAGATGTAAACATATGAAAAATAAAAAAATAATAACCAATTTTATTATCATTTTAATTTTCTTCTTACCTCCTGCAGGCTGCCAGCAAGCAGCGTCATAGGGCGCGGCGGGGCCATGCAATGCATGACAACAGTGGGGAGGAGGGGTGATGGGCATTACTAAGTGTGCATGATGGTTTGGCCAGCCGTCTCCAGCCGGCCAAACCGTCATGCACACTTAGGTCTTCTCCACCCGGCTGTGTTGTACAGCAGAGTAGAGAAAAGCCACAGGCTCCTGAGAACTGCCTGAGCGGCAAACCAGGCCACTCAGACCAATCCCAGCGTTGCTCCCATGCTGGGAATAGCATTCCCAGCATAAGAGCAGAGCTGGGATTGGCATCGGGGAGACTGCGCAGCGTGCGGCAGTCGAGGATTGGGAGAGGAGCAAGACGGAGCCGACACGGCGTCAGGTAAGTAAAGTTTTATATTTGTATTTATCTTTTTGTCTGTGCTTATTTTTGTATCCCCTTCTTCCCCCGCCCCCTCTCCCCCCGCCCTGCCACTTTGGATCCCGAGCAGCTGCCACTGCTCCCATCTCTATAAAATTCTGTGGAGACCTGAGGGAGGAAATAGAAGGTGGTGACGCTGCCAGCTTTCAATCCACTGTTTCTCTCAGGTCTCTGGAAACTTGAGTGCGAGACAGAGGAACAGAGGGAACCAAACACTTCCCCTTATTATGTAGCAGTAGCTGGAAACAAGTTTTAATTTCCACTGTTAATACATCATAGCAGCAAAAAACTGGATTCAGAATCCAGTATTCACAATAATGGCTCTTTATGAGTTCCATGCACAACATAAACTAAGCCATAGTTTAACAATTCTCCTACCTCATACATTAGCGTACAAGAGATACTGAAATCTGCCAAGAATAACTACCATTATGCGAGTGAGAGCATCAAGCAGTAGTCTGCACTGGCATGAAAAAAAAGCTTACAATATATTAAAAATTACCACCATCAAATCTGTTCTGACTTGCCCCCGTCATAAATCTTTAGCATATGTTCAGATTTGTAACATCACTCATTAATCCTAACTGCATGTTTAGATTTGCACAGTTATTCTGTAATCCTCAGTGTATATTTATTTATTAAACTTATAAAGTGTTCTTATACCCTAGAGTGTCTTGGCCCTAGCCCCTTAAGCTGCACAAACTGAGGCACCCCTAACTGCGAAAAAGCCAAGTCTTAAGTTCCTTCCTGAAGTTTAATAAGGTGGGAATGCTGCTAATATAGAGAGGCAGGCTATTCCATAGCTTACTGTGCTGGTGAAAAAGCTCCTGCCACCCCAGGTAGATTTCCAGACTCTAGACACTGTAATGGTGTAGGTACCCCTGGAGCGGAGATCTCTATTGGGAATATACCATTGACATGTCTGTCTGATTGATTCAGGTCCAGAGTCATGCAATGCCTTCTGTGCTATGCAGAGGGCCTTGAATTTGATACGGTTCCTTAGTGGGAGCCAGTGGAGCTTTTAAATTCATGGGGAGATGAAGTGGAATTTGGGGAGCCCTGATACCATCCTAGCTGCAGCGTTTTGTACTAGCTGCAATTTGTTAGTATGTTTTTCCTTCAGGTTCATAAAGAGCCTGTTGCAGTAGTCTAGCTTGGTTGGCACTAAGGTGGTAATGACTAGTTTTTGGAATTGATTGGGATAAAAGGCAGGATTTTCTTTCTCATCCTAAGGGTGTAGAAGGATGCGGAAACAACCGCTACGACCTGCGCGCCATACTTCAGCCTGTTGTCGATACTTATGCCTGGGTCTTTAGCCTTAGGCATTGGGATGCGAGGGAGGCCTAGATCATCAGGCCACCAGGAGGAGGACCAAGACGGTGAAAGCTTGCGGAAAATCACGACTTCCGTTTTCTACTTATATAGCTCACCTGGGTTCTTTTCATTAAAGAAAATGTAACATAACCAGGATTACATAGAGGTAGTGAGAGGATTTGTCAATGTAATAACATTTTGTAACAAAATGCTTGTTTGCTGTGGAGTCCAGATATGCCTTAAAGACATAGGGCCAGATGTAGAAAGCTTTTTTGCGCTTGCAAACTGCCCAATTTGCAGAATCAGGCCATTTTCTACAACAAAAAAGCTTTCTACAATGTACAAAAGGCAAATTGCGATTTGGTAACCGAATCAGAATTTATGTTTGCTAACAAATACGGATTCGGTATTTGAAAGGGACGTTCCTTACAAATACCAAATCAAAATGATATGTATCAAAGTTTTGCAACCAAATTCCAGTAGGAAAACAGTGATAGTTTACCACAAATTTAAAACTGGTGAGAACCCATTCGCAAAGGAAAAGGTGTCTCTTGGGGACCCCTTCCCCTTTTGAGAATGTAAAGAAAAATGTTTTTTAAGAGCACATAGAGGACAAAAAAGACCCCAAAGGGGAGGAAGGCCCAAAGACCTGAAACTGGTCAACCCTCTTGGCTTCGGGGTGCCGCCAGGAGCCTGCCTCGGAATCACTACAATCTGGACAATGAGTCCTAAGGATGAAAGCTTGCCGAAAATCACGACCTCCGTTTTCCACTTCTATAGCTCACCTGGGTACTTTCCATTAAAGAAAATGTAACATAACCAGTATTGCATAGAGGTAGGGAGAGGATTTGTCAATGTAGCAACATTTTGTAACAAAATGCTTGTTTGTTGTGGATTCCGGATATGCCTTAAATACATACTGCCAGATGTACAAAGCTTTTTTGCGGTCGCAAACGGCCCAGTTCACAGAATCGAGCCATTTGCTACACCAAAAAAGCTTTCTACAATGTACAAAAGGCAAATTGCGATTTGGTAACCGAATCGCATTTGTGTTTCCTACCAAATACCGATTTGGTATCTAAAAGAGGCGTTCTGTCCAAATACCAAATCAGAGTCATTTGTATCAAAGTTTTGCAACCGAATTCCAGTAGCAAAACAGTGATAGTTTACCAGCAGCTTAAAACTGGTGGGAACCCATTCGCAGAGGAAAAGGTGTCTCTTGGGGACCCCTTCCCCTTTTGCTAAAAAAATATTTTTTAATAGCATGCAGTGGTCCCACGGACCACTGCCTACTCTTAAAAAATGAAATATCAAAGTTTCATTTTATCTTTTGAAACGCATCCCGTTTCCTTTTAGGATAACGAGCTGCATTTAAAAACAAATATTGCTTTATTTAAAAGCAATCAAAGACACGGTGGTCTGCTGACCTCAGCAGGCCACCATCCCTGTGATGGCTGCGATTCCTTATGGGTCACAAATTGCGACCTACCTCATTAATATGCATGAGGTAGATCTATTTGCAACCCAGTAGGAATACTGATTTCCTAATTGGGTTTAGGAGAGAATCGCAATTAGGAAATCGGTATTTCTAATGTTTGTACATCTGACCCTTAGAGCCTGATTTAAAGTGCTTTATATCCTCTAGCACTTCTATTAATTTAGATGGGAAATCAGCTACATTTTTGGTGGAGTAACCTGTCCCCAAACTCTACATCAGGCCCGTGAAAGGAGTGAGGGTTGAATCTTCTAAGTTTAGGCAGTAATATGGTCCAGACTGCAGAGAAGGACTTTTTCCGTGCTGCAGAGGTTTAGAATTGGGGGGGTTTGAAGAAGAGTGTTGTGACTAATCAGATCTTTTTAACCACCAGAGATGGTGAGTAGAGCCACTAAGAGAGCCACGGTATTTTCCTGTATAGCACTAAGTACGACCCGGCAAATTTTAAATTTGATTCTGCTGATAAAGTCAAATTTCCTTGAAGACTGCAGCAAACTAGCAGCTGAGCTTAATACAGCTCTGGATGGAGGAACTGGTGTTGGATGGGCTCCTGCTTGGATGGCATTTCCAAAGTTTAGACTTCAGAAAACTACATAATAGATAGCTGTTCTAACTGGGAGAGAAGAGGTGACAAATTTTGCTCAGGTTGTGATTAAGGTTGACAGATTTTGCCACCCTGTTGAAATCAGGGATTGTTATGAGAGTGATGTCAAAAGTGAAGCCTAAGAGTTGTGGCAGATGAGGAGGAGTGGCAAGCCGTTGTGGAAATGGTAGCCTGATTCAGAGCTACTGCATAATCCTCCAGCATCTAAAAAATTCCTGCCGCATTGAGGTCATCTGAAACCCGCACTTGCAACTCCTGAAGTTCCGTACTAAAAGTACCCCCTTGGATGTAGAAGCTGTGCGCCGAAAGGGGCTCTGATGGCTCTGTGAGCGGAACTGTGCCGGATCAACCCGGTGATACAAAATGGAGGCAGCCAGCAGCCAGAGGAGAAGTAGAGCCTGAGGAGGCTGGCGGAGGCCCTGAGGTGGTCCACCGGAGTGCTCTGCGCAGAGGTGCAGGCCCCTATTTGCCGATAGAGGGCAAAAAAGACCCCAACGGGGAGGAAGACCTGGGGACCTGAAACTGCCCAACCCTTTGGCCTCGGGGCACCGCTAGGAGCAAGCGGCAGCCAAGAATTATGGCACTGACTCACTACAATCTGGACAATGATCCCTAAGGGAGCTGCGCAGATCGGTGAGTGCATGAAGAAGGGTGACATACCCTGAAATCGGTCCCAGGATGCTTGTTTCTGGTCCAGGGAGGACCTGGCCTGGCAGTTCAGTCTGGACTGTTCCTATGGGGCACAGGGTAAACACTGATTTGCATATGGCTGGGTCCAAACTGGAGTGACGTAGTGGGCAAAAGAACAATGGATTTAACCCAGATCTTTAGACTGGGGGAGAATGTTTGCATTGTTAGCATTCCGTCCATCATTTGTTTGCTGTAACAATTTTCACCTTAAGTGGGATGGGTATCCCCAGACGTGGGTCCCTTGCTCACTGTGCCACTGGATTCAAGCTAGCCTGGCTGAAGAAGGGTGACATACCCTGAAATCGGTCCCAGGATGCTTGTTTCTGGTCCAGGGAGGACCTGGCCTGGCAGTTCAGTCTGGACTGTTCCTATGGGGCACAGGGTATACACTGATTGGCATATGGCTGGGTCCAAACTGGAGTGACGTAGTGGGCAAAAGAACAATGGATTTAACCCAGATCTTTAGACTGGGGGAGAATGTTTGCATTGTTAGCATTCCGTCCATCATTTGTTTGCTGTAACAATTTTCACCTTAAGTGGGATGGGTATCCCCAGACGTGGGTCCCTTGCTCACTGTGCCACTGGATTCAAGCTAGCCTGGCTGAAGAAGGGTGACATACCCTGAAACTGGTCCCAGGATGCTTGTTTCTGGTCCAGGGAGGACCTGGCCTGTCAGTTCGGTCTGGACTGTTCCCATGGGGCACAGGGTCAAGACTGATTTGCACACGGCTGGGTCCAAACTGGGGTGGCATAGTGGGCAAAGGAACAATGGATTTAACCCAGATCTTTTGACTGGGGGAGAATGTTTGCATTGTCAGCATTCCGTCCATCATTTGTTTGCTGTAACAATGAAGGTGGAGGTTGGTGTTGGGGGATCTATTGCTTGCGGAGACGGGGCAGACCTGTTGGACACGCCACAAGACTGCCGAGACACCCGCTGCCCCCCTTCAGAAGACTCCGAGGGGACTGTCTTAAAGCTGCCAGGGGCTTTGGTGACCCTTTATCTGAGGAAGCTTATAATAGCAGGGCCCAAGTGGGGCAGAGAATTCCTAGGACCCAGAGGACGCCTGGCCGGGAGGGAAGACAGACTTGGAATGCTACAGGAGACTATGCCCTGGGGTGCATGCCGAGGCCCTGAGGTGGATGTGGACGCTGATCACCTAGACCCCTTGGGTGGCTGGACCTGGGGCCACTGACTTCTGCCCCGGCAGTGAGACCATCATGAGGAGAGCCTACTGGCTGTGTGCTGTGGAGAGGCTCCTTGGGGAATGGCCTGGTGGGTCCTTTGCAGGAGCTGCGGTAGTGTGGTCCACCCCACCAAGAGATGTGGTGGTGGGACCCAGCGGGTGGTGATGGAGCTTGGGGAGAAGTAGAACCACGAAAGGACCAGACCTGCAGCAGGATGCGAATGCTGTATTGTTTCACAGTGGCGATGTGCCGCAGCAGGGATCCCCAGTCACTCCAGGTCTACAACATGTGAATGATAAGCTAGACACAATCTTGGTGGTAGTCAACGCCTCTAGGAAAGTGCTTGAGTCCAAAATTGATAAAGTGGCCATTGAATTGGGCATACTCCACAATGATCACCGCAAGTTGCAGATAAATGTATACCTCATGAGGACGCAGTAGAGGAGATGTGGCCGGCAGTGGTGAAGCTGCAATCGCAGGTGAAGGACCTCATAAGCAGAGTTTAGCTGCTGTATAAACGTGCGGGGGATGCAGAAGGGTGCGTCTACCGCAATAACATCAGGGCGACAGGTCTCTCAGAGAATGTGGAGGGAAAGAACATGGCCAGCTTCCTTGTGACCTGACTGTCGACGGAAGTCACTCAATGGGGACTGTTCCCCTTTTTCTCACTGGAGCAGGCTCACAGGGCTCTGCTTCGCCACCCTGGGCCGAGCCCAGACCTGTGGTGGTCCACGTCCTACATTATAAAGATAGGGACATGATCCTCAAGAAGGCACGGATTAATGGTGACCTACAGGTGAAAATAGAACAGTACAGTTTTTTCCTGATTACACCCTACGAGTACAGTGTAAGAGATCGTCCTTCCTCAAAGTGAAGAAAGAACTGAGAGAAGCCTCTATGATCTTATTCCCATTGCAGCTGAAGGTCATTATAGATGGAGAGACCCATTTCTTTTCTGAACACTCTGAAACTCGGGACTGGTTGGAACAAGGAGACACACCCAAGACCCATACCCCTGAAAAAAATACTACAGCACCGGAGGGTCAGGACCAAGCCATTCCACCCCCAAGGGAACAGGTGACTTAGTCCCTGGCGGATGCGGTGGCCCTGGCTTCCGCCATATGTGCCTTTCCACCACACTAACATGGATTCGTGCCAGAAGACATGCACCCAGATAGGTCCTCAACTGACTCATCTGACAAAAAGTATCAGAATGGACTAAATTTGACTCCCCTGACTTGCGGACAACTTGTGAAATGATTGTGGGCTATTGACCTTGGACCAAGGGTAGATGGGTGCATGACCCAGGGTGATGCTGCCCAGCAGTGGCCCCTACACATATGTGTTCCGACCACCCTCGGTTCTCCCCTGGGTGGCTTTATGACTTCTGGAACTTGAAAGACTGATGCCTAGGCAGTCTGGGCACTGATGACCATTGGTGGACAATCCCCACCCCTCACTGACTCCCATGCAAAGATGTCTGGGAGACTGAACTACAAACTTTTGGTAAAGTCGTCCAAGTTTGAGCAGTTGGCGCTGACATACTGCCCTGGGTCAAGGGAGTTGGGGATTGTTTTTGCTCATCTGTTTGTTCTGTCATGTTGCATGCATGACTGACACTCAGAGCACTCATACGGCCTCCCCATTGACTATGACACCTCACCCACTTGATGTAAACGCACTAGGGTGATACACCACATTGACCTGGAACGTGTGAGAAATAGGGTACACAGGCAAGCGATACAAGATACAGGTTTACATGTGATGTAGGAGGGAAGGCATTACACTTCTGCAAGAGACACACATGATGGACGCTGAGATTCCAAAACTAAAGAGGTGCAAGAGAGGACAGATGTTTGCAACGGAATAATCGGCATTCGCCAGGAGAGTGTTTGTCTGGGTCAGGCCCAGTACCCCATTTGAGGCCCTCAAGTCCCGCATAGATACAGAGGGGAGGCAGATAACATACACAGAAGACATTGACTTGGCCAACACCAATTCCTCGAAACTATCACCAAGACTCTGGCCAGGGAGGACGTTCTGCCTACATTGTTGGATGGTGACTATAAGTGTGTAGCTGACACACACATGTACAGGCCAGCCCCACCCTCCCAGAATCACCCTCGGTTACAATGGCCCAATACTTTCACCAATGGATGAAGTACTGGGAGCTCCATGACCTGTGGCATGCTCAAAATCCTGGGTAGTGGAATAATCCTTCTTTTTGCTAATGCATGACCTACATGTGTGGCTGGATGCCCTTTTGGGCACACACACTGGGCACAGTTACCAAGTCCAATGAATACCTATCCCAAACTATTTCCAACCACAGTCCATTTCTCCTTCGACTACATTGGGGCAGCTGCTGGGTGCCGATCCCGACATAGTCTTTACCCCGTCAACTCTTACATGATTCGGCGCCTCAGGATATGATTGCAGAAGCTCTTGGTGAATATTTCCAACACAATCAACAATCCACAAGTCATCTTCATATAGACTGGGAGGCGTTTAATGTGGTCATAAGGGGACATTGCATGCACCAGTCAGTAGGGGTGTGCCAATTCCTAAAATGCGAGCTCCTGGACTTAGAGGGACATTGAGGTAATTTGAACGGTCTACTCCATGGGGCGCAATATCTAGGCAAACACTGGAGGAGACGAAGGAACAGTACCTCCCACTGTATAACAGACAGCAACAACATCAGGGGTACTTGCAGGTTCCCCACACTGAGGGAGGCAAGACGGGTTGGAAGCTGCCATGGCTGGTGAAGACGCACAAACAAGGTGCCCTTGCTAAAGGGAGGGAGCAATGTAGCACATGCAGATGGATATCTACAAGGTGTTCACACAGCACTACGCACAGCTGTATTGACCCTGGGAGCACATCACCGCTGGGTCCGTTGCAGCTTTCCCTGATAAGGCGAGACTGCCCCAACTGCCAAAAGAAGCTAAAGATGCATTGGGGGGACCCGTTACAGAGTCATATATCCGGAAGGCGCTGTCCGTGATGGCCAATGGAAAAACCCCACCAAACACTATAAAAGTGACGAAACAGGAGCTGATCGTTACACTGAAGTCTAAAAAAGCAAGCTTTCCACACAGATAACTAAAATGTCCCTTAAGTAAATTAATATATGTAGTTACGGTGCCTATAAGCAGGACGGAGGCAAGTATGAATACGTTGCCTGATGGACTCTGTGTGCTAAACTGCTTTAGTTCACTTAACGTTTGTAAACAGCTTTTAGGAATGCCTGTTTCCAAGCTTTGGCACACTAAAAACAGACCTATTGGCTTTGCCACTGCTTGTTGCTATTCAAGTCAGGCGCTTCTAAGAAACCACAAGACCACATGAAGGGCTTCACGGGACTCCACTCGACAGCGTGAGTTTTTTAAAGTAGATTTCCCGTGTAGATGGCTGTGGGCACTTGTGGCAAGAGTGTAAAATTCTATGGATGCTTATAAATAAATAAATAAATAAATCACTGTTCGCTTCCCTTTAAGACTTTGGCATTTGGTTCTTATCGACTTTGGCATTAGGTTATTTTCGATAACCATAAGCAGTTTTCAGATTTGATGTGCTTTGAGTGAAAATCCGGTTCAGTTTCCTCCCTGGTGGCTTGCTTTTAATGATGCGGGCATCTGCCCAGGGGGAAGTGACCCTCGTTTCACGCTAACTTCTGAGTGCCAAGGGGTCATGCGGCGATGACACTAGCCTAACCTACCCTTTAAAGAAGGAGTGAGTTGCGTGTAATTGGAAAAGCCCACCTGGTCAGCAGTTTCTGAAGCACCTCAGCCCCTGCACTGTGCGACCCTAGAGTTTCTGAATTTGACCTCGTCTGACCTCTGCGGTGATTATGAAGTGAACTCCCTGTGGGGCCGATTTTTCAGCAGAGTCACCAGCGGCCGTGCAGTGCTAGACAAAGTCAAAATAGCGAATTTACAGATGTTCCTTCTTCTCCACGATCAAGTCAATGCCTCTCTTTATTGGAGGCGCTCCTGTGCCCCCCACTTCTGTTTCCTCGCAGGTCTCTCTCGCCCCCTAATCACCGTGACTCCCAGTAAACCCAGGCAAAGGGTGGGAACTTTTCTTCATTTTCATGGGGTCCGCAGCCCCCAACAGAAGGTCATAACCTCCGAAGTGTGTTTTCCATTTAGGCCTGAAACTGCACAGGCTCAGCCCAGGCCGAACAGGTGAATGAAGGTCAAGGGTCACGTTAGGAGTCTCTTGAGAGTGTTCACTGCAAGAGATTTAACCCCTACCAAGCATGCTGGACCCAGTGCTGAATATAGTTTGCATTTAGAACTGAAATTCACCACCAGTTTCTGGAAAGAATGTTAATTTAATGTGCATTTCAGAAGAGATGTCAGATCAGGGAAGCTAGAACAAAGAAAATATATGCTAATTTATGTCAAAATTAGAAGTCCTGCACGAAAAAGGGAATTATCGAATCCGTAGAAAACTGTTTCATATCAGCGGCATATATTGTGCCAGGTGTTCTGTTATGATTGACGTTGACGATGTATACTTTGTATCCAATTGAAAACCTATTAAAATACCGTTGGAGAAACTGGTCTCTGCTGCTTGCCACTGCCGGGATTGCCTGGATTTCTACCTCAGCCTTTTGAATTTCCACCGCGCCTCGCGGCCCCCGCTGCGCGGGAGCCGCTCGAGGGACCGGGACTTTGTTGCTCACTACCTGGAACATCGTTGGTGCCCTGACTCCACGCTGTTGGCCCCGCTGCGCTGTGTTTGACTCTGGTGAGGGGACGTTGCTGGATGCTCGTTTTGCGGTGAGCACCCGGCGTAATCGGGACTGCGAGGACCAGGGTGCTGTGCGTGAAGCTGAACAGCCGCACCTGGTCCTCTTCCCGACTCCTCCCCCAACACCGTTTTCTTTCCCTTTATAAACATTTCCTTGCCCTCACACGCTAGCGGGACGCGCGCGGGTCTTAGCACGGGGCTAAGACCGGGCAAAGAGCGGGTCGTTTGAGGCCGTTCGAGACTGGAGACACTGGGCTGGGCCACCCCCCCTGCAATTCGACCTTATCATCGAGAGAGATAATTATATTTGAAATTGCAGAAAGAATGCCCAGGGTCAAGAGTACCGCTACTAATACCACCCTGGCTGGAACTCTGGACAATTTTATTGTAAGAGCAGCCAACCTTTTAGAACGTGAAATTGACTTAACTGAGCGTCGTCTCTCGTTGGACCCGCTTACTGCTAAACGTTCTTCTCTAGGGACCATTGCCTCAGTTGTTTCACCTGCGCCTAATAACACAAATACTATCACAAATAATGGTACGATTAGCGAGGGGGGCAGTATTGATTTAACTATGGACTCAAGTTTGGAAAGGAAAAGGGCTAACACTGTCAGAAATACCAACAGATCTGACATCATCTCGTCCGATGCTGCGACTATCCAATCTGATGGTGTTTCTACCCGAGCTCAATTACATGCCACTTCCGATGTCATTTCCCCCTTTCCTGCCTTAACCCCAGGGGCTAAACCAAAACAAAAGGCTGCCCCGCGTGGCAAAAAGGGGAATAAATCAACATCGAACAAATCCAAAACTGATAAACTCCCATCCAATCATATTCTGGGGACTGATGAACAATCTTTGCTTGAAGCAACCACAAATAAATCTACGCAAATAGATGAGGGTTTCTTCCTAAAAATAAGGGAACTTTTTGAACTTTCAACCCGACCGTTTATAGATAGGCTTATCAAGATAGAAGAGCGTATTAAAAAATTAGAACAAACTGCTCTAACAAATCTTGAACTTAATCAACTAATGAAGAAAGATCTACATAGAGAGCATTGTAAACCTCTCGTACCAGTTAATATTGCAAGTAATTCCAAAGACAAAACCTCTCCTCTCTTGACTATCCCTCACTTGGCCCGGCCATTAGGTATATCACGGAGAAATGGCAAGGACACTGCTTGTATTGCAAACTCTACTAGCACTAGTACCAACAAAGACCAACCTATAGGAGAAATACCTCAGCAGAAATTCCCAGACGCTAATATAACAGTTACAAATGATACGGCACAGAATACAAACGCGAAAGTTAATAGTAGGGCCTTGCCCAACGAAAATGCATATAACCTACCTACTCTAGATCTTCCACCAGAATCCGCACCATATGTTATTGTATTGGCGGGTGTACCTTGTATTGGAGCAAACATCACTGAGTCTTATTATGAGCTAAAGAACAAAACAATGCACTGGCTCAACAACAACCGACCACTCCCTCCTGGTACCCACGCCAAGATCTTGTTTGTGCGGAGAGTTAGCTGGGTGGGCAGAAGAAAAAAAGATATACCAGGGGACTGTATTGTGATCAATTTCAGTAACACCCAGGCGGTAAAACACCTCCAACAGACACGACCCTCTCTACATTTCACCAGCATTACCCCATTACCACTTGTCTATTTTTATCCTTCCCAAGCTAATAATAACTGGTGGGTTCAGGTAGGGCGAGGTAAAACCAACAGTAATTCTGCAAGAGGTGGGGTGGCTACAACTGACCAGGGCTGGCTGGAGTCTTTTTCATGTGCAAATAGGTACAGTTGCCTAGACGCGGTTGATTGACTGCCCCCAAAAAATCCCCCCGCTTCAGAACTTGCAGGGAAGGTTGCAAATGAGGACGCGTCAATATTGTTTGATCTACAGCCAGCACAACTGATAGCCTGCCCTCTGGATAATCCTGAAACTACATTTATTAACTTCACGAGGGTAGAGACTCCAAACTATCCCCTAAGTCTAAACAGAGGTCCGCTTGACAATGTTGTTTCCTGCGAAACTATTATTCCTCCTCTCCTGCAAGAGGCTGACACATGTCCTGACCTCACCTTTTTGTCTTGGAACATTGCTGGTCTGTCCTCCAGACTAGGAGAAACGAATTGTATTACTTTCTTGAAAACATTTTCGTTTATCTGCCTCCAGGAATGTTGGACAGTTGATCCCATTCACATGACGGGTTACCGTACCTATCATACTCCTGCAATACACACCATTAGAGGGAGAAACAAAGGGGGTTTATGCACCTATGTCTCCAACTGTGTAAAAGACATAAAAATCTCCTTTGCACCAGTCTCTGCTTTTTACCAAATCTTGCACATAACGCTTGGGGGAAAGTTACATATAGATCTGATAAATTTTTATAATAATATACCGAAAGATTTGTGGGCCTCAACACTTAAGGAACTAATTGAATCCTTAAATAATATGGACGATAAGGATTCTTCTGATACTTGTGTCATTTGGATCGGCGACTTTAATCACACTTTATGTCCATTCAGTGATCAAAATATATGTGACCTGGGGGAGAGGGAGGGCGCTCCCTCTGCACATTTTTCTCATACTCCCTTGGGAAAATACCTAAACGATATACTCTTCTCTCTGGATCTGGGCTTTGCTAATGAACTCTGCTCCCCATTAGTCCCATTTAGCCCCACTTTTATAGGTAGAGGCTGTAAATCCGTCATTGACTTCCTGCTTATCTCCGAACGCTATTCCCACTACATTTGTTCGTTTGAATTATGCGAGGTAGTAATGAGTGATCATCTACCCCTTAGCTTGTCCCTCGCCGTTCCGAAGGGCAAAAGTAACACTGATTCCACGGTTCAGAATCTATACAACTATAGATTACGGCTTGCCAGGAGGAATGGTTACACCCTAAAATGGGACAAAGTAGAACCAGTGGCCTTCCTTGGCACTTTAATCCGTTCCAAGGAAGTGGATTTTAACATCTGTCTAACTGAGAGTGTCGATTCCTCAAAAGTAACCGATGCTTTCCTTAGTATCACTGAAGAAATTGGGAATTTACTCACAAAACCTCTGCATCTGGGGGCCAACAAAAACCAGAGGTGGTTTGATAGAGAGTGTAGCAGGACTCACGCCCACCTAATGACCCAACTAAAGCGAGATCCCAGAGTAATGGCGGAAGTAAGATCGGCCAGATCCGCCTATCAACAGGCTATTAAAAAAAGGAAGAAATAAATTAAACAGGATGCCTGGCTCACCCTTCGAGAAGCCTGCCTATCTAAAAATAATACTGCTTTTTGGAAAGCAGTGAATGCTCCTTTTTTTACTAATAATGAATCAGATTCTATCGAAATAGCCATCACTGAAGAGACCTGGGTGACTTATTTTCGGGAGCTCTATCAAGAAGACCCTCAGGTAGTTACAGAAGGGGGGAAAAATTTAAGATTACAGGATAGATTGCACTACCCAATTAACGTCGCCTTTTCCATTGAAGAAGTCTTGATAGCCATCGATAAGAGCCCAGCGGGAAAGGCTCCGGGCCCGGACGGAATACCCGTGGATATTTATAAGGCTAACAATAAGTTATGGGCTCCTCTTTTAACTAACGTTCTTAACAGCTTTACTAAAGTGGGCTTTCCGCGGACCTGGCAGGAATCCATCGTGGTGCCCATTTTCAAGAAAGGAGATCGTAACACACCGAAGTGCTATAGACCGATCTCCTTACTTGATTCACTCATGAAGATCGCTGGGAGAGTTATACTCAACAAACTGCAAACATGGGCCGACGAAAAAGGTATTCTCTCCCAGTTTCAATATGGTTTTAGGGAAGGCTTGGGAACCATTGAGCAAGGATTGAACCTAGCTCTGTTAGTAGCCAAATATGTTGAGGCAAAAAACGAGAACTTATTCCTCACATTTGTGGATTTAAGCTCGGCTTTTGACTGCATTAATCACAACAAACTTTGGCTAACTATGCAGGACATGGGAGTGGACCCAAACCTTCTAATTTTTATCAGAGAACTATATCGAGATGCGGGTGCTAGGGTGCGTTTTGGAGATAAGGGGGAGTGCACTTCTAAATTCCTTATAGGAAAGGGTGTGAGACAAGGCTGTATTTTAGCCCCTTTTTTGTTTAACTTATATATTAATTCAGTCGCATCTCACCTCCTGGAAGATAAGCAGGATTATCCAAAAATTGGCAACTCCCACATCCCCATTCTTTTATATGCAGACGATGCTGTAATTATGGCCCGGACCCAAATCGGTCTCCAAAGATCGATTAGTAAATTTTCAGAGTACATGGGCAATAGGGGTCTAAAGATCAATATCAGCAAAACTTTTAATATGTGCTGCACGAAAAAGAAGAACCTTCACTGCAATTCTTTTTTATCCGACACAAAACTTACAACTGTTAATACTTTTTCCTATCTGGGTATTAACTTTGACAAAAAGGGCACTTGGTCTGCAGCAAGGGAATCAAGAAAACTAGCCTTTTCACGAGCCATAGGGGCCGTCAAACATTTCTCCAATAAGGTAGGGGGCCGCCCTGTATCAGTGCTGTTAGACATTTAAAGAGCCAAATGTGTATCTACCGCACTGTACGGTGCAGGAATTTGGGGTATAGGAAACGCTTCGAGCATCCAGACCTGTCAAAATGTCTTCCTTCGTTTCCTATTGGCAGTGCCTGGGTCCACCTCCTCTTATGTCTGCCATCAAGAGTTGGGCGTACCTTATATCTCAGATCTCATCAACTTAGAGCCCATTTTGTTGTGGCATAAAGTATGGTCGGGAATTGAGACAGGTTTGAACAGGGACATAATCAGGGACTGTCTTGGCTTAGATGGGTCCCCAAAAATTTGTTGGTTCAAATATCTTAAATGTTTTTTTGCTGAGATGGGCCACTCGGAATTCTTTGACTCTCCAGACACCATGGCAGATCTGTCAAGAAAAAAACTCAAGAAAATCTGCCTGGACTTTTTGTCAGAGAAACGTTGGTTGCTGGAGAAACGCAAGAGCTCCGTCATGGCTAACCATCTACTTATTCAAAACCAAGGCTTACAGCCATATCTGAATCTTGTCCCTAGCTGCTATTCTCGAATGCTTTTAACCCGATTTAGTTTTGATGCCTTCTTTAGACTTGTGACTTTCCCTGTGATGAATTGCTGGTCAAAGGACCTTATTCCTTGTCCTTGCGACGAGGTTTCTGTTCAATCGTCTCTGCATTGTATCCTTTTTTGCAAATATTACTCAGAACCAAGGAAAAGGTTGCTCCGACCCGTTTTAAATAAACTAGGGTTGAGGCAATGTAGAGTGGCCTTGGTCAAACTGCAAATGTTGGATGATGAATTTCTCATATCTTCTGTTTTAACGTTTCTCAAAACCATCATAAGATTCAGGATCTCCATGAATTAGGATATTTTTTAATTGGTATAAATTTTGTATTGCTTCTTGTCAAAAATGTAATATTATATATGTATGCTTTTATGGTTTTGCTCTTAAAAATCGAATAAAGCTGTTTTGAATTTGAATTTGACTTTAAAAAACAATTTGAAATCCTTTGTGGAGGAAATCGGGGTGAATTTTAGTTCACTATCTTTGCCTAACCTGTACATAATTGCATTTCGGTCATTATGGCTACATCCAGGATTGAGCTCTAAGCATTCTGAGTAAGTTTAATCATCAGATACATACAACACGACTCTTGTATAATATGTTGCTCTTTTCAACCTACAACACCATGACTGCTTTTGAAAGAAGAAAAAAATTGAAGCTAGCTGTTGAGCCCTCAGTGATCACAGGCTAATTCTATAGAAGGTGTGACATTTTCAACAAGCACGGTGTTTTTAACTCATATCGAGTTGCATTCTGATGTAAACTAATATTAAAAGTTTTAGTGATGGCTGAAAATGCAAGCCAGATGCCTGCTGTTGCCAATGCCTGTTTCATTATGGTTGCAGGACAGCAAGTCATAGGATGCAAAATAATAAAGCCCTACAAATATCTCAAAATCCCCATGTGAAATATTTGATCGGCGAAGTTCTCTTTGCACTGTTCGCCCATGCTAAATTAATCTATTCATCCATTTTGTAAATAAGAGGTGATTAACAGAACAAATATAGCAAATATGGAGGCAGGAAAGCATGATAACTCTGGAAGGGAGGCATTACACATGAAATTCAGAGGGTGTGTACTTTGGCATTCCGCTCACTAGCCAAATGTAGCAGCTCAAATGTTATGTTAATGTTATGTTAATATGACTTCTAAAGCGCTCTGTTACCCAGAGGTGTCCTGGCGCTGTGCACTATCCTCCTGAAATGAACCTGTGGTTGTTTGCTGGAAAAGGTAATTACATAAATAGCCAAGTTTTTAATTATTTCCTAAAGAGGAGGAGCTCAGTTATGTCTTGCAGATTAGAACAATGAAATGATTTTTTTTTTTTAATAGACTGCTCATGAAGAGCAGCAGAAAAAAGATATCTTCTGTTTGGAGTCATCCCTCTCAAGGATGCAAAAATACTGACAGATACTTTGAAGGACTCGCAGTGGACACACATCGTTTCTCTGATTTGTTACACCCTTTGTGAATATCCTGACCTCACAAATATTGAAGAAAAATTGAGCATCTGAAATGATTGAAGGACTTCTTCGCCAGTCAGTCTGCTATAGGTTTGTAACCCAATGCCAAGGGCTATAGCCTTTGTTAAAGGCCCTAAACCTGGGTTATCGGCACTAATCGCAGGTAAGGGTCTATAATGAGAGAGAAAGTGTTTTAAACCAGAATAGCCTCAGGCAGAAGGCTATAAGGCTAAATTCTTCACATGGGCACCTCCAGATCCCAAAAGATCCTACCACCTGCAGATTCCACCAGGGTTCCATACTATGTCCTGTCATCTCCAAATTCTACATGGAGCCACCTGGTGATCAACTTGCAGTTAACAACATCAAGATTCTGGAATATTCAAATGATACACAACTAAACTTAAAAGTGTTCTCTGATTGCAGATATACAATGCCTCAAACACTGGCTGCACATCATCCAGGCCTAAATGTCCATTGCCTTCATGAAGATCAACTCAACCACAACACAAGACCACAAGACCAGTTATTTGCCAAGAACAACAAACAAGAAACAGCACACACCTGGTTTAATTACATGAACTTTGATGGCTTGGACCCCCAACTTTCACAGAATAGCAAGTCATCTTGGACACCAACCTCACCTTCAAGGAACACATTGCCCCCCAAAAAATGGTCTGGTAACAGCTGTCTCTTCTGATGAAAGTGAAGCCGTTGTTTTCAGAAAATGACTTCAGAACTGCTATTAAAGCCCTCGTATGTTTGCATTGGGATGGTGGTAAAGCCCTGTTCTGTGGCCTCCTAGATGCCACACTGGCACACGTAAAGGGCATGCTACCCACCACAGCACTGCATTGTTTTTTTGTTCCGGCTTGCATCATCTTCAAAACCAAAGGCATGATTTACAAAGCCCTCACAACTAACACCCTTTGTTATCTTACAGGCAAGCTCACCATCTCTGGTGGTTCTCGACACACCTACCGCCAGGACGACATTAGACTACAGACTAAGAAGTATAAAAAAGAAAAGAAAAAGACAGCAGGCCTTCCCATCTCTGCACCCAGGATCTGGAACAACATCCTTGTATCTATCAGGATCGTCCTAACGCTACTCACATTGAGGACAGAGTTGAAGATTCACCTCTTTAAGAATGCTACATCTACATCACGACACACACATTAACCATCTATAACCCAGATTCCCATCCCATCACTCATTGACTTTATTCTTGTCTTTGACCCTCGACAGTGCTCAGCCATATTTTGGCTTGGTTTCTGCTACAAAAATACCACAGTGGAGCACTGTACAGGGTCAAAGGTAAACATACAGTCAATATGTGAAATGAGAGAGAGCTGATTTCTGCGAGCTGAAGTGTAGTATTACTACATTGTGATGTAGTGTTGTTTAAAGAGGTGTGTCTTCAACTATTTCATAAGTTGAAGCAGCTCTGGACTGGAATGTTGTTCCACATCTAAAATGCATATATGGGAAACCCTTGCTGCCTTGTTTTTTAAACATTTTTTACACTTCATAGTCTACAGTCTAATAGTGTCCTGGCTGAAAGACAAGCGGGGTGTTGGTCCTGATGGCCAGAAAGGAAGCAGCAATTCAGAGATGGTGCGGACAATTTGCGGACAAAGCAAATCAAAGAAGGACAGCGTACTCGAGTCCAGACTGTGGTATATTCCCCGTATTTGGGGTTCTGTCTTCCACACTTTATCATATGGAGCATTCATTTCCCAGGAATCTCTTAAAGACAGAATATAATTAGCTCTGTATTATCACTACCTTCTGGACGGAATTACAACCGACAAGAACGTACTACACCAAGAAAGCCATAGCCCTGAAGAAGTGCCCATATCGCGACGAAACACGTGTTGGCTAAGGAACCTAAACAACTGAACAAAAGACAAAATAAAAGAAGATATATAAGGAAACAAAGATTGTCCACACTGAAATTACATATTTTGTATTAACTGTATCTGTGTGTGCTCGGGACTTTGTTGAAATCTTGGATTCAGAATTGACAGCAAGCTCACTTTTCAATCTCAGATGCTTTCGGCAGCTGGGACTTGTTTTGGTGTTCTACGCTCAATTAGATTTTTTTTAGATCATCTTATTTTATCTGCCAGAAGGACAGTTGTCCATGTACTAATAACTTCTAGGTTGGAGTTGAAGGACATACTCTACTTGTGCGTCCTCGATAAATGGGTTAAAAGCCTGCAAACAGGAGAAAATATGACTGTATACTTGATACTGGACATTCACAGATGGATATCGGTCACTAGACATCTATATGAATTACTCTTGATTTCTAAAAAGAAAAGAAATCACTTTAAGGCATTGTTTTTTGTTCAGTAGGCCTTCTATTAAAGTGGTCCTCAATATCTGGCAAATTAGTCAATATCTTCCAATCCATCCCCCTGAGGTCCTCGTCAGCGCTCCAAGTTAAAGTGCCACTCTTCCGGACCACCAGATGAGGGGGCCACTCTTTTTTTCAGTTCTGGATTGTAAGGAAAGGAAAGGTCTACCCGGTGCTTTGAAGAACATCTCAAGGTAGTTAAGACCTATCTGTTTGCTTTGTCATAAGATTGGTGTAGTAATTTGTGCTTGGTCAACTCTAGTGTTGGAACACTCTGTCAGAGTAGTTGGGCGCTCTATACATTTTTTCATTCTATCATTCATTCATTAGCCCACCCCATGAACAAGTTCCCACAGGGATGCACAGCGGCAATGTTAGAAAATAGTTTTTGCAAAAAAAATAGTTAGTTGAAGATGGAACAATATGAAAGCAACATGGAAACAAAAGGTAATAAATGCTTTAAAAAAAAGTCTAAATATAGATACGGTACCCAGTAGCCAGGAGAGGGCAGGAATAAAACTGGAAGGTGTCCAAGGTCCACGAGTCAATGACAGGCATGAAATGGATGGACAGGACAAGTCTCCATTTCTCCTTCCTTTCCTCTTCCTTGTCCATCCACTCTGCCTCCCTTCCATGTTTTCTCTGTCTCCTACCTTTCGCTCTTATTCCTTCCTTCCTTCCCTTCGTCTTTCCCTATCTGCATTCCACCTTTCATTGCCCTTTCTTTGTTTCTTTGTGCCTTTCTTTGCTTCTTACTTTCTTTCATCCATTTCTTCTCTCATGCAATTAAATTTCCCTGGCCGTTCCTGTACTGTAGATACGTTCTTCCTTTTTGTCTTCCTCATTCATTTGCTCTAGCCTTCTCACTTCCCTCTTCTGATATCCATTTTTTCTCCTTTCTTTTCTATCTATCACTCCCTTACTCCATCCTATTTACTCCACCTATCCATCTGTTATCCTTCCTCTTTTTTCCCTTATTTCTATTCTTACTTCCCATTCTTTCTTTTCTATCCCCTGTTCAATGCCTTCCTCCCTCCCCCCACTATTTTCTATCATTGTTATTTTAATCCCTTTTTCAACCTTCCTCGTTCACTCCCTCACCCTTCTTTGCTTTCTTGTGTCTCTTTTTCCCTTCTCTTCTCTTTCTCTCCACTCAACCTTCTCACATATCCTCTGCCACCCTCTCCGCCCTTATTTAATAGATTGCTTCTCTTCTCTCCTTCTGCTTATTTCGTTCCCCTTCGCTCACTTTCTATTTTCCGCCCTCATTTCTTCCACCCTTTGCTTCATTATCATTTCCTCACCCCTAATTTATTTCATTCCTTCTTCCTCCCTTCCTTCCTGTTTCCTCTCTTCCTCATTTCATCCTCTCCCACCGCCAAGCTTCGCCACTCCTCACTTCAATCCTTCAATACATCCTGTGTTTCATGCCTTTTGGTCCTTCCTAACCAATCTCTGCTCTACTTCCGTTGTCTCTTTCACTCACTTCTGCCACCTCCTTTATTTTCCTCCTTCCCCCCATATCTCCACCCGGCTCTTCTCTCCATTTCTTCCTAAAGCCCCATCATTCTATCCACGTTCCTTCCTTTCCTTCCCCTGCTGTACCCTCTTGGCTCCTTCATCTCTCACTCTCATTTCCGTCGTTCCTGCCTTTGTCTTATGTTCATTTCCTTGTCTTTATAACACCTTTTCTTGTCACAAGAGAGATTACACGCCGTTGTCTGTATTTATCACTTCTCCCTATGTCTGTAGGGTAATTAAACCGATTCCCTGGGAAGTTAAAATATCACCCCCCTCCCCCCAAAACCTTTCCTGAGCATATCTCAGTGACAGATTGAAGTGTCTCCCAATTTACATTTTTAATCTATGCATGTATAAATTTACATATTTGTATTGCAGTGAGTCACTTAAATTGACCAAACAGTATTACTCCCTGCATGTATAATGTTACCAGCATGTGGTACATGCACTAAGAAGGCTCATGCATCACATCACAGTTGACAAGTCAGAATAATTGAACAGTCTTCCAGAAGACTGCACCTGATGCTGCGGTGTGCACTGTCAGTGGCATGAGCTGCGTGCAAAACGTCAGGACAGGCTCCGCTTTGTGGAGGAGATGTTGAAAATGTCAGTTTCAGTTACCAATGGTTTCTCCTGGTTCGAGCTGGCGACAAGTCGATTTTTGAACATCTACTAAACTGATACAAATAAGATTCAGGGTGTTCCCAATTGAATTATGGAATATGATTTATTGGTGGTTATTGGGATCAGTTGGTACGTTTCTATGGTCTGAAGAATTTTCCTTCTATGTTTTACTTTTCGCTCTTTGGGCAAGAATCACACATGAGACTGTTCAGAACTGCAAAGCTTAAATAGACTGGATGGAGAACACTCCTTAGCTTAGTTCGAAAGTATTGTGCCCAACATAACTGTGCACCCGACCATCCACATCCACAACACCCAAAACACCCTGCTGTTTTCACCACTCACATCGGTGGAGGACAAGGCATCTGCTACCCACATGCGTGATGTGAGTGCACTCTACAGAACGGGCCAGAACGGGCCTTAAAAGCTTAAAAACTGATCAAGAAGATGTGTAAGCAGACTGGTTCAACACTCCGCACTCACTCAACTACCAAGGGGGGGCGGGAGGGGGGGGGGAAGAGAGAGAGAGAGAGAGAGAGAGAGAGAGAGAGAGAGAGAGAGAGAGAGAGAGAGAGAGAGAGTGTGTGTGTGTGTGTGTGTGTGTAAACACACGTGGCACCGCACAGGAACACAAATGTCTGCTCCCCTTTAGACTAGACCAGTGTACAGGAATGTTAGGGTCTAGGCTCTTCATGTGCATGCATATCTGCCAGTCACTGGAAGCAACATGTCCGCCTGGCTCTCACAACATTGGGCCCACACCCTTCTCAGCTTCACCCCACCAGCCTCACCTCGTGTGCCTGCTCCTGATCTAGACCTAATACTAAACAAGCATAGCCGCAGGGTGCAAGCCTGTCCCTATCTCACTTTCCTCTGCCATTTCTCCCTGTCCCTACCCTGGCTGCGCCCCCTTGAGCTTGGAGCAAGGAAACTGGAGCATAGCAGCCACGCCACGCAGCTCGCCACCCATAGCAGGTTTAACTGCCAGTGATTTGCAGGATGGAGGGGGCGGGAGCCTTGCTAGACTGAGCAGGTCAGAAGCAGGAGGTGTTTGCTTTGTGTGCCTCTATATGTATGTTCATCTGTAAGTAGTCTATCTAGTGTCTGTGAGTGACCACATGTACACGTGCCCCTCTCTCCCTCTGCCTATGTGTGTGTATGTGTCACTGCTTGTGTCTACCTGGTGCTGCCAGGTGGCCCCATATGATGCTTATCACCTGCATCAAATACAAGCATTTTAGCGAGAAGCACTTTGTATTCTGAGACTCATCGGTTTCGATTTTGTATCCATTTAAATTATAGGATCCTAGACTCTTAACCTACACAGTGTGTGTGTGAGACTGTCCTGCACCTGGTCAGAAAGGAAACGCCAGGATGTTGACGTGTGAGCATTATGGCTACTGAGACAAGTGCCCCTTGTGAAAGAGCCTTGCACAATATATGTGTTTTCTATACTTTCATGGACACACTACGCCTTGTTTATTTGTGGTCCGGCCCATGGTGCCCAATGTCCAAACCCCATTTGCCACAATTGGGTCAGGTAGAAATCATTTAGAAACGGATCGCTGGAATTTACGCCAAAGAATAGAACTGGTCTTTTCACATCATCTGAAGCTCTTAGGTTTGAGTCTCACCAGGACAGACTCTGATATCCATTCTTCTGAGGGTGGTAAAATAAGTACTATAAATTGGGTAACAGTATTGTATATCACTCAAATCACTTAGAAACTTAGAAGTGAGCAATAATGCCTTATGTAAAAATAAACTGTCATCTCCAAATGAGTACCCCTGCTTTAGTAAACAAAACATTATTTTGCTCTTCACACTCATGAACGGCACATGTTGGCTCGCGCCATGTGCTACTCTCTGTTTTAATGCGCCTGACCTAGATGCCACTAAAAGTGCCCTTATTTCATTATGGGAAAGTTTGCAGGCCCAAATGTTCTACCGGGACTTTAATCTTCAAGTGGCCCTATCTCATGCAGGCACATTAAGCTAACCTTGACTTTTTTTCTTAGAATATTTTTCTGATTCCGAGGGGAACTTAGTTTCCTCCTGCCCTTGCGATAATCATTCAGCGCAATCATTAATGCACTTTATGTTTTACTGTAATTTGCACAGCCTAGCACAAAAGCACTTTTGGAGAACCTTATTAAGGAGGCTGGGCCGTCGCTGCTGTAGACCAGCCCTCCTCCATGTACAATCTCTGTGCTCCCCCGAAATGATCATGACCGTCTGCGCTTTTTTGAAAGCAGTACTTAGGGCGAGACACACTATGCTGGGCTAGTCTGTTCGAATTGCTATTAATAGTGTGGTTTTTCATATAGATTGGGAAAAGATAGTGAATATTAATGGGGGATATTGGGAGTGCATGGCGGACCCTACTTTGAGGTTTTTGTCCTCTTTCTATCTCCCCTTTACGTGCATTAAATGCACTTCCTGCCAACAATATTACACCGCACATTGAAACCTGACTTTTAATTTATATCTCCTTGCTCATCCAAAGTATGGATAGCTGGCACCCTTCTCGATGTGTTTTTAAACTTTGTAATTTTTATACATTTATTTCTTTACCTGTTTTTACTGTAAAATTATTTACATTTCTTGAGTGCTTACAGCTATGTGTAACATTTTCTATGTACTTTAATGGTCTATTGCTTTTAGATCGAATACAGTTATATTGAATTGAATTGGCGTGGCCCTATAGCATGCAGGCACGTTAACCTAGCCTTGACTTTTTAACAAGCATGGCTTTCCATTTTGGGACTTCTTGAGCATTTTATTGCAGTTGCAATTATATAGCGCTTTCTACACCTAATGTGGAGCGGAGGTGTTTGTGATCATGAGTTCAGACATGCAAACATGCAAAACTCTGTTGACTAAAAAGCCAGGACGGACCTAAAGTGTGTCACACGTAACATATGAACCAACCTGACAAGTCTGAAATGTGGGTAGAAATCCCTCAATTAAAAAAAAGTATATCGGTGAGGGTGTGTGTAATACAAAGTATATACTGTCAGAGGACTATGTATATTTTTTACTCTACATTAACGTGCCAATAAAATGTATTTTAAAGCCACGAGTCGGTGGCATTTACAGTTGCTAATCCTGAGAACAGAGGGACCTGTTCAGACCATGGCCAGGCCGTGGAAAAACGAAACCTCGCCTCGCTACCAACTCCACATTGGCCTTTTGGGAAACAAACCTGACATAATTTGAGAACATTTACCCCTCAATGAACCTCCCCGGGGAAATCACTCACATTGGGTTTTGTTATTGAACACATATAATAGGAGATGAATGGATCTGGCGTTCACTGCGGCTTGCGCTTGGATGCCCAACCAAGCACCACCGTGGTGGCCGGGAACCAAACGGAACAGCGCGCAGCCAGAGGGTGAAATAGAACGGTAACAAAGACCCGCTGTATTTCTCAAATAATGTTCTCCCCGGCTTCCCGCCCGCTCATATTTTCATTGCAATTATCTTTATCTCTGTGCCCAGGCTGTAAAAGAGAAAATCAAAAAGGCCATCTTCCTGGTGCCATTTGGGAAAGCCATCATCAGCTTTGATGTGAGTCTTTGATAATAACCCATAAGGCTGTGGGGGTCGCGCGGCTCCAACCTCTGGCGCGCGCTCGACGCGGCTTAAACAATCAACAGCCGAATGCAAATGCAGTCCCAAATCTTCTGCGCCATCTCGCCGAGATTACACTAACAAACAGAGCGTATTATTGCTAAACCCCCTTTACCCACGTACGGGGGCTCCGAGGGGCGTGCGGAGGTAATGATGGTGACCGAAGGAGCGGAGGGACGGAGAGCGGAGACTGAGGTAAAATTAAGTGAGATGAGCAGTGTTTAACATCCTAATGCAGTAACTGCTCCGGGAGCGCGGCTCATTATTTTCAAGGTGGCCTGCGATTTATGCCGAGATTTTCCTGTCAGCGGCATCTGCGTTGCAATAAATAAAGATATACGTCAGGAGGGGAAAAACAAGCAGAGGTACAGTTTTAACAGCCTGTTTTATTGGGTGATTCACGTACTGTGCGAGGGTGTAGCTATCAGTGGCGCAGAAGGTGCAGGCGTACCGGGGTCCAGGAGGCTGTGTAAATGACCCCTGGACTCAAATAATGATGTTTTTGCTACGCAGCAGACGGCATGGGGGTCATTTCCTTGCTTCCATTACGGCCCACAGCACCCTTGCTGCACCACTGTGAGAAATCATCCTTGATGTGGAATTAAAATGCCTCTGACTGTGTTGCACAGGTGGCACCTTGGCGTTGTTTACCCATGGAGAGGGAAACAACTTCCCCTTTTCTTCACCTTGTATCGAGGTAGGGGGAAGCCTCTAAGGCTGGCAAAACTATCCCACAGCTTCAGTCTATGCCACTCCACTATATGCCTCTCTGCGCTTTGCAGCTCCACTCTGTGCCACTCCACTCAACACTAAATGACTCTGTGCCTCTCCACTCGGCGCCACTACACTCTATGCCACTCGACTGTACGCTATTCCACTGCATGCCACTTCATTCTAAGCTACTCCACTCTGCTCTACGCAACTCCACTCTACGATATTCCACCCTACGTCACTCCACTTTATGCCACTCCACTGTGCCATTCCACTCTATTCCTGTCCACTCTACACCACTCCACACTACGGTATTCCATTGCTCTCCACTCCATTCTACGCCGTCCACTCTACGCCATATTCGCTCTACAGTATTTCCCTGTAAGCCCCTCCACTCTATGCCACTCCACTGTACTCGGTTCTACTTTATACTATTCCACTCTATGGCACTACACTTCATCTTATTACATGCTATTCAACTCTGCACCACTCCAGTCTCTGCAACTCCGCTGTACGCCAGTCCATTCTACTCTACAACATGCCACTCCACGCCACTCCACTCCAGTCCACTCTATGACATGCAACTCCATCAACTGTATGCCACTCCACTCTACACCACTCCACTCTATGCCACTCCCCTGTACATCATTTCACTCTACAATATTCCTCTCTGTGCCACTCCACTCTACGCTATTTCAGTCAATGCCACTCTCCAGTACACCACAGCATTCCACAGTATGCCACTCTACTCTACACTTTTCCAGTGTACGTAACTCCACTCTACCCCACTCCATTCTATGATGTTCCACTTTATGCCACTTCACTCTGCACCACTTCACTGTACGCCACTCCAATCCGCTATTCCACTGTAAACCAGTCCACTGTATGCCACTGCAATGTATGCTGCTCCACTCTACACCACTCAATGCTATTACAGTGTACGCCACTCCACTCTACTGAACTCTACTCCACACCACTCCACTGTATTCCACTCAACACTGTACCCAACTCAACAACAGTCTACACTCCTCCGATATACCAAACCATACTCCACTCTACAGCACTACACTGTACAACAATGTACTCCTGTCAAGCCAGTGCACAGCACTCTGTTTACTCTATACCACTGAATGACAGGCTACTCTACAACACTACGAAACTCCCTCTATGCTGCTCTACCCCACTTTAGTATACTGTACTCTAAGAGACACTATACCTCTCTACTCCACCGTACTCCACTACTGCACTCTACGCCACTCTATTGTACGCTACTGTATGCCACTGAACTCTATGACAGTCTATACCACTCCACTCTACCACACTATACCACACTCTACTGTACTACATGCCACTCCACTGTACAACACTGCAGTCCACTCTGTGACACTCTACTCTACTCCAATGTAGGACAGTTTCCGACACTCCACAGCACGTCGGTCCACTCCACTGTACCAATTACAACTTCACTCCACAACACTTTACTCTACTGTATACAGCACCAGTGCACTCTACCTCACTCCATGCCATTCTACTCTACAACATGCTACTCCACTGTACATTATGCCACTCCACTGGACTTCACTCCACTCTACTTCACTGCATGACACTTTACTCCACTTTATGGCACTATACACAGCACTCTACTCTACACCACTCCACTCTACCACACTCTACTCTTTGCAACTCCACTCTACAAGACTCTACTACACCCTGTGCCACTATACCACACTGTACAGCTCTCTACTCCACTTTACCACACTTTCCAACACTCTACGACACATCACTCCACTCTACTGTACAAGACTCCACTCCAATTTATAACAGTTGACTCAATTCTACACCACGCCTGTTCACTCTGGTGCACTCTACGCAACTGTACTATACAACACATCATTGCACTCTATTACACTTTAGTCCACTTTATGCTATGCCACTCCACTCTACAACACTTCACTATATCACAGTCACCTCCACTCTACGGTATGACACTTCACTTAACAACACTTCACTCATTGGCACTGGACTCTAGAATTTAAAACACATTTTTATTTATTTTTAAAAGGAGGCTCGTTTGCAGTGTGGTTGAGAAAGAGGGGCGTGGCCTCCGAAGACCTCTTAGCAATACCACTGTGTGCAATTTACTGGAGGTAACAGGAGGGGTAGTTGGGCCCCAAGGACGTCCTTGGGGGCCAACTAGCCCTCCCATTACCTCCAGTAAGTCTCACACAGCAGCATTGGTAAGTTCTCAAAGCAGGCCATGCCCCCTCTGCCCACCATTCTGCAAACTCGCTCAATGACACGCTCTTGGATGGGGATTAAAGTCCCCTTCGATGCTGGGGGTCCTTAGGGGCCAACTAGCCTACCTGACACCTCCAGTAAGCCCCAGATAGTGGGATTGCTAAGAGGAGGACACAGGACACGCCTCCTTTCTGCACCACTCTGCAAACACACCCCCTGGAGCGCTCTTGGTTGGGGGATGGCGCGCCTCCTGAAGGTCGGTGGGGGCCAACTAGCCCTCCTGTTATCTCTAGTAAGCCCCATACAGCTGGATTGCTGAGAGTGGTCTGAGGCCATGCCCTCTTTTTACACCACTCTGCAAACATGCCTCCTGGCGCACTGCTACTCAGGGTATGAAGTCTACTTTAGTCCTGAGGTCCTCAGGACACAAGAGGACCTCATCGCCCTACCAGCAGTGCGCCAAGGGGCACATTTGCAGAGTGGTGTAAAAAGGGGCGTGGCCTTGGACCACCTCTCAGCAATCTCACTGTGTGGGGCTTACTGGTGGGCTAGTTGGCCCCTAAGGGCCCATAGATTCTAGGGGACTTAACCCAGAGTGTGCCAGGAGGCGTATTTACAGAGTGGTGCAGGGAGGGGGCGGTGCATCCGGCAAGATGCCGGCTTTTCCTTTCTTTGGTTTGCCAATGAGGCCTCATTCCCACTCTGTGACGAGTAAAGGGCTGCTGTCCTTCACTTGTCACAGAGTGGGAATGAGGTTAATTCCACTGTTGACCCCACCCCACTCTGTGGCAAGGTATTACTGATTGACACTCGGACCGAGCACTTCAGAGCTTAAAACTGAAGCACCCTGGTTCAAGGCAAATCAGTGACGCTCCCCCTCGTCATGAGGGGGAGGGCCTCGAGGTACTTTGCAGGGCTGAAGATGTCACGCCCACAGAAGCTGTGACTTCTTCAGCCCCGCAAAGTTCAGTTCAGTTCAATGGAGAAGAGGAATTGTATGAGTGGGTCTGTGCGTGTCTAAATAGGTCTGCGAGTAGCTGTGAGAGTGTTTGAGCAGTTCTGTGAGTGAGTGCGTGAGTGTCTGAGCCCATACTTTATTAATATGGTCCTTAAGTTCCCCCCTTCTGACACATATCCGCTGGCAAGCCTCTTCCCTCATTGTTGATATGTGCGATGTGCTGGATACGCCGATCGTTTAGCACTTGCTTGCAAATAAGCCTACTGGTACGCTGAAGCTCCACTTCTTACCTAAAACTCTAGATGCATTTGTCCTGAAAAACCTGCTGCTGTTATTGCTCTATAGTCATTTTCCTCTACTACCCCTCCCTGACTGTTAATCAGTAGCGGCAGGCACGGATCGGGGTGGCGGGCGGGGGGGGAGAGAAGGCAGAGGGAAAGATATATTTAAAAAAAAAAAGAAAAAATGTAATTTACCTCCACGTCTCTCTGTCGTCTAACCGCACATCGGGAATGAAACAGGAAGCAGGCAGCCAAGCTCCCCTGACCAATCACAACGCTTCAATGCAGCTTTGTGATTGGTAAGCACCCAGGCTCCCTGACCGATCACAATACTGCAATGCAGCGTTGTTATTGATCTGCGCGCCGTGGTTCTGCACTCAGCCAGGGACTGAGGGCCTGGGCATGTTCTCCCTGCAGGCTGTAATGTAGCCTGAATGAAGAACAGGGAAAGTGTGCTTGACTGTTGGGCCTGCCCGAGAGGGCTGGCTAAACAGTCATTGCATACTTAGAAGGGTGCTACCACTCCTCCTCTGCTCTACAGCCCCACCTGTCATGCAAAGCTGCTGCAGCAGTAGGACAAAATAAAATGATAATAACATTACGTTATTTTGATTTTATTTTTTCCTTTCTTTTACTGCTTCAATGCAGTGGGGCGACGCTCGAGCCGACATTGCTGTTACTGCTAATATGTGCCCTGGCAGCAACTAGTTAACACTCGTGTCAGATGTTGCAGATGATCCTGCTTTTCTTTTACTAATGCCTGTCCCCAAGATGTTTGCTGTTATACTGATAATTGTAAGTTCAAAGCCACCATGTTGAATACCTTGAGCATGTATAGTAAAATTCAATAAAGAAATCTCAAAAATGTGGGTGCACAGTCCAAGTTGAAAGACTTTAGAAATGTAGAAATGTGAACCCTCTGGAAGTGGTCTTTCATTGTAGGTTAGTCTTCTAATAAATTAAGGGTGTTCGGTAACCAGTCCTAAATGACCCATAAGGAAACAAGCATTTTCAATGCAATAGGTCTCACATTTGGGAGAATTTGAGCTGTTGACATTGTAAATTACAGTGCCTTTTATTTCTCTGTTTTGGTAACTGTTTACAGCACCGCATCTCTTCATGCCTCTCTGCAGCAGTGGCCACTAGCGAGTAGAGATTTGGCGCACTAGTCCTCATGCCCCGGGCATATACACTGGATATCAGTGTGGACACAGGTATCAAGATACCCCGAGGAGCAAGAAGTGGCAGCTCAGTGGGACTAGCACATGCTGCAGGTATCGGACACGGGCCAAATTCACAGACCGACAACTGCACTATTCATCCTTTGGGAGTCAATGCGATGGGTAATATTAACAGCTGTTGAAAGCGTCAAACACACACTTTTGTTCGATTTTGGATTTTAGCACGTATACGCGCAATGCCATGAGATTTGAATACAGCGAAGTTTTACAATATGCTGACTGGCCTCACGTATGAACCCCAGAAAGGCTTGGCCAGGGGGCTGGGGCAGGCCTTCCTTCCTGGTCTGCACACATGCATTTCTGATACCTACGGTCTACTGTTTGACATATGAGTTAACAAGTTGTTGGACTGCGCAGTGTACACTCGTCCCTCCCTTAGCGCGCTGTGGGTTCAAGCCTCGTTCCACAATCGAATACAAGCAGCAGTACATAAGAAACTGCCTATAACAAAGAGGAGACGCTGTGATACTACAGGCAGGCAGGGGACGTGCACTGTGCACACACACAAACACCCTGCAAGCCATCACTATTCATGCACAGCGCATCACAAACTAAAGTGGGCCCAACTGTTTGCTAATAATGCATTACCATTTCAGGTACCTCCGAAGCCTGGAAGTCTGAGCAGTGCCAGAGGGAAATCCAATCATCTCTGACTTGGATTACTCTGGGCAGGTGCTCAGCCCACTGAGCTATCTTACTACCACAGTCAGAGCATAGTGGACTGTGGGGGGGGGGGCTATTTTAAAAAAGGAACGCGCGTCTGGCGGCGTTTACAAACAAGCTGTCGCCATTGCGCAAAGGCAGACGCTTGTTTGTATTTGCATCACGCTATCACTTTAACAATAGCTGCCGCACCACACAGCGCTCGCGGGGTTGGCCGGCAGCTATTTTTAAAGTGAAAGATCGATGCAAAACTGAACACGAAGCCGCAATTTCTCACCGCATAATTTAGTCACCCTCCACCATCCTTTGGCCCTCCTTTTGCTGCATAATTCCAGGTGCCCTGTCTATAGGCAACACGGTCAAAGCAGTGTCTACCATAAATGCACAAAAACAAAACACTTACTACCAAAGCCAAAATGCTCTCATAATTCATCTGAAGCCAGTCCAATGTGTATGCCCTATTCCTCCGATGTGTTCGCTTCATATATGTATATAAACAAAAATATTATGAAAACACAACTGTAGTCCTCACACACGACATCGTACACTCACCATACACTCCAAGTGACAGGCACTCTTCCATAAACGCCACTCGCACGAAGTAGCGTGCTACGTGTTCGCAAAAGCACTTAGGCGCCTTGTGAGGAATAAGAAGCGCTATGCAATACAATAGCATTCTAAGAAAAGTGTTACTTTAAAACTGATTTGTCACCCAGAGAACAGAAGCTCTCCATATAGGTCATGGTTAAAGAGGAAAACATTATGTGTCAAGCAAAGTTCTATCATTGTCAATAACACTTGCGTGTACTCGAGTTCAGATATATTCCGCTGTTGTAAAAAATATGCACATGCCTTCAATCCTATGTTATGCTCAATTGGTGTACAGAGAGAGACCACATCTATTGTAGCCATGATGTAATCAGGGCTCCAGCTTATTCCAGTAAGGATTCTCAAGAAATCCCCTGTATCGCGTATGTATGAATTTAAACTTTGTGCGATGGGGGCTAGATGATACGTAGGTTAAAATTAAAAAAAGACTCATTTAATGTACTAAACTTTTTATTAATGCAACCCTGAATGTAAGGAAATGCTTTCAATGATTGATTACTGTAATGTAAAGTAATGAATTGCCACCTGAAAACCTTGTAAATATTCATGTACAATATAAACTAGCACTATGTTTCCCACAATGCCGCATTAAAGGCAATAAAATTGGAGTGCGTTGCATCTTTGCAGAATAAATTGATTTTGGGCTTGGATTCAGCCCCACCGCGATTGCACCTGTCACGAGAGAATCCGATTGTGTGGACGGACGGACACACGGACGGACACACACACACACACACACACACGGACACACACGCACAGACGGACACACACGTGTGGATGGACACACACACATGCGGACACACACGTGGACACACACGCGGACACACACTTTTTGCCACGTGTCATTATTGTGAATACTTGAAAGATGATGTCTTCCAATAGAACCTACACCGAGGTATGGTGTAATGCAAACGATCATAAAATAAGAAATAATTTAGGCCAGTAACATTACAAATTCAGAATATGGTCTGTATCAATTTGTACTCATCTACACAACTAATATGTTTGATCTTTCTTCCTCCTCTACGATTTATCAATGTATTTCTCACGGAGCTCCACACTAGAAGACCTCCTAAAAGCAGTTTGTGATACAAAACACAGAACAAAAAATATCTGTAACACAATATTCTCTTCAAAAGAAAAGAAATTTTTCATGTAATACAGGGAGAAACAGAATGTTCCCCTGGCATACCACGAGCTCCCAAACAAGCAGCGGTATTTAAACAAGGAAGTTAACCGCGGGGCCAAAGTGAAAGTGATCGCGGGGGAAAAATGCTACCGCCGGCCACAGCTTGCAGTGCATGTGCGCGAGTGGTGCGCGCGCAGCAGTAATAACGCCATATGGCGCCTCTGCTCAAGCGCGCGCGCACATGCACTGCAAGCTGTGGCCGGTGGTAGCATTTTTTGAAGCCCTTACTTAAAGTCTCCCCAGACCAGCGCAAGCGCTGGGTCAGGCGAGACCTAAAAAGGAAATAAAATTGTAGAGAAGTGATCTCTGCTCTAGGCTCAAGCAAATCTCGAAGTTGCCACATTTTAAAACTGCATGTGTCTGATGTCGAAGTATAGAGTACGAGTGCGAACATCAGTGGGATGATATTTAAACCAGCAGTGTCTACAAGGCCCCTCTTTAGAGAACACACTCGAAGTAAATGTAGGCCACATGGCAACACAGTTAATGGGAGTGGTCTCAGTGCTGGCGGTTGCCACCTGTAGAGGCTTGGCAGGGTAACATGGTGATCCAAATGACTTAGGTAAAGAAGGCAAACACAAGAAACCTCAGAGGGGATAGCAAACCAACAGCAAGGGAGTGCTTAAAGCAGAGCTCTGAGATGAAAGTTGGGGCACACCATTCTTCCTTTCGAATAGTTGGAAACCTGAACAACTAGGGGTGGTCTGTTATTGCTTGTCCTGTGTAAGAGCAAAGGTTTTCCTGGGCTATTGCGCCCAAATGTTGAGGCAAATCCCAAAATATTTCAACACCAGGTGATGTTTATTCCTGGTGGTTGTTGAATAATCAGGTGGGCAGTCAGCTTAGGTCATATCAAAAGTGGCTATCTTTTGATTGCCCGTAATTTAACCCATTACCATGTTAAATGAGCCTGCAACATAATTGTCTTCCAAAGCAAACTTGGTGTAGCCTCACTCATCTTTTTGTTGCATGGTCTTTCACACATTAAATGCACATACCTGCTGTTTGACTTGTTTGTGGGATATCAGTGCTACGAGTGTGATCCTGATCAGTTATTTGTAGTGTGTTATAAACCTATTCATAGGTGTGCCAAAATGCTTAGGCAATTTTTGCTCAGCTTGACGGTCTGCTGCCTGTGTAGTAACAGATCACTGTGGAAACAAATTGTGCTACAAAAATATATTAGCAAATATACTGGATAGCAAATTATTGTCAATGCAAGTATATACAAGTAAGTAGAAGTTTACTATACTTAACCTCACATCTCTGTCTGCTGACGAGATATATACCCGCTAGGTACATAGATATGGAGTTAGGATCAGCACATCTATACTTACCTGCACATAATTACTCTGACAATGTTTTGCTACTCTGTGTTTTGGCTATGATCTTTAGTAGCATGATATTCTGTCATTCAACCTTGCTGTCCATAGCCCGACCTACGTGGATTGGTTTTAGTACACTATCGTTAACCAAGTAAATGGCTCTAATGTGACGTTGTGTTACTGAGTATCAATAGTATTAATTATTAAATTGCATTATTTATTCTTCATTTGTTTCCTTTCAGTGTTTGCATGAAGTGTGTGAACAAAGGAGGAGACGTGGGGAGGGCTATTTTTAACACAGGTCCAGCATACGTGCCCAAATACTGAGAACAACAGGAATTGGTATGCAGTTTCTACAAGGTTATTATAGTGACTAGAAGGAGAACACCTACAGATCGGTATGTCCAGAAGGAAGGATTGGGAGTTCCTCCTTTCGGATAAAGTGCCCTCACACACCCAGCCCGCTAGGTGTCATGCTTCATCATTGGGCATGTTCCTCGTCGGGTCGGCGGTGCAATACCCGACGGGCACCCTCAGTGGGGACTCTTTGGCGGAGATCTTTTATCCTTGCCGTTTGGTGAGTGCGTGTGTGGGGCCCTAAGGTGTGGAAGTGTAGTGTATGGTAAGGAATCTGTGAATTAAAACAGGGGACGGTAGTCAGGGCCACTACTTTAATAATTCTGCCTCCTACCCTGATTAAAAAGGTGCTGGCGACTATCTACAATAATGTTGTGGGTAGTTGCTCTTATGTGGTCAACATGTTTCTTGCCTTGTAGTCCCTTGTAGTCACGCCTCCTCTGGCACACCAACCATTGGGGCTAACGAGTGTTTGTATTGCCGCCCACTACCACTGAGTTCAATTTGGGCTTAAAGGTGAGGGGGGCGCCGCGTTGTCACTGGTCTGGATAGTACGGCATTCCTAGTGCTAACCGCCCCCCATGTGGCCTTGTCCGGTTGCCTTTCTCCTGCCTTTGACACCTTGGTAGGGACGGTGAATACCCTAGACTCCTGAGTGGTGTGTATTAACGCATATGTTACTATCCAAACGCTGGGTCCTCCAGAGTCTGCCTTTAATTTTCAAGCACCATTTTAAACATTAACTTGTTTTACTCCTGCATTGCCCATTCAGGAAACCACGTGTTGAATTGGTGTGCTCATTCACTGCCGCTGACCGATGAGGCCAGTAACGGAATAAACTTAGGGGAGTGGTACCACCATGAGCCTCAGGTGAACTTCACTCACAACTCGATGCCGCTGGGTTTGTGGAGGAGGCACAGCACTGCAGCGGGACGGTTTCGCTCGCCGAGCTGAAGAACAGACAGACCACAGAGAAGTCATCAAGAAAGGTAAAGATGGGCGTCATCTTCATCGACAGGAAGCATACAAGAGGCTATGGGGGAGCCAGAGTAATTTTTTGTGGTCCGGTGTTAGGCAAAGACAAAGCCACCGAGAACCACATCATGAACAAAGCAGGCAGCAAGCGGTGACTCCTGTTGAAAACCTTCCACCTCCAGGAAGGAGTACTCCATCCGAGATCGCCAGGACTCCGTTCAAGATCGCCAGTCCCACAATACCTCAGCCATTCAAAATTAGGGATGAGACCACAGACCTCAAAATGACTCACCCATGGAGGAAAGGCTGTCCCGATATCTGGACCGCAAGAGACTGGACTCCAATGCTCCAATGCTCTCTCCCTGCTCCAACCAGGGGAAATGATCTCGGGGACCACGGCCCCCGCAGCGGGAAAACATGAAGGGCCGCCGTCTGGAAAGAAATCTATGTGCAAACTTGCCAGTGGGAAAAAAAATTGTGGAGGGATGCAGAGCAACAGTGGCCGGGATCGGAAGGTAGGTGAAAGCCAAGGGATTATAACCCAAAGGGTGACTTCCAAGCAAGACTCCTCTCAGCTGCATTGAGCAGCTCAACCGGGCAATCGGCCATTATGCTGGAATCCGATGGCAGTTTTTGATTTTCGTTTGTTGTTGTGTTGCCTCAATTTCAGCGTGGAGAGTCATAGCAAATAATAGTATTCCAATCCCCGGGGAGGAGGAGGATCAAAGGGAGGGGCATATTCCAGGAATAACGCCAAAAGGCGATCCCTTGCCCGGGAGCTCCCGGACGGAGCTCCTTATCCATCAGCCATCTGTAAGCCACACCAATGTAGAGATGGCAGTTTAAAACTGCATTCGCAGACACAGCAGTGGCAGGTCTGAGACATGTTTGGAGGGCTTCTCATGTGGGTGGCACAATCAGTGCTGCAGACCCACTAGTAGCATTTGATTTACAGGCCCTGGTCACACTTGGTGCACTTTACTAGGGAATTACTAGTAAATCAAATATGCTAATCATGGATAAACCAATCACCAATACAATTTAGACAGAGAGAATCTGCACTTTAGCACTAGTTAGCTGTCAGGGAGGGGCTTTAGAGCAGGTGGCGTCTGGTGCAACACTCTTTTTTGGTGCTTCACCCCCTGACCTCCTCTTTGGATTCCCTCGCTACCACCCGGCAAAGGTACCCCTCATCTCTCCATACCCCCTCTCTCACATATGTTTAATTAGTTTTAAAGCACTGGTAAAGTCTGGCTTTATTAGTCCACTCAGCTGTCCATGTAAAATACAGATCTCTTCTTTGCAGCAGGCGTTTTTACCCTCTGTGCTACTTTATGGGAGTCAAAGCTGCCACTAGACAAAACTTCCATCTCTCTCTCTCTAGCAGGAACATTAATCACAAGATGCATCTTAACATTTGTATTGCTGCCTGAAAGCTGGACACACAAGGAACTCTGCAGCAGGTGCTTTTAAATCGTACATTATTGCTAAACACAGCACCACCACTGATGTCAATGCCCCCCCTCCAGGTCAGCACGGCTGCAACAGTTGCATCGCCCTAAAGCCAGACCTGTTAGCAGTGGTAAAGTGCCCAGAGTCCTAAAAACAGCAAAAACATGTCAGAAAAAAATAGGAGGAAGAAGGCAAAAATGTTGTTGATAACCCTGCAATAAGGGCCAGATTCAACATAATCTCGGAAATTAACAAATGGTTTCCGTCCAAAACCTATATGTGAGCAGCTGTATTGTGTGCTGCCCATTTGTAACTGGCCGAATGGCTTTACTGGAGGCCAATAAGAATATTGAGCACGAAAGAAAAGGAGGCAAATGGATTAGGTAGCATTGTTTCTGCTTACCAAGCAGAAGACACTCCCACTGTGTTCCACATTGAGTTCAGTCTGGAACTTCAAGCTTTTCGTTATTTCGCTCTATTTTAACATAGAGCAAAATAACATCAAATGTTAAACCGTGGATCCAAAGTCTGTTAAAATATGCCTTTTCGTATTCTTATAAGGATTGGGAGAACAAATTTAAAGCAGACAGGTCCCTCTGGCTGCAACCACAACAGTACTCAGCACCAAAAGGCTGTGTTTTCTCGAACCAAAACAATGTGCCCCTGTGACCCCTGCCATCTAAGAAAACAAAAAGTTGATGCCTAAGATGCTGCAGGGTGTTTAATGTTCTCTTTACAGTAGGGAGGCAGTCTGGGTGAAGGGCTTTAAGATGCCGAAGTTTAGTGCGTCTGCTAAAGTGTATGTGGGTCCTCACCCTCCCATTTCATCCGCACCCCTCCCCCCCCAAAAAAGACATAAACTACACCCTTTAAGGTATGTTTACAGTTATTGGCATGTGGCATTACTATTTTCGCTTGGTTCGGACTAGGCATCCTGTATTTATGAATAGTCTTATGAATTTCGAAACAAAGAGTGACTGTATAGTAAAATCCCCTCATGCATCCACATGTCCACTTGGAATAACTCCTGCACATACTAAGCAACTTGTGGCTGGTAAGCAGGTCACGTAGACTGCCGCTCATTAAATCAAGTGAGACACTAGATTAATGCAAGAAAAAGCTCAAGCACAGCAATAATGTTTCGAGTTGAGACCTAAAAAAGGTGATAGGTGGATTCTCACTTTAGGTCAAACCCACTGGACAGCGCAAGCTGTCTGATTGTGAAAGACATTTTAGGGGCTTACTGGGAACATACAGGTGCTTTGAGCCTGTCCATTGCTTACCATTATTTGGCTTTCCTGTCACTCTCAATTGACTGCTTCTTATTTGATGGCTTTTTTTGTCAATCTTGTGTTTGCCCCTCCCATGGAGAATTGCCTCTTTACCTATCTCTTTGATGAGCTGGCTTGTATGCATCCTCTGCTGACCTTTAGGGAAATACATTTTGCTTTTCGTTTAACAATACATGAGAGTCCATGTGTTTTTCAGGTATCTGCCTCCTGTGCTTTTCTACCCCTCTCGGTGTCTGCCTTTGTGCTGCTGTCCCCCAACCGCACTTGTGATGCTCTCTCTTTCCTGTGTGCTTCTGCCCCTCACCCCCTGGGCTCTATGATGCTCTCTTTTGCCTCCTCTTGCGTCTCCCCTGCCCACTGTGTTGCCTCTCCCCCTGACTGTCGTGTTGCTTGTCCGCCCTCCACGACTTTCGTGTTACATCCTTTTTATCCATCTCAGATCAGTAAATAAAAGAAGATCTGTGTCCTTTTGTAGACACACATATGCGTGTTGATTCATTCCCATGCCTTCAAAAAGACACAGCGGCCGCCTTATTACTTCTATTTTTTTTAGCCAAACTGCACAGCAGCCACGATACTGTACAACATGACTAAAAAACATTAGCAAAGCCAATAGATCTTTGAGACTAGACCTACTGACTTTTTCCTTGCTTGGCTTCTGAGGAGCCAGGATGCACAGGCCAAGGAGAAGTATGTGTGCACTACATCACTCCACATGAAACGGTTTTTGTATAATGCATTTACATTCACACATGCACACAGACCTGCATACCTAAAAACACATTTTTTCTAAAGTCCAGCAAACATGCACATGAAAGATTTACTTGCCCAATGTTATCGAACAGGCTTTGCTCAGCACTGAAAATTAGACTCTGGTATTTAAAAAACCCCTCCTCATGTACCATATTCTGCTCTTTTGTGTCTTGAGAAGGGAAGGTTATGCTTTTGTTGATACAGCTACATTAGGTAGTCCAGGCATTGCTTCAGCTCTCATCTCTTTGAGACTTAGCATGAGCAATGGATAACATGGTTTAGGAAGGCACAGCTTGGGGCTAAGGCTCAGCCCACCAGTAGAATGGTACAGGTACAATGGCAGACTGGTCAATGGCCTTCAGTCATATTTTCTAATGAGACACAGCCTCTGAAAGTAGCTTTGGAGCAGAATCAGTCACCTTTTTAGGCCCTCCAACCTTTCACAGTAACTGTCCATTCAGGAAATCGGAAATTTCCACACAGGCCACTATGTCTGTGTACTGATAGGAATAGTGCAAGGGGGTTCAATGCTCTAGCAAAACTAGTTTTGACTTCCGAAGCCCTTCCGTAACAGTTACAAAAGTTAATTTTCAAGCCTTGTGTAGTAATTTGGTGGCACCACAAGGTAACACCCTAAGAAAACTTACTATATTCTTTCTACAGATGTGATGGTCCTGGTACTGGTGACCCCATGGGGTGATGGAAAGGTATCAGTCTAGGTATGAAGTTGCATTGGTATATAGGGCACTGGTCTAGATATAAACCCTTTAGGTACCTCAATGAGACTCGAATAATGCTCAGTGGCTGAGAGTAATCCAAGCATGCCATCCATCACCTTGTTGTTGCTGTAGTTGACACCCTAGGTATGATGGGAATGCTGAGACGTAGGTCCTGTGCTCAGTGTTCCACAGGACTCAAGCTGCACCCTACTGATGAGCCCCAAGTAGGGCGGAACCAGTCTGGGGTTGCTGGGGTCACTTTTGAAGGACGCCTCGCCTGGCAGTTCAGGACAGACTGTTCCTATGAGTAGCAGAGTCAGTATTGATTTGCATAAGGCGAGCATTTGTCTAAACTGGCATGGTGGGTGAGACCAATGGAGTGGAAATCGACTATATCAATTGCCAGAGACTGAGAATAATTCCAGCAGTCGATCCATCACCTTGCTGTTGTTGTTGCAAGAAAAATGTAACAGCACTTTGGCAGGCTCAACCTAGTAAGTTCATTACTGCAACTGGGTTTAACAGTTGACTTTCTTTGGGTTGCCGGCTTACGCTTTTGAGCCTGAGTAAGAAAATCCAGGACAGCACTAAACACCAACTTGTGGAACAAGTGCAGCTCCATCCACCATTGCCTTGCCATTCGACTACCTCTCGAGCAGAGGAACCTTTCTGCACCTTACTGCACCACAAGAGGTACGCACCGGAGGTCACAAAGCTCTGGTCAAGACCGTGCATCTTCTCATTAGAGAATGTGTGCAACTGTGCAAATTGATGAATGTGGCACCATAGCTAGACTTCCAGCATCACACAGAAGATGCAGTCACAAAAATCTAAAAGGTACTGTGTTCAACTAAGGTTGGGGGATAGTAGGATAACTAACCTAACTTGAGGTCTTTTATACAGGGGAATCTAGAGATCACAATATAATACTCACTGTTGTCTAAAGATACTCTGTATTCTAAAGAGAGAGAAAATCAAAGGAGACAGTGGCCAGCAAGCCGTAGGGGCAACTGACTGTGGCTTTACCACGATTTTGTTGTGTTACACTTATAGGCCTAGGAGTAATTACTTACTAGAATCTTTACACAGGGATTAGTTAATTCTAAATTGACATCTCCTATTTTTCATGTGTAGTATTCAGGTATGTGGTATGATTATAGTAATGTTCCTCTTAAAGTAAAACCACTGGCTAGCTAGACGATGATTTATTAACTGATGTTATTACTTTAATTGATTTCTGAGTCTCTATCCCACACCTCCTTCCTGAGTAAGCCCTGCATTAATCAAAAGGTGAGAGAAAAGGTGATCTTTTGGTTAAACATTTTGTAGGCTTTTAATTAAGTACTAAAATGGTTAGTGGAAGGCCAGATGGCCGGTACCAGAATTTTGTGCTGCTGTAAGGACCTCAAGTTTTAGGCTATTATGGGAGAAGGGTTGAGGTGCTAAACAGGAACTCGAGACATACATGACCGATCATGGATGTGGTGCGTGTCTTAAATATATGCTGACTGTGGTAATGGAGGAACTGTGAGACAGGATGTTTCAGAATAAGCGGATGACTGATAATGTTGTCATTGTGGCACATGACCTCAGTTGTAAACATACTCATGACGAAGGATCCAGGGTATATGAGATTTTGTTGGTTTTCCTTGCTTAAGATGGAATCTAAAGTTTAAAGCATAGCATGGCATGTATCGGGTACTGCAAACTGGATTGCTGGCAACCTATCTCATTCACAGTGGTTGAGAATCTGCAAACCTGCTCCACATTCAAAGGTGATACCTGATCGTGTTCCTCGGGAGCTATGAACATTGGGAAATGGAAGGCACTGCATCTGGTAGAAAAGTTCGCTTCAGAGACTAAATGGAGATCATGAAAAACAGCCTGTAAAGAACTTCAAAATGTGGTACAAGAAAAGCCATCACAGCCCCATTTTTAACAAGTATTAGCAAAGCCACTGGATGTGGCATTGCCTGCAAGCCTTTTGGCGTAGTCAGTGCTTCTTTTCTTTTGTCATGTTTTTTTTTTTTTTTGTTTTTTTTCTAAATATTTTTATTTGTCAACGAGAAGACATCATATACAGGGAAACATAAAATACTCATAATTAGATATAAACAAACATCCATCTAACATAACCACCGAAAGAATGGAGAAAGATTTTATTTTTAACTATTAAATACAGAATCATTCATCAGTACATCAGCTAAAAAAAAAAAAATGGCCAAATCATTTCCTTCTACTAGTGTCATTCAAAACAAACGCCCCCAGATTGCAGTACATTTAGTCATAGAACGGACCCCTCTCGTCTCAGCCAACGCGAATTCCATGTCCTATATCTGCCTTACTAGTAGCCACCAATCCATCACAGTAGTGGGTTTTGGCGATATCCACACCCTGGCTATAGTTAATCTTGCTACAACTAATAGAATAGCAAACAAACTATTACAGTTAGAATCTATAGAACTATATTCCATCATAATTTCAGTGGTCGACAGAGGTATTTCTTCTATCCCTAGTTTTCGATGTAGAACTTCCCCAACCTTCTGCCAGAATATTGTTCGTTCTGGACATGTTGAAAACGTGTTTAATGTCGGCCGCATATAGATTACATCTTGGGCATTTTGTCCGCTCACTACTTATAGCATTACCCGATGACCATTTAGCGATTCTATCTGGAGTGTAATATAAAAGACATATCATGCGATGCAGTCTTAAGTTAGTAGCATGTACAGCCTTGTCTATAATATTTAAAGCTTGTGATACAGTACCAGCTGCTACCGGCGTCCCCAACACCCTGCTCCAGCGATCTGCCAGTCTCTCGCAATCATCTGGCCTGCCATTATTAAACCATTTATAGACCCTACTTATCAGAGATTTTGATTCAGCTGCATAGAGAAAACCCCATATCTCAGAGTCATTTATATTTTCTAATTTTAAGTTTTTCAAAAAATAATCTCGTATTTGATAATACTTAGGAAGCATAGACTCTGGTAGCTTGTGCTTCCTCTGTAGACTCTCAAATGAGACAAAGCCATTATAATCATATACATCTCCCAGACATGTGATTCCACATCTAGCCCATTTCATGCCAGCTGAATCGTGGAATATCCTCGGAAATCCTGGGTTCTGCCAGAGCGGTAGCTCATTGTGATAACAAGAGATATTCCCACTTTGCAAAATCGCACGCCAAGTATATACATCATCCCTTATGGTCTTGATTTTTACCCTTTTAAAATAGTTAGGGTCGTTCAGTCTGTACAGAAACATATGACTCTCCCTCCCAATATGAACTTATGACTGAACATGGTGTTGGCCGGACTAGTAAGGCTACGTAGATGAGTGAAACATGCTGACCAGAAGTATGTTTTAAAATCTGGGAACTCTAAACCACCTTGACTGAAAGAGAGTTTCAGCCGGTCTATTGCTCGTCTTGCCTTCTTATCGCCCCATATAAAGCTACCTAATATTCCATCCAATCTTTTAAAAAATGTATTTGGAACACGTAGCGGAATAGAACGAAAGAGATAAAGAAATTTAGGCAAAATCTTCATTTTGATAATATTAACTCTGCCGATAATCCCAATAGGTAGCTTTTTACATTTTTTTAAAGACTTATTCGTCTCTTTTAGCAGAGCATCATAATTTAGCGACAATATACTGTCAATCCGTGCTGTCATCCTGACCCCTAAGTAAGTAGCAATTGGACAGGCTCCCTAAACTGGTATCAATGGTTTGTGATTGAGAAGAACTTGAGTCTTATTGACGTTTAATTTATAGCCGGAGATTGAGCCAAGCTGACCTGCTACTTCTGTTATCGTTTTCAAGCTTCTCCTGGTTCTGTTGAAAAGATCGCTATATCATCTGCATATGCGATGATCTTAAGAGAACTTGCCCCGACTTAAAATCGCTTATTTGCGGATTAAATAAATGGCTCTATATAGAGAGCAAATAATAAAGGTGAAAGAGGGCAGGAGTCAGGAGTTCTACCATTAGTCCCAACAAACTCTATTACCTGACTAAATGGTATCAACAGAACATCCTTGAAAAGTTTGTAAAATTCTAGAGGAATATAATCTTCTCCCGCTGCCTTGCCTGATGGCAGAGCACCAATTGCTAGTTCTGTCTCATTAATTGAGATGCCCTCATCGAGAGAATCAGATTCCTCATTCCCCATCTTTCTTAAAGAGCTATTCTGAATATAACTACAGATATCCTCATGCGTTGGCTGGATTGTTGGAGTATATAATGCTTTATAATAAAGAACAAACTGGCACAGATATCGATAAAAGGAAGGAAATATGTATTTTGTGCATAGATGACCCTACTATTTTTGATGTGATAAATATAGAAATGTTGAACTGGGTGGGGAAAGGGTAGTGATGGGCGATTTTAATTATATCATGGATTATGGTATCGACACAGCACGATGGGGTGCATTTCAAAGAATGAGGACGACAAGAGCTGCAAAAAGAGAATTAGGGAAACTACAGGCTGTCAGGGATGTGTGGAGAACTTTATATCCCAATATACACTTATTATTTTGCTCCACACAAACTATACTCTCGGATAGACAAGGCCTGGGCTACAGATTCTATAATATGGTCTCCGGATATGGAAATCTGTCCGAAAGTGACTTCTGGTCACAACCCTATACTCCTTACATTTAAGATTCCAGATGAGAATAAGTTAGCCAGACCCTTCTCATTTCCTAGGTATTTGTTGAGCGATCAGGAGTATGTGGCCAAGATCAGGGGGTCAACTGGAGATTATTTGAAAGGAAAATGTAGGATCGGCCTCCCCTATAACAGTGTGGGATACATGCAAGGCTGTTATTAGAGGATATACCCAAAAATATATTTGGCGGCAAAATAAGGAGCGAACAAGTGCAATTAAAGTAACTATAACAGAGATCCGGGAGGTGGAAGATCGACATGCAGAGGCTGTTATGAAGGGTACGCAGGATATGGAAGAATTGGGTTTTACTTTAATTGATTTACGCTCAACATTGAAGAATACATTTAGAGAGAAAAGTGTGGCAAGATATAATAAATACCGATTGTCACAGTACGAATTTGGGGAGAAAATAGGTAAAGTCCTGGCTTTTAAAGTGGCAGACGACTGGGCCAAGGCTCACATAAAAGCAATAAAGGGGCTAAATGACAAAATATATGAGCATCCACAACAGATATTATAAACACTTTTGTCATGGGTTTTCTAAAACATTCTTGTTTGGAGAGCTACCAGCACAAAATATGATTCTGTCTCCAAAAACTCACACACTACCATAGTAGTCCCTGGCACTGAAGGGGACTAATTACGGGTGTGCTGCTGTGAAAGAGCAGAATGTCATCACTCACAGCTAAGTTAGTCATTGGCTGAAGTGGGCTGACCCATTGCCCTTTGCTGCGTGCTGTGGTGAGCAGAAGGAAAATGTGAAGGACACAAACGATCAGTGGATGGAGAGGCCTGGCTGAAAGCCCCTACAAGTTAATATATTGTACATATATACTTTATCTACTTTGTTTGCCTCCCTTGAAGTCAATTGTCAGGTCTGGAGTTAGCCAAGACTTTTTGTTTTTGGTATTTTGTTTTATAAAAATAACCAAGAGGGCTTTTCAGCTATCCCTCTTCATCCATTGGTCTGTTCAGCTGTCATTCAAAATTAGCTTCTACTCACGACAGTTTACAGCACGGGCAGTGTAGAAGCCCATTTGAGCAATCAATTCCTTCCACTGTAAGTAACAGCATTCTATCCAAGAACAGTGTTGTCACCCACAGAGAAAGCAGTCCAATTCAGTTTCAGGGACGTGTTGGCGAGTATGGGCTTTAAGAAACTCAAAACAAAACAGTTACTGCTACCGGGCCTGCACACCCACTTGCAATGCAGCGGTCACTGCTTGTGGTGGCCATGATTTAAAATGGGCTTTTTACCCATTACAAAACAGGCACACTTGCATGTGCATGTATGCACACACAAGAGCAACTTTGAAAAGGCTTTGAACCCATTCCAAAATAATGGACCTTGTTGTATATGCGTGCACATGCACATGCAACAGCAGCCATCTTTGAATGGGTTTGTTACATCATTTACACAAACATTCAAGAACATCAACATGTGCATGTTCCCAACTTTTAAAGGTTTTATTAAACCTGATTACAAGAAAATTAAAAGACAGCAACCTGTACTTGAGGATGTGCGCCAGTGCAATGGTCCCATTCTTTATTATTATTTTTTTTTAATGTTTTACAAACACATTAAAATAGTCATTGGCAAAGCTAAAAAGCTGGCACCCTACTGGCTTTGTCCCTGCCTGTTACATTAATGGTTTGTGGTATTTAGGGCATCAAAACACCAGAGAAATTGAAATGGTATTGGAATGAGAAGGCAAAGTACATAAATGGCTTCAGAAGCATAAACTGACCAGAAAGGAAAGCAGACAGTGGTAAAATGGGATCTTGAAGTAACACTGATTTGTGTCGAATAGCATCCTGTTTCATTCTGTGGGAGTAAGGGGACAAGGAGAAATGTTAATTCTTCAGCATTGAAATGGCATTCAATTTAGGGAACTGAAATAATGGGAGTTATGAAGAAAATCCTCAGGAAATTGTGTCCGGATCCACAATACTATGCTATGCTCTCCCTTAGAAAGGGGAGCAGAGAGGGTGTCCATCTAAGAATGAGTTAGGAAAAACCATTCTGGATGGGAAGATGAAATTTCAAAGGTGCTAATGATATCTGAGGTAAAGACTAAAGACATAAGGTGATATGTTGATCCTAACCTACCACTCTCAGATGCTGTTAATTTATGCAAGTGAAGAAGAAGTAAGATTAACTCTGTGGCCATTCAGTGGTCAAGTGATCAAGAGAAGAGGACACATGGGAAGCAATTAGGTCATGCTTTATTGAAGGCAGCATTCTCTGGTTAGGCAGGAGGAAGGTAACTTGTGCTCTGATTGGTGCCTATAATTGAATTGCTAGAACGTAATTAATTGACCATTCATTTAGGGCAAATCAGTCTAGAACAGGACAAGAAGCTAATTTGAAAAACTACAACTAAAATATCCTTTCATGTGCGGAAGATGAAAGGACCAGGCTGAATGTTTGTGTAGTTGTCATTCTTTCCAAGGATAGTCGGGATGTGGTGATCAGTAAAGATCAAAAGGAGGGCATAAGGCGAGGTTTTGTAGTTTTGTACAGAGATCAGGGATTAATAGGATAGATCATGACTGCTGTATGTATGAAAATATTATTCTAATTTATTTGTATTTGCATTATATACACGCATGAAGAGAAATGCTACTAACTGCATATGTAATTAGAAATGTTTCAGTTATGATCTTTGCTTCCTATTTGCTTGATGCTTTCCATGGCATTATATTTATCACAAACCTTTCTTGGCCTAAGCAGGCCTTGAAGCCATAATGATCCATGTTGTACATTGCACATTTTCCAGTAGTAAAACCTAGTTTCCAAACCTGGCAAGTAAATCAGGATTTTGTGAGAAGAATGGAATTAGTATTGGTCATATGAATGATTCTGGAGCAGCATAAATTAGGCTTCACCTTTATACGTCACAGAAATGCAATTATATACAAGAACCTGACATTACATTCATTGTGCACCTTAATTTTATTAATGTGTGTGAGGCATTTAAAATCATTACTGAAATGTATTTACCGTAGAAACTAAGTAACTTTATATACGTGTGCACTAATATTCAGTTTAAAAACAAATCATGTATACTTTATTCACATTTTACACTTACACTTCAAGTTATATGTGCATATGTAAATATATATTCTTTTGCCCACGTTTTGCAATTCTTTTAAAGCTACCCATGTGCATGTATAAATATGTAATCGAAGTGCACATTAAATACTCATTTAAGTTAGCCTGACTACAAGCCTCTGTTAAAATGCATCTTGCTTCTTAGCATGCTTTTTCCTTTCTTGCAGGTTTATTATTTCATTAGCTAGTGAAAGGCTCATTATTTGTATTAGATGACTGCTAGAGAGGCCAAAGAGATACTTGTCATTGAACTTGGAGAAACAATGGTCGAAATAAGCTTTCTATTCACTATGTACCAGAACTGCAAGATGCAAAGCTATATTGCAAATGCCCTCGAGTAGTGCTCTGACCTGTTCCTGGTGGTGTTAACAGAGATAATATGTGTTTGAATCCTCTGGTATTAGCTTTCGCCTGCACAGCGCTTGTGTTCTGCTTGCGAAATCTATTGTTTTTAATATATCTTAAAGGGAACTTTTCATTGGTCCGTATGCTTGCCAGTTTTCTTTCCGCTATTTCTATTGGTTGTAGCCTGTTCTCCCATCTGTGTCTCTCTTATCAGTTTCCTGTGGCCCACCTTCTCATTCCCATCCGCGTTGGTGGTTCAAACTTTTTTCTTTTGGTTAGCGCTGCATGCCGTTTACTGTTTACATTTTGTTATCTTTCCCTCTAAGCACCTAGTATTGCTATATTTTACTACTAAACAGGCAGTCACAATTGCAGTTACCTTGCACGCAATAGGGTCATGATTTAAATGGTGCAGCAGGTACAGTGGCACCAGCACCAAAAGTTGTCATAACTCCTCTAAACACCAGATATTGCTATATTTTACTACTAAACAGGGAGTCATAAATGCAGTTATCTAGCAGGCACTAGGGTCATGATTTCAATAGTGCAGCAGGTGTAGTAACACTGGGCCCAAAAGTTGAGGAACTGTTTTTTCTTACGTTAAGGCTGCACAGCGTTTACCTTTTACCGATACTTAGCTTCCCCTGGCTGCACACATTTAAAACATGCTTGTTTAACTCTGCTTTAGTGGGTGGAACTTTTAACTAATTTTCACATTCTTTATGATATTGTTCCACTAATAAAATTGCATTTTATTTCTGTGTCATGTGTTTGTCGCTAATAAAATTGTTTTTTCCCCTGTGTCATGTGTTTGTTGTTGGGGCACACTCCATGGTGCTCTGAAGGGATGTTTTAACCCCTTCCATGCTCATGACGGAACGGTTCCGTCATGAGCCACGGTTGAGCTGTGCTCATGACGGAACCGTTCCGTCATGAGCCCGCCCGCGCTCGAACCCTTCAGCACCGCGGCGGAATTCGCCCAGCGCTGAAGGGGTTAACCTCCTTTTTCCGTTGGGACAGTTTCTGTATAACATTACAGCACCAGACAACTGCTGCAGAGTCTTGGATTGCAAACACGGTCATGTGCGTGCCTGTTCTAAAAGTATTCATTGAGTTTTGTGATTTCAGCCTGTTTCTTCTACTGGCCGGGAAGGAAGGCTGTTTGGTTTCAAGAGCAGTGAATTCGAAAACTCCAGCTGCTGGGCATTGTTGTTACATTGCGTCAAAGCTTGTCATTGTGAGCAAGCATGTTTTTTTGACTGTGTGGGATTTGTGCTTCTGGTGTTTTATTCGTAAGGTATCTATTATTTTGGAATACTTTAAAAAAAAGAAGTTCTTTGGTGTGAGTTCTCCACTTTTTAACACTGAGCATTTATCTTAGTAAGCAGGTAGGTGGTAAGACTGGCTTTTTTTCAGACAGGCCTTTGTTTTTCAGATTGTATTGTTCTAGCACAAAAAAACATGTCATTTTGTTTGCTTTATTTTTTGTTGGCCATATGAATGTGGTAGTTGAGCGATACGCTGTAAGCTGAAGCAGGAGTTATTTCTTAATAGTGAGAATTTTACGGTTCATCTTTCCGTGGATGTAAAATGCATTTATTTTTCTTTGCATACATTTAACATGCTGTATGTTGCTTAATAATTGCTAAAAAGGGTTTGAGTTCTCCAAAGTAATATAAATGGCCTCCTGTATTTTCGTTGTTATATTATATAAAGAACATCAATTGCACATTCCTAAAACAGGCAATCGTTTTGTCCAATTTAGCTCGCTTTACGCTGGTATTTTAGCTTAATAATTGCCAAAAAGGATTTTAGTTGTCCAAAGTAATTTAAACTGCCTCCTGTATTTTCGTTGTTATATAATATAAAGAACACCAACTACACCAACTGTACATTCTTAAAACAGGCAAAGTGCAGTTATTTATGAGACACATGGGTCATGATTTCAATAGTGCAGGTCTGGCGCTAGGTGGCGCGCTTGCAAGATGGTCGCGCGTAGGTGAAGCTCCCGCTGCACGGTGCCATCATCCTGGTCATTATCCTGACAACAGGGCTCCTTTACACCGCCAGGCACCGCCGGTCGCGAGATCCAGGCTCCCTGCCACCCCATAGCGAAATTCGGATGCCGCGACCGTTCGCGGCTCCGGCTCTGCAACACGGGGGCTAGTGCCGGCGAGGAAGGTGGAGCGGGCGGTGATCCGCAGTCGGCTGCAGTGGGTACTCCAGCCTGCGGCTCGCCACGAGGTGACCAGGCCGCGCTGGTCGGGACATCTGCGCTGGAAGCAGTGAGACGCCGCCTGGCCTCTCCAGTGTAGTAGCCTGTTCCAGCGATGGAGATGTGAGGCCGACCTGTCCGACTGTGCCCTGTTGGGGATGCTCCGACTTGCAAGACGTACTCTACGGTGCGGTGAGAGTGAGAGGGCGCGGAGGTGACCGCAACCTGCTGGAGGCACTGCGGAGCACGAGCTTTGGTGGCGCTACAGTGCAGCAGACCTATTGTGGACTCTCCGGGGTGCTGCCTGTGATATCCGTAAGTGCACTTGGGGCGCCTCAACGCGGGACCTGCCTGATTACCTGGTGGGGCCGCCTGGAGGGGCTCTGCGGGCCCGATGGATGCAGCGAGGTGGTCTGGGAAGTGAAACGAGCCTCCCGGTGTGCTGCGGCAAAGTGGCGGGCCCGGTGGCGGTCAGCGTGGTGGCCTCTGATGTAGCGGACTGCCTTGAGGCCTGCAGCAGCAGTGTGGGAGCCTAGGGCTTGGGGGGCCTGCCGCCTGAGGACTGGTTAGTGGACAGTGGACGGGCTGGATTCGGACAGTGGGGCAAGCGGCTGCAGAGGAGGGAGCAGCCGTCCTGGTGCTGGGATGAAGAGGGCACCTGGGCCCGCTGCATATGCCGGAGGTGCTGGCGCGTAGCGGTGGTGTCTGAGACCATTCGCATCCAGCGCAGAGTTAAGAGGACGGGAGAGACACAGGTGCTGGCGGTGGCAGGCCAGAGGGGGCTCTTTGCGTAGGGAGCTTCCCTGATGGTGCAAACTGTATGGAGTGCCCTGATACAATTGGAGCCAGAGTGTCACCTGGAACGTGTTGCTGTCTGTGCTACGCCTGTGATGCTGAGGTGGTGCCCAGCGATTGACGTTGACCCAGGAGTGGCAGCCCTAAGCACTGGCGGCGGATAATCGCCAGAACTAAGAAACAAGGGACGTCGGCGTCAAGGCGGGGTAGAGGTGCCCGGCGGAGGACCCTGGTGCATTGGAGGGACGACGCGAGATGGTTCTGGAGGCCTACGGCGCCAGGAAGTAACAGAAAGTAGGTGTCTCCTGGACGGTGGTCGTGGCCAGTATCGGGAGGATCCCTGCTCTCCCTCTCCCTCCTCCTCACACTAGCAGAAGGACAGTGGTGGCGGCTCTCTCCTCTTGCGGTGGATTGGGGGGCTGGGCCCGGGTTGCCTGTCTGGGGCCGGGGTCACCAGCGGATGCCTTCAGCACAGCAATTAGCTATGGGCCGGCTGCGAAACACGTCAAAGGAGGGCCGGTCGCAGGCGGCGGACCCGGGTCCCGTGCCGGGATGCCATGATGGCAGTGTGGAGCCTCAGGCGGCGGCACTTGCGGCAAAATTGGACACTGCTAGTGGCAGTAGAATGAATTGGCTCTACTTTGGAACAGACGAAGGCCTCCTTAGAGTCCCGGATTGATAAAGTTACGGTAGACTTCACCCTTCTCCATGCGGACCACCGCAAGCTGGTGGAAACAGTGGCTCACCAACGCCAAACGCTCCAGGATACCCAGCCAGTGGTGAGCAATCACACTATAGCCCTGCAGGACTTGATAGACCGCGTCCATACCCTGGAAGATCGCGTTGAGGATGCAGAAGATCGCTCCCGACGCAGCAATGTCCGAGTGGTGGGAATACCGGAGGGTGAGGAGGGACGGCACCCGGAACAGTATATTGAGGGGTGGCTCCGGGACATGCTCCCTTCGGGGGTGCTCTCCCCGCAGTTCGTGGTGGAGCGTGCACACAGAGTCCCGGCGCAGAAGCCCAGACCGGGGGCTCGGCCCCGTCCCTTCCTTTTCAGACTCCTCAATTACCGAGACAGGGACGCGGTGCTTCGCGAGACCAGGAAGTTGGGCGCCATCACAGTGGGAAGTGGACAGGTGATGTTCTTCCCGGACTACACGATGGCGGTGCAGAAGCGGAGGAGCAGCTACCTGGCAGTGAAGCGCCAGCTGCGTGACCTGGGGATCCCATACTCCCTGCTGTATCCTTCGCGTCTCAGGGTGGTCACGAAAAAGGGGACTCGCTTCTTCGACGCCCCGTCGGATGTCTGGGACTGGCTGGAGGAGACGGAAGGGGTCCCGCAGAGATGCGGGGTTGGGCCCGGTTGTGGCGCCCAGCCCGGAGAGGATGCGGCTGGAGCGTCAGGAAGCCCTGGAGGCGGTGGCAATCCTTGGGTCTACGAGTAGCCACGGTGAGGCGGAAGTTCACGGACATAGTGAACCCGAGACCAGCAGATCGTCTTCCCCGTCCACCATGCTTTCCGAGGATCAACTAATGCCGCTGGTGACACCCCAGACCGCCGACCAGATCGTGTGAGCCGAAGGTAATGTGTCATGGTGACTGTTCACTTAAAGGCTCCCACGTATACTATGGTACAGTACTCTGTGCTGGCGCAGTTAAGTTTGCTTGGTCGCCTCATGCGCACGAGGTGGCGGGGGGTCCTGCTCCGAGGGAGGTCAAGCGCCAAGCGGGATCCGCGGCAGGTGGTGAAGATAGACGCAGTTAGGTCATTTGCCCGCGCTCAGCTAAACCCGCGCCACAGAAGGCACCTATAGCGAATGCAGGGGCACTGCGGTAGGGGAGCAGCTCACGATAGCTATAGCCACACTGCGCACCCGTTAGCCATTACCTGGCTTAGTTTCACTCCATAAGCATTTAGCTTGCAGTTTGGATGAATGCCCATGCGGGGGTTTGCCCGGGTAGTTACACAGGTTTTGATTTCCAGTTCGTGTGCTCGGCAGCACTCATACGTTCTTTTGTTCTGTTCTTTGTTGCAGGGCACCGACATGACACCTAGAGCCCATGTCCCCTTCACCGGCCACTCGGACCCCGGCCCGACACCTATACAGCCTTTAATTGCTTCAGATGGCCACTACCACCGTAATCACATGGAACATACGGGGTATGCACACGCCAGCGCGTCGCTATTCCATTTTTGCTTATCTGCAAAGACATAAGGCGGCCATAGCTCTCCTTCAAGAGACTCACATGACACAACCAGAAATGGCCCGGTTGCGCGCCCGGTGGAGGGGTCAGTTATTTGGGACTACATATTCCGCACACGCCTGAGGTACACTGATTTGGGTGAGGGCGGGCACACCGCTTACATGCACGGAAGTGGTAGTTGACCCGGCAGGGCGATACACATTAGTGCGTGGGAGGCTTAATGGCCAACACATATTACTAGGCTCCTTATACGCCCGAATGTTGAACAATCGTCCTTTCTTGCCCATCTGTCCATGGTGTTGGCACCATACGCGGGCCTCCCCTGGCTGCTGGGCGGGGACTTTGACTCAGTCCTGGACATACACCTCGATCGGTCTTTTCCGCCCCTCCGCAACACGCAAGTGGTTTCGAACGCACGGATCCTCACCGACTGGATGTTGCACTGGGCGTTGCTTGATATGTGGCGCAGTTTGCACCCCGATGACCGCATCTACTCGTACTATTCGGCGGTGCATGACCTCCATGTGCGTCTCGACAGGGTAGTGGGATCCCATTCTCTGATTCCCCTGATTGACCAGGCAGAATATCTGGGTCGGACACACTCCGACCATAACCCTCTCAGACTGCATCTCAGATGGAACCCTGGCCATCCTCCAGTCCCCACGTGGCGCCTCCAACCAGTGGCCCTGGAGGATATAGAATTTTGTGCATCCTTAGGCACGGCGATCGAGCAGTTCTTTGAACTGAATGAGGGTACAACGAGTAGTGAACTGATAGAGTGGGACACCCATAAGTCCACTATCAGGGGGCATTGTTTAGGCGCGACGTGGAATATTCGTAAGCGGCTTGCATTGTCGCTCGCTAGCCTGGAATCTCGCCTACTTTCGTGCGAACAACATGGGGAGGGCGGAGGTCGTGACTCGGCCCGGCTGGCGCGGCTTCGAGCGTGTCACGCTGAACTGCTGGAGCGCTTGCGTTGTCACAACTATGCGGCTCCCTCGGCTCGAGTTAATGCCACATCGGACAGGGTGGGGAGGTTGCTGTCCTGGCTGCTCAGACAGGAGACTATTCACGCTCCGATAGATGCTATATGCGGACCCGACGGGTCTCTCGTATACACGCAGTGGGAGATTCATCAGGTACTGACGGAACATTACGCGTCCCTGTACCGTTCGACGGGGCGCCGGCAGGCGCAGGACTTGGATCGGTTCCTGGAGGCTGCCTGCCTGCCCACGGTCCCAGATGAGTATCAAGAGTCGCTTGAATGCCCCCTCACCATGGATGAGATCGGAGAGGCGGTCGCCTCTTTGGCCTCTGGGAAGGCGCCGGGACCTGATGGGCTCCCAGCGGAATATTACAAAACCTATCGGGAGTCACTGGTACCCAAGCTGCATGCTCTCTATCTGGCCACTCTCGAAGAACGTACCTTGCCCGATTCCATGCGAGAGGTCTATCTGGTATCTCTGCTCAAGCCCGGGCGGGATCGCACCCAATTGGGGTCATACCGCCCCCTTGCCCTGCTTAATGCGGATTACAAAATCTTGGCTAAGGTGCTGGCGAAGCATCTGGTGCCAGCGGTGCCGGTGTTGGTGCATGCTGACCAAAATGGTTTCATGCCTAAGCGCTGCACCTCCCTTAATTTGCGGCGGTTCTTCCGGGTGGCGTCTGACAGTGTTCAACGATGGCCTAGGGTGGGCTGCCTGGTTTTAGATCTTGAAAAGGCCTTTGATTGGCTGGAATGGGGATACCTGGTGGCGGCATTGTCGCACTACGGGATGGGCCTCGGGTTCCTCCAGCTGGCAGCCCTCCCTTACAAGGACCCCACGGTGAGAGTGAGAACCGGGCCGTACATTTCCGACGCCATCCCAGTCTGCCGTGGCACCAGACAGGGGTGCCCACTCTCACCCCTTCTGTTTGCGCTAGCAATAGAGCCCCTCGCCGCCACGCTTCGTAGGGAGCTGACTGATGGCATCCCCTAGGTGATGCGACGCATCAGGTATCGCTTTATGCGGATGACTTGTTGGTCTTTGTCAGAGATGTGGCTCACATCCTGGCCGAACTGCAGCGCATTCTACTCGACTTTGCTGCTCTCTCAGGCCTCTGGGTAAATGCCGCTAAGTCCTATCTGTATGCGTTCCGAGCCGACACTCAAGACCCGAACTATCATCTTGGGGTTGTGCAGGTCCAATGGCGGCCGGATACCTTCCGTTATCTGGGTATCCAGATATATTGTCAGCCAGCGGATCTTGTGGAGGGCAATCTGAGCAGGGCCGTGGCAGCAGTCAAGACTCAGATGCGGTTCTGGGGTACACTTCCCCTCACGGTCACGGGCCGAGTCGCCTTAGTCAAAATGGTGATTTTACCCCGACTCTTGTACTACTTCGCCAACCTGCCCATTTATATCCCGGCATTCTTTTTCGCAGCCTTTGCGCGGTCACTTCGGGACTTTCTATGGGGTAATGCACGCCATAAAGTTGCGTTACCCAAGCTGTACCTCCCCACTGACCAAGGGGGACTTGCAATGCCGTGCTTTGAGCATTATTATCTGGCTGCGCAACTGCAGTGAATAGCCCGGTGGATGGCAGATAGAGGACGTGATGATACTGCGACTGCTGCACCCCCCTCCCTCTAGCTGACATCATTAAGCTTTTCCACCCGGCTGCGAAATTATCGAGGCCTGTGCCTCTCCACGTGGTGGTAGCCTACAATTGCTACAGCCGTAGCCTCTACCTCACCCGGGCCTGGACCCCTTATGCCCCGGCCATACCGCTCGAAGGTTCTCCTAGCGGGCATGGGGTGCTTAGCGCTTCGGAACTCACGGACTGGAGCGCGGCAGACATACAAACGCTGGGGGATCTTTACAGAGAGGGTGCCCGCCTCTCGTTCGCTGCCCTAGCGGAAGAGACGGGGCTGGCTCCTGGCCACTTTCTTCGTCATCGGTCTTTGATGGCGATGCTCACGAGCTGTTGGGGAGATCTCAGGGAGGAACCGGAACAACATCTCACGATGCAATATCTTCAAGTAATGGGGCGGGGGAGACATTTGATTCGGTGGTTTGCGGCATCTTTGCGCACACATGCGGCGATCAGTCTGGCTCCGCTGCATTGCAAGTGGGAGGCGGACCTGGCCCGGCCCATGGCCGACAAGGAATGGGACAGGGCGCTGCAGGGCCCAACGAAGATTCCTAGGAACATGCGCTTCCGCCAAATACAATTCTTCATCTTACATAGAGCGTACCTCACGCCCGCATCCATCAATAGATACTTCCACCGTACAGATGCGGGCTGCCCCCGCTGTGCGGCGCTAGACGGCTGCCTAATCCATATGTTGTGGAGCTGTCCCGTACTGCGTTCATACTGGCAGGCAGTGCAAGAGGCGCTCTACGATTGCACAGGTCGCAGTCTCCCGTTCGAATGGCCAACCTTCCTGTTACACCTCTTTCACAGAACTCCTCCCATGAAAGTTACCTCTCGGTTCATCGACCTGGGGTTAGTGGTGGCAAAGCGGCTGCTCACTAAACGCTGGAAAGCGGCTGATCCACCACACGTGCGGGCATGGCGAGGTTCATTCCTGGTGTGGGCTAAGGCGGAGGGCAGGGCCCTCCTGAGGGAGGAAACGCTAGGCCTTAGGAAGATGCCCATAGCAGCTCAGTGGGAGGAGCTTTTGCAGACCATGATGCGCTCAGATGGGGATCTCGCAGAGGCCTGTCAGGTGCGTGACGGGGGCGCCCTCCTAGGGGGGCCTGGCGCCAATCAATCCAGATGAGTGGCAAGGCGTACGGTAGCAAGAGCATAGTCGGCTAGGTGGGGCGCAAAAAACAAATGTGACATTGTTTGTGAAACAGCTTGTATATGGGGCATCAGGATGGGGGGACGACCTAAGGGACATGGACAGGCGATACTAGAACAAAGGTCGGACTTTGCTGCTGTTGCCGTTTTGGTTGGGCATTAAAAGTATGGCCCCTGTTACTTCATGGTTTGCTGACTGTTTATGGAGACATACTGGGGGAGAGTGGGCGGAGTGCTAGTACTCTTCAATTGGGGTCGTCTCCTTTGGCAGTTTGATACCAAAAGCGATTTTATAGTTGTCGCCACAGTTGAGAGGCCTCCAGTGCCAGCAGAAGATTAAGAGGTGTATCCACTCCTCACCAACCAATGTACACTCGCCCGGGTACATAGCAACGGTACAAATGTTAATGTATGTTATTCTAACTTTCTAATGTACTGTACGCTTCTTTAAACTTCAATAAACAGATTTATAAATGATTTCAATAGTGCAGCAGATGCAGTGGCACTGGGACTTATTGTAACACATGCCTTGACAAAAAACACGGTATTTGTTACAACATACAAACTTCAAGGTATATGGCACAATAATTGAAAATATCACAGTGTACTGTTTAAATAAAGGAAAATATTAAACCATAAGTAAATATGCCAGTGACAAAGCAAGTGCAAATATTTATACATGCTCATTATTGTTTCAGAGTGTATGTCATGTATACGTTTTTTCGCAAAAATAAAAAAAGTGCAAGAAAAATCTGTAATTACAAAAAACTAAAATAACTTGCCCATTTAAATAAAACAATAATCTCACTTTCAGTGTGTTTCTTTCACTTATATTGCACAACTGCTCAAAAGCTCATTTGGAAAATTTAAAGTTCGTTTTCATGTGTTTATCTTAACAATGGTCAATAACCAAATAACATCTTTTCATCTAGTTTTCATAATTTGTTTTTTTTCTTGGATCTGCAAAAACTGTGCTTACACAGTACTTGTATGGTTTTTCATTCACCCTTTACCTATTCTACCTATAGCTGCTTCACTTTCAAGCCTACTTATCAGGTACATGAGTTTTATCTTTGTCCTCTGCCCTTTACCTAATCTCACCACTTTATAATACCACTAGTAACAGCACAATATATTGCCTTTTTGTACATAAACAAGTCATAACACTTTAATTGACTTTCTACAACTTGTATTGTACAACTACTCAGCAAGCTACAACTTACACCAAATCACATAGGCGAAAACTAATGCATTTACTAATGCTTGTTTTTATGTTGGTGTTCCCATATTTTGGGTAAGGAGAGACTTTAGACTTTGAAAGGTACAGACCTCTCTGCTTGCTCTATTCTTGAGAGTGTGAAGCTTTATGCTAAACATTTATTTCCTTTTCTTTTGCACTTCTACTGATGTCTGATGATGCTGACACCTTCTTCAAATATGCTCCCAAATCAGAAACCCTTGATAGATGATCCTATATTTGACGCATGCTAGAGTAGAGAAGAGAAGTTTAATTATGGAACACCAGTTCACTTTGATTTGCTATTGTGTAATTTTGTATCTCATTCCATTGCGTCTCAAACAACTGAGATATTTTGCTTTGCCTATTGTATTAATGCATTTATTGAATCGGCATATGGCTTTCATTTCGACTGGATTGATTGGTAATCCAAATAAAACTCTTTCATCTTATTCAGAGCGTCCTAGTCCTCATTGTGGAGCCACATGGGCTACACAAGTAAATTGCATTGTTGATGTTTTCACCCTTTCAATGCTTCATGTCAACTATAAAGGTTCAATCTGTCAATCAAAAGTCTTCGATGACTTGACTAAGATATCACGCTGAAAAGGCCCAGGACGCTCCAGCAAGATCATCCCTTGAAGGCTATCCTGCACTTCATGGAGGAGAAAATACTGACACCTGCGCATTTAAATATATTTTTGCTGAGAACAATACGTTTCTGTCACGTGATCTTATTGCATTGATTTATATGGAGAGAATTTGTATAGATACTAACTAGGTAAGTTTTACATGTTATTACCGCTTGGTTCCAACTGAACATTTACTAGCAATATCCCTGGTCAGCTGAAATGACAATAGTCTTTAATATTTTGTCTGGCTGCCTGCTGTCTTGTATTAAATTCTTGTTGGGCTTTAGGCTTCCCAACATGTAGTGTTTCATTTTCGACACTGTGCTAGAGTGATTTGCCAAGAAGGGATTTATTTATCTTTTCTCAAGACTGAGATGTACGCAGAGAAGTTGAGGCACGTTTCATATCAGTATCTAAATAGTGAAGTTTCACGATTAAAGGAAAACAAAGTAACGAGAAAGTAGAGGTTAGTCCTTCCCTTGGATATACGGGGTGGCAGGAGGTCAACATAATGGAGTTCGCCAAGAGACCTGGTTTGGAACTGTGAGTTATGAGCAGTGGTGGATAGATAGCGCTATGGGCATAACCAAAGTTGGCACCCCACTCACCTGTGGTTGGTGTGTTAGAAAAAGTAGGAGGGGTTGAGGGAGGGTAGAAGTGATAAGAGAAAGGAGGGCCATGGGAGGAAAAAACAGACAACATGTAGACATGGGTACCAGTATTTAACGCACATTTCTTTGCAGCAGGGCAGGAGACTGCTGCAGGCAGCCCCTGTACCCAGTGCTTTAAATGGGCCGGTACTGTCCGGTACGGGGTACCAGCACTTTTTTATTTTGAGACGTTGAGTACCGGCACTTCTCAAGAGAAATGCTATACGTTTAATTGGAGAGTACCGGCACTTCTCAAAAACAAGCAGGTACTCTGGTACGTAGTACCTGCACTTCTAATTTTCCATTTCAAGCACTGCCTGTACCCCTTTGAAGATCAGCACCCTGCTCATGGGTCTAGCTCAAGCTAAAGAGCGGCCCTGGCTATGAGGCAAAGAGTGGGGCGGATGGTAAGCATGAGATGAGAAGGGCTGGATTGTGAGTCCAATAAGTGCTGATTTCTGCATAAAGTTATTAATAGGTATGACATGTGATATATTAGTTTTCTGTAGGGTCTTTTTAGTTTCTAAGATAAAAGAACCAAAGCTGCACAATTTGGTAGGGCAGTTTTCCTTGCTTTAGGGCATCCATTTATCAAAGGATTCTTTTAGTGTCTGCGGAGCAGTGTCCGTCCCAAAGGGACACTCATAAATGGGTTTTGCCTTTTTCCCATTAACAGGATACAACTTACTTAGATAAAGGCATGTTGCAGCGCCGTGCAGTTTTTACAATATACTTTAAGGATCTGTTGTGCCTACAGGGATGTCTGCGCAATGAGATTTTCTCTGGCCGATCAGGTTTTTGTTTTGCTAAAAGCCATTCGGAAGCACAGTAAATTCCCTGGTTTCAAAACTTAGGCCCTGATACTCATCTTGGAAACCGAGGCATTTATAGTGAAAGAGAACAAAGAGAGGGTTAATTTGCAGGCACGCCAAACACAGAGGGTCATTTCAGAACCACACTTGAAGAGACCCAGCACGTCACAGCCAGCAACGAAATGTCCGACTTCCAAGCAACGGCGAGCGTGGTTTCAGGCATTCACGCCATTGTCTTTTCAGAGGCATTGGAACAGAAATGGGAATGTTCCTGCAGCACATCTCGTAAGTGACGACACAGTTTCAAATAGAGGGTTTACATGATGGCTGAGCGTGGTTTTGTAACAGAATCTTAAGAGGATGCGGGAAAATAGTTGGAAGAAAGATCACAGAAACATTTTTAGAGGGCTAAACCGCAGCCATGATTGCAGGATATCGTTAATACAAGGATTAAATGCTGTGATGGGTTGGAGTGAGAGCTGGAAGGAATGTTGATGCAAGCATTCGTTATCTCCATAGTAACACAGCTAATCTATCCAGTATAATACGGTCTTTTAAAACTAAGAGTGCCTTTAGCTTTTTATTGTTTTAGGAGCTGGTTACCACCCACTCGTTCTTAAACTGCTCCAGTCTTGTTCTTTCAATAACGACTATTTAAAAACATACAATTGCCTGTCTCCAGGTAAATAGAGTTTTTCATTGTAACCTGCAGTGAGGCAACTCGGGACAAAGACCATGCAATTTCATTTTCTCTAGCCCATCTGACGTTGTTGAAAGGTCACCACAAAAACACTTTTCAAGGCATAGACTCCATCCAAACAATATACGGGAAAAATACGGATTGAACTAAAGCTCAATTGATTAGCAGGCACAAAAAGTGACACAAGTCTTTTTCTAAATTTGTTAGGCCCTGAACAAAACAAGAGAGTATTGGTTGGGGAAAAGCATTTATGATTAAATGGCAAGGACTGTGTGTCAAACTTGCCCATCTTGTTGAAGGCAAATTGGAGATTTTGGGGCCTATTCACAAACTGCATTTTATAGTACGTTTATTAGAATTACAGTAGTACTAGTCATAAACAGCAAAATGCATCTCACAAAACTAGGCATGGACACCTCTGCCTTCGGAAATAGCGTTTACAACGCTGCTGTTACCACGCAGGTAGGTAACAACGTGGTCATTACAACGACCACGTTGTTACCACGCGTGGCTTTACATCGCAAGTCGTTTCTACGACTTGCGCTAGGTAGCGTGCAACACCAGGGAATGTGTTGGATTTTAAATCCAACACATTCCCTGCTGTTGAGCTAACTGGAGTAGGAATAGTAATTTATTCTATTCCTAATCCAGCGCGCCATCTAGCCCAAGTCGTAGAAACGACTTGAGATGTAAAGCCACGTGTGGTAACAACGCGGTCGTTTTAATGACCACGTTGTAAACTACCGCGTGGTATTTGCTCGCGGTGTAACGTCATACATTCCCTCTGCCTCTGTCTCTCCTATCTTTTTGATGCAGAGATCTCCGCACACATAGATATATGTTTTAGTATCAAATGTCGGCGGGACTGGGGAGTGGCTGGGAAATGTGGAATTATTGCACTTGGGGGATTTCTTTTGAAGAGGTAAGGATGGGATTAGACAGGGACATGCAAAAATAAAACACCCACACACACAAAACGCTATTCATAAACTGCACTTTTAAAAAAATGTCTACATTTAAATTAAATATATACATTTGGTTTAATATGGAAAAAATATTACTAATATATAAGCATTGAGTAATAATAATCTTATTTTAATATTAACATTATAATAAACTTTAAAATAACATTTTGTTAAATAAAGATTAGTATTTACCATTAGTTCTATATATATTTTTTTAATACATTTTATAAAAACACAAATTTCATTGTAGGTTAAATATGTTTTGAAATTATTTTTATCGGTATTATTTTTAAAGTAAGTAAAGATATTTTAAATAATTAATTATTTAATGCACACTTAAATTAATGTGTTGTAATAGTTCATTTTATTAATTCTAGAATCAAAATAAATATATACATTTTAGGATGCTCAACTAGGGCACGGAGACTTCTGAGTCTACAACTAGGACTTACTTTACACTCTGAGATGGTGAATACCAACTAAGGGCCTCATTTCGATGTGACTCAGAAATTCTTCCGACTGCCGCATTACAATGCAGTTGCTCGAAAGTGAAACCAGTCCGGTCATTTCGGAGTCGGAGGCCCCACCGTAATCCCTATGGACGGTTTTTCTGCCGTCTGGATTATGATGTTGGTTTCCAACAGGCTGTGCATGTCAGGCTTTTTGACATGGAAAGCCTTTTGGAAAGCAACTTTGGGGGCCCCTAGCATGGCCCCCTTCTCTCTGCGGCCTATGGTTAGTGGCCGAGGGTCACCTATGGTGCCCCCTGTTAATCCCTGTACAGAGGTGCCTGCCACATGGTGCAGGGATTAACAGAAACTACCATTTCTCTATGGGAGCGTGTGCTGCGGCCGGTTTATGGACAAAGCACAAGCTCCAATAGAGAAATGGGAGTATGCAACTGCACCATGTGAGGTCACATTGTAATAGTTGTGTCGGGACGGCCAACTAGAGGTTATAATTGGAGTCGACCACTGTGCTAGCTGACTTGTCAGCCATTCAATCATCAAAGGAACATCTGTAATAGTGCCATAGACAGAGCAAAGAATACCCTTACTGCCTGACAAGTGCAACCTCTACTGTTACCCGTCTCCCAAATTTAGACAAGGCTTTCCATTTAGCAGTGCAGAGATTTATTTTGTGCAAAATAGCCACACTCCTTGTGGACATGTCTTGCGTCATGCATGCTAGCAACTCGTAACCCAAAGTATACTATGCATACTTCTTTCCATGCGGAATATGAGCTTCTGTGGTGTGCCTCACATGTATTCTCCATTTTAGATTCAACTTGTTATGAACCCCAATGTACCCCAAAATAGGTTTAGGTAGCTACACAACCTTTTACCTACATTTGTCCTCCCTTGCTCTGCATAACAGTTCCGGCACTGACCTTTTACCCAGTTATGTGCTGAATAAATGTCAATCAGCTGTTTTGAAACTAGCCTCCTTTATTATGCATGAGGATTTTTAGAAAAGTCCCTGCTCATGACATACATAACAGCATGAACTTATTCTGTGTAAAATATCATGGTCATCTTCGTTCTAGGGCAAAAGAACTACTTTGCATAATCACAGGTATTGTTCTAGGCTCATTTACATAATCATACTCACAACACATCGATTATGTAAGGAACCCTGAGGCTATCTTTATGTTAAAAAAGACCCATACCAACACTAGATAGAAAGAGGAGAAGCTTCACGCTGACACTATTTGCTGAGGTCCCAGCCTGCAGAAGCACCAGCATGCAGTGGTCTGACATCCCTTGCGGGGTGTCCAACTCGAGACCAAGACGGGGTCTTTCGTTCTCTCCCATCAGGTAATGGGGTTGGCTGTTTCCTAGGGGAGTCTTGGCTTTACACCCACATACATGATAGGTACACTTAGGTAGGGTTTGCATAGTAGGAGTACACTTGATTACTGCCATGTATCGATATGCCTATATATTTACTGTTTTAGCACCATGGTAGAATTCTACCTTTTATTTACTCTGTCGGTGCTTGGAATTATATATATCCGTTTCTGTGTAATGATTGTCGGAGCAAACATGTTTTATACTAGAATGACGCTGGTGCAATAAATTCTTATTGAGAATGTCCCCATTGTTTATTCTGTGTATCTCTCTGAGACCTAGTGAGCACGAATGACTGAGCAAAAGTACTGTACTGTTTCCACGGTCCCTGAAGGATCAAGGGTAGTCATATTCGATTGTTGCCCGAAACTATTCGCTCCTTGGTAAGGTTTAAGGGCTTAAGGTAGCACTGTGAGCTAGCTGGGCTACAGGCTAACATATTCTTTGTGAGTGTTTGAAATCAGTCTGGACATCAATCCCTTAGTGTGTGGTGTGTAAATGTGCCGATCCTATGTATCACTAGGAACTACACGACAAACTTTTTAAGTTAACATCTTTTCTCATGGTATCCTTTGCCACACTTTCTCTGCTAATGCATGAGTGTTCTGTATTTGTGATAGGCACTGACACCCTGTAGTCTGTTTAGTTAGTTCCAGGGTCGCACATGTAGAAAACGATGTCATTGTTTTCTTTATTTCAGTGCTCATTTAGAGACACTTTACTTTAGCTCGACAAAACCAAGAGAGCTGCTCTGTTCCTGTGCCATAGTTGATAAGAACAGCACTTTATTATGTAAACAGTTTCCGTGTTAGAACTCTTTCAGAAGAGCATTTCTATGCTGGGAATTATCATGGAACCACTGCAAACAATGACTGAGATGCAGACCTTCTTACTCCGACCTCCATCCTGCTAAGGACGATAACCTGTGCACTGCGACCAGCTTCCTGACATCTAAGATCAAGGTATGGGGGTTAGGCTATCCCAAATGATCTGGCAGATGGTATTCTCACTATGCTCTCTTTAGTATAGTATTAGATACAGATAGGAGTGAGTGGGCAAGCATTAGCAACAATTGACATGGTTGAATTGTTCATCCTGTTTACTATTCTAATAATACTGATTACAGTAACATATCTCATCTTTCTGATAATCACATCTTATGCTTTTTATGCAAGAATACAATAACTTCAATTAATGTTTGAAAATGCATTCTCATAGCTGTCTTGTGTCTACCTTGGGTGTGCAAGAGTGACAAACAAAAGGTTTACATCTGTTTCCACAGATCCTTGGGAATCAGTGTCATGTTTGAGGTTGCCAAAAACACCTGTTAGCCTGGTTGGCTTAGGGGTTAGATGTGGTAGTGTGAGCTGGTTGGAAACCCTCCAACACTCACTGATGGTATATGTGGACTAAGGGGTCCATTAAGATGCCACCCTAGCGGTATTGGGAACGGCCGCCAGTGGTGCGGCGGTCCCACACCACCAATTAGGATGCGACCGCCACCCTGGCGGTCACATCCCGCATATTCAACATTGTGGTGGGTTGTGCAGTGAGCAGCACCCTCCAGAATGTAGGAAATGCATGACGTGCATTGGCATGCACAACGTGACAGGCACCATGCGGTGCCTGCCACCTTATGTATGCCAATGTAGGGGGGTTCCATGGGTACCCCCCAAGTGCAGCCCTCCACAACCGCATCCCTCCGGGGCCCACAACGGGCACCCAAAGCGATTCCCGCATGCCTTTCCAAAAGGCATAACACCGCCCCCAGATCATAATATGGATGGCGGTGCCTACAAGGCACCGCCACCATATTATAGGCCTTTTCCGCCGGGCAGGCAATCGTGACGATTGCCTAGTGGTGGAAAAGCGGAGGACGGTCTTTCCGTCCACCGCGGTACCCCCCGCCATGCTCATGTGGCGGGGGTAAAAAGCCGTCCGGCGGGGTATGTTGGCGGCCGGATCGCCATGCTAATCGGCCCCTTAGTCTCTATACTATGAAGTTCATGTTGGCCTAATGCACAGTCCTGTTATAGTTGTAGGAACCGTGGGCCAGATGTATGAAGCATGCTACTGGTCGCAAATGGCCCATCTGGCTGTTTCTGACAGGAAAAATGCATTTTGCCATGTACAGAAGGCAAAACGTGACTCGGTAATTTGTTACCAAATCACATTTTGCTTTTGGGATTCGGTATTAGGAAGGGGTGTGTTTAGGGCGTCACTGGTGCAGATCGGAGCTTCCGAATCCCCTCTACTTCCACGGACGGAATGATTTCACAGTCACACACGCATACACACATCACACGCTGGTGGGGCCCATTACACCAACATTCACCCTAAATCACTCTATCCGTGCCCTGTAAAGGAGAAACACCTTTCACAAGAACCTTATCCAATCTGCCTGTACTTTGAGGTCAATGCGACCAGCTAGTTGCTTGTAAATCTAGCGAGAATATTTCATAGATTACACAAATAAATTCAATAAACATGACAAGAAATAACCACCCGAGACAGAAATTCAAACAGATTGTTTATTTATCTAAAATTGTAGGAAAAAGCCAATTAAATGCAAATTTCATTTCTCTTATATTTACCTATTCTGTCTAAATGTCAGATCCTAAGTCAGAACCGGTCCTCAGTAGGAGAAACAGAGTTTCCTGCAGTCATGTAGAGTCATCGTCCTCTCCGTCAGCATGGGGACCTCGGATCATCAGCTCGGGAAGAAGTGGCGCTAGACCTCTCTAGTCTGCTAATATTTATACTAAATTTACATTCTATAAAGTAACAATTCGTTGTTCAGAACGGATGAATGGCGGAAATAATGTCATCTTGGTACATTTTCGATATTGTGCGAGATTTTCTCACACCTAGATTGTCCCAAATAATGAATAGCAGAATTTGAACGCCCATGACTAATTCGATACATCTACGGATGTCTCTACTAGGTAAATTTGTTTCAATTGTGAGTTCCTTAAAAGTTCATATGCAACATCTCCATCTTTCAGGGGCACTTGGCTGTGTTCCTGGACTTGTCATCATGTTTATGGCTTTTCAGTTCATCGGAGGTGCAAGGTCACAGGCAGAGCGAAGCCTTTTTGTAAATTTCCATCTACTCGAGTGCAGGCTGTAGATGGTAGCCATTTTCGGGTAGGCCACATTGGACAACTTAAGCAAAAATAAACATAAAACAGAATTACTGCACGAAAATGATTATACAGTGTTATTCCCCTGCTAATACCCTTATGTGTGTGTATTTATCTAGCCATTTGCGACATCAAAAGCCATTAATGCATATTAATTAAAAGCGCAAACACAATAACATCACATAAGCAACATCGATTTCTGTCAGTTTGCTCACCAATTTAGTTCACTTATTATTGTAGCCATGCAATAGCATTCCCACGTGTGATTCTCTTGTTAATAAGGTTGATTAGACAACATTTGACAACCTTTTAATACTTAATAATTAATCAGTAGTACTTTTAGTTATAACATGCGAAAATGAAACAGGTATTCGGTTTTAAAGTAAAAACCCTGCTCCATCAATCCCCCCTTTGGTGATATATAATCACCACAAAAATCAAAACCCCAAAAATCAATTTAGTTCCCCTTTTTGGAAGAATTCAAAATATCTTCTTGTTCATTTTTCTAAACCCTTGTTTCCATCTCATCTTCCTTTTTAGTTTCTATATACATGCTTTCTCTTAGCTCTTCTAATTCTATTTCTTGTGGGTCTCTTTCTGGTTTCTTTTGTCTCCTTTTAACATTTTCTTTTGTGATTTTCTTTTTATTTCTTCTATATCTACAATACATACATCCTAATCTAAGGATCAATAATGCAACTATTACACAGGTTAATGGAAATAATATTTTACCAAAAATGGTACTACCTATTTTAGCTATGAAATTCTTAATAGCAATCATCTTATTAGCCATTCTAGTCCAGATACTTTCAGCTTCCAATGGTACTCATTCTTCATGCAAATCAGTAATATTTTTGATATAGACTTTTAGATCTTTACTTTCGTCAGGAATGTAAGTGCAACAATGTTGAACTTTCAGCATTCCACAGACTCCACCCTCTTTTGCCAAAAGAATGTCAAGGGCAAGTCGATTTTGCATCGCTATAGCACGCAAAGCAACCATTTCTGTATTAACCAAAAGAAAGCCTCCAGCGGTGCTTGTTGACAAGCGATCCACCACTGTTGACAGCTTCCGAATGCCAAATGCATTTAAAGAAATTCCCACTGCTGGAATTAAAGCTCCAAAAATATCTCCTACAATTTCTGTCCATGTTTCTCTTCTATAGCGTGTTAATGTGTTAGAATGTTCAGCATCCTCTACTCTATCCATATGGAAAATCTTTGGAAAGACCAGGCCAACATAACATGTACCAAACCAATGGTCAGGCAAACAGTAATAAGCCTTGTTCCCACAAATATAATACACTCCCGGAAAAACTGGATCTTCTCCTCCTCTAAATCCCCATCCGGTTGCAATAAAGTATGTATCATGGCACTCACTAGTCCCTATGAAATAATAATCATATTGGGATCTCTTCCTGGTAATGCACAGTTTTCCTTTCTGTGGGGAATCTATAGCCATAGTTCGACTGGCTCCATTTTTCAACTCCTTTTCTTTCTCAATATCCCACATTGTGTCACTCATTTTATGCCCTTCTGCTTTCTTGTGCATGTTCAATCTTCTTCTCTCAACCATGTCTAGAAAATTCTTCTCTTCTCCCTTCAAACTGCAAGTTAAATTATTTTTAAAAACATATTCTAAGGTTAATTCTTTGGTTTCTAGAAAAATCTCACCTAAAGTGTTAGCATCCTTTGCAGGATTCAGTGCTTTATTCATAGGCAATTGCCCAAGAATATTATCTATATTAGACATATTGTAATCTAATTTCCCTAACTGATAAAAAATACTAATCAACACACTACAGGAACTTCCATACGTAGCCGGAAGATGATGATAAGTCACTCCTTCCGAAACAGAGGCAGGTAATTGCATGCAGACGTAGCAATCCCTTACTTCCATTGTCTTTACGTACTCATACAACAATTTAGAAAAAACATTGCTAGAAAAATCGTTAATTGACCTATCCTTATGTATATGTATATTGCTAGTTCTAATCGGTACTATTTTCTGTGGACTTTTCCCTATATTAGTTTTGTTCTCAATATGACCTTCTAAAGTGTCTATAGTGACTCTAAATGAAATCAGTAGAGCAAGCACGCTCCAAAGCAGCATTAATAAACCTGTACAGCAGCAGCACATCTTGCACCATCTTTTCAGAAAGGTACATCTACTTTTATTCTCGGTGTTAGCCATTTTGTTAATTTGACCGTGTCTTTTGACTTAGCCTCTTCTACTCCTCTACTGATCTTTTAAGGGCAGCAAGTACCCAACAGATTATTACAATCTACTAATTTTTAGTATTTTCTTCTTCTTCACTTCTCCAAGTGAATTTTCCTTGGATTTACTCAATTTGGATTTTCATCACTTTTCACTGTCTCTTCATCATCATCAAACTGTATCAGGTCCTGAACATCCGTCTCTTCCCCAATGTCGGACAAGATAACTCTCAGGATTCCCACAGCTTCTTCTTCAGCAACCTCCTTCAGTAAAGCCTCCTCTGGACTTCCTTGGCTGTCCGCCTCTTCTCCTTGTTCAGGCAATGCCACATACGTCCATTCCGGTGACTTGTACCTCTGGTTTGGTTTCCTTATTCTTTTAGTTCTCTCAGGTATCTTTATTTCCTCTTCTTTGGTTGGGTTTTGACTTGACACTTCGTTCACTTGTTCTGCTTTCGAAGAGTTAACTCGTGTCAGTCTGTACCTTAGTCTCTTTATCTTATTTGGCCAAAGATCTCCTTTAGCATTTCTCTTTTGTTTTCCTTCTTTATTGTTTCTTTCTCCAAGCCAAGTTCTCTTTCTCAGAACTCGTCCTCCATGTATCTCATTGTCACTTTCCTCAGACTCTGTCTCAGTTGCCTCTTGTTCATCCACAGCTTTCTTTTCTCCAACAACTTCCTTTTCTTCAACAGTCTCTTTTTTCACCAATTGAGATTTCCCTACTTCTGTCCCTCCTCGGGTCTCCGACACGCAATCTTCTTGCTGTCTACTTGTCCCTTCACCTAGCTTATTGTTGATGTTCCCTACACCTCCTCTGGGTTTTTCCGCAATCTGTCCCTCTCTGTCTTTGTCTGTCCCTTTTCCTTCAATATTTATCTCAGGTGGAACTTGTCCAATTTCCTCATGTGATTCAGATGTCTCTTCTGTAAGAATGTTCTTTTCTTTTCTTTCTTTCTTTTTAGGTTGGTCACTGTCAATTGGAACCTCAGGCAATTCCTCTGAGTCTGAACTTGCTTCTGCAGTTTGCACTGTTCTCTTCAGAACCTCTTCTGGTGGGATGAAAATGTCCCTTGACTCACTTTCCCCACTTTCAGGATTCTTTTTTCTCCTTACTGCCTCACTGTCTGCATCATCACTGGAATCTGATTCTTCAAAGTATTCTTTTCCAGTACCATCTCTTGGATTTGGAACTCTCAGTGTGTGACTTGCATGTATCCAATTTTTCACACCAGCACACTTCACAGCAGTCGTTGTGGTCAAGATGACTTGTCTTGGCCTTCCCCACCTTGGAACCAGGCAATTCCTTCTTCTGTGGACTTTTATCCTTACCCAGTCCCCTGGGCTCAGATCATGGGCTGGTTTCTTTTCAAGTGTGGTGGCGTCCTCTCCAACCTGGTGAAACACAGAATGAACTGCGTCAGCCAGGCCTTTGCAGTAATCCAAAATCATGTCATCAGTTATAGTCATCAGCTTGTTCACTGGTACATATGCATGCCTCATAGCACGTCCCATGATAATTTCATGTGGACTCAAACCTGTTGTTCTGTCTGGAGTAGACCTAATGGTCATCAAGACTAGAGGCAAGACATCGGGCCATTTCATTCCTGTGGCTAAGCACATTTTGCCAATTCTGTTTTTGATGGTACCATTCATTTGCTCAACTACACCAGAAGCCTCTGGTCGGTAAGCACAATGCAACTTCTGCTGTACACTCAATGCTTCACAAATTAGACCCATGATTTCATTATAAAAATGTCCTCCTCTGTCTGATTCAATGGTTACTGGGAACCCGTACCTTGGGATGAACTCTCTTAACAGTAATTTGGCCACTGTTATCCCATCATTTCTTCTTGTTGGATACGCCTCCACCCACCTGGAGAACAAACAGACCACCACCAGGACATACCTCAATCTGTTGACTGGGGGCATTTCAATGAAGTCTATCTGCATTCTTGTGAAGGGTCCTCCCTCCCTGCCTATTGTTCCTAGGCTCACCACTGTTTTCTTTCCAGGATTGAATTGCTGACATATCAGACATCTCTGGCAGAGACTTTCTGCTATCAGTCTGAACTTTGGACTGTACCAGGTTTGCTTAAAGGCTCTTATCATAGCATCCCTTCCCAAGTGTCCTTGGCCATGATACATCCTTGCCATTGTTGATAGCATGCTATTTGGCATGACTGGTCTTCCATCCCTATAGACCCACACATGATCTTTTTCTCTAGGTGCACAACCTCATTTCTTCATCTCCTGCCTCATCCTGCAGCTGTTTTACTTCCTCCCATGTTCCCACCTCATTAGTAAACATTAAGGAACAAGAAGATATTTCTCGCTCTTTAACTTTCCATTAGGTTTCTTCAGTCCCATTATTGGCGAATTACATGGGCTGCTCAATATTTCTCTTAACACCCCCTGCTGAATCATCTTTTCAATTATGGGTGTTATTCCTTCAATTATTTCGGGTGTCAGTCTGTATTGCGGTATGTTTGGGTAAGCCACTCCCTCTTTTACAGTAATCTTTACTGGATCTACATTTCTCATCAGACCCACATCTTCTCCAGTAAAATCCCAAACTGCTGCTTTCACTGTCTGTTTCAACTCTGGGGGTAATGCATCTGGATTAAATATTGCATATGTTCCCAAAGCCTCACATTCCCTGTTATCCATGGTCATTCTGTATAGAACATCCTCATCAGGTGTTTCAAAGGTTATTACATCTGGAGTACAGAAAATAGTGCAATTCATCTTGCACAGCAGGTCCCTGCCTAGCAAGTTCACAGGACTTGTGTCACACACTACAAATCGGTGCATGTCTGAAAATTTCCCTATTCTAACCCTTACTGGTTCAGTAAGTAGAGTTTTAATCTGTGTGTTGGACACACCAACCACTTGGATTGCTTTGTCAGAGAGAGGAAGATTATTTATATCAGCTGACCTGACAGTTGATCTCGTGGCCCCTGTGTCAACTAAGAAAGTGACACTTTCACCATTAATTTTCCCATCTACAAAAGGCCCTGCCTGGTCTATTTCTAGAGTGGCGCCAAGTACGCACTCCTCTTCCTCTCTTCGGCACCGTCAGAATTCTCCCTCGGAGTCGCTTCCCTCATTTTTCAGCCAGTACTGAGAAACAGCGCTTGCGCGTTTTGGTTTGATTACCTGCTCTTCATCGTAGAATCCCGACTCTTGGCTGTACTTCTGGGATCCTCTTCTCTGTGGCAAGGGTGGTTTTGGCACCTGATTCTGCTGCTTATCAGCCTTCTGCTGTTGCCGATGCTGACCACACCCCTCACTCTGCACCTGTGAATTTAATGATGGATTATCATCATTAGTAGATGATGGATTCTTACACTCGGATTTCCAGTGCCCCAATTTTCCACAGTTGTGGCAGGGGAACATTTTCTTTGCTTCTTCAATATTCCCTTTTCCTTTTCCTGGACCAAACCTGGGTTCATTTCCTGGGTTATTTGCCTGTTCAACCAGCTGAGATTCCTGTCTTTCTGCAACTTTCACCTGTGCCCACATTGCCTTTTCTTTTAGTTTTCTCTGCTTTGCCTCAATCTCATCACTGAAGTATTTTGCATGTCTCAGAATCTCATCAATCTTCTTACTCTGCCAGTCTACAGTGTGCTGCCGTATCATTTCACTGATTTCAGGCCGCAAACCGTACACAAATCTATACACAAAATGACTCAGATCCTTGTCACCCAGGTGTTCATCTCCACTGAACTGCTTAAAAGCTAGTATCAGTCTTTCATAGTAAGCATGGACTGATTCTTTCAATTCTTGATGTGTTCGATCTATTTTAACCCAGTCTGTCTCCTTGGGGGGTACTTTATTTTTCAGGAAGGCCATAACCTGCTCGTACTTCTTCATGACCTCCGGGTCTGGAGCTCCTGTTTTTGGATCTCTCGGGTATTCCTTAGTGGGCCAATCTATGACTATTTTACATTCTGCCCACAAGTCTGCTGGTACAATTATATCAAATAGACTATTCAGGTCAATCCACAGTACTTTTGACAGCTTTACAAATCTGTCGACCTGTCTGTACCACTCAACGGGCTTTTCCCTTAGTCGAGGGAAATCATTCGTAAATGATAAAATATCCTGTCTGGTCTATGGGACATGTATGTACCCACCTCCTGGAATCTCTCTCATGGGGTAAGCTGTCACTGCCTTCTCTTTTTCTTTCAGGGGAAATGCCGAGTAAGTTCTATCTGCCCCATCCTCTCGCTTTCGGTACCATCTGTCTTTCCATCTTTCTACATCTCCCCATTTCTTCAGCAAGGCAATCATTTCCTTAATCTGTCCTGTTCGGCCTGCATTGTTCAGATTCTCAATATCCTTGTCTGAAAAATCCACTCGATAAGGTTTTTGTAAAGCTTTCACCTTATCCATGTCAATTCCCAATTCACTGGCTATTCCTTTCAATCTGTCATGTGTGTTCTTTGCTCTCCATGTAACACTTTTGCACAGGAAGAGGATCTCCCCTTCCTGATAATGTTTCAGTGTTTCTGTAGGGATTGTTCCTACTATCGTCTCTTCCATTTCCATACGTAGCCTAGCTACATCAATTCCCTGCGATTCTTTTTCTTTTCTTTGTAAAGTTTTCAGCCAATCATTCAAATCTTCAGCAGTTATCACAGATTTTTCTGCACCCCCTGGTTCTGTCACTCTTTGCGGTTCTAAAATTGATCCTCTGTTCCCTTCCACACATCCAGAATTCAAACTTGAGTTAGTTTGCACACTCAATTCTCCTCCACATATGGTATGTCTCCACTGATTTTCTCCTGTTCTTCACTGTGTTTCTCCTGCTCTCATTTTTGCCTGCTCCGGAGGAACAATCAATCTATTGCCCACATATGGTACTGTCAAACCATTCTCACCCGTCCTCTGCTTGTCAAAAATCGGCATAACCGGGCCTATTGTCACAGGCACTGTAACTGCCTCAAGATTTTTAGTCAGTTCTCTGATTTTCTCTGTCAGTTCAAAGGTAGTTCTGGCTAGTTCTCTGGTCTTTTCATCCTCAAGTTCATTCTCTCTTTCTATCTCTCTCTCTCTCTCTCTTTCTCTCTCTCTTTCTCTCTCTCTCTCTTTTTCTCTTTCTCTCTCTCTTTCTCTCACTCTTTCTCTCTCTCTATCTCTCTCTCCCTCTCTCTCCCTATCTTTCTCTCTTTCCCTTTCCGCCAGAGAACAACTGCCTTTCAACCCAGGGGTGGTACCCTCTGTCTTAATAATCCGCAGGGTGTCTCTCATCGGGGTCACTACTGTTCCTACCTCTGGTTCTCGTCTATACGGGGGTGGTCTTTTATAGAGCACGTCCTCTAAGACATCATCATCAGACTCATTTGCCCCATATCTCCTGGGTTCTATATTATGTTCTTTCTCTGTACACTTCCTCCCTTCTGACTCCTCTGCTGTTCTTACAGGATATAATCCCTCTGTCATACTGGCGTCACGCCACCGTCTCATTCGGTCATGATGGGTTTCGCGATCATACTTTCGCCCAAACATGTACCTATAATTCCCTCCACTCCTCTGCTTTTCTCGCTCATGTACTTCATCTTCCCATTCTGTTAATGCCTCGAATTGCGTCGGCCTAGGCCAGTGGTTCCCAAACATTTTAGACCTATGGCTCCCTTGACCAAATTGGCAGTTGGCCTTGGCTCCCCATCATGTCACTTTTTTTTTTACTGGTGGTAGGATGTAAGCCCGACCTCGGTCGTACTTTCAATTTTCTCCCTGAAATTAAAGCAGATGAAGGTATTACAATCATATTTGTAACAAAATAAAAAGATAACAGTTGTTTAATTAAAACTTTAATTGGTTAAGTGAGAAACGATACAATATTAATTGCCAAATATGTTTCCATGACTTGACAACCTTTTTTAACCACACATAATGAAGAGTCCAGGCATAAGAGCTGGGTCAGTCATGTGATTGTAGACTCTGGTCACAGAAGTAGAGCAGTCAGATGACTGCAGACTCTGGTCACTGAATTAGAGCAGTCAGGTGACTGCAGACTCTGGTCCCTGAATTAGAGCAGTCAGGAACTGCAGACTCTGGTCAGTGAACTGGAGCAGTGAGGAACTGCAGGGTCTGGTCACTGTATTAGAGCAGTCAGGAACTGCAGACTCTGGTCAGTGAATTAGAGCAGTCAGGTGACTGCAGACTCTGGCCACTGAATTAGAGCAGTCAGGAACTGCAGAGTCTGGTCAGTGAATTAGAGCAGTCAGGTGACTGCAGAGTCTGGTCACTGAATTGGAACAGTCAGGAACTGCAGACTCTGGTCACTGAATTAGAGCAGTCAGGAACTGCAGACTCTGGTCACTGATTTAGAGCAGTCAGGAACTGCAGACTCTGGTCAGTGAACTGAAGCAGTCAGGAAGTGCAGAGTCTGGGCATCCAGAACTGGAGCAGTCTCTATTAATTACCTCAAGCTGTCTACTTTACCAACATTTTGCATTTCATCTTCAATTTGCATTGATATTTTCCTGGCTCTATATGTGGCTTTGATGCATATCCCTCTATTTGCCGCCTAAAAAGCTTCTGACTCGAGTCTATCCTAAAGTTGGAGGGCATTCCCATGTTCTGTGTAAAGTACTTTTTTAAAATTTCTTTTGTGTTTCTAAATACTGGGTAACAGGAGGAGCAAAGTATTCATGTGAAATGAAAATCACTCCTTGCCAGGGGTCCTTCCAAGCCAAACAGCTACTTACTACATCTTTTCTTAAATGAGTATATTCTGTTTTGTGTGAGACATGCTCCTACTGTTAACCTCTCCCTCGCTCACTATCACGCACTCTATTAACACTGAAATCCCATTGCTCAAGGAAAAGTTTGAGTTGAGCATCTAAAATCAATCTCTGATCCTCATTAAGGAAATGTTTTTCTCTGCGCTTTTTAGGAGCAGTCTGTTCCTCATCATTTCAATTTTACAAAATTCTTTAGCATTTCCTTCTGCTATGCAGGGCTAATTAATAGCTAAAAATCCGAAGTGACAGCCATTATTAAAAGTACCATCAGTCTTTAAGCATGAATATAAATCGAAGAAAGAATTCTAAATAAGGCATATCCCATATATTCTTTTTTCCTCTAAATAAGGGCCCATCTAGATATTTGTTGTAACAAAATAATACTCTTCCGGACAGCACCTCAGTGTGTGATCGTAGATAAGGTTTGAAAATGCTAATTTTATTTGGGAGGCCTTACTCGTGTTACTAACAGGGAGAAATATGTGGAGGGAAGAAGGGGGAACTGCTTTCACGGAGGCTGAGAAGGAAACTGGTTACGTTATTTATCACAATAATAATAATGACATGCCTCGTGCCTGGCCATGGCAGAGGGTCAGACTGGGGCCGGGAAACTAATCCAGGCTGCAATGCAGCCTATTTCCACAGCTGCAGCGAGTTTGCCCACTGGAATTTCTGTCTTTTAAATTCTGGCGCGGACACGAACAAGGTGGGGGAACAGCAGCCAGTATAATTACAAGGGCTTGGCCGGGCACGGGTTTTTCATGTCTCCTTTTTTTGCAGTAAGAAAGTAGTATTCTAATGTGCAACCAACCTGTGTAAATTGTGCAGGGTCCTCAGAGGCACAGCAGAACACGGGCAGCGATAACGATCAACAGTCTGCTGTGCATAGGCGGAGGCTACTTTAAAGCACGTCGTAAACGCGTTGTTGTGCTCTTGGGCCAAAGTGATTCCAGATTACACAGGTGGCATTTGTAACTCCCCCTGCGCCGCGGGCGGCTGGGTGTTAAATACGATTCACTTGCTGCCTTCAAGCTGACCGCATCATTTGTTAATTACGCACTTTCTCACAACTACATTAGAAGCTTCCTCAGCACAGCCACAGGCTATCTTTCACACATCGTGCACGGCGCCCCTGGCTACTTCTAACGGCGCACTGGAGTGCCACGGCGCACAGTTTGGGAACCACTGGCCTAGGCCGAGGCTCTAGGTCCATCATCCTCTCCCGTAAGTTCCTCATTATGGCCAGGTTAAATGAGCCATGTTCTGGGAAAGCTAGAACTCCATCTTCCTTAGAATATTTTACCCAGTTGTCTAACCAAATACAGGTATGATACCCATATTTTGCAACCATGAAGGATGCGGGGGTTCTGATCGGAGGAAGTAACTGTCCTTCCCTAGTCACAATATCTTTATCCTTGTCAAACCAGTTTTTTACTTTACTGAGCAAGGATTTCTTTTTCTTTTCCTCAGTATGGAAATACATTTTCTTATTTTTCCCAAGCTATTTGTTCTTTCTACAGCTGTACGATCTCCCGTCCAATTGCAGCGCGACTCACACTAACGCACCAATCCTGGAGCGTCTACGTCACTGACTCAGTCCACGAATCCCAGCGCGACTCACACTAACGCACCAATCCTAGAGCGTCTACGTCACCCGGTATGTCTTCCAATCCCTGCGCGGCGTACACTAACACGCCAATCACCGTGCTTCCACTGTTCTAACCCACTGTCCAATCACAGCGCGGTCTCCCTGACGTCAGCAGTCGCTGCAGTCGCTTCTGCTCCTGTCTCCTGTCTCTCGTCTACCCCTCCTTTACAAGACTACTTGGTAGACTTTGTTTCAACTTCTACGAGTCTGTTAGTTACAACATACAAACATCTCCATTGTCTGCTTCGCTAGCCACAGAACAGCAAAAGACCTTTCCCAAGAGAATTCTGCCTTTCCCGAGAGCAGCGCTTACCTCTGCCCTACTACAGAATCGTTACTTCCATTGATAAAGTAGCACATCCCTCTAGTTTACCCTTCTAACAAGCATTAATTAACTGTTTCCCTCCGGAATGTTCCTAAGAGTCTCACAATTAACCAAAAATGCCTTCTCATTCACGCACTTTCATACCGGAAAATGTAGTACATTCACACAGAATTCTGTCTTTCCCGAGAACAGCGAACAGTCTGTCCTACTACAGAATTATATCACACGTTAACGAAGCAGCGCTTACCTCTGCCCTGTCCTTCTAACAAGCTCCAGGAATACCTATTACTTCTCCAGCGGTAAGCTTTAACGGAATACCTTACGGATCCCTGGGACCTAAGACCAGAGTTTCACTGATAACCTTCGCTATCATACACACTTCTCTCACACAGAAAATACGTTTCTAATGGCAACACACGGCGATGCTACCTCATCGAACCCAGTCAATGTGACGCGCAACTTCAATTGTCACACGTTTTCCCCTGTCTGTATACAGGGCCAACAATCCCGCCTTTTTCCGAGAGCAACACTCCCTCTGCTCTACTACGGAACTGTCACCAACTCCCTACGTCCCAGAAGCCGTTCACAATACATAAAACTCAACACAACTTCAACATATAGTGTTAGTACAAATATCAATCAATAATCAACAAGCCTATATACACGCAATTTCGCCAGATTAAGACAATAGCTAACCATCATTCTGCTACCAAGAAACTAGTGCAGATCGGAGCTTCCGAATCCCCTCTACTTCCACGGACGGAATGATTTCACAGTCACACACGCATACACACATCACACGCTGGTGGGGCCCATTACACCAACATTCACCCTAAATCACTCTATCCGTGCCCTGTAAAGGAGAAACACCTTTCACAAGAACCTTATCCAATCTGCCTGTACTTTGAGGTCAATGCGACCAGCTAGTTGCTTGTAAATCTAGCGAGAATATTTCATAGATTACACAAATAAATTCAATAAACATGACAAGAAATAACCACCCGAGACAGAAATTCAAACAGATTGTTCATTTAGCTAAAATTGTAGGAAAAAGCCAATTAAATGCAAATTTCATTTCTCTTATATTTACCTATTCTGTCTAAATGTCAGATCCTAAGTCAGAACCGGTCCTCAGTAGGAGAAACAGAGTTTCCTGCAGTCATGTAGAGTCATCGTCCTCTCCGTCAGCATGGGGACCTCGGATCATCAGCTCGGGAAGAAGTGGCGCTAGACCTCTCTAGTCTGCTAATATTTATACTAATTTTACATTCTATAAAGTAACAATTCGTTGTTCAGAACGGATGAATGGCGGAAATAATGTCATCTTGGTACATTTTCGATATTGTGCGAGATTTTCTCACACCTAGATTGTTCCAAATAATGAATAGCAGAATTTGAACGTCCATGACTAATTCGATACATCTACGGATGTCTCTACTAGGTAAATTTGTTTCAATTGTGAGTTCATTAAAAGTTCATATGCAACATCTCCATCTTCCAGGGGCACTTGGCTGTGTTCCTGGACTTGTCATCATGTTTATGGCTTTTCAATTCATCGGAGGTGCAAGGTCACAGGCAGAGCGAAGCCTTTTTGTAAATTTCCATCTACTCGAGTGCAGGCTGTAGATGGTAGCCATTTTCGGGTAGGCCACATTGGACAACTTAAGCAAAAATAAACATAAAACAGAATTACTGCACGGAAATGATTATACAGTGTTATTCCCCTGCTAATACCCTTATGTGTGTGTATTTATCTAGCCGTTTGCGACATCAAAAGCCATTAATGCATATTAATTATAAGCGCAAACACAATAACATCACATAAGCAACATCGATTTCTGTCAGTTTGCTCACCAACTTAGTTCACTTATTATTGTAGCCATGCAATAGCATTCCCACGTGTAATTCTCTTGTTAATAAGGTTGATTAGACAACATTTGACAAACTTTTAATACTTAATAATTAATCAGTAGTACTTTTAGTTATAACATGCGAAAATGAAACAGGTATTCGGTTTTAAAGTAAAAACCCTGCTCCATCATCACTTCCTAATACCGAATAGCACTGGTATGTATGAATGTTTTGCGACTGGAAATGTGGTCACAAAACATTTGCAGTTACCACCAATTTCAAGTTGATGGCAACCCAATCACAAATGGGAAGGGGTCGCCAAGGGACACCTTTCTCCTTTGTGAATATGGGCGCCAACATTTTTTAAGAGAAGGCAGTGGTCTCATAGACAACTGCCTGCTCTAAAATCAAATCAAAAAGTAGCTTTTCATTATTTATTTTTGATATTCATCCATGCTGCTTTACAAAAAAAATATGCCTTTATTTAAAAAGCAGTCACAGACATGTTGGTCTGCTGACCCCAGTAGGCCACCATCCCTGTGATTGTAGCCATTCACAATGTGTCACAATTTGCAACCTGTCTCATGAATATTGATGAGGCAGGTCCATTTGTGACCCATTGCAAATTTCTAACAGTATCAAACACACTGTTGTACATTGCAGTTTATGATTTACTAATAGTGAATCGCTACAATTCGCTATTAGGAAATTGTAAACGCAATTTCAGACATCTGGCCCCATATAACATTTTCCAAACGCAAATAAAATCAGGCTTATATGATCTTAATTCCTCCGCAACAATATTCCTTTTTTTGACATCATTCAGACCCCTGATGTTCATAGTTACAATCTCCAACACCACATATTATCAAACAAGCAATGGCAAAGTCAATAGGTCTTGTCTTTGGGACCTTTTAAGTGTTCAGCTAGAGCTACTGGCTTTGCCAGTGACTTTAAGCTAAGTTGTAGAGCATTGCGGCTGCTGTGCAGCATGTTATAATTAAAAAGTGCTATAAGTATTTTTTTACCTTCTATATAACCAAGGAGACATTATGTAAAACTTAACGACCCTATTAAAAAAAGAATTAACATAAAAAATTCTTCTAGTTTTTTTATCCTTGTAATGCTAGCAACTTCTTTCAGCATTTTCTAATGTTTGTTTCTTGTAGCTTTTTTTGTTATGGGGAGGGCATAAACAGCTGGAGGTTGGGAAATAGTACCTGAATAACAACAGGAGCAGCAGATAGCCTCTAGGGGAGAACAGACAGATGCCAGATTCCGAGGACAGACTCAGGGGTTGCTGAGTGATGCTCAGGGGGTGCTGGGGTGGTGGTGTGCTGGTGCGGAGGTGATACTCAGGTAATGCTGAGTGGTGCTAAGTCATGCTAAGGTGGTGGTGCTGCACTGGTGCTCAGGTGTTGTGGAGCTGGTGTGCAGGTGGTGCTGAGTTATGCTGAGTTGGTGCTGAGGTGATGCCGTGATGATGCTGAGGTGATGCTGCACTGATGCTATGTTCTTGTTGAATTGCTGCTGAGGTGGGGCTGTGCTGGTGCTGAAGTAGGCCTGTGCTGGTACTGAGGTGGGGCTTTGCTGGTGGTGCTGTGCTGATGTTGAGGTGATGCTGTGCTGGTGTTGAGGTGGTGCTGCAATGGTGCTGGGGTGAGGCTGCGTTGGTGCTGAGGTGGTGCTGCACTGAAGCTGTGTTAGTGATGCGCTGGTGGTGCTGCACTGATAAGGAGGTGGTACTCTGCTGATGCTGAAGTGGTGCTGTGGTGGTGCTCAGGTGATGCTGAGTGATACTGAGGTGGTACTGAGTGATGCTGAGGTGGTGCTGAGTAATGCTGAGGTAATACCTAGTCATGCTGAGGTGGTGGTACTGCATTGGTGCTCAGGTGGTGCTGACTGATGCTGAGTTGGTGCTGTGCTGAGGTGATGCACTGATGCTGAGGTGGTACTGCGCTGATGATCAAGTGGTGCTGCATTGGTTCTAAATTTCTCCTGAGCTGGGGTTGCGCTAGTGCTGAGGTGGTGCTTTACTAATTATGAGTTGGTGCATTGATGAGGAGGTGATGCTGTGCTGATGTTGAGGTGGTGCTGTGGTGGTGCTCAGGTGATGCTGTGCTGATGCTGAGGTGGGGCATGCTGATGCCGAGATTGTGCAGTGCTGATGCTGAGATGGTGCAGTGCTGATGCTGAGATGGTGCTGTGTGGAGGCTCAGGTGGTGCTACACTGGTGCTGAGTTATACTAAGGTGGTGGTGTACTTGTGTGGAGGTGGTGCCAAGTGATACTGAATTGGTGCTGAGTGAGGCTTTGGTGGTGCTGTGCTAGTGCTCCAGTTGGTGCTGAGTGATGCTGATTTGGTGCTAAGGTGATGCTGAAGTGGTGCTGACTTGCTGAGGTGGTGATGCGCTTGTGCTGAAGAGGTGGTGCACTGGTGCTGAGGTGGTGCTGAGTAATACTGAGGTGGTGGTGTGCTTGTGCAGAGGTGGCACTCAGGTGGTGCAGAATGAAACTGAGGTGTGCCGAGTGATGCTTTGGTGGTGCTCAGGAGGTGCTTAGGTGATGCTGTACTAATGCTGAAGTGGTGCTGCATTAGTGATGAGTTGTTGCTGTGGTGGTGCTGTACTGGTGCTGAGGTGGTGTTGCACTGATGCTGAGATGGTGCTGCGCTGGTGGTGGTTACTGATGCAGAGGTGTTGCTGTAATGAGGCTGAGGTGGTGCTGTGGTGGTGTTGAGTGATACTGAGCAGATGTCGTGCTGGTGCTGAGATGGTGCGGAGTGATGCCATGCTGGTGCTGAGAAATGCTGTGGTGATACTGATTCATGCTGCAGTGGTAATGCTGTGCTGGTGATTAGGTGGTGCTGAGCTGGTGCTCAGGTGGTGCTTAGTGATGCTGAGTTAGTGCTGTGCTGAGGTGATACTACGCTGATGCTGAGGAGGTGCTGCACTAATGCTGAAGTAGTGCTGCGCTGGTGGTGGTGCACTAATGCGGATGTGGGGCTGTGCTGATGTTGAGATGGTGCTGTGCTGATGTTGAGGTGGTGCTGTGCTGGTGCTGAGGTGGTGCTGTGCTGGTGTTGAGGTGGTGCACTAATGAAGAGGTGGTGCAGTTCTGATGCTGATATGTTGCTATGCTGATGCTGCAGTGGTGCAGTGATGGTGTTCAGGTGTTGCTGAATGATGCTGATGTGGTGCTGTGATGATGCTGAGGTGGTACTGTGCTGATACTGACATGGTGCTGCACTGATGCTGAGGTGGTGCTCTGCTGATGCTTAGGTGGTGCTGCGCTGATGCTGTGCTGGTGCTGAAGAGGTGCTGCACTGGTGCTGAGTGATACTGAGGTGGTGATGTGCTTATGCAGAGGTGGCACTCTGGTGGTGCTGATTGAAACTGAGGTGGTGCTGAGTGACGATTTGGTGGTGCGCAGGTGGTGCTGTAATGGTGCTAAGGAGGTGTTTGAGTGATGCTTAGTTGGTGCGGCGCTGGTGCTGAGGTGGTGCTGCACTAATGCTGAACTGGTGCTGCTTTGGTGCTGATGTGGTGCTGTGCTGGTGGTGGTCACTGATGCAGGAGTGATGCTGTGATGATGCTGAGGTGGTGCTGCGGTGGTGTTGAGTGGTACTGAGGAGATGCTGCACTGATGCTGAGGTGGTGCTCAGTGATGCTGTGGTGGTATGAGTGATACTGTGGTGGTACTGACTCATGCTGAGGTAGTGGTGCTGTGCTGGTGATAGGTGGTGCTGATATGGTGCTCAGGTGGTGCTGAGTGATGCTGAGTTGGTACTATGCTGTGGTGATGCTGTGCTGATGCTGAGGTGGTGCTGTGCTGATGTGGAAGTGGTGCTGCTCTGGTGGTGGTGCACTGATGTGGATGTGGTGCTGTGCTGATGTTGAGGTGTACTGTGCTGGTGCTGTGGGGTGCTATGCTGGTGTTGAGGTGGTGCTGCACTGATGCTGAGGTGGTGCTGCAGTGTTAGTGCACTGATAAGGAGGTGGTGCTGTGCTGATGCTCAGGTGGTGCTGGGTGATGATAAGGTGGTGCTCATTGATGCTGTGGTGGTGCTGAGTCATACTGAGGTGATGGTGCTGCGCCGGTGCTCAGGTGGTGTTGAGCATTTGCTTAGGTGGTGCTGAATGATGTGAGTTGGTGCTGTGCTAAGGTGATTCTGTGCTGATGCTAAAGTGGTGCTGTGTAGGTCCTGAGTTGCTGCTGAGGTGGGGCTGTGCTGGTGCTGAGGTGGGCTGTGCTGGTGGTGGTGCACTGATGCAGAGGTGATACTGTGCTAATGCTGAGATGGTGCTGTGCTGATGCTGAAGTGGTGCTGCGCTGGTGCTGAGGTTGTGCTGCACTGCTGATGGTGCACTGATGAGGAGGTGTTGTTGAGTGATACTGAGGTGGTGCTGAAGTGGTGCTGTGCTTCTGTGGAGGTGGTGCTCAGGTGGTGCTGAGGGATATTGAGGTGGTGCTGAGTGATGCTGAGGTGGTGCTGAGTGATGATTTGGTTGTGCTCAGGTGATGCTGTGCTGGTGCTCAGGTGGTGCTGAGTGATGCTTCACTAATGCTCAGGTGGTGCTGTACTAATTCTGAAGTGGTGCTATGCTGGTGCTAAATTGCTGCTGAGAAGGTGCTGGGCGGGTGCTGAGGTGATGCTGTGCTATGGGGGTGCACTGATGCGGATGTGGTGCTGTGCTGATGCTGAGGGGGTGCTGTGGTTGTGTTGAGTGCTACAAAGGAGATGCTGTGCTGGTGCTGAGTGATGCTGTGCTGGTGCTGTGCTGGTGCTGTGCTGGTGCTGCGCTGATGTTGATGTGGTGGTGCTGCACTGGTGCAGAGGTGGTGCTGTGCTGGTGCTGAGGTGATGTGTTGGTGCTGAGGTGGTGCTGCACTGGTGCGGAGGTGTTGCTGCACTGGGGTTGAGGTGGTGCTGCATTGGGGCTGCGCTGGTGTTGTGGTGCTCAGGAGCTGCTGAGTGATGCTCAGGTGGTGCTGTGGGGGTGCTGCTGGAGTGGTGCTGAGTGACACTGAATGGTGCTGAAGTGGTGCTGTGCTGATACTGAGGTGGTGCTAAGTTAGTTTTCCCCGGTCTACTTGCAGGATATATTGTTAAGTAACCTCACATTACATGCCGCATTTGGAGAACCCGAGGAGGAATCCCTTATTTTACCAATGATTCTAACCTAGAAGAAAGCATCGAAAGTTGAAAGTGCACAACTTAAAGCTACTTCCATTTTCATAAAATAGTGCAATAACAGCATGTCTACCTTTAATCTCATCCCAAATATCACGCTGTCAGAAGTACAATGTATATAGGCTGATCCTACTGTTGGCAGTCTTCTTAAAGTATACTTCCATTAAGTAAATATATTATTTAAGGTTTGGACATTTGAGCTAATAAAACAAAAAATGTTATAGGATAAAAAACAACATAGCCTCCGACTGAAAAAGGCCCCTGTGAAACCAAAGACAGTGGAAAACAAGATAAGGACATGATTTGCAGCTCTCGGCTGAGCAAGTTCGGAAAGCCAAACAAGGCAAGGCAAAATAAAAAGTAGTGCGCTGGAAGCAAGATGGCGGCCGCTTGAGGATGGAGGAGCGGGCTTGCCAACACAGCACCGTGAAACGGCTTTCTGATTGAATGCGGGGACGACTGAAATGAAATATAGTGCACCTATCTGTTTAATGCTTTTCCACGCTGGGACCTTTGGTGTTGAAGCGGCGGTCAATGGCTGTTCAGGGGACGGGCAGCCACGGGAACACAGCACGTCGTTGAAGCTGCTAGTAGATCGAGTCCTCACCTGTTAGATGTCGGTGCAGCCGGCGGAGAGTAACCTCGTGGATGGCCCCTAAAGTCACTAGCTCGACGAGAGGAAAGCCTGGTGTACCCCCTGAGCACGGACTCTGTCGGCAACGAGGGGAAACGAGGGGGACGACGGACACTGCAGGCAGCGGCACCAGTATCAGAGAAGGAAAGGGAGCCGGCTCCAGTAAGGGGAAGAGGCGGGACCTCGTCTGGACGGCGTGTGCCGGGGGCTCAGTGTTGGAAATGCTGCGCGCTCCCTGTGGAAGGCAGTCTGTAAGCACGGGCACAGGCACTGCGGAGACCGAGGAGGGGGTTCTCCCTCCCGGATTTGGTCAGGATCTAGTGGTTTCTGGAGAGGAAAGCTCTCACACACAACCGGCTGAAAAGTCACCTTCTGGGAGCTAGACTGTAAGTACTGAGCCACAAAAAGAGAAAGAAAAGGGAAGGTGCTCGAACTTGTTAAAATTGATGAATCGAGGCAGAGTGGGCCATCCCGAAGACAATATAGGGATCATGGAGATAAACGGGTGATAAGCGAAGGGGAGATAGGAGGAGCTACAACAGGGGACACAATGGGGCTCAGGTCCCCAGTATAGCGACAGTCGTGCAAGTGTACTCTATAGAATATCCCCTAATTCAGGGGCAAGAGACACAGCCTGTAAGCACTGAGGCCGAGGTAGACCCCAATGACTGCTTTTTCTCTCTGTCTGATGGCCAGGAGTGGTCGGTTGACGACTTAGGATCCTCAATTACAGCTAGTGAAAATGAAAGTGACCCAGAGAAAGTAGGAGATTCTCTTTTCATGACTGCTCGTCGGGCTGAGTATAAGAAAACGGGGCATCATCTAGAAAGGTTAGCAAGCTTGAAATGGGACTATTCTCTACCTGAATCAACTATCACTGCCCCAAATGTAGCACCCCATGGCATCCCTGGCTCGCATTCCTCGACACTGGAAACTGTCTTGCAGACTATGTTACAGCACCGTGAAGAGACACGTCAGACTCCCGTAAAGCCCTAAACACGGTACGGAAAGTCCAGGGTGCAGTAAGAAAGCTAACAAAGACCTGTAATAATATAGGTGACCGTCTTACGGAGCTCGAAACTAGAGACAGCAATGTTCAGACGGAGGTCACTGAAAAGCTTACACAGTCCAGAGAACAAGAGAAACGGCTCACTGATATTCAATGGAAATTGGAGGACAGTGAGAATCGCCAACGGCATAATAACTTGAGGGTTTTAGGAGTCCCTGAAGGGAATGAGGTATCAGACATCCGGACTTATGTGCTAGATCTCTTTCGGCAAGCTTTTCCGGAACTCTCAGCCTGGAATTGGCAGCAGGAAGTCCAGTGAGTACACAGGACACCCTTTACCCTGAGAAATGCAGCTAGGGAAGGCTCAAGACCAAGAGCCATCTTGGTATTTTTCGGAAACTTTCTCTTGAGAAAGGCAATATTTGAAAAAGCTAGACCAGAATCCAGGAGAAATGTTGGCGATGTTTCTTTTTTCATCAGACCAGACTTCTGCCATGTCACCATTGAGAGAAGGTGGCGATTGCGCCAGCTGATAAAACCCTTTCAGGACAAAGGCGCAAATGCTTTTTTGAATAATCTGGCCTCCCTGAAAGTAGTATGGCAAGACTCAACAAACTTTTTTACATCTGAAATCAAGGCTAAAGAGTTTTAGGCTGGGTTGAAGCCTTAGCACTTTAACGGACTGGGAGGAGTGAATAGCAGACAGGGGCGGATAATACTGGGATAGTTTTTGTATATATTATTGACATTCTAGTTTGGAGCCTTTAGGAAAATAGCTATCTCTTTTTAATATCCTCTTCCTGTTGCTTTCTTCTGCATCTTTCTGTTTCTTTTTCATCCTATCTTACATCTTTTTGTGGTAGGGCCGTCCCCTATAAAGACATTGTGGTGGGTATGGAAATTCACAGTGTTAGCAAACTGCTCTCCATCCTCCAATAGACCGATGTGCGGTCTGGGTTCTTCCAGAAGAAGGGAGAGAGGGGAAGGGGGGACTGGGGAGGGGGGTGGTGGAGGGGGTTCATGGGGGTTTGGGTGGCGGGGACAAAATAGGGTGAAAAAATTCTTAACTGACAAAACGTTTGAACAGGATTATAGAATGTTAAGAGATATGATAGAATATGGAATGAATTACTACAACTTGGGGCAAAAGGAGGAAAGGATTAAAAGAAGGACGACTTATTTGTAAAAATAGGTAAGATGACTATTTACTCGGTTAATATAGGGGGGTTAGGGGATAGGAATAAACGGGACCGGACTATGGAAATGCAAAGATCGAACAATTCAGATATTGTTGCTCTCCAAGAGACACATATACCATGGGAAAAGAGAGGTTTAATTGCAATAAGAGGGTACTCTCTTATGTCCTGCTCTATGCAAACGTCTCATATTAGACGGGTGGCCATCCTAGCTAAGAATCGAATAGGACCAGCTAGGCGGATATTGGGGATGCAGGATGGAGATGGGCCTTGGTGGAGCTAGAGCTTGGAATAACAATACTAGTGGTTTATGGCTCAAATCAAGATGATCCTAAGATATTTGAAGATCTGGAGGTGGAGCTGGCAGGATGGTCCACCCCTCTAATTATGTGTGGGGGTCTTAAAATACATTTAGGAGTAAGAGGCACAATGCCTAGCAGGTATCAAGGACGGAAGCCAAAAGTTTATAGAGCATTGACATCATTAATTGGTAGCCATGGGCTAGTAGATGTATGGGAATCTAACTTCCCCTCTGATCCGGGATACACATATTTCTCTCATCCTCACCAGAAATACGTTAGGTTGGATTATTTTCTTATTTCAAAGCAGATTTTGGGAGGGGCAGAGACAGAAATGTTACCCAAACTAATGTCGGACCGCAATCCCTTGAATTTAGGGTTAAGATTGCAGCAGATACAAATGCAGCAATCACAATGGACGTTCGACCGGAAATTAGTGGTGGATCAGGAATATGTGTGTTATTTTAAGAAGTGGATAACAGACTTTTTTAATATGAATAGATATAGTGCCTCTCGCAATATGGTTTGGGACGCATTTAAGGCGGGAGTAAGGGGGGAGATGGTAGGCTTTGCCTATAATAAAAAACAGCAACAAGAGAAGAAGATCAAGCAACTGCGAGCTAAGCTCCGGGATTTAGAGAGAGAGCACATGGGTAAGATAATGCGGGGGATGGAAGTGGATACTACTCAGTTAGACATTACTTTGTCTAAAGCAGAAATTGGGGCATATTACTCTCAAAAGGTAGCAGCAGGATATCAGACTCATAGGGCGGAGAGCTACGAGTATGGGGAAACACTGGGGAAAACTCCTTGCTTTAAAGACAAAATAAAAAACAGCGAAGAGCCGGATAACCTCAATAACAAGTGGGAGAACCTCATATACAGAACCGGGGGATATAGTGGAAGTCTTCCAGAGGTTTTACCAAGATCTCTACACAGAAGAGAAACAGGGCCCTCATGGAAATGTATTTATGAGGACCAGCGAAGAGTATAGGAGGCTGGGGGGGGAACGCGAGAGATAGGTTGGAGTCAGAATTCCCAATGGAGGAAATACAAATAGAGATGCAGCAGCTGGCCTCAGGTAAGGCTGCCAGCCCTGATAAGATCCCACTAGAATTTTATAAAATCTTTTTAGAAGAGCTAGCCCCTCTGCAATGGGATCTGTCTCTGGGGGTACAATATTCTGGAGACCCACCAGATTCTTGGAAAGGTACCAATATTGTTATCTTCCCCAAGAAGGATAAACCACAGGAGATGCCTACTTCTTACCGGCCCATTTCCCTAATTAATGCGGATGCAAAAATCTATTCCAAAATCTTGGAGAATCGCCTCCAGGGGGCATTGCCAGACTTGTTTCACCTTGGCAACACGGCTTGTACCGGGTAGAGATACAACCGATCATGTAAGGCGAGCTGTGGCCTTATTCGATATTGCACCGGAAACTAATGACAGTCTGGCTGTGATCCTCCTGGACGCGGAAAAAGCATTCCACAGGGTGGCATGGGAGTACTTACGGGGAATTTTGGCAGCCAAAGGATTGGGCCCTCGGGTAATCAATGCAATTAAAGCACCATACGCGAAGCTACAGCTGATGGACAGAGAGTCAGACATTATAAGGGTGTCAAGGGGGACAAGGCAGGGGTGTCCCTGGTCCCAAAGTTTATTTGCCCTATATATAGACACGTTCCTCTAAGCAATAATTGAGAATCAGGCAATTATAGCAGTGACAACCCAGGGGTTCAATACTAAAGTATTGTCTTGCCACAAGCACGGGGAGGATGGGCTGCTCCTAATCTTGCCTTTTATCATTGGGCAGCATTATTACAACATTGGAACATACTCTTCTTTGATAATGATGGCAGAGTTAGTGGGGCACAGGCCGAGGGTCTCCCAACAATTTACAAGTTGGCATTGGGGGGAAGGGCAAGAGCATTGCTGCTTCGCCAGGTGGAACCCAGCTACTATAAAAAGGTTCGATTCAAGATTATTATAAGTGCGTGGAAAGTCTGGGGTAAAATCCAAAAACATATGAATATTAAGACATTTACAAAGTATACACCCATCTGGAGATAATCACTATGTTCCCCCGGGTTTTATGATACTATGGGGAAACAATGGGAGCAACTCGGCTTAAGGACAGTTGAGGATATTCAATCAAAAGGCCAACTATACTCATTTGCTGAGTTACAAAGAGAGTATCGGATAGGCATTATTTTAAATACCTTCATATAAAGGGGCTTTTTGGTAAATGGAAGCAGGCAATTCCAAGCGCCACAATTTCATTGTTTGAGACTATGGGAAAACCAAGCTGTAAAATTAAACATCTATATGGTATAATGATGGAGCAAGTTCCGGATGACATCGAAAAAATAGAAACACAATGGGCCAGTAGATTAGAAAATGATGATTTAGATATTGATATGTCATTGCGTCTGGCAAAGAAAACGCTCTTATCAGCCAATTTAAAGGCGCAACACTATAAAACAATCTACAACTTATATTTTACTCCTGCCAAATGATTTAAATGGGGGAAAAGGGAGGACGACAAATGTCCTAGATGTGGGGTTGGGCCAGCAGAGGAGATCCACATGTTTTATGGTTGTCCGCAGCTTGATTTGTTAAAAATAGAACTAGTAAAGTTCTGGGAAAGGATCTTTGGTAAAACAGTGGAATTAACCCCTTCGCTCATGATGGTGGGATTTGATAGCAGTACTGGGCTAGATCAAGCCCAAATTAGTATTACATTTATTTCAGTTACTATAATTAGGTGACTTATTGCAACTAGATGGAAGGATCCAATGCCTCCATGCTTCCATGAGTATCTGGCCCGCTTTATAGCTGTATATAAATTTGAACAGGCCCTGTATGCCTGTAAGGGGTTCCAGGCTTAAAAATGGGGCATGAAATGATGGGCTCCAATTGCGAAGTGGTTAACGGGGGTAGGGTAATGTATATAGTATATTTAATGCATTGAGATCATATAGATTAAGCTGGTGTTAATATTGTGATTTACCATTTTTTCCCTCTTTTGGTGTGGCTTTTATTTTTCTCCCCACTTTTCCGCAATGAACTATGTATATATTCTGTAGATAAATTTGAACAGGCCCTGTATGCCTGTAAGGGGCTCCAGGCAAAAAAAGGGGCATGAAATTATGGGCTCCAATTGCGAAGTGGTTAATGGGGGTAGGGTAATGTATATAGTATATTCAATGCACTGAGATCATATAGACTAAGCTGGTGCTAATATTGTGATTTAACATTTTTTCCCTCCCTCTTTTGGTTTGGCTTTTATTTTTCTCCCCACTTTTCTGCAATGAACTATGTATATATTAAGTTTTTGGAAATCGCCATCTACGTTGGAATTTTTTAATGTAAGACGTAGCAATTTGGATTATTTGATAATAATTGATATAGTACAACGAATGAATACGTTTTGATTATGATTACATGTATAATATCTCTCTGTGTTAATAAAAAGGGGAAGAAATTAAAAAAAAGTGAGAAAAAAAAATAGTAGTGCGCCGAAACTAACATATATGGCCGATAGTGAAATAATCCATGTAATAGGGCCAGTCTCCAGGGCGTGACCAAAGCAGCAAAAGGAGGGACAAATGTAAACTATTCACCAACGAAACAAAAAAGGAATTTCTAAAGACACATGAAGAAACGATTGAAAAAGTATGGGCGTGCTGAAAGCTCATACAGTAGAAACAGCATGTCTCAAGAGACAGTGCATGCTCTGCCTAGGTGAGATCTAAAAATGAACAAAAAACTATAGACACAACTCTCTATTTCTCCCACAGTACTTGTTCCCGGCGCCTAATTTGACCATTGGAACATGTCTGGCAAAATGTAAGTTTGTTTATTACCTCTAGCGTTTTTACCATCAACATTCTGTTTTTTATTCTTCCTCCTCCTCCCCTGGGATTTAACCCCCTACCCTCCACACATCCCACCCATTATCTCCCTCCTATTTCCCCACTCACCTTCCCCCACAACCACAATCCACTGATCCCCCTGTCCTATCCCACTGTCCCTAGGCCCCCCACCCTACTGTGCTGTCCCATCCATACAGGAAAATCTACACAACCAAGCACCTTTGGTCGGGTCAGTGATGATCTCTTGTTTTTCCACACCTAATCCTGATTCTTTCCCTCTGCCCTTCACCGCCGTACCAGCCCTTATCAATTTCAAATATAACAATCAGCTTGTTAGCCATGCAGTGACTCAAGATATTCTTTTGCTTTAATTTCTGAATTAAAGATACAAAGTCTCTTGTCTTTGAGAACCTTTAGCCTAGCTGGGGCCTCATAAAAACTCTTGACAGCCCTTCTTTTGAGAAGAATCAATTATTTGCCAATGTGGCCCACACCTTTCGACAGTCACATGACAAAAATCAGGTCTAGTGAAAAAAACATCTAGTAGTCTCTTTTTTCTCATCTGGTCATGCCTTCACAAATACTTTTTGTCTTATAAGAACGTTCCCCCAGATCATGAAAATGGCTCTTGGCTTAGAATCCATATTTGAGCTAGAGCTCTCAGTAACTGAGAGTTTCACTCTGATCACAAACCTATGTGCCCTCTCTATTTCAGCCTCCCACTACCAGCCTCCATGCTCTGGAGAAGCAGCCTTAAAAAGCTTCATTATGAAACCACGAGAATATTTCCGTTCTGCTACTTCCTTGATACCAAGTACCCGCAGATTATTAAGGTGGTGTCAGTTCTCTAAATCTTTGAGTTTTCTCTGTATATGAACCAGCTGAGAGTCATGACCCCTAGCTTAAGCCTGTATCCCAGCTACTTCTACCTCTACTGCTGCAGTCTGCTCCTTAAATACCACCAGGTGTTCTGAAATATCGTTACAAGCTTTAGACAACTTCCAAACAGCACTTTCAAGTTACCTGAAAGCTGCATGAACATTCATCCTTTCTTCTTTAGTTTCTCCTCCATGGGCAATGATGCCCTCATATTTCACCTCCAACATTGGAACATCTCCAGCCATGAGCTCAACCTGTGAAAAACTCAGAGACACAGCAGGTGTGTCGATTGTTGCTGCTTGAGATAAAGAATATCACCACTCCAATGACATATTAAGCTTCCTTTTCCAACCTGTTGTGAGTGTTAACTTCTTAACCGTCCAGAGAGCCACAGCATTATCAGACCATGGTGTAAACTTAAAATCTGAATCCTCTCACTCCAAGCTATTTATTTCACCTTCTGTGTCATATGTATTACCAATTGAGTGGAGTGGTCCCTGGAAACATCAGATAGGGAATAAAACTTCTCACCGAGGTCCTATCCAACCCTGCTTGTTGCAGATTAGTGGTGTCTATATCCTCACTGTGGCCTGTTACTCCCTTACTTCGCAGTCAAGAGCCCAATTTGACCCTTGCTTGATGTAATACCCCATATTTAACCGGCCTATCATGCTTTGAATTTTCTACTCCTCGGCTGCCCCCAGATGCTCTTCCTTCCTATGATTCCTTCAGTGTATTTTCCAGCCAGGTGCAGGAGAGTGCCAGTTGTACTGTCACAGCTTCTGACCCCTGGGGTTGACTTATACCTGGGATAGCATTGCTCCCATAAGTCTCTGCCTTTTTGCCTAATGCTTTCTACATTCAGGAGGTCCCCAGACCTGAAATCAGAAAATTTTACTGTCTCCCCAAGCCATTGCCACGGGACCATATTGGGAGTGGAACCAGTACCTTTAGCCCATAAACGGTAAGCGCCATTCATATCATTATCATTATAGTGGGTCTCACTCTCTGGTACATGTTGCCGACTGCTCTCTAAGTCTGCAACTGCATCCCTCATAGCCACCTCTTTAGCAGCATTTCTGCCTGTCATACCTGCTGTTCCAGTGAGTAGGCCAAAAATCGAGCCTGCCTTAGAACTTTCAGCAGGATCCATTGCTGCACCTGCATTATTCTGCCTCCATTGAGCTGAAAAAATGTCACTGTAGTGCCTTCATACTGCTGCTGAACTAAGCCTCCGGTAGAGCACTGCTATGGTCAATTGGGCTGCATGTGCGGGTTGGGTTGCCTTGGCCACTTGGTATGTTTGGGCTCTTTGGGGCCCTACCAGAACCACACCTCTGAGTCCAGACCCAGATTAAAGAGGGCCGCAAGGAGGTAGTTGCCAGCAAAATAGTCCTCAAGATTGTGACACTGTGGTCTCGCACTCCACAAAGATTAACCAGACTCAACAGGTGAGCCATACATCAACAAAAATTGAGGTATGGTTTCAGGACTCGCAATGACACCACTTGTTCGGGTCGGAGAAAGGAGCACACAGCTGATTATGCAGCTACCATCTCGGAGTTCCCCTCTGAAGAATCGGGCGATTCAATGGAGCTCCTGGCTCTGGGAACATTCATTGGAAGGTAATAAGAAAGTTCTGAAAAGACTAAAGGTTATTTGCTTTTCGTATTTTCAGAACTTCCTTAACATGATTTTCATGTTCAGATGGATCTTTAGAGAAAACTAGAGGCTTTAGACCTTTTCAGCAGGATCTAGAAACAGGAACTTGAACTTTAATTCTGATAATTAAGTGGTAATTTACCTAGTTAATAAGCAAGCAGCATGGGATGTGGGTTTTTGTGCTAGGGCTAAAAATGCCCAACATAGTTAGACCAGGGCAAGTCTCAAGTAAGAATCACATATCACAGATGGCCTGTTATCACTCACAATAGCAGAGGATTTGGGAATTGGCACCAGGGGTGGGACACAAATCAACATACCTAACTCCAAAGTTGTGCAAACTAAAGATTGAGATTAAAACTGCTTGCAGGATTGCAAGTTGTTCCCACGAAAAAAGTCCACTATCAAGCATGGGCCACCGGGACAGAGAAGTGAGGATAAGGGTCAACAATTTTTCAGCCGCAGGCTATAGCTGGTTAATTGTTAGACTTTATGGAAAAAGATCTGTTCCCAGTGACTACTGTGAGTATGCCTGCAGGTGTTGTCTCTTATGGGTGATATTTGTAGGGACCTGAGACTTCCGTTAGTGGAAATGACTAGAGGACATTAAAACAAGAGTCAACGGATGGGAGACATAGTGTGAGAAGGCCTGGTACTCTAAAGGTGTTGAGATGTATGCCGAGGGAACTGAGAAAAGACTGTGAGGCGAGCAGTTTCATTTGTGTTTGTCATGTATGCCCATTGAATGTTTATGGCGAAGAGGTGAGTTGGCACTGAAGAGAAGTGATGTGTGTTTACAAATTGTTTGCAGTGGTTTTAGTGAACTGATCAAAGGAAGACTGCCAAAGTAATGCATTTCAATTAAATACAATTTCGTGAACTGTCAAAGTTAGTGCCAGAATGGTGGCATACCAGCTACTGATGCTGAGGAAGTGTCTCAGGGAGACATCAACTCGGGAGGTTAGGTGAAAATTCATGGGTTAAGTGACTGTTCTTTTTTGTTATGCTTAAGAGCAGTTGTTTAATGCACATAACTTGAAAGGCAGACCAGTCACTTTAAATCTGCCTTTTACAAGGGTACACTTGCGCTCTCGTTCAATGGGCACATAATGGGATGTTAGCAAAAATCCAGTGCTAACATGCGTGCGCATATTAGAAAATACTGTCAGAATTCTTTTAAGTGTAAATACACAAGGAACTAACAGGGTAACCTTTTGAACTAAAATATTGGTGATGTACATTGAATATCAATCATGGATTTAAATCAGCTGCCATTAAATCACAAATTGAGGGTTTTGCAAAGAGGACAGACTGAAAGATTTACATTTCAAGCCAGGATATAGCAGATGCAGTTAAGAATTCCGGAAAAACATCTTGCAAAGTTAATATAATAGCTTTGATTGGTTAGGCCAAGACATGTGTGAGCTCATTTTCTCTCCCCCCCCCCCCCCTCTTCCCGCCCTATCATCTCGCAATACTTCTACAGATTGAAAGAAACAGGTGAATTGTCAATCCTATTCTGAACTTTAGATGATTGGGTAGAAGGTAGATGGGGAGTAAGCAGAAAGGTCTTCCAGATGGAGGTGAAATTACAGAGAGCATCATCTACAAAAGGCCTCCTCTGGTTTCCACTGTTGGTCCTTGCTGGTCACTGTGCTTGATGGGATCCTGCTTTCAGTTGGCCGCTTCTCGGCTCAGATCCAGCACCGAACGGTGACTGTAGTGTTCACCTCACATTACTAAGGACATACTTCCAGTGTCACCTGAAGAATTTTGAGGGCTTAGGGCAAGAAATATTTTGGGGGCCCCTGTTTCAAACAACTTTGAATTTTTACTGCCCATTTTTGCTAATTCAATCCCTATAGTGCCGAAATTATTGAATTATATTTTTTAAGTTAAGATACAAAAATACACAAAAGTAAGTTAAAGAGGAAGTCCACTTTAACAGGCAGCCGCTCGGAAGGTGGAGACCCTGGGCAATTGCTCACTTTGTCTATGTCTTAAAACGTCTCTGCACACTCCTTCATAAAGGGGTGTAAAGGCAAGCCTTTGCACTCCCGCCATTTTTTATTGCAGTACGTCTACGCTGACTGAGCTTTAGCATGTCCGCAGTCAGAGACGTAGCTACAGCTTTTGCCGCGCAGGGCGATCCCTGAGTTTTCCATCCAATGGCGCCGGTGCAGGTAGGAGAGGGGGGAAGGAGGTGACAGACGACGACAAGCAGGGCAGAGGCGACAGATGACGACGCGATGGAGAATAACATTTAAAAAAAAGAAAACTTAGAAAACTTACCTTGTGCTCAATGCCACCCCCAACAAATTGCCACCCCGGGGGGATGACCCCGCCCTCAGCTACACCACTGTCCGCAATGCACCGTTCGCTTTTCTCTCTTGAAGAAAAATCATCTCAGCTCTCTCTGCCTAAGAATGACCCCTATTGCTCATGTGCTGCTGCGATGATCCAGTGGCCCTGAATGTGGCTTCAAAAAGCCCCTATAAGGAAAATAGAATAGGCAGTACAGTAATTCAGAGTCAGTCATATCAAACATGGTGGCTTACCACAGGGTGGCTGCCTACTGGCGCAGTTTTCAAAACAACAGCTGTATATTCCCTTTTTGGGACCCAAAATCTTGAAATAAGTTGCAGGTGTAGTGTGGTTGGGAAGAAGGCAAAAATCCCTATGGTATTTAATGTCAGCGTGAGATCTCCCATAAGTTAAGGATCAATGCTTCCCATAAGATGAGGTAAGGCAGCAGCCTTGGGGCACCACAAACGATAGTGCCAAATTAAAATAAATGGCCCGCAAAATTGCTTTTTTTCAGTGTATGTTGCATTCCCCAAATTATCATGTGTCTGAGCTTTGTTCAGTTAGAAAGGATAGGGAGGCAGCGGCCCTGAACATGTTTAGATTAAATTGTGATACCCATGCACTCTAACAAGGGCTATTAGAATTATGTGATTCTGTGGCAACTGCATTTTTTGCACAGTGATGGATTTACCACACTTGCAACATAATCCACCATCAGCTGTATAATATGCAGATCTCAACAAAAAAATGTTCTTCTAGCTTAAACGAACAGTTACTAAGATCTAAAAAAGTGCCATGTGTGATGCCGCACTGTGGCAGATCCTGGCCAAAGTTGAACTGGTTAACTCTGAGCAGCTGATTGTTGGATTCATGCATTAACTACTATTAATGAAATGAAATATTTGCCCAAACAGTATTATGTGCTAAAATTACGAAATTGTGAAATTATAGTGCCTCATAATGTGCCATATTAAGCCTCATCATTTGCTTTGCCACTTAAGTTAGTCAAGCCTGCCACATAATTTGGCGCTCCATTACTGCAAAATTCCAATGGCCATTGATATTATTCTCCATGTTGTTTGCAAAAAATAAGCAGTGTCAACACAAAACAGGTGTTCAGGCAAGGCCTTAGTAGAAAGATGTTGTTTTGCACGTTAGAAATGTTACATAAATCTGGCACCAATGCACGGCAACTTTGCATAGACATATGCACTGGTTGACCAATAAAAACTGATGTATGCACTCATACTAATTTTCACCACTAATCCTTTATGGGTTTCCGGAGTAGCGTGCTACTCGCCAAAAAAGCGCTTCAACACCCCATCAGGGATAAAAAGCGCTATATAAATGCAAACCTTTTTTTTCCTCTTCTGTCCTGAGGAAATATGAATTTTTATGATCAATTGTGTCCCCTATCTTAGACCCCAACGGCTCCAAGTACATGCTACAAGTACATGTATGTTCCCTCCACTTCAAGCTATGAAGACGCAAATACATATGCGTCCAACGTTAACATGTCTTCTTTCAGATCCACCATGAATGGGTCGGATATTCCGTTCCTAAGTATGCCTTGCCACCGTCTTTATATGGTATACTTTTCACGTTTTTCAGCTCTGGCAAGGTAGGCCCTGAATTCTGCCATCGAGCTTTTCCTGCCTTCTGCCTCTGAATGCTCCAGCCTGGACCTGTATCTGTATCCATGACCTTTGTCTTACTTCCTGCGCGGCTAACGGTGCCTGGCCCGGCCTGTTGCCTGCCAAAACTGTATTCAGCCTTCAAGTTATCTGCTCCGCTCCTCGAGAAATGCATTCCTGTCTAGTAGTTTAGGTAAACATCCTTCCAGCTACAGAGCAAAGGGCCCGGCCTTACTGTCTCCGTGCAAGTAATTCATGGCTTCTGTTGCCATGGTAGGCCCATGCCCCCTTGCATCTCATGTAGACACGTAGACGCTTATACACGCACTAGTAGTTAGTATAGGATAGCCTCTGCCTGAGAGACCTTTCCTTCCAGATAATACAGTTCCTTAAACACAAGATATTAGATACGATTTGGGATTAGGTTGTTCTGACATCCCAGACTTCTGTCTCCTCATGTAGGGCTAAATGTCAAGTCCCCTTCACCCTCCAGTTACACGTCAATCACACGTCATGCTACTGTGCGCGCATCTCTGCCAAGTATTTCTGCTGACTTTGCAGGATTCACTTATGGATCCACCCACCTGTGTCATCATCATAATGACGTTTCTAGTACACGCCCTTATGCACGCCTAGTGTAACGCCTTTTTCATTACGTATGTGTATTCTTATCTCTCTTCTCGACTGTCACGCCTTCTGCATATGTCTTCACTGTAATGCATTTACTATATATATGATAACCTGTCAATAAAGTAGCGCTCTATCCCTTCCCGAACTTTCGTGGTGACGGAATACGATTGCCTGGTTCGAACCAATTCCTTTGTAAGGAATAAATCCCATTTTAAAACCTCAAATACCACGGATTCTGCCTCTTATTTTTACTGAGTTATTCTTATTGAATTTTACCGCATAAATTAAGTCTAGGTAATTAAAATTTACCACATAATTGGCGCCCGAATAGGGACACCTCTCACACCCCACGCGCCGGAGGTGCGCTGCAGACCCGGTCTCCTGCCACAGCCGGACGGACAACTACGCGTACCCGCAGGATTTCCTGTATCTCCCTCAGGCCAACGGGGGTGACTGAGGCTGCGATCAACACCCAGACGAGGCGGTGAGGAGTGCGGAGGATCCCGACCAGAGCCTAGCTGAGAGAGCAAGATCCGAGGTATACAGAGGCCCACCAGATTCCGAAGTTCCGAAGTAACTAAGTCGCGAGTCCAGTCCAGTCCAGTTTGGTCTAGTCCAGTCCAGACTTCCGAGGCCTTCTGTTCCGTTCCGTGCTTCCCGGTGAGTACCGTTGCTGGGGACGCATCTAGACGTGCGCATTGGTTTGTGCCGGTCAAGACGGGTTTGGGTACACAGACCTGGTCTGAACTGTTTCAGCAGTGTATCTGTACTGTTTAGCAGTACATCTAGTATTATGCAATTAACTAGTTTTATTCTAATTATCATTGTTCGTTTTAAAATGTTTTAATATGTTTTAAATGTCGTGGTATGAGTGATTGTTCGATCTTCATTACTGTGTTTATTGTATTAATTGTGTTCAAGTCCGAGTAGGAACCAAGTAGCAAGGTTAAGATGCCGTTATTCTCGAAACTAAGACAGATAAAAACTAGAAAAGGGATACTCGAGGAAGCCGTTCCCATTCCACCTAGGGACACTCCAGGGTACTTTATGTACCATAAACATGGCCTAGATGCCGTATTATATCTCGAATTGTGGGTAGACTACACCAAGGATTTAGCAGAGAATCAGAGATGGCCCGTTGCTGGGACATGGGATGCAGATTGCATCATGAGAGTAGAAGAAGCATTATGGAAAAAGAAAGCCAGACAGTCACAGAAAGATGCCATTGAATTATGGCGTAAAGAATCGCATAGACGCACAGAGAAAGCGCTCAGAAAAGAAGAGAAAAGTAGGGAGGATTCAGTCAAAGCCCGAGAAAATGTATTAATTGAGGAAGGTATCCGAGTAAAAGCAGAACAAGTAGACAGACAACGAAACACTCTTATGAATGGTATGTATCCTCTTCTGGCCGAAGGTTTACCTAAGGCCACCCTGGAAGTACCAAAAGATCTGCCACCTCCATTGCTTCCGACTAAATTGCACCCCAAAACCGCAAAGGACATTTTCCTTTCTTCCTATTTAGACGATGTAGCCCCCGAATATGTTAATACTCCGCCGCCACGCACACCACCTGCTAATGACGCTCGACCCCGAGATAATCCGCCCCCACTTCTGCAGCAACATACTCCTACGTCCGTTCCAAATCTTCCGCCCGTTCCTCCGCTTCTTCCTGCACCTATTCTTCCTACCTTACACCCAACGAATCCTTTTGGACCTAGCACCTCAGGAGGTGCGACAGGAAGATTTCATACGCCGCCATCAGTGCGTCGATTGACTTATAGGGATTTAGCTCATCAACGTACACCTCAAACAGCGAATTATGACATATTTAAAGAGCCTCTTACAGATTGTAGATATGATCCAGTACCAGGTAAAGACGACAGAATGATACTATCATCAGTACGTCTACGACGAGTTGCGAACTATTTAATGATGCTACCAGGAATGATTGATCATCTAGATAAAATATATCACTTTGTCCAAACAGGGCAAGGTCCTGAAAGTATTGGCGAGGCCATGGCATACCAGAAAGTGGACACGCAAAAACTGTTGTTACGCTTCTTCATAAACTGTCTGATAAGACACAGAGATAGGCCAGGTGTAGACGCGGAAGAAATGAGAGCACTTAACAAATGGGGCCAGAATATAGCAGACGGAAAACATGATAAACAGAATAGTATAGAAAGTATGTACCGAAGGATCAGAAAAACAGTAGAACAAATATGTGAAAAAGAACAGCCTGAAAGAGAAACAGATGCAAATAAAACCGAGTCCTCGGGGGAGGAGGAACACCTAGAAATGACAACAGGACAATTACAATTACCAGCTAGAGAAACGATAGCTTATGTAGGTAAGGGAAGATCCTTCAATAATTCAATACGTCCGATACGTCCAGAAAGTAAGAGAATTTTTCAAGCAGCTATGTCAAACCCAAAGACCCCTGAACATTTGTTTCAGGCTACTGATAAAATACTTCAAGAACGAATGGGGTACCATGTACTCGATTCTATGGACGAACAAGAATTAGCCAGGTCAGCAGTACAATGGGCTGACAGTTCTGATAAATATAGTGATGACGCGCTAGTACATACGTTTTTGAATCTTTCACCAGACGAACAGCGTTTAGCTGGTATATACATGGTACAACATCTCCTTATATTGTATAAAGGCCAACACTCCGATCCTGGTCCCCTACCTGATATACTGATAGAGCTACTGATGAATAAATGGAGAGGTCTAGGTACCGATCTAATTAAAGTAATTCTAGAGTATCGACACAGATATAGTGCCTTTCTGTGTCCAGAGCATGATCCAGCTCCCTCCATGGAAAGAAAGACGTATTACATAGACAGACAGAATCCCTTACGCGAAGTGCACCCAATTAGAAATGATGATAATACTTTTAGACGCGTGTTTGTGTACACGCCTATAACTAAAATAGAACTATTGGAAATGAAAAAATTAGTGCCCAGCCATGACAGAGATCCAGCAGGTTTTCACCGTGAAATAAAAGACATGTTACTCATGGGTGATTATACCTATCCTGACATTATGAAAATATTGAAAGTATTATTGCCTGCCGGTATTTACGAGAAACTCAAAGAAAAAGAATGGGAGGTGGGAGAACAAAAGATTGATTGGACAGCATTAGAAAACGAAGAAAATGCCCGAACTGCAGGCCTAGGGCTTGGAGACAAAACTAAAGCATTACCAGGATTATTAGTACAAGTATTGCCACGTTTATTAACTACGAAAAAGGAAGACTGGGGAGCAATCTCAGCTTGCAAACAGAAACCCGATGAAGACACTAGTGATTTCTATTCCCGATTTGAAAAATGTTTTGGTATTAATAGCGGCCTGAAAGCAAGTAGTGATTCATATCCACATCTTTTTGTAACGAAACTAGTCGAAAATTCCTTGCCTCAGGTTAAGAACAGAGTATTGAAAGTAGAGAGCTCTTGGCAAGCAAATACCCCGTCACAAATGTTACAAATGTTACAGTACCACCAGAATAGAATTAGAGAAGAACAAGAACACGAACAAAGACGTATGAAAGACACGAAAATGAAAATGCTCGTCGCACAGTCAGTTCCAGCTGACAGTCATAAAAAGGGTGCGACACAGTCCAATAATTCAGCAGTTCCTGTTAAAGGGACATGCAACTATTGTAAACAGCCAGGTCATTATATAAACGATTGTGCAGTTCTGAAACATAATATCTCTACGGGTAAAACTAAGGAGAGACCACGTCCGCCTAGACAGGATCAGATCCAACAACAAGTACCTCAGAATTTACAGCCTATGCAAGCTGCACAACAGACCGTAGCGGTACCACAGCAACAGCCTATTGCCGCAACACAAAACACGACACAACAGATGTATCAGTATGCACAAAATGACTATCCCGATTATCAGCGATACACATGAAACAGCCTAGAGAGGGAAGTTGGCTTACCCCTTATAGAGGTTCCCGTAGATCAAGAGGGTCCTTATGTACATAGTCAAGTATTAGGGAAAGACAGAAAGTTTTTAATTGATACAGGGGCTAGCAGAACAACTATAAGTCACGACGAGGTTCCAGGGGCACCCCTCTCAGGCTCACAGAATATTTCCCTTGGATTTTCAGGAAAGCCTATTGTTAACGAAGTATCGCAACCTCTTCCTCTTGCGGTTGGTCCATTGACACGGACTACAGATCTATTGCTTACAAAATCATGCCCAGAAAACTTGTTAGGTATAAAGACACTGAAAGCTCTAGGAGCTGTAATATGTTGTTCCCCGGAGGGGGTACGACTATTTTTGCGTGACTTTAAAGGTCACTATGTATTTAGCGACATGGATCACCGGTTACAGAATGTCCCTGCACATTTATGGGCACAAGGCCCCACTGATGTAGGTTGTATGCACATTACACCATATCGAGTCACACTCAAAGCAGGAGTGGTATTACCACGAATCCGACAATACAAGTTACCTCCAGATGCTGTAGTGGCTTTGCTGCAAATCATTGACGAGCTCATTGCACAAGGAGTGGTTGTGGAAACCGACTACAATGTATGTAATTCTCCTATAATTCCGGTTCTTAAACGAACTGATCCAAAAGCACCCCCAGTTTATCGATTAATTATTGATCTGCGCGAATTGAATAAATGCATTGTACCACAATATCCCGTGGTTCCAGATATCTCTTCATTATTGACAGCTATAGATTCAGAAGCAACGTTCTTTACTGTAATTGACCTCAAGAACGCCTTCTTTAGCGTCCCAATAGATCCGGAAAGCCAATATTTGTTCGGATTTAGTTTAAATGGACGAAGCTTCAAATTTGCACGCGCACCTCAAGGATTCACAGAAAGCCCCAGCATCTATAGCCAAGCTCTGAAAAGACAACTTGACAGTATCCACATGCCTGTTAACACTGCCCTGCTTCAGTATGTCGATGATCTGCTGATCACCGCCCGAAGCGAACCCGAATGTGAAAAAGTATCACTGACGGTTTTACATTTTCTGGCCGACAAGGGGCACAAGGTGTCCCCTTCGAAGCTGCAATTCTGTGTTCAGCAAGTTGTGTACCTTGGGCACTTGCTGTCCAAGGGGGGGAGACAGCTCACACCTGACCGCATCCAGTTAATTGTAAACATGCCACCACCCAAGACACAAAAGGAGGTGCGGGCCTTCATAGGTCTCACTTCGTACTGTAGACAATGGATTCCCCAATATGCATTTCTAGTAAAGCCACTCATTCAGTTGACAACCCAGGAGGCAGCGACTTCGACTGTCCTCCCTTGGACTCAGGCACATACACAAGCTTTTGAAGACTTAAAGAAAGCCTTATGTCAAGCACCTGTTTTAGCGACACCATGTTACAGTAAGCCTTTTACACTCTTTGTTACAGAACGTGAAGGTACTGCCTTGTCAGTACTCACTCAGGAACAAGCAGGTTCACACAAGCCGTGTGCTTATTTTTCTAGCACATTAGATCCAGTAGCCCAGGCTCTGCCTACGTGCCTGAAATCAGTCGCAGCAACAGCTTTAGCGATCAGACAAAGCGATTCCATAGTATTAGGACATCAGTTGACAGTGCAAGTTCCACACTCCGTGGAAGTTCTTTTAAACCGAACTCAGACTCAGCACTTGACTATAGCACGACTGACAGGTTACGAATTAACATTGTTTCAGCCACACATAGAAATCAGACGCTGTAGTACATTAAATCCTGCCACACTTTTGCCATTAAGTGGAACAGACCCATTGGCACATGATTGTATTGAAGTCATTACTATTACGACGAAACCCAGACAAGACTTGACAGACATTCCATTACCAGATCCAGACCTGACGCTTTATGTGGATGGTTCATGCATGAGAACAAGTACAGGAGAATTAGTGCCCGCTTACGCAGTCACGACAGACACCGAAGTTATTGAAACAAATTGTATTGACACATTGTCAGCTCAAGCAGCAGAGCTCATCGCTCTGACACAAGCCTGTATTCAAGCCAGAAATAAAAGAGTCAACATATATACAGATTCACGTTATGCATTCGGAGTTGTACACGACTTCGGAGTCCTTTGGCGAGAGAGAGGTTATTTAACTTCTCACGGTGCCAACATTCAACACGGTCCCCTCATTCAAGCTCTGTTAGATGCAATACATCTGCCTACTTCGATATCTATCATGAAGTGCAAGGCCCATACAAAAGTCACCGATATCATTTCCCAGGGTAACGACCTAGCAGACCGAACAGCTAAACAAACAGCACAGAATCGAACTCATGCAACTGACTTGACAAAGACAATAGTTCCGATACCGACACACTGCATGACAGTTAGGGATCCCGCCCTTGATGTAATTGACATACAGACACATGCTACACCAGAGGAAATCAAGAAATGGACTGAACTAGGAGGGATCCAAACAGATCAGGGATGGATGACGAAGGGAAAATCTACATGGTTTCTCCCAGACTCAATGGTTCAAGTTATCATTAACACAATACATAGTCCAGCACATCTAGGAGAGAAAGCTATGTTAGACAGTATTCAAAATATTTGGTTTAATAAACACTTACGAGCTGCAGCCAAACAGAAAGTGCGTACTTGCATGATTTGTTGTCAGTTCAACCCAGGTAAAGGCGTACCTGTAGAGCAAGGTGGATTTCAACCTCCTGATCACCCTTTTGAAGTCCTCCAGATGGATTATATCCAGATGGAACGATGTCGAGGATTCAAATATGTCCTCGTAGTTGTATGCGCTCTTTCCCGTTGGACAGAGGCATATCCAGTCTCAGATTACACTGCCCCGACCACTGCCAAGCAGCTGGTTCGTGAATTCTTCCCACGGTATGGTTTGCCCCGTATCGTGTATTCAGATAACGGCCAACCGTTCTCATCCGAGCTAATGAAACACATTTCACTCCTGTTAGGCTATCAATGGAAATTCCACTGTGTCCGGCATCCCGAGGCAGCAGGTCTCGTGGAACGTCACAACCAGACTCTGAAAATTCGACTTTCTAAAATCTGTAGAGAGAAAGGCGTCGACTGGATAGTAGCCTTACCAGTTGCACTCTTTTACATGAGAATGATAGCCCATTCTCGAACAGGGCTATCCCCGTATGAGGTGGTCTTCGGTAGGCCACCAAATATGTGGGGGACGCCTATACCTCGTAAAATCACTGATGTTGATTGTAATATGCTGACAGATTACCTTGCTTCCTTGATGTCTGCACTACAATCTTGCCGTTCACAGGTAGCTGCAGCCTTTCCCGACAACACCGAGGTGAAGCCCCATGAAGTGGTTCCCGGAGATTTTGTTTTTGTAAGAAACTTCGACAGGAGGAGCCCGCTGGAGCCTCGCTGGCAAACGCCGAAATTAGTACTCCTGACCACGAGGACAGCAGTGAAGATTGAGGGTCGCAAGGGTTGGCTACACTCGAGCCACATCAAGAAATTTCATGGACTGCCTTCTGATTTGAACTCTCAGCCCTACCCTCCTCCACAGACTGATTCAAAACTCCCCCTGGTCGAGAAAACCGCTACCCAAGAATACAAACTGAAACTAAGGTCTAGCAAGTCAGACAATTTGATTGTTTAAGTCCTCTCCTAGGTGAATCGGTTAAATTAGTCTCTGACATGTATCCTCTAGACCGAAATCGAGAGAGAGATAGACAGAAACAGCTCAAGAAACGTGCATATTGTAAATCACTTCATAGTCACTGTATCGTGACATTGTTGATTATGTTTTTTCTAAATCTTCTGATTATTGCTGCAAGTATACTGTTGCACATATACTGTCCTATTTTCAAGCGTGCACATCCTGCTTACAATGTTACTGCCGAACATTCTTTTAGTGAATTACCTCCACATGAATTGCCCTATAGACTTGCGCTGCGCAACAACACATTCATTAGTATGTTACATCACTCCCATCAAGCCAGCAACGCTACAAATTGTTGGATATGTGGCCGACTCCCTCCCTATCAGAAATACAAGGGAGTTCTGCCCCTCTTTCCGTATCCATTTACACACAATGGTTCCTGTGGCGCATGGTTTAGTTTGATTAATTCTTTAGATTCAAATACCGTAGTTTACCAGAGCAACTGGGTATGGGGAAACCTGAACCTAGTTTTGCTTAAAGCCTGCTACCCTAACAAGGAGGGACTTCCCAAAAGGACAGGAACTGATCTAGAAAATGAAGTATATGGATTAGGTAACTTTACACTTAACCTCATGATTCTAAATGTTGAATCCGAAGCTGCATCAGTCTTGCCTGCTATGTCCGTATTACCAGTCAAAGGTGAATTATGTGTAAGAAAGAATGGTTCAGTACACCTGGGTCATAGTAAATGTACTACTGTGATCGAATTCAGTGATAAAGGCAAGTCTACATTTAGAGCTTCCCGTCATTCCTACTTCATTTGTGGTCATACCGCATATATACGTTTACCTCTAGATTGGGATGGTACCTGTTACATTGCATTCCTTCTGCCACCTGTTTTCCTAGCCCCTCCTGATTATCATAGAAATACCCATCTAGTGCACAATAGACCTCAGAGAGATCTCCCGATTGTCGACTACACTGAAACAGCATGGGAACAATACACAGACTTCAATAAAGGTCTCTTTCCCTATATAGGTGTTGTCTCTAATAGTAAACTGATACGCAGATTAACCAGAACCCTTGAAGCAGTAGTGAATGAAACTACCTCTGCCCTAGGCAACTTAACAGAGGAGCAGTCTGCGATGCGGATTGTTGTTCTCCAAAATCGTCTTGTCCTTGACGTCATCCTGGCCGATAGGGGCGGAGCCTGTAGAGTCATCGGATCAAGTTGTTGTGTTTTCATTCCAGAAAACGCGCCATCCGTATATAAAGCCATAACTCGTCTTCATAAGATTGCAAGCCAGATACATCAGAATCCAGGCACCTGGACATGGTCCGGTTGGTTCTGGAGCGTGTTGTCAGCCTGGGGATGGAAAGTCCTATCCTTCCTAGGTATTGGCCTTCTCATAGTATTCAGTTGCTGCCTGTGTCTACAATGTGGACCAGCGATTTGCGGCCTGTGTGCCACATCATGTATTCCACGTTCAAGTTCTAATTCAAAATCCCGGAAGAAGAAAGAAGAGCAAATGATGTTACATGAACAGATTGATGGATTCCTGAGGATCGATATCTCATGAAGGGTCCGTAGGGGACAAGGAGGGAATGAGGAAATATGAATTTTTATGATCAATTGTGTCCCCTATCTTAGACCCCAACGGCTCCAAGTACATGCTACAAGTACATGTATGTTCCCTCCACTTCAAGCTATGAAGAAGCAAATACATATGCGTCCAACGTTAACATGTCCTCTTTCAGATCCACCATGAATGGGTTGGATATTCCGTTCCTAAGTATGCCTTGCCACCGTCTTTATATGGTATACTTTTCACGTTTTTCAGCTCTGGCAAGGTAGGCCCTGAATTCTGCCATCGAGCTTTTCCTGCCTTCTGCCTCTGAATGCTCCAGCCTGGACCTGTATCTGTATCCATGACCTTTGTCTTACTTCCTGCGCGGCTAACGGTGCCTGGCCCGGCCTGTTGCCTGCCAAAACTGTATTCAGCCTTCAAGTTATCTGCTCCGCTCCTCGAGAAATGCATTCCTGTCTAGTAGTTTAGGTAAACATCCTTCCAGCTACAGAGCAAAGGGCCCGGCCTTACTGTCTCCGTGCAAGTAATTCATGGCTTCTGTTGCCATGGTAGGCCCATGCCCCCTCGCATCTCATGTAGACACGTAGACGCTTATACACGCACTAGTAGTTAGTATAGGATAGCCTCTGCCTGAGAGACCTTTCCTTCCAGATAATACAGTTCCTTAAACACAAGATATTAGATACGATTTGGGATTAGGTTGTTCTGACATCCCAGACTTCTGTCTCCTCATGTAGGGCTAAATGTCAAGTCCCCTTCACCCTCCAGTTACACGTCAATCACACGTCATGCTACTGTGCGCGCATCTCTGCCAAGTATTTCTGCTGACTTTGCAGGATTCACTTATGGATCCACCCACCTGTGTCATCATCATAATGACGTTTCTAGTACACGCCCTTATGCACGCCTAGTGTAACGCCTTTTTCATTACGTATGTGTATTCTTATCTCTCTTCTCGACTGTCACGCCTTCTGCATATGTCTTCACTGTAATGCATTTACTATATATATGATAACCTGTCAATAAAGTAGCGCTCTATCCCTTCCCGAACCTTCGTGGTGACGGAATACGATTGCCTGGTTCGAACCAATTCCTTTGTAAGGAATAAATCCCATTTTAAAACCTCAAATACCACGGATTCTGCCTCTTATTTTTACTGAGTTATTCTTATTGAATTTTACCGCATAAATTAAGTCTAGGTAATTAAAATTTACCACAATCCTTCCCCTATCCTTCTGAATCCAAATAACTGACTAACCTATCCACCACTTAAATTACTTTCATATTTCACTATACTGATTCAACACTAATCCTTTATGGGTCCCGAAGTAGCGTGCTACTCGCCGAAAAAGCACTTTGACGCCTCCTCAGGGGTAGTAAGCGCTATATAAATGCAATTACAATACAATACAATGTAAGCACTCAACAACTGTTGTAAACATTTAATTTTTAGTGCCCAACCAGTGCAAAACTATTTGTGCAAATTATCCAGTGCAAAAACAAAATATGTAAAGAGTGACAGTTGCAAAAACAACATATTTTGTAACTGATAATTTGAGGCAAACTTTAAGGGTGATAATCAGAAGACATCCACTCTGGCAGTTGCAAAATCACCTCTTCTGTGTTTGCATTATTTATCCCATATACTCTCACATTGCTATGATCACGAGGTTACTGCTGCTTTTGAGCATCCATTAGTTCACACTTTCAGCCCTTGAGTTGAACAGCTACAGTTGCTGAAGCGGTGGTCTAGTGGTAGCCTTTCATGGCATAGGATATTTGCCTGATTCTGGTGCTTACTAAAAGCACCTAATATATCACTGTTACACATGCAAATTATGCTGTTCATTTCTACAGTTCTACATCCTCAGATTGCATAGCATCTCAAAAAAGTCTTCTTTGTGTTCGCATGAAAAACGACATTTGCTTAAAATTTTCAAATGTTAATTTTCCTTTTCCTTCAAATGACCCTCTTCTTACTTTCCATCCACTGCATGCTCTCTGTCTCTGAGCACAGCAGTCACATCCATTTCGCCTTCAGTCCTATTATTCTATTTCTGCAAATTGCCCACACATTGTTTCAAGCTCACAACCTGTCCTTTGAACGTTGTCCCAATGCAACCTATAAATAACTAGACTGCAGTTGGTCATCTTTTAATACTATCAACCATTTGCGTGAATTCATGTATCCCTCTCTCACTAAAGGTTACACCTAACTCAAAAGGAATTAATCTGGCAAATTGAAACTGGAGTAACTGCATGGGATTGTTTCATTCAGAGTGAGGAAATATGAATTTTGTGATCAGTTATGTCCCCTATCGTAGACCCCAACGGCTCCATGTGCATGCTATAAGTACATGTATGTTCCCTCCTGCTCCAGTTCTGAAGACGCAAATATATGTGCGTCCACCGTCAACATGTCCTCTTTCAGATCCGCCATGAATGGGTCAGATATTCCATTCCTAAGTATGAAAGGCCACCGACTTTATGTGGTTCACTTTCCACATTTCACAGATTCAGGCGAGTAGGCCCGAATTCTGTCATCAAGCCTTTTCCTGCCTTCTGCCTCTGAAAGCTCCAGTCTGAGCCTGCATCTGTGACCATGAACTTTGTCTTACTCCTTGCGCGGCTAACGGTGCCTGATCCAGCCTGTCGCCTGCCAAAAACTGTATTTCACCTTCGAGATTATCTCCTTCGCTCCTCATCCGATGCATTCCTGTCTAGCAGTTTAGGTAAACATTCCTCCAGCTACCATGCAAAGGGCCAGGCCTCGCTGTCCTCATGCAAGTAATTCATAGCCCCGTTACCATGAAATATTCCTACCCCCTCGCATCTAGTGTAGACACTTAGACGCTTGTACACGCACTAACAGTCAGTATAGTCAGTATAGAATAAGATTCTATCCTAAGAGACCTTTCCTTTTGGATAACACAGTTCTTTAAACATAGGATATTAGATATGATTTGGAATTAGGTTGACATAACCCCAGACTTCTGTCTCCACACGTAGAGCTAAATGTCAAGTCCCCTTCACCCTCTAGTTGCACGTCAATCACACGTCATGCGGCTGCGTGCGCATCTTTGCCAAACATTTCTGCTGACATTGCAGGATTCTTTTATGGATCCACCCACTTGTGACATCATGTTTTATGACGTTTCTTGAATTACGCCCTCTATTAGCTACGTATGCACCTGTTATCAGCTGTTACGCCTCTTGCATCTGTTTCACTGTAATTTATTTTCTATAAAACTGCTTAACTGTCAATAATATATGCTCCCTTCCTTCCTGAACTTTCGTGGTGATGGAACAGAAGGCCCACAATTCGAATTGTCTTCCTTTTTATAGGAATAAAGCATTTTAAACCCTCTAATAACACGGATTCTGCCTCTTATATTTACTGAGTTATTCTTAATTGACTTTACCGCATAAAAAATAGTACCGGTAACGAAATATTTACCACATAAATTGGCGCCCGAACAGGGACACTTTCTCATCTCACGCGCCGGCGGTGCGTTGCAGGCCCGGTCTCCTGCCACAGCTGAACGGACAAAAAACGCGTACCCGCAGGATTTCCTGTATCTCCCTCCGGCCAAGCGGGGACGACTGAGGCTGCGATCAACACCCAGACGAGGCGGTGAGAAGTGCGAAGTATCCCGACCAGAGCCTAGCTGAGAGAGCAAGATCCGAGGTATACAGAGTCCCGCCAGGTTCCGAAGTTCCGAGTCCAGTCGAGTCGAGTCCAGTCCGGTCCAGTTTCAGTTCCGTTCCGAGGCCTTCCGTTCCGAGCTACCCGGTGAGTACCATTATCGGGGAGGCATTTTACGTGCACATAGTCTGTGCCGGTCAAGACGGGTTTGGGTACACAAATCCGGTCTGCACTGTTTTAGCAGTGTATCTGTACTGTTTAGCAGTATATATAGTATGTTTCGCATATAAATAAGTATTATCTAGTGTCAGTATAATGTCAATAACTAGTTTTCTATTAGTTATCATTGTTCGTTAAAACTATTAAGCGTTAAATGCTTTAATACGTTCTATATATTGTGGTGTGAATGACTGTTCATTATTGTGTTTTCTTGTATAAAGTGTGTTCTAGAAAAAAGATCTAAAGATGCCGTTTTTTTCAAAACTAAGACAGATTAAAACTAGAAAAGGTGTACTCGAAGAAGCTGTTCCCATTCCACCTAGGGATACTCCAGGATACTTTATGTATCATAAGCATGGTCTAGATGCCGTATTATTTCTTGATTTATGGGTGGACTACACCAAAGAATTACCAGAGAGTCAGAGATGGCCCGCAGCGGGGACCTGGGATGCAGATTGCATCATGAGAGTAGAAGAAGAATTATGGAAAAAGAAAGCCAGACAGTCACAGAAAGATGCCATTGAATTATGGCGTAAAGAATCATACAGACGTACAGAAAAAGCACACAGACAGGAAGAGAAAGGTAGAGAGAATTCAAATAAAACTCGAGAAAATCTATTACTTGAGGAAGGTACTCGAGTAAACTCAGAACAAGTAGATAGACAAAGAAACGCCCTTATGAATGGTATGTATCCACTTCTGGCTGAAGGGTTACCTAAGGCTACTCCGGAAATACCAAAAGACTTGCCACCTCCATTGTTTCCGATAAAAACACATCCCAAATCACATCCCAAAACAGCAAAGGACGTTTTTCTTTCCTCCTATTTAGATGACGCTGCTCCCGAGTATGCTAATGCCATACCACCCACACCGCTTGCCGATGGTGTTCAACACCAAGAGCATCCGTCTGTATCCCCGCAATTACAAACTCCTACACAAGTTCCAACAGACCCGTCCGTTTCTACAGTTTTTCCCGCATCTACAATCTCTATCCTACGCCCAACGAATCCTTTCTTGCCTAGCACCTCAGACGGTGCTACAGGAGGTACGACAGATATGTTTGCCACTCCGCCGCGAAATAAACAGACTCTTAGAGATTTAGCCCTCCAACGTACGCCCAAACTAGCAACTCCCGACATGCTTAAGGAACTTCTAGTAGATTGTAGATATGATCCTGTGCCCGGTAAACGGGACGAAATGCTGCTGTCATCATTACGTATTCGACGAGCTGCAATATATTTAACGAAGCTACCAGGAATGACTACACATTTAGAAAATATGTATCACTTTGTCCAGTCAGGGCGAAGTCCTGAAAGTATTAGCAGAGCCATGGAGTACCAGAAAGCGGAGGTACAGGGACAACTGTTACGTTTCCTCATAAACTGTGTAATCAGAAATCAAGACCGGCCTGGGGTAAATCCGGAAGAAATGCAAAAACTTGTCACTTGGGGTCAGCATATATCAGAAGGGAGACATGATAAACAGTTATGTATAGCCGCCATGTACCGAAAGATCCGCAAAGAAGTAGAACGAATACACGAAGAAAGATTAGAGGTAGACGCTGCTAACCTAAACAGAGAAGAGGAGGAGCAAGAGTCAGAGCAAGTAGAAACGATAGCTTATGTAGGTAGAGGAAGACCCCATAATAATACCAGAGGTTTTAATGATCCGGTACGTCCAATACGTCCAGAATATAATAGACATTTTCCAAACCCTATGTTAAATACAAAATCCCCCGAACACTTATTCCAAGCCGCTGATAAATTACTCCGAGATCGAAGGGGGTACCACATGCTCGATTCCATGGACGAACAAGAATTAGCCAGGTCAGCAGTACAATGGGCTGACAGTCCCGGCGAATACAATGATGATGTACTTGCACACACGTTTCTGAATCTTGACCCGTACGAACAGCGTTTAGCTAGTATATACATGATTCAACACCTCCTTATATTATATAAAAGCCAACACTCCGATCCAGGACCCTTACCTGACATATTGACAGAACTACTCACGAACATATGGAAAGGGTCAGGTACTGATTTGATTAAAGAAATACTAGAATCCCGAAACCAATATTTAAATTTCGTATGCCCAGAACACGTTCCAGTTCCCATTATGGGAAGAAAAATGTATCACATAGATAGACAGAACCCGCTACGCGAAGTACACCCAATTAGAGGTGCCGGTGATAATTTTACACGCGTATTTGTGTACACACCTATAACTAAATTAGAATTATTAGAAATGAAGAAAGTAGTACCCAGCCATGACAAAGACCCAGCAGGTTTCCACCGTGAGATAAAAGACATGTTACTCATGGGAGAGTATACCTACCCCGACATTATGAAAATATTAAAAGTCCTACTACCCGCCGGTGTTTATGAAAAACTCAAAGAAAAAGAATGGGAGGTGGGAGACCAAAAGATAGATTGGACAGCATTAGAAAACGAAGAAAAGGCCCGAGCTGCAGGAGCAGGGCTTGGGGAAAAGACTACAGCACTAGCAGGATTACTAATACAGGTACTGCCACGTTTATTAACTACGAAAAAGGAAGACTGGGGTGCAATCTCAGCCTGTAAACAAAAGCCAGACGAAGATACTAGTGATTTCTATTCCCGATTTGAAAAATGTTTTGGTATAAATAGTGGCATAAAAGCCAGTAGTGAGTCATACCCACATCTGTTTGTGACAAAATTAGTTGAAAATTCTCTGATACAAGTTAAGAATAGAGTATTGAAATTCGAAAGTACCTGGCAAGGTAATACCCCATCACAGATGCTACAGATGTTACAATATCATCACAATAGAATTAGAGAAGAACAAGAACACGAACAAAGACGTATGAAAGATACAAAAATGAAAATGCTTGTTGCACAGTCGGTTCCAGCCGATAGTCATCAAAAGGGTGATTTCGCAGGCCCTGCAAAAGGGACATGCAACTATTGTAAACAACCAGGTCATTATATACACGATTGTCCAGTCCTGAAACATAATATTGCTACAGGTAGAACACATGAGAGACCACGTCCACCTAGACAGGATCAGAACCAACAACAAATACCTCAGCAAGCACAACCTAGGTTAGCTCCGCAACAGCTAGCTCCGCAACAGGCAGCTCCACAACAAATTGTAGCACCACCACAAGCGCAGCCTATTGCTGCAACACAAGCAACGACACAACAGATGTATCAGTATGCACAAGCAGATTATCATTATCCCGATTATCAGCGATACTCATGATATAGCCTAGAGAGGGAAGTTGGCTTACCCCTTATTGAGGTTCCTGTAGACCAAGAGGGACCTTATGTACATAGCAAATTATTAGGGGAAGACAGAAAGTTTTTACTTGATACAGGGGCAAGCAGAACAACTATAAGACGTAGTGAAGTTCCAGGGGCACCCCTCTCAGGCTCACAGAATATTTCCCTTGGATTCTCAGGAAAACCTATAATTAATGATGTAACACAACCTCTTCCACTTACGATTGGTCCATTGACACGTACTACAGATTTATTGCTTACTAAATCATGTCCAGAAAACTTGTTAGGCATAAAAACATTGAAAGCTCTAGGAGCTATAATATGTTGTTCTCCGGAAGGAGTACGACTATTTTTACGTGACTTTAAAGGTCACTACGTATCCAGAGACATGGATCACCGACTGCAGAATTTACCTACACATTTATGGGCACAAGGCCCCACTGATGTTGGTTGCATGAATATTACACCATATCGAGTTACACTGAAAACAGGAATAGTACTACCACGAATGCGACAATACATGTTACCCCCCGATGCTGTTGTGGCTTTGCTGCAAATCATTGACGAGCTCATTACACAAGGAGTGGTTGTCGAAACTGACTCCAATGTATGTAATTCTCCGATAATTCCGATTCTTAAAAGAACGGATCCAAAAGCTCCACCAGTATATCGATTAGTTATTGATCTGCGCGAATTAAATAAATGTATTGTGCCACAATACCCCGTGGTCCCAGATATCTCTTCATTACTCACAGCTATTGACTCAGAAGCAACGTTCTTCACTGTAATTGATCTCAAGAATGCTTTCTTTAGTGTCCCAATTGATCCGGAAAGTCAATATTTATTCGGATTTAGTTTAAATGGACGAAGTTTTAAATTCACACGCGCACCTCAAGGATTTACAGAAAGCCCCAGCATCTATAGCCAAGCACTGAAACGAGAACTTGACAGTATCCACATGCCAGTTAACACTGCCTTGCTTCAATATGTCGATGATCTGCTGATCACCGCCCGAAGCGAACCTGAATGTGAAAAAGCGTCACTGACGGTTTTAAAATTTTTGGCTGACAAGGGGCACAAGGTGTCCCCTTCTAAGCTGCAATTCTGTGTCCAGCGAGTTGTTTACCTTGGGCACTCGCTGTCCAAGGAGGGAAGGCAGCTTACACCCGACCGCATCCAGTTAATCGCTAACATGCCACCACCCAAGACACAAAAGGAGGTACGGGCTTTTATAGGCCTCACTTCATACTGTAGGCAGTGGATCCCTCAATATGCATTTCTAGCAAAACCACTCATCCAGTTGACAACACAGGAGGCAGCCACATCGACTGTCCTCCCTTGGACTCAAGAACATACACACGCCTTTGAAAGTTTAAAGAAAGCTTTATGCCAAGCACCTGTCCTAGCAACACCATGTTACAGTAAACAGTTTACACTCTTCGTTACAGAACGCGAAGGTACTGCTTTGTCAGTACTCACTCAGGAACAAGCAGGATCACATAAACCATGTGCTTATTTCTCTAGTACATTAGATCCAGTAGCTCAGGCTCTTCCTGCGTGCCTGAAATCGGTGGCAGCAACAGCTTTAGCAATCAGACAAAGCGATGCCATAGTGTTAGGACATCAATTGACAGTACAAGTACCACACGCAGTAGAGGTTCTCTTGAACCGCACACAAACACAACACTTGACTATAGCGAGACTCACCGGTTACGAATTAACATTGTTTCAGCCACATATAAAAATCAGACGTTGTAATACGTTAAATCCTGCCACACTGTTACCAGTGAGCGGAACAGATCCATTGGCACATGATTGTGTTGAAGTTATTACTATCACGACGAAACCCAGACAAGACTTGACAGACATCCCTTTGTCAGATCCAGACTTGACATTGTATGTAGATGGGTCATGTATGAGAACAAGTACAGGAGAGCTAGTGGCCGCTTACGCAGTCACAACAGACACTGAAGTAATTGAAACAAATTGTATTAACACTTTGTCAGCTCAAGCAGCAGAGCTCACCGCTCTGACACAAGCCTGTATTCAAGCCAAAAATAAAAAAGTCAACATATACACAGATTCACGTTATGCCTTCGGAGTCGTCCATGACTTCGGCGTACTGTGGCGAGAGAGAGGTTATTTAACTTCTCACGGTGCCCACATCCAACACGGACCCCTCATTCAAGCCCTATTAGATGCGATTCATCTACCTATTGAAATATCGATTATGAAATGCAAAGCCCATACAAAAGTTACCGATATCATTTCTCAGGGTAATGACCTAGCTGACAGAACAGCTAAACAGACTGCTCAGAATCAGACTCACACAACTGACATGACAAAGACAATAGTTCCGACGTCAACACATTGCATGACAGTTAAGGATCCCGCCCTTGATGTAATTGACATACAGACACATGCTACACCAGAGGAAATAAAGAAATGGACTGAATTAGGAGGGATCCAAACAGATCAGGGATGGATGACGAAGGAAAAATCTATATGGTTTCTTCCCGACTCAATGGTCCAAGTCATCATTAACACTATACATAGTCCAGCGCACCTAGGAGAAAAAGCTATGCTAGACAGCATTCAACACATTTGGTTCAACAAACACTTGCGAGCCGCAGCTAAACAAAAAGTTCGTACCTGTATGATATGTTGTCAGTTTAATCCAGGTAAAAGCATCCCCGTAGAGCAGGGTGGATTTCAAACTCCCGATCATGCTTTTGAAGTCCTCCAGATGGATTATATCCAGATGGAACGATGTCGAGGATTCAAATATGTTCTCGTAGTTGTCTGTGCTCTTTCCCGTTGGACAGAAGCATACCCGGTTTCAGATTACACTGCCCCGACTACTGCCAAACAGTTAGTTCGAGAATTCTTCCCACGGTACGGTTTACCACGTGTTGTCTACTCAGATAACGGCCAGCCGTTCTCATCCGAACTGATGAAACACGTTTCCCTTCTATTAGGCTATCAATGGAAATTTCACTGTGTCCGACATCCCGAGGCAGCAGGTCTCGTAGAACGCCATAATCAAACTTTGAAAATTAGATTGTCCAAAATATGTAGAGAAAAAGGAGTCGATTGGATAGTAGCCTTACCAGTTGCGCTCTTTTACATGAGAATGGTAGCACATTCTCGAACAGGGCTATCCCCGTATGAGGTGATCTTCGGTAGACCACCAAATATGTGGGGGACGCCTATACCTCGTAAAATCACTGACGTTGACTGTAATATGCTGACAGATTACCTGGCTTCCTTGATGTCTGCACTACAATCTTGTCGTTCACAGGTATCCGCAGCTTTTCCCGACAATACTGAGGTGAAGCCCCATGATGTGGTTCCTGGTGACCTGGTGCTGGTCAGGAACTTTGACCGGAAGACCCAACTGGATCCTAGGTGGAAGTCACCGAAGTTAGTTCTACTCACCACAAGGACAGCCGTGAAAATCGAAGGAAGGAAAGGGTGGTTGCACTCGAGTCATATCAAGAAATTTTATGGACTACCACCCAGTGTAGATACACAACCCTGTATTTCCTCAAAGACAGACTCAAAGCTCCCCTTGGTTGAGCAATCGAACTCAGAAATTTATAAACTAAAATTGAGGTCTAATAAGTCAGACAATTTGATTGTTTAAGTCCTCTCCAAGGTGAATCGGTTGAATTTGTCTCTGACATGTATCCTCTAGACCGGAATAGAGAAAGAAATCAGCGAAAGCAGCTGAAAAAGCATGCGTATTATAAATCACTTCGTAGTCACTGTACAGTAACATTATTAATTTTGTTTTTTCTAAGTCTTCTGATTATTATTTTTAGCATACTATTGCACATGTATTACCCTATTCTTAAACGTGCTTATAATATAACTGCAGAACATTCTTTTAGCGAATTTCCTCCGCATGAGTTGTCATATAGATTTGCGCTGCGCAACAACACATTCATTAGTATGTTACATCATTCCCATCAAACCAGCAATGCCACAAATTGTTGGATATGTGGCCGACTCCCTCCCTATCAGAACTATAAGGGAGTTTTGCCCCTCTTTCCCTATCCGTTCACACACAATGGCTCCTGTGGAGCATGGTTTAGTTTGATTAATACCCTAGATTCAAATTCCGCAGTTTATCAAGACAACTGGGTATGGGGAAACCTGAACCTAGTTTTACTTAAAGTCTGCTACCCTAACAAGGAGGGACTTCCCAAAAGAACAGGAACTGATCTAGAAAATGAAGTATATGGATTAGGTAACTTTACACTTAACCTCATGATCCTGAACGTTGAATCTGAAGCTACACCAATCTTGCCCGCCATGTCAGTATTCCCAGTAAAAGGGGAATTATGTATAAGAAAGAATGGTTCCATACACATGGGTCACAGTAAATGCACCACTGTAATAAAATTCAGTGATCAAGGCAAGTCTACATTTAGAGCTTCCCATCATTCCTACTTCATATGTGGCCAGACCGCATATATATGTCTACCTTTAGATTGGGATGGTACCTGTTACATAGCATTCCTTCTGCCACCTGTTTTCCTAGCTCCTCCTGATTATCATAGAAATACTCATTTAATACACAATAGACAACAGAGAGATCTCCCAATTGTCGATTACACTGAAACGGCATGGGAAAAATACACAGATTTCAATAAAGGTTTCTTTCCCTATATAGGTACAGTCACTAACAGTAAGCTGATACGTAGATTAACAAGAACCCTTGAAGCAGTAGTGAATGAGACTATGTCCGCCTTAGGCAATTTAACAGAAGAGCAGTCTGCTATGCGGATTGTTGTGCTTCAAAATCGTCTTGTCCTTGACGTCATCCTGGCCGATAGAGGCGGAGCTTGTAGGGTCATCGGATCAAGTTGTTGCATTTTCATCCCAGAAAATTCACCGTCAGTATATAAAGCCATAACCCGCCTTCATAAGATTGTAAGCCAGATACACCAGAGTCCAGGCACCTGGACTTGGTCCGGTTGGTTCTGGGGCGTGTTGTCAGCCTGGGGATGGAGAATCCTATCCTTCCTAGGTATTGGCTTTCTCATACTATTCAGTTGCTGCTTATGTCTACAATGTGGGCCAGCGATTTGTGGTCTGTGTGCCACCTCGTGTATCCCACATCCAAGTTTTCATTCGAGATCCTGGAAGAAGAAAAAAGAACAAATGATGCTATATGAACAGATCGATGGATTGATGAAGATCGATATCTCCTAAGGGTCTGAAGGGGACAAGGAGGGAATGAGGAAATATGAATTTTGTGATCAGTTATGTCCCCTATCGTAGACCCCAACGGCTCCATGTGCATGCTATAAGTACATGTATGTTCCCTCCTGCTCCAGTTCTGAAGATGCAAATATATGTGCGTCCACCGTCAACATGTCCTCTTTCAGATCCACCATGAATGGGTCAGATATTCCATTCCTAAGTATGAAAGGCCACCGACTTTATGTGGTTCACTTTCCACATTTCACAGATTCAGGCGAGTAGGCCCGAATTCTGTCATCAAGCCTTTTCCTGCCTTCTGCCTCTGAAAGCTCCAGTCTGAGCCTGCATCTGTGACCATGAACTTTGTCTTACTCCTTGCGCGGCTAACGGTGCCTGATCCAGCCTGTCGCCTGCCAAAAACTGTATTTCACCTTCGAGATTATCTCCTTCGCTCCTCATCCGATGCATTCCTGTCTAGCAGTTTAGGTAAACATTCCTCCAGCTACCATGCAAAGGGCCAGGCCTCGCTGTCCTCATGCAAGTAATTCATAGCCCCGTTACCATGAAATATTCCTACCCCCTCGCATCTAGTGTAGACACTTAGACGCTTGTACACGCACTAACAGTCAGTATAGTCAGTATAGAATAAGATTCTATCCTAAGAGACCTTTCCTTTTGGATAACACAGTTCTTTAAACATAGGATATTAGATATAATTTGGAATTAGGTTGACATAACCCCAGACTTCTGTCTCCACACGTAGAGCTAAATGTCAAGTCCCCTTCACCCTCTAGTTGCACGTCAATCACACGTCATGCGGCTGCGTGCGCATCTTTGCCAAACATTTCTGCTGACATTGCAGGATTCTTTTATGGATCCACCCACTTGTGACATCATGTTTTATGACGTTTCTTGAATTACGCCCTCTATTAGCTACGTATGCACCTGTTATCAGCTGTTACGCCTCTTGCATCTGTTTCACTGTAATGTATTTTCTATAAAACTGCTTAACTGTCAATAATATATGCTCCCTTCCTTCCTGAACTTTCGTGGTGATGGAACAGAAGGCCCACAATTCGAATTGTCTTCCTTTTTATAGGAATAAAGCATTTTAAACCCTCTAATACCACGGATTCTGCCTCTTATATTTACTGAGTTATTCTTAATTGACTTTACCGCATAAAAAATAGTACCGGTAACGAAATATTTACCACAAGAGCACAAGAGTAATCCCAATTACCACTGGAAAAAAATACCACCTTGGGTTCCCAAAGGAGCATGTTTCTGGCAGAAAGTGCTTTTGATGAATTGTGAAGGGTAATAAGTGTCCTAAATATAAAACCACAAGACCACATCTCACCTGCCTTGAAAGCCCTGCATTGGCCTACCCGGGGATAAGGGGCAAGATGGCGGCTGAGTGAGAGATCTCGGGAAGCTCACCTTCGCATCGCTCCATCGCTTCGCCCGGGGATTCGTGGATCTGTGCTGATGTCGGGCGCTGACTAAGATGCGTCCTGGCCCCGTAATTTGGTCGTGCTATCAAGAAAAAGTGCGGGGGCTGACTGTAAGACGTGAAGCTAGACTGTCGGCGAGAGTTAGCTGCTGCTTGCGCTGGGAAGCACTCACTCGGCTACTGCTGTCAGCGGTATCCGGCCGGAGGACTCCCGTCAGACGTCAGCTGGAAGCAGAATTGCCAAGCAATATAGACGCTACTGTGGTGCTTTGGAAGGACAAAGTAATGGCGATGGCAGCGCGAGGAGCTCGTAGCAAGACGCGCTCAACAGTCCCGGCGAATACCTCTGTGGTACGGCAGGAGCCCGATCCAAAAGCGGACTATGGAGTAAAGAAGCCCAGTCAAGGCACGGGTAAGAATAGCAAGAACAATAAAATTAATAATGGGAAGAATTGTAACTCTCACACAGAAGGCAGCATATCGGCCGATTGAGCAGCAAAGAATCAGCCTGTAATTACTAGTCTGTTTTCCAAGAAGGACACGAGTAGAGAGGGGGGCAAAAGAATAAGCAACACAAGGATGGCACTAATGTTGCTAATACCGAGGGTAATTCTGATAAAGTCAGGGAAACCCAGGCTCAGGAAGACTTGCTGGATAATAGGCGGGCCTCATGGGGGTTTAATAGTGAGACTATGGCGCTGACTATGGCTGATTCTCCCATAACTATCCCGCAAGAGAACGCGGGTCATAAAGAAAATAAACAGGCTTCTTCACAGCCTTCCCTTCTTGCTAATGAAAACAGGGAGAAAGACGTTAGTATCAGACAGGAAGTTAAGAAGGTACCACATATAGCAACAGATGTGGAGCAAGAAAACCTCGCAGAAGCTACAGAGTTGGGCTATTTATCTCCCGATCCCATGGAAATCTTTTTTTCATTGAATGAGGAGTCTGCAGACTCTGATCCTAGTGAATCGCAAAGTGGTAGTAGCGACGATGGGTGCGCGGATACTTCCACAAGTAACTATAGTCAACAGGGAGGCAGAAAGGCCCCCAGGAAATCCAAGAGATTTTCAGAAGGGAAAAAGAAAACCCGCATGCAGGATGGAACGGATGAAGTGGGCGAACTTAGGTGGGATTATTCAGATACACAACCACAATCCCTGGTAGGCTTACATGGCATAACAAACACGGTTAAGAGAACTCTAGGGGGTATGGAGGCTCCTAGAGACCCTGAACTGCCCCTCGAACCTACATTAGCCATGATCCTGCAATCATTAAATGCGTTTCAAAATGAGGTCAAAACAGAAAATCATCATGCCCGGGTGGCTACAAAAAAACTACAGGGGTCGGTAGGAAAAATTGGGAAGACTTGTACTGAAATAGCGGAAAGAATGAGTATGGTGGAAAATCGGACGGAAATACTGGAAACTACAGTCGATACTTTAAAAACACAGGTGATGTCTTAAGAGAGTACAGTGAAGGACATCATGTGGAAACTTGAGGAGGCAGAAAATCGCCAACGTCGGAATAATCTAAGGATCCTAGGGATCCCAGAGAACAGTGAAGGAAGTGATATTCGTGCATTTTGTATCAATTTGTTTAAAAATGCGTTTCCAGAACTAGCGCATTGGGATTGGGACAAGGAGATTCAAAGGGTGCATAGATTCCCAATGTCAATGTCTAAACGTCCTCAAAATAACCAGTCATATCCCAAAGTTATTTTGATTTATTTCGGAAACTTTTTGCTCCGTCAAGCAGTGTATGACCTGGCCAGACCCAATAAAAAGCGGAACTGGGATAGTATCTCATTTTTCGCTAAACCAGATTTTGCACACGCTACAGTGGAGAGACGCTGGTGCAGCCGCTTTTCTTCAAAATCTTGCAAAATTGAAAGTAATCTTGCCAGGACGGACTTGGTTTTTTACTTCAGAAATCCAAGCGGAGCAAAAACTTAAGGAGATAACTACTGGGAAATCCGGACTTGTCTAGAACAATCAATAGCCTTTTTTTTTTCTCCTATTTCATATTTGTGGTTACCCAATTGGACTACGGGGGGGTTCTCTTTTTGACATAATGGTGCTTCGATTTTCTGTTCTTTTTTTTTTTTCTTTCTTTCCTTTTTGGGGTAGGGAGACAGGTCCGGGGAGCGGGGGAGGAAAAGACAAGGAAGGAAAAGGAGGAGAAGAAAGGGAGGGGAAGGGGGAAAGAGGGAAAAAGAAAGAAATGGATAAAGAATCCAGGAAAGGGGGAAAGAAAAGAGAAGGGGGAAGAAAGGAGAAGGGGGAAAGAGAAAGGGAAAGGGAAAAAAAAGAGAAAAAACTGTATGGATGGTGAGCGATGGGGGGATGTGGAGAGTGGGTGAGGGCGGTTCAGACGCTATCACACAGGCTCAGGATTGAGCCTTGTTGCCTAATTAATGGTGAGGGGTGGGGGTCAGGGGAATTTTTAGACACAAAATGTATGCGATAAGTGGAGGGAAGAGGGGCCAATATGAGAACAGTAACACCAGTACTGGGCAAGTGTGGTGTATAATGAGAGAGATTACTTCTGTTAAGCACGGACCATTTGAACAAATATCATTATGCCCAAATTGAAAATTGTTACTATTAATATTTGTGGTCTTAACGATAGTAAGAAAAGACAGAGAGTTGCGGCAGGATTACAGTTGATAGGACCCAATATCATATGTCTACAAGAGACACATGTTGAGGGACCACAACAATATCTGCTGAAAACATTAGGATATCGACTGATCATAGCCTCAACACAGGAGGTGCGTGCGAGAGCTGTAGCAATTCTGGCAAAAGGGGGAGATATCCAATTTACACGCACCTTAGCTGATAAATTCGGTCGTTGGGCTATCGCAGAGTGTCACTATGATTCCAGGGAAAGTAAAATGACTCTTTGTACCATCTATGGAAATATTAGCGACGATCCAGATGTGCTGTCAGGCGTGGCTAACAAACTATCCCATTGGCCTCTCCCATTAATTGTGTGTGGGGATCTTAATATACATCTACCGGGGGAGTGGCTCTCAGATCCAGGTTTTAAGTATTCCGGGAGGAAACCAAAAGTTTTCCAGGCATTAAAAAATATGTGTGTGTTGCATGGTCTAATTGATGGTTGGCATTTGGGCATCCTGAGGACCCGGGATTTACGTATTACTCATATCCACACTCACGGCTTGTGCGGCTGGATTATATACTCATATCTAGCACTTTGAGGTCCACTAGCATAATAGAAAGAACAACAAAAATCTTATCGGACCATACCCTTTAGTATTAAGTCTGGAGTGTGGGTTAAATAAACCCAAAATTAGGACATGGACATTCGAAAGAGCATTCTTGGGGAATGAGAAATTTTCTCAACATATGACTAAATGGATTCCGGGTTTTTTGGAGGATAATCTAGGTAGTGCCACAATAGATGTGGTCTGGGATGCCTTAAAGGCCGGTATTAGAGGAGAGGCGATGCAGTTCTCTCTCTGCTCTAATAAAGAGGCTAAAATAATGGCAACACTCCAGGGTAATCTGGGTAGGGCCGTAAGGTCACTCAGGAGGGGTGTACACCTGGGAATGAATTAAATCGGGTTGCGGTGGCTAAAAATCAGATAATTGACATTCTAACGGAACAAGCAGTTCCGAAAGCAACAGCCCATAAAGAAAGAATTTATGAATGGAATGAACAGGTGGGCCACCAGCTGGCGATACCCACTAGAGAAGAATACTCTGCCAATCTAGTTAAAGAAATTAGAGATTCAGAGACTGGCCTTAAGACTGAACCCTCTGAGATCAGAACGGTATTTCAAAGATTTTATCAGAATCTTTATGAAACAACAGAGAATCAACTGGGAAGATCAGAAACATACCTAAATCTAAATGTCCCAATAAGATTTGAGAAAGTGGATCAGGAAAGCTTAGATAATACTCCACTCTGGGAGGAAATTTTATTATCTATGAATAGTCTTGCTACAGGGAAAGCTGCTGGTATGGACGGTATTCCAACAGAATTGTATGTTAAATTTTCAGCGCAACTAAAAGAAATAATGCAGGAACTGTTCATTCATATTTTTGAGGGAGGAAGGCCACCAGCTTCATGGTCATCTGCCAAAATTGTAGTTTAAAAAAAATAAAATAAAGATCCTCTTGGAACCCGGGTCTTATCGCCCTATTACATTGATAAATGGAGATTCCAAAATTTACTCTAAACTATTAGCAAGCCGATTAGCACCGATCATCCACAAGATTGACTCGGAACGTCAGCATGGGTTCATTCCCAGGAGATCTACAATCGATCACGTCCAAAGGGTAATTTCTCTTTTTGATTTTACTAAGGTGACAGGAGACCCTATGGTGCTTATTTTACTTGACGCCAAAAAAGCCCTTGATAGGGTCTCCTGGGAATACCTTTGGGCCACAATGTTACATAGCGGGATTAACAAGAGATTTATTAAAGCAATACAAATGCTTTATGTGGAACCTATCGCTAGGTTATTAATAAATGGGGTATTATCTGAAAAAATAACCATCACTAGGGGGACAAGGCAGGGGTGCCCGTGCTCTCCTCTTCTTTTTGCGATTTACATCGACCCGTTTATCCGTAGGTTGGATCAAAACGCACTAATTCCTACAAATTGGGCACAAGAATACGAGACCAAAACACTAGCCTACGCAGATGATATTGCTTTAGTCACTAGTAATTCCTAATAAAGCAATTGCTGCGATAGAAGAGGAAGCTCTGATTTTCGGAGCAGTATCTGGCTACAAGCTAAACCAGAGTAAAACACAGATCATTCTTAATGACAAGATCACGATGAGAGATGTTAGAGTTATAGATAAAGCCACGTATCTCAGGGTGAGCATATCGGCAGAGGTGGATAACATAGTTAACAATAATGTGGAACCTTTGATTCAACGAACAAAAAAAGAATTGGTACGTCTCAATAACCTACATTTAACGATAGGTGGGAGATGTAATGTGATTAAAATGTTATATCTTCCCAGATTCCTATATTTTTTTAGGACTATTTGTTTAGAATTTCCCCCTCAACTGTTTAGATCCATAGAATCTATGTTCTCCAGATTCATCTGGGGATATAAGAAGCCACGCCGGGCATTAAGGTATATCACACTCCCAAAGGATAGAGGGGAAATGGCAATGCCTAACTTCAAATTGTATTACTGGGCTACGGTACTAAGATATTAATCAGCATTTATATCTTCAGGGCCCAACGGAAATAACACACCTACCCCACAAACTCTTATATTGGGAAGGGGCTCTGAAGGCTGTCTCTGGTGACACATCAACGACAGCTATTTCAAGAAGGTGAAATTTAAGAGTATCTATGGTATATATAAGGTTTGGGGTTGCGCTCGTAAATTATTGGGGTTTGGACGATACTCATACTATACCCCGCTATTCAAAAATAATGATCTCCCCGAGATATTTGATGACAGCTGTATGGATTGTTGGATACAGAGAGGGATATCACAGCTCGGCTGTTTCTTCACGAGAAATCAATTGAAGACCTTTGATGAATTACGTAATGAATATGACCTCAGACATAGGATTTTTTTTTAAATATCTACAGGTCAGGGATTTTCTGACAAAGAAAGGGGGGGATAGTGAAAAATGCCATGCAATACAAATTATAGACAGTATATGTAAAAAATCTAGTTGAACTATTAGGGAGATATACGAATATCTGAACTCTCTGGGTCCCGATGATATGGAGAAACAGATAGATATAAGGCAGACTAAGTTGGCTGTATTGCCACAAACTCCTCTTCGATCCTTTGAAATGTCACAAACCTGTTTTATGTCAGTTAAATTACAAGCCCAGTACAATAAAACTTTTTTTCATTATATTATTCCCCGAAGAAAATAGCGAAATGGGGGACTGGAAAAGGTACAACATGCCCACGATGTTCATTATTTGAGGCTGATAGTGTGCATATATTTGCCTCCTGTAAAGTGTTGTCAAATTTAAGAGTGGAAATCTCAGATTTTCTATCAGAAATTTTTGGAACAGGTGTTCATATTTCAACAGAGGAAATATTGTTGGGTACGGTAGACGGCACCCGTCCAAAATATATGCTTGGCCTGATTTTTGAGGCTATGGCCATCTTAAGGCTATGCATAGCCTCAACCTGGCTAGACCCGAATCCATTGACATTCCAGCAATGGAGGGCCCGGCTGTTGGCAACCTGTAGCCTGGAGGTGGCCATATATAAAAGAAAAGGGCGCAATAAACGCAATAGAGGCATGTTGATTTGGGACCCACTGTTGCAATGGATGTGCAATTATACATAGATGATAAAAATTGTAATGAGGTGAGAATTCAATCCAATAAGAACGGGGACATTTGAGATTTTTCTACATTATATCAAATTTGATCCTAAATGCTCCTCACCCCTGTATCTTTTTGAAGTGTTGTGTGAAATTATGCAAATTGTGTCTTTGTTTGAATTTGGGGGGGGGGGGAGAGAAAAATGTGACGGGGTGGGGGGTGGGGGTGGTGGCTGGGGTTGTGGGGGAGATATATGTAAAGAGAAAACCAATAAAGATATTTAAAAAAAAGAAAAAGAAAGCCCTGCATTGGTCACCGGTTGCCTGAAGATCCACGTTCAAGCTGCTTTGTATCACCCACAAAGCGATACATGGAATGGGACCGCTCTTCATCAGGAAAAAAATCACCAAACACATTCAACAAAGGAACCTCCGCTCTAGAGTGGCACCTCGCCTCAAAATCCCAAGATACAAGAAAAAAACCATGGGTGGCACATCCTTCTCTGTTCAAGCAGCCAATCTATGGAATTCTTTACCCCCAACATAAGATCCACTGACAACCACCTTATCTTCAGAAAACTACTCAAGAAATGGCTCTTCCCCACATAAGCACCATATGTATACAGAAATATACAGCATATCCCTCTGTATATAAGCATTTATTTGTACTATAGATATGTACCTATATATGTGTATTGCTTTGTATAACATGTAGAATAAATCTGTTAAAAAAAATATATATTATATTGTTTTAACACTTGAAAACCAGAGTTTATCTAATGCATCTTTAATCTGCATACACTTAATTCCTTTATGCATCTATATACCTTCCATGTACTTGGATCTATATATTTATTACTTTTGTCCTAAATAAGCATATTCAATGCACTACCCTATTTCTCATCCTATACCTCTAACTATATCTTTAGTCTATATATATACCTCCTTTATGCATCTATATACTTTCCATGTACTTACGGATCTATATATTTATTACTGGCTTCGAATTCAGCATATCCAATGCACTACCCTGTTTCTCACCCTATACCTCTCTCAATATATCTTTTACCTCAACTCTCTGACTCATCTCAAACCTCTTTCTACTACTCTTTCCAATGCACTAGCCTATTTCTCAGCCTATACCTCTATCAATATATCCTCTACATCCACTCTCTCATTCATCCCAAACCTCATACCACTACTATGATCCCAAAATAACCCTTTCTAGACTCTCCCCTACTCTACCCCTCCTTGCATCATCTGGCACCTATTTTACTATACCGATCCCCCAACACAAGCTTTTCTAAACTATTCCCTCTGATTCTTCCCCTCCACATCCCTTTTGACTCATCCCAAGCCTCATCCTACTGCTATGACCTCCAAAACAAAAACAAAAAAAGTCTAAATCCTCACTCTTCTACCCCTCCATTATCCGTTTCAATTAAAATAACAGATTAACATGTCCACTTCTCGAATTTCATATTTCACTATACTAATTCACCACTAATCCTTTATGGGTTCCAGAGTAGCGTGCTACTCGCCAAAAAAGCACTTGAACACTCCTTCAGGGGTAACAAGCGCTATATAAATGCAAACCTTTTTCCCTCTTCTATACCTCCCCTACCCTTCTCAATCCAAATAATTGACTAACGTATCCACCATCCAAATTACTTTCATATTTCACTATACTAATTCAACTCTAATCCTTTGTGGGTTCCGGAGTAGCGTGCTACTCGCCGAAAAAGCGCTTCAACACCCCATCAGGGGTAACAAGCGCTATATAAATGCAAAACTTTATCCCTCTTCTATACCTCCCCTACCCTTCTCAATCCAAATAATTGGCCAACATATCCACCACTCAAATTACTTTCATATTTCACTATTCTAATTCAACTCTAATTCTTTCTGTGTTCGGAAGTAGCGTGCTACTCGCCAAAAAAGAGCTTTAACACCCCATCAGGGTTAACAAGCACTATATAAATGCAAACCTTTTTCTCTCTTCTATCCCTCTGTTATCCCCTCAATCCAAATAACTGACTAATATCCACCACTCAAATTACTTTCATTTTTCACTATTCTAATTCAACACTAATTCTTTATGGGTTCCAGAGTAGCATGCTACTCACCAAAAAAGTGCTTCAACACCCCATCAGGGGTAACAAGTGCTATATAAATACAAACCTTTTTTTCCCTCTCCTATCCTTCCGCTATTCTCTGAATCCAAATAACTGACTAACCTATCCGCCACACAAATTACTTTCATATTTCACTATACTAATTCAACACTAATCCTTTATGGGTTCCGGAGTAGCGTGCTACTCGCCAAAAAAGCACTTCGATGCCTCGTCAGGGGTAGTAAGCGCTATAAAAATGCAATTACAATAGAATACAATTACACTAGAATACAATATGTAACCCTCCAGGCCGACACTAATATAACTCTCAGCAGTCGGGCAGTTGATTGTAGTTCATACAGGCTGCATAATATATCCCTTATACTGCTTGACACTTTTACATACACAAGAGAAAACTGTTATGGGTCATGTCCATCACCCAGTAGTGGACCAGTCCACAGCAACAAACCACCAATGACCAACTCACCAGGCATGCCATAACTGAAGAGATCTGCTACATGCCGCTGGCCAGCGGAAGGCTTTAATTTAGCCCAACACTGCAGGTCCCGACAAGCTATGTACTCCGACTGCTTCTTGACATATTATAATGGCAAATGGATGTTGGATTGTTGGATACTTTTAACAAAGTCTATTCCAGCTGATCTTTCCACCATTCCTCCATCCAACGTGTGCCCGCTCAGGACTATCAACTGTAAATAAAATATGTCAGAATAGAGAAGCCAGAGAAGTAACCAGCTAACTGGACTATTATCATAGAAAAAAGGGAAAGGGACCTGCCGTGCTGTCGGCTTAGAGAGAACCATAAACTGCAAATCTACCTCTGGGTAATAACCTCTATATAAATGTTGAGATACAATATGCACAGAGTGACATTTGCAAATATTTGATTGGCTCCGACTGCCCAGTGCAAAAACACAACTCCACTGACTGACAGGTAACAAAATAACATTTTCACCGATCGACTGAGGCAAAATTAATATGTTTAACAAACTAATCAGAGTAAAACTTACATTAATGCAACACTGGGTGATTACTAATGTTGATTTTGCACATGGTGGCGGCTGCAAATGACGGTGCAAAGCTGCCCTGCAACAGTGCAGTGTTCTGCAATGTGGCCACAGGTGGTGGCACAAGGGCCCCTAAGCGTCACTAATATCGTTGCACCCGATTTCCAGCACATTTTAGGGTTTTTTGAAATTGTAAATTTCCTCTCAAATTTCACTATCTACCCTGAACAAGCAACATCCATTACAAAAACTTTATAACTTAATAAATTAAGCAGAGGGCTTCTAACGTTGTCAAGAACATACAAACGCAAGGCGAAAGGGCCTCACATCTTTCATGGTATTATTTCTCAGCGGAGACAAGCTTTAAATCAGAATTGGTCATGCACTTTGCCTGGACATCCATCTCTGAGCTGGCCAAACTGCTGTTCCTTTCACTAATGCAGTTGTCATCAATAAGCTGTCAAGGCGCGGCATCAGTCTTCCCGCCATGTGCCCCAAGCGAAGGGTCGGTGTCATGGAAGCCGCCCTACTACCATTGTGAGAGCGTGTGTGGGGAATGAAGGCTTCAGACCTAGATCTTATGTTGCAATGCAGATGGAGAATGAACCATAAGAAATATTAGAGTTAAAGATGTTTGGAACGGGATATGACTGCGACAGGGACAGCGCGTGGAGATGGTTCCAGTATTTAGAAGCACGTGCTGTGCACGGGCAGAGATGGAAACAAATGTCCTCCTTGAGGCCACCATTGCTTTGGGCATATGATAATGAACCGAATGCATCATGGTAATACAGATGTGGTCCGTCGGCTTAAACTGCCGACTTTGGTGCAGGAAACCAGGGTTCGAGTCTCGATGTCGCGTCCACATCCTGTGATTCTGGGCAAATCACTTAATCTCCCCGTGCCTGAATGTGTAATGTAAATACGGTGCTCATGTAAAGCGCTCCAATACCTTCGGGTCGAGTTCGCGCTATATAAATATGCAAAAAAAAAAAAACAACAAAAAAATCCTTTGTTGTGATTTTGAGTAAGGCTGTCTGTTGTGACCTTCAGTAATGATCTTGTCCTTGCAGTCAATGCCCTCTGGAACTTGAGGCATCTGGCAATCAAGCAACAGCTTCTCTCTCCATTGTTCGTAGTTGCCCTCCACAGCTTCCCCTCCCCCGCCCCCAACCCTCTCCATAGGTGTGTAGCGTGCGGTAATCCCCGGATGGCTTTCCGTCAATTTGTCACTTGACACCGAACACGCCAGGCAGCTGGCAGAAATATTCAATAATTATATTCATCAACGCGAGCTTGCCTGGTGACATGGCTGGTCATAATTAGGGACACGCCGGCGTGTCTACCGCCCCTCCCCCGCTCCGCTCCCCCTACCAACTCTATCCCGGAAGATTTCATTAACACGCGTAACCGTGGTGTTGTTCCGGAGTGCGTGGCTGGAGGGGAGTAGAAAGATGCCGTAAGGATTCCCAGCGTATTCTAACATTGTTATCCATTTGTTACATTTAGAAGACATTGAAAGGGTACTGTGTTCTGGATGACGGTTTGTTTTTATGAAATTCCTCTTCTTTGTGACCCAAGATTCCTGCCCCACGACATTTTTGTGTTCTCTTCTAGAATATAAAGTACATTGACAACTGTTCTCTTCTAGAATATAATGTACATTGACAATGCCACCTCAAAGCACCCAGAGGCCTAGCACGACCTGAGCAGGACTCTGAAAAGTCCTGCCTTTTAATGGAAAAACAAGACAATGGAATATACGAATGTCAGTAGTCAAAGGCACAATAATAAAGCTCACCAAAAATAGGGTAACAAAGGAAAGTGGGTAAAACATATTGGTTGCTTGAATACACTGCAAGATTTTTTTTCTAAAATGGAAGAACAACCTTTACAGGTGTTAGTGGGGCGTTGGAGATAGGAGCTGGGCGTGGGTGGTTCTTCCAGGGGTTACAAACAAATGCATACATGAAATGAAAAACAATCGTTTGCACTTCCCAGTGCCTGTCTAAAAAACAAAAAAAACAATGGTAAGAAAATGTGAAGACAGCATTATTTTGTACAGTGCCATAATTGTTTCCAATTCAGGCAGCATAATTTCGCAACACTTTTTTTCCACAGTGTTCACTCACGCAATGTAAACAGTGGCATAGAATTTATTTCTGCTGTTACATTTGCACTCTGTACTTTTTTACGAACAATGCTCATGGTGTGCAAAAAAACTTTTTCAGTCGCAAATGCTACAATTTGCAAAATTACAGGGTTTGCAGCTGCAAAAGCACTTTTTGCAGCATACCTATTGTGGGGGTCAGAAGTCTTTCCAACCTGTAAATCCCATTTTGTAACACTTTCCAAATTGCAAATAGGAGGGGTGATGGAAGAAGTGTCACCCCTCCTTTTTAAAAGATACAGGGTCTCATTTATGAGGCCCTACCGGCACTATTGTGCCGTCGGAACATCACTTTTTTGACGTTCCGATGGCGCAATGTGCTACTGGCATATTTATAAGGCCAAGTAACATCACGTTACGTTTCATGGCCTTATAAATATGTGCCCCTGTCATGCGGAAAACTGCATGAAAGTGGCATTCCATTGGTGTTGCTGGGGGCGTTCCCAGCAACATCCATGACTTTTTGATACTTCCCCAGATTTACGAGAAATCATAAGTCTTAAGCAGCGCCCAAAACTTACACAACAAGAGAAATATCTTTATTTCTTCTCATTATCTTCTTTTTAGGTGTTTTGCATTCTGCAGTACACATAGAAAGAGGAAAAAGCTTCTTGAAATTGTTTTTGTGCAGTTAGGCTTCCCTTTCTGCACCAAAATGATCATCCCTGCACAATGGTGCAAAGGTGCCTGCGTTGGCGCACGTCAACCCATAGCGTGCCGGCGCAGGGGAAAAAGGCCTCAATGCACCGATCTAATGGATACAGCGCATTCCTCCCAGTTTCTTTTTTTTTTTTTTGGTCCTCATTTATCTAATTATGCCCTTAATTCAAAGAGGTAGGGCCGAACCAAACCAGGAAAAAACAATAGGATGCCCGTTCACTCCACAAGAGAGGAAAGGATAAAGATAATCCCCTGGCAAAAGAAAACCAAAGGTTATGCCTCCTAGATAGGTAATGGCACTGGCTTTTCTATTGACAGGCGCTTTAAGATGGAAGTGGCCCTGCCACTAAAGCAATGTCTGTGTAGCATACTATTAATCATAGGACCATGGAACTCAAAATCAGTAAATCATACATATACAGAGATTATATAGGAAAAGAGAAAAGAAAAAAAGACAAAACAAAAAAGAAAAAAGAAACCAAGAGAAAACTTGTGAGAACTGTGCTCAGTGCGATATATTAGCGACATGCATCTTAAACTAAACGTCCCAAAGTTCCCAGAATTTTGTTTTTTTAACAAGCTTATTGACACGGTCAAGATGTGAAGTCCTCAGTATGGAACAAATCCATTCATTTTCAACTGGGGGACTAGGGAGAATCCACTTAACGCATAATTCCCTCCATGCAAGAAGAACTAAAACAAAAAAGAGAGCTTTGTGAGTTTTAAGAAAGCTACGGTTATCTTTCCTGCCCGGAAACATTCCAAAAATCACAGAAGATACTGTCAACTTTATCTCTTGACCCACGATGTCTGAAATGGTCTTACCCACTTTCTGCCAGAAAAGCTGGATTGAGGGACACTGCCAAAACATATGAAGCTTGTTTGAGTTGTTTTCTCCACATTTCGGGCATTTCTTTGTCACTCGGCTCACCAACTTCGATAGTTTCTGTGGTGTCCAGTATGCCTTATGGACAGTGAAAAGATGATTCTTCCTTTGTTGAGCAGCTTTCACATATGACCACAAAAGAGACGTAGATACTTTCCCTAATTCCTCGAGCTCTTCGCCTGGCAGGTCCCTCCTCCAGATCTCTGTGAAAGAGTTTTTCATATCTTCTTCATTTTGGATTAGCATCCAATACCATTCAGCAACTTCTTTCCGTACTGTAGTGCGCAAACAGATCTTAGACGCCAAGTACCTGTTCCCTGCGATCTCCTACCCGGATGCTTTTACCCAACTTAAAAGTTGGTAGTATTTGAATTTTGAAACTAAGTTCTCGGAGATCGCTGAAAGGTGTTACCAAGAGATTAACTCAGTGTCCTCGATGAGCTGCCCCCACCTAAGAATACCATGGTACGAAGCGGAATGGCAAGTGCATCTGTAAAACAAACCTGGGGAGTCCCAAATAGGTGCTGCATCGCTGTAATAGGGTATTTCTTAGGAGCGATCTCACCTAAGACCAAACCTTAATAGCAGCTAGGAGGGCTTTCAGCCTCACCTTCTTAAAAAATTTAAGATGACCAAATTTTAGGAGAAAGAAGTCTGCTTGATGTGGGTCGCTCAGTGTAAGGGCCCTAAAGAGCGGGGATAGAAAAGAACTCCCCATCAATAATTGATGAAAGTTCTTTAGATGGAAGGCGCAGTAGCACAGATAAAGATCTGGGGTAGCAATACCACCATAGGCTTTCTTTCTTCTAAACTTTTTAAAAGATCTTCTTGGTCTCTTGTTTCCCCCAAATAAAACACAAGAAAGCCCCCTGTGCTTTCCTAAACCACGTCTTTGCAAATTCTAACGGAATGATGTTGAACAAGAAAGTAAACTTGGGGGGAATTGACATTTTTAAAAGATTTGATCTGCCCAGGAAGGAAAGTGGAAGAGCCCCCCATGCTTGTTACTGTGATTTGACACTCACTACAACTTTATCGAAATTCACCTGCGCTATCTTTTCTATATTTTAGACTATTTGGACACCTAGGTATCTAATTTCCTGCTTTGTGAAATCACTCATATAGGGAGTATTCCATTTCATTAGCTCCGTTTTTTGCTGGTTAATTGAATATCCAGATACCCTGCCAAAACTCTCCAGCTGCTCCCATATCGCAGGAAGTGATTGCTCGAGGTCTCCTGTCAGAACCATAAGGCCGTCAGCGTATAGCCCAATTTTAGACCGTTGATTTTGGCCCTGGCAATTGCCCACCTTCCAAGCGGATCTACTACACTATCCCCAAGTATAGCTTGGGTGTGTTTTTTAAAATATAAGGGCAACCCCTTTTATTGAGCACGACTGGGTAGTGCATATACAGTGTTCTACCCATTTCTGGTTTTTAAATATCTTTGCCCATTCCTCTTTGCACAAATGTGACTCTTATCATTATCTGAAATAGATTCTAGAATGTTCCTTCTTCTGAAGGGGAACATGAGGGCTGGTAGTTAGTGCAGTCGTGGACTCTCTCCCGAATCTGGGCAGGTGAGCGTAACTCACTAGTAAACTTGGACGGGTGATGGTCTTTGTGGTCTCAGCGCAGGGCTAGGGCTGTGTCGGGTTGTTCTTTGTTTTTCCTCGTCTCTCACCTATAGTTTTTGAGGTGACGGTGGCGGTAGCAACGGTGGGGCCGCCGCGAGGCAGTCTGTGGGCAGAGGCTTCAGACCGGGTCGTAAGAGGCAGGCGCGCCGCGGCGAGAGTCGGCTTCCAGGGCAGCGGGAGCCGGCTGGTAGCTCCGTGTATTCCGGTCCATAGTCTGGTGAGGGATCCAGATAAAAACAGTAGCAGAGCGGTGTTTGAGATAAAAACGGAGGATGTTGCACTGTTCCCCCAAATGACCCCGGTAAGGAGGAGAGAAAAGGGGGATTGTGGGTCTTTGGTAAAGGTGGGGAAGGGACCCATTATTGAAGACAAGCAGGCTGTAGAAAGAAAGGATTTGACTGAGACACAGATCAGTGGGGCTAACAGGCAAAACAGGTACACTCTCAGAAGCAGAGACATCTGGGGCCAAGGTCAGCCCCCTTCTGAGGACCTGATTAGAGAAACTGCTCTGCCAGTAGCACAAATTAACCCTCAGAAAAACCCTATGTCCCATAACCTGCCCTCCCCCTTGCAGAATAAAAAAGTGTCAGTGCAAAAGACCCTCTCGACTGTGGATAAAAAGTAATCAAGAAGGAAATCTGCCAATCTCCGGATTACACCCTCACTCCGTTCCTATTTCAAGGTTCAAGCTCAGTCCGCTCAACCCGCTCTACCCACTCAGCCAACTCAGGCCACCCAACCTATTTGTACTTCCATCTCCACCGTGGTTATAGGTTCTACCCCTGCAAATACATTAAACATCTCATAGCAACCCAGTATAGCAAACACTGGGGGAATGGAAGCAGAAAGTAACACCGTTCTGGTCGGAAATAAGATCACCCCCCTGGCAGTGGTAGAAGATGACAGCAATTGTAATCCGCATCACCCTGGGCTAAGAAACTGAGTCAGCTGCCCCAACAGGGAGATGGGATGAGTGAACCAGCTATAGGGCCCAGTTCGGGGGAGCAATCATCTACAGAGGACCTCCTAGCTACCTTGCTAACCGAAATTAGAGAGAAGTCTGTAGTCTCCGAATGCAATCAGCAGAAGATCCAGGTGGCATGTGAGGCACTGGAAGGGAAAATGAATGACATTATGGAAAGAGTTGGAGTAATGGAAACAGCTTTGGAAGACCTTTCAAAACAAGTAGACAAAAATACATCTGAAATCATGAGGTTAAAAGAAAATGATAGAGAATTAAAGGACAAACTAGAAAGCCTAGAGAACAGTGCCAGAAGGAATAATATTAGGATTCTGAATGTCCCAGAAGACCTTGAGGGAGGGGACATAAGGTCCTTTGTTATTAGTCTTCTTGGAGAACTTCATCCTGACTTAGACAAATTGACCCTAGAAGGGGCTATCCAGAGAATCCACCGAGACTCCTATACCAAGAGACCAGGGAAGAAAGGCCTGAGAAAGATATTTGTTAATTTTAAAATGCACTCAATTAAAGAAAATATCCTTACCGGGGGCTTAAAGCAGGAGTATACAACAAAGGAGATTGGTCCTTTCGTATTAGGTCCGATATTTCACGCACCACACAAGACAGGCAGTGGGAATTATGGAAATATATACAAGATCTGAGGAGGCTGGGTGCCACTGCTAACCTCCGTTTCCCCGCCTCTCTAAAGGTGATATGGAACAACAAAATGTATAATTTCAGGGACCTCTCCGAAGTCAGTTCCCTGATCGACCAGATAAAAAGCACACCCAAATGATAAGGCCTAATTCTGCCTAGACAGGGAGAGAGTCCGAATGGTTTTGTTGTTGTGCAGTGGGTGGGGGAGCATGGGGGAAAAAAGAAAATAAATGTCCTCATTTATGAATAAAAATCAAACAGACTTAATTGGTTTATACCAATCTGTTACATCTTTTATTTTGTGTAGCATTCGTATATTTCTCAGGTCACCTTATATACACCTACAGCCTTATGATAGATTTAGGTAGGCCTGATAAGCCAATAATTTTGAAAGTTTTATCATGGAACGTAATTAGCCTTACTGCCCTTTTATTTTGCCGTAGGGCAGCGCGACAGTGAGGCCTGCTGCGCTGCCTTACGGCAACAAAAACATAAATGAGGCCCTCAAAGGTATGGATCAATAGTTTGTGACAACAAATGCAGTCACAAATCACTGATCGGTTAGCAACCCTCGAGAGCCCCACCCGCTTTGGGAATCGTGTTGAAGGAGCAGCCATTGGTCCATAGGAAGGAGTCTGTCCTTCTCCTCGACTCTCCATGTCTTACAAAACAGGTAACAATTTTAAAACAAAAAAGGCAGTGCCTCACTATTTAATGGATATAAGATGCTTTAAAAAAGTTTTACACGTTTTTCGTTTGGGAATTGGAGTGCATGCGCAGCCAATCACAGGATATCACAAATTGAGACTGCCTAATTAATATTTATTAGGCAAATTACTTTGCAACCCCTGCAAATGGATACTTTGCAATCAGACCAATCAGCGCATAGATTGCATAGCAGATTGCACGCCCATTCACACACCAGTCAGTGTGCAAATTGCACATTTATGAATTGGTGTTCGTACATCAGGATCAATGACCTTCATTCTCTATTTTTACCATGAATCTCACCTTTTTGTGGGCAGAGATTATCCAAAATAACATTATAAAACATCCACTTTTGCATAATAATTTTCCCAAAGTAAAATGGAGAAAAAGATATAATATCCCCAACCTCCCAGTGAGCGTATGGAAAGGACAATGAAAACAAAGCAGAACCTGGTTGTGTGAACCTCACATTCCAAGAAAACAAATGTAATTTTTAGGTTTTGACTGCACAGCGCTTGTGCTGTGCTTGAGAAAACTATTGTTTTTAATATAAACTTAAAAGGGACGTACATCCTGCCTCCTCTCTTTCTGGGCTTCTCATTGGTTCCTGTGCATGCCAATTACCTTTCTTCCATTTCTATTGGCTGTAGCATATTTTCCTGAATTTACCAATGCTTGTTCCTCTCCTACTCTTATCAGTCTCCTGCTGCTGAATTACTGTTCACATCCGCTTTGGGGGACCTATATTTTCTTAAAGTTTTGTATTTTACTGTTGCAGCATATTTATATCACAATTTATCTCCTGGAGAGATTAAGAGATTTGCCTAGTATCACAGGATGTTGCGCGGCGTCCCGAGACTGGAACCTGGATCCCCAACTCTCAAGTCAGCAGCTCTGGCCGCTGTGCCACATCCTCTCCACTCACATGCTATCTGTCAAGGAGCTCTTTCCTTCTGGACGATGATTGATGAAAACAGCTCTTTATTCATTACATAGGCAAAACCGATGCAATGCTTGTTGATATTATCCAGGCCAAGGAATTCCTGTACTAGGGAAATTGACAAGGTATGTTTTTCACTTACCTGTACGTTGGTTTAATGTTGAGATGTGACCTATAATGCAAAACGTCAAGTGGATTGAAAATGTAACAGCTCATTGAGCTTTTTCTTTTAGCTTTCCTAAGGTGTTGAAGGCCGAAAATGTGAAAATCCTATGTTTGTTAACTGCCCAAAAATTGCAATTTTCATTGGGCGCACACCTTAATGGAGAGACATTTTTTACCAATAAGAGTACAACAAAAGTGCCAATCCATCCAGTGGCTTCAATGGAGTCGAATAGGATAGAGTTTTTGCAAATACTTTCTCCGAGACAACAGCTCGAATAACTGTACCACAGTCTTTCACAATGTCAGGAAATTGGTAACCACTAAAAAGTCTCAGTGTTACATTTGTTCAAGTGGCTGAAATGAAGTTCTATTTTTGGTTTTCCTGAATAGAAAACATATTGTTAAAGGAGCTAAGGCACTGATGGTATCTAACCTACATGATGTAAGTTAGTAAGGAGTGGGAAGGCGTGTACCGCTATTATCTCCTTCACTTTGATCAATATATTAATTAAGTGCACTAAGAAGAAACATGAGGACATTGAAAAAAGATATTGCAAAACTGTGGGTAAGTCTCCAGCCATTCACATGGCGTCAATAAATACAAAACCAAAACATAAGTGGGCTATGAGCAAGCAAGAAAATAAAGTTTACTTTGTAAAAGCGACTACTAGCTGTTTCTACCAGTTAAATAGCCCTGTGGATTAAACCTCCACTGGAGAGTTCTGTGTGTAGTTAGAAGGTCAGAGGTTTGAATCCAATGTGTCCAGTTTGCTGTTCATCCTTCTGAGGTCAATAAAAGGAGTACATTTGAGTTGGGTACTAACACCTATTATCAGCATTCAAGGACCAGGCAAATGGCAATGTGTGCTATATTGTGTTGTTGGCTTACCGCTACCTGCTACCTGTGGCGTTTGTTTTCCCCTGAGCGTGGCGTGGTCCCCGGCAGTTTGTTCCACCATTGCCCGGACTACATTCCCCAGCAGCACTTGCGGCGGACCCGGAAGCCGCCGGACCCTTTGGCGCGCCTGGAGGCGCTTAAATTACATCAACGCCGCTGACAGAGCGGGAGACTTTATTGTGTTGTTGGCTTACCGCTACCTGCTACCTGTGGCGTTTGTTTTCCCCTGAGCGTGGCGTGGTCCCCGGCAGTTTGTTCCACCATTGCCCGGACTACATTCCCCAGCAGCACTTGCGGCGGACCCGGAAGCCGCCGGACCCTTTGGCGCGCCTGGAGGCGCTTAAATTTCATCAACGCCACCGCATCGCGGGTCCGCGCGCGGGTCGGCGCCGGGCTAAGCCCGGGCAAAGGGCGGGCCCTCTGTGGCCCTCAGTAGCCGAAGGAGGCCGGGTCGGGCCCACCCCATTGACTCGTTGCTGTTGAGACATTATATCGCCAGGACTGGTATGTGTGGTTATTATCACTAGATCTGTTACAATCAATTCGGTGTCTACACAGAGTCAGAGACTATTGTGTTTTCTGCTGTTAATCGGTGAGCAGTGATATCTTTGCACCATGAATGAGTCGATGAAAAAGGGTACTCTTGATAGTTACTTTACGAAACCTAACACTGATTCTGACCGGGAGGCTGCTCTTGCAGAACTTAGGGCTAGACGTCGTTGTTCAATAGAACACATCAAAAATATGGCATCAGCCACGGCGTTTCCTGAAACCGCATGCCCGGTCAATGAGGTTTCCTCTTCTCAAGATCCCTTGCCACCCTTGGGTACTAATGACTCTATTACTTGCTCTGCTACCTCTTTTGTACAAGACCAAAGTATTGATTTGGCCTTATCTGTTCTTCCTTCCCCCATTCCTTCCCTCGACGACTCAAGTAATATCTTGGCTGTCCGAAATGAGTTATCGACTCAAGTTACTGAGTCGCTACCCCCTATCGATATCACACTTAGCCAGACCACACTGACCGGCCCATTGCCCAGGAAAAGGAGGAAGATAGTTTCTGAGTTACGCAAAAATAAAAGCAATAACGTTTTTAACAGTAATTCCACTGTAGCCTGTTCTGGAAAAAATGCTATCCCCTGCATAGTGAAACCATCTTCTACTGGTAGTATTGCCTCTTGCTTAAACCAAGCTGGAACTACTGGGGAGTTATTGGATAAAATTGATAAATTGCTGAAAACACTTATGCTGACAATTGTAGAGAGCTTAAAGAATATTGAAAAAAGGCTAGAGAAAGTTGAAACTTTAGTGGGCAATAAGAGGGACCAAAACACGACCTCAGTTGGCCCCTCACTTATACTACCCACTGCCTCGGGTTCTGTTATAGTTTCTCCTAATTCGCCCCCAGGAGAGCCAGCCTCTCAAATGATTACATCTACAAGAAAGGAAGGGGTTAGCCATTCAGATAGTACTACCATTTCCAAACCATCTTGTACAACTATGGCTAGGAAAAGTGTAGTAAATACCCCAAAGCAAGGGGGTCAATTGCTTGTCAAACCTGGGTATAACGCAGATTCCTCGTCTAAATCACGAGGTCCGCTTTCTATCAATTTACCACCAGAGGCAGTTCCCCTGGTAGTTGTGCTTGCAGGGGTTCCTACGATAAAATCGGATGATGCAGAAGGATACCAACAATTAAAAAATAAAGTTATCCACTGGCTAGGCCAAAATCGCCCTCTTCCTCCTCACATCAATGGGGAAATTTTGCATGTAAGACGCCTGCCCTGGCTGGGTAACACGCCAAAAACTATAAACGGGGATGTTATCCTCATTAATTTTAGGGACTCAAGAGCTGTTGCTCATATTTTAAATTGGCAAACGCCGTATAGGAGATCCTTTATTACAACATGGGAACTTACTTATTTTTTCCCAAGACCAAAGCCAGTTGCCATCTCTGGTTTGGGGGACTTATCTAATACCCAACATATTCCTGTGATCCCTTTGAGAAACAGATTTGAGGTGCTAGAAAGCTTAGAGGATGTTGATTGACTCAATAACTATGAGTCTATGACAGTACTACCTGAGGAGCCCGAGACCAATACAAACATACATTATAACGAGTCCAGTACTGTATTACTTGCAGCAGAGGTAGAACATACCCCCGAGCATTTGGTTGATCTCGTTCTGCCTGCACCAGATAATGATATGGTTATTACTCAGGAATCATTGGGTAATTTATTCTCATGGAATATTGCTGGGTTGACCTCCAAAATGGAATCTATGGAGTGGATGAGTTATGTCAATAAATTTGACCTATGCATATTCCAGGAGACTTGGTCCTGTAAAGCCTGTTTTATGCAGGGATATTTGAACTATTTTGTCCCTGCGGTAAAAGGCCCTAGGGGCAGACCAATGGGGGGCCTAGTAGTATGGGTTCGCCAATCCTTAAAACTGGGCATTAAAGCTGTTGACACAAAAAACAAGGATATCCAACTAATTAGATTAGATTTAGACAAGTTGGGCAGTGTAGACATCTATAATGTATATGTCCGGAGGAAGAAGAAAGGTAGGTCTGAGGTACTAGAAGATCTTGATAGTCTTATTGACATACACTCGTCGACCAACAACATTATCATTGCGGGTGATTTTAATAGCACATTTGAACCCTTGATAAGCAATGATGAGTTGTTTGGAGACGAGGAGGATCGACTATGGGGCGTGCCTAAACTGGAGTTGCCTCCCATAGTGCGATGGTCTGCTGATGCTATTGGTTTAAATGCTCTATGTTATGGAAAAGGGTTAAGAGCGCTGAATGGCAGGACTAGCGGAGATAGGAACGGTACAAGCACATTTGACAATGGTAGGCATAATAGCAGAATTGATTATGTGCTATGCAGCCTAAAGTTATGGCCATCAATTTGTGACATGTCGGTGGACGGGAGGCTCGAGAGCGACCACAACCCCTTGTGCCTGTCACATAAGTGGTGGTCTCACACTAGCTTGCCTGTGGGGCTCCCCGTGCTCGTCCCACCCCGGACTGTTCCTACCAATAACATGAGGAGATTACGATGGGAAAAGGTAGCAATTAATCAACAGGCTATTGTTAGTATTAATAGCTACGTTGATCAAGCCACACTGGACCTAGAGCACTGTAACACACTTAGCAATGGCCTAGATAGGGTTGAAGGAATTCATAATTCTCTTTTTGACACAATTAAGGGATATTTCCTTAAGCCTGTCAAGGACAGAGGTGACAGAGTCCCAAAGCCAGCTAAATGGTACAATGACGAATGCAGGGAGTGTAGACTTGCTCTGGGTAATGCTATCAAGGGAGGGCAAACAGCTTTAATCCAAGCCGCCAGGAAAAATTATAAAACTAGTATCGTTAAGGCTAAACAAGCTTGGGATGAGCAACACTGGATTGAGCTAAAGGCAGCTAGCGATAGCAGGGATTCTCGGCTGTTCTGGTACATTGTTAGGTGGGGAAAATCAGGCGGTCCTGAGTCCCCTCATAACAATGTCCCTGAAGCTGAATGGGTAACATTTTTCAAAAACCAATATGCTGCTTTTAACACCACAGAATGGCATGAGACAATTAGTGTAGACCTTCCAAAAGAAAACCTTTTTTGCCCTAGTGAAATCATGATGGCCCTTAATGCAGTTGCCTGCGGACGTGCCCCCGGCCTTGATGGAGTGCCAGCGGATCTATTCGTTAACGATAAAGAGCGCTGGTGCTCATATATCCACCATCTTATCAATGCTATTGCCCTGGGTGCATCAGTACCAAAATCCTGGCAGGGTGCAGTAATTATCCCCGTTTTCAAGAAAGGAGATCGATCTTTGCCAGGTAATTACCGGCCTATAAGCCTTATAGATACCATCCAAAAGGTAGTGGGGCGTGTGATCGTCAATAGGCTCCTGGATTGGGCGGAAGAGACTAATGCCCTTTCAACCTTCCAGGCTGGCTTTCGACGATCCACAAGCACGGTGGATCAGGTCTTTTGTTTCACCATGATACAATGGAGGACGGTAGTGCTCGGCAAAGGAAGCCTGTATGCGGCCTTTGTCGATCTACGGGCTGCTTTCGCTCTCGTGCCCCCGATTAAAGCTATGGATGGTTCTACAGAAGCAGGGCATCCCAAACGATTTGTTATCTATGATAATGAGACTCCACGAATCAAATTATGCAAGAATCCAGTGGGGTGGCATAGGTTCGGTTACCTCAGACTTCCCAGTAGAGAGGGGCGTTAGGCAGGGATGTTCGATGGCCCCAGTTCTTTTTACACTTTATATTAATGATGTTGTAACACGCATGACTTCTGCACAAGTGGATGCTCCTTTTTTAGATGGTATTAAAATCCCTATTTTAATGTTCGCTGATGACACACTCATCCTAGCTAAAACGCCAAGTGGATTGCAGTGTGCTTTGTCCATCTTTGACCAATTTTGCAGTGAGTATGGCCTAGAGGTAAATATTACTAAAACCAAGCTGATGACTTTCAACCCCCATCGTAGTTTCAAGACAAAAATTACCTTAAATAATCGCCCGCTGGAGGTAGTGAACAATTTCACTTACTTGGGTATGCACATATCCAATGCGAAGACCTGGCGGCACCATATTGAAATTACAACAATCAAACATAGGCAATTGGCAGGCGCAATCAGCTCAGAGCACAGAAAATCCTTCACTAAACCTGTGAAACCCGTTTTACAGGTCTATGAAGCTAAAGCTCTGGGTTCTGTACTTTATGGCGCTGAGCTGTGGGGGTTTGAAAAAATGTCGGCTCTTCAACTTTCAGAGAATACATTCCTAAGGGCCATCACAGGCGTTCCCAAAAGTACTCCACTGTTGCCCCTTAAGTATGATTTGGGTAGAAGAGCCATTTTAGATATGGCGCGGCTCCGCCCAATATTGTACTGGCGCAGGTTATGGACAACGCCTGCGCTTTCTCACTACGCAGGGGGCTTTCTAGACATTATAAGAACCGATCTCCACCACAAAATAGGTTGGTTAAAAGCGCTTAGGGCATCCTTGCTTGAGCTTGGTTTGAGTACACTTTGGGAAGATCCTGTAGGTTCAACCTTCCCTTCTAAAAGTATGCTCAAGACCATTTATTGGGAGAGGGTTGCCCAGCGGAATTGGTGTAGTTCCAGCACTGGTAATATGACTAGAGAGTTCCTAGAGGCCAAGATGTATCCCCATCTTGAACCTTACTGGGATGTTATAACCAAGCCCAGAGACAGGAAGCTCCTCTTTCAACTGAGAGCTGGAGCACTTCCCCTTAGATTTTTGACAGCAAAGTGGGAAGTGGGAACTAGTGCTGTCTGCCCTGTCTGTGGTACAAATAATGAAACTATTGGTCATTTTCTGTTTTCATGTAGAATTTATGCTGCACCACGGCGTATATGGCTTTCCCCAATGTGCAAAAATTTAGGAACTATTAGTAGCATTGTTGCTTTACGTATTATATGCACCAGCACATTGCCTTGGATTTCAATTGCCACTGCAAAGTATCTAGGATGGGCGTGGATGATTAGATTGAGACTGCTAGTCATTTGACTATTCTCTTGAACAGGGTGAGACTGCTAGTCTCTTAACTATTCTCCCCCTTGCTAATTTCAGTTTTTTACCATATGCAATCTGTTTAAAAAAAAAAAAAAAAATTCCTTCATCAATTAATTCTTTCTGTTTTTAATAATTAGTATCCACTGTTATTACTGCGGAATGTTCAGTCCAGGGCTTCAATCATGTCTACCTGCATGTGATATCAAACAATACTTGTCGCTAAATGATAATAATGTCTCCCTTATGGATGTAATTCAATCAGAATTTGTTTAAAGTATGTAGCATCGAATTATACTGAATTTAATAGTTTTTTAACTTATTTAATGAAATGTCTATTGTAAATTGTACCTTGCTTTTATGAATATTATTCGAATAAAGCATACTTTGACTTGACTTGCTATGCACATGTAGCAGTTATTATCATTTCAGCTAACAATGCAAGAAGCTGACAGGCCTAGCCGTTCATCTGTTGGAATTTTTTGTCGAAAAACCATATCCCGATTTCTTGCTATCTACAGCTTCTTACCAGAAAAATATCAAGCATTAATGCAAGCAGTTGACTCAGGAAACCTCTTCATAGAAACCAATAAATTCGACTATGATTATTATTACACAGACTCCAGCACTGGAAAAGTCTTAAACAAAAGATAGAATTTCTTAAAAAAAATATTGTTGATATTATTAAGATGTATAAACTTCCTGGAGGAAGCAGGACAGTGCTTGAAGAAAAAGGAAAACTATTAAGCGGTCTCCATTAAGTAAAAGTAGAAATTCATACAGGAAATAAATTAGTGCAAGCCAAGAAAGCTGGTTTGAAATCAGGCGAATAATACAAAGAATTCCTCTCAAAAACCCGTTTTGAATCTTGAAAAAAATGAACTCCCCCCGTGCGACAAGGCACCATAGATATATTATCCATGGAAGAATGCCCCAAGATGTTTACTCATAAGATAATAATTATGGAGAGTCTGAGATCTGATCTATTAGTTTGCTCCTTGGAACAAACAGCAGTAAATGACAATAACATGCACAGAAGCTCAATCAAGGATTTATTGGCAGACAGACGCCCATTGTTCCCCTTTTAAAGGCCTCCCTTAAGGAGTAAAGAGACAGCTCAGCCATATTGAATCTTTCTCCCTGACAGATGACCTTTTCTCCTCAAAATTCATTTTATTGACTTGTATTGAATTTATATAGCTCTTCATACCCCTAATGAGGACTGAAGTGAGCAGGCTCTATGGGCGATTCAACAGTTGCACTCTTATCCTTAGGTAAACAGCCTCTAAATATGTAGTTGAGAAAAACAACTTTATTTTTTAAAATCTTTCTTGACCCTGTAATTTGGCATTTCTCCCCTCGCTCTAAAACCGGGATTTATTTGTTCTGTGGATCACATACCCAGTAATCAGCTTCACTCATTTGCAGATTGCCCCAAAGTATCTCGTTTGTTTCAACTTATAAAATAAATCTTTAATGGACACTACCAATCATCCAAGCTATTGAACACTCTAGAAGTGTGCAAAGGTTTTTTTCAGTTTGCAAACTTGTACGAAATTTTTTGATAAGTCAATCCTGAAATTAATACATTTAATAGCTTTTCTTTCCGTTCGAAAGCATCGTTTTTCCTTCCCCACCACCCAAGTAACTTAAATACTCGACAAATTAAAGCTGCATTCAAAATTTATCACGAAGGTGAATGTATGAGAACATTGTTGTCATAACTTCATACGAATTAAAGTTATGTTAAGCACTTACCCAATACAAAGTTACTGTAACATTTAGTTTTGCAGTGAATTAAATTCACATACATTCCAGTAGCATTAGTTTCTACAAAGTAGTATTACAGATATAGTGGTACACCCAAAAGAAAAAGAAATACAATAAAGTATAACCTGTATGTATGGAATTTATTTTTCTACTGAACCTCATACATATCTCATTAGGAAAACCTGCACTTTCTAATCTTCATGTTGTTTTTTCCCTTTTAGGGTATGAACCAGTGAATTGTTTGCAACTAATACTTACCTATGATTAATGTTGATTCTCTTATATTCTCCGTTCAAAGTGACACATGCAACTGAAAATGTGTATTTATTTAATATACATGATAATTATTCACAATTTTAACCATGAAATCTGCCTAATGCTTTGACAATTATGTTTGATGATTGTTGTAATCATGTTTGATTCTGGGTTGGGCATTCCAACTCCCTTGTTCTTGCGCTTCTATGTGCTGCTTGCACTTGTGACAATAATAATGACAATGGTTTTCCTTTTCTTTCCATGTTTTCCCTGCCTACTCTTTCTTTACCCTCCCTTTTTTCCTTTTGCATTTGGCAATCAAAACAATTTAATTTTATGATCAACCTTGAGAAAGCCCCATGTCTGTATGCCAAGAAGGGGAAAAATTAAAGTTAGCTGTTTTTCTGTTTCGTTTTGGAAGCATTACTCTGGTCAATCTGAACAATAAAATTAAAAGCACACAAAAACGTAAACCTTCCAGATCTGTCTTTCACTCAGGTCAAGTTATTTGTTTCGATGGGTTAGGGTTTCCTCATTTGCACATCTGTAGCTATCTGATACTACCCATTGATTCTAGGAAGGACAACCACCAGGACCTATCACCCCTTCCAGGAACATATATATAAGTAGAAAATAGGAAACTATTGCCATAATTCTGTATGTACATTGAAAATGCTTTCAATCTCTGAAGGTCTCCATAATTCAAAGGACCTGGGAAAATAGCTTGAAGTGTTGAAGACAGCAGACCCACCATTATTGCCAACATTCTCAATAAAATTATTTTTAAACTCGAAACCTTCTGTATTTCTTTCCTTGTCCTCTTCAGCTTTCCCCTTGGTAATTTCAATTGGCCTTCTACTGTGTTCACCAGAAACCCTAAGAACTGAGTTTTCTGACTCGGAACTAGACACAACTTCTGTCTGCTCACAACAAACCCTAGATGCCCCAGCAAGGACACTGGCAAGTTTGTGTATTCATCTACCATCAGTCTCTCCTGAACCATTAACAATACGTTGCCCAGATAAATTATTAGACATACACCACAGTCCCTTAACAACACTGCTATGGGCCATAATACCTTTGTGAAACACCAAGGGGAAGAAGACAGACCGAATGGTGAACAAACTCACTTCTAGAAATCTGTAATGGGGTTCCCAATTCTGAATTGTCAAGTAAGCATCTTTAAAATCCAACCGGTTCAAGCAATAGTAGTGCGTTTCTCAACAAATGCATGCGTTCCATCTTGAAATGATGGTACTCCATCCAATCATTCAGGTTCCTCATGTTTATCCCTGGTCTCACACCTTTGTCCTTTTTCTCAACTTAAATATATTGCTTACAAAGCCCTCTAATTTTTCTCTTACTTCCACAATTGTTCCCTTTACTACCACTTCCTGAACTTCCTTGGTTACCATCTCTGATAGTTCTGTGCTGAACCATATAATTTCTGGGAGATGGTACTGAGCTGCTTCTTTTATAAAGTCTATATGATAACTTTGCGTTTGATAACAAAAGGGTCTATTCTTACCTGATGCCCGAGAACGACTGTCTCCACATTTTTTTCTACCTTTGGGTCTTTGTTTATGGAGATAAAATCCCATGATTGGTATGAGGTCTGATATTGGTTGGGCCTAAAACCTTGTGAAAATGAAGCTCTTGTGATGCCCTGACCACAGTTGGAAACAACCTCTCATTCGCCCAGCCCAAGAAAAAACATGTCTATCAAAGACTTTCTTGATCTCATGTTGAGATTTTTACAAAGAACTAAATGCCCCTATATATTTTTACATTTCCTTAATAAAGTAATCTCCAAACAATAGCCCATTTGCAATCTGCCCTGCTTCGTTATTTGCTAATTTCACCAATTGCTGGTCAATTTTTATTAAAATATTTTGCCTATGCTCCACTGAGACAGCAACATTCACATTTCCTAGCAGACAAACTGCTCTCTGAGCCAAGTCTCTTAATTCTTGAACATCCAATGCTTCTTACCAGTATAACCATCCTCATCGATATCAAAAATGTTGGTTAATGGCCCTGTCAGATCCAACAACCTGTCCTGACACATCCTTATTCCTTTATCCAGTCTCTTTGTGGGATCTGTTGCCCTTTTGTCTATAAATTCTAGAATGTTAGCATCAACATCTGGTCACATCATCACCTTATTAACCAGATTAGCCATTCAACATTCTGATCTCAGTCGCAGCCAAAGTTTGAACATACTTTGCCACATGTGATGCCAGGGACCACTCAGGTGAAAGCGGGTGCTTCAATAGCATTTGGTCAAACATAAAGTCTCATAATTGATCTGTTACAGACTCAGCTTCCCCGCTCCTTATGCCCTTTAACAGCTCAGATCACTTTATATTTCCATTGTTCTCATCGTCTGAATCAAATTGAGAAGAACAGCTCAACTCTACTTCTGTGCTCCTAGAAGACTCATCACAGAGAACTGCAGTTTGTTTTCGGATGTTTTTATACTTCTTATTTATTTTTCTAGATCCTTCCGTGGTCCCATGTGTGTCCTCGACACAAACGTGCTGTGTGCATTCACAAAATCCAACATCTGCCTCTGTAGATTTTATTTTCTTCACTTGTGTCAGGTCTACTTCAAGATGCTTTCTTTTTCTACTTACTTTGCCACCTTTTTTTCCTGTGACCCTCCACCACCTGACCAAAATCTCTCCTTTTGAGGTGTCAAACCCCTTGCTTGAATCATATTCCCACATTTTTTTCTCCTTATCATTCAAATCACGTGAATGTTTTTGCAGCATATTAGTAATGTATTCCTTTAAAGAAATCTCCATATATTTCTGAGTACTAGAGTGTAATTTCTAAGCACAACTCTTCGCAACTACCATATGTCAAAATATATATATAGCTACCCTTATTACTTGCCACAGACAAATACAACACAACCCAAACCACCAAAAATGACCGAATACGAAATACACTCTGTCAACACGTGAAAAAATAACCTACAAACTGACTCAGCTGTTAATAGTAACAGGGAAACAACCATAATAACTGCCAACCATATCCCAATCTGTAACATGTTGTTTTGAAATAAAATTCATTAGTTTATCCCAATTGTCTAAAATGGCCGCCCACACAAAGTGATGCATGAGGCGGGCATGTCTAAACATATTTAGCCCTTTGTCTGTTTTTATTAAATAAAAAAATGGCTACTACTTTCTGTCGAGTGAACCCAATCTCTCCCAAATAGACGCTACGGATCCCAGTGTATCCCAAATTTGCACTATGCTGTGCCACAGCGGACAGCGTTGCCTGCACATCCCCAGGACAGCATGGGCAAAATGCTCCGATACACGGAGATTGCCCAGTCGCACGCCACCCTCACAGCACCACTCTATATTCGGTACATGTGCTTCTGCACGACCTCTGCAACAGCCACATGCACCTCTCCTCTGCATGTGGCCTCTCATCGAGCCCAATGGCCGAATGCTGCTTTGAAAGCCGCTACCAATGGTAAACATTTCACAAGTTTTAAACAGTCTGATTTAAATAAACACCCACATTTATCACTATACTTCATGTTTTCCCATACTCTAACTTAATATATATAACCAAACATTTCCTATGTATATTCATTTTTCAAATGCTTCAAATTCAAAATATTATATATCACATAATACCACACGCTCTCAAACCTTATTACAAAAGAATGTAAACATTTCAAGTCAAATCAAGTTGGTTCAATCAATCCATTACCATACATCAATTTACATTGAAAGTATATAATTGTCTGCATGGAGCATCAGCAAAAAAGAAGGAAGATGGCTGGGCGTTCTAGCCTTTTATTGTGTTGGAAATTTTCATTAGTGCTTTATGTTCTATAATGGGTTGCTGTGAGAGTGGTGGCAATAAAGGAGATTGCAATAATGTTAGCCTCCGGTCTTGCCATAAAATTATTAAAATTTTAATAATTATATTATTAAACTATTTTCAGACATAATGACAGGAAGAAAGAGATACATCACATCACAGAAAGGGAAATATTTACTCTCCCACATGGGTTACACTTATAGCACAGGAAGCACAGGCACCATAAATGTGCCAGAAACATGCAATTATTACTCTAACGCTTGTTATGGGATGGCTACTGCAAACAATGATTTGTTATTAATGTGAGAGAACACAACCACCCCCAAATGTCACCAAAATCAAAGTAAGGTATGTACTACAAGATTTAAGAGAGGCAAACAGTAGTTTCCAAGAGCCACTACTCAGACACTAAAAGATATATTCTCGAAAGTACCTGAACACATCGTAGGCCAGCTACACCCACCTTGAAACGCTTAATTGCACAAACTAAAAAAGCCAGCAGTGATACCACTCCTGCCCCTTGAACATACCAATATATCCAAATTCCTGAACACTTAACCACCGCACATTATGAGGAACACTTTCTCCTACAGGACAACCTAAATAATGAACATCACATTATTATATTGCCTACAGCAGATAACTCATTAAAACTAAGGCAATTTCAAACACTGATGTTGGGACATTCAAAATGGGTCCCAAACCATTCACTGAGCTATACATCAAAAATGGGAAATATCAAAACACTAATGTACCATTCATATACCCCTTTCTACCTAAAAAACAAAGTAGCACTTACTACTAACTACTAATCCACATTAAAATTAAAACCAACAACTACTTCCCGAATAAAACAATAATCAAAAGCATTTGGAGACACCTTCAACAATGTGCACTAAGTGTAGAAAATGCAACAAACAACCAATTTGCATTTGAAATTAAGAAATGATTGCACTAGCCTATGTTTCTGTAACAGATGTAGCTAACCACTACCACTCGCTTTACATACTTACTAATAAAAAGTCCATTCTAAAGCTAAATTGAACACAAACTAAGTCCTATAATATACAACTTTGAAGATTTTTAGGTTGGCAGACTGCACCTCTCTGGACACAGACATCAACCCAAATTCCATGGTGTAATGTCTACAACAGCACCATGGCTCAGGAAGCCAAAACCAACAACGTAGTAGAAGGATGGTGCTATGTCGTCCAATCTACACCAGGGAGAACACAACCTACACTCTACAAATTCATAGAAGCCCTCTAAATTAACAAAGCTACCAATAACTAAGATTGGAACATTCAGTAACCCAAATTAAACCTAAAATTAGAAAACAAACCAATAGAATGTACAATAATCCTACAATGTAAATTAAAACTCTTTATTAACAACAAAGGTGTACACTACATGGATCATGAGCAAAAAAACCCTATTATAAAAACTGAACTATCAACACACTAACCAATGAACTTTAACTGAATATTAATTTAGATATAAACATCAATCAAAAGAACATACCAGTGAAACAGCAAAAAAGACAGATAATAAAAATAATGTTTGTTAATTAGTTAAAAACGAAGAAATCCCAAACCACAAAGCACAAAATTACAAACAAAATCAAATGGAACCAAGTAACAGAAAATATAAAGTATTACCTTTAACATCCAATATACATACATAATAAAATGTAACATTCCCCACCCACAAATAATTACGTAAATAAAACTTACTATTACGTAAATAAAACTTACTATTCTGTAGCTGTAGATCTTCTTCCATATCAATGTTGTCAAAATATAATCAAATAAAAATGGGGAAAATAAATCCAAAAAAGTCCCAAAAAATGCTAAAATAAACAGGTCCAATTTAAATCCAACAGAGCAATCTAACATCATAAGGAACAGCTGTACGAAACCAGAAAACAAAAGCAAAAAGAATTGTTTACTAGAAACCAAATATTTCCGTTGGAAAAAGAACACAAAATCCACACATCCATATGATAACTTCAGATCCATAAACCTGTAAAAAACATACAACACCTGCCCACAGAAAAAGCTTGTATGATAGAGGCAAGCATCGCTAAAGCATGCATTCCTTTGCAAGGCAATTTCGTGGTAAAGGCATGAATTGTAAGGGGTATGCATGGCTAAGGTCACCACTACTCTGACCTCTTTACCCCCGCATTAAGCTACAAACCCCTACCTGCTCCACCCCCACCCAGGGCCCAAAACCTCCCCAAACCTGCGCTGTCCCTAAAACTAGCCCAACCCCTTCCACTGCCCTTAGGCCTAAAACCCTAACCCCTAATTTTAAAAAACTCGACGCGCCCCCCCATAGGCCTTAAAACTACTCCTTCTTCTCCTAAGCCCTAAAAACAACCCGATTACCCATTTCCCGCCCCCTGAGGCCTAAAAACCTGCCCATTTACGTACACTACCCCGACCCCCTCCACTCCTGCGCTGTCCCTTAACTACCCCATACCCTTCCACTGCCCTTAGGCGTAACACCCTAACCCAAGTAAAAAAAACTACCCAGACCCCCAGCCCTGAAAACTACCACACCCCCAAGCCATGAAAACTAACCGGACCCCCCGCTCTGAAAAATACCCCCAACCACCCCGCCCTGAAAACTAATCTCCAACCCATACAAACCCAGCTCACTTCCTGGCATCATCCTGCTTTCACCGAGCAGCAGCCAGCAGCTAGACGAGGCACTGCCTTAAACACGCATATCTTCTGGCAGCCGGTAACCAATGTAGGGCCCTCAAACAAGGAAGATGTGGGCTTCGGGCTTTACATGTAGGAGGAGTCTGGCAGCAGAGTTCCACATTCGTTGTAGGTTTTTGCATAGTTGATAAAGATGATCTGTAGTGGAGTCCTAGTCTACTGTGTTTTTAAGGTCATCCCAGATGACAATAAGGGCAGATTTTTGCCTCTTCCTGGACAAACTTCTGTTTGGAAGTCGGAAAGTATGGGGTTATCTTCAATGAATTGTGACATGTGGGTGAATGCTGCTCTTCCTATCAGTGTTTTCCAAGGAAAGATCTGATTTGTAATCAGTATTGTGTTGTTTGGGTCATGTGGGTACAAGTTTGTTTTCTTTAATAATAGGCAAATGTATGCCTTTCTAAGTCTTCAGCAAGGATTACTGCAATTAAATAATTATTTAATATTTTTCTTACTGGTGTGGCGGCAGAGGTAGTTAAATGAATGTTCTTGACAAGGGTCAGAAGTGCAGATGGCTGGCCTGCTTAAATTGACCAGATCTATAAATTCACTTTGTGTTAGTTGTCTGAAGAAATGCAGGGGCTGGGATCACCTTCCCTTGGAGGGGATTGTTGGAAATGGGTTGGTACCGGTGGCTTTCCTTTGTTTTAAATAGAAGTCCAACATGTCTGCTTTGGTTGCGTAATGATTTGCCAGTGTGTTAGTATTTTCCTGAGTCATGGGATGAGTTCCTTCTGTACATTTAGGTTTCCAAAATTCTGTGAGGATGAACTTCTTTTTTTGCACATTTAGTATTTCGAAATCTGTCTGAAGAGAAGCTTTTTTCTTAGCTTTTTTATTTTTTTATTTGTATCTTCTGTTAAGTTTGTGTAGGTGAAGTGTGTCTTGATTACTAAGGGCCTTATTACAACTTTGGCAGTCCTCCAGCGGCACCACCACCACACCATCTGCTGGTGGACCGCCAAAGCCGAGGTGCACCCGCCCGCCGGATTAGGAATTTAATCCTGGTAGGACGGGCGTTGCTGGAGCGGTCTCATGGCGGTGGTTTGTTAGGCTCATACCCGTGACAACGCCTGCAGCATGTTCCTGACCAGTGCGGCATTCATGCCACACTGTGCAGGAACAGAGTTGTAATTCCAGGGAACCCAGCATGTGCCCCCTGCATGCAACTTCAGGTCTAGGAGCGGCACAGGGACCCTGTTAGGACCCCTTTATTGCCTCTTCATCACCATTTTCATGGCCGGCTCACCGTCATGAAAGGGGCGACAAAAAGGTAACTTGTAATATGCTCATCAATGCAGCAGTGGCACCACCAGTATATTGCAGCTCCCTGACAGCTGTGCAACCGCCACGGAGTTCTGGATCCCCAGCGGATGCAGAGATCATGTGACGGTCCGACTGCTCAGCTCGTGATACTCTAGGTGGGCACAAAATGTGGCAGTGGTCGAACCGCCATACTCATAATAAAGCCCTATGTGTATTGAGCCAGATGCGTTGCAGCTTTGCTATTTGTTGTTTTATCATTTTAGTTCGGCATTCCTCCATGGTGCTTGTTATCGTTTGTCCTCTTTGGTTGTTCTTAGTGGTATCAGGCTATCTACTTCCTGGAGCCAATCATAACGTTTTTTAATAGAATTTATTGTGCCTAGATCTGGTTTGGAAGTTAGTTGTTTTTCTAAGTATTCAAAATTGAGTTTGTTCCATGATCGACAGATGAATGCATGTATGGTGTTCTTAGGTATGTTAATTTGTGGTGTTTCGAGTGTGAAAGTTACCAGATAGTGGTCTGACCATGGGACTGAAGCAATCCTTTAAAAGGTAACAAGTTCTGAATTTACAAAAATTGACATCTAGGATGTGTCTAGCGATGTGTGTGGGTTTGTTTACATCTGATGTATGTTCAGTGTGTCTAGGCCAGCGATGATTGTTCTTGGATGCAGCATATTGGGTTTGTCAAAACATATGTTTAAGTCACCAAGGATGCATAGGTTGGAGTGCAGTGTCATAAGGTTTGAAACTGTATCTAGAAACGTGTCTGGGAATGTTCCATTGCTATGCGGTTGACTGTAAAGAAGGAGGAAGTTACAAGGGTAAGTTGGTGTAGGGTTGCATTTGATCATGAGGGCCTCACAACCTTGTATGGAAACATTGTCAGCTTTGGTGAGATTTATTATTTCCTTGAATGTAACAGCTAGTCCACCTCCTCTTTTGCCTATGCAATTATGTGTGACAGTTTGATAGCCTCGAGAAACAGCTTCATGCAACACTGGATCCATGCCAACCATGATTCAGTTATAAAGAGTAAGTCAGATTGTGTGTCAGTGAGTAGGTCGTAAATGTGGTACTTGCTTTTAGAGAGTGATCTAGCATTTATTAATATGCAGTCTGGAGTTTGTGTTTTGGTGGTGGTGTTGCTTTGATTGCTAGAGGAGTGAGTAGTACTCTATGAATTTGTAGCAGGTGTATTATTAGTGTTGGTGTATTAACTGTATGAAGATATCCAAAATGTTGTTTGTCTATTTCGTAATCCTAGTCTAGCTGGTTTAGAAGGCATTTTGTGGGGGCTGCATATGTAGGTGGTGGAGAAGGTGGTTGAGAGTGAGTTGGTGAGCTGTGCTGTTTTTATAAAGTAGCCTTGTTGAGTAATAGACTTGGAGATGTGAAATTGTGAAGAGTGGCATGTGGTTTATTTCGTTTGTGTCTGTTTAGGGTGGAAGATGTATGGGTTAGGGGTAGAGAACTTGGGTCATGTTTTAAGGCTCTAAATTGTGCAATGGATGAGAGGTGGGTGAATTTGTGTTGTTGTGTTGTGTTGGGATGCTTGTGGTAGCTGTTGGCAAAGATAGAAGATTTAGGAGTAAAGATAGTTTAGGATCTGTATTATTTGTGTAGGCATGAGTGTGAGAGTAGGTGTTTGTTTCTATTTTGTGATTGAATATTGTATGAATGTGTGTGTGTGAGATTTGATGTGCTGGTGTGTTAGACTTGGCTTTTACAGTGGGTTTATCCCCAAACGTTTTGCTTTATGGCCTCCTGATTTTGACTTTGTTTTTGTTGGTGTCAGAACTCTCGGCACTTTACCACTGCTATTCAGTGCTAAAGTGCTCATGCTCTCTGTGTAAATTGTGTTATGGATTGTTGTTTCCATGAATGGCATGTTTGATTTACTGGTAAGTCCCTAGTAAAGTGCACTGAGAGTGCCATGGCCGGTAAATCAAATACTACTAGTGAGCTTGCAGCACTGATTGTGCCACCCACAGAACTAACCCTGTAAAGGTAACTCAGTCCTGCCACTGCAGTGTCTGCGTGCAGTTGTGACTGCCATGTCGATTTGGCAAGTGCACCCACTTGCCAGGCCCTAATCTTTCCTTTTCTAACACATAAGTGACCCCTAAGGTAGGCCCAAGGTACCCCTGTGGGCATGGTGCTGTGTATATTAAAGGTAGGACATGTACTGGTGTGTGTTGCATATCCTGGTAGTGAATTACAGTGCATTTCTTTTTTCACTAAGGAAGGGCTATCTGTCCCATAGGATAGAATGGGAGTTTATTTATAATATCTTATAAATATAGCTTTCCATTGCAACAAGATAGGAAAGTAAAGTTTAGTATGCCTAAAGTCAGAATATAAAAATGCATCTTTTAGTAAAGATGATTTTTATATTGGGTGTTTGAAAATACCACTTTTAGAAAGTGGGTATTTTATTGCTTAGCCATCCTGTGTGCCTCTGCTGGTTTGTGGATTGACTGCCTGGCTTTGGAGTGACAGGGGCTGGAAAGGTGCATTCTCTCAGACAGCCACTGGGGGGCATTGATGTGTGTCCAGCTGCACCAGAGAGGACAGAACTGATTTTGGCTGAGCACAGAGATCTTTGCACCAAGAGAACAAAGGAATTTACTGTATAAATATTGGGGGCCGGACTCCAGTATTTTAGATTACTGCTGAACTAAGGAACCTGCCAGGAAGAAGGGCTGGAAAAGCTGTCAGGAGGAACTGCCACTTTGCTGCATGCTCTGCTATGTTGGCCTGCTGCATGCTACTCCTGTCTTGGGCAGAAAAAGGACTGGAGTGTACTTTCATCATCCTGCACTTAGAGTGTTTTCCAAGGGCTCGAGTAAAGCTTGCCTCCTGTTGGAAGTCTCAGGGATAGAAAAGACTTCAGAGAGAACTCACTGGAATCAAGGAACCTACTAAGAAGCAGAGCTGGACAAGCTTCCAGGGGGAGTACTGCCCCTTTACTGTGTTGTTGCTTTGTTGGGTTGGTCTACAGTTACTGCTTCTGCCTTGGACAGTGAAAGGACTGGACAGAACTTTCTTTACTTGTGCTGAGTATCTCCAAGGGCTTGAAATAGAGCTTGCCTCCTCTTCTGAAGTCTCAGGGACTGCAAAGTCTTCACCAACCTCTGGGAACTGCTTCTGGAACCGATGTTTCAGTTGCCACAGAAAAGGGAAAAGCAACTGACTCCGCTGCTTGCTCTGTGTCCTGAAGGTACCACAAAGGGCACTGTCCGCATCTCGCACCACAACCCTGGTCTCACCAATGACGACGACCAACACCTCCGCCACCACCACCAAGCCGCTGCTTGCACCGTGACCTGTGGGCACCGCACTCTGCATTCCCTTGCTTCACTTTTCCAACCTGGTCTCACCGACACCGTCGCTTCACGCTGACCGCAACTTCCATGACTGCATCGTGGATTGGGGGCACTGCTCGTAAGTCTCAAGAAGCACCGCCACGTCCCACACTGCAGTCCGGACTGACCAACGCCAGCTCCTCGCAACCGGCTCTATCGCCTCCCCGTGATCTGTCAACACCGCAGCGGGTTCCGCCTTCACTCCGCACCGCAGCCCTGGTCTCACTGCTGCCGCTAGATGACCATCACCGAGCCGCTGCCTGCACCGCACGCCGCACTGCTACGTTTCGCATTGCAACCATGACAGTGGCCACGACCGTCCCGCACTAACGTGTTGGCCCCACCCAAAAGGAACTGTTTATGAGTCTGTTGATGCCCCTGATCAATACGGTTAGACACAACTGTTGGATTCTGTGGTTCACAGCATCGTGGTAGCTCCAGACGGAGCTACCAACTCAGAAGTGGTGTGGTGTCCTTTTGCATTGCTTACACTGTATTACTGTTGGTTGTGTGAATGCTTTACATACTGCCTCTGAAATAAGCCTGACTGCTCGTGCCAAGCAACCAAGGGGGTGAGCAGGGGTTATTTAAGAGTGTATGCCCCTTATCCTGATTAGGAAGAAGGGTCCCTACTTGGTCAAAGGCACAAATTATTGCCAACTAGAGACCCCCATTTCTAACATGGTGTGTGTGTTATGTTATGTTTTTGTGGAGTAGTGAGATGCGATATTGATGTACTATTGTATAATATATATATTATATATATATTTATATATAAACTTGCTAATGCCTCTCCAATCTCACCCATTTAGGGGAAGGCATTGGGAACTAAAGGGGCCACATTTACTATTCCCACTCAAATCTAAAGCTTTTAGGTTAAGGTGTTGGACCCTAAAGGGGTGACATTGTTACTATTCCCACTCCAATCTGAGCTATTTAGGGGAAGATATTAGGCACTAAAGCAGTAACATTTACTATTCCCACTCCAATCTAATCCATTTAGGGGAAGGTGTTAGACACTAAACGGTTAACATTTAATATTCCCACTCCAATTGGAGCCCTTCAGATGGTGGTGTTGGACGCTAAAAGGGTGACATTTACTATTCTTTCTCCAATCTAAACCACTTAGAGGAAGGTGTTGAATATGACAGGAGTACCATTTACTATTCCCACTCAATATAAACTAGTTAGGGGAAGGTTTAGGACACTAAAGGGATGACATTTAATACTCCAGTCTAAACCACTCAGGGGAAGATGTTGGGCAGCAAATGAAGTAACATTTATTATTCCCACTCCAGTCTATACCATTTAGGGTAAGATATTGGGCACTAAAGGGGTAACATTTACTATTCCCACTCCAATCCAAACCATGAATCAAATTACTTTGATATTTCACTATACTAATTCAACACTAATCCTTTAGTGGTTCCAGAGTAGCGTGCTACTCGCCAAAAAACACTTTAACACCCCATCAGGGGCAACAAGCGCTATATAAATGCAAACCTTTTTCCCTCTTCTATCCCTCCACTACCCTTATCAATCAAAATAACTAACATATCCACCACTCAAATTACTTTCATATTACACTATACTAATTCAACACTAATCCTCTATGGGTTACGGAGTAGCTTGCTACTCGCCAAAAAAGCGCTTCAACACCCCATCAGGGGCAACAAGCGCTAAATAAATGCAAACCTTTTTTCCCCTCTTTTATCCGTCAGCTATCCTTCTTAATTCAAATAACTGACTAACCTATCCACCACTCAAATTACTTACATATTTCACTATACTAATTCAACACTAATCTTTAATGGGTTCTGGATTAGCGTGATACTCACCGAAAAAGTGCTTTGACGCCTCATCCGGGGTAGTAAGCGCTATATAAATGCAATTACAATACAATGTATGGGAATGTGTTGGACACAAAAGGGGTAATATTAACTATTCCCACTCTATACAAAACCATTTTGGGGATGTATTAGACACTAAAGAGTGAAATTTGCTATCCAGACTCCATTCTAACCCATTTAAGAGAAGGTGATTTAGAGTAAATGGGTAAAAATGAACTTTACTCACTCCCACATAATAATTATTTTCAATGTGATTAACAATAAAAGCATATTAAAACATATACATTATTAAAAATTTGATGTTAAAAGAATTAAACATTGTCAATATATTTTTTTTTTTTTAAACATTAATCTACTACATAACACAACACAGTAACATAAACAAATTAAATGATTAGAAAGCATACATTGATAACAGATTATAGAGTTGCAAATAATAGTTAATGCTTATAATACATATATGTTTCAAAAATAGGGGAGTGATTCAGTTGTGGACCACAGAGGCTGGAATCAGTTATACAGTACAATTATCAAATGCCTCTTGGACCATGAATGTTTGGTTCTTTGTACTTCACGGGTCTTGAATTAGTACCTACGAGTATGTTCACTTTTAATTAACTTTGTTTACTTCAATTCTTTTTATATAAGAAAAAAAAGCCATCATACATTCATTTCTTTAAAGAACAGCACGTTGTGACAGATTTTTCATCATATCACAAAATATATGTTTTACTTTTTCTTTTATATGTTTGTTTTTCTTTAGACAAAACCAACATACAAGCACAATAATATTTTTGGTTCAGAGATTGCTGTGCCTAAAACTCTATATAAAATTTGCATATAATATACCAGCCTTCTTCATGAAAAGCTAAATAGTCCTACTCTATTTTTGATGTATCGGGCCCTATTTACTTGTACCTCCTCGATACAATATTATTATCGGGTCCAAAGGATTGAGGTCAGAGAACACCTGTGGAAGTCCATGACTAAGCCGCCTAGGTCCAGCTTAGATTGGGTGTCTTTAGAGAATCGAGTAGCAACGGTCCCAGGCTCCAAAATGAATTGCAACAAGAGCCCAGAGTAAAAAGCACATGAAAAAAGAAGATTTACAAACCAGACGAAGTGGCACATCTTTTGGGCTATTACGCGAGAACAAGATACACCATGGCACTCACTAGTGTCCTACACAGAGCCCCACAGCCCTGAGGAAGACCTTCTGAAAACCCTCATGGTCCCCACACGAAGGTTGAAACGCGTTGGCACACCCACCCGCCACACCGAGGCCAAGAGTTTCTCCGTTCTGAACAACTAAGTCACTAAAGACACCCAATCTAAGCTGGACCTAGGCGGTCTAGTCATGGACTTCCACAGGTGTTCTCTGACCTCAATCCTTTGGACCCGATAATGATATAGTATTGAGGAGGTACAAGTTAATAGGGCCCGATACATCAAAAATAGAGTAGGACTATTTAACTTTACATGAAGAAGGCTGGTATATTACATGCAAATGTTTTGAGTTGTCATTGTATATAGAGTTTGAGGCACAGCAATCACCGAACCAAAAATATTATTGTGCATGTATGTTGGTTTTGTCTAAAGAAAAACAAACATATAAAAGAAAAAGTAAAAAATATATTTTGTGATATGCTGAACAATGTGTCACAATGTGCTGTTCTTTAAAGAAATGAATGTATGATGACTTTTTCTTTCTTATATAAAAAGAATTGAAGTAAAAAAAAGTCTATTAAAAGTAAACATACTCGTAGGTACTAATTCAAGACCCGCGAATTAAAAAGAATCGAACATTCATGGTCCAAGAGGCATTTGATAATTGTACTGTATAATACATATATAACATACAACCATTCTCATTTACATGCATAAATACTCTTAATAATAAGTAATACCTAAATAAGGATATCATAAACCAAATCATTTCTAAAACTAAAAAATTCTATTTTTATTTTATTAAAAATAATTAAATATTATACCAAAAACTATAATGCTATACATCATTTAAATAAAGTAAACATCAATTTCATTTTATAGAACATACTTAAATACAAAATCAATCATGCAATCATTTAAACATTTTTATTGCTACACCTAAAGCATAACTGTAATTATATTTCATAATTAAAATTGTATAGAAATACAAAAAATTATAAAGTACCAAATAAAGGCATTACATTTACATTTGTATTTGTTTAACAGAAACACAGAAAATAAGCTTAAGCTTTCAGGTTCACACACATGGCATGGCAATGCCATTAAAATGTCTTAGATAACTAGATAGTTTATGATGTTTTTCTCTGGCAGCAGCACAGATGGGAGGAGGGCAGTCATTAACCTTCAAAGATGTTTCAGACTGCCTTGAAAGTGCACCTGACCTTTTAACCTCCACCAATGTTAATCACCAGTTCTTTGCTTCCACACAAATACATATCCATTCCCATGCTGCTTACTGGTGATGCTTCACATTACCATACAACATTCCTTTAAAATCAGACCTATTAGCATTTCCAATGCTTGTTTTCTATGTTTTGGAGCACTTCAGAGGCAAAAGAGCATTTTGGCAGAAGCACCGAACTTTCTTGCACTGTTCCTGATTGGAATCCTTGACTAGCAGTACAGGCCATCAGCTGAATATTTCTCACAGCAGGCAACTGACTGGAGAAGAATAAGCAGGGAGTGAGTGACAGTGCAGACACATTCATATGCTCTTTGGAGGGTAGGTACCTGTTTCTGCAGGTATACCAGGCCTTTGCTCCCGGTTCCGAGTGGCCAGTGCAATAGACCATGAAATTGATCGTGGTGTGGACAGGAAGGCAGTTGCATGCTGTAAGGCCGGGTCTGACTTGTGACGCATGTGTCGCTAAAACCAAAGTCTGGCTTCCTGGTTTTGAAAACGTCTGGATGTATGATGAGCCATTCTAGTCCTATCAAGCAACCAATGGGCAAGCGAGAATTGGTCTATAATTGAAGGAAACCTTTTTAAGGTGAGAAAACAACTGTTAAAGACTATTCCAGCAGCAGTAAATGTAATTACACGAACTCCCTAATATGAACCGGGTTTAGCATCAAGTGTTCAACATTAAGCCACTGTGTTAAATGACTGTTAGTTTTACCAACGCGGTACAGAACCATAGATGAAATTGCGTAACGATATCCATTTAATGTGAAACTTACAAAAATGTGCCACCTGGTCTGAAACACTCAATCATCCCCTGCAGGAAATAGTCCTTGCATTCTATTCCCACCCTCTCTTAATTCTGCGTCAACGCTTTCACTCAGGCGCACTTCAATGAGTTCTTTAGTTTCATGAGAAAGGATCCCTCCTGTCCCTGAGTCTTTACACCTTCCGGCACGCTAGCAATCACCAGTACTTGTCAACATGTTTTTTCATTCGGCTCGTTCCTTAAACTACTGACATCATTCTAGCCTCGCTGAGATATTCCCACGTCTACTAAAACTGAGCACTCAAAACTTGTCAGAGAAAGTGACTTTGTCACAGTTCTCTCATCGCCTTCCCCCCGATAAGACTCTTGGCTGCTTCCAGTCTGACTGCCTCAGCAGACACCGTGCTGAGAGCAGCCCATGTCTGCGAGTAATTCATCTTCCTCCAGGCTGGCACTGGCTCTTGGGCCTTCGTCATTAACTGTGACGTCACTTCCTCTAGACAGCCGAGGCTATGTTTCAAGATGCGGTACAATCAATAATTACAACAGGTCCAAGCACAGTTCCGGAAAATCGAACGCAATATTTAAAACCCCCTTAGTCTAAAACAACTTTCAGTTCTGTGTATTGTGGGGAGTCACAGAAGGAAATAAATACTGTTTACCAAATAATTAGTAGGCAGCTCTGTTAGAAGAATGATACATCTTCTTCTGGGATGCAACTTGAGAGATCTGCTTCTCTTCTGTAGCACTCAAGGAGCATAGCATTTATCTGTGGCTCAGGATCAGTTTCATTCACAAGCATCTGCAATGCAACAGGTCTCGCATTTTACGAGCGTTTGAGCTATTGGCATTGTACATGACAATGCCTTTTGTTTATGTGTTGTTTTTAAAACAGATAAATAAAAGACATTGGGGCATATTATCAAGCCAGGCGATAAAATTATCGCCTCTTTTGCGGCAGAAAACTGCCGCTAAAACAGCGATAATGGGCTTCATAATATGCTCTATGGAATTCCAATTGAAGCCCATGTTAGATGTGAAGGACATCTAACATGGGCTTCAATTGGAATTCCATAGAGCATATTATCAAGCCCATTTTCGCCGTTTTAGCGGCAGTTTTCTGCCGCTAAAGCGGCGATAATTTTATCGCCTGGCTTGATAATATGCCCCATTGTCTTTTACAATGCCAATAGCTTAAACTCTCGCAAATGCGAGACCTATTGCATTGTAAATGCATTGGCCGCCCATGCTATAAAGATTTTTTAGGTGACGTAGGCAGCGCATACGCTCATGCGCTGCCTCGTCATACGAGGCTTTTTGGAATCGATACGATTCCAAAAGCCTCGTCCCAGCTCCGCCTTACCTTTACATTCGTGCACGTCATTGTGCGTCACAAATTATGCCAAAGCCAGTGCAATGATTGCACTGTAGGCATGCCACTCACCGCTTGTTGCCACCCTGTCTCCTTTTATCCACGCCCTGCGGGATTGGATCTCTTGCCGGCAGCAGTACACACAGTTCTTCATTAGGCGGTGTGCACTTTTTTCTTCACTTTGCTGTACACATTCGTTAATTGCGTTAATTGTATACATTATAAAGGACGCAAATGTTTTTACTTTACCATATTTGCCTGAAAATCATGTCCTTTGTAACAATGTATGTTGTGCATATCCTTTATTCAACTCTAATAAAAAAGTTCTCCATAAGATGTGCTTTGCAGAAAACAATTAGGACCCAAATCAGAATAGCCATGAATACGTGTGACTAACGATTTTAGTACTCGCGGTCTACTTCTGAATTCAAGGAGTGAGCCAGAAATACTGAAATAGCAAAATCTTTTTGAATCGGATCCTTTGTGTTCTTCGCCCATGCAATGCCCTCAGACAGAAAATGTCAGCAAAAGTCAAACCTGCATTAAAAAAAATCTGCATGCAATTGCCATTGAGCATTGAAAAGCTCTGAAAAATAAATCTGATACACAGAACATATATTTGCTCGAGCCAAGGTAAACTGGGAAATAAAGGCAAAAAACTGAGAACTTGGCAAAACTGTCTCAGCACTTTTGCGGGTGGTGTGTGTCCCATATTAGTAAAATTTGCAAAATGTTTGAGCTAAAAATGTTACTTTCTAAGGTACAACTCTAATTATTCGAATAAAGGGGGCTGTCGACTCAGAAACCGCACATGTACAGAGACTGCAGCTCGACAAACAATTCTATTTTCCACAGCCCTGATGTTATTCATCTAATTACTGAGTCGAAACACAATACCGAGGGGTGCTCCATAGCTTTGGTGCTGTGGAGTAACACAATAGCACATGCAGCGGGCATCCACCTGGCATCTGGGCCTAGCGTGCTTGCCACCTGAAGAGCCCAGGTCTCTGCGGGTGGGCTTTAGCCAGGTGGAGCAGGGCTGACGTCATGACAGGTGTACCCAAGCCGAGCCAGGGTAGGGTTTGAGCGCCCTGCTACAGACCACTCACCTGTTACTCACTGGCCATAAAGCAAGCCGAGAGGGAGAAGGGGCTGGCAGCACAACGCTTCGCTTGCCTTTGTGAAAGAACTATGCTTCGAGTCTGGAGACAAGCCCTGCACGAAACTGTATAACAAGTCCAAGTGAAATCAAAAGCAATACATGATTAATAAGAGCTCTTTATAGGACGCTTAATTAACCACGGGCTTTCTGCCATATGAATCTGCTGTATAAGAACATAGTAAAACGTATTAACTGTCAATCAATGGTGTATTTGTTGTGTCTTGACTTTCTGTGCTCTGTGTGCCTGGGATAGCTGTGCTGCTCCTGTCTGGAAGTTATGGGATGTCAAGTAGCCAATGTTGTGCCTTTGTCTGTTGGAAGCTACTACACACTCACTACTCTCTAATATTCTCTACTACTCATTCTCTACTACACACTCTCTACTACACACTCTCTACTACACACTCACTACTCTACTACACCCTCGACTACCCCCTCTCTACTACTCACTCTCTACTACTCACTCTCTACTACACACTCTCTACTACACACTCTACTACAGTACTACTCTCTACTACACACTCTCTACTACACACTCTCTACTACTCACTCTCTACTACTCTACTACTCACTCTCTACTACTTACTCTACTACTCTCTACTACACACTCTACTACCCACTCTCTACTACACACTCACTACTACACACTCACTACTACACACTCTACTACTCTCTACTATTCTCTACTACTCACTCTATACTACACACTCTCTACTACACACTCTACTACACTAATACTCTCTAATACACACTCTACTACACTACTACTCTCTACTACACACTCTCTACTACACACTCTCTACTACTCTACTACTCACTCTACTACTCTCTACTACACACTCACTACTACACACTCACTACTCTCTACTATTCTCTACTACTCACTCTATACTAAATACTCTCTACTACACACTCACTACTCTACTACACACTCTACTACTCACACTCTAATACACACTCTCTACTACACACTCTCCACTACACACATTACTACACTACTACTCTCTACTACTCACTCTCTCCTCCACACTCTGACACTACTACACACTCTACTACACTACTACTCTCTACTACACACTCTCTGCTACTCACTCTCTACTACACACTCTCTACTACACACTCTCTACTACTCTACTACTCACTCTCTACTACTCACTCTACTACTCTCTACTACACACTCTCTAATACACACTTTCTACTACACACTCGCTACTACACACTCACTACTCTCTACTATTCTCTACTACTCACTCTATACTACACACTCTCTACTACTCTACTACTCACTCTCTAATACTCACTCTACTACTCTCTACTACACACTCTCTACTACACACTCACTACTACACACTCACTACTCTCTACTATTCTCTACTACTCACTCTATACTACACACTCTCTACTACACACTCACACTCTCTACTACACACTCACTACTCTACTACACACTCTGCTACACACTATCGACTACTCACTCTCTACTACACACTCTACTACACTACTACTCACTCTAATACACACTCACTACTACTCACTCTCTACTACTCTACTACTCTCTACTACTCCACTACTCACTCTCTACTACTCACTCTACTACTCTCGACTACACACTCACTACTACACACTCTACTACTCTCTACTATTCTCTACTACTCACACTATACTAAATACTCTCTACTCTCTACTATTCTCTACTACTCACTCTATACTACACACTCTCTACTACACACTCACACTCTCTACTACACACTCACTACTCTACTACACACTCTACTACACACTCTCGACTACTCACTCTCTACTACACACTCTACTACACTACTACTCACTCTCTAATGCACACTCACTACTACTCACTCTCTACTACTCTACTACTCTCTACTACTCCACTACTCACTCTCTACTACTCACTCTACTACACTCTACTACTCACTCTCTAATACACACTCTTTACTACACACTCTCCACTACAGACTCTACTACACTACTACCCTCCACTACACACTCTACTACACTACACTCTCTACTACACACTCTCTACTACACACTCTCTACTACACACTCTCTACTACTCTACTACTCACTCTCTACTACACACTCACTACTCTCTACTATTCTCTACTACTCACTCTATACTACACACTCTATACTACACACTCACTACTCTACTACACACTCACTCTCTACTACTCACTCTCTACTACACACTCTACTACACACTCTACTACACTACTACTCTCTATTACTCACTCTCTACTACTCACTCTCTACTACTCTCTACTACTCTACTAGTCACTCTCTACTACTCACTCTACTTCCCTCTACTACACACTCTACTACACACTCTCGAATACACACTCACTACTGCACACTCACTACTACACACTCTACTACTCTCTACTATTCTCTACTACTCACTCTATACTACACACTCTCTACTACACACTCTACTACACTACTACTCTCAACTACACTACTAATCTCTACTACTCACTCTATACTACACACTCTCTACTACACACTCTACTACACTACTACTCTCTACTACACACTCTCTACTACACACTCTCTACTACACACTCACTACTCTCTACTATTCTCTACTACTCACTCTATACTACACACTCTCTACTAAACACTCACACTCTCTACTACACACTCACTACTCTACTACACACTCTACTACACACTCTCTACTACTCACTCTCTACTACACACTCTACTACACTACTACTCACTCTCTAATACACACTCACTACAACTCACTCTACTACTCTACTACTCTCTACTACTCTACTACTCACTTGTCACGTGGTTTTAGGCCACTCCCTATTTACAGTGCTAAGTTAGCTCAATCACGTTAGCTGTTGGAAAAACATCTTGTTGCTTTTGCTGCCTTTGCACCCGACACTGTTGTTACATGTTATTCATTTGAGAAATGCAGACTCGTATCAAGTGAATGTTATTTATACATCCTTAACAGTTGCTAGTGCCCTTGGTCTGTACATCGAGTAAAGAACTGTTCTAGGACACTAGACGGTGCCGGCTGATTATGTTCAGGGTGATTGTACCACTGTTTAGTCACAACATGCACGCAGCCGCAAATACCAGAATGTCGTGGGCTTTAATATCACAGCGCAGCATATTGTTAAGGCATTCATTAGAAGAGCTGTTGCAGAGAACACTGAGCTGATCCTGTGATGTGATACACTTGAGCTGATCTATACGGTATGGGGTCCCCTATGCAAGCCTATGAGACCTTCTAATAGTCTAATAATATATTATTAGTTGCTAGAGAAAGGAGGGTGGTTGTTTTCCACTGTCATTATTAATATGATCGCTCCTTTCATTTTCTATGGTATTGTAACAATGCTAATGGTAATGATCTTAACCATTTGTCTGCTTATGTTAGCCAAAGTACTGTATAACAGGACTCGAGGTTTATGAATAAATTCTTTAAACTTTACTGTGTCTTAGTTATTCTGTTGTGGACTAATATATATGTGCAAACGGGTATTTCGGGTTCCCACCATTCCTGAGGATAACTAAGTCGCATGTTCTGGGTTGTCTATACATTGGGACCGCCGAGCTAAATCTCGGATAACGAATGTGACACTAAGCTAGTCGGATAAGGGGTTCTTAGTTCTGAGGGGAGTTTCTGGTACACCACAATTCTCTAAGGTTCTGGTTTCCTGCGCATAGTTCTGTGCATACGCAGAATCCCTACAACATGGCGCCCAACGTCCAGCCCCGACAGGAGGACAGAAAAGGCAAGCAGGAGGATTCTGCACGTCCACGTCCTCCATTTCAGAAAAAGAAGGTTGCTGCAATCTCAGCGAAGTATGCCTCAGATGGTACGGACACAGCTTCTGAACATGAAATGGGCGCTGACGCTGCTAGACAGCGCGGCGGAGGTTACAGTAGTGCGGGGAGCACTGCGTCCATTTCTGGAGGCGACAGCAACTAAAATCTATGTAACAGTAGAAACTGCTGATACTCGCGTAGCCCCCCCTGAGAGATTATTTGACATAGTCCTCAATATTGAGGGTGACATACAACGAAAAATTAACGCGGTATTTTGGGATAATCTAACGACCACCTATGATATACTATTGGCGGAGAAAGATTGGCCCCCGGCTTTCGTTCTAAATGCTCCAAGGGGGGAAGAAGTTATTCTTCCTTCTTTTGGACACGTAGTGCCCAAGGAGGAGTCTAAGAAGTTGGCCGAGGAGTGGGCGTGGTTGCTTGCACCTGCGTTGTATCGTAATCAGGTGGGGTGGGATAAAAGTTCTACCCTCCACGAATTTCCATTGCGGTCCGACCCCCAGCCTCAGCCCCAATACCCTATGCGTCGTGAGGCTAGGTCTCACGTCGCGGCTATCCTTGAACAATTGGAATATCAGGGAGTAATTGAAACGTGTGTGTCATCCATGAATAATCCTTTATTCACTGTAACGAAGCCTGACGGATCGTACCGCCTAGTTTTGGATTACCGGCACTTAAACTCGCACTGCCGGAATTGTGCAGTGCAAAATACCCATAGTTCAGCCCTCGTAGATAGTCTTGTGAGAAAAAGGTTCAAAACCACACTCGACTTGTCCAATGGTTTTTATTGCCATAACATATCCCCTCATAGTTATGAGTGGACCGCTTTTACTTCGGGTGGTAAACAAAAAGTGTTCAAAAGACTCGCAATGGGCTATAAAAATAGTCCTGGGGTATTTGCTGCTCGTGTGGTCTCTCTCTTAGAGATGGTAGACCCGGAGGCGTACTCGTACGTTGATGACATCTACTTAACAGACGACGAGTTGCTTCCACACCTTGCTCGCGTGGACAACATAATTTGTATGTTTGCGGACTTTGGTTACAAGTTTAACTTTAAGAAGTCCCACATTGCCGAGTACACAGTTTTATTCTTGGGGTACGAACTCAACAATGAGGGCCGAGGCTTGGCTCCGCAGTTCCTTGAGAAATGCGCACGCCTTCGTATCCCTACGACACTGAAACAACTACAATCATTGCTGGGCTTTCTGAATTTCGGTCGTACCTACATTCCTGAATATGCCCAGCGTATCAAGACACTATATGCCTTGGTGCAACCTACTTTTACCAAATCTTGCTGGCTACCAGAACATTCGGCTGCATTACACTCTTTGCAGTCTGACCTTCTTACTGCGAAATATTTACAAACTCGTGATAACCACACAAACCTGGTCATAAGAATTGTACCGGGTGTGGAGGGGTTCACGTACTTAACATACAATGAAGGCGACACTGTCCCCATTGCTTACAAATCTCATTTATATACTTCGGCTGAAATGCGTTTCTCCACTGTCGAAAAAGTTTTGACGGCGGTTCAGATGGCAATCCTGAAAGAACGAGCGCTATCACAGGGGAAGCGCATGATGGTGGTAACACCATTTCCTGCCCTAGAGGCAGTCACTAAAGCTAGTGTGCCAAATTCTAAAGCATTGCATCCAAGGTGGATACAATGGGCGACCTCCTTAGCCTCGCCTGATGTCGAATACATTTTTGACGCAGGACTTCAGACTCAGGAGAGTTTGGAGTATGAATTAGTTCATCCGGCTCCACTTACATTGCGCCCGTTGGAGGAGTTCAATTGTGTCATATACACTGATGGGTCCGCGCAGCCCGCAACTGGATCAAGGCACGCTTATTCAGCGGCTTGCGCAATTGTTGTTGGTACTTTCGTGAATGGTGAATTCGTACAGGATGCGGTACATACGCAGACTTTGGGTGATTGTACCGCACAATTGGCGGAGCTTAGAGCTCTGGTGCTTGCACTGGAGTTTGCTGATTACAGAGTCACAACTCTTATAGTGAGTGATTCTTACTATTGTGTTCAATCTTACAACGACAATCTGATGTTTTGGATTGCGAATGGATTTCGTGATTCAAAAGGTAGCACAGTGAAGCATAAAACGCTTTGGGCTAGGGTGGCTGAACTAAAATGCAGTCGACCCCTTGTGAATGTTATTCACACTCTTGGTCACCAACGAGTTGGCGTCCATGCTGTCGGTAACAGTTTGGCTGACGAGGCAGCTAAAACAGCAGTGGCAACATACTTAGTAGCAGCAGTTACAAGATCCAAAAGTAAGATCGATGATGACATCTTGGCAGCTATTGCTGCATCAGAGACTGGGACGGACTTCCCTAGAGGTTTCCCTTCTCGATACCATTATCACTTAAGTCCTGATAACGTCCCGTTAGTGAGGATTAATGATGTTGGGGATAGGGTTATTCCCAATTCGGACTGCAGGCCCGCATTGGTACAAGCTGCGCACGAGGGTGTTGCATCTGCGCATGTCGGAGTGTCCGCAACTGTGTCACTGTTGCAACAGCGTTATTGGTGGTACGGTTTGTACAAACATACACGGACTTATGTCCTCAATTGTGGGATTTGCCAACAGATAAAGCCATCTACGGTGGCGCGTCCACCACAAACGCAGCTGCATATATCTAATCAACCACTAGCGTGTGTTTATTTAGATCACTGCGGTCCTTTTTCCTCGGACACTGCATACAAGTATATCTTGGTTGCAGTAGATTCGTGCACATGTTTTCTTTGGGTGTGGCCACACAGGAGTGCTGATGCCAGGACTGTCATCAAAGCATTGCGTGTCTTTATAGGGAGTTTTGCATGTGGCACCCTTCACTCTGATCAGGGCCCTGCGTTCGCCTCTAAGGCTTACAAAGAAGCTATGAGAAGTTTGGGGGTCCAAGTCAAATTTTCGTCTCCATACCGGCCTGAGGGCAATAGTGTTGTGGAACGAATGAACCGTGACCTAAAGCAATCATTGACAGCCAGAGTGTTAGGTACTGGCAAAAACTGGCTAGCCCATTTGTATGACGTCCAACGTGCACTTAATAATCTCCCTAGAAGGTCTCGGGGTGGGAGGACCCCGTACATGATGCTCTTCGGAGTTCGAATGTTTGTTCCTGACCTTGAGGGTCTCGACATGGCGGCGGCAGCCGCGCCTTTTGACTTAGATGACCACTGTACTGTCTTACAGAATCTTCAAGAAACAAGAGACACTCTAGCAAAAGAACACGTATCCTCTGCGACCGAAGCTGGACTTCAGATTCCGGTAGTCGGCTGGCTACCCAGAGTTGGTGATCTGGTCCGTGAGAAGGTGGAGAAGAAGAAGGAGTTTGGCCCCTCTTATCGTGCACCAGTGCCGGTGCTTGGAGTTGAGGGTACCCGCACAATTGTTTTGCCTCCACTTCCTGGTCACAGAGACAACAGGTACATTTCAGTTGACAATGTCAAGCTACACAGGGTGGCCGATACTTCATAGTCTGACACCTTCAGTTTCTTGCCCTTCAATGATGCGCAGTTCTGTAGTGGTTCCACCATCTGACATCGTGCCTGCGGTTGCCATTGAAATGCAAGTACTTTCTGATTCTGCTGTTTCACCTGCGGATGGTGCTTTGCCTGATGATGCTGAGTATTCTTATCCTGCTGATGTCCCTTTGTCCCTTTTGCAATCAACTGACATTGTCCAGTCTAATTCTTCCTTTGGAACTGAATCATTGACTTCCACTGCCCCTTCCAAATTTTCTAAATTTTTTGCCTGGTTCAAGAGACAATTTTTGGTTCCCCCCTGGATTTACATTTGGCTGGTGCTCATTTGCATTTTTTTGTTCATGTCCATTGGTTTTGTGGTGGTGTTTTTTAGGCTGATAAATGGACACTACCTGGATGAACGTTCTACAATTAGTTTAATTAATGGAACTTTGGCCCCACATTCATCGTCGCACATCATGAAGAGGGACCTGACTTTTGTAAATATCACCGCCTGGCCTGTCCGTGATGGAATAGCATGGGATGCAGTTAAATTTCAAATTCATGGGCCGACGGAAGTGATTATTGTGCCATCTGTATATCGTGTTTCTATGGGAGATGTGGTGAAACAAGACATTCGGTCTGATGATGGGATGTTAAAACTATAGAGACGCTATTTTCTGATTTGAAATACTATGCCGCATTTGATGCTGAGGATTTGTATTTGAATAATGAAAACTATGCAGAACAGTTTTGTTATCAACATTATGGCACACATTTTCTTCATAGGGCAAACACATTTCGTAGTTTCGTCAACTTTACACAGTGGGAACATTGCCCAGCGCCGAAGATTGGTAGTTCAAAAACATTGATCGAAAAATTTTCGTATTTTTCGGATTTCAGTGTATCCAATAATGCATCTTTTTATTTTAAACTTAGAGACGAACCTATTTCAAAGGTGCGTTTGACCCACACTAAATTGTTGTTTTCTAAGTCCTTCATGGACGATTTGGCAGTTGGTGGGTATGACGTTTGGAAACATACTATTGATCTCAAATCGGTTTGGGGAACTAAATCTTGGCAAGTACAAGGTACAGAAGCTTTACATCGTGCCTGCCTCATCCCAAACCACATGTTATTTTCAAATTCTACAATTTTTCAGACAACCTGTTTAGGATTGGCTATTTCTAAAAAATTAAATTCCCCCTCGATCCCGGATCTGAGAGCTTACCCTGGTTGGGAGAATCACACAGATTTGTCCCTTACTATGTTGCAGTCTTTTATTTCCAATTCCACCTTCAATATTAGTGCATTAGACCCTAAAGGTTGGTTGGTATGGCAGAAAAGTTCGGATAACTGTCAACGTAGATTTTTGGGGTTAATTCCCGGGTATGTACAGGATAGAGTAGACCCACGTTTTCTGTCCTCACACACTGTCACTACCTACTCGGTAGGTAAATTGTGCCAGACATGGTTGCAACATTCCACATTAGATTCAGTTAAGATTCACTTGTCACGTTTGCATGACAAAATTGATTTGAATGATTTTGTTAAGGGTCCCGCATTGGGTAGATCCAAAAGATGGGTGTATGCTGTTTACAACGAGGTCTGGAAGTTGTCGCAGATTGAGGCTGCTTCCAGACTCCGTGCTATTGACCAAGCCAATATGGAAAAAGTATTGGCAGTAATAGATAATAGTATTAATACCTTATCTTCAAGAATATATACATTGGATAACATTGTTTCATCTGTTGTAGATATTGTCCAGGACGATGTGTCTGTATTGTATCATGGTCAAAATCAATTGCGTTCGATAATGCAATTTGCTTGGACTTTGCAGACGTTAAAGGCGGGGAAAGTGCCGTGGGATTACATGAATATTTCTTCTTTATTCCGCCCATTTAATCTGACATCAAAGCAGCAATTCATGTCCATGAAAGATGCTACATATTCACTACTGCATATAGAAAAGTTAGAACCTTTGCCTTTTTCTGTTGCTGAGTCGGATTATGCTGTGTGGCTTGTCCATGGGATGGTCACTCTGCCAATTTCTATGTATAGGTTTAGTTCATGCATGAAACATTATGCCTTAGGCAGATACGAAAAACTTGGTTCTGCATTCTTGCATGAGGTATGGTCTCTCCCATTTACATATCGATGTGAGAGAGACGGCAAAGAAGTTTATTTGAAAGGTGAGGAGTGTACGTCTGCTCCTGATCATTCTGTAGTATGTAGACATATCCAATTACATGGATCGTGTAATATGAATGCCCCTAATTTAGCTTGCGTATTGAAGGGCATTCCTGTGCCAGTTATAACACCGTCATTTACGCTGCTTGCTAATGGTAGTTATTTGCTTTTAAATAGTGAGGCTTGCTGTGGGATGTTAGCTGGAATTCCCTATATTGTTTCAGTTTCACGGAGAGTAATTTGCTGTAATAACGTGCTTTTCCCACCCCCGCAAGGCCGACTGGATATATCCATCTGGCCGACGATTCCGACCTTGAAAGCAGACTTCAATAGGATGAGCAGAATAAGGGCTCTTTTGTCTCAAAAGGAGGTTGCGTTGACTTCGTCACGTGAAACATTTCTCCTTCAGGTGGCGAACGCTCGCACGGAAGTTCAAGCACTTTTGAATACTGACCTCCCCCTCCATTTTGGCACACTAATACACACTATCTTCAATGCTTCTTCTACGACTGGTCTGGTCCATTTTTTTAAAATTGTAGGCTCTGGCCTTGTGACGTCTTTCCAGTCTATCTTTGGTATAATACCAGCTATTTTTCATTCTATTTTTTCTGGTGTTTTCGGAGGGTTTCCTCTGATACTCGCATTAATTGCTGGCATACTCCTGTTGGTCTGCGCACTACGCTATGGCTGCACAACTTGCGCTTCTCGACCACGGATTCAGCCTGTTCCATCTGCGTAGCCAGATGTGGGAATCTTATGGGACTTTACCGCTGGCTACCTTGAGTATCGCTTATGGATTATCCTTCCGGTTCCCGTATTTCACTTGTGTACAGCCTGTTTTTCACTGTCTCGAATGTCCGTTCCAATGGGCTCTGGATGTGTGTCTGTCAAACTTGGTGTCACCTGACCTGGATTTTGATCGACTGATGTATCCCTTAGTGGTTCATGAGTTTGACTGTTCTGGAGTCGGGTTTATGGCCTTGGGTGCGGTGCATGGAGTCCTTGGATTATGGGATATCGAGAAAGCAGCAGTTGACTTCCTGGCACGAAGTTACATCGAGATGCCTGCTTCTTGTCCACGTGGAGTGCTTGATGCTCATTTCCCGGTGGAACACGTGTGTTCTTTTTCGTTGCTGAATTGGATGACAGCCAATTTTGCGGATGACTCCAATGATTTTCTACTGGAAGCTGCAGCTACATATGCTGCTTATACCTTCTTAAATTGACTGCCGGATGGCGAGTTCAATGGAGTGAATTTTTTTCTATCTTCTGACAAACGATCGTTGGCCTTTATGGACGATGGATTGTGTTTTTACATTTTTTTTCTGTCTCTCTCTCTATTTCTTCGAGATTTTTTCTTCCTCTGACTTTCTGAACTCACATTTCAAGTTCTTTGGTCTGCATCGTTGATCTTGAACTCTGCGTTCTGCTAAAATTATTCGCCCCTGGTTGTACAGTGGTTCGATCAAAGGGGGATGTCACGTGGTTTTAGGCCACTCCCTATTTACAGTGCTAAGTTAGCTCAATCACGTTAGCTGTTGGAAAAACATCTTGTTGCTTTTGCTGCCTTTGCATCCGACACTGTTGTTACATGTTATTCATTTGAGAAATGCAGACTCGTATCAAGTGAATGTTATTTATACATCCTTAACAGTTGCTAGTGCCCTTGGTCTGTACATCGAGTAAAGAACTGTTCTAGGACACTAGACGGTGCCGGCTGATTATGTTCAGGGTGATCGTACCACTGTTTAGTCACAACATGCACGCAGCCGCAAATACCAGAATGTCGTGGGCTTTAATATCACAGCGCAGCATATTGTTAAGGCATTCGATAGAAGAGCTGTTGCAGAGAACACTGAGCTGATCCTGTGATGTGATACACTTGAGCTGATCTATACGGTATGGGGTCCCCTATGCAAGCCTATGAGACCTTCTAATAGTCTAATAATATATTATTAGTTGCTAGAGAAAGGAGGGTGGTTGTTTTCCACTGTCATTATTAATATGATCGCTCCTTTCATTTTCTATGGTATTGTAACAATGCTAATGGTAATGATCTTAACCATTTGTCTGCTTATGTTAGCCAAAGTACTGTATAACAGGACTCGAGGTTTATGAATAAATTCTTTAAACTTTACTGTGTCTTAGTTATTCTGTTGTGGACTAATATATATGTGCAAACGGGTATTTCGGGTTCCCACCATTCCTGAAGATAACTAAGTCGCATGTTCTGGGTTGTCTATACATTGGGACCGCCGAGCTAAATCTCGGATAACGAATGTGACACTAAGCTAGTCGGATAAGGGGTTCTTAGTTCTGAGGGGAGTTTCTGGTACACCACAATTCTCTAAGGTTCTGGTTTCCTGCGCATAGTTCTGTGCATACGCAGAATCCCTACAACACACTCTCTACTACTCACTCTACTACTCTCTACTATACACTCTCAACTACACACTCACTACTACACACTCACTACTACACACTACTACTCTCTACTATTCTCTACTACTCACTCTATACTACACACTCTCTACTACACACTCTACTACACTAGTACTCTCTACTACACACTCTACTACACTGCTACTCTCTACTACACACTCTCTACTACACACTCTCCACTACACAATCTCTACTACACACTCTCTACTACTCTACTACTCACTCTCTACTACTCACTCTACTACACACTCACTGCTACACACTCACTACTACACACTCACTACTCTCTACTATTCTCTACTACTCACTCTATACTACACACTCTCTACTACACACTCACTACTCTACTACACACTCAACTACACACTCTCTACTACTCACTCTCTACTACACACTCTCTACTACACACTCTCTACTACACACTCTACTACACTACTATTCTCTACTACTCACTCTATACTACACACTCTCTACTACACACTCACTACTCTACTACACACTCTACTACACACTCTACTACACTACTACTCTCTACTACTCACTCTCTACTACTCACTCTCTACTACTCTACTACTCTACTAGTCACTCTCTACTACTCACTCTACTACCCTCTACTACACACTCTACTACACACTCTCGAATACACACTCACTACTACACACTCTACTACTCTCTACTATTCTCTACTACTCACCCTATACTACACACTCTCTACTACACACTCTACTACACTACTACTCTCTACTACACACTCTACTACACTACTAATCACTCTACTACTCACTCTCTACTACACACTCTCTACTACACACTCTCTACTACACACTCTCTACTCTCCACTATTTTCTACTACTCACTCTATACTACACACTCTCTACTACACACTCACTACTCTCTACTACACACTCTCTACTACTTACTCTCTACTACACACTCTTTACTACACTACTACTCTCTACTACTCGCTCTCTACTACACACTCACTACTCTCTACTATACACTCTCTACTACTCACGTTCTACTACTCACTTTCTCCTACTCACTCTCTACTACTCTACTACACACTGTACTACACTCTCTACTACACACTGTACTACACACTCTCTACTACACACTCTCTACTACTCTCTACTACACACTCTCTACTACTCTCTACTACTCACTCTCTACTCTCTATTCTCTACCTCTCTCTCTACCTATCTCTCTACCTCTCTCTCTACTACTCTCTACCTCTAACTCTCTACCTCTACCTCTCTACCTCTCTACCTCTACCTCTACTTCTCTACCTCTACCTCTCTCTACCTCTCTACCTCTCTCTACCTCTCTCGACGCGCACACATATGCACATATATATATATATGCATATGCATCTATATATATGTATATGTGCATATATATACATACATATATAAACACAAAATACAATCATGTTATATTGATTGTATTTTGCATATCGTGCCTACTTCCCACTTTACATTGTACATAGAACATGCCGCTCTAGCTATTGAATCTGATTTGTGCTTTCCAACATGGCGACCATGCTCGTGTATTATTCCAGTCATCGCTGACTCTCAGTTATCCATGACACTTGTGATATGAGATTCTGATCAGTGACAATCTTGCATAACATAAATGTACATACCGTGATACTAACGTTCTTTTGTTACTCATTCTGTATAATATAGCTGTACTCCAACATGGCGACCTCACCAGATCTCGATATTAGCCTTTGCTAAGTCCTTTCTTGATTTCCATGATACCGCATTTTACTCGTGACTTTATTTAATCCTGAGTGGTGGCATTTTTTGTTACACGTGATCAAGGCTTCTGCCGAAACGCGTTGTGTAATAAACACTCTGACCTGCACTACGTTGTTGCTGTGCCTTTACTACTGAGAGCATACTAACACTACTTGGAGTTTTTTGGAACATATATAAACATATATATACATATGAATATCTATATAAATACATGCATACATATACATATACATATATGGATACATATGCATGTTATGTACATGACAGTTTGAACAACACTAATAAAAGCAAAGCTAGAAAACCACCTAATTACAAACAGAATTGCTTTAACTTAAACAAGGGCGAGACCTATTGCATTTTCAATGCTTGTTTTTTTTAAACGTTAGGAGAGAGTGTATCCTGTCTACAACAGCAGACATGACAAAGCGTTTTGAGAAAATAGTGCTTGGAGGCTGAAATTAAAGCCTACAGAGTAACAGCACAGTAACAGTGCTCATGGGAGGTTACAAAATAAGACAAGGTGGTACTAAGGAGGGCCTACTAAGCCTATTGACCAATGAAAAGCCAGAGTTTACAGTGGACAATGACACAAGCCAATGAAAAATATGGGCAGAGAGTGGGCGGAGATTCAAGTCCATACCTGAATACAGCATGCCTGACAGAGCAGCAAATGCAAGAGCAGGGAGTGGCAGTACCTGCTCAAGCCGTTTTGTGCCCTGTGCTAGCGTGTGAGCTTTTAAAAATCTGTTTTATATTTCTGATTACAATGTACTATGTGCGCTTGCCCTAATTGCTATTTGCTTCATTACTAAATATGACATAACTGGCAAACGCTGCAATTCTGTTTTTAACATTTTTTACACCAACCTTGGATCTGTGTCCTGGGAGGTGTGCTTTCCCCTGCCCCGGTCCACCACGGCAATTAGCGCCGATTGAGTGGAGGGCAGGGCGCCATCTTGGGGGAAGTACCGGATCCCGGTGGGACTGGAGTCAGCGGTCTAGCTGGGGGAGGGATTACTCTATATAGCGCACATGCATATCCCGACGCGCAGCGGATGTGCCGCCGGCGCGCTGAAGGCGCGCCAAAGGCAAGCCCGCCTGCGCCCAACCGTGCCCCGGGAGCGTCCAGCGCCAGCCATGCTGGCCGTCACACGATAGAGGAGCAGGGGGGTCGGAGATCCTTCAGCCGTAAGGAACTTTTGGCGCTTGATAACACTAAATGCAAGGATGGCGATCAGTGGGCAGTTCTTCATAGTTTTTCTAGGACATGTCCCACCTGCCAATTCTGCTTCCAAAGCAAGCAGGCAGCCCCTGCCCCTTGAACGGAGAGGGAGAAAAAGATCCGGGCAGCGCTCATCAACTCCCGTTCAATGGTTAAACATGCCCTTGACATCCATGAGCTTCTCTCTGATGAACACTTAGATGGTTTATTTATAACTGAAACCTGGCTCAATGAGTCCTGCGCCCCGGTGGTTGAGCTAGCCATCCCTCCGGGCTATAAAATTGCAAGAGCGGACCGCAAAATTGGGAGAGTGGGTGGGACTGCAGTGATGTTCAGGGACACTTGGACTTTCTCCAGTGAGGTAACTGTGGGGTTAGTGGATGGGGAGGCTCTGGACTTTACCATCGTCTTGTCGCCCCATTATACACTGGGTGGTACATTGGTTTACCGTCCCCCTGGCCCTCCTGGAGCATTTCTGAAAGCCCTGGATGATGTCATTGTCCCCCGTGCCCTTCGCTTCTCTAATTTCCTACTTCTGGGCGACTTTAATATCCACTTAGATTGCCCGGAGGCTACTGATTCCAGGGAACTAATGGATTTGTTTAACTTGGCACAATTGACCCAGTGGATCAAGTCTCCCTCCCATAAGGGGGGACATATGATCGACTTGGTCTGTTCTAATTTTGCCCTGCCCGCCACAGACCCCCTACAGGTCATTTAGTCAGATCATTATTTGATCCGGTTTTCCTGGACTATAGGCAAGCTCCCTTCCTCTATAGCTTTGACCCAAAGCAAGCCCTCACGGAAGATTGATACCCCGGCCCTTTCTAAGGCCCTTCTACTCTCTCGCCCGTCGGCCACCCATGATCTTGAAGGAGCGGTAGACAGTTTCGCCACCTGGATCAGTCAAGGGGTTGGCTCTGCTTCTAAACCCCTTTCCAACAGACGACTGAGACATACTCCACCTAAACCATGGTATTCGGGCACCCTTAGAGAGCTTAAACTGGGCTGTAAAAAACTGGAACGATGCTGGCATCGGGAGTACTGTCCCTTGGCTAAAATCGCTCTTCGCACAGCTCAGAGAGCCTATTATGCAGCCAGTGGGGAAGCGAAAAGCAGTTTTTAAGCAGAGCGGATTGCTAAAGCTAATAACAATAGTAAGGACATTTTCTCTATTGTTAGAAGCTTTCTGGCACCCTGCGCTGAACAAAGGGCCCTTCCAGCTTCATCTCAATGGTGCGAGGAGCTGTCTTCTTTCTTTATTGAAGAAATACAGAATATCCAAGATAGCCTAGGAACGGGTTCCCTGGTGCAGAGGGACTCCCCTCCTTTGCCTCTTTTAGCTTCCATTCCATCAGCTCCTCTATTTATGAAGTTTCTGCCCATAGCTGGGTCGGATACATTGGCCATCCTCAAATCACTCAAGTCGGGCTCTCCTACAGACCCAGGTCCAGCTAGAGTTCTGGCAGGGGTTGCTGAGGTGGTTTATCCAAAGGTAAATACGATTATTAATTTATCTCTACAGACTGCCACTGTACGTCTGAATTGGAAACAGGCCAAGCTCTTGCCACTTTAAAAAAAGCCTTCTTTAGATCCTTCTAAACTCACTAACTATCGTCCCATCTCTCTCCTACCGGCTTTGACAAAGGTGTGTGAAAAGGTGTTTTTTTGACAACTTGAGGCCTATGTTGAGGCATCCGGTGCTCTCCACCTGGTGCAACCCGGTTTTAGGGCTTCATACAGCACTGAGACCGCACTGGTGGAAATGGCTGAGGTGATAAGGGAGTGCCTGGACGCGGGCGGCCTTGATTCTGCTTGACCTCTCTGCCCCCTTCGTTACGGTGCCCCACCAACAACTTCTCGCCCGACTTTCAACCATTGGCATCGTTGGCCCGCTTTGGATTGGATGAAATCCTTTCTGGAAGAGCGCACTCAGCAGGTCTGGATGCCACCTTTTTCATCGAAGGCTAGGAAAATGTGTACAGGAGTTCCACAGGGTTCTACTCTGAGCCCGCTGCTCCTTAATATCTATCTGACCCCTTTGATTTTTCTAGCAGAGGAGTTGGGAGCAAAAATATCAGCTTATGCTGATGACACCCAGCTCCTATTCACCTGGAAGGACTCCGACTTGGCAACAGATACTGCCCAGAAATGTCTCTCGTCCGTTTTCAAGTGGCTTGCACATGCCCAACTTAAGTGCAACGAGGACAAGTCAGAGGTCCTTCTATACGGTCAGTTTCCTCCTGCCTTTAGAGAGACCTTGTGGCCACCAGACTTACCATGACCCAATTCAGAGGGCGATCCAGCAAAGAACTTGGGGGTCTGGTTTGGAGAAGACCTTCGGTTTTCGGTGCAAATTAAGAAACACACCGGAGTCTGCTTTGGTACACTCAAGTCACTAAGAAGGTTCTTCCCCATGCTACCGAGGCCAGCTAAGGAAATGGTCGCCCGTTCCCTCATTCTCTCCCGCATTGACTATGCCAATGCTCTGTACATTGGCATCCCTGGTTACTTGTTAAAAAAATTGCAAACCATACAGAATGCCGCGGCTAGACTTCTGTTTAACATCTCTGGAAGATCTAGCGTACGACACCATTTACGAGATCTGCATTGGCTTCCTGTGGCCCACTGAGTGCAATTTAAAGCCCTCACTCTGGCTCATAGAGCCCTGCATGGCCTTGGACCATCGTATATCAGGAGGCTCTTTGCTTTTTATGCCCCCAGCAGATCTTTGCACTCAGCCACTCAACGATGGATGGCGTTCCCCAGATTTCTTTGGATGCCGCTGGGGGGCCAGTCCCTCTCCGTTAAAGCTTCAATAGCATGGAATTCCCTTCCCTCGGAACTACGGTATATTAAGGACTTCAGACTTTTTAAAAAACAACTTAAAACTTTTCTTTTTAATCAGCCAATTTAAATTCTTTGCTCCACTTTGTCAGGGTCACTCTGCGTGCCATTTGTGCTCAGTATAAATACACTATAACATAACATAACAATGCGCTGCTCAGGCTCGATCCAATAAACGGGCTGCTGGGAACATGTTCACTTTATTTCTAATCTGAAGGCAGTTTTAGAATTTTTCAGATTCAAATATATAGTCATAGTATTTCACCATCTCCCTTATTGTGCATGGTCCTTAACTGGACTGCAGGAGTCAGTAAAAATAAGATGTACAGATTCTAAGCACATTTAAAATGTCCACGGCATATATACCAAACCAGAAGATCACAGTTGGGAAGGAAATTAGAGCGCCCGTGGAAAGAAAAAGCTAGTGTTGGACTAGTTTGTGGGCAGATTGGCACTGCCCGATGGGCAAGAGTAAAAAAAGCGCTGTGTGGGACGTTTTTTCTTTGGTCCCATTACGACCCACAGGAATAAAAAATGCCTACACACTGGACTTTCCAAGCTGCCGTATCAAGAGGTGCCAGATCGTCCAACAGGCCTATCCAACACTGCACAAGGCTGCAACAAGTCATTTCCTCGCTAGACCCGGAAATACTGAGAATGGAATTGAAAAGGGGTCTAATGTAGGGGAATGCAAATCAGTTATGCTTAACAATAAATGTTTTTTTAAAGTTCTCAACATTTACCCATTGTTTTGCAAAGTTTCTTCTGTTGTTTATTTACAAATCTAGCTCTCTGCATTGCAAGATATTTTTTGACTGTGATACAAACCAGTCAAGTCAAAAACAACCAAAGGAATGTGATTCGCTTTATTTGCAAGTATATATATGATAATTCTGCAGTAAAAAAGTATGCAGAATTTTTATCCACAAGTTTACATTTTAATGAGCTTTTAATACACAATGGTAATGCAGAGGAAAAAAAACTTTGCATTTTCTGGAAAGAATATCTTATACAAAACATTTGTTTTCGCTTAACAAGGATATATGTAACATAGGGCCTGATTACAATGACGGTGGGACTGTAACCGAAAGCCCGTCGGTGGCGGTCCCACCACCATCGTGACAGTGTTTTCCGCCCGCCACATTAGGATGGCGGACAGATGGGTGGCAGTCGGAGAAACCGACAGCCACGGATCCGACAGGCTCAATGAGTGTGTCGGTCCGTCGGAAGAGCAGTAACACCTACAATTGTGGCAGTGCCTGGCAAGCACCGCAGTAGGTTTTACAATGTTTATTTATGCTGGTTTATGGCGATGAACCAGCCATGAAAAGCCTGATGGAAAGGGACATTGTGGGCCCGTAGGAGGTTCCCCATTCCTCAGTGGCCCTCAGATATGGTCCCGGGGGTACCATATCCCTGAACCATGTGGCAGGCACTGCATAATGCCTGCCACGTAGTGCAGGGATGTGTGTGATGTCCATTTTTTGTACTGCGGTGTGTGCTGCAACCCACAGTACCCGCAGCAATACAAAATATAGACATTTAGACTGCTGAGGGGGCGGTCGCATCCTGATTTGGCTGATGGGACCGCTGACTTGTAGTTGGGAAGTCCCATTTCCAAATGGATGCATCCGACCGACATCCTAATGAGGCCCATAGTTGTGAAAGTCACAACTTTCAGGTGGATGTTCTGAAGTGAAAAACTTTGCAAAGTTGTGTAAGTTTCCACTGACATGAAAAATATAGACAAAACAACCTCACAAACACATGCAACTGCAATAGGCAGCTTAATCAATCAAAAATGAAAAGGATGGTTGCTTATTTATGCGACTGATCAACGTTGACCCTGTCCTAAGGACTTCCTTTTCTATTATAGATGATCTAAAAATAAGCAGTGATGTGAACTTTATTAAGTTATTCAAAAGGGAGAAACCAGGAGCTTTTTCCTAGGTCCTGCACAATGCTCCTAATTAAAGATATGAGAAAAATGTGGGTGTGCAGTCCCTGAGGTGAAGGAGTGTTCTTATGGAATGCCCTCACACACGCCAAAGGATATCAGGCTTCATCATTGGGCTATGCTCCTCGCCGGGTCGGCGCTGGAATGCCCGACAGGCACCCGTGAAGGGGCTCTTTGCCGGAGATTTTTTAGAGGAAGCCATTTGGTGTGTGAGGGTATGTGGTCAGGGTAGTGAAGTGAGTGTGTATTGTGATTTTAAAATAGGTCTAGTACTGCTCTATGTGAAACTATTTATTCTGGGGGTATACTAACCTAACTAAAATGCGTGAGCCCTATCTTGAGCCAATGATCCTACAGGGTCTAATTGGTGTAAATGGTCGACGTGTTTCTTGCCTTCAGCCCCTAACGAGTCAAGCGGCAATTCTTACACTACCGCAATGCTGGTGCTTAGTATCGTAGTGTCACCAGCGTTGGTTAAGTGGTACCAGGACAATAGGCCTGGAGTCGTTGAGACCTAAACTAAAAAGAAAAAAAGTGAGATAAAAATAATTACGTTGGCGATAGATCCTTGTATTGGTTACATACTAACCCAAACGCCTGGACAATTGTGCAGCTACTCATTGGTGAATAAGAGGGCTGGTGGTAGACACATTCTCAGTGTGGTAAAATTATTTTTTGTATCTTGGAGTGTGTAACGTAGTACTTTATTAGCAGGCAGCTAAGTTGGAGCACACCCATGGTGAACAATTGGTGTTTGTCTGAAGGACAATTATATTCGGGTATGATAAGCTCAGGATTTTGTTTGTTTGAATTTTTGCATGCACAATTGTCCAGGCGTTTGGGTTAGTATGTTACCAATACCCCAGGTTCTATCGCCAATGTACAGGTGCCCGTCGGGCATTGCAGCGCCGGCCCAACGATGAGCAATCATTATTTATTTAGTCATTAAATAATGACTAAATAATGACTAAATAATTAATGATTTGCGTATGGCTGGCATATAGAGAAGGGCATATCGCCACCAGAACGTCACAAAAAGTGACGTTCTGGTTGCGATATCCCCTTGTAAATATGCCCCTAAGTTTCAACAAGAGCATTTCAATTTTTTTGGAACCGAAACAGTGATTCAGCACATTTCAAATCAACTGGGAGAGGGTTCCAGGGTGTTGGTGCAGTACCTGAAAATACACGGCAGCTTTTTGGATTCTGGACTTGGTAGTATCTAAAGTTACTTAATGAAGACTTCTCAGGTTTCTTCACTCCGGAGGAGTGGAGGTAACTGGGTTGTTGAAGACGTAAAAAAGATGTACAAAAAATTATATTTAGTGCATACTGCCTTGAATATAATTCTGGCTTCCTGTAGCAGCCAAATGCATCTCGAAATACAGTTAAAATGTGGTCATGTTTTCTTGCTTCCCATATCAGCCTAGCCACCAAATGAATCACAGCTTTATTGGCAGTGAACGAAGAAGTTGAGGTACCCAGGAGTAAAGAAAGGTTTTCAACAGTCAATTCATAACTTGGTTATTATAATCAGCTGTATCAAAGGCTGCAAACAAGTCCAGTAGAATGAGGTGGCAGGAAGCGCCAACATCCGATATGCATTGAACATCATATAAGATTTTTAATATGGCTGACTCTGTCCTCTGTCCTCTTTTTAACCATGATTAATAGGCCGAAAAGAACCGATTGATTTTGCCAATGCTTGTTTTCATTCTCCAGCCTATCAATCTTCACAGCTATTAGGCTATCAGCTCTGAGACTACTCAAGAAAATAATAACTTTAGATTTATTTCCTTAATTAAAAACAAGAACTGACATGAAAATAGTTTGTTTTCTGTGTGCATCTATGCTTAAAACTAGTTACAAATGAAAATTGGGAGCATAAATTATATTCAATAGAGGAGCAGCAATTAATGTGATCGCTGATGAGGCACAGACAAAGACCAAAACCAAGTAGCAAAATTATTGAAAAACTGGATGATTTGGAAGCGGCGTGTAGTACAGTTCAGCATCTAAAATTAGTGGATTGCGATGGGCCATACTTACCAGTCTCCATTTTCAGGATGCACTCATTAAAGGAAACTTGACAAAAAGATAGCACATGCTGTGCTTGCCTGTGACTTATTTTAATTTTCCCTAACCACCTGTTTTTTCATTTAGAGCAATTATATGTAAAGTATGAAATCGGTTGACTGTGGTTTGTTTCTAAATGTATTAAGCGCGGTACCATTTACGCGACCAACATAAATTCTGCTCCCTTAATTGCTAGGTATTTTTACTGAAGTGTTAAGCTTTTAAGATATATATTAAATTGACTGCATGCAAACTTCAGTAACTGTGTTATTAAGGTACCAAAAATAGGGTTGTTTTTTCCAATAATAAATCACTGCAGTGGTGGGTAGGGTTGAGATTTTACTGTTGAAAAAAATACAGCAAAAAATGAAACGTGTAGTTTTTGCAATGAATGTTATTAAAGAGTGTGCTTTGTTTGAGCTTATGGCGAAAGCCAGCTCTTTATAGTTTTAAAATGTATATTATCTGCAATTTTCAACAGAGATTAATTTGAAAGAATGTTTTTTATTTAGCAGTTCTGTAAAGCAGCATAAGTAAACTTGGCCGCATAAGTGTACTAGGAGAATGCGTACAGAATAAAAAGAGGAGTGGGGTTAAGATGCATAGGGCCTTATTCACAAAGAACTTTCGCCGAATTAACGTCACTTTATCGCAGCCAAAGTCATGATAAATTTTCCTCCCCATTCACAAGCTGGTGCTAACAGCCCACAGCACCAGTTTACCCGCGATAGCAGACGCAAAAAACATCGCCACAGAGGATCCCCGCAACATTCGCTAATTAGATGCAGAGTAGGCGGTCCCGTGCCAAAAGCCACGAAAACACCACTCCTCAACATTCTCAACGACCAGCCAGATTGGCGATAATACCAGAAAACCGGCGATAAGGCGCGTTAGCACCAGGAAATCTACACCTGCTCTGACCTCGTGTTAAGTTGGTCGGCAGCCAGCACCACAAAAGGGAGACCAGCCCAGGGCCACATCGGAAGGGCAACAGATGCCATGGAGTCACCCATCATGCGGCCCGGACACCTAAGAAGGCCATGACACCCACCAACACCCCACCCAGGCCTGCAACACCCCCCCCCCCCCGGGACCACCCCCAACCCCGGACAAAGAAACTGCACACTCACACAATAGGAGCCACAGGGGGAAAGAAAAACGAGCACTGCCGCCCCCCACTCAATACATTATAACAACCAATGGCCTGCCCTACGATACACCTACTTATATAATACCAATAATCAACAGGGTTTCAAATCTTTTCTGATTTCCCTAGTGTGTGTTTCCCATCACTACTCATGGGTTGTGGTGTATCAACTTAACAGTGTCAAAGAAACCATCATAACACCTTTTCTACCCCAAATTAACTAGAAAAAGGTGAGGGAGGAGAAAGAGCACCTCACGGTAGTAACACCAAGGGGGGTTGCTGCTTGGTACTCACCAGCAGGCCCACTTATCATCATAGGTTGCTCTTACTCCATGTGAAAAACAGAAATTATAATATACTAATACATAATCTCAGTGTAATAAAGTGGTGAAAAGAATAACAGTGCCAAGTGCTTTTATGCGTGTCCAATGAACCCCAGTGAGAACATGAAAGTTTTAATTCTCACCATTAAAAAACAGTGGTGCTTACTAGCTTGTCGTGACTTTATTAAATGCTGTAAGCTCCCACGATTAAAATTGGTTTCAATCAAACCATAACCAGTTCTATAATGCCAACATGTTTCGTTGCCGACCCATCACGCAACTTCTTCAGGGCTATGGGGTTCCAAATAACCTTCACAAATTGTTCACCTAAAACCTCAGGAGGTTGCGAAGTCTTCTCATATCAGCAACCGTCTTCAAGATGGAACACGTGTCTTCTGATCACGTGCCCCTAGGGTGACTACCAAGTAACTCATCCCCCGTGCCGCGTCCCACCGGCATGTGTGCAGCTTCCATCCTCCCTCACCTTTTTCTAGTTAATTTGGGGTAGAAAAGGTGTTATGATGGTTTCTTTGACACTTTTAAATTGATACACCACAACCCATGAGTAGTGAGAGGAAACACACACTAGGGAAATCAGAAAAGATTGGAAACCCTGTTGATTATTGGTATTATATAAGTAGGTGTATCATAAAGAAACTGCACACCAACACCACGAATCCCAATGCAAACATTTGCCTGATGTCGCACAAGCAGGAAATTCAACTGACCTGCGTGTCCAGAAAATGGGGACTCAGTCAAACAACAATGCAATCACCAACACAAAACACCATACAAAAAAGCCGAGACAACCCTAAGGATGAGTCCTAGCGGCTCCTCGCGGGACAATCCGTAGCACACAGCCTGGAAGACCAAATCCAAGAGAAGAAGGTGTGCCATGCACCCACCAAAGGAAAGAGAGGGAGACAGCGAGGCAGAGAGACGGAGTGAGATTGCACAAGCAGCGCAAGGCCTCTCAGCCACATGGCTCCACATGCCAACATGTGTGTGTGTATCGCCATCCATACACCATGAGCCCAAGGCCGGGTCCCAATCTCAGCGCCAAAGCCACATCACATCCCTAAAACGCAAGTAGTAGTCAGACAAACATCAGGGATGAAAGCTCCATTGTTCCAATGAGGAAGGCAGGAGGACACCTGCACCTCTGACCTTGGACCAGAACGTGCCTGGAACACCCTGAGGGAGATGCCATGGCATACGGGTATGACTCCCACACCACTCATTCTGCAAATGAACTATCCGACTCATCCACACCCCACACACAGAAGCCCCTGCCTGTGGTACCCACGCATGGGATGCCCTTGACACACACGGAGCAGAAAGCCTTTCTCCCCAACGTTGCACACACATTCGAATCATTGCTCAGAGCTGTGGCATATTCTCCACACAACTGCCGCAGTTCAGAAGAGTGCCGGTTCCATGAGACGCACCAATGCAATGGCAGGCCACACCGGGCACATGCACAACCCCCGTCATGTGGAACAGTACCGTGCACGTATGTTGCATTTACTGGGCGCAGTGCCACTGGCAGTGCTGCGGATCAGTTACCGGCTCAGCTTCCGCCTTGCCTATGTCACCTGCGTCCAGCCCTGGTTCGACTGCCGAACATGCACATTCGGGTGTCCCATGGATATCTGCCTATCGAACACAACTGTTGATGGATTGAACTATGACCTGTGTCTGTGCCCCCTGTTGGATCATGAACAGGAGTGTAACCGAGACAGCCGTGCATGGGATGCCCTGACATGCTTCGTATGTATTGGTAGTTGTGCATTGGAGATTGCACAATTCCTTGTGTGCAGTGACCACATCGAGGCACTCCCCTATTGGGCTGTGATGTGGATTTGTGAAACGGCGTGGGCTGAGCACACCTGCCCGGACCACTTAATGGATTGGCTCACCCTGGTGTTCCTTGAACACGACAACGACGTACTATTGGAACACATTGCACATGAAGCTGCATGGGCATTCATGGACAAGTAACTACGTTCCCGAAGCCACATCCAATTGTCACCCACAGCACATGTCCCAACAACTTGTTGCATCACGGGGATTGCTCACATATCCCACCACAACATGGAAAACCTCTGCCTTCGTCTGGGCTCTGGATGCATGTGTGTGGTACAACACCTGTGTACACACACCTGTGCAAGGTGATGTAGGTCCATGCTCGGTGCAACACAGCGTCGTTTGGCAAAGTTGCCAATTCGGACACACTGCTGGGGGAGAGCACACACATGGCAATGTAGCATGACATGTGAGCCTGTCGGACCCTCACACCTGATCACTGTCAGCAGAGCAGACAATCGGCGCACTCCAGAGGCAAAGCACCATGCAGATCCCATAGGCAGTGAGTCGTGCCCCCTCACACGGGGCAATGGGCAGACGCCAAACAAAACATGACTCATCCAGCAAGGCAAGGTGGACTGAGAGTGTTGCCATCCGTGATGAATGTGGCCGATTTTAGCCCCAACATTTCCTAAACCTCGACATGTACCCATGCTGCGTGTAAGTGTCTCAAGCATGTCCCTGCCTGTTGTGGCTGTTGCCTCGTCCATACTGACACGCACATGTCAATAAAGTCAATGCAACTACACTGGTGTCTAACTGTGAGGTGTGTTGTTTGGATTGTCCACTCGTGTGCCACAATGAGCATCGTCCCTACACAGGGAGAAACTGACTGATGCTTGTGCAATGGGGGGTGTCCCTTTGGCAAGCTCCATATCTGTGAGCCAGGCAGTGTTTTTGGATTGGTGCTGGATGTCATGTGCACTTATGTGATCACAGCAATGTGAATATTGTGTCCAACCTCTGACCATGTGGAGCAATGTCATATATCACAACAGAATGTGTCCACACAGCTGTGTGTGAGTAGGTATGCAACGTGAACTTCTGGTGTCACATGTGGTGTAGGACACCACTCCTGGCCTGCTTTTGTTTGGGTCAGTCCTTCACACAGCCCTATTCTGTGCCTACGTTGGGGGTTGTGAGATTGTTGTTGATGTGCAATGGGGACACAGCTAGTACTCACCTTCACAGTCAGCCAATTGGCCATGTGTCTCAGGGATACACATGTGCATAGATGTCAGTTACCAGGGTGTACCTTCATGTGCAAATATTGTTCCTACATCCAGCCACAACTCCATACATGAGTAAACATATTGATGACACATCTGTGTGATTTACAATGTTTTATTCACATTCTGGTGATTGGCGGCGCTGGGGCTGTACATGGCCATCCAAGCCCACATCACATGGAAGCCCAGTGGTGGACCAACCAGAGTCCTTTGGGGATTGCACAGTGATTGGGAAGAGGGAGAGTGCCGTCTGCAGCAGGATAGCTGAGTAATTGGCCTGCGGTGATGAAATGGCAGTCCGTGTTGGGGTCCAGGTGACCGCCGCAGAGTGTTCCGGAGGTCACTAGGAGGGGTTTCCCAGGCCATGATGCATAGGTCATAACCAGGCAGGGACAGGCCATACAGCGATGATGGCTGCTACTGCCTCCTTCCTCACACAGTAGTTCACATCCCCTTCTTACTCCCCTGTTCTGTGTCCGATGTGTGTGGGGGGGGTGATGGCTGCATCACTGTGTGCCACTGACACATCAGACTGCAAAGGTGATGGGGCAGTATCACTGTGTGCCACGGACACATCAGAGGTCAGAGCTGTGTGTGTCGATGTTCCCGCTGCAGTCATCTGTGGCTGAGCATGGTGCAGACGGGGATGTCCGATAGGGACTGTATGTTGTCCCTGATTGGACTCCGACACCCACATATGGCATTGAGTTTGGCTGCCATGAGCTCAAAACCCACCCGCAGCTGTTCAGCCAACACCTCTTGGAAAGACCACACACGTTGTATGTGCTCCATGTATTGTTCGTGAGGGTCCTCGGAGACAGCCGTGGTGGTGTGTGTTTCCTGCTCTGTGGTCTGTGCAGGTGGTGGGGTCACCTCGAGGCAGCTGGCCTGCCCTGCTCCTGGGGGTGGGGTGCAGAGGCTGTCCAGTATCCCTTGGAGGGTATCTTGACATATGTGCAGGTTGTCGTCTACATCATCAATGATGGGGTTTGTGTTCTGCTCTGCAGTAGGTGGTGATTGTCCCTCTGAAATGTTAAGGGGGGGATGCAGGTTAACAGAGTTTCACATGTATGTTGTTGATTTTCAGATGTTTACATTCAGACTGCATGCCAATGTACATTGTGACTGTTTGGGAGGAGCTGGCTATTTGATGGCAGTCAGTGTGTTTTCCGAATACATGACGGATGTGTGGTAGTACCCGTTCATTGTCATCACATTGTGTCAGGCAATGCCAGATGTGAGTGGACAGTTACTACGCACGAGCGGAACCTGTTTTGAGCTCTGTCCTGTGGTGCTGGTGTTGCACATTGTACCACATTGCCGTCGTTGCTGATGTCCTGTGATTGCTATGTGTGTGTGCTGCATTGTGGAGGAGATGCCCCTGCAGCTCTGATTTCATGTGGCCTTCTCCCTTAGAGGCGGAGTGCCTTAGAATTGTGTGCTTTTCGGGGCCTGATTTGCTTTAGACTTGGGTCATATGTGCTCCCGGACAGATTTTGTGGTCTGGTGGATTGTTCGTCTGCTGCGTGTTGCGTAGGGCATGGGTTGTGGTTGCACGTGGACGTGTCAGAGTGTGACCTGCTCCTTTACGGATGTGATCCGCACTGGGCTACCTCCATGTCGATTCATGGGCCATGTCATTTTTTTGGGGCTGCTGCCATGCTATCGACATGCAGTGTTACTTGCATAGTCAGTGTGGGGCACAGAGCCGCTGCTTTGCTGGATTCAGCAAATGTGCACGGGCCGGTTGTTATGTCGGTGATAGGGGGGGTCCTCTATGCACATTGTGGGTGGGGGCCTACTTGAAATTTCTATGTGTACTGCAGTGTGACAAGCCAATCAGGGACACGTTCCACGGTCATTGTGGGTGTGCAGTGTGCTAGACTTGATTGTGCATGTGTGCCATTGTGCCCATCTCCCCCTGTGCCCTCCGTCGCTGGTCGTTACTCACCCTGTTGCTGTTGTGTCAGGTTGTATCGTGCTGTGTCCAGGCCCCCCAATCCTGCCACCGTTTCCTCACTGCTGACAGTGGCCACCATTTGCTCCAGCTCATCCAGCTCCTCCTGTGTCGCCGTTGCTGCCTCCCTGTTGGCGGTGAGCTTATGTTTGGTCTGCCATTTCAGATCACGCCAGTGCCTCTTGACGTCCTCCAGTGACCTCCTCGACACTCCGACTGCATTGACGTTGGTGACGATGACCTGCCATATTTCTATTTGGGTTGCCAGTGCCACAGTGGAGGTGCCGAACAATTGTTGATGGTGTCGGGTCACCTCCGTGACGATGATCCGGTCTTCCTGCGGACTGAACCCCGTCTTCCTCTTCCTCTTGTCCTTGCCATTCCCCAGACGCGGGGTTCCTGGCTGGTCTGCCTTGGGGCTTGTGGTGTTCGGCTTGTCCTCTGCACTCAGTCCGGGTGCATCCATGTTGCTACGCAGTTTGAATTGTTTTGTGGCTTTTTTTTTCTTGCTTTTATAGTGCATTGTTCCGCCAGACGTGTGGGATTTGCAGGCCTGTGGCTGGTCTTCGCTGATCTCTGTACCGTGATTGGCCTCATCTCATGTTTTTTCGCGTTCACGTTTCGCATTCTTGCGGCGTGGCGTTGATTTTGACACTGACATTGTCCGCGTTATCTGATTGCTATCGCATGGTACCGCCTTGTTGTGAATTCCACGTTGACACTGGGTTATTTTCCCGCGATGGGCTGCGATATTGAAAGTTGCATTACGCTACTCTTGCGGTAGTTATCACATGTTCTTGTGAATATGCCCCTTAGAGTCTAGCCCGATGTGAAAACTAGTCGTTGGTGGGGGAGTGGCCTGGGTACGCATAACTGAGACATGGGAATCTCAACTCTCCGGTACTTGTCAGCCTCTTGGCCCCAATCCAGCCACCAGCAAGCTCCTGAGCCCCATCACCAATTGGAGAAGAGGCACTTTAGAAGGGGGGAGGGATTCAGCAATATGCTCAATTGTGAAGTAAAGGCAGCAGAAAAGTGATGGAGCTGCCAAACCAAGCACTGAGGTCTCCACAAAAAGGCAACTGGGACGCAGACGGGAAGCAACAAAAGAGAAGAGGCCTGTGGTAATGTTGAAGCGCAGGGCCATAAACCAACACACTGGTACACCCAGCATAAGAGGAAATCTGTTGCAGAGAGGAGGCGAGTGAGAGTATTTCAAGGTCAGTGAGTGGAGAATGCACCTCCAGGCATGGCCCATGACAAGGAATCCAAAACTACAGGAGCCCACACCAGTGCTCCGACTGTAACCAGAGCAGTGCAGCGGTACCGAGGAATTGGGGAGCTTTGTGCTCGGACCCAAAGCGAGTACACAAACTGAGAAGGTCCACACTTGGTAGAAGTGGGGTTAGCATGGGTACTTTCGCAGACTGCAAAGGTGAGAGAAAGCAGAGGTCAGCCTTTGGGGATTGGGACATCCAGGAAGAACAGGATCAGGAGAAGGCACAAGGTAGTTGGCCCAGATCTGGAAGCAATGGACATCCAGCACCATCTCAGAAATACTGCCCAATGGGGAGACAATCTACCAGGAACCCCAAAGAAGTGCAAGTACTTCCTAAGGGGACACAAAAGTATATCACAGTCCCAAGGGGGTGATTTGGCAAGTCTGGAGGCACATAAAATAACATCCAGGGAGCTACACCTAGTTCTTACATTCACCCCCCTGCTGAATTTTAGACACATCCAGACAGACTGCTCTGGATATGCAGGTTAGGCAACTAATATCCTCCCTTCCCCGGGGCCAACCATAGGTGTGGGTCTAAGCACCCCATGTAGCAAGTATTCTGATATTATAACCATGAAACAGATGGCATCCATGAAGGGAACGCAGGACAACACAGTCAGAGGCACATTCACAAGATCGTTTAATTCCAAAAGTAACCTACAAGACAAGTAACAAATGGAGACCTCTCCCCACTGCGGTTTGAACCGGCCACAGCTGTGGCCTCATTGAAAGATAGTTCAGCAGTGATAAAAGACTTTATAGAGAAGTAATTTCAAGGCTTTAAGGGTGATTTGGTGACACTCTGGACGAGAATCTAGATGGACCACCAAGAAGAGAAAGCAGATGTTCAGAACCTGACAGAGAGATTCTCACACTTGGAAGACTCAGCTGACAATGGACCAGTGAATCACCAATTGCTGAGGCAGGAGTTGAAAATCTTACACAACCACACCATAATCATTCAAAAGAAGGTTGAAGACATCCAGATCAGGAAAGTGCCCCATGGAGCAAAAGTGGTGAATATTCACACTTACATTCAACAGATGTTTCAAATGCTGCTGCAAATGGGTGAAAACGAAAAGATTAAATTAAGCAGAATGCGTATGACCTCAGACATTGGGCAACCGAGAGGATGAGCCCTAGACACTTTGACGACAGTACAATTGAAAATGGTAGTAGTGGACCCAATTGGGAAAATTACCTCACCTCGTGCAGAGACTTGACTATATTAAATTATTAGTGAGAAAATGTACATTACAATCATATATGTAAAAAAGAGGTGCATATGCAGTTCGTGGCCCTTATACATTAGATACCAAATGTGAAACAAGTAGATAGTCCATAGAACTGCAACACCAGCACCCTCAGTAATAGTTGTTACAACCACATCTATCATGGATACTCATCAATTAAGAGCATAGTATCCCTTCCAGTTGAACAATCTTTTTTTGGGGGGGGGGGGGTAAACAAATACTTTTCCCACGGACGCCAGTGACAAGATCCAAAGAGTTTTCACTGTTGGTTTATTCTGTGCAACAACGCTTCCAGCAAGAGATCAGCCAACTCTCGCTAACTCAGCAGGAGTCACTAGCTCCATGGCATAGGCAACGATCTTTGTGATCTTCAAGCTGAAGGAGGAGTATGAGGGAATGCTGGTCCTACAGACCTACCTCTTCATTGAATATTGACTTTAAGGTATATGTGAACCTCCTGGTGATACGTTTCAAAAGGTTCCTTCCACTGCTACTTCACCTAGATTAAATGGGAGAAATTACACATGTTACAGTTGCAGCACCTTGGCTCAGGGGGACACTATGCTGCTTTCCCTGGAACACTGGTACGGCTCTGTGGGGTAGATCAGTTTCAATGGAGCTCGAAGATGATAAGACACCTTTGCCTCAGTTTCACTCCCTCTTGCAGGGGCCCATAACCTGCAGCTACTTGCCCCTGATCGAGTTTATTAAAAAAGGGACCTACAAAGGTTGTGTATCTTGGGTAGCCTGGCGTCTGTAAAGATGGCAGTCCAGTCCAGGATACTCTTGCTCCTCTAGGCCCTTCCAAAAATAGTGTCCCGAGAGACGCTGACTAATATGCAAAGGTTTTGTACTAACCTCTTGGGGAGTGAGGAGAGGGCTCCGTCAAGGCTTCCACTCCACCAGATTAAAAGGACTTTGGAACTCATATTTTTTCACCTATTATGAAGTGTCCCAGTTCCATATATGTGGGATGGGTCGAGAAGAAAAACAACTAGGCAGTGGTGCTGTACTGACCATGTGCTAGCAAGGAGATCATTATGGGAGCTTCCCTAGACTAAAAAAACGGTGAGGCCGCGTTCAGAGTTTACCTCCTTGGTCTTATGGGCTTCACTGACTTCCAGAAGAGCCTGACAAGTTTCCGCCCATGTTTTAATGCTTGATTGGAGACTCAGACTTTCAGCCACGATTAGATGGAGTTATTTCATGGCTGGAGGGTGAATGCAAGTCTGAAGCTTAGAAATATATTTCAAAAGAACAATATTGAGTCCTTTGATCAAATGAAAAAGCTATCCAGTGTAAAGAATACAGGAAGATTCCGATACATGTATTTACACTACTCGGCCTTACGATGCTCATTGAAGGCAGGTCCCTCGAGAGGACAGACACTGTTTGAGAAACAACTACAATTTTCAGATGCTTGGCCAGTGCTGTATTTCCAGACTATACCATATATTGGTGATGGTGTCCTAAGTCGTAACCTCAAAGGAAGAGAAAAGGACTTTGGGAAACAATGGAGTTTGCTATCAGATTTCTTTGCCAAAGCTGCTTGGCATTCTCCTGTTCAACGCCCCAGCAAGTGATACAGGTAGTTACAGCTGGCACAATGGGGACAAATCACTCAGAGTTAACAGAAAACTCTGAGTTGACACTGAGCTACCATAAGGTATTGCTTGGTTGATTTGTACACCATTTCTGAAATACAATGCAGTGTACAAGGGGTACAGGGAATGGAGAGGAAATTGTGTTGGCTCTATAGCCTTTGCTGTTTCAAAAAATGAAATACAAATTACTGAATCCTAAAACTGGCCCTAGATCCGGCACTCTTCATCACTATGTTTTGTGAGGTAGATAGGGTCCTTGTCAGAAGCTGATTTAAATAACTCAATTTACAAGGTTTCCTAAATTAAAGATAACTGGATACAGAGCAATGGACTACGAGTGTTCAAGAGTCTTGAGCCTAGAGTCTCGAAAGATATGATCAATCCTTTGCCTTCTGAAGGAGCCAATAGGAGGAGGTCAATAGTAGGTTACTACCAGATATATTAAGGGGACATTTTGGAAGTTGTTGGATCTGCACTCAAGTAGGCTTTGTGTATAACAAAGAGTTTTACGTTTGAACCAGAACGTCACTGGAAGCTAATGGTATATCTTCAGAGTAGGCGTAATGTGGTGTGGATAAATGTAAGTAATGCAAGAGTATTCTTCCTGCCTGATTCTGTGCTCTTTACTGATGACATGTTTTAGAAGTTGCAATAGTCCATATGCATCAGCAGTAGATCTGGTGTTCACTCCATTCATTGATTGCTTTGGAGGAGTAGTTCAGTTTCATGGAGGAGTAAAAGTTGAAAGTTTGCAATCTTGACAATTGAATTGGTTTTAATTAAATTTATTTTGTGATGGGCACTTTTGTAGGTCCTGCTGTATCAGTCATCAATAGTGTGGCTACACTCGACAGAGAATCCAACCTTCAATACAATATAAATGCCCAGAAATATGGCAGAATAGAAACAATTACGAATACAAAAAGAGCACCTTTGTCTATTTCCTTAAAATGTCAACTCTGCAAAACAATCTACCTTCACCCAAACCCCCAAAACACCAGACTCAGCTTCCAGGAAGGAATGAAAGATGTTGCAGCTTGGATGAACGACAGCTGCCTTAAGCTCAACTCGGAGAAGTCAGAGGTCCTTCTCCTTGGACCCTCCTCCACCGCGTGGACAACACCTGGTGGCCTTCTGCCCTCGGAAACCCACCCACTCCATCAGACAATACACGAAACCTCAGCATCCTCCTAGACTCCTCCCTCACCATGACCCGCCAGATGAACGCGGTCACCTCCACCTGCTTCAACTCTCTCTGCATCGTCCGCAAGACCTTCAAGTGGACCTTCAAGTGGATCCTCCCGAATGCAGAAAGATCGTCACCCACGCACTCATAACCAGCAGACTGGACTACGGTGACACCCTCTATGCCGGAATCAACAAAACCCTGCTACACAAGCTCCAAACCATCCAGAACACCGCAGCCAGACTCGTCCTTGGAACCCCACGACAGAAGCACATGACCCAGCACCTACGAGACCTCCACTAGCTCCCCATCGAGAAGAGAGTAACCTTTAAGCTACTCACCCACGCCTACAAATCCCTCCACAACATTGGATCCAAATACCTCAACAAAAGAGTCTCCTTCCATGTACCCAAAAGGAACCTCCGCTCCGCCGACCTCGCCCTGGCAGAGACCTCATGCATCTGCAGAACCAGAGCAGGCAGAAAAGCCTTCTCCTACGTCACAGCAAAGACCTGGAATGAGCTCCCAGTCAACATCAGATGCTCCCCTACTCTGCACACCTTCAGGAAGAGCCTCAAGACCTGACTCTTCGACTGATCCAGAGCTGCACCCCCCCCAACCACCCCCCAGCGCTTTGAGACCCTCACGGGTGAGAAGCGTGCTTTCAAAAATAAGCCAAAAATGCAGTATACATTCATTTCAATTCACTTGATTTGCGGAGTTTGACTATCATAAAGGCACTCTGCTATAAACTTTAATTAAACTCAGCCTCACTTTAAATGTGTTTTGCATAATCATTTCCCTATATTTGAGAAGGAGTTACAGTGCACAATATTTGTATCAATACATTTAGACACACACACAGAATTGTGAATACAATGGCAGGCCACTTACCTACTTCCAAAAATGCCTAATACCCAGATTACTATGTGACTGGCAAGAAGAGTATGCTATGATGATGGCTGACTATTGTAAACAAGATGCAAGTAAAGACTAACTGCATCGATTAAACAGTGTTTGGCCTGCTTTACCTTGCAAGAATAAATAGAGAATTTACAGAGACCACCTGCATGTCATGAATTCGAAATTGTGTTTAGCAAGAAGGGAACAAATACTTCGCCACCATTTTGGAAATATGACTGTGCCAGAGATCAATGGCCAGGAGCCATAGAGAGAAGCTATTTTTAACCTGGTAAGGAAGTCATAGTAGGCCACCGTGGAATTAAAAAGACCAAAGACGTGGTCTAAAGAATGTTTTGGTGGCCTAATTTAAGAAGTCTATTAGAAATGTGTTTCAAGCATTGTGCAATCTGAGCCCAGAATAAGGTAGCTTGAGGAAGAACAATGAAGTTTCAGTGCTTCCCAAACATTTTGGAACTATGACCCAAATTGTAGAACGACAAACTTTTACGGCCCACCTAGCTATAACAGACACGAGGAGTGTGATTTGTAATTGTATCTAATGTATCGTGTGGTAGTGCACTGTCGTTACAGACAGCACATTTTCCAGTAAAATGTCCACTAAATTTGCACAGATATGCAGTTTTACTGATAAAATTATTGTTTCCTATCCAGAGCATGGCGCTGCTTCAGGGACACCACACTGTTACTCTGTTTTTTAAAACTTTACTGCTGAGCGTGGCGCCCCCTTCAGGGATACCGCTTTTTTGTTGTTGCTTTAATGGTGAGCACGGTGCCCGCTTAACGGACACCGCGCTCTGCAATACAATAGTCTCGCTTTTGGCGCAGTTTGACCTATTGGTATTTTAAATGACAATGCCTTTTAATATTATAAAACCCATTGCCATTTACAGTGCCAATAGCTAAAAATCTCGCAATTGCAAAACCTATTGCATTGTAATTGCTTGTTACTGCATGTGTCTTTGTGTATGCAGATGTGAGGCACATGGGCCAAAAGAAACAACAAAGCATTGCTTGTGATAGTGATAGCATCGCTCAAGAAATTGATTGCATTGCAAACAGAATTTTGACACTGGGGTGTATGTCACTGTAATATTACATCATTTTAATATGCATTTAATGTAGCAAATGTAGTTAAGTCCTGTTTACTTGCAAGGTATTGCTCTTTGGAACGAAGGTCTCCTTGTAAAAAGGATTATACTCAGCAGGAGAATTGTTAAACGCACAGTCTAATACTGGTGGGAGTGACCAGTAAAAAGCCTAACAGGCCTACTCCAGCAGAAAAATAATGTTTGTATCTAGAAACACTGTGACAGATAGATTATATTTAAATGTATTATTGTGTACTGCATGTCAGGAGTCTGAAAACATTGACTGCTAATCTGCTGTAAACCAAGTTAGTGTTTGTAACTTTGGGAGTCCTGCAATTTAATCAAGCAAATAAACAATGTCACTGCAAAGTTAACTTTTATTTTAGTTCTTAAAAGAAAATACCAGTTTCCTGTTTTATTTGGTGATCATTATCCCAGGGCGTCTTTGATTCTCAATTCTACTTTCCTCCCTTGGGTACTGGTCCTGTTTACCTTCCAGGCTTGTGCTCTTGTTCAGATCACAGATCACAGCCCTCCTCGACTGTGGCACAGTACTGGCTCCACCATTACCGCCGTCCATTTACCATTTTTTAGTCCACTTCTCTATCTCTTCTAGGTTTTCTTCTGTAAAGGTGTCTGCCTTCTCTTCCCAGATGACAGTCCCATCCTAATTCTGCCTTGCACCACCAACATCGGTTGTCTCCTTCTCCTGTTGTTTTTGTGCCTCTTTCTCTCTCTGTGTCATTTCAACCTGCCTCTATGGATCCAAGCTTGTTAGTACCTTTTTTTCTAGTCTGTTTTTCTCTCCTCTTTGATCTTCCTCTAGCCTTTCTTTCTTCAAGTAATTGCCCGTTTTCTCTTTCCAGGACTTCTGATGGATTCCAGAAGAACCCAGGTGTCACGGTACATTTCAATTGGGTAAGTGAGCCCTGCTAAGCACTCTCCCCTAACATTCTTCAGATTCTGAAGAATTCGGGTCAACAGGCATCCTTTTTCAATAATCAGGACGATTTTAGGTCTCCCTGACCCAGCGCATGCGCCGGTCTGACGAGACTTATTGAGAGGGCTCCAAAAAGTGCTACCAGGCCAGCCTAGAGCTACATTGCATGTGCGCAGGCGCGCGCACCGCGCTTGACCGCGATTACTTTCACTTTTGCAGCCGCTTTGATGTTTGATTGCGATCGCTTTCACTCTGATAAAAGCCAATAGGTCTCGCTTTTGGGACCTTATAAGTATTTAGTTATGCAACTGTTGCATAGCTAAACACTTATAAGGTCCCAAAGGCGAGACCTATTGGCTATGCCAATGCTTGTTTTCTTTGGGATATAGCTTTTTGTGAATAAACTGCTGCTAAGCCTACCATGCATCTATCTGTAACATTAACGTTTTAGAGTTTCAAGTTTATTTTATTTAGCACAGTTACTTAAAACCACTGCTACAAAATATCTCATTACATATCATCAATTTTTAAAATAATAAAACCAGTTTGCTAAAAAAAAACAGTTAAAAGTCAATTCAAACTAATTGATTTTTGCAATACATTGGTAAATAAGTAACCCTGGGCGTAGTTCGCGAAGTAGCACTACGCTAAGCTACGCAAAGTGCACTTCGCACTACGCGAGCTACGCGTAGCACTTCGCGAACTGCTTAGTACCCTGTTCACACTGTGCAAGATGTTATTTCCAATGATTGCACAGTGCGGACAAGCAACCGGCACTGTGCAATCATTGAAAACGGCATCTTGCACAGTGCGAGCTGTAGTTGTCTGCTGCTCGAGATTTTTACTCGAGCAGCAGCTTTCTCAACGCGGACTGGTAGTTTCTCATCGCGAGCGGTCGCGAGCATACGTGACCACTCGCAATGAGAAACATGACCTCCTCGCGTTGAGAATCTCGCCGGGAGGTTTATTTTCCACGCTCGCGATCACCAACTTGATGTTGCTGATCGCGAACGAGGAAAAAGTCTCGCCGGGATGTCATTTTGCTTGCTCGCGGTCACCAACTTGACGTTGAGGACCGCGAGCAAGCAAAAAATGACCGCTGCACTACGCAACACTACGCTACGCGTGTTTGCACTGTGCTACGTGCAATTCGCGTAGTGCGAAGTAGCGCAAACTTCGCAAACTACGCGAGCGTAGTGTAGTGCTTTGCCCAGGCTTATAAATAAGCAGTTGTTTAGCAGCGTCCGACTTTCCCTTGTCGGCTATACTGATATTCTGTCTAGGCATTTTCTTTTCCACTTGTTTCGAAAATTTTGCAAAGCGGCAGTTAAGCTGCGTGTCCTTGGGTGCAACGCACGCCAGCACAGCCTGCCTCCGTGTGCGGATACCTCTCTGATTAAAAAGTGGTTTTAAAAGCTGTTTGCTTTCCTGTGTTAGTTCTTTACACGTACAGAGAAGGTGCAGCATATCTTCTTGCGATATACCGCATAGGCGACAGGTGGTTTTTCAGCCAATGTGGAAAGTGCTTTATGCATGGCAGTAGGCCTAATCTATAGTTTAAAAATTGAATTTTAGTATATTTGGCAAACCCCAAAGCTAGATACTTGTGTGCAGCCAAGGAGGAATAGGAGCTCAAGATCATCCAGCCGTGCGACCTTCTTGTTAGGGCTGCCTTGTCTTCAATCCAGGATTGATTCTTTACTATTCTCTTTGTTGCTTTTTTGAGGAGTCACTGACTTGTAGAAGTTACCCAAAGTTCGGTGAGACCTAAAGTGGACAGACTAGTTGCTAAGTATTTTGCCGCCGGTGATGCTTCTTTCTGTTGTAACTCTGACCACAAATGCCAATTTAGGGAGCCTGGTTTGGATTTCCTTACTTTGTCCCAGAAGATGACTATCGCACCTTTCCTTGCAAGGGTCTGTTTTTGAACACCGAACTCGAGCCTGATCTGTGCTGGGGAGACTCGTGTTGGTAGACCAAAAATTATTCTATACACTTTTGCGACCACAGCATCTAAGAGCTTCGAGTCCCTTCCCCTCTGTGCCTCGCTCCCGTAGGTTATTGTAGGTAGAAGTTGTGCCCGTATAACTTTACCAATGGGGCAAGTGCAGGGCCGGTCAGTTTGGAGTGGAGGTTTCTCATTGAGGCAGCTAGGGCTATTTCCTTCCTTTTGATTGTGTCCCTTTGGGGTATAAAATGCCCACCTTTGTCGATAATCACCCCCAGGTATTTATACTCTATCGCTGAGTCTATGCAAGTCTTATCCCAAAACCAGAAAGGTGTTTTCTTAAAGTTCTTTTTAATTGTCAGGGTTTTGTTTTTTTCCAAGTTAATATTTAAATTGTTTGCCTCAGAGTACTCAAACATAATATCAAGAAGACGCTGTAGACTGTGTTTTTTGTTTGGCTGATCAAAACTAAGTCGTCAGCGTAAAGTAAGCATGGTAGTGCTAGGTTCCTATCTTTGGAGAGTGTGAATTACTGGCATTTAGTAGCGGGATCAGATCTGCACGAAACAGGTTAAATAACGTTGGGGCCAATACGTAGACTTGCTTGAGTCTTTTCGTTGTTGGGATCTTCCTTGATAGAGTTGACCCGTCACCCAACTTTACTTGAACCCAGGTCTGAGTGTGCAGATTAATTAACAGATTCAGTGCACTGATAGCTCTGTTTTTGCTGCTATTTTCAACTGTGGTGTATGAATAATTGAATCCTATGCCTTCTTGGTGTTCTATCATCAAACTGCACTTTATCCTTGCTGCTATTGTGTTGGGGACTCTTAAATGTTATATTAGATAGCTGCTATTACCGTTTTTAAATAATCACTCTCAACATTGTTTTTACTTCTTTTATACCTATTGCACACTCGCTGATTGGGAAACCCTACAAAGCCATTCTGGGAAAGTTATTTTATATGTAAAGACCCTACCTGCCGTTTTTCTCTCTCGTTTTCAGCCGCGCTCGACCCTGGCGGGACCCGGATGTAGAGCGGGCCCGCACAGCACTCAGGGTTGGCGCGCCAGTCTTTCTTTGCCCTCTAATCTTACAGAGCATTCATTAGGCGCGAGGCGGCGGACGCGCAGAGGGTAAAGAACCTTTAGTGCACTGATAGCTCTGTCGTTGCTGCTATTTTCAACTGTGGTGTATGAATAATTGAATCCTATGCCTTCTTGGTGTTCTATCATCAAACTGCACTTTATCCTTGCTGCTATTGTGTTGGGGACTCTTAAATGTTATATTAGATAGCTGCTATTACCGTTTTTAAATAATCACTCTCAACATCGTTTTTACCTATTTTATACCTATTGCACACTCGCTGATTGGGAAACCCTACAAAGCCATTCTGGGAAAGTTATTTTATATGTAAAGACCCTACCTGCCGTTTTTCTCTCTCGTTTTCAGCCGCGCTCAACCCTGGCGGGACCCGGATGTAGAGCGGGCCCGCACAGCACTCAAGGTTGGCGTTCTAGTCTTTCTTTGCCCTCTAATCTTACGGAGCATTCATTAGGCGCGAGGCGGCGGACGCGCAGCGGACGCGCGCAGCAGGCACGCCGGCGGCGCGCCGAAGACAAGCCCATCTGTGCCCGTCAATGTCCGTAACGCGTCCAGCGCCATGACCCCTGGTCGATTTAGCCACACTAAATACAGCAGGGTGGAGCTGTTGGCCTGCGATCGAGGCCTGTGTAAACTACACAACTTAACTCCTTTAGGTAAGATTGAGTGTGCGAGCTGCCTGTTTCGCTTGGGAGGCTTGATCGAGGCCAAGATAAGAGGGAGGGAAGGTAGTATGTCGGAAACCCCTAGAGACATTCAGAGTGTTCCCCCCCTCCAGCTTAATGTGGCTGGTTGCTGCCCTGATGCTCAGGAACAATACATCCAATGCATGCTGCTTAATGTTCGCTCATTGAGCAAACATAAGTATCAAATTGAGAATATAATTCGAAGCACTAACATCGATATAATGTTCCTGACTGAGACATGGGCAGACAATGCCTCATGTCCAGACTGGAACATAGCCCTACCTCAAGGTTATGCGGTGATTTCACATAACAGGGAAGGGGGAAAATGGGGGGGCATTGCCATCGTTCATCGGGAGTATATTAACCTGCGGATACGTGCCATTCAAGATCTCTCGGCGGAAGCCGTGCATTTTACCATCAGCAGAAATAATGTAACAAATCTTCAGGGTTTACTACTTTATCGCCCTCCCGGCCCAAAAGCAGTATTTGCCCAATCACTGATGACCTACCTAGAATCACAAACTGATTATGGTCCATTTTTGTTACTTGGTGACTTTAATTTTCACTTGGAGCTGGGAGACAACTCCGACACAGAAAGACTTCTTGACAATCTTGTTACTTTTGGACTGGTCCAGTTGGTTGCTGAACCCACCCACCAGGCGGGTCACACCCTGGACGGTATCTTTTCGAATGATTCTAATATAAATGTGGTAAAAGTCACTCCTTTGTCCTGGACAGACCATTATGCAGTACTGTTTAGGATCAGGCTTCTACTCCCACCGTTACAGAAACAAATAAAATCCACGAAAGTCTTGTCTTGACGGTGGAATAAAGTTAACACAGAGGATATATTACTGGCCCTTAGCTCAGGGCCTGGGTCATTGCCTCAAGACTGTAATACGGCTGCCCACAATATCAACGACTGGCTACAGTCAGTAGCTGATCAGGTAGCACCCGTAAGATGGTCTACCATCAGAAGGCACAAGCCAACTTCTCCGTGGTATAACTCCCAGCTTAAAGCTATTAAGGTTAAATGTCGAACTGCCGAACGAAAATGGCGGCAGGAGTATGACACATCTGCAAAAACGATTTACAATACTGCCATTAAAGATTATAAGATGGCCATCATCGAGGCAAAAAAGATGTTTTTTGCAAATAAAATTGATGAAGCAGGAAACTCTGCCAGAGAGCTCTTTAAAACAGTTAACCTGCTCTCTAAAGCTCAGCAGGGTTGTGCTTTTCATCCGGATCAAAAGATGTGTGACAGGATGGCAACGTTCTTTCAAAAGAAGGTTCAAGATATTTATGATGACCTCTCGCAGGTCTGCCTGCTCCCTGACAAAGTGCAATACCCATCAATGACAATGAGACCACTCCCTGGGGAACTTACTAGCTTCCCCAGATGGGTCTAGAGGAAGTTGGTCACACACTTCTTTCCTTAAAATCAGGATCACCTAATGACCCCTGTCCTGCCACCGTGCTCCATCACGTAGAATTGGGGAGGTGCTAACCCCACTGTTAAATCAGATTGTGGAACTTGGCACATTTCCACCTTGCTGGAAGATGGCAACTGTTAGGCCCATATTAAAGAAGCCTATGCTTGATCCCACAGAGCCAAAGAACTACCGGCCGATCGCCGGGCTACCCATTATTGCTAAAATTATGGAAAAATCTATGAACAGAACCCTGACCGACTACCTCGAAACAAACGAAATATTGGATGTAGCCCAACATGGTTTCAGACCAAGTCATTCGACTGAGTCTGCCCCGATCGTAGTCACAGAAGAGATCCGTAGAACTATAGATCAGGGGGGAAATGCAGTCTTGGTTCTGCTTGATTTGTCGGCAGCCTTCGACACTGTGAACCACACAGTGTTGGTTCAGCGGCTCCAAGATGGGGGCATTAGAGGTACAGCCTTGTCCCTCCTGTCTTCTTTCCTGGACGGAAGAGTCCAGAGCCTAAGCTGGGAGGGTTTACAATCAGAGAGCTTCTCCTTGCCTTGTGGGGTCCCTCAGGGCTCTGCCTTGTCACCTACTCTCTTTAATATTTATATGTTGCCACTGGCTACTCTGATCAGGAGGCATGGCTTTGAATTTACATCCTACGCCGACGATTCTCAGCTTACAATCCCTATGACTAAACATCCCGAGAACACAGCAGTTAGGTTTCATGCCTGCCTGGAGGAGATTATAGCCTGGATGAATCGTATCTTTCTCAAAATAAACACCGATAAAACAGAGGTTATCGAATTTGGCCATGGCCAACCTCGATGGGATGCCTCATGGTGGCCTACGATAACTGGGCAATGACCCTCTCCCGCATCTAAGATCAGAAATTTGGGGGTCATCTTTGACTGCAAGCTAACCTTCTCAGCTCAAGTGAATAGTCTTACCTCCTCTTGTTTTTTCCTTATCAAAACCCTGAAGAAGATCTTTCCTTTTATTTGGAAGGAACAACAGAAGTTAGTGGTAGTGGCCCTTCTGCTCTCAAAGTTGGACTACTTTAATGGCCTATTCTTGGGAATTGATAAGACCCAAATGAATAGGCTCCAATCATTACAGAATGCTGCTGCGCGACTGCTTTTGGACATACCCAGAGGTAAACCCACCTCTGTGGCTATTCGAACCTTGCACTGGCTTCCAATGCAGCATCGTGTTGAATTTAAGGCCTTATGTCTTGTCCATAAAGCTTTTTATGGAGGTGGTGCAAGGGCCATGCGTATATTGTTTAGACCTTACATCCCAGCCCGACCATTACGATCGGGTACCGTGAATCTTCTCTGCCTGGATAGGATTAGGAAAGCGAGATGGGGTGGCAGAGCGTTCTCACACCGTGCGGCTCTATTATGGAATTCATTCCCTGTAGCCATGCGTCTGCAATCTAATAGATTGGCGTTTAGGAGAGCCTTGAAACTCTGCTGTTTACCAGAACATAGTTGTATGTGACAGGCTACTGGTTTTACTAGGTTCTTATCTCCCTTAGCGCCAAGATGCCACGGCATACGAGCGCTCTACAAGCATACATCCTATCCTATCCTATCCTATCCTAGTAAAGCCTGTAGTATGCCCCAGCCTGCCAGTTTCGACCAGAGTGTATGACGGTTTACATGATCGAAAGGCGCCCGGTAATTGATAAAGCAGAAGTATAACGGCATTTTTGTAATCTCTGCCTTATCGATTAGCAGAGCCATAGTTGTTATGTTTACTACGGCCCCAACAGATTTGGAGAAGCCAGTTTGATTTAGGGGGATGATCAAGTTGTCTTCCGCCCAAAGTTGCAGTTCGTCCAACAAAGTGCCCGCAAAGTATTTTGCCTCATTGTCCAAGAGGGCAACTAAACGATAGCTCTTAGGCTGAGTCTTGTCACCTGATTTAAAGATTGGCGAAATTATCGAAGTCCGCCAGGATGGTGGGAGTAGGCCTGTCAGTCTTATTTCCATAAACAGAGGGCTGAGTGCTTTCGCCCAATAATCTGTGTCATGTTTGTAAACACAGGTGGAATTCCATTGGGTCCCGGTGCCCCTTCTTGCCTTCCCTTCTTGATGTAACGTTTGATTGTTTAAATGTAATCATTTGAGGGTGTGATTCCCGGTGATTCTCCTTCATACCATTCCTCTGATATTGCATTTCCCTCATTGGATTGGTGTTTCAAAGTGGTAGGCCTCTGTGTTGTGTCCATGCTAGTTTCTGTGTGCGATAAGATTTTTCCTTGATGAAAATGATTTCCAAGGTAGGTAGCCCAGTCTTCCTCGGATATATTTGAAGACAGACCCTCATGCATTGGATGGGTGAATCTTTTTATTGTCTCCCAGAATCTCGCACTATCATTCCACTTGGAATCCGCATGTAGTTTCACCCATAGGGTATAAACATTTTAGAGAAATCCAGGGATAGCAGTACTGGCTGTGAAGAGATAAACTCTATTAAACACTCAAAAGCATGAAGAGCTTCTTGGCTATAATTTTTAAAGTTCTTGTTGTTATTTTCTTTTTTGCATAAGTCTGTTATGCGAGCTGCCTTACATGAAAAGTTTGGAATGAACCTACAGTAGTTCCCTATGAGAGTGAGGAAAGCCTTTGGATATTTTCTATTTCAATGGAAACAGCTTCCCTTTATAGCAGCTACTTTTTCTTCTTGCAGTTTTGTGGAGCCCTTGAACCAATAGATACTCTAGATACATGACCTGCTGTGCTGCTAACATGCTTTTTCATGTTGCATTTTCCGGCTCAATTAAGGGTGGGAAAGACAGCTTCAAGGATGAGGAGCCCATGAGGAATGAAAGATAACAATATTATCAATGTATGTAGTGATTTAACTTTGATATTTTTTCTATAGGAAGTTCATTAGTCTTTGGAAATTTACTGGTGCTCCGTGCAGGGCTATTGGTAAGACTGTAAACTGAAATGTATCATCAGGCGTGGAGAATGCAGTTTTCTTTTCATCTCTGGAGTTCTAAGGAATTTGTCAGAATCATTGTCTAAGGTCTAAAGTAGTAATGTACTAGGATTCTCTTAGATGTTCTGTTATTTCATTCACTCGAGGAAGAGGGTGCATACGGAATTTAGAGGTCTTTTTAACTTGTCTGAAGTCATTATAAAAATGTATTCCTCCACGTGGCCTTGGGAAGAGGACTATTGGAGAATTCTAATTACTAATAGAAGCCTAAATTATCAATAGCTCCAAGATTTCCTGCATTTCCTCTCAGATCGCTACCTTTCAAGCATCTGATAATTTTTCCTGTGCCAGTCACTACTGAGTATTGTACGAGATGAGTTTGTCCTGGGTTGATAGAAAAAAGTTGAGGAAACCACCTCAATAATTCTTTTATTACTTTCCTTACACTAACTCCTAATTGTTCATCTATATTAATAACTTCTTCCTCTTGCTTGGTGTTGTCAGATATTCTTACATCTAAAGGAGGACCCTCATCCCAATTTTTAAATATATTAATATGGTAAAATTGGGTTTCTTTCTTTTTCTTTGGTAGCTTCAGCTGATAGGTCACCTGTTCCATTTTTTTAAGTATTTCATACGCACATTATCATGAGCTTTACATCTATTTGTCAGCAGAGGGTAGAAGAAGTAGCACCAATTCTCCTTGCTAAAATGTTCTCAATTTTCATCGTAGTCCTGTTTCTGTTTTTCTTGGGAGTTCTCTGCATTTTCCTTTACCAATTCTTGCAATTTAGCAATGTGACTTCTCAAAGGGTCCTGTTTGGAAACGTCCTTAAACTCACACCATTCAGGAATTTCAACATGTAAGAAAAATACAATTTCCAGTAAAGAGTACTACCTCTTAATAGTTTTGATCCCTTCATGTTTGTATACATTCGTTTGATTTATTTTGCTTTATTTGCCCCTCCCTGCCTAGTGTTTAGTTATTATTAGGATTTGACAGTTAGGGAATTTTAACATGTATTTTAGATCTACTGTGCAAGACAATAAGCTTTGCCAAAGCCACGAGAGTTGGTAAAGTCCTTTGATAATTTAAAACAGTTTTCTGTGTCCATAAAATATCATTTTTATGTACACTGTCCTTGGGGGAGTCACACATTATGAGAGCGATAAGAGGAAATGCAAAGCAATCTCTAAATCTTAGAAAATTACCTTGAAATTTCTTCAATCATGCACACAACATGTAATCGATTATTTCAATGCAGAAAAGTGAGGGTTCAGATACTCCTAAGTCTAGTGTTATAGTTGTTGTAGTAAGACACACAAGTGTAGAAAGCACATTGTGTAACAAGTGTTGGCAAACTCAATAGGTTTGTTGTCTGCTGCCAGTCTTTTGGTGTTGTTAATACTTGTTTGGTTTTCTTGGGTTTTGTAAAACTTTAATGTTGGGTGAGGGACTGTGGTGCTCTCATTGATATGATAAAAAGTAGTGTGTAAAAGCGAAAATATATCATTTTGGTCCCAAAAGTACACAGTGCTATAGTAGTCCTTGTCATCAAAAGGAATTACTTGTGTGCCAATGTTCTCCTTCAGAAGGAGCAGAATGCTGTCACAGTGAAGTTAGCCATCGGCAGACCCATTGCTCTCTCCTGTGCCCAGTAGTGGTCAGAAGAAAAATATGAATGACACAACAACAGACCAATGGATGAAGAGGGCTGCTTGAAAGCCCTAATAGGTATATTTTATATACAACATTTTAGGATAATCAAAAGAGTTTAGCTAACACCAGACCTAAAAATAATCCACTTGTCAATAGAGGGATTCACTTTCACTGAAAGGAATAACACCTTTGTGTCTCGCCTCCTAAATCAAGCATTCATAATTGCTCCTCCCTGTAATCCTGCTATTAATGATACTGTCCGGGTGAACGTGACTCAGTTTTTATAGATGAATGCCCAGCAGCAAGGCTGACAGGCAGGATGTCAATAGGCTGTCAATAGGATGTCAGATGGGCACTGGAAGGTTGGTTATGTACCTGTGGAGGACGGGGAGAGAGAAAGAGAAAGAGATTTGCACATGTTAGTAAATGTCTATCTGTTTGCATGGTATTCCGAAGAGTGCAACTCTGGTATTTAGTGTGTCAGTATTTTGTTAGCTGACTGCATTTAATGCATTTTATGTCACAGATAGACAGCGCATGTGCTGTCTTGAAGAGACATGTTGTAGATACTTTGTGAGCTTCAGACTGCTCATAGGCTTCCCATTTGCTGTCTCCATCATTGCTCTCATATTCTTTCTCCCCATTTGACCATAGCATGCATTTGTCATGCCTCTTCCTATGTTTATTCCTGCCCAAGAGCATGGACCAATTAGATTATGCCCCAACTGCTTCCAGTTTAAGATCTGTTTCGGGAACTACTTTGTTGTTTGCTAACCGCACTTAACACGAACACTTGTGTTTTCACCCACTGCTCCAAGCTCCTCTAAAGGCCTGTAAATCTTGGTCTTATCTCCTCAAATTTTCTGTGCATTCAAAGACTGATGTCAAATGCCAGATGCTGTTTTCCGAGGGTGTCTGTTTAGCTATTTTACACATGATTGGTGTACGTCAACACTCAGGTGTGGCATCGGTATGATATGCTTGTAATTTTGCGTGCCTCGCGGGCCTGTGACTGATTTTCACAACACGTGGCTAAATCACACTTCTATCACTTCAATTTAAAGATTTTATTTGGGTGCAGGCTTACAAACCAAATCAAGCAAAGCACATGTTGTAAAAGTAATTCACAAGCATTCATAATTAAATGTAATGTTGCACAGGATAATCAAAGTTAAATACTTTAACATACTGCATTTATTTTTTATTTTGATTTGAAGATGCAACATTACTTTTAACTCTGAGTGCATCTAATTTAATTACAAAACATATGCTTAAATGAAGGCTTTTAATCACATGATTTTCTTTGTAAATACGTACTTAAATAAACTCTTTCCATTGCAGTGATAGAAGCGTGATTTAAGTGTGTGTTTTGGGCACAATCACAATTAAAAATGTTTCACCAGCAAATCAGTGTACAAATAAACTCAATGATTTGCCATTGAAACATTACTTTTAATTATAATTTACTTCCAAAATACTCACTTAAAAAATGGTTTTATATCGGTTTCATGTTTCAGGTTTCGGACATGCACTCACATAAAACCTTTATGAAATTCACAGAAGTGCAAATTTATATTTACATCTTCCCTTGACATATTATTTTATCATTTCTGTACACTTGATTTTCGATTGTCACATCCATCAAATTAAAGGCGGACCATAACATGGAAACAACAGTCTTTATCTTTGTATGTATGTTGATATCTTTATCAACATACATTTCCTTTATATACCATTTAATAATCTCTTTCTCGTGATGGAACAAGAAATATATAGTGGAAACAAACATACTCAGTAGGAACATATACATTGTTCCATGCATGCAGGGAGACCAGTATAACAAAAAACAATTGCTTATATCATGCCAGCTAATGTAAATTACATTGTTATTACATCATGCCATTTGTAAGCAGAGAACTGCTGTGGAGATTTCTCTTTTCTATGTTAATGTGTGTCTGCTGCGCTGCTTCCAGTCCACTGGCACCTGGAGGGGCGAGGGCACATGACATGCTCCGCTGCTGACGCTGCAGAGAGGGCAGGCCTCACCTGGCACAGAGTGCACATGGCTTGGCTAATGTGCCATTAGCATTGATACGCATCGTCAACACCTATAGACATTAACATTGATAACGCCTAAAGTTCTTGGATTGCTGAGACCTATTGGCTTTGCCAGTGCTTGTTATACATGTCGTAGATTTTTCATCTTGCATTGTTTTCAGTTTGTGCATGGTACAAATGAGGCTAACATGAAAAAGAAAATATTAGACATAACAGCTCACCTAGGGAGGGATCTGCAGGAAGCGCAGAACATACTAGAGGAGTTTGCAACCTGTTGGGACTAAAAGTCAATTTCCATTAGCGCCGACAGAGGCGGACAGGCAAAACTGTTACTGTGAGTACAAAGACAGACAGCACAAGACACTATCGAAACCACGGTGATCAATAAGTGCTGGTCCACATACCTTCACCGCGCGAAACATAGAATCCGCTACTCACCCAAACTGCCGGCGGCTCTGCTCCGTGGCCTTCCGCATAGAGAGAGTTGGGCGGGTCTGGAGGACTGGGAGGATGCTGGACTGCAGAGAGTGGGAGACCTGTTCCGTGACTCAGGCAGAATATGACCTGCCCCACGGTCACTTTCTACTACACAGGGCAATCACCTTGAGTATGAAAAAGCACTGGGGGACAGGAGTTGTGGAGCCCCAGGCGCTGGATGGATGCTGATATGTCGCCACGTCAGTGGAAAGGATAAAAATAGTCTTTTGTCTACACAGAGCAATGAGCCAAGACAATCAGAAGCCAATGGAGCAAATTCGATCACAGTGGGAGGAGGAACTGGGGATCCCGATCCCAGGGGAGGCCAGAGAGAGTATAGTAGAGAGAACACCAAAATCAACTAGAAACGTTAATTAATTAACTATTATGTCCTACAAACAGCCTACCTCCCTCCTGCACGCATCAGGAAGCACTTTCATGTTGAGGAGGCAGGCTGCCCTAAGTGTGGGAATAAAGAGGCACACATGCTGCAAATGTTCTGGGATTGTCCCAAGATGGTTCCATTCTGGGAAGAGGTCCTTCACGTCATAAGAACAATTGTAAATAAAGAAATTCCACTCACCCCGCGGCACTGCATATTGGGCTGGTTTCCACATATGGCTAAGACCAAAACGACTGCGAAATTCCAGGATCTGGCAGTAGTATTAGCCAAGCGGAGATCAGTAGGAATTGGAAATCGGCAGGAGGACCAAGAGTAGGAACATGGAAACGAGAGCTTGAAAAACAGGCAAGTGCGGAAGGGAGGATACTGTTGGCAGAGGCAGGACGGGGCATAGGCACCTTTGACAGAGCCAGAGCATGGGGACAACTAGTTGACAAACTGACGGCACCTGAGCAGGAACATGACCAACCGTCTCCCGGCAGCTCCCCACCACGAAACCAGGCAGTAGAGGACGAGCAGGCCAGATAGAGAGTGACCAAGATTCCCCCCTTTGACATAAGACACATGACACATACGATCACAAAACCCTACGGTAGGAAGATACTAGTAGTCAAATACTTATGGAAAGAGAACACTAAACGGAAGTGGAAGCAACTCAAGAGGGAGGGATGGGGAACTTAGTTGGAAGTTGGGTATAGAATGCCGTAAATGCATTAAAGATGTATACAATATTTATAGAGAATGGTCTATATGTATTGTGAATGTTTCTTTTTCTAAATGCTAATAAAATCTGGTTTAAAAAAAAAATTGACATAACAGCTCACATACATTACACAACACAAATATATCATGGAATAGGCCAACATGATGCTCCCAACTGTACTTGACCCTAAAACACTTCTCATAAATATTCAACAGAACATATGACGAAACATTCATCATTCAGCCAACAGAGCATACATGTGAAATAACCAGCAGTCACGCTGTCTCCAACAGTACATATAAACAAGATACACCATCACACAGATATCGTATAGAACACAGTGAACAAACCATTTCACAGGGAAGAGGTGTGGCGCAGAGGCCAGGGCGACTGACGCTGGAATCTGGGGCTCACAGTTCGATCCTCAGCACCGGCGGCAGGGCAGCACAGCACCCTGTGACTCTGGGCAATAGCTTGCTTAATCTTCCTGATGGCCCCCAGCGCCGGGATTCCTTTGGGTAGCTGTTCGTGCTTTATAAATGCTGGATTTACATTTACATAATCCAATACAGCTCAGCTATGCCATATAGCCAGCTATTGCAATTCGCACAACTGCACTTAGTACCTGGACACAGAGCATACAACACCTCAACAGTACATTACACAACACACTCCACATACATCAAGCACAGCTCAGATATGCAGAATGGTAGGATATCACTGTGCATACAGGCGCATTTGCCAACATGAAACAACATATAGAAAAATCCAACAGAACACATCAGCGTGAGTAATTCTCACACATCTAACACAGCTCAAATATGGTTTTTGGTTGCTTATGACAATGCTCCTGTCAACACTTATCACTACCACATACTAAATGTAAATATCCATCAGAATCCCTTTGACAAAATAGCACACATTAACTCAACATTGGTAACACATACATAATCGGTGCTACATGTTGTTTGCAAACCGCAATAGCAACCAAAATGTCTCATGCATAAACACCTTAGCTAGATTACCTCTAACCGCAGGGAGGAGGGCATGCCACTCATAGAACAGATGAGTAAGCATCTGGTACAAGCTCACAGATAAACATTCCAGTGCCTAAATCATACGACCCAATATATACCTTCACAGGGTGACTCAGATTTCATTCTACGATGGAAATCCTGGAATCACGTGTAGAGGCACCCCAAGGCAGTCACAAATGCCACGAGCCATACTATTGACAGACCAAGTGTTATGCAACTTCCATTAACATAACATGGCACGAACCAATGGATTGCAAGTCACAAAGAGATTAGCAGGAGGGCACACAAATCCTGAGTTTGGTCATAATTGTCTCCAGTGAACTCTAATGTTCAAAATGGATGCAACTTCACAATCGTATTCTTCACATAAACAGAAGATAGCTTAAGGCAACAACCTCAAGTTCAACCCCCATGCTTTTCTTTAGATTCATACTCTAGACTCTATAAGAAAGATTTTTGTCTAGTACTGCACTATCACTCCTGCTCCTGTTATATTTTCCTATTCTAGCTTTTCACAAGTTGGAGGTCAAGGTCAACAGAGGATTTCTCTCTCTAGGCCTACCAGGAACTAAGGGCCTGATTCACAAAGGTAAACTTACACTTTGTGTAAGTTTGATAATTTTTGCAATTCACAAAAATGTTTTACCGAGCAGTATCTTTACGACTGCCTATCTTTTTATGTGCTGAGTATCCACTATGAGTGTGGAGACTCTGCAGTTGTAAAGGTACTACTTGTAAAATGTCTTTATGAATTGCACACATTCGTATATATACACAAAAGTGTAAGTTTACATTTGTGAACCAGGCCCTTAGTCTTCAGCTCACTTACTTGAACCTATAGGTTTCCCACACTTGAACCTTCTCTGTGATCTGAGAGAAAGACCCTCAGAATCTCCTAGTTTTGTAACATGGAGCGCTCCGCAACCTACCGCCAATATACTGGAAATTAGACATAAAACCTTAAAAGTAGCAACTTTGTCACAATACATTTGTAGTTCAGATGTAGCTTGACCGTTCATCTCTGGGTTTCTGTTCTTGAGCATTGTGGTGTTGTCTGGTAACCTTTAAAAGTATACAACAAAATGATGGGTGGAATGCTTGAATTAATCACAGTCACTGGTAACCACTGGGTTGCATCCCAATCCTTCATTATTTTGCACACCATGCCGCCTGACTTTGGACCTGGATGTATGCAAATCAGTCTTGACCCTGAATCGGATCAGTCCAGCCTGAACTACCAAGCCAGGTCCTCTCTAAATCAGAACACAAGCAATCCTGGACCAGTTTTGACCTAATTATGAGCTCCTCAGCTGGGTACAGCTTAGTTCGAGCGGCATAGTGTGCACAGGACCCACATCTGGGCATACACGTCCCACTTAGGGTGACAGACTGAAGAATACAAAAAAATGATGGATTGAGTGCTTTAATTAATCTCAGCCAATGGTAATTACTCGGGCCACATCCCAGTCCATCGTTATTTTGCACACCATGGCACCTCAGTTTGTACCAGTCTTGACTCTGCTCCAATCGGAACAGTCCAGCCCGCACTGCCAAACCATGTTCTCCTTCAACCGGAACACAAGCAACCCAGCACCGGTTTCATCCTATATATGGGCTCATCAGCTGGGTACAACTTGGTTCCAGTGACACAGTGTGCTCGGGATGCATATCTGGACATACCCGTCCCACTTAAGGCGACACACTAAAGTATACAAAATAATGATGGATGGAATGTGTGAATGAATCTCAGCCACTAGTAATTACTCAGGGCCAAATCCCAATCCATCGTTATTTTGAACACATGCAACGATGGATTGGGATGCGGCCCTAGTAATAACCAGTGGCTGAGATTAATTCAAGCAGTCCATCCATCAATTTATGTATACTTCACTTTGGTGACCTTAAGCATGTGTCTGGTGTTTTTCTGTTTGCCCCAGTGGAGAAATCTGTGGTTTAGCGGTTAGTGCACCTGAAGTTACTTCCTTAATGCTTGTTGATAACTGGTACTGAAAAAGTACTTTGACATCAAGTTATGTTTTCATGTTGGTGGAGAAACTGGCTGAAACCAACAAATGCTGTCTATTAAAGGGAATAACCTTAGGTTTCATTTCAAATGTATTCTTGATCATAATGTCTGGGGATCTGTCATAAAAAGTGTTGTGTACAAGACACAGTAGTGTAAAGTCCTCATGGTAAGAAACCCGAAGCCACTATAGTGAGCCAAGATCAAGAATGATATGTTCTTAGCAACTCGCTTTCATCAGCATGATCACTGCACGGTTCCATATGTGCTGCAGTTGCCACAAGAGAAATGCTGGTAGAGAAAAGTGCATGTCGCTGATATATGAAATGGAGAATAAAACACCACCCCTACAGCAATGTTCCTTTTTGTCGTGTACTAGGCCTAGAAAGGCAGAAATCTACAGGCCAACCTCAGATGAAAGAAGTCAGCTTTAAGTACAGTTGAGATCTATGGTACAAGGTATGTGCTGTGGTCAAAGACCACACCAAACATTGCAGTATTTCCTAGAGCCATCAGTGACACAGTGGAACTTGACACGGTTGTCCTGGTGGACACATACCGCATAGGATCTCTGCTTGCTTGCTTGTGATGAGTTTTAGTTTGTTGGTGCTATTGGCAAAACGGTTGTTTGGTCAGAATTAAATAATTTGAAAGTCTCATAAACAGAGCCATCAAAATTCCTTTCCAGGAGGTTTCTGCGAGAAAATGATAGAATGGCTCCGCGTACTATCAGAGCAGTCAATGTCTAATGTCCCTGGAGTTTAGTATGAGCCGCAAAATGTGCTCTGATCTTAATAATGTGAAATTAGCTTGCCAGATCTCATCAGTCATTGACAGTCAGTCAGTGGACAGCAAGAGTGCAACGGGCCCTAAAGCAAATGTAAATGTAGTGCATTTATATAGTGCTCCGCACCCCCCCGAAAGGGTCTCTCAGGCGCTGTGCACATACCGCTGTGGAACCCTTCCTGGCCTTTCACTGTGAAGTGCCCACTCCTGGGCACCCCCAAGGTGAGGCCAGGCATCCTAGCGCATTTGGGGCCGTTGTGGAGATTAAGCAAGCTATTGCCCAGAGTTGCAGAGTGGGGCCCATGATTAGAATAGGCACCGAGGCGAGAATTATCGGGTCCGGGGAAATTGAGCCCAAGACCCGCCAAGGCGGGAATTGAACGCTGGTCTGGGCAAGACCTCTGCATCAGGGTCTGCCGCTCTAACCATTGAGCCACACTTCTCCAAAGGAAGCAATGAATATGTTCCTTTATTGCCCATGGGTGAGTAGGAAAAGCCTACAACATTTGGGGTGGACTAACGTCTGACACTCCTATGTTTCAGTGCCACTGCCTCTGTCCTACTATTTATAGCTATGCCCCTACATCCCGCCCGCGACATGTTGGCCAGAACCTATAATAAAAAATGCATACTTACTAATCCTACCAATTAGGAGACAGGCTACTACACTCCACTTGCAGATTTCTCACCATCTAATTACCTTTGAGGAAACAACGATTCAAATTTTTCAAAGGTGAAACCAAGTTTCCCTTGCAGGAAGAGAGTCTTCAACAAATCTCTGAAATAAGTGTAGCATTCTGAAATGCTTGCTTCATGTGCTACTGGAAATTGATGACGGGCAGCACCACGCTATACAACTACGTTTAGCAAGGGAGAGATGTAGTAGGTTAAGACTGCCCGCTGTACTAGAGGCCACGCAATGACGTCACGACGTACTTTCCATGATATTATCAAGTTCGGACGCCAACTGTTCATTTCCTCTGATCCGTTTCAAATAGCATGTATTGTGATTTCCTGCGAGGTCAATATTAGGCCAACGGTCATGTGATGTAATTTCTCCTGATTCCATCACTATGCTAGTGTTTTATAAGTATGAAAAACAATACCTCTCTTTGTTAATAAGGCATTGGCAAGTATGTTTTAGAGATACATTTATAATTTGCTAAAGATGGCTCTGCGAGAATGGGAATTCACACAGATCGTGCTCCACGAGCCCTTAACCTTCTGAGGAGCTATCACTCATATTGACTTCACTCTCCTCTCAGGCTGTCTGTCACTCGCAAAGGTAAACAAATAAACAGAAACACACTGCGTTTCTTGACGAACTGGCCCTGTGTCAGCATGTGACGCACCATCGGTCTCACACTGCGGCTTCCACGGTGTGCTGTATTTTTGTAACCCAGAGAGCTGCCTCTCCGACCCTGTCTCGGGGTGGCTGCTGATTGCTTTCTTACACAAATGACGAGACCTCTTTCAACATCATCCCCAAAGTGGCCCTATCCTCGATGAGACGTGTCGAAGCCTTCTCCCGTTCCTCCACTATATCTGCCTGCAGGATCTTGGTGTCTTTCCAAGGTGCAAACACTCTACGACCCACGCTCCCCCCAGTCATCACAGGCTCTGTCCATGCTGGACTGCTCGCTCCCTGGTAGATTCAGCTGTGCTGCTAAAAAAAGCATTTGCAATGCAATAGATCTCGCATTTACGAGAATTAAAGCTATTGTCATTTACAATGGCAATATCTCAAACTCTTGTAAATGCGAGGCCTATTTCACTTCCAAGAAGCAGCAGCCATTGTCCGGGGCTGCTTGAAAGTGAAAGCGCGCAAGGCGTGATGAATGTAAGGAAAGAACGTCGTGTCTGTAGTAGGAGAAACTCATTAAAAAAAATAAAGCTTACAGATTAAATAAGACATACCGTGTCGCACCAGAAGTAAAAGTGCCAGTCGCCATGGGAGGTTACAAATGCAGACAAGGCGGTACCAAGGCGGGACTAACAAGCCTAATGACGACTCAGAAGCCAGCGTTTGCAAACGACAATGACACAAGCCAGTTAAAAATATGGGCGGAGAGTGGGTGGGGTTTGGCCATATTCCAATACTGCATGCCTCGCAGCAGCGCATGCGCTGCCCAGGCTCTGCCTACAAAGAGTGGGTTGAATTGAGGTAGGACAGTTTATCAGAATGTAGCGGTTGGATAACTAGTGCTTATCTGGCCTGCCAACTTACCAACGATCAACATTAAGAGGCCATTACAGCCCTGTTTCTGAGGTTTGTTGTCAGCAAAAAAATTATACTAACTTTGAGATATTTCGAGTCAATGGACCTGCTGAAGGGATCAAAAAGGAACACACAAATTTTTCTGCGCCAGCACAGAATTAGGGATCATCAGATTTCTAATAGTGTTGCATTGCTCTTGCGTCACACAACGTAAAACAAGGGCAATGCAACAATAAAGGCAGATTTACTAAGCCATGCAAGGCCACCGTACACTGCCCCTGCGGTGCTACGTATATCTGGAGTAATGCAAGTCAGCACAAGTCGCTGCCTTGCATTACTCTGCGCCAGGGAGGGGTTCCATGGGTAGAGCGTGGGTGTTCCCATGCACCCATCCATGGATTTTTGCGCATTTTCAGATTTTCCATGAACGGTAGACCTGGGAATGCATCGAAATCCTCTGCCTTTCCTGGCACAACAAGGAGAAATATTTTTATTTTTCCTAGTTTTTAGGTCTCGCCTAGGCAGCAGGGATGCGCTACTCTAAGAGAGGACCTTTAACAATCAGTCTTCACTTTTCAAGCACTCGTGCTTGTGGCAGCATCCACCTTATGGGAGCGAGCAGGGGCGCGCATTGGGCCATATGTTTGTAATTAATGTGGCCACGCCGCTGCTCGCTCCCGCAAGGTGGATACCACCACAAGCACGAGTGCTTGAACGTGAAGACCGCTTGTTGAGGTTCTGCATCTGGCGCCGTATATGGCTCGGGCGCATTGCATGCTTTTGCACTACCGTCTGGCATTTGCTTGTTTTCTTCTTGTTTTCGTTTCGCCAGCCGCAGTCCAGTCAGAGGCCACAAAACATTCCCTTTCACCCCCCACCTCTCAGGGCCAGCATCATGTCTCCTACTCTCGTGGTCTGATGTCTGTCTCCGGGAATCACCATACTGAGGTGCACCACCCAGCACTGTCCCCGTGGCAGAAGCTCTCTGTTGTAATCTCCATTGTTATATGCATAATGGTATAGCCCATGCCCACCTCCCTGCTGGCCCTGTTGGTACAGCTGGGCAGAGAGAGCTTACACTAGAATGTTGACATACGAAGGTTCTATGATTGAGGAGAGCGGATGACCGGAATAAACAGAGTCACACTCACCTCGTGTGTGGTCTTTACTTTATTATAACACTCTCTCCTTGCGCAGGGCGGGTGCAGCAGGCAGGCAGGCAGGCAGCCCAGTCGTCACCATTGCAGCCATCTGCAGTCTCTCTCCAGGCCGTGTTTCAGACGGTGATGGGCCTTGCGCAGAGCCTGGCGCTATTGCAACAGTCCCCACTGCGTGCACCAGCAAGGCTTTCAAAGTCAAGCAGATGCCGCTGCAGCCTCCGGAAGGGTCCGTATTCTGAATCTCTAGTAAAAGGCTGCTTAGCCAAAATGGCCATCGGCTTCTCGCCACCGGGAAGGAGCCACTAGGACCTCGGATCGGCTGCTGCTCTGCCTTGATGTCAGGCCACAGGCAAGCACATAACCCTCAGGCTTAGGTGCTGCCAAAATTACTACAACAGACACTTGTGTGCGTCCAGTATCAAGAAGTCTTAATCCGGGACCGTTGGAGATATAACGAATTACCTCGAACTAGTCCCCTTCCCCCCCTCACCTCCCCCCCCCAGCAATATACTCTCGTGGTCTGATGTCTGTCTCCGGGAAAGGTTTTGACAAATGCGTGTTTTTTGGTATTTTTATGGTCACACCACCCGTCCCCTAACAGGATGCAGCGTGCTGGAAATGGGAGAGCTAGGGGCGACTCTGAGGTGTGCATGCCTAAACTGGTGCTGCATTAAACCGACCGGCACGAAAGTGGCTTTGGAGTCGCAAGAAGGGCGTTCCTTAGTGAACCGTTGCATAATCATCCTGTTTGGAGTCTGAACCAACGTCCCAGCAGTTGTGCTTCAAAACCGCTGAGTAATGGTCATGTGGCGAGTTTTTGTTTAAACAGTTAGTTCCCTTGCGTTTGTTCCTTTTGTGTGGTGTGATTCACAGCTTAATGAGGTGCAACAAAATCACGTTGCCTGAGATTATAAGAACGCCACTCTGCTCTCTTTTGTAATGGCTAATTTTATTCCAGTGCACTTGTGGGGGGTGAGGGGTAGGCAGCTTCTTGAAGAGGAATACCCTCTTTGTAGGCTCATGAAGGGCTGCAGAAGGGGCGACGTAAATGATGGCATGTTTTTTTTGCTGCAGGTTACATTGGATTATTTTCTTTTTACCTTGACATTTTTTGATTTGGCAAAATGTTATTCCAAACCTGCTGGGGGGCTGCTGGCTAGGGTGAAAGGCCTGTGGTTGGGAAGAGGGGTAGACTGAGAAGACAGTATTATTGTCGTTATGCCCTTAATGAGACTCAAGCAAAATATTGTGGAATCTCCATTTCTGTTTCGATTATTTTGCTAATAATGGCATACCGTTTTCTTTTAATAAGAAATTGGACTGGTCAGGGGTTTGTTTCATGCTCTCTCGGATGCAGGAGGTATGCTCTATCAGTTTTTGAAAACAAACATCTTACCTCTCATTACCTATTGAAGAAGAAGGTTTAGTGCTTTACAGTGCCTAAGTCTGATTCCGTCAGCCATAGGCACTTCTCTTGACATGTAGTCAATGTCAGGGTGCAGGAGGCTCCTGCCTTGCACGGATTCAGATATTTATTCGGAGCTGTGATGCTCACGACGGCACACCAGATGATGCATGCTGTACATGTGTTCAGTTCATTATGAGAGACGCACTCTTGAAACTGAAGTTAGTGACCACAAATTCACCATTCCACAACTATTTCAGCGTTTCAGGGTCTGCAGAAACACCAGGTTCAGTTTCAGCAGTCTCAGGAATGCTACACGATCAGTTTACTCACAAACGCCCACAAAATCACTTTGATACGTGGATCCCTATTGGCCCGAAATGCTTTGCGAGTGTTGATTTAACTTCTTGTCATGAGTGTAGGGGCGGAGGGGAGAGTTTGTTTTAGAACTGAAACGAATTAAACAAGCATTGGCATAGCCAATAGGTCTCGCCTTTGGGACCTTATAAGTATTTAGTTATGCAGCACAATATCCTTGGTGCAACAACATCAACTGTTGCATTGCTCCCTCCCCGGTCACGGTTGGAGTCCCCCAAGGATCAACCTTGTCCCCCACCCTCTTCAACCTTTATCTAGAACCACTTGCCGAAGTACTACACACCGCAAATATCTCATACCACATGTACGCTGACGACACCCAGATCTACATCAAGATCTCGTCTCTCGAGGAGATTCTTTCCCTGAATGAAGCCTTGAAATTGACTGTCCAATGGCTCTCCTCCAATCAACTCAAACTCAACGCAAAGAAGACAGAATTTCTGCTAATTTCCCCACCCAAAACCAACCCTGAGACTCAGGTTTGGATAAAGGCCATCGCAGCCTTAAACTGCCCTCCGACCATTGTGGACTCGGCCAAATCCCTTGGAATAACCCTGGACTGTAACTTAAACATGCAAGACCACATCAACTCGATGGCCAAATCAACCAGATTCCACCTGAGGTATCTAAGGACACTGAAACCCTTCCTTGATACTCCTGATCTTAAAAATGGCTGTCCAGGCACTAGTTATCTCCAGACTGAAATATGGCTGCTCTACCCTCTCGGGTTTACCCAAGATTTCCCTGTCACCTTTAAAAGCCTGCCTCAACGCGGCCGCCAGGCTACTAACAGGCTCAAGGAAGTTCAACCACATTTCACCTCATCTGAAAGCTCTGAACTGGCTTCCTCTGCAGTTCAGAATCCAACTCAAAATGGCATGTATCACGCACAAGGCACTATACTCAAACTCCCCTGCATATCTTGCCCAGAAACTCGTGATATCCAGGGGAACCAGAAACTCATGGTCCTCCAGAGACGTCTTGCTCAAACCTGCACGTTTTTGGAAAAAGAAAACGTACAATCGGGCCTTCTTTGGGGCCGCACCAAAAATATGGAACTCACTCCTGGCCGCCATCAGAAGAATCCCTTCTCTGGCTCGCTTCAAAAAGGATGCCAAAACCTTCCTAATGGGCAAATTCCTAGCCTAAATTGTGCCTCTATCTCATACAGAGACCGTGCTCTCTCTCCTTTCTAAAGCATTCCCTGGAATTCACTGACACTATCCTCCCGGCTCTTCCGAGCATCCCTAATGGACCTGGGGACATTTGTTTTCTCATTAAATGTAAATGAAATTGTATTTTGACTTTTTTATCCCTTATATCCAGCTCCCCTCCCCCTCCAAGTCTTGTGTATATTTCTACCTGATTCCTGTAAGGCGTTCTGATACCCTAACGGGTCAAGTTCGCGCTCTATAAAACTCAAAAATAAATAAATTAAATAAATGGCTAAACACTTATAAGGTCCCAAAGGCGAGACCTATTGGCTATGCCAATGCTTGTTTCCCTCTTTCTACATGTGCTGCATTCTGCAGCACACATAGAAAGAGGAAAAAGCCTCAGAGGATTGTTTTTGTGCAGGAAGGTGTTCCTTCCTACACAAAAACAATCCTGTCTACAACACAGGCACCCTTGCACCACCGCGCAAGGGTGCCTGCGTTGGCACAAGGAAGCAGATTGTGCACCAGCGCAAGGAGAGGACAGGAAAGTGCCATATGTTAAATATGGCACAAATCCTCTTCTCCACCTTTTACAGGTGTCTTGCTACATTGTGTTGCATGAAAGTTTGATAAATCTGGGCCCTAGTCTATATCATACATTCCAGGATTTCAAATCTGTTAAGTGGGAGATTTAAAAGAAAAAAATCGGTAGAATGTATTTTCCTCATTGACATATATTGAACAAGAGGACACTTTAGATGGGAGACATTTAAAATGAAGCAATTTTTAGCATCATAAATCGGGCATCTCCCGCCTGAATCAGGTCTGTTGGCATGAATACTTCGATAAAACAATGTAGAGAATATCTACAGCAATTTTATGGAGGAATCCAACAAATATTGTCAGCTTTATGAAGAGTAAACTAATAGCTACACACTGCCATCCAAAGTTCACTTTCATCTAAAAATAAAGGTTACATTCTGGGAATTAGCATCATTAAGTGTGATCCCCCAGCCCCCATCCCATCTTTCTTTGAATACAGTTCCTATTCTAAATATTCCTTTAAAGCTGAATTTATCAACCAAAGACAACTATTTCCCAAAGATATTCAGTATTCACATTGTGAGCTGGTACTTTTCTCTGTGTAACACGCATTGGCAAAGCCAGTAGGTTTTACCTGGGTAAGATCCATTGGCTTTGTCAATTTTTTTTAGACATTTTGCACAGCAGTGCAGGCTGCTGTGCAACATTGCTTAAAGTAAATAAATGTGCTATGATGCAGCCAGTGTTGCCCACTTCATAGAGCTTTATTTTTTCTTTAAGCCATGTTGCACAGCAGCCTGTGCTGCTCTAGGATATGTCTAAAAAAGCACTGGGGGAGACAAGCAATACGAGAGAGGTGTCAGGGAGGATGGAGGGAACAGAAACAATGGATGGCGGGTGGGGTAAGCAATACAAGAGACATGTGGAGGAGGGATAAGCAACAACAGACAGTGAGAGGAGGGCAGGAAGGGAGACAGTATAAAGCCATGCACTCTTGCAGAGTGCATGCAAAAAGTTTTTTTTTAAAGTACCAGGAGGAGTGTTCAAACAGTGAAAGGACACTGGCCACAAACAGGAAGCTGTGGGAGGCCCATGTTGCACTGCAGGGACAGAAGTCCCAGGAGAAAGTAGGAGGAGGTGAGCAGCCGCCAGGAAGCAGGAGACATGACCAATGAGAAGCAAGGAAACAAGAGTAACATGGTCACCAATCAATGGTAAGTATTGGTAGGTAATGGCTGGGGTCTAAGCCCGTTTTAGGCTCTTTTGTTTAACAAAAGATTTTGCCGACAGTACATGCACTGTGGCTCACACGAAACTTAAATAGGACACCATTTCTCTAAACTCGGGGCTCTTCAACTATAAATCAGTGATATTGGTTGTGCTTGTTGAGTTGCGACAATGGAAGCAAATCGTGACTGAAAGGCCTAGAATGAATGAAATCCCAGAACTAGATACATGGTGTCCTGACGGCATAGACGAAAAGGCAACCTGCAAGCATAGCTCGTATACCTAAAATGTATGCATGCAACTCAATTGTGAACTAAAATTCTTGATAAGGAGATGTGGAAGGTGAATGGTGTGATGAGTGGATTATGGCAGGGCAGTTTTATTTCTACTACATAAGAAGGAAATACATGATTAGATTTCCAATGCTTTGTTACAAAGTCTTGCACCTCCACCTCTATTAGTAAAATGTGGTCAGTGTTAAGCAGGTTACTAGGCAGACTGCATACTTACTGTCCTGTAATGGGAAGGCACAATCTAGTTCATGCAACAATGTTAGCTCTTATTGCGAGAACCAGGATGAACAGTCTCTTATCAGGGTGACACTGGGACACCTGTTTAAATCCTGCCTCTGTGGTATAACGCTATTCATATCTGGTTGAAGGAAGTTGGTAAGCTTTGCTTAGTTCTCAGCTAGTGTTACATGACAAACATCATACAAAGTGAAACTAGATGGAATTTTGTTGTTGCCAAAATCACCAGAATGATAATGAATTCCTTGGGTTTGAAGTTTAAAGTGCCCAGTAGAACTGACTTTCTGTCATGCAATCATATTTTGGTTCTGGTAAAGGAGGTACATATCTACCTTTTGCTATCTAGCCAGTTGCACGATGGCCCATTATAAATGCTTGTTTTAGGGAATATGTCACGCTTGCTATGCTTCTGCCTCCTGTGACTGCCATAGAAGCGAAGGAAGCTGCACTAGTCCTGCCTGTTTCATTCCTGCATTGTTCATGAGGGGCAGTTGCATTGAGATGGCGTCGCCATTATTTGTTCCATGTGTAATAGAATCTGTACTTCATACAAATGGTTCTGCTGTGTCTGCAATAGACGTTTCCACTGACACTGCCCATGCCTTTCACCCATGCTGCACGTGCTGCGCTTGTTCTGTCATTAATGGATGCCTGCACTAATGCTGTGCATGCTGCACTTGTTCTGTATTTAATAGAAGCTTGCACTAATGCTGTTTGTGCTGCGCTTGTTCTATATTTAATGGAAGCTTGCACTAATGCTGTTTGTGCTGCGCTTGTTCTGTATTTAATGGAAGCTTGCACTAATGATTCACATGCTGTGCTTGCTCTGCATTCAATGGAAGCTTACACTAATGCTGTGCATGCTGCACTTATTCTGTATTTAATGGAAGCTTGCACTAATGCTGAGCGTGCTGTGTTTGTTCTGAATGTAATGGAAGCTTGCAGTAATGCCCCTGGTGCTGTACTTGCTATGAATTTAATGGAAGCTTTTGCTAAATACTGCTTGTGCTTTGCTTGTTCTGAATTTAATAGAAGTTTGTGCTAATGCTGCTCGTGCTTTGCTTGTTCTGAATTTAACGGAAGCTTGTGATAATGCTGCTTGCTCTGTGCTTATTCTGTTTCTAATCGAAGCTTGCCGTAATACTGCTCGTGTTGTTCTTGCTCTGTTTCTAATGGAAGCTTGCACTAATACTGCTTGTGGTGTTCTTGCTCTGTTTCTAATGGAAGCTTGCACTAATACTGCTCATGTTGTTCTTGCTCTGTTTCTAATGGAAGCTTGCACTAATGATGCTCATGTTGTTCTTGCTCTGTTTCTAATGGAAGCTTGCACTAATACTGCTCATGTTGTTCTTGCTCTGTTTCTAATGGAAGCTTGCACTAATACTGCTCGTGGTGTTCTTGCTCTGTTTCTAATGGAAGCTTGCACTAATACTGCTCATGTTGTTCTTGCTCTGTTTCTAATGGAAGCTTGCACTAATACTGCTCGTGGTGTTCTTGCTCTGTTTCTAATGGAAGCTTGCACTAATACTGCTCATGTTGTTCTTGCTCTGTTTCTAATGGAAGCTTGCACTAATACTGCTCATGTTGTTCTTGCTCTGTTTCTAATGGAAGCTTGCACTAATACTGCTCGTGGTGTTCTTGCTCTGTTTCTAATGGAAGCTTGCACTAATGATGCTCGTGTTGTTCTTGCTCTGTTTCTAATGGCAGCTTGCACTTATGCTGCTCCTGCTTTTGTTGTTCTGAATTTAAAAGATGCTTGCATTAATGCTGCTATTGCTGTGCTTGTTCTGTATTTAATGGAAGCTTGCACTAATGTTGCTCACGTTGTTCTAGCTCTGTTTCTAATGGAAGCTTGCACTAATGCTGCTGATGCTGTTCTTGATCTGAATTTAAAAAAAAGCTTGCATCAATGCTGCTGTTGCTGTGCTTGTTCTGTATTTAATGGAAGCTTGAACCAATGCGCGATGCTCTTGATCTGTCTTGAAGTGAAGCTTGTATTGATGCTGCACCTGTTTCGTCAAAACGCAGTCTGGCACGATGTGGCCCATTCTGCCCATGCTCTGTTACTGAGGGAGGCTTGCACAGATGCTGCCATGCAGTGACTCTCCCCTGTGCGATGAAACCCTAAACTGCTGCTGTCTCAGCTGAATTTCACGGGCGAGCACACAAACAACTCTGTTTTCTAGAGATCTCAATCTGGCTCATTTCTCAACCTCTAAAATCTACACACAGAACCATGGACACAGAAAACAAATAAAACTGCCACAACAACTGAGGCACTGAAAGGGTGAGAAATAAGCAGAACCCGAACTTTCACCACCCCCCCCTCAGCGGTGGCCCACCTTTCCGCTCCAGTGTGAACAGTGTTCTTGAATGTTGGCATCAACAACGCTCGCCCCTTCCTGTCCATGCTAGCCGGGCCTTTTCTGTTTTCATCACAAATGCAGCCCAGGTGCGTTGTCTCGCCCATTTCAGCCCTACCTGGCCGTGACGTGGCGCCATATTGTGGGAGGTGGAAAAAAAGACTAGGGTATTTGATTTTGGAAAGCAGTCTCAAAGTTGTGTGGGTAGCACTCTGCAAGTCAAAATTATGGCAGCGCTGTGACCTGTAAAAGTCACAGCCCTGATAAGAATTTTAAGGAAAATATACAAAAGTCAGATATTTGAAGCGACTACATATCAAGTACGAATTGTCAATAATGTGTCAGTTTCTACTTGAGACTCTCTAGTCTGCATCCATCATAGCTTATCGATATTTTCTGGGTAATTAAGGATTCCATTCCTTCGAACCGTAAATCACTCCCATAACTTGTATCTTAACTCCTCCTCCCACCCCGCCCAATGATGGCTACCGGTGTTATCAATTGATTGAAATCTGAGATCAACAAGAAAAGCGGCTAAAATGTTATCAATAAAATCGCCTGCGTGGTTGCAGTGTTGCAAGAAAAACAAGCAATGACAAAGTCAAAAGGACTTGCCTTCATAACCGGGTGCCAAGCTATTGACTTTGCCAATGCTTGATTGTGAAACGTTGTTTTTTAAAGCAAAAGAAAAAGCATTTCGAAATACTGTGCTACTGTTCTTAGCGTTGCCAGATTGCTCAATGTTGCAACTCCACAGCACTCCCATTCGCGAGAATTCAACTTCCAAATAAAAGCATACTGGGAATCACAGTTTTCTACTTCACATGAACCAATTAAACAAACACACCTCTTAATTATTTTTGAAAATAAAGGGCAAGGCTCCAAACATGGTCTCTTGCTTCATGGTGCGAGCTGGCAGCAGATGTTGACACATTTCATATGCAACATAAGGCTTAAACTACTTCACTTTAGATTCCAAACTGTGAAAAGCGATTTTCAGCGCTGGAAAGCAGCCTTACCTGATACAAATCATATAGATGGCCAGGATGGTAACTACATTATTGTCAACTGCCATAAGTCAAGGGGTGATTTTCAACCTATGTTTTTCAGCCAGCAGCACTAAGCAGGATGGTATTTGTGCGCCCATGCCTCTTAAGGAAAAAATAAAACTGCATGTCCCAGCTTTCTTAGTGCTATTGGTTAAAAAGATGAGGACAGACTGAAAGTTGCTTATGTGACATGGGTCCATTTAGAAAAATTATGTACAAAAACCCAGCACCGAGACTGCTCTACCCGCCGCCACAGACGACATCTGCACCCTCCTCGACCAAAGACACAGTGCGGCCCTGATCCTACTCGACCTCTCTGCAGCATTCAACACCATCTCCCACCGCACACTCGCCACCAGACTCCACGATGCCAGCATACAAGAAACCGCCCTCGGCTGGATCCGCTCGTACCTAACCGGCAGAACCCAAAGAATCAGACTGCCACCCTTCCTCCCCGAACCCACGGAAATCAACTGCGGAATACCCCAAGGATCATCGATCAGCCCCACGCTCTTCAACATCTACATGATCTCCCTCGCCGCCATCATCAGACAGCACGTACTCAGCATAGTATCCTATGCCGACGACACCCAGCTCATCCTCTCTCTCACCAAGGATCCCATCAGCACCAGACTCAACTTCCAGGAAGGAATGAAGGACGTCGCATCCCGGGATGAGCAGCAGCTGCCTGAAGCTCAACTCGGAGAAGATAGAGGTCCTACCCCTCGGACCCTCCCCCTGTGCATGGGACAACACCTGGTGGCTCACCGCCCTTGGCAGCCCTCGCACCCCCGCGGACCGTGCCCGAAACCTCGTCATCGTATTCGACTTCTCCCTCTCAATGACCCGACAGGTCAACGCTGTCACCTCCAGCTGCTTCAACACCCTCTGCATCCTCCGAAAGACCTTCAAATGGATCCCCCCGAATCAAGGAAGGTCGTCACCCACGCACTCATTACCAGGAGACTGGACTACGGAAACTCCCTCTATGCCGGGATTAACAAATCTCTCCTTCGCAAGCTCCAGACAATACAGAACGCTGCAGCCAGACTCGTTCTCGGCATCCCTCAACACGAACACATCACCCAACACCTGCGGAACCTCCACTGGCTCCCCGTTGAGAAGAGAGTTACTTTCAAGATACACACCCACGCCTACAAATGCCTCCACATCACTGGACCCCAATACCTCAACGAGAGAATCTCCTTCCACGTACCAAGAGAAACCTCAGATCCGCCGATCTTGCCCTCGTCAAAACCCCGCCCATCTGCAGAGTCAGAACAGGTGGAAGAGCCTTCTCCTACATCCCGGCCAAGACCTGGAACAAGTTCCTGATCGACATCAGACGCGAACCCACCCTGAACATCTTCAGGAAGACACCGAAGACCTGGCTCTTCGACTGACCGGAGCTGCTTACCCCCCTCCCCAGCGCCTTGAAACCCTCACAGGTGAGTAGCGCGCTTACAATTCCCCTGATTGATTGATTGATTTACTATGTGTCAGAGCTTTAAGTGGGGTGAAAAAACGGAGGGGGTCTCTCTAAGGGGCGTGGCTAATGTAATTAAGGACATGGCTTAAAACACTTCAGCTAAATATCTGTGTTTAGCATAGTGCGCCGCCGGACTGGTATTTTGCTGCATCTGTCATTGCAAGCAGATATAAAATACAAGTAACATTACACATACAACAAGCCAGGGCTATTGACTTTGTCAATGGCTATTAGTTGCGTAAGATATATAGGCAACAACCATGGCTTCCTTGTATATAATGAAGAAAAGGCTTCAGTTCTGAAATGATGAGACTGAAATAACTATAACGAGCCTCTTTGAAGTTATACATCGAAGACAGTGAAGGAAGGGTGGCACAACTGTAGAGTTAAAGTTTTTTTCCACCCTTGGGGTGAGGGCAAACATGGACAGCCCGATGGGGACCCGTTTCGGCACCTGCTTTCCAGAACTACCGGCGCTAAGCACCGGCAGGACCCGGCCCACTTAAGGCCCTGCTACTTGTGTTTTATTAGTCTGAAAATCAGAAAGTGCCGCGATAAACCTGAGGCCAGTTTTACTGTCACCTCGACTAGAAAAGTTACTGATAAATACTGGTGGCAGAAATAAATTGCACTGGCTTGCTTTCTGTTAGAAGTAAGTCGCCGCTGGCGACGATATAAATACGGAAGTGTCAACGCATCTACGAAGAGAATTCGTTACGGAAGTGTGCGTCATAATATTCACGTCACTAGCTCCTTGTGGTACTTATTAAACGTAAAGATTAGGATCGTCTTTATCGGTTGGCAGGGGGTCTCGCAAAGCTGGCGCAGTCCTGGGAAGTCGTTACCACTATCCAACAGATCTACAGCCAATTTCCTTACGTACGCTAAATTGATTGAGTCAGGGCTTGTCAGGGCGCGCCAGATAAGATTTTCTGTTGTGTTGATTCTTTCGTTGCAACTTCCTTTTAACCCTACCGCCCCTTTTATAGCTGCTTATTGAGACGTGCTTCTACTAAAATTGTTTTGGCCGTCGATTCCGGTGCTTTCCCCACCCCCAGTCCAACTGCAGCTCAAAAACCCATGCAATATCTCTGTCTAAGTCACGTACATAGCTCTGAAATAAAAATATTCTGAAATGTGCTCTGTAAGGAAGACGTTTTTAAATATAACCCCAGACTGTCCCTATATAACCCCAGGCTGTCCCTGCCGCAAACATTTTTTGTCATCTACCTTTGTGTCAGTGTACAGTGTCACCAGTCCTTCACGTGTTGGAGTCCAATTGACTCAATAGAGGAAAATCCTGACTACAAAAACAGAGAACCTGTTAGATTGTAAAATAAAGGTCCAGTATCGCAAACAAAGGGATTATTTGGTAAAGTGTTTGTCAATATCCTATTGCAGGGCTTCAGGCACACCTTAGCATTAAATTAGGGGCCACAGACAATTGTGTAGTCCTTTTTGTAACACATATCGCATATGTACAGTGTGTGGTGGGCTCACCCTCATTTCCATGTGGCATGTTTCAAAGCAACAGTTTCACGGGCAAGAAGGACCTGGGCGATCGAGCTAACTGTGCACCATCTAGGAATTGGTAAACTGCTAGGGCATGATTCGCAAAGATAAACTTACACTTTTTGTGTAAGTGTACGATTGTTTGCTATTCACAAAGTGATTTACGAGTAGCATCTTATGAGTGCGGAGTATCGGCGCATAAAACGATAGGTATGTGCGGAGGAGACTCCGTGCTTGTAAAGATATTACGCGTAAATCACTTTTTGAAGAGATTGCAAAGATAATTACATTCTACCCCACTCCAGTGTACAACACTCCAGTGTACACCACTCCTCTGCACAACCATCCACTGTATGCTACTCCAATGCATGCTATTCCACTGTATGCAACTCCACTCTATGACACTACACTCTACACTGTTCCACTCTATGCCACTCCACTGTACGCCACTCCAGTGTACACCATTCTACTGAAAACTATTCCACTATATGCCACTTCACTCTATGACAATCCACTGTATGCTATTCCACTGTACACCACACCACTTTACAGCACTCCACTCTACGCCACTCTACTTTACATCGCTCCACTCCATGCCACTCCACTCTACGCCACTCTTCTTTACACTATTATAGTATATGCCGTTACAGTCTATCCAACTACACTCTACCCTGCTCCACTCTACAAAACTCCACTCTACGGTATTCCACTCTCCACCATGCCACACCACACTGCTTCATTATATGCCACTCTATTCTATGCCATTGCGCTCTACACCACTCAACTTTACGTTTTTCCACTCTACGCCACTCCACACTACCCCACTCCAGTTTATGTTATTCTACTTTACACCACTCCACTCTATGCCACTCCACTGTACCTCATTCCACCTTATGCCAGTCCACTCCACACTCCTCACTCTACGCCACTCCACTCTATGCCACTCCACTATATGATATTCCACTATAAGCCAGTCCACTCTACCACACTCCACTCTATGCCAGTACACTCTACACCACTCCACTGTATGCTATTCCACTGTACGCCGCTCCACTCTATGCCACTCCACTGTATGCCACTACAGTGTACACCAATCCACTGTACGCTATTCCACTGTATGCAACTCCACTATACACCACTCCACTGTACACCACTCCACTAAACGCCCCTCTACTATACACTATTCCACTGTAGCCACTCCAATGTGCACCACTCCACTCTGCGCCACTCTACTCAACTCTACTCTTCCCCACTCTATGCCACTCCACTCTATGCCACACAAGTCTACACCACTTCACTGTATGCCACACTAGTCTACGCCACTCCACTCTACCCAACTCTGCTCCATGCTATTCTGCTGTTTGCAACTCCACTCTACGCCAGTCCACGACACGCTATTCCACTCTGCACCACCCCACTGAATGCCACTCCACTATACACTATTCCACTCTATGCCATTCCACTTTATGCCATTCCATGCTATGCTATTCCCCTCTATACCACATCACCCTACACCACTCAACTCTACGGCCCTCCACGATACACTATTCCATTCTACCCCACTCCAATCTACACCACTCCCCTCTGTGCTATTCCACTTTATGCCACTACACTGTTCCTCACTCCACAGTATGCCGCTCTACTCTATACCACTCCACTCTACACTGCTCCACAGTACACTAGTACACTCTACCACACTCCACTCTTCATCACTCCACTGTAAACTATTCTACTGTACACCACTACACTCTATGCCACTCCACTCCACAAGATTCTACGCTATTCTACTCTACCTCACTCAAGTGTATGCCACTGCTCTCTATGCCGCTTCACTGTACTCCACTCCACTCTACACCACTTCACTATACCCTATTCCACTGTAAGCAACTACACTCTACCCCACTCAGCTCTACGCTATTCAACTTTATGCCACTCCACTCTACACCACTCCACTTTACACCACTCCACTATACACTATTCCACTGTATGCTACTCCACTATAACCCACTCCATCTACGCCACTCCATTGTACACTATTCCAGTCTATGCCACTCCACTCTACACCACTCTGTGTATGCCACACCAGTGTATGCTACTCCACTGTAAGCCACTCCACTCTATCCTACTCCACTCTACGCTACTCCACTCTATTCCACTCCGCTCTAAACCACTTCCCTCTACCCCACTCCACTGTATGCTATTCCACTGTACCGCACACCACTGTACCCCACTCCACTGTACCCCACTCTACAGCACTTCACTGTATGCTATTCCACTGTATGCCACTCGATTCTACACCACTCTATTCCACTGTACGCTATTCCACTGCTTGTAACTTCACTCCATCCCACTCCACTCTATGCTATTTCACTCTGTGCCACTCGACTCCATGCCACTCCAGTGTATGCCACTCCACTGTACACTGTTGTCTGTACCCCACTCCACTCTACGCCACTCCACTCTATGCTACTCCACTTTACACCACACCACACCACTGTACTCCATTCCACAATACTCTACACCCCTCCACTCTACCGCACAATACTCAACTCTATAGCACTACACTATACAACAATTTACTCTTGTCAGTGCCATTGTACAGCACTCTACTTTACACTATACCACTTTACTGCACTCTACTTCACTCTACACAACTACCTCTACACCGCTCAACCCCAGTTTACTACACTCTACTCTATGAGACATTACATGACTGTACTCCACTGAGCACCACTACTGCACTCTACCCCACTCCACTGCATGCTACTCTATGCCACTCAAATCTATGATAGTCTATCCCACTCCACTCTACCATATTCTAAAACACTCTACTCTACTTCAAAACACTCCGCTGTACAACACTGTAATCCACTCTGTGGCACCTTACTCTACTCCACTCTATGACACTTTCCAACACTCTACAATATGCCAGTCCACTGTACCACGCACTACTCCGCTATTCAACACTTTACTCTACTGTATGCTACACCATTCCTCTCTACTCCACTCCACTCTACAACATGTTACTTCACTTTACGCTACACCACTCCACTGGACTCCACTCCAATCTACCCCACAGCATGACACTTTGCTCCACTCAATGGAATTGTCAACATTCCCCTCTACACCACTCCACTCTACCACACTCTACTCCCCTCTATGCAACTCCACTCTGCAAGACTCAACTACACCCTGAGCCCAACACAACATGGTACTCAACTCTAAGCCCCTACACTGCACTGTACAAACTGCTACACCACTCTATGCAATACACTGTACAACACACTACTCCACTCTACAACACTTTCCAGCACTTTACAATACACCACTCCACTTTACTGTGCAAAACCCCACTCCAACTACTAAAACATTACTTGATTCTCCACTATACCTGTCCACTTTAGTGCTCTCCATGCCATCGTACTATACAACACGTCACTGCATTTTATAACACTTTACTCCACTGTACGCTGTGCCACTACACTCTACTCCACTGTACGATACTCCACTTTACATCACTCCACTGTACGCCACTCACGTCTTTTCCACTCCACTGTACGCTATTCCACTGTACCACATTCCACTCTACTACATTCCACTCTATTCCACTCTACAACACCACACTCTGTGACAGTACACTGTACACTTCCACTCTATTATACCACACACCACTTAATGACACTCCGTTCAATTACACTAAACTGTGATTTCAAACACATTTTAATTAAAAAAAACATTAAAATTCAATTAAAAAACAAAAGGTTAATCTTTTGTTATAGCTAGGAAAAGTTATGTATTCTTTCAATACTAATCAAACTTAAAATACACAAACACTACAAATTCTAAAGTTATAGTCATAACTTAAATTTATAATTTATACACCACCTTGAAAATAATATAACTTTATTTATTGTTTACCTACAAACCAAACTTAAACTACACAAAAATTTCAAATTCTAAACTTATGCTTATACCTTTCATTTATAATCTACACAACACCTTCAAATTATTATGACTCGTGCACCATCATACACAATGTATTCAACTCGGTAGCCACTCTACATTAGCTGTAACTCACCACTCTACCATGCACTGTGCTCTCACAAAAGACGTGATTTGCAATGTCACAACTGCTATTGTAAATACTATTATTTTAAGATGGTAAGTGACATAATATAAAAGGGTATAACCAAGGCATGGAGAAGGCGCAAGTTATAGTTAATGTAGTGTGGCTAGCGAGTTGAATACACTGTGCATAGAGATGTGCGAGTTATAATATGTTGAAGGCTGATTGTGCGAAGTTTCGTGGTTATAAGTTAAGGGGGTGCAAAGAAAAATGGGTCGGTTACAAAACAGATTGTTCCACAATAGTATTTTCCATAGTCTTTTTACACAGATGTAGCAGTAAAACAGCTGAACGGTTATTCATGAAATTTGGCAGGAATACAGGTTATGGTCTGGAAAGGAACCGTTGTACTATTTCATGAAAATCCGTTCAGTAGTTCAGTAGTTATAAGGCACAGAAACGTAGTGATATCTCAGGCCTCGGTATGGCAGTACTTTCGAGGTATAAACAAAGCCAGCACCACCATTGCACCCCATCTCCGGAAAGCCATCAACATCTCCTTCGAGACAGCAACCTTACCGGAGAGCTGGAAGCACGCCAAGATCAACACCTTACTCAAGAAACCCAGGCTGGACCCCAAGGACCTCAAGAACGTCTGACCCATCTCCCTGCTCCCATTCCCAGTGAAGGTCATCGAGAAGGCCTTCAACAAACAACTAACCAGCTTCCTCGAGGACAACAGCATCCTGGACCCGTGCCAGTCCGGGTTCCGCAGCAACCACAGCACCGAAACGGCCCTCATCGCCGCCACCGATGACATCAGGACCATGCTAGACAAAGGAGAAACTGCGGCCCTCACCCTCCTGGACCTGTTAGCCGCCTTCAACACAGTCTGCCACCGCACACTACGAACACGCCTCCACGGCGCCGGGATCCAAGAGAAGGCCCTGGACTGGACCACCTCCTTCCTCTCCGGCAGAACACAGAGCGTCCACCTCCCCCCCTTCCGCTCCGAAGTCACCGAGATAATTTGCGGCGTACCCCAGGGCTCATCCCTCAGCCCAACGCTGTTCAACATCTACATGGCACCGCTCACCCACGTCGCCCGACTACACGGCCTCAATATAATCCATTACGCCGATGACACCCAGCTGATCCTCTCCCTCACCAAGGACCCCGACACCGCAAAAACCAAACTCCATGAAGGACTGAAGGCCGTCGCCGACTGGATGGGAAACAGCCGACTGAAGCTCAACTCGGACAAGACGGAGGTCTTCATCCTCGGTCACACCCCCTCGGCCTGGGATGACTCCTGGTGGCCGACCGCACTAGGAACAGCTCCAACACCCACCGACCACGCACGCAACCTAGGGGTCATCCTCGACTCCACCCTCTCCATGACAAAGCAGGTCAACGCCGTTTCTTCCTCCTGCTTCAACACCCTCCGCATGCTCCGCAGGATCTACAAGTGGATCCCCACCGAAACAAGAAGAACGGTCACCCAGGCCCTCGTCAGCAGCAGTCTGGACTACGGAAACGTCCTCTACGCAGGAGCCTCGGCCATACTCCTGAAACGGCTCCAACGCATCCAGAACGCCTCCGCACGCCTGATCCTTGACATTCCCCGCCGCAGCCACATCACACCCCAACTGAGAGACCTGCACTGGCTCCCCGTCAACAAGAGGATAACCTTCAAGCTCCTTACCCACACACACAAAGCTCTCCACAACACCGGACCAGCGTACCTCAACAGCTGACTCAGCTTCTACACCCCCACCCGCCAGCTCCGCTCAGCCGACCACACCCTCGCCACTGTCCCCCGCATCCGAAGAGTGACCTCCGGCGGCAGATCCTTCTCCCACCTCGCTGCCAAGACCTGGAACACCCTCCCCATCCACCTACGGCAGACCCAAGACCTGCTGACCTTTAGAAGACTCCCCAAGACATGGCTCTTCGAACAGTAGCGGCACTCCCCCCCCCCCCCCCCAGTGCCTTGAGACCCTCACGGGTATGTAGTGCGCTTTACAAATGCTATGATTGAAGTGGTACTTGTCCTGGGCAAGGCCGTATATGATTGGCTAATGACTGCATTCACAAAAGTAAGGCAGTCATCTTTTTAGACCACAATACACTTTACTATTGAGTGGTGTATTGTATTGGCTGTGTTCTGGATTAGGGCCTTAGATATAGGTAATGAGTAGGTGTTATTGTTGTTCTCTACCCATTATCATTTTATTAAAGTGTTAATAGGTAGGGGAAATTATTTATATTTTTCTATATATTAAAAAAGAAAGGTAACTGAGTACCAGGGTACTACCTAGGAAGTACTGCGGTACTTAAAAATGTTTACAAAACTTAAATATGTAATAAATGTAAAAAAGACCACTACATCATATTTAAGGGGAAATAAAGTGCAGTACAGTGGGGTTTTTTTCTTACATGTTTATTTTATTTTGTTTTATTTTATACCCTAGTCTGCGTTCTGGGTTTTAAGTAGAAATATATTGTAGTACAGTGTACTTAAATTAATGAAACAAAAAAATTAAACATGTAAAATGTCTTAAAAACATTATACTACACTACATTTCCCCTTAAAACCTAGAGCACAGACTAACTGCGGTCTAAACTATATTTTAAGCTTTCAATTTTGGAAGGGCGAAATATTGCTTAGACAACACTTCATCTGCAGATGACACTTCATCTGCATTCTACGGTTTAGAGGGAAATATAGTGTAGTACAGTGTACGTATTTTTTTTTTTAAATCATTCAATATGTAAAAATAATGAAAAATGAAATGTGATACACTAAATACTATATTTCGCACTTTCAAGGGAGGAATATGGTTTAGACCACGCTTAGTCTGCGAGCTAGTTTTAAATGGAAATATAGTGTAGTACAGTGTACTTAAAAAACTGTAAAGAAAATTAAATATTTAAAAATGTAAAACAAAAATCTACTACACTATATTTACCATTAAAACCAAAACCACGTACTAAGTGTGGTCAAAACAATATAGTAGCACCTTGGTAAGAGATACAAAGGCTGATTTGTGTTTTTAAATTATAACAACTACAAGTATACACTAGTGCGACATCTAATGGCCCATACTGCTAGCACTTATAATTTGGTTGTTCTAAAAAATATAGAGTAATAAAACAACTTTTACTTACCTATACACACATATAAACTTACTCATCCACTCCCTTACACTTATAAAACACTAGAACACCTTATTTAAGATTACAAGCCAGAATACAGTGAAAGTGTGGTCTAAACAATATGACTTTTTTTACTTGTGCACAGTATCCAACACTTTACAAGTCATTCAATGTAACGCATTGCCACCCTTCCATATGTTTGCACCATATGAAGCTTAATATGTCAAATATGTATATTCACTAATACAATTTATATTGCAAAGAATCCTGTCTCCCCGGTTTTCTCCCCTTTTTGATTAAATTCTCAGCAAGTAATTGTGCTACATGTAATTGACCTCCAACTAACTTTTGAGGCATTGATGTATGTTACATTTACTTTTGTAAGGGCAGTCATAAGCCAATCATATACTGTTTTGTCATCAGCATGTACCGCGGTACACCGTGATATTACCCTGGTATACCACGGCCCAATGTATCTCTACGTTTTTGCGCCTGGACCTGATTTACAATGGAAAACATACATTTTTTAATAAGTTTATGATTGTTTGCTATTGACAAAGGCATTTTACTAGTAATGTCTTTATGACTGCGGAGTCTGCAAATATAAAAAGATAGGATTGTCCTGCCTTATGATGTGTAGAGACTCCTCATTCGTAAAGATGCTACTTGTAAAATACCTTTCTGAATAGCACACAATTGTAAACCTACTCAAAAATATAAGCTTACCTTTGTTAATTAGGCTGTATAACTTTAAAACTGCTGAAACTATTTACATCTATTACCAAAAATTACAGTTTATTTCTCATAACCTTTATTTCTGACACATTTCATCTAAATCTGGTCAGCCATTTTCATGATACATCTGTTCAAATAATAGTCTACAACACAACACAACACTCCACTGCACTGTACTACACATCACTACCATCTATGATGTCATTCCACTCTACGACACGCCACTCCACTCTATGCCACGCCACTGCAGTCTACCACATCCCACTCCACTCAATGACATGCCACTCCATTCTACTCCAGTCTATGACACTCTACACCACTTCTGTTGATCCAATGACACTCCACTCTACCACACGCCACGCCACTCTACCACATTTCACTCCACTGTAGGACATGCCACTCTACTTTATGGCACTCCACTGTACGACATCTCAGGTCGCTCTAAGCCACTCCAATCTACTACCCTCTGCTACAGAGCATTTAAGCTGGTTGTCAGTAACCAGTGCATAAATTAATTATAATAAGGTATGCTATTTAGTAGGTTCTACTTCTCCACACTCTGGTTAGTGGACTTTTTCAGGTCACAGAAGTATCTTTTTTAGGATGCAAAGCCCTCATGCACCGAAGTGGCATGCTTTATCATTTGGCTCTGCTCTGTGTTGGGTGGGCATTGTAATACCTTTGCCGAGATCTCTTATGTCCGTGTCTGATGTCAGTCAGACAAAAAGATCTTAGCTCTTCTCCCTTCTGGGTAGGAGGGTCTAAAGTAGATTGGGATCGTGGGCAAATTGCAATTAGCTATAGACCACCAAGGACAATTTGTCTTCTGAATGGCTGTCTAGGCTAAGGTTAAAACAAAAGGACTTGATCCTATGGGATAGTAATAGTCCTTGTGTTCTACAATGTGATCGAATGTTTCTTGCTTCTGTTGGCCTGGAGGGGTCGGTGGTGATTCTTCAGGACTGGTTATGGACTCCTAATCTCCTAAATTAGGTACTAGGTGTCAAACAAAATCGATGTCCTGAGCAATATTCGTATTAGCACCAACAGTAAGCCCACAGTGGTCTTCTTCAGTGTTCTCCTCAGTTTTTTTTTCAAATCAGGTGAGTATTTCAGTTTTCATATTCTTTGTTTCCACAACTGATAGCCACACAAAGCCAACATGTGTTTCGTCTCATATGGGTTTACACCCAAGACTTCCTCAGGGCTATAATAAACAGATATAGAAAACCTCATTATACTCAAATTGAAGCAAATGAACTATAATCACCACCACTATCATCCAAGATAGCAAGAAAGCGTGAATGTGAGGGGAAAAAGGAAAACGAACCACCCTATCGCTAAGCTTATAATCAAGCTTAACCGGAAACTTCCATGTGAAAAATGTGAAGACAAAACATGACACCAAAGAGGCGGGGAGCACAAAACAACAAGCATTGGGAATGCAATAGGTCTCGCATTTGCTTAAGTTAGAGCTATTGGCATTGTAAATGCCATTGTAAATGACAATATCTTTTAACCATGTGTTATGGAGAGTATGTGGTGTGTAGTGAAGATCCCGGTTTCAGATTTATTTGTAGAGCTGTGCAGTGTTTGAAATTTTAATAGCGAACTATCAACTACTGGTTCCTGTCAATACGCTTAGCCTATCGCATATTTCGACCCTCCTAGCCTTTTGGAAAGGTGCCCCCTTTTCTTGATGAAACACATGGAGCTTATTTAAAAGTGTTACACAAATATGAATAAAATAACATTTTAGAGCGAACACCAGAAACTGAATTCCTTTACAGATAGTTTTTTATCATTACCTATCTTATGATACAAATTATCCACTGCTGAAGGATGAAAGTCTGAATCAGCTACCTCAGGGTTCCAACGTACGATCTGCAGGGTACCACACAGATCTTCGCAGCAGGAGCATTAACCCGCAGATGTAAACATGCAACCTGCAGGCAAATTTCACTGACCACCTGAATTGTTACTGGGATTTGAACCTGCGTAGTTTAACAGACGACAACACATATTTTCATGATCTACACGGAGCTACCGTGGCAGAAGCCATCACCAGCTGGAACATAACTCAATAAACGTAAGATATGCACTTGGAGGTTTATGCACTATGCAAATAAGCACACATGGAAATTAAACGAGCAGCAGACGCTTAATATGCCAAAGTATTCCTGCCTTTTAGAAGCTGTCTCGGACCTTAAAGGACCCTCACAGGAAGTGAGAAACGTAAAGGCCCCATAATCAAATGCAAGCATTATAGACAAACGGGTGGACGGAATTATTAAGCACTATTGCATTGCGTTTGTGCTGGTGATTACGGTACTGTGGGGAAACCTTATTGTGAGACCGGCCTCGTGGCGTGGGCCCTCCCGACCAGCAAGTTACACGACAACCACGCCGAACCTCGTGGGCACGGCCTTCCGGCCCCCGTGGACCAACATCCCGAGGGCCGACCAGATCCCCAACACGCATGCCTGGCCGAGGGAGAGCGAACCCCCCAACCCAGACCAGACCGAGAGGCGCCGACCCGGTCACACCTCTGGTCTCTTCCCCGAGGGAGGTTTCGATCGACCACCAGGCCCCCGGTGAGCGGGCGCCTTGCCTGCTGGATGTCTGGAGTCCCTCCCAGACACACCTGAACAGATCAAAGGGCCGAGCGACGGGAAAACCCCCACACACCGCCCCCAGGCACCAGACCCCTCTCTGCGAGGACTCCGGACTTCAAAGAGGAGGGGAAGTATAACAAGGGGTGCTGAAGGGACGGGAGGTAGAGAAGACCTGGACTGACGAGAGCCTGCGGACCTGGTCGCGGCTCGATCGCTCCCCGAACAGAAGAACGCTACCTGAACCCTGAACCATCTGAGCCCTGCTGACGCTGTCGCGGCTCCCCGAACTCTGAACCATCTGAGCCCTGCTGACGCTGTCGCGGCTCCCCGAACTCTGAACCATCTGAGCCCTGCTGACGCTGTCGCGGCTCCCCGAACTCTGAACCATCTGAGCCCTGCTGACGCTGTCGCGGCTCCCCGAACTCTGAACCATCTGAGCCCTGCTGACGCCGTCGCGGCTCCCTGAACTAAGAACCTCCGGTGCCTGCTGAGTGACTCGCGGCCCGCTCCTCCAAGAGAATCGGCAGAGATCGCCGAGAGAAGCAACATCCCCTCAGCTCGAGGATTGAGAGCTGGGTGCCGGATACCTCGCAGAGACACTGATTGAAAGACTGTCCCGCTACCCCTTACCCCTCATCACAAGATCGCTGCCGCTTGTGGCATTAATTCTGCACCTACCTGCCGGATCATAAAGATCCTTGATAACCATCGATAAAAGTATATTCTCTTACAACGACTTACTGTGTGGTGTCCCTCTATCCGAAGAAGAGAGTAAGCGCAGCGTGTGCGATCCTAGGTACGAGACCCTTCCAGGAAGGGCCTCCCTGCTCTTGCTCGGCCTAGCTCTGGGAAAGGTGGGCCTCAGGGTGGTCAGGAACACATTCCGCAGCCTCCCCGGGGGACGCCTTCCAACACTTATCTTATATCTTTACAGCACCGAATGACATCCGACCTCAAAGAATTTCAAAGATAAAACTTAACACTTGTTGCCACATGCAAGTCTCCAAAGAAGGTTTTTCTCGAAAATGTAAACTGCTGCCGAAGAAGAGGGCTGCAGAGCATCCCGTTCGCACAAATATTTCCTGCTTAAACTAGTGAGAAAGTCTCCCTTCAACCACCCAAGCATCACACGCAAGTCTCCAAAGAAGGTTTTTCTAGAAAATGTAAACTGCTGCCATAGAAGAGGGCTGCAGAGTGTCCCGTTCGCACATATATTTCCTGCTTGAAGTAGTGAGAAAGCCTTCCTTCAACCACCCCTAATCCCCCATGCATGTAAATTTACACACCACTGTTATTCTGTAGCGTGCAGAGAGAGGCAGACAGTCTGGCACTAGAAAACATAACATCAAAAATTGATCTGGCTCATGGAGCAGCAGTACATTGTTTGAATTTTACATGCAATTAGACTTTACTGTAGAAAATGTTTCTTCTGTAAAAGCTGTACCATTTTTGTTTACGTGCGCAGCTCAGTGAGTGAAATAGATGGAGTTTGTCAAGTAAAGCCGGTGCCCGGGGATGAGGGGCTGTGAGCCATAGGCGCCATTGTTCAGTGTGTGCGCCACTCATGTTGAAATAGAAGCGGGCGCCGTACTGAGACACTAAGCGCAGCACCCGGTAGTGAGTGCGAGGTCACCGCCAGAGCTATCCTCTATTTATTGAGTGGGCAACGAGTAAATAAAAAAACTCCTTGACACAGTTGAGGGAGCAAAAAAAATGAAAAACTCCCGTAGCCCACCGTTGCCCTCAGGCACATGGGAAAAGAAACAGCCATGGCGTCTCTCTTCAATGCCGGCAGCCAAACATCTTTGATAGTGTCGTCACCTCAAAGTTACACGGACTACGCCCACAATATTAAAGTGATGCTAATATAGTGAACTAACAAAGTAGCAGCCATAAGCATGGGCTACGCTGTTTACAAAGTCATTAATATCAATTAAATTACTTCCCTGTCATTTATGGACTTTGTATAGGTCAGTCTGACAAGAAAGAGGTTTGTTTCAAATACAGTTTCTACAAATGCAAAGCGAGGCGGACATAAACCATGTGTGGCGCTGAGGCAGGGAAGCATACTACAACACGAACACTACAAAAATAAACTTACCGACAACGCTGCCGAACGTACACCTCCTCTCTAAACTTCGCACCTTTTTTCCCAAAAGCTGTGTAACCCAACTTAACAGCCGTGAGGATCTACTCACAATTAGCCAACTCATCCGCTGTTCGAAAAGTACACGGAAATAACGCGTATTTAAAGTCTGACGCTATACAAACAAAAAAACACAGCATACAAACAAAAAACAACACTACACAAAAAAAATGTACTCGACTGCAGCTGAAATCAAAATAGACTCCAGACCAAACAGCAGGCACACAATCAGCAGCGGCTCAAAGCGTGTTCAAAAGCGTTTTCGAAAAATGGTTTTACACGCATTTTGACTTTCGCGACCGGTAAAAAATATACGTTGGATTTCATTTTCAATAATTAAACATCATGCGCTAAACATACCATCTAATCTATGTGTTAAATCCTTAGAGCTAAAATTTCATATCAACCCCACAACATACCATTTCTTTTTAAAAAGCCCAACGTTACAAAAAATAAACTTACCAACAATGCTGCCAAACGTACACATCCTCTCTGAACTGCACACCTTCTTTCTCAAACGCCCAGAACTTAACTTAACAGCTGTTCACAGAGTACACAGAAATAACGCAAATTAAAAGTCCAATGCTGCCCCAACAAGTACGAACCAAAAAAACAGCATGCAAACAAAGAACTAGGAGTGTCTCCAGGGTTAAATTGGGATTAGAAAGCGGGCCAGGCACGATTAAAAATAATAAAGGAGAATGCATTTTTAGTAATGAAGCCCGCGAGTGGTGTGCGCGCGCCACTGCGAGCCATGTGCTTTCAATTATCGCGCCTGTGTCTGGGCACGATAATTGAAACCACATGGCCTATTAGTGTCTATAACGCGCACCAAGCACGTAATAGACACCAATAGGCCATGGGCGGAGCAATGCGCCCGCCTTTGGCATTGTTTTTTAGGATTTGGATCTAATTGTGGAAGCTGATAAATTCAAATGCAAACTGTATAGGAAAAGTACGTCCTGCAATGCAATATTGCATTCGACGAGTGCGCATCCTGGGTCACAGGTGAATGCCATCCCCTATGGGGAATTCTATAGAGCCCGCAGGAATTGTATCGATGACGCGAATTTTAAGATTTGTTCTCAAGACATGGAGTCTAGATTCCTCGCTAGAGGTTATGACAAAAAGATAATTCATAAAGGTAAAGTTAGGGCCACAAGACTATCAAGAATGGACACTCTGAGTACGAAAACAAAAACTAGTAGGGACCCAAAAACAGCATTTAGTTTGAAATTGATCATGAACTATCATCCTTGGTCATATAAGATTTTTAATATTTTAAAAAAACACTGGCATCTCTTAACATCCGATCCCAGTTTATGTCCTCACATTAAGAGTTACCCAAGTATTGTTTACCGTAAAGGTAGAACCATACGTAACATTGTCAGTCCGAGTTAACCTAACCAAAAATTGAGAGAGCCTACATGGCTACATACCTTAAATAAGGGATCATTTAAATGTGGCAGCTGTAGTATGTGCAAATTTGCCATACACAAAAAGTTAGACTTTCAGTACAATGGATCAATAAAATTCCAGATAAATCAGCACATCGACTGCTGTCCCAAATATGTAGTTTATGCAACTGTATGTGGTTGTACTAAGATATATATTGGTAGGACCATAAGATGTCTAAGAGAATGCATGTCTGAACACTTTAGAGCTCTGAGGTATCGAGACCTAGGGTATCTTATAGTGACTCATGCACTAGAGTGTCAAACCCAAAGTGCAATACTATCCTTTACTTTTCACGGTATTGAATCGATCCCAAATGACATCAGGGGTGGAAATAGAGAGCTTAAAGTACGTCAACGTGAAGCACGCTGGATCTTAAAACTACATGCGGTTGGGCAAGGCATTAACATTGATTCAGAGCTTCAGTACTTTCTTGGCACCTAAATCTAGCTCCATAGATAAGGTGTAGCCTATGATTATATCCAATATAACTATTGAAAAGATGAGAAGTAAATTCTGGAAATTTGACACTCGATATTTGTATAAGAATCCAATTATGTTAGAACTGTATTGTTAACATTTGAGCTGTCCTCTATTGATATACTGTTTGCACTTATCCTATACTTGTACAATGTGTTTGTCAGTACGTAACCCATACGAATCTGATAAGAGAACTTTGATGTGGGTAATCTGATGAGAGAACATTGATGTGGATATTTGTACAAATGATTGTTATGGTTTTTGGGATCGGAGTAAGAATCTTACTACATTTCTCCCCTCTTTACATCGCTCACCCCCTCACTTTATGTTTCACACCATATTTATTGCTATATTACCCTAATTCTCTTTTGCCCGCTTTTGACGTATAGAGCCGATGTCTTTCGAAATAAAGTGCTACGGTTTCACTGCAATCGTTGAAAGAGGTGCAGAATGCTTAGCATTAGCACTAGTATCTTAACTTGTGATTGCTCGCTACTACTGATTTGGGGTTTTAATTCTTTTAAAGGACTGATTTGGGGTCCTTTAAAAGAATTGTGATTATTCCTAAAGGGTTCATGTTATCTCCGCATATGCACGCACGCATTAGGGACAGTTGGTATTATGTACGCTGGACTTAAAAGGAATTACCCTTTAACATTTATTTTGGGAATTGGAAAATAGGTTTATTTATTTGTATTATCTTCACTCTTAGTTATTAGCTGTTAATAGGTTTCACGCTACGCTACTATACGCTAATTTTATCTATATGTGATATGAGAAGTTTGTCTTCCCCCACCACTTTAAAATGGCGCACTGTTCGCTCGTTTGCTGATGAGGATACGTAAATAGTCCGTCGTTTGAGCACAGTAGTGTGTCTATATAAATAGACATTTCAAGATGGTGCCTGTGCTGAACGTCGATTAAAAAGACGGAGTATTCTCTGTGAGACGGGCAATTTTTTTCCTTACGGTAAGACCAGGAATGACTTGTGGTTAGTTTTTCAACCTTTCAGATAAAAAAAATGGCCGTTATGGCGAGTTTTGAGATTGCGGTTACGACTTATATTCTAAATACAGATTGCGCAATGGAAAGTCTGGGCAATTCATTACCCGGCACTGGGACCTTGGGGGTTAGCAATACGCGTTCTCTCGGTTCGGTGAGATGAAAGGGGAATTTTAGACACTGACACATGCTGGCTGATAAAGATGAATTGCCAGTAAATACCCGTTAGTGACAATAATAGGCAATTTGTTTAACCCTGCGCTATACTGGTACCTAGCACACATATGTATCATAAGACAAGTCCTAAGAACACATAACTTTATGATTTAAAAATATGGGTGTTTTAAAGCGGGTGCTTAAGGATTGTATATAATGTTTGGTTCTGTTTAGATATTTAATGAGTATTTGCGTATATATGAAGTAATAGTTGGCTTTTTGGCTTTTTAGAACATTGTATATATAACGTGTCTGCAACATTCTGATAAGACTGTTGTTGCTGGAATGGCCGGAATGGCTTCTAAAAGAATTATATTTCTTTTTGGTAAGCCTGTGTTTCTTTTTATTCTTGGTCAGTAACAATGAAAGTTGAATGCTCGCAAATTGTGGGTAATTATTAAATATCGCATTGATTTTGCTTCATTGCAGGGTTTTAACTTAGATTATTGTAAGTGCTGTAGTTCTTCGAAACAGATATCCCGTTTTTTGATTCATTTGGAAAATAAGTGACCATGGTGAGTCCTTAGTGTGTGACACACCGAATCCTTTATTTGCACAGTTGGATTATTGGTTCACCTACACTTCTTTTTTGGATCATTCCTGTGTTCATTTTTCCCCACGACGTTTATTCACTCCTAATGTCCTGCTCTTTTCTGGGTTTTTTTGTGCTCCCTGCCTCTTTGGTGTCATTTTTTGTCTATACCTTTTTCACATGGAAGTTTCCGGTTAAGCTTGATTATAGGCATTACGTTAGGGTGGTTCATTTTCCTTTTTCCCTCACATTCACACTGTCTCGCTATCTTGGTTGATAGTGGTGGTGATTATAGTTAATTTGCTTTATTTTGAGTATAATGAGGTTTTCTATATCTGTTTATTATAGCCCTAAGGAAGTCTTGGGTGAAAACCCATATATGACGAAACACGTGTTGGCTTTGTGTGGCTATCAGTTGTGGAAACAAAGAATATGAAAACTGAAATACTCACCTGATTTGAAAAATAAACTGAGGAGAACACTGAAGAAGACCACTGTGGACTTATTGTTTGTGCTAATACGAATATTGCTCAGGACATCGATTTTGTTTGACATTTTATGCGTGTTGACACTGTTTACACCCACTTAACAACGTCAGGTGGTCGTTGTTCGATGTCCTTAGGAGCAGTCTAATGAATGATGGGTTTTGATCTACACTAGGGTTAACCAAATTGCGCAATCTAAACCCCACCACCTATTCATCCCTGTTTTAGGTACTAGGTGTATTGATCACTGTTCAAACGTACCGATGCTCATATATGCAGACAATGAAAATGAGAATTACTTGCTCAGTAAGATAACATATTCACTGCAGGGTTACCAATTTTTGTGATTGTCACTTGTAACTAGTAACTAGTGCATGCTTGTGGCTCGGTCACCTACCTCACCTGAGAGGACCCTTTCCTGGCAGCCTTTACCCAATAAATGAGTATGGGCCACTCAACTGCCACTCCAGGGATGTATAGATAGATCTTCTACTATGAAATCCTATTTCAAGAATACAATCTGAGCTGCTTCACTGTCGCTCCTGGCTGTAGCCTATAGAGACCTCTTCAACGAGGCATGACAATTCAACTAATGTAAAAAACATGGACTGTATCTTTCACTTCTCTTCCCTCCACTACGTGCTTCGGCTCATCAAGAGCAGTCACAATACAAACATGGCTTCCACATGGGTCACACTGCAGTTCAACACTGTCCACCGAAGCAATGCCCCACAATGCAGCATGCTACCTCTCTGCTAATGTGCTTCAGAACCTCGTACGGGAAGTATCCAGTAACTGAGGTAGCAAATAAGCTGGAGAAGGCGGGTTTCTTTTTAGCTGGTCAGGTCTACAGTGCCCTTCTGCATTGACCTCTCCCAATGAAGGTCCATTTTCTGGATTACCGATCCAGTGATCGGTAATCCAGAAAATGGCATCTTGATGACATTGAGCAAAATGGCATCCCAGGTGTATCCGTGCTCATGTCACTCTTTCTAACTAGGCTGTTGGACAATTTCTAAAGTAAATGTAATGACTCTCTCATATCTGGATGATTGCAACAAACTGCTCCTTGTCCTTTCAAATGCCACCCGGTTCACCCTCCTAGAGTATACCACACACTGCAACTATCTCATCAAGGGCCTAAAGCCATATGACCATGTTACATCCATCCAAAGGCCCTATTGGCTCCCTTTGCCTCTGTACCATCTTCAATACTAGTTGCCCCACCTACAAAGTCATCAACACCAGCATCTTCGCCTATCAGCCCCTTCGGCAATATGGCTGAGAAGCTCACCACCTCTGGTAGCCGTCAGCACACGCTAAGCTGGGACCAGAGAGGAAGAAGAGTTCCATCAAAATACCCAGGACCTGTACAACATCCCTGTATTTATTAGGACCACCCCAACTCTGCTCCAATAGCCAACTGTGGAATGCTAAAGAATTGACGAATGCAACCATCAGTACTATAATACAGTGTACACTTGCTTTTCTGTCCGTACAAGACTATTGAAATGTCATCTGACAAATGTCCTAAATACTGTTTCCTGAAATTCTGCCCCGTTGAAGTTTTTAACAGAAAATCTACACCCATTGGAGCGATATTTTTGCAAACGATGTTTAGACCAGGATGTTTATGTTAAAGTATACTTTTGTTTTTAGTATTCTGACATACAAACCTCTGTAGAAGGATAGCTATTTAACAAAGAGACCCCACAGCCACAAATCTCATACTAAGAAGGGATTTTGCACAGCTGGACCTTATACGTGACCCTCCAATGTAACACCACAAGCACTAAAGAAAATTACGTAGCCAAATCTGAAGATGTAAATACGTATATTAAAAAGTGAAAGAAGGTGCAGCGAAACCGACATGGTGAGTTATTTTTTTTTGTGTGAATAGCTTTACTCTGACTTCCTTTGGAAGTGCGCATTTTCTAATATTTGTTTGCTTGCATAATGTATCACAGAGAACACTTTCTGTATTTCATAGCAAATCTGGTGTTTGTACTAGATCAGCAGCTCCATTTCAACATTGTATTTGTGTAAGTTATTAAAAAACTATTGCAAACACAGACCTAAGGGCAATAGAATACAAAAGAAGCAAGTGTGTGTAAATGTCTTGCGGTGTTTAGTTCCTTTCAATACGTACTGTTAATCACTGTGGCACCCAGTAATGCACTATTTTCATACTAATAAAAAGGAAAAAAACACAATTATTGTTCCAAATACACTGTCAGACCCTGTAAACACAAAGACTCAGTGCACTATAAATCCTGAGGACATAACTAATTCTGGCACTTTATAAACCGAAAACATTTGTATTTCATTCAAATTAATTCTAGCTCTTAAACAATAGTCACTAGCTGTCCCCAGAATGTAATACACTCGGATTCTCACTTTCCTTCATTTTAATAAATTAAATAGTCCTCAAAGAAAGCCTAGAACGTTAAAACACATATATTAAATGTTTCATAAAAGGCTAAGTCTTAGCACAGATGTAAAGTTTCAGCATCATTCTAAGATCTCATATGACGGCTCCAGATTTCTTTGGTGGTTAATTGCCTTGTACTCATGGCTACTCATTGTCTCAACCACTTTCAGAAACCTTCCTGGGTCACCACCAACAGAAGATTCTACCCACTACAACACAATTAAATAGCCTCTTTACAGGTACATACACCCCCTCTTTTTCAAAAGCCAAATTTGCCAGCACCTCCTAATGGACTGAAAGGAAGGATGCAAGCGTGGCGGCTCGCACGGGTAAGAGCAGTGAGGCGATGGGGCGGGAGCAGGGTAGGGGGTGGTGGAAGTCGAAAGACGACGGGATATGTAATACAGCCTTATAGCTCGCCGTAGTGGGCTATACCGGCTAGTAAAGTCCAGCTCCAGCGTTAAAGGCTCGAGCCACAGGCTCCCTTTAACAAGGGAGCAGGACTTTAATAGCCGGTATAGCCCAGCTACAAAGGGCTATAAGGCTATTAGAACATTCTGCCACTAGAGGGCAGAATGTTCTAACAAATAAAACATAGGCTTCTCAGAGCCCGAGGGGTTTAAATCTCCTCGGGGGTCCGAGAGGTCTTTGTGGAAACAACATTGGAATGTTGCTCTGTGGGCCTTTACTAGCCCGTACAAGCACAGAGCACTCCATTGTCTTCAATGGAGTGCTCCACTTTCCAATGTTCTAATATAGCCTCATAGCCCGCCGTAGTGGGCTATACCGGCTATTAAAGGCCCGCTCAAGCATTAAAGGCCCAAGCAGAAGGAGAGGGCCTTTAACAAGGAAGCGGAACTTTAATAGCCGGTATAGCCCAGCAGAGAAGGGCTATAAGGCTATTAGAACATTCTGCCACTAGAGGGCAGAATGTTCTAACAAACAAAACAAAGGCCTCTCAGAGCTCGAGGGGGTTTAAATCCCCTCGGGCTCCGAGAGGCCTTTGTGAAAACAACATTGGAATGTTGCTTTGCGGGCCTTTACCGATGCACTCCTGTTTTAATCCTCGGATAATTTCAATCTTCTCCTTGAGTTGGCTGCCATTCCCAAATATAACTTTGAACACGTATCTGAGTATAAGTTTGTAGTGGCTTTTGCCAGTGAGAGAAAAGTTGTTCTGAGATCAATGAGGCAAGCATACAAAAAAGGACTGCTGCACTTGGACCATGTTGTAAAGTAATACTGAACTTGCCATTATAATATCTTTTGTTCTGCACCTTAGTTGGCAACCAGATTGAAATGAAACCGCAGGCACATGTCTCCAGATTGCCAAAGAATATGCAGGCAAACAGTGTTGCCTCTACATTAATTAAACCAGTAAACCTATAATTGCTTGGCCCCCCGGCAACACTTTTCAAACAATGAGTGAAATATAAATCCTTTCCAGGAACCTGGGACCATAGGATTGACAAACGTGATGTATCCAGAGGTATATGCCACTGGCCCCTGTATTTGATGTCACCTTTAAACAAAAAGGTTGGTACACCATTTGGAGCTGGTTTGTAACAGTCCTTCTAACATAGAGCAAAATGCTGGATCAAACAATATGTTTTTCTCCATATTCCTTTAGATTAATCCAACTGATCAAGTGTTCAATTTTTTCTACCTCAAAACCAATGAATACTACTTGCTACATCTGTGGACATGTTTTGAGTCTTTCATCTAGTAACCCTGTCTGCCTGGGATGATCAATAATAACAGGAGTCAAACCATATAACCTGTGCTAAATATTATGAATACTATTATTAATATTAATATTATTATTATTTTTACTAATAATACCAAAGATAGTTATTAGTATGTTTAGGCCAGGGCGATGAACTCTGCGCTGGAGCCGGCAAATTTCCGTTTCTCCACAAGTCTGGATGACTGGCGATTCTATCGGCGCTTATACCACGAAAATCAATGTGGTGGTGCCAGTCGCTTATTACATACTCCGCTCCGTTTGTCCACCCTAGCGACCTCAGCACTCTTCTTGACGGGTGCAAGTAAAAATGGAGGTGGATCCTTTTAAATATTTAAGCTCCTGTCTATCAATAAGACACACAGCACTCACGGGGTCCAATCCCTCTCCTCCTTTCATCTGCTGCGCCCAATGGGAACTGACTTTTGACTTTAAAGTACTGACACGCATTTGCTGCTAGTTGATAAAGCGAGCTGGAAGAAGGCAGTCACGCCAAAACGCGTCCTCGCAATACAATCTTTTAAAGTACCCCGTGAGTGCTGTGTGTCTTATTGCTAGACAGGAGCTTTAATATTTAAATGGATCCACCTCCATTTTTATTTGCACCCGTCAAGAAGAGTGCTGAGGTCGCTAGGGTGGACAAACGGAGCGGAGTATATAATACAAGCAACTGGCACCACCACATTGATTTTCGTGGTATAAGCGCCAATAGAATCGCCAGTCATCCAGACTTGTGGAGAAACGGAAATTTGCCGGCTCCAGCACGGATTGCCATGAAACAAGATGGTTCGACGAGGGGTTCTGAAGCGGCGATTTGAAACAGCGAGTGGAGGTACTTTGGACAGTATTGGCGGCAGCTAGGGGGAGAATGTAAATATGTTTCCTCAGGAGTGCCCATTAGGTGGAACAATATGCAAGGATTTTATGAAGCCATTGAGGCGATGTAATGTTGAAAAAACCTGAAACATACCATTGATTCCCGAAATCGCGGAGGTTAAAGACACTGACAAAGGATTGTCCAATCCCTCTCCTCCTTTCATCTGCTGCGCCCAATGGGAACTGACTTTTGACTTTAAAGTACTGACACGCAGTTGCTGCTAGTTGATAAAGCGAGCTGGAAGAAGGCAGTCACGCCGAAATGCGTCCTCGCAATACAATCTTTTAAAGTACCCTGTGAGTGCTGTGTGTCTTATTGCTAGACAGGAGCTTTAATATTTAAATGGATCCACCTCCATTTTTACTTGCACCCGTCAAGAAGAGTGCTGAGGTCGCTAGGGTGGACAAACGGAGCGGAATATATATATATACATATATATATATATATATATATATATATATATATATATATATATATATATATTATCCCTCAAAGTGCCCAAGCATGTGGGGGCGCACTCACGGCAACTTGCACCAGCCGGTTCCTCCCAAACAGGCATCACCATCAGCATCGTTAAAGGACATGACCACGCCAAACTTCTCTTGCAAGCAATCTTTAATGTAGACCTGACGCGTTTCAAAGCATTCGCTTCTTCCTCAGAGGTCACAATTCAAACAGTCACAGGGAGCTCCGATGCAAACTCCGCCTTAAGTAGGACGCGCTGAGTGCGCGCTTTGCATTCTGGAACATGTAGTCAAATCGGAGCATTTTATACCTATAGTAGGTCCTGTGCAACTGTTCCTATTACATTCATTATCTTACCCTGAGTGGGCCCCAGAGAAATTTCCATAGTCTCGTTTAGTCCCAAGTGGCCCGTTCCATTCAGCTCCTATCCTGACAGTTTGGGGTGATTCATCAAGCTGGGCTGAGAAAAAAGGGGGGTCCCAAAACGCGTTTCCCCCATGTTATTTCCTATAGGAAATTTTAGACACGGCTACAGCCCAAACTGCTGAATGGAATTACACCAGATTTTGTAAAAAGGTAGCCCTTGGGTCAGAAAGCGCCCTTTTTTTTTAAATGGTGTAAATCCGTTCAGTATTTTTTGAGAAATTAGGAAATAGAGATAGTGATATCTAGAGGCACGGAGGATCTGCGCACCCTGCGTGCACGCTGCGCGCACCCTCCCGATCACGAGCTTCATGTTAATTGGCTGTCAACACTCCAAACCAGGAAGTGCTGGCAGCCATTTTGTGCCTCGGTAGAACAGAGGCAGAAGAAAACTGAAAAACAAATGTGGAAATCAGGAAAAGGGGGCAGGGTAGAAACACCCTGACCCCCTAGGTGTGAAAAATCATCCGAATACGCACTGGGTGCGCGGATCCAGCCGCAAAAATGAAAAAAGTGAAGCACGGACTCCCGCGCTTCGTTATTAATTAGCCCCCGGGTGGGCAAGTCCCTGGGGCATTTGAAAATAGTGTTTGCGGGGGCCCAGGGGGACCCCTGCAGCCCCGGGGACCGCCACCCCCGGGGCTTCTTTTTTTGTTAAAAAACAAAAATTGTGAGGGGCTCGAGCCCCCCCACACAGCCCGGGGACCGCCACCTCCCCGAGGCACTAAGATGGAAAGGACCCCCAAGCCCTGGGAACCACCACCTCCCCGGGGCTTTCTACAGATTTTAGAGGGGGGCCACGTGGCCCCCCTCCTGGAGCCTGTGGTGGCCCTGGGGCCCGCCACCCCCCAGGGCCGGCTCCTGCAGTGTCCCGGGGTGCCCACCCCTGGGACACTGTTGTTTGCAATGACAGGTCGGGAGCCTTGTGGCTCCTGACCTGTCATTGCAAACTGCTTTGCTTCATTGAACCGTGAGCAGGGAAACCTGCTCTCGCTTCAATGAAGCAAAGCAGATTGCTTTTCGTCATGGGGAGCTGCATGTTAGCAGCTCCCCATGTGGAAAAGCAATGCCGGCTCCCGTAGGACACGGGGAGCCGGCGGGACCATGGGGGCTTTGGAATCCCCCCACGGTCCCCAACGTGTTATATGGGCCCCGGGGATGGGGTCCCTGGGGCAAATAGAAATTAATGGTAAGTGCCATGTTTTTTAACGGGAAAAGTTGTGTACCTAGCGTGCTGCTCAGCGCGGCCCCTTGTGTGCACGCGAGGGGTACATGACTCCAATTCGCGCTAGGTGCGCGACTCCAAGGAAAAATATTAAATTTTCTATTTTAATAAAAACCTAGGTTATATGTTAGAATATTGGGTGGCTCTAAAAAGAGCCCTTGTGTTTATTGGGAGATTTTTGTAGCTACATGTAAGTGCCAATGCAGAGTCTTAAGTTGTTGAGTCGCGTACCTAGTGTGGCGCTCAGCCCGGCCCCTAGTGTGCACGTGAGGGGTACGCGACTCCTAGCGCGAAAATCTATGCCAGCTCCCAAAGGTCGCGGGGAGTCGGCGGGACCGTGGGGGCATTGGGGCTCCCCCTACGGTCCCCAACGTGTTATGTGGGCCCCGGGGGATGGGGTCCCCGGGGCGAATAGAAATGAATGGTAAGAGCCATGGGTTTTTTTACAGGAAAATACAGAGTGGCGTACCAAGCACGGCCCCTAGTGTGCATGCGAGGGGTACGCGACTCCTAGCGCGAAAAGCTATGCCGGCTCCTGAAGGTCACAGGGAGCCGGCGGGACCGTTGAGGCATTGGGGCTCCCCCCACGGTCCCCAACATGTTATATGGGCCCCGGGGGATGGGGTCCCCGGGGCGAATAGAAATGAATGGTAAGAGCCATGTTTTTTAACAGGAAAAGTTGTGTACCTAGCGCGCCGCTCAGCGCGGCCCCTTGTGTGCACGTGAGGGGTACATGACTCCAATTCGCGCTAGGTGCGCGGCTCCAATTAAATATATTAAATTTTCTATTTTAATAAAAACCTAGGTTATATGTTAGATTATTGGGTGGCTCTAAAAAGAGCCCTTGTGTTTATTGGGAGATTTTTGTAGCTACATGTAAGTGCCAATGCAGAGTCTTAAGTTGTTGACAAAGACTCTGTTTCCCTCATCTGTGAAATGTACACCATCTCTTCTGTATATGCCATCCATATTAAAACGCAGATTGTTGTTGTATATGGACCCCATACTACGGTCTCTGAAATAAGCAGAAACAGCTTTATTGACATTTTTTCTTGCTTTCTCAATCTGTGGACAAAATTGATTGGACCTGTTCCATTTCTGTCTTTGGCATATGTTAGAGTACACAAAGGCAGTTTGGGAAAAGCAACATCAATTCTGCAATGGTGTCCTTCATTAGCATTTCTAGAGCTAACCCAGTCAATGTGCCTAGGTCATTGCCACCACAGTGCACAATCATGAGGTCAGGTGGTTGGAGATGCAAAAAGGATTTAACCAATGGCATAAATTGGTGCCACTTTAATCCTCTCTGTCCAATCCATTTAATGTCTACATTTTGCAAAGCTGGGTCTTTGTCAATACCTCTGCTTTCAGCATACCTTTTGCACCAAAAAATATAGCTGTGTCCAACAATCCACACAGAAAGCATCTTGAATGGATTTCTGTAGGTAATCAGACAATGTCTGCAGCTGAGGTAGGCAGGTGGAAGAATAAAATCTATCTAAAATGGTGGACAAGATGCTGTTTTTAAGAAAGTAGAGAGTTGATTGGCTGTTTAAGAACACTCTACATTCAAATATAGGGTGCATTTTATTTTGTTTACAAAGCATGTTTCTTATTGGTTATTAACATATGCTGGAAAGGTACAGTATAAAGGATAAGGTCAATCATTGCAAAGCCAACCACACCTGCTATTGTCATTTGCAACATTGTGTGGTGAACTTGTGACATGGCAGCTAAGTTGAATGTTGCATGACCTGTTGCTATGGAAACTGACATTAAGGACAAGGGGTGGAGATGTCAGTTGAGAAGTATTATTCTCTGTGACCAATGGAAAATTGTTTTTCAATTTGAAAAACACTGGGAAGCAATACCATTTGTTGCTTATGTCTATATGTGTTGAAAAATTGAGGGAAAGTTTGCCAATACTGGTTCAACCTTGCAGAGTCTGTTGATCTACATTCTCTGTGTGAAAAAGAAAATCCTGACTGAGTGTGTGAGATTTTGCAATCAATAGATTTTTTTAAAATAGGTGAGTTACATATTTTTGAGGTTAATTTAAGAAAGATTTGACATTTTTATGAAATTGTGTTGTTTGAAATATATTCTTAAATGCAGATATGTATATTGGGATTATTTTTATTGTACTTGAAGTTTGTTTAAAAAACAGTATGAACAGTAATATATATATATTTAAGTGTGTTGTAAGATATAGTTGAATGAAGGCTCTTAATTACTATTAATTGGTTAAATATGTACTAAGAAAGTGTATTTTCTAAAATATTCACATAAGGTGTAGTTTATTAGACATGATTATTTAACCTGTGTAAAAAGGTATAGTTTAAAAATATTGCATTATTATAGTGTGGTAAAATGAGGTACAATTGTGCTGTTTGTAAAATGCTCATATAAGCTGTTAATAATTATGAATCTGTTATTAGTTGGTACAGTTTGTGCAGTTTAAAAAATCCTTATAAAAAAAAGTGTTCTTTATTACTCTTCTTCATTAAGTCTGTTGAGAGGTACAGTTTGATGAAGTTGCATATTGTAGATTTAAAGGATGATATGTAACTGCAAAGAAAGTCAGTACATTTTATTCTTTCTGGTATGTAGTAGTTGGTATGTCATGAGTCAGGTATTTGTTTACATTATATTTATATTTGTATGAATTAATGAGAGGTATCTGATACATTAGAGGATTGCACACATGGTGAAAATGTGATTTTATAAGTGTTTTACAAGTGATTTTGTGGTTCTATAATGTCTAATTTCGTAGTTAGTATAAAAGTAAATGTGCACAATCTATGCGGTACCTTTACCTCCAGCACACTAGTGATTCACTCCTGTAAAAATCGATACAGTAGCCATGTATATAAGCAATCACACTGTTAGTCCCTGTCCACTGCTCCTATCATCCTGACAGCACTATGTCTGTATCTACTCTCTGTGCTGAAACACAAGCACTTGAAAACTTACTCTCCTGTCAACTACCAGCACTGTCACTATCTAGTCACTGTCCATACACCTGTAGAATGCCTCAGGCATTAAGACACATAGTGCTACAGTGAAATGTGCGCAATGTCTGCAGGCCTGTAACCCCCAGCAGACTTCTGATTCACCCTTTCAATAACCAGGTAGTATTTATGCAGTGCCCCAATTAGCCTATCAGTCTCTGTCCACTCCTGCAATTATCCTGACAGAAGCATGTCCTTATCTAATCGCTGTGCTAACACAAAAGCATTTAAAAACTCACTCTCCTGTCAACTACCAGCACTCTTACTCTCGTCAGTCTCCATACACCTGTAGAATGTCTCAGGCATAAAGACACATAGTGCTACAGTGGAAATGTGCGCAATGAATGCAGGCCCCTAACCCCCAGCAGAGTACTGATTCTTTCAAGTAGTGCCCCAATTAGACTGTCACTCTTTATCCAGTCCTGCAATCATCCTGACAGACCCATGTCCTTATTTACTGTCTGTGCCATCACACAAGCACTTAAAAACTCACTCTTCTGTCAACTCATAGCACTCTCACTATCTAGTCAGTGTCCACACACCTTATTAAATGCCTCAGGCATTAAGACACGTAGTGCTACAGTGAAATGTGTTCAATGTATGCAGGCCTGTAATCCCCAGCAGACTATTGATTCACCTTTATAATAAGCCACGTAGTATTCATGCAGTGTCCAATCAGAGTATCACTCTCTGTCTACTCCTGCAATCATCCTGACAGAAGCATGTCATTATCTAATTTCTGTGTCAACACACAAGCACTTAAAAAGTCACACTCCCGTCAACTACCAGCACTCTCAGTAACTAGTCACTGTGCATACACCGGTAGAATGTCTCAGGCATTAAGACACATAGTGGTACAGTGAAATGTGCACAATGTATGTAGACCTGAAACCCCCAACATATTAGTGATTCACCCTTGCATTAAGCTCAGTAGTATTTATGCAGAACCCCAATCAGCCTATCAGTCTCTGTCCAGTCCTGTAATTATCCTGATAGAAGCATGTCCTTATGTAATCGCTGTGATAACACAGAAGCACTTATAAACTCTCCCTGCTGTCAACTACCACCATTTAAACTATCCACTCAGTATCCATGCACTTATAGAATGTCACAGGCATTAAGACACATAGTGGTACAGTGAAATGTGTGCAATGTATGCAGGCCTGTAATCCCCAGTAGACTTCTGATTCACTCTTGCAATAACTAGGTAGTATTCATGCGGTGCCCCAATCAGCCTATCAGTCTCTGTCCAGTCCTGCAATTATCCTGACAGAAGCATGTCCTTATCTAATCGCTGTGCCAACACAGAAGCACTTAAAAACTCTCTCTTCTGTCAACTACCAGCACTCTCGCTATCTAGTCACTGTCCATACACCTGTAGAATGCCTCAGGCATAAAGACACATAGTGCTACAGTTAAATGTGCGCAATGTATGCAGGCTCCTAACCCCCAGCAGAGTACTGATTCACCCTTGTTATAAGCTAGATAGTATTCAAGTAGTGCCATAATTAGACTGCCACTCTCTATCCAGTCCTGCAATCATCCTAACAGAATCATGTCCTTATTTACTGTATGTGCCATCACACAATCACTTAAAAACTCACCCTTCTGTCAACTCACAGCACTCTCATTATCTAGTCAGTGTCCATACACCTGTAGAATGCCTCAGGCATTAAGACACATAGTGCTACAGTGAAATGTGCATAATGTATGCAGGCCTGTAACCTCCAGCAGACATCTGATTCACCCTTGCAATAACTAGGTAGTATTCATGCAGTGCCCCAATCAGCCTATCAGTCTCTGTCCTTCCTGCAATTATCCTGACAGAAGCATGTTCTTATCTAATCGCTGTGCCAACACAGAAGCACTTAAAAACTCACTCTTCTGTCAACTACCAGCACTCTCACTATCTAGTCAGTGTCTATACACCTGTAGAATGCCTCAGGCATTGAGACACATAGTCCCACATGTTAAATGTGTGCAATGTATGCAGGCCCCTAACCCCCAACAGAGTACTAATTCACCCTTGCTATAAGCCCAATACCATTCAAGTAGTGCCCCAATTACACTGTCACTCTCTATCCAGTCCTGCAATCATCCTGACAGAACCATGTCCTTATTTACTCTCTGTGCCAACACACAAGCACTTAAAAACTCACACTTCTGTCAACTCATAGCACTCTCACTATCTAGTCAGTGTCCATACACCTTTTTGAATGTCTTAGGCATTAAGACACATGGTGCTACAGTGAAATGTGCGCAATGTATGCAGGCCTGTAACAACCAGCAGACTACTGACTCACCCTTGCAATAAGCCAGGTAGTATTCATGCAGTGCTTCAATCAGCCTTTCACTCTCTGTCTACTCCTGCAATCATCCTGACAGAAGCATGTCATTATCTAATTTCTGTGTCAACACACAAGCACCTAAAAACTCACAATCCTGCCAACTACCACCACTTTCACTATTTAGTCACTGTCCATACACCGGTAGAATGTCTCAGGCATTAAGACACATAGTGGTACAATGAAATGTGTATAATGTATGGAGGCCTGTAACCCCCAGCATACTATTGATTCACCCTTGCAATAAGCTCAGTAGTATTTATTCAGTGCCCCAATCAGCCTGTCAGTCTCTGTCCACTCCTGCAATTATCCTCACAGAAGCATGTCTTTATCTAATTGCTGTTTCAACACACAAGCACTTAAAAACTCACCCTCCTGAGAACCACCAGCACTCTCACTATCTAGTTACTGTCTATACACCTGTCGAAAGCCTCAGACATTAAGACACACACTGCTACAGTGAAATGTGTGCAATGTATGCAGGTCCGTAACTCCCAGCAGAGTACTGATTCACCCTTGCTATAAGCCAGGTAGTATTCTTGTAGTGCTTCAATCAGCCTATCAGTCTCTGTCCACTCCTGCAATTATCCTGACAGAAGCATGTTCTTATCTAATCGCTGTTTGAATACACAGGCACTTAAAAAGTCACCTTCCTGTCAACTACCAGCATTCTCACTATCTAGTCAGTGTTTATACACCTGTAGAATGACTCAGGCATTAAGACACACAGTGGTACAGTGAAATGTGTGCAATATATGCAGGCCCCTAACACCTAGCAGAGTACTTATTCACTCTTGCAATAAGCCAGGTAGTATTCATGCAGTGCCCAATCAGACTGTCACTCTCTGTCCACTCCTGGAGTCATCCTGACAGAAGCATGTCAATATCGATTCTTGGTGCCAACACACAACCATTTATAACCTCTCCCTGCAGTCAACTACCAGCACTGTAAATATCCAGTCAGTATCCATGCACTTGTAGAATGACTCGGGCATTAAGATAAGCAGTGCTACAGTAAAATGTGCACAATCTATGTAGGCCTCTAACCACTAGCAGACTACTAAATCACCCTTGCAATAAGACGGGTAGTATTCATGTAGTGCCCCAATCAGCCTGTCATTCTCTGTCCACTCCTGCAATCATCTTAACAGAACTATGTATTTATGTAATCACTGAACCAAAACCTAGGGATTTATAAATTCAGCATTCTCTTTTGTTGCAGTACTCTAATCATTTAGTCAGTATTTATGTACTTATGCAATGACCCTTGTAGTAATACATCAATATTACAAACAACTATCCAGCATTCATGCAGTCCTATAAACACATAAACACTACTTATTTTTCCTTCATTTTTCAAACTGCTAGCTCTGTATTGCAGAAAATGGGTTGTGATTTCTAAATAAAGCATATAAATATTTTTTATGTAGAAGATATTTGTTTAATAATACGATAAATTGTTTTATAGATTATTTTAATAATATTTTCTATTTTTTCAAAACAGATAGTGTTCATCATCATTACAAAAAAAGTCACCATGACAGAAAGAAGGAAACAACAAAAAAGGGAGTATTATTTGAAGAAAAAACAATGGCAACATTTAGATGAAGAACAAAATGTGGGGAAAAAAAGAAATCTTGTGGTAAGAGAACTAAATAATTTATTAAAAGACTTTCACAGCCTAGAAACAGTGTGCACAATGTGGAAAGTAGAAACAACTCCTCAAGAAGAAAGAACAATAACAAGAAAAAAGGAGAAATTAATGGGAAATTAAGTTTTCAAGAAAACATATTTGGTAAAAGGAGAAAGAATCAATTTACTGAAATAAGAAAAATAATGTTTTATAATAGAGTTATCTTTAATTTGTTGAAAGATGTGAGGAAATATAAAAAAATCTGCATTTTATAAAAAGAAAAAACAGATTGAAACTATTGTTGAAAAGGCTTTTGAACTGAAAAGGAAATTATTCATTTTAGTATTAAATAGAATTTGATCATTAGATAAGCCAATATCTTTTATGAAGGCCAAAAGTAAAAGGAAGAGATTAATTAGCAGAAGTAACTTTTGTGATTTTTTTGGGGTGAATAGAAACACAGTTCAAGTTCAGAGCCTTTTTTTAATGAAGAGAGCTATTTTCAAACCAATAGTTTATTGCATGCAGTTGATACCACTGGTCGTGCTTATGAGGTTAAAAACGGTTGTCCAATTGAAAAAGAAAAAATGGTTCCTAGAAATGTAGAAGAAGTGGTAGCTGATGAAGTTCTAGGGAGATGTACTAAAGCTCCAGTGTATACTTAGGATTGTAGTAGTATATGCAGTATACGTCAGGAATCTATTGATATTTTTTGGAATGTCTTACGAGTTTATAGTAAAAAAAAGTCTTAAATAAAAGATTAAGATGTTGCAAGGTCTAGATCCTTGCAGAGTGAGAAAAAATACTGGTTTGCAAGGTCATTCTCTGGCTTGTCTTTCTAGAAAACTATGTCAAAGTGTTTTTCATCATTTTAGAATGTTAGCAGTGCATCAATGCGGAAGTTAGTCAGAAGATTGTATTACGCAAAAAGTCCAGCAATATTTTTAAATGAATTAAACAGTGCACTTGTGCATGGGTCAGTATCAGATGTAAAAAAAGTTTGTGGTGAAATAGAGTTTCGTTACTTTGGTCCTGAAGAAGAGAGTAGACAAAGCGAGACATTGATAGAAGTAGGCTTTGAAGAAAACGTGGAGAAGATTACTACAGAGAAATTTGAAGAAGAAATTTCAAAGTTTAAGGTAATTTCATGTGAAAGGCCAAATTATGCATGTATTTGTTGTCGACAAACTCACTATAAGAATCAAACTAGGACTGTTAATCTCTATTTAAAAAGGGAAAAAGAAAATAATGATAAGTGGAAGGAATTTGCAACTTATTTGTTGGTAGAGGATTGCTTTGATTTGGGTACTAATCAACGTATTTGTAAATATTGTTATAACAAAGTAGAGGATAATAAAATGCCAGGAAGAGCTGTGCATAATGATCTGGAGTTGGTAGATATTCCTCAAGAACTGATGGATTTAAACATGTATGAGTGTATTCCGATTCAATCTGTGCACCCGTTTCAGGCTATTGTTCGTATGGAGCCTAAAACAGGTAAATTGCCTCCCACAAATTTACAGAGAGGATTAAAAGAAAGAGTTGTATATTTACCTCTAGATTTAAAGAAAAATATTGAAACTATTGGTGTAGAGAAAGAAGAAAGTGAACCATTAATTATTCTAGTGAATGGTGTTCCTACTAAGAGTAAGAAAATCTGGAAGGAATTAGTGGATGACAGGAAAGTGCAAAAGGCAACATTGTATCATAAAAAACAATGATTTGTACAAGAATGGGCATGTTAAAGAAGAAGAAATACTTTTAGGAGATGATAGCGAAATGTCAAGTGGTCAGATTGAGAAAGTGGACATGTCGAAAACTGAAGAAACATCCTTTACATTCTAAAGAAGTGTTGGGGAATACTATTGAATTATTCCAAATGAAGAAAGCGAAGGGGAATCCCTTAAGTGTTTGGGAAAAGACTTTGGGAGCTCGTTGTTTTCCCCAGCTGTTCCCAACTGGAAAAGGTGGACGATATGACGAACGATCAATATAGATTCCTGCATTCGAATAGCAGACAACAAGATTGCATTCAGAAGATCCAAGATTTCTATAATGTATCCCATATATATTTCATCTTTTGTTTGAGAGTGACGTGTCTGGACTTTCATATGCAGTCAACCATATATTAAAAACAGGAGTACATCTTCGAAATGTTTCTGCAAAGGAATTTATGGAAAAAGTACATCAGAGAGATGATCGTTTGGAATCTCAACTGATTAATTTGATGGCATGTCAGCGTGGTACTAACGAGTATTGGTATCGTCGTCATGGAGAACTTAAATGCATGCTAAGGAATTTAGGAACTCCAACGTGGTTTCTTACCCTAAGCTGTGCTGAATACGCATGGGATGATTTACTTCAATTTCTTCGAGAAGCAAATTCAAACATTCAAAACATTGAATTCAAAACTCCTGGAGAATTGTGTTCTTTGGATCCTGTTAATGTATGCAGATATTTCAATCATATGTTTGAAGCTATGATGTCTGTTATCTGCAACAAAAATAATCCTTCTCTTGGAGAAGTTTTTGATTGTTTTTGGAGAAACGAGTATCAAGCTAGAGGTGCTCCTCATATACATATGCTTCTATTGATCAAGGATGCACCAAAATTTGGAACTGATTCGGATGACAATGTATTATCTTTTATTGAAGATTATGTTACATGTGCTATACCTAAAAGAACAGAAGAAAACAGCTTAAGGCAACAAGTGTTACGATTCCAAAGTCATCGATGTGGGAAATACTGTCGACGGAAATACAAGTTGAAGGAAAAGTTTTATACCAAATGTCGTTTTGGATTTCCACGTCCAGTAATATCCAAAGGAAGAGTGAACAGTTTCATGTCAGCGGTGAGACATACCATCACTAGAAAATCTCCAAAAAATACATACAATTTGAGAAGAAGTGAAGAATCGAAGTATATAAATGATTATAATCCAGTTATTCTGTCAATGTGGAATGCTAATATGTATATTCAATATGTTGCGGATAATTCCATTGCTGTGGCTCAGTATGTAACATCATACATAACAAAATCAGAAAAGACAGCGTTGAAAGAAATGTGGGAAGAAATTTCCCACGAGAACAGTCTCAGTAAGAAATTGTACAGCTTTAGTTTGAAGATGCTCTCACATCGAGAAATTGGATCGTACCAATGTTCGGATTGGGTATCGTCTGTAAGTTTGTATTCAAAATCAAGAGGAATTATTTGGGTTAGTCTAAATCTTGCTGCAACGCGAAATCGAGTACTTAAACCTATTCAGGAAATTGAATATTTAGCATTAAATGAACAGGAAAACACGATATAGTCAAAACAAACATGTTGGATACATACTATCAAAATAGAAGTCCTCATCTTGAGAACATATGTCACTATGAAGTACTGCAATATTACAGTTTTAAGAGAAATACTACAGAGAATATAAATGAAGGAAAATATGCAGTGATTGGTTCAGAAGGATGTTTGGTAAAACATACTAAAGGAAATTTGATTAATCATAGGAAACTGACCTGTGATACTCCTGATAAAAGAGAATTTTACTATTTGGCACTTTTACAACTCTTCAAACCTTGGCGTACGGAACTGGAATTACTTGGAGATTTTGAGTGCTTTGAAGATTCTTTCAATGCATGTAAAGATAGCGTTGAATGCACAGTTTTTGCAAATTATCTCAAAATGTTGAATGAAGAAATTGATCAAGAAGCTACTATTGCAGCTGAGATTGCTAGAGACAGTTCTCAAGATAGTCAAAGTTCTGCTCCACTGAGTCAGGATCCTCTAGGACAACCAATTCTTGAAAATGAAGCAGCCATCGCCATGAGTGAAGTGGAAACAGCAATGCATCAAGCTCAAGAAGATATGATGGACTTGGGAATCTTGGAAGAACAACTAAATGTTGAACAGAAAGAAATATACCAGCAAGCGAAAGAACAGATCGACCATGGTTTTCTTCATGAAAAGAAAGAATGTACATGCACATCATTTCAACCTATCAGAATGTATGTCAGTGGTCAAGCTGGTACAGGAAAAAGTTTCTTAATTAAAGTTTTGACTAGTTATCTACAGAAAACAACGGACTCAGATTTGTCTTGTGTTGTAACTGCTCCACCTGGGTTGACAGCACACAACATTAAAGGAATTACATTGCATAGTTTACTTATGCTACCTGTAGAGCATGAAAATAAATTGGAATATCACAGGCTATCTGGAGAAGCTTGTTATGAAGTTTCAAGAGTGCTAAAGAAAATGAAACTTCTAATTATTGATGAGGTGAGCATGGTTTCAAACGTAATGCTTGCCTTTGTGCATTTAAGAATGCAGCAAATTTTAAAAACAGAATACGATGTGTTATTTGGAGGAAAACATGTCATAGTTTTTGGTGATCTACTTCCACTCACTCCTGTAAAAGGACAAGCAGTATTTAAAACACTTCAGCATGAAGGCACCAGAAAGTCTTTGGGAAGCATTGGAAACATTAACATTTGATCATAGTTTGAATACAAAGAACTTACTAAAAATATGAGACAGGCAAATGATATAGATTATGGAAATATTCTTCAAGATATAAGAATTGGAGTATTGCCAGACCATGGCAAACAAGCTTTGGAAAGTCAGCTACTTACTACCTTGTTTGCAAATGAAAATATAGTTTCTGAAAAAATATACAAGAAAATTGCAGAAAAGAAATCTGTAATCTGCCTAATGCCGACACTACGAGAGTGTTCTACATTCAATGAAGAACTTTTAAAGCTTGAAAACGAATAAATAATAAAAATGGAAGCCATTGACAAAATAGTGCATGAAGGAGTTACTATTATTTTGCAAAAACAACAATTGATGGACAGAATGCAGAACAATGTCATGCATTCACCCCAGTACAGAAATCTGGGCCAAAATCTATTGTTTTTTTGCTCACCATGCCATTCCGATTTGAACCCAGCCATATGCAAATCAGTCTTCACCCTGTGCCCAATGGGAACAGTCCAGCCCGAACTGCCAATCCAGTTCCTCCCTGGACTGGAAACAAGCAACCTAGGGCCGGTTTCGGGGTTTCACCCCTCTTCAGCCAGGATAGCTTGACTCCAGTGGCATGGAGAGCACAGGACCCACGTCTGGGCATACCCGTCCCACTCGGGGTGACAAATGCAAAAACAACAATTGATGGACAGAATGCAGAACAATGTCATACATTCGCCCCAGTACAGAGATCTGGGCCTAAATACATTGTTTTTTGCTCACCATGCCATTCCAGTTTGAACCCAGCCATATGCAAATCAGTCTTGACCCTGTGTCCAATGGGAACAGTCCAGCCCGAACTGCCAAGCCAGTTCCTCCCTGGACTGGACACAACCAACCTAGGACCAGTTTCGGGGTTTCACCCCTCTTCAGCCAGGATAGCGTGACTCCAGTGGTATGGAGAGCACGGGACCCACGTCTGAGCATACCCATCCCACTCGGGGTGACAAATGCAAAAACAGCAAATGATGGACAGAATGCAGAACAATGTCATACATTCATCTCAGTACAGAGATCTGGGCCTAAATCCATGGTTTTTTTGCTCACCATGCCATTCCATTTTGAACCCAGCCATATGCAAATCAGCCTTGACCCTATGGCCATGTCTGAACTGGGGTGGCGTGGTGAGCAAAATAATGATGGATTAAACCCAGATCTGTGACTGGGGGTGAATGTTTTGCCAATGTGCAACATTCCGTCCATTATCTTGTGTGTTTTGCTGTTCGCCCTATGTGGGAAGGGTATGCCCAGACGTGGGTCCCGTGCTCACTACGCCACTGTAGTCAAGCTATCCTGGCTGAAGAGGGGTGAAACCACGAAACCGGTCTTAGGATACTTGGTTCCGGTCCAGGGATGACATGGCTTGGCAGTCTCGGGCTGGACTGTTCCCATGAGGCACAGGGTCAAGACTGATTTGCATAAGGCCATGTCTGAACTGGGTTGGCGTGGTGAGCAAAATAACGATGGATTAAACCCAGATCTGTGGCTGGGGGTGAATGTTTTGCCAATGTGCAACATTCCATCCATCATCTTGTGTGTTTTGCTGTTCGGCCTATGTGGGAAGGGTATGCCCAGACGTGGGTCTCGTGCTCACTACGCCACTGGAGTCAAGCTATCCTGGATGAAGAGGGGTGAAACCCCGAAACCGGTCCTAGGATGCTTGATTCCGGTCCAGGGAAGACATGGTTTGGCAGTTCGGGCTGGACTGTTCCCATGAGGCACATGGTCAAGACTGATTTGCATATGGCCATGTCTGAACTGGGGCGGCGTGGTGAGCAAAATAATGATGGATTAAACTCAGATCTGTGACTGGGGGGGAATGTTTTGCCAATGTGCAACATTCTGTCCATCATCTTGTGTGTTTTGCTGTTCACCCTATGTGGGAAGGGTATGCCCAGACGTGGGTCCCGTGCTCACTATGCCACTGAAGTCAAGCTATCCTGGCTGAAGCAGGGTGAAACCCCGAAACCGGTCCTAGGATGCTTGATTCCGGTCCAGGGAAGACATGGCTTGGCAGTTCGGGCTGGACTGTTCCCATAAGGCAAAGGGTCAAGACTGATTTGCATAAGGCCATGTCTGAACTGGGGTGGCGTGTGAGCAAAATAACGATGGATTAAACCCAGATCTGTGACTGGGGGTAAATGTTTTGCCAATGTGCAACATTCCGTCCATCATCTTGTGTGTTTTGCTGTTCGCCCTATGTGGGAAGGGTATGCCCAGACGTGGGTCCCGTGCTCACTACGCCACTGGAGTCAAGCTATCCTGGCTGAAGAGAGGTGAACCCCCGAAACCGGTCCTAGGATGCTTGATTCCGGTCCAGGGAAGACATGGCTTGGCAGTTTGGGCTGGACTGTTCTCATGAGGCACAGGGTCAAGACTGATTTGCATAAGGCCATGTCTGAACTGGGGTGGCGTGGTGAGCAAAATAACGATGGATTAAACCCAGATCTGTGACTGGGGGTGAATGTTTTGCCAATGTGCAACATTCCGTCCATCATCTTGTGTGTTTTGCTGTTACTATTATTTTAACAGAAAAATTACAAACAAAATTGGATTCTTTAGAAAAATCTATATCTAAAACTGCTGGTTTAGAAAATAAATGATATGTATGTGTAAATTGTCAGGTCATTTTACGGCGTAATTTGAATGTGGAAAAAGGTTTAATAAATGGAGCAAAAGGAAAAGTGGTTGAATTTGTCAACTATCAAAAAAGAGATTGGATTGAATCTTTAAAAATCAAATTTGATCAGATTGAAGAAGTAAAGCAAATTGGTTGTTGTTCTGCTCATTTTTTGCTAGTTAAAGATTTGCATGTTCGTAGGAAACAGTTTCCTCTGTCCTTGGCATATGCAGTGACTATTCATAAGTCTCAAGGTTTAAGTGTAGACAGTGCTTTGGTAAACATTGGGAGTACCGTATTTAAAGAGGGTATGGCATATGTTGCTTTGTCACGAGTCAGAACTTTATCTGGATTGTATTTGATTGATTTTGATGAGAGAAAGATTAGTGCAGATTCAAATTGTGTAAGAGAGTATAATCGGTTAAGAAGACTATATGCTCCCAATTTAGGTGAATATTCTGTATATGAAAAGCGTGTAGTTTGTCGAAAACGGAGATATGAGAATATCTGTAGTGAAGTTAAAGAGAAGGAAAAAATCAAGATAATGTTGAGATTCCAAGCAAAAAGCAGAAGGAGACTATTGAAGAGATTGTTGGATATCAATTAGAAAATAGTTCAGGTATCAACTGCTATGCAAATGTAGTGGTAAATGTTGTATTCTCTTTAGAATATCTGCAACAGCAAATTATGGAGCATCAAGAAAAACAGTTTTGTTCTTTGTTGCATTCTATATTTGAAAAATTGAAAACTGATAAAAGAAAAATCCAAAGTGTTTCTGATATTCGGAATCTTCTGGATATATGTAGTGGTCCTACACAATTTTCACAGAATGTCCAACAAGATGCTCAGGAATTTCTAATGTATATGCTTGCAGTATTGGAAGATGAAGGAATAGAAATTGAAAATATATTTGGACTTCGTTATAAATGGAAACATCAATGTGAAAATTGTATATTGACTTCTACCACTAACATACACACTTAGAGATTCATATATTTAACAATTCTGGACTGCAAAGCAGTATCTTTCAACAAATTAGTTAAAGCAGCAAATCAAAACATGGAGTGTAGCCAATGCAAATCAGAAATGTTATCAACATTATTTATAGAAAGACTTGGAAAATATATAATTCTAATGATACAACGTTGTACAGCTGATGGAAGAAAATTGGAAACTTTAATAAAAAATTTTGTAGCAAGCCAACTATAAATATCAGGAAGAACTTTTGTAGCAGTAGCAATTATTTTCCACGATGGACCTTCAACAACATCTGGACATTACACAGTCTATTTAAAATGCAATAAAGGATGGACATATTGTAATGATGCTCATTTGGTTGTTAAATATTGTTTGCTTAAGGAATTACCAAATTCATACCTAATATTTTTAAAGCCAAAGTTCTAACAACATAATTTGGCCTATTGGGAATATGTTAATATGTATTAATACCAATACTTTTGACAATTTCAGTATGAAGGATTTTAGTAATATCATTTTGCCTACAGGAAAGATATTAATAAAAATTAAGAAGTTTTATAGAGATATTCTGTCAGCAAATATTTTAAATGACATCATTTAGAGTATATGGAAATTATAAAGAATTGTTGATTGAGTTATTGATTATCTTCTTTGATATTATATTGAGAAAATTCTGTTAGAAAGAAACATTTTATATGTACGAGAGTTGCATTATATACCATGTTAATCAGGATGTTACTTATATGCAATGTGGAGAGATAGTTGACTATGTTTAAAATATTTTTGACACAGATTTGTTTTTTTTTTAAACAATCTTATTGATTGTTGTTTTTTTTGGCCACTGTTATGTGATAAGTAACATTGAAATCACTATTAATAGTGAAATTCAATATATTCTGAGAACAGCAAAAAAGGCAAACTAAATAATTTATATAATGGTAAAATTATGTTGTGTTGTAAAAATTATAAGATTATATATTGTAACTTTACAACAAAGTCCTGCGCACACATACAAGTTCAAAAGCATAGATGCAACATAATATACAAGTGGTACGATCAGAGTGCTAAGGTAACACTGAAAATTCTTTATTCTGTAACAGAAACGCAACCAGCCGACACGTGTTTCGTCGGGTAATGAACCCCACGACTCTTCAGGGCTGGGAATGATACAAACAGATTGTATAAACATATCGCACAGGGTGACTGTTGGTGAAGAGCGTAAAACAAAAGCAAATGTAAAAAAAAAACAGAGGTCACCCTACTGAGCATGGAAAACCCCACGTTAGACAGAGACCAAGTGAACAAAACAAATTAAGGAGTACAAGGTTGATAATACATCACAACGTGTATTCATTGATACATTCATCAAGTGACCATAAAGATGCGACAGAGTGTAACCGCTTGGTGAGACAGAAATCAGGACAAGAAAAGACCAGTAAAGTCCAAGTGAAACAAAGGTGAAGAAATGAAAATAAAATTGAAAGAATCGGTATCAAGTACTGTGGAGTGATGACGTCAAGTGAAAATGGAGAGGAGCAAGCAAGAAGACAGAAAAGAGGGAAGGGTAAAAAACGACAAAACAGGGATAAAGGAGAGCAAAAAGAGAGTGCGGGTCAAGAATCCAAGCAACAGTAAAAGCTACAGGTACCTGAAAAAAGTTGCTTGAGCGAAATGTATTCTGGAGAGAATAGAAAACAATAAAGTAACGCAATGAGTGATTAAAGGAAATCTGTACAAAAAGCCTTACCGGGATATTTAACTGTGGTTATTTTCCCTGACTAGATTTCCCGGTGTTTTTCTTTTGCTTCCATTGATATCCACCCGTGTTCGTCCCATTTGCCATCATTTGTTTTGATTGCACATGTGTAAACGCATTTCGGCAGTAATCCTTATACCCGTTATTTTAGTAAGTAACACGCTCACCTCATGCTCCATTCTTTGGCTTGTGGTTTATTTTCTATATTCCTTTAGCATTTTGGTTCTCATACCACTTTTTCTATACTCGTTTTTAGACACTATTGATGAAACTACTCCTCGTCTTACTTGCGGCACAATTACTTAGGACTCTTGATTTAGGTGAGCGTCATGTTGTGTTCACTGTATGTGTTAATTTTGATTTTGTTTCGCATATGCCTTCTCAGGGGACACTCATTCAAGTTGCTGGTGATCGTAAGAAGGTGTAGCAGTACTGGAGAACTGATGTGCTTCTGCCCGTGAATTTGTCCACTGCTCGCCGGACCCGCCCCACGGGTCCCGCTTCGTTGTTTGGGCTTGCCGACTGTGTTTGTACCGGGTCTGGCGCAGAGGTGCTGTGTTTGGGAAAGGTGAGGGTTCAACTGGCTACGAGCATATTTACAGGGACTTCATCTCCCAGGAGTCACTGCATGACCAATTAACACCACCTGGTCCGCTCTCCCTGCATGCCTGCCCCGCCCCCTGACCACGAAGGAGTAAAACCTGCCGCTTCCTGTGAGACCGAGGGACACTCATTCAAGTTGCTGGTGATCGTAAGGAGGTGTAGCAGTACTGGAGAACTGATGTGCTTCTGCCCGTGAATTTGTCCACTGCTCGCCGGACCCGCCCCGCGGGTCCCGCTTCGTTGTTTGGGCTTGCCAACTGTGTTTGTACCGGGACTGGCGCAGAGGCGCTGTGTTTGGGAAAGGTGAGGGTTCAACTGGCTACAGGGCTGCGAGCGTATTTACATGGACTTCATCTCCCAGGAGTCCCTGCATGACCAATTAACACCACCTGGTCCGCTCTCCCTGCATGCCTGCCCCGTCCCTGACCACGAAGGAGTAAAACCTGCCGCTTCCTGTGAGACAGAGGGACACTCATTCAAGTTGCTAGTGATCGTAAGGAGGTGTAGCAGTACTGGAGAACTGATGTGCTTCTGCCCGTGAATTTGTCCACTGCTCGCCGGACCCGCCCCGCGGGTCCCGCTTCGTTGTTTGGGCTTGCCGACTGTGTTTGTACCGGGACTGGCGCAGAGGCGCTGTGTTTGGGAAAGGTGAGGGTTCAACTGGCTACAGGGCTGCGAGCATATTTACAGGGACTTCATCTCCCAGGAGTCCCTGCATGACCAATTAACACCACCTGGTCCACTCTCCCTGCATGCCTGCCCCGCCCCCTAACCACTGTCCCTCCCTTCATAGCAAGCTGATCATACCGCTGCGCGGGAGCGCCGTGGGAGCATCCCGGGAGAAGCCCGGGAGAAGGGCGGGACCGTCTGAGGCCGTCCGAGGTCGTTTGAGGCCGGGCTGGGCTATTCCCCTTAAATCTGGTTTTTAAGTTGTTCATTGTCTGCGATTCATTGTATTTTAGTACTGCCACCAACCAGTTATGGCATTACGCTCTGGGAAGGGAAGAACTGCTCAATTGCCAACCACGGGTGGGGTGGTCAGTGGAACAATGGACCAATTTATAAAACGAGCAACAGTGATTTTAGAGAAAGAGATTGATATTACTGAGAAACGTTTGTCCCTAGATCTCAATACAGGGAAACGCTCATCCTTAGGCCACATTGGGACTGTGATCTCCCCTGACCCCTCAAGATTACCTAAACCTATTATTACCCAGGAATCTCGATCCTGCTCGAGCCCAACGATTCTGGTTGCGGACAATTCAGCGGATTGTTCTACCCCCAATCATTCTCCACCCAGTATGATTTCTAGTAACCTATTCAGTAGAGTTTCTAGCCCTTCTCCGTCACATAGACCCACTACAGAAACCCAAAAAATAGGCTCACTGGTAAATACCAAACCAAGCAAAAGGAAAAGAGGGGGTGGTCCTCAGAAGGGTGGAACTGCTAAAATGCCCAAAATCCCTAACAAAACTGGGAAAACTTTGATCCCTAATGATACTACCTAGCCAACAAACCCAACTTTGGTCAAAAGAGGTCCAGCCCAACAGACCCCCACGAGTAGTGCTGCTGATGGTCTTTTGGGTAAACTGGAAACCCTAATCAAATCCTTGATCGTACCCCTAGTGGAGAGAACAAGGTTGATTAATTCGAAATTAGACAAGTTGGAGAACCTTGTTTTATTAAACACAGACGTACTGAACAAATTAGTTACAAGAATGGAAAACCCTAACGTACTGATTGTTGAACCCCAAAAAACAGGGTTAGATAATGGAACAAGTGCTTTAACATCAGTTGTAAATGACATTCCTAATTCCCAAAAAGTACAACATAGTACGGATATTTCCCAGGTAGGCAAAACCATTATAGTTACCACACAGGCTAGGCATACTGGGGCGGGGGCGGTGTCTAAAACAAAGGTTGCTCTGCAAGATCCAGTTCCAGTTAGTGGGCTAACTGGGTATTATCGGTTGGAGAAGGAGAAAAACAAGCAGCGTTTGCCTTGTGTTAATCTTCCCCCAGAATCCACACCTTACACTATCATTCTGGTGGGAGTCCCTTCATTGGGGGAGGATGAACAAGAATCAGATAGAGAGCTAAAAAATAAAGTCATATTTTGGCTTAATAAGAAAATAACTCTCCCTCCCTTCTCTAACACTGAGATACTCTGTGTTAGAAGGGTGAATTGGGTGGGACAATGTCCAAAGGACTTAGAGGGTGACTGTATCATTGTGAATTTTAGGGACCCTTGGGTGGTTGATTTTATCCGCAGAGAGCCAAGATTTGGGAGGGAGGGAGATATACAATCCTTAGGTCTTGATTATTTCTACCCTCGCTCAACTAGTGGCTCTTCCCACTTACCTTTCAATCCATATAGGAGAAGACACCCGGGGGGAAGTCCTGTAGTCCAGATAGAGCGACACCTTCCCTTGTCTAACCGGTTCGAGCCCCTTATAGGTCTAGAGGGAGTAGATTGACTTTCATACAGGCACGGTAAAAATAGTTGGCCGATGAATCCTGAAGCGGTCTCCATAGGGAGTGGTACCATAGGGGGGGAAGTAGCTGTCCCTGATGGATTAATTTTAGGTAGCCCATTGGAGTTGGTGCCGGCGATATCGGAGGGTGTGCAAGGAAAGGGGCAGTCCGCATTTCCAACCAGGATATTTACAGACAGGGATTCCTTGTTGGAGAGTGGAGGGTTATCGAGTATTAGTCTCCAGGCTATCGATCATTCTCAATCCCCTAGTATGAATACCCTGCTTAAAATAGCTTCCTGGAATATTGCGGGGCTGAAAAGCAAGGTAGGCCTAGGAGAGTGGGCTGACTTTGTGGACAACCAGGACATTTTAATATTTCAGGAAACCTGGGCCCTTGATCCTATTTATAGACATGGGTATATTAATTTCTACAAACCCGACCAGAGGGGTAGAATGGGCAGAGCTTCTGAGGGATTAACTATTTGGGTGAGCCAGTCACTCAGTTATAGGATCAATGAAGTGTTAGTGGATACTCCTGATATTCTTGGGATTATGCTGACGAGTCCCAACCTCCAGGAGATTTTTATTGTCAACATATATGCTCGCGGACTCCCTGGGGGACGTAGTCCGTTGGTTATTAGAGAATTAGATCTCCTCCTTAATAATATCGGTAGGGATAAGTTTGTGGTAGTGGCGGGGAATTTTAATTGTACCTTCGAACCACTCCAATATGAGGGAGTGGACATATTTGCTGAAGAAGATGTGCAATGGAATATCCCTCCCCTCGAACTAAAACCGATTAAGCGAGGGACAGAGGCTGCACTACAATGGATGGGTTTGTGTCTTGAGTGGGGGTTGAGAGCGGTTAATGGCCGATCACATTCTGATAAAGAAGGCCGGGCCACATTTGACAACGGCACCAGTACTAGTCGAATTGATTATATCCTAATCGGGGTTGAGTACCGGGTGCTATTGGAGGATATGTTAATAATGGTTCGACCTGAGAGCGACCATAACCCGTTAGTGCTTGGTCTAAATCTAAAGAGCTGCCTAAGGAGATTAATTCCGACTGAGTGTACAACTGCAGAGGCAATTCTAACAAATGACAGTAGAAGGCTTAGGTGGAGCCGGATAGTGGAGGATCCTATGATATTAGACAGAACTTCATTAGAGGTCTCTTCCACTTTATCTGCTTTGCAAGCTCTGGTTGACCCGTTGAACCAATTATCGTACATAATTGGTCAGCATGACAAGCTCTTTGGTGTCTTAAAATGTCTTTTCACTACAAATTATAAACCCATGAACTTAAAGGTCCCAAAAACAGGAAAAAAATGGTATAATAATTCCTGTAGACAGGCACATACTCACCTGATTAAAGCCTTAAAATCTAGAGATGTACCAGAAATTAGGATGGCAAGGCTTGCGTATAAAAAGGTACAAAGAGAGTCAAGGAGAGAATGGGATGATTTGCATTGGCTGGACTTGTATGAAGCCAGTAAATCAAGGGACCAGACTAAGTTTTGGCAGATAGTCAAATGGGGTAGTAATCAGGACTGTCAGATCCCGACGAATTTTGTCTCGCCAGAAGTGTGGGTAGAATATTTTGAGCACCAGTTTAGGGGTAGTGAACCAGAAACTGTGAGTTGCTTACCTGCTCTTTTTTTAAGTGAATCACTGTTCTGTCCACCTATAGTTTTTGAGAATACTGATGCAGAGTTTGCAGTGGGTTTGATTAAAGCAGGTAAAGCCCCTGGCATTGATTGTATCCCGGCCGACTTATTCAAATTTGATTTATTGAATTGGGTCCCTTATATCACTTTTATAGCTAATGCCATTGCAAGTGGTGCCCAAATTCCGGATTCATGGCGTGGGGCGGAAATTTTACCTATATTTAAGAAGGGGGAACGCTCGGCCCCGGAAAACTATCGCCCTATAAGTCTAATAGATTCAATTCAGAAAGTTGTAGCTAGGATGGTGTTGGTTAAAATCCTTGAATGGATGGAGATTGAGAATATATTATCTCCTATGCAATCAGGATTTAGACCCAGTGTCAGTACAATTGACCAGGTGTTTAGATTCCTTCTTATATATTGGAAGGTGGTGACCTTGGGCGGTGGAACTATTTACGCAGCGTTTGTAGACTTAAAGTCTACATTCGACCTCGTACCAAGAGAAAAGCTATGGGCTGCCCTAAGGAACATGGGAATGCCGTCAGCACTCCTGGATATAATATTAAGATTACATGAGGCTAACTTTGCCCAGGTGAGATGGGGCAGGCAAGGACAGATAACAGAGAGGTTTCCAGTCACCCGTGGCGTCCGCCAGGGATGTGTCCTTGCACCGACTCTGTTTTAGTTATTTATCAACAGGGTCGTACAGTACTTTGTAGACACTCCCACTGATGCCCCTATTTTAGGTGGTACTAAATTCCCACTTCTCATCTTTGCGGATGATACCCTCATTCTATCCAAGACTCAAAAGGGGCTCCAACTCGCCATAAACAAGTTTGAAGAGTTTTGTAAAGACAACGACCTTCAAGTCAATGCCAGCAAGACAAAATTTATGGTGTTTACTAGAAATAAGCCACAGAAGGGTCACGTTAGGATGAATGGTGTCGAACTAGAACAGGTGGAAGTTATGACTTATTTAGGGATTGTACTTGAAAATAAGTTAAGATGGAAACCACAGGTTGATGTCCTGTCACTGAAATTTGCCCAACTATCTGGTACCTTAATCAAGGAACAAAGAACCTCTACAACCAAAAGGATTGGCCCTGCATTAAGAATTTATAATGCTAAAATAAGTTCAGCAATCCTGTATGGTGCAGATTTATGGGGCTCTTCAGACTTGTCCTCCTTGGTTAAAGTCCAAAATAAATTTCTACGTAATCTAATAGGCCTGCCCCAATCTAGTCCCTTGAAGCCCTTGTTACTAGACCTGGGTTGTTACCCTATTGACGAAGTGGTACGGTATAGATCTGTTGCTCTGTGGAGAAGGATCTGGTCAACACCTGAACTTGCTACTTTTGCAAAGGAGATATTAGATGGTAGATCCATTTTGGGATCTGCTAACATCCCTTGGTTTAGTAATGTGAGATCGATACTGGTAAACATGGGCCATGACCAGTTATGGTCGGATCCCGGTAATAGTATTTTTCCTTCAAAAAAGGATTTTAAAGAACAGTACTGGGCGACTATACGTTATCAACATATTGTCCAGACAGATCCCACTTCTCTTTCTGGTAGATTCCTGGAACACAAGATCACTCCCTCTTTAGAGGAGTATTGGGATGTAATTGTAAAGAGCTGTGATAGAAAACTATACCATCAGTTTAGGGTGGGGTCACTTCCAGTGAGATCCTTTACATCTACATGGCGTGGCCAGACGAATGAGTACTGCCCTTGGTGCAGGGATAAAAAAGAGTCCATAGGCCATGTATTTTTTGTTTGCCCATCCTATTCAGCCCCCCGAGGAAAATGGCTCAAACCCATCTGTAAAAACATGAAAACTCGGGTGAGCCAGGAGGCATTATGGCTCTTAAGGACTAATACATCGATTCCAGTGGCCATAGCCGTTGCAAAATTTCTGGGTTGGACATGGATTATTAGAGCCAGTCAACTTTGTAATAGTGGCTAAATAGCCCCTTATAACAAGTACATATTTTTAACACGTCTTTAACCGACATTTTTAAATACCTTTTAATCTTATTTTATTGTGTATAATATGTTTAACTCCGCTTATTAGTGATGATTTGTGCTAATTAACTCGTGTATGTATTTTATCTTATTTTCCTGATCTTTTAATATTTTGTGTAATTTTGACATCTGGAGTTTTTAGTCATGAGTGGAATGTTTTATCGCATGTCTTTTATGATGAAATAATATCGAAATAAAGACGTATGAACTGAACTGAAAATAAAATTGAAAGAATCGGTATCAAGTACTGTGGAGTGATGACGTCAAGTGAAAATGGAGAGGAGCAAGCAAGAAGACAGAAAAGAGGGAAGGGTAAAAAACGACAAAACAGAGATAAAGGAGAGCAAAAAGAGAGTGCGGGTCAAGAATCCAAGCAACAGTAAAAGCTACAGGTACCTGAAAAAAGTTGCTTGAGCGAAATGTATTCTGGAGAGAATAGAAAACAATAAAGTAACGCAATGAGTGATTAAAGGAACTCTGTACAAAAAGCCTTACCGGGATATTTAACTGTGGTTATTTTCCCTGACTAGATTTCCCTGTGTTTTTCTTTTGCTTCCATAGATATCCATGGGGAACACACACCCGTGTTCGTCCCATTTGCCATCATTTGTTTTGATTGCACATGTGTAAACGCATTTCGGCAGTAATCCTTCTACCCGTTATTTTAGTAAGTAACACGCTCACCTCATGCTCCATTCTTTGGCTTGTGGTTTATTTTCTATATTCCTTTAGCATTGTGGTTCTCATACCACTTTTTCTATACACGTTTTTAGACACTATTGATGAAACTACTCCTCGTCTTACTTGCGGCACAATTACTTAGGACTCTTGATTTAGGTGAGCGTCATGTTGTGTTCACTGTATGTGTTAATTTTGATTTTGTTTCGCATATGCCTTCTCAGGTGATTTGTTGACAGATACGTTCCCCTTTTTGACATTTTATCTTAGATTGATTTTGCTGCCTCATTATCCTGTCTTTGCAACTTTGTACCCAGCCGGGTTGGAATTATCACCGGTTTTGGGGTAAGAATGTTTGGACCTTTCTCGTGGAATAGGTTTTGGGGCTTTTTGTACAGATTTCCTTTAATCACTCACTGCGTTACTTTATTGTTTTCTATTCTCTCCAGAATACATTTCGCTCAAGCAACTTTTTTCAGGTACCTGTAGCTTTTACTGTTGCTTGGATTCTTGACCTGCACTCTCTTTTTGCTCTCCTTTATCCCTGTTTTGTCGTTTTTTACCCTTCCCTCTTTTCTGTCTTCTTGCTTGCTCCTCTCCATTTTCACTTGACGTCATCACTCCACAGTACTTGATACCGATTCTTTCAATTTTATTTTCATTTCTTCACTTTTGTTTCACTTGGACTTTATTGGTCTTTTCTTGTCCTGATTTCTGTCTCACCAAGCGGTTACACTCTGTCGCATCTTTATGGTCACTTGATGAATGTATCAATGAATACACGTTGTGATGTATTATCAACCTTGTACTCCTTAATTTGTTTTGTTCACTTGGTCTCTGTCTAATGTGGGGTTTTCCATGTTCAGTAGGGTGACCTCTGTTCTTTTTTACATTTGCTTTTGTTTTACGCTCTTCACCAACAGTCACCCTGTGCGATATGTTTATACAATCTGTTTGTATCATTCCCAGCCCTGAAGAGTCGTGGGGTTCATTTCCCCGACGAAACACGTGTCGGCTGGTTGCGTTTCTGTTACAGAATAAAGACTTTTCAGTGTTACCTTAGCACTCTGATCGTACCACTTGTATGTTATGATGCATCTATGCTTTTGAACTTGTATGTGTGCACAGGACTTTGTTGTACAGTTTTGTTGTAGGGCTTTTCCTACACACTTTGAGGGGTTAATAGGGTCTCCCCTTCCTGTTTAGCACCATACTCATATGTCCACCAAAACTTACTACACGCATACTTGCAGGGCGCCACTACTTCCTACTTACTAAAACCCTCAATTCAGTTTTATATATTGTAACTTTATTTTTTCTTCTCTTTTACAGATCCTAATTCTAAATACGCACAATGACTCAGTTATTAAGATACGAAGTGGTCCAGTCAAATGTGCACAATCTATGCGGGCCTCTAACCCCCAGCAGAGTAGTGATTCACCTAAGCCAGATAGTATTCATGCAGTGCCCCATTTAGAATGTCAGTCTCAGTCCACTCCTGCAATCATACTGTCAGAAGGATGTCCTATCTAATCTTTGTGCCAACACTGAAGCACTTACAAAGTTTCCCTGCAGTCAACTACCAGCAGTGTAAGTATCCAGCCACTATGCATGCACTTGTAGAATGACTCAGGTATTAAGACACGCAGTGCTACAATCAAATGTGCACAATCTATGCAGGCCTCTAACCCCCAGCAGAGTACTGATTCACCCTTGCTATAAGACAAGTAGAATTCATGCACTGCCCCAATTAGATTGTCAGTCTCTGTCCACTCCTGCAATCATACTGTCAGAAGGATGTCCTTATCTAATGTCTGTGCCAACACAGAAGCACTTAAAAAGTCTCCCTGCAGTCAACTACCAACAGTGTAAGTATGCAGTCACTATACATGCAGTTGTAGAATGACTCAGGTATTAATACAAGCACTTACAAACTTAGATTCCTGTCAACTACCAGCACTCTCACTATCTAGTCACTGCATACACCTGTAGAATGCCTCAGGCATTAAGACACTTACTGCTACAGTGAAATGTGTGCAATCTATGCAGGCCTGTAACTCCTAGCTGACTTCTGATTCACCCTTCCAATAAGCCAAATAGTATTCATGGAGTGCACCAATCAGACTGTCATTCTCTATCCACTCCTGCAATAATGTTCACAGAATCATGTCTTTATCTAATCTCTGTGCCAACACAGAAGCACTTGAAAACTCACCTTCCTGTCAACTACCAGCACTCTCATTATCTACTCAGTATCCATATAACTGTAGAATGCCTCAGGCATTAAGACATATAGTGCTACAATGAAATGTGCGCAATGTATGCAGGCCCCTAACCCCCAGCAGAGTACTGATTAACTCTTGCTATAAGCCAGGTAGTATTCAAGTACTGCCCCAATCAGACTATCAGTCTCTGTCCACTCCTGCAATTATCTTGACAGAAACATGTCCTTAGTTACTGTCTGTGCCAACACACAAGCACTTAAAAACTCACTCTTCTGTCAACTCATAGCACTCTCAGTATCTAGTCAGTGTCCATACACCTTTTTGAATGCCTCAGGCATTAAGACACATTGTGCTACAGTGAAATATGCGCAATGTATGCAGGCCTGTAATCCCCAGCAGACTACTGATTCATCCTTGCAATAAGCCACATAGTATTCATGCAGTGTCCAATCAGAGTATCAGTCTCTGTCCACTCCTGCAATTATCCTGACAGAACCATATCTTTCTTTAATCTCTGTGCCAACATACAACAACTTATAAATGTACCCCACTGTTAACTACCAGCACTCTAACTATACAGACTAGCTATCTTCATGTCTATTCCATACACTTCTCCATCACTTATCCACCACTATAGATATCCTTTTACTCTGTCAATACCAACAGTATCTTCTTATCCTATCACTCCGCCATTATCTCAGCATTCATAAATTGACCATGTATTGTACTTGCAGCACTGTAATCATTCCAGTTACTAGTAATGTATTTATAGACTGACTTAGCTACTAATACAAGTACACCTTGTTTTTTTGTCTTTCAATGCATGCTGCATTCCACAGCACACATTGAAAGACAAAAATGCCTTTAGTGATTATTTTTATGCAGAAAGGTATCCCTTCCTACACAAAAACAATCTCTCAACGACACAAACATCCTTGCATCATGATGTGTAAGGGTGCCTGCAGTGGCACTTGGCAGCTGTTTGTGCGCCAGTGCAGGAAGAAGCACAGAGTTGCGACATATTTATGCAAATATGTCACATCCCTGTGCTTCGGAAATTCAGCAGCGTGGTACAGCTAAAGAGCTTGTAGTGTCATGCTGCAGTACTTCCTTATAGATCTGCACTTATACATTCACCATACACTACTAATGCAACGAAAAAAACAGGAAACTTCAGGAATTATTTTTATTCGATAAAACAAAGCAAACAAAAACTGCTTCCACTGACTGTTCTCCAAAAGATATGAGTTTCTTGCACTTCACGCAGTGCTGCTCAAGGAAGGCGAACTCTGGTCGAATATCTGGTGGAAGTGTGCCAGTTGATGTCTTGGAAGTGCTTGCCACTGCAGTAGGAGGGTTCATTGCAGCTCGCCTGCATTCCTCCCGAGCCAGATTGAGTGGATGTATGGTCTTGCGATGTTTATACATCAAGGCAGTTCCACATGAGTACTACTACCTCTTGACAATACTCTTTGGCAGATGCGGCAGGTCACCTTCGTGGCATTCACCTTCTTCTGCCCGGGTGGAAAGGTGAAGGATTTCCACACTACTGATTCTGGCCTTTTAGGACGTGCGTCCTCCTGCAAAAATTCTTCTTCTGAAGAATGTTCCTCCTCCTGCTGCTGCTGTTCTGAAGCCATGTTCGTCTTTTTTTTTTTAAAACACCCAAAAAAATGATGAAATAAAGTTTCTTGAAAGCACAGAGATGTCTCTCTAAAGATACTCTAACAAGAATGATTAAAATGGGTGGGCTCCTTCAATAGTTACAATGGGAAATATTATGAACCAATCAAATCTTTTTTTTCAGGTCACATGGGCTCCGCGCATCGTACGCTCACGAAGCACGCACCCAACGCGACTTCGCGAAAGTACATTTAAAAGTAATATAAGTTTATTTTAAATACAAATATATTATTTTTATAAGTATCTTTGATAATGTCTTGCCCTAATATGTATATTAAAAATACATATATATCATTTTAGACATAAAAAATATTTTGCGGAAGTCGCGCATCCAGCGTGCACCAGCACGTATATGACGTCACACGGGACCCGTCACCGCGTACACGTCACGTACCGTAATGCGCATGTGTCGCGAATGCGCGGGACCAAGAGTCGTGCATTGGTCGCATACCAAGCGCGCACATCACGTAAAGTAAATGACGTAACTGAAAAACCCATGAAGCCGTCGCTTAACGTATGCGGCTCCTTCATGACTTTTCTAAAATGGCGGCTAGAATCCGCACATCGATCGTGATGGGTACGCTTTGGGTGCGCGATTCCCAAAAACACTGCAAAAAAAAAGAAAACAATTAAAATATATTAAATTAAAAGAATTAAATACAAAAATTAAACAATATTTCAGTTTGAATTTTCTTAAAAATATTTTTTTGCAATTTTCATAAAAAATATATAATGTTATTTAATGAATAAATTATTTAAAAATAAACAGTTAAAAAACTGAAGAAAATCCGTATAAAAAATAGACATAACTATTATTACTCTTAAAAATTAGCATTTAAAAAACCTTTGAAATTCACTGAAAAAACCATAGGTTTCAGGGGCGTTATAGTTAGGAATTAGCATTTAAAAAACCTTTGAAATTCACTGAAAAAAACATAGGTTTCAGGCACGTTATAATTAGGAATTAGCATTTACAAAACTTTAGAAATTCACTGCAAAAACCATAGGTTTCAGGAGCGTTATAGTTAGCTGGACATTTCACTCATACAAAACCATAGAAATTCCCCCGTTACAGTTAGTTCAGCTAACTATAACTCGCGCGCCCACAATGCACTGCTGATGACGTCACATATTACATCACTCATGACATGGTCAGTGACATCACTCTTGACATCACTGATGATATCTCAAATGACATCACTGATGACATCATCCTTGTGATAGAGTGGCAGACCTCATCTCACCCCAATATAATCTTTGAAACACACACTCAAAAATACAAACTAACATTTCCAAAACAATGGACATACCAATACCAGTTACAACACACCTATTCAGTAATTCCAAGATAGACACACACATCCACTTATTCACCAACAGTCCTATACAATCACTCATACATGAACTCACTGATCATATGTACTCATACTCCTATCCATCCTGTTACACACTGCCACTTATCCATAGAGTTACTCACACACATAGTCACACATGCAAACAAAGTATCAAACATCCATTTACTTGCATATACAGTTATACACACACTACCACACTTACATCTACAGAAACGTACACATACTTACTTTCTTAAACAATCACTTATAGAAACACCTACTTATTTGTACAGGAACTCTTCCAATCTCTCACTCTCACATATACTTACTTATATACACCAATACTCACATATACTAGTTTAAAACATATGTAGTTAATTATATGGACACTATTGAGACACTCATTCCCTCACTAACACACCCATACACACACTCATCCACCTATACAGTCCTGTACACATGCTATGTTCAACACATACAGTGTGTCACTCATTCATGCATCTACGCACTAAGTAATACCCCCCACTGAACCATACACACACTCAGACACTCATACTGATACTCAAAAAACAACTAATAACCCATATAGACACTCATGTAGCTACTTACCAACCCATGCAGTTACTTATACAAAAAGTGAGAGATTGATACAGATATTTACATATTTAAATATTACTCACTAACCCATGTATTCACTAAGATACACTTAATCAGTCCGTTATACAATCAATTTTACAAAAAGAAATCATCCATTTAGACACTTATATACCCATTTATTCTTCCATCGACCTTGAGATGTACATATATAAAACATATTTAATTTTCAGAAAAACATACATTCACTGGATGATGTCATCAGTGATGTCGTCAGTGATGTAATTTGAGATGTCATCAGTGATGTCATGAGTGATGTCACTGACCATGTCATGGGTGATGTAATATGTGACGTCATCAGCAGTGCATTGCGGGCGCGCGAGTTATAGTTAGCTGAACTAACTATAAAGGGGGAATTTCTATGGTTTTGTACGAGTGAAATGTCCAGCTAACTATAACGCCCCTGAAACCTATGGTTTTTTCAGTGACTATATATATATATATATATATATATAAATATATATATATATATACATATATTACCTACTGGCGATAGCCAGTAGGTAGTTATAGTTAGGACCACGTTTCCATAGGAAAACCTCAACATTCTATTTTGAATAACTTTGGCGCCGGTCGACGAATCCTCGCAAATTTTTCAAAATAGGTGGGGCGCTACGCTCCGCTCCTACCCTGAAAGTCTCGGGGGATCCGTCAAGCGGGGGCTGAGATAAAAGGGGGGTCCCAAAACGCGTTTTTCCCATGCATTTTTCCATAGGACCTTTAGAACGAGCTACAGCCCGAACGGCTGAACAGAATTACTCAAAATTTGGCAGAGAGGTAGTCCCTAGGTCAAGGAAGTGCCTTTTGTAGGTTTGGTGTAAATCTGTTCAGTAGATTCTGAGAAAATAGCCTTTAAATCAATATATATATCTGAGCCAGCTTACGGTACGCTTACCGTACGCTTACGGTAAGCGTACGGTGGCGTGCGCGAGCGCGATTCTGATTGGCTCTTAGATCTTAGTAAACATTCGAATCGGCCGAAACCAGGAAGCGGCGGCCGCCATTTTGTCTCTCGCACTGAGAGTGATTTTTAAAATATCAAGCCCAAAAACATGTAAAGGGGCTGTTTTGACAACTCCCTCCCACATAGTCATGTTGAGGGAGTCCCCAAACATCCCCCAAGTGCAAAAACGGTTTTATTTTTTTTTCGGCAATTTCGCGGGGTACGCTTACCGTACGCTTACCGTAAGCGTACGGTAAAAAAATAAAAATAAAAAAAACACTATCCACACTTACCCCACCCCCTGTGCTTTTGGTGGCCGAAGGCCACCAAAAGCACAGGGCTTATGTTAAGGGCAAAAAACACTATCCACACTTACCCCACCCCCTGTGCTTTTGGTGGCCGAAGGCCACCAAATGTACAGGGCTTATTATAAGGGAAAAAAAGTTAGCATTTAAAAAACCGTACTAATTCACTGAAAAAACCATAGGTTTCACACACGTTATAGTTAGGAATTAGCATTTAAAAAACCTTGCAAATTCACTGAAAAAACCATAGGTTTCACACATGTTATAGTTAGCGGAAATTTTACTGATAAAAAACCAGTGAAATTCCCCCGTTATAGTTAGCGCAGGCAACTATAACTCACGCGACTGCAATCTTCTGCTGATGACATATGTGTCTTTATGAAAAAAATATATTTGTAATATATGTATAGCTAAAAATGTATGGAAGAAGACATGGGCAAATAAGTGTCTAAATACAGTATTAGCATCAGCAGAGGATTGCGGTCGCGTGAGTTATAGTTGCCTGCGCTAACTATAACGGGGGAATTTCACTGGTTTTTTATCAGTAAAATTTCCGCTAACTATAACATGTGTGAAACCTATGGTTTTTTCAGTGAATACATATATACATATATATATATATATTCAATGAAAAAACCATAGGTTTCACACATGTTATAGTTAGCTGGAAATTTTACTGATAAAAAACCAATGAAATTCCCCCGTTATAGTTACTGTAGGCAACTATAACTCACGCGACCGCAATCCTCTGCTGATGACATATGTGTCTTTATGAAAAAAAAAAAATTTGTAATATATGTATAGCTAAAATTTTATGGAAGAAGACATGGGCAAATAAGTGTCTAAATACAGTATTAGCATCAGCAGAGGATTGCGGTCGCGTGAGTTATAGTTGCCTACAGTAACTATAACGGGGGAATTTCATTGGTTTTTTATCAGTAAAATTTCCAGCTAACTATAACATGTGTATATATATATATTCACTGAAAAAACCATAGGTTTCAGACATGTTATAGTTAGCGGAAATTTTACTGATAAAAAACCAATGAAATTCCCCCGTTATAGTTAGTGCAGGCAACTATAACTCACGCGACCGCAATCTTCTGCTGATGCTAATACTGTATTTAGACACTTATTTGCCCATGTCTTCTTCCATAAATTTTTAGCTATACATATATTAGAAAATTTTTTTTTTCATAAAGACACATATGTCATCAGCAGAAGATTGCGGTCGCGTGAGTTATAGTTGCCTGCACTAACTATAACGGGGGAATTTCATTGGTTTTTTATCAGTAAAATTTCCGCTAACTATAACATGTCTGAAACCTATGGTTTTTTCAGTGAATTTGCAAGGTTTTTTAAATGCTAATTCCTAACTATAACGTGTGTGAAACCTATGGTTTTTTCAGTGAATTTGTACGGTTTTTTAAATGCTAAGTTACTTTACGCCATTCGTGGCGTGCACGCCCACTTAACGCAGTTCGTTCCGTGCGCGCACGGTGCGCTTCGCGCACCGTGCGCGCACGGTGAGCACGCGGTGCGCTTCGCGCACCGCGCGCCCACTTTACGCAGTTAGTGCCGTACACGCAAGGTGGGCACGCAGTGCGCTACGCGCACCGCGTGCCCACGTTACGCACCGTGCGCACATGGAGGACATATTATGCGCTTCCTTGTGATAGGTAATCTGTTAAATTTAATTTGTAAGTGATGACAATAATATGCCATGCACAGAGAGTGTTTTTTTTTTTATTAACATTTTTAGCGTAAGCGCACCGTACGCGTACGGTAAGCGTAATCGGCGAAATTTTCAAAAAATAAAAATTTACCGTTTTTGGCCTTTGAGGACTCAACTAACATGGCTATGTGCATGGGCGCTGTCTAAACAGCCCCTTTATATGTTTTTTGCCTTTATTTACAGCCCCCCCCTCAGAGTGCGAGAGAGAAAATGGCGGCCGCCGCTTCCTGGTTTCGACTGATTCGAATGTTTACTTAGATGTAACAGCCAATCAGAATCGCGCTCGCGCACGCCACCGTACGCGTACGGTAAGCTTACGGTAAGCGTACCGTAAGCTGGCTCAGATATATATATTGATTTAAAGGCTATTTTCTCAGAATCTACTGAACAGATTTACACCAAACCTACAAAAGGCACTTCCTTGACCTGAGGACTACCTCTCTGCCAAATTTCTAGTAATTCTGTTCAGCCGTTCGGGCTGTAGCCCTGTCTAAAGGTCCTATGGAAAAATGCATGGGAAAAACGCGTTTTGGGACCCCCCTTTTAGCTCAGCCCCCGCTTGACGAATCCCCCCGAGACTTTCAGGGTAGGAGCGGAGCGTAGCGCCCCACCTATTTTGAGAAATTCGCGAGGATTCGTCGACCGGCGCCAAAGTTATTCAAAATAGAATGTTGCGGATTTCCTATGGAAAAGGGGTCCTAACTATAACTACCTACTGGCGACCGCCAGTAGGTAATATATATAACCTACTGGCGGTTGTCAGTAGGTAGTTGTAGTTAGGATTTAGGGCCAGATGTACGGCCATTTTTTGCGGTCGCATACGGGAAATCAGCCCATTTGAGACCGCAAAATAAGTCTGGCCTATTTACAAACCCTATTTTGCGAGTCGGTAACCTATTACGACTCACAAAATAGGGGTTGCGACTAGCTGTTAGGAAGGGGAGTGCCAAGGGCGTCCCTTGCTAATAGCGACTCGCACTTCAATGTAAGTTTGCTTTGTGTCTGCAAAACAGTTGCAGTTTACCACCCATTTCAAATGGGTGGTAAGCCACTCGCAAACGGGAAGGGGTCCCCAGGTGACCCCTTTCCCTTTGTGACTGTCATTGAAAATATTCTTTAAGAGCACCAGTGATCCCACAGACCACTGACTTCTCTTAAAAAATGAAAGAGTAACGTTTCATTTTTGTTTTTTAAAGGCTGCATTTTGTTTTATAACGGCTTTATTTAAAAAGCATAAAATATAATGGGGTAACCCAGTATCCCTCAGAACCTGGGCGTCAAACAATTATAATACAATTGGTTCTGTTGGGTTAGCTACATTTCTTTTATAACTACAACAATTGTTACAAGGAAACACACATAAGTGAAGTTAATCAACAACGATATATTGTAAACTCTTGATTGGTATATGTTTCAGTTTACAAAATTGAGGGACTATCAAGAACAATGATCTTCGTAGATACAAAGACCAGTGACTTGTGGTGAATAAGTGATCTAAAGGTGACAAGGTGTTATAGGTGAAGGTAATATATACAGTGATCTACAAAACAATATATAAAATGTTGACATCAGTATACATCTGTTCCTATACACATGAATCTCCAGTGGGCCTCATATTAATTTTGTAGTTTGGCATGGAAAGAAGATAGGATATGGATTGTAATGCACGTCGACTTTTCGACCTAAGGTGATGCGCAATTGTGAATTCAAAGCACGTCTTCTTCAAGCCATAGATTGAACAGCCTATCGAGGAAGACACAATTTAGCATTAGTTCTAGTGTATTTCACATGGTATATCCCCAAAAGGCGGAAAGTCAAGGGACCTACCATAGGGATAGTAGAATTGACACTTATCCTTAGTGTAGTATTGGTGAGCCAGATCCACCGTCCGGTTGGATCCTGAAATAGGAAATAATGATGGTGTGAGTGGTGAATAGGAGCGGACTCATTCACAGGGAAGAATATAGATAGGTAGGATTGTTACCTGGTAAGGAGCACGAGTAGAAATCACGTTGCTCCAATTAGATACTGAATCGATATTGTAGACACTGCATGGTAAAAGGTTTAAAAGCAGTGTATGATTATGTAAACCAAATCAGACTTCCTCGATAGGCTGTCCAATCTATGGCCTGAAGAAGACCCGTTTTGACTTCACAATTGTGCATCACCTTGGGTCGAAACGTCGAGGTGCATTACAATCCATATCCTATCTTCATTCCATGCCAAACTACAAAGTTAATATGAGTTTAGGAACGGATGTATACTGATGTCAACATTTTATATATTGTTTTGTAGAGCACTGTATATATTACCTTTATCTATAACACCTTGTCACCTTTAGATCACTTATTCACCACAAGTTACTGGTCTTTGTATCTATGATGGTCATTGTTCTTGATAGTCCCTCAATTTTGTAAACTGAAACAGAAAACATATACCAGTTAGGAGCTTACAATATATCGTTGTTGATTAACTACACTTATGTGTGTTTCCTTTTCTTTCCTTGTAACGATTGTTGTATTTATAAAGAAAATTAGCTCGCCCAACAGAATCAATTGTATTATAATTATTTAAAAAGCAGTCACAGACATAGTGGTCTGCTGACCCCTGCAGGCCACCATCCCTGGGAGTGCTAGCCATTCCCAATGGGGTCGCAAATTGCACCTACCTCATGAATATTAATGAGGCAGGCAATTTGGGACCCCATTAGGAATCCCAAACAGTGTCTGAGACACTGTTGTAAATTTCAATTTGCGAGTCGCAAAACTACGCAATTTGCAACTCGCAATTTGGAAGGGTCGTACTTCTGGTCCTCAGTTTCCATAGGAAGAGCATTTTTTCATTTGGCATTGTTTGATGGATCTTCATGAAATTTTAAAAACAAATTTGCCACTCACTTTAGCTGCTGTGTAGAAATATTGGGAGGATCCGTCAAGCTGGAGCCTAAGAGAAAGAGGGGCGGTCTCAAAACACGTTTTCCCCATGTTAATTTCCATAGGAAACTTTAGACACGGCTACAGAATGAACTGCTGAATGGAATTACACCAAATTTGGCAGAAAGGTAGCTGTTTGTCCAGAAAGAATCCTTTTTGATAAATGGTGTAAATATATTAAGCAGTTTCAGAGTTATTTAAAAACAAATCCAGTTGTATATATAGGGATGTGGTGGATCCACGATCCCGTCCGATCTCGTGCTAAGATCTGATTGGCTGCCAACACTTCAAACCAGGAAGTGTTGCCAGCCATCATGTGAATTCCACTTTACTCCTGAGGGCCTCAGGACTAAAGTGTACTTCTTTCCCCAAAAAGCAGTGCGCCAGGAGGCGTGTTTGCAGAGTGGTGGAGAAAGGATGCATGGCATGCAACAACCTCTTAGCAATCCAGCTGTGTAGGACTTACTGGGGGTAACAGAAGGGGTAGTTAGTAACCCCGGGCGTAGCACTACGCTTCGCCCACGTAGTGTACGTAGCGCTGCCTGCTTCGCACTTTCCGAAGTAGGCGAAGCAGGGCAGCGCTACGCACACGCCGAGGGCGAAGCGTAGCTGCTTGCCACCCGCCACCCACCTCCCGCCCGCCCTTCTTTTAAATATATGAGCAATGAAAAATAAAGTAAAGTAAGTCGACTTACCCGTAAGCGCGGCGTCTCCGGGGCTCCCTCTTTCAGTTTCTAATTTCTTCTGGCAAATGCGCATGCGCGGACACCCGCGCATGCGCATTTCTCGCGAGAAATGCGCATGCGCGGGCGTCCGCGCATGCGCATTTGGCAGAAGAAATTAGAAACTGAAAGAGGGAGCCCCGGAGACGCCGCGCTTACGGGTAAGTCGACTTACTTTTACTTTATTTTTCATTGCTTATAATATTTAAAAGAATGGCGGGTGGGAGGTGGGTGGCACGTAGTGGGGCTACGCGAAGCGCGTAGTGTGCGTAGATTTGGGCACACTACGTGCTGCTTCACGTAGCCCCACTACGCCCACTACGCCCACCCTTAGTAGTTAGCCCCCAAGAACCCTCATGAGATAACGGAAATTCATCCCCCAACTAGTAGGGCACTAGGAGCCGTATTTGCAGAGTGATGGAGAAACGGGGTATGGCCTCCACCAACTTCTCAGCAATCTTGCTGTCTGGAACTTACTGGAGATAACTAGAGGGGAAGTTGGCCCCCAAGGACGTCCTTGGTGCCAAGTACCCCTCCTGTTACCTTCAGTAAGTCCCACATAGCAGGATTGCTAAGATATCTTCGGAGGCCACGCTCCCTTTCTCCACCATTTGGCAAACACGGCTCCTGGTGCAATACTGGTTGGGAGATGAACTCCACTTTACTCCTGAGGGACGTTGGAGGCCAAGAAGCCTTCCTAGCACCTCCTGCATATCCTACACAGCAGGATTCCTGAGAGCCAAAACCGGTGAACTTCAGCCGTTAAAGTTAGTGAGCTAACTATAACTTATGCACCCACAATGCACTGCTTATGACCTCACATATTGCATCACTCATGACATGGTCAGTGACACTGCTGATGACATCATGATGACATCTCAAATGACATCACTGATGACATTATCAAGTGAGTGAGAGTGTTTTCTGAGTTTATAAGTGTTAAACAAATATACTAACCTACTATAAATATTTGATTAGTATACTAGGTGTACTACTAGGTGTACGACTAAGGAGTGATACCATTTCTAACATATGTGATCTGAGTAGCTGTATAACTGTATCACTGTGTGAGCAGTTGTCCGAATGGTTGTATTGGTGTTTGAGTGGACACATGAGTGACTGTATGGGTCAGTGAGTAGGTTTCTGACTAGCTCTGTGGGTGTGTGAGTGGTTGTGTGAGCAGTTGTATGGGTGTTGGAATGGATGTCTGAATGGTTCTATGGTTGTCTGAGTGGTTTTGTGGTTGTGTGAGTGGCTGTGTGAGTGGTTGTATGGGTATGTGGGTGGGTGTGTGAATGGCTATATGGGTGTATAGGTGGGTGTGTAAGTAGCTGCGTGGGTAAGTGAGTGGATGTGTGGGTGGCAGTATGGGTGTATGAGTGGGAGTGGGAGTGGCTGTATGGGTGTGTAAGTGGGTGTATCAGTGGCTGTATGTGTGAGTGAGTGGCTGTGTGAGTGTCTGTATGGGTGGGCGAGTGGGTGTATGAGTGACTGTATGGGTGAGTGAGTGGGTGTCTGAATGGCTGTATGAGTGAGTTACTGGGTATGTAAGTGTGCATATAGGTAAGTGAATCTCTGTTTGAGTGGGTACTTGGTTAAGTGAATTGATGTGTGAGTGGCTGAAATGGAGAGTGAGTGTCTGTGTGAATGGCTGTATGGGTGACTGATTGGATATAGGAGTGCTTGTATGGATATGTGAATGGTATGTAAGTGAGTGTGGGAGTGAGTGTTTGTATGGTTGAATGAGTGGCTGTGTTGAGAGGCTGTATGGGTGAGTGTGTGGCTGTGTGAGTGGATGTATGGGCGAGTCATTGGTTGTATGACTGGCTGTATGGGTGAGTGAATGATTGTGTGAGTGGCTGTGTGAGTGGTTGTATGAGTGAATGAGTGGGTGTGTGAGTGGCTCTATGGAGGAGTGAGTGGTTGTGTGATACTTGTTTGGGTCTGTGAATGGGTATGTGAGTGGTTGTGTGGGTGTTTGAGTAGGTGTGTGAGAGGTTGTATAGAGGTGTGAGTGGGTGTGTGAGTAGTTCTGTGGATGATGTCTTCAGTGATGTCAATTGAGATGTCAGAAGTGATGTCATTGACCATGTCATGCAATATGTGAGTAGCAAAAAAGACTATCTGAACAAGTCAGATAGACAGGAACCTAACTGGGAAAAAAACAGAAGGTGTAGGAAACAATTTGATCCTTAAAGACACCGTTATCAGAAAGAGAAATATTATCTTTTTCTATAGTCCCCTCACTCACCAGGGTTTCCCCACGGTGACATGCTTCATCATAGGGGTCCTCCCAGTCCTCTACGGACTGAGGCGTGCTGCGACTTGCGGTGTTACGTAGGAGCACTGAGAATTATGTGTGGTGTAAGTGAAGTAGTGGTGGAGTGGGAAAATTAAAAATAATCAGCTAGTGGGCTACAAAATAAACTTTATTGGTGCTCTAAGCTGAGAATATTAAAAACGGGGTAATATGACACATAGTTTACAAAATTCTCAGTGCTCCTACGTAACACCGCAAGTCGCAGCACGCCTCAGTCCGTAGAGGACTGGGAGGACCCCTATGATGAAGCATGTCACCGTGGGGAAACCCTGGTGAGTGAGGGGACTATAGAAAAAGATAATATTTCTCTTTCTGATAACGGTGTCTTTAAGGATCAAATTGTTTCCTACACCTTCTGTTTTTTTCCCAGTTAGGTTCCTGTCTATCTGACTTGTTCAGATAGTCTTTTTTGCTAGATACATTTGTGGAGGGTGAACCTAACTTTTACCTCTACTTCCCCCCTTTTTCTGAATTAGTACATGTACAGCGCACAGCTGTGGGAAACCCCTTCCCCTCTAATTTCAGTTCGATTCACAGTCTGACTTTATTCACACCACCAACATCAGCACTCAACTTACCACCATGACGGAGATGACAGGCCTCACCTACACTCAGGATGAGGTTGACAGAATAATAGCATCTATGCTTCCCCTGGCTGGGACCAGTACCAGGGATTCCAATGAAGCTAGTCAATGTTGGGATGAACTGACGGAATTAAAACGCGAGCAAATTAAGACCCTAATACACGGTATCATGATGACTGAATATGTGAGAGCAAACATCGCCCCACGAGGCCTTATAGTCAGAAATGAACCGTTCATTTTCCAAAATGATAAAATTTTCAAGAAGGATTGGTCGCTAATATCCTGGCACTGCACCAGAGATTGGCTAGTGCTAATAATAAAAACTGCAGCACGCCTCTCTGAAGAGATGAAAATTAACATTCATGATCTGGAGATACGCCTCAAAACATATCAGAGTACAGCTGAACTGAAAAAAAGACTAGATGAACTTAATAAAACCATGACCGAATTTGAAATAAGTCTAAAGGACGCAAAATATATAAAACTGCGCAAAGATCAGCAGAATTTTTCAATGGAAAAGGTTTATCCATATATCAGAGATGATTATGTTCCCTCTAATCGCAATCCAGGCTACAATACTGAGAGCGATGGCTCAGACACTGGTTCGGATCTATCCGATACCAGCAGAAACTATAACCCTAACAATCGGAACAGACGATCAAGAGGAGGACGTCAAAGAAACAGAGGTGGATTTGGTTGGCCCCCGTATCAGAATATGCCACCATTTGCCCCACCCCCACAGTTCTTCTATGGACCACCACCTTTTCATCAATCCTACCCACCCCAACCATACCCATACTGGGATGGTCCACAAAATCAAGGACAGAATCAGTCTTTTTTAGGAAGAGGCAAGACCCCAAGAAGAGGAAAAACCAGACAGGGACAACAAGTGCAGTGGGCCCAACCGCTAGAGATAACGAGGAGCCATACCCGGAGTATGGGACCCCCCAACCTGCCATCAACAAGCAACAACCAAGTCTAGCTGTGAACCTATCCAACATAACTATTACACCTATACAAAAAAGCGTGTTAGAAAAAGGATTAGGCTTTGTCCCCACAGCAGCTCTGGACAAATTCAAGCTGATATGCGAATTAAAGGAGTTTATTCGCAAAATCAAACTGGAAGTCTATTTCAAAGATAAAGATCCTAGCGACAATACCACCACCGACACTGGACTACATAAAAAATCTAATTTCACCCCTCCACCACACAACCTTCCGGTTGAATTACTGGCTTTTGAGAAAGCAGTTATAAAAGAGGTGACGGAGATAGATCCAAGAACAATTAAAGTCTTTCACAATACAAGCAAAATTGAGTTGGAGGCGATCTACCAACTATCTAACAACAAGGACCTGACTATTAAACCAGCCGATAAAGGCGGAGCTATTGTTCTACAGAATACTATTGATTATCAACACGAATGCCTACGACTACTAGGTGATGAACGTAACTACCTAACAATACAACAAGATCCCACTGAACGACTACGCAGGGAGATCGCAAGTCTGGTGGAAGAGTCTCTGGCTAACGACTGGATCAGCAAGAAAGAGGCAGATTTCCTGGAAAACAAAAAACCAATAACACCTTACTTCTACACGATCCCAAAGATACATAAATCTATGGAAACTCCCCCAGGGAGACCCATAGTATCAGGGATCGGTTCAATTTTGGAACCCCTGTCTAAATTTGCGGATGCCTTTTTAAGACCTTTGGTTCAGGCTACAGAAACCTACCTACAGGATACCAAAGCAGTCCTTTGTTTAATCAAGGATCTCGAATTCAATCCCACAACTAACATATTGATCAGTTTAGATGTGGAGAGTCTGTACACGAGTCTCCCTCATAAGGAAACCTTAGACATCCTTGAAGAGGTACTCTACCTAAATGATTGGGGTTATCACACACCCAGACATGTGGTCCTTGAGTGTTGCCGTTTGGCTTTGACTGAGAATTTTTTTCAATTTAATGATGTCCTGTACAAGCAAACCCACGGTACCAGCATGGGAAGCACATTTGCGCCGAGTGTGGCGGGGTTGTATGTGCACCATTTGGAGAAGCAGAAAATTCTCCACCAACACAATCCTCACATTGAACATATTAAACTATGGAAAAGGTACATAGACGATGTACTGTTGATCTGGGAAGGCAATGAACAGGAAGCGCAAGATTTCCTAATCTGGCTTAACCAACAAGACCCGTTTCTGAAATTCACTTCCTCGATAAGCAGATCCACCATGGTCTTCCTAGACCTTAACATAACAGCACAAAACGGACGTCTCCACAGTACCACTCATTTCAAACCTACAGCAAGGAACTGCCTACTGATATATGACAGCTTCCATCCTCGCAGCCTCAAGGACAACCTCCCTTTTGGCCAATTCTTGCGCCTCAGAAGGAATTGCACTACTACACAAGACTACAACATTCAGGCAAAAGAACTATCAGAGAAATTGATACAACGTAATTACCCACAACATCTTGTATCCAGATCCAGGAAAAGGGCTCTCAATAACAATAGGGAGGCCCTTTTAGAGACAAAAACTGTAGCCAGACAGGATGAGCCACGGAGACAAATTTGTATCACCACATACAGTATTGCATCCAACTTGGTGAGCAAAATAATCAAGAAACACTGGCGCACCCTGAACAGCGGTGGCCTAGACCTACAGGAACCTATGTTCAGCCATCGAAAAACACGCAACCTAAGGGATCATCTTGTCCATACACGACCAATGACAACTAAAATCGCAGGTCCCCAACGCCTGCTCCAACCCCTACCAGAGGGCCATTTCCCATGCAGTAACTGCAGTGTGTGTCATCTGACCAAGGTGACTAAGACAGTGGAATGCAACAATGGGATAACCTGGAATCTTCGGTCGTTCACTAACTGTAACACATCGAGTGTTGTTTACTTAAGAACTTGCGTCTGTAATTTGCACTACGTAGGCATGACCACCAGGAAAGTAAACACCCGAATGATCGAGCACCGTAGTAATTTCAGATGTAAACGGGATAACACAAAGATGACCACACATTTCCTGGAAAAACGTCATACTCCCAATGACTTCAACTGGGTCGTTTTAGAACACGTCAAGAATCATCCCAACGTAGAGAAACAGCTACATGAGAAGGAACAACGTTGGGTGTTCAAGCTACGTTCGGACGACAGGGGTCTCAATGATGACATACCCTGGGGCCAGTTTATCTAAACAGTTTACTTGAACAACAATCACTGGAACATTTGCTGATCTAGCTTTTTATTCCCTACAGGTTATACTGGATAATGACCTGGCTCATTATTATCCATTAATATAAGATTCTAGTCATTCCAATACCATTTTCCCTCCCTCATTTGCTTAATCTATGTCTCATTTGTGGCCACTATTATTATTTCTCCACAGCCCAACAGTCGAATATCACTAAGCACCAATTCGGAACCTATTCCAATTGACCATCCATTCTGTTCCCTTCCCATTCCAACATGGCGGCATCCATCGCAGTGGTTTTGAACTGACCCGGGCCTGAACAAACCCAACCGGTTTATTCATTTGCAGTTTGAAGTTCCTCCAAATATGAGCTTCATTAGAAGACCACCTTTCGCACTCTTAGCCTCGTTGTGAGCGATCTCTCACACTGTCTGGAACATTGAGTGCGTACTGTAACATATTTGGATACTTATTAGTATTATAGACCGTCTGTCTCACTCCTTTCAAATATGGCAGCTCCACTTGCACATTGTAACTTGCCCCTTTTCTATTTCGAGCCTCGAGACAGTCCCGCCAGCACATAAAAACATCGCGGCTACGAGGACACGCTAGAATGCGGTCCGAGAGGTTTGGCTTCCAGTAGGTGTCAGAAGCATGTGGGGTTCAACGTACAAGTAAGTGCTGCCATGCTCACCTCCAGAATGCAGCGTGGAAACTCTCTTTCTCCCCCATACCACGCTGGGCGATCCGTCATAACGGAACACGCCGTTTTTTCCTAACGATCTCGATTCCCTTCATCCATTAGATGTACGAGATCTCCACATCCCCTCCAGTGACCATGAGGCACAGTGTTGCTTTTTCTTAAGTAGGTTACATGTTTTATGTTGTATGTTATTGTGTGTGTTTGAGTCAGACCTAATAATTTATTTAATTCCAGCACAATTCTTTCTTCACCACGCCGGCATGGAGTGAATAACTGTATTTTCTCTGTCTTTCACTTAGCGGCACGCCATTCATGGAAGTGTGCATCCACCTGTGTGTAGTGTGTTCACATTTTTAGTAATTACTATGTATTACGCTATGCATATATATGTGTATATATATCCTTTCTCGCCATTAACTGTGATTTTTGGAATTTACAGATCAGTATACCGACGTACATAACGTATGTATACATATATATTTTTTAAAACGCATGCCTTACTATTGTGGCATCACATTTATTTGACCCTATTAAGGTCGACTAGGAGTGGCAAGTTTCTCGACATTGGGCTGGTCCCAGTGTAGTCCTGACGAAGAGCTGGGGAGCTCGAAACTAGTTGACTTCACAATATGCTAGGCATACCTTTCCATCATAGTTAGGGTCCTTGTCATATTACCCCGTTTTTAATATTCTCAGCTTAGAGCACCAATAAAGTTTATTTTGTAGCCCACTAGCTGATTATTTTTAATTTTCCCACTCCACCACTACTTCACTTACACCACACATAGTTTACAAAATTCTCAGTGCTCCTACGTAACACCGCAAGTCGCAGCACGCCTCAGTCCGTAGAGGACTGGGAGGACCCCTATGATGAAGCATGTCACCGTGGGGAAACCCTGGTGAGTGAGGGGACTATAGAAAAAGATAATATTTCTCTTTCTGATAACGGTGTCTTTAAGGATCAAATTGTTTCCTACACCTTCTGTTTTTTTCCCAGTTAGGTTCCTGTCTATCTGACTTGTTCAGATAGTCTTTTTTGCTAGATACATTTGTGGAGGGTGAACCTAACTTTTACCTCTACTTCCCCCCTTTTTCTGAATTAATGCAATATGTGAGGTCATAAGCAGTGTACTGAGGAGGCGTAAGTTAAAGTTAGCTCAGGTAACTATAACTGCTGAATTTCAGTGGTTTTGTATGAGCAAAATCTTAGCCTAACTATAACGTCCCTTAACCTTTGTTTTTTTCAGTGAATTTCTAAGGTTTTTAAAATTCTATTTCCTAACTATAACTTCCCTGTATCCTTTTGCTTTTTAGTGAATTTCTATGGATTTTTAATGTTATTTCCTAACTATAACGTTAGTAAATTTTGGTTTCAAAAGTGCATTTCTAAGGTTTTATAAGTTTTACTTCCAAGCTGTAACCTGTAACCTCTGAGAGTGAGTGTATGAGTGAGTGAATGGTGTATGAGTGGGTCTGTGAGTATGTGTGGGAGTGTCTGATTGGTTTGTCAGTGTGTGTGTGATTAGGTCTGAGAGTGCCTCTATAAGTGTCTCACTGGGTGTGTGAGTAGGTGTGTGAGTGTCAATGTCTGAGTGGGTGCATGAGTGTCTGAGTGGGTCTGTGAGTGGGTGTCAGAGTATCTGAGTGGGTTTGTGAGTGTGTGTGAGAGAATTGGAGTAGGTCTGTGAGTGGGTGTATCAGTGTCTAAGTGGGTCTGTCAGTGAGTGTCTGAATGCCTGAGTGTTTGAGTAGGTGTCTAAGTGTCTGTGTGGGCTTGTCAGTAGCTGTGTGAGTGACGTGGCCACAAAGGAACCCTGACTTAATGACACAAGACTCCACAGGTTTGCACACAATATCTACCCAAGTGGAGTACTTTCTACTGGTTTATTACTAAGTGCTACCTCCTTTGGTAACTGTCCAGTGCGTATTCTACACTACAGCTGCGTAATGGTGCATGACAAAATGTCACCAGTGACCTTGTGTGCATTTTCACAATGTGATTATTCCTCATGCGTCTTTAGCCATAAATATGTCATAACATAAATCCTTCTATAGAAAAGACAACAAGACTACAAAGAGATAAATCTACACTAAACAAGGGTCTTTCTTCTTAACTATATGAGTTAGACTGGTTTGTCCTTTTGTCATGTAGTTCCTCGGAGTTCCCAGGAACTGCGTGTTTTGGATGACCTAAACTGAGGGCTTGGTGTCCAAACCGACTCTAGACACCCCCAGAGGATATGTCAGCCGTTAGATCAGCTAGCTCTACAGTGTCACTACCACCTCCCTGTATTCCACAGTGGTGTAGGTAGTTTCTGGCAACCACTGAACATGACAACCTTGACTCCTCAGGGATCGTGGAAAACAGTACAGTACTTTTCGCTCAGTCACTCGTGCTTGCTTATTCTCAGGAAATACATAAGATGGCGATTCAGACATTTTCAATAAGTATTTATTGGTCCAGTGACAGTCTTGTTTAAAACATATTTGCTGCGATAATCAGGAGACAGGAGCATATGAAAGAAATCACAATTGCTAATATGGTAAACAGTACATACATTTCTACCATAGTGCTAAGAAGATGAACATATACAGATCAGATAAAACAGTAGCATTTGCATACTCCTATAATGTGCGCCCTACCTACTTTTGCCCAAATGTACCTAGCCTAGCTATGTAGGTGTAGCATGTATATGTGCATATGTGTATGTAGCCAAGAATCCCATAGGGAAGCACCAAACCCCTCACCTGATGGTAGAGAACGAAGTACCCCATCTCTGCTCCGAGGATGACACCCCGCAAGAGACGTCAGACTGCTGCATGTCGAAGATTCAGCATGCCGGACCCCGAGTCAGCTTAGAAGGATTTGTAGGGGGGAATGAGGGTTCTATATACTAGAGTGGTCACTCCAGGGTTTCTTCTAGAATCGATATGTTATTAAAACAATCATAAATGTTTTGAAAACAATCATACATGTTTTTCCAAACAAATGCGATCATGCACAGTGGGCTGTTGGCCAAGGATGAAAAAAGTGGTGACCCTCATACAGAATAAGTATGCCGTGCCTGGGGACATGTTTATGAACGTCAGGTACAGCATTATTATGGTAATATACTAGGAGCCTGTTTCCAAAGAGACAGGACTAACTACTAGGTAAAAGGTCACCCCTCAGAACCGTTATTGTCATGTGGATGGGACAATGTATGTAAAAGGGGCGTACATGACAGGACTAGCCTAACAAACATGGCACTTTACAAAAGTGGAGCATCAGCTGGGGCACCTGCTATGTTTATATTTGTAAGTGCTTCCTGTTGAGGTTTAATTTCTGTGAAATGAGCATCAGGGTCAGAACGGCTCTTGGGACCCCATCCCTGGGATCTGGAATGATATAATGGGGAGGAGGGTGCACGTCCCCCCTCCCCAGGCCAATTTCAGCCATGGGGATACCATCTCCCCCTCCCCAGACCAATGTCGGCCCTATGGACCCCATACTCTGGGGCCAAGCCACATCTCACTATGTGCTCTGGTCCCACCCGGGGCACCAGGCTGCATGCTGGAGACTGCAGGGGACCGTGAAGGCCCCTGTAGTCCCAGTTAGTCCCCCGCCTCCTGCGGGAGCCGGCATTGCTGTCGCACACAGGGAGCTGCTGGAAATGCAGCGCATTGCGTGCAAGAGCAATAGTTTCATCTCTTTCCCTGACTGCAAGTCTGTGGCAGGGAAAGAGATGAAAACTCAGCTTCCAGCAAGCAGGGCGGTTTGACAGCTTCTGCTTGCTGAGAGCAGGATGTTTGTTTTTGCTTAGCGGGAGCTTTCACAGCTCCCACCAAGCAAAAGCTAACAGCTATGTCCTGGGAGTGGGCACCCTGGGAGATAGCAGGTGCTAGCCCTGGGGCGAGGCAGTTCCCAGGGCCATATATGACTCCAGGAAGGGGGCCACGCAGCCCCCTCCTTTATTCTTGTAGGGTCTGCCCCGGGGAGGTGGCAGTCCCCTGGGCTAAGAATGGCCTGGGAGGGGGGTGCGTGACCCCATCCCATTTTTTTAAAATTAGCTTGGCCCCTATCTCTAAATGGCCAGACCTCAGTTGAGGGGTCCCCTATTATAAGTAAGCCTGTCCCTGGGGTATGGAGTCCCCAGGACTGAAACTGCCCAGGGAGGAGGGCAGCGCAGCCTCCCTCTCCATTCCAAAACACCCTGGCCCTGGTGGGGCCCCCGTTCTCTAATCAAGCATTTTTTTAAAAGCCAGCCCCAGCAAGTCTTTGGAGGCCCCAGACCTTTTCAGCACCACTCTGTTTCCTGGCGCACTACTATTTGGCGGATGAAGTTCCCTTGACTCCTGATGGTGTTTGGGGGGCAACTACCCCTCCTGTTACCTCAAGTAAGTCCCATACAGCGGAATTGCTGAGAGGTCATGAGAGGCCTGTCCCCTTTCTCCACCAGTCTGCAAACGCGCCTCCTGGTACACTACTGGTTTGATGATGAAGTCCCCTTGGCTGTTGAAAGTCCTTGGGGCCCAACAAGCCCTCCTGTTACCTCCAGTAAGTAAGGAATTGCTGAGAGGCCTTTGGAGGCCACACCCCTTTCTCCACCACTCTGCAAACACACCTCCTTATGCACTACTGGTTGGGGAATGAAGTCCCCTTGGATGCTGATGGTCTTTGTGGGCCAAGAACCCCTACTGTTACTTGTAGTAAGTCCCAAGCAGCATGATTGAAGAGAGCTGGTCGGAGGCCCATCCCCTTTCTCCACCACTCTGCAAATGCACCTCTTGGAGCACTACTGGTTGGGGGAAGGAGTTCTCTTGTATGCTGAGCATCCTTGGGTGCCAAGAAGCCCTCCTGTTACCTCCAGTAAGTCCGACACAGCAGGATTCCTGAGAGCTGGTCAGAGGCCCGCACCCTTTCTCCAACACTCTGAAAACATGACTACTAGTGAAAAACAATTTAAAATTTACTTAAAAAACCAAAGGTTACAGGGACGTTATAGTTAGGAATTAGAATTTTAAAAAAATTTAAATTTCACTGAAACAAAAAGGTTACAGGTACGTTATAGTACGATTCAGATATTATTAGTACAAAACCATAGAAATTCAGCAGTTATAGTTAACTGGGTTAACTGTGACTTACGCCCCCGCAGTGCACTGCTTATGACCTCACATATTACATCACTCATGACATGGTCAGTGACATCACTGATAACATCTCGAATGAGGTTTGAGTTTCGGCATTAGCTCGACATCGTGTGATTCTGGGCAATTCACTTAATCTGCCCATGCCTAAAACCAAAATGAATGTGTAATATAACTGATGCTCATGTAAAGCACTACAAATCTTTGGGTCAAGTCTGCACTATGTAAAACCACAAAAAAACAAAATAATTAAGTGTTTTCCACACTTCTGTCATTGGGCTATACTTGTGCTATATTTGGGTGATATTTGTGCTACATTATGGCTCTTTTGTTCTCTGTTGTCCATCTTGGGAGTCTTATTTGTTATGAAGCGCCCCAATTTCCCCATTTACTGCACAGAGAATGCTTTCAGTTTTCTACTTCGATTCCATTAAGATGGCTTTCAGATGTGCAACACTTTTGCCATACATTTAGAATGTTAGCACTCAAGTTGTTCATTAGAAGACAATAGCAGAGACGTTTTAAGGTATGGGCAAAGTGGGCTGTAGCCCAGGGCCCCAGCCTTTCAGGGGGCCCCCTGATAGAGTCAGTTCTGCTCTGCAGAGAATCTTGCCCAGATGACTTTTAATAATAATAATTCTTAAACAGATTGTTCCAAATACTGTTTTCCTTTAATTTATTTTTAATGTGGGTTATGTGTGAGAGTCTGTTGCAGAGATTTTGAAGAGAAATGTTGTGTTTATGTTTCATGCAACATCCATACAAACGTTTCTGTTAAATCGAAACGGGACCTCACAAATTAGAAATGGGAAGGTGTCACAGAGATTATTTGCAGTAATATTAGTGAGCCGCTGCTGTGTTACTATATTTAAAACACACATCACTAGCCCTGAATATTAGATGTAAACAAATTTAGAATTTATATGTGTGTGCCTGTGCACTGTCAGTGGCAAAAAATGTGCATAAAAGAGTTGAAACTGGTCATAAATTCAAAGCATTTCAGAACAGGGGCCCCCAAAGTAAGTTTGGCCCAGGGCCCCCAAAATCCTTAAGATGTCACTGGACAATAGTAAAGCTGCTGATCACCAGAGAGTTAACTGGCAGTCTGATGCTGGTGTTGAAAGTGCATGTTTCAGTCTGCATGTCAGAATGTTGTAATGAAATAGAAGAGGAAGATATTTGTGAACTCATTTAAAATGTGCCTTAATTTTTCTTTATAAAGCACTAAGCATAATTTCTATGACAAACTGAACCCCCTTATTGTGTTCCTTTCTAAATTAAATGTTTTAAGTTTACCAGTTTGATTCTATGGTATCAGGTGTGCCGCAGTTTTGTCATAAGTTACACTGTTAGCGCTCTAGTTGTTCTTAAGAACACTCAGGGAGGCTGCAGTAGAACATAAGGGAATCAACTGGCAGGCTGCTCCTGTTAGAAGTATGTGAATTACTGAGAATGTCAGACTTCATTTTCATATTGCTGAGAAAGATAGTGTGAAATTACAGAAAATATGCTCTAATTTAGCTTCTGGACACCTTCCATAACCTCTATGGAAAAATCATGAGAAGACAGTTTACTCTCAAACATGGTTCATGAAATCCCAGCAGAAGGCTTTTTCATTGCATTAAATCACCAACATTTCTAAAATTAGTATGATTCCATCAAAAAATTATTTATCTTGTAACTAAATTTTGTTATCACCCTTTATATGTTCTCCTTTTAGTGACCCTCAAAACCTGAAATTCCCTACAATGCATTTCAATCCGGTGCTGTCAGGTATATTGGTCTCAAGATGGCTGCCAATATTTCCTGGTTGAAGTGTTGATAGCCAATCAGATCCCACCATGAGATCTGTGTTTAGGCTCCGCCCAGATATATACAAATGTGTTTTTCCTGAAATATCTCCAAAAGTACCGAACAGATTGACACCAAATAACAGAAAGCGTGATCTGTGGAACACAATCTACATTTCTGCCAAATTTGGTGTAATTCCGTGCAGACGTGTCTAAAAACTCTATGGCAATGAACATGGGAAACACACTTTTTTGATTCCCCCCTTTTCTCAGTCCCTGCTTGATGAATCACCCCAAAACTTTCCATGTGACTGTGGCACTTTTTAAAACTATTTTGTGAAGATTCGTCTAACTGCGTCGAAGATATAGGCAAGTCAAAAAATGATTTTCCTATGGAAACATGGTCCTAACTATAGCTACCTAATGGCGACTGCCAGTAGGAAAATATATATATATATATATATCTCAAACCACGCTTATTCCCTGAAGGAAAAGCATGACACACTCCGGAATCTTTGAGGGCTTTATTGTTGATAAAATGCGCAGTGCTAACAGTCCATGAAACGCAGGGGCATACGCGTTTCAGCGGTAAATCGCCTTCGTCAGTGCCGGTTTCACAGGCTCCATCAGGGGGTCAGTACAGGGTACAGCTGCTGTGAACTCCGTCCCTGTTTCAATGTTCTTAACGCCCCTCCTCCAAATTACATGCACTTGCATCGCGCTGACACTCCCACGAGCAGATGCATGCTGGTACCTGTAGTCTGGGTGGGTGGCTGAAAAGTTGCAGGAGCGCTCCAAACCCACAGTGATGCTCCCAATATGATGAGCACGGGCCACAAACCAGCTCAAGTGCCCGGGGGGATGTAAAACAAAGTCCTCAGCAGATTCCTTACTCAGGCACAGTGTGTTGCCTCCTCTCTCCCCATTGCAGCCCATACAGCCTGTTGGCAATATAACTGCTGGGGGGCACCGTATTTTGCCAACAATGCAATTTTCCACACACTGCTGGCCTCTCAAGGTGCTCCAGATTGAGAGGGTGTGCTGTATGTCAGCGACCAGCTTGCTGACTAAACATCAAACCACGCTTGTTCCCTGAAGGAAAAGCACGACACACTCCGGAATCTTTGAGGGCTTTATTGTTGATAAAATGCGCAGTGCTAACAATCCATGAAATGCAGGGGCATCCGCGTTTCAGCGGTAAATCGCCTTTGTCAGTGCTGGTTTCACGGGCTCCATCAGGGGGTCAGTACAGGCTACAGCTGCTGTGAATTCCGTCCCTGTTTCAATGTTCTTAACGCCCCTCCTCCAAATTACGTGCACTTGCATCGCGCTGACACTCCCACGAGCAGATGCATGCTGGTACCTGTAGTCCGGGTGGGTGGCTGAAAAGTTCCAGGAGTGCTCCAAACACACAGTGATGCTCCAAATATGATGAGCACGGGCCACACACCAGCTCAAGTGCCCGGGCGGATGTAAAACAAAGTCCTCAGCAGATTCCTTACTCAGGCACAGTGTGTTGTCTCCTGTCTAACCATTGAAGCCCATACAGCCTGTTGGCAATATAACTGCTGGGGGGGCACCGTATTTTGCCAACAATGCATTTTTTCACACACTGCTGGCCTCTCAAGGTGCTCCAGATTGAGAGGGTGTGCCGTATGTCAGCGACCAGCTTGCTGACTAAACACCAAACCACGCTTGTTCCCTGAAGGAAAAGCACAACACACTCCAGAATCTTTGAGGGCTTTATTGTTGATAAAATGTGCAGTGCTAACAGTCAATGAAACGCAGGGGCATACGCGTTTCAGCTGTAAATCGCCTTTGTCAGTGCCGGTTTCACGGGCTCCATCAGGGGGTCAGTACAGGGTACAGCTGCTGTGAATTTAATCCTTGTTTCAATGTTCTTAACGCTCCTCCAAATTACGTGCACTTGCATCGTGCTGACACTCCCACGAACAGATGCATGCTGGTACCTGTAGTCCGGGTGGGCGGCTGAAAAGTTCCAGAAGCGCTCCAAACACACAGTGATGCTCCCAATATGAAGAGCACAGACCACAAACCAGCTCAAGTGCCCAGGGGGATGCAAAACAAAGTCCTCAGCAGATTCCTTACTCAGGCACACCGTGTTGCCTCCTCTCTCCCCATTGCAGCCCATACAGCCGGTTGGCAATATAACTGCTGGGGGGGCGCCGTGTTTTGCCAACAATGCAATTTTCCACACACTGCTGTTCTCTCAAGGTGCTCCAGATCGAGAGCGTGTGCCTTATGTCGGCGACCAGCTTGCTGACTAAACACCAAACCACGCTTGTTCCCTAAAGGAAAAGCACGACACACTACGGAATCTTTGAGGGCTTTATTGTTGGTAAAATGTGCAGTGCTAACAGTCCATGAAACGCAGGGGCATAAGCGTTTCAGCGGTAAATCGCCTTCGTCAGTGCCGGTTTCATGGGCTCCATCAGGGGGTCAGTACAGGGTACAGCTGCTGTAAATTCCGTCCCTGTTTCAATGTTCTTAACGCCCCTCCACCAAATTACGTGCACTTGCATTGCTGACACTTCCACGAGCGGATGCATGCTGGTACCTGTAGTCTGGGTGGGCGGCTGAAAAGTTCCAGGAGCGCTCCGAACACACAGTGATGCTCCCAATATGATGAGCAGAGGCCACACACCAGCTCAAGTGCCCAGGGGGATGTAAAACAAAGTCCTCAGCAGATTCCTTACTCAGGTACACCGTGTTGCCTCCTCTCTCCCCATTGCAGCCCATACAGCCTGTTGGCAATATAACTGCTGGGGGGGCACCGTGTTTTGCCAACAATGCAATTTTCCACACACTGCTGGTCTCTCAAGGTGCTCCAGATCGAGAGGGTGTGCCGTATGTCAGTGACCAGCTTACTGAATAAACACCAAACCACGCTTGTTCCCTGAAGGAAAAGCAAGACACACTCCGGAATCTTTAAGGGCTTTATTGTTGATAAAATGTGCAGTGCTAACAGTCCATGAAACTCAGGGGCATATGCGTTTCAGCGGTAAATCGCCTTCGTCAGTGCCGGTTTCATGGACTCCATCAGGTGGTCAGTACAGGGTACAGCTGCTGTGAATTCCGTCCCTGTTTCAATATTCTTAACGCCCCTCCTCCAAATTGCGTGCACTTGCATCGTGCTGACACTCCCACGAGCAGATGCCCTATTACAGCCCATACAGCCTGTTGGCAATATAACTACTGGGGGGCGCTGTGTTTTGCCAACAATGCAATTTTCCACACACTGCTGGTCTCACAATGTGCTCCAGATTGAGAGGATGTGCCGTATGTCATATGTTACACTGTTAGCGCTCTAGTCTTAAGAACACTCAGGGAGGCTGCAGTAAAACATAAGGGAATCAACTGGCAGGCTGCTCCTGTTAGAAGTATGTGATTTACTGAGAATGTCAGACTTCATTTTCATATTGCTGAGAAAGATAGTGTGAAATTACAGAAAATATGCTCTAATTTAGCTTCTGGACACCTTCCATAACCTCTATGGGAAAATCATGAGAAAACAGTTTACTCTCAAACATGGTTCATGAAATTCCAGCAGAAGGCTTTTTCATTGCATAAAATCACCACAATTTCTAAAATTAGTATAGTTCAATCAAAAAATTATTTATATTGTAACTAAATTTTGTTATCACCCTTCATATGTTCTCCTTTTAGTGACCCTCAAAACCTACAATTCCCTACAATGCATTTCAATCGGGTGCTGTCAGGTATATTGGTCTCAAGATGACTGCCAATATTTCCCGGTTGAAGTGTTGATAGCACCATGAGATCTATGCTTGGATCGCCCCGAAATGTTCCAAGTGACTGTGGCACTTTTTAAAAATATTTTGCGAAGATTCGTCAAACTGCGTCAAAGATATAGGCAAGTCAAAAAATGATTTTCCTATGGAAACATGGTCCTAAGTATAACTACCTAGTGGCGACTGCCAGTAGGTGATATATATATATATATATATATATATATTCACTGAAAAAACCATAGGTTTCACACACGTTATAGTTAGGAATTAGCATTTAAAAAACCTTAGAAATTCAGTGAAAAAACCATAGGTTTCACACATGTTATAGTTAGCTGGACATTTTACTCGTAAAAAACCAATGAAATTGCCCCGTTATAGTTAGTTCAGCTAACTATAACTCGCGCGCCCGCAATGCACTGCTGATGACGTCACATATTACATCACTCATGACATGGTCAGTGACATCACTCATGACATCACTGATGACATCTCAAATGACATCACTGATGACATCACTGATGACATCATCCAGTGAATGTGTGTTTTTCTGAAAATTAAATATGTTTTATATATGTGTATCTCAAGGTCGATGGAAGAATAAATGGGTATATAAGTGTCTAAATGGATGATTTGTTTTTGAAAAATTGATTGTGTTACTGACTGATTAAGTGTATCTCTCACTTTGTGTATAAGTGGCTGCATGGGTTGGTGAGTAGCTACATGGGTGTCTATATAGGTTATTAGTTGTTTTTTTGAGTATCAGTCTGAGTGTCTGTATGGTACGGTGGGGGGTATTACGTAGTGCATAGATGCATGAATGAGTGACTCACTGTTTGTATGTGTTGAAGACAGCATGTGTGCAGGACTGTATGGGTGGATGAGTGTGTGTATGGGTGTGTTAGTGAGTGAATGACTGTCTCAATAGTGTCTTCAGGAGTAACTACATATGTTTTTAACTAGTATATGTGACTATTGGTGTATATATGTGAGTATATGTGAGAGGGAGAGATTGAAAGAGTTCCTGTATGAATAAGTATGTGTTTCTATAAGTGATTGTTTAAAAGACTAAGTATGTGTAAGTTTCCGTAGAAGTAAGTATGGTGGTGTGTGTATTACTGTATATGCAAGTAAATGTATGTTTTATTCTTTATTAGCATGAGTGACTATGTGTGTGAGTAACTCTATGGATGAGTGGCATTGTGTAACAGGATGTATAGATGTATGAGTACATATGATGAGTGAGTACATGTATGAGTGACTGTATAGGACTGTTGGTGAATGAGTGGATGTGTATGTGGATCTTAGAATTACTGAAGAGGTTGTTGTAACTGGTATTGGTATGTCCATTGTTTTGAAATTTTTAGTCTCTATTTTTGAATGTGTGTATCAAAGCTTATATTAAGGTGAGAGGAGGTCTGCCACTCTATCACAAGGATGATGTCATCAGTGATATCATCAGTGATGTCATTTGAGATGTCATCAGTGATGTCATGAGTGATGTCACTGACCATGTCATGAGTGATGTAATATGTGACGTCATCAGCAGTGCATTGCGGGCGCGCGAGTTATAGTTAGCTGAACTAACTATAACGGGGCAATTTCATTGGTTTTTTACGAGTAAAATGTCCAGCTAACTATAACATGTGTGAAACCTATGGTTTTTTCACTGAATTTCTAAGGTTTTTTAAATGCTAATTCCTAACTATAACGTGTGTGAAACCTATGGTTTTTTCAGTGAATTTCTAAGGTTTTTTAAATGCTAATTCCTAACTATAACGTGTGTGAAACCCATGGTTTTTTCAGTGAATTTGCAAGGTTTTTTAAATGCTAATTCCTAACTATAACGTGTGTGAAACCCATGGTTTTTTCAGTGAATTTGCAAGGTTTTTTAAATGCTATTTTTTTTTTTATTCTTCATTTTTTTCAAACATATTTTTAATTTAATTTTCTTATCTTTTATAAAGACTATGCTTAAATTTTTAAAATCCTTAAATATTTTTTTTATATATATTTTTTAAAATAAACATGTAAAATTTATTTCCAGTTTTTTTTTTTTTTTTTTTTTTTTTTTTTATAGTACGCGTACCGTAAGCTCACGGTAAGCGTACGGTTTACGCAACGCCCGTAATCTATCTACGCTGCTTGCGTATAGTTACGTACTTTGCGTAGCCGCGCGTACTGCGCGTGGGACGCGTGCGCGCTTACGCAACACGCGTACGTTACGCGGAAGTGCCGGGGAGTGACTGTTATGCGCATGCGCGCAAGCGCGTGTCTTTTTTACGCGCACGCGTACTTTTTGCCGTAAGCGTACCGTAAGCGTACCGTAAGCGTACGGTAGGTCATGTGATCTTGAAACACAACTTTTGATTGGTTGAAACTACTTTCAGTTCTAGAACTCTCCTACACCACACCCATTCCCCTCATTTCTGCTTGTGATCCCTTGGGAGAAGGAGCTGGTTTGTCTTTGGGATACGATGGCAGAACAGCAGAGCTCTTCTGAGAGTGAGGCTAGCACCAGCAGCACTGTCTTGAGGCAGAGAGCGAGGAAAGTAAAGCCTTCTTATGTTTGGGATTATTTTACTTTTCCAGAAGGCCAGCAAAAGGTGAATGCACCCTTAGTTACTTGCAAGCTGTGTAAGCGTGTACTTTCTAGAGGTAATCCTAACAGGAAGTATTCCTTTGGGAATCACACCATGAAGAGACACCTCCAGGAAGTACACAGAAGGACACATGGTCATCTTTTTGGAGGTAACTCTTCAGAAAGACGAGCCAGTACATCCACAGCAGCTCAGCCTGGACCATCATCTGCAGGGCAGACTCCTTCTTCTGCAGGTCAGGTGAGCCCTTCATCTGTGGGGGGAGAATCTCCTTTTGCTGGCCCTCTGGAAATTAACCCTCGGTTTGCGAGGGTTGAAGTACGGTGCGCCACTTGTCACGATCTAATTACTTATAGGGAGACCAGTGTTTCCCTGGTGAACAGTAAAATAGATCAGCACACTTGTCGTACCGTCTAATATTCCCAATCTTTCTTTCCTCTGTCCCTGCATGAACACAACGGTTCTTTTAAGAGCCAACCTTATCTTTCATCTTTTTTTTTCTTTTTTTTTAAAAACTTTTTTTTTTTTTTTTTACCGTACGCGTACGGTAAGCGTACCTTTTTTTTATTTTAAAAAAAAAAACACTAAAAATCATTTATCTCATTACAAAGTCCTTGAGAGACTACAATTTTTATTTTTAACTTACCATACTCACTCAAAAAAATATTTATTCATTTGTTTTTTTTAAAAATAGTTTTTAAAATGGTTGTAGTTTCCGAAAATTTTCTATATCGATCTGAAAATAAAGAAAAAAGTATTAATATTTTTTATCCATTTTATAATACAATACACATATTTACATTTTTTACAAAAAAATATTTTTGCCTTATTTTTGCTGTTTTCAGAATATATTGCATTTCACTATTAATTGTGAAAGCAATTGCATTCATCATTTTACAGCGGGCAAAAAAAATTAACAATCACAAAGATTGTATTAAAAAAGCCCAGAATGTCTTCTCACTTAAACTTATCATTACAGAAATGCATATTATTCTAAAAAAATATCATCTAAAAACAATACTTTTTTCTTTAAAATACCGTCTGATATGTTTGTTTCAGAAGTATAATCACAATATTATATCTCAAATAACTCCAAAATACATCTGATTTTATTTCCTTTAGGCCAAATAGTATTTTTTTTTTTTTCCTGGAATAAATTTCCAAGGGAAAACCATTAAAATTCTAAAGTTTAATCTGTCCAGATCTCACCAATTCTCTGTAACATTTTGGTTCACGAAAATTTTTTGAATAATTTATTTAGTCCACAATAGAATTGCTTACTTTTCCACATGGCCAAATAGTAATTTTTTAAATCATATTTGAAAAAATTTCCAATGGCAGTCCAATAGCATTCCATAATTTAAAATGTGCAGAAGTTACCGATTATCTCTAAATTATTGGTTTTTGAAAATTGCATTAAAATTTAAAAAAGTCCACATTACAATTGGTTATCTTTCCTTTAGGCCAAATGATAATTTTAAAAATCTTTTTTCTACAAAATTGCAATGGTAATCCAGTAAAATGGTAAAATTATTTTGTCCAGATCTTGCCAAATCTCTCTAAAATTTAGGTTTCAGGAAGATTAGATAGGAATTTGCTAAATCAAAAGGCAAACGTTGTTTGAAAATCAATTGGGAATCATTACACAGTGTCCAGCCTTTTTCACATTTTAGATAAACTGTGTAATGTCCAGAAGTAACAGTAGGTCCATCATGGAAAATTATTGCAACAGTTACAAAAGTTTTTCCTGAAATTGATAATTGCTGTCCTGTAAACTTCTTTATTAAAGTATCCAATTTTGATCCATCAGCTCTACATCGTTGCATCATTAAAATTACATACTGTCCGTATTCCCTTAAAATTAATGTTGAAAACATGTCAGAATTACACTCACCACATTTCATGCTATGATTAGCATCTTTAACTAATTTTGCAAAAGTGACTGTTTTACTCTCTGGCAATGTCAAATAAATAAACCTTTCATTATCAACAATAGAGCCACATATATTATAACAATTATCACAACTATGTTCCCATTTATAAGAGAGACCAAAAAAAATGTCAATGGGAACTCCTTCTTCTTCCACTACCTGAAGAAAATACATCAAAAATTCGTGTGCATCTTGCTGTTCATTTTGAGAAAACTGTGTTCGTCCTGAACATACATCTAAAAGTTTTCTAATTTCAGTAGCACTTTCTATTTGAGTTTTATCTTTACTCAGCTTTTGAAAAAGGAGACTGAGCTCTGAACAGAATCTTTTTCCCTGATTTACTATTATCTGCTCTTGCAAACTTTCCAGATAAAATGCAACATTCAGCACTACATTAGCGTAGCAGTTGACACCAGAGCTATTTTCAAAATGACATCCTACAACCTGTTCTTCATTTTCCTTATTCTTTTTGCTTGCAATTACATCACTCCTCTTTTTTTTCCTCTTCTCTACATCTTCATTACAGATATTCTCATTTCTCCTTTTACGAGAAACTACACGTTTCTCCAACACAGGATACTGACCTAAATGAGGAGCATAGCTTCTTCTTAATCTATTATACTCCTTTACACAGTTTGTATCAGCACTAACTTTTGAGTCATCAAAGTCTATCATGAATAAACCTGATAATGTTTTGACTCGTGACAAAGCTACATATGCCATACCTTCTTTGAACACAGTTGAACCAATGTTCACAAATGCACAATCTACAGTCAATCCTTGAGACTTGTGGATAGTTACAGCATATGCTAGTGAAAACGGAAACTGCTTCCTACGTACATATAAGTCTTTCACAAGCATGAAACGAACTGAACAACGACAAATGTCTTTAACTTCCTCTATCTGATCAAATTTTATCTGTAAACATTCAATTCCTTCTTTTTTCTGATAATTAATAAAACCCACAACTCTTCCCATCGCTCCATTCACTAAGCCTTTCTCAACATCCAAATTTCTCCTTAAAAACACTCTACAGTTCATGCAAACATAAAGATTTTTTTCTAATCCTGCTGTTTTGGAGATGTTCTTCTCTAGTGAGTCCAATTTATTTTTCAGTTTGCCTGTTACTGTGACTGTAATTCTTCCATCCTCAATTTTGTCCACTGCTTCCAATTTCCTGATGTCTTCCTTTTCCAATTTCAAAAGCTCCTCATTAAATATTGAGCATTCACGTAGAGTTGGCATTAAGCAGATGACACTTTTGTTTTCTGCAATATTCTTGTATATTTTCTCTGCAACTATTTCTTCCTTTGGAAATAAATTATGTAGCAGCCGACTCTGTAATGCTTTTTTCCCAACATCTGTGAGTAGTCCAATCCTGATATCTTTCAGAATACTTCCATATTCTTCATCGTTTGCTTGCCTCATATTAGTTGTAAGTTCCTTGTACTCAAAGAAGGACCAAATATTTGTATTTCCAATGCTTCCCAATGACTTCTTTGTGTCTTCATGTGTCACAGTATTAAACACTGGTTGTCCTTTAACTGGAGTAAGTTGCAAAAGATCCCCAAAAACTATGACGTGTTTTCCACCAAATAACACGTCATAGTCTGTCTTCAAAATTTGCTGCATTCTTAAATGCACAAAGGCAAGCATTAAGTTTGATACCATGCTCACCTCATCAATAATGAGAACTTGCATCTTCTTCAATACTCGTGAAACTTCCAAGGATGCTTCTCCAGTTAGCTTGTTGAATTGTATTTTGTTCTCATGCTCCACTGGTAACATTAGCAAACGATGTAAGGTGATTCCTTTTATGTTATATGCTGCTAACCCAGTTGGAGCAGTAACCACACAAGACAAAGTAGAATCCGTTTTTTGCTTTAGGTAGCTTCTGATGACTTTAATTAGGAAACTTTTTCCAGTGCCAGCTTGTCCGCTTACATACATCCTGATTGGATGAAATGATGTGCATGAGCACTCTTTTTTGATATGTAGAAATCCGTGATCAATTTTGTTTTTGATCTCTTCATAAATTTGTTGCTGCTCTTGATTCAGTTGTCTTTCCAAATTTTCTAAGTCTATAAATTCTTCTTGAGCTTGATTCATAGCCGTTTCCACTTCATTCATGGCTATTGATGCTTCATTTTCAACGATTGGTTGTCCTAGGGGATCTTGACTGTGTGTTCCTGAACTTTGGCTGTCCTGAGAACTGTCTCTAGCTATTTCTGCTGCAATTGTAGTTTCCTGTTCAATTTCTTCATTTAACATTTGCAGATAAGTTGAGAATGTACTGCATTGTATGCTGTCTTTGCAAGCATTAAAAGAATCTTCATAGCTCTGGAATTCTCCCAGTAGTTCATCCTCTGTACGCCATGGTTTAAACAACTGTAAAAGAGCCAAGTAGTAAAATTATTTCTTGTCGGTAGTGTCGCAACTCAGCTTCCGGTGATTTATCAAACTTCCTTTGGTTTGCTTCACCAAACATCCTTCTTCACCAACAACTTTATATTTTCCACTGTTGATGTCTTCTGCAGCTTTCCGTGAATAAATGTAGTTCTGTAACACTTCATAGAGACACATGTTCTCCAGATGATGACTTCTCTTGGGATAATATGTGTCCAACATGTTTGTTTTCAATATGTCTGTACTTTCTGGGTCATTCTCAGCCAAATATTCAATTTCTCCAACAGATTTCAGTACCCGATTTCTCATTGCTGCAAGGCCTAAACTTGCCCAAATTATTCTTCTTGACTTCGAGTAGAGACTTGCAGAAGATAACCTATCTGAACATTCGTAGGATCCAATTTCTCGATGCGATAACATCTTCAAACTGAAACTGTACAGCTTCTTACTGACAGTCTTCTCGTGAGAAATCTCTTCCCACATTTCCTTCAATTCTGTTTTTTCTGATTTCGTAATGTAAGACGTTACATATCGAGCAACAGCAATGGAATTGTCAGCAACATACTGTATATCCATGTTAGCGTTCCACATGGATAAAATGACTGGGTTGTAGTCATTTATATTTTTTGATTCTTCTTTTCTTTTAAGGTTGTAGGTATTCTTAGGTGATTTTCTTGTGATAGTATGTCTCACAGCTGACATAAAACTGTTGACTCTTCCATTTGTAAGAACAGGTCTAGGAAATCCAAATCGACATTTAGTGTAGTATTTTTCTTTGCTCTTGTATTTCCGTCTACAGTATTTTCCACACCGATGACTTTGGAAACGTAGAACTTGCTCCTTTAACTTGTTCTCTTCTGTGCTTTTAGGTATAGCACATGTTGCATATTCTTCAATGTAAGATAACACTGCTTCATCAGTATCTGTTCCAAACTTTGGGGCATCCTTGATCCACAGCAGCATATGAATATGAGGAGCACCTCTTGCCTGGTACTCTTTTCTCCAAAAGAAATCCACTACTTCTCCAAGGGGTGGATTTTTTTTATTGCAGATGAAGGACATCATAGCCTCAAATCTATGATTGAAATATCTGCAAACATTAACCGGATCCAATGAGCACAGTTCTCCTGCTGTCTTGTATTCGATGTTTTTAATGTTTGAATTGGCCTCTCGTAGAAAATCCAGTAAATCATCCCAAGCGTACTCGGCACAGCTTAGGGTAAGGAACCATGTTGGTGTTCCTAAATTGCGTAACATGCATTTTAGTTCACCATGGCGTCGGTACCAATATTCATTTGTCCCACGCTGACAAGCCATCAGATTGATCAGTTGTGTTTCCAAATGATCATCTCGGTGCTGCACTTTCTCCATAAAATCCTTAGCAGACACATTTTGTAAATGTACTCCACTTTTTAAAATGTGATTTACTGCATAAGACAGTGCAGACAAGTCGCTTTCAAATAAAAGATGGAACAAATAAGGAATACTTTGTCGAAATCTGGGATCTTCAGCATATAGTCTTGTAGTTCGATACTCTGAAGCTGGAATCTGTTCTGGACGTTCATCATATCGTCCTCCTTTTCCTTTAGGAAACAGCTGGGGAAAACATCGAGCTTCCAAGCTCTCCTCCCATACACTCACGGGATTTCCTTTTGCTTTCTTCATCTGAAAGAGATCAATATTGTCTCCCATAACTTCTTTCGAATGGAGAGGATGTATGCTAAAATGTTCATAAATTTCTTCTTCCTTTGACTTGTCCACTTTTTCAATTTGTCCAGTTGGTGTTTCTGTGTCTCCTTGTAAATCTTCTTCTTCTTCTTCTTCTTCTATATAAATTGATTCATACCATTTGTTATTTTTTTTCAAATACAAATTTGCTCTTTGTACTTTCCGCACATCTACCAGCTCCTGCCAAATCTTCTTATTCTTTGTAGGTACACCATTAACCAGAATAATTAATGGTTCAGTTTCCAAAGTATCCGCATCAATAGTTTCCATATTTTTTTTCAAATCCAAGGGCAAATACACCACTCTACCTTTTAAACCTCTCAGTAAATCTGAAGGAGGTAATTTACCAGTTTTGGGCTCCATACGTACTATGGTCTGGAACGGATGAACACATTGAATGAGTATAGACTCATATGTATTTAATTCAGAAAGTTCAGCAGGAATAGCATCCAATTCTAAATTATTATGTACAGCTCTGGTCGGCATTCTATTTTCCTCTAACTTGTTGTAGCAGTATTTACAAATACGCTGATCTTCACCCAATTCAAAACAATTTTCAAGAAATATATATGTGGCAAAATCCATCCACTTATAATTATCTTCATTTTCACTCTTTCTGTACAGATCAACATTCCTAGTTTGTTTTCTATAATGAGTTCTGCGGCAACAAATACAAGTAACATTTGGTCTTTCATTAGAGATTATTGCAAATTTTGTTATGTGATCATTAAATGTCTTACTTACACAAGGTTCTACATTCTCTTCCACTTCTGCCTCATTTACTGTGTCCTTCTCTGCACTGTTTTGTTCAGGACCAAAGTAACAAAACTGAATTTCATCAACAACCTTCTCTACATCTGATACCGTTCCTCGGAACAGAGCCCTATTCAATTCATTTAACTTTATTGCTGGACTTTTGGCAAAATACAACCGTCTCACAAACTTTCTCATTTCAGTATGATGAACAGCCAGCATCCTAAAATGATGGAAAACACTATTGCACACTTTTCTAGATAGACAAGCAAGAGAATGACCCTGCAAACCAGTATTCTCTCTCACTCTGCATGGATCCAGACTTTGAAGCACCTTAATCTTTTGTTTTACACTTTTTTTACTATATTCTCTTAGAAACTCTCGAAATCTGTCAATAGATTCCTGACGCACAGTGCAAATACTACTACAATTCCAAGTGTACACTGGGGCTTTAGGACGTCTCCCCATTGCCTCATCTGCCATCACTTGTACCTCATCTCTTGGAACCATTATCTCCTTCTCCATTATGCAACCATTTTTTACTTCGTATGAACGACCTCTGGTGTCAACTGCATGCAGCAAACTATTACTTTGAAAATAGCTCTCTTCATTAAAAAAAGGTTCACTACTTGAACTATGCATCCACTTTCCTAAAAACACTTTACAAAAGTTTGTTCTGTTCACTACTCTTTTGCTTTTGCTTTGTGATTTCAGTACATTAACCATTTTATCTAATGTACGCATCCTATTCAAAATTAATATGAATAGTTTCCTTTTTAATTCTAATGCTTTTGCTGCAATGGCTTCAATTTCTTTTTTTCTCTTGTAATATTTAGCCTTTTGCTTATATTTCTTTATATCCTTTATCAAATTGGACATAACTCTTCTCTGAAACATTTTTCTACGTATCTCTTTAAATGCTGTTTTTCTGTTTATGTTAAACTTTTCAATTGCAGAAGGTATATTTACATTAACTAAATTCTCAATTTTTTCCTGTTCTCTATTTTTTATTACATTTTTCCGAGAACAGACATTTTGTACATTTTTCTTTGTTTTGAATATTTTGTTTAGAAATTGTTTTTTTTGCTTACCAGAAGATTTTTTCTTTTTCCCAACATCAGCATCTTCTGCTAACTTTGGTCCTCCAGTTGTCTTCAAATATAGGTTTTTTTTTAGCGTTTTTTGAACTCGAGATTTTGTAGGCATCTTAAATTTTGTTCACTGTTCTTCAGTAATACCTGAAAAAAACTAAAAAAAAAATCCTTTATTGTATTTAAATATATTACTACATTTCTTTTCACAATAGTCACAAAACGAAATTTCTTTGCCAATTTGAATGCACACAAACTGCTCTTTTTTTTGGGCAAGTGAAAATCTCTTTTACAAACTGTCACATTATGAAACCAAGCTGTTTTTTCAGACCACCACCATGTGTATTCTCTGTGACTGCCTACACTCCAGCAGGGGCAACCAGCCTTAGTGATGCTGAATGTATTTGCATTACAGACTTAAACCTGAAAACCCCACTCGCTTCTAATTACTGTGCATGACTATACATGGCAAGCACATGGGTGTGTGCTAAGCCTCTGCTTCTTCCCCCAAAAAATCGCTCCCCCTTTCCATCTACTGCAACTGTGAAATCACCAGAGCAAGACGCAATAAATCTCTGCCTATAATTCTTCTATGCACACAGAGTCATGTTTTCACATTAGTGCCAAAACGAAATTTCTTTGCCAATTTGAAAGCACACTTACTGCTCTTTTTTTTTCGGGCCAAGTGAAAATCTCTTTTTACAATTTGAAATCACTTTTACAGACTGACACATTCTGAAACCTTTTTTTTAAATTTATTTAAATGCACATGTCCAAGCTGTTTTTTTTTCAGACCACCACCGTGTGTATTCTCTGTGACTGCCTACACTCCAGCAGGGGCAACCAGCCTTAGTGATGCTGAATGTATTTGCATTACAGACTTAAACCTGAAAACCCCACTCGCTTCTAATTACTGTGCATGACTATACATGGCAAGCACATGGGTGTGTGCTAAGCCTCTGCTTCTTCCCCCAAAAATTCGCTCCTCTTTTCCATCTACTGCAACTGTGAAATCACCAGAGCAAGACGCAATAAATCTCTGCCTATAATTCTTCTATGCACACAGAGTCATGTTTTCACATTAGTGCCAAAACGAAATTTCTTTGCCAATTTGAAAGCACACTTACTGCTCTTTTTTTTTCGGGCCAAGTGAAAATCTCTTTTTACAATTTGAAATCACTTTTACAGACTGACACATTCTGAAACCTTTTTTTTAAATTTATTTAAATGCACATGTCCAAGCTGTTTTTTTTTCAGACCACCACCGTGTGTATTCTCTGTGACTGCCTACACTCCAGCAGGGGCAACCAGCCTTAGTGATGCTGAATGTATTTGCATTACAGACTTAAACCTGAAAACCCCACTCGCTTCTAATTACTGTGCATGACTATACATGGCAAGCACATGGGTGTGTGCTAAGCCTCTGCTTCTTCCCCCAAAAATTCGCTCCTCTTTTCCATCTACTGCAACTGTGAAATCACCAGAGCAAGACGCAATAAATCTCTGCCTATAATTCTTCTATGCACACAGAGTCATGTTTTCACATTAGTGCCAAAACGAAATTTCTTTGCCAATTTGAAAGCACACTTACTGCTCTTTTTTTTTCGGGCCAAGTGAAAATCTCTTTTTCCAATTTGAAATCACTTTTACAGACTGACACATTCTGAAACCTTTTTTTTAAATTTATTTAAATGCACATGTCCAAGCTGTTTTTTTTTCAGACCACCACCGTGTGTATTCTCTGTGACTGCCTACACTCCAGCAGGGGCAACCAGCCTTAGTGATGCTGAATGTATTTGCATTACAGACTTAAACCTGAAAACCCCACTCGCTTCTAATTACTGTGCATGACTATACATGGCAAGCACATGGGTGTGTGCTAAGCCTCTGCTTCTTCCCCCAAAAATTCGCTCCTCTTTTCCATCTACTGCAACTGAGAAATCACCAGAGCAAGACGCAATAAATCTCTGCCTATAATTCTTCTATGCACACAGAGTCATGTTTTCACATTAGTGCCAAAACGAAATTTCTTTGCCAATTTGAAAGCACACTTACTGCTCTTTTTTTTTCGGGCCAAGTGAAAATCTCTTTTTACAATTTGAAATCACTTTTACAGACTGACACATTCTGAATCCTTTTTTTTTAAATTTATTTAAATGCACATGTCCAAGCTGTTTTTTTTTCAGACCACCACCGTGTGTATTCTCTGTGACTGCCTACACTCCAGCAGGGGCAACCAGCCTTAGTGATGCTGAATGTATTTGCATTACAGACTTAAACCTGAAAACCCCACTCGCTTCTAATTACTGTGCATGACTATACATGGCAAGCACATGGGTGTGTGCTAAGCCTCTGCTTCTTCCCCCAAAAATTCGCTCCCCCTTTCCATCTACTGCAACTGTGAAATCACCAGAGCAAGACGCAATAAATCTCTGCCTATAATTCTTCTATGCACACAGAGTCATGTTTTCACATTAGTGCCAAAACGAAATTTCTTTGCCAATTTGAAAGCACACTTACTGCTCTTTTTTTTTCGGGCCAAGTGAAAATCTCTTTTTACAATTTGAAATCACTTTTACAGACTGACACATTCTGAAACCTTTTTTTTAAATTTATTTAAATGCACATGTCCAAGCTGTTTTTTTTTCAGACCACCACCGTGTGTATTCTCTGTGACTGCCTACACTCCAGCAGGGGCAACCAGCCTTAGTGATGCTGAATGTATTTGCATTACAGACTTAAACCTGAAAACCCCACTCGCTTCTAATTACTGTGCATGACTATACATGGCAAGCACATGGGTGTGTGCTAAGCCTCTGCTTCTTCCCCCAAAAATTCGCTCCCCCTTTCCATCTACTGCAACTGTGAAATCACCAGAGCAAGACGCAATAAATCTCTGCCTATAATTCTTCTATGCACACAGAGTCATGTTTTCACATTAGTGCCAAAACGAAATTTTTTTGCCAATTTGAAAGCACACTTACTGCTCTTTTTTTTTCGGGCCAAGTGAAAATCTCTTTTTACAATTTGAAATCACTTTTACAGACTGACACATTCTGAAACCTTTTTTTTAAATTTATTTAAATGCACATGTCCAAGCTGTTTTTTTTTCAGACCACCACCGTGTGTATTCTCTGTGACTGCCTACACTCCAGCAGGGGCAACCAGCCTTAGTGATGCTGAATGTATTTGCATTACAGACTTAAACCTGAAAACCCCACTCGCTTCTAATTACTGTGCATGACTATACATGGCAAGCACATGGGTGTGTGCTAAGCCTCTGCTTCTTCCCCCAAAAATTCGCTCCCCCTTTCCATCTACTGCAACTGTGAAATCACCAGAGCAAGACGCAATAAATCTCTGCCTATAATTCTTCTATGCACACAGAGTCATGTTTTCACATTAGTGCCAAAACGAAATTTCTTTGCCAATTTGAAAGCACACTTACTGCTCTTTTTTTTTCGGGCCAAGTGAAAATCTCTTTTTACAATTTGAAATCACTTTTACAGACTGACACATTCTGAAACCTTTTTTTTAAATTTATTTAAATGCACATGTCCAAGCTGTTTTTTTTTCAGACCACCACCGTGTGTATTCTCTGTGACTGCCTACACTCCATCAGGGGCAACCAGCCTTAGTGATGCTGAATGTATTTGCATTACAGACTTAAACCTGAAAACCCCACTCGCTTCTAATTACTGTGCATGACTATACATGGCAAGCACATGGGTGTGTGCTAAGCCTCTGCTTCTTCCCCCAAAAATTCGCTCCTCTTTTCCATCTACTGCAACTGTGAAATCACCAGAGCAAGACGCAATAAATCTCTGCCTATAATTCTTCTATGCACACAGAGTCATGTTTTCACATTAGTGCCAAAACGAAATTTCTTTGCCAATTTGAAAGCACACTTACTGCTCTTTTTTTTTCGGGCCAAGTGAAAATCTCTTTTTACAATTTGAAATCACTTTTACAGACTGACACATTCTGAATCCTTTTTTTTTAAATTTATTTAAATGCACATGTCCAAGCTGTTTTTTTTTCAGACCACCACCGTGTGTATTCTCTGTGACTGCCTACACTCCAGCAGGGGCAACCAGCCTTAGTGATGCTGAATGTATTTGCATTACAGACTTAAACCTGAAAACCCCACTCGCTTCTAATTACTGTGCATGACTATACATGGCAAGCACATGGGTGTGTGCTAAGCCTCTGCTTCTTCCCCCAAAAATTCGCTCCCCCTTTCCATCTACTGCAACTGTGAAATCACCAGAGCAAGACGCAATAAATCTCTGCCTATAATTCTTCTATGCACACAGAGTCATGTTTTCACATTAGTGCCAAAACGAAATTTCTTTGCCAATTTGAAAGCACACTGACTGCTCTTTTTTTTTCGGGCCAAGTGAAAATCTCTTTTTACAATTTGAAATCACTTTTACAGACTGACACATTCTGAAACCTTTTTTTTAAATTTATTTAAATGCACATGTCCAAGCTGTTTTTTTTTCAGACCACCACCGTGTGTATTCTCTGTGACTGCCTACACTCCAGCAGGGGCAACCAGCCTTAGTGATGCTGAATGTATTTGCATTACAGACTTAAACCTGAAAACCCCACTCGCTTCTAATTACTGTGCATGACTATACATGGCAAGCACATGGGTGTGTGCTAAGCCTCTGCTTCTTCCCCCAAAAATTCGCTCCCCCTTTCCATCTACTGCAACTGTGAAATCACCAGAGCAAGACGCAATAAATCTCTGCCTATAATTCTTCTATGCACACAGAGTCATGTTTTCACATTAGTGCCAAAACGAAATTTCTTTGCCAATTTGAAAGCACACTTACTGCTCTTTTTTTTTCGGGCCAAGTGAAAATCTCTTTTTACAATTTGAAATCACTTTTACAGACTGACACATTCTGAAACCTTTTTTTTAAATTTATTTAAATGCACATGTCCAAGCTGTTTTTTTTTCAGACCACCACCGTGTGTATTCTCTGTGACTGCCTACACTCCAGCAGGGGCAACCAGCCTTAGTGATGCTGAATGTATTTGCATTACAGACTTAAACCTGAAAACCCCACTCGCTTCTAATTACTGTGCATGACTATACATGGCAAGCACATGGGTGTGTGCTAAGCCTCTGCTTCTTCCCCCAAAAATTCGCTCCCCCTTTCCATCTACTGCAACTGTGAAATCACCAGAGCAAGACGCAATAAATCTCTGCCTATAATTCTTCTATGCACACAGAGTCATGTTTTCACATTAGTGCCAAAACGAAATTTCTTTGCCAATTTGAAAGCACACTGACTGCTCTTTTTTTTTCGGGCCAAGTGAAAATCTCTTTTTACAATTTGAAATCACTTTTACAGACTGACACATTCTGAAACCTTTTTTTTAAATTTATTTAAATGCACATGTCCAAGCTGTTTTTTTTTCAGACCACCACCGTGTGTATTCTCTGTGACTGCCTACACTCCAGCAGGGGCAACCAGCCTTAGTGATGCTGAATGTATTTGCATTACAGACTTAAACCTGAAAACCCCACTCGCTTCTAATTACTGTGCATGACTATACATGGCAAGCACATGGGTGTGTGCTAAGCCTCTGCTTCTTCCCCCAAAAATTCGCTCCCCCTTTCCATCTACTGCAACTGTGAAATCACCAGAGCAAGACGCAATAAATCTCTGCCTATAATTCTTCTATGCACACAGAGTCATGTTTTCACATTAGTGCCAAAACGAAATTTCTTTGCCAATTTGAAAGCACACTTACTGCTCTTTTTTTTTCGGGCCAAGTGAAAATCACTTTTACAGACTGACACATTATGAAACCACCATGTGTAACTACAACAAAAACAATTCCCATTTCTAGTATTCATTTCTTAAGTTACCACATACATCCCCTCTCAAACTGTAAACTCACCTTTAAAATTAGTTAGTTGTGAAAGAAATGTGACACTCAAACAGCAGATTATCAGAGCCAGGATCTCTGTTCTCTACACCTCTCTCCTCTCAGCAGAACCAGATAATGGCAAACTTTCCCTCTATTTTTCCACACATATACATGTAAGTTTCAAATCTCAGTGCTTCCCCCTTTTTTTCAAATGTAATGACACATTTCTATTGGTTGAAAACCAACCCTTTTCCAAAAGTACCCTGCCCCCAACTTGACTTCTGCCTAGTACCCTTCCCCCAACTTGACTTCTGCCTGCTACCATAGCAACAGCTCATGGAACACTGCTGTGTGCAGTTAGGTCAGAAGTTCGACACACAATGTTTCAATTCCACAGAGCAAGAGTGCTTGACTTTTCAAACCTAACAGCAAATCCATAGTACTGTTCTTTGGTTACACATTTTTTTGTACCAATACAAAACATGCTTCTTTTAATTTTCACATACAGCCTAGTTTTTTTTCTAGAATGGTATGAAACAGCCAATCAGTTCTTTTTGTTTTGTAAAAAATATGTATGCCTCCATTTCCAAACTGTCTTTCTTTTCATATTGCCATTCTACTGAAAGACACCTCCTGAGTGCATCCAGTTCTCCTTTGAAGATGTTCACAGTGTGGATTGTAGGGCACAGCTATGTCTTCTGGAGTGAAAAGTTTGCAGAGAAAACAGATATGGTGAGAGACCTTGCTTTGCCAAATGTAGACATTAAATGGATTGGTCAGAGAGGGTTAAAGTGGCACCAATTGATGCCATTGGTGAAATCCTTCATTCAAATCCAACACCCTGACCTCATAATAGTGCACTGTGGTGGCAATGACCTAGGCACTTTGACTGGGGTAGGTCTGGAAATGCTTATGAAGGACACCTTTGCACAACTGTTTACACTTTTCCCTAAAACTGCCTTTGTGTTTTCCAACATATGCCAAAGGCAAAAATGGAACTGGTCCAATCATTTCTGTCCTCAGATTGACAAAGCAAGAAAGCACGTCAACAAATCTGTTTCTGCTTTCCTCCGTGACTATGGTATGGGTGCCATTTACCACAACAACTTGCGTTACGACATGCAAGACATTTATAGAGGAGATGGTGTGCACTTCAATGATGAAGGGAACAGAGTCTTCCTCTTGAACCTTAGACTCTGCATCGGTACTTACTTGTAGGTACCACTAAAAAAATGACTCCATAAACACAACAGCTCTTTTTAGAGCTCCCTAATTTCTAAACTCTTAAATCTGCTTTTCATTTATTTATTATTTTATTTTTTTACCGTACGCTTACCGTAAGCTTACCGTACGCGTACCCCGTGATTTTTTTTTAAATCAATAAATGTTTTTTTTGTACTTTTCTGTCCTTCTTTGACCCCCTTACAATTGTTAGGGGGTCTGTAACTCTCCTCATTGCCCCCTTTCCTTGTTTTCACTCTTTTTTTTCAGAGTGAAATACACAAAATGGCGGCCGCCGCTTCCTGGTTTCGGCCGATTCGAATGTTTACTAAGATCTAAGAGCCAATCAGAATCACGCTCGCGCACGCCACCGTACGCTTACCGTAAGCGTACGGTAAGCGTACCGTAAGCGGGCTCAGATATATATATTGATTTAAAGGCTATTTTCTCAGAATCTACTGAACAGATTTACACCAAACCTACAAAAGGCACTTCCTTGACCTAGGGACTACCTCTCTGCCAAATTTTGAGTAATTCTGTTCAGCCGTTCGGGCTGTAGCTCGTTCTAAAGGTCCTATGGAAAAATGCATGGGAAAAACGCGTTTTGGGACCCCCCTTTTATCTCAGCCCCCGCTTGACGGATCCCCCCGAGACTTTCAGGGTAGGAGCGGAGCGTAGCGCCCCACCTATTTTGAGAAATTCGCGAGGATTCGTCGACCGGCGCCAAAGTTATTCAAAATAGAATGTTGAGGTTTTCCTATGGAAACGTGGTCCTAACTATAACTACCTACTGGCGACCGCCAGTAGGTAATATATATATATATATATATATATATATATATATATATATATATATATATATATATTCACTGAAAAAACCATAGGTTTCAGGGGCGTTATAGTTAGCTGGACATTTCCCTCGTACAAAACCCTAGAAATGTCCCCGTTATAGTTAGTTCAGCTAACTATAACTCGCGCCCCGCAATGCACTGCTGATGACGTCACATATTACATCACTCATGACATGGTCAGTGACATCACTGATGACATCACTGATGACATCTCAAATGACATCACTGATGACATCACTGATGACATCATTCAGTGAGTATGTGTTTCTGTACAGTTTTTTTTTTTTTTTTTTTAAAAACCTTTATTCGTGCATATTAAAAGAACAAATACGGGCCTACAACCTTCAGGCCGGCCACGATACGGTTAAGCACTGATACAAACATTACGGCCCCTGTGCTTCAACGGTCAAGGTTAGCAACGATTTATGAAACATACACTGGAGAGATCCTTGACCCCAGGGAAAGGAGAAGTGAAGGTTAATTTTAAAGTTTTCAAAATAAGTTTATCAGCGAAATAGTCAGTGAAGAATAAGAACCAAGGAGATTCGAGTCCGCACGATATCTTCACCACACGGGAGAGCAGCAGCATCATTAAAACAGCAATGGAAGTAAAATCGCAGGCAGTGAGGCAATGCAGTTATATAACAGGATAGTCACATGAGCAATTACGCACCCCTCCAGTGCCGCCCCCACTCAGTCAACCCCCCACCCGGACCCAGAATCGAAACAAGTATAGCGCAGAAACATAAAGAGAAAAAAGGCCCATAGAACTAATTAGAAACAGTAAGTTACCCCCCCACCCTACACCAATGCGGAGGCTACGGCCTTCCCCCCCCCCAGCATAGTGCCTGTCGCCCAATAAACCCGAAATATAGACAAGAAAGAGAGTAAGAATAAAGTAAAGAAAGATAAGAAAACAATACACCTATGTTAAAGGGGGTGAGAAAAGAATAGGACTATTCTAATCTAAACTCCCAAAAAGAAGAAGGTGGGGAGGAGCCTACGTATCATCAGAGCGCCCTAAACCATCGGCCATCCTTGGCTTCCACACACTGAGAACCCACTACCCCAAATGCGGTCGTGTGAAAATGAATTGTCACAACAATTTAGATGAAGAAAGACAAATCACGACGAATGCGCACAAAGTACACATACAGTTCCAGTCCCAGTCCAGCCCCTCCGTGAAACCATGGCGATATTAATCAGTCTAGCCCTGGCCCGATCGCGGGCTTGAGATTAAGCCAGCCCCTACATGAAGGCCCCGCATCCCGTGCAGACAAAGACAATATGGCCGTTTGGGAGAAGATGGTGAAGTAGAATCCCAAAATTGCCGCCGACCATCTGTAGAGGTCCCTTTGTGCACCACATAAAGTCCAGACATGGCATGTAGAGTACAGGAGTTCCACAGAAAAGAAGCAGTAGGCCACCGTGTACGATTCCTCGAGGATGTTAGGTGTTGCTCAGCTGGATACTCTTGCAGACGCGGTGAGGCAGGCAACAATGAAGCAGGCAGCAATGAACGGGGAAACAAAGTATCCGCTGTTAAGCTGGAGAGCAATTGATCCTGGGTGCCGGGAAAGCCAGATGCAGGCACCAGTGTAGCACGATCACACACAGCCGTTGCGTCCCCGCAAGAGGACAAAAGCACTGGCAGACCCACGCCGTGTTGATGACAGACGGAGCGCTCACGGCCCGCAGCCGACAACAGGGAGTCAAACTGCTCACTTAGCGCCTGAAAGCGAGCAAACATTTGTAAACGAAAGTCCCGCAGGACGGCCAGTACGGAGCCGCATGTCAGCGGAAGCTGCACCCCCACATCGGCAGCAATCCGGGACGGCACTGTGGAGCTGGTGTCTGGTGGAGGGAGGGCGAAGCGGGCAGCGGGCAAGACCGGAGTATCACCCCCCAGCCGCGAGCAGGCAAACAACGCCATGTTTTACCGCCGGACGGTACAATGGCCAGGGGGGGGTCGTAGCAAGGAGTCAGTTCCCCTCAGGTCTGCGCCGCAACTGGGAAAGCCAACAGTCGCCTCCCTTCCCTCGGGTTCTCTTTGCAGCCGACTAGGCAATAGAAGAAGGGGGTCGGCAGCCTCCCACAGCGCGGTCCACAGATCGGGGCAGGAGACCCGCCTCACCGGGGCTTACCCTACAGCCCCAGCCCTTCAGGCGCAGGGTGCAGGAGGTGTCTGGCCGTCCCTCCCCAGGCTCATCTGGCGACAGTCCGTGGTGTTAGGTGAGGTCGGGACCGCGGGGCTCGGATTTGCGCTAGCGGGTCCGGGGACTGCGGAGCTTCCTGGGGGCCGGCAAAGGCCACAATGGAGCAGGGGTCCAGGGCGGAGAACAAAAGCACCAAAAACTCCGGCATCCGGGCGGGCTGAGACTTCGGGGAAGTGGCGGCGTGGACAGCGCGTCATCGTACACGTTTCACCTCGAGAATCGGCAAGGATAGGAATCAGGATAATAGTCCGGGGCCAAGGGCCGACGGAGCCGGGCGCTCAAGTGTCTGCTCCGGTCGCCATCTTGGCTCCTCCCCTCGTTTCTGTACAGTTTTAATGTTTAATATATATAGGGAAAGGCCTGTTGAAGAATGAGTGGGTGTACAAGTGTGTGAATGGATGATTTTCTAGGTGCGTAACTGACTCTATAAGTGAGTCATTAAATGTATCTTACTGCAGACTAGTGACTAAACTGTGTGAATGTCTGTATGTGTCTGTGTGTTGGTGTATAAGTGGCTGCCTGGTTTTGTGAATAGCTATATGAGTGTCTATATGGGTTATTGATTGGTTGTCTGAGTATCTGTATGGGTGCTTGAGTGTTTGTGTGGGTAGGGTGCATAGATGTGTGAGTGTGTGATTCTATGGGTGCATGGTTTTAAGAGTGCAACTGTGATGGACTGCATGATTGGGTGAGTGTATGTATGGGTGTGTTAGTGATTGAATGTATATCTCAGTTGTACATGTGTCAGTAACTACATATGTGAAACGCAGTGTATATGTGTGTAAGAGTATATAACTATCTATATGTGAGTGTGTGATTGCGGGAGTGGCTGTATGGATGAGTGTGTACTTGTATCAGTAATTGTATAAGAGCGTCAGAATTTGTCAGTATTTTTATGAGTAAGTGAACTTGAGTGTGGTTAACTGTATAGGTGAGTAAATTGGACTGTGTTTAATTATTTGCATGACTGACTAGGTGTGTCAGTACCTCAATGGATGATTGGCGGTGTGTGAGTGTCTATATAGGTGTATAAATGCATATGATAGTCTTGTACGGAGTGACTGTAAGTATGAGTGACTGTACAGGTGAGTGAGTGGAGATGTATGTAGACCTAAGAGTCAATGAGTGGGTATGTAGTTATTGGTATTGGAGTATCGATGGTTTTCAAAATGACCGTCTGAAATTTTGAGTCGGTGTATCAAAGGTTATATTAGGGTGTGAGAAGATGCACTAATTTATCACATGGATGACGTCATCAGTGATGTCATCAGTGATTTCATTTGAGATGTCATCAGTGATGTCATCAGTGATGTCACTGACCATGTCATGAGTGATGTAATATGTGACATCATCAGCAGTGCATTGCGGGGGCGCGAGTTATTGTTAGCTGAACTAACTATAACAGGGGAATTTCTAGGGTTTTGTAAGAGGGAAATGTCCAGCTAACTATAACGCCCCTGAAACCTATGTTTTTTTCAGTGAATTTCTAAGGATTTTTAAATGCCAATTCCTAACTATAACGCCCCTGAAACCTTTGGTTTTTTCAGTGAATTTCAAAGGTTTTTTAAATGCCAATTCCTATCTATAACGTGCATGAAACCTATGGATTTTTCAGTGAATTTCAAAGGTTTTTTAAATGCCAATTCCTATCTATAACTTATCTCTAAAAATATCATGTTTAATGATTTTCATTGGATTACTATATTTTTCAAATTCAGTGTGTCAATTTCATTAATTATGTTTTTTGAAATTCTTTTTTATCACCATTTTTTCAATTAATTCTTTTAAAAATTAAAAAATATTATTTTTCAAACATATATATTTTTTAAAAAAAATATTTTTTTAACTATGTGTTCAAAACTTTATTTTATATATATTTTTTCGGATCCGTGCACCCTATGCGCACCGTTCTCGATCCCGACGCATTAGCATCCGCGCATGGTATGCGTTGGGTACGTGTTTAGTGTGCGATTGCAATGCGACCGGTACGTGACTCCCAGACTATACGCAACACGTTCGATGTATGTAACGTGACGTTTACACGCTTCTGCGATGCGTCATCTGCGTCTATGACGTGGTAGGTGCGCGGATCCCGCAAAATATTTAACATTTAACAAAACATATATATGTATTTCATGTGAATATTAATTGAAGACAAACTCTAAACTAGTCTTAAAAGTAATATATTTTTACATGTAATCCTATATTTTTTTTAAATTCAATTTCGCGGATGCGCGCTGGGTGCGTGATGTGTAAGCGCAGGGTGCACGGATCCTTTGTGACCTGCAAAAAAAGAGATTTGATTGGTTCATACACTTCCTGTTCTAACTATTGAAAGACCCGACCCAATTCAATCATTCTTCTTTCACCTTCTTTGGAGGAGCAAATCTTTGCAGAGAAGATTTTTTAGACTAAGTTTACACTTAGCTCTAACTTTTTTCAACTAAAAATAGCTTCAGGGCAGCAGGCATCACCTGCATCTCCTCATTCATCTGAGGATGAATTTTTGGAGCAGGCACCACGCCCACAACGTTTTTCTTCAGTGGTGTGGACATTTTTTACTTTTCCCAAGGGGCAAACGAAGACCAATGCCACCTTGGTCACGTGCAAGATTTGCAAAAGAGTGCTGTCGCGAGGGGAGCCTTTCAAGAAATACTCGTGCGGCACGGCAAGTATGATGAAGCACCTAAGGACCCTTCACCCGAACAATCTTGCACGAGAAGAGTGCAAACGGATGAGAAACACTCCTGCTCCTGCGCCTTCCACCTCATCGCAGCCGAGCACTTCAAGAGTGCATCCATCAGCCCAAAACTTGGACATCCATCCTCAATTTCAATTTTTAAAAGTGCTCTGCACTAAGTGCAATGTGACTTTGTGCTGCGGTGAGCAGTCGATCGATCTGATCTGCCGCCGCCAAGAAAGTCACAATTGCTAGGATTTTTTTGTTTTTGTTTTTTGTTCCCTGAAGTTCATTGTTTGGTTCCTCCTGGTTTTTTTTGTTTTTTTCCAGAAAAACCCCAAAAATCACAAAATTGTTAGAAAACCCCCCAAAAAAATATAAAAGAAGAAAGAAGAAAAAAAAGTTCTTCTAAGAACTAAGTTTCCTGGTTTAAAAAAAGAGCTACATTTCTTTGTTAGTGTGTGAAAGTTTAGATGAATGTATGTGTAGTACGTAATTGACTGAATGAATGCATTAGTAGCGTATGGTGAATGTATAAGTGCAGAACTATGAGGAAGTTGCTGCAGCATCACACAGTAACCTCTTTAACTGCAGTGTGCTGTAGTACTTCCGAAGCACAGGGATGCAATATATGTACATAAATATGTTGCAAATCTATGCTTCTCTCTGCACGGCTGCTTAAACTGCAGCCATGTGGTGACACAGGCACCCTTGCACCATAGTGCAAGGATATCTGTGTCATATGCTGTTTGTTTTTCTGCAGGAAGACACACCTTCCTGCACAAAAACAATGAGAAAATGCATTTTTCTCCTTCAATGTATGCTGAACATTTCAGCATGCATTGAAGATATAAAAATGTGGAGAAATGAAAACAATTCTCCTTGTTGTGCTTTCCTACACCAATTTTAGAATGGTGCAGCATTCACACACATATCGAGTTATGATTTCTGATAAATCTAGACATGTGTCTTGTTCTATGAGTATTCAGTGCAATCATGCACAACAACACTTATAGAACACCCTTTCAACGCAAAGTGGTGTGCATAATGAGGTTGTATTTACATGGAGTATAAAAAGTGCACAGAGTGCCTTTTCCTCTCTTTGTAAATATGAAAGAGTGTCTTGCGCAATAACTATGTTACAAAAAGTGACATATTTCTGGTTTTAAAATTCCTTGCAAATGATAGAAGGTAAGCCCAGAGTTTTGTCTGCAAAGATGTTCAAAGAAGAATGATTGAAATGATTGTGGTCCTTCAATAGGTACAATGGGAAATATTATGAACCCCCTCAAATCTCTTTTTTTGCAGGTCACATGATATCTGATTATGGTCAGAGTTCAAAACTACATAGGTATAAACAGAGTGTTTTTAGAAACGTGTTACAACTTTGTAGCTTCTTGCAGACCTCCTCATTCTGCATATTGAGACTTAGTTAAAATTACCTTCACAATAATAGGAATACAAAATGGTATAAATTTTTTCAGATTTTCATTGCAATCTAAATTCATATAAATTGCTTATTTTAAAATTTGGATCTGTGAAAGAAACGAAAAAAAAAATTATAACATGTAATAATATATTTTTTACAACACAGCATAATTTCCACAAAGTAATTTGTTTGCCTTTTTTGCTGTTCTCAGAATATATTGAATTTCACTAGAAATAGTGATTTCAATCGTACTCATCACTTAACAGCGGGCAAAAAAAAAACAATCAGAAAGATTGTTAAAAAAACAACAACATGCTATTCTCAGTAAAATACCACAAGATACAAATCACACATATATAAAATGCTTATGGCTAACAACATTTTATAAGTTTAATTTACAAAAACTGTAAATGTTGCCGCTTTAAAATATTCACCGAATCTAAGGTTGAATTTTTGGAGGAGGCACCATGCACACAACGTTTTTCTTCAGTGGTGTGGACATTTTTTACTTTTCCCGAGGGGCAAACAAAGACCAATGCCACCTTGGTCACGTGCAAGATTTGCAAAAGAGAGCTGTCGCGAGGGGATCCTAACAAGAAAAACTCGTGCGGCACGGCAAGTATGATGAAGCACCTAAGGACCCTTCATCCGAACAATCTTGCATGAGAAGAGTGCAAACGAATGAGAAACACCCCTGCTCCTGCGCCTTTCTGAGTTTCTTTTCTTTTTCTTTTTTTTTCTGGCATGATTTCTCTATTTTAACGTTGAAAAACAGTATCTGTAAAAAAGAATCACAAATAAATGTATATTAATAACTTTCACATTTATACTATTCCATTACTGTGCAAACACATTTTATATAAAAACTGACTAAGAAACTATAGCCCTGAACCACAAGTGTGACGATGGTTAAAACACTACATGCATAGTGCATACTACTTTGAAGCAGTTCATGCCCTAAAGCCTACCTCACTAAAAGACTACATGCTAACTGACTGAATGATTACAGTACTATAAGAAGACACACTGGGTGAGTAACAGGGTATTTGCTAGAAGTGTATGAATACTGACTGGGGAATTGAAGGTGTGAAAGACAACTGTGTAGGTGGTTAAGAGGACTGCATACATAGTGGATAGGCGTTTGAAGCAGTCCATGTGCTACGGCCTGGCTCACTGCATGAGTACTTGGGTACTGACTGAATGATTAGAGTACACCAAGGAGAGTGCCTGGGTGAATTTATAAGTGGTTGGCTTTTGGCACAGTGAATGGATTAGTACTTAGTACTGAATGGGTCACTAGAGGAGTGCAAAGGGAGTGACAGGATGTTTGCTGGACTGTATAGATACTGACTAGGGAATTGAAGGTGTGAAAGACAAGTGTATAGTATGTTAGAAGACTGCATGCATACTGCATAGACATTTGAAGCAGTCTATGTGGTAATGTATGGTTCACAACTGACTAAATCATCAGCCTACTGCTAGGACAGTGCCTGGGTAAAACTTTTACATTTTCAGTTCTGGCGCAGTGAAGAGAATAGTACATGGTACTGCACTTTAGTGTCAAACCCTGACTCATTTTATCAATGCATAAGCAAAGACTAGCTTCTAATGCTACTAAAACTTGACAACATGACCGGTTTTAAAGCGGTTATCTGTCAGCAAATACACGATGTTACCAAATGCTTCTCTCACAATCCTTACCCAAATGCACACACACTCACATTGTGATTTTAGACAAGCAACACTATCCTAGGAGTTTACCAAAACTCATTCACTAGTCTAGAAGAGGTAAGGGTACTGAACACAATCTACATATTTAAGTACTGCACTTTAGTGTCAAAGCCTGACTCATTTTATCAATGCATAAGCAAAGACTGGCTTCTAATGCTACTAAAACTTGACAACATGACAGGTTTTAAAACAGTTATCTGTCAGCAAATACACGATGTTACCAAATGCTTCTCTCACAGTGGTTCCTAAATGCACAAAGACTCACAGTGTGATTCTAGACAACAACCACTATCCCTAGGAGTTTACCAAAACTCATTCACTACTGTGGAAGTGGTGAGGGAACTGCACACAATCTACATATTTCAGGACTGCACTTTTGTGTCAAAGATTAACTCATTTAATCAACGCATAAGCAAAGACTGGCTTCTAATGCTACTAAAACTTGACAACATGACAAGTTTTAAAAGAGTTATCTGTCAGCAAATACACAATGTTACCAAATGCTTCTCTCACAGTGGTTCCCAAATGCACACAGACTCACAGTGTGATTCTAGACAAGCACCACTATCCCTAGGAGTTTACCAAAACTCATTCACTACAGTGGAAGCGGTAAGGGAACTGCACACAATCTACATATTTCAGGACTGCACTTTTGTGTCAAAGCCTGACTCATTTAATCAAAGCATAAGCAAAAACTGCCTTCTAATGATACTAAAACTTGACAACAAGACAGGTTTTAAAACAGTTATCTGTCAGCAAATACACAATGTTACAAAATGCTTCTCTCACAGTGGTTCCCAAATGCACACAGACTCACAGTGTGATTCTAGACAACAACCACTACCCCTAGGAGTTTACCAAAACTCATTCACTACTGTGGAAGTGGTAAGGGAACTGCACACGATCTACATATTTCAGGACTGCACTTTTGTGTCAAAGCCTAACTCATTTGATCAACGCATAAGCAAAGACTGGCTTCTAATGCTACTAAAACTTGACAACATGACAGGTTTTAAAAGTGTTATCTGTCAGAAAATAAATGATGTTACCAAATACTTCTCTCACAGTGGTTCCCAAATGCACACAGACTCACAGTGTGATTCTAGACAAGCACCACTATCCCTAGGAGTTTACCAAAACTCATTCACTACAGTGGAAGTGGTAAGGGAACTGCACACAGTCTACATATTTCAGGACTGCACTTTTGTGTCAAAGCCTGACTCAATTAATCAAAGCATAAGCAAAAACTGCCTTCTAATGCTACTAAAACTTGACAACAAGACAGGTTTTAACAGTTATCTGTCAGCAAATACACAATGTTACCAAATGCTTCTCTCACAGTGGTTCCCAAATGCACACAGACTCACAGTGTGATTCTAGACAAGCAACACTATCCCTAGCAGCTTACCAAAACTCATTCACTACTGTGCAAGGGGTAAGGAGACTACAAACAATCTACATATTAAAGTACAGCACATTAGTGTCAAAGCATGACTCATTTTAACAATGCATAAGCAGAGCCTGGCTTCTAATGCTACTAAAACTTGACAACATGATAGGTTTTAAAACAGTTATCTGTCAGCAAATACACGATGTTACCAAATGCTTCTCTCACAGTGGTTCCCAAATGCACACAGACTCACAGTGTGATTCTAGACAACAACCACTATCCCTAGGAGTTTACCAAAACTCATTCACTACTGTGGAAGTGGTAAGGGAACTGCACACAATCTACATATTTCAGGACTGCACTTTTGTGTCAAAGCCTAACTCATTTGATCAACGCATAAGCAAAGACTGGCTTCTAATGCTACTAAAACTTGACAACATGACAGGTTTTAAAAGAGTTATCTGTCAGAAAATAAATGATGTTACCAAATACTTCTCTCACAGTGGTTCCCAAATGCACACAGACTCACAGTGTGATTCTAGACAAGCACCACTATCCCTAGGAGTTTATCAAAACTCATTCACTACAGTGGAAGTGGTAAGGGAACTGCACACAGTCTACATATTTCAGGACTGCACTTTTGTGTCAAAGCCTGACTCAATTAATCAAAGCATAAGCAAAAACTGCCTTCTAATGCTACTAAAACTTGACAACAAGACAGGTTTTAAAACAGTTATCTGTCAGCAAATACACAATGTTACCAAATGCTTCTCTCACAGTGGTTCCCAAATGCACACAGACTCACAGTGTGATTCAAGACAAGCAACACTATCCCTAGCAGCTTACCAAAACTCATTCACTACTGTGCAAGGGGTAAGGAGACTACACACAATCTACATCTTAAAGTACAGCACATTAGTGTCAAAGCATGACTCATTTTATCAATGCATAAGCAAAGACTGGCGTCTAATGCTAGTAAAACTTGACAACATGACAGGTTTAAAAACAGTTATCTGTCAGAAAATACACGATGTTACCAAATGCTTCTCTCACAGTGGTTCTCAAATGCAAACAGACTCACAGTGTGATTCTAGACAACAACCACTATCCCTAGGAGTTTACCAAAACTCATTCACTACTGTGGAAGTGGTAAGGGAACTGCACACAATCTACATATTTCAGGACTGCACTTTTGTGTCAAAGCCTAACTCATTTAATCAACGCATAAGCAAAGACTGGCTTCTAATGCTACTAAAACTTGACAACAAGACAGGTTTTAACAGTTATCTGTCAGCAAATACACAATGTTACCAAATGCTTCTCTCACAGTGGTTCCCAAATGCACACAGACTCACAGTGTGATTCTAGACAAGCAACACTATCCCTAGCAGCTTACCAAAACTCATTCACTACTGTGCAAGGGGTAAGGAGACTACAAACAATCTACATATTAAAGTACAGCACATTAGTGTCAAAGCATGACTCATTTTAACAATGCATAAGCAGAGCCTGGCTTCTAATGCTACTAAAACTTGACAACATGATAGGTTTTAAAACAGTTATCTGTCAGCAAATACACGATGTTACCAAATGCTTCTCTCACAGTGGTTCCCAAATGCACACAGACTCACAGTGTGATTCTAGACAACAACCACTATCCCTAGGAGTTTACCAAAACTCATTCACTACTGTGGAAGTGGTAAGGGAACTGCACACAATCTACATATTTCAGGACTGCACTTTTGTGTCAAAGCCTAACTCATTAAATCAACGCATAAGCAAAGACTGGCTTCTAATGCTACTAAAACTTGACAACATGACAGGTTTTAAAACAGTTATCTGTCAGCAAATACACAATGTTACAAAATGCTTCTCTCACAGTGGTTCCCAAATGCACACAGACTCACAGTGTGATTCTAGACAACAACCACTACCCCTAGGAGTTTACCAAAACTCATTCACTACTGTGGAAGTGGTAAGGGAACTGCACACGATCTACATATTTCAGGACTGCACTTTTGTGTCAAAGCATGACTCATTTTATCAATGCATAAGCAAAGACTGGCTACTAATGCTACTAAAACTTGACAACATGACAGGTTTAAAAACAGTTATCTGTCAGAAAATACACGATGTTACCAAATGCTTCTCTCACAGTGGTTCCCAAATGCACACAGACTCACAGTGTGATTCTAGACAACAACAACTATCCCTAGGAGTTTACCAAAACTCATTCACTACTGTGGAAGTGGTAAGGGAACTGCACACAATCTACATATTTCAGGACTGCACTTTTGTGTCAAAGCCTAACTCATTTAATCAACGCATAAGCAAAGACTGGCTTCTAATGCTACTAAAACTTGACAACAAGACAGGTTTTAACAGTTATCTGTCAGCAAATACACAATGTTACCAAATGCTTCTCTCACAGTGGTTCCCAAATGCACACAGACTCACAGTGTGATTCTAGACAAGCAACACTATCCCTAGCAGCTTACCAAAACTCATTCACTACTGTGCAAGGGGTAAGGAGACTACAAACAATCTACATATTAAAGTACAGCACATTAGTGTCAAAGCATGACTCATTTTAACAATGCATAAGCAGAGCCTGGCTTCTAATGCTACTAAAACTTGACAACATGATAGGTTTTAAAACAGTTATCTGTCAGCAAATACACCATGTTACCAAATGCTTCTCTCACAGTGGTTCCCAAATGCACACAGACTCACAGTGTGATTCTAGACAACAACCACTATCCCTAGGAGTTTACCAAAACTCATTCACTACTGTGGAAGTGGTAAGGGAACTGCACACAATCTACATATTTCAGGACTGCACTTTTGTGTCAAAGCCTAACTCATTTGATCAACGCATAAGCAAAGACTGGCTTCTAATGCTACTAAAACTTGACAACATGACAGGTTTTAAAAGAGTTATCTGTCAGAAAATAAATGATGTTACCAAATACTTCTCTCACAGTGGTTCCCAAATGCACACAGACTCACAGTGTGATTCTAGACAAGCACCACTATCCCTAGGAGTTTATCAAAACTCATTCACTACAGTGGAAGTGGTAAGGGAACTGCACACAGTCTACATATTTCAGGACTGCACTTTTGTGTCAAAGCCTGACTCAATTAATCAAAGCATAAGCAAAAACTGCCTTCTAATGCTACTAAAACTTGACAACAAGACAGGTTTTAAAACAGTTATCTGTCAGCAAATACACAATGTTACCAAATGCTTCTCTCACAGTGGTTCCCAAATGCACACAGACTCACAGTGTGATTCAAGACAAGCAACACTATCCCTAGCAGCTTACCAAAACTCATTCACTACTGTGCAAGGGGTAAGGAGACTACACACAATCTACATCTTAAAGTACAGCACATTAGTGTCAAAGCATGACTCATTTTATCAATGCATAAGCAAAGACTGGCTTCTAATGCTAGTAAAACTTGACAACATGACAGGTTTAAAAACAGTTATCTGTCAGAAAATACACGATGTTACCAAATGCTTCTCTCACAGTGGTTCTCAAATGCAAACAGACTCACAGTGTGATTCTAGACAACAACCACTATCCCTAGGAGTTTACCAAAACTCATTCACTACTGTGGAAGTGGTAAGGGAACGGCACACAATCTACATATTTCAGGACTGCACTTTTGTATCAAAGCCTAACTCATTTAATCAACGCATAAGCAAAGACTGGCTTCTAATGCTACTAAAACTTGACAACAAGACAGGTTTTAACAGTTATCTGTCAGCAAATACACAATGTTACCAAATGCTTCTCTCACAGTGGTTCCCAAATGCACACAGACTCACAGTGTGATTCTAGACAAGCAACACTATCCCTAGCAGCTTACCAAAACTCATTCACTACTGTGCAATGGGTAAGGAGACTACAAACAATCTACATATTAAAGTACAGCACATTAGTGTCAAAGCATGACTCATTTTAACAATGCATAAGCAGAGCCTGGCTTCTAATGCTACTAAAACTTGACAACATGATAGGTTTTAAAACAGTTATCTGTCAGCAAATACACGATGTTACCAAATGCTTCTCTCACAGTGGTTCCCAAATGCACACAGACTCACAGTGTGATTCTAGACAACAACCACTATCCCTAGGAGTTTACCAAAACTCATTCACTACTGTGGAAGTGGTAAGGGAACTGCACACAATCTACATATTTCAGGACTGCACTTTTGTGTCAAAGCCTAACTCATTAAATCAACGCATAAGCAAAGACTGGCTTCTAATGCTACTAAAACTTGACAACATGACAGGTTTTAAAAGAGTTATCTGTCAGAAAATACATAATGTTACCAAATGCTTCTCTCACAGTGGTTCCCAAATGCACACACACTCACAATGTGATTCTAGACAAGCTCCACTATCCCTAGGAGTTTACCGAAACTCATTCACTACAGTGGAAGTGGTAAGGGAACTGCACACAATCTACATATTTCATGACTGCACTTTTGTGTCAAAGCCTGACTCATTTAATCAAAGCATAAGCAAAAACTGCCTTCTAATGCTACTAAAACTTGACAAGACAGGTTTTAAAACAGTTATCTGTCAGCAAATACACAATGTTACCAAATGCTTCTCTCACAGTGGTTCCCAAATGCACACAGACTCACAGTGTGATTCTAGACAGGCAACACTATCCCTAGCAGCTTACCAAAACTCATTCACTACTGTGCAAGGGGTAAGGAGACTACACACAATCTACATATTAAAGTACAGCACATTAGTGTCAAAGCATGACTCATTTTATCAATGCATAAGCAAAGACTGGCTTCTAATGCTACTAAAACTTGACAACATGACAGGTTTTAAAACAGTTATCTGTCAGCAAATACACGATGTTACCAAATGCTTCTCTCACAGTGGTTCCCAAATGCACACAGACTCACAGTGTGATTCTAGTCAACAACCACTACCCCTAGGAGTTTACCAAAACTCATTCACTACTGTGGAAGCGGTAAGGGAACTGCACACGATCTACATATTTCAGGACTGCACTTTTGTGTCAAAGTCTAACTCATTTAATCAACGCATAAGCAAAGACTGGCTTCTAATGCTACTAAAACTTGACAACATGACAGGTTTTAAAAGAGTTATCTGTCAGAAAATAAATTATGTTACCAAATACTTCTCTCACAGTGGTTCCCAAATGCACACAGACTCACAGTGTGATTCTAGACAAGCACCACTATCCCTAGGAGTTTACCAAAACTCATTCACTACAGTGGAGGTGGTAAGGGAACTGCACACAATCTACATATTTCAGGACTGCACTTTTGTGTCAAAGCCTGACTCAATTAATCAAAGCATAAGCAAAAACTGCCTTCTAATGCTACTAAAACTTGACAACAAGACAGGTTTTAAAACAGTTATCTGTCAGCAAATACACGATGTTACCAAATGCTTCTCTCACAGTGGTTCCCAAATGCACACAGACTCACAGTGTGATTCTAGACAACAACCACTATCCCTAGGAGTTTACCAAAACTCATTCACTACTGTGCAAGGGGTAAGGAGACTACACACAATCTACATATTAAAGTACAGCACATTAGTGTCAAAGCATGACTCATTTTATCTATGCATAAGCAAAGACTGGCTTCTAATGCTACTAAAACTTGACAACATGACAGGTTTTAAAACAGTTATCTGTCAGCAAATACACGATGTTACCAAATGCTTCTCTCACAGTGGTTCCCAAATGCACAGAGACTCACAGTGTGATTCTAGACAACAACCACTATCCCTTGGAGTTTACCAAAACTCATTCACTACTGTGGAAGTGGTAAGGGAACTGCACACAATCTACATATTTCAGGACTGCACTTTTGTGTCAAAGCCTAACTCATTAAATCAACGCATAAGCAAAGACTGGCTTCTAATCCTACTAAAACTTGACGACATGACACGTTTTAAAAGACTTATCTGTCAGAAAATACATAATGTTACCAAATGCTTCTCTCACAGTGGTTCCCAAATGCACACACACTCACAATGTGATTCTAGACAAGCTCCACTATCCCTAGGAGTTTACCGAAACTCATTCACTACTGTGGAAGTGGTAAGGGAACTGCACACAATCTACATATTTCATGACTGCGCTTTTGTGTCAAAGCCTGACTCATTTAATCAAAGCATAAGCAAAAACTGCCTTCTAATGCTACTAAAACTTGACAAGACAGGTTTTAAAACAGTTAACTGTCAGCAAATACACGATGTTACCAAATGCTTCTCTCACAGTGGTTCCCAAATGCACACAGACTCACAGTGTGATTCTAGACAGGCAACACTATCTCTAGCAGCTTACCAAAACTCATTCACTACTGTGCAAGGGGTAAGGAGACTACACACAATCTACATATTAAAGTACAGCACATTAGTGTCAAAGCATGACTCATTTTATCAATGCATAAGCAAAGACTGGCTTCTAATGCTACTAAAACTTGACAACATGACAGGTTTTAAAACAGTTATCTGTCAGCAAATACACGATGTTACCAAATGCTTCTCTCACAGTGGTTCCCAAATGCACACAGACTCACTGTGTGATTCTAGACAAACAACACTATCCCTTGCACTATACCAAAACACATTTCTTCATCTAGAAGAAGTACTACCTTTTAGTGTAGAAACATAACTCATTTCACAAATTCATAAACAATGACTGGTTTCTTATTCTACCAAAATATAAAAACAGCACAGTTATCTGTCTGCAATCACATGAAAAACACAAATGCTTATCACAAAATGGTTTCTACAAGCGCACACACTGTCAACAGGATTGTAGAGAAAAAAAGTACTCCCTACACTTTAGCAGGAGAAATACATTAGTCTGATTAAAATCCAAATAGTCTACATACATCCCCTCACAATTAAATAACTCACCTTTCAAGTTGTTTCGTAGATTAAGAAGTATATCAGTCACACACCAGATATCAGTCACACACCAGATTTTCTTATACAGAATCTCTGCACTGTGCACCTGTCAGCAGAACAAAAGAATGGCAAAGATTCCCTCTCATTTCCCACACATATACATTTCCCACATAAATTCAAAAGCAAACACACATTTCTATTGGTTAAACATTTCAACCCTTTCCAAATGACATACATTTTAACCCTTCCCCCAAACTGCCTTCTGCCTGTTACCATAGAAACAGGTCATGGAACACTGTACTGAGCACACAGGTCACAAGTTCAGCACACAATGTTTCTAATCAAGACAGCAAGTGTGCTTGACTTTTCAACATATCAGCTTATCATATATAATATTCCTTACAATCAGTTTTTGTTAACCAATAAGAATCATGCGTTTAAAAAACAGAAATATACACCCTACCTTTCAGTGTAGAAGGTTGTCAAACAACCAATGATTTCTTGTCTTTTTTCAAAACTGCATCTTTTTTTAAAACTGCATTTTAGAAACATCTTACTTTCCAAACTGCCATTTCATTTACAGAGACCATCTGAGTGCATCCAGAGCTCCTTTCAAGATGATTAGAGTGTGGATTGTGGGACACAGCTATATTTTCTGGAGCCAAAGGTATGCAGAAAACAAAGGCATTCACAATGACCTAGGTTTGCCAAATGTAGACATTAAATGGATTGGACAGAGAGGGTTAAAGTGGCACCAATTGATGCCATTGGTGAAATCCTTCATGCATATCGAACACCCTGACCTCATAATAGTGCACTGTGGTGGCAATGACCTAGGCACTTTGACTGGGGTAGATCTGGAAATCCTTATGAAGGACACCTTTGCAGAACTGATTTCACTTTTCCCCAAAACTGCCTTTGTGTATTCTAACATATGTCAAAGGCAGAAATGGAACTGGTCCGATCATTTTTGTCCACAATTTGAGAAAGCTAGGAAACATGTGAATAAATCTGTTTCTGCTTTTCTCCGAGACTATAGAATGGGGTCCATTTACAATAACAATCTGCGCTTTCATATGCAAGAGATGTATAGGAGAGATGGAGTACACTTTACTGATGAAGGAAACAGAGTCTTCCTCAACAACTTTAGACTCTGTATAGGTACTTACTTATAAGTACCAAAAACTCTCAATGAACACAACGGCTCTTTTTAGAGCCAGTCAAGAACAAAACACTTAAGCTTGATCTTTATCTCCCAAAAATTTCAATTTTTTCTTCCTTGGATCCGCGTACCCAATGCGAGAGAATCCGTCCACCCAACGCGTTAGGATGCGCGCACTGTTTTTTTTTTTTTAAAGGGGGCCCCAGGGGGTCCTTCTGGGACCCCCTAAGCACCTCTAGAGGGTCAGAGTATTTCCACTCTGCCCCCTTTATATGTTTTACACACTTATTCCCCTTGCTTCTTCAGCCTCGCTTCTACCGAGGCAGAAAATGGCTGCCAACAGTTCCTGGTTTCGAATGTCGACAGACACTCGACAGCCAATTAGCATTCAGTGCGCGATCGGGAGGGTGCGCGCTCGGTTCGGGGAGGGTGCGCTTACGGTGCGGGTAGGGTGCGCAGATCCTCCCGGCCATAGATATCACTAACTTTTTTACCCTAAATTTCTCAGGAACTACTGAACAAATTCACACCATTTATGCAAAAGGCACGAGTCTGAACTGAGGACTACCTCTTTGCCAAATTTGGTGTCATTCCGTTCAGCGGTTCAGGCTGTAGCTGCGACAACAGATCCTATGGGAAATTGCATGGGGAAAACGCGTTTTGGGACCCCCCTTTTTTCTCGGCCCCTGCTTGGCCAATCACCACGAAACTTTCAGGGTAGGAGCGGAGCGGAGCTGGCCAAAAGTTTGGAAAATGTTGCGAATATTCGTCAACCGGCGCCAGACTTGTTGGGAATAGAATGTTGCGGATTTCCTATGGAAAATAGGTCCTAACTATAACTATCTACTGGCGACTGCCAGTAGATAAAAAAATTATTATTATATATATATATATATATATATATATATATATATATCTTCAAAAAGGTTGTCCCCCTGCGAGGCTGCACTTGAAGAAACAGGCAGGTCCTGCACTTTGAGGCAGTTTCCTTTATTTCTCTAAAACCGAACATCACTGTGCTCATTCAATTAAACAGCCCTACGCGTTTCAGAGCTCCTGCTCCTTGCTCACGGGCTCCATGCGATGTCTGTAAGCTGGAAATTAGTGGAAACCGAGTCACTTCATTGGTCTTTTTAAACATCCTTCTGGTAGGTTACGCCCTCTGGTGGGTCTCAATCAATGACAGTGTTCTGGGACTCGTAGTTTTTCCACTAAACAATTAAAATCCTCGAGTGGATTCCGCCGACTAAAACATCAGTCTTTGCATAAATCATGCTCTCAGGTGAGCCACAAGCACAGGATTCCGGTTTGCTTTGTCAGATACCTGTTTAGTCCCGCTAGCTCAAACACAAACAATTCGTGTGAAGCAGCCCATCATTTAATTTGGTGGTAGTGCAAGCCTCCCGGCCGGGACTGGCCGGACTAAATCTTCAAAAAGGTTGTCCCCCTGCGAGGCTGCACTTGAAGAAACAGGCAGGTCCTGCACTTTGAGGCAGTTTCCTTTATTTCTCTAAAACCGAACATCACTGTGCTCATTCAATTAAACAGCCCTACGCGTTTCAGAGCTCCTGCTCCTTGCTCACGGGCTCCATGCGATGTCTGTAAGCTGGAAATTAGTGGAAACCGAGTCACTTCATTGGTCTTTTTAAACATCCTTCTGGTAGGTTACGCCCTCTGGTGGGTCTCAATCAATGACAGTGTTCTGGGACTCGTAGTTTTTCCACTAAACAATTAAAATCCTCGAGTGGATTCCGCCGACTAAAACATCAGTCTTTGCATAAATCATGCTCTCAGGTGAGCCACAAGCACAGGATTCCGGTTTGCTTTGTCAGATACCTGTTTAGTCCCGCTAGCTCAAACACAAACAATTCGTGTGAAGCAGCCCATCATTTAATTTGGTGGTAGTGCAAGCCTCCCGGCCGGGACTGGCCGGACTAAATCTTCAAAAAGGTTGTCCCCCTGCGAGGCTGCACTTGAAGAAACAGGCAGGTCCTGCACTTTGAGGCAGTTTCCTTTATTTCTCTAAAACCGAACATCACTGTGCTCATTCAATTAAACAGCCCTGCGCGTTTCAGAGCTCCTGCTCCTTGCTCACGGGCTCCATGCGATGTCTGTAAGCTGGAAATTAGTGGAAACCGAGTCACTTCATTGGTCTTTTTAAACATCCTTCTGGTAGGTTACGCCCTCTGGTGGGTCTCAATCAATGACAGTGTTCTGGGACTCGTAGTTTTTCCACTAAACAATTAAAATCCTCGAGTGGATTCCGCCGACTAAAACATCAGTCTTTGCATAAATCATGCTCTCAGGTGAGCCACAAGCACAGGATTCCGGTTTGCTTTGTCAGATACCTGTTTAGTCCCGCTAGCTCAAACACAAACAATTCGTGTGAAGCAGCCCATCATTTAATTTGGTGGTAGTGCAAGCCTCCCGCCCGGGACTGGCCGGACTAAATCTTCAAAAAGGTTGTCCCCCTGCGAGGCTGCACTTGAAGAAACAGGCAGGTCCTGCACTTTGAGGCAGTTTCCTTTATTTCTCTAAAACCGAACATCACTGTGCTCATTCAATTAAACAGCCCTACGCGTTTCAGAGCTCCTGCTCCTTGCTCACGGGCTCCATGCGATGTCTGTAAGCTGGAAATTAGTGGAAACCGAGTCACTTCATTGGTCTTTTTAAACATCCTTCTGGTAGGTTACGCCCTCTGGTGGGTCTCAATCAATGACAGTGTTCTGGGACTCGTAGTTTTTCCACTAAACAATTAAAATCCTCGAGTGGATTCCGCCGACTAAAACATCAGTCTTTGCATAAATCATGCTCTCAGGTGAGCCACAAGCACAGGATTCCGGTTTGCTTTGTCAGATACCTGTTTAGTCCCGCTAGCTCAAACACAAACAATTCGTGTGAAGCAGCCCATCATTTAATTTGGTGGTAGTGCAAGCCTCCCGCCCGGGACTGGCCGGACTAAATCTTCAAAAAGGTTGTCCCCCTGCGAGGCTGCACTTGAAGAAACAGGCAGGTCCTGCACTTTGAGGCAGTTTCCTTTATTTCTCTAAAACCGAACATCACTGTGCTCATTCAATTAAACAGCCCTACGCGTTTCAGAGCTCCTGCTCCTTGCTCACGGGCTCCATGCGATGTCTGTAAGCTGGAAATTAGTGGAAACCGAGTCACTTCATTGGTCTTTTTAAACATCCTTCTGGTAGGTTACGCCCTCTGGTGGGTCTCAATCAATGACAGTGTTCTGGGACTCGTAGTTTTTCCACTAAACAATTAAAATCCTCGAGTGGATTCCGCCGACTAAAACATCAGTCTTTGCATAAATCATGCTCTCAGGTGAGCCACAAGCACAGGATTCCGGTTTGCTTTGTCAGATACCTGTTTAGTCCCGCTAGCTCAAACACAAACAATTCGTGTGAAGCAGCCCATCATTTAATTTGGTGGTAGTGCAAGCCTCCCGGCCGGGACTGGCCGGACTAAATCTTCAAAAAGGTTGTCCCCCTGCGAGGCTGCACTTGAAGAAACAGGCAGGTCCTGCACTTTGAGGCAGTTTCCTTTATTTCTCTAAAACCGAACATCACTGTGCTCATTCAATTAAACAGCCCTACGCGTTTCAGAGCTCCTGCTCCTTGCTCACGGGCTCCATGCGATGTCTGTAAGCTGGAAATTAGTGGAAACCGAGTCACTTCATTGGTCTTTTTAAACATCCTTCTGGTAGGTTACGCCCTCTGGTGGGTCTCAATCAATGACAGTGTTCTGGGACTCGTAGTTTTTCCACTAAACAATTAAAATCCTCGAGTGGATTCCGCCGACTAAAACATCAGTCTTTGCATAAATCATGCTCTCAGGTGAGCCACAAGCACAGGATTCCGGTTTGCTTTGTCAGATACCTGTTTAGTCCCGCTAGCTCAAACACAAACAATTCGTGTGAAGCAGCCCATCATTTAATTTGGTGGTAGTGCAAGCCTCCCGGCCGGGACTGGCCGGACTAAATCTTCAAAAAGGTTGTCCCCCTGCGAGGCTGCACTTGAAGAAACAGGCAGGTCCTGCACTTTGAGGCAGTTTCCTTTATTTCTCTAAAACCGAACATCACTGTGCTCATTCAATTAAACAGCCCTACGCGTTTCAGAGCTCCTGCTCCTTGCTCACGGGCTCCATGCGATGTCTGTAAGCTGGAAATTAGTGGAAACCGAGTCACTTCATTGGTCTTTTTAAACATCCTTCTGGTAGGTTACGCCCTCTGGTGGGTCTCAATCAATGACAGTGTTCTGGGACTCGTAGTTTTTCCACTAAACAATTAAAATCCTCGAGTGGATTCCGCCGACTAAAACATCAGTCTTTGCATAAATCATGCTCTCAGGTGAGCCACAAGCACAGGATTCCGGTTTGCTTTGTCAGATACCTGTTTAGTCCCGCTAGCTCAAACACAAACAATTCGTGTGAAGCAGCCCATCATTTAATTTGGTGGTAGTGCAAGCCTCCCGGCCGGGACTCGCCGGACTAAATCTTCAAAAAGGTTGTCCCCCTGCGAGGCTGCACTTGAAGAAACAGGCAGGTCCTGCACTTTGAGGCAGTTTCCTTTATTTCTCTAAAACCGAACATCACTGTGCTCATTCAATTAAACAGCCCTACGCGTTTCAGAGCTCCTGCTCCTTGCTCACGGGCTCCATGCGATGTCTGTAAGCTGGAAATTAGTGGAAACCGAGTCACTTCATTGGTCTTTTTAAACATTCTTCTGGTAGGTTACGCCCTCTGGTGGGTCTCACAGGTATCTGACAAAGCAAACCGGAATCCTGTGCTTGTGGCTCACCTGAGAGCATGATTTATGCAAAGACTGATGTTTTAGTCGGCGGAATCCACTCGAGGATTTTGATTGTTTAGTGGAAAAACTACGAGTCCCAGAACACTGTCATTGATTGAGACCCACCAGAGGGCGTAACCTACCAGAAGGATGTTTAAAAAGACCAATGAAGTGACTCGGTTTCCACTAATTTCCAGCTTACAGACATCGCATGGAGCCCGTGAGCAAGGAGCAGGAGCTCTGAAACGCGTAGGGCTGTTTAATTGAATGAGCACAGTGATGTTCGGTTTTAGAGAAATAAAGGAAACTGCCTCAAAGTGCAGGACCTGCCTGTTTCTTCAAGTGCAGCCTCGCAGGGGGACAACCTTTTTGAAGATTTAGTCCGGCCAGTCCCGGCCGGGAGGCTTGCACTACCACCAAATTAAATGATGGGCTGCTTCACACGAATTGTTTGTGTTTGAGCTAGCGGGACTAAACAGGTATCTGACAAAGCAAACCGGAATCCTGTGCTTGTGGCTCACCTGAGAGCATGATTTATGCAAAGACTGATGTTTTAGTCGGCGGAATCCACTCGAGGATTTTAATTGTTTAGTGGAAAAACTACGAGTCCCAGAACACTGTCATTGATTGAGACCCACCAGAGGGCGTAACCTACCAGAAGGATGTTTAAAAAGACCAATGAAGTGACTCGGTTTCCACTAATTTCCAGCTTACAGACATCGCATGGAGCCCGTGAGCAAGGAGCAGGAGCTCTGAAACGCGTAGGGCTGTTTAATTGAATGAGCACAGTGATGTTCGGTTTTAGAGAAATAAAGGAAACTGCCTCAAAGTGCAGGACCTGCCTGTTTCTTCAAGTGCAGCCTCGCAGGGGGACAACCTTTTTGAAGAATATATATATATATATATATATATGGATGGATAGATAGAATTATATAGATATATATTTTGCCTAGTTAGGTCTGCTGTTCCACAGCAAAAGAGTTTTTTGTGTTGCTAATAACTATGGCCCCATTTGACAAATCACCACGAAACGTTATGAAAAGGTGCTCCATTTTGTTAAGTTTGTGCATGGAAAGATTTGGGCTGATCTGTCAGGCGAGGGCCGAGAAAAAAGGGGGATCTGAAAACATAAAATCACCATGCATTTTCTATTGACTTATTTAGGCAGGGCTACAGCAAAAATTGCTGAATGGAATTACACCAAATTTGACAGGAAGCTAGATCGTGGTCCACAGATTGTGCTTTTTGTATTATGGTGTAAATACGTTCAGTGTTTTTTGAGAAATTAAGATCACAAAATAATTGTATATCTGGACGGTTGGGTCCGCAAGAATCGTAAGAGATTCTTGCAAGAGTGGCAGTTTAAAAACAGAGCATTCTGATTGGCCGAGGGAGTTTTATTTTCCTTGGGCCATTTCACTCCCACAGGAGTCAGACTACTATGGGAGCAAATGCTCTGAGTGAGAAATTTGTTGCTGTCAACCATTACAGGACTTGGGGACTTAGTCACCTGTCCTCGACATGTTTTAAAAAAATTATAAGGGAGCAAGGTAGGAATACCCTGACCCCTTGACCCCATGGAGGGGACCCAGAGGGACTCCCCTGATGCCAAAATCTAAAAGAAAATTGGCAAAAATTGCCGCAATCCCACGGCACTCCTGCTGGATCGTAATAAACAAACAAAACAAATGGCAGCCTGGGTCACTTAATTTTAATAATGGGAGGAGGTGCATGGTTCCCCTCCCCTAGTCTTACCAGGGCCCCGGGGAGGGCACCCCGGACCAGAAAATAACACATATATGGAGAGAGGGGACGGAAGGAGCCCTTCCCCAAACCATGAGAGGTCCTAGAGAGCCCACTCCTGGGGCCCAAATGTTGCAAAATGGGGAGGGGGCCCCTCCTGAAGCCTCTAAAGGCCCAGCTGAGCCCACCCCTGGGGCCAAATTTACTTAAAATGGGGAGGGGGCAGTTGCCACCCTCCAATAGTCATTAAAGGTCCTGGGGACCTCCTTCCCGGGGACGGCTCACAAGCAATGTCCCCGGGGAGCCCACCTCCGGGACATAGCAGTTTCCTTGCCCGCACCCCTGGGCTGAGATTACTTAAAATGGGGAGGGGGCTATGTGGCCCGCATCCACAAGCCATTAAAGGCCCTGGGGACCCCATTTCCCGGGACTGGCTCATAAGCTATGTCCCGGGAAGCCCACCCTCGGGACACCGCGGTTTCCCTGACCCCACCAACGCGCGAAGGGAAACCTGTGTTTGCTCTCGCTTGGCTGGAGCATTTATGAATTTCCCACCAAGCAGGAGCAAACACAAATTCTGCTCCCAATGTGAGAGAGCTTTAAAAATGCTCCTGCCCATTGGGAGCAGACTTTTGATCTGTTTCCTTGCCTGCATTGAAGAGGGCAGCTAAATACATCAAAATATTGCTCCAGCGTGAAGGAGTAGAATTAGTAGCTGCTCCCGCCTAGTGGGATCGATGCCTTCTACCACTGCATGCAGTAAGCCGGCTGGGAGCCACTGGGGCCTCAGGGCTCCCCCCGCAGTCCCCAACGAAAGTATAGTGGGTGCCCTGGCTGGGCACCGGGCACCAACCTTTCAAAAATGCAGTCCCCAGGGCATGGAGTTCCAGGTGCTTATAATGACTCTGGGAGCGAGGACCCTCAGCTACCTGCCCCTTTTAACATAGGCCGTTGGGGGTGGGGTTCCCAGGACCTAAAGAGGTTCAAGGAGAGGGGCCGCATGGCCCCCCTCCTCTTTATTTTAAGAAATGGCACTGGGGGATGTGGTCCCCAGGACTTAACAAGGATTGAAAAGGGGGACCATTGCACACCATCCCTTTACAAAAATAAAGCCCTTGGAGATAGGGTCCCAGGGCTTAATATGGCTCAGGCAGGGGGGCCACATAATAATAAAAGGCCCTGGGGGATGGGGTCCCTAGGGCCTAACAAGGCTTGGGGAGGGGGGCCTGCGGCTCCCTACCCATCATTTTTTAGTTATGGCCCTGGGGGATAGGTTCCCCAGGGCCTAAAAAGGGTCCGGGAGGGGGGGTTCATGCAGACAACTTCCCCTTTAGTAAAAAAATTAGACCCGGTGATGGAGTTCCCAGGGCCTAACATGGCTCGGGAAGGGGGGCCACGAACTCACAAGGATTGGGGAGGCGAGTCGTGCGGCCCCCTTCCTATTCATTTCTGTCTATGGCTCTGGGGGATGTGGTCCCCAGGGCTGAACAAGCATCAGGGAGGGGGGCCACGCAGCCCCCCTCCACTTTATTGTAAAAAATGAGGCCCTGGGGCATGGGTTTCGAAGGGCCTAATAAGGCTTGGGAGGGGAACCGCATGCCCCCCTCCCCTTTGTTTTTAAAAAAGGCCCTGGGGTATAGGGCCCCCAGGGCCTAACAAGGCTTGATGATGGGGGGTTGCACGGCTCCTCTCCCCCAAATTCTTAGAACTGGCCCTGGGGATTTCGATCCCCAGGGCCTAACAAGGCTAAGGGAGGGGAGCCGCTTGGCCCCCTCCCCTTTATTTAAATGAGTAGCCATGGGGAATGGAGTCCCCAGGCCCTAACATGGCTGGGAGAGGTGGGCCACATGACCCTTCTCCCTTTAACTTGTATTAATAGCTCTTGGGGATGGGGTCCCCAGGGCTTAACAAGGCTTGGGGAATGGGGCATGTGACCCCTACACCTTTAGATTAAAAAAAGGCCCTGGAGAATGGGGTCCCCATGGCCTAACAAGGCTGGTGGAGGGGGTTGCAGGGCCCCCTCCCCCTATTTCTTAGAATTGGTCCTGGGGGAAGGAGTCCCCAGGGTCTAACAAGATTCAGGGAGGGTGGCCATGTAGCCCCCTCCCCTTTATTTAAAAAATAAGGCCCTGGGGGATGGGGTTTCCAGTACCTAATGAGGCTCAAGGAGGGGGGGTCACGGCCCCCCTTCCATTTATTTGAAAAAAAGGCCCTGGGAGATGGAGCCCCCAGGTCCTAAAAAAGGCGCGGCCCTCCTCCCCCAAATTTTTAGAACTGGCTCTCGGGAATGGTGCCCCCTCTTCTTTATTTTAAGTAATGGCACTGGGGATGCGATCCCCAGGGCTTAATACATCTCAGGGAGGTGAGCCGGATGGCCCCCTCACCTTTAATATTAAAAGGCCCTGGGGAATGGGGTCCCAGGGCCTAACAAGGATTGGGGAGGGGGGCCTGCAGCCTCCTCCCCCCTAATTTTTAGTAATGGCCCTGGGGGATGGGTTCCCCAGGGCCTAACAAGGGTCAGGGAGGGGGGTTCAGGCAGCCCACTTCCCCTTTATTTAAAAAATTAGGCCCGGGAGATGGAGTTCCAAGGGCCTCACAAGGCTTGGGGCGGGGAGTCGCGCCGCACTCTTCCCATTAATTTCTACCACTGGCCCTGGGGGGTGGGGTCTCAAGGGCTTAACAAGTGTCAGGGAGGGGGCCCCACAGCCCCCCTCAACTTTATTGGAAAAAAAAGGCCCTGGCGGATGGGTTCCAAAGGGCCTAATAAGGGTCTGGAAGGGAACCACGTGCCCCCCTTTATTTGAAGAAAAAAAGGCCCTGGGGTATGGGGCCCCCAGGGCATAACAAGCCTTGATGAGGGGCGTTGCACGGCCCCTCTCTCCCAGCATGGCCCCCTCCCCTTTAATTAAATAAATAGCAATGGCGGATGGGGTGCCCAGGGCCTAATAAGTCTCAGGGAGAGGGGCCCCATGGCCCCCTCCCCTTTCATTGCGAAAAGCATTGGATATGGGGCCTAATAAGGGTGTAGCGGGGTACCAAGCAGCCTCCCTTCCCTTTAATAAAAAAAAATAGGCCTGGGGGATGGGTTGCCCAGAGTCTAATAAAGTTGAGGAGAGAGGCCAAAGGCAGTGTGCAGCTGCGGTTTTCTGCATGTGGGAGGTTGGCTACAGGATTACGTGTGGTAATTAAATATTACTTTATGTTAAAAAAAAGTAGAAATTCTTTCTGAAAAAAACTTTATAGTTAGGTGTGATAAAAAGATCTCTTTTTGTTTTTTAAAAATCCTTAGAAATTAATTGAAAAAAACAAAGGTTAAAGTAATGTTATAGTTAGGTGAATTTGTCTGTGACAACATTAATGTTTTTAACTATAAAAAACACAGAATTTCACTAGTTATAGTTAGCATAGCTAACTATAACTTACACCCCTGCCATGCATTTCTTATGACCTCACATATTACAAAACTCATGACATGTTCTATGACATCATTTATGACATCACTGATGACATCTCAATTGGCATTATGGATGACATCACTCATGACATCATCAAATCTTCTTTTGTACACATTGATCCATAAAAGAGTACAGTATTAGAGCTCTGAAAGTAAGTACAAAACAGCTCAGAAGAACATGAAGCATCATTAATGCCATCACAGAAACAACTCACTTTGGTTTAGAAAGCCTGGGTTATGTACCACATTGACCCTATACCATACATTTCACAGGTAGTGTAGTTCACATCAGCAGTCAACCACAGATATTTGGGTAACCCTCATTGCACTAAGAACAGTGTACACTCTAGTCAAACTTTACATATAGCCCTTCTTCTGAAGCAAAACAAGCACATGTACATAGCATAATACTTGGTGATCACAGTCTTCTATGTTATGTAGAAATTGTCATGTTGAGACGATTCTCTCCAATAACTCAAGGCTGCTTACACTGCTTAGTATGTTGTATGTAGAATGTTTTCCATGTTGCAAACTTTTTATGCAGAGCTTAAAACCTTGTGTAGAACATAATGGACACAAGTTGTCAATTGTCACCTGCGCACTGGGTTATTCTTCAATGCAAACATTTATAATGTGTTCAATATCAATATACACCTATGATGCCTTAGGAGCACACGTGTTTTTGTTAACACTTACTCCTATTATTTGGACCCAGGCTGTACAAAATTAGGTATAAAAGTATTATGGTAGTTACCCGCCACTATGTAAACTATAAAACAAACTAGTACACTCATTGAATGATGTCATCAATTATGTTATTTGAGGGGGTGTGGCCTGCTCGGCAATGGAGATGAATGTGCCTCACTAGGGTCCTGCCGGTCAGTCCTGTATGGATAGAGTGAGTGAAGATTTGAATCAGTCAGGATATATGGGGATATGTGAGTTTGTTCAAGTGTGGTTTGAATATAAATACATATGTGCTGTCGTTATTTGTAAGGATAAAAATATGTTTTACTAAAAAGTGAAAGATGTTTTGTGGTGTTCAAATCTTTTTTATGTATTGATGAAAAAATATTGGGATTAAATCCAACGGAATAGGCGGTTGCTGTGTCATTGTTTTCATCAATGCACATTTAAAAGAATTGTGATGTACTAGCAGTATTGGCATTCTTATTGTTTTGTGGTCAGTCCTCAGAGCATGATTATCCTAACTCCAGATGCTGACTCCTCAGGACTAAAGGGGAGAGGACCCCTGGAATGTGAGGGGATGCCTCTTCGCCATCCATCCCTTCACTGAACTGCCCCAATGTATGATCGTGTCAGAAGAGCCACAACCAACAGAAGTAGTAAAAGGGTGCTGTCTGTGTATGGTGAAGAACAACATAGGGACCACGCAGCAGCAGTCACCCATGCCATAAACCGCAGCTTCTGGGCACTGCATCTTTTTTCTCACGTCGCTTACCCCAGTTATGCTCTGGCCTCTGGCATCCCTGCATGGGAACAAGAGTTGCAACAACATGCCCAGGGGAAGACCTGAGGGAATAATGCTTCAGTTGAGCGGCGCGCACAGCAAATACTCCATGGAGCTGGAGCCCTGAGACAAAGGTTAGTGCCTTCTTGGTGGATAGTATTTCTGGTGGCAGCGAGGTGGGGAAGTACTTGAGGCATGCTCTCCCCCTCACAAACTCAAGAACTAAAACTGGCTGCTTAATGGGAATATTGTGTCTGGATAGAGGGGCTTAAACTGTGACAATATAAACAGGGAAAAAGAAGGAGGAGACCGCCTCTGAGTATATGGCAGCCAAATGGTGCTCTCTTTTACTGACTGTCAACCCAACACATTGGGGCTCCCTTAATTACTCTCTCGTGGCAATTTCTACTGGAACATTCTACAAAAGAGGGGCTTTTCATAATAAGGAGGGGGAGCAGAACTGAACATATTAGGGCCCAACATTGATGAAATGTGGAATATGAAGATAAAATACTAGAGTCATATTTCTTGAAATACATAAAGGAGTGGGGGAGCAAAACAAATGCCAGCGCGCATAGTACCTGGAAGTTGCATCAGGGCTCCACTGAAAGGGTCTGAATCCTAACACTCAGTATCCTGCGGTGGGGTGCAGGTAGAGACTTAGGAGCACGCAGGCAGGCTCCTTCATATCCCCGCCCACTCAAGGGCCTCCCCTGGGTGCCCACTTATCCACTGTAGGTTGCGGAAGCAGGACTTGGTTTGAAATGGTGAAGCCCTTGTCAGTGAAAGGGAAAAGCTCCACTATGCAAGGTGAAGAGGACCTAACTGGGCAGAGTGAAGAGTCCCAAGAAGGAGACTCCTTAGTGACCCACATGGTAGTGATACCGGTGGCTATTAAAGACACCAAAGTGACTCTAGAAGCACAAATATCTGCGATAGTGAATGAAGTGGGAATCTTAAGAGACGACCACAAGAAACTTGCAGAAATTATCAGAGAAACAGCACAAAAACATGACACAACATAACTGGAGGTGACAGATCTCACACAAAAAAATGTGCAGATGAAAAAGATCTAAAAATACTCACAAGTAGGGAGGAGGGCGCGGAAAGTTGATTCAGACATCATAATGTCAGACTGGCTGGAGTTCTGGAGATGGCAGAAGGCCCCAACATTGAACTGCTCATTGAAGAATGGCTTGAAAAATCTATATCACAAGGAACGCTGAATCGTTTCGCCTCTGTGGAAGGAGCCCATCGAATATCTGCCATGGCACCACCTCCAGGTATGCCTCCTCGTCTAATTATTGTAAGGCTGATGAACCATATAGATTGGGAAAATATATTACAATTATCAAGTAAACATGGCCCATGGCAAATAGATGGTCAAGCTGTTAACATCTGTCCAGATTACAGGTTAAAAAGAAAAGAGAAGCGTTTAAGCCAGTGAAAAAGGTACTGTGTAAGCTTGGGCTCAAATATGCTCTTATCGTTCCTGTGAAATTGAGAATAGTACATAATGTTAAGGCACACTTCCTACTATCAGTCAAGGAAGCCTGAGACTGGCTGGATCATCATGGAATGTGCGCCAGAGCAGTGGAAGCATCCAACAAGGAAGATGACCAGCAAACACAAACGGGCAGGAGCAAGTGATACAATGGTCAGAGCAGTTCACCAACGAAAGCCCAAATGCGAATGGAGTAGGCCAACACTGCTGAGGAAAATAAGCACTGCAGTGATAAACTAGATACCAACAGATGGAGAGTGCTTGGGAGACAAAGGAATCAAGATCTAATACGGACAGAGAATGGTCACTATGTCAGCAAGACCGTGACTGTGCTCTGGGGCCCGACAGGGGTGGTGGGGCTCTGGTGGAATAACTGTGTTACATAACTGTGTTAAGTGACTACCTTTCAAGATTTCACTTGCGACCTCACCGCCAGGGGTGATTAAGTTGAATGTTTTTGTTTGGGGTTTACACGTACTGTGAATTGGGGAAATGGTCAGTTTTAGGTTCATGGCACAGTAAGGTAGGGTGGGGGGTAGTTTATGGGAAAGTTTGTAAAGCCTCGAAGTAACATTACAAAATAATGGAAATCAGGAGAATTAGTCATGTTGAGATGGGTGGATGGGTCAGAAGGAATGTACTGTTCTGGTATGCCATCACAACAACTGTCAATAATCACCTGGAATGTCAATGGCTTAGGACATAAGTGAAGAGAGGTCTGGTTATGAAAGCCCTTAACAGATACAAGGCAGACATAGTATTTCTGCAAGAGACACATCTCCTAGAGGGTCAACATCGCTGCCTTGGGAGGGGGAGGCATACAATAGCTTGTTTTTCTCACTACACATCGGTCTCCAAGGAGGTGGTGATTTTATACCGGAGATCCTTGCCTTTCCACATATCCATACTTGGGCAGACACTATTGGTTGTTCTACTGCTTCGAAGGGGGAATGGGAAAGGCAATCGATCATGCTGGTAATTGTGTATGCCCCACCAGGATTACAATCGCGACATTGAGGAAGGTGGAAAATATTATGCTGAATGACCCCTCTCTCCTGGTGGTCCCTGTGAGAGACTTTAATCTTGCCATGGAATTAGACAGGCAAAGCCCTAGACTAGCACAAGATGAGACAAAAGGGAAACTGGAAGGTTTATACAGGGGATCGGATTATGTGATGTTTGGAGAGCCTTTCATTGGCAAGATAGGGAATATTCATTTTACTCACATGCACACCATATGCAGTCTAGACTGGATTACTTTATCACCACTGGGGGCATGCTATAACAATTTACAGAGGCCCACACACTTGATCAGAAAGGGATTTGGCCCGAAAAGTATTGGGTGGGTAAGACTAATATATCACTAACCAAGAGCGAGAGTGAAAGTTAATGGTTATATTTCCAAAACATTCCTGATAGAACGAGGCACCAGGCAGGGATACGCATTGTCAACGATATTGTTTGCACTGGTGATAGAGGCATTGGTGGGATGGGTAAGGGTAGATTCACAGATGTAGGGTTGGTTGGGAGACACAGTATGGGAAGAGCATATTTCCCTATACGCTGATGATATATTGCTTTATCTAAGGAACCCAATGAAATCATTAGGTTGACTAAGTGAGATATTTCAGATAGTTGGCAGATACTCAGGATTTGCGATTAATTGGCAGAAGTCATGTTATATCCAATGGGAGGATGGGTGCAAATGGAGGAGCTGCCTCTTCCATTGCGAGTAGAAACCCCAACATTTAAATAGCTTGGGATCTGGATTGCGCGAAATCAATCCACATATTGTGATCCAGACTTGTCGCTAATGATCAAACGCTTGGAAGTGGAGGTGAGAAGCTGGCATAAACAACCCTTGTCCCTCCTAGACAGGGCAGCTCTGTTCAAAATGATTGCATTACCACTGCTATTGTACATTCTCCCAAACTTCCCATAGAGAATTCCAGACACCTTTTTCTCAGGGATCGACCGCATGATTCGAACATTATTGTGGGTCGGGTGTTCAGCTGTGGATAGCACTGGGGGTCCTTCAGCATAGTAGATACGAGGGAGGCATTGAACTTCCTAATGTGAAGAAGTATTGTGAAGCTGCTCAGGTTGGAGTGGTGAATGAATAGGCATATTCTGAATGGGATGATCCTGCCTTTAGATTAGATAGAGACAGTAAGGGAGATAAAAGTTACTCCGTGTGTTATATATGGGGGAAAACTGGATGTGAAAGTTGATTATGCCAACAAAGCCGTGGTGGGCATATGGTCCAAATTACAGAAGGAAATGAGGCAAACGCTTCACCAACAAAATATCTTTTTGGGAATGGAGTTGGCTGAAAACAGTCACAATGCAGGGTTTCCAAGGTTGGGACATTATTGGTCTTTCTACACTAGCTTCTGTTTGGGACGCGAACAGAATGGTTCCTTTCGAGCATCTGCAGACAGAAAATCTAATGCCTATGACACTATGGTTATGCTACCGACAGTTGAGTAACACACTTCGATATAGCATTCCTGCAGAGGAAGAAAGCAGGAGGAGTCCCTCTAGAGAGCAGGATGCCGGATGGCAAATAGGTAAAAGACCATATCTCACTGACCTATAAGACACTTATGAGAAGCATACAGGACCCACTCATATGATTGAAATGTAGGTGGGAAGAAGATATGAAGGAAATGGATGATGGGGACTGGCAAACGGCATTGGAATTTACAGCTGCAGGTGCAATCAAAGCCAGTTACCAATTGATTCAACCCAAGATATTGCACAGGACATACGATACTAGGGTCTTACTCACCAAAATGGGGAAAATTATAAATGCGTTATGCTTGTGAGGCTGTGGGATGGAAGGCACATTCATACACACAATTTGGTGCTGCCCCAAACTGTACCAATTCTGGGATCAAGTAGGTAATTCATTAAGGGAAGTGGTTGGAATGCCCATCCACTACAACCTAATGCAGCCCTGTTATGCATTTGGGATCCTACAGATCTAACACGGGGCCAGAAAATACTGTTTAACACAGGCTTCATGGTCGCTAAGCGGGATATTGCTCGAAGATGGGGAGATGGGCTATCACCTTGTTATTGGGACTGGCAATTAGGGATGGAACAATGCAGGTTAATTGAGAGAGAGATATATAAAGGTAGGTGATGTATGAAGACATTTGAAAATATTTGGGAAGCATGGAGCAAATCCAATGTGTAACAGTCCAGATTGTGATGGGAGGTGGGCAGGGAAAGATTACCAAGAGACTTTGTGCCTGAGAGGGTGTTTAGTGCATTGAGTTAGGGATATTGGAGCCAATAGTACAAGGGGGTGTTAAATTAACAAATATGATGTGGAAATATGTTTTATGGTTAAGATATAAGGGGTAGAGATAAGGATGGGAGGGATAGGGAGATGGACCACATGGGGAAATGAGAGTTGAGCATACATTTTGTGAATTGTAATGTCAATCATTTACAGATAATTTGTAATCCATGCATGGTTATGTTTCAAGAAAAATAAAATGATGTCATTTGAGATACCATCAGTGATGTCATCAATGATGTCATTTGAGATGTCACCAGTGATGTCATAGAACAGGCCATGAGTGATGCAATATGTGAGGTCATAAGCAGTGCATGGTGGGGCGCAAGTCACAGTTAGCTCTGCTGAATGTAACTAGTGAATTTATGTGATTTATTTAGTTCAAAAAGTAAATGTTGTCACTGGTTCAGGGTTTTATGAAGAAATAAACATTTGTATATCTAGGGATGTGGATCCTTTGCGGATCTATCCACGAAGGATTTGCAGGTCCTCTGGGGGATCTGTGGATCTAGGGGAAAAGCAAGGCCCCGATTGGCTGACTGATTATCTAATGGTCACCACATAAAAACCAAAAAAGAGGGGACAAGTCTTATTTCTTATATAAAACAAATACGTATAAATTCTGCGAAAAGAAAATAAATTAAATAAAGTGAAATGAAAAAAGAGGGCGGGGGAGTGCTCACCGTATTGGCAGTTGGATGAATATAGAACCATTCCACAATGTTTTAGTGTAAGGCAAACTGTTCAGAACTCAGTGTGGCATATCAAATATTCGAAAAAACATCTGTAACACAGGGATACAAAAACCCAATGTCACCATAGTTGAATGTTTTAATATATAGGACAAGAGCAGTTTCCTAAGATGTACATCCACTACAAAGTAGACTCACCTTCAAATACGAAGGTGTAGGTATTGCCCCTCAGGGGAAATTAAAGATGTTTAAAAGGAAGTAGTCCCTCAGATGAATAAAAGTCCATATAAGACTATAAAGTCTAAGAAAAGGGAAAGAAAAAAAGAAAAGAAACATTTACCAAAAAACCTTATATAGAAAGGATTTATGTTCATCAGATTTGAGTACACAAAACATAGCATTTGGTAAAAAAACTCTCGTAATTAATTGTATCCCCCGAAAACAGCTGCAGACTGGGTGAATAAATATCAACCAACGTGATTTGTGAGCCATTTGTGTCGTTCAAAATGAATTACACAATCCTTACATCCGATAGTCAAGAGTTGTACGATATATAATGTATCTACCAGAGCTAGCTACAAACTTACATAATCCTTATCAACAGACGCATATGTAACTCATTACTCAAAAGGAAAATAATTGTCTGTTTGAAAATAACCAAAAACCTCGTGCCAATCTCAAAGACAAACGCATATATTAATAGCAACAGCATGTGAAAAAGAATTTATCAAAGCTTAAAAAGTGACCTAATATACACACAAACAAGAACCACCAAAGAGTCCCGCCTTTAACATAGGTAGAGAACTCATAGTGTTATGTGCCAATACGTTCTTTAAAAACAGATCATTCCGAAATGAAGACGGCTTACCTACGAATCCAGAGTATAACGGACGGCGTGATAACCGGCAGCAACACGGAACAGCAAAAGAACCGCCATTTCTAGGCTGGTTTTAAACGTAACGACGACGTGCTCCGATACGTAACCACTAAGTACTATAGAAGAGGACGGACAATTCACGAATAAGAAAAGAAGAGGCCATCTTGAAATGGGTCTAAATGCAAAGGGAAATATATAATAACTATCCCAAGATTAAATATTTATTGTCGTGTAGGGTAACATAGCACGCAAATCCTAAATCTTAAAGAAAGAAAAAAATAAAAAACGGAAATCATGTACGCGAAAATTACTTCGTCATCACATTTTAGTCCAATATGTAGGATCCGTACCATTTCATTTTATTTAATTTATTTTCTTTTCGCAGAATTTATACGTATTTGTTTTATTTAAGAAATAAGACTTGTCCCCTCTTTTTCGGTTTTTATGTGGTGACTTTCGGAACAAAAATATCCAGATTTGTGTTATGTTTATAGTGAGACCATTAGATAATCCTTTTTAGATTTTCTTTGTTCTCCTTTTCTCTTGTTTCTCCTTTTTTCTTTTATTCTGTTTTTCTCCTCCTCTTTCTCTTGTGTCTTTATTGTATAATCTTATATACATTGAATAATTTGAATCCTCAATTTGGTGTAAAATCTTTCCATGTTTATGGCAATATGGGGTATATATTACTTGTCTTTGGTTTTTGATGGAATATGTTAGAAGTGCAATGTTCTATGCACACAAATTTTAATATACTGATATGTGTATACATGTGTATATTCAATGTGAGGTTGGTCTTGTTGTTTATTGATTTGGTTTTAATGTCGTTTTTAGAAGTCATATTTATATGTTGTTTTTATGTATGCTGTCATTATATATGTTGTTTTTATATGTTGTTCTGTAATTGATTACAGCCCTGAAGAAATTCCTGTGCTAAGGGAACGAAACGCGTTGGCTGTCCGCAATTTCTAAAAATAAAGGAAGATAAAGCAAGTTTGGAATATATGTATTAATTTGGACTTTCTTCTGAGTGCACCTTCCGTTATGTAAAATAGTTATATTTATAGTTAAACCTAGCTGAAGAAACTACAACACATGCCGTTAAGCAACTTTAGGCCACAAGTTTTAGTTTCTTAACATAAGTATAACTATAAATGCTGAATTTCTATGCTTTTATTTATTTTATTTATTTATTTTTCAGATTTATAGCGCGCATACCTGCCCCAGCAATAAACGTAAACCTAACTATAACATCACTGTAACCTCTGTTTTTTTCTGTGAATAAATATATATGCATGTGTGTATTTGAAATGGGAAGCAGGAGAGGAACAGAGAGCATCAGGTAATGAGGGAGGTTATTACAAAGAGAGCATACAGATGGCATAGGTACAAGTGGGGGAGAGCAAGAAAATATCTGCATTCCCCAAGAGTGCTAAATGAAAGAGAAGAAAGAGTCCCCCTGAAGTTAGCAGTGTAACACTCTGAGACCAAAATGCGCACTGAGCAGTACAAACACAGGAATATGGATGAAAGCTATTGAATCAAGAATAGACACCTGAGATGAACTCTTAAGCCATCCAATCACGTTCAATGATCTGCTCCAAAGCCCCCTGTAAGTATATGTTGTCTATTGACAACAATTTGTCTGCCTATAGACAGTGAAAACTTCCTGTAGCCGATAACTAAAACAATAAACTACTAGCTAAAAAATGGTTAAAAAACAAGATATAATTAAAGGTATGTGCTTCACCTTTTTAAAGGATTTGCACAAGGGGTTTCATTACCTTATACTTTATCCTGCCCACTACCTCAAACGTTGTCAGGGCAACCCATACTTCTTGAACTGCAGTTCAGCATATAGTACTTTACCAACTACTTGCATGTATAATACCAACAAAAAGATAAGTAGGAAAACACCTTCATCCCTTCACTGATTCATTCAAGAAACAGGTAATTTAATTTTCAGATAATAACACTGCTTACATTTGGGTATATCATAGGTGTTCGGCCCAAACCTCACCATGAATGAGATATATCATGACAGTGGCTAGTGTTAGGAGTTTAGCTGCTAGTCTTGAGCTATCCCTACAAATCAATTGTGCATATATGGTTGGGGACATGAACATGTGTAAAATGGTCAAATGCATGACTGGTATTGTTGATTCTGCTGCTAATCCTGGAGAAGCCACCACCAAGAGATACAGTGGTGGCCACACAACTTTATCCCTTATTGTCAGAAACCATAGGGATCCTGTCTGGAGGTGGAAAGGGTTGACCATGCTCTCTGATGACTTGATACACTCCATTTAGGCCATTTAGGGGCTTTTACTATATGAAGGCTAGTCTTTGGGAGAAGTGCTGCCTTCTTCTGGTATACGCCCAATGATAGGAGTCTCCAGCATCCAAAGTCAAGCAGCGCTCTTGGTATTGATTGTAGATGTCATACACGGGCAGGATCTGGATGATAGAGGCACTCACAGGTGGGGAAAGATTGTGATTGAGAGCTTCCAGGTAAACACATCGCCAAGCACCTTTAAGGACAACCACATGTACAGTCAGGCAGTGCCTTAAATGGGCCGATACTCACCAGTATGGAGTACCGGCACTTTTCAATTTTCTCTCCTGGATTACCAGAGCTTCTCCCTAGACAGGGAGAGTACCAGTACTCACAGGGTTCCAGCAGTGGTGCAGGTTTTACCTCCTCCCAGGCTCTGATGAAACAGTAGGTCACCTGATTGGTTAACAGCGAGCAAGCTCAGCTGCGCGATCACACAGGCGCAGCAAGCCAATCAGCTAATTTATTTTGTGCAGCCAGTAAGTTCCCTGTTCAATTGCAAACCAGTTTGGGAACTGTATGATTTGTCAACCCGCACAGAAGAGGGAGAGAAGACATTGCAAAAGTATTGAAAATCGAACAGAATCAATATATTGTTCATTGCATTCATGAAAAAAGCAGAAACTAATAGCTACGGAATTCCAAGCTGCCAATCTTGCATGGGAAAGAGATGTGGGAAGGTAAAGTGATGAAGAAACAGAGGGTAGTGAGAGGTAAAAATGGGGGAAAGAGATGAAAGAATCTCTAGAAAGACAAGAGTAAGAGAAGAAAAACAACTGAGTGAAGGTAGAGAGAAACATAAGAGAGGAAGAGACAGGACGAGGATAGTAAGACAGGCAGGGCAAAGGAGAGAAAGGGAAAGAAATATATTGAGGGAGGAAAACAAGTTTAAGATGTTAGGGGCAGAAAGGAGGAGTTGACATGGAAAGGTTTAGTCACCTGAAACAGATAAAAGACAAGGAGTGGGATTACATGGTCATGGACAAGGCTTTTCATGGGTAGAAGAAGGGAAGACAGTTGGAGAGTGGTGAGAGGACAAGGGGAGAAACAAAGGAAAATGTGTGGAGTGCCATGTAGCAACGCATCACTGAAAGGAGTCTCTAGAAAAGGATTTTGCTTTGCTTGATCTTCTTGCTCCTATAACATAACATTTAAGTGGGTCGGTGTTTGAAAATAAGTCCTTTAAGGATTTTGGAGGAGCGCAATCGTTCTATTGTAATATAGGTACCTCTCTGCAGCTCCCAGTATACAGGCTATGGATGAAAGACTAAAATCTGTTTCAAGTGAACAAGATACTTTTTTCCAAATAGTTTTATTCTCGTCAGTAACTGTGCCACATCTTCAACCTTCAAAGCAGCAGGTCCTGTACTATGCCCCTTTCAATGAGCCCTTGCCCTGCCCCTTCACCATGCACACGCCTACCTGAAGGGATGTGCCTCTGTTTCCATGCTCATGAATGCTTGCAAACTGCCAGTGAGTAGGGCTTCAGCTTGAGGCCAGAGCCAAAGCTGAAATTAATAAAAATAAAAGCTACTGGACATCCTAAACAGTTCAGTACTCCTGTGTCTCACAGGCCTGCTTTGTTTGCCCCACTTAGGCAGAATCACTTAACCTCATTCAGAATGTCATTGAAGAGTAAACTCATCAACAACATTCTCAAGCTGCCACCCAATTTGTAATGCCTCTTTCCAGCCTCTGAACTATCATTCCTTATACTAACTTGCACTGAGGCAACTTATCAGTTGCTTGTAAAATCTGTCAATCTTCTAACTCGAAAGGGATCATTTTGCATGTTTCTTTAGAAAATTGCCCTACAATATCAATAATTGTGTATAATGTGAATATACAAATACCTTTCTTGTGTGATGTGTAAGCTGAACACATGAAATGTGTAAGATACTTTAAAAATAACCCTTTTATTCTTGCATTGACAAAAACAATACTCTACAGGCGGCTGAACTGTTACTGTATTATTGTGCACAGTTGCACAGCAACAATACTACAAATTAAATGCTTGTCTACTAACCATACCCTTAGCTCTACCCCAATCCCCGCCCCCTCCATTAAATTTGGTGAGTACCTGCACTTATGTTTTTCCATTTAAACCACTGCAGCCAGGTGCTTGAAAAAATGGCATGTTACTTTTGGTGTTACTCATTTCCACTATGGATTTTCCATGTCTATCACTTGTCCTCTTCTGTTGCTATGCTCGTTGGTGAAACAGTTCCTCCCTTCACTAATAGGAATCCCCCCACCATGAGAATTGCCTCTTTCTAACTTTGAGTCACTTAAGGCTCTTCAAAACAGTCCATTGAAAAGGCTCTCTTTTAGAATCCATCACCTGACCTGATGATCTTCTCTAATTACTGGATGATCGCTAACTTACCCTACTCCACCAAGACCATCCGCATCCACAAGCTAGCATCAAGAGTATGTGCAACTAAGTCACATCCAGCGTGCCCCCCCCACCCCCATGATCTTTTTAGGCCCTCCAGTGGCAATGAAACCACCATAACCAACTTCCATGCTGTCTTGATGTATGTCACAGGCTAATACGCAAAGTTGGCAGACTAGGCACTCAGATGCACACTGTACATGCAGAAAAACACAGATCCCAGGCGCCAATTAACTTTCTATATGGTCAAGCACCAAGGCAGAACCTTGGGGTCCATGGTCCAAGACTGTGGCATGCAGTGATCCTAAAAATAATAGAAGAGCAGAACCACCTACAGCTCTGAAAAGGACTGAAAACCGAACAGTCCCACTTCACCCACATTTGAACCAGGTGTAATTTAGTGACACGCTTTGGGTGACAATCATAGAATATCAGCCTGAGGATCACTAATATCTGCTTAGACCGTTTATTTCTCCTTTTACTACATCACTCAGTCTTTGAACATCCTCAGCTATCTGAAGGAATAAAAGGGTGGCAGGGAGAGCTCCATAAAGCCTGTAAATAAGTTAATACATATATTTAGGCCATCAATGCGATGTTCTAATTAAAACTCAGGTTTTGATCACAGCTTGAGGAGTCACTCGTGTTCTCTCCCTTTCCTGCATTTCTGTTCCTTTCTAAGATTCTTCATGGCAAGAGACAGGCATGTTTTCACTAATAATTGTCGCTATTTGTGGCCATCTTGAGGTTCACATCATGCGTCTCATTCTCCTGTGATGCCATTTTAAAATACAGGTGGAGAGGGGGAAATCTTGGTGTGCGCAGAGTTAATGGGTGACTAGAGAGAGCAAGTAAGTCACTTTCTGGTTCTCTCATATCCTTAAGCCATCTTCTGAAGCGCCCTTCAAACTGGGTCTTGGTAAACCAGCAAGAGTGTTACTTGGGTTATTTTATTGTGATTGTTAGTTAATTGAATTGATATTAGGAGGAATAGTCATAAAGGCAATGAGGGGTATTACGTGTCAATACAAAATGTAACAGGCTAACCATGAGAACATTAATGCAATAACCAAGCAACAGCAGCGTGCAAGAACAGGCGGTGCGGGATAACAGCAGCATACTGAACCCTGCCACTGCACTGGGGCTATGAGGAGAAGTAAGTATCTAGGAAGGCATAGTGAAGTCATATTGTGGAAATATTAATCTATTGTCTGATGACAAGTGCAAACTTTGGAATCAACCGTTGTCTCTTGATTGGAAGAGACTAATTGTGTTCATTTTTCCCTCCCATGCCGCTGCCCTAACAAACAAAAATACTTGGCCCAAATACCTTGAACTCATTTGAATCACAGAAACCCAATCTGTGTCTTATACAAACATGGTAGTATCTCCCAGAGCACGTGTTCTTGGACCTAGGCAATTTGAGTTTATCAAAGAATTATCTTTCTGGGAAAAAAACATAGGTTTCACAGAGGATAGGTAATGAGGTGGGAATCCAACATGGGGTGTACCGAAATGCGATTTAGATTTTTTTTAAGCTTAGCCATTGTTCTCACCGAAAGAGGTGGAGTGGATTTTGCCGAAACTGGCTTCAAGTTTTGGGGATTTCACAGCCACAGGCCTTGTGTGTTATGAGGATGTCAGGCTTTGCAGGAGACACCAGTGCCACCATTACCCTCCCTACTGTCACCCTGCTGCACCCAAATGATTGATACAAGCAAAAGAACAATGTTTGTAAAACAGAGGTCTCTTTAGTTTTCTATTGCATTTAGAATGGACTTGCAGTACCGTCAGGTTCGGTACCATGGGGCATATTATCAAGAAACGGTGTTAACATTATCGCCGCTTTAGCGGCAGAAAACTGCTGCTAAAGCGGCGATAATGGACTTGATAATATGCCGCAGAGAATTACAATAGAAGCCCATGTTCTGGTGTCAACATGGGCTTCTATTGGAATTCTCTGCATTGGAATTCTCTGCAAGCGGCGATAATGTTAACGCTGTGCTTGATAATATGCCCCCATATTCTGTCAAAAAATAACCAAACATTTGGGACCCGGAGCTGTGTGATTCTGGCAAGTAAATTTATTGTTTGCAACCTGGACTCTCTAGTCTCCTAATGTTTATTTATTTCTTCATTAATTTAGGTGTTACATAGTGCCAATGCCGTGCTTTTACTCATTTAGAGTAGTAGTTATCAGCACCAGTGCAATTAAATGAGTCGGTAGCCGAGTTTTCCACATAAATAACAAAGTACCACACTTGCCACATGGTCCACCATATACGGTTTTTATACACAAGTTTCTACCGTTATAAAGTTACTCAAAATTAAAAGGGAGTTTTGAGGAATTGAGGCGTTAATGCGGGGTTTGCAAAAAGGGCAGGAATGAAAGTGCAGAGGGCTGACATCCATCCCAGCAGTAAATGTTTCTCAAAATTATGAAATGTTCAGTCGGGGCCTAAACTACCACGCGTGGGATGCATACTTGGTGGCAGAGGAGAGTACCTCATAAACCTCACTGCCATTTTCAGGCAGTGTTTCATGCCACATGCCCACCTCATACTGCATACAGCTATCTTGTATGCAAGACCTAAAAATAGAAATGCTATGATCCAGCCTAGGCTCCTTTTGAATTTTCACCTGGGCATCAATCTCTAGCCACAACCTCCCTGTGTGTGGTGCCAACAACTCTTTAGCCTGGCAACAGACATCAATGGCATATCTTACTGGCTGGTCCCAGTTGCACCTGCATAGTGTAGGATGGACAGTGAGAGGTACAGCATTCTCTGCTTCAGTACCTCTACTGCCACATAAGCTGCATAAACAAAACCATTGTTAAGTGGGGAAGGGCAGTCTAATGACTACAAAGTGCCATGTTTTGTAGCTATTCCAGTTAGAAAACCTCTGTGCCAGGATAGTTCTATTTTTCTCAGAATGGGTAGGATAGGTTCACTTAAGAGCAGGAAACAGTCTATGCAACGGCCGATAAGAACCCAGGACAAGACATATCAGTATCTAGACTGACATTATTGGCTCCATCAAAGTTCTACATCTCTTGCCTGCACCTCCTTTGCCAATGAGTGTCTTTTGGGGAGAAATAGGTGGGTTCCCTTTTGGGCCTCATCCCAACAGTGGCCAGGAGTAAGAGAGCTTGGGTCATGACACATCCATGCTGAATCCCCTCTGCACCTCTACTAAAGAGGCGTATTAACTGCAAGCAGAGTGTAGGATACAACTGGGTACATCCTTTGATTCAATTATTATTTATTCAAGGACAACTTTGCCACTTGGCAGGAATAGCTGACCTACAGATGGTGGATGAGTTCTGATCCCTTTCTTATGAGCCCTGCATTTAGTTTTGTTAACAAATTCTTGCAAAACAGTTGTACGAGGGAGGGGACGGGGGTTTATCCTTTCACTCAGTGCCATGAAGCCCGCGGATGTACAAAAGCATTTGCAAGATGCACTTACAGCCAGAGATTATGGCCCAGAACGTTGGAGAAGTTGAGGCAGAAGAAACACAATAAAACCACAAAGTGCAGCCTGCTCTACACAGCTCATCCGCGGTAGGAATGGATGAAGCGAATCAAAAGAAATGCACTAACAATAATCTATACATATGACAAATCATCACCACAGAATTGGGACTTTGATTGCACCATAAAGATATCCATTTCTGCATCAACGTCCACTGCCAAGCCAATCGAAGGATGTGGCATGTTCTAGTGGCAGCTTTATGCCTTCTGTTCTCAATCAAAGGACCTTAAAACACCATAACTGCTCAGACTGAAGGTAAGTATGTTCAGTGGGACCAAGATCTGCCACAAGCCATCTAAAAGCTGGCACTTGGGATGAAAACCCCATTTACTGGTGAAGAATATTGGTAACCAACATATGATGATTAGAAGTAGACAACCTAGTGTATAATACAGGCAGCAATTAATTCAAGCTACCATGAGTGCTGTCTACACCTCTCGAATGCCTCTGGATTCAAAATGTTGACCCTAAAAAGCCACTGGTCAAATATCCTGGGGATTTTGTTTTTGCAGTTTCTTACATCGTGCGAACCTGGCCCAAGGGCAAGCTCTCTAGAGCACTCTACATGAGGACCAAATTACATTGCACATTTGTGTTTTTTAGTCACAAGGATTTAGAGGCCAGGACTCAACCTGGTTCCTCGGTTCCAAGCATAGGCTCTGGAAGTAGGGGCATAGGGTACTGCAGCACCCCCAAAATAACCACACTGCAGTTCAGAAGGTGAAAGAGCTATAAAGATGCCTTTAAATTTAGTTTTTATCTTGTTAAATACAAGGTCAAATGTCAGGCTATGTCTTTTGACAAATTGTTGGTTAGTTTCTTAACAAGGAGATTGGCGTTTTCTTTTTCTGACTACAAAGTGAGAGGATTTTGTAAAGTGAACTATGTGACAGTCTTGCTGGAAACAGGGAATGAGTAAGTAAGGGTGGTAGGATATCTATTTGTTTCTAACACACAAAACAATTGAAATACCTGTAAATTGACTGCACAAATATTTCATATATATCAAGTAAGAAAGCACAAATGAAGCACATTTCTTTTTTAATTCTGAAGTGTGGCGTAACAAAGATTTTAAGACATCAAAACAAATCAAGCCACTAGGGTGCAGATTTACAAGCCCCTTGCGAGACTTTTGCACCACCGCTGCGTCACTTTTTGAGACGCATCGGCGGCATAAACAATGTACCAAGTTGTCGAGAATTTACCATGTGACGCATCTAGGGAGGTGCGTCACCTTGTATAGCCCTGCATCAGGTATAATGTATGCAGTGTGGGCGTTCCCACCCAGGAATGTCTCGTAGAAGTGGGGCAGTGAAATCTACAACATTACACTGTGCCACTTCTAGGACCCAACTGCATCAAAACCTTACACCAGGTTGGAGCAGGCGTATGGAGTGACGCAGTGCATTTTTATATAGGCCTACCCCAAGCATTGCTGGAGTTGCATCATGCTTGCAACACGACTCCAGCAATGCATGACTTTTGCACCAACATATGCGTCAGAATTTCTGACGCATCTGTCAATCCATTTGCAATACAGCGCATCCATGGTGGTGCAGGGTTTTCGCAGGCTGGTGCAAGAAAACTGATGCATCTATACAGATGCGTCAGTTTCTTGTAAATAAGCCCCTAGATGTCCAAAGGATACATTTTCACTAAAACCACAAACATTATCTATACGCATGTCTGTGCGCATTTTGTGGCGAATTAAATGCAACATGTGTTGTTTGTAAATGGCGCTGTACTATCACACCATGCTGTAGTAATATAATTGTGACAGGGTGCTCCAAAATTTCACTGATGCAACATTGATGAAAGTACTCCAGGTCTAAAAATTGTTCCAGCGCCAGTGGCTTTAAGGGCGGCGGCTCTGGCAGCTAAGTCTCACCTCCTCTCATGAAATAACATGGAATTCACACAAAAAATCTACTGAAAGCCATTCCTCAAAATAAACCTGAACGTATATTAAAATAATTCATAACTGAAAACCAACTAAACTGATCACAAACTCACTCCAAAAAAATAAAACATAAAAAGACACACTCAATGCGAAAAAATAAGCTTTCAAGAGATTAAGTTCAAACATTCGTATATTTTTTATGCTTTGTACCAGAACATAATGCCCTGTTATTTTATCCCCTATTTGCTAAACCATCTCACGAGCATGGAAAACACTTCCGAGGGTGCATTGCAGGATTTCAGTTTAGCAGAAGGCGCTTGAATTGCAATGTGAAAGTTTTTTTTTTTTTCTGGAATTGTAACACATGCTTTCCAGCGCATTCGTGCTTAGAAAGTCGATTGCCAGAGTTGAGGGCATTAGTTACAGAGCCGAGGGAATGTTTAAAAACAGCCAGCTGCGTGAAATTCTGTTACGTTACCTCGAAACGTTGTTACGTTACCTCGAAACTATTATGTTGAAGTTTTCACAGGAATGTTGATAGACTTGCTATTTCTCTCGAAAGCGTTCACACCTTTATCATTGCAAGTTCACGCTGAAGGAACTCCATTGCTTGCATGGAGCGAAGGCCACATATTCCCAAGGGTCACGCGCTGTCTCACGTATGTAAAACAGGTCTGAACATGAATTGGGGATTGAATTATTGAATGATTCAGTGCATTTGTAAAGCACATTCGTCAATTAGGCTTCATGGCACGAGGCCAAAAGTACATCGAAGAACAAGGGAAGTAGACAACGGAGGCGTTTTTAGATTTTTCATGAAAGATTGGTAGAGTTATAGCCCAGAGCTATGCAGAAAGTGGGACTAAACTTGATACTGCTACTTACTATTCGAGGTTAGTAAAACTTATGTCACTCACTGGTTGATTAACAGTACAAAAGATAGACGGTCCCAGTGGGACAATTTGAAAGAACACAATTATTTATGCAGCAGCTTCCATTAAATCACTTGTACTGTAAAATTCAGCTCAATATTATTTATTCATATTGAACATCAATCTGAATGCTCAAAATCCAGCAAAAGATCTGCAACAGACGTATGCAAAGTTGCCCCGAATGTGTAAAAGGGAGAAAGGAAGGACGTGTGTGCAAAGTGAGGGCTAAATGAGGGCGGAAAGGGAGTGACAATATGTACATCAACAATATTATTCACAAAAGAAATGGTTTGTCCTACATGACAAATATATACAAGCAAATTAATTAACAGTCATTACGTCGCTGAAAAGGCACAATGAAAACAGCACTGTTGCCCACACTGGCATGTATACAACACAATGTCGACGTTGCGAACCCTGACAGACGTAGGTGACCTTGATCCTTACAATGGGGTCTTCCACAGGACTGTGAAGGGGCACCATGAACCACCATTAGCTAGGTGGTTGAACTGATAGTAGTGGGCAAAATTCAGAATTCCAAAAGGCCTCAGAGGTACCCAGTTTCTCAAAGTAAAGTGCATCCGTTCACTGCATTGTAAAAGATCACACTGGGCTGTCAAATAATGACAGTGAACGGATGCACTTTACTTTAAGAAACTGGGTACCTCTGAGGCCTTTTGGAATTCAGAATTTTGTCTACCACGTAACAATGTCAGCTATATTTCACAATTGGGAACCCTTGGATTTAATCTCGGCCCCCTGTTTGAAGTGAACATTTTTGAAAGAAACATATTTGGAATGTGAAATTACTTGATAAGAAGTTGCCATCTGTCCGTTCTCTGACCTAGGACCCACGGGCCCACTACTATCGGTTCAATCACCTAGACAATGGTGGTTCACGGTGCTCCTTCACAGCCCTAAGGAAGACCCCATTGTAAGGATCAAGGTCACCTACGTCTGTCAGGGGTCAAAACGTTGACATTGTGTTGTATATAAGCCAGTGTGGGCAACAGTGCTGTTTTCATTGTGCCTTTTCAGCGACATAATGGCTTTTAATCAATTTGCTTGTAGATAATTGTCATGTAGGACAAACCATTTCTTTTGTGAATAATATTGTTGATGTACATATTGTCACTCCCTTTCCGCCCTCATTTAACCCTCACTTTGCACACAAGTCCTTCCTTTCTCCCTTCTACAAATTCGGGGCACTTTTGTATACGTATGTTCCAGATGTTTTGCTGGATTTTGAGCATTCAGATTGATGTTCAATATGAATAAATAATATTGAGCTGAATTTTACAGTACAAGTGATTTAATGGATGCTGCTGCATAAATATTTGTGTTCTTTCAAATTGTCCCACTGGGACCGTCTATCTTTTGGACTGTTAATTGATTGCAAAGTCTGCATTTTAAGTTTGTAAATGAGTTAAGGCAGCTGCTGCAGAGGTGCCCAGTAAATCTCCAGGAATAAGAATAAGGGTGATATAACTCTGGAGGTGAACGCGTTTCTTGGAGAGATCTGTGTTTTGTGAAGTCCCAGATTTGAATCATAGTAGCATAGTGGGTTAATGTGTCTCCTGCAAAGCACATCACGTAACAAGTAGATGACAGATTTTTATTTAAAGTAGATAGCTCATTGGGTTACCGCTTTTAACACAAAGATCCTTTTGTTACCTGCAGTTCATAAATTGTAATCTTTGTAATAAAGCACAGTGACCTATGGAGGACATACAACGTTTACACCTGTCTCATGTAACTCATCTTGTACATTGATTTACACATGTACATGATTTATTGTCAATGTATAATGTGTACGTTACATAAAGAGCTCTGACACCCTGCATTGGGTTGTGCAGCGCTATAAACAAAATAAAATCATGGTATTTACATTTTTATTTGTGTAAATACTGGGACAGACAGACACACCTGACATTCTTACAGTGCATGCATCTCTTAAATACAAGGATTGAACAAAGTCAAAAACACGCCTCTCTTAAGTACCTGTGAAGAGATAAACTGTGTGCCTTTGTTTCCCCTTCGTGGCATTTACATTTAAGTGTGAGGTTCCAGGCTGCCTCCAGTCAGGGTATTCAAACAAAGGGAGGCGTGATTGCCCCTTAACTTCGCCCAGCTGGAGATGAAGAAAAAGCTCCCTCACTGCCTGCATGTTGCTGCTGAAAATGGAAAGCAGACAACGTACAGGCACTGCTGAACGTGTTCGGTGTCTGAAAATTACACTGGGACAAGTTCAGCATATTTCTGTGGAGCCCAAGTTCTTGGCAGGGGGATAGTGTCCACGCTGAGAAAATAATGGGTGGACGCCATGTACCTGCATATACCCCGACTTGTGCCCTAAATATAATGCAGTATGGCCCTTGAATCTGACGGTAGGCCTTCAGGTTTTCAGTATTCACTCCAGCTAATGGCTTGCTTTTTGAGTTATTCCTGTATTTGTCTTTGAGACAAGCCAAACCACTGCACAGCCCAAAGATGTTTGTCCCACGCAAATGTGTTTTTGATTTGGGATTTTGATATATTATTGAAGGGCCAAACCTGTATCTAGTTAGCTGGTAATTTTTCTCTGAAGAAAGGGAGAGTGGGTGGTGGTGATCTGGCTTAGCGAAAATGATAAAGGCAGGGCTGTAGCTTCAAGGAGGTGATTGGGGTGTTACACCCCCCCTAAAAAATGTATTTTGTAATGAATAGTTGGGTACAATTGCTTTCAGTCGAGTATGATGAGGCCTGTGTCAGATTTCACATGGGGTTTTCAGAGACACATGAACAAAACACACACACACACACACTCGCTCTCTCGTCTCTGTTTAGAAGGTCTTAAATAATGTTGGTTTGTTTGCAAAATATTGTGTTCTCCTAACAATGCACACTTCCCCCTAAGTCCCCCCATGCCCTGCTTCTCATATAAGGTATTTTCACAATATACCAGCATGATTGTTGGTAAATCTGAAGATCACACCCTCCCTAATCTTACTGACCAAGCTACGCCCCTGGATAAGGGTGAGCTATGTCCTGAATTCCGGGTTGCCACTATTGACCCAGAAGTGTGCCTGATAATGCTGGTTCTCTAGTCACTGAGGCTGTGCATGTGAGTCTGGTAAATGCAGTCTTTAAGGTGTGAATGCATATTTTTCACTGTCCTGCGTGCCATCTCTTCCAAGTTCCCAGTCGTTTTCTCCCAAACGTTTCTTGTGACCTGACACATTCAACATTCTGCTACATGTCTCATCAATGATCATATTGCCCCCATCCTGACACTACCAGGATGGTTCCTTTTACTAGCTCGCACTATCTTCAAAGCCTTCTTCATAATTAGCCAACACAACCAGGACCACTGCATATCTGGTTGACAAGCTCACCGTCTTTGATGACTCTCGGCACTCAGCCAGTTCACCATCAGAACGAAGGCAAAGAAGTGCAAACAAGAAAATGCAACACTAGGCCACTGGCCTTCTCCACTCATGCACCCAGGATCTGGAACAGCATCCCTGTATCCACCATGACTGCCATCAGCCTGCTACTATTTAAAAAACATCTCATCACAATGCAGAAAGAGTCTACTTCTGCTCCAAGACTCCACCTACCTCTTCATTATGTTTTTGACTTTATCATTATCTTTTGCACTGTACAGAACTCTGATGTCTATGGCGAAGCTCATTCTATCAAATTGTACAAGCATACATGTATACATATATGTTCATGCTTGCGTGTATGTTTATCACAAGCTAAATATTCATTCACTGTTTCATTGTGTTGCTTATAAATCCCTACGTTTGCCAAAGCTTGTCATGCATAAGTTGTATTGCCCATAAAATTAATTGGATTTTCAGAGAGAAACAAGGTGTACAGTGGGGAGACTGAGGCCCCATTACAAAATGGCAGCTAACTGCTTAGGGATATACTGGTGCCGACATTTACAATTTTGTTCAGGATCTATGCACCAGTTTCCAGCCATCAAGCAATGCAAGCCATAGAATGAGGAATAACCTGCAGGTTCCAAAGACAGCAAGTTTTTCCTGATTCCAGGATATTATTTGTATAAATTTCACATGTTCTCTGAGCAGGCCATTAAACACTTAATGAGCTTGGAGTCCACCCATTACCTGTCATTCATTGGCTTCAATGTCACTCTGATTTGCTGCCGCCTAATTGGTCAACGGGTGCCAGCTTCAATTTCTCTTCTTTCATGTGGAACATTGACCAAGTACTAATTGCTTTTTTTTAAATGATTATCCTTTCACTACTTGTGAGGTTGAGGTACTATTTTCGTCTTCCCCTGGTCGTCCTTGTCTGTGTTGCTTCTTCCCTCCTGCTTATCACTCCCAACCTCCAGTTGTGTATATTGTTTCTTATCTCCCACAGACACACCCTCTCGTTGCCCATGTTGCTTTTTCCCTCCCACCCTCCCGTTGTCAATTTTGCTTATTCCCTCCCACACTCCCATTTTATGTGTTGCCCCCACCACACTCGCCATAACAAAAAGAAAGAGCTATGACGCGGCTAGCTCTGGTCAGGTTATAGTACTTTTTTACTGTCCTGTTGCCTCCCACTCTTCCTCCCATTGTCCTTTCTCTAACTGGACGAGTCACAGCCCTTTTCTTGTGACTTTTAGCCAGGCTACACAGCAGCCGCGCTGCTCTACAACATAACTAAAAGACATTGGCAAAATCAATAGCTCTTGCATAGGTAAGACCTATTGGATTTGCCAATGCTTGTTTATCAGTTTCTGGCCGATCTGCCACATTTATTGCTACTTACACCTAATTTGCTGGTCAGCTGTACACCTTCACTGCTCAATGACACATTTTCTGCTTCTCTGCCTCATTCAGTAGTGACCCTTCTTCCATCCCTCCTAACGCCTTAATAACAACTCAAAGGTCCCTTTGACTCAGGCACTAGTCACAGCACCTCACCTTATTCACATCTGCCTTATTTACTGGTCATCCTGAATTGCTGAATATTCACAGCCTTATTTACTGTCACTGGTCAAGTTTTTTCTTCAGTGCTCACCTTGCCTTAATCAAAGTTCTCTCTGTCTGGTCATAGCTCTGCCTGCCTCATTCGCTCATCTTTCGGTCAACTTCAGCGCTCAATGCTTTTTACAACCACATGCGCTGGCAACCATCCTTCATTCACTGGCCTCCCAACCCCATTAACTAGCCAACCTGTCCCCTTCTTTGTTCATTTAATTTTTTACTGCTCGCCTTCTCATACACATTGCATAATTCACTAGTCACCCTGCCTCATTCACCATGTACCACACCACATTCACTGATCACCTCCCCGCCCTGGTCACCAATTCACACAACAGTCACCCTGCCTTCTTCACAGGATTGACCAGTCTCATCTCATTTTTTAATAATCATCCTGCCTTACTAACTGGTCACGATACACCACTGACTGACCACCATGCTTCAGTCTCTGGTCACTGTCTGTTAGTCATTAGCCATCATGCTCCTTGTTCAGTGGTGACCTTGCCAAGTATTGTCTGATTTCCCTGCTTTGCTAATCTGCCTCATATTTGTAAGTCATTATGTAGCATTTTTATGATCGGTGCTGTTCACTGAGGTTGTTGGTGGCACGGTATGTCAATATTTTCTCTCATTTTGCCCTTCTGTGTGTGACGATCAAGGGTCCCAGGGAGCTTCACTCAAGGCGAGGATTGCCAGCGACAAACAACAACTCACTATGCAAGTCAGCGCAGTATGCATGTTGTCAAAAGCGGTGGTGTTTGCCAATCCAAATAATTGTTTGGAAATAACAAAAAAGGTTACATTTTACTCACATTTATCTGCATGTAATGATCACTTTTATGGCAATTATTGTAATATGATGTATCACACAATACAATTGATACCCAGCACCCCAATGATGACATGGATTTGTGTATGTGTAGGAAGGCTTTCTCAACAAAACCCTGTGTTGAAATCCAGGGGCAACTTGCAAAGCATGGTGCACTATTGTACTTCCTGCAGAAAGCTTTTTGTAACCTACAGGGTTCTGGTTCCAATAGCCCTCTCAGGTTTCTTCTTTCATTAATTATTCAAGAAAATAAGAGCTTCTAAACTGAAGAAATCTCCATCGTCCTCCCCTCCCCTGATCTCATGTTTGGATCCTGTGTGGCTCAAACCCTCGGACAAATTGTACAGGAGGCAGTGTTAGGAAGAATGAGGTACGCCCCCATCATCTGAGAACCATACCAAATAGGTATTACCCTTGACTCCATGTGTTTTGTCACTACTGTCTTGCAATTTACTAACAATACTAACAGGCAACTAAGAGGGAGCTACCTATCCACACTAGAAGAATAGACGGCAGAGTAGTCTGCAACAAAATGTAAACCTGTAACCAACAGATTGTCCTCCACTTCCCACAACTGGAACATTGATCACTGAGGTATCTTACCAACATTACTTGCTGACATGATGTCTTAGAAGGTTAAATCACCTGCTGCAGAGCTCTGAGTGTATCCAGCAGCTCACAGTGTAATACCCGGAGGGCAGCTAAGGCTATCAATACACTTCTTATGAAAGTGTGTAATCTGCTCCTTAAGGTTTTGAAAAAAAAGCATAAAGTAAATTAGAGGGTTGATGTGATCACTGGAAAACCCTACATCAATTCTACAAATTCGAAGTTAGGATCCTAATAAGACAGTCTAGTGGGATTCAAATAATTTTCAGACATGACTTCTATTACGGTGCCTTGCAGGGCAGATTGTGTAGCTTCCTTCCTCAAGACTGGAAGCTTGTACAGGAAAACTATGAGACAAAGCTCTGCATTCTCAAACACCTGGGGTATATTTTGGAATTTCCTCAAGCTGCATTGAAATGGGGTGTCTAGGTTCCATGGTCAATCAATGCATCTAGCAATGCTGTGTTGTTTCATATGGCATTGTTTCTGCTCCTGTTTCTTTGTTGACCCCTGTTGTTTCATGTCTCCTCTAGGGTGGTGATGTGATCTGCTTTCTCACTCTGTCTCACTCCTCTGTCTCACTCTGCCTCAGACCAATGTCCACAGGCGAGGTCAAATGACCTGTGTATTAGCGCAGCCCCACTGGGGAGAGCATTCCCACTTTGAAGCCGGCAAGGATGGCCAGGATTTCCCCAAGCTAAAGAAGGAGTGGTGCCAGACAAGAAAAGAGGGTTGACACAGGCACAAGAAGAAATGTTAACTTCTCCCCACTGTGGGAAACCAGGTGCTTGTTACAGTACCTACCACTTTTTCCCTGGTTTTTGATGCAACTTTGACTGTGGTGTACTGGGTCCCTGCTAACCAGGTTCCCAGTACCTGTGTTTTTTTCCCTAAAACTGTATAACAATTGGCACAACTTCAGCACCTGTAAAGGACCCTAGTAAATGGCAGCCCTGGTACCTAGGGCATTGGGACTGAAGAGGGTCCACTGGGGCTGCAGCAGAATTTTTGTGCCACCCCAGAGACCCCTCATCAAGACTGTGCAAATTGCCATTGCAGGCTGAATGTTTTGGTGCAGATAAAACTGAAAAGTCAGTATGGCACACAGCCCTGTGTGCCATTCCCCATACACTGCATGAGGTATAGGTAAGTCACCCCTACTGCAGACCTTACAGCCTCAAGGCAGGATGAAATATATTCCATGTGTGAACATATCTGCATGAGCAGATATGCCCCTATAATATCTAAGACCATTCTTGGATATTGTAAGTGCACAGGGATGCCATAGAGAGTGCATGGGCTGGATACTTGTCATCACGAGTTTCCTAGCTCCAAGGTTGCCTCACTGTACACTAAGGTGTTTGGTACCAAATATCTTGTCTTAATAAATCCTCACTGATGCCAGTGTTGGGTTTATTAATAAATGGACACAGGAGACACCTTAGAGGGTCCCTTGAAAACCTACCAAGCACTGGTGTGGTCTTTGACTAGTCTTAGCCAGCCTGCTACCACCAGACATGTTTCTGACCTCATAGGGTCAGAGCCAGCACTCTCAGAGGCCAGGAACAAAGCCTGCTCTGGTCGAAGGTGTATCACACCACCCTCAGACTAGGATGGCCTTCCAGGGCCGGAAGCTTCCAAGGCAAGGCCGCCTTTGAAATGCTACTCAAGCATCCACAGCCAGTGGAGAATGCCAACCCCCTTTCCTGTTCCACATTTGGCGGGAGGACTGGTGGGAAAATGTGTTAAATTAGGAGGTGGGTCCCCATTCAGCCAGCACCACCCCTAAGGTGGAGCCCACTTTTCATTTATCTCCATCTTGGAAGGGGTCACTCAGAGGGTATAGACACCCTAAAGGTAGGTAGCCCATTGGCTACTACCTGTCACCCCCCTTTAACGCCCCTAATTTGAATATTTAGGTGTCATCCCTGGACCCTGAACTTTATATTCAATGGACACAAAGAAGATACGGGAAAGGAGGAGCTGATGGCCCGAGAACAGAAGACCTGCTGCAGAATTTAGATGTAAAACCCTGCCTTCTGCATTCTGGACTCGACAGTCGTGGTGGGCTGCCTCGTGCTCCTGATGTGAGGACTCAAGAACCCCAGAACACCCCTAGCCCTTTTCTAATTGCCAGAGAACTCCCTTGTGGTAGAGGAACTACTCCCCTGCAGTCCGCAGGCACCGAACCCAGGAAGTCCGGTATAGGGACTTGCAGCTCCTCGGCGACTCCGACACAGCATCCAAGCAAAAAGAGCTACATCAGCTTCAGAAGATTAGATATATTTTCCCACCAAGTTTGGAGATGCCAGGACCTACCGGAGCTGTGCTGCACCAATACCCGGGGTATCGGACCCCCTGAAACCTACACTAAGACAAAGAGTCTATTCCGGACTCCAACTGCCCAGGAAGCAAGCGCCCATCGAAGGATGTCAAGACCCCTGAGATCCACTTCATGAGTGGCCCAGTTGTCCCAGAATAGTCCCTGCACCCTGCCTGCCCCTGACCACAAAGACATCTTGACCCCTTGGACTTACCTTTAAGTCAACTTATGCCGTGTGTTTTCAGGTGGCCCCTTTTTCATAGCCTACCAGCTACTAACAACCTCAGCACCCTGCTCCTGGCCGAATCCAGGACGCTCCTGAAAATCCACTGGTGGAACATTGGACCTGGCCTTGCTTCTCACCTAAATCCTGAAGGTGAACCTTGAAATCCAATTGTATGATTTTATATGCATTTTTCTCTTTTCCCCTGTTGACTTCTATAGTGCGTAATTGCGCACAATAGTGATTTATTTTGCGAACTTGAAAAATGTATATCTTGAAAAGTACTTACTGTTGAATGAAGTTCTGGCTCTGAAAAATTATATAAAAATCGTTGGTTTTTTTGTAAAATGGTCTCGGATTTATTCTTCTTGGTGCATATCATTTATTACCTCTGTCAGTACCACAAAAGCTTAGTACTACCCTCTGGTAAGTCTAACTGCTTGCCCACAACACCACAAATAAAGTGTTAGTATTATCTACTTTTGCCTCTGTATACCAATCGGGGTCTCACTGGATTCTCTGCACAGTGTACTTCTGTTTACTGCACTATAAAGAGAACAAGAATCCTAAACCCACAATATCAGGCCACTTCAAAACTGGTTTTGCACTCCTGGCAGAGAGGGGGCAACGAGCAGGGCATCAATAATATCAGAGCACTAACCAACTTGTTTTTGTCACAGCTGCTGCTACATGCAACTTACAATGCAATCCACTGCAGCCACAAGTTCAGCCTTTAGCTCAGGTAGGAAGGCTGCACCAAGTAACCACAGCCATGCAATGAGTCACAATGACACGCCCCAAAGGAGAATTTCAAAGCTCATGAGGCAAGGGACATAAAGTTGTTAGGGAACATTCAGCCTTATGGGCAGGTGTGGATAGGAAGTTTTATGACTATTTTTCCTTAGAGGGAGTGAGAAATAAAAGCTCAGGATACCCTTGGCTTCCAAGTCTGCATTAGTTCTATCACAATGAGATGGTACACCTATGTTTTATTGTTCTCAGAAGGCTCTGTTGGTAGGGGACAGGAAACCTGGAACCCATTAAATTATATAAAAGGTTCGTCACCCACTAGTACCATGAGTAGCATGCTTCAACATTGGATCCTTACCCACTACACCTAGTGTGAGGGCTCAGAACTGTTTGCTAGTGGAGCTCTTATTACTATGGGACCCCATGGTTAAAATTGCTTGCAGGTTACTCCAATCATAGTTAAGTTGATCTCTTTATTGTGGATACCTTTCGCAAGATTAAAAACATCTATGAGAGGATGGTGTTAGGGTATATTATGTACCCAAATAACATATGTCGACATGTTTCAGTCATATTAAATGCCCAAAAGGGTTAAATGGCTGTGTTCAGGACTGAGTTCCATCCAGATACCTAGGTTATTAGTGATGATTTATCACTATTGTGGTGTATTGATCAGTTGTGGCATTCTCACAAACACAAGCACATGCATTCCAGTACCAACCATTATATGCCAATTTCCCTATTGGTGTCTGGAACAAAATGTAGAAAGAAAATGATTAGCGTTTCCTACTTCAAGTACACTTTGAGTATTATTGCGCATAATCCGTCCATGCAGTAATCATCCAATGTTTCACACTCATTAGTGAATGTCCATTTCAGCCCCACACAAAGCAGTGAGAAAACGCTTTAAAAATCAATCACATTGGTGAAGAGCAAGCTTTTGGGTACACACACTCATGCAGGATGAATATGGATCTAGACCAACACTTCCCATACATATTTATGGCTCCATAGGGTCTCAGTGATAGGCGGACCCTGTAGTCATACACAATGGGGGAAAGGACATTCTTTCATAAATAAGCTTTACATTTATTTTGTGAAAAAGAAATTGTGAGCGAAACAATAACCCCGAGACTTACTTCGTCGAAGGTTCTCACCTTTCAGAATACCTGGTTGTGTCCTCCCCTCCCCAGGCAGATATCTGCCCCGGAGACCCCATACCCCGGGGCCTGGCTCAATAAAGGGTGGGTGACCTGATGTCCACCCAGGGCATCCACCACACTGTCAGTGGGAATAGCGGGGGGGAGCTTCAAGGGCCCTTTGGCGCCAGCCGGCTCCCCGCATCCATCTGGAGCCTGCATAGTTCCCGCCCACAGGGAGCAGCTGATCAAGCTGAAGGCAGGGAAACATGCCCCGGAACATAGCTTCTGAGCCGGGACTGGAGGTCATTAATGGCTCAGGGAGGGGGGCCACCTGGCTCCCCTTTTTTTAAAGGAATTGGCCCCGTGGGTGTGATCCCCTGGGACTTTTCAGGCTCACAGAGGGGCCACGCTGCCCTCATTTTATGCATTTTCAGCTATGTGGGTGGGCTCTCTGTGGCCGTTAGAGGCTCAGCAAGGGGGGAGCATGTGGCCTCCTACCCATAAAAATCATTTTTAACCCCCAAGGGTGGGCTCCTGAGAGTGCCCGTCGTCACTGGGTAGTTATGTGTTGCTACTAATTTTGGCACCATTTGACGAATTTACATGTAAATTTCCCAAAACGTGTTATTTTTTGCCTAGTTTGCACATGGAAATATGCGGGGTGTTCCATCAAGTGAGGGCTGAGAAAAAAATGGGTCCCAAAACATGTTTTCTCCATTTATTTTCCTATAGCAACTTTCGACACGACTACAGCCTAAACTGCTGAACGGATTTCCACCAAATTTGGCATAGAGCTAGATCTAGGTCCAGCTAGAGTGCTTTTTGTCTTTTGGTGGAAATCCGTTCAGTAGATTTTGAGCAATGAATGCTTAAAAACGTATATCTAGGGATGCAGAGACTTTGGAGATCCCAACAAATCTTACACTAACACCGGATTGGGTACCACCACCTCAACCAGTAAGTGGTGGCAGCCATATTAGGGCTTGGGACTCTGTCCGAGTCCTAAAAAACACAAAAAAGACAACACAAGGGGGCAGGGTAGAAATACCCTGACCCCTAGACCTGGGGCTAAAAATATTTTTTACTGTTACCGCAAATATATTGGGGGAGGTGGGGGTGCGTGTGGCCCTCCTCCCCAGACCAATTTCAGCCCTGGTGATCCCATCCCCTGGGGCTCAGTCGTATTTCAAAAGAGGCGGGGAAAGAGGCCAGGTAAATTTCTTCCAGTGGACCCCATCACCCATGGTCCAGATGTGTTTCAAAAGGGTGAGGGGAAGAGGGAGGGAACGGAGGCCAGGCCAATTTTGGCCTGAGGCCCGGCAGTATTTCAAAAGCGGGAGGGGGAAACACAGCCACTCGCCGATTTCGGCAACCCAGGGACCCTATCCACTAGGGCCCGGATGCATCTGTAAAAGTGATGGGGCCATTAATGTCCCTGGGAACCTCATGCCCCAGGGCCGGCTCATAGGTTATGTCCCAGGGTGCCCACCCCAGGGACATACCAGTTTCACTGCCTGCACTGGCGCAGGCAGGGAAACCTGTGTTTGCTCTCACTTGGCGGGGGCAATTTCAAATCTCCTGCCAATCTGGATCAAATACCAAGTCCGCTCCAAACGGGCGGGAGCTTGAAAAATGCTCCCTCCCACTGGGAGTGGACTTTTCATCTGTTTGCCTGCCCTCACTGAAGTGGGCAGGGAGGCAAATATAAATATTGCTCCTGCACACAGGGATCAACATTATTAGTGGCTCCACCGCATGCCCCCAACAATAGTGCAGTGGGTTCCCTGAGTGGGCAACAGGGTACCCACTCTCTGTTGTCCATGCCCCGGGGATGGGGTCCCCAAAGTCAAAATCAGCCTGAGGAGGTGAGCCGTGTGCCCCCCCTCCCTTAAATATAGTGCGTGGCTCTGGAAGACCAATATTAGATGTTGCGACTTGATTATGTGTACTTATTACTGCTATTTTTTGCAGTCCCTGGGTTCAGCCAAACTTGACCCACCATACTATAGATACTGGTCCTACTAACCAATGTTTTCCTCAGTTGCTTTTGTAAGCCAGTTCACCATTGGGAACGATGGACGAAATATTGTGTAAAAGGAAACCCCAACTTTTACTGTCATTTTTTTTGTTGTAAAAGAGACCCACAAGCAGGTTATAACTAAGGTGATGATAAAACATTTTTTTTCTCCATATTTTCTAGTGCTCATTGGCAACTTTCATCTTCATAACTAATGCCCTGTCAAGTATGGCTTTGTTAAGTGAGATATTTTCAGCTTATGTTTACCGCTATTCGTTTGTAATTGACCTCTATATAGGAAAGATCCTGCAGTGCATTTTAATTGGACCTTCAACTTGGTCCTCAATTTTATTCTTCCTATTTAGCATTCATGGGGTCTTGAGAATAAATTAATTAATGGAATGAATGAATGAGTGAGTGAGTGAGTGAGTGAATGAATGAATGAATGAATGAATGAATGAATGAATGAATGAATGAATGAATGAATGAATGAATGAATGAATGGGTCAACCAGCGAAAGACTGCATGATTGAACAATTTGTTTGCCAGGACAGGCGTAGTACTCCAAAAACATTTAGACACTTTTATAGATTTTATGGACTCACATGACTTGGCAACCAATTTTTCCAAATCACATACTATGACTATTGGCACTCAGAAGGCTGCAAGGTGTAAGTTCTTCTGCAGGGAGGTTGAACTCACTAAAGTCGAAACCTTCCCCTATCTGGTTGTGTTGATTGACGAGAATAGGTCGTGGGTAGTACAGAGAGTACATAAGAAGAATGTCCTGGCAAGGGGCAGTGAGGGCTACCATGGACTTCACAAAAAGGCCGGGTACAAAGCCTGTTCTTGCACTGTTAAAAGTGTGTAGGGAAAAATGTATCCCGATGGCCACTTATGGCTGCGATGTGTGGGGGTATAAGGATGTGAAAGATCTACATGTGGTGGACATTACATTTTTCGTAGTCTCCTCGCTGTCTCCCGCTGTATCCCCGCCGTCACGTTGCATGAGGAGCTTGGCATGCGATACATTTTCGATCACACTGCAGTTGCACCTTTAGTACGATGGCTGATAAATTGGTCCTCCCCAGTCCCTATCCTGAATTAACTTGTCATAGTGGACTGCATGGCTCTGGAGGGGGCTCAGCTGCGTATTCCATGGTTAAGGTACATATCAGAGCAGACAAGAGAATTAGGTTGCTCTGTTTTGTACACTTACCCCAAACCGCTATGACCTACTTATGTATGTACTTATATATAAGGAAGATTAAGTCTCAGTTTCTGGCCAGGCGGCAGGTGGACAGGGAGGGTGTGGAAATTGTCAATCCCATAGTGAGAAATTACACCATACTTACTCCATGCCCACAGGCGCGCCCCTACCTGTCTCTTGTCAATAATGTCTATCATCATTTTCCGCTATACAGATTTAGATTGAATCTTATTCACTGGTTGCTAGCCTTTCCAAAAAGCTTTTTGAAGCCCGGGGATTCAAGGCCATGTCCATGTGATAATTTTTCCAAGTAGGACACTTTGCACTTTACTCTTTTCTGTGATTTCTATGTCTCTTTGAGTAAAAAATACATTCTTCCGGGTTTGAGTTCATGTCAATTTGTCAAATCAAGGCCAGCATTATTATACCTGCAGATACTTTCCTCACCCATGGTTTGTTTTGGAGTTGCTAACTTCTTCGCAAGCGCTATAAGAATGAGGAGAAAGATGCCTCCAGTTGAGATGAATTTGCACCTTTTCGGATGAAATGCATAAGAATTGTAACTGATTAATTTTATAAGCTGAATTTTTATAGTTTTTATTTTTAAGAATGAATCATACTTCTATTTGATCTTTTTTAAACATGGTTCTAGGAAAATGTATATGTGTAAATTGCAGTTGCTGTGTATTTACGGTGCTCTAATGTCTTCTTCTATTAATTGCTCCGGGTGCACTTATTTTGTATTTTTGTGCTTTTATGGCTTTCATTAGCCGAATAAAGAATCTTTTGACTGACTGACTGGATGGCAGCACCGTGGTGGTGTGGTTATGCACACATACTGAGCAGCTCAAAAACTATCATGCAAAGAGGGGGAGACGGATTTTTGTTGTAATGGCCACTTTTATAACAAGCCACCACATGACTCAGAGCATTAGCAATGAAAAACAAGTTACTCTAAAGGCAAGACTTAAATTCCAAGTCCAGGTCGATTTTCTTTTTCATTTTGGTAGAGTACAGCCCCAGTTTTGTGGGATTTAACAATCGTTTGAGTTTCTACTGTTAAGTTACTATTTAAGTAAGATGGAAAATATTACACCTACATTGGTGGGGCTTTTTACTGACTGCTTTCCTTTTATTCACTTATTAGGTTTATGGTGTGTGTCACTCACAAAAGGTTCAATATTACTCTCTAGAACTCACAACAAGATAGAGGCTGTCTGAGAATCATTTTTTCCTGAGCTAGTGCACATTCAGTCAGATCCCCCGATTTATATCAAGGAATCGTTTCTTCGCTTTTTTGTTGAAAACCCGAATGAAACGTGCCAGCACAGCAGTCTTGCACACTGAAATCAGGGCCCGGTTCAATTACAAACGTCTGCTTTGTGGTTAGGAGCAAGGCCTATTTTATCATTCATTGTTAGTCACCACAGTGCTGCGACCGTGTCATTAATCATAATGAATCATTCTGCTCTCTATCCAGTGGGCTCATCCCCGCTGTAACCTCTACAGTGACCTAGACAGATGTCGCGGGCTGCTTCTTGGGGGAAATGTGGCTTGGGTTGTTTCCCAAATGTCTTTGGGCTGCCTGTCGGTGGGTACTGGCTGGTGCCACAGCCTAATGCGTCTACGCATGGACTAATCCTCTCGGCTCCACGTGTAACCGGAAGACCCCCGCTGTTAGCCCATCCCTTCCGGGTCTTACATCTGTCCCTTCTCCTCAAACCGGCTTCTCCTTGTCCCACTGCAGAGGGTGTTTTCTTAAGTATAGAAGACACACAAAGGCACATGTCTTCCAGGATGTTTCTGTGAAGAACAGTGCCCTTTGTCTGACTGTCTTTAACATCTTGCTCCTGAGTTTACCCCGAGGTAGTTACAGTATGTTTCGACCTCTCTGTCTCCTAACTCTAGCCCCCTAGCCAATAAGAGATTGTTATAGCTCAGCTAAAAACTCACTCGTTTATTTTCTATTCTTAATCTCTGTTATCTCCTTTAGTTAGTTATGTCGACTTTTATATATAGACTTGTGTTTAATAGTCATGAGATTCCCACATCCATAGCACTTTTTATTGTTGTTATGGCTATGTAATGCTTTCTTCACTTAGGCGCTTCTTCGCGCAGAACTAGGACAACTATCGCCTGGTAATTTTTTTGTTTGTTGGTGTTTGTTTGGAAGTAGTTAATAGAGAGTTTGTGAACTATTTAGATCTGCAGTGGTTTGTGTGAGAAAGTGTAAAATGATCTGCGAGGATCTCTGTTGTGTTATTTGTGGGTAGATAGGGCAAGCAAAATTTCTGTTTTTATTTCAGCTGAGGTGGTCCACTGTCCATTGCTCAGATAGAGTAGCGGTTTCTATACACACTTTATAATCTAGGTCCGCGTCTTGTGATGCAATGGTGTGCACATGTTTAAAGCTTAACAGAGTTTTAGCTGCATGTTACTTGGATATACGTTTTGAGGCTTCCTCACTCCAAAAACCCTTGCTGGAAGTGGTGAGGCAAAACTATTAGTAACAGGCACTCCCTGTCAAAGACTAAGAGTAGGCAATAGTTAACTCTGCGCCTGAAAAAACTTATGATGCAAGACCACTCGCTATTCGTCCTTCCGCCCTCCCTTCTCCAAGAACACCAGAACAATCATTCCTGGTTTGACAGTTACAGCAGTAATGGCCCACTTTTGCTCTCAGGGTGATCCGTCACACTATTGTGCGCAAAATATTGTGAGATAAAAATATTGTCCCAAAAATATCATGGGGCAGAATATAGACGGTAAAAATATAGTTTTTAAGTCCTATAAATCATTTTTAAAATTTAGTGGTACATAACACTGTTTGTAGGGTGGAGCCAGCGAGATCATGCTCTAGCTAGCGCATGTGTCTCACTTATGAGACACTATTGTTTACAAAAAGGGCTTGCAGCCCGCCTTTTACGTGCCATTTGTTGGCTCCAGTGTCCATCTTCTATGTAGTCTCTTTAACTGGCCAGTGCTGGCCAAACATCACTTTTGATCCTTTCAGTGGAGCAGGGACCAAGCACAGATTAATGCAACTTAATAAGTGCCTGTCTACTGATCCCGATGTGATTGAGGTACTATTTCTTGCACCCTCCCATTGCCGGCTGCTCCTTTCATACTGCTTTTTAGGTCGAGCCTAAGCAGCGCGCATGCGCTGTCTCTCGACATGCAGCATCTCCTCTATGGGCTTAGACCACACCTAGCTCACTCTCACCTAGTTCAATTTGTTCATTTGTGCCCTTAGAAAATGGTCGCTTTTCTGTGGTTAATCCCATATATTTGCCTCTCCTCTTGGGGTGTGGCTTTTGCCTTTGTCTACTGGGCCTATTACTTGTGGGCTTTCACTTTTGGCTATGTATGTTTCGTCACACGATTTTCTTTTTCGTTTGCCGTGTCTCGGTGGACTTTGCGTACAAAATGCAGTCAACCGACAGCTGCAAAGCATTTCCTCATCTTGTTGTTTTGTATGATTTAGTGAAGGTTGTGCGCAATATTTTCTACAGCTTTTTTCTGTTGTTTTTCTTAAGTATCGTGTTTCTTGTGTTATACTTCTGCCTAGCCTGCGGCTTACACCGTCATCCGCCCGCAACCCTGGAAGACATGGCCCCGCCAGTAACAATGACTGCTACATATATGTTGGGAACTTACCTTCTAACATTTGCATTTCTTTTTGGAGATAGGGAGGTGGGCGGGTGATGACTTCCTCCACTTAACCTTTTATTCTTTACCTGGCTTCCGGTCCTCAGGTGCCCGCCACAGATTCTAAAGAGATCACCAAGCAGCCCAACTGCATGCCACTGAAACACACCAGGCAAGAGGCCTCTTGCACACCCTCGGCAATCACTAATGAAGCATTTGGTAATACTCAATTGTTTAGTGCTTGAGTTCTGCAAACTGGCTACCTTTCTTTCAGGATTTAAGTGAGTAAACAACTCCTTTCTGCATAATAGTATCGTCATATGAGTTCCTGCACGGTGCTTCAAAGTCCTGTCTTCATTATGAATAAATCTCTGTTTTGAAAAGTGTGGCACGTTTACAAATGCATTTCAAGAGCAGGCCCGTTCTACTGCATAAAGTGTATAATAATTGCAAATGCTTTCTTATAGGGCCAGCTTGTCAGTGCCTCTCTAGCTCTTCAGAGGCATCTTCAATAACAGTACGTTAGCTCATTTGTAGAGGTTTACTTTTGTTAGGATTGAATTAGAATGGCAGATAATACTTTGCAGCTGGAGATGGAGTCAATTTTTTGGGGCATAAAATGCTTAAGCAATTTTTTTTAAACCTTTGACGGAAGTGGTGGGGGCGGGTAAGCGCCTAAACTGCACCCAGCTGACAGGAGACAAGGCCGCATGAATTTGAATGAGCGCCCTCCTCCTACCTTTTTTTCTCACATTTTGGGGGGTAAACAGAGCACACCGCATTTGGAGCGTGTATTTAATATGCATCGCAGTAGGGGTCTGAGACAAGCATGTCAGAAAAGGAGAGCGGTCTGCCTATCTGTCAATGGTTTTTCTTTCAAAAATGGACATCAAATTTATTGCTGGAACGACCCCCTCATCTTCCCCCCCTCCCCCCGTCTTATGTGAGATAGGACCTGAATGAAAAGTTAATTTAAATTAACAGTTTTCCTTGTGCAATTTGTGATGAAAGGGAGGCAGTGGATGGGTCCATGATCTATTTCTGGGATGCAGCATCCTAATTCCCATTTTTAGCAGTAATAATGTTAACGCAGTAATCTTAATTCTGATATTTGAACATTATTGTTGGTTGTTTTTATGTGCACTGAACATTTTGAAGATGTTTTGTCAGATTCTTTACGTGGAAGGTTTGAACAGCAGACCTCTACAGAAACCTCTGCTCCTCTCAGCCCCCTTCTGTCCACCAGCGCCCCTCTTCTGCACCTTCTCCCCATCAAAACCTCTCTCCATTCACTGCCTTTGTGTCGGCCTATATCTCTTTCCCTCTGTTCCTGTCTGTTCTTTGCCTGTTTCTACTCTGCCTATCTATAAACCCCTCACTATCAGCATGTGGGTGTGACTCTCCTTAACTTTAAGCCTGTTTCTCTTTGCCCCTGTATGGCTACACGCCTCCCTACAAACCCTCCCACCCTCTCACTCTCTGTGCACACTTCTGTCTGTCCCTGTCTATTGCATCTACGCCTGTTAGTGTTCACCTTCTGCGTCCCTCGAGCATGCCCTTCCCTTTCTCCTCTTCTCTGCTGGCTCACTCCCTCACTTTATCTGACCCCACCCCAGACCCGCTTGAGGGCGTCCCTCACGCCTCTCCTATAATCTGTCCCTGCCATTTCTGTGACTGTTTTGTCCCACCTCTCTCTCTCTGTCCTTCCCTCCCCTGCCTGCCAGGCTTTCTCTCACTCTAGGTATGCATGACTCCCTCCCTGCCTGTGCATCTTCCTTCATGTCACCCCTTTCTGTGTATCTGGTTAGCCCCTCCCCCTCGCGCACCTGTTACCTTCGCTATCGGTTTTTCTTTTCTGAATGGCTTAATGTCATCTGTCTCACTTCTTATTTGCCTTGGTCTCGAGGGAAACTGCCAATCTCGGTCCCCACTTTCTCTCCCTCATTGTGCCTGTCTCCTACCTCATACCTTCCTCTACATGCCCCCAACCTCTCACGTTCCTCCATTCTCTGCTGCCCTCTTCTCCTCCCCTCGCTCTACCTGCAACAACCTGTCGTCAAACCCAGGGTAACTCTTTCTTCCTGTCTTTCTATACTCTGCCTATTTCTTTCTCGCTCCCAGCCGTTATTCCTCTCCTTTTATTAGGTCTCGCCTGACCCAGCGCATTCGCTGGTCTGGCGAGACTTTTTGTGAGGGCTTAAAAAAATGCTACCATGGCCAGCCTAGAGCTACAGTGCATGTGCGCGGGCACGCGCCGCGCTTGATGGCGATCACTTTCACTTTCGCGGCCGCTTTGATATTCTCCGTGAGCCAATGCTTGTTGTATTTTGTAATTATTCTTACATTTTGAATAATCCTCATGGTTTTGACTTTAGATTTTTCCTGCAAAGGTTTTAGTTGTTCATGGGCCCTCGTCCTCTGGACTCACATGGTCCTATTCTGCGCTTCAGCACTTTACATTGAATTGTGAAAGCGTCAACAGGGGCAAGGCAAGGTGAAAAGATACAAACACGGTGAATCTGTTTGATGGATTTATGCAGATTAAGCTTACTTTCTAAATGGTAACTGTACAGGTTGCAGAAGAACCATCTGTCCCAACATTACATTCAGGGACCTCAATATCAGGGCCAGAATCTCAGTAGTGACAGGGATAAAGGACAGTGTAAAAGAGGCTATCAGTATCAGTGCCTCCAGCGACCTACAAGTGAATGCAGCAGTATTTAATGAAGGAATCCCCCCACCCACCAATCAACATCCAGCACTGCCAAAGCAAAACTACAACTGCACCACGCTGCAATCAAATATGGAATAATAACTATATTTTTGTAAAATTCAGGATTGGTATCAGGGTGTGGATAGAAACTGGAGAAAGGCACGGTGAGAACATAGAACGCAGTTCTAACAGGATAGGAACACTGGACTGCCTGGTCATAATCTAGGCCAATGTTAAAGTTGCTTTTTAATTAGACCCCAGTAGAACTCTGAGGCATGTGGAACGTGCAGCCAATGAGATGGAAATGTAGGCCTAGAAGGTTCAAATTATGTACATCGGCTGAAAAAGCAAATAGGGTAAATAAATAAAACGAAATTCGTTTTATTTATTTATATGTGTACTTTTCCTGAAAACCTCCGTAATCCACAGTTTACTACCCCCACCCTGCCCCGCCCCTTCACCACAACCACACACAACCAAAACCACAACCACACACAAATACCCACACACAACAACACACACACAAACACAACCACACACACAACCACACACACACAACCACACCCACACACAACCACACACACACACAACCACAGACAACCACACAACCACACACACAACACACACAACCACACACACAACCACACACACAACCACACACACAACCACAACCACATGCACAACCACACACACACACAACCACACACACACACAACCACACACATACACACAACCACACACAACCACACACAACCAAACACTCAACCACACACACAACCACACACACAACCACAAACACACACACAACCACACACACAACCACACACACAACCACAACCACACACACTACATGCACAACCACACCCACAACCACACGCACAACCACACACACACACAACCACACACACAACCACACACACACACAACCACACACACAACCACACACAACCACACACACAACCACAAACACACACACAAGACCACACACACAACCACAACAACACACACTACACGCACAACCACACCCACAACCACACGCACAACCAAGCACAACCACAACCACACACAACCACAACCACACGCACAACCAAACACAACCACAACCACACACAACCACAACCACCCACACACAACCACACACACACAACCACACCCACAACCACACACACACAACCACACACACACACAACCACACACAACCACACACACAACCACACACACAACCACACACACACATAACCACACACAAACACCTAACCACACATACACAACCACACACACACAACCACACACACAACCACACACAACCACACATCCACACACACCCACAACCGCACCCGCACCCACAACTGCACCCACACCCACAACCACACACACAACCACACAAACACAACCACACACAAACACACAACCACACACACACACACAACCACACACACAACCACACCAAGCATTGGCATAGCCAATAGGTCTCGCCTTTGGGACCTTATAAGTGTTTAGCCACGCAACAGTTGATGTGGTTGCACCATGGATATTGTGCGCATAACTAAATACTTAGAAGGTCCCAAAAGCGAGACCTATTGGCTATGCCAATGCTTGTTTCTCTCGCACTTCTCTCAACCTATCTCTTTTACGCCACCTTTTTGCTCTACCTTATTTCCTGCTTATCTCGTGTCGCTCACCTGTGCTTGATTTTGTTCTCTCTGTGCCTGTTTCTGTCTCCACTCAGCAGTCTCTCTCCCCCACGTCACTTGCCTCTCTGTTGCTCGCCATTTTTTGCTTCCCTCCCTCCCCTCAACCCACCAGACTCTGACCCACACACACTTTTGGCACCCCCTCCTTTCCCCCACACCTCAGGTAAGCAGTGTGTCCTGCCTGCTGATAATCTGTCAGGAGAGACAAGTCTCGCCAGGTTTGTAACTGCCTGCACAGAATCAGTCTTATTAAAACACTCATATGCTTAGTCTGTTGAAACAGGGGGACTGCTGGGAAAAGCACAATAATGCCTCGTGCCACAGAAGTGATTCTTCCTAGAAATATAATAGATCCTCTCCTTTTCCCTATGATTTTTTTCCCCCAAAATGGGCACATTACTTTTTCAAAGTACATTTACATAATACGGCAATATTTATTTATTAAAAGCTGTCCATCCCTCAATAGGTTTCAACTTCCACTGTTTGGTTCTTTAATGGGTTTCATCCTATAACATTTTTGGTTTTGTTAGGTCAAATGTCCAAGCCTTAGACAATATACTTACTTAATGGAAGTGTAGTTTTGGAAAATGTCTGTCAGTAGGATCAACCTTTTTACATTGTGCTTTTAACAGTGTGATTATTTGGATACGATTAAAGAGGTAAACATGCTGCTATTGCTCGGTTTTATGAAAATGGAAGCAGCTTGAAGTATCACCTCAGCATCACTCAGCACCACCTACGTCTGCCCTCGGAATCTTGCATCTGTTGATTCTCCCCTGGTTTTCGTCCGCTGCTTGTGTTGTAATTCAGGTACTATTTCCCAACCTCCACCATCCCGTTGTCTATGTCCGTCTACCCATAACAAAAAAACCTATAAAAAGCAAGCAATAGAACAAACAGGAAGAAGTTGGCAGCATTGCAAGGACAAAAGAACGAGAAGACATTTTTTATGTTAATTCTTTTTTTAATAGGGTTGTTCAGTTGTACATAATGTCTTCTTGGTTATACATAAGGTAACAAAAATGCGTATGACACTTTTTTATATAACATTTCAACATTCTGCACACCAGCCACAATGCTCTACAACATAGCTTAAAAACATTGGCAAAGCCAATAGCTCTAGCTAAAAACTTATAAGGTCCAAAAGATGAGACCCATTGGCTATGGCAATGCTAGTTTTTGTTTTTGTTGAGATGGGGCAAGGTACGTACGTCTGCTCGTTGTTCTATGAATTTGAATTAGAAGTGTATTTTTAGCTCTGCTTTTAAACAAACTGTGACTCGCACCCGTAGTAGTGGTTTTTTGGTTTTATGGCTACTGAATGAACTGCAGCCATTCCGAAGTGTTCTGCACTGATGCATTGCAGCAACTGTCATGTAAACAGATTGCTCAAGCACACTTCAGTTATACATGTAATTCTGAACATCGACTTTTTCTTGGTACAGTGATTTAGATGCACAAAATAGGTCTTCATTTTGGTCGATCTATTCTAGACACTCCTCAAATGAGCTTTGCAGCCGCGTTTTTTAGGTCTCGCTGAGTCAGCGCGCATGAGCTGCTCGGAGAGACTTTAGTAGGTGAGTTTTCAAAGTGCTGCTGGCTGGTGACAAGCGAGCGTGCACGCGCGAACCGCCAACCTTCAGCGCCATTTGTCTTTGCGTTCATTGCGTTCACGCATCCAAGGTTCCAGCAGTCTCCTCCTCCTGCCTCCTGTGATTACAAGCTTTCTCCTCTTCAGCAGGTATAAAGACTATTGTTGCAGTACTTGGTCTGCCTCCTACATTGAAGCTTACTGCACAGTCACTGGACAGGCTTGGAAAACAAACACACCTGTTACATAGGTTTGTTGTGACTCCAGGCGGTTTTTTGCTGCCGCCCCTGGGGAGATGTTCTTTCCACTTGCTGTTCTGAAATCCCACCTTCGGGCTCTTAAGCACCTTTAAATCCTCATTAACAAAATAACTGTCACTGCAGCAATGATTTTGTTCCCTGGAGAGCGTGAGGTTACTATGGGTGTGAGTTCTTGGAAGTACCAGCTCGCTGCTTTGCCGCCCACTCCTAGACACAGGACTTCGTGTTTCCTGCTGGCCCGGAGGGGGCCTGTCCTGCCGTTCTGGGTACGGGGCTGTTGTCTTCCTGGTTACTGGAATCCCCACAGGGGGCCACCTGTGCCCCAGTGCGTGATCTTGGCCCTTCTAATGAAAAACTATAATTAAAGCTCACTGCAAAGGTGAAATTGTTGCGTGGAAGATTTAAAGGAGAAATCCATATATATATATTTTTTTTTACCTAGCGCTTATGTCTTCCTTCCGACATCTACAGATCAGAGGGCCCGTCTTTTATTTTTCAGCTTGAGTTGGTTGCAGGCTTGGATCAGTGTTACTCACGGAGGGGTCATTGTCATCAGTTCTGATCTGAGTTATGAATTTTGAGATTGGCAAGTATATACTGAAGGGCTGGCCTTCACTCCCAGAAGTTTGGGGAGGAAGAAAGGAGCGCTTCACTGGGTACCGGTCCTGGTTGCCTATTTCACGGGTCTTTCTTTATTCACCAGACGTGCTGGCCGTCACCTGTGGCCACCCATAACTTTAGCTAGAGCTTTCTTTATAAATTTAAAATTTCCCCCTCCTGACAGGATAAAAATGTAGAGATCTCGGGTGAGACGCTAGAAAGGAAGGTTCTGGACTTAAAAATGAAATAAATAAATCTGCTTCGCGATTTGAGCCATGTGTCAGCAGTCTACAATAAAATACAGACCATGTGGGGTGAATTAGTTGTATGAACCAAATACTATGTGTTTCTTCATTTTTCAAAAACCTTTCAGCCAACATCTTATCCCAGTGATGGACAACTGACGTTTAACCCCTTGACTGCCGCCTTTATGTAAATGTATGTTCTAAAAATGTGCACCCAGCATGCCCTTTTGATGCATTTGTACATCACAGGTACAAATGTCAAGTAAAGTGCCCATCCAGTGTTTGTTCTGTGCATACTCTGGAGAAGTGTCTGGCTCTGGACCTGTGCAGTGTTTTGTGAATACTTTGGCGAAGTGTCTGGCTCTGGACCTGTGCAGTGTTCTGTGCACGCTTTGGCGAAGTGTCTGGCTCTGGACTTGTGCAGTGTTCTGTGCATACTTTGGAGAAGTGTCTGGCTCAGAACCTGCACAGACAAGGGGTTTACCTTTTGTGTTTCATTTTAAGCTGCCTGCACAGTATCCTTGCATCCCTTCTATAAGCTGTCCTTTGGCGTCCCTCACTTGTGTGGTAACAACCAGTCCCACCTCATCAGGTTCTAATACTTCCATCGGATTTACTGCCAAAGTTGTATGATTTCAGTGCGAGTTGTCGTGTCTAACCATTCAAGGTTCCTGAAGTCTCCTCTTCCTGCCTCCGCTGCATATTTTTAGGTCTCGCTGAATCAGCGCGCATGCGCTGCTCAGAGAGACTTTAGTAGGTGAGTTTTCAAAGTGCTGCTGGCTGGCGACAAGCTTGCGTTCACGCAAGCATGCACGCGCGAACCGCCAGCCTTCAGCGGTATCTGTCTTTCCTCTTGCTTGCTCCCTGCCTCCACCCCTCCCCCCGCCTTTGCACTTACAAGCGTTCGGGATTCTCCCAGTGGGTGCATCTCCATCAGGCAATATCACGCCCACCTTAAACGTATCTTCCATCGCTGCCTCAACGTGCTTTCTTTTTCCACAAACTCAATGTTTGTGTTCCTTTATTTTGAGATGCTTTTAGTATTACTGTTTTGTGACTTAAGGAACATTAAGGAGATGTTACCGTGAAACTGGACAACGTTCACAGTGTTTATTTCTGATCGCAGCGGCTGCTCCATGTCCGTTGCACCATTCAGGGAGTCCTTTCGTTGGCGCTTTCATGAGTACATGATGAGGAAGCTGGAAAGTTTTGGCACATTCTCTTTAAAAGCACAGCATGTTGGCGACTGCTTAGTCGATTAGACCTGTGTTGCGCTTTAGATCTCAAAGCGCTATGGTGGGTGCAGCAGTTATAACTCATGAAATATGGGGTGCAACTCACAAGGAGGGGGCAGGTTTGAGTGCACATTGGTTGCAATCGAACTCTTAAGATGATGGGCTGTGTGTATCCATTATCTGCAATCAGTCTTCGCTAAGTGATCTTGTTTTGTTTTTGTTGTTGCGTCAATGCTTTGCTGCGCCTGTTTGACTTACAACGTGCTTTCTCTTTCTCCAAACTCGATGTTTGTGTTCCTTTATTTTGAGATGCTTTTAGTATTACTGTCACACACACAACCACACAACCACACACACAACCACACACACATCCACAACCACACACAACCACAACCACACACACAACCACAACCACACACACAACACCACATACAGCCACACACACACACAACCACAACCACACACAACCACACACACACAACCACACACACACACAACCACACACACACAACAACAACCACACACACCCAACCACACAACCACACACACAACCACACAACCACACACACAACCACAAACACAACCACACACACAACAAACACAACAACACATACACAAAACACACACAACCACACACACAACCACATACACACACACAACCACACACACAACCACAACCACAAGCACACAACCACAAGCACATAACCACAATCACACACACAACCACACACACAACCACACACTCAACCACACACACAACCACACACAACTACAAACACAACCACACACAAAACCACACACAACCACACATACACACAACCACACACAACCACACACACAACCACACACACACAAACACACATAAACACACACAACCACACACACACAACCACACACACACTCAACCACACACACACAACCACACACACACAACCACACACACTCACACACACACAACACATACACACACAACCACACACACAACCACACATGCACAATAAACCACAACCAACCACACAACCACACACAACCACACACACACAACCACACACACAACCACACATACAACCACACCCAACCACACCCACATTCACAACCACACACACAACCACACACAAGCACACACACACACACAACCACACACACACACACACAACCACACCCACAACCACAACCACACACACACAACCACACACACAACCACAACCACACACACAAAGGGAGTAGACAACTGCAGCAGGACCTTCGGCTCGATCAGGACAGCAGAACCACCGGAAAAGGAACCCCTCTGCATGACCTGGGCAGCAAGAAGTTGTCACTGGAGACCTGTGTTGCGCTTTAGATCTCAAAGCGCTATGGTGGGTGCAGCAGTTATAACTCATGAAATATGGGGTGCAACTCACAAGGAGGGGGCAGGTTTGAGTGCACATTGGTTGCAATCGAACTCTTAAGATGATGGGCTGTGTGTATCCATTATCTGCAATCAGTCTTCGCTAAGTGATCTTGTTTTGTTTTTGTTGTTGCGTCAATGCTTTGCTGCGCCTGTTTGACTTACAACGTGCTTTCTCTTTCTCCAAACTCGATGTTTGTGTTCCTTTATTTTGAGATGCTTTTAGTATTACTGTCACACACACAACCACACAACCACACACACAACCACACACACATCCACAACCACACACAACCACAACCACACACACAACCACAACCACACACACAACACCACATACAGCCACACACACACACAACCACAACCACACACAACCACACACACACAACCACACACACACACAACCACACACACACAACAACAACCACACACACCCAACCACACAACCACACACACAACCACACAACCACACACACAACCACAAACACAACCACACACACAACAAACACAACAACACATACACAAAACACACACAACCACACACACAACCACATACACACACACAACCACACACACAACCACAACCACAAGCACACAACCACAAGCACATAACCACAATCACACACACAACCACACACACAACCACACACTCAACCACACACACAACCACACACAACTACAAACACAACCACACACAAAACCACACACAACCACACATACACACAACCACACACAACCACACACACAACCACACACACACAAACACACATAAACACACACAACCACACACACACAACCACACACACACTCAACCACACACACACAACCACACACACACAACCACACACACTCACACACACACAACACATACACACACAACCACACACACAACCACACATGCACAATAAACCACAACCAACCACACAACCACACACAACCACACACACACAACCACACACACAACCACACATACAACCACACCCAACCACACCCACATTCACAACCACACACACAACCACACACAAGCACACACACACACACAACCACACACACACACACACAACCACACCCACAACCACAACCACACACACACAACCACACACACAACCACAACCACACACACAAAGGGAGTAGACAACTGCAGCAGGACCTTCGGCTCGATCAGGACAGCAGAACCACCGGAAAAGGAACCCCTCTGCATGACCTGGGCAGCAAGAAGTTGTCACTGGAGACATCGTGATCCTATGAACAATAGTGTCATCAATGATCTAATCAAAACTGTGACAAATAACATCCCTATATATTGCAGTACCACAAAAACAGCAACAAGCATTGGCATAGCCAATAGGTCTCGCCTTTGGGACCTTATAAGTGTTTTGCCATGCAACAGTTGTTGTTGCACCAAGGATATTGTGCTACATAACTAAATACTGATAAGGTCCCAAAAGCGAGAGCTATTGGCTATGCCAATTCTTGGTTTTTTTTGGGGGGGAGTTTTATATAGCGCAAACTCGACCCTAAGGAATCCGGTATCAGAGCGCTTTACATGAGCACCAATTATGTTACAGAGGGACATATTCATTTAGTTAGACACAGGGAGATTAAGTAATTTGCCCAGAATCACAAGATGTTGAAGGTCGCTGCCGAGACTCATACACGGTTCCCCCACCTTCCAGGTCGACCATCATAGCCATTAGGCCACACCCTCTCCCAGGCTTTTGGTTTCAAAAACATTTCACAGTTCTGTAATGTCTTAAAATATGTGATTTTTCAGCTTTCCTTGAGTACTTAAACAGGAGATGGCACCACAGTGTTAATAACGGGTGAATGGGCTCAAAAGTCATTTTGTTATGCTTACAGAGTATCGCGGAGGTCATCGTATATAGGTGCTATAACCATGATTTGGTTTTAATTACTGTTTTCATTCAGTAACTCCGTGTCACTCTGACACCATCCAACTGTCCTGGCTTCACTTTATCGAACTTGTGTGATCTGTTACTTCGGCCCGCTGTTTTACTAGAGGCTGTTTTAGAGTTTTCAGGGTGGGGTTGCAAAAATCAGGACTGTCTTTGCCACAGCGAGGTTAGGCGCCGCAGATCCATCTATGACACTAATACTACTAATCCCAGAATGCATCAAGATAACTGAAAGCCCAGTAATAGAACAACGTATCTCCCTTGGCATGGACCAACTGGTTGCTCTACTGAATGTCTGATTGGGCTCCCCCCACCTCACCTATAGGCGCGGGTGTCAGGGTGTCCCCATCTTAAAAGACAAGCAAGCATTGGCAAAGCCAATAGGTCTCACCTATGTGAGATTTATTGGCTTTGTCAATGTTTTTAGCCATGTTGTACAGAAGCCTACCTTCAATACAGCATGGCTGAGAGTGTAAAATAAAATAGTGCTACAATGGTCAACTATGGCCAAATCATAGCGATTTGTGTATTACTTTCCACCATACTGCACAGCAGCCACGCAGCTGTACAACACGACTTAAAAACATTGAAAAGCTATAAAGCAGGGTGACAGGAGGAGCATCGATTGCATGTGTTGGTTCGAGGGTGCGAGGGTGCAAGTCTAAGAAGCAGGTTCTATGTTGACAAATGCAGTTGGTTGGTTGATCGAGAGGGGATTAGTGGCATCTACCTCAGATTCAAAGGCTTAAAGCAGTGTCCCATTGGTGCGAGATGGGATATTTCTGGAGACCTCATAGTTCTTCTAACTGTAGGTATGATCCCTCAGCCGTGGCCCACACCTCCAACAACCAAGTCCAGGCAAGCGGCTGAGGTTGGCCCTCGATTTCCAATAGAGAGTGATTCTCTTCTTAACTAAAAGAAGCACTAGGTCGAGGATTCTGGCAACTACTTTGCGTTTCTTGGCACGCTTCAACAGGCAGAAGCCGCAAATGCTCCAAGTGCACAGCACGGGGACCCCAGAGGTGCAGGAGAGGCTGGTAGTGACAGATGTTCAGTAACCAGACAGTTGGGGGCATGGCCAGAACATGTGTAGGAAATCCCAATCCTCGCACAGGTAATGGAGACAGGAAACATCCACATGGGAAAGACACAATTGGCCTTCGCAGGGGTGAGATACGCTCTACAGGATATAGAACTGAATTAGTTGGACCGCGCATTCCGCAAGACAGTGGTGGGATAAACCAGGACCGCAGCCCGCTCTGCGTCACCACACAGAAGGGATATTGAAAGAAGAAATGGCCTGATTGCCAAAAGAGGTAAGTTAAAGATGAGATTAATATATAACAGAGTAGTGGAAGCAAGTGCAGACTTAGAACTTTTGGAAAGAGAAAACTGGATGGCAAGGAATAAAGGTAGGTATAGGGGGATACCTGGCAAACATTGTTTGCTTCTGTAATTATTATTATTTTTTTATAATTTATTTATTTATTTTAGAATGAACAAACATGGTGGCGTTCACATCTACTCGCCTACAACCCTGTGGGCCGGCTACTTTGTATATGACAATCACTGCGTGTCTCAGCGTTTCCCACATCCCGTGGGCCGGGTATCGCTGTCTTATACTTACAATAATTCGCCAACGCTGTACGTGAATGTCACCCATCATGTCAACTCGTATAGTCTGTTCCCTAAATGGGAGCACAAAGATTTCTTCCTGAAAATTCGCCAAACTTATTATCAACACCCTCCCCCCTCCCTCCCTCCACCCTCGAAAAGATCCTGTCAGTTGCTCCCAAGGGCTCCCCCTCACACTCAATGCCTGTCCTGGTCTTCTTCTCCCATAGATCTGCTTTACCGAACTGGTGCGCACACAGACCAATTGTGCCCTCCAGCTCTCAATCCGCAGCGTGGAGTGCATGTACCCCTCTATACACAAATAGTAAGAACTCCGCCAGCTGTCATCTAACACCCTTAGCCTGCCTCCGAGTCCGGAGCGAGCGTATATTTCTCCCCAGCATCAAGACCCGCACCAGCTACCCCATTCTTGAGATAGTCCGCAGATAATCCCCAAAAATTCTTTGGCCTGCTCCTCGGAGGCAGCAGTTCACTAAACGCCTCCGACTGCGTACAGCAATATAGCGCGTCTCGCTTCCATTACGCTATTGTGGGCAATGGGCCTCGCATCCAGCACAGAGCTACTCTGCGCTTGGCTATTAGCATGCCCATATCCACCAGCTTGCGCGCTGCCTTTGGGAGCCCCCTCGAGTGTCCCAGCAATGCCACCGCGGGATCCGGTACTAGTGCTAAGCCAGCTATCTCTCCGATCTGCCGAAATACAGCTTCCCAATATATAACCACGCCGGGGCAGCGCCACGCCAAATGAATGAAATCTGCCACGGGGTGTGCACACCTTTCACACGCTGACCCCTCACGCAAGCCATATCTGTGCAGCCTGTCCGGCGTGTACTAGACTCTGTTTATAAACTGTTATAAACTTGAAATGTATAAGTCTATGCTTGCCATGTAGAGATATGCGACGCGTACCCGCACAACAATATGACCACATGGCATCATCTATCACTGTGTCCAGGTCTCGTTGCCAGGCCAAACGGGCCTTGGTATATTTCTGGGATCTCTGAGACATAGCAATGGAATATAACTTGGATGTCATCCTACGAGGGCTCTTGTGTTTAATAAGGTACGACAATTCAAGGACCTCAGGAGGCTCGACCATATCATCTCCTAGATGCTGTCGCAGTGCGCCTCTAACCCTGTGAAATTGAAACCGCTGCAGCTGTGTGCTGGTCTCCAGTGTCGACGCCACGTCTTCCCACATTTTGGCAATACTGTCCTCAAACAAGTCTCCCACCAGGTGTATGCCTAATCCACTTAGGGACTGCACCACCCCTCGCTCCCCGCATGGTGCCAACCAGACCGCCCACTCCAGCGACATGGCCGGGGAATATAACAGCGCCCCCGCCGTCCGCTACAGGATCCAATTCCATGCATGCCTAGTAGTGTTTAATGAATCTAAGAAGCCCGTCCTGCGGCCTGCAGGCTCAAACATGATCGCTGGCAACGGGAGAGGTGCAGCAAACAGTCTTTCGAGTTTTAGATACGGAATCGTTTCATCGCCGTGAACCCAGTTATGCGCCTGTGCAGCTTGCGCTATGTTATGTTATGTTATGTTAAAAGATATTTATTCAGCGCACTTTCACCAGACGGTTTCTTGGCGCTAAGCAGAGTCAGACAGTTGAAAAGAAGAAAAAGAAATGTTTTAATTATGAGATTGAATGAACAGCCAGGTTTTAAGAGCGGATCTGAACTGAACATAAGAGGAGGATGAGCGAAGATCAGAAGGAAGAGTGTTCCAGAATTGAGGCGCCAGAAATGAAAAACAGAGGCCACCGTGTTTCTTGCGCTTAAAGGAACGGGGCGTCAAAAGGTTCATGTTTGAAGAGCGTAGTACACGAGAAGGGGTGTAGCGTGACAGTCTAGACCTAATAAAAGACGGACCAAGATCCCAAAGGGCTTTAAAAATGGTGCATCCTAATTTGAAAAGGCAACGTTGAAAGACGAGAAGCCAATGAAGATCCTTCAAAATGGGTTTCACATGGTGAAATTTAGGCTGGCTATATACAAGACGCGCAGCTTGGTTCTGTACCAATTGAAGTTGGTGTAGTTGATAAGATGGAATGCCAGCGTAGAGGGAGTTGGCAAAGTCAATACGCGACATCACCAAGGCAAGGACGGCCTGAGTCCGAGCCTCAAGAGTCAGAAATCTGGAAATTTTGCGAATTCTTCGAAGATGGAAAAAACAAGCAGATACCACCGCTTTAATCTGTGCTTTCATCGAAAGATCGCTGCTGATTACAATTCCCAGACTCTTGACTGATTTAGCTGGAGATGGAGGACGACCCAGGGCGTCAGGCCAGAAATTGGAGTTCCAGGGGTTTCCCTGGCCCCCTGTGAGGATCAGCTCTGTTTTGTCTGGGTTTAACTTAAGCTGACTGGCACTCATCCAATTGCTAATGAATAGCATGACCGATTGAAAGTTTTCGATAGAAGAAGGAGAGGAATCAATATGAAAAACTAATTGAAGATCGTCGGCATAATTGAATATGGTCACCTCTTGTTTTTGGAGGGCCGAGATCAACGGATGAATGTACAAATTAAATAGGAGGGGGGAGAGGGCCGAGCCCTGGGGGACACCGCATATCAATCTCTTTTTCTGAGCTAGAAAACTGGCCAGACGAACCGCTTGAAAGCGGTCACAGAGAAAAGAGGAGATCCAATCCAGTTGGGGGCCCCGAATCCCGGCACTCTCGACACGGTCGACCAAAAGTGAATGGTCCACTGTGTCGAAGGCCGCCGAGAGATCTAAAAGTATCAGGGCTTGCGTGGAACTCAAGTCCGCCCCTCTACGAAGTTCATCAAGAACTGCCAAAATAACGGTATCCGTAGAGTGTTTGGGTCTAAACCCCGCTTGATGGGGGTCCAAGTATGATGACTGTTCAATAAAAGTGCTGAGACAGTCGGCCACATGAGTCTCCAAAATTTTGGCCAAAAAAGGCAACAATGAAATGGGGTGGAAGTTGCTAAGAATGGAGGAGTCGGAACCAGGTTTTTTAAAGATAGGAACCACCTCCGCACATTTGAACAGATTAGGAACAATGCCCCGAGAGAGGGAATTGTTGAGGAGAGTCATGGGGGGCGCTGGACAGGAGAGATAAACTTCTCGAAGAATGGAAGAAGGGCAACTGTCTGAGGGGGATCCTGACTTCACTCTTTTGAGTAGGGAAAAAAAGGCTTCTTGCGTGATAGGAGGAAAACAGTCCAGATAATTGGGATTTATGTTAGGAGGAGGAAAGGTCACAGACGCAGGGGGATGGTGAATGCTAAGTTTGATGTTAGCAATTTTCTCAATAAAATAATCATTGAGTGAGTCACACAGAGTTTGGGAAGGGGTGGGTTTAACAGCGACACGATCGGGTGTGACGAGCTCGTCCACTATAGCAAAGGTGTCTTTAGACCTGTTAGTAGATGCCAAAATTTTTGATGAAAAGTATTTGGATTTGGCATTAATGATAGCTTTTTTGTACTCCTTAAGTGCAGCAGTGAATAGGAGCTGCTTGTGAGGGCAGTAATCCTGTCTCCACTTGCGCTCAGTTTGACGCAAAGCCAGTTTCATGGACTTCAACTTGTCCGAGAACCAACACTGTGCGTCATGAGCTCTTTTATTTTTAATGGTGCGGAGCGGAGCAATACTATCTCTAGCCGATTCTAACCAAGTGTTGATGTTTTCAGCCTGGGAATGAAGACAGGACACTAAGCTACAAGGTTGGGATGCAATAAGCATGGAGCTGTAATCATTGATGTTGGCTTGACTCCAGTTTCTGGCAGAAAGTGAGCCTGCAGAAGAAGATTTGATAACGGGGAAACTAAAAATAGAAAAGGTAATAAACGAATGATCTGACCAGGAACAAGGAGAAATACTTAGTTTGCCCAGTTCCAGGTTAGATGTCCAAACCTGATATAATGTGTTCCCCTTGATGTGGGTAGGGACTTTGATATGCTGATAGAGATTTAGTCCTGTCAACAAATCTGTGAACTCACGAGAATGTAGACTTTACTGTGAACTATTAGGCCAATAATTAAAATCCCCAACAATCAATATCCTTGCATGATTGATGGTTAAGGTGGCAATAACTTCACTCAGTGATTGCACAAAGGTGGGCATGGACTCAGGAGGACGATAGAAGAGGGCACAGACAAAAGAGGAGTGATCAGATTCAAATTTAAACAAAAGATAATCAACAGAAGGGATACACTGGGTATGGAAGGAGATAAATTTGTATTTGTGAGAGATAATGGCTGCCACACCCCCTCCATTTCTATTCCCCAGTCTGTTAGATTGGAGAATGTAATAGTTGTCTGGAAGGGCGGCTAAAATGTACGGACTAGAGTCTTCCGTCAGCCAAGTTTCTGATAAGAGGAGAATGTCCGGTCTACTGGACTCCAGGAAGTAAAAGATCTCGAGTTGGTGTTTCACCATCGATCTGGTATTGAGATAGCAGATAAACAACTGCTCTTGACCCGGATGTGAGGCATCAGAGGAAGGGATGGAGGGAACATTAGACGTGCAAGGGGTATGCAGTATAGAGGAAATAGAAGGTAAAGTATAGGGCGTGCAAACAGTGCAGGAAATTTTCAATAAATCTAGCCGTTGTTGAATATGAGGGTTCAAGGCCCAGTTTCCCCAGAGGGCTCTGAGGTTAGAAGAAGAATAGGCCTGGCGGCGGGCAGAATCCTGGGCCCTAGGCCCCGGCTGGTCATGGACGGGCGCAGACGGGCTTGCCTTTAGCGCGCCTTCGGCGCACTGGCGGCGCGCCCACAGCGCGCGTCCGCTGCGCGCTCGCCCTTGCATCCCAATTTATGCTATCCCACCCGGAAATGAGGGCTTTCCCCAGCGAGGCGCCAGCCACCACCAAGATGGCGCCGCCCAGCGTGAGCCCTGGAATAATGACAGACTGAAGGCAAACCCTCTCCGCACAACCGGAATCACCGTGGCGGAACGGAGGGTGCGAACAAGATTAATGCAACAGGTAGGAAATAATCTTTTTACAGCACAGAGTAAAAACGATTTGTCAATTTTGAAAATGCGAGCAAATACAACACAACACAAAGGTAGCAGCAGAAGTTGAGGCCTTTAAAAGCCTTTAAAAAGATTGTAAGCGTCTGTTTTGGTCAGAGTAAGGTAGCGTTTCAGCAGCTGACTATCCGCTGCGCGCTCGCCCTTGCATCCCAATTTATGCTATCCCACCCGGAAATGAGGGCTTTCCCCAGCGAGGCGCCAGCCACCACCAAGATGGCGCCGCCCAGCGTGAGCCCTGGAATAATGACAGACTGAAGGCTATCCTGTAATATAGTTCCATGTCGGGCGCCCCTAGTCCCCCCATGTGGTAGGGTAGCGTCAGGACACTCCAGCTCACGCGGGCCTGCTTCCCGGCCCACGCTAGCCGCAATAGGGATCTGGTCAGCCTAGCAAAAAAGGTGCGCGGCAGCACCATTGGGATATTGGTAAACAGGAATAAAAAACGGGAAAGTACCACCATCTTAGCAATGGAGATTCGGCCCATAAGGGACAGGGGAAGTCCGATCCATGTCTCCACATCATCCTCTAGTTTATCAATGGCTCTCCCATAGTTCTCTGTAAAGACAACGTCAGAATCCCTATGCAGTTGTATCCCAAGGTATCTGATCGAGTCATCCGACCACTGCAGTGGATACTCCATTTCAAACAGGGTGGTGGACGGCGTCAGCGAGAATGCGATGGACTTGTTCCAGTTCACTTTTAGCCCAGATAGTGCCCCAAACTGTACTACCTCCCGCAACACCGGCGCCAAGTTGCTCTCCGGTTCCCTGACATATAGCAAAGTGTCATCTGCGTATGTGGAGACCACAATGCGATATGATGGGAAGCTCACGCCTCTCAGGCTATGGTATTCACGCAGGGCCCGCGCCAATGGTTCCGCCACCAGGGCGTACAATATAGGGGACAGAGGGCAACCCTGGCGAGTCCCCCTAGAGATTGGTATGACGTCCGTGACCAAGTCACCTAGGCGAATCCTAGCAGTGGGGCCTCTATACAGCACACCAATCATTTGTAGAAAGACCGGGCCCAGTCCCATTTTTGTCAGGACCTGTCGCATGTAGGGCCATTCCACCGAGTCAAAGGCCTTTTCCATATCCAGGAAAACTGCAAGAGCCTTCGAGTCCCGTTTGACATGTTGCAATACGCCAAACACCGTCCTTAGGTTATACGTTAGGTTCCTACCCGGCACAAACCCCGCCTGCTCCGGTGCTATCAGTTCCGGCGTGAGCAGCGCCAGGCGCGTAGCGAACACCTTTGCCAATAGTTTATTATCAACATTCAACAAAGATAGCGGCCGATATGAGCTACACTCCTCCAGGTCCTTACCTGGTTTGGGGATAGCTACAAGGATCGCCTCCCGCATAGATGGAGGCATTTGGCCAGTCACACATATATCATCAAACAACGTTGATATGTGTGGCAGTAGGAGATCTATAAAGGACCGATAGAAAGCAACCGTGAGTCCGTCCGCTCCAGGGGCGCTGTTTGCTTTCATGCCCGACAGTGCCTCTACGATTTCGTCCCTCTCTATAGGTAGGGCCAAAAACTCCCTGTGCTCATTGGAAAGGAAGGGTAGCTGAATATGGTCCAAATATTCTTGTATGCTTTCTTCCATATTATTCTGTTGGGAGGCATACAGGCTGGTGTAGTAAGTTTTGAAGCACGCGGCTATGTCCGTCTCTTCTGTCAGCGTTTCCCCGCTATCAGACCTAACCTTAGTAATCGCTGCTTTGCATCTACGGGCCTTTAGCATATTGGCAAGGACAGAGCTAGGCCTCTCACCCTCCCCATACTTTCTGGCAGTGGCATACTTCCCTAGATGTTGCACTTCCGTATCTGCCTCCCTATGGTATTCTGCCAGCAAAGCCTTGAGCTCTTCCGCAATGTCTTCCGCGGCGTCCGACTGCTGCTTAGACTCTGTTTCCCCTATCCTGCGCTCCAATGTTGCTAACCTCTTCCGGATAGAGCACAGCACCCCAGAATGCTTAGCGATCGCCACCCCTCTAATATAGACTTTAAATGTTTCCCACACCGTTTGGAAGCTGTCTACGGAGCCCAGGTTGGTATCAAAGAACGTTGTGATTGCCTCTGCCATTTCTTCCTTAAACAAGGGATCAAGGAGTGAGTATGGGGGAAACCGCCATAAAAATGGAGGTATAGTGGTCCTGGGTGCGGCTAATGTAAGCACTATGGGGGAATGATCCGAAAGGGTACGCGGAAGCACCCGACACGCGCGAACCTGAGGCCCAAGCGATGACGAGGCCAGCCAATAATCTATGTGGGTGTGCAGGTTATGATAAGCGGAGTAGTGCGTAAAGCCCCGCTCCGTAGGGTAAAGGACTCTCCAAACGTCTGAAAGGGCCATACATAACATCTCTCTCTGAATAGTCTTAGCTGCTGCTGACTGCGACCTGGTCGGGCCTCCCGATCTGTCAAGACCCGGGTTCATAACCATATTGAGATCCCCCCCCCCAAAGCATGCATGTAATCCCTGAGTCCTTGACTCTGTTCGCTAGGTCTGCGTAAAACTCAGGGCTGTCATAATTAGGTCCATACACATTAACCAATAACATATCCAGCCCTTTACACTGGTACCTGGAGAGGACGAACCTGCCACCCCCATCCGCATATAGCAGTTGTGTCTTGCTGCTCAACCTAGGGTTAAACCAAGTTAGCACACCTCTGGCATGCGTTGTGAAGCCAGCCGCATGCGAGTTACCCACCAAACCTCTCGCGCGCAGCATCGGACTACGACTAGGGAGATGCGTTTCCTGGAGGAAGGCTATGTCTATGCTATGTCTGTGAAGTTAATGCAGCACCTTGCATTAGGTCAGAGGTCATTCAGACCTCTGACATTCCAGGTCACCGCTCTGATGGAATCGTGCAACCTGCTCGCTATATCGGTACTAGCCATGACAGACCCATTCGTAACCAGTGTGCTCAATCTCCGCATGTCTTACATGTCTGTCGCGGTGAGAGAACCACATCAAAACGCACTGACAGTTCAACCCCTCAATCACAAAAAAAAAAACAACGGCCCTGTCCCCTCCCTCCACCCACAGCAGACCCCCCCAACTCGGCCTTGCCGCGTTCCATCTAGGAACTATTCACCCCGCCCCCCCACCCAGCCCCGAACAACTTGACCCCAGCAAAAGGTAAAAGGTGAAATGCACTCGCGGGCGGAGGTCACTCAGTCTGTAGTATAGGACAACTTATCTCTGTCTATGTGAGCTCAGCCTGCTAGCGAGGCAACTCCATTGGTGCCCCACCGCCCTAACCCATTCTCCTCGCTGTACTCCTCCATATGTCACCCGCAGCGCGTGGCTGCGCGGCCTATGAGCGCGGCCCCCTGACTCCCATCCACAAGGTGAATTGGCCGCCAAGGGCCAGGGCCTTCCGCCCGTCCTCGCTCCATTAGCCACGTAAATGACTATGACTAGGCAGCAGCAGCGCCTAACACATGATTGCGTCAATCAAACATTAATCTCAACAGCGCTGTGTGCCTCGTGCCCTCCCCGGTCTGCCGCCCCCACCACACACTTTCTATTCCTGCCTGTGCGCATAGTGATAAGGTACCATGCTTGCCAGTTCGCCATTATCAGTCCTGCCACTCCAGCGGGCTCTCCGTCTCCTCACTCTGCTGACTCTTCTCCGGGCTGCCCCGCCGTTCTCTATTCCAATCCTTCAGTGCCTTGTTCAATGCCGTGGGGTCCAGAAAAATGTGCGATTTCCCCTGCCTGTTGACACGGAGCTTGGCCGGGTACAACATTGCGTAGTCAAGTCCCATTTCGCGCAGCTGTTTTTTCGCAGGTGCATACTGCCGTCTCGCCTCTTGTACCTTGGTCGTGAAATCAAGATAGAGAGATATAGTCAACCCCTCGAATACTAGTGTCTTTTTATCTCTCGCCGTGCGAAGGGACGCGCCCCTTTCGCGGTAGTTCAACAATTTCGCAATAATTGGCCGTGGCGGCGCTCCCGGTGGGGGCCTTGGTCCCAGCGACCTGCGCGCTCTTTCCACCACAAACATCCCAGAGAACACCTCCCGGCCCAGCAGCTCCACCAGCATTGTCTCTACAAAGCACTCCATTCGTCTCGTTGAGGTCGTCTCCGGCAGGCCCGTGATGCGCAAATTACAGCGACGGGTACACGCCTCAAGGTCTTCTGTCTTGTCCTGCAACACCTGAAGGAGCCGACCCAACTGCTTGTGGCCCACGTCTAGCGTGGACTGGGCTTCTTCGACCTCAACAATGCGGCGCTCCGACTGATCCAGTCTCTCTGCGTGCTTATCAATTCGTTCCCCCATCCGATCCATTCTATAGAAAAGTGCGTCGATCTTTGCTCCCAGGGAGCTGATTCCATTCTGCAAACCTTTCTCCATAGAGAGCAGCAATCTACGGAGGTCCTGCTTCTCCACAGGGGGAGCCGAGGCCACACGAGTATTGTCGGCCCCCAGGGTTTGGGTTTTAGAACGTTTTGAGTCAAAGGACAGCTTAGGTTGGGACTTGTCAGTCTTGCCCATCGTAGCTGCCGTCCCCAAGCGGCGCTGCTCCCAGCAGCTCGGACTATGACCAGGGACGCCCCCTCGTGCATGCAGATGCAGAGCGCTCAACTCACCGCGCAGTCAACGGCGGCAGCCGGCCACATTGAAGAGCATCTAGCATGGGTGCTGCGCCGCCTGTGGTGCTACTCCTGTTTTGGGACGCCCCCGTAGTCTGGCCAAAGCACCTCTTGTCCCTGCCTGTGGGTCCGAGCCTACCCAGGTCGTTCAGCACACGTGGCGCCTAGCAGTTTCCGGCGACAGATTTCGTTGCCATAGTCTTTCGCCTCTTCTCCATAAATGCGCCCGTTGCATGCCACACAGTGGCGGCTCACGCAGCACTGTAAGCAAGTCCCATTCGCACATGCGCTTCAACTCCACTTCAAACCAGCCACCACCTTCCTCAGCACTCGTGGGCGGCGGGACCCGCAACGTCTCACCGTGATGGCGGCGGTGACGCAGTCCAACTGGGTGTCTGGCGCGCAACACTCTGCCCCAGAGAGGGTCCACTGTAGTCAGTCCCAGGCCGCTGCACACCACTCGAATCGCCCCACACGCTACAACTGCACTGGGCGCATCTCCCACTCGCCGCTGTCCGTACCAGTCTCTGCTGCAGCCCCAGCCACAGCGCTTTCTCTTTCGGCATCTCCAGGCCTACGTCGGCCTGTACTCGGGGGGAAGGGGCTGCTCCCCGCTTCGCCTCTCGCGCTGCTCCGGCGGCATTAAAGGGTCACTCCCCTCACTCACTGCGCCTTGCTCGTTTCGCCACAATATCCCGAGGGAGTTCCTTGAAGGCAACGCAGCGGGCCGGCCACTTTCGTTTTACTGGCCGCACGTAGAGTGACGCACGCCCGCCAGCTTATGACGCGACGGCCAGGGATCAGCGGCCCAGCGCGTCGCGTTTCTTCCGCCGCCGCCCCGCAGCAGCCACAGCGTCTACGGGGACCGGAGTCACAGCCTTAAGTAGCGCGTCCGTTCCGACGCTCGAATCCCCTGTCAGGCTGTGTTTACCAGCAGTGAAGGGCAGGATGATTGCCGGATAGTGGCGCCGCTAGCCGGAGCTCAAGGCTCAGGTGGCCATACTCGTTTCGAGCCAAGCTCCGCCCCCCTGCTTCTGTAATTATTTTGGGACTCAGTATTGGGATACCTTGAGAATTCTAGAACACAATAGTGGGGGCATCTATTTGGATTAGTAGCAGTGATACTAGTCAGGACAGGTGAAGATGCAAAGGCAGACATCTGTGTTTATGTCTTAATGCTAGAATATCCAGTTTGCTGCTGATAGCTATTGGAAAGCATTGGCAGAGTTTCAAGTGGGTCTCAGAAATGCAGTGTCAGGAACTACTGAAGCAGGAGCATGTATTACACTTTAAGGGGTCCAAAAGAGCCAGATGAAGGATAAATAGTAGAGATTTGTGTGAGCTTCATTACTGTATTTTCTAAGGATGTTCCAGGTAAGTGTTCAGCTACCCCATTCCCACATAACCATTCTGGTCCCTATGGTGCCACTGATTCATAAGCAACACAATCCCTACATCTGCAGGCTTCAGCTGCAACATTGAGAATGCCATCAAACATCTTTAAATTGGTGGGTTTACAACAGGCTCACTCATGTCACCACCCAGTTTCGTGTCTCCTTCCTTCACCCCATCAGATATTTTATTACGCTTTTCTCAGTTACTCGTCTAAAAGACATCAGCTTGCATGGAAGAGCTAGAACCCGAAGAGGAGTGAGCAGGCCAGTGTACAAGAGTGGCTAGACCCAGGTCATGATCCACCTAATCCTCACACGATCAGCTTCCACTCAGGCTATCAGCCACTGGCACTTAACTCCTGAATACAGAGGACACCAGCATAGACCTCTGCTCACACCTGCCAATGTTTTCAACAAACCAACCATGAGTCAGAAGTGCTAGAAGCAGCCCTATACTAACCATTAGCCTCAGGTTCACAGGTCTCTTTACAGCCTGGAGAGGTTGGCAAATCACATACCATATCAGCATCCAGTGCAAAACGTGTCTCTTCACAACACAGGGGAGGAAAAGGGCAGCAAATCAGGAGACGCTTACAGTCAACCACCTCCCCCAAGACTTTTCTGAACTCTGAAACATCATGGCCCAATTACTCTCCCTGGGGTACACCCAGCCTGGTCACAGGTACCAACCTAGCATAGGCCTGCATCAGCACATCAAACAAGGGAGAACACATAGCAAGCATGAACCGGTAGGGTCCCTCCATTGCCCATGAGGAGTGGCCAAAACATGTGTTTTGTCATAGTCAGCCCCAAAAGGGTTCATACTGGACAGCTGATCACCTCCCCATACCACCCCTATAAGCAAGATAGAAAACCTCATTTTCTGCTAAATACTAGCCTCGACTGGACTTCTGAGACCAGGGCAGTGCCTTCCTTCACGCCTCCAAACCCAGGCTCTAACGTGCTGTGCATTGGACTCATTCCATCAAGATAAGGTCCAGAAAATTGATCAGCGATCATATCTCTCTCCTATCTCTCCAATGCAATAGTGTTTTTATAGTATGTATCCAATATATTACATTAGCATCTGATCTCACAAGGTGCCACATAGCCATATGTTCCAGTCCGATTCTGGGTTTTCTTTGGATGACCTAATGTTCTCAGGGAGCTAAAGCCTTGGTTCACTTTAAGTCACCATCTCAGCCCAATCAGCTACAAAGGCAGTTCAGAAATTTTTCAAAGCATCTATATTCACTTGTACATTCTCTTGACATTTCTATGTCCTGCCCCCATATGTTATAGCTGTTAATCGTGGAAGGGTAAGGGTAAAGAAATTAAAAAATACAGAAATCGCAGATTCATACGCAGTGCCCATGCTTATGCAGCAGTGCCACCACTCAAAATACAAAAGACATACAGCAGACCAATCACACAAACTGTACAGACAAATATAGTGACTGGAAAAGTAGTGTTCAATATATACATTGAAAGGAAATAATTTTGTCAGCTTGGTTTAGGAAAACATGCACATTTTGCTTTCAAATGCAAGCTTTTCAGTTTGAAAAAAATAAAAGTAAATATGCGTTTGGTGCCCAAACACCTGTTTGTTATTTTCCTCAGGTACTCACATGTACTATTGTTACACAAGTAACTGCTTCACATTTCATACCATGGATGAATTGACACTTGTCCAGGGTTCGAGGAGCTATTAGATGGTGTTTATCCTCCCCTGGCAAGAACAGTATATTTGAAGTTTCGTTATGGTGTCGTTCAAATCAAAGCCTATACAGTAAAATTGAATATTGATAATGGGCTGAATACTCTTCACTTTGTGCCCTTTAGCAAATGTAGAAAATATTGCACATATTTTGTTCTTTTGCACATTCTATGACAAGATTAGGAAAAGTGGATTCGCCCTCTCTGTCAGAAGTTGATATATAGAAAGCACCAGGGAGCTCTGGGAGTTTTGAGGTTCGAAGCGCTGCCTTATGTTGTTTTTAGCTTGAGCAGATATTTATCAGCAGTTGCAACTGCACAGAAATAATATAGGTCTAACATTTTAACACTTTTGTTTTTTTTTAAATAATGGATTAGTTTCTTATATGACTCTGTTTTTATTTTTCCCCCCATTGTTTTAAATGGAGAAACGTATTTTAATGTAACATTGATGGTTAGTAACTGAAATAAAGTCTGAAAGAAGAAGACACTTGTATGCAATAGCAAGATTTATTCCAATATTAGGCATGGATGCCCACAATTTTCCACTTTCTGCAACGTAGACTTTACCCAAGATCTCTCTTGTTTAAAACCCGATAGAAGCTGAAAAGTATCCTAGAATGTCGATGGTCTCGCCCTTATACCCCATTGGATTAATATCTTTGGGGGACAGGGCTACATCACTCCATTTCTCCAAAAATAAAGATCTGGGAATAATGGTAAACATGGATTCTGAATCCACCATAAGATCTACTGGTCTATTCATTATAGAAAACAAAGCCACAGGACAAAATCTAGGACCCACACAATCCTCTTCATTCTCCACCTTCAAAATCCGATCTTTGCTATAACCCATGCCAATTTCACCTGCCTCAGTGACTGCTATACTTCCTTTGAAGATCCCTTTGCACATGTATGCATAATGGTCACGACGACCGCACTTCAGGCATTCCTTACTGGTGGCAAAGCAGGACTTTGTTTTTATACACCCCCTTTTTTCTGAAACTTTTCCCCACTTTTCCCATATTTACTTACCAGTCCCACACATTCAACTTCCTCTTTATCTTCTTCCTTGGGTACACAAAACACACCATCCCCTTCAACAACATCCCTTTTACCAATCACCCGCATGCAAAAATCAGATTCCTCAACCACCTTCGTAATCTAAATGGCCTCTTTCAAGGAGGCGTTTTTAGCCACCCAAAGTCTTTCCTGGATTTTTTTGCTTTTACACTGCACAATACGTTGACCTCTAATTAGCTCATCTGTCATCTGGCCAAACTGGCACTTGATGGATAATTCACGTAACCTCAAAACAAAATCATCAATAGACTTATCCGGTTTCTGAAGAAGCGTGTAAAATTTATGTCTGAGCATAACTATGTTAGTTTCCCTCACAAAGCTACATTATCAACAAAGTTTAGCTTCCTTGAATACATCCCTAATGGGTTGATTGTCCGTATCCATAACAACTGGAAGGTACTTGAAAATGTGTTGGCCCTCATTTCCCAAAACACTTAGTAAAAGAGCCTTCTTCCTGCCAGCACTGAATGCTTGGCCATCAAGTGCTAGTAAGTAATTTTCTAAGATAACTTTACAGTCTTCCCATGGAATGGAAGCTGAGCCTGGATGCTTCAAAAACACTGCTTGCATCAAAATAGAGCTGTTTGCCATATTTCAAAGATTGTGTCAATCCAATGAATGAAGAAATTCAAAAATTGAAAAATAACACAGAGGACTGGTTCCAGAATAAACACCAAATATTCCAAATGCGCGAGAACACACCAAAATTACACTGTGGTATGCCAAAAGCTCCAATTGTGTACACGCAGTGCAGCAGAATGTCACAAAAATACTTTGAAAGTTGTGCCTGTCACCGTGGTTGGCAAGTGCAAGCACCAAAATTGTAGAACCAAATGTTGAATTCCCAAATGAGAGTCGCTACAAAACACAGCATATGCTCCTAAAAACCTCAACTGTACTTGCCCCACTGCAGACGTGCTCCGAGAATGCCGTCTGCACTAGTCAAAACCTTTAATCCTTCGTACTTGACTCACCGGTAACCAATCCTCTACTGCACTTGACGCTCGCTCGTTGCCAGGATACGCCTTCTATGGTAGCTTTGATGCTCATTGCTAGCACACCTCAGCGGAGCAACATAATGATGCGGCATGGCCGTGCATGCCTCACTCTACGCATCCAAGTACCCAGGCGTAGGGTAGACTTCCTAAATTCAGCAAACTCTGAGGAAACACGACACAGACAAGAAATCACCATCTACTGATTCGCAAGCAGCACTGATGTCCCCAAGAGAAGCGGCCATTCCCCTTAGGCTTCGCCTTATTCAATTAAAAATCCTGCATAGAACTTACTTCACTGGGGTCACGCTAGCAAAAATTGGAAGGAGGCAAGATGCGCAGTGCCTCCGCCAATGCAATCAAGAAGCTACATTTTACCACACAATATGGGAGTGTCCCCACATACAAACGCTATGGGAGAAAGCCACAACACACATGCAGAGAGCACTAGAAAAAGAGATCATCTTAACGCCACAACTGGGACTTCTCAATATATGGGAGGCCACTGACCTCACAGAAGTAGAGCAACAAATGACCACCCTGGGTACACACTAGTGAAACGTGCAATTACAATGAAGTGGGGAGTAGGTGTGAAGCCATCGCCGAAGGGTTGGGCTAAAGAATTAGATAGATGCATGATAGCAGAAAAAGAGGTCTTCAAATCCAGGGTTTGACCCAAGAAATGGGATACAAAATGGAGCAAGTGGAATACGTACCAAGGGGAACTGTGTACCCCACTTGTCAAGGAGATGGAAATGAGGAAACGTATTGGGAACATTATGGAAGCAACTAACTGATCTACTGTTGATTCTTGTTAAATGTACAAAGTTGTAACTGTCCTGAAATGTATACAAACAAAGAACTGTGGCTAAACTGTTTTAAAAAATAAAAAAGAAATCACCATCTGGGTTAAATGAAGTCCACCATCCGACTAACACTGTCTCAAGGTTTCCGCCGCAGACTTGAACCTTCCAAAATCCGTCAATCCTTCACCAACATAATACAGGTCACCCGACAGGACAAGGCTGGATCATCGCCAAAATGTGGTGATTGAAGCAGCAGACACGGGATGCTTCAAAATAGGTATGTTTATTGTTAGCCTGTCAGTTGTGTGGCTTTCCTCAGCCAACATCAAGCTGCCCGTCGTGGAATCCACACAATTCAACAATCCTAAACACAAATAATGCTGGAGCACAGGCCAGCGCGAGGTAAGAAGATCACCACAAAAACCTTTATGGTTCAACAGTGAAGTAAAAATACAAAAGACTGAAACAAGTGGCTTCAAAAGCAAAACAGAATCTACAGAACTGTCATTATAATGGCCCAAAAATCCCACAGCACTCAACACATCACTGACACTACATGCCCTACAAAGGAAGATTTCTACCCTACAAACATCTTTACAACCATTTCCCTAGAATTCCCTGATGCCATTCCAGCTACGGAGATCATCAGTTCCTCTCTATCAATCAGTGAATTCCAGTGTAAATTGGAAACATCCTTCATTAAACCTGTACTAAAGACAAAGGGTCTTAGCCACACTCACACCACAAACTAAAGACCAATAGCAAATGGACCCTTTTCAGTTAAATTTCATGAAATGGCATCCCATCAGATCTTCTTCTTTGTCGTAAAGCACAGCCTACTGCCGGGTAGACAGAATAGTTTCATACCAGGAAGAAGTACAGAATCTGCAATTGTGACCTCAAAAAATCTGTTGACAGTAATGGAGTGACTTCCTTACCCCTACACAAAATATCATCAGCCTTCTACACAGCCAATCAACACATACTATCCAAAAGAATTTACAACACAGGTATCCAAGGCTTCCTGCTGAAATTGATAAAACAGTACTTTAAGAGTAGATACCAAATTGTCTCATCCCATTCCCTATTCTATATCAAGTAAGAAGGTATCACACAGTGACAAGCTACTACACACCTACCTTTTAATATTTACCTAGATCCGCTTTATGACTTTGTGAAACTATTTATTCTTGCATGCTACAATGATGCAGATGATACCCAGATCATCTGAAAGCATCCGATATCAATACATCTGGACTGGTCAAATGTCTACTAGTGGTTCAATAATGAATGCTAAAGAATCACATAAAACACAGCTCCTCAACTAAGGAAAGACTCATCTGTGGATCTCAGCAAAATGATGACCTTATATTGTCCTGTTCCCTCAAAATGGTACAAACAACAACGATGTAGAGTGAAGTCGCAAGTCTTGCCATAATTTAGGAGTCAAAACTCTCACTTGAATCAAAAATGTATAACTTCCTAAGCAAACTTTGAGCAGGGTTTAGGGATCAAAACTCTAGATGGAGCAGGAAATTCCTTGTTGCAGCAGAGTTGAGATGGATTGCGCTCAACCCTCTTCTGATCTCTTGCATTCACTACTTGCTCTGCCTCTGACTGATAGCCCCACAGACAGGCAGCCTGCTTCCTGACACAGAGGAAGCAGGCCTCGCCTGGTGCTGTGCTCACTCATATATCCACTCAGCACATTGCCACCACACGTATCCGCTGCATGTTACATTACCTGGTATTTTGGCAGCCCCATTATCCACTAGCTGCAAAGAGCGTAAATGTTTCAGGGTTGCTAAAGGTCACAACTTTAACTTCATTACTACCACTGTGGTTGCCTTTATGACTCCTTGTAACACAGGAATCCACAACAGCAGGTATTAGACTGCTCTGGTAAGATCCATGTCTGCATATGTCAGGAGTTTCAAGCACTCATTCCTTCCCTATACTTTCAGAAGCCTCTTGTTTGCTTCTGAGGATACTAAGGAGGGAAGGTAAATGTCACCCTAAGAAGCTGTGCCACAGCAGCAGCAGGATTGGGAGCAATGGGCAAAAGGGAGCTGAGACCCACTGCTCTCTTGTTTCCCTGGTGTGGGAGTTGGCCTGGCTTTACAACCTCCATGGTTTGCAACTCGTTGATATTGCTATGTGACAATGGAAACTTGGGTCGACCTCAGTCAGGGCAAAGACTGGCATTTCCCCGGTAAGCCACCAGAATGGGGGCTGGTATTAGAACCCTGGGGCCGGTATGCAATATTGGTCCCCATCAACATAAGTGCCACAAAGCTTTAAGTTAGCAAACACCCCACCCTCCGGCTGAGCTCTTTGCCAGGGCTGGTTTCAGTTCCCATTCCAGCCCAGACCTCAGTCCCCCACAATCTGTGAAACACCTCATTGATGGAGTCCCAATAATGTGAAATTGAGATTGGGGGAAGGCAGGAGTTTCACCCTCATATAACAAGCACCAAATAGCTGTATTCCATGACATATGATGGAGTCACAGTCTTTGCAGTTTATGGTAGCAGTCTGACATGTAATAGCAGCACCCCCCTATTTATAATGTCATAAAATGTTACCGCTCAGATATTACTAGCAGTTTTCCGACATGAATGCCACATAACTTGCAAATGACAAGATGATAACATCTTGCCTGTTGACTGAGGTCAGCATAATAAAGGTATTGTCAGCACAAAGTCACCCCTCACTTATTCTATCAGCTCCATTGTTACTGTAGGATTGGTAACTAGTCTTCTTAACTTCTTCCAGGAGAATTAGTTGCTATCTTTTTATGAGAATTTGTTGATATCTTACCTGACCAATGTTGTACACATTAAAATCTAATAAGATAATTACCTGATCATGAGTATTTGTAGTTATCATATCAATGTTGCACACATTACAATGTTTATTCATCCCCATATCATTATTGGCAAAAGCCATGTAAAGTACTTCCAACTATGCCAATAGACTCTCAGGTCATGTGACATCACTCTCATGTGGTCTGCAAAGGTCAGAAAGAATATGATGTCAATTCATCTAAAACTATAAATTGGATGAGGATGAGGTAGGGATTCTATCCTGGCCACCATATACCACTTCTGCGCTTCCACTTACAGAAAGTCTTAATAGCAAATGCTAATATTAAACCGCATGTTTGTAGCATATTCCTGTCCTGCTGAACATAGTGGGCTGTGTTGCATTCAGTTTCCAGAACTGTTGTCTTCTCTAATTTTAGTGGCAGTAATGTGGTTGTGGTGGGCAACTTCAGTTTGTAGGGGAATGTTCCTGCGGTTCACAATATCCTTTGAAATCCCGACCTGTTTCAAAATGCACGCCATGATATGGTCACAAGCCGCTCTATAAACTCTGCTCGCCACACTCTTGACTTTGTATTTGATGACCCTGAGGTGATAGCTGGGTTCTCAGTCAAGCCCCTTACTTGACTGGATCTGTTTTGGAATCAGCTTTGAGATTTGCATTGCCACCATCTAATTTACATCTATTACACAAAGACAATAATTTCATATATTTTGCTTTATATTTATCTTTGGAGCCCCCTTTTTTGTGCCCTTGCTTATATGCTCATTGAGGCCTCATGCCATATGAGTTATTATTTGCTTGTATTAGTTTATCTTCATTATCGTGCATCAATGTGCTTTAAATTTGCCATACATATTGAGAGTATGCATCTAGCTCGGTAATTCATGTATTTTTTTATATACTCAATGAAAAAGATTTTTTTTTTATTCGGTTAAATAAATAACTATAAATGGTATAAAACACGTTAAAAACACAATAAAACAAATGGTCAATGCTTATGCAAAGGCATATTAGCATTAGACTTTAACAGGAATACTCCCACCTGACATCACGAGTCACAAGATGTATTTTTCTCAAAATAGACAGTCTAAATAGTAGAAACTGGCTATTTACTGCCCTCTTCGGAAGACGTCGGGACTTCAGTTCCAGGACAGGTACACAACAGTATAGTCCTGTCAATGGTGTAGCTGCACAATGCCTTCACGAAGACATGCTTTGTCCTCATCTCGGAGACAGGCAAGCCGCGGACTGAAAAATAAATCAAGTTTAGGTTTGCATGTTTGATGATATAAATACTAAACCCTCATGAACAGCAAGCATTTGATGCTACGATTAGGCATTTATCGATCCTTACAAATGTATCACTTGACATGTTGTCTGTTGTTATAATGCTTATCTTCTGTACTTTCTCACTTGTTTCTGTTGTTTTCATTTCTATGATTATTGTTTTACATTTATTGTGCTCTAAAACTGGCTGAAAATAAAGCTTTAAAAATAACACTTTGGATTTCTTGAGTGTGTACATTTGGGGTGCAGAGTTTGTAAATGTCACAAGAATTAATCAAAATGCCCGACCGTCTCTGGCGGTGTCTGTTATGTGCCTCGAGCATGCTTTATCTCCAGGTAAGTTGAGAGCGATGAGTGGGCCATGACTTGTCTGCCTCTCTCGCTCAAGCAGGTAAGTTGATACTGACTTGCACTTCCTAAATGCCTCTTGGGATCTACCGATCCGTGATCATGGGAAGTACCTGATAACAGAACAATAGTCATTTACTTTCTGGACCCTATTGAGACTTGTCTGCTTCAAAGCAGCGCCCCATTTGTGACTCAAGATTGGGTGTGGCTAGTATATGCTATAAATGTTGTAGTCCCCTGATCAGGAGGGGCAGTTATCTTGCCCAGAAATCCTAGGGGCCCAGATCCTGTGTATCCCACTCCTTTTACTGTGGGAGGCTCTTGTGGGCGATAGCACCCGGCTCCCTTCTGTCGCTGTCGCACTTGTTTACTGTTATGTTTTCCCTTAGATGGTTCATTTCTAAAGGAGTTGTACTGTATTTTCAATACGCTAATATGAAGATGTGTGTTTCATCGTGTTACTTGTGGGCGCGGAGTACCGACATCGCACCTGGTTCAATGTAGAAGCTGCTTCTGTAGTATTCCGGATTGTATGAGGCTCTTTGCGTTGTCCTTGTGAGACAACATGTGATGTAACATTTTGTGCAATTCTGAATAAAAATAAGTTTAAAAAAAATGTTGTAGTCCCTCTGAAGCTTAAGTCAAAAACTTCCTAAGCAGAAACTAGTACCCGGATTTTACACCAACTTGGTTTTACTTAGGTCTTATATTAAATTCATGGAGCCTTAGAGGAGAGCCACTTAGTTATCAAACTCTTGTCGGGGAGAGTTTGAAGTATAAGCATTGTGGTTACAAGAAGAAGCTAGGTTCTGAATTTCTCGAGCTTCTGTCATGAAAAAGTGGCAACTTTACAGGAACTAATTTCTGTCACCTAATCTGGGGTCTGTCATTCATACCATGTCTATTGGAGTTGATAAACTTGGAATGTTTTTCATCCACACTCCAGAGCAGTTGGTGAAACCGATATATAGCCTTAAATCAGGGTTCTCAAATGCCTTGTCGCTAGTGTTGTGCCCTATTTTAATCATATTTTGATCTACGGATTCTGTTCCAAAGGTATTTAAAGGAGCCAGTCCTCAAAGAGGTTCAATCTGACCACTGGCCGCCTTGGGGACTAAATCAACAATGTTTTCCATGTTTGAGGACAAGAAGATAATAACTGATGGCAGTAGTTTCATAGCCTTAGTCCTACTGGAACTTTCATCCATTTTTTACATCGTTTGCCGTGCCATCCTTTGGCGCGGCCTCATGGTAATTGATTTCATTTCTTTCTAACTGACAAGATTCATGTCATTTCCTACCCTCATTTCATGTCACGCCTCTGTTGATTTTGATGTGGAATTCTTCACAGGTCTTCTCTCTCTCTGGCACCCTTTTCAAAATCTCTCTTGCACTGTTGAGTTGTCTGATCTACCTTTTGAGATTCTGGTTTCCTATGACACCGATTGGCACCTGGTGGATCCTGTTGAATCTTTGAGGGCACCTGGATGTCAATAGCAGCAGTTGTTTCTTTCAGAGACGTTTTAAGGAATGGGCACAGTGGGCACTTGCCCAGGATCCCCACTTTCCAGGGGAAAGTGACCTTTCTCTCTGTTTCACCTCTTTCTACTTCTCTTTCTCAACCTCTGTCCCTCTTCTATGTCTAACTTTTCAACTGACTCTGTGTCTTTCTACTCTGTGTCATCTAAATGATTTTTGAGCTCTGGGCAAACACAAATTTCAACTGTTTTCGTGCAACACTGTTTCTGGCGGTTTAACTATAATTCAGTGTTATTTTGCACAATTTGAGCTTCAATTAGCATAAAATTAATAATAAAATTCATAGCTGTTCCACACAAAATATGTCTTGTCCCAGGGCCCAAAAATACTTAAGATGACACTGCTCCCAATCCCAGGTCAATTTGGTTTGTTTCTTCTTGCTTTCTCAGTTTATGTTACATCGTTGGATTATGCCTGTTTGGCCCTTATAGGGCATATTACTGCTGTGAGTTCTATAGTGTAATTTATAACAGCAATCCTTCTTTTCAACTGGGGGGGGGGGCTGAAAATGCACCACCTGCAGACCGTCACTGAGTTTGACCTCATGGTTACAGGTTCGAGACCCCACGAGTACAATCAGCCTTTTATTCTCTCGATACCATTGAAGTTGGCAATGACGACTGTTATCCAGTGCTGAGAAACCTGTTGGGGTGAACGTGCGCTTTATTTTACGTCAGGCCATGCTGGTTTGCATTATTACCACAAAGACAGGTCCGGAGCCTCTCTACCTTCCCGCAACTTGACCCTCATTTTGATACAAATTTATGGGGGGAAAATGAAAGCTTGGTTGCTGTATGTGTTTTTGTTTTGTGTTGGAGATCAGTTATCTTTAATAACCTGCGCCAGCGCCTGGAAATAGCTGATGAGGTAAAATAAAACTCGAAGAGACCGCACGCGGCTTTGATCCCAATTTGTTTAAACTAAGATGTGTTTTATATACAGAAATACAATACTGTACATTGAAAATCACATATACTGAAACCTGAAATCCAATATTTTCGCACACAGGTTAAGTCTGTCTACATAACATTGACTCAACTTTTCCGCCGGCGTTTTTAATTACGTACAAGAAGGCATTCTGACTGGAACTATAGAGACTCCATCATATAGATCACCAGACCAAAGTCATATAATTCATATTTGTATTGTGGCAGTGACGTTGGCAGAGGATCTGAGAGATGGCATAGCGAGTAACAGACCCGGGAGAAATATGAGAGAAGAAACAAATAAACACATCCGTGCCTTAAATACCTTAGGTCAGCATCACAGCACAGCTCCCTGTCCATCATGTCTCCACTGCAGCTGCTCGCAGAGGGGCGTGGCTCCGCTGGCAGCCCTGGAGGCTGAGGGGAGGCAACAAGGGCCAACCAGGGTTTGTAAGCCTGGGTCCATCTGAGGCCACAACAACAGCAGCTAATATAATCCAGCCGGAAAACCCACAGGTCATGAAATGGCTGTATTAAATAAAATGATATAAGTACCAGTTAAACATTGTTTAGGTCTCGCTAGCGTAGGCTGCGCACATGCGCAGTCTCGCTGGCGAGATATAACGTTTTTAAGTCTTTTTGGTAAAGGGCTTTAAGCCCCGCCCCTCTTTTCCAATGGCTGGCGTCACCGTTTATGGTAAACGGTGGCCAGCCATTGGAACAGAGCTTTTCATGACGTATTTGCTCGGCTTTTGAGCCATCCCATTTGGACGGGCTCGTCTGCCTTCCTTGCGTCGCAAAAGGTTTCTTATCTTTATGGGGCCAAACACATGGCCCCATAAAGATAAGAAACCTTTTAGCAGGCTAGGCCGTCCAAGTGGGACGGCAAAAAAAGGCGAACCAAAACATCATGGCGAGCGCTTGTTGGTTTAGGTTCAGATTTCGTCACAGTTATAGAAAGTAGCCCAACGCGGTCCCTCAGGGCCAGATTCACGTAAGATTTTGAGACTGTCTCTGTCTTTCTAAATGATTCAAATTTGGAATGGTATGAAAATGTATCTGCGGTGGCCTTATTCAAAATCTGGCTTTGTCAAGGCCTGAGGCCTTCCTGTGTCACGAGGTGCGCAACAAGGCCTCCTGCAGCTCCTGAGGCGCAGGCGGCCCCCAACCCTTTCAAGGGGCCCCAAACCCTTCAGAGGGACTCGATTCCGCCCGAGACCTAAACACATGTGTGAGACCTGGCGAACCCCTTTTTCACATTCAGAGAGGGGTGGAGGCAATTATTTTTACATTACACCACTGCTGAACTGAACTCGAGCGTCAGAAGTGAATTTCTCACTGGACGTCAGTATTTGCAGCAAGTATCTTCGGTGTGCTTTCTTAGGCACATGGGGTTTCTCACGTTTGTCCAGACCCGATATTTCTCAGAAGTATTAGATAACTGCGACCTACAGGTTTCACACAGCTTTCTGCAGTAGAGTGTGAACTCAGTAAGCTGTCGCGGATAGGGGTTGCCCACCCCTGCGCATCTCTGTGTTTTGTGTTTTTACTGAGTAGTGTGAGAAAAATTAGATAGAATGCGTCTTGTCTGAGAGTAGACTGCAGCGAACTAAGTGCTTGGATGCTTTGTCAAACGACTTTATTTATATGCCCTTTTCATGATAAAAAAATATTCAACATTCAGAATTAATGCTACCCGGGAGAAACCAAGCGTTCTTGACCCCTCTTGTTTAGGGTCAAGAAGAACCCCCACGGGGCTATTGCTGTGTTCGGTATAATTAAGGTTGTTTTCAGATGCTCTATGCCGGCGCCCCGTGTTCACCCCTTCTCTCGCCGTCACCACACCCCTCTATACGCCCGGAACCCCACACCCCTCTTTCCTCCGCCACCTTTCTTCTGCTGCTTGTGGAATGAATGTAGGAGCGCAGACCAGGCCCAAGTGTAGCTGAGTGAGGCCCGCGCACTGCCTCTACGCCGCCCCCACGCCTCACAGCAGCACCAGCACCCTTCTAGGATTTCAAAGGTAAAATCCCCCTTAGGTCTGAGGTTGAGAAGGGTGTGTGGGCGGAGGGGCTATGTGGGAAGAGCGCCAAGGAATTCAGTTATTTTTCTGTGTAAAGCCCGCAGGCTAGACGCCTCCCGGCACAGCAGAGGAGCAGGTGAAATCACTGGCTTCAAAGAGAGACTCCAGTTCTAAAGTGCTTTGAGGAACTGTAAAAAATGGCTGAAAATAGGTAAGCAGAATTAGTGTGTACATTTCGATGATTATTTTGGTGTGTGGACGACATTGAGGACTCCTGCTTAATAAGCGGATTTATCATTTTTAAGTCTCGCAGGGCTGTGTGCAAAACATATTATTACCGATGCTTTAAGTTACACAAAGAGCGTGCTGTGGCAGCTTTTATCCCTCGCCTCATTCTATTCAGTGCTTTAAATGGGCCGGTACTGTCCGGTACTGAGTACCGGCACTTTTTTATTTTAAGGGGGAGAGTACCAGTACATCTCAAGAGACACGTAATACATTTTATTGGAGAGTACCAGCACTTCTCAGAAACAAGCAGGTACTCTGCTATCCGCACTTTTATTTTTCCATTCCAAGCACTGATTCTATTGGCTGTTAGGAGCAGCATTCCACCTCATGCATATCCACGTTGCTTCCAGTGCCTTCAATGAGGACTGTCCCGCATTCCCAACGACCTCCTTTAGGAGATGCTCACTTTTGATATTCCTATACTATCCCATTCCTTAAAGATCTTCAATTTAGTGACATCCATGGGTATTTTACCTTCCTGAAGGGATGTTTGTTTGTAATTTTGTTTGTCCAATTGAGGTATCTTGTGGCTTTTTCCCAAGCCATCAGTGCCACCATTGTGGCTAGTAGAAGTTGTATTTTCCTTTTACCGCCATACAATTAATGAAGAAATGTCGGCTGGACCAGCATCTATCATTCCAGTCTGAAGGCTATTTCATATCCAGTCATTGATATTCATAAGTGTTCCTGCCCAGTAATAAAGTCTGATGTCAGGAAGGGCGATCCTGCCACTATAGTGGCTTCTAGTTAGGGTCTCCAGTGCTAGTAGCTGGGACTATCTGGTTGTGGATGAAAGAGGCATGAGCTTGAATCAAGACTAGCATTTGGTCAGCAGCGGCTCTTTCGCTATGGCAGAGTACCCCCGCCCACGCCAGCAGCCTCAAAACTTGAAAAATAAAACAAGAAAAAATAGGTTATCATTTTATTATTCAAGTTCTAAGGACCAAGTCTTGGGGGCGGGACCACCGCGAGGGCAGTCACAAAGGGGGAGTGGTGGGTACTGCTGTCAATGCGCATGTGGGTTTGGCTGTCTGTCTTAGGAAGGCCAAACTGACATGCGCACTGAGATGTCTCACGGGAAGGAGACAGCAGGCACAGGCACTCAGTGTCTCTGGGAGCGCAAATCCAGGGCGCTCAAGCCAATCCTGCCACTGCTTTCATCCTGGCAGCATCACGAGAGCAGCAGCAGCATGAGAGCAGCATCTGGATTGGCCGCAGGGGAGTATGGGAGCCCGTGCTGCAGAGGAGCCAGAGAGGAGTGGCAATGTGGCGGGCAGCAGGTATGTTTTTTTTTCTCGTCTTCCGTCCCCTTTGCCCCCGCACGCCCGCCACTCTGCCCTGACACCAGCTGCTACTGCATTTGGTGCCATCATTCAGTACAGACAGTCATAGGTTTATGAGTCAAATTTTGGGCACCTCCAGAACTTTGGGCATCGGCACCTATTCTTTTGCAAATTAAGTAGTCTATCTCGAAAAAAAATGACCAGGCCTCTTCTGCCGACAGAAATGTAAGCCTGGTGGATGGGAGTACTGCAAAGCTAACTGCAGGTTAGACAAATAGCAATGTTATGTTATGTTATGTTCATTTATTTTTATAATGCGCACAGCTACCCAAAAAGGGCTTCCCAGCGCAGAGCTAGAAGGAGACTCTCAAGAGAAAACATAACGGAGTAAGAGATGTTATTAATTAAATAACCAAGTTTTTAGTTGTTTACAAAAGTTTAAATACACAGATTCCTTTCACATCGAAAGGGGGAGAGAATTCCACAATCGTGGGCCAAGGTAGGAGAAGGAGCGGCCACCCATTCTTACCAATCTGATTCTGGAAATCTCGAAGACTTCCTGAGTGGCCGAGCGCAATGCACGGGTGGGTTGATAAAGGCGTACCAAATTTTGCAGATATTCGGGTGCAGTGCCATTCTTGATTTTAAACATATAGCTCAGGGCCTTGAACGTTGTTCGATTTTCAACCCTGAGCCAATGCAGATCTCTCACGGCATTAGAGATAGAAGACATTCTAGGAGTACTGCAAAGAAGTCTAGCTGCAGAATTCTGTACCATCTGAAACTTACGCATCACATCCTTGTTGATACCCAAAAAAAGAATGTTTCCGTAATCCAGTCGTGAAGTTACCAGTGCCTGGACCACAGTCTCTTGGGAACCTGCAGGGAGCATCCAGATGATTTTTTTTAACCATTGGAGAATAGTAAAACAGGTGGCTGCCGGTTTTACTGCATGTTGTCTCATTGACAACTTATCATCTATGATGAAGCCAAGATTGCGAACCTGAGAAGAGGACACAGGTAGAGGCCCCATATCAACAGGCCAATGTTGCGAGCCCCAGAGATCTGTGTTTTTTCCCAGAATGAGGACCTCCGTTTTTTCCTCATTGAGCTTTAGCAAATTCAGTTGCATTCAAGATGCAATATTGCGCAGGCCCGCTTGCAGGGTAGACGGTCCAGAACTCTTTTCAGCTGATAAGGAAAAGATGATCTGAGTGTCATCGGCATAGGAAAACAGCGACAGCCCCGCTTCTTCTGCAATCACTGCCAGAGGTTTTACGTAGATATTGAAGAGAAGTGGGCTTAAAACTGAACCTTGTGGTACCCCATAGGACGAGGGATAAATCTTAGAGGAGGCACTAGAGGAAAATACTTGAAAAGTGCGGTTGTCTAAAAAAGAAGACAACCAGCCAAATGCCAATCCCGAGATACCTAGGGATCGTAAAGACTTAATTAATACGGTGTGAGAAACTGCATCAAATGTGGCACTTAGGTCAAGAAATATCAATGCCACTGTATTACCTGCATCCAATGTGGACAGTATGTTATGGGCTTTCGTGCAAGGAAGGAAATGGCCCCCCGGGCCAGTGTTAGACTGGGACAAATAGGCCTGGGCACCAAAATAAAAGTGGCCCTTGTTTCCAACCAGATAGCTAAACAAGCATTGCAAATGCAATAGGTCTCGCCTTTGATTAAGTTAAAGCCATTTGCTTTGCTAATGGCATTGTATAGCAAAGCAAATGGCTTTAACTTAATAAAAGGCGCGACCTATTGCATTTTCAATGCTTGTTTAAACATAGTGTTCTTCTAGTAGGAATACTTGGTTTGTCCTCAGGTTTTCCAGCACTCAGTCTGCACAAAGTTTAAAGCCCTGATTAAGAGAAAGGCCACTAAGTTTCGATCCCTGCACAAACCCCTGTTTATTTGCAACTATGAGATGAGTAGTAATCAGTGGCGGCTCGCCGTGGGAGTGCTGTGGGCGGCAGGGTGGGGGAGGGAGGGGTAGGGTGGGGGGGTAGTGGATTCCGTCATACAACAGACAGGAGTAAGGTAAGTACTTAAATAAATAAAACAATTTACCTTGTGCGCACTGCATCGCCGAGTTGGTGATGCAACGCGCGCAAGGTAAATTGTTTTATTTATTTAAGTACTTACCTTACTCCTGTCTGTCGTATGTCGGACTCCACACACGTGCAAGGTAAATTGTTTTATTTATTTAAGTACTTACCTTACTCCTGTCCATTGTATGTCGGACTCCACTACCCACCCACCCTCCCCCTACCCCGCCCGCCCCACTGCCCCGCAGCACTCCCACGGTGAGCCACCACTGGTAGTAATAACCCCTCGCAATTTACCCCTTGTACATTTGGGCAGGTCTAAAATGCCAAAATTTACAGGGGAGAAACGTGGAAAAACTCTCCTGCATGCATCCATAGGTGTAGTAATTCTCCATTTTCCAAGTGGCAACTACGAATACAAGATGTGTACTGCACCTGCATACCAGTATTTATCAGAAATGGTGCATACCCTACCTCGTTAGGGCCCACCCACAAGCGGCACACATTCTACCGTTTATCTGCTTTATCCACCTTTTCTTCATTCAAGACACTGCAGCAAGGAAACCAAAACCGCAGCATCGGATACTGCAATTGATGAAACAGCATAACCGCCAAGCCCCTTCTCAAAGCTTTTGGAGCATGTATTCATATTTAAATGTTTTCCATTGCAGCAGTTTCTTATCAACCTAAAAACACATTTACCCCAAACACATGCTTATAGGAAAAATGTTCTGTAATATTATTACAATATATCTATTAATTTTACAGTGAAAGAGGCAGCCAAAGTAATCATTAGGATATTCAATAATGTGGAAAAATACACATCTAAGTTATAATTATTAATGTTATACTAACCAATTCCCCCCTCCACAAGTACAGCTCATCATTATTCACAGAGCCTCCCAAGGAAAAGAATTGCTATACCTACAAGTTGAATTCAAGCAATACAAACCAAACAGAACACTGCGCTCCAAGCTTGCACCACTTATCATCATACCACCTTACCACAAGAAATCCATAAGAGGCATTGCTTTCCCGGTACAAGCCGCCAAGCTCTGGAACTCACTACAAGCCAGCATTGGAAACACCCAGCAGCATATGCACTTCAGAAGACAGTTGAAAACATGGCTATTTCCTAGATAACTGCACCACCCACATTACGGTAAAAGAGCCCAGAAAACAGTAGCACCCTAAAGCACAATCCTCATCTTACAACCCACAAATTGCAAACAACTCAACTAGCAAACTGCTTTCAGTCTGCAGGTAAGCTAAGAAGGGCAGGCCTATGGTTCACTATGACATTATATAGTGACGTACTTCCATATATAGAAGCTATGGTTCACAATAACATTAAAACTATAATACACAACAGTCAGCAACAAATGATAACATACCTTTTAAATTCACATAAGACATATCTGCTCTGCGGGTTGTCCATCACCAGCACTGTTCAGCCAAAAAACAAGCCATCACCAAATGAACAGGCATTGAATAACTGAAGACATCTGCCACGCATTTCACGACAATTCGAAGGACTTTACTATAGCCCAACACTACAGGTTCCAAATATGTCTACAATCCGACCGCTCACAAAGATGCTCGAATATGGAATGATAATAAAAATGCCTATCCCAACAGATCTCTCCACTTCTCTCTCCCTCCAACCATTCTGGCTCAGGAACACAACTATACACAAATTCTCAGATTCGACAACCCAGTGCAGTAACCGGCTAAGCAGACTATATCATATAAAACACCAAAGAGGGACCTGCAGAGCTGTACAAAGCTACCAGGATACTGAAAACCATAAAACTGCATATCTGTTTTGCATATTTCATCATCCAATATACTGTTATGCACTGAGTCCAATAACACTATATAAATGCTGCAATACATTACAATACAGGAAAATACAGGAGGTAAATGCAAAGGGAGATGTATTTTGAAGGAAAACATGACGTAGATCACACAAGGGTCAGTGTTGAGACTGATTCGGCTCAGTTCTCTATACAACACTTTCTTGCTGCACTGAATTTCAAAAGATAGGTGTTGCAACCGAAAGCGCCTTACGAGATGAAGGATCAATGGAAGCGGGTGGTTAGTTGGTTGCCTTTTCATTTACATACGATCATAAGGCATAACAGCAGCCACAGTGCACTGTGGCAAACGCTTGTCCTCTTCTCATTGTCCAGTTCTGAATGTCACTTCCCTTGTCCAGTTCACTTTACTTCCTGTCCCCTCCCTAGAGGAGACAGTGACTACTGGAGAAGGGTCACTGAGACATCTCCGGGGTCCTGATGTCCTGAACATGTGTCATCATAACAAGACGGCTGCGAACAAGTATCACTTCTTACAACAGGTCAATCAAAGACTTGCTGTTGGAATTTCAGCATCCTCTGTCTATTTCACCCTGATTTCTGTAACTAGAACAGTGAGCCCATGTTATAAATGATAGGTAATGTAAGGGAATTCACTTCTTGATCTAGCATTAAGGACTATGTTATTTGATTCCTACTTCAGAATACATCATTTTATGGAGGGTGGTTTCATTGCAGCCTTGAACAATGTTGCACCCTTAGTCTGACAAGTTCATTTCTTCAGGAGAGGCTCGGGCAGGTAAGAGCGGTGGGCAGGGTGGAGGGGGACTCGACAGATGATGACAAGGGAAAATTAATTATTTTGTTAATTTTCCCTCATAGTTGTCTGTCGAGTCTCCCCACCCCGCCCCACCGATCTTACCTGCATGAGCCCCTCCTGCATTTGTTTACATGTAAGCAGCTTTATCCAAACTGTTTACCAATTCTACCTTGATCCATGCATATTTCCTTTTGTAGGATCAACGGGACCAGGCAGAACGAAATGGAGGCGGGATAGCCAGCCAATCCATGGTTGAGAGATTTCCTCAATTATTACATTGAACTGCAACGTCTATGAGAGGGGACAGAAAAGTGGTTCTTCAGATTGGAGAAGGTGCCGTTTAAGCATTTTCTCTACAAGATACAGGACAGTTGCAAGTCTAAGTTCCAAAGGAGAGGTCATTCCATAGCAGGAAACTAGGCAGTGCTTAAGAGGAAAAAATAATAATATATATAAATAAATATATATATTGCCTACTGGCGGTCACCAGTAGGTAGTTATAGTTAGGACCAAAGTTTCCATCGGAAAAGCGTTTTTTGTTTTGCCAATAACTTTGGCGCCACTCGACGAATCTCCGCGAAAGTTTCACAGAACTTCCTTTCTTGGTTCAGCTGCGGTGTTAAAAGTTTCGGGGTGATCTGTCAAGCTAGGGTTGAGAAAAAAAGGGGGTAGCAAAACATGTTTATCCCATGTTATGTCTATGGGGATTTATCATTTTTTGAACATGACTACAGCCCGAACTGCTGAACGGAATTCCGCCAAATTTGGCAGAAAGTTCGATTTTGGTCCAGAAAGTGTGCTTTTTGTAATTTGGTGTAAATCCGTTCAGTAGTTTCAGAGAAATTAAAGTTGAATAAATATAGATATCCGGGGACACGAGCCGCTGCAGTGGACCCGTGGATCCTCCTAAACTTTCATTGGCTGCCAACACTTCAACCAGGAAGGGTTGGCAGCCATTTTGGGACTCGGCTTAAAGCTGAATCCCAGAAAAAAAGTAAAAAATAAACAAAAGGGGGCAGGGTAGAAATACCCTGACTCCCCAGATATGGTGGGGGATTCCCACAGGGACCCCACCGCATTTTAAAAGCATTTTTTTAATTTTGCGGTGTACCTACCAGTCGATCCAAAAATCCACGGCAAAATGTAAAAAAAAGACATGCGGGCTCCAGCGCGTCTTATTTTTAAGCCCCGGAGTGGGCCAAATCCCGTGAGCATGAAAGAGGGGGGCTCATGGGACCTCATCTTGGCCTTATGCGAAGCCCAGGGGACCGTCACCTCCCTGGGACACTGTTGTATACAAATGAGAGGGCCCCCCACTGCCTGGGGAGCGCCACCTCCCTGGGGCATAAACATCAATTAATAATAAAAAAAACAATGGGGGAGGTCCTACATCCTCTCTTGCAACCCTGGGTACTGCCACCTCCCCGGGGCTAAAATAAATAATTATGCATGGGGGGCTCTGGCCCCCCATACAGCCCCAGGGACTGCAACCTCCCTGGGGCATAAATACAGTAATGAAGGGGGTCCATTGCAGACACCCGGGGCCCACCACCTCCCCAGGGCTTACTTAACAAAGGAGGGGGGCCATGCGGCCCCCCTCGTGGAGCTCTACGTGGCTCTGGGGGCCGCCACCCCCCAGGGCTGGTTCCAGCAATGTCCCGGGGTGCCTACTTCCAGGACATTGCAGTTCCCTATGGCTTGACAAGAGCACCGCTCCTGCCAAGCCATAGCAAAAAAGTGCTCTGCTTTCAGTAAGCAAGAGCAAAAAATGCTCTTGGTTGTTGAAAGCATAGCATGTGTCTGTTTCTCTGCACGCTGTGAAGCGTGCAGAGAAACAGACACATTGCTTTGGGATCTTGGGAGCTGCATGTTAGCAGCTCCCAGGATCTCAAAACAATGCCGGCCTCCGCAGGAGGCGGGGAGCCATCAGGGACCGTGGGGACCTTCAAGCTTCCCCCGCAGTCCCCAACATTTTAAATGTGGGTGCCCTAGGTGGGACTAGGGCACCCACACTACAGACCGGGCCCCAGTGATGGGGTCCACAGAGCCAAAATTGTCCCGTCCTCAATTTTTTATTAAAAAAATGCAAAAAAAGGCAGGCCCCAGGGGTTGGGGTCTCTGGGGCCCAAAATGGTCCAGGGAAGGGGGGCCATGTGACCCCCTTCCTAAACAATAGAAATAGAAAAAAAAAGACGGCAACTCGCCGGAAGCCCCACCACCCTTTCTACTCCTGGCATTCTGCTGGTTGGGGGATGAAGTCCCCTTGGCTATTGAGGCTCCTTAGGGGCCAACCAAACCTCCTGTTACCTCCAGTAAGCCCCACACAGCGTGATTGCTGAGAGGTGGTTGGAGGTCATGCTCCCTTTCTCCACCACTCTGTAAACGCACCTCTCTGCGCACTACTGGTGGTGGAATGAGGGCCTGTTGCCTCCTTACATATAGTTATTTATATACACCATCACTCACATATACTGCCTCTTACATTTGTAGTTACTCACACATTTACCACTGAGATATCCATTCACTCACCAACACATCCATACACACACTCACCCACCCATACAGCTGTTTCCACTTGCACTCTTGAACCCATACACCCAGTGAATCAACCACTCACACATCTATGCACAGAGTCACACACCTCCCACCCACCCACACATTCATTCAGGCACCCATACAAATACTCAGAGAACCAATCAATAAGCCATATAGACACTCATGTAGCTACTCACCAACCCATGCAGCCGCTTACACACTAACTGACAGACTGATGCAGACATTCACAGAGTTTAGTCACTAACCCATGCACTCAGTAAGAAACGTTTAATTACTCACTTATACAGTCAGTCACACACCTACTAAATCCTCCATCCAGACATTTATACACCCACTCATTCTTAAAATACAATTTGGAATATATATAATACATATTTAAACTTTATAGAAACACACAGTCACTGGATGATGTCATCAGTGATGTCATCAGTGATGTCATTTGAGATGTCATCAGTGATGTCATCAGTGATGTTACTGACCATGTCATGAATGATGTAATATGTGACGTCATGAGCAGTGCATTGCGGGGGCACGAGGTATAGTTAGCTGAACTAACTATAACAATGGAATTTCTCTGATTTTGTACGAGTGAAATGTCCAACTAATTATAACGTCCCTGAAATCTATGGTTTATTCAGTGAATATATATATATTTGTTACCTACTTATAGTTAGGACCATGTTTATAGTAGGTAAAACATTTTTTTTACTTGTCTATAACTTTGACAAATCTTCACAAACGTTTCCCCAAAAAGTGTTACAGTGAGTCTTGTTGTCCATGGAAAGTTTCAGATCTGTCAAGTGGGGGCAGAGAAAAAGGGGTGTCAAAAAAAGGTGAATTTTCATGTTAATTCCTGTAGGACCTTTGAACACGACTACAGCCTAAACTGCTGGACGGAATGACACCAAATTTGGCAGAAAATTGCTTTTGGTCCACAGATTGTGCTTTTTGTTATTTGGTGTAAATCTGTTCAGTAGTTGTTGAGAAATTTAAGAGCATCCAGTTAGTGATATCTGTGACCATGGATGTATCGTGATTAATTACACAAAATGACAACCTCGTGCAGGGAAATGCAGAGTTCTGATTGGCTGCCAACACTTCAACCAGGAAGTGTTGGGAGCCATCTTGGGACTTGGCTTCAGCCGAGTCCAACCAAAATCTTTTTGGGAAAAATAAAAAGGGGCAGAGTAGGAATACCCTGACCCCATAAAGTTGGTTATGGGGTCCCAGACGGTCCCTGACAGGCCAAAAAAGCATTAAAAAGAAAAGGTACAGCAAAATCATAAAATGTGCAAATTCTCTGTAAAATAAAAAAGAAGCAGGGGCTCCTGTGCTTGTTTTTAATGAACTCCCGGTGGGCCAGGTCGGGGGCATGCCAGTGAAATAAGAGGGGGGCACATGGGGCCCCCCTCCTAGGGCTTATGAAAGCCCCGGGGACCACCACCTCCCTGGGGCATTGGTTTTTACGTAGTGGGGGGTACCCACACAGCACCCCCATGCCCCTAGGATCACTATCGCCCTGTGGCAAATGTTTATAAGCTAATGCAGGGGTGGGCCAGTACGACCCCCCGCAGCCTCCGGGACAGCCAGCTTCCTGGGGAAAAACATAAAATTAATGTGGGGCCTTAGACAGACCCCACGCAACCCCGGGGACTGCCACCTCCCCGGGCAATTTATTGAATTTAACAGGGTGGCTGTGCAGCTCCCCCACAGCCCCAGGGACCGCCATCTCCATGGGGCTGAATTAAGGTAATGTAGGAGATCTGTCATGGACCTCCGGGAAACATCCCCCCCGGGGCTTAAATAAACATTGGACGGGGCCTCATGGAGCCATTTATGGCCCTGGGGACCGCCACCCCCAGGCCGGCTCCTGCTCCCTCCAGAGGTGCCCACCTTCAGGCAGTAGCTATTTCTTTTTGCTTGGTAGGACCTTACAGCTTCCATCAAGCAAAAGTAAACACAACTCCGCTCCAGCTTGCAGAAAGCAGAGTTTTCATCTGTTTCCTTGCTCAGAAAATATGTGCGCAGGGAAACATTTTCTCTGACAAACAGAGCAATGCCAGCTCCCTCAGGAGGCGGGGAGCCAGCAAGTACCACGGGGGCCTTGAGGCTCCCCCTGCAGTCCCCAACAGAATTAGCTGGGTGCCGTGAGGCACTCAGAATAAAAAGTGCTCCCGGGGGATGGGGTCCTCTGGGCCGAAATTGGCCCGGGAAGAGGGTGCTGCGCAACCCCCCTCCCCATAGTGTAATGGCTGGGCCCCAGTGGATGGATCCCTGGGGCCAAAATCGGCCCAGGGAGGAGGGCTGTGTGGCCCCCGCCCCATAGTGTAATGCCTGGCCCCGGTGGATGGGTCCCCGAGATGAAATTCTCCCGGGGAGGGGATGTGCGGCTCCCCTCACCTATTAAAAAAATATATTTTTTAAAAGGCCGGGCCCCGGGGGATGGGGTCCCCAGGGCTGAAATCAGCCCAGGGAGGGGAGTGGCATGGTCCCCTCACCTAATAAAGTAAAATCGCAACAAGATGGTGGACCCTAGGGGATGGGGTCCCCGGGGCCAAAATCGGCCTGGTGAGGAAGGCCGCCTGGCCCCCCCTCCCCTAAGAAACACAAATAAAAGTCATTGGAGGCCCGATACCTTTCTCAACCACTCAGCAAAGGGGCCACCTGTCGCACAACTGGTTGGGGGATGAAGCCCCCTCGGCTGCTGAGGGTCCTTGGAGGCCCTCATCCCCCATTTGTTAACTTCTGTAAGTCCAACATAGCAGGATTGCTGAGAGCTTGTTGAAGGGCCCACCCCCTTTCTCCACTAGTTAGGAAATAGCATTTTAAAAACATAGAAATTCACTGGGAAAAAAAATGTTAAAGGGGCTTTATTTATTTATTTATTTTATTTATTTATAAAGTTTTAGATAGCGCGAACAAGATCCCGAGGGATATCAGAGCGCTTTACAATAGGATGGAAGGAAGGACATAAATACAATATCAACATCAGGTAAGACTAGGAAACAAAGGATGATCGCATAATTACAGGATAATTGAGTCAAGGAGAGTAGTACATAAACCAGGTATATAGCGGACTTCGAAGGGGGGCATGTGGTAGAGGAGAGCAGTATCAAATTATGGTACAACGGTTGTAGGATCAATGACTTCGAGCGGGTGAACCTAGTCCAGTTAAGGTAAGAATTTATTGATTAAGAATCTTTTGGCTTCCAGTTGGAAAGCAGTCATTGAGGAGATTCTGTGTACTTCCGGTGGAAGAGAGTTCCATATCTTTGGGGCAGCGCCAGAGAAGGCTCCGCGACAAGTTCTCTTTTTGCCCAGGATGAGGGTTTTCAAGAGGAAAGGGTTCGTGCTTCTTGAAACTCTACAACCGCAGGATAATTCAAGCTTTTGCGCTAGGTACCTGAGAGTTTTGAAATGAAGGGCTTTGTGCACTAGAACGACAATTTTTAACTGAATTCGATCTCCGTAGGGCAACCATTTAAGAGATTTTAGGACTGGGGATATGTGCTCATTTCGTTTGGTGCCTGTAACCAGTCTAGCCGCAGCGTTCAGTAATGCCCTTTGTGGAGCCAGGGTGTATTTGGGAAGGCCACAGAGCGTAGCGCTGCCATAGTCTAGCCTCGGCAAGACAAGCGCTTGGACCACCTGCTTAAAATCAAATTTTGGAAGGAATGGTTTGATGTTTCTAAGTGTCCTCATCAAGTGGTTAGCTCCCTTACACACATTGCTGATATGATTTTTCATATTCAGGTGCTTGTCCAGGGTAATTCCGAGAGATTTGGCTGAGTCTATGATGTGAGGGGTGAAGTTGAAAGCAGTGAGGTGATTCAGCCAAAGATCTAGCTTGGGGATGCGATTCGGAGGAGAGATGAGCAGGAATTCAGTTTTGGAGGTGTTGAGCATGAGATGGTTCTCAGTTAACCAATTTTGAGTAGACTTCAGGGTAGTGTTGAGTGCGGTGATGTTATCCGGGATCATGCATGATGTGGGAGATGATCGAGTTGTAGGAGTCGGTGAGTGACTGAACCTCAATCATGTCATCTTGGGAGGAGAGGGCAGATTTATAGCGGGCAGCTAGTTCATCTGAGATTATTGATATGAGGTCCCTTTTCTAGATCTTTGATTTTGGCAGTTGAACCTTCCTCATTGACACCTCCCTGTTAATATAAAAGAGGATGCAGTGGTGATCTGTCCAATTGCAAGGGATAATGGTATCCAATGTGATGGTCTGCCCTTTCGAGATAATGAGGTCTAGAGTTTCTCCTGTATTATGAGTTGGTTGGTCACAATGCTGAACCAATTCTTGATCATTTAAGAATGATTTAAGGCAAGATACCGCATGATTGTTGGGGTTAGACCAGTGAAAGTTGAAATCACCAAGGAAGATTTGGGACACGGCTGAGTCGACATTGCCAGACATGAATTCCATTAGTTGCTCGATGAAGGGGAGATTGTCTCCCGGGGTTGATAGAAAGTGTGAAGTGTGCAAATCGGCAGGTTATTACTAGAGATGCTGAGACAAAGATATTCACAGGAGGAAGGCGTAGAGGACTCCAAGTGAGAAATCGAGAGTGTGTTCCTATGAATACAGGCTAGGCCACCCCCCAGCTTCAGAGCTCTGTCTAGTCTACTAATGTCGTGAGTAGGAGGTACTAGGAGGTCTAAGATAGGAGTGGAGGCGGAATTTAGCCAAGTTTCTATGAGGATGATAAAGTCTAAATCATTGTGTTGGATAAGGTCGAAGATATTGGAGGCGTGTTTACTGGCTGACCTGCAATTGAGTAGTACACATTTAAATCGTAACAGATTAAGGGGGGAAGGAATCTGGATGATATTCACTCTAGTGAGGTTGTCTTTATTGATGATTCTAAGATTGCGAGGAGGGTCTCTGTTCGGGTTAGAATGGATGGTTTGTATTTGTCTCGGCGGGATCATGTTGGAGTTGGACATAGAAGAGTAAGAGTTTTGAAGGTCATTGAGATCATTGGATGCCAGGTAGGTCTCGAATCTTCTGGGGCGGGAGGGGGCGTTAGGTAGGGGTATGGTTTTCGAGACGGAGGAGGCTAAATGCTGGCCTGAGCAATCTATAACCCTATGGGAGGCTCTGGGCGAATTCACCGAGGTGAGGAAAGAGCTGATCACGGGGAGAAGATCATTTGAGAGGGCTTTCAGGTTATGTAGTTCAGTATTGAGAAGGTGCAACTAGAGAGATATGTCATCCAGGTGCGCAACCAAGTCTGAGAGAGGGGTGAAGGGGGTGTTGGGGAAACGAGCGGAGAAGGGGTGCTTCGGTGTAAGCCCGTGGGGTCCACGGTGATGGTGAGTAGTTCCTGGGGAGGGAGTTGATCATTTGGGACTAGCGGAGTTCCATGGCTTTTAGATATCGAAGTTTGCGCATTAGTGAGGGTGGTATGACCATTGAGCTGAGGGTTAGGTACGGTCAAAACCGGAATGAGTGGGTTTGACCGATCTTGGTTGGCGGAGGGCATGTGCCCAGACTCCAACATAGTATGAGCTGTGGGGAAAGAGATGAAGGGAGCAGGATCATTCGTTGAGGGCAATGCTGGTAGGTCACACAGTGATCTCTCCGGTCAAGGAATGGATATGATAGGATTGGCTAGCTCTGCACCGAGTGAACCCGAAAAGACTCTCACCTTCTGAGTCGGGGGTCTAGAGGGTTTGGGCACGTCGTCAGTGGAGGGCATTTGCCCGGCCTCAAGCATATTATGAGGCGTGGGGCGAGGGATGAGGGAAGAGGGATCATTTGTTAAAGGCAATGACAGTAGGTCACACGGGGATCTGTCCGATCTAGGAACGGATAGAATCGGACTAGCTAGCTGTGCACCGAGTGAATCCGAAATGTCTCTCACCTTCTGAATCGGGGGTCTAGAAAGTTGGGGCACATCAACAGGGGACAGAACCACTCTGGGCGAAGAGTAATTTAAATAGAGTGAGGGTCTCCCCGAAGTGGTGGGGGGAGGACTGGTAATGTCATGAGTGATGGTAGGGTGAGTGTAGGTGTCATTGGGTTTTGTCAAAACTGCGTTTTTGAGTAAAGGGAAGAAAGTGCTATCTTAACTAGATTGACATTGGAAGCTTGGATTAGGATGATACCATTGTTATAGAGGGTGATGGTTGCATTGGCTTTGAGCGTGGATGAGGGTGCTGTTGTTAGTTTGAGACCATGAGGTGTTTTCCTGGTACCAGATATTCGGATCATAGTGTAGAAGACTTTTTGCCAACAAGCTCTTTTCCTGGTGTAGAAAATAAGGTCATTAACTTTACTACCTTTGTTTGTACAAAAGTAGTCGTCAGAGATTAAAGTTTCGGGCCTAGACCTGAGTATGTGATGTTTGTGTTTCTTTGCGGCGTTTTTCGATATGTTGGGTGGGTAGTAGATAATGAATGCGTTGGACCCTGAAGGATCGGGACTTAACTCCATTTTGAGAGTGTGTCTATTGGCCAATGGTAATGACTTATCAGTGGAACATGGATGGTGTTAAAGGGAGAATTCCTGAACAAGGTGTGTGGAATAATGTCAACATGCCCATTCCAAGGTGGCCACCAAAAGCAGACGGCGGAACCATCCCTTTACTCTTTCGATGCCCAGCACAAGTGTGAGGGATAATGTCAACAAGCCCACTCCAAGATGACCACCAAATGCAGAGGGTGGAACCAGCCCATTTCTCTTTCTATGCCCAGCCGATCCTAGAGACTATTTATAACCAGCAGGTGGTGCTTGGTTCTTTCTTCTTGTTAGTGGTGTGTAGTAGTGCTGAGTCCTCTGTCTCTTTCCATGAGTCTGATTAGGGTGGGTAAGTCCTTTCTCTGTTTCCGATTGTTTGGGTTATGTTAGTGGTGTGTAGTAGTGCTGAGGCCTCTGTCTCTTTCTATGATTCTGCTTAGGGTGGGTAGGTCCTTTCTCTGTTTCCGTTTGTTTGGATTAGCCATCCATTTTGCGGAGGGAATAGGAAGAAGGACCCATGTGAAGTTTGAGATGGGGTTTCTGTAATGCCCATCACACAAGGTTAAATGTATAAAAGTTTATTGTCAGAGTGAAACTAAGAGAGTATCAAAAGTAGAAAACACTGACCATAATGTTGCTTGTAGGAAATCTGGTGTTCCCATTTGGTATATGCATGAAGCACCTGCCACCACATCTGCATATGTTTTCGCCAAAGTGTGTTCCCGAGGGGCTTAGGGCTGACTTTTTGTCGATGCAGCAGGACTGGGTTGACTCGATGCTGGACCTCTTCTCTCCCGTTTGTCGGAGTACGCTGAATATGTGGTAGCTGCCTTTGTCCAGCCATCCTGCCCTCTCCTGACTAGCGATCAGCTGCATGGAGACGTCTTGAGCTGTGCCTCGGCTCCCCTCTTCTCAGATTGACGTTGCGGCAGCGCTTTCAGGTTAATTCCCCTGGGGCCGGGATCAGAGCTGCGTATCTGCTCACCTTGTCATCGGCAGATCAATATTGCAGCTGTTTATTCCCCTGGGGCTGGGATTGGAGCTCAGTCTCTCTCACTGCGTCTCCAGCAGATCGGTACAGCAGCGCGCTCCCCAGCCTCTTGATCAGATTGCCTCCCACGAGGCCAGGGCAGAAGCAATGTCCGACCCCCACCATTACAAAGCGACACCCTCATGGTAGAAGATACAGCTGCCTGTGCTCAGTGATGTCCGGAGACGGTTTCAGTTTGGTAGCCTGGCAGCATCGTCCAAATCTCCCATCCCCCGACATAATCACCTCTAAAGAATGGGGACTCTGCTACCGTTGGTTGGTGATGATCGGCGCCGTGCCACAGTCCGGTGGCCTGTACCATGCTAATGGTGGTGAGTGATGCCTCCTTCTCCTTTATTAAGCTTCATCAATGTTTCCTAGATGTGCGCACGGGATAAGGCCGATTTCTTTGTGGGGTTGTGTGGAGAGAGGCACCCAGGGCTAAACAGGGATATTATTGTAATTGTGTTCCCTAGCCACCGGAGCTCCCTCTTCGAGGACCTCTTCAGTCCGCCATCTTATAGTCTGTTATAGTTAGGAATTAACATTAAAAAACGTTAAAAATTTACTGAAAATACCAAAGGTTCCAGTGATTTTATATTTAGGCTCACATTTCAGTCATACAAAACCAGAGAACTTCAACAGTTATAGTTACCTAAGCTAACTATAACTTACACCCACCACAATATTACATATTATATCACTCATTACATGGTCAGTGCCATCACTAATGACATCTCAAATGACATCACTGATTACATCACTGATGATATTCACAGAACCACTCACACACCCACTCACACCCCGTATAGTCTCTCATACACTCACCCACACATCCACAGAACCATTCACGTACCTGTTAACATATCCATACAACTTGTCACACACCCACTCTCTCATCCATGCAAACACTCACATACCCACTCACTCACCCTATACAGTCACCCACACAACCACTCAATTACTCATACAGCTAAATATACAACCACTTACTCACCCATACAGCAACTTATACAGCCATACAATCACCCATACAGCTACTCACACACCCACTTAATCAAATCATATAATCACTCAGACAGCCAGTTTCTTACCCATACAGAATCTCAACAGACCTATTAGCACACCCAAACAACTACTCAAATACCCACTCACCCTCTCACAACCACTTACATACCCACTCACTCATCCCTGCAAGCACTCAGCCAACCACTCACTCACCCATACAGTTACCCACAAAGACACTCACTCTCCAATACAGCCTTTCACACACCCACTAAGTTAACCAAACACCCACTCAAACAGCCACTCACCCATGCAGCCACTTACACATCCACTCACTCTCCAATACAGTCACTCACACAGCCACTCACTCACCGACAAAACACTTACAGTCACAGGATGATGTCTTTAGGGATGTCATTTGAGATGTTATCAGTGATGTCATGAGTGATGTCACTGACCATATCATGAGTAATGTAATATGTGAGGTCATAAGCTCAGGTAACTATACCTGCTGAATTTCTCTGGCTTTGTACGAGTGAAATGTGAGCTTAACTAAAACGATAACGTCCCTGTAACCTTTGGTTTTTACAGTGAATATATATATATATATATATATATATATATATATATATATACACACACTCACAAACACACACACACACTTATATATACTTACCTTACCTATAAATATTATCTGTAGTAAAGGCATAGTTGTAAAAGCTGTTTTCCTCTTTCCCTCTCAAGCTGATACAGGAATCAATATAGTATGGGCACCAAAGCACTGAAGACTACAATAAATGCTATTTATAAAGCAACCAAGAGACAGTGTTTCACCCCCTATAGCATTCCGCAGCAAACTCTGGGGGGTACTACAAGTCAGGTGGATTTAGGGGCAATATCCCCCATAACTGCCGAATTTAGTGAATATGGAGATATCTGTAACTCCGAAGGTGGAAGGGGGCTTATATATTCCCGTTACTGGGTGGAAGACCGTAGAGGAATCAATGTTTCTGTTGTGATTCCCACATGTTTTGACAGAGATTTAACCAGAGGTTTCAGCTGCTTTAGGCACTATTAGGATTACATGTATCACTCAGGAGTCCCCATGTCTCTTAGAGTCAGCTTTCACTTATCCAGTCATGTGAGCCTCCACCACCTTTAGTTAATTATGCTCTTGACCATCCCCTTCTGACAAAAATCAGTAAAATATTAAATTGATGGCCATGTACAGTGTTTCACAGCACCAAATAGCACTGGTCTCTATAATTCCCCAGTGAGTCCTAGTTGTCTATCTTTGTGCTTTAGTTCTATTTTGAAGTTATTTTTTATCTTGACAATTATTGTAACTTTACTTATATCCACTTCCAGTGATGCATTTCCTGTGATGTGATCAGGGCCAAAGATCATGTAATGTGACTTCCTGTGGTACAGTTCGAGTTGGTTGGATTTAAAGGGATTGGGAAGGTATGTCATCTACCAACTACGATTTTGGCGAAGTGACTTCACTGACAAAGGAGGTATAAGAGATTGCTCAATCGTTTTGATTTGGTTGCGTACTTTTTAGGGGGTTCCTTTTATTAAGGTCCCATTGGGTATACACATCTTGAAGAGGACACAACCGGAGAGTCAGTTCGAAAGATGGCTATGTCCTTTCTGAATAAGGAACTCAGTACAGTAAAGAGAAAATATTATTTTGTCTCTCAAGTTACAAAATATGCATTTCAAAAACATACATTCCAAATAGGTTTCCTTCCAATTGAGAGCTGTTTGCAGCCATGGTTACCTAGATTGGAACACAGGACACCGCAGCAGGGAGTAGACTCACAGCCCATTCTTCTAGTTCTCTTTTCTGACTCTTGCAAAAGATGGCCCACAGATAGAAACCTCGATGTCACAACAGTTCCTGTTCCATTTTCAAAAATTACTTTCTTCACACCGCAAACCTCTGTTGCTCCCTGTTCCCAGGATCAAGACCCAGTCTCTACATACGCACATATGGAAAATTCTCATTAATTTAACATCTTTCGCAGGGGTGTAGCTATCACTGGTGCAGCAGGTGCAGTGGCACTGGGACCCAGAGGGGCCCACTGAACCCTGAATATTGCTGTACATTACTACCCATGCAGCAGTCGGGGTCCTTTTCCTTGTTTTAAATACACAAAGGTTCAGGCGTCCTTGCTCTGCCCATGGTCTTTATGGTGAAATAAACAATTAAGAAACTATAACCATGCAAGACTGGGTGAAGTAAACTGAAGATTGTGACATCTTACCTCACACAAAACAACAGGTGCAAGTGGTCTTTCTAGGACTGGAAGATGGAGGTTTCCTTGCATTTTTTGAGGGCATTAAACCTTTTCTCTCTTAAGACTGTCACATTAATACAGAGGTAGCCCCTGATACAGACATAACCCTACATTCAGGAGGTGCCTTCTTACCTTTGGCCCACAACTGGCTGGCAGTAACAACATTATGTGCGAGCAGTTACCAAGATCTCTTTGCTGGTGATAACCTTCATATTTCTGTGTTGTAATAAGTTATTATTGTTATTTGGTACTCTGCTGCTGTATTACTGTAAATGAACAGATCAAGAAAAATGTGCTCTAATAGCCGATTCAGAAAATGATTCCTGTCAGTAATTGTTTCCTACTCCTGACTCTTCTGGAGTTAGATATTCATGGTCCTGGTTAAAAGCTTTGAGAATTAGACCCATTGTTGAAGGCCATACGCTCCTATCCACTGGGGTATGATACCAGATTATCATGGATAAAACATCAACTGATCACCCCATTGAAGTTGATAGTATAAAATCTAGACCCCCTTGGGTGATATTTATGTATACTATATTTAGTACAAAATGTTTAAGTCAGATCTTATTTTTGTCAATGATATTCTGAAGTACAATCCAACTGTTTGAGTTACAATTGTAAATCCCTTACAAGGTGTTTGGGCAGATCACCTGATTAGATTTTTCATATTGTAATTTAACAATGATATGTTTATTTAAAAACATGTTATGCCATACTTTCAGGATTTCACAATTTAGGCACTACAAAATATTGCTAAAAGGTTCTCACTTCTTACAAAGGTGCAGATGACATTCAAAGAATGCAACCCCAACTTTTATTGGCCCAGTGCAGACCACTGGGCTGAAGCAAAGGAGGGTTAGTAGGAAGGTGAGGTGTTTTTTTATTTACTACTCCCATGCCTGTTCTGTCACATCCTCTTGAAATGTCACCTTCCCTACTCCCGGACCAGTCCTCAACACCTTCCACATTGAACCAGCCCAGACCTGGAGGAGAGAGAAGGCCATTAGAATAGCAGGACACTCAGCCCATGATCAGGTAAGTTTTGTCTCAGCACTTTCTGTGCCTCCCCCACCCTAAGCACTACTGACTGTCACACAAGCCTACTGGTAATGGCAGGCCATGGGCACTTGCTTCTTCCGGTTACCAGTTACCAGACCCCCAAGCCCAGGTGCAAAAATGTTGTTAACTTTTTTGCTGCCCATGGGACATGCAGTGTGTTCTACAGCAAATGTGTTTTTTAAATCATGCTTGCCACCCATGGGGCTTGTGGCAGGCCACAGGCACTAAATGAAATTTAAAATCACACACCACCACTAGGGCATGCAGCAGGCTCCTGGACACCACAAAATAAAAAAGCAGACCCACGACCTATTGGACATGTTTCAGGTCCCAAGGCACCAATAAAATAAAAAATGAGCACCACTGCCATGGGTCTGCAGCACATGGGGCATGTGTTTGGCCCCTAAACATCCCTTAACCCCAATGTAGGAGCAAAGATTTAAAAACTCAAGCATCATAACCATGGGGCACGCAGCAGGTCCCCAGTCCAGTCAACTCCCCCATGCATAAAAGAAAAGAAAACTGTCATCCTTCCCCATACTGAGTAGCATTACTCCCACCATCCAAATGTAACTAGGGCCCGCCAACCATGGGGCATGCGGTGGGCCGCCAGTGACCTCTCCTCCACCAAAAGCACAACTGCTCCCTCTACCCCACTGCACAAAATTAGTTTTGGCCTGCCAGCCATGGTGCATGATTTATCCTCAGGCACCTCTATCTCACTCAGAGTACCACCGCTAATTGCTTAATTAGTAAAAATAAAAATAAAAGTGCCAAGGCCCCAGTCAAGAGGCCACTACAGCTTGCCCCACCCATTGCCCCTGCCAGCACCGCTAGTGACAGAACCAACCCAACTACTTACGATCACACCCTTATTTGTGACAATTCAGTCTATTCGAGGGCCCCCAAAGCTATAAGAATGGCTGTGGGGGCAGGTATTAGTAATTAATTATTTGTTGTTGTGTTCATCTCTAATTTGGACAAACAGTACTACAATGTGGCAGACTTTCATAAGTGTCAGTGTTGATAATTAAGTGCCAGTGCAGAAAACAGGTAACCACAGGCTCCAATTAAGCGCTGCCACTGCTCCTACACACACCACCATCCAAGTTGGGGTAGCAGTGGGCTCCCAATCACCACTAACCTCATCCCTCATGTTTTGGCGGTGGGGTGCCAAGTCAACCTGGTAGGGGCGAGTGCTTCTGGAGTAGAGTGGTTAGGTAGGGGGGAGTTATTTGGGGGAAGCAGAAATATTTGTGGTGTAAGGGGTAGTGTTTTGAGCTAAAGTGGCAGGGTAGAGAGGAGGGGTTTCAAGAAAGGGCAGTGTTTTGTGGCGGGGCAGTGTTTTTAGAGTAGGTTGGCAAGGTAGGGGGCAGTGTTTTTGGCATGCGGCAGGAAAAGTGGGCAGTGAATAAGGGATGGTGTAGTATTTTGTCAATAGGTGGTAATGTAGGGGGCAGTGTTTTTCAGTAAAGACAAAGGGTAGGGGCCGGTTTTGGTGCTTGGGTAGCAGTGTAGGGGTAGTGTTTTGGGAGAAGGGTATCGTGTTTTGGGGTGGGGCCGTGTTTTGGGGTAAGGGAATAGTTTTTGGGAATAGGTGGCAGAGTAGTGGGTAGGTGCTTTGTGAAAGGCAGCATTTTTATCTCGGGCAGTGTTTTGAGATAGGGGCAGGGTTTGAGGGTGGATGTAGTATTTTGGAAGTAGGGAGGCAGAGCAAGAGGGCAGTGGTCAGGGCTTTTAGAGTATGCTGAATTGTAAGGAAGGAGTGTTTTGGGATAGGGGAGTACTTTGGTGATAGGTGACTATGTAGGGTACAGTGACTGTTTTTCAACAAGGGGAAGAGATTTTGGGGGGATTAGAGGCAGTGTTTTGTAGGTGCCAGGTTATTGAGCAGTATTTTGGGGTACTGTAGAACGGCAAGAGGGAAATGTTTTGGTGTAGTGATGGTTTTTTGGGGATAGTTCTCATATAGAGCAGTGTTTTGGGATAAGGGCAATTTGATAGGGGTAGTGTTTTTTGGTAGGTTTGCGGGATAGATGGCAGTGGCAGTGTTGTGAGGGTAAGAACAGTATTTAGGGGATAGATGGTTGAGTAGGGGACAGTCTTTTGGAGAAGTGCGGTGTTTTAGGAGGGAGCAGTATTTACGGATAGGCCCATTGTTTTTAGGGAAGGGGAGAGTAGAGTGGCAGACCAAGGAGGCAGGGGGTAGTGTTTTTGGAATAGGGTAGTAAGGTGGTAGGGCAGGGGGTGAGGGCAGTATTGTGGTGGAGGGGCAGTGTCTTGGGGGATGGGACAGAGGTTTGTGAAGGGGGTAATGTTTTAGAAGTAGGGTGGCAGGTTTAGGGATTCAGGGCCAGTAATTTGGCAAGGGTGTCAGGCTAAGGTGCAGTTTTTGGGAGATGGGTAGGAGCATAGATGCTGTGGTTTGGTGGGAAGGGGCTGTATTTTGGGGAGCAGGAGGCAGTGCTTTTTATGGTAGATACCAATCAGTGCAGGGTGCAGTGTATTAGGGATACGTTTTTTGGGATTGCTGGAAGAGAAAGGGGTAGTTTGTTTTAACTTTGTTGTGTTCTTATGTAGTTTCCGAGGGAAGAATCAGCCGGTTCTGGAGCTGTAATGTACTGGTATCCACACAACGTGCTTGCAACTGGACTGACAACTATTGAGGTCAGCTTTGGCTTATGTACACTTCTGGTTAAATGATGTTTATGCACAGAACTTTAATATCTGGGTCCAGATTTTCGAAGTGGCACTGCTTCTTGGTGAGAGCAATCTGAGTGGTTTGTGGTTTTCCGTTGGAGGTCAATGTTTTTTTTGTGTTCCTGTTTTTTTTGCAAAGATGCTTATTTTTGGGAGCTTTTAGTTGAACCAAGGTCGAGTTTATTACATTTTGCAAAATGTATTTCAATTCCGTAATATAAGTTTTTTTTTGTCCAGTCCCGATATTGAGTCCATGCATTATTGTTTCATCTTCTTACTACTCAGTTCATTTGCATGAACAGCGTTCCTTTGTAAACTTAAATTCAAAAGGTTTTATGTATTTTTTTCTTGTTAGTGGACTGCTCTGTTTTTAACCTGTGTTCATTGATCTCTTCCAAATGATTTATTGGTTCCCATTCTCCTGTGGTATCAGTGTTCCACTTACATTTTGTTTCAGTGTTTTATTCTTTTTTGATGAGGATACTTCAAAGCAGCCTTTTGAGTATTTTACGCCAGATTTCCCTTACACACTTTTACTCTAACTTTTGTCCCAATTGTTTGGGGTAACTTTATAGTAGACTGCGTACCAAAATCACATTTCCTTAAACAATGTTGCTCAGCCTTATTTTTGCCCCAATTGTTCCCCCCGACCGTTCTGGGTACACGAAATAATATTTTGTATACTTAAGGACCAGTCATGCAACAGTGTACCAACCTCCCCAAGAGGACTCAGACTTTCCTAGATGGATCAGACAAGTGCACTGCCTGACTACAAAGGACTCTTGTATTTAATCTCTGCTTTTGCAACTTTGCTTCAAATGGCTTCAGGTTTCCCTTTATTTGATGTTGATTGTTCCTGTTTTCAAGCTATGTCTGTGCAACCCAGCAAGTAAAGATGTCATATTTTCCATTGCGATTTTGTTTTTATAACATTTCATTGTATTTTTATTTGAAGGTACTTCAGAGCAGACTAGAGTGCATATTGAAATCACATTTTCCTTAAATGTTAACTCTTTTTTTCCCGATGACATATTATTTTTCTCATTTGGAGCATGTGAGGTAACCATGATTCAATTTGCACACCAGTTCAGTGACAGTACACCATAACACCACAGGGGACTTAATATTGCTTGGAAGAATGCAACAAGTGCACCACCTGACTGCAAAGGGTTTCTGTCTCCCTATATTTAAACACTGCACATGTAATTTCGCTTCAAAATGTTTCTGGTTTTCCTTTCTTTGCAGCTGAATGTTCCTGTTTTTAAACAGCCGCTTGCCCAACTCAATTTGTAAAGGTTTCCTATTGTGCATTATTTTAACAGTTTTCCACTCCGATTTGGTTTCAGTTTAATTTTTTTTTAAATTGCATGAGCTTAAGAGCAGGCTTTAGTTTCATTTTGAAATTGTGTTTTTCTTGAAAGTTTGAACTCTGTTTTTTTCCTTGAATTACTTTGGCTTATATATTCAGAGCAGTGGAGTAATAGAGCACAGAGGGCTCAATCTTTCCTGTAGGAATCCAACAAGTGCACCACCTTACATTTTGAAGAAATTTAGGCTCCTTAGGGAGCAAGCAGCCACCATGCTGCAGACAAGATAGAAAGTTGAATGCACCCTATGAGGGCCATAAAGAATCGATCACATTTGACCACCCAATTAGCGGCGTGATGTATGATGACAGCAGAGTAATATTTTTCTCTTTTTGCAATGTGGCGGCAGACCATGTTCGAAAGCATACAGCGAATATGCATGTGCGATCCCAATATCTAGAGGTGGGCGAGCCAACAAATTAACAAGGGATGGACAAGCAAGGGGCTCTAAGAGCCTGAAAAGGAGTCCAAGCCCTAAAATAATTACTAAGTCATGCAACAATGATCCAGTGAAAACATGATAGTCTCTTTCAAATAATTTTTTTTATTTCTTTAATACACAGAAAATGTTTGCCCTAATACATCATCACATTAATTTCGTACAGCGCACACCCTGAACTAAAGTACTGGATGATACTCTCAAATAATGTAAGGAAGAAAAAGGAGGCTCTTGAAAACATAATTTTTCCTGAGGATCACACAATTTGGTGAAGAGAAGAAGCCGTGATTGGTCCCAGTTTTCTGGTCTCACATTATGTAATTCACCTATTTCATGGTTACTTCCTTCCCTCCTTTTAATACCAAAGGTTTATGCTTATTTTTAGTTGATGGTTCATGATGGTAGAGTGTGGGTGGCAGTCACAAGCCACATTAAAGCTCGGCTCATTTTGGGCTGGAGGACTAAGAAGACCTCAAGCTGAGTTAGAGCCAGGCCTCTGGCTTGAGCCTGCTTCGTGCTTCAAGTGGCTTACCATCCTTTACCAAAAACACAATATGCTGCAGGCACCAGCCATTCCGAGTCATTCCCTGACATGAACTCGTCACACCACCGTAGATTTGCTTTTCAGAAAGTGTACCCCACAGATTAGCTGTGGAGTTAACCTGGATTCAGCAAGAATAGAACGACATAAGAAATTAGGTTCAGTACATTTATTATAACAGATATCTTCCTATAGCAGGTTCACAGTCACTGCTTTTTCAAGTTCATAAGTATTTAAGACAATAATCTTATATAAAGTTTGTTCTCTTCTTTGTCAAGTACAGTCTGGGTCTTGGTCTTCTAATGTTTGTGACATTAATGTTTCATGACTTCTTGGCTCTCAGCATCTTTTCCCACCAGCTCGGGCCCTCAAGCGATAATCAGGAAAGTATTAAGGTTGAGCAAAAAAATGGAATGAACGTCTATCAAAGAAAAACATTCCTGCATATGTCTATTATTTGAGTATAGCGGCTTTCCTTTCTCCTTTTTGATTGTTGCTAATTTTCTCTGTTAACCTACTTCTGCCACTGCCTTGAACCTCTTTTCAGACTGTCTTTTCACCCCAAGCCAGTTGTTTCTTCTTCTTAGCCCCTTGCTTCTTCTCTTTCGATACTTGGATTTTATAATGAAGGTGGATTGACTAGTCTGGTCTTCCTTCTTTCATGCAGCCTGCCCTAGGAAATCAGGCCCGTAAGGGCTGTTTGCCCAAAGAGGATTACATCAAAGTATAAAACTGAGGAGAAAAAGTAAATAAAATAATGAAAAATAATAATATGAAAAAAAAGTAAAATACAATTTTCCTTCTCTTTTCTCCGCAAATAGAGGAGGGTTAGCCAGCAAAAAAAAAAGTTCAAGGCAATTCCACTCTGTCCCTCTCATAATTTCAGGGTCCATTCCCATTGTTTCCCATACGAGTCTCACACACTTAGGTTAGACATAGTCCTTTCTTGGACCATGGCTGGGGTATGTGCCTCACTGGTGGAAGCCTGAATGTCACCAATCTTCAAACCTTCAAACCACATATCACCTTCTTCCCCAGATGCAGATTCCATGATTCCAGGAATGTCTGCTGAGCATTCCAGAGGCATCTCCTCATCCTCATTGTGGTCTCAGCATTCCAGCCTCTGCTGACCACAACCCTTGCAGGCCTTTTTTCCATTGTTGTGTCTTTCTCCTTCTTGCCTTACAAAACCGTGTCTTCCTCGGTCTCCACGTCAGACTCTGCTGTCATTGCCTACTGAGAAATAATGCTCAGTCTTTCTTCCTTATTTATAAATTCTCCACCTCTTCCCTTCCTCAATCTTAGTCTTTGCTTTGTTTCCATGGCTATTTCATCTAGTGTGTTTTCTTTTGTTTTAATATCTTTTGTTCTATTTATAGGAGATTCCAAGCACTGATGAGTTTATACTGGTGGCACTTGATAGCAACATTGCAATTTGAATAAACTACATTGGGTAAGACCAATAGATAGATGTTTATATTTTGTCATATACATTGGCCCTTGGACCTAAGACTTGCGGGTGATTTCTATTGTTGGTTACATAATTGGGGAGCGTGCAGGTAAAAATGTGAAAATTGTCAAAACAGCTGCCAACTTATGCTATTGTCAGGGTTAGAAACATGGAAAGAAATGAAAGATCTACAAAATGAAGCAGAAACAAAAGAGAAAGGGAGTGGGTAAAAATTGGTTGTACACAAAGGACTGAAGATGGTGTGTGGATTTACTTAGACGATAGACCTGTGTTGCCAGACAGCATGCTTGCACCTATGGCTAGACTGTATCACGGAGACACTCACATAGGCCGAGATGCAATGATTAGACTTTTCAGGCAGGATTGGTTTAACCCAAGGTTTAGAAATGTAGCTGAACGGCTTTGCCAAAGGTGTTTGACATGCCAGCAAATGAATCCAGGCAAAAGAACAGTAGTCTATATGGGAAAAATTGGAAAGGCTGAAGGACCATTCATAAGACTTCAAATTGACTTAATTCAGTTACCTGCGTGTCGAGGATTAAAATATGTACTTGTCATCGTTTGTTTATTTTCAAAATGGGTGGAGGCATACCCCACCAAGAGAAATGACAGTTTAACAGTAGCCAGACTCCTATTGAGAGAACGGTTCGGTTTTCCAGTAACTATTGAATCAGACAGAGGGTCTCATTTTAATCATGAAATCATTCGATTAATTTGTGAAGCATTTAAAATTGAACAAAAGTTGCACTGCGCATACCGCCCAGAGGCATCTGGAGTGGCAGAACAATTGAATGGCACAATTAAGTCAAGGTTGGGGAAAGTGTGTGCATCGACTCCACTAGACTGGCCTGATGCCTTACCTCTTGTTCTGATGGGACTCTGAAGTATTCCAGACAAAAATACTGGATTGAGTCCCCATGAAATCATCATGGGAAGAGCAATGCGGCAGGCATGCGTACCAGGACACAAGTTGTTGAATATAACTGATGATTTGGTACTGGAGTATTGCAAAGAATTGGCTGACCAAGTGCGTTCTATCTCTCACCAGGTTGGAGAGGACGCAGACGTCAGGCAGCCGATTCAAGCGCATGATCTGAATCCTGGTGACTAGGTTGTAGTGAAGAATCACACTCAAGAGACTTGCCTAGCACCAAGGTGGGAGAAACCACATCAGGTTATATTAGTCACAACAACAGCTGCAAAATGTGCAGGATTGCCTAATTGGATTCATGCAAGCCACACTAAAATAGTATCAGCGCCTGACGAGGAGGAACCTCAACTTACTCAGGCTGTTGAGGGGGCTGAAGGTTGCACAGCTGAAGGATCTCAAGTAATAGGTCCTGAAGTAGCTGACGAACAACCGAGCACCAGTCAGGATGATTGGATACCTGTAGTAGACATACCAGAGATAATTGTAAGAACCAGGAGCCAAACTAGAAAAAGTAGTCAGGAAAAGAGTGAGGACTAGATAAACAGAAAGGAAAGTGCTAAAGAAACAGAAAATAAATTAGATTATAAACCTGAGCAGGACCAGGTAGGGAAGGTACCAATTACCCAAACAGAAGAAACCAAATTTATAGAACTTGAGACTAGGGAAGAACAAAGAGAATCTAAAGCAAGTGAACAAATAAATGACGACAAAGATTTAAGGGAAAATGAACAAGAGCCAATAAGGGAAGTTACAGAAATTCAGGCAGATACAGAAAAAGCAATTTTAAAAATTTAACCTGAACTAGGTCAGACTAATAAAAGAGAACACAATCAGGAAGGAAGTAGTGAATCAGTAAGCCCTATACAAGATCTGACAGAGAAAGAATCTGAGGACAGAAATAATCACATTGTGCCACAAATCAACAAAAACAAAAGAACATCTGAAGAAAGTACAAGTGCAGTGCAAGCTAAACGAATCAGAAAGGGTGACAACAGGCCAGGTGTTATCAAAAGATTGAAATATCACCTCAAGACAGTACCCGAAGAACCAGAGCAGGTAGACGAAGTATCCAGTTCGTCTGGGCAAGCAGTTGTAGGTTCAAAACGGAGAAGCCCCAGAGTGAAATTTGTAAATAACAAATTCAAAGGTCCTGAGTGGACATATGTAATTCTTGAAGATTTTGAGAATCTAGAAATAATTGAAGAGGAAATTGAAAATTTTGATGCAGAGCAAATTGACGAAGAAGTGAGACCACCTTGAACGAAGTTCCCCCTTTGTAACTCTGTTCCAAAGAAGAATCACTCAAATAAAGGAAATCTTCTATCCCCTTAGAAAATGGCTGACAATAAAGCTGCTGGAAAACCGAATTGTTTTAAGAATTGTTGCAGAATGTGTATATGTAGTATATTTCTAATACTCATAATATGGGTGATATTAGCCATGGCCATACCTTATTTAATGGTCAAAAGTGTACAGAATAACACTAACACACATGAAAAGGTAGCTACTATCAAAGGAGATAGAGTAGAATTAGAAGCACCAGATGAGTCAGATTTACATCACACTGTGAATAAAAATGGCACTGATGTAAATGTTTTCACAAACCTATTAGTACAATATGTAGAAACTATGGACGTTAGTGATTGTTATGTATGCAAGAAACTACCTGGACTGTAGCAGAGGGAGTGACTTATAATCATTTACCCTTAACCTATGGTATATCCTGTAGTGTTTTAGCAAGTTTATTTTATAAAACTGGGAAATTGCAATATTATTATTCTAACAGAGATGTGATTTTTTCTGAGGTTCCTATGCGAAAAAGCATGAACCCTGTTCTTAGTACAAAAAACTCAGAATTTATGGGTGAATATTTCTTAACCATGAAAGCAATAGATCTAGCTGAAGCACATAATAACAATTTAACCTGTAGATTTAACCTGTAGATTGCATGAAGAAGAGAAAATATTTTTGAATTTAGTAGAACAGAGAAGACAGGATTTCCAACGAAGAGCCTCTGAACCTAAACCTCAGATACTGAAATGAGGAAGAAGAGCATTTTGCAAGTAGCAAAACACATGCTGCCATGTCTTTAGATTTAGAAAAGAAAGGGAAAATCTGTCTCCATCGGTTAAAAACAGAATATAACCATGTGTTTATTGGTTCCAGTGAATGTGAACACAATTTCTTAATAATTGGGGCATGGGGACTAAAGGGAGGAACTGATCCAGTATTTCCTGGAATGTATTATGTGTGTGGCAATAAAGGCTACTTAAGGCTGCCATACCATTAGTATGGCAGTTGCTATTTCGGAATAGTATTCCCTAAGGTTTATCATGTAAAAAAACTCACAAGAAACAATGAAGATGCAAATGGACTAACATGTATAAAAAGAGCTTGTTTTTCAGAAATCGTAGGTGACATTTTTGGTGCATTGATACCTTCAGTGGGAGTTCTTCTGAATACACGAAAAATGTGTCAGTTGTCTACAGTAGTTGATCGGTTATCTACTGACACGGCTGGAGGATTTCTGCTCATCAACACGGAATTAGTTGTGGTTAGATCTATGGTAATGCAAAATCGACTTGCCCTTGACATATTATTGGCAAAAGAGGGTGGAGTCTGTAAATTATTGAAAACGCAACATTGTTGCACGTATATTCCAGATGAAAGTGTTGAAATTGGAAAATATATTAAGAATATTACGAAATTGGAGGAAGAGTTGAAACCAATGGAAGATGAAAGTGTATGGAGTAAACTTGCAAATAGCTTTACAAACATAGGCAGTTAGTTTTCTAATTTAGGAATAGGTATTCTAGGTTATATAATACTACCCATAGTGGGAATAACTCTATTAGTCTTAGCAATAATGTGTTGGCACAAGTGTTGTAAAGGAAGATAGAAATATGAAGTGAATGAAAGGGGCAAGAAAAGAAAACTTGAAGAAATACAGCTAGAAGAATTAAAAGGAGACTTTTATAAAAGAATGAGAGGGTTACACTGCAAGAAGGAAAATAAAGCAAATGAAAGGGTTGAAGAAGAAATTGAGATGTGCTAAAGTTGGCATCTGTTTTAATAAAACATTTTTGATGGCAATAAATGCCATCAGAGAGGGGATTGATGGAGCAAGGAGTACTAAAAGAAACTTACTTGGATCCAATCCTCTCAAATAACATGTAACAATGTAATCAATCTGTTTTGTGAATGCTAAAACTGCAAAATATCACGAACACTTTTATCCAGGGGAAGCTTTTCTATGTGCTTTACTAACCCGTAACTTGAATGTCCTACAATGGCCGACAAAACGCGGGAATTCTATTGCGCATGCGTCTACTGCATCTTCGTAGTATGACTCTGTCGCTTTTGGTGGGAATCTTTTGCAGCTGCGCAATGGCACTAAAAATGGCCGCTTTGAACTCACATGCTAATGCACCTGCTGCTGATAAACTAAAGCTCGTAAGCGGTATTAAACACTAATGCAAAAGATTTAAAATAAGTAAATGGGGATAGAGTAGAGATAAGTGGTATACAGTGAAATCATTTGTTTCTGTGTTCTAACGTGTCTTTTTCTGACTTTGTTATTAGTTCTTATTTGGGCCTCGGAGGGCGACTGGAACCCCTAATACGCGCATGCTCATACAGGTTGGCCGAAAACAATGACGGCACCCGTGTCACTCAGCCAAGGCCACCTTGAATGAAGAAGCATGGGAAACTCAACTGATGACCCCAGCAAAAGCAACAATGTTGAATAAAATATTGAATTTACTGAATATTGTGAAATGCGTGTGGGAATAAAGCTATGGGAAAAGACAATTAAGGGGTGGGCACATAGACAATGGTCCATGGAGAAAATGTTAAATTCTAAGTGGTGTGAAGAACTCACCTCCTCATCCCAACCAATCAGAATAAGGGAAAACATAAGAATTGATACTTGCGGGGGTGGTACACAAATCAAGAACAGTATAATTGAGGTAAGATAGCTAGAGACCTCGTCCGTCTTGTCAGATCTGTCATTCCGACTCGTCACTGACCCAACGCGTTTGCTGCTCCAGTTATTGTCCGAGACACTGTCTCAGACCCTGCTGCTGCCAGAAACTCTGTCCGAGAGTTTGAGATACTGATCGATAAATCTATTCATTTAGATGGGTTGCCGAAAAGGGACACTCGAGGAGAGTAGTGCCAGAGAGGGGTGCACGCTAGCGTTGTACTTTAGAAGAAGATATCCTTCCAGATCCGAATCTGCCTGTTCATCTACCTGTGACCTGTTTTGGAGATTCTATTCTGGCCCCCATTACGGAGTTGGGTTCATCTTGACCAACAGGTAAATATAATTAGAAAATCTGTCCTTTATGCCTATTCTCTCCTCTTTCCCCCCCTTCTTCCCTTTCAGGTACCGTCATCATTGATCATTTAGTCTTGCTATAAAATTATTTAGTGTATTAATGCCTCTTGAAATGAAGGTGGTTACTGTAATTGAATTTTGACTCACAAATTAATTTTAGATAAAGGTTTTGAAAACTTCTTGAGTCTGTGGTTATTCAGAGTAAAGAGGTAAATGTCATTCTACCTTAAACTAACTCAGCAACCTGATTCATTGTGGAAGGAAACTATATTATCAGATTGGGAAAACTTGGTAAAGGTGAATAACAAAGTTACAGGTATTTTACACAAAATTGATGCCAGCGGAGTTTACTAGCTTACTGTATGAATGTGGTTTGGGCCCACGTCAGTAATAGGTGAATATGTGACCAGAGCTGGTGACCCGTGCTCCATCACTGGGGTCCAGGAGGAGATGGTAGGCTGGTTGGTGTTACTGGAGAGGAAGGTGGTTTCGGAGTTGGGTGTTTGGTCGTTGAAGTGGTCGTAGAGGTCCTTAATTTTCAGATGGAAGTAGGAACCAAGCTTGTTGCAGAGTTCCAGGGAGGGGGTGATATCTGAGGTTTCGCTGGGGGGGGGGTTGGTGAATTCCTGGATGACGCTGAAGAGTTCCTTGGAGTTGCTGGTGTTGGCGAGGATCTTGTTTTTGATGAAGGTCCTTTTGGTGGCTCTGATGCGTTGTTGGTGTTCTGTCATGGCGTTCTTGTACGTGGTGCAATCTTCTGGCGTTTTTTCTGTTTCTCCAGTTCTTTTTGAGACGTCTGCAGGTGCATCTGGATTCTTGGAGGTCAGTGGTGAACCAGGTGGTCTTCCTGGGACTGTCTGTGGGAGTTGTGTAGGGGTGCAAGCTCGTCTGCACAGTTGGAAATCCATCTGTGGAGTTCCTCAGCCGTGAGGTTGGCATCGGTCAAGGTGGAAGGGGTGTGGCGGTTGAGGGCAGAGTTGAGCTGCTCCTCTGTGATTTTGCCCCAGTTCCTTCTTGGAGGGCACGGTGCAGGTTTGGGGGCGGTTGGTTTGTTGACGTTTAAGTGTACGCAGTAGTTGTCAGTCCAGGGGGGTTGCGTGGTGCGGCTGAAGTGGATGCTGCAAAGATGGGATCTAGGGTGTGTCCTGCATTGTGGGTGGGCATGGTGATGAGCTGTTTCAGGCCAATGTTGGCGAGATTGTCCAGGAGGGTGGTGGAGTTGGGGTCGCTGGGGTTGTCGAGGTGGATGTTCAGGTTTCCGATGAGTATGTAGTCCATAGGGGCGATGGCATGGGGTGCGGTGAGGTCATGCTATAAGCATCCTCCGAGGCCAAGCGTTTTTGAATGGGAAGGGGGGGCCAAGCTACATCTCTCCTGGGCTGCTTTTGGCCCCAATGACCCCATTCCTCGGGGTCAGCCCCCTTTTTTTCTTTATCAATCAAACAGGGTTGGTAGAGCGTAACTACTCACCTGTGAGGGTCTCAAGGCTCAAGGGTTGGAGGGGCCGGCTCGGTTGAGTGCTAGTGTCACCCAAAAATTCTGGACTTTAGGTCCTTCCTGAACTAGGGCAATGTGAGAGATTGCTGGAGGTGGAGGGTGTTCCAGGCTTTGGCTGCGAGGTAGAAGAAGGACTTTCCTCCCGTTCTAGTCTTGCTGATACATGTGACTGTGGCCAGTGAGAGCTGGGCTGATCAGAGGTGTCTTTTGGGTGCGTGGAAGGAGAGGTGGCTGTTCATGTATGTGGGTCCAGTGTTATGAAGAGACTTGTATACGTGGGTGAGGAATTTGAAGGTTATTCTTCTTTCAACTGGAAGCCAGTTGAGATCGCGGAGGTGTTGGGTGATGAGACTGCAATGGGGAATGTGGAGGATCAGTCTGGCTGCGGCATTCTGGACAGTCTGGAGTTTGTTCTGTTTTTTTTTAAACAGAGGGGGGCTTCACGGCCCCTCTCCCGGACTGATTAAAGCCTCGTGGACTGCATCTCTTAGGGCCTGACCTCTCATCTGGATGCCCTGGTCCCACCCAGGCCACCCAGACACTTTGTTGGGGACAGCGGGGGGAGCCTGAAGGCCCCAGCGATCCCTTCCAGCTCCCTACGTCCTGCGGGTGCTGGCATTGATTTTGGACAGAGGGAGCTGCTGAAAACGTAGCTCCCACTGCCCAAAAACAATTCGGCTCCGCTTTCAGCAAGCAAGAACATTTTTAATGCTCTCGCTCGCTGAAAGCGGAGCAGCGTTTGCTGTGGCTTGGCGGGAGTGTTAATGCTCCTGTAAAGCCATAGCAAACTGCAATATCCTGGGGGTGGGCACTCAGGACATTGCAGGAGCAGGCCTTGAGGGATGGCAGTCCCCACGGCCATGAATGGCTCTGGGAGAGCGGGGCTGCACAGCCCCACTCCTTCCTTGATTAAGGGCCTGCCCTGGGGAGGTGGCAGTCCACAGGGCTGAGAATGGCTCAGGAGAGGGGCCACACAGCCCCACACCCATTTCTTAAAAAACACTCTGGCCCCCAGGGAGGTCGTGGTCCCCGGGGAAGTCCGTAAGGCCCACATATCAAAAATTAAAAGCCCCGGGAAGGTGGTGATCCAAGTAAAGCGAAAGCAAACTGCTATCTCCCAAGGTTGTGCACCTTGGGAGATAGCAGGAGCCTGCCCTGGTGGTTGGTGGTGCCCAGGGCCATAATTGGCTCCAGAAGGGGGGCCCCCTACCTTTACCTTGCACGAGCCAGCCAGAGGGGAGGTGGTGGTAATGCAGCGTGGAATTTCAAATCCTCCCTTCGTCACAGACCAAATATCACACTAGCACATTCACTCAATACATTCATTGGTGGGGCCCATAACACCAATCACTCACACAATTCTGGTCTGTTGTTACGGGAGAGATGAGTGTTCCAAACGCTGACATGAAAGGAATACCTTTTGACCGAAAAGAACATATTTACATATACATACATTGAATACCTTTGTTAAACTCTGAACCTCGAGATAGTCCCTCCATTTAGTCAATGGATCAAATTAGTTGTTTTTGGGTAATTGGCAACTCAATTCTTCTATTTTATATTCAATCTAAATCTAATCTCTTCAATAAACAGCCCAACACATTTGTTTGTTAATCAATACTTTGTTTATCTAATTAATTGCAAAATTTAATAAATCATTAATCAAACCACGGAACATCATATTGACATAATCTGGCTATTAGTCGTCCTCTAAGTCAATCAAGTCATAAAAGTCTTTAAGTCATCAAAATTCAGGCAGCAATTCAGTCTGTCAAAGATTCAGGAAAACAGCTGTCCAGCAGTGTCACCGTCCTCTCCGTCAGCATAACGTCAGGAAAATAACCATCAGTTCGCAGGTCAGTCTGTGTGTCACTATTCTACCATCTTTTATAATGATTTTAATGTCAAAATGTGACAAAAATCAGTTTTAGGCAGTCCTGATTGGTGGGTTTGGGGTCGTTCGGTGAAGTTCTCACATAGTCTATTTGGTTAGGTCATCACACTTGCTGGTTCCGGTTTAAGAGACAGTCCTTTGTTTAAAGTTCTGGCAATTCTCCCATTGTGACCTTGATGGGTACATCTTGCATGGGGTCAGGACGAGGCCACTGTTGCTCGCGGTGGCGCAGGCGCACTTCACCTGAAACCTCGTGGAATGGTGACTAGTTCCGTCAAGTCAAAAGTCGGCCATCTTGACGTAGGCCCAATTGGTCAACTTAAGCAAAACAAACACAAAACTTAATTTAAACATGGAAATAACGATAAAAATGTTTAACCCTCACTAATTCCCCTATGTGTATGTAATTATCTAGCATAATAGCAACAATTAAAGCGTTTATATTCACCCAACGATGTCATCTGCTGCGACTTACAATTACGTCACAAAAGCAACATTTATCATGCAATATTCTAATTTTCTAACATTAGTATGCGTACGTATATTAGTTTACAAATTATTTTAGTCATGCAAATGCAAATCCCATGTGTAATTCTTTCATTAATACGAGTGATTAGATATCACTTCAAACAGATGAATAATATTACAATTAATAGATTATTCGGATTAATATGAACATGCAGAAATCGGGGGGGTATACAAAATGTTGTACTACCCGCTCCATCAATCCCCACTTTGGTGATTATATCACCACACCATCAACATTTTGTATCTCTTTTATGGAATTTCAAAGTGATTTCTTGCTTTCATTCATAATTCAGTTTCCCCTGTCTCTTCTCTTTTTGCTGACTTATACATACTCTCCTTAACTTCCTCTAATTCTATCTCTTTGAATTCTCTCTCTTGTTTCTTATCTTTTCTTCTTAAATTTTCTCTTTTTAACTTTTTCTGATTTTTATTCTTTTTACGACAGATACATCCTAATCTTATTATTAATACTATGAAAATCACACATGTTAATGGAAATAATATTTTACCTAAAAAAGTACTACCTAAGTTTACTAAGAAATCTTTAATAGCTGATATTTTCTTTCCAATCTTTTCCCAAACAACTTCAACCTCCAGTGGTGCAATTTCGTCATGCAGTTCTGTAATATTTTTAATATAAATTTTCAAATCTTTAATTTCGTCAGGAATGTAAGTACAACAATGTTGAACTTTCAGCATTCCACAGACTCCACCCTCTTTTGCCAATAATATATCAAGGGCAAGTCGATTTTGCATTACCATGGCACGCATGGCAACCATTTCAGTGTTTACCAATAAAAATCCTCCGGCGGTGCTTGTTGACAAGCGATCCACTACTGTTGAAAGCCTTCTAATTTTGTTTGCATTCAGAGATTTTCCCACTGCTGGTATCAATGCTCCAAAAATGTCGCCCACAATTTCTGACCAAGATTCTCTCTTACTACGTGCCAAATAACTACGTAAACTATGTACACCATCTTTTTCTCTATCCATATGAAAAATCTTTGGGAAAACCAGGCCTACATAACATGTGCCATACCAATGGTCTGGCAAACGATAATATGCCCTGTTCCCACAAATGAAATATAACCCAGGAAAAACTGGATCTTTTCCACCTTTAAATCTCCATCCACCCATGATTCGGTATGTATCATGGCACTCACTATTACCTACAAAATAATTATCACATGCAGTTTGATTCCTTCTAATACACAATTTCCCTTCCTGAGGCCAATCTAAAGCCATAGTTGGACTAGCTTCTCCTTTCAAGTGTTTTTCCATTTCTAAATCCCAGACTGTCTTCTCCACCTTTCCTTCAGATGCCTTTCTTTGCATTTTCAGTCTCCTTTCTTCAACCATATCTAGAAATGTATTTTCCTCTTTCTTTAAACTGCAAGTCAAATTGTTTTTAAATATATACTCTAATGTTAGTTCTTTAGTCTCTAAGAAAAATTCACCTAATACCTTTGCAGGTTTTACCTTGTTTAGCTCGTTAATTGATGGTACTTGTGAAAATATTCTATCTACATCTGAAAAATAATACTCTAATTTCCCTGTTTGGTAAAATAAACTAGCTATTACACCACAATTTATTCCATAAGTTACTGGAAGGTGATGATAAGTCACTCCCTCTGATACAGAGGCAGGTAACTGCATACAAACGTAGCAGTCCCTTACGTCCATTGTCTTTACATATTCATACAACAATTTTGAAAACACATTATTAGTAAAATCGGTTATAGACCTATCTTTGTGTAAATAGTTTTTATCTATTCTAGTTGGAACTACCTTTTGAATCTTTTCTATATTAGTTTTGTTTTCGCTATGTCCTTCTATTGTATCATAGTAACCTTAAATGAGATCAGAAGAGCAAGTACGCTCCATAAAAGCATTAATAATCCTGTACAACAACAACACATTTTACACCATCTTCTCAAGAATGTACATCTACCTTTTCTACTATCTGTGTTTGCCATGTTTGCTAAAATGGACAGTGTCTTTTGACTCAGCCTCTTCTACTTCACAACTAGTTTTTGAACCCAAGGCTCTAAGCACCTACTTGGTTCTAACAGTTTTTGTCTTTTTCCGTATGTTATTATCTTTCCATCAGTAGTTTTCTTATCTCATTCAGTTTGGCATTTCATCATTTTTCACCTTTCCTTCGAGATCTGAGTACAGAATGTCCTGAACATCCGCTTCTTCTCCAATATCGGACAAGATAACTCTCACGATTTCCGATTCTTCGTCCTCCTCAACCACAACCACCTCTGGATTTCCTTGGCTATCCGCCTCTTCTTTTACTTCAGGCAGGGCCACATACGTCCATTCTGGTGATTTATACTTCTGGTTAGATTTTCTTGTTCTTTTGCTTTCTTTGATTACAATGGTTTCTTCGTCTTTTGATTTCTCCTGACTCGTCACTTCATTCACCTGTTCAGCCCTTGGTGAATTTACTCGTGTCAGTCGATATCTTAATTTCTTTATTTTATTCGGCAAAACGTCGTCCTTTGCAGCTCTTTTCAATTTACTTCCTTTATTGTTCTTTTCAGTTCTCCAAGCTCTCTTTCTTAGAACTCGACCTGCAGGTATTTCATCTTCGCTTTCCTCTGACTCTGTTTCAACCTGTTTTTTACTCGCAACAGTTTCTTTTTCCACCACTTCTTTTGATATCCCTACTTCTGTCCCTCCTCGAATCTCCGACACGCAATCTTCCTGCTGACTACTTGTCCCTGCTTCTAACTGGATGTTGGAATTCCCTACACCTCCTCGGGGGTCTTCCGCAGTAATCTTTCCCTCTCTCTCTGTATCTGGCACCTGTCCATCTAAATGTGTTGTTTCAGGTGGAATTTCTCTCAATCTTTTGTCTGGAACTTCTCTTTCATTAATTTCTTTTATTGTCTCTTCACTGTCTTTTTCTTTGTTCTTTCCTTGTTTTTTCCTAGAACATTGCGCTCCTTGTTCAGTCTCTGATTCTGAGCTGGTATCAGAAATCTGTAATCTTCTTCTCAGGGAAATACTTCTGGGGACAAATGTTAGACTTTGTTCTGTTTCCCCCCTTTCAGGGTTTTCTTCTATTTTTGGCTCTCCATCATCCGACTCAGTACTGGATTCTGATTCAATTGATCAAAATACTCTTTTTCTGTGCTGTCCACTGGATTTGGAATTCTCAATGTATGGCTTGCATGGATCCAGTTTTTCAGTCCAGCACACTTTACAGCTGTTGTGGTTGTCAAAATGACTTGTCTCGGTTTTCCCCACCTTGGAACCAAACAGTTTCTTCTTCTGTGTACTTTTATCCTCACTCAGTCCCCTGGGCTCAGATCATGGGTTGGCTTCTTTTCAAGGGAGGTGGCATCCGCTCCAACCTGATGAAACACAGAATGAACTGCGTCAGACAGGCTTTTACAGTATTCCAACACCATGTCATCAGTTATAGTCATCAGCTTGTTGACTGGTATAAACACGTGTCGCATGGCTCGTCCCATGATGATTTCATGGGGGCTTAACCCTGTAGTTCTGTCTGGAATTGATCTAATAGTCATGAGTACCAGAGGCAAGACATCAGGCCATTTCATACCTGTGGCTAAACACATTTTCCCTATCCTGTTTTTGATAGTACCAGAAGCTTCTGGTCGGTAAGCACAATGTAGTTTTTGTTGTACATTCAATGCTTCACAAATCAATTTTATGATTTCATTATGGAAATGTGCTCCTCGTCAGATTCAATAGTCACTGGGAACCCAAATCTAGGGATAAATTCCCTCAAAAGTAATTTTGCCACTGTCATCCCATAATTTCTTCTTGTTGGAAATGCCTCTACCCATCTAGAAAACAGACAGACCATAACCAAAACATACCTCAACCTGTTACAGGGAGGCATCTCGATTAAATCCACTTGCATTCTGGTAAAAGGCCCTCCTTCTCGTCCTATTGTTCCTAGACTTACTACTGTCTTTCTTCCCGGATTGTATTGCTGATATATTAGGCATCTTTGAGAAAGACTTTCTGCTACAAGTCTGAATTTAGCATTGTACCAGGTTTGTTTAAAAGACCTGATCATGGCATCTCTCCCTATGTGTCCCTGACCATGATACACCCGTGCCATGGCAGACATCATGCTATCAGGCATAACTGGTCTTCCATCCCGATAAACCCACACATGATCCTTCTCTCTGGGTGCACATCCTGATTTTACCCACTGCTTCATTTCCTCTTCTCCTGCCTCTTCCTGCAATTGTCTTACTTCTTCCCATGTTCCCACAGTGTTAGTAAACATCAAAGAGCAAGAAATCACCTCTCTTTCCTTGGCCCGATTGATGGAATTCTGATTACGTGCACAGTATTGTGCCATGTCATTTGTGTATTTCTTGCCAGTGGCGATGTAATCACGACTTTGACTATGGGCCGCACTCTTCACAACAGCCAATTGTCTAGGTAGCTGTATCGCCTCAAGCAATTTTCCAACCACTTCAGCATTCTTAGTGGGAGTTCCACTTGATGTCAAAAATCCTCTCTGCAGCCATATCTGACCGAAGTTGTGTACGACTCCGAAGCCATACTGGCTGTCAGTTCTCACAGTCACTCTCACACTTTTCCCAATCTTGCATGCTCTAGTCAGAGCAACAAGTTCTGCTACTAGGGCCGATTTTACTCCTTTCAGATAGGATGCTTCCATCACTGCTGCAACCGTGCATTCCGCATATGGTGCACTTAACATTCCATCATCTGTTCTCAAACAAGACCCATCTACGAACATGACGAAATCACCTTCTGGTAAAGGTACATCTTTTATGTCAGGTCGTGGTTTTGTACAGAAATCAAGTACATCCAGGCAGTCATGATCTGCTTCATCTCCGACTTCCACACTCTCAGAATCCGGCAGCAATGTTGAAGGATTCACATTCAAACATCTCACAAGACTTACATTTGTTGCATCTAGTATGACTTTCTCATACTTAGTCAGCCGACTATGTGTCATATACTGAGTGCGACTCCTTGTTAAAACGATTGCCACATCATGAGGTACAAACACTTTCACAGGATATCCCATCACAATTCCTTCACTCTGTTCCAAACTCCGGCATGTAGCAGCTACTGCTTTCAAACACCCAGGTAGGGCTACAGCTACTGGGTCCAGCATTGATGGAAAATATGCAATTGGTCTCCTCAGTTTTCCATGCTTCTGTATTAGAACAGAGAGTGCACACCCACCCATTCCTCTCACTGCGGTACAACTCAAATTCTTTCTCATAATCAGGTATTCCTAATGCAGGTGCTTCACACAACCCATCTCTCAATCGATTAAAAGCTGCCAATTCTTCCTTGTTCAAATCAATGGGATCTCTCACATCGCTTCTCGTCAGTCGTACCAAAGGTTTTGCGATCAATGAAAAGTTGCTGATCCACTGACGACAATATCCAACCATTCCAAGAGACATTCTCACCTCTCTTTGGGTCATGGGTGCTCTCATTCCTTTTATGATCCTGATTCTGTTTATTGTTATCTTTCTCAGTCCTTTTTCAATGATGTGTCCTAAATATTGTAATTCATTCTTGCAAAATTGTAATTTTGATGGTGACACTTTAAGTCCTCCATCTGCCAAATGATTCAGCAAGGCTATAGTGTCTAGCTCACATGCTTCACGGGTTTTCGACGCCACAAGAAGGTTGTCGATGTACTGAACTAACACTGAATTTTCGGGCATTTTTAAGCTTTCCAAAGACTTCTTCAATATTGAGGGGCTTTCTGTATACCCCTGTGGAATTCGTCACCAAGCCAAAATATGCTCGCCGAAACGAAATGCAAAAATTTGCTGGCTGTCATGGTGCAATGGGATGGAAAAGAAAGCATGGCATAGATCAATCACTGTATACCATTCTGCGTCATGGGGAATCTGATATAAAATCACAGATCGATTTGGTACAATGGGACAGCATGACACAACAATTTTGTTTTTCTTTCTCAGATCTTGTACTATCCTGAACTTCCCACTAGGCTTTTTCAGTCCCATTATTGGTGAATTGCATGGACTACTCATTATTTCTCTCAAAATTCCTTGTCTTATCATTTTCTCAATCACAGGAGTTACTCCTTCAATTATTTCAGGTGTCAATTTATATTGAGGGACATTTGGATAGCTTACTCCTTCCTTTACTGTTATCTTTACTGGATCTACATTTCTTATTAATCACACATCTTCTCCTGTGAAATCCCAAACTTCTGCTTTTACAGATTGTTTCAATTCTTTAGGTAATTTATCAGGGTTAAATACAGCATAGGTTTCAGTAACCTCTTTTTCCCTGTTTGCCATTGTCAATTTTTTACAACACATCTTCATCCGGGGTCTCGAATGCTATCCCATCCGGGGTACAAAATATAGTGCAGTTCATTTTACACAACAAATCCCTACCTAATAAATTCACAGGACTGGTATCGCACACGACAAAGCGGTGCATTTCAGAAAATTTCCCGATGCTAACTTTCACTGGCTCTGTAAGGTAAGTTTTAATCTGTCTGTTGGATACACCAACTACTTGGATCGTTTCATCCGAGAGAGGAAGGTTCTTAACATCAGCTGATCTGACAGTTGATCGAGTAGCACCAGTATCAACTAGGAAAGTAATACTTTCATTATTAATCTTTCCATCTACAAATGGGCCTGTCTGGTCTACTTCTAGAGTTGCGCCAAGTACGCACTCTTCTTCCTCCCTTCGGCACCGTCAATAACCCTCTTCTGAACCACTCTCATCGCGTTGTAGCCAATACTGCGAAACAGCGCTAGCGCGTGGCAGCTTATTTACCTGTTCTTCATTGTAGAATCCCGTTTCGTGACCAAATTTCTGAGAGTTTTTGCTCTGTGGAAAAGGCGGTTTTGGCACCTGATTCTGTTGTGTTACAACCTGCTGCTGTCGCTGCGGTTGACCACTCACCTCATTTTGCACCTGTGGATTCAATGATGCATTTTCATTGTTAGTACTTGGGGGAAATTTACACTCGGATTTCCAATGCCCTATTCTACCGCAATTATGACATGGGAATTTATTTTTAGCTTCCTCTATATTAAAATTTCCTTACCTTTCCCAGGACTGAATTTTTGTCTTGGTCCTGTATTATTCGCTTGTTCCGCTAATTGAGCTTCCTGCCTTTCCGCTACCTTTATCTGTGCCCACATAGCCTTTTCTTTTAATTTTCGCTGTTTAGCTTCAATCTCATCACTGAAAAATTTGGCATGTCTCAATACTTCGTCTATTTTCTTATTTTGCCAATCTACGGTATGTTGTTTTATCATCTCACTAATTTCTAGACGTAGACCATATACTAATCTGTATACAAAATGACTTAAATCCTTTTCACTCAGATTTTCTTCTCCACTAAACTGTTTAAAGGCAAAGATCAGCCTTTCATAATATGCATGTACTGACTCTTTGCTTTCCTGATGTGTTCTGTAAATTTTCACCCAATCTGTCTCTTTAGGAGGTACTTTGTTTTTCAGAAAGGCAATAACCTGTTCGTATTTCTTCATTGCCTTGGGGTCTGGAGCCCCTGTTTTTGGATCCCTAGGGTATTCTTGTGTTGGCCAATTTATCATGAGTTTGCACTCTGTCTATAAATCTGCTGGTACTATTATGTCAAATAGACTATTCAGGTCAATCCATAGGACTTTAGACAACTTTACAAACCTGTCCACTTGTCTATACCACTCGACAGGCTTTTCGCGTAGTCGAGGGAAATCATTTGTGAAGGACAAAAAAACCTGTCTTGTCCATGGGATAAGCACATATCCTCCTCCTGGAATTTCTCTCATAGGGCATTCTGTTACTACCTTTTCTTTTTCTCTTACAGGGAATGCTGCAAATGTTTTATCTGAGGCATCATCTCGTTTTCGATACCACCTGCTTCTCCATTTATCCACATCTCCCCATTTTCTCAATAAGATAATTATTTCCTTAATCTGACTTATCCGTCCTGTGGTGTTCAAGTTTTCAATATCTTTTTCAGTGAAACCTATTCGATATGGTTTTTGCAAAGTCTTTACCTTTTCAATATCTATACCCATTTCATTTGCTACTTCTTCTAGTCGTTCATGTAGATTTTTCACTCTCCATGTCACACTTTTGCACAAAAATAGTAATTCCTCATCTTGGTAAGTTTTTAATTTCTCTGTGGGGATAGTTCCTACTATTAACTCTTCCAGTACCATTCGTAATTTGGCCACATCTATTGATTGGGATTCTTTGACTTTTATCTGTAAGCTTCTCAACCATTCACTTAATTCTTCTGTAGATGGTCCTACTGGCTTCTCTACATGACCTCATTCTGAATCTTTTTGTGTTTCTAATATTGACTCCACTGTCGTTATACGTTTTTCAGTACAATTTTGGCCTATAAACGGGTTGTTTAAAACATTTGGTTCGATCATACTTATTGTCTGTCTCCATGGATTTTCATTTTGACTCGGTTTTGGCTGCTCAGCCTGTTTATTGCTTTTATAAGGAACCGTTAAACAATGTTCGCTATCTTTCTGTTTATCAAAAATAGGCATCACTGGACCTATCGGCACTGGAACTGTTACGGCCTCCAGATTTTTAGTCAATTCTCTTATCTTCTCAGTTAATTCTAAGGTTGTCTTTGCTAATTCTGCTGAAATTTCACCATTTATTTTATTTTCTGACTTCCTCTCTACCACTCTAATGGAATTATTTTTTTCTAAATCCTGGGACAATGGTTCTGACTTAATGATTCGTAAAGTTTCTTTCATTGTGGAACTAGGTGTTAAAATTTCTGGTTCTGGTTGATACGGAGGTGGATTTTTATAAAACATGTCATCAAGAACATCATCCTCTGATTCATTCACTCCATACCCTCTTGATTCCACATTATGTCTTTTTTCTGTACATTTTCTTCCTCCATTTTCTTCTGCAGTTCTTACAGGAAACAAACCTTCAGTCATACTCGCATTCCGCCACCTTCTCATCCGATCATCATGATTCTCATGTCCGTATGGCCTACCAAACATGTACCTATACCTTCTCTCTTCTTTCTCGGTCATGCATCTCCTCTTCCCATTCTGTCAATGCTTCAAATTGTGTCGGTCTATGTCTCGGTTCTAGATTCATCATTTTCTCTCTTAAATTTCTCAGAACTGCTAAATTAAATGAACCATGTTCTGGGAAAGCCAAGACTCCGTCGTCTCTAGTGTACTTTACCCAATTGTCTAACCAAATACAAGTGTGATATCCATATTTCGCAACCATAAAGGATGCGGGGGTTTCCAGTGGAGGAAGTAACTGTCCTTCCCTAGTCACAATCGGTTTGTCCTTTTTAAACCACTTTATAATTCTCCCAAACCAGGACTGTTGCTCCTTTTCTGGTGGACCGTAATACATCTTTTCTGTCTTTTCGTGTATCACTAGTCTCTCCTCTCGACTGTACCGCTTATTCTGACCAATCGTAGCGCGACTCACACTAACGCACCAATCAGGAGCGTCTACGTCACCCTGTGACTCTCCACTCCTAGCGCGGTGTACACTAACACACCAATAAGGAGCGTTTACGTATCTAACTGATTAGCCAATCCCAGCGCGATCTTTCTGACGGCAGCAGCCGCTGCCGCAGCTCATGCTCCTGTCTACCCCTCCTTTACAAAATTCACTCGGTAAGTTTTGTTTCAAATTTACAAATCTGTTAGTAACAACACAAAAACACCACCATTGTCCACTTTGCTAACCAATGAATAGCAAAAGACCTTTCTCACAAGAATTCCGTCTTTCCCGAGAGCAGCGCTTACCTCTGCCCTACTACGGAATCGTTACTTCCGTTGATAAAGTAGCACATCCCTCTACTTCACCCTTCTAACAAGCATCAGTTAACTGTTTCTCCAGAATTAAGACACCTAGTTGGAGACCCAATGCTCCTGAGAAACAAAACTAGAGTTTCGCAATTAACCGGAATGCCTTTTCATTCATGCACTTTCACACGGAAAAATGTAGCACATTCACACAGAATTCTGTCTTTCCCGAGAACAGTGAACAGTCTGTCCTACTACAGAATTATGACACTTGTTAACAAAGTAGCACTTCCCTCTACTCCGTCCTTCTAGCAAGCTTAGAGAACACCTGCTACCTTTCCAGTGATAAGCGTTATCAGAGTACCTTCTGGCCTCCTGGTACCTAAGACCAAAATTTAACAGGTAACCTTCGCTATCATACACTTCTCTCATACAGGAAATGTCTCTAATGGAAACACACGACGATGTTACCGAGTCGAATCCAGACAATGCGTCGTGCAACTTCAATCGTCATACGTTTTTCCCGTCTACCTACAGGGCAACAACAATTCCGTCTTTCCCGAGAGCAGCGCTTACCTCTGCTCTACTACAGAACTGTTACAAACTTCCGACTTCCTACATTCCAGAAGCCGTGCAAACAACATAGAACTCGACGCGGCTCAACATAGAGTGTTAATACATAAACCAATAATAATCAATAAGCAATAAGCAATTTACAAGCAATAATCACCAAACCAAAATAATAAAAACCATCATACTGCTACCAGAAAAACTGATGCAGCGTGGAATTTCAAATCCTCCCTTCGTCACAGGCCAAATATCACACTAGCAAATCCACTCAATACATTCATTGGTGGGGCCCATAACACCAATCACTCACACAATTCTGGTCTGTTCTTACGGGAGAGATGAGTGTTCCAAACGCTGACATGAAAGGAATACCTTTTGACCCAAAAGAACATATTTACATATACATACATTGAATACCTTTGTTAAACTCTGAACCTCGAGATATTCCCTCCATTTAGTAGATGGATCAAATTAGTTGTTTTTGGGTAATTGGTAACTCAATTCTTCTATTTTATATTCAATCTCAATCTAATCTCTTCAATAAACAGCCCAACTCATTTGTTTGTTAATCAATACTTTGTTTATCTAATTAATTGCAAAATTTTATAAATCATTAATCAAACCAAGGAACATCATATTTACCCAATCTGGCTATTAGTCGTCCTCTAAGTCAATCAAGTCGTAAAAGTCTTTAATTCATCAAAATTCAGGCAGCAATTCAGTCTGTCAAAGATTCAGGGAAACAGCTGTCCAGCAGTGTCACCGTCCTCTCCGTCAGCATAACGTCAGGAAAATAACCATCAGTTTGCACGTCAGTCTGTGTGTCAACTCACTATTCTACCATCTTTTATAATGATTTTAATGTCAAAATGTAACAAAAATCAGTTTTAGGCAGTCCTGATTGGTGGGTTTGGGGTCGTTCGGTGAAGTTCTCACATAGTCTATTTGGTTAGGTCATCACACTTGCTGGTTCCGTTTTAAGAGACAGTCCTTTGTTTAAAGTTCTGGCAATTCTCCCATTGTGACCTTGATGGGTACATCTTGCATGGGGTCAGGACGAGGACACTGTTGCTCGCGGTGGCGCAGGCGCACTTCACCCGAAACCTCGTAGAATGGTGACTAGTTCCGTCAAGTCAAAAGTCGGCCATCTTGACGTAGGCCCAATTGGTCAACTTAAGCAAAACAAACACAAAACTTAATTTAAACATGGAAATAACGATAAAAATGTTTAACCCTCACTAATTCCCCTATGTGTTTGTAATTATCTAGCATAATAGCAACAATTAAAGTGTTTATATTCACCCAACGATGTCATCTCGTGCGACTTACAATTACGTCGCAAAAGCAACATTTATCATGCAATATTCTAATTTTCTAACAGTAGTATGCGTACGTATATTAGTTTACAAATTATTTTAGTCATGCAAATGCAAATCCCACGTGTAATTCTTTCATTACTACGATTGATTAGATATCACTTCAAACAGATTAATAATATTACAATTAATAGATTATTCGGATTAATATGAACATACAGAAATGTGGGGGTATACAAAATGTTGTACTACCCTCTCCATCAGTGGTCCCCGGGACGGGTGGCCCCCTCCCATTATTATATACATGACCCTGGGAGGTGGTGGTCCCAGGGCGGGGGGGGTGTCTGTGAGGACCCATTACATTAGCCCCAGGGAGGTGGCGGTCCCTGGGGCTGCGGTGTAGGCTATGCGGGTCTCCCACGCACTACGGTCCCCTGGGCTGTGGGGAGTCAGACGGGCCCCCTCACATGTTTATGATTGTTTGCCCCGGGAAGGTGGGCATTTTTAAAATCATGCCCCCGGGATTTGGCTCACCCAGGGACTTCTTTAAAATTATTTGTGCAGGAACACGCAGATCCATCCGCAAATTTCCCACACAATAAAAATAAATGCTTTTAACCCCCAAAAGGGCCCCTGTGGGACCCCCCCACCATACCTGTGGGGTTAGTGTATTTCTGCCCTGCCCCTTTTATTTTTTTATTTTTTGTGGGACTCAGCTTAAAGCCGAGTCCCTAGATGGCTGCCAACACTTCCTGGTTGAAGTGTTGACAGCCAATCAAATTTCAGTAGGATCTGTGAGTTCACTGCAAGGACTCGCATCCCAAAAAATCTATATTTTTGGGATCTTAGATATCTCTAAAAACTACTGAACAGATTTACATCAAATCACAAAAAGCACACTTTCTGAACCAACATCTAGCTTTCTGCCAAATTTGGTTCAGCAGTTCGGGCTGTAGTTGTGTTGAAAAATTGAAAAGTCCCCATAAACATAACATGGGGAAACACATTTTTGGGCCCCCCCTCCTCTTTTCTTGGCCCCTGCTTGATGGATTACCATGAAACTTTCAACACAGCTGCTGAGCCAAAAAGGGTAAGTTATTTGAATATTTTGTGAAGATTCGTCATTCGGCACCAAAGTTATTGGCAAAACAAAAAGGCTTTTGCTATGGAAAATTTAGCCCTAACTATAACTACATACTGGTTATCGCCACTAGGTAATTTATATATAAATTCAATGAAAATAACAAAGGTACATGTATGTTATACTTAGGCTCAGATTTCACCTGTTCAAAACCACTGAAATTCAACAGTTATAGTTGCTCGCTTTTCCTCCCTCTGTTTTGCCTTTTCTGGTCATTTTTCAACCCTCCATTTTGCCTTCACACCTCATTTTTCTGCCCTATGTTTTGCCCTTTTCTGCTGTTTTGCCTCATCTGCTCATTGTTCTCCCCTCTGTTTTGCCTTTTCTGCTTGTTTTTCTGCTCTTGGTTTTGTCTTTCCTGCTCGTATTTCTGCCCTCTATTTTTCCTTTTCTGCCCTCTATTTTACCCTCTTCTGCTGTTCTCCCTTTTTCTATGGTTTTTATGCCCTCTGTTTTGCCTTTCCTGCTTGTTTATCCACCGTCTGTGTTTCCTTTTCTTTTAATTTTTCTGCCCTCTGTCTTACCTTCTTCTGCACCACCTCCCCCGGGCCCTAATTGGCTCCAGGAGGGAGGCCGCACGGCCCCCCACCTTTACCTTGCAGGGGCCGGCCAGATGGAAGGTGGTGGACCCCGGGCGATTGGCCCCCTCCATTATTATATACATGACCCCGGGAAGGTAGTGATCCCGGGGCAGGGGGGTCTGTGAGGACCCCATTACATTAGCCCCAGGGAGGTGGCGGTCCCTGGGGCTGTGGTGTAGGCCATGTGAGCCACCCCCACACTATGGTCCCCTGGGCTGTGGGGAGCAGGGTGGGCCCCCTCGCATGTTTATGGTTGTTTGCCCCGGGGAGGTGGGCTGTCACCCCTGCATATTTTTAAAAGCATGCCCCCGGGATTGGGCTCACCCAGGGGCTTCTTTTAAAAGAAGTGCAGGAACTCGCAGACCAACCCACGAATTTGCCACAAAATTAAAAAAACTGCTTTTAAACCCCAGCAGGGTCCCTGTGGCATCCCAACCATATCTGGGGTGTTAGGGTATTTCCTGCCCCTTTTATTTTTTACTTTTTTGTGGGACTTAAAGCCGAGTCCCAAGATGCCTGCCAACGCTTCCTGGTTGAAGTGTTGCCAGTCAATCAAATTTCAGTAGGATCTGTGAGTCCACTGCAAGGACTCGCATCCCAAAATATCCATATTTTTGGGATCTTAGATATCTCTAAAAACTACTGAACAGATTTACATAAAATCACAAAAAGCACACTTTCTGAACCAACATCTAGCTTTCTGCCAAATTTGGTGTCATTTCATTCAACAGTTCGGGCTGTAGTCGTGTTCAAAAATTGAAAAGTCCCCTTAGACATAACATGGGGAAACACATTTTTGCCCCCTCCCCCTCTTTTCTTGGTCCCTGATTGATGGATTACCATGAAACTTTCAACACAGCAGCTGAGCCAAAAGGGGTAAGTTATTTAAATATTTTGTGAAGATTCGTCACTCGGCACCAAAGTTATTGGCAAAACAAAAAAAGCTTTTGCTATGGAAACCTTGGCCCTAACTATAACTACCTACTGGTTAACGTCACTAGGTAATTTATACATAAATTCAATGAAAAAAACAAAGGTTACATGTATGTTATAGTTAGGCTCATGTTCAAAACCACTGAATTTCAACAGTTATACTCACTCCCTTTTCTGCCCTCTGTTTTGCCTTTTCTGGTCATTTTTCAACCCTCCGTTTTGCCTTTACTGCTTATTTTTCTGCCCTATGTTTTATCCTTTTTCTGCTGTTTTTCTGCTCCTCGTTTTGTCTTTCATGCTCGTATTTCTGCCCTCTGTTTTTCCTTTTCTGCCCTCTATTTTACCCTATTCTGCTGTTCTGCCTTTTTCTGTTGTTTTTCTGCCCGCTGTTTTGCCTTTCCTGCTTGTTTATCCACCCTGTTTTTCCTTTACTTCTAATTTTCTGCCCTCTGTCTTACCTCCTTCCACACCATAAATGTATATAATAAAGGGAGTTGGGCCGGGTAGCCCCTCTTGATGGTGCCCGTCCACGTTTCAATGGAGGAGGGGGCTGTGAGGTCCCCCTCTCTGTGCTGATTTTGCCTCCGGGAACCCCATCCCCCAGGGCCCAGCCACATCTCCCTGGGTGCCATTGCCCCAACAGGGGCATCCAGTGTGCTTTGATGGGGACCGTGGGGCGAGCCTCAATTCCCCCATGGTCCCTGCCGGCTCCCCACCTAATGCGGGAGACAGTATTGCGCCTACTCCCAGAGAGTGGCTAAATATGCAGCTTCCTGCATGCAGATGCATTCTTGCATAAGTGGCAGGGAAACAGATGAAAATCTGCTCCCAGCAAGCAGGAGAAGTTTGACTGCTCCCGCTTGCTAGGAGCAAAGTTAATTTTTGCTCTCGCTTGTCGGGAGCTGTCACTGCTCCCGCCAAGCGAAAGCAAACTGCTATCTCCCAAGGGTGGGAACCTTGGGAGATAGAAGGAGCCTGCCCTGGATGTTGGTGGTCCCCAGGGCCATAATTGGCACAGCCCCCACTTTTGCCTTGCACGGGCCGGCCAGAAGGGAGGGGGTGGTCACCGGGGTGGGCTGCCCCCTCTCAATATTATGTACATGACCCTGAGAGGGGGTGGTCCTCAGGGCTCTTAAAGTCTCAGCAGGAGGGCCACTGACCTCCTCTATGTTGTCTAAGACTCGGCCAACCACAGGGATGTGGCGGTCCCCGGACACAAGATTGGCCTTGGGGAGGGGGGCCTTGTGTCCCTTACCCTTAATTAAAATAAAAATTCGCCCCTGGGACCTGGGCCAGCAGGGGGCAAATCTCAAAGAAGCATGGAAGCCTGTGCTTTTTAAAATTTATTTTTGCAGAAGATCCACAACTCGGTCCTCAATCTCACAGCAAAACATTTTTTTTTTAAATGCTGTTTGCCCTGGCGGGGTCCCAGGACTAGAGCTAGGGGGTCAGGGGATTCCTACGCTGCAACCTTTTCTTTTTTTAAGGATTGTTTGTGACCCAAATGGCTGCCAAAACTTCCTGGTTGAAGTGTTGGCAGTCAATCAGTTATCAGTATGGGGACTTTCTGATCCTCCGTGGATCCGCATCCCTAAATAAACAAATGTGGATTTCTTTTAATAACTCTAAAACTACTGACGGACTTACACCAAATAACAAAAAGCACTCTTTTTGGACCAATAGCTAACTTGCTTCCAAATTTGATGTAATTCTGTAGTCGTGATCAAAATCCCTTTGGAAATTAACATGGGAAACACACTATTTTGGCCCCCGCTAGATGGATCATCCCAAAAGTTTCCAAGCACAACTAGAATCACCAGCACACTTTTTTTGAAAAATCTTTTGAAGTTTCGTCAAGCACAGCCAAAGATATAGACAAGTCCAAAAACTTTTTTCCTATGAAAATATGGTCCTAACTATAACTACCTACTGGCGACTGCCATTAGTATATATATATATATATATATACATATATATGTATATGTATATGTATATTACCTACTGGCAGTCGCCAGTAGGTAGTTATAGTTAGGACCTATTTTCCATAGGAAATCCGTAACATTCTATTTGGAATAACGTTAGCGTCGATTGATGAAACTTCGTGAAAGTTTCCAAACTTTTGGTCAGCTCCGGTCCGCTCCTATCCTGAAAATTTCACGGTGATTCGTCAAGCGGGGGCCGAGAAAAAAGAGGGGTCCCAAAACACGTTTTCCCCATGCATTTTCCCATAGGACCTGTTGACGCAGCTACAGCACGAAGTGCTGAACGGAATTACACCAAATTTGGCAAAGAGGTAGTCCTCAGTTCAGAATCATGCCTTTTGCTTAAATGGTGTAAATCTGTTCAGTAGTTCCTGAGAAAATCAAAAGTAAAATCACATATATATCTGGGCGGAGCCTAACCACACATCTCATCGTGAGATCTGATTGGCTGTCAGCACTTCATCCAAGAAGTGTTGGCAGCCATCTTGGGACCAATATATGATATGTGAGAATGAAGTCTGCCATTCTCAGTAAAACATGTACATCCAACAAGGGCAGAGACTGTCAGTTGACTCCTTTGTGTTCTACTGCAGCTTCCCAGAGTGTTCTAAATAACAACTAGAGCGCTAACAGTCCTACTTATGACAAAAGTATGGCACACCTGAAGCCATCTTGGTTGGAATAAAGTGGTAACTCTTAAAACCTTTAATTTAAAAAGGAACAAAATGAGGGGGTTCATTTTGCCATAGAAAGTATGATTAGTGCTGCAGAAAGAAAAATTAGGGCACATTTTGAGTGAATTCTCAAATCCTCTTCTATTTCATTAAAACATTCTGACATGCAGACTGAAACATGCACTTTCAATACCAGCAGCAGACTTCCCTGGTGAGCAGTAGCTTTACTACAGTGATCTAATAAGCAACTAGAGTGCTAACATTCTGAATTTATGGAAAATGTGTGACACATCTGAATGCCTTCTTGATGGAATCAAAGTAAAAAACTGAAAGTATTTCCTACTGAGGAGACTGTAGTAAATGAGGAAATTAGGAAACATCATAACAAATAAGTCTCCCAAAATGGCCACCAGAGACAAAAGAGCCCAAATGTAGCCCAAATATCACCCAGATGTAGCCCAAGTATAGCCCAATGACGGAATGTCCCAGAGTGTTCTAATGAACAACTAGAGCGCTAACAGTCTTACTTATGACAAAAATATGGCACACCTGAAACAATCTTGATTGGAATATAGTGGTAACACTTAAAACATTTAATTTACAAAGGAACAAAATGAGGGGGTTCATTTTGCCATAGAAATTATGATTAGTGCTGCAGAAAGAAAAATTAGGGCACATTTTGACTTCTCAAATCCTCTTCTATTTCATAAAAAAAATCTGACATGCAGACTGAAATATGCACTTTGAATAACAGCAGCATACTTCCCTGGTGAGCAGTAGCTTTACTACAGTGATCTAATGAGCAACTAGAGTGCTAACATTCAGAATTTATGGCAAATGTGTGACACATCTGAATGCCTTCTTGATGGAACCAAAGTAAAAAACTGAAAGTATTTCCTACTGAGGAGACTGCAGTAAATGAGGAAATTTGGAAACTTCATAACAAATAAATCTCCCAAGATGGCCACCAGAGACAAAAGAGCCCAAATGTAGCCCAAATATCACCCAGATGTAGCCCAAGTATAGCCCAATGACAGAATGTCCCAGAGTGTTCTAACGAACAACTAGAGCGCTAACAGTCTTACTTATGACAAAAGTATGGCACACCTGAAGCCATCTTGATTGGAATAAAGTGGTAACACTTAAAACATTTAATTTACAAATGAACAAAATGAGGGGGTTCATGTTGCCATAGAAATTATGATTAGTTCTGCAGAAAGAAAAATTAGGGCACATTTTGACTTCTCAAATCCTCTTCTATTTCATAAAAAAATTCTGACATGCAGACTGAAATATGCACTTTGAATACCAGCAGCATACTTCCCTGGTGAGCAGTAGCTTTACTACAGTGATCTAATGAGCAACTAGAGTGCTAACATTCAGAATTTATGGCAAATGTGTGACACATCTGAATGCCTTCTTGATGGAACCAAAGTAAAAAACTGAAAGTATTTCCTACTGAGGATACTGCAGTAAATGAGGAAATTAGGAAACTTCATAACAAATAAATCTCCCAAGATGGCCACCAGAGACAAAAGAGCCCAAATGTAGCCCACATATCACCCAGATGTAGCCCAAGTATAGCCCAATGACAGAATGTCCCAGAGTGTTCTAACGAACAACTAGAGCGCTAACAGTTTTACTTATGACAAAAGTATGGCAAACCTGAAGCCATCTTGATTGGCATAAAGTGGTAACACTTAAAACATTTAATTTACAAATGAACACATTGAGGGGGTTCATTTTGCCATAGAAATTATGATTAGTTCTGCAGAAAGAAAAATTAGGGCACATTTTGACTTCTCAAATCCTCTTCTATTTCATAAACAAATTCTGACATGCAGACTGAAACATGCACTTTGAATACCAGCAGCAGACTTCCCTGATGAGCAGTAGTTTTACTACAGTGATCTAATGAGCAACTAGAGTGCTAACATTCAGAATTTATGGCAAATGTGTGACACATCTGAATGCCTTCTTGATGGAACCAAAATAAAAAGCTGAAAGTATTCCCACTGAGGAGACTGCAGTAAATGAGGAAATTAGGGAACTTCATAACAAATAAATCTCCCAAGATGGCCACCAGAGACAAAAGAGCCCAAATGTAGCCCAAATATCACCCAGATGTAGCCCAAGTATAGCCCAATGACAGAATGTCCCAGAGTGTTCTTAAGACCAACTAGAGCGCTTACTGTCTTACTTATGACAAAAGTATGGCACACCAGAAGCCATCTTGATTGGAATAAACTGGTAACACTTAAAACATTTAATTTAAAAAGGAACACCATGAGGGGGTTCATTTTGCCATAGAAATTATGATTAGTGCTGAAGAAAGAAAAATTAGGGCACATTTTGAGTGACTTCTCAAATCCTCTTCTATTTCATTAAAAAATTCTGATATGCAGACTGAAACATGCACTTTTAATACCAGCAGCAGACTTCCCTGGTGAGCAGTAGCTTTACTACAGTGATCTAATGAGCAACTAGAGTGCTAACATTCAGAATCTATGGCAAATGTGTGACATATCTGAATACCTTCTTGATGGAATCAAAGTAAAAAACTGAAAGCATTTCCTACTGAGGAGACTGCAGTAAATTAGGAAATTAGGAAACTTCATAACAAATAAATCTCCCAAGATGGCCACCTGAGACAAAAGAGCCCAAATGCAGTACAAATATCACCCAGATGTAGCCCACATGTAGCCCAATGACAGAAGTGTGCAAAACACTTATTTTTTGTGTATTTGCAGTTTTGTATAGTGCAGACTTGTCAGGTATTGGAGTGCTTTACATGAGCATTGGTTACATCACACTAGATCAAATTCATTTTGGTTGTAGACATGGGGAGATTAAGTGATTTGACCAGAATCACAGAATGTTGAGCTGAAGCAGAAACTCCAAACTGGTTCCCCAGTTGAAAAGTCTGCAGCTCTGGAAGTAACACCACATCCTCTCCCCTAAGTGCAACATTTAATCAAGTGGTCAACTGGATAAAAAAACATAAAGATTACAAATAATTTAAAAGTTCTTTGTCGCTATTTGAAAACTCAGAAAATATGTCCTCATTTTAGTTTTTTAGAGCACTAACCATAATTTTGATGCAAATAAGACCCTCTCATATATGTAATTTCTAAAGGAAATACTCTAAATATTACAGTTTTGATTACATCAAGATGACGTCAGGCGTTCTACACTTTTGTAATAAATATAGAATGTTAGCAATCTAGTTGTTCATTGGGATACTGTTGAGAGGCAGAGGCCAGGGGCACGGACTCTGAAAATTGAAGGCAGGTAGGAGAGTGCAGAGGCAACAATTTGACCACACTGGGCAGGCAGGAAGGGCAGTGGCAGCACAACAGACTATGGAGGGCAGTGGAAAGGGGGGCAGGGGCAACAAACCACCAATACAGGACTGGCAAGAGAGGCTGTGGCAATATAATAGACCATTGTGGGCAGAAGGAAGAGGCAGTGGTAGTACAACCATACATGCCAACAGACCCGTTTCAGCCAGGAAACATCCAATGTTTTTAAGCTCAAATGGGCTTTATTTGATCTGTCTCCTGTCTACAATCTCCTCTTTTTCAATGTAACTCAAAGGAGAAAATCAATACCCCAGTTATTTTTTCAAAATCTTCCTCTTACCAAGTTCAAAATGTTCGCAAGTATGGTACATTGGATCATGGTAGGCAGGAGGAATTGGGGTAGGGACATGGACTCGGATAACAGAGGACAGGAGGGACATGGAGAGGTGCACCAAACTGACCCTACAGGGCAGGCATCAGGGTTTGCAGCAGCACAATACACCACACAGCGCACGCGGGACGGGAGTGCAGCACAACAATCCATAGGCAATAGGGAGGGGACAGGACTATGCACATGGACAACAGAGAACAGAGGGGAAAGAGGCAATGGTAGCTAGCTGACCATAATGGACAGACAGGAGAGAAAGCTGCAGCATAACAGACCAGAAAGGGCAGGAGGGACGGATCAGGGGCATTACAATGGAACAGACAAGCCAGGAGGGAGGGAATAGGGATCTGCACATGGAAAAAGAGGGCTGGGGGCAAGGGGGCAGGGCAGGAGCAGCAATATGACCATGGAGGTCAGGCAGGATGGGCACTAGAAACAAGACACACCATGGAGAGCAACAATGAGACTATGATGGCATACACACAGACCATGGAGGGAAGGTGGGAGGGGGTCAGGGGCAGCTAGCTGACCACACAGGGAAGGTGGGAGGGGCCATGGCAGCACAGAAGACCATGCATGGCAAGCGGGAGGGTTAGTGGCAGCACAATGGCTATGATGGGCAAGAAGGAGGGTGCAGGGGCATGCACAAAGGACCATGGAGGATAGAAGGGAGGGTCAGGACCTGGGTACAGACAAGAGAGTTCAGGGGAAGGGGCCTCACAACAGACCGCGCGGGGCAGGCAAGAGGAGCAGTTGCAGCACAACCGACCAGGGAGGGCAGAAGGGTGTGGCAGTAAAATGGACCATGGAGGACAGGAGGAAGGGGATAGGGGCATGGCATGTAGACAGGCAGGATGGAGGTGGCAGGGACAGGTTACAGTCATCTGACAATGCTAGGCAGGTGGGAGGGGAGTGGCAGCTCAACAGAACACTCAGAGTAGATAGGAGTGGCAGGTCCATGGAACATGGTGGGCAAAAAGGATGGAGCAGGGGCATGTAAAAAGACATCGGAGGTCAGGGGGAAGGAGAATAGGGGCAGCAAGCTAAGCACAGAGGCTAAGCAGGAGGTCAATGATGGGCCATAGAATTGGGCAATGGAGGGCAGGAGGAGTGGACTGGTGCATCATGCTAAATGGAGGGCAATGGCAGCACATCAGACCATGCATGGCAGGAGGGAGGAGGCTAGTCCATGGATTCAGACAACGGAGGATAGGGAGGAGGTGGATGGGGCAGCAAGCTAACTGTTCAGAGAAGGTGAGTATTAGGAACTTTCTTCTTTTTAAAATGTGTGTCTGTGCGAACTACTTAAAATATGAACAAGTATGCAGCATGATCTCACTTTTATTCAGGAAGAAGAGGACGTTTGTGACTGTGACTCACTTGGCAGAAACACCCCCTGACCCTCCACCCCCATCGCAAAATGTAATGCCCGTGAAAAGGGTAGGTGGACGCAGTGTTATATAGAACATAGTCCTGAGAGCACGATTGAAAATGAAAACTAGATATAGTATATGGTATAAACTATGCACCAAAAGTGTGATATAAGATGAACCGGAGCGTGAAATATAATATGCAATACATTGTGCGCAATGACAGATTAATTGGAGAGTGCGAGATAGCACAGGCACTAGCGCGTGCTATGCGATATGCGCCTTGGAGCGTAATATGCACAGGGCAGTGTTGTGTAACGTAACTGTTAGACGGCGACCTCAGAGGAGCCCGGGAAGGGAGTCCTGACTACCCTGAGACCCACCCTCAAGTATCGTAGCCGGGCACTGGCGGGAGACTCCTCAGGAGGAGAAGTCTCGTATCGAGGATCGTACTTCGGGCACCACACGACACAGAAACAACACACCGTGCGTTCCCAGGAACCAATCTTTATCAAATAGGTTAGCACTGCAAATATGTACAAGGAGAGCGCGGGCTCAATGAGTCTCGGAAGGGATAGGGGGTAGCGGGACAGTCTGGCACAAAAGTTCAAGGTAAGGATGTACCCGGCGCACAGCTCACAATCCTCGAGCTGGGGGGTAGGCTGGTTGTCGTGGGATCCGGCGGGACCAGTGGAGTCTGTGGAAGCCGCGAGTCACTCAGCGGGCTCAGGTACAAGTTCGGAGGTCTTACGATCTTCAGGGAGCCGCGAGTCACTCAGCAGGGCTCAGGTACAAGTTCGGAGGTCTTACGATCTTCAGGGAGCCGCGAGTCACTCAGCAGGGCTCAGGTACAAGTTCGGAGGTCTTACAATCTTCGGGGAGCCGCGAGTCACTCAGCAGGGCTCAGGTACAAGTTCGGAGGTCTTACGATCTTCGGGGAGCCGCGAGTCACTCAGCAGGGCTCAGGTAGTTCTAAGTTCCAGGAGCCGCGACCGCGTCAGCAGGCTCTCGTTGTTCCAGCGTCGAATCTGCCGGACAGTCCCAGAGCACCCCTTGTTATAGGTCGACCCCTCTTTGATGTCCGGAGTCTGTCCAGGCAGGGGTCTTGTCACCTGGGGGTCGCTTGTCGGGGGTTTCCTGCCATTGTCTTTTGATCCTTTCAGGGCCGGGTCGGGAGGAGTCCCAGACACCCAGCAGGCGTGGAGCCAGCCTTCAGGGAGGCCGGAGGGCCGATCGAAACCCATCGTCCCAGGGGAGTTCAGAGGTGCGATAGAAACTGCTCCTCCCTCTCTCACCCCTGGAAGCGTGATGTCCTCCAGCCGGAGTGGCGCCTCTAGGCCCGGGTCGCGCTGGGGCCGGGCGGCCATCTTGGTGCATGAAGTGGGCACGCGGGCCCGGGGTGGCCGAAAGGAGAGAGGCCATGGACGAGGATGTCCGGGTCGAGTGCGTGTGTTCTGGTGGAGAGGCTTGGTGAGGCCGGGGGATTGGGGCTGCCGGCACCAGGTTAGGTGGTGTGGGGACCAGTAGAGCCATGTTATGAGGCCGGGTCCAACACGCGTCCCCCCCAGCTGAAAGCCGGAGAGAACTGCCCATCATCTTGGGGGGTTCTCTTCGCTGAGGCGGAAGAACCGGGAGAGGCCATCGGCGTTGGCGTGGTCCGTCCCAGGACGGTGTTCCACGGTGAAATCCATCCCCTGAAGGGAGATTGACCACCGCAGTAGCTTGGGGTTTTCTCCCCGCATCTGCATGAGCCATCGCAAGGGACGATGGTCGGTTTGGACTTTGAAATGTGTGCCGAACAGGTAAGGGCGTAGTTTCTTGAGTGCCCAGACCACGGCAAAGGCTTCGCGCTCAATGGTACTCCATCGCTGTTCTCTGGGCAACAGCCGCCGACTGAGGAAGGCGACGGGCTGGTCCAGGCCTTGGTCATTCATCTGGGACAGGACGGCCCCAATGCCATGCTCGGAGGCATCGGTCTGGACTACAAACTCCTTGGAGTAGTCGGGAGCCTGGAGGACGGGGGCCGTGCACATGGCCTTCTTTAGGGCATCGAACGCCTCCTGGCAGGCAGTTGTCCACTGAACCTTTTTTGGCTGTTTTTTGGATGTGAGTTCTGTGAGGGGGCCGACAAGGCTGCCATACCCCTTGATGAATCTGCGGTAGTAGCCAGTGAGGCCCAGAAAGGCTCGGACCTCCGTTTGGGTGGTGGGGGGTTCCCAGGCCACGATGGCGTCGATTTTTGGTTGTAGAGGGGCGACCTGGCCACTCCCGACCTGGTGCCCCAGGTAGACTACTGATCCTTGTCCAATTTGGCACTTGCTGGCTTTTACTGTCAGGCCTGCCTGGCGCAGGGCGGTTAGCACCCTCCGGAGGTGCTGGAGGTGCTCACTCCATCCGGAACTGAAAACGGCGATGTCGTCCTGATAGGCCGCGCTGAACTGTTCTAGCCCGGCCAGGACTCTATTTACCAGTCGCTGGAAGGTGGCCGGGGCATTTTTCATTCCGAAGGGCATTACGCGGAAGCGGTAATGCCCATCTGGGGTGGAGAAGGCAGATCGCTCCTTGGCCCCCTCGGTGAGCGCAATCTGCCAGTATCCGCAGGTGAGGTCGAAGGTGCTAAGGAACCGTGCTGCCCCGAGTCGGTCAATGAGCTCGTCGGCTCGTGGAATGGGGTGGGCATCGGCTCGGGTGACGTCATTGAGCCCCCGGTAGTCCACACAGAACCGGAGCTCGGGGGCGACACCGGGGGCCGCTGCCTTCGGGACCAGGACCACGGGGCTGGCCCAGGGACTGTCAGATGGCTCGATCACTCCCATGGTCAACATCTTTGAGACTTCAGCTTGGATGCAGGACCGGACCCGGTCGGGGACCCGGTAGGCTCGGTGTCTCACCGGCGGGCTGTCCCCGGTGTCCACGTCATGGACACACCAGTCGGTAACTCGGGGGATCAGGGAGAAGAGGTCGGCAAATTGTCCTAGTAGCTGGCGGCAGTCCTCTTGTTGCTGGGCAGTGAGAGCTGGGGAGAGATTCACTCCCTCCACGGAGCCATCCTGCTCCTTGACACACAGGAGGTCCGGGAGGGGATCGGACTCATCTTCGGCCCCGTCATCGGTGGCCAGCAGGAGGCTTAGTTCTGTCCGCACGAAGTGAGGCTTGAGGCGGTTCACGTGAAGGACCCGGAGGGGATCCCGGGGCGACTGGACGTCCACCAAGTATGTGACTGGGCTCTTCCGCTCAATCACTTTGTAGGGCCCGGTCCACCTGTCCTGGAGGGCGCCTGGCTTCACAGGAGCCATGACCCATACTTGTTGGCCCGGCTGGAACTCGACCAGAGTGGCATTCTGGTCGTACCAGCGCTTCATCTCTTCTTGGCTTGTCTCTAGGTTGGCCTCGGCCAGCGCTCGGAACTTCCTGGTCTGGTTCCGGAGGGTCAGAACATAGTGGAACACATCTCGTGGGGTGGTCTGGGGTGCCGCCTCCCACCCTTCCTTAACCAAGCTGAGGGGACCTCGGACGGGGTGTCCATAGAGCAACTCAAACGGGCTGAACCCTAGGGACTTCTGGGGGACCTCTCGGTAAGCGAACAAGAGGCAGGGGAGCAGGACGTCCCACTTACGCTGGAGGGGCTCTTCTAGGCCGGTGATCATCCCTTTCAGGGTCCGGTTAAACCTCTCTACTAGGCCGTTCCCTTGGGGATGGTACGGGGTAGTGAATTTGTAGGACACTCCACATTGTTGCCACAGGGACGTCATGTACCTCGAGATAAAATTAGTGCCGCGATCGCTCACGACCTCGCGGGGGAACCCTACCCGGGAAAAGATCCCCATCAGGGCCCGGCCCACTACGGGGGCCGTGACGGTGCGTAGGGGGATCGCCTCAGGGTATCGGGTGGCGTGATCCACCAGGACCAGGATGAAACGGTGACCTTGGGAGGTGGGGGGGTCCAGGGGCCCCACGATGTCGATCCCGACTCGTTCAAAGGGGGTACAGACGACCGGGAAGGGTTGGAGGGGAGCCTTGCGCTTCCCCCCACTCTTCCCGCTAGCTTGGCACGTGGGACAGGACTTGCAGTGGGCTTCTACGGCTGCTCTCATCTTAGGCCAGTAAAAATGGGTCACGAGACGGCTGTAAGTCTTGTCTTGACCCAGGTGGCCGGCAAGGGGGACGTCGTGGGCTAAGCCCAGGAGGAAGTCTCGGAAGCGGAGGGGTACCACCAGAACCCGTCCGGATCCCAGCTACACCGACTTCTGCTCACTATACAAAATGCTATTTTCCCAATAAATTCGGTGCGTGCCAGTTTGGTCGCCTGCGGCTTGGCCCTCGGCCTGGCGCCGCAGTCCTACCAGGGAAGGACAGGTGGCTTGCTCCCGGCAAAACTCCTCCCGGGTGGGCCCACCCTCGTGGCGCCATTGGGCCAACTCGGGTAGATCGCCTAACTCAGGGACCGAGGCGGTGTCGGACAGGGAGGGCTCGTCGCTGGCGACGGGCCCCTCCGATGGGGGGACGGGAGGACCCTCGGGGGTTACTGCTCTGACTTCTTCGGTCGGGGCGTCTTCGACTTCTCCCAGGGGGGTGAGTCGGGCTGACATAGATCGGGTGGTGGCGCACACCCACTCGGGGAGCCCCATCATCTCTAGGTGGGCCTTGCGTTCGACGTGCTTCCAGGGCGAACTCTCCAGGTCGTTCCCTAGGAGGCAGTCGACCGGCTGGGAGGTTCTTACGGCAACCCTCAGTTTACCTACTACTCCACCCCACTCAAACGGCACCAGAGCTACCTGACACATACTCGCTCTATTATCGGCGGAAATGACTGGGCAAAAGACGTTGGGGAGGATCTGTTCCTCGGGGACTAAGTGCCTGAGGACACCGGTGATGCTGGCCCCGGTGTCCCGCAGGGCCTCTGTTTGGTGGCCATTGATCTTAACGAGCTGCCCGTATTTCTTCGTGTTGGAGGGCAGGAGGCTACCAGGGACCATCTCCCTATCTCCCAGGGATACTAGGGCCATGGCTGCGGGTTCCCACTCCCCGGTTTCCTCAACCTCCTCCCCCAGAGCTACGTTGGCTATCTGTCTTGCAGGGGTGTTTTGGGTGGCCATGGGGCACTCTGGGTCATTGGCGTAGTGCCCGGGCTTCTGGCAACGGAAGCAAGTGACGGTTACCCTGTGTCCCCGTCTCCCGGGGGGTCCGGATACTGGTGGGGGGGGCGCTGGGAAAGGTGGAGATTGGGTCTTCGGAGGACTAGGCTGGGACTCTCTCTGGCCTCCCTGGTTCCCCCCTCGTCTCTGGCGGGGTGGTCCCTGACTGGCTCGGGGGTATTCTCCTACCATGCCCCGGGTGACCCGGGTGTTGGTCCAGCGGTCTGCTTCCACCGCCAGCTTCCTGGGATCGGTGAGTTTGCTGTCGAGCAGATGCTGGCGTAGTTCCACAAAGCAGTTCGCAGCCAGGTGTTCCCACAATAGGAGGTCGGTGAGCTCCTCGAGAGTGGTGACTTTGCTGCCCTTGACCCACCCATCGAAGGCCCGACTAAAAAAGTTTACATATTCTACCCAGGTGGTGCCCGGAATTTTCCTGCAGTCCCGGAATCGCTGACGGTACATCTCGGGGGTGAGACCGTACCTTGTGAGTAGAGCCTCTTTCATGTGGCTGTAGGAGGTCTGCAGAGAGAGGGGTAGGTCTTCCTTCGCTCAGAAACCGTCCCCACAACCCTGCCCCCCAGTCCTTCTGCGGGACCCGATGGGAGGTCATGGCGACCTCGTAGGCCCTGAACCATTGCTGAATGTCATCGTTTTTATAATATTCCTTGACCACATCCTTGGGGATGTGGACCTTCTGCTCCGCTGGGGAGGTCGCCTCTCGGTTTCCCGGGGGCCTCCCTTCCTCACTTCTGGCCTTGAGTTCGATTTCCTTCAAGCTGCGTTCGTGCTCCAGTTGGAGCTTCCTTCCTTCGTGTTCTCGTTGGAGCTTCTTCTCTTCTAGCTCGCCTTGCACGCGCATTTGCTCTACTGCTAGCTTTTTCTCTGCTAACTTTAATTCACCTTCGATTTTGAGTTTCGCTAACTCGAGTTCGTGATTGCGGCTTCTCTCTCTGTCCGCGAGTTCCTCCGGGGATAGGCCCCCGTCTGGTACGATGCTTCGCACCTGATTGTTGCTGCTTTCGCCTTGGGCAGGTTCGGCCTCGTCGGGGCGCTCCCCCGTGTTTTCCGGGCGGGAGGCCCCGGTATCCACCCAGGCTTTCAGTGCTTTCTGCAAATCTTCCTTGGTGTTGAGACCGGTGGTAGCGATTCTAAGTTCTTTGCAGAATTGCTTTAGTTCTTTGTGTGTGTATTCTTCCAGTTGTTCCACCTGGAACACCCTGTTGGCGTTGATTTCTGCGGGGATCACGGTGTTTCCTTCTGCCATCTTTGTTGGTAGTGCGTCCGTCGTTCACAGTACGATCTCTCGGTGATGGGCCCGAATCCCGTCGCTTGCCACCAATGTTAGACGGCGACCTCAGAGGAGCCCGGGAAGGGAGTCCTGACTACCCTGACTACCCTGAGACCCACCCTCAAGTATCGTAGCCGGGCACTGGCGGGAGACTCCTCAGGAGGAGAAGTCTCGTATCGAGGATCGTACTTCGGGCACCACACGACACAGAAACAACACACCGTGCGTTCCCAGGAACCAATCTTTATCAAATAGGTTAGCACTGCAAATATGTACAAGGAGAGCGCGGGCTCAATGAGTCTCGGAAGGGATAGGGGGTAGCGGGACAGTCTGGCACAAAAGTTCAAGGTAAGGATGTACCCGGCGCACAGCTCACAATCCTCGAGCTGGGGGGTAGGCTGGTTGTCGTGGGATCCGGCGGGACCAGTGGAGTCTGTGGAAGCCGCGAGTCACTCAGCGGGCTCAGGTACAAGTTCGGAGGTCTTACGATCTTCAGGGAGCCGCGAGTCACTCAGCAGGGCTCAGGTACAAGTTCGGAGGTCTTATGATCTTCAGGGAGCCGCGAGTCACTCAGCAGGGCTCAGGTACAAGTTCGGAGGTCTTACGATCTTCGGGGAGCCGCGAGTCACTCAGCAGGGCTCAGGTACAAGTTCGGAGGTCTTACGATCTTCGGGGAGCCGCGAGTCACTCAGCAGGGTTCAGGTAGTTCTAAGTTCCAGGAGCCGCGACCGCGTCAGCAGGCTCTCGTTGTTCCAGCGTCGAATCTGCCGGACAGTCCCAGAGCACCCCTTGTTATAGGTCGACCCCTCTTTGATGTCCGGAGTCTGTCCAGGCAGGGGTCTTGTCACCTGGGGGTCGCTTGTCGGGGGTTTCCTGCCATTGTCTTTTGATCCTTTCAGGGCCGGGTCGGGAGGAGTCCCAGACACCCAGCAGGCGTGGAGCCAGCCTTCAGGGAGGCCGGAGGGCCGATCGAAACCCATCGTCCCAGGGGAGTTCAGAGGTGCGATAGAAACTGCTCCTCCCTCTCTCACCCCTGGAAGCGTGATGTCCTCCAGCCGGAGTGGCGCCTCAAGGCCCGGGTCGCGCTGGGGCCGGGCGGCCATCTTGGTGCATGAAGTGGGCACGCGGGCCCGGGGTGGCCGAAAGGAGAGAGGCCATGGACGAGGATGTCCGGGTCGAGTGCGTGTGTTCTGGTGGAGAGGCTTGGTGAGGCCGGGGGATTGGGGCTGCCGGCACCAGGTTAGGTGGTGTGGGGACCAGTAGAGCCATGTTATGAGGCCGGGTCCAACAGTAACTAGTCTCTAAAGTTGTAATATAAAATATGTGCTGGGGTGTGTAACGTTGCTTATGCACTGTGACAAAGATATGGATCCCAGATTGTAATATGTATGGCATAGCGCTGTGCGCTATAACATAGGCATCAAGGAAGGCACGTTAGATGGGGCAATACAACCCGTGCGAAGGGAAGTGTGGCATGACATATTCACGGGGTGGTGGTACAGTGCACATGGGCTAGAGAGTGTCATAGCATACGCACTAGCTGGTGAGGCACTCGGCGGGTACTGGTGGGTGTAACACAGCATTGAGCTCAGCCAGGAGCACGCTGTGACTCTCAAGTGAGGTTCTTCTCCTTTCCAGAGAATAAAATAAAAAGTATTACACATCCGGCGGTGGATGTGTATTTTATTAACCGTGAGGGGGGTGTCTTGCATAGTTTGGTCGAATTTTTGTCGAATCCCCTTTGAATGGCTTGATGTGCGTGTGTATTAAATGTGCCCGTCAATAGCTACCCATGTTTGTATAAATAAACGACAAAGGTGTCTACTTGGAGAGAACCCACCGGCGGGGGCGCCGGGATTAGGCACGGTAGGGCGTCAGACACGTCAGAGCTTTACTAGCGGTGTAAATATATTCCATGTGGATTCATTCTATGCATAGTCGCCTTTTGATGAATATCACGCAAATCGTTATGGTGATAGGTACATACGGTTTGTCCAGCATGTCCTAGGTGTTTCTATAAATATATTTTTTTTTTAAATAATAAAAAACAAAGGCCGGCCCCGGGGGATGGGGTCCCCGGGGCCATAAGTGGCCTGAGGAGGGGGGCAACGCAGACCCCTCCTAAAGAATAAAAAAAAAAAAAGGCCATGACCCGGGGGTTGGGGTCCCCGGGGCCGATTAAGGCCTTGGGAGGGCCAAATTTATTTTTTTCAACAAAAAAAATTAGGGTGTAGACCCTGGGGGATGGAGTCCCCAGGGTCAGTAAATTAGAAAAAGAAGGGGGGCCACACAGCCCTCCTTAAAAAAAATTTTTAAATAAAAGACCGGCATCGCGCCGGAGGCCACGCCCCCTCCTTGCAGCACTCTGCAAACGCGCCCCCTGGCCAGTTGTAAGTTGGAGAATTAATTCTCCTTCAATACTGAGGGTCCCTGAGGGCCAACTAGCCCAACAGGTATCTCCAGTATGCGCCAGGGAGCTGCGTTGCAGACAGGTGTTCTGAGGCCACGCCCCTTTTTACACCTCTATGCAACGCAGCTCTGTGGCCCTTACTGGAGGTACCTAGTGGGCTAGTTTGACCCTAGGGACCCTCAGGATTCAAGGGGACTTAATCTCCCAACTTAAAACAGCCACAGGGCGTGTTTACACAGTGGGGAAGTGAGGGGACGGGGCCTGAGGTGACGTGTGCAAACACGCCCTGTGGCGCGTTTTAAGAGGTAGTATTAATCCCCTGCCCTATTATATACTAGGGGCTTACAGAGGAGGTCATGCTGATCACAGGGGGACCCCAACGCATAGTGTTCCCTAGTGTATGTAGGTGTTTTCACTGTATTCTGAGTGTCTTTTAACATAGGACTGGTTAGTCAGACTCAGTTACCACCAGTATCCGTCTGAAAAAGTTGAGGGTACAGGATGATTTTGCAGCAAGGCTTCTTTCTGCTCTTCTGTTTATTCTTTTCTGCACGTTATCCTTCTTCCTGCACTTTTCTTCGTCTTTGAGGACTTCTGTTGCTTCGTTCTATATTTCTTTTTTTTCTTTCTGTGCGTTTTTCCTTCTTCCTTCACATGTCCTATCTCTGTAGGCATAGTTAGAAATTAGCATTTAAAAAACCTTCGAAATTCACTGAAAAAACCATAGGTTTCAGGCACGTTATAGTTAGGAATTAGCATTTAAAAAACCTTAGAAATTCACTGAAAAAACCATAGGTTTCAGGGGCGTTATAGTTAGCTGGACTTTTCACTCGTACAAAACCATTGAAGTTCCCCCGTTATAGTTAGTTCAGCTAACTATAACTCGCGCGCCCGCAATGCACTGCTGGGTTTTTCAGTGAATATATATATATATATATATATATATATATATATATATATATATATATATATATATATATATATATATATATATATATATATATATATATATGTTCAAAGACTTCTCCCACCAGCCTTGAAGATCCTCCAACTGCCAAGGAAGTAAGTACACGAGCCTGCATATAGTGCAAATTATTTATTCAATGCCCAGAGCGACGGCCATAACGTTTCGGCTCCGTGGAGCCTTGTTCACATATATATATATTTATATGTATATATTATCTACTGGCAGCCATAGGAAATCTGAAAATTCTATTTTGAATAACTTTGGCGCCGGTTGACTAATCTTCGTGAAATTTTCAAAACTAATGGGGCGCTCCGCTCAGCTCCTACCCTGAATGTCTCGGGGTGATTCGTCAAGCGGGGGCTGAGAAAAAGGGGGGTCCCAAAACGCGTTTTCCCCAAACATTTTTCCATAGGACCTTTAGTCGAAGGTACAGCCCGAACGGCTGAACAGAATTACTTGAAATTTGGCAAAGAGGTAGTCCTCAGGTCAGGGATGTGCCTTTTGCATATATGGTGTCAATCTGTTCAGTAGTTCCTGAGAAAATTGCAGTTAAACGTACATAAATATCTATATGCGCGCACCGTGCGCGCACCGTGCCGTGCACGAGCGTAATTCTGATTGGTGGTTAGATGTCAGTCAACATTCGAATCGGTCGAAATCAGAAAGTGTCGGATGCCATTTTGTGTGTGGCAGTGAAAAACAAAGGTGGAGAACGTAAAAAAGGGGCAGGGTAGAGAGTTCCTGACCCCCTAGCCTTTGTCAGGGGGTCCCTGAAGGACCCTGAAGGGTGAAAAAAACATTTTATTTTTTTTTCAAAAAATCGCGGGGTGCGCACACGGTGAAAAACCCTTAAAAAAAAAAAACATTTTAAACGAGCCATTCCATATTACAGGATACAGTCAATCTATAACTATATACATAGGTAGTTTATTGTAAAATAAATATATAAAAAATATAATAATACATACATAAATTAGCATTTAAAAAACCTTACAAATTCACTAAAAAAAACATAGGTTTCACATATGTTATAGTTAGAAATTAGCATTTAAAAAACCTTGCAAATTCACTTAAAAAACCATAGGTTTCACACACGTTATAGTTAGGAATTAGCATTTTAAAAACCTTGCACATTCACTGAAAAAACCATAGGTTTCACACATGTTATAGTTAGCTGGACATTTCACTTGTAAAAAACCATTGAAATTCCCCCGTTATAGTTAGTTCAGCTAAATATAACTCGCGCGACCGCAATCCACTGCTGATGATGTCACATATTACATCACTGTATTCACTAAGATACTGTTAATAAGTCAGTTATACAATTAATTTTACTAAAAAAAAACATCCATTTAGACACTTATTTGCCCATTTATTCTTCCATTAACCTTTAGATATACATATATAAAAAAAATATATTTTTTAGAAAGACACATATTCACTGGATGATGTCATCAGTGATGTCATTTGAGATGTCATGAGTGATGTCATGAGTGATGTCACTGACCATGTCATGAGTGATGTAATATGTGACGTCATCAGCAGTGGATTGCGGTCGCGTGAGTTATATTTAGCTGAACTAACTATAACAGGGGAATTTCAATGGTTTTTTACGAGTGAAATGTCCAGCTAACTATAACATGTGTGAAACCTATGGTTTTTTTCAGTGAATATGTATATATACATATATATATATATATATATATATATATATATATATATATATATATATATATATATATATATTCACTGAAAAAACCATAGGTTTCACACATGTTATAGTTAGCGGAAATGTTACTGATAAAAAACCAGTGAAATTGCCCCGTTATAGTTAGTGCTGGCAACTATAACTCACGCGACCGCAATCCTCTGCTGATGCTAATACTGTATTTAGACACTTATTTGCCCATGTCTTCTTCCATACATTTTTAGCTATACATATATTACAAATATTTTTTTTTCATAAAGACACATATGTCATCAGCAGAAGATTGCGGTCGCGTGAGTTATAGTTGCCAGCACTAACTATAACGGGGCAATTTCACTGGTTTTTTATCAGTAACATTTCCGCTAACTATAACATGTGTGAAACCTATGGTTTTTTCAGTGAATTTGCAAGGTTTTTTAAATGCTAATTCCTAACTATAACGTGTGTGAAACCTATGGTTTTTTCAGTGAATTTGTACGGTTTTTTAAATGCTAAGTTACTTTACGCCATTCGAGGCGTGCGCGCCCACTTAACGCAGTTCGTTCCGTGCACGGTTTTTATCAACTTTAATAAGCCCTGTACATTTGGTGGCCTTCGGCCACCAAAAGCACAGGGGGTGGGGTCAATGTGGATAGTGTTTTTTTTATTTCGATTTTATAATTTCATGTTGCCAAAATTTAGTTTTTTTTACCTATTAATAAGCCCTGTACATTTGGTGGCATCCGGCCACCAAAAGCACAGGGGGTGGGGTAAGTGTGGATAGTGTTTTTTTTTTTTTTTTTTTTTTACCGTACGCTTACGGTAAGCGTACGGTAAGCGTACTCGGCGAAATTGCCGAAAAAAAAATAAAACCGTTTTTGCTCTTGGGGGATGTTTGGGGACTCCCTCAACATGACTGTGTGGGAGGGAGTTGTCAAAAATGCCCCGTAACATGTTTTTGGGCATCAAGTTTGAGAAATAACTCTCAATGCGAGAGACAAAATGGCGGACGCCGCTTCCTGGTTTCGGCCGATTCGAATGTTTACTAAGATCTAAGAGCCAATCAGAATCACGCTCGCGCACGCCACCGTACGCTTACGGTAAGCGTACGGTAAGCGTACCGTAAGCGGGCTCAGATATATATATTGATTTAAAGGCTATTTTCTCAGAATCTACTGAACAGATTTACACCAAACCTACAAAAGGCACTTCCTTGACCTAGGGACTACCTCTCTGCCAAATTTCTAGTAATTCTGTTCAGCCGTTCGGGCTGTAGCTCGTTCTAAAGGTCCTATGGAAAAATGCATGGGAAAAACGCGTTTTGGGACCCCCCTTTTATCTCAGCCCCCGCTTGACGAATCCCCCCGAGACTTTCAGGGTAGGAGCGGAGCGTAGCGCCCCACCTATTTTGAGAAATTCGCGAGGATTCATCGACCGGCGCCAAAGTTATTCAAAATAGAATGTTGAGGTTTTCCTATGGAAAAGGGGTCCTAACTATAACTACCTACTGGCGACCGCCAGTAGGTAATATATATATATACTGTCAATCGTGAGTAGGTAGCTATAGTTAGGATTTAGTTATCAAAACTAGTCATCCAAGAAAACTGTTCGAAATTATTAAACATCAAACTACTCAAAAACCCAACCCCTGCACAATAGGATCCCTTCCGCTGCCATATTTGCCTCCTTCTTTCTTGAAAAGTCTAAAAAGATTTAAAGTGATCTCCAAACAGCAATTGAGCTCCTCCCGATGATACCCTCGAATAGCCTAGGCCAGCATATGATTGTTCAGCACCCAGACTTACATGGACTCTCCCTCAAAAACAACGCGTCATGGGACACTTTCAAAACCTTTGATGAAATTGCCATTCTTAACAACACTTAAACCTTCAAACCACTTCTGTGACCCTCTACCAGCTAACATCTTCAATGAGATTAAAACCTCTTTACTCCCTCTCTGGACTAAGATAGTGAATGCTTCACTAATCCAAGGGGCTTTACCAGACTGCCTAAAATCAGGGCAGGTAACTCCCATTCTAAAAAAAACACAGTGGATCATACAAACCCCGATAACTTCCGTCCCATCTCCACTATTCCCTCTCTGGCAAAGCTCCTTGAGAAATGTGTACATACCCAGCTATGCAATCACATTAATCAGTTCCACCTTATTGACCAATTCCAATCTGGTTTCCGTCCGGGTCACAGCACGGAAACAGTCCTTACCAACATAGGGGCACATGCATCAACAATGCCATTTGCGATTCCTTATTAGCGAAAAATAAGGAATCGCTAATAAGGAATAGCAAAAGGCTATGCATGTAGGAATCGCTATTCAAATAGCGATTCCTTAACTTTCCTTAATTGCTACTAGCAAATTGCGAGTAGCAATTAAGGAACGCCATCCCAATCATTCCTATGGGCCTCCAGGCCCATAGGAATGAATTGGAGATTGCATGAGCAAATAGCGAGTACCAGTAGGTTCTCGCAAATTGCTCATGCAATTTCAAGGGTGCAATGGTGTCAAAATGACACCCTATTGCACCCCTGAAATTGATATGTGCACATATGTTGCACACACACATGCTCTAAGGGCATGTGTGTGCGCAACATGAAACTTTGAAAAATGCACAAAAGTGCATTTTTCAAACTTTTAGCAAATTACCATGCAGTTCATCTTCATGGTAATCAGCTCCCCCTATTAGCGAATTCGCTAATTTTTTAACTTTCATGCATTGCATTTAAGGAATCCCAAATTGAGATTCCTTAAATTAAGGAATCTCAATTTGGGATTCCTTAAATGCTATCGCTATTTAAGGAATCGCTATTTAAGGATTCCTTAAATAGCGATTTTTGCTTTTGGGTTGATGCATTGGGATTGGGTATTTTTAACTCAATACCGGGAGCTATTAGCGAATCGGTATTTTACCGACTGGATTTTGGCTTGATGCATGAGGCTGATAGTTGATGATGCACTTAAAATGCTAGAACAGAACAAATCTTGCCTCCTAATCCTCCTAAACCTATCCTCAGCCTTCTACACGGTCAAACATGACAGCCTCCTTGAATTACTTGAACACAGAATGGAATTATCAGGGGTTGTCCTAAATTGGTTTGCCTGATTTCTACACAACAGAACTCAAAGAATTAAGGTTAACCAATCCTTGTCCACCACCACTCCTGTCACTTTAGGGGTCCCCCAGGGATCCACCTTATCAACTACTCTCTTTAACCTGTTCATGGAGCCTCTAAACGAAATTCAGAAATTTTCCAATGTACAATACCACATGTATATAGACGACTCCCAAGTATACCTTAAAACTTCCTCCCCTGAGGATATCCGTCTACTCAACACAACTCTCCAAAAAACACAAAACTGACTAACCAGAAACCACTTTAAACTCAACTCGCTCAAACCCGAATTCCTCTTAACTGCCCCACCAAAAAGATCCCTCAACATCGAAGATTGGATAAAACACCTAACAGTTTTCAACTGCATTCCACAAATTATAGATTCCACAAGATCACTAGGAATTACACTTGACAAGAATCTCAACATGCAAGAGCACATCAGCTCAGTCACCAGAGGAGCAAACTCTCAAATGAGTATTCTAAGAACAATAAAAGCCTTCCTCCCCTGCAACGACCTTAAATCAGCGGTGCAAGCGCTAGTTATCCCCAGATTAGAATATGGGAGTGCTACCCTATGTGGTCTGCCAAGATCCAGGTTGGCTCCACTAAGCGCATCCCTTAACTCTGCTGCAATGCTTATCCCTGGATCGAAAAGGTACAGCCACATCACTCCAGATCTGAAGGCACTAAACTGGCTCCCTTATGAGGCAAGGATTCAGATGAAAATTGCTTGCATGACCCACAAAGCCCTACATTTCAATACACCGAAGTACCTAGCTGACAAACTGGAATTGTCGGCGGTGGCAGATCATCTAGAAGCACCAGCACTTTACTGTTGAAACCACAAAAATTTCAAAAAAAGAAAACCTACAACTGAGCCTTCTCCGGACTGGCCCCTAGAATCTGGAACTCCCTGCCCCCTGAAATCAGACTGATCCCTTCAATCACTTCATTCAAAAAAGAAGTCAAACTGCTTTTAACGAACAAATCTCTACCCTGAACCCACAAACTCATTCTCTGGATACTGATCTGACCAGCTGTTCTCCAACCAGGGCTTGCACGCCATCTAAGTACTGGTTTATAACTCACTGTCTCACTCCTGATTGCAACGGACATCGTCATTGTTTATGTTTCTTGGTTCTCTATTTCTACTAATTTAACAAATCTGTAAAGCGCTCTGTTACCCTTTAGGGTCAATTTCACGCTATATAATACTTTACAAATAAAAAATAAATAAAAAATGGTATGACGCTCAATCCAGCTGCTGTCTTTAGAGTTTCGTGGTGATCAGTCTGGCAGGGGCTAAGAAAAAGTGGGGTTCCCAAAACACATTTACCCATGTTAATTCCCATAGGAACTTTAGACACGGCTACAGCCAGAACTGCTGAACAGAATAACACATAATTAAGCAGAGAGGAAGATATTGGTCCAGGGAAGTGGCTTTTGTGATTTGGTGTAAATCTGTCCAGTAGTTTTAGAGGTATTAACCAAAAGCACACCCTCTTTCTCAACCACTTTGCTAATGAATATCTTGTTGGGGGATGAAGTCACCTTGGATGCTAAGGGTCCTTGGAGCCAACAACCCCACCTATTACCTCCAGTAAGTCTCACAAAGATGGATTGTTGAGAGGTTGTAGGAGCCCTAGCCCCCTTCCACCACCACTCCTCAAACACCCCTCTTGGAACACTACTAGTTGGGGGATGAAGTCCCCTTGGCTCCTGACAGTGCTTGGGGGTCAACAACCCATCCTGTTATCTCCAGGAAGTCCCACACAGCAGGATTGCTGACAGGTCACAAGGAGGACCGCCCCCTTTTGCCACCAGTCTGCAATCATGCCTCTTGGTGCACTACTGGTTGGTGGATGAAGTCCCTTTGGATGCGGGGTGCCCTTGGGGGCCACGCCCCCTTTCTTCACCACTCTGCAAATGTGCCTCCTGGCACACTGCTGGTTGGAGGATAAAGTCCCTGTGAATGCTGAGGGTCCTTCGCAGCCAAGAACCCCTTCTGTTACCTTCAGTAAGTCCTACACATCGGGATTGCTGAGAGCTGGTCGAAGGCCCCGCCCCCTTTTTCCACCACTCTGCAAATGCACCTTCTGGTGCGCTACAAGTTGGGGGTTGAAGTCGTCTTGGATGCTGAGGATCCTGGGGGGCCAATAATCCCTCCTGTTACCTCCAGTAAGTCCCACACAGCAGAATTGCTCTGAGCTGGTTGGAGGCCACGTCCCCTTTCTCCACCACTCTGCAAACGCAAGTACTAGTTAAACAAAACATAGAAATTCACTTAAAAAACCAAAGGTTACAGGGATGTTACAGTTAGGCTCAGATTTCACTTGTACAAAACCATAGAAATTCAGCAGTTATACTTACTTGAGCTAACTATAAGTTACGCCATCGCAATGCACTCCTTATGACCTCACATGTTACATGACTCATGACATGGCCAGTGACATCACTGATGACATCACTGGGCACCGTTTAGGGGCCAATTTCCTGGATAAACTGGTGCCAAGTAAGTTGGTTCATGTCTGCATGACTTAACAGGTAGCCTAATCACACTCCTGCAAAACTAGGTTAACCTTGAGCAAAGCCACAGAGCAGAAGGGAGGGTATCCCAATGTCCCCTATGAAACGGCCCTACTTGTCCTCTTTGGTTAATGCTGGATCTGAAGACCTTAATTTCTAAGCCACCATTAGTTGCAGTTATATCCTCCACTACTGCCTGCTGTAGATCCATTTGGATTTGGCACCAGTTCCCCACACCAAAACTCCCCAAGGAACAGTTATGCAAAAGCTGATGAAAACAACATTGCTTTATGGGATGGATATGTAGCTCTGTGTAACCAGCTTAAAACGTTCTTCAGAACAAGGAATTCAATGGGGTGGGAGGTCTACTGTTAGGCTTTCTGGTTACCAAACCTTACCCAACCCATTAACACCTCTCTAAGTGGGAAGGAGCAGGTAGCTACCAGGTGACTGTGTAGAGTTGTACGATGGACAACAGCTGCTAGGTGTCCCATTGACTAAGTATGGCTCTTGACGTGCATCCTAACCCATGCAACAAAGTTTTTCACTCTGGCTTCCAAGGAAAAGGCACTGCTGGTCCTCAGAGCCAACACCCTAAGAAATGTGTCACCGCAGTTCTTGTAGTGCACATAAGTACCCTGGGAGGGTCCTTAGTTTCCGGATCCATGGATCCACTGCAACAAGTACCAGGTGGGATGCTGGGACTCACTGTGACCATGCTCCCTGGAAGCGGCAAAGGGAATGAGATACTTTATCAGTTGCATTATTTTTTACACTTTTGATATGATTTGCCTTTCGTGCCACATTCCTATATGAACCAGAGCTCACAAGCTCATCACCTAGGGGCATGTTGCAGTTTGGGAATCAATAGCATGCACAAATGCCATGTTATCTGACCGGAAAATGATCCTCCTAAATGATGGAATATGAAGACATAGATGGAATGCAATGACTATGAGGAACTGCTCTAATGCTGTGATGTTCATTGTGACATTCCTTTTATTGCCAGCCATTAGGCTCCTCCAGTTTTCCCCAGTATTACCCCCCTCTGTCTAAAATGTCACTAAAGTAGAACAATTTAGGGTTGAATGCCCATGGCGATCCCCATATTAAGTAGCCATTGAATTGGTCCAGAAACTGGACCCACATCTGCAAATCCTCTCTCAAGCACTTACAGAGTATCATTAGATGATGCGTCTGGATAGCCTTAGACTTAGAGGGTGAAGCCTTATAGCAAAACCTCTACCTTCTGGGATGATTCTCACTGTGTAATTTAGCTTCCCTAACAGGCTTTGGATTACTGCTAGGGTACCTTTCTCTCTGGCCAAGTCAAATCAATCTAAGAGATTAATGCCTTGACCTTCCCACCTGGCAGCTTGGAAAAACACTTCACCAAGTCCAATACAATACGCAGGAAAGTCAGCACTTCTCAAGGGGTCTCGATCTTGTAAAGGGTAAGTTGAATTCCTAGTTCAACTGCTAACTTCTGAAAATCATCTAAAGATGTTTCACAATCCTGTGTGCCTGCCGTGCCTTCAAAGAGGAGGTCATCGAGGTAATAAGTTGTGCCCTCGATAACAACAATTCAAGAAAAATGCTGAAGGTTTCCAAATAGGCACATGAAAAAGAACAGCCCAGGGGTGTGCTATTGTCAAAGTAAAATCTGCCTGACTATTGGAAGCTCTCAGGGGAGACAGCGTGGAAGGGGAAAGAGTAAGGAGCTAGGTGGTTGCAAATATTAAAAGTCAGTCCCCTGGCCACTACCATCCCTCCTCCTGGAAATCACACCAATAGAAGGGGTTTACACACTACTCCACATTCACCAACTCCCTCAGGTCAAAGGAGATGGGGGAAAAGGGGATATGTGTTGTCAAGGGAACTTGGAACTAAACTGCGGCCACCAAGATGTTGCATTGGGTACAGCAAGGGCAGCTATATTTTTCTAATACCTTCTCTGGAACTGCTTGAAGTTGGGAGTGCACTCTAGGATTTGTGGGAGTCCACTGTATAAGGCTATATGTGAATGCTTACCTTGTAAAGTGCTCTTAAAATATCAGTAATTATTTCACTCTTTATGCTCAGTTTGAAATCCCCTTTATTATTTTTAATTTTTGAAGTAATTACCTTTATGCTCTGAATGTCTGCAGTAGATAAAAACCTCAGTGTGTTGGCGCTGCAGCTCAATTAGTTTCTGATCTAGACCAACTAATGCATCACCACACAGTAAAATATTTTGAAGCATATCCAAAACTTCAGGTAGAAATCCACTGTAGCTGACAAGACATTAGGAAAATTAGCTGAAAGGATTGCAAAAAGTAATAGTCCCAAGACACAGCCTTACAGCAATCCATTTCCAATGTCTTTGGCAGTTCCTTCTTACCCAGTTGGACTTTTCCCCATGAGTGCAAATACAAGGCATTGACTTAGCTTAGCATGCCCATAGCTGACAGCTGTCTCCATAGGCAGCAGATAACCACCATGTCAAAAGCTGCTCAAACGTCGGTGAAGCATGCAGCTGATCAAAAGTCGCAAACATGTTGCTCTTAATCATCGAACTCTGTGCGCCTTACCAGAGTGTAAAGAACCTGGCATGCTCTGCTGAGGCTAGGGCGAAAGCCTGCCTCTGGTTTGGAATAAGTTTGAAGTCCTCCACTTACTTTTCAGGCAGTGGAGGAAAATTCTCACAAAGATTATAAATGTGGAACCCAGCCCAGAAGGAGATATATTCGTACAATTCACGCAAAGTTATAAAAGGTGATAAATACAGAGGTTGTAAAAATGTGGGTGCAGGAACTCCCTGATCTTTAAGTGATTTAATTACGCTAGTTTCATGGTTTAAGAAAATACATTGTCCTCTTTCTTAAAGTTTTCAATATTAACAACATAAGACTCCGAAATGTGATAGTTATTTAAATAATCACTCCAGAAGTTTCAGAAATAAATAAATCCAGGCCAACAAGCAGCCCACCAGAATAATGCACGTAATTTCCAAAAAGTGCAATAATCACCAGTATTTTTTTGCACCTTCTGCAAGCCTTTTTTAAGTTGAGCCTTATTCATACAACACATGTTTTTGGTTTGCTCCAAATGTCTTCAGTCATTACTATTGAACTAATTGTCTAAACAGTTTGCTTAGTTTCTTTGTGGCTCACCCACATTCACAGTTGAACTATAGATTACTTTTTGCTTTAACTCATTTTGTGAAAGTCATAGGTATCACTGATACAACAATATCCATCTGACTGGCAATGTTTTTAATAAGCTGTATCTCTAACCAGGATTTATCAGCAATGGCCTTGACTAGAGCTGTTCCCAAGTCTGACACCTCATCAGCCAGATATTTTATGGTCCTCCTTTTATGAATAATGGCAGGAATTATAGGCAAAGAGTTTATTACAAATTGCACCTCTTAGCTGTACATTTATGGTATCTCTGCAAACAAAGGTCAACAGTTGAAGTCCCCATGATTAATTGACAAATAGTTGATGGGGAACTGCCTCTAATGAAAAAATGACATGTGGTTCTGTTATCTGCAAAGCAATCATTTTGGAAGTGCAAGACTACATCTCAAAGCTGTTTTCTCATCATGTGCATCCTACTTCAGAGGAAAGTGATAGGGAAGTTGCCATCCAAGAAGGAAAACACATATGCATGTGCTGGTACAATTTCATGGTCATCATCTGTATCCATGACTCTTGCACTAAGGTCCCATCCCAAGAGGACTTTTGTTTTATTATGTATCTGTTCATTATCTTCGTCTAAAGCTTGAGTCTTATATTTATTATTGAGGGTGCCCTACTAGGTTTTAGGTAGATATTCAATATTATAAAATGAGTTACATATATAGCTGAAGCATTAGAGCATTTCAATGCTATTTACTAACATGAAGCCTTTATTAATGTATTGAGTAATATTGCAATGCTCTTGCCACTCAGGAAAGCCCCTTTTGAGGAAGGGTCAACATGTACTGCAAAATAAAAGAAGCCATTTAAGTAAAGAGCAATTCAGTTTTTCTGCTATAATCATCTAAAGATTCTACTATCTGTCCGGAGGACAACTCCCCAAAGCCAAGGCAATTGATATTTTGTTTAGGAAGGCTGTACAAGTTGGAATCCAAATAATATCACTCCTTTTACAGCTTTTATTACTAGCTGGGGGACCACTATGGACTAAAAGTGAATCTGGGTAACAGCTTTGCCCTTTTGGGGTCAAAGCCTGTAAGACAGTGCAGCTTTCTAGTTTGCTAAAGACATCTTAGGGACATTCTGAAAGCTTCCCTGGGAAAGCATTCTGCCCATAGTTTACCACTGGCTTTTTGTTTTGTAGCTCACAGTTGTTTGCTTTCTATTTTCTGGCGTTATTTGTTTTAGGCGGTTCAGCTTGAGTTAGTCCCTCCTGTGGAGCATAGCCTGCTTACTGAATTCTTCCACATGCGCCCGCTTTCTTTAAACAGGCCTTCAAATTTGATCTTATCTTGCTATTATTATCTTGTCACATTTGCTGTGCATTCAGGGGCCAGGGTCAAATGTCAAGCTCAGACTTTCGAGGGAGCTTAGTGTTTACTTTTCTTTCTCTGACTCCAAAGAGAGAAGATTTATTTGGCAATCGTGCTAGGGTTGTGAAAGAAAAGGCTTTTTCTAGAACAAAACAAAATATAGATGTCTGCAAATGAGCTGAGCAGATATTTCAGAATAGATCAGAATTAGGAAAGCACAATTGAAGCATTTTTTTAAATTCTGAAGTGTGGTGGAAACAAATATTTTAATACAATGAAAAAAAATCAATAGATTAGGTGATGCCATTTTCACACATTATCATTTGTGCGATATATAGCTTTACCAGTAAAACTGCATGTCTGTACAAATGTAATGGTCACTTTAATTGAAAATGTGTTGTCTGTAATGGCAGTGAGCTACCACACCATGCACACTCCACACTACGCCACTCCACACTACAACACTCTACTCCACTCTCGACGTCACTCTGCAGCACTCCATTCCATTCCAACAAAATGTATTTCGGTCAGTGTAGACCATAGAAAGTAACAATACAAACAATATCAAAGAGAATACATGACAAAAACTAGTATATAAAAATAGAAACAAAGCGTAATTAAAAACAACATTGGAATTCATCATAAAAAGGGGAATTAATAAAATTAGGATGCTGCTTCACATCATCCAACATGTACCCCTAATCATGTTGATTTTGTCGAATTTCAATTCATCAATAATATTCGTTTTGGAAGGTGAAAAGCTTAAAAAGTAATTGGAATAAGTTAAGTAGTTAAAATGGTTAAAAAGTGGCAAAGTATGCACTGTAGAAATGTTGTGCTTACGGTAATGGAATTAGCAACCTCCTTCGGTTATGCCACATGGAGTTCAAAAAGTGGGAGATGGCAAAAACAATGGGTGAGTGGGTATCCGTTCTCAGTATTCTAAATGCCTACACAAACTGCCTACACTCCAGGTTTCTGCAAAATGGGACTAGCCATCGCCGTCTGGCTATTTTGTAGCCAGTACAAAAGAAAAAAACATGAATGGGAGTCTCGTCCCCACAGTTGCAAGCGGGGCACCTAAGAAGAGAGGCTCTTAACCATTTGTTAGAGAAGGCACGAAGCGGCAAGGTCCCTATTCTAAACTGGATGTATAGTTTCCTTGCCGATATAGGTTGGATGTTGTCCAGAAGAGGCTTGCAGTGATACTCATTTTTAATGTTTAAAAAGTCAGCCGTTAAATGACCATGGGGCAATTATCGCCGCTTTAGTGGCAGAAAACTAAAGCTAAAACGGCGATAATGGGCTTGATAATATGCTCTATGGAATTCCAATTGAAGCACATGTTAGACGTCCTTCACATTTAACATGGGCTTCAATTGGAATTCCATAGAGAATATTATCAAACCCATTATCGCCGTTTTAGCGGCAGTTCTCTGCCGCTAAAGCGGCGATAATTTTATCGCCTCGCTTGATAATATGCCCCCAAGTTGGGAGTTCCCCTGGATGTCAGCTAGTTTGAGCGATCTATATGCTCTAACTAGTTCTAGACGAGAGGTGGCCGGGCACGCTACCTCCGGATTGCTCCATAAATTCGGAAGACCCAACTTATGGCATACATCCCTTATATGTGAGAACCATGGTAATTTACCCACACCCGGAAGATCCAGAATCTCCTTTTGTTCTGTCTGGTAGACTGCTAGTTCCGGGGTCACCCACAGTCTATACCAAAAGGTTAATGGTCTAAGACCAGTCTCCTCTGCGATAGGTCTGATTCCAAGGTCCATGCGTAAGGGGATAAGAGGGATACTTAATGGAAGGCCCAATAGCTGTCTCATAAAATTATTCTCTGTTTTAGACAGTCCACCAAGGGGACAATGGCCCCATAATTCCGCCCCATTCATTACAGCACTCCTGATTTGCACTTTGTAAATCTCGGCCACCGGGCCTGCCGGTTTATAGGAGGAATTCCTATATGTTTTTATAACTCCCCCTGCCTTCTGAGCTAATTTGAGGCTTGCTTTAGCTAGTTGTGGCTCCCACTCAAACGTTTCGGACAGTGACACCAAGATAATCAAAAACGGTCACCCTCTCTAGCAAGGTACCATTTAAAGAGGGGTTTGGGCGGGTAGTTTTGGCTGGGTTAAAGACCATAGATTTGGTTTTTAGCATATTGATCTCCAGCCCCCTGTTTTTGCAGAATGTTACAAAACTATCAGGAACCCTCTGGATGCCCATAGGTGACTTTGAGAGCAGCAGAGTGTTGTCCGCAAATATCATAGCTGGCACCTTACTATGCACCAGCTTGTGGGTGTTGTTATCCTCCGCCTCGTTTAATTGGGGAACCCGAGCGTTGATGCAAAGGCAAAACAGAGTAGGGGCAAGCACACACCCCTGCCTTACTCCTCTATTAACTGGAAAACGAGGGGTTAATTCTCCACATTTCCTGTACCTAACTTGGGCGAAATTGCCCTCATGCAGTCTCATGATCAATGTCAAAAGATAGGGGGGGGATTCCCTGTTGTTTAAGAACCTCCCACAATTTATCTCTTGGGACCAAATCAAATGCCATTTTCAAGTCGACGAATATCAAATAGAGGCTGCCACCCTATATTGATACAGTCTTCCAGTATAGTAGTTGAAACCTGAATATTTGGTCGATGGTGGAGATGTTTTTTCTAAAACCTGCTTGATAAGGGCTCAGAATTTCACACTCCTCCATCCATACATGAAGGCGATCAAGGAGGATCCTTGCAAACAGTTTCTGTGTGACATCGATCAAACTGATCGGCCTATGATTGGTCAGCAAAAGAGGTGAACCCTTTTTGAAGACGGGGAAAATTTCAGCCCCCAACCACGTGTCGGGGATCGCCATACCTCTCAAAATGGTATTAAAAATTGCCCAGAGGTTGGGACCCCATATTTTTGGTTCTGCCCGGAATAGGTCCCCTGGAATTTTGTCTAGTCCCGGGGCTTTGCCAAGAGGGAGCTTACTGATTCCGTTTGTGACCTCTGTTACAGTAAACCCTTGGGCCTCTTCAAAGTCAATCCCTGGGATTTGCAAGGGACTTTCATCTTTAGAATCTGTACCTTCTTCAGTAGAGTATAGGGCTTGAAAATTAGACTTCCATGCAGCAGCAGCGATGTTGGGCTCTAAGGCTGCTATCTGAGCATACTAATGACCAGAACAACCTCATATCCCTATTGGATAGAGCAGATCTAATGGCATCCCATCTGTCTGTCTCCCAGTTCTTCTTTGCTTGTTTGGTGCAGTCTCGGTAAAGGGGCCCTCATTTGTTTAGTTAGGAGTCTATCCTTACTTTTAATAGCATCTAAGCGGGCACTCTTGGCCTTGCGACAGGTATCATTAAACCAGGTTTGTTTGGGACCCTTTTTCGGTTTGGAGTGTGTCAGGGGATTTAATATATTAGTCAAGCTGGTTGTTAATTCTGCATGCAGTGCCTCTATTCTAGCAGTGGTTTGAGGAGAGTCCATTTCCCTGACAGTCTCCCCCATTTCCAGTAAGCAGCACTCTACTCAACTCTATGACATGCCACTCCACACTATGAATCTCCACTCAACTCTACGACACTCCACACCATGCCACTCCATGCTACTCTGCGACCCTCCACAACACATCACTCCACTCCACGCCACTTCACTCTACAACCCTCCACTCTATGACATGTGAACTTCCCTCCACTCTATGACCCTTCTCTCCACTCTGCACCACTCCAGTATACGCCATTCCACTCCATCACCCTCCACTTCATGACACACCACTCTATGACATTGCACTCCACTCCGCGCCACTCCACTCTATGACATGCCACTCCACTCTACAACACACCACTCCATCCTACACCACCCCCCTCCACTCTACGCCCCTCCACTCTATGGCACTTGACTCTACAACACTCAATTACACACCACTCTATGACACACCACTCCACTCTTTGACTTCTCCTCTCCACTCAATGTCACTCCCCTCTATGCCCTTCACTCTATGCCATGCCACTCTATGATAAGCCACTTCACTCTACACCTCTTATCTCTATGACCTCCACTCTACGCGTCGCCACTCTAAGCCACGACCCTATACAACACTCTACGCCACTCCACTTTCACACTTTACGCCAATCTACATGACGCCACTACACTTTACTCCACTCTACGGCACTCCACTCTACATCACTCCACTCAACGACACTTTACCCCACTCTACGCCACTACACTCTATGCCACTCCACTTCACTCTGACACTGTACCCCCCAACTCTATAGCACTCTACTACACTCTATACCACTCCATTCTACAACACTCTTCTCCTCTAGTACAATCTACTCCACTCTACACCACTCTACTCTACGCCACTCAACTCCACTGTACACAACTACATCTATCCCACTTAACAACGCTTTACTCCGCTCTACGCCACTCCACTCTACTCCACTCCACTTTACTCTACAACACTCTATTCCACTCTATGTGACTTCGCTGTACGACATTCTATGCCAGTCCACTCTACAACAGTCTTCTACAATCTACGGCACTCCACTCTACGCAACTCCCTCTATGCCACTAAACTCCACTTTACGCCACTCCACTCTGCTCTACAACACTCAACTCCACTCAGCTCTACGACTGAAAGACTAAAAGTATGTTCAGTATGGGAGAGGAAGGATAATTCTCAGGTAACTTGACAACATTACTCTAGAAAAATGAGTCAATCGCAGATTCATTATTCCCATTATAGATCCCATATATATTGTCATCTTTACAGAGGAGAAAACTATAAGCATAACATACCACACCCAAGATTCAAGATCGAAACCAGTGCTCTATTAGGTGTTTTACATGTTCCCTATATTCTTAGATTGGCAATGTGACGTTTTGGGTTTGAGATAAACTAGACATATGTGGCTTTCTAATGCCAAAATACAATTCCTTTCCTCTATCATACTGACCACAACATGGATTTCTGTCTCCCTTCAAGGTCCTTCTTATGTGTGAAAGTTTTTTTCTAAGAAGTCCGTAATCCAGTCTGCTTAAAGTGCCATGCAGTCTGGATTTGGAGCAATATGAGCTGGGTTTTGACATATGATTATTTTATAGTAATTTGTATTAAAGTCCACTGATTCTTGCTTCTTGGACCTTAGCATCTTTGACCCGCTGGTTCTGCTGATGTGTCCACCTGTAACATGCTTTGCGCATGTAGCAGGCTCACCTGTTCCTGGTACTCCATGTGAACACACGGAGGTTTAGTGAGACTGTGGGCAGAAGTGAGGGGCAGGAAGGCTGGAGATCAAATGAGATAGCGGGAAAGAGCGGGTGGGCGAGAAAGGCAAGCAGCAACTGGAAAGCAAAGTTTGCTCCCAGCTGGTAGACACTGTACCAGCAGTCATTCCCCTAACAATGGCTTCCAAACTAACAGCCCATAGTTCACCATAAATTGAGTGCAGAGCTTTAAAATAGTGCCAAAGATAATTTTCAGGAACATTTATAAACAGTAAAGTTTCTTCTTGACATGAGAAGGTTTAACAAAATGGCTGGAGGGAATGTGGATAACAGGAAGACTGGCAGTGACGGGAAGTGAGGCTCAATTCCAGATGAGAGGCACTGTACCTGCTGTCACATCTCCCTAATGACAGTGCCCACTGACACAACCCAAAGTTCTGCAGACAATGAAAACAGTTCCAAAGAGCCTCAGCAGGAAATGGATCTATTCCTTGGATGTATATGTTGTGTTGTGGATTTCAGCTCTGGCTGGCAGAGCTAAACAATGGTTATGAAAGCAATATTATGACCTGGTATTATGAGTCAGTGAAATACAAGTATCTGGCTCTCCATAGATAGCAGTGAGTTTCCAATGGGAATATTGATATGGAGAGGTAGGATCGGGAAGGGTGAGTTAGTATTCACTGAATTGATTTGAGGTGCAAAGTCCAGTTGAGGCTAAGTTGTATTGATGTAAGAACTGATGTGAGATAAGGCTCTGTCCAAAAGGTAGTGCAGTCTATAGTTTTTCCTATTTCAGCCATGGTAACCTAGATCAATTTTGGATCTAGATAATTGCTGGGTATGGGTAAAAGAGGGGGGACAAAGAAGTCTTAGTTTTCAACATAGGCTGAACATAGATTTCTGTCCCATAGTCAGGTCAAAATTGTTACTCCTATTCGGAACCAATTCACTCGACCTTTAAAGGCGTGATAAGTATGAAGAGGAGAGGCTAGTCCTTGGTTCAGCAGCATGTAAAACTTGGAAGATGCATTTAAGGTAAGAGAGATGTATTTGGAAACCTCTTTTCTACCCAAGCTGAGGGCTTTCTGGATAGTTGCAAAAGTTGCTTACTTCATTCGCTGTAAATGGTTGGAAGAGTTTAGGTTGAAGAGTAGTCTATGAATAGTGTGTTTTGATTTCATTTGTGAGATTGTGAGGTGTGCTCCAATCATACTGTAGCAGGCATGTGACAACGCCTTATGCGTAAAGTGAGATGCAAAGATGTGTTAGAGAGCATATAATAATTTACATATGCAAACCAGTACATTTTCTAAACTGAAATCAGTTGGATTGAGTTTTAGGGAACAGCAAGGTTGCTTTTTCAAATTCTCATTGGTTACTGATTATACTAATTCTGTTCAGGAGGGTGTTCCAAAGAATGCACGTCTGGTGTATTAGGGCCACAATGTTGGGGTGCCTTCTGATTAGACATCCAAGTAAGTCCCTTCAAGCATTCCACTCAGAGTAGCAGGGGCAATCGGTCTAGGATTGTTCTTGGAGATAAGGGGAGATTGAAACTCAGATTCAGAATGACACAGTGTATACCTACCCCTTAACATTAGTGGCCATACGGGTCTTTACTTTGTAAAAAGAAAAGGACATTATTTAACCAGTACGTAAAGTAAATCTCCTACTTGGACCAAAGTCTGACAGCAGCTCATTTGTGCTTCTCACTTGATTTCTGATTACTTTGGCTGCATGTCTAATGCTATCCTAAGGTGCTTGGTTCAGGTTGGCTCCGGGTATTTTGTAAGTAACAGGGTCTCTAGTTCTTAGCAGAGTTTAAACTCTCACTAACCGGACTAAAAATTGGGCAAGGGATATATATGCAGGGACTCTGGACCCTAGTCTGACCTCTGGCTGCTACCCTGGTACTCCTGAAAAACATTGTAGGCCAGAATATAAGGTGGCACTACAAAAATGTAGAAACCAAAATCTGCCACTCAAATAAGCAGGAACCCACCCACAGAAGTCTTTATCCAAAGGCTTTGTCGCACCCAGTGAAAGCTGCTCTGGTGACTGGAGTCCAGCACTAGTATCTGGTTGGGAACTGGGAGGGGGGAAAGTCTAGTCAGCTGAAATTCAGAGACCAGTAAAGCCCGCATTTGGTCGCAATGCTTTCGATAGGGACTCATGAAAATGGCATGCCAGGCCCATTATATTATCCTATGGATGCTTTAAACGTTACAGACCGGTATCTCAAGCTATACGAGCACAGTCAAAGCTTTCTGGTGGTGTGGCACTCACAGGACAACAAGCACCCACTGAGGGCACTGGTGTATATTCACAACTGGGACACATTCATATAGACCGGCAAAAAATTCTCCCTCCAAATGTGCCTGCCGCTAAAGGAACATAGTATCAAAATGTCATAAACATAAAGAATAGCGAGGGGCAAAAAGAAAATGTAGTTTTAATAGATTTATTATCCGAGCACAAATTGGCCAACACATGTTTCACAATAAAAATCACTTCATCAGGGCCTATTTAACAGTTCCAGTAGTCAAGTAAATCACTCAGTTCGTATTTTCAAAGAAGGTTTCCTTAATAGCAGTGAGGTACTCAAGTTTCAAATTAAAGGCCGTTCTAGTATAACAAGAAGAGTGACTGGCGTAGTGCTGTTCCACAATCAGTGTATCATCCCACTGCTATGGTGACATGGGTTTCCAAAGTAACCTGATCAGTTTAGTGTTATGCCTAAAATCAGCTTCAACCTGTGATCTCGCAAGGCTTGTAACGGGAAGGAAGATGGTTCAATTAATACAGAATCATGACAACCTTCCTAGCCAGCAGTACTGGCCCTCACATTGAAGAAGAGAAGACTGACAGTATCCTGGTCATTGTGGAACTGAAGAAAGGAGTATCTAGGTCCCCGAAAGAGGCAGGATTGTTTGGGGCCCTTCAAATCAGCTAAGATTTGTATAGATCTTCCTAGGGAACAGATAACTTCTTCTGGCAAGCATAGTGCAGATCTTAAGATATGTCTTCTCCCCCCAGATCACAGCAGCAAGGCGATTCCACAGGCTTTCACAGATTTAGGTCCAGTCAGAAGGAAAAATGGCAACCATGCATAGGTTCCACTCCTGGATCTGTTGTTTCTTCTCCTACAGTGGTGTGCAGGCCTCATTTGTGCCCAGAGAAATGGCATGAACCAAGTACTGGCTGAGGGGTGCAGTAGGTATTACCCCATGGTGTCCCAGGCAAGAGTCCAGAGTGAACCAGAATATCTGCAACATTTTAAGCTTTATTTGCTCCTCCAGTCCGGGAATAGCACCCTGCCCCTGGTGCTAGCAAGATAATGAGCACAAATCACCCCTGGGTATTCTTTCAAACCAGTTCAGGAAGTTCAAGGTGTGATATGTGTTGCCTCAGGCTGGAAGCCAAATGCAAAAATAGCAAGGTGATGGAAGAAATGCTTGGATTCATCTCAACCACTGGCAATCGCTTTGAGCCGCATCCCAATTTATCGTTTTTTTGCCCTTCATGCCACCTCGGTTTTCACTTAGCCATATGCAAATCAGTCTTGACCCAGCTCCTTCTGGGAACAGTCCTGCCCGAACTGCCACGCCAGGTACTCCCTGAACAGGAACACAAGCAACCCAGGACCGGTTTTACCCTAGTTAGGGCTCTTTAGCCAGGTTTAGCCTGGTTCCAGTGGCACAGTGAGCCTGGGACCTACATCTGGGCATACCAGGTGCACTTAGGACATCATATGCAAATACAACAGGGTGATGGATGGAACGCTTGAATTAATCTCAGCCATTGGCAATCGCTCAGGGCCGCATCCCAATCCATTATTTTTTACCCATCATGACACCTTAGTTTGGACCTAGACATATGCAAATCAGTCTTGAGTTGGGAAGAAATATATAATCTGCTGGTTATTAAAAAATGTGGTAAATCCGCAGCCGTTGGAATTACACCCACCCTCTTGTCATTAATGACACCAGCGGCAATTCGGTCGGCAGACATCCTGCTGACGGTGGTTTATCACATCAGCAGGTAATCTGCAACGAATGCACAAACCTAGCCTTGTATACATTAAACCATAATATCATACCAGATATGTCTATTTCATTAAAACTTTGCAAGGGATGAAAATGAAACAGTTTGCACCAAGCTTTGACTTAAAAAGCGATACTCGTATAAACGTACCGTCATAGTTTGTAATTGAATACGACGTAGGATCCATTTAGTTCCAAAGTAAAAAAATATATTGCAAAATGAATCCCTAACATGCCTGCTTATGTAACATGTAACAGAATACACATCCCGTGTATCAAGAGTTACGTCATATAGGAGGAGCCTAGCGCGCAACCAAGATGGCCGCGTAGGTGCGAGGCTCCCGAGGACCTCCGCGACCTCCTGAATTAATCCTGGCGATATCCTGTCCTTGTTGAGGGGACTGTGTTGGGGAACCGGAGCTGAGGCGCCACCCGTTTTTTGGGCTCGAATCGGACCCCGGACGCCGGTGGGAGCATCGATCGAAGGTTGTGGCCTTCTCCTCGCCGGCCCCCCGGATTGGAGTAGTGGGGCGATCCGGGGACAAAGTGAATAACAGCGGCGAACGGGGCTGGGCGACTGGCGTACCCCGCACTTTCACTTTCGCTTTTGCGCCCTCCTAGCTCTCAAGCGGGGTCGGACTGCGGAGCGGGGTGTGGTGGTGTGGCCTTGTCCAGGAGCCCGGCTGACCCGCCGGCGGTGGGTTGACCCGCGGTTCGGTGGTCGCCCCTGCCCCCCCCCTGGCACCCGTGACTTGGTATAGCGGCCCGTTTGGGGTGCTTGGCACGACGGTGGAAGAGCCAGCATGTCCACCAAACAAGATGGCGACCGGGCGAAGGTGAAGACGACCCGCCATGGCACGGCACACCAGGCCAACAGTATGGACCGCTACACGCTCCAGAAGGGTTCTCCGGAGACATCGCGTGCATCCCCGGTGGGCCCGACGGAGGCATCCGCTCATCCGGTGGATCTGACCCTCCGGGACGTCATGGGCGCCATCGCAGAGATGAAGGCCTCGGTGGACCAGCGTTTCAACACCTTAGCGCAAAAAATAGACTCGGTCCTGGTGGATGTGAGCCTTGTGAGGGCAGACTTGTCCAAAACAAACGACCGAGTCGACTCCCTGGCCCACACCACAACGAGCCTCACGACAGACGTGGTGGCCCTCCAGAAGGAGGTGCGCCGGCTTGGCCAGGCGAGCGCCCTGATGGACCGGCGACTGGAGGACTCCGAGGGTCGGGCCCGGAGGAATAATGTCCGTATTGTGGGGGTGCCGGAGGGACGAGAGGCGGAGGCGGCGGATCTTTTCGTGGAAGAGTTGATCCTGACCCATCTCCAGCCCCGGGGGCTGAGTAAGCTTTTTGCGGTGGAGCGTGCTCACCGGGTCCCCGGGGGCAGACCTAAGACTGGTGCCCCGCCGCGGCCTCTCATTGCCCGGATTTTTAATTTCCGGGACAGAGATGCTATCCTCCAGACCTCCAGACAACAGGGACCGGTCAAGCTTGACAACATGGAGGTACATTTCTACCCAGACTTTACCCCGGCGGTCCAGAAGCAGCGGCAGAGCTTTCTTGGTGTTAAACGTCGCCTAAGGGACCTGAACCTCAAGTACTCAATGCTCTTTCCAGCTAAGCTGAGGGTGGAGGTGGATGGTCGCACGCACTTCTTCGACCGGCCCGAGGCGGCTGGGGACTGGCTGGACACTCTGCCTGGAGATCGGGGCCGGGGGGGCGGGGGGGGGCGCGGCTGGCGAGGAGGGCCCGCCGGAGCAGAATTGAGGGGTGACTGCATAGGCCGTGCTCTGGACGTTGTTCCTTCACCATTTATTGATTGCGTATTTTCCCCTCCTATGGAGGTCGTGCGGGGTCTGTTGGGGGCTTCCCTCCTCCTCTGGGGGACTAGTTAGTATTTTAGCTATGGGGCGACAGGCACACTGCACTTTGGGGGGGCTGTCTGGGCTCATGCAGGGGTGCAGGGAGGGGGGAGTTTTGTTGGGACCGGGGGGTGGGGGGGGTGTGTTGTTTGTTAGCACCGCAGGGCAAACCCGCTACTATGTTGTTGTTTTTAGGATGCTCGATGGGGGACGACCGATTGTTTCGACGTATGATGGGGGGTAGGGATTTGGCTGTGTTGTCATGGAATGTTAATGGCCTGGGGGATAGGATTAAGCGTGGTGTGGTCCTGCAGTACTTAAAACGTATTTCACCAGATGTTGTCTTCCTGCAGGAGACGCACCTTATAGGTAACTCCTTTCATGCAATGAACCGGCGGGGATATCGTTTGGCGGCCCATTCTGGCTTCACCTCGGGCTCGCGGGGGGTGGGTATTATGATCAAGAACTCGCTCCCATTGGAGATTGATGAGGTGCGCCATGATGAGAGGGGACGTTACACGGTTCTGGTGGGAAGAATGGAGGGTAGAGTGTTTATCTTTATATCAGTGTACGTCCCGCCTGGGTTACAAGCCACCACATTTGCGGACCTGGGGCGCCTCCTTCTGGACCTTCCGAGTGGCCTGCTGGTGGTTGGAGGGGATTTTAATGCGGTAGCCTCTGGGTCTATGGATCGCCATCCCCCTAGGGACCTCCCCCGGGCACAGGCGTGGCTGCCCGGCCTTCTGGACACGCTGGGCCTGGTGGATTGCTGGCGATTAAAGCATCCTGCATTGCGACAGTACACCTTCCACTCGGGTGCCCATGGTAGCCTCTCGCGGCTTGATTACATCCTTGTCCCGGCGGCCCACGCAGGGAGGGTGGGGGAGGTGCGCCATCTGGCGCGGGGTATCTCAGACCACTCCCCATTGTTGTTGCATCTCGATGTCTTCCCGAGGGGGGATGGCAGGGTGGCCCCAATCAATGCATGGTATTTGCGCGACCCCACCATTCGTGCTGATTTGATCAAATCCCTACAGCGATATTTCGATGAGAATGTGGGGTCGGTCTCTTCGGCCATCTCCCTGTGGGAGGCTTTCAAGGTAGTCCTTAGAGGGGAGGCCCTCTCCTTTATCTCCCATGCCCGGCGGCGCGAGCGGGAGGAGGTGACCCGGGTAGAGGCCGAGATTGCAGAACTGGAGGGTGACCTGGGAAGCGGGGTAACAGACGACAAGTTGCATGTTCTACACCTAAAGCAGGCGGCCTATCGGGCCCTCGTCACGGAGGCGGCCAGGGGCCTCAGTAGAGAGCAGCAGGGGCGATTGTATGATGTGGGTGATAAGGCTGGCAAATTGATTGCGTGGTTGGATAAGAGGGAGAGAGCGAGCCGTGTGGTGCCTTTGATTGAGAGTGTTGATGGTGCGTGTGTCACTGAGCCGGAAGCCATTGTCTCCTGCTTCGCGGATTATTTCCGCGAAGTCTACTCCCCGGTTTCCCCCTGCTCGGAGGCAGACTCCCATGCCCTGCTTCGGGACATCGCACTGCCCTCCCTAACGGTGGAGGACAGGGATTCGCTGGACGCCCCTCCCACCTCGGACGAAATTGCCTTGGCTATTCGCTCGGTTGCATCCGGCAAGGCCATGGGCCCCAATGGTATTCCCATCGAGCTCTACAAGCTACGCCCGGATGTGTTGGCGCCCCACCTGCGCGCGATGTTCCTGGCGGCCCACTCGCGGGGTTCCCTCCCGCCGGACCAGCGTCTAGCCACAATTGTGGTGATCCACAAGGAGGGGAGGCCCCGTGAACGGGTCACATCCTATAGGCCGATTTCGCTTTTGAACGCGGAGCCCAAAATCCTCGCCAAGGTGTTGGCCAACAGGTTGGTTGGCGTGGTGGGCGATTTGGTCCACCAAGACCAATCTGGCTTTATACCGCACCGCAACACGGCGCTTAATCTGCGGCGCTTGCACGGGGTGCTCGCGCGTGTCCCATTTGTGCGGGAGCCGGCCATCTTGGCGTCCTTGGACGCCACCATGGCGTTTGATACGCTTGAATGGCCATACATCTGGGCGATGCTGGCAAAATTCGGGTTTGGCCCGGGTTTCATTAGCTGGGTCAAATTGCTATATTCGGGCCCATTGGCGCAGGTGGTAGTGAATGGGCGAGTCTCGGCCCCATTCGCGCTGGGGAGGGGTACGCGACAGGGCTGCCCCCTGTCGCCTCTCCTGTTTGCCCTGGCCCTGGAGCCCCTGGCGGAGTGGCTGCGGTGGCACCCTTCTATCCGTGGTCTCCGCTGGACCCCCGAGTATGAGGACCGTGTGTCCCTCTATGCTGACGATATCCTTCTGTATCTCGCCTCCCCGCGTAAATCACTGATCGTCCTGGTTGATGTTTTGCGTTCATTCGGTCGCAACTCAGGCCTGGTCATCAACTGGGCGAAATCCTGTGTATATGTGCTTTCCGGGGAGGCTCCGGCCCTACCACGGGACTGTCCGATCCAGATTGCCTCCCAAGGTTTTCGGTACCTGGGTATCTATATCACTCTTGACCCGGAGGCCCGCTACGAGCGGAATTTGTTACCCCCCCTTCGGCGTTTGAGGGAGGACGTGGTGCGCTGGCGGCGTCTGCCGCTCTCGCCGCTCGGCCGAGCGGCCTTGTTTAAAATGATGTCCCTGCCACGCTTCCTCTACGCCCTCCAGAATACTATGGACTTGGTCCCGGCACGCTATTTCCGTGAGGTGGAGGGCCTCCAGCGGCGCCTGTTCTGGGACGGGAGGCCGCGCATTGCTCTGGCTAAATTGACGCTCCCGTGGTACGATGGGGGGGTTGCCCTCCCTGACATTAAACGGTATTACTGGGCCTCCCAACTAGCTGCAATTAATCATGGCCTTTACGGGCCCGCCTTGAACCCGGCATTCGAGATGGATAAGATGCTCCTGCCCGGTGGCGATTACAATCGAGCGCTCTACGCTGGCGCGCCCGACTCCCGTTTGACGGGACCGACGCGTGTCATGGTGCGTGTCTGGCACGCGGCTAATGCAGCTATGGGGTGGAAGGACCGTTTGACCCGGGCGTCACCGCTGTATGCGTCTGAGAGGTTGGGCTCCCTGTGGACGTCGAAGGGCTTCGAGAAGTGGGACACGATCGGAATCAGCACGGTGGGAGATCTCTGGACGAGGGGGGGATTCAAAACTTTTGAGACGCTGCAGGCGGAGTTCCAGCTACAGGGCAGTGAGTACTTTCGGTACCTACAGGTCCGCCATGCGCTGGGCTCCGTCTTCCCGGATGTCGCATCCATTCCGGAGTCTTCCCCCCTGGAGGACAGAGTCCTAGATGGCCATGTCCCGGACAGCACGATCTCCCTCATATACAAAAAACTGATCAACGATAGATCGTGCCTGCTGACTAGTCTCCGCGAGGCTTGGGTTGCCGACGGGCTGGAGCTGGACGATGAGGATTGGATTTCCGCGGTGGCCTCTCCGAAAGAGGTGGCCATCCCGGCTCGCCTTCGTTTCGTCCAGCTCAAGATCCTTCACCGGGTTTACGTGACGGGGCCAAGGCTTCTGCGTATGGGTTTTGCTGGTGACGGAATGTGTAAGCGTGGCTGTGGTGCGTTGGCGACTTTCATGCATATACTGTGGGAGTGCCCGAAGGTGGAGCGATTCTGGCGTGGTGTGCATGAGGTCCTGCGTGTGGTGACGCGTGTTGCGCTGCTGCCTGAAGCGAGGAGATGCTTGCTGAATGTATGGGAACCGAATGACTATTCGGTCCCGCAGACGCGGTGGGTGACTCTGGGATACATGATAGCCAAGCGCGACATTGCTCAATTGTGGGGATCCCAGAGGCCCCCTGCGGTGTCGGCCTGGAAAGAGCATATGGATTGGTGTATGTTTCGTGAAAAGGTGGTGTATGTGGCGAGAGGTAAGCCTGGGGCGTGGGTGAAAATCTGGGGCCCCTGGAACGCCTACCGCGGGGGTATTTGTGAGCCACCACTGCTACAGGCTGCCTCGCCTGCTCCGTCTCCCTAGACGGCCCCCCTCCCTCAGCCGCGGGCGCGCGGTCCCCCAGTCCCTGATCTATTCCCATTCCCCTCTCCAGAGTTCTGCTGCTGGTTTGGATCCCCCACTTATGGAGCACGTGCTGTTATTTTGGATCGCGGGTTGCCTTGCGGGTGTGGTTTTTTGGTGTTGTTTTGTTTCAAGAAAAGGGAACCGTACTGTGGGCTTGGAGCTGTGTGGCCTGCACCATTGATTACTCCTGTTTCACTGCTCTACACTGCCTAGAGACTTTTACTGTATGTGTGCAATATGTTTTTGTCATTCTAGCGGCCGGCCGGATGGTTGTAGGCCCATACCTGTAACTTTTACGAACTGCAATAAACGGTTTCAAAAAAAAAAAAAAAAAAAAAAAAAAAAAGAGTTACGTCATACCTAATAAAGAGCACTTCTTACTGGGCAGCGGCTAGACTCAAAAGACTGTAAATGTCAAATGTGATGATTTCTTCCGATTACTGCACCATTTTTTTTAAACTCAGCTGCGATGTAAAAGTTGTTTACATTGTGCTGCAACGTGATACTCCTTACTGCGTGAGTCAGCTGCTCGGCTCCGTCCCGCCTAGCGTACTTTATAGGAACACATCAAAGATTAGTAATCACTCAGTGAAGTCTGGTCAGTTTTACCCGGGGGCGGGAGTGAGAGCCTTGTGGCTTCAGGTCTAAATCGCAGCCTCCCCAGCACTCGGAGGGGGAGGGGGCGGGTCACGTGAGAGCACTGAGGTCTGTAAGGTGATGCGTGTGGGCAAGGGCGCCTTCTGCTGGCAGTAAGGCGCCTATCCGGGGAAAAAAGTAAAGCCACAGCTTCTGGAGTCCTTCAAAGCAAAGATGGGTCAGACTGTTGGCTCAAACCCCAAACACTGAACTCAGACTTAGTTTGACGACAGTAATAACTTTAAGGCAGCATTTTGTCTGTATAATCACTCTTGTACTAATGCCATGAAATGATTCAAACCAAGACAGCAAACCACTCCGCCACATGCAGTGTGCTTAAATGTTCTTGAATGGGGGCGTTGTGTGTCCAACAGTGGCCCACACAACATAGAGTCCGGATTGTGCCCTACTTCCTTCTCCAGTGTGCCAAGGGGGCAACCAATTTCTAGATGAGCCTGTAACCCCTTTGTGCAGAGCGGCTTCAAGCACTTACTTGTGGCTTCGAGCTGAACATGGTAAAGTCTTCTGTCCTGGCGAGCTGGACTGGCACCGAAATATGAAATACATTCACTTTGGTGTTACACAGCCTAGTGTTTCTTCCCCGACATCAGAGCCTCTCTTAATGACTTATGAAGAGTTCTCCCAGACGCTGAATCATACTGTGGTTTCGTCTGAATGGGCAATGAACATGCGCCCAATTATCTTGGGCTGACTGTCTCCTGCAGACTAATGTGACACAATTATATTGTGGTGGACAACGAACGGAGAAAGAGACTTCAGAGCAGCTTTCAGATCAAACTCTGAATAGCTGTGGAGGAGTGTGGCTCAATGGTTAGAGCGGCAGACCCTGAAGCAGAGTTCTGGCCAGAGACCAGGGTTCGATTCCTGCCTCGGCGGGGCTCGGGCTCAATTTTCCTTGGACCTGTCTATTCTCGCCTTGGTGCCTGTTCTAATCACAGGCCCCACGCTGCAACTCTGGGCAATAGCTTGCTTAACCTCCACACTGGCCCCAACAGCGCTAAGGATTCCTGGCTTCACCCTGGGGGTGCCCAGGAGTGGACACTTCACAGGGAAAGCCAGGAGGGGTTCCACAGCGGTATGAGTATCAGTGCCAGGAAACCGCAAAAGGCGACAGTGCGCTCTATAAGTACATTTACATTTCATGCAGATGCTGTTGTTCCAGGGGCACACTTGGAAGAATGCACAACAGCAATGGAGTTTATATCTGCCTTGTGGTTCATCAGTGTTGTGAGGCCAGTTCAGCTCTAAGAATCCTCATTTTGTTTTCAAACACGTGCTTTTGCTATCGTCATCATGGAAAATAGGATGCCATTTGGAAGCATATGCCATCACCTCACTACCAAAAGCACGTGTTTGAAAACAAAATGAGGATTCTTAGAGCTGAACTGGCCTCACAACACTGATGAACCACAAGGCAGATATAAACTCCATTGCTGTTGTGCATTCTTCCAAGTGTGCCCCTGGAACAACAGCATCTGCATGAAATGTAAATGTACTTATAGAGCGCACTGAGCACCTCAGGAGACATTTCCCCCATGTTACTTTTTATTTCACTAGAGGTGTGTAAAACAGTGGTTGGCACTATCTCAAATTCTCTGGAAAACATTTACAAAGTTGTCACTAAAGTATATGAAGTTGGAGATATCATCAGAGCACCTGGGATTATGAGACATATAGAGCCAAATTATGCGGCATGAATGAGTAAATTATGTGGCAAGAAAGGGCAAATTATGTGGCATAATGCAACATATTTTGTGATAGTATTAATTTATTATTTTGTCATTTTTATACGTGTTGACACTGAGCATTGGTTGCAAATCATTAGTACCAGTTTAACACTTAAATATAGCAATAAGCAACAGAAAGGTGACCAATCAACCTCTGCAAATGGCCTTCTACCATGGCCGTCCATTCACCAAAATGCCAAGAGTAGCAGAAGTGACATCACATACCCTTTGATCTTATTGACATCACATAAAGTGACATCAAATCAAATTTGAAGGTGGATTTCATATATGTGTTTCAAAATGGACTATGTTACAACAAAGCCGTGACATGTGTATGCTCAATGAAATGTCGAGCTTGGGGCACTTAGATATGTTGTTTTAACTGTCTTGTAATACTACGCTGTCACAGAAGTTGTCAGAATCAAAATAGAGACTGTGGTCTTTGGGGCCTTGTGGGGCGTCACTGTGATCCCAATATAAGACAAATGCTGGAAGCGTGCAGCGGCAATAATACATTTGTTATTAATGGGGCACCCAGTCGGAATTGTTGTTGTTTGTGAATTTTCTAATAAATTGGAAAAAAAGTGACATCAAATGATGTTTTTCCAGCAAGACAAGTCATATGACCCCAACATCACACTCACACTCTTACACCCATTCTTATTCAGTCTCATTCACTCACTTGCATTCTCTCTTAATCTCACTCATACTAACTCATGGTTATTCACACTCAGGTCCAGGTTTACTGATGCTTTGCACTGTGTTTGCATCACTTTTGTGACACAGACCCAGTGCAAAGTTTTAGGGTGTGATTTATTATCCAAAGCAAATCATGATTTGCGTTTATAGAATCCCAAAGTAACACAAAATTGTGCTAGTCCTTGCTCTGCGTTGTTTTGCATCAAGTTGGCGTTCCATGAATGGTGCATGGGAGTTCACATGAAACCCCCTATGGGTTTTTACTCAAATCCCTTTCTACAAACACTGATAGAGAAGAATTTAAGTAAAGCTCTTATGAATGCCCGAGGCAGGCATAAAAAAGAGAAATATTTTAATTTCTCCTCATTATTTCCAACTTTGTCTGTGTGCTGCATGTACAGCACATATACAAAGTGGGGAAAGCTTTAAAGCCAGGACCACTGGAATTATGCGGTCCTGCAGCCACGGTGTTTTTCTCATATTTATGGACTTGCTACATATGCCACATACTCTATCATCTGCTGCATAATTTGAAGATTTTAACCCAAAAATGAGTTCTAGCTCAAACAAATAAAATTTATAGTCACTAAAAATGCAGCATCATATGTTACTGCCTAGCGGAGCACACTTCACAAAAGTTGACTTCACCTTTCAATTGCATATTGCTGTATTTGGGTGTTAAACTGGTACTCATATGGAGAAACCTTTGTCCAGCCAAGTTAGCATGTGTATAAATTACAAAATAATGACCTGATACTATCAGAAAATGTGCCACATTATGGTGCGTGATTTGCATTCTCTTGCCACATAATTTAGTAAAACCCTGCTGCATTATTTAGTCCTCCCTTGCCACATAATTCCAGAGGCCCTGATTAAAGCATAGTGTTTTTTTACTGGAATGTACCACTTCCAGTACACAACCTATGCGTCAGAGAACGCACAAACCCCTGCTCTAAGGCGCAATGGTGTGTTAGTTGGCGTGTGGCTATCAAAAGTGCACTCGCACACAGGTCGAGCAACAGTGCTTCATATCGTAGTAGATATGGTGTATTGTTTTCGCTTCTTTGACAAAAGGAAGCACAGCATTTTTGGTGCAGTGTTCCCTTGCATCAAAGAACAGTAAATTCAGGCCTCAAATTCACACAATATCCACTCACTACCTCTCACTGACTCTCACTCACATACACCTGCTTACCCATATGGACACATGCTCCCACATACACACACTCTTATATGACATAAACACACTCTTACCCGCAAACATACACTTAACATACATTACAAATATTTGTATTAGCAAATGCTGCCACCAACGTTTCTGTGCCAGATAAGTGTGCTCCATGTTTTATTACACTAATACTGAATAATAAATTATTATTTACTATTAGTATAACATAGAATGTGCTGAAAATATGGACTGTGGGTCGCGTCTGTGTTTTTGGCACTGATTTTGCCACCTTTGTGGCTAGGGGTCCCAAAGCCAGTGCTAGGTGTCGCATGGAGCAAGCCAGGGGTCGCAACAGCGTCCACTGGCAACCACAAAATGACGTTCATGCCTTCCACAGCACGCAACATGGGTTGATGCATTTTTAATAATGTTTGAACCATTTGAGCTACAAACAAAACATGTTTTTGTTAAAATCTGCAGATTATGCAGCAGATGATGGATTATGTGGCAAATCAATAATTGTGCAAAAAGCACCGCAGCAGCACAATTACAGTGGCCCTGGTTATCATCCAATCACAACAATGTCACTGTGGCACTAGCCTGGCAATCCAGATCCAACAGGAGCACTGCTTGTAGGAAGGTGGAATCTGACTGCATGGTTGCCCCCACTTTGTTCCTGGTGTTTTGCTGGTTTTCAACTTAGTCTGGCTGGGATCCTGCTATTCAGGACCCCAGCCTATCTGCTTTCTCCCTAAAATTGATTACCAGTACTTTAGAAACACTCCAGATTGGGTTCTGGGGTACCCTTATAAGTCCCTAGTATATGGTATACTATGTACCCAGGGCATAGGTACCCCAGAGGCCTACCAGGGGCTGCAGCATGTATTATGCCATGCCTGGGAAGCCTTCCAAAATGACACAACAGGACTGCTACAGCGGCCTGTGTAAGGTGGTGCATGCACCCCTTACTGAGATATAGGTTCACTATATCTCTCCATATCAATGCACATACAAACCTATCAGTCACCCCTATGGCAGGCCTTACCAATCCTGAAGGAAGGGTGCTGGGTTTTAAGTGAGAAGGTGCACATGCATGAGCCTGCAGCCTTCCAAACCTTTATTCCGGGGTTGTTTGTGATGCAGCTAAATCATATACTCTTAAGTACATTATAACCAAACGGTAAATGCTAACTTTGGAATGGCTGCATGGAAATATGTTGTGTTTAGTGTCAAACACCTTGGAATCATACCCCCACACCAGTAACTGGTGTGGGAGTATGATCCCACCCTTATAGAGGGAGAGACATGACAGCAACGGTATACCCGGTACCAGCTAACAGAGCCCTGGAATCACCAAATGGATGCTGCCAGCCACAGACATGAGTCTGCCCTCCTGCTACTGGACGAAACACTGGCAGGGGAGGCCTGGACAATAGGTTTCCTGTCACAGGGAGGTGTGACCACCTCCCAGACAGGCTTTAGTGTATTGGGACTGGGTGGGTGCACTCCAAGAGTGCTTTGAATTCAGCACTGGGGGCACATTTGGTGTCCCTGTGCATATTCCAGCTTAAACCGGTTGCAGGGGCTACCAGCCCCTTATCTGGCGCGAAACTGGACAAAGGAAATGGGTGTAGCCACCCCTCTTTCCTGACCTTCCCATAGGTGGGTCCCTAGAGTTTTTCCCACCCCTTCCTTGGGTATAAAACGAAACTCTGATACTTAAACCTGGAACTTCGATGATCTACACGGCGCTAGATGACTGGAGAATCTCCCTTGGAGTAAAGTTGTTACTGCCCTGCTTGGCAGGCACCTAAGTCGCATCTGACTGGTTTGCATCTCCAAAGCTCCAGCGAGACTCCGAAGAATTTGCAACACAGGAGGTGGGTTTCCAGCCTACTCAGAGGCCGAACCGAGCTCCAAGCAAAGCTGAGACCCGTAGCCCTCGCAGGGACTGTGGAATTGGAACCCCCTGGACACCGTGCACATTTGCAAGTGCATAAGCTTCTCGTCGATCCTTGAGGCTGTGCTTTGGGCTACGTGTAGTCCACACCCCGAGCAGTGTTTCCACCGAAGATTACTGGCCTACACTCACCGAGTGTCCCGTGGGCTGGTATTGATTGATTCCTCTCGAGGTCCCTTCACGATCCCTGGTCCGTTGACTGGTGGGTCCCTCTGAAGGCAACTCTAACTCTGATTGGGCTTACCTGCTTGCTCCAGACGTGCCCCGACTCTCCATTGCTTGGGGAGTCCCCAGGACCTTGCTGGTCCATACCGAAGCATCTTTTCTCTTCCTGCGTGGGTTGCTGTTGCCAAGGCTTGTTAGGTTCAATCCGAGCCCCGACACCGCAGCACTCAACATCCTTTGTGGGACAGCTCGAATTCAGCTCCTGGTTGTCGTCGACGCCTCCTGATCCTCGTGGCTGCAGAGTCAAGCTTCACTTCTTCACACCTGAAACACCCGACATCGGTGGGCATTCGTCTATCGTGCCCCTGGTGACTGGCAAGTGACCCAGACTCTGTCCCTCTGCTTTAAGGTTCTTCTGATCTTCAATCCAGGCTTGGATCACACCGGACACTTTTCTTCTTCCCGGCAGCAGCACTTTGCAGCAGGTCGCCATTGAAATCAACAACGATTCCCATTACCATTTGACATTTAGAACCACCTAAGACTAAAGGGGTTTGCTCAAAGTCCTTTCCTAAGTCTCCTAAACCTTAAAAATTCCAACCGCGACTTTCCCATAGAATAGTACGGGCTCACAGCTGTGTTCTCACACTGCACACGTCCCCCGTGGGTCTCCTGTGTCACTACCTTGGGTGGTTCCTTGGGGTCCCAGCGATTCTATGTGCTCTAGGCACTGTGTCTAGTCAAGTCGTGGATCTTATACCACTTTCTTAATATATGGCTTGGTCTCCCCCTGGGGCCCATTGTATATTGTGCAATTTACTGTTGTTTAATAACTGTATGATTGTGTGCCTTGCTCTCTAACTTCATAAAGAGGTTAGTAGAGAGTGTTTAGAAATAAATACATATATTTTATATATATACCTTGTGTGGTTATCCTTTCATTTAGTAACTCAAGAGGTTATAATCTGGTAAACCAAGCTGCTTTACACTCCTTCAAGACTTAGCCTGAAGGCTGCTCTCCATAGCTACCACTAGGATAGCTTTCAATAAAGGTTGTCTTAAACCTAATCATCAATAAGGGTTGTTTGGACAGGTACTTTTCAATTTTTTATCGACGAAGTACTGAGAAAATTAATTGATGTTTGTTGTGTGTTGAATATAGACAAGATCCTCATTTATTCTCACTCAATGTCTGCACATTTACAAGTCAGTGCCATTCTTCAACAACCGCAAAAAAACAACTTGCATGGTAATTTGGAAAACAGTAAATTCCATACCACCAAGTTAGAACTTAAGGCTACATTCTTAGTGCTGAGGTGGTTAGCATGGATTAAAGAGATGTTGAGGCAGTGATAAAAAGGCCAGGTTCTGTTAGCATGAAGCAAATTCAAAGTTGTTTCGGCTTTGCGGATTTTTATTGGAGATCCATAGATAATGTCTCCAAAATAATCCCTCTAATGAACTGTTTGCTACGCAAGTATGTGAGAATTGATTGGGACTCAGATGCAGAATTGACTTTCCAAGAACTAAAAGACAAATTTGCCAAGGCTCCAGTATTATCTGGACCCCACTAGTCCCTTCATTGTAGAGACATATGCTTCACAATATGCCTTGGGAGGGATGTTGTCCCAATGGAACAAAATCACAGGCCTAATGCACCCCATAGCTTATTTTTCTTGTAAACTGCTTCCTACAGCAGAAACAACTACCCAATCAAAAATCATGAACTCCTAGTGATGAAGGCAGTTTTTGAAGAATAGCGTCAGTACCTGAAGGGCACTATAAACCCAATTACCATCTATACAGACCACAGAAATCTTATCGGCACAACAAATCAGGGGGACAATATTTTTAAGTTGCTACAATTTTATCATCACATATTGCACAGGGAAAGAAACGCTAAGATATGAGGCACTCTCACACACTGGGGACTCTGAACTTACCAACTAACAAGAGGAGCCAAAGCAAATCATCCTAACAGAATGCGTTCGAGCAAGCATTATCACATCGGCATTTCTTTTTCTTTCACATCAAAATTTATTGTTGACTGCCAACTTAACATAAGTGCCTCAGTAGGCATCCAACAGATATTCACATAAAAACAAATATATGAGTCAATCTTTGTAAAAATAACAAAGGATGGATTCCACAAAAGATGCATTGCAAAATAAACTAAAAGTACAAAAGAACAAAAGAAAAAGGAAACAACCAACTGTGCCACATTGCTTCCCTTCAACAAATATAGGAGTCCTGAATAAGGAGAAAGATGCTACCATCCACAGTCCAATCGATTACAAGCCCTACTTATATGCCAAGTAATCAGGGTCAATATATAGGTTCATCAACATCACGGGGAGGGGGAGGAGGCTCCAAATATATTCCCCTATAGTCAGCCCACTGCTTTCAAATCTTGTAGTTTTTACGGGGGCATCCCCTTGCCTCGAAGACTGGGAGCTCCAGACCCATACAGAAATCCAGACCCTTCCTCCACACCCCAAGCGACGACGAGGATTCATCCTTCCAGGCCCGGGCGATATCTCTCTTGGCCAATGTTAGGCCTAGAAAGAGAAGATGGCGCTTGTATCGATTCCCACCTATATCTTCCGTAAAGTGTAGCAAAACCAGTCTCGTGAGGGGGCAACAACCCATCCCAGAACTTCCGATATACACGTGAACACCCCCCTCCAGAATTTCGATAATGCTGGGCAGGCCCACACAGTGTGTAAGAATGTTCCTTCCATAGACTTGCAGCGCAAGCAGTGCGCGGACGTGATGAGTCCAGTGCGCCATAGCCTGTGTCTGGTGCAGTAAGCTCTGTGTAAATGTTTGAACTGAATAAAGCGTAGGCGAGCCGCAATTGCTGCGCCGCGGGGGGATTCCAGAGCCTCTACCCAGTCATCCTCCTCCAAGAGACCTAGATCTTGCTGCCATGCCTCCCTAGTTTTATGGAGTGTAGTGGGAGTGTTATTGATAAGTGTGCGGTATATTTTAGTAATTTTATGATCCCCCAAGTCTCCCATGAAGACCTTCACTTCGATTTGGTTAAATTCAGGAATCTCGGTTAAGTGGGATATGTATGTGATGAAGGCATGACGGAACTGGAGGTAGCGGTAAAATTGCGTGCGGGGCATATCGTAATCAGCTTGGAGATCCATACAAGACTTGAGGATACATCCACGTACAACCAACCCCACTGTATCTATCCCAATGGCATCCCATCCACGGAAGCCAGACAGGAGTGTCAGCTGTGGCAATAGTCCGTTATTCCACAATGGAGTCTCCTTAGTAAGTCTCCCCCACCAGCCCATCTGACGGAGTGCCACCCTCCAGATCGTAAAAATCGTGCCTGTGGCTGGTGGCAGCTCACGACGCAGGGCTGCTGAGTAACCCTGTGGAGCGCATTATCTCCCATCAGCCAGTGCTCCACCGCATCTGCCGGGTCCCCACGATCACCATACCACCAGTCATTGAGAACCAATAAGTGGGAGGACATATAATATGCCTGGACATCTGGGGTGGCCACACCACCGGAGTATGTAGACTGGAAGCAGGTCCTCAGGGCCACCTGTGCCGCACTGCCCCCCCACAGGAACCGGGCAAGGATAGCATTTAATTGGCAAAACCATGTAGGTTTTATACAATAGGGATGATTCTGCAGCTGATAGAGGAGACGAGGCAAAGAAACCATTTTAAAAATGGTGGCTATACCAAATAAATATGAAGGTAAGTGGGACCACACATGTGTCTTGTCTCCCATCTGTGTCCACGGGGGTGAGGTTCCTGTCCCATGACAGGGCTGGAGACAAAGAAAGAGGCACACCTAGGTACTTGAAGCCATCAGGGGTCACGACTACCTCTTGTGACGAGGCACCTAGCCGAACGCCACCCCGCAGTGGCCATAAAAAGGATTTTCCCCAGGTCATGTAGAGGCCGGTGGTCTGGCTAAAGATCTGCATGATGCGGAGAAGGCGCGGGCCGGTCTGGTCAAGATCAGTGAGAAAGAACAGTATATCGTCCGCATAGAGTGCAATGCGGTCGGAGATGCCCGGTGTCCACTCAAACCCACGCAATTGTGCATCAACGCGTACCCAAGCTGCGAGCGGCTCCATAGCTAAGGCAAACAGATAAGGGGAAAGAGAGCAGCCCTGGCGCATTCCCCGCCCAACATCAAAACGTTTAGAGACCGAATCAGCCACGCTGAGGCGGTGATATCTCTATACAACAGGCAAATAAGGCGAAGCAGCCGGGGGCCGATATTAAGGCTGTGAGAAATTGGCCTGGTATATGCTGTCCACTAATTATAGTGGGCACCCTTTACCAGTCCAAACAACCCCTTATTGATGATAGGTTAAAGACAACCTTTATTGAAATCTATACTAGTGGTAGCTATGGAGAGCAGCCTTCAGGCTAAGTCTTGAAGGAATGTAAAGCAGCTTGTTTTACCAGTTTACAATCTCTTGAATGGCTAAATGAAAGACAACCACACCAGGTATATATATAAAATATATGTATTTATTTCTAAACACACCCTCCTAGTCTCTTTATGAGGCTAGAGGTCAAAACACATAAGTTACACTTCAAATATTACAGTAAAATAGCACAAATACACGTCAGGCCCTAATCGCGAGCCAAACCATATACTAAAATAGTGGTTAAGAACCACGACTTAACTAGACACAAGGCCTAGAGCCTTTAGAATTGCTGGGTCCCCAAGGAACCACCCAAGGTAGTGACACAGGGGACCCACGGGGGCCGTGTGCAGTGTGAGAAAAAAGCTGTGAGCTCCCGTTAGCTTCTATGGGGAAAGTCGCGGTTAGATTTTTAAAGATTAGGGACACTTAGAAACAAACTAGGACCAAACTCTTTGGGACTTAGGAAGTTCTAGGGTCAACACCCTCGGGAGCACCGGAGTACTCTTGTTACCTCACCCAGGGAAGCTGGGTGCATAGGTGTCAAATGGTGTCGGGTTGCGTCGTCGATTTCAATGGGAGCTGGCAAAGAAGTGCTTCTGCCGGGAAGATGCGAAGTGTCCGAAGAGATCCAAGCCTGGATCGAAGATGAGGAGAACCTGAAAGCAGAGGGGACAGAGCCTGGGTCACTTGCCAGTGACCAGGAAGACGATAGGCAGATGCCCACCAATGTCAGGTGTTACAGGTGAAGAAGATGAAGCTTGACTCTTCAGCCACGAGGACCAGGAGGCGTTGAGGACAACCAGGAGCTGGATTCGAGTTGTCCCACAAAGGATGTGATGCAGCGTCGGTGCCTGGATTTGACACAACAAGCCTTGGCAACAGCAACCCATGCAGAAAGAAGAAAGATGCTTCGGTGCAGACCAGCAAGGTCTGAGGGACTCATCACTTGGTTGGGAGTCGGGCACGTCTGGCGCCACCAGGGAAGCCCAAGGAAATTCAAAGTTTCCTTCACAGGGACCCACCAGTCGACAGACCAGAGATCACGAAGGGACCTCGAGAGGAAACACAAAATGGCGACCCACGGGTCACTCGGGGTGACTAGGCCGACAATCTTCAGTGGATTCTCTGCTCGAGGTGGGGGCTACAAGTGACCCCAAGCAATACTTCAAGAGTTGTCGAGAAGTCAATGCACTTGCAAAAGTGCACGGTGACCAGGAGTTCTGGTTCCACACTACTCATGAGGGCTGCAGGTCTCAGCTTTGCTGGGGACTCGGGACGGCCTCTGAGATGTCTGGAAATCCTCTTTCTGGGCTGCAAATACTTCGGAGTCCGGCGGGAGCTTCGGAAATGCAGACCAGCAAAATACTTCATTGGTGCCTGCCAAGCAAGGGAGTCACTCCTTGACCCCAAGGGAGATTTCTTCAGTCCTCTAGTCTTTAGTAGAGTGTCAAAGTTCCAGGATTCAGCTTCAGAGTTTCGTCCAGGGATATCTAAAGTTCTGGTTACAGAGGTTCCTTACTTATACCTAAGGAAGGGATTGGACTAGCTCTGGGGACCCACCTATGGGAGGGTTTGGAAAGAGGGGTGGCTACACCCATTTCCTTTGTCCAGTTTCGTGCCAGAGCAGGAGTTGGAAGCCCCTGAACCGGTTTGAGCTGGACTATGCACAGGGACACCAAATGTGCCCCCAGTGCAGGACTTCAAAGCACTCTGAGAGTGCTCCCACCCAGCCCCAATACACATCAGCTTGTCTGGGAGGTGGTTACACCTCCCTGTGACAGGAAACCTATTGTCCAGGCCTCCCCTACCGGAGTTTCGGTCAGCAGCAGGAGGCCAGACTTGTGTCTGTGGCTGCAGCATCCATTTTGTGATGCCAGGGCTCTGTTAAGTTTCTACCGGGTATACCAGTACTGCCATGTCTCTCCCTCTAGAAGGGTGGGATCATATCCTCACATCAAGAACTGATGTGGGGGGATGATTCCAAGGTGTTTGACACCAAACACGACATGTTTCCATGCAGCCAGTCTAAAGTTAGCATTAACCGTTTAAGATATAATGCACTTAAGAGTATATGGTCAGGCTGCACCACTGACAACCCCGGAGAAGAGATTCCGAAGGCTGCAGGGGGGCTCAGCTCATGCATGGGCACCCTCTCACATATAACCAAGCACTCTGCCTTCAGGATTGTTAAGGCCTGCCATAGGAGTGACTGAAAGGTTTGTATGTGCAGTGATAGGTGAGGTATAGTGAACCTATACCTCAGTAAGGGGTGCATGCACCACCTTACCCAAGCTGCAGTAGCAGACCTGTGGTGTCAATTTGGGTGGCTTTCCAGGAGTGGCATAATACATGCTTCAGCCCCAGGTAGGCCTCTGGGGTACATATGCCCTGGGTACATAGTATACCATATACTAGGGACTCACAGGGGTACCTCAGGATCCAATCTGTGGTGTACCTAAAGTACATGCAATCAATTTAGAGAGGAAGCAGCTAGGCTGGGGCCCTGAATAGCAGGGTTCCAGCCAGACTAAAGTCGAAAAACAGTGAAACACCAGCAAAAAGTGGGGGTAACCATAAGAGGCAGATCCTACTCTCCTACAAAGGCGACCTAGTAAAGCAAAGAGATAGGTCCAGCTGAGGGAGTCAAAGGCCTTGTTCATATCCACCAGAAGGAGCGCGGCAGGAGTGCCCAGCTTATCAACTGCGGCAATAGCATTATGGGCACGTCTTATATTATGGTGTGTGGCGGGGTGCGGCATAAATCCTGCCTGGTCTGGATGCATCAGCTCTGTGATATATGGGACAAGACGGTTGGCAATTATTTTGGCCAAGAGCTTAGCCTCCACATTGAGTAGGGAAATCGGGCTATAGGACGAGAAGTGCTCTGGCGGATGACCCGGCTTCAGAAACATAACGATCTTGGCAGGACGCCAATCTGGCAGAAGTCTACCATGCTCCCAGGAAACCTCAAGGGCCGCTAAGTAGGGTTATAGAAGTTGTGGGTGATACTTTTAAAGGAAGTTGCATAGGTAGCCGTTCGGGCCCGGTGCCTTACCCACTCGCATATCTAATAGTGCAGCCAAAAGTTCATCTATCGACGGGGGAGCATCTAGCTTTGCGCGGGCCGTGTCCAAAAAACCGTGGGGAGGAAAATCATCAATAAATTTCTGTATAAGAGCGGCAGGTAATACTTCCTGGGGGGTATAGAGGTCTGTAAAAAATGAGGCAAAGCTATCCGCAATAGCAAACGGGTCTGTAAGTGTGGTCCCATTGGGCCCACATATACACAGACGCATTTCGGGCCGCAGCGTCTGCTGACAGAGACAGTGTAGCAGAGCACTTGATTTGTCCCCCCCACTGGTAGATCCGGCTACGAGACGGGCTTCATTGAGGAATTCACCAGCGTATGTCTGCTGCATTGTCACTAGTTGTCTACGTGCAGCCTGTTCCGCTGCGTCTCTACTGACACGCTCCAAATCGGGGAGTTGGTTCTCAAGTTTGAGCAGTGTATCGCACCGCTGCCTGCGGAAGGCAGTACAGAAAGCAATATCCGTTCACCTAAGAGTGGGTTTCATAGCCTCCCACAGGGTAATCGGTGACTCCACTGAGCCTGTATTTCGCAAGATATCAATCAATCAATCAATCAAGGCATTTGTAGAGCGCACTACTAACCCGTGAGGGTCTGAAGGCGCTAAGGGGCGGGGCAGCTATTGGTCGAACAGTCAGGTCTTGAGACATCTCCTGAAGGTCAGCAGGTCCTGGGTCTGCCGCAGATGGGCGGCGAGGTGGGAGAAGGATCTGACGCCGGTGGTCGATCGGCGAATGCGTGGGACGGTGGCGAGGGCGAGGTTGGCGGAGGAGAGCTGGCGGTTCGGGGTGTAGAAGGACAGTCGTTCGTTGAGGTATGCTGGTCCAGAGTTCTGGAGTGCTTTGTGAGCGTGGGTGAGGAGTTTGAAGGTGATCCTCTTGTTTATCGGGAGCCAATGCAGATCTCTTAGGTGGGTAGTGATGTGGCTGTGGCGCGGGAGTCCGAGGATGAGGCATGTGGAGGCATTCTGTATGCGTTGGAGTCTTTTCTGGAATGTGGTCGTGGTTCCTGCGTAGAGGCCGTTGTCGTAGTCCAGCCTGCTGCTGACGAGTGCTTGGGTGACTGTTCTCCTGGTTTCGGTGGGGATCCATCTGTAGACTTTGCTGAGCATTCGGAGGGTGTTGAAGGAGGAGGAGGAGACTGCGTTGACTTGCTGGCTCATAGAGAGAATTGAGTACAGGATGAACCCCAGATTGCGTGCGTGTGTAGTGGGTGTCGGGGCATCTCCCAGCGAGGTAGGCCACCAGGAGTCGTTCCATGTGGAGGGGGTGGAGCTGAGGATGTGGACTTCCATCTTGTCTGAGTTAAGTTTAAGTCGACTGGTCTTCATCCAGTCTGCGGCGTCCTTAATTCCCTCGTGCAGGTTGGATTTGGTGACGGCCTGGCCTTTGGTGAGGGAGAGGATCAGCTGCGTGTCGTCGGCATATGAGACGATGTTGAGGTGATGCGCTCTGATGATGTTGGCGAGCGATGCCATGTAGATGTTGAAAAGGGTCGAGCTGAGGGATGAACCTTGGGGTACGCCGCAGGTGATCGTGGTGGATTCGGATCGAAACGGGGGAGGCGGACTCTCTGGGTTCTGCTGGTGAGGAAGGAGGTGATCCAGTCCAGGGTTTTTCACCGGATCCCTGCTTCATGGAGGCGTATGCATAGGGTGTGGTGGCAGACGGTGTCGAAGGCGGCCGAGAGGTCCAGGAGGATGAGTGCCGCAGTTTCGCCCTTGTCCAGTATGGTCCTGATGTCGTCAGTGGTGGCTGTCAGGGCGGTCTCGGTGCTGTGGATATAGATATAGTCCGCTAACGCAGCATGCATATGTGCTCGATATTTCTCGTCCATCAATAACCACGGTGAGAAATGCCACCACAATTGGGACTTCCTGGGGTCTAAGGAAAGGAGAATAGACACCGGATAGTGGCAGATAGCCGGATTGCAGAATCGGCCGGTCTATGGGTGTGTGGCGCCGTGAAAAAAAATATAATCTAAGCGGGAAAAGGAATCATGTGGCCTAGAGAAATAGGTGTATGCGCGTGTATCAGGATGCATTGTTCTCCATGTGTCGACCTATCCCAAGCCTTGTACCAGGGGGAACAGTTTGGAGTCAGGCGCCTCTGCGACTCAGGCCGTGGTGCGCCATCTATCCTGTGTCGGGGACATAACATCATTTAATTCCCCCCCAACTATAGTTAGTATCGATGGAAGGTCGGTCATCAGCCTTTCCACCAGGGACTACGAGAGAGGGGGAGGGGCATAAACACTGCCTAAAACAATGGGTTCACCATAAAGCATCCCATATATCACAATGAATCTACCATGTGGATCTAGCCACGTGTCGCTGTGAAAAAATGGGACACTGCGATGTATAAGTATTTTAATTGCCCAGAAACCTCTAGTGAAACCAGCATGGTAAGTGTGCAAAGCTGCATTGTACCAAACAAGGTGTCCGAGTGCCCGCCAAGTGGGTCTACTGTAGGAGGAGAACACCCGCCCTGTGTCGCTTTGCCTGGCGCAATACAGCACCCTGTTTAATTTTATCCAACATACCATTAACGTCCCAACTGAGGATTCGGAGCTCTCGACTCCCGACTCTGGCTAGATCCTGTGACATAGTTGGTGGTGACATACATTGGAGCATCTGATAACATGGACGATATTTGCAATCTCAAAGTTCAAAAAAGGAAAGACTTGGTGGCAAAAACAATAATCATTAACAAAAACAAAGACCCTCTCCCTTCCCCAACCCACCTCATCCAATACCTTAAAAACAGAACAAGTATCTGTCGCGTGAGCATCATACCACTACCCCAACGGGGGAAAGGCACGGTCTCATACCAACGGTTCCCCGTAATACAATCCCCAAAGAAAACGTTAAGTTCTCAGATGCTGAAAGAAAAAAAAAGCAAGGGGAGAAGGCCACACGTGGGCCTATGTTTAATACCATCAGCATATTAGACAAACCAAATAGAGTACTCAAATTCCTATTCTAGAATAGTACAATCAGATGAGAAATAGGAACTAGAAAAAATGAGTTAGAGTTAACCAGCCTGTCTGGCCGCACCGGGGCAAGTCCCGCAAACCTCAATCTTCACTGTGCACCGGCGAGGAGTTACGTATACCCCCATCATCCCGGCAACTGGAGGCACCTTGAGACTTCGAACGACGTCTCGAGCGTTATCATCTGTCTATTTTTCCTTTAGTCTTAGGAGGCCGCAGCGTGGCCTCACTGGATGACGACTCTGAATCAAAACGTGGCAGAGTATGTGGCTTGAGCTTCCGTTGTTCATCTGTCCAAGCAAAGACCTCCTTGGGGGTGTCAAAGAAGAGGATACGAGACTCATATATGACCCTCAGCTGGGCTGGGAAAAGCAGAGCATATTGGAGCTTGAGGTCTCGTAAGCGGGCTTTGGCCGCCGTGAACGACTGCCGACGCTATTGCACCAGTCTTGTATAATCCGGAAAAATAAGGATAGGGTGAGAGTCATATTGAAGCCGGCCTGCCAATCTAGCCTGTGTGAGAATCGCATCTCGGTCGTGGAAGTTGAGGAATCTCACTATAATGGGCCGAGGCCAGGCCCCAGGTGGGGGCTTTTGCATCAAAGGACAGTGCGCACGTTCAATAATAAAGCATGGAGAGACGACTGAGGGATTCATCTCTGTATCCATGTGAGAAGGAAGCGTCTCACATTATTATCCTCGCATACCTCTGGAAAACCTACAAAACGATGATTGTTCCTCCGGGCCTTTGCCTTGGCATCCTCCGCCCGAAGCGCTAGTCCCTTAGTGATGGATTCCAGAGAGGACATTTTTTTGCAGAGAAGCGACTGTATCCTCTGTAGTGGAGACCCGGGTTTCAGCTTCGGTTATTCTGTCGACCGCTTTGCGGAGGTCCTGACGGATCAACATGACATCTGTTCCTACAGCCCCAATCTGAGCCACCAACGCATCTCGGGATTGTTGGATTGCCATCATCATTGCGGCGTTATCGGGGACCAGCAAATCCCCAACTCGTTGGATCCAACGATTGGGTCCCAGCGTTGGCTTAGCGATCGAGTGTGCTCTGTTTAGCGCCATATAGCTTGTCGCGAGTCATATTGAGTAACCGCAGATAGGCCTCCGCACGCCAGTGAAGTCTCTTTTTCTTTTTAGGTCGATGCATGGTGCACCCGCACCTCAGTGCCACAGCTGTGCCAGGAAATCTCCTTTTGCTGATGACACACAGTCACAGCTGAGGGTCCCATCGGTTGCTGATAAAGCCAAACTCGAAAACTATTAGAGCACAATGGCTACTTTTCCCTTCAAAACAAATACCCTCCGCAAGTGCAATCAAGATTAAAACAATTTCATCATTTTGGAATTTCAAACAGTTTTGTCCCTTCAACAAATTTCCCTGGGTTTTACTGTTGGCTCCCATTTGTTCTTCGAAACACACATTATCAGTCTATTTTAAGTCCTTTTCCGAACACACCTCCATTTGACTAATGTACAAGCCCTCGTAATACCTCACACTCACAATGTATCCCTAGAGACAAAAAGATTAGTAACATCTCCACTCTTCTCTTTCCCTCCTTGCTTCCTACAGGAAGTAAGGATAATGATACTTACCTAACAGGCCCTCTGCAATAACTACATAGCTTATAACAAACTACAAATTGGAGGAAGTACTCTCATAGGTACCTGCAAAGATTTCCCCGGGAGTCAAAAACTCAGTCCTGTGGTGAAATCAAGGGACACATTGATGCCAGAAGGGTGTGGAGTCATAAGGTGGGTGGGGTATATGGTGTGGACTGTGAGTCGTGGAGTTACTTTGAGGGTTTCATTCTCTACTGCCCTCCAAACGAAGCCCCTAGTCACTAACAAGCTCGTAGATTTGACAATGCTGTGTAATGCAGTATCTCAGTTGCTATCACTCTGCTGGACCAAGAATTGAGCAATCTCTGCTTGCTATTGCTACCTTTGATGAGTCATGTGTACAAAGGAAGTTACTTGATTATTGAACTGGAAATAGAATCCTAGGTATCACAATCTCCGTATGCCTTTAGTCTCTTATCTGTAAACATTAGGAGTGCTATGAAAAAGGTTTACTTAAGGTAACAAGTGCTATAAAGAACCCTTGTAAAGGCTCCTCCAACAGGCTGTGCAATTCACAGAGGTGGGCAGACACAAACACCCAAACTCCAATGCTAGGAGAGGTAGAGTGGGAAAGTGTTAGCCATAATATTAGGAGACTTCACGTTTAATCCTGGCTTCACCACTTTGCCAAAATATGCTAGACGCAAACTCTGTATTAAAAGCCTGGGCAGGTTCCACACACAGTGACATTTATTTGGTGAGAGTACAGGGTTTTTCTTTTTTTAAGACAAAGGAAAATCCTAAATCAAACTAAGCACTGGCAGCAAGTATATGATATAAACAATCATGCAAGCGGTTTTACCCTAGGGGAGAGAACACCCAATCTCATAGTCCACTCACTAAAATGTGGTTTAATGAGAAACTTATGGACCTTGAAACAAGAAGTTCTGAGCTGGTGTGTTGGTAATCCAACCTGACCAAATTGTTTGATCCTGGTCAAATCATATCCTTCATGCTTTGCCCCTTTAATTGCCAATATGAGACTGGCCCATAAAGCAATCAGGCAGTGCCCGATGGGCTGGTCTGAGATCAGTGTGTGGGCTGTTTCTTTAGCAGTTTGTAGGCCTGTTTTAGGGCTAGGTGGGCTGGTTTTTACTGATTTCCCTGCTATCACTACAAACATTGCCTGCAGCAAACACAATGCATGCATTCTCTCTTTCCTACCTTGAAAAATACCCACATAATGTGTCTCTACAAACTCAAAACTGGTCTGATTTGCAAATGTGGTCCACTTTTTTATCTATATGGTTCGCTATATGGGCCCACTTTTATTTTGGTGGCCACACCAATTTTTGTCCCAGTCTGACCCTGGTGATAGAGGTCTGCGGGCCTCTGATGGACTGAACCAGATGTCAGGCACTGGCTCAACTCGAGGTTCTCTTGCATCCTCAAGCCCAAAACTCGCTGATTTTTTTGGTGCTATGGTATATGGACTTTTATAGCGCCTTATCAGTCGTGGTGGTATCTGTGGCATATTGACTCCCCTTGTCATCCTGTCTCTCCTGTAGAATGTAATGACCTCAGAGACTGGGATCACATATTAGAATCTTGGTGAGTGCGGTGGCAGTTAATGTGTTGTCGTTGGTGAAGGTGCTAAATAAAGTGTACCTCTTACCTCAAGCTGATTCCGGCTCTTCTGTGAAAGGACATCACAATTTTGGTGATGATCTGGATGGGATGAGCAGTGAGCTAGCACCTTAACGAGGCGACAAGAAAGCATCTGATGGTGCTTTTGCTTCATTGGCCTTGGAGTTGAGCTGGAACATGGCGGTGATTTCTTCAGTTTCTGAAACAGACTGCTGTGTGATTTTTTTTTAATCGCATAATCCTGTTTTCAACTTTCAAATGAGTACTGATTCCAGCGTTACTTCCTCACGGTGTTAACTCTGCCGTGCGACATTCCTAACGATTCCTTTGAGGAGCTGGTTCATGAGGGCTGCTCGCTAACGTATACTTGGATTCAAAGGAGCAGTGAAGAATTTTCCGGCTCATCGTAAGCATTTCCCGGAAATTTTCAGCGAGTGTGTGGCTTTCAGGCAAGTTGGATCTGTTGACTTCTATGTTGCTTGTCTTTGCGGAGGGGTGTTTACACTATGTTCAGCGTCTTCTGCTTGGAGGAGGCATATTAATGAGGTGTTGTTCGCTCTTGACTGTTTTGTGTTTCAGCGTCATTGATGAGGAGGAGTCTGCTTACTTAGCTGCGTTTAGCTGCCTGCAGTTTCAACATTCAATGTGTTTGGTGAGATTTAACCAGATTACTGGACTTCTGGTATTCCTTCTGTTATTCTCTTGTTTTTACTATATTTTTTTATTGGAATAAAATCTTTACTTTTTTTTTATTGGTATAAAAACAAAAGAGTAGAAAAGACTGCCACAACAGGAACTTCAACTTTGTGCTTAAAGTCTAATGGACATGGTGACTGTGTCTTTGGGATGTTATTTGCATATCTAAATTAAATTATAACTTATTGTTGTTACCTTAATTATCTTTATTTTGGTTTTGTTTACAGGTGACCTTTTCAATCTGCTGGTGTTGGGAAATTTCATTACAAGGGTTAAGATCATTTGGGTGAATGGAAGTTGTCTAACGTATGTTAGTTTATTAGCATATGGTATCTGTAATTGTGTTATTTTCTTGTGTTTAAGCATAATGGAGAACGTTACTTCACCACCGTTTTTCTTACCCTCCCCAGGGGAACCTTTGATTGGATGGGCAAAACGGAAAAAAGTTTTTGGGAACTTTGCAAGTGTGTGCGGCACTAATCTTAGTGCGGAGCGAAAGCATGCTTTATTGCTACATTGTTTGGGAGCAGAAGGACAAGATGTTTGCCTGAGTTACCACATGCTGAAGCACATGATTTGAATGAGTACGAAATATCCATAGCTAAGTTGGATTGACATTATTTGCCCCGTGTGAGTACTATTTTAGAAAGGTACCATTTTGGTCTCAGAGTACAGGGGCAAAATGAATCTGTAGAGGAATTTGTGACAGCATTGAGGAAATTGGCTTAGAAATGCAATTTTGGAGGTGCAGTTGAAGAGAGAATAAGGGACCAATTTGTGTTACGCTGCAACAGTGACAAGATAAGGTAGGAATTGTGGATGAAAGATGAACCTCCTCTGGAGAAAGTACTTATTTTTGCAAAACAGGTGGAGCATATGATGAAATGTGTTGGAGGATTAAAATCTGGAAAAAACATAAATTCCACAGACAAAGAAAATACCACTGAAATTAATGCAGTCAAGACTCAGTTTGTTCCTGAGATTAAACAGAATTCTAAGGCCAATAGTGTAAGGAGGATAGAACAGAATATCAAAGTGAGTTGTTTCAGATGTGGGTTTGAAGGTCATAGAGCAAATGACAAATGTGGCCCTGCTTTATCTCAGGTTTGCAATTTGTATGGTGTAAAGGGACATTTTAGTAAATGCAGCAGGAACAAATTTAAGAAATACAATAGAGTCAGAGGCAAAGAAATGTGGCAAGAAAAAGCTTTGCAAGTTGGTTAGTGTAACAAGTTGTTTCCGTATGAAGTTATGAGCATTGATGGAAAGGATATTATGATGAAATTTGACTCATGTTCACGGATTACTATAATATCTGAACAAACGTTTTTGAAAATGTTTTGTAACAACAAGGTCCTTTCTAAGATGGACATTCAGCCGGGAGGTTATGGGGGTTCCAAGATTGATATGCTTGGTTATTTTGAAGCATGCATAAATGTAAGTGAGAAAAGCACTTGTGGAAAAGTTAATGTTTCTTGTCATGGCAACGATCTCTTAGGTTGGGGGAATCAAAAAGATTTGGGTGTCAGTCTTCATCCGAACAAGATTTCACAAGTACAAATAGATGAAATTGAATGTGGTCGAAACAAATTTGTGCTGGAATTTAAAGAATTGTTTCAAAACAAACTGGGAAAGCTAGTTGGCTACAAACACAAGATCAAGTTAAAATGTGATGCTATTCCTGTTGTGTCTAAAGTGAGAAGAATTCATTTACATCTACAGACAGCGGTGGAAAACGAACTCAAGAAGTTGATGGAGTGTGGAGTCATTGAAGAGGTTGAGGAAACCGAATGGTTGGCTCCGATTGTTATTGCATGCAAAGGAAATGGTGATATTCACCTTTGTGTGGACTTGAGGGCATTAAACAGAGGTAATGGTTGACAAATTTCCCTTACCCAACATTGGAGAAATGATTTCTAAGTTTTCAGGTGCAAGAGTATTTAGCAAGTTAGACTTAATGTCAGCTTATCACCAGGTTGAATTACATGAGTGCTGACAGGATCATACTGCTTTTACAACTCCTTATGGCAACTTTTGATTCCTGAGGATGCCATTTGGCTTAATTTCTGCTGCAGCAGTTTTTCAAAGAATCATGTCAAACATTCTAAAAAATCAATTTGGTGTAAAATGTTATCAAGATGATAAAATTATTTTTGGTTCCAACATTGGGGAGCATGATCAGCGTGTTTGTGCAGTGTTATGCAAACTTCAGATGGCTGGTCTGACACTGAAAGCTGAAAATTACCAGTTTGGAGTTGGTGAAGTCACTAATTTAGGGTTCAATGTTACTTCTACAGGGATTTGTCCCAAAAAATAACTAGTCGAGACAATCAAAGCTCTGCAGGAACCAAAAACCAAACAGGAACTGTCTTCTTTTCTGGGGATGGTTAAATATTATAGTCAGTTCATCAAATACTTTGCAAACAAGACACTTAATATGAGAATTTTGTTTTAAAAAAAAGACTTTGTCTGTTCACAGGAATTTGAAAATGTAAAACAAGAGCTTAGCAATGCTCCTTCTCTGCAGTCTTTTGAGGCATTGTGTGAGATTGTATGTGATGCCAGTGGAAAAGGGTTAGGAGCTCTTCTTAATCAAATGAAAGATGGAAAGGAAAATGTAATTTCGTGCATTTCAAGATCTCTTAGAGATGCTGAATGTTACTACTCAGTTATTGAAAGAGAGTCTTTAGCTGTTTATTGGTCTGTGAGGAGATTTAAACATTTTCTTTGGGGTCTTAGATTTGAAGTACAGACTGATCACAAACCATTAGTTGAAGAATTCAACAAGAAGGGTCTAGATTTGATTTCTTCACATATTCGAAAATGGATTGTGGGTCTGCAAGATTTTTGTTTCACTGTTCAGTATGTTCCAGGGACGAGCAACTATTCAGCTGATTGTTTGTCTAGATTAGTTGATACGTCTGTCTCACCATTGGCTATTGATGATGAGCAGGATGAGGAAGATGAAGTGAGTGTTTGAGAAGTGACAGAAGGAATCATAAATGAAGATGAGTGGTTAGCTTAGTTGGAGAAGGACTTGATTTTGTGTAAGGTGAGAAACTTTGCCAGTTCAGGTAAAAAGAGCAGAACTGAGCTAAAGGAGTGTGAGGGAGGTTGGGAGAAAATTGTGGATGAGCTTGCGGTGGATAAAGGTTTCTTATTGAGAGGCACAAGATAAATTACATCTGAAATACTGAGAAGAGGGATATTACAATTAGCTCATGAAGTTCACATGGGCATTGTAAAAACTAAGGGAAGGCTTTGCAGAGATTTCTGGTTGCCTGGCATGGATCGTGATGTGGAGCACATGATCAGAGACTGCACAGAGTGTGTTTGTAGTGACAAAGGGTTGAGAACCAGCCAGACACCCATGGTTTGTAGAACGTTCCCTAAGTATCCTTGGAAGGAAGTTACTATGGATATTATGGGACCAGTGAGAGGAAAGCATGCCACACCCTATGTTTTAGTTCTTATGGATCTGTACTCAAGATGGGTGGAGGTGTTGTGTGTCCATGATATTTCTTCCTCCTCAGTGATAACATTTTTGGAAAATATTTTTAAATGTGAAAGTTTTCCACGTTACTTGTCAACAGATAATGGTGTACAGTATTGAATTATTTGAATGGGTGCAGAATTGTGCACAAGACCTCTGCTTTATATCATCCTGAGACAAATGGTGCTATTGAAAGGCACTTAAGGAAGGCATTCAATTGACAAGAGCCAATAATTTAGACTGGAAGGTTGAATTATCTAAAAGATCATCCGGATATCGTTTGTCTCCACACACAACCACTGGCAAATCTCCATTTGAATTATTCAAAGGAAGGGCACCCTCAACCAGGGTTAATCCTGGTTGGATGCATTGATCAAAAGGTTGTGTGGACAATGCTATTGGTGAGTGGAGAAACAAAGAGTTAAGTGCCCAGACGAAGAGGAAAGAGTTATTTGACTTTTCTAAAAATGTGAAGAATGTGTCCGCTAGAGTGGAGGACTTTGTAAAAGTAAAGGCGCCTACAGGGTGTGCAGATTGGTTAAAGTTCACTAGGAGACTGGAAGTTGTGAAATGTTAAAATAAAATGCTGTAAAGACGCATGCCGGACGTATCTAGAACAAAAGCAGAGTGGTAATTGTTTCTGGTCCTAAAGAACTTCCTGTTATCATTCAAGGGAGTGGTCAAGTGGCTAATGATGTAAGTAAAAATGCTATTTGCAATTACCACGAGGGTGGTCATGTTGTACAGGGGACGAGTAATAGGATCATGAAGAGACCTGCATATCTTAGAGACTTTATAGTTTGATTTATTATCGTTTCTCTTTTGCTTCTTTCTTCTCTTCTGTTCACTCATTTGTTTTGGTCATCTTAAGCTACTCTCACTTATCTCTCATGATGTATTCCATTATTTTTGTAACATTTTTTTATATCTGTATATGGAGGGAGAAGTGGAGCATATTGGCTCCCTTTGTCATCCTGTCTCTCCTGTAGAATGTAATGACCTCAGAGACTGGGATAACATAGTAGAATCTTGGTGAGTGCTGTGGCAGTTAATGTGTCGTCATTGGTGAAGGTGCTAAATAAAGTGTGCTTCTTACGTCAAGCTGACTCCGGCTCTTCTGTGAAAGGACATCACAGTATCCCAGCACTTTGTAGGTGTGGGAGGCAGTCCTCGGGAGACTTAATCTAAGAACCAGGTATTTAGCTTCTTGAGAAATTCAAAAACCAATGAGGAAGCTCTAATATGGTGTGGGAAGTTATTCCATGCTTTAGGAGCAATGTATGTGTGAAGTGTGCTGGTGAGAGTTTGGCTGAGCAGAAGTGCATTGTTGGTTGGTGGAACTGAACATGGCTGTTCAGGCAGGATAAACCTGTGTTGTATAGTGCTTTGTATGTGTGGGTAAGGAGCTTGAACTGTGCATGATTATGCCACTGTATTTCCCTTAGGGGTGGTGTGAGGTGAGGCTGGTGTGGGAGGTTGACTGGTCGGGCATGTCCAGCTTACTATCGATAATGATCCTGAGGTTCCTTGCTTGAGTGCTGGGATGAAGGTGAGTCTGAGGTTCGTAAGCCATTAGTCAGAGTCCTATATCAAAGCCTCTTTTTGGGAACCGAGCAGAATGAGGCAAAGTAGACATCAGAAACTAGCAGAAAGAGGCAAAATAGAGGTCAGTAATGAGCAGAAAGAGGCAAAATAAAGGTCAGAAATTAGCAGACGAGGCAAAATACAGGTCAGAAATTAGCAGAAGAGGCAAGATAAAGGCCATTAACGAGCAGAAAGAGACAAAATAAAGGTAATTAACAAGCAGAAAGAGGCAAGATAAAGATCAGGAATGAGCAGGAAGAGGCAAAGTACAGGTCAGAAATGAGCAGAAGATGCAAAATAAAGGCCATTAACAAGCAGAAAAGACAAAATAAAGGTCAGAAACAAGGAGAAAGAGGCAAAATAAAGGTCAGCAACGAGCGGAAAGAGGCAAAATAAAGGTTAGAAGTGAACAGAAAAGACAAAAAAACAAGTGGAAAACAAGCAGATCCCACTCAGGCACTCATTCACCTACTCACAAAACAACTCAAACACTCATGCAGTCACTCGCAGACTGACATACTCATGGAGGCACTAGCGAACCCACTCAGACACTGTCATACCTGCTCACAGACCCTCTCAGACACACGCACACCCACTCACAGATCCACTCAGAGACTCCTGCACCCACTCACAGACCTAGTGAGACACTCAAACACCTAATCACAGACCCATTTAGATACTCATGCACTCACAGAATGACACACACATGGAGACACTCACAAACCCACTCAGAAACTCTTGTACCCACACATTCACATACCCACTCACACACCCAGTGAGACAATTATACAGCTGCTCCCAGGCCCTCTCAGTCATTCACACACCCACTCACACACATTGAGACACTCACTCAACACCCACTGAGACACTTGTGCACTCACTCTAAAAGGTTAAAGGTTACAGTTAGGAAATACAATTTAAAAACCTTACTAATGACATCTCAAATGACAACACTGATGACATCATTCACAGAACCACTCACACACCCACTCACACATCCATAGAACCTCTCATGCACCCACTCCCAAACAATCCCTCACATACCCCAGTATCCATAGAGCCACTCACACATCCACTCACTCATACAGCCACTCCCACACCTACTAACTCATCCATAAAGCCACTCATGCACCCGCTCACTCACCAATGCCGCCACACACATCCAGTCATACAGACATTTACACACACTCTCATATACCTTTACAGCCACTCACACAGCCACTCGCTCACCAATACAGCTATTGACACACCCACTCACTTATCCATATAGCTACTGACACAGCCACTCACTCATCCATACAACCACTCACACACCCACAGAACCTCTTATGTACCTATTTACACATCCATACAACCCCTTACACACCCACTCACTCACCCTTACAGGCACACACACAAACATTCACTCTTAAATACAGTCACTCACAGCGGTGGCCTTCCCTCTGGGGCAGAGAATTGTCGCCTCCTTGTACAAGTACAAAATAAAACAGCAATAAAATGAATAACTGGTTTATTTTTCTCTTCGTTTTTAAAGTGCTACAGGTGCAAAGAAAGTGCAATCTCACAGGTATAAAATAAATTATGTACATATTAAAATTTAGGTTACAGCTTTTTTCAAAGATTAAAAAGTTGCCACTTTTTTTAAACACTAGTTATATAGAAGGAAGCACAGTCTCTCAAGTGTAAGTTCTGTTTGTGCGCAGAGAGTTGGTTATACAGTCTCATTCTCTAGTTCAGTTAAAGCCTCATTATTTGCATTAAAACACACTGCAGTCCCTTTGCTTCCTTCCTTACGCCCAGTGTTAGATGTTACTTCTAGATCGCAGGGTGGCTAGGCTGTTGATACGTGACCTGGAGCTGCCTGAATCCCAGGAGTACTTGAGATTATATGATCAAGTTTCTCCAGGTATTTCACAAGTATGCATCTAAGTTGCATGTTCATTCCATTAAAGCAGGCTAAGATTGCTGGTCTGCAGCTAGGAAGACCTTTCTGATTCCAGGTGGGTCGGAGAATTATTTTCCGATCTTTCATGTGATGTGAGTATGGCGTTAAACATCCCATTCAAAATTTCATGAAAGCCCCTTTAAGTTTTGCTTTGATGGCTATGCCCAGATATGATTGTAAGACGACAAAGTAAGCCAGGCATGCTGTCTCTTGGCGAAGTGCTCCTTATCTGCTAGTAGCGAGCGGATCTTGGCGTTTTTATTAACAATTCATTTATATTTGATGATAGGAGCTGATGGATTCCCATTGGTCCAAAATGCCAAGTTATGCCAGAGAGCTGTCAAGGTACACACTGGCTGGAGAGTGGGTTCTTCCATTCATTTCTATCTGAAGGGCAGACCTGAGAGTTGCTGGGCTTGCCTTCTTTAGTTTGTAGCAAAGTTTGATGAATACACCCTCCCACGCTATTGATTGCCTGACTAGACCAAACTCCAGGTGTAGCTGAGCTGGTGACGTGTATGGCGGTATATCAAACAGCGATTTAAACAGCCTGGTGGTAACTTTCTCCAGGTGGAGCCCGTCTCTACTCCTTAACGTTTCACTGCCATAGGCGATAGTAGGAATTCATTTTGCCTGGATTATTTTCAGTCGGGGTAGGTAGGTCGACAAACCTATGCCTAGTTTAATTCGCCTGAATGCAGCTGTTAGAGTAAAGGATTTCCGTCACATCTGCTCCAGCTGTGATTAGTAAGTCCCTTTGCTGTCTAGGTTGACTCCCAAATACTTGTATTCCTGCACGTCCTTCATGTTATATGCCCCTAAGTACCACAGTTTCGGGTGCTGCTGAGGCTTTCTGAGAGACATAGTTTTGGACTTATTTAGATTGATAATCATGGCGCTGGTAACAGTGTATTCAGCTGTGGTGTTCAGAGCCTTTCAAGTCTGATTTTTGTTCAGGTGAGGAGGTTCAGGTTCCCTGCATACATCAGGCATGGCAGGGGGGGTGTGCCCCAGTTTCAGCATGTGGGAATTTACTTGTGCTAGGGTGGCTGGTAAATCAGCTAAAAAGAGATTAAAAAGCGTTGGGGCTAGCACGTACCCCTGTCATAGGCTCTGGTAAGTTGAAATCTCTCTTGAAAGGTAAGAACCATCCTGAAGCTTGATTCTCACCCATGTGCCAGTGTGAAGAAAGATTATTGCTCTTAGCAGGTGGTTGAGAGTACTCCAGTTTGCTAGTTTGGACCACAGTTTGCCTCTTCTACTGGGTAGAAAGCAGCCTTGTAATCTATGAATGACAAGCGTAGAGGTTCCATGGTGATCTTACTGCGGTTGAACAGGAGGGATATGGCCAACAGGTTGACGGATGTGCCTGCACCTTTGGAAAACCTGGTTTGGTTTAACAGGGCTAGGTTGTTGTTTAATATCCAAATGTCTAATTTCTCTAGAAGGCAGCCTTCGAAGAATTTAGACTTGACATCCAGGAGGGCTATTAGCCTGTAATTGGCTGGGTCTGTTGCTGTGCCCCCTTTAAAGGCTGGAGTGAGAACTGAGTCTTTCCATGAGTAGGGGATGGAGTTAGATAATGCTACACTTTCATCGACTATTCCCAGATGGACTGACCAGAGCGATGAGTCCTCTTTAAAAAGGGCTACGGGAATGCCATTTGGTACTGGGACTCTATCTCTTCTGCTTTTAGTTATTCGCCATGCGATTGTCTCTGCTCAAATGGGTGATGTGCATGAGTTTGTTCCCACAATCTCACTGTTCATGGCCATCTAGCCGATAGAGCTCATGTTTTGGTTTGGTTTGGGATTTGGGTGGCCAAAGTGCTGGGCTAGGAATTGATACCAGGACTCTTCAGAGATGTTTGCTGTGGCTCTAGATTGCGATAAATTATTTAAGCTGTTCACCTGCTTCCAAAACCTTGCATGTCTGTTCTCCTTGAGGTCGTATAGGAGCTTGCTCGATAGATTGGCCACAGCTTCTCTTTGTATTTCCCACAGATATTTTCAATAAGATGTCCTGGACTTGGTCAGAAGCGTTCTATCACTAGGGTTTAGTTGGTAAAGTCGTAGGGCTTTGTTCATGCTCCGCTATAATGCATTGGTTTTCTGGCTCATCGACAGCTCTGCGGTCATATATCACTTTGATGCATGGGTGGTTTGCTGCGAGTTCTGCGAGTTGCTGCGAGTTCTTTCACGAACAACTCCCAGGACGCTTGAATGGAGGTTGCTCTGTTCTGGATTATTACCCACCTACATGTTGCCTCCTCGGATAGATCAGCGATTGCACTGGATGACCATTTGAATTTCGTTAAATTTATTGTGTGTGTGGCACATCGTAATGCATCAGTTGGCTGGTGATGGTTCATGGCCAGGGCAAGGAATATTTCTTGCAGTAGGTGGTCGCTTACAGTTCTTACTGTGATTTGAAAGCTGGGGACTAGATGGAACAAGGGAAACAAAAGGAGTGTAAAGTCAATTAACGTGTGCGCCTTCTGATTGTAAAAAGAGAAAGAGGGCGACTGGTCTGTGTGAATGCAGCCATTAACAGCAGGCATGTTTGAAAACTCCAGTTGGTTGATCAATGATCTGGCGAGTTTAGCAGCTTTGAAGGCTTGGCTTTGAACTTGGTCAGGGATCTGCCAAAAGGCATTCTGGGTTGTCAAGGCTTCTTTAGCTTGTTCTGTAGCCAAAAAGTTCATATTTAAGTCCACAGAAATTATTATTTCAGAGGAGGAGAGACCATCCAGCAACTCAACAACCTCCTTAATCAGATGTTCAGTGGCCGCCAGTTTAAATTCCTTTTTCTGTGGAATAAAGATGTTGATAAAAGCTAGTTTGAGGCTTTGAGAGCCCCAGATCTCGGGGGTAACAACTGTTAGTAGGTTATTCCAAGTAGTAGGGCGCATGGAGTGGGTCCCTTAATGGAAGCATGAATATAGTTTGCTAGGCCCAGCATTAAGGCAGCTATACAGGGCTCTTTTTGAGGCTGGGATGAAGTAGTAAGTGTAACCTGGTGTGACAGGTTAGCGGTCCTGTTGTTTGCCCGGGGTGAAGCTGGAAATGTCGCACCCACACCCTCTGGCAGGGGTGGCCCGAGGAGATGAATAAACCAGGCAACGATCGCTCATGTTCATTGGCCCACTAACTGTTACACTGGTGCCTCATCGTCACGTGTCCAGCAGGGGCGTAACAAAGGTCCCTGCATCCCCTGTGGTGCGGGGCCCCCCAAGCTGCAGGGGGCCCCCTCAGCCCAGTACTCAGGCCTTAGAGCGGGGGCCCCTCCATGTACCTTGCAGGGGGGCCCTCTCAGCTTTCGTTATGCCACTGGAGTCCAGCGCAGCGTACTAGGCCCCTCATTTTACCTCGCTACACTGGCGACGAGGAGTAGACGGGCCCACACACCGGCACCAGCACCAGAACAACTCCTATGACATCCCCGGCCTGGCAGCGGCCGCGAGATGCCCGGCCGAGCACCTCTCCGGGCCTAAGGCGTATCCATGCCACCAGCATCAAGAGCAGGTAGGATCGACCATTGAGCGCCGGTCGGGCATCCCTGCAACAGCTGTCTGGAAGCCTCCCCCACTGCACGCGAGTGACACCCTAAGCAGCTCACGAGCATTCTGAGGCTGTTGCAGCCCAACCCCCAGGCACGTGTTGGCTCACCCGGGTGGGCGCCATTTCTCCCACACGGCCAGGCCGCGAACAAAGGGCTAAGACATACTAGACCCTGGCAGGAGGCACCGCCCCGAGAGAAGGGAAAGAAGAGCAAACTAAAAAATAAACAGTAAAGTTAAAACGGAAGCAAAAGTTCACAAGAAAAAAAAAAGAAAAGGAAAGGAGACAGAAGTGGAAGTACACAAAAATACAGAAGAATCGCTAGGGACAATAGGAAAGAGAGACACACAGTGAGAACAGAGGAATAGCAAAGGCGAGCAGGAGGAAGACAGGAACAAGAGAGACAAAAGTAAAAGAAGGGTCTGTAAGGACACCACCCAGAGAGACAAGCAAGATGGGGGAAGAGGCAAATGCAGGCCAGCAGCCCGGCTGCAGAGTCATGCAACATGCCCTTACTGGTGTCCTACCCCGGTCAGCAAGCTGACCGACCCTGTCACAGCGTCCCCAAGATGGAAGCCATGGCTAGGATGCCTAGATAACTACTTTGTGGAAACAAGGGAGACAGAGGTTGCAGTGAAAAGATTGTTACTCCTCCACTATGCAGGAGAGGAGGCATACCTCCTATACAAACACCTACCGAATACAAGAGCACCCACTGATTACAACGCCGCTGTGACGGCGCTCAACGCACATTTCGATCTGCAGTTAAATCCGGATTTCAGAAGATTCAAACTGTGCCAGGCCTGTCATAGGGAAGGAGAGTCAATTGATGCTTTTTATGCGAGACTGCGAGAACTGGCCAGCACCTACACGACCGAAGACTGGGCCAAAGAAGAGATTCGCGCACAGATTATCCAGCTACGCTGGCTGATCCTGAGCCAACCAAATATAGCCCTTGATGAAATACTAGTCCTAGCCAGAACACACGACCTCTCCACGGCAAGGGCAGATGAAATTGACCTTGTACTGACACAGGCGCCAAAGAGAAGCGTGGCCATCAAGACCGAGCGAGCTGATGCAGTAAGAACACAAGAAAGAGGAAGTGGGCAGCGAGGCCGTCCACCTGAAACCCCGAAAAGGCAATTGTGGATACTTCGGGTGGGAAGAGTGCCCCATCCAAGCATGCCCGGCACAAGGCCGAACGTGCTCCCACTGCAGGATCCCGAATCAAAGGAAAGACAACAGGAGCGACAAGCCAATGAGAAAGATGGAGTGCCAACTGTCGAACACCACTCCGGCGCCGGCGAGCAGCACAAATGGAGCCGCGCAGGCTACATACAGAGTAGACGACACATCAACAGAAGACGACGATGAAGTCCAGACATTCCTGGTCTCATTCACCCAGGGGCTGAATAAGCGGAGAAGGCCACAGCCCAGGTGCACTGTGAAGATAGCCGGGTCGGAAGTGAAGGTGGTCATTGACAGGGGCCTCCGTGAACATCATGGGGGTCCTGCAATACAACCGACTGCGACCCAGACCCGTGCTTGTACCATCCAAGACAAAGATCTTCGCCTATGGCAGTAACTCACCCCTGCCCCTGCTAGGAAAAATGACTGTACCCATCCAGTCGGACGACATCGAAATCACCCCAACCGTTCATGTCCTCCATAAGGAGGCAGACACACTACACAGCAGCCACACAGTGGGGGACCTGGGCCTGGTGACCTTCACGTGAAGTGTGCGCGCGAATCAAAAATACAAACTGCTGGACCAAATTTCAAGCCTTTTCGAGGGTCTGGGGTGCATCAAATGGCCCCCAGTAAAGCTGCACATCGACCCCTCAGTGACACCGACAGCACTCCGCCACAGCCACAGACTCCCCCTTCCACCTTCGGCCACTGGTGGAGTAGGAGTTGCTGAAGCTGGAGGATCAGGGGGTAATCGAGAAGGTGTAGGGGCCAACTCCGTGTGTCTCCCCCATGGTCATCGTGGAGAAGCTGCATCGATATGTGCCTCCCCAACAAAGCCATCCGAAGGGAACTCCACATCACACCAATGATAGATGAAATCGTGGCAGACGTCAACGGATCCCGGTGGTTTTCACAGCTGGACCTGAATGTGGGGGACCACCAGCTGGTCCTGGCAGAGGAGAGTAGATATATTACAACATGCAGCACTCATCTAGGGCTGCAGCGCTACAAGTGCCTCAATTTTGGGATATGATCAGCAGCAGAGGTGTTCCAGAATTCAATACGTGAAATTCTGACAGGACTGCCAGGCGTACTAAATGTCAGTGATGACATTGTCATCCATTCCACTACTGCTGACGAACACTACAAGCACCTCCAAGCTATACTAAAATGCCTCCAAGATCATGGGGTCACCCTGCAGTGGGAGAAATACCTGTTTTTCCAATGAGAAATAGAGTTCTTTAGGTACATTTTTAACCAGGAGGGAATCCAGGTGGACCTGCGAAAGTCTTTAGCCATAAAGGATACGCCACCTCCCCCCATGACAGTGTCGGAAGTGTGGAGTTTCCTGGGGATGGCCATGTACTGTGGCTGGTTCATTCCCGACCTAGCCACCATCTGGTTCATTCCCGACCTAGCCACCATCGCTGAACCACTCAGAACCCTCACCCCATCAGACATCAAGTGGAAATTGGAACATCAAGAGGAAGCGGCGGTCCAGACAATCAAGAATACTCTCCTCGACAAAACCACCCTGGTGTACTTTGACCCGCCAAGCACACGGAGCTCCTCGTGGATGCCAGCCCAGTGGGCCTGGGAGTGGTACTTGCCCAGGAACATGAGCCAGGAAGATGGGCTGCCCTGGCCTTTGCCAGCAAGTCCCTCTCGCCCACGGAAGCACGATATGCCCAGATTGAGCAGGAGGCTCTAGCCATAAGGTGGGCATGCCGGCACTTCCACCTCTACATCTGCGGCCAGCCCTTCAAGGTCATCACGGACCACCAACCATTGGTACTCCTCTTCTGAGGGTCGGCGCCTCACCCACCTCCCCGGATCGAGCACTGGGCCATCGGGTTAAAGCAGCACCAGATGGAGGTGATCTATCGACCAGGCGCAAAGAACTTTCTCTCCCGCCACCCAGCACCAAGGGGGGCTCATGAGGAGATACAGGAGACCAAAGCGATTGAGGCGCACATCAACATGATTTCAGCAACTGCATGCCTTAAGGCCCTAACCCGGGCAGACATCACTGAAGCAGCTGAAACAGACCCAATCTTCATGAAAGTGTGCAACGCCTTACAAAGGGGAGAGTGGCAACACTTCCTACGGGACGACAACGACTGGTCAGGGCAGGAGAAGGAGTACCTCACCCAGATATGGAGAGTACGACATGAGTTGAGCATGACCTAGGAGGGCATCCTACTTCGGAGGTCGCGCATTGTGGTCCTGGCAGCCCTGCACCACCACGTCACCCAACCGGCCCACGGAGGGCACCAAGGGGCCACGAAGATGAAGTCAAGAATGCGGAAGAAAGTGTGGTTCCCAGGGCTGGACGAACGAGTGGAGGAGGCCATGAGAAGGTGTCCAGCCTGTCAGCTAGTCAGTGTGCCAGAACGGCCCGCGCCCATCTAGACACAAGAGCCCGTGAAGGCACCATGGGAGAAAGTAAGCATAGATTTTGGAAGCTTGCCAGACGGCAAGATGACCCTGGTCATGATGCACAGTTATTTGAAATACCCAGTGATTGAGTTTGTCAGCTCCACCATGTTCACTTGAGTAGCCCCTGTGCTGGAGAAGGTATTCACAATGTTTGGATGCCACAAGATCAAGAGCGACAATGGACCCCCTTAAAAGGAGGCAAGTTTTGTGAATTCATGCGACTTCACGGAGTATGACACCGCCGAATCACCACACAATGGCCGTAAACAAATGGAGAAATCGAAAGATTTATGCGGACACTCAACAAAACATTGCAAATTGCAGTCGCAGAATGCGCAGACCCAGAAAACCAGCTGCAGCAATTCCGACGGGACTACAGAAGCACACCAAACAGCACCACCCAACAAGCGCCCCGGATGCTCATGTTCAACGGGCCACGTTGAGACACCATCCCTGTGTGCCCTGGATGGACCCCGCCCTGGTACAACGAGGAGGAGGCCCAAGGGCGGTGTGAACCGCAGAACCTAGCCACCAACCACAAGAGACGGGCCAGGTATCACAACCTACAACCAGGGGATAATCAAAGGACAGGAGGCTGGGTGGAAAATTCCGGACCCCCTACGAAGCCGGCCACTGGACAGTGACGGAAGTCAAGGGTACTATGGTGACCACGGAGAAAGATAGCGAGACTGTGACCAGAAACATCTCCTGGTTCATGGAAGTGGAAGGAGAGCTCCTAATCCCGACCAGGGAGAACGAGGTTGCAGGAGAGGAAGGTGGGACGACGAAAGCATCCAAGTGAAGGTCCAGGCAGGTGGCCAACCCATAACACTGGTTGAGGACACTCCAATGCCTGTCTTGACACCCCCAGGGGTAGATGAGGGCTCGGGTGGCCGGAGTCGACACCCCAGATACCGCCTGTGAGAGAACCCCCCCCCCGAACTCTCGGCTCAAAGACTTTGTATGCCATACGACAAGTCTCCGGAAAACTACCAAGAAAAAGGACTGAGTTAAGATGGGATGTGACAGGTTATCGGTCCTGTCATTTTCCCAGCGTGAAGCCGGAAATGTCGCACTCACATCCTCGGGCCAGGCGTGGCCCGAGGAGATTAAAAAATCAAGCAATGATCGCTCGTGGTCATTGGCCCACTAACTGTTACACTGGTGCCACATCGTCTCGTGTCCAGCATGGCATCCTAGGCCCCGCACATTACCTCGCTACACCTGGAATCATTCATTCATTTAAACTTTATTTCGGCAATAAGCCATAAAAGTCAAACAAGAGATGAATACATATATACAATTCATAATTATTAATAAAAGGTTTTTACATACAATTGGCAAGAGATTTGTGGTTATCTCCATGAATAAGCAATACCGCATATAAAAATATAAATAACAATTTTAAATTAATTAAAAAGCCAGAAGGAAGTTAATTACATGGACTGAGGGGAACAATGTGTCATATACCTAAACAAGAAGGGGAGGGCAGGGTATACATCAAGAATATTTACAGTTTGTAACCAAATCGTTTCCTGATAAAGTACACACTATATAAAAATCTACTCGTGCCGAACACCACTAATTGTGAGGTGTTTGACTTGAATATACGCTCTGCTTCTTTATAGGATCTTACCCCCACATAATTGCAAACGGGTTTGATCCAACCAGCCCTTGGTTTCTTGTATATCGGGCAGAAGAAGAGTAAGTGGGCAACATCTTCTTTAGCCCCTAAAGAGCAGAGGGTGCACAAATCAGGACCTTTTGCCCCTCCCCAACTGCACGTATATGCATTAATCTGTAAAACCCCATACCTAAACTGCAGATATAATGTTTTTGCTAATGGGGGGCCGATCTCATCCATAAATTGCTCTAGACTAGGTGTATCTTTGAAATTCAGAAATTCCAAAGTCAGTATGCCAGTCGTTGAACTATGCAATAGCTCTCCGTTGACATATGACCAAAATGTGTCCTTTACAAGTTTCCTGGAAGATAATGTCATATTCTGAGGAGTTTCCCAAAGATGTGTTAGCCCTAATCTCTCATACCACTTTGATACATACTTTAGCCATGGAGTATTCAAATGGCCCTCAATCTGAGTTATTTCAGCCAATCCATTTTTATAAACACTCAATTCCGGGGTTACCCATAACCTGACCCAATACAGCAATGGTCTTAATAATGCTTGATAATCTGTTTTTTTGAGATTGATGTCGAGGAATACGGGGACCAGGGGAGTTCTGATTGGTATTTTAAGTAATCTACGCACAAAGTGGTTTTCTACTTTTCCAAAGGTATTGTTACAGTAGTAACCCCAAACCTCAGCACCATAAAGGGCAGCCGATTGTGCCTTTGCTTTGTATACTTCAAGTGCCGGTGAGATAGCTTTAGAATAGCTAGCTCCGTGCACTTTTAGAATGGGCATTGAATTTTGTTTAAGGGCTAAAGAGCTTTTGTCCATCTGCCCTTTCCAGGACAAGTTACTGTCCAGCATTATCCCCAGATAATTAAAGCTCCCTACCTGTTCCAATTTTTTATTCTCTAAGAACAGGTTGCTCCTAAGGGATTTCTTGGGGTTTATGGACATGTACTTAGTTTTGCTAGGATTTATCTCTAGCCCCTTCCCCACACAGTATTTCTGAAAAGTATCAACCAAATTTTGTAAGCCTCTCGGAGTCTGAGAAATAAGGATGGTATAATCGGCAAATAATAATGCCGTGACCGCTTCACCACTTAACTTCAGGGAGTCATGCACACAGTTCCTTAAATAACTTGGAATGTCGTTAACATATAAGGAAAAAAGTGTTGGGGCTAGCACACAACCTTGGCGCACACCACGATCTACGGGTATGGCCCTTGAAATTTCACCGTCCTTTCCCCATCTAATTTTGGCATAGTTCCCTGTGTGGAGCCTGATAAGTTATTTAAGTAATTCCCCTGGGACCGCCATGTTCTTTAGTGTAGTCCACAGCATTTTGCGCGGAACAAGATTAAAGGCGGCCCTGAGATCCACAAACGCCACATAGAGACTGCCCTTCCTTAAATTTATGTACTTCCAGCAGATACACATAAACCTGAATACCTGATCAACAGTACTAATTTTGGATCTGAATCCGGCTTGATATTTAGTCAGTATTTTAGTCTCTTCAGTCCAATCTAAAAGCCTATTTAAAATATGTCTGGCAAAGATCTTTTGTAAAATATCTATTAAACTTATTGGGCGGTAATTACTAGGATCATAGCGGTCTCCTTTTTTAAAAATTGTTATAATTTCTGCCCCTTTCCATGAATCGGGAATTGGTGTACCTGCGGCAATTGAATTGCTCAGGAAATTTATATATGGCCCCCACACTTCTACATCATGTTTTAATAAATCGCCGGGAATTTTATCAGGGCCTGGGGCTTTGCCCATTTTCACAGCTTGCAAAGCCTGAATGGTTTCTTCTAGGCTAAAATGTAAGGGAGCAGTACTCATTTCTAAATTTATCTCGTAGTCCCTAGAGGACAAACTCTCCTTTTTATTAGCATAAAGCTTAGTGAAATGATCACACCATGTATTTTCATCTAAAAAAATATCCTTTGTTGATCTACCCTTCTTATTTCCCTTGGCGATTAGATTCCAGAACGTACTTTGGTCACGTGACTTGGTTGCATTTAAAAGATCCTCCCATATATTTTCATCCCATGCTTTTTTTGCTTGGGCCATGGTATTGTTATAGGTCAATCTTCCGTTTTTTATATCTAGACGATTTCCAGATTTTACTGCCTGGATCAACCTTGATTTTGCTGTTCGACAATCTTTATTATACCAAGGATTCACTGACTCAAGATGATTCCTTTTTCTATTACCATCTTTTTTATAAATTTTACACAATAGTGGAGTTAATGCATCCAACAACTTATAATGTAATTCAAGAACACCCTGTGTGCCCTCTGTAAGTGGCTAGGATGTTCCCACAAATTCAGTGAATGCATTATAAATGTTGGAATCATTGGGACTGATTCAGCCCATTTTTCCTGCTACATGATTATATGAATATTAGATAGATAATTCAATGTCTCCTTGTCTGCCAATTGGTCGAGCAAACCGTTGGTATTCCAAAAACAGACTTGGAGCGCCCTTGAGGGCCCTGAGGAGGCTGTTGCCAAGTCACTTGTTCATAATTGTGTTGACTGTAGATTCGGGATGCCGGCAAGCCAACTCCAGTCGTGAGAGTGAAGGGGGTCCCTCATTGCTCACAGTTACCTGCTAAATACTGACTTTTTCGTTGTAAAGGAATGCCTGATAAAGGCACATGCATGGTAAAGGCATGCGTGGTAAAGAAGTGGTTGTTGTAATGACCGCGTTGATAAGGCTTACGTTGTTGTGGCATGCATGGTAAAGATGAGGTTGTTGTAATGACCGCATTGTTAAGGCATGCGTGGTAATGGCATGCCTGGTTCTGTCATACACCCTCCTATGGAGCATGGACTTAATTGAAGATTATGTAAGACCTGAGCTGACTGCATATGGCCAGAATAGGATGACCACCTGTGACAAATTCACATTTAGGACAGTGGCTGTTTTGACTTTTATTTTGCCACTCAGTTGCTTGGAGCATATCAAATAAAAGTAAAACTACATACATGGAGAATATAAGGGATCAGGAAAACAATGTGGAGGAAAAGAGAGATGACACCAGAAATAAGAGTCAGCCATATCCTCAACAATAGTGCGTGTGTGCAAAACCATTTAAGTCTTTCCTTGTGATAGAGGTAGGAGTGGGCGCTATCCATGCAGGGTGGATATGCAAGGGCGGGAAGTGTGATGGGAATGGGGTCAGAAGGGATGGAGTCTTGTGCCCTGCTCTTATTCTCTAATTGCAGCTTAGATTTTCAGAACTGCGTTGTTGCTCACTGGACCTAGTCTTTGCATCGCTCAATTATGAAAAAGCAATGTTTGTGTCCACCTCATGTATGGGTCTTTCCTTGTAAGACTTTTGTAGTCAGTGTGCTTTCTCAGCAAAGGCTCAAATTTAGTGACACAGTTCTGGACGGACACAATTCAAGAATGCAACAAAATGTATACAATTATGAAAAAGTGCAGCAATAGCTGACGCAGCATTTGTGGTAAACATGAATTTGATGTTATATGTGACTGTTACCTTAACTGTGAGTCACAAGCCATGGAAGATATATATGGCCATGAGGTGGGGCTTAATTGTCAGTATCAGGTTATCTTTTTATAGAACATAGCGGACAACTCATTGTAGACAAACTCAGCTAACTCAATTTATATATTTGTCACATGTTTATGTTCTTTCTTGAAAAAATCAATAAGGACATTAACAAAAAACAATTTGCGTCTACAACATAAATTGAGGCTACCTTTTGTGGCTAGTAATCCCTGCCCATATCCAATCTGTTGGTCAAGGCACAAACGCTCACACTGTCCACTCAGAGATGGCTAGTCTACTTTTAAAGAGGTGCGACACAAACAGATGACCCGAACTGCACCAAGTGAGCAAACATTGTGAGTGCCCGTCACCCATTCAGGGGATTGATTGTGGGTGGTGCTACTACCCATGTTTTTAAATGAGGCTGAATGGCTTATTTTGCAGCACGATTTCCCAAATATATCAGTCAAAAGATGGTCTGTTTTACAAATAGTTTTGAAAGGGAACCCATGAAACACTGAAATACTTTGGGATCTGCCTCAAGAGCAATATTCCTTTGTGGCAAGGGGTCAATTATATGCCTTTCAAAAAGCATAGCCAGAAGATACACAGAAGGCAAAATAAATCAATCTATCTATCTATCTGTCTATCTGTCTATCTGTCTATCTGTCTATCTGTCTATCTATCTATCTATCTATCTATCTATCTATCTATCTATCTATCTATCTATCTATCTATCTATCTATCTATACACACACACACACCACACTGCTGATGCAAGGCCTAATAATTTGTGGGCTTTCTCCACATGTCCATCAACAAATCTGGCACATCTTGCATTTTCAAAGGAATTTAGTCTTGGTATCATTAAGACAAATAAACCAGTGCTTCTCATTTTGAAGAATTTTCGAGGGAAAAGAAGTCGTGCCGCACAACCTTGAGGGTGCAACATATTTATTATATTTATTATGACAATCGATCAATGAACGTGATTCCACTAAAATGTGAGCAGCAGAGGGTAGATCAACATTAATGCAGTGCTTTACATAGATATCAAAAGAGGCAGGAACTATTTTGAAACAGCTTCATCATTCAAAGTAAATCATTCAATCATATCAGAATGATTTCCGTAATTAGTTTAAAGTCAGATTCAACGTTCCCATCTCATATAGTACAATGTCTCCATGTGTTGCAATTTATCCCTCTGTGCTCCTCTTCTGTTTGAAGCTATCTCCCTTTTGTTCTGCACATCCTTTCTTTCACTTTTCTCTTGATTTGTTGCCGCTTTCTCTCTCTTCTGTTGCACTGTCCCGTCTCTCCTTTTGTTGCTCCCTCCTCGTCTCCCTCCTCTTTTATTCTTGCTCACATGCTGCACTCAGTCTCTCACGTTACCCTGCCACATTATTTGAGGTATCAGCTGGCTACTACAAAAGCCAGCTGATACCTGAAATAATGTGTGAAGTGTTAAGACCTGATGTCACTTCCTGTGATGCCGTGATGTCATGCTGCGATGTCACGCACCATGATGTTACTTGCATACTGCCTAACTTGGTTAGTCCCTCCACTTCTGTTTTTTAGGACTTGTGTCCTGGTTGTAGTGTACATTCATGCTTCCCTCATGCGTTCTCCTGCCAATCCCTAATAAAGGGGGAGCTTGACATTTCGCGGCCAGGGGCTCCAACAGTTACTCATGTGTCCGCATCCCTCACTCTGCCAATCAGTTGCACACCTCATAAATTGTGACGGGCTGTAAGCGAGAATATGGTAGTCAGGAATATTGTCTGACATAAAGATCATGTTTTTAATACCATTTACAAAAATAATGTCCAGTTGCTTATTGATTTCCTATTATTAACTCTAAAGGGTGATTTATTTGTAAATTTTAGTGGGGATACCATTTAAATTAAGACAATATTTTACTATAATATTCAGGTAACGCACATTGGCCACATGGTGAACTAGACGCTGCTTCCACTAAAGTCCCCACATCCTAGGAGTCCCAGATCTGTGACGTCATCAGGTGTCTCCACCTCCAATGCATGTCACTGCACATCTCCCTGTGGTGACCCTCCCCTGTGGTGAGCCTCGCTGAGGTGACCATCAACATGAATGCATGAAGTGGAGCACTCACTGATTAATTCCCACATTACAGGAGTGGCAACAAGAAAAGTCAGTTAACAGCTGAACACACAATTTCCTGCTGCTAAGTCAACATTCAAAATATTTCAGAGAGCACTACATGCCTATGGCCCTTATTTTGAGTTCAGGGGTCCAATGGACAGCTAAACCTGTGATGGCGGTCCGCGGTTGGACTGCCACAAGACCGCTGCCACGGTCAGGGGTCCACGATCCTTGGAGATTGCGCAGCAGTTTGAGGCCCCTCATATGATGGCAGTGCCGCTGCAACAGCACCAAGGATATTAGGAGTTTCCTCACAGCCACACTTTTCATGGGGGTGCGACCGCTATGAAAAGTGTGGTGATGAGGAAACAAATGGGGCCCTACAGAGCTCTATGTTGCCTCTGCGCCATGGGGTGCATGCAGGGGAGCACATGTTGTGCACCCTTGTGTGCATGAATCCCCAGTTCCTGCAGGGCATGAACTTGACAGTCTATGTTGAGCAGGCACTGCCTTTGACACTCCCACTGCAGACGGTCAAAGAACCGCCCACCAGTCCTTAATGGCTTTGGCGGTCTCGGAGCGGGGCAGCAGTGTGACGGCCCGTTCCGAGATCGCCAAAGTCATAATAAGGCTCGAGTATGTGCTGGAGATAATAATGAGCAAAGGGCAAAGAAAGTTCACAACTTTAATTCTTCTTCCTGTTTTGAGATAAAAGTAGTCCTTTAAGGAATCTTTAAACCTAGTAGGAAAACTAGTGTTGCAAGACTTGCAGCCTAACATGGTCCAATTCATAATCCTTGTCAGCACCAATGGTCAGTCGCGGCAGGCATATCTCGTGGGTGGGGGGGGGCGTGGATGTCGAGCGGGGAGGGGGGAGTCGCAACGGGGTTGTTAATAATTTTTTTAAAGTATTTAAACCTACCTTATCGCCAGCAGGGTCCCACGTCTTCCCGGCTCATGCTCCTGGAACAGTAAGCAGGCAGGCTCCCTCCCCTCTCCCTAAGCCAATCACAACACTCCAGTGGAGCATTGTGATTGGTCGGGATGCCACCCAGGAAGGGGTTTACGGGGAGGCCATGTTTTCCATGTAGGCTACATTGCAGCCTGCATGGAGAACTATAGAGTGCGCATTACCATTTTATGTTTCTGCTTCTCGAACTGCGACAAAAAGCAGTGGGGCGATGCCCCTCCGCCATAGTGGAGGAGCCGCCCCTGCCAATGGTACCAGTCAAAACACTTTTATTACACCTATTGTCATTCACTTATTCAGGAGGCCCCCTCACATGACATATCGCTGTTAAAACCTCTTATCAGTACCCTAGCGGGTACCATTGATACTCTTGCATGCGTGCATTCAGACAACACTCAAACAGTTCCACCATTGCCTGTTTTCGAAGCAAATAGAAGAACTTCTCATACACACCTCATGATGTAGTTCCCTAAGACTAATTCCACTCATTTAGAAATGAGGAGCCCAATGTACAAAGCCTTTCTACAGTTGTAAATGCTGTCGTTTGCAAAATTACAATGTTTGCTGCCATGAAAGGGCTTTTCTTAGTGTTCAAAAGCCCTTTTACAAGTTGGAAAATTTGAAAAAGGGATTATGCGATCCTTTCTGAAAGAGAAGGGATGTAAATGGAGCTTCCCTCTTCTATGTGCTATTTAAAAAGAAATGTAACAATGGTTTGTGACTGTAAATGTGTTTGCAAGCCATTGATGAGTTACTGACTCACAATTTGGGGAGGTGACCATTGCCTGCCACCCCACCCAATATCTTCACAAAAGGCAACTTTTTTTTTTAAGTAGCACCTGTGCCTTCAATAGACATGGACTGCTTTAAAAAACAAACGTTTCCTGATTTGGAAAGCAAATAAAGGGACAGCGGCCTGATGTCCCTTGAAGGCATTCATCCCTACTGCAACAGCCCTGTATAGGGGGTAACACATTGTATCCTGCCTAATTAATTTTCATTAGGCGGTTGTTTTGCGACCTCTTGTGAATACATAATTGGAAATAAGACTTTTTAGTGCAGAGGTTTCACCGCAAATTGCATCCCCATTCTCAAATCTGCAGAGTGCAAATTGCACATCCCCGGTTTGTGAAAAGGAAATTGGACTCAGGTTGCTTCATCCTGAGACTATCACCGACTATGTCCTTCGACTCGGCAGCCATCTTCCTGGCACAATTTCTTTTTCAAAAGTATTGGGCATTTTTCAAAATTGCTCTTTTTCAAATTGCTCCTGTGCTCTGTTGTTTTGCTGCCACCTCTGTAATGTAAGGAAATGGGGAAATGGTTTGGAAACGGTCAGGCCACTTAGTTGCTCAAATGGGGGAGTTTATTGTGGTGTTCTGGGATGTTATGCTGCATGCCAACAATCAACCTTCTTTTACAGAAACCCCACCGAATTTTACCAGTTGACTAATCTTTCAGCACGCTTCCAGTTTGTGGTTAGTACATAGAAGCCTTAACTGCCACTACGTCACTTTCTTTTTAGAATTCAGTGATTGTACTTGTGTGGTAAATATTTAAATTACCTGTACTATTTTTTTATGCGGTAAAGTCTAGTAAGAATAACTCAGTCAAAATAAGAGGCAGAATCCGTGGTATTAGAGGTTCTGAAAAGGGCTTTATTCCTTACAAAGGAATTATAGTTCGAACCAGGCAATCATATTCCATCACCACGAAGGTTCAGGAAGGGATCAGCAATACATTATTGACAAGTAACAATATTTATATGAAAAGCATTGCATTAAGACAGATGCAGGAGGCGTAGCAGCTGATAATACAGATAAGAATACACATACGTAATGAAAATAGGCGTAATACAGGCGTATACTAGAAACGTCATTTAAAATGATGTCACAAGTGGGTGGATCCATAAGAGAATCCTGCAGTGTCAGCAGAAATATTTGGCAGAGATGCGCGCGCAGCCGCATGACGTGTGATTGACGTGCAACTAGAGGGTGAAGGGGAATTGACATTTAGCTCTACATATGGAGACAGAAGTCTGGGGTGTCAGGACAACCTAGTCCTAAATCATATCTAATATCTTGTGTTTAAGGAATCATATTATCTGGAAGGAAAGGTCTTCTCGGACAGGTCCTATTCTATACTGACTGTTAGTGCGTGTACAAGCGTCTATGTGTCTACATGAGATGCGAGGGGGCAGGAATCTTCCATGGGCCTATGAATTACTTGCATAAAGACAGCGAGGCCGGGCCCTTTGCTCGGTAGCTAGAAGGATGTTTACCTAAACTACTAGACAGGAATGTATTGGATGAGGAGCGGAGCAGATAACTTGAAGGCTGAATACAGTTTTTGGCAGGCAACAGGCCGCGTCAGGCACCGCTAGCCGCGCAGGGAGTAAGACAAAGTTCATGGACATGGATGCAGGTCCAGGCTGGAGCATTTCAGAGGCAGAAGCAGGAAGCAGAAGCAGGAAAAGGCTCGATGGCAGAATTCAGGGCCTATCTTGCCAGAGCTGTAAAACGTAAAAAGTGTACCATATAAAGTCGGTGGCCAATCATACTTGGGAACGGAATATCTGGCCTATTCATGGCAGATATGAAAGAGTACATATTAACGTTGGACACAATTGTATTTGCGTCTTCGTAGCTTGAAGTGGAGGGAACATACATGTACTTGTAGCATGTACATGGAGCCGTTGGGGTCTAAGATAGGGGACACAATTGACCATAAAAATTCACATTTCCTCATTCCCTCCTTGTCCCCTACGGACCCTCATGAAATATCCATCTTCATCAATCCATCAATCTGTTCATATAGCATCATTTGTTCTTCTTTCTTCTTCCGGGATCTTGAATGAAAATTTGAAGGCGGGATACACGATGTGGCACACAGACCACAAATCGCTGGCCCACATTGTAGACACAACGAGCAACTGAATAGTATGAGAAAGCCAATACCTAGGAAGGATAGAATCCTCCATCCCCAGGCTGACAACACGCTCCAGAACCAACCGGACCAAGTCCAGGTGCCTGGTTTCTGATGTATCTGGCTTACAATTTTATGAAGTCGAGTTATGGCTTTATATACTGACGGCGCGTTTTCTGGTATGAAAACACAGCAACTTGATCCGATGACCCTACAAGCTCCGCCCCTATCGGCCAGGATGACGTCAAGGACAAGACGATTTTGAAGAACAACAATCCGCATCGCAGACTGCTCCTCTGTTAAGTTGCCTAAGGCGGAAGTAGTTTCATTCACTACTGCTTCAAGGGTTCTAGTTAATCTACGTATCAACTTACTATTAGTGACTGTACCTATGTAGGGAAAGAAACCCTTATTGAAATCTGTGTATTGCTCCCATGCTGTTTCGGTGTAATCGACAATCGGGAGATCTCTCTGTTGTCTATTGTGTACTAAATGGGTATTCCTATGGTAATCAGGCGGGGCTAGGAAAACAGGTGGTAGAAGGAATGCAATGTAACAGGTACCATCCCAATCTAAGGGTAGGCGTATGTATGCGGTGTGACCACAAATGAAATAGGAGTGACGAGAAGCTCTAAATGTAGACTTGCCTTTATCACTGAATTCTATTACAGTGGTACATTTACTATGGCCCATGTGTATTGAACCATTCTTTCTTACACATAATTCGCCTCTAACTGGAAATACTGACATAGCGGGCAAGATTGGTGTAGCTTCGGATTCAACATTCAGGATCATGAGATTAAGTGTAAAGTTACCTAGTCCATATACTTCATTTTCTAGATCAGTTCCTGTTCTTTTGGGAAGTCCCTCCTTGTTAGGGTAGCAGACTTTAAGTAAAACTAGGTTCAGGTTTCCCCAAACCCAGTTGTCTTGATAAACTACTGAATTTGAATCTAGGGAATTAATCAAACTAAACCATGCTCCACAGGAGCCATTGTGTGTGAATGGATACTGAAAGAGGGGCAGAACTCCCCTACATTTCTGATAGGGAGGGAGTCGGCCACATATCCAACAATTCGTAGCATTGCTGGTCTGATGAGAATAATGTAACATACTAATGAATGTGTTGTTGCGCAGCGCAAATCTATAGGACAACTCATGCGGGGGTAATTCGCTAAAAGAATGTTCGGCAGTAGCATTGGAAGCACGCTTGGAAATAGGGTAATACGTGTGTAATAATATACTGGCAATGATAATCAGAAGACTTAGAAAAAACATAATTAACAATGTCACTATGCAGTGACTGCGAAGTGATTTACAGTGCGCATGTTTCTGTCTATTTCTCTCTCTATTTCGGTCTAGAGGATACATGTCAGAGACAAATTCAACCGATTCACCTTGGAGAGGACTTAAACAATCAAATTGTCTGACTTGCTAGACCTTAGTTTCAGTTTATAATTCTCCTTTTCTGGTTCATCAACCAGGGGAAGTTTTGAGTCAGTCTGTGAGGGAATGCAGGGCTGAAAGTTCGATTCAGTTTGTAGTCCATGACATTTTTTTATATGGCTCGAGTGCAACCACCCTTTACGTCCCTCAATCTTCACAGCTGTCCTTGTGGTCAATAAGACGAGTTTAGGCGACTGCCAGCGAGGCTCCAGCGGGTTCCTCCTGTCGAAATTTCTTATAAGCACCAGGTCACCTGGAACCACGTCATGGGGCTTCACCTCAGTGTTATCGGGAAAAGCTGCAGCTACCTGTGAACGACAAGATTGTAGTGCAGACATCAAGGAAGCCAGGTAATCTGTCAGCATATTACAATCAACATCAGTTATTTTACGAGGTATAGGCGTCCCCCACATATTTGGTGGTCTACCGAAGATCACCTCATACGGGGATAGCCCTGTTCGAGAGTGTGCTACCATTCTCATGTAAAAGAGCGCAACCGGTAAAGCTACTATCCAGTCGACACCTTTTTCTCTACATACTTTGGACAGTCTAATTTTCAGAGTTTGATTATGTCGCTCCACGAGACCTGCTGCCTCGGGATGTCGGACACAGTGGAATTTCCATTGATAGCCTAACAGAAGTGAAACATGTTTCATTAGCTCGGATGAGAACGGCTGGCCATTATCTGAGTACACGATACGGGGCAAACCATACCGTGGGAAGAATTCTCGAACTAACTGCTTGGCAGTAGTCGGGGCAGTGTAATCTGAGACGGGATACGCCTCTGTCCACCGGGAAAGAGCGCATACAACTACGAGGACATATTTGAATCCTCGACATCGTTCCATCTGGATATAATCCATCTGGAGGACTTCAAAAGGGTGATCGGGGGGTTGAAATCCACCCTGTTCTACAGGTACGCCTTTTCCTGGATTGAACTGACAACAAATCATGCAGGTACGTACTTTCTGTTTAGCTGCTGCTCGCAAGTGTTTATTGAACCAAATGTGTTGAATACTGTCTAGCATAGCTTTCTCTCCTAGGTGCGCTGGACTATGTATTGTGTTAATGATGACCTGAACCATTGAGTCGGGGAGAAACCATATAGATTTTCCTTTCGTCATCCATCCTTGATCCGTTTGGATCCCTCCTAATTCAGTCCATCTCTTTATTTCTTCTGGTGTAGCATGTGTCTGTATGTCAATTACATCAAGGGCGGGATCCTTAACTGTCATGCAGTGTGTTGGTGTCGGAACTATTGTCTTTGTCGTGTCAGTTGGACGAGTCTGATTCTGAGCAGTCTGTTTAGCTGTTCTGTCAGCTAGGTCGTTACCCTGAGAAATAATGTCAGTCACTTTCGTATGGGCCTTGCACTTCATAATCGATATTGCAGTAGGCAGATGTATTGCATCTAACAGAGCTTGAATAAGGGGACCGTGCTGGATGTGGGCACCGTGAGAAGTTAAATAACCTCTCTCTCGCCAAAGCACGCCGAAGTCATGGACGACTCTGAATGCATAACGTGAATCTGTGTATATGTTGACTTTCTTATTTTTGGCTTGAATACAGGCTTGTGTCAGAGCGATGAGCTCTGCTGCTTGAGCTGACAAGGTATCGATACAATTTGTTTCAATAATTTCAGTATCTGTTGTGACTGCATAAGCGGCCACTAACTCTCCTGTATTTGTTCTCATGCATGAACCATCTACATACAATGTCAGGTCTGGGTCTGATAATGGAATATCTGTCAATTCTTGTCTGGGTTTCGTCGTAATAGTAATGACTTCAATACAATCATGTGCCAATGGGTCTGTTCCATTTAATGGCAAAAGTGTGGCAGGATTTAATGTACTACAACGTCTGATTTCTATGTGTGGCTGGAACAATGTCAATTCATAACCCGTCAGTCTTGCTATAGTCAAGTGTTGTGTTTGGGTCCAGTTCAAGAGAACCTCTACTGCGTGTGGTACTTGTACTGTCAATTGATGTCCTAATACTATGGCATCGCTTTGTCTGATTGCTAAAGCTGTTGCTGCGACTGATTTCAGGCACGCAGGAAGAGCCTGAGCTACGGGATCTAATGTACTAGAAAAATAAGCACATGGCTTGTGTGATCCTGCTTGTTCCTGCGTGAGTACTGACAAAGCAGTACCTTCACGTTCTGTAACGAAAAGTGTAAAACGTTTGCTGTAACATGGCGTTGCTAAAACAGGTGCTTGGCATAAAGCTTTCTTTAAGCTTTCAAAAGCTTGTGTATGTTCCTGAGTCCAGGGGAGGACAGTCGATGTCGCTGCCTCCTGTGTTGTCAATTGAATGAGTGGTTTCGCTAGAAATGCATATTGAGGGATCCACTGCCTACAGTACGAAGTGAGGCCTATGAATGCCCGTACCTCCTTTTGTGTCTTAGGTGGCGGCATGTTAACAATTAACTGGATACGGTCGGGTGTAAGCTGTCTTCCCCCCTTGGACAGCAAGTGCCCAAGGTACACAACTTGCTGGACACAGAATTGCAGCTTTGAAGGGGACACTTTGTGCCCCTTGTCGGCTAAGAAATGTAAAACCGTCAGTGATGCATTTTCACATTCAGGTTCGCTTCGGGCGGTGATCAGCAGATCATCGACATATTGAAGCAGGGCAGTGTTAGCTGGTATGTGGATACTGTCAAGTTCTCTTTTTAGTGCTTGGCTATAGATGCTGGGGCTTTCTGTGAATCCTTGAGGTGCGCGTGCGAATTTAAAACTTCGTCCATTTAAACTGAATCAAACAAATATTGGCTTTCCGGATCGATTGGGACGCTAAAGAAAGCGTTCTTGAGATCAATTACAGTAAAGAACGTTGCTTCTGAATCTATGGCTGTTAGCAATGAAGAGATATCTGGGACCACGGGGTATTGTGGTACAATGCATTTATTTAATTCTCGCAGATCAATAACTAATCGATATACTGGTGGTGCTTTTGGATCAGTTCGTTTAAGAATCGGAATTATCGGGGAATTACATACATTGGAGTCGGTTTCCACAACCACTCCTTGTGCAATGAGCTCGTCAATGATTTGCAGTAAAGCCACAACAGCATCTGGGGGTAACTTGTATTGTCGTATTCGTGGTAGTACCACTCCTGTTTTGATTGTGACTCGATATGGTGTAATGTGCATACAACCTACATCAGTGGGGCCTTGCGCCCATAAATGTGCAGGTAGATTCTGTAATCGGTGATCCATGTCTCTAGACACGTAGTGACCTTTAAAGTCACGCAAAAATAGTCGTACTCCTTCCGGAGAACAACATATTACAGCTCCTAGAGCCTTCAATGTTTTTATACCTAACAAGTTTTCTGGACATGATTTCGTAAGTAATAGATCTGTAGTCCGTGTTAATGGACCGACTGTAAATGCAAGCGGTTGTGGTACTTCGTTAATAGTAGGCTTTCCTGAAAAACCAAGGGAAATATTTTGTGAGCCTGAGAGGGGTACCCCTGGGACTTCGCTGTGACGGATAGTGGTTTTGCTTGCCCCTGTATCGAGTAGAAACTTTCTGTCTTTCCCTAATAACTTACTCTGTACATAAGGACCCTCTTGATCTACTGGAACCTCAATAAGGGGTAAGCCAACTTCCCTCTCTAAGCTATTTCATGTGTAGCGCTGATACTCTGGATAGTCATTTTGTGCATACTGGTACATCTGTTGTGTCGTGTTTTGTGTTGCAGCAATAGGCTGTGGCTGTTGTTGTAGTTGTTGTTGTGGTTGTGGTGCGGTCTGTTGTACAGCTGGCATAGGCTGTATATTCTGAGGTACTTGTGGTTGGATCTGATCTTGTCTAGGCGGACGTGGTCTCTCTTTCGTTATACCCGTAGAGATATTGTGTTTTAGAACTGCGCAATCGTGTATATAATGACCTGGCTGTTTACAATAGTTGCATGTCCCTCTAACAGGACCTACTGAATCATTGGACTGTGTCGTACCCTTTTTATGACCGTCAGCTGGAACTGACTGGGCAACAAGCATTTTCATTTTCGTGTCTTTCATACGTCTTTGTTCATGTTCTTGTTCTTTTCTAATTCTATTGTGATGATATTGTAACATTTGTAACATCTGTGACGGTGTGTTACCTTGCCAAGTACTCTCGAATTTTAATACTCTACTCTTAACTTGGGGCAGAGAATTTTCAACTAATTTTGTCACAAACAGATGTGGGTATGACTCACTACCAGCTTTTATGCCACTATTAATACCAAAACATTTTTCAAATCGGGAATAGAAATCACTAGTGTCTTCATCTTGTTTTTGTTTACAGGCTGAGATTGCACCCCAGTCTTCCTTTTTCGTAGTTAATAAACGTGGTAGTACCTGCACTAATAATCCTGGTAATGCTGTAGTCCTTTCCCCAAGCCCTGAACCTGCAGCTCGGGCCTTTTCTTCGTTTTCTAATACTGTCCAATCTATCTTTTGGTCTCCCACCTCCCATTCCTTTTCTTTGAGTTTCTCGTAAATACCGGCGGGTAATAGGACTTTTAATATTTTCATAATGTCCGGGTAAGTATACTCTCCCATGAGTAACATGTCTTTTATCTCACGGTGGAAACCTGCTGGGTCTTTGTCATGGCTAGGTACTACTTTCTTCATCTCTAATAATTCAATTTTAGTTATGGGCGCGTACACAAACACGCGTTTAAAAATATTGTCCTCACCTCTGATTGGGTGCACTTCGCGTAAGGGATTCTGTCTGTCTATGTGATACGTTTTTCTTTCCTTGGGGGGAACTGAAACATGTTCTGGGCATATGAAGACAATGTACTGGTGTCGATATTCCAGAATTTCTTTAATTAAATCAGTACCTGAACCTCTCCATTTGTTCGTGAGTAATTCTATCAATATATCAGGCAGGGGACCAGGATCGGAGTGTTGGCTTCTATATAATATAACGAGGTGTTGTATCATGTATATACCAGCTAAGCGCTGTTCGTCTGGGGTGAGATTCAAAAACGTGTGTGCTAACGCATCATCACGGTATTTTTCAGAACTGTCAGCCCATTGTACTGCTGACCTGGCTAACTCTTGTTCATCCATAGAATCGAGCATATGATACCCCCTTCGGTCTCGGAGTAATTTATCAGCAGCCTGGAATAAGTGTTCAGGGGACTTCGTATTTAACATAGGGGCTTGAAAATGTCTGTTACATTCTGGACGTATCGGACGTATCGGGTCATTAAAGTATCTGGTATTGTTACAAGGTCTTCCCCTACCTACATAGGCGATCGTTTCTAATTGTCCTGTGGGCATTTCTGATTCTTCCTCCTCCTCTCCCTCTGATTCAGTTTTGTCTGCCTCCAATCTGGCTTTATGTATTCGTTCTACTTCTTTGCGGATCTTTCGGCACATAGCTACTATACATGTCTGTTTATCATGTTTTCCCTCTGATATATTCTGACCCCATCGGGTAAGTACTTGCATTTCATCCTGGTCTACCTCGGACCTATCTCTGTCTCTGATCAAGCAGTTTATGAAGAAACGTAACAGTTGTCTCTGTATATCCGCTTTCTGGTATTCCATGGCTTCGTCAATACTTTCAGGGCCTTGCCCTGTTTGGACAAAGCGATATATATTGTCTAAATGTTTAATCATTCCTGGTAGCGTCGTTAAATATATTGAGGCTCGTCGTATACGTAGTGATGATAGCACCATCCTGTCATTTTTACCGGGCACTGGATCATATCTACAATCTACAAGATGTTCTTTAAACATGTCGGACGTTGCTATTTGGGGTGTACGTTGGTTTGCTAAATCTCTAAGAGATGATTTACTTCGTGATGGTGGCGTGGCAAAAATTGCTGTCGCACCTTCTGAGGTGCTAGGCACGAAAGGATTCGTGGGATGTAAGGTAGAGACTGTGGATGCAGGAAAAGCGGCGGAAACAGATGGACCCGTGGGATTGTGCGGAGGAGTTTGTGGTTGCGGAGTTGGGGGCGTTTGTTCTCGGCGTTGAGCACCATCGACAGGTGGCGTGTGTGGTGGAACAGTAACATATTCCGGAGCTACATCGTCTAAATAGGAGGAAAGGAAAATATCTTTTGCGGTCTTGGGATGTGCTTTAAACGGGAGTAATGGGGGTGGCAAATCTTTCGGTATTTCCGGGGTGGCCTTAGGTAAACCTTCGGCTAAAAGAGGATACATACCATTCATAAGAGCATTTCGTTGTCTGTCTACTTGTTCTGTTTTTACTCGGATACCTTCCTCAACTAATACGTTTTCTCGGGCTCTATTTGAGCTCTCCCTACTTTTCTCTTCCAGTCTGAGCGCTTTCTCTGTGCGCCTATGCGATTCTTTACGCCATAACTCAATGGCATCTTTCTGTGACTGTCTGGCTTTCTTTTTCCACAATTCTTCTTCTACTCTCATGATGCAATCTGCATCCCATGTCCCAGCTGCGGGCCACCTCTGACTTTCTGCTAGATCCTTGGTGTAGTCCACCCATAAATCAAGATATAATACGGCATCTAGACCATGTTTATGATACATGAAATACCCTGGAGTGTCCCTAGGTGGAATGGGAACAGCTTCTTCGAGTACTCCTTTTCTAGTTTTGATCTGTCTTAATTTTGAAAAGAACGGCATTTTTAAACCTTGCTACTTGATTCTTACTTGAACTGGACTTGAACACAATTAATACAATAAACACAATAATGAACACTCATTTATACCACAATTTGTGAACACAGTAAAACATTTAACATTTAACATTTAACTTTTAACGAACATTTAATAATTTAGAAGAAAACTATTTACTGACATAATCCTAATACTAGATAATATTGAATATATACATGAACATACTGGATATACTGCTAAACAGTACAGATACACTGCTAAAACAGTGCAGACCGGATCTGTGTACCCAAACCCGTCAGGACCGGCACAAATTAATGTGCACGTCTAACTGCCTCCCCAGCAACGGTACTCACCGGGTAGCACGGAACGGAAGGCCTCGGAACTGAACTGAACTGGACCGGACTGGACTCGACTCGACTCGGGACTTCGGAACCTGGTGGGCCTCTGTATACCTCGGATCTTGCTCTCTCAGCTAGGCTCTGGTCGGGATACTTCGCACTTCTCACCGCCTCGTCTGGGTGTTGATCGCAGCCTCAGTCACCCCCGCTTGGCCGGAGGGAGATACAGGAAATCCTGCGGGTACGCGTTTTTGTCCGTTCAGCTGTGGCAGGGGACCGGGCCTGCAACGCACCTCCGGCACGTGAGATGAGAAAGTGTCCCTATTCGGGCGCCAATTTATGTGGTAAATATTTAAATTACCTGTACTATTTTTTTATGCGGTAAAGTCTAGTAAGAATAACTCAGTCAAAATAAGAGGCAGAATCCGTGGTATTAGAGGTTCTGAAAAGGGCTTTATTCCTTACAAAGGAATTATAGTTCGAACCAGGCAATCATATTCCATCACCACGAAGGTTCAGGAAGGGATCAGCAATACATTATTGACAAGTAACAATATTTATATGAAAAGCATTGCATTAAGACAGATGCAGGAGGCGTAGCAGCTGATAATACAGATAAGAATACACATACGTAATGAAAATAGGCGTAATACAGGCGTATACTAGAAACGTCATTTAAAATGATGTCACAAGTGGGTGGATCCATAAGAGAATCCTGCAGTGTCAGCAGAAATATTTGGCAGAGATGCGCGCGCAGCCGCATGACGTGTGATTGACGTGCAACTAGAGGGTGAAGGGGAATTGACATTTAGCTCTACATATGGAGACAGAAGTCTGGGGTGTCAGGACAACCTAGTCCTAAATCATATCTAATATCTTGTGTTTAAGGAATCATATTATCTGGAAGGAAAGGTCTTCTCGGACAGGTCCTATTCTATACTGACTGTTAGTGCGTGTACAAGCGTCTATGTGTCTACATGAGATGCGAGGGGGCAGGAATCTTCCATGGGCCTATGAATTACTTGCATAAAGACAGCGAGGCCGGGCCCTTTGCTCGGTAGCTAGAAGGATGTTTACCTAAACTACTAGTTAAATCAATGAGGACATTGTTCCCTGTTGGCGGTGAAACAAAAATGCCGATCACCTGCTCAACATAGGTGGAAAAAGAGGGAAGAGTGTAAAAAGAGGGGGGGGGGTTGGGGAAAGAGGAAGGGGAGAGGGAGAGGGGGATAGAGGGGGGATGAAAAGAGGCAAAGAGAAATTTCCCCAGTTTCAAGGATCCACTCCTGAAGGGGAGGACTCTATGTAGCCTCTTGTAAGCCCTCACACACCCCGAGGGATGTCTTGCTTCATCATTGGGCTTGTTGTTGCTCCTCGTCGGGCCGGCGCTGCAATGCCCGACGGTCCCCCGAAGGGTCTCTCTATCGGAGGTCTTTTAAAGAGAAAAGCCGTCAGGTGAATGCGGGTATGTGGGCTAAAAAGCAGTGAGGTGGATCCGAGAGGTAAGTGGTTGAGTGCGTGCAAGGTGTGTGGAGTAAAAATGCCTAGGGGTGTCCAAAAGAGGGAATTTTAATAATATGGAGCTTCTGGCAGATTAAAAAGACCAAGAGGTCACAGGGTCACTAATCAGCGTTAGGTGCTGTTGTGATTTTAATAAAAGGTCGACATGTTTCACGCCTGGAGTGCCCGGACGGGTCAGTGGCGTTTCATCAGGACCGTGGAGAAGTGAAAGGTAGTGCACGGTGAGGACGGGAGTGCCAGAGATTAGAAGGGTAACTCACGTCTAAGAAAAGGTTAGCCTGGAGCCGCTGGCAGTGGGTAGGTGCTGACGGAGCCGGCCCCCGACGCAACCCAAATAGGGCGCTGGCAGCCTCGGCGGATCCTATGCAGCCCCGTTCAGAAATACGAGGGTTACACTAGTTTGGTACGTCTTTCTTGTCCTTGCTGACCAGGTCACTGTACCCCGCAGCCCCGTACCTCTTTTAACCTTTTCTTAGACGTGAGTTACCCTTCTAATCTCTGGCACTCCCGTCCTCACCGTGCACTACCTTTCACTTCTCCACGGTCCTGATGAAACGCCACTGACCCGTCCGGGCACTCCAGGCGTGAAACATGTCGACCTTTTATTAAAATCACAACAGCACCTAACGCTGATTAGTGACCCCGTGACCTCTTGGTCTTTTTAATCTGCCAGAGGCTCCACATTATTAAAATTCCCTCTTTTGGACACCCCTAGGCATTTTTACTCCACACACCTTGCACGCACTCAACCACTTACCTCTCGGATCCACCTCACTGCTTTTTAGCCCACATACCCGCATTCACCTGACGGCTTTTCTCTTTAGAAGACCTCCGATAGAGAGACCCTTTGGGGGACCGTCGGGCATTGCAGCGCCGGCCCGACGAGGAGCAACAACAAGCCCAATGATGAAGCAAGACATCCCTCGGGGTGTGTGAGGGCTTACAAGAGGCTACATAGAGTCCTCCCCTTCAGGAGTGGATCCTTGAAACTGGGGAAATTTCTCTTTGCCTCTTTTCATCCCCCCTCTATCCCCCTCTCCCTCTCCCCTTCCTCTTTCCCCAACCCCCCCCCCCCCTCTTTTTACACTCTTCCCTCTTTTTCCACCTATGTTGAGCAGGTGATCGGCATTTTTGTTTCACCGCCAACAGGGAACAATGTCCTCATTGATTTAACTGTCATGAGTGGAGCACGGACATTGGACCACAATTAGCTCCTGGTCCCCCTCTCCTTTTTTGACTGAGTACCTAAACTACTAGACAGGAATGTATTGGATGAGGAGCGGAGCAGATAACTTGAAGGCTGAATACAGTTTTTGGCAGGCAACAGGCCGCGTCAGGCACCGCTAGCCGCGCAGGGAGTAAGACAAAGTTCATGGACATGGATGCAGGTCCAGGCTGGAGCATTTCAGAGGCAGAAGCAGGAAGCAGAAGCAGGAAAAGACTCGATGGCAGAATTCAGGGCCTATCTTGCCAGAGCTGTTAAACGTAAAAAGTGTACCATATAAAGTCGGTGGCCAATCATACTTGGGAACGGAATATCTGGCCTATTCATGGCAGATATGAAAGAGTACATATTAACGTTGGACACAATTGTATTTGCGTCTTCGTAGCTTGAAGTGGAGGGAACATACATGTACTTGTAGCATGTACATGGAGCCGTTGGGGTCTAAGATAGGGGACACAATTGACCATAAAAATTCACATTTCCTCACTTGACAGAGACTGAGCACCATTGTCACTGACTAGTCAGATGACTCTGGCAAAGTTAATACTAAGGAACGCACCGACTTACAGGGTGGTGAGACTAGCTATAAACTTTAGTGGATTACTGGTACAATATCGAGGTAAAGAATATCGTTTGACACAAACATTGTGTCAAAAATATTTTTTACTAAATTATTGGGTCCCTTAACTTATAATGTTAAGTACATCATTGGCTCTGTTGTGGGAAAAACACCTTCTATAACCTACAGAAAATCCAAGTCACTACAAGACCATTTAGTCCATAGTTACCATCAAACACCTAGTGCTACAACATGGTTAGGAGAGGCTAAGGGTTTCAGGAAGTGTAACTCCTGTAAAGCCTGCAAACACAGTGTGAATCGAGATAGTTATTTTGTGGGACAGGATAGAAAAAAGAAAAAAGAAATCAATACATTTATAACATGTACCAGCGATTACAGTATCTATGTCCTAGAATGCCCTTGTGGGTTAAACTACGTGGGCAGCACAAAATTACAACTAAAAACAAGTGTTCTGCAACATATGAGGGCGGTAACCAATGTTGATCTCAATTATCCTGTCGCAAGACACTTTCAGGAGAAACATCAGAGCAATGCAAATTTACTTAAATTCTATGGCACTGACAGAATCCCACCACACCCCAGAGGTGGGGATCGTGAAAAATTGTTACGAGTTACTGAATCCAAGTATATCATAGAGCTGAATACAAAAATCCCCAATGGTATGAACTATGGGGAGGAATTTGTCACACTTATAGGTTATATATGATATAGAAAGGAACCACCATCCTCCCAAGTCTCCTGGAATGTTGATCAGCTTTTGCTGTTTTAACTTAGTCACTTTTTTACAATAGGGGTTTCTCAAGATATTGTTTTCACACAATGGGTCAGGGATTCTATGGCTGTAAAATGACAGATAATTAGTAAATTGCCTGGAGTCCCCACGTACCTCACTAGGCTTAGTGTAGGAAGTCTGAATATTATGAATAAATAATATTTAGTCCACCCTGGTTAACAGTCTCTGTTTCCCCTTGTAATTTGTTTCCCTTTTTTCATTTACCCTTGCACTGTATGAATTATGATCACTGCAAACATTTTCATCACAAACAGCAGCATGCCGGTGCCCTAGCCATATAGACAGTGCAAGAACAATAGACACATGCAATAAGATCCATTTCATTGTTAATGTCATTCGTCATGAATGTTGGGCGCTCGATAATGAGTACATTACCTATAATTTATGTATATGCATATATTCTTCACTTCTGACGCAATGCAATTTTGGGTACATTATCCGTTATAGCCAGATTTTGATCATGAAGTATGTGACTTTGATTGAAATTTATGGACTTTAAATCTGCAGGAATGATTGTCACTACAGATCATATAATGAATTGCATGTTTTTAAAAATATGGTAGCGCACGCACAATCAATATATGGAAATGATAGTGTATAATCATGCCGTCATTTGTACATATCAACTAGAAAATGTCTATGCCTTGGAAATATGGTAGCGCATGTATAATTAATACATGGAAATAAGGTTTTATAATTATGTTATTATTTACGCGCACCAGCTAGAAAACGTTATGTTTTGTTTTTAGGCATATTACAGCCAATATGCAAAACCCGTAGAAGATCAATAATTAATTGGTTTTAATTGTGGGAGCATTTATAATTGTCTATATTTGGAATAATTGTTTGCTCATACTACAAAGTAATGAATTTAAGGCATTTGATTTCGTGATTTACAATTGTTTTCTTTGAAGTGCTTGCATAACGTAAGTGTTTTCTCACTGTCGATGAACTATGACCCCTATTTCTATGGGGAATTGGGCGCAGGTCATCTACTTGACAAAGGCTTCGCCGAAACGCGTTGTACTGTTTGGTTTGTGAGACAATAAATTATTTATTGGACTCGTTCCATGGTGTGCCGCTGGAAGTTATTTCATAATCCTGAAAGACGACTTCTGTGTGGGAAATATATATATATATATATATATATATATACACACACACACACACTTTTATGTTTATATAATCATTATATATAGGGTAACATAATTAATACAATTATTTATTTTACAATATATAATTTTTTTAACTATTCAAAATGCATTACTATGAAAGTTTTATATTATATATATATATATATATATATATATATATATATATATATATATATATATATATATATATATATGTATATATCACCTTCAAGCCGTAAAGATCAGTGCGCTCTCAGGACAGAAAAACTCAGCACAAATGGAATTCCGCAAAAGTGTTTATTTCACAATGTATTTCAGCTTCATCCGAGGCCTTGATCACGTGACATGTGCACCAAAGAAAAGGAAAATGATATAGCCTAGTGGTTTTAGTGAACATCAACATGGGGCAATCGCAAAATAGTGTAAATAGTGGCAGACATATTGGAGTGGTAACAATCATAGCTGATATAGTGTTGATTCAGTTCTGTTGCATATACCACATTGCATTGGTTATTCATTACACAGATAAAAATGCATGAATAAAGTCTAAACTGTTAGTATCCATGTAACGGCAAATGTAAACTTGATCTTTAACATAAAAGTGCAGTCAAGTGACTGCCAGCCGAGTTCTGATCGAAAAAGTTCAATGATGATGAAACTTTATCAATGTCACAATGGCGTAGACAAAAGCATTCTAATTCAATAAACATAATCATGACACTGAGGTATGTGAGAAATGCTTGAATGTGGCACGCGTACCGTACTTGCTCATAGTAGTTACTTTAAAGCAAATAAAGTATGTCAATAAAACGTTCTCAATGTCACAGTGGCGTGTAACAAGGCAACACCAACGTTGAACATGGCAAGCAAGTGTGTTGTATTTTAGTTGCAGCGCTCCCAGATTAAAATGAAAATCCCTGGCAAGTGCCTGAGAGCATGCTTGCTAAGTTGCTGTTGAAACCGAAAAAAGCTGATCCTAATAGTGGGGAGAGGCGCGCTCGCGCATGTCGGCATGGTGCCCTAGTAGTTGTGATTGTACGCTGTGGGAAAGTTGCTAAGTGATCAATGTCAGAAAAATTATGTCATGTGAAGCCAACATTGGCCACATGGCTAAATGCAGAGATGTCCCGCCATGTGAGATTCTTTGTGCCCTAAGCAAGCAATAATTGGCAAGTGCCATGGGGCAAACTCAGGCTGAAGCGCAAAAATAGCTGCTGATACTCAAGGTTGTGCAATAGAAACTCCTACTAGTTCGACAGAGCCCTGTCTAAAGCACTTCACATCCCACATAGAAGCGAAGAGTTACCAACTTAATGATTTGTGATGGTGAGACCAAGGGGAAAAGGGCAGGCAGCCTGTGCAGGTGAATACAGGTGAGTGGGCCTCTTCCTTTTCTCCTGCAAAAAAGCAAAAGAACAGTAAAAATTAATAAAATGGTTCTGTGAGATTGACAATTCTGAGACAATAATATTGTGATTAAAACCAACAACTTGTATGTTGCTATCTATTCTAATGCACAACAAATTGAAAGAAAGAGAATGTACAGAGGAATACAGATTCAACCACAAATAAAAGTAACTACATCTTAGACAATAGCAGCATCAAATAAAGTAAACTAGCATTTAGCAGGAGTTCAGCTTAGAGCTCTATTCCTCTTTCATATGTATGGCAAGCTCTTCGTCTTGGTTAAGGTCCCCCGGGGTCTTAGTTTGAAAGTCTATAATGTATTTGGACTCCCGCTGTCTCAGTTTTAAGGCTCTATTCCCCCCTCTCAGGTTCCTATCAATCTGTTCCAGGATAAAGAACCCCAAATGGGATGAATTGGAAAAGTGCTTTTCATAGAAGTGATGTACTAATGGATATTTTGGCTCATTATTGGTAATGGCTCTGCTATGCTCTAATATACGTATTTTCGCCATGAGTGTGGTGCTGCCCATATATACCAGAGTTTGCAAGGGCATTCTTTGACGTATATGACAAACGTAGAGCTGCAGGTAAGGAATTGAGGTATGGTTTTGCTAACGTCGTTATAGGTGACCTGGTTCTGAAATGTACTGTGCCTGCAAGCCTTGCAGTGGCCGCAGGGAAAGAAACCACTAAGACCGTGTTCATATCTGTTGGGATAGATGGTGATGTCACTTTGCACTAACAGATCCCTAATGTTTTTTCCTCTTCTATATGTTATACTCGGTCTGTCAGGAATTGTGTCTCCAATGATGTTGTCACATTTGAGAATATCCCATTTTTTTTATAGAATGCGTTTGATATCCCTGGAGTCTGACCTGTACATCATGATCATTCTTGTACTGTCCTCCCTGTATCTGTAGGCACTGTGGCAATTTCAGAGATAGTCTGGACTCTGTCCACCCCATCTGCTCTTTCTCTGGCTTTCTTGAGCACCCAGTTCGGGTATCCCCTTGCCTTAAAACATTCAGCCATGGCATTACTTTCTTGTTGATATTCAAGCAGATGCGTTTCACAAGTAGCCTTTCTCAATGCATAATAATAAATGAAATGTGCACAATCACGTTTCTTACCTTTATATTTTGGAAAGTCACATGAGATGTTCCTGCATGGAAATTGGAGTGTGGTAAAGGAAAGAGGACTGTTGCCTCCATAGTCGCCATACTTTGTTTTCGGCTGCCATATTTGCATGGTAAAATTCTCAATTGATCACAAATGGAAATACCTGTGTGTTTCAATAAACAATGTTTATTACAGATCTTTATATCTCAATCAAGTCATATTTCCTCAAATGGCTAAAACACCACAGGTAATAACATGTTCTCTTATGCAAATAGGTACTTTCAATTGGGTCCTCTTGTCAAATATCTGCCCTGAATGAGCTGCCACTAACCCCAAGCGTTGGGTTGCTGCACATTCAGAGATGGTAAATGTAGGATACACTCCCTCCCCTAGCCAGCATATATCAAAGTCATTGTACCTCATCACAGCGGGTGTCGGTCTGATGACCATGATCCCCTAAATTCACCTCCCACCCATGTGGTCCTTCAGTTACTCCTGATGCTGGGAATGGACTCTCACCTAGTTGTGTGGTTCTGTAAGGCTCTGAATGGGCTGGTTAAGAAACCATTGGATTACCCTTAGGGCTCGCTGGGCCACTGACTTTGGTCGGACCATGACTGACACTGAATGGGGGAGGGTGCTTGCATGTCCACAGAAAGTCTCACGAAATATGTGTCTTAAATACATACAATTCAATTACACTCACAGGACATATCTTACTCCTTATAGGATACAGACTATCTATGGCGGGGAGCCTAGAGTTTGCCCTCGCTGTGCGACACTATATGCTGCTTTTGGTCACATGACTTAGGGTTGCCCTGGGATCACAGGGTTCTGGGGGTAGGTAATCTTGCGTCTTAATAGCACTCTGTCTATGACACTCGCAAATATGCCTGCAGTCTGTTTATTGGGTGTCTTCTGTAGGCCAGGCCCCGAGAAGGTAGAGAATACATTTGTGGACTTGGTCCTGGCTCTGGCCAAGCGACGAGTGGCCATGGGCTGGTAATCACCGACGGAGCCTAGTGTGGAAACATGAGTGACGTCACATGCTGGGCACGGGCTGAGGAAAGGGCGCTACAGAAGGAAGAAGAAAGGGGTGTCCGTCACAGACCTAGTAAACTGCTCTGGAGGGAAGTGGTTGACAAATGGTACAGCAGTTGGCTTTTTGGGGGGGGCGGGGGGGGGGCAGACTGTGGGGCCAAGTCCTGACTGCGAAAATGAACCAAACCCTGATAGGACTGAGGGTGCACGGGTCTTGGTGCTTCCGTAGGCAGAATGGATTGCTTTCCTTGCCCCCCTTTGATCCCCTACTCTTCCTCAAATTATGTTCTTCACACATTTTGTGACAAGACTTGGGCAAGCATGGACATGGTTATAGTCTATTAAATTTGTATTATTGTTATCTTATAGCATCTAATCCTCCTGAAAGTGCTACCATGACCCCATCCCTTGTGGGTGTTGGCTAATGATTGTAAACCCAGGTTACTGATTAATTGTTAACATTGTACTGTATTGTTCTATCATTTGAAATGCCAATAAACAAAAGTATTAATAATGCCCAGTCCATCTTCCACTTGGGATACCTAAACACCAGTCGGCATCCCAGGCATTAGTTAAGCTTCACTGGCTGTCTGTAAAGAGACAGATTGAAGTCAAAGCACTTTGCATGGCCTTTAAGGCATTACATAATTCTGGCCCCGAATATCTGAGGCACAAAATTGCCTGGTGTACCCCTTCCAGAATGCTTTGTTCCTCCACAGCCAACTTGATAGTTGCCCCCAAGTTCAAATGAGCTTCTTGGGCTGAAGGAAGCGTCATAACCGGTCTTGCTAAACTGTGGAACTCCCTTCCCCTGGAATTAAGGGAGAGTCCCAACCTCCTCTCCTTCAGATGATCCTCAAAAATATGGCTTTTTACTCAGATAGCAGCAGCTCCAAGACTCCTTCGGGCATTGTGCGCTTTAGGAGTTTAAAAATAAAATCCATGTTGCAGAGAAGTGTGTGTGCTTTGTAGTATGGCTGAAAGTTAAAAAACATAGTGCTGCCTAAGGCGTAGAGCAGTTTTCGTTGCTGGCGGAATGGAGGGTGGTGCAGGAAGTAACAAACATGGAGGGGGAGGCAAAATGGAGGAGGGGTGGGGGTTAAAAAGCACTATGACGTGCCAAGCAGTGGCCACATCATAATGCTTTATTATGGGGGCAACAACGTGGATGGGTGGGCGGGAATATGGGGTAAGGAAACACAACATAAGGAGGGTGGGTGGTAGAAAGGTGACATGGACAGATTAAGAGAGTAAGGGAGGATGGTGGCAAGGAAACACAACCGCAGAAGAGAGAGTGGGGACAAAGCAACATGGACAGTGGTAGGGAGAGAGGGCAATGCAACAGGGACATCAGGAGAGAAGGAGGATGATGACAAAGCAACATGGATAGCAAGATGTAAGGGTGGTGGGTGGGGAAAGGCCAACACGGACAGCAGTAGGAAAAAGAGGGAAGCTGCAAAGCTAATATGGACAGCAAGAGGGAGGAAGGGAAGAAAGGAGGAGGCAAAGCCAACATGGATAGCAGGAGGTAGGGAAGGACGGAGGGGCAAAGCCTATCTATATGGCGGGGGGGAGCAAAGCCAACTTGGACAACGAGGGAGCGGAGCAAAGCATAACACAGATAGCAGAAAGAACGAAGTGAACATGGACAGCGAGAAGGAGGGGTAAGCCAAAATTAACATCGCGAGGGAGGGTGGGCTCAAACCAACACAGGCAGTTGGAGGGAGGGTAGGGGTAAAGACAATACAAACAGCAGGAGGGAGATGACAAAACCAACACAGACAGGGGAGGAACACAGAGGGGGAGAAGTACAAAAGGAAGCTAGCTGAAAAAGACACACTCTGGTGGAGTGCAAGAAACACAAAGAAAAAAGTGGCACTTAAAAAAGCGAGCCATCTCTAAGGAAGAGACAAACACATAAAGAGTAAGAAAGCCTATAGCAGCAGACTAATAAGTAAATAAGAGTGACAATGCAGCCAACCAATAGCAAGTAGTGGGAGGGTTCTGAGCACACTGTACAGAAAACAAAAGATCTCACAAGCGAAAGCGCATTCCCTGGCTTAGGCAAAGCCTAAAAACTATAGGAGAACTTGAAGGCTGAGTTATGCGAGACTAGGTGAAGCTCAGCTGTAAAATACCCAGGATCAGTGTCTTGCATTACTAGGTTTAAACTGATTCAGTATTATATTCTGCACCGCACATACATTTTAAAAAAAAGAAAATCGTTTTATTACCATTTTCAATCCAGAACAGTGTCTTTTATAAGGAACAAGCACCAAGCCGCATTTCCATGCACAACACTTACCTATTGTCACGACGACCGCACAAAATATTTCAAACTGCCCAATTTGTCACATAGATGGAACAGATCTGAGGCATATGTGACAGCCCTGTTCATCCACGTAACACTACTGGTCAGAAGTTACTAATCTAGTTACACTACTCACAAGCCAAGCAGGGCAGATATATGCAATACAAACAGCTGTCTGCAGGGCCTGATAGCTAGATGTAAGCTGTGGAAACTAGAATAGGTTTGTTGACCTACCACTGATGCTGCCTAAACGACACTTGCCTAAGAGGTGGAAAAATCCAAATACCATGCAAATACACCCCAAAAAAGTTAACTTTTAAAATGAGCAAGGGTCGAATGCAGGTCCATTACGCATCAACAGAAAAATAGAGACAGAGAAATACAATTCTTTTAAAACACCGTCATAATCAAGTTGATTGCCAAAGGTGGAAGCATTGCACTGAAATGGGGGGTTCTGTTTGAACTATATTAACTCATTGAACATGCTGACACATGTATAACACAATAGTGCATTATTTTTAATTTCTGAAACAACTAACTACTGTGATCAATAATGTTGTTATACCAGCTCTCTGGAATCAATCATGTTTGTGAGACAACTGGAGAAATCCGCAACCAGGAACACCTTCTTCATCAACTCTGAACTGAATGTAGTCTGTATTTTGCACGTATCAATGATGCATAGTATTCATTTCAACAAGGCGAAATGTGTGACCCATAAGATCATTCATGAAGTGTTTATAGTGTATTGGTATATCTTATAAAATGGAGAAGATTCCGAACTGAAAAGATGTAAATGTGTATTTGGGAACAGCGTGGGGTTGAGGCAATGATACAACCGCATTAGCCAACAGCAATATTGAGCCAAGTATATTTTCAATGGTGCAGCGAACCTGAAACACAGCCCCTCTATACTTCAAATGGAAAACAATTTACAATCAAATGATTATAAATGGTTCAGCACTCAAATTTTATAGTTGTAATCAAGTTCGTGCTATTACTTGATGATGTTTATGGACTTGATGGGGCATGTTCAGCAGTACACCCATTCAAGTTATATGTGATTGCCAAATTACACTTCTCTAACGACCATGCATAATCACAATCTTTGATATTCGGAGTAAACATTTATAGATAATGTCACAAGATCAAAATCGGATATTATTTAATGGCCAAAGCAGTGCTGGAAAATAACGCTTATTTATATATGTGGTTGCAAACGTACACTTCTCACACGACTGTGCGTAATCACAATTTCTTTTATTGTGAGTAAACATGTATGGATAATGTCACATGATTAAAATTGGATATTATAATGGTCAAAGCAGTGCAAGAAAATAACGCTTATTTGTATATTTGGTTGCAAACTTACACTTCTCACACGACTATGCGTAATCACAATTTTTGTTATTGTGATTAAACATGTATGGATAATGTCACATGATTAAAATCGGATATTATAATGGACAAAGCAGTGCAAGAAAATAACGCTCTTTTCTAATTTATATTAAGTTCGTGTCGATGCTTTTTCATAATCTTCTCTCTTATATCTAAGATTTTTATAGCTAACAGATATGATCACACAACACTAATTTGGTTATTTCAGAACTCTTGTATTGCACGTTGTTGACAAAATTTGGATCACTCCACTACCAGCAGACAATAAGGAACTAGTGATGTAATTTGGAGGTATGTCTATTTTAATGTTTTTACATATAAAATATATTTTGAAAAAATGTGTGCTGGAATTATAATTAATATCACTTTAATACTATTGTCAGGTCAGAATGACTAAAAACAGATACTCTGCTTTTTAGCCTGTAACTAAAATATTCTGCCAATTAGGTGCCTTACACAAATCTGTCCAGAGCTTTCTATAGAATCGCAAGATCAAATATGCCAAATGATATTTGTTTTTTGGGGTTGGTTTAATGAGAAAATTTATGGACAAATTATCTTATTGCCATACTTCAAGTTGATATAAATGTGCAACCATTCATATGTGGCATTATAGATACATGTGAGTTGAAGTTGTGGTGCCTTTTGGAGTCTGTTCCAACATCGGTAACATTTTAAAAGAAATGTTTGAAGTGTATTGATTATATAGATGTAAATTGTTTTAACTGTATGTGTACAATGTAAATATTTATTTATTGAGCTGTATATATCTTTTGTAGCCCTGAAGAAGTCTCTGTTGGAGGAAACGCATTGGCTACTGTGCTTTTTGATGGCATTCAATTTATAAAAAGAAAATAAATAAAGAATGATTGAAAAAAGAAAAATTTGTCATATGACTTAGTTATATGCTGAATGCAAAAAGAACAATTGATGGACAGAATGCAGATCAATGTCATACATTCACACCAGTACAGAGATCTGTGCCACAATCCATCGTTTTTTTGCTCACCATGCCATTCCAGTTTGGACCCAGCCATTTGCAAATTAGTCTTGATCCTGCGCCCAATGGGAACTGTCCAGCCCGAACTGCCAGGCTAGATCCTCCCTGGACTGGAAACAAGCATCCTAGGATCGGTTTTGGGCTTTCATCCCTCATCAGCCAGGATAGCTTGAGTCCAGTGGCATGGAGAGCACAGGACCCACGTCTGGGCATACCCGTCCCACTCGGGGTGACAAATGCAAAAAGAACAATTGATGGACAGAATGTAGATCAATGCCATACATTCTCCCCAGTACAGAGATCTGGGCCTAAATCCATCGTTTTTTTGCTCACCGTGCCATTCCAGTTTGGACCCAGCCATATGCAAATCAGTCTTGATCCTGCACCCAATGGGAACAGTCCAGCCGGAACTGCCAGGCCAGGTCCTCCCTGGACCTGTTGCACCATGGACAACACTGTCATGCATGGAATGGAAACCTATTTAAAATCACAAATATCACATGGATACAACTATAACATTTGAGTGCTGAACCATTTAAAATCATTAAATGTGTATTTATTCCATACATTATATCAATACAATGTAATAAAGTGTAGTGAAGACGAGATAGAACACAGAGCAGGTTACAACAATAACACACGTACCCAGAGAAAGGATATAACATAAAGCAATTTTTTACACAAAAAGCTTTTAATACTAACTCAATTTAACACTCATAAGTGAAAGCAAGACTTTATATAATCAAGTTTTGGCAATTTTACAAAGTTTAGACATGCCTTTGAAGTTTTTTGTATCATATGCTCCCTATTTATTTTGATATTTGTACTCTACTTATAATGGGAAAATACAACTGCAAGTACCAGAATGCAAAGAAATAAGAGGATAGGGTGAACCTGTGATATTTGGGAGTGTGAATAAGGTTACAGTATATATCTTGTTGTGGCACACACCACAATCATCAACTGCCATCTGCTAAGTAGCTTTCAAATGCTAGGGAAATTTAAGAACTTACAACATCATGAAAGCAGTTAATTTAATCATTGTTTTTTCTGTACAGTCTGGTACCTTTTGTTATTTGATTATAAAGGCTTTAATAAAACTGGACTTGAATGGCAAATGCATTAAGAATAAAAGGACAGGATCATCTATGAGGACCAGGGAACATGGTGACCAGCTAGCTAGCAGGTCGGGAGCCCAGGGACGGCATCGTTTGACGATATGGGGACTTGAGCATTACTTTGATTTGAAAGATGGTGGAGTAGAACAATGTACAGCAGACTAATTGAGATTTAGTGCTGGAACCTACTTTAAGGGATGACAAAGAATCCTCCGTAACTGAAGCACCAGTCGAAGTACGTGCCAGAAGAACCTAAGTGATGGGCTTGTGAAGCTGCAGAGCTTCGGAGGAGGAGGGCGGCAGTTGGACACTTCCCCTTCCAGAGGAATACTGGCAGCGTAAGAACAGGCACAGGAGAAGATGGCTCAGCTTAGAGGAACGACGCAGGGCAGGAAGAACACGTCATGCAGCAAAACCAGCTCAGGGGAAGCAGATGGATTCTGAGGCACTGCTTGATGGTAAAGAGGATGACGGATACACGCGCAGTGGCCCCTCAAAAGAAAAAGCTGATACACAGGTGGCTACTGTGGAGGTAGGAGTAAATGCAGAGGTAAATGGGGAGGAAGTGAGGATCAAACACAAATTTGGACCTTCTAGTGCTCTCCTCTTCCTCACAGGGTACACTGGTCTTGACATGCAGGCAGGCACTGGTGCTCCGGGGCAAGTGGTCTTGGTTTAATTTGGTGATGTCTCCTCACCTATCAGGAATTCTATGCAGGCTTGGGCCCCTCAGTCCTGGTCACAGGCAGAAGTCTTGCTGAGCTTTACCTCTACAAACAGACCGTCTGGCTGCTCGGCAGATGACAAAGTTTGGGGGGCTCAAACTCCCCTACTTGTAGTCCTTTTCCAGACGTAAAATGCAATTCAGTGTCCGAGTCTTTGAAGCTTTATGTTGGGGTTCTGCTTCTTTAAAATGGAAATCTTATCCTTTTCTTCTTCCTCCTGAAGGATGTCTGACACAGCAGGCAGGACCCAAAGCAGATTAGCCCACAACAAGATTCATGGGAGTAATCCGAGTTTACAACTGGATGGCAGCCACAATGCTATGTGCATCAAAAGCTTAATCCTGGGCTCCCAGCCCTACTCTATATGATTTCCATATCAGTCCCATCTCTCTCTCTCTCTTCCTAAGATGTGTCCAGGCCCCTTCCTTGTGATCAATCATTGAATCAAAGAGGCCTTTGAAATGCACAGAGACACTCCTGGCTCTCCCATCCTCCTGCGAATGTCCCTTTCACCTTACAGGAGTGCAGCAATACACAAATCTGTCTGGGGGTATTTCCCTACTCCTCATGTTTTCCACCAGGCACGCCTGGGCTTCCCACAATGTATACATCACATCTTCTTGAGAGTGTGCAAGGTAAGACCACAATACATGATCATTCAGTTAATGGTCTCTTTGCTGAGACTACTGTCAACATTGCACAGTTAAAAGATCTCCCTGCAATCCTGGGAGACATCCTCAGCAACCTCAAGAAGGTCTCGAAGCCTGCAAATCTGGCTAACAACCTTATACTTGACGCGTCATTGACAAAACAAGCCCCCATGGGACCCACCCAGTCTGCCTTACAATCAGCACACGAAATAAAGGCAAGCGCACCCAGTAACCTTAAGGGTGACATTTCTCAGGATTCATCATCATCCACAGGAACCATAGCCCCTACGGTGACAATTTTGGGTGCTCTAGGGAACTGCCCCCCCCCCCCCCAGACGGGCCCATCTCCGGAATTACCCATAACTCTTCCAGTAGTAACCAATCAATTCAATCTGCCCCTGACCGATTGTCAGGAGGCCCCAGGAGGAAGAATTTGCGCAAGCACACAAACAGAAGGAAATTATTGCCTTTAGGAAAAGTTTCTATTCATTTTTCAGCAACCCGAACAATAATCCAAACTTGCACAACAGAAATACAACAGAAGAGCAAGTATCCAAACTCCGACTTTGACTGGGCCGATCACACGGCATCTCAAGCTGTTAATCCAAATATCCAGAAATCCGACTTTGACCAGGCCAGCTACACAGCTCCTCAAGCTGTTTTATTTCAGTTATCGCAAAATCTCAAGTAGGAGTCACTCAGGAAGAGGAGGTAACAGGAGCTCGCAGAGAGTGTTGCCGGGTGGCAACTCAAGCAGACAGGGTGATCCTGCAATGCCCATGATGGGTGCAATTGCAAAATGAAGGGCCAATAGCCCCCTGTGCAGGCAACCATGCGGACTGGCAAACCAAAAACAGCCCTCCCAATTAGTCATAGAACAAAAATGAAAGCAAACATTTAGTGACTAACATTGCATCACCAGAAGCAAGGAGCAATAAGTCAACTTGTCTCATGTAACATAACTGGTGCTATGTAAAGCGCTCTGATACCTGATTGGATTCAGGTCAAGTTAGCTCTATATAAATTTCTGGAAAAAAAAAAAAAAACTTGGGCTACAGATCAGGCAACAACAGCGTTAATCACCAAGACGAACTGGGGCACATATAACTTAGGGAAACAATAAACATGGCCCCAGGATAACATCAAACTTGGTCCTACTACCTTCGTAGAAAGGCCCAAAAGGCAATCGGACATTAGAATGCTGCTCTGAGAATAAAGGGCCAGCAGTTTCAAGCCATCGGATCCAATGCCACTGACACTGGGACACCCCCTTCCACCGGTGCAATAGGCAGCCAAGTAGTGTGAATGTATCCAGAGTATTAATCGAGAGGCCGTTTTGACCTACTCAATCGAGACAACATCCTCCAACTGCTAAGACAAATTCCAGAAACAGAGAACTTGACAACCGCCAATATTGTTTCGGTTGAGTTCATAGCTCCAACTTCAGGACAAACAAACGAAACCACCAAGGTGACCTGGTCATCATCCGCATCTGCCAATCAGTTTCTAAGGGTCGCTGCGACTTTCAAAACTGGGGGATATTGGTGTCACCCAATAAAGATACAGCATATCCACAAGTACTGGCACCTGGTAAGACAAATCAATCACCTACTACCCCATCCAAACACTCAAGCTCGATTGTGAGGGGCGCGTGGAGTAAACCATGCAATCTCTCAGCCATCATACTTCTTTGTTTCAGAAGATAACCAACAGGGAGCCTACACAAGACAGCTGGATTCAAGGAGCCCTAAATCAATCCAAAAGACAAGCATGTATAGGCTTCACAACATCAGCAATACCCGACTGGGCAGGGAAGCTTCAAATCTGCTCATGGAACATCAATGGCCTGTCAAATAAACTGGCAAACGAGACTAACATTTTTGCTCTCCTTCTAGATAATTATGCTACAAGACACATTGGTTGAAAAAGTGCCTGTGATTCCAGGCTATATTAGCAGGGGTGTGGAATTTAACAAAATATTTACTTGGCCATGGGGCAGGTTGCTACATAGATTTACTTGTCCTGTAACAAAATCCACTTGTCTCTTTGGTGCCATGTAGAATGGCGACAATTATGGCAGCAATCTCATTATATAAGAGCTCAGATATAGCCTCTCTGATTATGCCAGGGCTCATACCATAGTAGTGTTTGAATACTTCCAATTTCCTTATGTTGCCACTTTTCCATAGATCTATATACTGGGGCCGAAGGTAGTGGTAAGCAATAGTTCCAGGGTTAGAATGCCCTTTTGAGTCTGTGCAAAACAACTAACTTGCATGTTTTAAGGGTTTTCAACAACTCTTCTTTAATCTTTTCCCATACTAAGAAATGTGGGAAATTTACTCCTGACAATGGCAGACGTAAACCTTTTTCCAGAGTTGGGAAAAAGTGGTTGGAGAGAAAGTGAACTTGCAAACACTCAGATTTACTCATGAGCAAATCTACACATGCATATTTGCTCATGCTAAAATGTAGTTCACAAATATTTTCTAGGAGTACTATTTCTTGTCCTACTTCTGTAAATTCTTGGGGATTCATGAAAGCCGTATAGCTGCAATTAATGCAAGGACATATACCATGGGTGCATTTTTGAGACTTTATTTAATAATTGGGCCCCTTGTTGGTCTGGCGTTAACCATGACCATTTGCGTATTAAAATTCTGTGTCTCTCTCTGTATCGGCTGGCTTCACTGAGAGTGACAGCATTCTGCTCTTTCAAACGGAGCATATCTGCACACAAAGTAGTTTTGTTCAGTGACAGTAACTACTGTGGCAGTGTGTGGTTTTGTTTTTTTTAGACCAAAAATATTTTTTTGCTTTTGCCAATGTTTGTTATAATGGTGAGGGCCCGGCAGCTCCCACACCAATAAGGTTTTACAAAAACCATGCCAAAACAATTCGCACATTGACAAAACTCAAAAGATGACCACCAATTTCAGACCTACTGGTTTTGCCAATACTTGTTTATGTATGTTTCCCATAATCTTATTGAAGCTGGTAACACTGATTTTTCTTTAAGAATATTTATGAGAAATACTAGCAGGGATCAACACATTTACTAAATTATGCTGCAAAGAAATGGTACCTGAAATTTTACAGTAGTTTAGAGAAATGTTTTTCGTCCTGCTTTCATTTTTTTAATGAACATTTTCTTTTGAAAGCAAAGAATCCTCAATCTTGCTTTTAAGCTTCTGCAAATATTTTCATCAAATCGGAGCCTTCTGGGAGCATTATATACATAGCCTCATATTGCTAAACTTTGAAAACGTGGGAACACATTTTTATACTGGAACCACTGAGTAGTGCAGTCAGAGCTTGCATTTAATAGGAGCGCTCACCCTAATAAAGGCTTTCAATTAATGAACTATAAATACAAGTTTGAACAGCATTAACATATGGACAAAAACATTATTTTAACTGCAGACCGTGCCCTTCCCTGATCCATAATGTGGTACTCCAAACTTGCAGCCAAAGGGTTTGTGCTGCTGGGGGTTGGGCCTGCTTGTCCCAAGGACAAAATGCCCATGAAAACTTGTTGCCCTTGACCCCAAACAATATGTCTTGGGCGTCGGGCTATAGGATTTCCACATCCCTGATTAGTTTCTCAGCTCCTGCCACAAAAGAAGCTACCTAGGGCCGTCAAAGTGGAGGCCTAGCAATTTACATCCAGGTGGCCCTAAAAGGTACTTGCATCATGAAACTGGCAGGATGGAGAGGCTTGCAAACAGTCTTAAACACTATGAAACAAGTCCCACAGACACTCTACCTATCACTAATGAATATATACATACCTCCAAAAGCGAAATTTAAACAGTCAGCCAAAGAACATTTGATAAAGGAAATCATAGATAAGCAAGATGGTCCACATCCTACAGAAATAACCTTCTCAGAGGATTTCAATATGAACTTACAGGAGTCAGTGCAAGACGAGGACTTCCTTAGAGTTCAAAATGTATTCTGGTTGATCACTAAACAAGTTCAAAACTCTATCTTCAAGAACGATAAAAAGGGCAGAGAGCTCATTAGAGAACTGGAGTTTCTGAACCTACGAGTAATCAACAGCCATTTACAAAGTGATCGCCCACCCTCTTTTTCTTACCACAATCACAAGTCATGCCATTTAATAGACTTCACAGTGCTCTCTGTCCCCTTATTCATTTGGTCTCCAGCTTTTCAATAATGACATGGAACAAAAGTGATCATCTACTGCTAGAGTGATGCCTCGCCCTTTCTTTAAACACAAAGGGTTAGGCTCTAATCAGTAAGGCTCAGCCAATCTAAAAAAACAACGAACGACAAAGTTGCCAAGACTGATATCTTCTTTTGAAAACAACTAGTTCAACAAGGTGTAAAGACTTTAATCAATGTCACCTGAATCTATTTTTATCAGAAATTCTTTTTATTCAATTTCATAAGAGGGAACACGTTTATCTTTTCAATCAAAATGTGGATCTCTTTTTGAGCAACACACGCAAAAAAAACACATTAACAATACAATCAATCAATAAATGAAAAACCTATTGAGACAAAAAATGAATAACAATTTAATTTGACAACATTCAGATACAGACTAGGACGACATAAAACAAGTGTGGCTACAAATTTATGTTTGAGGTTTGTGCCTGAATTATAAAATTATTTAAATCGAGTACATCTTTTCAGTGCAGAAATACGTTTTGTTTAAAAATTCACACTGTTTGTTGATCAAATTGCGGTATCTTTCAAAAAATGTTTGCAATTATAACCACTGTCTATTTTATGAATGTAGATTTGTTTTATGGTATTTGTTTTATGTCGTCCTAGTCTGTGCCTGAATGTTGTCAAATGAAATTGTTATTCATTTTTTGTCTCAATAGGTTTTTCATTTATTGATTGTTTGTATTGTTAATGTGTTTTTTACGTGTGTTGTTCAAAAAGAGATCCACATTTTATTGAAAAGATAAATGTGTTCCCTGTTATGAAATTGAATAAAAAGTTTTCTGATAAAAATAGATTAGGGTGACATTGTTTAAAGTCTTTACACCTTGTTGAACTAGTTGTTTTCAAAAGAAGATATCAGTATTGGCAACTTTGTCATTGTTTTTTCGCCCTTTCCCTGGACAGTCATTAACCAGCAGGTGAAATACAAGGCAGCTTCTACACAGTAAACAATAAGAGATTGACATGGTCGTCCAGTACAATACATGATCTATCAGAAGCAGCTGAATGTTCGGTTACAGTCCTTTTGGACAACATGAGCGCCTCCAACACTATATTGGGAGAAATTCACAATGCATCAGTAGAGCACAGAGTCGCCCGGTCGGCAGTCAATAGTAGAACAAAAGAGATAAAAGGGGTCTCAATCAAGCCCTCTGTGCTTATCAAAAAAGCTCCAACGACGATGCACTGAAAACCAAACTGGCAAAGTCCAAGTTCCCCTACAGAAAGCACTAGTGGGACCTAAAAAGAGAGGCTAATGATAATTTAAATACCAAACGCTTGTACGATCTTAACCCCCAACAGGCACAAAAATTCTGGAAGATTGTGAACAACTTAAGTGATCTATCTCAGACAAAAGTTAAAACTAACAACTCAGAAGAAAACAGGTACAAATATGTCACAGAACATTTCGGCCATGTGGGCCGTGTGACACGCCTGGAAGAGGCCACATAACACCAAGTAAAGGCCCTGCACATCATGATTGGAACTTCGGCCTCAAGCCCTCTGTCCATCCGGGCAGCAATAATTGAGCACCAGGTCACAAAGAGCCAAAGAGAAGGAGCACCAGGGGCCCAAATGGCATTCCAACAGCTTATTTTAAAAGAGGACAAATCATTCTGGGCAAGGCACCTGGAGTCAGTATATGAGAGAAAAATTATTTCAAACACCATCCTCGTATTTATGGAGAGGCTCCACCATCTCTCCGATCTATAGGGAGAGAAATGACACAGACAACACAAACTATCGACTTATAGCTCTTCTGGACACAGAATCAAAATACTTCGCTGGCTGCCTTCTCAAGGAGCTAGAGTCAATGGAAACTGAGAAGAATCTGATTCAATTGAACCAAACGGGTTTTTCTAAAGGAGTCGGAACAACTACAAACCTAATGGCTGTATTCTTGCTGTTTGAACAACACAGGACAACCAAGCAGGCCCTCTACTGCTCTTTATGAATTACGAGGCAGCTTTTGATCGAGAGGACAAAGGAAAGCTGTGGAGCAAACTGGTCGGTGGAATGTACCTAACCTATTGTTGAAAGCCTTAATTGTTGTCCACACTAATAACTGGGTCAGAATTAAGTTAGGTGATGGTGCCCACCTATACATAAAGATTCCAACCCATCAAGGGCTGTGGCAAGGATGTATGCTAGCCCCCACTCTTTTTAATCTCTTTTTAGCTAATCTTCCAACTAGTTTAGCTCAGATTAATTCACACACACCCAAACTGGGCAATATACAGCTATCATATCTGATGTACGTGGAAGACTTAGTACTACTAAGCCTCACAAAAATTGGCCTCCACAAGCTTCTGAAAGGCAAAGCTTTATATTCCAACGCTAATGCAATGGGAATCAACCTAAAGAAGTCAAAGATAATGATTCACGGAAAACCGTCAAGGAGTCTTTACCAGTGGCATATGGGCAAGGACAAAGCCAAGAAGGTAACAAAGTACAAGCACCTGGGCATGCTTCATGATACACAAGGCTCCTTTAAACAACATGTGGAGCTCATGCACCAGAAATCAATAGCTCTTACTGTAGCCTTTAAATGTATACAAACAGCTACTGCGTCTTCTACATATTTACCTCTTTTGAAGATAATCCAGGCCAAATTAGTTCCAGCCATAGTCTATGGAAGCGAAGCCTTGAGGGGCAGAGACGCCGTTCACCTGGATAATACCATTATCAAACTCTCCAAATCAGTTTTCTCCTTGCTGTGTCGCTCGTCTCCAGCCCAGCTGTGCCTTTAATTTGGACTAGTCAAGCAATCCATAGCAAGACAAGGATCTTTTATCAAACTCTGTAACAAACTAAGGAAAACCAAAAGCGGGCCTTGAATCACTACCACGGGATGAAAAATTTGCAGCAGAAACCACTCCCCGGCCAGAGATTATCCTGCCACTACCCTAGCAACCCTAGGTTTAACTGAAGAATGGGACACAATTTCCACCTATTCCTAAGTCAAGGCCACTGAAAATAAAAGAGTCAAAGCATAATCACTGTTGGCCGACAATGAGGCCCTTGCACTGAGGCTTGATAGCTCCCAATGCCGTCTTATGATAAGATAGCCCCACAATCGCATATGGGCATTGCCATTAAAGCCTAGATCAAAACATCATTTCTAAAATATTGCTTGGGCTGCTTACTATCACTTCTACATCTACCACTTTGGAAGCGCTCAGGCAGAACGGAGCTTTATCGACTATGCGGGAAAGCACCTGAGACACGGTCCATCAAATTTGAATATGCAAAGCAAACATAAAAGACAGAAGCACCAATCTATGACCAGCATGGAACCAGAGGGAGATATGCCGGCAATGGTAGCCTGTTTTAATTTGACTGATATATATAGCTCAATTGCAAGCTTACAAATTATTTGATACGACTAGACCAGAAAATCAATTGTCAGACACCACAGCTCTTCACTTGCCCCCCCCCCCCATTCCCCCCCACCCCCCACCATTTCTTTCTGAAAACTGGTAATTCAAGACTGAAGATACAGCTCTAATACACGGACAAAAATTGTAACGGACGGCACTTTAAAACGTGTAATATTCTGAACTGTGCACCCTATTTAATATTACTTTGCATAATCACTTTTGTTTTGCACTTGTACATTGACATCTTGCTTAATGACCTTTCTTTAAAAAAAGTTTCTCTTTTAAAGGTTTTTATGTATGTAATTAGTGCAACGGTTTTAATTAAATGCACACTTTAACAGAATTCAACTAACTAAAAACACAATCCTGATTCTAAACAGTACTGCTAGATTTAAAAAAAATAATAGTACGGATGAGAAGTTTTGATTCTGGTCCCTTACGAATATATCATTCAAATACTTTCAGTTTAAAAACATTGCTACTGTGCTGAGAAGATCGGATATGTCCCATTACATGTCCTGGATCCCTTTTGAGAATGTCAATACTGGTCCTTTCAAATGTATGCAGCACTGCATAGGGACGTTGGTTAAGCCCCACAGAAAGCAGACTAGCCCTACTTATGAGTTCTGAACATTTCCCATAAAAAGAGATTTCAGGGGAAAGAATCTGGAACTGCCTCAATGACGTTAAATGAGTACTGCTGTCAAGTGCAGGTACTATCTCATAAGATACAAAGCAACCTGTTGAGAAGTGTCTATGCAATCCCACAAATAAAAGAAGTAAGCATTGGTAAAGTCAGCAGGTCTCACCTAATAGGCCTATTGACTTTGCAATCTTTTTTAGTCATGCTGTACGGTATCACAGCTGCTGTGCCCCATGGTCATTAAGTGCAGTGACGCGGTCACTGCTTTATTTTGTAGGCAAGTGCATGCGGTCAACATACAAGCCTGCCAACAAAATGACGTTGTCTTTTTCCTTTTTAATTAGTGATTTGAGGTGGATCGATATATAAAAGAAAAAAAGAAGTGTGAACACACTGTTTTAAAAAGAAAGGCGAAATCGTGTTAATTCTTTTTTCTTAAATGAGGATGAGAGCAAGTTGGGGAGGAGAAGCGGCGGGGAGGAGCAACACGGTTGGTCTGGGGACAGAGCAAGACGGCGGGGTGGAAGCAACACAAGTGAAAAAGAGCAAAATGTAGCTCGTGGATGAGGGAGAACCCCACAGAGGCAAAAGGTCACAACACAAGTGCAGATGGGGAGAGAGAACCACATGGACAAGAAAAAGTAGTGTAAGGGAGATGGTACAACACACAGGGGAGATAGCTGAAAGACACATGGACTTTTTAGGAGTGCATAAACAAAAAGAAAAAGTAGGTCCCTAAAAGCAAGCAATGGAATCATAGAAGTTAGCCAAGCAAAGAGATGGTAAAGAGGCTCTGCTCCATGGCAGGGACAAACACAACATTCACAAGTTGGCACATGAATAGGAAGCACGCAAATGAGAGTGACAGTAAAGCCAACTAATGGTGAGCAATGGGCAGGCAGCAAGCCCTTGTATGTTCTTGGTAAGCCCACAATATGTTATTTACAATACAGTCCTCCTGAGAAGCACCACTGGAAATATGAGAATCTTTCCTACAAAGTGCAATCGGTGCCCCTTTACACCTCTATCACTCCTGCTCAGAGGTGCTAGGACTTTACGATTCAGTCTGTGAATCCTGCTGGAAATGCCCATAGATTTCCATTACAGGTGGGACCACCTTGCTAAGAAGTGTTGGTACTGTCCTATGTAAGGTATAGCAGCAATGCAAGATGTTTTTTCAATTTGAAGTATGGCAAACTTGCTAAGTAGTGTCGTATGAGTCCTGTTAAAAGTATTGCAGGCATCGTGAGAAGAGGAGGTACTTCATGCAGGTCCTTCCAAAGGGTAAAATTGGGTTCAGATCCAAATTTATTCTAGGCACTCACCTAGTTATTGAGATTCCCTGAAGTTAAAATACCCTCTTCAGATGTACCACCTTACAAAACATGACACACCAGAGCTTCGTCGTCATCGTTCCCAACCTTTTCACGGTAAAAACCCCAATTCTGCTGACTCTGTCAATTTCTGTTAAGAAATAGCCCTGCATACTAAAACATTCAATCCATGTATTGGATAAAGACAGTGCACTTTAAAAAAAAACAGAACATAGTGTCCACTGGAAAAGTCTTGATTCGCGCAGCTTATACGTATTGACCAAATCCTAAATGGCCTTTCGGGGGAATTAAAAGCTATTTGTGAAACACAAGGAGAAGAGACTTGGGAACGGTGGAGAATAAGAGGTGTAATTCAGTTCATATGGGATGCCAAATTTTGTTTACCTGGGGGGGTGTTTGTTGGACGAAAGCTGGACATGCTCCCAAACTTCAAAATTGTTCCCAAAGATTTCATTTGGGTAGCCAACACTGTATACCATTTTCACTCTCCACTGTATACCATTTTTATTCTCACAAAACCCTGTTTCCCTCCATTGAGTTCAATTGAATCGACCGCCACAAACTGGTGTTATCATGTTCCTTGGAGGGGCAATCGAAACTTAATGAAATACATCACACTGAACCAGTGTCTCGCACACAAACACCTGACAAGTCTGAGTTGTAAAGATGGCCTCTAACAATTAAATGCATAGCTGTGAAGTGCCCCCTTGCCATGGGTGACACAATCAGCCACTGCTGCCAAGTTAGCCAACAACAGCACCTTGCTTTGTGGGAATTTTAGTTTGATTTTACCACTAACGCTTTTGGCTCAAAATGCCAGCTTTCAGGTTTGCTAAAAAGCCATGACTGGTTGCAGGTATAACATGAGGACGGGTGGACTTCTTGACCGGTATGGACAGCCCTCCCAAAGTTCCACGAAGATTAGACTAACACATATATGGTCCTTCTACTCACATGAATTATCAAGCAAATGCTTGACACTTGTCAGGGGTGAACTGAGAAAATAAGTCTGACCATATGTAATTAGCTCTTTCTCAGCTACTTGCACGTGAGAGGTACCGAGGTGTTAGCTTTCCTCTGTCCTCAATGGAGTCACATGTTGCCCTGAAAACTGTGTGAGCAGTCATTCGCATATTTGCACTGGAAAGACTACTTTAACCCACAGATGTTGTGCAGCTTTACTAGTATGAACCATGACAACCAAGGATAGCGAGGGTCCCTAATGCTCCACCACGTATAGCCCCGTGACAAGATAATTTCCGACCCTCCGCATTCCAACCTGTAAAGTCCGGGCCTCTGAAATAAAAAGACTTGCTCTCCAGTTTGGCACCAGAGACATACTTCTTATGAGGGCTCAGAGCTCAAAGGGGCATCCAGTAACAGGTTGCATATCAGCTCACAGCTCTACCACAGTGCTGCACTCTGCCAGCCATCATTACAATTGCTTTTTTGACCTGTTGTGCATTTCTGCTCATCAGGACCAGACAGGCTTTTCATTCCACCGGGCATTTCCCTGGTGGGCTGGAGCTCATGGAGGCCGATTTTGAGAGCCACGGTGACTTTTTCTGAGAATTAAAGCAGCAGGCATGAGAGGCTCCAAGAAAGAAATAAAGAATGGATGGATAGAGGTAGAGAGAAAGCTATCAGAGAAGAGAAAGAGGAGAGAAAATGAGGGAATGAATTGAGAGAGAGAGAGACTTCACCCGGAGACTAAAGGAGTGGGGCTGGTCTGAGCATTTTTGTCAGGGCTGCTTTTTGTTCCCCAATCCGGCCCTTATGGCCATGCATGGTAAGAAGAGGTCTAAACTCTCTCTGGGATACAGTTGTTAATTTGGTTATTGCCCCAATGCTTAAACAAACAGAACAGCTCTTATAATAAGTTTCATAAGACTATTCTTTCCCAAGGTGGAAGAACATCCGGGCGCCACTATAAACCAGTAGAAATGTTTCTATTTCACAGTGGTGTTTCATTAGAAGATTGTATACAAGTTCACTAACACACAGCCTGCTGTACCTGTTTGTTTTCCAGTTCCCACCAGAATTTGTAGATATGACTGATAGTTGTTTTCTGAATTTTTTTTTGCCTCATGGGTACACCCTTATAAATTGGTATGAGTACTGTTATGCGTGATGGGTATTTAAACAGACTATCGGAAACATAAATATCATGGACCAAATAGCAAATCAAGAATAACGAGGACACACATTTCGTGAAGGTAAATTGCTAAAGGTAAGCAAAGTTTTATTATATATAATTCCACATATATGTACCTTGATGATATGTATATATCTTGAAGTTACGTAGATGTGGCGTTAAGAATAGTAAATGTATACTTCCTTATTTGCACTTACAATCTAGATATTTTGGTCCTTGGTATGTTTGACACGATATTATATTCACATAATATTTCTGTTTCTGATATTCTGTCAGATATCCAGGTGACAGTGCACAAAACCCATTTTATCTTGCCTCCAAAGTGCGCCTTAATGGATCGGAAGTGGCGTAGTTCATATACGGACTTTGGTGCTTCCCACTGGATCCGTCTCAATTGAAGTAGACAAAAGGTGGCAATTTCAAGTAACAGAAATGTAGAAGAACACGTTTGGTTCTACAAGAAATGACAAAGATGTCTCAACCTCAAAGGCTTTAAGTTAAGAATTTTGTCCTACAGCAGATAAGTCAATGTAGTCACTATCCATTAGTCAATAAATCAGAGGGCAAACTCAGCTAAAGTACAGAATCAGTCAAGAAGTTTGCTTATACATGGCTCTGAAAAAAGAATGCCATACATTGAATACAGTAGTACTTGGTTCACAGGCTCTAAACTCATCAGAATAAAGCAAAAGAGAAACATTTACAACTAAATACATTCAACGGTGTTAACTAGAGTATAAATCTTCTTTATTGCAAAGCATTAAATTCCGCAAAACTGCTATATCACCCTCCTCAATGATTTCATGGAATAATCACAAACACACTCTGGAGACTTCACAGGACCTTGGTCATTAGCTTTGAATTCTTCTGCCTAGTTTCCTCCAGCTTTCATTTCAGTATGCAGGTCCCTTTGTTATTCCCCTTATATCACATTGATCCTTTTTCTTATTCTTCGGCTCAATACTGATGTCTTCTTTCTCTCAAATTGTATCCCCCCCTTTGATAAAATTATCCACAGCCTCTAAAGAAGAGGAAAACACATGCTATTCCAATTAGTATGATCATCATACTGGTCAAAATTGATTTAATAATTCTTCCCTCTACGCTTCCCAACCCTTCACCTAACTTTGAAAATCCTCTCCCTATGGAACTAAATACAGATGATATTCCCTCCCAAGCACCAGTTTCCTCAAGCACTTTTAGTTTATGTGTAACGTTCATGATGTCCACGAAAAAGTTATCAAGCTAGTAATTTATTCTAGGGATACAGGCACAGAATTCTCTTGTGCAGATAACCTTGCAAACTCCATATTCTTTTGCAGGAAGCATTTCTAAAGCAAGTCAGTTCTGAATGATCATAGCCCTCATTGCAAGATGCTCTTTGTTAATCACGGTTAGTGCACCACTATTGGTGGCTAATCTATCTACCAATATTGACAGCTTTCTAATGTTTACATCATTTAAGGCTACTCCTACTGAAGGTATTAATGCGCCAAATATGTCACCCAAACTTTGTGCAAAACTACATCTGCTTCTTCTGTGGTAAATAATTTAATTACCGGGACTTAATTTGATACAGAATCTTAATAAAATAGCTCAGTAAAATAAGAGGCAGAATCCGTGGTATAAGAGGTTTCAGAATGGGCTTTATTCCAATGGACGATTCGAATCGTGGCCTCCAAGTTCCATCACCACGGAGGCTCAGGAAGTGAAGTACAATACTTTATTGATAAGTAATCATTTTTATAGAACAGACATTACAATGAAACCAATGTAAGAGGCGTAACAATTGATAACAAAGATAACATTTCACCTGCGTAGCTGAAGGAGGCGTAATTGGGAGTAACAAGGAAACGTCATTGGTTGTGATGTCACATATGGGTGGACCTATGAAATAATTTCGCAATGTCAGCAGAAATACTTGGCAGAGATGCGCGCGCAGCAGCATGACGTATGATTGACGTGCGACTAGGGGGTGAAGGGGATTTGACATTTAACTCTACATGTGGCGACAGATGTCTGGAGGGTCAAGTCAACCTAATCCCAAATCATATCTAACATCCTATGTTTAAAGAACTATGTTATCCAAAAGAGAGGTCTCTTAGAGTAGAATCTTTTTCTATACTGACTATACTGACTGTTAGCGCGTGTACAAGCGTCTAAGTGTCTACACTAGATGCGAGGGCAGAAGTCTTCCATGGTAATAGGGCTATGAATTACTTGCATAAAGACAGAGAAGCCGGGCCTTTGCTCGGTAGCTGGAAGAATGTTTACTTAAACTACTAGACAGGAATGCATTGGGCAGGGAGCGGAGCAGATAATTTCGAAGGTGAAATACAGTTCTTGGCAGACAGCAAGCTGATGTCAGGCACCGTGAGCCGCGCAGGGAATGAGACAAAGTTCATGGTCACAGATGCAGGCTCAGACTGGAGCTTTCAGAGGCAGAAGACAGAAAAAGGCTTGATGACAGAATCAGGGCCTACTCGCCTGAACTGTAAAATGGGATAAGTGAACCATATAAAGCCGGTGGCCTTTCGTACTTAGGAATGGAATATCCGGCCCATTCATGGCGGATCTAAAAGAGGACATGTTAACGGTGGACGCACATGTATTTGTGTCTTCATAACTGGAACTGGAGGGAACATACATGTACTTGTAACATACACATAGAACCGTTGGGGTCCAAGATAGGGGACATAACTGACCAGAAAAATCCATATTTCCACATTCCCTCCTTGTCCCCTACTTGCCCGTCAAGAGATATCAATCTTCATTAATCCATCGATCTGTTCATATAGCATCATTTGTTCTTCTTTCTTCTTCCGGGATCTTGAATGAAAATCTTGATGTGGAATACACGATGTGGCACACAGACCACAAATCGCTGGTCCACATTGCAGGCATAAGCAGCAACTGAATAGTATAAGAAGGCCAATACCTAGGAAGGATAGAACTCTCCATCCCCAGGCTGATAACACGCTCCAAAACCACCCGGACCAAGTCCAAGTGCCTGGATTCTGGTGTATCTGGCTCACAATCTTATGAAGGCGAGTTATAGCTTTATATACAGATGGCGAATTTTCTGGTATGAATACGCAGCAGCTTGATCCGATGACCCTACAAGCTCCGCCCCTATCGGCCAGGATGACGTCAAGGACAAGACGATTTTGAAGAACAACAATCCTCATCGCAGACTGCTCCTCTGTCAAATTGCCTAGGGCGGAAATAGTTTCATTCACTACAGCTTCAAGAGTCCTGGTTAATCTACGTATTAGCTTACTATTGGTGACTGTACCTATATAGGGAAAGAGACCTTTATTGAAATCTGTGTATTTTTCCCATGTTGTTTCAGTGTAATCGACTATTGGGAGATCTCTCCTTTCTCTATTGTGTACTAAATGAGTATTTCTGTGATAATCAGGAGGAGCTAGAAAAACAGGTGGCAAAAGGAATGCAATGTAACAGGTACCATCCCAATCTAGAGGCAGACGTATATATGCCGTCTGACCACATAAAAAATAGGAATGGCGGGAAGCTCTAAATGTCGACTTGCCTTGATCACTAAATTCTATTACAGTCGTGCATCTACTATGGCCCATATGTATGGAACCATTCTTTCTTACACATAATTCACCTTTTACTGGAAATACTGACATGGCGGGCAAAATTGGAGTAGCTTCGGATTCGACATTCAAGATCAAGAGATTAAGCGTAAAATTACCTAATCCATATACTTCATTTTCTAGATCAGTTCCTGTTCTTTTGGGAAGTCCCTCCTTGTTGGGGTGGCAGACTTTAAGTAAAACTAAGTTCAGATTTCCCCATACCCCGTTGTCTTGATAAACTGCTGTGTTTGAGTCTAAGGAATTAATTAAACTAAACCATGCTCCACAGGAGCCGTTGTGTGTGAACGGGTATGGAAAGAGAGGTAGAATTCCTTTATAGTTCTGATAGGGAGGGAGTCGGCCACATATCCAACAATTTGTAGCATTGCTAACCTGATGGGAATGATGTAACATACTAATAAAAGTGTTATTGCGCAGCGCAAATCTATAGGACAATTCATGCGGAGGTAATTCACTAAAAGAATGTTCAGCAGTAACATTATAGACATGTTTAGAAATAGGATAATATATGTGCAACAATATACTTGCAGTAATTATTAAAAGACTTAAGAAAAACAAAATTAATAACGTCACTGTGCAATGACTACGCAGTGATTTACAGTATGCATGTCGTTTCAACATTTTTCGGGTTTTTTCTCTATTCAGGTCTAAGGGGTACATGTCAGAGGCAAATTCAACCGCTTCACCTTGGAGAGGACTTAAACAATCAAATTGCCTGCCGGGTTAGACCTGAGTTTTAATTTATATTGTTCCGGACTACTAAGTTCAACCAGAGGAAGCTTTGAGTCAATGGGTGAAGACACACGAGGTGTGGCATTTACATCCAATGGTAGTCCATGAAATTTCTTGATATGACTTGAATGTATCCAGCCTTTTCTGCCCTCGATCTTCACGGCTGTCCTTGTGGTGAGCAGGACCAATTGCGGCGACTTCCACCTAGGATCCAGCTGAGTCTTTCGATCAAAGTTCCTTACTAAAACGAGATCCCCCGGAATTACGTCATGGGGTTTCACCTCAGTGTTGTCAGGAAAGGCTGCAGCTACCTGTGAACGACAAGATTGTAGTGCAGACATCAAGGAAGCCAAGTAATCTGTCAGCATATTACAGTCAACATCAGTTATTTTACGTGGTATAGGCGTCCCCCACATATTTGGTGGTCTACCAAAGATCACTTCATAAGGGGATAGCCCTGTTCGAGAGTGTGCTACCATTCTCATGTAAAAGAGTGCAACTGGTAAAGCTACTACCCAGTCAACACCTTTCTCTCTACATATTTTGGACAATCTGATTTTCAAAGTTTGATTATGTCGTTCCACGAGACCTGCTGCCTCGGGGTGTCGGACACAATGAAATTTCCACTGATATCCTAGCAGAAGTGAAACATGTTTCATCAGTTCGGATGAGAACGGCTGGCCGTTATCTGAATAGACAACACGTGGTAAACCGTACCGTGGGAAGAATTCTCGAACTAGCTGCTTGGCAGTGGTCGGGGCAGTGTAATCTGATACTGGGTAAGCTTCGGTCCAGCGGGAAAGAGCGCAGACAACTACGAGAACATATTTGAATCCTCGACATAGTTCCATCTGGATATAATCCATCTGAAGGGCTTCAAAAGGGTGATCAGGAGGCTGAAATCCACCCTGCTCTACGGGGATGCTTTTACCTGGGTTAAACTGACAACATATCATACAGGTACGGACTTTTTGTTTAGCTGCTGCTCGTAAATGTTTGTTGAACCAAATGTGTTGGATGCTGTCTAGCATAGCTTTCTCTCCTAGATGCGCTGGACTGTGTATTGTATTTATGATAGCTTGGACCATAGAGTCAGGAAGAAACCATACAGATTTCTCCTTCGTCATCCATCCCTGGTCCGTTTGGATCCCTCCTAATTCCGTCCATTTCTTTATTTCGTCTGGTGTAGCATGTGTCTGTATGTCGATTATATCAATAGCGGGATCCTTAATCGTCATACAATGTGTCGGTGTCTGGACTATTGTCTTTGTCATGTCGGATGTGCGAGTTTGCGCAGTCTGTTTAGCTGTTCTGTCAGCTAAATCATTGCCTTGAGAAATGATATCAGTAACTTTCGTATGAGCTTTGCATTTCATAATCGATATTGCAGTGGGTAAATGTATTGCATCTAATAAGGCATGAATGAGGGGTCCGTGCTGAATGTGGGCACCGTGAGACGTTAAATAACCTCTCTCTCGCCACAGCACGCCGAAGTCATGTACAACTCCGAATGCATAACGTGAATCAGTGTATATGTTGACTTTCTTATTTGTGGCTTGAATACAGGCTTGTGTCAGAGCAATAAGCTCTGCTGCTTGAGCTGACAAGGTATTTATACAGTTTGTTTCAATGACTTCAGTATCTGTTGTGACTGCATATGCGGCCACTAAATCTCCTGTACTTGTTCTCATACATGAACCATCTACATACAACGTCAGGTCTGGATCTAACAATGGAACATCTGTCAAATCTTGTCTGGGTTTCGTCGTTATTGTAATAACTTCCATACAATCATGAGCTAGTGGGTCTGTTCCGATTACAGGTAAAAGTGTGGCAGGATTCAATGTATTACAACGTCTGATTTCTATATGTGGCTGAAACAATGTTAATTCGTAACCCGTGAGTCGTGCTACAGTCAAGTGTTGTGTTTGTGTGCGGTTCAAGAGAACCTCTACTGCATGTGGTACTTGTACTGTCAATGGATGTCCTAACACTATGGCATCGCTTTGTCTGATTGCTAAAGCTGTCGCTGCCACTGATTTCAGGCACGCAGGCAGAGCCTGAGCTACGGGATCTAATGTACTAGAAAAATAAGCACACGGTTTGTGTGATCCTGCTTGTTCCTGTGTGAGTACTGACAAGGCAGTACCTTCGCGTTCTGTAACAAAGAGCGTAAATTGTTTGCTGTAACATGGTGTTGCTAGGACAGGTGCTTGACATAAAGCTTTCTTTAAACTTTCAAAAGCGTGTGTATGTTCCTGAGTCCAAGGGAGGACAGTCGATGTGGCTGCCTCCTGTGTTGTTAATTGAATGAGTGGTTTTGCTAGAAATGCATACTGAGGGATCCACTGCCTACAATATGAAGTGAGGCCTATGAAAGCCCGCACCTCCTTTTGTGTCTTGGGTATTGGCATATTTGCAATTAGCTGGATGCGATCTGGTGTAAGCTGCCTTCCCTCCTTGGACAGCGAGTGACCAAGGTAAACAACTCGCTGGACACAGAATTGCAGCTTAGAAGGGGACACCTTGTGCCCCTTTTCGGCTAGAAATTGTAAAACCGTCAGTGATGCTTTTTCACATTCATGTTCGCTTCGGGCGGTGATCAGCAGATCATCGACATATTGAAGCAGGGCAGTGTTGACTGGCATGTGTATACTGTCAAGTTCTCGTTTCAGTGCTTGGCTATAGATGCTGGGGCTTTCTGTAAATCCTTGAGGTGCACGTGTGAATTTAAAGCTTCGTCCATTTAAACTAAATCCGAACAAGTATTGACTTTCTGGATCTATTGGGACGCTGAAAAAGGCATTCTTGAGATCAATTACAGTAAAGAATGTTGCTTCGGAATCAATAGCTGTCAGTAATGAAGAGATGTCTGGAACTACGGGGTATTGTGGTACAATACATTTATTTAATTCGCGCAGATCAATAACCAATCGATATACTGGTGGAGCCTTTGGATCAGTTCGTTTAAGAATCGGAATTATCGGTGAATTACATACATTGGAGTCGGTCTCCACAACCACTCCTTGGCCAATAAGCTCGTCAATGATTTGCAGTAAAGCCATTACAGCATCTGGGGGTAACTTGTATTGTCGCATTCGTGGTAGTACCACTCCTGCCTTTAGTGTGACTCGATATGGTGTAATGTTCATGCAACCAACATCTGTAGGGCCTTGTGCCCATAAATGTGTGGGTAAAGTCTGCAGTCGGGAATCCATGTCTCGGGACACATAGTGCCCTTTGAAATCTCGTAAAAACAATCTTACTCCTTCCGGAGAACAACATATTATAGCTCCTAGAGCTTTCAAAGTTTTTATACCTAACAAGTTTTCTGGACATGATTTAGTAAGCAATAAATCTGTAGTTCGGGTCAAAGGTCCTATCGTAAGTGGAAGAGGCTGTGATACTTCATTAACAATAGGTTTTCCTGAAAAACCAAGGGAAATATTCTGTGAGCCTGAGAGGGGTGCCCCTGGAACTTCACTACGTTTTATAGTTGTTCGACTTGCCCCTGTATCAAGTAAAAATTTTCTATCTTGGCCTAATAGTTCACAATGTACATAAGGTCCTTCTTGGTCTACAGGGACCTCGATAAGGGGTAAGTCAACTTCCCTCTCTAGGCTGGTTCATGCGTATCGTTGATAATCAGGATATTCATACTGTGCGGTCTGGTACAGCTGTCGTGTCGTTGTTTGTGTGGCAGCAACAGGCAGCGCTGGTGCAGCTGGCACAAACTGTATAGACTGTTGTGGAGCTGGCATGGACTGGGCATGCTGCGGTGCTCCTTGTTCATTCTGATCCTGTCTAGGTGGCCGTGGTCTTTCTTGTGTTTTACCTGTGGCGATATTACGCTTCAAGACTGGGCAATCGTGTATGTAATGACCTGGTTGTTTACAATAGTTGCATGTCCCTTTTACAGGTCCTGCTGAATCACCGGACTGTGTCGTACCCTTTTTATGACCTTCAGCTGGAACTGTCTGGGAGACTAGCATTTTCATTTTTGTGTCTTTCATGCGTCTCTGCTCATGTTCTTGTTCCTCTCTAATTCTATTGTAATGGTACTGTAACATTTGTAACATTTGTGATGGGGTATTACCTTGCCAGGTACTCTCGAATTTTAATACTCTATTCTTCACCTGGGGCAAGGAATTTTCAACTAATTTTGTCACAAACAGATGTGGGTATGACTCGCTACTTGCTTTTATACCACTATTTATACCAAAACATTTTTCGAATCGAGCATAGAAATCACTAGTGTCTTCATCTTGCTTTTGTTTACAGGCTGAGATTGCACCCCAGTCTTCCTTTTTCGTGGTTAATAAACGTGGCAGTACCTGTACTAGTAAACCTGGTAGTGCTTTAGTTTTATCCCCAAGCCCTGCTCCTGCAGTTCGGGCCTTTTCTTCTGCTTCTAATGTTGTCCATTCTATCTTTTGGTCTCCCACCTCCCACTCTTTTTCCTTGAGTTTTTCATAAATGCCAGCAGGCATTAATACCTTTAATATTGTCATAATGTCGGGATAGGTATACTCTCCCATGAGTAACATGTCTTTGATTTCTCGGTGGAAACCCGCTGGGTCTTTGTCATGACTGGGCACCACTTTCTTCATTTCTAACAATTCTATTTTCGATATGGGCGTATATACATATACACGTTTAAACTGATTGTCCTCGCCCTTTATTGGGTGTACTTCTCGTAAGGGGTTCTGTCTGTCCATGTAATACGTCGTTCTTTCCTTGATGGGCAGTGAGACATGTTCTGGGCATACAAAAAGACTGTACTGCTTTCTTGATTCTAGTATTTCTCTAATTAACTTAGTACCTGAACCTCTCCATCTATTCGTGAGTAATTCAGTCAATATATCAGGTAACGGACCAGGGTCTGAATGTTGACTTTGATAAAGTATAAGAAGTTGTTGAATCATATAAATCCCAGCTAAACGCTGTTCATCTGGGGTGAGGTTCAAAAATGTGTGTGCTACTGTATCATCACCATATTTTCCGGGACTGTCAACCCACTGAACGGCTGACCTGGCTAATTCTTGTTCATCCATAGAATCGAGAAAATGATAACCCCTTCGTTCTCGGAGTAATTTGTCAGCGGCTTGGAACGAATGCTCGGGGGACCTTATATTTATTATAGGTGTTTGGAAATTCCTGTTATTATCTGGACATACCGGACGTATCGGGTCAGTGAAACATCTAGTACTATTACAAGATCTTCCTCTACCTACATAGGCTATGGTTTCTGACTGTCCTGTGGGCAGTCCTAATCCTTCCTCCTCCTCATTTTGTTCGAACTCGTCTACCGCTAATCTCTCTTCGTGTATGCGTTCTATTTCTTTACGGATCTTTCGGCACATGGCTATTATACATTTTTGCCTATCATGTCTCCCTTCTGATATATTCTGGCTCCATCTGGTAAGGGTTTGCATTATTTGCGGATCTACCCCCGGTCGGTCTTGATTTCTGATCACACAGTTTATGAGGAAACGTAACAGTTCCCCCTGTATCTCCACTTTCTGGTATTCCATAGCTCTGTAAATACATTCAGAATCTCGCCCTGTTTGGACAAAATGATATATATTGTCTAAATGCATAGTCATTCCTGGTAGCTTTCCTAAATACACCGCAGCTCGTCTGATACGTAGTGATGCCATGACCATTTCGTCCTCTTTGCCGGGCACAGGGTCATATCTACAATCTACTAGAAGTTCCTTAAGCGTGCGGGAATTTATGAGTTTGGGGGTACGTGGATGTGCTGATTCTTGAAAAGTAAGTTTATTTATTCTGGGTGGCGTAGAAAAAATGTTGGTAGCACCTCCGGTAGCCCCGTCTGGGGTATCGGACGTGAAAGGATTCGTTGAACGTGATACAGCAACTATAGGTGTGGACACAGCTGTAGAAGCAGCTGTAGGAACAGACGTGGAAACAGATGTGCTTGCCGGAACTTGTGTCAGGATTTGATGCTGTAAGGATACAGATACAGGGTCCTGGCGTTGAACCTCCCCGGCAGACGGTCTATGTGGGGCGGGGTTAGCATACTCGGGAGCTGCCTCATCTAAATATGAGGAAAGAAAAACATCTTCTGCTGTTCTAGGATGCCCCTTAGGATGCATTTTTATTGGGAACAATGGGGGCGGCAAGTCTTTTGGTATCTCCGGAGTAGCCTTAGGTAATCCCTCGGCCAGAAGGGGATACATACCATTCATAAGAGCATTTCTTTGTCTGTCGACTTGTTCTGATTTCACTCGTGTACCTTCTTGAATTAATAGATTTTCTCGGACTTTATTTGAATTTTCCTTACTCCTCTCTTCCTGTCTACGTGCTTTTTCTGTACGTCTATACGATTCTTTACGCCATAATTCAATGGCGTCTTTCTGTGATTGTCTGGCTTTCCTTTTCCATAATTCTTCCTCTACTTTCACGATGCAACCTGCATCCCAGGTCCCAGCTGCGGGCCACCTCTGACTTTCTGGTAATTCCTTAGTGTAGTCTACCCATAGATCAAGAAATAATATGGCGTCTAGGCCATGTTTATGATACATGAAGTACCCTGGAGTGTCCCTAGGAGGAATGGGAACAGCTTCTTCGAGTACCCCTTTTCTAGTTGTGATCTGTCTTAGTTTCGAAAAGAGCGGCATATTGAGAACTGATCTGATACTTGGTCTTGAACAAACTTAATACAATAAAACACAATAATGAACAGTCATTCATACCACAATATGCAGGACGTATTAACACATTTAACATTTAACGTTTTTAAATGAGCAACAATGATAATGACGATCTAAGAAAACTTAATCACAAGACATAATTCTCGGCATTAACTGAATTATTCTGAATTTATATACTTGATATACTAGATATACTGCTAAACAGTACAAATACACTGCTAAAACAGTGCAGACCGGATTTGTGTACCCAAACCCGTCTGGATCGGCACAACTTATGTGCACGCCAGAACGCCTCCCCAGTAATGGTACTCACCGGGTAGCTCGGAACGGAAGGCCTCGGAACGGAACTGAACTGAACTGGACTGGACTCGACTCGAAAATTTCGGAAACTTCGGGACATCGGAAACCTGGTGGGCCTCTGTATACCTCGGATCTTGCTCTCTCAGCTAGGCTCTGGTCGGGATACTTCGCACTTCTCACCGCCTCGTCTGGGTGTTGATCGCAGCCTCAGTCGCCCCCGCTTGACCGGAGGGAGATACAGGAAATCCTGCTGGTACGCGTTGTTGTCCGTCCAGCTGTGGCAGGAGACCGGGCCTGCAACGCACCGCCGGCGCGTGAGATGAGAAAGTGTCCCTATTCGGGCGCCATTCATGTGGTAAATAATTTAATTACCGGGACTTAATTTGCTACAGAATCTTAATAAAATAGCTCAGTAAAATAAGAGGCAGAATCCGTGGTATAAGAGGTTTCAGAATGGGCTTTATTCCAATGGACGATTCGAATCGTGGCCTCCAAGTTCCATCACCACGGAGGCTCAGGAAGTGAAGTACAATACTTTATTGATAAGTAATCATTTTTATAGAACAGACATTACAATGAAACCAATGTAAGAGGCGTAACAATTGATAACAAAGATAACATTTCACCTGCGTAGCTGAAGGAGGCGTAATTGGGAGTAACAAGGAAACGTCATTGGTTGTGATGTCACATATGGGTGGACCTATGAAATAATTTCGCAATGTCAGCAGAAATACTTGGCAGAGATGCGCGCGCAGCAGCATGACTTATGATTGACGTGCGACTAGGGGGTGAAGGGGATTTGACATTTAACTCTACATGTGGCGACAGATGTCTGGAGGGTCAAGTCAACCTAATCCCAAATCATATCTAACATCCTATGTTTAAAGAACTATGTTATCCAAAAGAGAGGTCTCTTAGAGTAGAATCTTTTTCTATACTGACTATACTGACTGTTAGCGCGTGTACAAGCGTCTAAGTGTCTACACTAGATGCGAGGGCAGAAGTCTTCCATGGTAATAGGGCTATGAATTACTTGCATAAAGACAGAGAAGCCGGGCCTTTGCTCGGTAGCTGGAAGAATGTTTACTTAAACTACTAGACAGGAATGCATTGGGCAGGGAGCGGAGCAGATAATTTCGAAGGTGAAATACAGTTCTTGGCAGACAGCAAGCTGATGTCAGGCACCGTGAGCCGCGCAGGGAATGAGACAAAGTTCATGGTCACAGATGCAGGCTCAGACTGGAGCTTTCAGAGGCAGAAGACAGAAAAAGGCTTGATGACAGAATCAGGGCCTACTCGCCTGAACTGTAAAATGGGATAAGTGAACCATATAAAGCCGGTGGCCTTTCGTACTTAGGAATGGAATATCCGGCCCATTCATGGCGGATCTAAAAGAGGACATGTTAACGGTGGACGCACATGTATTTGCGTCTTCATAACTGGAACTGGAGGGAACATACATGTACTTGTAACATACACATAGAACCGTTGGGGTCCAAGATAGGGGACATAACTGACCAGAAAAATCCATATTTCCACACTTCTCAGATAAGTGTTGTTCCTTGTTTCTAAGTTGTCAGTATGATATATCCTTGGGAAGACCAAGACTGCATCACAACTATACGGCAGCAGAAAATAAACAAATTTGCCACGCACATAATATATTCCCCTTAAACGTATTCCATGTCTTGCCAACACATTGCCCTTCACTATATATTTGTGGTCACATTGGTCTCATTTCCTTCTTGTTGTTGAACAATGCATAATTTTCCAAAACCAAATCCAAATGCAACTTTGGATGTATATCTTTCTTTCCACTTTTCTCTTTTTGTTCCTTTGATTCTCACTTTAATCCCTCTACTGCAGCTTAATTTTCCTTTCTTATCCTTTAGGTAAATTCATGTACAAAAATTGTCTCAGCATGGTTAATTTGGCATGAAAGCTCATGTGCATCTGGTTTAGTCAAGTTAGAACGTGCAAGCGGCAAGAAAAATTTAACCATATACTCTGGTTTACTCACCTGCCTGAGAAAGTTCGAAAATCAAGAAATGCAATTAGTCATCCGTTTGTACATACTCAAAGTATTGGTAACATTCTTTATAAGCACCTCATTTTTTTGGGGGGGGGGAATATTTTTATTAATTATTAATACATTTTCTTTATAATTTTCCAAAACAACATTTCTATTGTCTGACCTCAATGAGTATCACTTGCTATTCCCCATAAACTTAGAATCATGTTTAACCATAGCGCTGGAATACTCATCCAGCAGCTAAGTCTCTAGGGCATTAACCGCCCGTACATTCTAGCATCTCCAACCGGGCGCAGGGATGGAAGCTTTTAGTGCACCCATTGCCAACTGTAGTTTAGGGTGCAACAGAGCTCAGGACATGCAATCATTATACTAAACAGGAAATATTCCGCTCTTGCCTGAGAAGACCGTGCTTTGCAAAGCGCAACCGTTAAGGTATATCTCGAAACAGTCCTACCACAGCTAGAGCTATATATGCCCTGAGATGTCCCCTCTGTTCGCATATTATTTTCGTTTTTGTGTCTTATAATATTCAACACGTAAAAAGAGAAAAAGAAAGAAATTATTTTCAAACATCTAACAATAAAACTCAACTAATAAATTATGTCAATGTGCTATAGTGATATGTACGAAGTACTTGGTGCGTCTACCATCTATAAATAGACGTGTCTCGATTGATATGCTATTGGGGAGTGTGGGCTGCCACCACTGTTGTTGTTATGGGTGTGTAGCTGTCAGGGCTATGTCCACTTACATTTAATATACTTAGGGTATGCAAGGTTTCGGTCTGCGTCAGTCAGTCTGGGCGAGGTAGCATATAGGTGCAGCGCCTCCTCCATTATTTGGTGGCGTATCAAGCGTTAGGCCCCCCCCTGTTGTGCGGGCGTCGGTTGTTGCGGGATGTCGGAGCACATTAGCTTTTTGAGCATGTCATCGCAAGCCGGTGCAATGGGATGCTTTCTCAACCCCGCTGTCTCCTCTCTGTGTAGGGTGGTGCTCTCCGCCTGCGCCCACACCTCTAATGACTTCCTCCAGTGCGATATCTCTGGCGGTTCCTTATGTTTCCATCTTTTGGTTATGAGTCTTTTCGCCGTTATGAGTCCCAAGTCCTGGAATCGGAAACTTGCTCTATGTGTTTTATGTCTTCTATAGAACCCCAGAATACAAACTTCCCAGTTATCTTGCACTCCTGTGTTTGTGCATGTAGTGAGCGTTGCTAATATCGCACGCCAGTAGGTGTGGAGCTTGGGGCAAGACCACAGCATATGAAGCAGGTTGGCATCCTGGAGACGGCACCGCGGGCATTCGGAGGTATTAACATTAAAATACTTATTAATTTTATCTGGGGATAGATATGCCCTATGTATTATGTACGTCTGTATTAACTTGAATCTTGAGTTACGTGGGACATGGGTGGCGCTGGCCAACACCCGCTCCCATTCCTTGTCCGTCCAGGGGCGACCTCTATCTTCAGTCCAACTGGCCCAAAGCCTGCGTAACGGCTTCCCTGTATGGCTGCGAATGGCCTGCACCAACCAGTGTATTATATGCGACCCCTCTCCCATCACATGCAAATACTGCAGTAATAGATGCGTTGGCGGTTCTTGTGTAATGTCACCCCACGCTAGAGCAAGCGTCCGTTTGATGGTTGCATACGTGAGGAATTGGCCCCCCGGCAGTCCAGTATCTGTTGTTAGTGCCTCAAACGTCATCAGTGTGCCTTCCATATACAAATCCCCGAGTGTTTCCACTCCTGCCTCCAGCCAAGGCATTAATGTCGCGTCAGCTATGCATGCCCTACCCCTAGGTGTCCCCAGTAGAGGTAATGTTGGTGCATATGGAAGTGTTTCTTTCGTTAAGTAAAGGCTCCTCTTGTAACATCTATGCGCCAGTTCGATGTGTATTTGTGTTGGTCGGGGAATGTTTGCCAGCGGGTGAAACAGTCTGCAGATCTGATTCTGCGTCCAGGTTTCTGTGTCTGTCGCAGTGCCCATGAGGTTTTTCCCACTTAACCACTTCGTCACCCATTGCAATTGTGCGGCCAAGTAGAAAAGTTCCAGGTTGGGCAGTTCCAACCCCCCACTTTCCGGGGGCGCGTACAGTTTCTGTAACGCAATGCAGGGGTACCCACCGTTCCAAATCAGGCCCCAGATTAACCCCTCCAGTTCTCTAAATAACCGAACCGGTACGTATACAGGGAGATTCGCAAAGTGGTACAGGAGCCTAGGCAGCACTATCATTTTCGTCAAGGTGACGCGGCTCATCACATTCAGCGGCAGCGTCCTCCAGAATTGCATCTGCATTTTGATAGAGGAAATGGCTCTAACTAGATTACCTTCCAGCCCATCTCTTGGGGATCGGTATATACATATACACCTAGGTATCGGAACGCAGTTGGATACCAATTAAGTGCAGTCCCATTAATTACTAGATCTGCCTCTGCCACATCTGCGTGGAAAGAATAGGCGCCCGACTTGGCCCAGTTTACCCTAAGACCTGATATTGCCTCAAAGCTACCAAATAGTGCTGAGATCCCCGGCGGTACAGCGTGTAAGTCTCTTATGTATAATAACAGATCATCGGCATATAGTGATACCGCGTGTACTCCGTCGTTTAAAGGGATGCCCCAATCCTCGCCATCCCCTCGAAGGAGAGAGGCCAATGGTTCCATAGCTAGGGAAAAGAGCAGTGGCGACAGGGGGCATCCCTGCCTAGTGACTCGTCTCACCCCAATCTCCTCCGACAGCATCTTGCCCGTACGAACTCTCACTGTTGGGCGTTGGTACAACAGTTGCAGCAACTGTAGATATTCATCACCTAGATCGAATTTGCGCAGGACCGCTGCTAGATAAGGCCATTCCAACGAGTCAAATGCCTTTGCCAGATCTAATATCAGGCATCCGGATCGAGGCCAGGTCCTCGCTGCATACCTCTGAACTCTAAACAGCCTGCGGATATTATATGAAGTGCTTCTATTAGGAACAAACCCGTTCTGATCCTCATGTACCAGAGACGGTACAAACGGGGCTATACGTCTAGCAAGAGTGGAGGCCAAGATCTTGTAGTCTGTGTTTAACAGAGCTAACGGGCGATAAGAGCCTAGTGCTACCGGGTTTCTGCCAGGTTTCAGTAATGAGACCAGCGTGGCCTCATTTTGTGTGGGTGTGAGAGTCGCACATTCCAGCGCCGCCCCATACACCCGCAGTAGTTCTGGTATTAGCACGTCCGAGTATGCCTTGTAAAACTCGGCCGGCAGTCCGTCTGGGCCTGGTGATTTGCCATTAGATAGTGCATAAATGCTATCTCTTATTTCATCCGATAGTAGAGGGGCGCTCAAGTCCTCTCTCTGCTGATCTGTTAGCTGCGGCAGGGTTGCAGTTGATAGGAAGTCCTGTACATCGGCGTCCGTGGCTACCGAGTAGGACCTGTATACTGCAGCGTAGTGTTCCACAAAGGCGCTATGTATGTCTTTCTGGGCATGCACTTCAACCCCTTGTATTGTTTGTAGTGCCGTCACAGGTGTCGTCTTATCGTCCTGGCGTATCAGCCACATCAGCAATCTACCCGGCTTATCACCCATATGGTGTGTGCGCGCAGAATGTGCCGCATAGTTTAAGTTACGGAGCCGATCCAGCAATCCCGAGTGTTTTACCCTGAGGTTTGCTAGTGGCACCGCGTTACCTGCCAGCGCTGTATCCTCCTCTCGGAGCAATACATTTTCTAGTCGTGTCAGATACGCCTCCAGTTGCCTCCGCATGCCCGCCTGTGCTCCCAGGCAACTCCCCCTGACAACAACTTTGAATGCATCCCACTCTATCTGAGGGGTCGTGGCCGTGCCAGTATTATCCTCGAAGTATCGCGCGATCGTAGCAGCTAACAGATTCCGGAAAGGTGCATCTAATAACAGGTCCGGCTGTAATCGCCAGGTCGGAACTGGTGGGCGTGTTTGTTCCCAGAGTAGCTCTATTATATGTGGGTTGTGGTCGGAATGTGTCCGGCCCATATAGTAAGTCGCCGATGTGTGGGGGAGTAATGTAGCTGTGAGCTTGTATCTATCGAGGCGTACATGTAAGTCATGAGCCCCAGAATAATAGGAGTATATCCTGTCCTGAGGGTTGCTGGTGCCTCCAAGCGTCTGTCAGACACCACTGCATTGCCCAACTAGTCAGTGCCTTCATGGCCAGATGTGTGCTGGTGCCTGGGAGAGGCGGAAATGAGCGATCAAGTGAGATGTCAAGCACACTGTTGTAATCGCCCCCTAATAACAATGGGGTATCATGCCATTGTGCCAGGAGATGTGATATCTTATCAACAAATGCAGCCTGCTCTGTGTTTGGGGCATATAGCGATGCAATCACTATATCTCGGCCATCCAGTGTACCCTTAAGTATCACATATCGCCCCTCCGGGTCTATCAGTGACTGCGTAACTTGAAGAGGAACCCCCGATCTCACCCATATTAACGCACCTCGCGCATAAGCTGAATACCCCGTGGCAAATAACTGCCCTCGCCATCGGCGACGCAATTGTTGCGTCTCCGCTGTAGTCATGTGCGTCTCCTGCAATAAAGCTATTTGCACGTGATGTCTGGTAAGGTATGAATAAATCTGATATCTACGTGATGGTGTGTGCATCCCCCTCACATTCCACGTACCTATCTTAACTGTAGACATAACCCCTACGACATGTCCAGCTAGCATGCTTTAGTAGCAGCCCCACCAACTCCGACAGTAAGCACAACAGTATTCGGCGCTCCCCAGCCTGCACACTAAATTTTCTCGCCAGATGGAGACATTGCACAGTTCCACACAGAGCCTTCGAGTTCATATAAAGCTTTATAAGCACCTCATAAACGGATTAATGCAGCTTAATCGAGTCTTGATGATAAAACACATTCAAGCATACATTACAGGAAAATGCATAGAATAAAGTAATATAATATGTTGAGCCTTCAGCTGTGGATGTAGGAAGCTAAGATCAGACAAAGCTGTTGTGCAGATGCATCAACTTACATATTCAGCAAGAATCTGGATATAAGCCTTATAGCCCAAAAAAATTTCAGAATTCGAACCATGTGATATACCCCATACTGAATTTTCTGTTAACTCACTATCATCTGATTCACTCTACTGTAATTAGGTGAGGCATCTCCCTCCAATAGACAGTAACCCAACAGCAAGCCAATTACAGGAATTACTAAAGTAAAAGCCAAAAAAATTAGGACAAATTTGCAGCACTTATCAGACTTCGCAATCTTGCTACAGATCAGGCAGAAGGGTATATCAGTTCTTTGCTTCAGCTTAGTTCTTGTTACCTATCTTTATTCTACCCTACTGTCTCTACCCTATCTCGAAATCTACAGTGGCAGTCAACTATGTCAACTGGATACCGAGGGGCCCTACGGTCCTTTAACCATCAGCCTAAGGTAAATTGTCTCACCTCTTCTTTTTCTTCGGCAGCATTCTACAAAGTCCTCGTGTATTTTGCTTCCTCAAATACTGTAGCAGGGTTCATGCAGGCTCATCAAAATCAGTCTGAAAATCACTTGAGTGAGTGTCACTAGATAAGAAGTAAGTACAGTCGGGACCTGAATACTTTCGGTTCATTTTTCTCAGCCTTCTTGATTTCTTTATTTCAGGTTGATACAAGTCACAATCACTATGTTTGACTTGTTCTTTGTCTCCTTTTCCCTCTAGCTCTCTAATTGTCCTGTGCCTTTTTCACTTAGACAGTATTCTCTTGCTTTCAGTTCTTGGCCATTCATCTTTGTGACACACACTTTCTTTTGTGGTACAGGTCACTTCAGACCCATGAGGCACTGTTTCGCTCTCACATTCAGCACTTTCTCCTACTGCTTCTCCAGCATAACTTTTGACCAGCTATGCACTTGTATCTATCTACTTGATCTGTCTCCATTCTCCAGGACTCGCCAGAATTGTGACAGATGTGGTGACTCATAATCATGATGATTATCAAATCACTTTATTCAGCTTTTGCAAAAAAACATAAAAGTCAAATACACAATACATGTGCAAAAAACTGTGGTTAAAAATCACTACCTGATGACATCAAACGCTATATAGAATATAAAATATAGTGTTATAAAATATGTGCATGATATATGGTTAAAAACGATAAAAAAATAGATACATAAAACTAGGTACAGGATAACAATAGTTCCAGAATCACATCACAACCAGCCCTTATAGACCTCCAACTGTTAGTCACAGCTGGATCTGAGCCTAACAGCGGATTTTAAAAAGCAAAAAATTTGAAAAACAATGTTACCAGATAGCATTTGTAAAAAAACATAAGAGCTGGGGGTACCTGCCTAAACTTCAACTTTTTCAGATTGGGGATGATATAAGTTGTGAGAAGCTGGCCTGGTATTTGCTGTCCACTTATGTAAGTGGGCACCTTGTACCAGCCCAGAAAACCCTTTTGGTGATTTAAGAGGTCCCAGACAACCTTAGAAAGCTCTCCAAGTGGTAGCTGTGGAGAGCGGCTTTCAGGCTTAGTCTTGAAGGAGTGAAAAGCAGCTTGTTTTACCAGAATGCAATCTTATAGTACAGTTTAAATGAAAGAGAACCACACAAGCACAAGATATTTATAAAAATATGTATTTATTATATAATACTCTCTAATATGTTCCAGTATCTCCCACACAGAGATATACAAAAACACACACAATACTATAACAAAGAAATCACAGTAAATGCACTAATTCACAGTGGGCACCAGGGGGTCCAAACCATATACTAAGAAGGTGGTATAAGAACCACGACTCAAGTCAGGACAATGTGAAGAGGACGTAGAATCGCTAGGACCCCAAGGAACCACCCCAGGTGAGAACATAAGGACCCCACGAAGGGCACGTGCAGTGTGGGAACACGACCGGGGGCTCCTTACAACCCTACGTGTAAGTCGCAGTTGGATTTTTAAAGATTAAGGACCCTTCCCAGTGGACCCGGAAGAAATCCTGTGGAAGACAGAAAATTAGAGAGACACCTCACCCATGAATACCATGGTACCCAAGTTACCTATCCCAGGGAAACCAGGTGCATAGGTGTGAAGTGATGTCGGAAACCAACGTCGAACCCAATGGAGGACCTCAGGAAAGTGCCGCTGCTGGAAGAGTAGGAAGTGTCCCAGGGAATCAAAAGTGGATTCTTGATGGAGAGTACCTGATAGCAGAGGGGACATAGTCTGGGTCACTTGAGAGTGACCAGGGGCTTGGTAGACGAATGCCCACTGATGTCGGGTGCTTCAGGATAGATGTAGATGACCTTGACTCTACAGCTGCGGGGACCAGGTGATGCAGAGGATGACCAGGAGCCGGATACGAGCTGTCCCACAAAGGATGTCGAGTGCTGAAGGGTCAGTGTCCGGCAGGAGCACCAACAAGCCTTGGCAATAGCAACCCACACAGGAGGTCAAGAAGTTGCAGGAAGAGGACCAGCAAGGTCCAGGAGACTCACCACAAGCATGGGAGTCATGCCAAGTCCAGTGCAATCAGGGGAGCCCAAAGAAGATGTAGTTGACCCTCCACAGGACCAACAGGTCGAAGACACTGGAGTCGCAGGAGGAACTCGTGCAGCTTTACAAAAGAACAGGCCACGGAGCACAAGGTGTGATGTGCGTGAAGATCTTTGCAGGAGAAGTTGCTAGAGGTTGGGCTACTTGGAGCCTAATGCATTTGCTGCAGAGTTGCCAACAAGCATTTGCACTTGCAAAAGTACACGGTGCACAAGGGTACGGGAATTGCAGCCCCCACTGGGATTCTGGCCTCAAACTGAGTGAGAGGGCAGCTCGGCCTCGAGGGACGTAGAAACCCACCTCCTGTGTTGTTGAACCCTTCAGAGTCCGTAGGAGCTCTGGATCAGCAGACAGGTCAGCAGTGTAGCTGTGCCTGCGAATGCAGGGGAGTGACTCCGTCACTCCAAGGGAGATTATCTTTGGGTGTCTTGGATGCTCCACAGGACCTACAAGGATCCTGTATGGTGCACAGGCACAGACGAGGCAGCAGACTGCGAGGGAGACGAAGTCCAGCGAAGTGCAGAGTGCCCAGATGGTCGAAGTTTAGTGGTTTCAGTTTTGAATCTTGTCCATGACAAATCTAGGGACCTACTCCCAGGTAAGCCCTTAAGTGCCCTAAGGAAAGGGTTGGGAAGATTCAGGGGACCCTCTCAGGGAAGGGTCTGGACAGGGGGAGGTTACTCCCCATGTCCTTTGACCAGTTTCGTGCCAGAGCGGGAGCCAACAGCTCCCAGGACTGGTTTGAACTGGACTATGCACAAGGACACCAAATGTGCCCCTCATGCAGACTGTTGGGCGCTGGCAAGTGCACCCACACAGCCCTAATACACTGAATACTGTCTGGGAGGTGGTCACACCTCCCTGTGACAGGATGTCTATTGTCCTGCCTTCCCCTGCTCGAGCTTGGCTCAGCAGTCAGGAGGGCAGAAATGTGTCTCTAGTTGGCAACAACCATTTTGTGCTGTCCGGGACTAGAAGGCTGGTACTGGGAACACTGAGAGCCTAACCGTGGGCTTTCCCGATGTGTCGCATCATACCTCCCGCCCCGGTTATCAATGTGGGGATATGATTCCAACAAGTCTAACACCAAACCGAATAGGGTTTGTTGCAGCTGTTTTCGAGATGGCCATTGTGTGGTCGCATATTGCCCCTCTATATTAGTATATGGCTGCTTCACTGGCAACCCGGGAGAATGGACTCTGTAAGCTGCAGGGATGTTCTGCTCATGCAGGGGCACCCTCTCACTTAGAACCAAGCACCCTGCCTTCAGGATTGTAAAGGCCTGCCTTAGGGGGGACTTATAGATTTTAAGTGCAGTGACCCTTAGATATAGTAAACCAATATCTTTAGTAAATGGTCAATGTCAGGCCTGTAATTTCATTTTGAATGGACTCTCATGGGTGGCATAATGCATGCTTTAGCCCATGGGAGACCACTGGGGTACCTATGCCCTGGGTACATGTGTACCATATACTATGGACTGATTAGGGTACCCCAGTATCCGATCTGGGACTGTACCCAGGTACTAATACAACAGTTTAGGGAGAAAGCAGATAGGCTGGGGTCCTGATTAGCAGCATCCCAGTTAGACTAGTCAAAAACCAGCATAGTACCAGGCAAAAAAGTGGGGATATCCATGCAGACAGATCCTACCTTCCTACATAAATCTTCCGGGGCAACTCGCAATAGCTACAGAACATTACAAAATTGAGCATGTCCTGTGGAGACTTATTGTCGCAGCCACAGGGCATTAAACTCTGACCCCAGTTACACCCACGCGACTACGCGAGAAGATAAAAGAGATCTAAACGGAACCTAGTAAAAAAAAAAATATCGTAACTACTTAAGATCCCTAAAAGATACGGTTCCATGGCTTGCATAGTTTTCAGAAAAATAAACCTGCAAACGCTAGGCTTCCTTAGCTCCCGATCTTCCCTATCTAGCATCCGCTGTCTAAAGAATGACTCCTTTACCCATCCCAGATCCTTCCTGTTCACCAATACCGGATTAGAAAATAAATCTGCTCTTTCCAGGCTCGAAAGACATTCCTTAATATAAACGAACCAAGGAATATGGTGAGCATGATTAAGGCCACACAGTCCTTCAAGATCAGTTCGTTTAAAGTGGTCCCCTGGCTGAGCCAGATGTTTATCCACAGAAAAAGGGGACGAAAAGCCAGTGAGTCAGAAAGATAAGCCACACCCATCTCATCATGTACTGCTTGCTTTCAATCCTTTATGATCTGTAAAAGAGCAAGTAACCTGTCCCCCGGCTATTGAAACTGGGTCTCTACAATGCAACCAGCAACTTTCCTGTCACCTGGCAAGAGAAGAGGGGCTCATACAGTGCATTATAGTGGGAGGAGCCAGCCCATCATGGCCGCTTGGAGCTGATGCTCCATGTTGAACCTTCCTTTCAGATTCCCGGGCGGCATCCCGCCGCACTGTCTTCACACCCAGAACAACGATTTTGCAAGCCGGAATGCTGGCAGATCACCGGAAGATCTTTATCGCCCTTCTCCGATCTAGCATCGCGGAGATATAAGCCATGATGTCCCCACCTATGAAGAGGCTAAGATGGTGCCTGATGAGCAGTGAGGACTTGCCCCGGGCCGAAGGAACTGCACCTTGAGGCCGCCGACCTCTGTATCATCCAGCAAACAACACCCCTAACCCTTGGCCCACACCTTGAACTGAGGGTCACTCACTGCGGTGACTATCAGCAGGACAGATGGGGCACCGAAAGTGAACGACCACCGGTGAGCAAAAGTGAGAGCTCCGTCGACGCCGGTGAGATGGGGCGCGCTACCACTTCACTCACCATCCCCCATTGGAGAGCAGGGGGGCACTCCCAACTCAGACGTAATTCAGTAGTACTCTTGGTGAGCAGGAGGGACCGACGCCTGACCCCAAAATGGCGCCCGCAGTCAGGCGGACCCGGGCGGCCTAACACTGCACCCGGGGATCCTTCATTCTAAAAACAGCTCTGTTTCTTTACTCCTGGCAAGGACTACTCAGCAGAGGGCATGGTGAGTAGCTGATCACCCTCCTGCAGAGCCTCCGTTATTTTGCCTCATCTTTCAGAGTAAGAGGAAGCCCCGCCACTTCTACCCTACCGTCTCGGCAATCTAAATGACATTCAAGGTGTCCGAGATGTCTGTTGCCCACCACGAATCATGGCTTCATCTTTGTTGAGAGCAATTAGTTTTTATGAGAGAGTGAGAGGGATATAGGAGGCGCCCCACCTGATCCTAAAATGGCGTCCGTTTCTCCCCCTTGTAGCTATAACACGGCAATGCTCTCCTCCTCGGGAGGCGAGCGGACACTGGCTCTGGCCTCTAGCTGCTCCATTACTCAAGAAACACCCCCCTTCGAGCGAAAGATAATAATGGATCGGCTGAATGTAACACCAAGGTCAAAATGTCAGGTTATCATTCTGCGGAATCCAGACGCAGCAATAAGCTCCACCTCCGGACCTTCCCAACACCCTGAAGTATTAGACACAGGGTTTTCGAACGATACGGTGAGGGAAAAAATCCCCAAAAGGGGAAAAAAACCAAAAGGAAGGGAAAGGGAGGGTCAGCAGGGAAAGGAAGCTGGAAAACATAAACACAGGGGTTAACATATGGCATACATGCTACTCTCAGTAAATTCTCACTACAACCAGTAATGATTCACCTGTAAGGTCTCAGCACAATGACTCTATCCCTGGAACGCTTCCGCTATCCCTTCTTCCTATGGACACACAAAAAACCAGATCCATAAACATGGGGACAAAAGACCTGTCATGCTCCTTAGAAAATGTGGCAATAGAATACCTACCCTCATGAGAGGGCTGCTTAACCTCTAAGAAAATCCGCTGTGCTAATTTCTGAGTATGGAGGTTTTCGCTCCTCAAATAATCCCCCAAAAGTAGCTTCACAATAAACAAAAGGAATATCTTGTGGCGGGGTATATTAACAGCATATACCCCGAAGTTTTAACCAAGGCTCTGTTCCCACACTGGTGTCCCTCCAACCACGGTAGGGCGTAGTGATCAACTACCGCCGCCCGCGTTGGCACCTGTAATCCACTTAAGGCTGTCTTCGTGACGGCAATGCAGAGTATGCCTGCCCCTCGCACTCCGCCACTGGTATGAACCCAGGGATACCTTGCACGAAGGCACCGCCTCCAGGCTGCTCCCTGACTCACGTACTGTTGTCCGGGCTCTGGTAGAGTCTCACTGAGTATTGCCAGGGTGTCAGTGTCCTGCCGAGTGCGTCTTCGATAGATCAGCCGTACGCACGCCGGCACTTCAAAAGTCTACGGTCCGTGTCCACCACTACCAACTCTAAAGGGGAAAGCTACCGGACCTTCGGATGGTAGCCGCCGCTCCCTCGGGTTCCACAAAATCACGAACGCCTTTGTTTTCGTTAGCGTCTCCTATATCCGGTCCTACCGCAAAGGCTGATGGGATCGGTAGTTCCACCCCCCGGAACTCTGGGAAATGTAGTTCGTTCGGCAGGCGCGAGGGCTAGACCCTGACAGTACGCCCCCCTCCCCAGCGCCTCCTAGGTCCAGGCTTAGATGGAAACCTCCGATGAAAAGACGCCACGGCTTTTGGGGCATGCACGTTGCTCCAGGGTTCCCAGGAGTCATCCTCCACCGGATACCCCTTCCAGGAGACCAGGTACCACAACACTCCCCTACGCAGTTTCGAATCGCGGATGGACCGCACCTCATATTCAAGCCCGTCATCCCCACACACCGGTGGGGGTGTCCTCCTGTGAGCCGTGAAAGCCTTCTTCAGTAAGTGCACATGGAACACGGGATGTATCCGTAACGAGCACGGCAGTCGCAATTTGTAGGCCACGGGGTTGACTTGTTTCACTATAGGATACGGACCAATGAAGCGTGGGTGGAATATGCTTCGTAGTTTGAAACGGATGTATCTGGTTGACAACCACACCTTGTCCCCCACTTGGAACTGAGGACCCGGGATCCTGTGTTTATCCTCCCAGTGCTTGTATGCAGCCTTCGCCCTCAGCACATGGGTGTGCACCGCCTTGTGCACTTTCCTCAACCTGCGTACGTGTGCCAGTACTGCGGGCTGATTCCGAACGGCCGAAGGGATGTTAATGGGTAACGTGTTCGCGTCGTACCCGAAATTGGCTTTGAACGGTGACATGCCAGTAGAACAATGCCAGGCATTGTTATACGCCAATTCGGCCACCCATAACAAATCTACCCATGATTCATGAGCTTCATCGGAATAACACCGGAGGTATTTCTTTAGTGTCTGATTTAACCGTTCGGTCTGCCCGTCAGTCTGTGGGTGAAAACTTGTTGACAGCGCCGCTTCCACCCCTAGTGCTTGACACCATGTTTTCCAAAAACGGGCAACAAACTGCGGTCCTCTGTCAGACACTATCACCCGGGGCAGGCCGTGCAATCGTATAACCTGAGAAGCTAGTAGCTGAGCAGTCTGACTGGCGGTGGGAAGATTCGAACATGGCACAAAGTGACCCATCTTGGTTAGGTTGTCCACTACCACCAAGATAGCTGAATGCCCTTTATCCCTGGGCAACCCGGTTATAAAATCCAAGCTTATGTTCTGCCATGGGCGAGCTGGCGTGGGCATGGGCATTAGTTGACCTTTCTTGCGGGTGTTCTCCCCCTTGGCTCTGGCGCAAACCGCGCACTCCCTCACCCACCTCTGAGCATCTGTTACCATCGAGCCCCACCAAAAGTGTCTCCGAAGTAAATGCACAGTCTTGGTTACTCCTGGATGACCAGCCATGGGTGTTACGTGGCACCATACGAAGGCCTTTTTCTGCATTTCCCTCGTGGGTACATACAGTCCCTCTCCTTGAAAAGGCAGCCCTTGTTTCACCGCCCTGCCTGGTTTAATCGCAGCCCATCTTTCCCAGGCCCCCAGGGATCTGGACTCCCTGATGGTGTCCAAGAACTTCTCAACCCGGATCACACCAATTACCTTGGTAGCCGGAATGATAGCCTGAGGGGTGGTCTCTGATTGCTCCCCCGGCACCTCCTGGCGAGACAGCGCGTCCGCCTTCCGATTATCACTGCCCGGTCTATATGTGACCACAAAATTGTACCCTGCGAAGAACAACATCCAACGCATTTGAAGCTGCGTTAAATGTCGCGCCGAGGTCATGTATTGAAGGTTTTTATGGTCAGTATAGACGGTTACCGCTTGACTGGCCCCCCACAGATAGTGCCGCCACTCCTGGAAAGCCCTCTTGATAGCCAGAAGCTCTTTTTCTGCTATAGTATAGTTGACTTCAGCAGGGCTCAATTTTATCGACAGGAAGGCTACCGGGTGGAGGAAACCAGTGAGTGCATTACGCTGGGATAAAACCGCTCCGATTGCTTCCTCCGAAGCGTCGGCTTCCACCACAAACGGATGTTCTGGGACGGGATGCGCCAAAACAGGAGCTGTAGTAAACGCTCTTTTTAGGGACTGGAAGGCCTCATCGGCCTCTCGGGACCATGCAAAGGGAACCCCTTTTCTCAACAACCTAGTAATAGGAATAGCCGTGTGAGAAAACTGCCCTATGAACCGGCGGTAGTAGTTGGCGAACCCCAAAAAACTTTGCACCTCACGAACGTTTCTTGGGGTGGGCCAATCCACTACCGCCCTGACCTTTCTATCCGACATCTGTAACCCCTGGGGACTGAGGTTCACCCCCAGGAACTCCACCTCACGTACACCAAACTCGCATTTGCTCAATTTGACGTATAAACTGTTTTCTCTCAATCTTTCCAATACACGACACACATGCTCTGTATGACAAGACTCGTCCGTGGAGTAAATCAGGATGTCGTCTATGTACATGACCACAAAACGGTCCACGTATTCCTTCAGCACATCGTTAATGAAGAATTGGAAAGCCGCCGGGGCATTACACAGCCCAAACGGCATCACTGTGTACTCGTAGAGGCCGTATCGCGTCTTGAACGCCGTCTTCCACTCATCCCCCTCGCGTACTCGAACCAGGTGATAAGCCCCCCGCAAGTCCAAGCGGGTATAGATCTGGGCTTCCCTCACCTGGTCAAGCAACACTGGTATGAGGGGGAGAGGATAACGGTTGCGTACGGTGTTTTTATTCAAGACGCGATAGTCCACACATGCCCTTAGATCCCCATTGGCTTTCGCAATAAAGAAGATGGGAGAGGCTGCCGGAGAGCGTGAAGGCCTGATGAAACCCAACCGAAGATAATGGTCAATATACTCTTTGAGGTGGACGGTCTCGGGAACCGACAAGGCATACACTCTGCAGGTTGGGATGTTCGCCCCCTCCACCAAGTCTATGCGGCAATCGTACTCCCTATGAGGGGGTAACGATTCCGCTCTGACCTCACTGAACACATCACGGTAACTACTGTACTCCACAGGAAGCCGTACATCGGTTTCCACTGCCGTGGCAGCCAAGTACGGGGAAGCTAACACTGCTATATGAGTCGAAGGATAATGTGACATGTGTTCCTGACAGTATTCAGGCAAAAAATGGATCGCCTTAGACCTCCAATCCACCCCAGGGTTGTGTAGGCATAACCAGGGCATACCTAAAATCACCTCGTATTGGGGGGCTGCTATAATATTAAGTGTCATTATCTCCGAGTGTACCACTCCCTGGGCCCTAAAGGTGAGACCCACCTCACTGGTCCTTTCGGTTATCTGACCGGATTTCAACGGCTGTCCGTCTACTGCCAATACTTCCTCAGGATTATCTCGGGGAACCCGGGGCGGGGCTAGACGGGATACCAACCCGTCATCTATGAAATTGCCCGTTGCACCTGAGTCCACCATCACCGAGACTTGATGGGTTTGGAGGTCGCATGCAAGCTCCATGCGAAGAACAAGATGTGATTCAGTTTCACCCACCCCAATGGTGGATAAAGAGGTGAGTTTCCAAGTCTGACCTCCCTCCTCCCTCTGTCTAGGGGCCTCAACCGGTACCTCCTCTGACACTACGGAAGAGACCGCTATTCGCTTGAATCGATTGCCCCCAGAGGCTTTGGGTTTGAAGGGGCATTCTCTAACGTAATGCCCCGTCTTACCGCAGTACATGCAGAGACCCTGCGTCCTCCGGGCTTCCTTTTCTTCCTTGGACAACTGAGCTCGAAGAGCCCCAATTTCCATCGGTTCGGCACTCTCTTCAGATCCTCCCCCTGACTTCCGACCTGACCGCTCCGAAGGACCAGACCCTCTGTCCCATCGTCTCCTGCTACCCCCTCTCTCTGCCATACGACTATCTAGTCGTAGAACCAAATTAATCATATCCACACACGTGGTTGGCTGAGGGTCCACTTGGGCCACTACATCCTTCAACTCCTCCTTCAACCCTTGGTAAAAAAGGGACATCCTCTTTTCCTCAGGCCAGTCTGCCTCAGCCACCAACCGATTGAAAGTAGTTAAATACGTAATCAATTCATTTTTTCCCTGTCGTAACTCCAGGAGTTCTTTGTCAGCACTGAAAGTGGTGGCCCTTCTATCAAACATCTTTTCAAATTCATCCTTAAAGGCTGACCAATCTGATAAAATAGGATCGTTCCGTCTTACCAAAGGTACAGCCCAATTGGCGGCGTCCCCCGCCAAATAGGATATGGCGAAGGCCACGCGTGAATGATTGCTAGGGAAAGAGGCTGGCTTACAAGAGAAGTGCAGTAGCACCTGAGTCAAAAACACTTGCGTCTTACGAGGATCGCCAGAAAACCTCTCGGGGGTAGCCAACGGAATGGGAGGGGGCACCGTGACTTGAATGGAAGATGCCGAAGAGGAGGCACTAAAAGGGTTCCTAGATAATTGTTCCACCTTATCCCTTAACGCCGTAGTTTCGGCTCTAGATGCTGCCAACTCCTGTTGCACCAATACTAATGCATGTAACACCTCCTCCATGGACGCCATTATTGCTGCGACTGAATCGGGCAGAACGCAATTCGTGGGTTCGTGATTCTGTCAGGTTATCATTCTGCGGAATCCAGACGCAGCAATAAGCTCCACCTCCGGACCTTCCCAACACCCTGAAGTATTAGACACAGGGTGTTCGAACGATACGGTGAGGGAAAAAATCCCCAAAAGGGGAAAAAACCCAAAAGGAAGGGAAAGGGAGGGTCAGCAGGGAAAGGAAGCTGGAAAACATAAACACAGGGGTTAACATATGGCATACATGCTACTCTCAGTAAATTCTCACTACAACCAGTAATGATTCACCTGTAAGGTCTCAGCACAATGACTCTATCCCTGGAACGCTTCCGCTATCCCTTCTTCCTATGGACACACAAAAAACCAGATCCATAAACATGGGGACAAAAGACCTGTCATGCTCCTTAGAAAATGTGGCAATAGAATACCTACCCTCATGAGAGGGCTGCTTAACCTCTAAGAAAATCCGCTGTGCTAATTTCTGAGTATGGAGGTTTTCGCTCCTCAAATAATCCCCCAAAAGTAGCTTCACAATAAACAAAAGGAATATCTTGTGGCGGGGTATATTAACAGCATATACCCCGAAGTTTTAACCAAGGCTCTGTTCCCACACTGGGGTCCCTCCAACCACGGTAGGGCGTAGTGATCAACTACCGCCGCCCGCGTTGGCACCTGTAATCCACATAAGGCTGTCTTCGTGACGGCAATGCAGAGTATGCCTGCCCCTCGCACTCCGCCACTGGTATGAACCCAGGGATACCTTGCACGAAGGCACCGCCTCCAGGCTGCTCCCTGACTCACCGTATAGTTGTCCGGGCTCTGGTAGAGTCTCACTGAGTATTGCCAGGGTGTCAGTGTCCTGCCGAGTGCGTCTTCGATAGATCAGCCGTACGCACGCCGGCACTTCAAAAGTCTACGGTCCGTGTCCACCACTACCAACTCTAAAGGGGAAAGCTACCGGACCTTCGGATGGTAGCCGCCGCTCCCTCGGGTTCCACAAAATCACGAACGCCTTCGTTTTCGTTAGCGTCTCCTATATCCGGTCCTACCGCAAAGGCTGATGGGATCGGTAGTTCCACCCCCCGGAACTCTGGGAAATGTAGTTCGTTCGGCAGGCGCGAGGGCTAGACCCTGACACAAAATTCCCTTGCCTGACCCCAAGATGGCTGCCACAGTGGTCCCTACCACGTCGTGCTACTACTCTGGGACAAAAACTGGACTTCCACCCAACCTTGAACCTATCCCCCATCCTGCTTACCCATCAGGACTTAGAACATGTTGAACTTACCTCTGACAGTGGAGACCTAGCTTTTTTGGCTGATGACCGGTGGAACTACCTAATAGCTAAAGAGGAGATGGGTTGTGGACTTCCTCCTCATCTGTCACCTACCCAGCCGGACTTTGGGAAAACTTTCCTACATCTCTCTGTTGTATCTCCCTCCTACCCCTTCACCCTACCCCCTTACCCTTCTACGCCCCATTCATTTCGTTTCCTATGCTCTTTAAATGTTTTTCCGTTAGACCTAGCAATTTGGCAAATGCCCGGTGGAGCTACCTGATAGCTATAGAGGAGATGGGCTGTGGACTTCCCCCTCGGCCCTCACCTACCCAGCCAGGCCTTGGGCAGACTTTCCCTTCGTCTCTCTGTCGTATCTCCCTACTATCCCTTTACCCTACCCCCTTACCCTTCTTCGCTACTTTGACCTCGCCTTAAATGATCTTTAAAAGTATTTCTTGCAACTGATGTAACCTGTAACTGATGTAATTTTGTAACATTGTGGAACCTCATGTAAAGCGCTCTGATACCTTTGGGTCTAGCCAGCGCTATATAAAACTCATCAAATAAATAAATAAAAATAAATAAATAAAATAATTCAATACTGCTTAGGTTGAAGTACCCTGGGGTACACTTAAAAGCCGTCTCAAAAAGCTATTTTCAACTACTTGTAATTCCTCAAGAGCTATGTATCCCTGGATTTCAGTGCCATAGGACACCTTAGTGATACACTTGGCCCGGTATATCTCCAATCGGTCTCTTTGCCAATCTCGAGGCAAAGTTACAAATGGCGGCATTGGCCCCGGATAGTTCACCTTTATTTCTGCTTTTTAAGGGCCCCCAATTCATATTATCATCCAACAGAATCCCCAGGTAGGAAAACACATCTGTCTGAGGGACTGGAACAGATCCAACCTGGAAAGGATAACAGTTCTTCTGGTGACTCAATCTTGAGTCTAAAGTCTCATTTTGTGCCATGAACACCGTGGTTTCGATTAAATTCTGTCCTGGGTGTGGTTCAGATCAGTGATGCTTCAAACCGTCAGGTCAGGCCTCGACTTCTTCATCTTCTGATGCTTTGGAAACTTCGCGTTGAGCAGGACCTGGAGAATTAGAGGATGCTGACCCACCTCTTCCTCTGCTCATCTCACTCTTTTTGTATGTTAAGCATGCATTCAGTTTGGTAAGCCTGCACATTTAACAGTGCTGTTGGTAATGAGAATGGCCTGCTAAGGGCCTTTCCGACGCACTTACAACCACAACTTATGAACAGACTTTTACGTGTGAAGCCAGTCTCCAGAGCTCTAATCATGGCATGGATCAGATCTCACAGATGGTGTTGCCAAGCTGACCTGGTGAGAGATAGAATGCACCACATCAGCAAGTCCCTTGTGATATTCAAGAACTATGTCATTGTTAATATTTACAAGTGCAGCTGCAGGAACAGAAGAAATTCACATGTCTCTTCCCATCAGTGTCTCGTGGGGTGAGAGTCCTGTCATCCTGAATGGAGTGCTCTGAATGCTCATGAGTACCAGTAGGAGTGTGTTTGGCCATTTGAGAGACATGGAGACACATACTTTTTCTAACTTAGCTTTGACCATCCCATTTACCTCTCTATCACTCCTGATGCTTCTGGTCTGTAATTGTGGTGGAATCTCTGGTTAATGCTCAGTAGCAGCACCACTTTGTTCTTAAAGTGAACTCCTTGATCTGAATTGAGATAAATCAGAAATCAGAACCTCACCATTAACCCCTGCAAAAGGAGATTGGCCACAGTTAAGCTGTCACATCTCCTAGTGGAATATGCCTCAACCCATCTGGAAACTAAACATGCAATGACTAATATTTACTTCAGCTTGTAATAACCAGGCATCTTCAGGAAATCGATCTGGAATCTACTGCGAAGGCTGTCTGACTTTGCAATGTTCCTGCATTCATTTTTTGGAACATGATACACCTCTTGCACAAACTTACAGCCATAATACGGAAATGAGAGTTGTGCCAATAATGTTTGAAGGTCTGCACCAACCCATCTCGACTAACATCGATCGAGCCATGCATATATGAGACTATAGCAGGCAACATGGAATCAAGCAGAATGAGGTTTCCCTAGTTTGAAACCCAAATGTCACTGGAATCCTTTCCACATCCTGTTTTCACTTTTTCACTTTCTGGAGCCTCATGCTCTAATTCTCTTCACTCATTAAAGGTCTGTAAATTGTTCAACAACATTTACCTCACTCCATGATTCATCTGAGTGAAATGTGCTGGACCCAACAGCGCATTATCTGGCGATCTCGTCTGCCTATCTGTTGCATGCAGTAGCAAAATCATCAACACTCCTGTGGACAGTACCCTTCTTGACTGGTATTTACTTTGAAAACTGGAGTCAATTCAACAAATTCATAATGTATAGGTTGTTGCGAATGAGGAAGCAGAGGAAGTCAGAAACACTTTCTGTGACCACAACTGTTCGAAGTCATGGACAACACTAAATCCATATTGGTAAATAGTAGCTCTCAGCCCGTCAGATGCACAGCTTTCCCTTGTCAGAGGTATCAGTACGACAACATGTGTGGAGGTTACATGGCACAAGTAGGATGCTTTCACAAAACCATGTGTAGTACAGAGAGCGTACATAGCTCCTAAAACACTGTGTCTGTCTCTCAAGAACCATCAACAAATAATTTGTGATCAGATTCTAAAAGGAGTACATCAAGAATGCCTGGTCTCGCTTTCATAGTGGGGGACCACTACATTGAGCAGGTGGACCATAACAACACCCTCACTCTGCTGTATGCTTTAACTGACTGATGCAATTGCTTTGAGACAACCATAAAGTGAAGGATCAAGTGTGGCTGGGAAATAGACCGCCAGTTGCTTCGCCTCACCATGTGTCTGCATCAAAATAGACAGCAAATACCCATCATGTTCAAGGCAAAATACCACAAACTGCTTGCTGTAGTCTGGCATTCCAAGAGTGGGTGCGCTGCAGAGGAAATGTATGAGCCTATTAAACATTACCATGCTTTCTTCATCCATTGATACCAGGTCAATGACAAAATTGTGAGTGAACCTCTTTTGGGGTTTCTCGACAATGGAAAAAATGGAACTCCACTGACAACAGTAGCCCACTGTTCCCAGGAATGCTCTTGCTTCTTTCTGTTTGGGGGTATATTTAATCTTCAGAACTGTTGAAATGCGCTCATCTAAGACTCTCCTTGCTCTTTCAATCTGATATCCCAGATACCTGACTTCATTCTGGTAACAGTGCAATTTGTCAGGGGGTTGAGCAGGGCATCTTTTATTGCTGATGCCAAAAGCAGATCATCAATGTACTTTACCAATGTCGAACTGCAGGGCAACTGTAGGGTCTCTAAATGTTTCTTCCGTATATGATTAAAGTATGACGGACTTCCTGTTATACCCTTGAGGAGCTCAACACCACAGAAGAGTCTCATATTGAAATCTGAATGCAAAGAGATACTGGCTTTCTACATGGAGGTGAATGGTGAAGTATGGCAGACACAAGTAAATGACCGATAACCATTCAGCTTCTGGGATAATTTGGTAAAGGAGTACAGCAGGAATTGGTGTTACTGGAGAACATGGCACAACTATTTTGTTAATTTTACTAAGGTACTGCACTGTTCGCCACTTCTTATTATTAGATTTCTGCATAGTCAAAATCAGAGGGTTGCATGGACTCCCAATGACTTCCTTCAGAGTGTCCTATCATGCTTTCAGTGAATGGGGTTATATCAGCTATTGTTTCTGGTGAGAGCTTGCATGAGGGTGTCCAGGAGAAGACTGCATCTGTTCTTAAGGTAATCTTGAGAGGTGTGCCATCTTTGATCAGGCCAAATTCTTTCCCACTAAAATCCCACACTTCCTCTTTCACTGGTTGCTTTAAATCAGGGGTAGATCTTCATAGGTGAGTACAGGGTTCAGCCTAAGTGCATGTTCTTAGGATTTTAATTTGAATTCTGAGTTTGCAAAGCAGGTCCCTTCCCAGTAGGTTCACAGGACTGGAATCACAAATTACAAACTGGGGATTATCTCAGTTTAAACCTATTTTCTTTGGAACTGGGACTGAAACTTTATTTGCACACTCCTGATTTGTGATGCCTACAACCTGGATTTCTCTTCGTGAGTGGGATAGGTTCATGACCTTGACTATCCTGACAGTCGAACAGGTGGCTCTGTTATCGATAAAAAATAATACTGGTGTTCATTCACTTCACCTTCCAGATATGTTCCGCTCTAATCCACGCATGCAAACCTCTTCCGCCCTCTAGCACCATCATCAGGACTGATCAAGTACGACAGGACTCTCGAACATCATGGGGATCTGGAACATGTGATCCGTAAATGGGTTCTGAGGGACTGGTAGTTAGAACCTCTACTCGACATTACTGCCTGTATCATGGGAACCTGAGGCATACTTGGCCTGTTTTTCTGATTGATCGTAGGAGGTTTAGGCATCAGCAATACTCCCTCCTGTGACATGGCATTCTGTGCACCCTATAAGGATTGCAGCTACATTCCCTTTTCCAGTGTTTGACCTCGACACAGATGTGGCAAGGGGTAACTTTCTTCAAAGCACCAATATTTGTATCATCAATATTCTCTTACCACTCCCTTGCAGGACTACTTTCCCTCCTTGAACATACACTATAACAAATCCCTGCATGCTTGCACATGTACTGCCTGCATTATCCAAAGCTGAATCTTTTATTACTGAACCTCTTGCACTACCTTTCTGTGCCAACTCGGTCTGTTTAATCATGAATCTCTCTTTCAATCTCCTCTTTTTCGCCTCTAAAGGGTCACTACAATAGTTTGCATATTGTAAAAGTTCATTAAGAGGCTTTGACTGACAACACATCACATTCTGCTGTATCTAAGAGCTAATCCAGATGCAAACCAAAGACAAAAGATTAAGTGAACTGTCCCATATTCTCATCAAGCGGGTCATCCATTCCAGTATTCCCGATACAATTGCATCAATTGCTCAAAGAAAGCATGCACTGATTCCTTCAGCCCTTGTGTTGTCCTGAAAATTTTGGGCCAATTCCCCTCTTTCTGAGGGACCTTTGTTTTTAAATGTGCAATGACTGCATTATACGTGCCCTTTACTACAGGAGAGGTGACATTATGTTTGGTACCCTCAGAAGCTTCTGTGTCAGCCAGTCCGTAACTCACTTACACTCAGTGCACAGATCTTTCGGGACCACTACTTTAACTAACATGTCCAGATCTTTCTATAAAACCTTTCGAATTTTCAAAATTTGCTCTTCTTGGGTGTATCATTTATCTGTGATCTCTCTCAGCTTTGGGAGACTGTTTATGAAATGGAAAATGTCCGTGGGAGTCCATGAGATATGCATATATGCTCCGCCCTGCACATCTTTAAAGAGATAATGTCTTGTTGCTACCTCAGTGGTTTCACCCTTCTGGCCCTCTGTCTCCTTTTTTCATTTCACCTTCAACTTCTGTTTCTTGGACCAATACTCTCTGAACTTTTCTAAATCACTCCATTCTCTGATACACTCTACTGATTCCTTAACATAGGTTTTCTGTCATCACAGCTTCATTGTCTTTCAAATCCTTGTCTTTTATGGTCATTTTGAAATTCTTTCAGAACTTCTTTCTTTGGGACAAATCAAATGTGCATTCATCTGCCGACATTCCATCTTAGCATACACCTCACGCGCTACTTTCACAGCCTCCATGCTCATATACAGCAATTACTCCTAACCATAGTGTCTCAGAAATTCTAGATCCATGATTCCCTTCACGATCTCCTCAAATTCTGTTTTCAACTAAATGACATTTAAACTCTGTGGGACATTTTCGCCAGGTGGGAGTAAAGGTTCAAGACTTACAGCTGCTGCAGCCCCTTCAATGGTATCAGTGGGTCCTGCTTCAAGAATCCCATGTGGTAAGGGAACGCTTCAGCCAACTGGAGTCTGCGGAATACTTGACGTTGCCTGAACTTGTCAGATGCAAATAACCATGGACGTCAGGGGAAGACTTCTGCTGGTCAACGACTGAGTTGTGCCATGGCAATTGGGGTATGGGGGAAACTTTGGACCAATGAGGTCTGGGACACACTGGTGTCTTTATAGCTTGGGGGTGCACTCGCCTCTGAAAAGGAGTGTACCATTGTTACTCCTTCTGGGAATTTTGGGGGGGGTTTGCCCTGTGGGTGGGACTAAGTTGTACGACGATGGTCTTGATCATAACTGGTCATCTAGTAAATCATCTTTATCGCTCGCAGTTCCTGCGTCATTCTCCTCTTTCCTTTAGGTGGGGAATTTCTATTTTTCTGGGGCCTCACTGGCTATTGTAGGGCAAGTACCCACTGCCGCAAATAAGCTGTTGTGTCAGGTCTTTTGCCTCTCATCATCCTGAATATCCACCCATGTATAGAGTTGATTTCTGGTTTGAATCTTATACCTTTCACGCCTCTTGTAATTCTCTACCTGTTCCAAGAGGTTCAATGCCTCACACTGTGTGGGTCCGGGCTGTGGTTAATGTCATACATCCTCTTTCTCAGATTTTCAAGTTTCACAATATAGAAAGTACTCCATAATAGAGGTTGCAAAACCTATACCTTCTGGGCATACTGATGCCATCATTTGAGCCATACACTCGTGTATAATGCTTTCCTTGCTGCCATCTCCCTAGCAAGTGCTCCCTCTGTGGTAATCTCTCCTCCTTGGTCAAAGACTTGACATTTTCAAACAGAGATTCCACATATTGACTCAATCAACAACAAACACTTGAGTCGCTCCAATCCTCACGCAAGCCTCTCTCGCATTCGATCCAATCACAAAGAGGCTAATACTACCGGTCTTTGAATTCCAGGGCAAGCAGGGCAAATGTCAACCTATCACAGCGCAGCTCTCAACACCAACCGACCTCTTCCAACACTGCACCTTGTGATGCAATCAGCACAGCTAAATTTCAATGAACAAAGCTCAATAAACTTTTCTAAACTACTATTGTCTGCTTCTCCTAAATTGAAAAGAAAATTTCCGTTAGAAGATACAGATAGTGCTTTCACAGCACTTGCAATCACTCAGCAGCAGACTCTCTACCTGGGGGTGCCCACCTTTAACCGATATGTTCACTCCCGTGCACCTAGGAATAAACAAACATCGATCCAGTTTAATACATTTGCACACAGTGATAGTAAATCCCTATTTTGATGCGACTAATAGCTCTTCTTCCCAGCACACACCTCAATCCTAGCAGACAACCCTAAAAACACAACTAGATTTCGAGATCACAGATTTAAATGGGCCCTACCAACTTTAACCACAACTTTGTATTGTGAATACATTAAGTGCCCGGACAGATGCGAAATCACACAATGCATGCCCTCAAAACTTGAACAAAAACATCAACAAGACAAATATTGCAGTCCCTACAAGTCCACAAATTAAAGCCACATAATACATGAACTCAGATTCCAAACACTGCATGACACCACACTACAAATCCCAACATGCACAACTTTGGTTTGCGCTAATCCACACTTTTACGCCTGCACAATGCTTTTCCATTTTGATACTCATAAAGCCGTTTTGGGAACCTCAGGACATCTGCCACATCTCCCCAAGGTCGTGGGGATTAGGGATGCTAAATGGGTCAAAGTCAATTTGAATCTCAGATCAATTTATGGACTGGTTCAAGAATTACCAGATGGTCCAGTCGGAATCATCAACTCTGCTACCATATTTGACAAACCCCACTTTATGTTGCCCGAAAGCTCATCTTGATGGATCGGGAGCAGTATAATTCCTAAATGGACTTTGGTCCACCCCACTGGATCCATCTCAATTTAAGTAGTCAATGGTGCCAATTTCAAGTGGCAGAAATGTAGAACATGTGATCCTACAAGAAATGACAGCTAATGAAGTCTCAATCTTAAAGGGTTTAATTTAAGAATTTTGTCAAACAGCACTTAACTCAATGTAGTCACAATACATTACTCAATACATCAGAGTGCAAAGCTCAGCTAAAGTACATAATTAATCAAGAACTCTGTAAGTTTAGATCATAAAAATACAGAGTACAAAATAGGAAAGAATTTCAGCATAGATTCACTCAGGTAAAGTGCCATGGAAACTAATTGGATAGAGGATTTGTATTATCTTAAAATTAAGAGCTCAGCCATTCCTCTCCTTGTTTCAGAAGAGAGCCTGGACGTGTTCCCATACCTATATAATATTCCAGACAAGTGCTTGCGGATTGATATCTTGCGCTTGAGGGTGGGAATTGACCGTGGGTTGCGCATTAAGGGATTAAAAACAGAGGCTGTTAAGAACAGTAGTCAGTGCTCCTGTAGGAGAGGGAGGAAATATTCAGTGGGTCATTTATTGTTGGATTGCATATTCTTCATTGAGGCAAGGAAAAAGATCCTTCAGTCTGTGTTTAAAAAATACTGGATTCACTAGGGATGCAGGGTTAGAGCTGAATTACAGTCTTAGATTCCAAGATGTAGCTGCCGCTGTTGGTCAATATTTGTGTAAAATCATAAAGTCTCAACTGGCATTACCTTCCCCATAGGGTTTAAGATCTACTTCTGTACGGATGTACACTCAGCAAGGTGAAGTTAATTAAATTAGTGGATCCCTAAATAGGAAATTGTGAAAAGCTGCTATGAATATTGCACTTCAGAATCCTGATTGGGGTAAACGTACGGCTTGATATTGTTTAAATGCACATTGCACTTTAAAATGCATTTGGGGCAGAATTAATAGTTCTTATATTGGTTATTTTTATATTATTGTTAGTGAAAGGTTTTAAAGGTACGTGAGACTTGGACCGTAGATTGTATTGGGTCAGGGTAGGGAAATGTTTATGTTTATATACTTGAAATGGTATAATCTACAAGTAGTCTCGAGCTTACCTAACTCCACATAAGCTAGATAGAATGTTCCCTCAGACGCAACACTGCTGCCCGAGATGTCTATTAGAAGGGGCAGACCTAATTCACATGTTGTGGACTTGTCCGAAAGTGCAAGGGTATTGGGACACAGTTAGGGACATAACAGGGGCAGCCGCACACCTGGAAATACTGAATACTGCAGAGGAATGTGTTCTGGGCCTGCACAAACAAGTGGCTAAACATAAGGTACAATATTGCTTTATAGACCTGGTGCTTATCTTAGCTGTTCGGGCCCTCACTAAGCGATGGAAATCACGAATGCCCCCGACTATATTGACTTGGCATGCGGAGCTGTCGCATTGGGGCAATGCTGAAAGTGCTGCACTGCGCAGAGAGGAACTTAGGGGCTTGCGCAAGACACCAATAGCACTGGAATGGGATGTGATGCTTGAGGCCTTGAAGTCAACTGAAATTGCCCAGGAACACAGTTGAGTCAGGTATCGGAATGAAAGTTAAGAAACCCCCACTTGGCATATGGAACAGGGAAAGGGTGGTATCACAATGTAATATGTCATCTTGTATGGGCCTGAAATGGTTAGAAAAACACTGTTAATTATGCTTACGGTGCATATGAGACCGGGGAGTTGTGGGAGGGGGGAGTTGAAGTTGGGTGTATAGAATTCATAATAACAAGTATAGTCAGGAAATGCGACAGCTACAAGACCTCGGAAGACTCAAAGACATTTGAAGTGACACGAGAATCCTTGACACTGTAATTGACAGGGATATACCGAGGTGATAAATGTATATGCCTGTGGCAAATGTAAGGACTAGATATGATTTGTGAAATGTAGTTGTAATATATGTGAAACAAGAGAAGAAAACAATAAAAAAAGTTTCCAAAAAAAGTATATTCTACAAGTAGTCGTGTAGAAGGATACAGTCATGCACTGTTGTTTAGTTTACGAAAACTGTGTTCTTTTTTACGCTTGTTTCTTTTATGAATCAGAAATGTGTGTAATATTTCTATAAAAATATATTTCTTAAAAATAAATTACTTTTGACAATAGGGATTCACCTTTCAAATTAGGTGGACAGAGTCTCTCTCTACTTCAAGGAGTCACACTCATATATAGGGTTCTAAACAAAAGATGAAATGCATTCAATACATAAGTAATTGGTTCACAGGCTCTAAACCAAAGAGAAACATTTACAACTAAATACATTCAACAGGGTTTTCATTATTCTGCTACATAGCGCTTCTCATGAGCAACATCTGCACATGGAACAGTGAAGTTACATTGTATGTGATTCTGCCTGGGACAGCTTGGTTAAGCCTTGAAAGTGTATACTTTATTCCGGACAGTCTATGAAAGTCTTCGTTCTTCTCCGCAGGATACATTAAATGTTTATTTTAATGAGACATGAAAATACAATTCTATTCCTGTGGGACAATGAAACACCACAGTAAATATGCAGTCTGATGCCTTGTTTGCCTTAAGTTAACTAGAGTAAGGATCTTCATTACTGCAAATCATTACATTCAGCAAAACAGCTGTATCATGGGGGATGTGGTAAGTCCATGTCACAGCTGAGAAAGAGGCCTGTCTTCTATAACTTACAACACTAACCAGTCCTGGCTTTGTAGTCAAGACCACTTTACGTTCAAGAAAGTAGATTAATGACCTTGAAAAATGTTAACACTATTTCTAAGTCACTCCATAGCAAACAAGTATCAGCAAAGCCTATAGGTCTCATTTGAGGGAGAGATATTGATTTTGGCAATTGAGTAAGGGTGGTGAACTGGAGGGAGCATAGGGGTGAGAGCAGGACAGTTATAAAAAAGGGCTATGAAGCAGTTTGCGCTGGGTGTGACATAGCACCTTTTTTCCCTTTTGTCTGTTGGAAGGATGGGAGAAGAAACAAGGATCAGGCAGGTGGGGGTATAAGAAACAGTGATGGAGGTGGGTGGGGGAGAAGAAACAGGGACATTAGATGAACAAGGGACAGGGTGGATGAGGGGGGAAAGAAGCAACATGGACGGGGAAGGGAAAAGAAGCAACATGGGCGGGGGAAGAAGCAAAATGGACGAGGCGGGGGAGGGAATAGAAGCAACATGAATGGGGAGAGGAAAAAGCAACATGGATGGGGCAGAGGAGGGAAAAGGAGGAACAGTAGTGTATTTCTTACAACTAAAAGCGCAAAAGTGTGTTAAGGAGACAGTCAAAACTCCATAATCCGTAAAAGCATATGAGACTGGATCAGGCAGGAAGGAAACGTGGGAGGAAGAACATAAAGAAATGTGTTTAAAAAGGTAACGACAAATCAGGTACATAAATGTATGTTTAACCATTAGCGAAAACAACAACAGTAATGTAAAAACTAAATTAAGACAAATGAAAGTGTAAAGTAAATAGTCAATTACAAAAAAAAGATAAAACTCAGTATGCGGGTGTGTTGTGCACTCTCAAGGACAATTTTAAGATAAAGAAAAAAGAAGCTACCACAAAAGAAGCAGTGAAAGGACACAAATAATTGGCCACACTCCATGGTATGATTGAGCGACCAAAAAAAAAGTGATACCGGCAAGCGATCACCATATATGTAGGAAAGTAGGATCTGCTTTGATGGTTACCCCCACTTTTTTCTTGATATAATGCTGTCTCTGACTAGTTTGACTGGGATCCTTCTAATCAAGACCCCAGTCTCTGTGCTTTCTCCGTTAAATTGGTTTGGTAAGTACCTAGGTACATCCCACATTGGACACTGGTGTACACTTACCAGTCTCTAGTATATGGTACTAAGGTACCCAGGGCACAGGTACACCAGGGGTCCCCCATAGGCTGAAGCATGCATTATGCCACCCATGGGAGACCACTTAATTTGCAACTACAGGCCTGCCATTGCAGCCTGTGTAAGCTGATGCTAGCACCACCTACGAAGGCTATAGGGTTTCCCTATATCGAGGGTCACTACACTTAAAACCTATAAGGCAGGCCTTACAATCCTGAAGGCAGGGTGCTTGGTTCTAAGTGGGAGGGTGCCTCTGCATGAGCAGGACACCCCTGCTGCCCATGGAGTCCATTCTCCTGGGTTTTAAGTGAGACAGCCATATGACATATAGAGGGGCACCGCGTCATTATGTGATGACCATCTCAAAACTGGCTGTAACGAATCTGATCATGTTTGGTATCAATCATGTTAGAATCATACCTCCACACAGTAAACAGTGTGGGGGGTATGATTCCAAGCACTGTAAAGCTCCTCTGGGAGGCTCTCAGTGCGCCTGGTACCAGTCTTTAAGACCCGGACAGCAAGCTAGGGCTGCTGCCAGCCAGAGACAAGTTTCTGCCCTCCTGCTGCTGAGCGAAACTCAGGCAGGGGAAGGCAGAACAATAGGTATCCTGTCACAGGGAGGTGTGACCACCTCCCAGACAGGGTTTAGTGTATTAAGACAGAGTGGGGGTGCCTGCCAGTGCCACATAGTATGCGTTCAGGGCTCACCTGGTGCCCTCCATGCATAGTCCAGTTAAGGGGGCGGTGGGCTCCCACTCTGTTGCAAACCTGTACAAAGGACAGGGGAGTATCCTTCCCCTTGTCCAGCCCCTCCTTAGATAGGGACCCCTGTATCGTCCCAACCCTTTCCTTAGGGTATTTAAGGGCTTACCTGAGGGTGGGTCCCTAGATTCGTCGTGGGACAAGAAACATTTCTGACACCACTTCTTCTTCAACCATCTGGGAACTCTGCATTTCGCTGGACTTCGCTCTGGATAACAAGGCTGCAACCAGGAAGACTCCTGCTGCTGCTGATTTAGTCGTTCTGCTCACCTGCTGCAATGTCCGTGCCTGTGCACCATACAGGAACGTTCCAAGGCCTGTGGGTATCCAAGACACCTGAAGGAATCTCCCTTGAAGTGAAGGAGTCACTTCCCTGCATCTGCAGGCACCGCAACTAAGCTGACAGGTCTGCTGATCCTGGGCTCCCAAGGACTACGAAAGGCTCAGCAACACAGGCGGTGGTTCTTCTCGTCCCTTGAGGCCTGCCCTGTGCTCTCACCAAGTTTGAGGCCAGTATCTCTTGCCGGAGCCTCAGAAACCGAACCCTGTGCTCTGTGTCGACTTGCAGCTACAAAGGCTTGTTTGCTTCCTTCCACCAAGATCTTCGGTCTCCTAGTAGCCCCAACCTCAAGCATCTCCAGTGACCAAGATCTTCATCCTCACCGCATCACTTGCATCATGGGCTTGCATCTTAGGTGAGCTGCTGGAGGTCCTCTCGCGGCTTCAGTGCCTTCGGCCTGTGAGTCCTCTTGAGGGTCATCTTTTAATTCTTAGTGCTCCCCTGATTGCTCAGGGCTTGCCCTGACTCCGCTGCTTGTGGTGAGTCTCCCAGACCGTGCTGGTCCCGACATTGCACCTTCTTCAACTTCCACGTTGGTTGCAGTTGCCAAGGCTTGTTGGTGCTCCCGCCAGACACCGACCCCTCAACTATCAACAGCCGATGTGGGACAGCTCTTATCCAGCTTCTGGTCATCCTCAGTGTCCCCTGGTCCGCACAGCTCCAGTTTCAAGGTCACTGTCAGCTTCCCGACAACACTCGACATTGGTGGGCCTTCATCTTCCGTGCCTCTTGGTCACTCCTGAGTGGCATTGACTCTGTCCCCTCTGCTTGCAGGTTCTTCACATCTTGAATCCACCTTTACGTTCTACTGGACACTTTCACCTTCTCCAGCAGTGGCATCTTCCTGAAGTCCTCCATTGGGTTCAACAGCGGTTTCCGACGCCACTTCACACATATGCACCCGGCTTCCCTGGTGTAGGTATCCTGGTTCCTAGAGTATCCACATGTGGGGTGGCTCTCCAACCTTCTGTCTTCCAGAGGGTTTCTTCAGGGTCCACTGGGAAGGGTCCTTCTTCTTTAAAATTGTAACCGTGACTTAGCCATTGACTTGCATTGATCCTGCGGTCATGTTCCCACTCTGCACACAGCTCTGTGGGGCTCCTGGTTACTTACCTTGGGTCCCAAGCACTTCTACGTTTTCAGGGTATAGTCTTGACTCGAGTAGTGGTTCGCATAACACTATTTTAGTATATGGTTTGGTCTCCCCCTGGTGACCACTGTGTATCACGTGCTACTTACCTGTTTCTATTAAAAACGATTGTGTGCTTTGTGTATATCTCCAGCTAGGTGTTAGTAAGTGTCTTATAATAAATACCTATTTTTATAAATACATTGTGTGGTTCTTTTTCACTTAATCTATACCTATACGATTATGGTCTGGTAAAACAAGCTGCTTTACAGTCCTTCTGGACTAAGCCTGAAGGCTGCTCTCCACAGTAACCACTTATAGAGCTTTCTAATGTTGTCTAAGACCATTAATATCATCATAAGAGTTGTCTGGATTGGAGCAAGGTGTCCGCTTACATAAGAGTACACCATATACCAAGCCAGCTTCTCACAATATAGAAACAGACAAATGAGAGTGGCAAATAAGCCAACCAATGGTAAGCAATGGGTGGACTGTATGCAAAAGGTCTCACAGAAAAAGTGCATGCGCTCTCTAGGTGAGACCTAAAACGAAGTAATTTCTGAAGCCCCTCCTCTTTTCTGCTAGTGATAAAGTATGCTTTTTAAAGTGTCACGCATAAAGATTGAAATGTCACAGATAGGTACACTAAAAATCTGGAAATGTTAGATAGAGAAGTAAATGAAAACTTGCCAGCTATGTATGGAGAAATCCTGTCCCAACTTCTCCTTGCCACCGAAATGGTGCACTGATTGAATCTATGGTACACTCAAGCCACAAATTGTGCTTTCGCTGCAGTGTTTCCAAATATATAATTCAATAATAAAGCGCTAGTGACATAGCCAAGACCGTAGGAATAAAAATATTTGGCCTCCCCACATTGCACACCTGTCGCCCCGCCACGTGCTTACGCGCTGCTCCGCTAGTTTCATTCTGGTAGGAACCTTGTACTGCGCGGCTGCAGTTCCGGGGGTGGGATTTGAGCGCTGCACTCCACTGTACGCCACTCAACCCGTCCCCTTTCCTGCACGTTACCAGCCGGCAGGACGCGTCCTTCTTCCTCCTTCCGTGCTAGCCTCCGGGAAACCCGTCTTCAAGCATGACCAAGGGAGACAGCGCAGGGTGAGCGATGCGGGGGTCCGGAAGGGAGAGGGGCAAAGAAAGTCAACGGGGCAGGTTTAATTCTGCTTTTACAAGTGAACGGGGTAGGCAGTGGGCACTGCAGTCAGAGTGAGATAACCTCCACGTGACTTGTAAAAAAAAAAAATACAGAGAAACGTGTGGGCTGGACAGCTGATGCAATTGTGCCTGTCTTCGGACTTTACTAGAGTGCGAGGCGGCTGATGCAATCTACTGTTAAGAGGCAACACCGTATAACGTGTATTCTATTTCCATACCCGCTTTTATAGGGCTTTACATAGGGACTAAATGCATTTCATGGGAGAGTTGTAAATACTTGTCAGCTGATGCAATCGGCGATCATTAAAAATCGGTGCTACATGCAGTGTACTCTGTAACTGTGAACGAGCTCTCCTCTCGGACAATATGCATTTCTGAGTGGAGATGCGAGCACTGGGCAGTTAATGTAATTGCGATTATTAACTGTTAATTTTATGTGTACACTTTATACCTTTTAAGCGGCTGTTCATTGATTCAGTGCCTTTCAGCGGAGAGATACGAGTTCTGGGCTGTAGATGCATTCTGTCGTGGAGCAGATATTCATAGGCTATTCTATGCCAAAATAAATGCTAAATGATCCTTTGTCATGTGTCATATCTTCATCCAGCCCTGGCTTTATATGCAAAACAATACCCACCTTGTTAAGCGCAAGGCTGTGCACCATATCAGAAACACTACCTGTGTTACCTCTGGAAGGTAACAGGTTATTTAGTTTCCAAATAGGAAGCCTATAATATTGTCCAACCCCAGTACAGGGAGTTAGACTTGATAGGCCAGTCCTTTCATCCTCCACACAACAAGTCATTAATAACAAAGATTTGGGTCTTCCATACCCCTTCCGTCATTATACACAGACTGACAACATTTGTCAAACTTAATCTGTGAAGGACCATCCTTTCTCTTTCTTATGGCAGACCCTTTGACAAGACTTTGGAACCACTGGTTCAGTATTATCAGAGGGATATTCTTCAGGACCTAGACAAGTCAAGGTAACATTATTAATTTAAACAGAACTACTCTTGGATTTCGCTAGCCAGGGAGAAAGATTAAGAGTTCATGTCAGGCCGGGTTCCAACACCATATTAGTTTCGAGATATTGGAAACAGAGGCGTCCAATTGGAAGGGAGTTTTGCCACTTCATTATTGCGTTGTTGCCTTTAGGTGGAACCTTAAGGACTTAGCCCAGTTGACTTTAAGCCCTACAGTTTCTTAATATAGATTCAAGATCTGACCTGACTGATGGGGTTTAGTGAAAAATAATAACATGTCATCTGCTTATAGCGCAATCCTGTCCTCTGCATGTCACTCCAAAAGCCAACCTCACATTTGTGCGTCACATCTAATCAGTCAGGCTAGGGGCTCTATAACTAGGGCAAAAAGGAGTGGGGTCAGTGGACAGCCCTGTCTGGTTCTCTGGAATATCTTGAACAGGGCTGAAACCCACTGTCAGTCTGCCCAATTTAGAGCTGGGTGGACAAACAATATGTCAACAATAGAGCCTACTCCGGCTCTGTTGCAGACATACTCTGATGATACGACGAAGTATGGACCATTGGAGGTAGCCATCTGACCATCTGCACAATGTACTGTGAGTGATCGGATAGCTTTTTCTGCTGTACATCACCTCCAGGTAAAACATGGCGGATAGAGACAGTAAAATAAAAAAAAGACCCCCTTACATGGGAGTTTGGGAGTTTTCTCTTCAGCTTTGGGAGTTGGTTTATGAAAAATGTAAAACTTTGAAAAAGCTTAATAATCAGCCATCTTATTTGATATAACCATCTGCCAAACTTTTCCAATATTGACAGGAGCTGCAGTGATAGCAGTTCCTGCCAATGGATAGAGATGTCTGTGCGGCTGACAGACCTCTCTAAATTTGGTGGACGTGATGTCAGTCAGGGTGATGGAGTACAATACTCTGTCACCCTGACGGTGACTAACCTATCCGCCAAACTCTAGATCAGTCTGTAAAAGCCTTAAATTGCAAATGGCCGTGGTTGTCTGAAGATATGATGCACAAGGTCACTGAGCAGGTCAATGGTTCTATGCCAGTTTGAAAACATTGATGTTTGTTGCATGTTTGTGTGTTGTCTTCTATATACAGAGTGTCTTCCAAGCATACTCGGTTTCCAGGGTCTCTGTCATGCCCAAAGAGGGGAATTTAGGCTCCACAAACTGCATGTCAGAGCTATCGAAGTGTGGTGCCTGTAATGATTGTGGGATCTCCGTCTTGTGCTTATCTGTGGAGAGCCATATTGTGTCTTCTCAGTGCTTCTCTGTGTGCAAAGCTCAGTACAGTAAAATAAACTGCAGGTATGAAACAAAGCTGGCTGCCCATGAAGAGACTTTGGCCCTGCCAAGCAGCTTTTTGTTGTGCCTACCAGATCTTCAGTCGGCTAAGAGTTCTTTTGTACCTATCAAGTGGATGCATTAATCTTAAGTGTCTTTTATGCACCAATGATGTGCTTGTCCAAATGATCTTTGTTGTGCCAAACACAGGTGCTGTGTACTGCCTGCATGGTGACCATTTAGAAGAGTTACATTTTTTGTTGGACCGGTCTGGGTAGAGTGTCCTGTTCATGTGCCTGCCCAGCGAATTCAAATTGTTCCTGTGACCGGAGATATTTATTGATTTCATACAGCACAGAATAAGCCATAGCTTTTTAATGCCTTAGGTGCCTAGTTCTTCCCAAGACTTCCCACACCATGCTGAGCCCTTTTTTGATATTTGAGGAAGTTTGCACCTAAGCCTTTGTAACTTTTTTTCAAAAAAAGATATCCGGAAATATTTTTCCCACATGTTGGGGATAGTAAGGGTAGCCTTGGTTTGCGGATCCTGCAGAGGGAATTGAGAAAATAGCTGAAAACTGCTATTTTTTGTTCTTTGCAAGAAAGAATGCATTTTATTTTCCAAAAATGGTGTCGGCAGAAGAAAACCTACTAACCCCAGACATTTTTGAAAACTACGCACCAGAAAAAGGGTATGGTGGTGCAGCTTTCATGGATCCCATTACATTTTCTTACCCAGAATGCCCTGCAAATATCAAACTTGGGTTGAATTTTCTCATGTTTCTGTGAGAGATATTTCCCTAATCAATGTGGAATAATGTGTGTCATCAGTTGGCCTATCGCACTAGACGGGAATCTAGCGAAGCCAATACAGCCTCACTCTATCTTCACATTGTTTCAGTTTTGCTCAGTTCCTATCACATCCATTAGGCTCTCCCACTCATGCGTGGGAATGCAGGATGTTAGGACTTTCATGTTAATATGTCACATTCATGTAGGGAAATTGCATTTTTGTTTCATACTTCCATACCAACATTTTCATGGCATTCTGCATATGAAAGCGTGCCGAGAACCTCACACGTTGAATACATGTTGAATTCCTCTCAGGCTCTAGTTTTTAGAAATATCCAGGGTTGGTAAGATTACCTCATTGTCTGCTGACCCCGAGCCTGAACTCTGCATCCATCACTATAAAAAGTGAGAGGAAACGTGGTGCTTTTAGGCATAGTTTTCACATTTACAGAGGATTCAAGGTAGAACAACTCCACAGAATCCACAAAACCAAAGGCTTCCGGATGTCACTACTTTTCAGGAATCCCAGGGCTGCTTGGGTTTTGCCTGCGCCCATAGGTTCGGCAGATTCTTTTCTAAACCCAAGTCTTTGATTCAGGGATAGGGGTGCAGCCTAATAATAGGACCATTTACCACCAAACCCTTTCTCTGGTGTCTAATTAGCTTTCTGCCCCCTGGAGGTGAGCAGATTGGGGTTAAACAGCCCCCCCAATCTGCCTCTCCAGGGGGGGCAAAAAGTCTGTCTTGATCCTGAGGGTGGAGGGGGGGATTTCCAGTCCTTGGTGTGCAGATATGAGCTTCATATCATCCACACTACAGAGATAGTATGGAGAAGATGGAGGCCATTTCCTCACTTAAAGGGCTAAAGGAAGTTACAGAGGGGGATAAAGCATGGAGGACAAAGTCAACTGAGGATTACCTGAAAGCTTGTAAGAAGAGATGTCTTGAGGGACTTGCCGAATCTTAACTATTTGTACAAATGTTTAAAGGCGGTGCGTTCTAGAGTAGAATGTTTGTACTTGAAATTAACTGCCACCTATGTCGGTATCTCAGTAGATGTAATGGAGAGTCTACTTTGAGGTTTCATACCTTGGGTATTTGGTCACCCATTAGCTGACAGCAATTTGGTGATATAGAACAGAGGTTGAGCATGGTGGGTCTTGCAAACAAGGCATACGGTCTTGGGAGCCATTGCTTGAGTAATATGTTCTGTCTGCTTCAGGATACTGATAAAGCAAGTAGCAAAATTTTGTACTCTTTGGAGTTTGGCTACCGGTTTAGCAGGGCAGCCACCGGATACCATTTAGCAATAGTCAAATTTTGGTGATCACCACACTATCAATAGTGTGATCTGTTAGAAGGGGTGGGGGGCTGCAGCTACGGCAGGGTACCTAGATGACAAAATGCATTTTTGTGACCTTGCTCACCTGGAAAACCATTGAAATTTTTTCATCCAGGGACAGTTACAAAAGGTATTGGTGGATAGTCTGTTCTTATGGTGTACTGTCCCATCAGGAGAAAACATGACCAAAGTCCATTCTTCTTTAGTCCTGTGTGACTTTGCTGCATCAGAAAGCAACACTCGTACAAATGATTAGCCATACATTATGCCATTAGGAAAATGTATCTGAGTGCCATCGCTACACGTGGAATTTACCAAATCATCCAATTTTCTATGAGAATAATGTGATAACACTGCTTTAGGGAATTGATAATATGAATGCAAAGTCCATGAACGATACAAATCCAAATATTACTGGAATTTATGAACTTCACATAACTCCCAGAGGAGAAAATATTCTAAAATGTGCACATACCTCCACCCTGAATGAACCCTTCTAGTGATGTACTCTCAAATATATTAACATCCTGAAATCATTCAGTTTAATTTGATACAGAGGGCTCCTGTTACACTTGAAAATTATCTTCACTTGGATCACAGTTATAAGCCCCTCACCCACAACAACATTTACTAATGAAGTTTCATATCTTTTGGTATGTATACAACTCAGTAGTTTTCAGCTTTGTCTATTTCTTCAACGCAGGCATCTCCAACATTTTCCTAATAAAAGTTACTTGTGTTCATTGAAAATCCTCACGCTTTACTGATAGTATTAGAGATGTAATGATAACCACACAAGGCAAGATTAGGTTAGTGGCCACCTTATGCAAGCTTGCCAGCAGTGATTACATTAGTGGACCTTGCATGGTTACCAGCTGTAATGTAAAAAATACTTTGTCAATGTGAGATGCCCCTGAAAGGATAACACATAACCATAGCTGCTGTGCCCCTAGCACCAAGTTAATAGCATTAGTAATAAATCTCCCCCGCACCAGTTGACTTTTATCATTCAAATATCAGATTTAAATATATTTTGGAAATTCAACCTTTTTCCCAAAACTTGAACTTATGAGTTCTGAAAATATATACATTTTCCTTTCAAAAACATGCTTTTTAATTTGGAATACATTCTGCAAAGCAAAAGCTTCTAATTTAGTTCTCCGGGCTGCACGCAGGAGAGCTACTTAGAGGTAGCTCACACGCTACTAGCTGGAGAATCTTGCTCTAACATCTCACCAGCAGTGTCTTTTGCTGGAAAAACGACCTCAATATCTTTACCTCGTAGGTTTGCCTATTTATAAATTTAGGTGCTCCTTATGTGTCCTTGACAATTTGGCTTTGTTCCCTTGTGAGAATCCCATTTTTTGGGAGTCACACCAAGTAGATCTCCTAAGCCTCAATTGAAAACTTTGGCCTTTGCAAAGAAAAGAAGCTTGTGCAAGTTTTCTACTCCTCTGCCCCTGAGTTGTGTTTCCAGGAGTGAAGGGATGCTTCATTCTTGCATGGGAACTTGACAGAATTCACGTCATATTATGGAGACACCCCAGCAAATACAAATAACATTTGGGTGAATAAAATGTATGCCACAAGCATTGTTCATCGCATACCTTTAATCAATTAAATTAGAACTACCTATTTTCCTCACAATATCCTATTATTATTGTTATGCAGCTTGTTGTCAAGCTATGTAATAAAGTCCTGCGTCCTACGGCCAGAAGGTCTTTCTTGTCCCAATAGCACAAAGCTTCAGAGCAACCGAATTCCTCTCCCCGTCCTAATTAGGGCAACTAATATACTTTTGACTCATTATTTCGCATGGGGAAGTAGGGGGTTCTCCCTTTGTGCACTAAGCTGATATCCATTGTTTTATTTGAAGATTCTTCAGAAGTAGAAATATTACTTATTGTTACTTATGCACTCCTTCTAGTGAGGAAGCGGATTTGTTCTGCAGAAAATGCTTTGCTTAGCTGCTGCAGACAAAGCAAATTTTCTGTTAAAAGCAATGATGTGCTTGTCCAAGTGATCTTTGTTGTGCCAAACACGGGTGCTGTGTACTGCCTGCAGGGTGGCCATTTAGAAGAGTTATTTTTTTTGTTGGACCGGTCTGGGTAACGAGCAATTTTTATACAATGGTTTTTATCAACTAAGCATATAATAAAATATTACTTACTGATGAGGATGTACATTTTAAAATCGCCCAAGAGAGCTATAACAGAAATTACAGTTGAAAACTAACCTTCTGATATGAAAGAAATAATAAACACAGAAGTAAGGGAGTTCACCGAGAAAGATGTCAGATTAATAAAAACATGCAGAACATGTCTTATTCAAATTAGAACCAGATGACGTGTTCAAGAACCCCATCAGTTGCAGAAGTTTTACTAATAATTGGAGATAAACTGAGTACATGATTTTTGATGGAATTGATTGGAAGTTTATGTAACTTTCTGATCACAGGTTCACAGAAACTAAATGAAAAGAACAGAATAATGCAGGAGAGTAGCAGTATAACTTTTCTAGGTTGTCCTATGGTACCGAATCCAGCCAATATATTTTTTTCATATTCCATGTGCTGAAGAATGGCTTACTGTTATTGATTTTTGTCAAGTTCATGTCACAGTGCTATTACATGAGAATAGTCAGGAATATTGTCAAAAAGAAGATGAATGTCTGGGACACATAATTGGAAAAGGAGCTAGAAAGGTGTCACCAGAGAGAGTGGAAATAATTCACCAGATGAATCCACCTCAAATTCAGAAAGAAGTCAGGATGTTTTGGGGGAATGGTTTGCTGCTGTAGTGAGTGGTTACCAAACCTTTCTCTAGTGGCTAAGCCTTTACTGAGGCTGACACACAAGGATGTGGCTGATCCACTTCCATTGGACAACAGTTGCACAAAAGCATTCCTAGAGTTGAAAGAGAAAAAGTGTCGCGCGCGGGCACTAGAAGTGCAAGTTTATTTAAAACAAAATACACCAATTTGCAGTGAGAGGGAGGGCTGTGCTCTCTCAGTGCCTGTTCAAAAACATGAATGTGTTCAAAGATCTGTGAAGTATTTCCTAATGACCCTTGACCCCAACGTCACAGAAATGCCCAGCTGCCTTAATTTAGTAGCTATGGTAAATATCAGTCACAAAAAGAGTGAGAAAATAATGATAAAATGTCCAATTGCTGAAAAGGTTCCTTCCTTTGTAAAGTTGTTTTGGGAAAATAATGTGACTAAGAAATGTCTGAATTCAAATGTATTGAGCTTACAGCCAACAAATGAAATTGTGATGAAACTGAACCTGAATGTCTAGGTGTCATGAATCTATGCATAAAGCCAAGGTTAGACTTTAAGGATGAACGTCTGATTGATCCCAACAATGTCCATTTTGTAGATTGCCCATGTTTGAAAGGTAACAATGACAGATTAGGAGCAGCACATGCTGTGCTTCCTATACATTATGTTGTCAAAGCTTCATTGCTTTCAGTAGTTACCTCAGCCCAAAATTCGAAATTGATTGCCCTTACCATAACATGCAGTATAACTGCTCAAATGGGAGTCATTATTGTCATGAGAGAGACAAATGCTAATTCAGTTGTACAATATTGTGTCCTGTTAGCATATACATTCAATGGAGTTTTCACAGGTGAATCTGAAAAGGATACTGTTTATTTGATACTGACACTTGTAAAGAACTAAAAGAGGTACAAAAAAATGTGCAGAAGCAGAACAACCAGGTTGTATCAGTACAGAATCTGAGAAAAATGACAACTGTATAGTAGCAAATGTGTTATTGCAAAAACTGATGCCCAGGTATAGATTGGCAGTTTCTCTGAAATCAGAGCATAATGAGGTCTCAAAGATGATGTGTGCAGAACCACAGATTGGAAAAAGATTGGATTGTAGCTATCTGCCTGAAGTTTCAAGCACAATAAAGCAACACACAGACAGCACAGAGTTACACTTTGCAAAAGACTGTGTTTCAGCATCACTGAAGTGGCTTGAATATGTACATGCAAATGCACTTGTGAAAAACACTGATGAAAAGACTAGCCATTGCTGTGAAGGTCTGGCTGATGTGAAGCATGCAGTTTCTCACCAAATTGCCGCGGCTACACAAGATCTGCCATAATGGTTGGTGCGAAAACTTTTATCTGAGAGATGCTGTGAAATGGAAAGACCTGTTCCAAATGATCCTGGCAAAGACTGTTGTGAAATGTGGTGGCCTTCCAAATTGGGTGTATGCCTCTCACACACTATGGTCCCGTGTCCCCCTGATGAAACAGCTCCTCTTCAAAAAAATATGCCAGCAGTGGTCAAAAGCCAAAAGAAGAGGGTCAGTTAAGCTGTAAGGGAACTCACACAGTGTGAAGCAGCGCTAAAGCAAACTTCACTGGAAAAGCAAAAAGTGAAAACTGACTCAGTTGAAAGCAATGTCAAAGGGATGAATGAGTCAGTTGCAGCCTCTGAAAGAAAAATTAGTGCTGTGGGCCTACGAGTGGAGGTAGAAAAAACCTGGCTGAAAGGGTATCCAAAATGTCTGCAGTGTTCCCTTGAAAACCATTTGCACCCATAGCTGAAACGTCTGAAACTGATCAAAGTGAAAATAAGTGAAAGGCTTGGATTGAAAAAGTGGAAAGGATTGATGGCGCTCTGTCAGAGTTTCTCAGCACCTGAGTGGTCAAATTGCATGGAAAAAGTGCAGAATGCCACATTGAATGAACTGTGTAATGCGAGGCTTGAACTGTATGAGCCACCCTGATGACAAGCTGATAACAAAGAGTCAAGAAATGCTGAAATAAATAACTGATAACTGTCGAGAGCTGAAGGGAAAAGAATCTTTGAATGCAAAAAATAAGAGGATTAGTAGTTCAGAAAACTGCTGATACTATCCATGTGTGCATTACACTATTCTGTCCAGGATTGGAAATAGAATCTGAACTTTCCACCTGCTGGCCCAGAAATTCTTCTAGAAAAAAGCAATCTATTTAACAATCGTCCAGGCTGTTGCAGATTAACTTGTGGGTGACCTTTCTTAAAGTACTTGTTACACTGATTTTTCATTGCTACAGTCATCTTTGAACTGCAAAGTCTGAACAATTTTTGTTTTGTTCCTGGCACGGAGCCTGTTGATGTGGAACTGTGTTTATTTTGCCCAAGTGACTGTGTTCCCTTTATTGATTAGGTATTGAATTTAGGATATCACTTTTGAAAAAGGACATTTATGTATCATAATAGACTATACAGTGAGAGACATTGTTGACTTCGATATTGTGAATGCTTATCATGGATGAAGATTTTCTGGACGCTACGAAGAAAAAGATCAAATTTAAATGGACATTTATTTGTTTGGCAGCAAGTTTATTTAGTGTTATGAGTATTTGTTTAATAGCTTGGTTCCTACATGTGAAATTTCCTATGCATACACTTGTACGCTCAACACCTACACCGCCTGAACATTATTATTTTACTCCTTCACTGTTAGATGCGAAACATAGGATTTCTTACCAGAACAATTCATTTATTCGAATGTTGCATTATACGCATAGTATTGCTAATATTTCTGATTGTTGGGTTTGTGGATTGTTGCCTGCACACCAGGAAAAAGGGGGAACGCCTCTCATACCACTCCCATTCTCCCACGATGGCTCTTGCACGGCTTGGTTTGGAGTCTTGTGGGCAGTACATGCTAATAAGATTTTTAGCTTTGATATAGGAGGTCTTAATAAAGAGCTAAATATAGCATGTTATCCAGATGATGATAGTAACCCACAGGCAAAAGAATCAGATTTAGAAGTGGAGGAATATGGTGGTCATGGTGATTATATCACTAAGTATGTTCATTTGTTCTCTTTGATGTTTTCTGTATTCATGAAGTTTTATGTACCTGGAATATATATCTTTTATTATTTAATTAGACAAAATGTGTTTATTAGAGTCTAAAAGGAGGGACTGTTAAACGGTAAAAAATGTATTTTGTTAAGTTAGCCTCTACTTCTCTTCCATTTTGTCTACCAGCCCCCATTTTGTGTTTCTGCGGGGACTTTTTGCAAAGTCAGAAGTTACTTGTTCACTGAAAGCTGGTTGTGCTGATGATACTTACGTGCCAGAGTAGAGGCCCTGCCCTGCCGAAAGGCCCAGAGCACGCAGTTGTTCTATCTACAAGCCCACCAACGCCTGTACCCACCCCTGCCTATCTATGAAAGTGATGTGGGAGGGGGTTTATCAGGATTCAACAGTGCAGCATGTAAGCATTATGTAAGAATGACAAAGGGGTTGTGTAAGCATTATGTAACAATGACAAATGGGTTTTAGTGCTTGTCTTACTGTACCAAATTTGAATAAATACTAGGTTTGAAACCATGCTAGTCAGTTCCCTCTCAGACACTTGCAGTGTCTGTATGAGGGAGCCCGCTCATGAGATGTAATAAACTTGTGTTTTGTTCCACTCCAGTGTTGATCCTCATTTGTGAACCCGTAGACAAAGGGTGTCCCTGCACCAGTGAGACAGATACAAATCTCACTCCATTATCTTACTCGAATAAAGAAAAAAAACTATCAATTATTTCAAGGCCTGCTTTTCAGGGCTAGCGCACTAATGCTAAAAACACACCTTAATACAACATTTCAGGTACAAAAGCGGTCTCTGTTATCATGTATTAATGTTTGTAATGCATTCTAAAAATGTCAAACATGTACAAGACTGATACAGTGACACCTTTGTCCCCTGCAATTATCTCAAGCTGCACATCCAATACTTTCCATAACCTATATTTCAGTATCCTTCCCCTATCACAAACCTATATTGCATGACCCAGCCTGTTTGCTTCTTCCCCTTGTCTTTACCTGCAGATTTGTCCCTGTCCACCAGAGGAACACCCAATTCCGTGCCATTGACTGCGGTTCCTTTACTTATATGCACATTTGAACACATTGACCAACCCATGTCAGATGTAACTGTGGTGTGCCTTGACATAAAGCTGAACATCCTCTTCATTCTAGGATCCCCTGCAAGCCATGCTGGATTACACCAGCTGGGGCACATATTTGAGAGTTGGTACTAGAACGTTTCTGACACTGAAAGATATATACTGAGCCACTGCCTAAGTTAAGTTACTAATCTTTCTGTACTACTAATGATAGTATTTCTAACATAAATCATCTGAACCATATTCCAGTTATTGAAGCAGGCGTACTATTTATGAGTGAACTAGCATCTACGCTGACACACGTCCCCTGCTAATGTGTCTGTATGGCAGTACTTTGTGACCGTCCAAGCTGTTAGTTGACACTTCACTCCACAATGATGACTGAGTATTGTTGTGTTTTTATGACTTAGACGTCTCTCCTTTGTGATGCATGAGCGTAGTAGTTGTTTGCAATAAATTCATCTGTAAGCTAAAAACTCTCTTTAGGTTGATGACTCAGTGTAGTAGTGGTTTGCAACAGATTGACTTCTCTGCCGACACCTTGATGCAGGATGAAGAATAATTTTACTAGTGGTTTGTGACACAGTGGCCTGTCCGCTAAGACCTCTCTACTTGGTATGTGTTGCAGTGGTTTGTGTAAAATTGACGCCTGCACTAAAACCTCTTTCCAGGTTGACGAGTGGTGGTGGTGTGGTTTGCACTAGACTAGCCTGTATGGTTAGACATCTTACTTTGGCCGTTAGTGTTTAGAGTAGTGGTTTAGAAAAGACAGGTCTGCTGAGAACTCTTTCCTAGGTGATAGGTGAGTGTAGTGGTTGATAAGGTTACAGTAAGCTCTCTGGTGCACGTATCTCAACTGTCTCCTTTTCTTATTTAAAAAACAAAAATGTAAATGGTATTTTATGAAGTATATTGAAGTTTACTTTGCTGGATGAAGTAATTTGAGATGTCATCAGTGATGTCACTGACCATTTCATGAATGTTGCAATATGTGAGGTCCCCTAAGGTGTCCGGCCAGCAAATGCTATTCAAACTTGAGGAATGTGACCCAAAGAGTAGCACCTCATTGTTTTAGGAAATTCTGTCCATCCAGACGGCAACTGCTGAAATACATTGAGAAAAACTATCTGCAGTGGCGGCAGAGTTTTAGGAATCGACACAATGATCTGTGTGATGTCAGCATAAGATATCTTATACATCCCATAAGCAAGTGGGGAGACATAGAGGTTGAAAAGCATGGGGCTTCATGATGAGCCCTGTGGCACTCCACACAGCAGGGAGATGACCTCCGCACCCTCTGTGAATGATCCTTAAGGAAGGAAGACAAAATGGCCAGGGACTGTTGTGTAATACCCCTATCTTGGAGATGCTTATTCAACAGCGAAGGGTAGATGGTATCAAACGTGGTAGGTAGGTCTAGGAGGACCAATGCAGCGCTTTGCCCCTTGTCCACTAAGCGCCTGATAGAATCCAAGGCTGAGATAAACCCAGTTTTGGTTCCATGAGGTTTCCTGAAACTGAACTGGGAGTAATCCAGCCATCCCTGCTATTCCGCAAATTCCATCAGATGGCCATTCAAATGTTTCTTGTGGATTTTAGCTGGACATGGGAGCAGCAAAATTGGATGGTAATATTTTTAATACTTGCTTTCGATATTGTTTTTTTATTTTTATAGATGAGGCCTGATCACGGCTTCTTTCCGTTGGCTGGGATAGCAACCAGAAAGAATAGCTCTGTTCATCAAATTTGTGAGAGGGCGAGCCACAGTGCCAGCTTTCAAATACAGGATTGCTGGCGAACAAGATTCCATGGGTGACTTGAAACTAGCGTTAAGTAGATGTTGTTCCACTATCTTAGAGGTAAAGGACGGAAATACAGAGAGTAAATTAGATGCTTGGGCCTTAGGTCCTGACGTCCTGTAGCGGTCCAGCTCCGTGTCTCTACGGTGGGTGGGGGGTTTGCAGTTAGTGAGATTTTTTTATTTTAGATACTTCAAATTCATCGTAAATGTCCTCAATTTTGCAGTGAAAGAAGTTGGCTTGCTGGTTATAAAATGTTTGTGAACCATCGAGTTCCCCAACTGATGTGTGGGGGAGGAGATCTGTTGTACTACACTGAAAAGCTCTTTGGCAGATGTAGCAGTTTCAATTTTCTGGATACACTATGCAAACTTCTCAATCGGGGCTTATTTGTATTCCCTAATTCAGTTCATGTAGATTACTTTTTCTTGCTCTTCTCAGGTTCTGCTCTAAATTCACATTTGTCGGTGACACACCTGCTTGAAATTTCGAAGTCTATCATTATACTAGGGGGACAAGGGGAAAAGCCTCTTTTGCTTAATTTCCCTTAGGGGTGCTACCCTATTGGCAGCCATATCCAGCCCCTCTGCAAGGGCTTCTGAGCCCTTGTCTACTTTCTCCTGGATCTCAATAGGTATACTATCCAGATTGTTGGACAAAGCTTCAGTCGAAACCCCATTCCAATTTCTCTTCTTAGTTCTTATTCTTTTTTTGGGAATTATGAATAAGCGTGTTTATTAATGTAAAATAGTCACTTAAGCAGTGCTTACTGGGTCTAGGAAACTAATCGTCTGAGCCTCAATTCCACAGAATGTTTTATGTATGATAGACACTTCCAAGTCTTATTCTTAGGGAGTTATGACCGCTTCTAACTGTGGAGGAGGATGTAAAAGAAGGAGCAACTACGACGTAGTCGGACCAACTAAGAGGAACAACGAATTGATAGGACACCCTAGAATCATTAGAAAATATCGCATTTAGGGTGTGACCTGCAGCATATGTGGGGGTCGAAACCAATTGGGACAGTCCCATGCTGGAGAGGTATTCAGTGAGTGTTATAGTCTTTGTTGAAGTTTTCTTCTTCGAGATGGAAGTTAAAGTCGCCCAAGACAGTCATAAATGTATGTGAAAAATTAATATAAACAAAAGACCATGATAACGTCAAACATAATTAGGGCCCCGTTATTAAGGAAAGTCACAAATGTTCCCATAGTATATGTCCTCACATTAGTGCAGATTTACAACTTTCATTAATTCACAAGTACTTATAGAAGTAGGCCTGGAAACTGTACTCCTTTTTGAACTGCATTTTTGCGTGAGCAAATATGCAGGTGTATGTCTGCTCATGCAAGGAATCTAGTGAGCATTTAAAATTCCACTGTCCCTACAGCACGTTTCTCTCCTCTGTAAAAAAAAAAAAAAAAAAAAAAAAAAAAAAAACAAACAATACCTCTGCCCTTGTCTGGAGTACATTTCCAACATGTCCCAGTATGGGAAGTGATTAGAGAAGAGTTAGTAAAAACCACAAAACATGCGCGTTTGTAGGTGTGCATAGAATCAAAAGGATATTCCAACCCTGGAACTACCACCTCTCACTACTTTCAGCTTCAGTATGTAGATGTACAGAAAGGTGGAAAAATCAGGGCATTGCCAGAATACAAACCGTGCCATAGTCCTTGCATAATCAGAGAGGCTATTTTCAGAGCTCTTATTCAATGAGAATGCTGCCATAATTTGTCACCTCCCTGTATGGCTTCAAAGGTACGAGTAGATTTTTTTTGCAGGACAGGTAGATTTAAGAAGGAAGCATCTCATCCCATGGACAAGCTGATATTTTATAAAAGTCCACAACCCTGGGGTTGGTGGCATTGGAAGTCCTTATGATTCCTGCTGGCAATAGGACATTATAGCTGATCATAAACACACAATATTTAATTTCTGGCAACAATAAAAAAAAAATAACATTGGCGAAACACTTGATTTTCTTTAATTGCTGACCGGTAAAAATAAATGTGAAATGTGAATTGAAGGGGCAGTGAATGAAATCATGTGGCCAAAAAAACCCTCTTCTATGTTTACCTGCATGTGTAGAAACCAAATCTAGCCCTCACATCAGACTAGAACTGTTGGTTATGTTCCTCTTACTTCCTAAGACCAGCTCAAAGCTGATGTCAATTTTTGCTGTCAATGATACCTTTTTTGCATGGTCTTCTTTCCCGTGATGGGAAAACGGTTGGACCTGCAGTTCAGTTTTACCATTAGCAGCATTCCTGCAGAGTGGCTTCTGCTGGTGGACTATATTCCTCATTCTGAATTAGGCAGTGTGTAATTACCAGTGTTGTTTTCCCCGCACAATAAGATTTCTCACCTTTCTAGAATAAGGCCCATATTGCAATACTCATTCTTGTTCCTTCCCATGAAGATACCTTGGATATAGAAAAGTTGAGGAGTGTGATATTATTGGTATTTGTTTAACACCCAGTCTGCCTTTGGTATGGCTTTGTAGCTCTTTGGTAATTCAAGCATAACTTTCCATAAAGTCCCTTGTTTTCCATTCCAGTCTAAATCAGATTCAGAGTCTGATAATGTGAAACAGATATTGAATTCTAGTTTGTTGTTTAGTTGGGTGGCTGAGACTTATTCGTTGAGCTGTTGGTTTAGGATTTGGAGGCCAGAGGGTTTTACCAATTGCTCATGCATCCTCTACATTGGCCCATTTGCTAGAGGATGGAACTGTGTGTGAGGTAAGTGTGGAAGACAAGAATGTCTTTCCTTTTTTTCCATGTCACAGCATGTGCTTTAAGCATCCACAGACTTTCGATGGTTAAGTAGTGCTAACCTGGTGCCACCCATCATCAATATATATTCACTGATCTCAGTATAGAATAATGTTTATGTGAAGCATAGATTGTTGTTGCCTGTGAATTGTACTAACCAACCCGCACTGGTATACTTGTCTGTTGTCCACATCCCCTGTTTGTCTGCCTACCCCTACTTTATGGACTCCACAAAAACATAAAATATAAACACCTTATGCTGATGCATATATTCTTAAAAAAAACAAATTTGTCCTTCTGCCTGAATAGTAAGGAACGCTAATAAGTAACTTCTCTATTGCTCCTGCTCGTTACGTGATATACATAGATGCTATCGGAAAATCCATTCTATATGAATCCGCTGTACCCCTTTACTATTGCCTCTTAAATCAGTTTCACAAAATGTGTTTGTTTTCAATGGTACTGCAGAATTCTCACCACTTTAGTTACCCTAGTTTTCTTCAGTGTCACGTTTCTTCTGTCGCATCCCTTTACTCTATTGCATTTTAGTACAAAGTTAGGAGGCGCAATCTAAAAATATCTCCTCGCAGCTGTCGGAGGCTGGCTACTAATAAATCTCCTTCTTTGTGCAAGTGACTTGCTTATTTGTACTGGGTTACTTCATGTTCATGCAAAACTTCCATGGTTAATTATATCAAACAGCATTTGCAATGCAATCGGTATCGCCTTTGGGACCTTATATGTATTTAGCTATGCAGCACATTAGCTCTGTTTGTAATATGAAATCAGGGCCTTTGGTGGTCATATCACTTAAAATACAGGATTTGAAAAAAATATTATTGTCTACAGGTGCTCGTGGAAGACCATTTCTATGGACTAGAACCTAGAGAATGCTAAAGTGATTCTGGTATTTTACTGACCTCTGCTGGTTGTTTTCTATCAAAGTTAAATAGAGGCAGGTGCCAGAAAAATTTAAAAAAGAAAGTCCCTCAGCAGAAAGCAATTCTGGTATTTTACTGACCTCTGCTTGTCGTTTTCTATCAAGGCGAGGAAAAAAAAGTCCCTATGCGGAAGCAGACAAGTCCTAGGGCTGAACTCCAGAGCCCACAATACGTACACATATAAGTATATAATAAGTATATACTAAAGTCTATACAAGAGGTCTCGAATGCTCGACCTAAAAATTGGCAGTATGGTGCTGGAACACACTAAGCCACAGTGCTCTTAAAAATAAAGACAAAAAAAGTCTTGGTTCCGGTACCACATCGTCTGCCTTTATCACTTCTGTCTTTCCCTCCAGCTCAGACTGATCAAGTTTCACCAATGCTTATTCTTTCTTCAATACTAAAGTAAACTATGTCATCTTTACATTGTCTTTTGGAGGCCACTGCTTGCGGTTTTATTACTTATACCTATCAATCTACTTAAATTCTTGTAAAATTCACTTATTGATGCCTCATTACATACAGCATGAATTTATCTTTTGATTGCGAGCCGTAGTTTAGCTAGGTTGCCATGCAAGATTGTTCGCCCTCCCCCTCTTAGATCCCCACGACGCCTTTGGCCAACCCTTCCACGACCCAGTATTCTGCAGTCACTACCACACCATGTCAATACCCACCACCAATCTGATGCATGCACTGTTTGAAACCCCTCCCTGTGCTGCATGTGTGTACATCAAATACATAACCCTCAGCAGAGAGGGAGTAGAGAGCGAATACACATGTCTGCTGAATTGTTGCATTAAACAGCACGTGTATTGGAATGAAAGTTGAATCAATGGTCAGTCTCCCCCACTTATGAATGTCTCCCTGTGATTACATATCCAGACAGAAACAAGGGATGTGAAATTCATATTAAATGTAGAAATCACCTTGCTAAAATCAATGGAAAGATTTGTGTGACTGAAAACAAAATGGCAAATTGCCTTGCTTTTTTTGCAATGCCTATAGAGCAAAAGTATGTTCTACATAATCACTTTGCTTCTTCAATGGTCATGTTGTTGGATATCTGCATTTTCTGAATATGACTTATGTGATATGGGGAGGCAGCGTGTTGAGCTAAAGTACCTGGTGCAGAGATTCATGCACATTCTGCAGGTCACATGTTCAAACCACAAAAGGTAGGGCTTGGCCTTCCATCCTTGTAAAAATCATGACAGGAGTACCACTGTGTTGTGTAGTAGTAATGCCCAGCATTTGCAGTGATCTGAACGTGGTCGTGATTTTCTTTGCGATCATTCTAACTTTAGCATGCTGCTCTTTAATCATTATTTTTTTCCAATTTCTTCTAGATTGTGATGTGTGCGATGCCCATCTAGGATTGTGTTCACTTTACATTGCCAAGTTTGTAGTCAATCACTTTAAGCTTCTCTCACACACAGGACTCTTATAGCACTGTGAGTGGCCCCGTACGAACATGTATAACATGTCGCGTTGTTCAGCTGCAGCGTACAGACGTGCCTTCAAGATGTACAATACTGAGTTGTACTAGTGCAAAAAAAAATTCACAAGTGATGCACTAGGCAGCGCTTGTGAAAACCTCCCTCACACACAATGAACTAGTGCAGCAGTGGGTAGCAGAACTGCTGGTGCAGTTGCACCCACCTTCTCCATTGTGAGATCACCCCTGTATTTCTTGACCTTTCCTACAGCATGATTAAGATTAGGAGGAGACTGGAAACTGCAAGATAGTCTCCTGTCATAACTGCACCCAGAACTGAGTAAGGGAGGATGTGCAGAATGTCACACCCTGCTTGCTTATAACACCAGCGGAATGAGTCACTGCTCAAGTTGGCCAGTTGTAATTGGTATGGTGCTCAGTGGCATTGAAGTAACTGAATTTTATTCAAGCCTCTGTGATTGATTCTATTAATGCATGAACCGTAAAGCCAGTCCTCTGATGAACATTGAAGTAATAGCTTCCTTTGCCGATGGGTTCTGAATTCCTGTCAGCGAAGAGAACAGTGGGTAAACAATCCCATAGCAAATGTATATTTACACCTCTGTGCTATGATCATTGTTACTGTTAGTACCCTTCCTTGTAGTGATAGCTGTAGGTTTGATCATTACCAGAAATCTGCTGTTTTTTTCTTACAAGGCTCTACTGTTGTCAAATAACATGCCTTTTAGTCCTCGGTTAACAAGGAGGCACAGATATAAAAAATTTTATTGAACCCATCGGAAAGGGTGGTCAGGACACTGGGAGTGCTTCCCTCATTGTCCAGTTAATTTTGTAATCCAACAAGCTTAAGAAATATTAAATTAGCAAAATAACACCATTAATGGCGATCACAGGGTTTGAAACTGTCAAGAATATATAGTTGGCATAGAACATAATGTTCTAGTGATCCGCATGTGTCATAATGCATTTCATAATAGCAGAATTTAGGACTTCGGCAGGATGGGATCTAATAGCAGCATGAATAATAAGCTGATAGAGGAGGTACCATTTCCACGTAGTTAAACGGCTTCTGGTCATCCAAGGACAATTCCGCTTTCTCATCCCCGTGATCCCCCAACCTACCTAATAAGATGGATCAGCATTCTAATATTTCCCGGAGGATTTTCTGGGAACAAAATCAACCTGAGACAGAGGCATGAGAGCAATCATCCATAGGTTAAGTCTATTGACAAGGAATTTTGCTAAAGTTTTCATGCCCGTACTCAAGAGGGATATGAGTCTGTAACTTGCATTACGAAGAAGTTTTACCCCGGTTTAGGTATAATGGAGTTTATTGCATGGTTGAAGTCTGATCTCAGTTGACTCGTATTTTAAGCCTTCACATAGCAACATTTAGATTTTTTCCTTGTTTGTCTTGCAGGATTCAGTTGATAATCAATCTCCAGGGCCTTCCTTGTACTCATACCATTGATGTTTTATGCAATGTTTCTTCCGTGATGCTGCCTTCTAATGTAATGTGATCTGCTGTCAATTTAGGTTAGGCTACACCTGGCAAGAATTTACTCTCCAGTTCAGGTGTGGCTGCGTGGCCAAAATCATATAAATATTTTAAAGAATTTTGGAAATTCCGTGTTTATGCTTGGTGACTGAGCGAGCGAGTTGCTGTGGACAGTATGCATCACTGGGATGACAGACATCTGAGTCACAGTTGGATTACTAAAAGCCTACCCGCCCCAGCCCCCTTCGTAGTTTTCATTTTGAGACATGGCAATGCATGTTAAGCTTGTCAAGAGTGTTAAGTTCAAATTTGGCTGTGGAAAGTTCCTACATAAATGAGGCAAGGAGGGTGATCTACCGGAACGTACAGTAAGGTCCCTAATTACAGATTCAACTTATTTTGGACTTCTTGTGCTTATCTCTTCCTCAGTGCCGAGCCCCTCATCATTTATCCCCTATATACCTTAATACCTGCCTACATTGTCTGATCCGAGGTAACGGACTCTTCATTGTCCAAGAGAAAGTCTGGAAAATGAAACTGTAACACCAGCATTTCTTTTCGTAGTTTGTATATAAATGTGTTTGTTTAAACTCCAACAGGAGGAGGATTGGGCTTAACGTGAGATGCCACCCGCCAGATTATCATTGGGAAGAATATTCTGCGCAATAAGGCCAATGTAAGGAAGAAGTCCACGCGGGTGCATGTGCCATGACTGCGGGACACAATGTTGCAGGCCCTTTCACAGGGATAGAAGAGCCTCCAGTAGTAAATTAGTGTATAACATCCTCTGATGTTATGCAGTAAACCGCGTTGTTTTTGTTGCCATTTTGGCTAATACTGTCCAATTTCAGTCGCCTTCTAAAACACTTTTGGTTCTACTGCATTCTCTGAGGATTCTTGACAGCCTAGAGGAAAAGCCTCATTTACTGCAATCGAGGGCATATATCAAATCCATCATTATCGGGTTACCTTGCAAAGATATTTTTTCAAATATATAGCAGCCTTCAGTGTCAAAGTTTTCAGTATTGATTTCTAGACAAAGTTTTCTTTAACAGAATGGCCACCTCACCCCTTTCTGGCAGGTGGAACCTGTATTACCAGTCTCATTCTTTGGATGTTGCATGCATAGAGAGTATCTTACTCGCTTCAGCTTTTCAGTTTCTGTTGAGGATATGTGCATTTGTAGAAATAGGGCAATGTGTGGCTCTTTTGTGGATGGGCGCGAATGTTTTTTACTCCTTTTTATGTAGTGGCCTAATCCTTTAACATTCATGCCTACCATATTAAAATCTTTGGGGTAGACCCAATGCTCAGCAGCGCCCTGCGATGAGTCATTTGATGTAGAGATCATCTCCGAAAAGCTATAAGATATAACTGTGGTTGAAGGTACTATTTGTGAGATTATACACTTGAATGGTAACTGAACGGTCCTTACTCCTTGGAAGAGAGGTGGTTACAAGGATAGCGGGAGTCTGGGTGTGTAGGCGATAAGAAATGAGGTGCCAGGAAATCGAAAGGCCTAAAGACTGATCATCAATGAAACTCTGGGAATATGGATATGACGCATAAGCAGGAAATGTATAACCCAAAATATTTCCCTCACTTCAGACTTTTAACAGGCAGGCTATTCACTCAAACTTCTGTATCACCCTGTACACCTGGAAGAGGGAAGATTTCAAACCAATAGTGGATATGTGTATTGCTAAGTGAAAAGGGGAAGGGGTAAGTAAGAGGTAGTCTAATCCAGAAGGATATGATTTACAGTCCTAGAAATACAGATTGAGAGAACCTTATCAGCAAGCAACACCATTTAGACAAGTTGTGGTAAGGTGTGACAAAGTTACCCATAGTTCAAACTTGTGTATCCCCCATAGATCTCTTGGCTCAACCCAAATGAGGTGGTCCTCCACAGGTGTGTACACAGTAGCAAAGGTAGTCAACATTTATATTTGGATCATAATTCGGATATCAAAGGGTCTTTGGAGCCAGAGTGCAGGACAACAAGTGTGTGATAAGTGGGGCTCTAGAGATTTCTCTGCCTCTGTTAGACACCACCTTCATCTGTTGCTCTGGATTCACCCACCAACCTGTGAGTGTCTCAAGGCGAATTAGTTCTGCAGTTAAGTCACTTTCAGATTCTGTACTTTTAGTAGAACTAGTGAATGTGGAGTTGTTCACACTTCTTGTGTTTTCAGATGACTGGAATGAGTCCATATCAGCAGTTTCAAGAGTCGAGGATTTTTTCAAAGACCTTTGGTTCATATCAATCAATCAATCGGACTTGTAGAGCGCGAACTGCGTCAACCGTGAGGGTCTCGAGGCGCATTGAATTCTATGTTTTGACAGTCTACAGTGATCAGAATTGTAGCCTTGTCTAGGAGGACATAGTGGATGTCCAATCACCTGAGTCATCGGTGAAGAGAAAATAGTCTTAAAATGTTTACATGTTAAAGTATTTTTTCTTAGTCCAATGTATGCTTATTTCTATTTCAATGCAGAATCTAATTTCTCCCTCTATACATGGCCCAGCTTGTCTATACATTTGAAAGCCAAGTACATAAGGCTGTAAGTGAGACATGCAGAGTTTGATGAGGAGAGACATATTTAATAGGGTGTCTTTTATCATATTTTGAAAATATCTTTCAGAGAAGCTGGCATTAGGAGAGAACTTTTGTTAATGAAAAGTAAACAAGTTGCGGATACGTTAATATTTTTCTGTGGGTAACCTAATTTTTTTTTCTTGATTTATATTATTTGTTCTCAGCTGCTTTACATGTGTATCTGTTTGTTTTTGGCTTTCTGAGAGTCACTGCCTTTGTTATAGTTTCCTTAGTCTAATCGGATTTTTTGTTTGTATTTGACAGCTTGTTTACGTCTGTTCATGTTCGTCAGGATTTCTATCTTATAGTTTGACATTTTGGTCTATCATACAGAAAGCTCTGCAGGAAGGGACATAGTCACGCTTTCGTACAGACAGATACAGGAAAAGTCCACTAATCCAAACATGTAAACTGTTATCCACAGACATTGAGTCGTGCACAGAACAGTCACAAAAATGGGACTTAACTATCAATCATGAACACAAACACCAGTTCATCAACTGGACCTCTACTGTGATAGAATACATTTAAGTTTGTAGCTTGGAGAGTGTTAGAATCCAGGTTCTCTGGTTGGCACAGGTAGGTACTTGTGTCAAGCAGGGAACCTTTCCTCTAGTCAGGGTAGGGGGGTACACTCCAACAATAACCCCTGCTCACCCTCTAGGTAGTTTGGCGCGATCAGACATGGCCTATCTCAGAGCGTTCAGGTTAAGCATTTGTAAATACACACACAGTAACTCAGTGACAACCCCACAAATGGACTCCACACTGGGATATAGAAAAATAATACTTATATATATATATATATATATATATATATATATATATATATAGTTTAGGCTTAGCACAAGACCAGATAAAGTTTAAACGGCCCACAATACTGATTAAACAAAGAGTTCTTGGTTTTAGCGTAGTTTTAAAGTTCTGTGCGCTTCGTTCCTGTCCGTACGCTTCGTACGCGGTAAAAACTGCTTGGGAACAGGTCTCACACGCACTGTAGGCGCTTCGGGATGAAGCGTACACCCTAGCACAGTACCTTTACTTGATGAGTTCGTCACGGATGCTGCGCTGACATCAAGCGCGATGTACGGTGCGTTGTCCTCCTGGGGCGATGCGTACTACGGTACGTTAGACCTTGGGAGTGCAGGGCTTCAGGGGACGGTGCGTTCAAAGTTCGTCGCGGCGTTCGTGCCGTACCATGAGATCGGCAATCTTGATTCGAAGCGCTGGATACAAGCGAACAGTACGCTCCACACAGGGGAGACGTACGCACCGCAGCCTTTCCACAGCAGGGGAAAGGAGCGTACGCCGGCAGTACGGTTCGTAGCGGATAGTAGCAAGTACGGGTCGCAGTCCTTCTGTTACGGTGCGAGCTACGGCTCGTAGGGGGCTGTTAGTCGCGTTGCTCAGGCCGGACGATACCTTCCTTTGCGGTGCGAGCTACGGCTCGTAGAGGGGCCTTAGTCATGTTATACGGGCCGGACAGCGAGATACCAGCTTTCAGGGGGTATGCTGCGATCAGCGAGACGTACGCAGCAGTTCGAGTCGAAGATGCGGGGAAAACGGTCCGTTTTCCAAGGCGATCTCATGGTGGTAAAGTGCACTGGTCCTGGGACTTCGTTCAGGGGGCAAGCTCACTCACAAGCCCTTGGAGATCTCTCAGCACAAGTCAAATAAAAGTTTCTTGAGTCTTTTCTTCCTCTTCTTCAGCAGCAAGGCAACCACTGCAGGCCAATCCCCCAGGTCAGGGACAGTACTCCTCCATGCAGCTTTTCCAGTTCCTTCAGGTCGGACAGAGGTTTCTTCTTGGCAGGACAGGATCTAGTTTCTTAGGAGCAGGGCTCCTACATTTATACCACAAAGCCTTTGTTCTCTCAGGCCAGGGGGGCCCTCGCCTAGTTCAGTCCAGTACTGGAGCACTTTGTTGATGCAATGCAGGCTTCTTCTTTCAGGGTGCAGGGCAGAGCAATCAGACGCTCCACAGGGGGCGGAGCCAGCATTGTGGTGGCAGAGCACAGCCCTATTCAGCGTCCAGGTGTACTCCTCCCACCCATCTACAGGTCAATCTTTCTATTCAGGTGGAGAGGTGTGGCTCACTGGTTAGAGGTGGCAGATCCGTAAGCAGAGAATCGGCCAGGGACCAGGGTTCAATTCCCGACGCGGCAGGGTCGTGGACCAGGGTCAAAACGGACTCGATAATTCTCGCCTCGGTACCTACTCTAACCAGGAACACACTCTGCAACTCTGGGCATTAAGCTTGCCTCATCTCTACAACGGCCCCCCACAGACGCCGGGGATGCCTGGTTTCACCTTGGAGATACCCAGAAAGGGACCATCTCACAGGGATAGCCAGGACGGGTTCCCCAGCGGTCTATAGCGCTGGGACACTTCCGAGTAGCTGTGCGCTGTATAAATGAAAATAACATAACATAACATATTCACCACCAGGCTACCTAGCCCTGCCCATCTGGGTTTCCCCAGCCCTGTCACTCACACAAGCCAGACAGCAGATACACATCACGAAGAGGCAGGCTGAAAGGGTTAGGCAAGCAAAGGCCAACTTTCTAAAAGTGGCATTTGCAAACGCAGAATATTAAAATAAACCTTACTAAAAGATGTACCTTATTATTCTGAGTTCAGGCATACTAAAATCGATTTTCTACCATGTTCCCTGGGTCTGTTAGGATAATAGGATGTAACAATCTTAACAGCCCATTCTGGCTTATGAGAACAGGTAGCCTTGCAATAGTGAAACACGAAAATGGCTGTAATTTACTATTAGGACATGCCACACACATCAGGGCTTGCCCTACCTTATGCTACAATGCACCCTGCCCTTGGGCCTACCATAGGGGTGACTAACATGAAGTTAAGGGAAGGTTTAGGGACTGGCAAGTGGTTGCACTTGCCAGTCAGTATGTCAGAACCAGACTGCATGCAGGTTCTGCAATGGCAGACCTAGACACATTTTACCAGGCCGCTTCTGTGGGTGGCACAGCCAGTGTTGCAAGCCCACCAGCGGCATTTGTATTTACACGCCCTGGCACTCCGGGTGCACTTTACTGGGGTCTGATAGTAAACCAAATAGGCCAATCATGGAATCCAACCAACATATACATTTTACATAGGGAGCACTTGCACGGTGGCACTGGTTGGCAGTGGCACAGTGCTCTGAGTGGCCAACACCATAAAAACACATGAGGCACAGCGACCAAAAGTGGAAGGGAGACTCATGCCAAGGTGCCAGGTCTAACAGAGAGTAGAGTGAGATTGTGATGCAAAACATTTTGAATTGTTGTTGCTGCCTGGTAAGATGAAGTGGGTCGTTGATTTTGCCCCCTTAATTCGTTTAAAAAAATATATATATATTTAGCAGTTTTGCAGCATTACAAACCACATCATGCGACGCATATTTGCTCATTGTATAATATGAGGTTATTGCAGGTGACCTGAGTATTAACAATTTAGATACAGGTGGGAAAACAATGAAGGCCAGCCTACAGTGTAGAAGTGGGTGCACATAAATTCGTATTTTATCTTGTCCTTAGTAACACTTTTTATTCAAAGTGCAGCTTTTAAACGTTGGTAAGCTGTGTTAATTGTGTATTTTTGCTGTAGCTACACAGCTATTAATCATAATAGCTCTGTAATACTGCAAAGTTAAGAGATCTTGTTAACATAGGAACATTAAAAACCAAGTGCTTAAGTTGTTTTATTGCCACTAGGGCCCGAAGATTGACTTAAATCTTTCTTCAGTGTTCTTTTATTTAAAATCCAAGAGCCCAATGCAAGACGTTTCTCTCTACCTCCTGTGCAGTACGTTATGACCTGCCGTTGAACAAATAAAATGATGTTTGTTGTTTCTGTGAGAGGTTTGACGACACTAAGGTTAACCTGCCCTGCATGTCGCAGCAACATCTTGTGAGTATTTCCATGAGCCACACGTATTACTCCTGGTAGCAAAATAGCTATCTTGTCTTCACTTTTTTTTATAGCCATATCCTTTGATGTGCATTGTTTTGACCCAGGTCACCAGGTGTGGCTGTGCCACTGCGCCCAATGATTGCCCACCATGTTCATGCTTAAAGTCTGTTCATGTACTTCTCTGCTTACGTATATTTTGACGTTGATGGCTCCTTTCAAGGCTGATTCTGACCTAAGAAACACAGTCACTGTTGGCTTATCCGCCTGTGGCTGCATTATGGCCTATGGATATGTAGAAGCCAACAAGGTATTGGTTACATTTCCTCTTTGAGAACTTTAATCAGTTTTATGCAAACTTATCTTGGTGCTTTTGCTTTTCGTTTATAAGACTATTCTCGGGTAGAATGAACCAAGTTGCCCATGTATAGACCTGGTTAAATCATCTCGTCGCTGTTAAACATCGTAATAAATGGCAGCTCAGGTGAATGCTGTGTCAAGAGAGCCATAATGTCTTATAATAGATTTGTTCTGTTTAACTGCGGACTTTGTGTCTAAAGACTGTAGCTACTATTAAATGTGTGAATAAACCATACGATCTTTTTTATTTTGATTCAGGATGAATTAGCAACCTTGTTGGTATGAACTGAGTGAATACATGTAAAATTCCAGGACGCCTGAGTGTATGATCAACTTTTTTGTTAAATTACTTAAGTCTTTTGTGCTCTTTACCTGTGTGTATTTTATTTTAACACTGGTCGCAAAACACAGTTATCTTCTGTAATGGTGGTTGTAGCTATTGTGCCTTTTTATTTAATCACCTGCCTCTTATTTAGTTATTTTGGAAACTTTACGACGAGTCATAACATGCACGATGGCATGTGTATATATATATATATATATATATATATATATATATATATATATGCCATTTTTGTGTGTCCAGTTTCAAATGCCTTATTGTGCAGTGTATCCAAACATATTCTGAAAGCACTGCAAACATTCCTGTAGATAGCTGAAAACATGCTTCTAGTTAGGATTGTTAAAGCTGGTGTTTTTGCGTTGGTTGATGTTCTACTGTGTAAAGTAGGATTGCCTTTCTAAAGTATGCGTGCTGTGAGAACATTCAAGACACCCTCTATTAGCCCCTGGGTAATTGGTATCTTCGATTTTTCCCTCACAGATCCTATGTATCCTAAGGCTAGCAGTGTCGCAAAACCGGTCAGACAACCGCAATGTCTTTTTGATATCATACCCGGATCCATGTAGAAAGGCGCCACCATTTAGTCCCCGCTTCCTAGGAGAAAACCTTTCAGTATTTGTTAATTCTTGCTTTTAGTGCGACCAACTACATACCTGTCTTTTCTGGCATCTCAAAAATAGTTATCTGCATAAAGTAAAAATATATACAGTATTTTCCTAACATTCCTAATAACTGGGTATGGGTCACTTTCTTAGTTATTCTCCCCCAGTTCCACCCTCAGCGCATCTTGGTACTACACAGGGCATCTAGGATAGGCTGTACTGTGATTGACTAAAAGGTAGGAGCGAGTTACTAGCCTAATGCTCTTTTGGATGCTGGTTTTGCTAATCCAGTCTGTTTTGCGGATGCACGATAGTCCAGCACCTCTCTCTACCTAATTTACTGTTTTCCCCACTTGCACTCTGCTTTCTAGGGCTTTTTACTTTTACTCAATTTTACCCATGAACAGACGGTGGGTATAAAGTAGTGTATGGCTTCTGTCTTCTGATGTGTGAGTGACTGTTGTACTTCCAATTATTATAGTCTTTGAAGAAGTAAAACAATATGGTTTTAATATCTGACTTTGGAAGCAGAATTTATTAAGCTAGTATAACATATTTTTCCATGCCAAAAGTAGATTTGTATTTTATTGTCCGAAACACAGATTGTTTTTTAGTCAGAGGACTTCAGTGACCTTCTTAAACACTTCAGCACTCTGTTCTGTAATACCCACCACCTTGGGGTGTTTGTGATTTGTGAGACGTTTCCGGTCTGCACCGATTCTTCTGTTGCAGTTATGTTGTCCAGTTGGTGCTGGATTGCAGTGCATTAGTTTTGTACATGAGCCAAAAATAGATTCCTAATTTTTCTGTTTTTCCAATCCAGTCGGTCATCACTCTTGCCACCTACAAGCTGAAGCCTAACATACGAGTCCATTGAGAAGTTTCTGGCTATGACTTGGCAGTTCGGCTGGACTGTTTCCATGAGGCACACGGTTAAAACTGATTTGCATATGGCTGTGTCTGAACTGGGGTGGCGAAGTGAGCTAAAGAACAATGATGGATTCAACCTAGATCTGTGACTGGGGGTGAGTGTCTGAAAAGTTTCAGCGCTCCTTCCATCATCTCCTTGTGTTTGCTTTGTTCGCCCTAAGTTGGCAGGGTATGCCCAGACGTGGGTCCCTTGCTCACTTGCCACTGGATTCAAGCTAGCCTGGTTGATGAGGGGTGTTATCCCGAAACCAGTCCCAAGTTGCTTGTTTCCGGTCCAGGGAAGACATGGCTTGGCAGTTCGGAGTAGACTGTTCCTATGAGGAACTGGGTTAGTCTGATTTGCATATGGCTGGGTCTGAAATGGGGTGGCGAATTGAGCTAAAGAACGATGATGGATTCAACCCAGATCTGTGACTGGGAGGGGAGTGTCTGAAAAGTTTCAGTTCTCCGTCCATCATCTCCTTGAGTTTGCTTTATAGTGTAGGACAGCAAACAGGCCAGGTACTCACATGGCTTTCTTTTGTTGTTCGAAAAGAGTGCTAAATTGTCATTTCCTATCTGCACTTTCATTGGCACAACAGTTAAAAATTATTTTTGTATTCTTTTATTTATGTCAGTCTTTTCCATTGGTGTATGATTTGTATCTGGTAACCAACACATTAATTTTTTCAGAGCCTAGTAGACGAACATTTTATCTGTGAGTAGGTGTGACTACCTCTTACTTTTGAATTTCCAATAGTCTGTTACGCCTATTCGCTGAAAACGTTTTATGCGTGTTGGAACTGCATGTCTTTATTTGTAATTGTTTTATCACGCACAAAACCTTTTAACTGAAAAGCTTTTCTCGTTTTTGGTGGTTCATTAGTTTATATTCGAGATGTCAAAGAAGTTAAAAGATGCTGGGTAGTAAGAACGTATAGCACTCGTAAACGAGCTAGACAGTATTCAGTGGACTACTGTTAGTCCACTTAAATACTCTTACTCGTATTTAGACTTTAACTCCACTATGAAGCATGCATTGCATTCTTTACCCAACTCATTATTTATTGCCAATGTGATATTCTCAGTTTATTGAAGGATAAAGAGTTGCTTCATGTCTCCCTAGTTAATTTATTGGTTAAGGTGGCCACTAGAGGTTTCATGGACTGTTGATTTACAATACAACTTCCTGGAAACGACAGGCAGCGTGTTCAGTGTGTTCTGGTGCTGTTTTAACTCCTGAGGCTACAAAGAAATCAATGTATGAACTATACAATGAGTATAAACCAGTTATTTGAAGGTAAACGTTTTGCTGATTTCTTATTGTTCCTACTGATTCGTTATTGCTGCTAAAGGTAAGGATGTTAAGTGCACTGTTTACAACACGCCAGTGTGCCTTAACCACTGGCGCATCCACGGGCACATCAGTCAATAAATAGAATATATGTTCTACAGCTTCTACTTTCTGCTTTAACCTCTGTGACCTACACAGATTTTTTTATGTTAAGAAGTGCGCTTTCAAAAGGCAGTAAAAACTTTCCTTAAATAAATAGCTTTTAAAATAAAAAGGGCAAAGCTAAAACACACAAATTGATTGGTTAGTGCAAGCAGAAATGTCAGTGCATCTTTATAGTTTCTTGTATTCTGCATGATAAAAAGGGGTTTCAAATATTGACATCGCAGCTCCTTATAAAACTTACAGAATAAAATAAAGTGCTGTGTGCTTTGCTTACTCATTCCATCACAGGGTCAAGGGGTTTAGTCAGGGGTATAGACATTCATCTTTGGAAATGCAACCAAATGGTGCACCATACCACATCTAAATCTAGTTAGGACATACTGGTGTTGGTTGTTTTTAGCACGTTCAAATACTCCTGACACCCTTCCCTTTCCTCCAAGGATAAATACATAGCAACCAACATTTTCCCATATGTGAGGTCTAGCCTCAGACCTATGCAGACAGAATCTGGTAGAAAGGAAGTAAAAACTTTCAGGGCTACCATGGGAACCTGAGGGATACTTTCTGAGGGGAAATGTTGCAAGAAAAGATTGATATCTTAAAGTAAAGTATTCACTTTTCTAATAAGGAGAGAGTTAGAAAATACTTAGGAAAACTGTTAAATCGGATGGAGAGCTACAAGCATATTTTCACAGAATCAAAGTGAATACATCAAATCACATGTTTAAGTAGCAAATATGAATACGAATTTACTATCACAGAGTCGGCAGAATTACATATTGTTACCTAAGGCAAAAAAGTTCCAACACCGTGACCCACAATAAAGCAAAAATACTTCACATTTTGTGACAAAATTTGGAACCAAGTAGAAGCAGTGTACAATAGTCAGATTAAGCAATATTGATATTACGGACTTGATCAAATGGACATTTGTTTACAAGCGCTCACCCTCGTGTGCTGCTACTCCCCCTCATATCCCACCTCTTGTTGTCTTGCTCACCCAGCTTGTCTGTAAAGTCACATCCACTGGGATATTTTTGCCAGGGAATGGCTGACTTTAAGAATTGCGTTTCTTGTATTTCATGCATTCATCATATTATATGAAGGCACAAGCTTTGGCACAAAAAAGCTTTTATGGTGTGCGGGGAAAGGCCATTCCAGCTTTTGTCTGAGGCAGAATATATCGATTGGTTGCATGAGACTAGAGGCCAGTCAGTCTGCTATCAATGCTACTACAGAGGAGCAAATGGCTGAATCATTTGGGAAGTAAATAAGACCTTGACAATTTTTTTATTAATTACTTTATTGCGCTTTAACAAGAACAAAGGAGCTCTAGATGCCAGCTGTACAAAAAGCGGCAGACACATTTCAGTTATCATGGCATCACAGTGACAAATTAGTAAAAAATTCACTGGAAGTTCGGAGTATAACAGGATAATATACAAGCAAGATATCACAACGTACACGATACAAGAGTAACATACCCTCAGGCAGGTAACAGGAGGACAGTCCATGGATAATTATAAGGTAACTTACATAGCAACTATAACCCACTCCAATTCTCGCCCTCACAGCATTTTACCAAGGACAGCATACTCCATCCGTAATGTAGCATAGGAACAACGTGTCTGAGGCAAAACAATCACATCTGTACCTCCCTCTGAGAGCCCCCACCCCCGTTGTATTGGCCCTTTATGTATTATACAGTGCCCAAAAATTCTTAGGCCTATTGTGGGGGGGGGGGGGGGGGGGCATGAGGTCACTGAAATTTTCCGTTTGTGTAGAACAATATAACATGTCAGAGGCCCATTGGGTCAACGTGGGTAGGGGGCCTCTCGACCAGCAAATGGCCACCCTATGCCTCACCATCAGTAGTCCCATATCAACTAACCTGCGCAGTCCCTTAGGTAAAGGTTTCAAGAAGCCCATCAGCGCCAGAGCGGGGTCTGGTGTGAGCATCCCCTCTGTTAATGCTGTCCGTTCCAAGAACACCTGTCTCCTAAAATTAGCCACCCCAGGACAGAGCTAAGCTAGATGTGCAAAGTCAGCTACTTGCTCACTGCATTGCTCGCATCGCGAGTTTTCCCGAAATCCATATCTGCAAAGTCTTTCTGGGATATAATAGACTCTATTGAGGAATTTAAAGTGTATTAGGCGGTGCTTACCATCAAGGGAAGACCTGGACACGTTTTTCTACTTACATACTGACACTTCCATATTCTGTTGAGTTTCCACAGTGAAACAAACTTATTTGAAATGAACCACGCCATTTATAAAGATTGAAAACATTGAATTTCGTGTACAGTTTTGAACTACCATAAGATATGTTTGGTTTTCCTCCAGTATTTTTAAAAAAATCGGGGTTTTTTTCTGCAATACTTTGCAGGTAATCATTGGCGAAGCCAACAGATCTGCACTTTCAGTATAAAGGAGAGACCTGCTGGCTTTGCCAATGGTTGTCATAGGGCTACTTTTGCTTTCTTATGGGGAAGCATAGTTGATGGTGCCCATTCTAAAATTAAAAAAAGGCTTGTACTTGGTTCTTGAGTGTATTATTTGGTTCTTAGTTGTGGTACATGCTTTCTTTGGAATTGTTGGTGTTGGTGGTGAAGTCATTTATTTTATATTTTTGAGTGCAATACACAGCTAATTGTAAGGTCGTTGCACTAATAACCAGAAACGATACAGTGATAAGACAAGTTTTTGAGTATGTCTAGACAGAGCTTCGCAAGCAAGTAAAGATGAGTGAGTGGATAATGTCTGCCTTCTAACAAGTCTAAGCCCTAAATTGCTGGTTTTGTTGTTCCATTCCCATTTGTCTTTTTTTATTGCAGTTGCTCTAGTCTGAGCCTGGGGTAAAACCTTTTTGGGGATTATCCTCCATGAAAGCACTTGTTTTGGTGTTTTCATTGCTTTTGATTTGGAGAGCCACGTTGTTTTCCTAAGTAGAGTGCTGGTGAAATGTGGCGTCAAAGGGATATCACAATGACACTATCGCCAATTAGATTTAAGTTGCCATTGAAAAATGCGTCAAGTATTTTCTTTTTCTAAAGTGGGTTTTCAACACGTATTGTGGACATTTTACCGCATGTTCTTATTTGCGTCTTCTGAAAACCTTTGAGTATTATAAAGCAAAAGTGACCAGAGTGAGCCTTCGCTCGCGGAGTGGGCCTGTAGATAATAATCTGCCTCGATCTTCCCACGATGCAAAGCTCACTTCACTGCCCAGAGCTAAAAGGTTCATCTTCTCCTTCCATGCATTATGATTTGCTACCCATATCTGACAATAAAGGGCCTAAAAACTGAGTTAAGAAGGTTGGTCTGGGGGCGCAGGCGTTTTCTTATAATTTTATTTTTTTTTAAGCTGGAAACTGAACATTTTCAAGTATTTATTGAGCGTTAATTAATAGAGGGCACCGTCTGCAGGATACAAAACAAGGCTTTTGACTGTATCGTCATTTTATCACACAAAAGTAGTGTTCAGGCTCTCCAAAGGAATGTGAACAAAACTGGCAACCTTGTCTTGCTGGTTGGTTTGGGAGGCCATAAATATGACTAGTTTGAAAGCTTTTTATGGCACTAGTTTCTGCTAGGGCAATAAGCAAAAGGAAAACGTTAAGTGCTCAAGAGTCCCAAATTTTACTGGTGGGCAGCTGCATATGACTCAACACTTGATTAAGAGGTCACACAGCCTAGGTAGAATCACAGGGGTGGGGCTCCGTGCCCGACGACAGATGTTACCAGGTGTAGGAACACATCTGGTAAATCCAAATGAGCTTCTACTCAAATTTTGCCTCCTGTCGGTGGAGGAAAAGAAGTGCAGAAATGTCCCATGATCCGAGAACCGTATGCGTTATTGGACCCCGTAAAACCGTGTCCCTCGTGTCATTTTCCATTCTGGTGAGGCAACCTCCTGATGTTGGGTAACTTGTGTGGGAGATGCCAGTGGAAATAATTAACTACAGTCCCCTCAGCTGCCCCTCTAATTTCTGGGTCTCGTGATGAGACATGAAAAAGTTTTCTTGATTCTGCAGTTTGTAGACAAAAGGGCCTTGTGCTCTTTTTCTGCTTTCAGTTCTGTGAAGCTTTGTAAATCATTGGTATATGCCTTTTGCTTGCTGCACTAAACACAACCTGGTTCACAGTGTGCATTCTGTTAACTGCCATAGCCTGGCTTTTATAAATTCTTCTATGATTTTGTATTTTTCATGCAGCTTTAGTGTTACAGTATTGTATTCTGTCAAAGATGGCTCTGCAGCACCCAAAACGTGAATATTGTTGCTACAAAATATTTAAATGAAGTAATGTAAGAAAAGTCCACCTGCACATGTAGCATATTTTAAAATTCTGCCATTTACTCGTGGCATAGTATTACAAAAAGCAGTTGCAAGGACGGTAGGTCTCGCCTATGAGAGCTATTGGATTTGTAACTCTTTTTTTAGCCGACGTCTACAGCAGCATGACTGACAGTTAAAACATTTTTTTTTACAAATAAGATGCAGCCAACTCTGGCCACATCACATGATAGTGCTTTTTAGGTCTCGCCTAGCGTTGCAGCAAAGCTGCTCGCTAGCGAGATCTATTGTCGCCGACTTGCTTTGCGATGCGGGATAGGATAGGTGCACGCGCTTGAAAGACATCAACTGAGAACGCGTACGGCGGCGTTAGCTGAAGTGGCAGGACAGGAAATGTGCACTGCGTGTGCACATGGCGCCCGGACTGCTCATGTGCATGCTCACGGCGTCTCTTTCAGACAGCCGATGTGCACCCGCAGCGTCTCTTCTCTGGCGATCTCAGCACTTTTGCGCGCTCCCCCACGCTTTCACTTTCGTGAGCGAGGCTCGCCTCTCTGCTGTTGTTTCCCTTTGTCCCGTCTCACCCTCTCTCTCTCTCGCCGGCTCTGTCTCTCCCTCTCGCTGTATTTTCCTATTTTTAATCAACTCTTTTTAATTATCTTTTAGCTCCTTCTCTTCCTGTCTTTCTCAGCCTCGCCGTAGCTGTCTCTCTCCTCTCTCCACATCCTGCCCTCCTCCGTCCCTACCCCTCTCCCCCCCCCCCCCCCAAGGTCTCGGGTTCCCTCTGTCTGCCGTCAGACTCCCCCCGCAGGGCGCCGAGCGCCTGGGGGCGGGAGTTGAGTTCACACACAGAGGAGGGAAGGAGGCGGCGGCGGCTGCCAGCGCTCCACTCACCCGGCATGTGAGTACCGATTCAGTCCTTATCCGGTCCGTGCCCTGCCTTGGCCCCCTCAGCACCCCTATACTGCCCGCGCGGATCCCGAGGCACCTTTTGGGGTCTCATAGAGAGGTGGGGGCAGCCTCGGCCCTCTGGTGGGGAGGGATCGCCTCCCTACCCCTCCAATACAGTGAGGAGCAAGGGCAGACACCGACCCAGAGCCGCGTCCTTCCAGGCTCCCACCTCCCCCACCAGGTACCCTCCTGTCCTCAGCCCTGGGTGCCCCGACACTCTTTTTTTTTTTTTTGCAATTTTATTTAGCGCGAACTCGACCCGAAAGTATCAGAGCTTTTAAATGAGCACCGGCTGCCTTACAGAGGGACTCATTTATGTTTAGGCGCGGGGAGGTAGAGTGATTAGCCCAGGACCACAGGATGTTTGAGCGGCCCGCCAGACTCGAGCCCAGTTCCCCAGCTTCAGAGTCGGCCGTTCAGCCACACTTGAACCCTATGGGTGACCCAGTGTGCGACTTACCTGACGGCTCTGCTGTCAGAGTGACTCACAGCTTCAACCTGTGTGTGTGTAACTGAGGGCTCGGATTTATCTGTGACTGATACTTCTGACCCCTGTGATTAGTTCTGTGTGTGAGGGCGAAACCGCTTTGGGTCTGACAGTAATAACCCCTCTGTGACTGACAACTCTGGCCACTGTGTGTGTGTCTGTCTGCTCTGACCTCTTTCTGACAGATTGGTCTGACTGTACAACTGACAGTTGAGACCTGTATATGACTGACAGCTGGGACCTCTGTGGAAACAACTGACCTTTTGTGACTGACCGCTCTGACCTGTGCACTACTGACAGCTCTGGCCTGTATACGACTGACAGCTCTGACCTCCGTGTGACTAACTGTCCTTTTTGTGGCTAACAGCTCTGGCCTGTATACAACTGTCTGTACTGGCCTGGATTCGACTGTCTGCTCTGGCCTGGATTCGACTGTCTGCTCTGGCCTGGATTCGACTGTCTACTCTGGCCTGGGTTCGACTGTCTGTTCTGGCCTGGGTTCGACTGTCTGCTCGGCCTGGATTCGACTGACTGCTCTAGCCTGGATTCGACTGACTGACTGCACTGCCAGCTCTCACCTGTATACGACTGACAGTTGTGATCTGTGAGAATGACTGACCTCTTTGTCTGACTCCCCTTACCTTTGTGCCAATCACTGACCTCTTGGTGACTGACAGCTCTCACCTGCATATGACTGACAGCCTAGACTGTGAATGACCTACTGACTTCTTTGTGACTAACGTCTCCGACCTGTATATGAATGACCTGTGTGTTACTGATCTCTGTGCGACTGACACCTCTGCTGGATGGGTGGCAGGTGTACTACCCCGGCTTGTGTCAGAGAATGAGTGTGTATGATGGACAGACTGCCTAGTCTATGTGGGGCGGACAGGCCAAGCAGGCAGGGAAGCCAATGCTGTGGAAGCAGAGACCACCCTTCCTGGATCTACCTGCACGTGCGCTCCAGGGTCGGGATACAGTTTGTTGTCGCTGGTACTCACACACAGTGTGGAAAATTCACAAGCATCTTTTTTCAGTCCAGCCCACAAAAAAATCAAAATCTACTAGTACTAGTGAGCATTTGTCTGAAATCTCACATGGTGAACTTCCAAAAGCTTATTTTGTTTCAATATTGTAATAAAAAGGGGATTAGCATAAAAAACTGCTTCCAGGTGCCTGTACTACTCCATCACCAAGAAACGGTAAATTGCAAAATAGAACAAGCATTAACAAGCATTAAAAATGCAATAAGTCTCGCCTTTTAAGTTAAAGCCATTTGCTTTGCTATACAATACCATTGGGAAAGCAAATGGCTTTAACTTAATCAAAGGCGAGACCTATTGCATTTTCAATGCTTGTTCTGATGCAGGCAGTGAAGGTGGAAAATAAGCCAAGACGGAAGGAGGGCATCCGTGGACGACACAGACAAACATATAATGCTTTTTTTTTGTATTGCAGCGTGGGAGGCAGCACGTAAAGAGGGAAGGTGAGGGCAACATGGATGGAAAGTGGGTGGGAGGCAATACTGAGTGACGGAGGGTGTGTGGCACGGGCTAGGAGCAAGCAGACACACACATGCACTCACACAGTGTGTTAACTCAAAAAGAAAAACAAGCATTGGCATAGCCAATAGGTCTCGCCTTTGGGACCTTATAAGTGTTTAGCTATGCAGCATATTATCCTGGGTGCTGTACCACAAGAGATTGAAGAGCTATTAGAGAAAATCCAGTGAGCGAGAAAGAGTCAATTAATGGGGAAGGGAAGACGGAGGAAGAGAGAAAGGTAGAGGAAAACGGAAATGAAGAGAAAGAGAGTTTGCGGGAGAAGGAAAGTGTCAGGTGGGACTGATGCAAGTGTTACAAAAGTAAAGCGAGTCTGTTGTTTTACAACTGAATCCTCGGCGCAGAGAGAGTCCTCGTTAGCCTAAAAAACAAATGTCCTACAATTGTTATCAAGGCTTGACATCTAAGTGGGAGGCCCTCTTTTCATGCACTAACAGGTGAATAATAAACTCCTCTAGCTCCTCGTATTGCAACATTTGCTGGCACGGAGGAGCCCAGAGAAACGCCCTGGGCACGAAGACGTCCGGGTGATGAGCACTCGGCACCTCGGGATGTCATCAGTGGGAGGGACATCAGAGCCTCCCCGCCTTCCCCCAGAGATTTCCAACTTCCCAGGCTCCGAGAGTATTGTTCGCGGCCGCCACTAATGCATTCATACAACTTAGAAACCGGCAGCAAAAAAACAGATGTAAGATACAGTGGACATAAATAACAGGGTCTATACTACCAGCAATAAGCCACGCGGTCCTGAATCGGTGAAAGGGGGCCCCAAGGCTGCACGTAAAGGAGAAGATATAGAAATAAAACACGCCATAGCGAGAAGGCGAGGAAAGTAAAATGCAGACACCCAAGCAAAAAGTTACACTTTCAAATCCCCTATTTATCAAAATGGGGCATTAGGACCCACAGCCAGAGAAAGTGCTTGCCACAAGCGCAGGGTCTCACCTGCTGTAGAGGTCGAGGGGCTTTTCATGGAAGACACACACCGAAGGTGAGCCCTGCGCCGAGGGTAGTAAGCAAAGGACGGCGCAAGAGTGCTTGGATTATCCATTAAACCACAGGGGGGTGTCTTAACCAAAACGCGGGTTCATCCTCAACCCAAAGCACACATCATCGCCTAAACTCTCATCAACAAGTTGATAGGATTGAGATTTGGTGTCGGTGAGCGCCCGTCCACCTCACGTAAAACCGTGCCCGCTGCTTTTCCTGGCACAAATGCATTATCGTTATTTTGACAAAAGTTTTGGGAGCAAAGGTTTTGGCAACATCTCATTACCTTAACGCACACACACTGGAGGGCAACTGGATACATTTCCTGTACGAGGGGGGAGAGACACTTGAGTGGGAGACCAACGTGGGCACGCTAATTAAAAACAGATGGCCCCTGCGCGCCGCTGCTGGCTCCCGAGAGCAAAACGCCCTGGGAGTAAACCTTTCTAAAGAAGCTGGGACATCCACACGCCTTTGGCCAATTGCGTGCTGCAGCCAGACGCAAAGACCAATCGCGTGTGAGCACCACACGCACGAGCTTCTACTAAACCTGAAGAAAGCTGAAGTGATTCCAAGAGGTCGATTTCCTAAGACAGCGCATGCGCTGCTCTAGGCTTGACCTAAACATACCACCAGAAGACTCTTCTCCCTTTTATGAGAACGAATTGGGTGATGGAAGAGATAGTGTGACCCCCTTTCCCCTGCCCACCTTTGTGTTCACTTCACTTGAGGAATGTCTTCCACTCACTGCAGAGCACTATCTCATGCACGGCTTCATTAGCATCACGTTAGAAGACCTGGATCTCTGTGTGCCAATCCCTCCATGGGAGCGGAAAACAGCACTACACTGCGAAAGGATCTTTAACTGGCCCACAATTGCTACCTTTGGAAAGAGAAAGCTAAAACGGCACCTGTATATGTTGTAGAGAACATCCTCCATCAAATGATGTTGGTGATATGCGCCGATTTCTGCACCCACCTTTCCAGAAGCTGCAGTGACCTGGCACAGAGCCTAGGAGGGTGACACATGTGCTGGTGTCCAAGACAGCACCAAGGGTTCAAGGTCCTATACGAACACGCCGGGTAACACCATGACCTTATTCGCTAAGGAACAGAGGCGGAACCCATGGGTCTATTGGCACTGCCGGTTAAAGCTACAGCCTGCTCTTCCCATAGATGGAAAAAGAGATCCAAGCAAGCTGCGCGACTGGGGAGAAGTTGCTGCCTCTTTCTTATACTGATAGCATTTTGAAAAGGATAATATTGAAGACCATATCCACTAGACGGTCCCATTTCAAGAGGTCCTCACGGAGTCTGATAGAAAGGCTGAATATTTCTCATTTGGCCTGCCATAAACTGGGTCCGGCCAAAGAATAAGTCCCTGCGTCGCTGCCCTTGCCCTCATTAAAAGTTTCTCCTGCAGCTGCCCGTTTTAACTGCGCTGCCACCAAAGAGGAAAGGACTGCTTCTGCTGGACACCATTCACTGTTAGCGGTTCCAGTCTCCCTGCCTTTCTTTCACCAATGTGCTTTTGAGTAATGCTTGCAGGCAGCAGCAACAATGTCCCAACACAGCACTGCATTAACAAGGGGACACTAGGGCCTTCCTTTATTTACATTAATATTGAGCTTCTGACCACACATGCCTTCCTGTCCCACTGCAAAGATCTTCGTCGTGGGAGAGCTCTGCTAACTATTTGCAGCATCGTAAAAATGCAGTAGCATGGCCTCAAAATCAGAGAAAGCGCCTTTAACACTGGTAGATTACTGTAAGGAAACCAATAGTACTATCACATTTGCTCACCACGGCACTGTTTTAGTAAAGCGGTTGGAAGAAGCCCTGGGCAGCGCTACAAACAGAATACCATACCGCAATAGTGAAATTCCTTGAATTTCGTAGTCTTCTGGAACAGAAACTGAGGTGTCTCTCTGCCTGGCTATAACATGGCGGGCTCACAGCGGGAACTCGCATCCTGGGCAGCTCAGTTACGCTTAGTCATAGTTTTATTACGGTGCACGGTACCTAAAACTCTTTATTGTGTAAAGTGCGAGTGTTCTGAGTACATCACATAAATATGCACTAAAAACACATCCCCGTTGTTGACGCCCTCCCTGAAACGCTTGAAGCTTTTCCACCACAGAATCTAGCAGGGGCAGATCATTTATACACAGAATCTCCCGCTGAAGCTACCGCGTGCCCAAGAAGATGCTTGCAATGAATACCTAGGAATAGATACAATAAAACAATACCAAGAAAAAAAGGTACCAACTGGGAGCTTATACATCTTTTCCTCTTAAAATTCAATGCGCTCTACTAATGTGTCGGCACTGTCCAATGGCGTAGAGAGAGGGAGTGTGTACATGAATGGCACAGGAAAGCCTAGAAGAGCCAGCGCACGCAATGCCTCGGTGCTTCATTATTGAAACATGTAGACTAGAAAGCTCTCAAGTTAACCCCTCCCCCATATCACAAGACAGGGCGAGTTTAAAGATGCCAGGTACAGCGACAATACTCTCGATCCTCCGGCAGGTAGCACCCGCACGCCTCGGAGCAGCTCTGCACTGCGAACTGCCTCGCATGGGCTGTGGCAGGCGGCGATTCATTTTATGATATAACCTTCGCCAGGAAAACAAAGTACTGCTTTTTTGAGGGACACATTATTGTGTGGCCTCTTGGACGTGTATTGGCTGTAAATACCTCTAACTACTTTTAACACTTTCTAAAAATTAAACAATTACAAAAGGTGCCCGCCTCCCCCAGAGAGAAGCCAGCATACGTTTCCACCAGGTAGGCAAACGGCGGGGGCGGGGGTCAGGGGATTAAGTCGTACCAGCAGCACTACTACTAAACTGGAAGAAACGTGCGGCTTTCAAACCTTTCTGGCTCAACTTCCTAGGTTTTTGGTGCAGTGCAAGTAATGGTGAAACTATCACCAGGCCTGGTGCATAAGGCCTCACATGAACACACATCTATTCTCTAGCAGACTGAGCGAACCCCAGCTTACCGCTGAGTAAGAACGCAGGAGTCCTCGGCCGCCATGTTCCTGGTTATCGACAGTACTGGAGGTTCTAAAGCTTGAGGGCAGTCATGACAGGCCCAATGTGCATCAACTCGCCAGAGGGTGAGCCCTGCATAGTAAAAGTGCCTAGTGTAGGCAAACAAAATAGGCCACCTGACTTTGGGCTGGATAGCAACCTACTGTAATAACCAGGGTTCAGTGCGCCCCATAGGTCCCGGTACCACTGCACTTGCAGCACCATTAACAGCTACGCCCCTGACGGTGGTGTCCCTCGGCCGCGTGAACCGCACGTCATTCTAAGGATGGATTATTATTGGTTTACCATTTGGTCAGTAACTGTAAACAGAAGTCACGTCACACAGCGGAAAGACATGCACCGTGAATAGGAAACGCATCCGGGGCACTGTGAGGGACGAGGGCGAAGGACGAGATGGCGTCAGTCCAAGGCGGTAAAACAGTGGCCACATGTTGCGTCACCGTTATCAGTGATCGGAGAGTCATCAAAACTAACGTAGAGAAGGTCCAGTGAAAGGGATTTCATTATCATCGGGGAACTTGCTGGGGTGCAGGAGGAGTAAGAAATAATCCAGGTTCTTAGGAGGGGATGCAAAGCCACAGACAGCGAGAGCAGGAATCTGCACTGTGAGAAACCAAGCTTGCAAGGGGGCGGGGCCAGAGAAACCGGGGCAGAATGGATGAGGGGGGCGTTGAAATGTAGCTGGGAAAAAAAAAACAAGTGCGCGCGCCTCGCGCTGAAAGGAGGCAGCAGGGGGAGGGGAGAGAGGAGGGGGCCTGCGCCTCTTTCCCTTGCGGGAGCGAGCAGGAGCCATATGTTTGTAATTAACACATGGCTTGAAAGCTCGCTCCTGCAAGGGAATCGCCAGACGTGCACGCGTTGCCATTGGGAGCAATGCAATGCGTGCATGTTTTTGCCCGCAAAGCTGTGCCGATGGCTAAAGGTCTTTTTCCTAAGGAGCGCATGTGCACTGCGTAGGTGAGACCTAAAAAGTAGCTCCCACAATGCAAGGAGAAAAGTACTTTGGCATTGCTCCAGGGGATGGTCAAACACAAGAAGAAGATGTGAAGACTGCATGGGTTAACAAATCAGAAGCAAGCAAATGAGAGCGACAATGAAACCAACCAATGGTAAGAAATGGATGGGCTCTAAGCTCAATATAAGCTAACAAAATGTCTCAAGCGACAGTGCATGTGTTGTCTCAGGTGAGGCCTAAAGTGAGTCCACAAAAGTGAAGGACACTTATTTTCACACTTCAGAACGTTGCAAGTAAATCATTTTACTTTTTGGTCTATTAATTTGACACTAATCAAAATATTGTACATTTTAAATCAGAAGAATCTCAACCAGAAATTTGCATCCCACCTCACTTCAAATTATTCCCAGCTTCCAGCCACCTGTATTGATATAAATTCAACATGCAGCGCCCCCAGTATAATGTACTCAGTGGCTCATTAGGAGCCGAAAGGAAGAATGGGGCAACAGCGTGTTAGTACCTGAAAAATTAAAAAGACACTTAAGTGATACTCTGAATTAATTTGCCGCCATCCTTCTCCCCACCGGGAACATTGCCCCATCCTAATTGGACCACACATACAGCGACTACCCAACCCACATGTTCATGCAACAGGCACAGTAAGAGAATTTCGGCCTGTGAGAAAATGAATTGATTGCTGCCCATGAAAGCTCATTTTTACCATAACTGATTATTCAAGTGAAACCTTAACACTACTCACATTCAGTACTATTGATTGCAGTGTAAGCTATCTTTACTGCATTGTCAGTACTCAAATAATGAAAGAACAGAAGGCAATTACCCCTGACATCACCATTTTTTATTTTTTTTAAGAACATTCGCGTTTGTAGTATTCTTTCAAGGCACTCAGCCGACACCAGGATGAGCATTACTGCATTACTGCATTACTGCCCTCTTGGAACCAGCTTCACCCCTTTTTTTTATTTATGAGGTAGTTTAAATGCTTTATTCATCACCTACTGGTTCTCTCCATCCTGTAGCCCTAGCAGTTCTCACATCATTTCCACCTTCACCACACCGAGTACTTCCACCATAGAAGATTAACGGATGCCCAAAAATTGAGTTAGATCCTCTTCAAAAAGCTTATTCCTGAACCCAAGAGATCTAGGAAGTATTTGGCCTGTTCGACTCCCGTCTTTTCTCTCCATATCCCTAAACTGATTGGTATCAATGCAAATACAGGGTCTTGTGGAGGAAAACGCATTAGTGGGTCCCCTTCATGCTGGTTGTGGGCAGAATTGGGCACTGACTTAGTTACTGCTTATTTGATGAGCTCAGAATGATTGCTGGTGGTGGCAGTATTGGGGCCTCAAATAGTGTTCAGTTTGTCGTTGCCTTTCATCCCAGTCGGAAATCAGATTCTCTGCCATCGCCTCTGATTCAGTCATTTCCTTTGGACAAGTTACAGGTAAGGCAACTGGACTCATTCTGCCCTCTGCCAAATCTGTGTTGTGGGGTATGACAAAGGTCTCGTTTTCCCCCATCGTCCACTCCCTCACCTCCCCACTACCCCACCTCCGGTGTTTGACCTGTATCTAAGGCCATTGGCCAATAGGCTGCATGATATAAGATTTCCTGTTGTTTTATATATTAACAATTCAACTAGCCCTCACCAAGTCGAAACACTAGAAAAAGATAACCTCATGACAAACAAAATCCAAAAAACAGCTAACAAACTTGTATCTTAGGGCATATGATAGAATCGCTGCACTGATTTCCTGTAAATGAATGAATTTGTTTAAAATCTTTGTTTAATGCATCGCCTGTTTTATGCAGCTCGTCCACTCTACCTACTAGGATAGAAAGATTTACCTTGTCTGTAAATCCTTGTGCATCTTCTAAAAAGTTGCTCTCTCTACCTTCCTGTTGGGGAGGGCTTTCATTTAGTGTGCGGGGTGTCAAGCTTTTGTTTTCCCTTCCACTGAAATTGAAGTAGAAGCCTAATCTTGTAAGAATTGGACGACTCTTCAAAATTTGACTTTTTTACCAGGTGCATTCAAGTTATTCTGTGTTTACTGTGCTATCTGCGCTCCGTCAGCAGATGTATTTTTCATTATATAGTGCCACATCGACTTTGTCTCCCATCCTTGGACCTTCATTGTTATACTTTAGTGCAAGTATTCATCAATTCCTGTTCAACAATTGAGACACGAGCCTTCAGACTCTTCTTGTCCTCCACAGATCTTCAGCCGCTTCAGTACTTTGAGTACTTTGGGTTTTGCAATCACGATCCGCATTTAAGGCATTGGTTTCGAGAACCATTCACTTGCATTTTGATAGCCCAGAATCTTCAGAGGCGTCACCACCGCTCTCTTTCACCCTTATTTCTCCATGTGTTGGAGCACAGCTTTAAGAATTAATCTCTCTAATGTCTGCAACATCTTTTCTTCTCAGTTCTTTAAATACACCTTGAGTGGGCTTTGGCTTCACCCAGAGGAATATTTCTTTTTTTAATCACACATTTTCATCACATTCTATTTTCATCCTTCCCCCTTCCTGGAAGTGTTTCCATTAGAGAGCACGCGGGACAGCTTTACATCTGAAAAGTATACTCTATCGTCGCACTACTTGTCCCATTTAGTTCTGTATCTCCTAAAAAGCAATACCTTTTTGCTGCTATTTTCCTTCATCGGCAAAACAATAAGGATGACTTTAATGTGATAAACAGCGGCTGTGCCTGCACTGTTTTGACACATTAGGATAGACCTAGTGACTTTGTCAGTGCTTGCTTTTTGTCACTTGTTGCATATGGGTGTCCCGTATTTAACCATAGTTGTAGTACAGTGATGATGTTGAGGGAGAGGACTATGCAGGGACTTACTTATTTGCTACTGTGACACAACCCTAAGTGCCACAGACTCGAGTCATCTCAGCAACTCACTAAGTGGCATAAGACCAGGGCTTTCAGTGTGAGCTCCACGTCTTTGCTGCCATGTCAGCTTTAACTATTTTAGATGTTTGTGCTGTCAGTAATGTGTTGCCTATAGATGCATCTCTACCCGGCATGGACGTCTCATCTTTGTCATATAATGTGACCCAGGCCAAAGCATAGCTATACCAGACAGTAGACTCCTCACACTTTATCTTCCTCTTTTCGGTGTAGTCAGAGAGTTATTTCATAGCTGGCAAGCCGTCAAAAACCTCAGCATCATCCTGGACCCCTCGTTCTCCATGAACCGCCAAATCAACGCTGTTTAGTCCTTCCGCTTCCACATGCTCCTCCTGCTTCATAAAATCTTCAAGTGGATCCCCATCGAGTCCAGGAAACCGGTCACCCATCCACTCGTCAGCAGCAGACTAGACTACGGCACCTCACTCTAAGCTCGCACCACCCAGAAACTCCGAAGGAAACTGCAGGACATCCAGAATGCCTCCGCCTGGCTCATTCTGAACATCCCATGCCGCTGCCACATCACCAGCCACCTGAGACACATTCACTGGCTACCCATCAACAAAATAATTACCTTCAAGCTCCTCACACATGCATACAAAGACCTCCACAACGCTAAATTTGCATACCACAACCACCATCCCTCCTCCTACACTCCCACCAGACATCTCCATCCCACGGATCTACAAGACTGCAGCTGGAGGAAGATCCTTCTGCTACCTCGCTGCGAAAACCTGGAACTCCATGCCTCTGCACCTCAGGCAATCACCATAGCTGCCGCAATTCAGGAAGGACCTCAAGACCTGGCTCTTCGACTGAACCGCAGATTCAAAATCTCAGCAACTTGAGACCCTCACAGGTGAATAGTTGCCGTTCATATGAATTCCCGATTGAGCAACATTGCAGCTATGGATGTTACGTATTACCCATGGAAAGGGTTTCCAAGTTGCCAAAACCTTTACAGGACACAATTGTGACAGCATATGTGCTGTTGTTTGCAAAGATGTTTGTTAAAAAATACTATAAAGGGTTTTGGGCTTGCCCATTATCTATCATTGGTTGGATTCATTGTCGGTCTTGTTTTCTTGCTTTTCATTGGTCAATGTGTGTGAGTGCGTTTGCGTCAGTTAGTCTTTGTGTGTTTGTCTCTTACCTGGAGCATTGCCCAGGTACTGATTGGTTTCTTCTTTAGAGTTCTACTGCGTTGCTTGCGGCGGGATTATGATCTGTTTTTTTTTTCAGTCTTGCAACACAACTTGATCTCAGGTTGGCGAGATCTTTGTAGGTGCAAATTACTTTATATCATTAGGCTATTTTTGCAAAGCTTTCAAACAAGTAATGAATTGCTTTAAGATATCCAGTAACTTGCACGCTACAATGTTATATCAGAGCTGTAAGCGTGGAAACATAAACCTTTTGAAATCGTTACGTCTGATTATGAATACAACATCCTCTAAATTATAAAAGAAGTACCCATAAACACACATTTTGGCCACCAATCACTTTTACTGACAAAGTAGCTATAAACATACTCCTTTCCCTTAAGTCTGTTGTTTTTTAAAGAATTGGCGTTTGCCGCTACGTCACATTTACTTTTTTGTTTGTTGCTTTTTTTTTATACATAAGAGGATGTTTTATTCATCATTGAATGTGATGTTTTCAAAAGGTTTGTTTCACCCATACCACCTCTACACAGCCATAAACCCTAAAATCACCCTTTCTGCCTTTAACTCTACCCTCCCCAAAACCCTAAAATCATCCTTATTTCCTTTCACCTCTACCTACCTTTAAACCCTGAAGTCATACTTACCTCCTTTTACCTGTACCCATCCCTAAACCCTAAAATTACTTTTCTTAAATAGAATAAAAAGTACGTTCTTTAGTTTAAAAAAAAAAAAAGAAAGAAACTTACCTGCATAGTAGAACACTGCATGGGAAATGTATAAATACTTACCTGTGTGCCATTTACCGGCATGGTAAAAGTCCTGCATAGTAAAGGCTACGTGGTAAAGACAGTATCCCTGTTTCCGCCCCTCTTTAATTACTCTCCTGCCCTCACCCATAAATGTTTTGGGGAAGCAGTCAGTAGTTTTATGCCCTTTGGTTTGTTTGATGGGAACCTTCATCACTTTGGCAGTTTGCCCTCTCCTTGCCTCCCATGCTCTGTGCTTTAAGTCTTGCCTGAGACAGCGCATGCACTGTCACTTGCGAGACACTTTACCTACAGGGGGCTTAGAGTTCGCCCATTGATTATCATTGATTGGCTTCATTGTCACTCATTTTTAGGTCTCGTCTGGCATAAGACTGCGCAGACATGCGCAGTCTCGCTGGCGAGATTTAATGTTTTAGGTTAGATTTCTCTAGTGGGCTTTAAGCCCCGCCCCTCCTTTCCATTGGCTGGCGTCATCGTTTATGCTAAACGGTGGCCAGCCATTGGAAAGAAGCATCTCGTGACGTACACTTTTCGCTTTTAGAGCCGTCCCAGTTGGACTGGCTGCCCCGACTTACTGCTGGCGTAAAAATTTTTTTTATCTTTATGGGGCCAAACACATGGCCCCATAAAGATAAGAAACCAGCCATGCGAGACAGTCCAACTGGGACGGCTCGCGAGCCAGTCCAACTGGGACGGCTCTAAAAGAGGACAGAGGAAAAACAACGTAATTGCGAGGGCTTGGTTTCCAAACGTTGGCATGTATGGTGGCTCAGACGTACTCTTAAAAGCTGAGAGCACCCTTTGCTTTAATGTGCGCTTCAATTTTCATTATGCGCCAGTAAGCGAAAAGTGAATTGTGCACCATTACTGAACAGCGTCTTGTATGACATTACTGCACAATGCTACATATAAGCAAGTACTGAACTAGGCAGTGCGTGTACCATGGCGGCTTTGGCATCCCGAGTGAACACAAATTGTCCGATCCGTAGCTTCTCTTCTGGTTGCACACAGCGAGCAGCCAGAAGCCACTGTGCGCGCCCGGGGGTCCATGCCCCGCAACCGAAAGGCCAGCGCACGCTCCCCATTCAGACTCGGCTAAGCCGCACATCGGAGAGTGACTCTGCAAGATGACGCACATCCGGATACACAGACATTCCTCCGTTTTACTCACAAGAAGGCGGACATCTTTAAATGAGTTCATTTAAGCGATTTAATATCAGCCGCATTTATTTCTGTGAAACTTCAAACAGTATTTTGAGTATATTTGTTTTGTTCAGTGTGAAACCTATTGCAGTATAATTGTGAAAGTACAGAACCATACTACTGATTGGTAGCATTTTTGTAAAGTATTCCACGAAAATACATGTGTTAAAAACAATGTTTTTACTGATATTTTGTTTATTGCCCTGTATTATGTGCTTTGACATTTTGCGTTGGTGTAATGAACTTGACTCCTGTTCTAAGATGGCGGCTGGTTGGAGGGTGCGGTCTGGTTTAATGATCTCAGGCACCGCACTGACTCACCTTAGGCGGGCAGCTCTGAAGATGCAGGGCAGGGATTTTGGGTGAATTGCAGGAGTGACGGTGCTGCGCATGAGCTAGGAGTATCGTTATTTGCATTGCCTGAATATTCCGCAGTAAGATTGTTTTGCTAGGCACGTCCAACGTCCATACGCCCCTGAGGCTTGTATTTGCGGTGCTATTTCTGGTGAGATCATTGATGTATGCACCGCATTCCCAACGCAACTGCATAGTCAACAAATTTGATGCGGGATACTAAAGCATTAAAGTTTTTTTTGTTTTTTTGGGGGGTTTTTTTTTTAGCAATGCGAGTAAACTTTTAGAAAAGCCAATATCTTGAGTTTAGACAGAATTAGTTGTGTGGTCATCATGCAGGACATGGAAAAACTTGTTCGGTGAGGGCGTGCTCAATTGGTATGTTGTTGTGAGACCAGCCTGCCTTTACGGTGGGCGTTTTCAGGGAGACGAGCCCTGGGTGCTGGTGATGATCGAGTGTGTCCCACAGCCACGCCAGTCGTGCTGCCATTGGACAGCCTCCTCCCCGGCATGGCCAGGCCTCCTTACAAAGGCTTGTATTTTATTCCTTTCTCTTTTATTTGTATTCTTTACTTTTTTATTCTTGTGTGTTTAATTTTTTTATTTGAATTTATTTAGACACTGCACTCTGCCTATTTAATTATTTTAAGGAATTTATTAAGCACTTTTATCCGAAGCGCTAATTACATGAAAAGGTAGAGCACAGCACAAAACAAGAGACTTTAGGGACATGAACAACAAGCATTGGAAATGCAATAGGCCTCGCCTTTTATTAAGTTAATGCCATTTGCTTTGCTAATGGTGTTGTATAGCAAAGCAAATGGCTTTAACTTAATAAAAGGCGAGGCCTATTGCATTTTTAATGCTTGTCTTGCTTCTGTGGTCAGTGAGTACCGACATCACTTCCTCTTCATGTGTTTGTCCCCACCATGGAGAATGGTCCCAAGTACTGCTTCCCTTGCCCAAGGTCCTGCCACTGCTCGCTGCTTTCAGAGGTACTTTCTTTTGTCATTTTACTTGCACCCCCTTCCTTCCACTCCCCCCACCTGCGTTGTTGCTTGTGGGTTCTCCCCTCTCCTGTTGTTGCTTGCCCGATCTGCCCGTCTCCCTTTGTTGCTGGCCCCGTCCTGTACCACCAGAAAACAAGCATTGAAAATGCAATAGGTCTCGCCCTCGTTTAAGTTAAAGCAATTCTGTTTGTAATTAGGTGGCTTTTTAGCTTTGCTTTTATTAGTGTTTTTCAAACTTTCATGTACATAACATGCATATGTATGCATATACATATATGTATGTATGCATGCATTTATATTTGTATTTAAATAGATATGCAGATGTATATATACCGCTTCCACCAGTTTCCCCGCTGTGGCCTCTGCTTCTTTACTTGTTGGAGGAGTTGCTGTTATATTTTGCGCGGTATTCAGAAACGCGCTACAGGGGCCCTGTTCTTCAAAGTGGCCCGGGCTCATCTGGTTTCTGCTTCGGCGGCTTGTTTTCATATCCAAGGTATTGGAATAGCCTGGTGCCCGCATCTCTACATAACTGAATCCAGGGCGGCTGCAGCACGGTCCGTGACTTCACGGAGGACCAGAGTGCATTGTCCTCTTGATCCCTGCCCGGCTGACGATTATTGTTGGGAGGCTAGAACGTTTGGGGACTGGAGGAAGCAGGTTGTGATTTTAACAGCTGGATATTGACTTCACTTTAGCCGTTACTTGCCGCATATCGCAGAATCCATACGGCACACCCCGTGCAGCACTTACCTGGGTAATAAACTCTAGGGCTTGTAGTTCCCATGAACTACAAACAGTGAGCAGTCATCTTACGAGGGGGTGTGGCGATTTCCACTCAATGGACCTGTTGCAGGGTGATTTTAAACAGGGGAATGAGTCTCCAGAAATATTGATGTCATCTGAGGAAGGCCGAATTGCCTTTACATCAATTAAACCGCTTCCACCAGTTTCCCCGTTGTGGCCTCTGCTTCTTTACTTGTTGGAGGAGTTGCTGTTATATGTGTATATATATATATATATATATATATATACACATACATCTGTATAAATGCATATATATATTATCTACTGGCGGTCGCCAGTAGATAGTTATAGTTAGGACCGAGTTTCCATAGGAAATCTGAAAATTCTATTTTGAATAACTTTGGCGCCGGTTGACGAATCCTCGCGAAATTTTCAAAACTAATGGGGCGCTCCGCTCAGCTCCTACCCTGAAAGTCTCGGGGTGATTCGTCAAGCGGGGGCCGAGAAAAAAGGGGGGTCCCAAAACGCGTTTTCCCCATGCATTTTCCCATAGGACCTTTAGTCGAAGGTACAGCCCGAACGGCTGAACAGAATTACTTGAAATTTGGCAAAGAGGTAGTTCTCAGGTCAGGCATGTGCCTTTTGCATATATGGTGTCAATCTGTTCAGTAGTTCCTGAGAAAATTGCAGTTAAAAGCACATAAATATCTATAAGCACGCACCGTGCGCGCACGTAATTCTGATTGGTGGATTCATGTCAGTCAACATTCGAATCGGTCGAAATCAGGAAGTGTCGGCCGCCATTTTGTGTGTGACAGTGAAACAGAAAGGTGGAGAACGCGAAAAGGGGGCAGGGTAGAGAGTTCCTGACCCCCTAGCCTTTGTCAGGGGGTCCCTGAAGGACCCCGAAGGGTGAAAAAAACATTTTATTTTTTTTGTTTTTAAATCACGGGGTGCGCGCACGGTGGCAAAAAATTCATTAAAAAAATTACAACACAGTATATTAGGAATATAGCTCTTCTTGGAGAAGTGAAGTGAGTTCTGAAAAGAACTGTTGTTTTTTGTCGAGCAGCAAAAAAAAAAAAATGAAACTGTTCACCAGGAACAAAAAAAAAAATGAAAAAAATTAGGGGGTGGAGCATGTGTGCTGCTGTATCTTGTTCTCTATTAGGTTAATGCTGCTCTCACCATAACAGAGAACAGCATTGCACCGTATATGCTTCTTCTGGAACAGAGGGTGCATATCCAGAGGTCTAGAAGCAGGTGAAGCTGCGGCTGCAGATGATGTGCTCGGCTGAGCTGCGGCTGCAGATGATGTGCTCGGCTGAGCTGCTGGAGGGTTGTCTCTTGCAGCCCGAGCATAAGCCCCAGGATGCATTGCTTTAAAGTGCCTTATCATGGAGTAAATAGTAAAGGAGTATTTTTTTTAGGGTCTCCTCTAGATAATACCCCTCCACAAACAGTGCAGGTGACTTTAGGAGCATTCACCTTCTTCTGACCCTCTGGAAAAGTAAAAAATTGCCAAATAAATGAGTCCTTTTGTTTCCTTTGTTTCCTCTGCCTTGGGGGCACAAAGGTCTCCTCCTCACTCCCTATTCTGCCATTTTCAGGTGCAGGAAAAGCAGTTCAGCTCCTTCTCCCAGGAAATAAGAAGTATTAATGAGGGGAGTGGGTGTGGTGTTGGAAGATTCTGGAACTGAAACTACTTTGAACCAATGAAAAGTGTTGTTTCGTAATCACATGACTTGCCGTGCGTGCATGGAGCACGCGCGCATGCGGGTACGGAGCACGCACGCATGCGTGCGCGCATGCGCGTACGGAGCACGCATGCGAGCATGGAACACGCACGCATGCACACACGGAGCACGCACGCATGCGCACACGGAGCACGTAAGCATGCGCACACGGAGCACGCACGCATGCGCACACGGAGACGGTGCGCGCAAAAAACTTTTTTTTTTTAAAACTGTTTATAAGTTTATGGAAGATATAGGTTTCACACTTAGGAATTAGCATTTTAAAAACCTTGCAAATTCACTGAAAAAACCATAGGTTTCACACACGTTATAGTTAGGAATTAGCATTTAAAAAACCTTAGAAATTCACAGAAAAAACCATAGGTTTCAGGCAGTGTATTGTTAGCAATTAGCATTTAAAAAACCTTAGAAATTCACTGAAAAAACCATAGGTTTCAGGGGCGTTCTAGTTAGCTGGACTTTTCACTCGTACAAAACCATTGAAATTCCCCCGTTATAGTCATAGGAGATGTCATGAGTGATGTCATGAGTGATGTAATATGTGACGTCATCAGCAGTGGATTGCGGTCGCGCGAGTTATAGTTAGCTGAACTAACTATAACGGGGGAATTTCAATGGTTTTTTACGAGTGAAATGTCCAGCTAACTATAACATGTGTGAAACCTATGGTTTTTTTCAGTGAATTTGCAAGGTTTTGAAATGCTAATTCCTAACTAGAACGTGTGTGAAACCTATGGTTTTTTCAGTGAATATACATATATATGTGCATATGTGTGCGCATAGAGAGGTAGAGAGGTAGAGAGCGAGTAAAGAGTGAGTAGTAGAGAGTAGTAGAGAGTGAGTAGTAGAGTGAGTAGTTTAGTAGTGAGTAGTAGAGTGCGGAGTAGAGAGTAGTAGAGTGAGTAGTAGAGAGTAGAAAGTAGTAGAGTGAGTAGTAGATAGTAGAGAGTAAGTAGTAGAGAGTAGTAGAGTGAGTAGTAGAGAGTAATAGAGAGAGAGTAGTAGAGAGTAGAGTAAAGAGTGAGGAGTAGAGAGTAGTAGAGATAGAGTAGATAGAGTGAGTAGTAGAGTAGTAGTGATTAGTAGAGAGTGAGTAGTAGAGGAGTAGAGAGTGAGTAGTAGAGTAGCAGAGAGTAAGTAGTAGAGAGTGGGTAGTAGTGAGTAGAGAGGAGTAGAGAGTAGCAGAGAGAGTAGTAGAGAGTAGCAGAGTAAGTAGGAGAGAGTAGAGTGAGTAGTAGAGTGAGTAGTAGAGAGTGGTAGGGAGTAGTAGAGAGTGGTAGAGAGTGAGTAGTAGAGAGTGAGTAGTACAGAGTAGTAGAGAGTGAGTAGTAGAGAGTGAGTAGTAGAGAGTGAGTAGTAGAGAATAATAGAGAGTGAGTAGTAGAGAGTTAGTAGTAGAGAGTGGTAGAGAGTGAGTAGTAGAGAGAGTGGTAGAGAGTGAGTAGTAGATAGTAGAGAGCAGAGAGTAGTAGTGAGTGAGTAGTAGTGAGTGAGTAGTAGAGAGTGTAGAGTGAGTTGTAGAGAGAGTAGTAGGGTGTAATTGAGTAGTAGAGAGTGAGTAGTAGAGAGTAGCAGAGAGTAAGTAGAGAGTAGTAGAGAGTGAGTGGTAGAGAGTCAGTAGTACAGAGTGGTAGTGCGTGAGTAGTAGAGTAGTAGAGAGTAGAGTGAGTAGTAGAGTGAGTAGTAGAACGTAGGTAGTAGAGTGTATTAGAGAGTGTAGTAGAGAGTACAGTAAAGAGTGAGTAGTAGAGAGTAGCAGAGTAAGTAGTAGAGAGGGAGTAGTAGAGAGTGAGTAGATAGTAGAGAGAGTAGTAGAGAGTGAGTAGTAGAGAGTGGTAGAGAGTGAGTAGTAGAGAGTGGTAAATAGTGAGTAGTACAGAGTGGTAGAGAGTGAGTAGTAGAGAGTAGAGTAAAGAGTGAGTAGTAGAGAGTAGCAGAGTAAGTAGTAGAGAGGGAGTAGTAGAGAGTGAGTAGATAGTAGAGAGAGTAGTAGAGAGTGAGTAGTAGAGAGTGGTAGAGAGTGAGTAGTAGAGAGTGGTAAATAGTGAGTAGTACAGAGTGGTAGAGAGTGAGTAGTAGAGAGTAGAGTAAAGAGTGAGTAGTAGAGAGTGAGTAGTAGGTAGTAGAGAGTGAGTATTAGAGAGTAATAGAGAGAGTAGTAGAGAGAGTAGTAGAGCGAGAGTAGTAGAAAGTGAGTAGTAGAGTGAGTAGTAGAGAGTGAGTAGTAGAGAGTAGTAGAGTGAGTAGTAGAGATATATTTACCAATGACAATAGTGTTTTTACAGAGAGGTTGTTGTCTGTCCTCATAATTCTTACCACTTTCCTATTCATTTTAATTGACTTTAGAACAAGAAAATACTTAATTCCCCTGGACGTATTGAACTTGTGATGCAATTAGCTAATTTTTAGTTGTAGCACTAAATTCAAGGAAGAATCTCAGTCCTCAAGGTCTTTTTAAAACCCTAATGATTTTGAGACCTGCACAGTGCCTTATTCTTGTGCAAGGCCTCAATCTTCAGACAGATCCTTCCGCTAACCATTCTGTGAAACAGAATTTGCCAACCATCCCATGACGCCCTCTAGAGGTAAACCGAATGGACTTAAACTGTCTTCGGGCAGATATAGGCGAGTTTACTATTTCTGGTGGAAAGGGACTGTACCCTGAGTTGGAGGAGCCTAACCGAAACTGGTCAAAAAGGGAGTACACTATGTTGGCAGAGCGATGCAGCTTGTGTAGGTACCAGCATCTGCGGTATCAGCTACTCTGCGAGTACTACTCATCTAAAAAAGAGACGGTGCCCTATACTAAACAGTATTCTTGTCAAAGTCAGAGCCACTATAATGTACAGTTACAACCCAGCTGCCAAATACTGCATAAGAAAGCACAGGTCGTAAGGTGGATGACTTAATGTTAATGGTCTCAAACGCATACTCCAAATCAATAAAATATTGTAAAACTTTATAACGCTGCAGCAGGTTTCACAAAATTACGTTTTCTATTCCTTTAAACTTTGCATACATATATTTCTCTGACACGTTTCGGTTCCAACGATGGTTCACATTTCACGGGGAGACAACATCAAGAAAAGAGGAAAATACATAAAAAGCTCTCGCCTTTGGCAAAGGCAGCCGCATGTTTATAATTGTATCCCGCTTTCACTTGAAGTGAAAGCGCAATGCAATTATAAACACGCGCTGCCTTTGCCAAAGGGGATGATCACAAAAAAGTGCGTAGCGGCTAATTAGGAGACACTGTCTCCCGCCGCCAGTAAAAGATCAAATCCCGGTGGGCGGGGCTTAAAGGAGACAGGGTGGCAACAAGCGCCTATTGACATGCCTAAAGTGCAATCATTGCACTGCCTTTAGCATAATTCGTGATGCAAAACGAGGCGCACAAATCAAAACTTGAGGCAAGGCTTCTGGAATTGTATCGATTCCAAGAAGCCTCGTAAGACGAGGCAGCGCATGCACTGCCTACGTCAGGCCGAGTCCTAAAAAGCACCCACCCAAAGTCATGCCAATAGGTTTCAATATGCTACAAAACTATGGACAGCACTGCGCTCCCTGCTCAGCATTGCCTTTTTGGCGGTGTCTTTATGCAGGGCCAACACAGATAACTTCAGCTCGGAGGTAACCTAATTAAACTGGTTAATTTTTTTCCTTTAATGCATTTATGTATTTGTGAGTTTCAGACATCACAGCCATGTTGTGCTCCTCTCTTTTGAGAACTTCAAACCACTTTAGGTAGATTGCAGCCCTTACACCTGTGTTTGGATTGAGATTATCGTTTTTGTTATTATTTTTTCATTTGTGTTTTGCTCAGCACCCTCAGACTTTGGCTCACATGACCTGACCCCCTTAAAAAATATTGATGCATAAATGTTTATTTTAATTTCTTGTTGGTTTGTGTGCTGACAAGGTGTCGTTGTCATTTGTTCCTGAAAACAGTTTTTTTGTGTGAAGGCAGAGAATAATCTAATTCTAAGAAAACTGATCAATGCCCATTTTGCACAGCGCAGGGTTCGTCATAGTCCTTCTTTTTTCGTAATTTCAGCCATGCTTCACAGCAGCCACACTGCTATATAACATGGCTCAAAGAAATTGACAAGCCAGTAGCTCTTTCATCGGCGAGGCTTGTTGGCTTTGCTTATTCTGTTTTTACGTTACCGCTGGCAAACCAGCCTGATGCACCGAGGTGATCATTTCTGGTAATTTTGCCTGGGGTAGCCATTAATGTAATGTTGCCTGATGTGGTCTTTATAACAACAGTAATAATATTAGTAGCTTAGAAAGATTTTCATAGAGCAGAAGCAGAAATGATTGGAGACCCCCTGATGTAAACGAGTTGCCACTCGTGATTTCTTATTTCATTAACTGTGAGAACAGGATGAGAACAATTCTAAAGGAACTTCGTAAAATTAACAGCTGTGAATGTGTATGTTAATTAGTGATAAGAGCATTTAAAATTACAATTGGTTTAAGGTATGTTTAGTTTTTCCTACTGCAAATGGTAAAAATACATTATGTCGTATTCTATGGAGTTCGAGGTTTGTATTTTAAGATTGAAATCAAAGCAAAAAGCAGAGTAGATGCAGATTATGTTTTAATGAATGGTGGGAAGTCCGAACTTTCCAACGGAATTATGGCTTTACATGTTAGTGGAGATTTGTTATGTTAGTGGAGATTTATAAAGCGCTCGGTTACTCAAAAAGAGTGTCCCGGCGCTAGGAGTATCCTGCCAAGAATCAAGGAGCTCATATGCGATTTCTTGAGACCTCACCAAGCGATGCGACTACAGTCTATAAGAGAAACAGCCAGGTTTTAAGGTGCTTTCTAAAGCTGTAGAGTTCATAGGTACTTCTGAGGTCAAGAGGGAGGGTGTTCCATAATTTGCTAACCATCGCCTGGAAGGAGCGACCACCCTTTCTGGTTGGAAGGAACTTCGGCACCTGAAGCAATTAGAGAGCAGAAGATCTTAACGTCCTCACCGGACAATAAGGGATAATTCGCTTTTTAAGATAAGCAGCTCCTATATTATGAAGCGCCTTAAAAGCAAGGACCAAAGCCTTAAAATCAATTCTATTTTTTATTTTGAGCCAATGAAGTTCCCTGAACAGGCTAGCCAAATGGGTCCTAGGGCCGACCCTCAGAACAGCCCTGGCTGCAGCGTTCTGAACTAATTGCAAGCGATTCAGAAGAAATTTCGGAATACCCAAATAAAGGACATTTGCATAGTCCAATCTGGAGATAATAGGAGCCTGCACTACAATCTGTCTATGAGACCTGGACAGGAGGGAAAGAAAGTTCCTCAACATTTTGATGAGCCTGAAACCAGTGCCAGTCACAGCTTTCACTTGCGACTTCATAGAGAAGTCGGAGTCCAGTAAGACTCCAAGATTTTTCACAGTGGACACAGGGTTGAGTGGTGAAGGCTGGTCCTGAGGCCACCAATTTTTCCATTCGTCTCCGGGCGAGTGGCCAAAAAAGATGATTTCCGTCTTAGCCGAATTACAGGCTAGCTGGTTCAGGCGAAACCATCCAAAGATATTAGACATACATTCCCTGATTAAAACTACGTTAAACGGTTCATCCTTCCCATAGGAAAACAGGATTTGGGAGGCGTCAGCGTATGTTATGATCTTAGCTCCACATTTTTCAGCAAGAGAAGCTAAAGGGGCCATATATATATTAAAAAAAGGGTCGGGCTCAACACTGAGCCCTGAGGTACTCCCACATTTAATGGGGGAATGGCAGCCGAGAAAGGAGGGGACCAAACAGACTGCTGACGCTCATTGAGGAAAGAAGAGAACCAGTGAAGAACCGTGACCCGTAGGCCGCACTCCCTCAGTCTCTGAAGGAGGCGGTCATGGGGCACAGTATCGAAAGCAGCTGAAAGATCAAGCAGTATAAGAACTGCTTTTCCACCCTTATCGAGAGTGTTCTTGACGCTTTCCGAGATTTCTAACAGCGCTGTCTCGGTACTGTAATTTGCTCTAAAGCCAGATTGGCTAGCATGAAGGGCGTTAGTGGTTTCTAGGTGCTTGGTAATTGCTGCATTCACATATTTTTCTAAGGTTTTAGCAAAGAAGGGAAGCAGCGTAATAGGTCTATAGTTATTTGTGACTGCGGGGTCAGCCGAAGTTTTTTTTAAAAGAGGGAGTATCATGCCATGTTTCCAACTCAGCGGGACAGAGCCCGTACTTAGTGCCAAATTAAGCACATGGTTGGCGGCCGGGTTCATAACTTCAGCAATTGATGCTAATATCTTGGCAGGGCACGGGTCAGAAGGCGCACCAGATTTTAATGATCTCATGATGGCTAGAGAGACATCCAGGGATATTGGCGGAAATTCTTCCAAAATATCCATCTGGGAGCCAACGAATAGATCAGAGGCGCTCTCGGAAACTAACTGTGGGGATACAGCGAAAGAGTCCTGAATGGACTAAATCTTGTTGTAGAAAAAAGTGGCTATATTAGCCGTCCATACAGCTGTAGGAGTGAATGGATTCTGGGTAACACTAGGATTAACGAAATCCTTCACTACTTTAAAAAGTGCCTTACTGCAATTTTTTGTAGACTCAATTTTATTACCTAAAACATTGTGCATTCTGTCATGAACATTATTATATCGTTTAATTGTTAAGTATATTTTAAATTAGTGCTTGTTATACTATGATGGAGACCTCTCAATTCAGTTCTTTGCTTGTCATTTGACCAACGTGATTAAGGGTGATCTTTTGATCAACTTGTGGGCAGAGTAATAGTTACATTTCCTGTGGATATTTTCCAGTCACATATGCTGTCTAACTAGGCTACAGCATGGCTGGGCCACACCATGCTAGGAATTGACTACACTCAAGGGTGGGAGAGGCCTGGCAGTCGTCCATGAATCATACAGGCCTTGCACGCTCCACAAATGTATTACACAGATCCATGTACCATTCCATTAGCTTTGCCCTCATCATTCGAGACAGACCCATTCAACCTTCTACACTGCGCCCCTCATTGCCAGCATAACCTTCCTTGTGGAAATTACCAACTTCATCACCACCAGTGTTCATCTCGGACGTTGCAAACTCCTAGGGGACTTATCGGTCAAGAAAATGCAGGGAAATTTCTCGGAACTCTACACCATTGTGAACATCAAACCATGTGTCCCAAACTAATGCATACCAGTGATGATGTGCTTGTATACGCTTTCTAGCAATGCACACGTAAATATTCCAACCCCACCCCCTTTCCTAGATTAGTCCGATCATGCTGTCAATGTCATCCTGATCATTATCCACCACGCTCCAGTCACCCACAATGGTCAACAGAGATTCACTCAAACCGCATGTTATGTTAAAAAAAAAAAAACCCTCATCAACGTTTTCAGGCATAGCCTTCTCACCCTGATATGAACAGTGGATGCTGCAGCCAGTGTCAACTACTTTCTGTACTATGTCAATCTCACCCTAAAACTCAGTGTTAACACTCAAATCCCCTTCGAAACTGTGCTTCATAAAGCCAGAGCAAGTAAGGCAATAACTTTATTTCGTTTTATTGAATCATAAAAGTACAACTGCAATATTAAAACAGTCTAAGCTGTTTGATTTAAGATCAGAACACATCAAGCGAATAAAATGAATTTACAAATGAAACACAGTTAAAATTGCGCAATCAGTCAAATTGTTGGCGGGAGATGTGCCTTCAGTAAGATATGTAGAGTGATAAATCCAATCTTAAAACGTTCCTAAATTCTTATACAATATAGTCATCCCATATGTTCAGTGCTCTCTGCAGACCCTCCAGGATTTCGCGATTTGCCGCGAAATTGACACTTTTGTAAAAAATGCAGCGATTTTTACAAAAGTGCCCGCGCAACCTGCCAGAGTGAAGACCTAGGTACCAGGTCAAATGCAGACCGTAAATCAATCAATCAGAACATTTGTAAAGCGCACTACTTGCACATGGGGGGGTCTCAAGGCGCTGGGGGGGGGGGGTGGAATGCTGCTACTGCTCAAATAGCCACGTCTTGAGAAGTCTTCTGAATGTTAGCATGTCCTGGGTCTGCCGTAGGAGGGTGGGGTGGGTGTTCCAGGTCTTGGCGGCAAAGTGGGAGAACGATCTACCGCCGGAGGTCGGTCTTCGGATGCGGGAGACGGTGGCGAGGGCGAGGTTGGCGGAGTGGAGCCGGCGGTTGGGGGTGTAGAAGGTGAGTCGTCTGTTGAGGTATGCTGGTCCGGTGTTGTGGAGTGCCTTGTGTGCGTGGGTGAGGAGCTTGAAAGTGATCCTCTTGTTGACGGGGTGCCAGTGCAGGTCTCTCAGGTGGGGTGTGATGTGGCTGCGGCGAGGAATGTCGAGCATCAGGTGTGCAGAGGCGTTCTGGATCCGTTGAAGTCGTTTCAGGAGTTTGGCCGAGTCTCCTGCGTAGAGGCCGTTTCCAAAGTCCAACCTGCAGCTGACGAGGGCCTGGGTGACCGTTCTTCTTGTTTCGATCTTGCGGAGGGTGTTGAAGCAGGAGGACGAGACGGCGTTGACCTGCTTTGTCATGGAGAGAATAGAGTCGAGGATGAACCCCAGGTTGCGTGCATGGTCGGTGGGTGTTGGTGCTGGCCCCAGGCTGAGGGATGAGCCCTGGGGTACGCCGCAGATGATCTTGGTGGGTTTGGAGCGCAAAGGGTGAGGCGGATGCTCTGGTTTCTGCCGGAGAGGAAGGAGGTGGTCCAGTCCAGAGCCTTGTCTCGGATCCCAGCGTCCTGGATGCGTGTGCGTAGGGTGTGGTGGCAGACAGTGTCGAAGGCGACTGACAGGTCCAGGAGGATGAGGGCCACGGTTTTGCCGTCCAGCAAGGCCCTGATGTCATCGGTGGCAGCGATGAGGGCAGTTTGGGTGCTGTGGTTGCTGCGGAACCCGGACTGGGACGGGTCCAGGATGCTGTTCTCCTCGAGGTAGCGGGTCAGTTGTCTGTTGACTGTCTTCTCGATGGCCTGAGCAGGGAAATGGGCCAGAAGTTCTTGAGGTCCATAGGGTCAGCCTTGGGTTTTTTGAGTAAGGCGTTGATCTCTGCGTGTTTCCAGCTCTCCGGAAAGGTTGCTGTCTCCAAGGAGATGTTGATGGCTTTCCGGAGATGGGGTGCAAGGGTGGTGCTGACTTTGTTGAAGATGTGGTGTGGGCATGGGTCTGACGGAGATCCGGAGTGGATGGTGTTCATGATTTTGATGGTGTCGTCGTCATTTATGTTGGTCCAGGAGAGCAGGGGATCAGTGCGGATGGTGGCCTCCTCCTCCAAAAATATTAGTTGGAGTCGAAAGACCTGGTCCACAGTGCTAATACACTCCTGATAGCCCACCTGTAATGGAATTCAAATCTCTCTATCGATCATCCATTCTTGTAAACTTTCAAGTATTATTCTACTGAACAGCTTCAGGGAGTTGTCAATTAGGCTGATCAGCCTATAGTTGGACCGCTGCGAGGGCGGACCATTCTTATGTATTGGTATAATCTCAGCCCCACCCAGGTTGGGGGAGTTGGTGCACAGGACAAGATGGCGTTAAAAAATAGAATGAAAAAATGGGCTCCAAACATCTTTCTTGCTTAGGTACAAGTCACACAGTATCTTATCCAGCCCGGGGGCTTTATTTGGGATGATCTTACTAATTGCTGATCTTACTTACATTATCGTAATAGGTGAGATTCCTTCTCTGATGTTTCCTTTACCCCCAATTACTTAGCCGTAGTCCCACAAGGAAGGCTTCCATTTACAGAGTAAAGGCTGGAAAAGTGATCAACCCAGCCTGCTGCAGGAACATTAGTCTGATCAGACAATAGCCCTCTCAGCTCCCTGTTGATACAAAATTTCAAAAGGTATGCTGTTCGCCCTTTCTGGCAGAATCCAGTAGGCCTTCCCACTTCCAAAGCCCTTTTGGTAACTTTAATAATGTTTATAGGCCTTTTTACTTTTAGCTCACCCCTGTTGCTGTTTAATTGCAGATAGGAGGGATTATCTTCCTTCCTTGCAGGCTTGATTTACCAGGACTGGGGGCTTTCCCTCCCCATGACCCTTTTTGTTTCCCACAAAAACATACTTTAGTCCTCCCTACATATTATTGTTAATGGTGCTAATTTTACCCAAGGTTTCCCCCTGGTCTATAACCTGGACCAGTGGAAAAAGTCCCTCAATGCTTTCTACTACTAATTTATATATTTTCCAGACCAATTCCTGAGAATACACTATGGTGGCCCACTTTACTCTACGCTTGTCGGTGGCTGCACACAATTTTCAATCAAAGGCTTCATTGTCACTGACTATAGCAACAGGCAGGTAGATCAATATCCAGTATCAGGGTGTTGCGATCACTATCCTGCATGGGTAAAACTATCATATCAATGACTAAAGACCAGTTTCTTACATTTACCAATATATAATCAATGAGACTGGTGCAGGAGGATGGTTGAAAGTATGTTTCCCTTCTTAATCCAAGGTTGTTCTGCCGCTCGCAAGCCCTGATTCAATGTTAAAGCGTTAATCTGAATTGCCTGGGGAGACCATTTTTTAATCGGCGGGCATAGCCATTTTAGGAATGCACCATACACTGTCTTCATCCTGCGTAAGTGCCTCTTTATTAACATCCAGGGGTTCATGTTGGCAATTGAGGACCCCTCCCACAAATTTCAACACTTCCACAAGAACAGCTGCCATTTGGGAGTTCAGTAGCTCTATAATGGGGGCGTCAAAAAATGTCCCACCTGGTCTTACGTACACATTATAAATATAGGCTGTTGTGTGCAGGAAGGCCAAGGAGACACACAGTATGTCTGGCGAGGGTATTGATATTTCCTGAACACGACAGGTTTGCACTGGACTGACCCAGATAGTAAAGCCTCCTGATAGTCAACCTTTGCCTTGCCTCTTTACTAACAAGCATTGGCATAGCCAATAGGTCTCGCTTTTGGGACCTTCTAAGTGTTTAGTTATACAGCACAATATCCTTGGTGCAACCACATCAACTGTTGCGTGGCTAAACACTTATAAGGTCCCAAAGGCTAGACCTATTGGCTATGCCAATGCTTGGTGTGGTTGTGTGTGTGTGTGTGGTTGTGTGTGTGTGGTTGTGTGTGTGTGGTTGTGTGTGTGTGGTTGTGTGTGTGTGGTTGTGGGTGCGGTTGAGGGTGCAGTTGTGTGGACGTGTGGTTGGGTGTGGATGTGTGGTTGGGTGTGGATGTGTGTGTGTGGTTGGGTGTGTGGTGTGTGGTGGTTGTGTGTGGTGGTTGTGTGTGTGGTTGGGTGTGTGGTTGTGTGTATGTGTGGTTGTGGGTGCGGGTGCAGTTGTGTGTGGTTGTGTGTGGTTGTGGTTGTGTGTGTGGTATGTGTGGTTGTGTGTGGGGTTGGGTGTGTGGTTGTGTGTGGTGTGGTGTTGTGTGGTGTGTGTGTGTGGTGTGTGTGGTGGTGGTGGTGGTGGTGTGGGTGGTGGTGTGGTTGGTTGTGAGTGTGTGTGGTTGTGTGTGTGTGGTTGTGTGGTTGTGGGTGTGACAGTAATACTAAAAGCATCTCAAAATAAAGGAACACAAACATAGAGTTTGTGGAAAGAGAAAGCACGTTGTAAGTCAAACGGGCACAGCAAAGCATTAACACAACAACAAAACAAACAAGATCACTTAGCGAAGACTGAGTGCTGATAATGGATACACACAGCCCATCATCTTCAGAGTTCGATTGCAGCCAATGTGCACTCAAACCTGCCCCCTCCTTGTGAGTTGCACCCCATATTTCATGAACTATAACTGCTGCACCCACCATAGCGCTTTGAGATCTAAAGCGCTACATAGGTCTAATTGATTAACCAGTCGCCAACATGCTGTGCTGTTTAAGAGAATGTGCCAAAAGTTTCCTGCTTACTCATCATGTCCTCATGAAAGCGCCAACAAAAGGACTCCCTGAATGGTGCAACGGACATGAAGCAGCTGCTGCGATCTGTGAAAGTTGTCCAGTTTCACAGTAACATTTCCTTAATGTTCTTTAAGTCACAAAACAGTAATACTAAAAGCATCTCAAAATAAAGGAACACAAACATCGAGTTTGTGGAAAGAGAAAGCACATTGTAAGTCAAACGGGCGCAGAGAACATCAAAGGGGCGCCGCGAAAGTGATCCCTGGCGAAAGTGAAAGTGATCGCGGGCGCTTAATGAGCATGACGAGGTTTGCCAGCCTCTGCTCCTAAGCGCTCGCCCGCGCACATGCACTGTAGCTCTAGGCTGGCCATGGTAGCATTTTTTGAGCCCTCACAAAAAGTCTCACCAGACCAGCGCATGCGCTGGGTCAGGTGAGACCTAAAACTTAACATAGCCCCCACTGTACACTGGCTTAGTAGACCACGTTTCTTAAAAAAACAGGAAAAGCGGATGCATGTCAATGAATTCGTCCCAGTCTGGGCACTCGAGTTTGAAAGGTAAGCGTGCTATGTTCCAGGATTGTAGTTTAAATGAGGGAACTAACCGTTTGTTTACCGACTCATCAAGGTTGGCGTTGGGTAAACTGAGAGGTGCCTCCTGACCAACAAGTGAGTTGGATAAAGCATGGCTAGCAGTGCCAGTCTGGATAGTAGTGACCCTTAAGTTGCCATTGTGTTCTGAATTTGTTAGGTCGGGTATCTGATCAGATGTCATGTGTTCTCACTCTAAATGGTCTGGTTAGTCTCTCTATGTGATATCTGAGGATCTAGTTATGTCTCCATGTGCTGGTAGTTTCCTGGTGACCTTCCCGGCTCTGCTCCAAAGGGTACATTCATCTCTATAGTAACATGTCACCAGGGTGTGGGTGCTCCCCCATTGTTGCACCAATTTCTACAACCTGAAGTTGTAGAAATCGTGAGCAACTTCCGGGCCCTGATCACATTGCCACCAGTGCTCATCGTACACATGTGCTTAGTTGATCCTCCCGTACCCATCCCGTGTTGCAGCAGAATAGTCTAATTCAGGTGGTACCCCTTCTAATATTAAATCAGTCAACCTCATTCAAAACATCAAAACGATTGAAGGTGGGGATTATGAACCCACCTAGGCCACTCAGTGGATCATTAAAGGATGTGGCTTTCATTGGCACTGGGTGTGTTCCTAGCCTGTGCCTGCTACGAGCAGGCCCTGATGAATAGCGTGGTTTGTAGAAATACCCAAGCGGCAGTAGGTGAATGTTGGTTTCACCGTCCAGTTTACAAGTGTGTCCACAAAGCAGTCTTTTCACTACCTGAGGTGACCTGAAATTGAAAACACTACAATCTCCTGCTCGGCCCACCAATTCAGGCCCCAACCACCCAATTCTGTGTGTGAAAAGGATGTTGTTTGCCAGAGAGTGGGGAGGAGGGAATCATAAAGCCAAAGCTCTCAGTACACTGGTCACCCAAGAATTCAAACAAGAAAAGAAAATGCTAAAAACTGAATTCCAAGGTTACCTTACTAAATTGAAACCCTCTGTTCCTTCTGCAGAAAGCTCATCAGCACAGTCAAAGCCAGGCACTAATTGTACATTTTTGCAGAGGTCTCTCTAAGACAGGGAAGTGCTCCTTAAAGCCATTAAACACTGCATCAACGCGATCCTACACAAATATCCCGTCGAATTGACAAGTGCAAGACCATTGCTCAATACTACAATAAATTGATATAGAAGAGATCATTCACTGAAGTGACGACACTGTGTAAAAGACCGCATAAAAGGGACGACATCCTGTAAAAGACAAATATGCCTTCTAACAATCCGTGTTTTTAAAAAAAAAAGACTACCTTCCAAATACTCACTCACAGATTTCACCAACACTCTCGAATCTTCCATAGCTTATCTAAAGACTTCTGCACCAGCTCTCAACGTTTATCCCATACCTTGGGATGAATGTTGTGTATTCCAAACGTTTTCACATGACCAAATTGACTTGCACTGTATGAAATTCCATTGATAACACATGGGCAGGGTACGAGTCCAGCAATAGAAGAATTGTAATGAGCTCAAGAAACAACACAACACCTCAAAAATCCATGTGTGGTATCCAGAGTGAAGTCACGTTCTTCTCCATTCAGGTGCTATCCAGAGTGAAGTCACGTTCTTCTCTGTTCAGGCTAACCTCAGCTGATCTAGACTTTTCTTCCCACCTGGAAAAAGGTGCCTCCTGTAACTTGTTGCTTTTAGGTAGCAGCAGCAATGTACCTGCTTCCTCTCTCCATCATAGCCATGTCCCAATCCCTTCATGGGCTGGGCAGAAGCGCCCAAATTTCGATTTTTTTTTTTTATGTATGTGTAGATCTTGTAGCTGTGCGCTAAAATTATACTGTACAACATACATTTCTGTGTAATGTCGGATTCAGACCAAGTTCACAACTATTTTCTTTGTCGTTTTTGTTTTCATTCGTAACGTTTGGCTGCTATAGCGGTAGTAATGGGTTAGTCCTCTCCAGCCATTACCGACTACACTGAGTGCAGCATTCTGCGCTCTCGTAAAGCACATTTACACAGAAAGTACATCACTTCACTGCAAAGGATGCTTTGAGACCAAAAATATATATACCACGCAAAATTCCCAAAACCAGGGTGAAACAAACACTAGCAAAGTCAAAAGGCTAGCAGCAAAGGCCCTACCTTACAGCTTTGTCAATGCTTGTGTGTTTTTTGTTGTGGCACTTGTTTTCATTTGGCCACACACATTTTCAGCACAGGGCATTCTTGTTCTGTCTTTCTCTGTACATGGCTAACTAGCATCAATGGAGCCTGCTTCTGGGCCAAACTCCTTAGAATCTCTACTTCGTGCTGTTCCTTCATTGAATAACTCCGATTCTGACCATAATTGCTGCAATGTTGTTAATTGTGTATTTTCCCGGCTATCTGTTTTTTTTTTTTTTTGCGAGAGCTTTGAAATTCGGCTAGGAGGGAGCAAGGGTTTAATTTCAAGAGAAATTACGAACTCTCGTATTCGTCATAAGAGCTGACAGCCATTCAAGCTGTGTTTGGGAAAATACAATGCGATACCCTGAGCTCACGTTCTTAAGCCCAATAAAGACTTCTTTCAACGCTCGCTGAATTACCATGCTGCGCACGCTTTAAACCGTGGCCGACTTCAGACTTATCGGATCTCCGGCGTCCTCTGCAGAGAATGCCGCCATTTTATGCGCAGCGGGGTTTTTCTTCGCACTTTATATAAGCGTGTCTTTAGCAGCAATTTAGTTATTTTATCTTTAAAAAGCGCGGCTTATTAGGCGGTACCTCCCGAACCAGGGAACTTTTTAACATCGATATGGTGCACAGAGGCAGTAAATTAGCGTTCAGAAATATGTGGCTCAGAGCCTCGTTTTACCTCAGGTGGGGTGCAGTTGTGCGATCGTAACCTGCATTGAATGGAGAGAACCCCCATCTGTCGGCACGGGTCAACTTGACATATTCCACACATCTCTCTTAAGAGGCTTGAACGCGATTTGTGGCGCCCCTGGCATTTTAATAACGCGATGAGCCTGTGTTAAAGTAACCGCTTTAGAATTCTGAAGGTGAACTTGGCTCAAAAGTGAATAGCTGTCGGATTACAGTCCCATCCAAGCTGTCCTTGCATTGTTACTGTGTAGAGAAAATCGTATTATCATCGCCTATCTGGGTCTCCGCCATGCCAAACGCTCTTCAAATCCTGCGCCATGCACAGCCATTACTTACCCTTCATTATGTACGTGCCCCACGATCATGGCTGTCTCCATTTAAAATAAGTCTGCGCATTAGCTTCTTGAACAGATCTTTCACTCTTACCGAAAATAGATAGATCTCCCAAATTCAGGGGGCAGGCTGTCCACCTATTGTTTTCCTTAGGCTCCAAATAGTACTCATGGCTTTCCCATTCTACCCTGGTTTAAGGACGGGGTAAATGTCCGTGGTTACATCTGCTATGGGGAGAACGTATGATGGTAGTCTCCCATAGGATCGCTTTACTTTCTGAGGACCTTTCTCTTCTCAGTGGGTTGGTTGTATGACGTTACAACGCATGCTTTTACCCCGCATGCCGTTACAACGCAAGTTTTTACGACTTGCTGTCGGGGTGCTCTAGAGTTTGGAATAGTATCATTTACTATTCAAACTCCAGTCTATGCAACAGTAGGAAAGGTGTTGGACTTAAATCCAACACCTTATACCCCCTATAGCAAGCCATTTCGTTGTAATGGCATGCAGGGTAAAAGCATGCGTTGTAACGGTTGTTTCCCAAGGGGATTACCTTGGTCGTATACGTCATACTTTTGAAAAGTTTATTTACCAAACGTGATCCCTGCACTGTTCCACTGGGGGTCTCTGCTGCTAGCCGAACGTTACACCTTTTAATAAGAGCACACTTCTTTTCTGTTAAATATATATTAGGTGAGTGAGTCGCGACTTCAGCTCTGGTTTCTAGACCATGTACCTTAAATACCTTAAATACAGAGCCATCCCTTTTCTGTGGCCAGGGAAGACATGAGAATAATTTCAAGTTACAGGTCTGATGGTTGGTTCTTCGGGCTAAGCTGCCTGTGCAGCCAGACAATCTTACCCATTTGTCATCGATGGAGCTCTTTTTTATAGGTAGGTCTATTACTATTCCTCACATTTCTAGCGTGTCCGACCCCATGTAAGCTCATGAATATTCTCCATCTATGAGATACACGCCTTCTAATCACCGAGGGCTCGACTAACAGCTAGGGTCAAATTTACATTCGCGGAATGCAGGCATTGTTTGTGGTCTGGGAGTCCTTATCCCTAGCAGGTACGAATCCAGGCAGTGCTTCATTCTGTTGATGCTCCACCCTTGAAATGACATTGTGCTTTTCATGCTTCCATTTACCAAGGGGCTGATGTTTAAATGCAATGAACAAAACAACCGATCTGGAAGCTGTTGGCAATGTTTGTTTGTATGTCCTAATGCATGGGAAGAGGCCTCCTACTTTGTATGGAAACTATTCATTGTATAGTTTAGGGCCCATAGGTTACAGCTATAGAGGATTTTTCCTGCAGTAGTAAATATACTGCAGGGCAGCTGCACCAGGAAGGAGTTGAACTGCTGAAAAAAAGCCCAGTGTCCCTGGTCCCAGTCCAACATGGTTGTTTCCAATCCAAGACCGAAGCTTCTATTCAGCATTAAGAAAGCAGCTCAGTTAAAGTGAATACAACATTGTACTTTCAATAAAAAGACGTTCTCAGAAATTGAAAGTTTTGAACAATCTTAGATGCTGCTCTCTATGATGGCTTAGGACCTAAGGATAAATGAACACTTTATTCTCTCTATGGATAGGAACTTTTTTGCTGTTGAAGGGTACCACAAGCCCTATTCTCTAGCTAAAAGGTATTACTTTGAAAGCATTACTTTTACTTTTGTGCTTTCAGGGATGAATGAAGGTTGGTTCTAAAGTTCTCCCTCTCTTGACCTCCCAATACTTGCACCTTTCTTCTGTGTCGATTTTAGTCCCCATGTCTGCTGTTGTTGCGTCTGGGCAAGTCTTGTTTCAACAGGTGACACGGTCCTTATTTAGCCTCGTTCCTTACTTACGGTGACCATGGTAGAAGCAGGCACTGTTTTAGAGCATTGGTTTCCTCTAATAAGTTACTCTTTTTGACAACCAAAAGAACTGTGGTGAAGTTCTCTCTGAATGCTTGTGGTGAAGAGATACATCATGCAAGGGGAAGGAACTCCTTTGATTTTCTTACATATGATTAGCAGCTCCATCTTTTTTTTTTAACTTTGAGCTTTGTTCGCTTATACTCAGTGATGTTTATCCTTTTGTAGACAGTTGGTCACAACATAAATCTCTTTGCGGTTTACTACGAAATAAAGACCTATTTGTGTGCCCTCCAAGCAGAATTGGTGCGAAAAGCCTTCTTTATAGCGTACAAGGGGGTATTTCAATACTTTAGGTAAAGAAGCTGAGGCATTTCTGTCCTCCCATTTGAGTTTGACCATTTTCAATGGGATGTAGCTTGTCTCCCAGTTCACATGTTGACAACATCCTTTTTAAAACTCTTAGGGGCTCCTCTGAAATACTTGCCACTTTTTTAGGAGCTAAAACTAGATTTCATAACCCATTGTTTGAACTCATAATTAGTTATTGGATGCCTTTCTAAGGCTTAAGCTATCATAAGATCACTCATTGCTGTGATTTCCTAAAAAATTGGACAGTTTGGTTGAGGATTCTGTAATGTTCGTGGAGATTATCTCTGATTGTTTTTCCATGACTCTAAAAAGAGTGGCGAGCTGTTGCTTTAGTCCTGTAACATTGTTAGCTTTTTGGTACCTACCTGGGCAACTGTAATTCTGTGACTGTCTTAATATTATAATTTACGCAGAGAGATCAATTCTGTCTAAGAAAACCATGCCATTTGCGAGGTAATAACTTCTTGGAAAATCGTAATTTTATTTTGTTGATTTTCCCCAAGCGTTTCCATTGATTATTGCAAAAATGTTAGTCCTTAATAATTGCGACTGGCATTTCTGGCTTTACAAGGATATAGTTGATGCACTTTTACTGGAAAACGTTTGAAATTTGGTTTGCAAATCTGTTATTTTGCTTGGAAGATGAGTTAATGACAGCAGTTGATGGCCATATGTGCAACTGTACAAGCCTTTGAAATCATTTCTCTCTGAATTTCTCATCTCGGAATGATACACAGTTCAGCTAACGTCTTCAACCTCGATCAAATCTGGGTTCTCAACCTGGTGCTCTGTTACAAAAAGTTGGAAATGAAAGGAAGACAACTTCAAAAGTGAGAGGGGGTCTTTTTTGTATCTCAGAAGCTCTCCGTCTACTGCCACTCACCTCTTATCAGGAACCACTCTTCAGCACTTCTTACCATACCATACAGTGTTGTTACTAGATATCCACTTATGGATGGCAGTGAGCTCTTTGGAGACACAGCTGAGAGTGAAGTGCATTCCCCCTAAGGATCCTACATTTGAGAGCGCAATTGCTAGGAGGACCAACACCTTTGTCAATGCAAGCTTTCTTTTTACCTTAAGTCCAAACCCCGCTGCCCTATTACAAGACCAAGCTTCATTGTACGATGCTGTACTCACTTATTTTGAAAGGTTACAATTCTTTTTTTATAGGAATTTGAACAGTGCTTGTCTCGATGGGCCAAAGACAGCGAGGGTGCATCAGACTAAAATGATTCACAGAAAAACTATCCTTCCAGTAATTGCTACTATTATAACCTAGGAAAATTTTTGAGTTTCCTTAGGAGACGTCCACTCCTTATAGTGCATTTATTTCTCTTCTCCTCCCCTCATTTTAGCAATACCAGCTATAGGAATGAATAAAGTTAAGTTCTACTTAGCCAGGTATTTTTCAAACTCGCTCTTTCTTCTGACCTTCCACTCTCACAATATTACATAGTATTACTTCACAAAGTGCTCCCACGTCTCCGTCGGTCGTAGCATGCCACGTCCTGCAGCAGGGCGGGAAGAACCCGATGATGAAGCATGCCACAAGGGGCTTTTTGGTGGGTAAGGGTTATTTTAAGAGAACATATCGTTTTCCCGAAGGAAACTCAACATTTTTCCTAGGTTATACTAGTAGCAATTACTGGAAGGATTGTTTTCTCTGAGAGAAGGTTTTCCGATGAATGAAGGGTGGATTTCCCATGTTTTTTCATAATTTCCCAAGGAGGCTGAGTCCACTACTACCTCTTTCTCCCATTTTTGTCCTTTGAGTTAAAATGATTCACAATCATACTCTGGATACCAATAATGTCTTCCCCTGTACTGACATATGGCATTAAGTTTTCTTAAGCTTTCCATTTCTGCTTACTCATCCGGTTGCCTACTACTTTTGGTGGTAGTGTTGTTGATGTGTGCCTTATTTCATATTAACTTAAATGAAACCACTGCCTTCTCATTATGCTAGGGTCACCAAACTGTTGTTTTAGTACAGTGAACGAGCAGTTGAAAAATATTGTTTTGTCCTGTGCCACAAGGGTACATTGTCTGTCCTTACCGTACATTATTCGGATTGGTTTGAACTCGAATGTCAACGTTTGCACTTAATTGCTTTTAATACTGGAAAGTTACATCCGTGTTTATTTCAACAACTTATGTGTCCTGTTTATGTAAAAAATTTGGTGGCAAGTCTGTATCACTTACTAAAGCAGTTATACTCCTGTTACAGGGTGGCCATCAAAATGTTAATTGGCATTGATAAATTCCCCTCCAGCCTTTGGGTGTGGCTTATGCTCAAAAAGAGCAACACTGATAACCAAGCATTGGCAAAGCCAAAAGGCCTGACATTGGCTGTAGCCTTTTGGTTTGTCAATGTTTGGTTTTTTTTGTCATAGATTGTGCAAACTTTTTTTGTTGGGGAAGCTGCTGGGCCCTTCTGAATTAAAAAAAACACAAATAGCTAAAAGGAACATTTTTCTTCGATTTCACAAAGCACACTTTGTCATTGTAGTCCCTAAAACTTAATGGGACGATTTTGTGTGTGGAAGTGCTCTTTGTGAAAGGGCAGAATGCCATCACTGACAATGAAGTTAGCCAATGGCTGACGTGGGTTGACCTATTGCCCCTTCCTGCAAGAATAATGTGAATGACCCAAGGACAGACCAATGGATGAAGGGGGTTTAGCTGTATAGACTGAGTATATAATACATTTTAGTCCTGTCTAAAGCCAGACCTAAAAATCTAGTTCTTTAAACTGCACAGCGCAGACATTAAAGTCTTCTGAACAAGGCATGGCTGCTGCCATTAGAATACTGTCCAAGGCCACTGTCGTGTTCTATACATTGTCTTTCGTTAAATAATTAAAACATGATTGATTCTCGATGGTGTTTTGTACCATGAATATAGTCACAAAAAAGAGCAGTTTAAGAGATTTTATTTTTGTGATGGTGGAAGCATCTTAGTGTTATTCCACTAGGCGAAAGCGTTTTGCTTCCAAAAAATGCGCAGCAAATTGCCGCGTTAATCGATTTTACTTCAAGCCAAAGAGCCAACACATTGACGCTTTGAAGGATGGGCGTCCAACCCAGGGCCGCGGTTGCCTTTGTAACACGAGACATCAGTCATTCCTCTTCAAATGTTTTGATGTGTCTAGTGTCAGGACACATTTTTTCTTCCATGCTGTTCTAAGATTTGTCATCTGCCAAACTGTTTCTTTTAATGTGCCTGATGAAAGAAGTCGTGCAACTCTTACCGCTTCATTGCCTTTTCATGGCAGATATTTAATCTGAGCTTTCCCCTTTGGATAAATCGTAACATAAAGTAGGCCAGCTTCAAGCAGGCGCTCCAGCGGTGACGTTTGTCCCCCATGGGGAGCTGCATGTAAGACACCTCATGCCCGGCTCAGCCTCTCCTGTGGCGCGGCCGAGACCCTCGGCAAATTAGAAGTCGGAGCCTCAGTCATGGTCCCTTTGAGGACACCACGTATGAGACGCGAGGAACTCAACATCCGGGTTTGATCTGTCTCACAATGCCTACAGGTCTGCAGGTTACATCTTATAGAAAAGCTGCTTGGAGAGGAGCAAGAGAGTTTTTTTGGAGAGTAAAAAGTGCAGATACCATTTACGATTGGAATATAATTAGGCAGGTAAAAGTGTTATTCCGTATAGAAATATGGTACTTGTATCTAGTAGGTCACTGTAAACGGAAAGGTGCTTTTTTTGGCCATGAAGGCGCCCCCTCAGGCCAGGCAGCTATAGTGAATCTCCTCTCTGTGGCCAGGGCTGGCTGAAAAGCAAGAGAGACCCCTTTGAAATGATGTCCCCTGTGTCTTTATGTGGGATCACGCACACTCACCCCATTTGGCTCCACCAACACTAAATCGCTCTGTTGTGGTGTGCCTGGCATGTTATCGCAGAATGTGCACCAGTTGTTTTGCTGTGACGTATGCCAGTTGTTTTGTAGCACAGTAAAGGTAGATTAATGGGGGCAGACAGGACAGATAAAGCAACGCAAGCTGAGGGGACAAGTGGCCAATAACAGTTTCAAAACGTGTGCCCCTGCAGGTCCCGTTGCAATTTATGTGGTTGAAATGCCATGACGCCAGCCCTGCCTGAAGTGCCATTCTGCACTTCACCTGTCTGAACACTTCAGAGGGCAGTGCAGGTGGAAGCGGACATGGAATATCTGTAGTGGGTTATTCCCCATTCCTTTAGTTGGCTGCATTGCTGCCCTCGGGCAGACATGCGGCACTTCTCTTGGCCTGAATGTAATGCTTTGAATGGGCACGCGCTGGCAGACCGTGTGCACGGGCGCTGATTTATTTTGAAATGGCCAGTACCAGCACTTCTGAGCAGGAGTGTAATGCTTTAAGGCAGGGGTACTCATAGTACGGCCCGCGGGCCGCCAGCGGCCCAGCAAGCCTTTCTTGGCGGCCCGCGGACCTTGCAGACATCGTACCGGTGGTTTTTTTTTTAAACAGTGTCAGCAAACACAGACTCTGCTCTGTGGGGGCCCGGGGATTCAAGCGATAGTCCGAGTGGAGCTGCTGGGGCACTAAGAGGTGAAATACAACAAAGCCTCGTTATCATGCAAATGGTCTCTGAAAGACCTGTGAAGTACTCGGGTGGGGCTGTGGGTGTGCCCTGGAAGGGAAGCTGCCTCAGCTGCCACACAAGCGGAGGGGGGGTGGGGGGGTGACAAAGAATGACAAGAGAACAGTAGGGTGTGAGAGTCGGGTAAGGGGACAGAGGGTGACAGAGGGCAGTAGGGAGAGACAGAAACAGAAACAGACAGAGACAGATAGAGACTAACAGAGACAGGGACAGACAGAGACAGATAGGCAGAGACAGGGACAGACAGATAGAGGCAGAGACAGACAGAGAGGCAAAGAGACAGACAGAGAGGGAGATGGAGAGGGAGACGGAGAGGGAGGGCGACAGAGAGAGAGGGAGACGGAGAGAGAGAGAGGGAGACGGGGGAGGGAGGGAGACGGAGGAGGGAGGGAGATGGATAGAAAAAGTGAGGGAGGGAGACGGAGGAGGGAGGGAGATGGAGGAGGGAGGGAGAGGGAGCGAGGGAGACGGAGGGAGACGGAGGGAGACGGAGGGAGAGGGAGGGAGACGGAGAGGGAAGGAGAGGGAGAGAGGGAGGGAGAGGGAGAGAGGGGGAGGGAGACAGAGAGGGAGGGAGACAGAGAGAGAGGGAGACAGAGAGGGGGAGACGGAGAGAGACGGAGAGGGAGAGAGATGGACAGAAGGAGAGAGGGAGGGAGACGGTGGAGGGAGGGAGGGAGGGAGGGAGATAGAGAGAGGGAGAGAGAGAGTTATGTGTATGCCGGGTCCGGTGGCTCAGTGGACGAAGGCATCCGCTGCAGGGACCTGTGTTCCACCTCATGGTCACAGTTTTTTTTTGTTGCTCTAGCCCCGCCCCCTCCCCCAATGACCCCGCCCCCAAGGTGCGGCCCTCGGCCACAAACCACACTGTAAATTTGGCCCCCAAGAGAAAGTTTGTGAGTACCCCTGCTTTAAGGGGAGAGTGCAGGATAGGAGTAAATGCACGCCAGTATTTCCATTTGAAGCACTCGCTGCGTGGGAGCGTCATATAGTTTGGAATTCTGTGTTGAGCAGCATTTAACGAGATTTTCGTCTTATCGCAGCACAAAAGTCAGTGTGTGATGGGACTGTAGTTTGCCAACACAATACGTGTTTTTATGGGGAAACACCTGCGTTATCAAATGGCAGCTGCTCTGCGTTGGACTGCACAAAGATGAAACAAAAACATCTATTGTGTGAAAGAGTTGTACAATAACACTTTACAGTGAGTAACAAGTGCATCCGTTGGAAATGCACGTGTGCCCTGTACTGTTCAATTAAAATGACTAAGCAGTGAGCGCTGGCGTGCTCTACGTGTATGTGAACACTTTTTATCAGTGGATGGCTGATGTCTTTTTCCGAGTTTGGTTTTGGAGAATGGAATCAGTACATCCACCTGTGGACCAGTGCAGAATTTTAATTCACCTACAATTTACAAGTGGGCTTGCGTATTTTTTTTATGAGAATGCAACATCGTGTCTTCGTTATAAATTTTATTTTTTCGAATAATAAAAAAAAAAAAGAATGCTATAGATTGAACATGTATATGGCAGTGTGTATTGTGTGGTCTTTAATTGTGTATTGGCCCTGCATGCTTTTTCACCCATAGCATGTATGATTTACATTTGCTGCATACAAAAGCAACAGGCAGGCAGTGAGTCTATCTACAAAACCCGTTTATCGAAGATAGAAATACATCAAGAAAAATGCGTTGTACCCGTCTCGTGAGAGAGATGTGAGAGCACTTAGCTCTGTTTAGCATAAGTTATGACTTTGTGACTATGAAAGCCCTGCTCTTTCAGCGATATTTCCTACTGGCCTTCTTCTCCTTAGTCTTCCTTGTCTAGTGTCTTCCTGTACTGGTTATATTGTGCACTATGAAAATCGTACTAGGTAGGGCTTGTTCTGACTATGATATCCGTCCTTGTTTATGTCTTGCCTACCACAGTCTAGTTGCGAAAGATCTATTATGGGCTTACGTAGATCATTTAGGGGCTTGCAGCTGACCATTGCGTACCATTTGTTGACTTTGTCACATTCGCTTCTTATTCATTGGCTTTCCTTGTCTGCTAAATGACCACCCCCTCCCCACCCGCTACTCCTTTGCTGTCCCACTCCCGCTGTCTTTTTAGGTCTTGCCTTAGACAGCTTTTGTTTTGTCGCTTGTGAGAGATTTTATTTACTTACACGGGGCTTAGAGCCCACCCATTCCTTACCATTGGTTGGCTTTATTGTCACTCATTTCCTTGCTTCTCTTTGGTCAGTACATGCAAGCGTTACTTCCTCTTTGCCTGTTAGTTCCTCTCCTGGAGCATGACCACCTACTGCTTCCTTGCCCAGTGCCGTCCTACTGCTCTTGGAGCTACTTTTTTAGGTCTCCCCTGAGCCAGCGCTTTAGCGCTGCTCTCGCGAGAGCTTTTGTAAAAGGGGGATTTGGAAGTGCAAACCAGTGCTTTCAGGCCGCCAACTACAGTGCATGTGCGCCGGGCGCGCGCACCATTTGGCAGTCTGCGTGATCATTTCGCGGCCGCTTTGATGTTCTCAGTGAGCCGCGCGGCCACTGAGAACATCAAAGCGGCCGCGAAAGTGCACACCATTTGCCACCCCCTCCCTTATCCCACTTCCTGCTTGTTATCACATACTTGCTGTTATCAGAAAACACCCGGATCTCAAACACAGCACCCTTCCTCCCTTGTGCACGCTATTAGCCCTATGCCGCAGACATCGCCAATGAGCCGTTCTCTTTCTTTTCTTCTGTCATGTATGCAACAGCACAGGGGTTATTCACTATTTTTTTATGAGCACTGTAAGCAAACCAAAGTATTGTGCCGATTTACTTACACTAAAAAGGGCTGAGGGCACAGTGTAATATTATGCAGTATCACATGAGCTCCGGCACAATCCTAATGCTTTTCGGCCATAATTCCTTGGTGCTTTGGCCAAAAGGATTCAATGGTGTAGCAGGGGACTACAAAGACCAGAATGCATTAGGTTGTGAAATGAAAACAGAGGACTGGAGACATGATATTCTGTCCAAGAGAGGGCTGAAGGGAAGTTCGCAGGGCAACTGGTGTTTGCTATTATTACACATCTTGTAATATCCTGATGGCATTTCTACTCTCAATCGGGGTAATCGGCCACAATGTGTTTATTAGCTCACCACCTGATTGGGCAGTTCTGTAGGTCCGTGCAAGTGCAGTCTCCGAAGTTCCCTTCAGTGTCTGTACCCCCTTGTGTCTGGTCCCCTTTAGCACTACCCATATATTCTTGGGTGTATGTGAAGTGGTGGTCTGCTTTCTTGCCCACACCTCAGTACCTTCTGCTACCCTAAAGCTGTTCAGGTATTTCATTTTGAGGGAAGCATAAGCAGTGAAAAGCAGCAGTTTTTCTGTGAAGTCCCACTTTTCCCCCTAAAATCAAAATGTATCCTTTCTAAAGAACCGCTATCTTTGAGCAACAGAGACACGCTCAAGAGACAGGGGTGGCAAATGAAGGGTGTGTCCTTCCTTAAACTCCTCTTCATCCGACGAACAAGTCGTGTGCCTCCCACATACTTCGGCAGAGTCACCAACCATTTAAAACCTTTTGTCATCCTTTAAAACAAGTATTTGCAATGCAATAGGTCTCGCATTACGCGAGTATGCGCTATTGACATTGCAAATAACAATGCCTTTTATTTTTGTTTTCGTTTTCGTTTCTAAAACAAATAAAAGGCATTGTCATTTACAATGCCAATAGCTTAAACTCGCGTAAATGCGAGACCTATTGCATTGCAAATGCTTGTTCTTTTATTTTTAGCACTCCATAAGAATGCATGTTTTTGCAGGCCACCCCTCCCCTTTTCCGCTTCACATTGTTGCTTGTCTCTTTTCCTACCACCATCCTGTGTAGTTGCTTGCTTGCTTCGTTCCACCCACCCCGCTTCCATTGGTTGCTTGCTTGTCCCATTCCACCCACCCCGCTCCTGTGGTGTTGTTTACTTGCCCCGTCTCACCCTCCCCGACGTTATTGCTTGTTTGTTACTTCTCACCGCCCTCTCCTTCGTTATTGATTGTTTGAAGCGTCCCCCCGAATGGCCACTCCCCGCTATTGCTTGCTTCCTCAACCCACCCGTCCTTTCCCCCACTGTCGCTTGCTTAGATCCTTCCCACCCCTTCCATATTGTTGCTTGCTTGCTACGGCCCACCCACACCCTCCCTCATTGCTGCTTGCCTGCCCCGGCTCATCTGCAACCCTCCCCTGTTATTGCTTGCTTAACCCTCCTTCGTTGTTAATTGCTTGCTCCAGCCCACCCGCCCGACTCCATTGTTGCTTGCTTGTCCCGGGCCTCCCACCACTCTTTGCGTTGAGGCTCTCTGCCTACAGATCAAGAGTTGAGATGTGGGGTCCAAATGCTGCCCTGTACTTAAATGTCTTCCGACTTATAAGGTTCTGTGCATTACAGCATGCATGGTCAGAGCAGAGCTATATGCAGAATTTTCCTTTTGCCGCTCACCCACAGAATTGTGATCAACTGCTTTTTGTGTATATTGGACGCCTGAACAGCAGCATGATCATGGTCTTTCTGCGCATGCCAGTGTTTGCATTTTTCTAAACTACAAATCCCATGGAGGAGTTAATGTGGCTACTGTATGTATGGTGATTATGTGCCTACTTTTGAAGAAAACGTATACATTCTTAGTAATGTCGTAGGCACCTCTGAGACCTGTGCCTGTTAACTATTTCTAGGAGTACTTACAGTTATAAGTAGTTCTTCATGTGGACACATTAAGCCGAAATCTTATTGCACTCGAAAACCTTTTTTGTTCTTTTATATCCATGAAGAAAATGCCTTAACCTAAACCCCCACATCTAGTTTGGCTGGATACCCTATTGGTTGATTAGCGGCATTTTATAAATCCTGATTGAGTGATTGATCTGGAGTTCCCACCTTAGCTCCACTATTTAAATCTACTTGCTCCTGCCCATTTCAAGAGTTGATTTGGGAGCATTTCGATGGTGAGAAACTAACTGCAAATTTGTGGTGGATCCCAGCAAGTGTATTGAGTTTATATGTTTCAATTCTTTATTAGCTTTTCAATATTTTCAACATAAAACCATAAAGTCATATCTTAAGAACCAGTTACAGCATTCTCATCAAGGTTGAGTTGGTGATGTATTCGGTATTATACCCCCTTGAAGTACACCCTCCCTTATATGAGGTAATTTAAGCATTTCTCATCTTTTTAACCCAAACTATATATGCTCATGATACACAATTATAGCCGCCCTGACGCATTCAAAGTGGTAAACACCCATGGTACAATTATGTCCACCCTTTTGTTTCTCAGGTTTCTCCTTTCCTTAGAAGTGTACCCCATATTTCCTAAAAGTATGGCATGCGGTCATTCAGCTTGTAAACAATTTCTTCATGTGATGCCATATTGTGTGGTTCTTCCAACCAATAAATATATGAATGTATTACAGCCGTTTTCCAATGACGCAAGGTTCCGAATTTTGCCACTGCAAAGTCTGTGGCTACCCATTTTCTGAAAATGAAAGGCAATGTCGAGAAATCAGACCGATTATGTAAAAGAGCTATTTGGGCTGTGAGTTCTACACTAGAATGAATGTCCCTTGAAAGGCTTTCTGTATTGAGACCCAGTATCTTGTCCGGGTCTTACATTCTCAAAGATTATGAACTATAACACAGTCTAAAACATCACATCTTCAGCAGCGTGATTCCTGATACATTTTTGCCTGTTGCAGCTTGCCAATCAGTGCCACTAGTGGACAAATTTAATGTAGCTGATTTTCAGCCGTCCATCTTGTATACTTATGTCATGATTTGTCATTGACTCATCCCACTCTTTGTCTAAGAACTGTGATGTCACTCTCCCCCACCTACATTGTCACAACTCAGTGGAGTTTCCCATGGAGATGCTTCCAATAAAAGATGCATGCATCTCTATAATTGTTCATCTATTTTCCATCCATATATGTAGGTTTTAGGCAACAGGGGATTTTGGTAGATCTATGTTGTGTTTCATGAGTTATTCATCACGGTCTTTTCTTTTTTGTCCCAAAAAAAGTGTGAGTTTTCAGTCCGTTGCTGATTTGCAGAGGATGATTTACAAACAAAAGGGTCTAGGATACGGCACCACACTTATTTATGTAATGGGAGATTTTGTAACCATGTGGTGCGTTGACCAAAGGAAACCGGACCCTTTTAGTTTCCTATGTTGTGAAAACCTTCCACAACAGACAATTACAGAAAATATTTTGGTCTGCACACAACAGCCAAGGAATCCGTTCACCAAATAAAGTAGTCCACACAGGTCTTTATTCCTTGAATCTTTATTTTCTTTTAAATTCTTCCCAGTAGCCAACATGTTTCGTCCTATTGAAGGACTTCTTCAGGGCTCATTAGTCTACATGCATGTTCCAATGAATGTCCCCTCTTCTTCAGATCAGGCAGACTACTCTGTCCTTCTTCTGTATTACTAAGCTATTTAAATCTTCCGATTATGGACGCACTGATCTTTTGAATCCCTATGGTATTCAGTTCTTAGTAACGCAGCTTCAGTCACTTAACTTCCTCAGTCTGGAATTTTCCTCAGCCTGGAGTCTTGACACAAAGAGGTGCTATAAGGGAGGTTCCTCAAACAGTATACAGTCAGTGTTGACCCATTCCTTAAGCGTATGTCACAACGTCCTTCCTTCAATTCAACACACCGCCAAACGTGATTTGCAGAGGACTATCTCAGTACAAAACCCACTTTTGCTGCATGGATTAGCTATGGAATAAACTTTTTAAGCCAATTGGCCAATGTTTGGCATAAGCTAAGGTCTTCTTGTCAAAATTTATGCGACAAATAAGCCTCTAAGGTGCACATTTTAGAGTATCTCTACTAGGTTTAAGAATCATTGCTACTGTGTCCCTATTATATACAACAAATAATGTATTTACTTCGGATACTTCCAGAAATACTTTATGCAATAATAGGACCATAAGTGATATATTGATCTTATAAACGTCTCTGCGTAGGTCATCCTTTCCTAGTGCTTTATTTGTAGCCAGTCCGTATATAGCTGCTGCTAATTCTTCCTTTGAGATTCCTGCCCTAAAGGTCTCCATTTGTTCCCCTTTGAGGGAAGGCAGGTGGAGAGTTTGCACAAAAAGCTCTCTCCCCCCCCCCCCCCGGCATCAGAGGCAAATTCATCTGTAATGTCAAGAAGGTCCGTTATCAGTTTGTGTCCGTTCGTGTAACGGGTATTCTTCTGAATGTTCGTACCATCTTAAGTTGCACCAGCAAAGGTCTCCCGGCCTTCTCACCCAGTTCATAGAGCTTTTGCCTTAACTTAAATATCATTGTTCTTGCTGTAGTAGTATCTATCATGTCCAGGTCATATTTAGCTTTGGTAATGAGCATAGTGTATGAGAAGTGATGTCATCTAAATGGAGTTGCTGGACTAGTCTCTCCAGTCTTTTTTTTTTCTCATGATTCGCTTGTCATATGAGTATTGCCACAACTCTCATTATTTCACCTCTAAGTCAAGCCTTTCATGCTAGCCATAGTAAATGTGCTGCTGCAACTGTTGCCTCATTGTTTTACATATATGCCTGCAAAAGAAACGCAGGTTTTCCTTCTCGCATATGAATTGCAGTTTATTCTTGCTCCTTTGAACCGCTGGTGGAGGTATAAGGCTAAGGTCTGTGTGAGGCTGTGCTGGCTACTATTATTTACAATAGAGTTCTTTTAAGCAGTCCCGTGGAGACTAAAACCAGATCTGTTAGAATCATAATACCATGTGCCTACAAGGTGAACGTGTATTCTTTTTCTCGTGGGTTCATCAGTATCCATGGTTCTGTTAAGGTATGGTCAGTCATCATGTCTTGTACTACTAGTCTGTTCCCCTTATGAGCATTATCGGGGCTACCTAAGCGATATAGACCTCAAGACCTGGCTCTTCGACTGATCCGGATCTGCCCCCACCCCCCCCAGCGCCTTGAGACCCTCACAGGAGATTAGCGCAATCTACAAACCCCCTGATTGATTGATTGAGTTTGGTCAGATACTATGTTCCAGTCACTGCCTATTTAATGTCTTTCCCCCCAAAAGTGTGTATCATTCTAGGTAAAGAAGAGGAGAAGTCCGTTTTATCTCCCACTGTGGCATAGATCAAATCAAACATCAGGGTTTTCTCTTGTATTTTCAGTTTTGCGATTACAAATCGACCACCCCCATCCACCCATGTACTCAATACTATGGCTGGTAAACCTTTGTGTATTAGATAGCCACCCATTTCCATCGGGGTATTTACTGTCTTGTTCCCTCCCCTGGGTGTACCTGCAGAAATACATTTTCCACCCCAGTCAAGTTGTAATTTTTTACGCTCCACGTAAAACAAATGGGCAAAATCATGGTTTTAGATTAAAACAAATTTTTTAAGGGCATTTTTCTTTTTTGTGTAGTGGCACATCCATTCATGCTAAGGGATACCAATACCAGGTTTTTAAGGGCATGTCTTAGTGCCAAAAATGTATAGGGTGTGTTCCAAAAAAAATGACAAGCTATAGCGTTAGGCTGGTGGTGTGTACCTCACATTACATATACAGCTGCTATACTCACTTCCAGTTGGTGGGGCACTAAGTATTTTGCAAGGCAGTGATACTCTGTATAACCTGCCTATTTCCTTTGGGGATTCCCTTTCCTAGCAATCAAGCTGTAAAGTAGTATCACATTTTTGTTCAAAAGTCTGCTGGTGTTGTGCCATTGTACAGGACTAGAGACATGAGTATCACTGGTTGGGATAACTGTGTGAATTCCCTTATGAATTACTGTAACACCTACATTGCTTTTGGTAGGTACCTGACACATACGTTTACTGAGGTCCTTTGAATCCCAGGCCTCTGTCATCCCATTCCCCCTCTTGATTTGGATAACAGCCCCTGTATTGATCCTATATGGGTTTGTAGGACTTGCGCAGCAGGTCCATTGTCCCTGAGTTAGCCTATGTGTTAACAATTATGCTCTGTTTCTGTAGTAGGGGATCTCTGTGTATAGTCATAATCTAGTGAATAGTCCCGCCCATGTGCGGGGACCCCGGAGCAATAAAAAATAATCTCTTAAGGTGTCAAATCATGCAGACCTGCATCCACCTTTAAGAGAGAATTTAATTTAAAGACAGATAATGCAGCCTATACCCACAGGCTACACTGTCCAGTACTTCAACAAGAATTCCACCAACATCCACAAACAGCACTGCCTGTCCAGCTTTTCTCCACAAGGGAAAAACACCCTGCCTCTCCCAGCAAAAGCCTCTGGAATGATAGAGAGGAAGGAATGGACAGACAAGCCCCATAGGCTGCCATTATGTGGCTCAGAACAGGATACTGTGCCTTTAAGAAAACCCTCCAGAACTTTCCCAGTATCCCAGAATGCACAGCAGGTCCCTTTTACTTTCAGTTCTTTTTGAAGGCGTAGCACGCCAGACCTGTAGCATTCCTTACATGAATATTCATCTCTCCACCGGGGAGGAGGGCGGGCGCTTATGACTATCACAGAGATACCCCTACTACAGAACTGGAGTTACAGAAAAGAAACTACTCCTTCTGTAGTAGGAGATCTCTGTGTATAGTCATAATCTAGTGAATAGAATGGCAAGCCCATCCCCACACAACAACGGCGGTGGAGAACACGCAAGACGATACCACTGCTGTGCGAACAAATTCCGTAGCGAAGTCTGCCCAACCTGAGCATCTGCCCTGGCATCCGTGTCCAGACAGTAATGCGCAGCAAAGGTATGGACCGACTTCCAAGTGGCCGCCTTGCAGATTTCCGCAATCGGAACATTACGCAGCAAAGCCGTCGTGGCAGCTTTGCCCCTGGTGGAATGAGACTTAGGTTTACCCCCTAAGGTCTTATTAGCCTTTTGATAACACAATTGTATGCAGGACACAATCCACCGAGAAATGGACTGCTTAGAGGTCGCGAGACCGGTCCTGACTGATCCATAATTAACAAACAATTGGCCTGACCTACAAATATCCTTGGTCTTATCCAGATAAAATTTCAACACCCTCCGAACATCCAGGGAATGGAGAGACCTTTCCGCTGGCGAAGAGGGATTCTGAAAGAACGTAGGTAAAGTTATGGTCTGGTTGACATGAAAATCAGAGATAACCTTAGGAAGAAATTTAGGGTGAGTACGCATCACAACCTTAGCAGCATGAAATACAGTATAAGGTTCTTGACAACATAATGCCTGAAGTTCACTCACCCTGCGGGCCGATGTAATGGCCACTAGGAACGCCGCCTTCCAGGATAGGTTCTGCAATGAAGCCTTGTGAATGGGTTCAAAAGGCTCCTTCATCAGTCTGGACAGCACCACATTCAAGTCCCAGGAAGGCGAGGGAAGTCTGACAGGAGGAAACACTTTCTTCAAGCCTTCCAAAAAATCCTTGACCACAGGGATCTGAAAGAAGGAAGTCTGTGAAGGGCATTTCCTGTAAGCAGTCAAAGCAGCCAGATGAACCTTAATGGAATGGAAATTAAGGCCAGACTGCGCCAAATGTAAAAGATAGGGAAGGATGACATCTTCCTTACATGTCGTAGGATCAAAGTTCTTGGACTTACACCAGATACAGAACCTCTTCCACTTATAGGCATAAGACGTCCTAGTGGAAGGCCGTTTAGACTCCTTCAGTATGTCCATACAATCTTCTGGTAGATTCAGATGGCCATATTGCACTATTTCAGGAGCCATGCCGCCAAACTCAAAGATGAGAGGTTGGGGTGCACCATCCGCCCCCCGAACTTCGTGAGAAGGTCCGGCCTGCACGGCAACCGTATGCGAGGAAGGAGAGACCGGTGAAGTAGGTCCGTGAACCACCACTGTCTGGGCCATTCCGGGGCGATCAGGATCATCCGCGCCCTGGACTGGGACAGCTTGATGAGCACTGCCGGAATCAGGGGAATGGGTGGAAAAGCGTACAGAAAGCTGTTCGACCAATCGATCCATAACGCATTCCCCAGCGTCCCCCGCTGGTAGTACCTGGATGCGAAGTCTCGGCATTTGCTGTTTTCGGCGGTGGCGAACAGATCTACGTCTGGAGTCCCCCACCTTGCGAAGACTTCTCCTAGTACTTCGTCGTTTATGACCCATTCGTGGTTTTCCTGAATCAGCCTGCTCAGTGTGTCCGCCTGAGCATTCTGTACCCCTGGCAGATGCGTGGCCGTAATCGTCAGTCCTCGGGCCAGAAGCCAGTGCCAGATCGCCTGCGCCTCCTGCGACAGAGTGCGCGATCTCGACCCCCCTGCTTGCTGAGGTAATACATCGTGGTTGTATTGTCCGTCTGTATCAGCAGTGAGTTGGTCTAGAAGGACGGAAGGAAGGCCTTCAGCGCCAGGAAGACAGCTCTTAGTTCCAGGAAATTGATGTGGTACGTCGATTCCAACGGGGACCACTTTCCCTGAATCTGCAATTCCCCTGAATGCGCTCCCCAGCCTTGGAGAGACGCGTCCGTCACGACACTGTACGTGTGAATGTCCTTGTGGAAGGGAACCCCCCTGAGGAGATTCTCCGCCGAGCACCACCACTTCAGAGACTGAAGAGCATGTAGAGACAGCTGTATCTTGTCGTCCCAAGAACCTGTCCTCTGATCCCACTGATTCTCCAAGCACTCCTGCAGTGGTCTCATGTGCAGCCGTGCGTGAGGAAGATACATGAGGCCATCGATCCCAGCAGTGAAGACACCTTCCTCACTGGCGTCGATGGCGCAATCCTGAGTTCCTGGGCCTTCCGAAGGAGTGATAACCGTCTCTCCTCCGAAGGAGACACGCTTGCTGACCGCGTATCGATGGAGGCTCCCAGGTACTGAATGCACTGGACCGGAGTCGGAACCGATTTGGACATGTTGACGTGTAACCCCAACTTGCGCAAAAGAACGCACGTCCACCGGAAGTGTTCTTCTGCTTCCGAGAAGGATGAGGCCTTGATCAGCCAATCGTCCAGGTACGGGTAGACAAACACCTTGTTCTTCCACAGGTGTGCCGCCACCACCGCCATGCACTTCGAGAAGGTCCTGGGCGCGGACTTCAGCCCGAACGGTAGTACTGTGTATTGATAGTGATTGGCGCCGACTTGGAACCGCAGGAACTTCCTGTGCTTCCGAGCGCAAGTTCCGGAAGCCCTTCCAGAAACGCCAGAGGGGTAGAGGAGGCCAGCAGGCTACTACCACTACCAAGGGCCCGGCCGGGTCTCGGCCCTGAGCGACTACTTCCCCCTCAACCGTTACCCACTCCAGTGGGGGGAAGCATTCAATTTTTTCCGGCAGAGTGGAGAAAAATTACTCAGGACAAGTGGGTGCTGAATATTGTTTGCAATGGATACAGTCTTCGGTTTATCAGCCAGGCCTCCAGCGATTCCGCCGGTAAGCTCTCAATTTCAGCTGCGAGAGCTCCAGGCGGAGGCAGACATCTTGTTGAGAAAAAAGGCGGTAGAAGAGGTACCTCTGTCTCAAAGGGGAAGAGGTCTGTACTCTCGGTTCTTCCTCGTTCGCAAGAAGGACAAGAATGAGTTCAGGCCCATTCTGGATTTGCGACAGGCAAACAAATGGATTCGCAGAGAGAAGTTTCGCATGCTATCGTTGCATCAGATTTACCCTCAGCTGCAACGGGGAGACTGGCTCTGTGCCATAGATCTACAGGATGCGTACTTCCATGTGCCCATTGCTCGGAAGCACAGGAAGTTCCTGCGGTTCCAAGTCGGCGCCAATCACTATCAATACACAGTACTACCGTTCGGGCTGAAGTCCGCGCCCAGGACCTTCTCGAAGTGCATGGCGGTGGTGGCGGCACACCTGCGGAAGAACAAGGTGTTTGTCTACCCGTACCTGGACGATTGGCTGATCAAGGCCTCATCCTTCTCGGAAGCAGAAGAACACTTCCGGTGGACGTGCGTTCTTTTGCGCAAGTTGGGGTTACACGTCAACATGTCCAAATCGGTTCCGACTCCGGTCCAGTGCATTCAGTACCTGGGAGCCTCCATCGATACGCGGTCAGCAAGCGTGTCTCCTTCGGAGGAGAGACGGTTATCACACCTTCGGAAGGCCCAGGAACTCAGGATTGCGCCATCGACGACAGTGAGGAAGGTGTCTTTACTGCTGGGATCGATGGCCTAATGTATCTTCCTCACGCCTCACGCACGGCTGCACATGAGACCACTGCAGGAGTGCTTGGAGAATCAGTGGGATCAGAGGACAGGTTCTTGGGACGACAAGATACGGCTGTCTCTACATGCTCTTCAGTCTCTGAAGTGGTGGTACTCGGCGGAGAATCTCCTCAGGGGGGTTCCCTTCCACAAGGACATTCACACGTACAGTGTCGTGACGGACGCGTCTCTCCAAGGATGGGGAGCGCATTCAGGGGAATTGCAGATTCAGGGAAAGTGTTCCCCGTTGGAATCGACGTACCACATCAATTTACTGGAACTAAGAGCTGTCTTCCTGGCGCTGAAGGCCTTCCTTCCGTCCTTCTAGACCAACTCACTGCTGATACAGACGGACAATACAACCACGATCTATTACCTCAGCAAGCAGGGGGGGTCGAGATCGCGCACTCTGTCGCAGGAGGCGCAGGCGATCTGGCACTGGCTTCTGGCCCGAGGACTGACGATTACGGCCACGCATCTGCCAGGGGTACAGAATGCTCAGGCGGACGCACTGAGCAGGCTGATTCAGGAAAACCACGAATGGGTCATAAACGACGAAGTACTAGGAGAAGTCTTCGCAAGGTGGGGGACTCCAGACGTAGATCTGTTCGCCACCGCCGAAAACAGCAAATGCCGAGACTTCGCATCCAGGTACTACCAGCGGGGACGCTGGGGAATGCGTTATGGATCGATTGGTCGAACAGCTTTCTGTACACTTTTCCACCCATTCCCCTGATTCCGGCAGTGCTCATCAAGCTGTCCCAGTCCAGGGCGCGGATGATCCTGATAGCCCCGGAATGGCCCAGACAGTGGTGGTTCACGGACCTACTTCACCGGTCTCTCCTTCCTCGCATACGGTTGCCGTGCAGGCCGGACCTTCTCACGAAGTTCGGGGGGCGGATGGTGCACCCCAACCTCTCGTCTTTGAGTTTGGCGGCATGGCTCCTGAAATAGTGCAATATGGCCATCTGAGTCTACCAGAAGATTGTATGGACATACTGAAGGAGTCTAAACGGCCTTCCACTAGGACGTCCTATGCCTATAAGTGGAAGAGGTTCTGTATCTGGTGTAAGTCCAAGAACTTTGATCCTACGACATGTAAGGAAGATGTCATCCTTCCCTATCTTTTACATTTGGCGCAGTCTGGCCTTAATTTCCATTCCATTAAGGTTCATCTGGCTGCTTTGACTGCTTACAGGAAATGCCCTTCACAGACTTCCTTCTTTCAGATCCCTGTGGTCAAGGATTTTTTGGAAGGCTTGAAGAAAGTGTTTCCTCCTGTCGGACTTCCCTCGCCTTCCTGGGACTTGAATGTGGTGCAGTCCAGACTGATGAAGGAGCCTTTTGAACCCATTCACAAGGCTTCATTGCAGCACCTATCCTGGAAGGGGGCGTTCCTAGTGGCCATTACATCGGCCCGCAGGGTGAGTGAACTTCAGGCATTATGTTGTCAAGAACCTTATACTGTATTTCATGCTGCTAAGGTTGTGATGCGTACTCACCCTAAATTTCTTCCTAAGGTTATCTCTGATTTTCATGTCAACCAGACCATAACTTTACCTACGTTCTTTCAGAATCCCTCTTCGCCAGCGGAAAGGTCTCTCCATTCCCTGGATGTTCGGAGGGTGTTGAAATTTTATCTGGATAAGACCAAGGATATTCGTAGGTCAGGCCAATTGTTTGTTAATTATGGATCAGTCAGGACCGGTCTCGCGACCTCTAAGCAGTCCATTTCTCGGTGGATTGTGTCCTGCATACAATTGTGTTATCAAAAGGCTAATAAGACCATAGGGGGTAAACCTAAGTCTCATTCCACCAGGGGCAAAGCTGCCACGACGGCTTTGCTGCGTAATGTTCCGATTGCGGAAATCTGCAAGGCGGCTTCTTTGAAGTCGGTCCATACCTTTGCTGCGCATTATTGTCTGGACACGGATGCCAGGGCAGATGCTCAGGTTGGGCAGGCTTCGCTGCGGAATTTGTTCGCACAGTAGTGGTATCGTCTTGCGTGTTCTCCACCGCCGTTGTTGTGTGGGGATGGGCTTGCCATTCTATTCACTAGATTATGACTATACACAGAGATCCCCTACTACAGAAGGAGTAGTTTCTTTTCTATAACTCCAGTTCTGTAGTAGGGGTATCTCTGTGATAATCATAAGCGCCCGCCCTCCTCCCCGGTGGAGAGATGAATATTCATGTAAGGAATGCTACAGGTCTGGCGTGCTACGCCTTCAAAAAGAAGGGACCTGCTGTGCATTCTGGGATACTGGGAAAGTTCTGGAGGGTTTTCTTAAAGGCACAGTATCCTGTTCTGAGCCACATAATGGCAGCCTATGGGGCTTGTCTGTCCATTCCTTCCTCTCTATCATTCCAGAGGCTTTTGCTGGGAGAGGCATGGTGTTTTTCCCTTGTGGAGAAAAGCTGGACAGGCAGTGCTGTTTGTGGATGTTGGTGGAATTCTTGTTGAAGTACTGGACAGTGTAGCCTGTGGGTATAGGCTGCATTATCTGTCTTTAAATTAAATTCTCTCTTAAAGGTGGATGCAGGTCTGCATGATTTGACACCTTAAGAGATAATTTTTTATTGCACCGGGGTCCCCGCACATGGGCGGGACTATTCACTAGATTATGACTATCACAGAGATACCCCTACTACAGAACTGGAGTTACAGAAAAGAAACTACTCCATCTCATCCGTCAAATGAGTTTGGTTTTGGTTGCGATCCTTCTAGGGATATTTGCATTTCCGTTGCGTCTGCCATGGCTAGGAAGTTCTCAGGGTCATCCGCTTCGTCATATTCAATTGTTAGTCCATAAACTATAGTGATCATAATTGCAGGATCCAACACGACATAACGGATCTCAAGCTTGCGAAGATTGGGCCTTAGTGCCAAGAATCTTGAGATTTTCACAGGGGCAAGGCCCTTTTTCTTTGCTGCCCCAAGGACTTGGCACTCTTTGTGGTGATGGACAAAAGTAGCCAAAATTTGTATAGGTTTCAAGGTGGCGTTGTATCTGGATCTCACTCGGTGCACGCTAATGTTTTGAAGAGCTGTGAATTGGTTACTGGCAGGCAGGTATATGTAGTGTATGTATTCTGAGACAGTAAACCAAGATTACAGATTTTCGTAAAAATCATACTTAACTTTAAGTTTGCCAAATACTTAAGGCAAAACACATTATAATTTCAGCAAGGCAGCCTGTCAAATGTACTTACTGAGTTTCTAAGTTAAAGCTACCAGTCCCCGTTCTGGTAACTATACCTTTTTATGCTTTTTAATAATAGAGATTTGTGCCCTACACTGGCACCTGTGGGTTAGCTCGCACTCACCATTTTTGCTATTCGGAAGAAAGCATGCCCCGCTTTTGCCATCAATTTCAGTCATTAGATTTCGCCTGAGACAGTACCTAAACATTGGTTGGCTTCCATGTCACTCTTGTTTCCTCGCTTCTTATTGGTCATGCCTCCTGCTTTCTCCCGGCTGCTTGCCTCGTCTTGCTTTCTTCTGGCCCTTTTGTTCCTACTGTGGAGCATGAACAGCTTCGTGTTTACGGGCAGTGTCCTTCCACTTGCCACGTGCTCCAAGTACTTTTTTTGTTTAGAAAAAAAAACTTTTCCCTATGCACTCTAAAAGAGTGCATGACACTTTATGGTCTCCCCTCACTGTCATTTTCTTGTTCCCCAGGAGCTCCCAATCTTGTCTCCCTGTTGCTTTTCTCCCCCAGGCCCTCTGCTGTCCTTTGCTGCTATCTCCCTCCTCCTGCGCACCCTACTGGTTTTGCTTACGCCCTCCTGCTGTCCGTAGTTTCTGTTCCATCTCTCCCCCCTCACCTCTCTTGTGTTGCTTGCTCCCAAACTTTTTTAGACAAATTGTCCTGCTGTGCAACATGGTTTAAAGAAACCTATTGGCTTTGCCAGTGCTTGTTTTTATACTATTATTGTACTCGTTTTTATTGCTACATTCCAAGCACAGCTGACTGCAGATCTGTTGCGTATACTATATGGAGAGTTGGGTGTGGGTAAGCCACCTTCAATCATTGGCTCATTTAGATCGGCCCCTTTCAGCTACTAGCTTGATTCAGTGTCAATCTTGCTATTGGTTGTTTGGGTGTATTATTTTGCCTCCTATAGAGCACTTACATTGCAGTGCATGAGTGAACATTTTACCTCTTAATAGTATAATCCGCCATCCCTCTTGTGACTGCTCTGTGTACCAAACCATCAAAAAGATATGTGGATGTGACACTTTCTGTTACATTCAACTCTGTATCTCATACATACAGGGATTTATTATGAGTTTGGCCGTTCCGATGGGACTGCCACCACAGTGGTCAACGGAAGACCTCCCAGGCCGTGTTGAGCCTGCCCGCCTGATTATGATTTGAATCTAGGGCGGATGGGCAGTGTGGTGGCGGTCTCGCGGCGGCAGGTATGTTAGGCTTATATGCAGTGGCCAAAACTGCTGACTCCGGAGCTCGGGGCCTGCGGCTTGATCGCCAGCGGCAGCTCAGCATCATGAGACTCAGGGCAATAGTTGCTGGATACCTTTAGGGTTGAAAAGTCACGCTTTACAAATCTGGAATTATCCCTTACCTGCATGTCCACCACCTTTTTCATGGCAGGGTTCCCGCCATGAAAAGGGCACTGGATATGCAGGCTGTAATATGCTTGGTGGTGCCAGCTTTGGCACTGCCAGCATAATCTGGGCCTTTGCAGACCGCTACAGCAGTGGGTTCCTTGATCCTGGCAGAGGTGGCGGTCCTACCACCACACTCAATACGGTGGACGGGTGGTGGTGGTCAGGCTTCCATGGTTAGTAAGGCGGTCCCAGGACCACTGTACTCTTAATAAGGCCCACAGTCTCTATAGAAAAGAAAAACTTTTACTTCAGTGTTATTTTTAGGTTTTGTCTACGAGAGTGCATATGTGCTAGTGCATGCGTTCTTGCTTGCGAGAGCTCTTGTCTTGAATAAGGGGCTTGGAGCCTGCCCACTGCTTACCATTTGAGGGTTTCATTGTCATTCTTATCTGCTGACTTCTAACTGGGTAGCATGAGCTAGTTCAATTTACTCTTCTTTTTGCAGGAGCACAGACCAGTACTGAGTGCGTCAGATGGATTAAGGTCCTTTCGCTGCTCGCGCTGTGATTGAGGTCCTATTTTGTTTTCTCCAAACCACCTGTCCATGTTGCTTCTTTTACCCTGCCATCCGTCCATGTTGCTTTTTTTCCTGTCCGCGCTGCTTCTTATCCTGCTACCCTGTCCATGTTGCTTCTTATCCCTCCCACTGGTCAGTGTTGATTGATAGAGGTCTGTGTTGCTTCTTATAACTTTGATTCAGTCCTGTCCGTGCTGCTTCTTAGCCATCCCACCCGCCTCAGTCCTTGTTGCTGCTTTTAGAGTCTGTGTTGCTTCTTTAATGGTCCGTGTTGCTGCTTATACCTCCCTCCCACCCGTCCCAGCCGTGTTGCTTCTTATACCTACGGTCCCTGTTGCTTCTTATCCCTCCCACCCACCCGTTCCCTGTTGCTTCTTATCCCTCCCACCCACCCGTTCCCTGTTGCTTCTTATCCCTCCCACCCACCCGTTCCCTGTTGCTTCTTATCCCTCCCACCCACCCGTTCCCTGTTGCTTCTAATCCCTCCCACCCACCCGTTCCATGTTGCTTCTTATCCCTCCCACCCACCCGTTCCCTGTTGCTTCTTATCCCTCCCACCCACCCGTTCCCTGTTGCTTCTTATCCCTCCCACCCACCCGTTCCCTGTTGCTTCTTATCCCTCCCACCCACCCGTTCCCTGTTGCTTCTTATCCCTCCCACCCACCCGTTCCCTGTTGCTTCTTATCCCTCCCACCCACCCGTTCCCTGTTGCTTCTTATCCCTCCCACCCACCCGTTCCCTGTTGCTTCTTATCCCTCCCACCCACCCGTTCCCTGTTGCTTCTTATCCCTTAGTCAGTGTTGCTTCTTATCCCTGGGGTCGGTGTTGCTTCTTATCCCTGGGGTCGGTGTTGCTTCTTATCCCTGGGGTCGGTGTTGCTTCTTATCCCTGCCTCCCACCCGGGTCTGCGTTGCTTCTTATAGGTCTGTGCGGCTTCTTATATGGGTCCGTGCTGCTTCTGAATTCCCTCCCACCCGCCCCGGTCCGTGCTGCTTCTGAATTCCCTCCCACCCGCCCCGGTCCGTGCTGCTTCTGAATTCCCTCCCACCCGCCCCGGTCCGTGCTGCTTCTGAATTCCCTCCCACCCGCCCCGGTCCGTGCTGCTTCTGAATTCCCTCCCACCCGCCCCGGTCCGTGCTGCTTCTGAATTCCCTCCCACCCGCCCCGGTCCGTGCTGCTTCTGAATTCCCTCCCACCCGCCCCGGTCCGTGCTGCTTCTGAATTCCCTCCCACCCGCCCCGGTCCGTGCTGCTTCTGAATTCCCTCCCACCCGCCCCGGTCCGTGCTGCTTCTGAATTCCCTCCCACCCGCCCCGGTCCGTGCTGCTTCTGAATTCCCTCCCACCCGCCCCGGTCCGTGCTGCTTCTGAATTCCCTCCCACCCGCCCCGGTCCGTGCTGCTTCTGAATTCCCTCCCACCCGCCCCGGTCCGTGCTGCTTCTGAATTCCCTCCCACCCGCCCCGGTCCGTGCTGCTTCTGAATTCCCTCCCACCCGCCCCGGTCCGTGCTGCTTCTGAATTCCCTCCCACCCGCCCCGGTCCGTGCTGCTTCTGAATTCCCTCCCACCCGCCCCGGTCCGTGCTGCTTCTGAATTCCCTCCCACCCGCCCCGGTCCGTGCTGCTTCTGAATTCCCTCCCACCCGCCCCGGTCCGTGCTGCTTCTGAATTCCCTCCCACCCGCCCCGGTCCGTGCTGCTTCTGAATTCCCTCCCACCCGCCCCGGTCCGTGCTGCTTCTGAATTCCCTCCCACCCGCCCCGGTCCGTGCTGCTTCTGAATTCCCTCCCACCCGCCCCGGTCCGTGCTGCTTCTGAATTCCCTCCCACCCGCCCCGGTCCGTGCTGCTTCTGAACTCCCTCCCACCCGCCCCTTGTCCATGCTGCTTCTGAACTCCCTCCCACCCGCCCCTTGTCCATGCTGCTTCTGAACTCCCTCCCACCCGCCCCTTGTCCATGCTGCTTCTGAACTCCCTCCCACCCGCCCCTTGTCCATGCTGCTTCTGAACTCCCTCCCACCCGCCCCTTGTCCATGCTGCTTCTGAACTCCCTCCCACCCGCCCCTTGTCCATGCTGCTTCTGAACCCCCTCCCACCCGCCCCTTGTCCATGCTGCTTCTGAACCCCCTCCCACCCGCCCCTTGTCCATGCTGCTTCTGAACCCCCTCCCACCCGCCCCTTGTCCATGCTGCTTCTGAACCCCCTCCCACCCGCCCCTTGTCCATGCTGCTTCTGAACCCCCTCCCACCCGCCCCTTGTCCATGCTGCTTCTGAACTCCCTCCCACCCGCCCCTTGTCCATGCTGCTTCTGAACTCCCTCCCACCCGCCCCTTGTCCATGCTGCTTCTGAACTCCCTCCCCACCCGCCCCTTGTCCATGCTGCTTCTGAACTCCCTCCCCACCCGCCCCTTGTCCATGCTGCTTCTGAACTCCCTCCCCACCCGCCCCTTGTCCATGCTGCTTCTGAACTCCCTCCCCACCCGCCCCTTGTCCATGCTGCTTCTGAACTCCCTCCCCACCCGCCCCTTGTCCATGCTGCTTCTGAACTCCCTCCTCCCCCGCCCCTTGTCCATGCTGCTTCTGAACTCCCTCCCCACCCGCCCCTTGTCCATGCTGCTTCTGAACTCCCTCCCCACCCGCCCCTTGTCCATGCTGCTTCTGAACTCCCTCCCCACCCGCCCCTTGTCCATGCTGCTTCTGAACTCCCTCCCCACCCGCCCCTTGTCCATGCTGCTTCTGAACTCCCTCCCCACCCGCCCCTTGTCCATGCTGCTTCTGAACTCCCTCCCCACCCGCCCCTTGTCCATGCTGCTTCTGAACTCCCTCCCCACCCGCCCCTTGTCTATGCTGCTTCTGAACTCCCCCCCCACCCGCCCCTTCCGTGCTGCTTCTAATTCCTCCCACCTGCCGCAGTCAGTGCTGCTTCTAATTCCTCCCACCTGCCCCGGTCGGTGCTGTTTCTGACATTGATTTTTATTTCTTCTTTTCTTTTGTCTTTCCCAGGACCTGTTATTTTTGTATCGCACCCGCTCCGGTACCGTTATTTTTGTCTACACTCACCTACCCACCCCGTACCGTTATTTTTCTCTCCCAAAGGTCCGTGCTGCTTCTAATCCTTCCCACCTACCCCGGTCCAATTAAAAAAGAAAAAAAATCTCTCTTCCCCTCCCTCCCACCTGCCCCAGTCCTGTTATTTTTGCCTCGCAACACACTCCGGTCCTGTTATTTTTCTCTCCCCCTCCCACCTTCCCGGTCCTGTTTTTTGTCTCCTCCTCCCGCCTGCTCCAGTCCTGTTTTTTTGTCTCGCCCGTCCGAGTCTCTTCTTCCCCTCCTGCCTGCCCCGGTCTCTTCTCCCCCTCCCGCTCGCCCCGGTCCCGGTCTCTTCTTCCCCGCCCACCTGCCCCGATCCCGGTCTCTTCTCCAAGGTCTCTTCTCCCCCTCCCGCCTGCGTCCCAGTCATTTCTCCCCCTGCCCCGGTCTCATCTCCCCCTCCCGCCCGCCCCAGTCTTTTCTCCCCCCTCCCACCCGCCCCAGTCTTTTCTCCGCCTCCTGCCCTCCACAGATTCGTTCTTTTCTCCCCCTCCCGCCTGCCCCGGTCTCTCCCCCCCCCCCCCCCCCCACCCCCCCCCCCCCCGCCTGCCCCGGTCCAGGTCTCTTCTCCCCCTCCCGTCTGCCCCGGTCCAGGTTTTTCTCCCCCTCCCGCCTGCCCTCGTCTCTTCTCCCCCTCCTGCCCACCCCGGCCCTGGTCTCTTCTCCCCCTCCCGCTCGCCCCGGTCCCGGTCTCTTCTTCCCCGCCCACCCCGATCCCGGTCTCTTCTTCCCCGCCCACCTGCCCCGATCCCGGTCTCTTCTCCAAGGTCTCTTCTCCCCCTCCCGCCTGCGTCCCAGTCATTTCTCCCCCTGCCACGGTCTCTTCTCCCCCTCCCGCCCGCCCCAGTCTTTTCTCCCCCCTCCCACCCGCCCCAGTCTTTTCTCCCCCCTCCCACCCGCCCCAGTCTTTTCTCCCCCTCCCACCCGCCCGAGTCTTTTCTCCCCCTCCTGCCCTCCATAGATCCGTTCTTTTCTCCCCCTCCCGCCTGCCCCGGTCTCTTCCCCCCCCCCCCCCCCCTCCCGCCTGCCCCGGTCTCTTCTCCCCCTCCCGTCTGCCCCGGTCCAGGTTTCTTCTCCCCCTCCCGCCTGCCCTGGTCTCTTCTCCCCCTCCCGCCCACCCCGGCCCCGGTCTCTTCTCCCCCTCCCGCCCACCCCGGCCCCGGTCTCTTCTCCCCCTCCCGCCCACCCCGGCCCCGGTCTCTTCTCCCCCTCCCGCCCACCCTGGCCCCGGTCTCTTCTCCCCCTCCAGCCCACCCTGGCCCCGGTCTCTTCTCCCCCTCCCGCCCGCCCCGGCCCCGGTTGCTTCTCCCCCTCCCTCCCGCCCACCCCGGTCTCGGTCTCTTCTCGCCCGTCCTGGTCCCAGTCTTTTCTGCCCCTACCGCCCGCCCCCCATCCTGGTCTCTTCTCCCCCTTCTGCCCGGGACTCTTTTCCCCCTCCCGCCTGCCCTGGTCTTTTCTCCCCCTCCTGCCCCGGTCTCTTCTCCCCCTCCCGCCCACCCCGTTCCCGGTCTCTTCTCCCCCTCCCGCCCACCCCGTTCCCGGTCTCTTCTCCCCCTCCCGCCCACCCCGTTCCCGGTCTCTTCTCCCCCTCCCGCCCACCCCGTTCCCGGTCTCTTCTCCCCCTCCCGCCCACCCCGTTCCCGGTCTCTTCTCCCCCTCCCGCCCACCCCGTTCCCGGTCTCTTCTCCCCCACCCACCCGCCCCGGGCCCGGTCTCTTCTCCCCCACCCGCCCGCCCCGGGCCCGGTCTCTTCTCCCCCACCCGCCCGCCCCGGGCCCGGTCTCTTCTCCCCATCCCGCCCGTTCTCTTCTCCAGCCCGCCCAGGTCCCTGTCTCTTCTCCCCTTCCCTCCTTCCTGGTCTCTGTCCCCTTCTCCGTCTTGGTCCTGCTTTCTTCTCCGTCTTGGTCCTGCTTTCTTCTCCGTCTTGGTCCTGCTTTCTTCTCCGCCTTGGTCCCAGTCTCTTCTCCTTCTCCCACCTGCCTGATCTCCACCCCCTTCTACTCCCTGGTCTCTTCGCTGCCCCAGTCTCTTCTCACTCCCCCCCCCCCCAGCCCCCCACCCCCAATCAGGCAGAAGGAGAAGAAAAAGAAGTTATGATGAAGCAGGCTCTGGCCTCTCCATAGCGCTTTTTTGTGCTTTCCTTTTCTCTACACCCCACCCATATCCCAACCCCACCAGATCTCAAATTCTCCAACTCCACACGATTGCCAAAGCCAATGGGCAAGACCTGTTGCTTTTCCAGTTTTTGTTTGTATACGTTTGACATCACCAGAGTGGAAGCCTAATCGTAATATGGCTTCCTGCACGTGTTTTGTTTATTCCAATACCATTACCGCACTAATACCAATACATTTCTTTCAACTGGTTTTATTGCACAATTTTCAATTAACAACAACATCTATATCAATGACCTAATATAATAGACAATGATGTGGGTTAAACCATTAACAATGAGTGTTCGCGTAGGCTAAAAAGAGTATAAGTCCGTGGGGCCAGTCTCATATGTGAAAACTTGATGAAGCGCCAATGGAAATAGTGACTGTGGTGACTGGTTAGGGAATGGGTTATGGCCTGAGAATTTCAGGGAGTCTGTGCATAAACTGGGGAGGGGAGGGTAACAATCTGTGCCTGGGGTGCAGTATAGTGTGGGGTATAGGCGTGCATGTAGGGCTGGTCTGGTATAGTGATGGGGTAGCAAGGGGATGTGCGAGGTGTAAAGAAGGGGCCCCATGTGCTTGGCGGTAGTGTTCCAGCAGAAGTTGGTTTGTAAAAAGCCTTTCTTGCTACTTATCTTTTTTGGCATACCTTAAAATCAATTCCTCAGGCCCATTTTCCTCTTATAACTTAGGACAGTTAGAACCCACTATCAACTGCTACCAACATCACTTGGGTCCTGCGATGGGTCTTGCGTTGAGCTATAAGGGACTAGAATGTTCAGGGAATAAACAATTATCCTATGAGGACCTGAAATAGATGATTATTAACCTCAAACTAATGACTCAGCATAACTTAATACTTTTATCACCCATGAGTATAGATTCCTTGAGACAAAGAATATCACCAAAAGAACGAGACAGATTCGATAAAGATAATTCAGAAAAAACATTTATCTAATGCCTCAAGAATGCAGGTAAAAAAAGAAATACAGTTAAAGATCAGATTTAATAACAAGTGAGATTGCAAAGAAAACCACACAGTACATGAAATTTCAGGTTCAGTGATGCTCATACAAACCAATTAATTGTTGTCTCAAGCTCTGTCCACAAGAATTCAGTTTGTATCCGTTCTATAGCTTCGATTGCCACATCAGACGCCAGAATAACCCCACAGCCGAGAAAGGTTTTCTCCCTGCGCTCGATTGCCAGCCGGCAATAGCACAGGAAGGATAAGATCTCAGTTTGCTTAAAGTTCAGTTTGTCATAGTCTATGCCATTCAGAACGAGAGATTAGGGCTAACGAAACTGGAAAGTTCAGGGCAAGCAACATGCGTGGATCAAAGGAAAAATGAACAGCATGTCGGGAAGGGAAAGGTCAGACAGCCGGTCAGTCAGCCTTTGACTCCCCCTTAATTTGGGCAATTATACTACAATACATCCAGGTTTACACCCCTTAAAGTATTGATTCCATCAGTCCATGAGGTTTCATTGGTCGCTCACAATGGGCTGTTATGTGGTGATCGGTAAAATATACAACTCAGGAAGAGTTAAGTAATCCTTTTCTCACATTTTCTTTAGGATCATTATATTCCATTTAGTTAGAATCTAGTAACATCCTCGGAAGTAGGCAGTGCATTTCGTCATTTGTCATCGGCCTGTTCCCAGGCGCCTTTCGACTGGGATGCAACAGTTGTTGCAATGTCAATGGTACATGTGAGAAACGAGTCCATTGTAAATGAAAATTCCGATGGAAACCTTACAGAAAGTTCCCATAGGGCTTGGGGTGACAGTTTTTACATGACTTAACTTCAGCTAAGGAAAGGAATCCTTTGAGGCCTTAGCATAAAACAGCTAAAACACGAAATAATATTAAATAGCACACATTTCTGAATGCATTTATCTTTTCCTGATTAATTCAAATATGTTTTGCTTATGAAAAATATGTCAGTATTAAGCACTATTAAAAACAAATTTCCTCCCTTAAGTCATTATTGGTTACCATGCAAGTTTGAATTTCAGCGTTTCACTTTTCAATATGTGTTCATATATGTAGGTTACAGAAGCTTTATAACATTCTATGTCAGTTCCTTGGTTAAATGCATTCTTTACACTCAATCAGTGTTGAGTTTCTAGTGCAGGTAAAGGTAATACACTATTCAATACACAATATTCATTTGTCAATGTAAGTTTTCTCTTCAGATTACAGTTGGATTTTTCGTCTTTTCTTCTATAACACGTAAATACTTCAGCATAACTTTATCGTTTCTTAGCATAGTTTCTCATTGCTACATATATCATATATTCTAACATCCCTCTGCTTCTGGTAGGTGGGGATTCACGGGGGAGAGGTCATCTTGAGTGATCTGCAAAAAGTGGTCTAGGAACGCATCCAATGCTGCGGAAATCGGGGACTTGCGGAGACCCCGGGCCTCCTCTCCATGTAGGGCATCACCCTCTGCTCTCTCCCCCATCGCCAGATCGCCCCCCACCAGACGGTCACATCAGGAGCAAAGACACTCTCCAGTGGAGAAGCACAAAACAAGCGAAACGCACCCTCACCTCTGTACATTTGTTTCGCTTGAATATGGCACAAGCTCGCTGGCGGTGTTTGGCAGTGAGGGCAGCCAAGGAGAGCAGTGGGAAAATGATTAAGCTGTTCAAGTGTCAAGCAAGCCGTGTGTAGGATTGTAAACTGTATGCTCTTGAAGAGCGCGTTGTGGCATACCTGCTGAGGGAATTTCAGTACCTTGATTCATTTACTGTTTTGGAGTGCCCGCCTGAGGTAGTCATCCCACTTATCCCATAGCACTAATAGCGAGATCCAGCGTGGTCTTTCAGGGCTTTATATAGCCAGGTTATCAGGTATCGACCTGTCCCCATATGTAATAAGCTTTGCTGCACCCAATGGGTTAGTGGTTCCTCTTCTGGCGTAGCCCAGAGAGTCCAGAATGTATGGCACATCTGCTGGTACGTCGGCTATTGACCCTTGTGGAAGACCGGAACGGTAATGAGTTGGCCAAAGAGGTCACCCACCGTGGACAGGGAGCAGTTGTGCCAGTGTGATAGATCAGCTACAGAGTAGAAGCCTGGGAAGTAGATCTCAACTGCAGAAGGGCCGAGTCCTTCCCCCGCCTGCTGGGAGCTGTAATTTGCGCTGCGCAATTCGGTGGAGTTTGTGACCCCAGTTGAGTTCTCTTAGCATTGATTCTAACTCATGGAAGAAGCTTCGGGGGCTCGTGGGGGAGGGAACAATGGGTAAGTTGGTGAAATAGTAGAGAAGCTGTGGAAGGACTATTATTTTTGACAGAGCTATGTTCCCTGTCATAGCTAGGGGTAGAGCCGTCCAAAAGTGCATCAGTGATTTTAGAGCGGTGAGGGCTCTTCTCAGATCACCGTCGAAGGGTTGGCCAGGGAGTGATAGGTACGTTTGCCAAGGTATCTGATGGTGTCATTCCTGCAGGTCTGCATGGTACCCCTCAGGCACACCTCATACAGTGCTAAGTTGTGGATCAGTTGGAATACGCTTGATTTTGGCCAATTGACTCAAAGGCTAGCTGATTAGGCAAATTGCTGTAGCGTGGTGTGTATGAGGGTGAGGTCTGAGCAGATTTCACAGCTGTAGGGAAGTAAGTCATCTTCATAAAGGTACACAACTTGAATCACTCTGTCTAGTGGTATCCCCATGCCTCTCCCTCCCGGTGAAGCCTGATGGTGAGAGGCTCCATGGTTAAAGCAGACATCCTTGTCTAGAGCCTCTCCCCACAGGGAATGGCGGCGAGATCAGTCTGCCCAGGTGTATTTGTGAGGTGGGGGTCAGCGTAGAGTAATTTAGTATACCCACTGAGTCGATCACCTAGGCACATGGTGGTCAGCACACGAAAAGGAAAGTCCAAGTCCAGTGTATCTAAGGCCTTTTCCAGGTCTAATATTAAACAAGCTGCGTAGCGGTACCGCAGGGGGGCCTGGTCCATTATGTGAAACAAGCATTATAAGTTTTTTTTACTTGCTACGTCAGGGGACAAAATCGTTTTTATCAGAGTATACTAAAGTAGGCCTTATCTGAGAATACCTCTAAGACCTTTACTAGGATCTTATAGTCCATACCTAGCATTGCAATCAAACTACAAGATGCTAGCTAGGAGGGTTGGGTCGCTATCTGGTTTCAGTATGAATATCAGGAGGTATTCCCGCGGGGATGGGGCAATTTTCCAGTCCGCAGTGCTTAATTGTATACTTCAGGCAGTCTGGGTGTCAGTAGCGTGCTAAAAGACACTGTAGTACTCCAGTGGTAGACCATCAAGGCCTGGAGTTTTATTGCCAGCTGAGGGCCTGATGGCTTGTTTAATCTCTGGAGCACCCACATGTTCATCCAGGTTCTTGCTGAGGACTGTCAGGAGTGAGGAAGGGGGCGTTGAGCCAGGAATGTTTCAAACCCGTCAGGTGTGTGGGTAAGGGGATGCAGCGTCTATAAAGGAGTAGTAAGTAAAGAATGCATTGAGGATTTCATGTTGTGCTCATTTAGTAGTGCCAAGGGGTGAGGATCTCCAGGACTGAACCTGTGCATGTGTCTTGGCGTGCTAGCCATGCGATGACTGCGACTTTGACCAGAATCGTTTTGATCGCTTCCTTGAGAAAGCCCCAGGCATGCGCACCGCAAATATGTGAAACATGCTTTGGCTATTAACTCTCTACCTTACTTGGTTCAGTGGTTGAAACCAAGATCTTTTTTTTTAATCAAAATGAAAATAGTACTGCACAACTTATACTTGGATTTATGAATCTCCGTACTAAACAGGACAAGGATATAAATGAATTTGGTTGGACCTCTAATTTTCTTTAACTATTGAGTGGACATGAAGGTTGAACGACTATAGCACAAATGAAGCAAGCATTTGCCTATCATAAGTTTCTCCTTCCATCCTTCCTTCTCTGTCTGACTATGTGTTCTTGTATGTGTGTGCAATCAGTGACTGGTTATGTGCTTTTCCTGCGTATATTGATATGTACCTCTATGTATGTGAGTGCGTGTGTAAGTATTGTCTGTGTGTTCAATTTGGTGCACAAGTACATTTTTCAACTATGTTAATTGGTCTGTGTCTGTGGGTTCCATTAGGCCTTAGGTCTTATGTAAGTGAGGACCTGACTTGTTGTTGTTCTGTTTGTACGGGTGCCTTATGTATGCTAATCTGTTTACATGATAATCACTGTGTCATTGGTGCCTAAATGCCTGGTTTTCTATGTGATTCAGGGACTATTGGTCGTGTGCGGACACCATCATGTAGGTTGGTCTGTGTGCCTGGGTGTTTGTATATCTTTATATTCATTAGTGCCTGGAGGTGTTTTGGTCCATGTGCATAGTTGACTTTGTTGGTTGTTATGTGTGTAGTTGTCCTGTATGTCTGTTGGTCTCTGTCTGCGTATCTATGTGTATTGGAAAAAGGAGGGGTCCCCTGCAACAAGCTAGCTTGCCCTAGGCAGGGATAATTTCAAATTTCAAAAGGAGATCTTGGGCAAGTAAATATGAAATCTCTTTGAGGGCACAAATAAAGACACGGCTAGATTATTTTATTGTAGCAAAAATAATTAAATCTATTTAATCTGTAAAGAACAGTAGGAGGAGGTCTGTCAATTGTAACTCATGTTATTTATACAATGTATATTTGTATTGCTAATTATTGCGTTTAAAGACACAGTGATCTTGTTCTTTACAGATTAAATAGATTTTCTTATTTTTGCCACAAACTTGCCGTGTCTTTTTTGTGTGTGCCCTAAACCAGATTTTATATTTACTTACCTAAGATCTCCTTTTGAAATGTATCTATGTATATTGGTCAGAGTGTGAATCGATGGCTGTTAGTGTGTTATCTGTCTGTGCGACCATCCTTCTTTTGATCCTCTACTTTTCTACCTTCTTGTTTGTTGTCTCTGTGGATGCCTTTGTGAGTTGGTTTGTGTGCCTGAAAGGCCGCACGTCTTGCGATTAGTGTTTTAAGTCCTGCTTTTGTGCGTGATTGTTCTTTATGATGCGTGTTGTAGGCCTTTGTGTCCATTTAAAGCGCAGTTGCGTTTTTGTTTTATTTATTTTTTCCATTTTGAGTTGCCTGCTTATGGATGGATGTGGCAGCCTTCCCATCACAAGCTCTTGGCCAATAACCAGCTCAAATTCCCACTTCTCTCGCTCTCCCCCATTTCAGACTTTGGTAAATAGAAGAAAAACATGTCCCCTCTGTGGCCTGTAGGGGGATGATGCTCTCCTACTATCTGTTTACCTTTAACATGAAAATGTGTTTTTCCATGTTGTAGGGATGCCCATCCGAATACGATTGCGACACCATAATAGGTAGCTGCTTAGAGTAGAAATCTAGCAGGAGCTACCTCAGTTTCCTCTTAATCGAATAGTTGGCCTTCTGGCCTTCATCTCTGTCTCTGGTGGTACGACCTTCCTCCCCAGCCGCTCGCTTTAGAATATTGGGAGCGCTGTTACCTTACCAGAGCTAGGTGCCAACCCCATGCTGCACTCACACCTATGGAGCACGGTATGGTATTGAACGCGTGTACACAAAATAATTCCAATGTAGCATGAACACACATGGCTCAATCCTCTCCTGTTGAGTGCCAGTGGCAGCCTGTCCTCCTCCTTATCTCCCCACGTTCAGAAGAAAGGCCTGAATCTGGAGGAAAACAAGCTGGCCGTCTTGTCAACATGCCAGTGATATGTCAGGGTAAGGAGCCTCCATCTTTGTCTGATTCACGGTCTGCGCAAACCCTCATGAGTAATTGGCTTGGAGCAGGTGCACAAAGCAGCCAGGCCTTGAAATCTGCCTCGAAGGCAGCCACCTGTTCGGGTAATTGTGTCATTCTGCTCCTGACTTATGGGATTTCGGTTCAGCTGTTGTTCTCAGGATGCGGTGAGTTTCCTCCAGGAACCCTTCTGTCTGCCCGGGCTAAACTTAGCAGTTTCTGGGCCCGCATCCTCCTGCCGCCTGCATCACTGCGACTGCAGGAAAGGGCTGTTGCACTAAAGCGATCGTAGGACGTTGTTTACTCAAATCCAAGGTCCATTCAACTTTAAGGCAAAGCAAGACCTGGTTTATTCAGAAATTCCCCTCCCTTGAGACATTCGCCTCGCGCGGCTCACTGACATCGGAGCAGATTGTGTTGTTGATGGACCGTGTTTTTGTTAATGCAGATTAATTTACTCTGCGGTGCTATTGTTTTCAAGGTTCTAAGTGGGGATTGTTTTTTCTGCTTTCAGTGCAGAGACAAATGTTAAGCAGAGCCGGTGTCTGTCGAAGACATCGAGGCTGAGTGAGTTAAGACACTGAACAAATTCTTGCAAGATTTTACCTGCGCTGCTTCAAGGAGGACATTTGGCGGCAGCTCAGTTGGGCACGTTTCCCAGAGTGTTAAACGATAAACTGTAATTAGAAGTGCTTATATTTAGTGCTGTCGTAGTGGGCCATTTATTTAGAACGAAAAATCCAATAAAACTCCGTGTACAACGTACAGATTCCGTGCAGTCCTTTCTTTGCTGTGCCAGTGAACGAGCGCAGTATCTCTGCTGTGGGATATGAGCGCGCTGCCGCTGTTCGCTGCTTGTAAGGGACGGGCTACCTTTGAGAGATATAAATCGAATAATAAAAAGCTCTTTCTGTACATTTCAACCTCACTAAAATGATTCCTGGTCTTTCAGTGCTCAGAATCTCAACGTTTTCGTCCACGTGGTCTGTACGACTTGTCACTTGAGTTGTGCAACCTGTGTGTAGCGGAGTCTGAACAAAACTGGATAGAAAACGGAGCTTTTTCCAAAGTTTGCAACTGTTAAGGGGTGTCACGTGGACAATAATTGTGTGGCGTTCTACTGACCGTGTGGTTTTATAAAGAGTAGCTTTCAGTCTTAAATACAACATTAATATTATCTACTTTAAAAAGAAAGCCTTTTTTTAATCTTACTGAGGAATCCTGTTTTTTAAAATGAAAACTCTCGTCGCCTTAAGGAACATCTGGTCGCTCTCAGGATAAGTCTGAGGAAGGCCCTGGGCAATTTAAAACCGAGTTGCCACTGTGGCTACCTTTCTGGATTCTTTTCGGATTACCTGCAAACCACTGTGGATCCTGGCCTCCACCAATTGAATTGTCCTTACAGGCTTTGCCACTAATCTCAGCGACTCATTCTCTTTTGCGGTCTGAGTTGGACACCGCAGATTTTTTATTTGACCTATTGGTTCAGATACATACTGTGAGCCCTTCTATTTCAACCATTGTTTGTTTCAACTAGCCTCTTGCAGGCACTGGCTTAGCACTTTGTCAGTCACATCTTGGCCCAGAGGAGTGTTTCTCTCTCACATAATGGGGCCGTTTGGACCTGAGCTGCCACCTCTAGTTGAGTGCATGCTTTGCAGTCCATGAGGAACTATTTTACTTCCCTCTGACTCTCCCTCCTTCGGCTCCTCTTCACAAGTGCACACTTTTGCTGGCCTGTCTTTACGTGCATTAGCCGTTCAGACACAGACCTATTGTCTTTGCAAGGGCTGCTAATGAAAACACCACAGGCCCTTCAGCTTGGCCTGGCACTGGGAACCTCAAGCTTTAACCAACCTTCAAGCCATGGCGGTGCTTCAGAAGCTCTGCCTGCATTCAGCAAAGCTCTGAATGTCCACGCCTGGCATGAACTAGTTATTTGCTCCCGCCTGTGTTTGTCTTCTGTCTCTGGAGTGGACCTTGGACGCCCCTCTCCTGTTGATGTAAGCATCTCATTGTAGGTTTTCACACAAAAAGATGGCAGAAAGAGATCTGGACTTGTTGCCAACTCACTGCATCACTGTGTGTGAGCGACATACAGGCCGAAACGCCCTACTTACCTGCTTTCCTGGAGCTTACAATGATACTCGGAGTCGGAGATACTTGTGTAGTGCCTGGGGGGACCTGCACAGCAATGACATTCTCAGCAGAAATGGCGGTGGTACTCAATGTGTGTCAGTATTATTTAGTCTGGGAGGCACTCAATGCAGTGTAAAGCTATTTACTGATTAAAGTGTTGCATGTGTGAGGATCTTTGTACTGTTCATTGTTCTCTGCATGACGGGGGTGTATGTGTGCTGTAGGGCAGAACCCTGATATTCCCAGTGGTTCGCTCAAGCCGGGGTTCCCAGACAGTGTCTGTAGCCTCCTGTTCCTGGAGCCTGGCTCAAGCTGACTCTTCACTAGGCTTCGTCTGAAGCAATAGAATTACTCACACTGCAATTTTCTATCACAGCTACCGTGCTGCACTCACTAGTTAAAAGTTATATACGCGCAGAGTAGTTAATTTGATTCAAATAATTCCCCTGCAGTTTTCTCCTTGGCATGTTTCTTTGTTTATTCTGTAATCGGGAACAATTAATTTGGGTTTATGTAAAATAGCTTTCCTTCTGCCTTTAATTCACTAGATTCCTCTGGGCGGGCCCTTGTGCCCAACACACCCTTGGGCGGCCAACCCCCTTCTCGGCGCACTTGGGCACTGGGCCTGGCCAGAGGCCAGCCTGACACGGCTTTGGTGTTATAATGGTCATCAGTCGTTCTTCTGTTCTCATGAGAAGTATATCTCTAATTGCATATTATCTATTCTGCAGCTATTGTTGTTATCTGTTTAAAGTGTTGTGATGCTCTGTTTAGCAGCTAGAACGCGTGCACACTGAAGAAAATATTTACATATTTAAAGAAATACGATAATTTGGAAATTGGAATGCTATTTGTTTGCCTAGATTTGGAATATTTGAAGTGATGCTGGAGGTTGGATGATGGGCAAGGTTACTAGAGCTTGACTGAAGCCTGATGTGCCAGAGCTTTGCTGAAGACCAGTTCCAAGGGGCTGGCAGAAGCTGGCGCTTGACAGTGCTTGGCAGCAGCCACAGGTTTCCAGAGCCAGCCTGAAACGCAAGGTTTTGAGGGCACTGCTGAAGGCTGGGGTTCCCAGAGCTTATCTATTTACTGACCTTCCCCACAGAACCGAGACACTAGGCACAAAACCCCCCACTTCCTTTAGGAAAGACTCAGGCAGCATAATTTCAGTCATGGATTCTCAACAGTTGACAGACCCTGGATGTACAGTTCTCATCCATGAGTTCACAGATGATGTACATTGTGTTTGTTCCTGGGGAGATGACTTTATCACCGTGTCCCTCACTTCCCTTATTTGCCAAAATGTGGGGTACTTTCAAGCAGACAAAATAGGTGGACATCTGCATGAACTGGTTCGTCCTTTAATCCTTTGTCTATTTAGGTGATGATCACCTCAAGTATAGAAATGGCCGTCTTTTGTTCTCCGCTACCTTCTTAGGGCTTTGTCACGTTCTCGGTGTTGGATGTTTTTCTTCTAGATGCTGAGGCAGCGTTAGTAGCACCCACCATAAAGCCTTTCTCTGAGTTTCATTCACTGGCTCTCACTCACTTATCAAAGTGGGATCTTTCTTGCCCTGCTCATACCAGGTACACATCCATGGTTGCTTGATCAACACCCCACACGTGTGCTTTGTACAAGAGCGTTCCTGAGGGCAGTGCCTTGTACATCCCCTTAAGTCTACAGTGTACTCGTGATTGTGCAAGAGTGGAGTATACTCTTAATTTCACAGCTAATGGAGCGTGAGTGCGTGTGTGTGTTTATAGTGTGTGTGTGTGAGAAAGAGAGAAATCATCACTGAAGGCAAGGGGCACTGATACGGCAATGTTGTATCTGGATTTTTGAATAAGATTACTTTTTTTAGTGCAAATGTCGTCTACATTTTAAATGAGTTACATTTCCTTTCGTACCTGGTGACCTGCGATTTTTACTGAGTTTGGAAAAGGAGCATAGAGTAGCTTTTTTTTGGTTTTAAACTTCGCGCATATATGCCATCATCCTCTGTGGCAGGGTAGATCCTGTTTAGGGGGCATACTGTTATAGGGGCCTAATCCGGATTTTTAAGGTGTGTTCAGTTACTGCACATTGCGTTTTTTCGCCCATACAGCTTCCACCACCTTGGGCCTCAAGCTAGGCGTGCGGCAGTAAAAACAGCAAAGGGTGAGCCCACAAGGGGTGCATCCGATTTACCAGAGGGCAGTCTTACTGTACAGAAAATGACTCACTCAGAATGAAGGGCATATTGATATTTCCAATTCATGATATGTTTTATTATAGAAATTAAGTATTTGTAATATCACCACTCTAGATGTCTGGTTTCTGAAAAAAAGACCACAGCACTAAATTGTGGCTAACTGGTTCGCATTCCATCAATAATTAATTGATCTCATATAGAAGATGATACAAACACATACATAACTGTATATGGATCTTTTTATTTATAGCTGAAATAAACTGGTAATTAAATGTCCTTTTTGTTACGAACAACCAATAATAATTATGCAAACTTCACTATCTTACCGCAATTAAAGGGTGAAGGCCAAAAGGGTTATATAGGCCTTCTGAATAGCGTTCAAGGATTTTATTAGGATCAATGCACAATATCTTCGCTCTCCTCTTCCTCCTCTCCGCTGTGCCACACTGGGATAGTTCCCATACAGTTTGCGCACACCTGGTGCCTAAGTTTTTGTAATTAGTTGCTTTCATATTCGAATGCCTTATTTTTCATATCATTCTCCAGTTCATATTTTTTTCTGAAATACCACACATAGCTGAGTTGCCTAATTCTTATAAATCTTTGAAACTCAACTAAAATATATCAATTGCATTGAATCTGAATCAATGCTAATTTGATTTAAATTGCCTTCACATAATGCCTGCTGTGACCCCTGTGTTCATTATTCTAATTGAAATTTAAAGTAATTTGGAGCCTGTTTGAAACTCGAATTCAAGCATAAAGTGCACCAGCTCTTGGATATTGAACTGAATCGTATATGTCTTTTTCCAGCTAAGATTTAAAGTAAAGTTTTGTATGTGTACCCCAATTCTGTACGCTTTTTCCAGAACTTGTCACATCTTTTCATATTTCACCATATTCTACCAAAGAAACATTTACATGATTTGATCACAAAACTCTTTTTTTTTCCCCCCACTCTAACCACCAAAGATTTTGTGGTAACGAAAAAAATCTGCATTAAAAAAGGCCAATTTGTTTTCTGGCAGAAAAAACTGGAAAGTGAAATTAATTGAAGATCGGATAATTTATATAGAAATCTCAAACCACGTTAACAAAGATGATAGATAATTCATTAAACTCTTTTTTTAAATGCATTGTTTTCATAACTTCTACAAGTAAACTCAAGTTGTATTAGAATTTATATAGGATTTTCTGTTCTACTGTGGTTAGAAATGGTATAACATTTTATTTACATCCTAATAATTTAACAGTCTTAAATGGAAACCATGCCTACTAAGTATATCCCTTTTTTGGAAAGTGACTGGACTGTTCTTGAATGTGACTAGGATGGTAGATGTATTTTTATCGCTGACCGCTTACTCTTCAACAGAGGTCAAACAGTTTAATGTTAATATATCAGGGGTCAAACAGTTTCATGCTACCGGGATCATAGTGCATGTCTCCCTTAGGTTCATAAAAAGCAGGCAATCCCAGCTCAGCACCAGCCTCGAGCTCGCTGGAACCTTAATCAAGAGAAGATAAATTCTTATTGTATGGCTATAGGTGTTAAAAGAGATGTCCCTTGTTTGTTATCGGCAACTACGCATTTCCCTTCATAGGTTCCTGTTGTTCAGGAAGATATATCGTTGAAAAATATGTTGTTGTTTGTAAGCAGGCTGGGTAATGGACTCCCAAACAAAGGAGAATGATTGTGGATGTGGTGATGTGAATAAACCTGCGAGTTTCCCACTGACTAAAAACTTCCTCAGAGGAAGTGGAATAAATAGACCTGGAAGTGGCGAGGTCGCCCTTAATGTGATATTCAGGGCTTCATAACACCACTTTACAGCTGTCTTGTTTCTTCCTCCTATAGAGCGATGGAGGATCAGTCGCAGTCCAAGAAAGCGCTCAAGAAACAACAGAAGGAAGCCGAGAAAGCAGCCAAGAAAGCAGAGAAACAAGCCAAGCTGGTCAGTGACTACCATGGCATTGTCCCACCCCTTGCATTGTGACCAGGTTTCAGAAGGGAAAAGATGTGTTTACATAGTTGATTGGTATATTGTCTCAAATTCCTGTGTTTTTAACAGGGAGCATAAACACTTAATGCTTTTTATGAATAAACCTTTTTTGTATTCCATTCATGGTTTGTTTTTCTATGCCTCAGTCACGTCCCAGCTGTCAAACCTGAACTTTCTAAACCTACTTTCTATGTTGTCTGGACCTTAATTGTTTACATTTTCGAGTTTTCTTTAACAGAGCTAGATTGGTAACTAAAGACATTCCTTGGAATAGCTATAATAATAACCCTTCTTAGCAGCAAGTTGAGCATAGGATGCGAGTCCTGCCATCATCTGGGAAATAAAAACAGCTCTGAGAGCATCTATAATACCATCAAGTGGGATGTGGAGGGATTAGAGCTGAAGAATGATAAAAACATTTTTATCAAAAACAGGCTTTAAAAAAATAAAATACTTTTTTTTACAAATACGTACAGTGAAATCTGTGGCTTTTAGAGACATTTTGGAATGGAAGCTTCATAATTCATACATTACTTTAAGCATTGTCAAATTATAGGGTGTTATCCAGTTCCAACAAGCCCATTCCAGAGCAGGTCAGCAACTGGGTGCCCAGTACAAAGAGTTGATACACAACAGACAAATGTATTTGTGTCTCGCTGGGAAGTCATTGGGTATATGACACCCTGTGCCACAACAATGAAAAAAAAAAAAACCCTCACTTCACAGCACTAAATAGATTTGAGGGGTTTGGGAAGATGGTGTCATTTCAACAAGTTCATACTCACCGCCACCCAAGTGCTACGATGACCTTCTCTGGGTGTTCTTTGCTTAATGTGGAGGAAATCAGCACATTCACGGAGTTGATTCCTCATGGATTTTGTGAGCTATTCATTTGTTCTCTGTATTAGGGCAGATTCTTGCATACATATTTGTGCAGTTTGTGAGTTCCCTTGAGAACCTTCTACCATATCTACATCTTCTGGAACCTTTTTTTTTGCAGACACAGTTGAATTAGCACTTACTTTTTTTCTATGATTACCCAGAATTTTTGCATTACGAGAAGACTCGCCTCGTAATTAGCAGTATAAAGTTATTTTCCACGGATCCACTAGGGTGGTGTATCTATTTGAATTATTTCAGAGTTACGAAAAGAAAAGGGGAGTTTAATTCGATCCTTGGCGTTGTAATGCTAAACACTTTGCCTCCAGAAAGGTAAAGATGGTGACCGTTGAGCAAGTTCTGCTTTCCACCCATAAATGATAGTGCATGATAAAGTTCACATTATTGAAAGAATGCATGCTTCCACATCTCAGTTGCAACAGTCTACAGAAGGCATTTTATTTAGCTCCATGAAATTTCATCATTGATTTGGCACCAAGTCTTGAAGATGTCTAAAGGGCTGATTGTGGCTATGTGTGAGTCTTTAAAGATGAGAGCCATAACACAATTGTACAATCTTGCCCAGAGAATACAAATAGAAAGATCCATAAAAGACAGAGTTCAAAGTACAGCCCATAAAGGGTTATTTACATTTTAAGAAGTCAATACAGAATCAAAAGGCAATGGTTAGTCAATAAATTCAAAATATTCACCAAATGTAAATAAATGTAAAGTATAATTCAGTGGAAAATGAACCCTCATCTAATTTATACCCAGCGCTTGTTACAGTCTAGCACAAAGCAAATGAGAATCAAAGAGCATTTTTCTTATAGACTGGTCAGTAAAGCAGAAGAGAAGCAACATCAAATATTCTTAGTTCTGATCAATGAAATGCTTGATGGAAAGTCTGCCTCTGAAGGAGCAAGGAGAAATCGCAACCTCGTCTCCCAAATAGTGAGTATTTACACAGACAAACCTTGCAGCCACTGGGGTTCGACTTAAAATTTATATTGAGCTATACAATAGTAAAACAGAAAACGCATCACATGGTATGATGACTTTTACTGTACATCTGTTGATTAATCTGACGTTATGCCCTACAACAGAAATCAAATCATTAAAAATGTAAACAACATCTCAGTTCAGCCAAAGGAACGGGCCTTCAATTGTATACACTGGTAATTGCATCCTCTCCAGTAACAACGTGAACAGAAGAGAATACGTATCTGAAAGAGACTTTTTGCCGCAGATTCCTTACCTTTATATTATCCCCATGCGTCAGACTGGATCCGGAAATGTTTCTTGAGCAGTAAAACTGCATGCTGGTTGGTGGTGTCATTTAGCTCCGCATGGCGGCCGCACTGGAAGTGACGTGAGCAGTGCCTATATAGACGCCAACGCAGCATGCTGATGTAAGTTCTTTACCTTTCTGCGCCAGGCAGCGTGCAGATTCGGGAGTAGCTACCCCTTAGTCAATTTTTGCCAAACTTTTTTTGACCTTTCATCTAAGTGTTTTGGTTATTTTCCTCCTGATGTGGCATCTTATCTGCGGAGATCAGGGTTGCCAGTCTTCCCCTATCTCGGTGACTTGCTGATGAAGGCCGGCTCGCCCCAGGTTGTCATGTCCCACCTCCAGACTACGGCGGACCTTCTGCATTTGCTGGGTTTAATGATCCACATGCCGAAGTTACACCAGACTCCCTTACAGACGCTCCCATTCATCGGAGCTGTTCTGGATACAGTGCTGTTTCGGGCCTATCCTCCTGAATGGTGAGTACAGGATATTCAGGCTATGATACCAATGTTTCAGCCTCTATCCTGGATTTCGATGAGACTGCCTATGTGGCTGCTGGGTCACATGGCCTCCTACATCCTGCTTGTGACACATGTCCGCTGGCATATGCAGGCTTTGCAGTGGGACATGAATTTCCAGTGGGCGCAGCATCGGGGTAATCTCTCTGAAATGGTCCAGATCTCGGAGGGAACTGCAAGAGATCTGCAGTGGTGGTAAACGAACCGCAATTGGGTCAGCAGCAGACCCCTCTCCCTTCTCGAACCAGATCTGACGGTAATGACAGATGCGTCACTCCTAGGATGGCGTGGCCATCTGGGAGAGGTGTAGATCAGAGGTCCCTGGTCTCTGGTGGAATCCAGGCTCCTCATCAACCTGCTAGCGGGCGATCCGGCTGGCATTGAAAGCCTTTCTACCCTCCATCAAGCGATGGCTAGTACAAGTGTTCACCAGTAACACCACCGCCATGTGATATTGCAACAAACGGAGCGGGTGGGGTCATGGACCCCTTTTCTAGATGCCGGCATCTCTGGGCATAGCTGGAACAACAGGACATCTCCCTGGTGGTGCAAAATCTGGCTGACTATCTGAATGCCTGAGCAGAAAATCTCAGCAGCAGATGCCTATCAGATCACGAATGGCGTCTCCATCCGGAGGTGGTGCAAGGTCTCTTTCAGCAGTGGTGAGAGCCTTGGTTAGTTCTGTTCACCATGGACAAGAACACACAATGTCAGCATTCTGTGCGCTGGACTTTCCATGGCGGCTCTTGCTTGGAGACACTTCAGCTCAAATGGAGGTCAAGCTCCTGTACACTTTTCTTAGTTTTGTAACTTGTTTTTTTTTAAGCACTGCATCAAAGGATATCTGTAACATTCGTCATGCTCATACATTTACATCTCGACAACCGTTTTTGTACCAATGAATAGATTACATGACTTGACTTTACTTCACCATCACTGCGCTTGAGATTAATTACTGTATGCAGCAGTGCGTTTTGGGTTAGAATAATGATCACAAACAGTAAAGCGAAAATATCAATCGAAAAACCCTGTACATCTTTTCTCTCATACCTCTCATGCCCAGAGTTCTCAAGAAGATCAGGTGCAACGGGTGCAAGTCATTCTGGTGGCTCTGGAATGGTCACGGAGAGTCTGGTATCCTGAGCTGTTGAGCACGGCCGTTGATCCTCCAATCAGGCTGTCCCTTTAGGAGGATCTTCTGTCGCAGCAGCAGGGGAGGGTTCTCCTACCAAGCCTTCTTGCGTGGAGATTGAGCAGCAGCAGTTGACAGCTTTCGACCTACTGCCCAAAGTCCGCATTGTGATTCTGGTAGCCAGGCATCCCTCCACCAAAACAGTATACGCCTGCTGTTGGGGCAGGTTTGTGGCATGGTGTGCAGAGAAACAAGTTTACCCTCTTTGTGCTCTCCTGTCTCAGGTTCTCTTTCCTTGGTCTTGCCCAACAGGGCACCTTTAATGGATATCTTTCTTCTATTTCTGCTTTTCTGTGGTTGCCTGACCAACCTTACCACTTTCAGTCCTCTATTGTACATAGGTTTTTGAAAGGTTTACAACATACGTTTCCTCCTCCTCCCTTCATGATGCCTCAGTGAGACCTTAACCTGGTCCGGATGTGTGCTCCATTTGAGCCCTTACACAACTGTCCTCTGAACATCTACCCAGCCAAATGGTGCTTTGTACGAGGGCTTCCTTTCTTCTGAAAGTGAAATCTCCATTTTACGTGGGCCAAACCATCATGCTGTTAACTTTTTCCGCTCCACCTCACCCCTCCAAGGAAGAGGAGCGACTTAACCATCTGGACCCAACAAGAGTGTTGTTGTTCAATCTTGACCACACACAAGAGTTCCGAGTGGATGACCAACTATTCGTGGGGCATGTCGGAGCGAAGAAAGGACAGGCCGTGCTGAAGCATACCATCTCCTGATGGATCGTGCTCTTTATAAAGTTCTGCTGCGCACTGGCTAAAAAGCAACCTCTTGAGGCTTCACTTGCTCATTCTACCAGAGCTAAAGCTGCAAATACTGCATTAGCTTGTGGAGTTCCGGTCCTGGACATCTGCCAGGCGGCTACGTGGGCTTCCTTGCACACGTTTACCAAACACTACTGCAAGGACAGTCAGGTCTGTAGGAATTTGCATTTTGTCCATTCTGTCCTGCAGGACTTCCTCCTGTGAAATTGGTGCACAGACCTATCTGTAGGAAGGTATTGCTTGGGCTTCTATTCTATGATAAGGAATCTGCTGCTAGAAGTCTCTGTCAGATGAACAAATTACTTACCTTCTGTAACGCCTTGTCTGGTAGAGACTATCTTGCCGCAAATTCCTGACCTACTCGCCCATCCTCTCCACTCTGCGAACGTATTTCTAGAGACAGGGCTTTCCCCTTTTAGGGCTTTAGTTTTCCACACCAGTGGTCAGTCAGTGTGCTTCATGGCTCTGTGCTTCTGGCGTAGAAAGTCGCAAAACATAACTGACGACAGAGCGCTGGCGCAGACAATGCCATGCAGAGCCGAACAATGTCACCTACTGGCATGCAGGGCTCCTGCTCAGGAAAAAGTTCCAGCTCCTGTCTGACACCTGAGGATAATTCCAAGGTAAGGAATCTGCAACTAGAAAGTCTCTACCAGATAAGATGTTAGCGAAAGCAAGTAACTTGTTCTTTAAAATGTTGTAGTGCAAGCAAGACCATAGTGGTGACAGAATTTCGCACAATTAATCAAGTAATGAAGGCCACATTTGAGGCTACTTGATGCACAGGCAGAGAAAGAGAAAACATGATATTGTCAGGCCCTGCACCTCACACGCATTTTAAACTGCATTTGAAAACATGACTAGTCCTACTTATGTTAACTTCTTAAAACATATTTATATGAAAAATAATTAAACCATTTCATTTGCATCTATCTAGTATTAATTTAAAACACAGAATTATTAATTGTAGAATATGCTTTAACAAAGACCTTTCCCACTTCTGTTCCTGAATGCTTAAAAATTCGGACACTGTTTAAATCAGTGCACAATGTTTCATCTCAGGGACTTTAGTTTAAAGGTGCAGAAAGGTACCTCAAGGTACATCAACTTTTTTTACATATAAATAGAGCCCTTCAGGATTCAGCTCCCCATCAGATGACTTCATCCGCAACCTAATTAACATTTCGGACCGTTATTTTTAGTATTTAGTAGCTGTTGCATGCTGGACTAGTAAGAAGGTATTTAAAGATTAACTCTCCTTTTAACGGGTTTAGAATAAAATGCAAATGAAGAGGGTATGATCACACTCCCAACAAATTAGCAATGACAATTGTTTTTCTGGTAGACTTCTCACCTGTGAATTTTCCCACGCGCCAGACTGGATCTTTTACTAGCAATTCCCTCGTGTCGGCAGGTGGTGTTGTGCAACTTTGCGTCGGATCTGAGCTGCCATGGATGTGATGCCTGAGCCCCAATTTTTTAGCCACATCTGTGCCTTGGTGTGAGTTCCTTTCTTACCACGCGTTCTGATGTGCATCTGGAGCTTTGACAACCGGTTTTAAGTAGTGTTGTGTCCGTCATCGTCAAATGTCAGTGACTGACACCCATGATGTGTCTCTCTGGTGCTTTGGCTTCAAACATTATTCTGCTTCGTGCGACTGCTATGCCAAAATGTACCCCAAGGCCATCCACGACTGCAACGTGAAGCTCACAGTCACGAATTTCTCTAGCTGAAGCACGAAGAAACAATTCCAGCCGGAGGGCACTGATGCGCTTTCGCTCCCGAGACCACTCTTGTGACTGATTATCATGGAGGTCACTGGGTTTCGGTAAGACAAAAAAGGCCAAGAAACGTAATAAATCCAGACATTGGTCTCCCGCCACTCACACCATGCAGAGTTATGCAATAACCCAGGCACCTCTAGGCCACAGATTAGGCCTTCCCCTTCGGAATTGATTACAGCACCAGTCACGAGGCGCCCTTAATTCCCCGGGCCATTGGTGACCCCACAATATCTCTGATAGCTGAAACAGGATTAGGAGACCATTTTTGGTCCCCTCTGGTGTCCTTTCGGACCCCATGGATCCAGGGGACCTCCTGTCGGGGTACTGCTGGCGGATCTGAACCAGACTGTGCCCCTGGGTTTGAGGCTGGCCCATTTCTCAATCTCAATCTCGGGTCCGCCGACTCTGGCCTCTGCTACTCGCCTGACGCCACCCTCGGAGCGGATTTTCTTATGAAATTCAAAGACCTGTCCCAATTCCAACTAGCCCTCGACAATATGCTCAGTCAGAACCTGACACATATATCCTTCACTATGATGATGGGGTCAGTGATGATGGCCAAGACCAGTAAGAAAAATATATTTAAGGACCTTAAGGTGGTGTAGATTCAACCCTGGATATAGCCTCTCTTCTCTGACCCAGCCCATCGCAGTTGAAAAATCTGGCTCTTCCACAGTGATCAGAAGGGCGGCAGAGGTTTGGGACCTCACTTTAACTTTCACTGATGTGAAAACGAACATACTTACTGAGATCATCAACCCTGGACAAAACAGTGAGAACCACTATTGCCCTTTGATGAAGCCGTGACTGCTGTCCGGACATTAGGGCAAACCGTGGATCTTGCTCCCCAATTGATATGCAAATGGTGAGGTGGCACAGACCCACTTCCGAAGATCCAGATTTTCTCCTTCAGCATCCTATTCCAGAGAGCTTAGTGGTACAGGCATCCACCAGTCGCCTGAACCCCAGTTATTCCCAACAACTCCACCTGACACGGAATCTAAATGCATGTAGACATTCGCTAAGCAAATGTTCTCCTCTGTAAGCCTCGCCCAGGTCAATAAACACATCTTACCTCCTGGGCAAGTACATGCACCTATTGTGGGACAGATTGGTGGTCATCTTACCAGCAGTCCCAGAGAAAATCCGACCAGCGTTACAGTGTTTGATTTTATATGTTCAGGACCCAGCAGGGTATCCTATTCTTCGAGGCCTTAATTCCACCGACTGCGTAGGGCAGGCGGGACTAGGGTGGTCTTTCATGCTTTTCCTTGGACATCCAGCAGTCCTTGATGGACATGGCTTTTGATGGCTCTTGGCTGTTTGGCAAAGGCTAAATCTACCTTAGGAAGGTTTCAAGAAAGTAAGGCTACTGCTTGCTCTCTGTGCTTAGCTCAGCCTGCTCTGTGGCCACCCACCAATTTCATCCCTTTCGAGGCTTCAGCAGGTGTACCAGCAGGGACAACGCCAATACATACCTCAGCAGCAACAGGCCTCCCATTCCTATTGAGGAAGAGGCCAGAAAACAGGCTGACAGCTTCCATGCTCTCCAGACCCTAGCTGCCTTCCTGCAGCTGCCACAAAGGCTCTTTAATTTGCCCTCGGCAGCAGACGTTCACACTGTCAGAGGTTGCATCACCCTTCGCCTCCATAGAGGGAGGAGCATCACTTCCAACAACTGGGTTCTCCAGATCGTGAGATAAGGCTACTCCTTACCTTTCCTTTCTCACATCTTGAATATGCCTCCAATAACACAACACCTCTCTTAGTACCACTTGTTCATACTCTGTGGAGAAGTACAAGCTCTCTTAGCAGAGGAAGCAGTCGAAATGGTGCTGGCGCCAGAGATAGGCACTAGCTGTTACTCCTGTTATTTCCTGGTGCCGAAGACTTCCTGAGGCCTTCGTCCCAATCTAGATCTTTGCTGTCCGTACTTATTCCTCTGGAGGGACAAGTTCAAAATGTTCACCCTGGCCCTTGATCTAGGCGACTGCATGGTGACTTTGAATTTGTAGGATGCCTATTTCCACCTTCCCATCATACAGTCCCACAGGCACTACCAGTCGTTTCAGGAAGGCCAAGAGCAATTTCAATTCTTGGTGCTACCCTTTGGCCTTACCAGTACACCTCGGGTATTCACAAAGGGTATGAAGGTGACCGCTGACCATCTGCAGAGGTCAGAAATATCAGTCTTCAAATATCTCTGTAACTGGCAGTCTGCAGTGACTCGGTGACGATATTGGGATTTTCTGTCAACGTGCCAAAATCATACCAGAACCCCTTATAATGGATTCCCTTCATGGGAGCCTTTCTGGTACTTTACTGAGCGTTTCCTCCTCAACGAGTCCAGGACATTCAGGCTATGATCCTGATGTTTCAACCCTTGACCTGGGTCTTCTTGAGAGTGAGTCTGAGGCTTCTAGACCTCTTGGCCTCCTGTATCCTACTTGTGAACCACACATGTGGCACATGCAGACTCTGCAGTGAGGGATGAAGTCTCAGTGGGTGCAGCATCACAGGAACTTGTCAGAGACCATCCTGGTTTCGAAAGAGACCACCAGAGACCTGCATTGGTGGCCGCTGAACCGCAATTGAACTGGCGGCAGATCCCTATTCCCACCCAGAGTTGATGGTAACGATGGATGCAGTGTTTCTAGGTTGGGGGGGTTGGGGGTGGGCTTTTGGAAAAGGTGGCTATCCGAGGACCTGGTCTCTGGCAGAGATTCGCTTGCTGTATGTGCGAATGATTTGCTTGGCACTAAAGTCATTCTTCCTGTCAATCAAAGGGGATCGGGTACAGGTTCTTACTGAGAACACTACTGCGATGTGCTGCTGCAACAAAAAGGGACATGTGGGGTCATGGTTCTTGTGCCAAGAGACACTACGGTTTCACGAAGAGACTTTATGATCAGGGCATCTCCCTGTTCACTTAGCATCTGGCACGATCATTAAATGCCAGTGTGGACTAACTCCATCAGCGTTGCCTAGTGGATTGCGAGTGGCGGTTACAATCTGAGGTGGCACAGGGAATCTTCTACCAAAGGTGGTGCTCCTGGCTTGATCTATTCACCACCACAGAGCATGCACAGTGACAAGATTTTGTGCATTGGAGTTCCCAAGGCAGCTCCTACTGGATAAGCCTTCTGCCTTCATTGGGATTCCTGTACACCTTTCCATCCCTACCGCTCCTGCCCAAAGTACTAAAAAAGATCAAGAAAGACCAGGCTCAAGTTATCCTAGTGTCTCCACACTGGACGAGGAGAGTGTGGTACCTGGAACTTATGTTCATGAGCATGTCCTCTAATCCGGTCCTCTAGTCAGACCTCTTGTCACAGCAGCAAGGCTGAGGCTGCGCAATCAACAAATCCATTGGTAGAGATTGAACTGCAACAGTTGATGGCTTTCGATCTTCCTTCTGATTTGATTCGTGTTGCCTTGACAGCCAGGCATACATCCACCAAGACTGTATACATCGGACGCTGGGAGATGTTTGTTTGGTGTAACTCTTGTAACATCCTACTCTTATATGGAAAGTTGTCTTAAGTTCTCATGTTCTGTCTTTCTTTTGCCCAACAAGACTGTGGTATGGTGACAGTTAGGGATTCATTTCCGGCCTTCATGCGTTTGACCAATCAGTCATCCCTCTTCAAGTCACTGGTTGTGATGCGTTTTTTGAAGGGGCTAGCCCATATGTTCCCAATAACACCATTTGTCATGCTGTAGTGGGACCTTAATTTGGTCCCTACTTACCTGATGTGCACTACATTTAAACCCATGCACAGTTGTCTTCTCCATCTGTTCACCATCAAGGCAATCCTTGTCGCCATAAAATTGGCAAGATATGTCCGGGAACTGCATGCGTTGTGTGTGGTACAGCCATACACCTCATTTTTCCCATGCAAACTGGTCCTTTGCACAAAGTGACATTTCTGACAAAGTTAGTAATGGCCTTCCACACAGGGAAATCCATCACCTTGCCGTCCTTCTATGCGCTGTCTCTTCCCTCCAAGCAAGAGAAGAGCAGCCCCATTGTTTAGACCCCAAGGGGTCCTTGAGTTTGTACTCTGACTAAATCAAAGACTACCGCCAGGATGACCAACTTTTTGCCAATTTATCTGGAGAAGAAAGGGTAAAGCTGTGCAAAAGAGAACCATCTCTAGATGCATTATATTATGACCTAAGATCTGCTATCGGCTGGTTAAAGAAGCAATGCCCCAGAAGGATTGTGCGCTCACTCCAACCGAGCGAAAGCTGCTACTGCCTTACAAGCCCGTGGGGTGCCAGTTCTGGACATTTACCAGGCAGCTACATGGGTACCCCTCCACACTTTCACAAAGCACTACTGCCTGGACAGCCAGGTCCAGCGGTGATAGAACTTCACCTGATTTGTTCCCCAGTATTTCCTTGTCTGAGCTATTCCATAAACCCTCTTCGTGGTGAGGTGGTTCTTTTGTAACTATTCAAAAGGTGAGGAATCTGCGGTTAGAAGTCTCTATCAGAACAAGTTACTTACCTGTGCCTTTCTGGTAAAGACTCTATAAAACGGCAGATTCCTCACCGACTCATCCTCCTTCCCATTCTGTGGAATGGTCTCATTTGGTCCATTAATAAGATCCCACATCTGAAAGTCTGATCACTGCCATATTCTTATTTCAATGGCTCCATGTCCGATGGCGCTGGCAGGGATCAGAAAGAAGCTAATACCTTGGGGCGGAAGTGGCACATGTACGAGGCCGTGCTTCGGAAGCATTCGTTTGGTTATTTTATGCCCTGTTTACTTTTCGTCAATAAAACTCTTGGCACATGTTTCACTCTCATTAGAACACTTAATGCCAAAGTAATTCATACCCATTCTCATTGCTTGCTGACTTTCCCTGAAAAGCTCAGAGTGGAATATGTGCCTAGATTTGCGTATGTTCAAGTATAAAACATTGATGAATCCCAACAATGGAAATGGAGCATAACAAATGGACTAGAGAAGAAAAAGGCAACCGATTCACTGCCTCATTGGAGGCGCCCATGTGACCCCATTTGTGTCTTTTCTGAGATTGCAGTTGTGACTGTATGTTCAAGAGGTCTCTTTCCTATTTATTATTGTCACAATGTCTAGATTCTAATGTTCAAATAGGTTGTTTTTGTCTTCAGGCTGCCTCATCTCGTCCTCTCTCACAAGAGATCGCTATCCATTCTGTTGTGGCCATTGCTGGGTCTGTCAGAACCCATGGGCTTTGGACTCCCGAGAACTAATAACGTCACTGCAGTGTGTGCACACGCTAAAGTGGGCATTTGCTCTTCCTTTGCACTTGCTACTTTGTGCTGGAGATCAGGATGCAGGCTTTACCTCACAGTCTTTCCCTTATCGCAATCCATCTTGCTGAAGTTAAAATCGCCCAGACCTTCTGAGCCCACTCTGATTTCCTGCACATTGTTAGGAACTGAATCCCATTTCTAAACAGTGGAACAGCAAACCATTGATTCCTTCTTAGGCAGGGCCAGTATTACAGTGCCAGCACGTTCTGTGAAGTAAGGTTACATCTCGGTGAATGGATTTTGTGCCTCCTACTAAGGATTGATTAATGAATGGTCATTTATCAACAATTTATGTGGAATCAATGTTCACTGGCAATTCTCTTACAGTCATACATTAGGTCCTGTTTTCAGAGCATCGTCTTTAAACCAGGTCCTAGAAAGGACTAATATCTCCTCTGCAGTTTAACTAATTTGAATGCCTTCCTTCCAGTCTCACTTTAATTTAACATTGCAAAACTCTGCATCGATATATTGTGGGACGTAGATCTCTTATTCATGACTCGTTGCAGGTTCGTTTACACACATCTCTTGTCTTAGCATCTGGGGCAAATCTTTTCAATCTTTTGAAGTTCTGATCTTTGCTGTTATTTAATGCGAATCGGATGTCTTTAAAATTTAAAACAGCCTGTTACCACTCTGTGGTGAGCTCTGTAGCATGCTCTAAACATAATCAAAATAAAAAGAGAATGAAGGAAATGAGAGAAGAAAATATAAAACTGAAAACCTGCCCACCAGTCCTGACAGTGAAGCACACTCATTTTCAGGTGGATGTAAATGTGATCAGAAAGAAATGGCAAAAGAGCCAGTGTCTGTAGTGGCTGACCCACTGCCCTGTGATGAATGTTATTATGTCTGCATGTGTAGTGCTTCAAACATTGGCTATATAGCATTCACTAATTGCCCTGTGAGTGACAGCATTTTTCTTATCTGCTTTCTTTCTTTCTTTTTTATTTCATAAAAAAATAGTATTTGTAATGTTTTGTTATAAAAAATTAGTAAGCCTGTCAGACCTCCTGAAGAGATTCTACCTAGAATTATTACTGTGCGAATCTTGTAAGCCCTAGATTTTGACCACAGTGGAACAACAATCCTCCATTAAAAGCCTATTGCCTTTAACACATTCACAATAAGTAAGTCAGACTCACTGGCTTTCTCATAACTTTTCACATTAAACAAATAACACCTATGAAATCTCTCATAGCTTCTCCCAATGCATCAATAAGTCCTGCTGGGTTTGAATGGCTTGACATCATATCCAACACAGTGATACTGAATTGTGCATGTGCCAGCAACCATCATGTATACAGTTCTAAAATTACAAACGTATACAATTACAGTTTGCAAAGCAATACCCAACCCTTCCCAAAAGGGCCTTACAAGGATTGTCAAAATGTAATATTTTCTACTCTCGAGGTTTATCAAAGGGGATGACTAACATCAAAATCTTTGCTTCCTAAAGTAATCGGAGTGCCTTCATAGCTAAATACGTGTCTGCAGCCTGTAGCACATTACGATAACAATCTACCATTAAAGCCTACATATAACAATAGTGTTATCAGTGATATCATCAATGATGTCACTGGAACCTACTCAACTCTCTCTCTCGCCCGTCATCGTCTTCTTCATGGAGACCTGGATCAACGCCTCCTCCGCCCCCGACATCAACACCGCAGCGAAGCCACAAACATCACACCATCAGAAAAGCTCTGTGATAAGCTTGGAACCTACTTCCACCTCAAGATCATAAAGCTCTACGACAACTTCGTCGACCATCCACCAGACGCCTCAGCTGACCCGCCCCCCAGATACACCAGCCAGCCCACCATTCTCCACTTGGACGCCAATCACGGCCGAAGACACCGCTTCACCCATGAAAGGCATTCACTCAGGGGCCCCTACCGACCTCTTCCCTCCACACAAATACCACAGAGCCGCCACCGCCATCGCACCCGAACTTCAACGCGCAATCAACACCACCTTCGAAACAGGCACCTTCCTAGAAAACTGGAAACTTGCAGAGGTCAGGCCCCTGCTCAAGAAGTGCTCAACTCACCCCATGGACCTCAAGAACTACCGGCCCATCTCGCTTCTCCCCTTCGCGACCAAAGTTGCGGAGAAAACAGTCAACGGGGAACTGACAAGATTAATCGAAGACACCACCATCCTCGCCCCGTCCCAATCCGGATTCCGAGGCAACTGCAGCACTGAGACCGCCCTACTCGTTGCCACAGACAACATCCGCACTCTGCTGGACCAAGGCTGCACTGCAGCCCTGATCCTACTCGACCTATCAGCAGCCTTCAACACCGTCTCTCACGCACCCTCGTCGCTAGACTACACAATGCCGCTATACAAGGAACCACCCTAGACTGGATCCGATCATTCCTCACCGGAAGAAGCCAAAGGATTTGACTGCCACTCTAACTCTCTGCTCACCAGGAAATCCCCTGCAGAGTCCCACAAGGGTCATCACTAAGCCCGACCCTCTTCAACATCTACATGGCTGCCATCGTCCGACAACACGGCCTCAACATCGTCTCCTACTCCGACGACACCCAGCTCATCCTCTCCCTCACCAAAGACCGACCACCGCCAGACTCAACTTTCAGAAAGGAATGCAGGAAGTCACAGTCTGGATAACCAACAGCTGCCTAAAGCTCAACGCCGAGAAGACAGAAGTCCACGTCCTTGGAACCACCTCTTCAGCTTAGGACAACACCTGGTGGCCCACCGCCCTCGGCAGCCCACCGAACCCCTCGAACCATGCCAGAAACCTCTGCATCATACTCGACTCATCCCTCACCATGAACCGACAGGTCAATGCCGTCGCCTCTAGCTGTTTCACCACCCTCTGCGTCCTCTGTAAGACGTTCAAATGGATCCCCCCCGAGTCAAGGAAGACAGTCACCCACACACTCCTCACCAGCAGACTGGACTATGGAAACGCACTCTACGCTGGCATAAACAAGTCCCTACTCCGCAAACTCCAGACGATACAGAACACTGCCGCCAGACTCGCCCTCGGCATCCCTCGGCACGAGCACATCAGGCAACACCTACGAAAGCTCCACTGGCTCCCCATGGAGAAAAGAGTCACCTTCAAAATCCTCACCCATGCCTACACAACACCGGACCCAAATACCTCAACGACAGAATCACCTTCCACGTATCTAAAAGGAACCTCCGATCAGCCAACCTGGGCATCCACAGAGCCAGAGCAGGTGGAAGATCCTTCTCTTACATCGCGGCCAAACCTGAAACGAGCTCCCGGCAGACATCAGGCGTGCCCCCTCCCTTACCACCTTCAGGAAGACTCTCAAGACCTGGCTCTTCAGCTAGGCAGTTCTGCCTCCCCAGCGCCTTGAGACCCTCACGGGTGAGTAGCGCGCTTACAATTCCCGATTGATTGATTGATTGATTGATGTCACTTGAGCTCTTATCATGTCATGGATGATGTAGTATGTGAGGTAATAAGCAGTGCATGGTGGGGGTGCAAGTTAGTTAGCTCAGTAAAATATAATTGGTGAATTTCATTGGTTTACTTTGCTTTAAAACTGTAGTTTTTATATTATTACAGGGCCTAACTTTAACATCACGTTATCCTTTATTTTTTTCAGCACATTTCTAAGTTTTTGTAAGGTAAAGTAAGATATTACCATACCTCACTACAACATCACTTCAACCTTTTGTTGTTTTTTTTTTTTTTAGTGAATTGGTGGGGGTATTTTGAACATAAATTTAAATTCTATTATCATCCGTAACCATGCCAATCCAAAGCACTAAACTTTCGATTAAAAAATGTTCATCTAACTCGGCTCCTTCCTGGAAAGATTTGTGGTGACCCTTCAAGTGGGGGCTGAGAGGGGGCGGGTTGAGCAAAACGCATTTTCCCTATGCAGATTCCCATAAAAATATAAGAAGTGATGCAGAGAAAAATGGCTGAATAGTGCTGCTTGTAAATCAATCGCCGCAGGCTATAGGCAATCTCTTCCGTGTCCTTGGCTGTAAGAACACGCACTCCTGTGTTCTTTACATGCCTGCTAAAAACATCTCAGCAACAGTCCCTTGGCCCTGCTGTAGGTTGAATAGAGTTACAAAAATTCTGGAAACTCCGAGATCATGCTTTTTGTAGTGTGGTGTAAATTTGTTCAGCCATTTTTGGGAAATTCAGCTACAAAATGTAGAACTCAACAGTTGGTCATGCAAAGTACTGTGGTATTCTGCTAGTAAAGCAATTAAAAAAAAAAAATCCAATCAGATCGGCTGGCTGCAACATCAACAGAAATGTTGCTGTTGCTATTTTAGGACTCAGGAACTCAGTTCCCCTGTCCTACGTTTTGCAAAAAAACATAAGATACAATGGGGCAAGGGAGGTGTACTCTGAACCCCCTGCCCTTCACCTCCCTCCCTTTCCCCGTGGACATTTATTTTTGGGGGAAGGGCGGGGGGGATTGTTGCATTCCAGTGATCGCCAGCACAGCACCATTACTACAGCAAGTGTCCAGACAGAGCCATAGCGGCCCTCTGTGCTCTCGCAGGACGAAGGGAGTTGCACTGGATACTGTGAGAGTCCTGCGGGGTTGGAAAACCATTTAAATTAAAAAGGGGGGGCACGAGGTTTGTGATGGGTTGGCACATATAGGTGGATACCAAAGGAGATGATGGACGGAGTGTTGAACATTGCAAGCACTCACCCCCAGTCAACTGATCTGGGTTTAATCCATCACTGTTCTTTAGCCCACTCTGCCACCCCAGTTCAGACATGGCCATATGCAAATCAGTCTGACCCTGTGCCTCATGGGAAGAGTCCAGCCCAAACTGCCAAGCCATGTCTTCCCTGGACCGGAAACAAGCTTCCTAGGACCGGTTTCTGGCATTTCAGCCGTCTTCAGCCAGGCTTGCTTGAATCCAGTGGCAAAGTGAGCAAGGGACTCACGTCTGAGCATACCCTGCCAACTTATGGCGAACAAAGCAAAAACCAAAGGAGATGATGGACGGAGTGTTGAACATTGCAAGCACTCGCCCCCAGTCAACTGATCTGGGTTTAATCCATCACTGTTCTTTAGCCCACTCTGCCACCCCAGTTCAGACATGGCCATATGCAAATCAGTCTGACCCTGTGCCTCATGGGAACAGTCCAGCCCAAACTGCCAAGCCATGTCTTCCCTGGACCGGAAACAAGCTTCCTAGGACCGGTTTGTGGCATTTCAGCCGTCTTCAGCCAGGCTTGCTTGCATCCAGTGGCAAAGTGAGCAAGGGACTCACGTCTGAGCATACCCTGCCAACTTATGGCGAACAAATCAAAAACCAAAGGAGATGATGGACGGAGTGTTGAACATTGCAAGCACTCACCCCCAGTCAACTGATCTGGGTTTAATCCATCACTGTTCTTTAGCCCACTCTGCCACCCCAGTTCAGACATGGCCATATGCAAATCAGTCTGACCCTGTGCTTCATGGGAACAGTCCAGCCCGAACTGCCATGCCATGTCTTCCCTGGACCGGAAACAAGCTTCCTAGGACCGGTTTCTGGCATTTCAGCCGTCTTTAGCCACCCCCTTTTGTACCACATATAGGTGGATGCCTGAAGGCTGTGCATGCCAGGAGTGACAACCCACGGATGATTTGCCGTAGAGCCTGGATGCAGGCCAGGACTTGCAGCCAATGGCTGTATGCGCCGGGGAGTCAGGCCCTACACCCAACCCCACACCGCTCATAGCCTTTGGTCATGTGTGGTGGGGGTTAGCCGCCCATGGCGGGGTTGTCTCAGGGCATAGCCTCATTGATGCCAACACAGTGCGTGGAGGGGGTGCGAGTTGTAGTTACTTCGGTTAACTGTAACTGGTTTATTTCAATTGTTTACTGAGCTTAAAATGTTACTTTTAATCTGACATGTACACCTAACCAAGAATTCACTTGAACATTTTGTGTTTTTTTCCCATTGAATTTCTGAGGTTTTTTATTAAATGTAAAGTGAGATATTATTGGCATACTTACTATAAAGTCACTATAATATCATATATATATATATATATATAATATATATATATATATTCATGTCTGTATATGTATGTGTGTATATATGTATGTGTGTGTATACATGTATGTGGATAAGTGTGTGTGTGGGTGTGTGTGTGTATATATATATATATATATATATATATCAAAAAGAGAGTTGCCCCACTGAAGCCATCTCCCACGAGGGGGTAAGCAAACTGATGCCCCAGGCGACTGCACACACAGCGGGTTACTCGCGCTTCTTGATGTTAGCCCATAAGCCATACGCGTTTCAAGCGACTTAGCACTCTTGTTCACTGGCAGGCTACCAACTCATTGATGCAAGGAAATAGTAAACGTGTGTCAGGACACTAGTTTATTAATTGAACAAGCCCTGCCCCATGGGCGTCACCGTGGCTTTCTGGATAAAGTAGTCCATTTGTTTGTAGCCATGCTTGTAGTCCTGTACATACCCCAGTGGGTGTTTGCATATTCCAATACTGATAAAATGTCCAAATGAGTCCTCTCTGGCCATACCTGTCTGTGCTTGCCCGGGAGAGCGGAGAGCCAGCGCGCCTGCCGCGGTGGCCCACGACCAACACCTTCACCGTTGATGCTGGGAGGTGGGGGACTACACCTCCAAGCGTACTTTTTTTTTTTTTTTTTTTTTTTTTAAAAGACCTTTATTTAGCAAAGGAATGATTACACTGCGTCACGCCAACATCCCGGAGGCAGGCCGCGATATCGACAAATGTGTCCAATTAAGGTGTAACATGGCAGGAGTCATAAGTAATGTCTGCATCCTAACATACAGGGAGATACACACCCATGGCTTCGATTAGGAGTACAACGGCGTAACCAGTGAAGAGTGGAAGGTCTTACATTTGTGGGCTTCGTGAACTGGAAACAAATCCTAGGCACACGGTCCCGTCCAGACGCTCCGGCGAGTACTGGGACCGCAGCTCATGGAGAAGGTAATGTATAGATAAATCGTCCACTACCACCTTTTCTCCCAACCCCCCCGCAACAGTCGGAGGGAAACAGCAAACTTTCGGTGCGGAACATGTGCAGAAAACCAACAGACATCACAGCACGCTCACGCAGGGGCTCACGTACTAGGACCCGTCCGTCACGGAGGGACGACCACGAGCAGCATTGGTGGCCGTAGGAGGAGCGCAGGGCAGCAGCCATAGGGCGGGGGGGGGGGGGGAAGGGACGCAGCAGGACAAGGCAGCAAGACGCTCGGATGGGGAGGGGAGGCAACACGACAAATCCAACAGGCATGCAGCAGGTTCGGGATCCGGCAAGAGCAACACACTCCCCAGCCCCCAGGCACACCCACCAAGCATGCATCCATCCACCCATCACAGTGCGGATAGGGCCCACAGGCTCACCCCATGTCATCCGAAACACCCGTCCCAGGGGAGTCCCCAGAGGCAGCCGAACCCGCCCGCTCTCTTGTCCACTGCAGGAAGGGTTCCCAGATGTCATTGGGCCTAGATGCTGTGGGCATCGTCTCCCAGTAGGTCGTGAGCTGCGTCTGACCGTATGTAACGTCTCGAACCCATGCGGCGAACGTAGGCAAGGCTCCACGGCCCCAGTGTATCGCCACCTGACGTTTAGCGTAAAGTAGCAGCATCGCGTGCAGTTTCCTGTCAGCGGGTTCGGTGTCTTTAACGTATCCCAGGAGCCCCAAAAGCGGAGAGGGCTCATCTGTCCTGTGTAAAATGCGGTTGACGGCCTCAAAGATGCTCGACCAGTACTCAACTAGCTTAGGGCAGCTCCACGCCACATGAATGAAGGACGCGTCAGCTCCACCACACTTCCAACAGGAAGCGTCAGTGCGGATCCCCATGCGATGCAGCAGCACTGGTGTGCGGTAGTACCGGTGCAAGAATTTAAAATGGACCAGTCGAAGTCTATAGTTCGGTGACAGCGCTGTGAGTTGCTTACAGCAATATTCCCACATAACATCTGACAGGGTACCGTCCAGATCTGTGGCCCAAGCTTGTTTGGCCCCAGGCACGGTGAGCGGTGCCTGCTCCTGCATGCAGTTGTACAGTCTAGATACCAGCTTCGCGGGGGAGGGTCGTGACAGCAAGTTTTGAAGGGCATCCAGTTGTGGGGGTTCCTCGGGGAATTGAGGCCACATCTTTTTGCAGGACTCCCGGAGAGAGTGATACAGAAGCGCGTCCGAGAACGAGGTAGGCCGGCCGTCCAAACGGACACCCAACTCACCAAACGTCCCATCAGGGTAGATGTCAGCGAAAGTGACCACCCGTCTCCCCTGGATCGTGAGGTTATCTCCCCTAGCGCTAAGGCAAGGCAGCATCGGGTTGCTTCGCAGCGGTATGGCCGGCGCATAGAGCAAGGGAAGGCCCGCCCTCCGGCGTAGCTCCTTCCATGACCAGCGGATCATCTCAACGGTGTCCACCTCCTTCGAGGGGCGGGAAACCTTGCCATACAACGCCACCCGGAGTGGCAGCGGGGCAACCGCGGCCAATTCCACCGCCACGTGCGGCTGGTAGGGGGTGGGGAATGCCCAGAAGTGTAGAAATTGAGCCTGAGCGCACAGCGAGTAAAGCTTAAGGTCAGGCGCTCCAAGGCCCCCCTGTCGGAGCGGGAGTGTGAGCAAAGCCCAAGAGGTCCGCGCCTGCCGCCCAGCCCACACCAGAGATACAAGTAGGGAGCGGACTCGTGCATGGAAGCATGCAGTCATGGGCAACGGGAGATTAACGAACAGATAAAGGAATTTCGGGAGAACTACCATCTTTGCCAATGCCACCCTCGCCACCAGGGACAGGGGAAGTTTGTTCCAGACCTCCACCCTCCGCTCCAGCCAGTCGACCGCCCTCCAAGCGTACTTAGCGGCAGGCATGCCGCGAGGAAGTTTTGACGCGCTAGGAGGCGCTTGAAAAGGCGCACAGGGCTCCCGTGGCGCGGGAGGCCTCTCTGGCCATACCTGTCTGTGCTTGCCTGGGAGAGGGGAGAGCAGAGAGAACTACACCTTTCAGCGTGCTTAGCGGCAGGGACGCCGCAAGGAAATTGTGGACGCGCCAGGAGGCGCTTGAAAAGGCACACAGGGCTCCCGTGGCGCGGGATTCGCATGGGCGTGCCAGTCTGCGCCCGTCAGAGGCTGGGCTGCGCCATGCCCCTGAGAGGTGGTTCACAACAAGCTGTCTTGCTGTGCCGAGGTGAGTGCCAAAAATTATTGCGACATGGGGAGCGCACCACCACACCAACCTCCCGCTCCACCACCACCATGGATAGTATGTTGGAGAGAGCTGTCAATATCATCACCACGGAAATTGAGTTAACAGAGAGGCGACTATCCTTGGGACTTGTAGCACCCCGAATCACTCCCATGGCAGGGGAGGACCAGGAGGATCGTATTGGCCCTCCCTCATCACCAAATGTAACATTCACCACTATAAGACATTCATCAACTCGGAGAAGTGGCTGTGACACAGAAAGCAATCAGGGTAACAACGGTAATGAAGTCCCTGTGGACGATCGAGCTATGGGTCATGCCAAGGACATTGTCCCAAATAAATGTTTCCCCAAACCCGATAACTACTGGAGCAAAAAGAAAAAGAACTATAGCTAAACTAACCAGCTCTAAGAGAAAACAACCCCCACGCTCAAAGCAACAACAACGCACAGCCTTGAGCTCATGGATCCAAAACACGGCGGCCCCTGCAACGTCAGCAAATGTGGAACCAACTGATGCCACAACTGATACCACTGTTGATCTTACCCTATCAGAAACATTAATTCATTCCATCCACATGCAAACTGAGTATACTGTAGCCCCTACAACTCGTATCCGACCTAGTGACATTTCAATTGACACCGTAGCGGACATGGTATATGAGTGCATGAGAGACCTGGTGGACAAGAACTTCAACGTGCTTTGGAAACGCCTAGACCGCTTGCAGACATTGATAAACAAATCAAACGCACACACCAGTACATCTAATCCTATAACCAAGTCGGGGAGGGGTTCAGAACCCTAAGCCTTTTGGTGGTGAGAACTCAAATGCTCAACTGCAAACTCCGAATTTCACATCCCTCCCCCCCCCCTTTTAGAGATGTTAACGCAACATGTAGTAAAACCAAAGATAGCATACCGTCTCAACTTTTACCCATACCCAGTGGAAATATTTCATTATGTACAGGGCATACTGACTAAACTAACACCCCAAATCCTAATACCCACTCAGCCAGTTGTGCCGCTACCACCAATCCTACAAACTTCGCCCTCCTAAGGCGTGACAATCAGAGCGCCATTTCCACCTCAGAAAACAATGATACCGGGTCATCTGCAGAGCATAGGGGCGATGTTCTCAACTTTCCCCCTGAAGCATGCCCCTATGTCCTAGTTCTAGCAGGCGTTAACCACCCCCCCTAAGAAAAAATCAAAACGAGACCTGGGACCAACTGCGGAACAAAAGCACTGATTGGTTGGTTAAACATAAAGGCTTTAGGGTGGCAAATATTGGTGAGATTATAATGGTGCGTAGGGTTGGTTGGGTAGGACCATCAAAAAAGAACATTAACAGAGACTGTTGTCATTAATTTTAGATGATAGTCACTGGTAAAATCAATATTGTTGACCCAGGAATTTAATAATAATTTCCCAACCCTCGTCTGGTCGTTGCCCCTGGGTTTTTTCTACAAGCCAACCCCGGGGCCAAATACCTTTACCATTCCTCCACACACTATGCACAACAGATTCTCTGCCTTGTCGGGTTTAGACAGCCTGGATTGACTGCCACTCACTCCAATACCAGTCGTACCTGCCATAAATGGTTCCTTGTCCGATTCCTTGGAGATCATTACCCCAAAATCACACGATCAGCATGATCCAAACTTGCAGGTGCTCAGCTGGAATGTTGCAGGCTTGGCTTCCAAGTTAAGCTCCGTAGACTGTGTCAACATTGTCCAAAAATATGACATACTAATGTTCCAAGAAACATGGAGTACGAGGGATTCAGTCTTAGAAGGCTTTGCTTGCTTTAATAATATCGTACCCTTCCCCAAAGTAGGTCGTCCATCTGGTGGCCTTTCAATTTGGATTAAAATTTCATCAGGTGGTAGGGTAAAGTCCCTTCCTACAAATAATGACAATTTTCAAGCCTTGATTTATACACGGGGAGCCTCAATTTGCTTAATTCATTTTTATAATAATGATTTTTTAAGCCATCCTAACATGAATTTTATTAATTTGTTTGACTTTATTGCCAATTTGCAAAATCATAACCCGCGCCATAATTTGGCTGGAATTTGTCTTGGTGGTGACTTTAATGCTAGACTCCCAAGAGAAAATGGTATAGCTACCACATTTATGGTTCATGAGCTTGCATGTAAAAGAGGGATGGACCTGTCAGATCATTTGTCTACTTGTGATTTACTCAATGTGATGGAAATCGCAGATGTGTGCCAATGTAATAATCGCTTAATACCTACCTATAGGGGTCGCGGTTGCGCCTCAATTATTGATTGTCTTTATATCTGCCTCTCTGGAAGATCTTTTATTGAAAGGCAGTGGTCTTGTGTACCTTGCAGGGTGCTCATAACCCAATTTTAACAACAATTAGATTCGAGTAATTTGGAAAGGTATTGATTCTATTTTCTAACATGATAAAATTGTACCCATTGTACATCGAAACCTGTCTGTCATTCAGCGACCCCAATCCAGAGGTTATCAAGGCATTTAGTGATCTGTGCGCTGGCATTAAACATGTAACCTCTAGGCCTGCGCTAAACATCAACCAGGACCCTAGATGGTTCAACAGTACCTGCTCACGAGCAAATAGATAACTTCGCGTAGCATTGACAGCAAGGCCTAGGGACGCAACTCTTATTAAATCTCTTCGCTGCCATTATAAAAAAGTAGTCGGGCAACGTAAAGATGAGCTCCTGAAAGAACGTTGGGATAACCTTGCCTGTGCCGCCACACTCAGCGATGGAAACGGTTTCTGTGCACCAGTTAAAGACATGAGATCTATAAGCCTAACTCTCACTCCCCTAAGCTGCAACATAGCTAGCGAAGCTTGGGAAGCCCATTTTCCCAAATTTACACAGCCTCGCCCCTGAATGAGGTTCCGTTAAACAATCTTCCTGTTAGACGGATTTCAAGATCAGTGTCAGAAGTAGAGGATGCCATTAACCAAAGCTTAGGCAACAAGGCCCCGGGGCCAGATGGGCTTCCCATTGACCTCATCAAATATAAACCGGATTTTTGGGTGCCTCTTTTACTCAATGTTTTTAATAATTTAACAAGCACTTTTATCCCAAGCATTTGGTCTACCAGCACAATTGTGCCCATTTTTAAACAAGGAGCTCGATCCAACCCTAGCTGCTACAGACCGATCTCCCTGATTGGCAATACCTTGAAGATCCTCGGGAGGATTTTGTTTAACAAAATAAGGTCTTGGGCTGAAAGGGAATCCATTTTAAACAGATGTCAGCTGGGTTTTAGAAGTAAACTAGGAACAGTGCCTTAACTTAAACTTGATGATTGGCAAGTACACAATAGCCCGGAAGTCACCTATCTACCTGGCTTTCATGGACCTTACCTCAGCCTTCGACTTTGTCAATAGGTCGCGTTTGTGATCGGTCTTTTTAAACTACAGGTTGGATGAGACATTGGTTCATTTCTTAGCATATTTACACAGAGACGGGTGAGGATTAGCAATGATGGGGAGGTTTCAAGGGACATTATTATCGGAAGAGGGTCAGACAGGGGTGTGTACTGGCCCCTCTTCTATTCATCCTATACATAAATGAACTACATAATGTACTGTCAGAACTTACCAACGACGTACCTATCATTAATGGTAATGCACTCCCTGCCCTACTATATGCGGACGATGCGGTCCTAATGGGACGCACACCGAATGCACTACGCACTTTAGTCAGGGGTTTTGTAGTTTTTATCGCAAATTTTGATCTTTGCACTAATTTTAAGAAATCTTTTATAATGACCTGTGGCTATATTTTGGCTAAAAGTTTGGCAAAATCCGGCAGCAACTTTGACAAGGGAGATTATAGTCGACTGCCTCAACTGTGACAACGGAGGGCGCATACCCTGGCTTTCCGCTGTTAGAAAAAGTATAAGCAGCGTGAATCTGGAACATGTCTTTCTGAATTCTTTGGGCTAAGAGGGAATAAGTAAAAAGGTCCTTATGGACACACTATATGAATCATACAATAATGCAAGATATGCCACAGAGCTCTCAAAGTCGCCAGGTATATGTCTCTAGTGGAGGCTAACAGCCCCCTAACCCACATGCCATCTAAATATCTTCAGAAGAACGCAAGTCGTTGGGAGAGAAGCATGCTCTTTCGCCTCCGGGACGGCACTTTAAAATATTCACTTTGCTTTCCATTGGGATTTAATAGTAATCTTGAGCAAATGCCTTGTCCCTGTGGCACTCATAGAAATCAAACGATGTTACATTTGTTACTTTTTTGTAATTTATAACCAAAGTACACAAAACAATATTTGATACCCTATTTTAAGGCAATTGCAAACATTAATTATAGATCAGCCTACTTGGAAATTCTCAGACTTGAGAGGGACGATTTGATCTTCCGCGTCAGCTCCTTTCTGAAAGTGGCTGTCCGTTCACGTGCTTCTATGAGCACTTTGTAAACGCATTTTAGCGTTTCTGAGCACATAAAACTGTCTTTACAGCATGAACCTACTTGCATCTTATAGTAGGGAATACTAAGCAAAAGTGTTACCTGTAGATTGCACTACCCTAAAAATATCAAATTTAACTGCACTTTATTTTATGCTGCTAAAATAGTTTACAATCAATCACACTTTATCGTGATCTGCTGTTGTCTGTTTTTCGAACCCCTGAAAGTGTTCAACCTTATTATGCTGCCACCTGCCCGTTTTAACCTTTTCTATGATGTTGTTACAAAACGTTCTTTTTAACATATACTCATAATTGAAGTCCTTGGAACTTGATAATCTCTCTCTTATCTATTGTATTTATATTGTGTTTTTAACAAAAATTGTATTGGTGCTGGTATTTCTGAACTGTGCTTTCATGGATATCTTTTATCCGAATAAAGATTATTGAATTGAATTAATAAATTAGTGTCCTTGCACACGTTTGCTGTTTCCTTGCATCAATGAGTTGGTAGCCTAGCCTGCCAGTGAACAAGAGTTCTAAGTTGCTTGAAACGCGTATGGCTTAAGGGCTGACATCAAGAAGCGCGATTGACCTGCTGTGTGTGCAGCCGCTTGGGGCATCAGTGTGCTTACCCCCTCGTGTGAGATGGCTTTAGTGGGGCAACGCGAACCTGATGTGGAACGAGGGGGACCGGTGCCTCAGGTACATATTGGGATGTGCCACAGCAAGCCTGCTCAGCGTTTTCACCTATTTAGCAGTAATTATTTAACTTTGACTCATTTGGGCATTTTATCAGTGTCGGAATATGCAAACACCCACTGGGGTATGTACGGGATACAAGCATGGCTGCAAACAAATGGACTACTTTATCCAGAAAGCGACGGTGACGCCCATGGGGGCGGGGCTTGTTCAATTAATAAATTAGTGTCCTCACACACGTTTGCTGTTTCCTTGCATCAATGAGTTGGTAGCCTGCCAGTGAACAAGAGTGCTAAGTCACTTGAAACGCGTATGGCTTATGGGCTGTCATCAAGAAGTGCGAGTGACCTGCTGTGTGTGCAGCCGCATGGGGTATCTGTGCTTACCCCCCTCGTGCGAGATTGCTTCAGTGGGGCAACTCACTTTTTGTTATGTATTGCGGCCAGTCCAGCCGCGAAGTCGTCCCGCCGCCAGAGAGGTGGATCCTTAAGGCCCGCAAACGCGAACCTGATGTGTTGTATCTCCACCCACAGGTGACCTCTGAACACCGAGTTCGTATGAAGACGCACTCTCTCGGAATCTGCAGTTTCAGGTTGCTTTATTTCAATTTAGCAATCATAGCTATGCCTAACGCGTTCCGGTTCGCAGCTCGAACCTTGATCACGGGTAGATGATCTACAGATAGCGATGGCAATGGAACTCACCTAGTACTTTAGAGGAGATGATAGTAACAAGCTCGAGGCCCGTGGCACCCTGGGTATTGTGAGGCAAAGATGCAGCCATGGGACCAAAAGGATCATGAAGCGCATAATCTAGCAGGAAAGGAGAAAAAACATAAGTTTATATGGTGCCACATGTCCGTTCCGAGAAAACTCATGCTCTCTAAACTTTCTATAAACTTTAAAAAACGTGCCCTTTAAAATATTATGTGTGCTTATAAGTTGCGGTTAAATGTCCTTCCCTTAACTTAACATAACAAGCAATAGTACCATATCCATACATTTTAAATGGAGCCTTAATCTTGCCTAAGCTAGGCAAACTCGAGTTATGGTGCAGTAATGAACACTCATTTTAAGTGCCTAACGCCAAGTTTGTTTTTCACCCACTTTTAGGTTTCACTGAGGTAACTGCCTTTAAATCTGTTTTAAATAGGTGTTTTTCATTTGTATTTCAGAGACTTTTAGTTAATTACTGAAGTACTAAATACGGTGTCCTCTTCGGCTGTAAAGCTATTCGAATCTCCATGGACTGTACATTAAGTTGCTATAAATAGTGTGTTGTAAATTGAGATTGTGTAAAATAAATTTTCGTTATTGTTGCCAGAAGACTCGAAATTTAATGTGCTTTTCTATTTTTTAATTTCTTTTGATTTTGTGTTTCAGGCAACAGATCAACAAGGAGGAGACGAGGAGGCAAGTTATTTTGTGACTTTTCTAAGGACTAAAATAAACATTATCTACTTTTGATTTGGGGGCTGTGGTATTTGTTTCAATAGAAAATATTTCTTGAATGAAGAAGCATGACTCTTAGGTGAACAGGATAATATATTTTTTAACCATCAAGTAAATTCTTAGATATTATTATGCAAGACACATCGTTTATCATTAATGATTGAAATGTGGTTGTGGTTACAGACCTAACGGGAACCTTAAGTGGTTTCTGAGTAATAATTTATACAGAGTCAGGGTTAATTACTTTTTTGTACGTTGTTTCGACATATATTCTAAAATGTTTGGTAACCGATATTAAAAGCCACATAGTATACAGTGTCCATATTTCCAATCAGGTGAACATCCTTTCTTTGTGTCTTTACGTTTGTTACTTTGTTCCTGATGAACCAACCTGAACATCAGTCCTGGGCTAAGGTCAGCCAGGGTGACATATACAGTTAATCGCTACTCGTGGAATGACCGAAAGACCAAATGGTTCGCCAACGAACACTACATAAAAATCAAGCAGCCATAAATATTTTCAGTTCTTGGACTTTTGTTTTTTGATAAATTCTTTTTAAGCACATTGTTAATGTTTTTCGATTGTTTACCCTGTTGCAGCTACACATTGATACGTTTCCTAGGGTATTCCAATTGTTTGTGTCAACGTCTCTTATTTTTGTTTCACGCCATCCCAATTTTCTTTGCACAGCTCCCACAGGAAGGCATCTTCCAAGCTTGTGTGGGGCTCTACCTCAGCTCGGCTGGTGCTTCTTCCATCAAGACACTTAATCCCTTAGTCTAATTGTTCTTTTGGGTGCTTCAGATGAAGCTAACTGAGAGTGACTCTTGAAACAGCAAGGCCTTGCCAGAATCTTGAAAAACAAAGTTGCTGCTTTGTTTATAGTGGTATGCAGGAGTGTAGACCTAGCCTCCAAACCACTGCTGGCTCCCTTGGGGGATCAGTGGGCAGTGACTGTGGGACATGCCACCTGCAATGCCTCTCCTTACCTGCAATGTTTAAAATGTTGTGTATAATACATGGGATTCTGTAATTCCTGTTTAAACTGTCTGTCTCTAATTTAATCAACTTGTGTCGCACCCAGTTCCTGATTTATAAAGAAAGAACATCAGAACTCAACTGAAATAAATTATTATAGTCAAGTTCTGAGTCACAGTGCCTGCTTCTGGGGTCAGCAGTCAAGGTGAAAGGCAGGTCAGGTCACAGAGCATCTTAAGGAAATGTTGCTTTTCTTTCTTCTGCTCTGTGTTTGTAGCTTACTGTGACTAGCAGAAAGAACATGTTGATTTTTGCCATTCATTAGATAATTATAGAAAAGTTAGAATCTTTCTAAAAGTTTCTTCTACACATTCCGAACTACTGCAGCTTTTTTTTTTTTTTTTTTTTAAACTAACTTGTATTGAACTATTTCTAATATCCTTTTTCAACAAACATCTAACAGGTTTTTGATATGTTTAATTTTGCACTAGAGGTTCTATGTTTATTCTTCATGTTTGCAAACATGCTACACATGAAGGTGTTAGTGGTTTGTGGGAATGACGATGGTGTGCCTACATATTCTATTGGATAATAAACCTCCTGCCGTACATAAGGATATTATGGCCTCGTTCCTCTATATGGCTATGGAACTCCTCGGTCAAAATCAACTAAGAAAGACACCTGCCTAGTTTATATAATTATGGGCCTAAAGCAAAGGTCCCTGGATATAAAATCACTACCTGGAGCTGAGTCAACAGTATGTTCATATCATAGAATCACAACATTATTAGATAGAAAAACATATTTCTTTTTATTAACATAGTTTCCAAAAAATTCTTGTGCAAATAAGAACTTTACACAATGAAAAAAGAAGAATATACAGGGTATTTTTTATACAAAATATTTTTCAATGTCCCACACATCACTATATTCATGCACACATACATTCATTCCATCAGCAATCGCACTATCACATATCGGTCCTGGTAGTAAAGCTGCCAGATGGGGTTATATGGAAGGTTTGCTCATACATCATCCTGTTGGAAAATAGGGATAATATAGAGGAAAGTATGCCGAAAGTTCAAACGCCAACGCGCGTTTCGGTGTCGGATTCAGAACAGGGCCCCACCTTCATCAGGGCGAAGACCAGTAAATAGTGGGGGGACACAAACCACACCTAGGATTAATCAGAAAACACATATAAAAAATAGATACAAATTTAAATATGATTATACAATATCATCAATATTTTTAAAATATCCAAAGGATCAGCTCCAGAAGTGAGTCAATGAAATATCATTAAAAAATGTTTTTAAAAGAGGCACTGTGGATGCCAAGAACGTGCATATATTAGAGAGACCTCAGAAATAGTAATATTCAAGACAATATATCACACCCGTGTTTGAGCGAAAAAAGAATTTGTGAAAATAAACATTCAAAAGTGGATAGAGCCCAACATGTATAACACCCGTGTTCAAAATATCAATAAATGAAAAAAATCTGAGCAGACATAATTCATAATACATACTTCAAAGCTAAATCAAAGTTGATGTGGATTTATATATGCATCTTCACTTGATGGATATGCATATACTCAAAAAGGCATCTGGACGCTTGTCTGATCTGAAAGGGATTAATCAAAGAAGAATCTATTCAAGTATCCACACTTAATTGCGCTGGCCCAAAACAAGGGAGGAAGCCATATTCTATAGTCAGGGACATATCCAGGCAGCAGGTTATTGCGTGACAGATCCTATAAAATATTAGATCCAAAGATCGAATGGGCAGTCCAGAGATTAGGTGCGGGAGATGGTCCTTGTAAGAATCGCTCAGGGCAGCGCAAATAGACGTGAATAGTTCTGTGGAGTAAAATAAGCTCATTGAGCATAATGTCTTGTATATACCATTCCTCTAGTCTATAAATTACAATTCCTGACCTTCTTTTGGAAACATGTGAACTGTCTGTTGAGACTCCTCACAGTCTTTAGATTACACTACTGCTTCACCGATATCTCATTCCTCTTTCTCGTGATTTTTGGCCTTTGTATTTTCTATCTTGACAGTTCAGTGCCATCCATAGCATTGTTCACTGTGGTCACTAGGGTGCCATTTACCCTCTCCAGAAAATCGTCAGGGGCAGCAGAATCTGACCTTTTCTGATTTCTTATGAAAAAAGAATGACTGGGCAGAGCAGCTCCAATGGTTGTTGGCTCTTTCATGTGATAAACTCTTCGTTCTGGTTTCTATATTGATCGAGCGGGATACCAACCTCAGGTACTCAACTACCATTTATTCACTTGGGCCCATAAACACACACTCATTCATATACCCTAGTAGATACCGCTGGGGTCAATTTATTGTGCTAATACCTGTAAGATGAATTTATCTAATTATTTCTTACCAAATCTCTTGATCCAATGTATTTTCCTCTGGTCAGTGGACCTTTTAGTTAACTAAATAGATGAAAATTACATAGAATAAACCTTCTTTAAATAACCACAGACTCTGGAGATTTTTTAAAGTTTATCTTGCAAATTCATGTGAGCCAAAAACCAAAATACAGTTAGAACACCGTTTTCTTCAAAGAGAGGAAGGGAATAAAATTTGATTTGATTAATCGTTAAACAAAATTATTACGATGACAGAACATGAATAGGGAGGAAACAGAGAGAGCAGTACAATGATATACTACACAGAATTATAGATACCTAGAATGGTGTGGAAACCAACCCCTTGGCCAAGGAATTGGAAATGGTCCCCTGGGACAGATCAGGCGACGAAGACTCAGGTCATGATAAGTGACCTCTTCTAGATACGACGCCTGCGTCGCACCCCTCTCTGACACTATCTTCCTCCTTGATTCTTCCATGATCTTCTTCTATTATGTGCCTCCTCGATTCTTCTGCGATGTTCTTCTAATTAATTGGCTCAAAAGTTCTAAGTATGGAAATTAGATCTTTTTCAGTATTCTTCCAAATTCTCGGACAGCGTCTCAGTCTCTCAGCATTCTCCGTCTCGCTGTGGTAACTATTCTAACTAAACTACCTCAATTATACCTTTCTAATGGCATGTACCACCCCTAAATGTTTAGAATTTATGAAACTCCTGGCTCTGGTTGGACAGGAAAAGGGAGATGATCATCACACCATGATACGTTTAATATTTTTCTTTAAACTCATTGTTCTATGTTTCCGCCCCTTAATTTACTTTCCCATGCTTTATTTTCCACCCTAGTTCACATTTCTATCAATCCAAAATATACAATTTAATAACTTCTCCATTCATTGGACATGAAGATGATTCTGTTCCCAGGACAAACAGAGGTCGTGGCCTTGGATGAGTTTCAATTCTTTTGTCATGGTTCCTGGCGGGTTGCAAATACGCATGTGCAAAGGACACGAGGGGTATGAACATCTGTCAACCTTTGAGGCACAAAGTACAAACTAATAGAGAAGTCATAAAGAGACATATATTAAATTCTAAATAAAATGATTTCACTGTATACCACCTATCTCTACTCTAACCCCTTTTACTTATATAAATCTTTCACATTAGCATTTTATAAAAATTGCAGGGTTTAGTTTCATCTTAAGCATGCACATTAACATGTGAGTTCCAAGCGGCCATTTTGAAAGCGATTGTGCAGCTGCAAAGATTTCCCTACAAAGCATAGGTACGTCATTACTACGTAGATGTAGTTGACGCATGCGCAGTTAAGACTCCTGCGTTAGCAGCCATTTTAATCACTCTCTGGTTACTTGTTAGTACGACACATAGGCAAACCTCCCTTAACCTCTTCAGCGCTGCGCGGATTCCCGCGCAGTGCTGAAAGATCTGAGTGCGGGCGGGGCCATGACGGAACGGTTCCGTCATAAGCACAGCCCAACCGGCGTGCATGACGGAACCGTTCCGTCATCGGCATCGAAGAGGTTAAGCTTAAGTGTACGAATTTTATGATGCATTATTAGTATTTACGAACACAAGTATTACAATATTACAAGTTATTTGAGAAGATTGCTTCTGAGCAAGTCTCTTTTATACGAGTCCTTGCTCCATCAATATTTAACTAACAGTTCTCACAGGTTCTGAGATCTGGCAGAACTTGCAGCTAGAGGTATAGCAGCAGTTATTGCTTTGAACTTCAGGCCTACATCTAGAATGAACCTGCTTTATAGCTTTAGGGTTTGATCAGGCAGTATATTGTGCTGTAGAGTACAATCAAAGCCGAGATCTACGTAGCTAACCCCATTACAGATCCTTGTCAAAGGAATCTAATTCAGATTTTCCACAACTTTTCTTGCTTGGTGGAGTTCAACCAAGGTATGGCTTACATGGGTCCCCCAACGTTTTCCTACCCAGAATCCCCTTCAAACCTCAAATTTAGCTGAAAAAAACACATTTTCCACATTTTTTGGGGTGGAATCACCATGCCGGCACAAATGTCAACCCACAGCATTCCCCTCTCCTGAGCAAAATGATACCTCACTTGTGTGGGTGGGGCAAGGGCCTGTGACTGGGAAGAGCCCAAAACATAGGGGTTAAGGGTATAGCACCGAGAATTCTAAGCGCTGCATTTTTTTTAAAAAAATACGTTTTTAGCTAATTCTGCATTGGACACCCACACAAGTGAGGTATCATTTTACTCGGGACACTAAGGAGAACGCTGTGGAGTAGGACATTTGTGCCGGCACAGTGATTCCCCACAAAAATATGTGGAAAATGTGTTTTTTTCAGCTAAATTTGAGGTTTGCAGGGGATTCTGAGTAGGAAAACGTTGGAGGATCCACACAAGTCATTCCTCGTTGGACTTCCCCGGTTGTCTACTTTTCAGAAATGTGTGGGTTTGGTAGTTTCCCAAGATGGCCGCCGAGCCCGGGGCCAAAATCCCAGGTGACTCCCCTTGCAAAACCATGTTGTTTTGTGATAGGTCATTTTGATGGCTCCTCAATACATTTTGGGCCCTTGCCTGTCGCGGGTACTTGACCCACCCACGCGAGTGAGGTACCATTTTTATCGGGAGACCTGGGGAAACGCTGGGTGATAGGACATTTGTGGATCGATGCAGATTCCAGATCTTTCCCAAGCAGAAATTAGAGAAAAAAGTGTTTTTTGAGCAAAATTTGAGGTTTGGGTTAGGGGAATTTGATAGGTATATACTGAGTAGGCTTAGATTTGATTGTTTCCATCGCTTGGTCTCTTTTCCAGCCATATATGACTGGTCTAGGAATCTCTGCCACTGTCCTTGTGACAACGTATCATTACAAACTACTATGCATGTTCTCTTTTGCAAATTCTACGTTAAGGAAAGAGCTAGATGGATTAAGCCTATTTTAAAGCAGGGAGGTTGGCAGCATTGTCGCCCGGCATTTCTTATTTTTTAATTATTGGATAATGTGTACTGTATAGGAGCTATGACGGGGCTCTTGAAAAGTATATTAAGGAAAAGAAGAAGTTTAACTTGTTAGCCCTTATGCTGTAAATTTATGTATAAATGGATTAACTGTATTTATTAAGGTATTCTTAATGTACATTTTAAATGATCTGGTTTTTATTGTATTTTGTGCTTTTATGATTTTAGTATTTTAAAGTCGAATAAAGCATTTACTGACTGACTGAGGTTTGTAGCTGATTCTGGGCAGTAAAACGTTGGGGGACTCATGCAAGCCATACCTCGCCGTACTCCCCCAGGTGTCTAGTTTTCAGAAATGTGTGAGTTTGGTAGGTTTCCCAAGATCTATACCAACAAATATTCAAAAAGAGGGTCTTAGGGAAAATATTTCAAGACCAAATAGTGTTCTGTTCCCCAACAGAACTATTAATACACAAAAGAAAACTATGGTCTCTGTAAAAAATCTGAGTCAACAGAAAAATACTAAATAGGTTGAATGAAATGATTTAGGAAAACAACAGAGTCCCATCACCCACCGAGGTGGCTCGCTTCATCATTTGGGATCTCCACTCCACTGCACGCCCTTATTAGATCCAGGGCTGCAAACTTCTCAAAAGTAGAAGGGAGTTGAGGCAGATGTTTCCTTTAGTGGCAAAAAATAGTGTCCACTATAATACCAAAATGAGGAGATAAAGTTCAAATATCGAAAGGGTGATGGTTGCAGTGCCAGTGATGTGATAACGTGGAAGTAAAGTGATGTTAAAATTGACTACCAGGATACTGACCAATTTTAATAAATGCTATCCTGATGTCAAAACTAAAAACAGTGCAAATACAGTTTGAAAGAATAACTGTAATAAGTCCGTAAGGATGAAGGTCTACATGTTTTAGCCCCTGGATCTTTCGATCCGGGATTTCGTCAGGACCTATAAAGATGAAATTGCTACTGCAAAACAGTGAACCAAAATAAGTGTACAAAAAGTCTCAATAAAAAGCAGTTGATACCATACAACCTGTAAAAACCTGTGAATCCTGAATGTAGTGAAACACAGGAATATTAGACTCATTCCTAAAATACAAAAACAGAAATGTATTTTCTACTGTATATTTCACAACCTATGCAAAGTATTACTGTTGTCAAAGATAATCATCATAGAACTTCTATGTTGATACTAATTGAAAGTTAACTACCTCCAAGTGTATATTCTAACAAATTACTCGAAAAAAATTACTTAAACTTTTTTTTTGCACTTACCCGTCTTTGTACGGGAGTGCACCTCACCTCACCTGGCATCTGCTTAGGGAATGAGGCCCCGCTCTGTTATGAAGGTAAAAAATGTAAAAACCACCTATTAAAGTCAAAATACTTCGAATAGTGGCTACCTATCACTTTTAGAACTATCACGCAAATCACACAAGACCAGAAAAAGACAGACTGTCCAGTTTAGCCAGACCTTACTTATAGGCAACAATGTAGTTCAAAAGATACCCTGTAGTGGTGGAAACATACAATTACCCAGCCTCCACCCACCGCTTCTATCACTAATGAATTACTAAGCAGGAGTACCAAATCTCTTATCTGTCCGGTGTCTATAAGCGATGTCAAAAGGCGATGTCAAAAATTGCTTAACCAATTGCCATGGTGCCCTTATAAAGTCTGCCTCTCTCTTCCTATTAAAATAGTAGATAAGGGGATGTTTCCAAAAGTATTCCCCAGAACTGTGTAAAATATACGAAGATTCATGCTCAAAAGGACCCTTAGACAACAGAGCAAACACCCGGTCAGAATAAACACAGGGGCAAAAGTGCAAAACCGCTAGGTACTGGAGATGTGAGCACCTTACCGGTCTGTCGGTACCTCGATCTGGACTGAGCCGGAAGGGGAGGTAACTACACGGACCAAAGTTCCTGTTTAAATACTTGCCCTGGTTCTGCTTTGGCCAATGTGAGGTCTGATCTCTTATACGCACCATCTGTGTGCGTGCGCGCTGATTTAAAGCGCTCGCTTTCTTATTGATTGGTCGGAACACTCAAGGTGCGATAATACCTATGGGTGTGAGGTGTCAGTAGCGTACCATTTTACTCAGTTTACTTTAAAGAAAAAGAAGAAAGCAGAACGATAGTCTATGGGCATTTTTTGTTTGAACGAAGATTGTTTGTAAACAGGATATGTTTGGATCTTTTTGAAAACAGAACTTTGGTCCGTGTGTTTACCTCCCCTTCCGGCTCAGTCACGATCGAGGTACCGACGGACAGGTAAGGTGCTCACATCTCCAGTACCTAGCGGTTTTGCACTTTCGCCCCTGTGATTATTCTGACCGGGTGTTTGCTCTGTTGACTAAGGGTCCTTTTGAGCATGAATCTTCGTATATTTTACATAGTTCTGGGGAGTACTTTTGGAAACATCCCCGTTCGAGGCATATGAGCTGCAGATTATACACTGTGCATAGATCGCCATCTGGTGTTGGACCCGGATGTTTGGAGTTTGTTTTTCCTTTTGGAAAGTCTTTGGAAGTCACGAGTTCGGTGACTCCTCCCTTGGTTCGTATTGCGCATGTGTTTTGAATGTGGCTTCTCACCAATAAGCCACACCCAATCCCTGCACTCCCACCTGGGAGGCAAATATACTACTACACCTTTGAATAATATACACTTTTGAGCATGTCTTACCACCCCTGGCACAGCAAGACTGCAACACAAAACAAACAGCACCTTTTGAAAATGGGTTTTATTTAACAAAATGCAAAGACTCTATCACTTTTAGAATAAGGCTTGGGGTTTATTACACAATACTCTCTAAGCAGAGGCTATCTCAGATACCAAATGCATAAGATTCAAATATATGTAGCAAACTTATAATCTAAAGGCATGAATCAATAACTGAGCAAACTATAATACTGATTAATAAACAAGCAATAACTGATATAAGATAAGGTACACTGGACGTCCTGCAAGAGATCAGAAAGATATACATATATAGAGAGCAGAGGAGTACTCTGGATGTGCACCACCCACACCACAAAGAAAACACCTCCAATGATCAAAGAACCACACAACTCAATACATCACCTGGTGCATACACTGCCCACTTCTGACTGGGGGAATTACAGCCGGGGATCAGAGCTCAGCAAGCCAGGGTTCAATCCGAGATAGACACGTCTGCCCTCGCTCGGAATCCAAACTCCCAGTTTCTCAGCCTGCAACCCTCAGCTATAAACACACTAGAAGATTCGTGAAAGACCTCCTCCCACCGCCAGAGGAATTTTACCAGAACTGGCCAAGTTCCAAGCAAGCATCTCCATGGCAGTAAGGAGCTCTCAAGTCTCTTCCTCCATTCACACTTCTTCCAGCCTCTGTCTTGACAAAGCTCTCACAAGGCCTTCCACAGTACACTAAACAAAAACAATCGCTCAGGAAAACACCAAGACCTTGAATGTGAATAACCCAAACAACTTGCAAGCACGGCTGTGCATGCAGCAGCAAGGCAGAGTCAGACATGAGGCCCTGCCAAAGGCAATAGTGCGCACCTATAATTCTCATCCACATAACTTACAAGCACCACTGTGCACACAGAAAAGTTTGAAGCAAGGTAAAGTCAGAAGGTAGAATGACATTAGATTAAATTACGTCAAAGCCAATAGGTCAAAGTCATAATTCACCTAACCCAAATAACATTATACACTTAATCCCTCAGTATACAACATTGAGCACATGTGTGCACCACCACCCACAAGACTGCACCTCAACATCCCATACCTTCTATTCTTGGAAAGACTAATCCACTAAAAGACAGAAGAAGTGCAGGCATATGCAAACCCATCCTACATTAAGGCTAAGGTAACATAACACACTTAAGTCAGTACAAAATGGTGGTGGTTGAGGGTCATCATAGGGTGTCAGACCACAAAAGTGGCTCATTCACCACAGCATGGGCTTCGGCTCCATCCTCGGATTGTTTTTTTCCGCCATCGGGCTCGGATGTAATACTTCGTGCTCCGGTTCCGAACTTTCCCAGTTCAACGATCGACGCAAAAACCTCGCTCATCGAGCTCCTTCAGATAATAAATCATCTTAATCACCTTCTCTTCGGCACTTCTTCGATTCCGGTCGTCGACGGCGGCCTTCGGGCCTATTCCGGCTCCGGTCTCGGCTGATGGAAAGAACTCCTTTCAAGAAGTGCCCTCGATGTGGGTCCAAGTTTCCCCACACCGATCTCCACGAGGTGTGCAACCTCTGCCTCTCCCCTGAACACGAGGCTCGAGACTGTCCCGCCTGCAAGTGTTTTTGCTCTAAAAAGACTATTCGAGATCGACGGGCTAGACGCAATATGGCGCACTCCTCGACCTCCGCTCCAGTCGACATCTTCGGGGACGACATCGAAGCTCCGGGACAGCAGAACATCGAAGAAGAGGACGACGACCTCGTCAGTGCTTCCGAGGCCGACGACTCCGATGTGGAGGACATCACCCCGGCGCAGAGGGTCGTGAGTACAATACCCCCTCCCACACCCATGCCGATACCCAAAAAGGCTTCGGTCACACCTTCGCCTTCGGGCCTAGGCAAGACCAAGGATACTGCTTCTCACACCCCGCCTTCGGGCCCGGTGAAGAAGCCTATTAAGCCTTCCGGCAGCTCGGGCTCGAGCCAGCCGACCACCGGTACCGAAAAACACTCTTCGGCTCCGAAGAAAGGATCGGCCTCCGTCTCCACACCGAACCCAGTACCAAAGCTTTCGGTGTCGAAACCTGCCCTTCCGGTGCCGACCAAACATCACAAGGCCCTCGGCACCGACACTCCCGCGCCGAAGCCTTCTTTGGCACCGACCAAAAAATCGGAGGTCCCAAAGAAGCACGGCTTAGACAAGCCTAAAAAGCCGTCGGCCCCGAATACTTCGGCGCCGACCGAACAACCAGTGTCGCAAGAACTTTACACACCGGATCCTCTCCAAAAGACACTCACCAAGGATCCAAAAACGGGACATTTGACATTGTCTACAAAAAAGAGACACTTGGACAAACCAGCTCCACCTCCACCTCCAAAGAGGAAAGACACTGCTACCTCCCCTTTCAGAGTGCCTTCCCCTCCTCCTCCACCTCCTCCACCCTCCCCACCTCCACCCTCTCCACCCCCGCCTCATCGTTCCCCAACCTTGTCTCCTGTCCCAGACGATTTAGGAGACCCATATTATGATCCAGCAGATGTGCCACAAGACCCCACCCCTACTGGATCTCCAGACCCATGGGACGACTATAATAATCCGGACATCCCAGATGTCCCACAGGATGACCTTTACCCATCTAGAATAAGAAAAAGTTGAGCCTGCACACCAGTGTAGTAAAGTTTTGCCGGATTTTCTAATTAACTTTAATCTGGTTAACTGACTGTGGGGTGTGCTGTCATGTGTAGGGGTGTTGCCCTAACCCCTTGAGGAAAATGTCTAAATAAGAGGAGTGGAGTGACCCAAACCTACATGACGCACTACACAAGACTGTGAAAGTCTATATCCTTGTTTTAATATTCTTCTGAATATTTCGAAAAAATACGTGAATATTTTTACATGTAGCAACTTATTAGAACATATAATAGTCAGAACATCGTGAGTACAAACAACCGTTGTGCAAAAATCATAAGAGTATGAAGAAACATAGACATGTTCAATTCATTTACATTTCTGACTCTAGAAGCAACAAAATAATAATATTCTTTTGTTTTACAATGAAAATTCCCAATGCATTTCGGGTTGACGAAACCCTTCTTCAGGGGATACACATTGTGGCGAAGAAGTCAATTTTCAACATGGTCCATCATTCTGAGAACTACAACGAAACAGAAAGTCTCATTCACTAAATGAGAAGTTGCAACATGCTGTAAAATAGGATTTGCACTCCTAAAAGAGTCCGTGAAAGCAAACTGTAAAAACGTACGTGGTTTTCAGGAAAGGAGATAGTAACCGAAAGATGCCCAAACGTGCCGAGAGTATGCGTGTGTCAGAACGCGATTAAAGCCAACCGGTGGGTGTGATACAGAAACGAGGGAAAGTGCTGCTAGGGACTGATATACTGAGTGATCATGTGCATAGAATGTAGTGTCGCTGAGTAATATACTTACAGCGAGATCTATAGTGGAAAAACGGTCACTGGAGGATATGTCGCTTTCACAGGAAGGGAATATCTGTGAAGCAGAAATGATAACTATGAAATCTAATCTCTCTTAGGTCATGTGACCTGTGTTACCTTTTAACAAGCACCCGAGTGTCTGAAATCTTACCTAAATCGTGGTAACGTGTCATACGTTCACAAAAAAGTAAGCTGTCGGGAATCAAAATGTAAATACAATGAGACTTAGGGGAGAGATTAAATGGGCTGAATAACAGAATTTTCGTATTGCACGAACGCCGCTTACCAGCTGATCTGTGCAGGCTCCGACCGAGTGTAAAGTTCGTCGTCTCCGGGGAACGTGCGTGATGACGCATGTATTCCCGAGACTTTTTAAAGGGGCCTTCCTTTCAATTAACCGACTCGAGTTGAAAAACTTTATAAGCATGAACAAAATAACATGAAGAAGAATGAAAGTAGGATGAGAAAAAGATAAAACGAAATTTAAGAGAGTGCAAATCCTTTACAAATGAATGAAATGTGCCTCTTCTATGTTAAGTATGTATTAGCAAAATCTTTTCATCTATGATATCAGTATTAGAAGAGTTGTTTACAAAAAACATAGCAATTCTACATGGTCATTGAGGCCCCCCGGGGTAAGGGTGCCAAGTTGTTTTATCCAAACTGTTTCTTTTCGTGCTAGGGTTGTGTTGAAATCAATGCCTGGATTGGATTGTATCTTTTCTAACACTGTAAAGCGTAATTGTGGTATTGTGTGCGAGGTGTTTACCCAGTGTGTTGCTAAGCTTGACTTGAAATTTTTGTTGCGTATAGTGCTTTTATGTTCCACTATTCTTGTTTTTATTTTCCTGGAGGTTCTCCCTACGTACACTAATCCACAAGGGCATTGAATTGCATAAATGACGCCTTCAGTGTTATAATCCGAGGAATGTCTTAGAGTGATTTTTTGTCCTGATTGTGGGTGTGAGAATAAGTTGCCCACGATGACATTACCACATTGGCCACAGTTGTGGCATTTTTACATACCTTTATAAGTTTGTTTTCTGGTTGAATCTTTTGGTTTTAATAATTCTCGAATGTTTTTAGATCGAGTGTGGGCGAATAAGGGAGGGCCTTTATACAATTCCTTGAAATCCGTTTCCTGTGAGATGATTTCCCAACGTTTGTGGATGATTTTCTTTATTTGAGAGGTTTGTGCTGAGTATTTTAAGACAAACACTTCGCGTTGTTTGGTCTGTTTCTGTGAGGGTTGGAGAAGTTCCTTTCGTTTTTTGAGTGTCACTGTCTTTTGGGCTTGTGAAAGCACTTCTTCCGTGTATCCACGTTCCATGTATCTCATTTTTTGCTCCTCTATAAGTTTGGTGCATTGTGTTTCCTCTGAAGTTATCCTCTTGATCCTTATAAATTGAGACACCGGAAGATGTTTTTTCAAGGAATATGGATGTGCGCTAAAAAAATGTAGCGCATTGTTGACATCTGTCGGTTTTTTGTACACTCTTGTTTGAAGCCCTGTTGATGTTTTGGAAATTTCAATGTCTAAGAAGTGTATTTCATTTGTTTGAATTTCTGAGGTAAACTGAATGCGTGGATTGTGTCGGTTCAATTCTTGAATGCAATCTTTTAACACTTGAATTGGTCCCTTCCAAATGACCAATAAGTCGTCTATGTACCGTAACAGTAGAATTGCGTGCTTCCGCCATGTGGGATTCTGAAGAATGTGTTGGTGTTCAAAGTGTGCCATGAAAGTATTGGCATACGACGGTGCCCCGGGAAATCCCATTGATGTTCCTGTTTTTTGTAAGTAATGATGTTTTTTCCAGCTGAAATAGCTTTAATCGCGTTCTGACACACGCATACTCTCGGCACGTTTGGGCATCTTTCGGTTACTATCTCCTTTCCTGAAAACCACGTACGTTTTTACAGTTTGCTTTCACGGACTCTTTTAGGAGTGCAAATCCTATTTTACAGCATGTTGCAACTTCTCATTTAGTGAATGAGACTTTCTGTTTCGTTGTAGTTCTCAGAATGATGGACCATGTTGAAAATTGACTTCTTCGCCACAATGTGTATCCCCTGAAGAAGGGTTTCGTCAACCCGAAATGCATTGGGAATTTTCATTGTAAAACAAAAGAATATTATTATTTTGTTGCTTCTAGAGTCAGAAATGTAAATGGATTGAACATGTCTATGTTTCTTCATACTCTTATGATTTTTGCACAACGGTTGTTTGTACTCACGATGTTCTGACTATATGTTCTAATAAGTTGCTACATGTAAAAATATTCACGTATTTTTTCGAAATATTCAGAAGAATATTAAAACAAGGATATAGACTTTCACAGTCTTGTGTAGTGCGTCATGTAGGTTTGGGTCACTCCACTCCTCTTATTTAGACTTTACCCATCTAGGCCATCCCCACCTGAAGATTCCTTAGGTTTTCACCACCTATTACAAAGGGCGGCACACTGCCACGGGGTGGAGTTACTTTTTTTTTAAAACATGTTTTTATTGCAGAATTATGAACAAAGCATCCATTAAGTCAACCTGTACACGCTTGTCTCAAATCACATCCATCGTTATAACAATGCACACAGCCGTTCAGCCCACATCCCGGGGGCCGGGCGGCGTACTAGAACAGTGACTCAGAGTATCATGGCGATCACCTCATAGAGATGCCAGGTCCACAACCTATTATAGTATCTGCATTTATACCCATCAAACTCCCTCCCCCCAAAAAATACCGCCAGACAGAATCAACCACTCAGAGTGGTTGGCACTAGTATTGTCCGTGTCCACAGCCTCCGTCCACACCAACGCCCTCCCGTGTTAGCAGTGCCTAAGGCCTATCAGTCATCACCTTCTAGGCGCCCAAGGAGAGCTGCCCAGGAGCCCCGTTCACCAATGGTACACGGGGTGGAGTTACATACTGATCCAGTGGAGGAAGATTTTCTCCTAGACAACTTCGACAATGCACATAGGTACCATAGGTGCCATACTACCTATGTTAAAGGGAGTAATTAAACATGCACCGGAGGTTTTTAAAGACCCAGTCAGGGCCAGGGTCCTAAACCCCCGTATAGAGAAAAAATACAAAGCCGCCCCCACAGACCCTTCATACATTAAAGGTCCTGCACCATTGGATTCCCTAGTGGTATCTACAGCTAGGAAGCGCTCAAATTCTCAGGCGTCAGGCGAAGCACCACCACCTGACAGAGTCCAAGCTCCTAGAAGCGTCAGGGAAGCGCACTGCGTCACAAGCCGCCAACATATGGTGTATCGCCAACACGCAAGCGCTATTGGCCAGATACGACAGGGCGCATTATGATGGGTTAGAGGCCATCATGCACCACCTCTCTGAAAAATACAAGAACAGGGCCAATGAATTGATCCAAGAGGGAAAAATAATAACTAATACCTCTATTCGCTGTGCCCTAGATGCAGCAGATACAGCCTCCAGGGCCATAAACACCAGTGTCCTTCTCCGTCGCCATGCCTGGCTCAGGGTTTCAGGTTTTAAACATGAGGTACAAGCCTCTATATTAAACCACCCATTCGACCAAGATCATCTATTTGGCCCAAAAGTTGATGAAGCCCTCGAAAAGATGAAAAAAGATACTGACACGGCGAAATCCATGAGAGCCCTACAGTCACACACTCCTAGGCGCTCCTTTCGCCGCTCTTCCTTTCGAGGTACGGGCAGAGGCTACTCCTCGGATAGTGCATCCACGTCCTACAAATCCCCTCCTCAATCTACCTTCACAAAGGGTTATCAAAGAGGCGGATACACAGGCAATAATAAAAAGGGCAGAGGCAAAACCAATACCGCCCGCTCTGCCACACCTACTACCCAATGACTTTCCCCCGCTCCCTCCAGACCATTCCACTCCGGTCGGGGGCAGAATACAACATTTCCTTCACATCTGGGAGACAATCACCTCAGACAGATGGGTGACACAAATTATTCAGTCAGGATATTGCCTAGAACTCACATCTACCCCCCCAAACATTCCACCCAGGCACCGCCCTATGTCTCAAGAACATACTGCGCTACTAAAACAGGAGGTGATCTCCCTCTTGCAAAAAGGAGCCATAGAACAGGTCCCCATAAATCAACAAAATTTAGGGTCTACTCCCTGTACTTTCTGATTCCAAAGACAGACGAGACTCTACGACCTATCCTAGATCTCAGACCTCTAAACACTTACATACATTCAGACCATTTTCACATGGTAACCCTTCAACAGGTTCTTCCCACTCCTCTCCCAGAACGATTTTCTCACCACTCTGGACTTGAAAGACGCATACTTTCACATCCCAGTGCACCAGTCTCACAGAAAGTACCTCAGATTTGTGGTGGATGGGCAACACTACCAGTACAAGGTGCTCCCGTTCGGGGTAACAACAGCACCAAGGGTATTCACCAAGTGCCTAGCAGTAGTGGCTGCACACCTCAGAAGACCGCACATTCACGTCTTCCCGTATCTGGACGACTGGCTAATAAAAGCCACGTCCTACGAACAATGTGTGCAACATACCGCTGCTACAGTTCAACTACTCCACCAGCTAGGTTTCACGGTGAACCATCAAAAATCCCACCTGGTACCATCACACACAAAACAATACCTCGAAGCCACCGTAGACACCTCAAAAGCCATAGCCTATCCCAATCCTGCCAGGATAGCAAAAATTCAGGCTCTGCGTCAAAAATTCATATGTCAACACTCTTCCAGCAAGAGTGTTTATGCAACTGATAGGGATGATGGCCTCTTGCATCTTCATAGTGCCCCATGCAAGACTCCATATGCGTCCACTCCAAGAGTGCTTAGCGCGCCAGTGGAACCAGGCCCAGGGACAACTGACAGATCTGGTGTTGGTAGACGGTCGCACCCATCGCTCTCTGCAGTGGTGGAACACCACAAACCTTTCCAGAGGTCGACCGTTCCTGGACCCGGTCCCACAAATAATCCTAACAGACGCATCGCTCTCCGGCTGGGGAGCTCATCTGTTACATCTCACAGCACAGGGCACATGGACGCCACAACAGAAGTTACTCCACATCAACTATCTGGAGTTACTGGCAATCTTCCTCGCCCTAAAATCCTTCCAGACGCAGATTTCAGGCAAGGCAGTCCTCATTCGCACAGACAACATGACTGCCATGTACTACATTCAAAAGCAGGGGGGCACACACTCTCCACAGCTCTCTCAATTTGCACAGAGCATATGGAGATGGGCAATTCCACAAAAAAAAATTCTCCTGGCCCAACATGTCCCAGGAGTCCAAAACACCGTGGCAGATCTGCTCAGCAGACAGACGCAGCAGATCCACGAGTGGGAACTTCACCCACAAGTTCTTCACCCGTTCTTTCAGAAGTGGGGGCATCCACACATAGACCTGTTCGCCACCCACGAAAACAAAAAATGCCCAAGCTTCGCCGCCAGATATCCACACCCATTGTCCAAAGGCAATGCGATATGGATGAACTGGTCAAACAAATTTGCATACGCTTTTCCACCTCTCCCACTAATTCCATTAGTGGTGCGAAAGCTACAACAGCATTCCCTAACACTGATCCTAGTAGCTCCAACATGGGCCAGACAACCGTGGTACACCACACTGCTGGAACTCTCAGTAGTACCACACCAAAAGCTACACCTCTCACCATGCCTCCTAACCCAGAACCATGGAGAGATCAGGCACCCGGACCCAGCTCAGCTCAACCTTGCTATCTGGCTCCTGAGGTCCTAGAATTCGGATACCTTAACCTTCCCCCTGATTGCATGAATATTATCAGGGAAGCTAGACGCCCTACTACTAGGGCATGCAATGCTGCAAAGTGGAAAAGATTTGTTGTTTACTGCCACAACAACACATTCAATCCTTTAAATGTGTCCATACAGCACATCATATGTTACTTACTCCATCTACAAAGGTGTAACCTAGCATATACTTCCATTAGGTTACACCTCGCTGCAATTGCTGCTTACTTACAGAACAGGCAGCACCTATGACTTTTCAGAGTGCCTGCCATCAAGGCCTTAATGGAAGGCCTCAAAAGAGTAATTCCACCCAGAGTACCACCCTCACCTGTCTGGAACTTGAATATAGTTCTCACACGGTTAATGGGACCCCCTTTCGAACCATTACATAAATGTGAGCTCCCATTTCTCACATGGAAAACAGCTTTTCTAGTGGCCATCACTTCCCTCAGAAGGGTTAGTGAAATACAAGCACTCACTATACAGGAACCTTTTCTCCAAATGCATCAGAACAAGGTTGTACTCCGCACCAACCCAAAATTTCTACCGAAAGTCATTTCTCCATTCCATCTAAACCAGTCGGTAGGATTACCAGTCTTTTTCTCACAACCTCAAACCGTTGCGGAAAGGGCTTTACACACACTGGATGTTAAAAGGGCTTTACTTTACTACATCCAACGGACACAACCTTTCAGGAAAACCAAACAGCTATTTGTCTCCTTCTCTCCACCACATAAGGGCAACCCTATTTCTAAATCAGGGATAGCTAGGTGGATTGTAAAATGCATACAGATTTGCTACCACAAAGCAAAACGAACGCTATCTGTTCCCCCTAAAGCCCACTCTACAAGGAAGATAGGGGCTTCTATGGCTTTTCTAGGAAACATACCACTAGATGACATCTGCAAAGCAGCGACATGGTCAACACCGCACACTTTCACAAAACATTACTGTGTAGATGTGCAAACCAAGCAACAAGCTAGTGTGGGCCAGGCTGTACTAAAAACACTGTTTCAAACAACTGCAACGGATGCCGGTGGTCGCCGCTAGGGTTGGGTACTGCTATATGATCTATGCATATGCCTCGAACGGAATATGCTACTTACCAGTATGCATCTGTTCTTGGCATGTAGAGCTGCAGATCTATACACGCCCACCCGCCTCCCCGGCTACCTGTATCCGTTCCAGTCTTATCTTATTTAGATACAACACACATGGGTTTCTTTACTGTTACTACTACGCTCCATCTTTCCCTGCTGGCGAAAAACAATCTGAGGATGGAGCCGAAGCCCATGCGCAATACGAACCAAGGGAGGAGTCACCGAACTCGTGACTTCCAAAGACTTTCCAAGAGGAATAACAAACTGCAAACATCCGGGCCCAACACCAGATGGCGATCTATGCACAGTGTATAGATCTGCAGCTCTACGTGCCAAAAACAGATGCATACTGGTAAGTAGCATATTCCTTATCTACTATTTTAATAGGAAGAGAGAGGCAGACTTTATAATGGCACCATGGCAATTGGTTAAGCAATTTTTGACATCGCCTTTTGACATCGCTTATAGACACCGGACAGATAAGAGATTTGGTACTCCTGCTTAGTAATTCATTAGTGATAGAAGCGGTGGGTGGAGGCTGGGTAATTGTATGTTTCCACTACTACAGGGTATCTTTTGAAGTACATTGTTGCGTATAAGTAAGGTCTGGCTAAACTTGACAGTCGGTCTTTTTCTGGTCTTGTGTGATTTGCGTGACAATTCTAAAAGTGATAGGTAGCCACTATTGGAAGTATTTTGACTTTAATAGGTGGTTTTTAATTTTTTTTACCTTCATAACAGAGCGGAGCCTCATTCCCTGAGCGGATGCCAGGTGAGGTGAGGTGCACTCCCGTACAAAGACGGGTAAATGCAAAAAGTGTTTTCAAGTAATTTTTTTCGAGTAATTTGTTAGAATATAGTAGAGGTAGTTAATTTTCAATTAATATCAACATAGAAGTTCTATGATGATTATCTTTGACAACAGTAATACTTTGTATGGGTTGTGAAATATACAGTAGAAAATACATTTCCGTTTTTGTATTTTAGAAATGAGTCCAATATTCCTGTGTTTCACTACATCCAGGATTCTCAGGTTTTTGCAGGTTGTATAGTATCAACTGCTTTATATTGAGACTTTTTGTACACTTATTTTGGTTCACTGTTTTGCAGTAGCAATTTCATCTTTATAGGCCCTGACGAAAGCCCGGATCAAAAGATCCAGGGGCTGAAACATGTAGACCTTCATCCTTTCAGACTTATTACAGTTATTCTTTCAAACTGTATTTGCACTGTTTTTAGTTTTGACATCAGGATAGCATTTATTAAAATTGGTCAGTATCCTGGTAGTCCATTTTAACATCACTTTACTTCCACGTTATCACATCACTGGCACTGCAACCATCACGCTTTCGATATTTGAACTTATCTCCTCATTTTGGTATTATAGTGGACACTATTTTTTGCCACTGAAGGAAACCTCTGCCTCAACTCCCTTCTACTTTTGAGATGTTTGCAGCCCTGGATCTAATAAGGGCGTGCAGTGGAGTGGAGATCCCAAATGATGATGCGAGCCACCTCGGTGTGTGATGGGACTCCGTTGTTTTCCTAAATAATTTCATTCAACCTATTTAGTATTTTTCCGTTGACTCAGATTTTTTACAGAGACCATAGTTTTCTTTTGTGTATGAATAGTTAGGTTTCCCAAGATGGCTGCCGAGCCTGGGGCCAAAAACCCAGGTGACTCCCCTTGCAAAAGCAGGCTGTTTTGTGATAGTTCATTTTGATGTCGCCTCAATACGTTTTGGACCCTTACCTATCGCAGGTACTTGGGGCATCCACATGAGTGAGGTACCATTTTTATCAGGAGACCTGAGGGAACCTGGTTGGTAGGAGATTTGTAGATCTACGCAGATTCCAGAACTTTCCATCACAGAAATGTGAGGAAAATTATTTTTTGTTTTTTTAACAAAGTTTGAGGTTTGCAAGGGCCTCTGGGTAACAGAACCTGGTGAGAGCCAGACAAGTCACCCCATTCTGGATTCCCCTGGGTATCTAGTTTAGATTTTTTTATAGGTTAGCTAGGTTTCCATAGGTGCTGGCAGAGCTAGGGTTCAAAATCCACAGCTCGGCACTTTGCAAAAAAAGGGTCAGTTTTCACTGTGAAAATGTGGTGTGTCCATGTTACGTTTTGGGCCGTTACCTGTCACGGGCACAAGGCCTACCCACAAAAGTGAGGTATCATTTTTCTCTGAAGACTTTGGGGAATACGGGTTGGGTGGAATTTTGTGAATCCACGCAGATTCCAGAACTTTCTACCACAGAAATGTGGGGAAAATGTGTTGTTTTTAACAAAGTTTGAGGTTTGCAAGGGATTCTGGGTAACAGAACCTGTTGAGAGCCAGACAAGTCACCCCATCCTGATTCCCCTGGGTCTCCACTTTTCAGAAATGTATAGGTTTGCTAGGTTTACTTAGGTGCCGGCAGAGCTAGGGTTAAAAAACTACAGCTAGGCACTTTGCAAAAAAAATGGTCAGTTTTCACTGTAATAATGAAGTGAGTCCACTTTGCATTTTGAGACGATTTCTGTCGCAGGCTCTAGACCTACCCAAACAAGTGAGGTACCATTTTTGTGGGGAGACTTGGGGTAACACAGAATTGTAGAGCAACTGTTATTACCTATTGACTTTCGATGCATTTTTGCCTTCCAAATGAAAGACAATGTGTAAAAAAGAAGTCACTTTGAAAAATGTCCTATAATTCTCATGCTAGCATGGGTATTCACAATCTCGGAAATGTGCAAATCGCTACTGTTTCTAAACTCTATATTTTGTTCCAATTTCAGAAATACATAGGTGTCTTTCATACCGGTTTTTCCCTGTATATATTTTCCCAAATTAATTGCTATGTACCCGGTACATAATAAAAAACCATTACAAGACGCTGCTCAGTTATTGGCTCTGGGTCCGTCTGGTTCTTGGTGAACCTACAAGTCCTATATATCCCCTCAGCCAGAAAGGTCTAGCAGATGTAACGGTATATTGCTTTCAAACAGCTGTCATAATTAGAAGAAGTTACAGGTGAAAACGTTGGCACAAATGGCTGTTTTTTTTTCAACGAATTTCCACATTTTCCTATATTCAACTGTTAGTTTCTATAAAGAAACCTTGAAGGATCTACACAAATGACCCCTTGCTGAATTCAGAATTTTGTCTACTTTTCTAAAATGTATAGCATTCCAGGGTCCATTATTGCTTTCAGACCCATTTCTACCATTAACTGGAAGAAGGTTGAAAGCTAAAAAAAAAAATAGCAAAAATAGGCTATGTCCCAGTAAAATGCCAAAACTGTGTAAAAAATGTTGGTTTTCTGACAAGTCTGCCAGTCCCTAACAGCTGGTGAAAGGGTGATTTCAGCCCCACAAACCCTTTGTTGATACAATTTCAGGGGGAAAAACAGACTCTTTAATTTGTAGCACTTTTTCCCCATTTTTCTCTAAAAAAAAATAAATTAAAAAAAATTGCTGTGTTTTGGCTAATTTCTGGGTCCCCTCCAGTGGAATCCACAAAATCTGGGTACCTTTAGAATCCCCATGATGTTGGAAGAAAAGGACGCAAATTTGGTGTAGATACCTCGTGGTCAAAACGTTACAGGGGCCTAAGTGCAAACTTCCCCAATGGCCCAAAAAAATGCTTAGCACGGGGGGGGGGGGGGGGGACAAGGCCTCTCAGCGAAGGGGTTAAGAAAGCTGTAGAACACTTACATTTCCTTTTACATTTACTGTTGAAATTATGCACTCATCAGGAGAGAAAATACCTGCATAATGCACCTGGATTAGATTCCCCATAGCTGCCAAGTTTTCAGAATGCTTGTGTGACATTTCTATGTTTAAGTGTGCTTATGTGTGACATTGCTATTCTTATGTGTGACAAAGCGAGTGACAGTTTGATAGTAGAACAAAGCAGATATGCTCATATTATGAGACACATTTCGGAAATGGGCAACATATGCCGCAGTGCTCCGAATGCTTGGGCCAGGTCGCAATAGTGCTAGAAACATAATTCAGGCCATAATTAACAATAATCAAGCCATTTGGTTACTTTTTCAAATGCATGCAGACTCAGTCGTTTTCTTTTTATGGCTGCAAATGGAAGAGTAAATGATCGTATCTGTGAAAAGCAATAACACTCCCCGTTTAACCAATTGTAATTATGAATGTGTTTCAATGGTGCAGATATCTAGAGAAAATTGTGCCTTGTCAGTATGCCTGGTATACATGCTGAGAGCTAACTATGTCAATAAGCCAAAATCTATCCGATACTGTTTTCAACCAGGAGTTCTACATGTTTATTTAGTCTGCGTTCATGGGCCCAAGGCAAGGATCACACCATGCATCTCTTGGCTTCTGTTAAATCGTCTCGGCGAGGCAGGGCTACAAATCGCCACAGGCAAAACATGATTTTATCAGAAAACGTGCCAGACCTAGTAGGAAGAATTATAATATTTAATTAGCTTTTGCAATCCGAAAATGTTAATTTAACCCCAAAACAGCTTTCTGAAACAAAACATAGCATGGTGGCTGCATGTGGTCTAAATGGGGTTTGTGAGCATGGAGCTATGTTTTCTACCGCATGTTACAGTATATGTTGTTTCCCATTTTATAGCTCACGTCATTTCCATTATTTAATGTTATCACTCCATTTTTGTTAAACGTTGAACACCACTCAGTGCCTCGGATTGCATTTTCAAAGACATTTAAAAGGGATGGGGGGGGTGTTGAGGGATCCTCTGCAGAATTGCTTATTCTAAAATTGCACATTCTGAACATTGTGTTAATTTTACGATCTCAAAATTAATTGATGGTTATTTTCATTGTTAGTTCTGAATAAGTTCACACCAAACGAATGAGGCGCTTTGTGTCCTCCTGTGCCTCAGCTGCCGCCCGCTATTGAGGGATAGTGACCAGTTGCAAACTCTTAGGGTGGACATCAATGTTTCATGGTTACCGTCTATAAATCAGCGTTTCGCCTTACTTGTAACCAGCGCGCAGGGTAAGGTTGCATTATTATAATTTATGTACTGGCCCACCTGATTGTAGCTCCGTCTCTGCTTTCAAGTGGCCTGCCAGTAATGGCTGCCAGCCATGCTACATTGTTTTTAGAGCATGCCACATGTCTTCACACAGCAAACACAACAATATGACGGACGGAGTGCTGATACTTTTCAACCACTCACCCCCAGTCACAGATCTGGGTTTAATCCATTGTTCTTTTCTTTTGCTCATTATGCCACCCCAGTTTGGACCCACCCATATGCAAATGAGTCTTGACCCTGCTCCTCATGGGAACAGTCCAGCTCGAACATCCAGGCTAGGGCCTCACTGGACTACAAACAAGCATCTTAGGACAGGTTTCTAGGTTCACCCCTCATCAGACTGGCTAGCCTAAATCCAGTGACACAGCGAGCATGGGATCCACGTCTGGGCATACCCTTGGCCACTAAAAGCAAACCTAGCAAACACAACAAGGTGATGGATGGAATGCTGAAACTTTTCAACCACTCACCCCCAGTCACAGATATGGGTTTAATTCATCGTTCTTTTACTCACTATGCCACCCCAGTCTCTAGGGCCTAGCGCTGAACTTTAACAGTGCTATTGGCAATCATCTGAGCATGAGGAAAGCAGCTGAAGCATGTTTGACAATTTGGGCACATGTGGTGATGCAGGAAAATTACATAATTTGCATTAGTTTAACCCCTTGAATGCCCATGACGAGCTGGACTCGTCATGGCACACAGTTCTCGTGTGCCCATGACGAGTCCAGCTCGTCATGAGGCATTCCCTGGGAAATCCCTCTGGTGCGGGCACCAGAGGGATTCCCTTTTAACCAAAATAGCCTCGGGAGCTGAGGAAGAACTTCCCCAGCTCCTGAGGCGCCCCCCCCCCCCACCCTCCTCCCCCCAAAAAATGACAGTCTTTCTGCCCCCCAGGAGGCAGATGGGAGCTGTAGCCCCCAATCTGGCACCCCCTGGGGGGCACAGAAAGCCCACTAGAAACCATGGATTTTTTTGTTTTATTAGTGTAGGGGTAGGGGCTCCCCAAAATGGGCATGACAATACCCCCACCCCACCCCCAGAGAAATTCCAGTCTTTCTGCCCCCCCGGGAGGGCAGATGGTGGCAGTGGCCCCTGATCTGCCCCCTGGGGGGGCAGAAAGCCCACTAGGCGCCAGCGAGTACGCAGGCTTTTTTTATGCGTGGGGTGGTGGCTGCCCAAAATGGTCATACCAATGCCCCCACACCCACAAACAATAGCCACAGTCTTTCTGCCCCTTTAGAGGCATATCGGGATGAAACCCCCTTCCCCGATTCCCACCAGGGCGGCAGAAAGCCCACTGGGCGCCGACTTTTTTTTTAGCAATGTGCCTACCTGTGGAGTTTGGGCCCTAGCGCAGTTGGCACGTAGGGAAACCTAGCAAACCTGTACATTTTTGAAAACTAGACACCAAGGGGAATCCAGGATGGGGTGACTTGACTGGCTCTCACCAGGTTCTGTTACCCAGAATCCATTGCAAACCTAAAAATGTGTCCAAAATAACAAATTTTCCTCACATTTCTGTGGTGGAAAGTTCTGGAATCTGCGTGGGTCCACAAAATTCCACCCACCCCGCGTTCCCCAAAGTCTTCCGAGAAAAATGGTACCTCACTCGTGTGGGAGGCCTAGTGCCCGCGACAGGCAAGGGCCCAAAACCTATTGAGGCGACATCAAAATTGCCTTCCTCAAAACGACCTGGTTTTGCAAGGGGGGTCACCTGGGTTTTTGGCCCGGTGCTCGGCGGCCACCTAGGGAAACCTACCAAACCCACACCTTTCTGAAAACTAGACACCCGGGGGATTCCAGCGAGGCATGGCTTGCGTGGATCCCCCAACGTTTCCTTACCCAGAATTCCCTGCAAAACTCAAATTTAGCTGAAAAAGATCACCTTTTTCACACATTTTTGTGTGGGAAAGTTGTGGCATTACTGGGCTGACACAAATTTCCTACCACCCAGCGTTCCTCCGGGTCTCCCGATAAAAACGGTGCCTCACTCGTGTGGGAGGCCCAACTACCCGCGACAGGCAAGGGTCCAAAACGTAGTGCGTCTCAACCAGCAAGGGCCCTAAACGTAGTGCGCCTCACTACGTTTTGGACCCTTGCCTGTGGCGGGTCCTTAGGCCTCCCACACGAGTGAGGCACCATTTTTATCGGGAGACCCGGGGGAACGCTGGGTGGTAGGAAATTTGTGTCAGCCCGGTGATACCACAACTTTCCCACACAAAAATGTGTGAAAAAGGTGATTTTTTTCAGCTAAATTTGAGGTTTGCAGGGCATTTTGGGTAAGGAAACGTTGGGGGATCCACACAAGCCATACCTCCCTGAAATCCCCCGGGTGTCTAGTTTTCAGAAATGTGTGGGTTTGGTAGGTTTCCCTAGGTGGCCATCGAGCACCGGGCCAAAAACCCAGGGGGCCCCCCTTACAAAACCAGGTCGTTTTGAGGTAGGCAATTTTGATGTTGCCTCAATACGTTTTGGGCCCTTGCCTGTCGCGGGTACTTGGGCCTCCCACACGAGTGAGGCACAGTTTTTATCGGGAGACCCGGGAGAATGCTGGGTGGTAGGAAATTTGTGTCAGCCCGGTGATGCCACAACTTTCCCACACAAAAAATGTGTGAAAAAAGTGATTTTTTTCAGCTAACTTTGAGGTTTGCAGGGCATTCTGGGTAAGGAAACTTTGAGGGATCCATGCAAGCCATACCTCCCTGGAATCCCCCGGGTGTCTAGTTTTCAGAAATGTGTGGGTTTGGTAGGTTTCCCTAGGTGCCGGCAGAGATAGGGTTCAAAAACTACAGCTAGGCACTTTGCCAAAAATGGTTCATTTTTCACTGCGAAATTGAGGTGTGTCCACGTTGCGTTTTGCACTGTTTCCTGTCGCGGGCACTAGGCCGACCCACACAAGTGTGACGTTCCATATTTCTCGGAAGACTTTGGGGAACGCGGGGTGGGCGGAAATTTGTGGATCCACACAAATTCCAGAACTCTACACCACAGAAATGTGAGGAAAATGTTTTTTTTATTTTTTTTTACAAATGTTTAGATTTGCAAGGGATTCTGGGTAATAGAACCTGGTGAGAGGCAGTCAAGTCACCCCATCCTGGATTCTCCTGGGTGTTTAGTTTTCAAAAATGTATAGGTTTGCTAGGTTTCCCTAGGTGCCGGCAGAGCTAGGGTTCAAAAACTACAGCTAGGCACTTTGCTAAAAAGGGGTAATTTTTCATTGTGAAAATGTGGTGTATTCACGTTGGGTTTTGAGCCATTTCCTGTCGTGGGCACAATGCCTACCCATACAAGTGAGGTACCATTTTTATCGGAAGAATTAGGGTAATTCAGAACTGTAAAGGAACTGTTATTACCTATTGACCTTCGATGCATTTCTGCCTTCCAAATGAAAGACATTGTGTAAAAAAGAAGTCATTTAAAAAAATGACTGATAATTGTCATGCTAGTATGAGTATTCCCAATTTGGGTAATGTGCAAATATCTACTGTTTCTAAACTCTATATTTTGTTCCCATTTCAGAAATACATAGGTGTCTTTCATACCGATTTTTCCATGTACACATTTTTACGGAAAAATTACTATATACCCGGTACATAATGAAAAACCATTGCAAGTTGCTGCTTAGTTTTTGGCTCTGGGTTCGTCGGGTTCTTGGTGAACCTACAAGTCCTATATATCCCCACAACCAGTAGTGTCCAGCGGATACAACGGTATATTGCTTTCAAAGAGCTGTCATAATTAGAAGAAGTTACAGGTGAAAACGTTGACACAAAAGGCTGTTTTTTTCAACTAATTTTCAATTAATCCTATATTTAACTGTTAGTTTCTATAAAGAAACCTTGATGGATCTACACAAATGACCCCTTGCTGAATTCAGAATTTTGTCTACTTCTCTAAAATGTATAGCTTTCCAGGATCCATTATTGCTTTTGTACCCATTTGTACCATTAACTGGAAGGAGGTCGAAAGCACAAAAAATAGCAAACATAGGCTATGTCCCAGAAAATGCCAAAACTGTGTAAAAATGTTGGGTTTCTGACAAAAGTCTGGTATCCCCTAAAAGCTGGGAAAATGGTGATTTCAGCCCCACAAACCCTTTTTTGATAACATTTGCAGGGAAAAACCCAGATGCTTTCATTTGCAGCCCGATTTTCCCATTTTTCCCCCCCCCAAATTTTTTTTGCTGTATTTTGGCTCATGTCTGTGACCCCTCCAGGGGAATCCACAAACCCGGAGTACCTTTAGAATCCCCATGATGTTGGAAGAAAAGGACGCAAATTTGGCGTGGATACCTTATGTGGTAAAAAAGTTACAGGGGCCTCAGCGCGCACTACCCCAAATAGCCAAAAAAAGGCGTGGCACAGGAGGGGAAAAAGGCCTGGCAGCGAAGGGGTTAACACCCAGTGCATTATATTTGGCAGGGCTGCTGGCTGCTCACTGAAGTGTGACTGCTTCTCCAATCCCTGGCAGCTTCTCCGGGACGCTCTTAAAGCACTTGAGTGACTGTCTCATCGCGGGGCTGTGAGCAAGTGTTCTGACATTTGTTCACAGCTTAACACACATATTCAAAACTCGCCTTTAAGCCTCCATGGTGTGTTCTGTATAACTCCTTCTTATTGGGACTCTGTGATTTTTTTTTTTTTACTTGACCATGTCTACCTGCTCCCGCGCGGACCCTGCTTGAGCATTTCTGATTTCCTTGTATGACTGCTCCGCGATAGACATCTGTGTGAAACCTCTCCCTGAGGTTCCTTTGTGACTCACCTTTGACGTGCATGTGCCCCTTGTGCGTTATATACTAGTGTGTGACTGGTCAGGCAATGTCTGTGTGTGACTGTCCTGGTTACGTCACTGTGACACATCCACAGTCTGTTTGTGTGTGACTGCCCATGATGTTTCTCTCCAACTACCTGTAAGTAGCTCTCCTGTGTGCAGTTCACCCTACTGAATCAAAAGCTTTGGCATGGTTGCATCAATGTAAGTATACCAAAAATTAGCGTATTCAAGACAAGATGTGTGTGTTTTCAGAACTCATAAGTGATGTTTGGGGGATAATGGATACATTTTGAAAATATATTAAAAGCTGATATTTCAGTGAGAAATCATGTGGCATTGGGGAGACTTATAACAAACTTTATTACCTTGGTGCCAGGGGTGTTGCAGCCATGGCTGTTATGTATTGCTCACCTTAGAGGCATTCATAATTGATAAAGGCTGTTTTACATGACTGTCGACAATCCTGCCAGATGCATCGAGATGATCACAGCCGGTTATCTTGCATATGGTGGCCAGGACTGTCATTTTGTCTGGAGTGGTCACTATTAATACGCTGATAATGTTAGTAGCACAGTATCATTTTAATTGAACTCAAGTACCTCGTATTACTAAAAAGGTTGGAGAGCCCTGCTCTAATGTGTCTGTGTATCTGCTCCCTGATGTGCCTTCTGCACAACCACTTTTTATACTTTTTTATATGCATGATGTGTCTTCTTGATTGTTGGCCTGTTTTTTTAGATTGCTTAGGTTTGTTGCAGATCCTGCTTCTCATTCTAAATGCTTGAGATAGCAAGCATTGCCAAAGACAATACAGCTGGCTCTACCTTTGCGCCAGCCTGTCCTAATAAATAAATACAAAATATAAAAGTAATACTGAATATAGGGGTTAATACAGAGCACCTAAGAAAAAGCGAGGCAAATTAGATGAGCCAGTTCTTGTTAGTAATTGTTACCTCTATGCATTAATTCTATACTCCCATTTGGCTGTTTAAGGCCTAGAATAGCTATTTGTTTTGGAAACATGCTTCCTATCTGTCATAGTTTGTTTGTATCTACCCTTGACACGTCAACTTGTGGTGTGAGTAGTGACTAAGAATAAAGTAACAATTGAGCCTTTCGAAAGGTATGTTCTTTAGGTTTCTGTTTTCAAAGTGATAGTATTGCCTCTCCACTCTCTCCTTTCCCTAAACGTTTTTGGAATTGGGTAATTTTCTCCTATGCTTGAGGCTGCTTTCTCCAGATTACCTACTTTTCTCTACATTAGCATTTGTTTCTAAAGGCAATTGTCTATCCATCTGCTGCTGTAATTACTTGAACCTCTAACATGCTTAATATTTTGCTTGTACCTTTTTGCTACTTTGTCTGAGTGCCGTAGTTTGCCTTAACTTCCCCTAACTTTCATTTTATTTAGCTCTCTAGCAAAATGTTTTAAGGATGTGAAATAGGTCCAATCTCACCCACATGGCCGTTCTGGAGCCTGTTGAGAAAATCCTTTCATGAAGTTCAGGTGCTCTGCGGTCTATGGCTCTTCTGAAGACTCTGGCACTTGTGTCGGTGTGAAATTCTCCATTTTATGATCCTTACACCTCTAAAAACTGCATACTAATCCATTAAGTTACATCTTTTAATTTGAGGTTGCAGTATAATTGTTCATGCTCCTAGAAACCGCAAGCAGCGTATTGTGCAGGTGTTTTGTGAGGAGTAACTTGGGTCCATGGGTTTCCTGGAAGTAACGAAGATGCAACGGGCACTTGGACAGTGGATTAAAGTGATTTTCTATGGATCTAACTATGTCTTGCTCCCCTTCTGACCTTGAGATGATCATAGATTTTGTTCATTGATTCACTAAGCGTTTTTCATAAAATCAATTCTGTAATACAAGTTTTACGTGCGCATTATAGATAAGTGAGTAGATGTTTACACTTATGGTCTTCCCTACTGGCATTACCGGAGGCATGGTTCCCATACCGGCGGGCTGGAAATTGAATGGCCATATTGTGGTTTTATGATATGGCAGGGGAAATTCTGGCTTATTAACTTTAGAAATAACCTTATGAATTATTGCAGCTAGGGACTCACCTCTAGGCATGAGGAGGAGCTGGTGAGTCATCCGCATTAAGAAAGAATATACAAATGAAGCATTTTCTGATTTCCTTCCGTGTTGTCCCAGTAGCGGCAGTTTGTGTTGGTCTCCTCTAACAGTAGTTTCTACTCAGTGCAGTTCTATGTGACAAGTACCCTACTCTCCTTGTTGCTTAGTCTGATCTGCTTCTTTTTGGGTTGGTAAATGGAGAAGAGAGCTCGGAAAGGAAGATGTTTTTGTCCAGCGCTGTGACCATATAAATTATATAACCTGTTCTATTAATTTTTGTTATTATTCTAGACGGTAGTTTTTGTGAAATACTCATGTTGTTTTATTTTCTCTTTGTTTTCCAGCAAAATGTAATGTTTTACTTTACAGCCACAGTCATTCAGGCTGGAAATCCGACATTATTCTTGAACTACAAGCCAGAACACGAAAATAGTCGTGGATTTTTAAACTGTTAAATTTTAAAGTATCAACATACTGCTTTTAGCTGTATTTTTAGACCACCTTTGTATTTATAGACATAAGCTTCATAATCTTGATTTTGACAGTAAATGTCTTCTTCATTTAAACATCAACAGTTGGATTAGATTTGGACTAGCCTTGGATTAGACTAGATTTGAACGTGGTGTTTTTATTAAACAATGGTAGAGCTTTAGTTAACAAAAGGGGGCATGTCTGGAGCAGTTTATTCTAGTAATAAAATATAACCTTTCTAGGTTTCAGTAGCCAATTCGTGTTAATGAGCAAAAGAGGCTGATCTGATAAAATTAACCTTCAGCTAAAATTAGCATTCACAAAACAGCAATCATTTGATCACCTAAAAATCTCCAATTTAGTATGTATAAAATGTTCTATGCCTCTTCACAATGGTAACAGCAAAGTAATGTAAATTATGAGTTCAGGATACAAACATCTCAGCCCTGTGAATTAGTTTCAAGTTTCAAACCCATACATAAAACCAACACTTTTGCCTTTGCCATTTAGGTCTCTGCCAGTTACAGATGTTCGCTTTGTGCTCTCGAAGATCTATTGTTAATAATTCTAATGCTTACAGTGGGTTGTGGGACAGCCTATTGCTTACCACGGATTTTCTTTCGTGTCGTTCTCATTGCATGCTTCTTATTCAATAGCTTTACTTCTTTTTCTTGAATTTGCAATTCTTTTTCTTGAATTTGCCCTTCTGTGGGGTAGGGCTTCTTTTCAATCTTTTTGATTGGATTTCTAGTATGCTTCCACTGCTCATATTCAGGAAACAACTAATTCCTTTTTCTCTCTGCACTCCCTTGGAGTTTGTGTTTTCTTGCTCTCTCCCTCGTGCTCTGCTTACCACCTACAATGCATGTTGCACCCTCCTCCCAAGTTTGCCAGGTGCTTCTCTCACCTCTTCCTGTTTGGCTTTAATTTGCTTCTTAATTGTGTTTTTTTAAAATTAAATATTCATCCACCTCCCCTGCCTCAAGCGTTATCTGTTGCTCATTGGGTGCCCTCACCTGCTCCTCTGTTGACCCCCTCCCCTCCTCCATCACAGTCTTCACGAACTTTGAAAAATATACTTTATTTTTTCATGTTTAGCACGCACCAAATGTAGGCAGGTATGTATCTAATGTTCAGCAGTTGTAGCCCCTCAGCTGTGGCAGCAAAGGAGATAAATGACTATAATCATATGGAGGATATAACCAACACCAAAAGGTTCCTTGATGGGGATGATGGAGTGGTGTAGGCAAAGGTTGTTTTCCAGTGGCAGTATTGTGGCAGCTGCAATGGCATTAAAACAGATTAGCTTCAGTTTTGATGAGTTGAGCTTTAAGAATCCAAGTTTTGTCCTGTATGGAATTGCTGTAAGGCCATGTGGACTCTTATTGTAGGTATTGTGTGTAAAACAAGGAAAGGATAAAAAGATGTGTGTGTTTTCATATAGGTAATTTCTGAAACCAAAGGAGGAGGGGATGTCACTGGTGGGGGAAGTTGTGTCGAGGGAGAATAAGATAGTGTCTCAGCACTGATCCCTACTGAAGGAGAACAGACAGTGAGGTGGGTAGGGGATAACCATGGTGAGCATTAGAGAAATATCAGGTGATTAGATAGGAGGTGAACCATTTTAGACTGTGGCAATCATGCCTATATAGCAAGAGATACCAAGCACAGTTGCGCCGTGTGACTTTGTTGAAGGCCGTTGTCAAGGAGATTAAGGATCCTAGAAGCATGGCTTTGTGGGGTAGACTAAGAAATGTAGACATTTGTGAAAAGTGGTATCAATTGAGTGAAGTTGGCAAAAATCTTAATGCAGTGGACTGGCAGATTAGAGGAAAACAGATATTTGGCGAACCACTTAAACACCACTTTTTCCAGAGTTTTTGAGAAGAAAGATGGTGACAATATCGGGACATATTTAATCAGACAGGAAGGGATATAACACTGTGAAAAGCATCAATTTGGAGCAATCCGGATAGATAGCAGAGGGCATTTTAAAAGAGCGGGATTGCGGACTAGAATATTAACAGAATGTGATTGGTTGTGTGTTCATAACTGGTTTGATGGTATGCAGCTAGGTATTCTAATCAGAAAATCAGAGGGAGTTGAGAGGATCCCGTTTGTGCTGAGCTGCCTTTGGGGAAATAATGAGTTTCATGTTTGAGGGTAATGGTGCTGGGAATGATGCTAATGGTTTTGTTTTTGATGGAGAAGTACATTGAGGTGGCAGATTCTGGGTCGTTTAATGCTAGTGTAGTTTCTACTCTGATTGCAATCTTTGATTGCTCTTCCACTTCCTTCATTCTTGCGGTGAATTTGCTCAGCAGTAGGCAGTATGCTTGCCTTTCAAAACAAACAAAAGTGCTTGGCTACCACTCATATCACCGATTTCATTTCTTGCCCCTTTGGCATCTTTTTACTCATTCAACACCATCCCTGCCTGGCACATGTTGCAATGTCGAGTCCTGGATTTTCTTTCATTAGCACCCCTTTTTTATGTAAACAAAATCCTACTGAGATGATGGTGCTTTGCAGCTGCCTATATGTTTTAATCCTTAGTACGATATTAATTTGCACCTCTGTTTCTTACATACCCTCACCCATCTCACTGCCAGTCACTGCATCCCATAACGTAGTAGCTGCACCTCGTTGGTCATGTTGCACAATATGAAAACACCTTTCTTGTGTGCTCAAATCAAAAACAACATCCTTCCATACACATCCTACATGGCGTAGTTTGCTATTTTTGTGAGTAAGTGCTTCAGGGCCCACAAATGGGAAGTACGTGCTATACAAGCACTACAATATAAGGTAATAAAAACCAGTGTGAAGTAATTAGCAGGGAGCCCAGATGTAATAGTGCTATAGTGGGGAGAATAGAGTGCAGCGGGTGCAGGGCAGGTGTTGTGGATGGGGGGGTTTCAATATGCAGGTACAATCTTTGTAATATTCAGATTACCAGAGTCAAATGCTTTTGTCAGGCTATCCTGTGGTATTTTGAAGGGCTTGAGGTGCTTAAGTGGGCCCATTTTTTCTTAGAGTTAAGCCCACTTTTGATTGTTTGACCTACATAGTCTGGATGATACATGTTAGAGTAGGGCCAGTCATGAGTGTGTGCAGAGTAGAGGACATCGCAGACAAATTGGAGTATTATTAAAGTTGTCAAAATAAGTGATGTTCTGTAGCAGAGCACCCTCATTGTGTTATTAGGTGTGGTATCTCTAAATTGAGTTTGGTGTTTTGTTGGGTGTGCCCAGCATTCTCCTCCAAAGTGGGTTCAGACCTCTTGGCGGTGAACAACAAAGACCTCTACAAATTACAACATCCCCATGTTAACTCCACTAAGCTGGGAGTGAGCAAATATATTCTGAGTGTATGATGGGACCGATAGTGATAGAGAGTGATGGGTAATATATTCCAGAACCGTGCTGCCTCACCTGCTAAATAAAGTTGTAACTGCCTGAATTTTTCTGTTTGGACAAAACTCAATAAGTAGATCGTTGAAGATCTGCTATTCAGTGGTTGTGGAGAATGAAACTTCATTTAGAAAACGTCTTGAAGAGGTCCATGGACAATACCAAGTGATTTTGTTTTCTCTTACCCAAAGCCAGTGTAGTGATTATATTGTTAGTAAGGCGCTCTCACAGTGGTTCAGATGACACAAAGTTCTGACTGTGACTTTATGGAGTTGTTTCAAGCTTTGGAGTAGGTATGCTGAGAGCACCCAGAGTCCACCCTGGAATAATTCAGTTTCAAAAAAGTCCCTTCACTGCTTGTTCTCAGTGTGGTCCCCTGAGGAGTAAGTAAATCCTCTTACTGGAACGCTCTGGCTGAAATTGATTGGCCAACCATAATTACACCAAAGTTCTCAACTTTAACGCCTGGTGTACTAGGGTGGCTCTATTACGTAGGTCATGTAGAAGTACTCCAGTAAGCAGGATTCTATTTTTTCGAGGATCCACTTAATAGTTATTTCTTAGGCACTCATCAGATACTAGTAGTAACATTGCCATAGTCCTATTTGCAACTCGTGTAGATAGATGAAGTTTAAATATGTTCTGCTCTTCAGTGCTTCGTGTGCTGAAATACTTTTGACTTTTATCAGTCAGAGTGTTTACTCTTGAGACTGCTTACAAGTGGACTTCTTGACCCATGCTACCACTGAAGTGCTGAAGGGGCGCTTGGCCCTGTTGCTCAGGAACTGTAGGAGGTCGGTCCTAGGACATCGAGAGTAAAAGGCTTCAATCCCCACAGTTTGACACCAGGAAGGATATTCATAAGTTGAGAAATCTGCTAGAAGAGTATGTATCTTACTGAAATATTGCCACTGAAGACAAATAGCTTCTTTTAGTCCTCATTATTCTCCATATATCTAGACTGGTTACCACATCTTAGATGATGGTATTTTGAAACATTGAAAGGAAACTCTTTTGTTGGCATTATCGTGACACAATACATCTGGTTCTATTAGCTGCTGACCTTTGCGAGCACCATTAAATAGGAAAAGAGTTAAACCAATTGGGCACAGAACTCACAAATGGCAAAAACTGTAATATTAAACACTATTTGGAAATAAAATGATTTTAGCATGTAGGCACACTCTTGTCTATTTTAGGTGGGAGGTCTGAGTTAAGAGTATTTAAAGTTCCTCCCAGGCTTCTCCTTCTAGGGTACAGCAAATCCCCCTGGAGGTCGATTACAGCAGTGCAATTTGCTGCTACAGGCTGCAGTCTTCATCCTTAGGTAAAATATGATATAGCTTCATCTTGATCATGTTTTCATAGACATGATAATGTGGTCTTTCTCTCACAATATAACTGCCAGGGAGCCTTTGCAGTTTAATTCTAATCCATTTTTCATCAGCAATTTGGGTAGATCTCCTTAGGTGGTACACTTTCATCAGCATAGATTATTCTGCACTTGCCACTGGCAATGTTAAATCTTCTGTATGTAAATTAGTGGGATTTGCGGCACACTTGTGTTTGCTCCCACGTTGAAGACCGAGTTGAACAGCTGAAATATTGATTGCTTCTTTGTGTGCACGGGTTATTTCTGTGTGCTAATGTAATTTCCCAGTTGCTTCTGTAAGCCATTTATCGCTCTCTATGCAGGCTCAAGATGCCAACCTGCAGAAGAAAGGTGATGACAGTGATTACCTGAATCTTAAGTCTCAAGATATTTTTCATCTTACAAAGCAGTATGTGATTTAACCACGCTAAGCAGATCTTCTGCATTGAGACGTTTCTGCATCTCATCTTGCATTTCTTTGAATCAAGAAAATGGGATGTGCTCGATAGAAGTGAAGCATGCATAGTTCATATATACATTTGTCTTCCACTCTTTATTCATGGACCGTAAAGCATGATCAAAGCAGACTTTAGTATCAATTTGAGGATTATAATCTGGCATTTCCCATAGTTTTAAAGTTTTGCAGCAAAGTCGTATCAAGTTCTTTATATTCTGTTTGAGTGAACTACCATAGCTGTTTTTCTGTACCAGGTAGCAGTGTATTAAGTGAATGATCCGCACTATAGGAATACCTTTTGAGCTGTGCTGTTTTAAGTTGACGGTAGCTTGTTTCCTCGCTCTTAGGAGCTAATGTTGTGACGTGTGGAAGCATTCCCTGTGGCATCCTTCACTTGAACTACATGGTCAAGTGATCTTCATTTGCTATATATGAACCTGGTTGTAGAATGGTAACCCCAGTGAGAATGTTTATGCTGCAAAACTGACTGGTTATGTTGACTTATGGATAAAATATCTGTATTCTTCATTTGGTACTATTTGTTACAGTGCTTCTAACAGTTTTCTTTTGCCGCCATGCTCTCTAAGAGGTATTAATTTGTCATATTTTGTGCTTGGTCGTATTAGTCTTTGTCCTTTGTTTGTGGTAGTGCGTTAGTGGAATGCAGTAAGGTTCTAGATTAGCTATTGTTGAAATAGTTACAGTAAGTTTGAGCTGCCTGGCTTAGTTGTAAGGTGCTCCGTTGCTCAGTCTTTATAACCCTTTTTCCTCTGCAACCTGCCTCTTGTCTTTGACGTAATAGGTCAATTCTGCATCATCAATGGATTAAGAAAGCTGCAGCTACATTGATTAGGGACATATCAGTTCTGGAGACATTTTGTGGCAGGAGCCTGCTACTGGTGGATACTTGAGGCTTCGGTCCATTTCACACACATTTATCCCACTCCATTGAATTGCTAATAGTAACGTCTGGGGTGCGCTATCAACTGGACAGCCATTGCAAAGGTCAGACACTGGGAAGCAACAACACAGTGATCCGACATTACGTGGAGTGAGTGCGCATCTTGCTGCAAGCACCCCATCCCAATGATAATGGCGAGTGAGGGGAATAATAAAGGACTTTCGAGTGAAAAACAAGGAAGTGTGTGAAGACAAGTTGCAAGGACTTACATAAATTGAGCCTGGTACCAAAGTAAACAGAAAGTGGTAACAGTCAAACATAAATCGCAATTTGTACCGTCGACTATTTGTAAGGAGTTTAGTTAAATGCTGTATAGGCTCTAGGAGGAACGAGTCTTCCAACCAATATAGAGTACTTTATGGTTGCTGATTATTGCTGTTGCTTGTAAACGTTATAGCAATGAATTGAGGAAGACATTAGACCCTATGATTCTTAAAAGTGCTATATTGGTCGATGGGAACTCATTATGCTGTGCAGCTAAGGAAAGTAGAACAAGCCTTTTTCCAAACTTGTTCCTTTCTTGGCTTCTCACTGGGGCAACCAAGGAGTCTAGGCATCTGACAGCATTCGTAACCACAGATGAGGTGTTTGGGTTTTTATGTTTTTCAGCTTTGCATTAGATGTACTGCAGCAACTAACGAATGCTGCGTTCAGAAACGTTGATGGACTTTAGATTTTTCAAGATATGTTTGCTTATGAAGGAAATGAGATATAAGAGGATGTATTAAGCAGAGAACACTGAAATCAAGGGAGTTAAAATGCGTTCTGAAAGATTTAATACCTTGAGCATTTTATCATGTGAGATGCTACAGCACCAAGACCAACCATCCACATGTGGGCTTCTGTGATTGGTTCCCATGTCGTGAGAATTACAGCTTCTTTAAAGTTGGCATTCATCACTCTTTACTTCCCGGCTTATTAGGATCGTGTCCCATGTTTTATGCTCCCACACTCATTTTGCTTCCGTATTTTATAAAGTGTAGCAATTTAAGTGCTGACCCATCTCTTTATGTCAGTGAGCCTTTCTTTTATTGAGGGCGCTTCTGAGACTTTCCACACCGTTGCTATCCTCCGCTTTGCTAGTATGAAGGCTATGTCTACCAATTTCGCTATTATTAATATTTTGCTCTCTGTATACGTCCTATCAGGCATGTTATTGGGTTGACCTCGAACTCGCCGTCTTTAGGTCATGTTTGCCACTGTCACCCAACATGGTTTGTTCTTATTACACTTCCACACCATGTGATTGAAATCTGCACTTTGTGTTTTACATCTGGGACAGACGTTGACTGCTCCATCAAATTTTGATGCAGGTAATTGGATTGAGTGAATTTAAATCTGGGGTTTCTAAATACTCTCTCTTGGTGTATTCCAGGCTCCTCATAGACTTTTTATCTGGTATCTCTTGTTTATCATGGCCTCGTATTTAATTTTTATTTGTCCAATGTAAGGGTTGTGTCGCGCTGTATATTAGTATTACTGCCCTTTTGTTGCGTTCATGTGTTTATTGAGCTTCGATCAATTCAGCCTGTATGTCCTTTCTTTCTATGTCATTTCTGTTTTCGAACAACTTCATAGGCCTTTGCAATTGCCCTGCTAGTTAGCAAACTCCATAGTTAAGTGCCTATGTCCACCTCTATTCAAGGTTCTCTTTTTTTACCATTGATACTTTCTTGCACCCATTACCTCACATCTGCTCCATCCATATAGTATGTACCCTCATAAAGAATTTTTTATGTAGGATCACCAGCAATACTAAACAATAATACAGGACCCTAGGGTTCACTATCATCTTGGAAATTGCAGATCTTCCCATTCTTGACTGTGGAGAGGGGGGTCGGAGTCTATTCCAGAAAGGAATCGATTGTTCTATCGCTGCCACCACTTTGCTAAAACTTGAGGCTCCTCCAGCAACATCAACAGAAGTCCTAAATCGTGTGGTAACCAGACCTATCCCAGATGCCATACATCAACAGGGTCACAAAGAGCACCTTCTATACAATTAAAATACCGTTTTGCATCTTCCCATACTTTGGATATCAACAAAAGCTACAAGCTCACACTCCAAGATTGACTATGCCAGCAGCCTATAACTTGATGCCCCAATTTCCTTATACGCAAAACACATTTAAACCGAAATCTGCTGCAAGACTCCTTGTTCACCTTCCACAAAAGAATGCTTTACTCCAGTCCTAAAAGCACTCCACTGGCTTCCTATACCTAACCGAGAAATGTTCAAGGCACTTTGCATTGTCCACACAGCATTGCAAGAAAATGCAAGCAATGCAAACAAAATAGAACACTACTCTTCAGGCTTGCACCACTTCTTTATTGTAAGGAATTCATAAGCTGGACTGCTTTCCTGGTAAAAGCTTCCAAGCTCTGAAACTCACTACCAACTAAGGTTCAATACATTCAGGAGAAGATTCACTTCAGAATAGAGTTGAAAACATAGCTATTTCCCAGACTACTACATCTTCCATAACTCTGGGATAGAACCCATACTAATAATTGCATAATCTGAAAGAAACACGTTAGTTAGATTCCTTACCTTAGAATATCCCCAGGCGTGAGGCTGGATCCGGAAAGATTTTTCGTCAGCAATACCCTTGCGCGTCGCTAGGCGTCATCTACGGCTCCGCGTCCGTCGTCGTGATTGCTGGGATGATGTCGTCGGAGTACTTAGACGCTGCCCTCGCGCGCTGACGTCAGTACTTTTTTTTTTCGCGCCAGTAAGCGCAGATCCGGGAAGAGCATACCCTTTAGTCATTTTTAGACTAAACTTTTTGAACTTTTTTGGTTCCTCTTTCGAGTCGACCTCGACTCTTGGTGCCGGTAGGGATACCCGGTTTCAAGCCGTGCGACGCCTGTCACCGACTGATGTCGGTTACGGATCACCACCGTCGGTGTCTCTACTGCCTTGGGGCCGACCATGATGCCGAGTCGTGCCCCGACTGCCAGGCCTTGACCTCGAAGGCTAAGCTCCTTGAGATCCGTCAGTCGGCTCCGTTCTAGGTCATGGTCGAGGAGGAGGTCGAGGGACCGGTCGCGGAGCCACAGCCATCACCGCTCATCGGGTTCGGAGTCCTCTCATTCGGGTAAGTCGAGGCACAGTAAGAAGAAGTCGAAGAGGCGACATCGCTCTTCTTACTCCCCTCGCCGGTCGCGCGACTGGGCTGAGGGTTCGGGTGGCACCACCCGCGCGGCCCCGTCGGAGCCGCAGGAGTCTCATCCGGCCCCATACCCCCCGATCCCTGGGCCTAATGCAACTCCGAGCGAGATCCGAGACTTCCTCGTAGCCATGAGGAGCCTCGCTCTGCCGTCTAGGCCTGCGGGCGTGCCTTCAGGCCCCGCAGGTCCGACTGGGAGGCCTAGCGAGCCGGTGGCTCCGGCCCCGGCGCCATCGTCGACTTCGGTCCCGACGCCGCAGGCCCCCGTGGGATCCAGGCCTGGATCCCTGTCGACGCCGGTTGACCTTAAGACCCCTCCGCCGGCGCCAACCCCTATGGTGCCGCCCCCGGCGCAGTCTTCGGACGACGTCGTCCCCAGGTTCTGTCCTGGTCCGTGCCCGGCATCGGAGCGGCGCCGCATGGCGCCGTCTCCGGCGCCGATGGATGAACAAGTCATCTACCGCCCGGCTCCGACCTTTCAGCCTGTCTACCAGGAGTCGGATGACGGGGACGACTGGGAAGGTTCTGAGGACCCTCTGGCACAGCAGTGCCAGTTTGATCAGGACTGGGCAGAAGAGCTGGGGGATGCCAGTGGTCTCGACACCTCCCCTGACACTGGCTTCATCTCTCCTCCCTCCGTGGCTACGGAGTAGGGTGCTACCTATTCTGTGGTGCTGCGCAGGGCAGCCGAAGCCCTTCATCTGGAGCTACCTGCAGTGGCCGTGAGGACTAACCTCCTCACTGAAGTGCTTCAACCGCCAGTAAGCTCTTCGGAGCCTCTACTGCAGTTCAATGAAGCACTGACTGACGTTCTGATGGGCACCTGGTCCAAGCCCTCCACAGTCACTCCTGTGGACCGGTGCCACTGCCCTGCACCGGGCGACCCCAGCTTTGTCGGTGCACCCCACCCCTTAGAGACTGGTTATCCAGGCCTCTACCTCCCAGACCGCCTTCTCGTCCGCTCCCCCGGATCGGGAATCCAAAAGGTTTGAACAGTTTGGGAAGAAGCTGTTTTCCTCCCTTAGTTTGGGGTTGCGGTCTATCAACACCGCGTGCCTTTTGGACCATTACACCCACTCCTTGTGGGATACGGTGGCGGACGGGCTGCCCCAGTGTCCGGAGGAGGCCAGGACACGGCTCGCCCAAGCTCTTGCTGAGGGGCGGGATGCAGCACGGTACTCGATTCGATGTGGACTTGACACCACAGACTCGCTGGGTAGGGCGATTGCGACGACGGTGGTGATTTGTCGCCATGCCTGGCTGATATCCACTAATTTCTCCAAGGATGTCCAAAGCACCCTCATGGACATGCCCTTCGATGGCGACACAGCGGATAGTGCGCTGGAGCGCTTTAAGGACTCCAGGCTTACGGCCAGTCCTTGGGCCTCTCGGCCCCTCGCCCGCAAACTTCCGCTCTTCGCCCCTTTCGTGGCCAAGGAAGGGGCGCCCCCACACGTCCGTCTAGCCACATGCCACAGAACCAGCCTCAACGCGGTCGCGGACATGGATTCTGCCGAGGCGGAGCAGGGGGACAGAGAGCTGGTCAGCTCCCATCTACCCCAGCAGCATCTGCCTCAAAGCCTTCCTAGTCCAAGCTTTCAGGCCCATTTCACACCAGTGGGAGGCAGGGTTCACCATCACCTGCTCCACTGGCATACCATCACGTCGGACAGGTGGGTGCTGCAAATCGTCTGAAGGGGCTACTCCCTCCCCTTCGAGGCGACCCCTCCAGCCATGCCACCGCAGTACCACCGCATGTCGGGGGATCACTTGCAACTTCTGCAGGAGGAAGTTACTGCCCTCTTGGCCAAGGGGCCATCAAGCGTGTTCCTGGCCCAGAAGTAGGTCGGGGTTGTTATTCCCACTACTTTCTGGTTCCCAAGAAGGGCAAAGGGGGCCTATGCCCTATCTTGGACCTCAAGAGCGTCAACGCCTTCCTCCGGAAGGACAAGTTCAAGATGCTCACTTTAGCTCAGGTTCTGGCTGCCCTAGACCCTGGAGACTGGATGGTAGCGTTGGACTTGCAGGAAGCATATTTCCACATCCCCGTCCTGCCGGCCCACTGGCGTTACCTGCGGTTCACGGTAGGCCACGAGCACTTTGTTTACCGTGCTCCACTTCGGCCTCACCAGTGCCCCTCGGGTGTTTACGAAAGTGATGGCGGTGGTCGCAGCTCATCTGCGCAGATTAGGGGTTCCAGTCTTCCCCTATCTCGACGACTGGTTGTTGAAGGGGGGCTCGCCCCAGGCAGTCGTCTCCCACCTCCAGACTACGGCCGACCTCCTGCATTTGCTGGGGTTCTCCATCAACGTGCCGAAGTCGCATCTGAGTACCTCCCAGAAGCTCCTTTTCATCGGAGCGGTTCTGGACTATGCGCAGTTTCGGGTCTAGCCTCCGGAGCAGCGGATTCGGGATATTCAGGCTCTGATTCTGATCTTTCAGCCTTTATCCCGAGTTTCGGTCAGGTTGGTGCTGCGGCTGCTGGGTCTGATGGCCTCCTGCATCCTGCTGGTACATCACGGCAGGTGGCGGATACAGGCTCTGCAGTGGGACCTGAAGTTCCAGTGGGCTCAACATCGGGGCAACCTGTCCGACCACGTCCTGATCTCGGAGGGCACTGCAAGACGGTTGCAGTGGTGGCTCACGGACCGCGATTGGGTCAGTGGCAGATCCCTCTCCCTACCCCAACCGGAGCACGTAGTAGTGACGGATGCGTCCCTCCTGGGATGAGGGGGCCACATGGGAGAGGCAGAGGTCAGAGGCCTCTGGTTTCCGGCTGAGTCCCTGCTCCATATCAACCTAATGGAGCTGCGGGCGATCCGGCTTGCACTGAAGGCATTCCTTCCCTCTGTTTGGGGAAGTGTAGTGCAGGTGTTCACAGACAACACCACCGCCATGTGGTATTGCAACAAACAGGGCGGGGTGGGGTCGTGGACCCCCTCTGGACATGGCTGGAACATCAGGGCATCACCCTGGTGTTTCAACACCTGGCGGGCTCTCTGAACGCCTGGGCGGACGAACTCAAGCGCTGGTGCATGATGGATCACGAATGGCGTCTGAACTCGGACGTGGCGCAAGACGTCTTTCGGCAGTGGGAGAGCCTTAGTTAGATCTATTCGCCACCGAAGAGAATGCGCAATGTCATCAGTTCTGCGCGTTGGAATTTCCAAGGCGGCACTTGCTCGGAGATGCTTTTCGTCGCAAGTGGAGTTGCGGTCTGTTGTACGCCTTTCCGCCTATACCACTTCTGCCCAGAGTGCTGAAGATCAGGCGCGACCGGGCCCAAGTCATCCTTGTGGCTCTGGATTGGGCACGAAGATACTGGTATCCCGAGCTACTCAGTCTATCAATCGATGCCCCAATTCGACTGCCTCTTCAGGAGGACCTTCTGTTGCAGCAGCAGGAGACGGTCCTCAACCCGAACCTGTCCAGCCTCCACTTCCATGCGTGGAGATTGAGCGGCGACAGTTGATGCCATTTGACGTGCCTCCTGAAGTCTGTGATGTCATTCTGGCAGCCAGGCGTCGTCCCACTAAAACGGTATACGCCTGCAGGTGGAACAAATTTGTGGCATGGTGCACAGCAAAGCCTGTGGATCCCCTTTCTGCCCCTCTTTCAGAAGTTCTCCTCTTTCTTCTTTCCCTGGCCCAGCTGGGCTCTGCTCTGGGCACCCTCAAGGGATATCTTTCAGCTGTTTCTGCTTTCTTGCGGCTTCCTGATCAGCCTTCTCTTTTCAAGTCCCCTGTTGTTGCTCGATTCTTTAAAGAAATTACTCATATGTTTCCTCCTGTCCCTTTCGTAATGCCTCAGTGGGACTTGAACCTGGTGTTAACCGTTCTGATGTGCGCTCCTTTTGAGCCACTTCATAATTGTCCTCTCCATCTTCTGACTATTAAGACTGCTTTCCTGGTTGCCATCACCTCTGCCAGACGGGTGAGTGAGCTCCAGGCTCTTTCTTCTAAGCCTCCTTTCCTCTCTGTACATCTGGACAAAGCTGTTCTCAGGACTCGCCCTTCCTTTCTACCCAAGGTGGTAATTGCCTTTCACATCGGCCAGTCTGTTACATTGCCCACCTTCTTTCCGCCTCCGCATCCCTCGAAAGAGGAAGAGAGGCTCCACTGTCTGGACCCAAAACGAGCGCTGTCCTTCTATCTGGACCGCACAAAACCGTTCCGGGTCGACAACCAACTCTTTGTTGGCTACGTGGGCGCTAAGAAGGGGCGGGCAGTGCACAAGCGAACCATCTCTCGGTGGGTCGTTTTGTGCATTAAGGCCTGTTATTCCTTGGCTAAAAAGGAACCTCCTGTGGGGCTGAGGGCCCTTTCCACTCGGGCCAAAGCGGCTACTACTGCCCTGGGACGGGGGAGTCCCTCTACAGGACATTTGTCAGGCAGCGACGTGGGCCTCGCTGCAGACGTTTGCCAAGCATTACTGCCAAGTCCAGAGAGACGGCTTCTTTGGCCGTTCCATTCTCCAGGACTTCCTGGTGTGATCTTGGTTCGCAGACCCTCCACCGGGGTTGGTATTGCTAGGGTATCTATTCTAAGGTTAAGGAATCTAACTATCGGTAACGATATATCTGTAAGAAATATTAGTTAGTTAGATTGCTTACCGCCCCACCCATCCTCCCCGCTCTGCGAACTGACATCTAGGGTTAAGGTCATCCCTTTTCAGGGCCCTAGATTCTTGGCACCAGTGTCGGTTTCTTGCATGGCTCTGCGTTCCTGGCGCGGAAAGCTGTGTACAAGAAGTGACGTCCGCGCGCGAGGGCGGTGTCTAAGTACTCCGACGTCATCCCGGCGATCACGACGCCGATGACAGACGCGGAGCCGCAGACGACGTCTAGCGACGCGGAAGGGTATTGCTGACGAAAAATCTTTCCGGATCCAGCCTGTCGCCTGGGAATATTCTAAGGTAAGGAATTTAACTAACTAATGTTTCTTACATATATATTTTTACCGAAGGTAAGTAACTTGTTCTTCAAGTACAGTTCACAGATATGGAACAGCCCAATTAACACACTATTTTCTATATCTAAGTAAAATCTGAAGAGATTAGCTATCTCTAGATTGAGAGGCATATTGTAATGTCAGTTCATTTATACACTACCAATTGCTTATTACTAAGCAGTAGGGCAACCGATTGTAGTTAATACAGCCCATTTTATCTACAGAGAAAGGACTGAAGATTAAAATAGACTCTGTGACTCTTGATGTGGGGTTACTAAGGGGAGATGACAGAAAACTGGCGGAACAAGTAACTGAGATAGTTTTATGTTTTCAATAGTACTTGTCTAAAGTGCATGAATACCAGGCTAAAATGAAAACCAAGCAGCTAGTTATAGAGTTTTCTAGAAACTTATGGTTTACCTTAGGTTGTATTCTATCTTTCACTTTACATTAAATTAACTTTTTTATCCCAACAGTTGTTTTTGTTGCCCCTTACTATTCATGCATGTGTGTCTTTTACATCTTAGTCTCTTGGTTTAAATTTCTCTTTGTCTGTCTCGCTGTCTCTTTCACAGGCTTTGTCGTTATTCTCTTCTTGTCAGGGGTATTTAATGACCTTTTTAAATTAGTCTCTTCTCCTCCTCCTTCCCTTTAGCCAGAAGGTTTCTCTTCAAACCTTTCTTGGGTGAGAGGCTTTCCTACCTCCTCTCAAAACCTTCTTTTAGTTGCCTATCTCAATTCCTTCTAACTCCATCTACTGATTGATTGACTTTTTCTATATACATTTCTTTACTTTTTCTGTTTCTATCACTGTCATACTCCTTGATGTTAATTCTCCTTTTTAGGTCTCGGCTAGCGAAGGCTGCGCTTGCGCAGTCTCCCTCGCGAGATTTAATGTTTTAGGAGTGGGGCTTTAACCCGCCCCTTTTTTTCCCTCTTCTCCATTGGCTGGCCTCTTAAATGCTGGTCAGCCATTGGAGAAGAGCTTTGTCTCTCCAAACAAGCCCCGTCTTTTTCGGATTCGGGGGCGTGTTTTTTCGATTCTTTCGGTCCTCTGGAATGTGAACATTCCAGCCAATGGCAAGAGGAGAGCAAGAAAAACACGCCCCGAATCCGAAAACGCTGCTGCGTTTCTCAGAGGCATTTCTGCTTGACCTGGGAGAAAGGCGGCGGTGTTCATGGCTTAGCTTAGGGAATTTGTGATGTTTCGGGTGTTTCCATTAACGCGGCCTTTTACCGTTATAATAGTGCGCCGTCTTGCCTGATTCAAAGTCCAGTTAACTACAGTTGTATTTAATTAATATTTAGATCATGAAAGCTGTTCTAGAATGTTGAATGCGAAAAAGATGCTCGCCAAATAACATGCAAACGTCAGCCTGCGAATAACATATTGGCTGAATGAGATGCTGTCAGCATTACTTAATAAGGTGGGAAATATGTGAGTCTGGCACATTTCATGTTCCAGTTTGCAAAATATTTAATCCTGAATCGAAGAGCACTAACTAGCTTGTGTCGTGGAGCTGTTGTTGCACTCGTGCCACCTATAGCAGCCCTGGTCCGGATGCGAGTTTACACTGCAACCCGTCCACGCATCTCGCAAGAACCGCTCTTCCTGTCGCTGAGCGCTGTAGGCTGCCTGCACAGCTCTCGCGAGATCAGCCCGGACCCATCATGGCGGAAGGTATTGCTTGCTTGTTCAGTGTGCGCCAGAGCCGGGTTTCAGGGGGGTGGTGAGAGGGTGCCTGTGGTCCTGTACATGCACCCAACCTCCTGGGGTCACCCGCGTACCATTCCACGGGTGAGCGGCTGGGTTAAAAGCCAACTATTTTACGTGTACTGGTCCACGCCCTGCTGAGGCTGGAGCCGGCTAAGCTGTCATCTCATAAATAGTGCTGCTGAAATTTGTTATCGATATGTCTCTCTCCCAACTTTTACACTTGTGCTTGCATCCTCTCTCCCAGCAAAATACAACTACTTTGCCTTCAGCAAAACCTGAACTTGTCAGTTACAAACCCTGTAGTCTCAGGAGATGATAGTATGGCTTTATTCTTCGTGGTCCACATTCCGATATTACTATATTTTTGTAAAATCCAAGAGGCATGTTTTGCCTCTGGCAGAATAAACATTGGAGTGTCTCTCACAACAGACTTGTGCACGATGTTTCAGTTGTTTTTGCGTGGCCTTTATTACCTAGGAAGATCACTAAGTGTATTTTTCTAAAACTGTATACTTATGATTGATGTTTAATGTTCTTCCTAGAGAGAGATCGGAGTTTTGTCTAGTGGAAGTTTTGACTCCTGGAAAGGTAGCACATAGGGTTAATGTGCCTGCAGCAAAGAACATGTACCATGCAGATCACAAAGTGCACATAATGTAAATAGGTCAGTGGACTACTGCGTGTGTGTGTGTAGGTGGCTCTATTTGTGTGTGGGTTGCTCTATGTGAGTGGCTCTGTGGGTGGCTGTGTGTGTGGGTGGCTTTGTGTGTGTGGGTGCAAATGCAATAGGTCTCGCATTTGAGAGTGATTAAGCTATTGACATTGTAAATAACAATGCCGTTTCTTTAAATGTTTTAAAAACAAAAACATAAACAAAAATAATGTCATGAGCAATGCCAATAGCTCTAACTTTAACAATGCCGAGACCGTTGCATTGTAAATGCTTGTTGTATTCAGTAGTTAGTCACCCCTCCTTTGGTGGCCAAGTTTGCCTCTGTTTCCCTGTATTCATCGAGCTGCCTTCCTCTCTTTTCTCTTAAGCCTTACTTATCCCCTCACATAATTGGCTCTCTTTTCTCTCCCTGTCTTAAGAGTTTCTTCAGGTCTGAATGCTAGCTTTTTAGCTGAATATATACTATTCCTTAAATTATGTTTCAAGTGTTGCCCGATTCATATCTTCATTTGTTTAGTGCTCGTATCCTGCTGCTCCTTCACTGTCCTCATACCTCATTTCAATGTCCAGACTCACTTTATTTAGTGCCTGGGTTAGTGTTTGATGGATGAAGTAGTGCCCACTGGGATAGCAGAGAATATAACTTTAACCATCCAGGCGGTACTCCATCTGAAAAACTGAGAGATGACATGCAGCCCAGCGTTCATCTCTGTAGATTGACAGGAACTGCTATCCATTGAAATGGACAGCTGCCCACCAAAACATTTTTACATTTTTTTGTTTTACAGAAACAATCTCCCAAAGTGGGTGTTTGTTTCAGAATAAACAAAAAAAAATATGACCCCCCCCCCACACCCTGGGAGTTTTCTCCCAGGGTGTGGGGGTCATTAATGCTTTTTTCCTGTCCCTCATTGCCAGGTTTTTCCTGGCAGTCTTGGAGAGAAAAAAAGATATTACACCATCCATCCTAACTGGGGTGGGTGGTGTAATGTCTTTTCTCCAATGACCCCTACTCCATTGAGCCACTATAGGAAGTATTCTGTGGACGCAGCAAATGGAGGCTCCCTCAACAGAATACTTAAGATCCAACTGTTCCCAAAATTAGAAGCGCAGACCGGGAGTTTGGTGAGCAAGGTACTCGGTCGCATTTGAGGAGCACCCTGATGTCAAACTCAATCAGTCCCTTAGTATTTTAAAAAGGTGCATTCAACAAAGTGTGATTGACTATGTGCAGTTAAGTGCTGCTTGGCACATGTACCTTAAAACACATCTGTAAGGAGACACAAATGGTAGTTCATGTTCTCACATTTGAACAGCTGAAGGGTTTTTTGGAAGGCGTTGTCGACAGAATATGCACAACTCTGGAGAGTGCAGAGGAGGACTGTGATGCACATACCTGGTGTCTAATACCTGAATATTGTTCAGACTATTGTCTGACATACGCAGTGTGGCCTTAAAAGGTGTTTACCAAAATAGCCCACCGTTGTAGTTCATAATAAAAAGTGTACACCAAATGGGACAATATCTTCGTGAATGAATGTCAGATGATATTTTTGATGGTATATACTGACATACAACAACCCTTTTAATTTTGTTAAACGGGTCACTGGTTCCCTCCTATGGGGGTTGGGTCAGACATCTTCATCCATTTTCCTAGTTTTCCTAGTTTAGCTGCATTTCACATTTTACTTTTTCCCTCCACAGCTTTGAGAATGGGCCATCCCACTTCAGTCATTGACTTTCTTGCACTGTGAGGAATGGTACTTTTCAGATCACATGTGCACATCCACCTAAAAATAAGTGCATTTCTGTGCAGGGCAGCTAAGCAAAATATTTATTTTGCCAACGCTTTTTTCTTTCCATTCATTTTTCTTTATTTAGTCATGCTCTGGTGTTTCAACGAAATCTTCAGGTTACAGTAATACAAGCCAATAGTACTTTTTGTGTGCCTCAAAGAATCAAATGTGCCTTTTAATATGCATTAAAAATAAAACGTGTTTATATACCTTTTCTCATCACGCCTGCCTGTGAGGAAGCACCATACTGTTTTATTAAAATCATATGTCGTAGTTACTTTACTTTGAAGTTTAAACTTTTAATTGCAATCTCGTGTCTGTCACATTAAGGCAGTGGTCTTTTATTAAATGTTTTTTTGTTTTGTTGTATGTGCTTCCAATAAAATATATAAAATGTAACAGTTACAACAGCCTGCCAAGGCCACGCCTTTTGGATTTCCCAAAGCTTGTAGTAACAAATTGTGCTAAAACATGTCCTTTCTATTTTCATTTGACCTGATTTTCCATAATTCCTGTTCAATATTCTTTCCGCAGGACTTCGCTAAAGACAGATATGGTGTGCCTTCAATTATTCAGTCTCAAGAAAAGCTAGGTTGGTTATAATTTAAAAAAATATATATATTCCTATCTAGCTGTATTTTCTTAACAAATTTACATTACTTAAAATTTCAACTTGCATAAATGATAATTCGTCAAACTTGAGCATTAAAGCATGTCAATGTGTTGCAGTTCTGGCATATATTTAACAAAGCAGGTACTGATGCTCGATTACTGATTTAGTAACTGGAGAACACGCAAGGACTCAGGGGAACACATTTTTAGGTCTCACCTAGCGACGCAGCACATGCGCCGCTCGCCTTGGCGAGATCTATTGTTGTGGGTTTTGCGTCCGAAGGGGAAAGCCGATGTGCACGCTCATGGCGTGTCTTTCCTGGCGATCTCAGCTTACGCCCGGACAGCAGATGTGCAAGCTCATGGCGCGTTCTTTTCCGCCTTAGATCACGTGATCACACGATCCTTGCGAGTGCAGCAATTCATCTTGCGCGCGGCTCCAGACAAGAGAATAATAATTGTGGCCTCATCTCCTCGGTGGGCGGACGCCTCGGCTTGTTAAAGCGCCTCACCCCAGGGACCAGGCACAGTGCACGTGCTGAACTCGCCAAGGTTGACAAACAAGCCGCATCCGCCAGCACCTGACCTTGCAGCGGCGTTTCCACACCATGCATGTTCAGCAGAGGAGGTTTAGTGGCATTTATTTATATCCCTGCCTTCCTGCCTCGCGCACAGCAGACTTCAGGAAGTCTGGTAAAAATGCAAACATCATCAAACCTTTCGCTGTTGACTGCTGCTGGGCTCTTAAAATCGAGTTGCCATTGATATCTGCTGTGAAGCACCTCCTTCTCTGAAGGTTTTTAAAATTTATTTTTTCCACTGAGGGTGAAGGACCCGCTGTTGGAATAGCCAGCAGCATACCCAGTGTGCCACGGGGCCTGTGGCAGACAAGGATAATGTGCCCGCCTAAGTCTTTGGTGAAAATTAAAGCATGCAGCACAGGAACCAAAACAGAGGCAACACTTGCTCTACAGAGCAGTATTGAGCAACGCTTCGAAAGTACATGAGCTCTACTCCATGGTACTGTTCTAATTACCTTCATTAAAATATATATATATATATATATATATATATCGCTTCTAAGGCTAGTACCCAGAATTTTTCTTAAATAAACAAAATTGAGAAGTTTTTCCCAGTTTTAGTACATACTGTGACATTACTTTTCCCCAGTTACCACTGAGAAGCACATGTAGCCATCAAACACACCCTGGGTCAACTATTCCTGCCCCCGGACTGCACCAAGCAGAACCACTCCTAGGCATGCTCCTAAAAAATGGACTTGCAGCAGCGTTTTTGTATTCTCCATTTCAGAGAGTTTGCTATGGGAATTTCAATGCAAAATAAACATTTTGGATCTGCCGTCCACTGTAACTCCCTCCCTCATCCCAAGATCATCAAACATGCGTAATAATATTGTGTTTGTAGTGTGTATTTTGGAAGGCTTCATGTAGATTCGTCACAGAGGACCAACGTTAAATGCAATACAAAATGCATTTTCTGTGGTTGCTTTGTGCAAGTATTAGTTAGTAATTGGGACCGGGGATAGAAGGCCATTTCTGTTCTTCAGTGCATCGAAGTCAAGATTTTGGAGTATGGTCAGACTTGGGTTTGCCGGGAATAAAGACATTAATACCACCTGGGTATACGTTTGGCAAAGAATGAAAAAATATGCACACTGATTTGCAGTACTTAAATTGAGTTTGGAGATGCTGCTGATAATTGGGCATTTTCCACTGCTCTGGGAATCGACCAACCTGCCTTGATATTGGTGTGCCCACTCTGCAGAGATCCGGTCGCACTGTAAGATTTTTTCACCAAAATGTGAGCTGAGAATCGCACAGACCTCCAAAAACGGCAGAGCAAAATTTTTAAGTCAAGTGACATTCAGGGTTCAATTTCTAATTCAGTGGTTCTTGGTCATCTAGACATTTCACAACCGTACCTGTCTAGACATTAAAAACGGGTTTACCTCTCTTTTCGCAACCTTCTCCAAAAACAAAGGGCAGAATTACATCAAATCACAAACAAGCATTTGGAATGCAATTGGTCTCGCATTTTCGAGTGTTTGAGCTATTGGCATTGTAGATGACTATCTTTTAATTATGTTTTTTGAAAACTCTTCAAGCGGTGCGTAAACACGCAGTTTGTATTTTTAGTCCTTGCTTACAAGAAGCAAGGCTGGCAGTAGAAGAGGCGCAGTTACTTCCAGCCTGGGTTCTCGTAAGCAAGGACTATAAGTACAAACTGCGTGTTTACGCACCGCTTGCAGGTTTTCAAAACACATAAATAAAAGGCATTGTCTTTTACAACGCCAAAAGCTCAAACACTCGCAAATGCGAGACCTATTGCATTGCAAATGCTTGTTTCTTCAGTGTATCTGCGTAGAGCTCTATACGTGCCTTTTGTTTGTTACTGGGTGTTAACGGCCTCCCCTTTCAAGAGGCAATAATAGCTGCCTTCGTTCTCGATGATGCAAAATATACATCTGAAGTTTTATTCAGATAATTCCCACTTTGTGTCGCTAATTGCAGGGCTCCACTTGTTTTCAGCCAAGAGGGACTTTCCACTAGAAACATAGCAATGCCCTAACTTGCTTTTCTGTCTGAACCCCTTTTGACTGCTGGATTACTTTTCTGTCAAGACCCGTAGGCGGGAAATCGCAGCCTTAATGAGTGTGCGAAGATGAGACCCAGAGAACTATTGAAATCTTTGTTTTAGTGTTAAAAGCTTTGGCAGATTCAAGAGCAAGCAGTGCTCTGTTTGACTTTCCAATCCTATGAAAATGTTTGAATGATTTGCCCAATCCTTGACTTTTTCAGGTGCTATTCGTAGGATAGTCAAATGTCCACAGAGTTACGCAAGGATAAGTCTCTTGTGACCCCTTTGTAGGTTTCTTTTCTCAAGTCAAATTTGACTTCGTATTTTCATCCATTTGTTCACAATATTGAAGAATACTCTTTAATATTTCGAAAATTCCACATCGTACAATACAGTCTCCTCAAACATCTTCATCGCACGCTATAAATAATGACATCCTCGAAGCTTTGCTCTTTGTACTCAGCTTTTTTCTACATGACATCAGGAAAGTGTTACATTGAGCATTGTGGGTGGCGTGAGTTATGGCGTGCTGTGTGTGTTGTATATTGTAACTAGCGAATTTCAGGTCTTTTTCTGTATTGTTTTCAGAACCTGAACTAACCTTAATCTATGATTTTGAGTGCATTTCTGAGACTTTTCATGAAATAATGCTTTCACCTGCCTTGTACCAAATCTGGGCTTTGCTACTCAATTGCCATAAGTAAACAACCACAAGTGTGCATGTTCTTTGCCTATGTGGAGCAGGGGTTGGACATGGGACTTGGTCAAAGTTTCTGTGTCCAGCTGCCATGGGTTGTGCACAGCTCTTGTCCCTCCACCTAACCTGGTACCGGCATGTTTTTTGACCCCCCCCCCCCCCCCTTCTAAATCAAAACTGCACATGGCCACGGAAATCTGAGCCTTCTAAATGCCTGCAACATTTTGTGACGGTTCATCAAACTGTGCAACAATTATTATCAAATGAAACCTTTTTCACATTTACTCCTATTACATGGACCTGCCTGAATCTTGAAATATAACGTGTGAGCAACACATGCCGACTCTGCTAAATTTTGTGGCGCTTGATCAAATGCAGCGACAGTTATTAGTAAATCAACAATGTTTTGCCCCCCCTCCCTTTATTCGATCTGTACAAAATCTGAAATACTTGCACTAGGTAATACTTGCCAACTGCCCTATCACATGGCATGCAGGTTCATCAAACAGCACCAGAGTTATTAGCAAATTAACATTTTATTGCTCCCCCTTAAACTGAGCCCCTTTAGTGGATTGGCATACAACCTGACATACCAATGCAAATTTGTGCTCCTAAAATTCAGCTATATTTTATGCAGCTTTGTCACACAGTGACACAGTTATTAGCAAAGAACACTTTCTACTTCTAACTGCAGATTCCGCTCCTTCAGAATATCCCAAACACTAGAAAAAGGTCCGGAGAATTCTATCAACAATGACTCCCACACATCAGTGGGTGGTGAAGTGTAATTCCACCGCAACCTTACATCTCGTTGAAAGCAATTAAGGAGACCCGCATATAGGCACCACCCTTGTGTGTTCACATTATTCCTTTATTTCCACGCTCTTCAAAGTGGATCTGGAGCTCTGCTCCCAACCTTTTCGGCCTTCCGAAGACTTCCAAAATAATTTCAGACATTAGGCTTGGGAGAGGGAAAATGGCTCCCTCTGAAAATGACCAGTTTAAAGCCGTGCCACAACTGGAGGAAGCAGATGTCGGTTACGGACCCTCACAACATGTGTCTGTGTGCTGTGGTCATGACTGAATAAGGGAAATGCACCATCATGCACTTGAAGATGATCAGGAAGCAAAGCTATATGTTGCCAAACATAGGAAGAGGTCACGCTCGAAAAAGTTGTTCCGTTCCCACTCCCAAGTCATGGGACCACTGCTGCTGTTGGTCACGCATGAAATTCCACACCCTTCTTAAAGTCTTCAGGTAAGTTGAAATCAGAAATGCACTGTAAGCACTAGACGGATAAGTGGGATGCAACCTTTTCTCACCACTCAAAATCAGGTGAGAAGACAAAAGGGCAGCAGTCCAAAGGCCCCTTACTTTCAGCATCTTCCAACGCTAACCCAACCCCATTGTTGGTCCTGACATGCCCAGAATCTCTTAGGCCATCGTCACTCCCTCAAATGTTTGGGGCCTTTAAAGAGGCCAAGGTGCAGGTTTTCCCCACCCCTCCCTCAATTGAGCCACATGGGCCTCCAGTCACACATCTGCTGGCATTGCCTCCTCCAAAGCAAACTGCCCCTTTGGGACATTTTCCCTGAAACCCGCCTAAACCTCCACTCTGGATCCAAGGGCCACATCGGTCCCCTGTGTGCCAACGTTGCATCTAACTTCAAAGGCTCTTACACCAGTCTGTGACTTCGGCTAGCACCAGGCTCATGTCACACTATGGAATTACCAAGGTGAAGTCAGGAGTAACTGATTCACACCCTCTGCCTCTTCCACAACACCAGTATTGCCAGCGACTGGAGGCCATTTTCAACTTCAAATCTGATATGGTCCACGGCCTGCAAATGTTCCCTGTGATGCGTATGTTGGCGAGGAGGCAAACAATTTACCCCCTGCCTCCTTACTATACGGATGAAGGATTTTGCTTGGACCTACAGAGTGTCTGTGAGTTAGACATTTCCTTAGAAACGGATCCAGACTTATCACCTGGTCCATCAATAAAAGAAGCACCTCTTTCTTTCAATCTAATTTACCAACTAAAATACTCCATCCATTTACTGCCTCCTCAGATCCTTTGTTTTTACTTTGAGGCATTTTTCAGACACCCTTCTGAAACCTGGTCAAAACCATACTCTAGTCTCGTGGCCGTGCGACGCAGACTCCACCAATTCTGATTTCCTGATAAGCCAGCCTACGCTTGAATGTCTTGTAGTACATGCATCAAAAAGCAATGTCAACCCCAATGCTTTGCTTTCAAATTCCACAGACAGCAAATCGAAATGTATTTACATTTTTGTTAAGTAGAGTTTTTCCTCAGCAAACCGTGCCCTTCTCTCCTTGAATACAGTATTTCTTCTGAGTAGATACACACATTCATTGTGGGATATGGTCATGGAGATCTTGAAAGCCATCCCAGAGGACTTTAGGATGTCACTTGCCCAAGTTTCAGTGAAATATGAACTGTGACCTGGCCTTGACACCCCCGACTTGGTAGTCTGAGCAATAGGCAGACCTGACCTTGACACCACCGATTGTGTAGTCTGAGCTAGCGGCATCAGCATAAGGCTTTTTCATTACAGATCACTTAGAAGAAAGTCGTGCTCTGGCACCTATATCTTCTTACTTCATGTATTATTGTTAGAGGAGTAAGAAATACAGTTTGCAGCCATACAGTGAGCACTTTAGCGAGGATCACCAACTAAAGAAACTCCTATTCATTTTCCTTTTTAGTATCTGCACACAAGCAAAATTCTTTTGGACCGAATTGTGTTCTAAAATTTAGTAAACCACTTGCCATTTCAAACCATAGTACTCTTGGGTCACAATTACCTTTTTTCTACTCTTCAGTGGTTTATTTAGAATGTGTCAGACGATATTCTGTTCTGTTTGGGTCACACTTACTTTTCTCACGTGCATGTTTTGTGGTTTCTGTTCACTTTTTGCTCACGGGTGCTCAATCACAGATCCAACCAATACATACAGCATGGTATTTTTTCTTTTTTCATTTGACTGTCTTGGCAAGTATTATTCTAATGGTGCTGTAATATTTGGCATGTCTAAGGAGTATACAAGTCCCTGCTATGGTGGTCTGTCTGATTCACTTTTAAATTCTGCTTGTACCATCAGCAGTGCATTTTACTCATGCATTAAATGAACAGATTTCATATGTCAGGTTGGTTTCATGTAAGCGTTTTTCATATTTGTTCACTACACACAACCTTGAAAAAGTCCCACTTGTGACTGATGATCATGTAGTTGGTTGAAAACATGTAAACACAATAAAGACAACGAAAATATATCACATGACCTTGGACTTGCGCACTGACTTTTCTGGTTATGTTTGCTCTCATGTCTATCAATAAAGGGAGAGTGGGGACTTTGAGCTAGTTAAGGTCCAGTACCCGTGCCCCATGTAGTAATATGAATCCAAAGAATGGGTTACTGTTCCTATGGGGACACAACTAGTGTCCTGAGAAAAGGAAAATGGGGGAGAAAAGAGTTACTAAGTTCTGTTATCTCGATGTGGGACAATCACAAGTTGTGTCTCTTGTTGCCCTCACACATCCTGGGGGATGTTGTGCTTCATCATTGGGCATTGACTCTCGTAGGGCCGGCGTGCAATACCCTATGGGTCCCCTGAAGGGTCTATTTAGCAGAGATCTTTTTATTTCGCCGTATGATGAGTGAGGATGTGAGTTTTAAGAGGGGTTGTAAAAGGTGAGTGTGTAAATGAGTATTTAAAACTGGCTCCAGGGGTTATCTATTTTGAAACTATAAATAACCGTTTTTGGTCCTAATGAAGCGCCAAGGATCGTTTTGACCACAGGGCGCGAAACATGTCAACCTTTTAGTTACTAGGGTACATTTACCCCACCAGTAACAACAACCTACAGGTTTTTTTACTCTGACAGGGAAACCAACACATTCAAAAGATTTAAGGAATCCCTTAGCTAGTTTTAAATACTCATTCACACACTCACCTTTCATAACCCCTCTTAAAACTCACATCCTCACTCATCATACGGCTAAATAAAAAGATCTCCGCTAAATAAACCCTTCGGGGGACCCGTAGGGCATTGCAGCGCCCGCCCTACGAGGAGCAACGCCGAATGATGAAGCACGACATCCCCTGGGATGTGTGAAGGCAACAAGAGATACAACTTGTGATTGTCTCACATCGAGATAATAGAACCTAGAAACTCTTTTCTCACCCATTTTCCTATTCTCTGGACACTAGTCGTGTCCCCATAGGAACAGTAACCCATTCTTTGGATGTGTCTGTGAAAAAAACTGCAGAATGACACAAAAGCACTTCTTTAGCGTAATTTTAAATCTGTCATCTGAAGGTTAAAATTCCGGCCCTGTTGAATGAGAAACCCACCACCTTGCTTTTCTCACAAATAAACCGTTTAGGCGACACATATCATAATCATTAAATGATCTATACAAGGATCTTTAAGATGAGAATCCCTCAATTTGGAAACATTCCCTCGATAAGGAAAAGGGACAATGGAGTCGGGAAAGAGGTTGATCAGTAAATCCATTCACAATGTTGGTCACAAATGTCAGTGCAGATCATTTATCATTGAAGCTGCCATTGAAAGCATAAAGGGATTAATCAGATTGGCTCCTCACCAAAATACTGACATGCAACCACCTCAAACCTGACACACTCTAAACTGAATTCCTCCTCATCGCCCCACCCAATCAAGCACCCGTTCTTATTACTGGATGAAGCAACTAACAGCCTTCAATTGCCTGCCTCAGGTCATTGACTCGAGAGTTCACTGGGAATAACCCTTGACAAGAACCTTAATATGCAAAAGCACATTAGTGCTACCCCCAAAGGAGCGAACCTCCAAATTAACATCCTAAGAAAATTGAAACCTCATGTACTTTAACTCTGCAGTCTAAGCCCTAGTGATTCCTAGGGTGGAATATGGAAGCGTAACCCTAGCCGGCATGCCCAAATCCCAAACTGCCCCGTTAAGGGCCTCCCTCAACTCTGCGGCAAGGCTCATCACTGGATCGAACAGAAACAACCAGATCACCCCTGATTTGAAATTCCTGAACTGACTCCCTTTTGAAGCAATAATTCAGCTGAAAATTCCATGCATGACCCACAAAGCTCTACACTGCAATACTCCAAGTTATCTTATTCAGAAGCTTGAACTCTATGGGGGCCCCAGATCTTCTAGAAGTTTCAGCACTACTGCTGAAACGACAGAGATGTTCGAAAAAGTAATCTTACTAGAGCGCCTTCTCTGGCATCACCTCGAGAATTTGGAACTCCTTCCCCCCTGAAACCAGACTGAATCCCTCTACGTCATCCTTCAAGAAAGAAGTTAAACTACTACTCATGAACACATTTCTGCCCTAGATCCGTGGCATACTCCTCTCTGAGTTTATCAGGACTCATCACCTTTGCTCGCGATTATGGCTTGCTTGTTATATTACTGTTTGACTATTCTGTCCTATTATTGTGGTGGTCCCACCTTCATGGAGGGATATGCCATATCTTGTAGTGTTTTTGCAAATATTTTAATATTGATTGTATATGTCTCTGTTCCTCTAACATGCGTAAAGCGCTCTAATACCTGCAAAGGTCTTGTTCGCACTATATAAAACCTTCAAATAAATAAAGTTGGTAAATTGTCACTTTGCTTGGCGGTAGTCTTAGAATTAGTTGCTATTATTATACATGGTATAGCTATACATATCTAGAGCAGGGATCTATTTATTAAAACTTGTGGCTTTCTTTTTGTCAGATGCTGCAAGAGGTCCTTCACTAAAATCTTTTTTTTTTCCCTTGGTTTATAATGTTATGCAGGGCACTGGGACCATGCAAACACTTGTTTCTCCCAATGACCAGTCCAAATACAGATGTACATTGACTACCAATTCACCTCCTCGTCTGCCTCATTACATGAGGCTTATACTATCTGTCACTCCCAGAACCTTGTTGGCTTTTAACTTGATTTTTCATTGGACAAGGAGCCCTTTCCCAATCAACATCCACTCTGGACTGTGCTAAATTTTGATTAGATTGAAGAATCTTGAGTGGTGGCTCTCCATGTCCGGTTTTCAAAATGTATTCATAAAAAAATATTGGGTGTGGTGCCAATGCCACAGCAAAAATTTAAAGTATACTAATTCAATTAAGGGAAATGACCCAGGTGGCCTCAGGGACGGTAGTAAAATAAAACCAAAATTGAGATGCTGTGGGCCCTTCGCACCCTAGGCCCACGCGCGACTTCTAAAGCAGCATCATTGATAGCTATGCCCTTTTTTGTGCTGAACTAGATAAAAAGGTTGCAGGGCTTCTCTAGCCTTACAACGAATGGGAAAATGATGACACTGGAGGTAGTTATAATAAGGGTAACAGCCATCGTCCGTGTGTCTGTGAAAGAGATTGGCAACTGCTCAAAAAAGACTCTTCGCACAGGAGCTTGACTTTATAAAAGTGCCTAACACAAGTTTTCAGATGGGCAAGTTTATTGTTTTCACCCCAAAAAAGGGTAGCTTACTACTAATGATTACCGCACATTACTAAAATTGATGTGTGTTTGTGTATTGTTTTTTTGTCAGCCAAACTAAGTGTATGTCCAAATGCTCTGTAAATGGTTTGTAAAGTCGCAGACTCTTAGAAAATTGTTTTTGTGCCCTTGAAAATGCTACACACTGCCGACCGATTACATTTTTGGAGCGAAGCTTAGTCCAGTTATAATGATCCAGAAACCTGGATAGACTGGCTGCTTCTATTCTGAGTATATTTACACATGCTGTATTTTAGGAGCGAAATAATTAACCACTCTTACCGGTATCAGGGGTTCCAGATCAATCACTGCACAAATCATTTAACCATATTAGAAATTAATTCTACATTATTTAAACTGGCGAGGTGCGGGAGATCTCCCAAATTACATTCCTCTGGCACACTTACAGCTGGAGCTTTCAATATAAGAAAACAATGAGTTTCTCACTTGGAGTAAATTCTAGTAGTTTAATTATTCTCTTCGCTGTGACAGCTTCTCATTGCTTCTTGCTGTTTAACTCTTAGAATATTGAAATTCAAAACAGCTGTAACAACCCTTCTATAAAAGAATTAACGAAATGTATGAAATCAATCGACATTAATTATTGTTGGAGCTGTATAAAGCATGTGGTAATGAACAGAGGGCGAATCACTGTTCTTTCTTAATGTTTTCTGCCCTATTTGTACTCTCAGGTTTATATTTTTGTAATTTAGTCATATTACAAATGTCTTAAGTTGGTCATATACAAGTATTGAAAGCAGATTTTGTTTTTTAAACAGAGAGAGTATTGGTCAAAGTGAAAGACTTGACAGTAAATAAAGCTGATGAAGTTGTCTGGGTTCGTGCGCGGGTTCATACCAGCAGAGCCAAAGGTGAGTTGTCTTTTTTGTACCCACTTACCTGCAAATGTATAAGTTCTGTTGTATGTGAAGCTCCCTAACAACCACAGTTCCAGGTGTGTAATGGGTGTGGTACTGGATTGAATGTTGGGTGTATTGGTATGTAAGTTTCCTGCATGGAACACTGGCGAGGGGGAGCATTCTAGTTGACAGTTGATGCCTGGACAGTTGATGTTGATGGATGAATAAACTGGTGTTCCTACCTTTCCGAAGTGTTACACCTTTTCAGTGGCAACGAGGATGGGATATGAACCCAAGCGTGCAAATCACATCTGCACTCTAAAGATTTGCTAAATTGGGTTCCAATGACAACCCACCTCCATACAGAACTTCATGAAGCACTAGATCAGGATGCTCAGCATCCAACACCACACCATCTTTCATACCCGGTAGAGAAATGAAGTGGTCCAGTCACTCCTTGTGATTCAATTACTTCTTTAGTGACTCATCCATCCATTTTGCCCCTCTGTATACATACTAGTTGTAGTATATTCCTTATCCAACCAATCACAATCACTTTCATTAGATGTTTGACAAAAGTCCTTCTACATGTCCTTCACTCCCATAGACACACATTTGAAATTATACACTTTGCCATTTCCCAACTGCATAGCATTATGTAACAACTCCACAACTCCTTCTGGGTCATAGAACTTGCGTTCTCCTTTGGCCACAATACCGGGTTTCCTCCAAACCCAATCTCCTACTTTTATGGTTGCAGGTTTAGTGCTGTTTTTGTTGTCATAGTAATTCTTACTTTTCTGATGATTCCTGCAATAGGCTCCCTGACTGATTCAACAGATTACTGCTCAACACTGGTACTTAGCAACCAACCAGGACTGAACTTAGTTCTGGGATTCCTTCCTCTCATTATCAAAAAAGGCGATCAACCAGTAGCTACATTCCTTGTAACTCTATAAGCCCACCCAGCTTTCTTTGGCTGAACAACCCAGCCCAGATTGTTTGCATATGCAGATTGCAGCACACCTTTAATGACACTGTTGAATCTCTCAACTATATCAATGCTACTGAGATTGTACAAGGAAGTGGTTTTGTGTTTCACACCTATTCTTTGAAAAAATGACGTGAATGCATGAGACTTAAATTGCACTCCATTATCACTCAACACAGTAGTAGGAATTCCCTCAGAACAAAAAACTTGGTAAAGAAAGACTAAAATGAATTCAATGTCCACCTTCTCCACTTTTTCTACCGGCCATCTTAAAAACAAATTCATAATCACAGTAGCATATTTTTAAAGTCTACAGGTCTCAATATGTCAATGGATTCCCAAGGATTGCTGGGGTATTTACTCATTGGTGGTGGAAGGTGTTTGAAGGAATTTGTCAGTCCTAGAACACTCAACACATTCCCTGACAGCGCGTTCCACTGCATTGTCGACATCAGGCCAGCTACGCAGTTTCTTGACCACTGATTTGGCCCGCACAAAACTAAAATGTCCCTCATTACATATTTGTTTGATTGTACCACGTAAGCTAGATGGAATAATCCTGTTGCCCCTTAAAATCACACCATCCTTAAGAGAAAGTTCTGATCTTACTTCCAAGAACGTTTTAATGGCCACAGGCAAGAACTCAATTTTAGGCATTTCTCAGAAACAAATTTATATACTTCCTGTAAAACAGCATATTTCTAGTATTCATCCACCCACGCCTCCTTATTCACAGCAGGCAGCCCCTTATCATGTACAGGAGCCATATGGAAATCCTTCCACCTGTCACCCTCACATTCCTCTATTTGTACAGGCATTCTAGATAAGAAATCTACGATATTATCCTTTCCTGGAACATACACAATCTTGTAGCTATAATACTGCATATACATTGATATTCTAGATATTCTTGCAGAAGGGGTAATCTTTCCCTCCATTGTCAACAATTTTACCAGTGATTTATGATCACAATGAATTGTGATCGGTTTACCCCAAACAAACGCTCAAAATGTCCAAAAGCCCAAGCGTAGGCCAAAGGTTATTTTTCTATTGTAAGGCACCTTTCTTCAGTTGGAGGTAAGGACCTAGAAGCAAAAGTTATAGCTCATTTTTCACCTTTACCAGTTCCTTGTGTAAGTATTGCGCCTAATCCCTTTTTTACGTGCACCTATTATGATATGGTGTGCATTAGGATCGAAAATATGCAATTTAGTCACAATACTTATTTGACTTTTTATGTTGCAAAAATCTTCCTCACACTGTGATGACAATTCAAATTTGTCAAATGTTATAACATCTCTCAGTGAACCTCGGAAATAGTTCTTAGTGTAATGTGCGGCAAGACCTAAAAATAATCTAATCTCTTTACGTCTCGGTGTAGGTGAGCCCTTAATAGTTTACACTAATGACATCTATGGTTTTACACCATATTCATCAATCACATTTCCTTAGTATGTCACACTTTTTTTCTGCAAATTTACACATTTAGTAAATTCTACTGTCAGCCAATTTGGACTCAAGCATGCTTAACGCCTTCTCTAATTTGGAATCATGTTTACTCCAGCTCTACCCGAATTTCAAGATATCATCTTAAAAAACCTTATGCTTTGCTGTTTTCCAAACAAATTAAACATCAACATTTGAAAGACCGCTGCTGCTGATGCTTAGCCAAGTGGCATACATTTAAATTTAAAAAAATTATCAGGAGTATTGAATGCTTTTAGTTTCATAGAAACAAGTGTTAATGAGATTTCATGGTACGCAGATGACAAGTTAGTGGTTGAGAGCTGTTTTGCACCTTTGAGAGATGTATCCATTTTGTTGATTTTAGATAAGGGAAATATGTCAATGAAGACATTGTTCAAGTGACGCAAATCGACACATAGCCTTATTTTGCCATTAATAGGTTGAGCCACGACCAATGGATAGATCCATTCAGACGCCTCTATGGGTTCAATTACACCTGAGGCCACTAACTTATCGAACTCCTTCAAAACGTCTTCACTTACCGGCATAGGTGCAGGCCTGACTTTATAAACCAATGGACAGGCATCACTTTTCAGCTGAATCTAGAGTTCTAATCCTGTTAGATTGCCCAACCTTTTATTAAAGACGTTTGGAATTTTTCTCCACCATATCCCCCTGGATGTATATCAGACTCAAGTAAAAACTCTCCTATTTTGTTCACAAATATCTCCTTCCAAACCTCTTCATTAACTATAGTGTAGGGTGAGCCAGAATCCACATAAATTCTCAATTAAACACTGACAGTTGTCATCAAGTATTCTGCCTTACCCTTAGAAATATCATTGTTTATGTTTATATTTAGTATCAATTACTCTTTGACATTCATTATCATATTTAACTCCTCATTGTCGGACCCTTTGTCTGGACCACCTCTTTCTACTTTACAAAATTCTTCACAGACACATTTAACTCATTTCTTCCTCCTACACACTTTTGCGTAGTGGCCTTTAATACCACAATTGCCTCACTTCTCCTTAAGAGCAAGGCATATTTTGCTGTAACCATGATGCTCACTACTATCGCACAGATAGCGCCTGTTTTTTCCCTTCAGTTTTGATTTGTCCCTGCTTTGAACAAAATTGGATTTGTTACCAGAGCTGTTATAAATTCTGTTTTCGGAATGTGACGGAGTTACTGGGAAGCGCCGTCCGCCTCATCCTCCAGCTCGCCCCCAGGTCAAGAGTGGTGAGAGGAGGGGCTCTGGGGAAATGGTCCCTGTGTCCTGAAAATAAATTGAGGAAAAACTGTAAGGAGGCAGGGTGAGCACATCCCAACCCCTCGTGGCATGTGGGAAGGTCCCAAAGGGACCCTGACCTTGATCGGCTTGCTACAACATAGATAACATATTGTGTCAGCCATTACAGGACTATGGTATGTTGTCTCTATCGAAATACATTGTAGTGAAAGCCAGTTTTTGAGGGTCACAAAACGAAATACATCTGGAGGTTGATAACAGATTTTAGTCACAATATAAATCGTTTGTTTGTGGTACAATAATTTAGGAATTGTGGTGTGTTCTAAGGAGAATTTACCCTGTGAAAAATCTGATCATTTGATGAACCAAGCTTGTGGGAACTGTTTTCTTAAAGAGTTTATGGAATGTGCTCCAAAAGCTAAAACGAGAATACATTTTATAAAAATTCACACTTTTTCCCCCCAGCCATGAGAGAAACAATTCTGAAATGCTGGGTAAAACATGTACTAATAACTGCAGTCTGTCAGTTGATTTCCTAGTGTTCCACTGCAGCTTCACCACAGTGTTATAACAACACTTTACATGACATGTTAAATGACTTCATGGGTGACATTACTCATTAGATTAAAGACCAACATTGTTCAAATTACTAATGAGTACCACTGTCCCTCACCATCTCTCTATCTCTCTCTCTCTATAGAGAGAGAGACAGAGAGAGACACAGAGAGACAGAGAGAGAGAGAGAGAGACAGAGCCGAGAGAACTCACCCACACACCTGGGTCGGATTTTCCAGAGCGCTTGTTGGATTGCTAATAACGTTAGCACCATTTGACGCCCTCCTCCCCCAAAAAAGTTAAGCCAACTCATCTCCTTCCTGGAAAATTTCGGGGTGATCCACCAAACTAGGACTGATTAATAAAAGGGGGACTCCCAAAACAGAATACCCACTTGCATTTTCCTTACTCTTTTTTTATAAAGCAATATTACAAAAACTACTGAACTGTTTTACAACTAAATTGAACTTAATTGTTCACAGACTAACCAATCAAGGCCGTAATGGCAGAAACGCGTTGGTGGAAGAAAAGATGAATTAACTTTAATTATTGACACGAAGCTTGCGAAAGGGCCACATGCCGCTTTACCTTTATTGTTAATATGGCCCCAGGGAATACAGTCTTCGGGGCCCATTTGGGCTTGGGTGGCCATACGCCCGTTCCCCTAACAGTGCGGTATTCAGCCCTAGAAGGATAGGGCCCCATGGAGGTTGAACACGCGCTCCCTCCCCTTTCTTCAAAATATGGCCCAGTGGGAAGTGGTCCCAGGCCCATTTGGGCTTTTGGAGGAGGTCCAATTGTCCCACCTTCCTTAGTAGTAAAGTATGTGGCCCCAGGGTATGGGGTCCCTGGGGCCTGTAGGGCTCTTCGAGAAAGGCACACACCCCTCTCCCCTGTACTTAAAAGCTAGACCCACTTGAGCTCGAGGAGTGGGACCATATGCTCCTCTCCCCTAATAGTAAGGTATTAGGCCGCTTGGGGATGGATTCCATGGGGCCTCTTAAGGCTTGAGAAGGGTGGGCCACATTTCCCTCCTCCCCTTTAATTAAAATATGCCCCCAGGGGTTGGGGTTCCCAGGGCCAATTTGGGCAGGGGGATTGGGGCCTTGACCCTCCGTTTCCTAATCATATATTTTTGGCCAAGTGGGATGCGGTCCCAGGGACGATAATGGCTTGGAGTGGGCTAAAGTGAGTATAGCAGGGTTTCACTAATGGATAGTCCATGCACTCAGATTCCACTGGTTTAATGGGCTTGGTGCCCCCTCACTCCCCACACAAGGCCAGGCTGTTTCCTACTGGATTTCCTAGCACGGGCTGTACGCTCATTACCCTTCAGAGCTCTGGCTCGAGTTCAATCCCTGTGCCCAGAGGCCGCTGAACAAAGATTGAGCCCAGTAGACCATGGCATGGATGCCGTGATCTTGAATTGCTTCAGTGACTTTATTGATGTGATATGTCACCAGTGATGTCTTCCTTAATGTAATTTGTGATCTTAGCTGTTTCATGATGTGTGAAGGCTTCAGCTTAGGTTTTAGCTCATAGGTTTTTGAATGGAAGCCTTTTAGGGTGTGTATTGTGGAGTCAGCTACAGCAACTTTGTCATTATGGTTGCTATTCTCTCTGTAGAAAATGTGATTTCTTTTTCCTAATTTGTATGTGTTGAACTTTTATACAGTTTGAAACTTCATAAATATTCCCTACATTTTGATTCAACCCCATAATTATGGAAAGAGGGCCACAAAAGTAATGTCTTCCAGGTTAATTCCTGTAGGTATCATTTGCAAGTAGAATGAAAAACCTCTGGATGGATTTTAACCCAGCATGAGTGACATGAAGGGGCTTGATCCAACATGCAATCTGTTGTTAGTTTTTAGGTCGAGGGACCATCCGGTCTGCCGAAGGCAGAACCGGAAGTCCGGAGATCTGATGTTTCTAAGAGTGGCTATTTAGCCCGCCTCTCTTTTTGGCTCTCCTCCATTGGCTGGCTTCCTAAACGGAGGCCAGCCATTGGAGGAGAGAGCCGTCCCTCCAAATAAGCTCCGTCTTTTTCAGATTCGGGGGCGTGTTCCTGCTGTTCTTTCTACTTTTTAGCCACGCCCTTTTTCGAACAGCAGGAACACGCCCTCGAATCCGAAAAAGTTTTGAAGCTTCCATCCGCCATTCCCAGCACAGAAGCAGAAGAAGGTAGTATCGTACAGAGCTACCCACAAACGGAGCATGGATCTCCTCACGGATGCTCCCTTCCCCCACCGCCATGGTCTACATTTAGTCACGGCGCTTCCTCTAACACTTCGCTGCCCGTGGCCACGAACACGGCGTACAGCCTCTCTAGTACCCAAACGAGAAGGGCTGCGTGGAGGAGGGGCGTGCGCTGTGCTGCAGACCCAACTTCTCTCGTGTTTTTGTGCAAACCAGGCAAAGTATTGATTTTGGATTTACATTTTCAGCGCACATGAAACGTAAAGTGGTGCTATACGTTACTATGCATCAAGGGGGCATTTCATGGGGGTCGCAGACAAATGTTTTAATGTAAATTCCTATCGGGTACCAAGGGTCCTCCCTCCGGGGTTTCTCACTCGACACCTCTGCAGCACCAGGGGAGCCCGGGAGAGAAGGAAGCTGCGTCTGAGCAGAGGAGTCAGTGCAGGAAGGGTGTCCTTGTGAAAACCCATGCTCGACACCACACGCGCATCCTTGCACTATGGTGTGTGTGCGTGCGCGCGTGTGCCAGTGCATGAGGGGTGATAAACCTTGTAATATCTCAGTAGACATGGGGCAGCTTTGCCGTCTCCTCTCATGCAGCCAGGGTCGGCCCTGCATCCGCCCCAAGCATGCTCTCCGTGTCCTTCAAAGCTCACAGCAGGGGCGGGACTGCCCCCCTCATACACATGTGCGCGTGAGCTCCTCTGGGTCTCCTTTGAAGGTGCTCTCACTCAACTCCGGGCCTGCTAAGGGGGTGCCTCGAGCCTGCGCCCGAGAATTTAAATATAATGGACATATGTACCATTAAAATAATAAATACAGGCACTGACCACAGCCTGTGACACATGAGCACTGAGGCGTAAATAACGGGCTTCCCTGAGTCCGAGCCCCCCCCCACCACAGAGGTAACCACGCACTGCTGGGACTCGTGCACCAAGGTGAGAATCACGGGCTTCCCTGAGTCCGAGCCCCCCCCCCCCCCCCCCCTCTTCCCACAGCCACAGAGGTACCCCCGCAGTATAGTCATTCGTGCACCAAGGTGTGAATCGCGGGGCTTCCCTGAGTCTGAGCCTCCCCTTCCCCCCCCCCCCCCCCGGTACCCACACACTGCTGGGACTTAAGCACCAAAGTCCCAGGGTCCGAGCCCCTCCTCCCCACCACAGAGGTACCCCCGCACTGCTGGGACTCGTGCACCAAGGTGTGAATCATGGCGCTTCTCTGGGTCTGAACTCCCCCCCCCCCCCCCCCACAGAGGTACCCCCGCACTGCTGGGACTCGTGCACCAAGGTGTGAATCACGGGCTTCCCTGAGTCTGAGCCCCCCTCCCCCCAGGTACCCTCGCACTGCTGGGACTCGTGCACCAAGGTGTGAATCACGGCGCTTCTCTGGGTCTGAACTCCCCCCCCCCCCCCCCCCTCCCACAGAGGTACCCCCGCACTGCTGGGACTCGTGCACCAAGGTGTGAATCACGGGCTTCCCTGGGTTTGAACCCCCCCTACACACATAACCACCGAGGTACCCCCGCACTGCTGAGACTCGTGCACCAAGGTGTGAATCACGGCGCTTATCTAGGTCTGAACTCCCCCCCCCCCCCCCCCCCCCACAGAGGTACCCCCGCACTGCTGGGACTCGTGCACCAAGGTGTGAATCACGGGCTTCCCTGAGTCTGAGCCCCCCTCCCCCCAGGTACCCTCGCACTGCTGGGACTCGTGAACGAAGGTGTGAATCACGGGTTTCTCTGGGTCTGACCCTTACACACTCTCCATCCCAGGTAAAGAGCCCCCCCCCGTACCTTAAGCTGTGGGCATTCAGGAAGGGACCACTGGCAGTCACCGGCCACAGCACGTGCATGTCGGCCCACTGTGCACACACATTACACACAATGCAACAATAGGCTACAGATCTACATCCCGGTACACAGTGCAAACTTAATGCACATTGCAGAAAACTGCAGACATTACAAATACACACAGTGCGCACACACGCTGCAGACAGTACACGACACACACAGTGCACACCCACGCTTCAGACACACACAGTGCACACTCACACAAACACATAGTGCACGCTGGGGACGTCATACACGGTACAAACACACTGCATACATTACATTGTGTGCGTAAAACTGCAGATATCGCACAAAGTGCACACTGGGGACATCACACCACATTACAGACACACTAGATGCATTACATTGTGCAGATAAACACCGCAGTTATCACACACAGTGAACACCGGGGACATCTCTCACTGTACAGACAGACTGGATTCATTACACTGTGCACAGCTGCATGGGTCCATTTGTGCCCATGAATCGGACGTTGCGTTACCCAGAAGCCTTCAGTGGGCACCCTTGTCCCTCTTTCATTTCCACGGTGTGGATCCTGGTGGAAATGAAGGGAGGACACCTGTGTCCGGGCCATGGCGGAGGAGGGCCCCACTGACCTCTGGGAGACCCGGGGGCCGCCGGGAGGGGCCCTCGGTGGAGCAGCAATGACCCGAGCCCGCCCGGGAGAATCAAGGTCAGTTGGGGCCCCTCGAGGTGTTACCGACATCCGCCCCTTACGTTTTAAAAAATCAGCTCTAAAAACGCTATATCAACAGGAACCTTTTTCTTGGTTCGGCGTTTAAAAGTAACTTTTTTGTTCAGTGTTTCAGGTTTGGCGCATAAGCCAAATAGAACAGGAAAGTTGCATAATTGAAATAAAAAACTTTAACTTTTGTGTCTTGAAGAATGGCGGCTGAGAGCGGCATCCAGTTTTGTCTCCCTTACTTTCATAAACATTTCAATAAAAGTGACTCCCAAACGCTAATATGTTTGCTTCCTAAAAAGTATTGTTGCTACCCCCAAGACAGGAGAACATGCCTGCTGCAAAGAACTGTACAGGGCTGGTTACTGAACTGTATTTGTGGTGGATAGCTCAGTGGGTTACTGCTTTTGTCGCAGAGATGCTTCTGTTACTTGCCGTTCATAAGTTAAAATCCTAATATTGCACAGCGACCAATTAAGTGTCATCAAAGAGCTGCATGGTATAGGTTAGAGCTTTGACCCCCCCCCCCCCCCTTTCCTTATCCTAAAGTGATTAAAAAGGGTCAGTTCAGGTAGGAATGTATTTTGGTTAGTAAAGCCAACCCTAACCACTGTGGTATGTTTTAAGTCCCGAGTTTGTGGTTCTCCAGACAAAACTATCCTAAAACATACTGTCCACTGGCTTGGATGACGTTATTCCTACATCTTGTAATCCGCATTGTGTTATGTAGCATTTCCTATAGACTGATTGACACACAATTGATTCATTGTCCCTATATAAAGTGTGTATGAGATGTAAAGTGCTCCGAAACCCTACACTGATGTGAGAGGGGCTATTAAACAGATACAATGTATGTGAGAGGGGGGCTATGGAGAGATGGGGGCCCTGTTGAAGGGTGGTAGTGAGGGAGTCCTGGGGGCGCCGCCCGCTAGAAGCCTGCCCTGCACACACTGCTCACTGAAGACATCACACTGTGCACACACTGCTCACTGAAGACATCACACTGTGCACACACTGCTCACTGAAGACATCACACTGTGCACACACTGCTCACTGAAGACATCACACTGTGCACACACTGCTCACTGAAGACATCACACTGTGCACACACTGCTCACTGAAGGCATCACACTGGGCACACGCTGCTCACTGAAGACATCACACTGGGCACTTCAATCCTTGTTGAACGTGTGTGAGCTATTCGTTTGCGAGGTTTGAGTTAACTTTGAGTGCATGGAAGCGACTTTTCTTGCTTTCTTTCTGCTCGCCGCAGGGACGTTCTCTTCTCTCATTAACTGCTTATCTGTTCCTTGAAACCGGCCTCGGGGCTATCAGGCACCCTTTGGGTTGAAGCTCTGCTGCCACATCACTGAGAAGCCATGTGAGCTGTTTACTGCTCTGTCTACCCGCCTGTATGGAGATACTCGGTAACGTGTCATTTAGTGGGGGTTGCAACTGGTCAGCCCAGATGTTTGACAGCGCCAGCAAGGGAGATGGAAATAACTTGTATTTTCCCCCAGTACTTGATACCTAACGACAGCGTTTCGACTCGCTGTAACTAAGCATGTTTCTCCCTCCACTTTGTTGTTACCTAAGCTTCTCAGCTACCCCGCCCCATCATTTTACTAAAGATTTCAGGAAGGATGTGGTAGGTTCTAGGGCTGTGCGAGTCAAGTCCTCTAAAAGTACGGGCTTGACTAAAAAGCATAGACAAAGCATAATGTTATTGAAAGCAGTGTGTCCGGAACTCACTACGTCACTCACTCTCTATCTCTCTACCTCACTCTTTCTATCTCACTAACTCACTTTCACTGTCTCTTTCACTACCTCTCTCTATCTCACTACATCACAACACCACTCTGCTTACATCTCACTACCTCACAACATCCCTCTCCCTCACTACATCACTGTTTCACTACCTCACTCTCTTTCACTACATAACTCTCTCTACCTCACTACTCCACTCTATCTCACTACCTCACTATCTCACAACTTCTCTCTCTCAAAACATCACTACCTCACTCTCTAGCTCACAACCTCAGAACTTCACTCTCACTCACTACCTCAATCACTCTCTATCTCACTACCTCACTCTTTCTATCTCACTAACTCACTTTCACTCTCTCTTTCACTACCTCTCTCTCTATCTCACAACATCACTCTATGCTTATATATCACTACCTCACAACATCCCTCTCCCTCACTCCCTCACTACCTCACTCTTTCACTACCTCACTCTCTCTATCTCACTACCTCACTCTCTATCTACCTCACTCTCTATCTCACTACCTCACTCTCTATCTACCTCACTCTCTCTCACTACCTCACTCTCTATTTCAATACCTCACTCTCTCTCTCTATCTCACTACCTCACTCTCTCTCTGCTAATGCAATAGGTATCACATATGCAAAAAAAAGCTAATGCCAATAGAAACGACAATGCCATTTATTTAGGGATACAAAAATGATAAAAAAATAATGAGCAATACCAATAGCTCTACCTATAATATTGCCGAGACCATTGCATTGTAAAAGCTTGTTTAAAAAATCTGTTCATTTTTGTAAAAAGTAAACCTGGGGTGTCACAATTCTTATTCTGTAAAATATGGTTGGTTTGATGGATTTTTTTCCTACCATTTTGGGCTGAACATGTGGTGCTTTAGTGAAATAAAAGCGTGCCCATAGGAGTTATATCCCTTCATAATGAAGGATAAGGGGTCATTTTATGAACATGTTTCATGCCCATGCATCTTGCACAGAGGTCTAAGCTGTTTTGGTGAAACTGCACTGCTTTTAGTGCATACATTAACTTACACATTTTATGAGTTAATATAAGCTCTAGACAGTACAACACTGAAATATGACGCGGCAACCAGTTCTCCGTGTTTTTCTTATATATATATAACAGATGGCGTACTTTCAGCAAAAACATGTATGTGGATTTGTTCTGGGCCTGCACTCCAATGTAGATATACGGCCTGATTTAGATCTCGCAGATGGGTTACTCCACCACAACAGTGACGGATATACACTGTCCGCCTAAATATAAATCCCATTGTAGCCTATGGGATTCATATTTGGCGCACGGGTTATCTGCCATCGTTGTGACGAAGTAACCTGTCCTCCGAGATCTAAATCAGGCCCATGGTCTCAGGCTTACCAAGTTCCTTTGGTCATTTGGCAGCATCAACTGTACAAAACACTGTAAGGCAGATTTATTATTTTTGTGTGCAAGGCAGAGCAGCAACAAAAGGTAAGCAAAGAGGAGCAAGCGGTGTGGAGCCATATTTATTAACGAGCATTGGCAAAGCCAGTAGGTCTCTCCAGTGGACGAGCTATTGGCTTGGCAATCAGTAGGGGTAGGTGACAGGAGAGCAGGTGGGTGGATGACAGGAGGATAGAAATTAGTACTATGATGGGCCAGTGTTGACCACGTAACATCATTGTTCCCCTCTTAAGCAGCCTAAGGACATCGCACTTGGGTGGGAGGAAGGGACGGGGGTGGGAGACAGGTCACTGCTTTCTGTTCACACCATTGGGATCGAGGTCAGTGTCATTGCCAGGATATTATGGGGACAATTATTTGGCTGAAAAGTGGATTTACCCTCTGTTGTGGGTCATATGCTCATTCCTGGCTCTTCCTAGTGTGTGCATACATTAATCATGCGTTGGCTGAGTAGCATAAATCAAGAGCAGCTGGGTGACCGTGGAGGCACTTTGTGCAGTTGCGCCACCTAGCCAGTGTAGTTCTTGTTTGGAATATGAGAGGTTCATTGCAATAGTTGCTGGTGTAGTGGTCCCTGATGAGTGCTGCTGTTTGGCTTGGAGTTACCGACAGTGGGGTGTGATCATTCACATGACTTGTGGACCTTCATTTGCACCAGCAAGAAAAAAGTGTTTTAGGTTCCTGTTTCACAGCTCACTGTTACCTGGACGGCGGACACATTGACAGAAATTAGTTGCTGCCTTCTTACTGACTTTTGGTAGGATATACCCTTCCCCCCCCCCTCTCCAACCACTGGACGCACATACCTTCCCCCACAAAATGGTGTGGCTGGATTGTTTTTAGGGCTCGCCCCTTGTGATGCACTGCGCAGACCCTGGAATCGCACATGCTCGTGCGTGTGCTTTTCCTTTTGGGTTCCGCTATTGGGCTTTGTGCGCGTGTTTTTTTTTTTTACAGACCACGCAATAGGCCAAAGTTGGGTGCATTGCTCCGCCCACGGCCTATTGGTGTCTGTTACACGCACCAAAGCCCATATGTCTTCAATTATCGTGCCCAGACACGGGCGCGATAATTGAAGACATATGGCTTGCAGTGGTGCGCGCGCGCACCACTCACAGACGTGTTTTTTTTTTTTTTTAGTTTATGTAATTGTTGGACAATCCCCTCGCGTGAAATAAATGTTATATTGTTCAATCCTGGACTAGTTCTCTCCTTGTGTATTTTACTGTACTTTTATTCTAATGTTTATAATTAATTGCTTCGATAAATATTCACTTACACGTACGTTTTTGAGCGCCACGTTCTTCCCTGATGCTACTTCCAGCTATGACACAGCTGCAGCACGCGGTAACACTTTTTAAAATCATTTTAGGAAGACCTGGGAGAGTCATGGCGCAAATTTCTTCAGCACAGTGTTATCTTCAAGGGTGACACACGTGAGCAGGGGTGCCCATCAGCACTCATGTCCGGTCTTTCCCAAGAAATCATTTAGTCTGAATTCATCGCCGCATAGTTTCTTGTTTAAGAGCCAAGACTCGTATTACTGTCTTTGTGACGAAGGCCCCGTGAAGTACATTTTTATGCAACAAGTTTTCTTATTGAACGCTTCATAGCAATCTTGCGCGTCTTCGACGAGCTCCAAACAATAAATACGTTTAATGTTTTCTGATATGATTGTACTCAGTTTACCGACCTGGTGCGGATGGCTTTGCTGGGATTTGATGATCGCCGCATCTTTCAGTAGCGAGCGTTTAACTCACGGAGCCATCATTGGATACTCTAAATAAATGTAGGCAATCGTAGCCTGTTTGCACTTGAGGAAATGATTATGAAAGATGCGCGCAACAGAGTTCCCTGCAGCTAAGCTGCAGTATGTCGCATAGAATGTGTTTTGTGTGCCGTATAATTAAACCTACTTATGAAACTTTATCAACCCACACAAAGAACTCTCCCATAATCTGTACCCACTCTCCTGTATGCCGTACCCTCTGCCCTCAACTCAGAGCATACCCACCTCCCTCCCTCTCCTGTTTCCTTTATTTCCACTTGTGATGTCGCCCAAGGTGTTTTGAAGGGCCGGGCTGGACGATCCAGTTCTCTCGAACAATTCCACGAATTTTGAAGAGGCGAAACCCGTCCGAGTATAAAAGGTATCTTTGTCTCTGCTCTTACATGGGTCTTGTGAACCAGAAGTTCTTGGCTGCAGTTTCTGCTTGCAATGTCCCTTCCTAGTGAAGTTTTAGGAATTTAATTTAGGGGAGCGCAGCTCTGCTCAAGTCAAGCGATGTAAACCCCTCGTAGCGCAGATATTTTCAATTTAAAATGCCAGCCACAATCTTCAAGTGGCATGTTTGTGACATCGTCAAAGGTGAAAAAGGCCCGATCTGATCAATTATTGCCTTTGTATCCACACACACCAGGGCACGTGCTGCAGGTCAGTGCACGTGTGCTTTCGCATTGTCGCTACCCACTTTAGGCCGAGCCGGCCCTTGCTCCAATGGCGCCCTGGGCAGAAGGAAATCTGCCGTCCTCGCACAGTCAGCCCTTGTCTGGCTGCATCAAGGCAGCGCCACTTGCCTCTGAACACACCGCTTTGCACCTCCCCAGCTCTGTCAGGCTGTTTCCAGGTTGTTTGGAGGGTGGTGGGTGCAGGCGCGCAATGCCCATTGGGCTCAAAGGGCTTCAGCCGCGCCCCCATCATGTTTGTCAGCCCGGGTGAGCCAGCTTCCCGGGCACACACACACAGCTGCTCCTGAGTACTTCACAGGTCTTTAAAAGACCATTGGCTTGTTAATGAGGCTTTGTTGTTTTTCACCTCTTCTTAGAGTCCCTGCCTCTCCGTTCTGTCTATTAATGGAAGAATGAGCCCCCCTCACCCCCGAAATTTGGCTCTAGTTGCGCCTCTGGGTGGGTGTTGATGTGTGTCCACAGGCAGTGAGGTATAGATGGCCCGGCAAGGTAGGACGTAAAAGGAGCTGATAGTGTGATAAACAAGCATTGGCATGGCCAATAGGTCTCGTCATTAAGACCTTATAAGTTTTAGCTATGCAGGATATTATCCTGGGTGCTGTGCCGTCAGGGATTGAAGAGGTATACAACAAATAAACACACCGGTGAACACATGCACAGAATTCCGTTAGCCCACGTAGGTAGACACAGACATGCTTGCACAGTTTTACACCCGCAGGCAGAAAGAACCCATACAGATACACACATCAAACATACCCCATACCGCTCCTGCCATGTACACAGATACACATGGGTATGCATCTTTCCACTCATACTGTGCACGCTCACAAGTTGGATTTTCAAGCTCCGGATCCTCCTATCTCGTGCTAAAATGTCTCTAATGAAACAAGCATTGGCATAGCCAATAGGTCTCGCTTTTTGGACCGTATAAGTATTTCGTTATGCAGCAGAATATCCTTGGGCTATTGGTATTGTAAATGACAATGCCTTTTATTTATTATTTTGAAAACCTGCAAGCTGTGCGTAAACAAGCACTTTGTACTTATAGTCCTTGCTTATGAGAAGCAAAGCTGGCAGTCTCTTTTACTGCCAGCCTTGCTTCTCGTAAGCAAGTACTATACGTACAAAGTGCATGTTTATGCACCGCTTGCAGGTTTTCAAAATAAATGAATATAAAAAGCATTGTCATTTACAATGCCAATAGCTCCAACTCTCGCAAATGCGAGACCTATTGCATTGTAAATGCTTATTTACTTTTGCAACAGAACAACTGAAAAAAGAAGAAGCAGGTGGAGAAGAAATGGGAGGAAGGGAGAGAAGAAACAGACTAGAGAAGAAACTGGGATGAGAAAAATGTGGGAAGGGGAAAAAACAGTAACGAGATTAGATAAAACAGGGACGTGGTGGGGAGAAGGTTAAAAATTTGCAAGTACTATGACATGGCCAGTATTGACTGCGTCATATAGGTTTTTCAGAAGAATTAGTACCTGAATCACAGTGTGAGCATCTGATGGCCACTGCAGGGACTCTAATCAAACATAATTAATCTGTGCCAACACCACGAAAAAAAGGAAATGATGCATTACAAGTGCTGCCCAATTAGAAGGAAGCAAAGAAGAACAACAGTGATGCCAATGAATGGTAAGCAATGGACGGGTTCCAAGCCCATTACTGAACTCAAGAGTCTCGCAAGCAAGTGTGCATGCACGAGCACATGCTCACGCATTCCCACAAAAAACTTCCTCCTGCTGCTCACATCCATCTGCTGGCACACAAATTGTCTGCCTAGCCCCACGCAGAACGTTTGCACTATGGTGCAGCGGTGCATGGGCTCTGTCTAGCACACCTTTCTAATACAGACACTTTTAAAAAATATTTATTATTAGTTTTTTATTCTCCATTAGGCACATACCTTCACATACCTTCACATGGCTCTTTTAATTGAAATATACCATACATCATACGATAGTGTTAAACATTATGACACAGATCCTTGTGCTGACTGATGATCTTTCCCCACTCTTTGGAGGTTCATTTATCACCTCATACACTCCTGTCTCTGTCCTTTAGTGAACTATGTTACAGTGTTTTCAGGTATTGGATCATAGACCCATATATCTTTTGGTCTTGAGACCTCTGGTAGCTCCTCTGCATATGTTGCTAATTGTTCCTTACAGTACAGCATGTCTTTAACCCAGCTTTTTGTATTTGGAGTTCTTCTGCTACCCCAGGGGATCGCTATATGCCTTTTTGCTAGTAAAAGTGCTACTGCAGCTAATCTGCTATTAGGTGGACTCTGGGACTTTACCAGACCCAGAAGGCTCACTTGTGGGGTATCAGGCACCGGCTCCAACAAAGTATTACTCAGTGTATCTGTCACCTCCCTCCAACAGTCTCGAATGGGAGGGCATGCCCAGTTAACATGTAAAACATCTGCTTCCGTGTGTCCACATCGTTTACAATTGGCATTACTTCTTAATCCATATTTATACAGTTGAATTGGTGCATAGTATATCTGTTGCAAGAATTTAAAATGAATAATGCGTAGATTACAGTTTGGTGTAAACAGCTTAGTAAGGGCGCAACATTCACCCCAGTCAGCCTTGATAGTGATGCGTTTAGCGCTCCGTTCCATCTCTCTGATGCCCGCTCTGTATTTCTATGTTTTTCCTGTTGTGTTGTATAGAGTTTAGTGATTAATTGTTCTGGTACAAATCTTCTTCGAGTGTATAAACATTTTATTCCTGAACATGTCCCCTATATTGCGTAATCCCATCTCCACTAATATGCTCTGCATGTTTCTCTTGTGTGACTGTTATGTCTGGGTGGTATGCTAGGGACAATTTTGGCGCATATAGTGGTTCCTTATGTGCCTACTGCGCCAATTTATTCCATGACTTTCTTTTTTTGTGTGCAAAACTCTAAATTTCAATGGCAAGGTTGGAGCATTTCAAAATGTCAGGTTTTTTTTTTTTAACAAACTTTATTGCACACCAATGAATAGTACAGTGGCAGTAATAAATACATCTTGGCATTGTCATTTTGTTTTGTTGATACATCTTAGCCGGACTATATTCTATCGTAGAGGGTAATACAATTAAGTGCGACTCTTAATACATCTAAATAAAGTGTGTGCATATGCCCGTCCAATAATGCTTGCTTGGATAATGCGTTATTATTGCCTATGGCAGTTACATTTGAAATGCAATTTAAACTATTACCCTCACCCTAACATCCCCTTGCCCTCCCCCCACCCTCCCTCCTGGTCTGCGTTTTATTATTGTGCCCACAGCCTATCACTGTACTTCTGTCTAGGATCCCTTTGGTTCCATGACTTAATCGTGCTCTGCACTGGGTTGATTGCCATCCGTGAGAATTCTGTTTTCTTCTGTAGTATTAGAGCTGAGAGTGGGATCGGGAAAGCTTTGTCTGCTTTTATGGCAACTCGCGCAATATTTGTATGCGATTTTTGCCAATAGTGCGCGGAGTGCACTTTGCGCGCTTAGGTGATATTAGGTACATATGTGGTGCACCCTCCCTGTGCGTATGGGCTAGTTAATTCTTCCCACTTGATTCTCGGCTTACGTACTGCCCACGTCAAGGTGATTAGATGGGGCCTTAGTTTTGTGAAAAGAAGTTGTGGTAGGGGGGTGGGTATATTTTTAAATAGATATAATAATCTGGGGTAATGATCATTTTTTGGATCGCAATCCTATCTGCAAGAGAAAGCGGCATCGGATCCAGCGAGCTACCTGGTCCTCCAGTTTCCATAATGCTCTGCCATAGTTCTCACAAACTACTTTTTCCGGATCCCGAGGAACCCAGATCCCTTGATACTTAACAGGATCCGTGCTCCGGATCAAAGGGAATTCGATATTTCATGTTATTGTGCAGGGGGTCAGCAGTATAAGCAACCATTTCGCCCAGTTTACACTTTCTAATACAGAAACTTATTCCTAGACAAATTCTTGAACACTCCCCACATCATATGTGAGCTGTACAGTGCAGCGCACATGGAATGTTTGGAGAAATTAAATCCTTTCTCCTTGTTGGTATCTCTTTCAAGGAGGTGTTAATTATTTGACACAAAGCCCCGTCTGACTTATCAATCAGGCTTTAAGTAAAAAACTATAGGTTCTTGCACTCATCCACGCAAGTAAACCTCCATTGACATAAAGTGGCACAAAGGAGCACAAGCACTATTTGTGCTGGCAGAAGGGCACCTTTCCAGCACAAAATAGCTTTTTCTCTGGAAAGTGAATGCCCTTGCAAGAGTTTACTCCACTTTGTGGCACTTTGCCCCAGCACAAACCCTTAGTAAATTTGTGACTTCATTTAATGGAAAGATATTGAGCTATGCTTCTTCTTTCCCCCAAGATGGACAATTCACTAACAGTGCACACTGCACAGAATATAAAGGTAAAGTGCTGTGGTCAACTGTCACAAATGCCCGGCAGGAACACGATCCCTCCAGTGCTTTCAAAAAGCAACCTATCCACATGCTAAGAAAAAAACCCACAATGCTTCATGTTCTTGTGGTGGCTTTAAATAAAGAAAATCTCACAGACACGACCCAACAATGAAAAATTAACTTGAACTTCGCATGCAGATGGCCGAAGTCATCTTGTGGGGAATGAAGCATCTTTTTAACCTTAATTGTCTTGTCCTAGAGCAGCACAATTTGCTTTCCCAAACGTGACTATGACTAACAGTAGGCATATTAATTTCTTAGCAAACCTCTCCCCTGGACCTATGTAGAGCATGAATTGGCCCAGATCAGACAGTAAAAATACATTTATTAGCCTTCTTCTTTCTTGGCGTCTCAAGACTAAGAACAGGACAGAGCGACCCTGCTCGCATTATCTGACCATTGAGCACTCGTATACATATAGCTCAAGCCCAAAGTAGAAAATCTTAATTCAGAAAATCTTTGCTACTTGTCTGAAGAAGAGAGGAGCAGGAAGATGTTTTTAATAACCATTATTGTCTGCTGCAATAAACTCTTATTGGGGGTGTAAACATGTCTGCATTCATGCACATACTTAACAAGGGGTGGGGCAGGACTGCTGGAAAGAGGGACTCAAATTCTTGCAAATGAGAAAGGGAGGGAGTAAAGAGAAATAATGAAAGGTAACGTGACGCTGCAAATTCAATGAAGGGTCCAAAGGAGGAGATTCGGAGCAGGAAAGAATGTAGGAATAATCGACAAAAGGAATGAATATGGAAAGGATTGAAATGAAAGCACCTATATTGATAAACACTGGGAAAACACCATCTCAGTGATTTAGGTACTGAGCAAAAAGGAATGAACACTGATAACCACTGATTTTTACTGTTTTTGAAAACACTGAAAAAACACACCAGAATTCACAACAAATAAAAAATAAAACAGGAAAACCTTTTTATGATTGTAAGGTTTCTGGCAAAATAATTATGATTTAGCAGGGGCTGGAGCCATTGTGTGTGTCATGGTCACAACCCACACATAGACTCTTCAGTGCATAGCCATAGGCTCTGCGGACCCTGAGCTACTACTGGTTCTGGCCTTGTGCAGCCGTAATTACTAATACTGGGCATAGGATGTGGCTTGAGGCCACACCCTGTACTTTTAGTCCCTGAGCCTGCTGCGCACTACAAAGGATGTGTATAACTGATGTTAAAGCTGCTTGATCTGTGCACTGGATGTGGTCCGAAGCTACATTTTGTGCCCAGCACCTAGAGTGCATGGCCTGAGGTAGTTTACCAATGTATCTGTGGACAGAATGGGCTTAAGATCATGCCCAGTGCCATGGGCCTTCTGTATGCTTTACAGAGACTGCGGAGGGCAAGTCTATACTGCCATTGCTCATTGCCAAAGGCCATGCACATTTGCTTCATTCAGTGCAAAGCCTGGGTGAAAGACCCTGGTCACAGCACAGGCTATGCACCCCCACAGCCTGCTATTCAGGCAACTAAGTGGGCAGGCCACAGGGTGTGTCAGAAGGTTATGCCCTGCACTTAGTCACTGCAGTGCGGGGCCAAAAACTGTGTTCTGTGGATATGGGGATTGGTGCAGGACCTGACTAAAGGCCGTTCCTTGAAGTCGGAGTCTTTTGCGGATGTTCTAAGAATGTGCTTACATTTTTTTAGTAGTATGGTGTCTAAGCACAGGGAGTGGCCGAAGATTTTGGTTTAAAGGCTAGGCCCTGCACTCTCAGGCCATTGTGCACAGGTAAAGTTGGATGTTGCGTTTAGATTGTGGGATTTGGCCTCACCCTTAGTCCACAGTAGCTCTATTAATGTTGGCATTGCACTGATGCATATCATTATAAAACCCCACAGTCTCCTGAAATTTTATTAATAAAGAGTTATGGTTACCCATGTTCATAGCAATGTTTGTAAAGAAGATCCAACAATTCTTTTAATCATTACAGTTGTAAAGCAGAAGCTAAAACCCCTGAAATTTAGCAGTTCCAGTGCAGCGCGCAAACAGTAACTCATGCCCCTGCCAAGTGCTGCCATGATTTCACATGAGATCCCTGGCTACATCTCCGAACAACCTTGGCCGATGCCCTTGGAGCTGTCCTATGCTGCTATAGAGGAGTTTGGCCCTGGTTCACCCCCTCGGCCGTCACCTACCCAGCCGGACATCTGACATTGTTTTCCTCGCCTCCCAGTTATGTTTCCTTCCCTCTATCGTCCTCTTATGTCTGTTCTTGGAATCTGTAACTGAAGTAATTATGTAATCTTTAACTTGCTGATCCTCACGTAAAGCGCTCTGAAACCTACGGGTCTAGCCAGCGCTATATAAAACTTTGCAAATAAATTAAAATCTCAAATGATATCAAGAAAGTCATCACTGAAAGCAAGGGAGCACTTGACCAAGTAGAGATAGTCCCTTGATTGTCCAGCTCACAAGAGGTGCTGCTCATATTTCCGGCCTGGATCTCCAGAGTTTCCGTATTTGGGTGAGTTTTTGCAGATACTTCCAAATGACCTTGGACTGCCCGCAAGACTGTACCCTCAGCATCTAAAATCATATCAACTATTACTGCATTATTACAAGAACCACTTTTCATCCATACTTTTCTCTTCGTCCTTGCCCAAGCTGTCAATATGGGCGTTTGCTGTGCAGGCCATTGTCAACGGGCTCGCCCCTGCCGCTGTCGGAATTAAATGCAATTCATTTGCCCCATTTCCTGCGGGTTACCTCAATCTATTTGAATCCGAGCTCAGCTCAATGCTATCTCCTCTCTGAAGCAGAAAATCGGAGGAAGAACTACCAGGTCCAGAATGCATCTGGGCGGCAGTAGGAAGAACGGTCTTCTGCATGCACTGAGCCGGGTCAACCGCCTGTGGAGCAGCTTCGGTTCCCAGGGGCAGGATCAAAATAGGAGGGCAAACAGGTAAACTCATATTGCTCCCAGGGACTACCGCTATAGTGCTTGACATCCCAAATGCCTCCATTACTGATGGCTGGCGCAGAGTATTCTCGCCGGTTGTAGCCGTCCGTAATCTTGTACCCCCGGCCACACCAACATCGAGTGTTTTGCTCACCTCACCTCTCTTTTTGGGAACGCCGCGCCGTGTCTGCCCGGGGTTACTTCCAGAGTCCAAGCAGGATACTTGGTCAAGTGCTCCCTTGCTTTCCCCAGAGGGTGACAAGTTCTTTTCACTGAATGATGATTCCGACACATCTCAGATTAGTGAGCAGGAATCATCGCAAGATAGTGTTTCAGGGGATGAGTCTCAGGCCACGCAGAAGAGGCATCACAACCAGTCTAGACCTTTAGGCGTCGGGTCAGGACAAAAGGCAGATCTTCGGATTCAGCTAGCAGACGGCTCGAATGGGATTATTCTGCTTCAACATTAACAGCCTGCACTGGCAGTGGGTCTGAAGGGGGAGGCACATGTGGAACTAATGACACTGGTAGTATACCTCCATCTCCGACATTGGAGCTACTGTACGTGACTCTTAAACAAATGCAGGGCGAGGCCAGGCAGGAAAGCAAAAGGTCGCAACTCGCTACTAAGAAGCTACTAGGGGCAATCCACAAAACGAATAAGCTATGCTCTGACATGTCTGAATGGATAACACATGTAGAAACTCGAAATGTTGCTGTGGAGGAGGAGGTGGAGAAATTGCATACATTTAAAGTTGCACAGGAAAAACAAGCACGGGATGTAGACTGGAAACTCGAGGACTTGGAGAACTGGCAGCGCCGAAACAATGTCCGGCTGCTCGGCCTTGAGGAAAATGTGGAGGGAGAGAACATTCTGGCCTTCGTTGTGAAGTTACTGAAGGGTGCTTTCCCAGACTTGTCCCACTGGAACTGGGAGATGGAAGTGCAGCGGGCACATCGCTATCCAATGTTTAAGAGAGCTCAGTCTAAAAATCAAGGGGAACGACCGTGAGCGATATTGATCTTCATTGGCAATTTCTTGCTAAGGCAGGCAATTATAGACCAAGCTAGACCCGATTTAAAAAAAAAAAAAAAAAAAAAAAAAAAAAAAATCATCAGAGGGTCATACCTTCTTTGCTCGGCTGGACTTTTGCCACACAACGGTCGAGCGGAGATGGAGGTTACACCAGATGATCACCCCGTTTCAGGGAGCGGGTTGTGAAGCCTTTTTGCTCTTCCCTGCACGGCTCAAGGTTATCCACAAGGGGAGGGCTAGAATGTTTTTTCTCAGATAAAAGCCCAAGAGTTTCTCACAGAACTAACTGAATCACGAGGGGCGAGGGCCCAGGCCAATGTAGTAGAAAGTGAAAATACAGGGAAGGACTGATGTTTCTCAAGACGGTATATGCACACCCCAAGTATGTATAAATGTATATGAAGTCTAGCTTGGTCAGTAACCATTCAGTTAGCAATGTACTATGCGTTATAGAGCACGGGGATAAAGAAAGTAGTCTTAGGAAACGTACTGTTTGTTTATTGCTGAGACATGTGTTTTTTTGCTGAAAATTGGGGGGATGGGCTGGGGTTTATTATTTTTTTTAGATTGACTTAAGGATCTATCCATCGGGGTTAGGAAGTATTTGGTATCGGTGCTCACTTGGGGCGCCGACGCTGCCGGGGAGGGAGTCATCTCGGTCACACTTAGGTCATTCTTGACCTAATTGCCTGTAAGGGAGGTGGGGGTGGTTGGCTCGGGGTGACCTCGGAGTGTGTTGGTGTGGGTTCAACACAGTGTGAGGTATTTCGATTTGCGAGGTTAATGAAGGGGCAGCATAACTGGACTCAAGATGGCTTTGTCTGGTTATTTGAGGAGGTTCCAACAATGAGTATGAATGGAAAGGCGGGGTCTGAGAGACTTATTATAAGAAGGATTTATTGTATGGAACTGGGAAATCTTAAGACATGAGTTTGCGGATTCTGACAGTGAATATCTGTGGGCTTAATGACCAGAATAAGAGGAATAAGGCAGCAATTTGGCTTAAATCTTTACGCGTAGACTTCCTTTGTGTACAAGAGACACATATAGAGAGGGCAGTAGAGCTCGTATAATGGAACAACTTGGGCTCAAACTGTTGGCATATACGACACAGGGTTCTCGAACTCGGGGGTGGCAATCCTTACCCGAAGGAAGGATGTCAGGGTCCTCAAAGTTCGTAGATCAATGGGGTCGGTGGGTAGTGATCGAATGCTTGTTAAATAATTTTAAATTTATGCTTTATTTGGTGTATGGCTCAACATGTGACGGTCCGGAACTCCTAGAAACCTTGGATTCTAGTCTGGCAATGTGGCCGGCTCCAATAATCATTTGTGGGGACTTTAATATTAATGGCTTCGGGATACGATGGGGTTTGCTAGGAAGTAAGTACTCCGGGGAAAAAGAAAGGTTGGTTCTGCCCTAACTAATCTAGTACGTAACAATGGTCTGACCGATGTATGGGCATTTTTTAAATCCTCTGATCCAGGTAGTACTTTTTTTTCTGCCCCACATAAGGTAGTTTCCCGGTTGGATTATTTTTTTGTTTCAAATCAATTTATCATTAAATCTGGCATAGAGAGGCACCCTCTTATTATATCGGATCATAACCCGTTAATCTTGACAGTGAATTTTACGATGACAGAGACGAAAAATTTGGGATGGACCTTCGAACGGAGGTTGTTATATGATCCTCATTATATTGTATTCATGAAGGGGTGGATCAAGGAATTCTGGGATTTAAATCGGAATTGTTTGGGATACTTTTAAAGCGGGGTGAGAGGAGAAACAATAAGTTAGTTTACGTCATCAAAAGAAGGAAAGACTCTGGGAACTGCTAGTCCGGGAAGAATTAAATAAACTTGAAGAAGCCTTAGCCACCGCTATCTGCACTGGAGGATCAATAGACAGAATATTATCTCAGCTAGCTATAAAAAAGGCTGAGGCGGGAGAGTATCTTGCTAAGAAAGCAGCTGATATATATTTGTCTCAAAAAGAGCACTGCTATGAATTTAACAAGCGGGTGGGACATACCCTGGCTGTAAGAGCTAGGCAAAAAATGGCAGCTGGGGAGATTTCTGAAGTCTATGATATCAACAGAAAGGTAATAACAGACACATTGGGTATTCGAGAAACTTTAAGGCTGTTTTATCAGAATTTATATAGCAGAGGACCATTAGTGGCGGTTGCAGATATTCGCAAATTTCTAGATAAGGTAGCTATACAGAAGGTAGACCTTGTAGACAAGGAGGAACTTGAGAAGGTGTTCTCCCCGGAGGAAATATGGGGTGCTTTGCAGGATCTGCCTTCTGGAAAAGCAGTCTGACCGGATCAGATTCTGCTGGTATTTTATACGATCTTTAAAGACTCTATCGGACCAGACTTTATAGAAGTTATGTTGCTAGCCCAAAACGGTAGGTTGGCCCCCGAATCCTGGGCGGGAGCAGATGTTGTTTTTTTGAAAAATGATAAACCATCTAGAGAGCCTGTCTCATATCGTACTATTGCATTACTAAATAACGATGTAAAAATCTTCTCTAAAGTTTTGGCTACGCGACTAAAAGGTATTTAAAAAAGAACTATTCACCCCTGTCAACACGGGTTTATAATGGGTGGGGGGAACTACTCAACACGTACGGCGGGTGATCACTCTCTTTGATGCGACGGAGATCTCAGGAGACCCTATGGCTGCTCTGTTATTAGATGCTGAGAAGACATTCGATAGGGTGTCCTGGGATTTCCTGTGGGAATCGATGAGATGGTTTGGGCTGTGGGAAGGGTTTATTAAGTCTATTCAAATGTTACATGTGGCACCTACAGCTCGTTTGAGAAAATGGTAATTATACTCTTCCTTTTAATATACAGAGAGGGACACAACAGGGTTGTTCGTTCTCACCCCTGCTATTTGCTATTTATATGGACCCCCTAATAAGATTATTTGAGTCTAATGATGGAATTTGCCCAGTTGTAAGTCGGGGGGTTGAATCTAAAGTCCTTGCCTATGCCGACGATGTGGCTATTGTCACCGTAGATCCACTCTCTGCACTGGATGCGGTCGAGTCAATTGCATTAGAGTTTGGCACATACACTTGATATGCACTTAACAGATCCAAGACTCAAATAATAAAGAATTGGTTCGTCAACTACGAGGATTCTCGTGTTGCAGACTCGGCAATATATCTAGTCATAAGGGTCATGTCAGACTTAGAAAAGTTGGTGGCTATAAATATGGAACCTGTAATTAGGAAGGCGAGGCTTGACTTTGATAGGCTGAATAATCTTCATCTGTCTCTTGTGGGACAGTGTAACGTCATTAAGATGATGTTTTTACCCAAAAATGTTTATTTGTTTAGGGCAATCCCTTTGGAATTTCAAAAATCCAGGTTTATCATTTTGGAAGGTTTAGTTAATCTATTTGTTTGGGTACACGGGAAAACTAGGAGGGCTTTAAGGTATATGTCACTGCCACGGGCAAAGAGGGGGGTATTCAATTCCTGATTTCCGTAGTTATTATTGGGCAGCTGCTTTGCAATATATGAGGATTTTAGTTGGGTCATGTCCCGGGGATACGGAAGGGGAAATTGAGCTCCCAGATGTTTACAAATTATTATTGGGTGAACACGCTGAGAATTGTTTTTGGAAATTTACAGAGCCCAGCTATTGTAAGAGGACAAAATTCAAGACCTTGTTATCGGTCTTCAAGATCTGGGGGGCCCTAAAAAAGATCGGTCTGGGGAGACTTAATTATTATACGGTGCTCTACAAAAATCCTACCCTTCCGAAAATCTTCTCAGATGAGATTATGGCCGGATGGGCTATAAAGGGCGTTCCAAAGGCTGGGGATTTAACTTGGAATGAAGGGTTTTGTCAATTTAGAGATATTCAGATGGAGTTCGGGCTGGAAAGGGGTAATTTTTTAAAATATTTACAGCTGCACAGTTTTTTGGGCAAAAAAAATTGGGGGGGCTAGCGGTTTCAATAGCAATGCAATTATTGACATCATGCAACGCAGTGCTAAGGGATCTATCAAGCTAATATATGCTGAACTGATTAGCTTAAAACAGGATGACTTAACTAAACATGAGAGTAAATGGGCTGAGCGCGTAGGGGCTGCTCCAGACGCACTTACGAAATCTCTAGAGCTGGCCTAGACGGTGTTGTGCTCTGCCAGGCTTCAGGCGCAACACTTTAGAACTGTTTTCTCTCTATATTATACTCTGGCCAAAATAGCAAAGTGGGGTGGGCTATCGGGGATTATGTGTCCAAGATGTGGGGGGATGGAAGCAAATTTGGTGCACATTTTCGCATCTTGCCCTCTGCTGCAAGGGTTACTGGAATCAATTATGGAATATATAGACCGCTCACTTGGGTTACAAATTATATTAACCCCTGAAGTAATCTTGCTAGGAATTAGTAGCATGAGACCAAACGAGACAGTTTACCAATTCCTCTGTGTTGCTATGGCGGTTTTTAAGATCAATATTGCTTCTGCTTGGCTAGATCCTCTTCCCCCTACCTTTCAGCAATGGTTGGCACGGCTACTCTCTATACACACACTAGAGAGGTCGATTTATGAAACGAAGGGGGAGAAAGCGAAGCTGTTGGGACGAAATATCTGGGCTCCAATAATAAGATGGAAGGAATCAGATTGACTGAAAATCACCAAGGGATTAAAATTCAACACAAGGCTAGTATAAACTGGTCAAGTATAATTAAAATATGGGAATTTTGATTTATGTTCTATATTTTATGCTGTCATAATTGTTTTATTTTTGCTGATTGTTTATTTTTCAGTTGTTGGTCTCCTCGTATCTTGCCTAATTATTTGATTGTTTTTGTGTTCTCCTCTTCCCTCCACTAAACCTTGCATTTCTGTTGTTTTGTTTAATCGGTCATTTTTACTGTGCTGATAAGCCGGGAGAAAAACTGTAAAATCTCAATAAAGAAATTAAAAAAAGAAAGTCATCACTGAAGAGATTTGTATGGCTGTATGCCATCACCAAAGTTAGTGTTCTAAATTCTGCTCTGCTGTTGCGTTCTGTCTCCAATCATTTTTTTCATGCATTTCAGAATCCCACAAAAAGGGACAAAATCCAAGTTAACCGAACGTTTACACAGTCTGCATTGGGATCTCTCTGGATCCGACTTGCCCAAGAAAAACTATACTTAATCAGGAGTACTTAGTCGGCTTGACAGACAGAGATGGATGCTTCCTTCAGATGGAATAGGTCTTAACATAAAAGTATAGGCCAAAGAGCTGTCCTTGTCAAGCCAAGAACGTTGTTTTACCTTCAGTGTCCAAATAGCTGCTGAAAATGCAGCTAATATTGCATTATTATAATACCTGTCATGCTCATGCTTACTGTGCACGGCTCAACCTGATTGGAGTAAAAACCACCCTGGGAAGTTCTGGCCTTTGCGTGCAAATGTCACTCAAAGGTTTGTGTCTGCAGTGTCAGGTGACTGAAGGGGCGGGCATCTCTAGGTCAGAAATCAGGGAGGAAGGTTCCGGAAGGAGGTTATCTGAGTTGTGGCTTCTTCTCATCTCCTTCACGTCTCTTCAAAAGATTCATGCTGGCAAGATTCACTGGTCACAACTCTACATGAGCTCTGGACAAGCTTCTTTGAAGTAGCCCGTGGCTCCTCATAGACTATTCAAGAAATGCAGGCTGTGCTAGATGGCAAGATTTATTCTGCGTGGCAGCCGGAAGTCCTGGCTCCAGAAGGACAGAGGCGCGTGCATTCTCAGCATTCAAATTAAGCTGGCGGATCATATGTAAATGTTCCTCATTGAAGTTGCTCTTTAATTTGTGACACGTTCTCTTTTTTTTTCAATTGTAAATGTTGTCAGAATGATACTCAATACCTATGTACAAGGTAACGTGTTTCGTAACTCAGTTGCTAAGGAATTAATTCTCAGTCAAAACCTTTTCAGTCAGCGTTTTGCATCGTAAGACATGGACGAGTGGAAGCCTAGAAATACATTCTGCTCAGAACGGGCACTATAAAAGGCTTGTTTTAAGGTACATCATGATACATGACTGCCACTTTACCAGGGAGCAGTAGGTGGCAGTTAGGATCTGTTTATAAAAGGAGTATTCCCTTTCCAAGGAGGCACTGGAACGCGCACTTGTTACAAAATAATGTTTGTATATGCAATCATGTGTGTTCATAAACTGTATGCAAATTATCTGGCAGTGTGAATGTCTATATTTTAGTTTTTGGATGCAAGCCTTGCTGTAGCGACCCAGAGTATCGACGCATGTAACCAATTTGCAGAAACATTGAGTGCAGTGTCCACGGTGTACTCAGAAGGTTGGAATCCTACACCACTCACATTCCTGGTAACCACAAGGAGAAAGGGTCAGGGATGTCTGTATAATTTCATAAACTGTACATCTCCCTTAGTCATATAAGTGCCATGTCTGTTTTAGTTTGAGAGAGAAAGAGAGAGAGTGATTGAACAGTGTTTCTGTTTCTTATAATATATGTTCGATGAATTGATGAGATCGTCCGGCCCAGACTTCACTCCGGCCTCAGGGTCCACGGCAGTTCCTTCTCTGGTGGTACTGATGCTGACTGCTGGTCGAACCGATCCGGTCCCCACTGGAATCAGGCCCCGTGGGACTTGTGGGATCTTGGGCAACTTGTATGTACTCTGTGTACCGCTTGCGACTAGGCCATCATCCTACAGTCTCCACGGTCGCGTAGCGCCTAAGATCCTGCGTGTCCGAAGGGCCCGGATTGCAGTGGGCATTGGGTCGGTTTTAGTGTTTGGAATTACCCATCTACAAACAACGAGGTATAAAGAATACCATTGTGAATACACATTTGGTGATCATTTGCATGGGCACGCACTATGAATTCACATGTGGGGCCCACTACATGGAGATTAGGTTTATGTGGTCCTGATGAATTGCAATAGATCTATAGAGATAAACAATGGCAAGAAACATGTTGACCGATTAGGAAAATATATAATGAACATTATTTCCCAATATATTCCCCGTTGTTTTTAACCTTTAATAGGAACCCTTTGAATAAATTACTTTCAGACGAGCTCCTTAGTTAAATTTTATTTTAGTGCAACCAGTCTACAAATTTGGCTGGCCAGTAGTTCCTCAATTACACTAAGTTTATTTGACTCGCGGCAAATTGAGAGAAAAGATCTCTGGCGAATAGCCCCTTTCTAGTGTCCCGTTGGCATTGCAGCACCGGCCCAACGAGGAGCTAGCCCTATCGTGAAGCATACCACCCTTTTGGGCGGGTGAAAGCCAGTGTTTTAAAAAGTAAAACACTCTCTTACCTTATCACCACCAAGGTGCACAAGTGGTGTTGTCCTGAGTTCGTTAGGAACAGCACACTGTGTTTGATTGTAGTTTCCAGCAGTAGCACCTTCATTGTTCTTTTCAGTTTTGGAGCTCTGAGGTGAACTGCAATTGCTCTATTTCTTTGAGCTCCCCTCAGTCCCCCAACCCCTTAAATAGTTTGACTCATGTTCCCTCTGATTCACACACCTCTATTCTGAGGATATGGAGTGGAGAAGTGTGGCTCAATGATTAGAGCGGCAGACCCTGATGCAGAGGTCTAGCCCGGGACCAGGGTTCAATTCCCCACCTCGGCGGGTCTTGGGCTCAAAAATTCCACGGACATGATAATTATCGCCTTGGTGTCTATTCCAATCATGGAGTCCCACTCTGCAACTCTGGGCAATAGCTTGCTTAATCTCCACAAAGGCCCCCACAACGCTAAGGATGCCTGGCCTCCACCTTGGGGGTGCCCAGGAGTGGACGCCTCACAGGGAAAGCCAGGATGGGTTCCACAGCGGTATTCGTACAAGCGCCTTGAGACCCTTGCGGGTGAGTAGTGCGCTATACAAGTATCAATTTACATTTACATGCTGCCATAAATATGTAGAAATAAATGCACCACAATATACTTAGAATTTATTGCAAAGGTACATTTTAAGCAGCTTAAAGAAAGCCACGTAAAAATCGAAATGTGCTGTATAACATATACACTAACATGACCATTGGTTCCTGGTTTGAGTTTCCTTAGTTCACGAAATAAGCATACTCTCATACACGGAACTTACATTTCTAGTCCTCTTTGAAAATGTAGCATCCATCATCTATTACTGAAACATTCTTTCTCATGCTCTCTCTGCTGGCTCATGCATCAACTCTTTGTAATACATTATTACTTTAGAATAGTGATGACAAAGGTGGACTATATTATGAAAGTTGTGTACATTTATTTATACTGATATCACAAGCTTCCATGTTATCTAACGGAAATCAGACTAATTTAGGATAGACATCTTCTGGCTCTGGGAGATAGAGAATATTCAACTCAAAGTTTGCTACTCGATTTGCTAGTCGATTTTGGAAATTCAAACTAATGCTATTAGATTGGTGGGGAAAGAAGGCATCAGTATATTTGGAAACAGTCCTACCCCAACCTGTGCGGTAGGGTTATTGTAAGATTCTGGAAATTCCGGCTTTTTTAAGTATGAAGTATCCATTATTGATAAACCCAGCTGCACATTGTCTGTGAGTAGTCCAGCTGTGAATCCAAGATCTATTGAATTTGCCTGGACCAGGTGGCAGTAGGCTGAGCGCAATTGGCTTTGCTTTGCACAAAATAGACCTTAGAACTAAAGGAACTAGGAATGTGCTTTGGATGGGATTCATTATCTAGCAGGAGCAATCTCAAAGCATTATCGCATTTCTCTCCTTTTGTTTTATTGAAGATGTCTCCCCATTTGAACATATTAGAGCATTTGTGATTTTTGGTGAATGTTGTGGATTCAAGTGTATGTTCCTGAAAGGAACCATTGAATAATTTGAAAAATGTATATTAGATTTCAAGCAGATTGGTCAGGTAAGATACACTAGTTACAAATTCATCGTTGGTTTTAGCGCCCAAACATAAAACACCCCAACTTTGAACAGTTACTCAGTTTTGAGAAACTTGATAGACTATCCTCTTTATTGATCTTGATTTCAGTCTTTAGTAAGATGCAAGGACTCGGAATTACCAAAAAACACCCATGTATCAGTAACACTGGATGTGGTATTACCACTGCTAAACACCGGCCCGCTTGTAATGAGGGATTAACTGGGAGCTTTGTGCGAAAAAGATACTGCATCTTCCCATTTGAACGAAACGTTGGAAGGTGCACTCGTTCCGAAGTCAATAAGGCAGCATAAACAGTCCTTTTATTCAATAAATCTCTCAAAACTGGCAGACAGCCAACGCGTTTCGTTCCCGATTCTTTGCCAGAGGGAACTTCGTCAGAGCTCAAAATCACAAATATCAATCGTGTGCTTTATGTAGTATTGCGATACACCTCCCTTTCTGTATGATAAACAAGATTTCTCACTATTCCAGTTATAGCAAGCGTGAGTGATTCCTATATATTGAATGGCATCAGAAGTAAGTCTATATTCATCCATCAGCAGTAATGCGGCGAATTGGTATTAAAACTTCCTCCGCGACTGCATCCCGCACCGCCGCGGGATGCAGTCGCGGAGGAACTTTTAACACCAATTCGCCGCATTACTGCTGATGGATGAATATAGACTTACTTCTGATGCCATTCAATATATAGGAATCACTCACGCTTGCTATAACTGGAATAGTGAGAAGTCTTGTTTATCATACAGAAAGGGAGGTGTATCGCAATCAGGGCCGGACTGGGAACAAATACTGGCCCTGGCAAACTGCTCAGCTGCCCCCCCTGGGGTTAAGGGGAGTGCAACCATAGAGCACGCGATTGATATTTGTGATTTTGAGCCCTGAAGAAGTTCCCTCTGGCAAAGAATCTGGAACGAAACGTGTTGGCTGTGTGCCAGTTTTGAGAGATTTATTGAATAAAAGGACTTTACTATGGAATTACTGTTTACGCTGCCTTATTGACTTCAGAACAAGTGCACCTTCCAACTTTTTGTTTGAATTTGGCTTTCATTTGACACCCTTGGACGGCGGGTGCGGGAAGAGCTTGCACCACCATACGAATTGGTAGTACATATGGACTGGAAGTGCTTGGCCTTGGTCTGCCATTTGTTCTTTCTTCAACATCTTTTCATTTGATGTGGGATCAGAAACTCTGGGACATTAAAACGATTGAACAGATTATGCGCTGTCACCAAAAACTAAAAAAATGTAAGCCGAACAATAATTGCTCCTAATTATCTTTCAGTTAACTGGCGTTGCATAATTTATTTGTATGGTGATTGGTTCCTTGCAGGTGAGAAAAAACAACAGTTTCACCCAGGGTTCATGGTTTTGTGGGATCAAGTGGGGTAAAAGTGGTGTGTCTGGTATCTATGAGAAAACTGGCAATAATGACGAGACGCTAAGAGACCAACCCAAATGGGAATTTAATAACCAGGCCATTTGTGACCACTGTAGGCAGACTCTGAACGCTGTAGCATTTCTCAGAAAAGTCAGCAAAATGTTTTGGGGATAGAAAGAGTCTGTTTACACTTTTCCTGAGGCTATCATCAAAACTTTAATGGGAACTTCCTGTGAGAATTGGGCCCCAAATCGAAATAAAATATTTTACCATAAACTAATATGTCCAGTCTTGCCATCAGCATGTTATAGAATAGACAAAGTAAATTGGTAACTGTTAAAATGATCAAAAATGCCTGTCGAAACTGATTCTTGAACGTGCTGCCTGCTCCGGCATTGATGCACCTGCTCCATGTGTCTGCCTTTCCAGGGAAGCAGTGTTTCCTGGTCCTGCGTCAGCAGCAGTTCAATGTGCAGGCCCTGGTGGCTGTGGGAGACCGCGCAAGCAAGCAGATGGTTAAATTCGCCGCCAAGTAAGTAAGCAATTATATCCTGTTGTCAAGTCAACAATGGTGGGAACTTGAGCGCCTCGGGCTCTACCAGTTTCACACATTATCATCAATGCCTCGTTTGTTTTAAAGTGTAGTTATTTAAATTATCGGCTCTCTGCCGCACAGAGTGCGTTACTCTACAAAAGACAGAAAGGGGCTCAGCCTGGAATTCATTGGGAACTGCTGAGGCACCGCTTTCCACCAGCAGCCCCTCTACAGAGTATTCAAAGCGCCTCACAGAAAAGCCCTGGCACCGCGGCAACAGCTAGGGCTTCTGTGCCCTCGCTTTATTGCATTCAGATCTAAAGTCTTAATAAAATGGCCCCCGACAAAAGAGAGGAGGGCCTAGCTTTGCCCAAAACCTTTCAGGAAATGATTTCTGAAAATAATTATGTTCAGAATTTTGAATTCAGAGTTTGAAATGCCCACATGGCAGATATATTTATTTTTTCAGATTTATTTTGCCCATGTACAGTAAAACTTAAGTCCCACAACTTTTTTTTCACCATTTATAAAGGAAATTATGAATCTCTAACGGCATCATTTAGACTAACTTAAAACGTGATAAGTTGTATGAAAAATAGTTTCTCATAAGAAAGGTATAAGCATTGAGAAAAAGCTTTTGAATGTGGGTGTCTTTGTTCCATCCCACCACCACGGTTTCATATTTTTAGATTAGTTGTTTTTTTATTTAAAAATCATTCTGCTGCATTTCAAATGCTATCCAAAACTTATTGGTGCTAATTAACGAAAATACTTTTTTACATGTATGAGCATAGAAACATTTTTAAAATCACACTTGCACGAGTCGGTGTTGATTGACAGAGGCAGGAATGTCTATGTTAGAGCTGCAAAGGCTCATAAAAGTGCACTGAACTCATTTCAAGTACAGAACGTCCGCATTCGTACGTGAAAATGGGGGCTCCTAGGGGAATGGCAAAGCTGTGGCCAATGGTGCGAATGAAGCTGAAACCCACCCAGTCATAAATTTAAAGATCGAAACATTTGGAAATTCATTTCTACACGTCTCTGTACTTCAGATATTTAAGCTGATTGTTTTCTAAGTAGTGCAAAAAGTTTTGAAAGATACTTAAGTGTTACACATTATTATAAAGTGCGTGCGCATTAGATTGTACTTTGGGTGGAAAACTAAACATTTTGAACACTCGTATGGAATCACCACAATGCAGAGAGTTAGGGAACAGAGCCATGTGCCAGGATTATATGTGAATGCCACACCTATGTCTGTAATTTAGGCACATTGTAAGCTTCGCTTATGTACGCTTATAGTTTTGTGAATCGAATAACCCGGTTGGAAACGTCTGCTGTCCAGCAGCGTATGCGACACAGTTCGTCATTTACCACTTTGTATGTTGCGATTCCTCGGCTGGAAGTAAGAAACATCCAGTGTTTGCCCATGCATAAAAAGATTGGCTTTGAGGACAGATCTTTGAGGAATGATTTCACAGCGTAAACGAAAGCCACAAGGAAAGGCTGAAAGACCTTCTCTCGCTCGCTGCTTTTAGTTAAAGTGATGGCCCTGTTGGCAAGAGGTTGTGCTAACGAATATAGTTTTTTATGGGTTTGACCCAGAAAGCAAGCAGGGCTGTCCTTTCAGCGCTTTATACTATCCCTTTGACTGCAGTCTTTGCCCCCAGCCCAGAACCTTTCCCGAGCCAGCATTTAATGTTGTGAGGCTACAGAACGAGAATGTCATGACCCCTCCATGCAGGGAATGCTTCCCCTGTGATGGGTTTCAGTAAATCGAATGCTTCCCCTGTGATGGGTTTCAGTAAATCGAATGCTTCCCCTGTGATGGGTTTCAGTAAATCTGCTCTGCACACGTGAAACTTCCTTAGTATCGAATTATGTGCCCTTCAAAGTAAAATCAGTCTGCTTCTCCTTATCTGGTAGGTTCTCACCAGTGAGCAAATACATTTAATGTAAATAGTCTTCCATGAGTGTGTACTGTGTTTTCTTCTGCCTCTTGCGTTTAAAGAGCTTGAACCATGCTTTTTCAGTGTTTAAAGCCTCTATATGGAGACAGTGTTTTGTTTTGTAAACTACTGCTTTCTGAATTACTGAGTTGGCAGTTATTTTTTTCTGCTCCTTTTTTTGTATATTAATATAGCATATGTTGCGCTACATTTTTAGGTCTCGCCTGAGCCAGCACATGCGCTAGTCTGGCGAGACATTTAGTGAGTGGGCTTCAGAAATCCGACCACAAGCTTTTGCTTGTGGCCTAAAGCTTGCGGTTACGCGCGCGGGCACGCGCACAGACGCCATCTGGACCCTGCAACTGCTTTCATTTTTGCCGCCGCGCGCAGCTCTCGCGTGTTTTTTTTTTTTTAATTTTCTTTTAGCGCGCGCACAGAACTCCCGGGCTTAGTACTTTCACCTGATATTGTCCGATTACATTACATTAGGCCACACCCGCTTGCCTGTCCCGCATAATTATAGCGCAAACTTGAACCAAGGGCATTATAGTACTTCACATGGAAATCATCTCCCCTTACACAACAGTTTTTAAGCACAGTGTAACAATGCGATTTGTACGGAATCACAAGATGCTGCGCCTGAGCCGAGATTCTAACCTAGTTACCCAGTTCTAACATCCACAGCCCTAGCCGCAACAGGTGTGATATTAGGAGATTTGTCATAAGAAGAAGCACTCCCTGAGCTGTGAATACATAGTGCTTTCACCTGATATTGTCCGATTACATTACATTAGGCCACACCCGCTTTCCTGTCCCGCATAATTATAGCGCAAACTTGAACCAAGGACATTATAGCGCTTCACACGTAAATCAGCTTTCCTTACACAACAGTTTTTAAGCACTGTGTAACGAAGCGATTTGCAAGAATCACAAGATGCAGCGCCTGAGACGAGATTCTAACCTAGTTACCCAGTTCTAACATCGGCAGCCCTAGCCGCAACCGGTGTGATATTAGGAGATTTGTCATAAGAAGAAGCACTCCCTGAGCTGTGAATACGTAGTGCTTTCACCTGATATTGTCCAATTACATTACATTAGGCCACACCCGCTTGCCTGTCCCGCATAATTATAGCGCAAACTTGAACCAAGGGCATTATAGCGCCTCACACGGAAATCAGCTCCCTTTACACAACAGTTTTTAAGCACAGTGTAACTAACTCAGCGCCACCACAGCCTCACTCAGCGCCACCACAGCCTCACTCAGCGCCACCACAGCCTCACTCAGCGCCACCACAGCCTCACTCAGCGCCACCACAGCCTCATTCAGCGCCACCACAGCCTCATTCAGCGCCACCACAGCCTCACTCAGCACCCCCACAGCCTCACTCAGCACCACCATAGCGTCCATCAGGGCCACCACAGCATCACTCAGCGCCACCACAGCATCACTCAGCGCCACCACAGCATCACTCAGCGCCACCACAGTATCACTCAGCGCCACCACAGCATCACTCAGCGCCACCACAGCATCACTCAGCGCCACCACAGCATCACTCAGCGCCACCACAGCATCACTCAGCGCCACCACAGCATCACTCAGCGCCACCACAGCATCACTCAGGGTCACCACAGCATCACTCAGCACCACCACAGCATCACTCAGCATCACCTTTGCACTAGTACACCACCACATCATCATCACTCAACAAGACCTGAGTATCATTCAGCATCACCTCAGCATCGTCTCCGCACCAGTCACCACCACCACCACCACCTCAGCATCCCTCAGCACCACCTCAGCCTGCTCTCAGACTCTGGCATCTGTTGATTCTTCCCTAGCGTCTGGCCGCTGCTAGTGTTATAATACAGGTACTAGTTCCCAACCTACACCCTCCGATTGTTTATGCCCCCTAAAAAAAAAGCTTTAACAAACAGCCATTGGAATAGGCAGAAACAAGTTGTCAGCATTGCAAGAACAAAAGAAAACTGAGGACATTTTTTATTGTAAATACTTTTTTTAATATGGTCGTTCAGTTGTACATAATGCCTTCTTGGTCCTATATAAGGTGCTTCTGACACTTTTTTATTAAAAATTTTCAGCAAGCTGCACAGCAGCCACACTTCTCTACAGCACAGCTTAAAGACATTGGCTAAGTCAATAGCTCTGGCTAAACACTTATAAGGCCCCAAAGGCGAGACCTATTGGCTATGCCAATGCTTGTTATGTATGTCATTGCTATGTTTTGGTCAAACTGTGTGCAGCACTCCTATGGGCTGTACAAATAATGCATCTATTATTAACTATTAGAACACTTCCTACACGCAGCCACACAGACGATCGGCTTGCGCGTACTCACCTGTCCACGGGTGACAACGACCTATAAAATTGCTCACAGCAGCTGCTCAAACGACCCCCCCTAACAAAACCTGCTGCTTACTGCCAGCTACTGCCCAGTATACAAAATTAGGCCATAGTACCTGCCTAATTTTAACTACCGCCACCTTACATATTTTGGATCATCAGATCTCCACAGTGCACTTCCTGGAATTTAGTATTTTTAAGGTATTTTGCTTCTAAAGCAACATACATGAAATCACACACTAATGCACACAGCTCTGTTTCATAACTTGTGAAAATCCACATTGGCTAATTTACTGATGATGAGTACAAAAGTCCTTACCATGGATGGGAAACAATTTTACTCTGCCCTGTTCACCTTTTTGACATACTAAGGGTCTTTTTTCCGGAGTGGACTCAACAGTCTGAGTAATCTGGACGTTTGACAGCAGATCCCAGGCTCCTCTGCATAGCTCGTGCCACTGCAGTCCATGGCTACACATAGTCAGGGATGGCTGCTGCTTCCTCGTACAGTGCCGTGGAAAGAGCAAGTGGCAGCAGAATCTAGGCTTTGAGGCACAGACCTCTTGTAGCTTTTAGTGGAAACTATCATGTCAGTTCATTGGGGCCTGGTTAACTCCGGCAAGTCCTAATTGCAAGTTTTGCCTGTCCCTGGAAATGAGGATCCAAATACAATTGTAAGCTCACTGAACTCCAAAAACTCTGGTGTCAGTACTAATATCCAGATCGTAGCAATGGCAGGCAGTCGGGGATTGCCTGGTCATTCCTTTGTTTGCAAGTGGCTTCCTGGGCACCACACAGGGTCTACAGCGAAGCCCCACTTCTTCACAGTTCTTCAAATCAAAACTAGTCCTGGCTTGTGATGGGAGGGCTGTCATTCTTCTTGTCCCAGGCACAGTTGTTAGCTGGCTAGGCATAGGGCTATTGCTGGAAGTAAAGGGGAACAGGACCAGCCTATGTTCTTAGAGAGTGGCAGTTTGGTGAACGTAAACAGCTAGCGCAGCACTTACATTCTGGGGAGACCTAACCTGGTTCAAGTTCATCTTGCTTAACTTTGAGTGCAATCTCCTGCTAACAAATATCTAATAATGTTATCAAAATCCAGGTTCCACTGTGATGGTAGATATCCCATAATATCACATGTTAGGGTATTCAGGTGGGGAAGGCTGTGCAGCACAGATTCATGCTAGAGGACAGCGAAGACAATGACCTGTATACGTGTCATGTCTAATTATAGCAGGGGTCTCCAACCTTTTCTGTAGCGAGAGCTACTTCTGATCAGTGAAAATCGCAGCGAGCTACTAAAGGCTAAGCAACTCGCAAATTTTTCCGAGAGACCCCCCCACGCCCAGCGTCATCCACCGCGCTGCGTCCCGTAACATGATAACCGCACCGTGGTGTTCATCAGTCAAGACATGGAAACACTTCCCACACAGGATCACAAACCTAAAAAAACACTTGCAACAACCCACCCTACACATGCCATAGCTTGCTGTCCATGTAGGTAAGTACTTCAGTGCCATACATTGGGTTAGTAAGCACTATAAATATGCTGCAACAAAATTCCTCTTTTTTTCGTTATCAAATAAACAAAGGGAGAAAAGTTATGCTACAAATTAATACATATGATTTTTCTTCATGTTCGGGCCTTTGCAGACTATTAAACCAATAAATCTCCAGTATTTGGAAAGGTGGCAACCCTAGTTTCATTATGTGCTTTATTTATTTTCAAATGGCAATGCATGCATGCTGCTCATGATATGTTTCCATAGCAGTGAACTCAGTGAAAAAATGTACCTGCTGCAGAACTGTATATATGTGTTAATGCGCCTGCTGCAGAGATAGGCATGCAACCTTAAGGTCACAGGTTCAAACCCAGTATGAAAGTTCAGGAGGTTAGTGCGCTTGCTGCAGAGCTCCAGATGTAACCTGTAGGTTACCAGTTCTTGCTTCCATATGATAGTTGAATAGGTTAACGCAGAGCATCTCCCTACCTGCAGATCACAGTTTCCTGTTCTAGAATATACATCGGAGATCAATGCACCTCCTTCACTAATCTGCGTTAACCTATGGCTCATTAGTTCCAATGGAAGTAAGCTGGATCAGGGGATTAAAGCACCTGTTACGAAGCGCTGCAGGTCACAGTCTCCATGAGATATGGGATTAATGAATTCACAATAGAGGTCTGTGAGGCATCCTGCAGGTCAGAGGCTTCAGTCCTGAGAAGAGCGCTCAGGTGATTAAAGGATCTGCTCGGCATCTCTGTGGGGTACCATGCGGGTCACATCTTTCAGTCTTACAAAGGTTGCTCATGGGGCAGAGCACCTGCTGCAGCAGTCCGGAACGGTGACTTAAAGTTTTCCCAGTTGTTCTAATCTGTCTGATCGGATGACGCATTTCAAGGGTAGAGGAGTTGGCCTTACGGCTAGAGTGGTCGACCTTGAATCTGGGGACCTGGGTTCGAGTCTCGGCAATGACGCTAAACATCCTGTGATACTGGGCAAATTACTTAATTTCCCCGTGCCTAAAAAAATGAATGTGTCCTCATGTAACGCAACTGGTGCTCGTGTAAAGCGCTCTGATACCAGATACCTTCGGGTCAAGTTTGCGCTATATAAAAACTCTGGAAAAAAAGAGGTTACAAACAGTGGCCATAGACCCGGTCCCATGCTTGGATTGTACTTTTCTGAAAGCACTGCTAATTAATTTTCTGTCTGCTTAAACGTTAGTGACTGCACCCACTTCCTGCCTCCTCTACGCATATCTCTCTGTGTACGGGCTGATCATCTTTTCATTAATCTATTTGCTGATAGAGAAAGCAGGGTTCGAGGCATGTGGGCTGCTGAATTCATATCTGTGCATAGATCGCCGCCTAGTGTTGGGTCCGGATGATTGCACATTGTTGTCCTGGAAGAGTCTTCGAAGTATCACGAGATAGGTGGCTCCTCCCCTGGACTACAGTGCGCATGGGCATCCTCTCCATCCTCAGATTGTTTTTTTTCCGCCATTGGGTTCGGATGTGCTTATCTTAGCTCAAGTTAGGAAAACTTTATTTAAGGCCGACAGCCTTTAGGTATCGACGGTATTGTTTGCGTTCGGTATCGATACCTTCTTAGACTTGTTACTCAAGCTTATTCACCTTCTCGGGCCGAGTTTCGGTCCGACCAGCGATCGACGTTCGAAGATGGAATCGAGGACTCCCTTCAAGAGATGTCCTCTATGTCACGCTAAATACCCACACATCGATGTCCATCCGGTGTGCAACAAATGTTTATCACCGAATCATGCTGAGTCCCGGTGTATGGCCTGCGCCCGGTTCCGGTCAAAGAAGACCCTTCGGAATCGACGAGCGGCTAGATTGGAGGCCAAACAATCGGCGCCTACCCCGGTTAACATATTCGGCACCGAGGATGAAGGCGTCGAGAGCGTCGAAGAGGTAGACTCGAGCCCTGCTTCGGAGCAGGAATCCCAATACGACGACGATGATGAGGAGATCCTCAAGTACGAAGACGTCGTTGACGAGGTAGGAGACGACGATGAGGCCCTTGGGGCCGAGGAAGATAGCTCAGGAGATGAGCTAGGCCAACCCGTCGATGCGGAGGCCGTGACAGATAGTCTTGATAAGGCTCAGGTCGAGGGATCGCCTGCGGGCCTTACCCGAGATCGGTCGGATCGTTCTACAGCCCCGCCTAAAGGCCCGGTTTCGAACATTTTAAAAGAGCCAGAATTATCACAAAAGACTGGAGTCGATTCCGTGAAATCGAAACCAAAACCTGCACCGGTCAAATCGAAACCGAAAGTGCAACTGGTTCAGGTCGGACCGAAGGACCTCGGAGCCGAACAAACGAAGAAGGACCTCGGCACCGAGAAACAAAAGAAGGCCCTCGGTCCCGAGAAGACACAGAGGCCTATGGCACCGAAGGTCGGAGCACCATCGACCAAGGTCAAGGCAGTCGATCCGACTACATCAACACCGAGGAGTGCTGAGACTGCCAGAATTCCGGATAGGCAAGGCGTCGATCCCAAACTTCGGACCGAAGCCCCGAAGACTGGCAAGACACCGGAGACCGCGTCGAGGCCTGCTTCCAAAGATCAAAAGCACCGTCGGCATTCACGTTACAACAGGTGTCGGAGTCCCTAAAGCGCATCAGGGACCGGGTCACTCTCGAACCGAGAACGGGTCCCGAACCGAACAAGGCCACCAAGCCCCACTCGGCGCCGGCACCGATCAAGTTTGGATTGCCACCACCGGGGGCACCTAAGATGTTCCAACTTCGAAAAACTATCGAACAACCAAGAACAGTGTCCACAGAAAGAACTGTTGTCGAAGACTCACGGGAACAGTTTATCGACGTCGACACTGGTAGACTGTTGTTCCGCAAGCGGAGAATTATAACCGAGAAGCCTTTGGACTCATACAAAATTCCACTCAAAAGGAAACTGGCTTCCGGTTCGACACCAGTGCTGGTAGAGCATTACCACACACATGATCAGGACCCACCATCCTTTTCTCCCACACACTCGGGGACGGATGCAGGAGAGGGCTATACTGAGGATACAACTTATCCTGTGGATACTGACCCTGATGACCAACGGCAAGACCAGGATCAGGCGTGGGGTGACCCTAATGACCCAGGAGACTCACAAGATGCTCCTGACACTCATCTTTATAATATAAAACCATCTCCCACTGAAGATACTGCTGCTTTTAACGCACTCATTGAAAGAGCGGCGGCCAATGACGGAGTGGAACTTCATTCTGACTCTGTGGAGGAGGATTTCTTGGTGGACACGTTCTCCACATCAGAAAGAACGGTCAAGACTCTACCAATGTTAAAGGGGGTTGTTAAACATGCTAAGGACATCTTTAAGGAGACAACCAGAGCACGGGTATTAAACCCGAGAATAGAGAAAAAAGGTCAGGGGTCTCAGCAGCAGTACAATAAAGGAGGTACCCAGAGTACCTATAATAAAAACAATAGGGGTGGATATCGTGGATCCAGCACCAAAGGCAGAGGACGAGGACACAACAACACCAGGTCCTCCGCCACTAACAAACAGTGACGTCTTGTCACTGCCCCCCGACCACATAACACCGGTCGGGGCAGACTCCAACAGTTCCTGCCAGTCTGGAGATCCATCACCACAGACAGGTGGGTCAGAGACATTGTCCAATCCGGTTATTGTCTGGAATTAACATCCAATCCACCCAACATACCGCCAAGACACCGTCCTATGTCCGCAGAGCACTTGGCATTATTGCAGCAGGAAGTACTAAGTATGCTGCAGAAAGGAGCAATAGAAATCGTGCTCTTAGACCAACAAGGGGCAGGAGTGTACTCTCTGTACTTCTTGATCCCAAAAAAGGACGGGTCTCTCAGGCCTATACTGGACCTCAGACCTCTCAACCAATACATTCTGTCAGAGCATTTTCATATGCTCACCTCCAGCAGGTTCTACCGTTACTCAGTCAGGGAGACTTCCTAGCCACACTGGATTTAAAGGATGCGTATTTCCACATACCCATACACCCATCACACAAAAAATATCTCAGGTTCACTCTTCAGGATAACGACGGCGCCCAGGGTCTTTACCAAATGCCTAGCGACAGTGGCTGCACACTTAAGAAGACAGCACATTCACGTCTTCCCTTACCTGGACGACTGGCTTGTTCAGGCAAAGTCAGCCCAGCAGTGTGCCAGCCACGTATCCCACACCATTCACCTTCTTCACAGTCTGGGATTCTCACTAAATTTTTCAAAGTCACATCTTCAACCCGCCCACGTACGGCAGTACCTGGGCGCGACCATAGACACTCTGGCAGCCAAAGCTCAGCCAAACTTGGTGAGGATCAACCGCATGCAACTGCTGATAAAAAAGTTCAAACCTCAACACTCCCTTCCAGCGCGAGTGTTCATGCAGTTGATAGGCATGATGGCCTCCTGCATCTTCATTGTCCCGCACGCGAGACTACATATGCGCCCGCTTCAGGAGTGCTTGGCACGTCAATGGAATCAGACTCAAGGACAGTTAAAAGACCTAGTGTTGGTGAGCGGTCGGGCATACAACTCTCTGCATTGGTGGAATCCACAAAACCTTTGCAAGGGCCGACCGTTCCAAGAGCCTGTCCACAAATAATACTGACGGCGGACGCGTCTCTCCAGGGATGGGGAGCTCATGTACTCAATTACACAGTGCAGGGACTATGGACAACACAGCAACAGAAGATGCACATCAACCTTCTGGAACTGATGGCAATCTTCCTGGCAATGAAGGCATTCAAAGTACACTTATGCAACAAAGTCGTGTTGATCCGGACGGACAACATGACTGCCATGTACTACATACAGAAGTAGGGAGGTACACACTCTCCACAGTTGTCTCATCAGGCTCAGAGCATGTGGAAGTGGGCCATTCAGAGGAACATGTTCCTCATGGCGGAACACCTCCCGGGCAAGGACAACCAGATGGCGGATCTGCTCAGCAGACACAGCCACCAAATGCACGAGTGGGAGCTACATCCATCAGTACTCCAACCGTACTTCCAGCAGTGGGGTCATCCACAGATAGACCTATTCGCCACAGGGGAAAACGCAAAATGCCAAAGCTTTGCCGCCAGGTTCCCGCATCCACAGTCGCAGGGCAATGCGATATGGATGAACTGGTCAGGCAGATTTGCGTACGCTTTTCCCCCAGCGCCATTAATACCGCTAGTGGCACGCAAACTAAGGCAACACTCAATGACACACATCCTAGTTGCTCCAATGTGGGCACGCCAGCCATGGTACACCACGTTGCTAGAACTTTCCGTGGTGCCGCATCAAAGGCTGCGGCTAACACCCAGACTTTTAACACAGAACCATGGCGAAATTCAGCACCCAGATCCGCAACAGCTGAACCTGGCGATCTGGCTCCTGAAGTCTTAGAGTTTGGCTACCTGAACCTGCCTCCAGAATGTATGAATATCATCAAGGAGGCCAGGAGACCCACGACCAGGGCTTGCTATGCGGCTAAATGGAAAAGGTTTGTCATTTACTGTAAAAACAATGACATTAATCCGCTGGATGCATCCATTCAGAACATCATCTGTTACCTGTTACTTATACCGATGCAATCTGGCATACAGCTCCATCCGTATACACCTAACCGCAATAGCAGCCTATCTTCAGAACAGGCAGCACCTCTCTTTATTCAGAGTGCCTGCCATCAAAGCCTTCTTAGAGGGCCTCAAAAGAGTGATTCCTCCAACACACCCACCGGCACCGGTGTGGAACCTGAATGTGGTCCTCACCAGACTGATGGGTCCACCTTTTGAACCTCTACATTCATGTGAGATTCAATTCCTCACCTGGAAAGTAGCTTTCTTAGTGGCAATCACTTTGTTGAGAAGAGTTAGTGAACTCCAAGCACTAACCAGTCAAGAGCCATTCATACAGGTTCACGCGAACAGGGTTGTACTGCGTACCAACCACAAGTTCATGCCTAAAGTGATATCGCAGTTCCACATGAATCAGACTATTGAACTGCCTGTTTTCTTTCCAAATCCAGAAAATGTCGCAGAGAGATTGCTCCATACACTAGATGTAAAGAGGGCCCTCATGTACTATATAGACAGGACAAAGGATTTTAGGAAAACAAAACAACTGTTCGTTGCCTTTTCTCCACAACACAAGGGCAGCGCCATTTCCAAAGCAGGGATAGCCAGATGGATCGTTAAATGTATTCAAGTTTGCTATGAAAAAGCTAAACGCACATTAACGATTCCTCCCAGAGCCCACTCAACACGAAAGTTAGGGGCGTCCATGGCTTTCCTAGGGAACATTCCTTTAGAGGAAATATGTAGAGCAGCCACATGGTCCACTATACATACATTTACTAAACACTACTGTGTAGATGTGCATTCAAAACAGCAGGCAGCTGTAGGACAGGCTGTTCTCAAGACCCTTTTTCAGACTGCTGCAGCTGGCACGGGCAGCCGCCGCTAATGGAGGGACTGCTATATAATCTATGCACAGATATGAATTCAGCAGCCCACATGCCTCGAACCGAATATGCTACTTACCAGTATGCATCTGTTCTTGGCATGTAGGGCTGCAGACATTCATATCGCCCACCCTCCTCCCCGGCGCCTGTAGCGGCTGCAGCACTCAGAATTACTGTATACCATGGTCATCACTTACTGTATCTACTCCATCACTGCCACAATGGCGAAAAACAATCTGAGGATGGAGAGGATGCCCATGCGCACTGTAGTCCAGGGGAGGAGCCACCTATCTCGTGATACTTCGAAGACTCTTCCAGGACAACAATGTGCAATCATCCGGACCCAACACTAGGCGGCGATCTATGCACAGATATGAATGTCAGCAGCCCTACATGCCAAGAACAGATGCATACTGGTAAGTAGCATATTCGTTAACTGACAACTCTGAGAATGCATGTCTACACTTCTGCCTCTCATTCACTCAGACTGCTCGTCGCTGGGGCTGACGTGTCGGCGGCTGGGGCTGTCTGTTGTCTGACTCAGCACTCGGTAACCAGAAAAGGGAAAATTAAATGCATTATTTTATTTATTATCTGATTTATGCCTAATAAATTCCTATATGGTTTAAATCGTTTTATTGAATGTAATGCAAGCGATAACATGACACCCACCTACAACCACTGGCCGGCGGGGAACATTGTATTCAACTTTCAAAACTTTTATTAAAGAAAGGGAGGGAGAGTCAAGAGAGAGTGAAGGAGAGTAGAGAGGAAACTGAAAAAAAGAAATAGAGAGAGAAGACAGGAGTCCACCCGCAGCTTGGTAGGGATCTAGGACGGACCCTACTCCAGAGGGGGTAGCGTATCCGTTGAGGGTGTAGTGGGAAATCGCAGGACCCTTAAATACCGAGGGCACATAAGCTCTACGAACCCGGAGGATAAGTAGGCCACAGTGGACCCCAATCTTGTCAAATTTGGGCAACGTGTGGTTAATCCCCACAGTAATCCTTTCCATCCCTACCACCATCTGTACAGCCAATCTAATTTAGTCGGGATGTCCTCCGTGCCCCACTTCGCTAGGAGAACCTGCTTAGCTGCCCCCAAAGCTAGAGTGATTGCCCTACCCCTACAGGACCTGAGCGGGTATGTGAGAGGGTTGGGAAGTCCCAGCAAAATGTAGCTAGGGAATCTGGGGAGTTCCGTCTGGTATGTGTGGTCAAACAAGGGCAATATAGATTCCCTGTATGCCTGTATCTTAGGGCAGTGCCATAGAACGTGGGATAGTGTTCCAGTCTGTCCACATTTGCGCCAACAAAGATCGCTGCTGCGGGGCCTCCACTGGGCGACCCGCGCCGGGGTATAGTACCAATTTTTAGGAGCATCTCCTTCCCCGATGTACTGCACGTTGAGGCCTGGGCCCTGTGAATGATGTCCGCCCATTCCTTCGGGATAAATTCCCGACCCAACTCCGATTCCCACCTACGCTGCGCTGGGGACTTAGCTTCGTTCTTAACCTTGTTGAGAAAGCCATAGATATCTGACAGGAGGCGTTTGCATGAGGAGCGGGTGATGTACCATAGCTCAAATTTTGTTAGGAGCCTACCCGCGTGTATCCGGACTTGGGACTGTGTGACCCAATGGCCCAGCGCCAAGTACTGCCAGTACGCTTCCTTGGGAATCCCATAGTGAGTCACCAGCTGAGGGAAGCCCATGATTCCCTGCAGATCAAAAAGTTCGCCTATGCATTTACAGTTTGCTTCTTGCCATTTCTAGTAGGCATTCCCTACGGGAGCCTGGGGAAGTCTGGATTCTGAATGAAAGGGGTCAAGGGCGACACAGCCGTAGACAGCTACATCTCCCCTGGACCTTATCCCACACTTTCATGGTGGCACACAGAACCGGGGAGATGTACACACTCTGCAGGCGATGTCGTTTGGGGAGTCAGGGAACCTTCCAGATGTGGATCCCTGCCACCTCCCATCAATGAAGCGCCAGTATTTTTCCGACTAGTTGGTGCCATTCTATCATCCAGCGCAATTGCGCGCCTCATAGTAGCACCCAAGATGTGGGACCCCCAGCCCCCCTCCTCCTGTCTCAGGTATGTGAGGTGGCGAGCCATGCATGCTCTCTTTACCCCCAAATGATGCCATCGATTAGTAGCTGCATTTGGGCCAATATCGTGGGCGGCGGAAAAAGGGTGGTGTTTGCATTACATAAAGGAGACTGGGCAGAATCGTCATTTTAACGGCAGCTATTTTGCCCAGCCATGAAAGGACGTGTTTCTTCCAATTCAATTTGTGCCGCATTTTGGCCTGTATCTCCGAGTAGTTCACCTGTCCAATCATCGCGGTGGTCGAGAAAACCTGGAGCCCCAGATATGTGATGTCGCTAGTAGCCCAAGTGAATGGGAAATGCAGCGTTAGCTGATGTCGGTCTGCTGCTGGCAGCGTGAGGCTAAGAGCCTGAGTCTTTTCCAGGTTGATCTTGAATCCCGATGCCACACTGAAGGCATCGACCTCCGCCAGCAAGGGGGGGAAGAGATATCAACGGGCGGGTTAAGAAAAGGAGTACGTCATCCGCATATAACAAAATCTTGTGCTCCCTATCACCCATTCGGATCCCGGTGACCGTGGGGAGCTGGCGGACCCATTTGGCAAATGGATCTATATAAAGCGTGAAGAAGAGAGGAGGCACCCCTATCTCGTGCCGCGCCCAATCTGGAATGGACGGGAGACCACCCCATTAACCTGGATGCGGGCATGTGGACCGTGATAGACCCAGTTCACCCATTTCCTGAATCTCTTCCCTAGCCCAAATCGGCAGAGGGCTTGTTGCAAATAGGGCCATTGGACCCGGTTGAATGCCTTCTCTGCATCCACCGATAAGAGTATCGCTGGGGTCTGGGTGCGTTGCGTCTTGTCCAGAAGGTGACATAGTCGTCGGGTCCTATCTCCGCAATTGCGGTCCGGAATGAAGCCCGATTGGTCCGGGTCCACCAGGCCCTGCATGTGGGGAGCGAGTCGGGTATAAAATCCTATAAAGAGTCACCTGACCACTAAGCAATTGAATTTCAGCTAGAGGACAGCAAGGGGAATAGCTATTTGTAAGAGCGTTTTGACTTGCATTCATAGTGCTTTTTCCCACAGGCTTGTTTCTTGAATTCAAAAAATATATCTTTGAATCCGATAACCTGCAGCACTTGCAAGTAGGCCTTTGCTGAAATAGGCAGAAGCGTTATTAAACATAAAATAGAACATTTGCTGAAATATTATGATTAAAGTTATCGGTGCATGTTTTTCAGCTGCACGCAATTTTAAAATGAAGAGGTGGACAGTGTCCCCGTGGCGCATGTTTGGTCTTGCTATTATTAGTATCTTGATTAGGTATTGTAAAATCATTCAAACTAGGCAGTGTTTCACTCCGATTTCTTTTGTTTGGCGGGGAGTGTATTGCATGTGCAGCCACGAACGTTCAAATCAAAGGGTCTAAAATGCACTGAGCTGCTTTAACCTACTATGCAGTACTGGGGCTTGCTTACCAATTTGCAACTGGGCTCCACTCCACGCAGGATCAAAAGGCAGCTGCTGCGGTTCTCGGAAGGGTAAGTAGATCAATGGTGCTTGCACGACCTGCATTACAGCTATCAGGCGTTCCGTCCTGATTATCTGGGCATATGTTGTGCAGGATATAAAGCGCGGTGCCAGTCTGGAAATGGCAGGTGGTCCGGTTCCTGCTTGTGCTGGAGTTCAGGAAGAACGTCATGTTTTTCTGCCCGCCCCAGCTAAGCTCCGTTTCAGATGATCTGAGCTGCTGGTTTGGGTGAGGGTGGGCAAGCACTCATAAAAGGCCTACAAATAGAAGGAAAGGAATAATAAATGGATGCCAGAGCTCAGAGTGAGGCCATGATAATTAAATGCCAGAGCAAGCTACTCCCGGAGGGTCGGTGAGCTACCGGTAGCTCGCGATCGACCGGTTGCAGACCCCTGGCTTAGAGGCCTAAGAAACACAAGAAGTTGAAGCGTGCTTCAACTTCTCCCTGTCAGTCAGCCGACGTGACGGAGGAGTTTCGACACTCTAGGCCTCGTTGTGCGGAACCTGCACCTGGGTCAGTTCCGCGTTTGCTGTCTTTCCAGGAGTCGGAGCGACCCCTGCCCGGCTTAAAGAATTTTATGACGCCATATGCCTCATATTTGGGCGACCTTACCTTCCCAGGGTGCCTTCGGGCCTCTGAGGGAGCTCCATCGAGTTCTGCGGCTCTAGCCCTGGCGCTAATGCCCCCCAATGGGTCTGGCGGTGGATCTGGCCCGGCGTGCCACTGCGATCTTCCCCGGCATTGGCCCCTACACTGAGACTCCCTACACAGCGGGTGCCTCTGACGGTGCCAGCCCCATTCTTATCCCTGACAACCCAGAGCTGGATCGCCTATTACCGGGGCAGATGGCATTCTTGGGTCCTAGGTCGGTTACTCAGCCTTATTTTGAAGGGCTCGGGATTGAGGAAGATTGGAATGGGTCACTGGACCCTTTATAAGACCAGCCTGAGCACGAAGTGGACTGGTATAAGGAATTGTGTGAGGCCGGTGGACTAGATATCTCTCCAGATTTCGGCTGCTTTCTCCCCCTACCGTGGCTACAGAGTTGGGAGCAGCTGAGCTCCTGGACCTTCAGGTCCCTTCGGTGGAAGTCAAGACAAACATCTTGACAGAGGTTCTACAGCAGAGCATATCCTCCTCAGAACCCCTCCTGCCTTTCAACAAGTCCTTGACTGATGTCCTTCTGGGAACCTGGTCCAAGCACAGCACAGGGGCTCCTGTGAATAGGTTAATCACCCGTTGCCCTGCACCGGGTGATCCAAAATTCCTCACCAACCACCCTACTCCAGAGAGCTTGGTGGTCCAAGCCTCTGCCTCTCAAGGCGCGTTCCCTTACACACTCCCGGACAGGGAATCCAAGAGGCTGGATAGTTGGGGCAAGAACATGTTTTCTTCCGCCAGCCTTGCATTGTGGTTAGTGAATCCGTATGCCTATTGGCCTGTTACTCCCACTCCTTGTGGGAAACGGTTGCACAAGTGCTGTCACAGGTCACGGAGGTGGTCCAGGCCATTCTCTCCTAAGCAGTATCAGACGGGAGAGATGCAGCAAATTTCACCGTTCGTTGTGGGCTTGACTAGGCCAACTTGCTGGGCAGAGTGATGTCATTGACGGTGACTGTTCAGCGCCATGCCTGGCTGAGAACTTCTGACTTTTCTGGGGATGCCCAGGCTTCCCTTGTGGACATGCCCTTTGATGGAAACCATCTCTTCGGAGACAAGGCAGACGTGGCCCTGGAGCGCTTTAAGGACTTGCGGGCCAAGTCCTTAGGCCTCTCATTGGTCACCCATCCCCTGTCTGCCTTCGTGGCCACGGAAGGGGCTTTTAGCCACACTAGTCATATCCCAACCACAAGACTGCGCAAGTTCAACGACCAACGGTCTGGTCAGTCCACTCCTCCCCCTGCAGCCTCAGCATCCAAACCTTCCTAGGCCGGTGCTTCAAGATCATGGACAGCCAGTTGGTGGCAGGATCAGCCATCACCTCCACAACTGGCAAAACATCACATCAGACAGGTGGGTTCTTCAGATATTCCGAAGGGGCTACTCCCTCCCTTCGAGGCTACCCCTATCTCCATGCCTCCAACTTATGGATGGCTGACAGACGACCACATAAACTTGCTTCAGGAGGAAGTCAGGACTCTCTTGGTCAAGAGAGCCATAGAGAGGGTTCCAGCACCAGAAGTAAGCTGTAGTTGCTATTCTTGCTAATTTTTGGCCCTGAAAAAGGACAAGGGCCTTTGTTCTATCCTAGATCTGTGAACCCTCAACTACTTCCTCAAAAAAGAAAAGTTCAAACTGCTCACATGGCTCACTCGTAGGACACCTATTTTCACATTCTCGTCCTGTCTGCTCATCGGCATTACCTGCGGTTCATGGTAGGCCGCAAACACTTTCAGTTCACAGTACTTACCTTTGGCCTTACCAGCACCCCTTGGGTGTTTACCAAAGTGATGGCGGTGGTCGCAGCTCATATGCGTAGCTCAGGGGTGCCAGTCTTCCCCTATTTTGATGACTGGCTGTTGAAGGCATGCTCGTCCAGACTGTCGTCTCCCACCTCCAGACTACGGCGAACCTCCTGCTTTAGCTGGGGTTCAATATAAATATACCGAAGTCACACCTTACTCCCTCTCAGACACTCCCTTTCATCAGAGCTGTTCTAGACACAGTGCAGTTTCGGGCCTATCCTGGATTTCGTTGGGACTGACTCTGAAGCTTCTGTGCCTCATAGCCTCCTGGATGCTGCTAGTGGCAAATGTCAGTTGACATATGCAGGGTCTGCAGTGGGACCGGACGTTCAGGTGGCCCTAGCATTGGGGGGATTCTCTCCGCCATGGTCCAGATCTCTGAGGGAACTGCACAGGACCTGCAGTGGTGGCTGACTAACCGCGATTTGGTCAGAGGCAGACCCCCTCTCCCTTCCCCAACCAGATCACACAGTAGTGACAGATGCATCAACCCTGGGATGGGGTAGCCATCTGGGAGAGGTGGAGATCAGAGGACTCTGGTTTCCGTTGGAATTCGGACTCCACATCAACTTGTTTGAGCTCCAAGCATTTTGTTTAGCATTGAAAACTTGTTTTCCCTTCCATCAAGGTTCAGGTGTTCATGGACAACACAACCTCCATGTGGTACTGCAACAAAACTGGGTGGGGTGGGGTCATGGCCCCTTTGTCAAGAGGCGTCTTTGGACATGGCTAGAACAGCATGGCATATCCCTGGTTGTTCAACACCTGGCAGGTTCCCTGAACACCAGGGTGGACAAACTCAGCCGTCGATGCCTAGTGGATCACAAATGGCTTTTCTATCCGGAGGTGAGGCAAAGTCGCTTTCAGAAGCGGGAGAGCCTTGGTTAGATTTGTTCACCTTAGCCAAGAACGTGTAATGTCAGTAGTTTTGCGTGCAGGAGATTCAAAGGCTGCACTCACTCAGCGGCACTTTTTGTCTCGAGTGGAGCTCAGGCCTCCTGTACGACTTTCCGCCAGTACCACTCCTGTCCAGAGTGCTCAAGAAGATCAGGAGCGAACGGGCCCAAGTCATTCTTGTGGCTCTGGACTGGGCACTGACAGTCTAGCATCCCAAGCTTCCCCAACCGAGTATCGATCCTCCGATCAGGCAGCTCCTACGGGAGGATCTTCTGTCACAGCAGAAGGTGAGGGTCCTCCATCCGACTCTGTCAACTTTACCCCTTCTTGAGTGGAGATTGAGCTGCGGCAGTTGACCGCATTAGACCTTCCTCCTGTTGTCTGTAATGTTATTTTGACAGCCAGTCGTCCCTCTACCAGGGCCGTGTATGCCTGCCTGTGGAAAGAAATTGTTAAATATTGTACAGAAAGGTCTATTAATCCCCTTTCTGCTTCCCTCTCTCAAGTCATCCTCTCCATTTTGACCCTTGCCTGACTGGGCTCTGCTCTGGGCACTCTTTTGGGATTGTCTGCTTTCTTGAGGCTGTCAGACCAACCCTCTCTTAAGTCCCTATTGTAAATAGATTTCTTATATGTTCCTACCTGCCCATTCATCATGCCTCACTGGGACCTTAATTTGGTTCTCACCTCCCTGATGTGTGCTCCATTCAAACCTCTACATAACTGCCCCTTCTTGCTGCTCACCATCAAAAGAGCCTTTTTAGTGGCAATAACTTCTTCCAGGAGGGTGAGCGCATTGCAGTCTCTGTCACACTGAGCAGATAAAAACAGCTCATGATGCAAATAAAACTCTCAAGTAATAAAAAAACTGGTGACCCGAGTGAGTCCTGACATGGTAGGAAATAATCAAAATTTCTGTGACACATTGGCCAACTTTTTTCTAGAAAAGGTTACCAAAATGTATAATAACTTTAACTTAGGCAAGTCCGCTGCCCAACGGGATGGTCAGTCCGTAAATTCTATATCCCTGCAAGCCAGATTTTCCTTCTTTAAAGCGACATCGCAAGAACAACTTATAAATTGAATCCCATCAATTTAATCTGGTGCCCCACAAGACCCCTGTCCGCCCAAAATAATGCACCAGATCTCTATACAAATGGCACAAAACCTGGGACAAATTTGTACAAAATGTACAGTGAGGGAATTTTTCCTACACAATGGAAACGTGCCTCTGTATTGGCCTTGCTAAAGAAGGCTTACCTAAATGCATTGGATCCGAATAACTACCGGTGTATATCAAGGCTCCCTTTGGCGGAAAAAGTGATGAACAAACAGCTCTCAGAATATATTGAGGAAAATTCCCTTTTGGATGACACACAACATGGGTTTAGAAAAAATCGAAGTACAGAATCTGCTCTGTTAGTAGCCACGGAAGATTTCCAAGAAACGCTGGATAATGGAGGAACAGCGGCTTTGATCCAGCTGGACCTCTCAGCGGCGTTCGATACGGTCAACCATGAGATCTTGGTTGACCGTATGCGGAGCTTGGGGATAGAGGCGACAGCATTGAAGCGTCTTCAATCATTCCTGGCTAATAGACAGCAAAATGTGTCACTGGGTAAATTTACATCAAGGCCATTTTCCTGCCTTGCGGTGTTCCGCATTGCTCAGCTCTGAGCCCAGCATTATTCAATCATTATGTCACACCATTCGCAACTATTATTAAAACTTCCGGGTTCTCCCTGATGTCTTACGCTGACGATATTCAAATCATGGTATCATTAGCAAAAGCCGAAGTGAAGACAAGCTCGGACTTTAGGACCTGTATGAGTAATGTGAGCAATTGGATTGATTAAATACTGTCTAAAACTGATTGCCACAAAGACTGAGGTGGTCATTTTCGGCAACAATCCCTCATTTTGGACGACGGCCTGGTGGCCACCCAAGCTGGGCCCACTTGCCAAACCTACCAATAAAGTGAAGAATCTCAGTTTTCTCATAGATAATGAGATGAAGCTTAAAGAGCAGGTGAACAGTGTCACTTCTGTGCCATTCTGCTCCCTGAGAATGATCAAAAAGATTGATAAATTCCTACCTCATGATCTCCTAAAACCCGTGATCATCTTTCTGGTACTCTCGAGGATTGACTACTGCAACAGTATCTATCTTAATCTTGCAGGAGGTCCCATGGAGAGGCTCCAGACTCTGCATAATGCAGCTGCACGCTTTCTTTTAAAAATACCTAAACATGAATCTGCTAAAGAAGCTATCAGTAAACTTCATTGACTACCAGTCAGAAAACGGTGTAAGTTCAAGGCCCTCTGTTGGGCCTACAAATCACTGTATGCTCTGGAATAGTCTTCCACTGACACTAAAAACCGCCTCCTCCTTACTGGTCTTTAGAACATCTTTGAAGACCTGTTTTTTTTCTCAAGACTAAGAGGCAGTTGATTCCTTGCAAGACAGACCACAGATGTGCACCTACACCTGTTTTCTACAGCGCCAAGATGCCCTTGGGCATGAGTTTCTCGCTTTATAAATTACATTCAAATTCCTCCAAGCCTCCTCATCTGACCATCTTCCCTGATAAGATGGTGCTTCTCACTAGGGCCTCTTTCTTACAGAAAGTATTAATACCATTCCACGTAGGGCAATCAGTCACCTTGCCCACTTTCTATGCTCCTCCACACCCCTCTAAAGAAGAGGAGCGACTCCTCTGTCTGGATTCAAAAAGAGCATTGTTGTTCTACCTTGACCACACTAATGAGTTTGGGGTGGACAACCAACTCTTCGTGGGGTACGTTGGTAAAAGAAAGGTCTTGCGGTCGGTGCAGAAGAGAACTATCTCGCAATGGGTCGTCCTTTGCATCAAAAATTGCTAGGGCTCATTCCATCAGAGCCAAGACTGCTACCAGGACATTGCAACGTGGAGTTATAGGCCCTTGACACTTGTCAGGCAGCAACTTGGGCATCCCTGCGCATGTTTACAAAACACTACTGCCTGGACAGCCTTTTTGGCCTCTCTGTCCTGCAGGACTTCCTGGTCTAATCTTGTCCGCAGTCCCACCTCCAGGGATGGTATTGTTTGGGTATCTATTCAGGGGTAAGGAGTCTGCAGCTAGATGTCTCTATCGAAATGGACAAGTTACTTACCTTCGGTGATGCCTTATATGGTAGAAATATGATCCAGCTGCAGATTCCTTACTGATCCACCCATACTCCCCGCACTGTGGACAGGGTTTTAGGGTCAGGGCTGATTCCTTTCAGGGCCTAAGTTCTAAACACATCACTGTCAGTACCCCTCATGGCTCCGCCCTCCTGGCGTGGAAAGTTGTGAAAAGTAACTGACGTCAGGGCGCCAAGGTGGCGCCTTTATAGATGAGGCAGCCGCCACTTCTGGCACGGATGACAACGATGTCACGCAGAGCAGATCAAAGCCACCTACCTGCGCGCAAGGATATTGCTCGAGCAAAAGTCTTCCTGATCCAGCCTAACGCCTGGGAAATTCAAAGGTAAAGAATCTGCGGCTAGATCATGTCTCTACCAGATACGGTGTTACTGAAGGTAAATAACTTGTCCTTTTTGCTCCAGGTTGCCTTCATAACTGAATAACAATATTTGTTAGTCATTTTCTGAATTTTTTCTTTGGTGGTAATCTAACTGCTGTGATTCTGTTGTTAAAAGTTGGAAGATTTTGATATTTTTCTAAAAGAAATAATAGAGGAGGACTAAAGGGAATTCAGCTGTGTGGAGTACCATAAGGCAAGGCACAGAAGAGGAATGGATCGGCCGTTGTTAGAAGCAAGACTTTAGCTATCTTTTGTACTATTGTATTTACAGTATGAATTTGATATTGATCAGCCTGTAGGAAGGTATTGACAACATTTATACACCAGCCAACTAATTTTAAATCCGGTCAACTCAGTAGAAATTAAGCCTATAAAAAAAAACTCCCTGTACAACTGATCTCCTTTTACTTAGCCTAAAAATGACTCATACAGCGGTATTCCTTTCCCCTCTGTGTTCTGAAGGTAGATTTAAGAGGTACCAACATACAGTGCAGTGCATTGACAGAAATATCTTTTGTAATTCAATGGCGAACACAGTCCCAATTAACGAGCTTTCTGTTAACCCTAGTGAGGAAAATATCACAGTGTGGCTAAAAGTAGCTTGCAACGAACACGCCCTCTCAGCACAGTAAGATCAGTTAGGCGTCATGAGGCTCAGACCTGGTTCTCTATAGATCTAAAACTCCTAAACTAGCCCTATGGCAAACTGAAAGGAAATTTAGAGGTAACTACTCCCCTGGCAAAAACGAGACCTGTTTAGCTCAACTCAAGGAATACAAAAAATCCATTTTAACTACCAAGGCCACTTATTTTTCATCAAAGATCCTGAGCTCCACTAATAGATCAAAGGAAATATTCACAATCGTCAATGAACTGCCCAACCCTGACAGTCACAATAAAATCCATACCTTCTCAAGAGCTTTGCAACTCCCTGAATACCTTCTTTATCGATAAAGTTACCATGATTAAAGCCAGTATTCCGACCAGCTGCACTCATGAAGCACTAACATGAATGCCGAAAAACCCTTGTTCCCTTTATCAATTTCCGGGAATAAGCAGACAAGCATTTCTGGACCTCTTGGCCAAAGTAAAATCTGGATCGCCCACTGACAGCTGTCCGCCTCATACTTTAAAATAAGTTTTCTCTGTATACCCCAGCCTGCCCTCTTTTCTCCTGAACGAGTCATTGTCACAGTGCTGTGTCCCTAGAGCATTCAAAAAAGCGATCATTGTCCCCCTTCTAAAAAAAAAAAAACCTGGGGCCGACCCCCTGACGCTGACCAATTACCGCCCAATCTCTTTGCTTCCCTACATAGCCAAGGTCCTGGAATCCAATGTGGCAAAATGCCTCTGCTCCTGTTTTTGAACAGTTGGAATACATTGACTCCCACCAAGCAGGTTTTTGCCCCTCCCACTCAACGGAGGCAGTAATATTGACCATGCTGGACAAGCTTCGGAAGGAGGCTGATAAAGGCCTCTCCCAGGCCCTGGTGCTGTTGGATCTTTCCGCAGCATTTGACACGGTCGACCATAGTATCTTAGTGGACCGTATCAGGATTCCAGGGTTCGGCTCTCAGCTGGATCATGTCGTTCCTGGAAGACCACTCCCAATCCGTTCGCTTATCCCATTTTACCGCACCTAAAATGAAAATAAAGTGCGGAGTACCTCAGGGATCCTCAATATCCCCGCACTTGTTCAACTTGTACCTACTCCCACTGATCCGATCCTTGAAAGAAAGAAAGGTATGCACATTTAACTATGCAGACGACTTGCAATTAATGTTCACCATTGATAACACACCTGACTCCATGTCCGAATTCCAAGCCACTATGCTGCCCATTCATAATTGAATGAACAGCAACCACTTAAAATTAATCCCGGAGAAGACCGAACTGATCTTGACAGGGGTCATTCGGAATCCATGGAACTCAAATTTTTGGGCAGTTGAGTTCGGTTCTACCCCTACCCAATTCTCCTCAACTAAGAGTCTCTGGGTCACAATCAATTGTGACCTTACTTTGAAATCTCAGATCGGATCAGTAATTTCTACCTGCTTCTTTCAGCCAAGGAAGATAAGGAAAATTAGCAGACTCATTACTAGGGAAGCGCTGGTGCAGGTTGTTCTAGCTATGGTTATGTCTCGCATAGACTATGCCAACTCCTTATACTTTGGCTTACCAGTATATCTAATCAAAAGACTGCAACTTGTGCAGAATCAGGCGGCTAGGCTGATCTTTCAGCAGCTCAAATGGCAACATATTTCCCCTCTAATGCGGAAGCTACATTGGCTTCCCATACCGCAACGCTGTGCCTTCAAAGTCGGTTGCCCTATCTTTAAATCCTTGCATGGCACTAGCCCAAAATTCGTCTCCAGTCTTATTCAAAGACAAATACCCACCGGCAATCAGCGCTTCGCCCACATGAACCTCTTGGTCACACCCTCCTACAAACTGAAGCGACTAGGCGGGTGCAGTTTCGCAGTGCTGGCGCCAAGATGCTGGAACACCCTTCCACTTGACATCAGATTCTGCACTGACCTCTTGAGATTCAGGAGACTTCTCAAGATATGGCTGTTCACTCAGGCCTACGAATAATTCACCAGGGCCAAGGCCAATCCTAGAAACAGCGCCAAGAAAACAATCGGTGTACGTGCGCTCTACAAATGATTTTAACATAACAGTGTGTTGTAGTAGGTCCAGGTGCAAGTGTATCACAGTTCATATTACCATACTCCCATGCTCAAGACTTCTCGGGGCAGCACAGGTTTTAAATAATTTAATTGCAATAGCAACCCCTCAACATGGGTTAAACTTGTGGGAATGCAGTATGTCTATCCCACAGACACCCGGTGCTTCATATTAATCGGGTGATCTACTGTGCTAGTGCAGTATAAGTGCTTTTAGTTCTCCAGTTGTTTACCACTGTATTGGCAATTGACTGGCTTGAAGGGACTCAGTAGGTTCAGATTTGCTATACAGTTGGGGGTCATTAGCATAAGACTGCACACAAACATGAGTTTGAAAATAATTTTTTTTAAAGAGCCAGGTAGATGTTAAATAAGTCCAGTGATAACTGGGAGCCTTGTGGGACCCCATTGGCGACTGGTACTTAACTGTCCTTCTCTTGAAAGCCTAAATCACATTGCCACCTTTGAAGATCTCAGCCTTACTTTGCTAATATTTCAACGCATAACAATTGTGATACACTAAAAGAGTATTTTTGACCCGCTTCTGTCATTTTAGATTATGCTGTAGTGTTCCGGTTGTTGACAGCCATTGTTTCACCTCCGGTAGCACCAAGGTACTGCGCCTGACTGATCATGAGCCAAAATCTGAGCTGCTGCCATGTCCTTTGAACCAACTACTTTGTTCCATCTTGCTCCTCGCTCTATACTTGTTAATGTATTCCTTCTTCATTTCACCCAGAAATGCAGTAGACCTTTTGTAATCTGGCTTCATTAAGACCAGTATGGAATGTCCCTTTATGCATCACAATAAGTGCATGGGTTTGACCCAGAAATGTTCCATATTAGGTACAAAAAGTATTTTATGTGAAAAATGTCCACAGATCCCATCGTTCCTGAGCCCTATTTAAACTGCTTCAACAAATCCTTTAGGCCAGGGGTCTCCAAAGGGTTTTTTGTGAGATACTGGTAGCCCGTCTGTATCCTAAGTGCAGCACAGCTCATAATTGAGTGGGTATAGCCATATTGGAGAAGGCGGAGCTACAGATCTCTGTATCCTTAGAGTGATCTCCAGCTAAACCAATAGCAGGGTGACATTCTTACACACAAACTGTGACATCCTTTAGTACCTGCAACTTGACCACCTGACTCTATTTACAATTTAGCAAAGCCACACAAGGGAACTGTCACTTTGCAAACCCCATTCTCTCTGTCAATCAATGCTTGTGAAAACTGGGGCAGAAAAGAAGTGCCAGCCATAGCCAGACTTGAGTCCCTACTGTGGCAGTGCCGGAAGCAGCAAGTGTATGAAAACCATAGATTGGCAAACCCAAATTGGAAACTGCATATTATTGGAAAACCATGTGTTTTGAGAAACAAATATGCTACAGTTTGAAAACATAATGAATGAAAATCCAAAATATGCTGAAAAATGCTCTTTGGATGATGGTTCACACCTGGTTGTGGAGAGTCATAGTTTTTAGTATTTTGTGCCATTGGGCACTTGTTGCCATGGTTTTAATTTCATTAGTCATGTGGACGCATTTTATTATGATAAAGCTTTTCCTGACATTGCTCTTAGTAACACCATGTTATGCACTTATCTGGTTGGTGTTCTACTACAATATTCGATTCTAAATATTGTCCAGCCAACATATTGCATACAGAATACAGACTACCACAAATCATGAAGATGAATATATATAGGTAAGTGTAGTTGAATTTGCATTCTTAACTCCACATCTGTGTATCTTGAAGTGCTAAATACCTTCAAGGTACGTACATGTGGAGTATTGATGAGTTAATCTATATTTACCTACATAATGTACCTTCTTGATATTGTATTAGTGAATATTCTGGATCTTATATTTTATTATCGCTCAATATTATGACATACCCCTAAGTGGTCAACCTGCAAGGTATGATAACTATTGTAATTGTCTCTGAAGTTGTCACTACTGCAGCAGTTGTCAAAGTCATTATTCGCTCAGAACTATTTCATCAACCAGAAGTAGCTCTTTTTATAGAAAGGCTTGGAGAGCCCTGCTGTAGACATTTCTTTCAGTAGCATCCTTTCACAGATGCCTTGTTACCAACTAAATGCCTTCAAGATCACAATGGTTAAGATAATCATACAGAACGCTTAGGGGTTCATTACGATGTCGGGAGGAAGTCCTGTGCCCAACACAGTCTTCGATTCGAGACCGACCGACATGCGGTCGGCAGTTCCGACTGCCGGATTACGATGCGACCAAACACTGTTCAGTTGGACTCCCATTGTTTTCTATGAGAGCTCGTGATACGCTCGAGAACCGTCTGTAAGATAGGGAAATGGGGTGTGTGTGTGTGGAAAACCCTGCACCCTGTCACAGCCACCCCATGGTGCCTGCCACACAGTGCACTGTTTTACAGTTGGGTACCTAAGGTACCCCCTCGGACAGCAGCCGTAGGGGTCAGGGGGCCCTGCCAGGGCTCCCCAAAGTCACTTTCCGACAGCCTTTCTGTGTTGCACAGGCTGATGCAGAATGGCTGTTGGAAAGCGACATCATAATCCCAACGGCGGAAATGTTGTCGATAGGAGGTTACGGTGCGGTTCTGACTGACTGAGTTGGTCGGAACCGATTCAGAATGACCGGTTGGTTTACGTTCTGACCGCAAACATCGTAATCGGGCGGTCGGACTGTAAACCGACAAGTCAGTCGGAAGGGCTCCGACGCGGTCATGAAGATTTCGACTGTTGGGTGGAGGCTTTCTTCCCAACATTGTAATGAGCCCCTTAATGTGCTCATTCTACCCCTGAAATGAATCCACCATCTCTCCACATTGCACCAGTCACCATAATAGTTGCAAAATTTTAATAACTGGATTTGCTTTTAGCCATGCATCCATTGTACTCCCCCATCCAGCCAATCATCCTGCTATAGGCCATTTTTCACTGTGCTTGACTTCTGACTCGTCTTACATAAATCTGTATCTTTCCTCTTTTCCTAATGTATATGTTAATTTTCTGTTTACCATAAAGCAGACCCCCATGATGTTGCAGCATGGATTAGTTACAGCACCAAAAATGGATAGTTTGAGCGCTCCTTACATCATCTCCTTGTGTTTGCTTTGTTCGCCCTAAGTTGGCAGGGTATGCCTAGACGTGGGTCCCTTGCTCACTTTGCCACTGGATTCAAGCTAGCCTAGCAGATGAGGGCTGTTAGCCCGAAACCGGTCCCAGAATGCTTGTTTCTGGTCCAGGGAAGACATGGCTTGGCAGTTCGGGCTGGACTGTTCCCATGAGGCACAGGGTCAAGATTGATTTGCATATAGCTGTGTCGGAACTGGGGTGACGAAGTGAGCTAAAGAATGATGATGGATTCAACTCAGATCTGACTGGGGGTGAGTGTCGGAAAAATTTCAGTGCTCCATCCATCATCTCCTTGTGCTTGCTTTGTGCGTCCTAAGTTGGCAGGTATGCCCAGACGGGGGTCCCTTGCTCACTTTGCCACTGGATTCAAGCTAGCCTGGATGAGGAGGGATGTTAGCCCAAAACCGGTCCCAGGATGCTTGTTTCCGGTCCAGGGGAGACATGGCTTGGCAGTTCGGGCTGGACTGTTCCCATGAGGCACAGTGTCAAGATTGATTTGCATATAGCTGTGTCTGAGCTGGGGTGGCAAAGTGAGCTAAAGAACGATGATGGATTCAACCCAGATCTGTGACTGGGGGTGAGTGTCTGAAAAATGTGCGCTCCGTCCATCATCTCCTTGTGTTTGCTTTATTTTTCTGCGGCCTCCTGTTGTCCTCTTCTCAGTGGAGATGGCCTCTCTGGTTTTTTCCCTTTGAAGGAGGTTTCTCCTTATACCTTTGCTACAGAGGTGGCATTGCTCTGCTCTATCCCTACTCCGACAGCCTCTATATCTTTTCCCTCTGCTGCTGGTCTCTCTTTGCTACTTGCATGTGGATGTTGTCTTTCAGGCTTTTCACTCTGAAGTGATGCCCAGGCATCCACGTTAATGAGTGAGACGCTTATCAAATGGATAACTTTGATCACATCCTGTCTATTACTACCTTGCTCTTGTGAGCAACTTCATTCTTTTGAATTGCTGTATCCACCCCCGTCTCGATTTTCTATCCAGTTGATCCGGATCACTCTGCAATGACCTGCTAACCTCATTGTTAAAATTAGTCCAACACCCAATGGAACCTTGAAGTCTGACACGGTGTCCCTTCTCAATCATTACTGACATCATGGCCCGTGCCTTTTGGAAATGCCTTACCGACTACAACCAACTTCACCACCCCCAAATAAGTGTCACCACAAATATGTGTTTTTATTAAACAGTCAATGAGTGCCCTCCCTCACAGCAGCCAGTGTCACATCACCTTCCTAAACTCTGTACACCAAAAACTCGAGCAAATGCATTAACACATCCCAGTATCAAAACCCAGAGTGAGAACCAGTGCTCTAACTAAAAAATCCCTGATAAATGTCATGATTTACCTTAAGATTTCAAACAAAAGTAATATTAAATTTTAATTTGCAGTCTCTTTTGTGAACAATGGCATTTATGTCAAAATGTTCAGTTCTACAAACCCTTTCAATGGTCTTGTCTATAAAGACGCTTTCTCACTTGTAATTCTGGATTTGGTACCACTCCAACTAGAGGTTTGAAACCAATGATGACATGATGCCCTGTTAAATAAGGTTTACACATTTTGTCTAATTAACAGTGGAGAACTGTAGTACGCTTAATCATGCAGGTCCTAATGATACAGCCTGAAAAGTAGGTTAGTGGTAACCAGATTTACGCAGACCTTTAACATAACCCTAGTTCAGGCAGTGTAGCTTCTCTTAAAATATCCTTCTCCCTTTCTTAGGGTGTAAACGTGGTTTGTCAGGGTGTGATCTGCCATCAGATGTCTGCAAGGGAGTTCCTGCCATTCATTGTCTTTCACCGGTTTTTTATTTCTTTATTAAGAGAGAGGGGCACCCAATCTATTAATGTAAAATATATCTGAATATGAGACTTTATTTTTTTATTGTTCAGTTACTTAAGATGAGCAAAAGCATTCAAGGTTTGGCTTTCTCCTGTAAATTAGCGTATTTCAGTCTCTTTCTCTAAACTTCCCTTTTCTTTGTTTTTACATGATTTGTTCATGGCCAATGGTTTCAAACTAGCAATTTTTGTGGGCGTTGCTTGTTAAAGTTTGAAACCTGACATTAGAAAGTGAATAATTGCGGATGTGGTTATTGTGGTTGGGTTTGATGCAACACAGTGTCTGCCAGAAATGTTGTAACATTATTATTGCATTATTGAAACCCTGTTGCTGCCCCACTCAGATCTTAACTAGCAGACTGATGTAGACTGATTAACGGGTCACCTTTTGGCCACTGAAAAAACAAAACCAACTGGTGAAAAATGTAATTTGAAAATATACTAATCATTAACTAAAACATCTCCCCCTCCAAGTCTCCCATATATAAAATGCGCCTTACGAAAGTACTTGCATGAACTTCAAACTCCACTGAAGCGCTTGCCTCAAAACCTTTATCAGAGTTAGAACACGGAATTATAGATTGAAGTTTATTTATTTATGTTTAATATTGTGCAAGTTGGGCAAAACAGATATTAATACAATCACATTATTATTTACATTTTGACTCTCCCTACACACCCGATTTAAAAAAAATAGTATTAAACTCCCCATAGCTTCTGGATACTGAATTATCCTGCCCTACAACAATTGGGAATTGAATATTCCTGGATTCAGAAATTTAAAACAGTTTCACGTTTTTGTGGGGAGATATTTATGGGTGATAGATAGTTTTGCAGTAGATGTTTTTGACTGTCTGTTTTCACATGGGGGTACACAAATAATTGCTATGTATCTAAGTTTCTTATGCTTGCAGGTCATACTGGTCACTGTCGTTAATTAATAGTGATAGTGTTGTGCTAAAAAGTGTGGCTAAAGAGTTATAGTCGTGCTAATGGCACTGGATCACTCTGTTGAATTGAAGCCCCATGACCACAGGGCTGGGTATATCAAACTTAGAATTATTAGCCAGCCAAATTTGATTATCTACTTACCGTTTAGCTAATATTTTGAAACACATGGTGTACGGAAACAATTTGGACTGAAAGGTAAAATACAAATAGCGTTACTTGGAGCCTGTAAAGTCCTTTAAAGAGGAACAACGATCAGGTACTAGCTTGCGAATCACTCCAACCCGCAAAAGTACTGGATGAGCCCATGATGGCACTTAAGGAAGGATGGTGAACCTGCACACCAGTATGGTAGCCTCTTTTACACTGGAGTTCCTGAGGAAGGAGGGCAGAGTTCTTAAGGAGGCTGGAATTTGTTAGGGGTGCGGTACCTCCCAGAGCACCACCTCTCCAGTCCCTTATCCACCAATTCCCATGTTGTATACTGTGAGGTCCACAATGACTTCGATAAAGTTAGTGCAGGCGAGGAATTGCTTTTACTGCAGTGACCAGGCTTTTGTTCAATCTGGAGATCATAACCCAGGCCATTGATCAACTGGCAACCAAGCTTGGTAAACCGCAGTGGTTGCCCCTGAAGGCTGTAGGGGTGTACAGGCACAAGCTCCCCCATCCCGTCCTCCCCAATTCCTTCAACATAGTCATCATGTACCATGCCTCCAGTCATCTTCTCTCCTCGCTACACAGAAGGAGAATTGCCAGGCCTACCTTCTCATCTCCCTATTGACAGAGAGGTAGTAGTAGTGTTGCAGCTTATTTTTGTACATATGTTGTTTGGTTTCAGTCGCATTCTAGTTATTGCTGATCTTTCTTGTAGACTTTTGCTATTGCTTCCGCAGGAGGGTTATTCTCTGGCCTTTCCCCCATCCCCTGTGTTTACCCAGATGTTTGTGCATTTTTTGTTCTCCCTTCCATCTCACGGAGTCCCTTGATCATTATACCTTGGCCCACCTGCTGGTTATCTCTGTATGTTCTTTTGTCGCATTCTTGTTGTACGTGTGCATGGTGAGACAAAGACATATAGTTATGCATGTCACACAAGACATGGATGTTGACTTTCAGACTCTTTGTGTCAACAGGACGCGCGTATGCACAACATATGCATACATCATTCAGTGCACACTGGAGGGGAGGAGAAAGAGGAGCCCAGTGTTTAATTCCATGATTTTGTGTGGGCACTGATGAGTGGTGCTGGTAGTTTTGTGTGTGATTTTGGGGTGCTGTTGGGCTTGTGGCTTCAGTGTACTGCTGCAAAAGTGAAGGATGCTCAGTTGTTCGATTGTTGTACACGTTGCCTTCTTCTAGTACCATTTGAGCACTTCATGCCTTTAAAAGTCAATATGATGAAGAGGTGGGGGAACACAAATCAGTTAGCCAGTCAAAGTTATGTGGATTCACTGTTAAGCCAAAGCAATGTTCCATAGATTAAAGAGGCGCACATTAACGGTTTATTACAAGATTTCTTGTAAGTCTTTAGGAAATTTGGAAGTTGACGTTTTTTGAAAAACAGTTGTCATTTAATTTTCAGACTAGCTAATATAACCAAGGTCCTGTCATTGCTGGTTGCAGCTCTTGTGTGATTTCTTACCATTTTCCTGTGGTGGATGTGTCCTGATGGTTACTGCGATTTGTGCACTTCTATACATCTAGCAATTCTGAAGTCCGGGTTATAAATAAAACAATCTTTGTCAAAGTGGTGCATGAGATTGCAGCGAGTAGGAACTTTCTGAAGTCTAGCTCACCTACTCTTTAAGACTTCATCAGTATGGGGGAGAGGGTCACTGCCTCGGTCTCTCTAGTGGCCTTACTGGGAGCTTCAGCACAGTGCTAAGTGGGAGGATTAGGGTGTGTTTCTCTAGGACCTAAGGAACGTCACTTGGTGTGCTGACATGAGTGGAGTGACTACCCTCCTCAAATGCCTCTGCGAAAGAAACCAAGGTTCCGTCATTCAAAATATCCTGTGTTTCAGGCACAAGCACCACAGGTGTGGAACGTGAAGGCTGTAACGAGGAGCATTACTCTTGATGGACATTGGGAAGAATTGTTGTTTGATGCTCAGCCAGTTTATCACATTTAGAGATGCTTCTTACTGTAATCTCCTGGCCGATTTTGAACTTAATGGAAAATATTGTTTCCACCAACCAGGATGCGTGATGTTGTAATTCAAATTAACGAAACATTCCAATTTTCATTAACAGCATCAACAAGGAAAGCATTGTCGACGTAGAAGGCGTTGTGAGAAAAGTAGATCAAAAAATTGAAAGCTGTACTCAGCAAGATGTTGAGCTGCATCTTGAAAGGGTGAGTGTGTTCCGCCGTAGTCACAGTTTCATCATTTTAGAGAACACTAAGTAAATGTAGCAGTGTGTCAATTATTCAGCTGCTGACTTGATCTGCTTCCTCATATGCGCAAATAAGAGCTAACGTCGCAGCTAGTACACTAACATGCATAGGGTTAAAAACATAATAATGATGTACATCTCATAGATGAATCAGTTGGTATTGGATGATGAGAAGACGGCCAATACAATGTGACATAAAGTGCGAACTAAAACCTTGTTTATCAAAATGTGGCCATAGGATGGAGCGGGCGGGTGTGGGTGGGTGCTAGTGAGATGCACTGCTACTGCTTTTGTTACAGGGAGCCAATATTGCAGTACTTTTGCAAAACCGGCCCCCAGTAACAAACATTGGGCCCCCATCATTCTGGCCCACTGGGAAAACGCCTGGTTCCCACTGAGGCCAGTCTGGCCCTGAGGACATATCATGGACACTTACAATAGGGAAATTCTCCCTATGTGTAGAGCAGCCCTTAAGTTGCTCCTTTCAGGTTTCATGACCTGCATTGCAAAATACCAGAAAGATGCACACAAATTAACCAGCCACTCCGTCATGAACTTGCCCTCAAGCTCACAGATACTTAAAGTTCCTGCAAGACTAGACACTTAGCTGCCATTTCAGACACATACCCACCTGAATCCATCTCGGATGGCCCATGCATTCCCATGGAGCCTCGAGGCACCACAAGCTATACTTTAGGAAGCTCCATAATACCTTTGTTCCCCAACTTTCTCCCCTCTCATTAGGTCTGAAGCCCACACCTTGCTATGCTTGTTGGCACAATGGAGTTTGTATGTATAAATATATATATTTTAGGTTACTTCATGTTGTAGTTCCTTTTGTCCTACACACAAAATGTTATTACATTATATTACTAGAAAGTGGTTTCCTTTGTAAACCATTTAGATGAATATGAACATCCTGAAGTTTGTTAGAGGTATTTCCAATAAACGAGTCAATAAATATAATATCCAACCTCACAACACCACAGTGATCAAGTGCTGAAGAAATTCAAATTGCTTTGAGGGGGGGCAGGGTCCTTTCAGTATTCCTTATGTTATGTCACCGTTATTCGTGTAGTGCCAGTTCAAAAGTGGATGCATGGCCAGCTATAGCGCTGGTGTCGCCCAGTGCGACAATGTTTGTTGGCGCCCCCCAATGACCTCCTTCTCTACGGATTCCCTCCCTACCACCCTTTAACAGTGCTCTTCAAGTCTCCATAACCACTCTCTCTCTCTCTCTCTCACATGCATTTGATTTGTTTTATAGTGCTACCAAAGCTAAGTCAGTGACATATGGCAATGGTGCTTCCTACATAGATACACTCAAGCTATGAAAATCGATACCGTACAGTTTGTGCTCTGGCTCAAACTGCCCACCTTCATGAAGCATCTGAAAACCTGGTTATTCGATCAGTGCCCCTCCTTATCAGGCAACCATTGTAGGGATTGACCTGTGGTTTTATTTTTTATGCCAGAACATAACCTAAACACCACCCATTCAATGCTGGCTGATTATTGATTCCAACATTATTGGACAAAGACAGTCACACAAAAATATTGGTGCGTTACCTATAGTACATCTGGTCCAAATGTCTTCCAAACATTGCAGATGGCCTAGCTCTGTTTCCCGTTCAGCATCCTATCTGTTGACCAAATTTGTAAACTGAAGGTGAAGTATAGGAGGCATAGAGGTGGGTGCAGGCATGTGTGCCTGTGTTGGTTTAGGCAGTCCCATATGCCTATTTTATTTTTATTTCTTGAAGTAGGATATTATAATACATTTTTCATTGTACTGAAATGTCCTCCATTTTGAGGAAATGGTCATATGTGTTCTACATAGTAGGTATTGATTAGCAGTCTGACGTTGCTGCCATAGGGTAGTGTGGCTTGCTACATTGTTTCCTTTTGGGTGTCCTGCAGCTTGTGCCCCACTGTCCTTTGGGACCTTCGGGACCTGCAGCCTCTGGCAGCAGGGCCTGGTGCTGGGCTGGCGGCTGTGGCTCCTGCAGCTGGTAATCATGGATCCCTTAACTGGGGTTGTGATGATGCTGTGGCCTCACTGTCATCGGAAGCACTATCTCCTGCTACAGAGTACTTCAGAGTTTGGAACAACCTATGACGGCACTCACGAAAGCAGAGCAAGTGGAGAGGAAAGTGAAGCAGCGATTATGACTATCTCTCCCTGACATTTGCTCCACTTCCCTGAAATATGGTGCTGGTCTTTCCCACGGCAAGTGATATAGTACATGCCTGGCAACTAGCCCACTAAAATCATGCACTGCCTCACGTGGTTGGGTCCTTGTCAGTATGGTTTTTAGATACCAGAAGACCAATAATACCCCCACAAACCCAGCACAATCTAGAACAATTATACTGACCTGAGAGATTGAGAGGGTCAACTACAGAAACTAGCACAGCTTCTGAAGAACCGAATCTATCCAGATTGCGTGCACCTAGTGGACAAATCAGCCCCCAGTATGACAGGAGGAGGTGGGGGTCACCGTGCCAACCAACTTCCATCCTAAGCCCTTTGTCTTTTAGAGAAAGATTATATATTGGTTACTCTGGTAGTAAAACTGTGATTACCTGCCGCTGGCATGCCCATCCCTTGAAGAGGGGGCTTGTTCCAAATCTGCACCAACCCTAGTGGGGCCATCTAGTCTGTCTGAAAGGTGGTGAATCATTTGTCCAGCTCCGGTCAGTATTGCATTGACCACATTAGCAGCATGCTAGTCTGTGGGCATCCCTGACCAACCTTTGGAAGGAATCGTCGTGGTGGATTGGTTAAGATCATGACTGCACTCACCTGTGGGGGGGTCATGTGGACCCTCTGTGTCCTGTTCAGTGCTGCCAAGTGAAACATTCAATATTGTTTGGCACAGCTTAGGCTTCCACGGTAGAACATGTTTAATGACAAAGGCGATTTCCTTGTTTTCACATGAACAATGCATACAGCCATGAGAGTGAGAGAATGATAACCTTTTCAAAAGCAGTAACACATTTTGCATTACAACAGTACATATATGTATATCTTGCAGAGCCTTCTCTCCAAACTCTCTCGTTCCCCGTTGAGAAGACTCCTCTCTGGAAGCCATTTTCCACATAGGGTCTTGAAGGAAGCCCAGACCATAAATGACATGCAGTAGTCAGTCAGTAATAGCAGTAAAGAAGCTCTAGTCAGAAGGCATTTATGTTGGTAAAGGCCCCACCAGAGGTTTCTTGACAGTTGTTTGCACCGTTATTACCTCCCCTAGAAGGGGGTTCTCCGCGTGGTTGTATCCAGGCAGGGATATTCTCAGGTAGCCAGCTAGGTCAGTGGCACAGATAATTCTCATTCTTAAAGCTTCACAACCTTTCTTCCCAGATATTGAAATACTTATGTTCGAGGCATATGAGCTGCAGATTACACACTTGTGCATAGATCGCCATCTGGTGTTGGGCCCGGATGTTTGCAGTTGTTTTTCCTTTTGGAAAGTCTTTGGAAGTCACGAGGTCGGTTACGCCTCCTTTGGATCGTATTGCGCATGGGCTTCGGTTCCATCCTCGGATTGTTTTTTTCCGCCATCGGGCTCGGATGTGATCTTCGCGCTCCGATTCCGAACAGCTTCCAGTTCAACGATCGACGCGCAATCCTCACCCCAACTCGCGGTATTGTTTTCGATCGCGATCTCCCCACTCAACGCGCCTCTCATCGGCAAAAACCTTCGATTCCGGTCGTCGACGACGGCCTTCGGGCCTACCTAAGCTCCGGTCCTGGCTAATGGAAAGGACTCCCTTCAAAAAGTGCCCTCGATGTGGGTCCAAGTTCCCCCACACTGATCTCCACGAAGTATGCAATCTCTGCCTCTCCCCTGAACACGAGGCTCGAGATTGTCCGGCGTGTAAGTCCTTCCGGTCCAAAAAAACCATTTGAGACCGAAGGGCCAGAAGAACCATGGCACACTCGTCGACGGCGATTCCGAACGACATCTTCGGGGAAGGCGTCGACGCTCCAGAAGAACACCACACCGACGAGGGACTCGTCAGCGCCTCCGCAGCTGACGATTCAGATGTGGAGGACATCACTCCGGCACAGAGGGTCGGGAGTACTAATCTATCCCCCCCCCCCCCCCCCCCCCCACACCCTCGCCGGCACCGAAAAAGGCTTCGGTCACGCCTTCGCCTCAGGGCCTAAGCAAGACCAAAGACACTGCTTCCCACACCGCACCTTCGGGCCCGGTAAAGAAGCCGATTAAGCCTTCCGGCGGCTCGGACTCAAGCCAGCCCGCCGTCGGTGCCGATAAACACTCTTCGACACCGAAAAAGAAAATGGCCTCCGCTTCGACACCGAGCCCCGCACCGAAACACTCGGTGTCGAGAACCAGCTCCAGCTCCTCAGTGCCGACACCATCTAAGGCACCGACAAAAGCACACAAGGCCACCGGCACCGACACTTCGAAGCCGAAATCCATCTTGGCACCGACCAAACAATCAGACTTTTCCAAGCATAGTTCCAAACAACGAACCAGCGCGAATAAAGCCAAAAAACCAACGGGTTTTATAAAGGGAGTTATAAAACATAAAACCGCTCTGCCAACGCACCTACCCAATGACTTCCCTCCACTTCCCCCAGACCATCCCACTCCGGTCGGGGGCAGACTCCAAAATTTGCTCCCTGTCTGGGCTACCATCACCTCAGATTAATGGGTAACACAAATAATTTGGTCAGGCTACTGCCTAGAACTAATATCTACCCCCCCAAACATTCCACCCAGACAACGCCCAATGTCACAAGAACATCTAACACTACTAAAGCAGGAGGTAATCTCCCTCCTACAGAAAAGGGCGATAGAACACGTTCCTACCAACCAACGAAATATGGGGGTCTACTCCCTATATTTTCTCAAACCAAAAAGGGACGAGACTCTGCGGCCCATCCTAGACCTCAGGCCCCTAAACAAATACATACACTCAGACCATTTTCACATGGTAACGCTTCAGCAGGTACTTCCACTGCTTTCCCAAAACGACTTCCTGACCACTTTAGACCTAAAAGATGCTTATTTCCACATTTCAGTGCACAACACTCACAGGAAGTTCCTCAGATTTGTAGTGGACGGCCAACACTACCAATTCCAAGTGCTCCCGTTCGGAGTCACAACAGCACCACGAGTATTCACCAAGTGCCTAGCAGTAGTGGCAGCACACCTCAGGAGACAACACATCCATGTCTTCCCATTCCTAGACGACTGGCTAATAAAAGCCAGTTCATACAGCCAGTGTGTACAACACAAGCATGCCACTATCCAGCTAATTCACCAACTGGGCTTCACAGTAAACCACGCAAAGTCCAATCTACAACCATCCCACATAAAACAATACTTCGGTGCCACCATAGACACCTCAAAAGTGCTAGCCTACCCCAATCCTGCCAGGATTACAAGCATTCAGGCTCTGCGCGCAAAATTCATGGCACAACACTCCCTTCCAACTCGAGTGTTTATGCAACTAATAGGGATGATAGCCTCTTGCATCTTCATAGTACCTCACGCAAGACTCCAGATGCGTCCTCTCCAAGAGTGCTTAGCGCGCCAATGGAACCAGGCCCAAGGTCAGTTAACAGATCTGGTGTTGGTAGACGGTCGCACCCATCGCTCTCTGCAGTGGTGGACCACCACAAACCTTTCCAAAGGTCGATCGTTCCTGGACCCGGTTCCCCAGATAGTACTAACACACGCATCGACAAAAGTTACTCCATATCAACCATCTGGAGTTACTAGCGATCTTCTTAGCCCTAAAATCTTTTCAAACACAGATTTCAGGCAAGGCAGTCTTAATCCGCACAGACAACATGACAGCCATGTACTACATTAAAAAACAAGGCGGCACACACTCTCCACAGCTCTCTCAGCTAGCACAGAGCATATGGAGATGGGCCATACCCCAGAAAATCTTTCTCCTAGCTCAGCACGTCCCAGGAGTCCAAAACACTATGGCAGATCTGCTCAGCAGACAAACACAACAAATCCACGAGTGGGAGCTCCACCCACAAGTTCTACACCCGTACTTTCAGATGTGGGGGCATCCACAGATAGACCTCTTTGCCACCCACGAAAACACCAAATGCCCAAGTTTCGCTGCCAGATATCCACACCCATTGTCCAAAGGAAATGCGATATGGATGAACTGGTCAGGCAGATTTGCGTACGCTTTTCCGCCTCTCCCACTCATTCCACTAGTGGTGCGCAAACTACAGCAACACTCCCTCACACTAATCCTAGTAGCTCCAACTTGGGCCAGACAACCGTGGTACACCACACTGCTGGAACTATCTGTAGTACCGCACCAAAAATTACGCCTCTCTCCACACCTCTTAACCCAGAACCATAGAGAGATCAGACACCCGGACCCAGCTCAGCTCAACCTTGCGATCTGGCTCCTGAAATCCTAGAATTCGGTTATCTAAATCTTCCCCCTGACTGTATGAACGTCATCAGGGAAGCTAGGCGACCCACCACTAGAGCGTGCTACGCCGCCAAGTGGAAACATTTTGTTGTCTATTGTCACAGCAACACCATCAATCCCCTAAACGTCTCCATTCAACACATCATAGGCTACTTACTCCACCTACAAAGGTGTAATCTAACCTATACGTCCATTCGCCTGCACCTCGCAGCCATAGCAGCTTACCTACAAAACAGGCAACATCTATCACTCTTTAGAGTACCTGCAATTAAAGCCTTCATGGAAGGCCTTAAAAGAATAATTCCCCCCAGAGTTCCAACCTCGCCTGTGTGGAACTTAAATATCGTTCTCACCAGATTAATGGGGCCTCCCTTCGAACCACTGCACAAATGTGAACTCAAATTTTTTACGTGGAAAACCGCTTTTCCCGTAGCCATCACTTCCCTCAGAAGGGTCAGTGAGTTACAAGCATTTACCATTCAAGAACCTTTTCTACAAATGCACCATAACAAAGTGGTTCTCCGTACCAACCCAAAACTCCTCCCTAAAGTCATTTCTCCCTTTCACCTAAACCAATCTGTAGAACTACCAGTATTCTTCTCGCAACCACAGACCGTTGCAGAAAGAGCTCTCCACACACTAGATGTCAAACGAGCCTTACTCTACTACATCGAGAGAACACAACCTTTCCGTAAGACCAAACAACTGTTTGTCTCTTTCTCTCCACCACACAAGGGCAACCCCATCTCCAAGTCGGGGATCACGAGGTGGATTGCCAAATGCATTCAGATTTGCTACCACAAAGCAAAACGAACACTATCCGTTCCCCCTAAAGCCCATTCTACACGTAAAATATGGGCTTCAATGGCTTTTCTAGGAAACATTCCATTAGATGATATCTGCAAAGCAGCTACATGGTCAACACCGCACACTTTCACTAAACACTATTGTGTAGATGTGCAAACTAAGCAACAAACTAGTGTGGGCCAGGCTGTACTCAAAACATTATTTCAAACCACTGCAACAGATACGGGTGGTCGCCGCTAAGGGTGGGTACTGCTATATAATCTATGCACAAGTGTGTTATCTGCAGCTCATATGCCTCGAACGGAATATGCTACTTACCAGTATGCATCTGTTCTTGGCATGTAGAGCTGCAGATCTACACACGGCCACCCGCCTCCCCGGCTACCTTTATCTGTTCCAGTTTATCTTATTTAGATACAACACACATGGGCATTTTCACTGTTTATAACTACGCTCCATCATTTCCCTGCTGGCGAAAAACAATCTGAGGATGGAGCCGAAGCCCATGCGCAATACGATCCAAAGGAGGAGTCACCGACCTCGTGACTTCCAAAGACTTTCCAAAAGGAAAAACAACTGCAAACACCCGTGCCCAACACCAGATGACGATCTATGCACAAGTGTGTAGATCTGCAGCTCTACAGGCCAAAAACAGATGCATACTGGTAAGTAGCATATTCCTTCTCTTAAACTATGGTGGTTTGTTTCACCGCTAAGCTATCAAAATCCTCCTTAGCCTTCGGGATGATCTCTTGAATAGATCACCCAATAAAAGATTGGAAAGCATGCCTTCGAAAAGAGCTCTGAAGACATTCATTCTGGCTCAAGGTAATGGCAATCGAATCCCAAGTGCATCCCTTTGTTGAAAATATATAGGGTAGCAAAAAAGTACTCCTTCTTTAATATCCATACCTCGATGTCTGCCCTAGAGTAGGGCCATTGCAATTATTTGGCAGGAGAGGGCCAAATTATGTGGCAGGGTTGAGTAAATCATGTGTCAAGGAAAGGCAAATTATGCGGCATAATCCGCCACATTTTATAATAGTATTACTACGTTATTTTGCTATTTTTAAACTCGGTTAAACTTTCTGGGCTTTGGTTGCACCTCATTAGTACCAGTTTAAAACCCAAATCTAGCAGTAAGCAACAGAAAGATGACCAGTCCAGCTTTGCAAAGGGACTCCCACTTAGCAGCAACACCTGTCAGTACATTATTAGTAACTTTTGAACAGTTTGAGCTAGAATCTATAATTATGCGAAAATCGCAACTGCTGCACAATCACATGATTTCAGTGGCCCTGCCCTTGAGTTAATTTTTGCTAAGGTGTTCTCAAGGATCTCTTTGGCTTACTTCTGCATCACTAAAATTTGAAAACTCTACTTCAGTCTCTTAATTTGATCCAACTCCTTGGGCTTGTAAACGAAAAAAAAAAGAGAGAAAGAAATGAAGAGCAAGAACACAGCATTCAACTCAGAGGTACTCTTAATAGAGTACTTTCCGACTCTGTTCCTTTATCCAAAGTTGTTTTTAGGATTCACCTGCATAGCACTTGTGCTATGCTTGAGAAATCTATAGTTTTTAATATAAACTTAAAAGGGACTTGCATCCCGCCTCCTCTCTTCCCTGGCTTCTCATTGGTTTCTGTGCGTGCCACTTACATTTCCTCCATTTCTATTAGCTGTATCATATTTTCCTGCATTTACCAATGTTTGTTCCTCATCTACCTCTCTTATCAGTTTCCCGCCGCCGAAATACTGTCAACATCCGCTTTGGTGGAACTATATTTTCATAAAGTTTTGTTTTTTACTATTGCAGCATATTTATATAACAATTTATCACCCGTAGAGCTTACGTGATTTGCATAGAATCACAGGATATTGCACAGCGCTGCTGAGGCTCGAACTGGGATCCCCGCTCTCGAGTCAGCAGCTCTAGCCGCTCTTCCATATCCTCTCCACTCCCATGTTATCTGTCAGGGAGCTCTTTCCTTATCACGGGCAATGATTGATGAAAACAGCTCTTTATTCATTACATAGTCAAAACTGATGCATTACCAATGCTTGTTATTCAGGATACTGCACGTTGAGAGACGCAGTGTATGTTTCCAGGTCGGAAACACATTCAAAACGTATTGTTTTATGATATATTAAGTATAAAATCGAATAGCCCATTGTTTCGAATATAGTGTGATAGTGCATTCAGTTTTGCGTGCTATATTACTACTCAGAGAATACATGTATGTAACTAACCATCTGGTTACATCTCATTACCAGGGTTAACCCAGTTTCGGATTAGGATTTCCTCCTTTTTCTGCAGTACAGATTGCAAAAACAGGTATTTTATTAAACCTTTTATTTCTTCCCATCTGTTCTCACACAGTCCTGCTTGGTCTCTCTTTCAGATCTACGTGATCAGCCTGGCGGAGCCCCGCTTGCCCCTGCAGCTGGAAGATGCTGTTAGGCCGGAAACTGAAGGAGAAGAGGTGACCATTCCTGACCTGAAACTTTATTTATAGCGCTGCATTACTTTGTTTTTTCTAGCAGTACATCTTGACATTTTAAATTGTAAAAGAGGTCACAGCCTTATTTCAGGTTTGTGCCATTTGACTGATGTATAAATGTCTCTTCTGTTTCATAAGTTTAGAGGCAAGAAGTAACAACCACTGCAAAGTAAGCCAGTAGTCTCACTTTTTGGCTTTGCCAGTGTTTTTTGCTGATGCTGTTTAGCATCGGCAAAAAGGAAAGAAAATTGTAGTTATTTATTTAACTGTTACTATCTGTTTTATCAGCATTCAGTTCCACCCATGTTTGCATGTATCATAACATGGCGGCTGTTTTGTTTTTTTGTTTCAATTTACTATTCTAAAATGGCAGAAGGGTGCAGTGGGGGAAGGGGTTTTACAAGCATCAACAAGCAGTTGGGAGTAGCAAATGAAGAGCTAACTGGGGAGAATAAAAATTAAAAAGAGGGAATAACGGTCAGGAATGGGAAGAGCGTGGAAATATCGCGAGTATTGGGGGGGAAGTAGCACACAAGAGAGATAGCAGAAAAACACATGCGCTCGGAGTGCTGAACGAAATAAGCAGTTTTCTGGATGTAAGTAGTGGAAGGATACAAGTCATCCAGTCAAAAAGATGGCAAAGTAGCTATGCTCCAGGAGAGGGGCTAAAGGAATAAGAGGAAGTAAAGTCTTGAAAGTTGTGGTCCGTTTTGGTTAGAAGACCTTAACATATTTCTTTTTTTTTTTTTTAACTTTTAGCTTTACTTAAAAAACCCCAGTTAAAGTTCAGTTATGATTGAGAATTAAAACCGAAAAGACACTGAAATTCGGAAGCTATGGTTAGAACCACAAGTGCCACAGCAGCTATGCGAATCATAACTCGCACACCAAGTGAAATGTTTGACCTCATCCTCGATGTGAAAGATGCCATTACAAATGTAATCAATTTTACAGATGCAGATACATATCACATAATCCCAAACACTTAGAAGGAGACTACTTTGAATGTTGTATTATTTAGTGATGTGAGTATTTGTAATTTCATTAGATTGCCATTTTTAAGTTTTTGCGCTTACAGGTATTGATGTTGACAAACTATAAGCATTGCATTTGGTGTGCGAGTTATGGTTTGCATGGCTATTGTGCACATTATATACTGTGGTCAGGCCCTAACTCTATGCCTAACCCCCACTGCGCACGGCCTTTGGCAGTAAATCGGACTCTGCCAAGGCTTGTTGTTTCAGGCAGAATGCTTTCACACAGACCATGTGCTAGGAGGCTATCTATATGTGTAAATGGCAGATTTAACCTGTATGGTTTTCCTATCTTGCCAGTGAAGTGCTGGGTCCTCAGCATGAGTCTGTGCCTCAGCTTTATTGGTGTAGGTAAAAAACAATCTGGGACCATTCTTCATAAGATGAGGAAAATGCCATGTTCGAGGCATATGAGCTGCGGAATTCATACTGTAGCATAGATCGCCATCCGGTGTTGGGCTCGAATGCTTGCACCTTGTTGTTGTCTTGGAAGAAGTCTTTTGTAGTCACAAGATAGGTGACTCCTCCCTTGGACGATAGTGCGCATGGGCATCGACTCCATCCTCCGATTGTTTTTTTTTTCCGCCATCGGGTTCGGATGTAACTTCTGCGCTCCGGTTCGGCACCATATTCTCCAAACCTTTTCGACATGCAAACCATCATAAACTCGACGGTATTGTTATCGATCGCGTGATCTTCGACGTGCTCCTTCAAATATTTGATTCCGGTCATCGACGCAGGCTGCTGGGCCTATCGACGCCGTTCGGGCCTACGGCTCATGGAAAGGACTCCATTTAAAAAATGCCCCCAGTGTGGAGCTAAATTTCCACACAGTGACCACCACAAAGTCTGTAACCTGTGTCTCTCGCTTGAGCACGACGAGATTAATTGCCAGGCCTGCGCCTCCTATCAATCCAAAAAGACCATCCGTGATCGCCGGGCCCGACGACACATCATGGCGCAGCAAGCAGCTCCGGCACCGGTGGACATCTTCGATGAAGGCCCGATGTCCCGGAGGAGGATTTGGAGGATCTCGAGATAGTGTCCGAAGCAGACGACTCTGACTCAGACGACCACATCACTCCAGGTCAACGAGTGAGTACAACTGCCCCTACCCCAACCCCACCTGACAAAAAGAAGGTCAAGACTTCGCCTACTGGCCCCATTCGCGACTGAAAACAAGCTTCAGAAGCCCCGCCCCCGGGCCCTGCTCCAAAGATAAGGGACAAGCCGTCCAGTGGCTCGGGACTGAGCAAGCCGCATAACAGTGTCCCGCAGCCGCCATCGGCACCGAAGATGGGAGCGCAGCCCACTCCCAAAAAGACGTCGTCACCGACCACCTCGTCGCAGAAAGATAAGGCATCGGGTCCGAAACAGAGACATTCGGAACCGAAAAAGATTTCCGATTTCCACATCGAAGCTGAAGGACTCAAAACCATCTCCCAAGGCTCCGGAGCAGAAATCCAAACCTTGCTCGGACCCGAAGAAATCGGCGCCCAAGGCGACTACAGAAGAGGAAGAACTTTTTCGACTGGATCCCATTGATCCAAAACAAAAGACTCTCCACATAGACCCCAAAACAGGGCATGTGGCTGCTGTTCCACACAAGAAGAGGAAATTGGACACCCCAGACACTCCTGCAGTGCCTGTAAAAAGGAAAGATTGTGCCACTTCACCTTTATGACCCTCTTCTCCTGTTCTTCCTAATAAGCCTGTCTCTCCTCCACATTCTCCTATACTTCCACCAAACTCACTACCACCACAGGATGATGATGATTTAGGGGATGGGGGAGGCAACAATGACCCTTTTACTGACCCTGATGACAACACAGACGTACCACAGGACGATTGGGATGATTTTGATGACCCAGTAGATCCTCAAGACCTCCCTGATCCCCATGCATACCCAACAAAGCCATCTCCCCCAGATGACAATATTGGTTTTAGTCAGCTTGTACATAGGGCTGCTCAGTACCATGGGGTTTCAATGCATTCAGACCCAGCAGAGGAGGACTTTCTAATAGACACTTTTGAACAGTCATTAAAGACTGTACAAACCCTGCGAATGTTAAAAGGTGTCATTAAACATGCCCCTGACATATTCAAGGACCCTGTTAGGGCTAGAATTCTCATTCCCAGAATTGAGAAGAAATATAGACCTGCCCCCGATGATCCCACCTACATCAAGGGTCGACTCCCTAGTGGTAACTAACGCTAGGAAACATGCCAATTTTCAGACCTCCGGTGATGCGGCACCTCCAGACAAGGAGTCTAAATTATTAGATGCTTTCGGCAAACGTGTTGCTGTCCAAGCAGCTATCGCTGGCGGATAGCCAATACACAGGCATTACTTGCTAGGTACGATAAGGCTCACTATGACCAACTGGAAACACTATTGCAACATTTACCTGATCTATATAAGACCAAAGCCAATGATTTAATTCAGGAGGGGAAATTAGTAACTAATGCATCAATTAAGTGTGCCCTTGATGCAGCAGACACTGCCTCTAGGTCCATCAACACTAGCGTTTTACTCAGACGACATGCCTGGTTGTGCATCTCTGGCTTCAAACAAGAGATACAAACAACTATCCTCAATCAACAACAACTCTTTGGACCGGCTGTAGACACCGCCCTAGAAAAAATGAAAAAGGACACGGAGACTGCTAAATCCATGGGAGCATTGCAGTCTCCATCCACACGTGATTCCATTAGACGCTCCTTCTATACAGGAGCATCCAAGAACATCAGTACAGACACTGCTTCTTCTTCCTACAAAAACACCACACAAACATCCCCCAACAGGGGATATTTTAGAGGAGAATACAGGGGAAATAACAATAAGGGGGAAGAGGCCGAGGTAACAACAACACTCGCACCTCCCCCGCTAACAAGCAGTGACTTCCCACCACTCCCTCCAGACCATTCCACTCTGGTCAGAGGGAGACTATCACAGTTCCTACCTGTCTGGGATTCCATCACTACAGACAAGTGGGTAAGACAAATTATCCAGTATGGTTACTGCCTGGAACTTACAGTCCAATGTCCACGGGACATCTCACGCTCTTAAAACAAGAACTCACTGCTTCAAAAGCATGCAATATAAATAGTTCCCTTAGAGCATCAAGGAATAGGTGTTTACTCGCTATATTTCCTAATCCCCAAAAAGGACGGCACCCTAAGGCCAATACTCGACCTCAGACCCCTAAATCTCTACATACAGTCAGATCATTTCCACATGATCACTCTTCAACAGGTCCTACCGCTACTTCAACAGGGCGACTTCCTTGCCACACTAGATTTCAAGGACGCCTACTTCCATATTCCCATACACCCTGCTCCCTATATTTAAGATTCATGTTGGACGAACAACACTATCAGTTCAAAGTCCTTCCATTTGGGGTGACCACAGCACCCAGAGTGTTCACAAAGTGCCTTGCAGTAGTAGCAGCACACTTGAGAAGACAACAAATCCATGTCTTTCCATGCCTCGATGACTGGCTCATAAAAGCCAAGTCACACAACCAGTGTGTCCATCACACTTACCAAACCATCCAGCTACTACACAACTTGGGGTTCACAGTAAACTACACCAAGTCACATCTTCAGCCCTCCCATGTACATCAGTATCTAGGGGCCACAATAGATACCTCCAAAGCTCTGGTATATCCCATCCAACCAGGATAGCCAGTATACAAACCCTCATCACCAAATTTCAGCCACAGCATTCCCTTCCAACGAGGGTGTTCATGCAACTCACAGGAATGATGGACTCTTGCATTTTCATTGTACCTCACGCAAGACTTCAGATGCGACCTTAAAAGGAATGCTTAGCACGTCAGTGGAACCAGGCTCAAGGTCAACTTACAGATCTAGTGTTGGTAGACAGCCGCACACATTGCTCTCTGCAGTGGTGGAACACACAAAACCTTTCCAGAGGGCGGCCGTTCCTAGAGCCGGTTCCACAGATAGTGCTAACAGCAGACGCATCACTCTCCGGCTGGGGAGCCCATCTCCTACACCACACAATTCAGGGCAAGTGGACGACTCAACAAAAATCGCTCCACATCAATTACCTAGAATTACTAGTAATATTTCTAGCGTTAAAAACATTTCACCCAAATCTTCTCAACAAAACTGTCCTAGTCCGCACAGACAATATGACAGCTATGTATTACATACAAAAACAAGGAGGAACACATTCTTTGCAACTGTCTCATCTAGCGCAAAGCATATGGAGATGGGCCATTCCACAAAAAATATATCTGCTAGCAGAACATCTTCCAGGGGTGAACAATCAGATAGCGGATCTGTCAAGTCGACAGATTCAACAGATATATGAGTGGGAACTTCAAACGCAAGTTCTTCAACCTTTCTTCCAATTGTGGGGACAACCAGACATAGATCTGTTCGCCACACACGCAAACGCAAAATGCCCAACCTTCGCCGCCAGGTTCCCACACCCGTTGTCTAAGGGCAATGCGATATGGATGAACTGGTCAGGCAGATTTGCGTACTCTTTTCCGCCACTCCCACTCATTCTGCTAGTAGTACGCAAGCTCATGCAACAGTCTCTCAAAATGATCCTAGTTGCTCCCACATGGGCACAGCTACCGTGGTTCACAACACTCCTCTAACTCTCTGTAGTTCTACACCAGAAGCTACGTCTCTTCCCAAGACTGCTCACACAGAACCATGGAGACACAAGGCTCCCAGATCCAGCGCAACTGAATCTAGCAATCTGGCTCCTGAAGTCCTAGAGTTCGGTTACCTTAACCTCCCACCTGAAAGTATGAATATTATTAAGGAAGCCAGACGCCCTACTACTAGAGCTTGCTGTGCAGCTAAATGGAAAAGATTTGTCATTTACTGCAACAACAACAAAATAGATCCATTACATGCTTCAATTCGGAACATGATCCGCTATTTACTACATCTGCAGATATGCAATCTGGCATACTCATCAATCAAATTACATCTAGCTGCCCTTGCAGCCTACCTACAAAACAGGCAACATTTGTCATTGTTTAGGGTACCCGCTATCAAAGCCTTTATGGAAGGCCTCAAAAGAATAATTCCACCCAGACTACCACCCTCTCCAGTGTGGAACCTTAACATTGTTCTTACTAGACTCATGGGTCCCACATTTGAGCCTTTACATAAATGTGAATTTCACTCTCAGAAGAGTAAGTGAGATCCAGGCTTTAACCATACAAGAACCATACAAGAACCATTCTTACAAATACATCGTAACAAAGTGGTTCTCAGGACAAATCCAAAATTCCTTCCAAAAGTAATTTCTGCTTTCCATCTTAAGCAATCAGTAGAGTTACTGGTATTTTTCCAAAACCCTCATTCGGTAGCAGAAAGAGCTCTGCACACACTAGACGTCAGAAGAGCTTTACTTTATTACATAGACAGGACTATAGCCTTTAGAAAAAACAAAACAACTTTTTGTAGCTTTCTCATCCCCTCATAAAGGCAATCCCTCTCCAAAGCTAGAATTGCCAGACGGATAGTAAAATGCATTCAAATATGTTACCAGAAAGCAAAACGTACGCTAACAATTTCCCCAAATGCGCATTCAACTCGCAAACTGGGGGCTTCCATGGCATTCTTGGGGAATATTCCCCTAGAAGACATTTGTAAGGCAGCAATATGGTCTACAACACACAACTTCACTAAACACTGTTGTGTAGATGTGCAGGCGAAGCAACAGGCTTCTGTAGGCCAGGCTGTTCTTAAGACACTATTTCAAATCACTGCAACTGATACAGGCGACCACGGCTATGGGAGACACTGCTATACAGTCTATGCTACAGTATGAATTCCGCAGCTCATATGCCTCGAACGGAAAATGCTACTTACCAGTATGCATCTGTTCTTGGCATGTAGAGCTGCGGAGATTCATACGCCCACCCGCCTCCCCGGGCCTGTATCTGTTCCAGTGTTATCTTAATTAGATACATTCACATGGACATCTCTTCTACTTCTTACTGACTCCATCATTTCCCATCATGGCGAAAAACAATCTGAGGATGGAGTCGATGCCCATGCGCACTATCGTCCAAGGGAGGAGTCATCTCGTGACTACAAAAGACTTCTTCCAAGACAACAACAAGGTACAAGCATCCAAGCCCAACACCAGATGGCGATCTATGCTACAGTATGAATCTCCGCAGCTCTACATGCCAAGAACAGATGCATACTGGTAAGTAGCATTTCCCTTTTCAATGAACACAGAGTTTTAATTAGCACCAGGGAAGCTGTCTTGGCTGTAGGTAGTAACACTAGAGTTTTCTCCATTTCTCCCTTAACTTTTTCATCCTCAAAGTTTACTTCAGAAGTATCAACTTGGCGAGATTTAAAATCTGAGAGATTCAGATCATCAATCAATCAATACTTGTAGAGTGCGGCTCATCACCCGTGAGGATATTCAGGTGCTGGGTTGATGGGCTTAGATGAAGAGTCAGGTCTTGGGTTTCTTCCTGAAGTCTGTCAGCGAGGGTGACGTTCGGAGGTGAGGTAAAGTTAAACCTGCCTCCTTACACTCAAGGAGCAGGTGCATACACCTGCTTACAATGATAACAGTTGTCTTCCTACTGGATGGTCTGGGAGTGATCCGTTTCCTGATCTCGGGACGGAAAGAATATATGAGTCTTCAATTTCTCTATCACACTAGGTCGTTGTACTGTGCCAGCACTCCAGCTGATGAAGTTCAGGCTTTTACAGACTTGATCCAGATGTTGCAGTGTTTGCAGTTGCCCTTTCAGAAATGTTTACAAAAGAAAACACTTTTTATTTGATGATCTAGAGCCTTCTAAGTGAATCTGTGTTTATAGTTGCCATTACAAGTGGTTTTTAGAAACTAGTCGTCCTGCTTTTTAGAACCAGTTATGCACATGTACATACATCTTTGGTCAGACCAACATCTCCAGACAAGTAGCAGAGAACTGTCTCTGTCAGATGTTGTTTGTGATTAATGCTGAGAGGACATCGTTGAATCCTGCTATTCCCTCAGCTCCAAGAGAATTAATCCATTCCTGTGAAGAAAATATTCTGAAGACTTTTTAATGATGGATTTTACATTTACAAAGCATACTGCTACCCCAAGGGGTATACTAGCGCTTGAAGGGTTCTATACAGTGGAGAATAGAAAGCTGGCACCGGAAAATATTGCTGAATGTGTCATGGAATTCCAGGCTTAAGTGGTCAGATATATATTGACAGTATCTGTCCTGTAGCCTGACATGCTTTACTATAGGAATGCATAAGAGAAGGGCAAATAAGGATCAAAAGATCTTACAAGGGATGACCATGTTGAAAATATTCTGAATGCACACGGGGCCAGACCATTGAAAAGCGCAAAACATTAGCAAGGACATTTAAAGGAGAACCCTTTCTCTATAGGAAGCCAGTGGATGGGATGCCAAGTGAGCAGAGATATGGCAACGTTTCTTTATCCCCATAAGTAGGAAGCATTGACATTTTGAATAATCTGAAGATAGTTTATTAGATATTTGGGTAATATGCCCCCAAAAAGCGTTACTGTTGTCTGTACGGGAAAGACTCGCCCCTTGAACTAATGTTTTCGGTAAGAGTGTAGGTAAAAATTAGAACATTTTATCAAGAACTTTCAAAAGAAAGAAACAGGTAGAAACAAGTTTTGTAATTTGAAAGATCACACCACAGTTGTGGGCAGCAGTGAAGGGAATGGGAGGAGATTTTGTTCTCATCGGGAAAAAATTGAGTACAGGCCGATGGGGAGCCAAATATGATAAACTGTGTCTTGGGAAAATTGTGGCACAGATATCTGGCATTCATCCAACAAGCAGTGACTGGCATACAAGCTTTGAAGTGTGTTTGAAGGGAGGACATGACATCCCCATTAAGCCTCAGAATAAGTTGAGAATCGTAACAGTAAAAGAAAGAAACAATAAAGGACTGAATCAGGAAAGATAAGGGAGACACAAAGATTAAATAGTGTTGGGCCTATGTGAAGATCCCTGAGGAGCCCCAAAACTAATGAATGCATAATCCAATCAAAAAGGAGGAAGAATGACAGAATGGTCAGAAAGGAAAGAAGCAAACCAGTCCAGGATACGGCTACCCAGCCCCACCTAGGCTAGACGAGACATGTGTAGGGTGGGAGACCATTTCAAAATCAGCCAAGAGATCTCAAATAAGCAGTGATTTGTTTTGCAACATATACTAATATCATTAAGAACAGTGATCAAGACTGAGGCAGTACCAAAGGTAGGACGGATGCCAGATCGGTGTTGATCCAGTTACTGATGTATTTCAAAATGCTCCGAAAGCTTGGAGTTGACCAAGGAGCCTCTAATCTTGGAGGCTGCTAGGAGATATGATCTAGACTACGACTGGATAAGACTTAAGGGTCTAAGGATCTTTTTTTAATGGAAAGAAACAAAAGGTCCTTTCAAGGGATATCTAAGGAAAGGGATTGATTGCAGATACTTGTAAGATGAGGCGCATCAGGGCCTCTCAACTTTAGCACTCAAAGTAAGACATCTTTGACACTCCAGACATCCAGAAACGTATTGGTCAGAGACAGTTTAGATGACTGGATAAAATTGATGTCATCCATCTGGCCATTTCACCAAGGCATTCTTTAGGTGACCGTAGGAAAGACTGGTGGATGAGCATATCGCATTTCTGCCGGGTGGTCTAGCTGAAGATTTTAAACTATCTATTTTAAGTAAATATCTCAATTTACGCTGTAGTTGATAACTATCCAAACTGTACAGACAACTCCTCATTAATCACTCCTCACTTGAGACTTTAGGCCCTCTTTTTAAGTATTGTGTTTATCCCATTATTGCAAAAATGGCTGTTTGCACCCAAAAGAAGGTTAAATGTTGGGTGCAAATTGGTCACCCATGCTTTTTTTCTTGTAAATAATTCACCAGGTAAAACAATGCCAAAATAATAGTCAATTGCATGAATCTCTGCTTTGTGCACCTTGGGAAGGGGGGAAGGCAAGTGTAATTTACACCATCCTTATCCCCCATTCCATAGTTTGAAACTCAGAATGATGTGCAGATTGTGGTAAATACCGTTCACAGCAGTATGCGTCTTTTGCACGTGTGCAATTTAACTTAATTGCCTACGAGTTATTTGGTAATTGCTGCACAATGAGCTGTTATCTAGACATTATTATCTTTTTGATAAAGATAAGTAATGTTTTTGTGAGAAAAAGAAAAAGCAATTACCTTCTTAAAGTGAAATTGCTGCCTGGTGTAACAATAGCCATGCCGCTGTCATATTTAGACCCTTGTCCCTTGACGATATCCAGCATTGTATGGAGATTTCCAAACGTAATCTTTTGTAAGGCTCCAGTTTTTTCCTGAATAAAATTAAGTTTCCATTTATCTTAACTGAGTGAATGTCTAGTCACTTTTTTTAAATTTCCATGACTGCGGATCCAGGATGGCAAAGAAAGATTACCGCATATCATGCTTGGACAGCGTTACTGCCCCAAAATAATTATTCGGCTTGCTTAGGCTTTCTCAAAAATACTGTAAAGTAGAGAGAAAATCAAATCAGTGGTACCAGAACATGGTGAGACAAATTTATTTCAGTAAGGTACTGTTGAGATGAAAAAACAAGCATTTGCAATGTAATAGGTCTCGCATTTACGAGAGTTTGAGCGGTTGGCATTGTAAATGACACTGCCTTTTATTTATGTGTTATTTTTAAAACAGATAAAATAAAAAGCATTGTCATGTACAATGCCAAAAGCTTAAACTCTCGCAAATGCAAGACCTATTGCTTTGCAAATGCGTTTGGCGACAGTGCTATAAATGTTTTTTTAAAGCATTAGGAGAGAGCCTGTCCTGCCTGCAACAGCAGGCAGGACAAAGCTATTTGAGAAAATAGTGCTCAGAGGTTGTAATTAAAGCCTCCAGAGTAACAACACACGTAACGGGGGATGTCACCATTGGAGGTTACAAAATGAGCCTAGGCGGTACTAAGGAGGGAATACTAAGCCTATTGACCAATGAACAGCCACAGTTTACAGTGGACAATGACACAAGCCAATGAAAAATATGGGCGGAGAGTGGGCGGAGCTTCAATTCCCTACCTTAATACAGCATGCCTCACAGAGCAGCGCGTGCACTGCCTAGGCTCGACCTAAAAAAGGAGAATGCTGCGTCTGTGTTGTTTTCTCACTCAACCATGTTAAATAACATGCTCTTAAATCCATGCTTTAAGTGACGTTTAAGTCAATTCAGTCACTGTCACAATCTGTAATCGTGTCCGAACTGCGGGGTCCGGACAGGCAACCCATCATCTGTGAATGGCTCTTATAACTGTCGATTTTGTCTCCATCCCCGTTCTCATGATGCAGACAAAAGGCGCGTCTATAAAATGGCATGTTTGTTACAAAAAGTACTACACATTGATTGTCCAGTTAATTGGCACAAAAAGTGACCATCTCATGGTGACTCCGTTCTGTTAGCAACTTGGAAACTTTCCTGGAATATCAAGGTTTGGAGAAATACTGCACTGTGGCACAGTCAGTCTCAGGTTCACCCTGAAATCTACCTTTCCCTTCCCTTCCACAAAAGTTCTGAACACCTTCTCCTTGACTGGCACATTTTATATAGTTCATATTTTTAATGTATCTATACGGTTGTAAAGTTTTTTTTCTCTGTTTCATGCGACCAGCAACACTTATGCCACCTCGTTTGCTTATTTATTTTTCTTTGTTTTTTTATTTTTTTCACCAGAGGAAAACCCCCATATCCTCTGATTTTTCGATTATCTCCTGTTTATACATGAGTTTACAAATTGTTTGCTTTTATGTGCATCCTATTTTAACTTAGTACCTCTTCCTGTGTGACCTTCATTTCGTGTTTTACGTTTTCCTTTCCCACCTTCTGTTTGGTTGTTGCATTTCCTCCCCCTTGCTTTTTCTATTTGGCTTAGCCCTTCTATTTTTAAAATTTCTGGCTCTTTTTCCTCTCCGGAGTCTCTTCTCCATTGCCTTCCAGGTGTCTAAAAAAACGGCACCGTGTTCTTGTTAGGGGTTTTGGTGCCTGGCCACAGTGTTGCAGGAAAAGTACGTTGTGGCAACAAAATTAAACGCTGAACTGATCAACTCTGGGTGGACATTCTGATGCTGTGCAGGCGTCTCCAATGAGTAGCTTGTGGGCTACCAGTAGCTCCTAGCCACCTGTGAGTAGCTCTCTTGTATGCAGCCTACTAATATAGAAGCTTCGGCTTGGCTGAATTATTATTTGTATACAAGAATTAAAAAACGTGTATTCGAGATGAAAATGTGTGTTTTTTTAGACCTCATAAGCTGATGATTAGGGAAAAATTGTTACATTGTTAAAATTAATTTAAAGCTATTATTTGATTTGGAGAGATATAATACTCATATTATTACCTTAGTGCGGGGGGCGGGGGGGGGGAGTTTGCAGCTGTGATCATTATGTATTACGCATGTAGATACATTCAAAATTGAGAGTGCTTTTATAGCTTTACTGCTGGCAACCCTGCCTAATGCACTGATGTGATCACTGTTTGCAATCCTGGATGGGGTGGTCACTATCACATCACTAACATTAGTAGCTTGGGATGATTTTCATTGAACCTAAGTAGCTCTTATTACAGAAAAAGTTGGAGACCCCTGGCCTTGTGCTTATTTAGCAACACTCCCCCAGCGAGGCGCTCGGTCAGTAGAGCCCATATGCTAATTTGCCGCATTCCGAGTCGGTGGTCAAGCTGCCCTCGAGAATCCTTCGGTATCAAGTGTGTGGCCCTATTCAAGACCTAATGATGGAGAAGGGAGTTGGTGACCTCCTAGCGTTGGTTCCCCAATGGGTGTCATGCATTGCCACACATAACCATCTCTTCTTTCCGTCTGATTAATGAGGTTGTCATCTCTGTGCCTGCTCTAAAGGAAACCAAAGATGGCCTCCAGGGGCCTTTTCAATGGACTCGGTGAGGCTGGGAAAATCCGAAAGCAGATTGGTTTTCGTTTCACAATTAATACAAACATTCTTAAAGTCTATAGGCTCTCTCATCACAGAAGCTTACAAATAAAATAAAGACAGTGTTCGGCGGCCCTCCAACGTGATGATAGAAACAGTACAAAACAATTGGTCAGTTCAGGACACCCACGTTGGGGAACTAATGTTTCGCGCCATGATCTCTCTTGTCTGTTCAAATGAAGCAAAATCAGGGATTGAAATAAAGTAAAAGATAAAAAATGCAAACGAAAGCCCTGCAAGAATTCTAATGTGCCCCTTTACATTTGTAAGGCCCTTGGAGAAAAACGCACTCGAACAATAGCATTAGCTTTTTACATTTGCTCCTTTCTGAAAAGAATAAAGAGAGCCTTTGTCTGCTGACGTAGGAATGTGTTAAAATTCCAGATTCTTTTAGGAGGTGAAATAAATGTAAACACTGTTAGTCCAGAAAAGACACCTGTAACAATGAGGGACTCTCGGGCACCGTGACACTTGGGACTTTGAGAAGTGTCTGTACTCCTGGATTACGAGTCCGACTCATAAAGGTTTTTTTATTGTGTCTCACCCCCACCTGCGATGGGACTCACTCCTGAATTTCTAAGACGAGCAGACTCCCGAAGACGAGCTTTGTGACTTGTGTCCTGTATTTTTGGAAGTTGTCTTTAGTGCAGTGGCCCTAATTGTCAAGGAATTCTAAGTATTTGACAACTTTAAATGAAAAGAACGTTGATTTAAACAAAAAGTTCCAAACAACGGTTAACTTGCTCTCTTACCAAGAACCAGAACGTAAAATGAGGAAGAGCCAATGTTTTTGCATTTGCCTTTCGAAATTAAATTTATCCTCCAATTTCTTCCCCCAAAATCAAGTAAAGCTCTGCAGAGTACAGTGGTTTTGAGGCGTACACAAATCACTACAGTTTTAAAGTGCTGCTTATTAAGCCTGTGTCTCTTAAAAAAGCTCATAGTTACCAGCGAGCTATCAGCAATGGAGGAGATGTTAGAGCTCTTCAGAATTCTGGAAATTTAGCTGGTTCGTGCGTTTTACAGACCTTGCAATTGTTTTATGACAACAAAGTGGTATTGGGTAATTCATTTTTTTTTTAATAGAAACAGAAAGTGCATCCCAGTTCAGTGAAATCCTTTTTGGTTTGTAGAGGGCATGGCGTCTTCAGCTGGACAGCATGCATTTTGGGTTGAGTTCGATGCTTGGACCACAGCTGTCCCGATGTTTCCCCAGTAAAGGCACTTTTCTCTGCCAACTTGACCCCCTTTTGCTAACGGAGTCTGTGGTGTTCCCACCAAATCATTCAGGGTGGCATTGATTTTGCTGGTTTACCTGGAATTTCTGACGCAAGGTTGCATTCCTTGACCGTCATGCAGTGTTCCAAGATGTCAGCTGCTTTCGCCAGTGCTCATAGGGAGGAACCCTGAATAATGCAAAGATTGCGAATATGCAGAACCAGTGTTGTAGAGCTGCAGTGGCCCACAGTGGAAAGGGCTTCCAGTTGTGTTGGCGGCTGGAACTGAATCTCAGTTTTCCTACCCAAACATCAGCCAAGATGCAGCAGTGGGCAATGGCAGATTTGTATGCCTCTGCAACTGTGATAGGGCTGAAGAACCAACTCTCCCCCCAATGTTTAACTGAGAATGCCAAAGGAACTTGAGTTGGGGACATGCCTGCAGGTCTGTTCAGGTGAAATGTTATCGCCTGACTTGTTTTGGCTTTCCACTTCTGTGGTGATATGGCACTAAGTAACACCCAGAGAAGCTGCACTTCAGAGACCACTCCCACAAAGATGCCCAGGACTGATGTTCTGCTGAATAACTACTTTTGTGAGTGCTTCCAACACCATGGCGGTGCAACCGACACTGAGTCTACTGCTTGGCATCCATCTGTGGGTCTCTCCATAGACAAGAGAGCTTTGATGTCTTCACCAAAAAATAGATAGAGGTTATGTATGTTGAGGCCTCCGTCCAGTGAGGGATCTGGTATAGCAGCAGACTTTGTGACTCACCAGCAGAAGGTGACCACTCAAGAGTCCCATTGTCACCATTGTGCTGGGGCCGCCATCTTTAAGCTTAAAGACCGGCTTTAGGACCGCTGCAGAGCTGCCACCCTGCTTCTGATTGTCAGGCGTGACCCGGAAAATGGAAAACTTGCAAAACTCAATTGATGTCATTTAGATGAAATGGAAGGCCCGAGAGGGAAAATAACCATCTAGCCCTACTAAGGGAAACTCCAGCTCTGCAAATGAACGGGAAACGTGACAACGGAGAGGGACCTGCCACAGTTGCTGTGACATTGCAGTGTGTGGCTGAATAATAGATAGTGTTGCGCTGATCTTCTAGCAAGAAAGATATCATGCACTTTGGCCACTAGGTCCTTTTGTTCCCTAACATCAGCTGGACTACAGTCGTGAAAAGCAAAACCTTTGGGGTCCGATGAAAGAATTTGTGGAATTAGAGGCACAGGCAACTGTACTGGATACCAACAGGCTGAGGGTGGCTGTTGGTGATAGGTTCACATGTTTCACACACACACAGATGCGTGCAGAGTTCATTTGGTCAAACTTGAAGACGAGGGGCCATAGTGTTGTGAGGTTTGTGTAGCACTAATTTATTGCAATGCAAAGCCTCACTAATCACTCATTCATGTTCAAATCTTCTTGCCATTAGCCCTTCATTTCCAAGAGGGAATTGCTATGCACATTGTACTTTTTTGTGGTGACACATCTAAGACCACCTTCCCCATTATCCCCAGAGAGGTACCAGTATTTCTTGAAAGTTCTGGTATGTTCTTCACAAACATTTTACAGTTTAATTACATGTTACCGCTGCACCTTAACTGCTTGGTTGACACAAGTTGATGTTATTTTTCTTAGGCGGTTATGGTTCTATTCTCTGTCTGTGTTTTCTATTTTTTTTAAAAAAAACTAATAAAAACATATTTTTAAAAGATAAATTTTTGTCAGTGTGGTATTGGTCCTACAACTGGTGTTGCTTCCAAAAGAAGGCTTTGAACAGTATGGCAATACTAAGGTTTGATTCAGACCTACGATTTGGGTTCCTCCGTTTCTCACATCTGATTCAAATTTTGTCCAGAGTTGTGTGCGTACTTCGCGTTTGTTACTGATATGAAATGCTGTTGTTTATTGCGGCTTTGTTTCATATCTTATTGTCTTCTTTGCCAACCTTTTAGGAAGGAAGGGCCACTGTAAACCAGGATACAAGACTGGACAACAGAGTCATTGATCTAAGGGTAAGACTGGCATTGTTTTCTTATGTTAGTGCCAGCTGTACTCTGAAAATGAAGAATAGAGATCAAAATAATTTGTTGTAACTATTTGTGAACTACTACTAGCGGTCTATGTGTATGCCTTCAATGTGAGTATCGCCATCCGATTTATAAAATGTTGTTTAGGGTCGATCACTATTTTCATTTTCTCTTCAGAATAAGTAATTTAGCCTACTAAATAATAAAAGCTGCCGCATGCAGATCTATTTCATGTTTAGCCGCTTGCCTGATTATTAATATTGCCCATTCATAACCTAAGGCATTGTCAGTCCGGTGGTGTTCTCTGCTTTAGTGGCAAGGTAGCAAAGGAAAGTATGAATAAAGGACTCTTCTAGCGAATGAATTCTACCATTAAAATGCATTTGCCTGCTTTGGAATGCAAATGATTCCAGTGTCACAATTTTTTCGAATTGGATTGGCTTCTGCATACTGCTACTACAATATGAGACACTAGTTCATATTGTTTACCTAGTTTGTAATGTGGGTGTCCAGCATAATTCTAGAAGGGTTATTTCTGATAGAGACCTCTAACTGCAGGTTCCTCACCCTTTGAGTACTTCCCCACGCATTAGACATAGCCTCCCTTCCCTGTCCCTCAGAGTTTTTGAGGGAAAAATTAAACAAATCTTGCACTCTTACCTCATGTTTGGGATTGAAGGCAATCCACTGGAACTCTATTCTTCCCACAGGTCTTGCAGGGACGAAAACAGCCTTTTCTGTCAGACATACTAGAGTAATGAGGTTAAAAATAGCTTTTCAGAAGAAAACAAACTGAGCAAAGATCAGGGAGACTTTGTCCACACATGACATGTGGTGAAAATCTGAGAGAATCAGCCTCTCTCGGAGTGTTCTAGATTGGTCATACTTAAAGTTTGGTCTTTTTATAAAAAAAAGGACATAGGCTATTAAATGTATGGCCTACTGCCAGTATGGTCTATGTTAGTTATACATACTGCTTTACTGTAGTACCGTGGGGCTTCCACTTTGACGAGGAATGATTCAAGCCTGTGAATCTATGAAAGATACCAATGCTGGTTAACTTCAGTTACAGGTAAGTAACTTATTTTCTTACTATCCCGTTGTGGCCTGGATACCATTGGATGAACCATTGGTATTAGCATCACTATCAATTGCAATGCCTGGCTGAGATTGTTGGCCCTTGGAAGGAGCTCACGTATACGAGGATAAAGCAGACCAGGGGCGGAATGGGAACACAAACCAGCCCTGGAATTTCTAAGGGACCATCCACCCGGGGGGCTTGCTAGTGGGAAGCACTTCTGCTGCTTTTGTTACAGGAGGTGGATATTGCAGCACTGCTTCAAAAATGGTCCTCAGTAACAAAAACGCCCCCCACTGCTCCAAAACCAGCCCCCACCCTTCCAGCCTCACAGGAAAGTGCCCGCTACGCTCGTCAGGCCCTGAAGCAGACTCCGGTCTGGAGTGCTTCAAAGAAAGGCTTTGTCACAGGCTTGTCCCTGGGTTTGTCTGCTTCTCCATGCCAACCGCATCAGCCCTTTTGATCCTTCTCAGGCTCCTGCAGAGGTGCCCCATATGAACATCCACTTCAGCCTCAGCAGGGTTCCCAGCTGTTTCGTGGCCAAGGCCATGGCACCCTCTGACCCCTGCAGTCAAGGACAGTGGGGCAGTCAGTCGGCTGACCCCACTCCCCATTTGCTCATGTGTATTTTTAGGGGTTTACATTCATTGATGTCAACGAACTAATTTGCAATAATGGGATCCGCCAGACTTACATTCTGTGAATGTTCACAAGTCTGTGTTGCTGAATGAGGTTAATGTTCCGGTTTCTGCATTGGTAAATGCTTTCGTGCAAAATGTACAATAGAATTAAGTGAATATAGTTTTAATTGTGAAGCGCTCTGATAACCCATGGGGTCAAGTTTGCGCTATATAAAACACTATGAATAAATAAACAGTGAAACTTTCTAGGAAATCTAGAATGGATGTGGCCCTTTGAACATGTGTTGGACACCCCTGATTTACCGTATACTACTTAAACACATGGACATAACAAAACATTATGCAAAATCTATTGAAGTAGAGAAAAACAGGTTTAATCAATATTTGCTGGAATTATTGTTGAGTGAGGGAGACCACCCATTACCAGGTTCAAGATCAGCAAGAGTCCTTCACAGTCAATGCCAAAATATTCATGCCGCAAGGATTGAGCACAGCAGTGGATACCTGCAACTGGATTCCAAACCACAGGACAGTCTTCTCCGACTCATATCCGTGGGCATGATGCGTGTTCTTGCTGATTCTTGGGTAGTCTTTTATCTCATAAAAATGTAGGAAGTAGTCATCAGCGTGAGCACTTACCCATGCCGAATAATCTTTGCTATGCCCCTAAGCAGTTGGACTGCCTGTCTCTATTCTTCGTAAGTAAGCTTTTCTAGGCTTAAAAATGTGGAAGCAGGTATTCTGGAAATACTCATGCAGGGCTTTAGATTTATTCTTGCCTTTGGGTGCTAAGGAAGTTTACGTTCTCATTCCCTTCCATCGGTTTATACCAAGTAAAACTCACAATAAGACATCAATGAGTTATAGGCTGCATTCTCCTTTCTCCATAGAAGAGGTAGAAACACCTTGCTTAGACAATATTTTAATTTGCAAATGCACACCACTCAAAATATATTGTGACCACCATCTAGATTTTAAGTTTCCAAAGAGCTAGGTCTCAAAGTTTTTAATTTCCTAATACCATGTTAACGGAGCGAGTAGTGCTGTGATTGTCCATGTCCAGATTTCTATATTTCGTTACACACAATAAAATATATAAGCACATTTTGTGGGTAATTCTGAAATGTGACTGACAGATGTTTTAATAAAATCAGAACAAATCAAGACACTTTACATGGATGTGCACAAATGATAACTGTTCCCTGAAACCCAATTACCACTCATTATTATTTGTGTGCAGTATAGTTTTATCAGTAAAACTGTATGTCTGTACGACTTTAGTGGCCATTTCAATAGAAAATTGGGTGTCTGTAAATGACAGTGGGTTATCGCACAATTCTTTAGTTACATTAAAAATTACCCACATCATGTCCATCAAAGGTTTGTGTGTGGCGGAAGTTTGTTGTTTCAAAAAGTGATTCGTGATTCTGAAAAGTTTGAAAACCACTCCCCTAGTGGCACAGGTCACACTATCTGCCATTAGGACCAATGGTAACTTCGTACTCTATTGTTTGTTAGTAGCTAACACCCCGACCCTCTGGTGGCTCTGCTAAACGTGTGGGACCAATAGACTGAGCTGACTCTGTGGAGGCAAGAATGGCTCCAAAGATACTAGCGATAGCTACAAGACTTTGCCTTATCCAGCTGAAGTATCTACAGAGGGTCTACTACAGTCCCTCAAGACTCAGTAAAATGAAGCAAGGACTGCATTCCAACTGCCTTAGGTGCAAAACTTGAGTTTGGTACCTTTTACCAGGCAGTGTGGCTGTGTCCTAGAATACAGAGCTACTGCTCCCGCATACACTTGATCCTCTCGGAGGTAGTAGGTAAAACTGTTGCTGCCAACCCCAGAATGACACTTTTTGGGCTAACGGATGAGTTGGCGGCCACAAGCCATCAGAACTCTGGTGGCGCTGGAACTCCTACTTGCAAAACGCAACATAGTATAACATTGGCACCCCTCCAAGGCTCCCTCTCTGCAAGAATGGATGAAGGGGTGGGGGGTTGATTTTGTTTCTCTTTTCTTTTTCTGTTTAAGGGGCTACCTTTAAAGTTGAATATTTAAAATCAGGCATCTTCTCCTTTGGCTACAGGGGGTTGTCATAGACCTTGTGACACGTGAATCTGGACTATAATTAGCCGGATGTCTGAACCTAGGGTCCTGTGCCCTCTACAGTATGCTTGTTGTAACATTTGCTCATGGTGCTGAATAATAAAAATAATTTTGACAAAAAAAATAAACAATGTGGTTAAAAAGGCCTTTCTTCTCACTAGAATTTTAGCTGTCCCCAAACATCCTCATGACCTGGCGGAGGAGCAGTCGCCATCATCTACTATTGATGAGACTTTTGGTGTACACCTGGCCAACCCAGACCTCTGCTCCTCAGAGTACTTTCTTGGTGCATTTCAGACATCAAGGACCACCTTCTTTAAAATAGGTAGTTGTAACTATACACCTTCAAAATATATCTGTAACATTTGTGGGTCTCATAAAAAAATCTGTTGCATCCTGTATGATCGTTAGAGATTGGAGAGAAGTAGTAAGCAAACCAGACAGCAGAGATTTCCATCAACCCAGCCACGGCAAAGTTAAAGGCTGCACAATGGTGGCACTCTATTGAGAGTATCCTCATTTTGGGTTTTATACTTTCTTCAGCGGATGCAGTTTACAGACATACGGAAATTGCATGAATCAGTTATAAATCTAATAATTAAGTCAGAACTATAAAATGATTTAATACATTGTACTGTCAGCCCTTCACAATCCATTTTCTTTGCATGATTTGGTAGTTGTTTTCTGCACATGGTTAACTGGTACTTGACAACCATGAGGGAGAACCCTCTTCTTATTAAGCTGGCTTTGCTATTCCTAACGAAGGATGTCCTGACTTACTCTTCACCTTATCTTTTCTTAGGTTTGTTTAGTAATGCACTCATCTTCCATCCTTTTATGCTAGAGTTCATAATAATTACTAAATACCATTGTTTCAGGTAAGCGGGCAGCAAGAGTCAAGGTATTGGTAAGCTGACAGCCAAAATTAAAGAAGTTCTTGTTGAAGTGGATCATTAATATTAAAATGGTGGTAGTTAATTTGATCTACTCTCTTCCTATGCTCCTCATTTCAGTTCCCACCACAGACTTTAAAGTATAATATATATCTGATAGATACTACTAGCCGCAGATTCCTTCACGTAGAATTAATTATCCCCAGGCGTGAAACTGGATCCGGAAACTTTTTTTGCCACAGCATCCCTGCGCACCAGGGGCAGGGCGACATCACGCGACGTCGCGTCAGCGAGGTCACATAAGACCCGCCCCGCCACGCCTACGTCAGTTTTTTCCTTTTCCGTGTGCAATGCGGATCCGATCTTTGCTACGGACCTGTTAGGTCCCCCTTTTTCTTCCATTTCTTTTTGATGGAACAGTGTGCGAATGCCTTCGGGCTTTAAAACTTGCACGTTGTGTGGGCGTCTTGTGTCGGCGATGGACCCTCACCTCATTTGTATGTGGTGTTTGGGGAAGGATCACGGCACCACAGATTGTGCGGCGTGCCAACAGTTGAAGCCGAAGTCGCGGCGGGAGCGCCGGATGAAAATTCTCTCGGTGCGTCTCTCCATCCAGGTCGATGTCCTCCCCTCAGTCTTCTTCGGCGGACGGCTTCAGATACGGCCGTGGTCGTCGTCCTCGCCCTTCTCCGATGTCACGTGAGCGTCGCTCCTCGGTGGGTAAGTGTCACAGTTTGTCCCCGGGGGCTGGTTTCCGGCCTACCGGGAGGCGTGAACTCTCCGCGGGTGATGCGGCCCCGCGTGTCGTCCTATCCACCGTTTCCCAGTGTTGGGGCATCGAGAGTCCAAATGGAGACATACGCGGCGTCTTGGAGTCCTCGCTGGCGTCTCCTCCTCCTTCCCCTCCTGGGGTGTTTGATCCCTCGCCCTGCACAGGGCCATCTGCGGCGCCGCCGGTGGCTCCGGCCCCGGCGCCGACTGGTTCGGATCCAGGCTTGGAGGATGCGGTGCTGTTGGGGTGCGGCTCCTCTGGGGCACCTCCTTCAGGCCACGGCGTCTCTGCCTCGCCGCAAACTCCCGCGGGGGTCCCTGTGGTGTCGCGGGAGGTCGCCGGGGCTCGGGTCGCATTTCCGAGCCCCCCTCGGTCCTTTGACAAGGTGGTCCTGTCTAAGGCCGAGGTCACGCCGCTACAGCGCCGGCAGCAGCTGGACCGTGCGGAGCCACAGGGGTCGGTGGACCCTCCTCGTCCCGCTCTGGGTCGAGGCTGAGGGAAGACCCCTCATCCCTCCCCGGGCCCCTCTTGTCCCTCCCCACAGGCGGTTGCCTCATCAGAGGGCGATTCGGAGGTTGAATCGTCCCTGGCGCCGCCACATGGGTTGCCAAGCGATCTTCGCCTCTATCTGGGCCGCAGCTGGCGGAGGGCTTTGTGCCACTCCCCAGGTCCGTCTCGTTCCCCCACGCAGGTGGCTGCCTCGGCGGGGGTCGGGTCGGCGTCATTCCGGCGCCACCCCGGGGCCAGTGCGGCTCCAGCTCTACTCCGGTCTCCGCTCCGGGATGACTTGGAGGTACCTTGTCCGGTGACACCGGCTGGTACTGACGTCCTGCCTCAGGCGGCGGACTCTACGGCTCCGCGCAGGGCTCGTACCGCGGATTCGTCTTCGGACGCTCCTTCTTCTCCGGAGGCAGGCTGTATGTTGGTGTCGTCCTCCCCGGAGACTGGTCGCCGTGTGGTGTCTTTTTCACCGGTGTCGCAGGGCGGCTCCCCTCCCATCCTGAGGCAGAGGTGTTCGTCGGAAGAGCGGCAGGTCCCTCATTCTTCGGCTCCTTCTGACTTCCAGGTCTGGCCCTTGCCCGTCCCGCTTGGCCTCGGGGACTGCCGCATAGTTTGCAGCCGTCACCCACGGAGGAGCTGCTTTCTCCACCGCTGGGCCCTACGGAGGCGGGTGCCGCCTTCTCTCACGCGGTGTCCACGGCTGTGGGCATTCTGCGCATGGGTGACCCGGTGGCTCACTTTCCTGCAGACCATCTCTTGGAGGTCCTCCACCAGGGCTCTGGTGGGAGGGAAATCTTACTTCCCTTTGAAGGTTCGCTCCTTTCTTCCTTGACGAGGGCTTGGAGGCGTCCTGCATCAGGGGACCCGGTGCCTCAGCATCTTCTGCACCGGCACCTCCCGGCGCTGCCTGACCCGGCGTGTCTTTCCCTTCACCCCTCAGCCGCCAGCCCCCTTTTGCGAACCGCTTTTCCCTCCCTGCTGCCACTGTTGACTCCGCCGTCCCTAGAGGCCCGCAGGCAGGACTCTTGGGGGCGCAACGTGTTCGCCTCGACCAGCGGGCCCTTAACACCTTGTGTGTGCTGGCTAGGGCCTCCTCCTGTTTGTGGGACTCAGCTGAGTCTCTGGGATCTGCGGCATCCCAGGAGTCTGGTCAGGTGGACTTACGGCATCATGCATTGGATGGCTGGGAGCTTGCGGCGTTTATTCTCCGCTCCGCTCTGGACATCTCAGAGGTGCTGGGCCGGGCCGGGTCATGGCTTCCTCAGTCGCTCACCGTCTCCATGCTTGGCTTCTGGAGGGGGTGTTCCCTGAGAATATTCAGGAGCACCTCATCGACCTTCCGTTTGATGGCAGCCTGTTCCATGCCCCGGCCGACTCCGCCATCCAAAGGCTCTTGGCAGGGCTCCGTCCTCCTCCTCCGCCTTACCCTCCTCCTCCTCCTCCGTCTCCTCCTCAGTGACTTCTGAGTTGGGATGCTTCTGGGCCTTCTTAGGCCGGTTGTTCTGGCTGTGGGGTGTTTTCTGGCCGTTTACGTCCTTCCTTGGGACTTTGACATTGTTGGCTGCTGGACGGCCCTTGTGTTGATTGTGTGGGTTCTGCAGGAGTTGTTGTGCAGACTTGGCCCTGAGATTGGGCCTTCTGCTTTGCTTGGGCTGCTTCTCAAGCCTTCCAGCGGGGGTGTTTTTTTCCCCCGTGGCTCTTTTGTTTTTTCCTCTGCTGCACAAGTTCTTCCAAAGAGGGTTCCCATATCTTGGGACTTAATGTACCCTATGTGGGGTAGTGGTAGCTGTCATATAGCTTGCGCTCTGCTAGATGGTTCTGGTCCCCTTCGGGTGCCTGTTCTCCATGGTGTTTAGGTAGGTTGCTTTTGCTTCCTGAGGTCGTGCGCGCGGCCACTCATAGTAGTGTGCCCGGGCATTTCCTCCTCTCCCTGCTCCTGTCCTGAGGTCTGGGATGATCCTGTGTTCTCCCTTGCCAGGCGTCGCCTACTCGGCCTTCCTGGGGCTTCGGGTTGTTCTCCTTGTTTCTGGCGGCTTTGACTGCTGGCGCTGTTCTGGCTGGCAGGCTGCTCTCCATCTGGAATGGGTTCACCTTTTTTTCCCCTCGTTTCCTTGGGCCCTCTAGGCTTCTTCTTCCGCCTTTCCTGTCTTGGCATTGGGCGGAAGCTATGTTGCCTTGTGGGGGAGTGGGGTGCTTCGGCCTCTCCGTCCTTACCCTTGGTTCCTCTGCTATGAGAGTAGGAGCCTCTTCAGCCTTCTTTCCCTCCTACACCCCCTTGGGGTCGGTGGCATTCTGCTTATGGGGGTTCCCTTGGCCTGGCAGGGACAAGGTTCTACCTGGTCCACAGATCTGGTCCCCTGTGGGGCTCTCGGTTCTGCATTGGCTGGTGGGGTCCTTTCGCAGACCCTCCTTCCCAGGGGATATTGCTAGGGTATCTATTCTACGTGAAGGAATCTGCGGCTAGTAGTCTCTATCAGATGTACGAGTTACTTACCTTCGGTAACGATGTATCTGGTAGAGACGATTCTAGCCGCAGATTCCTTCACGGCCCGCCCTTCCTCCCCTATTCTGCGAGGACCCTTGGGTTGGTCTTCGGTACTCGCCTCCCGGTGGGGGGCTGTGTCTCTTGTGAGTGCCTTCCTTGTTCTTGACTGGTGGCTCCGTCTGGGGGCGGTTCCTTCCTCCTTTGGTTCTTTGGAGGATGGGGGTCTGGTGCTCCGGTGCCCTGCTGCTCTGGCTGCTCCAGGTTTTGAGGGGATGACTTTCTATCCCTGTCCTCCCTCCCCTCCCTTCCTTCCATTGCTATCCTCTGATTGAGGGTCATCTAGCCATGTCTTGCCCTTGTCCCTTGTGGGGGGTTGCCCTCTAGGTTGGTGTGGCTTGGAAGTTTCTTGTCCCTGTCTGTCTTGGGTCTGGTCCCATTCCTTGCTCAGGATGGTGGGGGTGGGTTTACTACGTGTGCCATGACTTTTACGCATGTTCTTTGCCTCCAGGGCACAGGGATGGGAGGCTATCTATGTGCTGGCAGCGTGACTGCGCAGGTTTCTGCTTGTTCTTCTTCTTTCCCTGCCCTTGGGTTCTGCGGTGTTGGCACTACTCTGGTGGTGGTGTTAGTCACCGTTTCTTTCCAATTTTCTGCTCTTCGCACACTGTTCCCATGCTTCCACAGTTTTTTATCTGGTGGTTCCGCGCTGTGATGCGGAAAAGTTCTCCGAAGAAAACTGACTTGGGTCTTATGTGACCTCGCTGACGTCCCGTACGCGGACGACGCCTGGGCGGAGTTGCGCGATGTCGCCCCGCCCCCGGTGTGCAAAGATGCTGTGGCAAAAAAGTTTCCGGATCCATTCTCACGCCTGGGGATAATTCTACGTGAAGGAATCTGCGGCTAGAATCATCTCTACCAGATACATAGTTACCGAAGGTAAGTAACTCGTACTATAGGAGCCGAATGTAATATCATACGCAGATGACACTCAGCTGCTTTTTACCTGTGAAAAGGGGGATGTATTTGATGGAAGGGCCATTAAATCCTGTTTTTTCAATGTTTTTATTTGGCTATCATCGAACCAATCCAATGCACCCCCGATAAAACTGAGATTGTTTTTGGTGAGTCCTCTCCCAAGGTGTGGAGGACATGGTGGCCACAAGACATTCCTCCCCCAGGTACACAAAATGTGCAGTAAAAAACCTGGGAATTACAATTGACAGTGTCCTGTTTTTCCAACTCCATATTCAGACACTGATGGGTTCCTGTTTTGGGATCCTATGCTCTCCGAAGAAATGCTATCCTTTTCTGTCAGTAGCAACCAGGAAACAGTGGTCCAAGACCTAATCACCTTGAGGCTTGACTATGGGAACGCTCTCTATTTGGGCCTCCCAGATTATCTCCTCAGTCGTTTACAGGTAGTCTAGAATGCGGCAGCAAGATTAATTTTCAATCTCGCTCCAAGAACGCACATGACCCCACACTTGAGGGCACTTCACTGGCTGCCCATCAAAAAGAGGATTATTTTCAAGAAATTGTTCCTGGCACATAAAACCCTCCACGAGAAGAGATCTGTATATCTGAGGAGGCGGAAAGGTGCGTATGTCCCTCCCCCCCCCCTCCTCCTCCACCGAGAGCTGCCATCTTCACACAGCTTTTTAGCCAGGATTCCTAAAATTCGCCAGGCCAGAACTGATGGAAGATCTTTTTCTTTTCTTGGCACAAAGGCATGGAATAAACTCCCTAGGGAACTCTGTGCCATCTCAAAGCTTCCTGTTTTCAGAAAAAAAACTGGCTGTTTCAACAAATTAAATAAGACAATCACTTTTTTGCAGATGGCAGTCTTTCCAACGTTCAGCGCCAGGACACTCCATGGAGTATGTGTGCACTACACAAATACCATTTTATTCATTCATTCATATAGGACATCAACGTTAACAAAACCCTAATGCAAAAGAAAAGTGTGAAATAGTCTACCATTTCAAACTTCCAGCTCAGCAGGATAGTGGGAGCTGCAGATCTTCTGCTCCTGTTAAATGCGTTTGGGTGTCCATCTTATGTAGGGCACCTTGTGCTCTGGTCCAGTGGAAAAAGAATGTCATCCCTGGCTTAATTTGGCAAGCTACTTTGGCCCCACTGTTTCAACCCTTATCAATACAACCAGTGGCTTGAGCAAAGTGTGGACATGCAGCAGGTGGAGGGGGATATCGGTGGTTGTGCACTCCATTAATGTCATTGCAAGTCCCTCTTTACACCTTACACTACATAGACCGTTTTCTAGATATTAGTTGCAAATACGTGTTTGAGAGATGTACATGGTTTCATCTGCCTCATCATGAAAAATCCAATTTCTTTGGGTATCCCTGGACTAAACAATCTACTACAGTGAGACAGGAATTGGAGGTGTGATTTTGAAGTTTTAGCGGAGCTTCTCGTCCCATTTATCAGGCAGTAAATGTTTAAAATGTCTTCATCTAAAATTTTAGCTTTTAAATTTATTATGGATGGCTCTTCGATTATCATTCATAAGTACCATTAGCTCTACATTGCTCACATGTACTTGTTTTCCTGATGTACTGCTTTCATAGTCTTTCTTCATTTATACATCTCTCCCACTTAGATTCCCACTGCTTTCATTGTAACTCCTGCAAGAATCTTTAGGTAATTTCTGCTTCTGCTCCTGCAAAGTATTTAGCGCATACATTGGAAGACATTGCTATATCTGTGGAAGGGTAGAGAAACTTAATTGAAACAACCAGAAAAAGAAAATGGAGAGATAGGGTACTGTCCAGACATTTCTGCTCAAATTTAGCCTGTGGAAAATCAACACTGGGATGCTGCCCTAACTCCTTACAGGCGAGCAGCTATTGTATATGATTAGTATTGTGCCGATAAGTTAAGCGATCAACAGTGTAATCCATACTTTATTGTTGATATAAATGATGCATTACTCTGGTATTATAGTACTGCTGTTCACAGTGTTCTTTCACCTTTGTCAGTAAGACGTGTTCAGCCTGCAACTTGCGTAAACATAGGATTTTACCTTGTATTATAAATTGAATGATCTCATAACAAGGGTCAAGGTACACTAAAATACAGTCGTTTTCATGAATCACTTTCCCCATATTAGATCTCACCTCAGACCGCGCATGCGCTGTCGCTTGCGAGACATTGTGTTAGCTTAAAGGGGGATTAGAGCCTGTCCATTATCTTCCATTAGTTGGCTTCATAGTCACTCTCATTGCTTTGTTTCTCATTGATCAGCACGTGCCGGCTTCACTTCCTCTCCCGATAGGATAACGAAAAAAGCACCCTGAGTCAGCCATTATAATAACCTTGTTTCTTTTGTTTGGGTCCGGCTGGATGATCCAGACAGAACCTCGCACAATGCTGCATCAGTCGGATCACTGCTTGCAGCCAACCCAAGCAAGTGATGTCTGTGAGAAGTTGCTTACCATTGTTTTAAACTCAATGCCCTCCACAGAGGAGAAGTTCTAGTGGTACCGGTTTTATTTTATAGGTATTTACCTGGTTGTGCAAATGCATAATCAAGCCTAGTACAATTCATTGTGAGAATTTGCCATACTTGCCCTTTACTGTTCGTCTAGGCAGCTTTGTACGTGTGGATTGTTTGCGGTTTCTACTTCTCTCAACTTGGCCTCAATGTCAGATTCCTACTATATAACTCCAGTCTACCTTTCAGTGTCTGCGCTGTCAAGTGTATTCTGCCACTTTCTTCAACAGTGTCTGCAGCAGGGCTATTTCTGTCCTTTATCTCTTGATTAATTATACCTTGTGCAGCTTCTGCTGACTCTATCTCGGAATCTTGCTGCTGTGAGCATGGCCTGAAGAAGTTCTGTTCAGGGACTTCGATGTGTTATTGCTTCTATCAATCTCCCAAGACTGGTTGGGGACATTAGTTGTCTGCTTCATTTGCACTTGTCGGGATAGTCGAAACCCGTCATGACCGCAGACTCCAACAAGTACCTCTGTCTTACGTCCCCCCCTTCATGCCCCCTTACGCTTCAACTTTCATTACACTTGCAGCACTGTTTAATTGCCCTTTGTTATTGATGGGTCCAAATAGGCAACCACTTTGTCTACACGCTATGCCCAGTCTAAGGGCAGGAGACTCCTCTTTTCTGACCTAATGGTCCCTGGCCCTTCCTTCTCCTGTATTCCTCTGCCCAGGCACTTCACGGTGCATTTTGTTTTTTCTTCATTCTCCTTTTGGTCCATTCTCTACCAGTCTACCACAATTTCATGCTTCTTTTTTCCAGCCTCAAGTTAATCCACTCAATTCATGCCGGAGTTGTACTGTTATGGAGATTCTTTTGTCCAATTTCTACCTATTTCCGGATTTAAGTAAGATAGTCTCCTCTTCAGCTGGGCTCTGGAATTGACTTGTTGTGTTGGCTCTTCTGCATGTGCCTCACCTTCACTGCTTCCTGGGCCCTTAATGTAGACAGAGCGCACTGTCCATGTTTGCGCCACCACGCGCCTTTAAATAGGTGCTCTGGGTGCAAACAGGAATTGTGTGCCGTGTTAGAAATGACGCACTATGCTGCTGACAGCCACAAATTCACGCTGCCCTGGGTTGCAGCGTATTCTGTGAAATACGGCATAGCTGACTATATTTTGTGTACTTTTGTATTCAATATATTCAGAGTAACTCAAGTTGAAATTTGGAAATAGGGTCTACATGCTGACCTTCTACGTGGACCTTGAAATTTTGTTGTGGCCCTTGGGTTGACATCTAGGTTCCTAGTGCGTGTGGTTGGAGTATTTTTTATACTTGTGCTTGCTGCATGTATGGAGTAAACATTGAAGCTGGATGAGTCTGATCTTTGCTGCCGATGTTAAATTTAAAAAGGTTTACTACACTTAAGTCTGTATTTTATGGTGGTTGCTTTTCGGGGATAAATGTTGAGTTGTAATAAATATGTTACTAAATGATGGTATTTCTCCCACAATTACGTTATGTGCAGTAACTACGAACTAATCGCCATACTCATATTTACAATGCCTATTTTCACAAACCTCTAACATGCATCAAACGCAGGTTGAATAATCCATTAAGCTGGTTATAATGGCACCCAGCAACACCCACCACACAAAAAGCACATGTATATCGCCACCCTCCAGGCAGTGGGCTGGTATAACACCTATAAGATGCCTTGTCCTTTGGCAGAGCCCTTTCGCCTTAACCCTTTACCATCAAAGTCATATACCCACAGCTCAATGTATGAGGCATAGTCACCCAACAAATGACAAGAATCCAGCTGAAACACATCATCAACAGTCCCTCCTGCGATGGTTGCCCTGGAACCGCGTGGGAAGTTGCCAACATGTGGAGGACGTTGCTAGTGGTATTAGCCACCATACCAATGGTAATAACGCAGCACCGCAAATGTGTGTAGAAATGATCCAAGTTGTCTATAACAGCATGTTCAATAGCTTTTTGTATGTTAGCACCGCGCTGGTTTGGTATTCTTACGCCAATATAAATATGTGACGTCCATTATGCTTTTGCAAGTGCCACGATGGAGAAGTTCTGAAGCACCCCTGTCGAGCCGGCAGTTGGACACTTAGATTTCGCAGTTGCCCTTTTGTACGCAGGAAGCCAAACACTGCTGTTGTTGAATGGTCAAGAGATGCAGCATTTCCTCAATTCAGATCCATCGCACCATTGTTTATGCTCTGATGCATGCACCATCTGCTTTGAGATGGACATAACTTTCTGTGTGGAGCGTGAGAACAGCTCGTTTGGCTACTTTACCTACTTGAAGCAGAACACAAAGGGCTTCCGAATTGCTTCCTATAATTGTGGCCCTTGGCCTATGTAAATTTCGATAAGGAAACGTCACGTGACATTGTGAATTTTATCTCATCTATTGTTTACTAAAGCAAATGGTGCCAACAGTTGCAACATAGCAAAAGCATAGACAAATTAGGCTCTTATGAAGATCGACAAGTGACTTGGAAATGAAGAAAGCAGCAAAGTCCTTTAACATATACTGCAGTGAGGCTGTCTTTTTTATTTCCAATATTTCCATTAAAGTTTTATAGGGGCACTTGTTTTCCACGTGACCTTGGACACACGAGACAAAGGTCAGTGAAAAAGGAAAGGTCAACATTTTATTGATCTGAACACAGTGCACATCTCAAATCGTGTCTGTGAGATGTCTAAGATGAAATGAAATTAGGTTTCCGCTGGAAGGATAGAGGGCGCGGACTACTGCTGCTGATTAGGCAAATTTAGCAATTTGGCCTGATGAACATATACATTTTGTATAAACAAACCATACAATTCGCAAAATTTACGCGGTTTCAGACGGCAAAATGAGTTTCTGCTAAGTCTGTTTTGTGAGTCAAATTCATTTCCGACTCCCAAAATTGATTTACCTACCCCAAAGCGAATCGCAATTAGGAAGGGGTGTGAAAGGGACGTCCTTTGCTTAAGGCAATTCAATACGGCATGAAACAATTGCTTTCAATCGCCTTTGCAGTCGCAAACCGTGGATCAGAAATTCGCAAAGGTACAGCTTATCCTCTGAAACATCTTCCCCTTTAAAAATGATAGCAGCTGCCAGAGTAGAGCAGGCAGTTGTCCAAGGGACATCTGCCTCCTGGCCGATGGCATCCTGAAAATAATTGTATTTTTATTAATTTTATATTTTTTCAAACGTAGCACTGGTCTGTTAATGAACAGGGGCTTCTTTAATAAAAAAATTTTTAAATCGCGTTTGCGAATGCAAATACAGGGACAGTGGTCTGCTGTCCCTTGTAGACCCCCATCCCTACCTTCACAGCAAATGACAGTGGGTAACAAATTGCAGCCTGCCTAATAAATATTTAATTTACCATGCAAATATACAATTTGAGATGTGACTCAAGTCACATTGCAAATTGCATTCCCATTCGCAAACCAGTCACTGTGCAAATTGCACATGTTTCATTTGTGAATATCTGTAATACATCCCACCCCGAATCCATAATCCTTAATGGTGCAAAAGGAAGCCTAAAAGTGAACTCAAGCCAGATATGCCGCTATGGTAGGAGGGACTAAACATCTTAGATCTGCCTTTGAACTTCTCATTTTCCTCACTTTTGGCTGTCATTCAACCTCCCTCGGAGATGTCTTCTTACCTCTCTTGTTGCTATGGATATCTAAATATGTGTATCCATGAAGGAACTATGTTGCATCACAGGTATGAGAGTGGCTTCTAAATGAGGAAGATTAAGCAAAGGACAAAGGCGTGGTGCTTACCGTGTGACCACAAGAGTGTGTTGCACAGCTTCCTGTAGTAGATGGAAGGTAGATGTCCCAATATGCTTCTTTGAATAAATGTTTTTATTAAATGTTAAATCATTTACCTGCAAAGTTCTGGGTTGAATCTGTAAAATGGCACTGTGACTTGGCCAAAACGGGCCAGTAAGGGCTTGGTTTGGGAGGATCTGTGTCCCGGCTTCATTGTGTGGAGCAGGAGGAGAGCGGGACCAACTGGCCCATGGCATTCCAAACCCAGACACTGCAATAGTGTTCCAAGTCAAACTCCCTCATTGGCGGAGTCCCAGACCATGATTTTTCAAATGACGCTTGAAGGTGAGATGCAAGAGGCGGTGGATCACGTTGAGAGAAGCACGCCGTTCACTGGCTCTGACAGGATCAGGTGATCACACCGTGCGACCTCTAGGGAGTATTCCACTCACCTGCAGGAGCCTGTTCTGAGACCCTTCCATCCATGGAGATCAAAACACGAGGTCCTTCTGTTGAAAGTTGAAACTTTACGTTGACATGAGACATGTAGATATTTGTTAAGGGATTAAAACATTTCTTAATCACGTCTTTGAATTAAGAAGCAAATATGTGTTAACGATTTCATGTACGTCCTCGATGTTTGTTCATTGTGCTTTACGTTAGGGTTTCCACTGCACTTCCACACCCAGAGCTTGCATCATTTGTTTTGATCAGGTGATGGGTGACTGTGGTTCGTATCATGTGAAATTTGTAAACCACAACCTTTCTCACCCCAACTGAAAAATACTGATAGAAAAGAGAAGTAAACAGCTCTATGACGCACAACACTTACAAAACATTGCGTTCACATAGTTGTTTGTGGAACCACCAGCCTGAAGTGTGTGAAAAAACAAGTTTACTCTCCCTGTTTAGTGCCTGCCTTTCACGTTTGTGAAACTAGAACACTGATATACTTTTAAATACAAATGAGAGTTAAGCGTCTGATTATAAATGTGATACCCTATGCAACTGCGCATGTAGTTGTTGCTCGTCCCACTTGAAACATTTATAATATCTCGGAGTTTGTTTCGATCCAGGTGGTTGAAGATGTCTTTTAGTGATAGAAATGAACCACAGCTGAGCTCATTATTTGTTGGAGGTCTTTTCGTTTGTATGGAAGTCTGTTTATTGTTCAAAACTTTATCGGGTAAATCATGGCAATAAAATGCAAATCTGTGAGATGCAGGTGGAATACCTCGTGAGGTCATTTACCTTTATTTTCAGTTGAGCACCACTTCCTACCAGTGGAGTGGTAGAAGGGCTCAGGTCCGTGGACATTAAAGTTGGTGAAACATCATACCATGAATGGCCATTATTCATCCCGTACAAATCGTAGTTTGGTTATATGCTTCATTTGATGTGGTTGCCCCATGTTCTAAAGGTTTCACGCCAAGCGTGCCCGTACCACTGCTACCTGTCAATGATACGTTAGCACTACACTTTTTTATTCCAAAAGTCCCGCAGTTGTGAGTAGGGTAGCATTTTTGGATCATGAGCCAGTTGTGGAAGATGTGCTTGCTGTTTTCAGTTTCTGATATGTCAGAGGCCGAGACTGACACACACAAAAATTGGTTGACATCTGGATGACTTTACTAATCCTGCCCCAACCACCACCTTTTTCTTTCAAGATTACAGACAAATGTGCCTGTCAAGCCTCCCTGGCAGGACCAAAGAAGGCATTTGAGATTACAGAAAAATGTGCCTGTCAAGCCTCCCTGGCAGGACCAAAGAAGGCATTTGAAATTACTCTTGATAAAAAACTCTTCTCTCATGAGAAGGAACATTTAGAGTGTGATCATGATATCGAACAGTGTATATGATAAATTAACTTATCTGGCGAGACATCTATGTAAACTTGTGGTCAGTCATTTTCGTTAGCGGGAAAGTTGCTCACCAATGGAGACACGTACACATGAAGAGACACGTAACAACTTTTCAGCTGGCCCAGACACAATTATTGCTTTTATCTCTTGACCAATGTCTCGAAGTTTACATGGATGGGTAGAAAAGATTAAAAAAATAGCATCTAAGCACCCCTATTCTAGCACAGTACAAAGGAGATGGCCATCAAAACTGCAGATGAGAAAAACAGGCAGCAAAGGGCAGACCTCCACCTCTTCGCTATTAAGGAGGGCTCTTAGAGGGTAAAGATTGGTGTCTTTTGTGATTAAGTGGTAAAGTTGCTTTAGCAAGCCTTCCCTGAATGGAACATTGTATACATTAGGGTCAAAATCAAATAAGTGTATCTCTTTCCCTTCAATGAATCTAATAATAAGAATAAGCAAGTGAATTCCAGAGGCTTTTAGAGTACTCCTCTCAGCTACAAAATTTGTGAGAAAATGTGCGATTTATCAAGCCCAATTCAAGTAGAGGAACACTCCTTTTCGTCAGTCATATTAGCTTTATTTCGATAAAAACATATCTTAAAAGCTGTGAAACACAGGTTAAAAAACTACATTATACAAGGTACAAAACATTTCATACAATATTAAAAATGCCCTAAGTGACTGAGTAACATAATTCATCAGAGGATCCTTATGATGAGATAATTAGCAATAGCTCTGAGGACAATATTTACAAGATAAAAATATATGAGAAAGACATTCGCAAGGTGCAAATAGCTCTTAGCGGCGACAATATTTAAGGATTAGCTTTCTGGGTTCTCAGTCTGATCTTCCATGCCCAGCTCAAGAATTTAGCCATGCCGCACGCGTGTAGGGCTCGTGCATCAGATCTTAGGATGCGCAACGCCACGAGTTGGCTGTGAGTACCCAACTCTCTGCAGAGCGGTTTAAGCCAACGTTCCCTTGGCGCTTTATAGGCTGGGCACACGAACATGACATGAGCTATTGTCTCAAGGTTTGCTTCGCAATTCGAGCAAGAGGCTAATGTCTGGTGGGGAGCCTTCCATCGAGCGGTCATTGCACGAGTGGAGAGTGAACCAACCCTGAACTCAAAATACAGTGCTCTGTCATAAGGTTTTTGCATGACATCTAGGTATGGTTCATCATAGGTGGTATATTTATGCTGCATAAACTCCTCAGATAGCCTACCTAGTTTGCAATCTAGAAAACCCTTATTGCGGACCCAGGACCAATAAACTATCTTGAGTTCTGCCTTTGGTGAAGAAGTTCTATTTATCCACGCCTCTTTAAGGCCAAGATCGTACAGCAATGTTTTTAGGTCCTTAAGCCATTTGAATTTATACCAACCATCCATGTTCATTATTTCACTTAACCCCGCTGCATACTTTGCTAATTCTGGGGTCCGCCACAAGCGAGCCCACAGCAAAAGGGGGTGGAGTCTAGCCAGATCTCTAAATGAATGGCACCCTAGATCTTGCAGTAGGGGCCTAGTGGGGGTCCTCGGGGGCAGCATCATGAGATCTTTTAAAAATTTGTTTTCTGACCTCACAATTTGATCTAGGTTAGAAAAACCACAGAGTTCAGCACCATAAAGGGCTGAACTCACTCCTCTAGCCTTATATATATTAATTGCGGGAGCTATAGGCCTACTTATTGAGGTGCGATGCTCTTTAAGTATTGCCCCCTTTACCCTTTTGTGGTTCAAAAGCATTTTTTGTATGTGGGTACTCCAAAGCATGGAGTTAGAAATACGGATACCCAGGTAGTCGAACGTGGTGACCCTCTCTAGCGGGACAGAGTTTAAAACAGGTGGAATTCTAAGATTCTTAGGAGGATTCAACACCAAGTACTTGGTTTTCTCAGAATTGATGATCAATCCTCTATTAGTACAAAATGACTGGAAACTGTCCAACAAACCCTGCAAGCCCCTCGGGGTCTTGGAGATAAGGAGGGTGTCATCGGCGAACAGGAGGGTAGGAATTTTTTCGTCCGCCAGGGCTGGTGCGTTAGATGGTATTTGCTGCAAATGCTCCACCACCCCATTCACATACAAAGAGAATAGGGTGGGAGCTAGAACACAGCCCTGGCGGACACCCCTGTTCACCGGTATTCTATCCGTCTGCTGCCCCTTGGAGCCCCATCTAACCTGGGCATAATTTCCTTCGTGGAGACGCACCAGGAGATTTAAAATATACTTGGGAACCCCCTGGTCAGCTAGAATCTCCCGCAGGCGCCCTCGAGGGACTAGGTCAAAGGCAGTCTTCAAGTCTATAAATGAGAGATAAAGACTGCCTTTGCCTATCTTGACCACCTTCCAGTAAAGGAGAATTAACCTGAACACCTGCTCAATTGTCCCTGTACCTGCCCTAAAGCCTGCTTGGTAGTCGGAGAGGATCCTATTTTCATCTGCCCATTCCAGGATTCTCTCCAACACCACCCTCCCAATGACCTTTTGCACAGATTCAATTAGGCTTATTGGGCGATAGTTTGCAGGGTCTTCCCTAGCGCCCTTTTTATAAATAGGGACCACCTCTGCTCCTTTCCAGGAGTCTGGTATCGGAGAGCCGGTGTCAATGGCATTAATAAGAATGGTAATAAATTTCGCCCATTTAGCGGGATCTGCCTGAAGAAGATCTCCGGGAATGCCATCTGGGCCTGCTGCCTTAGCTGGAACTATACGCCGAATAGCGGTTTCCACTTCCAATTCAGAAAAGGGATAGCTGTTTAGGTCCCCTGTGCCTATTCTGGGATCTATTAATGTGTCTTTCAATGAAAGATCCTCAGAAGCAGAATAAAGTTTCAGAAAGTGGTCATACCAAATACAACTTGAGATGTTACAAGTGATTGATTCACTATCGGGCCATGTCTTAATTCTAATGAAGTTCCAAAACCGGCTAGCGTCCTTCTCCAGACTGGCTATTATTAAATCTTGCCAGTACTGCTCTTCCCATTCTTTTTTGGCACTAGACACTGCCTCCTTATAGTCCCTTCTTGCTTGCTTGATCGTGGGGAGCGATTTACTTCTAACTTCCAAAACCAGGGCCGTTTTTTTCGTCTACAAGTTTTCGTATACCATGTATTATTACTATTAGACTTCTCGCACATTGGACGGTGACCTACTCTAGTAGTTGAACAGAAGAAATTCCGAAGAGTGCTGATTGTTTTTTCATAAATTTTAGGAATTTTCTCGATAACATCAGGATCCGTGGAGGCCCCTCTTAATTCATCTAGTGCCTCTGCCACAGTTTCTTTAATGCCACATAGCTTCTTTTTATCCAGGAGAACTCTGTGCCATTTCAGATACCTATTACAATTAGATGGAATTACTTCCCTTGTTGGCATTGAATATTCTACAGCCAGATAACCAGGATTAGGCAACCATGAAGGTTTTAAAATTAAAGATAATGGATTATGATCACTATCGACTGTCGATGTTATCACCATATCTATTAGGTACTGCCACAATTTATAGTTTAATAGAATGTAGTCGATTCGCGAGGAGCAACCTACCCTGTTATAGGTATGGGCCCCTTTTACATCAGATAGTGACCTGCCATTTGTTGCCCTAGCCCATATTCTACGGCTAAAGAATTCAATTGGACAGCCAGCTCGGTCCATCTTTTTATCGGCGGGATACTCAACAGAGGAATTCCTCGCTTTACATCGTCCTCTTCGATGTCTAGCACATCCTCAGCAGCAAGAGGCTCAAAAGTACAATTGAAGTCTCCCGCTGCTAGGATGTGCGAGTCATAGGGGCAGTTAGAGAGCTCAGTTTCCAAGGATGCAACTATGGGTGATTCTACTCCTCCCTTTGTTCCCCGGACATAGACATTAAAACTTTCCAGAGTTCTACCTCCTTGGTTCTCCCGGATGGTCAATCTTAAAAGATCAGGAGAGATACATTGGATCTGTTTAATTGACCAATCCAGGGATATGCTAATCCATACCAGTAACCCACCCGATGGACGCCCCTTCCCTGTTTGCGCCGGTACCGCTGGAACATAATAAGAGACAAATCCTACTTTATGATGTGCAATCTTGCTCCACGTCTCTTGGAATATACAAATGTTATAGCCTTCGATAAACCTGTTCCAGTCTGGGATAGAAAGTTTCCTAGAGAGGCCGGCTATATTCCAAGAGAGGATCTTCAAGCCTGCACTATCCACTTTTAGGGGCCCCTTTTCACCAGATGGGTGGGTATGGACGCGATTAAATTCTAAAGAGGAAATTGTGGTACTGGGGCTTATTGTTGCCTGCCCGTGATCACAAACCTGGTTATTTATGCACTGTGGGGCAGAGGTGGTGATAGAGACACCATGCATGGGTGGTGGTACAGGGTCGCATATGTAAGAGATTGAGGATTGGTGAATTCCTGTCAGTCAATCATTATCAAGAGGCGACCCTCTAGGAGGCTCAATGGCTTCATCCCTCATAATTGCAATACCTGCCAGTGGAGGACATCTGAATTGGATGTCCGAGGTAGCAGGAGGGCAGGACCTATACTCTAAAGCCAAAAGTCCCTCTGCTAAATGAGGGGATATCAGGGTGAGCTTGATAGTGTCTAATCGTTGGGCTGGATGAGAATGTCTAGTAGCCTTCACAATATCCTTTCTTATCAATGAGTAGCAGCCTCTAACATGTCTAAGCCAGTGTGTGACCTTATTGATTAACGATTTCTCATGTTCGCAACCCACCACCTTGGGAACATTGACCATAAGAACTGTCCGCTTTGGAGATATAGAGCAGGGAAAGCGTCTAGCAGACGGAACTCCTGGCGCTAGTCTAGCACATGTGTTTGCCTGGGGTCTAGGAAGAGCTAGGGCCGGTAAAGCGTCAGTTGGCTTCCTACACTGTGTTGCCGCCACAGACTCACTAGGCAACCTTACCTTATGATTTGGAATAATACACACTGGCGACGCGGAACTCTGTAGTTGGTTAAATACCCCTGGAAGTGCAAGGGGAGGGGCTGCCGGTCCGGTCACGGGCCCCGCTGTCTCCTGGGGCTTAGAGTCCTGCCCCCGGCTGCCTGTGATCCTGCTGCCACCAAACGCCTCGTCTCCCGCGAAGCGGGAGGCGCAAGGAGTAGAAATAGTCCCCTGGAAGTCAAGGGGAGGGGACGCCGGTCCGGTCACGGGCCCCACTGTCTTCTGGGGCTTAGAGTCCTGCCCCCGGCTGCCTGTGATCCTGCCGCCACCAAACGCCGCGTCTCTCCTTTTCATACTTTGACCTTGCTAGAATCACAGTTGATCGTTGTTAGAGACTTCAACAATATGTCAAATCCTTAAAGAAATGCGCCACTATGGTCTGCAGTGGCAAAATCTGGTTATCCTTAGATTCTGAATAAGAACAGTAAAAACTACTTCCATCTCTGTGCAAATTATACTAGTAGTAATTGTGTCAAAAAGCGACATTTACCCCCTGAACTTAAGATTGTGCTTTTTTTTCATACCTGTTGTATTTGTTCCAGTCACCTCCTTTTATTTACCACATTAAAAATAATATTTGAAGTTTATTTCATCTTGGCCGACAGAAGCCACAGTGAGGTCTGTAGTTTCTCCTGCTTTTTTTATTTTTTTATTATGGAGGGCTTCTTCTCTGTCACTTTTTCAGGCATATTATTGGCCTGCAGTGGCAGGAAGACCCTAGCAGTTGATAGATTTGGAATTTCCAGTACCTACATTTGCAGGATCTGAAAGAAACACGTAGTGATAGATTCCTTACCTTAGAATTAACCCCAGGCGTCAGGCTGGATCCGGCAAGTTTTTGTCAGCAGTACCCCTGCGTGTCGGTCGGTGGCGTCGTGCGGCTCCGCGTCCGTCGTAGGCGTCGTGATCACCGGGATGACGTCGCAGGCAGTACTTAGATGCCGCCCACGCGCGCTGATGTCAGTTCTTTCTTTTCCTGCGCCAGCAAGCGCAGATCCGGGAAGAGCTAGTACAGCCAGTAATTTTTTGACTGAGTTTTTTTTTTTTAGGCCTTTTGTCTGAATTTCTTCGAGTCGATCGACTCCTGGTGTCGTAGGGATGCCCGGGTTTAAGAACTGTGGAGACTGTCACCGCATGATGTCAGTGACGGACCCACACTGAGTGTGTCTGTACTGCCTGGGCCGCGACCACGACTCCAAGTCGTGCCCCGACTGCCGGGCCATGGCGCCAAAAACTTTGCGGGAGCTGTCCCGAAAGTTGCTGGAAGTCCGGCAGTCTGCTCCGCGCCGTTCAAGGTCCCGGTCCCATGGGAGGTCGAGGGACCGGTCGCGGAGTCGTCACCATCATTCTTCTGGATCTAAGTCTTCGCACTCTGGGTCAGGTAAGTCGAAACATTCCAAAAAGAAGCCGAAGAAGCGTAGTCGCTCTTCGACTTCTCCTCGCCCGTTGCGGCTGATTGTGCGTGCGGTGCCACCCCCGCGGCTTCGGCGGAGCCTGCGACGTTGCCGCCAGCCTACCCGTCCTTCCCAGGTCCAGCGGCGACGCCTGCTCAGGTGCAAGAGTTTCTTGCTGCCATGGCCCGACTCTTTGGGCCGTCTGGCCCCGCCGGTGTGCCTCTGGCCCGACTGGGGATCCTGTTGTTCCATCCCAGCGGGCTCCGGTCCCGGCGTCGCCAACGGCTCCGGCGCCGCAGGCCCCCATGGGATCCAGGATCGGACCCCGGTCGACGCTGGTTGACCTTGTTACGCCTCCACCAACGTCGACCCCACCGGCACCGCTTCCGACGTCGCCGGCTCCTCGGGACGACGTCGTCCCCGGTTTCAGCCCTGTACCGGACACGGAGCCGGATCGGCGTTGATTGAAGCCGATTCCGGCGCCGATGGGATTTGTTCCCTATGTCCGTCCTCCATATTTTCAGCCTGTTCCACAGACTTCGGAGAAAGGGGAGGACTGGGAGGGGTCTGAGGACCCTCTCGCACAGGATTGTGCTTATGATCCGGACTGGGCAGAGGATTTGGGGGAAGCCAGTGGTCTTGACACATTGCCGGACCCTGGCATGCTGTCTCCTCCTACCGTGGCTACAGAGGAGGGAGCAGGTTACGCAGTGGTGTTGCGTAGGGCGGCCGAGGCCCTCCACCTCGAACTCCCTACAGTGGCCATCAGGACGAACATCCTGACAGAAGTACTCCAACCGGCGGTAACCTCTTTGGAGCCCTTGCTGCCCTTTAATGATGCACTTTCTGACGTTCTTTTGGGCACCTGGAAGCTGGAGCAGCTTGGCAAGAAGCTGTTTTCATCTGCCAGCTTAGGGCTGCGGTCGGTGAACACCGCATGCCTCTTGGGACGTTATTCCCACTCTCTGTGGGACACGGTTGTGCAGGTGCTGCCTAGCTGTCCGGAGGAGGTCCAGACAGTACTCACCCAAGCTGTTGATGTTGGGAGAGACGCAGCTAAGTTCACCATTCATTGTGGGCTTGACACCGCCGACTCGCTGGGCAGGGTGATTTCCACGCCGGTGGCCCTTAGGCGCCACGCCTGGCTGAGAACAACTGGCTTTTCGGGGGATGTCCAGAATACCCTGATGGACATGTCCTTTGCTGGTATTCGCCTTTTTGGCAATAAGGCAGATTGTGCGCTTTAAGGACTCATGGGCTACGGCCAAGTCCTTGAGCCTGTCGGCTACTTGGCCTCCTCCACCTTCTGCCTTTCGCGTCTTTCGTGGCCGCGGAAGGGGCATCCCACTATGTTCGCAGAGCCACAGGCCAGCACAGCAACAACATCAGCGCGGACGTTGGAACCGTCGAGGCGGGTCAGTCCACCTCCACCCCCGCTGCATCCACTGCTCAGCCTTCCTAGTCCGCTGTTTCAGGTCCATCAAAAGCCAGTGTGCGAACGGATTCGCCATCATCTCCACCACTGGCGCACCATCACATCGGACCTGTGGGTGCTGCAAATTGTCCGAAGGGGCTCCCCCCTTAGAGACTACCCCTCCAGCCATGCCACCTCAGTATCACCGCATGTCGGGGGATCACTTGGCACTTCTCCAGCAGGAAGTTGCGGCCCCCTTGGCCAAGAGGGCCATCAAGCGCGTTCTGACGCCCGAAGTAGGTCGTGGCTGTTATTCCCACTACTTCGTGGTTCCAAAGAAGGACAAGGGCCTGCGTCCTATCTTAGACCTTAGGAACGTCAACGGCTTCCTCCAGAAGGAAAAGTTCAAGATGCTCACTTTGGCTCAGGTCTTGTCTGCCCTAGACCCGCTAGACTGGATGGTAGCGTTGGACTTGCAGGATGCCTACTTTCATATTCCCGTCCTGTCGGCCCACCGGCGTAATCTGCGGTTCACTGTTGGCCACGAGCACTTTCAGTTCACCATGCTCCCTTTTGGCCTTACCAGCGCCCCTCGGGTGTTCACGAAAGTGATGGCGGTGGTCGCAGCTCATCTGCGCAGATCAGGGGTTTGTCTTCCCCCTATCTCGACGACTGGCTGTTGAAGGCAGGCTCGCCCCAGGCAGTCGTCGCCTACCTCCAGACTACGGCCGACCTCCTGCATTTGCTGGGGTGCTCCATCAACGTGCCGAAGTTGCACCTGGTACCCTCTCAGAAGCTCCTTTTCATTGGAGCAGTTCTGGACACGGCGCAGTTTCGGGTTTATCCTCCCGCACAGCGAGTCTGGGGCATTCGGGCTATGATTCCGATCTTTCAGCCCTTGTCCTGGGTTTCGATCAGGATGACCGTGAGGCTGCTAGGCCTAATGGCCTCCTGCATCCTGCTGATCAACCATGCCAGATGGCATATGCGGGCTCTGCAGTGGGACCTGAAGTTCCAGTGGGCGCAGCATCAGGGGGACCTGTCCGGACACGTCCAGATCTCGGAGGGCACTGCACAGCAGTTGCAGTGGTGGCTCATGAACCAACATTGGGTCAGCGGCAGATCCCTCTCCCTTCCCCAACCGGAGCACACGGTGGTGACTAATGCGTCCCTCCTGGGATGGGGTAGCCACATGGGAGAGGCGGAGATCAGAGGTCTCTGGTCTCCGGCGGAGTCCAAGCTACATATCGACCTTCAGGAGCTTCGGGCGATCATCTTGCACTGATGGCATTCCTTCCCTCTGTCAAGGGGAGCGTAGTGCAGGTGTTCACGGACAACACCACCGCCATGTGGTATTGCAACAAGCAGGGCGGGGTGGGGTCGTGGACCCTATGTCGGGAGGCTCTGCGCCTCTGGATATGGCTGCAGCATCAGGGCATTTCCCTGGTGGTTCAACACCTGGCAGGTTCACTGAACGCCAGAGCAGACGAGCTCAGCCGCAGGTGCATGATGGATCATGAATGGCATCTTCACTCGGAGGTGGTGCAAGGTCTCTTTCAGCAGTGGGGAGATCTTTGGTTAGATCTATTTGCCACCGAAGAGAACTCGCAGTGTCAGCAGTTCTGCACGTTGGAATTTCCAAGGCGGCACTCGCTCGGACACGCTTTTCGTCGCGAGTGTAGTTGCGGTCTATTGTACGTCTTTCCGCCTATACCACTTCTGCCCAGAGTGCTGAAGAAGATCAGACACGACCGGGCCCAAGTCATTCTTGTGTCGCCGGACTGGGCTCGAAGAGTTTGGTATCCCGAGCTACTCAGTATGAGCGTGGATCTCCCGATTCGTCTGCCTCTTCGGGAGGATCTTCTGTCGCAGCAACAGGGGACGGTCCTGCACTCGAACCTGTCCAGTCTCCACCTCCTTGCGTGGAGATTGAGTGTCGGCAGTTGATTCCCTTTGACTTGCCTCCTGAAGTCTGTGATGTCATTCTGGCAGCCAGGCGTCCCTCCACTAAAGTGGTATACGCTTGCAGGTGGAACAAATTTGTGGCATGGTGCACAGCAAAGGCTGTGGATCCCCTTTCTGCCCCTCTTTCCGAGGTCCTTTTGTTCCTTCTTTCTTTGGCCCGGAAGGGCTCTGCTCTGGGCACTATTAAAGGCTATCTTTCTGCCATTTCGGCCTTTCTCAGACTACCTGATCAGCCCTCTCTTTTCAAGTCCCCTGTTGTAAATAGATTTCTCAAAGGCATTGCACACCTTTTCTCTCATATTCCGTTTGTGATGCCACAGTGAGACTTGAATCTAGTTCTAACTTATCTGATGTGCGCTCCTTTCGAGCCTCTTCACAGCTGTCCTCTTCGTCTTTTGACTCTGAAGACTGCCTTCCTGGTTGCCATCACCTCCGCTAGGTTAGTGAGTGAGCTCCAGGCTCTTTCTTGTAAGCCTCCTTTCCTTTCCATTCATCCGGACAAAGTGGTGCTCAGGCCCCGGCCTTCCTTTTTGCCATAAGTTGTCATGCCCTTTCATATTGAGCAGACTGTTACTTTGCCCACTTTCTTCCTGCCTCCACATCCTTCCAGAGACGAAGAACGGCTCCACTGTCTGGACCCAAAACCTGCGCTTTCGTTTTACCTCCACCGCACACAACAGTTCCGGGTGGACGACCAACTCTTTGTTGGCTACGTTGGCACCGAGAAAGGTCGGCGGTGCACAAGAGGACTATCTCCCGCTGGGTTGTCTTGTGCATCAAAGCCTGTTACTCTTTGGCTAAAAAATGGCCTCCGGTGGGGCTGCATGCTCATTCCACTTGAGCAACTGCAGCCACTACTGCATTGGGACGGGGTGTCCCCCTGCAAGACATCTGTCAGGCAGCTACGTGGGCCTCGCTGCACACGTTTACAAAACATTATTGCCTGGACAGCCAAGTCCGGAGAGACTGCTTTTTTGGCCGTTCTGTTCTCCAGGACTTTCTGGTGCGATCTTGGTTCGCAGACCCACCACCGGGGTTGGTATTGCTGGGGTAACTATTCTAAGGTAAGGAATCTATCACTACGTGTTTCTTTTAGATGAACCTTCGGTAACGATGTATCTGTAAGAAACATTAGTAGTGATAGATTCCTTACCGCCCCACCCATCCTTCCCGTCTGCAAACTGATTTCTAGGGTTAAGGTCATCCCTTTCAGGGCCCTAGTTTCAAGGCACCAGTGGTCAGTATCTTGCATGGCTCTGCGTTCCTGGCGCGGAAAGTCGTGTACAGAACTGATGTCAGTGCGCGTGGGCGGTGTCTAAGTACTGCCCGCGACGTCATCCTGGCGATCATAACGCCGAGGACAGACGCGGAGCCGCACGACGCCACCTACCGACGCGCAGGGGTACTGCTGGCGAAATCTTTCCGGAGCCAGCCTGATGCCTGGGGGTAATTCTAAGGTAAGGAATCTATCACTACTAATGTTTCTTACAGATACATCGTTACCGAAGGTGAGTAACTTGTTCTTTAAGCATGACACAATATTGAACCTTTTCTGAGATTTGTTTTGAAGCTCTTCCATAGATTTTATGGTAGACAGATCATACCTTAGCAGATATACTCACTCCCATGTCAGATCTAAATGTCGTGTGGTTATACACATTTTGCTGATTTTTTGCGACACCACAGCCAGTCTGCCTTGGATCCACCATCCCTTACAATTTGTTCATAAAGGTATTAAGATGTTTTCCGATCTGCACCAAGATTGTACGATTCTCAGACAGTTTTCTTTATTGTTATTTATAACTCAGAGAATTGTTCATTTAATTGGTGGAGGCTCCAGTCCTCTACCACCTTTTAATCTATATCATATTTTTCGAGTCCAGAATACCAATCACATACAACAATTTACTATGTCCTGCTCAATAGAGTTGTCTAGCAAGTGTTCCAACAGTCTAGGTTAACCTTCACCTGTTAATGTTATTTTATATGGAATTGCTAAATGTCAAAATTCCACATTGCTATCTAAATGTGAATTACAGCACCACAGATTGACCTTTGATTTTTAAATGACTCCTACAGCCCTGATACTGTAGGGATTCTATGCAGTTTCAGAGGTGGCCTCCTCCCAGCAGCCTCTATACATGTATTTGCGACATGACCTGTAATTCCAAATACTTTTCGGCCCAATCCGAGGTGTACCATGTCAGCTGCTTCCCCGATCACGGTCACCCCGAGCTACCTCTTACCTCCTGGTTCATGAGAGATTGTATTAACAGCTTTCTTTTTTTTATTATTCCAAAAGCTATCTTTGTGTTGCTATGGCTCTAGAAAGAGTCTGTGAGCCACAGACGCCAAATGTTTGCCATTTATCGTAGAGTCCCTACTACCTCAAAGTATGAGGATAAAGCTCTTTTTGAGGCAATTTGGGCTGCAGTGATATGGGCTGTAAAGCGGACACCTCCCTTACAAGATCTATTTTTTAATGTGTATAAAGGCATTCCTGCTTAACATTTTTCAAGGTGGCTATCACCCTCTTTAATGTGAGCTGCCGTTTTAGGATATTTCTTTTTGTGTTGAACTGTTTGCTGCTTCGAAAACTAGTTCTGTTAAATGAACATCCTGGAATTATATGACTTTGGCCAATCCGAGATCAGTGTCCTTTGATGTGAAGAGGCCATTACTAGTTATTACACAATAAAGTGTGAATCCAGTCAAGATACTAACGAAGAGGTGGTCATCGTTTTATAGATGAGTATCTTTTTAAAAGATTTATAAGGGTTACTAAACGTAACAAAACACTGTTCACTACTTGAAATAATTTCTGTAGTGAATAAAAAAATATATCCTCTGTACCGAATTCTGTTTTGGATTGATTATATTAATATTTTTCCATGTGCAAACGTGTACCTCTCCACGTATTAATTCAATAGACAGGCTAAGGCCCTGTTTAGGAACAGACGACATCTAACCACTTTCTACTGGCACCATTTCACAAACCATTTAGTTTTGCCTAGAAAATACTGAAAATTAGATCGAAATAACATAGTGTTGATTTCAAAGCTTTAAATAGCATTGCATGTCACAGAGGCCACCTTAAAGTTCTGGATGTAATAGTGAGACGGTCAGAGCACATGATATTTCGAGTCCAGTCATATGCCGGGGTAAAATCAATCGTCTTTCTTGTTCTTAAAAAGGCATGAATTGTAAAGTTAATTTAAGGTAGCATTTCACTGTACTGTCATTATCTTTTGGGAATTTGATATGGCCGCTATACTCTAAATATGTCTGTACTGTAGCCCTTCCCATGTGTAGTTTCTCATTGCAATTACTTGTCACTGAGTGAAAATATAAGTGGAATTAGTTAAAGAATCGCTTGGTAAAATTAATTTGAGGTTGAAACTCAAATGGAAGACTAAATACGAAGGTTTTATGGTGCAAAGACACCTTAACCATTTTTCTTGCCTTTACTGACCAATCATTAAGTAGTTCCCCTTAAAAAATAACTTGGAGGACAAGCGGTCTTCACTGTCTTCACTTTTGAAGCACTGCACTTGTGCTTGTGGCGGCATCCACCTTGCGTGAGCAAGCAGGGGCCATATGGTTTGTAATTAACGTGGCGCGCCGCTGCTCGCTCCCGCAAGCTGGATGCCGCCACAAGTGCAGTGCTTCAAAAGTGAAGATGGATGATTAAAGGCCCTCCTAGCGCAGCGCATGAGAGCTGCCTAGGCGAGACCTAAAAATGTTTTCCAAAGTGAAGTCCATTAAAATACCTTCAGACTTGAAAACAATTTAATTCTCATTGAAAGAGAAAGCCGAACAAGATGAAGAGAAAAAGTGGAGTGGAGATTAGAAATACATTTCGAATATCAATTTTTAAAAAAAAGATTTTAATTATAATGAAATATGATCCCATTTTCATAGTTTACATAATAGTCAGAACAAAAGAGTTTAGCAATAACTTCATGGTGTGCCAATGGTGTGTGCCAGTGTAATAGTGAGGTGTTTTATCATGATAGTTCTTCCTTTTAATTTTTTTATATAATATGTGTAAGAGAGATCAGGGATGGTTCAGTGCAGATTTTTGACTTATCAAATTCTTCACAATTGTTGATGTGATTGCTGCATGTTCTGGTCCTGTGTATCAATTGTGGGTGCTCCACCAGAACAGAAAGATTACAATGAGGCGGATGTATGACGGAATCACACATTATGCTATACGCATGCCGTTACAACAGGAATGCCATTACCATACATAACCTTTACCACGCATGCCTTTGCAACGCATATACCTTTACCACGCATGCGTTTACAAAGGATTTCGTTGTAAAAGCATGAATTGTAAGGGCATATGCGTGGTAAAGGTTTTACAATCAAGTATAAGTATTTTACAGGTATGTTTAAACTCTTTCTATATTTTGATAAAGGGTTTATATTTTTCAGTAAAATACTTACATTTTCGTGATCAAAGCATACATGGTAAAGGCATATGCTTGCAAAACAAATGTACAGGTAGGTACAAACACTTGTTTTCTTATATGTATGTGCTTATATATGTATAATTCTTTAAAAAAATATATATGTATATGTGCATATATATTTTTATATATGTATATTTTTGATATATTTACACATGCATAAATACATATGAATGTGTATGTGTGTGTATATATATATATATATATATATATATCCTTAAAACCCCACAACCCCTCAAGCCATACCCACCTTAAACCCTAAATTTACTCTTGCCACCCAAAACCCATACCCACCCTAAAATGAACCTTGCCACGCCAAAACCCATGACCACCCTAAACCTTAAAATTACCCTTGGTACCCCTAAACCCTAAAATTACCCCTGCGACCCCTAAACCCCTACCCACCCTGAACCCTAAAATTACCCTTGCCACCCCAACACCCATAAATGTAAAACTTGTTTTTAAAACTCTACCCATACCCGCCCCAAAAGTGCCCACCCTAAACCCTTTTTTTTAAAAAACTTTTCCCTAATATACATATATATAATAATTACATTTAAAACACATATGCCTTTACCATTCATGCCTCTGCAACAAAATTTGTTGTAAAGGCATGCATTGTATAGGCATATGCGTTAGAAAAATCCTTCGTGGTATTAGTAATCCTGGTAATGGTACCTGCGTTGTAATGATTTATGCAGGATAATGGCTGCGTTGTAATGGCTGTTTCCCCATTGGAGCACATTGGTGGATACACAGCCATTGAGGTCTATGTTAAGCTCCATCGGATTTATAAATGTGAAGAGTAATGATGTACTTGAATATCCACCTACTTTCTGGCAGACCAAAAGTCCTATTCAAGTGACTGTGAAAAAGGTTCTCCAAAGAACCTTTTTCAAGAAAATGTTCCAAAGAAAACCCCGTACTTACCAAACTTTTACTGACCAAGCCTTCCCGGTGGGGCACAGGGTTACTTTAATTATATAAAGTTGTAATTATTGGTGCCTCAGGCATTGACCATGTAGTGAACAGTCCTAGATTGTGCTGTAACCTTTTCTGTGGATCTTACAGTGTGAGCTCTGCAGCCTGTTCTCTTATTCTTCATTGTCTGTGTGCTCTGCTTTGGTCATACCACTAGGTCAGCTTTTCCTTTGATGGTTTGTTTGTGTTACCTGGATAGTAGAAAATATATCCTGCCCCCGCAGTTATGCTTCCGAAATGATGTTGTATCTATTCATAGAGTTATTAATTAGTCTACAAATGTCGGCTTTTGTTTTCGGTGGTTTAAGTAATTACATTATTTCAATGCATTCAGCTCTTGTGACGATTATGGTAACTGTTTGGTTTTGCTTATTTTCAGACATCCACCAGTCAGGCTGTTTTCGTTCTCCAGTCCGGCATCTGCCAACTCTTCAGAGAAACTCTCATCCACAAGGGGTTTGTTGAAATCCAGACTCCCAAAATTATTTCAGGTATATTCCAATATCCCTCCACCTCTAAGAGATCAACATATGTAAAAAAAAATGTAACCTACTCAAAACAAACCCATAACAGCCAGTCTTGAAAATGTGATTTTGGTACGACATGAAAATTACTGAAGGAATGCTATGATTTTTAAAATAATTATTTGCTGAGCTTTCTAGGCTTTAGCTTTTATACGTGAATTTTGAAGTATAGTTTCTTTCAAATACTACTGAGATTGGTGCCACTATTGAAGCATTTAATGTAAGTGATGCATTTTCGATCAGGTTTCTGCTGGTGTACATTGATCTAGCAATTAACCTCATTATTCTTTGCAGTTTGGTGGCACCCAGCATATAAAAGTACTTCAGCCTTGAACCTGGAAATGCCTGTCAACTGCTTGGTGGAACAGAGGCCACGATGCTCAACCTTAATTTAAATGCCATTGTTGTGTACTTTAAAAGAGTAACCACTGCAAGTGTTGGTGTCAAGATCTCATGGAGATCATGTTAGTAAAGGACTATACCAGATGAATATGAAATTATCTTTAATAAAATGCTAATTTTTAAATTGACTTGGGGTATGCTTCAATTCATAACTAATATCATTATAAGTTGGTCCTTTCCCGAGTTGCTCCAGCAATAGAATTGTGCATATGTTTTCAGGATTGCCAGAAATCTTAAGAAACTTTTCTTATCTTCAGATGTCCCTGCCCTCTTCCTTGGGGCCGTTGAAAGCTTGTGTTTAATAGCACATTGAATGTCCTTTTGTGGTTTCATTCCTTAATTATATTTAATGATACAACATTGGTGTGATCTATATTTAGGGCTCTTGTTCCATTGCCTTAACTTTGTAGTCCTGTGTTATCTTATTTCAAAAGTACGTCACTATTTTCCCATCACAATGTTTGCAATAATAAATAGGCACTTTTGTTTATCAGTGCTCAAGTTTCACCTAAATTCCTCTAGTAGACTTTCCTTCTCTGTATGAACCCCCACTATTTGTAACTCTTTATTGGCTATTAGGTCTCTCCTCATTCCACTGTCTTCAACAAAAGCTGAGGATTAGTCGCTATAGCTGGGGAGGATTTATGAGATCATTTCCAAGAGTGTGTGCTTCATAAATGCTGTCCGTCAGAAATGGAGCTCCTGAGGTTCTGTGACGGGTCAGGCAACATTCAAGTGCATCAAGCAGAAAAGAATCTTTATTGGTACCTGGTTTTCTAGTTGAGTGTATGATGTACTTAACTGTGCCAGGAACAACACAAAGCATATCTGCTTAGCCTCCACATACGTTCTGTCTAACTGTGGCATGGCTATCTGCTTTATATTCAGCACTATGAGCTCTACCAACACTGTAGACACGCAAGAGGGCAAGATGTTACACACCTCTCTCCTGACAAATGTCAAAGTATTGTCACCATGAGGACAAGAATGCATCTTTCCATCGTAATCATGACAAAAGAAAGACAGAATGGGAAGATACACATCTGTCTGCATATCAGGGTCTGCACCACTGTCCAGGACAAAAAGGGCAATAATAAAGAAAACAGTGATGCACAAAGAGAAGCGATTATGGACATTACACACTCAAAGAAATCTAAGCATCACATTAGCATTCCAAAGAGAGAACCACATTGTAAATATTTATAGGAAACTGACATATCAGAACCGCAAGCTGAACTCTACCTTGATGGCGCACTAAAATACCATTGTAATCAACAAAGGGGGGGGGGGGGGGGGGAGCTAGAAGAAGCAGTCATCCATTCTTCTTCCTATAATGTATTTCGAATCAAAGGGAATGGATCACTTGTAACTGAAAAAAGGGCGGTTCTTAAACCGTTTTTAACCATCAATACCTAAAAAAGGTATTATGAGAACCCTCAATCACGTATCTTAGGTGGTGTAGCGGTTTATCTTGATTCTCCGCCTTATTTATACGCGTCAGCATTATCATTGGGTCTCTTTTGTGCAATGCTTCCTCCACCTGGAGGGAACCACTGATTTTTCAGTAGTGATCAGGAATATTTGTGCGAAAGTGATATAGTGGCGTTAAAAATGTCTTTCTCACACTGCCCTCAAAATTAATATTTTATTCTGTCCGGTGTGTGAGGAGACTTTTAAAAAAAAGTAAAAATACTCGTGCAATAGGTCAGATAATGTAACCAATGCACTTATTAGTGTCCAGATCAAAAAAGGTCGACATGTTTCTGCCCTTCCAGTGCCCTAGGAGGGGGTCGTTGGGCGTTCCTCAGGACCCAGTGGTTGTGAGAACCGGTAGTGCCCAGTTCTAAAGGAGGGTTTATGAATGTTTTCATAAACACGAGGTCTGACAGTACCTCAAGGTTAATGTTACCTTAATGCAGTACCGGAATTCAGGCTGCTGCGTTGCCTCCGTAGCACGTAGCCTCTTCTGTGGGCTAAGCACGACTTGTGCTGACGCTGGCTTCCAGGGCTTGTGTGTGCACTAAAATACCATCCAGTGAACAAATGAACAACCTATCCACCTGGTACAGTGACCCTGTGTCGGGCGGGCACAGTGCCATAGCAGCTTATATATGATTGAGACTTCTAACAGAAGATTCCTTACCTTACTGTAGAATTATCCCCAACCATCAGTCTGGATCCAAGCATTTTTCTTTAACAGTACCTTTGCACGCCAGTAGGTGGCATCATTCGGCTCCGCATTGCTTCTGCATTATCCACACCAAAAATAACGTCCACAGTCCAGCTTTAAGCCCTGCGGTGCCTGTCACCAACAGATGCCGGTGACGAACCTGCACCTTGTTTGCTTATGGTGCCTCGAACGAGACCGTGACCTGAAGGCTTGCCCTGACTGCCGCGCCATGCATTCAAAGGCCTTGAGAGAGCAATCCCTGAAGCTTCTGGCAGTTCATTGCTTGAAGCTGCAAGGCTCCAGGTCCTGGTTGGGAGGAAGGTCTCGGAAGCGTTTGCGGAGTCTGAGGTAGTCGTCCCACTCCAAGTCTTCGAGCCTTGGAGGTTAGTCTCGGAGCCACAAAATAAAAAAAGAAGTCAAAGCATGCTTAGACTTCACCTTGTCCATCAGCTGGCGAGGGAGCATCGCTCGAGGCCTGGCTCCATGGTTGAGCGAACACCTGGACTGACTCCATGCATTTCCGGAAGCCAAAGCGACCCCGCTCAAATTTAAGAATTTTATGAGGCCATGCCCCTCATATTTGAGTGGCTCATTCCCTCTGGCACATCTTCAGGCCCTGTGGGTTTAGGAGGGGCCCCTACTCGATCCACGCCGGCTATTCCAGCGCCAGTCGGCCCCAAGGATCCACAGATGGGTTCGCATCAGAGCTGGTCATGCCATATTGACCAGCGCCAGACCAGAGGCTGATGCTCCCTGCACTGCCTGCGTCCACCGGCCAGCCAGCCTCAGCCTCATTCTCATCTCCAACACAGAGCCGGAGAAGCGTCATCTGGCGCTGGTTCTGGCGACCACTAAAGCCATGCCTATTCATGTGGGCTAGGACTCTGGGAAGAATGGGAGGGGTTGCTGGACCGTGAAGAGTTCAAGCTTTGAGTCCTTGGAATGGTGTGAGGATTTAGGTGAAGCTAGTGTACCTGATACTTCTCCAGATATTGACATGCTTTCTTCCCTACCGTGGCGACGAAGGAGGGAGCATCATTCTCAATAGTAGTACTTAGCAGCTGAGGTCCTAGACCTTAACTTGCCCTCTGTGGCAGTCAAGAATAATGTCTTGACGGAAGTGCTTCAGCCGGGAGTGTCCCCTTCTGAACCGCTTCTCCCATTTATTGAAGCAATTTCTGATGTTCTACTTGCGAACTAGTCCAAGCCCAGCACAAGGGCTCCTGTGAACAGGACTATTGGCCACCTCCCCACCCTTGGGGACCCCAAATTCCTCATGAAACACCCTACCCTGGAGACCTTGGTGGTCCAAGTCCCCACTTCTCATGTAAATCCTGGCTCATGCCCAACTGCCGGATCGGAAATCCAGGAGGCTGGCCAATTTAGGCAACAAAATATTTTCAGCCTAGCATTGCGATTGGTGAACACCGCATACCTTTTGGGCCATTATTTTCACGCCCTGTGGGATGCGGTTGTGCAGGTGCTGTCATCGGTTCCGGAGGACATCTCGGCTGTACTCTCCGAAGCTATTGCCAGAAGTAGGGATGTTGCTAAATTCACCAGTAGATGTGGACTAGACACCACCGACTCCCTAGGCAGAGCGGTTTAGTCAACGGTTGCCCTGCGATGCCACGGTTTGTTGAGGACTACTGGCTTCTCTGGGGACATGACGTTATCTTTGATAGATATGCCCTTTGATGGCTCCTGTCTCTTCCGAGATGAGGTGGTTTCGGTACTGGAAAGCTTTGAGCTAGAAAGATTCTCTACTTTATAAGGCATTACCAAAGGCATCTTGTTCAATTAATGCACATACTGCTCACTTTATACAGTTCTCTCTGAGTCCTCTTCGCGCTTTGATGCCATTTGTAATATTGTTATCTAGAACAGTTACTGAGCTGGGTTGCAACAAGGTACTCAGTTCCCCTTTCTCATTTTTTTAGAAAGTTAGTGGTAGTAAACTCTAAAGAACTCAAAAACGTAGGCTTTTGCTTCCTCATTTGTGACCTCTTTAATGCTACAAAGCTCTGAACCATATAGCGTTAGAGGCATGGTCTTTAACAGTGTTTTAGCTGCACTTGATGCTAAACTTCAGAACACCACAGTTGATCTCATAATTCTGTGATCCTGCTGCAGAATAGAGAAACCCATGTTCAGAGATCGGCTTCACCCTGATGCACTCCGTGTTGCTCTAACACGAGGCTTGGTCGCCAATTATCATGTATTTGTTTCTGAGCATTAACTACTTTGTTGAGGTGAAGTTCTCAACTGCTTTGGTCAACTTCTTAAGGGAGTCCTAGCTATAATTACTGCATAAATTGCGAAAACAGCCAGCAGCCTGTGAATCTCCGAGCCAGTGAGACCACTTGTGGTAAACATATATAGTATAAATGCAGGTACATAGAGTGTAGTATATTTTGCAGATGTGTAAAGTCCAACATGCTATTTATTACCATTGTTGTACATAGAGGAGGGATCTGACTCACAAGAGGGGAAGTCTTGAAAATGTCCTGCTGTTCCACCCCTCTGCCCCCTCTGGAGAAGTGTGGCTCAATGGTTAGAGCGGCAGACCCTGATGCAGAGATCTGGCCCGGGACCAGGGTTCAATTCCCGCCTCGGCGGGCCTTGGGCTCAATTTCCTCGGACCTGATAATTCTCGCCTCCGTGCCTACTCTAATCATGGGTCCCACTCTGCAACTCTGGGCAATAGCTTGCTTAATCTCCACAACGGCCCCAACAGCGCTGGGGATGCCTGGCTTCACCTTGGGGGTGCCTAGGAGTGGACATTTCATAGGGAAAGCCAGGAAGGGTTCCACAGCAGTATGAGTACAAGCGCCAGAACGCCCCCCGTTGCTGGGGCAGCAGTGTGCTATACAAGTACAAAATTTCATTTCATTTCATTCATTTCAACCGTGATAGCGAGCATAAAACTTGGCACATTTATTTATTTATTACCACAGTGCAAAGGTGAAATCACATTTTATGATTATAGTTAAGGTGATGTGAATCCTAATGAAGATCACCAGTCATACTCCTGCTCTTCAGTGCTCATACTGTGAGACTGCTGCCTTAAAACCTGTGCTTATAACTAACGTGCATTAAAGAGCAGCATGGCATAAACTACATCTGAAGACGCGCCTCAAGGGATCGCATTCTGGTCAACGGCCTCGTTGACCACTTGTAGTTGCATGGATGCTCTCAGAGATATCGCTGACTCGGGAGCCCATTTGAAGAGCTCATTTGAAGTTACACATTAACATTGGACTATTGGTCTTTTTCAAACATTTGAAATTAGCTTGGACCAAAAGCTAACACACAAGCTGCAATAAATCATGAGGCAACTGTACTGATCTCCCAGAAATGTAAGGAGCTGGAGTGTAACCAATCCGACAGTTTAGAGAGGTAAAATAAGTGGGTGGAACGTTAGGTTCGATGTTTGGAACCAAGTTATTTTTCGGTATGAGATTGACTGAAGAGTGTGTTTGCTCCAGTGCTTTATCTTAAAGTGCGTCTTATGGAATGATAGGAGCGTAGTGAAAGGGCTGGACCTGTGTGAGAAACTAGATTACAGAACGGTTGCTCATTTGTAAGAATATACATCTGCTCCACTGGCTTATTGGGTACTTATTCAGAACGAAATTTGCTTAAAGAGAACGAAAAACGGGCGCATAATGGCGTCAAGTGAGTAGAACTACGTGACTGGCACACACACACTTTATTCGAAAGTACAGTCTTGTCAAATCAGCTGCCATTAAATCACCACCTGCTTGTTGTCGAAGGTGGTCATTGAATGTGGCAGTCTATTTCTCACACTGTTGCACTTGCTTTTTATACACTTCGAAAGTTTGTAAAACGTATGACACTTGAATGATTTTTTAATTTTAACACTATCCCGTTATGGCGTATATCGTAATGATTTTTTTTTTAACAAAAAAAAGTTTATGGAAAGTTTGCAACTTTTCCAGGTTCACATGGCTATTCATAATGATAGAAGTGTAAATATTTGTTGACTGTCATAAGTTACATTTCGTATGAAAAAAATAGGCATGTATAAGACTAAATGTTTTTCTGTCCTATCTAACAACTGTAAAAAATGTTTTTGCTTTTGCAGCTGCAAGTGAGGGAGGAGCCAATGTGTTTACCGTCTCCTATTTTAAAACCAGCGCCTATCTGGCTCAGTCTCCACAGCTCTACAAGCAAATGTGTATTTGTGCTGACTTTGAAAAAGTTTTCTGCATCGGACCAGGCATGTTGTTGCTACTTATTTACAGTTTACAAAGATGGTGATAAATTGCACCTGCTATAGTTTTGTTTCTCACTTTCCCCTTTCCCACGTGCTCACACATGCGTGCTGGGTCTTCGTCAGGAGAAACTGTGCAGAAATGCAGTAGCAATAACGGGTGGTATGATGTATTTGGTGCTAGGAGTAGATGGCCATTGGTTTAAAAGAGGCCGGAAGATCCTGGGGGTATGATCATTCTATTTTAGAAATGATTGGGAGAATGAGTGTGTGGGTATTTCCAATATTTATAAGTTCCCGCATGAGAAACTGCAAGATATCATTTGTGAAAATTGAAATGCATATTTTTTGACTGTTGGAGACCACTTAGGAATAGAGTGTTCTAGAAGTTGATTAGTCCTGAAGGCCTCTGATTTCCAATTTGTGTTTGCCACTTAAAATAAAGGCCTGCTTCTCAAAGCTGCTGGTAAAACACCTGTATCATGGGATAGATACATTAGCTCGCTTGACATTACCTCTTAACTATTACTCGCATTATCACTTGTACTTCTGCTACCATTTCCTTTACAATTGTACCTCGTCTTACACTGCTTCTTCAAATTAATGTATCCATAATTTTACCATCATTGCCACATCTCCTTGTATCACCTTCTACGCCATCACTAATGCCCAAGACTGTCCATTAACAGGCTTTTATTTGAACATTCATTTAGTGTTTAGTGCATCATTTTGAATGTATGTACAATAAAATAAATTATAATTACAATAATTATTTGATAAGATGAATTATAGCTGTATATTATTTTGCCGTCCACATTGAAAATATCTAAATATTTGTTTTAGCTAAATTAAAATAAACGGTCCTTCATCCTAACCCAAGTGCTAACTATAGCCAATGTTGGGTATTTACATTAACTGAAATGTATTTTGTGAGATGCCTTTACCTCAGCCCTAATGCTAATCCTGTCCCTAGCAATGTTCATTGTTTTATTTTAAATTGTATTACCTGAATTAAATTAAATTACATTCGTTTAATTTACTAAAATCGGACTCCTCGAAACAAGGTACTTCCGCCCTAATGTACCTAACTCATGCCCTAACCCAACCAATTGAAAATGTTTTAATGAAATATATGAATTATAATTAATGTATTTTCGTTTTTTAAAGGTCGTACCCTAGCTCCATTAGTAACCCTGAACAACTCTCTGGTAATTACTTTACTATAATGGCAACATAGACAGTAGTGTTTTAAAGATAATGGTGGTGCAGAGCTAATGGTGCTGAGTCAGTGGTCAAAGGAGGAAGTGGTGTAGAGGTAATGGTTAGGAGAGCTAATGCATTTGTCTTGTGTCACCTTATTTGCGCCACTTTTCATCACCCACAGTGCAGGTGTAGGCCATCACCAGTCTGCTTTCTTTTGCTGAACGGTGTGACCTGAAAGCACTTTCATTCCTACTCGGTGATTCTGTACCACAGAGCACCTTCGCGACCTTTTTCTTTGTTTACTGGCTGCCGTTTTCTCTTCTTGGGCTGCCCGTGCCAATGTTCTAGTTTCACAGCATAGGACAAATGTCAAATGCAGATTGCTGCTGCTGTACCATGTACCTACCGAGTTTCCTGTTTGTATAAGAATCAACTGCTTCACGTCTTTATTTTGTGTCCCAACTAGGACATGATCTCTTAAAAACCCACTTGTGGGAAGAGCAGAAAAAGTCTAATCCCATCTCAGGGCAAACGTACTTTAATTTTAAGAGGAGTAATTTTAGGACATTAGTGCTCTGAAACTGGGCAATTACTAAGCCCTCTTATGTCACTAGCTGAGTGAACAGCCCCTTCCAAGTCCCCTCCTCACCAGGAGAGGACCCTTACAGGCCAAACAGAACTAGTGCTATTAATCCTTGGGGAGTTGAAAGCACTAGGTCTAATAAACATTTGTTGAATGTACCAGACATGGGATGTCTGTAAAATCCCAGGAAAAAGCGAATTTCACGAAGTAGCCGAGGATTTTTAGAGACTGTACCGTCCACACACCCTGGTACACCATGAGGGCATGTCAATGTCCATGCCTGGCATGAAGCTTCTGTCACCAGGCACATCATTGGCATGCTTTTCTCTTAGGGAGTAGTGGGACTGAAACTTCGAAGCTCAAGGTGAAGTTTTTCTCCCATCTTCAGGTGTTATTCGGAACTAAATCACTTTCCACCCCTGATTGTAGAGTATTGCTGTGGGTATAAGTCAGTATCCTCCTGTGGATCCAGTTTGTTGAGTCCTACTCCAGTGAATCAGAGTAGTTACATTGCTAATTTGATGCAGACTAATTCCATCTGCAGAAACCTGTTGACTCCAGATGTAATCAGGCCATCCCTGCTTCTGATCCTCCCTTCCTAATATCACAATCCATTTAGAGTGAATGGTAGTCGAGAGCGAGGACATCACCAAGTTGGTGACCAAGGGCCTACACCCCAAAATGAAGAGAGAGTCTGATTTCAGCCAAATCTACAGTACCACCAGAGTTATTTGCTGGGCAAAATGGCCCATTAAGGAGTTAAGTCAGCAGGAGGCTATGACATTTGTGGATCTCTTGGATGCTAAGACTCAAGCAAGTGGTATGGCTCAAATCCTCTTTGGTTGAGAGCCTGTCCAGCCACGCCTGGTACCGGTACCTATCTCCATAATGCTTCAAAGTGGTACCAGCTGAGTCACTACCAGAGGCACCAGTGCCAACATTTTTGGCACACAATATACCAATCTTACCAGTGCAGATCCTGGGTGCTGCCTATATTCTGGAGAATTCAGCTGGGCACTCAAATTCTGTGGACATACCCAACAACCTATTCATCTCTGCAACGCTCCACAAAAATATGAGGTTGCCTGATCTGGATTTGGCTCCAAACACTGATGATCATGGTAGTGTGGACATTCATCCAACGAAAATGTATTTTTCTATTCTAGCAAATGCACTTATAGCAGTATCTGTCCCTCTTACGATGGTGGGATTTTTTTGTGCTGTTGACAGCCTCAGCTGTCTCCTTAAAAACCTTTGGTCCCAGCAGAGGACCAGATATTTATGAACTGTAGAAGAAGCCTTACTCCAGGTTCAAAATCTCAAAGTTTCTGGGCAACAAACGCAGGTCCCCCAAGGACAATGTCATCTTTGTCTCTGGGAACCACCACACCAAGTCTGCGGTGGTAATTGCTGCCTTACGGAAAAATGTGAGGCTTCACTGTCTCCTTTCTACATGGAGGTCAACTGTCTAGAGAACTGTACCTAAAAGATTTACAAGTCTAGTGGTCTTTTTGTGAGATATGATAATGCTGATTGTATCGTAGCCAGCTGTGGTCTCAAACTCTTGAACAATTTTGACGTATTTGCCTCTCTCATACCAAGTCGTGTTCCAAGAGGAGTAATGTTTATTCTCAGTTTGGGCCAGCAATGCATATGATGTTAAGCATGGCTTAGGTCTTTCCACTTGAAGAAAGAATCTCATGACAAAAGCCATTGATTTGTTTAGTGGAAAGAATATGTTTGACTTTTGCGTATATGATGTGCTGCAGTAAACGTCTGGTGCTGTCCTGCCCGAGTTACTTTCTGTTGACACCAGCCAGGCCCTAAACCTCCTGCCAACCAAGGTTTGCCAGTGTTTGAAGGCCAGAAGAGCCTTTTTTCCATCCGAAACCTTGGCCAAGTGCCTCTTCTTGGGGTTCATTGATCTTGGTTTCAGAGGAGACATTTCTGGGGAAACTTGAGTAGGCTCCTCAACTGACTTGGGCTTCGCTGTCCCTTAAGTGTCCCTGTATCATCTCCAACGGTGTTGTCAGCAGGGACACAGGCCACTCCAGTGGAAGAAGAACTTTCCCCTCTACAACCACCGTTAGTCTTAAATCTAATTCCTGGGACTTCCTGCAGTTCCCTGCTGCTATGATATACAGCTCACTTAGGAACTCACAAACAGGAAGTGGTGTGGGCAGACCACATCATCCACATTGTCTCAGGCCAGAGGTGGCGGGGCACTTCTATTTTTCCGCAGCTCGTGGCTATTTCTGCCTGATTGACAGCCCATAGTGTGGGGTGCGCCCCGGCACATGCCTGGGCGAAGAGCAGTCCCATCCAAGCCCAGAGGAGGATAGGCTGCCCTCTTCTTTTTCATCTGACCTTCTTCCCTCCCCGTAGAACACTCAACTATACGCTCAGTTCTGGCATTCCTGCTGGGGGCACTCTACTCCCTCTCAACCTTTGCAGAGTCTTCTGCCTAGACGGTGCATGAGTGACTGGACCATGGGTGTGTTGATTTGAAGGCCTCTCTTTGTGGCTAGCTTGGGAGTGGTGGGGTGGTTTCTGCTATCAGTAAATTGTCCTGGCAGGGTGAGTGATCTTTGTTTGTTTAACTCACTTGTCTGTCACTATTGAGGCCACCCCATCCTCAGAGATTCACATAAAAACTTCTTGAAAACATGGAGAAGCCCCTCCTGAAAAGTGCCATGAAACCTGCCTTGTCCTTCAAAAAGGGTCTGTCTTCCCTCTTCCCGTATTTCATCGCAAAGAAGGACTCCATCCACTGCTGGACGGTTTACACACTCAATAAAAATTCTCTTCCCCCTTTCCATTAAAGGTAAACAAGCTGACAGCAGTTCAGACCATTGATTGGTTCGAATTAATGAACCCCCACGATGCATAGTTTAATCCTCCCCTTTGTCAGATCCAGGAGTCGATCCTCAGGTTCTGTAGTAGGGGATCTCTGTGTATAGTCATAATCTAGTGAATAGTCCCGCCCATGTGCGTGGACCCCGGAGCAATAAAAAATAATCTCTAAAAGGTGACAAATCATGCAGACCTGCATACACCTTTAAGAGATAATTTAATTTAAAGACAGATAATGCAGCCTATACCCACAGGCTGCACTGTCCAGTACTTCAACTAGAATTCCACCAACATCCACAAACAGCACTGCCTGTCTAGTTTTTCTCCACATAGGAAAAAACCCTGGCTCTACCAGCAACAGCCTCTGGAATGATAGAGAGGAAGGAGTGGACAGACAAGCCCCATAGGCTGCCATTATGTGGCTTAGAACAGGATACTGTGCCTTTAAGAAAACTTTCCAGATTTCCAGAACTTTCCCCAGTATCCCAGAATGCCCAGCAGGTCCCATTTACTTTCAGTTCTTTTTTCCGGCTCCTGCTAGCAGGACCCTGGAGCATTGAGCTCTCCCTTTTTCAAGGGTTTATTGGAGATTTTGTGTATTTTTGTCGCTTTTTCAAGTGCTTAGTAGCTGGTACTGTCAACATGCCTGGCTTGTTCGACAAGTGCCCGGAATGTGGTAGAAAGAAGGCTAAAACTGATCCACACGAGGTGTGTATAGGTTGCCTTCCCCAGTCCCACGTGCCTGAAGACTGTACCATCTGCCACTCGTTCTCAGCCAGGACCCTGAGGGACAGAATGAAAATCAGGCTTCAAGTTCTGGAGGAGAGAAGACTGAAGGCACCAGGTGGGTCTGGAGGGGCTGATTTGGCCCATACTGAGGCCTCTGGGGGGCTCCTCAGGGGCAGGAAGACCAGTAAGCGCTCCCACTCCCCGTCGAGGGCGTCGACGGCGACGTCGAGGAGGATGACCACCGTCTGTTCGCCGTCCCCCCAGGGCTCTGGGGAGAAGCGGCGTCGACGATCGGCGTCGAGGGACTTGAATAGGCCGCCGTCGACTACATCGGCGTCGTCGGCGACGACGCCGTCCTCGGCGCCGTCCGGCAGCCGGCGTCGAGATCGGACCCGGCGTCGGCGCTCGCCGTCGAGGGGAGATCGCCGTTCGCCGTCGATGAAGAGGAGACGGTCGACGTCGCCGCCGAAGAGGAGATCGGCGTCGAGACGCTCGAGGTCGAGGAGATCGCCGTCAAGGAGATCGCCGTCGAGGCACAGGTCGCCGTCGAGGCACAGGTCGCCGTCGAGGCGAGGGTCGCCGTCGAGGCGAAGATCGCCGTCGAGGCGCAGGCCGCCGTCGACTACATCGGCGTCGTCGGCGACGACGCCGTCCTCGGCGCCGTCCGGCAGCCGGCGTCGAGATCGGACCCGGCGTCGGCGCTCGCCGTCGAGGGGAGATCGCCGTTCGCCGTCGATGAAGAGGAGACGGTCGACGTCGCCGCCGAAGAGGAGATCGGCGTCGAGACGCTCGAGGTCGAGGAGATCGCCGTCAAGGAGATCGCCGTCGAGGCACAGGTCGCCGTCGAGGCACAGGTCGCCGTCGAGGCGAGGGTCGCCGTCGAGGCGAAGATCGCCGTCGAGGCGCAGGTCGCCGTCGAGGAGAAGGTCGCCGTCGAGGAGAAGGTCGCCGTCGAGGAGAAGGTCGCCGTCGAGGCGAAGGTCGCCGTCGAGGCGAAGGTCGACGTCGAGGAAGAGAGACTCACCGGACTCGGTGTACTCTGTGGTGTATACGCCTCCTCGGATGCCTCCGTCACCTCCTCCCCTCCCACCGCCTCAGACGCCTCCTCCACCACCACCACCACCAACGCCGCCGCCTCTGCCTCCACCACCGCCACCGCCTCCGCCACCGCCTCCACAGCCGTGGACACTGCCTCCGCCGCCCCCACCTCGGTCGCTGCCACGCACTCCAGTGGGACCGCCGCCGGTTCCCCCGCGGTCGGTTTCCCTTCCGAGGTACCCGACTCCGCCGCAGGGAACCCCGAAGCCACGACGCCCGCGGTCGCCGGGCCCGGCAAGACCGGCGGACAGGCCGAAGCCGAAGAGGTCGCGCTCCCGCTCTCACAGGAGGAGAAGGTCACGGAGCCGTGGACGGTCATCGTCGGACTCAGGACGACGCCGTAGGAGGCACAGGTCCAGGTCGCACACGCGCTCCTCGACCAGAGACTTTTCCCCGACGCTGTCGGACTCACCGGGGACCAGGGTGTCTCCGGTGGACGATTTGGTCTCTTTCCAGGAGGTGCTGTTGAGAGGGGCAGCAAAGTTGGGTATCACGGTGACGGTTCCAACACCCACGACGTCCGTGATATTCGAGACGCTCCATAAGAAACATCTGTCTCGCCCTCTACTGCCTCTTGTACCAGGACTGGTGGAACCCGCGTTGGAGCTGTTCCTCACTCCCGCAACGACGAAGGCCGCCCCCTCCAGGCTCATGAAAAAGTATAGGGCCCCGGAGTCGGACCCTACCTTTTTGAGAGTGGACCCGAAGCCGGATTCGGTCATCGTGACGGCGGCGAGGAAGCAACATGCGACCGCCCCTTCGTCGACGGTCCTGCCAGACAAGGAAAGCCGCTGGCTGGACTCTGCGGGCAGGAAGGTGTGTGGGACCGCCGCCACCACCATGAAGGCGGCGAGTGCAGGGGCTTTGTTGGGCCGTTACGACCGGGCCCTGTGGGAGTCCCTGCAGCAGTATGCGGACCTGCTGCCCCGGGACAAGAAGGAGGACTTCTTGGAGACAGTGCGCGAAGGCATGCTGGTTTCTAATCAGGTGATCGGCGCAGCGGCGGATGTATCCTTGCTGGCCGCCCACGCATACTGTCATGGCGTTCACCAGAGGCGGCATTCGTGGCTGCGACTGACGTCCCTCAAGCCAGAGGCGCAGCAAAGAGTGGCCAACCTGCCCTTCTCGGGGGAAACCCTGTTCGGGAAACATGCGGATGATGAGATGGCCCGCATGAAGGCGGAGGCGGAAACCCTGACGGCCGTCTGGTTGGAGAAGGCGGAGAAGAAGCGCCCGTTCCAAAGGAGGTTCGGGTCTTCGGGCAGAGGGCGTGGGCAGGGTTCGGGACAGCAGCAGCAACAACAGCAGCAGTTCCGCAAGCCCTTCCAGAAGCGCCAGAGGGGTGAGGAGGCCAGCAGGCTACCACCACTACCAAGGGCCCGGCCGGGTCTCGGCCCTGAGCGGTTACTTCCCCCTCAACTGTTACCCATTCCAGTGGGGGGAAGCATTCAATTTTTTCCGGCAGAGTGGAGAAAAATTACTCAGGACAAGTGGGTGCTGAATATTGTTTGCAATGGATACAGTCTTCGGTTTATCAGCCCGCCTCCAGCGATTCCGCCGGTCAGCTCTCGATTCCAGCTGAGAGAGCTCCAGGCGGAGGCAGACATCTTGTTGAGAAAAAAGGCGGTAGAGGAGGTACCTCTGTCTCAAAGGGGAAGAGGTCTGTACTCTCGGTTCTTCCTCGTTCGCAAGAAGGACAAGAACGAGTTCAGGCCCATTCTGGATTTGCGACAGGCAAACAAATGGATTCGCAGAGAGAAGTTTCGCATGCTATCGTTGCACCAGATTTACCCTCAGCTGCAACGGGGAGACTGGCTCTGTGCCATAGATCTACAGGATGCGTACTTCCATGTGCCCATAGCACGGAAGCACAGGAAGTTCCTGCGATTCCAAGTTGGCGCCAATCACTATCAATACACAGTACTGCCGTTCGGGCTAAAGTCTGCGCCCAGGACCTTCTCGAAGTGCATGGCGGTGGTGGCAGCGCACCTGCGGAGGAACAAGGTGTTTGTCTACCCGTATCTGGACGATTGGCTGATCAAGGCTTCATCCTTCTCGGAAGCGCAAGATCACTTCCGATGGACGTGCGCTCTCTTGCACAAGCTGGGGTTACACGTCAACATGTCCAAATCGATCACGACTCCGGTCCAGTGCATACAGTACCTGGGGGCCTCCATCGATACGCGGTCAGCAAGCGTGTCTCCTTCGGAGGAGAGACGGTTATCACTCCTTCGGAAGGCTCAGGACCTCAGGACTGCTCCATCGACGACAGTGAGGAAGGTGTCTTCTCTACTGGGATCGATGGCCTCCTGTATCTTCCTCACGCCTCACGCACGGCTACACATGAGACCACTGCAGGAGTGCCTAGAGGATCAGTGGGATCAGAGGACAGGCTCTTGGGACGACGAGATACGACTGTCGCTGCATGCTCTTCAGTCTCTGAAGTGGTGTTGTTCGGCGGAAAACCTCCTCAAGGGGGTTCCCTTCCACAAGGACATTCCCACGACGAGTGTAGTGACGGATGCTTCTCTCCAGGGCTGGGGAGCGCATTCCGGGGACTTGCAGATTCAAGGAAAGTGGTCTCCTTTGGAATCGACGTACCACATCAATTTCCTGGAACTCAGATCTGTCTTCCTGGCACTGAAGGCCTTCCTTCCGTCCTTCCAGACCAACTCGCTGCTGATACAGACGGACAATACAACCACGATGTATTACCTCAACAAGCAGGGGGGGTCGAGATCGCGCACTCTGTCGCAGGAGGCGCAGGCGATCTGGCGCTGGCTGCTGGCCCGAGGACTGACGATTACGGCCACGCATCTGCCAGGGGTGCAGAATGCTCAGGCGGACGCCTTGAGCAGGCTGACGCAGGAAAACCACGAATGGGTCATAAACGACGAAGTACTAGGAGAAGTCTTCGCAAGTTGGGGGACTCCAGACGTAGATCTGTTCGCCACCGCCGAAAACAGCAAATGCCGAGACTTCGCATCCAGGTACTACCAGCGGGGGACGCTGGGGAATGCGCTATGGATCGATTGGTCGAACAGCTTTCTGTACGCTTTTCCACCCATTCCCCTGATTCCGGCGGTGCTCATCAAGCTGTCCCAGTCCAGGGCGCGGATGATCCTGATCGCCCCGGAGTGGCCCAGGCAGTGGTGGTTCACGGACCTTCTTCACCGGTCTCTCCTTCCTCACATGCGGTTGCCGTGCAGGCCGGACCTTCTCACGAAGTTCGGGGGGCGGATGGTGCACCCCAACCTCTCGTCTTTGAGTTTGGCGGCATGGCTCCTGAAATAGTGCAATATGGCCATCTGAATCTACCAGACGATTGTATGAACATACTGAAGGAGTCTAAACGACCTTCCACTAGGACATCCTATGCTTACAAGTGGAAGAGGTTCTGTATCTGGTGTAAGTCCAAGAACTTTGACCCGACAACATGTAAGGGAGATGTCATCCTTCCGTATCTTTTACATCTGGCGCAGTCTGGCCTTAATTTCCATTCCATTAAGGTTCATCTGGCTGCCCTGACTGCTTACAGGAAATGCCCTTCACAGACTTCCTTCTTTCAGATCCCTGTGGTCAAGGATTTTTTGGAAGGCTTGAAGAAAGTGTTTCCTCCCGTCAGACTTCCCTCGCCTTCCTGGGACTTGAATGTGGTGCTGTCCAGACTGATGAAGGAGCCTTTTGAACCCATTCACAAGGCTTCATTGCAGCACCTATCCTGGAAGGCGGCGTTCCTAGTGGCCATTACATCGGCCCGCAGGGTGAGTGAACTTCAGGCATTATGTTGTCAAGAACCTTATACTGTATTTCATGATGCTAAGGTTGTGATGCGTACTCACCCTAAATTTCTTCCTAAGGTTATCTCTGATTTTCATGTCAACCAGACCATAACTTTACCTACGTTCTTTCAGAATACCTCCTCGCCAGCGGAAAGGTCTCTCCATTCCCTGGATGTTCGGAGGGTGTTGAAATTTTATCTGGATAAGACCAAGGATATTCGTAGGTCTGACAAATTGTTTGTTAATTATGGATCAGTCAGGACTGGTCTTGCGACCTCTAAGCAGTCCATTTCTAGGTGGATTGTGTCCTGCATACAATTGTGTTATCAAAAAGCTAATAAGACCTTAGGGGGTAAACCTAAGGCTCATTCCACCAGGGGCAAAGCTGCCACGACGGCTTTGCTGCGTAATGTTCCTATTGCTGAAATCTGCAAGGCGGCCACTTGGAAGTCGGTCCATACCTTTGCTGCGCATTACTGTCTGGACTCGGATGCCAGGGCAGATGCTCAGTTTGGGCAGGCTTCGCTGCGAAATTTGTTCGCACAGTAGTGGGTTTGTCTTGTTTGTTCTCCACCGCTGCTGTTCTGTGGGGATGGGCTTGCCATTCTATTCACTAGATTATGACTATACACAGAGATCCCCTACTACAGAAGGAGTAGTTTCTTTTCTGTAACTCCAGTTCTGTAGTAGGGGTATCTCTGTTATAGTCATAAGCGCCCGCCCTCCTCCCCGGTGGAGAGATAGTTATTCATATGAAGAATGCTACAGGTCTGGCGTGTTACGCCTTCAAAAAGAACTGAAAGTAAATGGGACCTGCTGGGCATTCTGGGATACTGGGGAAAGTTCTGGAAATCTGGAAAGTTTTCTTAAAGGCACAGTATCCTGTTCTAAGCCACATAATGGCAGCCTATGGGGCTTGTCTGTCCACTCCTTCCTCTCTATCATTCCAGAGGCTGTTGCTGGTAGAGGCAGGGTTTTTTCCTATGTGGAGAAAAACTAGACAGGCAGTGCTGTTTGTGGATGTTGGTGGAATTCTAGTTGAAGTACTGGACAGTGCAGCCTGTGGGTATAGGCTGCATTATCTGTCATTAAATTAAATTCTCTCTTAAAGGTGTATGCAGGTCTGCATGATTTGTCACCTTTTAGAGATTATTTTTTATTGCTCCGGGGTCCACGCACATGGGCGGGACTATTCACTAGATTATGACTATAACAGAGATACACCTACTACAGAACTGGAGTTACAGAAAAGAAACTACTCCTTCACAGCTGCGAACCTGCACTGTCAGCAGCATATAGTTCCCGCCACAAAAACGTGTACTGTGATGACACTTGTGTGTGACTACAGAAGATTCACTGCCACCATTATCTAAATGTATGGTAATGGCCTCGTCCAGAGCCTAGGCTACACACATCTTGTATCTTCTACTAACGACCCTTTTCAATATTGAGTTCACCAAGCACTTCTCAAATGCTCTTCAACACCATGCAGGAGGGGTAAATTCTTTAGGGTCATTATTGACACAGAGGGCGCAGCATACGCGGTCACGTCACTCTTCTACCATTATTTAAATTGTAGACCCCCTTACCCAGCCTTCCAGGACCCTGTCCTTCCGTGACCACAGCTCACGGCTTTACCAGATGGACATTACCACATTTAAATGTGCTGTTGCCAATGGAAATGCGAGGGCGTCCAATTTTCTCTGACCTCTCTTCAGTTACAGGACAAATGGGTCCTATGGTATCCCAGGCTCCTTTATGCATCCTTCCAGCGCTTTAGTGCAGAGCCGAGGTGCTACAAGGTCTGCTCAGGCAGCCTCAAGGCCACGGGCCTCCTACCCTGGGCTATTGAGGGGCACCTCGGTCAACCTCGCAAAAGGTGAATCTAGGAAGTGGGGCCCATCCGTGTGGGTAGCACAGGTTCCTCCTCAAAGTTTGGGGTCCACCGGCAGTTTTAAAGCAGCACGAATGTGTGTGGTCACTGTTCTCTGAGATTGAATGTCGAGCTATGGGCCACATACTAAGAGTGGTACATATGCTCCCCCAGTGGGATACGTATTTTTTTTTCGGATGCTCTGGCACATAGTACTTCTGTGACCTCATGTTGATGCTGTGAAGTGACCTATGTCGAAACTGTCACCAGAGGTGGTAAACATTGTAGCTTTTTCTTATCTTGCTCCTAAAAAGTTGTGAATTGTCACTCTTTCCACCTGCAGTGTTCAGGGCTGAAGATTCCAATACTCATCGTCACCTGACAGAGTTTGTGGGTCTGGATATTGAAATGGCTTTTAATTACCACTATCACGAAGTAGTGGATGAAATTGCGGACACCTTGGTACAGATCTTCAAAGGACTCCAAGAAAGGTAAAATCACTCCCCTTTCTATTATCTGGTATGTTTATGAATGTGGGTAAGCTAAAAATAATAAACTGTACTGAATTATAAATTCCCTGATGTATTATATGTTATAATCCACATTGGGTATCCACATTGGCTGGTATCCACATTGGCTGGTAGTGGAAGAAGAGAAATGCATTACCCTTGTGTTATGTGAGGTGAGAAATATACAGCCTGAGACGCCCCCACCAGCTGCCGCCATCACGCGCCTCTTATTGTAACTGCCATGTCAGTTACTTACAGACCCAGTTTGGGGTGGAGGTGTTTCTGTTAGAAGATTCCACTTGGCAGGATGATGGAACAACGAAATTGGCTTCTTAATTCTCAGATTTATTGCCTGCAACTGCTCAGAGAACCTGTAGACAGAAGTCTTTGATTTTCAGTCCCAAATTCCCTCCGGGGCAATCATTTTACAGTTGAACTTGCCACAACTGGCGCCATTGCTGTAGATGCTTGGGAGGATGTGGAGGGCGGGGTGGGTCGGGGAGCTTCTGTATTTTACAGTTTGTATGAGCAGGCAGAATATGGAAATATGTTTTTGTGGTTTCTTCCCATTTTAGTATTCCAATTGGTGCAGCTGACTTACTTTCCAAATATTAGTAATGTAGCATATAGAGTTTTAGTAAGATTATAAGGAAAATATTAAGTATGTGGTGAGTCGCATCCTCCTTATTGTAAGGTTCAATGCCACAAATAACAAAGTTTAAGTGCTTTTTTTAAATGTAAGTAAATCATAGAGCAGTCTTGAGAGCGTTGAAGTGTGGGGGGGGGGAGGAGGGCTCAACACATTTTCAGAGAGACAGAGAGAGAGTGCCGAAAAAATTATTTTCTCTGGAAATTATTAACGAGCAGTCCCAGCCATCAAGTACTGTAAAAGTGTGGCGGCGCCCTCTTCTTTTGGACCCCAGTTCCAGGCCACAGCTGTAACCGCTAAGGTTTGCGTCCTCGTCACTCACTGCTCTGTGTTACACGTTTACCAGGTATTTCGTGTTCACGGTGCGATTGTAGAAGGCTGCCATCTTGGATTTACCGTCAGTGATTTAGCACAGTATTTTTTTCTGCGCTGTAAGGCAGAAACGTGTTTATGACAGACAGTTACTAGGGAACCAGGTTTACAAAGTAGTATTGCATCTTTTGAAGGTTAACAATGAATAGAGGGACGTTTTGACAGATGAGTTAATCCGAGCAATAATAACCTTGCACGTTTTGAAGTCTGGAGTAGGTTTACCGCCTCAAGCGGTGGGCTTTTCCCGCATGGCAAATGTAATGTTCAGCAGTTGCACTGCGCCTGGGCGAGAGCAGGATGTGTGAAATCCGTGGGGGCGAAGAAGCCTGAAGTGGAACAAACTAGGCGGGCTCACCAGCTATCGGCGCATAAAATATTTAGAATGTTTTAGTCTTTTGTTCCCTCCTCTCACATTGGTAGTACAAATCACAAACTCCACCGCCATAGGCTTTCACCTCTGCGGTTTCAAATTGTAGTCAATGTTTAAGAAGAGAAAAACATTTTTCTAAATTGCATTAAAAGTACGGTACGAAGGCAAACCCAAGATATTTTTTCCTTTGAGAGATCGGCGGCAGTGTGCCTTTCCAAAGCACCAACGAACGAGCTAAGGTAACAGGCGCATTTAGTATTCTCACAGTAATTATGTCTTAAAATAGCTCATCGAACATTTACGATTAAGGAATAAGCATTAATAAGAATTTTAAATTCTATGCCTGGATGAGAGACCTGTTTTCGTGTGTAGAGCACAGTGTGCAATAATGTAAAGTAGGGTTGTGAGGCGGCATGATTTTCTTCTGTGTTCACTTGCCCCTTTCATTCTGCCTTTACGGGGGGTTATAGAATGCGAATTTTGCAGAATCAACTCAATGTACAAGTCTTGAATCTCATACAGTCACAAAGTATTTAGATTGCTTGGAATTTCATGCCATTAACTTCTGATTAATTTGGCAGTTTGTATATACCTTTTTAAGTCTACCTAGGAACCAGGTTTGGCTGTTTATTAAGCTCATGTTTTCCCCCAAAAATCATAATAACAATATTCATAGCATGAGGCTGCAGGTGTGCCCACTTCAAGCCATTGGCACTCTCCCCTGTGAATAACAGCATGCGCACAACTCCCTAAAAAGTAGTCCATTTCTGTGACAGGGTTTGTGGGCCTGTCTCTGCTTTCATTTCATGTGTTTTCTGTTTATTTTTACGTTTTTTTGTGGCAATACATGCATGCTACCTTGAGACAACAGCTTTTTTTCTGTTTATTACTTTTAAACTTGTAATGCTTGTTGGATGTGTTTGCAAAAGTACTAAAACCCAGGCCAGACCTATTGGCTTTGCCAGTCCTTATTTAAGTCAGGTAATGTTACACAATGAGACCAAGAGCTGGGCTCTTTGGTCTAAAGAGGTGCACCATGTGCTCCCACCTTTACTGAGCATAACTTTAGTAAGGGCTTTGGGCTGTAAAGGGCTGGCATTGGTGGCAGCAGCATTATAGTGGCTGGACAGACCTTTTTAGCCATTGCTTACCAGGAAGAGTTGTCTACTGGCCTCTTCTGTGTTTTTAAATTGGTCTGCCAGTTCTCTGCAGACCAATTGGGTCCTTCCTTCACGCCATCCATTTGTGACATGGATGATGCGTATGTGTAACCTATTTGTGAGTTGTACAGTGTGGCTGAAGTGTGCATGCTACATGTCGGTGTGGTCAGCCAGGAATCCATTTTGATTTCCTGCACTGGAGTGGTACCTAAGATAGAGGTTGAAGAGAGCCCGGACAGCAAGTCAGTTACAGGGCTCCTCTAAAGAGTTCATAAGATCTTTTGTAACGAAAGCAGCTTAAAGGTGTAGAGTGGAGGAGACAGAGGGTCCCTTTGAGGTGTATGGAAAACTATTTCCCAGAAATGCTACTCCCAGCAAGTTGGGAGGATGTTTGGAAAGGAAGCCTCTCCTTTTGTGTTATGGTGTTGGGTTCCCTTGACAAGAGACCTCCAAGTCCATCCCACCCTCTGGCTGACACTGTGAGACAAAGACTATAGTAAGACTAGTCTATGACTAATATGCAAAAGGCTAAGATGTAACGTATACCATGGCTGGGCCAGTGGAATACCCAACATGTCTGCAAATGTGGTATATGTATCGTGCATAAACTCGCTGCCAGCGTACCAAGATTTCTTTGCATCCAAAATTTGCGTCCCATAGCAGTGGAGAACAAGAAACTCTGTGCTCCAGGGTTGGAGCCAACTTCAGTTTGCCAGATTCAGGAACAGCAACCTGCCAGGAGAAGCAATGCTTAAGGGAAGGAACTGACTGCTCAGTGTATGGATGTGCCCAGAAACAAGAGCATCTGTAACAGCTGAGCAATCACAGATGAACTGCACTAATCCTGCAGTTTTCTGTCAAAAACTTAGCCCCTGTGAAGGTTTGAACTTAGAAAGTCTCAACCGTATTCGGCGGGTTCGTCAGAAAACCCAAAGCAAATGGGAAGACCTTGATGCTAGATCTAGGTCACTTATTGCCATTGCCAGTTACTAACATCTTCGTTGAGATCCCTGCAACATGCGGTGGTCTCTGCTTTGTTTGAGTAGTGTGCTTTTGCTTGCACCCAAGTAGACTCCCCCCCCCCCCCCTCCCATTCCCCCCCCCCCCCCATGAAGACTCCAGATCCAGCAGAATTCGGTCTCTTATTCAATCAGTGTCCACAAAACCCTGCTTTCTTTCACAAACGGCAAATTCACCAGATACCACAGAAGTGATGCTGGGCCGTGGCAGAGCAGGTGTAGTCCCGCTTCGTGGGCAGTGTGGACAGGAAACCACCAGGGGCAGCTCAGCCTTTGCCCCCATTTAAAAAACAACAGGCCTGGCTTGCAGTGGACTAAGAAGACAAAACCTAGGTAAAGTACAATGGCAAGCAGGTCAAACTAATAGTACCCACATTTTTTTAATCCCACAAGGGCAATGTATCTGAACTTTATCTGAGTATATTGATAGCAGTTTTGCTATATTTGCCTATGTCAGAACTGCCTGTTTCATGTTTATAGTAAGTATTTTCTTACTAAGTGTATACCATAATAATACCCTCTAACATTTATGTATATTATTGAATAGTAAAGTAAAGTACTTTTTCTTCTAAGTAAAACGACCTGGCCAGACAATAAATTGTCTTCTATTGTATGTCTCATTGAGTTCTAAATTTCTACACCACACCGCATCCCAGAGTAAGCCTGTGACCCGAGGGGCAGGCAATAAAGGGGTGTACTTGGTGCTCAGTTTTGGGTCCGGTAGTAAAGTAAATCCCCATGATATCTGTGGTGAAAGGATTTAGCTGTTACACATGGTGCCCAAGAACCCTTGATTGATCTGGGACTCATGAAAATGTCTGTTTTCTGAGTAATGTGCAGTTTAAAGAACTCCGAGTCAGTGATGAATTTGTATTCATGTTGAGTTGTGAGTTGACGCTTTCCAAGTTCAGATTGGAGAGACAGTCCTGGATGTGATTCAGTTTGATGCCATTGGCAATGGAGATACATTCTTTCTTGATTGGGATTAGTTCCAAGTAGGTGCTTGACAACAATACTTTGATGATGCAAAGGGGTTCTTTGAACTGGTCAATGTTTTGGACCATGGAGCAGATCTGAAAGAAACACATTAGTTATAGATTCCTTACCTTAGAATTACCCCCAGGCGTCAGACTGAATCCGGAAAGATTTGTTGTCAGCAGTGCCTCTGCGCATCGGAAGGTGGCGTCGGTCGGGTCCGCGTTCGGCGTCGTCGCCGGGATGACATTGCGTCAGCTACTTAGACACCGCCCTCGCGAGCTGACGTCAGTTCTTTCTTTTTCTGCGCCAGCCAGTGCAGATCCGGGAAAAGCGGTACCTCAGTCATTTTTTGACTACCTTTTTCTCGACTTTTGTCGACGTCTTTTCGAGTCTTCAACTCCGTAGGTGCAAGAGGGATGCCCGGGTTTAAGGCCTGCGGATCCTGCCATTGCATGATGTCGGTGATTGATCCGCACCGCGTGTGTCTTTTCTACCTGTAGCACGACCATGACCCCCAGTCGTGCTCTGACTTCCAGTTGTTGACGCCGAAGGCTTTGCGCGAGCCGTCCTGGAAGCTGCTCGAACACTGGCAGTCGGCTCCGCGCCTATCGAGGTCCCAGTCCAGAAGGAGGTAGAGGGACCGGTCGCGGAGCCATCGTCATTCCGGCTCGAAGTCATCCAAGTCTTCGCACTCGGGTTGGGTAAGTCGAAGCATAAGAAGAAGTCGAAGAAGCATCGTCGCTCTTTGACTTCTCCTCGTCGATCGGCCAATCCGATGAGGCACGTGGGTAGTGCCACTCCCGCGGCTCCGCGAGTAGAGCCTGAAGGGTCGACTCCGAGGTTCCCTCCCTTTCCGGGACCCGGAGCGACGCCGCCCAGCTTCGAACGTTCTACGAGACGATGCACGCCATTTTTGGGTGGACTGACCCCCCCGGCGCGCCTTTGGTCCCCGTGGACTTAGTTGGGGGGCCTAGGTCTTCGCTGCCGGCGGTTCTGGCCCCGGCACCACGTGCCCCCCTTGGATCCAGGCCTGGATCCGGATCGGCGCCGGTTGACCTCATTACACCTCCACCGGCGTCGCTTCCGACAACACCACTACTGTGCCAGACGCCGGTCGGCCCCCTGGCCGGCGTCGACCCCAACCCCCTTCCCGACGTGGACACGGAGCTGGACCGGTGTCGTCCGACACTGGATCCGGCGCCGGGTGGGGTTTTCGTGCCCCTGTTCACTTCTGGGGCCTCTTTCCAACAATAGTGGCACCCTGAGGAGGATGAGGAGGACTGGGAGGGGTCAGCGGACCCTTTAGCTGACCAGCTTGAGCAAGATCAGGACTGGAGAGAGGAACTGGGGGATGCCAGCGGTTTTGACACTTCACCCGACCATGGCATGTTGTCTCCTCCTACCGTGGCTACGGAGGAGGAAGCGTCATACGCTGTGGTGTTGCGTAGGGCGGCCGAGGCTCTCAACCTCGAGCTTCCTACGGTGGCTGTCAGGACTAACCTCCTGGTTGAGGTGCTTCAACCGGCGGCAAGCTCTTCGGAGACCCTGTTTCCGTTCAATGAGGCCCTCACTTACGTCCTTTTGGGCACGTGGTCCAGGCCCAACACGGGGGCTCCCGTGGACAGAATGATCGCCCGACACTACCGCCCGGCCTTGGGCGACCCCACTTTCCTCTCCCAACACCCCACCCCGGAGAGCTTGGTGGTCCAAGCCTCAACCTCCAAAATCGCCTTCCCTACCGCTCTGCCGGAAAGGGAATGCAAGAAGCTGGACCATCTTGGCAAGAAAATGTATTCTTCCGCTAGCTTAGGACTGCAGTCCGTAAACACTGCATGTCTCTTGCATGGTTATTCGTACTCTGTTTGGGATAAAGTGGTGCAAGTGCTGCCTCAGTGTCCAGAGGAGGCCCGGGCAGTGCTCTCCCAGGCTGTCGCCGCAGGGAGAGATGCAGCTAAGTTTACAATCAGTTGTGGACTGGAAACTGCTGACTCTCTGGGCAGGACCATTTCAACGCCGGTAGCACTGTCGTAAATAAAGTATTACGCACTCATAATTTCTATAGGTATCAATAGGATCATGCATAAAGCAAGAGGCTGAGTCCGTGGTATCAGGTTCAAAAGGGCTTTATTCCAATAACTCGAGTTATAGGGAGAATGGTTCCATCACCACAAGGGATCAGGAAGGGTCTTCTGCCACTTTATTCACAGAGTACAGTATATATACATTCCATATTATACGTAAGCAGGAGCGCTTCAGGCAGAGCAAGAGAGAATGAGATAAGAGCATGTGGGCGTGTAAGTAGGCGTGAAGGTGGGTGTCCATGTGGGCGTCCACTTGATGAGTCATAGGTGAGTGTCATAGGTGGGTGGGTACCTGGAGGGGGTTGCGTGATCAGCTGGAACTTTACTGGAACTTTGCCTTACTTGTGCTCAACTCGAGCATGACGTGTAACTGGGGGAAGGTTGCTGTGCAGCCGGGGAGTCTGGAAGAGAGACCTTCAGTGTCAGGACGACCAGCACATCTTGTATTATCTGATATCTAAAGTCCGGAGCAGGAACTGATCTGTGACATAGGTTGCCCATCACCAAGAGCCGATGTGGCTTCTATTTCTTTATTCACTGCGTGGGCCTTACATGGGGGCTATGGGTTTTTCACTGACGTGAGCTTTGCAATCACTGAAAGGGAGACAGAAAGGCTAGGCTCTATCCTTTGCAGGCGGGTTTTGTTTATTCCTCCTTTTCCAGGCAGGAATGTGATTCAGTAGGAGTAAGCAGATAACCGTGCTCAATACTATCTCGGCACCCCGGACTGGGCCCCTTTGGCTGAGGCCCAAGTGTGCGAGGCCAAGGATACGCAGCTGCAGCTCTCAGAGCGTCTGAGGCCTGAAACCTCTTTTCGGGCTCCGGCTGAGCCACAAAATGGGCTTTCATGAAAATGGCACGAGTGCAGGAAAACATGATGCAAAACGTGTAGGCCTCAGTGCAGATTTGTCGTTTCTCTCATGGGAGACTTGATGGCAGGCCACGTTATAGCATAGGCATCATGGTTGACAGGCCATGGAGGGAAAATGCATGGCGTACATGCATGTACACGAAACGTTGGGGAACACATAGGGGACACATAGGCCTTTTCATAATGTTTATTTTCTCATTCCCTCCTTGTCCCCTAGTGGACCCTTCATGTCACATCTATTCTCATGAGACAGTCGATCTGTTCTTGCAGCATTATTTTTCCATTTTCAATGCTTTGTATATGGGGACGTGGAACACATGCAGTAGCACACAGGCCGCAAATGGCCGGGCCACACTGCAGACATAGACAACAACTGAATACCATTAGTAGTATGAACCCACAGACGGTCAACACTTTCCATCCCCATGCCGATATTACTCCCCAGAGCCAACTGGACCAAGTCCACGTGCCTGGGTCTTGATGTATGCTTTGGGCAATCTTGTGGAGCCTTGTTATTGCTTTGTATACAGATGGTGCGTTATTAGGAATAAAAACGCAACAGCTGGAGCCGATGATTCTACAAGCCCCGCCCCTATCCGCCAGGATGACGTCAAGAACAAGGCGGTTCTGAAGAACGACCATTCTCATAGCAGACTGTTCCTGGGTCAAGTTCCCCAGGGCTGATGCAGTCTCATTTACAACTGTTTCTAGAATCCTTGTTAGCCTGCGGATAAGTTTACTATTCTGGACGGGACCTATGAAGAAAAAGAATCCTTTGTTGAAATCTGTATATTGCTCCCAAGCTGTCTCGGTCTGGTCAATGCCGGAGGCATCGAGCCCTCGTCTGTGTCTGATAAGTGCTAGTTGGGGATCTTGATGATAGTTCGATGGGGCCAAGAAAACGTGTGGTAAAAGAAATGATATGTAGCACGTCCCACCCCAGTCTAAGGGCAGCTGTACATAGGCTGTCTGGCCGCAAATAAAGTAGGTGTGTCGTGATGCTCTGAAATAGGACTTTCCTTTGTCTTTAAACTCTATTATAGTATTACACTCGCTGTGCCCCAAATGTACTGAGCCTTCTTTTCTGACACACAAGTCCCCTTTTACTGGCAGGATTGTAATTGAGGATGGACCTACATTGTGTATGGGCTTGACATTCAACATTATAAAGTCGAGGGTCGCATTTCCTTGCTGATACTCTTCATTTTCTAGATCTGTACCTTTTCTTTGGGGAAGACCTTCTTCGTCTGGGAAACATGCTTCATTCATGACTTTATTCAAGTTACCCCATACCCAGTCACCCCTACACTCCTTGTCTTGACATTCTTTGGCATCACCGTTGATGGATGTCATCAAGGCAAACCATGCTCCGCAAGAACCATTATGGGAGAACGGAAAAGGGAAAAGAGGCAACACTCCCTTCACCTTCTGATACGGGGGAAGTCGGCCACAGACCCAGCAGTCTGTAGCATTGCTAGTCTGATGTGAATGGTGCAGCATCTGAATAAAGGTATTGTTGCGCAGGGCAAGTCGATAGGATAGCTCATAGGATGGCAGATCACTAAATGTATGCTTTATGGTATCATTAGTGGAGGAGTGTAAGAGTGAGGCAATAGGAGGAAAAATAGCATGTAGTATTAAGCTGATACATATTATCGTGATGCACAGAAGAGATAGAAAAATCAAAGTCACTATACATCTACCACGTAATATTTTACAGTATTTGCTTTTCATCTTGCTCTTTTTATGATTATCATTGTCCGAGATCTTATGCAAGTCAGAATACATGTTCAACCGATTCACCACCTAGTGGACTTAATTGATCAAACGGGGTCTGGCTTTCTAGATCTAAGTTTAGCTTTGTACTCCTGCTGAGGAGTCTCCTCTAGTAAAGGGGGCTCAAAGTCTGAAAAGTTTGTTTCCTTTTTAAAAGAGTCGTTATTCCCGAAGTAGCGCTTGCAGTGATGTATATGCAGCCATCCTTTCCGTCCTTCGACTTTAACGGCTGTCCTTGTGGTCAATAGCACTAACTTCGGCGCCTTCCACCTCGGCTCAAGAGGGCTCGTCCTGTCAAAGTTCCTTATTAAAATATAATCCCCAGGAGCGATGGAGTGTTCCTTGACCGGGGTGTTGTCAGGGAAGGCGGCGGCAACCTGCGAACGACAAGAGAGTAGTGCAGACATCAAGGAAGCCAGGTAATCTGTCAGCAAGTTACTATCAACATCAGTAATCTTTTTAGGCATCGGAGTGCCCCACATATTCGGTGGCCTACCAAAGACCACTTCGTAAGGAGATAAGCCAGTTCTAGAATGGGCTACCATTCGCATGTAAAAGAGGGCAACCGGCAGGGCTACCATCCAATCTACACCTTTTTCTGCACAAATCTTTGCTAGTTTTGTCTTTAAGGTCTGATTGTGCCTTTCTACAAGGCCTGCTGCTTCAGGATGTCGCACACAATGAAACTTCCAGGTATACCCTAACAAAAGGGACACCTGCTTCATGAGTTCAGAGGAGAAAGGCTGACCGTTGTCGGAATATACGACACGCGGTAATCCATAACGTGGGAAAAACTCTCGCACCAATTGTCTGGCGGTAGTTACAGCAGTATAATCAGGGACTGGATAGGCTTCTGTCCATCTTGTTAGTGCACATACAACTACCAGGACATATGTGTAACCTCTACATCTGTTCATTTGGATATAATCCATTTGGAGGACTTCAAAAGGATGGTCAGGTGGAGAGAATCCACCTTGTTCCACCGGAATGCCTTTACCTGGATTGAATTGGCAACAGATCATACATGTTCTGACCTTTTGTTTCGCTGCTGCACGCAGGTGCTTGTTGAACCAGATATTCTGTAAGCTGTCTAGCATTGCTTTCTCTCCTAAGTGTGCAGGACTATGTGCGGTATTTATGATCACTTGTACCATCGAATCAGGAAGAAACCATGTTGCTTTACCCTTAGTCATCCAACCCTGATCAGTCAGTACCCCTCCTTGTTCCGACCATTTCTTTAATTCGTCTAGAGTAGCATGTGTCTGTATGTCTTGTACATCCCTGGAAGGATCCCTTACTGTCATGGCTTTGGTCATTGATGGTATCTGTGAGTTCGTCATGTCTAGTGGGGTCTGAGCTGTCTGTTTAGCAGTTCGGTCTGCCAGATCATTGCCTTGAGAAATGGTATCTGTGGCTTTAGTATGTGCTTTGCATTTCAGGATAGCTATGGCTGTCGGTAAATGTATCACTTCCAGAAGGGCTTGTATAAGGGGGCCATGCTGTATCTTGGCCCCGTGAGAGGTCAAGAAACCTCTTTCTCTCCATAGTACTCCAAAATCGTGAACTACCCCGAATGCATATTGTGAATCGGTGTAAATGTTTACTCTCAAGTGCTTAGCTCTTATGCATGCTTGTGTCAGAGCGATGAGCTCTGCTGCTTGTGCTGACAGTATGTCTATTCTTTTAGTCTCTATGATTTCAGTAGCAGTGGTCACTGCATACGCTGCCACTAATTCTCCTGCCCCCGTCCTCATGCATGAGCCGTCAACATAGAGTGTTAGGTCAGGGTCTGGGAGTGCAACATCTGTCAAGTCTTGTCTTGGTTTAGTCACGGTATGTATCACTTCAACACAGTCATGTGGTGCAATGTTTTCTGTACTAGAGGGCAAAAGAGTAGCAGGATTCAGTATGTTGCATCGTCTGATCTCTATGTGTGGTTGAAATAACGTCAGCTCATAACCTGTCAGTCTCGCTACAGTCAGGTGTTGGGTTTGTGTCCGGTTCAAGAGAACCTCCACTGCGTGCGGTACTTGTACTGTCAGGGGGTGGCCCAGCACTATCGAGTCACTTTGTCTTATGGCTAAGGCCGTTGCTGCAACAGATTTTAGGCACGCAGGCAAAGCCTGGGCTACTGGGTCCAATGTACTAGAAAAATAAGCACAGGGCTTGTGTTTTCCTGCATGATCTTGTGTGAGGACAGATAGTGCTGTTCCATCCCGCTCTGTCACAAAAAGCATAAAAGATTTGTTGTAATCAGGGGTCGCTAAAACTGGTGCTTGACATAAAGCTCTTTTTAATTCTTCAAATGCCACAGTGTGTTCTTGTGTCCAAGGGAGGACATTAGTAGAAGCTGCCTCCTGTGTCGTCAACTGCATTAGGGGCTTGGCTATGTAAGCATACTGGGGAATCCACTGCCTGCAATATGAAGTGAGGCCAATGAATGCACGTACCTCCTTTTGTGTCTTGGGCTGTGAAAGGCCAGAAATCAATTGAATACGTTCCGGTGTCAGTCGCCTACCCTCCTTGGATAGCAAGTGCCCAAGGTACGCCACTTGCTGTTCACAGAATTGTAACTTCGAAGGGGACACTTTGTGCCCCTTGTCAGCCAGAAAGTGTAAAACCGTGAGTGATGCATCTTCGCAGTCAGTTTCTGATCTTGCTGTGATGAGAATGTCATCTACGTACTGTATCAGTGCTGTAGTGGTAGGCATATGAATACTGTCTAGTTGTCGTTTGAGTGCCTGACTGTAGATGCTAGGACTCTCTGTGTAGCCCTGTGGTGCTCTTGTGAATCTGAGGCTGCAGCCTTTTAAACTGAAACCAAAAAGATATTGGCTGTCTGGATGTATTGGGATACTGAAAAAGGCGTTCTTCAGATCGATAACTGTAAAGAACGTAGCCTCTGCGTCAATAGCAGTCAATAATGAAGAAATGTCCAGGACCACCGGGTACTGTGGGACTACACATTTGTTCAATTCTCGCAGGTCCACAACTAATCTATAGACAGGTGGTGCTTTGGGATCAGTTCGCTTAAGAATAGGAAGAACAGGTGAGTTGCATACGTTTGAATCAGTCTCCACCACCACCCCTTGTGCAATGAGTTCGTCGATTAATTTCAGTAACCCTACTTCAGCCTCAGGTGGGATCTTGTATTGTCGTATCCGTGGCAGCACTACTCCTGCTTTGAGGGTGACCTGGTGTGGTGTAATGTTCATGAAACCTACGTCAGTCGGACCTTGTGCCCATAGGTGCTGTGGTACATTTTGGAGCCTGATGTCAAAATCTTTTATTACAAAATGTCCCTTGAAATCACGTAAATACAGTCGCACTCCTTCTGGCGAGCAACAGATAATTGCTCCCAGTTCCTTTAATGTCTTGATACCAAGTAAGTTTTCTGGACATGATTTAGTAAGCAGTAAGTCTGTTGTATGTATCAGTGGACCAACTCCTAAAGAGACTGGTTCCGAAACCTCATTAATAATTGGCTTTCCTGAAAAACCCAGGGATATGCTCTTTGAGCCCGAGAGGGGTGCCCCTGGAACCTCGGAATGACTGATGGTAGTTCTACTCGCCCCAGTGTCAATCAAAAACTTTTTATCCTGTCCCAGTAAACGTGCATGTACATAGGGACCCTCTTGGTCCACAGGAACTGGAATAAGGGGCAAGTCGAATTCCCTCTCTAGGCTTCTTCATGAATATGCTTGGTATTCTGGATAGTTAGGTTGAGCGTGCTGATACATTTGTGCTGTAGCGTGGGTGGGTGCAGGTGCATGGACTGGCGGTGGCGGCGGTGGAAACGTATCTGATGTCTGATGCGTGTTATTTTCCTTGGGAGGAGATGGACGTGGCTTTGTTTTACCTGTAGCTATATTGTGTTTCAGGACTGCACATTCATTTACGTAGTGGCCTGGCTTCTTGCAATAATTACAGTTCCCTTTAACTGGTGTCGCACTACTTTTGTTCGTGTTTGTGTTTGCCGGTGCCGATTGGGCCACCAGCATCTTCATCTTTGTGTCTTTCATGCGTCTCTTTTCCTGCTCGTGTTCTTCTCTAATTCTGTTCTGGTGATATTGTAACATTTGTAACATTTGTGAAGGGCTGTTTGCTTGCCAAGTACTCTCAACCTTCAGTACCCTATACTTAATCTCGGGTAGGGAATTTTCTACTAGTTTGCTCACGAAAAGATGGGGATATGATTCGCTACCGGGCTTAAGGCCACTATTGATAGTAAAACATTTCTCAAACCTAGAGTAAAAATCGCTTGTGTCCTCGTCTGGTTTCTGCTTACAGGCTGAAATAGCATCCCAGTCTTCCTTTTTAGTAACTAATAATCTAAGCAAAACATGTACAAGGAGTTCAGGTAATTCTTTAGCTCGGGGACCCAGACCAACCCCCGGGGCTCTGGCTGCATCCTCTCTTTCCAACACATCCCAGCTAATCTTTGTCTCTCCCACCTCCCAGTCCTTTTCTTTAAGCTTCTCGTAAATACCAGCAGGCAATAGTACTTTCAATAATTTTAGAATGTCAGCATATGTATACTCTCCTAAGCGGAGAATGTCTTTTAGTTCTCGGTGAAAACCCCCCGGGTATTTATCATGGGAGGGCAACATCTTTTTCATTTCCAGTATCTCTAATTTTGACAAGGGGGTGTAGACATACACCCGTTGTAGCACATTGTTTGTATCTTTTACAGGATGAACCTCTCGTAGGGGGTTCAGCTTGTCGTATAACTGTCGCTTATCATGGGGTGGAGCGGGAAGCAGGGACCTAGTCACGAATTCTATATATTTGTGTCGCTGATCTAGGATGACATTAATCAATTCAGTACCCATGTTCGTCCACCTTTCTAGTACTATGTCGTCCAGCAACTTATACAATAGACCGGGATCAGAATATTGACTCTCATACAACGTAATCAAATGTTGGACCATGTAAACACCAGCTATGCGCTGTTCGTTTGGTGGGAGGCTCAAGAACGTTTGGGCTACTATATCATTATTATATGTATCATATTGGGACACCCACAGGGTGGCTGACCGTGCTAGTTCTTTTTCGGTCGGGGTGAGGGGCTGGTCGTTACCTATCCATCTATTCAGGGCCTTTTCGGTAGTTTGGAATAAACTTTCAAGGGAATATCTTTCTTTTATAGCCGTTCCCTGTTTACGGTAATTGAGGCCCTTGGGCCTCTCGAACCGTCGGGCATGGCCCACGTATAGTACTTTGTCTTTGTCCCCGGCTTCGTCATCAGAGGATGACTCAGCCTTTCCGTCCGGTCCTGCTTCGTGTGAGGCTATTATTGCCTTTCGGATTTTGGTCAACATGCTGTCTGTCTGTCCTGATTTATCATGCTGACCGGCATCTATGTGATCACTCCAACCTATATAACAAGGGTGTACGTCCCCGTCACCTTCGTCTTTTTCCCTGATCAGACAGTTAATTAGGAAACGAAGGATATAGTTCTTAATAATTACTTTTCTGTTTTGTGTGGCCTCTGCTATGCACTCAGGACCTTCCCCTGTTGTTATGAAATTGTAGGTTTTTATCCATATCTGGTAATTTTTCCAAATATGCGACTGCTTGTCTAAGTCTTAGTGAAATCACGAGCATATTGCTCTTTCCTGGATCTGGATCGTATATACATTCGGAGATGTCTACTTTTACAGTCGGCCCCCCTCCTGATGCTGTCCCGGATCCCTCCCCGCCGTCCTCGAGCTCCTGGAGTTGGGCCTGTGTTGGGGGTGCAGGGAAAGATCCGTCTAGGTATGCTGGTGGGGATTCCTCTAGGTAGGCGGTAACAAACGCTTCGGATGCTGTTGGTCTTATTTTTCGGGGTATTTGTGGTGGCACTCTAACGGGTCTTTCTACTGGGGCCACTCTTGCTAGTTCTCTGAAAGGACGGGATAAATACCAGCAACGACAGTATTTCTTTCTCTTTCAGCCTGTTCTCTTTCTACCCGGTCCCCTTCCTCCTGTAACTTCTTTTCTTTGGCTTTTTCAGACTCCTGTCTACTTCTCTCTGCTTTGTGGAACTCTTTCTCTGTTCTTCTATGTGATTCCTTGCGCCAAAACTCAATGGCATCCTTCTGAGCAGGTCTACATTTTCTCTTCCATATCTCTTCCTCCACCTTCATAATGCATTCCACATCCCACGTTCCCGTGATAGGCCATCTATACTGTGTCTCTAAATCCTTCGTGTAATCCACCCATAGCTCTAAAAACAACACGGCATCTAAACCATGTTTACAGTACATGAAATGTCCAGGTGTGTCTCTAGGCGGAATGTTAACTGATTTCTCTAATACACCTTTCCTAGTACCTATTTTACGCAGTTTTGAAAATAACGACATGTTGAAATGTAACCAAAAAAAAGAAAAAAATCACAATAAAACAATCTTACATACGAACCTGACACATTCAAACCTAACTGAACCTGACTAAGACAATAACATTCATACAGTTGAATCGGTGCACCTGAATACTTGAATACTTGAATACTTGAATGACTCTATGCATGCACTTGTATACTTGAATACTTGAAAACTCTATGCACTGGAATACAGCACAACCATACCGGTCTCACAAGTGAGACACGTCTTTACCGTGTTCATTAAATGAACCCGTCTTTTATGCAACCCCCATAAAACTCACCGGGAAGCAGAACTTGAAGGCCTCGGACACTCGACGCTGCGCATGCGCGGGAATGGCGTATCTTTGGCGGATCTCTAGAAACCTCGGACACAGCTCTCTCGCAGGGTGGGCTCTGGGTCGGGACGATCCGCAATCCTCACCACCTCGTATGGATGCCTGGTCGCAGTCCGTCTCCTCCATTGGCCTGAGGGAGTTGGCGGGAAAACCCGCGACGTGTACACTTGAAGTCCGTCACGGCTGTAGAAGGGGGCAAAACTGGACCTTCATCTCCGGCGCGTGGGGAAGGGGATTTGTCCCTATTCGGGCGCCATAATAATGTCGTAAATAAAGTATTACGCACTCATAATTTCTATAGGTATCAATAGAATCATGCATAAAGCAAGAGGCTGAGTCCGTGGTATCAGGTTCAAAAGGGCTTTATTCCAATAACTCGAGTTATAGGGAGAATGGTTCCATCAGCACAAGGGATCAGGAAGGGTCTTCTGCCACTTTATTCACAGAGTACAGTATATATACATTCCATATTATACGTAAGCAGGAGCGCTTCAGGCAGAGCAAGAGAGAATGAGATAAGAGCATGTGGGCGTGTAAGTAGGCGTGAAGGTGGGTGTCCATGTGGGCGTCCACTTGATGAGTCATAGGTGAGTGTCATAGGTGGGTGGGTACCTGGAGGGGGTTGCGTGATCAGCTGGAACTTTACTGGAACTTTGCCTTACTTGTGCTCAACTCGAGCATGACGTGTAACTGACGTGTAACGGGGGAAGGTTGCTGTGCAGCCGGGTAGTCTGGAAGAGAGGCCTTCAGTGTCAGGACGACCAGCACATCTTGTATTATCTGATATCTAAAGTCCGGAGCAGGAACTGATCTGTGACATAGGTTGCCCATCACCAAGAGCCGATGTGGCTTCTATTTCTTTATTCACTGCGTGGGCCTTACATGGGGGCTATGGGTTTTTCACTGACGTGAGCTTTGCAATCACTGAAAGGGAGACAGAAAGGCTAGGCTCTATCCTTTGCAGGCGGGTTTTGTTTATTCCTCCTTTTCCAGGCAGGAATGTGATTCAGTAGGAGTAAGCAGATAACCGTGCTCAATACTATCTCGGCACCCCGGACTGGGCCCCTTTGGCTGAGGCCTAAGTGTGCGAGGCCAAGGATACGCAGCTGCAGCTCTCAGAGCGTCTGAGGCCTGAAACCTCTTTTCGGGCTCCGGCTGAGCCACAAAATGGGCTTTCATGAAAATGGCACGAGTGCAGGAAAACATGATGCAAAACGTGTAGGCCTCAGTGCAGATTTGTCGTTTCTCTCATGGGAGACTTGATGGCAGGCCACGTTATAGCATAGGCATCATGGTTGACAGGCCATGGAGGGAAAATGCATGGCGTACATGCATGTACACGAAACGTTGGGGAACACATAGGGGACACATAGGCCTTGTCATAATCTTTATTTTCTCAGCACTCAGACGCTACGCCTGGATAAGGTCCACTGGCTTTTCAGGGGATGTCCAGAACACCTTGATGGACATGCCCTTTGATAGCTGTCGCCTTTTTGGAGACAAAGCGTTGGACTTGCAGGGCGCTTATTTCCACATCCCCGTCCTGCCGGGCCACCGGCGTAACCTGCGGTTCACGGTAGGACACGAGCATTTCCCGTTTACCGTGCTCCCCTTTGGCCTTACCGGCGCCTCTCGGGTGTTCACAAAGGTGATGGCGGTGGTCGCAGCTCATCTGCGCAGATCAGGGGTCTCAGTCTTCCCCTATCTCAACAACTGCTTGTTGAAGGCCTAGATCGCCCCAGGCTGTCGTCTCCCACCTCTAGACTACGGCCGACCTCCTGCATTTGCTGGGGTTCTCCATCAATATGCAGAAGTCACACCTAATTCCCTCTCTGAAGCTCCTCTTCATCGGAGTGGTTCTGGACACATCACTGTTTCGAGCCTATCCTCCCGAACAGCGAGTCCGGGACATTCAGCCTATGGTTCTGATCTTTCAGCCCTTGTCCCTGGTTTCGGTCAGAATGACCCTGAGGCTGCTGGGCCTCATTGCCTCCTGCATCCTGCTGATCAATCATGCCAGGTGGCATTTGCTGGCTCTGCACTGGGACCTGAAGTTCCAGTGGGTGCAGCATCAGGTGAATCTGTCAGATTACGGCCAGATCTCGAAGGGCACTGCTCAACAACTGCAGTGGTGGCTCACGAACCAGGACTGGGTCAGTGGCAGGTCCCTCTCCCTTCCCCAACCAGAATTCACAGTGGTGGCCTCCCTTTTGGGATTGGGCGGCCACATGGGAGAGGCGGAGATCAGAGGCCTCTGGTCTCCAGCAGAGTCCAGGCTCCACATCAACCTTCCAGAGCTCCGGGCGATTCATCTTGCACTGAAGGCATTCCTTCTCTCTGTCCGGGGAAGAGTAGTGCAGGTGTTGACGGACAACACCACCGCCATGTGGTATTGCAGGAAACAGGGCGGGGTGGGGTCGTGGACCCTATGTCAGGATGCACTGACATGGACATGGCTGGAACATCAAGGCATTTCCTTGGTGGGTCAACACCTTGCAGGTTCTCTGAACGCTAGAGCGGACGAACTCTGCCGCAGGTGCATGATGGATCACGAATTGCGTCTTCACTCGGAGGTGGTGCAAGGTCTCTTTCAACAGTGGGGAGAGCCTTGGTTAGATCTATTCGCCACCGAAGAGAATGCGCAATTTCAACAATTCTTCGCTTTGGCATTTCTAAGGCGGCACCCGCTTGGCAACGCTTTTGGTCGCGGGTGGAGCTGCGGTCTATTATACGCCTTTACGCCTATATCACTTCTGCCCAGAGTGCTTAAGAAGAACAGGCAAGACCGGGCCCAGGTCATTCTGGTGGCTCCGGATTGGGCACGAAGAGTTTGGTATCCTGAGCTACTCAACATGGCCATCGATCCTCCGAGCCGACTGCCTCTTCGGGAAGATCTTCTGTCGCAGCAGCAGGGGACGGTCCTCTACCCGAACCTTTCCAGTCTCCACCTCCTTGCGTGGAGATTGAGTGGCGGCAGTTGGCGTCTTTCGACTTGCCTCCTGAAGTTTGTGATGTAATCTTGGCAGCCAGGCGTCCCTCCATAAAGACGGTATACGCCTGCAGGTGGAACAAGTTTGTGGCATGGTGCACAGCAAAGGCTGTGGATACCCTTTCTGCCCCTCTTTCTGAAGTACTCTTGTTCCTTCTCTCTTTAACCCAGCAGGGCTCTGCTCTGGGCACTATCAAAGGCTACCTTTCTGCCATCTCTGCTTTCCTTCCGCTGCCAGATCAGCCTTCTCTTTTCAAGTCCCCGGTAGTTAACCGTTTCTTGAAAGGCTTAACGCATCTTTTTCCTCCAAATTCCATTTGTTATGCCTCAGTGGGACATGAATCTTGTGCAGACTTATTTGATGTGGGCTCCCTTTGAGCCCCTTCATAATTGTCCTTTACGTCTTCTAACTCTTAAGACTGCTTTCCTGGTAGCCATCACTTCTGCTAGAAGGGTGAGTGAGCTCCTGGCTCTCTCCTCAAAACCTCGTTTCCTGTCTGTCCATCCGGACAAGGTGGTTCTCAGGACCCGTCCACCCTTTCTTCCTAAGGTGGTCACTGCCTTCCACATCGGGCAGACCATTACTTTGCCCACCTTCTTCCCGCCTACGCATCCTTCGTAGGAAGAAGAGAGGCTCCACCGTCTGGACCCAAAACGTGCGCTCTCCTTCTATCTGGATCGCACAAAACAGTTCCGGGTGGATGATCAACTGTTTGTTGGCTACGTGGGTGCAAAGAAGGGTTGGGCAGTACACAAACGCACCATTCATCGATAGGTCATGTTGTGTATTAATGCCTGTTACTCTCTAGCTAAAAAGGAGCCTCCAGTGGGGCTGCACGCTCACTCCACCAGGGCGACGGCAGCCACTACTGCCTTGGGAAGAGAAGTGCCTCTAAATGGCATCTGTCAGGCGGCCACGTGGGCATCACTGCACACGTTCACCAAACACTACTGCCTGGACAGCCAAGTCCAGAGAGACGGCTTCTTTGGCCGTTCTGTTCTCCAGGACTTTCTGGTGTGATCTTGGTTCGCAGATCCACCACCAGGGTTGGTATTGCTGGGGTATCTATTCTAAGGTAAGGAATCTATAACTAACGTGTTTCTTTCAGATGCACAAGTTACTTACCTTCAGTAACAATATATCTGTAAGAAACATTAGTTAGTTATAGATTCCTTACCGCCCCACCCATCCACCCTAATTTTGTGCATCAGTGGTCAGTGTCTTGCATGGCTCTGCGTTTCTGGCGCGGAAAGTCGTGTACAGAACTGACCGTGCGCGAGGGCGGCGCCTAAGTAGCTGCCGCGATGTCATCCCGGCGACCACGGCGCAGACGACGAACGCAGAGCCACCGACGCCACCTTCCGACGCGCACAGGTACTGCTGTCGAAAAATCTTATCTGAAAGAAACACGTTAGTTAGATTCCTCACCTTAGAATATCCCCAGGCGTCAGACTGGATCCGGAAGATTTTTAGTCAGCAATACCCCTTGCGCGTCGCTAGGCGTCGTCTGCGGCTCCGCGTCAGTCGTCGGCGTCGTGCGCCGGGATGACGTCGTCGGAGTACTTAGACGCCGCCCTCGCGCGCTGACGTCAGTTCTTCTTTTTTCCGCGCCAGTAAGCACAGATCCGGGAGAGCTACCCCTTTTAGTCAATTTTTTACTAACTTTTTGATCCTTTTTGATCGTGTCTCGACACCGGTGCCGGTAGGATGCCTGGGTTTAAAGCCTGTACGGACTGTAGCCGATTGATGTCGGTTACGGACCATCACCGCCGGTGTCTTTACTGCTTGGGCCTCGATCACGACGCGGAGTCGTGTTCGGACTGCAAGGCCCTGACCTCGAAGGCTAGACGGGAGCGGTCCCGTAAGCTTCTCGAGATTCGCCACTCGGCTCCGCGCGCCTCTCGATCCCGGCCCAGGAGGAGGTCCAAGGATCGGTCGCGGAGCCGCAGCCGACGTCACCATCGGTCGTCGGGATCCAAGTCTTTGGGTAAGTCGAAGCATTCCAAGAAGTCCAAGAGGCGACATCGCTCTTCGGACTCCCCTCGCCGGTCGCGCGACTCGGTCGAGGGTCAGGGTGGTTCCACCCCCGCGGCTCCGGCGGAGCCGCAGGCGCCGCGTCCGTCCCCATACCCTCCGGTCCCTGGGACTAACGCGACGCCGGCGGAAGTCAGTGCCTTCCTCTCGGCCATGAGGAACCTGGCTCCGCCGTCGGCGCCCGCTGGCGCGCCTTCGGGCCCCGCGGACCCGACTGGGCTGCCTTGCCTGCCGGCGGCTCCGGCCCCGGCGCCGTTGACGGCTCCGGCCTCGACACCGCAAGCGCCAGAGGGACCCGTTCTCGAGTCCCCGTCGACGCCGGTCAACCTTGTCACGCCTCCTCCACCGGCGTCGACTCCGGTTCCACCCCCGACGCCGACTCCGCTCGACGTCGTGCCCCAGTTCAGTCCCGCTCCGGGTCCGGCGTCGATGGACGCCGAGATCGACGCCGCTAGAGACACATTTTGTCTACCGCCCGGCTCCGTTACTTTCTCCTCTACACCAGGAGTCGGATGATGGGGACTACTGGGAGGGATCCGAGGATCCTATGGACGCTCAGGCCCAACTGTCCCAGGACTGGGCAGATGAACTGGGGGAGGCCAGTGGTCTGGATACCTCGCCAGACACTGGATTCATCTCTCCTCCGACTGTGGCTTCGGAGGAGGGTGCTGCTTTCTCCGTGGTGCTGCGCAAGGCGGCCGCAGCCCTTGGGCTCGAGCAGCCTGCCGTGGCTGTGAGGACGAACGTCCTCACTGAGGTGCTTCAGTCTGCAGCAAGCTCCACTGAGCCTCTGCTGCCATTCAATGAGGCCCTCACTGACGTTCTACAGGGCACCTTGTCCAAGCCCTCCACAGTTCCTCCTGTGGACAGGAACGTTGCCAGGCGCCACCGCCCTGCCCCGGGCGACCCCAGTTTTCTGTCCCAACACCCTACCCCTGAGAGCCTGGTTATCCAGACCTCCACCTCCCAATCCTCTTTCCCGACCGCCCCGCCGGACCGGGATTCCAAGAGACTGGAGCAGTTTGGCAAGAAACTGTTCTCTTCCCTTAGTTTGGGCCTGCGGTCTTTGAACACTGCTTGTCTCTTGGACCGTTATTCCCACTCTCTGTGGGATGCGGTGGAGGACGCGCTGCCCCTGTGTCCGGAGGAGGTCCGGACTCGACTTACCCAGGCTCTGGCCGATGGGAGGGATGTCGCGCGACATGCTATACGTTGTGGGCTTGACACCACGGACTCGCTGGGTAGGGCCATTTCCACCACAGTGGCGCTTCGACGTCACGCCTGGCTGCGGTCCACGTCATTTTCAGGCGATGTCCAGAGCACTCTTATGGACATGCCGTTTGATGGCACTCGCCTGTTTGGCGAGAAGGCGGACAGTGCGCTGAACCGTTTAAGGACTCCCGGGCTACGGCCAAGTCCTTGGGCCTCTCGGCCCCGCGGTCGCAATCTTCCGCTTTTTGCCCCTTTCGTGGCCAAGGAAGGGGTGCCTCCTCACGTGCGCCTAGCCACCAGCCGCAGAACCAACCTGCGCGCGGACGTGGTTTCCGCTGAGGCGGATCTGGAGGACGACGAGGTCAGCCCACATCCACCCCGGCAGCATCCGCCTCAAAGCCTTCCTAGTCCGAGCTTTCAGGCCCATTCCACGCCAGTGGGCGGCAGAGTTCGCCATCACCTGCTCCACTGGCGGTCCATCACATCGGACAGGTGGGTGCTGCAAATCGTCCGAAGGGGCTACTCCCTCCCCTTCGAGACGACCTCTCCAGCCATGCCACCGCAGCACCACCGTATCTCGGGGGATCATTTGAATCTTCTCCACGAGGAAGTTTCCGCCCTCTTGGCCAAGGGGGCCGTCGAGCGCGTTCCGAGTCCAGAAGTAGGTTGTGGTTGTTATTCCCACTACTTTCTGGTTCCCAAGAAGGGCAAAGGGGGCCTACGCCCTATCTTGGACCTTCGGAACGTCAATGCCTTCCTCCGGAAGGAAAGGTTCAAGATGTTGACTTTGGCTCAGGTTCTAGCTGCCCTAGACCCCGGAGACTGGATGGTAGCGTTGGACTTGCAGGACGCATATTTTCACATCCCCGTCCTGCCGGCCCACCGGCGTTACCTGCGGTTCACGGTGGGCCAAGAGCACTTTCAGTTTACCGTGCTCCCCTTCGGTCTCACCAGTGCCCCTCGGGTGTTCACGAAAGTGATGGCGGTGGTCGCAGCTCATCTGCGCAGATCAGGGGTTCCAGTCTTCCCCTATCTCGACGACTGGTTGTTGAAGGCGGGCTCGCCCCAGGCAGTCGTCTCCCACCTCCAGACTACGGCGGATCTCCTGCATTTGCTGGGGTTTTCCATCAACGTGCCGAAGTCACACCTGAGTCCCTCTCAGAAGCTCCTCTTCATCGGAGCGGTTCTCGATTCGGCGCAGTTCCGGGTCTATCCACCGGAACAGCGGGTCCGGGATATACAGGCCCTGATTCCCATCTTTCGGCCTCTATCCTGGGTTTCGGTCAGGCTAGTGTTGCGGCTTCTGGGGCTGATGGCCTCCTGCATCCTACTAGTGCATCACGCCAGGCGGCGCATGCGGGCTCTGCAGTGGGACCTGAAGTTTCAGTGGGCCCAGCATCACGGCAACCTGTCCGACCATGTCTTGATCTCGGAGGGCACTGCACTGCAGTTGCAGTGGTGGCTCACGGACCGCGATTGGGTCATGGGCAGAAGCCTCTCCCTTCCCCAACCGGAGCATGTCGTAGTGACGGATGCGTCCCTCCTGGGCTGGGGTGGCCATATGGGAGAGGCGGAGATCAGAGGCCTCTGGTCTCCGGCGGAGTCTCGTCTCCACATCAACCTGTTGGAGTTGAGAGCGATCCGACTTGCACTGAAAGCCTTCCTTCCCTCTGTCAGGGGCAGTGTCGTGCAGGTGTTCACGGACAACACCACCGCCATGTGGTATTGCAACAAACAGGGCGGGGTGGGGTCGTGGACCCTTTGTCAGGAGGCTCTGCGCCTCTGGACGTGGCTGGAACACCAGGGCGTCACCCTAGTGGTTCAACATCTGGCGGGCTCTCTGAACGCCAGAGCGGACGAACTCAGCCGCCGGTGCATGATGGATCACGAGTGGCGTCTGAACTCCGAAGTGGCGCAAGGTCTCTTTCAGCAGTTGGGAGAGCCTTGGTTAGATCTATTCGCCACCGAAGAGAACGCGCAATGTCAGCAGTTCTGCGCGTTGGAATTTCCAAGGCGGCACTCGCTCGGCGACGCTTTTCGTCACGAGTGGAGTTGCGGTCTGTTGTACGCCTTTCCGCCTATACCACTTCTGCCCAGAGTGCTGAAGAAGATCAGGCACGACCGGGCCTAAGTCATCTTGGTGGCTCCGGATTGGGCACGAAGATACTGGTATCCCGAGCTACTCAGTATGTTGACCGATCCTCCGATACGTCTGCCCCTTCGGGAGGATCTTCTGTCGCAGCAGCAGGGGACGGTCCTCCACCCGAACCTGTCCAGCCTCCACCTCCATGCGTGGAGATTGAGCGGCGGCAGTTGATGCTATTTGACTTGCCTCCTGAAGTCTGTGATATCATTCTGGCAGCCAGGCGTCCCTCCACAAAGACGGTATACGCCTGCCGGTGGAACAAATTTGTGGTATGGTGCACAGCAAAGGCTGTGGATCCCCTTTCCGCCCCTCTTTCTGAGGTTCTCCTCTTTCTTCTTTCTTTGGCCCGGCAGGGCTCTGCCCTGGGCACCCTGAAAGGTTATCTTGCTGCCATCTCTGCCTTCTTGCGGCTTCCTGATCAGCCTTCTCTTTTCAAGTCCCCTGTGGTTACACGCTTTCTAAAAGGCATTACTCACACGTTCCCTCCTGTCCCGTTTGTAATGCCTCAGTGGGACTTGAATCTTGTCTTGACATTCCTGATGTGCGCTCCCTTCGAGCCTCTTCACAATTGTCCTCTTCGTCTTCTGACTCTTAAGACTGCTTTTCTGGTAGCCATCACCTCGGCTAGACGGGTGAGTGAGCTCCAGGCTTGATCTTCAAAGCCTCCTTTTCTGTCTGTTCATCCGGACAAGGTTGTCCTTCGGCATCGTCCCTCCTTTCTTCCGAAAGTGGTGACTCCATTTCATCTTGGGCAGTCTGTCACCTTGCCCACCTTCTTTCCGCCTCCGCATCCTTCCAAAGAGGAAGAGAGGCTCCACCATCTGAAAGAAACACGTTAGTTAGATTCCTCACCTTAGAATATCCCCAGGCGTCAGACTGGATCCGGAAGATTTTTCGTCAGCAATACCCCTTGCGCGTCGCTAGGCGTCGTCTGCGGCTCCGCGTCCGTCGTCGGCGTCGTGCGCCGGGATGACGTCGTCGGAGTACTTAGACGCCGCCCTCGCGCGCTGACGTCAGTTCTTCTTTTTTCCGCGCCAGTAAGCGCAGATCCGGGAGAGCTACCCCTTTTAGTCTTTTTTGACTAACTCTTTTTGATCATTTTTGATCCCTGTCTGTCGACATCTGGTGCCGGTAGGATGCCTGGGTTCAAGGCTTGTGAAGACTGTCATCGACTGATGTCGGTGACCGATCACCACCGCCGGTGCCTCTATTGCTTAGGCCTCGACCACGACGCGGAGTCGTGCAACGACTGCCAGGCCCTGACTTCGAAGGCTAGGCGGGAGCGGTCCCGCAAGCTTCTCGAGCTTCGCCACTCGGCTCCGCGTCGTGCGCGATCCCGGTCCAGGAGGAGGTCCAAGGATCGCTCGCGGAGCCCTAGCCGACGCCACCATCGATCGTCGGGCTCCAAGTCGTCGGGTAAGTCCAAGCACTCAAAGAAGTCCAAGAGGCGACATCGCTCTTCGGACTCCCCTCGCCGGTCGCGCGACTCGGCCGAGGGTCCAAGTGGTTCCACCCCCGCGGCTCCGGCGGAGCCGCAGGTGCCGCGTCCGCCCCCATACCTTCCGGTCCCTGGGGCTGACGCGGCGCCGGCGGAGATCAGCGCCTTCCTCTCGGCCATGAGGAGCCTGGCCCCGCCGTCGACGCCCGCGGGCGCGCCTTCGGGCCCCGCGGGCTCGACTGGGCGACCTCGCGTGCCGGCGGCTCCGGCCCCGGCGCCGTCGACGACTCCGGTCTCGACGCCGCAGGTCCCCGCGGGGCCCATGCCTGGGCCCCAGTCGACGCCGGTTGACCTTGTCACTCCTCCACCGGCGCCGACGCCTGAACCACCGACGCCGTCACCGGCGCCGCCGACGCCGACGCCTGTGACGCCGACGCCCCAGTTTAGCCCTCATCCGGACCCGACGCCGGCACGGCGTCCGCCGACGCCGCATCCGACGCCGCTAGAGACCTACCATCTCTACAGTCCGGTTCCGATCATTCCTCCTGTTTATCAGGAATCGGAAGAAGGGGGCGACTGGGAGGGGTTCGAGGACCCTCTGGCTGTTCAGTCACAGCTTTCTCAGGACTGGGCAGATGAACTGGGGGAGGCCAGCGGGCTGGACACCTCGCCAGACGCTGGATTCACTTCTCCTCCGACCGTGGCTTCGGAGGAGGGTGCAGCATTTTCTGTGGTGCTGCGCAAGGCGGCTGAGGCCCTTGGGCTCGAGTTGCCTGCCGTGGCTGTGAGGACCAACATCCTCACTGAGGTGCTTCAAACCTCAGCAAGCTCCACTGAGCCTCTGCTGCCGTTTAACGAGGCCCTCACTGACGTTCTGCAGGGCACCTGGTCCAAGCCCTCCACAGTTCCTCCTGTGGATAGGAACGTTGCCAGGCGCCACCGCCCTGCTCCGGGCGACCCCAGCTTCCTGTCCCAACACCCCACCCCCGAGAGTCTGGTTATCCAGGCCTCTACTTCCCAATCCTCCTTCCCGACCGCTCCGCCGGACCGGGATTCCAAGAGACTCGAGCAGTTTGGCAAGAAACTGTTCTCGTCCCTTAGTTTGGGCCTGCGGTCCTTAAATACCGCCTGTCTCTTGGACCGTTATTCCCATTCCCTGTGGGATACGGTGGAGGACGTGCTGCCCCTGTGTCCGGAGGAGGTCCGGCCACGTCTTTCCCAGGCTCTGGCCGATGGGAGGGATGCAGCACGGCACGCCATAAGATGTGGGCTTGACACCACGGACTCGCTAGGTCGGGCGATTTCCACCACGGTGGCGCTCCGCCGCCACGCCTGGATGCGGTCCACGTCATTTTCCGGGGATGTCCAGAACACCCTCATGGACATGCCCTTTGATGGCACTCGCCTGTTTGGTGAGAAGGCGGACAGCGCGCTGAACCGCTTTAAGGACTCCCGGGCTACGGCCAAGTCCTTGGGCCTCTCGGCTCCGCGGGCGCACACCTCCGCTTTTCGCCCCTTTCGTGGCCAAGGAAGGGGCGCCTCCTCACGTCCGCAGAGCCACCAGCCGCAGAACCAACCTGCGCGCGGTCGCGGACGTGGCTTCCGCCGTGGCGGAAATGGAGGCCGACGTGGTCAGCCCACATCCACCCCGGCAGCATCCGCCTCAAAGCCTTCCTAGTCCGAGCTTTCAGGCCCATACCACGCCAGTGGGCGGCAGAGTTCGCCATCACCTGCTCCACTGGCGGTCCATAACATCGGACAGGTGGGTGCTGCAAATCGTCCGAAGGGGCTACTCCCTCCCCTTCGAGACGACCCCTCCAGCCATGCCACCACAGCACCACCGTATCTCGGGGGATCATTTGGATCTTCTCCGCGAGGAAGTTTCGGCTCTCTTGGCCAAGGGGGCCGTCGAGCGCGTTCCGAGTCCAGAAGTAGGTCGTGGTTGTTATTCCCACTACTTTCTGGTTCCCAAGAAGGGCAAGGGGGGCCTGCGCCCTATCTTGGACCTCCGGAACGTCAATGCCTTCCTCCGAAAGGAAAGGTTCAAGATGCTAACGTTGGCTCAGGTTTTAGCTGCCCTAGACCCTGGAGACTGGATGGTAGCGTTGGACTTGCAGGACGCATATTTCCATATCCCCGTCCTGCCGGCCCACCGGCGTTACCTGCGGTTCACGGTGGGCCAAGAGCACTTTCAGTTTACCGTGCTCCCCTTCGGCCTCACCAGTGCCCCTCGGGTGTTCACGAAAGTGATGGCGGTGGTCGCAGCTCATCTGCGCAGATCAGGGGTCCCAGTCTTCCCCTATCTCGACGACTGGTTGTTGAAGGCGGGCTCGCCCCAGGCAGTCGTCTCCCACCTCCAGACTACGGCGGATCTCCTGCATTTGCTGGGGTTTTCCATCAACGTGCCGAAGTCACACTTGAGTCCCTCTCAGAAGCTCCTCTTCATCGGAGCGGTTCTCGATTCGGCGCAGTTCCGGGTCCATCCACCGGAACAGCGGGTCCGGGATATACAGGCCCTGATTCCCATCTTTCGGCCTCTATCCCGGGTTTCGGTCAGGCTAGTGTTGCGGCTTCTGGGGCTGATGGCCTCCTGCATCCTACTAGTGCATCACGCCAGGCGGCGCATGCGGGCTCTGCAGTGGGACCTGAAGTTTCAGTGGGCCCAGCATCACGGCAACCTGTCCGACCATGTCTTGATCTCGGAGGGCACTGCACAGCAGTTGCAGTGGTGGCTCACGGACCGCGAGTGGGTCAAGGGCAAGAGCCTCTCCCTTCCCCAACCGGAGCATGTCGTAGTGACGGATGCGTCCCTCCTGGGTTGGGGTGGCCATATGGGAGAGGCGGAGATCAGAGGCCTCTGGTCTCCGGCGGAGTCTCGTCTCCACATCAACCTGTTGGAGTTGAGAGCGATCCGGCTTGCACTGAAAGCCTTCCTTCCCTCTGTCAGGGGAAGTGTCGTGCAGGTGTTCACGGACAACACCACCGCCATGTGGTACTGCAACAAACAGGGCGGGGTGGGGTCGTGGACCCTTTGTCAGGAGGCTCTGCGCCTCTGGACATGGCTGGAACACCAGGGCGTCACCCTGGTGGTTCAACATCTGGCGGGCTCTCTGAACGCCAGAGCAGACGAACTCAGCCGCCGGTGCATGATGGATCGCGAATGGCGTCTGAACTCCGAAGTGGTGCAAGGCCTCTTTCAGCAGTGGGGAGAGCCTTGGTTAGATCTATTCGCCACCGACGAGAACGCGCAATGTCAGCAGTTCTGCGCGTTGGAATTTCCAAGGCGGCACTCGCTCGGCGACGCTTTTCGTCACGAGTGGAGTTGCGGTCTGTTGTACGCCTTTCCGCCTATACCACTTCTGCCCAGAGTGCTGAAGAAGATCAGGCGCGACCGGGCCCAAGTCATCTTGGTGGCTCCGGATTGGGCACGAAGATACTGGTATCCCGAGCTACTCAGTCTGTTGACCGATCCCCCGATACGTCTGCCCCTTCGGGAGGATCTTCTGTCGCAGCAGCAGGGGACGGTCCTCCACCCGAACCTGTCCAGCCTCCACCTCCATGCGTGGAGATTGAGCGGCGGCAGTTGATGCCATTTGACTTGCCTCCTGAAGTCTGTGATATCATTCTGGCAGCCAGGCGTCCCTCCACAAAGACGGTATACGCCTGCCGGTGGAACAAATTTGTGGCATGGTGCACAGCAAAGGCTGTGGATCCCCTTTCCGCCCCTCTTTCTGAGGTTCTCCTCTTCCTTCTTTCTCTGGCCCGGCAGGGCTCTGCCCTGGGCACCCTGAAAGGTTATCTTGCTGCCATCTCCGCCTTCTTGCGGCTTCCTGATCAGCCTTCTCTTTTCAAGTCCCCTGTGGTTACACGCTTTCTCAAAGGCATTACACACACGTTCCCTCCTGTCCCTTTTGTAATGCCTCAGTGGGACTTGAACCTGGTTTTGACATTCCTGATGTGCGCTCCCTTCGAGCCTCTTCACAATTGCCCTCTTCGTCTTCTAACTCTAAAGACTGCTTTTCTGGTAGCCATCACCTCGGCTAGACGGGTGAGTGAGCTCCAGGCTTTATCTTCAAAGCCTCCTTTTCTCTCTGTTCATCCGGACAAGGTTGTCCTTCGGCCTCGTCCCTCTTTTCTTCCTAAAGTGGTGACTCCATTTCACCTTGGGCAGTCTGTCACCTTGCCCACCTTCTTTCCGCCTCCGCATCCTTCCAAAGAGGAAGAGAGGCTCCACCGTCTGGACCCAAAACGTGCGCTCTCCTTCTATCTGGACCGCACAAAACAGTTCCGGGTGGACGACCAGCTTTTTGTTGGGTACGTGGGCGCTAAGAAGGGGAAAGCTGTGCACAAACGAACCATCTCTCGGTGGGTCGTTTTGTGTATAAAAATCTGCTATTCCTTGGCTAAAAAGGACCCTCCTGTTGGGCTGCGCGCCCATTCTACTCGGGCCACGGCGGCTACTACTGCCTTGGGACGGGGAGTCCCTTTGCAGGACATCTGTCAGGCGGCGACGTGGGCTTCTCTACACACGTTTGCCAGGCATTATTGCCTTGACAGCCAAGTCCGGAGGGATGGCTTCTTTGGCCGTTCTGTCCTCCAGGACTTTCTGGTGTGATCTTGGTTCGCAGACCCACCACCGGGGATGGTATTGCTTGGGTATCTATTCTAAGGTGAGGAATCTAACTAACGTGTTTCTTTCAGATGAACAAGTTACTAACCTTCGGTAACGATGTATCTGTAAGAAACATTAGTTAGTTAGATTCCTCACCGACCCTCCCATCCTCCCCGTTCTGCGAACTGACATCTAGGGTTAAGGTTGTCCTTTCAGGCCCCTAGATTTTATTTTTGGCACCAGTGTCGGTCTTTGCATGGCTCTGCGTTCCTGGCGCGGAAGGCTATGTACAAGAACTGACGTCAGCGCGCGAGGGCGGCGTCTAAGTACTCCGACGACGTCATCCCGGCGCACGACGCCGACGACGGACGCGGAGCCGCAGACGACGCCTAGCGACGCGCAAGGGGTATTGCTGACGAAAAATCTTCCGGATCCAGTCTGACGCCTGGGGATATTCTAAGGTGAGGAATCTAACTAACTAATGTTTCTTACAGATACATCGTTACCGAAGGTTAGTAACTTGTTCGTCTGGACCCAAAACGTGCGCTCTCCTTTTATTTGGACCGCACGAAGCAGTTCCGGGTGGACGACCAACTTTTCGTTGGATACGTGGGTGCTAAGAAGGGGAAAGCGGTGCACAAACGGACCATCTCTCGGTGGGTCGTTTTGTGCATCAAAATTTGTTACTCCTTGGCAAAAAAGGACCCTCCTGTTGGGCTGCGCGCCCATTCCACTCGGGCCACAGCGGCTACTACTGCTTTGGGACGGGGTGTCCCTTTGCAGGACATCTGTCAGGCGGCGACGTGGGCTTCGCTACACACGTTTGCCAGGCATTATTGCCTTGACAGCCAAGTCCGGAGGGATGGCTTCTTTGGCCGTTCTGTTCTCCAGGACTTTCTGGTGTGATCTTGGTTCGCAGACCCACCACCGGGGATGGTATTGCTTGGGTATCTATTCTAAGGTGAGGAATCTAACTAACGTGTTTCTTTCAGATGAACAAGTTACTTACCTTCGGTAACGATGTATCTGTAAGAAACATTAGTTAGATTCCTCACCGACCCACCCATCCTCCCCGTTCTGCGAACTGACATCTAGGGTTAAGGTTATCCTTTTCAGGCCCCTAGATTTTGTTTTTGGCACCAGTGTCGGTCTTTGCATGGCTCTGCGTTCCTGGCGCGGAAGGCTATGTACAAGAACTGACGTCAGCGCGCGAGGGCGGCGTCTAAGTACTCCGACGACGTCATCCCGGCGCACGACGCCGACGACGGACGCGGAGCCGCAGACGACGCCTAGCGACGCGCAAGGGGTATTGCTGACGAAAAATCTTCCGGATCCAGTCTGACGCCTGGGGATATTCTAAGGTGAGGAATCTAACTAACTAATGTTTCTTACAGATACATCGTTACCGAAGGTAAGTAACTTGTTCTCCGGGTCCAGTCTGACGCCTTGGGGTAATTCTAAGGTAAGGAATCTATAACTAACTAATGTTTCTTACAGATACATCGTTACCGAAGGTAAGTAACTTGTGCTTTAGACACAGTTGTACATTGTCAGGCTTAGCATGGCTCCTGACATCATAGGGAGAGAGGAGAATTCTGTTGAGGAGCACACTTAATGAGTAGGTTGCTGGTGAAAATCATGCTCATTGAGAATATATTGAAGGTTTTGTTTTTGTAGTTTTTTTTGTTATAGCACAAACCTGGTACTAGGACATTAGAACAGCTTATAACAGAACCAGATGAAGTCGCAATTTTTTTCCCTTTTTAGACACAGAGATAAAGTGATTTGCCCAGAAGGATGTTTGAGTCGAGGCCAGGATTCAGAGCAGATTCACCATGTTCCTAAGTCTTCAGCTCCAGTCTCTAGGCCACATCTTTCTTGCTTGATGAGCAATAGTGTTGAAGTCTGTTGCATGTTGACTGGAACAAGGAGGGCAGGACTTTCCTTTATGCTCAGAGTACTACGTCATTTAATACTTGGCAGGATCTCTTTTAGTGCTGCAATTTCGAAGTCTGATTTGAGAGTTGTTTATCAAATGATTGGTGTTGACCTGGTCTCAGGGTTATATTGCAGTGAACTTTCTACAAAATTATTGATAAATGTGAGGCGAGTGATGGGTCAATAGTTGATTAGGATATTAGCGCCTATGTCAACTTTCTTTAAGGCAAGATCTTTTTGTTGCTTTAGTGTCCAGGAATATGCCTTTTGCCTATTTGTCCTAAACATTGTAGAATTCTGAGGAACCCGTGGGGCGTTTCTGGATGACAGGTATAGGTGGTGTTGATCCTGCCATCAGTTTTCCAATGTCTTTTCTGTGCTATGCAAGAAATGTTCCTTTCTCCTGAAGAGAATTTGCCAAAAATCTTGAGGATGCAATCTTGAGAAAATGCATATGTGCCCCAAAACAGCATGATGCTCAATTAGCAGAGTGCCTTGCCACCTCACAAGGGTTTGCAGTTGCATTAAAATAAGGTGAGATCTATAAGTAGAGCAGGCGGTCCTTCAACAAGGGAACAAAGGCCGGTGCCTCTGCTGACCTGGCAGACTGGCGTGGCACTAACCCAACTATAAATGACCCTTTTAAGTGTAATTACTATGAGTATCTTGCCCCAAATATACAAGTATTTCCACAAATATAAAAACGTTGGGTTTTTTGTTAGATATTATGTCATAGAAATGAAGAAAGAAGATACTGTGAAGTACTAAGTGAAATAATTCAAGTTTAGCAAAATGTGGAATAATAGAACTGAGGTTGTGCAGATTAAAATAGATACTACGTGACTTAAAATGATGAAAACAAGCATTCTGAGGCATACCATCTGTAAAAGCGTCACAAGATAAAGTCCAAATCGCCTATCATTAATACAATACAGGCATTACTTGGGATAAAGCACTACCTTGATACTTAAGTAACAGAACAAAAACCCAGCACAGTAATTGGGTCCATTCCTCTCAGTTGTATTCAACCCCATTTCCAGCTGACCTCTGGAAACTCTGTGGTCCGTCGGAGTGTCATGAGCAAGCTGAACCTACACTGGACGTGCAGCATGTTCTTGGTATCCTGATCGAACAGACATGTCTTTAGATCTCTTGCCCTTGACTGATGATTCTGCTCTATCTCTGGAGAGTGACAGTATCTCCTAAAAGTGGATAAGGTTCCATCCTTTATTCCAGTTGTTGAGCTCAACTGCTTGAACGCAGAGTTGCTGAAGCGTTTGCCTTCATCTCTATGACCTGGTCCTCCTGACAGTAGTAGTAGAAGGTTCAGAACGAGGAAAGGGTCTGCTAAATCACAGTGTAGGAGAAGGCGGCTCGGGTTCTGCCACTGGGTGTGCGCCAATGGAAGATCATTTCTGTCGAATGACTATAAATGATGATCTTATGTTTTTTGGGGTGTTAGTTTTTTTCCGTGTTCATTATTGCACTTGTAATCTGAAACAAACCTGTCTGGGCTGTTTCTGTGCCATTGTGTTATTATTTTTCTTCATGAAATGAAGCAGTGGGATCGCATTTTGATGATTTATTGTACTTGCATTTCACCGTCATCGTCCACATCAAAAGTAATTTTTGAATTTTTTTGTATTAATAATTTTATTGTATGGTTAATGGAACCCACTACAGTAAGCACAAGAACAATTGTATGGAATTAAACCCAGTATTGTTTTTAACATTTTAACAAAAGGGCATTGTTTAATGGAAGGCAGCAACTTACAAATAGTTATTATGAAAACTGTTTATTTTATTTTCTGTCCCTCATTACACAGAGAGAGGTTGTTGCATCAGCACACAATACCCGAACCAAGATAGAGTGATACTCAGAACTTATCCTTCTCTTTTATCCAATAGTAATTTGTGTTTTCCGCATATTTATCCCCTCTTTATTGAAATGGATTGTGGAAGTAACTCTTGCAGAAAAGGTGATACCAGGAGGAAACATTTAAGGAGTTGAATAATTGTTATTGTGCTACTTACCTTTGAAAATAAACAATTTCTAAGTTAGAAAACGAGAACTGTAATTAATTAATAATTTTGTTTTTGATATGCAGATTTCAGACTGAGATCCAGACAGTCGGCAAGCAGTTTCCATGTGAGCCGTTCAAGTTTTTGGAGCCCACCCTGAGGCTAGAGTATCGCGAAGGACTGGCGATGTTAAGAGAAGCTGGAATAGAAATGGGGGATGAAGAGGATCTAAGGTAGTGCCATGCATACCGTTTTGAATTTTTTCCTCTGGTCTTTATAACACAAATGTTTTTGGATTAATTTGTATTTGAAAATAGAAATGTACGCCGCAATCCGTAAACCTAAACGGCCCGATTCACGAAAAGTTTATTATGACTCACTTTTGTTCTGCCAGGAGTAAGCAAGAAGTACTACAGGAGGGAGTCAGATCTACTCACATGAAAACCAGAAACCTGTACAGCCTCACAGTGAACTTCAACCACAGCAGGCGGTGCTCTGTTGCCAGGAGAAGCCTCTGGGCAGTGGCATTAGAGATACTCCATGAACATCCAAAATGAAGTGACTCAAAAGAACTAGAGAGATTCAGTCTGGAACTCTCTGCTACTTGATATGCTAACAAAACCCACCTTTCTCACATTCAGAAAGCACTTAAAAAACCAACCCTTTTCAAGTCTTCTTAAAAATGTCCCCTTCCGGCAAAAAACCCACTGCAGCTCTAATACAGTGTCATTCTATGCCTCTGCGTTCTCTATGTTGCCATACCTGTTCTGCAGTACAACATTATTGGTCAGATATTACCTCTCGGGCTTATTATGTTGGGATAAATTGAGCCGGCTGTGGAGTGCCATATAATACTCTTTGGTATAAGTGCGCCCGCCTATATAATACTGTATTAGGTAGTGTAAGCATGCCATGTGAGACGAAGTACTAGGCCTTACAACCAACAGATGAGGGAGTAATACTCATGTGGAACAGAGGCAAAGCACACACTACATACATATTAAACAATTGTCTAAAATAGGTCTTCGAGGCAGCTGCTTTGCCAAGTTATATTTAAAATATTCCTAATTCAACAACATGTCTCAAACTACACAAAACACATACAATGATATGCAAGACTTAAGTGCATTCTATATTATTTTGCAGTGTTTCTTCAATTTTGTCCATATCTATAATTTTAAGTAATCTGGACAGAAGTAATATCTGTTGCTTCATTTCTTTATAATTCAGTTTACCTAATATGACCCCAACATGAGCGGACTGTTCAATATTGAATACCAAATCATATTTTCATATGTGTTCATATCTTTGATTGTACCTTTCTTCAACATGTGTTAAGTAATGCATGCTTCTCCAATGGACAGGCCTTCCCTGTTGCCTGCCTCATTTTCCTCAACTCTCATTTGCCACAGTGCTCATTCAACTGATCAACTTTATTCACCATAAAAATCACTTCACTTGACAGTAGCACCTCAACATTTCTTCTAGCACTGTTGTGTTTTTGGTGACTTGTCCACTACTCGATCATTGTACAAGTAACAACACTACTACACCTTAATATCCAGAGATCAGTAGTTCTGGTGTCTTGTGTCATTACGTTTTAGACAACATATAAATGCTCTTCCGCAGCATACAGTAACATTCTCTGCATTCATGTTATCCTTATCAATCAGTACAGTAGGCAGGGAAGATGGGTTTCCCCCAAACTTTGATAAACCATACAAAACCACCAAACGTGTCCTAAAATGGATAATAATTTTCAGTGAAGCATAATATTACTAGTTAATATAGCTGGATATTGTAAAATAATCTGAAAACTTTGCACAGTGTGGTGTAAACAGTGTCTGCCTTAACCGGGCGTGTTCATGTCTCTTGACATGGAGGATTGAAAAGTTTGATGTTGGGAATATGTGCTGACAGTCTTTCTACTTTGCAGACCTGATAAAAATGGTTCCTAGAACTGCTTACCTTTACAACCCCTGAAAAGCCATGAATGTATGTCTTAAAAAGCCTGTTTGAGTGTTATGGATCACTCAGTAAAATGAAGCATTAGAGCGGTCCTTAAATCCTCACCCTATGCAACATGTAAAAAATGTTTTCAATTTCTATAATTGCAAAATACACTATGGAAAGAGTAAGAGCCTTCTTGCTAAAGCCTGTCCTGGGGCTATGATGTGGTGCATACTTGGAACACAGCATGTTTAAGAGACATATCTGGTCATAGTGATTGCAAGAAAGTGGATTATTATTTGGGATGGGCACTCGCCCACCTCAAGTAATAATATCATTAACTTGTAAGGGTAAACATCAAAATCACTAAATTAACTTGAGCTCGCCCCCCGGTGGCTATGGCACTGAGCATACATGCTTAACTATTAGGGCAAGGTGTAAAGTATTTATGCAGCACCAAAATATTAATAAAGTCAGAATAACAAACGATAGAAATCGTAAAGCACATTTGAAAAATAGAGTAAAATTCAATAAACAAAATGACACCAAAACTACAAAAATCCAGTAAAGGGGATAGGAGGTATGAATTTTCCATTTGTTCTAAAGTACAAATAGCACCAAAAATGCACTATTCGCCAATGTTACTCTTTGGCAGCGGTAGACCATGACCTATGTACAATTTCAGGCTGACGTGATGGAACCTTTGTCAGATGCACCAAATGATCAGTACCAGTGAAAATCCTGGAAGTCAAAAGTTTAAAAAAAAAGTATCCAAGTCCCAGTTCAGAAAGGGACGTTGTCACTTTTTGAGAAAAGAAATCCTCCCAATGTGTATCGCTGCTGAAATTGCGGCCACTGCTGTGGATCTAAAGGCTGGTTACCTGAAGCAGATTGGTCCCAATGGTGTTTCGGAGATTTTCCAAAGCAGAATAGCACTTTTTGTCTCATACTTTCGGAAACGTTTGAACAGGTTGAAGCTGAAATCTAATTAGACACTGTGAAACTGGCGGTTAGATACTTTTTCTGAACGATCCCTTGAAGCATTGAATGAAAACTTTTCAAAAGTTTCTAAGCATTTTTCTGGTGCCAAACAGCCACTTAAGTACACTTCTAAGGCATGCAGGACCTCTCGGGAAGCCACTTCGACACTCTCGTAAGTCAGGCAAACAGCAAAGTCCAGTCCCAATTCTAGTTGACACTGGTCAGCGGGGCACTTCAGGGAAAAGGTATTTTCCAACTTGTAGTGTCCCGCTAGTCACACAGGAAAACAGCCGACCGATCCTGAGTACTTGGTATAAGAGAGAGCGGGTCCTGTCCTTTAAGGCTTGTCTTAAGTCACAGACAGCAGGTCCAGTCCTCCTCTGATCCTCCGGAGGTCAAGAAAGTACAGACGTCTAGAAAGATGGTAACTTTGGGTGCCACATTTATGCATTGCACCAGCTAGAGGGTGGGGTGACTGCTGGTTCTTCTTCAACCTATGGGGCAAACGTTCCCAGGACAACGCTGCATACTTTTGCACCAGTATGGTTGCCCTACTTCAAACAATTCCACAGTCCACTTTCTTCCCAAAATCCAAGATGCAGAAAACCACCTTATCTTGTGCAGAGCCTGTGTGGCCTGTGCAATGAGCAGTGCTCTCCTCTGTGGTTACTCAAAACTGGCTCTGGGGTAGCATTCCTCCCACTGTTTGTGGGTCCAGCCTGTCTAGGAGGACAAAGACTGTGGCCTTTCCAGGTGTCACCTAATATTTACCTGTGTCCCTGCTCTGGGAGCTGTTTTCACACCTTTCACAACTTCTTCAAGACAAGTAAAGGCTCAGCAGTGGCTGGAGAGTTAATTTAAACTAGCCTCCAGCAGCTCCAGGCAGGGTAACGATAACTTTGTGATAGTTACTTTTCTAATATAGTTAGTAAATATCCAACTTCACCATTAGATTGGATTTTCACCAAACATAAAAACAAGTCTTTGAATGGAGTGTGGTACAGGTCAAAAGTTAAAGATTAAAAAGTGCATGACCTATACTCTGACTTTCCCTGTTTTCCAGACAATATCTCTTTAGGTCTAGTCAATGTCACTTGTTTAGGGGGTGACTTTTTAAATATTTAAAACGAAGATTTCTTACCTTTCAAAACAGTGATTTTACAAGGTCTGTGCAGGGGGGTTAAAGCTGCTGCAGTCTGGCTACACATGGTAGCCCTTAAGTCATGATTCCCTGTCCTAATCTGTTGATGGCACAATAGGTACTACGGTCCACAGGTGTCATTTAACTTCCAGGCCTTGGACCCATTTTACTACCATATATTAGGTACTTTTGGGCAAGTTAAATAATTTGATTAGGGATAAGCCAATTTGATGATGTTTAACAAGAAAACACAAGCACCTTACTCCTGTTTAGCAGGTGTAACAGTGCCCAAAATTCAAAAGCCAGCAAAAATAGCACAGAAAAGAAGGCAAATAATCTTGGGTGACCACGCAGTATAGTGAGATTTTCTACAGTAACAATCTTTAATTACATTTTGCAATTTAAAATTACATAATGGCCAACGTGGAAGCTGGGTTAAATTAATGGGATACACCGTGTTTTGGTTTCCTGCTTTAATTTGGTCCTAGATGTGTTGTGAAAGGTATCTGTTGAGTCCACAAACCCTCACAAGCTGGTCCAAAGTTCTTCACTTGTGACTGCGTATATGTTTGAACGGCATGTGCATCTGTGTGTCTGATGATGTTTTTATCACATCTACTGAACTGTACGTCTAAAAAATGCTTCATATGCACTATGAATATGCCACTAAAAAATCATCTCTCTGTGTTTTTTAGTACTCCCAATGAAAAACTTCTTGGCCGCCTTGTGAAAGAGAAGGTAACAATGATGGTTATGGTTTTTTATGATGGAACGAAGTTTAAAACTTTATCTCTCACTTATGATACATTCTCTCTTCCTCTTCTCTAGTATGATACAGACTTCTATATTCTTGACAAATATCCCCTGGCCGTGAGACCTTTCTACACAATGCCAGATCCCCAAGACATAGTGAGTAACATTTATTTTGCTGTAATTTGTATGTTGTTTTCAGTTCATGTTATTTAACCAGCACTTCATGTCTTTAAATGGTGGCTACAAATCACATGAGCTCAGAGGTTGAGAGAAAACGGTAACTAATAAGAAGGTGGATACATACGGTCAGGTCAGACAAAGCACAGCAAAGCTGAAATTCTAAGAAATTTAGTCACAATTGGTCGCATGTAACGGCATCTAAGATTAAATGGCATTAAGATAAATGAAGAGAGAAAGAACTATCAAACAATTTTGTGAATGAACCGTTGTCATAGATCTGTTGATTTTAAGCATTCATCGAGTAATGCCTCTGTACTATTGGTAGATAAATATCATGGTCTTTCATTACCTTACTTATATTAAATTTGCAGGTTCCAATAGGTAGGAGGAGCTTTGTGGGGCGCAATGAAGGAATCTGTGACTGGGGAAGCACATTTCTTGTATTACCTTGCTAGTATACGTTGTATAGGAAGGAGATTACCGAATCCAGTACTGCTGCTTAAGTCATCAAGTATTTTAAGTGTTCCTAACAGTTTCTGTGATCACTAATGTTGAAGACTGCCAATAGGTATTATTGAATATGGACCACTAGAGAGCCTGAGTCTGTCAGCAGTGAGAACTCGTTTCTTATGTTTGTGCAGTCTGTCATGCAGTATGTGAAAGCATGACTGGCCTGTGTCTAGAGGGTGTTGTTATTCAAACTGGACCTAAACCTGTAGTGAAACTTTTTGCTCTGTCTGCTTGGTTTGGCAATAGTTTGGTAGCTGAGATGCATTTTAGAACCTAAGTTTATTTAAAGAAAAGGTCAACTTAAAATATTGGTTTGGGTTCAGTGACAAGGAAAGGCTTCTTTATGGTTGTGATGTTTGCTGCATTTGAATTTGGTCAGCGCTCAATGAGTGTTTTTTGGCAAAAGCCTCAAAGAGAAGAGGGGGGACCCTTGTCTGATATTACTTGCAGTGCTTTTGTTGCTTATACATATTAAAAGTTGTTTTTCAAACTAATAGAGCCTGGTCCAATGATGTACACTTTGTATTCTTGTGACCAGCATTGGTCATTTGCGACCTAGTGGTTTCTGTTTTGTGAGCGAAGACCCATTGAGAGACTTGATTTATGGATTTAATCAGGTAGTGTTGGCTAATGAGTAGAATAATTTTGAGAGTGGTGAAGTTTGCTGTATTCCTGTTAAGAAACAAATGCTATTTCCTTAAATGATTCTGTTTTAATTTCTTGTATGATTTACTGGAAATTTCCATGCATGGCTGCTAATACCATTCCAGTTGCCAGCCTTGTTTTTCACAGTAATGAGTCTTTCTGAGGCTCACTCATTACTCTGTGGTCTTCTAATTTTAGGTCTGGCATTAACCAAGATCTTTTGATTTTACTAAAACTATTTGCATAATATACCTACTCAAAGTGGCTTTCAGCCACCTCTCTTCATACATTGGTCTGTTGTGTCATTCACATTTGCTTCCACCCACTACAGCATACTGCATGGGGCAATAGGTCAGCTACTGGCTAACTTCACTTTGAGGGACTGCATTTAGCCTTTTCATAAGGAGCACTTCCACACACAAGGTAGTTTATTTCAGTGCCAGTGTTTTTGTTTTTTACTGTATTACTTTAGTGTTGCTTTTGTTTGTTGAACCTGATATCCTAGCAGCGTTCTTTTTAGGTCTCGGCTGGCGAAAGCAGCGCGCATGCGCTGCTCTCGTCATACGAGAGCTTCTTGGAATCAATACAGATTCCAAAACTCTCGGAGGCGAAGTTGAAGCCCTGCCCATCTTTCTGATTCACTGGCGTCATCCTGCATGTAAATCGAAGGCTCACGATTTAAAAGGAGGCTTCTTAGTCCCTCCTTGTTGCCGCCTGTCTCCTTTTAGCCCCGCCCACCGGGATTGAATGTCTCACTTGTGGCGTTACACACTCATTATCTGCTATGCACTGTATTTTTCCCAACGCCGACAGCTTGTTGACTTTGAAACTGAGCGCGGCGACGCTTCACGGACACCGCGCTGGGATTAGTTATATATCTCTTAACTTTAGCACTGAGCGCAGCGCCTGCTTCAAGGACACCACGCTCAGTGTTAAAGTTAAGAAATATATAAAGAAACCGAGTGCGGTGTCCGTGAAGCGGCGCTGCGCTTAGTTTTAAACTTAAGCATTTGCAATGCAATTGGACCGATTACATTGCAAATGCTTGTTTTAATTTGGGAGGGCGCCCCAGACTCAAGGCATGCGGATTGTGCTGCTGTGCATACTCACATTCAGCAATGACGACTGGTACTGCAAACGACAGCGAGTCACAGGAATCTGTTTGTATATATTTTATTGGTATTTGCATAGCGCCCCATCCATGCGATGCCCACGGTCTTAGAGTTGTGATGCTTTTCATAGCTCTTTGTGTTGTAAGGGCTCGGCTATGTACCCTTTCCTTGACATGTTTGCCTTTGTTGAAATGCTGTTAACTTAAATCATTGTTAATCGTAGAATTTGAGATCCTGAGAAGTTGTGGCGAACACTGCGGTAACAACCCGTTTGTTCTATTTTAACGAGTCCGCTCTGCATTTTATGCTTCTGAGGTTGAGTAAAAGAGGCCGTTTGATTCGGAGCAATCGCTGCACGTTTGGATTGGAGCAGTGTCTAATTCACTGACCTTGGAACCCGAAGATTTGAACTTTAATCCCGGCGTCAGCACTTGACCAAAGCGTCTTGTGATTCCTGCAATATTGTCATATCTCCTTGTAAATGCATATGAAGCAATTGTGTACATAGATAAAAATATGGGGAATGGGTGTAAAATATCCCGATCATCGACCACATACTGGTAGTATTTGTAAAAAAAAAATTAAAAATCAAACACGCACACACACTTTACAGTTTGCACAGAGTGGACTGATGCACTTTCTGGTGCGCATCCGATCTCTCCCCCTCGGCCATTCATCCTTCAGATTGGAATGTATTGAGCACCACAAAGTCAGCCGGTATTGGCATGAAGGGATGTTTCACTTTGTAGAGCTCAGTATCCAACACTCAGTGGAGCGGGTGGGCTGTTCTAGTCACCGGGGTGTCATCTGGTTTGCGCAAGATCACATCTCACGCTAGTTTCTGTAATCTCTTTTCAATTCAACACCGAAAACTTAATGTTTCATTTACAAGACCTCATTTTGTAGATCTTGTGTTGTGACAAGACCAGTGTAAAGTATTGCTCCTTGGCAATAGGTCAATATAATATCAATTGCCCAAAAATAAATAAATAATAATAGGAACTATTCATGTCATGTTACTTGTCTCCAAGCCCATTGCCATCTGTTTCACTAAAATACATGCTCATATCATAGCGAGGTTGGCATCCCAGGGTGGGTTGAGATGTAAACAGTGGCTAGCATCGTTGACGAACCAGCACACCACATTGTATGATCCTGTCCAAATCTCTTCACCTCAGTCTTTTGATCTGCAAACAAGGGGTGCGCCATGGCCAGTAGTGAGAGGTGTGTTAAAATCTAACATTTGCATTTGCTGAGTATGTTTTCCATACAGAACAAACATGCCACCAATTATTAATGTGAATCGGTGTTAGTCGGAAAAGGTTAGTAAGGGTGTATGCAAATGCTTCAGGTGTGTTAGTTCTTTAATAATTTTATCCTGAGTCTTGGCAAGGACTAGGTTCAACGTGATCACTTTATTAGGTTACCTGCTGCATTTATTTAACAGCTTCTAAGAGGAGAATCAGTGCGAGCTTCCAAGAACGTGTTTTAATTAGACCCAAGTTAATGATGCTTAGTTCTCCAACATATGAAGCATGAATGGATGGGTGGAGACAGCTGGAATCCTAACCTACTGCCTCCAGGTTACACATAGAGCTCACTGATGGGTGCATTAATCCACCAAGCTAAATTACCGGCTTTTCTGGGTATGTTCTACTAATGAATGCATTATAGGCTTACTTCAAGTGTTATCAGAGGTGGGATCGCAATGGTAAAAACAGAGGCTACCCCAGGTAATTTTAACAGGCGACCTCTGAGTGACCTCTGAAAGCTTTACACAAGGGTCTAATTGAATCCCTGAAAGAAAGTCAACGGCATGTTACTTTTGTCACTTGATTGGCCTCATCCTTGTTAATTTTCTAGTTGGCCCATTTAGAGGAAGAACCAGTGTGAGTAGTGCTGTGGAAAGCGACCCTATTGCCAGGCTCTGTGAGAGCCTAGTCTGCATTAAGAGGTTCTCTAAAAATGTTATTCATCTGTTAATTTTGTCATTCAAATTGAAGGTCCACAAACTGCAAAAAAGCTAAAAAAAAAAAACTAAAAAAACTTGCGACTAGTACTGTTGTACAGGCCAAACTCCAGCAGCACGCTCAAGTAGACAATGATGTCAATGGAAGGTTCAAAAATCAATTTTCATTGAATTATGGATTTTTTTACAGATTCTTTGACCGTGTATACGTTTTGAAGTCCCTAGTTACCCATTAGCGCAATATGCTATAAACTGATGGAATGGTGTGGGTTTGGTGGAGCTTACTATAAACAGATGCCAACTGCAACGTTATGGTGACAGAAAGCACTTTAAATGGTTTACTCCTAATATTTTCATGAGGTTTTCATTTCTTTTGTTGTTGCACTGAGCAGATCACAATGTACTATGATGGGTAACAGTCTTTATTGCATGTAGAGCTTCATATTTGCCTAATATTAAAGTCTGTTTATATTATTTTTTTGTTAAATGTCATTCTGTTGAAGTAGATGTGGTCTAAAGGCTGGTTTGCAGGCTCTGGGCTGGTAGAAGTCAATTCTAACCTCTGATTCCCCTTCATCAGACCGGTGTGATGAGGATCTTTGGCAAGCTAGCCAATCTCGCTGTTCCCCTCCAACTTCGTCAAAGCTTGTAGTGCTTATAAATAGGCCTTATGTATGAAATTAATCTATTACACTAATTTAATGTTTCAACTGAAAGTGCCTAGATATGTGGCACTTTTTCCGTAGAATTGCCTTGATCAGACCAGTGATCTTTGGCAAGCTAGCCAATCTCGCTTTTCCCCACCAACTCTGTCAAAGCTTGTAGTGCTTGGAAATAGGCCAGACTTCAGTATGAAAGTAATCTACTACACTCATCTAATCTTTTAGTTGAAAGTGCCTAGAAGTGGCTCTTTTCCGTAGAATTGCCCTCTACGAGCCTCTTTCCTGACTTGCTTCGCGTCTAGGTGCGGGATACCTGTTCTTATATAAACTGAACATCATATTGATTTTGGTAGTTTAGATCTCCTCTACAGGTAATGTATTTCGAGCACAGCCAATGAGTATTTACAATAAACGAGGACTCTTGGTTCATAAGAAGCTTTCTTTTTTTTTTTTTTTGTTGAAAAACCTTTATTAACATTTCAATCAATAACAAGTATGGGCCTACAACCCCCCGGGGCCGGCCGCCAAGCAATCAGAGCAATGAAGAACAGATGTAAACACAGGCAGCACCTCAGGGAGCAGAATCTTCATGCCAATACAGTCTGGCCAGTGAACAACGCAGGTAGGACACCAGGAGAAAAAAGGGTTTTCATTTTATAATGAAACAAGACAGAAGGATCAGGTGCCAAACAATTTCCCAACGGCGATAAAAGGCAGGCAGAATAATAGACGTAAGCAATAAACAGCAATCTATTGGAGCAATGGCGCAGACACAGGAAATTCAGGATGGGGAAGATTATCATAAACAGCTGCGCCTGCAGTCCCCCACTCGAACGCCCAGAAAACACCCCGGAAATTGTGGCACACATGAAAAGGCAACGAGTCACAACAAAGGAGGTGTATCACGCTGATCCCAGAAAGGAAAAAACAAGAAGAATCAGAGAAGAAAAAGGAGGCCATAGAAAAAGGAGATGAAAGACTAAAGAATCCCCTCCCCCAACCCCCCGCCCTGCACCTCTGCAGATGAGTACGGCCCCCCCCCCCCAGCAGTGTGCCTGTCGCCCTGGAACCAGACCCGAAATATAGAAGAACAGGGAAAAAGAAGTAAGAAAAGAACCCCACCAGACGGGGGGGTAGAGAAAGTATTAATAAACCGGAGGAGGGCCTTCAAAACATACCCCCGGCTTCTCCCTCCCGCACGGTAAGTTCTCCCCAAAGCAAATAATAAGCAGCACAAAATCGTCCCTATCAAAGAAAGATGGGGAGCATTATGCACCTATTATGCGAATAGCTATGTCATGAGAGCACGCAACCCCAGAGCCTGCCCGTCTACTAGATGACCACCCCTGAAGGATCAGCCATTATCCCTGACCACTCTTTGCAATTCTACCCATGCCTACCCCTCGACCCAGCGCCATGTCCGATGTTCCCAGGTAGAGGAGTGTCCAAAAACGACCGGGAAGCGACGCACATAGATGGGGTGGAAGTCTCTGAGTACCAACACAGTCCGCATCCTGGAGGGACGGGCTTCCCAGTGCTGCCCCAGGATCTGCACTGCACTCGAGGTCCAGGAAGGCGGAAGCAGCCAAAGTAGACAATTGTTGCTTGAATTGTCCCTGGGTCGCCGGAGGCCGTGCACGGGACGAGGCCACCACCTCCCACTCAGGCCCAATACCTCCGGAACAGATCAGACCCTCAGCCAGCCGATCACACGGTAGTACACTGTCCGGAGTGTCCAGCTGTGCACTAATCTCAGGGGTGGCCGCGACATTATCCTCCTGTGTGCAGTGTGGGAAGTCCCTGTGTACCTGAGGACAGGCGGGCCGCCACTGTCCCAACGCTGATGCCACACCGTCGAGCTTACTCCCCAAGACCCCGACGCCATGAACCAAGGAGGAATGAAGGGCACCAAGGGCCTCGAGGAGGTCGCCGTACCCCAGCACAGCTCTCTGCGAGCGCTCCGCCACACTCCCAAAAGTCACACACTCCCAATCCTGCTGCGACCCAGCGGACAGGATGGTAGGCTTCATCGCAACAAGATGGCCGCCGGGTATGCCCGACCCGTATTGGGGCCGGGACCCAGGGACAAGCGCCTCGAGGTCCACGTCGCTGGAGACAGGGTTCCGGGGGCAGGCAAAAAGTTATCCGTTGCGTGGTCACGGGCAACAGTCGTCCCCACCACGGACCAGCTCCCGCGAAAATCCGGGAGCGGCCCGCAAGGATCAGGGCGAGTTACGGGCGGCGTCCGGGCAGCTCACCATCAAAGGCAGGGGCAATCACCGGAGGATCTGAGAAGTGCACCCCCGGGCATGCACTCGGTCCGCTACGCTTAACAGTAGGAACGACCACGACGAAATGTAGGCCGAGTTTGGCACCGCTCCGGTGAACCGACTCCACCCAGTCACCACAGGCCGCTGTTGTTGAACTGCCACCCGGCCAAGGCGTCCACTCGAGGTCCTGGCTCCAGGGCTGCACGGGCCGCAAAGTTCAAATGCACATGTCTCCGGCGTTACCGCAGCCAGAAACCTCGGAGTCACACGATCGGGTGCCACTCTCATTCACAAACACAATCGCATGGCGCAGGCTAAGGATCTCGTGCAGGATATCCGTGCGGGGTGCGGAGGTTCACGGAGCCGGGAGTCTACGCTGCCGTCCCGGTCGCCATCTTGGCTCCTCCCGCATAAGAAGCTTTCTTAACTAGTTCATGGAGATGCTGTTGTGACTCTCCCATGGGCTGTAAGCCTGATGGCTCACTCTATACCTATAACTTGACCACACCGAAAATAATAAACTGCTGCTTTTGGCTACAGCGAAGCGCTGGAAACCACTCACCTTTGATGTACAAGAACATGTCTGGCTTTTTTTAAAGATTGCAATGTGCACTAAATTCTTCTTTCTGCTGTTCTGACAACCCAGTCATAGGTGTCTATATATAGCAGGGGACCCGCTTTGTAGTCCATGGCAGAGCACCTTCATCATAGCAAAACGGAATCATGCTGACATTTGACAAATCAACTACAATTATATGATGGCGAGTCAGCTCAGAGGGTTAATGTGCCATCACAAAGAATGATATCATAGAAGACCTATTCAGTCATCCACAAGCCAGAGTTATATAAGAGGATTAGCACAGCATCGAGCAACTGGCCCACTGTTTCCAGTGTAGAACAAGCATTGAAAATGCCATAGGTCTCGCCTTTAATTAAGTTAAAGCCATTTGCTTTGCCAATGGTATTGTCTAGCAAAGCAAATGGCTATACCTTAATAAAAGGAGAGACCTATTGCATTTTCAAAGTTTGTTACCAGATGTGAGCAAGGACATATTCCAATTCCTGTCTGGTGCTAATTGTAAATTCCTTTTAAAGTGGCCTTTATTTATCTGACTGCTGCTTTTTCACACCATACAAGCAGCCCACATGAACTCGGAATATAAGTTCATGAGGAAGTTCTATCTTTGCAACCCTGTCTGTCATTCCTTCTTTTTTCCTTATTTCCTTATTCTTTTTTCCTATTTCTTTCTTTTCTTCTTCCTTGCTTTCTTTCTTTGCTTCTTGCTTTTGTTTCTTCTTTCCTTTCCTTTTCCTTCTTTCTTTCCTTGTTTTATCTTTCTTTCTTCCTTCCGTTTTCTTGCCTCTTTTTTCTTGTCTTCCTCTCTTTCCTCTCTTTCTTGCATTCCTCTTTATTTCTGGTCTTCCTTACCTTTCTTTGTTTCTTTCTTTCCTTCCTCTTTCTTTCCTGTCTTCCTTACCTTTCTTTCTTGCCGTCCTCTTTCATGCCTTCTTCTTTCTTGCCTTCCTCTTTCTTTCTTTCTAGTCTTCCTTACCTTTCTTGCCTTTTCCCTCAAAGGCAAGAGACTGGCATCCAATGCCAGACCAGTTGACATTTTTAAGTCTGTTGGCCAAGGCCTTGTAATTTAACTAAAATGATGGGTGTAACATAGTTATTTAGAGGGGAGTTTAGCTAGACTCCATCCATTATCCTGTGGTTGTGTCATTCACATTTTTCTTCCACTCACTCCAGCAAGCATCAAGGGGCAGTGTGTCCTCCCACTTCAGCCACTTGCAGACTTCGGTATGAGTTACTGCTTGCTGCCCTTTCACAAGGAGCACATCCACACACAAAGTAGTTCCCTTCAGGGCCAGGGAATACCATGGCAGTTGTTGATTTTCTAGGACCAAAGCAATATGTTTGCCTTTAGCCAAGATTGTTGAAGCCTGGCAGCTTGCTGAACAAAACAGTTTTGCAAAACCCTTGCCAAAACAAGAATTGCTGAAAGGCTTACAGCCAAAGCCAGACCTATTGGCTTTGCCAATGCTTGTTAATGGAATGAGGCTTTTCAGTCTTCAGGTTGACATCACGTACCAGGATAATGTTTTTTTTAACTTGTTTGCTCAAAGTTGTGACATTTTAGGTGAATGGGAGGCAATTTCTGAGCCGATAGATCAATTCTAGTGGGAGGAGTATTGTTTTGATTGGATCATTTTACCCCTAAGTGTTTAAGGAGAAGGAAGCGATCCTGTATGCTTCTAGCAATTGTAGACTAGTTTCCTGCCTTGTGATTTATTTTCCGCTGTTGCTATAATTAGATAAGTCAAAAAATATTGATTTTGCAGTGTTTCGTCTCCTTTAATGAGTCAGTTGCTAAGCGATCTTTAGAAGAAGCCACTTTCAATCCACCCAAAATCATATTGTCAGCTTACTAAATTCTGCTGTCCTCTTGTTTTTTAAATACTTTTACAGAAATACTCCAACTCCTACGACATGTTCATGAGAGGGGAAGAGATCTTGTCGGGAGCCCAGAGAGTTCATGACCCGCAGCTTCTGACTGAAAGGGCCCAGCATCATGGCATTGGTAACGTGATATTTGATTTCCACAGTCTAAAGATTCAGTCTATCCACAGTGGTTAACTGTGACTTGTCAGACTATTTACCCGGCTTATCACGAATCATGTACAGTGCAACGCCTTGATAAGTGTGCTTGCTCTGCTATGCCTCTCATGTCATATACTGTCAAATGCAATACTTTCTCAGCATAGTGTCATGTAAAAGTGGTTCATATTCCTCAAACCTGGAAGTGATAGTTGCAGCAGCAAGACGCCATCTTGTACCAAAAAATAGCTCTTGGAGAGGTCCATTTCCTTTCTGATACTTTTGGAAAGGTAAACCAAACTAGTATGTCGTCACTGCCTGACTGTATGATCACCACTCAGAAATTAGAGCCGGCTGGTCCAGGACATATGTAAAGCTCAAGTTACCTGGTTGGGTGCCATTCTTCTTCTCACCTTTGACCTGTGGCATGAGCACTGCAGAGCTTCAGTCTAGACTCTGAGGTCAGCAGTGAGTCATGAGAAACGTGAGTCTGCTAGTGAGGGTCCAAGGTTGTGCAAGTGAAAGACAGGAGAAACTTTGTGAAGGACTAATGAAGCCCTGGCATATTTGAGTGACTCCACCAGCACATTAAGCAGCCAGACCTATGAGAATGGCACCCCTGGTAGACTGTCACTTAGTAGAGCATAGGTGACTCGCATCCTTTGTTTTGTTGGGCATACAGGTTACATACATGATTTCCACAGAGGTGAAGTGCTGTCATATTTATTGAGTTTCTTGTAGAACTGTCTGTAAGACAAGTGAGTTCTTATCACATTTCATTGAAAGTGTTCTGTAATTGACACTGTTTTCCTCATGTTTTTCAAAAGAAGGGAAGCAGTCCGCCCCTCCGTGACCACCTTTTGGGTGGTTAGACTTGCAATCTTCACTCACTCTTCGCAAGTGGGGCAAGTCTTTACGCCTCACCTGTTTCAAGTGTCACCAGCAGTCACTTGTCACCCCATTCATAGTACACCTCTCTGACAGCAAGTTACACATCTCATGGTTACGATTAGTCGCCTCAATGTTTTCTTACATGAATCTGATGACTCACACATTACACTTTTGCGCACCATTTTTTCTGCTACTAAAGCAACCCCTGGTCATAAATAAATAAATCAATCAGGGTTGGTAAAGCGTAGCTACTCTCCCGTGAGGGTTTCAAGGCGCTGGGGACAGAGGGGGCGGCTCCGTATCTTTCCTCCTATCTTAGCAGATTCGAGCACATCTTACTTCATCTCTTGGCTTGATAGCAGACAGTTTTTCCACTCAGTTAAAACTGTCTTCTCTCATTTCTTGAGTGATTTGCAAAACGAATGCTCATAATCATGACTAGGGAATTTCTTGGCTATCTTCCAACCACATAGTCTTTTCTCAGAACCTTTTGTTCTTTTTAATTTTGCACCAGCTTTGGAAAATAATGCATTTCTCATTCAGTATCACAGTTGTTACCATTCAAAAATACCAAGCGCCTTCTTCTAAAATCACTTGATTTTGCTGTGACTCTGAACAAAGGCTTAGCTGTGCTGTATTTCGCTCCTGGCTCCTTTTCTACGAAACCGCTATATTCTTGTAGCCGCCTAAACGTTCTAGCAGCACGAGTTGATGATGTTAACATTACCTTCATGGTTAATAGTATTGACTGTGGCTGGTGTTATTTCTATGTAATACATTATCAAATTTTCTTAAATAGAGTATTACCCCCACACTCAAGTTAAAGCCTCACATTTATCCGCAGATTTAATATCTTCTAGCAGATTTCAAAGCAAAGGCTATTATATTGTTTTCTTAAATTCCATGTTCTTGTATCGTGCTGCTTCCAGACCGAGGTTGTTTGTAGCCATTTTGATTACACTCATTACCATTGATCTGAGCTACTTTAACAGTGTGGCAACACAAATGGCAACCTAACACATGTAAACACGTCTGACAGCTGGTATCCTTCATGTGCATTCATTTTGATTACTTGATACAGTGGATGTGTTCAGTAAGCACGTTTACAGTAGAATCGTGTCATACCTCAAAAAGACCAGAGGTCATCCCTGCTTGGCAATGCAGGTGTTTCAGTAACACGCCATTTAAAACTCCTGTAATGGTCCCTTTTTGGCACCCATGGCCAAAATATCTTCAGGAAAATACCGAGGTCCTTTCCAGCGTTTGATTAACCAGTGCATTGGCCTTTGAAACAATCGTGCTATTTAGGCTAGACCATATGGCATTATTTTAAGACCACTCAGAGTAATGGACACTTTGGGAGGCATAGTGCTCAGTGCAGTGGAATGTAATGTTTTGCAACACATAGCTGGTGCTAAATGCTATGGTCTTCTCAAAACTTTCCAAACATTTTTGTTTCATTCTTTGAGCACCCTCAGCCCTTAACTCAGAATGTAGGTTGGCTGCCTAAAGATCAGTTAACTCCTAAAGGTGAAACTTTTCGAATATGTTTTCAACTAGGTCCAGTGTATACATAGGAGTGGCCTAACAAAGTAGAAATAGGTTGATCCTACCTATGAGGTTGGACTCTCTCATGGATTTAGACATTTTCATTGTCGTGTTTTCACCTTTTATTCCAGCTCTCTGAAATGGCCTCCGTGATATTTAGTACTTTACAGTACTCCTTAATAAATTGTACCAGTAATACGTTTTCAATCTGACCTTGCCTTACTTTCTTTACTCCCCAATGAGAATTAGCCCGAAGGAAGATTCCACCAATTTTTGTATGTTTGCTTCATCTACTTTAAGCAGTTCTTCTATGTCATGCCTTCGTGTTATGGAATATTTTACACCCTTTGTAATTTTGGCTTAGCCTCACCATTGACACTGACCTTGTTCTGATGTACAACACCTATACACTCCATTCCGCTCCCTCGAATACTTCAGATAAATCCTTCACCATATCCACAAAGCTCAGATGTGTCATGCATGCTCCCAAAATGTGTTCCTTGCTGTTGGAAGGCGTTCCCCGGGGAGGTTGCGGAATGTGTTCCTGACCACCCTGAGGCCCACCTTTCCCAGAGTTAGGCCGAGCAAGAGCAGGGAGGCCCTTCCTGGAAGGGTCTCGCACCTAGGATCGCACACGCTACGCTACTCTCTTCTTCGGATAGAGGGACACCACACAGTAAATCGTTGTAAGATAATAAGCTTTTATCGGTGGTTATCAGGGATCTTTATGATCCGGCAGGCAGGTGCAGAATTAATGCCACAAGCGGCAGCGATCTTGTGATGGAGGGAAAAGGGGTAACGGGACAGTCTTTCCCTCAGTGTCTCTGCGAGGTATCCGGCGCCCAGCTCTCAATCCTCGAGCTGAGGGGATGTTGCTTCTCTCGGCGATCTCTGCCGACTCTCTTGGAGGAACGGGCCGCGAGTCACTCAGCAGGCACTGGAGGGTCTTAGTTCAGGGAGCCGCGACGGCGTCAGCAGGGCTCAGATGGTTCAGAGTTCGGGGAGCCGCGACAGCGTCAGCAGGGCTCAGATGGGTCAGAGTTCGACGAGCCGCGACAGCGTCAGCAGGGCTCAGATGGGTCGGAGTTCGGGGAGCCGCGACAGCGTCAGCAGGGCTCAGATGGTTCAGAGTTCGGGGAGCCGCGACAGCGTCCGCAGGGCTCTGGTGGTTCGGAGTTCGGGTAGCGTTCTTCTGTTCGAGGAGCGATCGAGCCGTGACCAAGTCCGCAGGCTCTCGTCAGTCCAGGTCTTCTCTGCCTCTCGTCCCCTCAGCACCCCTTGTTATACTCCCCCTCCTCTTTGAAGTCCGGAGTCCTCGCGGAGAGGGGTCTGGTGCCTGGGAGGCGGTGTGTCGGGGTTTCCTGTCGCTCAGCCCCTTGATCTGTTCAGGTGTGTCCGGGAGGGACTCCAGACGCCTAGCAGGAGAGGCGCCCGCTCACCGGGGGCCTGGTGGTCGATCGAAACCTCCCTCGGGGAAGAGACCAGAGGTGTGACAGGGTCGGCGCCTCTCGGTCTGGTTTGGGGGGGGGTTTCGTTCTCCCTCGGCCGGGCATGCGTGTTGGGGATCTGGTCGGCCCTCGGGATGTTGGTCCACGGAAGCCGGAAGGCCGTGCCCACGAGGTTCGGCGTGGTTGTAGTGTGACTTGCTGGTCGGGAGGGCCCACGCCACGAGGCCGGTCTCACACTTGCTGATTGAATTCTACTCAATTTCCAAGTTATCTTCATGTCAACATTCTAATAAAGAGGTCCCATCTTTAGCAACGTGATTTCCTTTTGGACTTTTCCCTTGAAAACAGAATTCAAAATACGGAACCATATCATGTTTGTAGACAGCCCATTATGCGCCTTAGGTTGCACATCTGTTAAGTTATCCCCCATCGGGCAATACATTTTTTTTCCTCATTTGCATGCTAATATAGATTAAGTAAACTTTGATCCTTACTTTATTTTAATTTGTAATTCACAAAATTCCACCACACACTCTAAAGATGTCACACTTCCCTATATTAAGAACATAATTTGCTCTATTACTTTCCTCGAGTGTGTTCCTTTCCACATGTTTCACACCTAATCTCTTTGGACACTGCTGCAAATGTCCCTTGATCTTACAGATATAACACTGCATCTTTTCTTCAGGATACTTCTTACTGATGGCAATATGGCTATGGCTTCCACATCAATAACACATTACTGAATCTTCTTTGACCCACCTGACCCTAGGCCCATCAGCTATGTCACAACAAACCATCACACCGTGCTACTCTGTACAGCTTAGCACGCCGCAACGCAAATTACCAGCTAACATCACATCACATAATGACCATAAGGAAACATGCCATCCATCACCACACCATTCCGAGAACCTTCCCACAATCACCCCCATTAATCAACATACCACTCCACATAGCATATATATTCTTTCATTCCACATTCAATATACATCACCAAGTATCCAATACCACATCACTTCACACAGTACCAAAATACATCACACCATTCTATTACACGCTATGACGCAACCTACAACACAGTACCCCAACCCTTAAAGAGGCATTCACATCACCACTCAGGATCACACCTCATCACAACGCACTAGGGACCAGATTTACTAAGGTAGGATACTCAAAAAGTGGTCATGATTTGAGCACCAACTTTTTGTAAATTTTATGGTATTTTGAGAACTGACCTATGTACTAATTAATCCGTTCACAAAAACCCGTATCACAGTGGGTTACAATTCTTATTAATATTAATGAGGCAGGACACAAAATGTGGCCCACTTAGATTTGCTGCCATTACAGGGATGGTGGCCTGCTGGGGTCAGCTGACCACCATGTCTGTTATTCCTTTTAAGTAAAGCGTTTTTTTAAGCAGCCCGTTTTCCTTACAGAAAAATAGGATGTGGCTTTAAAAAAAAAAGTTATAAACTATTTTTTAACAGTCTAGTCCAACAAAAATGTTTTTTCCAACCATTCTCAAAGGGTAGTCAGTGAAATAATGTATTTCAACGGGTTTCGGGTCGCAAAATATTAATACTTACCATAAGGCATCGCTGTTTAGAAGGAACGCTCTAAACACGCCCCTTCCAGATAGCAATTCCTAACGGTTTCCTATACCTATTTAGTGATTCTCTAAATGGCTCTAGTACATTTAAAACTAACATTTTCTTGTCGCTCACACTGCAATTTACTGAATCACATTATTTGCGACAAGAGAATGCATTCGTTCATCAGGCCCTAAATCAATGAACACTGAAAGTAAATAGCACACTACACCACATCATACTACACCTTGCTATACAACATCTTACCCCCACACACACACTGTAGCACGCCCAACTCATGCTGGAAAATTCTACGTCTAGCTACACAACACTAAACCACACAGCTTAGAACACATCATTACATGCACCACGACAACATGACCCAAAAACAGAACACATCACATTGCTGCACACCACGCTTCATCAACCAAATCATAAAATAATAGCTTATAACATCTCAACAGTCCAACCAGATGCCGCTCTGTCATCAGATAAAGACGTAGTTCCCTCTAGATAGCAATGAAATAATGCTCAGTACAACTAGTAAAAGTAATTCATATTATAAGAAATATACCAAATGTAACCCATACCTTGAGGTTTGTAATGTTACCTTAGGGGCTCAACATGTTCTAAGGTATTCTAGGACATAGAAAACTAGAATACATAGGTGTTTTCCGTTAAAAGATGGCAAGTGGATAGGTGAGGGGGAACAACCCCACATAACACACCTGCACATATGGTGACTGCACCTGGGCCACTGCAAGCCACCCAATCTCATTTCATATCCCTGGTAAAAGATACACAACAGTAGGAGTCCCATCAAGGATAATAAAGACACAACAAGCACTCCACATCATACTTACATGGGTCATTACTAGTTTGCGAGACCAGCACCGGCACGAAGAATTCCGTGGTGATAATCAATAAGTAAAAGTTAGCAGTCATGGTGAAGGTGAGCAGTTGGAAATCAAGAGCAAAAATCTGACTAATAAAGAAACCTGGGTAAGGGATTTGAGAAATACCCTAAATACCCTACATGCACTCACAGGATTAGAAAGAATAATGTGGTTTGGACTGTGAATGCAAGGACACCATTGAGTCTGCGTGTGGCATGATCTAAGCCCTCAAAGGAGCTACTTCCTTCTGACCAGTACATCCTTAGAATATTAAGTTCCATTTCTGCACCAAAGGGCCATTGGGAAGTGTGAAAGCTGCACTTTACAAAACCTCTAATGAAATGTAAAGGGAGTTTTTTTCTGTTTTGTAAGCATTCAGGCACATAGCACCATGCAAGAGTAAATGTATCAAGTATTTTACTGAGCATAGTTACTTAAAACCATTTCTACAGAGTATCTCATAGCATTTAATTTATAAGTTACAATTTAAAAAAAATGGCATACAACAATATAGTAAAAATAAGTAAAATCAGTACAAAATATTTGTTTAGCAGCATCTGACTCTGTTCTTTGTGACAATAATGTTGTTCTGTCCAAAGTTAGCGGCAGGCGGTCAGCATCTTGATTTTGTGGCATTCTCTTCTCTACTTGTCTCAAATTTTTCCCCAGGCGGCAGTTCAGCTGCGTGTCCTCTGGTGCCGTGTGCGGATACCTCTCTGGTTAAAAAGTGGCTTTAAAAGTTGTTTCTGTTCCTGTGTTAGTTCTTTGCACGTACAGAGCAGGTGCAGCATATCTTCATATGCTGCGCCACACAGGCGACAGATGGAATCGGATTGTTTTTTTAGCCAGTGTGGATAGTGCTTTATTCATGGTAGCAAGCCAAGTCGGTACTTTAGGAATTGTATTTTAATGGATTTGGAAAACCCTAGGGCTAGATATTTTTGAGCAGCGAGAGAGGTATAGGAGCTCAGGATCATCCAGCCATGCGATCTTCTGAATAGGGCTGCCTTGTCTTCGATCCAGGATTGACTCTTTACTGTTTTCTTTGTTATTTTTTTGAGAAGGCAGTGGCTTATAGGTGTTTCCCAAATCTCGATGACACCCAGGGTGGTCAGGCTTGCTAGTAGGTATTTTGTCGCTGGTGATGTTTTTTTCTGTTGTAGTTCTGACCGCAAATACCAATTTAGGGTTCCTAGTTTTGATTTTCTTACTTTGTCCCAAAAGATGACTGTCGCACCTTGCCTTGCAAGGGTCTGTTTTTGAACACCAAACTCAAGCCTAATCTGTGCTGGACAGACTCTTGTTGGTAGACCAAATATTATTCTATGCACTTTTGCAACCACACCATCCAAGCTCTTGGAGTCCCTTCCCCTCTGCACCTCGCTCCCGTGGGTTATTGTAGGCAGGAGTTTTTCCCGTATTACTTCGACCAGTGGGGAAAGTGAGGGGCCGCTCAGTTTAGCGTTAAGGCATCTCAACGAAATTGCTAGGGCTGTTCCCTTCTTTTTGATTGTTTCCCTTTGGGCAGCAAAATGCCCGCCTTTGTCGATGATCACCCCCAGATATTTATACTCCTTTAATCAGTCTATGCGGGTCTAGCCCCATAACCAGACAGGTGTTTTCTTAGAATTCTTTTTGATTGTCATAGTTTTGGTTTTCTCCAAGTTGATGCTCAGATTATTCGCCTCAGAGTAATCAAGTGTAGTGTTGAGAAGATTCTGTAGACCCAACTTCGTTTGGCTGATCAGAACTAAGTCATCAGCATACAGTAGACAGAGTAAAGCTAGATTCCCGACTTTTGGAGAGTGCGAACTGCTGGCGTTTATTAGCGGGTTAAGGTCTGCAAGAAACAGGTTAAATAGGGTCGGGGCCAGCACGCAGCCTTGCTTAAGACCTTTTGTTGTTGGTATCTTTCTTGATAAAGCTGACCCGTCCCTCAACTTTACTTGGATCCAGGTCCCAGTATGCAGATTAATTAGCAGGTTTAGTAGAACCTGTGGTATGCCCCAGCTGGCCAATTTTGACCAAAGTCTGTTGCCGTTTACGTGATCAAAAGCGGCCCGGTAATCGATAAACCATAAGTATAGTGGCATTTTTGTAGTCTCTGCTTTATCTATTAACAGAGCCATGGTGATTATGTTTGTTACCGTTCCAACAGATTTGGAGAAGCCAGTTTGGTTTAAGGGTATACTCGAGTTGTCTTCTGCCCAATTTTGCAATTCATCCAGCAGAGTGTCTGCAAAGAATTGTGCCTCATTATCCAAAAGGGCAACTAAACCATAGTTCCTGGGCAGAGTCTTATCGGCCGACTTAAAAATGGGTTAAATTATCGAAGCCCGCCAGGACAAAGGAAGTAGGCCTGTCTGCCTTACTTCCGAGAACACTGGACTAAGTGCTTTTGCCCAATAATCTGCATCTTGTTTATAAAGCACAGGTGGTATTCCATTTGGGCCCGGCGCCCCTTCTTGTCTTCCCTTCTTAATGTAGCTTTTTATTGTTTTGAGGTGATCATTTGAGGTTATGAATCCCGGCAGTTCACCTTGGTTCCTTTCTTGTACTGATAATTTATCCTCGTTGGGTTGATGCTTCGTAGTAGTAGACCACTGTATTGTCTCTGAGCTGGTCCCAATATGTGATAAGATATTTTCTTGCAAGAGTAAATGTGACATATTTTGATTAGCTTAAGGCCCAGTTTGTTTGCTTTTTAAAAATGCTATAAAACACATCCATATTTTAAAGCTGCTTGCAACTATGGAACCTGTTTTGGCCTGTTAGGCCAAATGACCCGTTATAATCCGTATAAAAGTATAACCAAGACAGCTTGTATAGACCGAAACGTTAGGAGCACTTGACAGCTCTCTACATCTGGGACTCCCAGCTGCAAATGCAGGAGGTTTGCATACCCCCATCCCTGCTAGGGGTTGTGTGACTGTATTCCAGTGTTCTGGTAGAGCTGCTACATCCAGGCTTCATTTCCTTGAGAACTGGAATCAAAAGGAACATTCATTTAAAGTTATGCTGCTCTATACTCTACTTAATCAATGTTAACAATCAATAGTGGCCAGCTCAAATCAGGGGTGGGGCCCAAGGAGGGCAGGAGGGGAAAGGGGATTATAATAAAATTTAAAAAATGTAACTTACCTTACCGCCACGTCTCTCCGTCGTTTCTCCTCTCAACAGGAAGCAGGCAGCCAGGCTCCCCTGACCAATCGCAACAGTGCAATGCAGCGTTGCGATTGAGTGCTGCGTGACGGCGCCCAGACCAATCAGGCGCTGGAGGGGTGGAGATGTTCTCCACGCTGGCTGTAATGCAGCCTGCATGGAGAACATGAGAAGTGCGCATGAGAGGGCAGGCCAAACAGTCATTGCGCACTTAGGAGGGTGCTACCACTCCTCCCCTGCCCTGAGAGCAGACCAGCCCTGCCACTCTAAGCTGCCGCATCTCGTTGTTATCATTTTATTTTTCATTTCTTGTACTCCTTCTAAGCAGTGGGGCGATGCTGCTCCCCCTTAGCGGAGGAGCCCCCACTGTTAACAATACAACTGCTGCTTAGATTTTTGCCAATATCTCCTCTATCCCCACTGTCTTTCTATTGAACGTTTACAGTTTTCCAAAAATTTTCATTTGGCTGAACTAGTCCTATGCTGAAGCTAAAGCAAAACTCAAGTTGAATTACAAGCAGATGTGTTGGTATTTTGAATCTAATTAACTGCTGTTAGGGGTTGGTTGTTTTGATGCCAATCATAGGTTGCACATCACTGTCACAGCTTGCGCTTTAATCTTTCTGTTGTTTTTTAAAAATCTGGTAAAGTGTTTTTCACAGCTAAATAGCAACTCTGTGCTAAAAAGTGCTTTGTGAAATCAGGGGCCTTTTTTAAAGGTTGGTCAAAAGGATACTCCTCCATAGATGTAGCATGTATCCTGCCTGCCATATTACGATCGCATCACAGCCCCTGGCACCTGTAATATGGTGGACGAGATCTGCCTAGCTCCAAATAGGGTCTGAGTTATTGTACTTCACTTTCCACCTTTTATGGGGGCTATAGTTGTGCTTTTGGAAGTCAGCTGTATTTTATTAGCATAACATAATACAGAGTTTATAGTAGAGCTCACCAGCAGTGATATATCTCTCTGTATCACTGGAACAATCTGTGCTAATAATGAAGGTTTCTCAAACGAGTAGCTCATGAGGTTATCGTGGCTCTCAAGCTGCCTGTACGTAGCTCTCCTGTGTGCAGCCCAGCCTATTAAATTAGAAGCTTTATCTTAGTTAAGTTAGTATATTATGCCAAAATTGAAAAGTCTGTATTTGAGACACAAATTTGTGTCTTTTCAGAACTTATAAGCTGATGATTATACAAAAATGGTTGAACTTCAGAATATATATATAAAACTGATATTTTAGTGATGCGCCATGCAGCGTTGGTTAGATTTATAACCAATATCATTTACCTAGTGCCAGGGGCATTGCAACTATGGCTGTTATGTATTACCCACATAGAGGCATTCCCCATTGACAGATCTTTTTTTTTTTTTTTTACATTACGGCTGCCAAACATGCCTGTTGTACTGGCATGACCATTGCCGGTGATCCTACATATGGTGCCCACTAATGTTATCTTGTCTGATGTGGTCAATATTACGACACTAATAATAATAGTAGCTCGGGATGATTTTCATTGAACATAAGTAGCTCTAATTACATAAAAGGTTGGATACCCCTGTGATAGTGAATATTTCTAACCACAGAACTTTTCAGTGTGGTTAGTTGAATCTCACCATCAGAAAGCTGCAACAGGCAACCTTCCTTGCTCTGCAAGCAAACAGTTTTACTGAAAAATAGGTGTAGAGAATTAAACGAGTTCTGTGTAATAATTGCTTCTTTTTGATCCTATATTGTTATTCTTCTGATTCAAGACAGTGTCTTGCATACCAGTGATGAGCAAAACCTTTATTTATTCCATGGTATGCAGAATCGAAATCCAACGAAATTCGCTTTTGCATTCCAGGGAGATAAATACCCCCTGAATTGAGACCTTACCGATTCAGGCTGTTCGTGTGGTTCTCCCTAGCAAAAAGAGGTCAAATGAGAAAAACACAAAATGCCCTGATGGTGGACAATTGTTGTGTTTCTACCTGGACCTCATTTTGATTGGCAGTCATGAATGGAGCCATATTTCATGCTCAACAGCATGAACTATGAAATCCTAATAAGATACAATGGTGGGGTGAAACTGCATATCTTTAAATTTATCTTAACCAGAGGTGGTTGCCATCACCATCAAGTGAGTGACAAAGTGCATCCTGCATTTACGATTACAGTATTCCATTTTGAAACATCTCAAGCTTCAAGACACACAGAATATGAAACCCCTAAATATTCAACACACGATCCATAACAGTCTGCCAGTTTCTCATGTTTGCCTTGGGGGCACATGTAGGTTGTAATGTAGCCCAGTTTCACTCCACAGAGAATCAACACCGCTGAATTGTGCCCGCTTCACTAAATAATTTATCTCTGCACTATTACAGACTTCTCCGTACCATCCTAGGCCTCAATATTTTGCAGGTATCGGGGAGGCGGCCTACAGTCACAGAGAGCTGGATGCTTTCCACTTAAAGTTGGTGTCCCAAACAAAAGACACGGATAAGTGGCATAGGGGCCACTTGTACAAATTAAAAAGAATGCAGGTAAGATTGAAGCGCTTTGATAGGGCAGTTCAGGAGAAAGATTGCATAAAAGGTAAGAAATGGAAATGAAATGAGCAGAATAAATCGGAACCCGCTCTGGGACCCCCTTGAATGAGTGGAGGTGCCCAAAAAAAAGTCTCAGTGCCCTAATTTTACACCTCTGTCATTCCATTTATCTCCCACTTTTCTAGAGGAATGCAATACCACCTCTTTGAAAATGCGACTGCTATGCTTACTACTGCCCAGTAGTACAATGAACCTTGTCCACAAAGCCTTGCTTGGCTTAAAGGTTCAGTGTTATAACTTGTGTGGTTTCCCTTGCCTTTACACTTGAAATATTAGTTCAGGTATTAAATCAATAAATAGACAAGAGGCAATTGGTTCTGATTGCTAGAGCATAAACTTGGATATTATAATTTTGTGACGTTTAGAGGACTTAACTGAGATATACAAAACAGGCATTGGTAAAGCCAATCAGCCTGACAGAGTCAGGTTGACACTCAAATCATCACTGAAGTTGTGAAAATAACTTTAAATAATCCAAGCTGCAATAAAAAAATAAATAAAAAGCTGTAGCTTCTGATCGCTTTCTGATCTTGAGTGTGTGGTAAAAAATTGAATGTGACAAAGTGTGTTGATTGATTGTACTTTTTACATGTAAAATTGAGCCTTCTGCATTACAATGGAGGCGCTTCTTAGGAGAAAGAAAGAGGAATCTAACAACTAATAGCCGGGGTTGAGAGGTGTTTACTCACTGTTAGCACATTTTATTTTTAATGATTTTTACAATAGTGAAAAAATCTCCAGCAGACAGGTGCACTGTCAAGTTAGATGTTAAACTGTGCCTTATTCAACAGTGTATTCTCTTTTACAAATGCTGTGATAAAGTTACGACGGGATACAAATGAATAATGACAGAAGTTAAATGTGTCGTATTTTGTAACACATTTATTTTTCCTCTTCAGATCTGGAGAAAATTAAGGCTTACATCGATTCCTTCCGCTTTGGTGCGCCTCCCCATGCTGGCGGAGGGATAGGTAATTTCTCTTCTATTTATCTTGTCAGGAGAGAATTATGCAAGCAACAAAAGAACTGCGAAGGTGCCTAACGCATGAATGTTATGCAATTGCTATCTCTAGAAACATCATTAGGAGTAAAACGTCCTTGCCAGAAAAATGTCCACAAATGTTTTCTCCTAAATAGATTCTACTTTTCGTTCTCGATTCGACCCCATCTACCACGTCTCCTCAGAAGCACATATTCATATGCTTGTGACTTTTACTAGGATTACTAGGATGGCATCCCTGTTAGCGAACTTTTATTTTTTTGAATATGAGATGCCAATGTCAGGCATTACTCTAAATCAGGGTGGTTTATTGTTTGTATTAAGGAAGTTCTTTTAAAGTACTAATTGCACTCCACTATTTGTTTTGTAATCACTTGTTTTTAATGTGGTGCCCTTATTTAATAGCAAGCAGTAACATAGCCCTGACTTTATAAAGATACAGAGGTGTACTGTACATTTAACCCAAATCTGAAGCAGCCCAAAAATGCTACAGCAATAAACTTAGTTTCCTAGAAAACCTAGGGAAAGTTAAAGTCCATCCAAACACATAACCAGGCCAGCCATTCCTGGCGGCTGTGACTTCACTGACAACATTCTATTATTGGCTTCGCTTCTTCCTTTGATTCAAAATGAAATTACCTCCATTAATAGCAATTTAACCAAAAACAAAGCATCCGTCATAATGAAACCTCTGTCCCTTATGTCGTCTTGTTATCTAAAAAAGACAGTCTCTGTGTACTTGTTATTGGAAATGAGAGACGCAGGTCAATGGTTCTGGGCCTGTTTCTTTTTGTAGCTTCTGTGTCAGTTTTGTCAACTGAGTATCTAAAGTCAACCTCCATCTGAAGGCTGGGGGTGGGGGTGGAGCAGGCAGGGCAGTGTTCCTCCGGCCCCTCCATGTGGCAATGGTGTCACCAGCTGACAAGTCACCGGCGAGGCATGTTTTATTTAACAGTAAAGCTAACTGTAATCTTAGCACACACTATGGAACATACTGCGAGAGTTAAATAAGCTGTGTTAGTAGCTGACTGGGTGTGGGTGGGCAAAGCACTTACGCTAGCCTACCCACTGATCTAACCAGTCTCTAAAGCCCTCTGCTGTCTTGTGTGCCATCCCCCTGGGTAATGAAGGTGTGGAACGTTCCAACAGGACTTCTGCTATGCAGTTAAAATCACCGCCTACCAGAGGGTCATCTGCTATCAATGGTGCCAACGGGGCAGAGAGCTTGAAGCACAGCAGGTTGTTCCTGCTCTGTCTGTGATGGAGATGTTTTTGTCAATTCTTAAATCTTCAGGGCCCCTGGAGCGCTTCCAAGATCTGCACCTGGAGGCCTCTGCACTGCGCCGGGCCGCCTGCAAGGAGGATCCCGCTTTATGGGCCTCCAACCACTCCTGTGCTGAGCCTGGATCACAACAAAAGTGAGTGGTTCCATCTCGCACTATCCCGAACTTAGCGGGGAACCGTAAGGAGTATTGTAAGCCCTCCATCCGGAGGGGCTTTTTTATTTACAGGAAGGAGGCTCGTTTCGATTGCACAGGCACAGTAAAGTCCGGGAATACAGACACTTTGTTATTGTCCACTGTAGAGAGGCCTTCTGCTCTCTCCTACTGAAGTATAATATCCTTGCCCCTAAAGTGAAGTAACCTGGCCACCACCTTGTGAGGTGGGCATCCAGGTGCAGGAGGGTGGGCTGGAACGATGTGGGCCCGCTCCAGGGAGGAAAAGGACGTGAGATGGTTCAGGGCAACCACCGACTTGAGCCAGTGTTCGAGCTAAGTCAACATATCATCTCCCTCCATCTCCTTGGGAAGACCAGCCACTCAAATGTTGTTAAGGTGGTTGTGAGCTTCCGCATCCTCCACCCGGTTTCCCAGTGTGCGGACCCTATCGGCTAGTTCTGTCACTCGGCTAGTCAAATTCTTGGTTTCAGGTAGCAATTCACCCACAGATATCTAAAGTACCTTTACTCGGTCAGCCAACTTCCAGTGGGCCACTTGCAGAAGCCGCAAACCCACTGACACTGCACTAATGTTTTGCTGAAGAGCGTGTTTCGTTTCAGCTATGGCAGCTAATATTTTATCAAGGTGGAGATGGATCGCTGTCGGTGGAGGGTCTGGCTCCTTAGTCATCGCAGCTGGGGGTTGCGAGGGCTCCCCCAGGCTCTGTCGGGTGGCCGCTGTTTTTGCCTTGGGTTTTCCCATGAGTGCAACGTGGCTGAGGTCCTAAGACGGGCAGTCGGATTTTCGTGTGTATGAGCCGTAGTGTGGAATTACTGTCCCAGGCCTGTTAAATACGCTATGGTGGCCCTCAGCAGTCTTAGGGACGGGTTTTCCAATAGTGAGCCTGCAGGGCTAGAAAGACAGCATCTTGTGTTACAATTACTTGCACAGGGTGATGAGTGTCCCTTTGAAGCATACTCTGTAGGCCCGGTTGCTACTGACAGGTGATTCAGGCCAGGTCATCAAGTGGACACTTCGAGCCCAAGGGAGCCAAAGCAGGTTCGAATAGTTGTTGGACCGAAGCAGTAAGTGGAGGGGTCGAGCATCGAGAGACTCTCTGGTGTGCCCTCACCTCCCCAACGGAACGGCCCTTATGGTCCAGTTTGGCCTCCCCGTCCAGGCGTCTTGGGGTCGGGGAAGCAGTGCCAGATGGGTCCCCCGTCGCAGGGCTCACCTCGGAGGTCCACCATGCAAGAGTTGTCTGTCATGCCCCGTCCTACCTGCAAAGCGACCTACACAGTTCCGAGCCAGCAGGTAACGGGCGGCAAGCCCTCACAATGGCCCTCTTCAGTGCAGTCCTCCTACGGGTCGGGGCAGGGGCGCGGAATCTCATAGGCGCTGTCGCCACCCCTCCTCACAGGCTCCCCTTGTAGTCAACGAAGGTCAGTCTCCACAGTCATGGCAGGGTTCCACCAGGCTCAGGTATCTGCACATTGTTTCATAGGCCCAGCGCCAGCCTAGGACCATGGCGGCACCCTCTAAGCTCTGTCTCGCAGATCAGTATGTGGTTTCCCAATCCAGGCTGCAGCGGTTGTGGGGCTCTTAGAGTGGCCCAAACAACTCTCCCCCCCCCCCCCACACAAATATGGGGCGTCAGGGTGGGGTCCAGCTTTGAGTCAGGTGGTATGGGAAGGATTATGGCAGGAGTTTAGGAGGCCGAATACTGCGCTCTCTAGCCGGGGGCGGCTCCTCCATTAGGTGGAGGTGCGTCGGCCTACTGCTTTATCGCAGTGCGAGAAGCAAAAACATATAATGGTATTTTAAATACCATTTTATGCTTCTGCTTCTCACGCTGCGAGAAAGCAGAACGGTATGACTGGTTGCGGGGGGGGGGGCAGGTCGGGCAGGAGTGGCTTGCCCAAAGCTGTGGGCCCTGACTCTTTTGTCGGCGCTCTGTGGCCGACCAAACCAGTCATGCACACTCTGCATTTTCTCTATGTAGGCTGCATGATGCAGCCTACATAGAGAAAATGGTCTCCCCTTAGGCTGCCTGCTGGGTGCTGTCCCCACCAATCACAACGCTGCCATTGCAGTGTTGTGATTGGCTTACAGGAGGGGAGGGAGGCTGCCTGCTACCTGTTCCTGTAAAGCAGCAGGAAAACGCGGGACCTGGCCAGGAGCGGGGGCGGCGCAGGACCTAGTAGGGTAAGTTTTTTTGTTTTCTTTTCTAATTCTGCGAACGTATCTAGCCTTCATCCGATGCAGCCTCCATCATGGGACCTTAATCTGGTTTTACCCTTTTTGATGTGTGCTCCCTTCAAGCCTCTACACAGCCGTACTCTAATTTTGAAAACTATTTCTGTTTACAATCACTACTGCATGTTGTCATCTAGCTGCAGACCTGGTCTGTTCAGACGACATATATTACCTTTGTCCCTGACAAGCTGCAACTCTGTGCATCTTTTTCTTCTGAAAGTAGTGTCACCTTTCCTTGTGGAGCAGTCCGTTGTGGTCCCTGCATTCTTTTCTCCACCACATCCATCTAAAAGGATGAGAAGCTGGATCAGTTGCATTTAGGACATGCCCTTCTCTTCTATATTGATAGGATTAAGGAGTGCCGTGTTGATTATCAACTGTTTGTTGGGTTAAAGAGTGCAAAGAAAGACAAAGCAATCCAGAAATGAGTCTTATCGTGATGGATTGTCCTCTGCATCAAACTGTGTCATGCTGAGGCCAAAAAGATCCTCCTGAGGGCCTTACTCATCACTACACCAGGGCGAAAGCCATCACTAAAGCCCTGGCCCGAAGTGTTATTGTCTTGCACATCTTCCAGGCAGCCATGCCGGCATCTATTGACACTTTCATGAGGCACTACTGCATCAGTTCTCAAGTCTGCACGGAGGGTCATTCTGCATGCTCAGTCTACCAGAACTTGCTGGAACAACTTCACTCCTCAGACCCATTTCCTTGGAGGTGACATTACTTTGTTGCTGATTCACAAGATGAGTAATCTGCGTAAAGAATCGTATGCAGGTATCTCACTGTCGGTCTCATCCCATTCTGTGGTGTGGTCCTTCGTGAGTAATAACGTCCAGAGTTAGTTTTTGCACACTGCCAGTACATATGTAATTATGTCTGCTGCAATGAGTCTGAAAGCATAGGAAACAATAGGAGAAACTGTCAGCATTCAGGGGGCAGGGGAGAAGAGGGTCCCTATATGCGGATCTATACTGCCACGTCTGCCGGCGATAAGGAGGAGAAGGCACCAGTCCGGTGCCCGGGGAGATTTGCAAGGCGAGGAGTCTGTAGGTAGAGTATCCACCAAAAAGGACATTACAATTGGTAAGTAACTTACTGAGCCGAGGACAGGAAAGCTGCATAGTATGGCACTTGGCATGGCCACAAATGGGGCACAGAAGATCTCCTGGCCCAGAAGCAGGCCATAGTTCAGCAGAACACTGTTTGTATAAGCAGCGGCTAATGTTACACAATCCAGTCACATAGAGAGAAGTGAAAAGGGGAATTCTTTGTACCAGAACTGCAAAAAAAGAGAAGGAGCAGAGATCGCATGTTGTCCTTGTTTTGTGTGTCAATAATTGCTGGCGGTGTCAGGTTAAGATGGACTTAAAACTTCCATGGATTTTCTAGGAAATTAAATGTATTATTGCAAGCATCATCGTTAACTTTATTCGGTCGTTGAGACCATCAAAGTGCAGAGGCATACAAAAATATGATAATTAGAACAAAGGTTTTGCACCCGAGCCATTAACGAATTAAAAAAACTAGGTAAAACAAGTTAAAAGAACTGGTATTAAAACCATACATACTAAAAACACATAGAAATACAAAAAGTGCTAGTGCATAATTAGTTGAAGTGCAAAATAGCTCAGTTCTCTATAGTTTGTACATGAGTCATAAAATGCCATGATCATAAGACATCAAGTACGAACTGAACACTTTGTTCAAGGTAATACTTACACAAATGATATGCTCAATTCATTTTAGCTTCTGCCTCCTAATATTATTGCAAGCGTATTTTCTTGCTGCTTTTTAGCTTAAAGTGAAACATAATGGTAACCTAAGGCTTGCTGTAGAAACAAGTCCGCACTCGGATCTCATTGATGGGTCTGATGGCTTAGTGGACTAATGCGTCTACTTATGGGGCCTGTGTTTTGACCTCATGGTCACAGGTTCAATTCCCAGTGGGTCCAGCCGGCCTTTTATCCTTCTGAGGTCGATAAAATGAGTACCATTGAGTTGGATACCACCAAAAATCTGTTATTCAGTGCCAAGATACCCTTTTGGGTGAACGTAGAAATACACGTTCTGTTATGCTTTGTTATGTTATAACCTGTTTTTTAAATGTACAATGTATCCTTGTGCAGTCTTTCATTAACATTTTGCATATGACTAGAACATTGTATTTTTAGCTTTAACGGTTTGACAATACAACATTGCCAATCAAGCTTTTAAAATCATAATACTATTTTGTATTTTAGGATTGGAGCGCGTCACCATGCTATACCTGGGGCTGCACAATGTTCGGCAGACGTCCATGTTCCCTCGTGACCCTAAACGGCTTACACCTTAGACAGTGTGTTCACCTGAACATTGCCTGTCTCCTGTTGCGGCTCAGCAGCCTCGTGCACTTTTAACATACTGCAGAAAAATTACCTCTAATCCGTTAAACAGTTTTAAACTATTTTTGAAGCGCCAACTAACTGTTGTTTAACAAAACATGATCTAAAAACTGCATATAATCAATGTAAAAATACTGGAACGAACTTTTCAGACATTAACATCACGAACACGAGAGCCGTATGGCAGAAAAGGTGAAGGCATGCCCTGTAACGCAGTGTAATAACTTTGGAGATGGCGGATTAACTCCAATAGAAACGCTCTGTAAACAGATGACGCGTGAAACTGGAAGGAAAAAGTCTCTAAAAACACACAGAACTTTGAGTTTAACATTTTAGGCTTTTGTAAAATGTTCTAACAATAAAACCGAGAATAAATTACGTTTGTATGTTTCCGTGTTTTTATCTTGTAAAACTATTGCGTGACAATTTTGATGAGACGCGAGCTCCAGTCAGTAATGCGTTTTTCATACAATTTCACTATACAGCTGTCAAGGTGCACCGTAACCCTGAGTCCCATTGCCTCACCACAAAAGGACTTCCCCTAACTATCTATCGCCCTGAATCATCTTCGTAGGCCTTACAGTGGGGCCATGATATCAATCCAGTCGAGACTAGCACCCTGATGTACTCTCCTGTTCAGTATCTTGAGTTCCATAACCCTACAGGGGTCAACCAGCCTGCACTTAACACATTTTTTTCTGTTCTTTTAGTATCTTAGACGTGTATCTACATCACGAAACGGTTAACACTTTATCGGATTCACCTTTATTTTTCCATTTTAAACATTGTTTACAGGACGAAGCTCTCCTTTTTAGAAACAATATCGATTGTATGTTATATCTTCTTATAAGTTTTTTTATCAAACATTGCTGGTAAACTGTATTCATGTGTACTCGTTTAACACGTCGCACACATGTAATGATTGTAATTAACCGAACATGAATTAACGAAACTGTACCTCTTACGCTAATGCACAAATGTGTGAAACTTTGCCTAGTCGTAAACTACAATGGCGCATACAGTGATCACAGAGCCAGCTAGCTTCCTCAGCCACAGTAAAATACTACCCTGCCGAATGCACGTGCCCCCTCCCGCCCCTGACATTTCCACATTATTTTGATTGCATTGTTTGTGGCAGCGCTGCTGAGAGACCGTTTTTTTTTTCACCGAATATTTCACCTATGCGTTGGACCTCTATTCGATTTGTGACAATAAAACAGAATAACGGGCAGAAAGTGGCGCGCGGGGTGCAGCGAGGGCGTCCATATTGAATTCAGTCGGGAAGCAGTGGCAACATTTCTGCCTTAATTGCGCACAATTGGTGCATGGGAAGCCTTGATAAAATTGATTTCCGGGTATGTTGTACATAGAAAGCGCAGTCAAGTTAAACCGGTCACCGTTTAATTGGTGTGTTATGACTCTCCGGAACAGAGAGTTCGGCGCGCTCGTTTCAGTGTTTTCAAAGAAGGGGCTGCGAATGGCGCACACGGCAGTCTGAACTATTTACAGGCTCGGATCTGCAATCCCCGGAGGGGTGTCACGCTATGAGATGTGCTCTAAGCAGTCGGGTCAAGAGTGATTAATGGCCCGCTGGTCAGTGTAGTAACATGGTCCACCTTAGATGTGGCTGTGTAACATCAACTAACTTGATGGCGAGGAACAAATTATATCTCAAAGCTATTATTATGAAATTCATTGACAACGCGAGTAGCCTCCCGAGGGCATGTCGGGGGAAAAACGAGGTTATGGAATTATATCACACGAACCAAACATAAAAAAAGATGCAATTCTGTTTGTGTAACGAGTTTTGGCATGTCCGCTTTTAGATACTGTCTGCTAATCGTAAATTGACAAATTGCCAGTGATCGAGGGAAGAGCAATAAACTTGAGCTGCGTCTGAAAATGTAGACAGGAGAATATACACTCTTAAAGTAAAGACTCAAAAATGTATATTGTAAAAGTAAAGAAGGTATAAAAATATCTACCTATAAAAAAATCAAGACCAACAGAATTAATTCCACCATTAAAGGGCATAGAAACGTAACGCAACCCTAAAATATTTAGGAAGTAATCCTGTCTAAATTGACGAATTTTTAACACACTAATATTGTAGTATTGTCTTTATTTTTGCAGCCCACATGTCTAAGTCAGTGTTTGTAGTCTTCATTTCCACAGAGAGACTTGGATTAAGCAGTGATTCATCTGACCCTGAAGCTGTTCGGTTTAGCTAATATGACTTGATGGTTTCATGAATGTACATTATTATGATGGTTGATTCTTAGATGAAGAACACCACCGCCTATGGAGCTCACCAATTCCAATGGCCCTAGGCACACAGCAATTATCAGACTCGAGGGGAAGAAGTGCAAGGAAAAAAAGAACTAGGCAACAGTCCTCATCTATGCGTCCAGGATTTGGAATGATACCTGTGTATCCATCAGGGCAGCCCCAAACCTGCTCCAATGTAGGAAACACCTGAAGAAGCACCACTATTTTAAAAACTACATAGCAAAACCAGTGCATCTTCCACTTCCTCTCTCAGAAGCCGGAAACCACGCCTCAACTCACTCTGCACCTCTGTCGTCGAACCTGTAATAGGGTGACCAGATTTTGAAAAACAAAAACCGGCCAATAGGCTGGCGGTACGGAGCTCCTCTCACTTTCGGCGTCTGCCCCCTCTCCTCCTTTCAAAACCCACTCCATCCCACTCTCTGGGGCAGCCTACTCTCGCTGATGGCGAACTGTGCCATTTCTCCCACTGGGAACGCTGGACTGCCGATATTTAACAATTGCAGATGTACAAAGTATAGTGGCTTTCAGTATTGTTTGCTCTGTGCGGCCTAAGCCTACCCACACCACCTTTCTCCCCCGAAACCTCCCCCCTCCCCCCAATGCAATGAATACTCTGTTCCATATTGTGTATTTGTAACATGGTTTTGTTCTCAATAAAAAAATAACACCAAAAAAGAAAAGCAACAACCAGGACAGGCCAACAGGCCAAACATAGAAGTATAATTAAAAGTGCACGTGCGTATATAATCTATCTTCTTTTAATTCTACTTCTATACATATGGTGTGTGTATATATTGTATATACACACAAATACACACACACACACAGTGGGTGCCACGGATTTTCAAACCCTTTTGGCTATGGCAGGCCATTTTCCCTGCCTCCAATACCCCCATGCCCTCTGCAGGGACCATGAACTGAACGTCCAGCTGAGCTCCTGCTGTGCTTCTTGAAAGAGCTTGATGCAGCCTCAGGAATAATTAGTTCTATTTCACACTACAGAGGCGCATGTGAAACTAAGAAAATATGCTATAATTGAAACACTCACTCCTCTTTCTTTAAAAACTGGGACATCTATTCAAAATAGTTCAAAGTGTCGGGACACCGGGATAGAGCTCTCAAAACTGGGACTGTCTGGCGAAATCTGGGATGTCTGGCCACTCTACCCTGTAGAGCACTCTGCTGCCTTTCAGCTATGCTCGAGCTATAGAAATACCACATGTATATATAAACACATACATACTTATAACTGCTGGCATAAGGTTCAGGAGTGCTCAACTAATCTCTAGCTTCACATTAGATGACACTGCGCCGGTAAATAATACAGTTACAGCCAGTCTTTGACTTTGTCGCTCAAGTTAAGCCTCATAATTCACCTTTACAGTGTCCACTTTGTGCTTCCAAAATTATATCTGATAGAGACATCTAGCCGCAGATTCCTTAACTTAGAATATCCCCAGGCGTCAGACTGGATCCGGAAACGTTTTGCAGCAGCACCTCTGTGCGTCGGGGGACGGCGCCACACGACCTCGCCCTGACGTCGTCCACATACGTGCCGTCAGCGAGGTCATATAAGTCCCTCCTGGCGCGCTGACGTCAGTTTCCTTCTTTTCTGCGTGCAACGTGGATCCGGAATGTGCAGTTCCTCTGGCCTGTTCAGGCCCTTTTTCAACGCTTCGCATCTGGAACAGTGTGCGATGCCTTCGGGCTTTAAATCCTGTACTTCTGTTCGCGGCTAATGTCCACGACAGACCCGCATCTTATTTGTATGTGGTGTCTGGGCGAGCACCGCGACTCCACGGACTGCGAAGCCTGCCAACACCTTAAGCCGAAGTCCCGGCGGGAGCGCCGGATGAAGCTTCTTTTGGCACAACTGGAGTTGTCTCGTCCCACGACCTCTTCGACGCAGTTTCGCCGTCGATTGCCCTCTGGGGCCCGAGGCCGTCGTTCACCACTTGTTGGTAAGTTGCGGCGCAGGTCGCCGAGGTCCTCGACCTCCCTTTCCTCTGTTGTCAGGGGCTCTGATTCCCAGAATATGCCAGACGTGCGCCCCCGACAGTCGTCCCCCCCTCTATCCGCCCTATCCGGGTGTGGGGGCGACTCTGGCCCAAATGGAGGCTTATGTCACGGCTTTGCAGGCCTCCCTTGGGTCCTCTCCCGTCCCTGGGGCGTCCTCGGGGCCTCCCCTATCTGAGGGGTCCCCGATTGACTCGCCGGTTAGTTCGCCTCCGGCGTCACATGAGCCTTTGCCCTCCAGGGATGTCGGATATGTGGTATCATCAGGGCGCGGTCCGGCTGGGTCCCCCTCTACGATCCCTATGGTGTCATCAGGGTGCGGCCCGGCTTGGTCCCCCTCTACGGCCCATTACACCCCTGCCTCCCCGACTTTGCCTCCGCTTCTTTCTCCAGAGTCGGAGCTTGTTATGGTTGAGGTTGAGGCGACACCGGTGCGGCGCCTGAGGATTGTTTTCCCCCACCCCCCGCCCCCCCCCCCCCCGGCTCCGGCGCCTTCTTCGGAAGGTGAACTTGTCTCCTCCCTGGTTCTGCCTCCGCTTCTTCCCTTGGAGTCGGAGCCGGTCTGGGTTGAGACTGAGTCGGCGCCGGTGCGGCGCCAGAGGCTGGCATTCCCGGCGCCTTCTCCTTCTTCGGAAGGGGAGCTTATCGTGGATTCAGCGCCGGATGGAGCCGACTTGACGCCGGATGGCATCGAGTCAGCGCCGGACAAAGCTCAGTCGACACCTACTAAACTGGTTTTGGTGCCGCATCGACACTGGGTTGTTGACTCTTCTCCGAAGGCGCCCGAAGAGAGTTTGGCGTCGCCCGTCGACGCCGGATGTATTCTTGCCTGTGCCTCCCTTTGAGTATGTGAATCCGGCAGAGTCCCCACCTCCTCAAGAGCACCCGCACCCGGCAGGCTCCTCGCCTCCTCAAGAGCCTCATCAGGACCCCCATTCGTCAATGGGGCTCCCCTCAGTTGGGCATTGGTCGCACCCTCACTGTCTTGGGAGGGTTAGCTTACAGCCCTCACCTACTGATGAGCTACTATCCCCTCGGAGGAGGGCTACTGAGGCTGGTGCAGCTTTTCTCAGAGCGGTCTCTTTGGCCATTCGGATTTTGAACATGCAGCCCCCTTCGGCGCCCTTGTCTGTGGACCCTTTACTAGATGTCCTTCACCGTGGGTCAGGGAATGTGGAGCGCTTCTGCCCTTTTAAGCTTCTCTTTATGATGCCCTTTTGGGCACCTGGGTTTGGTCAGCTTCCGGTGACCCGGTGGCTCGTTCGGTCTTCCACCGCCACCGTCCTGCTCCACATGATCCGGTCTGCATATTTGTGCACCCCGACATGCAGGGATTTGTTTTGCAAACTGCATTCCCTCCCGGGAGTTCAGATGGCTTGAGTCATGGGGTCGGAACATCTTTGCCTACACTAGTGCTGCACTACGATCACTAAATACAGTGTGTGTCCTGGCTCGGGCTACCTCTGCCCTGTGGGACTCTGCAGAGTCTTTGCTCTCCACCAGTACTGAAGGCGCTCATGTTGACCTGCTTCATCTTCTCCGGGATGGCCGTGACCTTGCTGAGTTTACGATCCGATCCGCCTTGGACACTGCTGATTGCTTAGGCCGGGCTATGGCTGGTTCAGTCGCCCTGCGGCGCCATGCTTGGTTACGGGATAGCGTCTTCCCAGAAAATATACGGTAGAGTCTTGTTGATTTACCCTTTGATGGGGTTTTATTGTTTGATGCACACGCTGACTCGGCTGTTCAGCGCCTCCTCAGGCGTTTGTTCTGGGGTGGTACCTTTTAATTTAGCATCCTTTTGATTCGTTAGGTGTTTTAGGCTGATAGTAAGCCTCAGGTCTTCCTTTTGCATGGTCGGAGGTGATTACCCTTTCATTTCTCATCCTTTGGATGCATTATGCGTTTTAAACTGGCGGTTTACCTACTGTGGCAGTGTTCCACAGATTGTTCCTCTGACTGTGGCTTGCCCTTATGAACGTGTTCCCCGTTGTTGGGGTGTACATACTCCGTGTGGGGTACTTGTTTGCTATTATATAGCTCTGTTTTGTCAACTGGGCCTACGAGTTCCTTTGGCCTCTAGGCATCCTCTGGTGCTCTTCTCTGCCGTTGTTCGGTGCTTAATGTTGTTCCTTGGCGTCATCTTTACATCTTTGGTCATCTTGCTTCATTCTCCTCCTTCGGAGGTTTTCGGGGTGTTCATCATGCTTTAACGGCAGCTTCCGTCTGCCATTACGGCACCAGGTGTGTTCCTCTACAACGATGTTGCATAGTCGTGGCTAGTTTACCTGTTTTTGCTATATATATCTGTAATTAGGTATATATACCAGTTCCATGGGTACTCTTCTTCCTACTTTTCACCTCTCTTCGAGGCTGCAAGGTCTGGTCCGAAGTCTCCATGTTTTAGGGACTTTTCCAGTGATGCATGCGGCATTACCAATAAGGCCCCTTTTTTGCGTTCCGCTTACTGGGGTGGTTCCCCAGTTTTACACTGCTCCCTTCTTCGTGTTCAGTTACCGAACGATTCTCTTTTCTGGACAAGGGTTACTTTCCTTCCAGTCGAAGGGTGTGGTCTGAAATTCTGCGATTAATCCTCCGTTTCTACGCCTTAGTCCTTGGTGCCTCTGCTGCACCTTCCTTCGGCTGTGCTATATTGTATCAGCTGGGCATGCGGGACGGCTCTTCTAATGTCAGTCGTCCTAGTTCTCCACCCTGCATATCTGTATTTCGTGTGTTGGTTCTCACCTTGGTTTTACCACGGCCTGGTCGAGCAGCCTTAGGCTTGTTTTAACTACGCCACCTTATGGTCTTTGTAGCTGTTTGCTCTGCGCATGTTTCTGTGGTGACCTGCATCAGCGTGCTTAAGATTGTTATTGTTCACCCCTGTTCCCCCTTTTGGGACTGGTTGTGCACTTGGCTTGTTTCTTGTCTCCACCTGCATTTCTAGAAACATTGCTAATTTCTATCTCTTGACCTTTGGTTCTTGGCTGTAGCCTCTCTGGCCTTCCTTCCATGGGCTAGCCTAGTAGACCGGCTCTGGTTGCATCTCTTCATGTTTCTTCTCAACCTTTGGTCTGTGTTCACATAATGCGCCATTACGCTGAGAGTGGTCCTTCTTCCTCTCTCTTTCTTTTGTTCTGGTATATGGCTGGTGCCGTTTCTACTTCTCATGCTTATACAGGTATGATGTAGCACCATTATGGCATTTTTGGGATGTTTTGTATCCCGTTATCTTTTGCTCTTCCGAGCTATTTGGGTTGCTGTCTGGCTGTTCCGCCACAGCCTTCCCCATTGTCCGTCACTCTGTTGCCGGCTCAAATGCTTGGCGCTTTCTGTTGTTCTGTCGCAGACCCACCTCCCTTTTGGGGTATGGCTGTGGTATCTATTCTAAGTTAAGGAATCTGCGGCTAGATGTCTCTATCAGATGTACGAGTTACTTACCTTCTGTAACGATGTATCTGGTAGAGACGTTGTCTAGCCGCAGATTCCTTAAGGCCCACCCAGCCTCCCCGTTCTGCGAGGACCTTGCTAAGTGGGGTTCTCCGCTGGGCCCCCCTTTTACAGTTGGCATTGTTTTTTCTCTCATGGGTGCTCACATTGTTGCGTCCCTTTGAGATTTGCCATAATACAGTTGACTCCCTCTCAGGGGTTTCTGTTACCATAATACAGTTGACTCCCTCTCAAGGGTTTCTTATCTGTTAAATGATGCCTTTTGATTGACCTTCACCAGGAGATTCCTCTTCATTTTCTTACCTTCTCCTGCTGCCTTCCCGCCTTCTCTATTGTCTCAGGGTTCTGGTCTCCTCTACAGTAGTCTTCTTTGGGGATCTGTTCACCTCTGTTTCAGACCTCCATTACTATAGGGGCAGTGCCAGACTTTTCATACCTTCCTGCGGAGGACTGTTGTTCTCTCTGTGCTCCCTTCTTGCTGGACGGCACAGTTCTACATGGTACGGACAGTCTATTTTTGTCTGTTGTTCTGCATGGTAATAACAGTCTATTTCTGTCTGTTGAGATATTCTTCCCTTGTTGCACTTGAGAAGGGTCTTCGCTTAGCTTGCGGAGTTCTTTCTCACAGCCTTTTCACTTATATGTAGGCAGTGTCTAATTCTGTCTTTTACGATGGTGTCTTGCACCATCCTCCTTATTTATTCACGGATTTTCATCCATCGCACACTGTTCCCATACTTTCACAGTTTTTTTTATTGGTGGCTCTGCGTTGTCACGGAAAAGCTTCTCCGAAGAAAACTGACGTCAGCGCGCAAGGAGGGACTTGTATGACCTCACTGACATCACGTATGTGTACGACGTCAGGGCGGGGTCGTGTGGCGCCATCCCCTGGCACACAGAGATGCTGCTGCAAAAAGTTTTACGGATCCAGTCTGACGCCTGGGGATATTCTAAGTTAAGGAATCTGCGGCTAGACAACGTCTCTACCAGATACATCGTTACCGAAGGTAAGTAACTCATACGTTTGACAGAGAGAAGTGGTAAAGAAAGTTAGAGGTGCGGATTCTTCAGGTTACAGCATTTTAACGAACCAGTTGTGAATAGAGTCTGAGGATTATTAATCTCTTTCTTGGTTCATAGTTTGTAATGAGTCTGTACATTAACCAACGACAAACTACAGCTCATTTTGACTCCTACATTGTGTTTTAGTTGCATAAAAAAGCTGGTTCTTTTGAAAAAAAAGTAAAGACTAATTTGCATATTCCAGTTACATTGACCACTGTTGGTGGATCTAAGATTGATTGCACTTGCACACTTAATCCTCTTAAAACAATTTAGCACCCGGGCTCAGTATAAAAGTAATTGGACTCATTGACCTTGCCAGGTCTGTGCTGGGAGAAACCTCATCGGGTGCAGACAGACTATTCGCCTGACTACAAAAAATGTGTTCTCCCAGGTCACGTCACACGTATGCTAGGGAGGGTGCACCCATAAAAAAGGGAGCAGCGATTTCAAACCTACTTCATCTTTCACTGCAGGCAGAGCCGCCTGAATTTTGAGGGTGAGTTAGGATTGGGCAATCGACTTATGCCGGCTACTTCCAACAATATGACATGAGTGACGAAAAGCAAAGGTTCAGCCATCACGCAGCCCTTAGCAAGGATGTTCCTGCTGGTGCTGTATGCCTGGGGGGAGAATCTGTACAAGGTTGAGGGTCCAAGCGATATCAGAAACTGAAGGCCTAGGGGAAGGATAGAATAGGAATACGGCAATTTTCTCATGACAGAGAGCAATAAAAGGTCTTCAGATCTCTGAACCACTCTAAGAAAAAAATGAGAGCCCATCTTGGCACGGCTAGAATTTAATTTTCTCTAATTGTTTATTTTTTTATTTTAGAGTTTAGTGTTTAGATAAGAGCCAACAAGACCCAGCCACAGCACAGTTATACAGAAAAGTAGTAAGGCCTTTTTGAAAGCAGAGAGGGCAGCAGTACTGTAAAATTATTTACGCGTGGGGGACATGAATGATCAACAGTCTTAGACTTTCAGCAGTTGGCACCACAGAAGACAGAGCTTTGGACTGGTTTACATCTCTTATCCGAGATGGACTAAAGCCTGACAGAATAGGGCAAGAACTATCTGACACTTTGCATTAAAATAGAGTGTCTTAAGGATCTTCACTATCTTCATTGATTTTCAATTTCTGCCTTAAACTAGTAGCAATCTTGATCAGGTTCTTTGGCACAAAGTTATTATGTACACTCTTCTGTCCTGAATATGATACAGATTATTCTATTAAGAGAGATACATCAAGATATTGATGGTAGCAGTTTGGGACAAATCCTGGGTGCTATTAATGAACAAAAATAAATTGAATTTATATACTAGGTAAATCCCGGATTGTATGACAAGTAACAGTTTTTTTTTTAATCAGTGTGAATAAAGCAAAATATCTCGCTCAGTGCTATTTGGCCTTCTTTAATGTTATGGGGCGCTTTACATGAGCACCAGTTACATTACACAAGGACTCGTTCATGTATATTTGGTGAGCTTCCACTCCTTCGTCTCCTGTTGTCGCTGCTCCTCCCACCCTCTTCACCCGTGTTTCTCGGTTTTTTTCCCTTCATTTTTGTTATATAGCACAAACTAGACCTGAAGTACTGAAGCACTTTACTTGAGCACCAGTTACATTATACAAGGAAACATTATTCTTTTTACGCTCCCTCCTATTGCATGCTCGGTTTAAAAATTAAGCACCATGACGCCCACAACGCTGACTGTGTCATAGCACTTTTTTCTTTGCTTTAAGCCTTGTTGTACAGCTGCGCAATATGACAAAGTCAAGAAATAAAGAGCTACGACGCAGTCAACGTTGGCCGCATTATAGCACTTTTTTCTTTACTTAAAGCCACATTGCACAGCTGCACAACATGGCTTAAAGTTAAGAAATAAAGCTCTGTGACGCAGTCAACGCTGGCCGTGTCATAGCGCTTTTTTTTCTCTACTTGTGCAACATGTCTAAAGAACATTGACAAAGCAAATAGATCTCACCTAGGCGAAACAAATAGACTTTGCCAATGAGTGTTTCAGTACTATCATTGCTGCCTTAAAATTACCCTTGCACACACATTATGAGATGTGACTGCCAAAATAATTATTACCTACACTTGGCCCCAAGAAGATAGCCTTCATTTTGTCCACCGTACGCTGAAGTTTGAATGAATGCCATCCCCAGCATTTAATGGTAGGACAACGCTTTGACTTAGGGTTTTCGGACAGAACATGGTCAACAACTTACCATTTTATGAAAGCAAACAAGAAATTCCACCCATGTAGTCGCTGCACTGCTTACCAGTCACTAGAGAACCTGCTTTAGGGTCTTCTTTATAATCCACCAAACCTATGGTCAAGCGCCCAGTAGTTAAGGAAACGGTTTACTGACTGCCTACTGGTTGTGCCTGAAGTGATCCTTGAGATTCAAAGACAGTGTGTTCTTATCTCAAGCAAAGAAAAGAAACAGGCCAAAAGGAAAACTGCCGCCCTGGTGCACAGATCACACTACCGAATAATATTAAACTGGAGTAGAGGCGGGGGAAAGGTCATGTTCACTTTTAAAGAAAGATGGCCACCCTGCTGGTCTTAAAGGGACATAGCAATCTTCATCTGAGGACACCAGATTTTTTTTTTTGAAACCGTTTATTGCAATCTCAAATAGTTACAAGTATGGGCCTACAACCGTCCGGCCGGCCGCTAGAGTGGCAGAAGCATATGACATACATACAGAAAAAGTCTCTTAGCGGTGCAAAAAGGTAAATCAGGAGATATCAATAGCGCGGGCCACATAACTCCAAGCCCACAATACGGTTTCCTTTTGTCAAAACACAACAACACAAAAAAACCACACCCGCAAGGCAACCCGCAATCCAAAGTGACAGCACGCGCTCCTTAAGTGGGGGACCCCAACCAGCCGCCAAACTCTGAAGAGGGGAATGGGAACAGATCAGGGACTGGGGAACCACGTGCCCGCGGCTGGGGGAGGGGGTCGGCTAGGGGGACGGAGCTGGTGAGGCAGCCGGTAGCAGTGGTGGCTCACAAATACCCCCGCGATAGGCGTTCCAGGGGCCCCAGATTTTCACCCACGCCCCAGGCTTACCCCTCGCCACATACACCACCTTTTCACGAAACATACACCAATCCATGTGTTCTTTCCAGGCCGACACCGCCGGGGGCCTCTGGGATCCCCACAATTGAGCAATGTCACGCTTAGCTATCATGCATCCCAGAGTCACCCACCGCGTCTGCGGAACCGAGTAGTCAGTTGGTTCCCACACATTCAGCAAGCATCTCCTCGCTTCAGGCAACAGCGCGACACGCGTGACCACTCGCAGGACCTCATGCACACCACGCCAGAATCGCTCCACCTTTGGGCATTCCCACAGAATATGCAAGAAAGTTGCCAAAGCACCACAGCCACGCTTACACAATCCATCCTCAGCAAAGCCCATACGTAGAAGCCTTGGCCCCGTCACGTAAACCCGGTGGAGGATCTTAAGCTGGACGAAGCGAAGGCGAGCCGGGATGGCCACCTCCTTCGGAGAGGCCACCGCGGAAATCCAGTCCTCGTCGTCCAATTCCAGCCCATCAGCAACCCAGGCCTCGCGGAGGCCAGTCAGCAGGCCCGATCGGTCGTTAATCAGTTTTTTATATATAAGGGAGATCGTGCTGTCTGGGACATGGCCATCCAGCACTCTGTCCTCCAGGGGGGAAGACTCCGGTATGGATGCGACATCCGGAAAGACGGAGCCCAGCGCGTGGCGGACTTGCAAGTACCGAAAGTACTCACTGCCTTGCAACTGAAACTCCGTCTGCAGCGTCTCGAAAGTTTTGAATCCCCCCCTCGTCCAGAGATCTCCCACTGTGCTGATGCCGATCGTGTCCCACTTCTCGAAGCCCTTCGAGGTCCACAGGGAGCCCAACCTCTCAGACGCATATAGCGGTGACGCCCGGGTCAAACGGTCCTTCCACCCCATAGCTGCGTTAGCCGCGTGCCATACACGCACCATGACACGCGTCGGTCCCGTCAGGCGGGGGTCGGGCGCGCCAGAGTAGAGCGCTCGATTGTAGTCGCCACCGGGCAGGAGCATCTTGTCCATTTCAAATGCCGGGTTCAAGGCGGGCCCGTAAAGGCCATGATTAATTGCAGCTAGCTGGGAGGCCCAGTAATACCGTTTAATATCCGGGAGGGCAACCCCCCCATCGTACCACGGGAGCGTCAATTTAGCCAAAGCAATACGCGGCCTCCCGTCCCAGAACAGGCGCCGCTGCAGGCTCTCCACCTCACGGAAGTAGCGCGCCGGGACCAAGTCCATAGTGTTCTGGAGAGCGTACAGAAAGCGCGGCAACGACATCATCTTAAACAAGGCCGCTCGGCCGAGCGGCGAAAGCGGCAGACGCCGCCAACGCACAACGTCCTCCTTCAAGCGCTGGAGGGGGGGTAGCAAATTCCGCTCGTAGCGGGCCTCCGGGTCCAGAGTAATATATATACCCAGGTACCGAAACCCCTGGGAGGCAATCTGGATCGGACAGTCCCGTGGTAGGACCGGAGCCTCCCCGGAAAGCACATATACACAGGATTTCGCCCAGTTGATGACAAGGCCTGAGTTGCGACCGAATGAGCGCAAAACATCAACCAGGACGATCAGTGATTTACGCGGGGAGGCGAGATACAGAAGGATATCGTCAGCGTAGAGGGACACGCGGTCCTCATGCTCGGGGGTCCAGCGGAGACCACGGATGGAAGGGTGCCACCGCAGCCACTCCGCCAGGGGTTCCAGGGCCAGTGCAAACAGGAGAGGCGACAGGGGGCAACCCTGTCGCGTGCCCCGTCCCAGTGCGAATGGGGCCGAGACTCGTCCATTCACCACCACCTGCGCCAATGGGCCCGAGTACAACAACTTGACCCAGCTGATGAATCCCGGTCCGAAGCCAAACTTCGCCAGCATCGCCCAAATGTATGGCCATTCGAGCGTATCAAACGCCATGGTGGCGTCCAAGGACGCCAAGATGGCCGGTTCCCGCACAAACGGGACACGCGCGAGCACCCCGTGCAAGCGTCGCAGATTAAGGGCCGTGTTGCGATGGGGTATAAAGCCGGATTGGTCTTGGTGGACCAAATCGCCCACCACGCCGACCAGCCGGTTGGCTAGCACCTTGGCGAGGATTTTGGGCTCCGCGTTCAAGAGCGAGATAGGCCTATAGGATGTGACCCGCTCACGGGGTCTCCCCTCCTTGTGGATCACCACGATTGTGGCCAGACGCTGGTCCGGCGGAAGGGAACCCCGCGAGCGGGCCGCCAGGAACATCGCGCGCAGGTGGGGCGCCAGTACATCCGGTCGCAGCTTATACAGCTCGATAGGGATACCATTGGGGCCCATGGCCTTGCCAGATGCGACCGAGCGGATAGCAAGGGCAATTTCGTCCGAGGTGGGAGGAGCGTCCAGCGAATCCCTGTCCTCCACCGAAAGGGAGGGCAGCGCGATGTCCCGAAGCAGGGCATGGGAATCTTCCTCCGAGCAGGGAGAAACCGGGGAGTACACCTCGCGGAAATAATCCGCGAAGCAGGAGACAATGGCTTCCGGCTCGGTGACACGCACACCATCCATTCTCTCGATCAACGGAACCACACGACTCGCTCTCTCCTTCTTGTCCAACCACGCAATCAATTTACCAGCCTTATCACCCACATCATACAGTCGCCCCTGTTGCTCTCTACTGAGGCCCCTGGCCGCCTCCGTGACGAGGGCCCTATAGGCCGCCTGCTTGAGGTGTAGAACATGCAATGTGGCATCCGTCACCCCGCTCCCCAGGTCACCCTCTAGTTCAGTAATTTCGGCCTCCACCCGGGTTACCTCCTCCCGCTCGCGCCTCCGGGCATGGGAGATAAAGGAGAGGGCCTCCCCTCTGAGAACTACCTTAAAAGCCTCCCACAGGGAGATAGCCGAAGGGACAGACCCCACATTCTCCTCAAAGTACCGCTGCAAGGATTTGATCAAGTCGGCACGAATAGTGGGGTCGCGCAGGTACCAGGCATTGATTGGGGCTACCCTGCCCTCCCCCCTCGGGAAGACATCAAAGTGCAACAGTAGTGGGGAGTGATCTGAAATACCCCGCGCCAGATGGCGCACCTCTCCCACTCTCCCAGCATAGGCCGCAGGGACAAGGACATAATCAAGCCGCGAGAGGCTACCATGGGCACCCGAGTGGAAGGTGTATTGCAGCTGCGCGGGATGCTTTAGTCGCCAGCAATCCACCAATCCTAGTGTATCTAAAAGGCCGGACAGCCACGCCTGTGCCCGGGGGAGGTCCCTAGGGGGATGACGATCCATAGACCCAGAAGCCACCGCATTGAAGTCCCCCCCAACTACCAGAAGCCCACCCGGGAGGTCAAGGAGGAGGCGCCCCAGGTCCGCAAACGTGGTAGATTGTAACCCCGGCGGAACGTACACTGATACAAAAACGACCACTCTGCCCTCCATTCTACCCACCAAGACAGTGTAGCGTCCCCTCTCATCATGGCGCACCTCATCAATCTCCAACGGGAGCGAGTTCTTAATCATGATGCCCACCCCCCGCGAGCCCGAGGTGAAGCCCGAGTGGGCCACCAAGCGATAGCCTCGCCGATTCATGGCATGAAAGGAGTTACCTATAAGGTGTGTCTCCTGCAGGAAGACCACATCTGGTGAGATGCGTTTCAGATACTGCAGGACCACACCACGCTTAATCCTATCCCCCAGTCCGTTAACGTTCCATGACAACACAGTCAAATCCCTACCCCCCATCATACGTAGAAGCCATCAGTCGTCCCCCAAAGAGCATCTCGAAAACAACAATACAGTAAAGGGTTTGCCTTGCGGTGCAAACAAACAACACTCCCCCCCCGCCCCCCCATCCCAACAGAACTCCCCCCTCCCTGCACCCCTGCATGAGCCCAGACAGCCCCCCCAAAGTGCAGTGTGCCTGTCGCCCCATAGATGAAAAACTAACTAGTCCCCCAGAGGAGGAGGGAAAGCCCCCAATAGACCCCGTACGACCTCCATAGGAGGGGAACATACACGATCAGTAAATGGTAACAGGAATGTTGTCCAGAGCAAGGCCTACTATTCACCCCTCAGTTCTGATCCGGCGAGCCCTCCCCGCCAACCGCACCCCCCCCCCACCCCCCCGGCCCCGATCCCCAGGCAGAGTGTCCAACCAGTCCCCAGCCGCCTCGGGTCGGTCAAAAAAGTGCGTGCGACCATCCACCTCCACCCTCAGCTTCGCTGGAAAAAGCATTGAGTACTTAAGGTTCAGGTCCCGTAGGCGACGTTTAACTCCGAGAAAACTCAGTCTCTGCTTTTGGACTGCCGGAGTAAAGTCAGGGTAGAAATTCACGTCCATATTATCGAGCTTGACCGGTCCCTGTAGCCTAGAAGTCTGCAGGATAGCGTCTCTGTCCCGAAAGTTAAAAATCCGGGCGATGAGAGGCCGCGGCGGGGCACCGGCCTTAGGTCTTCCTCCGGGGACCCTGTGGGCGCGTTCCACCGCAAAGAGCTTACTCAGCCCCCGAGGCTGGAGACGGGTGAGGATCAGGTCTTCCACGAACAGATCTGCCGCCTCCTCCTCTCGTCCCTCCGGCACCCCGACAATGCGAACGTTGTTCCTCCGGGCCCGACCCTCGGAGTCCTCCAATCGACGGTCCATCAGGGCGCTCGCCTGGCCAAGCCGGTGCACCTCCTTTTGGAGGGCCACCACGTCTGTTGTGAGGCTCGAGGTAGTGTGGGCCAGGGAATCGACCCGGTCATTTGTTTTAGACAAGTCGGCCCTCACCAGGCCCACATCCACAAGGACCGAGTCTATCTTCTGCACCAGAGTATCAAAGCGCTGGTCCACCGAGGCCTTCATCTCGGCGATGGCGCCCATGACGTCCCGGAGGGTCAGATCCGCGGGCTGAGCAGACGCCTCAGTCGGGCCCGCTGGGGACGTACGCGATGCCTCTGGAGATCCCTTCTGGAGGGTGTAGCGGTCCATGCTGTTGGACTGATGTGCCGGGCCACGGCGGGTCGATTTCACCTTCGCCCGGTCGCCATCTTGCTTGGTGGACATGTCTGCACTCCCAAAGTCGTGCCAATCTCCTCGAAAGGGCCGACAAACCAGTTCACGGGTGCCGGGGGGGGGTGACCACTGGACCGCAGGACGACACACAGCCGGCGGGTCGGCCGGGCACCCGGACAAGGCCACACCACCGCACCCCGCTCCGCAACCCTACCTCGCTTGAGGGCAAGGAGGGCGCAAAAGCGAAAGTGAAAGCGCGGGGTACGCGAGTCGCCCAGCCCTGCCCGCCGCTGTTGTTCACTTTGTCCCCGGATCGCCCCACAACTCCAATCCGGGGGGCCGGCGTGGAGAAGGCCGCAACCTTCACTCGGTGCTCCCGCTGGTGTCCGGGGTCCGATTCGAAAACGGAAAACGGGTGCCGCCTCAGCTCGGGTTCACAGACACAGTCCCCTCATCAAGGACAGGATATAATCAGGATTAATTCAGGAGGTCGCGGAGGTCCTCGGGAGCTTCGCACCTACGCGGCCATCTTGGTTGCGCGCTAGGCTCCTCCTCGAGGACACCAGATTTAACATGCCCAGGTACTGCCTAGACCCCCTCCTCCCTTATCAATACTAAAACAGTTAACACATTTACCACTAGGAACCTTTTTGGATTAGGGAGTCGTAAACCCCCCGGCCGTATTTATTAACATAAAATTAAATCAACAATTTTAATATAATATTTAAACAATATGCAGAAAACCATTACATTGATTAATTGCATAGGTACAAATGTCATTTTCCTAACCTTTTTCTACAAGAAGATGGAGATGATTTATGTATGGGGCATGCAACAGTAAGAGGCTTGAGGCACAGCTGCCGTGTAGAAGCTATTCATACTACTAAGTCTACCATGTAATACGATGAAGTGTGTTGAGCATTTGGATTACCTGAAATAAAAGGAGTAAATTTGGATTACCTTGGTACATCTGGGATGCACCGGTGGGATTTCGCAGTGCAACCGATATTTGGAGTGTAAACCCGCTTCAATTTTCTTACATTTTTTTAACATTAACATATCTCTAATACAAATATATTCCTATCCGAATCTAAACATACGATAATCAATAATCATAATAATAACATTTCATTTTCTGAGTATCCCTATTTTGAGCCATAGGTCAAGGTCATTGACTGGCGCCAGATCCTTATCAGACTATGCCCGCACTCTCACCGGAGTGTGCATGCGCAGGGGGCCCGTTTACCGTGAGGGTACTTCCCCCCCCCACCCACCCCCCCAGGTCACCCCCGTACGCCCTGTAAATTATCTCCATAAGGGTCCCTTGCAGTTATGCGCCGTTTACTTGCGCCATTGTGCACGTGCGGGGTGGCCAAGCAGCCTACTGGAAAGCGTAACTCCCCCACACTCATCCAGCCAACCGGCTGCAACTGCCCCTGGAGTTCTATGAGAGACCACTTGTTCCTTCCCCCTTTGGGCGACCCCATTCAACAATGGCGCCGCCCTCTAAGGACCTTAAATTTACTGCTCACCAATCATGACCTTACTGCCACAGGCCTGCATAGTTGCCCGACTATCAGGTCCCCCCAAAAAAACTCACTGAAAGGTCATGCCCTGCCCCTATACACAACTAACTAGGCCAGAAGATCTTCCATGAAGATTATGAATCCCGAATTTGGACAAATGGATGCCGTCTTTTAAGAAGCACGACTCCTCCCGGATGACCCCATGTGCTATAGTCTGCAGTTGTAAAGCCTTAGATAGCCTCACCATTTTGTTAATAAATCTTTCACCGAATGGCTCAATGCCCTCACAGGCTCCCCCCCCCCCCCCCCCCCACTGGAATCCCTGCAGTCTCTGTGCCAGGGTGTACCCCGGGCATGGATGTGCCTACCAAACTACTTCAGTGATTAGTGTTTTTGACCAGCTCCCCTTCTACCCAGTCATTCCGCCCCAAGTGTAGGATAATAATGCTAGGGCTGGCTGGCTAAAAGGAAAGGGACACATCGTCTGGGAGCCACTAAATGGCCTCAGTCGATAGCAGCACGATGCGCCCGATAGGAACGTTGCCCCAGACAGTGATACTCATTGCTGGTGGAACTGCCCATTGGAAGGCTACACAGGGGGCGCCCCACAGGCCCCAAGATCCCCCATAACATATTATGGAATCCGTGAACAACCTGCCCCTGACCACTATGTTCTGGGATAAGCTCTGCGCAAGCTTATCCCCCTACCACGGAGCATCCCAACACCGCGCAGGGTCCGGTACGATGGCACCTGCAAGCACAAGATGCCATAATGGCAGAATACCTTTTCACGACCAGGGGTGTTGCATCCACCCGTTACTCATGGGTTTCATCAAGCTGGCAAGGCATACACCTGTAAAGTAGCGTACTGCTAAAATACCCTGGCTGGCAACAACCCAATGGTTGACACACCTATATTCAACCAATATAGTGCATGGGCAGCACCATGTCACCCATGCACGCTGGCACCTCCTTGAGCTTTTCTATTGATCACCCATCAGCCTTGAGGCTGCCGCTTGCCACTCACGTCCCGGATCTTCCGGTCCCATTGCCTGTCCACATCTTGCAGTCATTGCGGTGTGGAGCGCCTCCCATGTATCATAGTCATGGATCCAGCCATACATAAATGAAAATCAAACACAGACGATTAGTGCTTTTTATCTTTGGGTAAAAGATAAAGTGTGATACAATGTGTGACACAACACGGATGTAAGATAACATAGGCATCCAAAACACTAAAAATTCACAAGCCATGAGCGATAGGTACAGTGTATCACAGGAATAGAGTGCAGAGATACCGCGTGACAAACCGTAGGCCTATAATGCTTGATCAGGCACTTAGGGCGCACCGGTACTGTGTGCCACAACACAGACATCCAATGCACCAGTGATCAGGCACCTGGGTGCAGAGGTATTGTGCGACACAATACATTAGTAGTATGCATACATACAAGTAGAGCACATGGGTGCACCGGTACCGTGTGACCACCACCGGCATATATTGCTGCACCCTCCCTGTGACATAACGCATTTATAATGCATACGTGTAGTTGCAATGGGTGTCTAGATGCTTTTTGGCAGTCCCTTATTTTGTATGTGTAACTGCACACGCGTGCCTAAGTACTCATGGAGGCGTGACAGCAAGGCATGGTACATACTGATGTGACTTCATAAGTGGCGATAATGCGCTTGAGTGACAACACCGAGGCCAGCGCCTCGCAAGACTGACCTCAAAACCGTGGAATGGGTTGTTGTCACATGACGGCTTGGAATATCTAGATGTGATGCCCACAGAAAGGCAAGTCACGGTTCACACTGCCAACACCTTTTCGTGACCCGGCCTAAACATGTGTGCACTTCAGTCTGCGATGGCTGGGGCTTTAAACTTACATTGACATCAAACTTGCAATGGAGGGCACCCAGCATAGCGGACAGTTGAAAACAAGAAATTTTATCGAGAGCGCCTAGCATAGCGCCAGTTACATTACATGAGGAGCATTAAAATCAGATTTCCAATTGAAAAGCGCCTAGCATAGCTCCAGTGGCATTAAGTGAGTGACTTTGAAAACAGATTTTCAAATAAAGGTACCTAGCATAGCACCAGTGGTTAATATGTGAGGAACGTTGAAATCCGACTTTCCCATAAAAGCGCCTAGCATAGTACTGGCTGCCTTAATTGATGAACATTGAAAACAGACTTTCAAATAAAAGGCGCCGAGCATAGGGGTGCCGCTCGCGCTGTGTGTGAATTGCTGCTCTGCTCACTCGTGGACGCATTGGGGGCTAGTACTGCTGCGGAGCATCTTCATTAGCATATCCTGAGACCTGGGAGCACATCGGCTCGGTCACCTCGGCAGGGGGAGAGCCTGGACTACAATCTGCCGTGGGAGCGGGACTGCGAGGTCCAGAAGTGCTAGCGCCGTCCACCGCGCGCACCTGGTTCCTCTTCCCGCCCCCTTCTCCCTCCGACCTGCCTGACAACCTTCATAACTCCTCGCGGCCCCCGCTGGCGCGGGTGCCGCTCGCGCTGTGTGTGAATTGCTGCTCTGCTCACTCGTGGACGCATTGGGGGCTAGTACTGCTGCGGAGCATCTTCATTAGCATATCCTGAGACCTGGGAGCACATCGGCTCGGTCACCTCGGCAGGGGGAGAGCCTGGACTACAATCTGCCGTGGGAGCGGGACTGCGAGGTCCAGAAGTGCTAGCGCCGTCCACCGCGCGCACCTGGTTCCTCTTCCCGCCCCCTTCTCTCCTCCTCTATTTCAACCACGCCTGGTACGCGTACGCGGGACGCGCGCGGACGAAGAAGCGGGCGAAGACCGGGCCAAGAGCGGGCCCGTTTGTGCCCGTTCGTGACCGGTAGTGACCGGACCGGGCTACCCCCCTTAATCCTCCTGCTGCCTGATTTCCTGTGGATCATGGTCGGACGCGAAACCAGGAGCAAATCCCTGTTGGCTGGAGGATCACAATCTGCCGCAGGAGGTATGGAGAAGTTTCTTACTAGGGCTAACAATATTATTGACAAAGAAATTGTCACACTGGAGAAACGATTGTCCAAGGAACTAATGTCTTTTAAACGTTCCAGTATGGGCCCTTTTGCTAATGCCAAAACTCCTGAAAGACCAACTGACTGCTTGCCTGTGGTGGATGCCCATCTTTTACTTCCCGATTCTGCCCCCCAGCTAAGTGTAGACTCTGTTGTTATATCTAATCCCTCCATCGTCATTGCTGATTCTAGCCATGTCTCCGATTGTGCAAATGTTTCCCTTACCTCTGTAAATGATGGAAATTCTACCCTTCTTACAACTCAGGGGGGAAAAGAAGGGGCTATTAAGAAACGGAAGAGACAGTATTACAATAAAGGTAAAAATAACGGGAGGGCATCTAAAACAGCTAGAATAGATGGAGTATCTGCATTGTTGAATTCCGAAGGTGGAGGGAGTTTACCTAGTAACGATATCTCCATGGATAAAATTGCAACCCTACTAAAATCGATTATTATTCCTTTAGAGGCCAAACTAGATAGGCTTGATTTTAGAATGTCTAATATAGAGAAATCAACCGCTATACTTTTAGCTAACTCCCCCAAGCCTAATAGTTCTGGTCTCCCTCCTAGCATGCCTGCCCCCCAAATTATCCCTCCTACTACTGTGCCCCAAATTCCTGTTTCATCGTCCACAAGCATCCAACATGATCCCCAAGTTCCTAGCTCTGTTAGCCTAGTTGCCTCTCAGAATATCCAAGCCCCCCCCCCCCAGGTTCGCATATCCCACCCGCACTTTTGTCTATCGATACCCAAGGGCCCCCACCTGAAGACCTCAAAACTCCAAGAATTAGACGGCCTGACCTACCACCGGAGGCCAACCGGTTCATGGTAATTCTGGCAGGAGCACCTCCATTAGATAGGGGTGAAACCGAAACCTTTAACTCCCTTAAAAACCAAGTCATAAAATGGCTTAATTGGAACCGACCCTTACCGGCACACCTGCACAATGAAGTCATCATGGTGAGGAGGGTACCATGGATTGGTAAAACCCCTAAATCCATTAAGGGAGACTGTATCACTGTCAGTTTTAGAGACCCACGTACTGTGTCTTACATATGTGCGGGTGTTAATAGGTCATTAGATTCCACTATCCAGACTCTCCCTGTCTCCTTTTTCTTCCCCCCACCCATTAACCCCATGTACTATGATGAAAGCAATGAATGGACTAGGGTTGAACGTAGGGGAAGGCCTTTTCGCCCAAGATACCCCAGATTGCCCCCATTTCAGCCCCCGCAGAACACCTTCTGGGATTATAATCGATATAGTTGTCTCGATGGGCTAGAGGGAGTCGACTGACTACCCAGTGCTTCCACCACTGTTCCCCCTCTACCCATCGAGACTAATCCTGTCGATAGCGGGGCTACTGTGGAGTATTATACCTTACCAGTAACGGTTGGCAAAATAACTTCTGATCTACTCGATCTGACCCCCTTAACTCTCGATAAACCAACTGAAGTCCACCTTTCACCACTCGATGAGGCTATTGCTGATAGGGGATGTACAATGATTTCTCCCTTGGAAGAGATATCTACCCCAAGTGATCAAGGGTATTCCATGGTGAGCTGGAATATAGCTGGCTGGCGTCAGAGAGCTTCGGCTCTAGGGTGGAGGGAACTTATCCTTGGGTTTGATATTCAATGTTTACAGGAAACATGGTCCACTTTAGACCTTCATTTTGATGGTTTTGTCTCTTATAACTGTGTTGCCCAGGAATCTGCTATGGGGAGGGCTAAAGGGGGTCTGCTTGTTCTTATATCAGTTGATCTCCCGATAACTGTAGGTTCGTATTCTACTGTTGGCACACATTCACAAATCCTGGAATTACAATCCAAAAAGGGTAGGAACACTTTACTGATCAATCATTACAATAACACATTTGATCCGACCAGCACCCTGGTTGTGGACGAACTGGAAGCCTTCCTAAATAAAATCTGTAATAAATCCCACACATCTTATGACATCATATGGGGAGGGGATTTCAATATCAGAACGTGCCCGCACTCTCAAACCCCAGTTTGTGGGTTTGATGGGGATTCGGGGGAGTACTTAGCACATTTTCAACACACCCCATATGGGACTTCCCTTAATGGTCTTCTGTTAAAATTTGATTTAGTTATTCACCAACCAGCTCTTGATAAAAAGGGCAACATTGTTCCAACGTTCAAAGGGAGGGATACTGAGTCGGTTATTGACCATTTGTTGATTTCAACCCTTTTGATGCCATTCTGCACAGTGCCATTAATTAAGGACTATTGTCTGAGCGATCATAATGCCCTAACTATGTCTATTCTTATCTGGGGCCCCAGAATTACGCCTACAGGCAGGGTTGTTGACAATATTGTCCCAAGTAGGCCTAATGGAACCCGGATAAAGTGGTGCACAGAAAAATCAGAAAAACTACATAGTGCAGTTGTGGTAGGTGGTTCCAGGCAGATATTTCGCTGTCTGGAAGTCAATGCCCTCCCTAAGGGTATTATAGCGGATTTTGAGGATCTAGGCACTATTATTAATAGAATGTTTACTAACAATAAGATGAATTCTAGACGGGATAAGGTTGGCTGGTTCGACCAAGCCTGTACAACAGCGCTAAAAACGCTTAAGCAAGCACTATCCAATCTTCCAAGAGACAGGGAAGTGATTAAAACCTTGCGATCCAATTATAACATTGAACTTAAACGCAGGAAAAACGAACTCCGGGAACAAGCCTGGGACAATCTGGATTGTGCCGCAGCTCTCCGGGATTGTAAATTGTTTTGGAGTACGATTAATGCCCCATTCCTCCAGAAAGAAGATTTCCCAGTACTTACCGCATTAGTAAGCGAAGATAGCTGGGTCCGATTTTTTTCAGGAATATTTGACCCCCCTGAGGAGTCTTATGATAAAATCTGTATGAATCCCCAGCTGACCCCGCAGACTTTGGGAATCACCATCCGAGAAGTAGTCACGGCAATTAATTCTAGTAAAGGAGGTAAAGCCCCGGGACCTGACGGGGTCCCGATAGATCTTTACAAACATGATCTGGCCCTTTGGAGCCCCCTATTGACCCAGGTCTTTAATGCTGCCACTGATCTCTCCACCCCGGCAACCTGGAGTGAATCCGTTATTATCCCGATTTATAAGAAGGGAGATAGAGGGGAGGCCAAAAACTACCGTCCCATCTCCCTTTTAGACTCCTCCCTTAAAATCATGAGCCGGGTACTACTACTACGCCTGGAGGAGTGGGCGACCAATAACAATATCCTGGCACAATCCCAATATGGCTTTAGAAAGGGTTTGGGGACCATTGACCAGTGCATTAACCTCAACCTTTTAATAGGTAAATATACCAAGGTCAAATCGGGCTCCTTATTTCTTTGCTTTGCGGACCTCTCTAGTGCCTTCGACCTGGTGAACCATTCCCTGTTGTGGACAACCCTTCTCGATATGGGAGCTCCCTCAGCTATTATCCATTTCTTAGCTAGGTTATATTCCAACCTTACCACTCAGATACGATATGGACCAGCAGGAGAGTGTACGAGAAAGATTATGGTAAAATCAGGCATTAGGCAGGGGTGCGTATTGGCCCCCTTGCTTTTCTCCCTTTTTATTAATTCTATGGAACAAGAATTAAAACAGGTCCAAGCAGATGCACCACAAGCAGGTGGCCTACCAATTCCAGTGTTGTTATATGCGGACGACACCGTTTTATTATCTAGAACCCCAATCGGCCTACAGCGGCTAATGAACTGTTTTTATGATTTTATCCAGGGCAAGAAACTCAAAATTAACAATTCTAAAACATTCATTATGGTCTGTGGCAAAAAGGTGAATCACCCCAAGTCTTTCTATTTTAAAGATAACAGAATTGAGGTTGTAGATAACTTCTGTTATCTGGGCATTACTTTTAACAGTCGGGGCTCATGGACACCTGAACACATTAACATAAAAGCCAGGTTGGGGAAGGCTACACTAGGTGTCTTCCGATTTGCCAACAAACTGGGCAGCCGACGGATTCCAGCAATGCTAAATATTTATAGACACAGATGTTCATCAATAGCACTTTATGGTTCAGGGGTATGGGGGTACGGGTGTAACAAAGACTTACAAATTCTGGAAAATTTGTTTTTGAAACGGCTACTTTGTTTACCCTCATCGGCATCTAACTACCTGGTCCACGAGGAACTAAGGTTGGACCATATAGCCGATTTAATCGAATTGAGACCCCTCCTGGTATGGAGGTCTATTTGGCTGAAGGACGAAACAAGTTTCACAAAGAGCATTATCAAAGATTGTCTGTCTTTGGATAATTTCAAGAATATACCATGGATAAAGTATGTGACCACTACTTTTAGAGAACTCTTTGATTTGGATGTACGCAAAGATCCCGAGATTGTAACCACTTTATCCAAAAAGGAGGTGAAAGAGGAATTTATGAGGGTAAAATTCGTTAAACGGAAAGCAGACACAAGTAACTACTCAACCCATGCTTTCTATTCCTCCAATGCAAACGAGGGTCCTGGTTTGCCTATCTATCTCAAAATAATCTACAGGCAATCTCACCAATTCGTCCTATCCAGACTTAGACTTGGTATTGTCCACAACCTTGTGGCCTTTCCAAAAATGAAATATTATACAACATCTGCCTGTCCATGTGATGAACTAACCAAGCAAAGTACCCTTCATTTTATGTTAATCTGCCCCCTTTATAAAGCCCTACGTATTGTTTACTTGAAACCGTTATTTTAAAAATATTCTGTGTTTTCTACTTCAAATGCCATGAAATTGTTATTTTCACTTGCTAGCCCGGATTTGTGTTTTTTTATAGCAACTTTTATCCTGAAATCTGTTGCTGCAAGAAAAAGTATGGCTTTTTAGCTATTTTTTTCTGGTTTTTTTTTTTTTTTTTTTTTTTTTGTACTGCTGACTTCTGTATGCCCTGAAAACAACCCATGATGATATGTACTTTCCCTGTGTAATGTCACATGTATGATTTTATCTGTGTACTTTTATGACGTTTTTTAAACTGTCGAATAAAGTTTATGAACTGAACTGAACTGACTTTCAAATAAAAGGCGCCGAGCATAGTACTTCTTGCCTTACTTGATGAACATTGCATCCAGATTTTAAAATGCAAACGCTTAGCATGGCACCAGTGGCATTAAGTGATGCACAATGAAACCAGACTTTCAAATGAAAACGCCTAGCTAGGACCGGTTGCATTAAATGAGGAACATTGAAATGAGACTTTCGATTGATAGCGCTTAGCCTAGCACCGCTGGCATTAAGTGAGGAACATTAACATTCAGCCTCTCAAATACAAGCGCTTAGCATAGGATCGGAACAATGCCTCTTAACTACCAGCATTTTACCTTACCACTGCAATGCAAAAGTGCCTGAGATTACATTATGCCCTGTTGCATAACCGAGATGCTGTTCGATTAAAACGTATATCGCAAGAGCACAGCAGTGAATGGCTGTTCGCATCACACACTATTTTGTTTTGTGTGAAATGTGTCCACATACAAAATTGACTCAAGCGCGTACTGAAATTAGTGCCGAATGCCAAAGTCGTCAGTTCGAGTGATAGCGCATCCCTCTTAGTAATTATTTTGTGTAGTCTCCGCATAAGAAATTAGCCAAATCTCACGCAGGCCTTTCATGAGCTGATGCTCAAATGTCTTCTTCAGCTATAACTAGTGCACAGGAGTTGGCGGGTTAACCGGCTTAGTAGGCCAAAAATGTTCCCATCTCGGTTAAAGTGAGTAATAGAGACTGCGAGACGGCAACCTCACCTCCCAGCCTTGCGCCAATATGAACAGGACGAGTCTTGTAACAGAGCATGTAAAAGAGGAGATAAACGGTGACATCATTCGGGGTGCGCCGGTGCACGTCCGAGCCAGTGACCCTCGCCGTGTGTAAACGCTGATGAATAGTTATCAGGTCTCCTCTCCTGCCCTTTGCCTTAAAGATTCTAAAGACAGATGTGGTGGAGATAAAAGTGTAAAGCTTCTTTGCAACCGCATTTTGTTCGTGTATGCCCCTCCGTGTAGTTACTAGGCAGTGTTAACCGTAGTTCGACACCTACGCCTTTAACGAAAATAATGGCAAGCTGCAGGCAAACTATGAATCGGGCAACGTGACCAGACCGGCAGCTCAGAAGTGGTCGAGGGGAACGCTTGTCAGCAAACAAATGCACCAGCCCCTCCCTGTGCCTCTGTTGCTTAACCACAGAATCAAAATGTCAAATAGCAACAGCGTTCGCACACCACCCCACCGGTGCAGGCCCACTAAACATTCAGCGCTAGTAGTGCCACGTCAGCAGAGCCACCTGGTCAGTGCACGTGGTGTGTAACACTTCCAGGATGGCCACTTGCTGCGGGGTTGAACCGCCCCCACCTCCGTACAACAGGATCAATTCCTTACACGCAACATACTAGAGTGCCGGTACTCACCAGCTTAGAGCACCAGCTTACGTGTAATTGCCGGTAAGTCAATATTAATGGTGCAGTTTACTCTCGGACACCACATGAAAGCCCTGGACCTAGCAGAGCGCTATCGTGTTCTTTATGTTCTCAGACGCGCCGCCTGCCGGAGGCCGCCCCCACCAGCTACCGCGGTAGTGCCGAGAAGTGCAGGCACTCTAACTTTTAACAATAGGCGATCGCATTTCTAGGAGCTTGCCCCACTTGCCGGACTAGCGCGCTGACGCAACATATAAATTCAGGCCCTTAAGGGAGCTGCGCTCACCACCATCAGCATCAGTGCTAAGCCATTCTTTACGGCGGCCACAACTCAACGAGATGACCAAATAGGTTTCTAAACCCTCCTCGCACGCTGACGCAACATATAAATTCAGGCCCCCTAAGGGAGCCAAGCCCTTGAGAATCAGCGCTACTCAATCCTTTACGGCGGCCACAACTCAATGAGTAGGTTTCTAAGCCCTCCTCACCATAAGATTGCAGAGTTTGATCTTCCCAGAAATCTGGCTCGCACTCCAAACCACCGTCGCTGCTGCACCCGGTGAAAAAACAGGCGCTGGTCCAAAGCATCGCGCCTCCACTGCCAGATCCCCCTGGACTCCCCAGCGCCGCCCATCTGCATTCCAGCGCCATCGTCGATCCTCAGGATCGTCCCCTGCAAGCACGATGAGCCGGTAAAAACCTGCAGGTAAACAAAAGGAAAAGAAATTAAAATTCAGCCTCCTAGCGAGGCTGGTGTCCTTAAAGGCTGTCTGGGGAGCGGCGAGCAAAGAGGTAGACTTCACCGCTCCCCAGCCTTTTATTTCAACCCTAATTAGCCCAGGCCGGACCAGTTCTAACCGGCCTAGCGTTAATGCGACGCGTGCCCCGGAAATGATTACAATCCCTTGCGGGGCACGCACCAACAACCTGGAGACCACTCATTGACGAGGCACGCCTGTCGCGTCCCTGTCGCGACAGGCCAGCCCCTGTGTGGTCATCGGGGGCCGGCATGACCGCCATACATGCGGTGTGTCTGATGCTGGTCCGCCTTCTTATATGTTGGCCATCACACGTTGGTTTCAGTAGTTGGAAAGCGCTGCCCTTGGGTTGCTTCAACCCCCTGGCCCAACATATAAGAAAAACACAATAATCACATCCAGTTATATCTTTTCAAAATTTAGAGCTAAATTGCAAAAGAAATCATTCAGGATAGCTCAAAATATTCAATATAACATTCTAACATGAAGCGATGCAACATCCAATACTTGATTCATCATATATTTATTTACAAAAAAACCCATAGATTATATAATGTTCGACACATGGTTGCTTATGCGCACTGTGTATTGTAATTCTTGTTTTTTAAGTCACTACTCGTAAAATGAGCACGATGTACATGTATTCCCAGCGAAATCCTAGACTGTAAATTGTGCTTTTATTTGCATACGACTAAGTCACACATTGAACATTATCTCACATATGACTATCTCACACGATCCCCAGTGACTACAGATCGTTTCCGCATGCCTTGGCTGAACTACACTCCTAAGGCTCCGGTGAGTCTTTCCACCCTGACAGTCACCGACGCACCGTCACTACGTGAACGGTTGCCTCGGTGACTCTATATACTTAGAGCATACGCGCTCCCGCCTCTCTCAGTTGAGACGCCACGGGAAGCACGGACCTAGATGGACGCAGGTATGATTTCTGCTGGGACCCTCTCCAGGGATTCAGTATGAACCGCTGGAGATCAAGTACTTACACTCCTTACTCTGTTCCCTTACAGCGCGCCCTTCGGCTGGAAACGAGATACACAAATGAATTCCGTTTCCTTCCTTTTAAATAGGAGGCCCGAGACACTGCAGAATTGACTGATTCCACGACTGCAAGTACCTTTAACACGTATCAGGTTCATGTCCTCGTTGGGAGGGCGAGTATACCCCCGACCCGGCCTTAAAACAGTTTTAATTCTGCTTTCTTTCAGCTCGACAGCCTGTGTAATTATACCTGACAGGACTGCATACATGGTAATTGATTGACCGTGAGACGTTATCTATGGTAAATTATAACCTGGATACACATTAGGTAAGCCAACATTCCCTTTTGCTGGTGTTTAATTGCACTATCAATGCAACATCCTTATCACTGAATTCCTTATTTTAGATACAGAGTCAAGTCAAGGACCACGCCAGGTTGCCCCTTCCCCCCTGTTGTCCTGAAGAAGGCCCGCACGGTCAAGGTCTCAAAATACCTCTGTACCCCTAGACGGGTCGAAACGTCGACATCCCTCTTGTTGTCAAGCCTGGTACACGCAATCCCCCAAACGTGCTACAGTGTGAATTAAATTCTGTGCATGAAATACTTAAACTCATTGGTGATATCTCTAAATGTGACCAGGACATCTCAAACGGTGAATCATAACCGTGTACTTTGTAAAGGATTTTAATAATTGTTCTACTGTCCTTCAAATCTACCCTTTCTACTCACTCACTTCTTATCACTTCTGTTCTATGCACGTTCCCTCTGGAGCAACCATGTGTCGAACATTATATAATTTATGGGTTTTTTTGTAAATAAATATATGATGAATCAAGTATTGGATGTTGCATCGCTTCATGTTAGAATGTTATATTGAATATTTTGAGCTATCCTGAATGATTTCTTTTGCAATTTAGCTCTAAATTTTGAAAAGATATAACTGGATGTGATTATTGTGTTTTTCTTATATGTTGGGCCAGGGGGTTGAAGCAACCCAAGGGCAGCGCTTTCCAACTACTGAAACCAACGCTAACATAAAACCAAACAAAACGGCAGCAGGAGGAGAGGGTGTGAACTGAGGCACATTGGGGACGGTGCCAGTAGGTCGCAATCAATCAATCATGGTTTATATAGCGCGGCTACTCACCCGTGAGGGTCTGAGGCGCTGTCACACAGGGCACCAGCCGAATTGAAAACAAACGTGCCAGTGGAAGAGAACTAGTGATGATAGCCAGCTGAAAGAAGACATAGATTTGCAAAGCCAATATGTCTTGCTTGCGTTTTGAGGCCAAATGCATTTATAAAGCGTACATCAGTGAAAAAATAAAACAGACAACTTTTGCTTCTCTATACAGTGCATCCATGAGAGAGAGAATTGACTGAGTTACTTTTCGTGTGTAAAATAGTGTCCCATGTAGGGCAATCACCCTGTACGAGGAGAAATTAGGCATCAATCAGCCAATAGCGTGTGAGGGGAGAAGCACTTTACCGGGACGCGACATTGCCGAATGTATGTATATTTTGAAGAATTGTTAACAATAAATAGCATGTAGCCGCGGTTTTACACCAGACCTGAAAACCAGGTGTTAATCGGGCTGGCTCTGGAGCATGTGCAGTGAGAAAGGGTGACTGTAACATTCAAACATGAGTGGGGGCCTGGTACTAGAATGTAGCTGCTGTGAGGACAGCAGGGCAAACAATCTTTGAATGTACTGGGACAGGGGTTCTTGCGTGACAAAAGATTTAAAAAATGGTTTGAAGTCCTATAAAAGAAAATGGAAGGTCTGCTGCACAGAAGACCTAAGTTAAATAGGCTCTAAATCGCATGGCTGTAGCTGCACATGTGGGCACAGGACACAGATAATTGCCACTGCTGTGAATGATAATAAACATTGGCAAAGCCAATAGGTCTCACTTAAGCGGGAGCTATTGGTTTTGGCAATGTGTTTTAGCCATTATATACACCAGTGTGGCTGCTGTTCAGCAAGGCTAAAAGTTGGTGGGGTGGGTAGTAGAGGAGAATGGGGTAGATTGGGGTAGAGTGGAGTGGGGTAGATTGGCGTAGATTTTGGTAAATGGGAATAGAGTAAATTGAAGTGGAGGAGTTGGGAAGATTAGCATGGTAGATTGGAGTGGAGTACATTGAATTGTGGTAGATTGGGGTGGAGTGGAGGTAGATTGGAATGGAGTAGATTGGGGTAGATTAGAGTGGGGTCGGTTGGGAGGTGTAGATAGGAGTAAGGTAGATTGGGGTAGAGTGGAGTGGAGTGGGGTCGATTGGGGAAGAGTGGAGTGGATTATGGTAGACTGGAGTGGAGTCAGGTTGATTGAGTGGAGTATAGTAGGGTAGAATGGAATGGAGTGGGTGTAGATTGGGGTAGTTTGGAGAGGGGTAGATTGGGGTGAAGTGGGGTAGATTGGGAAGAGGTGGGGAAAATTGGGGTGAAGTAGAGTGGAGTTGGGTAGATTAGAATGGAGTAGGATATATTGGGGTACATTGAGTAGAGTGGAGTGGATTGGGGATGAGTGGAGTGCTGTTGACTGAGGTAGATTGGAGTGGGGTAGATGGGATTGGAGATGAGTGACGTTCAGGCGATTGGGGTAGATTGGATTGGGGTAGACTGGAGTAGGGTAGATAGGAGTGGAGGACTAGATTGGAGTGGGATAGATTTGATGGATTATGGTAGGGTAGATTGGAGTGGGGTGGGATAGATTGGAATGAAGTGGGGTAGCTTGGAGTGAGAGCTAGGAGTGGGGTAGATTGGAGTGGAGTTGGATAGGCTAGTGGATAGACTGGGATGGGTGGAGTAGATTGGAGTGGGGTAGATTGGGTTAAGGTGGGGAGATTGGAGTGGAGTAGATGGGGTAGATTGGAGTGTGGCGGATTGGATGGGGTAGTTTGGAGTAGGGTAGTTGGGGAGCAGAGGGGTAGGGTAGATTGGAGTGGGTGAGTGTAGATTTGGGTGGCACGGGTAGATTGGAGTGGGGTAGAGTGGAATGGCATGTGGTAGATTGGGGTAGAGTGGAGTGGGGTAGATTGTGTGGAGTGCTGTTGGATAGATTGGGTAAGAGTGGAGTGTAGTGTGGTACATTAGGATGGCGTTAAGTGGGGTAGATCAGATGAATTAGGGTAGAATAGATTGGAATGGAGTGGTTTGGATTTGAGGGGTGGGGTAGATTAGGGTAGTGTGGTGTAGATTGGAGTGGGGTAGATGGCGTAGATTTGATTGGAGTGTGGTATATTGGATTGAAGTGGTGTGGATTTGAGAGAAGTGGGTTAGGTGATAGTAGAATGGAGTGTGGTATATTGGGTGGATTAGAGTGTGATAGATTGGAGTGGGGTAGAGTTGAGTGAGGTAGATTGGAATTGAGATGTGTTGGATAGATTGGAGTTGAGTGAGGTAAACTGGAATGGGATAGATTGAAGCTGAGTGGGGTAGATTGGTGTGGAGTAGAGTCGAGTGGGGTAGACTAGATCGTAGTGGAGTGAATTGGGATAGATTGGAGTAGAGTGGAGTGGGGTAAGTGGTGTGGGGGGGTGTAGAGTGTAGTGGAGTGTTGTAGAATATAGTGGAGTGGAGTGTTATAGAATGGCATAGCATGGCATACAGTGGAAAGTGTAGTGTGGAGTATGCATGGTGTGGTAGCACAATGCCATTACAAACAACACATTTTCAATTGAAATGATCATTGCCTTTGCACTGAAATACAATTATACCGCACTCAAATGATAATGTGTGCCGATGTCATCACCTAGGAGATTAATGTGTTTTGATCATATTCAAATATTTGTTTCCAACACACTTCAGATATACAAAAATATTTGCTTCATTTGTACTAATTCTGATATATTCTGAAACATCAGCACAGTTCATTTTTTTGTCATGTGCTCGAAAAAAAAACATCTAGCACCCTTTCCTCTTACATGGATAGACAGCAGGATTGTCAAATACATTCTCCCACTTTGAAGTCCGAGAAAGAAAAGTAAACACGAAGCTTGCTTGGCATTTGACCTCTGTCTTGAATGGACAGCAAATGTGAAAAGATAAGAACAAGATGTAAAGGCCTGTTTACAGAAAGTGAGTTTGTGGATGAATACATTAAACAGGGTTGGGGCAACAGAGGTGGGGGGGGACTCAAGCTGGACAGCCTAAAGCAAATAAAGCCCGCAATTTAAATGCCAGAAAAAGTGAGTTACAAACCACAAAGCCAATGGTAAGCAACAGGTGGAATGCATTCCTAGGTCCGCTTTCTGAATGTCCCCAAGATGTTGTAGACTGGAAGCCTTGCTCTATTCAGATGGGATGTGGGAAGGGAATACCACCAAGGGGTTTTAAAACAAAAATGGAGCAAAGTGTCTTCTCAAGCATTGTCCTAACAGAGGCCAGTCCCCGCATAGTCAGTGTACTGGCCCAGCAAGAATGAACGAGGTGCCATTCCAGTGTTCTTAACAAAGTTTGGTCCACAAATGCAAATAAGTGGTCAGGAAAAAGGCCTTTCTTCTGCCATGAAATCTGTATAGGCAAGTGGAACCACAACCCAGTGACTTGGAGTCATGTCCAAAACAGTGTTTGTTTCCTGGATGGGGACAAGGGCAGTCTAGCTGATATATGTAAATGCATATACATTACCTAGATCTGAGGCAAGCAACACGTGTCTCAGTTTTGATAGACAAAGGGTGGTAAGCCTGGTGGACTGGACTTCTTTGTCGCCAGCATATTGTCTTCCCCAAACAGTTATTAATTTCTGCTGGTGATTGCAGGCTGGACGTCGGCTCTAATTGTTGGGGACTTTGACTTTGCCACAGACGTTGGGGGCTTTGACAGAGAGTAGGAGAGATGCAGAAAAGGGAGAAATAAAGACTAAGAGAAAGATAGAAAACTGTGAGAATGATAGAAAGCAAGGACGAAAAAGAACATGCAAGAGTGAAATACAGTGGTGTAGCAGAAGAAAGAGACATGAGTTGCTAACAAGACAGGGCAGTATTAGTATTGCAAACCTGGAACTCGGTAGCTCTGGTGGAGGATACTTAGTAAACACTTTAGGCAGCGGCGTAGCTAGGGGGGTGCGGTGGGGGCGGTCCGCCCCAGGCGGCACTATTTTGGGGGTGGCCGCAGCCGTGCGGCACTGGTGGCCATACTATAGTAGTATCGGTATTGGTCTATTGGATGGCGGCCGCGGAAGTAAAAAGAAGTGCGTCCTGGCGTTGCGCGCGTGAGAAGTGTGACTAAGGGGGATAGGCCTCACACTGCACCAGAGTGAAGGCGGGCAAGGTAGGAGACAGAGAACCGGATACATCAGCCGAAGGCAAAGCAGGTGCCTGTGATCTTGCACTGCTTTCACCGCAGTAGAGGGAAAATAAGAGGTGAGATCTTGCTCTGTCTGCACTGTGGGAAGTGAGAACAAGAGCTGTTCTGCAATGCAGGCGCCGGGGGATGGAGACAAAGGCACTGTGTTTTCTTTGTCACGTCGTGTCTTTGGGGCGATGGCAGAAAGGCAGCGGCCTGTCCTGGCACTGCACGCACTGTCATAGAGGGGATCGGATATATTTGGCACTGCGTGATTTGGCGTCAAGGGGGAGCAAGGAAGGATGTGTGGATTGGAACTGCAGGCACTAGAGTGAAGGGAAATGTAGGGGGGCGTGTTGTGGCACAGTAGGGTGAGGTGGACACGCCAGGCAATGCGGGTTATGGGGGACAAGGGAGATGTGTTCTGTACTGCTGCATGCCCTGGGTGTAGGTAGAGTAGAGGCCGTAGAGCAAGATGGATGTGTTCTGACAACCCCTAAAGTGAAGGGCGGTGCTCTCGTGCTGACACGTGACAGCATGGATTGGTGTCAAGGGTGTTAAGGGAGATGTGCTCTGCCCGCATCGTGTCATGGAAACATGGGGGCGTGTTCATATTTGGCATACACCGTTTTATTTTCAATTTCTGTGTTTGATTTCAGGTGCCTTTCCGCTGCGGCTCTGCATCCTGATGGGTGGGGTGGGTTGGGCAACCGCAGGACATGCACACGATCCTGGCCGATAGCGCCTGCGGTGGTCCGTGTTTGAAGTGGGCCTCTTTGGGTGCCCATTACACATCATGTTGCAGGTCCTCCCACGTTTTGTCCCTTCTTACTCTATCAGGGTGTCCAACATAGACCCAGGAGAGCAGGATGCATGTCAGATGACCACTGGCTATGCAAATATTTTATTTTAGAGTACTTGTGACTAAACTTGTCTTATGGGATCTTCGAGAAAAACGGGCAAGGATCCAACCATCCTGAACACATTTTGGACACCTTTAAATCCATCGCGCCAGAGTGGCTGTCTTTGAAAATGCCCTTTTCGTGCTCATTGAGCCGAGGGGCGTAGCTTCTGGTAGTGCCTGGGGCCCAGAGACACGAGGAGCCCTCTGCATCATGGTTATTCCTGTATTTTTTCATTCAAACAGCTTGGGAAGGGGGTCATTCCCTTTCTTGCCCCAGGCCCCATGACACACTGACTACGAGGCTGATTCAGCCCTTTCTTTCTCAAGGGAAATCCTGCACTCCCCACTCCTCCTGAGGCACTCTGGCAGGCATCCTTGGCACAGCGACAACGAGAGCCGTACGTCATTATTACACATACGACCACTAGCTGGCCTCAACACTTTGTACAGGTGCAGCGCCTAGGATGGGACTACACAGAGCCTGATGTGCACAATTCAAAACCTTTTTGAAGAGGTTGGCACCTGAGTGTCCGTCATACTCAGGCTGTATCGTGGTGAGGCTGCTGCAAATAACGCTGCCCTGCCAGGTTACTGCAATTTCTCAATAAATGGAAAACAAAGGAATTAAAACAAACACTGGGTCTCTGAGTGATGGCAGCAGGATTTTCAGAATGCTGACGTGGAGCACCTAAATGAGAATGGCGTGAGAACTCGCACATTCACTCACATCCTCCTATACTCCTCTGAGTGAGTTAAGCACTCCATACCTGCCAACTTGCAGACCAATCTCACTGTGTGAATATGGGGCAGGGCCTTGAAGGGGGCTCCTGGCGAGAAATACCTACAAGACCATTTTTAACCCACCATGCACCCAAGCCCCCATCCACCCCAAAAAAAGGTTGTTGACATTGATGCTGATGGTCTGGGGTGTTTTCACACTCCTTAATTGATGTCAGCAGTTCAAAGGCAGCCTCCAAAAACGAGCTGAAAACCACTATTTACAGTGGTTTTCAGCTAGTTTTCCCAGCCAACGTGTGATATAGGCTCCTCACCGGGAGACAGTGTGATGCTAGCCAATATCGTGTGTCAAACGGTGGCACCGTGTGAGTTGGCAGGTATGGCACTCGTTCTAGAGATCTGTCTTTAAGCTACAACACTCACACCTTAAATGTACATGTTCTGTGGGCGATGAAAGCTTGTACAACTCTGCCCTGCTCGATCTGTTCTGCAGGAAATGGAAGACTGCACTTTCTGCCTTCTGTGAAAGAGGGAAGCTTGCTTTGCAACTGCCATCCTTTCCCTGTTGTGTGAGGCAGTGAAGCTTGCACTGCAGTTGCTTTATTTGTACTGTGATGGGAAAAGCTTGTGCTGATGCTACCACTGGGGTAGCTAGGGGGTGGTCCGCCCCAGGTGGCACTATTTTGGGGGCAGCGGCCGTGCGGCACTGGTGGCCCGTTGCAGCGGTCTTTATCATTTATTTGGGGATTCTCACTGACACTACTGTCAGTTATTACAGTAGTGTCAGTGTCCCCAAATAAATGATAAAGGCCACCGCAACGGGCCAACAGTGCCGCGCGCGTGCACCCGTTTAAAGTGAAAGCGCACCTTTTTGCAACTGCTTCCTGCAGCGCACGCATCACCACCTAGCGTAGTCGTGGTGTTGTGGTGCGCGACCGGAGCGAGGTCAGAGGGGAAAGACTCCAATCAGCCAATGAGCTCTCTCAGCTCGGAGATCCAGCCAACGAGCCCTCCCCTTCGTAGGGTGCAGGCAATTGAACGGAGGCGCGCAAGGGTCTGTATTGGTACAGCAGGCTTTGAATTTCTCTGTGATTATTGCCGCCCCGACGTACCACGTTTGTTGTGGTTGCTTGTGGGTCCGTCCCAGGGCCCAGTGGAGGACCACAGCCAACCCGAGAGGAACTTCTACAGTGCATCACAGGTATCTCCACAGTTGTTTGTTTGGAACGTCTGAAGACGGGAAAGAAAAGAGAGGAGCAGACAGGTAAGTCCATCCGGCAAGCGTGTTGAAAATTATGCAAATGGCAGTTTTGCCCCTCAATACCTCACGTGATGGTTGGCGCCTGAAAAGATACAAGCATCCATGAACATGGGTCCCAGTATGCTATTTTCTAGTTTTCTTTACCATTAAGGCATTTTCGAGATTTACTATGATATGGATCGGTAATCCCACAAACATCCTTTTATTTTTAAGACATGTCCCTGTCATGAGTGTAAAATCTGAAAATTTTGGGGAAGCAACAGTGTGGAGATTTGAGTAGCAAAGCATTGCTTGTGGCATTGATAATGCATTGTTGGGAAAAGCTAATATTACCTGGAATCCGAAAGCACTGATAAGGAATTAGTGGAGTAAGATCATGCGTACCTCAACACTGATAAGGCCCTTCTGTGGTAAGGCCATACTGCTGAGGTCCTGTAGCAATGAGGTGGTGCTGGTAAGGCAAGTTGGCGTGCCTGGGATTCTCAAGGAATGAGAACACATCAGTTAAGAAGCTGGCACTGTTGATAGGCCTGGATGCTTTGGTGGATGGTAATGCTGTAACCCTGCAGGGACCGGCTTTGTTGTTGCTATAGTGGCTTTAGTGGCTTGCTGCTGTGGTGGGCCAGCAGTGCGGCTCTCAATTAATGCAGGCTGGTGCTAGGTTGGTGACAAGATAGTCAGATCTTAGAAATCTCCCTTGACTTGAATTGAACTTAGCTGTTGCACACACTCCAACTTAGATCGGCACCAAGCAGTAGGCACTAGGAGTTTGGCAGAAACTCTCTGGCTGCAATGGTGTGGGTCTGACTGATGAGACTGGTGTGACTCTGTTTTAAGGCCAGGCTATATGTGTACCACCCCGCCCCCACCTCCCCTCAGTAGTTCATGCTGTTCTGAGTTCGTCATTGCATTATTGTACCTCAAGTCAGAGCACATCACGTTTGTGCACGTCCCCACTGCTTTAATGGGGGACCATGATGCTTGGTCATTTAATGTCAGCTGTAGATGATGGATCCCCGAACAGTGTCATGTATGTGCATGTTTCCATTGTTCTGATTACCAGGTGATCGTTCACGCAGCTCTCTGATGGATGCCACATGCAGTTTTTCTGAGTCCCCAGAAAGAGCATGCAGTCTGGGTGTTCTCCTTTGTACTGCCGGTCACCGTTGTATTCAACTGTGTAGCCTTGGACCGTGTCATGTATGTGCATGTAACTTGCATGATCAAGGTACCCATTAGCGGCGATACTACGTGTCTTTCGGACCTCTTTCAAGTGCTCACCGTTCTTTCCCCCCCCCCCGGGGCGGCAACCTGAGGGATAGCCCCGGGCGCCACAAGCTCTAGCTACACCTCTGACTTTAGGGCCACACACTCATTTCACAAATTTGGCAGTGCCTAACACCTCCTACAAACCACCCTCTGTAAAGGCCAAGTTCCCCCATTCTGCAGAGAGCTACAACATCCTCCCACTTGAACCCTCTGTGTTTCCACCATTGCACTCGATCGCTTTTGCTCAATCCAGGTGTTCCACATGTTGTTAAATGCTCTTTAGCCTAGCACAATGCGTTTCTTGACAGGGGATGCCCCTAAATTGTACACCACCCTTAGCAAAGACTGTTACTGCCCTTCACTAGGCTATAAGAAAAACTCTCCCAAAGCCCTCATGGATAAATTCAGACTGGGGGGCGTATTTTGGCCGATAGCGTGAAGGACAACCTGGTTTGCGATATTGAATATTTTTCTCTCCATATTTTTCCATTGTTTTGGTAATCATTAACTTTGACTGGGCAGTCATATTATTGTGTGTGATTTCTGTGTCAAATTCGGCGCCAATTTCAACTCGGCTACTATGTTCTGGAGGAAGCCTCCATTACCAACTCGAGCAACTTGAAATGTCAAGAGTACCAAGCAAGTACTTGCTATTGGATTGTAGTACAGTCGTTTCTGAGTCACTTGGGCCCCAGAGTCCTACACTAGTAGTGAACACAGAAACTGCCCAGTAACCACTGACTACCCCAGGACCCAGAGGAAATGCCTCTCTCCCTGCCAAGGGGCCAAGTGACTGTTTAGAGATTTCTAGCAGATTTTGTTTGCATTATGTTCAGCAAAACTGTTTCCTCTTTTCCCAGTAGATCGAGTTGAGAAACAATCCTAATTCACCTAAGACAGCACCTGCAGTAATCATTCTTTTTTATTTCACCTGTGGGCATAAAGAACCAAGTTCCTGCATTAGCTGTAAAAGGCTTAAGAGTATGAAAAACGCACCTGTGTCTAAAAGCGTACTTTCCCTGCTGAAAAATACAGCAATTTCTCTTTATACATCATTTTCAGTTTGCTGCCCGTCAGTTTTCGTTTTTAAGAACTCCGTGCTTATTTATGGGTGATAAGAATCTCCTAAAATGTTTATTGCTTTGTTAACCTTACCTCTAGTTGGCGCCGTTCCGTTGGCATGGACTATAACTCCTTTTTAGGGCCTGGGCTAGTAGTTTGAGAGTAACCGATCTACTGTTTGATATGGCAAATAATGTATCACTCCCACTGCCTAAAATACATATTTATCTGGTACATATGTAGGCACTAGCATTAAGTTTGTGATAGTGACAGAGTTGTATCACAAATATGTTGTATTGTATTGTAAATTCATTTATATAGTGCTTACTACCCCCAACGAGGTGTTGAAACGCTTTATGCCAGGCAGCAGGCTGTTCTGAGAACTCAAGGTTAATGGATAGACAAGTGCTTATTGGTCTTTTGTATTAGTTTTGTGCTCTTCAGGAAACCATTCCATGCATTTACTCCAGTCTCTTTGTGGTAGATTAAATTCATAGGAGTTGGGTATAGTCATTAGTAGGCGGTCTGCGAGTTAATGCAGATGGTTAGTGGGATAAATAAAGGAGCTAGAGAGGATGCAGGGGTTTGTCTCACAAAGGAGCTTGTTGTGATCTTTGAAAGGAGGTGTTGGCAATTTGAAGAAATGCAATAACAACCACTAAGGCAAATGGACAGGCTCGACTAGTCTGTGTCCAGAGAGAGGAGGCGTGCAGAGATGGAAATTAATAGAGATTCGTATGAAAGAAAAAAGGAGAGACTGCAATCAGAGATTTTAAGGCAAGGGTCAGTTGTCACAGTGGGTTCGCTTGCTCCGTTGGTCACACTGTTCCACTGCAAGCACTATTATCAATTTATTTAACTAAACTACACCCATAACTTTCCAAGAACTATCTGTAACGTAATTCTGTGTGTACAGTTCTAGCTCACGGCAATAGTTTATTGTAGTGATAGTAAGACCTCAAAAGCTTGTTTGCCCAATAGTTAAGTGTTGATTTTTGAGCTGTCAGATCAACAGAATGTTTGCCATGTGCTGGAACTCGTGGGTCCCCAAGTCTGGTGCATCCTCTTTCTCCTCCAGCCACAATAATTATTTTACTAGGCCTTCTGGCTGGTGTCTTCTATTGTATGAATGTTTGTAACACTTGCCACATATATTTGATATATGTGGCAAATAGAAAATACGAGATTTTCAAGTTATTTGTAAGGAGCCAAGACTAGAGTGGAGCAAAATTGTTAAGTATATTTTGAAAGATTGAATTTTAACATTTTAAATAGTCTTACAAACGGTGACATAATTTTAAAGGCATATGCTGTAGGAGGTAAGAGGTCTCTAATGGGTTTAAGATTAAGGGCTAGATGTACGAAAGTTTGGAACAGCCATTTCCTAATTGCAATTTTTTTTGTGTGAATCGCAATTAGGAAATAGCTATTCCCAATATATGAGTTTCATTAGTGATTTGTAGTGGGTTGCAAACAGACCAATGCCAGAAATTTTAATGAGATTGGTTACAATTAGTCACCCACTATGATTCGCTGCCATCACAGGGATGGTGGCCTGCTTGGGTCAGCAGACCACCATTTCTGTTAACGCTTTTAAATAAAGCAATCATTACAACTACCTGCTCTTAAAAAATGTTTTTACAACTATTCTCAAAGGGCAAGGGGTCCTTTGGGGACGCCTTCCCATTTGAGAATGGGTTACCACCAATTTTCAATTGACGATAAATTGCACATGTTTTGAAACCACATTTCGGTCGTATAACATTTGTACATACCATTTCAATTCGGTATTAGAAAGGGACGTCCTCAACACTCGCCTTCCAAATACTGAATTGCAAAACCCAAATTGCGATTCAGTAACAAGTTACGAATCACAAATTTGGCTTTGTACATCATAAAAAGCATTTTTGCTGTCAAACGGCCCAATTCCGAGAATAGGGCCGTTTGCGAATGCAAAAATGTTTTGAACATGCAGCCATTGGTGAATTAAAATGTTTAATTTTTATTGATGGATTCGAGATTGACCACTTTCTTTAGTGTTTTGTTTAACATCATGGTACAAAAACAGAATATAGGTTCTAAGGTTTGTTGCTTTAATTAATTTGTGCCACCGCTCATTTTGGGGACCAGGATATATTTTTCATCAATAGTCTTGGAACCAGAGTAAAAGAGAAATGCAATAAAGGGGAGAAGGAAATAGAAAGCTAAAAATTGGAAAACCGTGACCAGGTTGTTAATATTGGAAAGTACAATGCACATCACAATATATGTACGTATAATGGCAAACTTCCATCACCGTTGTTGATAACTTCCCCCTCAATTCCGAGTCAGAAGTATGTGGTCAGGCAGGCCCTGCGACCTAGCCTAAAGCAACTGATGGACAGATCACAGGTGGGGTGACACGTAACCCTTAGACAAATGCGCGAACAGGAAAACCCAGATCGATCCCACAGATAGGCAGTGACACCACAACAGTTTTAGGAGGGTGGCTCCAATAAAACACGTTTGTCCAGCTTTCCCAAAATACCCTAAAGTCAGATGCGACACTAATTTAGGAACAGTCCACCAATAAGAACACAGCATGCATACTACACGCTTTGATCACGCACTCCCCATGCCAGACATCTGGATACATACCCACTGGCCCTACATTGTGTCCATGCAATGCTGAGACCCACCTGCGCTTCTTATCAAATGACCAAATTTATGGCCCTGTGACTAGGCTCAGAGTTCTCTCTCCAAAGGAATGTACAAATTACTTAATGATGCTTCATGTAGTGTATAAAATGACAGCCGAAACCAATGCGCTTTGAGACGGTCTAGACCCCTGCTCTGTTGACTGCTCTCCCTGCCACTGCGTTTGATTAATTAATGAATTGCCAGCACCTCTTGTCTTTTATTTTTTCAAGGTAAATTCACATTTGAGCAACAAGGGTAGAGAGCACTGGCAAAGCCAATAGGTCTCGGCAACCGTAGAGCTATAGGCGTTGTCAACATTAAGGTCTTTTATCTATGTGTTATGGAGTGGAGTGTATGTATGTGGTGCGAAGGGGAATTATGTGGGTTGGAGTGCAATTGCTTGTTGTGGAATTGTGTGGTGGTGTGTGAGTTTTGTGCAGTAGAAATATGTGGCATGGTGTGCATTGGAATTATGTGGCTAGTAATTTTGTAGCAAGGAAATTATCTGCTGGGTGTTGATGATGGAGCAGTAAGATGCAGTGCCCACCCCAGCCTCTCCGGTCATAGAAGGTAGTGGTGGAGGGGTGCCCAAAAAGAGCAAAGAATGATGTGGAGAGAGACCAGGACAGGCTGCTTTGGAGAGGCAGGAAGGTTTACTTTCCTACTAACATATAACTTGCCATATAATTATGGTTACCATTCCCACTACCATATAATGTTGCCATATTATTATGGGTACCAGAGTAGTTCTCTGTTCCACTGGCATCGTTCTTCATATAGTGTCTCGGATGTAGTCCTTGCCGAGGACCAATCCGGGGTTTAGATTTGCTTTAGTATCTTTACATCTCTTTGCCAAGCCAAGTCCAGCGCTCTCTTGTCCTGTAACCAAGGACATCATTTAAAGGTCACTATGGATCACATTTGAGATCCCTGGTTTGTCTCATGTGGCCACTGGGACTGTCTTTGTGACCCCTGGGTCACAGATGGTAAGGGCAGTCTCACAGACAGAAGGTAAACAAGGCTCTAGTAAGCATTGTGCATGAGAAGGCATTAAAATTCTCAGCAGCAGGTGGATCTAAGCAAAGTAACACACTTTAAAACTATTAGTTATTTGGCAAGTGGAGCCAACCCCTGTAAAATGCATCCGTGTACCTCCTACTGCTCTATAGCATATGAAGGGAAGAAGAAATATAGAGGGGGAGGGGGTTAGAGAGAGAGAGAGAGAGGTTAGAGTGAAAAGACTATGAATGGAAAAATAACGCAAGGAATAGAGGAAAAGGACACTACAGAGAATCAGGCGAGAAACGGAGAAAAAGTCAGAGGTGTGTGAGAGAGGGATTAAAGCAATCAGAGAGAGGAGACCGGTGTGAAAGAGCGTGGCACACCTGAGAGGATTAGGCGATATACACATAGGCATGCAACAGTGGTGAATGCGATTAAACACTTTGTGCCAAGGGTGTAGGTGGCTAGCAAAAGCCATAGTGGGAAGTGGATAGCCAGTTCTATCCTTTCTTTTGTATGTTCATGGTGTGTGCGTCTGCATGCAGGAGCCTCAGCGTCTCTGGTCATTGTGTCGGCCTGGAAGTTTTGGTTCCTTCTAACTAACACTAGCAATAGGTGCTATATTTATATAGAAAGTATCTAGGGCTCCTTTGTCCCTTGTTGCTTGCATTAGCCATTGTTGTATTTGAAGAAGACGTATGGGATGAACCGTGTACGTAGATATGGGGATGAAGGTGGTGTAGCCCCGTCCTGGTTTCTAAGAGCCCTTATGAATATTTATTCATACTGTGTGAGTCTATTGATGGAGTTATAGGACTCTATTGTTTAGGAGAAACCCTCCTTCTGTACCCAGGACTAGGTAAAGGTTCAATCCTAAAAGGCTTGTTACAGTGTAGTGTAGGGAAGGTGATGTAGGTGAAAGGGTATGATATTAGGGTACCTATATGAAACATAACATCTATTCTGCACCGACACACATGAATCTGCAACATGTTGCCAGTGGCAGCATGGTAGTGCTTTGGTGCTCATGAAGAAAACAGGGTTACCTTTTTAGGAGGCAAAAAGAACCAGTTGAGGCAAGGAAAGACAGCAGCCGGTATCAGATTGTCCGGTAATACAAGAACACGCATGGTTGAGCTAACTGAAGCAAGAGGAAGTTGTCGGCCTTGAAAAAAGGTCAGTCAGTTGGCACAATAAGAAGCTGCCTACTACGGGAGGATTACCTAATCTGCGCGGGGCGGGGGGTATGCTTCAGTGTGCACTCCTCAAAGAGTTTCACTTTAGACCTAAATCTTTGTGAGCCGAGCCTGTTTCTGCAACAGGAAACGTGACCTCATCGGCTGTGGTGTCTCCTATGCAGTGGGCACTTATGAAAGGAAACAAGAGGGTGCAGAAGGGAGCTGGCTATGGTTCCGAAGCCATCTGAGCTCAGCTGGCCAGTGCATGGGCCAACATTGCTCCTGCGAGATATTTTAATTAGTCGAGGACAGAATCGACAGGACTTTTTGCATGAAGTCTATGCAAAGGGAGGGTCACCCGTGGGTTGGCAGTCAGGAGAGTGTGCATGTTACCAGTTCTTGCGCATTAGTCCGATGAAGGGACTTGGTAGGTTAGAAACAGGCTTGTACTCTTTCTGGGAGGAAGTGCAACTGTCGATAAACATCCACAACCAGAAGAACATGAATGGAGCTTCAGATCAAAGGTAACGAATAACTGATGCCCCATTAGGATGGGAGCTGGGTAAAAGGGGGATCGCGCCTTTTGTGTTCGGGCTGGAGATTTTAAGAAAGTAGTCCCAAAACAATGCCCACAATGACCACTGCGTATGTTCAACAGTGGTTGGGGCGGTCACTTGGGCAGGGCTAAGACCGGAAGAGGCACGACTTCTGCATACCTTGGCAAATGGTGAGACCACAAAATGGAGCAAGAATGGTTGCAGCCAAAGGCACGCCTATGGGTGGGCAGAAGCCCACGATGTAGATACACCATGTCTCGGTTCGAGACACCGCATGCGTGCCGTCTTAGAGCCGACACCTAAAAAGCTACAAAAAGAACCCACAAGAGGGAATTAAAGAGACAAGAGCTGTAGGGTATTGGAAGAAAGAGGCATAATGTTGGAAACAAAAGTAGGTTGCCTTGTTATTAGGCAACACCAGCATTTGGCAGCAGCGGCAGCACCAAGCTGTCATACCTTTGCAATTATTTTTCAATATCTTTTTTAACAAATTAAGCACTGGGGGTACTTTCCTGGCAGTGGTGCTGTTTTGGGGTGGGGAGGGAAAGGGATGAATCACTTTAAGCAGTAATGTTAAAATGATTTCACACTGTAAAGAGTCTTTGCTTATCCCAGTCTACAAGCAAGGCCACACCAACTGTTAAGTCAACTATAGGCAGGGCCACTGGAATGATGCGATTTTGTGGCCAAAGCATTTTTCACATAAATGTGGATTTGCCACACAATCCATAATCTGTTGCATAATCTGCAGATTTCAAAAGTTACTGAAAACGCTGCAAACTGTGTTGCTACACAGTGGAGTGCCTTTCACAAACGTTTACTTTTCTGCTCCTTATTTCTGTATTTGGGTGTCAAACTAGTACTAATGAAGCACAATCTTTGCTAAATAATGTTAACATATAAACCCTCCAATATAATGAGGCAGTGGAAACACTAAAAGTGCTTGCCTTTTCATGCTGCATAATTTAATAATCTCTGCCACAAAATTGGCCCCTCCTCTGCTATAATTCCAGTTCCTGCAACTATAGGTTGCGATCTATCTTTCGTACCTCAGGCAAGTTCTAAAAAACCAAAAAAAAACATTTTAAAGGACCCAACTACTTTGATGTCGTTTTACTTCTAGTTTAACTAATGCTAGACACAAAAGGTTTTAAGGAGTTTGTGTAGGACATTACAATTAACTTATTCTTATTTGTAACTAGCTTGTCAGAGACTTTGATAGACCCTAATAAATGGGGGATTCAGCCTTCCTTGTTGGGGATTATTTAACTCCTACATAGGAAGAATCTGTTCTCAGTGAAATAGAGACAAGAGTGATAATGTACAGATAGAACAAACTGTAGAAGTGAAGAGAAGCAAAGTTGTCCGCTCACCCTAAATGTATACAACATTGATGTGTTCCAGGAGCTGGGCCAATATTACATATTTTTGAAAAATGTGGGAAAGTCACGTATTTCAGAATAATATTACAAGTACTAACCTGATTAAAGACTGTAGAGTGCTTTGAGTGTAGCTGAAGAATATTGATAGACTTGAACTATCTTGAAAGTACTCTTACCAAAAACGAGCAAATGGTATTAGCCAGTGCTTAATTTGTAAAAGGATAAGTGCCGGGGCTCTAGTCGGAGGCCAATGCAGTTTGCACCACCCATTGCCCCGCAAGTTGTCAATGACAGTACAAATACTGCTACTAACCATCACACTCTTAAAAATGTGACAATTCAGACTATTATAGCCCCCCCAAAACTCTAAGAATGGCTTTGGAGGTAGATATTAGTCATGGTAAATGTAAATTGAAGTAATAAGCTGCTGTTTTTGTGCTCATACCAAAATTAGCCAGGCAGCGCCACCATGTGGCAGACTGTCATAAGCCCCGGTGCTGGCAATTAGGTGCCGGTGCCGAGCACCGGAAACTACCAGCACAAATTAAGCACTGGTATTAGCAACAAGTAATGGGTTGAAAAGTTGGTGAGCTGACAGTACATTGTTGGATATTGATGGGGAAATCTATTACCAATAGGGTCTTGTGTAATGAGGGTAGTCCCTCAGCACCAAGGTTGGCAAAAGAAAGGTGCCAGGTTAGTCGTGAGAGAACTTGAACTGGATCAATGGCATCAGACGAATAAGGTAAGAACTTTCTGCCGTGACCCTTGGAGCACCAAAATAGTTAACAAGGAACAAACAGGATCTCAGTAAAGCTGAGGGAATGTTTGTGTGCTCAGCACTTGGTCCACCGGTCACAGGAGTTTAATAAATCCGATTGCAGGTTTAATTGAGATCAGCCAAGAAAGTTGCACAGCACGCCATGCATATTTTTTCCTGTGATGGCACAGATGGAGACAGTGACATTTATTTAGAGTTTGTTTCAAAGTGCCCTTTTTGGATGGTCATCCCCCCACCTTGTGCTGCTAGATGCTTTGGTAATTGATCTGAAAGTGTGCTGGGCCTTGCTACCCAGGCCCCAGCACCAGTGTTCTTTCCCTTAAACTGTAAAATGTGAATTGGTACACCGAGTTGGCAAGCACAGTTACAGCCCTCTAAGGACCTAGTATATGGTACCAGTGGTAAACAGGGCAGGGATTTAAAAGGAGCACCAGGGCTACTGCACTAATTGTGCCACCCTGAGTGACCTAAGTGAAACCATACTCTGCAAGCCTGCCATGTAAGCCCTACACGAGCAGTTTGCCTGCTTGAGTTCGACTCTGTTCACACCGTGTGTGACAGGGCCACCTCACTACATTTAATATATGTCAGTCACCCCAAAGGTATACCTCCTATAACCCAGGAGGCAGGGTGCATTAAGTTATATGTGTGGGAATAAATGTGCAAGCATTTTTTGCCCTGTGGTAGCATTCCAAACGTAATTCTACTGCAAGGGATTGACCCTCCATAAGATAACATGGACTGGACACCCTCAGATGTCGAGCTCCATTATGGAACAGTCGATTTCCTTTGTGTTTGGTGTCAAACACTGTGCTTTTTAACCCCTGACAAGATGGTGGTGTCGAGGATAAATCAGCAAGTACCTAGGTGGCACTTTTGACAGTGTCCATCAAGTTAAACCTGTGTTCTCGCGCCTAAGTAGAGAGAGGATGTAGCCTTACAGCTAGAGCGGTCGATGTCAAAGCTGGGGAACCGGGTTCGAGTCTCTTCAACGACTCTCAACATTATGTGATTGTGGGCAAATCATTTAATCTCCCCGTGCCTAACAAAAATGGATGTGTCCTTGTGTAACGAAACTGGTGCTATGTAAAGTGCTCTGATACCCGATATCTTTGGTTCTAGTTTGCACTATATAAAACTCTAAAATAATTTAGGTGGGCTTTTTCAAGGGTTTGCCACCAAGACAGAGATCTGACCTCATGCTGGGGAGTGTGTGCCACTCCCAGAGATCAGAAACAAAGACCTGTGTGTACGGGGGTAACGCCTCCAACCCAGCATGGTGCTGAGCCTCAGAGGCTTCACTGGCACTGCTGGACAAAGGAACTTGTCCCCATCTCGAGGACAAAGCTTCCTCCTGCCCCAGGCACTATTTTTTGCAGGTAGGTGGGAAAATTTGCTATTCAGGAGGTGTTCACTCACACAAGGCTGAGCACACCTCTAGGGTGTTGCCGCTGAAGTGTACAGTCAGATTGTTTTGGCCACCTTATATTTAGTCTAAAAGTAGGTTCTGACTGGTTTACTGATGTACACCCACCAGATGTGGTCACTACTGAGGTGAATTAGCTGCAGGACTAGATGCCCATTGGCTACTAGTCCTCCCACCCATTAACACTCCCTAAATCCAGGATTTAAGGGCCACCCTAGACAACATAACCTTTGATTCAATATGATACCAAGAAGCGACCCGTTTCCATGACAAGGCAGGACTCTACGAAGAGAGGAACGAAGGTTTGCACCTGTGGCAGCCATGCTGCACCCACTGGATTTTGACTCAACCAAGGCAATAGACCTGTTCCAAGAGCAAGGTGAACCCCTCTGCAAACTCTAGACTTCACAAGAACTCCCTTGGACTAGAGGAACTAGTCCCCTGCAGTCGGCAGGCACAAACCACTAAATCCATGATCTTGAAGTATTGTCCACTGAGCCGTCTGGCATGGCTGCTCAAAAGGCACCAGGCAAGTGGCTTCTGTGAACTGTAGTTCGACCCTCAGTAAGGCTCAGCTTGCCTCTGGTCTTCTGTAAGATTTCCTCAACCGCAGTGTTTGCAAGTACCAAGACTTGATGGTAGTCAGTCCACCAACTAACTGCTTTATTCCATGCTTCAAGAGGAGGTATCCACCTGCACGAGCGACCAACCACTCCTATGGCTCCATCATAAAGATTCTGCATTTGTTTTCACCCTGTTTTGGCACGCCTGTCAGCACCAGTTGCAGCGGATCCTGTTCAGCACCACGGATAGCCAGAAGCACCGCTACACCCGAGTCCTCCGAGCCAGATAGATCCAATCTGCTTGGAGATTCCCTGTCCAAGGCCAGCTCCTTGCTTAAGTTTCAAAGGGTTTTGCTCAACTCGCCCCGCAAGTACCTTTTGCTAAGTTAGCCTTTTGAAGACAACATGCTTGATTGACCGCTCCGTTTGGCAGCTAAAATGCATCTTTGCTCCTCACTCCTCTGAGCCAGGTAAAATTGTGCTAGCTGTTGTGAACTGGTTTAGGGACTCGCGAGACCTTAACCCCAAGTGGGTTCCGTTGGACTCACTCTCTAGGTGTCCGATTGCCTATATTTGTTTTTCCCTCTGATCGCGGTGTTAACAGCAGCATTCTCCGCAACCCCTGATGTAATTTGTTTTTCTGATCTCTACTGATGAAGGATAAAATCCAGAAACACATGTCTAGAGATGAACAACACTAACCCGCCCCACAAGTACCATTTTACTAAGGTAGCCATTTAAAGACAACAAGCTTGATTTACAACTCCGTTTGGCAGCTAAAGTACACCTATGCACCCCGCTCCTCTGAGCTAGGTAAAATTGTGCTACCTGTTGTGAACTGGTCTAGGGACTCACGAGACCTTAACACCGAGTGGGTTCCATTGGACTCACTCTCTAGGTGTCCGATTGCCTATATTTGTTTTTCCCTCTGATCGCGGTGTTAACAGCAGCATTCTCCGCAACCCCTGATGTAATTTATTTTTATGATCTCTACTGATGAAGGATAAAATCCAGAAACACATGTCTAGAGATGAACAACACTAACCCGCCCCACAAGTACCATTTTACCAAGGTAGTCATTTAAAGACAACAAGCTTGATTTACAACTCCGTTTGGCAGCTAAAGCACACCTATGCACCCCGCTCCTCTGAGCTAGGTAAAATTGTGCTAGCTGTTGTGAACTGGTCTAGGGACTCACGAGACCTTAACACCGAGTGGGTTCCGTTGAACTCACTCTCTAAGTGTCTGACTGCATATATGTGTTTTTTTTAATCTCATTGACCGCGATGTTAATATTCTACACTGCAAAGTACTGAATTTTTTAATGCTTCAAAATTGATAACTCAGTCTATCCTGCATGTATCGACTTCGTTTTGGTGTCTAAAAATATATAAAACTCAGAGCAATTTTTATAAATTGGTGGCGAATTTCTCTTGAGTCGTGTCAATTACTTATCGTCTAAATTGGTGATGTGAAGTGCTTAAAAACATGTTGCACTAAGTAGCTGTCCGCTCTTTGCCACCCTACCAGAACTAAGAGAAGGTGTACAAGAGAGTACCCGAGGTCCATCTTTGTGTATTGGGCTAGTATTACATGGTAAGGCACACCTGCCATACCACATAATACTTTCACCTTGCCATAGAGTACAACATAATTCCATTGTATGGTAGCATTGGTATTCCACTATCCTACCCTTTGTGTTGCCCTTTACAAAGGTGATAATGCACATTTCAATTACAATCAAGGGCTTTGCAGTTTTGTGTATAATGGGTTTACATAGACGTGGAGATGGGGCACACCAAGCATAACCAGCAGATGAAACCACCAGTTTCACAGTAGGTGGTCTGTGGGTTGCACCCAAGGGTGAAGGTTGCGCAACCCACAGGGCTAGGTGCTGTTAGGAAGCAAAAGGAGAAGTCAATACATGTACGTTCTTTGGACGAAGTACTAGTCAGATTTAACACAGGAGGTTGGCAGAATGGGATTATGCAGGATTAGATATGGGTAAAATGGACAGGGATTCTGGCTGAAGGTCGTCCTTGGTCCTAACTGTTCAAAGCAGGAATATGTCCTAGAGAATGCCTTTAACATTTCTGCCCTTTAGGTGGATGCTCTAAGGGAGGTGTTAAATAGGATATAGAAAATAACTGTTAGCAGAAGGAGGAGGAAGAGGCATCGGTGAAAGGATATGGTTACTTGGTGAGGTAGTCTAAGTGAAGAACAGCCAGACCGTGTCCTTTAGATGTGTGGTGGATTGGCGAAGTGGGATTGAGGGGCAGGCAAGATGGTTGCTATTAGCAAATACAAACCAAGATAAAACGACCTGCCTGGGAAAGCCAAACAGCAGACAAGTAGGGCAAAAAATCTAATTACATTAGCACATTCTTACTGCACCAAAATTGCAATTCATGACTCTAAAATAGACTGATAAACTGTCTCAATAATTTGCTCAGAATAAAGGAAGTGCATTAAGGAGTATATTAAATGCGACTGTGAATAGGCCAACACATTGTTAATAAATATGATTCTTAACATGCGTCTTCCAAAGCATATATGTAAATAAACTTCCACTTTCGAAATTATTAAATAGGCATTTCCATCTGATAATGAACAGATCAAGATAAATAAATCGTGGTGTGCATGTTTTAGTTTGCTATAACAGAAGAACTCCTAGTTACGTCAAGAAGATAACAGACTATGAAATGAAAAGGAAATTAATTGCATCAGTGGTGCCCCAACCCCAGCACAGCAGCCAGTTAGCCTCCTCTTTCAAAACAATATTACAAGCCGTCAAGGACTTCCAACCATCCGTCAAAGGTAAGATAAAGGAAATTTGAGTGGACATGTCTCTGTTGAGGCAGGATCTTCACAACATGGAGGAGCATGTTGCAGAAGCTGAGATCTGCACATCCGCAGTGGAGGATCAGGCTCATTGTATGCAGATGATGCTATTCTGCCTCATGGAGACATCCAAGTGCCTAGAAGTGAGAGCTGAATGTCACAATTGTAGGAATCCCAGAGGGAGCAGAGGGGCCATGCATGAGGCCTTTTCTCACTGCCTAGCTGCAGACATAAATCCCACCCAGAGTACTTCTCACAGTGCTTCATCATTGAAAGAGCTCACAGGGTACCGACTGCCAAGCCCACTTCAAGGGACCATAATAACTTGCCTCCCTATTTACATCAATAAGGGTGCCATTCTGAGAGCAGCATGCATCACTGGTACCGTTCTATTTAAAAACTATAAAATGATGGTGTTTCCAGCTTACACTCAACTCACTCTGTCCAACAGCATCACACTCTTTCTTGGTACTTAAGCAACAACTGAAACCCCTGCAATTGAAAAATCCACATTTGTTTCAATGACAGGTCCTTTTTCAACACACTGGAAGGTACATGGGACTGGGTGGAGGATGGACAAAGGCCTTGAAGTGCACGACTGAACTTCTAAGGCCCACATCCACTGCAGTGAGGCTAGAGACGCACATATAACCTCAAAGAAAACAATTCTTTCAATGTCTTAAAAGGTAGGCAGAGAGCACCTCCCTGACACAGCAGCAATGAGAAGATGACCAACTCTGCAGAGTGAGAGAGAAGGCCAACCACAGGGTTCAGCTACCCAATGATATGGAGTGGCAGCGAGCTCGTGAGTTACATAGTTTGACGCTGAGACAGTGGGCCCTAAACATTGTGATATACTGCTTATTACACATGGGCCATTGATTCACCTGACCTTTGCATGGTATTCAAACTTTGGGAAATAAAGGTAGCATGGACTTGGGCAGACCCTGTTTATCGTATGATTGGAGTTATGAATCACCAGGGTGGTGGGAGGAAAAAATTAGATTTACTTTACATATTCCATGTTTAAGGCTGTTGAAACTCAAACTTTGACTATTTACTTTGGACAAAATATTTTATTGAAGAGGAATTATAGGGTGGAGGGAGTTTGGGGGGATAAGGGGTGTTTCAACTTTTAGTTACTGTTACCATAGATCTATTGTGGCTCAGTTTAGGAACGAAACCCTACACACGGCATCAGATTTTCACAAGTCTGGACTTCAATGGCAACACACAGGAATTAACAAAGGGCCTCTACACAGGCCTCCCGGGAACCTGGGTGGTACCTTATATTCAGACATCACATTCACTATTCTGGCAGAGGCACACAGCATTGGTCCCCTCAATCCATAGGCAAGTCTTCGACATGTATTATTAGTCCATACTGTCATGTCTCGGAAAGTGAACGGGCTGAACATTATGATAAGGAAGGAGCAGCCATGCTCTATGCCAAGAAACACAATCACTATGCCTTTTTCCCTTATGAGAATTGCTCATTGTGCACTAAGTGTGACTTTTTAGGTAGCTATATTTACACATGAGTCTTCCGCTCAGTTTTCACCTAGGGCTCTTGGGGAGTAACTATCCTTCTTGGGGAAAAAACAGAACCTTCCCTTTTCTTCGATCTGCAATTCAAGTTTATCCTCTGGGATTATTTGTTATGGTCAGAGGGTTTCTGTAGGGACACCCATGGATACTCTTAAATGTGTGTGTGTGTGTGTGTGTGTGTGTGTGTGTGTGTATATATATATATATATATATATATATATCCCTATACCTGGAAATTACGCTCATGCACAAATCCAATTGACTATTAGACTCCCCTTCGGGGATGGCAGTCATTGGAAGATACTTTGATTTGCTCATACACTGTGCAGCTTCTTCTGGCAGACTATTGGCCTTATTTTAATGGTCATCTTCACTGGGTCTTATAGATACTTGGCATGGTTGGCATTCGGGTGAAAGCAGTAGTTATTACTCTAGTAGTCTTCACAACTCCCCCTCATGTATCAACTAAATTTTTGTCCCAGCAGTAGAGTCAAATACCAGTTTGAAGCTGCAAAACCTGCTGAGGGGACTCTCAGATCAATACTCAACAGAGATATGATTTTGATGCGCAGATTGAGGTCAGAGAAGCATGGAGACTGCATGTCTGGTGGCTACATGATGAGTAACTGGCTGATCACAGGGACAAAATAGCAGAATATTTTTCATTCGACACAGGTTCAGTCTCCTTGCAGACGGCCCTTTGGGAAGCATTTAGAAATATCATCTAGGGGCTGGTGATGTCCTACTCTAAGGGCAAAATAGAGATAGTGAGTGTGAGATACATTAATGAATGAATACTGGGTGTTTATCAGTTGATAAAAACCATAAACATTTGTATGTTCAAATACAATGTACGATGGAATACAATATACAATAATCTAAAACAACGGCAATGATATGAAAAGATAAAACACATTATTATTAAAAAAGGTAGGAACCATTCCTACCACATGTAAAGTGCCAATATCCTAAGGGTACAACCTCCCTAGCAGACCACCTCAAACTAGCTGGGTGCTGCCCATGGGCTTTGGGACGCCTACCGTTAATAAAGGATAAAGATAAAAATAAAAGTAATTTGTTCTTAGTCATAGACCGAAGTAGCTACCACACATGAAGTGCCAGGGTGCAAATTAAGTCCTGGTGGTAAGGCTACGCTCATCCGCACGATAGGAGTTGAGCAGAAAAAGGAAGAGAGAAACACTTGCTAAACCCATAGCCCTGGCCTTAAAGTGCTAACTAAACATTGCCCACAAGCTTTTGAACGTCTATGCATCCTAAAAACCTTCCCCAGAGTGAGTGTGACATATAAAGTGCTGAGGTGCATGCTAAATCCCAGTAATAATCCAATTTTAGCAGGGTGGGATAGGGGTTTGGAAAGCGAAGAAAGAGAGAGATTACTACACCCCTAGCAGCCCACCTTGATCTCAGATAAAGTTACACAATCATTGCTAGTGGGCTCAGGAACATAATTTTAAGAGCCATCTCTAAGCTCAACTCTCTTGACGAGCTTATTCCACCTCTGGCAGCCCATCTGATCTCAAATGGGGTTGTGTAATCCTTGCTAATGGACCCTGGAGCATGGTTTTTAAGCATCAGCCTTAGGCCTGCTCAGTGCGAGGGTTTTGGCCTTGACAAGTTCTTTAAAGATGTTCATGAACTACACTAATCAAATGCTGATCACCATGTTCCGTGGGTTCACTGACTTCATTCATGAATTGGAAGAGCAAATCAGAAGCTTCACATACTGAAATTACTCTGAGGCAGCTTAAAGCATTTTAGGGTTGCCCTGAAGCAAGAAATACTATATTCAGTCTGGTATGTTTATTTGCTCTCAGCACAAAATATCCGAATGAGGGGGACAAGGCAATCAAGCTACTTTAATGGTTGGCCAACAGTGAACAAAAGTGAGGATTGTTCTATCTGTGCTAGTTTGTAATAGACAGCCTATCACTGACACTGTAAAAATTGCAGAAACATCCAATAAGTTTTTACAAAAAACTCGATTCTAAGCAGAGCCCTCCTCAAACTCAATAAGATCACCCAAAAGTCTAGGGCCTAACATTTTCATATTCTACCTATCTGATAGAGACGTCTAGTGGCAGATTCCTTACCTTAGAATGATCCCCAGGCATCTGACTGGAAACAGAAGCAGTATCCCTGTGCGTCGCTAGGTGGTGTCGATCAGTTCTGCATGGCATCATCTGCAACAGATGTGATGTGCACAGTGCCTATAGAGGCCCCAGTGCACTGATGTCAGTTCTTTTCTTTCTGCGCCAGTCAGCGCAGATCCAGAGAGAGCTACACCTTAGTCAATTTTTGACTAACCTTTTTTGACTTTTTGTCAGCTCTTTTTTAGGTTTTCCTCCTGGTGTGGCAGGGATGTCCTCTTGGAAGGCCTGCTTCAAGGTCAATGGTGTTCGTCACCCCTCAATGCTGGTGACGGACCACCACTTGTATACCTTTGGTGCCTTGAGCACTACAATGATCCGAAGGCCTGTTCCGATTGCCATGTCATCCCGTGACCCCGAAAGCCTTGAGGGAGCGATCTCTCAAGCTCCTGGGGGCTCAATGTGTGGTGGTGCAATGATCCAGATCCCGTCGAGAAGAAGGTATCGGAAACGGCCGCACAGTCTGAAATCCTCGTAGCACTTGAAGTCATTGGGTCATTCAGGAAAGTTCCGCAAGAAGAAGATGTTGAATAGGTCTTGGACAACTCCTCGTCTGTCGGCAGACGCGACGAGGGAGCGTCGACATTCAAAGGCCTGGCTCCGTGGTTGAGCCAGCGCTTGGGCCTTTTCTGCACCTTTCTGAGTTGGAGGGAGCTGGATCGACCCCTGCCCAAATAAAATAATTTTATGATGTTATGTACCTTATATTTGGGCCACCTGTTCCCTCTGGAGTGCCTCCGGGCCCTGCAGGTTTGAGTGGGTCCCCTACTGGATCCATGCCGGCAGTTCCAGTGCCAGTTGGGCCACTTGGATTCACAGATGGATCCGGACCGGTGCCGGTCATGCCACCTTGACCTTCCCTGACGCTGGTCCCGATGCCTATGATCTTGGCGCAGCCATCCCCATTCTGATCCTCGACTCTGACACGGAGCTGGATGGGCGTCGCCCGACGCCGACTACGGCGCTGACTGCAGGCATACCTTCCAAGCCAGAGCCTGAGCCATATTCTTATGGGCTAGGACACAGGGAGGAGTGGGAGGAGTCACTGAACCCTAAAGAATACCAGTATTATGACCCTAACAACGACTGATGTGAGGATTTGGCAGATGCCAGAGGGTTGGATACTTCTCCAGATACTGACATACTTTCTCCTCTTACCGTAGCTATGGAGGAGGGAATGTAATTTGCAATGGTGGTGAGGAGGTTGGCAGAGGTCTTGAACCTTAGCTTGCCCTCGGTAGTATTCTAGATGAACGTCTTGACAGAAGTGCTTCAACCAGGAATTCCCCCTTCTGAACCGCTTCTCCCGTTTAAGGAAGCTATTACTGGCGTCCTGCTTGGGACTTTGTCCAAGCATAACACAGTGGCTCCTGTGTACATGACTATTGCTCGCTGCCACCGCCCCACCCCAGGGGACCCCAACGTCCTCACGCAACACCCTACCCCAGAGAGCTTAGTGGTCCAAGCCTCCACTTCCTACGTAAAACCTGGCACATTCCCAACCGCACCACCGGATCAGGAATCCAAGAAGCTGGACAACCTAGGCTAGAAGATGTTTTCTTCCACCACCTTGGTCCTGTGGTCCATGAAAACCGAGTGTCTTTTGGGCACGCTCTGTGGGATATAGTTGCACAGGTGCTGCCAACAGTCCTGGAGGAGGACTGGGTCATACTATCAGGCGCGGTGCGTCCATTGGGGCGTTGGGGCGTTGCCCCCCCGCCCCCGCACCCGCCCGCGCCCGCAGCTCCCTCGGTGTCTCTGAACTTAGTTTACTTAAGTTCAGAGACGCCGAGAGTGGGGAGAACTGACAATGCATGTCACTTAGCATGATGTCGGACCGTGGGCGGTCCGGCGTCATGTTGACTGACATGCATTGTCAGACCAGGCAGCACTGCAGCACAAGTGCGCATGAGTGGGCATGGTGAGCTAATTTTTAGCCCGTGCCCAGTCATGCGCACTTGTGTTTTCACAGACTTGCGCATGTCCATTAGGAGCCCCTCGGTCTCCTAATGGGCAGGCGGTGGGCGAAGAGTAGGCTGTGCCCTCAGCCAATCCTGGCGCTGCAGCAGCGCCAGGATTGGCTAAGGGGTTGCCACTGCAGTGCTGACGTGCTGTTCCAGTTTGAAGAGGGCAGAGGCGCCAACGCGGACCAGGAGCAGAGGCGGTCAGGTAAGTTTTCCTCTTAATTTTAAATGTATTCTCCCGTGCGACCCCCCGCGCGTGACCCACCCCCCTTGCAACCTCCCCCCCCCCCCTCGCAACCTCCCCCCCCCCCCTCGCTCATGTAGTAAAAACCGGTCAGAGACTTCAAGAAACAGGTATTACCTTCTTTCCTCCTTTCGTTTATTTGCTTCCTTTGCAATCATTTTACGCCCCGCCACTTTCAAATGTCACCAGCCGCCCCTGCATACTATCCCAGGCGGTTGCAGATAGGAGAGACACCATCAAGTTCTAGATCCGATGTGGACTGGACACCATTAACTCACTGGGCAGAGAGGTTTCATCGAGAGTGGGCTCACAACACCACACCTGGTTGAGGATGACTGGCTTTTCTGGGGATGTCGCTTATGGGCATGCCCTTTGATGGCTCTTGTCTCTTCAGAGACAAGGCGGATTCACAGCTGGAGCGCTTTAAGGACAGCAGGGCTATGGCTAGGTCCTTGGGCCTTTTCATGTTTCCACGCCACCCCAATCTGCCTTTCACTCCTATAGTGGCAATGGAAGGGGCTTCCAGCTGCGCCTGTATCTGCCCAGCCAATGCAGTGTGCAATCTTCACAGACGGTTTGTGGCTGAGGACACTGTACCCCCAGACCTCGTGGGTCGGGCCAGTCTACCACTTCCCCAGCAGCTGCAGCCTCCAAGACCTTATAGTCTACCACTTATCATCATGGGCACCCAGTGGGCGTCTGGATCCGCTATCACCCATTACCTGCACCACTGGCGGTCTATTACATCAGACCAATGGGTTCTGCAAATTGTCCGGAGGGGCTACTCCCTTCCCTTCAAGACTACCCCTCCACCCATACCACCTGCTTGCGACAGGTTGATGGAGGAACACGTATCTTTGTTCCGCCAGGAAGTGGCAGCTTTCTTGGCCAAGGGAGCCATAAAGAGGGTGCAGACACCAGAAGTAGGTTGCGGTTGCTATTTCTGCTACTTTCTGTTGCCCAAGACGGACGGAGGCCTTCGTCCTATCCTAGACCTGAGCCCTCTTAATTTCTTCCTCAGGAAGGAGAAGTTCAAAATGTTCACGCTTGCTCAAGTGGTGTCTGCTCTTGACTGGGGAGTCTGGATGGTAGCGTTGGACTTACAGGATGCATATTTCCACATTCCTGTCCTACCTGCCAACAGGCGTTACCTGCCCTTCACGGTGGGCCATGAGCACTTTGCTGTGCTCCCTTTTGGCCTCACTAGCACCCCTCGGGTGTTCGCCAAGGTGATGGCGGTGATTGCAGCTCATCTTCTGAGATCAGGGTTGCCAGTCTTGCCCTATCTTGACGACTGACTGTTGAAGGTGGGCTCACCCCAGGCTTTTGTCTCTCACCTCCAGACAACGGTGGACCTCCTGCATTTGCTGGGGTTCACTATCAACGTGCCAAAGTCCCACCTGACTTCCTCTTAGATCGTCCCCTTCATCAGAGCTGTTCTGGACATGGTGCAGTTATGGGCCTATCCTCCCGAACGTCGAGTCCAGGATATTTAGGCTATGATGCCGATGTTTCAGTCTCTCTCCTGGATTTCAGTAAGACTGACTCTGAGGCTGCTGGGCCTCATGTCCTCCTGCATCCTGCTTGTGAAACATGCCTGCTGGTATATGCGGGCTCTGCTGTGGGACCTGAAGTTCCAGTGGACGCAACATAAGGGAAATCTCTCTGACATGATCCAGATCTTGAAAGGAACTGTAAAAGATCTGCAGTGGTGTTTAACGAAACAGCAATTGGGTCAGTGGCAGACCCCTCTCCCTTCCCCAACAAGATCTGACATTGGTGTCAGATGCATCACTCCTGGGATGGGGCAGCCATCAGGAAGAGGTGGAGATCAGAGGCCTCTGGACTCCGGCGGAATCCAAACTCCACATCAACCTTCTGGAAGTCCAGGCAATCCTGCTGGCATTAAAAGCATTTCTAACCTCAATCAAGGGAAGGCTAGTACAGGTGTTCATGGACAACATCACCACGATGTGGTATTGCAACAAATCGGGTGGTGTAGGATTGTGGACCCCTTATCAAAAGGCCCTGCGTCTCCGGAAATGGCTGGAACTTCAGGGCATTTCACTGGTGGGTCAGCACCTGGCAGGCTCTCTGAATGCCAGGGCAAACAAACTCAACTGAAAATGCCTAGCGGATCACCAATGGTATATCCTTTGGGAGGTGATGAAAAGTCTCTCTCAGCAGTGGGGGAGAGCCTTGGTCAGATCTTTTCGCTACCGCCGAGAACGCGCAATGTCAGCAGTTCTGTGCGCTGGAGTTTCCAAGGCAGCTCTCGCTCAGAGATGCTTTTCATATTGAGTGGAGCTCAGGCCTCCTGTACACCTTTCTGCCCATACCACTCCGGCTCAGAGTTCTCAAGGAGAACAGGAATGACATCCTTGTGGGTCCGGACTGAGCTCAGAGAGTTTCGTATCCAGAGCTTGTGAGCATGGCCATCAGTCCTCCGATTATACTGCCCCTTTGGGAAGATCTTCTGTCAAAGTGGCAGGGGCGGGTTCTCCACCAGAAACTGACACCACTCTGCCTTCTTGCATGGAGATTCAGCAGTGACAGTTGACAGCCTTTGACCTTCCTCGCAAAGTCTTCAATGATATTGTGGCAGCCAGGCAGCCCTCCACCAAAATGGTATGTCTGCCACTGGGGCAAGTTTGAGGCATGGTGCGCAGAAGGGCTGGTTGATCCTATTTCTGCTCCCCTCTCTCAAGGCCTTCTTTTTATCCTTTCCTTTGCCCAGCAAGGCTCTGCTCTGGGCACCGTAAAGGGTTATCTTTCTGCCATCTCAGCCTTTCTCCGTTTACCTGACCAGCCATCTGTCTTGAAATCCCCTATTGTACATAGGTTCTTGAAAGGTTTGCAATATATGTTTCCTCCCTCTCTTTTTATCATGCCTCAGTGGGACCTTAATCTTGTCCTGACGTTCCTGAGGTGCGCCTCCTTTGAGCCCTTGCACACGTGTCCTCACAGGCTCCTTACCATCACAACGGCCTTCCTGGTGGCAATAAGATCTGCCCGAAGAGTCAGTGAGCTTCAGGCTTCGTCATCCAAGCCTCCATACCGGAACATCTACCCAGATATGGGTAGATGTTCACAGCATGATATCAGTATGCATGATATCAGAACAAATATTTATAACTGAACACTAGATGCATGAATGACAAACTTGCGGAGGAAGAATTTATTCCTCCTTCAAGCGCTCACCCACGATTAAAATTAATCTACAGTGTGTGACTACAGGAGGATGCTAACGCTAGCGCTCCACTGCGAACACCTAAACATATGAAACTTGGTAAGAAGAACACATTTCCATTCTTACACTTGCAGATGAGTAGTGTAAAAATTGAAACACGTACTCATACCCATAAATAAGCATCTTTGGGAAACGCAAGGTTCTGTATTTTGTTTTGATTGTATCTATGTAAAGTATTTATTTATGTCTTTCACTAACACACACACGTGTCTACATAGAAAATGACAAGTAAGGTCATTATTAGTATTTCATTTATCACATTTGAATCCCAAACATTTACTTGAAGATTTGGTAATTAACCAGGAAAGGGAGTGTTACACACCAGGAATCGCTAGTCCTGAAGAAGGCCAGCACAACCCCGGTTGGGGCGATTAACACGGCTGAAACATGTTGACATAAGCAGTATTGGAGAAGAAGGGGATCCTAATTTTTCCCCAATACCTTCTCCGCCTATTTACATTTTATCCTAACCAGGGAACCTCAGAATAAAGTTTAACAGAAAGTATCTCTGAGTTCGTTTTTAGACTTTACACCACACTCTCACGTTTTACTGCACTAGAACCCAACACATTTGTGTTTGTTTTTGTCTTCCTCTGCCTTTGCTTCATCCCAGGCATTGGTGAGCGCAGGGATGTTGCAGTAGCCCTATGATGAAGCATGCCACTATCAAGTGGGTGAGAGCAGTTTTTTAAGAAACTTTTAGTTTCCGCAACGATGCTGTGAAGAGACGGGTGCACGTCCTATACCACCAGTCTCTCCCTCCTTTACCCCAGTTGTGTTGATATGTGATTCTTACAGAGAGGATCGGATAGGAGTTGTACCTCTCTCCCCTGCTTGTTTGTGTGTAAAATTGAGGAATTGCAAACCAGAGCAGCCCTACTGTCAGTGGACTTTGTGAAAACGTTTGACACAGTCCAATGGCCTTTCATGCCACAGATGCGTCAAAAGTTGGCATTTGGCCTTCTCTTTCTAAGAAGCATAACAATATTATATACATCCCTCATGGCCCAACTGAGATTAAACTAGGTGCTCTCCACACCCTTCCCTATAGAACAAGGAACAAGCCAGGACTGCCTGCTCTCATCATTGCTATTTGCATTGGTAATGGAACACCTGGCAAAATGGTTCCTTTAAGATGATATGACTGGTTCGAAGACGGAAAGTCACTATGTGTAGGTGACTGTGTCCGCTACACTAAGCAACCGTACAGCTCTATTCCTAGAATAATCCAAATATTACTACGACGATGACTCTGGTAAATTGGGAAAAGTCCGTCTTTGTGCCAGTGGCGGCAAAAGGGCCAGCACGTTTGGGATACACCTTGCTGAGCATTGCGGTCGGCTACTTTGAATATTTAGGTCTGATAGTGACAAGAGACACAGGACTGAGCTGGGACCAGAACACTGCCCAGCCACTCACACAAACAAAGAGGGAACTGGATTGGTGGGATATTCTACCGCCTTCCTTAGTGGGAAGAGGAACACTTTGCAGAATGGTCTTGTTACCCCGTTTCTTGTATATTATTCCAAATTACCCATGTCCTCTCCTCTTTTGTCAGTCCCTACAATCATTACTCAGAATTTTCTTGTGGGAGCCTCCTTATCGAACTGCTTGAAGGTCCTTTATGGTGGCGGGCTAGCGGTACTGGGAATCAGGCTGAATTACTAGGCCATGCAGAGAAAGGCTATCGGATGGGAAATGGCCTTTACAACGTGGTTAAGACGCATTCGTGGTTAGTGGAGCGTAGTAGAGGCATGCGTTGTTTAGCCATGCATACCTCAGTAATTCAACCCTATCAGATGTACCCGAGTTCAGCCCTTTAGGACCAAGAAAATAATGGAGCAGTTAGGAAATAAGGGCATTTCCTGCATCTGCGGATCTTTGGTACTCAGCACAACTGACCCTTCGAGAGACTACAGGTAAAATGGGAAAAGGTCTTGGAAAATTTGAAGAGAGGGAGTGGACGGGCGCAAAAATGGCCTCGCTCATCCAGACTGTTTCCTCACACCTGTGACTAATTCAATTCAATTACTTTCACAGAGCCCATTTTCATCCATCTAGATGGGCAGAACACCCTCCCCAACTGCCTATGCTCTAAGAGTGCCCTGGGTGCATTTCCACACCCCCATGGAGCTGCCCAGTAACCACTCAGTATTGACACCAAATGCACCATGCACTGGAGACACAGACCCTAAACTAGCAATACTCTGTATAATGGAAAATTCGAAGACTGCGGTGACTTCCCAGATTATTTTGGGGTGGTGATCTTGGTGGCCAAACGGGACATAGTGCAGAAATGGAGGAGCCTAGATCCCCACAATGGCAAAGTGGTACAGGGGCATGGACGCTGCATGACTGCTCAAGAGTCAGTGTATAAAGTGCGGGCTGTTGAAGAAACATCAGAAGATATGGGCTCCTTGGTGGCATGAATTGGGCTTAAACAAGGTGTAATGTGGTGGCTATATTCCAGCTCGTCTGCTACCTAATGTTGCATCTCTTTTTGTACCTGCTTTTGGAAAGGGCGGAAGAGAACTGGCTGCTGCATAAAAGCCTTGCCACTTGTAAGTGGCATGCTGTGCCAGTTTGTTTTGAATGTACCTAAATATAATGATAAAACACATTTGAAAAAATTGAAAATGAAACTCTTGATGTTTTAGGTTTATTCAGCTTTTATTCAGCTGTCAGCCTTTCACGTGCAAGAGGCATACAATGTCCTCTGCAAGCATGATGGAGTTTGGAGGTTATATTGCAACTCATGTTAAACAGACATGTTATTTTCAGTTGCATTCTTTTGGGAAATTTCAGAGCCTAAAGAGGTATGGTATTTAATGGGATATAAGTCGAAACTGTGATTTCTATCGGGTTTTTAATGGATTTTACCATTTATTTACCTAATGAGAACAATGTAGGAAATATTTACTGCTCTGGATTTAGCCCATTTTTGGATCCCTATATTTTGTCCTCTGTGTCCTAAGGCTTGCTAAACCGGCATCTGTCTCTATGTCCTGTTTAAAATGACATTCCCCTTCCCTTTCAGTCCAGCCTCTGCTACTGCAAGTCTGCCTTTACTAGGACTCAGGAAATCATAGCTCTAGGCCAGCGGCGGATTCTTAGTGCCATTTTATTTTGAACACTTTGCGCGGCTCGCAGCAGCCGCTAGCCTGCCCCCGAGCCAGGAGAAATAGGGTAGTGTCCTCTGCTGCCGATTGGTTGCATGGGGGACCGGCCCAACACTGCAAAGTACGCGTTTCAGTTCAGCCGGCTGTCTTACGCTGGCCAAAGTGACATGCACACTTTACAGCTCTCCACTCAGCTGTCTTAGACAGCTGGGTGGAGAGCAAGCATAGGCATACATGGCTTAATGGAGCATCTGTACAACCCGCTCCATCCAATCCTGGCGCTCTTCCCATGCTGGTTAACGGCATGAGAGCAGTGTCTGGATTGGTTAGGGAAGTTCTTCCTGCCACAGACTGCAGGAGATCACCAAGGAGGATGCGTCTTAGCCTGTGGAAATACAATTTACTTGTATTTTGTATATACTGAATGTGTAATGCATGTAATTTGATTATGTTTCGTTTTGGTGGGAGGGGCTGTTTTTTGGGGGGATTTTGGAGAGAAGGGTTGTTTCAGTTTGGGGTTTTGGAGGGAGGAGTTGTCTCAGTGGTGGGGCACTTTGCTCCCCCACCACTTTAAAAGGGTACCAGCCTGCCTGCTCTAGGGTGACTCTAGATGCTCTGGGTATATGAACAGCTTTTTCGCATTTTGCTGTACTTACATCACATTTCCAATTCCTGCATGAACAATATTCTGACAACTTCTCAAATTACTGATAGAGACTAGACCGACTAAAGTATGCACTAACACATAAATATTACACGCGTAGAAAAATGATATAATTCTGGAATGAGATGCTCCTAGTACAAATAACTTTACCTAAATGAAAATTGAGCACAGTTGATAAATTGTATGAGGCTGTGCTTGTGTAAATCCTATGAGACTCGGCTCACTTATACACCGAACCATCTCTCCTCTATCATTGTGTCAATGGCCCTTGGCTCCATCTTCCCATGCCATGGTGTGCCTTTAAGTTGTCAACCTCGTCGCTGAACATGCATAGGGTCAAGCTTCAATATATGTGTTTTTAAAGGGCAGTTTGTATGTCTATCATTCAAACGTGAGTTTTGTTGAAGGAAACGTGCCCCACTTTGTTTAGTCTTGGAGCTTGAATTTCAAACTAACTGTAGTAAAATCTCCATCCTTAAACCATGGCCTATGCCCTCATCTTTATTGCACTGAGAGCATATAGTGCCTTTTCATGGCAGCTCTTTTTTTTTTAGCAGAGTTTTATATAGCGCGAACTTGACCCGAATCCAATCAGGTATCAGAGCGCTTTACATAGCACCAGTTACGTAACATGAGGACACACATTAATTTAGTTTTTTTGGTTTGGCAAGGGGAGATTAAGTGATTTGCCCCGAATCACAGGAGGCTTGGCGTTGTTACCGAGACTCGAACCCAGTTCCCCCAGGTCCGAGGTCGAGCGCCCTAGCCATTAGGCCAACTCCTCTCCCCATGGGGCTCACCATGCAAATGAGGGAATGCCCTCTTGAGATATTGCTGGTGCACCAGTGCTATCAGTAATACAGAAGGGGCCACACAAGCATCTGCAGCCCCTTCTGTAATATTAAAGTGCCCCAGGGGCGCACCAAGTACCCCTGGGGCACGTTCCGTAATATGGCCCCCACTCTGCACCTACTGTAGTCCATTTTATTTGCTTTGCATCTTACAACACTAATTTTTCACCTGCTTATCTGCAGCAGTATCTCTCACTTCTCCACACCATCTGCACCCCTCTCATTCATTTGCATGGGATCAAGTATTTATTTATGCAAACAGGGAAACAAAACTAGCTGTATCTGACTCACTGGGGGGTGGAGCCACAGGAGGTAAAGAGTATCTTAATTTGTTTTGATTGTCAAAACGAGCTGTCATTCTAACTAACTAAGACTGTTTATCATCATCAGGCGTATATATTCTACTATTCCTGGCAGGCTATACGTGCATTAATGGAGTGACAATATTGGGCTAAACTTAGGCAACTATTTGGTTGGCTTTGGGCTGGAGAGGTGCTTCAAAGTCTGGTGTTTCTGAACTGCACACAGATTAACTGATGAATAAAGGTAAGGAGTGTGAATGCATGCAGAGGAGTGTCAGAAATGAGAAGAAACTGCTCACTGCTCAGAGTGAGAAGTGGAACAAGGGAGAGGAAAGAAAACACCTATGATTGCCACCCATCCAAGATAAAATACCAGTCATTTGTTCATGTTCTAAGATTATGTAAAGGGCCAGACATGATGCTTAAACAGGACTTTATATAAACACACCCATATTAATTTTTAACATTGCTTTTCTGTCCTTTTTTACTTTATCAGTTGTGTCATTAATAAAGTTATAGAACACACTTCTTATATTTGCTGTTAAGTGTGTCATGCTAACAGGACAGAAATACAGGATTTAGGTGATTTTCCAAATTGTTGTACTGGCCGATACATTAAAATACCGGTCATGCCGGTAAGAAGAAGGCCAGATGCAGTGCTTAATTTGACCCTGTGGTTTCTAGTGCTGGGCACCGGCACTTATTTGTCAACACCTGCACTTGTGACATTCTGCCACAGAGTGGCGCTGTCTAATCTAGAGAGCACAACAGTTAATTATTAATTTAATATACATTAAAAATTGCTATTACCTGCTGCTAAAGCCATTCTTATAGCTTTGGGGGCCTGGAATAGCTGGTTAGTACTTGTAGTTGGAACAGAGGAGAAGGGCAAGGAAGGAATTACAAGACAGACAGAGAACAGGAACTTTAGAGAAGGCTCTGGCATGCATCTCCAGCGAAGCAAGCCTTTCACTGAGATCGATGAACTGAGTGCCACTGGTTACTTCCAGCAGTGTGAAATGGAGGAGCTTGCATAGTAAGCACTAGATAAATAACAAGTGATTGCTATTCCATTAGCTGTGCTGCCTGGGCGCCAGCTCTTGAATCCAAGGGGCGCTCGGTGCTAGGATTCTCAAGATTCATCAGCAGAGCTGGTTGCAGTTCCCGTAAAGTCCAGACTGAAATGTGCGAGGCACAGCCATGGGTTAGATAAAGGGGCATATTATTAAACTTACAAGGATGATGGATGCTAATAACAAATCAGTGGCATAATACAGAATCATGGCACCCCCAATGAAGAATGTGATGAGAGGCCTCTGAGTCTCCAATATCTCAAAGATATTTATTGGTTTTGGGCTGACAGGGACCCACCGAGCCACACCACTGTGAGAAATTAACTTTTGTGCTTCCTTGGGAGACTTGATGCTGCTCTGGTGGCCTTCCCAAGAGAAGACCCTGGCATCTCTAGGGCCTCCAAGCAGAGAACTCTGGGAACGCCTTAACAAGAGGCCATATTGTCCCCTCTTATCAGGCCCTTATCAGGCGCTTCAGTGAGCTCCCTGCCCTCAAGTTATGCTCTGATGACATGGTCTGTCCTGTGACTCTCAGATAGGTTGCCACCTCTAACGGTTTCTGCATTGTTAGTAACTGACAGCAAGAACGAGGGAGGGGGCATTGGAGCCTTTGGTGGGAGTACAAATTGACCTCCCATAACAGCTTTTTCACTAACCTTATAGGTGCACATCAAACTCCAAACCCCCTTCACCACCCGCCACCCCACTACCACCACAAGTGGCACCCCAGTCAAACAGTGTGAATGGAGCTGCAGTGAGAGGATCTATTGGATGGCAGGCAGTGTAAGCCCCTGGGAGAAAAATGGCCTTTGTTTTTAGGCTACAGAGAAGGGTGGGTCGACACCTTGACTTTGCTCCCTTGTGGACTCCGTAAATAAAATTGAGTAAGATGTGGACTACGTGCAAATCAAAAAGAATTGCCCCCCTTCCCCCCAAACAAAGTAGGCAAATCTACCTGTTTTTATTAACTAACTCACGAGATCGATGCAGCAGACAAGGCACTTTGACAGGGGTATTTGGTGCCCTCCTGGACACCACCTCCTGCTTTTTCCTAGTGACCGGCCGACCTCTTGACCCTGTCCCCTGGCTGGTCCCGTCTCCATGGGTGTGTGCGGGAGCCATCTTGAATGGGTCAAATACTTTTAAAACATTGGCTCCAGTTTACACTGGAAAGGCTAATGTGGGGTTTATGGAGGGTTTGAAATCGGGACTTTCTGGGGAAACCAAAACCCGGAGAGGAAAACTAGAAGAAAGATGCAGAAGCCATGTCTGCTCTTCAGTCTCATATCCGCGGAGCCTGAAGTTAGTTTTGGGTTTAATAGTATTGACTTTTGAACGCTGAAAGTAACAAACGCTTCTCCACCCAGTATTGTGGTTGCTTCTTGGACCACAATGGCTTAACCCATATCCAGATCAGCTGTCGTGCTCTTGTTTGTATGTTTTCCAATTACCCTTACAAATGTAGTTTGTTTGTACTAATCTATATTTTGTGTAAAATGGGTACTATTTGCAGTCAGATGTTTTGTTAAAAATTTTGTGCTGCAAAAATGCCAAAGCAAAGCTTTTAATTTTTTACTGAGCATAAATTTGCAATAACATGTTTACTTTGCAATGGTGCAATGTAAAATGATGCCCCTCCCCCTACAGAATGTGATGATGGGGCCTTGAATCTTCTATATTTCACAGATATTCATTGATTTTGGGCTGAAAGGATACCCCTGAAGGGTTAGGGGGCACCGATGGGTTAGGGACCCCTGAAGAGTAGGGGGAACCCCTGCGATGCATGTGCCTGCGTTAGGGGACCCTGATGGGTTAGGGGCCCCAGAAGGGTTGGGGGACACCCTTCAATGCTTGTGCCTGTGTTAGGGGGCCCTGAACGGTTAGGGCCCCCTGCAATGCATGTGCCTGCATCACACCCTGTTACGGTGCCATGCATGCGCACATGCTCTGCACCATTATGCACTGAAATCTAAGTGCTCTATTGCAGAGCGAAGATTATTTACTTTGCCGCTTTGTACGGTACACGCTTTCACCTTGTTGCTACCTTCCAGTGCTGATCATTTATCTGTTGTAGGGCTGCTTTGGAAGTCGACAGCTTTCTCAGGTGGACGATACAGATGGCGGTTTCTGTGCGAATCTTGCCTGACATTTGAGAACAGCTTCCAATTGCAAACTCTTGTTCTCTGCAGAGCCTGTCTGTTCTCCTTGCTAGTTTACAACAAACCAATCAAGCCTGGTGCAGCGCGCGGACGCTGGTGATCGATCGAACAAACAAAGATGTGTGGGGGGTGTATTTATTCACAGCACACGGAGCTTAAGCTTAAGGATTGAGCCTGCGTACACCAACATCAGTATGGACAAAAAAACAAAATGTGAAACATCCATTCCTTAGATGGCATCACTGGACTTGTAATGGTACATTTCACGGACAAGCCAGAAGCGTGGTCTGTTAAAGAATATAGGTATGAGAGAGCTAAAATGGCGGCACCTCATGTGCATTTAATCCACCTGGCTCCAATACATAACTTCATGAAACAGCAGAGCTGATGCCCACTTCTTTCAGGTGGGGGTATTTATAACAAACTGAGGTGAAGATTTACTAATATTTAATTCCATTTTTACGGGAAAGTAATAGCACTGCTTTGCATTACTTAGCGCCGAGGGGGCGTACCATAAGTGGAGCATGGGTGTTCCCATGCGACAACCCAAGGTTTCTCTCGCTAAACCCAATTTACTAAACAAAGTAAACAGGGTTTAGCGTGAGAAAACTGTGCCCTTTAACCCCTTCGCCGCGGCAGGAATTCCGCCGCGGCGCTGGGGGGGTTTGGGGGCAGTTGCGGTGCCGCTGTGCTCGTGACGGAACCACTCCGTCACGAGTCACGGGTGAGCTGTGCTCATGACGGAGTGGTTCCGTCACGTCTCCGCCCACTGCGCTAATCGCCCGCACAGGCAGGGAATTAGCGCCGCGTGGGAGGAGCGGCCGCCAACGGCCGCAGCATGACGGAACCACTCCGTCATGAGCACACGGCACCCGTGGCTCATGACGGAGTGGTTCCGTCATGAGCACGGAAAGGGTTAAAAGTAGGCGCAAGGGAGCAGAAATGCTTTAATTTCTCCATTTTCCGACTTTGCACGTGTGCTGCGCTGTACAGCACATGCACAAAGTGGGAAAAGGCTTCAAGTTAGTCTAAGCATAGTGTTTGCACCGGAAGGGTTCCTTCCAGTACACAACCTATGCTAGACTCATGGAGACACCCTTGCACCATGGCGCAAGGGTGTCTCGGTTTTGCACGGCAACTGATTTCAGCGCTGTGGCACAAGGGAGAAGGAGGAGAGTGCCTTATCTTAGTAAATTGGGTGCTCTCCTCCTCTCTCCTTTTCACACAGCACAGTATTTGCGGCTGCTGCAGTGCGCTGCGTGAAAAAATGGTAAATCTCCCTCAAAGTGTGTGATTTGCTTACACTGTTTGACAGCATGTGCTTGGAATATGTAAGTAAACAACCTTCTAAATGTTTTGCTTTTCGAAATCTATGGGGAGTCCCACATCTCACACGGTTCTATTTACCTGTAAGGAAAGGGCACGATGAGAAGTACCCACTTACCTTTCCGCTTAAATTCACAAAAGACTTCTGTGTTCCATTCTTATTCAACACTGAATGCAAATGAGCAAACTGCGCCCAGGTTTTACTTACATTCTAAAACATTCACCAAGAAAGGTGGCGTTTCACGTCTACACATTGCGGTCCATAAATCCTTTGAATATTTGGGAAAATGCTAGGTATGTGAGATACCGTTGGCAACTTGTGGCCACAATGTTCTGAAATGAAGCAGTCGCACAGAAATGTAGGACCACAAGGAATTTGACGAACACTGGCATGGCTACTCTGATCGATTGCCGATAATGGTTCAAATTTTACATCACTCAGTATATGGAGTATTGGTGCTGCATCAGACCACTGCATGACGAACAGCCGGACTGGGAACCCTGGCAAACTGCTCGGCCGTCCCCCCTGGGGGCCGCTGGGGTGTGCGGCCGAGCTGTTTGCCACGGCCGGTTTTGGCAGATTTTCTTACAGGGGGCCGATATTGCCGGCCCCTGGTAACAAAACCGGTCCCCACCCCGGCAACCCACAGGGGAAATGCCCGGAGCCCGCTCAGGCCAGTCCGGCCCTGCAGCCTTTCCTCAGAGGTGCAATCAACTTGATTTGCCGGTGGGAAAATACACAAGTCTAAAGATCCTGTGATCTTTAAAAGGCTGGGGCTTAAAAACCCACCAAGTCATGCATTGAACACAGGACCAACTTCCTCCATTAGTGTTCGGGGGATTCTCTTCAAGAAAGTCCTGGAAAAATTAAATGGGGCCAAATAAGACCCTGCACGGGAGTTTTCATATATATATTTGCAAAAAAAGCCATAGGGTCTAAAGGAGCGCTGATGAAATATTACAGTACATCCATGGCGTGCAAGCAAGTCTGATCCTTAGCAGTGGTGTTGGGGGCACACCCACCGTAACACACATTTCCAGTGCATGTCTAAAAAGCCATGTGCGTCACAGGCAGTTTACAAAACTCAATTTCATATGGTTTATAATTTTTTTCATAGTGTCTTTCTTCATTTTCCCTACCAAGTTAATTCTCTGTCATATAATGCAACGGAGATTTTCTATGACAGAGCAGGGGGGAGCAATACAATATATACAGAAAGCAGAGCCAGACAGATTTTACAGCTTCATATATAGATGTTATCACTCAGGGTATGGACACCATACATGTTAGACCAGCAAACAGTTTACACCAATTATGTAATGTCAGAGAGGTGTTGTGATGATCAGTTGAATAAAATATTTTAATGTACTTTTAGAAACGTACTCATATTGTTCCCAAACATTAGTGTATCCATTTATGAAAATACACACATTTCATTTTGGAAATGAAACCAAAACCTTATCATTTTCTTGCAATGCATTTTTGGGGAAATATCAGTTTATAATCTAAAATAACTACATGTTGGGGGCCCACACATGCCTGCTGTGTCCCATCAAGCCCATACATTTGGTACTACCACATATCAATAGACTTTTCATTTGAGGCCCATGAGTCACCATTGCATGCCAGGGATGCTTACAATAGGACTTGAATTATCACTGTTTTGCCAGGGTCAGCATTACACAGATGGTGGGTACCATGACATCATGGATGCCCAAGGCCAGCATTTTAACAGAGGGCACCAACATTCCATGGACGGATGGATGGCTTACCACTATTAATCCAGGGCCACATTACAACAACGGTGGGCACAGGACACCATCTCACACAACACACATGCAAAACACACAAACACTTGCGTACAGAAAGAAGCAGAAACGCATCATACTGGCATGGGAAGACTGGATGGGACAGCTGCCCTGGTCATCGGGACAGGAAGAGCACACTGAGCTTTGAATAGAGCAGTCTTCTCTCTATGCAGCGGCATAGTGTGAGTTGCCATCGCCCGGGGCAAGGCAAGTATTGCGCTACCTAATCTGTGGACCGTTAGCACCCCCTCAATGCTAATAGTACGAATTGGGGGCCATATTATCAAGGAACGGCGATAACATTATCGCCGCTTTAGCCGCAGGAAACTGACGCTAAAGCGGCGATAATGGCCTTGATAATATGCCCTTTTGAATTCCCATAGAAGCCCATGTTCACACCAGAACCTGGGCTTCTATGGGAATTCACAAGGGCATATTATCAAGCCTATTATCGCCGCTTTAGCGCAAGTTTCCTGCCGCTAAAGCGGCGATGAAGTTATCGCCGTTCCTTGATAATATGGCCCTTGTTTTCTTTTAAAATTTTGCGCCCCTAAGTAATTTTGCTCCAGGGTGACTGCACCTGCGGCCTGCCCATGCTACACCACTGTCTTTATTTGACATCAGTTACCACAGACCAAGGCTTTTTTCTCTCACACTTAACCCTGACAAATTTAGCAACTCAATCTAGTCGCAAATATGTGAAATACTGTTTACGATGAAGGTTTGACTCATGCTAAGAAAGTGCTGTTGTATAGTTTTTTGCCTTATGATACTTGTACCTACCCCTGAATTTGTACTAGAAAGAATCAACTGCAAGTACCAGCATGCAAAGCTGCAACAGGGGTGACTTATCGACATCTGATGTTGAGAAATGAGAACTTTGAAAATATCCAGGGTAGAAGGGCGCAGACAGCAAAGGAGAATCACATTATGTAGGTGGTTTGATTAAACTTTGCAGCAAGAAGAGGCAACGTATGTGGCAAGTAATAGGGACATCATTATCTTGTAATTTTGAACCGTTACCACACATCGTTACAAAAGGGATCCCGATGCAAAAAAACATACGTAGGTCCTTAAAAAAGGGAAGTTGTACATATTTAGTAGATCCTGTTCAAAAGTTATGAAATAACAGTTTATGACTTTGCTATGTTTGAAAGTATTGAAAGGCCATTTTACTGCCACTCTCTTTTCTGCTTCACAGAGTGAAATAGGTTGTGAAATACCTACATTGTTGCACTCGGCAAAAAACAAGCCTTCTTGTGCACACTTTTTGCAATACAAAACGTGTGCTTCATTTATTCGCAGCATTTCAGGTCATGTGCTAAAACTTCTTTTCAGTATGGATGCGTTAACCCTGTGTCCGTATTAATGGGCTGCCGGAAGCAACTCTTTCTATTGAAGAATATCCCTGAGGGACAGTACACTACATTTCAGATTTATTATAAACTCATTTCACTAAAATACACTTCAGGAACCAAGACTTTGGACCTGAAAAATACACGAACCCTGTTTGGGATTCTTCTAAAAGTTACAATGTCCTTGAAATACTTGCTGCAGTGACTATTGTCTGTGATGTAAACATGAATTTGGATAAACAGTGAAACAAAACATTTTCAAGAAAAAGAAGGGATTATTATTTTCTGGTGTTTGAATTACATTGTAGAACTTAATGTTTTTGATTCCTTTGGCAAATGGAAGACCTCCCCTCCGTCTATGATTCAGACATGCGAAACAATTCAAGCAAAATTGCCATTGTGCAAATACTTGAATAAAACAAACAACTGACTAGTTAACTTTTGAAAAGTGTTAGCTGTGCCATTGCATACTCTATGCACGCGTTTAATACATTTAGGGGCATATTCACAAGGAACTATCGCCGAGTTAACGGCACTTTATCGCAGCCAAAGTTGCGATAAATGTATCGCCATCTTCACAAGCTGGTGTTAACAGCCCACAGCACCAGTTTACCCGCAATAGCAGCCGCAAAAAACATCACCATGGATGACCCCCGCAACTATCGCTAATGAGATGCAGAGTAGGCGTTCCCGTGCCAAAAGCCGTGACAAAACAACTCCACAACATTCACAACGACCAGACAGCACTGCGATAAGAACACAAAAACGGCGATAAGGCACGTTAGCAGCAGGAAAATAACACCTGCTCTGACCTAGTGCTAAGTCGGACCACAGCCTGCACCATGAAAGGGAGCCCAGCCCAGAGCCATACACGAAGAACCACAGATGCCCCCGAGCAACTGCCCATGCAGCACGGACACCCAAGAGGGCCACAACACCCACCGACACCACACCCAGGCCCGCAACCCCCCCTTTAACCCCCCAGCACCTCCCCGGACAAATAAACTGCACACCAACACCGCAAATCCCCCCAAAAATACACCTGTGGCTGATGTCGCACAAGCAGGAATACCAACACACATGCGTGCCCAGAAAATGGAGAATCAGTCATACAGCAATGCAATCACCAACACAAAACACCATTCAAACCAAAACTCAAAGAGCATTCGGATGAGTCCTAGCGGGTCTGCACTGGACAATCTGTAGGACACAGCCTGGAAGACAAATTCCAAGAGAAGAAGGAGTGCCATGCGCACAACAAAGGAAAGAGGGAGAGAGGGAGGGAGGGAGAGCGAGGAAGAGAGACGGAGTGAGACTGCACAAGCAGCGCAAGGTCTCCCGGGCACCTGGCCCTACATGCCAACGTGTGTGTGTACCGCTATCGGGACACCATGAGCCCAAGGCCTTGCCCCAATCACTGCGCCAAAGCCACATCACATTCTGAAAATGTAAGTAGTAGTCAGACACACATCAGGGATGAAAGCTCCTTTCTACCAATGCAGAAGGCGGGAGGACACCTGCACCTCCGACCTTGGTCCTGAACGTGGCTGGAACACACTGAGAGAGATGCCATGGCAGACATGAATGACTCCCACACCACACATTGCGCAAATGAACAATCCAACTGATCCACACCCCACACACAGAAGGCCCTGCCTGAGGTACCCCCGCATGGGATGCCCTTGACACTCAAGGAAACAGCAACCCATTCTACCCAACGTGGCACACACAATCTAATCATAGCCCAGAGCTGTGGCATATCCTCGACACAACTGCAGCAATCCAGAAGAGTGTCGGTTCCACGAGACGCAACAACGCAATGTCAGGCCATCCCGGGCACATGCACAACCCCCGTCACGTGTAACAGTACCGTGCACGTATGCGGCATTCACTGGGCGCACTGCCACTGGCAGTGCTGCGGATCAGCTACCGGCTGAGCTTCCGCCTGGCCTACGTCACCTGTGTCCAGCCCTGGTTCCACTGCCGAACATGCACATTGGAGTGTACCATGGATGTCTGCCTATCCAACACAACCGTAGATGCATTGGACTATGACTTGTGTCTGCGCCCCCTGTTGGATCACGAACAGGAGTGTAACCGAGACAGCCGTGCATGGGATGCATTGACATACTGCGTATGTATTGGCAGCTGTGCATGGGAGATTGCACACTTCTTCGTGTGCAGTGACCACATCGAGGCACTTCCCTATTGGGCTGTGTTACGGATTGGGGAACGGCGTGGGCTGAGCACACCTGCCCGGACCAGTTAATGGATTGGCTCACCCTGGTGTTTCTCGAACACGACAAAGAAGTACTATTGGAACACATTGCACATGAAGCTGTGCTGGCATTCATGGTCGAGTAACTACGTCCCTGCAGCCACATCGGATTGACACCCACGGCACAGGTTCCAACAACTTGTTGCATCGTGAGGAATGATCACATACCCCCCACCACAACAGAGAACATGTCTGCCATCCTCAGGACTCTGGATGCATGTGTGTGTGTATACACACCTGTGCAAGGTAATGCCGGTCCATGCTCTGAGGAACACAGCGTCGTTTTGCAATGTTACCAATTCGGACACACTGCTGGGGTGAGTGAACACACATGGCAATGTAGGACGACATGTGAACCAGTCGGACCCTTCCACCTGATCACTGTCAGCAAAGCAGACAATCTGCACACTCCGGTGGCAGAGCACTATGCTGATCACATGGGCAGTGATTCAAGCCCGCTCACACGGAGCAATGGGCAGACGCCAGACAACGCATGACTCGTCCAGAACGGCAAGGTGTGCTGAGACTGTTGTCCATTTTTGCCTCACCATTTCCTGAACCTCAACATGTTCCCATGCTGCGTGTAAGCGCCCGAAGCCTGTCCCTGCCTGTTGTGGCCATTGCCTCCTCCGTACTGACACGTACATGCCAATAAAGTCTATGCCAATCCACTGGTGTCTAACTGTGATGAGTGTTGAATCGAATGTCCACTCGTGTGCCACAATGTGCATCGTCCCTACACAGGGAGGAACTGACTGGCGCTTGTACAATGGGTGTGGCTCCCTTTTGCAATCTCCACCTCTGTGGGCCAGACATCGTAATGGGATAGTTGCTGGCCGACCTGTGCACTTATGTGACTTCTGAAATGAGAGTATGGGGTCCAAAATCAGATCATGTGTAGCTATGTCATGAATTGTAACAGGATGTGGCCACACAGATGAGTGCGTGTAGGTATGCGATGTGAGGTCCGGTTGTCACATGTGTTGTAGGACACTACCTCTGGCCTGCTACCAATTGTGCATTCCTACACACAGCCCTATTCAATACATGTACGTGTGCCTATGTAGGGGGTTGTGAGACTGTAGTGAATGTGCAATGGGGACACAGCTAGTACTCACCTCCACAGTCATCCAATTGGCCATGTGTCTCAGGGATACACATACGCATAGATGTCAGTTACCAGGGTCTACCTACATGTGCATCATTGTTCTTACGTCCTGCCATACCTCTATACGTAAGTGAACATAGTCATGACACATATGTGTGATTTAGAATGTTTTATTCACATTCAGGTGATTGACGGAGATGGAGCTGTACATGGCCATCCTAACCCACATTACATGGAAGCCCAGCGGTGGGCCAAACAGAGTCCTTTGGGGTATGAAAAGTGTTTTGGGCGAGGGGGAGTGCAGTCCGCAGCAGGCTTGCTGTGTGATTGACCAGCAGTGAGGATATGGCAGTCCGTGTCGGGTTCCGGGTGAATGTCGCAGAGTGTTCCGTGGGTCAGTGGGATGTGTTGTTCCAGGGCATGATGCATAGGTCAGAGCCAGGCAGGGACAGGCCATATGGCAGTGATGGATGCTACTGCCTCCTTCCTCACACAGTAATTTCCATCCCCATCTTACTCCCCATATACGGGTTCTGTGTCCGGTGTGTGTGGTGGGGTAATGGCTGCATCACTGTGTGCCACTGACACATCAGACTGCGAAGGTAATGGGGCTGCATCACTGTGTGCCACGGACACATCAGGGGTCGGAGCTGTGTGTGTCGATGTTCCCGCTGCAGCCATCTGTGACAGGCTCAGTGGCATTAATAGCAAGATGATGTACTGCAGGGCGTTGAAGTTCCCAGCTACTGCTCGCTGGTGTCCAGACGTGGCAGCCAGACGTCCAGCCTGCATCTGCTCTATTGTCTCCATTGCCATCTGCAGCTGTGCCAACTCTGTGCTGTCATCGCTGGTGCCTGTCTGACCAGACAGTTCTTGTATCCGATTAATGGCCCCAGTGAGGTCAGCCAACGTCTGTGGTGGAGCTTGGTGCGTGCAGGGGGTGTCCGATAGGGACTGTACGTGGTCCGAGATGGGACTCGGACACCCATGTATGGCATCAAGTTTGGCTGCCACAAGCTCGAATCCCACCCGCAACTGATCAGCCAACTCCACCTGGCATGCCCACACACGCTGTTGTAATTCCGTGACTTGGTCGGGGGGACCTGGGAGACTGCCGCGGTGGTGTGTGTTTCCTGCTGTGTGGTCTGTGCAGGTGGTGGGGTCACCTCGCGGCAGCTGGCCTGGCCTGCTCCTAGGGATGGGGTGCGGAGGCTGTCCATCATCCGTTGGAAGGTGTCCTGACATATGTGCGGGTTGTCCTCTTCATCATCATTGATGGGAAGTGTGGTGTGCTCTGCACAAGGTGTTCTTTGTCCCTCTGAAATGTAAAGGGGTGATGCAGGTTAACAGTGTTGCACATGTATGTTGAAGGATTGCAGATGTTTACATTCAGACTGTATGCCAATGTACATTGTGACTGTTTTGGTGGAGCTGGATATTTGATGGGAGACAGTGTGTTTACCGACTACTTGACGGATGTGTGGTAGTACCCGTAGATTGTCATCACACAGTGTCAGGCAATGCATGATGTGAGTGGACAGTTCATACGCCTTTGAATTGTGTGCTTTTCAGGGGCTGTATTGTTTTTGACTTGGTTCATGTGTTCTCCCGTACAGATTTTGTGGCCTGGTGCATTGTTCGTGTGCTGCATGTGTTGTACGACATGGATTGTGCGTACACGTGGATATGTCAGAGTGTGACCTGCTCCTTTACGGATGTGATCCGCACTGGGGCACCTCCATGTCGATTCGTGGGTCATGGCATGTATTGTGACTGCAGCCATGCTATCTGTTATGCATTGTCACTTGCATCGTCAGTGTGGCTCACAGAGCCGCTGCTTTCCTGGATTCAGCACATGTGCATATGTAGGTTGTGATATTGGTGTTGGGGAGGGGGGCCTCTTTGTGCACATAGTGGACGGGGGCCTACTTGGTGTTTCTATGTGTGCTGCAGTGTGCCAAGGCTGTGAGGGACATGTTCCATGATCATTGTGGGTGTGCAGTGTGCGCCACATATTTGTGCATGTGTGGCATTGTACCCATCTCCCCCCGTCCCCCCAGTCCCTGGTCATTACTCACCCTGTTGCTGTTGGGTCAGGTCGTATCGGGCTGTGTCCAGCACCACAACTCCTGCCACCGTCTCCACACTGCTGACTGTGGCCACCATTTCCTCCAGCTCATCCAGCTCCTCTTGGGTCACAGGATTCCCACCTCCAGTTGCTGTTGCTGCATTCCTGTTGGCGGCGAGTTTCTCCTTCGTTTGGCTGTGCACTCAATGCCAGCGCCTCCTGACCTCCTCCATTGACCTCCTCGACACTCCAATTGCATTGACTTTTGTGACGATGGAGTGCCATATTTCCGTTTGTGTTGCCAGTGCCGCAGGGGAGGTGCCGAACAGTTGTTGATAGTTTTTTTAACACCTCCATGACGATGATCCGGTCTTCCTGCGGACTGAGTCCCGTCTTCCTCTTCCTCTTCTCCTTGCCCTTCCCTGACCCTGGGGTTCCGTGCTGGTCCTCTGTGGGGCTTGGGGAGTTCGGCATGTCCTCTGCACTCAGTTTGAATTGGTTTTGGTGTTTTTTTTTTCTTTCTTTTATGGTGAATTTTCCCGCCAGTCGCATGAGATCTGCAGGCCTGTGGCTGGTTTTCGCAATTTTTTTTAACCCGTTTGGCTTCATCGCATGATTTTTTGCGTTCGTGTTTCGCATTTTTGAGGCGTGGCGTTGGATTTTGCGCGGCCATTTGACGCGTTATCCGGTGACTATCGCATGCTAGCGCCGCGTTGTGAATACTTGGTTGGCACGGCGTAATTTTCCCGCATGTTGGAAGTTGCGTTAGGCTACTCTTGCGGTAGTTATCACACGTTCTTGTGAATATACCCCTTAGTTGCATCCGGGCTAAAAAATAATTTCCTTTGTTAACATCTGTACCTTTTGCAGCAGACTTTCTAGCAAGGGCATCAAATTTGTATAGGAAGATCTTTCTAGCCTTTAATGCACTTTCTTCTGTGCTTTAGGCATATCACAGTGTGGCATAGTAGTTAATGTTTAACTGCTAATGATGGCCAATTTTCCTAATTAAAATACAAAAAGCTCTTCCTAGAGGTACAACTCATGTCCCATTGAACCTCAAGGAATTAAGGAAGAATCATTTGTTCGGTTTGAATTAAAGAATGGAGACTCTGAAGTATTAATGTCGATTTAGGGTATAGTTGCAATGCTGAGAACTGATTGGTTTGTCTGATTCAAAGTATAGCAGTCTTGCTGAGTATTTGTTTGTCGCTGTCACATTAAAAATGTTGCAGCCCTCCTTAGAAGGACAGGGGGTTTCTACAACCGTGAATTATACCTACCCACGGGGGTGAATGAAGGTTAAATCCCATTTTTGTTTCACCCCCTACCTTCTATGTTGAGACCACGAGCAAAAAACACTATATTCAGATACATCAACTTAGAAAAAGTGACACACAACTTGATCCTCAACTCACAAAAGCTATTTATCACAAAGAAAGAACTTGTTTTTAGTTTTGTAGATGCTGGCTGAAGAATGGTGCTACAGACTCGAAGTATTTCATCTACAAGCTGCTTGAAATGAAGGAAGTGCCCACTAGGAATCTATCCTTTAGATGGCATGGCAAGCTATTAGTCAAACACACCAGGAAGGGCCCTGGAGGAGCAGGTGAACTTAGCAAGGACCGTGCCTGAGTTCCTATAAAATTCCACCTTTGGTTTCACTCACAGCACCACAGCACCAAACCCTGTCATGACACACACCAGCAATCAATACTATTTGAATACTCCCCCTGCTCCGATACGCCGTGCTGTGCCTCCATGTTCTGCGCCTTTCCTTGATAGCTCTCTTCTGGCTCCGAGATGCAATTGGCTGCATTTACAAACCCAACACTGCCGTTCACACTGGTGTGTGCCAGGGGGCTGTCGTTGGTTTTAAGCGCAGACAACTGTGGGACCAATTTCAGCCTCCCACCTCTGTAAAAGATTACGCGGCCACCACACCTCAAGTATGGAGCTGGGTGGTGGCACCTGAACTAAGGAGGGCTTCGTTGAGCAAATTCAGTCCCTGGAAGTGACAACCAATATGACCCAATGTTGAGACCCATCACTCAGAATACCCTTTTCACACTTCCTCAAGAGAGATGCTTGCCCTTTTGGCATTGTCTATTTCACTGGCATGCACAGAACCAAGGGTATATTTTGTAATACTGTATCAGGTACCACAATGGCAGCTATCTGTAAATAGACTCACAATTAATGGAATTTTTATTTATAAAGTTTTGTATAGCACGAACAAGACCTTGGAGGGTATCAGAGTCCTTCACATTATAAGGTATGTAGGATACAGTAGTAGGAACAGACACACATTACATATATGGGAGTAGCATGGATAAGCTGGAGTCAATGGTTGCACATCAATTTAGTGGTCATTCAGAGCATCAAAATAAGCAGATAAATAAACAATAAAACATAATGTATCTTAGGGAAGAAACTTGTTCATTAGTATTGTTTTCACTTCATATTTGAATGAAGAGGTAGATGAGATTTGGCGGACATCTGGTAGCAGAGAGTTATATGTTTACACATTTCTTCTTTCTTTTTTAGCCATTAACCATGATGTTGCTAAGTGTACATTCATAAAAGCAGGAGCATGGATACTGTCATGCATAGCTACGGAAAAGTGCAAATGGCCAGTTCTAAATATACCATTAACTACACATCATATTCCATAATTTTCATTAAGAAATACATTTTCGGTCAGTCAAAATATATGTCAAACATTATGCAATATTTAATTATAAATCACAGTGAATAAGAGGAACCGCCCTAAATACGCAGGATAGAGGCAATAAGGTGTTTAAAGCAGTCAGCAAGTCCAGCTATAATCCGTTTCAGTTCACGGTCAGTTCACCCTGGTGGACAGGAAATTAAGTGCACACAGTTTCGGGAATAGGCACGGCGATTTTCTGCAAACAGTTCCTTGTCAGATGAAGCACCAGCCTATAAAGGGCAATTTGCGCTGTCATTTTTTCCCTTTTCTGAAAAACGTTGGCAGAAGACTCCTTTGACATACATACGCTGATTTGGGGGAAACTCTGCCATTCCTATTTATTTTTGCATTTATTCATGTAGGGTAACCGCCCATCCCAGCTTTTGTTGGGACAGTCCCAGTTTTTTAGGTCTCACCAAAGACCGTGCATGTATTGTCTCTTGGAAGACCTTTTGTTAGCATACAGGGCGCCTAACTGCTGCCTATTGCTTACCATTGGCTGGCTTCATTGTAACTCTCAGTTGCTTGCTTCCTATTGGTCAGCTTTCGCAGACTTCCTTTCTCTTTCTGTGTTTGTCCCTCCTCTGGCACATTTTATCACTCTACCAGAGTGTGTGTTTTTTGGCTGCCTCCGTCTTGTACTTCTCCGTCCTCCATGTTCCTCCCCAGTCCCTGCTGCCTATCCACCCTCTTTTGTCCATCTGCTTGCCTCCAGCCGCTCCCTTTCACCCTCTGCTGTCTGTCTGTTTGCCCCAGCCCCTATCTCCTACCTCCCATTGTCCGTATGCGTAACCCAAGCCTCCCCACCTCACACTGTTTCCTCCTGACCATCCTCTGTTGTCTGTCTGCTGTCTCCCTGGCTCTCCCCCACCTCCGTTGAACAACTGCTAGCTCTCAGCCTGTCCCTCCCACCCTCCATTGTTCATCTGCTAGCCTCCCTCCCCCATTTGGGTGTGCCTCCCGCCCTCCCTCCTTCCATGTTGCCTGCCACTGTCCCTCCTTCTAGTATGTCTATCACCCTCTCTCCCTGCCTCCTTCCATCTGTGTTGCCTTGGGGAATCAGTAACAAAAGCGCTATGATACAGCCAGTGCTGACCACTTCATAGCACTTTTTTTCTTTATTCCTCCCTCACCCCTGTCCTTGCCTCTAGCCTGTCCTCTGTGTTGCCTTACGGCAGCAAAACAAAACAAGCATTTGCAATACAATAGGTCTCGCATTTACGCATGTTTAAGCTATTGTCATTGTAAATGACAATGCTTTTTATTTATGTTTTAAAAGCCAAAACATAAATAAAAGGCATTGCGGTTTACAATGCCATTAGCTGAAACTCGCGTAAATGTGAGACCTCTTGTATTGCAAATGCTTGTTATGTATTTATGTGCACAACACTGGACCCTTGGCCCTACTGCCTGCACGCCAGCATGTATCATTTGTACATATTGAGAGGGGGCCAGCGTCCCGCATTCCGCAAGAACATCACCACATTAATTTTAATGGGGTGAAGAGAACGTGACAAACTGACTAGGGTTACCGTCCCTCTACAGGCGAAAATGGGCCAGAAGCACGCAGACATTTTTTAAATGGCCTCGTATGATAGTTTATATTGTTCTCATGAATATACAATGCCAGTAAAATGTACCGACCAGAAAGGGCAACGCTGGAAAGGTGCCATGCAAACATGTGCAGAGGAAGCCTGAAAATTCCGCACCCACATCCCTCATCCACGAGGGTGCCCACCAAAGCAGCTGTGCACGGACAAGGACACAAAGGCAAGAAAGAGGTCTTTGTCTTTACCTGGGTGAGGCAGTAAGGGGAGTACATGGTGCCCTGGAAGGCCGGGTTGAGGAGCCTGGATTCACGTGGAGCTCTGTGGGCTGGAAGGCCTCATTGGCAGTGCCGCTGGCTCCCTCTCTGCTCCACTCTACTCCATGCTGCCGCAAAACACCGCCTCGCCGGTCTGAAAGTGAAAGTTTAGACAAAGTTTTGCAAGAGATGTGTTTTGCATAGAAAGAGAGAGAGCACTGCCCCGTCCTCCCCACTCCCTTCCGCCCTCCTGCTGCACGCTTAGATTTCAATAAATCCAGTGTCTTTACCTCGGTCTTATTAACTTTCCATTGTGTGTGTGTGTGTGTGTGTGTTTCTGTCTGCAACAGAGCCGTGCACAAGACGAGGAAGAGGAAAAGAACGGCACTCGCTCGAAGAAAAAGTTCACTAAACTTTTTTTCTACTCTGCTGTTGCGATTCCACATTCCCGGTGTGAGCAGTTTCAGCGGAGGCTGCAGGAAGTGATTTTCCCATATAAAAAATACAGTTGCCGAGGTCAGTGTAGCTTGCTGAAAACAATGTGGAGTGTGTGGGAGCAGAGGCAGACACACGCCGCTACAAGGGAGCGCAGAAGCGACCGGCAGGAAGAAGGTAGATATTCGCTTTGTGCAGATCTAAGGGTCTGTCATTCTCAGCCGAAAGGGTTAGAAGGTTTTTCGATTCTCTGAAGTCTAGAGGTACGTGGAGTGTGTGTAGCTCCAGCGCTGGGCAGCAGTGGGGTCTACCTTTTTCTGCAGGACTGGTATCATGGCACCAGGCTAAGGCAAGAGAGAGAGAGTACCCCCCTACCCCGAGCTCCGCGGATGCCCCCTCCACATTTACACTCACACCTTCAGGAGAAAAACTCAAACAGTTCAAGCACCAAAATCAACGGAATTCCCATCAGACGCTAACTTTGTACTCTCCAAAGGTGGGAGACGGAAGACGCCGCCGGATAAGAGGAGGTGACGGGGGAAACGAAATAACAGAAAAGTAAAATGACAAGGAGAACAAACACAGAGGTAAGTGTGTGAGGAAAGATTAGGACGAGGGAGGGCAAAATAAAGGGGCAGGGAAGAGGCGAAATAAGAGAAGGAAGCGAAAGGTAATGGAAAGAAGGGAAGATGAAAATTATGTATCAAAAGAGTAAGAGAGAGTGACGGAGGGCCAAAATAAGAAGAAAGTGGGTAAAGAAACAAGCGCTCGCCATCTGTTTTCATTCAGCCGCTTGTTTATATTTGCATCGCGCTTTCACTTTCACTGAAAGCGCGATGCAAAAATAAACACGGTGCTGAGTGAAAGTAGATGGCTGGCCCCCATGAAGATAAGAAATTGCTTTACGACAGTAGCAAAGCAGGCGACCCAGTCCTGATCAGAGGCGAAAGGGCGTCAACCAAAAACCCTAATTTCCAATGCCAGGCCACCGTTTAGCATAAACGGCGACGCAAGCCAATGGAAATGAGGGGCGGGGCTTCGAGTCCCTTTCTGAAAACCCCTCATCCACAAAATCTCTCTCCGCACGAGCAGCGCTTTGCGCCGCAACGCCAGGCAAGACCTAAAAAGCATTGGCATAGCAAATATGTCTCGCTTCTGGGACATTATAAGTGTTTTTTTGTCACGCAGCACACTCCAGCAGGAACATTATTCACCAGTTACTTGACATTTTTATCTTTATCGTTGCCTGAAAACTCCTTGACACACGAGAAATTTGGCAGCAGAAGGTTTTAAACCCATGTTAGTTCTAAATACAGAGCGCTGTACCCTCCACCCCCCAAGTAACAAAAGAATCTCTGTGACAAAAGCAGTAACTCACTGCTTATCCTTACGTGGTACATGTTCTTTACAGTACAATTTTAACCCTCTGCGCTACTACATGGCGAGTCAAAATTGCCTGCCAGTAGACACATCTCTGACCTTTTTCCGGCAGGAAGATTATAATCACTGTTATGTTTTAAACTTACTTACCAAGTCTCAGAGTCACAACTCGGGGCCGCAGCTGGGAAAATAAAGCCTGCTGCCTCGGGCTGCCACTGAAGGGTCTGTCAGGGAGTGTAGATGTGACTGAAGTATTTTATAGTAAGAGAAGCTCTTAGAGTGGTGGCTCCGCTGTCTTGAGAGATGTGCTGCGTGACTCTGCTCTAACCATACCTTTACACACTTCCCCCGACCCCTCCTCCTACACAGAACAGGGCAGCAACACGAGCGAGTTCAGGGTGGACACTGTCGTATAATTTACAGCAGCAGTACATGGGGGCCTGGACTGGCAGGAAAATTAAAAACATCCCGCTGCCACAACCTGTGCGGAGTGCAGACTGACATCATGATAGTGACAGTCTATCCAGTGTCCATAGGGACTTCACTGAGAAGTGTTAGGCTAGTGTTAGGCACCGTAGATAAGCCAGTGATCTGCTAGGATGCCCACGACAGCCAGGTCACTGTCAGTGACACCACAAGGGCAGTGCAAGTGGAAATAGCGCTTAATGAGCAGGCCAGTTTTATTGAGCGGAACACTTCTAAAAGTGTTTCTAAGCAGAAGTTTAAAAACACAAAGAGCAGAAAAGGGGAGTGCAGGGGGGGAGGGGGAAGGTCATGGGAGAGACCGGAAAGTCAGGAACTGGAATGAGACGCAGGAACGAAAAAAGCCTTAGCATGTCTGCGAGTGCTGCACTCGATCACTGCCTTGGTAGTTGGCATATTCGTGCTAATACATGGCAGCCAGACGGTCACAGAACGGGTTTGAGCTGCAGGACAGTTGCCAATTACAGAACAGTCCGCACATCCACAGTAAATGCTCATGTTTCTATTAATACTATTCAGATAACATTCCGCTCTTTGTGAGCGGCCGGTTTTATCGAGTGGAACACTTCTAAAAGTGTTTCTAAGAAGAAGTTTAAACATGCGAGGAACGGGGATGGGGAATACAAGACGCGCGGCCGCCATAATTTATTGTTGAAGACAAAAAAGATCGAGTTGGCCGACAGGCAGGCAACAAGATGCGCGGCCACCATTACTGATTGTTTTTTAAAAAAAGAGAAAGTGCACATGGTGCACTGAATGTAAGCGGTGGGAGAGAGCTGCAGGTGGCGGCCGCCATTGGTGATTCTACGCCCATGTAAAAACTCATTAAAGAAAGTAGTGCCCACAGACTTAAGAACATGCACCATGTAACAACCGAAGTAAACGGGCCAGTCACCATGGGAGGTTACAGATGAAGACAAGGCGGTACTAAGGAGGGACTAACAAGCCAATTAAGGAATCAGAAGCCAGCCTTTACGAAGAACAAAGACACAAGCCTATGAAAAATATGGGTGGAGAATGGGCGGGGCTTCCATTCCATACTCCACTACAACAAGTCTCGTAGAGCAACGCATGTGCGCTGACTCAGGCTCGACCTAAAAAATGCTAAGACACGGCCAGCACTTGGCGCATCCTAATGCTTTTGTAAACATTTTTAGCCATGCTGCAAAGCAACTGCGCTGCTGTACAGCATGGCTGCAAAACGTGACAAAGCCACTATCTCTCGAAGAAAAAACATGTTAGCTTTGCCAATGCTTATTCATCACCTGTCTTTGTAGAATCCACTAAATTCAGCATATGTCCTGCTTTATACGGAGGATCAACGGAACACAGAGGGAGGCAACTTTTTATGTGTTCCAATGCCGGATCAGTTCCTAGACTTTTAAGAAAACAATGTAACTAACACAGAGGGTGCTCTGGGTAAAAGTTGCATTTAATGTATTCTCTTTAGCGCATTGTTTTCTGTGTTTATTTTATTATGTTGTTAAGTGCTTTCTTTTTAGTCATTCTGTGCCCCTTTGATCGATGTGAAATTTTAGTAGTACTGTTTGTTAAATGGCCCGGATTCGCGTTTTAGAAATATGGTGGTGCCTGTGGCCCATTTGACAGGAGTGACATTTGCGGCTTTGGGATGAATGAAGAGAACAGAAAGACTGATCGGCATTGGCATATTTTCAAGGGGAGTATTTAGGCTATGTCACCCCCCAAATAAATGCATTCTTGATTTAGTAGTTGGGTGTGGGGGCACTAAAATGGGTCTGCTATGTCTGTGTTGTTTTTAATCGTCCTTCTTTCAATAAGCCGTTTTCACTTATTCATTTTTTTATATATTGGGAACATAAATATATATACTGACTGATTTAGCAAAAAAATAAGTAAATCTGCACAAACAGAAGGAGTCATTGAATAGGCAAAAATGTATTCGTTTTGGAATTCACAAGCATTGGCAGTAGTAGGCCTGGAAAGCTGTGCCGGTCTGAGGATTCCAGGCGTGGTACTGGCAGTTGCCCAAAACGGGATGGGACACATGTTTGTAAATAAGTGCATGAAGAAAAGTATGCAAACTGTGATCCTGAGCACAGTGGGGGCGGAGACAGTGAGTGTGGGGGTGTGGTCTGAGACATGGCTGACAAGAACAAAATATTCTGCTGATATTTTGTTGCCATTTCACCTACAGGTGACTACGAATCAAACATATTGTACACACCTTAAATGAATAATAAATGCAATATCTGTGGGGAAATTCATTTTTCAGGTAAAAACGCTCAGTTGGTTAATGCAATCACTTCAGTTGTCTGTGGGTGTAACCGGACAGTCACTGATTTGAATCCCGGCCAGGGTCCTCTGGAAATAGAGATGTGCAGTTATAATGCTTACAGGTTCAAGCGTATGACGGAAAGCAATGTGAATATGTGGCAGTTTATAAAATATATCAAAACATAAGGGTGCACTCACTATAAATAAGCTGTTACAAGACTTGCAAAAAGACTGCTTAAATATTTACAGTGCTTTAAAAAGTTACGTTTTTAGTAAGGCCTTTTTAATAGATTTCTTTTAAAAAGCCAAATTCCAGATTCTATCAATTAAAGCCCATACCTGCTCCCAGGCAGCCTTTACATATCTGTCATGTAGCAGGCATGCTTCATGTGGCATAGAAAGGGGGGCTTGGGGAGGGTGGTCCGCACTGGGTAGGACGAGTTTTGGGGGCGCGGCCTCCCCCTCTCTTACCTGCGGCCGAGCGGGGCAGCAAAGACTGGGACCTCCACGGGCGGCAAAAAGACTAGTAACACCTCTCTCTGCATGCTTCTTCTTCTGCTGCCTCTCTCCCTTCCATCATTTCACAGTAGAGGAGTCCCTTATCAAATCGCACCCTCTCTCCCTTCCCAGTAGAAGAGTCCAGTGCTTAATTTGAGCCAGTGGTTTCTGGTGCTCAGCACCGGCACTTAATCATCAACACTGACACTTGAGCACCAGTTAAGGACATATTCATTTTTGGTAGGCACAGGGAGATTAAGTGATTCACCAAGAATTACAGGATGCTGAGCCGACACGGAGACTCGAACCTGGTTTCCCAGCTCCGAATTTGGCAGCTCTGTTACCTACATCCTCTCCCCACTTGTGGAGTTTGTTGGTTCTTTTAGAAAGTGCTAGCAGGAGAAATGGGCTGGTGGAAGCTGCCTCCTGACAGAGCCCATGCACTTTTTTTTTTTTTACAAATTAACCAATGTAGGAGTCCCTTGTCCCCTTTCCACTCGCAGAAACTCAACCGGTTAGGAACGGTTGTGTATTTTTGATAACAAGTACGGGAACTGTTTTGATCAAATTAATAAATCTGGGGAACGTCATTCCCCTGCCCACTTTGACCACTGGTTGTTTTCTCCCACCGTGCCTCCCTAGACAGAGGCCCGTCTAATGCACATCAGTACTCCCCCCTTCCTTATGTGAACAGTTCATCTGAACCTTGGTCATCTCACCCCTCAAGCCTGTGGTACACCACCTAAGTTACACAATTTTATATTTATTCCCCTGATTCTCACTTACTAAATGCCCACAGGGAGGTAACAAAAGTAGCGACACAAATCATGTTTGAGTAGTTTGCAGCAATTTACTTAAATATGGGCTCGGTTTGAGAATGATCATAAGAAATTACATTTTTATTGCTGTTAATTGTGGATTCATGATTTACTTTTATAGACTTTCACGGAACAGAAGGTTTTGTTCTACAATTGTATTGTTATTTGCAAATTAAAAACACTGTTTTAAATACGTGAGAACACACATCAATTGACGTAAATTGCACGTTTCAAAATTAAACCTGATCACTGCAGCTTTTATGTTAGTTTGCAATTCACAATTCTTTCACTTTGGTGCCCTCTAGTGGCATATTTTTCTTTGAAAATAATTATTTTTCTTTAATCCACAATTTTCTCGTCAAAATTTAGCGAATGCCAATAGTAGTACAGAAGATAATTACCCACAGTTTCGTTTACTCTGTAGAATCTTCTGAATTAGAGACGCCATAACCATGCTAAAATCGTATGCAATGCATATAACGATGGTAATGCAAGCTATTTCCCCAAAAATTCATTTTGAACATCTCCTAATTTGCAAGGGAAGAAAATCATTTTTTTTTACAAATGGATTCATTGTGTTGCTTACTGGTACTGTCCATTAAATTCCGTTGGAATTCTTATTTTGAAAAATACAAAAAAAATGGTCTTCAATACGTGTTGGGGGTCGGCGGAAATTCTGGTATGGGGAAGAAGTGCTCAATTTGAAGAAAAAGAAATCCACAGACGGAATTTCCTCCATCAAGGACCTTCTGGTGAGGGGTGGATTTAGCACTTCGTCTACATAGCAGAGGAAATTAAATTGCTACCCTCAAGGAGGCCTTAAGATCAATTCAGTGATGGAGTGACGTATCAGAACGCATGTTATGAAGTTTCAGCTTCTTCTATCAGAACCTTTGAAAATATATTGCATAGTAAGGTAAATAAAACTCAACAGTGATAGGAAGCAAGGGCTCAAATAAAAGAGAGACCAGGTGCAAAGTTAATTCTGACATCACATCCTAGGCAGTGCTTTAAATGGTAATGTAGAAGTGCAGGTGCTCTCTATCCAGACTAGGGGGCAGATTTACAAGCCCCTTGTGACACTTTTACGCTGCCGTTGCATCACTTTTGTGACGCAGTGGCGGCGTAAACCATGCGCCACATTGCGACTTATTTACAACGTGACGCATCTAGTCAGATGCGTCACGTTGTAAAGCACTGCGCCACATGAAACCTGCGTCAGGTTTCATGTGGGCGTTCCGTCGCAGTGTGTCGGAGGAAAGCCTTGGAAAAGTGACGCAGTGAAATCTACAAGATTTCACTCAGTCACTTTTCCGACGCTGCTACGTCAAAACCTTGTGCCTGCTTGAAGCAGGGGTAAGGCATGACACAGCATTTTAGAGATAGGCCGGGTTGGAACAGTGCTGGAGTTGCGTCGCGCCCGCGACACGACTCTCGCACTGCGCCAACCTGACGGCGGTTGATACGTCACACATCTGCCTAGCCGTGCAGCGCATACATGGAGGTGCACGGGTAGTTTTGTGTGACGCATCTTTCTTGGCGCATCCCTGCTGATTTGCAGGGATGCGCCAGAAGTTGTAAATCTGCCCCTTGCTGTTTGCTTAAGAAAATGGCTAGTACTCTCCCTTTAAATGTATTTTGCCAGGGCTGAGACGTATTTTCAAATTAAAGAAGTACATGTTCTCATTACCATAGTACTTGCCCATTTAATTCACTAATCCTAGATAAAATCGGGACCCACAAACACTGAATCATGTGAACAGGGTTGAGGTCTATATCTGGCCAGAGTGCCATGATTTAGTTGTGTTCTCCCATAGTCATTAAACCCTAATTGTGCAGATAGGGCCAGATGCACATCGATTAAACATCGATGAGCAACAACATTGTCCATGAACTTCTGTGTGCAGTGAAAGGTGGCATTGAAATCTGTCCCAGCGATGAAAAATCACTATTCATTTTAAAAAGAGGGAGGTAAAATACTGCCTCACTTCCCCCAACTTACGCCTGGGTCCATGGCTCACCAAAAACCTTGACCTAATGAAGAAAATTCATAATTACATTAACCCTATAAGTGCGGCTGATGGCTGCACTCCATCCCCACTGCGTGTCAGCCATTGGCCAAGTGGCAGCTGCTATGGGGCCGTGGTGGTAGGGCGGGCGGGGGTCCAGAAGGAGGGTGAAGGTTAAAAAACAGAAAGAAAACAGCACTTACCTGGCCACTGCCTCTCCTCCATTCTTCTTCCGTCAAGGATGCTGCAACAGGGAGCACCAAGGCTCCCAGTCTATCTCAGCCAATCACGACGCTGCTGGTAGCAACGTCGTGATTGGTCTGAGTGCTGTGGTTCGGCGCTCAGAGAGGGAGTGGAAGCCTGGGCATGTTCTATACCCAGTCTGTAATGTAACCTGGGTGAAAAACATGCCAAGTGCGCATGATGGTTTGGCCGGAAATCGCCATGCGCACTTATGTGCACGTACCACTCCTCCCCCTGCAGACTGACAGCCCAGTCCGGCCCCACCCCTTAAAAAAACCTGGGCCAGTACCATAAAAATAAAATGTTAATAACATTATGTTATTATCATTTTATTTCTTGTGTGGGGCGACGCTCCTCCGCCTCAGCGGAGGAGCTGCTGCTACATTGGCCAACACTGGGGAGGGCTGGAAAGGATCCTCTGGTGCCTGCAACCAAGGTTTCCATTTTTAAAGCAAAGGGCAGAGGCAGACGTGGAATCACTTATACGTGAGTCCTAGCTCCCCCTCCCTCCCATCTGTGACCCGTGTACTGATGTTACAGATTTCCCACCGAAGCAGCGAACATAACATAGCATGTGTATTTGTAAATCACATGTTCATACAAGGATATCTTAGCGCTGAATAACCAATGTTTTTTGTTATGCAACTCAATGGTACTCATTCTATCAACCTTCGAAGGATGAAAGGCTGAGTGGACCTGTCGGGCTTTGAACCTGTGACCATGAGGTCGAACACAGGCTCCTAGTGTGGACGCAGTAGTCCACTAAGCCTCCAGACCCAGCTTGAAGGAGGAGGTGCGTGCTCTCTCCTGCTCCAGTGGGTAAAGAAAATGCCACAAATGCCTCCCAACATTTCAGGGAGTCTTCATTGGAAAGGGTAGAGTCTCCCCTTTCCAAGGAGGCCTCTCTTAAACAGGTTTCTTGCTCTGGATCGCTGTCACACCATGATCCACTGCCAGGAAACCTACTAAGCCACCAGGGACTAGTACTTAGGGGATTGGTCCTAATGGTGAACGGTCGAACTACTTTGGGAGCAGATATGATAAAATAATTAAGAGTTTTTCCCCTGGGGGCGCGATTGCACTCCCAGGGGGCGTAAAACCGTAAAAAAACTAAAATAAAGTGAAATTGTCAGAGGGTCAGCCCTCCTGACTTATGGGCGACTCCCTGTTGGGCCCATATTTGTTTCAGAAATGTATGTTTTCCCTGGAGGGCCGATCGCGGACCCCCGGGGGAAAACACACATTTCCAAAAAATATAAAAAATGTAGGTGGGGGTCGGCCCTGAGGACAATTGTTGACCCCCTTTAGAGCTCATTATTTTTTCAAATTATGTTTTTCCCTGGTGGAGCAATTGTGCGCCTATATGGGGAAAAAAAGCCATAGTGTACACACGTGACACAAATGTGCTGCTTTATGCCGCATAATCTGCCTTTTCTTGCCACATAATTTAGTCAGCCCTGTCACATAATTGGGTACTCTCCTGCTGCATAATTCTAGTGACCCTGGTAATAGCACTGTATGTGTTTTTTAGCCATCCTAGATAGCGATCTCGCAAGTTCGGGCGATGAAGGAAACTCTGGCTCGCGGGGTCAGAAAGCAAGGGCAGAGCTGTAGAGGGCATAAGAGTGACAGAAAAAGAGGCACCCAGTGGGGGAAGCACAGGAAGGTCTAGGACGAAGATAGGCAGATCCAAACGCAGCTATGTAGCTAGGAGACTTCGGCAGGAGAGGAGAACTACCTGCCCTATGGAAAAGAGATGTGAGGCCAAGCGCAGAAAGTGAAGGAAGCAGGATTTGGATGACGAGAGGCTACTCGCCAGCCTAGGGTCACTGCACAGCAGACTACCACCCATGTCCAAATCCCTGAGACATAGTGCAGACGAAGAGATCAGTAGGGAAGGACATCTGATCCTCACTGAACCTCGATGCTCCACAAATAAGATGCTAAAAGCACAGACACGTAGCCCCTCCCCAGAAACAGCAACGACTGACACAGCACGGGTACTTGGGAAGGGTAACTACACCCCAAAGGAGATAATTGCACTGAGGGAAGGTGAATTTTCTCTGAACCTTTTTGTAGTTTGCTAGCCCAATGGGCAAGACAAGAAGGCAATTATGCCAGCCCCTGGCCACTTAGGCAAATTAAGCAGAGGGTGGCCCAGCACTCAAGCATGTACATTTTGTATAGATGGAGCTTATTTATTATCCACAAATACAAAAAAACAGGTACTCAATATGTCAAGATCTTTCCAAAAAAACACTGATAAATTTTGATTGTAGATGTGAAAGTTCTTTATTCTTTTTTCAATTCTTAAAATTCAAGATCGCCGACGCGTTTTGCCCTCATACGGACTTCTTCAGAGCTAAAATATATACAAACAAACAAAACACTATTTACAAAAAGTAAACATGTATTAAACATGAATACACATGAACCAGACAAAGAAATGAACAGAAATACATCCAAACAGAATATATAGTTAGAACATAACTATTCTATGACATAAATTGGGAAGAGCACATCTCAAAGAATACATATAATGACAACGACAATAAACATACATTAAACATAAATATAAGCATAGATAGCTCCAGAATGTAGATGCTCGCTACGTCAATGATGATGCAATTGATGTTATTGTCAAAAGCAACCATCCATTGTCACCGATTCACATACTGGCTTTCTACTCCAACGAAAAAGAATGTATGTGTGGCAAAAGGTCAAGTGGTAATTATTGAAAGTATCTTCAAATTCCACAATGGCACATTTGATGTTGTTATGAGACATAGTGAGTACATTGAGCCCCTGAATGAAAAATAGAAATAACAGCTAAATACAAATACATCCAATAGTTGCCCTAGGCTCACATACTGACTTCTTTTATTGATTGTATAGATTATTAAAAACATGACATGACTATAAATCAAAAGCATAATCAAAAAGAAAAAGAAAAAACGAGAGACACAACAACTTTAATTTGCCACAATCCTCACAGATACCATTAAATTATACTGGCATACCTTTGCTATACTCGAAAACTTTACTTGACTTGAGAATTCTTGTGTGTGATCAGATCAAATGGCACAGCAAGACAGTCAGAAAAGGAAGAATAAGACACAAATGTAGCCTTCAATTATGACTAAACAAGGTCTTCTTCTATTGTACCTCTATTTAATGAGTCAAAACAAAAGTGTTGATTTATAAATCATTAAGACTTAATAGTCATTTCCCACAGTTGCATCTATTGGTATCAGATGATCTTTATTCACTATAAGTCATTTAAGGATTTGAAAAACACACTGATAAATATGTGATGCTAATGTACAAGGGGACCTTTGAAGTAAACAGCAAGATAAACAACAAAAAAACTATGTTATCCTTAAGAAAGAGCTAGCCAATTATCAAGTCTATCTCAAAGGCAAGAAACAGCAAAAGATACAAAGAGATCAGAATAATCATGAAAGGGGATGCATCTTCACTTTCGCTAGGAAGTGTGATGATATTATTGGCAAGTCTACATCTGCTCCCTTGAGTGAGACGAGGGCCCCCAGCATATCTTCTATACCTCCATTTCTTCTATAGTGAGGGACCCGGGCGAAGTCAGTACATGACATATTCCAACCCACCTTCCTTTTTTACGGGAGGTACGGGAGGTACAAGGGTATCGCCTGGGAAACAAAAAGAAAACTTTTGTCGAAGAACAAGGCATGGTGGCAAAAAACACGTGGGCAGGCACAAAAGCAAGAATGGAGAACAAACAGAATATGAAGTAGATGAGATTGTACACCACCATGTGGACAGCATAGGTGATGAGTCTATGACTAATGCAAAACCTCGAGTAACGTACCGTAAAGGTACAACAATAAAGGATATTCTTTGCCCAAGTTTTGCCAGAAAACCAAATATTTCGCCAACAACATGGTTGCCTGAAAAACCTCATGGTTTCTATACATGTGGGAATTGTTGTGTCTGTAACTATGGAATGAATTAACTTACATGTTTCAGGTACAACAATTCGAGAGAATTGATGGTCGCTTCTTTTATCAATTGCAACACGGCATATGTTGTCTATTTGATCAAATATTCCTGTGAGAAGGTGTATTTCGGCAGCAGGATACGGAGTTTAAAAATCCGTATTCAGGAACATGTGAGGAGTATTAAAAATAGGGATGAGAAATATCCTGTTGCACAGCATATCGTTGCCTCTCATCCAGAAAATATGAACCTCACTTTCCATGCAATAGACCATGTCAGTAGAAACAAGAGAGGTGGAGATAGGATTAACCGCCTTAGACAAACAGAGGAACGCTGGATTTGCAGTCTGAGGGCTGCAACTCTGGGTCTCAATATTAATAATGAGTTTCACCACTTTTTATGAAACTATTAGGCTGTTTGTCAAGCTTGCGTTCTGCATTTCTGCAATCTTTTGTCCATCATGGTTGGACTTATAAATCTAAATCCTGGTAATGTGTTTCCATAGCTATAAATGTCTCAACATTCTTTCTTGAATTATTGTTTCCATCGCTATGGAGGTACCTTTGGCTTTAAGCCTTGATTTCATGTTACTTTCGCTATTGGCCTCTCTGTAACTGTGTGCTCCTTTTATGACTAATGTGGTATTGCAATTGCTTTTCTCACCGGCGTTTTGCCTTATAAAGAATTTTATTGCATCATGAATACTAGAGATACAGGTTATTTACATCATATAATTCAAATCTATTAAATAGAATGATTGTTCAAAATGTCCGAAGTTGACATTTCATCTGATCCATCTTTTTGCCGCTGATTATTGATGGTGACTTTTGACAATTTGGGTCTTTAATCGAACATATCTTTCGCACCATAAATACATGTTTGATTTTATACATATCTAACATTTGTAGAGAAATGTTACTGCAACACGGCAATTTACAATTGCTGGTCGCAATCTCCACAATTATTAAACATTATTTTAAGATGGTTCTTTGGTTGGGTGACTGCAGCTCACTCTCATTAGATTTGGGAAATATAAGAAATGGTATTGTAGAAATGTTATTGTATTGACCATAACAGATCTGTAGCTAGTTTGATATTATAAATTTATAGATATATGAAAGGAAACTCTGTACATTCACATCGTTGCTAAAAGGTGTAACTTTGGATTGGGTTAGTCGTCGGATTTCAAGATGGCGCCTAATTACATTTACTTTCCCTTCGCTAATTTTAAACTGCACCTCTTATGACAATTTGTGCCTTTAAATATATAGTTGCACAACAAAGCTGGTGTCTGTTTTAATTAAAAATAATAAATTGTTAATACTAGTTGAAACATGGCATTAGACAATGAGAATATATAGTTTTGGAGACACATTTCTTATATCCCAAACACCATTCCAAGATGGCGTTACTAGTGAACGATGACATATTTTACTAGGCGCCTGTTACCACTGGTTGACCGGTAAATGCTCTCAGGTGTTTACGGTTTTTCACTTTTGTAAGGGGTATATATTGAAAGATAGTTGGGCGTCCGGTTTGATGCTGAACCAGATGATACCTTGGACGCACGAGAGACACATATCCGGTAAGTATATGGAGCGAGAACTATCTTTACGAGTAATAACGAGTAAGCGATATATGTTTATTGATGATGGTTTCTGTAGAGAATCCCTTGTAAGACATCGGAATGGGGGACTCTATAGACATGAACAAATTCTCTTTTGGTTAAACAGGCTTTTTTCATGTCTGCTTTGATATCTATTAAAACCTGCCCTAACATGGCGCTGGTTTTTGTAACCGCTAATAATTTAAATTAGATGCATTGCCCGTACCGAACGCACCTTTCACCTATATCATATGTCTGTCAGAATATTTCTTAAAGCCCGCCCCAACATGGCACTGGCTTTTGTAATTGCTAATAATTTGGACGCATTGCTCGTACTGAGCGCGCCTTTCATCGATATCGAATTCGTCATAATACTGCATGCCGATTGATGCTGGCCCTTATAGAGAATCCCTTGTAAGCCATCTGATAATTGGGACCTGACAGATGTAAGTCAATTGTATTTTGGTGAACGCGGGTACATGTTATGTTTATCAAGACATGCACCCTAGCCCGTTTAAATATGGCGCTGGTTTTGGCAATCATAAGTAATTGTAGTTAGATGTTTTCTGCTTATCGAGGCTTCTTTCCTTCCTTCCTTATGTATTATAGGGTTTCCAGTTCATGCTCGTTATCAAGTATAACAGATGAAGAGAGAGTCATGAGGTATTCAGCTTACCAATATGATGAAGCTCGATGTTAGTGTGAGCGTTTTGGTATTGTCAGAAAGTTGAGGCTTTTGTAAAATGGGAGTTTGATTATGTCCCACTTATGATTAGAGTCTGGAAATATCTAACTATTGGCATTGTGGTAGTTGTAGTGTTGAAGAACTCCCTTTTTTACATCTTTTTTTTACAGACATTACCTTTACTATAGAAATTCAAGCAAAAATAAAATCTCCTCGGATCAAGAGGAGCAACATCTACATACACATTTGCGCTTTTTGTTTTATGTAAGTTTAATCACAAAATTCACTATCTTGGGAATGTTTGATTGCACTATTTAGGTAGAACTTGTCATATTTAACATTCCAATGCTGCTATTGGATAGATACTTTTGAGGTTATCTTGCTGTTTACTCCAAAGGTCCCCTTATACCTTAGCATCACATATTTATCAGTGTGTTTTTTAAATCCTTAAATGACGTATAGTGAATAAAGATCATCTGATACCAATAGATGCAACTGTGGGACATGACTATTAAGTCTCAATCATTTATAAATCAACACTTTTGTATTGACTCATTAAATAGAGGTACAATAGAAAAGGACATCATTTAGTCATAATTGAAGGCTAGTTTTGTGTCTTATTCTTCCTTTTCTGACTGTCTTGCTATGCCATTTGATCTGATCACACACAAGAATTCTCAAGTCAAGTAATGTTTTCGAGTATAGAAAAGGTATGCCAGTATAATTTAATGGTATCTGTGAGGATTGTGGCAAATTAAAGTTGTTGTGTCTCTCGTTTTTTCTTATTCTTTTTGATTATGCTTTTGATTTATATTCATGTCATGTTTTTAATAATCTATACAATCAATAAAAGAAGTCAGTATGTGAGCCTAGGGCAACTATTGGATGTATTTGTATTTAGCTGTTATTTCTATTTTTCATTCAGGGGCTCAATGTACTCACTACGTCTCATAACAACATTAAATGTGCCATTGTGGAATTTGAAGATACTTTCAATAATTACCACTTGACCATTTGCCACACATACATTCTTTTTTGTTGGAGTTAAAAGCCAGTATGTGAATCGGTGACAATGAATGGTTGCAATGAAATCCATGTGTCTTGTCTTTCAGTCCCAATGGGGCAATATTGGTCTGCCATGCTTTTGACAATAACATCAATCGCATCATCATTGACGTAGCGAGCATCTCCAATCTGGAGCTATCTATGCTCATATTTATGTTTAATGTATGTTTATATATTCTTTGAGATGTGCTCTTCCCAATTTATGTAATAGAATAGTTATGTTCTAACTGTATATTCTGTTTGGATGTATTTCTGTTCATTGCTGTGTCTGGTTCATGTGTATTCATGTTTAATACATGTTTACTTTTTGTAAATAGTGTTTTGTTTCTTTGTATATATTTTAGCTCTGAAGAAGTCCGTATGAGGACGAAACGCGTCTGTGATCTTGAATTTTAAGAATTGAAAAAAAGAATAAAGAAAATTTCACATCTACAATCAAAATTTATCAGTGTTTTTTTGGGAAGATCTTGACATATTGCTTACCTGCTTTATTGCATTTGTGGATAATAAATAAACTCCATCTATACAAAATTTACATGCATGAGTGCTGGGCCACCCTCTGCTTAATGCAGCAAGGTTACGCGAAGTGGGAAAAATACATCAAGGACAGCCCAACCACCCCTTCAGCAGCAAGGCAATTTCCCTTGCTCCTGCTGGGGGCCACAGGGATTGGTTATGTCCCTTGGGCCTAAATGGGCAACGAAGGGCTTAGGACTACGCTTCCATCCCTATTTGAGGGGGCTGAGAAGTGGATGACCTGCTTTGAAAAGAACACAGCAGGTATCACATTTGCGATAGGGCACATTATAAGCTGACTAAGTAGCCTTATAGGTGACCAGAATCACTCAGTGTTTCCCCCATCCCAAATACCAGCAATAACTCTGACCAATGGCCAACACAATGGGGCAGTGTTTAACACATATAGACATCAGATCTGGACCGCCATGAGAGAAATGTTACCCGACGGCCTGGACACAGGGGGACTGATAGCAGAGACTATTAAGCCTGATGAAGGGATAAACGATTAGCTCAGCAGAATGAAGGAAAGACTGGGTCAGGAGACAGGAGAGCCATGGGTAAATGTAAGCCCGGAGCTTGCCTTTTTCTTCAATATCCTTAAAAATGGACTACTGACAGAAGTACAAAATGGACTAGACAACATAGTTGGGTTGGACACAAAACCATGGCCAGAGATACAGTCCCATATTATACATTATTACAAGCAGAACATAGAAAAAGTCAAAGCCAGGCAGGAGCAAGTATAGATGGACACAGTCAAGCTGGTACATCAAAAATTTAAAAAGGCAATGTTGCAGGGAGCAGTTTTAGCCGCAGCCACACAGAAGGCTTTGATCCCCATGGGAAGAGACCACAGAGCGTCCAGGCATTCCAAACTAATGATCGATGGGCAAGAGGAGGTTCCAATGAAAGAGGAAGGGGAAACCCAATGAAAGACAATGGAGAATGTTTCTACTGCTGTAAGATGGAACACCTTGCTGTAGATTGCAGAACAAGCATGTGTCACAGCATGTGTCACAGGCAACAGAGATACAGGTGGAAGGCAAGGAACACACAAACACCCAGCCCCTACAGCTATGGGCAACTGGGTTCACACGACGTGGGGATCATCAACACCGCCGAACAAGTTAGGATCAGACTAAGGGAAGGAGCCATCTTCCATAGAGTCAAGCAATACCCACAGTCCAGGGAAGCAGATGAAGGTATAGCCATGAAGTGTTAAGGATTTAATTGATTTAATACAGCCGGTTATGGTAAATTTGATAGTTTTAGATTGACAGATGGCAAGGACCAGGACTAAAAGCACCAAGATATTTACCATACTTTAAATGATGAAGAGGATAGAATCCATGGTTTTGTTGTTACATTTGATGATAGGGAGCATTACTAAACTAGAAAGTGCTGGACTTAGAAGCCTATGAGCAGCTTTGCGCCTGATCTCTGATGCCTGGTAGCTATATTTCTCTCAATGTTTAATGGGATCTTTATATCATATTGTTAGACTTGACAGGGTATTCTCCCAAACCTTTTTCATCTCACTCCTCCTGTTTGCAGAATTAGTTTTTGTTGGTTTTAGGACTGTGGGTACTTAATCACAGCTAATCAGTGCTAAGGTGCTTGTGTTCTCTCCTTAAAACATAGTTAAAATTGACCTACACCTAACTGACAGTTTTAAGTTACTTGTAAGCCCCTAGGAAATGGTACTACATGTACCCAGGGCCTGCACATTAAATGCTACTAATGGGCCTGCATCCCTCCTTCTGTCAACCACTACAGTAGCATTTTAAAACATTTCTCAGGTCTGCCACTGCAACCTGTAGTGATGTTTAAACTGGCATTTTGACCTGGCAAAAAAAAACCTTTTCCAGGCTTAACCCTTCCTTTTTTAAATTAAAAAGTCACCCCCTAAGGTAGGCCCTGAAAAGCCCACAGGACAGGGTGCATGATATTTAAAAAGTAGGACATGTTGGTTTAAGTTTTACATGTCCTGGTAGTGAAACACTCCTAAAATTGATTTTCACTACTGTAAGTCCTATCACTCCCATTGGATAACACTGGGTTACCTATTGCACTTAATAAGTGCTAACTTTGGATTCAGAACAGTTAGAAATAAGCTGTGTGGACGTCTGAAAATGCCAACTTGAGAAAGTTGGCATTTTCTTGTCCTAACCATTTACTCCTTATGCCTGTTCCCTGGGTCACCTAACTTTGAGTGTCTCTGCTGTTGAAGTTTGTGTATTTCTACTATACAGTGACACAAAGGGGACTAGGTGTGGACAGGATGGGCCTCAAGCCCACACAAAGAACCTTGACACCAGCCTATTATCATCCCAGACTTCTTATAGCCTTGACAGGGGAAGGGGAAGAAATCTCCATGACGAGAGGGAGGGGTGGTATAAGGGATCCCCTCTTCCACATCAAAGGTTAGCACCAGGTATAAATACTGGACCTCCAGAGTCACTCTTCAGACCACCTCTGGGCCTGTGGACATTACAGAAGAAAGACTGCCCTGCTGCTTGAGGACTGCCTTTCTGTTTCAGAAGCAGGACTGGACTTGCTTATCTTCATAGCAGATTAACATTGAGTAACTCCAAGAGTCAGTTGGCTGACCTCCTGTTTGATCTACAGGGGCAGAAGATGCTCCAAAGGCCTCCCTGCATCTGCCCCGCTGACCTGCTACAACTGACTTAGACCTACAACTGGTCCTGCCTCAGCCCTGCTTGCCTCTGCTGTATTTAGTTCGCCATCCTAAAAAGGTGCCCCCCTCAGGTCCTGGACCATTGGTGGACATCAGTCCATGCTCCTCCCATGCGGAGAGGTGAAATCCAGATGTTTGAGCTCTTCATGAACGCGTAACGTCCCCTTTTCCCTAAGACTTTGACGCCTTCAACATTCGTCAATACGAAGCTCCGGTGAAGACCTGCTCTTCCTGCTACAGCAACCGCCAGCGATGACCAGCAACAAGATATCTGCACTTTGCGCTAAAGCAACGTTAGCCCGCGGTGACTGCCAACCTGAAGCTCTAACAATGACGGTCCACGTCAGCCGACCAGCTCTTTGTGCTACAGCGGCAACCAGAGGCCGCAGAGACGACTGGAGGCTCAACGCAGACACTGACCAAAAGTATCGTTCCATTCCCCTGCCGGACTACTCCATGGGGCATGTTTGGCAACAAGCCAACTAATGCTCTAAGAGGGAATCCCCCTTTCACATGTAAAGCACCTTAGGGAGTGCTACACATTTCTCAAAATTACACAATCACTTCAATCTAAGTAATTTGCACCTACACACTTTGGTCCTGAGGAAAGCCAGTTTTAATCATAAAGGCCTGGCTGAAACATGTAGACCACACCTGGATGTAGGAAACCCTAATTAACATTCCTGTAACATCCAACAGCCTTTTTTAATGCTAGCAGTGACCCACTTATTAAAATATAATTTACCCTCGGGTACAGGGATCCCTGCATAGCTTTTAAATCGTCACCTTCACATCACTACACTGCACACTCAGATACATACCTGCTCCGCTGTATCCAGACATCGATGCACACCTGGGACACACTCGGTGTCACTGGGTGGACCCGATGATGAAGCATGCCACCAACTAGGTTGGTGGGTGAGGGCTTCATGAACAAACAAAATGGTTTGTACCCTGCCTTACAGTCTTGAGTCTATGTAAATTCACAAATAGGCTAGTCCTTTTTGATCTCACATATAACCCCCGGGGATACGGACTAGCTACCTAGTCCTCTGTCTCTCCTTTGATAGTGATATAGAATTTAAAAATAACCATTAGTGGAACCAGGAGTGTCAGGTATGCTGGAGGAGCGGTGAGGCGGTGGGGGGGAGGGAAAGGGGCATTAGGGGTCACGGGTTGGGGAATAAAAAAATAGCAAATAATAAAAACTTACCTGCAGCCGTCCCGGTCGCTCTCTTCTTCACCTCTTCAGGAAGGCACAGGCTCCCAGAATGCCCTGCGACCAATCCGTAAGCTGCTCTCGAGCAGAGAGCATCTTTAGGATTGGCACGAGCACCCTCAATTTGTGCTCCAGGACAGACTGAGCATCTGTTACTGCTCTATCCAACCCAACTGTGTTGCTGGGTTGGAGAGAGCTTTCACTGCGCATGATGGTTTGGCCGACATGCGCAGTGATGGGAGTGCACTACCACTCCCATCAGTGCCTGTACCTACCAGGCTCCGCCCCCAAGACTGCAGGAAATGAAAAATAAAACGAGTGCCGTTTTATTTTTTCTTTCCTGCTGTTTTTGGGGGAGACAACGTGCCTCCGCCATAGTGGAGAAGCCGCCTCTGAGTGGAACATTATAAAGATTCTAACATCTGCAACTGATGAAATGGTTAAAGTCACTGATAAATATCGAGGGGATTGAAAGAACAACACCGTTGGAAGAGAAATTGGTTGCAAAGCAATTCTATAAAAAGAGACAGCACTATGCACAATAAAATATTGTGTCTGGAGAGGAATAAGGTGTTGGGGTGATCAGGTTTATGGCTAATACCTCTCAAAGTTCAATGCACTTTAAGTCGTCCAGCTCACTTAAGCGAAACCACTTTTTATAATCAACTTGCTGAATTAAATCCCTGAGACACTAACAAGAATGGGAACAGGAAGGAGTATTGTACATTACACATAAAAAAAGAGAACTTTGCCGGTATACATAAATGTGTGGGTTATCCATCCTGGATCCTATTTTGGTGATGAATAAGTGAGAAAGTCCAGCAACTTACTCTGAAGCTCATTGACAATGTCTCGTGGTATTTCAGATACAATAGGGATGCTTAACATGTCTACTTAACAATGGATATTATACAATGGCCTGAGAACAATTCCCAAAATTACACCTAATGATCCCAGGAAGTTGCTCAGTTGAACAGTGCATTCGAACATCAAATTATATACTTTGAAGAAGATTCTCTGTAAAAACAAAATTTGGTCATATTGCAGAAATAGGTTACTTGACTTTCACATTGATTATTTGCCACCATATGTAAGTTTTGGAGCCACAAAGTAAAAATAATTCTGCATTAGTGACCTGCCAAATTTACGGTTTCTTCCACTGAGCTGTAATGTCCTGGCCTGGCTCGCATTTGAGAGCCAGAAAAGCGATATTCTAGTATTTCCAAACTCATTACTGCAATACAGATGGAATTGTGTTCCACCTGCACTGATGAAAACTCAAACAATTAATTATTGAAATGTTCTACTACCTACAAATCAAACACAAAGCACTTCTCACCGTTAAATTAAAATTTCAAGCTAATATTTATATATTTCAAAAGGCCTCTTCTTCCTTTAATAGACTGATGGAGAGTACTCCATTTACCCTGTTGTTGCACAGATTTTGATGCTACTGCCTGTAACTACTAACAATATATTTAGCTTACTTATGTTTTGCTTCCACTTGGAATATACGTATCTCTCTTTTATTTCTAGATGCAGCCAACTGGGAAGTTTATTGTTATATTTCTTTCATAGGGCCGATTCTGAGTATGGTGGTACCAAGACCGCCATGACCATGGTGGCGGTCTCACCGCCGCTTCCTCGGCGGTCCAACCACCCGATTATGAGGTTGGTATTTGGACTGCCACAAGCCTGACGCAAGATTGCCGCCACTGCCAAGATCCTGGATCCCAACAGGGAGGCGGTGGGGAAAGCGGTGACAATGGTGGCAGTGCCAGTGCCAGTGCTGGCACCTGCATGCGTGTTCACGACCTGCCTTTCTGCCGACCTGTTCATGGCGGAGACCTCACCATGAAAGGTCGGCCGAGAGGCAGGGAAGGAGCCTCAAACAGGGCCCCAGGGCGAATTTGCCAATGGTGGCTGTGCATGGGGGAACATGTTGTGCCCCCCTCTGCTTGCACTGTCGTGCATGCACTGTGTGTCATGCATGACATGGCGCATGGTACACAGTGCACCAGCGTGCAAGTGGCTCAGCCACAGTGCTGGCATATGCTCTAGGCTCTTTCTATGAGCCGAAGCATGCTGCTGCCATTGCACCGCAGACACAACATCGTCAGCCCAGAGGCATTATCATAATATGGCAGTCAGGATGCCGCCAGCTTGGCGGCATTCTCCAGACCGCCGCAACATCGGTCCTGAGGTCAGACCGCCGATATCAAAATAAGGCCCATAGTGTGAAAGATTAATTGTGTGATCTTTTCACCATGAGGTCTCAAAAAACATCCTCAGTCATACAGTGATCCTATTCTTTTGATATTATATCCAGCTGGTGTTTTATGTTTATATATTTTCATTATGATTTTTTCTTCTTTCCTTTTAATCCAACACCCTCACCTTCGCATGCCATGCACATTTCTATGGGCTATTGTTTAGAAGGTTCAGTTCATCAATAGTAAATTGGAGAAAGCCGAATGGGGAAATTACTTGCTCCTGGTGTATTTAGTCATTGCATTGCATCCGTTTCTCAAGAGGGATTTCTTCAATTATTCAGGCTAACCCATAATATTCTTGGACTGACTCCCATCGCTTATGAAAGTTTTTGGGTATTGAGGTACTTTAATATTCCACTCTTTCTTCAGGCTGGCAGCAGGCCATACCTTCACATTATGGGGTCAATTCATCAAGGACCTTTGCAATTGTGGCAGGGGCCCCTCACTCATGGTTGGACCTCCGCAATGGGTAACTGCAGTATGGAGGTCCTGCCATGAGTGCGGGCCCTCCTGCCAGAACTGCGAGGCCTCCGTCACTACTGCAGAGGCCCTTTGTGAATCGGGCCCTATGTTCTTATAGCTGGTACAGATGGGCTCCCAAATTTTTGTTCAATATGTCTATGATCTACCACAATCCCAGTGTGGCTAACATTTTGTGGTACATGGGCATCACTTATAGCTGGAGTTCTTCAGAAGGCCTAATTTACGAGGTTTTAATTCAGGGCAGTGCCACAAGGAATCTTGCGGTGCTGCCCTGCATCAAGAGAAAAGGAGAACAATTTGGCATATCTTTGAGATACAGCGAAATCCTGTCCTTTTTCCCTGCACTGGCACACAATGTGCTGCCATGCGCCAATGCAGGCACCCTTGCGCCATGGTCCAAGGGTACTTGCGTTGCACGGATGATTACTTTTGTGCAGTAATGGACACCTTCCTGCACAAAAACAATCACAAGAGGTGTATTCCTCTTGTTATGTGTGTTGCAGAATGCAGCAACCAGAAAAAAAACGAGGAGAAATAAAGGCATTTCTCATTGTTGCGCCTCCCTTATGTCTCCCCTGGGGAGGCGTAGGAACAGAGTTCTGTGTGAGATAAGGCCATATTTACAAGACAATGAAAAGCCATGCAGAGTGGCTTTGCGTGGCCTTGTAAATATGGGCCAGCACACTGTACCACCGGAGCGTTAAAAAAAGTGATGCTCCGGTGGCTTAGGGGGCTTGTAAAAGAGGCCCTTACTGTGTAAAACTCTGATCTCATAAAATCATATGGCAATATGCTTGCACTTGCTACTGGTCTTAAATCTCTCATAGTGGTAATTGTATGTTATGCAATTATTACTTGCCGTTAGGGTTCCTGTCACTAGTAAATGTAGAGCTGTTTCTTGCAATTCCCTATAACTTATAATATTGCCATTTACATATGTCGATGTAAAAAAATATGCCATCTTTGCTCTTAAGCATGTAATCAGGCGCTGGTGTGAATGATTATCACACCCTTTTTTTGTTTTATCTTTGAGCCCATTTCGTTTAGTAATATCATCGATACCATCTCCCTGAATTGATGGTATATGATCACACATCTGCATCATTAATTCCCTACCAATGGCTCTCCTCTTCCTTATCTCCCTTTTACGCTGACTATTTAGAATTTTTTTTTTAATATAGAGAATTTGGTGTGCACATAGGCACCCAACCCTGACCTAAATTTTTAAAAACTGAAAATTGATACCAGACATGCTACATATTATTTTTTACTGTACTTCTCTTAACCCAACGTGGCTCTGTGCCATTTCTCACGGATAGTTATTCTCCTTAACACAATTATAAAAGGGCAAACCCAGTGCAATGGTCAAAGCTGCGCTGAACAAACAGGTGCCTTGGTGGACGCTAAGAGTAACACTTACAGAAGGGATCAAAGATCTTTGACAGCAGCTAAAAAAGGAAGAGCAGGCCTCCTTTTATAGTCGCTAAGCAAAAATGGCAGCCGAGACTTTGCTGTTATGGCAAAAGTTGCTAATCTCGTGAGGTTTGAGTTCCGTGATCAGTAAACTGTTCTTCCTCATTGAAATGGCAGTGTTATCCCAGGTGTGGCTTCGGGTTCACTGACAAAATAACAAAAACCTAATATCATGATACAGAAATATTGTGTCAAAAATACTGATCACAATAATATTGTTTTCCTATACTTAAACATAATGTAAATCACAAAAATATCAAAGAAAATATAGTTTTACACTAATAGCGAACATATATACAAAAATATCATTTTTTAAAGATATATACAGTTAAGAATAGTAAATATTAAATATATTAACATGTAACAGTAATATAATGTAAATTAAATATATTTAAATAATATATATATATATATCAATATATGTCTTTGTGTAGATATAATCCGAGAATTCTCAGCAAATAATCCAGCGGCACACCCAGGACAAAACAATAAGTTTATTATTGTTTCAAACGAACAGAACTACGCGTTTCGGCGAAGCCTTTGTCAAAGGCTTCGCCGAAACGCGTAGTTCTGTTCGTGTGCCGCTGGATTATTTGCTGAGAATTCTCGGATTATATCCACACAAAGACATAAAAAACGGAGTTGCGACTGAGGCTGGCACCGGCGTCGATAGGAAGGAGAGCGGAGGTTCGCAACAATTTTTTGAAAACGATATATCAATATATATATATATTCACTGAAAAAACCATAGGTTTCAGGGGTGTTATAGTTAGCTGGACTTTTCACTTGTACAAAACCATTGAAATTCCCCCGTTATAGTTAGTTCATCTAACTATAACTCGCGCGCCCGCAATGCACTGCTGATGACGTCACATATTTTTTAAATGCTAATTCCTAACTATAACGTGCCTGAAACCTATGGTTTTCTCTGTGAATTTCAAAGGTTTTTTAAATGCTAATTTCTAACTATGCCTACAGAGATAGGACATGTGAAGAAAGAAGAAAAAATGCACAGAAAGAAAAAAATGAAGTGCAGAAAGAAGCAACAGAAGTCCTCAAAGACGAGGAAAAGTGCAGGAAGAAGGATAACGTGCAGAAAGAACAAAAGGAAGAGCAGAAAGAAGCCTTGTTGCAAAATCCTCCTGTACCCTCAACTTTTTCAGACGGATACTGGTGGTAACTGAGTCTGACTAACCAGTCCTAGAGCCAGTGCTATGTTAAAAGACACTTAGAATACAGTGAAAACACCTACATACACTAGGGAACATTATGCGTTGGGGTCCCCCTGTGATTAGCATGACCTCCTCTGTAAGCCCCTAGTATATAATAGGGCAGGGGGATTAAAACTACCTCTTAAAACAGGCCACAGGGCGTTTTTGCACACGTTAACTCAGGCCCCGTCCCCTCCCTTCACCACTGTGTAAACACGCCCTGTGTCCGTTTTTAGTTGGGAGATTAAGTTCATTTGAATCCTGAGGGTCCCTAGGGTCCAACTAGCCCACTAGGTACCTCCAGTGAGTGCCACAGAGCTGCGTTGCAGAGAGGTGTAAAAAGTGGCACGGCCTGGACCACCTCTCTGCAATGCAGCTCAGTGGCGCTTACTGGAAGCACTTGGTGGACTAGTTAGCCCCCAGGGGCCCTCAGTATTGAAGGGAAATTATATCCCCAATTTAAAACGTGCCATAGTGCGTGTTTGCACACGTCACCTCAGGCCCCGTCCCCTCCCTTCACCACTGTGTAAACGCGCCCTGTGGCTGTTCTAAGTTGAGAGATTAAGTCCCCTTGAATCCTAAGAGTCCCTAGGGTCAAACTAGACCACTAGGTACCTCCAGTATGCGCCACAGAGCTGCGTTGCAGAGAGGTGTAAAAAGGGGCTTGGCCTCAGAACACCTGTCTGCAGCGCAGCTCCCTGGCGCATACTGGAGATGCCTGTTGGGCTAGTGGGCCCTCAGGGACCCTCAGTATTGAAGAGGAATTAATTCCCCAACTTACAATTCGCCAGAGGGCGCGTTTGCAGAGTGCTGCAAGGAGGGGGCGTGGCCTCCGGCACGATGCCAGTCTTTTATTTATTTTAATTTTTTAAGAAGGGGGGCTGTGTGGTTCCCCTTCTTATTCTAATTTATTGGCCCTGATGACCCCATCCCCCAGGGCCTGTCTCCTAATTATATTTTTTTGACCCCAATCCCCAGGGCCGGCCACTGTTTTCTATTATTTAAAAAAAATATATATTTATAGACACACCTAGGACATGCTGGACAAACCGTACGTACCTATCACCATGACGATTTGCGTGATATTCATTAAAAGGCGACTATGCATACAATGAATCCACGTGGAATGTATTTACACCACTAGCGAAGCTCTGACATGTCTGATGCCCTACCGTGCCTAATCCCGGTAGACACCCTTGTCGTTTATTTATACAAACATGGGTAGCTATTGACGGGCACATTTAATACACATGCACACCAAGCCATTCAAAGGGGATTCAACAAAAATTCGACCAAAACTATGCAAGAAACCCCCCTCACGGTTAATAAAACACACATCCACTGCCGGATGTGTAATACTTTTTATTTTACTCTCTGGAAAGGGGACGAACATCACTTGAGAGTCACAGCGCGCTCCTGGCAGAGCCCAATGCTGTGTTACACCCACCATTGCCTGCTGAGTGCCACACACCTCTGTGTTGTATTCTACTAGCTAGTGCATATGCTATGACACTCTCTAGCCCATGTGCACTGTAACACCACCCCGTGAATATGTCATGCCACACTTGTCTTCACACGGGTTATATTGCCCCATCTAACGTGCCTTCCTCGATGTCTATGTTATAACGCACAGTGCTATGCCATACATATTACAATGTGGGATCCATATCTTTGTCACAGTGCATATGCAACGTTACACTCCCCAGCACATATTTTATATTACAACTTTAGAGACTAGTTAGGTTACACAACACTGCCCTGTGCATATTACACTCCAAGGCGCATATCGCATTGCACGCGCTAGTGCCTGTGCTATCTCGCGCTCTCCAATGAATCTGTAATTGCGCACAATGTATTGCATATTATATTTCACGCCCGGTTCATCTTATATCACACTTTTTGGTGCATAGTTTATACCATACACTATATCTAGTTTTCATTTTCAATCGTGCTCTCAGGACTATGTTCTATATAACACTGTGTTCACATACCCTTTTCACGGGCATTACATTTTGCGATAGGGGGTGGAGGGTCAGGGGGTGTTTCTGCCAAGTGAGCCCGGAGTCACAGTCACAAACGTCCTCTTCTTCCTGAATAAAAGTGAGATTATGCTGCATACTTGTTCATATTTTAAGTAGTTCGCACAGACACACGTTTTAAAAACAATAAAGTTCCTAATACCCGCCTTCTCTGAACAGTTAGCTTGCTGCCTTATCCCCCTCCTCCCTATCCTCTGTTGTGTGAATCCATGGACTAGCCTCCTCCCTCCTGCCATGCATGGTCTGATGTGCTGCCACTGCCCTCAATTTAGTATGATGTACCAGTCCACTCCTCCTGCCCTCCATTGCCCAATTCTATGCCCCATCATTGACCTCCTGCTTAAACTCTGTGCTTAGCTTGCTGCCCCTATTCTCCTTCCCCCTGCCCTCCGATGTCTTTGTGCATGCCCCTGCTCCATCCTTTTTGCCCACCATGTTCCATGGACCTGACACTCCTATCTACTCTGAGTGTTCTGTTGAGCTGCCACTCCCCTCCCACCTGCCTAGCATTGTCAGATGACTGTAACCTGTCCCTGCCACCTCCACCCTGCCCGTCCACATGCCATGCCCCTATCCTCTTCCTCCTGTCCTACATGCTCCATTGTACTGCCACACCCTTCTGCCCTCCCTGGTCTGTTGTGCTGTAACTGCTCCTCCTGCCTGCTCCGTGCGGTCTGTTGTGAGGCCCCTTCCCCTGAACTTTCTTGTCTGTGCACAGGTCCTGACCCTCCCTTCTATCCTCCATCGTCCTTTGTGCATGCCCCTGCACCCTCCTTCTTGCCCATCATAGCCATTGTGCTGCCACTAACCCTCCCACTTGCCATGCATGGTCTTCTGTGCTGCCATGGCCCCTCCCACCTTCCCTGTGTGGTCAGTTAGCTGCCCCTGACCCCCTCCCACCTTCCCTCCATGGTCTGTGTGTATGCCATCACAGTCTCAGTGTTGCTCTTCATGGTGTGTCTTGCTTCTAGTGCCCATCCTGCCTGACCTCCATGGCTATCTTGCTGCTCCTGCCCTGCCCTGCCCCCTTGCCCCCAGCCCTCTGTTTACATGTGCAGACCCCCTACTCCCTCCCTCCTGGCTTGTCTGTTCCATTGTAATGCCCCTGATCCGTCCCTCCTGCCCTTTATGGTCTGTTAAGCTGCAGCTTTCTCTCCTGTCTGTCCATTATGATCAGCTAGCTACCATTGCCTCTTGCCCCTCTGTTCTCTGTTGTCCATGTGCATGGTCCTGTCCCCTCCCTCTTGCTTTCTATGGATTGTTGTGCTGCACTCCCGTCCCGCATGCCCTGTGAGGTGTATTGTGCTGCTGCAAACCCTGATGCCTGCCCTGCAGGGTCAGTTTGGTGCACCTCTCCATGTCCCTCCTGTCCTCTGTTATCCAAATCCATGTCCCTACCCCATTTCCTTCCATGATCCAATGTACCATACTTGCGAACATTTTGAACTTGGTAAGAGGGAGATTTTGAAAAAAAACTGGGGTATTGATTTTCCCCTTTGAGTTACATTGAAAAAGAGGAGATTGTAGACAGGAGACAGATCAAATAAAGCCCATTTGAGCTTAAAAACATTGGACGTTTCCTGGCTGAATCGGGTCTGTTGGCATGTACGGTTGTACTACCATTGCCTCTTCCTTCTGCCTGCCCACAATGGTCTATTACATTGCCACAGCCTCTCTTGCAAGTCCTGTATTGTTGGTTTGTTGCCCCTGCCCCCCTTTCCACTGCCCTCCATAGTCTGTTGTGCTGCCACGGCCCTTCCTGCCTGCTCAGTGTGGTTAAATTGTTGCCTTTGCACCCTCCTACCTGCCTTCAATTTTCAGAGTCCGTGCCCCTGGCCTCTGCCTCTCAACAGTATCCTAATGAACAACTAGATTGCTAACATTCTATATTTATTACAAAAGTGTGGAACGCCTGACGTCATCTTGATGTAATCAAAACTGTAATACCTAGAGCATTTCCTTTAGAAATTACATATATGAGAGGGTCTTAATTGGCATCAACATTATGGTTAGTGCTCTAAAAGACTAAAATAAGGACATATTGTCTGAGTTTTCAAATCGCGACAAAGCACTTTTAAATTATTTGTTATCTTTATGTTTTTTTATCCAGTTGACCACTTGATTAAATGTTGCACTTAGGGGAGAGGATGTGGTGTTACTTCCAGAACTGCAGACTTTGCAACTGGGGAACCAGGTTGGAGTTTCTGCTTCAGCTCGACATTCTATGATTCTGGTCAAATCACTTAGTCTCCCCATGTCTACAACCAAAATGAATTTGTTCTTGTGTCATGTAACCAATGGTCATGTAAAGCACTCCAATACCTGACAAGTCTGCACTATATAACACTGCAAAAACACAAAATAATAAGTGTTTTGCGCACTTCTGTCATTGGGCTATATTTGGGCTACATCTGGGTGATTTTGGGCTACATTTGGGCTCTTTTGTCTCCGGTGGCCATCTTGGGAGATTTATTTGTTATGAGGTTTCCTAATTTCCTCATGTACTGCAGTCTCCTCAGTAGGAAATGCTTTCAGTTTTTTACTTTGATTCCATCATGAAGGTATTCAGATATGTCACACATTTGCCATAAATTCTGAATGTTAGCACTCTAGTTGCTCATTAGATCACTGTAGTAAAACTACTGTTCACCATGGAAGTCTGCTCCTGGTATTTAGAGTGCATGTTTCAGTCTGCATGTCAGAATCTTTTAATGAAATAGAAGAGAATTTGAGAAGTCACTCAAAATGTGCCCTCATTTTCTTTCTTCAGCATTAATCATAATTTCTATGGCAAAATGAACCCCCTCATTGTGTTCCTTTTTAAATTAAATGTTTTAAGTGTTACCAGTTTATTCCAATCAAGATGGCTTCAGGTGTGCCATACTTTTGTCATAATGGAGACAGTAAGCGCTCTAGTTGTTTTTAAGAACACTCTGGGACATTCTGTCATTGGGCTATACTTGGGCTACATCTAGGTGATATTTGGGCTACATTTGGGCTCTTTTGTCTCTGGTGGCCATCTTGGGAGACTTATTTGTTTTGAAGTTTCCTAATTTCCTCATTTACTGCAGTCTCCTCAGTAGGAAATACTTTCAGTTTTTTACTTTGATTCCATCAAGAAGGCATTCAGATGTGTCACACATTTGCCATAAATTCAGAATGTTAGCACTCTTTTTGCTCATTAGATCACTGTAGTAAAGCTACTGCTCACCAGGGAAAACTGCTGCTGGTATTGAAAGTGCATGTTTCAGTCTGCATGTCAGAATTTGTTAATGAATAGAAGAGGATTTGAGAAGTCACTCAAAATGTGCCCTAATTTTTCTTTCTGCAGCACTAATCATACTTTTTATGGAAAAATGAACCCCCTCATTTTGTTCCTTTTTAAATTAAATGTTTTAAGAGTTACCACTTTAATCCAAGCAAGATGTCTTCAGGTGTGCCATGTGTTTATCATAAGTAGGACTGTTAGCACTCTAGTTGTTCTTTGGAACACTCTGGGAAGCTGCAGTAGAACACAAAGGAATCAACTGACAGTCTCTGCCCTTGTTGGATGTACATGTTGTACTGAGAATGTCAGACTTCATTCTCACATGACTGAGACAGATAATGTGAATTTACAGAAAATAAGCTCTCAGTTTAGCTTATAGATCACCTTCCAAACCTCTGTGGGAAAAGCATGAGAAAATATTTTTCTCTCAATCATGATATCCCAGCAGAAGTCTTTTTCACATGGTGAAATCACCTTAGAACATACCACAATTCCTAAAATGAGTATGGTACCATCAACAAATGATTTATAATGTAACTAAAGTCTTAAAACCTTCTATTAACTGCAATGCTTTTTAATGAGGTGCTATCATGTATATTGGTCCCAAGATGGCTGCCAACACTTCTTGGATGAAGTGCTGACAGCCAATCAGATCTCAGGATGAGATGTGTGGTTAGGCTCCGCCCACATATATATATGATTTTACTTTTGATTTTCTCAGGAACTACTGAACAGATTGACACCAGACCTGCAAAAGGCACTTCCCTGACCTGAGGACTACCTCTCTGCCAAATTTCAAGTAATTCTGTTCAGCCGTTCGGGCTGTACCTTGGACTAAAGGTCCCTATGGAAAATTGCATGGGGAAAACGCGTTTTGGGACCTCCCTTTTTTCTCAGCCCCCACTTCAAGGATCCCCCCGAGACTTTCAGGGTAGGAGCGGAGCGGAGCGCCCCACCTATTTTGAAAATTTCGCGAGGATTCGTCAACCGGCGCCAAAGTTATTCCAAATAGAATGTTGCGGATTTCCTATGGAAACACGGTCCTAACTATAACTATCTACTGGCGACCGCCAGTAGATAATATTCATGTTTAAGTACACATATCTAGTGTAAAACTATTTTTAAAATAAGGATTTTAACCTGTTTTATAATTCTCCCCTTAAATATTTCAGTTAATAATTTAACAAGTATCTATATATATATATATATATATGTGTATATATATCAAATATCACATAGAGAGTCCCAATGATATGCATGCTCAGGAAATGCCACTCAGTGCAGGTTTATTAGTCAAGAAGTTTAACAGGGAGGGTACAATACATAGCCATGTGAAAACATAGGCAAAGGCCTCCAAATGGAGTGAGAGGAATCAAACACAAGTGTGGGGGCCATCTTGAAACCTTTTATGAGAAGAGTAATGCAATGTGAATGCATACTCGTAATATATATATATAACAGAGATGCACAATTGCGGTAACATGGAAGAACCACAAAACATATAAATGCTCATGCGCAGTAATATGATTTAAAAGAAGCTTCAAAAATACTGGAACAGAGTTGTTGCGTGAATGCTGGTAGCAATATGCAAAAAAGTACTGTCACATGCAAACTGAGATAGGTTCATTCGCCCAGTGACAATGGACAGGCCGTGCCTTTTTACAAGCAAAGAGACTGTTTAGTCAGTGTGTGATCAAGACAGCATTGCTGTCGAAATGCATAACTACTTGACTAATAAACCTGCACTGAGTGGCATTTCCTGAGCGTGCGTATGATTAGGACTTTCTATGTGGTATTTATGACCGACTGGCTCTGCCGGCCTCACAAACCACCTGCCAAACTCAGTTTAATTACACACAAAAGTAACCAATATAAAAAAATATCCCACTCCAGTCTGAACGACAGCAGGTAAAGCGTTGAACTCAGGAGGATTAAAATTTACTAATCTCACTACAGTCTATGCAACAGTAGGGAAAACATTGGACTTCAAAGGAGTAAAATTTACTATTGCCACTCCAGACGGTGCAACATCAGGGAAAGCGTTGGAGTAAGAACGGGTGAAATTTACTATCTAATACTACAAAGACCTGGGTGTCAGAAGGTTTGTTATGCCATGCATACTGGTTCTAACCTTATAGGTCTTTTGTACTACCCCTAATCAAAAAGTCTTTGGGGGTAGTTGCCAGCTAGTTAGCTACCTTCACTTACTTAAAAAACAAAAACGTTTAGCAGTTTTACTCCGAGCAGTCTCGCAAATGATCGTGAAGGTGTCTAAACTCATGTGTAGTACACCTGGGGTTTCTCAATGTGATTAACTACTGAGGAAACCGTGAATAAACAAATAACTTTCAAAAAATGTGGAAGAGACGTGATGGCACCTCACGTGCGCAACCCCAATGGAGCCTGCTGGCTGGTACTCGTCAGCATTGCCCACTCTTCTCATCATCGGCAGCCATCACGCTCCAAAACAATAAAGAGGTGTCCAAAAGATAAAGCCAAAACAAAACAAGTAGTGCGACTTAATAGTGAAGATTAAAAAGTGAAACAGGTACACCCACTATAGGTTCCAACTTTATTCCGCCTTAGGAGTGCACCTACTTCAATGATTAAAAAGGTTGCTGAATATGCATACCCTCCTTACATGCCAACATGTTTCATCGCCTGGATTCTTTTTGGCGATTTCGTCAGGGCAACAAACGTCGCGTGGCACACGATAAGGACACTTCTTAAAATCACACTCGGAGACCTCGTGGAGCCTTGGCCTCGCGTACCAGCTCGATGAATGAGGTCACCAGTAGGCTCCTTATGTGAGTCCTCGGGGTTTTGTGTGGCATTCCACCGTAATGCCAATCACCTAAAGCCTCACGGAGCTCCTTCTCTCCGCCGGACCGGCGGAGAGAAGGAGCTCCGTGAGGCTTTAGGTGATTGGCATTACGGTGGAATGCCACACAAAACTCCGAGGACTCACATAAGGAGCCTACTGGTGACCTCATTCATCGAGCTGGTACGCGAGGCCAAGGCTCCACGAGGTCTCCGAGTGTGATTTTAAGAAGTGTCCTTATCGTGTGCCACGCGACGTTTGTTGCCCTGACGAAATCGCCAAAAAGAATCCAGGCGATGAAACATGTTGGCATGTAAGGAGGGTATGCATATTCAGCAACCTTTTTAATCATTGAAGTAGGTGCACTCCTAAGGCGGAATAAAGTTGGAACCTATAGTGGGTGTACCTGTTTCACTTTTTAATCTTCACTATTAAGTCGCACTACTTGTTTTGTTTTGGCTTTATCTTTTGGACACCTCTTTATTGTTTTGGAGCGTGATGGCTGCCGATGATGAGAAGAGTGGGCAATGCTGACGAGTACCAGCCAGCAGGCTCCATTGGGGTTGCGCACGTGAGGTGCCATCACGTCTCTTCCACATTTTTTGAAAGTTATTTGTTTATTCACGGTTTTCCTCAGTAGTTAATCACATTGAGAAACCCCAGGTGTACTACACATGAGTTTAGACACCTTCACGATCATTTGCGAGACTGCTCGGAGTAAAACTGCTAAACGTTTTTGTTTTTTAAGTAAGTGAAGGTAGCTAACTAGCTGGCGACTACCCCCAAAGACTTTTTGATTAGGGGTAGTACAAAAGACCTATAAGGTTAGAACCAGTATGTATGGCATAACAAACCTTCTGACACCCAGGTCTTTGTAGTATTAGACTGTTTGAGTGGAGGGCGACCTGGGTTTCTTTCCCTCTATAGCTCCTTATTGTGTACACGTGAAATTTACTATACCCGCTCCAGTCAGTGCAACAGTGGGGAAAGTGTTGGACTCAGGAGTGGTAACATTTTGTATTTCCACTCTAGTCTGTGCAATAGTTGGGAACACGCTGGACTCAGGAGGGGTGAAGTTTACTATTCCCACTGTATTCACTGGTACAGTACAGAGAGAGTACATCACTTCAAACAAATAACATATTTTAAAAACTCTATTAAAAACCCAAAAATATAAAATTCTAACTATAAAAATAAACTGTCTTAATTTTAACAATATTATTAATAAAATATTTTAAATATTACAATTTTAAATAATTATGTTTATTAGCACAAAGATTATTAAAATAATTTTAAAAACACTATATTCCCACAAACATAACCACCAACAATGAAAATGTAATACAAATAAACAAAATATAAATAATTAACATTTTAAATAATATATTTTTTAAATAAACGAATATATTTGTATTTATGATTACTTAAATAACTTCCCCACCATTCCTCTACAAACTAAACAACAAATGCCTAAAATATAACTTGACAAATATGATAAGTTCACAATTAACACATAATAATTAACTATCCATAAATTATTTCTTAATTAACTTCCCACCCTGTAACCCTAAAAACACAACCCACACCTAACATATAATTTACAAGAAAATCTTATTTACACAATGTACATAATTATCAATCAAATAATTATACATTTAAATCAAATAATAAATAATTAATGATAATTAATTTGCTTCCCACCCTGTAAACCCCCCAACTGCACCTAAAACATAACTTAAAAAATAATTAAATTACATAATTTAAATAATCAACAAATTATCAATTAAAGAATTAAAATAGATCATAAATTATTTTAAATTAATTACTTTGCACCCTTTACCCGTACATACCGCACAACATGCACCTAATACATAATTGGGGGATAAATAATTACCCACTTTACAAAATTAATAATTAAATAATTAATTATTCATAATTAGTTATTAATTAATTCTAATTAAAAACCACAACTCAACGTATACAATTAAAACATACACTAAAATACATACTAATATTTTTTTTTAAATGACATTAACAATAATATTTTTGTAAATGATATTAACAACAAAGATATTTTTAACATTGATATTAGCAGCGTAGATATTTGTGTAAATGATATTAACAACTCGGACATTTTTACATCGATATTACTTACCTTAAAACTCAATATTCTTCTCAACGATATTCAGGATATTAAAAACTTGATATTTTTGCATGTAGATATTTTCATTTCGATATTTCGTCCGAACACTGTGGCATCGTACCAAGATGGATATTACTTTTCATCCAAGGCATTGTGTGACAATCAGCCTTTCAATAAATATGTTGGTCTTTATGCCCACATTTGGGCCAAGACTTGAATGCCAAATGAATTTCCAGATAGGCTTCATGCCAGTCGGTGCAGTCATGACCAAGGGACTTGTTAAATGTTTTTATTGTCTCACTTGACTGTATTTCTATGTAAAGTATAGATTTGATGAGCAGCAAATGGGCACCGTCGGTGGGACTGGGATGTAAAACCAGTCTTCGTATATGTTTTGATTCCATCCCCATGTAACACCAGGGGCAGATTTACAAAGATTTGAAGCAACGCAGCGCAGCAAGACAACTTGCTGCTCTGTGTCAAATGGAGAGGGTAGGAATGCGTCCTATCTACTAAGATATGATGAATTTCGGCTCTCCCTCTGTGCAGGTGCACTTGTGGTTGGCAAGCACCAATGCAGGCTCCCTTGCACCATGGTGCAAGGGTGCCTGCGTTACAGCCAGGATTGTTTTTGTGCAGGAAGCATCACATTCAATTCTCTGAGGCATTTTTGTCTTTCTATGTGTGCTGTAGAATGCTCATTATACCTCCCCTGTTGCAGAGATACTTGTGTTACCAGCAGGTTACAAGTTAAAATCCATGTTATATAGTTTCGTGACTTGTGATCCTGTATCAAGGAAATACATGTTAACTACAAGGCATTTAGAACCTTGCAGTTTTCCTCAGTAGTTGGTTATTCCTAGGTTGCTTAAAAGGATTGCTTTTGTTAATAATAAACACTTAGGTGCAGATTCTGATCCGGGTCGGGAAGCACTCCGACCGAGCCGGATCCGAAGTGTTTTCCGACCGAGCCGGAGTCCTGCAGTCCGACCGAGCGAGTACGATGCGGCTGTATGCTGCCGGACTCGGTTCGGTCGGACTCCCATAGAAGTCAATGGGAGCTGGTTGTACGACGCGTACATGGGCTCCCATTGACTGAATGGGTATGTCTCATGCAAGGGCGCCCCGTATAGTGGGTATGCGTCGGTGCCATTAGCACCGTACATGCCTGTGCTGGGGGGATCCTTGGGTCTCCCCCTGTGTCTGAGTCGTAGGGCTGCGGGTGACGGGGGGGTCTGACGCGGACCCCCAAAGGCAATCACACGGACGATTTGCAAGCCGGACACTCCAGCTCGCACAGGCTGTCCGACGCATGCATCGTTCTGGCTCGGTCATGAATCACATCCATTGCACGCTACGGTTAGCTTACGACCAAGACGTACGGAGTGGTTCGGACACAGAAACGATTCGGTCGGTGAATTTCATGTAGCTCGCATCGTACTTGCTTGCTCGTACAGCTGTACAAGTCGGGCGGAAAACACGCGTACAGCTCGTAGTTTTTCCGGCCGGATCGCGTTGGGTGCCCTTCCGATCCGGATCGGAATTGGCCCCTTATTAGTAAGTGCTACGTAAATTGTTATAGTGTAGATACATCAGACATTATTACAATGCATGCAGATATTTGCATAGAAAGCTTAGAAAGGTAAAAAACCCTAGTCTCGCATCTTGTCTCGCTCTTAGGCCAATCACAAACTCCACCCCAGTCCACTGCTCCTTTTGGTGAGAACCTGCACTTATTTATTTCCATTTAAAGCACTGGATGTATTGTAACATATTATATAGCATTTCTGCGTTCAGAGCGTTATGTTCTGTTCCCACATTTTAAGTAGGCAGGAGCTCTCCTCCCTGTTGGTTGTTTCATTCTTTATTAAAGTTATCTTCTTAATTTCTATGTGTCTAGTGTGTTAAATAAATAATTTCAGTGGTGAAGAGTGTGCAGACTGGACCTTGTGGTGAGGTAGAGAACATCACACTGCACTCAAGGACTCCAACCGCGTCGTGTGTTATGCAATGGTTTCCTGTTTGACTGTTGGGAGTGTTGGGAGTGTTGAAGAAAATCTGATCAGAAGCCTACAAATTCTGAAAAAGGTTCTTAACAAAAAAAAACTATGAATTACAGAAATTGTCGACAAGAGCATACCCCAAGCTCCTGGAGAGTGCAAACGCTAAACTGTAGAAAAATCAGGCCAATGTATAGGTTTTCATATTTAAAGCCTTCTACGAGGATCATGTGTTTGAAGCTAAAACAAATGCGGCATCAGTAGATGTTGAGTCAACAAATGGGATAGTACTTTTCCAGTGACGGCTGGTAGGGAACGGTGGCAGGAGGGGCACGGCAAGGTGGGGGGGAGGGTTAGGGGAAAAAAAAGAAGAAAGAAAAGTAAACTTGCCTAGTGATCACTATCGCCAGTCGCAGCCGCTCCTGACGCTCAGATGGGGACTGGGAGACTGGGCAGGTTCTCTACTAAGTATATTATACAACCTGTTGAGAACATGCACGGTGTGCATGAGTTTGGCCGGCCCGAGATGGCCGGCCAAAATGTCATGTGCACTTAAAGTGCAGCCACCACTCCTCCTCTGGCCTCAACATCAGGTAAGGCTGCCCTGCCCTGAACCTGGCTGCACTGCAGTACAACTGCAGTGCTAAAAGTAAAATGATAATAACAGATGTTCTGTTGTTATCATTTTATTTTTACTTTGCACTGTTTTAAACCAGTGGGGCAATGCTCCTCCGTCATAGCGGAGGAGCCGCCCCTGACTTACTCAACCTTAGAAAAGATAGAAAAATGTAGACTTTCTTGCATACAACGCCAGACATGAGAATGAGGCTGAAACTGCACTTTCTGATACCACGGTTAACATTAGCAAGAAAGATAGCAGTGGCTACTATAGTTACCTTATGTTAAACTTTAACAATTTCACAAGAGGTATACAAGAAATATTATCCTCGCTTTGAAAGCTACTGGGCGAATAATTGATCAATTATGAAGAAACTATTTCATGCTATGCTTAGGCCATGATGATGGACATGCGGGGATGTCATGAAGAGTGGCACAGCAATGTCTGCAATATACTCAATGAGGAATCTGTGTGTACTAGCACATATTGGGACAGTCCCCAGACAGGGTGTAAATGCGCAGATACTATTGATTTGATGTGTTTCATTAGTGTGCAGTCATTTTCTTGGCTTCTTCTAGAGATGTTGTGATATTCAGTGCATCTTTTTCGTTTGAATATCAATTCAAAGTGTAAGAAAGCAAGAAACCACAGTCCTTGTTTATCAGGTCTTTTCTCATAGATCCAGCATGGGTAAGAGCCTTTGAAACATCAGGCCATTATTCACTTGAGCTCTTCCATATAATGAATTTAGACCACAATTACTTTCAGTATTTGACGTATGCACAGTATTCCATATAAATCACCCTGGATGGTTGCCATTTATATCACTAATTATTAGTTTCCATCTCTATTCCAGTTATTTGTTGACGGTTCCTCCCTCTGTAGCATGGATGGTATAGTAGCTCCTAGTACATTTTTAAACAATTCATTTTGTTAGGAACAATGGAAACAGGGATTTGAAGCATATGTTGAAGCACTGCAAAGAGATATTATGCAGACAAAAGGAAACTGGCAATGTGCAAACTATGGGGCCGATTATGATGGCGGTAACCAGACCGGCCAACATGTAGTTGGCAATTCCGCCTGCCAAATTACGATCTGACTGCACTGTAGGCAGTCAGAAACATGCCTCTTGCCATTGGAAAAAGACATTTTTTTCAATCATCCCTGCACTTTGTGCCAGGCACCACGCAGTGCCTGGCACACGGGCCATGGATGTTTGAGGGCACCACAGGTGCCCCCGGTCCTCATAGCGGAGGCCAAGAAGAGACAGGGCCCAGCTACGGTCCCCTAAAGCCCCTTTCCGACAGCCTTCCTATTGCCGTTGGACCGCCATGGAAAGGCTGTCAGAAGGGACATCGTAATCCCTACAGCGGTGCCTGAGCAGGCACCGCCCCTATTGTAGAGACTATGATCCAACTAATGGTCCGACAAGCTCCTTGAGCCCATCCGAAGTGTCATTTGGTCCCTCCGACCGATGCAGTCAGACCCACCGCATCATAATGCGGCAGTCTGACTGCTCTGCTGGATGTCGGTAGGACCACAGCCAACAGCCTGTCGGTGGTGGTCCCACCGACATCATAATCAACTCCATTGTGTGGGTGCATAATGAATCACAGGGGCGTATTTATGAGATGCTTGTTCTGGCTGAGCTTTACTTTTTTGGGTGCTTCTGCATCGCAAGCCTCTCAGTCATATCTATGAGGCGATGCAAAACCACTCTGCTTGGCTTTGCATGCCCTCATAGATATGGAGTAAGATAAAACAGTGCAAGTCACTGCCTGTACCAAGGAGTGGTTCCATGAGCGTTGTGGTGGGGTTTCCCACACATCACCCATGGATTTTCATGCTGCCCAGATTTACTTAATCACATAAGCCTAGGGCAGCGTCAAAACCTTACTCTTCTCCAGAGCAGGCATAACGAGGAGAAATATGTGTATTCCTCCTCGTTTTTCCTCTTTCTGTGTGTGCTACATTCTTCAGCACACATAGAAAGAGGAAAACGCCTCTCGGATTGTTTTTGTGCAGAATGGTGCCCCATCCTGCACAAAAAAACAATTCTGCATGCAACAGGTGCATCCTTGCACCATGATGCAAGGGTGCCTCTGTTGGCGTTAGGCAGCAAACTGTGTGCCAGTGCAGAGGGCAAGGGCAGGAATGCACCGTATTTCATACATGCGGTGCATTCTGCCCTTTCACATTGATGTAGGGCAGTACAGCAACACGACTTGCAGTGCTGCCCTGCGCCAGTTCCTCATAAATGAGGCCCAAAGTTCTGAAATATTTGCCTAAGCCTCTGAAGGTTGGAGATGAGGAGGAAAATGTTGTAGAGTAAAGATTCTCCTAAAACTTTCCGGTTAAACTGTTTATTCAAGATCAAACACAGCTGTGGTCTTCCCTCTGCTGGTGCATGGACAACTGCCAGTAAATGGAATTCCCACACCTCACACAAATACAATAGAACCTTTATAAGGAAACATTCCAATAGAAATTGAAGAAAATTACAACACATCTCTCTCTCTCTTAATAACACAAGATATAAACTGGAACAACAAAAACACTGCACAACTAAAATTACAACACTACGGGTAAATACATTTTTACATGGGAAAAATATTTGCTAAAACAGAATAAATAAGCGGTGAAGAAACCATAAGGAAAGGCAAATGATATGAATGAAAATTGACCCACATATGCCTTGATGGAGAATGAGTATGAATTTAAAGAAATACTTCATCTCACAAACTCTTGTAGATACTGCAGAGCTCTCCTTACTCGCTGTACGCTTTCCATTCCAGTAATCCTACTCCCACCATTCTTTTGCCACACAGGATTGACACAATAATCACCTGCACCAGTACTGCTCGTACTGGTGTCAATGCTAGGAAAACTCACTGCTTCTTCATTATCCATCAGCATAACACCTCTGCATCCTTCATCTCTGTCTCCACTTCTAACCTACCCACTGCACAAGTCAGACTTAGCAACCCTCCAGAGATTCCATTGTTCTCCATGAACCAACACAACATTTCAGCGATGTTCTTCTTTTACTTGGTAAAGTCTCCTCAATTTGGTAAGACCCTTTTCCACCCATCCACCTTTTACCTTAACCCAATCACCAGGCAAATTAATCCCTTCACACTTGGAGACAACCTCAGAGGAACACTAGAACTGGTCATCCCCCACTTAACAAACTCTTTTCCTCTATTAAATTCTTCAACCAAGCCAGAATGAGTTTGGTTTTAGGCTTTCCCCCTAATCTCCTCATCAAACAAAAAGGTGAGTGAGATGTCATAAAATTTTCCATTCTATGATAAGCCCAAACCCGATCAGAAACAATCTTTTCAATCTCCAAACTGTGGGCGATACCTAATTGAATTGTCCCCTTGATCATTCGATTGGCCCTTTCAACAATACCATTGGCTTGTGGGTTGTAAAGAACTGTGAGTGAATGCTCAATCCCACAACAAGAAAAAAAAACTTTCTCTAGAGGGACATCAGCTGAGTACCATTGTCAATAACAAGAACAAGTGGAAAACCTTAATACCTAAACACTTCTTGCAAAGCACTTATAGTAGTTCAGGTAGAAATTTCAGAGAAAAAGTTTACCACTAACCATCTAGAATGTACATCCACCATCACTAACACGAACCTCTTCTTATGCCTAAGAAAAGACGTGGGGCCAATAAACAAAATACACACAGGGTGCCACGCTTGACCAGAGTCATGGAGAGTGTCCAAATCTGCCTAGCAACCAAACTTGAGCCATTGTTTTTACTCTCTTTGCACTCAACACAGCGCTCCACCAAGACACTACAACATTGTCAATTTCTGTTCACCAAAACGCCATCCTCAGACTATTTTTTGTGACTGTCTGACCTAGATGTTCGTCATATGCAATCTCATAAAGTCTCTTCTGCACAATATTGTCTGTCTTAATTCTCTCCAATCGCATCCCCACTTTTCCTCCCACAACCAACAGCTCATCCAGTATTTTACCATAAGTTCTCAAGGCAATGGGTAAAGCATTCTCTCTCCTCCCGCCTTTCACAATCATCTGAATCACCCTCTTAAAACTTCATCACCATCCATGCAGACATCCACTACAAATCACTCACAGATCCACAACTCCATTAAACAACATCACTCACACTGGCCACAGTTCCTACCTTTTCATTCCATACCACTGCTTCTTTAGCCACACATCCTTAATCTAATTGCAAGCGAGACAAGTAATCAGCTTGAACATTCCTCCAGCCTGGTATGTATTCAATGGTGTAGTTGTATTCTGGCAACTGAGGCGCCAGCCTGGTAAGCCTCACAGAACCCTTGCCAGCTCCTTCTAGAGATAATATCTTCATTAGAAGCTTGTGATCTGTGCGAACAATAATCTTAAAATTCCACACATAAGTCTTAAAATACTGCACCCTCAGGCCTGCAAGAACAACCATCACCTTAGTGGTAGCATGTGGATTAATTATTATGTGTTAGTCATACTGATGGAACCAGACAAGAATGGATGGGCCAGAATCTGCCACATACACTTTTCCATTTCTCTTTCTGTCCTTAAACTCTATATCAGTAAGCATATAACCAATGATATCAATTTTCCCATGCTGATACCCATCCAGATTGATGTCCTGGAACTGTAATCTTACTTACGGCCATTGGGTATAAAGCATATCTTTTGGCAAAATCATATATATAGGACCCAAGTCAACCATCAACTATTTGTTCTTATTCCTAATCATAAATTCTGCCATTGGTCTATTTCTCTTACCCGAACCTCCATCAACTAAGCCCACCACAAAATTCTCTGACCTTGTATCAGCCGACACAGAAGCTTCTTCCGCCAGCACTGCTTCCTTTTCCAGACTCCCTGCACATATTGGCAAAATGCCCCTTTCGTCTGCACTTCCTGCATTCACTCCCAATGGCGAAGCAGCTCTTAGACTCAGAAATATGATTATTGCTCCCACATCTGCTACACACTTTATTAACCCATTTTCTGTTGTAAGCTCTTCTCCACACCTTAGTATTACCTCTGGCAGTAGAAGCCACATCCCTTTCTTCCTTGTCCATAGCCAACATTTTGTTTCCCCCTCTGAAATTCTTAGCTTCAATCTCTCATACAATAAAGAGACTCTTCCACAACTTTAGCTATTTCTATTGCATCTTTTAAAGATGGGTTTTCTACAGCACACAGTCTTTCTTGCTGTGAGAAGTTGGCCTGGCATATGCTGTCTCCTAGTTATAGGGGACACCTTGCACCAGTCCAACTCGACTCTTATTGATGATAGGTTTAAGACAACCTTTAAAGAAAGCTATCCTAGTGGTAGCTGTGGAGAGCAGCCTTCAGGCTAAGTCTCGAAGGAGTGTTAAGCTTATTGTTTTACCATAGATAACCTCTTGAATGACCAAATGAAAGAGTAGTCCACACAGGTATATATATAAAATGTATGTATTTATTCTAAACAGAATCCCACAAGTCTCTTTATGAGGCTGAGGCAAAGTTACAATTCAAACAAGCATTGATAGATACAATAAAATAGCACTGGAATCATAGGGACTCCCAGGGGGGGACCAAACCATATATTAAAAAAGTGGTATAAGAACCACGACAATTCTACAGACAATGCCTAGGGCATTTAGGATCGCTGGCCCCTTAAGAATCCACCCCAGGTTATGAGGAAGGGGACCCACGGGAGGCGCGTGCAGTGGAAATAGCAGCTATCGGGATCTCTATTAAAGCCTATGGAGAATGTCGCGGTTTGATTTAAACAGATTAAAGTCACTTCTAGCAGGAGTACAAAGTTAAAACTTTAGAGTTAAGCTTTTGAAGAGCCCACTACCACGAGAGTACCGAGGTACCACTGTTACCTGCCCCAGGGAAGCCGGGTGCATAGGTCGTTTTCGATGTCAGGTCGCGGGCTGATTTTCAATGGAGAAATGTTCAAAAGTGCTGCTAGCCAAAAGCGTTGATGATGCCGTGAAGATTGAAGTTGTAGAACTTGTAGAGAAGAACCTGAAAGCAGAGGGGACAGAGTCTGGGTCACGGCACAGTGACCAGGGAGCTCAAAGCAAAGAGCCCTTCAATGTTGGGTGCTTCAAGTGGAAAGAGGTGTAGCTTGGATCTGCAGCCACGGGCTCCAGGAGGCTTCAAGGAAGCCCAACTTTGGGAGGGCAACTGTCCCACGTTGGATAAGGGTCGCTACGGTGTTAGTGTCCGGATTGGATCCACTAAACCTTGGCAACCGCAACCCACGCAAGATAAACAAATCAACTACTGGTGCAGACCCACAAAATCTGTGAGAGGTCTCCTTTAGAGAGACTGTAGAGCAGGCCTGGAGCAACCAGGGGAACTCTTAGTTGTTGAGATTGACCTCCGCTCGGGCCCACAAGTCGAGAGACAAGGGACCGCAGAAGGCAGCAAAATGGAGTGCGTAAAAGGGAGCCCACGGGCCACCGGAGGGGGCTAGGGTGCTGATCTTTGGCACGGATACTGCTTGGTGGTTGGCTCAATAATAGGCCAAAGCACAACTTCCCCACTGGTCAGGGTCGTGTGCTACGCAAGAGGTGGCAGGTGTCCTGGGGTATTGGGAATCTCGGCACCCACGCAGTCCACAGTACACAGGTTTTCTGTGCACACTCACTGTCCTCTGAGATGCTTAGGAAACCCACCTCAAGGGTGCTGGAAGTCGACGAAGTTCGTGAGAGCAGCGAAGTTCCAACCGGGTCACTTGCAGTGTTTCAGGTGCCTGCCAAGCAGGGGGATAACTCCTTTATCCCAAGGGAGATTTCTTCAGTCAGCTGGGCAGCAGCTCGTCGAAGGTCAAGTCTGTAAAGTCCAAGATTAATCTGAGGCTCTGGGGCCACGTTATTCACCTTTATCCCCAAGATTAGGGGAGTGTCCAGAGTAGTGTCCACCAATGAGTGGTGAGGCGGGAAAGGGTGGCTACACCCTCTCCCCTTTGTGTGTTTCCTGCCTGGGCGAGGGGCAGGATGTCCCTGAACCGGTTCCAAGCGGTGTATGCAGAATGAAGGCACTGCAGCTGCCTACGTGCAACTCTGAAAGGACATTTGGTGCACCCACCCTGTTCCAATCCACATATCCTGTCTGGGGAGATGCTAGCACCTCCCTGCCACAGGAGCCCTATTGTCCAGCTGGTGAGGCTGGGGTTTTCCCCAGCAACAGCCAGCCAGATTCGTGTGGGTGGCGGGTAGTAGCCATTTTGTACTACTTGTGCACCTTTAAATTGGTGTCCGAATTCTGCCGCTTTTCACATATCGCCCCTCTAGCAGGGGGGAATCGTGCCCTCATGCCCATGGCTGGACTGGGGGTAGGATTCCTGCATGTTTGACACCAAACACGATATGGTTCTGTGTAGCCATTCTCAAGTTATCACACTATCGCTATAGACTTATAATGCGGTTAAGAGTATATGGTATGGCTACACTACAAACAACCCAGCAATGATTTTACGAGGGTTGCAGAGAGGCCCTACTCAGGTAGGGGTTCCCCCTCACACATATCTCAGCACCCTGCCCTGTAGAATTAGCAAGGCCTGCTATAGGGGTGACCTATGAGAGTACATGTGTTGTAATGGGGGAGGATATAGGGTACCTATATCCCTGTAAGGGGTGCTAGCACCACCTTACCCAGACTACAGTAGTGGTCTGGTGGTGTCAGTTTGTATGGCTGTCCCAGGGTGGCACACTAAGTGCTGCAGCCCTGGTAGGCCTACTGAGGGACCCATGCCCTGGGTACCTAGGGTACCATCTACAAGGGACAGTCAGGGCATCCTCAGCATCCAATTGGTTTGTACCTAGGGTACTCACATCAGTTTTAAGGAGAAAGCAGATAGGCTGGGGTCCTGGATAGCAGGATCCCAGCCAGACTAGTCAAAAACCACTCAAATACCAGGCATAAAGTTGGGGGCAACCATTAGTCAGATTCCACCTTCCTACACTTGCATCTTCTTTTTTTTACATTGTACATTCAATTGATCTCTTATCGTTTTATCCTCCATCAGCCCAAATTGGCACTTGAGTGATAATTTTCACAATCTTGTTTTAAATTGATCAACTGATCAGGTTTTCGCGGTGGCATTTAAAATATGCACCTCCTCATAACACATTAGATCCTTTAGCAAATCCTGTTTATAATCTCATCCTTGCTTTGCAAAATACATCTGCTACCGGTTTTCCATCTTTATCTGTAGCTGGGTATGTTTTTAAAGACACGCTGACCCTCTTTTCCCAATCTATTTAGTAAGGTTGCTTTTTTCCGACTTGGTCTAAAACTGTGACCATCAAGTGCCTCCAAATAATTCGGAAAAATATCCACCCATTCCTCCATTTTAATTGGTAGATATGAGAAAAAGGAAAGGTGGAGGAGATATTGATGATGCTTACAAGACAACTTTGTAAATAATTACCTCATAACTGTAGAAAGCCCTTGCTTGCGACAGACAGCAGAAAACAGCGGGAAACAGAAGGACTTTTTCTCGAATGGAGAGCTTGCAAACCAATGATCTCAACAACAACATGATTCCAAGGAATTAAGAGACAGTGATATGGTTCCATTTTAATCCAGGAAGCACAGATGAAGGAAAGCACATTGTGTAACAATCACCCGCTTGACGGTAAGCAAACGCTGCTCTGGTGTCTCTGGTGGTTGTGAATGTGCACGAGGGTAACAGTCGAGGCGGAGAGCCTCTCCGCTGTGGGACAGCTAAAAAAGGCATGAAAAAACATTGTGAGTGAGTCTCACCGGACATGGTCAAAACGCAGACACAAGTGCACAAGCAATCTAGGACGGCACAAATATATAGAAAGTACCTCATACATGGCTCATAGACTGCTTTAGATTTCAATAGGTCCTATATAAATACGCTGAGTTTGCAGTAAAGGTAATCACAGAGCCGGCAGGTCATCACCAAAATATGTTGTAAAGTAAAGATTCTCCAAAAGCTTGTGGGTTAAACTGTTAATTCAAGATCTAAACAACCGTGGTCTTCCCTCTACTGGTCAGCAAGTAACTGCCAGTGAATGGAATTCCCACACATTACACAAAAATAATAGAAGCTTTATAAGGGAACGTTGAACTAGAAATGGAAGAAGATTCCAACAGAAGACTTGGACGAATATGGATTGGCAATAAGTAAACTGAACAAAAATTATAACTAAAATGGGAAGGAAGTAGTGGAGCAGAACAAATTTCATAGCAGAGGACAACTGCATTGAGACCAGTAGAAAGTTTGGCGATGACTTGAAGAACTTTTACTGCCACAAGTCATTACAAACGTTTTTGTAAAAATAACTACAGATAAGTTAGAACTAACAATTAACAGCAAAAAAAGAACAGAAAAGTGTTGTTAGCTAAGGATTTTACTTTGGCCAAAGCAATTAAAATTGCGAGACAAGCAGAGGACATCTCTGTGGGTATCAGGCAATAGTCCAGATGGGAAGTTCAGTGCTTCTCAATGGGCCATAAATGTGGTAAGGAAGAAGCAACGTATATGTACAAATGAATCTAATAGCTTAAAGGCAGAAATTGGGGTCAGAGAAGAAAGACACCTTGACAGTAAAGAAATGTATCTTTCAAGTATAGACTGAAGGCGTACCTTGCCCAGTGCTTATAAGATATTTCTCAGGAGGTCTCTGCTGCTTGTGCCACCTTAGGTCCATTCCAGCACTACCAAATACCAGTACCAACAACACCTACTTACCATTACAATCTTACAAATGTTACCATTTGGAATGTAACTCACAGCCATAAGACCAATGACCTAACCACCCTGGTGTTATTAGCTTTAAATGTATATTTAATTGTTAAACACTTTACTTATATGCTTTCTAAAACAAAATAGACTGACAGTGCCAATATGTTGTAGACTGCCATAAATATGTGCTGGTGTTACAAAAGAAATGCTGTGCCAAGCACTGGCATACACCGGCACAAATTTAACACTGGCTGTGCCAGTGATAAAGAGTCTCTGACCCTACCACAAATTTACAGGAAGTGCAGAGGAAAGTGACATTATACACACATGTGTAAATATAAAATGGGTGTTAAACAGGAGAATGATCCAACGGGGAAGTGAAATAAAGATGATAGACAGTGGAGAAGAGGAGATTAAGGAGTAATTCATAACTTAAATTAGTAGGGGAAATGGTGAGGAAAAAGACATCAAAACTTGTGGAGCGACATTCCACTTCAACCACCAGTCGCACAGCCAATGAAGAAAAAGACATCCCATATTGCACCATCAAAAGATTTGGATGACCTGTGTACCCATATAGGAGAGGCTTTCATTACCTATGTTTATAGAAATGGAGTTAAACCCACCAGATGTCTAGTTAAAGGCTTCCAACAACAAACCAATAAAGCTGGGGAAATATTTTGAGTCAACTTTGAAGTGAAAGAAGATGAATATATAAGAAAAATATATATTGCAGCCAAGGATGAAGGGTGGATCTTCTTTGCTGGGGTGGCTACATCAGAGGAATCTGATCATAAAACTTGATCCCAACTATCCCAGTTGGGCACTCTTTGTAGAGGCTGAGAGATATGAAGAGCCTGACAAGAGAGAGTTCAAATACCCCAAAGTATTTTGGATGGTGTTGTACTGTACAAAAAAGTTGATATATAAAAAAATTGTGGAGGATGTGACTCCTCAGAGGGCACATAAAGTTTCAGCGTGCCTCCGTTAATGTAGAAACCCTTGAGAGGTAGAAAAGTTATGTAATGAGTATTAGAGCATCTGAGTGGGTGGACAAGTACTCATTGCCAAATATTAAAAAACAAATTATGACACTTAATAATGTTGCGATTTTCGCCACCCTTGATTTTTCATCTGCATACAATTAAATTGTACTACAGCATGATTTCTGACTGTTTAAATCATTGTGATGTCCGAAGGTACTTCCAGCTACAAGTGCATGTCATGTGAACTATGTTCAGCTGCTGCAGTGTTCTGAAGGGCCATGCATCAGCTGTTGAAGGGTGTTAAGAATGCCTCTTATGCACACAGAGTTGAGCATGACAAATCCTTGGAGTTGATATTAACAATAATGAGAGATTTTGAAATTACCATTAAAAAGGCATTTTCAGGGTACACTGAGTGGATTGCTTGGGACACCATTTAAATAGGAATTGGTTGTCCCCAGAGGAAAACCTATTAGGAGCTACTAAGGAAGCTCATTGTCCAGATAAAAAAAGATAATTTGTGTTCTTTTCTAGATCTGGCTGCATCAAATGCTAAATTTAATTCCATGTTCGTCTAGAAAACCAAAGCTACTGAAGACAAATGGCAACTGTGAGTAGACCTTTTCAACAGAGAAATCACGGCAGCTCCTACATTAAAATCATTTTATATAAAAATATATATAATGATTACTGATGCCAGCAATTCCGAGTTACGTGAATTAGGAGTGGTTTTGATGCAGGACATAACTCGTAAAGAATGGTTGTAGCATATGTGCCCAGAACAATAGTGCATGAAGGGACACTCACAGAATTATGAAATGATTGATGAGAATTCAAGAAGTTTGATTCCTTATGGCGCACATGCCAGGAAAATGGAGGGGGTTGGAAGCACACCGCTTCACCTCCCAGCATAGTTCACCCCTTAGTATTATGGTAAATGCAGTTCATGGTAAATGCTTACTTGAATATTTACTGGAGTATTTCACCAAAGTTGGTACAGGTTAGTGCTGTAAATCTCTAGACATGAGTTTCTGGATATCATCTGTCATCATTAGAGATAAAAACTAATTTAATCAGGGGTTGCTTGAGAAGGCTGCCACAATCCTCTCAGGTCTCAGTACCTCTCACTGGCACGCAGGTGCATCACCAAAAGCTCGTTAGCTCAATGACTCAGGGGAGTCTTTTAAAAATGAAGGGGGTTGAGAGCACACCGCTTCACCTAGTAGCACAGTTCACTCCTTAGCATTCTGGTAAATGCAGTTCATGGTAAATGGTTACTTGATATTTACTGGAGTATTTCACCAAAGTTGGTGCAGGTTAGTGCTGTAAATCTCTAGACACGTGTTTCTGGATATCATCAGTAGAGATAAAAAGAAGAAGAATGCTAAGGGGTGAAGCAGTGTGATCCCATCCCCCTTCTGTTTGAAAAGGCTCCCTTGAGCCACTGACCTGACGAGCTTTACGAGATGCACCTGTGCGCCAGAGAGAGGTACTAAGACCTGAAAGGATTGTGGCTGCTTGTTCATCAACCCCAGATACATTTTGTTTTTTATCTCTACTGATGAAAGATAATATCCAGAAACACGTGTCTTGCGATTGACAGCACTAACCTGCACCAACTTTGGTGAAACACTTCAGCAAAAACCCAAGTAAGCATTTAAAATGAACTGCATTTACCATAATACTAAGGGGTGAACTGTGCTGGTAGGTGAAGCAGTGTGCTCCCATCCCTCTTCTGTTTGAAAAGGCTCCCTTGAGCCATTGAGCCGACGAGCTTTTGGAGATGCACCTGTGCGCCATAGAGAGGTACTGAGACCTGAAAGGATTGTGGCAGCTTGCTCAGCCACACCAGATACATTTCGTTTTTTATCTCTACTGATGAAGGATAATATCCAGAAACACATGTGTCTAGAGATTGACAGCACTAACCTACACCAACTTTGGTGAAACACTTCAGCAAAAACTCACCTAAGCATTTACAATGAACTGCATTTACCACAATACTAAGGGGTGAACTGTGCTGGGAGGTGAAGCAGTGTGCTCCCATCCCCTTCTGCCAGGAAAATGGCATTGCTGACTGTCTTTCCAGAATTCCAGGGAAAATGGAAGATGAAATAGTGGAGTATTGGTAGCCAGTGTATGTGTGAAATGATCAATATGAGCATTAATGAGGAGGAAGGGGTGGAAGTTACTGGGGAACACCAAGGGGCATTTTACAAGAAAATGTCAGAGTGCTGAGCTGTGCCAAATTTGGCAGCGCAGCTCTCCAACATTTTCAAAACGTAGGGATGCGCCGTATTCACAAGAATATGGCACACACCTGTGCGTCCCCTACCGCTGCCACAAAAAAGCTGCCTAGCACCAGCGCAGGCACCCTGCCGCCATGTTGCAAGGGTGCTTGCGCTGCAGGGACAATTGTTTATGTGCAGGAAGGGACACCTTCCTGCACATAAACAATCAATAATGGTGATTTGCACCTTCTATGTGTGCTGCAGAAATCAGTACTCATGGAAAGAGCAAAAAACCAGTAGAAGTAATAATTTCTCCTCGTTGTGCCATTCTAATGCCTGATATTTCATTGGTGCTGCATCAACCTTGTGAATCTGGGGCAGCATCAAAAAGCAATGGGTGTGGCGCTGGAATGCCCCTGGCAAAACCAATTGCATGCGCCTTTCCTGCACAGGACTGCAGCAGAAAGGGGAATATTTACAAGATGGTTTTAAGCCATGCATAGTGGCTTAGTGCCACCTTGTAAATATGGAAAATGGCGCTGCGCCAATAGATTGTCAAAAAAATTATGCTCCGGTGGCGCTGAGGGCTTATATATATGCCCCCAACTTTTACAAAAAGTAATTGAGTATTTAAGACAAACGTTGCCTCAAAATAACTTTGTAGAGGATGTAGAATCTTTTAAAAGCCTAGGTGATGAATTTTAAAATGAGAACGGCATTCTCTTTCTCCAAGGCAATTTTGGAATGAATGCCGCAAAAAGGCATATTTGTTCTGGAATTGGTTAATTGGGTTAGAATGCAATGTGGAGCACATAAAAGGTATTGTGGACCTGACGTACAATGGTATTTTCAGTTTGCTAAGCCTGTGATTCTCAGAATACCAGGGTTTGCAACATCAAAATATCTTTTTACTATTTACAAAACCCATTTTACAAGTTGCAAAAAGTCTTTCAGGCTCGTAAAGGGGCTTTTGCGACCCCGTCACAATCACAAATTAGAGGGGACTTGAAAGGAGTGTCCTCCCCATTGGAGAGGAAAGGATCAGTGGTCTGAGACCGCTTTTGCAGTTGCAAACTACTGATTGGATATTAACACTTTGAAGAGGGTTGTATCCAATTTGCAAAGAAGTAGAGTTTTTCAATTTGGAAACCGTGTTGACGGCTTCCCTGATGTCTTCCCAAATATGATTTTTTTTTTTTAAAGCTGCACCAGCCCCTTTAATGAACACAGGCGGTGTGTCCCCTCTAGTAATGTGAATACGGGAACAAGGGGTTTGGTGTCTCTTACAAGTCTCCATCCCTCCATACGTAAGTCAGTCACAGGAAGTCGCAAAACGCCTTAGTAATATTCATTAGTCAAATGTATAATGTGCAATGCAAATTATTAGTACATAGGTTGCGTCGCAAATTGCATTCCATTCTCTAATCAGTCAGTTTGCAGATTGCACATTCTTGGTTTTCAAAGAGCACACCAGACCCTTGGTGCCTTGTGCATGGAGAGTTAATTCCCAGAAAATTATATGTCTTCCTGCAGTTGAGTCAGGCAGCACAAAAGAACCTTGAAGTTAATTGGGTTCGGCATATCGGGACCATACACTATTTTCAGATGTACCCCTATTTATGATATAGTGGTAAATGATAATTACTCAAAATTACCAGAGGTTAAACTTGTCTTGTAAACTAAAACTGATACATTTTTGATTTTCTTGATGATTGTTTATTCGGAACGATTTCCTCTATGTTTGGTGATGGAGAATGATGTTCAGCTAACATCTAGAAAAGTGCATCAATTTTTGAGATGCAGAGGAATCAAACGCATTAAGGTGTCAGTATATTATTCCCTGGTAATGGCCTAGTTGACTGTTACAAGCCTGTCTTGAAAGAGTTTTACAGCTGACAATTCGATTCACTATTCTAACTCCAGTCTAACAAACTTTGGAGAAAGTGAATACACGAGGGGGTGGGAGGGGAATAGATTCGCTATTCTAAACTCCAATCTAACAAACACTGGGGAACGTGCATACATCAGAGGTATCAGAATTACTATTCTTACTCCAGACTCAGAAAAGTTTGGGAATGTGCAAACAATAGTCGGAAGTGGGGGGGTCAGATTTACTGTTCTAACTCCAATCGAACAATCACTCAGGAAATAGCATATATGTGGGGTGTCACATTCACTATACCCCAAAAAAACAAATGTCTCCTTAGATCATTAAAATAAATTAGTTGTTTTAAAATATATATATTTTAAGTATCTAATTTAATTTAAATATTTAATATTCAGATTGATAATGGAAAATATAATTAAACAGTACACCTTAAACTCACCCATAAGGCACACAAATATTAAAACTAATTCTCTATATGATAAAATAATTGATTACAAAATATAGTTTAAATTAAGGAAATAAGTATTACATTATTTACAAAATAAATGTAAACAAAAGCAGAATCAAACCCATAAAATAGCAAACATACCAGTAAAAAATATCAAATCATTTTTAAAAATGGCATGGAATAATATTTAGCAATTAAAATAATGCAATGATGCAGTTAATTGCTTAGCAATTTATATAACAGTAACACAACTGATCTGTTAAGTAATTAATCTGTTTTGAAATGTTCTATTTAAAAAAGTCACACAATAAGTCCCTGTTCTGCTTGGGTTTTCGGATCAGATAGAACCCGCTCATCAGAGCCTCACTGACCCAGCCAGAACGTTACCCCCCCCCTCTCCCTAGGGCCTATTTACAATAGGTAACCACATATATCTACCACCTAAGGACAGGGAATTCCTACTCATACATACCAAGACCTCTTATAATCGGCGGCCTCGCGATCCTATACGGATCCAGACCTCTCTGCCCATACGACAGTATCACAAGTGGCGGCCTCGCGATCCCATACGGATCCAGACCTCTCTGCCCATACGACAGTATCACAGGTGGCGGCCTCGCGATCCCATACGAATCCAGACCTCTCTACCCAGACGGCAGTCTCAGCACAAGTGGCGGCCTCGCGATCCCATACGAATCCAGACCTCTCTACCCAGACGGCAGTTCATCCTATGATCACCATAACATACAAAAAGGGAATCAGTCTCACTATTCATCAGATCACACAAGGACTGCCAGTTCGAGCATAGCCTGTTCTCCGGTTCGAGGGGCTCCTCTTTCCCTTATTCAGTTACCACTTACCTGATCAGGGTTAACATCTGTTCATGTAGCCGCAGCTGACTAGAAGGATAGGCTACCCTCTCATACAAGAACACGCAGCACATGTTGGTTCACTACAAACTGGGTACTTTATTACTCATTACATACGCAATCACATAACATTACAATATAACACATAACCTGCAAAGAAAAGTGAAAGATTAAGTTGTGCACTCTAATAAGAAAGGGTCGACATCACCTTAGTAGTGTGTAGCCTGCACTCAGTGGTCATCTAGGTTCCCTTCTCGTCTGTGCCTCGGCTCGCCTGGAAGTCACACCTCCGCAGTCACGGATACACGTCTGCACCACTATGCGCTGTTCCCTTCACCCTTCTCCGAGTCATTGGGACCTCTTCCTTATCGGCTACTCTCTCCTCTCTGGCTATTCTGCTAGGAGAGTATCTGTCTCTCGGTTTTTCTCCGCCTCCAAGATGGCGTCTGTCTTCCCTGGAATAAGTAGTAGCTTTACTGCTAACGGCTAGATGCCGCCTACGGACTGAACATGTAACTGCCTCAGACTTTCACTAATATAGAGGTGCGTTTCCTCATGGAAAATTCCGGCCCGTAACCTGCCGCCCACCAAATTCTTGTACCTCCCCGTACCAAGGACACGTTCCCAGCCGGCCGGCCTGATGTAGTGTCTTCGGCATGAAGAAAAATACAATCCTTCGATAAGGGCCGGCCTGAACCGGTTCTCTCCAAGCGAATAACACCTCATAACTAAAACATTACATTTGACCTAGAAGCATCCCAAGCTGCCGGAGCAGAAAGAAAGATGGAGTCTCTCCCGTTTGAGGCCTACCAGGCCTGAATTCAGCACGGCTCCATGAAATACCCTCACTACAGGACAGGTTATCCCTAATACTAACGAATCTATCCCCTAGGCTATGTGTGCAAGCCCTGATCTATGGGGAAGAGCACAGGATCATGTTGAAGTGCCTAGTAAATAGGCTCCATTCACTACTCTAACCCTTAGACTTGAATGGTAAGAGACTGAAGTCACATTCAATCACCTTTCCTCACAAGAAGGCCGGGAAAATCGAGCAGAACATTTCACCCTTGACTTCAGTCTATTATACATTCATTAAACAGAACTAATATCTGTGGAAGAATAATACGAAACAAAACTAACTGATCTATGTCTAGTACCAGGTGTGCAGAATTGAAGTAGTGAAGGAATACACTGAATAAAGCAACAGATAGAAATCAAAATGCCGATAGTAACCAGAATACCTCCTAATATCTGACGTAACATATGCAAATCAGGTAACCAATTAAAGAGCCAGTCAAACCAGCCCTGGTCAATGTGTTTTCTAACTTCTTCTGTCAAGTCATGTAGTTCATCAATGTGAGCTTGAATGGATTTTGTATGATCAGACAAGTTAAAACAACAAAGACCCTCAAAATCAGAACAATCGTGTCCATGTTTAAGCAAAAGATAATCAATGGCCGCTCGATTTTGCAAGATAGCTCTACGTTCACCCTGGGCGTCTAATAGCATGTCAGACAGGACTGTAGAAGTATGATTAATGGATTTTACCATCCAGCAGGCCATTTTCCCAATAGATTTGGCATTATAAACTGCCAAAGCAGGAACACCAACAATTGAAATAGCCAGGATAAGGTATTCAGACTTGGAATATAAATGCAAAGATGAGTCACAATCCTCCTGTAACCTCACTGTATCTCGAATCACACGAGAGTTGGCATTCGGATGTGATGAAAACATTAACAAGCTCAGTCTAGTAATGGCACAAGGGCCTCCAGAAATATTTGCAGGGATATATGGCCAGGAAGTATTACCACATGAGAAAAGCCATCCGGCAGGTAGTAACATCGTGCGATAATGACTGGGGGTAACTACCAAACTCTTGCAAGTCATGTTATTCTGAACAGAAGTACATGTTTTCGGTGTCCTTTGAAGGCACAAAGTTCGTTCATGAGCGGTGAATGAAGTGGCACCTTTCAATCTTAAACGCATACATTCAGAAATCGCACTAGGATCACAAGTAAGGAAAAAACACAAATCACCCTGTGTGATATTATAGGTAACTATTTGGGACTGGATGGGGGGTATCGGGTCTGACAATACAGTACACAAGGGGCAATACTCATGGGTAGCAAAATCGCCCAGAAGAACATTGGGGCGAGCATTCGATATATTGAAAATATGAGTCAAAGTCTCCAATGAAGCAGGGACAGCAACTAAACAAGTCGCTAGAATGTCAGTCACCGATCTCATCGGTGTCAAGCAGAAATGAGGGGCTTTAGTCACTCGTTTGGCTAACGTAGTCCAAAAGTTCGACGACGAATCCCACGCAGCGAAGGAACGCGACACTCGGGTTCTCAACTCAGCCCGGATTGATGGGATCCTTCCTCTCTCGTCGTACCAGCCCAAAAGGAGTCCAACGCCGACACATCCTGCAGCAACAGTCCAAAGAATAATCTGAAAGAGAATCAAATACAGGCATTATTCATTCTCGTAAGTAACATTTGTCAGCCGGGACTGCTTCCCAGCTATCTTTCCCTGGTCTCATAACTAAAATGGTGTTGTCTTGACCGGTTGCAATGACCTCTGCTTGTTCAGGGGGATTCTTAGGCGACTGCACCCAAACTCTGGCCCCAGGATTATCTGTGGAGCCAAAACCTTTCTGGCCTCGTACAGTTAGCAACGTTGGGGCAGTGCCTTTTGTGATCTCACCACTGAAAACAGGCATTATTAGCAATTGAGCCACTCGGTCAGTTTGATGTATCAGTAAGTCAACCTCACTGCTATTCAGCAGGAGCACCTTAATCTCTCCCTGATAATCACTGTCAATGATTCCTCCAAGCACCTGAACGCCTTTTACAGCCAGCCCCGATCTAGGGGCGATTAATCCGAAATTCCCAGTTGGTATATGAACACCAACACCAGTTTCAATGATGACTCGATTCTTACTTTTTATAACGGTGTCATCCATGGCATGCAAGTCTAAACCTGCCGACCCTGGGGTCGCTCTACATGGAGCCAAAGCTCCGGGAGTAATTTCCCAGTACATCACAGTCTCTCTGATTTCATTGGACTTAGCATCAACATTCGGAGGAAACAAACGCATAAGTGGGGATTCAGCATTTAGAAAAGGACGGTTATTCAAAATCAATAGCGCTTGAGGCAAAAAGTCTCGCCAATTCTTATACTTGTCATCTGTTAATTTACGTAACTGATCTTTCAGCAGGCCATTCAACCTCTCCACAAGACCCGAGGCCTGTGGATAATATGGTATATGAAACACCCATTCAATATTGTTTTCCACACAGAATTCCTGTACCAATCTTCCACGAAAATGGGATGCATTATCAGATTGAATTTGGAATGGCACACCATAATACATCATAATCAATTCCAATGTTTTAATAGTATTCAATTGGGTAGCTTGCTTACAGGGAAGGGCCACCAACAGGCCACTGTATGTATCAACAATAGTGCAAACATATTGACAATTCCTACTCATAGGAAGTGGACCGATGTAATCAATCTGCCAAATTTGAGCGGGCAATTTCCCGCGATGTAAATGACCTTTAACAATTTGGGGCACTTTGCGCTGCCTGATATGCTGACAAATGGGACAATGTAGAATAACATTTTTGATTAAATCTAGGGGAATATAAATTCCTCGATCAGCAGCCCACCTGCTAGTGGCTTTCTCTCCAAAGTGTCCTGCTTTCTGGTGGGCCCATTTCGCCAATCCCGCAATATCAGAATCTTGCCTGTCCACCACTGCCTCAGCAATTTTAGATTTCTCATCTGCAATGTTATGAAAGAATTTGTCAAGCGAGTCTATCGGGGTATGAGCATCCACATGGAAGACTGTAACAGTACTCTGTGGGAGCATTTCCCAAATCTCCTGCCATAATTCCTTTCCCCACAGTTCTTTTGAATGCAATTTCCAACTATGGGAATGCCAAGTCGGTAACCAAACTGCCAGTCCATTGGCAGTAGACCAAGAATCGGTGAAAATATGACATGTGCCAGGTAACTCTTGTTTCAGAACTTGATAAACAGCATAGAGTTCAGCAAATTGACTGCTCTTACCCTCACCAGTTGTACTCAGCAATTTTTGTGTGATCGGATTATAGGACTCCGCCTTCCAATGCCGTTTCATCCCTATGAACCTTGCTGAACCATCCGTAAACCAGACATGGTTTCTGTCCTCTGCGGACAAATCATCAAAAGGTCTACCCCACTTAACAGGAGACTCCTGTACTAAAGGTACGGAACATTCACTCTCAGTCTCAGTCGATGGCGCCCGCGCCACCTGCTCATGCAAAGATGCAACTCCTTTTTGTCCCACACGTGCCCTGTCTTGTATATACCATTTCCATTTAATCACACTCGCCTCTTGAGCGTGTCCAATTCGGTGAGTTTTCGGCGAACTCATAACCCACTGCATGATAGGAATTTCAGGTCGCAAAACTATATCATGTCCCAAAGTCAATTGCTCGGTATCCACCAGAGCCCAATAACATGCAAGTAACTGTTTCTCAAAAGGTGTATAACGCTCACCAGCATCAGGTAACTTTTTGGTCCAGAAACCTAACGGTACTCTACTCTTGCCTTGTTTCTGCCACAAACTCCAATTCGCATAACGGCCTTGTACAGACACATTCAAATCCACATCACCATCACATACAGGCCATAAATCCAGAGCATGCTGAATTGCTTCTTTTGCCAGACTGAACGCATCTTGCTGTGGTTTATCCCATTCAAATGCATTCTTTTTACGAGTGACATGGTACAAAGGGGCCAATATTTGACTCAAATGAGGAATATGCTGGCGCCAAAAACCAAACAACCCAATGAAGCTTTGGGCTTCTTTCCTATTCCTCGGAACTGCAAAATCAAGAAATTTCTGTTTAACCTGAGGGATCACTTCTCGGTGCCCCTCATGCCAATTAATACCCAAAAATTTCACAGCCTGGGACGGACCTTGTAATTTATCCGGGTTGATTTCCCAACCTTTCTCACGCAGGCACTCAATGACTCTGTCCAATTGGGTCTGAACTTCCTCTTGTGTTTCGCCTTGGATCAAAATATCATCAATATAGTGACATATCTGAATTTGCGGATGAACCGGTACCTCAGCCAAATGCTCTGCCACCAGCCGGTGACATATCGTAGGACTATGCACATAGCCCTGGGGAAGACTTCTAAACGTCATCTGACGCCCGTTCCACGTAAAACTGAATTGTTCCTGACACTCAGGGGCAATCGGAATCGAAAAGAAAGCATTAGCAATATCAATGGACGCATACCATATACCTGGATGTTTTTGGATTCTTTCAATTAGGGTAATAACATCCGGTACTGCAACAGTCAAAGAGGGTGTGTGTCTATTCAATTCTCGATAATCAACAGTCATGCGCCAAGAATTATCACTCTTACGTACAGGCCAAACAGGATTATTCCAAGCAGAAGTAACTGGGGTTATAACTCCTGCATCCACCAACTCCTGAATAGTGGTACTAATCTCTTCATGACCACCTGGAATACGATACTGCTTCTGACAAACCACTTTTGTCGCCTGGGGAACTTTTATGGGGGGCATTCTTAAGCGACCAACCCGTACAGGCCTGGACGATATATAATGTTTAGTTCCAAATTGGTAACATCCATCATCTAAGTGCAAAGTCATTCCTTTCAAAATATCAATTCCAATTATGAATTCTAAGAGTGGCACCACTAATACAGAGTATTCTTTTCTAGGAATTCTACCTATTCTCATTTCAAGTAAAGTTTGAACTGCGGGAGTTTCCTTTCCACCTAATCCGGTAATTGTAAAAGGCTGACCTTTAAACTTCTTTGATTTTCCATGAATAAGAGTGGCCTCCGCTCCTGTATCTACCAATGCTCGGGCCCTTTGGACATTACGATGTCTCCAATAAATATCAATATCTACATAGGGTCTATTATCTCTGTGAGCCCATCTGTGCACTGGAGCTTGACCTATTTCCTAGTCATTTTTACTGCGTTCTGTGTACCAGGATAAATCAGGATAAAGACTCTCACGTTTCTCAGGTATCGATACCTCCTGTTCATATCCATCTCTATTACGAAATGGATTCCTGTCCTCTGCATTGTACTGCGGGTTTCGATCGGCCAATCTGTGTCGATCCTCTCTCCTTCTCAACTCAGGGGATTGATCCCTATCATCTCTACGTCTGCTGTTAACATAATCATCTCTCCCCCTTTCTCTTTCCCCCTCTCTCTCTCTGTCTCTCTCACGACGGGGGGACAAATCACGTACATAACGTCGATCATCACGACGATCAGAGCGCCCACGGCGGTCGTCATCACCGCTACCGTCAGAAAAACCACGGTCACACTCAGTCGTCCGAACACGCCGGGCACCCTCCTTTCGATCCAAGCCACGTTTGCGAAACATTTCCCACAAACGAGAAGTAGTCTCACCGTCAATGTCCTCCTTCCGCACATCATCGGCCATAAGACCAAAAAACATATCACGTCTAGTAAGTTTATTGTCACCAGGAGTACGAGTGTCAGGCCGGGACTGCCGTTCAGGTTTACACCACTCACCCAACTCACCGAGTTGGCGTACCGATTCCAGCACCATAGATAACATGTTACCAGTCTGATTAATCAATAAAGTCATCATGACCTGCTTATAAGCAACAGGGGAAGAACGAATAATACGATTCCGCACAGAAGAAGTCAACAAACCATCAAGCAACCTGTCAGCAGTATTCCGAAAAATTGCCGTTTTCATCACCTCCTCTTTGAGACGTTGTGCAGCATCGCGCAAAGTATACCACGGTTTGTCATTCACAGGCCAGTCAGACTCAGTAGGATATTTTTGATTACAACCCTCAGTCGCCAATTGAAGCAAAGTAATTTGACCACCACCATTAAAGTTACGAAAATGATCCTGTACAGTAGAATCCGAACTCAAGGAACAAAACTTCAAACAATCGCCAGCATCCAACATAATGCCAGCAGCGCCCAGTTCATAAAGGTGCACCATCCATGTGAGTAAGGTCTCACCAGCTCGCTGCCGAAATCGCTGCAAAATATCACTAATTTCTTGTTGAGTAAAATCCTCCAAAGAGTCTAAAGCAATACCATTCGGAGCACCGGGAGCCTGCTGCAACTTCCGCCGAAAAACTGGATGCACCGAGACCGCGGGATGAGCATCACAAGGAGCTCGATCAGTACACGTAGAGGAACAATCAGTGTAAGAAGCATCGACCCCACTCGAAGGACGAGCGCAATCACGGGGTGCACCATCAGAGGCGCAAGAAGTAGACTTACAATCACGGCCGGAGCGAGAGGACTCGCGCTTGGCAGACTCCTCACCCGAGGAACGAGAATCACTCGAGTTCCAGATATTACCATCCCATTCATCAGGATTCCAATCCAGTCCGGCTTTTGCCACGACCAGACGCACCTTTCGCGTCGAAACCCGACCACGCCGATTCTTGTATTTATAACGAGCAATTCGCACAGCCGCCCTCTCGGCAATAGTTTGGTACGTCTCAAGTTTGTCAGCAAGCAACTTATTTTGACACCGCAACAAAGTATGAGCATTCTGAATCTCAACAAAGTTCGCTTCCACATCCTTATGCAATTTCTGTAACTTCAACAACCTCTCATGCAGAATCCTGTACGCAGACAGAACAATCCAACCTCTGCGCCCCAAAACGGGAAGCTCATCACCCTTAGATACCGGCGCCTTCTGTAAACAAGTAATCACATTAGCCGGCTCCGCCAGCTCCAAAAAAGAATTCCAATTCTCACTCAAACCAGTAGAATTAGCCCACTCACGGGCTAAGGCTTCATAAGGCGTTGAATCCCAGCCGGGAATATCAACGGGCAACTTAAAAGTAGATTTCGACCTTCTAGAAAACATCTCGGAAAAGAAAGAGAAAGAGAAAAAAAGAAAAAAAAACTATACACACAATTATATACAAATAATATACAAACAAAACCACGCACGCGCCGAAAGCAAACACGATACAACCACAACGCACACAGGTTTCGTAAACGGTTCGTGACGCCAAATGTTCTGCTTGGGTTTTCGGATCAGATAGAACCCGCTCATCAGAGCCTCACTGACCCAGCCAGAACGTTACCCCCCCCCCCTCTCCCTAGGGCCTATTTACAATAGGTAACCACATATATCTACCACCTAAGGACAGGGAATTCCTACTCATACATACCAAGACCTCTTATAATCGGCGGCCTCGCGATCCTATACGGATCCAGACCTCTCTGCCCATACGACAGTATCACAAGTGGCGGCCTCGCGATCCCATACGGATCCAGACCTCTCTGCCCATACGACAGTATCACAGGTGGCGGCCTCGCAATCCCATACGAATCCAGACCTCTCTACCCAGACGGCAGTCTCAGCACAAGTGGCGGCCTCGCGATCCCATACGAATCCTGACCTCTCTACCCAGACGGCAGTTCATCCTATGATCACCATAACATACAAAAAGGGAATCAGTCTCACTATTCATCAGATCACACAAGGACTGCCAGTTCGAGCATAGCCTGTTCTCCGGTTCGAGGGGCTCCTCTTTCCCTTACTCAGTTACCACTTACCTGATCAGGGTTAACATCTGTTCATGTAGCCGCAGCTGACTAGAAGGATAGGCTACCCTCTCATACAAGAACACGCAGCACATGTTGGTTCACTACAAACTGGGTACTTTATTACTCATTACATACGCAATCACATAACATTACAATATAACACATAACCTGCAAAGAAAAGTGAAAGATTAAGTTGTGCACTCTAATAAGAAAGGGTCGACATCACCTTAGTAGTGTGTAGCCTGCACTCAGTGGTCATCTAGATTCCCTTCTCGTCTGTGCCTTGGCTCGCCTGGAAGTCACACCTCCGCAGTCACGGATACACGTCTGCACCACTATGCGCTGTTCCCTTCACCCTTCTCCGAGTCATTGGGACCTCTTCCTTATCGGCTACTCTCTCCTCTCTGGCTATTCTGCTAGGAGAGTATCTGTCTCTCGGTTTTTCTCCGCCTCCAAGATGGCGTCTGTCTTCCCTGGAATAAGTAGTAGCTTTACTGCTAACGGCTAGATGCCGCCTACGGACTGAACATGTAACTGCCTCAGACTTTCACTAATATAGAGGTGCGTTTCCTCATGGAAAATTCCGGCCCGTAACCTGCCGCCCGCCAAATTCTTGTACCTCCCCGTACCAAGGACACGTTCCCAGCCGGCCGGCCTGATGTAGTGTCTTCGGCATGAAGAAAAATACAATCCTTCGATAAGGGCCGGCCTGAACCGGTTCTCTCCAAGCGAATAACACCTCATAACTAAAACATTACATTTGACCTAGAAGCATCCCAAGCTGCCGGAGCAGAAAGAAAGATGGAGTCTCTCCCGTTTGAGGCCTACCAGGCCTGAATTCAGCACGGCTCCATGAAATACCCTCACTACAGGACAGGTTATCCCTAATACTAACGAATCTATCCCCTAGGCTATGTGTGCAAGCCCTGATCTATGGGGAAGAGCACAGGATCATGTCGAAGTGCCTAGTAAATAGGCTCCATTCACTACTCTAACCCTTAGACTTGAATGGTAAGAGACTGAAGTCACATTCAATCACCTTTCCTCACAAGAAGGCCGGGAAAATCGAGCAGAACAGTCCCCCACCCTGAATTTAAAATGTACACATAACTCTACAACTTTAAAATATGGAAACAACTAACAATTTAAACACTTTTAAAACATACCATTGAAATCAATTAACCTAAATGAATTAATATATATTAATCTATATATTTTCTTTTTTACCTACACTCCCATAACCCCAATAAACACCTCAACCTGAATTACAAATTTAAGAATAACATATACAATAAAATAAAAAATAGAACAATAAAACAGCATAATAAAAATGATATCAAACTAACCAATATTTTTAACTTCAATAAAATAGTAAAACAGTTAAAAAACAATATACTTACCTTTAATTTTTTGGTCCTCAATATTTTTGTAGTCACAATATTTGGACCATTATATAATGGACAGATTATATTTTTCAGTTGATATTTAGGTGGCAGAGTATGCTGTATGCCAGTGATTGCCCCATGGTGAAATCTACGATATTCTTGCCTTAGTCTTTCCGTACCCTGTTGTGTATCCTTTTTTCCAAAAATAGTGCTACTTAACCCTAAATTCATCTTTTTCAAGGGTAGAGCATATCTCTAGTTTAGAAGGCGGAAGCAGGTTGGCCATGACCTGACTGGGAAGACGAAATAGGCTTCTGCGGCCCGCTTCCTTCTTTGGTGCACTTTGTTTTATTATATTGTATGAAGATGCTGCTCCCAACCACCCAAAACCCTGCTTTCTTTTTTACAGGAGTGGGTGGCTCCATGACATTTAGTCCCTGCTAGACAGTTTAATGCTGTGATGCAGTTTAGGCGGGACGTCTGCATATGGCTCTGGATTTGTTAGAACAGGGTTTGATGAGGTTTTCTTCTCCTTCAGAAGTTGCAATAACTGAATATTAGGACTGAGTCATGGGAATGTTTGCAATCATTGCAAAGTGGTAAAAGATTAAAAAATGTTATTTATATGAGGAGTGTGATGTGCTTGGAACAGACGGAAAGGATTAACGATAAAAGGATTTGTGTGGATCTAGAAGGAGTAAAAGAAGTGTCAGAAACCTTGTTAGATGGATCACTTTAATGTGGGATCTGTGAAGTTTTACTTTGATTGTTAAGTCAAAATTTATATTCTCTGATAATAATGAATGTCATGCTTTCATGTGTGTTTATTATTTCTGTCAATAGTGCATTAACCTCCTTCTCCCTCTCAAGTAGTGCATATAGATGACTTTTTCCATGACCAGCCTTTGCAAGTGGATCAAGGGGCTCTTCATTTGGAGCATGCCCCCTTTAATTTAGAACTAGGGCTTACGAGGCCCATTAATTTAGGGGCATATCAGCAACCACCGGCGATAATTATCGCTAAGCTACTTAGCGCTAGGATAATTATCGCCGGCTAACGTGGATTTTTATCGCTGAGATAGCGTGCTATTAGCACCGCTTATCTCAAAAGCGATAAAAATCCTAGCGCTAACTGCCTAACGTGAGATTATCGCTGGAAACCCAGCGATAATCTCACGACATGTGGTGTTAGCTTGTTGATAGGGCCTCACAAACTTAGCCATGATATCCACCTTCCATAGGATATCATGGCTAAGTCAGTCCTAAAGCAGGTGTAAGGAAAGTAGCGATAACAGGGGTTATCGCTGTATCAATTATATCAGGCATCATGGGGATCAGTCTATGTGCCAGGATACCCATGAATAGTTTGGAATTTAACTTTAAGAATGAGATAGGTAAGTAGAATCCACTTTTCCTGGCTTCAGAATTACCGAAATTAAGGCAGTGAGCATCGAATAAATCACCTTCCATGTGTCGCCAAAGTCATTCAATAGTCGCACCAGTAGTGGGGCTAGCAGTCAGTGTAGATTTTGTAGAAGAAGGCCACACACCCATCTGGGCCTAGTGTCTTCCCTAATTTTAGCCTATGAATACTCCCAGTGACTCTCTCAACTCCTATGAGGGAGTCCAGACCCTTAGCCTGTGCTGGGTTATTTTCTGCCTTCAGTGTGCCTGAAGATATGAGTCTGCCTAGGGCCTATTGCCCGTCTCGCCCATATAAATACTTTGGTAGATGCTATGGAAGGTCTGCACCACTTCTATGTCTTCCGTGGGCAGGTTACCAGATCCATCATGTATATTGCCAATCCTTTCCATCACCCTCTATGCCCATAACTGTGTTACCAGTAATCAGCTCCTCCTACCAGAGACATAGAACGGCAAGATTGCAAATTTGGCTTTGCCATATCCAAGACAAGCAACTGAGGTTGCAAGGTGAGACCCTTACGCAAAATTTTGGGGCACTGGTGTGGTTTATGGCTGTTTGGAGCACTGTCAGGTTGCGCTTGAATTCCACAAGCTTGTGAGCATGCGTCTTGCTAAAGTGTGCTGCTGATGAGATGAAAATGCCCCTCATGACCACTTTTAATATGTCACATAGTAGTGATAGGTATTCGGTCTACGCATTCTGTGATAAAGTTTTCTATGGCCTTCTCCTACTTCTGCTGTGAGTGCTGGATCTTGAAAGAGAAAGTTTTTGAGTCACCATTTGCATTCTTGGGATGTGGCCTGCTGTCATGACTGCCACAGGGGCATGATCTGATACTACTTTTGGGGCTGTCGATGTGTCTGTGATGTGGGACACTAATGAATTGCTGATATGGAAGTGGCCACATTTGGTATATGGTTTGTTAGCCCAATTAACATTTGCATTTTCTAAGTGATTCTGTGGATACACCAGTCCTTTCTTGGCTTGAGTTGTGCTGTGCTTCTCCCTGTGCATTACTGGGTTTCGGTCCCCCTATAATATTTTCACCATAAAACGTAAGGGGAATCAGGTAATCTGTGAACTACATCCTACCTTCCTAATCACGGTTGACTAGGCCGAGATTGTGTTGTGGCAAGGATTCAGTTATTCAAAAATTTGCTTGGTGAAACTTATCACAGAACGGACGCTCCCCGCCACTGCTCTGCCACTTACCTGCCTCCGCTGCCTGACGCCTGATCTCCGCATCTTCTTCCCGCCGCATCTTTTTCCCGCCACTTACCTGACGCCGCTGCCTGCCTCCGGATACCGCCTCCCGCCTCCCAGGTAACGCCTGCTGCCTCCTGGCCGCTCCTCACGCCGCTGCCTTCACTCCTCCTACCTGCTGACCTCCGCTGGGCACCGGGTGACTTCCTGCCTGCTCCGCCGCTTCTCGCCGTTTTTCCCGCGGCCGCTGCCCCAGGCGCCTCCTCCCACTCCCGCCTCCACCTCCGGCCCGCCCCCCCTCCCTGCCCATTGGCCACCCCGCTCCCGCCTCCCGCTGACCCTCCCTCCCGGCTCCTTATTTATGTCACCCCCTCCGCGACCGCGCAGCGGACGCGCGCAGCGGGCGCGCCTTATGTGCGCCGAAGGTGCGCCAAAGGTAAGCCCATCTGCGCCCGTCTGCGCCTGGACCGCGCCCAGTGCCAGACCCCCTGGCCCCCGCGCCCACCAGCCCCCCCCGCAGGACCTACGACTTCGCTACGCTCATCGCACTCAAAACCGCCCGAGCCCCCGGATGCTACCAAGCGTCCCCGCGACGCACCCATGGACCCTTCGTCTGCCTATCCTGCAACTTCTCCTGCCTCCGAACAAGCACCACGCCCACCAAGACGGACAACAGCAACCACCTCAAGTGCATCCTGATCAACACCCGCTCCATCCACAGACACGCCGTGGAACTCTGGAACCTCCTCGACACCGCATCTCCAGACGTCGCCTTCCTCACGGAAACCTGGATGAACGACTCCTCAGCCCTCGACATCGCCATAGCCATCCCGGACGGCTACAAGATCATCAGGAGGGATCGCAACAACCAGACCGGAGGGGGCATCGCCATCGCTCACAAAAGCACCATTCGCATCTCGACTGACTCCACCGACGCATTCAACACCGCCGAATACCTGCACTTCCAGATCCACACCGACCCCAAGACTACCCTCAGAGGCACCCTCATCTACAGACCCCCGGGACCACGCGCACAGTTCTGCGAAGACGTCACGGACTTCATCAGCCCTCACGCCCTCCCCTCCACCGACTACATCCTCCTCGGAGACCTCAACTTCCACCTGGAGAACAACAACGACCGCAACACGACCACCCTGCTGGACAACCTCGCCAACCTCGGACTCCAGCAACTGGTCAACACCCCCACCCACTACGCCGGCCACACGCTCGACCCCCTCTTCTCATCCAGCAAGCACATCACCTTCAGCCACTGCACCGGACTCCACTGGACTGACCACAGCTGCGTCCACTTCAGCTTCAAGAAGAACACGGTCCAGCACCACCCGAAGCAGGTTTCCCACAGAAACTGGAGCAAGATCACCGTCGACCAGCTCACCACCTCCCTCAGCCAGAACCCACCGGTCAGGACAACGGACCCTAACACAGCAGCCCTCGACCTCACACAATGGCTGACCTCCTGTGCCAACAACCTCGCCCCACTGAAGAACCCACTCACCAGGCCCAGAAGCAAGAAGGCCCCCTGGTTCACCGACGAACTCAAGGACTCCAAGAAGGCCTGCCGCACCCTCGAGAAGGCCTGGCTCCTCGACAAGACCACCGACAACATGACCGCCCTCAAACTCGCCACCCGCAGACATCACCAGCTCATCCGCACCACCAAGAAGAAATCTTTGAAGGAACGACTGGACAAGAACGCCCATGACAGCAAGGAGCTCTTCAACATCGTCAAGGAGTTCTCCAACCCCAGCACCGGCAACAACGACATCACTCCCTCGCAGGACCTCTGCGACTCCCTCGCCTCGTACTTCCACCGCAAGATCGCCGACATCCACAACAGTTTCGGCGCTCCACCCCCGCACCCATCGACCGAACCTACGCACCCCGCCGCTATCCTCCAGACATGGACCAAAGTGACCCTCGAAGACACGACATGCATGATGAACACCATCCACTCCGGATCTCCGACCGACCCATGCCCCCACCATGTCTTCAACAAGGCCGCCTCTACCATCGCACCCCACCTCCGAGACATCATCAACGCCTCCTTCGACACAGCCACCTTCCCGGAGAGCTGGAAGCACGCCGAGCTCAGCGCACTACTGAAGAAACCAACTGCGGACCCGACCGACCTCAAGAACTTCCGCCCTATCTCGCTCCTTCCATTCCCTGCCAAAGTCATCGAGAAGGTCGTCAACAAGCAGCTGGCCGCCTTCCTCGAGACGAACGGATCCCTCGACCCATCGCAATCCGGATTCAGAGCCAACCACAGCACCGAGACCGCCCTCATCGCAGCCACCGACGACATCCGAGCCCTGCTCGACAAAGGTGAAACAGCGGCACTCATCCTCCTTGACCTCTCCGCAGCATTTGACACTGTCTGCCACCGCACCCTAGTCCAACGCCTCAACGACACCGGCATCCATGAGATTGCTCTGGATTGGATCATCTCATACCTCTCCGGCAGAACACAGAGAGTACGCCTCCCTCCGTTCCGCTCTGAGGCCACCGAAGTCATCTGCGGCGTCCCGCAAGGATCATCGCTCAGCCCCACTCTCTTCAACATCTACATGAAACCCCTCGCTGCCATCGCACGCCAACACAACCTCAACATCATTTCCTACGCCGATGACACCCAGCTGATTCTCTCCCTCACCAGAGACCCCGACACCGCCAAAGCCGACCTACACGAGGGGATGAAAGATGTCGCCGAATGGATGACCATCAGCCGCCTGAAGTTGAACACGGACAAGACAGAAGTCCTCATCCTGGGACCGTCGCCCTCCGCATGGGACGACTCCTGGTGGCCCCCGGCCCTGGGCACCGCACCCAAGCCAACGGACCACGCACGCAACTTGGGCGTCATCCTGGACTCCTCCCTATCGATGACCAGACAAGTCAACGCCGTCTCCTCATCTTGCTTCCACAACCTCCGCATGCTCCGCAAGATCTTCAGATGGATCCCGACCGAGACCAGGAAGACTGTCACCCAGGCCCTCGTCACCAGCAGACTAGACTACGGAAACACCCTCTACGCCGGTACAACAGCCAAGCTTCAGAAAAGACTTCAGCGTATCCAGAACGCCTCCGCCCGTCTCATCCTGGACGCCCCCCGACGCAGCCACATCTCGAGCCACCTGAGAGACCTGCACTGGCTCCCTGTCAACAAGAGGATCATGTTCAGACTCCTCACCCACGCACACAAATCCCTCCACGACCTGGGCCCAAGGTACCTCAACGACCGCCTGACCTTCTACACGCCCACCCGACAGCTACGATCCGCGAACCTCGCCCTCGCCGTCGTCCCTCGCATCCAGAGAGCCACCGCCGGAGGAAGATCCTTCTCCTACCTGGCGGCTAAGACATGGATCTCCCTGCCCGCCCACCTGCGGCTGACCCAGGACCACCTCGCCTTCAGGAAACAGCTCAAGACCTGGCTGTTCGAGCAGTAGCAGACCCCCACCCCCAAGCGCCTTGAGACCCTTCCGGGTGAGTAGTGCGCGATACAAATTCCTTGATTGATTGATCCTGGAGATCTCCTCCAACCACTCTCTCCTGAACTTCTAACCATTAACAACAGGAAATAACTTCATAAAGAGAACTTGAAAAAGTCATCCTCACCTTCATGTCCCATTACATATCCCTCTATGTAGAGCAGCACTTAGCAACATGTAATATTGTGAGCAAACTCCTTCAGGGCACCTTCCCCACCTGCCTCTTACTCCCAAACAGTTGTCAAGGTGTTAAATATGGCGTGGGAATGCTCAATGACGCCACACATGCCAGTTCTGGAGGGTCTCTTGTAGCAGGTATTTCATATGGTCAAGGTGCTGGTTTTGGAGCCATTACACTGCCTGGAATGGCATCACCTTGGCTCTTTCAATTTCACTGGCCGAAGGGAAAGTGTATCATCTGTTCCTCTTTACCTATGTCCAGCCTGTGCACTTAATTCAGGTGTGCCCTATCCCTGACCACATTGTTGTGGTTTCTGTCATCAGCAATTGTCAGAAGAGTGTGGGCTTCATCTCAAGTCTTCGCATGATGCTTCTTATTGTCAATGCAAAAATGAGTCAGAACAAGTGACCACACTGGTAGGTAATTTTGAATTTGTGTGGCTGGTCAGAAATAAGCCAAAGGTCTCTCCGGCGTTTCCGAGTTGAGGCCACAGCGTCATAATATATCTGTAATTTGTGACGACCATTAAAGATGATAAAATCAGCAGAGCTTGCAAGTGCCATGATTCCCTCCTTTTAGAAACTGACCTATGTGAGGCTGTCCAGAGGTGTTTCAAGGTGCGCCCCTCACATCTAGTCTATTCTGTGTGTTTGGCCTAAACAGATATGGGGTGGGGGGGCGTCTCTGGTCTCTTCCTGATTTGGTGTAGAAGGTGCTATGTATATGTCTTGAATGTCTCCTCGGAGTTCCTTGGGACATCCAAGACCCTGATGCTGTTGCACCCTCAATGGTTTTCAAAGTTTTCCTGCTTTAGCGTCAGACTATTATATCCTCCAAGAACAGAACCCTGTTGCATAAGAAATGTTGTTTCTGTTAGTGATTTTCTATAGTCTTCTCTAGGTCATCCATCCTCCAGTGAGTTCCCCCACATCTTGTTGTAGATTACATAGGCAGGACTTTAGGTCTCTTCAGATCGTGCCCACGTCGTCCTTAATTTCAGACAGGAGGTGTTTTGGAGAAGCTCCTGCAACATCCCTATAGGGTTGTTCTCCTCTGTCAGTCTCTCCGGTGTTGATCTTGTGAAAATTGTGTCAATCCGCAAACCAGCATCTCATTTACTTGCAAAATGTGCGCCAGTTGCTTGAACCAGGAGCAGCGTAGCCATTATCAGACTTTGGTGCTCCCTGTTTGACCTTTTTTATAGATGAAGATTAACTGTAAGCATTCCCAATAAGGATGACATACAAGGACCAAAATGTAAAAGTTTACTTAAAGAATATCAGTACAGAAATGCATAAACTGGACATCAATCCATTGGTATATAAGCAAATCTATCATCAAATACGGGAAGAGCTTAGTGAAGTTCTACTGGATATCCATCAAAGATTCGCCTTCTATGAAAGGAAAAAGATGAAATCTTAATAGAGAGAAATCATGTCCTTTTTATAGGATTTTAGACAAAGGATCTATACATTAACTACACAGACACATGGTTCAAGATATGCACCAATAGGGAACAAGCAAGAAGAAACATTTTACTACAGAATACATTTGCAAATTCTCTCACCATTCTACTAGTGAGCACCTACTGTGTAACTCTGACACGCAGGCAGCGGCCTGATCGTGTGGTGCGCTCTATTGGAAATATGTTATTTATTATACACGAACACACGCGGTGAAGGCTGGTAAACAACAACTAGTACTTGAAAGTTACTGTTTTCATTCATCTTCAGCCAGGCAGCGCTGGATGACGGGCGCGTCGGCCACTCAAGGCAGGTGGCAGCCCTCTTCCCCCAGCGGCAATCCGCTTTAGTCAGTCCAGGTGGCTACTGGCAGTTTGTCCTCCGTGAATCCTGGCGGCCGCTGCAACCGTGACTCCGTCAGTCAAGACTCCATCACTGATGATCCGTCCCACTGCACTCTCCATCTACCGGCCCGGATTTAAATAGGGCCTCAAGGACGCCAATGTATGTTGATGTTGAGGACTGTTGAGAAGCTCTGAGGAGTCAATTCTTCTTCATGTTCCCAACAGACCACGCACGGTCCATTAACTTGAAATGTAAAGGAATTAACTCTGTAACGTTTATTTTCAACCCCACAGGAGAGTCAGTAAGTTCAAGTCTGTGAGTGTCCTTTGACAGCGGTCTGACGTTTGAAGATCACGCACGATGAGTCTGCAGTACCTAAAGAGTGCCAGCAGATGGTGCAAGAAACTTAATATTTAAAAGATATTCAAGATATATGTCGACAGAGGATAAACCAGTCGTGCTCACTGTGTAAGGCCACTTTATTGGAAGCACGTAGAGTTCACGTTTGTTGCACCGTTTGGCTTAGCAGCAAAAATTAAACTGTCCTAGGCAATGTCCTAAACTAGTCAACTCTCTTCCCTCCCCTAGACATTACCCACCCCCTAAAATGCTTAACATCTCACCTTAATAACTTTAAAATTACCCTGAAAATATCTCTAACTTCATGACTTCTCAATGCCATCTCATTCTTCTTTCTTTGATCCTGGAACACTCCCCAGATTTCCAGTCAGTCTGTCCCACTAGGCCCAGGTTATACCATAATTCACTTTTTTCTGAAATTGCGCCGCCATGTTTCGTGCTCATTATCCTCTCTTTTTGGCCCGACTTGTTCTGGGGTCTCTTTCTCAGCCACAGGTCATCCTCCTAGGGGTCCATATGTACCCTTAAACTTGCAACACCTCGCACCAGTCTTCCAAAGCCGTCATGACCTTCAGTCATTCTGTTCCACAGCAGCATTAAATGCATCTCCTCCACACTCTCCTAGGCAGAAGCTGGGTCCATAAAATTCCTGCTCCCTCCCATTTATCTGTAATCATTTCCGGGTCCCTCCTCGTCATATTTACCAGCTCAGGGCCAGATAATTCCACCAGATCATTCTCTCCTGCGTGCACCAATATTATATCTGGCTTTGGCCACTTATCTTTTATTTCCCACTGTGTGGGTAAAACCTGTCACCTTTGCATAGCTCTCTGTATGGACCAATAAAGTATCACTTGCTCCTCCTTCGGGTCCAGCGGTAGTCCACAACTATGCCTCCATGTATGTTCCCCTGCCCACTTTACAACTGAATGACCATATATCCGGACCTCCTCCTTCAAATTTGTTCAATCTCTTGCTCCTGTCAACAAGCAAACTCATTAAGACTGTGCATCAATAGCCAGATTCCAAGACCACACATAGCAACACACACACATCAACCGCCATCACCCCCGCCCTTTCAAACTATACTCACTCCAAACTAAACAGTTCTTCTCCAAAGTCACACCCATTGAGAATGAATGAATAACAAAACTGGTCACAGGCCAACCTCCTGCCTTCAGGCACTCCGTTAATAAATATTCCACCTCATTATCCATGTTTTCAATGAGGGTGCCTACAAGGGATTTTGTTTGCAAAAAACTCAGTTTTGGTAAATTGTGCTTGAAATCACTTGGACATTGATTTTTGTAAACATTCAGCCTTTCAGGGTATTTATAAAATAATGCTCAAAAAAGGATGCAGCCTTCCTTCTCTTCCCTTATTGATCATGAATTGTGTAGAGTCATACTCAATTCTAGCACCAATAGGCAACTGCTGAAGTTCAACTTGGCTAAATCATGGAGAAGTAAAGATCCATGTGCTATTTGCCCTTTGTTTAAATTAGCAATTCAAAATGTACAACACGTTTTATTTGTGTGCCCAGCACTTTATCATTTGAGACAGTGCTTTTGCAAAGAATGGGCCAGATGTATGAAGCCATTTAGTTGTTGCAAATCATGCAATTCTCTAAATCACAGGGTTTGTAACTGCTAAATGGCTTTTTATACTAGACACATTTTGTTATTCAGTAAAAATGTAATGATTTTCCAAAAGAATTTAGAAGGGTGTAATGAATCACTATTTGGAAGGGGCTTGTTTAGGGCTTCCCTTCCAAATAGTAATTTGTTATGATATATATCAATGTTTGCCACCCAAAATCTAGTCACGAAACATTAAAATTATACCGATCCCCAACATGGGGTGGTAAGCCATTCGCCTTGTCTCGATGTAGAATAAAGGTTTTGGGGGAGTAGGCAGTGGTCCAGGGGAACACTGTCTACTCTAAAACAAACTTTTAAAAAGTTCAAAACATTTTTTACGCAGCCTATTTCCCATAAGGAAAAAGGGCTGCATTAAAAAAAAAGAAATTATTTAAAAAGCAATCACAGACACGGTGCTCTGCTGATCCAAGCAGGCCACCATCCCTGTGTTGGCCACCAATCACAATTTGCAACCTACCTCATCAATATTGATGGGGTAGGTCAGATATTGACCCAATACAATTTGGAATTTTGTGAACTAATCTATTACTACACAGGGTAGTTCACACAATTCCACACAAGGGTCTCATTTACAATATTTTGCCGCAGGGCAGCGCAGCAAGTCTTCCTTCTGTGTTGCCCTACGGCAAAACAAAAGGGCAGAAATAGGCTGTATTTATCAGATACAGTGCATTCCTGTCCCTGCACTGGCTCTCAATTGGCTGGCATGGGCCAACAAAGGCACCCTGCGTTTTAGGAATTATTGTTTTTGTGCTGGAAGGGACACCTTCCTGCACAAAAACAATGAATCGAGGTAAGTTCCTGTTTCAATCTGTGCTTCAGAATGCAGCACACATTGAAATAGGAAAAACAAGGAGAAATATTTTATTTTATTTATTTATTTAAGTTTTATATAGCGCTGGCTAGACCTGGAGGTATCAGAGCGCTTTATATAAGGTTCCACAAAATTACAAAATTACATCAGTTACAAGTTACATTAGTTACTAGAAAAACATTTCAAGAGCGTAGAAGACTAAATAAATGGAGCTTAGAAGGGTAAGGGAGTGGGGTAAAGGGGTAGGAGGGAGATAGGATGGAGAGACAAAGGAGAGTCTGCCCAAAGTCTGGCTGGGTAGGTGACGGCCGAGGGGGAAGTCCACAGCCCATCTCCTCTTTAGGTATCAGGTAACTCTACCGGGCATCAGCCAAACAGCTAGGTCTCAACAGGAAAACAATTAAAGAGCAAAGAGGATATTTCTCTACATTGTGCCTCCCCTACGCCACCCCTGGGGAGGCGTAGGATTTTGACATATTCCCAGGTTTCCAACTTCTTGTAAATCTGGGAATGTGTCAAATGCAATGGGTCTTAAAGTGGGAAACCCAACACAATGCCCATGGCACGCCACCCTATTGTAGTGTGAGGCAACACAGTGACGTTCACTCCATATCTACAATGCCATGAAAAGCCACGCAGGATGGCTTTATGTGGCCTTGTAGATATGGCTAAGCCCTGTGCGCCACCGGAATGTTACAAAAAGTGACATTTGGGCAGCACACAGGGCTTTTAAATGAGTCCCTAGGTTACGAAAATATTGGTTGCAATTTATGTATTTTGCAACCAGTGTTTCCTACATCTTGCTCATTGTTGTTAATGACACTTTAAATGCTAAACATTCTCTCTTCTATGAATTGAACCCAAAAATATTGACAGAGGTGCATAAAAGGTTTAATTATTGTAAATCCTTTCTACACATATTTTATGATGTTCTGTGATAGTGATTTGATTATATAAGAAAGTAAGGCTTGTTTGTTGACCACAATATTGAGGTCTTTGATTTGAATCATTATTCTTTCAAGTCATTGATGGAGAAGCATTTTCCGTCATCTTAGGTACTACATGGTTACCCACAATACAGCTAACAATTGAGCCAAGAATATTATCTTACTTGAGTCAAGAACAGTGTCTCTCTAGAAGTCCAATTTAAGTAACATAGACATTGGCGTCTTAGAAACATTCTGCTACAGATCAAAATACGACCTTGTTACCTCATCACTGTCAAGACGTTTTAGAAATCTTTAATGAAAATCAGCTGAGGAATTGCCACCTTATAGAGAGTATGACTGTACCATAGGTGTCATTCCTGGCACCAAAGTACTACATGGTCATATTTATGCTCTGAGCATCAAGTTAGAGAAGAAGCTACAAGAAAACATACATGAAAAGCTTGACAAGGAATTTATCTGCAATTACACGTCCCTGGCTGGAGCTTTAATACTCTACATGTCCATGCATTGATTTTCCTGAAGTGAATGCTATAACAATCACAAATCGATGCCCTGTTCTCCTCATCTCACTGCTTCTTGATTAATTGTGCTCAGCTTCAGTCATTAAAAAAATTAAGTCTTCCTTTGTATCAATTTTGGGGGTCACTTCAACGGCCAAGGGAATCACCATAGATAAACGAAGGGTAGAATACGTTTTCAACTGGCCTGCACCAACCTCAGTCAAAGATGTACACAGGTTTCTTGGTTGCTCTAAATTATATTGACAATTTATACAAGCATTTTCATCAGCCATTGCTCCTACAGTAAAGTTAACAAAGAAAGTTGGTCCATTTATTTGTGGTCCTCAGCAAACATCAGTTCTAAGGAACTAAAGTTGGCATTCCACCAGCACCTATTCTTCTAAATCTAAATGCTGCCTTATCATTTATAATAGAGAGTGACACTTCTGCCACAGACATTGGTGCCACTTTATCTCGAAGAGATCCAAATAGTAACGCACTGCATGCTGAGACTTTTTACTTCTTAAAGCTTACAGAAACTGAACAGCATTATTCATTTAAAAATTGAGAACTATTAGCCATCGAAGGCGTTTGCTCTCATTGGAGACACTATTTGGAAAGTTCAAGCATGAAATAATTGTTTGGATGTACCATAAGAATTAGGCTTCTTAAAAACTCAAATGTAGCACAAACTATCATCATGCACTCTGGATGCTGTTTTCCTCCAGGTTTCACTTCACAGTAGGCTAGTGACCCGGAAATCAACATGGAAAGGCAGCCACTTTATCCCAGCTTAGGGATAACAATGAACAACCCACGGTTCCACCATACATCTTGGTTTGTGAATTGCAAGGAAACAGTGATCCATCAAGAAATCATACAGTGTCAACAATCCATTGATAAAGAAGTTTGGATCAGACAAGGCACAAAAACTCATTAGCAAAAAGATGGACTGTAATATCAAAATGATCAAATCTTCATAGCTACTTTTCCCTTGCGTATTACAATATTATACAGGTGTTATGACACTAAGCTGAGCTGTACATCCCAGATGTTCAACGAACTTCAGATCTCATAACACACACATTCTGGTGACCCAAGATACAACAAAGAGGATAACAATATATTCAGTCGTGTACTAATTGCATTCAAGCTAAAGCCAGGGACACTAAGCTACCAGGCTACTTATGCTTCTTCCATCTAATGAAAGACTATGGTCTAGACTATGAATGTACTTTATAATAGAATTACTTCTATCAGATTCTTGCACAGTACTTTTGTTAGGGGCAGATTAGTTCATCAAATGGCACACTTCATCCCACTTCCAAGATGGCCTTCAGCAGCAATACTAGTACCAGTGTTTCTGGAAGAGATAGTCAGACATCATGATTTAGCTAATAGTATAGTGAAAGGCAGACAACTACAATTCAATTCACAATTTTGGATATCACTTCTCCAAGCTTGAGGTGTAAAAGTGTTTCAAGCCAGCAGTTGACGTTCCCTGTCAGATGGAGTTTGTTACAATAGCTCACTACACAATGCACTTCACTGGTCGTCCGACGTATCAATCTAGGGCTACTAACTTAATTTTTAGCTTCAATTTTCAGATTCCTTCACATTTACAGAATGTTTGAAATTTTCAATTGTACTTTTATCATTTTCATTCATATAGACTTTAACACTTAGGTGCCGATTCCGATCCTGTAAAACCCGGGTACGAATGGAGCGTATTCTCCGCCCGACTCGTACCCGGGAAAACCACCTTACAAACCCGCAAGTACGATTCGTACAGAAATGCCATTTCCGTACGAGTCGTACAAAAACACCGACCGGCCAAAAAATACCCACAATTCCGATCCGGGACATCGCGTACATGACGTCCGGACGGAGTCAGGCAGCGTTTTACGAACCAGCAAGTACGATTCGTGCCTACGTCACTCCGCACGTAGCATTTTTGACGGGAGCAAAAACTGCTGGGAAATTGAGGACGACGCAAAGAAGGAGCACCTGTACGCGACGGACAGCCATGGACCCCATCCTACGTGTCATCCCGGCCCTCATAGCCTACGACCTGGTGCACAGGAACCGACGCAGACGCCGCAGAAGGTCAGAACAACACCCAGGGGCAAAGGTGGGGGGCAGGAGCAGGAAACATAACCCCCACCCAAGTTAACAAGTAAACATGCCCTGTACATACCTTACCTCCAGGGTCTGGTCACTTTGGGGGGGGTGGTGGCGTGTCCACCAAGGCCTGCGTCCCGCCACAACGGAAGTGGACGTGGACGCGTCCCATCACCACAACAAATGTGGTACGCACCGTACCCACGCCTTAAGAGCGCGGGTATGGGTCGTACCATGCGTACCCCTACGTCACCCCAACAATGGCGGTACGGCCCGTACCCACGTTCTAAAGGCCTGGTTACGGGCCGTACCACTATTCTTGGGGTGACGTAGGGGTACGCGTGGTGCGACCCGTACCCACTCTCTGAAGGCCTGGGTACGGGCCGTACCCCTACGTCACCCCAAGAATGGTGGTACGGCCCGTACCCAGGCCTTTAGAACGTACCACCATTCTTGGGGTGATGTAGGGGTACGCGTGGTACGACCCGTACACATGTTCTCAGAGCGTGGGTACGGAGCGCATCACGCGTACCCCTAGGGCACCAGCACATCATTGATACAAGGCGTACACACGCCACAAATGATGGGATAGGGCCTGGTGCAGCATCTGACCAGTATATTGGGGGGTGTATGGCCAGGTGAGCAGTGTACTGCACCAAGGGTGCAAGCGGGTGGGTGGTTGTCGTGCTACGATCCACATCAGTGGACGGAGACATAGGGGCGGGAGCCTATCACTCCCAGCAGTGCCCAGACATATGAGGGGTGGGTGCCTATCACTCCCAGCAGTGCCCAGACATATGAGGGGTGGGTGCCTATCACTCCCAGCAGTGGCCAGACATATGAGTGGTGGGTGCCCAGGACTCCCAGCAGTGGACAGAGACACGTGAGGGGTGGGTGCTCCCAGCAGTGCCCAGACATATGAGGGGTGGGTGCCTATCACTCCCAGCAGTGCCCAGACATATGAGGGGTGGGTGCCTATCACTCCCAGCAGTGACCAGACATATGAAGGTTGGGTGCCTATCACTCCCAGCAGTGCCCAGACATATGAGGGGTGGGTGCAGTGGACTCCCAGCAGTGCCCAGACATATGAGGGGTGGGTGCCTATCACTCCCAGCAGTGCCCAGACATATGAGGGGTGGTTGCCCAGGAATCCCAGCAGTGGACAGAGACATGTGAGGGGTGGGTGCCTATCACTCCCAGCAGTGCCCAGACATATGAGGGGTGGGTGCCTATCACTCCCAGCAGTGCCCAGACATATGAGGGGTGGGTGCCTATCACTCCCAGCAGTGCCCAGACATATGAGGGGTGGGTGCAGAGGACTCCCAGCAGTGCCTAGACATATGAGGGTTGGGTGTCTATCACTCCCAGCAGTGCCCAGACATATGAGGGGTGGGTGCCCAGGACTCCCAGCAGTGGACAGAGACATGTGAGGGGTGGGTGCCTATCACTCCCAGCAGTGCCCAGACATATGATGGGTGGGTGCCTATAACTCCCAGCAGTGCCCAGACACATGAGGGGTGGGTGCAGAGGACTCCCAGCAGTGGACAGAGACATGGGGGTGTGTACATCCTCCTCCAATGACCAAAACTCCATGGGTGCATGAAGGCATCCACAATGTGCGACTATGTTGAGAGTGCCATGACAACACATCACTGACAGCAGTGTCCCACTCCCATGAGGATGGATGTCCTTCCCCCACTGCATGACACACCACATGTGGGTGTGATGACAAATTACACATGCATACCCACCCCTGGCGGTGGCAGCACAATACACACACTGAGATCATGCAACAAGACTGTATACTCATGTTAAACCCTACTAAACTAAGAGAGCCTAAGGGAACACATACTGTCACGCACATTCCAGGACTGATAGGAATGTACAGGCGCTGGGGCAGCCAACAAGTTGTTGCCTCCCATGGGAGGAAAAGGGTGGAGTACCCACAGATACAATGCACACAATTGTCAGTCAGGTGCCCAAATACCCTGCAGAACAAGTAACACATGTGTGCTAGGCTGGGAGTACACACATGCATAGTGCGGAAAAGGGACCATGTCCACATGAAGCCATGGCAACATACTCCATACACAAGTACAGTGACTACCAAGGATGGCACAGACGATGCAGGCGGAGACATTGCTCAGCAGGCATGACCAAAGTTGAAGGGATCCGTCACACACCAAGAAAATGTAGACACAGGTCAGCACAACAATTGGGAAACACCCTGCAGGGAAGATGTCAGGTGCCACAGAGGAAGGAACACTCCTTGGGACAATGTCACCATACAGTAAGAGCTTACATGACCAAAGATTATTTGCAGAGACCTTGTGATGGCACGCAGATACCAGGGTCCACCCCATGACCAGCACACTACAACATTTCCCAGACACCTAACACATTTACACCACCCCAACTCATGGAGCAGCAGCACCAACAGCAACACCAGAAAAGCATTAGTGTGCAAATGAAAAACAAAATGCTTTATTCAGCATAAAAATAATATTTGAATTGAAATGTACACTATATACAAGGCCCAGAGGCCAGTCCATATGCGAACTCGTGGGAGGGGACACATTGGGACGTGTCTCCCCTAGCTTGCCTGCACAGTTCAGAGTTCCTTTCCATCCACAGTGGGGGGCATCATGTGGGGGAGGAAGGACCAGGCACTGCAGGGACAGGAGGGGCAAGGGTAGGTGTTGTGGGTGCAGGGACGGACGACTCCACCACAGGGGGTGGGGCAGCGCCAAAGGTGGTGGTTAGGATGGCGCTGCACACGGTCGCAAGGTCTTCCAGTGTCTCCCCTGCACCCGAAGGAACCACAGGCCCCAAGGAGGGGGGGGGGGGTCGGAGGGATGGGTTGCAGCGCTACTGGGGGAGGGTGTGGACAGGGGGGGGGACTCAACTCCCCTGCCCGGGGACTTCCTCGACCGCTTGCGGGGTGGTGTCACACTGGGGCTGAGGGACAGACTGGCCATGAAGGACTCTTTGTCTGACTGTTGGGCAGGGGAGCTAAGGGGAGTGGTTTTGGAGGAAGTGGGGAAGTGGGTCATGAGGACTGCGGACTCCCACTGTGGCTGCGTGTCTGCCGTTTCCCCCCGACCCAGTGGGTGTGCCTACTTCCCCCTGTGTGTGCGTGACAGGAGGTGTGCACTTGGCCTTCCCTGTTGGTGTGCTGCCTGTGTCTGGTGGGGTGCGTGCATGGGGACGTCTGGGTGTGCTTGGGACAGGCATGGAAGTGGGAAGTGTGGATGGTGCAGGGGTAGGGGGGGACGGAGCGCTGCAGGAGACCCACTGATGCCGTCAGTGACGAGTCCATGGACCTCAGCAACATCCGTTGGTCAGACATCGCTGCTGACATGCCCTCCATGTACGACACCATCTGTGTCAGCAGTCTGGTGTGGCCATGGAGGACATTAAGCAGCGATGTCTGACCAACCTGCAACTGCCGCAGGATGTCCACAGACTCGGCATTGACGGCAGCAGGGGAGAAAGGGGCAGGGGGTGCGGTGCCTGGCACGAAGGAGACATGTTGTCGCCTAGCACGGACAGTCGAGCACAGCATCTGGACCACACACCGTTGCCGAAAAAGGATGAGCAGGAACCATGTCTTTAAACTTTAGACACATGCTGCAAAGCACAAACATTAAAGCCTGCACAACATGACTGGGTCAATACTTGTTGAGTGTCTGTTCAGACTGTCATCACACACAGGCCAGACCTGGAAAGGAGACAAATGGTTTGGACATGTAGGCCTTGGCCGCACAAACCCCCCCCCCCTACCTGAGACTATGTGATTGAGACAGAGGAAGGACTTACACCTCTGCATCTGGGATCACAAAAATGGGCTTCATGTAATCAAAAGTGCACTCTAACTACCCCTCGTGGGGCTAACCACACATATTATTAACAAACAACCATCATCAGATAGTTGTACCGAGACACACAGGCACTGGCCACAGTGAGTATGCACAAGCCACATTGGGTCACCCTGTACAGTGGACACATGTAGCACACTTTACGTAAATACAAATGAGGCCAGGGTAAAATGCCACAGAGCCCAACCTATGCTGAAGACACAGAGAATGTCCACAGTGTTGGATGACACACATGATTCCTAGGAAAAGGTGTCTCAGGGGACTGTAGTGGCCACACTGCTCCATGTTCCTGGATAGATCTGACTGCAACAGGAGCAACCGTCCCCGCACTATGCATATCTCCCCTCATGCACATCATGTCTGAGGCCACAACATCGGTCATGCATGCTGCAAGTCTGTTCATTTCAAGCCTCACACTCCTATGTTGAGACTCAGCATCAGTGCCAACAATCATGGACCCCAATATGACTGAACTGGACAGGGCAGAGGCAAGGTCCCAACACATGTCACAGACCACCCCCACACATGATGCTGCAAGCTTTGGGCACTTGGATTAACTGGCAGCCAAGATTACCTTGTGCAAGAGTGACTACACACAGACCAAGGAACACATGTCAAGGAGGGGAAGGGAGGAAGAACAGCACCAGGTGACTTGGCGGAACAGGATATGCACTGCACATATAAACCCTGGCAGTGTATCCAGGCGACTGAGCACTTCCAAAACCTGGTGACACACAACAAACACACATGTACCTACCTCCTTGCTGCTGCTGCTTCTCCTGTAGCCGCCTATCCATGTCAGGGAAGACCACCGCCAGGACACGCTTCATTTGGTGGGTCAGGCGCCGGCGCCCGCCGTGTTTGCGTGGTGGTAAGTCCTCCAGCAGGACCCGGGCGATCCTCCTGGTCCAGCACCGGATGTCCTGCCAGCGTTTCCTCACCTGGGCCAGGCACCGACTGCGACCTTCCACCGACCTCACGGCCCTGACGGCCCGCTTCCATATCTCCCCCTTGGCGTAGGCGGCTACCTGTGAGGATGACAAAGTGAGACAACATCAATACACCTGCTCCATGTCACAGAGACACACATTAGAACAATTTGGCTTGTTTGAACAGGGCATAGTATGCAGCCAACTCATTGCACCTTTGTCATAAGGACATTATCCTCTGGGGAAGGCCAAAAGCACTACGTGGCATTGAAAGTACACAGGTGGCATGAGGGGTGCGTCACAATCACTGATCATGGCTCACACTGTGCATCACAAGCAACACCAGGATTATGGACAGCACCTCAGAGCAGTCACATGCCCCAGGCCACTCACGTAACCTCAGCGGAGTACACAGACACACACAGGCACAGGCCAATCATCTGCCATTGGCAACTGCGGGTAAAAACCTCACTCTGCACATGTGCCACTTGACTGGGGGGTGTCATGGGTGTGGGGCTAGCTCGCACGTCAGACACACAGCACGGCTCCCTGCTCACATCAGATGGGTAGGGCATATGCATCCTCCATGCAGCTGGGGTGCAACACTCCACATAGACACTCACCCACATGACAGGGGACTTACACACACACCAATGTCCAGGGCCCGTACACATCATTTGGACACTCTCACCACAGGTACACTCAACTCACACACATCTGTGGGTACAGTCACCTGTCACACTGGGGGGACCACAGAATCACATCAGGACTATAGAAACAACATTCCCAAGAGGATTAGCCAGGCTGAATGTGGCATGCACCATGTAGTGATAGGCACAGTAAGCACAATGCAAGTGAGGAGTGCAGATATGAACCACATCATGCTCTGCATGGGAGACATAAGGCATTCCCCCCCCTGGGACCCACCATGAACAACATTGCATGTCTGTCACACCTGGACACAATGCCAGAAGTGACCGACACAAAAAAGGGGCACAGTCAAAGCTAGTGGAGTCAGCACTCACCTGCTCCCCTGGTCTCCCATACAGGCAGGGGTACTGTGGGAGGATGACGTCCAGCAACGCCTCATTCTCCTCTTGGGTGAAAGGCTGGGCCCTCTCCACAGACCTGGCCATGGTGCCAGAGGAATCACAAGCAGCAGCAGTGGTGTGGAATGAAAGGTTGTGCAGGCAAGTGCTCTCTCATGGGTCCTGGCTGCCTTATATCTGCCTTGCTGGGCTGTTTCATTTACAGGAGTACAGAGTGATTGGTCAATCTAATTTGCATCCTACGTTTCCTCCAATCCCTTTAAACCAACTCCAGTGAGGGCCTTTGCATGGTTCAAAATTTGAGCATGATGTCAAGTCAACAACCACTTTGCAACATAGTATATTGTCTCCAACCGACTTTCGCTGGCCGCCTGATGAAACATTTTGAACTGGAAACTCGGTCTCCATGACAACCAGCATGCATTTAGGCCCTTATACTTGTCCCTCATGTGTCCCCTAAGTTATTTCACTATCCACACACAGGTACGGTGCGTTCCACACGTACCCCTAGGGCACCACTACTCCAGTGATAAGGTCCGTACACACGTGTGTAGGGTCCGTATCACTATGGTAGTGTTGCTGTAGGCGTACGCCAGAGTGATACGGTCCGTACACGCGTGTGTAGGGTCCGTATCACTATGGTGGTGTTGCCGTAGGCGTACGCCATCGTGCTACGGGCCGTACACACTGTGGCGTACGCCTACGGCAACACTGCCATAGTGCTACGGGACCTACACACGCGGGTACGAGCCGTAGCGCTATGGTGGTGTTGCCGATGGCATACACCATCGTGCTACGGGCCCTACACACACGTGTACGGCCCGTAGCACTGTGGCGTACGCCTACGGCAACACTGCCATAGTGCTACGGGCCCTACACACGCGGGTACGAGCCGTAGCACTATGGTGGTGTTGCCGTAGGGATACGCCATCGTGCTACGGGCCCTACACACGCGTGTACGAGCCGTATCTCTATGGCGTACACCTATGGCGACACTCCCATAGGGATTGGACCAGTGTGTACACGTACGTGTGTACGGTCCGTACACACACGCGTACTCCTACCCAAACCTCAGATAGTGATACGACCGTACACACGCCCTCAGAGCATGTATACGGTGCGTTTCACAGCTCACACTGGTGATAGGAGGCGCACAGGGAAGGAATGGAGGTGTCAGACTCGCACAAGGATGGACATCAAGTCATTGTCAGTGCAGTACTTCATGTGTAGGGCCTAGGTGTGTCAGGCAGTGAGCTGACACATGTCTCCTCATGTTTTAACCCAATAGTTGTGTATGACCTGTGTACACATGTCATGTGTGATGGGGCACTATGTGGCGCACTTCCCCTTCACACCTTTTACATGTGTGCATGTAGTTCAAACTTGTCAAGCACTGCATCACTGGCATGGCACAGTCACCAACACCCGCAACTGTCCCCTGATGCCAGGTACACGGATGATGACACCTGACATTTCACTACCAGCGTGCCCTGATGTGACTATGTGTGTCATGTGTTTCCATGATCTTGCTGTTGGTGTTCCGTCAACGGCATCTGCTGTAGCTGCATCCAACATGTGTCTGTGTGTAGATGCCCATGTCACACTATTACGCACACCAGGTCACATGTGGAATAACACGTAACGTGTGTCTGTATGCATCGAACAGGGACTTGCGAGCTTAGGACATATCAGTGTAGTCTCAATGTCTGTGTGATCATTTTTGACATGTACCTCTTCATGGCAAGGTGTGTGGTCTGTCCTTTTTCCATGACATGTGACCTGTGCGTCTAGCTTGCCGGCAGCTGTCTGTATGAGATAACATCCTTCAAATGCACATATGTGGATGTATGTCACTCCTGTAATGTGTCTGGCTGTTCACTCACACTGGCCCACAGCTACTTTCATGGCATGTCATGTAGACCTTGACAATCCACGTTTGTAGCTGCCTCTTGTTAGGAGTATCACCTGGCTGGCATACATGTGCAGGATGTATTGCACAGACCAGACTCTGTATGTAGCATATGTGTATTAGCTGTTGAACATATGCTCAGTTCTTTGACATTGGTGTAGTAATGTACTCAATCATCGTTATTCCTTCCAAATTTCTGCAGGGCACGCCACTCCCTCGACCAATGCCAGACTTGGCGGCCATGAGGGAACGCGACTGCATACGCCGCTACAGATTCCCCCAACGGTTAATTTTGGACCTGACAAACAGGCTGGCCCCACACCTCCAACCTCGACACAGTTATCCGACTGCGCTGACCCCCAAGATGAAGGTGATGTCAGCCCTACATTTCTTTGCCACCGGTACGTTTCAATTGACCATAGCTGATGTGGGTGGCATGTCCCAGACCATATTCAGCCATGTCCTGCATGATGTTTTAGAAGCCATGTTGGAGCACGGGGATGAATTCATCCATTTTCCAACTCCTGAGCAGTTGACAGGTATCAAGGGTGAGTTCTATGCCCTGGGAGGGATGCCCCATGTAATTGGGTCCATTGATGGGACACATGTGGCTTTGGTACCACCACAGGCACAGGAGGTAGCCTTTCGTAACGGTAAACATTACCACTCCATTAATGCCCTTGTGGTGTGTCTTGCTAACATGGTGATTTCCCATGTCTGTGCACGTTTTCCAGGGTCAGCACACGATGCCTACATCATGAGGCGTAGCAGGGTGCCAGAAATGATGCTGCAGCTGCACAACGAACGAGCATGTCTTGTTGGTGGGTAGACTCTGTTTGTCCAGTATTCAGCGGTATTTTAGTATGTGACGGCATCTCCTGACCCACTTCTGTACATGGTGTTTCCATGTAGGGGACTCTCGCTATCCCAACATGCCATGGCTGGTGACTCCTCTCCAGAACCCAAGAACAGCTGCAGATCACCGTTACAACAACGCCCATGGGCAGACCAGGCGAGTGATTGAGAGGACGTTTGGCCTCCTGAAGAGCCGATTCCGTTGCCTCCACAAGACCGGCGGGTCCCTCCCATATGCACCGGTGAAGGTCTGCAAAATCTTCCTCGTGTGCTGCATGTGGCACAACATGGCAGTGGAGAAAGCTGTGCCACTCATCCTGGATCCCGATGAGCAGGAACATCCACCCGTGGAGGATGACGGCCTTGGTCACGAGGTAAGTGAGGAGGAGGAGGACATCCAGAGTCAGCTCATACGCAACTTCTTCTCATAATGGTGAGTCCCTGGGTCTGAGTGTGCACGCTTGGAGCCTTGTGTGGCATGTGTTGCAATGTGTGTGTCCAGCTGACTGTATGCGAAGTGACTTTGAGGTGTGTGCTGATGTGTCACTCGAGTGCTGATGTCATTCCACACATTTTAGCTGACACACTCAATTGACAACTAGCATGGTGTCAACCTTATTCATGTAGAGTACATGACCATGCATGCGGATGACTATGTGTTTCCTGACTTCTTGTGTGTCTCTCATCCCCAGGTATTTGCGCACGCTGTCTGCTCGTGGCATCGTTGTGCTCCTGCTATTCCTCATGAGTAATGCAACGTATGCTGAATCAGCGTTACATGCACGGACATGGTGAGAAGTCTCCTTTGGGTAAGGATTGCAGCAAGGCTTTTTGGGTGTGGTAGTTGTTTGTAATGTGTGGGCACTGCTCCTGTGCAGGTGTTGTTACTATGCATACATGTCGACTCACCATGGGGCACATAATATGTAGCATGACTCACATGAATTGATAGTCACACTTCGTGACAGTCATCTGTTATGGGATTGTTGATTTTGATGAAGGCATCTATGTGTCTACAAATTCCCTAGGAAACATACGGGAGGCTACGGGTGGACATATTGCGGGACATCCCCATGAGAGGCTCAATGGGGAACTGCAGCCTCTCCGTGTGCAGCAGGGGATGTTTGGCTCACTCCCATGGATTGACAGCATCTGTGTTGCGAAGGGGGTGTCCAGTGTAGGTCCCACATGTTAATCCAAAAGACCATGTGAGTCTGTTAATATTGATGCATTTCCATAGGTGTGAGCCTGAGTAATAAAGGTGTTCCTCAGCCTCCAAGGTGCCTCATCTCTGTCAATGCAGGTCTCTTGCCACTGTGCATGCGCCATCTCTGGAATGGTTGTCAAGGATTGTGCATATGAGTCTATGTGTAGATTAGCAACCTGCATGCTGTTCTACATGTATTTGATTCTCTATTGGGCATGACGTCCATGGCTGTGTATGTGTTTTAGTACGTTGGTCCCCACAACGGGCCGTCAGCACCTTCTAGGGTGTGTTTCCTGTGCGCAGCTTGGCCCTCAGTTTCATGATCCGGTGTCAGTCATCTTTGGGGATTGTGCATCCTTTGTCTCTGAGTGTGCAACTTGAAAACCGGTCACTCCTTCCTTGACATACACCTGTTGCAGTAGTCCTTTCTGACATCCTAGTCTTTGTGTGGAAATTGTGGCATAGTTCCCAGGACATGCCGCCTGCTGTTGCAGCCACTGCAGCAAGGGCACACGAAGTTTCCTGATTTGGCAACACACATACATCAAAGATGCTCCTCCCTTCCTCCATCAACCCATTCATTTGGCTGTCATCAGCTTGTTTGTGCCACAGTTGCGGCCACGCCATCCCACAGGCTGGACCGTCTGCACATGCAACGTGCACATTGCACGAGCCTCATGTCCTTGCATGACCCACATCACACTACAGTCTGATGTTGCAGCCACCCTCCAATCAATGTCCATCCACACATCTGCCGCCAGCTCTCAGGCATACACTAAGCGCACACACAACACCTTTGCATGATGAGTGTGCAACTCCGACTGCCTACACAGTGCTGCCACGCCTTCCAGGCCCTGTCACACCCACCAGGTCATGTCCCTCCTACTCCCCACCGGCTCGGTACCCTGGCAAGGACATGGGAGTGGGACTCAAGGCTTCTGCATGTAGTATGCTGTCGTTGTGAGGCACATGGCACAGGTATCATCTGTCAGCGTGTCAAAATACAATGTGTCGAGGACCCCCCTCTCCACCATCACATGCGCACACAACCTCATCATCAACTCGTATGCCATTGACAGCCAGGTGCTCCTCACCCTCACCAAGGGCGCAGACATTGCCAGTTCCAATATTCTAGATTGCATGAGATCCATTGATGAATGGCAGAACAGCAGCCACCTGAGGCTGGACTTGTACAGGACTGAGGTCAACATCTGAGGATTGTCCCCTTACAGCTGGGGCAACTGCTTGTGTCCCACCCGCAGAAGCCCCGCACAAGCACCCAGTGTCCATGCACACAAGATGGTGTGCATCATGGATTGCTTGCTCACATTTGCCATGGTAATCACCAGCATCTGTGCCGCAGACTGCAACACCCTCTGCATTATGCACATGATCTCCAGATAGATCCACTCCAAGGAAAGACGGACCATCCCCAGGTCCACGACAACATCCGTGTCAAATACTGCCCTGCCCTTTACGGGGCAGCCACATCCAAACTCCCAGGACACTTGTCCACATCCAGGATGCATCTGCACACCTCAGCTGCAACATCCTGCGCCCCAGCCACATCACCGTCCAGCAGAGATAGCTGCAATGGATCGCTGTGTGCTGCAGGATGACCTTCAGACTCCCCACCCACACTCAGGAGGCAGGCCACAACCCCGACCCAACACCAACCTTGTACCACTGTCATCCGAGACCCCGTAGTGCCATCTCCGTGCATCCAACCTTGACCTGGCCACCATTCTTCAGATCCACCGTACTCCAGCATGCAGGACATAGTTCTCCCACCTGGGAACACATACCTGGGACTCCCTTCCCGGGAACCTCCGAATGAGGCAGGACCTCTACGCCTTGATGGTACTCTTCCAAATCGGTCTGTCGGCAGAGTATTGCATGCACCCCCTCAGCAGCTTGAGGCCATCACAGGTGAGTATTGTGCTCCATGTCTGCATTGAATGATACATTGTGACCCATGTGTGTCCTGTACCAGACTCCTATCCCCGGGTATGGATGTGTGGAGTTAGTTCAACACTCAGGCATAGTTTGACATTTACACACACATATGTTGGGGAATAATGCAAAATGACAACAACTCATGACAAAATAAAGTATTTATTTTTGGTGGGGTAAGTCTTTTGGTGAATGAAGTAAGGTGCTCTACCGGGTGCATAGAATCCAAAGTTCACAGGGGGAGATGGCATCCTTGTCAGTTGGAGTCATCAGAGTCCAGACCACAGTGTTGGTCATCATTGGTCAGACTGTGACCAGCAAGTCCATGTGGCAGAGAATGTCATTGGGTGGGGTGGTGCTGTTGCGCCAGAGGGCAGGTGCCAGGCCAGGTGACCTGGGAGATGTGGATGGTCCGCTGCCTCTCACGGTCTTTTCCGTGGATGACCCACCTTCCTCCGGGAACCCTCATATGCAGGCCTTGACGATGTCTGTGATGCTCCGTCGGACGAATCCTCCTCCTCCTCCTCCCTCCCTGTGGCTGGTGCTGGTCTTCGCCTGGTGTCACAGGGAGGGTTGCCCATGTTGTCGGCAATCCGACGGAGTGAACGGCTCATGTCCGTTTGCACCGCCAGGAGCTCAGCCAGTCTTGCCTCCATCCGTCCTTGGTGTTGTTGTTGACTGGCATGTTGCTCGGCCTTCAGGTTCTTCATCTCGTCGAGGGTCCCCTTCATCTCTGTGAGGCTCGACACTACCTGGCTGATGCCCCTGGTGTCACGCCGGTATGTGTCCAGGATGTGGCGTATGTGTGACATACCGGTTCCCTCAGCTGGCTGGTCAGGTTCGCGCCTCCGCCTGCCTCCACTCCCACCACCCCTGCCCACACGAGCCTGGCCTGCCGTTGTGGGCACATCAGGTCTACGGGACCCCTGAGGGATGGCATTATCGGGGTTGTCTGCCTCCTCCTGGGTGCCCGGAGAACTTTGTTCCTCCTGGTCAGACTGGCTGTGTTGTTCAGTGCGAGCAGGGCTCCTGGGTGTCTCCTGGGAATGGGGGTGGTGGTTGGCACAGATGTACCTGACCCAGGTGCTGCAGGGGCTTGGGCACCAGAGGGGCCAGGTTGGTCGGGGTCATCCACGGAGTGGTGAGAGTCGTCGCTGCCGGTGGGATCATCTTCACGCTGAGCCTGGGACTGTGATTGTTCCCCCCCATTGCTGGGAGGAGGTCGATGACGTTGCCCTGTGTGTGAGAGAGAGACAATGTTAATGCTGTTTCATGCCACATCCATGTTTCATACATATTCAAGTTGTCACAGATCCTCCAGGTAGCTGGATGTGCCTAGCATCACTCTCAATGTCCACTTGGGGATGGGTATGTTGTGGGGAACAGTTTGGTATGTTCTCCTGAGTGTTTGACCAGTAGAATTTTGGGTCGGATGCCTATTTGGCGATGGATTGGTCTTGTTGTGTCACATGTCCATTGTGAGAGTGGGTAAATCCGTTGCCTGCCCCGGGGGTGTGTGCTTGTGTGAGGGGGGGTGTGTGACCGGGCCTGCTGTTGGGTGTAGTGTGATTTGTCATTGGGTCTCCCAGGTGATGTGTCTGTCCCCTCACGGTGCATGCTGGCATGACAGTGAGTTTGAGTGCCTGTGCTAGTTATCTGAGCTTGTGTAGTTGGTGTTTGAGTGTACAGTGGTCACAGAAGGGCCTTGTGCTGCATACAGCAGGGCCAAGTGTCAGCTACCGTGTCAGTACTTTGCCAGTCCCTGTGCATTGAGCATTGTGCATGGGTATGTACCTAGGCCATATGGGCTGAGGTCATTGGTGTCTGATTCGGAGTTGCACAATGTGTTGTGTGAGCACCACCCTCCCAGCATCTCGGACATCCAGTCTTGGGTTTGTGGTTGGTGTGGCCTTGGACATGGCATTGCCTTTATTTGTGAATGGGGCATGGAGACGTTAGTGGCATGAGCGTGGTTTTTGAGTGTGGTTGTGTGCGGTGAGGGCTTGGGGGAAGTTGCGTGCATTTGGTGTCTTTGTGGTGTGGATGGCATTCCCCCATGTTACGTGAGTTGTTTGTGTACTCACCAGGCTCTGCGACTCCTTCGACTCTGTGTACTCCCACCGGCGAAAGCATGGCCATCACCTTTTCCTCCCAGGGATGGTAATGTACGGGTCTGCGGGGCAGCCCGCCTCCAGTGATGTTACTCTAGGCGTATTCCTCGTTCATCTTCCTCTTGACTGCCCTGTGCAGATCGTACCACCTGGCTTGGCATTCATGCCTGGTCCTTCGGATGGGCGCAACAGCATTCACCTTGTCGACGATCCTCTGCCACAGGCTTGTTTTTTGGGCTATGCTGGTCTGTCTAACCAATGTTCCAAACAGCTGTGGCTCGCCTCTGATGACTTTGTTGACGAGGAGGTCCAGCTCCGCCCTGGTGAACTTTGGATTCTTGTCTGTGGGCATGGTGTGGAGTGTGGGTGTGGATGGTTGTGGGTGTGTGGGTGTGAAGGTGTAGGTGTGTGTGTGAATGTGAAGAGGGGGTGTTTGTGAATGAGGTTGTGTGAAGGTGTGTAAGTGAAGGTGTAGTTAAGGTGTAAGTAAGGTGTAGTTGTTTGTCTGTGGGGTCTGGCAGCAGTGAGTCTGTTGCAAAGGCTCATGGATTGTGTGTGTGGGCCCTTTTTATTGGTCCATTTGTGGGTGTGGCTGGGTTTGAATTTGTGGTGGGTGTGTTATAAGAGGTGGTTGTGATTTAGGGCCTCTGTTTGCCTGTTTGGATGTGCCAGGTCAGTCATAGAGATGTATTTTGTAATGTTAACGTGTTTTGTGGTGTTGTGCGAGTCAAATTGACCCTCCTTGTGCTGTTTTACAGTGTCCTGGTTCTGTACGAGTCTTTTTCACGTAGGTAAGGTCCGTACATACGCGATGCTGGGTGAGGGTGCTGGGGTACGGTGTTGGGGTATGGTGCGTACAGGTATGGGGCTGGGGTATGAACCTGGGGTGCGTCACGTACAGGTGGGGGGCTGTGCTAAGGTGTTGGGGTACGGTGCGTACAGGTGCGGGGCTGTGCTACGGTGTTGGGGTACGGTGCGTACAGGTGTGGGGCTGTGCTACGGTGTTGGGGTACGGTGCGTACAGGTACGGGGCTGGGCTACGGTGTTGGGGTACGGTGCGTACAGGTGCGGGGCTGTGCTACGGTGTTGGGGTACGGTGCGTACAGGTACGGGGCTGGGTTATGGTGTTGGGGTACGGTGCGTACAGGTAAGGGGCTGGCCTACGGTGTTGGGGTACGGTGCGTACAGGTGCGGGGCTGTGCTACGGTGTTGGGGTACGGTGCATACAGGTGCAGGGATGTGCTACGGTGTTGGGGTATGGTGCGTACTGGTGCGTACTGGTGCGGGGCTGTGCTATGGTGTTGGAGTACGGTGCGTACAGGTGTGGGGATGTGCTACGGTGTTGGGGTACGGTGCATACAGGTGCGGGGATGTGCTACGGTGTTGGGGTACGGTGTGTACAGGTGCGTGGCTGGGCTACAGTGTTGGGGTACGGTGCGTACAGCTACGGGGCTGGGCTACGGTGTTGGGGTATGGTACGTACAGGTACGGGGCTGGGAGACGGGCCGGGGGTACGGCGCATACAGGTGGGGGGCTGGGGTACGGTCCTGTGGTATGGGGCGTACAGGTGCGGGGCTGGGAGACGGGCCGGGGGTACGGCACATACAGGTGGGGGGCTGGGGTACGGTCCTGTGGTACGGGGCGTGCAGGTGCGGGGCTGGGAGACGGGCCTGGGGTGCGGCGCGTACAGGTGCGGGGCTGTGCTACGGTGTTGGGGTACGGTGCGGAGGGGGGGTACGGTGCTGACATACGGGGGTATGGTGCTGACATGTACGGGGTGAGGGGGGCTGTACGACTCGTATCTGGGCACAAGTTTACCTGTGTACATGTAGGCTACAGCGTTCGCTCCGTACGGGGCATTTTACATGCGGTTGTGTATTCGGACGGGCGGTACGGATCGTACTTGCGCGCTCGGACTTCTGTTTTACGATTTGCACGTAAAAATGTCCGGCTCCCTGTCGGACACTTTTCCCTCCGCTATTCGGACGTAAAAATTTACGGATCCCTCTCGGACCATTTTCCCAACGCAATTCGTATGTATTTTTCATGTACGAATCGTACTTCGCAGTTTGTACGGTACTTGTACGATTCGTACGTAAAAAAATACGGATACGAGTCGGACAGTAAATTTTTTTAACGGATCGGAATCGGCACCTTAATCTATTAATAGGATGTAATCCTCTAAGCAGTCCTGGACACCCCTGAGTAGGCTTCACGGAGCCCCAGGGGTTCCCAGACCATAGGTTAAGAGCCATTGACAGCTTTGACCAACCATCAGAACATTTCCAATTTATGCACATGTATTTTTACTATGTCTCTGTGGCTTCGTTTACACTCTTTTCAAATAGTGCACCATCATTTAATACCTGGAGCTGCTCCAACGACAAGTGGGGTAACTAAGTACACAATATTCAGCTATGGTTTAAAACGAAAGAGAAAATATGTTGGAATAAATCGATGTTGTGCCCAATCCAGTAAATAAGTGTCAGTGGCTTTCCAATGTAGGGCTCTCTAAATAGCAATCGAATAAGTGAAGCATATTACAGATTTAATAGAAATTTCATAGCAATCTTTAAGGACATTGTTAAAGAAGGGTCATAGTCAACATGAAGAGAAAATACATATTGTCTTACCACCGATTTGTAAGTAATTTAAATTAAAAAAAGATAGGTGCTGTGCTTTTAGCTATACCTATATTGAATGTGAAATGGACCATTCTCTTTTTCAGTAATGACAATGTAAAATGGTCAACATATGGCTACGATTAAGTCATCCTGAATTCTCTCCAAACTTCAAAAAGCTATATGGGCATGTTTTTGAAAATCAACATGTACACCTGAGGTGATAAACTATGTTCTTTTGCCGAATTAATACTGCTCATCCATTTTGCCTATTTCAAACTATTTTTGTACACTATGGCCCTCATTACAATTTGGGAGGGTAATTCAGTCCTGTGCGGAAACCTCTGTTTACACACGGGTGGAATTACGAGTTTGGTTTTATTTAACGCTTCCAATAATTATCAAATAAATTAAATAACCCAACATTCATTAAATTTCAGCAGGTCAAGCCTGCTGAAAGTTGTTAACAGGGTAAATGTGTATGGTATTTGCTGTAACATGTGGATTTCGGTGAGTTCAACAACAAAATCCTCATGTTATTCCTCTTATAACTTATAATAGGTGCTATTTATCGTATCCGATAAATAATGGACACCAGGGTATCGTTATTTACCAGGTGCAATAAATGGCACTTTTACTTGTAATCAGACACCATATCTTCCTTCTTTACAATATGGGTTGAGATACCATTGCTGAATGCAAGGTGAGCAGCGCAATGCAATAAAACAATTGCCCTCCCCATTACTTTGAATGTAAAACAACATCGTTTATCTATTACTTTTAAACTGGCAACTGAAAATACGGGTCACTATCTCTGCTGGCCCTAACTTTTTATTAACAGACTATTGGATCACAGTTTTACTGGCCCTTAACTTTTATTTACAATCTCTTGAGTCACAGTCTCTGTTGTACCTACATTTTTATTTACAAACACCTTTTCTCCTCCTAGATAGTATCTCAATAAGGGTAACACTGACATTTTGCTCTAATTAACTTAATGTCAGTGAATTTCTTTTGAGACTATCTCTAAATAGTGATTTTACAATAAATCATACTTAGGGTCTTATTACAAGTACGGTGGTCAATAGGACCGTTGTACTCACAGTGGTGGTCCGACCACCTCCACAATGCGGGTGCGCCTGCAGTATTACGAGTGGGGCGGTTGGACTGCCACAGGACCGCTGTGTCCACCGTCGATGCAGGATCCTGTGGCTGTTGCACAGCACCTTAGTCAGAAAACGCCCCCTTGGGGTAAATACACAAACATAAATCCACACTTGCAATACGAACCTTGTGTCACCAATATAAAGACAATAAACAAAGGAATAAAGAAACTAATTCAATTCCAAATAAGCAATACAGATTTAATTAGTACATTTGTATGCATAACAGTATACAGTGATTACTCTTAATAAAACATACATTGAAAATTCATCATTAAAACAATTTTAAAAAACCATATGGAAACCAATATGGTCAGTACAATTAAAAAACATACAAGAATAATAATTTTTTGCGACAGCAACAATTGAAATTGGGAGAACAGACAGGAAAATGATTCCTAATCACAGAAAGAACTACTAAATCTTGCATAGATCAATTGTTATATTTTAAGGGGATAATTAATCTTTTCTTAATAACAGCTGTCCACATAGATTTACAGTAGGCTTTCCTTTATCAGTGCATTGACGCGTTTCAGTGGGCACTATATTTCGACCATCACCTTCTTCTGGAAAGAACAATAACTCCCAAATATTTAAAACCGATTCTGTAACAAACATAAGAATGAAAAAATAAAATTATTTAAACTACTTGATTCTTCACCCCATTGTTAAAACATTGCCAAGACACTGGTGACAATAAAGGTTTCCCCATTCATTCCAAACCACCACTCATGTCGCTAACCATACATCCAGAGTGCCCTATAGATACTATGAAACAAAGAAAGCAAATACCTTAATAGTGTTCAAACATTGGGCTTCATCAGCCTCAATTAAAACCAGAAAAGAATATTCTTCTTTTTCTTGCTCTTACACGTATCTGTAATGACATATCCAAATGTGCTAATTAGACTTATGGATTCACAGCTATTCAATTATTTTGTTAATAGTGGAATCAAAGAGGCATCTTACTACAATTACCTCCAATGTAGTGTCAGCCCTAATACCAGAGCGTGACTCGCTTCAGAATTCCATATATGTGCAAGTACGGTCCAAATTAATGTATAGATATGACCCGTATCTATTAGGAGGGAGACGATCATCATTCTTAATATCAAATGGGCTCATGACTTTCATTACACGGCACAGCAGTCAGGGAGCTGCCTAATTGCTAGTGGTGCCGCTGTGGCACTGCCTAGCATATTGCGACTTACTTGTTTGCCGCCCCTTTCATGGCGATGGGCCCACCATGAAAAGGGTGGCAAAGAGGCAACAAAGGGGGCCCTAAGCAGCCGCGGCGGCTGCAGGTAAGAGCGGTGGGGCCGGCTGGAGGGATTTCCTGAGACGACCACGAGAGAGAATTAATTATTTATTTCAATTTTACTTGTGGTCGTCTCTCAAAATCCCCCCACCCCAGCCGGCCCACCGTTCTTACCTGCAGCGACCACGGTTGGCCCTACGGCCCCCGTGCTGCTCCTGGGCCGGGGGGTGCATGCAGGGGGCATGCGTTGGGCCCCCTTGAAATTGCACCCCTGTTCCAGCACGGTGTGGCATGCATGCCACCTCATGCAGGAACGTGCTGCAGGTGCTGTCACGGTGGCGTGTTACATGTTAGGCTCTCCTATAAGACTAACAACCCATCACTGCGGGACCACTGCTGCACCGCCCGCCCAACCAGAATTAAACTCCTAATCCGGTGGGTGGGTGCACCACGGCTTTGGCCGTCTTCCAGCGGACTGTGCAGTGGTAGCGCTGGTGGAGGATCGCCAAAGTTGTAATAAGACCCTCAGCTTCACCACTTTGGTGGCTATCCTAATGTTATTTTGAATATGTTTTACTTCCCTAAGGCTGTGGTAGATTTACTGAAGAGTAAGGTAATCAGGGGGGGCGTGACTTAGCCAGCTGCATGATGGCCGCACACTAAGTGGGCTCTGCCGGCCAAGCCGATAATCCGCCAGAAATCCTGTGGCCAACAGCGAGGCTGTCTCCCAGTGCCCTGCCATTTCGACTCATCTCACTCCGGGGAGTCCATTGATCCTACTCCGGGCCCCCGCCAGCGACGCCACACCGAGTGGTGTCTGGGCCCTCCTGCTGGCGCGTGGCTGGTGCCCGGGCCGTGGCGGCACTGTATCCTCGCTGCCCCTTCTGTGCAGATCCCCTGGGGGCAGGATCATCGCATCGGAGCCCACTTGTTGCCAAGCTCCTCCAGATCCAGTGAGTTGCGTTACTGTGGGGGCACCCTGCGGCGGGGTAGGTGGCATGCGTGCCGTACCGCCTGGTCCGGGCCTTCGCTCTGCGCGGGCACCATCTTCCGATCCCTGGTGCCTGCTGCCACGGCCCACCCATTCCAGGCCCTGTTACATGGGTGTTGCGCCCCCGCAACTCCCCGCTGCTCCTGCTCCCTCTCGCTGGTCACTTCACCGCCTGGGTTGGGGGCTGCACCGCTGCCTCCTGCCTGCAAGCCATGGCAGCCCGGTGCATTGGAGCCTCAAATCCGCCAGCACACTCTCCACGCTGCGTGGGGACCTGCATCTGCGGCCACCCTCGGTCCTCATCACCGGCACTGGCGTGCCCGATCTTCGTCAGTGCCCTCCCAGATAGGCGGCCTTCCCACCGGGCCGGGGCCTCTTGGTGGGCCGTCCTCGGGGGCGCTCCAACTACTCCACCCACTCACTGTCTGGACACCAACTGCTGCGAGTCCCTCTGCTACTGCTGGCCTGCCGAGACCGAGGCTTCTTCTGACAACTGCCATCCATCTTCTCTCCCCGGTAGGTCTTGCTGCTGCTAGGGGCACCACGCAGCGGGGTTGGGGGCACTCATGTCGCTCAGTGGGGCCTGGGTCTTTTTTCACCAGCTCCCTGACACCCGTTGGCACCTGAGGTGCTTTCAATCTTTCAGCAACTCTGCCCAGGCCCCGCGACTGGGGCAGCGTGCTCCCCGCGCTCCCCCGCTGTGGGCTGCTCCGGGCGCATTGTCCTGCCATAACAAACCCCGCTGGCGGCGGCCCTGGCCTGGACACTGCTATGGTCTTCTTCACTTCGGGGTGCCGGGGGCCACCTCTGCCATCCTGCTCACCACGCTCCTGGTCCCGGCACACTCCGATCGTTTGGTCTGGCTGGCCAGCCCTGACACCCTGCCTGCCCGCCGCTATGCGCTACGAAGCCTGCTCTACCTTCCTGCTCCGCTACTCACCAGGGACCCCTCCGGTGACTCTGGGACCTGTCGTGGCCTCTGCCTCCCAGAGCCTGGTGCACATCGGCTGGCGGCTTGGGATCTCCTCTCCCTTCAATTAGCCTTCTGCCTCTGGCCCGGCCCGGCCTCTTCCCTGGACGCTCTGCGAGTGCCTGTTGCTGCCACAACAGCCTCGATCCAGCCTGTGGACCCCGGCAGCCTGCTCCTTCCTCACCGGGCCTATTTTCTCATCAAAAACTCTGTCCAGCTGGCCGCTTGGCGCCCCTCCAGTTCTGGTGGTTCCTTCAGGCCTGGTGACTTTCGTCCTCCTTGGCCACAACCCTACTTACTGGCTCCTACCCCCTAGCACGCTGTCCCTCTGCCCCTACCTTCCCGGCGACACGGCCGGTGGGCCAGCGTGGTACACGGGCCCTACAATGGGGAAGGCCGACCCTAAGCAGCCAAAGCTGGCCTTTGATCAACGCAGGCAGACGCGACAGGAGGGGGCAACTTTGAACTCTGGTGAGCCCGCCACTCAACCCGAGACTGGTCCTACTTGTGAGGACGACCTCAAAGCAATCATGTTGTATGTGAGGACCACAGTTACTGGCATCGCCGCTCAGCTTGACCAGCTATCTGCTCACCTGGACACGGTTAAGGCCCGGGTGGACACACACGACATGTGGCTGACTCACGTTGAGACGAGGGTGTCGGATGTTGAGGACTCCGCGGCCCAGGATCGCCATAAACTACTTCAAATGGATAAGGTGCTGGAACTTATCAAGAATAAGAATGAGGATTTGGAGGCACGCTCCCGCAGAAGCAACCTCCGTATCACGGGTGTGCCCGAATCCTCCAACATCGCCAAAATGGAGGACTTTGTTGAGCAGTTCATTCGGGACTCATTCGGTGAGGTTCTCTCTCCTGTATTCATCGTCGAGCGTGCCCATCGCTCTCTTGGGCCCCGGTCCGCTCCTGGCCTGCCTGTTCGTCCTGCGTTACAACAAACAAATGATGGACGGAATGCTGACAATGCAGACATTCTCCCCCAGTCAAGAGATCTGGGTTAAATCCATTGTTCTTTTGCCCACTACACCACCCCAGTTTAGACATGGCCATATGCAAATCAGTCTTGACCCTGTGCCTCATGGGAACAGTCCAGCCCGAACTGCCAAGCCATGTCTTCACTGGACCGGAATCAAGCATCCTAGGACCGGTTTCTGGCTATCAGCCGTCATCAGCCAGGATAGCTTGACTCCAGTGGCGTAGTGAGCACGGGTCCCACGTCTGGGAATACCCATCCCACTTAGGGCGAAAAGCGTTACAACAAACAAATGATGGACGGAATGCTGACAATGCAGACATTCTCCCCCAGTCAAGAGATCTGGGTTCAATCCATCGTTCTTTTGCCCACTACACCACCCCAGTTTAGACATGGCCATATGCAAATCAGTCTTGACCCTGTGCCTCATGGGAACAGTCCAGCCCGAACTGCCAAGCCATGTCTTCACTGGACCGGAATCAAGCATCCTAGGACCGGTTTCTGGCTATCAGCCATCATCAGCCAGGATAGCTTGACTCCAGTGGCGTAGTGAGCACGGGTCCCACGTCTGGAAATACCCATCCCACTTAGGGCGAAAAGCGTTACAACAAACAAATGATGGACGGAATGCTGACAATGCAGACATTCTCCCCCAGTCAAGAGATCTGGGTTAAATCCATCGTTCTTTTGCCCACTACACCACCCCAGTTTAGACATGGCCATATGCAAATCAGTCTTGACCCTGTGCCTCATGGGAACAGTCCAGCCCGAACTGCCAAGCCATGTCTTCACTGGACCGGAATCAAGCATCCTAGGACCGGTTTCTGGCTATCAGCCGTCATCAGCCAGGATAGCTTGACTCCAGTGGCGTAGTGAGCATGGGTCCCACGTCTGGGAATACCCATCCCACTTAGGGCGAAAAGCGTTACAACAAACAAATGATGGACGGAATGCTGACAATGCAGACATTCTCCCCCAGTCAAGAGATCTGGGTTAAATCCATCGTTCTTTTGCCCACTACACCACCCCAGTTTAGACATGGCCATATGCAAATCAGTCTTGACCCTGTGCCTCATGGGAACAGTCCAGCCCGAACTGCCAAGCCATGTCTTCACTGGACCGGAATCAAGCATCCTAGGACCGGTTTCTGGCTATCAGCCGTCATCAGCCAGGATAGCTTGACTCCAGTGGCGTAGTGAGCACGGGTCCCACGTCTGGGAATACCCATCCCACTTAGGGCGAAAAGCGTTACAACAAACAAATGATGGACGGAATGCTGACAATGCAGACATTCTCCCCCAGTCAAGAGATCTGGGTTAAATCCATCGTTCTTTTGCCCACTACACCACCCCAGTTTAGACATGGCCATATGCAAATCAGTCTTGACCCTGTGCCTCATGGGAACAGTCCAGCCCGAACTGCCAAGCCATGTCTTCACTGGACCGGAATCAAGCATCCTAGGACCGGTTTCTGGCTATCAGCCATCATCAGCCAGGATAGCTTGACTCCAGTGGCGTAGTGAGCACGGGTCCCACGTCTGGAAATACCCATCCCACTTAGGGCGAAAAGCGTTACAACAAACAAATGATGGACGGAATGCTGACAATGCAGACATTCTCCCCCAGTCAAGAGATCTGGGTTAAATCCATCGTTCTTTTGCCCACTACACCACCCCAGTTTAGACATGGCCATATGCAAATCAGTCTTGACCCTGTGCCTCATGGGAACAGTCCAGCCCGAACTGCCAAGCCATGTCTTCACTGGACCGGAATCAAGCATCCTAGGACCGGTTTCTGGCTATCAGCCGTCATCAGCCAGGATAGCTTGACTCCAGTGGCGTAGTGAGCATGGGTCCCACGTCTGGGAATACCCATCCCACTTAGGGCGAAAAGCGTTACAACAAACAAATGATGGACGGAATGCTGACAATGCAGACATTCTCCCCCAGTCAAGAGATCTGGGTTAAATCCATCGTTCTTTTGCCCACTACACCACCCCAGTTTAGACATGGCCATATGCAAATCAGTCTTGACCCTGTGCCTCATGGGAACAGTCCAGCCCGAACTGCCAAGCCATGTCTTCACTGGACCGGAATCAAGCATCCTAGGACCGGTTTCTGGCTATCAGCCGTCATCAGCCAGGATAGCTTGACTCCAGTGGCGTAGTGAGCACGGGTCCCACGTCTGGGAATACCCATCCCACTTAGGGCGAAAAGCGTTACAACAAACAAATGATGGACGGAATGCTGACAATGCAGACATTCTCCCCCAGTCAAGAGATCTGGGTTAAATCCATCGTTCTTTTGCCCACTACACCACCCCAGTTTAGACATGGCCATATGCAAATCAGTCTTGACCCTGTGCCTCATGGGAACAGTCCAGCCCGAACTGCCAAGCCATATCTTCACTGGACCGGAATCAAGCATCCTAGGACCGGTTTCTGGCTATCAGCCGTCATCAGCCAGGATAGCTTGACTCCAGTGGCGTAGTGTGCACGGGTCCCACGTCTGGGAATACCCATCCCACTTAGGGCGAAAAGCGTTACAACAAACAAATGATGGACGAAATGCTGACAATGCAGACATTCTTCCCCAGTCAAGAGATCTGGGTTAAATCCATCGTTCTTTTGCCCACTACACCACCCCAGTTTAGACATGGCCATATGCAAATCAGTCTTGACCCTGTGCCTCATGGGAACAGTCCAGCCCGAACTGCCAAGCCATGTCTTCATTGGACCCGAATCAAGCATCCTAGGACCGGTTTCTGGCTATCAGCCGTCATCAGCCAGGATAGCTTGACTCCAGTGGCGTAGTGAGCACGGGTCCCGCGTCTGGGAATACCCATCCCACTTAGGGCGAAAAGCGTTACAACAAACAAATGATGGACGGAATGCTGACAATGCAGACATTCTCCCCCAGTCAAGAGATCTGGGTTAAATCCATCGTTCTTTTGCCCACTACACCACCCCAGTTTAGACATGGCCATATGCAAATCAGTCTTGACCCTGTGCCTCATGGGAACAGTCCAGCCCGAACTGCCAAGCCATGTCTTCACTGGACCGGAATCAAGCATCCTAGGACCGGTTTCTGGCTATCAGCCGTCATCAGCCAGGATAGCTTGACTCCAGTGGCGTAGTGAGCACGGGTCCCACGTCTGGGAATACCCATCCCACTTAGGGCGAAAAGCGTTACAACAAACAAATGATGGACGGAATGCTGACAATGCAGACATTCTCCCCCAGTCAAGAGATCTGGGTTAAAGCCATCGTTCTTTTGCCCACTACACCACCCCAGTTTAGACATGGCCATATGGAAATCAGTCTTGACCCTGTGCCTCATGGGAACAGTCCAGCCCGAACTGCCAAGCCATGTCTTCACTGGACCGGAATCAAGCATCCTAGGACCGGTTTCTGGCTATCAGCCGTCATCAGCCAGGATAGCTTGACTCCAGTGGCGTAGTGAGCACGGGTCCCACGTCTGGGAATACCCATCCCACTTAGGGCGAAAAGCGTTACAACAAACAAATGATGGACGGAATGCTGACAATGCAGACATTCTCCCCCAGTCAAGAGATCTGGGTTAAATCCATCGTTCTTTTGCCCACTACACCACCCCAGTTTAGACATGTCCATATGCAAATCAGTCTTGACCCTGTGCCTCATGGGAACAGTCCAGCCCGAACTGCCAAGCCATGTCTTCACTGGACCGGAATCAAGCATCCTAGGACCGGTTTCTGGCTATCAGCCGTCATCAGCCAGGATAGCTTGACTCCAGTGGCGTAGTGAGCACGGGTCCCACGTCTGGGAATACCCATCCCACTTAGGGCGAAAAGCGTTACAACAAACAAATGATGGACGGAATGCTGACAATGCAGACATTCTCCCCCAGTCAAGAGATCTGGGTTAAATCCATCGTTCTTTTGCCCACTACACCACCCCAGTTTAGACATGGCCATATGCAAATCAGTCTTGACCCTGTGCCTCATGGGAACAGTCCAGCCCGAACTGCCAAGCCATGTCTTCACTGGACCGGAATCAAGCATCCTAGGACCGGTTTCTGGCTATCAGCCGTCATCAGCCAGGATAGCTTGACTCCAGTGGCGTAGTGAGCACGGGTCCCACGTCTGGGAATACCCATCCCACTTAGGGCGAAAAGCGTTACAACAAACAAATGATGGACGGAATGCTGACAATGCAGACATTCTCCCCCAGTCAAGAGATCTGGGTTAAATCCATCGTTCTTTTGCCCACTACACCACCCCAGTTTAGACATGGCCATATGCAAATCAGTCTTGACCCTGTGCCTCATGGGAACAGTCCAGCCCGAACTGCCAAGCCATGTCTTCACTGGACCGGAATCAAGCATCCTAGGACCGGTTTCTGGCTATCAGCCGTCATCAGCCAGGATAGCTTGACTCCAGTGGCGTAGTGAGCATGGGTCCCACGTCTGGGAATACCCATCCCACTTAGGGCGAAAAGCGTTACAACAAACAAATGATGGACGGAATGCTGACAATGCAGACATTCTCCCCCAGTCAAGAGATCTGGGTTAAATCCATCGTTCTTTTGCCCACTACACCACCCCAGTTTAGACATGGCCATATGCAAATCAGTCTTGACCCTGTGCCTCATGGGAACAGTCCAGCCCGAACTGCCAAGCCATGTCTTCACTGGACCGGAATCAAGCATCCTAGGACCGGTTTCTGGCTATCAGCCGTCATCAGCCAGGATAGCTTGACTCCAGTGGCGTAGTGAGCACGGGTCCCACGTCTGGGAATACCCATCCCACTTAGGGCGAAAAGCGTTACAACAAACAAATGATGGACGGAATGCTGACAATGCAGACATTCCCCCCCAGTCAAGAGATCTGGGTTAAATCCATCGTTCTTTTGCCCACTACAACACCCCAGTTTAGACATGGCCATATGCAAATCAGTCTTGACCCTGTGCCTCATGGGAACAGTCCAGCCCGAACTGCCAAGCCATGTCTTCACTGGACCGGAATCAAGCATCCTAGGACCGGTTTCTGGCTATCAGCCGTCATCAGCCAGGATAGCTTGACTCCAGTGGCGTAGTGTGCACGGGTCCCACGTCTGGGAATACCCATCCCACTTAGGGCGAAAAGCGTTACAACAAACAAATGATGGACGAAATGCTGACAATGCAGACATTCTTCCCCAGTCAAGAGATCTGGGTTAAATCCATCGTTCTTTTGCCCACTACACCACCCCAGTTTAGACATGGCCATATGCAAATCAGTCTTGACCCTGTGCCTCATGGGAACAGTCCAGCCCGAACTGCCAAGCCATGTCTTCACTGGACCGGAATCAAGCATCCTAGGACCGGTTTCTGGCTATCAGCCGCCATCAGCCAGGATAGCTTGACTCCAGTGGCGTAGTGAGCACGGGTCCCACGTCTGGGAATACCCATCCCACTTAGGGCGAAAAGCGTTACAACAAACAAATGATGGACGGAATGCTGACAATGCAGACATTCTCCCCCAGTCAAGAGATCTGGGTTAAATCCATCGTTCTTTTGCCCACTACACCACCCCAGTTTAGACATGGCCATATGCAAATCAGTCTTGACCCTGTGCCTCATGGGAACAGTCCAGCCCGAACTGCCAAGCCATGTCTTCACTGGACTGGAATCAAGCATCCTAGGACCGGTTTCTGGCTATCAGCCGTCATCAGCCAGGATAGCTTGACTCCAGTGGCGTAGTGAGCACGGGTCCCACGTCTGGGAATACCCATCCCACTTAGGGCGAAAAGCGTTACAACAAACAAATGATGGACGGAATGCTGACAATGCAGACATTCTCCCCCAGTCAAGAGATCTGGGTTAAATCCATCGTTCTTTTGCCCACTACACCACCCCAGTTTAGACATGGCCATATGCAAATCAGTCTTGACCCTGTGCCTCATGGGAACAGTCCAGCCCGAACTGCCAAGCCATGTCTTCACTGGACCGGAATCAAGCATCCTAGGACCGGTTTCTGGCTATCAGCCGTCATCAGCCAGGATAGCTTGACTCCAGTGGCGTAGTGAGCACGGGTCCCACGTCTGGGAATACCCATCCCACTTAGGGCGAAAAGCGTTACAACAAACAAATGATGGACGGAATGCTGACAATGCAGACATTCTCCCCCAGTCAAGAGATCTGGGTTAAATCCATCGTTCTTTTGCCCACTACACCACCCCAGTTTAGACATGGCCATATGCAAATCAGTCTTGACCCTGTGCCTCATGGGAACAGTCCAGCCCGAACTGCCAAGCCATGTCTTCACTGGACCGGAATCAAGCATCCGAGGACCGGTTTCTGGCTAGCAGCCGTCATCAGCCAGGATAGCTTGACTCCAGTGGCGTAGTGAGCACGGGTCCCACGTCTGGGAATACCCATCCCACTTAGGGCGAAAAGCGTTACAACAAACAAATGATGGACGGAATGCTGACAATGCAGACATTCTCCCCCAGTCAAGAGATCTGGGTTAAATCCATCGTTCTTTTGCCCACTACACCACCCCAGTTTAGACATGGCCATATGCAAATCAGTCTTGACCCTGTGCCTCATGGGAACAGTCCAGCCCGAACTGCCAAGCCATGTCTTCACTGGACCGGAATCAAGCATCCTAGGACCGGTTTCTGGCTATCAGCCGTCATCAGCCAGGATAGCTTGACTCCAGTGGCGTAGTGAGCACGGGTCCTACGTCTGGGAATACCCATCCCACTTAGGGCGAAAAGCGTTACAACAAACAAATGATGGACGGAATGCTGACAATGGAGACATTCTCCCCCAGTCAAGAGATCTGGGTTAAATCCATCGTTCTTTTGCCCACTACACCACCCCAGATTAGACATGGCCATATGCAAATCAGTCTTGACCCTGTGCCTCATGGGAACAGTCCAGCCCGAACTGCCAAGCCATGTCTTCACTGGACCGGAATCAAGCATCCTAGGACCGGTTTCTGGCTATCAGCCGTCATCAGCCAGGATAGCTGATTTGCATATGGCTGGGTTCAAACTGGAATGGCATGGTGAGCAAAAAAACGATGCATTTAGGCCCAGATCTCTGTACTGGGGTGAATGTATGACATTGTTCTGCATTCTGTCCATCAATTGTTGTTTTTGCATTTGTCACCCCGAGTGGAAAGGGTATGCTCAGACGTGAGTCCCTTGCTCTTCATGCCACTGGAATCAAGCTATCCTGGCTGACGAGGGCTGAAAGCCCGAAACCGGTCCTAGGATGCTTGTTTCCAGTCCAGGGAGGACCTGGCTTGGCAGTTCGGGCTGGCCTGTTCCCATGGGGCACAGGGTCAAGACTGATTTGCATATGGCTGGGTTCAAACTGGAATGGCATGGTGAGCAAAAAAACAATGGATTTAGGCCCAGATCTCTTTACTGGGGTGAATGTATGACATTGTTCTGCATTCTGTCCATCAATTGTTGTTTTTGCATTTGTCACCCCGAGTGGAAAGGGTATGCTCAGACGTGAGTCCCTTGCTCTCCATGCCACTGGAATCAAGCTATCCTGGCTGACGAGGGCTGAAAGCCCGAAACCGGTCCTAGGATGCTTGTTTCCAGTCCAGGGAGGACCTGGCTTGGCAGTTCGGGCTAGACTGTTCCCATGGGGCACAGGGTCAAGACTGATTTGCATATGGCTGGGTTCAAACTGGAATGGCATGGTGAGCAAAAAACGATGGATTTAGGCCCAGATCTTTGTACTGGGGTGAATGTATGACATTGTTCTGCATTCTGTCCATCAATTGTTGTTTTTGCATTTGTCACCCCGAGTGGAAAGGGTATGCTCAGACGTGAGTCCCTTGCTCTCCATGCCACTGGAATCAAGCTATCCTGGCTGACGAGGGCTGAAAGCCCGAAACCGGTCCTAGGATGCTTGTTTCCAGTCCAGGGAGGACCTGGCTTGGCAGTTCGGGCTGGACTGTTCCCATGGGGCACAGGGTCAAGACTGATTTGCATATGGCTGGGTTCAAACTGGAATGGCATGGTGAGCAAAAAAACGATGGATTTAGGCCCAGATCTCTGTACTGGGGTGGATGTATGACATTGTTCTGCATTCTGTCCATCAATTGTTGTTTTTGCATTTGTCACCCCGAGTGGAAAGGGTATGCTCAGACGTGAGTCCCTTGCTCTCCATGCCACTGGAATCAAGCTATCCTGGCTGACGAGGGCTGAAAGCCCGAAACCGGTCCTAGGATGCTTGTTTCCAGTCCAGGGAGGACCTGGCTTGGCAGTTCGGGCTGGACTGTTCCCATGGGGCACAGGGTCAAGACTGATTTGCACATGGCTGGGTTCAAACTGGAATGGCATGGTGAGCAAAAAAACGATGGATTTAGGCCCAGATCTCTGTACTGGGGTGAATGTATGACATTGTTCTGCATTCTGTCCATCAATTGTTGTTTTTGCATTTGTCACCCCGAGTGGAAAGGGTATGCTCAGACGTGAGTCCCTTGCTCTCCATGCCACTGGAATCAAGCTATCCTGGCTGACGAGGGCTGAAAGCCCGAAACCGGTCCTAGGATGCTTGTTTCCAGTCCAGGGAGGACCTGGCTTGGCAGTTCGGGCTGGACTGTTCCCATGGGGCACAGGGTCAAGACTGATTTGCATATGGCTGGGTTCAAACTGGAATGGCATGGTGAGCAAAAAAACGATGGATTTAGGCCCAGATCTCTGTACTGGGGTGAATGTATGACATTGTTCTGCATTCTGTCCATCAATTGTTGTTTTTGCATCTGCCTGTTCGTCCTATCATTGCCAAACTACTAAATTTCCGAGACCGAGATGCAGTCCTGCGAGCTGCCAGGGAGAGGGCCGAAATTCGTCATCAGTGTAACTCAATCTCCTTCTACCCTGATTATACGATGGCGGTTCAGGATGCCCACCGCGAATTCCTCCTGGCAAAACATCTGCTGCAGAAGCATGATGTCTCCTACTCCCTGGCATACCCGGCTAAGCTGCGGGTCAGGCATGGTTCACAAATCCGCACCTTCATGGAGCCAAAGGTGGCACTGGCCTATGCCAAAAAACTGGACAAAACACAGCGCTCCACCCCTTCCAGTTCCCAAACTGCTGCCGACGACAATTTAAGTGACAATGACTGCTGCTGGCCTTCTATCTCATAGATGCTGGTTGTGCGCAATCTAATAGCATGACCTTGCTAGCCCTGGCCTGGCGATCTTTGGTTTCTTCAGTCGCTCCGGCCCGCACTTGACGCTCACCTGCTCTCCAGCTAGTGGACACGGCGAACCTCCCTTGCTGCAGAATCGTCTACTGCTCCCGACTCATTAGCCCTACACACCTTTTTCCCATAAGCTGCAACGAGCAAACTCATGTTTTATCTCACCTGCTCTTTTGTTTGTACCTCCGTTGTGCCCTAGTTCAGTGGGGTGCTCTCTTGGCCTCCTATGCCTTTGCTTTCACTTCACCCTCATTCGTGGCTTGGCCACCCTGTCCTAGTGGCAGGGGTGTTCGCTGTCCTGTGCCACGCCTCTACGGGATAATTCCCTTCATCTCTGACTTGGTTCTTTCCCTTCCCGGTTGGGGGTTCCCTGGGTGGGTGGGTGGGGTTGGTCTGTCAACCTGATTGGGGGTTGGTGTGGGTGGTGGTGGGGGGGATTCACAGGGTATGTTGCCTCGCCTCCAAGGCCTGTTGTTGGTTTTGTTCTATGACCTAATCTGTACCGTGTGACTTGCTACACTGTCCTTTGCATTGCACATCTCTTCTCAAGCGCATCTGGCTCCTACTCTGCATCTGTTTACATCCGACATTCATCACTCTGGCATAGCATTATGACATCCACTACCCTCTGGACTTGGAATGTTTGTGGTCTCAATGACCATCGGAAGGCCCGCCTTCATGCACACCTCATTCGCCATAAGGTTGACGTCTGCTTCCTTCAAGAAACCCACTTGCTACCTGCCACTGCCACCAGGCTTCACTCTCGGCATTGGGGGGACATTTACTCCTCCTTCTACTCCCGCGGGGTGTCCATCCTCATACACAGAGGGCTTCCCTGGCATACCACTAAGGTTGTTGCGGATCGCAAGGGGCGCTTCTTTGTCCTCCATGGCACTATCCTGGCCCAACCCATGACCCTCGCAACAATATATTGCCCTAACTCTGACGACCCTGATTTCTTTGCGCAGGTATGGGGACACATCTCCTCCCTGGGCCCTGCTGTGGGGGGATGACTTTAACATCAAACCTTCAGCCTCCCTCGATCGCTCTGGTCCCCGTGCCCTGCACCCGTGCTCCACCTCCCTCTTACATTCCATATAAGCCGAAAACACCCTGCTTGACGCGTGGCGACACACTCACCCAGATACGCACAAGGGCACATGCGTTAAGGGCTCCCTGGGCTGCTGGTCCCGCTTGGACCTCTGGCTCACCACTCAAGATGCCTTCGCATGGATTTTTTCTGTCAAACATATGCCACGCACTCTTTCCGATCATGCTCCCATTTGCCTAAGCCTGCTTCCCCCACACACCCAGAGGCGCACGTTTACCTGGCGGCTGCCACACAATGCGCTACGCGACTCAGTGTTTTGCGACAAAATTCAAATCGCGATATAGAATTATTTTGAACTCAACGCCGAATCCGTGGACTCCCCTTCCACACTCTGGGAGGGTTTCAAGGTGGTGATTCGGGGCAAATGTATCCCCAAGCAATCCGGTGTTCTGTGCTCCATTCGCGGAGTCCTCGTGTGTCTGGAGGGGGAAATTAAGGCTCTGGACTCCTTGCACTCTCTCAGCCCTGATCCTGACACCCTCGCACAGTTCCAGGGTAAGCTATCTGAGTTTGAGGAAGAGGCCGATAGAGAACTCTCCTTTCTGGGTAGGGAGGCAAAGGCGTGCCGCTATGGTGAAGGTGATCGCCCAGGTAAGACTTTAGACAGTCTCTTGCGGCATCCCCACGCCCCCTCCTACATCACTGCGCTTCAAAACGGGGGCCCAGAGCGCACTACCTCCCCTTCTGAGGTGGTATCCAGAATCACCTCCTTTCACACTCAGCTTTACACAGTTAGGATTGCTCCTCCGCGCGACAGACTTGATCAATATTTCGACAGTCTTGAGCTTCTCTGGCTGGGTAATGCCCATCGGGAGTACCTTGACAAGCCTTTTTCTAAAGAAGAGATTCTGACGGCCATTAATAGTTTGCCTGGGGATAAGGCGCTGGGTTCCAACGGTCTGCCTGCATCCTTCTACAAGGCCTTCGCGCCCCTCCTAAACCCACACCTAGCCGCTATGTATAATGACTCCTTCGAGTCTGGCCATTTCCCTCCGTCGCTTCGCGAGGCCCTACTAACCCTACTCTTGAAACCGGACAAGTCTCCCGAGCTTCTCGACTCTTACGCCCCCTATCTCTCATCAACACTGATAATAAGATTTTTGCCAAGCTTTTGGCTTCCCACCTTCTGCCCCTCATGCCAATGATAGCTCGTCCGGATCAGTCGGTTTCATCCCTGGGCGTGCCACTTCCCACAACCTCCGAACTATATTTGCTGTACTCCACCAGATAAACCCCACTCTCCCGGCAGTGGCTGCTCTCCTGGATGACACTAAGGTCTTTGACACTCTCAAGTGGCCCGTCCTCTTTTACCTTCCCCCCCCACTCGGCTTCAGCCCGGTTTTTCTGCGCAAGGTCCATCTTCTCTACTCCCTCCCCACCGCTCGCCTTCGGATCAACGGTCAGATCTCGGAGCTCATCCCTGTCTCAAGGGGCATGAGGCAGAGATGTCCGCTCTCGCCCATGCTTTTTGCTGTAGCTATGGAACCCCTCGCCGCTAGGCTCCGGCATCATCACACCCACAAAGGTCTGGGCTTTGCGTCCCGAGCCCTGGTTGTCTCCATGTACGCGGATGATATCACGCTCTATGTCGGCCACCCTCAAGAGAATCTCTGCCCCATGATCCGTGAGGTGGTGCGTTTTGGAGGCCTATCTGGCATCCAGGTCAATAGTAGCAAATCTATTCTTTTCCCTCTAACGGATGCCACGGTTCCCTTCACTCCAGACTATCCATTTGTGTGGGCATCAGGGCCTACCAGATATCTGGGCGTCTGACTCAGCAGGGACATGAATGAACTTTGGAAGGCGAATTTCGGCTGGGCGGTCGACTGGCTGGAGACTAAACTGCCTCTCTGGCGTCGTTTGCCCCTCTCCTTGGCGGGGCGCATTGCCATCGCCAAGATGGTGGTGCTCCCGAAGTTCTTATACTTGTTGCTTAATGTTCCCATTCCTCTTACGGCCCATTTTTTCTGCTCATTCCACTCCCTCATCATTTCTCTTGTCTGGGCTGGTCGTCAGCCTAGAACTGCATATGATATTCTCATGCTTCCCCTCGCATGCGGCGGGATGGGTTCCCTGGACTTCAAATTATACGCCCTCAGCGCCCAGGCTAGTTTTCTTCACTTCTGGCTGCACGTGGCGGTAGATGCCGACCTAGCGGCCCCCTCCGGACTGCTATTTTTGTCCCTGCAAAACCCCCGCGTGGAGAGATCAACACTGTGGAGACCCTGCCATGTCCTGCTCTGCCTCATCTCATGACACTCCCTCCCATATTTTGTGGTGTGCATTAATGTACAATGCCTTTACGATTGTTTCTTCCCCTTGTTAATTGCCAAAACCATGATTTCTTACTCTGCAACTTGATGTGCAAATATTTCAATAAAGGTCTTTGAATTTTTTTTTTTTTAAAGAATAAGGTCATCTAGTGGTTTCTTCTGTATCCCCTGCTCGTCTTCCTTTACACAATCATACAACACCATACTTTCAGTGACATCCAAGCATTTCCCTAACCCACAACAGGAAAACATGAATGACTCTGTGACATCAATGTTGCTCAATAGGTGGAATCTTGGCAACAAATCTGAGATATTAATTATCTGAGGGTCTCTCCCTCTCATCGACTGCTATCCTAATAAAGAAGGGAGGTTGGTTCACAGAAACACATCTAGGGTTCGGGAATCTCGGATCTCTCTCAGGATCACTCACTCATTCACTTACCTTTCATTACCAACCAAGTGAAACTTGGCTCTGAGTTGGTACTAGTAGGTCACAAGCAACTATGTACAGGAACAGGTCCCTAGAACTAGCATGTTTCTTGTTGACTGTTACCCCAGGCTGAAAAGTTTGTGGCTGCAGAAATTGTAGACTAAGATGCAGAAGAGAATGATATGCGAGATGCATGCGCTTTGCCTTGTGAATCCTATACATTAAGCATGTCCTTTGCCTGGTGACCTTTTCACTTCATGTACGTGAAAAGAGTGACTCCAATAGGCAATTTTGGCATGTTTGCTACTTCTAGGATTTTGTGATAAGAATTCTTGTGGCCAGACATAGACAGCCATTCGGCATGTTAACAAAGGGTTTTGCCGTTTTCAGAAGCGGGGAAATGGTACTTAAGACATATGTGGCTCCTATTAAAACATCAGAGCTTGTTACAGGACCAAGGAGTAAATTGAACGTGGCCATTATTGGCTGTCATGCCAGCTGATCACAGGTCTGGAATGTTACTTGAAATTCTTTTTTTCTAACACCCAGAGTTTGAGTTCTTGGAATTCACCTAGAGTGTCTTAAGTGATTTCATTAGTTATAGCCTAAGACAGCGCATGCGCTCTCTCTTGTAAGACCTTTTTTTACCTTACAGAGGGCTTAGAATGCACCCATACCATTGGTTGGCCTCACTGTGCCTCTCATTTGCTTACTTTGTTTTCGTCAGCTTCCATAGACTTCCTTTCTCTTCGTGTCTTTGCCCCTCCGCTTGTCTCTTTTCAAAGTGCTACTTTTTTCTTTTTGTTTAAGCTCTCTACGAGAGTGTGTGTTTTTCAGTTCTCTCCCTAGTGTACTTCTCTCCCCTCTGTGTTCCCTTCCAATTCCATCTGTTGTCTGTGTGCTTGAAACCCATCAATTGTCCATGTGTTTGCCTTCTGCCCCTCCATTATCCATGTGCTTACCCCTGCCAATTACTCTCCATGCAGCTGCTTTGTCTCCTCCCACTGACCCCGTTATCTGCCGGCTTGCCCCAGCCTTTCCCGTCTAGTCTCTGTTGTCCATATTCTTGCACCAGCCCCTCCCATGACCCTTGGTTGTCTGTGTGGTTGCCCCCTCTCTTTTTATGCACCCTCCATTGATCATATGGTTGCCTCCACCTTTCCTCCCAATCTTTCCCCACCCTGCGTTGTCAGTGTGGTTGCCCCCACTATTACCACCCACCCTCCAGTGTCTGTATGGTTACTCCCCCCCTTCCATTCGCTTCCCGTACAAGTTAGTGCCCATGAAGCACCCTCTCATTTTCCATATGGTTGCTCCCAACACACCCATTGCAGACCCTCAGTTGTCTGTTGGCTTGCCCCCAGCCCTTCTCATCCACCCTCCGTTGTCTGTCTGCTTGTTCCAAGCTGCTCCTGCTCGCCCTCCATTGTCTGTGTGCTACCCATCCCCTCTAGACTGTGCTCTTCCCCCACCCACATCCCTCTCCCTCTCTCTGTGTTGTAATAAAAATGAAAAAGAAAAAAATCACTGGCCATTTCATGCTGTTCTTTTTGCTAGTTTTAGCCATGCTGCACGCAGGTGCGCTGCTCTACAGCAAAACATTGCCAAAGCCATTAGTCCTCATAGACAAGACCTAATGGCTTTGCCAGGACCTGTTTTAAAAGACGGTATTGGCCCTGGAAGGAGTTCCCATAGAAATGATACTGATAAGAAAATGAAACTGGCTTCTGGTCAACAGGCAAAAGCCTTTAAAGAGCACAGCTTTAAAGCACAGGGTTACTGGCTTGTACCAACCAGAGACAATCGTAATTAAGGAGAGTCTATGTGTTTATGTGTCCTGTTTAAGGATGCCATGGAAGATATTCTATGTGCTTATGTGAAACATACCTCCACAGAAGAATCATAATTTGAACTGGTTCATAGAGGAACATGAAGTTGTTCCCACAGTGATTTCAGAAGAAGCGAGATGAAAATATGTTTTCTAAAGTTGACTTGAGGGCTGACAAAAATAGCCGGCAAGAGGAACCCCCTCTCATGAGGTAAAATGTAATAATATATTTTTTTCTGGGCATCAGGTATCATGGTTCTCCTGTGGGACCCAGTACAGTCCTCCTGTTAGGTTCCATGGTGCTCCCGCGGGAGCTGCGGCACACGTTTCCACCCCATTGTACTGCGAAAGCTGGATTAGTACCCCAGTAGCATGGGTTGGAGCTTGAGTTGATGGATACCATGGCATCACCGCAATACCCCCCAAAAAATATTTAAAATATTTTACAATTTCTTTTTTTAAAGAAAAGAGAATGTGGTTGCGTGTCTGAGGGGGCTGGACTCAAGGCCTGGCCACATGCCAATCCCTGAGGCCAAACTCCCATTGCGAACGGACAAAGGCCATGCACAGTGCGACAAGAGGGTTAAGAGCAGGGCCTAGCCACAGGCCAGCCACTGAGTTTGATAAAGTGGGATTACAGTTAAGTATGGTAATACAATCTTAGTTTATGCTAACAAAAACAGAAATGTACTAAAAAGCTTAAAGTTACATTATACGTCATCGGTGATGTCATCAATAATGTCCTTTAATATGTCATGAGTGATGTAATATGTGAATTCATAAGCAGTGCAAGGTGGGGATGCAAGTTATATGTGGCCAGACCCTGTGCCCAGCCCTCTGCCACAACCAACCCCCCACAGTTCCACAAGCCTCTCTGGACTCCCACCTCGTATTTTCCATTATATTTTTCATGGTATGTCGGTACTCCTGCAGCCCGCTCGCACAAGTGGCACACCAAGTTACTACCAGACCCTGCAAGTTTCACTTTTTAATACAGTCCCGCTGTACCCAGTGCTAAGACTCGGCGAGGCCTCCGGTGACCCACCGTGGTAGAGCGGGACTCAGCACGGCCTGCAGGATTGGCACTGGGTGATATGATTCATTACTGTATCTACTTCCAAAGGGAGAGTGGTTTCTATAAGTTCCCAGAACCAGTGGCGGCTTTTCAGCAGTGGAAAACAGGAAAAATAAATGATAATAACACGTTGCTATTATATTATATTTCCTTACTGAGGCAGTTTTGGGAGCGGGCGGGGCTGGGCTGTCTCACAGCCAGCAAGGAAAGGAGTGATTCATACACTTAAGTGGGCATGACGGTTTGGCCGACCGTCTTGGGCCGGCCAAACCTTCATGCTCACTTAGCATGTTCTCCACCGGGCTGTAATGCACAGCCTGAGTGGAGAACATGCCTAGACTGTCAGTCCCCGTCTGAGTGCCTAACCACGGCGCTCAGACCAATCACGACGCTGCTGTCATGGTGACAGCAGCACCGTGAATGGCTTAGGGGAGCCTTGGTGCTTCCTGCAGAGAGACGACGCTGGAGGAGAGATGGAGAGACGACAGCCCTGCAGAGCAGGTAAGTGTGATTTAATTTTTTCTTATTTTCACATCCCCCAAACCCCCACCCACCACCACCATTTTGTACCAGCCACCGCTTACCAGAACCCCACAGATGGCAATATAGAACCATATTACACATATTGCCCCTTATGTATTTTTTTTTTACACACTTATTTTGGGCTAGTTAGCATGAAAAAAGCCATTTTTTCCAAAGTGCAGATAACAATGGGCACTGAATGAAATTAGAATATGTAGGTTTTGTTTCATGGATAAATTGTTGATAAAAGAAATGCACAGCAATGGTGGACAGTGGATTTGCGGGGCTGTTGCTGCAGCATTTGCTGCATAACGATAGATTTAACACATTTGCTACATTATTTGCCGATATCACAAAACATGTAGTTTCTAGCTCAAATGGATGAAAATAATTTAGCCAGAGTATGCCATATAATCAGGACCGCTGGAATTATGCGGCAGGGAAGGGCCAAATTATGCAGCAGAATAGAGTAAATTATGCACCAAGAAAAGATACATTATGTGACCCTATGCAGCACATTTTGTGACAGTATTACTTAATTATTTTGACATTTAGGTTGTTAACATGGCTGGGGATTGGTTGCACCTTAGTAGTACCAGTTTAACGCCCGAATATAGCAATAAGAAACGCAAAGGTGATCAGTCAACCTTTGCAAAGGGTCAATTTTTGTTGTTGTTAAAATCTGAAATTTTGGCGCAGATGATGGACTATGTGGCAAATGTGGAAAATCTACAATTACGCCTAAAACTCCATGGCTTATAAATCGTAGAACTGCATATAATTCGCCTTTTTAACATAACATTTAGGTAACCTTTCTATATAAATTGGTGCTGCATGCTGCATAGTCCTTGTAGCCATTACTATGGTAAAACTATGGGGGGGGGGCTCTCTTCATGATTAATCCAAATCCATATGAAGTATTTCCAATACCGCTGCATTTAAAAGCACCCAACAGATTATTTTTACAAATTAAACACAAACACACATAGAGTGAGAAACTACAGATATTTATATCAGTATATAGAGAGGAGGGTAAGGAAAATAAAAGGTAAAACAGTTTATTGTAAAACACTGCCATCTACTGGTGTCCAAGAACTAAATTGATTTAGGAATAAAACAATATATTTTTAAACTAAAATAACCCCTTTAAAAATAAAGCCTCGAAATGAATTACACCGATATTATCAGAGTGATTCATTTATTCAAGGTAATCACATGGAACCTTGAAACATTCTATATAGAAAAGTGTAGCACATCAATTGCCTCATGGGCAAAGCGAGTGCAAGTGTGCTTGAAGACATTAGTACTGAATTCCGAGGGCTATCATGATAACATTTCAAGGCCCAGAGTTATTAATATTTGATGCAAGGCCGCGCAGCAACCAAAGTTCTTGTGCTGTACTGCGTCGAAAGGGCAACAGGGAAATATGGCAACAAATGAGCCATATTTACTAAGATATAGCAAATGTTTTCCTCTCCCCCTGCACCCACACACTTTTGGCTGCCTTGTGCGATTGCATGCACTCTTCTGCCATAGTAGAAGGGTGTTTGTTTTCTCTAAAGCACAGACTTTGTACTGAAAATGGATCCCTTCCATGACAAAAACTATCCTTTAAGTCTTTTCCTGGTTTGCACGTGTGCTATATAATACAGCCCATATGAAAAGTTGGAAAAATAAGCAGAAATTAACACATTTCTCCTTGTTGTGCCTGCCTTGAGAAGGCATAAGGTTTTGGCACAAACTCTGTCTACAACTATTCGCAGATAGAGATTTGCATCAAAATCCATGAGTGGTTGCATGGGAACACCCAAAATAGTGAATAGCGCAACTTTGTGCTACTTTGGGGAACTATCTAAGGCGGATCCTGGTTTGCGTTGAATAGTAAATCCCATCCCAACACTTTCTGCCCAGCTTGCATTACTTTTGCGACTTGAACCGGGCGCAAGGGGTTAGTAAATGTGGGCCTTGGGATCAGGGGACAGGAGGCGCCATAAGAAGAGCTGCTTGAGATCCGGGTGTTTCCACTATTATAAATTAAAGAGACACCAGAATGAGTAAAATTCTGAGATGGATAAATATTCTGCAAATTGACAGGCTTCCTGGAAGAATAGCCTCAATGGATATTAAAATCTCCCAGCAAAGATAACAGATCACAGCGGAAGTGGCAAAATCATAGATTTCATCCAAAACAGTGTATTTTCTTAAGAAGAATGGTAAGTCAGAAAACCCAGATGTGATGGAGTGACTAAAGAGAGAAAGGATGGTACAGAACAAACAGTGATGAGCCAGGAAGAGTTGAAGGTAACTGATACCGACCCACTGCTCTCTACCAGATTGGTAAGTAGCATGACGAAGGAAATTGCGATCTGAAATGAGAAAAACAAATAGTATGAGAATAGTTTTGTAGGGAAGGGTAAGGGCCGGGCTGAGCTTGGAAGAGGGGTAAAAGAAATGTCAGGGTGTATAGCAGAGGAGGGAAATAATTGAAAGAAAGAAGTTAAGGACAGGAAAGATGGAATAGAAAAGAAGGTAAAGAAAGATGGAAGAAAAGGAAAAGCACAGAGTACAAAGGTTGAAGGGGTAAGTGAGGGACAGTGAACAAAATGAATGTGGATGGGGTAATATTGTTGGGTATGAAAAGGAAGGGAATGGAGAAGAGATGGGAGAGGTATGGATGGGCTGGGTATAGAACAGTTGAGGACTTGGAGAGTAAGGGAGAAGAGTAAGGTGTGGTGAAAGGGGGTGGGAGGACCCGAGTTGGTATTGTGAGCGTATTACACTGGAAGGTCACACAACCACACCATATAATACCAGCGGTGGCTGGTGAACTTTGGGGTGGGGTGTAACTCATCAAACTTTCTTAACAAGCCTATCAAATAAGCCTAAACTCTGCAAAAGAGGTTGATAAGGGTCTCACCCTGACAAAATATTTCAAGAATAATAGGAAGAAAGGGTGCATAATGCACACAATTCTCAAACTTACTACAACACCATAGCTTTCACATGCAATTCTGTGTGAAACATTTTCTAAATGGATTATTATTGTAGCAGATATCAGATGTCTATTTTCTAAGAGTAGCAATGCAAGCTATCCTAAACACAAACAGGTATTGCATAAGGCAGCAGGAAAAAAAGCTTTCTTCTTGCAGAATAAGTTCACCAAAAGTAGCAGAAGTGCACGCTTCAGCGATGCACCATTGCTCAGCACATGTAGCAACAGTGAACGCTTGTATGAAACAAAAAAACAGAGTGTGGGCTGCATGAGCTTTAGTTACGAAAACATCGTCCCTCAGGCACACATAAAATGTTAGGCACTATCACTCAAAACGTAACACACACAAACGCACAGTATGGCTAGCAACAGAGCAAGCTTCCCTGGCACATAAAGAACCCTGTCAGTAGCATTGCAAATGCAGGATGTATTGCTAGAACATTGTTGTCAGGTAAGAGTGCATTTTTAAAGGTATATATCTCATTCTAAAAAAATACTGAAATCATGTACTCCAAAGAGCACAGTAGGCTCTGGGTTCGTGAATGGTATAAGGGTTATTTGCAAATAAGAGCCACGCTGCTTTCCTTTTCAAAGTCACGCTAATTAAACAAAGTGTTCACTTAAGTATAAACAGCACTGTATCACATGCTGTGTTCGTTTTCGCCCTAAGCAAAAAAAAGGAGATGATGGACGGAGTGCTGAAACTTTTCAGACACTCACCCCCAGTCACAGATCTAGGTTGAATCCATCATCATTCTTTAGCTCACTTCGCCACCTCAGTTCAGACCCAGCTATATGCAAATCAGTCTTGACCCTGTGCCTGATGGGAACAGTCCAGCCCGAACTGCCAAGCCAGGTCTTCCCTGAACAGGAAACAAGTATTCTGGGACTGGTTTCTGCGTAAAATCCTTCATCAGCCGGGCTAGCTTGAATAAAGTGCCAAAGTGAGCAAAGAACCCACGTCTGAGCATACCCTGCCAAGTTAGGGTGAACAAAGCAAACAAAAGGAAATGATGGACAGAGCGCTGAAACTTTTCAGACACTCAACCCCAGTCACAGATCTGGGTTGAATCCATCATCATTCTTTAGCTCACTTCGCCACCTCAGTACAGGCCCAGCTATATGCAAATCAGTCTTGACCCTGTGCCTCATCGGAACAGTCCAGCCCAAACTGCCAAGCCAGGTCTTCCCTGAACCGGAATCAAGCATCCTGGGAATGGTTTCTGGGTAACACCCTTCATCATCCAGGCTAGCTTGAATCAAGTGGCAAAGTGAGCAAGGGACCCACGTCTGGGCATACCCTGCCAACTTAGGGCGAATAAATTAAACAAAAGGAGATGATGGACGGACTGCTGAAACTTTTCAGACACCCACCCCTAGTCACAGATCTGGGTCGAATCCATCATCATTCTTTAGCTCACTTCGCCACCTCAGTTCAGACCCAGCTATATGCAAATCAGTCTTGACCTTGTGCCTCATGGGAACAGTCCAGCCCGAACTGTCAAGCCAAGTCTTCCCTGAACCGGAAACAAGCATCTTGGGACTGGTTTCTGGGTAACACCTTTCATCAGCCAGACTAGCTTTAATCCAGTGGCAGAGTGAGCAAGGGACCCACGCCTGGGCATACCCTGCCAACTTAGGATGAACAAAGCAAACAAAAGGAAATGATGGACAGAGCACTGAAACTTTTCGAACACTCACCCCCAATCACAGATCTGGGTTGAATCCATCATTATTCTTTAGCTCACTTCGCCACCTCATTTCAGTCCCAGCTATAAGCAAATCAGTCTTGACCCTGTGCCTCATGGGAACAGTCCAGCCCGAACTGCCAAGCCAGGTCTTCCCTTAACCGAAAACAAGCATCCTTGGACAGCTTTCTGGGTAACACCCTTCAATAACCAGGCTAGCTTGAATCCAGTGGCAAAGTGAACAAGGGACCCACGTCTGGGCATACCCTGCCAACTTAGGGCGAACAAAGCAAACAAAAGGAGATGATGGACGAAGCGCTGAAACTTTTCAGACACTCACCCGCAGTCACAGATCTGGGTTGAATCCATCATCATTCTTTAGCTCACTTCACCACCTCAGTTCAGACGCAGCTATATGCAAATCAGTCTTGACCCGGTGCCTGATGGGAACAATCCAGCCCGAACTGCCAAGCCAGGTCTTCTCTGAACCGGAAACAAGCATCCTGGGACCGGTTTCTGGGTAACACTCTTCATCAGTCAGGCTAGCTTGAATCCAGTGGCAAAGTTTAGGCCCTAAAAATGCCACTGCACGTCTTCTTAAGACACAATTCCAAAGATTAAAACAAACTATATTTCTGCTTTTGTGTCTCTTGGCAGCAGACAGTTTCAGGTAATAAACAATGAAACTTCCACGGAGATCACCACATGGAAATGAATTCTCTAATAACAAACAGAAGGAATCTTTAGCACACAATGCAATTAAATAGACAAATGCATTCTTGCCTTGCTCCTCTTACCTAGCGCTGGCTCACAAACTAACACAAACGCGATCTAACCCTGTCCTCAGACGTGTGCAAAAAGGGTGTATGAGAGGAGAAAAGGGAAGCTGGCGCTGCCTCCTATTTTTATGTCCTGCTTCCGAGGTAGGATTAAAGTCGGCAGCAATGGATCCTGCTGCAGTGCAATAGAAGATTACAAGAGATGCCACTGCCCTCAACAATAGATGATGGGTGGTTGACAGTTGTGTGCGTCCAGCACATGTGCAGAGTTACCTGGAGAGAAACACAGAAAACTGACAGTCAGTTTCAGGAACTCGCATGGAGCAGAAAGTAAGTACATTTTCGTGCATGGGAAAAATGTTGTCTCCTCACTAGTGGAGGAGTGCAATTTAGACTTCATCCCTTACACATCATCAGTGCGCAATTTGTATTTATAATTGACATTATGTCTACTGTGTGCCTTAATAAGATTAACATGTCTGAACATATAAACTCATTAATGAAATGTAACTACTGAGAAACTGAAGCTTTATAAAAGTGTGCACTAATGATCAGTTTAACACTAAGATGTATTCTGTATTTAAGTTGCATTTATATTTTAAGTCACATTTGCATACATTCTGAAAGTCATATTTAAAAGTGTAATCATGTATGCACTTATTCATGTTTGCATTTACTTTTGAACTATATGTGCACAAATGTAACCATGTATTTGAAGTGCACATTTAAATGTTTAGCTAAAGTTACACACTGACTAATGATTGGCCTTGTTATTTTGAAATATATTTTGCTTGGTTAGCGTGTTCTTTTTTTGCAGGTGTTTCTTCAAGGTTTCATTAGCTAGAGAAAAGGACTGTTGTTGTCTGTATTAGTTTATTTTTTTTAAACAAGTTTATTGGCATTTTCACGTTATTACAACATTTTTCCTCATATCAGAAACATAATAAGATCTGTTCTTCTTTTCATCTTAGGCTTGGTCCTCATTGATCACATTCACATTAGTTTCTATGCCAATTATAACAAAAGTCAACTTCCCCTTATCCCCCCTTACATGCCTAAGCATCACAGAACTCGGCTTCTTACTCACATCACAGTAGCCATCATCAAGAACGCAGTACATTCAACTCAAATACAGTTTATTCATCTCTCCCACTCCCAGTACCTTCATTTCGTTGTGTGCTCTCTCCCTCTTCTGCTCCTACGGGTTGTGTTGCGTGTCTCTTAAATCTACAATCATCTCGGACCACGCTTGTGCATCATCATTTAATTTTTCATCTTCCCTAATCTGTTTCATCCTGATTAATTCGGTCATCGCCCATTCATTCAAATCTCTTAGGCAGCATTTTATGAGTGGCGGAGTCGGGCTAAGCAATGAGATTTTCACTCTTCTTCTTCTTGCACGAACCAGCCCCAGAAGCACAAACTTTCTGCTTAGGTTTTTCTGTTTGGGACTGGTTTCTAGGCGCAGCAGCACCGTTCGTATTGTTCTAGGAATGGACCAGACTGTGGCATGATCTATTTTCACTAGCACTACCTCCCAGTAGTGGTCCAAACTCCGGCATGCCCACATCATGTGAAGAAAACGAGCTTTCCGATTCTCCACATCTAGGACAAGTATCCAACTGACCGGGATAGATTTTGCTTAATCTGTAGGGGGTTAAAAAGACTTGGTGCAATATGTTATATTGAATTAATTTAAATATAGCATTGGAGCTCCCCCTCATGAACTCTCAACCAGTCTGTCATGGGTCCTTCCAGCGCCTCCTCCGATCTTGCCTGTATCGGAAGGGTCGCGACCGGCATATCGTCTTGAAGGGCTCTATAGACATGTGAGATTAAATTATGTCTTCCCGCCATGGATTGTAGAGTCATTAACACCCTTCTACTAGGGTATTCCTCCGGAAAGGAGGTCAATATCTCCTGGGCCATCGCTGCTATCGTCCCATATTGCAGGAATTGTCCCGTTCCCAGCTTAAAGTTAGTCGTAGCTGCCTCTCGTGACAAAAACCTGCCATTACTATATAAATCTCCCATTGTGTGAGAGCCCTCGTCCCAGTAGCGTTGGATGGACATAGAAACCGCTATTTTTTTTAAAGGGTCTTATAACACACAACGGATGTCTGGGGAGTAGGGTGCTCGTTGTATTACTCTTCTGACTGTTTCCCTCACACTCTTGCCACATGTCTTATTATATATGGGTGTTCTCCGGGTATCACTCTGCCCATCATAAGTAACTCCGGGAGAGTATTTCTTCCATCTGTTCCTGCCAATAGTCTTTTTTCCCAATTATCATCTTCCTCCGTCCATTGGACTGCGTGCTGCAATTGAGCGGCTATATAATATAAATTCATGCATGGAATTTCCAGTTCTCCATTTCCGTTGAAGGGTATCTAATTTAATACGTTTGCGCTTATTCCCCGACAACAATTCCACCAATAAACTGTCTAGAACCGAGAAGTATGACTTTGGTATTTCATAGAAGGAGTGCTGGAAGGCGTAGATGCATCGGGCAGTATAATCATCTTAATAATTGCCACCCTCCCCATCAGGGTAAGAGGCAGGGACTTCCAGAAACCTACTGAAGCTTGAATACCCTCTATTATCCTGCCTATATCATGTTCCAGGAATGCAGGGGCTGAGAACCACAAGTGAACTCCCAGATACCTTACACTTTCTATCCTCCATGGCAGGCCCACCTCTGGGTGGTCACCGATCGGTTCTTGAATCAACCCTTCAAACGGGATTCATTTTGATTTATAAGGAGTCCGGTGAGTAACCCAAATCTTTGCAGCTCCTCCAGAATGACTGGTATTGCTTGCACTGGCCTCCTCAGATAAACCAGCAAGCAATCGACATATAAGGATATGATGGTGGTGTCTCCTACAGAGATCCACCATCACTCCATACTATATCCATACTATGTCTCAATGTTATCGCCAGGGGCTCCATTGCAGCCACAAAAAGCAGCGGCAACAAGGGGCATCCTTGCCTCATTCCTCTGGACAAGTTGAATTGCTTGGACAGAATCCCCGAGTCGTACCCGGGCTGTTGGATTGTCATGTCCTTTAGGATAGTCCCATCATGTACATACCAATTACATACATTTTGTCACATCCACACAACATAACGGTTCTACACAGGTGACCTTTTACCTAGTAGCTTACTTCTGTCTCTTCGAAACCAGGCTCTCGGTACCCTATCTTAATCCCTGTACCCGACGTACATCAAGATGTCCTCAGGCACAGCAGATTTATTCTGTATGAGGGTCACCACTTTTTTCATCCATGGCCAACAGCCAGCTGTACATGAGTGTTTTTGTTTAGGAAAGGATTAGCAAAGGATTAGTGAATGTTTTCAAAACATATCGATTCTATAAGAAAACCTGGAGAGACCACTTTAGTATAAAAGACCCTCACCCCCCCTTACAAACCCGTGCAGGCTGAACCGAGACTCTGCAGGCTGATCCTTCGACAGGCAAAGACCTGACATCCCTTGCGGAGTGCCATCTCCGATGCAGAGACGGAGTCCTTCATTCTGAACCACCAGGTGAGGGGTTACCACTTCCCCTGGGGGATTCTTGGCTCCATATACCCTAGCAATTACATACACATGCTTCACCTACATATCTAGGCTAGGTACATTTAGGTAGGATAAGCATCGTAGGAGTACGCCAATGCTATTGTTTTATATAATGTGCTTTTTTTCATCTTATTAGCACTATGGTAGAAATGTATCTGCTATTTACGATATTGGTGCTAGCCATAACATTTGTCTGCTCCTGTCTGTTGATTATTGCAGCTAATTTGTTTCACACTAGACTGACGCTTGACCATTAAATACTAACTGAAACCGTTCCAATCGTCATTCTATGTGTATTCTGAGAAACATAAGCACGAGTGACTGGGCGAAAGATACTGTATTGTTTTCCACGATACCTGAGGAATCAGTGTTGTCATGTTCAGTGGTTGCCAGAAACTACCTACACCGCTGTAGAATACAGGGGGGTGGTAGTGGCACGGAAGAGTTAGGTGGTCTAACGGCTGACTCATCCTGTGGGGGTGTCCAGAGTCCATCTGCACACAAAGCCCTCAGTTTAGGTCCTCCAAAAAGCGCAGGTCCTGGGGGGGTCCTAGGAACTACACAACAGGGTTCATATAAAGTGATTGGAACCACCGAAGAAACCCCTGTCGCATCCTCACTCTCCGAAGAACTTCCCAGATGAATTCCCATTCCATCGAGTCGAATGCCTGCTCTATGTACAGCATCGCCATAGCACACGACTCGGCCTGGAGCATCGAGGCATGCCAAATATGTGCTAAGCATCTTAAATTATGTGTAGTATTTCTTTGGGGAATAAATCCTGCCTGGTCTGGGTGTACTAGCTGGGGCATAATATGCGGTAACAACCTGGCTTCCAAATCCCCGCTCAATAGTTTGAAGTCGAGATTCGGGAGTGAGATCGGTCTATAGGAGCCAGGCAGCAACGGATTCTTGTCTGGCTTCAAAATCATAGATACTATTGCCTCTTGCATTGACTTAGGCAAAGATCGTATTTCTCATGCCTCATTATTTTTTTTTTGTTAAAATTTTTATTAGAAACCGTTGGTACACAATAAAATACAGACAAGGGCCTACAACCACCAGGGCCGGCCGCTATGGAGCCCGAGGGCCCGCAGTGCGACACCACACATTCGACTGAACCAGAGGCAAAGCCCCCGGCAGTTTGTAAGCACATGTAACAGGCCGCGGCCATAGGCCAATAGCAATCGGAATAAACAGTTTCATTTTTTATTAAATATAAAACACACTCAAGGCAATGAGAGTCCGAAATAGCAGCGTGCTCTTCCCAGGACGGGGAACAACGTACAGTGTCCAAAGCAGTGCTTGTCTGGAAGCGGTAGAGGGGGGCAACGGGAGAGCAAAGCATGGAACACACCTCACACCATCCCGTAGAATGCGTGGCTAGGGGGACAAAGCAATATCGATCTCTAATGGCAGAGGCGGAGTGCAGATACGTCTTCGATATAAATTCCATGGACCCCATACCTTAGTCCACTTCCCTGGTTTGCCTCTCGCCACATACACCGTCTTTTCCCTGAACATACACCAGTCCATTTCTCCTTCCAGACCTCGATCGTGGGCGGCCTCGGGGAGCCCCACAGCTGTGCAATGTTACGCTTAGCCACCATGTACCCCACGTCACCCACTGCGTCTGTGCCACATTACAATCATTCGGTTCCCAGACATTCAACAAACACCTCCTAGCCTCTGGCAACAGAGCAACGTGCGTGACCTCCTCCATTACGGTGTGAATACCGTTCCAAAATCGCACAACCTCCGAACATTCCCATAAGATATGGAGAAAGGTACCCGACAGGCCACATCCCCGCTTACACAGTCCATCCATCGAGTAACCCATGCGCAGCAAACCGGGCCCAGTGACATACACTCTATGAAGGATCTTTAGCTGTACGAATCGTAAGCGGGCCGGGATCGCCACCTCTTTCGGGGAGGCCACCGCCGAAACCCAGTCCTCATCGTCCAGTTCCAAGCCATCGCCCATCCATGCCTCCCGCAGACGGAGCAGCAAGTCCGCGCGATCGTTAATGAGTTTCTTATAAATCAGAGAGATGGTGCTGTCGGGCACGTAGCCATCCAACACTCTATCCTCCAGTGGGGAGTACTCAGGGATAGCAGCAACGTCTGGAAAAGCCGAACATAGAGCATGGTAGACTTGAGCATACCGGAAGTACTCTCTATCGTTTAGTTTATATTCAGTTTTAAGCATTTCAAACGTTTTGAAAGACCCCTTCGCCCAAAGATCACCCACCTTACATATACCAATCATATCCCGTTTCTCAAAGCCTTTCGATCTCCACAAACAGCCCAACCGCGCAGAGGCATACAACGGCGTCGCCCGAGTCAAGCGATCCCTCCACCCCATCGCAGCATTCGCCGCGTGCCACACACGTACCGCAACCTGCGTGGGTCGTGTCAACCGCGTGTCCGGGGTCACCGAGTACAGCGCTCTATTATAGTCTCCGCCCGGGAGCAGAAATGTATCCATCTCGAAGGCCGGATTCAAGGCAGGACCGTATATCCCGTGATTCACCGACGCCAACTGAGACGCCCAATAGTATCGTTTAATATCGGGGAGGGCGACCCCCCCATCGTACCAGGGGAGCGTCAACTTGGCGAGAGCAATCCGCGGCCGCCCGTCCCAAAACAGTTGGCGCTGAAGACCCTCCACCTCCCGGAAATAACGGGCTGGCACGACATCTAGAGTATTTTGCAAAGCGTATAAAAAACGAGGTAGCGACATCATTTTAAACAATGCCGCCCGTCCGAGTGGCGAGAGCGGAAGTCGGCGCCACCTCGCGACGTCGGCCTTCAATCGCTGGAGGGGAGGGAGAAGGTTTCGCTCATAGCGGACCGCGGGATCAAGGGAGATAAAGATTCCCAAATATTTGAACCCCAGGGTAGCAATCTGGATAGGGCAATCCCGTGGCAGGAGGGGGGCCCCACCCGAGAGGGCGTAAACACACGACTTGGCCTAGTTGATGACCAGGCCAGAGTTACGACCAAAAGAATTCAGTACGTCCACCAATACAATTAGCGACTGTCGAGGAGAGGTGAGATACAGAAGGATGTCGTCCGCGTAGAGGGAGACACGGTCTTCAAACTCCGGCGTCCATCTAATGCCTCGCAACGACGGCTCCCAACGCAACCAGGCGGCGAGCGGCTCCAAGGAAAGTGCAAAGAGAAGGGGTGATAACGGACATCCCTGCCGCATACCTCTCCCCAGTGCGAAGGGAGCCGATACCCTACCATTCACCACCACCTGAACCAGAGGATCAGCATATAGTAATTTTACCCAACCAATGAACTCAGGGCCGAACCCAAATTTCGCCAACACGGCCCAAATATATGGCCACTCCAAAGTGTCGAACGCCATAGTAGCATCTAAAGATGCCAAGATGGCCGGCTCACGTATAAATTCCGCTCTAGCAAGCACGCCGTGCAACCGCCTCAAATTTTGAGCGGTATTCCGATGAGGTATGAAACCGGACTGATCCTGATGATTCAAGTCGCCCACGACCCGAACCAGCCGATTAGCCAATACCTTGGCCAGAATTTTGGGTTCCGCATTCAACAGCGAAATGGGCCTATAGGAGGCGCAGCGATCTCGCGGCTTCCCCTCTTTGTGTATCACAACTATGTTGGCGAGGCGTTGGTCGGGGGGGAGGAAGCCCGCCGCACGTGCCGCGAGAAATATGTCCCGAAGATGCGGCGCTATTTTATCGGGACGCAACTTATATAGTTCGATGGGAAGACCATTAGGACCCACAGCTTTACCCGATGCGATCGAGCGGGTGGCCAGAGCGATCTCATCTGACGACAAATTCGCCTCCATCAACACTGCATCAGCCTCCGATAGGGTTGGCAATGTAATGTCTCTAAGCAAAAGATGAGAATCCTCCTCCGAACGCACAGAGACCGGAGAGTATACCCCGCGGAGATGGGCCGCAAAGCAGTCAACGATCTCCACCGGGTCAGTCACACGCACTCCATCCATTCTCTCCACAACGGGCACCACCCTGCTCGCTCTCTCCTTCTTATCCAACCAAGCAATCAACTTTCCGGCCTTATCCCCCACATCATACAGTCGTCCTTGCTGCTCTCTACACATCCCTTTAGCGGCTTCCGTAACCAGCGCCCTATAATCTGATTGTTTGAGGCTGAGAACATGCACTTTCTCATTAGTAACTCCCCGCTCCAAGTCCTCCTCCATTTCAGTTATTTCAGTTTCCAGGCGAACCACCTCCGCTCTCTCGCACCTCTTAGCATGGGAGATAAGGGACAAGGCCTGCCCCCTGACCACCACCTTATAAGCCTCCCATAGGGAGACGGCCGATGGCACCGACCCCACATTATCATTAAAGTAGTGATCAGTGGACTTGACCAGTTCCGCGCGGATCTTAGGGTTACGTAGATACCAGGGGCTAATAGGCGCAACTCTCCCCTCCGCCCCAGGGACAACCCTCAGTTGCAACCATATAGGGGAATGATCAGAAATACCGCGGGCTAAATGACGCACCTCCCCAATCATCCCAGCCTGGATCGCCGGCATAAGCATGTAATCAAGTCTCGAGAGACTCCCATGGGCCCCGGAGTGAAAGGTGTATTGCGCCTGACCCGGGTGCATCAATCTCCAGCAATCTACAAGTCCCAACGTGTCCAAAAAGCCACTCAACCAGGCCTGAGCCCTAGGGAGATCCCTGGGGGGGTGACGGTCCTCCAACCCGGAGACAACGGCATTAAAGTCACCCCCCAACACCAGAACCCCCCCAGGGAGTCCCAGGACCAAACGCCCCAAATCAGCAAATGTAGCCGTCTGTAACCCCGGGGGTACATACACAGCAACAAGCGAGATAATCCTGCCCTCCCATCTCCCCACCAATGCCACATAGCGCCCCCTATCATCGTGAAGCACCTCATCAACTTCCAATGGGAGAGAGGCCCTAACCAAAATGCCCACTCCCCTAGAGCCAGAAGTGAAACCAGAGTGAGCGGCAAGGCGATAACCCCTCCTATTTAGGGCATGGAAGGAGTTCCCGATCACGTGTGTCTCCTGCAGGAAAACAATGTCGGGCGAAACCCGCTTCAAAAACTGCAACACCACCCCGCGCTTGATCCTGTCCCCAAGTCCATTCACATTCCACGAAAGGATTCTCAATCCCCTACCTCCCATCCCACCTCCGCGCATGATACCCACATCCCGGAAAGCACAACCCGACAGAGAACTGCACATTGCCTTGCGAAACAAACAAACAATCTCCAACAACCCCCCTCCCCCACAATCCCAAAACCATAACTCCCCCCTCCCTGCACCCCTGCTTGAGCCCGAACAGCCTCCCCAAATCGCAGTGTGCCTGTCGCCCTAACATATACCACAAAAAGAACCCCAGAAGAAGGAAAAGGCCCCAATAAGCTCCCTACAACCCCCAAACATTTGAAGGGCAGAAAGTGTCAATCTAGGGTCCAGTTGAGCCAAGGTACAAAACACCACCAGTTCAGTCCATCACCAGGAACCAAGTTCTAGTCCTGCGTCACCAAATCCCGTCCGCTCTCCGCTGTCCGACTGTCTCGATCCTGTCCCCGTGGCAGGGCATCCAACCAGTCTCCAGCTGCCTCCGGACGGTCGAAAAAGTGGGAACGACCCTGGAACTCCACCCGCAGCCTCGCCGGGAATAGCATCGCATATTTCAGCTCCATGTCCCTCAAGCGCCGTTTGACACCCAAAAATCCCAGCCGTTGTTTCTGGACCGCTTGCGTGAAGTACGGGCAAAAGCTGACGTTAGAGTTCTCAAACTTCAGCGGCCCGGCAACCCTCGACGCCTGAAGGATAGCATCCCGATCCCGAAAGTTAAAGAGCCGGGCGATTATAGGCCGCGGGGGAGCACCCACCTTGGGCGCACCACCCGGAATCCTGTGGGCCCGCTCCACTGCAAAGAACTTACTCAGTCCCTTGGGCGCGAGATGATTGGTCACCAGATCCTCGACAAAAAGATCCGCAGCAGATTCCTCCGATCTTTCCGGCACTCCAATGATACGGACATTATTCCGTCTAGCCCTGCTTTCGGAGTCCTCGAGTCGACGGTCCGTCAGATCACTGGCTAGCCGCAACCTACGGACCTCCGTCTGCAGGGCGGCCACGTCCACAGTTAGACTCGACGCTGCTCGACCCGCTCGTTAGTTTTGGACAGGTCTGCCCTGACCAAATTCACATCGATCAGGACCGCGTCCAGTTTATGAGCCAGGGTATCAAACTGTTGACCCACAGCGGTCTTCATCTCCTCAATGGCGCCCATGACGTCCAGCAGGGTCAATTCCGACGATGGGCCGGAGACCTCCTTAGACCTCTCAGGCGATTTATACGAGCCACCAGGGGATCCCTTTGCCAGCGCATAACGATCCATGTTATTGACCTGGGTATAGGCACCCCTTCGGGTTGACTTGGGTTTCGACTTGTCTCCGTCTAGTCTCGCCGCCATCATCCGGAGGCCACCAAGGCCGGCACCCGCCCGCACCAGGAAAAAAAGGGACCAGGTAGCTAAGTCAGTTGAGCACAGCCGTCGCCGACAGTCAACCCATGCATAATCCGAGAGTCAGGCCAGACACTTCGCCATCCGCGCCCCTCGGAAACACCAGAGTCGCGCGGCCGATATCAAAGAGCAAGCTTGAAAACGAAAGTGAAAGTGCGGGGTCCGTAACAGGTCAAGCCCAGCCAGCCGCTGTTGTTCACTTCGTGCCCGGGCACATCACCAGCTCGAGATCGGGACCAAGGCAAGAGCAGGCCGCAAACTTCAGAGTCCAACCATTCCGGGTCCCGGCGTCCGATCTGAATTTAGAAAACGGGTGGCACCTCAGCGCAAGTTCATCTGCAAAAGCCCGTCAAGTAAACCAGGATTAAGTCAGGATAGACGTGGGAGGTTGCGGAGGCCCTCGAGAGCCGTAAGCCTACGCGGCCATCTTGGTTGCGCGCTAGGCTGCTCCCTCTCTCATGCCTCATTATTAACTTCTAATAGTTTTCAACTAGTTGTGGTGCAAATCTCTGATAGAATTCTGCCGGCAGACCGTCACTGCCAGGGCACTTGGCCATTTTAAGGTCTCAGATGGCTGGCATTAATTCTTCTTTGGTTATAGGGGCTGCAAGCGCGTCTGCCTCCCTAGTGTCCAACTGAGGCATCTATATGTGAGCTAGGTAGGCTTGTATTATTTCTGAGGATGCTTCACATTTAGACTGATAGGTGGCTGCCAAGTGTTGAACAAATATATCCGGAATTGCTTCCTGAGTACTGATTAGGTCTCCATTTCTGTCTTCTATTTGCAGTATTGGGGGTTGTGGACTCAGACTTAATTGGTCTTGCTAATAGGGCCCCGGACTTATCTCCCTCCATGTGGAGGCTTTGCTGGTACACTATGTACTTATGTTTTCAAAGTCTTCACTGGGTGACCATGAGTGTTACACGCATTTCCCGTCATTCCTCTATGGCCTGTGAATCCGTATGAAGCACCGCTTCCAGTGTGGACAATCGCTGCTCTTGTGTACGGATATCCTGCTTCAGTTGCTGTCTAACCCCATAGGATGTTTTAAGACAGACCTCTCTTATCACCACCTTCATTGCCTACCATTCCACTGACCTTCTGGACGCAGTTCCCCAGTTCTCCTCGAAATAATGAGAAAGGGCCTCCCCAATGGCAGCGGCAAACAGGGGGTCAGTTAATGTGACCACACGGAGGCACCTGAGCGGTATTGCCGGACGCCCAATGCCCTCCTTTAGGCTCAGCAGAAGAGGAGAGTGGTCCAACAGATTTTGTGGTAGATGCGATACGTCACCTATTCCCGGAGCAATCCCTAACAAAATACAGCTATAATCTAGGGGGCTGAAGGTATTAGTTGCAGGGGTGTGATAGGAAAACACTCTTTTCGGGGGGTTACGCATTCTCCATATATGCCCAAGTTGCATCCCGTTTATGATATCTAATACTACTCCTGTCATTCGGGGCTTAGCGTTATCCTTAGGGGGTTCTCTGTCCAGGTGTGCATTGAGGACGCAATTAAAGTCCCCTTATAACATTACCTCCACTCCTGAGAATGGAGCTGCTGCCTTCATCACTGCTGTAAAACAATCCGGACTATCGGAGTTGAGGGCATAAACATTAATTAAGCATATCTCCCTACACTCCCACTTCCCATATACAATCACATATCGCCCTTCAGGGTACACTATATGGTGTATGTGTTGGAACGATATCCCTGGGGCTACCCATATGAGTGATGCCTGTGCCAAACCAAAGTAGGAGGTGGTGTATATTTGACCTCTCCATCGACGCTGGACATAGGGGACCGATTCCCCCCAGAGATGAGTTTCTTGGAGACAAGCAATCACCACCCCTTATCTTCTCAAGTACTCTAGTACCCTCCTTTTTTCCTGGTAGTTGGCTGAGCCCCCTACATTACATGGAATGATTTTCAATTCTCATGCTTCCTTACGTCCAATCTTTGCCTTGCATTCCCCATGATGGGCCCCTTCCTCCCTGTCCAGCTGATACACTCTCAGAATATGATATTAGACATGTTAAACTTACCTTATGCAATTGTTCCCTGTTGAACACAACTATAAACATCCCTTTCCCTACCCACCCACTGGGCATTCTTGCACGTCCCACACCACCCATATAGAGCGGAATAAGAACCTGCAGAGAACGCCCTACATTGCCCACCCAACAATACGCTAATCTCACCTTATCTTGTTCAACTGACTTTAGTAACCCATCTCACAAAAGCTCTTGGGAATGGACCTCTATTGGGGGGAGTGCATTTCCCTCCCCCCGACAGCTCATCACTGATTGACTTATTACGTTTCTGACCTACATATATACCATGTCCACTTCTCCGCTTCTCAGTGACATTCTCACCATATTCATTCAAAAAAAACTCAATACAATTATATGTGCATTCACCACCAGGTCCCCATCATACTGTTCGTCAGATCTGTTCCTCCAGATCACCAGGGTCCAGTCCAGTATCCTGGGTTGCAGGTTTAGATTCCTGTACAGTCTCCGATATTTGCAACTTCACGTCCGGCGCACCCTAATCTGGCCTGGACTTCTGCTTCTGTGTTCTGATTTCTGCCTCGGTCCCCTACGGCAGTCTCTGGCCTGGTTCCGTGTCGTTGATGTCCTGGATGACCCCGTCGATAGAACCAAGGCAGGCCCCCGGTATACCACTAGAATCTAGCCAATCACTGGCTTCAGCATCTGATTGAAAGAATAGAGTTCGGCCCTCATGTTCTACTCTCAATTTTGTGGGAAAGAGAAGGCTATACTTCAGATTCAACTCTCGGACAAGTTGTTTGATGTTTAAAAATGACTTCCATTGCTCTTGGACTGTTTAAGTGTAGTCTGCATAGATAGATATGGGATGCCCTTCATATAGTGTTGGTCCTTTTGTGCGTATGTTCTGCAAGATCACATCCCTGTTCCGGTAATTAAAGAACCTGGCAATAATGTCTCTCTGCGGCACCCCTGGACTGGGGAGGGAAGCTCTGTGAGCTCTCTCAAACATTGAAGAACTTTGTTAAGCATTTCGGGACTAATTCTTGTAATATCTATTCTTCTAGAAATAGTTCGGTCGAGGGGCCTTCTGCCCTTTCAGGAAAACCCACACATCTAAGGTTATTCCTTCTCGATCTCCCTTCGGAGTCCTTCGCTCTCGCATCCAGTGTTACCATCCTTTGCTGCAGCGCTATGACAGTGTCTCTATGAGTGTGCATTTCCGTTTGCAGGGGGTCTACATTTTTCTATGTTGCGGTCACCCTGTCTGCCACTTTTCGTAGGTCCCATCTCAGCAGGTTGGCATCTATGGCCACTGCATCTATTCTGTGTACCATGTCTTCACGTGTAGACTAAATTACCTGTACTACATCCAGCAATGAAGGGGGTTCCTTTTCATTTCGAGTCCGCTCATCCTCACCCCCGCTCTGCTCTCCGCCACTGCCTCCAGGCCCTGGGGAAGGGGTAAACCATAGTTTATTATTTTATTCATTTGGGATTTGGCTCCTTTGTCCTTAAACATGGTGAGAGCATTCGGGTGAACATTCACGAAGGATCGTCTATCTCTGATTGTAGAATGTGCCCTTCTGGGTGGCCCCCCCAGTTCCCTTTTTCACTGCTTTCCCCCAGGTGTGACTTGGTTTACTTTGCTGCATGTCTTCAAACTTCCATGGCCAACATTTTCTGACCGGCTCCTAGGGTGATCGTAGTGTGGCCAGCCACTTGAGTCTAGTCCTGTATACGCACTGCCATCTGTGCTTTATACTGGGCTTCTCCATCCTCTGACTGTGTTCTCTTATGGCTAGCATAGCTGACTGTCACTGTCTGCACTGTTGCAGCTCCTTTCTGCCTCACTTCTCTGTCATTCTCAGTTCGGCGTAGGTTAGCTTCCCATGTTCATGACCTTCCAACGCTGGAGATCTAAATAGCTGGATTATTTTCTCATTTGCTGGTTCATACAAGAACTCCTATCATTAGTTAGAGCTCATCACAGGTGTGTGGGTCTGCAAGGCATCTCCTTTTGTACCCTTCCTTTGGTTCTAACACCATTCCAGGAAAGCATCCTACTTCAATGTGCTTCAATCAGGTTGTGGGGCTGCAGGCCACTCTGCTGCTGGTACTTATCTCCTGAACTCCACATGGCTTTTTCTTCGTTAAGGTCGGGCATCCCAGGGGGGGCGTGGCTAGCCGAGCAGCGAGATGGCCGCTCTTTGAGTGAGCTCCGCCGGCTACTCCGATTAATCCTTCCATGATCCTGTTCCTGGCGACTGTGGAACCCCACACCTCCCGGGTTCTGCTGCCTACACCCTGGTGATCCTCCGACCCGAGCCGGGAGCGCGGGGACGGCTCCCCCTCGCAGCGGAGACGGTCGACTTTTTTGCCGGCTGGCGGGCTGATCCTGACCCGCGCCGGAAGTGCCTCTCGCCGGGAGCCGCGAGTCACGGTGGGCCGCGGCTGCAGAGGCCCCGGCGGATTGAGCGGCACTTGCTGTGGTCGCCTCGCAGCTAAACCCCCATTGCTGCCGACGGAGGGTTCCCCTGGCGGAAGGCTGCGGAGAGATAGAAGAGACCGGTGAGTCTTGGCGGAACAGCCGCGCCGTGGTGCGAGGATCCTGCAGCCGCCGAGGGCGGTACTGGCTGGTGTCGAGCCCGGCGGAGATCGTAGAAGTTAGCCTGCGCCAGCTACAACACGGCGACGACCGAAGGGGAGGTGAGAGGGTGCCTTGGAGGGACGAGGGGCACAGTTGACCCTGCCGCTTCGCAGAAGCGCCGGGACTTCCCACTGATCTTCAGCTCGGTAGGTCACACGATTGACCACCCGGAGAGGAGCCTCGCAGCCCTGAGCCCCCTGAGCCCCGGTGCGGCGCTCTGCTAGTGGAGTGAGCGGACACCTCGTTACACTGCGGGAGCCCGCCACTTTGAATCCGGAGAAGGCCCTAGGTACACGCTGAAGCATGCTGAGCTCACTGGGCACCTACGGAGTTCACTAACGCAGCTGGCCCTACTGGCCGCGCGCTAAGAGTCACGCCTGACGCGCACTGGCGCCGCCTGGACAGTCACGCACATACGGGGCATTTACTAGCGGTGGCACAGAGGGGTGCAGCCTAGTCGCCTGGCCGGTGGATATCTCTTGACTGCTGCGATGGGGAAAACTGACGCCAAACAACCTAAGCTGACATTTGACGGTAAAAAGCCTCCGAAGAATGCGACAATGGAGCCGGATGCTGGCACATCGACGTCGCAGGGTGCTGCCCCAGACATAGACTTTGGGGCCCTCATCATGGAGGTGAGGACCAGCCTGAAGAGCATAGATGCAAAACTTGATACCATGACGGCGCAACTCGAAACCGTGACGGCCAAGGTGGACACCCACGAGAAGAGACTGGACTGTCTCGAAAATAGCCAAACTGAGTGTTGCGAATTCCAGCAACAGGCTAAGCGGCACATCACGACGATGGAGCGCGAACTCGACAATTTGCGCGCCAAGTCGGACGATTTGGAAGCGCGCTCCAGAAGGTCCAACATCCGCATTACGGGCGTTCCAGAGACTACAAACACGGGAAGGATGGAATCGTTTGTGTCGAACCTCCTGCATGAATTGTTCGACCCGGACTTGTCCCCGGTGTTCACGGTGGAGAGGGCGCACAGATCACTGGGGAAGAAGCCCCCGGTGGGGGCCCCACCGCGTCCGATCCTGGCTAAACTACTTAACTACCAAGATAGGGACGTCATTCTACGATTGGCGAGAGAGAAGGGCAAGATCACGCATCAGGGTAATCACATATCCTTCTACCCAGATTTCACCCCTCTGGTGCAAGCGGCCCGGAAGGAATTTTTACCAGCAAAGAAAGTTCTCTTACAAGCCGGCGTGCCCTACTCTCTCCTATACCCGGCAAAGCTGAAGGTCCTCCACGACAACACCTCACACTTCTTCACTGACGCCAAATCAGCCCTCAAGTTCGCTAAACACATTTGTGCTGGGGTTAGGAGAAAATCGCCAAGACTCGAGGAAGCTTCGGAACACCTGAGTGATAATGACTGAGGTCTCTGTCATGCTCACCCTGCAAGGTTGCAAATTTACTCTTTGCGATACAGTTGAAAGCCGGATTGAACTCTCGCACAGGTTTGTTCCTCCCGCACTGACTAATTGGGGGTGGGTTGCTGAGGCGCCATTGTACACCGGCTTGTGCTGCCGTCTCCGCGCTCCCACTGAGACACAGGTTGGCTGCGGACCTTGAGGAGTGCGAGGTGGGGGCACTGCCAGAACCCAGGACCGCTAAAGTTTGACAGTAGCCACCCCGCGTATACGGGGGTGTTAGCCGAGCGCACCACGCCTCATGGGGTGCCTCCCTTTGTTGTTGATGTTGGGGTATTTCAACGCATTGCGTACATGTTACTGGGATATGTCACGACCTGATTGGGGGGTTGCTGAGGGCAGGGGGTGGAGGGGGGGTTCTATTATGTTGAGAGTTTTGGTTCGTATTAGGTGCATTGTACTACTACACATGCCTATATTTCAGTGCGCTGGGTCTACGGATGCGGGGTCTAGGTGCCAGGACGGCTTCCGGGGGCGGGGTTGGGTGTTGAGGGTCCGGGACTGTCAAATGCTTTAATGGGAGGAATCAAAATCTGGACTTGGAACATTAGAGGCCTTGGGGACTTCAAAAAAGCCCGTTTGCTGCATGGCATGTTGTCAAGACACAATGTAGATATTTGCTTCCTACAAGAAACACATCTGAATGTCACCCCCTCAGCTAGATTGAAGAATTCAAGATGGGCGCACGCTTACTCTTCCATTTACTCAAATTATGCGAGGGGCGTAGCTATACTCATTCGCAGAGGGTTGGATTGGCGGGAGTACTCTCATATGAGGGATGCGGACGGTAGATATGTCCTGCTCCATGGGGCTTTACAGGGGCGTCCCATTGTCCTAGCTGCAATCTATGGCCCAAATGTGGACGATCCTGACTTTTTTAGAAATGTTTGGGCGAAAATTGTGTTGCTGGATTGTCAGGCGATCGTGTTAGGGGGGGATTTCAACGTTGTGTTAAATGATGATGTGGATCGCATAGGTGCGAGCAGACCGCAGCACACTAGAGCGCGCCAAGCGATTTTTGATATCATGAGGGAGGGTCTACTTTCAGATGTGTGGCGAGTTAGAAATCCGGGTGCAAAAGTAGGGACCTGCTACACCTCTCATAAAGCTGCTTGGTCGCGACTGGATTTCTGGTTGGTGTCTCCTGAGGTTGCGACATGGGTGTCAAATGTTGATATTATGGCTAGATCACTATCAGACCATGCTCCGTGTATGTTGGTGTTGCATCCCCCTGACGCGGTACATAGGGCGTTCCAATGGCGTCTTCCCCCACACGCGCTCACAGACCCTGTGTTTGTAGAGGAAATAAGAGAGGATATCACTAATTACTTTACTGAGAATGCTGGGTCAGCCACTTCTGAAGCCATTGTGTGGGATGCATTCAAAGCTGTTATAAGGGGTCAATGTATTGCACGAAAAGCAGGGGTCCTACGCACCATCAGAGACACGTTAGCTAAGCTCGAGGGGGAACTGAAGGACCTAGATGTTGCTTTTAGCTCTGACCCAGCGTTGGCGACTGCTGGCGCTCTGAAAACTAAACTGCTGGCATTTAATGAGGAGGCGGAGCGAGAGGTGCGGTTTCTAGGGCGGCAGGCAGAGGCGCGTAGGTATGGGGAGGGAGATAGGCCAAGCAGGACTCTTGCCAGACTGATTGCTCCTCGCACACAGTCGAACTACATACACACTATCTATGACAACACCGGACGTCTAGTGGTAGGCCAAGAGGCGGTGTTAGGCGCCTTCGCAGACTTCTATGCTGCTCTGTACACCTCGAGACAGCCCACGACACCGGCGTCACTACGGGACTTCCTTGACTCCATAGCACTCGTGTGGTTCAACAATAATCACAGACAATACATGGACCTCACCGTTACAGTGCAAGATATCGCCCAGGTGATTAAAAGCATGCCGGCCAATAAAGCTCCTGGCCCAGATGGCCTGACCACCTCCTTTTATAAAACCTACGTGGCTGAACTAGCGCCGAGACTACACTCTGTATTTGTCGAGGCTCTCGAGTCAAATTCCCTCCCAGACTCCATGCGTGAGGCTCTCATTGTCACGCTCCTCAAGCCAGACAAGGATGACCAACAGCTGGACTCTTACAGGCCCCTGTCCCTTATAAATGTAGATGCCAAATTATACGCTAAAGTAATTGCCGATAGATTGCAACCGATGTTGCCGATGATAGCGCTCCCAGATCAATCTGGATTTATCCCTGGCCGTGCAACATCACATAATCTCAGAACGATCTTTTCGGTCCTTCACTATTTACACCCGTCAGTACAGGCAGCGGTGGTGTTTTTAGACGCCACCAAAGCCTTTGACTCCCTAGAATGGCCCTACCTCTTTGAAGTGCTGAGACGGATGGGATTCAGCCAAAACTTCCTGACCCTTATTAAGCTCCTCTACACGAAACCCAGAGCCCGAGTGAGCGTTAATGGTCTTGTCTCCAAGCCATTCGATGTCTCGAGGGGTACTAGGCAGGGCTGCCCTCTATCCCCGCTCCTCTTTGCGATTGCGATGGAGCCACTAGCGGCTCGAGTTCGGCAGCACCATACTGCCAGGGGCATCGGATTCAGTGCTAGAAGCTTACTGATCTCGCTGTACGCGGACGATGTCACCTTGTACGTTCTGAACCCTAAAGACAACCTGAGCCCGCTACTTCGTGAATTTGTGAGGTTTGAGGGGTTGGCAGGGATATCCATTAATTGGTCGAAGTCAGTGGCCTTCCCCCTGACGGAGAGTACTGTTAGACCTGCCCCTGACTACCCCCTCAGGTGGGAGACGGAAGCTGTCAAGTACTTGGGCATCTGGATCAGCCGAGATGTACAGGAGTTGTGGTCGCTGAATTTTGGTAGGGCGGTGGACTGGTTGGAAGGTAAGGTCGAAGTCTGGAATAAGCTACCGCTGTCCCTGGTCGCTAGAATTGCACTGGCCAAAATGGTGGTCCTTCCCAAATTCTTGTACTTGTTCGTTAACGTACCGCTACCTATGACAACGCACTTCCACACCCGGGTCCGCTCACTACTGCTGAAACTGGTGTGGGCCGGTGGCCAGGCCAGAGTCTCCTGGGACTTACTCACGCTTCCGCTCCGACAGGGAGGCCTGGGGGCCCCGGACTTGAAGCTCTATTCACTCTGTGCACAAGCTCAGTTCCTGCATTTCTGGGCTTACCCAACCCCCTACCAGCCGCATGTGGCGGTGGAACTGGCAGTAGTCGCCCCCTTGCCATTACGAGTGGCACTATATGGAGAAGTTACGTGCCCGTCGCGTGATGTGGACACAGTGGAAATGGTCCGCTGGTCCTGGCGTGAACTTCGGAAACGAGCTGGTCTCTCCCTGCTTTATGCGCCGGCGGTTCCTCTGCGGGGCAACCCGATGCTGCCTTGTTTGACGGCAAGAGGTGACGTCCTCACTATCCGTGGGAATCGACTTCTCACCTTCGCTGACTTATATCCAGATGGCTCATTTTTCGAGATGCCTGCGGATGGGGATGACCAGCCCTGCACGTTTGCTGACAAATTACTATATCATTCCCTTAGGGAATCTTGCAAGAAGATAGGACCGTGCTTCCCGGAAGAGCCTTGCGCACTAGCCGCCCTGCAAAACTTGCTCTCACGACCCTCCCCTAAAAAGCTGGTGTCCAGATTATATAACTGCATGCAGGAACAAGCCCCGGCGACGGTAGCCGCGGCCGAGGCCGCTTGGGCTGAGGACCTGGGGGACCAGCTGCCAGATGACGCATGGGAGTATTGCTGCGCTCAACTCACAGCTCTATCACCGAGTTACCGACTGCGTCTTATCCACTTCAAATTCCTACACAGATACTACCGCACTCCGACACTACTACGCCGCATGGGTATACGGGAGGATGCCTCTTGCTGGAAATGTGGGGGTGACGATGCCACCTTTCTTCATGTGGCTTGGAGTTGCCCAAAGCTGGAGGCATACTGGTCAGGGATCTTCGATACCATCAATCAAATCACACAAAGGAGTGACTCACCGTCTCCGCTGCTGGGATTGCTGGGGTATGTTAAGTACACTGAGCCTTGCGACAGGAAACTACATGCATTACTCCTGTTATACGCCAAACGACAGGTCGCTATACACTGGGGCAGGCCGGCCCTCCCCACGCTTGAGAGCTGGATCAGGGATGTGACTTACGGCCACACTCAACTGACGCACTATTGGGAGACCATGCCCACCGCTTCCAGACCCACTGACATTTGGGGCCCGTTTGTACAGTGGACTACAGAACGCACGGCCCCTGACTTCGCCGGTACCACACGTGCTACTAGTATTTCAGACGACATGGGCTAAAGGTGCGCGCTGCGTAGGTTAATGATAGAGGTCCCGTTGCCCCGCGCTTACACTGCCAGGAACTGCCCAGACGTAAGTTTTGCGTTTACTGCCTCCACTGACCCGGATTGAGTCCCCTGCCCCCCCCCCCCCCTCCCGCCCTTCTGGTCCAATTGTGGATACTTCGCTGCCCCTCCCCCCCACCCCACCCGTCCTTCGCTAATTCGTACTTGGCCAAGATACCTTTCCGAGCCCGCCCTGAACAGGGCTGGCCCTCTATCTGAAACACCTGTGGCGGGCCCGCGCGACCCCTTTGTGAACTGGAATGTGGTATAAATGCTGTGTTTGAATACTTGCACCTATGTTTGACGTTTTTGGTTTAGCTTGTTGGGGGGTCCTGTTGGGAGAAACTTGGTGCTGACCGACGCCTCCTTTTTATAGGCTGCTGCAGCGGGTGGTTGACTGCTGCTTATTCGTGGGCGGCTTCACTGATTTTCGACATCTTTCAATTGTCAGCAGCACTGGGAATAAAAGTAAGACCGCTTACTCGCTAGAGATGCACAGTACACGCTGAAGATTTTATTGTATCTTAAGTTTACCTCCGAATGAACCACCGACCGGATGTGGGCCTTAGAGATATTTATATGTAATCTTTGTATAACCTACTTGATAGCGGCCTGCCTCCGGGTTGTTGGCGTGACGCAGTGTACACCATCTGTTGCATTTGTTCATAATAAATGTCTTACAAAAAAAAAAAAAAAAAAAAAAAAAAAGGTCGGGCATCCCAAGGGCCTGGAGTAATCCTCACTTTGTTCCCCTCATGCAGTGATTTTTCGTTTGGACATCTCCAACATTGTCCTTTCACTATTTCAGCCCGCTTTGAGTTCCTAGGCTGCACTGCACTGGCACTGCTCCTCCTAGTATTTTATCCAGGAGCAGTAAGGCTTCCTACACACCGCCAGGGGCCTCTTAGGTATGGTCCACAGCTCCCTCCACCTCCCTGGGAACATCCCGGAGACACGTACCTCAGCAATTACCCCAGGGGCCCTCCTCGGCTCAACCAGCTCTGTGCAGGAGTTTCCCAGTCACGGCTGCGCCAGCCGGGCATGGTTCCCCGGGTCTCAGTAACTTAGCCCAGCAAGCTTTGATTCTTCCCCGTCCCCAGGCCCTGTACGGCATCCTCGCCTCCACTTCATCCTGGGCTCAGAGGGGAGATCACACTCTTCAGCCACAGACGTCTGTCGGTGGGGCTACTTGGATCCACGAGTGCACCCACTCGCTCCGTCGCAGCGGGACCTCCCTGGTGCCGCGCAGTTCAGTTCAGCTCTGGGCTGTCCGCCCGTCGGCCTGATCCAATGCTCACCCTGCATTGTCCTCCGGGACGGAGACTTTGGAGCTTTCCAGGATTCTGCTGGTGAGTGCAGGAATTTTTACTTAGGGGTAAGTGGATTAATGGCCAGGATTAATGAAGGATAAGGCGGATTTTTTAGCTGTCAAGGGGAGCCTCCGGCCAAAGCGTCTACCCAGCCATCTTGTCAGGCCACGCTCCCCATCTGTATTAGTTTCTTGACAGTAATATCTGAAAAGAGAACTTTTGGCAACAAACATGAAGACCTAATGAGCAAATGAGGCCTCCTATTCATTGTATATCAGGAATGGAGGCATCTGTCCAAGTTCTGTGGGATGGGAAAGTCTGGTAGTGTTGCAAATGCACAACATAACAAGAAAACGATTGCCTCCTGGAGGGGTGGAAGAGATACGATTGTTGCTTAGGTTTCTGTTGTTATAATTAGCGTTCTCACTTTTAGAAGTTACAGCCTATTCCCTTAAACTTTGAGGGATACAGACCTCTAGGCTTCCCTTTTTTCTTGCAAGTGTGAAGCTTCAGGCTAAACACTTATTCCAATTCTGGAAGACTTCTATTCCAGTCTTCACTATGCCGACACCTTCTTGCATTTCCAAATTTTATTAAGACCCTACTCTAGAAACTATTCTTATTCTAAACTTAGAACCTCGATTAGATGACTCTAAAACGTATTCATTTTTAGGAGGAAATGTCAGAGTTTCGTTATGAAACACCTATTTCTGTCTCTTGTACTTTGTTTTGTTGTGGCTCTGATTATTTCACACCTTATCCTTCTGAGACTGAACCTGCTGCAAGATTTCAGTTTATCAACTGTAATCCTGTATCTTTTTGATCTTCTTTTGATATTCGTATATATTGGTTTGTTTATTAATTTGCAATAAATCAATTAACTTCAACCACTAATTCCTAGTCCTTATTGAGGGGCTAAAGGGGCTTCACAAAAGTTGAATTGTTTTATCATTGGTAACTCCTTTTCATCTCAGTCAACTTAAAAAGATCCGTCAAGTGAGAGTTTGTAAATCATGCTCCTGCGCACTCTCACTAGCATAAATCACAAGTGGGTGGGCGTGGCCCCAATACTCTTTGGGAAGAAGCCGCTCCTGTATAATACCCTACTTTCCTCACAGTAGGAATTAGAGGATTGTGTGGGGTTGGGGTGGAACAGAAGAGAAAGGAAGGGACTACAAGAGGAGCCCATGAAAGGGGTATGGTTGGAGAGAAAAGGGACTCAGAGAGGGTGGATGTTGACAAGAGGGAAGAATGGATGTAGGAGAGAAAGTAAGGGACTACATTGGAGAAAAGAAGAATTTGCTTGAAAAATTATGGATTGAGTCGGAGGGATTGCAAATTGGAAGAATGGAGATGAAAAAACTAAGAATTTATGTAAATGGGGATTTGAAGTCAGTTTCAAATCAGTTTTCAGTTTGCATTTGAGTTCAGGTTTCAGTTTGGTTATCCGTTTAGTTTGGGTTTCAGGTCAGTTTTCATTTAGTTAATTTACTCAACTTGTTTCCTTTCCCCAAGCCCCTGGCCCAGTTATTTTTGGAGCCTGCTAAGACTTTGCAACTTTCAACTTCTCAGTTTCCCTAGCTCTAGTCACCTGCAGTGTTCCTCCCAGTCTGGTGTCCTTGAGAGCAAAGCTGCAGGCGCCTGGCTACCACCTTTTTATACCAAGGACACGTCACAATGGCACCATTTCAACATACCATCATATGTCACCACTATGGAGGATACCACGTTTTATATTTACAGGGGGGTCCTGGAAAAGGCACGGCCACATCCATTTATTTTCACTAAAATTGATCATTCAGCCATGATCTTGAAAAGGAGACACCTTACTACCCAACATAACTTCTCCAACAGTGGTTTCCTTTTCTCTCTGCCCCAGTGGAGGCCTCCCATTCGCACGTATCTGGATCCTCCAGACATTACATTGTGGGACCTGTTATCTCATAAGTAAGTATTCCAGTCCCAGGGTTCTGCATATGGTGCTGATGTGAAGGTGGGGACTCTTTCCAATTAATTATAGAATTAACATTTTTCTCAATTGTTGTTTAAAATAAATTATATTTTGCCCATAATACTCATCCTCACAACCTGTCTGCTCAGAGCTTCTTCGATTTATATTTTAAAGGATTCTCACTGTGCCACAGCCACAACTCTGTGTCTGAACTGTTCCTCTCCTCTAGTAATATCCAATTATATGTACTTAAGGTACATATGTGTAGAGTTGATTGGGATTGTTTTATTGTTTTTAAGCTTATATGCAATAAACATTACGGGTTGCATAGGTGTCTGTTTGATGACGTGATAATCCAACTTATATTAAGGATTTAATACATGTAAATAAATACTTTGGTTGGTATCAAACGAACAATAAACAAAAAGACCTGATTGAAAAGGGCAAAGTCCAATTTCCTGTGTGGAACTGGTGGTGGGGGGCTACTACCTCAACCCAACTGCTGATTACAAACAATGACCAGTCTTATACAGTCCCAAATGCCCAAAGAATTATATCGATATATTTATAAACATACGTTTATTAGTCAAATCCATATAAACATACCCCCTACTGAAAAGCTGTTTCTGAACAAACTAAAAATTGTGTGAAGGTGAGAAAGTCCCTCACGTGCGCTTCACCAGAGGAGCTGCTGGTAGGTTCTCACCAGTTTGCCCACGTTTCTCATCATCGGTAACTTTCTCACCAGTGGAAAAAGAAAAATGAAAAAAGAAAAGTGTCCAGCCTGAAAGAAAGAGGTGCGGACAATAATATGGGTATCGACCCCATCTTCTCCGCAAGCTCCCACGTCTCCTTCAGCCACACCACTGAACTCCACTCGGCCAACCATCGCTACATCCACTTCACCTTTCGGAAACGCACCACGCACCACCGCACTCAACAGATCCCCCGCCGCAGCTGGAGCAAAATCACCAAAGACCAGCTAAACGTTGCACTCGCCCGAAGTCCACCTGCCGTCCCCACCGACCCTAACACTGCCGCCAACAACCTCAGACGCTGGATCGACGACTGCGCCAACACTCTCGCCCCGTTCAAGAAACCCTCCAACAGATGCACCAACAAGAATTCCAGCTGGTTCACCGCAGACCTCCAAGCAAACCTGCCGAAAACTAGATAAAAAATGGCAACGTGAACAGACACCGAAGAACCAAGCAGCCCACAAGAACGCCATCCGTCAACACCATCACCTCATCAGATCCGCCAAAAGGACCTCCTTCAAGGACCGCCTTGACAACAACGCACACAACAGCAAAGAGCTCTTCAACATTGTGAAGGAACTCTGCAACCCCAGCTCCAACACCAACGACATCCCACCATCGCAACACCTGTGCAACGCCCTGGCCACCTTCTTCCATCGCAAGATCGCTGAATATCCACAATAGCTTCAACAACCCCACCACCCCAACAGCCAACGACACCTCAGACCCCACGGCCACCACTCACAACGACCCCCTGCTCACCTGGACCAACATCAACGACGAGGACACCATCAAAATCATGAACACCATCCACTCCGGCTCCCCGTCAGACCCATGCCCTCACCACATCTTCAACAAAGCCAGCACCACCATCGCACCCCATCTCCGAAAAGCCATCAACATCTCCTTCGAGACCGTGACCTTCCCAGAGAGCTGGAAGCACGCCGAGATCAACGCCCTGCTCATGAAACCCAAGGCGGATCCAAGGGACCTCAAGAACATCCGGCCCATCTGACTGCTCCCGGTCCCGGCGAAGGTCATAGAGAAAACCGTCAACAAATAGCTGACCCGCTACCTCGAGGAGAACAACATCCTGGACCCGTCCCAGTCCAGGTTCCACAGAAACCACAGCACCGAACCTGCCCTCTTCGCTGCCACCGATGACATCAGGGCCCTGCTGGACAGCGGCGGAACCGCGGCCCTCATCCTCCTGAACCTATCAGCCGCCTTCGACACTGTCTGCCACCGCACCCTACGCACACGCCTCCACAACGCAGGGATCCGAGACAAGGCTCTGGATTGGACCACCTCCTTCCTCTCTGGCAGAACCCAGAGCGTCCGCCTGCCCCCCTTCCGCTCTGAAGCCACTGAGATCATCTGCGGCGTACCCCAAGGATCATGCCTCAGCCCGAAACTGTTCAACATCTACATGGCCCGCTCGCCCACGTCACCAGACTGCACGACCTCAACATCATCTCCTACGCCGACGACACACAGCTGATCCTCTCCCTCACCAAGGACCCCCTCACCGCCAAAACTAACCTCCACGAAGGGAAGAAAGCCGTCGCCGAATGGATGAAGAACAGCCGTCTGAAGCTGAACTCCCCTCAGCCTGGGACGACTCTTGGTGGCCAACCGCCCTGGGAGCTGCACCATCACCCACCGACCACGCTCGCAACCTGGGGTTTATCCTCGACTCAACGCTCTCCATGACCAAGCAAGTCAACGCCGTCTCCTCTTCCTGCTTCAACACCCTCCGCATGCTCCGCAAGATCTACAGGTGGATCCCCACCAACACAAGAAGAACGGTCACCCAGGCCCTCGTCAGCAGCAGGCTGGACTACGGAAACACCCTCTATGCGGGAGCACCGGCCAAACTGCTGAAACGACTAGAAAGCATACAGAACGCCTCCACCCGCCTGATCCTCGACATCCCTCGACACAGCCACATCACACCCCACCTGAGAGACCTGCAGTGGCTCCCTGTCAACAGGAGGATCACCTTCAAGCTCCTCACCCACGCACACAAGGCACTCCATGACACAGGACCAGCATACCTCAACAATCGACTCACCTTATACACCCCGAACCGCCAGCTCTGCTCCGCCGACCTCGCTCTCGCCACCGTCCACCGCATCTGAAGAACGACATCCGGCAGCAGATCGTTCTCCCACCTCACCGCCAAGACCTAAAACACCCTCCCCATCCTCCTATGGCAGACCCAGGACCTACTAACCTTCAGGAGGCTACTCAAGACCTGGTAATTCGAGCCATATCAGCACCCCCCAGCGCCTTGAGACCCTCACTGGTGAGTAGTGCGCTTTATAAGTGCCATGATTGACTGATTGATTATGTATAAAGAGACCCCGTAACGTGCATAAGAATAAGGACTCACATGTACAAGGTTCCGATTTTATTCAAGATTGTGAGCCTACTCAAAGTTTAAAAACAAATTGCATGTTGCAGACCACTTTAAGATGGGCCAACATGTTTCATTGCCTGTCTTCTGATGCGGCAATTTCGTCAGGGCTCGAGGTTGAAGAGCACCTCACTGGACTTCAACTTTTATACAAAGAGTGACAAGTGGTAGCCAAGCACGGAACGAGACAAAGCTCAGTAGACGGGTAGACGCGGTATATTAACGGCAATGGAGTGTGCCGTGGGGGACTTGCAGTTGAAGGAAACACCCCGACACGGTGGGAAGCTGGTATGATTGTCCTTGGCTACCACCTGTCACTCTTTGTATAAAAGTTGGAGTCCAGTGAGGTGCGTTTCGACCTCGAACCCTGACGCAATTGCAGCAACAGAAGACATGCAATGAAACATGTTGGCTAATATTAAAGTGGTCTGCAACATGCAGTTTGTTTTTAAACTTTGAGTAGGCTCACAATCTTGAATAAAATCGGAACCTTGTACATGTGAGTCTTAACTCAATTTTATCTGGAAAAATACTTTATTCTTATGCACATTGTGGGGTCTCTTTTGACATTCACATATTATTGTCTGCACCTCTTTCTTTCAGACAGAACACTTTTCTTTTTTCTTTTCCCACTGGTGAGAAAGTTATCGATGATGAGAAACGTGGGCAAACTGGTGAGAACCTACCAGCAGCTCCTCTGGTGAAGCGCACGTGAGGGACTTTCTCACTTTTTCACAATTTTTTGTTTGTTCATATACACCTTTTCAGTAGGGGTTATGTTTATATGGAGTCGACTGATAAACGTATGTTTATAAATATATCAAAATAATTCTTTAGGTATTTGGGACTGGATAAGACTGGTAATTGTTTGTAACCAGCAGTTGGGTTGAGGTAGTAGCCCCCCACCACTAGTTCTACAAAGTAAATTGGACTTTGCCCTTCTCAATCAGGTCTTTTTGTTTATTGTCACTTGTGAGCGGAGGGCGACCTGATTGATATCTTCCCTCTTGAGCTCCTTATTGTGGTTGTTTTGTTAGTATCAAATGAAGGCAGGTCGTGGGAGGGAAGAAATAACAGGAAGACATAAGAGCAATAAACTGACATATAGAACATTATACATTCATAATGTGTCACGTATGCATCGTTTGACATACAAATGTCGGCAGGTGGGATTTCGACCCAAATGGAACATTTTGATGCATACAAGTAGCAGTGTTCTAAGGACATCACCCTAATTTTGGAGGGTGTACCTTCTTTGTGGGGGTGGGGGTAGAGAGGAGTAAAGAGAGTAACAAGTTATTAAGATTATGACGCTGTACAGTGGATACATTAACATTGTAAGAGAAGGACCAGTGGCATGGCCATGGAAATAGTAGTGTGTTCTTTTGTGTGAGACTAGCTTAATACGTGTCACAAGTATATTGTCAGTGGACAAGAGGGTCCCCACATCTTGGGGAGGTCTCTTTTAATGAAGTGTGACGTCATTATCATTTGGCAGATTTTGTATGATGGTTTGGATGTGTTTGTCCATAAGCACGGAGTTAACTACCATAACCCCAAAGTTACCGACGCATTATTACCTTAAGCATATTTCAGTAACCGGTATTTCGGATAGGATATTTTCCTGTACAATATTAAATCCATGGTGTTCTGGTGGCATTGTATCACTACCTACTGATGTACACCCTCCGGGTTACAATCACTTTAAAGAGGACTACAACTGGGCACGTGCTCACATAAAATGCGGTTTCCCTCACTGCGGTTTCCCTCACTGCACAGATATAACCCCAGGTGATTCAGATTGAATACCATTGTTCACAACTTCTACAGATAAAAATAAACAGACCCAAACCATATATGCAGAGTCGGCGAGAGTAATTACTCTTCTAGGGGGAGGAAGTGAGGGGCACTTTAATACACACTCACCCTGTTCTGCCCCGCGTGGGTCTAGGACACAGTGTCCGCACTCGCAGCAACCCTAATAAATACATACAGGCCCTTAATGGTTGCGACGCTGAGGGTTTCCTCCTTCCTTTCCAGTACGGGGAATCAATCGCCTCATCCCGCGCTGGCGCTGTGTCGTTTGTCCGCTCAGTGACAAGGCGCGATAAGTACAAGAAAGTCTTCCTCTGGAGAGGCGCTGATCCTCGCTATCGAGCAATCATCGGCGCGGCTGATAAGCGCGCGGCGCCTCCATCTTAAGTGAAATCACCTGACATGTTGCGCGCGCGCTGGATCGGATACAGATGCATCATCGGTGAGGCAGCGCTGTCTGAAAGCAATCTCCTGCCGAGCGACGTCCGTCAACAGGATTCGTGGCTGTTCTTTAAATTGGCCTTTGGGAGCTGATAAATGACCAGCAATGTCCTTGGAGGACGAGTCCAGGTGCGATATAGAAACAACATGCTCGACATCTTTCTCTGATGTTTAATGTGAAACATTAAGTTCACACAGGCAAGCGGTGTATAATAAACCCATTGAAGGCGCTCAGGTGTTAAGGATGCCACAGGACACTGTGCTAAAAGAGTGACGTAGCATGTCTCAGGATATGAGCTGCAAGTAACTGCCTTCATGCACACATTCACTTATGTCTTGAATTTATTATAACTGTGCACAAGTGGAGGATGACCCAGGATACTGATGACATTTTTATTCAGAACAGGAATGAAGGTGGGCCCAGCAGGGAATCGAGTGGAACTTTGGCGTGCGTCTCAGCAACCTTTCCTGAAGCTAGTTTTTTTTCACGGTGAACATCTTTTTACTGGGCATAAAGATATTTTATGTAGAGTTTTGTAAAGCTTAGGGGCATAGTCTCAAGCATCTATCGCCGAGTTATCGGCACTTTAGCGCAGCCAAAGTCGCGATAAAATTATCGCCCAATTCACAAGCTGGTGCAAACAGTTTTTAGGCGATAGCATCCTCAAAAAACATCGCCACGGATGACCCCGGCAACTATCGCTAATGAGATGCAGAGTAGGCGTTACCGAGCAAAAAGCCTCGACAACACCACTTCACAACATTTTCAACGACCAGCCAGATCTGCGATAAGAACACAAAATAGGCGATAAGGCGTGTTAGCAGCAGGAAATTAACACCTGCTCTGACCTGGTGTAAAGTCGGACGACAACGGGCACCAGATAAGGGAGCCCAGACCACAACCACACCTGAAGACCAACAGATGCCATGGAGCCATTGATCATGCAGATCGGAGTCCCAACAGGGCCATAACACCCAACACTACCAATACCGCCACCCCTCTAGCCCCCGAACCCGGACCACCACAGAGGCAGCACAGGCCAAGACAGCGGACCTCCACAAAACGCACCAACCTCACAGACCCAACACCAGAGAATGTCATTGCCCACTACAGGCTCAAAAGGACAACCATCCTACGCATTCTGACCACCATTGCCCACAGACTGACGGTACCAACACAGCGGACAACCAACATCCCTCCGCAGACAAAGATGATGGCTCTGCTGCACCTGTTGGCCTCTGGGCCCTTCCAACCAACATCTGCCAGAGTCGGAGGTGTCTCACAGCCAGCACAATCCAGGTTCATGACAACTGTCTCAGATGCCATCATCAGCTTGGTAACCCAGTACCCATACTCCCCCCACACTGCGCATGAACAGCTGGAGACCAAATAAAGGCATCTACGCCATAGCTGGCTTCCCGCACGTGTCAGGGGGCAATTGACTGCACACATGTCCTACTTGTGCCCCCTGGTGACACTGCACACAATTACCTCAACAGAAAGCACATGCATTCCATCAATGTGCAGGCAACAGTGGACCACCTGGGAATCAACACCAATGTCATCGCCAACTATCCAGGCAGTGTGCATGATTCCTACCCCTACCCACAGTCCATCATCAACCAGCACCAACAGGATGGCACCCATGGAAATGCACCGCTCGTTGGCAAGTACCAAATAAACACGCCACACCCCCAACTCCACAATCATGCAAATCACAACTCTGGGAATGCACACGTCACAGACTCACATGCCAAACAACATGCCCACCCACCAGACACAACAGCACAACTTACTGTGCCAACCTGGGCTAGCCATGTACATGAGCCATCAACTGCATGGCACCTCAGCCACACAATAGCGGAATGTGGGTAGAGGTGGGAAACCAGGCATGTGCAACGGAGGCAAGTGACCCATGAATGAGAAGGTACACAATGCCAAGTGTGGCGGAGATGTGCTGGACAGACTTCAGTATGCAGACCACAGACATATCCATGTCTACATGCACTGCTGGTGTATGGAGTGTAGTGGACAGTGGAGGCAACCATGTCCCCGCTGGCAGCGGGTGAGACCCTGGACATGTAGCTTTGTCGTCACCCAATCAATACGTAAGAGGAGTGGACTGGGCCATAGTACAGAGGTCCGGCGTGATGATTGCTGGGCTGTGGGCGTGGTTCATTGCAGGACATGTGCAAATGCATGCGTCTCTGTCGCAGTGTGGGTCTCCTTTGTGGGGTGTAGGTGTTCCCTGATGGGACTTAGACACCCACGTATGTGGTCCAGTTCGGTTTCGATGAGCACTGACCCCACCCGCACCTGTCCGGCCACCTCCTTTTGGGATTCTGACACCTGGCATTGGAATGCGATGTGTGCCCCGGTGGGGTGTTGGGAGTCAGCTGTGGTGGTGGGGGCTTCCTGCTGTGTGGTCTGTGCAGGGGCTGGGGTCTCCTCTATGTAGCTTGACTGCCCTGCTCCTGGGGATGGGTTGCCTATGATGTCCATGAGCTGTTGTAGGGCGTCGGTGTCGGAGGTATGATGGTCCTCTCCAAAATCACTGATGAGTTGTCTGGTCTGCTCTGCTGGAGGTGTTGTTTGTCCCTCTGCAATGAGAAGGGGAGAGGCATGTTGACATTGTGTTGACATGTATGTTTGCGCATTGTTCTTGTTTACATGCAGACTGTATGACAATGTACAATGTGAATGTTTTCGAGGTGCTGAATATTTGATGCGTGACAGTGGACATTTGGACTACATGACGGATGTGAGCTTGTACACGTACATTTCAGACTCAGTTTCCTGCTATGTTAGATGTGGTTGGCCTATTTCTGCGCATGGGTGGACCCAGTTGTGTCCTCTGTTCTGCAGTGTCGGTGTTGCACTTTGTACCACATTGTCGTGGGATGTGCTGTTCTTGCTATGTGTGTGTGCTGCAGTGTGCCATGGGGATCAGGGACATGATCCAGGGTCATTGTGGGTGTGCGGAGTGCTACACATCGTTGTGCATGTGTGCCATTGTGCCCATCACACCCCCGTCCCCCCAGTACCTGGTTGTTGCTCACCCTGTTGATGTTGTGTCAGGTCCTATCGAGCTGTGTCCTTACTCCCGGCTCCGTGCACCGTTTCCACACTGATGACTGTGGCCTCCATTTCCTCCTGCTCCTCCTGTGGCGCAGGACTCCCACCTCCTGTCACCATTGCTGCCTTCCTGTTGGCAGTGGGTTTGTGCTTGGTTTTGCTTTTTACATCATGCCAGCACCTCTTGGCCTCCTCCATTGACCTCCTCGACACTCCGACTGCATTCATGTTTGTTAAATTGACGTTCAGTTGATGATAGTGTTCTGTCACCTCCGTGACGCTGATCTGGTTTTCCTGCGGACTGCACCCCGTCTTCCTCTTCTCCTTGCCCTTACCCGACCCCGATGTTCCTTGCTGGTGGTCTGTGTGGCTTGTGGGGTTCACGTTGACTTCTGCACTCGGTCCGGGTGCATCTGTGGTGCTACGCAGTTTCTTTTTTACTCCGTTTTTTTTGTTTGCTTTTATAGTGCATTTTCACGCATGACGCGTGGGAATTGCAGGCCTGTAGCTGTTTTTCGTGGATTTTTGTATCGGGATTGGCCTCACCGCAGCTTTTTTGGCATTTGTGTTTCGCATTTTTGCGGCGTCGCGTTGACTTTGTCGTGGACATTTGACGCGTTGTCGTGGGCCTATCGCATGGTACCGCCAGCTTGAGAATACCACGTTGACACAGAGTTATTTTCCCGCGATAGACTGTGATGTGAAGAGTTGCGGTAAGCTAATTTTGCAATGTATATCACACGGTGCATCTGTGGTGCTACGCAGTTTCTTTTTTACTCCGTTTTTTTTGTTTGCTTTTATAGTGCATTTTCACGCATGACGCGTGGGAATTGCAGGCCTGTAGCTGTTTTCCGTGGATTTTTGTATCGGGATTGGCCTCACCGCAGCTTTTTTGGCATTTGTGTTTCGCATTTTTGCGGCGTCGCGTTGACTTTGTCGTGGACATTTGACGCGTTGTCGTGGGCCTATCGCATGGTACCGCCAGCTTGAGAATACCACGTTGACACAGAGTTATTTTCCCGCGATAGACTGTGATGTGAAGAGTTGCGGTAAGCTAATTTTGCAATGTATATCACACGTTCTTGAGAATATCCGACTTAGTGTGCAAAAACATAGTACACAAGCTGTGCAGCTCTGACGTATTTAAATGGCTGCCGATTGAGGCATTTATTGGCCATTGCATACCTCACTTACAAAGACTTCAACCCACGCAGTCTCAGGTAGCTAACCTATACGTCATTTCTATCAGAAGGTTCATGTATCTCATGTTGCAAGAGGAAATATGTCCCTACAGTCCTTTGGCTAAATTCACATATCATTCTTAGGTAATGAGTGCTGCTTGCTAATCTGGCCCAGCTCCAGGATTCTAGTTGTGGGAGGGGCATGATGAAGCAAGAGTGATCCACGTACATGCATGCTGAGCAGGCAAAAATTAATTAATTGTTTGAGAGACCAGCTGTGTTAGTTATTAATAATTTAATCAAACAGAAGAAGCGATGAGTTCATATCTTTAGTGATACTGGAACTAATAGGACCATTGGGCATGACCTCTGTGACCAAGGTGTGTAGTGAGCAGTGGGACTGGACATGAGTGAAGACCATGCACCATGCCTGGTGCCCACTAGGCACAGGGTCAGCAGAAATCATTGGGTCCAGGGCGCAGCGTACTGAGCACAGGCCATACCCTATGCCCAGTACTCACTGGGCACAGCCATATCCAGAGATTACCGCAAGCACAAACATTTTGGCTGCAAGGCATGAAGAGCATGAGCTGTGAATTCAGAGGTACGAGTGTACCATAGATCACCATAAATGGTGAAAATTGTGCTTTTTAACTTTTGCATCATCATTATAAAGTCCTTACAACAGTGTTTTTAACACTCGTATTTCATGGGAATGATATTATAATCACAAATTACATATTTCCCATAATTTGTGGAAATTACAATAGCCCTGTGAATTACATATTTGAGGACAGATGATGAGGACAGAAAGCAGTATGGAAAACTGCTAAATGTTACAATAATATGTAGTAGTAAGAAAATGGGTTATAAGTTCGGATGGGTGAGAGCCCCAGTCAAGTAATAAACACAATCCTTGTCAGAGTGAACTATAAAAGTCACTACATTAACATGTGCTTAACACTCTGGTAGCCGGGCAGGCTTAACTAAGAGGCTAATTGTAAAGTATTTATGCAGCACTCAAACAGTAATAATGTGAAAGCACAACACAAGAAAAATCCCAAACCAACTTAGAAAATAGAGTTAATTTAAATAAATAAAAAGACACCACAACAACAAATAAGCAGTAAAACGGGAGTTATGAGTTTTTAACGTTTCAGATTAAAATAGCGGCAAAAAACATAAAGCGCCACTCACAGGTCTAAGTCACAAGTTCACATCAACCGTGATGGAGCACAGGTTGGATACAGGGACCAGGTTTGCATCAGTGGAGGTTTTATCTTCCCAGAGTCCAAGTCCATGCGAGCAACTGGAATTTTGCACTTGGGGGTAACCGTGAGGAGGTCAATGTCTGTGCGAGGAGCAGGTCGCTGCTAGAGCTTCGCACTAGCAGTTGACACAGGTGGCCTCTGTTTAGCCTGAGGATCAGATCATCGCTGGAGCTTCACGTTGGTGGGAGACTCAGCAGTCGTTGTTGCCACGGATGGTTACTGACACGAAGAGCCGGTCATCGATGGAGGTTTGCATTGGCGGGCTTTGTGGATGGTAGTTTCTTGGAGCAAAGAGTCCACGCACAGCAGGAAAGAGTCCAAAACCTCTGGATTTTCACCTTTCACTTGGTTTGAAGGCAGGAGGAGTACACACTGAAGCCAGCCTAGGGCCCAGGACCTGGGGTGCTCCTTTTGGGTGTCAGGAATCACTCCAGCAAAGGCCAGCAGCAGGGCTCAGGCAGGTCCAGTTGGTGCTTCTTAGCTTCAGAGAATGTGAAGAAAAAAATATAACGCCTAGGGATTAATGATATTTCTTCGTACTGGTGACGAGATAGGTTAATTATCTCCTCCCTTGAGTTGTTCTATCCTCAATGTGAACTATGTTGTCATTATTTTTGATGGTCATACTCGGTAATTCCAACCCAACAACAAATATATATTTCCTTAGATCTGCGTCTAAGTATATTTATTATTTTGTGTTTCAGCATCAATATAAAGAAGTAAATCTTTCAGACATATATACAAAAATGTATATTATTTACAATCTTCATTTTCAAAACATCCAGAAATCAATGAACATATACATCAACACAACCCTATATTTCAATTAGGATGCCTATAGGATAAATTTACTAAAGCATTCCTTTCTACTGAAGATCATACCTACATGAGCACTTTTGAGATTGTTTTCATTGTGATCTCCCCATTCCTTAAAGTACTCTTTCAAAGTAAATTCGAAATAATCAACAATTTAAATAAGTGTCTTCTCAATCGTTTTCGACGCGTTTCAGCCACAATTATCTTAAGGCCTCATCAGGACTAGGGCACATGTATATATAACTTCATCGGATTCCACCTCTTGTCAAAGCGCTATTGGTAACGCGTACTGTTTCTCAAGGCTATTTAGGGGGGTCCCATTTCTTCAATCCCTCGATCTGGGAGCGTAGTAGAAAATCGTTCTGTCACGGTATCTTGTAATATATTCGTAATCTTTTCCTTCCAATCTTTCTCCAATTTTTTTTACAACTTGGAAAGTCTTTAATTTTTCAAATTTAAATGCCTCAATTAGTTACACCAAACCATGAGTTTCAACGGATGACCGTAGACGCCGCCTCTTAGTCTGTTCGTACTTGTTTTCCAACAATCGTCTAGATACCTCGCGCTTCTTAGCTTCAGAGAGTCCTCTGGAAGAGTGCTGTGTCCCTGTTCTCACAAAGAAGGTCAGCCAACTTTTGGGACGCCTGTGTTCAAGGCAACCGCTCCAAACATCCTTCTTTAGACAGCAGGGCAGTCCTTATGAATCTTCCACCGGTCCTGGAGTGTTCTGATGAGAGGTTCTGAAGGTGCTATTCTTATACCCAGTACCAGCCCTGTGTGTTGGGGATTGCCCCTTTATCTTACCTTTCCTGGGTTTGCCTTCAAACCGTCTAGGGTAACAAGGGGCATCCATGCATAGGTGTGGGCTGCATTTGTTAGTGGTAGGGTTAGGCAGCCTTGGAAGTCAGGAAGGGGGTGGGCATAGCCGCCAGGATACTCTTTGAAATTCAGGAAGTCTGAGTACAACCCCCAGGACATCCTTCTCAGGAGAGAAATACCCTGCCCCACACCCAAGGCCCTCTTGTCCCCATGTCTGAAAGGAATGCATAACATAGCACAGGAGAGCCATTCACCGTTATAGGGTCATGGACACTGGCAGAAAGGCACATTTGGTTATAGGCAGAAACATATAAACTTTCCAAAAGTAGAATTTTCAGAATAGTAATTTCAAATCCGACTTTATGATTAAAGAGTATTTTAAAATACAATTCAAATGCTTGAAAGAAGTATTTATCTGTTCCCAAACTAAAGTTATCACTCATTAGTGTAATAAAGTAAACTAGTGTAAGTCTATGGGAGAGATAGCCTTACAGCAGTGACAAAGGTCAGCAGGAGTTTTTTCTGTCAGGGAATGAAAAATTTAAATACACATATTCTACTTAGTAAATACCATGCACCCTGCCCAATGAGTCAGTTTAGTCCTAGTAAGGTTTATTTTGCCTGGGTTGTGGTTGCAGGCCTGAGACATGTTTTAAAGGGCTACTTTAGTCGGTGGAGCCCAATGAGTGCTGCTATCCAGTAGTAGCATTTAATTTACAGCCCTAGGTACATGTAGTAACCATTTATTAGGAACGTATATGTAAATTAAATGTACCAATCAGGTGTGAAACCATTTTTTCAAGAGAGACCACAAGCACTTAACCACTGATTAGCAGGAGTAAATTGCAGAGAGTCCTAAAAGCCAACAAAAGAAGGGTTCAACAAAAGAAGGCAAAAATCTGGGGAGACTCTGCAGAGAGGGCCTGGCCCAACAATAGTACTATATTCAACATGTCTTTTCCTGTTGGTAAAATGCAGGCAATATTAAAATACAAAATGTGCAACACATTTTAGAGTTCTGATGACAATTGCAAACCACTGTGCCTCAAAGTTGATTATTAGCTCACGAGACAGCCACATTGACAACATTGAAGGGGGGTGTGCAAATTCTAAATTTCACACACAGGGATTTGTATTATCCTTGCCCTGCTTGATGCCATTGGAATTCCAGAGGGACATCTGGCAGCAGAGAATATTTTTATTCATTGTAATTTAGGGCTGTCAGTCTTTTTTTTTTTTAAGTTCAAAAGAATTTTATTAAAGAAGTACAGGTGTCAATACAACAAGAAAAACAACAAAAGAAGAAAAAATCAAAAATATAGCAGTAACGTGCACAGTGAAGCAAAATATGACTGTAAAAAGAACATGAGGCTAAGAGAAGACAAATAATTGAGGCTAAATAATAAAAAGCAATATTAGGTAAAAATGCAATAAAATGTAACATAATAAATGTAAAGGAGCATAAAGGTCAATCAAGGAGGTTTGGAAACTTCTTGCTGAGAGGGAAGCAAACAAAATGAAGGGGAGGAGCGCTTAGCACATTTATCAAGGTATAGGGTTACAGGAAGCCATAAATCATGTCGCTTCTTGGCCATATTGAAGGGGTAAATGAAGACAGTATCTAGCCTGTGATTATGACAAACATTGTACCACCATGCTCTAAAAGACACATTAGCAAAATTTTTCCAATTGACCGTAATTTGCTGAAATGCAACCGCTAGTAATAAATCAACTATTTGTACATTGGAATCAGTATCAGTCCAGCAAGGGGAGAGGCTACCTAAAAAGATATTGACAAAGGAGAAAGGAAGCGTAGTGTGAAATATGGCATTAATTTGGGCCCAAACTTGTTTCCAGAAAGTGTGGATGACATTGCAAGAAAAAAGCATGTGAAAAAGAGTAGCCTTAGGGGTCGAGCATGACCAACAAAGGTCAGGGATTGAGGAAGAACCTTTATTCAACATGTGAGGTGAGAAGAGAAGTCTATTATAAATGAAGAAAAGAGTTTGCGTGATGGAAGCCGCTCTGGAAGACTTACGAAGCTTGATCCATAATTTGTCCCATAAAGATATGGGCCAAGAAACACCAAAATCAGATTCCCAATGTTTCTCCACCTTGGATTTTGGCCTAGGTGTAACAGTTGCGCAAAATGAGTGATAAATTGAGGATGCTGTGGGCTGGGAGCATAGTAAAGAGTGGAGACGGGAATGAGGGCTAGGAAGAACAGGATGAGTAGGGGAATTAGAAAGTTTGTCAAATGTGGACAAAATTGCAGATTTAAGTAAAGTATACTTGCGAATGAAGGAGTGGGGAAGACCAAACTGTTGGCTAAGAGCCGGGAAAGATAAGAAATCGGAGCCTGAAAAAAGATGGGATACCCATATCAAACCCTTTTGCCTCCAAGATTTCCAATAGAAGGGTTTCTGATTAATAAGAACACTACTATTATACCAAATAGTGGTATTGAGAAAGGCAGCTGCAGAGGAAGGGGGGTTGGGGGAGGTGGAAAGAAGAAGTTTGGTGGTGAACCTATGAATGGGGGTGGAAATAGCCTGGGGCTTACGAGAAAATGATAGATATTCAGCGAAGGTGAAAGGGGATAAAGCGAGACGTTCAAGGACAAGCCATAAAGGGGAGGAAGCATCAGGATCTCGCAACCAAAGAGAAGCTTGTCGCAGAAGAAAAGCTTTGTGATAGCGGGAAAATCTGGGAAGTTGACCCCGCCTTGTGATTTAGGAAGACGTAATCTGCATAAAGACATACGCGCTTTTTTCCCGGACCAAATGAAAGAAGAGAGAACGGAATTAATTTTCTTGAAAAACTTAGTTGGGATAGGTACTGGGATATTGGATATAGTGTAGAGAACTATTGGGGAGAGCATCATTTTAATGGTGTCAAGACGACCCCACCAGGAAAGGTAAAGTGGGTGCCATCTGGAAGTAAGGTCAGACAATTTCTGGGAGCATTTAGTGAGGCACAACAAAATAGTGTCGGGAAGAGAAGGGGCAATATACAAACCAAGATATTTAATATGGGAGGAACTCCATGTAAAATTAGACACATCAAAATCCGATTTAAAGGTAAATTTAGTGAGGGGTAAAATTTCACATTTGTCATTATTTAGTTTATAACCAGAAATTTGGGAATAATCGTGAACTTCTTTAAGAAATGCAGGAATAGAGATGGTAGGAATGGACATAAAAAGTAAAATATCGTCTGCGTAAGCAGCAAGTTTAATGTGTGTATTAGAGGTTTGAAAACCATGCAAATCGGGGTTTTGGCGAAGCTTTGAAAGAAAGGGTTCTAATGCCAGATTGAAAAGAAAGGGGGAAAGGGGACAACCCTGACGGACTCCTCTACCTAAGGTGAAAAAGGAAGAGACTAGGCCATTGGCACAAACCGCCGCTCTGGGGCTGGAATATAGAAAAGAAACGAAGGAGATAAAATTAGGGCCAAATCCAAACCATCTAAGGGCGGAGAAAAGGAAGGTCCATTCCACTCTGTCAAACGCTTTCTCTGCGTCCAAAGCAATTGCCGCTAATGAGTCGTGAGACCGTGAGGATTTGGATAGGACGTTGAATAAAAGTCTAGTATTGTCTGTGATAAAACGGCCCTTAACAAATCCAGACTGTTCCGAGCCCAAGAGTTCAGGAAGAAGAGGATCTAATCTTAGAGCGAGAGATTTAGCGTAAAGTTTATAATCAATATTAACCAAAGAGATTGGTCTATAATTCTTGCAATGTTGGGCGTCTTTTCCTTCTTTAGGTATGATGCAAATATGGGCATCTGAGAAGCTGCCGGAGGAAGCACCATTAATTAGAAAGGAATCAATAAGCGAGTGCAATCTGGGTAATAATAATTTAGAAAAGTGTACATAAAACTCAGCTGTGAATCCGTCTGGACCCGGGGCTTTGTCTTTCTTGAGTGATTGAAGTGCAATGTGTAATTCGGATTCAGAGATGGGTAGTTCAAGAATGGATAAATCGACTGGAAAGTGAGGAGGTGCTTTGATAGTGGAAAAAAAGGCAGCTAGGTCTTGTGCGGAGGGGTGAGTTTCAGAAGAATAGAGCGTGGAGTAAAAACGAGAAAATTCCTCTAAAATATCAACATCAGTATGTTTTAAAACAGAATTAGCATCATAAACAGACTGAATGTTCAATCTATGTTGCTTAACTTTTAAATAATTAGCTAAAATCTTACCCGCCTTGTTCTTTCCCCCATAGAATTTTGAGCTGGATTTCAATAAATATAATGAGGCATCATCAGTGGATTGTTTGTTAAATTGCATCTTAGCTTCGATAAGAGTAGTCAAACTTTCCTGCGAATGAGAGGTATAGAAAGAGTGCTCCAGATCTTTAATCTTGAGGAGAAGATCCTTTGTAATTTGACGAGCGCTCTTGCGTTTTCTGGAAACATAATCAATAATGAAGCCTCTGGCCGCAGCCTTATAAGCATCCCAGATAGCATGTTGGGGCAGGGTGGGCGTGTCATTAATGGCGAAAAACTCAGTGGTAAAATCAACAAAGGAAGTGGTAAACTTGGGGTCCAGAAGTAAAGTGTTATTAAAACGCCAACGTTTCGTCCCAGTGGACCTGGGAAGGATATCAATGTTGGCTAAAACTGGGGCATGGTCAGAGAACAAGATGGGGCCAATGTCAGCATAAGTAAGGGACTGTGAAATATGATGGGAGAGAAAAATATAATCAATACGGGACTGTGAATGGTGGGATGGGGAATAGAATGTAAACTCTTTAGTAGTAGGGTTACAGAGACGCCAGGCATCAATGAGTTTGTGCTGGGTTATTGCTTGATCAAACAGTTTGTGACCTTTATTAGGGATAAAGGATGCCTTAGAGTGTCTGTCCAAAAAAGGGTCAATGGGCAAGTTGCAGTCTCCCGCCAAAATAAAGTTGTCATCAACGTATTCAGAAATACGAGAGGCCATTGTTCGCCAAAAGGCAGGATCACCACCAGTAGGTGCATAAATGTTGAGAAGGTAGATGGGGATACCTTTCGAGGAAAGTTTGACGTATAACCATCTACCCTCAGGATCTGAGTCAGAGATCAAGAGAGAATGAGAGAAGGATTTGCGAATTAACACAACCACACCATTTCTTTTACCATCCCCAGGAGCAGAAAAAACACTTCCCACCCATCCCCTTTTAAGTTTGGCAGCTTCAATGTCAGACAAATGAGTTTCTTGCAGGAAGGCAATGTCAACATTCAACTTGGCTAAATGAGAAAGAATTTTTTGCCTCTTAATAGGAGAATGGAGACCTTTAACGTTCCAGGAAACAATACGAACTGCCATTAAGAAATTTTAAAGAGATAATGCAGAGAAAAATTAACACATCGAGCAAAAGCCTCAAAGAAAGTGAAACTGTAAGAGAGAGAAAAAGGAGAGAAAAGACAAGAATAGAGGAGGGATGAAACGTATAAGAGGAAAAAGAAGAAAAGGATATTAAAAGACATCAAGAAAATATAAAACTTCGAAGGTGAAGTGAAATGCGATGCACGAATTAGAAGAGATCCAGAAAATTCAGTAAAAAAGGACAAGTGGTATAAACAAAAGGGAAATTGCGAGAAGGTCAATGAGTTGATAAAAGAAAAGAGAATAAAGTCAACAGAAAGCCAACAAGAAATAAAGGTAGGGAAGGGAAAAAGTAGGAAGGAAGAGAGCGAGCGAATAAAAGGTACTGGCACCAAAAAACCTGAAGATATGAAGAAAAGAATCAAAATAAGAAAGAAGAAAACAAGAACAGACATATCAAAAAAGAACGGGGGATACTCACAAGGGGTAAAACAGGAGAAACAGTCAAGGAATAGGAACAAACTAGGGTGTACGAGGATGTGGAGAGAGGAAGGTAGGGCCAACTGGAGAAGGCAGGACACTCGGGGTCAGGGAAACGTCCAACCAGAGAGACGGGACGGAACGCATAACAATGACCTGTGAAAAAAGACAGACAACAAGGTTAGAGATCGGTAAATGACAAGAACATAAAACATACCAAGAGTATAACAAAACAGGGAATTATATCAGCAGTGAGAACTACTACAATGGAAAACAAGCACTCATCAAGAGAACAAGTATGTTCAAGAACAATGCGATTAACAAATAGAAACAACGCATGGAAGAAACTGGGACGTCAATATAAGATTTCAGGAGAAAGTCATGTTGGAGAAGCAGATGAAGGACCGGAGAGCTCCATATCTGCATGGCCGCAAGAATTCAGGAAACTCCGAAGTCGTGTAGGCTCCTCATAAGTCGTGGTTTTATTATTATAGGTAACTTTGAATAAGCAAGGATGGAAAAGGCCATATCGAGCACCAATTGAACGGAGATCTGGTCTCATGTCTAGGAAGGCTTTACAACGGCTTGCAGTCGCTTTGGCATAGTCCTGTGCAAAGAACAAAGTGGAACCAGACCAGGTAACACGTGGGGAGGCTCTAGCCGCAGAGAGAACTTTCAGTAGATCCGTGTATTCCAAAAAATACATTATTACACCTCTAGGCTTCGCTGGTGTGGAGAGAGAGGCGGGTGCTCGACCAAGCCTGTGGGCACGCTGGATATTGAGTGGGGTGTCCTCCGGCAAATGCAAAAGCTTGGGAAGAAAGGATTTGAAGAAGGTGATGGGATCACTCCCCTCGCAGCCCTCCACAAGGCCATAAAGGCGTAGAATGTTGCGTCTATTGCGGTTTTCCAAGTCCTCCACTTGCCTCTGGAGAGAGGAGATCTGCGCATGCATATGAGTGACCTTGGCTGCAGAATCCTGAAGAGAAGAGACGTCCCGCTCCACCGATGACATTCGTTCATCCATCCGGGACCAATTGTCAGTGAGGACCTGCAACTTAGCATTGGTTTCTTCCATGAAGGGGCGCAGGGCACGTATCTCCTCAAGAAGCAACTCCATCGAGATGTTCGAAGAAGACTTGGGAGGCGAAGGTGGGTCTTTTTTTAAACGTTTGGACGTAACTTTTCCTGAAGACTGTGATGAGGAATCCATGTTTGGCGCCGTCTCGCTGATAGGAGGAGGTTGAGAGGCTTCCAATATAGCCAATTCTGTGAAAAGTTTAGAGTTTTTAATGTAGTTACGTTTTTGAAACTTGTTAGAGCCTTCAGCCATAGATGCGACTACGAAGTGTAGATACACAGAACTTAACCAGATATAGGCACAGAGAAGTCACAGGGTTAAATACAGGATCAAAACGGGCGAAATGTGGAAAGTAGGCAATATAAAAATTTGATGGGAGAAAGTGCCAAATCAGAAAAGCCACAGGATCAGAAAACTAGGTTTTGTAAATTCAAAATGGCCGCCATATATGAGGAGAATGAAAAGCCATAACTGTCAAATAGCAATAAAAATGCACACAAAAATGCTCACAAAACGCTGAAAAGTCCAGGAATCAAAACTTCAGAAGTCTTAGAGGCATGGTAGAGCCAGTACAATATCCAGGAGCGGAATGGGTGAGAGACGCACTGCACATCAGAGGAACGAGCATATCAGTCAAAATGGCGGTCGCGGCCGATGTAGAGCCGCGACCGGGAGTAAAAGGCTGAAAAAATGCACAGAGAGATTACCGCGTCTTCAAAAAAGGAGCCCAAAGTCTTCCAGAATCCTTCCGAAAGGAAAGTCTGCCCGTCATTTTTCCTTTTGCGTTCGTAAAGTGCCCGTAGTCTCTGGCGTGGACGGAGCCCTCACGCCGATGCCGCCATCTCGCCGGGCGCCTAGCCACGCCCCCCCAGGGCTGTCAGTCTTGAGTTACAGCAGGGAACAAAATAGCCCACTCCTGACAAGTTCCATTCATCCCCTTCCCTGCAGTCAAAAAACCCACCCTAGAACTTCAAGGTCAAAGACTGAAAAATACACGGCTCATCTGAAAAAATGCAGAGGTCTTATGGACCTGTGCGGTAGCAGGAATGTACCTGACGCTTTTAGATCTTATCTGAAATACAGCATGCGCTGTTGCCTGCAAGACATTATTTTAGATTACAATTGGCATACAGTCCACCCATTGCTTACCAATGGTTTTCTTCATTGTCACTATCATTTGTTTGCTTCTGATTTGTTAACCTATGCAGGCTTCACGTCCTCTTCATGTGTTTCACCCACCCCTGGAGCATTACCAAAGTACCACTGATTGCATTGTGGGAGTGTTTTTTTTCTCCATGCGAATGCATGTATTGATGTTTGTCTGCTTGCTGCCATCCCGTCCCACACACCCTCCCTCTATCTGTGTTGCATTCCACCCTCCTCTAATTGTTTTGTCTCGTCACCCTCCTCCTCGCTCTGTGTTGCCTGCTTTCCCACTCTCCCTCCAGTCAGCAATAAAAAACACAAGCGTTGGCACAGCCAATAGGTCTCGCCTTTGGGACCTTATAAGTATTTAGCCATGTAACAGTTGATGTTGTTGCACCAAGGATATTGTGCTGCATAACTAAATACTTATAAGGTCCCAAAAACGAGACCTATTGGCTATGCCAATGGTTGTTTAAACTAGAGAGTGCCCTACTCATGAATAAGCTCCCAGGAATAGCCTGGCGATGTGATTCACCTATGCCAGCGAAGAGACATTGTGTGATCCTGGGCAAACTATTTCTTCTCCCTGTGTCAGTTTGTGTAAGTTTTTGAGAGCAGATAAAATTGCCTTTAGCGCCTTGGTCCTGGCCGTGGGTAATAAAATGAAGTATAAATGTCACTTCAATACAAGGACTGCGCATTGCTCCGTTTTGATAGACAACTCTGGGATGTGGGGATTTGCGTTCAATTTATCTGTTTAATTTGTATAGTTTTTACTCTGTGATTTAAAAACTCTGCAGCTGCAAAGGAGATCTGTTTACTTAAACACTTATGTATTTTAATGGCTGTTTCTAGCTGAAATTTCTGAGCATTTACCATTTTTTTTCACATGTTATTTTAAACCCTATCATCGTTCAACCCCAACAACTCACCACCTGCAGTATTTTTCAAATGACAAGTCCCTAGTTTTACCGACTTCAGGTTGTTGAATGCTGATGTGTCCCTGAGGGTTACGCACTGATTTCTATGCCAGAAGTATATTTTCTTTCATACCTCGAAATAATGATATGAGAAAGAGGCTGCACACTTATCTATGTTTAAAGTGTTTTAAACCACTAAGCTGGCAATCAGGGTTACACACTGGTCTCTACAGTAGGCACATCCATGAAGACATTTCCCAGCATCCAGTCTAATCACCTGCAGCTTATGCACACATCGATGCATCCAAATTAGTGCAGCGGGTGCATTAACCTATTGCACATCTAAGAGTATAGGAATCCATAAGCTGGAAGTTACATCCAAACACACACACAAATACACACACACAGACACAAACCATCTGCATCTGACTAACCGACTGATCTGTCTGTCCTACCAAGATTCAAACATATAGCAGAACAACTTTTGTCAATAACGTAGCCGTGTGTGGTGGCTACAGTAAGCCGCAAAATAATTCTACCACGATTCAACTCTGCAACAGCAGGTTACACCCAAGTCTCTGTATCAGCTACTTTAAGCCACTGAGTCACATGTCAGGGTACCGAACACGTGGTCAGGAAGATGTTTGCAGCTGATTTCATTGCTGTTTCTGCCTTTTCTTTGTCTTATTCCTTCTCTGCTTACCTCTTTTACCAGTACCCTTTTCACTGCTCATCACTCTCTCCCACCTCACACTATTTTTGCCACTCTTCTTTCTTTGGTAATATCTTCCTGTACTATCCTTCTATTTGTTGAAACTTTGTTCTTCCTTTCTTCTCGGTAACGGCTAGTGAATGTGGAAAGTGAGAGGGATTAAATCACCTCGGATTTGTACTTAGCGAGTGAATCTGCCTTCCAGGAATGCTCATGGCAGTGGGGTTTTACTCCCAAGAAAACAATGATTTGCAAAACCAGTAGACCTGGCTTTAATGGAGTGCCGCATTCACACTGTGGCATGCACAAATATGCACAAACTGTGCCATATCTCTATACAACCTGCCCCTTTCTGTGACTCTTAATTCTCTGCAGCATTTTTTATTCCCATGTCTCTGTTTTCATGCTTTAGAACATTAACACCTGACAAATCGGCTTTGCCAAAGCTTGTTTTAATTTACCTTTCTAAAAGGTCTGTCAGCCGTGCTGCGTTACAATTAGGGCTCCCGGTTTAACAGTATTTATTTTTTTAACATTTCCGTCTGTATTTATCCATATTTATTTTTGGGTCATTTTACCTGTATTTATCCACATTTATTTTTGCAGCAAGAAAAAAAAGACACTAAAGCTAGTATTTTTCCACATTTATTTAAATTGACATGCACACATGTATGTTTTGCTGTTTTTTTAAATTGGAGCCTATGCTAAGTGCACTTTACATATTAGGAGCGAACCTGCCTTCCTTTGAGAGTGCAGGCCAGTTCCTTCCTACCGTGAGAAGACATGCCGCCCTCACACCCCAGATGTTTCCACCCCTATGCCCCTACTGAGGGAAGCATGTTCTCCGGCCTGGTGGCTGATCGGCGTGGGGAGGCCCTCCCCCTCACTACCCAGAGACCTGTAGTATAAGGTCAAACAAGATCCGGAGATCATATGCAACAACCTACTATTACCACGAAGAAGCACGCAAAACGTTTTCCCTGCTGTGGATTACAAGTATGGAACACGCTTTTGGTAATTTAGGATATTTTACTGAACTCGTTGGTTTTAGGAAGCCTGTCTAGGATATGTAATTTTAGGAGTTCTTTCCCTGAACTCTGTTGCCATTGTTTTTGTCTTAAAAGTTATGTAAGGTCCACGAATGGGGGAAGTAATGCCGCTATCTCTTCTCCAGTCGCAGTGTCTTCTTGCAAAGTTGCACTCCGTGAGAGAGGGCTTTGTGACGTGGAGGCCGGGGCACTGCTCCGGTCCTCAGTGGGGTAATATCAGCACACAGCCAGAGTGCAAGTCAGTGAGGGCTGTGTGCACATCTCCGAGCTGCAACCACGCTTATCATACACCACCACCCCCAATACCCCACGACGTAAGCACCAATCTCTCCATACTCCTGTGCCTCCGCCTAAAAACGCCATCCCAACTACATTTTTTTAAAAACAACAAAAAAACAAGAGTACTGTTAATTTTAAATATATTTCTGCACCCGATGTGGGCCTAGCTCTTGGCACACAAAGTTAGGCCTCTGTTCTCAACACTGCAATTCAAGTGCGTCTCTCCACCCTACTACGGTAGGAAGATCACATTACTCCCTGTCACTAGGGACAACATGTTCTCAATTCGGCTGTTGGGTTTATAAGGCACTGTAAAATAGGTCATGGGACCATCCCTCCACCTTCAACAAGCCACTATATTTTAAAATTGTGTCCTTAATGAGCTCCTTTTTAGGTCTCGCCTACGCAGTGCGCATGTCTTTCATAGGAGGGGACGTTTTGGAATCAATCAGCTTTTTGGGCAAAAACGTGCACGTTTTGCATTGCTTTGTATTGCAACGCGTGCACCTTTGGTGTTTCCCTTGCGGGAGCGAGCTTTGGCGACATCTGTTTGTAATTATCTTGCAAACAGATGGTGCCCCGGCTCGCTCCCGCAAGGGAAACGCTGTGTGTGTCTGGTCCACATGCACGTCCCCTCCAACCCCACAAGAGTGTGCGTCGCTTTAACTTCCGGTCGTGCTCCACTTCCGCCTTCAGCCACTTGAATGTTCTTCTGCGGTAGAGTCATGAAGTGCCATTTCTACGTGAGATGCACCGCTCTTCTCTCCCGAACTTCAGAATCCATATTTCTCCGTTTCTCGGCAGCGACCCTCTGCCTTTAGGTGTCCGGCCTCGCAGTTTAAGGCCAGTCTCCTGCTCTCGACCCCCAGGGCCGGTCTGCCTCTGTGTGCAGTAGGAGGCTGGTGTTGCTCTGTTCCACGGCGTCAGCGCTTTCCTCATATCTGTACGCTCCACTTTCGCGGCAGTTTAAATATCCCAGGTCTTTTTTTGTTTCCCCGGTGCCCCTCCCGCGGCAGGCCGTCCCCTGTCTTGGGTTGTCCCCACATGCCAGGCTGAATGTAGCCAGAGCTGAGGTGGGGGCCGTTCAAGGCTGCCCACTCAGCAGCAGGAACCAAGCACTTCCCCGGGTACCTGTGGGCATTTTCCCATACAGAGGAATAAATCGAGACATGGATGGACACTGTTTACGTAGTGTCTCACGCGGAGCTTCGCCTGAACGTTAGAGATTTGGGTAGCCAAGCTGCATAAATGCTGCCACACAATACAATCCTTTGAATTTCTGCACCTTCGGTCCAGGAATTTACTAAGATTTTGACTGGGAATTTCCTGGTGTCTACCAAAGTTAGGGCTCAGCAACAAATGAAATTTTCTTTTTGCTCAAACCTACAGAGTGGTGCTATCAGACCGACCCTAAACATCTCAAGCTAACCAATGTAATGTGCTCTTTGGAGACGGTCCCTACACCAGGTTTTTAAGTGGGATCATGAGAGTAAGTGTGGCAGGGCGGGAATTTTGACGATAAGACAGAGACTGCGTGCAGTGAGGTAAGGACGGTCTGTAGGGGCTGAGAAAAGAAAACTTAAACCGAAGAAACGGCAAAACAGGTAAGCAACAAAACCTCCTGTATAACCGGCTCGGAGCAGCTGATTGACAGAAGAAGAGTAGCAGGGCCTTGTTAGCGGGCCCTATTGGACAGGACAGAAAATATTTATTAGACCGAAGTCGTTTTCTGAGTCCAGCCGTGAGTAGCTCATCTTCTTAATGGTGCTTTGTATTCTGGGACTTGAAGTCCAGATTGGAGAATGGGACCAATAGGACTGCGCGCCCCAGAATGCCAAGCCAAAACAAAAAAAATGGACCGGATGTATTACTCTGCGTAGCCTGTGAAAGAACTGCAGGTGAGTCCTCCGACACAAATCAAGCAATAAATAAGTGAACCAGAACCAATGTGCGAGAGAGCATTCAAAGATGGTGTATTCCCCTTTCCCTTCCCTCCACTCCCCCTCTCCACCTCCACTCCCACCACCGCCTCCTCTCCCCCTCCCTCCACTTCCACTCCCACCTCCCTCCACCTCCACTCCCTCCACCCTCCCACCTTCACTCCACACTCCCTCCACCTCCCTAACTCACCCCTCCCTCCACCTCCACTGCCCCATCGCCCCACCCCCTCCCTCCCTGCCCCTCCACTCCCCCTCCTCCCATCCCCTCCCTCCCTGCATCTCCACACCACCCCTCCCCCCCTGCACCTCCACTCCCCCCACAACCCCCTTCCTTGCATAAACAAAAAAACTAGAACACATTTTTGGTGTTAATTCTGGTTTTTATTAGGATACTTCATTGTATATAATGTTTTCTAGGTTATATATAAGGTGACAAATAGTTATAACACTTTTTTAATTATAACTTATAACTTTTAAACATGCTGCACAACATTCACAATGCTCTGCAACACATATTAAAAACGTTAATAAAGCCAATAGCTCTCTCTAAACACTTCTAAGGCCCCAAAGGCGAGACCTATTGGCTAAGCCAATGCTTGTTGATCCAGTCAGTGCCAACTAATAGTTGTTGGAGGCATGTCTGCCCCCCTGCCCTGCCACATCAACCTCCTTGCCCCTCCCATACAAAAAACAAAACAAAAGGTTGCTGGGCCTGCAGCTGATGTCCTGGGGATTTATAGAGGAGCACAGAGGTGGCAGGAGCATTTGTTTTGTAAGTATTTTCCCGTTTCTATATATAAATACAGACAAAACCCAAAAAGGTTTCCGTCTGTATTTATATGTAAAAATACGTTTAAACAGAAAACCGGGAGCCTTAGTGAAGTGATGACCAACGCTGGTAGGTAGAAATAAACTTCTTTATTCAGAAGCAAAGTAACTGCATCCTCATCTCGCTTGTAATGCCTGCGCATCCCCCTATGAAGTGCCAGCCTCATCAACATTCTAAGGCAGCCTTCATGTCAGGGTTCTATGACCATACCATTGTGCGTGCATCAGGGAGGGGGGAACTGGGAACGTTCCAAGTGGAGAGATTATAACACATCTTCCTCCCCAAAAATACAAAGGGGAAGTAAATACCACAACAGGTGGAGGATGGAATGGAAACAGTAAAAGTCCCCAGCAAGATACCTAAAACAGCTGAACCCCAGAGAGGGTAACTTATTATTTAACATGTGCCCCCCATACTAAAATCTTTGTCGGCACCCTCTTCCCATACGTGCCTCCCTCGACACGGCACCTTGTCCCTGAGTCTTGTTGTCCTCCCTGTGGCCCCCATTCCTCACATCCAACGCCACCCGATCCATACTCCATTTTTTCCCATCTTCCAGGATTACCACATTTCTTTTTACCACCTTTATTTTTTCTGGAGCATAGTATTTTCCACCTTTGCCACCCAAGCTCTCAGGTTTCCTGATGTACACACTTTGCCCCTGACTGAGAGACCTCTCCTTTGCACCCCATTTCCTGTCATACCACTCTTTGTACTTTTTCTGTCTGGTATCAGTTTTTCCCCTGAATTCTTCCGTGTTGACCACTACCTTCTCCTTAGGACACAACCAATTTGGAGACAACTTTGAACCTGCCTTCCTTCCCCTCAACAATTCAAAGGGGGTATGTCCCGTCGAGAGGCTAGGTGTGGTGTGGTATGACCATAACATGTCTCTAATGGCAGGTTCAATCGCCATCCCTGATTTGACGGCCAGTTGTATGCACTCTTTCAACATCCTATTGGCCCTCTCCACCTTCCCATTGGCCCTCTCCACCTTCCCATTGGCCTTAGGACAATACAACGGGGTGCGCACATGAGATATAGACATGTCATTTAGGAACTCTTTCATCTCCTCAGATACAAACTGAACCCCATTATCTGTGACAATGGTAGAGGGAATTCACTCTTTAGAGAATACCTCGCTCATTAAATCTATAAGTGATTTGGTATTGATGGTGTTCACAAATTTACAAGAGATCCAATTAGAAAAATAGTCAATAAGCACCAAAAGGTACCATTCTTGGGGTCCCTTGGCACGAATGGGGCCTGTGATGTCAAAACCTAGTTTGTCCCACAGGACCCTTGGGATTTCCACAGGTATGAGTGGAGAACGCCTTATACTTCTTGTTTTGTCACTGATACTGCAGGAATAGCAGTCCTTCACCTTATCTTCCATTAGCTGATCCATCCCTGGGAACCAGTAATCAGCTCTCATTCGTGCTTTACACATACTTCTACCCATGTGTCCCTCATGAGTAAGATCAATAATTTTGGTTCTTAAACCCTCAGGAGGAACAATTTTCCCTGACTTGAGTAGTAAACTACCCTCAATAGATAAATCATTACGCACATTCCAAAATGGTTGTATGTCCCCTGGAAGATCTTTGCACTTGTTGGGCCACCCTTTGGTCACATAAGCCTTCACCTTGCCAAGGATGTTATCCTGGTCCGAGTGATAGTCCCATATTTCTCTTGTTACTGCTGGTATCTTAACTTCCATCTCACACTCCTTCCCAGCCCCTACATCATAATGCTTTCCTAGGGGTGCCCTAGATAGAAAATCAGCAACCTTGTTTTGCTGACCCGGAACAAAACCCACTCTAAAGTTAAATCCCTGTAAACCAAGGATCCATTTAGCAATCCGTGGCGTCATATTCTCCATGTCTTTATTTCCAAACAAACCGACCAAAGGTTTGTGGTCAATGTACACTTCAAAAGGCATACCCCACACATAAAAATTGAAGTGTTTGATTGCCCAATACACCGCCAACGCCTCTTTTTCTATTGTGGAATAGTTGGCTTCTGCTGCTGATAATGTTCTTGAAGCAAAAGCCACCACCTTCAAACCATTATCATCTCTTTGTGATAGCATGGCCCCTATCCCTTTGCTACTGGCATCAGTGGAAATGATAGTGTCCTTGTTCACATCAAAATTGCCAATGTATAGGTCTGCAGCGATGGCTTCTTTTATGTTCTCAAACGCCTCTTCTTGTTCTTTACCCCAAGTGAACACACAATTTTTTTTTAACAGTTCTCTTAAGGGTTGTGCAAGCATAGCAAAATTTCTGATAAACTTCGCCATATATTCTGCTAGGCCTAGAAATGAAAGCACCTCCTCTTTGCACATAGGCATGGGAGCTCTCCTTACTGCCTCCACCAGATCATATTTAGGCTTGATTCCTTCTTCCGAAATTATGTGTCCCAAGTAGTCTACAGATGTAACACCCACCTTACACTTGCTTTCCTTTGTGGTGAACCCCACTTCTTTCAACTTTTCTAACACCCTCTCTGCATTCACCTTATGTTCCCCTTCACTTGACCCAAAAATAAGAATGTCATCTTGCAAACACATGGACTTGGGGCAATCCTTGAGAACATGCTGCATGGCTCTCTGAAAGGCAGAAGCTGCTGAAGCCAGTCCGAATGTCATTCTTAGAAATTTGAAATTGCCAAATGGAGTGGTAAACGCTGTCAAGGGTTGGGATTCAGGATGAAGCCTAATCTGGTAATAGGTGGATGATAGATCCAGAACGCTAAACACTTTCGCTCCCTGCAACGTGCTCAGCATCTCATGGATCCTGGGTAATGGATGTCTGTCCACTACTATATTTCCGTTCAAGGCTCTCAAATCCACACAGAGCCTAATGCTCTTCCCACCATCCTTAGTCGTGATGACAATGGGTGCCAACCACGCTGAACACTCAATCTCTTGAATAACCCCTTGTTTAACCAATTTTTCCAACTCCATCTTTAACGGTTCTCTCATTAATAAGGGGATTGATCGTGTCCTGTGAACAACTGGTATGGCTCCTTCCTTTAGCACTATTTTGTGCATGTAATTTTTAAGCAAACCCAACTCTTCATTAAAAACTTCTGGATAACTCTTAATGAGATTGGCGCCAACCTCTGGGGGATCAATGAGTAGGACTTGTTCACTATTGTTGGGGTCAAGCTTAATGCATAGTTCCTTCTGGTGTTTCCAGCCTAAAAGACTTGATCCCTCACTGGTAATGTATACCTTCCCGACTGTGTGCCTATCCTTGAATGAAATTCTCATCCTTGCCATTCCTTCTAAGGGTATGGGAACTCTATTGTACCCTACACACAATATTCCTGGCTGGACACTTCCAATTGTTTGCCAAATGATTATGGCTTCCACATCTGAAACATTGCAAACTGCCCATCTTTTTACTAGCAACGTCTCTGTTTTTGTTGTCCACCATACAAATAGCCTCTGTGTTAGCCCCATCTTTCGACTCTGACTTTTCCATTACTGCCTCCCCAATTTTCATTTCTTTCATGCATTGTGCCGTGTGTTCCAGCCCTTTGGCTATACTAATAGTCTCCTCTAGATCAGGGTTTCTTGTAAGAAGTTCTTCTTGTACCTTCACGTCATTCGTGCATCTCACCAATTGGTCCCTAATAAGAGAATCTGTGAGAGCACCAAACTCACACGTGGCGGCCATGCCTCGCAACACCGCTACATAGGAGGAAATCTTCTCATATTTCCTTTGATTCCTTTTGAAAAATGTGTGTCTTTCTAGAACCACATTTATTTTAACCTTAAAATGCGCCTCCAACTTCCTCAACGTATATTCATAGACATCCACCCCTTCATCCTCCTCCAGGGGATCATCTTCTACCAGTCTCCCTGTTATATCCTCATAAATCTTTCTGCCGTGAATTCCCAGATTGTGTAGCAAAATGTGTTGCTTTCTTATATTTGAAAAATTGCCACCCCCAATAGCAATTAAGTATGATTTGAATATACCTTCCCACCTTCACCATGGGATAACTGGCTCCCCTAGCTCATTTAAAAATGGAGGTGGTTGACTCATCCCCGCACCTGCCATGTTTCTCTTGGCGTAAAAAAAAAAAAAAAAACGTACACACACTTCAATCTTTCTACACAGTAAAGAGCTCACAATCGCCTGGAAAGAAAGATTAACCCCTTTTGTTTGAAAAACTAACAGGATGAAGTGAAGGGAAAGACTGTGGGTAAGAGGTCATAAACTTAGAACGGCTAGCTAGCACACACACAGTAATGCGAACTTGCAATCAATTGATTTAGCTCCTAACACACCACAGGATATGTTTAACGCCAAATGTACAGCATATCAACATGTAGTCCTGTTTCTATGACTATGCAGTTCGTCTGGAACGCCTCCTCAGAGACCAGGTCGGGTGCTTCCCGTCGAAGTCACGGTGAGGAGAAGGAAACACTGATTGAGAAGTCTCCTCACAGAGTCAGATCACACTGAATTCCCCAGAAAACGATGAAGCAAAAGTCAACCTCCGAGGGAATGGTGAGCTTTCCTTGTTATTCAACACCCTCGAGAACTCGCCACAATTCGATAGGGGCTGCTGTCGTTACGCCGCTTTAAACTGACGATCAGCTCACAATGACGTCGCCCCCATCCAGGCGTTTGCGTAACTTCCCTCGCCGCTGAAGAGATAGGTGGCAGGTTCCGAGGACAAATGCGCCGCTACTGTCACCCTCAAATACTCCCGCCACTTAGAACACCTTAGTAATTATCTTTCCATTTCCCTGGAAAGAACTAGGTTCTGCCACGCAGACAGATGTGTATACGGCAACGGAGACCTTTTCAAAGAAATACACCCGTAGCCTCACACGTTATGATTTGGGTCTCAGCCTTCCGAAAAATTCCGCCGTGTTGGAACAGGGGACACAGGCACTACCACTCTTAGAAAGTCCGCAGACCGCTTATATGCATACTTGACCCTCAAATCAAACGCGATCACAGCACAGCATCACACTGATTTTTTAAACGGTGTTCCAGCCAATAGAACCTTTGTGCCTCACCGTCTGTAAGGTCGATGTACCACAGCACCGACAGATGCACTTACGCCGTAGCCTTGTCAGCCTTGAACTCCATCAACAAGCCAAAATGTCACAGGGGAGGATGCAGTGCCGTCCCTGTCCCGGCATCCCTTTTCACTCGTCGCCAAAGTGAAGTGATGACCAACGCTGGTAGGTAGAAATAAACTTCTTTATTCAGAAGCAATGTAACTGCATCCTCAGCTCGCTTGTAAAGCCTGCGCATCCCCCTATGAAGTGCCAGCCTCATCAACATTCTAAGGCAGCCTTCATGTCAGGTTTCTATGACCATACCATTGTGCGTGCATCAGGGAGGGGGGAACTGGGAACGTTCCAAGTGGAGACATTATAACACTTAGTTACAATACTTGCACATGCAACATCGGACATCTTGGAGTGTTTTTTTTCTATTAGAAAACCCTTCCCAAAATGTCACACACTAGTGTTCATTTTGGAATTTGTTCAGGTCAAGGCAAACAAACATTGGCAAGCCAGTAACTCATCGGTTTAAAGGCACTACCTGTTGACTCTGCCAGTGTTTGTTTTGAACAGTGAAACTTGCTGTTAATGCACTTTTGTTTTCTACTTGCCTTCTTTATCCCTCTTGAAAGCACAAAAGCATTCTTATTTGCTGTTGATTAGTCGATCAAAGGGTTAATGGTGTGAAGTTCTCTGTTGTTGCCAGTTAAGAGACTTAAGGATAATCTCTCTCACAAATGTAGAGCCCATGCTGCCAAGGCCAGCTGGATGGTAGGCTAAACTCCCTGGTGTCACGATACACACGCAGTGTTTGTAAATGCAAGCAGTTGCAGTGCCGGGGCACAAGAGGACACTTCTCAGTGTTTTCCAGCCTAAGGTAAGAGGCAAGTCACCTCTCTAGAAATAGTGGAGGACTCCATACATCGTGTTCACACCAACTTGTGCCCTGCCTGCGCCTCTCAGGACACCTCCATGCCTGGCAATTTAAAAAAAAAAAAAAATGGGTTCATACATGGCCTCTGTTAGTCTCTGGTGAAAGTTTGTGTTCTCTTGGCACGTTTTGTAAAATCTCTACTTTAATACAGCCTTTGTTTACGAACAGCCAGTCAAATGGCCGTGCTATGAGACAGATTGCAAGAGTATGTTGAGCTGTCCATCTGCCCTAGATTCTAAGCCAAATTGGGTGAAAGGCTGCATAGCACAGTGAGTCACAACCCACGTTTCGAGTTTATAGAAGAACAACCCAAATATTCAAGATGCCTAAAACAAACCATGCAACATGTAACAGGCTCCTTCCTGGGCCTAAAATAACAAGGGAGGGCGAGGGTAAGAGCGAGAGTAGAGGAATGTTAACAAGCGCGCGCGGCCACGCTATTTGAAAACAGATGGCCCCACCGCGCCACTGCTTGCTCCCGCAAGGTGGATGCCAGCACAAGCATGAGTGTAACAAAAGTGCAGACCGATTTCTAAAGGTCATCTCCTAGATTAGCACTACGCGCTGCCTTAGGCTCGACCTAAAAAGTGCTATTACACAGCCAGCGCTGGTAGTAACAAAGCACTTTTTTCCCTCTTTGCCTGTGTTAACCTCCAACGCACCCATACTCGGTTGTGCCTCATGCTCTAGTCTACTTTCCTGCGAGCAATTTAAAAAGTGCTATGATGCCTCCAGCGCCGTCTGCGTCATAGTGCTTTTTTCTACTTTCAACCATGCTGCACAGCAGCCACATTATTGTGCAGCATAGCTAAAAAAGCATTGACAAAGCCGATAGCCCTCGTAGGCTATATTAACTTTCCCAGTTCTGTATATGTGAGACTCTGGCATTTAAAAAAAACATGTGTTGGACTAAACTTTGAAACATTGTAGAACCTTACATCGACTCATAATGTACAGGTTGTCATATTGCCTATCTATGTACACACAAACACAGAAAGTATAGTATCAGAATGGTGCAATAATACCTTTATAGCTGATTCTCAATAGGGAATTCAAAATCCTCTTTGGGCTACAATACAGAAAACCTTGACTGTTTGCCATATTTCAAATAGCCTCCTTGGATGCACATATAGCTATCTATATAAAGTGTGGTGAACAGTGATCAAGGCTTTCATAGTTTACATGAATATTTTTTTGTACACCTGGATGTACTCCAATTGTCTTTTTTATATTTGTATCTCCCACTGAAAGTTATATTTTTGTTCCTAAAACAAATACGAAACTTGTTTTTATGGAGCATGTGCCACAGCACAGTTTGTTGTTTTGATGTATTGTTAAATAAAACACATTCCTATTAGTCAGCACAGTATTCTTATTTTTATCAATTATTAGAAAGATTAATTGAAGAGCTGTCCCTGCTGGCATTCAAAACTGTGTCCTGATAGTTTTACATAGACCCAGTGCATAATTTGTAAAAAAGGTAAGTGCCAGGGCCCTTCTCAAGGGGCCACTGTAGTTTGCAGCACCCCTTGCCCTTGCCGGTGCTGCCAATGGCAGTACCAACGCAAATACCAACCATCACATTACTATAAGTGTGACAATTCTGACTGTTCCAGCCCACCCAAAGCTATAAGACTGGCCTGGGCAGCAGGTATTATACATTTTTAATGTATCTTGAATAATTAAACACTATGTCATTGTGCTCAAATTAAACAAACTGTGCCACTACGTGGGAGACTGTTATAAGTGTCTGTGGTGAGAATTAAGTTCGACAACCACCAGCGTAAATTAGACCCCTGCTGAAGGCATTTTATATGGAATAAAGTACCACCTTTTGTACATTATAAGGATATTACAAGTCACTGAGAAGTTCTGTGATCATATAGAGGGACGAGTCTGGATTAATTTTTAAGGTCATAGAGCTCTGAGGTGGCTTGCAATATCCTTATAATGTAAGCCAGGGAGTAGTTTATTCCATATAATACATGGTAACACCATTACCCTTCCCAGACACCACTTAACCTCTTCAATGCCCGTGACGAGCTGGTCTTGTCATGGGCCGCGGTTGCGCTGTGCCCATGACGAGACCAGCTCGTCATAAACCCCGCCCGCTAATGCAACGGCCGGCACAGGGCGGGGAAAGGGGCGGGCACTGAAGGGGTTAAATCTTTAGTATGTTGCTCTATCATATGAGACATGGATGTTTGCAAACATGAAGAATAAAAGTAAAACCTGTTGTGGAAAATTGAACACATAAAAAATGCGCTTGAATATTTGTTACAAAATCTTTTAGAATCAATTTAATACCAGTCAGATTAAGAAAGAAAATGCTGTGGCTCGGAGTCAGTGGAAGCACACAGATATATTCTATCTTCCCTATAATTACCTAAAGTATGCAAAACATAAAGATGCTGCTATAAATATCTACTCTGCTGATTATTTTTCATCTAGAAAAGAGAATAGAAGCAGGAACAGTCAGGTTTTGTTTTCCGTGTTCACATTTAAGCTTTAATTATGCTCCATGTCCTGCCTTCTCCCTTGGCAAGAGGCATAATACATTAAACACTGAAATGCAATTAGTTATTGCAGTTGAAGGGCTACATCATTTCTTTATTTTAGAGGTCTTGATGCTTCACAAGACGCTTGTAATAAGTAAATTAGAGATAGGCTTTTATATAGGGAATACATATTTTATGTTGGCACTTAAACCCATTAAAATAGCTAGGATGTGAATTTAGTAGGATTATTAGAATGTTATTTGTTTTAAAACTACGATGTGATTGTATATTGTTTGCTCTCCTTTTGTATAATTAATATTTTTCATATGGTGGCACAAATTAGGAATTGATCAAGAGCAAGATTAAAATAAAACAAACACATGTATTTATAATTTTGGTAAAGGCACAAACATTGTTTTCAAATTGCTCCTATAATTTCTCCGTCTTTGCCTTTTAATTACCTAGTGATATGACCTTGCACTTCATACCTATTGTAGTGCTGCAGGACACCCTGATGTTCTTTTGTGGATGGTGAGGGGTGTGATATCAACTTCCATCCCAGCTGACTTCACACAGACACATTAAAAAGCTCAAGTCTTTGTTTATTATGCATTTGAAGTCATTACGCAGAGTGGAGCTTACAGATACACTTAAAGTGGCCCACCTGACTCCCCAAAAGCGGGCCTCCTCCTAATACTTGGCTATAGGGGAGCTGGCACTTAGCAGCAGCTGGGTATAGTTCCCCGACCCCTTTCCTGTGTTGAGCAGGTCCGCACTTAGCAAGCAGGAAATCTATGGCTCGTCCAGTTTTGCTTGATTCAGCAGCAGTACCCTGAACAAGTCTGGCGAGCCAGTCCTTTTCCTGACTTTGGAAAAAACTTTAGGCAGTGACGACAAAGTCTACAGATGCTTTTTTTGTGACTAAAGGTCACTTCAAAAAAGTATAAATTTAAAAAGAGGATTTACGGGGTTTATACCCTCACAGAAAAGGTATGTTGGGTTCTACCCCATAAAAGAAACAAGCATTGACAAATGCTTTAATGTGCCAATGCATGTTAACGCCTTTATAAATGCTCGTTATCACATGATATCCGGCCACACTTTTCGGAGTGTACTTTTCAGATGTAAAATACTCCATCTTGCATTTTAATGGAAGCACTTCTTGAAATCAATGATACACCAAACAGCCAATAGCAGGCGGTGAGAGAGTAATGTGATGCTCTTCTGGGTGATGCCAAAGCCCACTCAATGTATATTTTAAAGAACTGTTATTTCTCTAGCAGAGACATGAGCTGAAAATCCAGACCATAATACATATAACATGGGTAAGTCTTCATATAAAATGTTTGTCATTGGTTTCAAAGCTCTTTTTTTTTTTTACAGATAAGAGGTCTAACGGTGAATTATTTCTGTAATTCACAGAGATGATTTCATTTGTAGAACATTTAGCATCCCTAAACAAATAAAAAATGTAAGTAGATGGTTAACATAGCATTTTGTCTTTCTTTCAGTGTTGGTTAAAAAAAGCTTTCTCAATGACACTGCTGCGTTGTGAGCATTAAACAGCACGCCTGACAAGTCACCTGTGCAGGCCTGCCCTTGATGCAAGTACAGACTAACCCTGGGCGTAGTGGGCGTAGCCGGGCTATGCGGAGGTCCACAGAGTGGCAAACAAACTCCGTGGAACTCCACTCTGCTCCGCCACTCACCTCCCCCTCCCCCTATATTATCGAGTAAATCTACATTATGTACTAATACATTAAAACCACTTACCTGGCATACGGCGTCCCCGGGCTGCCCTCCTCCTCTTCCTCACAGTATTGGTAATCCTTGAGAAAATTGTGCATACACGGGCACCAGTGCATGCGCATTTCTTGTGAGAAATCTTATTAGACCCTAGGGACCCCATCACCCTTTTTTAGGTCTCACCTGAGCCAGCGCATGCGCTGCTCTGGCGAGACATTTAGTAAGCGCTTTTCAAAGTGCTACCAAAGCGGCCACCAGCATGCGGTCAGGCGCACAAGCGTGCGCCACGCTCCGCCTCTGCTGCGTGCGCATCCCTCGCGTGCTTTACACAGAGCGCATCATCGTGATCACTTTCGCTTTCATGGCCGCGCGGCGTTACTTTTACTGCTGCGTGGCCAGTCATTCTTCTCACAGCTAGCCTGGACACAGACCTTCTTTTCGCAGCCAGCTCTGATGTAAAACTGCTTCCCATAACCAGGAGGTACCTTGTGTCAGGGTCCTTCTCACAACCAGGCAGTATTTTGCATTGGTTTGCTTCTCGCTGTCGAGGGTACGCTGTTGCCAGCTTAATTCTTGCAGATATACACGGAGCCCCTCTGCCCCTGGAAGCCAGTCTTAGCCTAAGCCTCGTCCTCACAGCCAACTTTGCTGACAGCCTGTTTCACACAACCTGCTTTGGTGTGAATCTGCTTCTCACAGCTAGCTTTGAAGTTCACTTGCTTCTCCCCTCTAGGGGGTGCTGTGGCGTCAGCGTTACTCCCACCAGTGAGAGGTATTCTGGTGTCAGTCTGCCGTTCACAATCAGATTTGTTTTCAATCTGCTTCTTATAGAGGGGGTTCTTTCTGTCAAACTGTTTCTCACACGTTTTGATTCAGGGCTGCTTATTACAGACGCACTCGCCTTAAGGTCACCCGACTTCTCACAGCCTAACGGTCCATTGATTGTTTTTTTCCTCACAGTCAAGGAGGCCTTCGTTAGTAGCTTGATTTGTCCTCAATCTGCTTCTCCCAATCATGACTTCTCCGTGTCAGACTGTTTCGTACAACCTGGTATTCCGGGCTGCTTCCAACAGCCTGAAGTGCCATGGGGTCAAGCAACTTCTCAGGGCCAGCCTTGAAGTAAGCCAACTCCTTACTGCCTAAAATGCAAAGGTCACAAGGACTTCGGCCAGTGTAAGACTACACATTACTACTGCCTCTACTATTTCTATGTGACATTGTTATCTCCCTTACCATGATGCTACGTTCCACCAGCGACCACTGTCTGCAGTCAGACTACACCTCTCAGCAGCCGCGCGCGCAAGATGGATACTGTGTTTCTTTCTTCCGTCTCTATGCCCCTCCAGCGCCCCCACCCCTTTCTTCCTCCCGGTCAGCCTCCGCACCCCTCCCCCCATCTTTATCTCTCCCGGCTCTCTGTTCCCATTCCTCCAACCTTGTGCCCCTGTCTCCCACACTCCTTCACTGTACTCTGTCTTTCTGCCTCTCCTGTTCTTGCCCCCCCATTCTCTTTCCCTCTCGCCCTCCTGCCTGTCTTCCCTCTCTACCTTTCTCTAACCGACTCTCTCACCCTTTTGGTGAGCTTCCTCCCTTTCTCTGTCTTTTCTGTTTTTCCCTCACTCGCTCACCCTCCTTCCAAGACCATGTGCGTTCCTGTCCTTCCTCCCTTTCTCCTGCTTATCTCACCCCAATGTTTCTCCGCCCCCTCCTCCCCGTGCTGTTGTTTATTCGGTGGCTCGTCTTTACAAGGTGACCTTCAGTTCATTCTCTTATAATGCTCCTCCCTTTCTCTCATCAATTTGTATCTCTATTCAGCTGTTTCTCCCACCACCTTCCCCATAGCAGCCTTCCAGTAGAGGTTCATGTCCTTGCACCATCGCCTGATGGTGATTTCAATGAACGTGAATGGCTTCACCCATTACACGAAATGTCGGAAGATCTTTAGTTATACACGCTCTCTGCATCCTAACATTGCTCTTCTGCAATTTCAGATGAGGAGAGTCGGAAACTCCTCAGGGATTGGGTGGGATAAAAGTACCATGCCTGCAAGGTGCTGCTGGGAGTGGCGGAGGCCCCCTCTGCCAAACTTTATCGCAAGGGTGGAATCGTTATCTTGCAGGCTAAGCATCTGCCAGTTAAGACCCTACGGATATGGCGAGACCCGCAAGGTCACTTTGTCTTTATCAAGGTCTCCGTTTATGATCAGGTCCTTTTCATTAGCTCAGTTTCTGCCCCATTCATTCCAAGAAATCTACCTATGCTGCTCCAAGATCCTTCTGCAACATCCCAAAACCAAGCTTCTCTGAGGGGGTGGGGGGTGGCTGGAACATGGTTTGGGACCTCTTCATGAACAAATCTGACCAACCACTGCACCACAACACCACAGAGAGAGGTCTTCTCAGCTACCTGGTGTCAGATTTCTCCCTGACTGACCCTTTGAAGCTGCTCCACCCAACTGAGAGGGATGACACCTACACCTCGGGCGTGCATGGCACCCAATCCAGAATACATTTCTTCCTTCTCTGCATGGCTCTGGTCGGCCACCTGGTGGATGGTGCAATAGTTCCCTCCAGGCTCTCAGATCTCAATGTGATCCAGCTCTACTTACACTTAGGATCCATGCCCCCTCCAAAATGGTGCCTCAACCTCCCATACTAAAATGCCCCCAAGGACAAGGAGAGGCTGTGCTCCTACCTCTTTTCTTTTCTTGACACCAATGAGGGGTGTATAGGCACGCCCAGTACCTTAAGGGCAGCAGGTATGGGAGTGGTTCAGGGGGATATAATGCTGGATGCTCCCCAGAGGAAACGCAAGGCCTCATGCAAGCAGATCCACTTGGAATCAACTCTTGTCTCCCTTACTTCCCAATACTCCCTGACTCACTCACAGGATACGCAACAGGCCTTTCTCCAGGCCAAACACAAACATAACACCCTTTATTCCTCTCTTACAGAAACAGTGATGTTCTGACTCAAACAGCACCATTAAGAAAGCAGTAAGAAGGCAGGCCGTATTCTGACACTGCAGCAGCGGCAACATGATGTGTTCCATACCATACTGGCCATTCAGTGGGAGGATGGCCAGCTCCTCACCCACCCACTAGATATCTTGGAGTCCTTTCAGACTCACTATGAGACCCTCTATTCCTCTGACACTGAGGATTTTGTTGTCCCATAATAAGATCCCTCGCCTCACAGCCGACCAGGGCCTGACCTTGGAGGCTGAGTTCAGCCCAGAAGAAATACTGGAAGTGATCAACGATTTTCCCTATGGCAAAGCCCTGGGTTTGGGTAGATACCCGTATGAATACTATAAGGCCATTAAGGATGTGCTGGCTCTCTTGCTCTGCAAAGTGTACTCTGAGTCGACTTCATCCCCACCCCTCCTCTCTTAAGTCAACAGAGCATCTATCACTCTTATCCCTAAGCCAGGTGAAGACCTGCCGACCTAGGGAGAAGCAAGATGGCGGTCGTGCATAGTTCTCGCTATCTAACCACCACCAGTGTCAGTTAAGGCTGGTATTATTGAGTATGCTCCCGGGTGTGGCAACCAGTGTTTGGTGCTCACTGGAATGGTTGGGTCGGAGCAGCGAGCGGAATCTGAAGTGGGCTGCTACAAGGCAACTTCTTCCACGTTGCAGCATTTACTCATGTTGTTCTCTGCGCACACAGACCATCTTACCGGCACGTTAAGAAGCGCCTGCGGCCAAAGATGGTCAGAGCGATCACTGGCAGAATGAAATTTCAGAAACCAACAGGCTTGTCTAGTGCGCTGATGCCGCTCAACGCGATGGGAGGTCGCACCGATAGCACTACAGTTCCCACAGGCTCAGCGAGGTTGAGTAGCCACTGAGGGCAGCCATGCTCGAAGAATGAAGGATCAGAATAGAAAGGAAAGCCTGACCTGGCTTCAATCGCTCCCCGCCCTTTATATGGTACTTCAATTGCTGATTTTCTCCAGAGTCCCCCGGGAGAAGATAAGCTCCAGACTGATCCTGAGAAATCGCCGTCTTTTATAGCATTTGGACAGGTGGAAGCCGAGATGAACTCCTCTACCAGTGACCCTGCAGATGCCAATGCAGCAAAAGGCCAGACAGCGGGAAACCTGGCTCCAGAATCAGTGGTAACTCAATTTGATGCCCTTATTTTGCCAACAAACAATGTTTTGCTTAATGAGGCGGGGGTCTAAAGACCAGAGATCTTGTCCTGGATAAGACTATACTGGGGGCCTGGGCAGCAGCTTTGGGAAGGGATTTTGGGGGTACTGACCAATTGTTACTCAGTACGATGACTGTAACAACGAACCCAAAGCTGAACATGGCTAACAGCCACCTTAAATTACAAACGCAAAGCAAAAGCAAGGTGGAATGTCCTAAACCTGCTGGCCTGGACCCTGATGCAGCAGAGTATTTTTTCTTGATAACAGCTGGTACGGAGTGGTCTGAGGAGGACTTGGACCCAGGTTATGATTCCAAAAGTAGTACTTTGAGTGGATCCAGTGACTCCTTGGAGAGTAATATCGTCTTGACTTCCTGTAAGTCTCGGAGAAGGAGTAAAAGGCAAAGAGGGGTTTGAGATTTAAATTGGGATTTTCCAAACAGTATGGCACATCTTGTAAGTGAAGAGACAGGGAATTCTCACCCTTCCCCCCCCGAATGCAAACCCACCGGCCTTAGAGCTTGTCTACCAGACAATCTTGTCTCATAGGGAGGAGACGTGTGCTGATAGTTGGAAAGCCCAGGTAAAACGAAAGTTACAAGGGATCAGTGCGCAAACTTGCTCAAATGTGCCACAATCGCTGAAAGGGTGTATAATTTGGAGCTGAAGGCCACAACTCTAGAACCAGATATACCTGCTGCCAAGGGGCTCACCGAGGCTCATGAAGCTCAGTTGGTAGATATACAATGGAAACTTGAAGATCATGAAAATCGCCAAAGACGAAACAATCCACGGGTTTTAGGGATCCCTGAGGGGAAGGAAGGAAACGATGCAAGAGCATTCCTAGTGGATTTCTTTCAGAGGGCATTTCCTGAGTTGCAGGGCTGGAATTGGTCTCAGGAGTTCCAAAGGGCACACAGAATTCCAATGGTAGAGAAACAGGTAAATCATGATCCTGGGAAACCCAGAGCACTGCTGGTTTATTTCGACAACTTTTTGCTCAGGCAAGCGATATTTGAAAGGGCGTGAACAAATGCAAAGAGCACGGTAGACAATTGTTTTTTGTCCAGCCCAATTATTGTCACGTGACTGTGGAACGGAGATGGTGACTCGGGCAATTATTCCGGCCTTTCCAGGGCGCACAGTAAATCAATTAATCAGGCATTTCCAGGGCGTACAGGCATTTTTGATTAACCCGGCCAACCTCAAGATTATATGGAATAATATTACACTGGTGTTCACATCAGAAATCAAAGCCAAAGAATTTCTGGAGCGGAAAAAGGTATAGGAATGAGCTACCCTGTGCTCTGGTTGTTACCCTGAACCAAGGGATGCCTGAAGTATTGGGCTGTAAGTCAGATGCAGTCTGTTAGGCCAAAGTGGCATCTGTGGCATAATTGGCAACAATGCATTATATGCCTTCTTTTCCTTCTGTTATAGCATTTGGCTTATTGTCCCCCTTTTTGTGGGTGTTTTCATATCTACACTGATATCACTGTCCAATGGTGCTTTTTGAGGGTACTAGTCTCCGAGTATATTCTGATTTGATCCAAGGTGACTCGTGGCTTTGGGGTTGGATGGAGAGAGCTCGCTCATCTCTAGCAGACTGATGTGTGGTCTGTTTGCACAAATGGGTGGGAGGGGCAGGGGGGTTTGCTGGGATTCAGGTGGGAGTCTTGAGGGTGGGGGTAGGGGGTGCCAGAGGTGAGGCAAGGGTTCGCAAAAAAACAAAAATGGAGCATCCGCACGAGAAATCAGTTGAAAGCTCGGCTTCGGTTTGTATTCGGGCTGCTGATTTTGAGACATTGAGGGGTTACTTAGACTTGTTTAGAGAAAGCTGGTATTGGTGGATCAGGCAATACTCAGATATAACATGACGCAGAGCCATAGAATGCGCATATGTGCAGTTAATGTTTGTAGGCTAAAAAATAAGGATAAAAGGTATAAAGTTGCTGAAATGCTAAGAATGTATTATTATTATGATGTATTAACCAGATATAATATGTGAGCAGGAGGCTCATATCCCTTGGGATAAGAGTAACCTACTTCAGGTCAAAGGGTATTCCTTACTAACATGTACATCACAAATTGTCTCAACTAAAGGGGTTGCAATATTGGCAAAGAGAGGGTTTGGAGCGCTGAAGCATGAGCTGGTGTATAATCATGGTTGTTGGGTGATTGTGGAGTGTCGGCCCGCAGGGGGTAGGTTTACCATTTCCTCTCTTTACTGTTCTTACCTGGATGAGGCATGGGTACCGGAAGTGCTGATGGTGGAGTTGGCTGCACGGCCTACGGGCAGACAAGATATATGGGGTGGAAACCATGGATTTACATGGCATTGTCCTAGCTTAAGAGAATCCACGGGCTGGTTGATATCCTGGCTATAATGATCACCAAAAATATGTCTGTCTGGACTACTTTTTTTGTATCCTCAGGATTGGCAGGAAAGTCGGCCATAAAAAGACTTCTAAAGCTGTTTTCTGATCATAACCCCTTAATGATTCAGCTGTCGGGAATGGGAGCAGTGAAGCGCCTCAGCAGGTGGTCATTTGATCGGAAGCTGCTGTTAAATATAAATTATATAGACCATATGAAAAAGTGGATATAGCTTTTATAGAACTCTAAATAGTGATTCTCGAGGAGCGGTGTGGGATGCATTTAAATAAGGGGTCAGAGGGTAGACGATTAGTTTTGTATCTTTTTATTTGAAACAACAGTAAAAAGAGATTAGGGAATTATATGAGGAAGAAGCGAATCTGGAGGCACAACATATGGGAATGATTCGAGCGGGTCAGGCTGGTCAAGAGATCTATCAAACAAGCATTGGTAAATGCATTAGGTTGTGCCTATGTGATCAAAAATAAGCTGCTGGTTTTTGTTGTAAGTTGTAGCTTGCTGAGTAGTTATACGATATAAGTCACAGAAAGTCTGTTATGACTTGTTTATGTACAAAAAGGCAATATATTGTGCTGTTACTAGTGGTATAGTGTAGATAAGTAATAGCAATATTTTGAAAAATGAAAGAGGGAAATAATAGAATTAATTGATGTAATAGCAATATTATGGGGCCGATTCCGATCCTGGAGAAATATTCCCCGTACGAATCGTATCCGTACAAGTCCCGTACAAACTGGCAAGTACGATTCGTATGTAAAAAACTCCATACGAATCGCATTGGGAATATACCCCGACACGTCCTCGGGTCGGAAAAAGTGTCCGACACGTCCCCGGACGGTTTTACGTACGACTCGGTAAACCGACGTCCGAACGCGCAAGTACGATCCGTCCCGTCCGTCCGAATCCACAACCGTATGGTAAAAACACCGTACGGAGCGAACCTCCATAGCAACCATGGAGACGTCCAAACATGTGCCCGCATACGCGCAGAACACCCCCCCATGTCCGCGCCGTACCCCCAGCCCCCCCGTATGTCCGTGACGTACCCGCACCCCACCTGTGTATGTCCGGTGCGGACCCCCAACCCCGTATGTACGGTACGAACCCCCACCCCCATATGTACGGTGCGAACCCCCACCCCCGTATGTACGGTGCGGACCCCCACCCCCGTATGTACGGTGCGAACCCCCACCTCCGTATGTACGGTGCGAACCCCCACCCCCGTATGTATAGTGCGAACCCCCACCCCTGTATGTACGGTGCGGACCCCCACCTCCGTATGTACGGTGCGAACCCCCACCCCGTATGTATGGTGCGAACCCCCACCCCCGTATGTATGGTGCGAACCCCCACCCCCGTATGTACGGTGCGGACCCCCAGAGCGTAGCGCTGGGGGTCTGCACCGTACATACGGGGGTGGGGTTCGCACCGTACATACGGGGGTGGGGGTCCGCACCGTACATACGGGGGTGGGGTGCGGGTACGTTGCGGACATACGGGGGGCTGGGGGTACGGCATGGACATACGGGGGGCTGGGGGTACGTCGCGGACATACGGGGGGGCTGGGGGTATGGCGCGGACATACGGGGGGCTGGGGGTACGTCGCGGACATACGGGGGGCTGGGGGTACGTCGCGGACATACGGGGGCTGGGGGTACGTCGCGGACATACGGGGGGCTGGGGGTACTGCGCGGACATACGGGGGGCTGGGGGGTTGTTCGGCACGTACCGGGCCCCCTTTTCCTCACGCTTCGCAGCGTACTTAGCTTTTCCGGCACTTTTTGTGTGCCGTAAAAATATAGCCGTCCGGAGTGCTGTCGGTACGATTCGTACTTGCTGGTACGTAAAAAGCTGCCTAACTCCGTCCGCATGTCGCATACGCGCTGTCCCGGATCACATTTGTATGTGTTTTTGTGTCGGTCGTGTTTTGTCCGATTCGTACGGAAATGGTGTTTCCGTACGAATCGTACTTGCATGTTTGTATGGTGTTTTTACCGGGTACAAGTTGGACGGAAAAACGCTCCAACCGACGGTTCGTACCCGGTTTCTCCAGGATCGGAATCGGCCCCTAAGTGTTTAGAGGAGTTCTGACAACTGTTGGGCCTGGTGCCACTGCACCTGCTGCACCATTCAAATCAGGTCCCTAGTGCCTGCAAGATAACTGCATTTGTGACTGCCGGTTTAATAGTAAAATATAGCAATATTTGGGGGCAGATTTACAAGAAAGTGACGCATCTGTAGAGATGCGTCACTTTCCCTGCGCCACCATGCAAAACCCTTGCGTCACCAAGGATGCGCCGTATTTACAATACGGCGCACCATGGCACAAGGATTGACAGATGCGTCAGAAATTCTGACGCATCTGTTGACGGAAAAGTCACGCATGCTGGAGTTGTGTCGCAAGCACGGCGCAACTCCAGCAATGCGTGTTGCGGCCTATTCCCAATACACTGCGTCACTCCTTACGCCTGCTTTAAGCAGACGTCTGGTTTTGACGCAGTGGCGTCCTAAAAGTCACGCAGTGAAATCTGGTAGATTTCACTGCGTCACTCTTACGAGGCTTTCCTATGTGGGAACGCCTACCCTGCAAACATTATACCTGACGCAGGTATAATGTCACACAGGGCTTTACAACGTGACGCATCTCTCTAGATGCGTCACGTTGTAAATGGGCCGCAACTTTTACGCCGCCGATGCGTCACAAAAGTGACGCAACGACAGCGCAAAAGTGACTCAAGGGGCTTGTAAATCTGCCCCTTGGTATTTAGAAGAGTCATGACAACTTGTGGCCCCGGTGCCACTGCACCTGCTACACCATTCAAATCATGACCCTAGTGCCTGCAAGGTAACTACATTTGTGACTGCTTATTTAGTAGTTAAATATAGCAATATTTGGTGCTTGGAGGAGTTCTGACAACTTTTGGCCCCGGTGCCACTGCACCTGCAGCACCATTAAAATCATTGACCTAGTGCCTGCTAGATAACTGCACTTGTGACTGGCTGTTTAGTAGTAAAGTTTAGCAATATTGTGCATTTAGTGGGGTGCCTAGAGCTTTGGCCCCGGTGCCACTGCACCTGTTCCACCATTCAAATCAAGCCCCTTTTAATTGCAAGATAACTGCAAATGTGTCTGCCTGTAGAGTAGCAAAATATAGCGATATTAAGTGTTTCGAGAAGGTCATAACAAATTTTGGGCCCGGTGCCACTACATCATTCAAATCATGACCCTGTTGTCTGCAAGGCAACTGAACTTCTGACTGCCTGTTCAGTAGTAAAAAATAGGGTGGAAAATATTAGGTGCTTAGTGGGGTGTCTAGAGCTTTCGGTCTTGGTGCTACTGCACCTGCTGCACCATTCAAATCATGACCCTACTGCCTGTTAGATAAATCCACTTGTGCCTGTCTTGTTTATTAGTAAAATTTTGAAATTATCTGGGTTTAGTGGGGCCCCAGAGCTTTTGGCCCCAGTGCCACTGCACCTGTAACTGCAAGGTAACTGCAATTGTGACTTTTTGTTTAGTAGTCAAATATATAACATATTATGTGTTTAGAGGAGTTCTGAAAACTGTTGGGCCTGGTGCTACTGCACCTGCTGCACCATTCAAATCATGACCTTGTTATCTGCAAGGTAACTGCACTTGTGGATGCCTGTTTAGGAATAAAATATAGCAATATTAGGTGTTTAGTGGGGTGCCTGGCCCTTTTGGTCCCAGTGCCACTGCACCTGCTGCACTATTGAAATCATGACCCTAGTGCTTACTAGATAACTGCACTTATGACTGCCTGTTTAGTAGTTAAATATAACAATATTATGTGTTGAGAGGAGTTCTGACAAATGTTGGGACTGGTGCCAACGCAACTGCTGCACCATTCAAATAATGGCCATGTTGCCTGCAAGATAACTTCACTTGTGACTACCTGTTTAGGAGTAAAATATAGCAATATCTGGTGTTTAGTGGAGTGATAACTTTTGGTCCCGGTGCCACTGCACCTGCTGCACCATTCAAATCATGACCATAATGTCTGAAAGGTAACTGCACTTGTGACTGCCTGTTTAGTTGTAAAATATAACAATAATCAGTGTTTAGTGGGGTGCCTGGAGCTTTTGGTCCCTTTGTCACTACACCTGCTGCACTATTCATATCATGACCCTAGCGCTTGCTAGATAACTGCAATTGTGACTGCCTGTTTAGTTTTAAATTTTAGCAATATTCTGAGTTTAGTGGTGTCCCCAGAACTTTTGGCTTCAATGCCACTGCACTTGCTGCACCTTTCAAATCAAGTCCCTTTAAACTGAAAGGTAACTGTAATTGTGACTGCCTGTTTAGTAGTCAAATATAACAATATTATGTGTTTAGAGGAGTTCTGACAACTTTTGAGCCCGGTGCTACTGCACCTGCTGCACCATTCAAATCATGACCCTGTTGTCTGCAAGGTAACTGCACTTGAGGCTGTCTGTTTAGTAGTAAAATATAGCATAGCTCTTGTATATTAACTTTTTTTTTATTGAGCGATGTTTATTACAACATTTAGAATTTGGTCATAATGACCAAATAGATGAAGTTGAAAAAATAGTCCGAGAATGCCTACAAAGTGCAAAGAAATGTACATTATAAATAGGACACGCCACAAACGTTCTAAGGCTAACACATCTCCTTAACACAACTAAGTAATAAAAAGCAAGCATTCCACCATACTGTTAGAAGCTGCCTGCCTTTTCCATGGGAAGAGATCTCATATTGACAGTGAATGGGGCTTAAACAGTGTGAACAGCTTTAGTAGAAGTATCATAAATGCGTGCAGCCAGGGGAAGTTAATACAAACAAAAAGTTTCCACACAAAAGACAATGAACACAGTAATTCGACAATGGTAACTGATAAGGCCCCTCTTTTAAGATATATTAAATACAAGAGATTTCACAAGCACAGCGCAAGCACTGTGCAGTCAAAACGTAACAAGCATTGGCATAGCCAATAGGTCTCGCCTTTGGGACCTTATGAGTGTTTAGCAATGCAACAGTTAATGTTGTTGAACCAAGGATATTGTGCTGGATAACTAAACACTCATAAGGTCCCAAAGGCGAGACCTATTGGCTATGCCAATGCTTGTTCTATTTTGAGAGGGAGAGTATGTGCACTTCTCAAGAGAGACGTATTAGCTTTAATTGGAGAGTACTGGCATTTCTCTGAAACGACCACGTACTCAGGTGCAGGGTACATGCACTTCTATTTTTCCATTTCAAGCACTGTCCTCGCCCCACTCTGTTGCTTGCCATGTACCCTTCTGCCAGGAAAAAAAAGCATTGGCTCAGTCAGTAAGTCTAGCCTATGCAAGTTCTATTGGCTTTATCAATGTTTTTAGCCAAGCTATGCAGCAGTACGACTGCAGTGCTGCATGGCTGAAAGTTGTTTTTTTAAATGCTCAAATGATGTGGTCAACGCAGACTGTGTCATAGCAAGTTTTTATTTTTACTTGTAACCATGCTGCACGGCAGCCATGGTGTTGTACAACATGGCAAAAAAAAGTTAACAAAGCAAAACCATTTTTTTGCCATGTTGTGCAGCCAAAAGTTGCTATGACACAGCTAGCATTTTTTTACTTGCGGTGCTGCTGTACAGCATAGCTAAAAAAATACATGGACAAAGTCAATAGATCTCTCATAGGCGAGACATATTGGTGTCCTCCTCCAGTGTACTCACTGTCAGGGAGAGTGCCGACTGCCCGGGAGCGTGTGTGCATGGGCCAGAGGGACAGCCTAGCCCACCCCCAACACCGGACCTCCGGCTCTTTCTGCTTTCCAACACTGGCTCAGTCACCAATGCACTATCCATACAAGCTACACCCACATCACAGACTACAGCAAGGAGATGAAACGAGCTGAGACTGGCCCAGCAGACAGACGAGCTGCATGTACGGTGTTAGTCAACTGCAAGACGGCCCCTGAAGCTGAGACAGGGCTGGGGGAGCACTGGGGCGCAGCCTGGAGACAGACACACCGGCATGCCACGAAAAACAAGCATTTGCAATGCAATAGATCTCGCATTTACGCGAGTTTAAGGTATTGGCATTGTGAATGACAATGCCTTTTATTTATGTTTTGGTTTTTGAAATATAAATAAAACGCATTGTCATAGCCAATACGCGTAAATGCGAGACCTATTGCATGGCAAGTGCTTGTTTTTCATTGGATTGAGCAAGGAGCTGTTTGTTTTGACACACCACGTTAAATGATTTGTGATGTTTACCCAGAGGTCGAAGTGCAGTAAAAACAAGAAGGGCTGGGCGAGAAGGGAGGGGGGAATGCGAGGAGCCTGAATACAAGTGACGAAAAAAGAGGAGGAGAAGGGAGGAGGGAGATGCGAGCAGAGCATCAAAGGGCTGGGTGAGAAGGGAGGGGGAATGCAAGGAGCAGAGGAGCAGCTGTGCACATGCACGCCATCGTGCACGCAAGCTCTAGGCCAGCAAAACCATGTGGGTAGCACTTTTGAAAACCCACTTACAAAATGTCTCAAAGAGACAGCTTGCGCTGTCTCAGCGAGACATAAAAAACACAGTGCAACCGGGGAAGGGAAACTAACAAGCACCTGCTCGGCCACAACATAAGCTCTAACTGTCCCAACGAACTGCGCGCACCTTGAGTGATTTCAGCGAGATCTGAGGCATGCCCGCGAGCTTCGCCGGGATCTGGGATTAGGAGAACGAGGGGGATCTGACGTGGAACCTTGGCAACCCCCGGACATGTGTTTCTACTGCACTTAAACGTAAATGCACAGAGACGTTTGACTGCTGCTCGGAGTTACTGCTCTGGCTACAATTAAGTGCGGCAGCCCCTGGTGCTGTCAAAATATAAAAGTTTCAAAAGAAATCTTCAAAGTGCGGATTTGCATTGAAACTATTTGCTTGTTACGGCTCTCTGACGGACTTATCAGGCACCTGTAAAATAAAGACTGAAAACCTGTATGTGGATGAAAGCTTGTGCAACGACCCCGTCCGCAAAAAAAGCTCAAACTAAAAATGGTTGTTAACCTTATACAGGTGACCACTTACAAATGGTTCTACCGGACAGAGTTACCGTGTATGTGTTTTTGAGACCTACTGAACTGCAGAAGAGTAAATGAGATGATTGTTTTGGCAACTTTGAACTGGTTCTTGGACTCTCTCTGTTTCGTTTCATATTTTAATTTAGCCACCAGAATAACCGCGTATTTTCCATGGACATGTTCTATCCATAAAAAGTGCCTCTAGGACCCAAGAGAACCTGAACAAAAACATTTGTTACCGACCAACTGGAATGCACACTATCAAACACTCTTCTGTTTTCCTCTTCAATCCATAAAGGCCCATCTAGTTTTGTACGTGAACACATCAGTGGAAAATAATAAAACATAGTCCAGTTTCGCTGCTGTCACTAAAGCCGCCTCGTCTAATTCAAACTGTGATGAAAAGCACTAGAATCTTCCAAAACTGAAGTGACCAAGGCTGACGGCAAAGCCAGACCTCCGGGGTGGGGGGGGGACATTCCAGGGTTTCCGGGACATCCCAAAGCTGGAGGACGATACCCCGGGGGTACCCTGCAGAGTGCGCGCCTCACCGACTCTCGTGTGAAAAGGAAGCGCGGAATCCTGCCCCGCCACCTTAGACACCGAAGCCGGCACCAAAGCGAGCACAGATCCCACGGGCCACACAGCCCCGACTGAACCTTCACGCAAAACCCCTTGCTGCAGTGCTTGGTGCTATCGTGACAGATGCCAGGAGTGTGCTCCCTGAAAAGTGACCGGGGCTGGCTCAAAGTGGCGGGAAATGAGAGGGAAGCCTTGAATGTTGGGGTTCTATGCAATCTCTGTTTCACATATGTCTGCAGTGACAACCGGGGTTAGCTTTGTTATAAGGTGATCGTTCACGAAACTTATGTTAAAAATGTTTTCTTTTGGTAAATAAAAAACACACAAATAGGAAGGTGTAACAAAACACTGTCCTGCCGGCTGTATTAACAGGTTGCTCGCAGTAATATGTCAGCGGTATACGTCATAGTGACCTCAATGACATTTTCAGAAATCTAGAATTCAAAGATAACTATGCAAGCGCATTGAAACTATTTTAATTTGAAAATAAGCAATTTCCGGCCTGCAGCTTATCAGGAGGCCACACTAATACTGGCGGAACCCCGTTTTCGACACTTCTTTTGATTAGAATTTTCCAGTGTGTGTGAAGTACTGGACAAAAACACTGAGATTCGTAGTTATGAACACTTCCCTGTTATCAGAAGTCATAGCGTGCATTTGAGGTTCAGCAGAGGACTGTGGGAGGGGGTCCATCTACAGCGTTTACTTTGCGGGCGCGAGCAGCAGCAGGCACGATAATTGCAAAGAGATGGCGCCGCTGCTCGCTCCCGCAAGGTAAACGCTGTACATGCACGAGTAATCATTGGAAACAGTGCAGTACATGCAAGAGTTTCCCAAAAAGTACGGGGTGATTCCAAGAGGTCACTCCAAAGCAACGCTTGCGTGCTGCGTAGGTGAGACCTAAAAATCATTATAGTGAAGGCCACTATTCGAGAAAGCTAGCCGAGAAAATTCAGGCTCATAGATCAGAGGCATATAATATGCTGAGTCAGGTGGAAGGCTACTTGCTTTACTTATATGCCAGCAAGAGGTAAATAAAGGAATTGGTGCAGTTGAGGGGATTGATGGGAGCTTAGCTACTATGCCAGATACCATAATTAAAGTATTCTAAGACTACTACAGACGTGTATATCTGATTTAGATCTAGAAGAGATAGGCATCCATCATCAGAGCAGATAGCTGACATCCTAGAGCAAGTTAAAAATTATGTTTTAGATCCCAGGAAGGTCGAAGCATTAGATGCAGATATGGCACTGGAGAAAGTCGGTAATTCTGTACAATTATTGGCCTCAGGCAAAACGGCTGGACAAGGGATCGCGAAGGGACCTCGAGAGGAATCACTAAATACCAGCCCACAGGACACTCGTGAAGTGTAGATCAGTAATCTTCGGTGGAATCACTGCTCGGGGTCTGGACTACAAGTAGCCAAAAGCACAGCCTCAGGGATCGCCAAAAAGCATATGCTGCTGTAAATGTGCACGGTATCCAGGGGTTCGGGTTGCTCGGTCCCCACGAGGGCTTTGGATCTCAGGTTTGCTGAGAGCACGGATCGGCCTCGGGGAAGCTTGGAAACCCACCTCCTCTGTTGCAATATCATCGGAGTCCTTCAGGAGCTGCATAGTTGCAAACCAGACAAATGCGTCTTTGGTGCCTGCCTTGCAGGGGAGTAACTCCTTTATTCCAGGGGAGATTCTTTGGTCATCCAACGTCGTGTAGATAGTTGAAGTTCTGGGATTCTGTAGCAGAGTTTCGTCCAGGTAAATCCAAAGTCCTGTAGCCAGGGGTTCCTACTTTATGCCCAAGGAAGGGGTGGGACAAACTCTGGGGACCCACCTATGGGAGGGTCAGGACAGAGGGGTGGCTACAGCCATGTCCTTTGTCCAGTTTCGCGCCAGAGCTGATAGCCCCTGCAACCGGTTTGAGCTGGACTATGCACAGGGACACAAAATGTGCCCCCAGTGCAGACATCAAAGCACTCTCAGAGTGCACCCACCCAGCCCCAATACACTAAAGCCTGTCTGGGAGGTGGTCACACCTCCCTGTGACAGGAAACCTATTGTCCAGCCATCCCCTGCCGGAGTTTCGTCCAGCAGCAGGAGGGCAGACTCGTGTCTGTGGCTGGCCGCATCCATTTTGTGATGCCAGGGCTTGCAAAGCTGGTACTGGGTGTACCAGTGCTGTCAAATTTCTCCCTCTAGTAGGGTGGAATCATACCTCCCACACCAGTTACTGGTGTGGAGGTATGATTCCAAGGTGTTTGACACCAAACACAACATTTTCCCATGCAGCCGTTTTAAAGTTAGCATTTACTGCAAGGTTATAATGCACTTAAGAGTATATGGTATGGCTGCATCACAAACAACCCCGGAATAGAGGTTCCGAAGGCTGCATAGGGGCTCTGCTCATGCAGGTGCACCCTCTCACATAAAACCCAATACCCTGCCTTCAGGATTGATAAGGCCTGCCATATGGGCGACTGATAGGTTTATATGTGCAGTGATATGGATAGATATAGTGAACCTATAACTAAGTAAGGGGTGCATGCACCACCTTACACAGGCTGCTGTAGCAGGGGTCCTGATTAGAAGGATCTGAGCCAGACTAAGTCGAAAAACAGTGGAGCATAAGCAAAAAGTGGGGGTAACTATAAGAAGCAGATCCTACTCTCCTACACAACCCCCCCAAACGTAAGGACATCAAACTAACCTTGACCAGTTGAGTCTTCATGTCCTAAGTGGAAATATCTGGAGAGTCCATCTGCATTGGCATGATTACTCCCAGGTCTATGTTCCACCGTATAGTCCATCTCCTGCAGGGAAATGGACAACCTCAAAAGTTTGAGATTTTCACCCTTCATCTGTTTTAGCCATAAGAGGGGCTTATGGTCTGTCTGAACAATGAAGTGAGTGCCAAACAAGTATGGCCTCAGCTTCTTCAGAGCCCAAACCACAGCAAAGGCCTCCCTCTCAATAGCAGCCCAACGTTTCTCTCTGGGGGTCAGCCTTCTGCTAATAAAAGCTACTGGCTGATCCTGACCTTCATCATTCAATTTTGATAACACAGCCCCTACCCCCAACTCAGATGCATCTGTTTGGACAATGAATTCTTTGGAGTAGTTAGGACTTTGCAGAATCGGAGCAGTGCACATGGCCTGCTTCAGGTCATCAAATGCCTTTTGACAGCTGACTGTCCACTGAACTTTCTTTGGTATTTTCTTAGAAGTCAAGTCATTCGAAGGAGTCACTATGGATTTATAACCTTTGACAAATCTTCTTTAGTACCCAGTCAGGCCCAAGAAAGCTCTGTCCTGAGTCTCGGTGGTTGGAGCAACCCAGCCCACGATGGTCTGGAATTTGCTCTGCAATGGTTGAACCTGGCCTCCACCCACAAGGTGGCCCAGGTACACAACCTGACTCTGCCCTATCTGGCACTTGGTGGTCTTGATAGTTAGGCCTGCTTTCTGCAGGGCCTCCAAAACATTTCTCAGGTGGACCCGGTGATCCTCCCAGGTGGAGCTAAAGACAGCAATATCATCTAGATATGCTGCACTATAGGCTTCCAGGCCTGTAAGGTCTTTGTTTGCCAACCTTTGAAAAGTGACAGGTGCATTCTTCAAACCAAAGGGCATCACCTCAAATTGGTAGTGCCCACTAGGGGTAGAAAATGCTGTCTTTGGCTTTGCATCATCAGCTAGTCTGATCTGCCAGTAACCAGCTGTTAGGTAACATGTGCTCAGAAACTTGGCTGATGTCAAAGTATCTATAAGCTCATCTGCCCTAGGGATTAGATGGGCATCAGTCGTAGTGACTGCATTGAGACCTTTGTAGTCTACACAAAACCTCTTCTCTCTCTTACCATCTTTGGTGTGAGGTTTAGGCACTAAGACTACTGGACTAGCCCAAGGGCTATCCGAGGGTTCAAAAACTCCCAATTCCAACATCTTCTGGACTTCAGCCCTGATACAGTCCCTGACATGGTCAGGTTGCCTGTAAATCTTATTTTTAACAGGCAGACTGTCCCCAGTGTCCACTTCATGAGTGCGCCAGGTAGTCTGACTTGGAGTCAGTGAAAACATAAATCTAAACTGATTGAGAATTTTTCTGCAATCAGTTTTTTTGCTGGACAGTGAGGCTGCCTGCCAAGGCTACACCATCTACTGAACCATCATCAGGGTTCTGTGTGAGCAGGTCAGGGAGTGGATCACTCTCTTCCTCCTGTCCCTCATCAGTAGCCATGAGCAAGCCCATGTCAGCCCTGTCAACATATGGTTTGAGCCTATTGACATGGAGCGCCCTATAGGGACTCCTGGGAGTTCCAAGGTCCACCAGGTAGGTAACCTCTCCCTTTTGCTCAATTATGGTATGGGGGCCGCTCCACTTGTCTTGGAGGGCTGCTGGGGCTACAGGCTTCAACACCCATACTTTCTGCCCTGGCTGGTAAACAGTCAGCACAGCCTTTTGGTCATGCCAAGCCTTTTGCAATTCCTGGCTAGCCTCAAGGTTTTTATTTGCCGTCTTCATGTATTCAGCCATCCTGGAGCGGAGACCAAGTACATAGTCCACAATATCCTGTTTAGGGGGTTTGAGAGGTAACTCCTATCCCTCCTTCACTAGACACAATGAACCCCTAACTGGATGTCCAAACAGAAGCTCAGATGGGCTGTAACCAACCCCCTTCTGTTGAACCTCTCTGTAGACAAAGAGAAGGCAGGGCAAAAGTATGTCCCATCTGCATCTAAGCTTTTCTGGGAGACCTTTAATCATGCCCTTGAGGGTTTTGTTGAACCTTTCAACTAACCCATTGCATTGTGGGTGATAAGGGGTGGTGAATTTGTAATTCACCCCACACTCCTTCCATATAGCAGTCAAGTAACTAGACATGAAGTTTGAAACTCTGTCTGATACTACCTCCTTAGGGAAACCCACTCTGGAAAAGATTCACAGGAGGGCTCTTGCCACCACAGGTGCTTTGGTGGTCCTAAGGGGAATCGCTTCTGGATACCTAGTGGCATGGTCCACCACCACCAGTATAAATCTGTGCCCAGATGCTGTTTGAGAATCCATGGGACCAAATATATGACTCCTACCCCTCTCAAAGGGAATCCCCACCACAGGTAGTGGTATCAGGGGGGTCTTTGTTGTACCACTTGCCTTACCACTGGCTTGACAGGTGACACAGGAGCGACAAAACTCCTTGGTGTCTTCAGACATGTGAGGCCAATGAAAGTGAGAGACAATTCTGTCCCAAGTCTTGTTTTGGCTTAGGTGACCTGCTAAAGGGATGTCACGTGCTAGGTTCAATAGGAAGCCCATAAACTTCAGAGGTATAACCAACCTCCTGGTGGCACCAGGCTTGGGGTCTCTACACTGAGTAAAGGAGACCATCATCCCAATAGATCCTATGGGATCCACTAGCACTCCCAGCAGCCTCATCAGAAGCTTGCTTTCTGAAGGGTTCAAGAGAAGGGCAGCTCAGCTGCTCCTGGCTCAGATCAGCCCTGGAAGGGCCCCCCCTGTCCCCAAGAACTCAACCTGATCAGGTTCAAGCTCATCTGGGACAGTTCCTTCTTCAGGGCTGAGATCATCTCCCTCAAGAGACTGATCTGCTTTCTGAGTCAGGGGGGAAGACACTGCCTTACCCCTACTGCTCCTTTTCTTGGAAGGCACCTGGTCCATCTTTCCAGGATCCAGGGCCTGTTCAGTGTTAGACGTTTTTGTCTGTGACCTGGTCATAGCAAACACATCTGTAGGGATTCCCAACATTTCTGCATGAGTCCTGAGCTCCACTTCAGCCCAAGCTGAAGTTTCTAAATCATTGCCAAGCAAGCATTCGACAGGGATGTCTGCACTTACCACAACCTTCTTAGGGCCAGTTACCCCTCTCCAGGTAAAATTAACAACTGCCAAGGACTGGTCTGTCCTGACATTGCTAGCATTGATCACTTAGTACATCTCACCAAGTATGATTTGCTCAAGAGCCACAAGATCTTTTGTCACTATTGTGACACTTGCTCCCATGTCCCTGAACACCAAGGCCTCTTTTCCAGATATCAAAGGCTGCTGTCTGTATTTGCTCAGATTACTGGGACTGACAAATAAGGAGGCCATATCCATGCCTCCATCACAGATCAGTACATCCAGAGTAGGAATTCTGACTAGGCCAGAGTCCATCTCAGATCCCAGGGTTAACCATACTACACCCTTATTCTGAGTGCCACCACTTGGAGCTGAACTAGGGGGAACAGTTGCCTTAGGGGCAATGGTGGCTGGAGTTGAGTCCTTGGACTTGGTACAATCACTTGTCCAATGGGTCTTCTATATACAGATTTGACACCATGGTTTCTTCTTGCCTTTTCCCTTGTTGGATTGTGACTCCCCACCAGATGCAGATTTTTGGGGCCCTCGAGAAGACTTCTGGTCTTTACCCTTCTCCCCGCCCTTATCAGAATTTTTAGAATCCTGCTTCTTGGAGTCACCTTGGTTCTGAACCTTCTGCCTCACCCTGGTTCTGAGTCTGACCCATTTGTCTGCCTTCTGGCCCAATTATTGGGGAGAGGTCAGATCAGAGACCACCAGGTACTGATGCAACAACTGATTTTGACAATTATTAAGGATCTGCTCCCTCATAATTAAATTGTACAATCCTTTAAAATCACACACTTTACTGACAAGTAACCAGACTTCCAGAGGCTTAGAAGCACAATCTACAAAGTCAACCCAGTCTTGAGTCTGCCTTTTGGGTGTCTCTGAACTTAGTCCTGTATTGTTCAGCGGTTAAGCCAAACCCATCAATCAGAGCACCCTTCAAGACTTTGCAATTATCAGCATCCTCTTCTCTAACAGTGAGGAGGTTGTCTCTACCTTTGTCTGCAAAGGAGAGCCACACGGTTGCTGCCCACTGCTCATGAGGGACCCTCTGTACTTTACAGGCCCTCTCCAGTGCAGTTACACATTTGTGGATGTCATCCCCACTCTGGAAGGGAGGGACAATCTTGTTCAGGTTCCTATGAGTATGTTCTCTACCTCTAGGGACACTGTTTCTGCCACCAGGGGGCTCTAGCCCCAACCTTTAAGAAGCTTTCTGAAGCTCCAGGGATTCCCTAACTAGGGCCACTTGCTCTCTCTTGAGTCTGAGCTTAGCTCTCTCAAAGTCAAGCAGTTGGCACTTCCTCTCATACGAGAACTCCCTTTTATGAGAGGCAGTAGTCCTATGAGAAACAGAGGTCCCTACAGAAGTACCAGAATGAGTAGATTCCTGAGAAGGAGATCTGGACCTTCTTGGTACACTGTTAACCCTTCCAGGTGGGGCAAAGAGAGGGCCACTGAGGCCTTCTCCCTCACCTTCAGGAAGAATTGGATTGTCCAGGTTAGAATCATCTTGATCCTCCTGGTCGGCATCAGAGTCCAGGTCCTGGATGTTTTCACTTCCTGGCCTTTCCTCTTCTGCTGCCCCCCTCTCCCCCCCCATCTAAAAGCGGAGCCTCTATGAGGCGTTCAGTTCTACGGTTTTTCCCTGTCTTCAATTTTCTTGATGCACACATATTTCTCAATTCCTGAAATGAGAGGTGATCATAGTTATTCAGCAAGGAGCCACTGGCTTCTGCTCTTGAAGACATACTAGTGTTGTGTGGTGTTACACCTACCTAACCTAGTGGGAACTACTAAACTCTCTTGAGTGGCAGAAAGGGTGTGATAGCCCCTTGGCTTACCCAACTCTAAGTTCAGTAGAACTTACTTTATTCTAGTCTTGATTATATGTACCTATGTACCTATAGTGGTTTTCAGTTAGTCACTCAATGAGATTATCTGGTAAAGCAATAGCAAGCTTGAATCCCAACCGCTGCACACCAATGTGAGAAGTTGGCCTGGTATATGCTGTCCACTAATTAAAGTGGGCACCTTGTACCTTGTACCTGTCCAAACAACCCTTATTGATGATTAATCAATCAATCAATCAATATGAACTTTATTCGGATAAAAACAACATATCCATAAAAGTGCAGTTAAAAAACATTATTTACAGTTGGACATAGAAGAAATTAGTCCGAAATCATAGAATTACGAAAACGTACAGCCATTTTTAAAAAGGATCCAACTCGGAAAACATAATTCATCATTATCAATTGCAAGCATCAACTCATAGGCTATTTTATAATCAGTTACGCATCGGGATTTAAAGTACGGAATCAGAAATTTTTTCGTGAGCGGTAAATAGAAGGAACAAAAGAATGAGAAATGTAACATTGATTGTTTCAGATTGTGGGTACATGGACAGGGGGTGTGATCAAGGTTCAGAGAATAGCCAGTTGGAAAAGACAGTAAGTATTTCATGGTGTCGGTCCTTAGCCTGAAGAATAGACCCCGTTCCCAACAGCCAACAGGTTTTAAGAGATATGTAGGCATTACTGTGGATACATGCTCTATTCGCATATATCTAGCAACTGAGGTTTTATTACGTTCAGCTGCTAGCCTAGTTTCTTTATACGATGCATAGAGTAGTTTTTCCACAGTTTTCATGCTTGGGGGGTTGTGGGCTAAAGGGTTTATAAAAAGATGTTCCAAATTCAGGCTAATTAAGCTTTTGTGGACTCCGGCCAACCATGATATGACCAGCCCTCTGTCACATTTTAAACAATCCAGGATAATTTCCCTAGTCAGTTGTGCGGCCGGGTTTTTCCAAATCCTAAGCCAGAATAATGTTGGGCGTGCCTTAATAAAATCCTCTATATAGGATAAGTGAAGCTCGCCGTGACAAGCATATGTAGATGAGGAAAATGGGGCACCCAATATTTTGCGACAAAACCTGTTCTCTTCTCGTTGGATAGGTGAGCTGGCAGTGTTCCCCCATACCTCTGCGCCGTACGTAACGGTTGGAATGCATTGTTGTCTGTAAATTTTGACAATAGCAGGCACTACCTCTATGTTTTTGGGTTTGGGTAGCCTGAGAATTGTATTAATAGAATTAATAAATTTCCTATTGCAATGGGCAATGTGATCATTCCACAAACCGTTAGATGCAAAGACCTGGCCCAGATACGGAAAAGTGCTGGTGCTAGACAATCTGGTAGAGTTAGATACAATAGAAAGGTTAAAATACTTCTTAGTCCCACATGACATTAAAAATGATTTCTTAAAATTAGTACACAGATCTAATGTTGCCATAAATTCCACAAAACCGTTGACCAAAGCTCTCAGGGCATTAGGGGTACGCCCCATTAGCACAGCATCATCTGCATAAAGCAGCGCGGGGATTTTATTCCCGTCGATGCTAGGGACGTATTGATGATTAGGTTAACGACAACCTTTATTGAAAGCTATCCTAGTGGTAGCAATGGAGAGCAGCCTTTAGGCTAAGTCTCAAAGGAATGTAGAGCAGCATGGTTTACCAGATTATAACCTCTTGAATGACCAAATGAAAGGAGAACCACACAAGGTATATATATAAAATATATGTATTTATTACTAAACACTCTCTACTAACCTCTTAATGAGATTAGAGAGCAAGGCACACAATATTAATACACTAGAACGACAGTAAATAGCACAATACACAGTGGGCCCCAGTGGGAGACCAAACCATATATTAAGAAAGTGGTATAACAACCACGACTTGACTAGACACAGTGCCTAGAGCACGTAGAATCGCTGGGACCCCAAGGAACCGCCCAAGGTAGTGACGCAGGGGACCCACGGGGGACGCGTGCAGTGTGAGAACACAGCCGCAAGCTCAGTACAATCCTATGGGAAAGTCGCAGTTGGAATTTTAAAGCTTAAGGACACTTAGAAGAGGACTTTGAGCAAACCCTTTCATACTTAGAAGGTTCTAAGGCCAGCACCCACGTGAGCACCGGAGTACTCGTGTTACCTCACCCAGGGAAGCCGGGTGCATAGGTGTCAAATGGTGTTGGGAATCTTCGTTGTTCTCAATGGCGAGATGCTGCAAAGTGCTGCTGCTGTGAAGAGGAAAAGTGTCCGGTGTGATCCAAGCCTGGATCGGAGCTGAGAAGAACCTGAAAGCAGAGGGGACAGAGTCTGGGTCACTTGCCAGTGACAAGGGGCACGATAGACGAATGCCCACCGATGTCGGGTGTTTCAGGTGCGAAGAGGTGAAGCTTGACTCTGAAGCCATGGGGACCAAGAGACGTCGACGATGACCAAAGTCTGCAGGCGAGCTCTCCCACAAAGGATGTCGAGTGCTGGGGGGTCAGTGTCCGGACCGGAGACCAACAAGCCTTGGCAACTGCAACCCACGCGGTTAGAGTAAGGATGCTTCAGTGTGGACAAGCAAGGTCCTGGGAACTCCCCAAGCGATGGAGAGTCAGGGCACGTCCGGATCAACCAGGTAAGCCCTTTGAAAGTTAAAGTACCCTTCTCAGGGACCCACTAGTCAACGGACAAGGGATCGCGAAGGGACCTCGAGAGGAATCACTAAATACCAGCCCACGGGACACTCGTGGAGTTTAGACCAGTAATCTTCAGTGGAATCACTGCTCGGGGTCTGGACTACAAGTAGCCCGAAGCACAGCCTCAGGAATAGCCAAAAAGCATATGCTGCTGCAAATGTACACGGTGTCCAGGGGTTCGGGTTGCACGGTCCCCACGAGGGCTTTGGATCTCAGGTTTGCTGAGAGCACGGCTCGGCCTCGGGAAAGCTTGGAAACCCACCTCCTGTGTTGCAATATCTTCGGAGTCCTTCAGGAGCTGCGTAGTTGCAAACAGGGCAGATGCGTCTTTGGTGCCTGCCTTGCAGGGGAGTAACTCCTTTACTCCAAGGGAGATTCTTCGGTCATCCAACATCGTGTAGATAGTTGAAGTTCTGGCATTCTGTAGCAGAGTTTCGTCCAGGTAAATCTAAAGTCCTGTAGCCAGGGGTTCCTACGTTATACCCAAGGAAAGGGTGGGACAAACTCTGGGGACCCACCTATTGGAGGGTCAGGACAGAGGGGTGGCTACATCCATGTCTTTTGTCCAGTTTTGTGCCAGAGCAGTGGGTTAATAGCCGCTGCAACCGGTTTGAGCTGGACTATGCACAGGGAACCCAAATGTGCCCCCAGTGCAGACATCAAAACACTCTCAGAGTGCACCCACCCAGTCCCAATACACTAAAGCCTGTCTCGGAGATGGTCACACCTCCCTGTGACAGGAAACCTATTGTCCAGCCGTCCCCTGCCGGAGTTTTGTCCAGCAGCAGGAGGGCAGACTCGTGTCTGTGGCTGGCAGCATCTATTTTGTGATGCCAGGGCTTGCAAAGCTTGTACCGGGTGTACCAGTGCTGTCATATTTCTCCCTCTAGTAGGGTGGAATCACACCTCCCACACCAGTTACTGGTGTAGAGGTATGATTCCAAATTGTTTGACACCAAACACGACATGTATCCATGCAGCTGTTTTAAAGTTAGCATTTACCGCAAGGTTATAACGCACTTAAGAGTATATGGTATGGCTGCATCACAAACAATATATAAGCGCAGAAGTCCAGGGGTATGGAACGACAAAACAACCAAAAAAACAAAACAAACAAATAATGCAGTGAAGCTCAAAGAACCTGAATGAAAATAAACTAAAGCCAAATCAAAAAGTCCTCATAAAAAGGACATAATCCCATCACCCACCGTGGTGGCATGCTTCATCATATGGGATCTCCTCTCAACCAAACCTGGTTTGGCTGAAGAGCTACTACTCCCAGTCTGAGTCTAGGGGAGGAGCTCGCAGATGTTTTAATCTACGCTGATGGAACGAGATCTCCTAAAGATCGATGAGGCTAGCCTAAGTAAGGTGAGGACCTATAGTGCAGTGTAGAACTCGGTGATATAAAATTGACTACAGGAACAGAAAAAACTTTAATTAAGAATATCCCTGTGCCAATGTTAAAAGCAGAGTAGTGGCGCGATCTGACCAAATTGACGAACGCGCTTGCAATAAACCAGGAAACGGTCTACATGTTTCAGCCAAAAGCGATCAAATAGTTAAGATCATGGCTTTCTTCAGGACCACAACACAAACTACTGCAACTGCGAACAAGTGCATAAAGCACTCTCGTGAACCAGTGTCTAAATGTAGACAGATAGAACGATACAACCAACCTTGTACCACAGGATAAATCTCAAAACTTTTTTGTAATCCTACCGGTCAAGAAGGTAAGTACCTGTGTCAATAAAACAAAAAACAAAAAAGAAAAATTAATGACTAAGCAATGCACTTCAAACAGGACTCAGGCCCACACATAGAAAGCCAATCGGACCGCTAAGTGTCAATCTTACCCGTAATTAAATCGGGACTATGCCTGCCGCTCCTGGTAGCAACTCAGGGCGTGAGGCAACGCTCTGTGAAAAAGAAAATAAAAACATCGTATAGTATAGTGAACAGTTTACAACAGAGATGTAACCAACCATTAGGCTTGTCACTTGCTTTACTCATTAAAGTTGAAGTTAAAACCCTCTGCAAGCAGGTAGAGGAATGTGTCAAAGAATAGCCCCCTATCAGTAGCTAAACAGTGAAATCCCAGGCTCGATGCTCCTAAATAACAGGGCAAACCCTTAATAGATGTAACTGGGGTGAATTGTGATAATCTCGTGCTTGACGGAGCCTTGCTCTCGCTAGCAGCCTCTTAGCCTGTCAGCATACATACAGGCTTAGGCGGAAACCAAAAAGAGTAGTCGCCTCGGTGTAAAAAGGAAGCACCGGGGGGCGTGGCCAAGATGGCGGGGTGAGCGGACGCTTCCTCCCGTAGCTCCTCCGGCCCGGCCAAGCTTGAGCCCTTTTCTTATGCTTTTCTCCCCCCGCTGAGGCTCGGCGTGGGAGAGGAGCGTGGCGGAGCACCTGGGGCGCACGTTGTTGCCGTTTTGGTTCGGATCGCCTCGGGGGAAGCCCCCAAAAAGTCCGATCGAGTTCGAGGAGCGACGGAGGGCCTGAGAGGCGGAGCGCATAGGAGTGCTGTCCGGGCGCCTCGGCTGGGCCTGGTGCTGAAAGTTGCGCTCTGGAGGGAATCTGGCCCACCGCTCGACGGAGGTTGAAGGAGCCCTGCGGGAGGGGACCCGATGGTGCGGAAGGCTTAGGACGGGTGCTTTGGCACTCGGACTTGTGTCGGCGACACTTCGCACTGCGGGGCCCCTGCCCCTTAGCCGCGGTACGGCGGACTCTCTGATGGGGTCGGACCATCTGGGCCCCTGCGTGTGACAGACTGAAGCCGGCGGCGGAACCTATTTGATTGTTGTGCGGTTTGGGGGCCCCGGTGGTGTCGCCGGGCCTGGTCGTTCTGCCCTGCCGCCATCTTGTCCCCGAGGGAGCGGTGGTGGTGGCCTTCGTTGGAGCCCTTGCTGTTGGATGTATGTGACCGCCGCTGCTGCCGGGCTGACTTTCCGGGGGATGTGCTGATGAGGCGCCCCCCACTGTGGCTCCCATTGCTGTCTCGAATGGGCGCCCGCGGCTGACGGTGACCGGACTGGGCCGCCATTTTGTCACCTGTGACGCAGCGACTCCGCTTGTGGGGGGACACCCACGTCGAGCGCTTGCCAGCAGCTGGGCATCCCTGGGGCGGCTGGACCTGTGCCCGACCGCAGTGCTTGCGATGTCTGGAAGAGGCGGCCCGAAGAAGGGGGACCGCACCCTGCCGGACATGCTTGGCAGGGCCCAGCAACTGCGGGACCGAACCCAGCCCTCGCCGGGGTCCTCCCGGGCCTCGGCGGATGCGACTGGGGGGGAGCCACCCGTCACGAGGACCTTTATGGAGGAACTGTTTAGCTCCCTCAGGGAGGACTTCCAGACACTGAAGCGGGAGGTGGCCAGCGAGGTCCGGGAAGTGCGCAGGGAAGTGGAGGGCCTTGGCGAGCGCGTTGAAACGGTGGAGACGGAGGCCCAACACCGAGCGGAGGAGATAGTCCATCTTCAACAGGACGTTCTCCGCCTCCGGGAGCAGTGTGTGGAGCTCCAGGCCCACTCTGAGGACCTTGAGAACAGATCACGGAGGAACAACATTCGAGTGCGTGGTGTGCCGACTGCGGACGAGGGGTCCGATCTGGGGGGCTACCTGCGGGCCCTGTTCCGAGAGATCCTGGGGGAAGCTGCGGACTTCCCCATCAGCATTGATCGGGCGCATAGGGTTGGCCGGCAGCGCCAGTCATCGGCACCTCCACCGGACATTCTGGCCTTCCTGCCCGACTTCCCGTTGAAGGAACGCATCATGGCTGAGGCCCGCAGGAAACAGCCCCTGACTTTCCGGGATCGGCCGGTGGCGCTTTACCAGGACCTCTCCGCCATCACGCTGCAGAAACGCAGGTCCTTTAGGATTGCCACTGACTTTTTGCGTGAACACGAGACGCCGTACTCTTGGGGTCATCCCTTCCGCCTGATCTTCCGGTGGAACGGGGTGCTACACCAGCTACGCTCCTTGCAGGACATTTGTGGTGTCCTGGGGCTTACGGCGGCGGAGGAGGAAGGAGCTACACCGTCGTGGAGGTCCTCGGAGAGACGGAGCCGGCGGAGGTCGACGAGGCGACGCTCAGCGGCCAGCGCAGGGCGTCCTGACTCCCCTACCATCAGGGCGGACATGGCCGACGCTTTGAGGGCGGCGGCCAGGGACTCGGCCGGCTCCACCGGCGTGGCCTTGACGGCCTAACATTCACTCCGGGTGGAGATGCCTTTAGCCTCTGTAAATGCTGGGTTCGGGGCGGGGGGGTCGGGGGGGAGCGGATGGAGGTGAGTGGCTGGACGTCCACTTCGTTCTTTCTACGGACTTGCCCGTTTTGGGGCTTGACTGGGACAATGGGGTGTTTGAGTTTGCTTTTGGCTAGTTGCCTGGGTTGTGTTTTGGGTGGGTGTATGGGTTGTTCTGGGGTTGGGGAGGTCCCGTCCGATGTTGTCCATGCCCACGCTTGGTCTGTTTTGGCTTGTCCTGCGCGGCTGCCCCGCGCGCCCCACCCGCTGATCCCCTGCCCATTGCACGGCGCTCCCGATCCCCGAGAGGAATGTCGGGCCTAAAGGTAGTGACCCTTAATGTTCAGCGCAGAGCAATCTTATCTTTGCTGGAGGGGACGCAGGCGGACATTTGCCTTTTGCAGGAGACCCACTTATTGTCCCGGGATTGCCATAGGCTGCGCTCTGCTAAGTTCCCTACCCAGTTCTTTTCCTCGGCAACGAACAAGACGGCGGGGGTGGCCATTCTTCTAGCGAGCTCCTTTAGGGGGGAGGTTTTGTATAAGTGTGCTGAACAGAAGGGGAGGCTTCTTGCGTATCGCATGCGCTTAGGAGGCATAGCGTTTACGGTCGGCTCCGTTTATAGCCCAAACGACCACCAAGAGCGTTTCCTAGACTCCGTGTTGGTGGATGTCACTGCTTCTCCCGACCGCCACGTCATTTTGGGGGGAGACCTTAATATTGTCTTCGATTCTGTGATGGACAGATCGGCGCAGCGCTTCCCGCAGACGGGGGAACTGTCCCAGGCTGTGAAGGCCCGGATTGCGGAAATGGACTTACACGACCTTTGGCGCTCCATGCACCCCACGGATAGGGACTACTCTTACTTTTCGCACGCACACCGAACCTACTCACGGCTGGACTACCTTCTGGTGAGTGGACCGATGCGTGCCGCTGCCACGGCGGCGGACATCGGGGTCCTGACCCTGTCTGACCATTCACCAGTTACCGGCGTTTTCCAGTGGCCGGCGGCCTCCCCCTCTCGGGGGGTGTGGCGCCTCCGGGATACTCTCTTACACAAAAAGTCTGTAGTGCAGCGCATTGGGGAGGTCATACAGGACTACCTAACTCACAATAGCAACACCGACACCTCGCAGGCGACACAGTGGGCGGCATTGAAGGCAGTCCTCCGGGGGGAATTTATCTCTATCTCCGCCGCCGAAAATAGGGAGCGGCAACGGAAGAGGGACGAGCTGACCGTTCAGGTCCGGGAGCTTGAGCAGGTCCACCGCCGCACGGGGGCGCCAAGGGTGTGGAGGCAGTTGAAGGCTGCGAGGAAGCTCCTGTCGGCACTGGACCTTGACAGGGCGGAGTATGCCGCCTTGCGCTTGAAACATGCCTTCTACACTGGGGGGGACAAATGTGGCAAGCTCCTAGCACACCGGCTCCGGGTCACGCAGCAGCGTGGCGTCGTGAAGGAATTGGCGGGCACGGACGGGGTGGTCGTCTCCGGGGACGCAGAGGTAGCGGAATCTTTCCGCGGCTTCTACGAGGCGCTGTACGCTGAGGAGCCCTCCTCGCCACGGGACGCCGCAGGCTATTTGGAGTCGGTGACCCTTCCGGTGCTGGATCCGGCTCAGGCGGACCACTTGGAGCGGGATATCCATGTTGAGGAAGTGATTTCCGCTATCGCGCGGTTGAAGCATGGTAAGGCCCCGGGCCCGGACGGGTACACGTCTTTGTTTTACAAGACTTTTTGCACAGCTGTGGCCCCTATCCTTACTCGGCTATTTAACTCCTTTTCTGAACCGGGAGCCATCCCACCGGATCTCCTGAGGGCGACGGTCGCGGTAATTCCGAAACCTGGGAAGGACCGGGCCCTCTGCGGCTCGTACCGAGCCATCTCGCTCTTAAATGTTGACCAAGTTGTATACAGGAATTCTAGCGTCCAGGCTGGGTCCGCACCTCCCCGGATTGGTGGAGGCGGACCAGGCCGGCTTCGTACCTGGTAGACAGACGGTTGACAATACCAAGCGGGTGGCGCATGTTCTGGAGAAAGCCTTGCGGGTCCCGGGGGAGCGGATGTTGCTGTCCATTGATGCGGAGAAGGCCTTTGACAGAGTTCACTGGCCGTATCTCGAGCTGGTTCTCAAGAAATTGGGAATCGGGGATAGGTTCCGCACCATGGTATTCAACTGTTATAAGCATCCTTCAGCGTCGGTGCGGGTCAACGGGTGCAGCTCCGGTGCATTTGCCATCGAGCACGGCACGAGGCAGGGCTGCCCCCTCTCGCCGCTCTTGTTTGCCCTCTACATGGAGCCGTTTGCTCAGAGGATTCGCGATAACCCGGACGCTGTTGGGGTCCGGATGGGCCAGTATGTCCACACTGTCAGTCTCTACGCGGACGATGTCCTGTTGACCTTGGACGACCCTAGGAGGTCGCTGCCTGCTTGTCTCCAGGAACTGGACGCCTTTGCCTGTGTGGCCGGCTTCAAAATGAATATGAGCAAGTCGGTGGCGTTAGACGTGTCCCTAGCTGCGGACACCAGGAGGGACCTTCAGCGACTCTTCCCCATGCAGTGGTCCTCGTCCACGGTGCCATACCTGGGGATTCTGCTGACGCCCACATTACCGGAGATGGTTACGGCCAATTATGCCTCCCTCAGTAGGAAGATCAAGGAGGAGCTTGGTCGTTGGAGCAAGGGCCTACTGTCCTGGCTGGGGCGAATCGCGGCGGTTAAGATGACGGTGTTGCCCCAGATACTGTACCTTTTCCGGGCCCGCCCTCTCCAGCCCCCGGTGGGCTGGATACGACAAATGCAGGCTGACATCTCCCGCTTTGTCTGGCAGGGCCGCAAGCCACGAATGAAGAGGGTCCTCTCCACGCTTGCTCCGGAGGCGGGGGGTCTCGGTATTCCGGACCTCCGTAAGTACTTTCAGGCGGCACAGCTGCGATATCTGGTGGAATGGAGCAGGTGGGAGTCCGACAAACACTGGCTCTTTCAAGACCAGGCAGTGGCGGGCCGCACCCTACAAAAGGTTCCATTTCTGCGCCGCGCGCACCGCCCACCTAACCTTTACGCTTCTTTTGTTACGCGGGTCCCCCTGCGGGTGTGGGACGCAGTCTGTGAAGCCCGGGGCCTCACCACCTTCCCTTCGCTGTTCACACCCATAGTGGGCAACCCGGACTTCTCCCCGGGGACGGAGCCGGGAGTTTTCTCCCATTGGGTGCAGGCGGGCTGCAGGGCGCTCTTCCAGATCTATGGCCCGGAGGGAGTAATTCCGTTTCAGCAACTTCGCCAGGAGTTCGGCCTGCCGGAGCTGGACAGATTGCGCTATATGCAGGTTCGGCATTGGGCCCTCCAGCCCCAGGTGCGTGACACTGCGGCTCGTCAAATTACACCATATGAGAGGTGGCTGGTCACCCGGACCTCCGACGCTAAGCTAATTACCGATCTGTACAAGCACCTACAACCCCCGCCGTCTCACTATTACAACCCGGGGAGGGAGCGCTGGCAAAGGGAATTGGGTAGAACACTCAGCCACAAGGAATGGGACAAAATTGCGTATCGGGCGCGGCACTCTGCATATCACACGGGCCTTACGGAGACCTTTACTAAGGTGTCCACTTATTGGTACTACACCCCGGAGAGGCTGTATGAAATGCATAAACACACTGACAAGGGGTGCTGGCGGGGCTGTGGGCAGGAGGGTAACCTCTCACACATTCTTTGGGATTGCCCCGTGCTGACCGCTTACTGGAAGGAAGTTTTGGACGATGTGGATAAGCACTTTGGGATAGAGCTGCCGCGCTTCCCGGCGTATGTCCTGCTGGGCCTCCCCAATGACCTAATGTACCCGCTGAAGTCCCGCAGAGGTAGGCAGATCGTGATTGCGCTGGGGTCTGCGGTCCAGAACATCCTTATCCACTGGCGCACCGCCACTGTCCCCTCCATCACGGGTTGGTTGCATAGGCTTTGGCATGTGCTGGGAATGGAGAAGCTGTCGCTCACGGTGGCGGGGGAGATAGACCAATTTGAAGAGCTGTGGCAACCCTTTCTAGCGCTGCTGTCCACTGAATTCCGGGAGCTCACCTGCCCGAGGTATCTTAGGCTTCTCAGGTTGACGCCGCCGGTGACCCCGGCGGACTAGTTCACATGTGAGACGGGGGCCTCCGGGGGGGGGGGTGGGTGCGGGGCTTCTTGATGAGGATTAATCTGGCGCGGGACCATAGGACGGGGGGGGTGGGGTGTTGTTTTTTCGTTACTGGGGGAATGGGGGTGGGGGGGGGGATGGTGCTTTGTTGAGTTGCTGCTGGCTTTCATTGCTTAGATTTGGGGTGTCGGATATGCACGCAGGGATTCCACAGATTGCATTTCTAGCTTTTCATTTACTGTGTTTTTCCCCTGGCTCACCGAGCTATCCATCGCCACCCCTCTTGAGTTGCACCCTTTTTCTTTGATTGTATTCAATGTATCCTAACCTCCTATCCCCCTCCCCCATGGTTTGTTTTGTTTCAATAAAAACGTTTTAAACATAAAAAGGAAGCACCTGCCATTCAACTATAGGGAGCAACCTTACATGCTGTCAATACAAATAAAGATCCCTAAGGGCAACCCTCAAGATATCATAATGGTGGACTAACTCATTGCAAGCCTCAGCCTATTGAAAGCACACGCGATAATCTAAAGGCCAGAGCAAGTCTGTAGGTCAAATCACCCTACAACGGAGTCTCTTACCTCTCCGTCGCTGCCCCGGGCCTCCTTCCTGAATGCTGGCGGAGGCACCCGAAGGACTGAAGCCACCGATATTTAGTAGCATAGACAGCGGCTGGTCGCGCAAACGCGCGCCATGACGTGGCGCGTCAGGGCAAAACAAAAGGCCACGAGTGATGACGTGGCGGAGTGCCCGAGCAGTATGGGGAATGTAGTAAACTGACACGGGATCCCAGGCCAGTACGTGGAAAGCCCGAGGGCTCCAAATAGAACAAAGGAATTGCGCTGTACGCTCAAGCATTGTAATAGCCTCCAATCTAGTCAAAAGTTTAAAGCCAAGCCAAGAGGACTCGTATCAAATTGTAATCGTCACTGGAGGGCAGATTCAAACTAGAATCTCTAAACAAAATAATCGTGGAAAACGTCAGTTGGTATTCATCACAAAAATAGACGTGAACAACAGATTGAGGCAGACAGTACACTCCATACACTGTACTCCCCCGTGCAATCAATATCGCACTGCCATATTGTGGAAAAACTAGTCGAGGGCTCTGACAAATACACTGTGTGCAGATACAGACATCATACCTCACGACAATGAAACCATACAGGAACTGGATGCCAATAAACTTCTACAGAAAAGACCAAGGTATAGAATCGTTAAGACCACAACGGTCACTCTGTAACTTAAACACCCAACGTTGCTCTTTATTAAAAAGAAATTTAGACACATCTGCAACGTGCATAGGAATGAAGGGTTGTTCAAGTACAGTCCCAGACATCTGGTCAGGACCATGATTGCACTCCAGATAATGGTTAGTCAGTCTCGTTGATGCCTTCTTGCATCAAATCGTGCTCTTATGTTCCATGATACGTTGTTTCACTTTTCTCATAGTCATGCCCACATATTGTTTCTGACACGGGCAGGTTATAAGGTAAATCACCTTCTCGCTATTACAATTAGTGTGGCGAAGTTGCTTCCACGGTTTCGGTAGACCAATGCTGACCTCAGTGGTATGTTTAGTCTGCGCACAGACCACACATCTGCCACAGGGAAAATGTCCCCGAACTGGTGGAAGATTCCATAAAGGATTCGCGACAGCTGGTGGTGTGCTGCGAGGTCTAGTGTGAACCATAGCATCACGCAAATTGGTGCCCCTTTTATATGAGAAAAGGGGAAAAGCTAATTTTTCATCACCACTATTCAGAATTCGCCAGTGTTTCCGCACGATTTTCTGAATACGGTTGGAAGATGTGCTGAAGGTGTTCACAAATGTCAATCTGTCATGTGGTGCTTTAGGAACAGAAATTTCCAACAGAGCATCATGATTGTTATTAGCCGCTCGTTTGTAGGACTGTTTAATTAGCCTTGATGGATAGTTTCTGGATTTCAGATTCTGCGAGAGGACATTGGCATGTTTGGTAAAAGCTTCGTTGGTAGAGCAATTCCTTCTCAACCGAAGGAACTGGCCAAAAGGCAGACCAGTCCTTAATCCCTTAGGATGAAAACTATCAAATTTTAGCAATGAATTTCTTGCCATGGGTTTGGTGTACAATTCACTGCCGAGCCCTCCATCCGTAGGAAAAATCCACAGGTCCAAAAAAGCCAATCCCAATTTACTAAATTCCACAGTAAAGTTCAGGAGGACGTTTTGATCATTGAGCCAATGATGAAAAGCCATAAGAAAGACATCATCTCCTCTCCATATGACCAAAACGTCATTGATGTAAGGTTTCCATACTTTGATGGAATCCAGAAAGGGGTTAGTAGGCGTGAGCACATGATTCTGCTCAAAAAGGTGGACATAGAGGTTGGCCAGGCTGGGGGCAAAAACGCTGCCCATTGAAGTACCGGAGATCTGAAGGAAAAACCGGTCTTCAAACTTAAAAAAGTTTTCCGTCATGGCCAGCCTGGCACACTCCATAATGAAAGGAACGGGTGAACTCAATGGCTCAACGATGTTATCCAATAGCGATCTAATCGCTTCAAGTGTGTCCCCCTGGGGAATGCACGTGTACAACGATTCTACATCGAAGCTGACTAAATAGTCAGTTTCAATGTTAAAATCGATGCCAGGGAGGATGTTCAAAACATCCTTAGTGTCTTGAAGAAACGTGGGCATCGTTCTTACCAATGGTCTCAAAAACACATCAACAAAGGATGACAAGGGTTCTAAAAGTAAGCCGATGCCCGAGATGATGGGTCTTCCAGGAGGAGGACGTTGCTCCTTGTGCACCTTAGGCAATGTGTAAAAATAAGGAGTCACAGGGTGAGTGATCACCAAGTAGTCGGCCTCGAGACTGGAAATCCATCCTTCAAGTTTGGCCTCGGACACTAATTCACCAATTTCTTTTTGAAGTCTCGCCGTAGGATCGGAACTCAACAGTTTATAGAAACTATCATTGTTGAGTTGCCGCAGGCATTCTTCGCGGTAGTCTGTGGTGTTGAGAATGACAATAGCGCCACTTTTATCGGCGGGCTTAATGATGATAGCCGGGTTTCTGGATAGGGAATCAATAGCCTTTTTATCAATGTTGGAAAGGTTATGATAGTGATTATTGGAACCCATATCAAGCTTCGAAACCTCAAGAGAAACCGCTGTCTCAAATGCCAGAACAAGTGGAGGTATAGAATTAGCTGGCAGTAAAAGGGTAGATTAGGTGCGTAACCCACTGTCTACACACTGATCCAGTGGAATAGCGTTGTCAACAGTTTTATCTTTAAAGAAAAACTGTAATCTAATCTTGCGAAAGAATCTAGCCAATTCACACTGGATTAAAAATGGATCGCCTAAGTTGGTGGGTACGAAGCCAAGCCCCTTGTTCAAAACATTCGTTTCAGAGGGGGTCAAAACATAAGAACTCAGATTGACTATCAATTGCTGCTGGGTCCTGCTGTTTGAGGCCCCTTCGTCATGCTGCGAAGACTGCGAGGAGATGGTGGCGGACTCCAGTGTACTCGTGTTTGCCCCTGTTGCCCTCTCCTTCTGCCTCTGTTTCTGCCTCGACCCTGCCCTAAAAAAGGCTGTTGTTGAAACATCTGTGGGGGCGGGTTGAAGGGCATCATTTGCGGATAGAATGGGACATTCGGGAATTGCCACGGAGCCGGGTTCCACCATTGTGTGTGGGGATTGGCCTGCCAGTTCCGTCTAAAGCCCTGTCTGCCTCTCCATCGATTTCGTGCGGGCGGGCGTTCGGTCGTATCAGAGTCACTAGACCAATCTTCTGAACCAGATGTTGAATAGTTGGAGCCATATTTCCTGCCCTTTCTGTTATAATCGGGGGCAACATAGTTTTCTTGAGTGTACGGGTAAACCTTCTCAAACGAAAACTTGGCCAGATCTTTCTTGAATTTCTCAATTTTAGAGGCTAGGATGGAATCCTTCAAATCTTTGTTGGCTTTGTTCGTTTCATCTAGATTCTTTTTATAGACCGAGTTGGTAAGAGTAGTTTTAATCTGACCTTCAAGCAATTGGATTTCGATCAGAACATTATCAGCTATGCGCTTCGCTGTACTGATAATTAAAATCAACCAGTCCCGCGTGCAGCGCCACGCTATAAGGGACCAGTCTTTGAGAAACACCTTGTCCTGTAGGAAAAGACGCGGAGTGTTGGTCACAATAAGCCCTGTAGGAGCACAGTTAGCACGAAGGTACTCCGTCATTATAGCACCATGAATCCCACTGCGAGTCCATGATTTCTTAAGAATGAGGAGTTTCGACCACTCATCTATCCCTACACTAGCTAGAGAGCTAGTGGTGTCAAGAATGGAAGGAGTATTCGTCAAAATAAGTCTAGCCATCTCCTCATCAAGGCTAAGCCCGTGAATTCAGTCATGTTGTAAAGAAAGAACACTATACTAACGCACAAATAAACAATACAAACACTCACTAGAGCGTAAATAGACACTGCAACAATTGTGTGTGTGAAGAAAGTGTGTGTTACGACCCGCAGCCGAAAGCTGCTCAAAACATTAGAAAAACAAGTAAGCAATAGGGTCTGAGGGATCGCACGAGCAGCCTGGACAAGTCCCCCTATTAACAATATATAAACGCAGAAGTCCAGGGGTATGGAACGACAAAACAACCAAAAAAACAAAACAAACAAATAATGCAGTGAAGCTCAAAGAACCTGAATGAAAATAAACTATAGCCAAATCAAAAAGTCCTCATAAAGAGGACATAATCCCATCACCCACCGTGGTGGCATGCTTCATCATATGGGATCTCCTCTCAACCAAACCTGGTTTGGCTGAGGAGCTACTACTCCCAGTCTGAGTCTAGGGGAGGAGCTCGCGGATGTTTTAATCTACGCTGATGGAACGAGATCTCCTAAAGATCGATGAGGCTAGCCTAAGTAAGGTGAGGACCTATAGTGCAGTGTAGAACTAGGTGATATAAAATTGACTACAGGAACAGAAAAAACTTTAATTAAGAATATCCCTGTGCCAATGTTAAAAGCAGAGTAGTGGCGCGATCTGACCAAATTGACGAACGCGCTTGCAATAAACCAGGAAACGGTCTACATGTTTCAGCCAAAAGCGATCAAATAGTTAAGATCATGGCTTTCTTCAGGACCACAACAAAAACTACTGCAACTGCGAACAAGTGCATAAAGCACTCTCGTGAACCAGTGTCTAAATGTAGACAGATAGAACGATACAACCAACCTTGTACCACAGGATAAATCTCAAAACTTTTTTGCAATCCTACCGGTCAAGAAGGTAAGTACCTGAGTCAATAAAACAAAAAACAAAAAAGAAAAATTAATGACTAGGCAATGCACTTCAAACAGGACTCAGGCCCACACATAGCAAGCCAATCGGACCGCTAAGTGTCAATCTTACCCGTAATTAAATCGGGACTACGCCTGCCGCTCCTGGTAGCAACTCAGGGCGTGAGGCAACGCTCTGTGAAAAATAAAATAAAAACATCGTATAGTATAGTGAACAGTTTACAACAGAGATGTAACCAACCACTAGGCTTGTCACTTGCTTTACTCATTAAAGTTGAAGTTAAAACCCTCTGCAAGCAGGGAGAGGAATGTGTCAAAGAATAGCCCCCTATCAGTAGCTAAACAGTGAAATCCCAGGCTCGATGCTCCTAAATAACGGGGCAAACCCTTAATAGATGTAACTGGGGTGAATTGTGATAATCTCGTGCTTGACGGAGCCTTGCTCTCGCTAGCAGCCTCTTAGCCTGTCAGCATACATACAGGCTTAGGGGGAAATCAAAAAGAGTAGTCGCCTCGGTGTAAAAAGGAAGCATCACAAACAACCCTGGAATAGAGGTTCCGAAGGCTGCAGAGCGGCTCTGCTCATGCAGGTGCACCCTCTCACATAAAACCCAACACCCTGCCTTCAGGATTGATAAGGCCTGCCATAGGGGTGACTGGTAGGTTTATATGTGCAGAGATATGGATAGATATAGTGAACCTATATCTAAGTAAGGGGTGCATGCACCACTTTACACAGGCTGCTGTAGCAGGGGTCCTGATTAGCAGGATCCCAGCTAGACTAAGTCAAAAAACAGTGGAGCATCAGCAAAAAGTGGGGCTAACTATAAGAAGCAGATCCTACTCTCCTACAATAAATGTCCCAGATGTGGGTGGGAGTCAGCTGACTTGGCTCACATGTTTTGCAATTGCGCTAAGCTGCCGGCACTAAAAGAGGGCATTGAAGATTTGTATTATAAGATCTTTAGAACAAATGTGCATATCAGTTCATCATTGATGCTATTTGAGCTGGATCCATCTCTGTCAGGGGATGTAGGGCAGCAGTATTTTTTGTTTGCCTCCATGGTGGTTGCTTAACTTCTAACTGAAGCTCTATCTGTCAACAAGAATTTGACTATCTTAACCCCTTCCATGCTGCGCAAATTCCGCCGCTGTGCTGACGGTTTCTTGCGCGGGCGTGGTCATGACGGAACGGTTCCGTCATGAGCACAGCTCAACCGTGGCTCATGACGGAACCGTTCCGTCATGAGCACCGAAGGGGTTAATAAACAGTATTTTAATATTCCAGTCCTTTATGGAGTACCAAAAATGCATAAAAACACAGTCAATCCCCCATACAGACCTATTGTATCCACTATTGGTTCCATCACAGAACCCCTATCCAAATATGTAGATACATTTTTAAATCCATTGGTCAGCATTCTACCAGGATATATCAAGGATACGGGCCACCTAATAGGCAACATTGAGGGTTTGTTGTTTAATTCCAATACAGATTTTTTGGTTTCTATGGATATAGAAGCCTTATATACAAACATCCCGCAGAAAGGAGCCCTAGAGGCGGTCAAAAGTTCATTGGAAAAGAATAGCAACACTGAAGACATACTTTTTATTCTAGAATGTCTTGCTATTGTTCTCCATGAAAACTACTTTGAATTTGACAATACCATCTATAAACAGATCCATGGCGTAAGCATGGGAGCAGCCTGTGCACCCAATGTTGCTAACACCTATATGGGGTCGTTTGAAGAGCGCTGTATCTTCAACGAAATTGCACCTTTTTTTGAAAATATTCAACACTGGAGCAGATTTATTGACGATATCTTTTTTATTTGGAGTGGCCCGGAAGAACAACTTCAAGAATTTATTCTTTGGCTTAACCTTTGTGATAGCCATCTTAAATTCTGCGCTAATATCAGTAGGGAACAGATTGAATTTCTGGATATTTGGATCCAAAACATAGAGGGCATAATTGAGGTGTCATTGTATACCAAACCCACGGCAAGAAACACCATCCTACAATACCAAAGTTATCACCCACGTAATCAAAAAGACAACATACCATTCAGTCAATTCCTAAGATTACGTAGGAATTGTACTACCATGGCCAATTTTGAACTTCATGCCAATGACCTTAGAGGTAAATTACTCAAACGAGGATACCCACATAGAGTCATAAGAGACGCGTATAAAAGAGCCAAATATTATAACAGGGAGGCTCTTTTACAACAAAGAACCCATACTGAAGAAAAAAACTTGTATGTGTTACTCGTCACTCCAACTTTGATAACAAATTGCGCCAAATCATTGGCTCGCAATGGCATATTCTTAACACAGGGGACCCTAACTACAATATGCCTAAACCTATTTTTGCGTTTCGCCGGAACAAGAATTTACGCAACTCTCTAGTGAAATCCCACTTTAATAACACCAATAAGTGGATACAAAAATCCATCATTGGCAATAATCCGGTGTTAGGTAACCACAGGTGCGGCAATTGCCACGCCTGTGAGTCTGCCATTACATCCAGTGTACTCGAATGGGGTAAGTCCAAATTTTACCTCACAGATATGACCAACTGCAGATCATCTAACATTATCTACCTTATCCTCTGCCCCTGCAATAAAGGATATGTAGGAGAGACAGGCAGGGAATTTAGAACAAGATTGAGTGAACACAAATCTTCAATCAGGAATAAGCGTAGAGGGGCTCCTCTAGTTGAACATTGGCTTGATAAAAATCACAAGATTGAGGATATAAAATTTATTATTGTAGAAAAAGTACTGATTCCAAGAGATAAAAACACTGAGCCACTAAGGAAAAAAAGAGAGGTATTTTGGATGTTTACTCTCCAAACAGCTGTTTGTGGCCTGAATGAGCATATCCCTTGGGAAAATGCGCTTCTGTAAACCTACTAAAACATTCTTTCTGTTAGTTTTCATCTGGCCGGCCATTATTATATTTGGCCACTCACTACTCTCAACATATGTTTTCCTGCCCTCTGGCTATTTTTGCCATGTTCTATATATACACCTAGCAGTTGCTTGCTTTCCATCACGTAAAGTTCAGCAACCTGGTGTTAGAACATACCTAATACTTACCGTGTATCACCGTATGCCTTCATTTAATTATTTATTCTTTGTTATTTCCCCCAACATGGCGGTCTTTCCGTGACGTTTAGGTTCTTCGTTCTAGTTATTGTTCTATTCATGTTTACTTGGATGCATGTTTTATCTCATGCTCCCAGCAGCTTTTCACTACATATTCTGTGTTTAATATCCATTACCGTACCTTTTACTCAGATAGTTATCGGTACGTTTCTATACCTGGATTCTTTTTCATTACTCCTTAACCTTTCCAACATGGCGGCCACGCTCTGATGCTTAGGTTTTATACATTTTGTAACTTCGCGCTTTCCTTTTGCCTTCTATCACATTTCCTTTGGACTTATCAGCTGCACGCTGTTTACTCCCTCTATCTCCTGGCTAATTTTCCCGGGTGATTTCTCATATATATATCCCCAATGGCGTCTATCCGTGTCGGTGGGTCCTTATACACGGACACCGCTTTCTTGGACACCGCTCTCTTGGAAACTGGTTGCAGTTACATCTTTCCTCTTGTAGGTAAGAAATATATCCACGATGCTTACACGTCCGTTTTAGATGTATGTTTATGCCTTTTTTTGTTTTTCTATTACTTTTTCTTTATTTTAGGGTAAATCTACACATACCGCTGTACCTACTCTCTAGTCTGAGATGTGACCCTTCTTAAATAATTGTTCTTGACCAGGCACTCGTAATCCAAGTGCTCTTAAGTAAGTAGGGGTCCCGTATTTGGCGCCATTTTGTTAGTTATTGTGGTCATTTTCTTTCCCTAATCACTCTCGTTCCTTTTTAGTTTTCTCTGGCGTCCGATCTAGACGTCCCTATTTGTACCAGGATTATAGCACCATCTGTAGCCTTATCTGCCTATTCATAGGTTGGTAGTCTGTTAGTTTCTGTTTTTGTTGAATTTTATCTACTTTTGTATTTTAATTATTTTCCGACACTCTTATCGGATATCCTTCTCTCTACCCATAGCCTTTTTCTCATTTACCTGTTTTGTTACTATCCCTATTCATTTAACCTTATTTTTGGACTTCTAAATGTATGATAACCTTACCCATTGAGACTGTCGAGTAGATTTCGTATTTGTCCTTGTTTCAGCCCGTAGCTGTTTGGAAATACCCTAAAAAGTAATTGGCTGGCCATATCCTTTACATGAAGCGGTGTCCTCATTATACTTGTTACTAAGTAGGTTCCGTCTTATGATTCTTTATTCTTTTTTCCTTCTTCATTCACATACTCCCCTTTTCTTCTCACAAGATCCTCTTTATTCTTGGTGGTAGTTTTGTTGGTACATACCTATTTAAGGCTGATGCACTTATTTCATCCTTCACGTGGTGTTATCCATTTCACTACTTCTTGTCTTTGGGATTTATTGGCTTCCTTCAGGTGTTGCAGGCTCCCTCATAGATTGCATCTAGTTGTTTGTATTGTATTCATTAGGTTATCTTATATCATTGTTTTCCTTGTTTCCACAGAATGTTTGAACAAGTACAAATTCATATCCTCTAAGCAATTGTTAAATAACCCTCCCGTCTGAATAAAACCCTGGAACAAGTTGGGAATTAAATTGACACGAACCACTAAAGGATTGTTGCGCCCTGACGAAGGAACTGTGGGTCTTTTGATCCTTCTCCGAAACGCGCGTCGGCGCTTCTCTCTTTTTTCTGTTTGTTGTCCTTTTTGGTTACATTTCTATTTCAATGTATATATATCTGAAATGTATAATTACATGTTTTTATAAGTTATTTCTTGTTGCATAGGGTGTATGTATTGTCTGGTTGTCTTGTTATCAAACAAGAATTATGTGTCTATTGGTAATGTTCTGTTTGTGTCTCACATTTGAATTTTGATTCTCATTTGAACAAATCAACACATGATTATTTGTGTCTGTAAATGTATGCCACTAAAGAGAAAATTATAAATATAAAAACAATGTACATACTCTCTGATTAATAAAACTGTGAATTATAAATCCATTTCTGTGGTACATGGTTGCTGTTGTGCATAGATTGTGGAGATATTCCCCATAGTATAATCAGTTGTTGAGAAGAGGTTTTTGTTTAAATTGTGTTTCTCTTCCCTGCCTTCCTCTTCTCACATCCATATATGAGGGACCCTCTTGCTGTTTACTTTGCTTAACTTCTAATAGCCACAGCTTGGAAGGAGGGGTAACCGTCTATGGTGGTTCTCTCGGTTGCTGAGCATGCACAACGTGGACAGAAGCCTGTATAATTGTAAGGGAAGGGGCACTAAAAGATGGAGGAATGCAGATTTGGTCCCCGTTGACAGTATGGATTGCAGATAGCTTCGGCTGGAGTGACTGGTTAGCCCCATAATTATAAATGTACTATTTAGGCACATAAGGCACCTCCTTGGTGCACAGGGACAAGGATGGGTTTGTCCCCCACCGTACCTTGGCGTCCCATCTGCGGCTTCTATCACACATCATTTGGAGGGTTCTGCAGGACGAGGATGAGAAGCTAGCAGTTTCTTTAGATGCTGAGAAGGCTTTTGACAGAGTGGAGGGGATTGCTTTTTCTGAGTGTTGCTGAGTTGTGGGCTTTCTCATGTCTGGAGTCCACACCACCACCCAACAGCTGTTGTCATCTGCAACGGTCATGCTTCTACCCCCTTTTAAATCTGTCACGGTACTAGACAGGGCTGCCCTTTGTCCAACTTATTTTCCTTTTGGCACCAGAGCCTCTGGCTATCACAATCTGCAATTCCCCTGATATACACGGTATCCCCCTTTCCAGTGCGAATCACAAACCGACTCCGTATGCTGACGATATCCTGGTCACACTCACCCAACCTGCTTTCTCTCTGCTCGTCCTCATTTCTCTGATTTCACACTTCTCCTCTTTCTCAGAATATAAGATGAACTGGAGTAAGAGTAAGGCTCTCCCCCTCACAGCTTCCACCCTCCTGACGTGCTTGCGGGCATCCCTTATCAATTGTCTCTCTCTCCTCCAATAGTTATCTTGGAATAGAGGTCACACCAGGTCTCCACCTTAGAGTGGAACACAATCTGGACCCCCTCCACTTGAGCATGCAGGCCGATATGGCACGCTGGTTGCAACAGTGCCTTTCTCTTTGGGTGGCCACACAAGTTTTACAAATGAATGTGATGTCACAAACGAACTGTGGGTTTCATATGCTAACGCTATGCATCCCGGCTCACCTGATTGGTGCTTTAGAGAAGACCTTAAAATCCTTTCCGTGGGGTGGTTGAAAGCCACGGTCGAAGTTGGACAAGCTCTATGCGACCACTGAATAGGGGGGGCCTTCGTCTGCCGAACATTTGGTGCTACACACTGGCGTTCCTCAGATACATTATCCACAATACTCTGGACACTCCCAGCTAGGTGCCCCTGGGATCCTCTCTCCTGGGCCATCTCAGGGGCATTCATGTCTTGCACACGGGGCCGCCCCCAAGTCCATCGACTCCCATACCATTCTGGCGACCACCCCCAGGCATGGTGTAAGGCACACTGGCTGCTGGGGTCCACTCCACCATTTACATCCAGGTCCCTTTGTGGTGCAACGGCTCTTTACTGATCAGGAGATCAGAGCCTAACTGGGCGGAGTTTTCATCTAGGAGGATGCATCACTTCTCTGACCTGGTCCAGGATGGGGAATACAAGTCGTTTGTGGAAGCCTGGAGAGACATTTTTGGGACTACCAATGCCTCCAACACTGCCTCTGCAAGTCACTGGGTTCCCCCCCACTGGATCTGCTCTCCTTCTCCCTGATGGACTACCTACAGAAATGGGATGGTTTCCAGACACTATCAGGTATTGGTGGACCGCCCCTACTCCGTTCCTCTGGCCCGATCCTTCCGGGAGTGGTAGACAGATCAGCTAAGCTCCAATACTCGGATGCATACTGGGGTTACTTGCTTTTGCATCATGATCTCTACCTCAGGAAGGCCCGCCCCAAATTCAGTTACTTTAAGGTGCTACACCACAGACACTGGTCACCGCACCGGCGTTATAGGTCTTCTCTTCTTTTGTCTGCCACATGCTGGAGGTGTGGCTCTCTGGATGGCGACATTATCCACCTCCATTGGGACTGCTCTGCTGTGGCGGCCTATTGGTCCTCTATCACCACCACCATCTCACCAGGGATCTGAAAGCTCAGAATGCTATTTTGCATGACTTTGCCCAAGGCCCAGCCATCACATATCAACTATCGAGATGGCTAGCCTTTGCACTGGTGACCTCCAAGATCTGTATCCTGAGGCTCTGGAGAATACCCACATGTCTGACCCCGGATGACTGGCTGTGTGAGTTGCTTCAAGAGGTCTCTTATGAGTGCATAATTGCCAGGCTCACTGGCCATTGCGATAGATTCGTGGAAACGTGGGGACCTTTTTTCACAACCCTTGACTTTCACTCCCCCTTTCCTGGCTGGTTCCCTTTCCACTCCCCCTCCCCCGGGTCAACCTCCCACACTCTTGCACCTTCACCATGTACCCTGGTGCCCGACCTGGCCTCCTTGTGCCCCCCTTTCAAGGGCATTCAGGGTGCTGACCCCATTTTTGACTGCTGCAGGCTTGGGATCCTCTGCCTCCCTCGTCTGCCCCCCTGCCCCTTTCACAGTCCCGATGGGGCTTGCTCGTGACACCGCTATCCTACCCCATTCCCCACATCCCTCCTCCACACAGACACTCTAGAAAATTGACCTGGCTCCCCCACACTTCTCCCACTTCTTTCTTTACCACTCCAAATTGCTTTGCCCTCACTCCTCCCCCTTCCTTATCTCACACCGCCAACCACTGCCACTTTACTGGTTGCCATGGGGCCTGGCGGATCCTTCTTGTTTTCTCTTGACCCTTGACGCTTAGCCCTGATATTGGATAAGGCCCCTTTGGCTAGACTTCTGCCTTCTGCCCAGCCATGCGGCCCTTCCAGTGGTGTTCATATTTTTCCATTAAACCCTGTTGTTTTTAGATTGTGCTTTCCTTCTAAGGCACGGAGGTTCTCTGTGCTCATACTATGTATCATTCCTATTTCTTTCAATACAGTTTCAAAGCTGATGCTCACGGGTTGCCTGTTAACGTGTTGTTTCTTGGGGTCAGAGGGCAGCTAGTGCGGAGTTGGGAGTACCTGGTGGGTTACTGCTACATTGGTATCATGGGGTGACAATACTATTGCATCCAAACCAAATGACTAAGTACTCCATTTAGCATTTAATTTTTTAAGAGGATTCAAGGCTCACTCCAGCAGGAGATTTGGACTTAGAACCTCAGAACCAGGCTAATACTTTAGATAACAGTCAATAACCTAAATATCCAGGTATTTTTTTTTTTACTGCTACACAAACAACTTAATCACAGGTAAGTAAAATGACAGCTCATATGAACACTCTCAATCCTGCTCTCCATAATCAGCAGCCCATGAGGAGAAACAAGGGTGAACTCTGAATGTCAATTCGCTTGCTAGCCAAACGATAAACCGTGATACAAAACTCATCTACATTCTTAAACTCTTTAAAAGAAATATATGATTTAATTAGAAAAAGTGAAGAAATTGTGTGACTCTAAAACTACAAGGGGAGCAAACATATCTTCCTTCCGGTCTTCATCATAGGTACTTAAAATACCATGAGGCTGCCTGATCTAGTTGCATGCTTGCTGCTCACAAATGCAGTGATCTGAAGGTCACAGAACTTGAATACTAGCAAGGCAAACATCCTGCCAGCTTTCTAAGGTCAGTAAACTGAGTAGCATGCATTAAGTAAAAGTCATATGTTAGACTGCTCATAAACAGTAGAAATGTTATATGGAGCACAACACAACAGCATATTAATATTTATGAAACATATTTATGAAGATGCACATGTATAATTATGCTAATAATGACCAGTTGTATAGCAAGCTCTATAGCTGAATTGATTTTAAGGTTCTTAACAATAGGCCTTAGTTATTGCTCAGGGGCGCTCATTATAGTGAGATTCGAGGAATAGAAGTTTGATTTAATATTTCGAGATTTCACACTTTTGCAAAACCTGTTACATGCACATTTGTAGCAGGTCCATAATCGAATGAACTGATTATCGAGATCAGAACTTGTGACCTGCAGGTTACACAAGGACTTCTGCAAAACCACTAAGCTATCTTATTAAAATTTAACAAGAGATCTGCAGAATATATATACTGTTAAAAAAAGCACTATATCGTTGCTTGTAAACGGTAACCCTCTGGTAACAAGTGGCATCTAAAACAAAACAAAAACAAATGCTTGCATGCAAATATAAATGTGCGTATTTTGAGTGATAAAGGTTTTTGTCTAATAATTATTCTCCAATGCTAGTAAACATAGGTGTTTGAGGTACACCAATCAATCAACATTTGTAGAGAGCACTAATCACCTGTGAGGGTCTCGTGGAGCTGAGGGGGGGGGAGGGTTGCAGCTACTGCTCGCACAGCCAGGTCTTGAGAAGTCTCCTGAAGGTCAGCAGGTCCTGGGTCTGTCGCAGCTGTGTGGGGAGGGTGCTCCATGTCTTGGCGGCGAGGTAGGAGAAGGATTTGTCGCCGGTGGAGGTCCTGTGGAACGGTGGCGAGGGCGAGGTCGGCAGAGCGAAGCTGGCGGTTCGGGGTGTAGAAGGTGAGACGTTTGTTGAGGTATGCTGGTCCGGCATTGTGGAATGCTTTGTGAGCGAGGGTGAGGAGCTTGAAGGTGATTCTCTTGTTGACTGGGAGCCAGTGCATGTCTTTCAGGTGGGCAGTGATGTGGGTGTGGCGGGGTATGTCAAGGATGAGGCGTGCGGAGGCGTTCTGTATGCGTTGGAGTCTTTTCTGGAGTTTGGCCGTGGTTCCTGCGTAGAGGGCGTTCCTGTAGTCCAGTCTCCTGCAGACGAGGGCCTGGGTGACCGTCCTTCTGGTTCCGGTGGGGATCCATCTGTAGATCTTGCGGAGCATGCAGAGGGTGTTGAAGCAGGAGGAGGAGACGGAGTTCACTTGCTGGGTCATTGAGAGCGATGAGTCCAGGATGACCCCCAGATTGCGTGTGTGGTCAGTGGTTTGTGGCTCCCAGGACGGCTGGCCACCAAGAGTCATCCCAGGCGGAGGGGATGGAGCTGAGGATGAGGACCTCTGTCTTGTCGGAGTGAAGTTTCAGGCGGCTGGTCTGCATCCAGTTGGCGACGGCCTACATTCCTTCGTGGAGGTTGGTCTTGGCGGTGGCGGGGCTTTTGGTGAGTGAGAGGATCAGCTGAGTGTCGTCGGCGTAGGAGACAATGTTGATGTTGTGCGAGTGGACGATGCTGGTGAGCGGTGCCATGTAAACGTTGAAAAGGGTAGGGTTGAGGGATGATCCTTGGGGCACGCCGCAGATGATCTTGGTGTCTTCAGAACGGAATGGGGGGAGGCGGACCCTTTGGGTTCTGTCGGTGAGGAAGGAGGTGGTACAGTCCAGGGCTTTGTTGCGTATTCCTGCGTCGTGTAGGCATGTGCGTAGGGTGTGGTGTGCGTAGAGTGTGGTGGCAGACGATGTCGAAGGCGCCGAGAGGTCCAGGAGGATGAGGGCCGCAGTTTTGCCGTTGTCCAGTAGGGTCCTGATGTTGTCTGTGGCAGCGATGAGGGCGGTTTCGGTGCTGTGATTGCTGCGAAATCCAGATTGGGACGGGTCCAGGATGTTGTTCTCCTCGAGGAAGTGGGTCAGTTGCCTGTTGACGATCTTTTCGATGACTTTCACCAGGAACGGAAGCAGGGAGATGGGCCGGAAGTTCTTAAGGTCATTTGGGTCTGCTGTAGGTTTCTTGAGTAGGGCGTTGATCTCGGCGTGCTTCCAGCTTTCGGAAAGGTGGCGGTCTCGAAGGAGTTGTTGATGATCTTCCGGAGTTGGGGTGCGATGATGTGGTTTGCTTTGTTGAAGATGTGGTGAGGGCACGGTTCGGATGGTGAGCCGGAGTGGATGGTGTACCTGGTCTCGATGGTGTCGTCGTCGTTGATGTGGGTCCAGGAGAGCAGGCGGTTGGTGAGGCTTGGGGATGGTGAGTTTGCGGTGTCGGCGACTGTAGGGAGGGTCTGGGTGTTGAAGCTGTCGTGGATGTCTGTGATCGTGCGGTGAAAGAAGGTGGCTAGGGAGTCGCATAGGTCTTGCGACGGCAGGATGTCGTTGGAGCTGGGGTTGGAGAGTTCCTTCACGATGTTGAAGAGCTCTTCGCTGTTGTGTGCGTTGTTGTCGATGCGTTCCTTGAAGAAGGTCCTTTTGGTGGCTCAGATGAGTTGGTGGTGCTTGTGGCTGGCGCTCTTTAGGGCTGCGTGGTTGTCTGGTGTCTTTTCGTGGCGCCACTTTTTCTCGAGTCTTCGGCAAGTCCGCTTGGATTCCAGGAGGTCGGTGGTGAACCAGCTGGCCTTTCTGTCGGCGCGTCTGTTTGAGGGTTTTTTTGATAGGGGCAAGAGTGTTGGCGCAGTCGTCGATCCATTGCCTGAGGTTGCTGGCGGCTGTATCGGTGGTGTCTGTTGGTGGGTCTCGGGCAAGGGTGGTGATGAGCTGGTCTTCGGTGACCTTGTTCCAACTGCGGTAGGGGATCAGTTGCGGGTGGTGGTGCATGGTGGGTTTCTTGAAGGTGAAGTGGACGCAGTGGTGGTCGGTCCAGTGGAGTTCGATGGTGTGGCTGAAGGTGACGTGGTTGCTGGCGGAGAGGAGGTCGTGACAAGCTGTTTGAGTCCGAGGTTGGCGAGGTTATCGAGCAGAGCAACGGAGTTGCTGTCGTCGGCGTTCTTGAGGTGGAGATTCAGGTCTCCGAGGAGGATGTAATCTGTGGAAGCAAGGGCGTGCGTGCTGAAGATGTCGGAGATGGCATCGATGAACTCTGGCCGGGTTCCGGGGGTCTGTAAACGAGTGTTCCTCTGAGGGTGGTGTTGGGGTCGGTGTGGATCTGGAAGTGCAGGTGCTCGGCAGTGCTGGGGGTGTCTGCTGTGGAGGTCGAGACTCTGAGGGTATTCCTGTAGATGATGGTGATTCCTCCATCTGGGCTACTGGTCCGGTCCCTTCTGGTGATCTTGCAGCCATCTGGGATGGCTATGGCAATGTCGGGTGCCTAAGAGGAGTTCATTCAGGTCTCTGTTAGGAAGGCAACATCTAGGGAGGCTGAGTCAGGTAGGTCCCAGAATTCGATGGCGTGCTTGTGGACGGAGCTGGTGTTGAGAAGTATGCATCTAAGGTGGTTGCGTCCTGCTCTGACGGGTGGGGTAGGACATGCAGGTGTTCGGCGGCTGGTGAAGTTGCAGCTTCGGCAGGTGAAGGGTCCGTGGATGAGTATCGGGCTGGCCTGGAAGCAGTTTGATGATCCGCCGGTATTGAGTCCTTGGAGGATTCCGGCATCGTAGCGTCATCGGATATCGTGGCTCTTGCGAGGGCCAGGGGGTATGGCGCTGGGCGTGGTACGTGATCCCATGGTCGCCAAGGGAGGAGACAAAGTTTAATCACGAGTTAGACTCACACATTTAGGGTCAGGTTGACCTCTGTCAACGACTGAAGATGGAAGATCCTGCAATCAAGATGTGACACTTATCTGCATGGAAAGCAGCTTTGAACAGGTGAAGGAGATATAGAAAGCCCTTCCAGAACAAGGATAGCCTTCCAGCAGCCCCTTTTGATGGTAGAAAGAACAGCTCTGCTCAGAGCAGAGTTCTCCACTACCAGGGCATTTCAAAGTTGCCAACCTTAACCTGGAACCTGCATATATTATTGCTTCTGTGCGTTTGTACAGAAGGCATTTACTCAAGTTTGGTTTCATGCATTCCTTTTCATGTATTATTAGCATTTTTCATATCTTTCATGGCTTTTCCTTTGCTTTCACAGGTGCTCAACTAAGGGTCCTTCCAAAGGTTCCACCTCAAGGTTGTGTCCATGATTGTGGAGCGCAATGAAAAGGACGGACAGCCCCTGGAAAAGTGAAAGAGAAATAATTACAAAGTATCCATGTGTGTCATGTATGCGTATGTGATGACTACCCACATACAACACTTCTGGATGTCTATCGGAGACCAGCGACATTCTTACATCTATGATTAGCAATCCCCCTATTGAACTTTGAAAACTTGAGAGTTCTGATAGAGATTAACAACTGTTGGAGGGCTAGGAATGTTGGCACTTTCGGTGACCACACTGTAACCTGTAAGATGCATCTTACACATCTAGAGATGTCACCATTTTCATTGAAAATGACTGCCCATTTGTTCATATTTGAGATTCTGAAAACACGCATGTAGCAATTGAACCCATTTCATTAACAACAGTTGAAAAATAGATTATATACCTCTTAAATATTTTTGAAGTTATTCCTTATTGTACTTACTCATTTATGTTCATGGTCCAAAGGGTAAAAAATACATTCTAGCTAGTGAAGTTTTTCCCCAATCTTTTTACTGCCTTTGACTTACAAATGTCTGCCCTGTCTGATACTACCAGGGTGCAACCTTTGACATTTTAAAAGGTGAAAAATGTCAAGACAGGCGAAACTCCAAATGAGTATGATATGAGAAGTAGGTGTAACCTGTTGATGTTACATTATTATTTGCCCTGCTTTGGCCCACGTAGTCCTTTTGTTCTCCACCCTTCCTGGCCTCATGCGCCCTGTGCACGTGCTATCTCACGCACTATTCCTAGACCACTGAGGATGGAATATTGAGGGAGCGAGCATTTGTGGATTAACCAGTCTTTCTCCACTACTATTTATCTGAGGTGTAGTTCAATAAACATGTCATGCCTATACCTCACGTTTGTCCTTATTACCTGCTCCTTTTTGGTGACAGGGATTTGCATCATGTCTCAATCTCTCCTACGTGGCTATTCATCACAGTGCTTCGTAAGTTCTTGTTCAATGTGTTTTTTGTAGCAATGCTACCACAGTGCATTTTCTAACACATCTATTACTACTCTTCATGATGGCCATCCTCCAAACTCCATAGCGTGTGCACCAGCTGTTGCTCTAACCACGCTTCTGCTTGCTCTGGCTCCACATTCTGGGAGGAGCAGACTCTTAAATCCATCTGCATCTACATTCTTGACCTTGACAGTTGCCTAGTTTGCTCTCCTGAGGGGTTCTTGGTGATGGATTGATAGCGGTAACTTGCCTCACTAGGGGTCATATGTAGGTAAATTATATTTACCGATTCTTAAATACCGAATTTTACCGATTCGGTATTTATGAATCGGTAAATGTAATGTAGGTAAACAATCGGTAATTATTACCAATTCGGTAAATATCGGTATTTAAGAATCGGTATTTACCGAATCGGTAATAGTGCATCCCTCCCATTCATTCCTATGGGCCTGGAGGCCCATAGGAATGAATGGGAAGCCAGTTACCATTACCGATTCGGTAAATACCGAATCGGTAATAGGGGAGGCATTATCATGGGTGGCAGGGTGTCACATTGACACCCTGTTGCACCCCTGATTCGTGCATGTGTGCACATGTGGCGCACATACATGCCCTAAGGGCATGTATGTCTGCCACATTGCACTTTTCAAATAGCACAAAAATGCTTTTTGAAAGGTATTCGTCATTTACCATCAACTTGTAGTTGGTGGTAAATAACGAATCCAGACACCAATGATGCACTCGCTTGAGTGCCCCCTACATAGCATTTCTGGATTCGGTATTTACCGAATCGGTATTTTACCGATTTCTTAAATTCCGATTCGGTAAATACTGAATCCAGAAAATCTGCCACCTACATCGCAAATGCCTAAATACCGGTCGGTAACGGGATATTTACCGAATTTCGGCCGTTATCGACCGGTATTTGGCTTCCTAGGTGTTTTTCTGCTGTGCTCTTCTAAAACTTGGGGTCAACATGTGAATTTAAAGACACTGACTGTGCAAAGGCTCAAGAAAGATTACTTTGCTACAAGGTCCCCAACTTAGATAAGGTCATTAGCACCATCAAAAGTGCTGAGTGTTCTGTTAAAGGAGTAAAGATGCAGAGGTAACCTAACTCACAAACCACAGATGTCAATCTGAGGCATACCAAGAATGAATCGACCAAACTCAGAAGTAAAATTATGACAAAAATCTGTCGAAGCAGAGTTTGGCAAGAGTTTATGCAATCGAAGTGGGGCTGGTGCCCACCTGGAATCATACAGGAGCTGTCCGCCCTTGTCAAGAGCTGTCAAAAAAGCAGCCATTTTTCAAAGGTTTGCAACGTGCTGAATCAACCAAAAAGTTTTTACAATGGAGGAGTAGGGTGAAGATGATTTTAATTTGGAGAAGCACATGGAAGATCTCATCTTGATGGCAGCAATCCTGGGAAAAAACAATAGTAAGAGCCAACCTAGGGGCACAATGCAAATGAATGAGGAAAATGTAGAAGTTCTAATGGACACAGGTTCAAGGATAACCATCAGTTTTAAGGAGGCACACGATAGATTACCCAAAAAGGATGGGCTACAATGCAGCACCATAGTGCCTTTAGCCTGCGGTGAACACTGGACAATAGAACGGAGATGTAGTCAGAAGTTTTCCGCAGGTACACACAGTTTTAGGCACATATGGTGATTTATACACTGAGGAGCTTATTAAGAGGCCATAGGGTAAACTGTATGGGCATAAAAGCAAACACATGTAGTTACAAGTTTTTTAACAGATATACACACACTTTTGGGTGGATATGCTAACTTATACATCTTGGGTTCAACGTTATGTGAGTACTTATGAAAGGGCAAACCTACAAATGCACCCTCTCAGACAGAGTTTCAAGCATCTACACCTTAACTCACATAGAGAGACAGAACTGTTATCTATATAGTGTCTTTGGAGGTAGTGACACTCTCACTTAAAGAACTTATTAGTGACTGACACACTCAACAAACAATCCATGCCATCCCTTACATATAGATTCACAGAACCAGACAGCCAGAAACCGGTCCAGTAATGTATCAAACAAGCATCTGCAATGCAATTGGTATCGCATTTGTCGGAGGAGGAATCGCCATCGTCCACAAGAACAGCATCAGGGTCTCGACTAGCACAGAAGACGCGCTCAGCACCGCCGAACACATGCACTTCTAGATCCACACAGACCCTAACTCCACCCTCAGAGGCACCCTCGTCTACCGACCCCCCGGACCCCGTCCCCAGTTCAGCGACTCCATCGCCGACTCCATCAGCACGCAAGCCCTGACCTTCACCGACTATATCCTCCTCGGAGACCTGAACTTTCACCTTGAGAACAACAACGACAACAACTCCACAACCCTGATCGATAACCTCGCCAACCTCGGACTGAAGCAACTCGTCACAACGCCCACACACTCCGCCGGCCACACGCTCGACCCCGTCTTCTCCTCAAGCCCGCACATCTCCGTCAGCCACAACGCCGAACTCCTCTGGATCGACCACCGCTGCATCCACTTCGCCTTCCAGAAACCCACCACACCCAACAGATCCGCCGTCGCTGCTGGAGCAAAATCACCGAAGACCAACTACATGCAAACCTCGCTCTCAGCCCACCCACCGAACCCTCCAACACCGACGACACTGCCCACAGCCTCAGATGCTGGATCGAGGACTGCGCCAACACCCTCGCCCCGCTGAAGAAATCCCCCCCACAGAGACACCAGCAAGAGGGCCAGCTGGTTCATCCCAGTACTCCTTGCCTCCAAGCAAGCCTGCCGGAAACTAGAGAAGGAATGGCACAGTGAACAAACTCCGGACAGCCACGCAGCACACAAGGACGCCATCCTCAACCACCACCACCTCATCAGGGTGGCCAAGAGGACCTCCTTCAAAGACCGCCTCAACAAAAACACACACAATAGCAAGGAGCTCTTCAACATCGTGAAGGAACTCTCCAACCCCAGCTCCAACACCAACGACATCCCGCCGTCGCAAGCCCTGTGCGACTCCCTCGCCACCTTCTTCCACCGCAAGATAGCAGACATCCACAACAGCTTCAACACCCAGACAGCCCCAACAGACAGCAACAAAACAGGCCTTCCGCACACCCTCGACCACGACCCCTTGTTAGCCTGGGCCAGCGTGAGCGTCGATGACACCATAAAGACCATGAGCACAATCCACTCCGGCTCTCCGTCAGACTCATTCCCGCACCACGTCTTCAACAGAGCAAGCAGCTCCATCGCACCCCACCTGCGCAACGTCATCAATCTCTCCCTCGAGACCGCGACATTCCCAGAGAGCTGGAAACACGCCGAGATAAACGCCCTACTCAAAAAACCTAAAGCAGACCCAAGAGACCTCAAGAACTTCCGGCCCATCTCTCTGCTCCCATTCCCTGCCAAGGTCATCGAGAAAATCGTCAACAGACAGCTAACCCGATACCTCGAAGAAAACAGAATCCTGGACCCTTCCCAGTCAGGGTTCCACAGCAACCACAGTGCCGAGACTGCCCTCATCTCCGCCACCGACGACATCAGGACCCTGCTGGACAACGGTGAGACCGCAGCACTCATCCTCCTAGACCTCTCCGCCGCCTTCGACACCGTCTGCCACCTCACACTACGCGCACGCCTCCATGCCGCAGGGATCCGAGACAAGGCTCTGGAATGGACCACTTCCTTCCTCTCTGGCAGAACCCAGAGCGTCCGCCTCCCCCCATTCCGTTCCAAAGCCTCCGAGATCATCTGCGGCGTACCCCAGGGATCCTCCCTCAGCCCGACACTGTTCAACATTTACATGGCCCCGCTCGCACACGTCGCCCGACAGCACGACCTCAACATAATCTCCTACGCCGACGACACTCAACTGATCCTCTCCCTCACCAAGGACCCCATCACCGCCAAAGCCAACCTCCACGAAGGAATGAAGGCCGTCACCGACTGGATGAAGATCAGCAGCCTGAAGCTGAACTCGGACAAGACGGAGGTCCTCATCCTCGGCTCCAACCCTTCAGCCTGGGACGACTCCTGGTGGCTGACGGCACTGGGGGCAGCCCCGACACCCACCGACCACGCACGCAACCAGGGAATCATCCTCGACTCAACGCTCTCTATGACCAAGCAAGTCAACGCCATCTCAACCTCCTGCTTCAACACCCTCCGCATGCTCCGCAAGATCTACAGATGGATCCCGACAGATACAAGAAAGACAATCACCCAGGCCCTCGTCAGCAACAGACTTGACTACGGAAACGCCCTCTACGCGGGAGCCCCGACCAAGCTCATCAAACGTCTTTAACGCATCCAAAACACCTCGGTACGACTGATCCTCGACGTACCAGGACACAGCCACATCACCCCCCCCACTTGAGAAACCTGCACTGGCTCCCCGTCAACAAGAGGATATCCTTCGAGCTCCTCATCCATGCACACAAAGCACTCCACAAGACCGGCCCAGCCTACCTCAACAGACGGCTCTCCTTCTACATCCCCAACCGCCAGCTACGCTCCGCCGACCTCTCACTCGCCGCCAGGAGGATACTCAAGACCTGGCTGTTCGATCAGTAGCGCCCCCCCAGCGCCTTGAGACCCTCACGGGTATGTAGTGCGCTTTACAAATGATTGATTGATTGATTGATTGCATTTGTTAAAGTTAGAGTGGTTGGCAAAGAAAATAACAATGTTTTTTATTTTTTATTTTTTATTTGAAGTGGAGTTATTATGTTTGCGTAGCACTATTGCCAATGGTATAAAAAAGCAAAAGTTACAAACACATTGTCATTTTTAACGCCAACAGCTCTAACTAACAAATACGAGATCTATTGCATTGGAAATGCAATCGGTCTCGCATTTGTAGAAGTTGGAGTTATTGGCATTATAAATGCCAATGTTTTTTACATTTCCATGTTGCAGAGTGCAGTACCATATGTGGCCAAAAAAGGTCAAATGGGACCTCTTTTGGACACGTATGGTACTGCACCCTGCACAATCTATGGTAAATCCACCCTACCCATAATGCTTTGCATGCAAGACAGTACCACAAGTACATTCAAATAGCTATAGGCATACATAGAATTAGTAGCTTTGAAATGTGACAAAATAATTATTACATACATTCCGGATTAGGTTGTACTCTGCGTGGAGCTGATGAAGGGAAATTTATAGAAGGTCTCATATAAATGTGAGATGTGCTACTGAGTAAAGTAACCACTGCCAGCCTTGCTTAGGACCAATCGTGTGTCCTGCCTGAAGCCCTTTAAGAAAATAGTGCCCTGAGACTGTAATTAAAACCTAGGGAGTAACAACACATGTAACAGGGGGTGTCCTCATGGGAGGTTACAATAGGAGACAAGGTGGTACTAAGGAGGGACTATTAAACTTATTGACCAATGAAAAGCCACCATTTACAAAGGATAGGGACAGGAGACAATTAAAATGATGGGCGAAAAATTAGCACAGCTTTATCCCCATATCCTGAATACTTCTACGCAAACAAATGATGGACGGAATGCTGAATAAATCATACATTTACCCCCAGTCAAGAGATCTGGGTTAAATCCATCGTTCTTTTGCTCACCATGCCACCCCACTTTAGACCCAGCCATATGCAAATAGGATTAGGATTGGGAAACCATAATATCGTAGTAAAGAACTCAGATTTAGAGAAATCCTGGGGGAATTGGAGCTATAGAACAAGCCCTGCAGGGCCCTCCCAGCGATATTTAGAGGAAATTGATGAAGATGGGTACCTTAGCGATGTAGAATAGGTAAAGGGGTTGCCACGTGGCATAAAACTGGTCTCTTGGAATATAAATGGTCTAGGAAATCAAATAAAGCAAGAACTTATAAAAGACCTAGCAAAAAAAATGAGATCATCTTTATCCAAGAGATCTGGCTATGTGGTAATACCCCTGTAGTTGATGGCTTTCGCCAACTCCACCGCCCGGCAATAAAACCAAGGTCTGGTCGCCCAGCGGGTGGCATAATTACACTATTATCTACTAAACTAGTGAAGAATGTACTCCAGCTTACTGTAACATGTAAATGGTTGCTTGGTTGTAGGATAGCCTTAATGGTTGTTGATAAAATTATGAAAACATGCTGATTTTAAATGTATATATGTAATGGGGTACCCAGGAGGAATATGGTGTAGAAATGGGACATTTTAAGAATGATATGGACTCACTACTTGAAAAGTATGGCTCGGATATATTCTTGATGGTGGGAGATTTTAATCACAAATTAAACCCAAAGAAGTTAGATACCTGGTATATGGAAATCTTGGAGTCTCATTATATAAATCAAGCAAAGTTCCCTGAAAGCCTCTCCTCAATCCACGATGTAAAGTTGGGAAATTACCTAGCGACAAAAAGCCTTTTTTGCTTAAACGGTAGGTTAGCCCAAGACTGTCCGGCGAAGAAAACTTTTAAACTGGGGACACAAAATTGCCCTATAGATTATGGTTTTATGCCAGTATGGAATTTTGTATTAGTAAAGGGCTTCAGGATCTGCCATAGAGAAGGCAGTGACCACAATATAATGGAATTAGAGCTTGTAGATCTCCATCAGACTGCCTGCGATAATGTAATCATACAACAGATGGATTATCCCAGGCGTATAACAACAAGGTTAACTGAAGAATACATAGAAAGGCTAACCAGGTTAAAACAAAATATTGACCTAGGATGTGTGAGTGGCCTAAACTTGGCATGGTATGTAGAGAAAATAGAACAAGTGGTACAAAGCCTTCGTATAGAACTCAGAATTGATGCAAGGGTTACTAAGAGTAAACAAAATACACCAGCTAGACAAGGAAAGTGGTTCAACACAGATTGCCTAAATAAGAAAAGGGAATTAAGAAGAGAAGTGCGCAGTCTGCGTAAAAAAATTGATCAGATCAGGGCCGAAAACCTTGTTAAGCTAAAGAGAGATTACACCATGCTAATTTGTAGTACAAAAAGAGCCCATAAGGAAACCTGTTGGGGAAAATTGTTGGAGGCAATCGAATCAAAGAACGTACGTCGGTTCTGGAAGCTGATACAATCAGCAACAGAACCTTTGGTTGCCTCAATAAATTGTGTGGTGGAAGAGGGTGCATGGGAGGAATATCTGCTGGAACTGTATACCCCGGAGAGAGAAATTGAAGAGGATGTATCACGGGACTGGAGTGGCCTAGTAGAAGACCTAAAAACAGATTTTTCAGTAGCAAACGTGTTTAACACGATAAAGATCTTGAAACTAACAAGAGCAGCAGGTCCGGATAACTTACCAGCCCTGATAATAAAATCAAAGTTGTCCTGGTGGGCAGAATTCTTCTCGCTTATGTGTTTAGTAATCTTAGAATCTGGGACAATCACAATAAACTGGAAGGGAGCGATAATAAGGCCGATACAAAAGAAAGGAGATGTCTATGCCCCAAAGAATTATAGATTAATTAACTTACTGGACATTGGCGAAAAGATCTTTGCTAAAATAATATTAGGTAAGTTAAAAGATTGGGCAGAGCAGGGATCAATTGTTCCAGTTGAACAGGGGGGCACTCCACTATAGACCATTGGCCCGGAAGTCGATAGAGCAAAATGGGAAGCTGTATTGCTGCTTTGTCGACTTTCGGGCATCCTTTGATTCTGTGGATCGTAATTGCCTCTGGGAAGACCTGAAAAAGTATGGAATCCTGGATGGTATACTAATGATTCTAAAAGAGTTACATAGAGGGAATTGGGCCCAGGTAATTAGAGATACGCAAGGGTCACTGACTCGTAAAATAACTGTAGGGAATGACCTTAGACAGGGGAGCGTCTTGGCCCCCTTGTTATTTGCAATTTTGTTTTGCAGACCTCCCTGCAGTATTAGAAGTAGAAAGAAGTGCTAGCCCTAGAATGAGTGGAAACAAAGTGTGCTGCCTTTTATACGCGGATGATCTTGTGATCCTTGATCAAACGGAGCTAGGACTCCAAAGGAAATTAACTGTTTTTAAGAACTACTTTGATAGAAGTTTTTTAAACGGTAAATATGGTAAAAACATAGGTCTTATGCTTTGGGAAAAGAGGCAAGAATTTTTGTTGGTTTTTAGGTCAAGACAAACTGGAGATAGTTAAGGAATATAGATACTTGGGGTCTCTGGTTTGATAATACACTAAAATGGTGTACTCACCTGGAGACCCAAAAAGCGAAAGTCTTCTCGTCAGTTTGCGGGTTGAAAAAATTCAATAAAGAATATGCTGACATGTCACATAGACCCCTGTTAAAGGCATTTCAAGCAATGATCCCCCCGCAAGTACTGTACGGGGCAGAAGTTCTTTACCTGAGTGGTAAATGCAGGTGGGATCATGAAGAAGGGAAGATCTTAAAAATGCTATTGCCATTACCAAGTTGCAAAATGATCCACGCTATCAGAATGGAGTTAGGGTTAATAGCATGGAGTGTACAGACCCAAATGTCTTTAAGACTCTGTAAACGCCAGGACCCAGATGGGGTGCAGAAGATCTCACATTGGTGCAGAGTGGAGATTCAATCTAGTAGCCTAAAATGGGCAAAGGATGCAAGAAGGAATCTCCAGAAAATAGCAGTGCACCTTAAGGTGAGACTTGTGCAGCAATCCCTGGATGTAGATTTCACAAAGAGTACCCTCAGATACCAAGGGCAGAAATATTCAAGGTCGTTGGACCTAGAATACATGAGAGCGAAAAAAATCAGTCCAGTGGTTAAGGAATTCATGAGTAAATGAAACATGGTTCCCGTACTTGGATATCTTGCCTAATCAAGGGCTAAGGCATGAAATTTTAAGGGTCCGAGTTGGCATTAATCCTTGGATGATGGAAGAAAAAATAAAAGCAGCAATGATTCAGACAGATGGTATTTGTAAATGTGGGCTAGGAACAAGAAACAACATTTTGCACGTATTGCTTGATTGACCTTGGTTTTAGCTATATGGAAATTGCTTTTACGCCCCTTATTTTTAAAACCCGAGATAAGCTTTCGTGCCCAAGCGGTCTGTCTACTTACGGAAATGCTATCTCTTGACATTGCAATCGCTATGGAAAAATATCTGAAAGCCATAAAAGATTTCGTAAGGGAGAAATTAAAGGAGGGGCATTGATTTTAATTTATCTAAGGCCTTTCCCATTAATGTGAGTTTTTAATAGTTTTAGGTGTATTTACAAACTGTGTATAATGAATTATGATTGTATGAGGATGCCATTTTTTACAAGTGTGTTTTATTAGTAACTTATTTGCTATAAAATGTATACTGTCACCGTTACTTGAGTTCCTATTGTGTTTAAAGACTATGGTCTAAATAAACAAAGTTTTCTCTCTCTCATATGCAAATCAGTCTTGACCATGTGCCTCACGGGAACAGTCCAGACCGAACTGCCAAGCCAGGTCCTCACTGGACCGGAAACAAGCATCCTGGTACCGGTTGTTCCTTTTGCATTTGTCACCCCGAGTGGGACGGGTATGCCCAGACATGGGTCCCGTGCTCTCCATGCTACTGGAGTCAAGCTATCCTTTCTGATGTGGGCTGAAAGCCCGAAACCGGTCCTAGGATGCTTGTTTCCAGTCCAGGGAGGACCTGGCCTGGCAGTTCGGGCTGGACTGTTCCCATTGGACGCAGGGTCAAGACTGATTTGCATATGGCTGGGTCCAAACTGGAATGGCATGGTGAGCAAAAATATTATGGATTTAGGCCCAGATCTCTGTACTAGGGTGAATGTATGACATTGTTCTGCATTCTGTCCATCAATTGTTCTTTTTCCACATATCCTGAATACAGCATGTCTAAAAGAGACAGTGCAAGTGCTGCCTAGGTGAGACCTAAAAACCGTGCTGCATATAGAAAAAAAACACTGATACAAAATAACACACTTATACAGGTAAGTAGTAAAGCTCTCACAGTACCTAATGAGCCATCCGCACAAATAGCCCTTGCAACATGTTTCAGGCCTAGTACACTGGAGCCTGGAAATGCAGTTCCACTGCTATGCTGACTTAGTATTTGAAACCCCTTGACAAGCCTCAACCTGATGTTCTACTACTTAAAAGTGTAGTCTAACATAGTCTGTAGCTAGGCCATATGATAAACTGGTATGTGTGTACAAGCAAAGACATGTAGTTTGAAGTTTTAGGTACAATTGCTAACTTATACATCATGTATTCTACATGCAGTTGAGTATCATGTAAGTAGTTATGAAACAGTGCAACTACTGATGTATTCGCTCAAACAGTGTTTCAAGCATGTACACCTTCACTCAGATGCGCTCACACAACTCTAATGTATCTAGCACTAATAAAGGCAGTGACATTCTCTCTTAAGCAACTCATTAGTGACTGACAAACCCAACAAAGTATGCCACCCCCTACATATAGATTCACAGAACCAGAAAGAGACCCAGAAATGTACTAAAATACTTTATTGCATATAGAATAAAAAGGGATTGATAGGAACTAAGACACTTATCCAGTTATGTAGTAAAACTGTACACAAGCAAGTGAACCATCTACACAAGTGACAAATGTAACACATGCAAATACTCACCTACACAGCCAACCAACTACACAAACAGTACAACAGTATTAAACCCACTGAGCTTTCCATACACCTACTTATAACCTCAGACACTCATCTATCTACCTACTTATACAGTAACTTCATCATTCATAGCACCAGTTGCACAACTTGTCCCTCACACAGTTAGTCTTACAACTCTCACACACATGCAACCACTACTTCATCCATTGACTTATACACCTAATTATACACCCACTTACTCATGAATCTAGTAACTGACACACCCACTTTCTGACGCATATAATAAGTGATTCCAGTCTTTTACTTGGGTATACAAATGTTTTAACTACTCTTTCACACAGTGTTTCACTTACTTACATAATTGTTTACTTATCTATGGAAACACTCATACACCTCTTTCTCATATACTTATACTTCCAATTTGTTTTATATTATAGCCATTAGTACACATTTTTACTCATCTACATACTAAGTCAAACATCCTTTCTGTCACTTTTTCAGTAACTCTGTAACTCGCTTATTTTTCCATGCACCACTTGTACAAATTCTCACTCACTAAAATTGGAACACATACAGCTACTCAATGTCATACTGTTAGAAATGGGATTTCTGGTTGGCTAGGGCTTGCGCCAAAGCCAGGCAGAAACCACCACTCTAGTCAGGGCTGGGGAGTTACACGCCAAAGATAACCCCTGCTCACCCCCTTGGTAGCTTGGCACGAGCAGTCAGGCTTATCCCGGAGGCAATGTGTAAAGCGTTTGCGCGCGCACCCAGCAACAATACCCAAGGCCCACCACAAAAGAAACTCCACACAAGGTATTATATAAAAATAGCCTTTGTATTATACCAAAACACATTAGAAAATAAATACACACTTTACAATGTGCCACTGGCACGGGCAGAATTTACAGGGGAATTATCTACATGGGACAGGGCCTCATGGACCACTGTCCGGAATAAGCACTTTTAGAACTAGCACTTTGTAGGACTAACACTTTAGAACATAGCACATATAATCACTGTAGCACCAATTAGAAAATGTAGCGCACAACCAGTAACCACTGGTAACAGGTAAGTACCACCTACGCAACCCTAACCACCTTAGGAAAATATTACGCAGGGAACCATGAACTCACTAGTATCACTATACTAGGTAACACAACCTCCTAAGCATAAACAGTTAGGAATAAAAATAAGCATAAAGGCAAGGTGCAGGCGCAAAAGTATACACGTTAAAAATCACCACGAACCCTAGGTGAGGGCACAACACGGGGAAACTGTCCCCAGGCCAACTTGGCCTTTCAGGGGCTCAAACGCCCTTTGTCCACAGAGTCAGGGCTGGACTGCGCACGCCAGAAACAACAGTGCACAACCTAAACGTTGCAGCTGCCCACTAAGGGCTGGGCAGCTGTGAAGGAACCTGGCACCGGCGTGCCTCTTGAGCCCTCTCTGGGCTCTGGGAGGCCCAGAACAGCGTGGGAGCCTCGTGGGCTCTAGATCGGCAAAAGAAATATGCCCCAGTCACGTTGGTGCCTCGTGGGCTCGACAACAAACACTGCGCAGGGCTGGAGCCACCTAGGCTCTGGGAATAACTGTGCCACGTTGGAGCCTGTCAGGGCTCTAAAACAAATAAGGCCCGTTGGAGTCCCTCTGGACTCTATCACAAATATGCCCCAAAACGTTGGAGCGGCCCGCTGCCTTCCGGGGCCGCTCTTCTCCCCAAAGCAAAGAATGTCCCCCTTCGTTGGAGCCTCACGGGGCTCGTGAAACAAACAATGCGGGCCCCGTCGTTGGAGCCTCTCGGGGGCTCGAGCACACTGCCCCAGACGTTGGAGCGCACTAGCGCTTTAAGCAAGCACTGCTGTGTACGTTGGAGCCCTCTAGGCTCTTAACCAATTACCAGCGCTGCGCGGGGCCGGGGAGAGACCTGCGGGGATGCCCCCACTTACCGTCTCTCTCAGCGTCGTCTCCACACTCGTGATCTCCCGGGCTGCTCCCGGGTGCGCTGCTCTCCGCACGGTCCTTCCCCTGGGACCGGGGCCTCAGCCTGCAGCACACGAAGGCGGGGCAGGCTTCCGGGTCTTCCTTAGCTCACGGGAGGCCCGGCTACTTCCGGGGGCGCGTCACCGAGACCCGCCCACCAGCAGGGCTTCCCTTAGTCTTTCCGGGTCGCCGCGGGCAGCGCGGCGGCCTTTAGGGCTCTTCGTGTTTCTTCCTCCTTGCACCAATACGGGGTAGGCTCCCGTTTTCAGATATCCCACAGCGGGGTGGGCACCCGCATTTTTGCTAGGTGCAAAGCGGGGTGGGCACCCGCGTAGAGAAGTAATTAAATAAGCGGGGTGGGCACCCGCCGAGCGCCACAATGTGGGGTGGGCACCCGCTTTAAATCGCGGCAGCCAGCGGGGGAATCCCTACGCCGGGGATTCCCTGACACAGACGATTGCAGCTTCGCGCTGCTGTCGGAAATCGCCAGGCGGCTTCTTATCGGCGCAAATAACTAGCGCTCTCACCAGGAAACAAATGTACGTCGCTCCCCAGGCTCTGCAGCACCCAGTTCCAGGGAGAAAGGGGAAAGCTCTCCTCAGCCAGGCAAAGTCCAGGGAAAGTCTTCAGATGCAGGGGGGCAAAGACTGGGCCCAGGGGCCAGCTCACAGGGCCCTCCAGCAGGGAGGCAGTCCCCGGTGGCGGTCTCTCCTGGCGCCCAGCAGCAGCAGGCCCCCCTCAAGTTAGGATCAGAAGAGAGAACATTTTACATGGGGTCACAGCCCCTTTTTATAGACAGGTTACCTTTGTTTCAAGGTGCAGGGAAGGGGCGAACCAGATGCAACTGGTTCCTGAGCACTTTGTTTTGCTCAGCCCCTCTCCCTATTCACAGGACAGGCCAGGGTCATCAGTCGCACCACAGGGGGCGGAGCCAGCATTGTGTGGGGAAAGCCCAGCCCTATTCAGGTCTCAGGTGTACTCCTCCCACCCATCTGGCTGCTGATCTCCCCATTCACCACTGGGTGACTCCTCCTGACTCTGGAGATTCCCTAGCCCATCACATGACCTCAGCCAGCCAATCGCCAGACAAGGCACTCATCTCACACTGCACACAGAAATGCCAACTTCTAGAAGTGGCACTTCCACACTAGGTACATTGACGCCGCACACATCATCACGCAGCATTTCATCACACGAGTCCGCACATACCAAACTCGCACCTGCACTCCCCACACATCAGGAACTACCAGGGACACATACATTCCCCCATGCATTCCTATGGGAGGGCAGGCCAACCTCACTACACGCACGCACTTTACCCTGGGACACAGTGGTAAAGTGCGCAGAAGCCAAAAATCACTAACACCAGGTCACAATAAAAAGCTAAAAGTTTAGGGGTGAACCTGCCAGAAGGGCCAAGTCCAACACATACAATCACATACAAAGACAGTCAGACACTGGTTTCATTTGTCTCATACTGAATCACTCACTAAATCATGTATTCATACACTCGGGTGTTGCCAAATAGAAGCACTCATACACTATTCAGACATCCATATTCTGACGTAGACACTTCTCACCCAAACACACAACCAATAACACACCCACTTTTTTCCTCATACAAGCATTCAACATCCATTTCACTCCTACACACCTATTCATATAATCTTTTAAATAGTTAATCTCATACTTACTCACTCATATAAACAACAATTCATGTAGTCTAGCACACATCTATACAATCAGTCATACACTCAACAAGAAAAGCAGTAGCAAATATACACATTTACTAATATACACACGTTCTTACACACCAAACCATTAAGCAACATGTATACACACTATGACAAACATAAATATAAAAAAAAAATCTTTCATGAACCAGAATAGGTGGTTCTAGAACAACAGGTTTTTTTTCACTGTTTTTTTAACTGTTTTGTTTAGCATTTTCAAAACTATTTCATGTTTTATTTGGTTTTTTCTACATTTTGAGAAAAAAAATATATGAAAAAAAAAACTTCGGACACAGTGGTGCCTTCCAGCAAAACAACAAACTTGAGGCAGGAAAATGTAAATAAAATTAACATTTGTGTGTCTTGATCAAAGTAATAATGATAGATATTGACTGTACACTGGCGCACACAAAATATTTTGGCACTTCTAGCAATGTATGCAAGCGTTTGCAAACTCAGGAACTGTCTGGGGCTGTGGAGATGTGAGTAAAGCTGCAGAAGATGTGCTTGGCAGATCTAACTCCCCATGAGCAGCTTGCACTCTTCTTTCTCCTGCAGCTAGCTCCTTTGCAAGACGACTGGAATGCATCATCTCCAGATGTTTTTTCATAAAGGACGTCCGGCAAGAATATTTTGGCTCCGACCATCTTGACAAAACTTCTCCACGTAGAGAGCACGTGACCCTTCTGGCATTTACCTTTTTCTCGCCTTCAGGGATGGTGAAGAAGGCCCTCACAATGCTTTCTTTTCTTTTCTTGGGAGATTCTAACTGCTCTTTAACATCTCCAAAAAACTCCTCGTCCTGTACATCAGCAGATGCAATCTTCCTTCTGATGAAAAGTAGCAGAAAACACCAAAAAAAACACCAATTAGTTGGACACAATACAAAAAGGTGTCAAACTGTACAGACACACCGAAAAGAAATGAAACATGAATTGGATCCTCCTTTTAACAGAATTGAAAGCTTTTTACCCAATCAAAGGTTTCTTTTCATATAACATGACGTTGCGACGGGGTCACTTTTCCATGGTGTTCCCGTCGCATATCTGTGACATGTACAATATCCGATTTAAAACAATGAATTTATAATAGAAAAAATATGTTTTCCATGTTTTACACCAACCTCTTAAACTAACAAACATATTTAATTTATATAGTACAATATTTATATCTTTTAGAAATCCAGCTGGAGTCGCATCCCCTGTGTGGACCCGGAAATACGTGATGGCAGGGTGAGCAACAGCATCGCAGACCCGTAAAATAGCTAAAAACCACTTTTAAAATAATATCTTCATATTTGTTTTAGTATTCTGTTAGTAAATCCTTTCCCTTAAAATTATCATTAAAAATCTTTTTGAATGTATTCTACACTATTAAATATACGCTAGGTCACGACCATATCGTGGCTTCCAAAACCCCCCAAAAAACAGATGTGAGACGGTGCGTCTCCGTAAACCTGATATAGGAATATACAAATACTTTTGCATTTTAATATTAAACCTTTTCTCACAGAGGTGCAAAAATAAGCAGTCACCTAAAGCCATATTTTTAGCACTTATCTGTACATACTTCAAACAGCAACTATAAATAGAAAGCACTTTTAATTGTGTTGAAGGGCTGCCTGGATGAATCATGACTGATAATTAAAGGGAATAAAGACAGAGAAGTCACATTACAAATGAATACATACTTTTTTATTTATAACCCTATTTAGTGTCAAGGTGAGGTCATTGCAGGCTCTTTGATCAGTACATAGCTGGATTTTTCTTTTGCCAACCATACTTTATATTCCTTTTCATGAAATGCATTCTCACACAACGGCAGTAAATGTAAAATACAAATGTAAGGGATGGGCAGAGTGGGGGTCCAGGCATAGCCGCCAAGGTTTCAGATTGCTTATGTGTGGCATTTTCATAATTTGAGTGTAATTATGAGTGACATTAAGCGATTATGAGTGACACTTTCTTGCAAGCAAAAATCAAGCAATGAAGACAAGGGAAACATATAAATATCAGAAATAACACCGATTTGAGCAACAAGAAACACTAAGGAGATCTTAACATTTCTGCAAAGCACCAGAAATGAAAGGACACTAACCTAGTACCCTTGTAAGCTGATCATAATATTAAACAACTGTGTAAGCAACAACAATTAAACAGATCCTGCCTTAGCCAGCCTGCGCCGACCTGGCTTCTCCCTGGCAATCAATCAAATTACTGCGCATGTCATGCAACTAAAAAAGGTACGCGCAGTAATTGAAATACTTCACATACAGGCTACTCTGATGTTGAAGAATTTCTTCACTGAAATGTGAACATGACATCCACTTGCCTAAAAACGTGGCTGACATCCAGTGGAGCGTGAATGACAGAGAATTAAAGAAGCACATGAACACCATGCATTGAAACCAGAATGGCATGCAACTAAACCTATGAAAGGTGTGTACTGAAATGCTAATGCACCATATATTGAAACGAGACTCCCATGCATTGAAAGTTCCGAATGGTAGGAAATGAAACATGAACAGCACAACACATGGAATGAAACATGCGAGAGACCCCAGTGAGGAGTCTGTGCCAGCCTCACCAACTGACGCTGAACTCCACTTAGTGCAGATTGCTAGGGACTGCAATTATGCAGATCTCAGCAGTAACTTTACTTACAGTAACAGGGCTGAATGATGACACACTCCTCAAGAACTAGTAAAATTAATATGGAAGTTGGCTCAGTGACACTAACTTACAACTTTGTGCAGACTGCAGACAGACTAGTTGTGACTACTGCAATTATGGCGAGCTCAGCAGCTGTAACTTTACTTACAGTAACAGGCTGAATGATGAATGATGGACGACAGAGGTATGGAAGCTGATATGTATGATGGCATAGTCAGAAGAGATGGGCTAATGATAGATAGACAGTGAGTGAGTCTTTAAACTCTGGATCAGATCACGTGAGACTGAGTGTGGAGGAGCGAGTCATTTGCAGGGAACAGCCAAAAAGTAATTGGGTGGCATACTGTTGGCGATTGCTTGAATTTAGTTTGTCACTAAAAATAGTGACGTGTGTAAAGGGGCTAAAAAGGTTTCCTAGAAACTTTCACAGATTTGTTCACAACGTGCTGTCGCAACAATTTGATTTCATGTTATTCTAATTTGAAACATACGTTCATCCCAGGAATTCAACTGTTACCCGTTTACAGGAGACTTTATGCATTCACTAGAAGAACATCGTAAGGTATGAGCTTAGTTATAAAGGAAAGGACTGCTCTGCCAAACCACCCGCTGAGGCTTGACAGAATTGTAGCACTTTGCTTTTCTGACTCATCCTGCAGGAATAGAGGTACAATTGGTGTATTATTGGGAACAAATGGCTTAGCAATCAGCCATATTTGGTTCTTATGAAGAAGTTAAAAGGTCATGAGTCAGAGTGGCACTTACTTTGAGTCAGGAGCGGCTGACGAACTGTATGAGCAAGCCGCGACGTGCTCCAGGCACTGGGCAGCGCAACCGTGGTCCAAGAGAGGACCCAACTAAAGTCGCGCTGCGGCGGCATATTCATGACTCCAGGCTGCACTGGACTGCACAATGTAGAGCGATCAGTCAGCTGAGGGCGAGGCACCCATTACACCCGCTAGGCCCTGATTTGGGCCGCAGAACACAACGTGGCGCGAGCTGCAGCGGCAGGCTCCCGGCGGCTGCACAGTGGCTCAGACTGCTAAACTTAAACTGTGCCTCTACCCTCACACTGCGATTGGACAAATGAGTGCTCAAGAGTTTACTGAATCTCGTGACGTTGTCAATCAGTAAATCTCAACTTGCCGCGCCGAGATGATGATGGGTGAAAGTTACATTTGTAGCAGGTCCAGAACGTGCTGAGTGAGCCAGCCCCCAACCAAGCCTGCTGCAAGAAGGGCATAGACACGCTGCCAGTTAAGAGCTTTTCACTCCGTGTGGTGCTAATTTAGCAGGCTCCGGCTTGCAGAGGAGGAGCTATAAATGTGTGACAATGCATTTCAGTGCGGTGATGTGGACCACCACACTGAAATGCGTTAGTCTAACGCCTGATGTATGGTATTTGGAAGGACTGCCCAGGGGGTACTGGAACCAGAAAAAAAAACTAAGCCTCTGTAACCAGTTGACAAAGGTTTAAAAATATGCTAATTATCTTTAAAGACCTGTGAAAAACTTGGTTGTGCCGGAGATAAGACTCCAGACACTGCCCAGCCGAGCCCACAGCAGGTCCGGCTGCAGCACGCTGGGCTGAGAGACACAATGAAGTCCTTTCAGCCCTATGGGCGTTGCGTGCCTGTATTTTACACTGGTATTTCAGGCTGTGTAGTCCTTTCCTTCTCTTCCTGTCAGCAGGTGCAATTCTCCTGAACCTTTGAGAGAAAAGCCAGCTGACTGGCAATTGTTGTAGAATCGAATTACGTACCTTTAAGTCTGCCCTGGACACACCATGTAGGGTGTGTCTCGAGATGCGTGTGGACTGGCAATTGTTGTAGAATAAAAAAATTAGCTAGCATTCGCGCCAAGAATTTTCAATTCTATTAAGGACACGGAGGCGAGGATTATGCTTCTCTTTCTTTTATTTGCTACTCACAGCAGCCAATGAAAATCGTTTTGTATGTAAATAAAACTACATTTCCCATGATGCTTGTCCATACATCACATCCTGTATAGCCCTATAAGAGCCACCGCATCCTGTTTCTGCTCCTCTTTCTTTAGTCGAACTTTGACAGTCAATAACATTAACAACACCAGTCCAAAATAAGGAACATCATACCCAACAATCATCCTCCAACGTGGAAGAAACCATAATCAAACTGGAAAGTTTATATCCTCCAAACCAGAAGTACTTCTGCTCCATCTTCTTTTTCAGAACCTGAAAGGAATGAGACAGGAAAAAACCCGTAACTTCTGCTTATACAGAATATCAAGTACATGTGGGTGGGTAATTATTACCAATCATTGTAATAAAACCGGGTGGGATAATCCTCGCCTCCGTGTCCTTAATAGAATTGAAAATTCTTGGCGTGAATGCTAGCTAATTTTTTATTCTATTACAGGACCGGAGGCTTCGGATTATGCTAGTTTAACGCTTATTAAAACATTACTACAACTATATCACCCACCGGTGTACAATAAACTGTTTAAATGTAGACTGAGAAAAAAACAGTTAGAAGAACTCAAGATGTCTGGAACAGTGGATCCGATCTCCAGGTGAAAACAGTTGAAAGTGATGAATTAATCTTGACGCTAAAAGGTCTATTGGACAAGGACCCTGAAACCAACAACCACTGAATTTCATTCGGTCGAGGCTGCTAAGTACTGTAATGTCGGAGCTACCTGGGGTACCAGTGTGGCATAGAGTGCTATTGTTGTGGAATGTATGCTGCAATGACCTAACTCTGGTGCCTTGAGGCAGAAGGCCCGAAGTCCTTCACTATCTCCACTAGGAAATGACCTCATACCTTCTAACTTGTTGATGGCTCTCATTGCTCATTGAAATTCGGGAATTGAGCCTATGACCTTTGGGTTAGGAGTCTGCAACCTTATCCACTAGGCTATGGTGCTACATCGTATGTTGGGTCGGAAGTGTCAAAGACCTGTGAGATGCCAATTTCACCATTACTATGGCAAGTTATAATCAAATCAGAAGTCCACTGTCCGAGACGGACAAAGGAATGAGATAATCCTGGAAAGTTCTAACCCAAAATACAAAGATACTGATTTTAAGTCGGGACCGGCCATTACACATTGCCTACCCGAAGGGAAGGGAAGCTGGAGAGGAAATCTGACGTCAGGAAATTTGCGAGGCTAAGTCCCATGTCTGTACCAAAATGAATATATATACATCCCGATAAGCACGAACCGAAGGCTGCCCTATACCCCTAAGGGAGCAATCACCGAATGTAGTCAAATGGTGAAGCACTAGATAATAGGTGAAACATTGGAAAGGGAGTTGATAAACTCTAGTAGGAATCACTAAATGGTCCGTGGAAAACTGGCATTGTGAAGAAAATCCTCTGGAAAGGATTTGTGTCTCTCGGGAGAGATGGAGCAGATGGCGTCGCTCATGGTGCTAAAGGTCCCATGCATAAGTGTTTGTCCTGGCAACCCTGCCTGGTCAAAAAAAAACTTTTTTGTGATCTTCACAACTAAGAAGAAGGAGGGTGGCGTGTACGTCAGGCGACTCCGGCACCGTAATTGGAATATCCGACCGTAGCACCCTGATCGTCGTCTAATGCGCCCTTCAGGGCGAAGCCCCGTTAAACGCGTGTGCGTGTGCACCGATGTCCGTTGGGTAACAAAATCCATGCCCAGGGGTTTGTATCAGTCAACATAATGAAGGCGGTAAACCAGGCTTGCTACACAGTGTTAGAGACTGTAATTTCTGAGGCCCTGGTGACCGACTCTAGGATGGGGATATCCTGAGCATCAACAAAGTTCTTCTAGGGGCTATTCTGCGCCCAGTATAAATCACATCCTCCTTGTATTTCACCCATGCCATGCTTAAGGGTGTCTACATGCAATATTGTAGTGCAAAGCACAGAATTACGGAGGAGTAGAGGGGGAGCCAACCCTATGCACACGAAAATGAAGAAGAATGTATCTAGCTCCTCAGCAAAACTGTAGCCCAAGTTGTTTCAGCCCACAAGGGCGTAAGAGCCATATATAGATTTCAGGAGCGTGTGCGCACTCCAAGGGCCAGCATGTTGTTGCAGCTGGGAAGGCGTAAAAGAAAAAACTGCTCCGTCTAATGTATGAGGCCGTATAAGCCTCGGAGCAAACGGGGGACGCGTGCAAAGTGCGTAACTCAAATGTCCAAATATATCTACATATATAGCCCAATTAGGCTACGTACCTCGGAGCGTGATCGGCTCCATCCCGCACTCGGCAACTAGGGAAAGCCTTTGGCGGTTAAGCGCGATGACGCGCAGCGAACATAAAATATTGCTGACATCCATCAAAGAAATTACTTTGTCAAATTTTTTTTTTTTACTTCAGGAAAAATATTATTGACAGAAGAACATTATAAAAAAACACCAGAAGTTGAACACATAACCTTGAGAATCAGAGTCAGATACCTCAACCACTACATCACAGCGACTCGTTAGGAACGCTGTTGGCAACAGCGCGGTATCCCCGCTCCCGAGGGGGTTGGGGGGGGGTCATGATTGTTTGCACCCCGCCAGGCAAATCCGTGTAATGCCAACGCACATCTTTGCTCCCGCGGGAGCCTCATATGCTGTGCCTGGGGCAACTACGTAGCACTATCACGCAGTAAGAAGGAGGGTATCAGGTTTCCCTACAGGTGGGACTTAAACCCACAAGCATTGGCTCGGAAGGCCTGTGCCTTATCTCCTAGGCCACCGAGGAATACATCTACCAAGCATGGAGTTTCAAGCGTGCCTCGCGGTATGGTGCCTGTGCCCACAATTGCTAATAAAAGCTGTAGAATACGTAACACAACCGTACTAGACAGTAACCCAATAGGACTATACACATGAAAACGTGAAAGTAAGCAGGCTCAGGGCACATCTGGCCAATGAGAGGAGCCTTGCCCCGAAAGACCGTGTGGGCTAAATGCTGTTTAAATTACTATTGCTTATATTTTCAATTGGAGAAAAACAAATACATTGAAATACCAGGAATTGAACACGTAACCTTGAGAGTAAGAGTCGAAAACCTTAACCATTAAGCCAGTGACTCAGCACGGCACGCTGCCGTAAAACTGGCTATGCATAGTATAAAGAATACGAGCTCACAGTTCGGATTCGAACCTGCTTCCTTTACATGCAGAAATGTCAAAAACAAAGCGCGAGTAGCGCGGTGAAGGAAAAAATGGCGGGGCGTGCCCGCTTAAACTATAATCACGCCGAAGGCAGAGCGGAGCTCTGAGTCCAGCAGGGAGAAAAGCGAAGCCCGATCAGGCCGCCAGTGTAACAATAACCTCCCGCTGCGAGCCACTCAAGACGCTCGCAGGCCAGCGGGAATGAAACAATGCCTGGTGGGGCCGTCCGCAGTAATCACACGCACTGCTCCCAGCGGGAGCGCCTCACAGGGGAGGGCTCCGTGAAGCTTATCGAGGTAGCGCCTCGAGGCCCCGTGATCTGGAAGAGCCGGGAACAAGGGGATCTGTTCTGTCCTGGCCCGGGCCATTGACATTCGGTTGAAAGGCACTGTGGAACCTCTACCTTATAGTGAGACTGAGGACCTAAGGCGGAAACTGAGTCACTGAAGCAAAGCAGCCCTCTGTGTCCCAGTCTCGTGTGATCTGGGGCTTGCGACACAAGACCTGGTAGCCATGGCCATATCCATCGCAGTGCTGGACTGCGATCTCCTGCTCTATGGCCGTGGACATAAGACCCTGGACCGCTTTAGACTGGAAGATGTCACAGATGATTATCTGGTGTCAATGTATGGCTTTCCCCGCAGGTTCATAGGCTTCCTGGTGGATCTCTTGGGGAGCAGTCTTTCACGTCGCACGCAGCGATCCAGGGCGATCAGTCCAGAAATTCAGATTCTGGCAGCCCTTGGCTTTTACACCTCTGGATCTTTTTAGACTCGGATGGGAGATGCCATCGGAATCAGCCAGGCCTCCATGAGCCGCTGTGTGGCCTATGGGACAGAGGCACTGGTTGAGCGCGCCTCTCAATACATCCATTTCCCAGTGGAGGAAGCCTCCTTGCAGGAGCTGAAGGATGAATTCTATGCGCTGGCAGGAATGCCTAACGTGCTGGGTGCCATGGACTGCATCCATGTAGCTATCAAAACACCTCACGCAGAGGACCTTTTATATGTGAACCGGAAGGGCTTGCATTCTCTGAACTGCCTGCTGGTCTGCGACGCCAAGGGGAAGATACTGAGCGCTGAGACGCATTGGCCAGGGAGCCTTCAGAACTGCACGGTGCTCCAGCAGTCGGCACTGACTCACCAGTTCAAAGAGGAGATGCATGTAGATGGCTGGTTGCTGGGTGATTGTTCATTTTATCTTCGCAGTTGGTTGATGACACCTATGCACATACCCCAGACACCTGCTGAGTTACACTACAACATGGCACACTCCGATACCCATGACATGATGGAACAGACCTTTCGATCAATACGTGCTCGGGTCAGCTGCTTAGACGGCTCCAAGGGCACTCTCCAGTACTCTCCCGAAAAGTCCAGTAACATCAATCTGGCATGCTGCGTCCTGCATAATATCGCCTTACAGCACGATCTTGGTGTGTTGTGTGCGCCAACATCCATAAATGCAGAGCAGCAGCAGCCAGAAGAAAATTTCGAGCATCTGGATGCACTGGATGTGAAGGCTGAGCGGATCCGCCAGAAACTTGTTCTCACTCACTTCAGTGGGGAGTGTGATGGCCTTACAAGGAAATGAGGGCGCAGCACACCAAGGGACACTTAAGCATGGAGAATCTGGATGCCAACAGATGTGTGGACACAGGCCTAGAAATCTGTTTAAAAGCATAAGTGAAATGATTTAATGCTGGTTTATTGGCCCTGAACATAGCTGGGGCCAAGATTGTGTAACATGGGTTTTAAACAGTTCTTTAGGCAGTAGGAAGGGGAAACTGCCATCACATTGCATGCGTTAGAACGCATGCGATTACAACTCGGTCGTTACAACAACTTGCTCTGGGGGGCGCTCTAAACTGAGGAATGGTATAATTCACTATTCCAACACCTTTCCTACTGTTGCACACACTGGAGTTGGAATAGTAAATTATACTATTCCTGAGTCCAGCGTGCCCCTTAGAGCAAGTCGTTGTAACGACTTGCGTTGTAATGGTACTGCGATTTAACAACGCGGCCGTTGTAACTACCGCATTGTAATCGCATACGTTGTAAACGCATGCGATGTAAAGGGCTATTTCGTAGGAAGACCGCATTCTCAGTCAATATTGTATCCCTTCCATGGTGTCGGTTTTGTCATTATTTGGAATAAATCATATTCTTTTAAGTCTGACATTCTGGCCTACATTACAATGAATATTTTGTTAATCACATTCTCATGCCTTGTTCTTTAGTCCTTTTTCTATTGTTTAAAATCAGTTCATAAGATTGCTTCTTTCTAGCAAAAGTGTTTGTTCTCTGGAAACAGCGAGGCTCCACTTAAGTTCATATGTGTTTCTCTCACTTTCGGTTGCACAAGTTTGTTGTAGGTGTTCTGATTTATTTTGATATTTTTTGTAAATTGTCTCCGGATATTGATCTTATGATCAGTTAGATATGTGTTCTTGATCAGGTTGAGGTTGGGTTTTCTACTACTAAATTAAGCTCTCTCTGGGAGAGGAGTTGGCCTAACGGCTAGGGCGCTCGACCTCGGACCTCGGGAACTGGGTTCAAGTCTCAGTAATGATGCCAAACGTCCTGTGATTCTGGGCAAATCACTTAATCTCCCCATGCCTAACAAAAAATGAATGTGTGTCCTCATGTAATGTAACTGGTGCTATGTAAAGCGCTCTGATACCTGATTGGAATCCGGTCAAGTTCGTGCTATATAAAACCCTGAAAAGAAAAGAAAAAACCCAGATCCCACCGCTCCACGCAGGGGCTTCTCAAGGTGCCCGCAGGCTGAAACACGTTAGCACCAGCGAGAGCTAACGCGGGAAAATTATTTCCCAACACTTATCAGATAAAGTACCATTGCCTATACATTTATTTCAGAAATCACAACCACTGAAAAACAAGGATGACATAATTGTTCACAGCGTGAAAAAGCGCACATACTCAAACACAATTAATGAATTTAGCGCGCTATAAGCGCAAACAAAAGTGCAAGATCGCAAAGTCATTTTAACAGTCAATTAAGACATAAATCACAATATAATGCATTGAGCACTTAACTTCCTGCTTGAGCAGCGAAGAAAGAGGAGCAGAAACAGAATGCGGTGGCTCTTATAGGGCTATACAGGATTTGATGTATGGACAAGCATCATGGGAAATGTAGTTTTATTTGCATACAAAACGATTTTCATTGGCTGAAGTGAGTAGCAAATAAAAGAAAGAGAAGCATAATCCGAAGCCTCCGTTCCTGTAATAGAATCGGATTACCATGATGCGTGTACGACAGCTACAACGACAACTTGTTTGTTGGTGGCGACTCATACGCTTTGACGCTGTAATGTCCGGCGCGCGTCTAGGCGTTCTAGCCTTCCACGCTGCCGGGGCGCGCTAGCGCTGACGCGTGACGTCAGACGCTAGCGAGTATAAAATAAAGAGGCGTGGCCTTGGAGGGCAGTCGGAGCCGCGTGTAAAACCAAAGTCACCGGCTCCTGTGTTTATTTAGCGCAAGCGCGCCGATATGCTGATTAGCATAAACCAAAACGCTACACTGGCGACGAAGGAGTGTTTTTGAACCCTGCTAAATGTGCCCATGTCCCCACAGGCTGAGTGTCTGCTCCATGCTGGTGGCCTGTGATTGCTGATCTCCCCGCCTGGAGGCCCTGCAGAGGTTGCTGGTGCTGCATGGGGGACGTGAGGTGAGAGCCCCATCCCTGGGCCCCCCTGGAGCGCTGTCCCACGCCCATTTGGTGGCTGAGAGCTAGCTTGGTGCTTGCCTGCTGATGCCTGTCCAGTGCCCCGGAGTAGGCCCACGCCCGGTTGAGGCGTCCTGGCTCCTAGGACCCTGCAGCTGGCTCCGTGAGTGACGCGTCCCCGCTCAGTGGAAGGGTGCAGGTGGGCCACACCAGAAGTGCGTAGGGCGTCAACCCTTTGCGTCTGTCTGGGGGAAGAGAATCAGACAGTCTCCGCAGCACGCTGAGCACGTGCCAAGATGGCGTTGATTCCCGCCCTGGAGCCGTTCATCGTCGATGGTGCCCCGTCGTCCCTCACCCCGCGCTGGAGGGATTGGACAGACTGCCTACAAATATACTTTGAGGGGGCCGGCATATCGAGAGAAAGACGCAAAGCGTTGCTACTGCATCTGGGAGGCAAGGACATCCACCGCATTTACAAGACCATCGTGGAGGCGACGCCGAAGACTTACCTCACACTGCTGAACGCTCTGAATGCCCATTTCGAACCCATGGCGAACAGAGACTATGAAAGATTTATCTTTCGTCAAGCCAATCAGGAGGAGGAAGAGTCTCTAGACGCGTTCCATGGCAGATTGAAGGAGCTAGCCAGCACGTGTGGGTTCCGAGATGAGCAGGAGGAGATCCGAGGGCAGATCATACAAGGGGGTTACTCATCCAAGCTCCGAGTCACCATCCTCCAGGAAGACGGCAAGCCCCTGGCGGACATCCTCACACTGGGCTGGTCAAAGGAGCTATCGCAGGCGAGGGCCTAGCACATGGAAGCAGCCCTGCATCGCCCCGTTAAGACGGAACAAGTCCAGGTGGCAGAACAGGTGAATGTGGTTCGGCCCAAGGTGAGACCTGCCGGAGGGAAAATACAACTGGACACAAAAAAGAAAGAATGCGGGTATTGCGAAGGCCAACCCCACCGCATACAAGACTGTCTGGCAAGAGGGAAGAAATGCAGCGCATGCGGGTGGATGAACCACTTCGCAGCGGTGTGCAGGTCCACCAGGGTCAAGAAAGAAGCTGCACATGCGGTGCGAGAAGAGGCGGATAGCGAGGACATGGACGATGACACCGGGGAGTACCCAGTCCACTACGTGTTCGCGATCAACCAGCCACAAAGGAAGAAGCGCAGACTTCCAAAATGTCGCATCGTGATCCACCAACAGAAAATAAAAGCGACCATTGATACAGGGGCGTCCATTGAGCTGATGGCCGCCAACGTCTATCACCAGCTACGCACCAAACCCCCGCTGCGAGAGGCAAAGATACGCGTATTTGCATATGGCCAGAAGACGCCCATCCCACTCATCGGGTGTTTCAAGACGGAACTGCAACACGGGGAGAGGAAAATAAGCACCACCATCTATGTCACGGAAGAAGGCAGTGGTATGCTGTTGAGCGGGCAATCGGCCGAAGAGCTGTGACTGATATCCTTCGCCATGGCGGTCCTGGAAGAGGAGCTGGATACCATCATGGAGGAGTTCGGGGAAGTGTTCAAAGGAATCGGGTGCCTAAAAGGGAAGGAGGTGTCCTTACACATTGATCCATCTGTCCAACCGGTGGCGCTGAGGCACAGGCGAATTGCATTCCATCTGAGGCAAAAGGTCGAAGAGGAGCTGGAGGCTCTGAAAAAACAAGGCATCATAGAGAAGGTCAGCGGACTAACCCCATGGGTGTCCCCGATCGTCATCGCCAGGAAGCCGAAACAGCCCAGACAGGTCCGCATCTGCATGGATATGCGCCTCCCCAACGCCGCCGTAAAAAGGGAACGACACCTGACACCCACCATTGATGACATCTTAGGGGAGTTGAATGGGGCCAGGTGGGGTTCGAAGATGGACCTCCGATCAGGCTACCACCAGCTGCCACTCCACCCAGACTCAAGGTACATAACCACCTTCTCCACCCATGTAGGCCTCAGACGGTATCGGCGCTTAAACTTCGGCATCTCGAGTGCCGCGGAGGTATTCCAAAATACCATTAGAGAAGTCCTCAGCGGGCTCCCTCGAGTGCTGAATGTAAGCGATGATATGCTGATCTATGCGTCAACCATAGAGGAACACCATCAGAGGTTGAGGGGAGTCCTCAAGAGGATCCAGGTGTCAGGCCTGACTCTGCACCGGGAGAAGTGCCAATTTTTGCAGAACAAGATTAGTTTCTTCGGGTACACGTTCTCGGATTCAGGAGTGGCCCCAGACCCGGACAAGGTGAAGGACGTTCAAGAAGCCCCAGCCCCAACCAACATCTCAGAGGCAAGAAGTTTCCTGGGCATGGTAAATTTCTGCGGGCGCTTCATCCCCGATCTCTCCAACCTCACCAAACCCCTGAGGGAATTGATGAAATCTACGACCACGTGGCAATGGGGCCCCGAACAAGAGCAAGCTTTTCAAGCAACTAAAGCAGCCCTTTCGGCGGACACCACCTTGTCGTACTTCGACCCGGCGAAGCCCACCAACGTGGCGGTGGACGCGAGCCCCTATGGTCTGGGAGCGGTGTTGGCTCAACTGCAAAGCAATGGAGAGTGGGCCCCCATCGCCTACGCAAGCCGGTCGTTGACCGAGACGGAACAACGCTACTCGCAGATTGAGCGAGAGGCCATCGCCATCCACTGGGCCTGTAGACATTTTCACGTATACGTGTATGGCCACCACTTCACGGTCGCGACTGATCATAAGCCCCTCATCCCTCTCTTCCAAGGGTCAGCATCGAAGCCACCACCCAGAATCGAACAATGGATACTCCAACTTCAAGGGTACGATTACCGGGTGGAGTACAAACCGGGGGCCACAAACCCGGCGGATTACCTGTCGAGGCACCCGCGGAAAGCCACCAGGGAGGAACGGGAAGAGGCGGAGGACACAGAAGAATATGTCCGGTTAGTGACGGAGCGATCACGACCCCTTCCGATGAGTCTAGCTGCCATCATCGAAGCATCAGAGAAGAGACGAATGTCTGCAAGCAGGGGCGGATGCCGTCAGGTCAGGGGATTGGAAGACCATCCAAGAATCGCTAAACAGGAGGACACCCCAAGCCAAAATGACACTGGAATCCATCCTGAGGGTAAAGGGGGAACTGTCCATTGACGGCCAAGGATGCCTTCTACGAGGCCCCAGACTGGTCATGCCGGCCAGCCTCGCCCAGCAGGCGGTAGACCTAGCCCATAGAGGACATTAGGGAATGGTGAAGACTAAGGGCAGGCTCAGAGCCAAGGTATGGTTCCCTGGCATGGATGCTATGGTAGAGCAGACCGTGAGAACCTGCAATTGGTGCCAACCGGACCGCCCTCACCCAGTGGTGACAGAAGAAAACCCCCAGAGGCCGTGGGAGTGTGTGAGTGTCGACTTCGGACACCTCCCAGATGGACGTTATGCACTATTCATCATCGATGACTTCACCAAGTATCCAGAGGTCGAAATAGTGGGGAGCCAGACAGCCACGGAGGTGATTGCGAAGTTTGAGAAAACCATCGCCACTCATGGCATATTTGAAGTGGTCAAGACGGACAACGGACCCCCCTTCCAGGGAAAAGAGTTCACCGAGTACCTCAGGAGCTGGGGGATCCATCATCGCAAGGTGACACCTCGCTGGCCACAGGCCAACGGAGAGGTGGAAAGATTTATGCGCACCCTCAATAAGACAATACGCATAGCTGTGGCGGATGGATCTCCTTTGGAAAGGGCGATTTACAGTTTTCTGAGGGAATACCGGATGACCCCCCACGTCACCACGGAGGCAGCGCCGGGAACAGCCACCATGGGATGAATAGTGAGTGATACGCTTCCACACCACCCGACCTGGGTTCCGGTACAGGCCAGTAACGAGAAGACTCTGGCCAATCGGACTCGCCAGCGGAGAGGAGCCAAGGAGTCGACGATCCAAAGGCAAGATCCAGTGTATGTCAAGGACCGGTACCCTGGAAGCAAGTTCAGACTCCCTTTCGAACCACGGCCATGGACTGTCACCCTGCCGAACCGGCACGATGGTGACCGCCCAGAGAGGAGCTGAAACTGTCACCAGGGATGTGTCCTTTTTCAAGAAAGTCCATCCTGGGACGCTTTTGGGTCCCGGGCTCGAGCCAGAGGGACGAAGCCCAAGCCAACTGAGCGGAGACCAGGAGGGGGAGGAGGGTCCGGATGAAGATGGTGACCCCAGAGATCATGACCCCCAGTCCCTGCCAGCCACTCCTGGGGGTAACCCTCCCAGCTGCTCCCCGTCCCTGGAGGAGCACAACACCCCAAAGTGCAGGACCCCCGAGGTGGCCCTGTCCAGAGGCGGCCAATCCCGCTATGGCCTTCGGAGGAATCCTGCGCCGTCGTCCAAGCTGGCTGACTATCTGGTGTAACCCGCAAGGACTGGCAGACTGGTAACAGATCCATCGTTCTTTGTGCCTCTTGCATTATTTGTTTGTTTTGATAAAGGTTGGAAGGAGTGTAATGTCCGGCGCGTGTCTAGGCGTTCTAGCCTTCCGCGCTGCCGGGGCGCGCTAGCGCTGATGCGTGATGTCAGACGCTAGCGAGTATAAAATAAAGAGGCGTGGCCCAAAGTCACCGGCTCCTGTGTTTATTTAACGCGAGCGCGCCGATATGCTGATTAGCATAAACCAAAACGCTACAGACGCTACAGGCTCGTAGTCATCTTTGATTACATGCTTATCCAGTTCAACTAAGCCAGAAAATTGATGTTTAAAAGCAATATGACAAAGTTCTGACGCGGCATCTACAGTAATCTGATCTCAAACATTTTTCTCTTGGACGTAGCTTTCGCTTCTGCACTAGTGGATCTACTACGATGTAGCATTAAAAAACGCTACTGTGGATGTAGTCCGTCCGCTGCGCTGCCGCCTCTGGTGCAGGAAACCAGGGTTCGAGTCTCGAGGTCGCGTCCACATCCTGTGATTCTGGGTAAATCACTTTAATCTCCCCGTGCCTGAATGTGTAATGTAAATAGGGTGCTATGTAAAGCGCTCCAATACCTTCGGGTCGAGTTCGCGCTATATAGATATGCACCAAAAAAAAATATGTCCTGACTTTACAGGTCTTTTTCGCCTGCAAGTGCTTTATGTTTCCTTAAAGGCAAAAGTGTGCCGTGTGTTTGTTATGTCGTAGTGTTTGCACGGTTGCTTTCGTAAGGAACATTAATTAACATTAATTATCCGTAAAGCATGAAATGGAAGGAATTTTTTTTGCCTGATATTAAGATGGCGCTTCGAGAAGCAACGTTCTTCTGACGCGCACCTACGTGAAACCATAGACATAAAGGACAACTTACTTCTACTTTGGACCCTGCTCTTCCATGTGATCTTGTTGCCCAGCCTCGTTCAGCTATTGGATAAAACTCCCGCGAAACTAAGTCGAGGGATTTGCCCAACAATGTTGCTATTGGTCTGGTGTGGCGCGAACGAGTCACGTGATGCAGTCTGTGGCGCGAAACTTTCTCATTGTACCGCAGGAAGTCTTTGGTTGTAGGGACGGAGAGTGGCTGGAGGTAATCGGGTCCTGGGATTAACGCGTTTAACCCCAGCTGCAGCAATATGGACGTTACTGAGCCCGCAAGCGGCATCGCGGCGCAGCAGGTGAAAGACGAGGTGGCCGAGAAGTGTCAGAAACTATTTTTGGACTTCTTGGAGGAGTGAGTACCACCCCCATGATCTTTCATGAAGAATGCATTTAGGTGCTGACCCATCCTTGAAATATCCGAAATTAGTTCATATGTCCCCTAGTGCGCGGTAGGGTCGGCAAACCAGAACGTGGGCTTTGGATTTTTGCTGTACTTCCTAACATGTAGTTACGCCGCTAATCCCCAAGCGTGAGTGGTTGATTAGTTGATTTTTAAAATGTGTCGCATTGTCTTTTCGGTGTCTTCACCTATTTGAAATCGCCGCACCCGGTAACTATACACATTTATGGCAGTCGACCTCATTGCATGGCGATTTACTGCACTAACCTGAAGGGTGTCGAACTGTTAAACACAAGGGCAGATTTACAAGTCCGTTGCGTCGCTTTTGTGACGCGGCGGCGTAAAACCAGCGCCATGCTGCGGGGTATTTACAATGTGACGCAGAGATGCGTCACGTTGTAAAGCCCTGCGCCGGAAGTAGGCGTTCCTGCGCAGGGAGGGGAGGGGGGGGGGGGGGATTCCGTCGCAGGAACGCCTCATTAAAGTGGCTGAGTGAAATCTACAAGATTTCACTCAGTCACTTTTGAGCCCATACTGCGTCAAAACCCTGCGCCTGCTTGAAGCAGGCGTAAGCATTGACACAGCATTGTGAAGATAGGGCACCCCAGAGTCTTGCTGGAGCTGTGCCGCGTTTGCGACGCAACTCCAGCAATGCGCTGCCTTTATGGCACAGATGCGTCATGCATCGGTCTATTTTTTTGCCCCATGGTGCCGGAGCCGTGACTCACAATAACTGGCGCATCCCTGCTGATATGCAGGGATGCGTCAGTTACTGTAAATCTGCCCCATAATGTGATTGGAGGAATGCTTGCTATTTCGTCAACCACAGGGAATTGCTGGGGGTAGCATCCCAATCCATTGTACTTTTGCTCACCATGCTCATTGTGGCCCTATCCTTATGCGAATCACTCTTAATTCTGCTCCTCATGGGAACAGCCCAGCCGGAACTGGCAGGTCCTCCCTGAACTGGAACACAAGCAACCAAGGATCAGTTTTGCATTATTTATGACCTTATCAGTCGGGTACAGCTTGGTTCCAGTCACATTGACAATTGGACCCAGGTCTGGGCATAAATAACCATGCCGCTTATGGATGTATGATATATTTCAGTACATGAAACATTCAAAGGGGATGGTAGGAATGCTTGCAGTTTGTCTAACCACAGGCAACTTCTCTGGTAGCATCCCAACCTACTGTTCTATTGCTTGCTGTGTCACCTTGGTTTCGACCCAGTCGTATGCAAATCAGTCTTGAGCTAGCTCGTCATGGGAACTGTCTAGCTCAGTGGTTCCCAAACTTTTGACTCCTGAGGACCCCCATTGAGTCACCACTGGAAGCCGGGGACCCCCAAGCAATTTTTAGGATTTAAGTTTCAAATATTAAAACAGTAATTTGAAAAACATTAACACACGTGTGTGCACACAAAACAAGTACTCGAATTACTAATGATTTTAGGTGCATATTTCCAAGCCCCTATCACCATGGGAACATCACTTTTTGAGACGTTCCAGTGGCGATAGGGGTGTCGCCTTATTTACAAGGCAGCGTTAAGCTACTTAACGTGGCTTACCGCTGTCTTGTAAATAAGACCCCCTTTCACCCAATGCTTAGCGTGAAAGGGGTGGGTGTGGCGGTGGGCGTTTCCCCTGCAACACCCATTGATTTTGACGCGGCGCCTATTTACAAGGGCAGCGTAAATGAGAGGCAGTGCCAAAATTAAGACCAGGGAAAACCTGGTCTTAACTTGGCAAAACAAGGAGAAATGCTTCATTTCTCCCCGTTTTTACAAAACGCCTTGGATTGTTTATGTTCAGCAATGTGACCCTTCCTGCACATCAAGGAGAAATGCTTCATTTCTCCCCGTTTTTACAAAACGCCTTGGATTGTTTATGTTCAGCAATGTGACCCTTCCTGCACATCAACAATCTTTAAAACAAAAATTACATTTTGTAACTTCCATATGTGCTGCATTAAGCAGCACACATAGAAGTGTCAAAACGCCATTTCAAGATTTTTTTATGTGCAGGAAGGGGAACCTTCCTGTACATAAACAATCTTCCCCTGTTAGGTGTAGCGCCAGCGCAGGGGAAACGCAGGGATGCACCATATTCTTGTAAATATGGTGCAGCCCTGCGTTTCTGAAGTGGTGGATTGTGTTGTTAAGCCAAAGAGGCCAACAGCACTCTCCGCCACGTCTGTATTTTATATTGAAAGAATTTGCAAGAAAACTAATAAAGTTAATGGGAAGGTTGGTGCTGCATCCACGTGACTAACTTTTCAATGGTTGGTTTTATTTCGCAGTACGAGGCTCCTGCTCCTGCCAGGGCCAGACTGGAAGTCCGAAGCAGCCCTGGCAAATGATTTCAGACCAGTCCCCATACCATGCACACCAAGTGCAATGAGTGAGCCTGACCACTACAAAGGGGGCTTTGGGAGGGTCTCCCCCCAAAACAATTAGGAAACAATGGTGCAGTCTACAACACATTTATCATTATATTGAATTGTATTAAATTTTAAAGAATAGTAAATGAAGACCTGACTATGCACCAGAATACGACAATCTTTCTGGGGGGCCTTCAATGATTCCCCCACTATCACCCTCCAACAGTGCTTCTCATCTCCCCATAGCCCCCCTGTCACCTGTATTTCATTTTTTATAGCATCTCTAATACCATTGTAGGATGTCAGAACACTTTACATCACACACATATAGGGACAGTGAATCTTGTGTGTAAATCAGTGTATAGAAAATATTACATAAGGCAAAGGGGACTACAAGGTGTAGAATTCACGTGTCATTCATACTGGTAGGCATTTTTAAAGAGTGCTTGGTCTGGAGAAGCACAAACTCAGGATTCAGAACATAACACAGTGGTTAGCATTGACTTTAACAATAAAAATGTATTTCCACCCAAATAAACCTTTTTTAGCAGCATCAGGATAATGAAAGACTGGGAAAAAACATATGTCACTAACTTGTACCTTGCAGTTTGCAAGCAGCTGTTTGACAGTTTATAGGTCACTGTGCTAGATTACGATTGTCACTTATGAACTGCACAGTAACAAAAGAATCTCTCTGACAAAAGCAGCAACCCACTGGCCTATGCATATAAAATACTGTTTTTTAAAATGCATGGTACAGGTTCTTTGCAGTAGGCATATTAACCCTCTGTGCTACATTAGTTAAGTCAAAACTGCCACTGGACAAAACTCATCTCTCTCCAGCAGGGACATTAATCACTGGTGTTATCGTGACACTTTTATTGTTCTTTGTAAACTGCTAATTAAACAAGATACTTTGCAGTGCTTTCAAAACTGCTGCCTGCGGACCCCCTAGGAATGTGTCGGGGACCCCTGGGGGTCCGCAGACCACAGTTTGGAAAACACTGGTCTAGCTCGAACTGCCAGGCCCTTCCTGAACTGGAACACAAGCAACCCAGGAACGGTTGCGCCCTAATTATGGGCTCATCGGCCAGGCACATCTTGGTTCCAGTGAGTATGGGACACTTGTCTGGACATATCCATGCCAGTTAGGGTGGTACATGAAGCAGATGTGAGTTTTGGCATTTTAGGCTGGACTGCTCCCATGAGGAGCAGATTCAAGACTGATTTGCATATGGCTGGGTCCGGGTGGCATGGTGAGCAAAAGAGCAATGGGTTGGGATGCTACCCCGAACGAATGCCAGTGGTTAGACAAATTGCAAGCAATCCTCCCATCACCGTTTGTGTTGTATGTAGAACTGTGCCATTGTGTAAATGTTTCACGTTTTAGGCAGAAATATTTATTCTGTTGTCCTGACTGTTCCGCTTTTTAGCCACTCTTCAACTGACTGCTTGTTTTACTGACATGATTGAAATTGTGATCTTCTGGAACACCACTTCACTGGAGACTCCACCTGGTGCTGGCAGAGCTAGGGCCCACGCCAAGAGCCTCAGGGTAGTCCTTGGCAAGAATCTCAATATAACCGCCTCATGCTTCCACACCCTGAAGAAGCTTAGGAAACCTTTTTCAATGGCCCCTAATCGGCACCTGTAAAACTTTCATGCAAGCCCACGTTGTAAGCAAGCTGGACTCCAGGAATACACTTTACGCTGGGATGAACAAGTGGCAGCCGGAATCACATCCAACCTCCTATGCAGTACTCTTATCACACCTCAAGGAGCTCCGTTAGCTGTCCATACACAAACAAACATGATTCAAACGCCTCATCCACACTTTTAAAGCACTACATAACACTGTCCCCTGCATACCTCAACTAGCACATCTACTTCCACAAACCCACCAGAAACCTCACTTCGTTTGGACTCCTACTGGCACCATTCCACCCCATATGGTAAACCAGAACATACGTTGAAGCCCTTTCCAATAATGCTCCTAAAGCGTGGAATGACATGCCACTACACAAATGTCTCCTCCTCATTTCTTAATTCCCCCTAAAAACTGAAGACCCGGCTTTTCTAGTATGCCCTAGGTTTGGCCTGACTCGCACCAGGATACCCTCCTGGGTAATAGTGTGCTCTACATAACGTAGCTTCTGGTTATTTCTTTCCCACTTTGTCACACTGAGTTGGATTTGTATCGATACGCATTCTGTTTATTTTGATGGTTAATTAGCCTAAACCGGTTTTCTTCTTTAACTCAAGTGCTTGGGTCTGGTGTTTTTGCTTGACAAGCTTTGATGCATCTTGTGCAGGTCAGGATGGGGTAAAGAGCATGAAGGATTACTTTCGTCAAGTTTCCCATTATTGTCCTTGAATATGGCAACTTTAATGATAAGGATGTGAAGCATTTTCTCTGGGCAATGAGGCAGCCAGTGATTACTGGGCGTCATCAGTGGTCGTACCGGCCCCACAACTCAGACTGCCGTCCCCGGTAATGGTTACTGGTACACTCTATTTACTAACTAAGCAAGTGCTCTAGTTGCTAACTAAGCAAATTGGAGATAAGCAGGCCAAGTGCATTGAAAACACCCTTGGTATGTACGCATGGATGATAGATTATCTTAAATACGAATGTAACGAATCCAAAACGCTATGGCCACTGCAGGGTGACCTGTGGATTTTTATGTTTTTAACAAGATACCTAAATAACTTATTTTATGGTGCCTAATGTTACTTTCTAAAGTCAAGTCTCTTAACAGACTTCCTAGTTATATGATGCAGCAATACGCAGTTCAGGATGCAACTAGTTAGTTGCCCAGCTTGTCACTTTAAACAAAGTCTTACTGGTGCACAAGTTGGGCTAGCGCCATTTGAGTCTGGAGATGCCAAAGTTTACAGGTATGTATCTTAAAACTTGCTGTTTGGGATTTGTGGTTGTTGGGTAATATCTGCAGTAAGGTGACCCACACTGCTCATAAGCAGTGTGGGTCCATGGTCTTGAAGCTCAAGGTCTGAGGCTCCTTCCAAAAGTACTTTCTTCGGCCACTATTACACTAATTAAACCCCCAAATTACATGAAAGCATCTTATTGAAAGGGGGTAAGTGCGGGCTTCCACAATAGAGAAGTAGCGTGTGGTCTGTGGGTGGTGTATTTTCGTCATAGTCAGTCCTGAAATGCACTCTGTGATCTTCATGCATGCTCTTTTCCGTTCTGGCCACTTGGTTTGTTCACTTCCTCGAGGTGGACTCCGTTCAACTTCCAGGCTGCTTTGCCTGACAATTTGCAAGCTGATATTTGTTTTCAATAGGATTGCAGTTATAAGATGTTTCCAAGACTTGAAGTTAAATAATTTATGCGGCGTTCGAAAGGCTTTGCTGCAGATCTTGGTGCCAAAATGCACTTAACTGCATAGGGTGTTATTTCATGACGTTTGGAGGTGTGCGGCATCTAGATTAATGTTTTTCTTCTCTTTTGCTGCATAACAGCTAGGTATGTAAGATAGTGTAACCCTTCTGCTTTTGTCATGTCTCTAACTTGTACACTAGCACAGCTGGCAAGGGCTCTGTGCATATAAAGGTTCTTTCAGTAAAAAAGCAGCCCTTTTATTGCACCCGCGCACTCTAGGCAAAATAAATGCTTCGATTAACAAGTACGTTCGCTGTTTCCTTCAGGTTCCAAAGCAGCGATGGTGAAGTTAAATACTTGCGAGACGCTGAGGAGTTAATTCGTCCAGAGAGGAACACCCTACTAGTCAGCTTCCTGGACCTGGAGCAGTTTAACCAGCAGTTGGCGACCACAATCCAGGAGGAATTCTACAGGTAAACTTGGTGTGATTGTCTGCTTTTCACTAGTTTTCTTAGTTTCCAGTTGAACGTTTATTGAAGGTACTTAGGGGCATATTATCCAGAAACGGGGTTAAAATTATCGCCAGAAAACTGCCGCTAAAGCAGCGATAATGGGCTTGATAATACATGCTCTTGAGAATTCCCATCGAAGTCCATGTTCTGGTGTCAACATAGGCTTCTATTGGAATTCTCTGCGGCATTTTATCAAGCCCATTATCGCCGCTTTAGCGGCAGTTTTTTGGCGCTAAAGCGGCGATAATGTAAACGCCTTGCTTGATAATATGCCCCTAAATGATCTGTAGCCCTAACTATATCGCATGCATATTCTTGACATGGCAAGTGTGGTGCACATGTATTACTGTAGTTGGGATGTATGTAGGTGTTTGTTTATTTTTCTCTTCTTTAGAACAGTTTTCCAAAACCAAAAATAAGTACTTAAGATACCATATTCTGCCACGAGATCCCAATTATACCTAAAAGGACACGGCTTGGGTATATAGTCAATATAGTATAGTTTGTAATCACCTGCCGAACCTCTCCATCTGTATTTGGAATTTAGTGGTTTATATTGTTTCCATTTATGCAATCTGGTATGAAGTTGTTGAAAGAGGGTCTTCTAGGCTGTGGTAAACACCGCTCTAATGTTCTTTGGGTTTTCGTTCTTTACAACAGCAAGGTGGTAGTTTATGATGAATTATTGGTGCAGTGTTCAGAGGCACGGATAGGGTGCAGCAGTTATCCCTCCACTCGTATAAGAATCAGTTGGTCAGGCAGCCAGAATTCCCTTATGTATATGCACATTAACTACGTTAGATGATTAAGTGTATTGTTTTTCTTGTATATTTGCCAACACTTGTTAAGTACACGCGCTGACAAGACTATCCTGCAATTAAGACATTTAGGGAGGGCATTCTATTTCCTAAACACATAGGTAAAGCATCCACATTTATTTAGTTGCTTGTTGCTGCTTAGCACGGTTTGTGTACATGGTCTTTCCTTAAATGTTTCACTACATAAAAGTAGTCTTTCTAGTTGGCTTGTATGTAGTCTACCTCGGAAGGTTTTGAGTGGTAAAATGCCAGCAAACCAAACATTTAAGCACATTAGTTATCGCTTTACATGCGTAAATGCAATATTTGGTGTAGGGGCATTTCCACGTAACTAGCTGATCTGCAATATAGCATTTTCAGCTTCTAATTTTTTTTCACTACTCCCTTTTAAATTCCATGTGAAGTGCAGTATTGCCTATTGATATTTTGAGTTTATGGCTTCTCTCTCTCTTACCCTGTGTCCTTTAGACCTGGCACTATTTGTAGTTTGGACCTGTAGAGTTCACTATGCTCTTAAGTCCTGCTTGCAGTGCTTTTCACCCACCTTTGCGTTCAGGTTCCCCCACCTCCCTCCTATTGGTGTGCTGATGGCCCCGTTGGACTGTTTTAACTTTGTCCGAACTTCATTTTGTGGAATCGAGCCACCAGCTGGGTGACGCTTGGCCTAGTGGCCCGAGCGGCTGACTCCGGAGTGTGAGGATCACGGTTCGATCCCCGGCGGCAGCTCGGCATCATGTGACTCTGGGCAATAGCTCACTTAATCTGCCAGTGATTAGCTCGTCGTGTTTTGTACAGCAAAATGTTTTTCTCTAAATGGATCAACTAGTACGGAACATTTCAATCATGCCTGTAAATGGCCCCTCTACTTGACTGTTCTTGGGCACATTGGAATTGTATTTGTCATTAGAACTACAACTATGGGGATTGGACACTAACACCATTTTGTCTTTCAGAGTGTATCCATACCTGTGCCGAGCCGTGAGAAGCTTTGCCAGAGACCATGGCAATGTTCCCCCAAACAAGGAGTTCTATGTGGCGTTTCAGGACCTGCCGACAAGACACAAGTAAGTTGGTGTTCGAATGGGTTGTTGAGGGCCTAATTTCTGTTTTAACACTTGTAGCGATACTGTTTTCTGGAATTTTGTTGCCCAAAATATTGTGCATCGCAGTTTGGGATTTCAAAGTTTGCACTCTATTGAGGATCCCGATCCTTGCTGCTGTAAAGGCCAGCCTTCTAAAGTTCAGGGCCCCACTTTTTAGGGAACTATTTTGTTTTGGGTGATCTACTGGGAGTCTGTGTTGGCTGAGGGATCTGTACTTAGTATTCTCTAGTTATAGTGGCTAGATGTCCATCCTTTGCAGAATTGATCCTCCCTTTTGGGAAGGAGGTGCTGTTGGGGAAGGAGGTGAGGGAGGTAGCGGTGCACTCATAAAGATTAGAGGTAGCCCTTGAGGACACACACAAATGTGTGGAGGAGCTTGGAGTTAATGAGAGGAAATACACGTCGCCCATATTTGTTAATTTGAAAGCGACTGACCTACGAAAAGGTGAATGGGTTTGGAAAGTTGCTATAGTTTCAGTGAGAGATCGTATGGGAAGGAGAGGCTCTGTTCGAAAGGTAACTTTTAATTTGCTTTATTTCTCTTTTGCTTTATTTCTCTTATGCATTTTGCACTACAATACCATAACAGATAACCATAGGAACCGTTATGCAGCATAGTTGTCCCCTGCTTCTCAGGGGTTCTAATACAAGCAATTTCCTCCCACCCAGGAGCTGGGGGGCGGGGGCAGCGACATGTATGCCCACACACATAGAATTAGAAATCTGTTAACAGTGCGGGTAACACTGGGTGGGGGGCAACAGTTAAGCACCAGGCCTCTGTCACACTTCTCACAAACCCCAGCGCCGAGGCTGTCTTGACCCCCTCACCCCATCCCCTTTTAGGTGGGGGGTGCGTGAAGCCAACAGCAAGGCTTGTCTCGGTCTCACTATTGTGAGGAGCCCCCACAGGACCCTCCTGGGGTCGGAATCCTCAACCACCGCTTCTCTATCCTCTCGAGGTCTACCATCGCACCTCATATCTCCAGGTCCCTCTCTGCATTGTCATCTGTGCAGACTGTTCGGAGGCTACATTCTTTAGCATCCGCCCATTCCAATTGGTCAGTTCTCAATTTACCCTGCGTCGGTGGTGTTGGGCTGGCCCAGTGGAAAACGATGCACCAGTCCCATTTGGGGAAATCTGTATCCCATATTCCTACGGTCTTTAGGGGGTGGGAAGAGTCTCAATAGGCAATGGCACATTTTCAGTTCAGCCCTGACTCCAGTTATCCGCTTCATATCCTGTAGTTTTTCCTCCGAAAGGGGTCTTCTCTCCTGGCACGTCCTCGTGGCGTGCTAAAGTGAGCCGGGTCTCTCTGCACCATGTACACCCAGCTGAACTCGTCTGGCAGACCCTGTGTAGCTTCTCAGGCGTCAGGTGAGCCTTGTGTAGGTAATACAATTGTCAGTTTAAATCTAGAGTTTCTGGTTGCTACTTGCATCTTTGTCCAAACGTTCCTCCACTCGGTCTGAGAGAAGGGCCCACAAGATCCCATTCCAATTTGCGCAGGCAGAATCCACATCTGTCTGCCTGTTGCTCGTAAGGTCAGTGCACAATCGAAAGATTATACCTTCAGTGAAACCAGAGTCCAAAACCACTGTCAGGACGTGGGAGTCTGTGTTCATCAGGGAACGTTGAGCATGTCCCGCACGGTCCAAGACACATGGACGTGTACTGCAGAAACTGCCCTGGTCCCACACCAAAATGTGTTCCTCCTTCCGCTAATGTCATGAAGGTACCATTCAGAAACTGGTCTCCTGCCCTTCTGACTACCCAGTGCAAAAAATCGATGGAATTGTGATGCGCGTGAAGGGGCACAGCCACCGAATGGCAAGGTTAGCATATGGGGCACATTTCAAAACCAGCATGACCATCTTTTCCCATGCCTCTGTGACTTGGGACACTACATAGATGGTACTTGCTGGCAGTCCGTGGCCCCACATGAGTAGTTTGAGGAGGTCCTCCGGCTTAACAGTCTCTTCCAGAAGTGCCATTTCTCAGTTGGGGCCATCGTTGCACCACAGTGTAGCATGCTGGAGGAGGCCTGCCAAATACTCCAACCTGAGGTCTGGGAGGCCCAGCCCACTCTGTAAGATCCAACTTCAGGACCTCTATTCTGACCCTGGTCCGTCTCATACCCAGACCAAGGACACCAAAAACCCATTTAGCTGTCGAAATGAGTTCAGTAGGACGCAAAACAAATCTTGCATAGTGTAGAGGCACTTGGGCTGCAGGACCATTTTACTGAGTGCCACTTTGCCTGTGACCGACAAGCGGGAGCGTGTTCCAGGAGGTGATGGAGGAAGTGAGACCGCGGACCACCCTACCCATATTTAACTCGTATTGTTGCAGGTGGTCATACGTTCTTTACTTTCCCAAATAAGGAAATTGCTGCTTCTCCGAGAGCAATCCCACCTCGGGGAGTTCTGTTGCCCTGCTACCAACCAAGGACCCAGAGGAAAAAAGCACTGTTTTATGGATGGGGGCGGCTCCTCTGCTAAGGTGGAGGAGCTTCACCCCACTGTCAGTGAGAAGGAAAAATGAAATAACATAGTTATCATTTTTATTTTAAACAGGTTCAGGGCTGGGTTAGGGAGTGGCTGGAGGCACAGGGGAGGAGTGGTTTGCCCATTTCAGATGAGCATGACTACTTGGCCCGACCTAACAGTCAAGCGCACTTTGTTTGTTCCCCACCTGGATGCCAGTACCCATCTGAGCGCCGATCCACAGCCCTCAGAGCAATCACAATGCTGCATTGGAGCGTTGTGATTGGCTTAGGGGAGTGCATTGCTTCATGGTTCTGCAGACCTGGTGGTAGAGTAGTAGGTGTCTGGGGGGCTTTACTAAGTGTCTGGGTGGTAAATATCACTGGGGTAATGAGTCCTTTGGAACGAGCCTGTTGCTATGTCCAAGCACTGAAGGAGCACAAAGTCTGACTAGGGATGGTAGTCCTATCAGAAGAGAGAGTTTAAGCCTGTGCTGCAGATTCAAGAAGTCCAGTGTATTGGTCAATAGAGTTCGGTGTTGCCAGGTGACCATTATGGTGGACCAGTATAAGCGTTTGTGGTCGAGTGGCAATTAAAATCTAAAGGTGTTACTTTGCCGCCTAGAAGCATTGTTTGTGGATTAATGCCTGACATGGAAGAGGGAGCTTGATGTTTGAAGGCGAGGAGTACCATGGAGGTGGACGCAAGTCAGAGGTTCAGAAATATATTAGATTATACATCTGATCTTTAGGCAGTGATCTGTTTGATTCTAAAACCTCGTTGTATTTTAGGTTGTTTAAACATACATTTTTGCATTGCTTGTGGCAGTAGTTTACACACCGTGTATATCGTACCTCACTGACCTTCCCTCTGATTGTCCCCACAGAATTCGAGAACTGACGACTCCCAGAGTCGGCTCCCTGCTGCGCATCAGTGGGCAGGTTGTCCGTACCCACCCTGTTCACCCCGAGCTCGTTAGTGGCACCTTCTTATGCCTGGACTGTCAGACGCTGATCAAAGACGTGGAGCAGCAATTCAAATACACACAGCCCAACATCTGTAAAAATCCTGTTTGTGCAAACCGCAGGAGGTTCATGCTGGACACCAATAAATCAAGATTTGTTGATTTTCAAAAGGTAGACTTTTGGTTAATTTTTCAATCAAACCTGTCTGGCATAAATTAACCAGTGTATACTTAAAAAAAGAATGTTGCTCAAATAGTTTACATTTTATCAGAAGAATTCACCCTGCACTAGTTTTTCCCCTGTACCCACCACCTTATGTCTGGGTTGGGGATATTTTATTTATACCACTGTGGTTTAATTGTATTCTTTTAACTCTATATGAAGGGAAGTAAACGTGAACTGCCCTAGTAGTTAATCCAGCAGATACAGTGCAGTAATCTGCCTACAATCCTTTGGCAATAAGTAACTTGACACAAATTACCATTAAATATGGTTTTGCTGTTTCTCTTGTGGTGATCTCGTAGGTGCGCATTCAAGAGACCCAGGCGGAGCTTCCTCGTGGCAGCATTCCTCGCAGTGTAGAAATAATCTTGCGCGCTGAAGCCGTGGAGTCGGCGCAGGCAGGAGACAAGTGTGACTTCACAGGGACGTTAATTGTTGTGCCAGACGTCTCTCAATTGGCCACTCCTGGTAAGATGGCTTCCCATTCTTCTGTGATTCAGGCCTGTGTTTAAAATTTTTATTGATTATCGGTTTATTTCAGGTGTGCGCGCGGAGACCAGTTCCCGGATTGGCGCTCCTGAAGGCTTCCAGAATGAAGGCGTGCAAGGACTCAAAGCCCTTGGAGTGAGGGACCTGTCTTACAAGCTGGTGTTCTTGGCCTGCTACGTGGCACCTACAAACCCCAGGGTGAGTTCTGAGTCAGGAAAATTCATCTGTGTTTTAATGAATGGTATGTTCTTTTCATATTTGGTGATTAAGCTGGTGTGAGGAAATTACCACCACGGTTCACCTTAACTTCTGCATCCATTGTAATCTGTGGTAAAACTTCGTTTGATCACCCTGTACTTAATGTGCCTCTTACAAGAATGTGCAAGTCATACCTTGCGTATTGTGATGCGACTTAAAAGCGCAGTGTGCCCTGTCCTGGTGCACTCTTCCTAGAGTGACGGTGGTTAATGCTGACTTCCTTTTCCGCTGAAGTGCAAATCCAAAGAGCCAGGGACGTTACAATAAGCTCTGGTATGTGGGCAAACTTCGTGAAAATTGACTAAGTTTTTCTTTCTCCTCAGTTTGGTGGAAAGGAGTTGAAAGATGAAGAACAGACTGCGGAGAGCATTAAAAACCAGATGTCGGCCAAGGAGTGGGAGAAGGTCTTCGAAATGAGTCAGGACAAAAATCTTTACCACAACCTGTGTACCAGCCTCTTTCCAACTGTTCATGGTAAATCATTTTTCCTTTACTGCCACAGTCTGATGTTGCTGTGGAAACTTACTAGAAATGAAGTATTGATACAGGCTTGTATGTTCTGTTTTGAATGAAAGACTTGTATAAGGTAGGTAGAGCATCTGCCATTGAATGGGCACCATGTAGTTGGATAGAGATTGGTTTTGATGTCTACAGTTGGAGAATCTATTGTTATTGTGCTTTGCATTTGATTTAGGTAACGATGAGGTAAAGAGGGGGATTTTGCTCATGCTGTTTGGTGGTGTTGGGAAGACCACAATGGAAGGCACTTCGTTGCGTGGGGACATCAACATTTGTATTGTTGGAGACCCAAGTACTGCCAAAAGCCAGTTTCTCAAGTAAGACTTTCACACCTTCTAATTTTGTTTTAACTGTTACATTTTTCAAAAATTATTTGCTTTTATCTCTAGGGGGAAACGCATATATGTCAGTCTTGACATTGGTTCACGTTTCAGGTCTTGGTGCATGCAGAAATCTTTGTCTTTAAGTTTGGAAAGAAATCTAGCTAGAAAGTTATTTTTAACATTAATACAGTTGCCTTCCGTTTAACCCAGCTTAATGCTCCACTTTCATCTGTTTATTGAGCTACATTTCACGTTTGCTAATGTATTCTTGCATGCAGGTCACAAATATTACTTAATTCAGGAATTCGCTTTTTGCTCACTTGTTACTGATTTTATTTTTAATGTATTTATACATCGTATGATTTGATAACTTATGAAAGGAGAGGGATAAAAACATGAGCGCGCTCTATGGAAGTGTTGGTATTATAAATATTAAAACTGCTTGCTAAATGCAATTTTGTGCACACTTGGTATTTAATATATACCCAACCTATTTCAATTGTGTGGACACTGATATCCCCTGTTATTACCTTCATCACCTGTACACCAACTCTTCCATCTTGCAAGCTTTCGATGAATTAAAAAAAAAAAAATGGATACGATCCCCGTTTTGTAAAGATCAAGCATTGCTTCGGCCTTGGATGGGGGCCAAAACATGTCTGTATCGTCTGTTTAATATAGTGGAAATCAAATTCCAATCCGTAGCATCAATCGGCCTTTGACTATAACAGTAATTGAGTGGTAATGGTAACTGTTATGGAGACGTTTAATTTAATTTTGCTGCCTCTTACCATTAAATTATATGTTCCCATACATTGTTATATTTCTCGTCCCATACCTTAACCTTATTATATTTATAGTATCTTAAACCTCCATATATTGGTGGTCTGACTAGTCCTACGGTAACTTTGTTTGCTTTATTGAATGCAGTATTACAGTAATCTAATACAGTTCTTGGAGCATAGTTTATTTAGTTTGATTTCAAATGTACAGTTAAATATTTAACTTATAAAGCTTTCACGTTTATGGATTGCCATGTGCTCGTTCATAAATGTGGTTATCTGTTTCTGGTTGAAACCTATTTACTCTTCCCTAGGCACGTCGAGGAGTTCAGCCCACGTGCTGTGTACACTAGTGGTAAAGCATCCTCTGCTGCTGGTCTCACTGCAGCTGTTGTAAGAGACGAGGAATCTCATGAATTTGTCATTGAGGCTGGAGCTCTGATGTTGGCTGATAATGTGAGTAGTGCTTGTGCAGTGGCTTAATGGCCTTAAAAGTTAAGACTAACCTAAACGTGGAAACTTTATTTTTGCTTGCATGTTTTTTTTAATTTAAAGTTTGTTTTTCTTGATTGCACAAAACATGGAATGATAAAATGTGATGCCTTTAACGCAGTGTATCTGAGGTGGCAGGGCTGAATATCTTGAACTTTCATGCTGAATATGGGTCTACTCAAACTGCATGAAAGCCGCTGCTATCCTGGTCCGCTTCGCCAAAGCCTTCACTCCTCCTACCTCACTGTTCTCCACGGCTGCTGTGTAGGAGTCTTGTGTTGCAGGGTGAGTGGGGGTCCACAGGCTGTAATGAGTCCACCAGCAACCTCACACCTTCTCAAACTTCCAGGCTCAGCCTTTCACTTCATACACTACTCATTCCGCAGCTATTCACACCAGCCAACCAATTCCTTAGTTTGGGCCAGTGGACTCCCTCAACATCTTGCGATGGCTCACTTTGCTAACACAAATCCCTCCCCCGTGAAGCTCAACAGTTCGACTCAGCAAGTGTCGCACAGATTACACAAAACTAATTGTGGGTTAGCTGGTATGGGAGTTGCACAGACTGACAGCTCTGTATCAACTGTCAGTATTTCTGTATCAGGGGGCACAAACATATAGTGCGGAGGAAACTGATTTCCACTGTGCGGCGGCTGCACGCGGGGGGGAGGGGGTTTAAGGGGGGCGTGCCCTGCTAATCTTAAATAGCCACCTTGTGTTATAGTGCACCCTATGGAGCACTTTCAGCTGGATAAGTCTCGAGCTCACCTCGCCTGCTACCTCCCGTGGATGCATTCAGTGTAGCCTCCAATCTATATCCTCTAGCTGTCTGCAGTCCAACACCCACACAGCTCTTGATGTTTTTTGTAGATTGTCAGGCCTTTTAAGTAGCGTGCAGTATGTGTGGCAGATGGCCTTACTGGTCATCTCCTCTGGCACCATTTCCAGTGGGTTGCTTGCTGGAAGATCGGATCAAACTCTGCATTGAGGGCATGGCTAATCTGTAGGTATTTATATTTCTGGGTGGCAGCTAAGCCATTTCCCCCCTGCAGGTCTTTTAAATTATCAGTTCCTTTCCCTTAACCATGTTGCCCAGTGTGTAGATGCCCATCAGGTCACACCATGTAAAAACCCATCAATATTCTCACTTCAGCAGTTGTACCCCTTCTGCAGCGGTGTAGCATGTGAGTCTACTCTGCAATCCCACATATTCAATGGCTCTATCCCGTGCCTCCAGAACACCCCTGATGAGTTCTAGAAGTGTTTTCCTATAATGTTTCCTGTATACAAAATGTACTGTGCGTATCAGTGTTCATTGGAATCCCCTCTACACTTGTTGCTGGTTCTTACTTGCGCCTACCACCTCTCCTGGGGTATAGGCTATCAAGCAGGACTCTCCTGCAATCTATCCTGGGCTTTTCTTTCAGTCTAACTCCAGGTGTAACCATCACCTTGCAGTCAGCCTTGAGGCCTCAGAGCCAGGTGTTTCTTGGCCTTCCTCCTTTCCCTTGAGTGTTCCAGGTCAGGGCTTGCCTGGTGGCGTTTGGTGCTTGCTTGTGAACAGTGTCCTATCCTGCCCAGCATCTTTTCATGATTTTTTGCTAGAAAGTCTGCTGCTTTAGGTCGTTTATGGTTCTTGTAGTCGTGTAAAGCACCATTCATCATCACCTGAAGCTTGGGATACAGATATGCACTGAAGTCTGACAGATACCACTGTTGTGTATCTCACTGTAGTGTTTGCAGTGCTATTCTAGCCCCATTCCCCCTCCCCCCGAGCAGTGTATGGTAATGTTGCATCTACCTTGTTGTGGACTTGTTCAGGGCTCGTCCTGAATTCTCTGGAGGGTATAAAAAATTTGGGAAATGTGGTCATTTAAAAAAAGCTGTTGCTCTATCAGTGAGTTTGGGGGGGGGGGGGGGGTCTCTGCCACCTGCCCAGGACTACCTCTAGGTGCCTTTCAAGGGACTATGACCTGTGTGGTTATTTCAGCGCATAAGTATCAGAACCCATCCCCTGATTACTTAATGTTGAGATTGGCTGGGGCAACTTTGTTGCACTTCCTCATCTAGAACAATGGAGACGTCTCCCAGCTTGGCTTTTATTGGCTCTTTAGCTTTTTAATAGAATACATTTGAAGGACCTTTTTATAAGTCTCCGTGCGGGCCAGAATGCTGCATGAATAAGCATGGTTTTAATAGCAGAACTTTCTCTCAAAAGCTGAAATGGAGTGGGTCAAGGCCACTTTGATGGCCCGGATAGGGGCAATTAGCATTTTGTATATTTGCAGTTATTGTTTACAAAAGTGTGAGGTTTGTGTTAACAGTCCTTGATGCTACAGGTGTGTATTTGCAATGATTTTAAGTACTTATGTAATAAAAAAAGTATTCATTCTTAAAGTAGCAGCACCCATTAACCCTTTGGGTGCCAGGCCTTTTCCCCCTCCTGTGCCTGGCGATTCCCTAGTGGGTGGGTGTCATGACGAGATGGTCTCGTCATGGGCACAGCGCGACTGTGCTCCATGACGAGACCATCTCGTCATGGGTACAGAAGAGGTTAACAGAAAAGACCGAACCCAATCATTTTAGAACCAGAAATAAGTGCACCTAGTGCATGGAGTCTAACACTTCCTCAGCGTCTAAGGCTATGAGGGCCTGTGGTTCCAGCACTACCATAAATTTTCTAGCCCGTTTCAGAATTGTCGGAGGATGAGTTTCTTTGCTCTGCTCCCCCACCACCAGCATATATCCCATTTGCTCCATGTACTAAGGGAGAAATTACATTCACTATGCGTAGCGCAGGCACTGTAGCTAGAATTTTGACTTTTCAGAGAAGTTGCTTTTTTCTAGTATACAGGTACCACTGGGTTTTGCTACTGCACTTTTGGGTCCTGTTAGTACACATTTCCTGTCTGGACCCTAGTCTTAACTGTAAAGTCAGGAAAGAGTAGTTGCCCCTTGCAGAAGTCATTATCTTGTTTTTATCAGCATACAAATTGTGCAGTTAAAACGATTAAATATTTGTCAAACAATCTGTTATGTACTTGCTGTTTCAGGGTGTTTGCTGCATTGATGAATTTGACAAAATGGATAATAGAGATCAAGTCGCCATCCACGAGGCCATGGAGCAGCAGACTATTTCGATCACTAAGGCTGGAGTTAAGGTACGTTGGTCCCCATTCTTTGCAGAGTGATGCACACTGGAAAACCACTTGTTTAATGCATTTGTTTTTTCCCCCCCCTCAGGCTACTCTGAATGCTCGAACCTCCATCTTGGCAGCTGCAAACCCCATTGGTGGGCGTTACGACCGATCAAAGTCTCTGAAGCAAAACATAAACCTGTCCGCTCCCATTATGTCCAGATTTGATCTCTTCTTCATTCTTGTGGACGAGTGTAATGAGGTAAAGTGCTCATTGTCTCTACATGTAAAGAGGATGTCTTAAGAGGGGGCTCTGCAATGGTGCTTTTGGTTCAAAAGGCCAGTTGCACATATTTACGTAAACTGTTGTTGGCTGTATAAAATGTCAATTAACAACCCAGCTTTTGTTTTCATTGGATTGCCGCTTCCTCACTGTTGGATCCTACATTACTTGTACTCTCAGTCCTACTCTCGTGCTCGCAAGTTTGTGGTGAGCAGCTCCTGTATATAGTGCCCTATAGCACCAGCGACACTAAATTCGCTCAGCTCGAACATCTATTTAATCATTCCTGGTTTGCTTGGATCGTGTTACCAATCCAAAGCTGTGATACTGTGCCTGGAGTGGTAAAAGGCCTTTGTCATTTTACAGCTCTACGTTGTTGGCACTGTGCAAATTTATGTTTAAGACTTTCAGGTAGAAATGGCAACAGACTTTGTCCCTGTCTAGCTCCGCATGCTTAGCACTATGCTAATTTTATGCTTAAACTTCACTAGAAAAACAGACATTTGACGTGAGAAAATTCAGCGTCACAGGTGTTGTAGGGCGCACTATACAGGAGCTGCTCTCCACCTAAACTTTGCAACTACCCAGAGTTCTCTGCTTTTTTGCATGCATAATTTGTGTCTAAGCCTGAAAGGTAATTGCTTTGTGTGTATCTGTGTGCGTTTATACATGGGTATAATATATATTTGTCCTGCCATGCACCGTTTTCTCATGTTAATAGCAAATCTTGCAGTGAGATCAACAATGTCGTGAGTGATGTAAAATATAGCGCAATAAGCAGTGTTTAAGTGTTAGGTTAGCTGAATCTGTAACCCTCTATTCTGTTGAAGAGCTTGTCAGTTTGGGTGCTGCTAAATATGGTCCCATTCATATTAGATACACAGTACAAAACTCTGAACTAGTGGTTTCAAACATTTAATAACGTACTACATCGGAATTTGGGTTAACTAAATGGGAATTTATAAACTTATAATCATTTAATGTGCATTTTGATGTATACTTTTTTGTGCTTGACTCCTGATGTACCTGAATTACATGACGAAATTACTAATAGCAGACAACTGCTTTCAGTAAGGCATTCCTATGTGGCCAAACTAAAGAAATAGTTTCTTTGGAGGTTTGCTGGAATTTGAAAGCCTGAATAGGTGAATTCAATGACTGTTGAGACCTGAAGAATGTTGTTGCATGCTTGTTCTTTGAGTAACTTCAACCCTTTTTTTTTTTTTTTAGGTCACAGATTATGCAATTGCCAGGCGTATTGTGGACCTTCATTCCAGGATCGAAGAGTCGATTGATCGGGTCTATTCTTTGGATGACATTAGAAGATACCTTCTGTTTGCAAGGCAGTTTAAACCAAAGGTAGCGTAAAGTGTACTCGTATCCCTAACTCTTCATGAGCATTTTGGATAGCTCACGGAGGCTTTCAGAGGGTATCAAACAGTGCCTTATTAGAGAATTTGCATCTCAGTTGGTATTGCTGTTCAAATCACTTTTCTTTCCCCTGATTACACCTCCACCCCTATACTAACTTGCAGGAAATCCCTGTAAAACAATTCAGTCATGGGATTTAATGAACACCATTGTTTTATCTTGCTTTATGTAGTCTGCAGTCAATGAGTATATGTATGAATGCAGCCTAAGAAATGGCTTAGTGTGGATCGTTCCTGTGGTGAGACTTTAGCCTGCTGTCTTACTGCTTGACTTATTACACATCTGGTGAGCAGCCCTTTAAGTGCTAGTTGAAACAGGCTGTTATGCCAAGTGGTTTCCGGCTGGCAGGGATGCAGCGAAGCCAGTCGGAATCCACTGAATGGGAGGAGTACTAAACACATGTCTGATAACCTGTCTCACCCATGGGTAGCTTGGCACCAAGCAGTCTAGCATTATCCTCAGGGCCGTAGTGTAAAGTATTGGCACAACAAAAAAACAAACGTTCCCAAAAAGAAAAAGCGTATGTGCAAAACAAGGCTCCTACTTGGCCTGCAATTTAATTGGTCATATTTTTTAGAAAGATCACTATCTCATTTGGGGTTACCACAATAAAGACTTTTCTGACGTTAACCCAGTACAACATGCAGTTTCAAAAAGACGTACTATTCAATACAGTCACAGTTAAAAAGAATTTTTATTAAAAACAATTTATATAGTTAAAGTGCTATGTGTAATTTTCCTCCCATTGAAGGTTACAATCTAATATTAAAAATGAAAACAGTCGACGCAGCGTTTCGGTGTTCAATGGTTTCACCTTCTTCAGGACCAAGAATTTTCATAAAATCTTAATTTTGCTAGAGATTAAGTTTTTCTCAGTTACATAATCCTCTTGGGGCACCTTATCAACTTAATGGTTTCGATATAGGGCATTTCTATAGATAAGTAGTTTTTCCTCTATCCGTTGACGCCACCGTTTTTGTGGTTAGAGATAAATGAATATGGATTGATATCATCTTTATCTATGGAGTTCTATTACAAAAGCAGGTTGAATACTTTTTGCGTTTTTTAGAATGGCTTCTTTTTGTTGTGATGCTCTTTATCGCATTCACGATGTCAGATTTGTTTCTGAAGATGTATACGCGGCCTCCCTGCGTCAACGGATATCCGGGGTTCTGGCACAACACCACCCTCAACACAAGGCGTACGCCACAAAGCATACAAACAGTATGTATAAAACGCTTGTCTTTGCATTACACAGACACACACAGGTGCGCGCGCACACAGGCGCGCACACACGCACCAAAGCGAGAAGCACATGGTTTATACACTTTACAGTTGTATGCAATTGTTGAACTTTCCCATTCACAGAGAGGTCAAACAGTCATAGGTCTTTGACTATCCCTCGTGTCCCAGCCCTTCAGTCATTCAAGTACACCAGCCAACGATACATTGCTCCTGCTGGTGCCCGTTAACTAGACAGTTGGAACCACCTAACACAAAGTTATTTACTTCATCCATCTGTATTAGACCTGCGGGCACCCAGCGGCTCAAATGGTTGCGACCCGGGAAGCTGGTGCGCTTCCAAGTCCTTTAGACATGTTCCCCTTAGTCTTGGCTCCCAGCTCAGGTTCCCCCAACACCACTCGAACACCATACACTCTGGAGCGCATGGTTCTGAACAAGGTTCCCTCGACTCTGCATGCTTCCTAACACTCCTTATTTCTCAACACCTCTGGTGCCTGCTGATCTTTGCAAACACACCCCTCTGCACAGCGTTATGATTTACGTCCGGACAGTCCTTGTCCAACCAACAATCACTTCCACCCTTTTCTACAATCTTGTGCAAACTGTGAGATTCTTTGTGTCCCTGGGGTCTCGTGGACAGGAGTCCAGCTAACCGGCCCTTGGAGAGTACTTCCAGACCAGGGCCACGTAAGTTGGCACTAGCTGCAGGCCAGAAACATCAGGCAAAATCCAGCAAGTTGTGATCCCTTTTCCTGGAGCATCACAAGCCCAAGTTGAAGTCCCTCCTGCCCTAAGGATACCTCGTATCGCTGTCCCAGTATTGAATCAGTGTAGTATTGTTCCAAATCTAAAAGCGTCCCAACTGCTGATGCCAGAGTCCCAATAGTTATGCCCTCGTGCCTTTGAAAATGCAGTCGGTTAAAGAGGCCACCTTTTGAAATGCGCAGGCCCTCTCTAAATTCTGTACTGTCATTCTACTCTGGGAGGTTAGATCACTTTCTTTAGTGGGGCCAAGTTGAAAAAGGCTTTATTATACAAAGTTGTTTTCTTACCCCTTGAAATGCGGTTCTAATTCCACTCCCTCATGACCATCCTGGCAGTGGTCTGCAGTTTCCCATGAGCCCCTAGTTAAGGCCTTCAATCGGGAATGCACAGGTGTAGCTGTCCCCAGCTGCAAGATGTTAAGTTGAGACCGGCTGATGGGCACATAGCCATGATCATCAAAATGCCCACTTTCCTCCAAAGTGACATTTCCACACATGTTATGTCTGGTCCACTCGCACTACCAGAGAGTATTCCTGATTACAAACTCATTGATTATGAACTCGTAGTTATCAAACATGATACTGCCACTTCTCTACCCATTGGAAATACTGCTCAGCCTTTCCCTACATTTCCCCCGTGCTAATCCAATGCTAGAAGCTGGCCCTGTCATACCGACAATACCACCTGGTGCTGGTCACAACCCTTGCATGTTACGCACACACCCTACTGTGAGAAAGTGCCCTCTTTCTGCATGGTTGCCCCCAATTTTCGGTGAACTGCTGATGTGCTTTGACTAAGTATGGCCTGGGCTCCTGCCAATCAGGTATTTGGGGCCTATGTTCTTTCCCTAAAACTGCGTTGAAAACAAAACCCAATTGGTATCTCTGGCCACAGGTCTCCCCAACCCCCCCCCCCCCCCCTCTCCTGGTAAATGGTGCCACAGGTACCCAGGGCACTGTGATCAGGGAAGACCTCCAAGGGCTGCAGCACTTATTGTGCCAACCTTGGAGGCCCTTTACCCTTAAACTTGCACACTGCCTTTGTAGGCTGCATGTCTTGGTTTAGAACAAAGTGAAGTAGACATGATACACTACCCTGTGTACCATGCCTGCAACCCACTGCCCTGGCATTGATCAGGCACCCTTCCAGCTGGGTACACTATACCAGTGGTGAGGGTACAGGAGCATGAGCCCTTTACCCCTACAGTGTTTAAGTCCATTCTTAACCATTGTAAGTGCAGTGCTGCCATTAAGAGTATATGGTGCTGCGAGTTTGTTATCAAACTTCTCAGCACATTAAACCCACACTGATGCTAGTGTGGGAATTAATGAAAAATGCACACTGAGGGCTTCTTAGAGATGCCACCTGAAAAACGACCTGTCGCCAGTGCCCAGGCTGAGTGGCTGCTTTCAGCTGCCACCACCAGACATGTTTGTGGACCCCTGGGGCGAGAACCTGCCGCTCTGCTGGTGGGGGGGGGGATAGGTTCCTGAAACAATGCACATTCTGGGATGAGGTGCCAAGCCTCCTCCCCCAGGATGGGCAGGGTCCACGAAGGGGAAGCTTCAAAGGCTAGCCGCCTTTGTGAGTTTCCCTTGGCAACTTGCTGCTTCCAGCAACTGTCCCCTGGTTCTGACCCCCCACTTTGGGCGGGAGAACCAGCGGGAAAACCAAGTGAGGAAGGGAGGTGTGCCCACCTCTGCCAACTCCACCCCTCAGGTGGGGGAGGCGAGGTGAAGCCCCACTCAGTCTCCGCTGTCTCGCAGATGTGGGGAGGAGGGGGACCCAGCCAAACAGGGTGAGGCTTATGCCCCCTCCCACTGGAGGATGGCATAAAAAAGGGGAAACTACCCCCTCCCGGGAAGGGACCCGTTGGTCCCAACCTTCTACCTACCTGTAACACCTCTAAATCTTGTATTTAGGGGCACCCCTGAACCCTGCTTCCTCAGAGAAGAAACTACAAGAAAAGAACTGAACAGCCGTGCTGAAGCTAAGGGGACGCCCACTGACTTGGCCCCAGCCCTGCCGGCCTGTCCCCACCCTGAGCCTGCAGAAGCGAAACTCCGATGCAGCCAGCAGCCTCAAGAAGCCAGAGGACCTGCCCTCCCTTCAAAAGAAAAGACTGTCTCCTGTGAACACCGTATTTGTTCACCAACAGACTCCAGGTCTGGCAAAGTCTGCACCCGATGCCCACAGCCTGAGTTCGAGTGGCCCAAAACCACGAGGTCTCCCCGGCGATCCTGACCCGAGATCCGGTTGCCCCTGACCTGCCTCCAGCAGATGCCTGCAGCCTCAAACTGGAAGGTCCCCCCCCCCCCCCCCCCCCCCCCCCCCCCTCCGCAACCAGGAGCTCGTAAGATACGACCCTAAAAGGCACCCTTGCACCTGACGGCCTTGGGTGGCCCAACCGACGGTGCCTAACCAACCCTGAGCATCCCAACTTACCTCCCCCAAGTGGTGGTCGCACCCAGAAGACCTTCGTCCCTGAGCCTGCAGTGTTTGCAAACTGGAGACTCCCCATTGAAAGCCACAGGTCTCCCAACGCCAAAACAGTACTGTGCACCCGGCTGCCTCAGTGCCACGGAGGGTATATCTTTTGTGCTGGCTTGAACCCCTATTTGCCCTGAGCTTAAGTCTAAGAGCTTTGTTCCCACAACCTTATGGCCTGCTAGTCAGCAACCACCAACTAGAGGCCCTCCATCCCCCATTGGATACCATTGGGCCTCAGCACTCTGCTTCCGGCCGCCCTAGTGCTGCTTAGGGTGTAGCAAGAGTGCATCCTTGACCCTGGGGGACCCCTGAGTCTACCACCAGAGTACCAACTCCTACAACCGAATACTTGAACCGAAAACCCAGAAAGCTAGAACAGGTATAGTTCTCTTTGACATATGGTTTTTCATCAAGTATTATTGGTATTGTCTAGGGTAAAAACTGGCAAGGCACAAGGGCAGACTGTGCCCACAGATGGGAGTCTTATTTAAATATCTGCATAACCACGGTCCTCTGTTCATTTTGGATTTTTTTTTTCTAAATTCTTTTCAGAAAGCTATTGTAAGAATACAGCAGGATCCCAAGACAGTGTCCTTGAGGGTCTCAAAGACACCTTTTCCTTTGTTCTTGACATGAAGAGCAGTTCAAATTAAGTGAATTACCATAAGCTCTTAAAGATAACATCAGATTTTCATGTCTGTGGGCTTAGCAGGGGAAACTAATAGGAGAACTAAGCAAGGGTGATGCCTTGCCTGGTGGGTTGTGGAGGGCAGTAACCTGACCAATAAAATTCAGATTATCAAGGGTGTGCTCTTGCACCACTTTTGGTTTACTTAATATGAAAAATAATGAAGTTATACTTTGGGAAAGATGTCCCTTTCTAGGTGGGGTCCAAGTACCAACTTGTTGCTAGTTTATGAAGTATTTTGTGAATGACAGAATCTACATATGTCTAAATCCTGCATATCTGGTGCACTATGGATTTAAGTTCACGTGTTTCAAGAACTTGAAAGCACAAATGAGGCAGTGGAGATGGCAGACTTTGACTTGACTGTCCTAATCAAGAAGCAATTGGCACCTAGGCACATCAAACTATTTGGGAAGGAAGGTGTTGCTGTTTCTTTTTTTTTTTTCCCCTGCCTCTGAGGACACTCAGAATTAGAAATGTATTAAAGGGTTGCTTGGTGTTTGTCCCAAACGCAAGAAACAACCTAAGCATTTATTCTTGTCCTTTTTTTAATAGGCTGCTTGAAATGACTGTTCTCTCTGACAGTGTTCATGTAAGACGTGTAGTGTAGTAAATGCCTTGGGTCTGTCATTCGGCAGAATGACCGTCATGTTTGCATTAAAGATTATATAGCTCTTGGGTATTGAGAGGATTTCTTAAGATTTGATTTACCTCCAGGATTCGTCAATTGGAATTGAATGAAGCTACTTTTATTTATTTTTAAATATGCAATGTAAATTTTGTGGTTTGCACTTTTATTCCTACCGGTTTCCTTATTTATCAAATTAAACTGTTTTATATGCGGAAAATATATACATCTTGTACTTTTTTTTTTTTTTTTTTTTGGCTCTGCATTTTTATCAAGACTCTTTGAAGAGGAAGATCAGCAAGACTGCATGAGTTTTAGGGTTTAATTACGCTTAACTGTTAAACAGTATACCGCAAAAATCTGTTTGCCAAGAGAATTAATCCTTAATTTTGAGGACTATTTTGTCGAAGACATTGCATGACTCAAAGGTGCTGTCATTTTATTGCAGATTTCGAAGGAATCTGAAGATTTTATTGTTGAGCAGTACAAGCGCTTGCGTCAGAGGGATGGCTCCGGAGTTACTAAGTCTTCCTGGAGGATCACGGTGCGACAGCTGGAGAGTATGATCCGTCTGTCTGAAGCCATGGCCAGAATGCATTGTTGTGATGAGGTAGGAAATGTGGACTTTATTTTTTGTCGGTTTGTGGTTTTGTCTAGTTTTATGCTTTGATCGGTTTCTAGTGTCTCTTGTGGGTTTTTCCCCCCACACTCAATGTAAGTCTAGAGTTATTTTTGCTTAACTGGTGGCGCTACGGTATCACTTTAAGGAAGACTAAAGGCATGGACAGGGGCTCTTGTCATACTTTCTCACCAGTTTTGTCATTTTAGTTCCAGCATCTCCCACTAGGTTACTTTTTTCTATTTAATTGGAAATTAACATTTCTGATTTAATAAAGTTTGCATGACACTCCTGAATCTACAGATTGGGAGTCCCTTCATATTCCATACTGCGATTAGAAGGTGCTAAAAATTCATTGGTATATTACACCCCCACTTGTACAGTCCTATAGACTGCCACTGTATTCTGAGGCATAACTCATTAGCTCCTTATTATAAATCATATTTTGAGCTCTTTAACTGGACCTAGAAAAAAATGAAGGCAATTAAATGTTATGACTTTAAAACAAAGGTTTTGGGCTCACTTGTTTAATGCTAGCAGTCCAAAGTCTGGGGTTACTAGTTTTAGAATTCTCTTGCATCATATATTGATTATCTGCTGTAGTCTAGTGGCACTGTTGAAGCTATATTCATACAATCTGACAATCAAAATAACCAGAAGCCTTTCCCAAAGATGGCAACTTCCAGTAATACAAGAGTATGTAGAGAACAACTTAAAAAAAAATGGGTCTTAAAGGCTGGTTCAACCATCCAACCTACCCAAAAATGTATGTTCGAGGCATATGAGCTGCAGATTGTACACTTAGCATAGATCGCCATCTGGTGTTGGGCCCGGATGTTTGCAGTTTGTTTTTGTTCTTTGGACAGTCTTTGGAAGTCACGAGTTCGGTGACTCCTCCTTCGGTCCGTACTGCGCATGGGCTTCAGCTCCATCCTCAGATTGTTTTTTTTCCGCCATCGGGCTCGGATGTGATACTTCGTGCTCCGGCTTCGAACTTCTACGGTTCCAGCCTCGACGTAAAATCCTCGTTCTTCGAGTTTCTTCATCTATCTTCATCTCTCGAAGCGGCACTTTTCTCCATTCCGCACATCGGCACCGGCCTTCGGGCCCTCCTCGACTCCGGTCCCGGCCGATGGAAAGGACTCCGTTCAAAAAGTGCCCAAAATGTGGGTCTAAATTTCCCCACACCGACCTCCATCAGGTGTGTAACCTTTGCCTCTCTCCAGAACACGAGGCTAGAGACTGCCCCGCCTGCAAGTCTTTTCGATCAAAAAAGACCATCCGGGACCGAAGAGCTCGACGCACCATGGCGCACTCATCGACCGCAGCTCCACCGGACATCTTCGGAGACGACGCCGGAGCTTCGGGGCAACTACACACCGAGCAGGAGGACGACGTCGTCCGCGCTTCCGAGGCCGACGACTCCGACGTGGAGGACATCACACCGGCGCAGCGGGTCGTGAATACTGTACCCCCCTCCCACCCCCGCGCCCAAAACCAAAGACTCAGGTTACACCCTCTCCTGCAGGCCTGGGTAAAACCAAGCACACAGCTTCTATCACCCCACCTTCGGGCCCGGTGTCGAAGCCTCAGAAGTCTCACGGCAGCTCGGGCTCGAGCCAGCCGACGCCTGGTGCCAAAAAACACCGTCCGGCACCGAAGAAAGTGACACCCAGCGAAGCCACCGGTGCCGAAACCTGGACTCTCGGTGCCGACAAAACACAAACACAAGTCCCTTGGCACCGACGCTCCGGCGCCGAAAACTACTTCGACGCCGAAAAAAACGGAGGTTCCAAAAAGACATGGCGCAGAGAAACCATCAAAACCCTTGGCTCCGAAAACATCGGCGCCAGCGGACGATTCGGTGCCACTGGACCTCTTTACACCAGACCCTTTGCAAAAGACCTTATTTAAGGATCCAAAGACTGGACTATTGACTTTAGTTGTCAAAAAAAGACAGTCTTTACACACCGGCTCCTCCACCGCCTAAGCGGAAGGACTCTGCTACTTCTCCTCTCAGAGTGCCCTCCCCACTACCTCCTCCACCTCCTCCACCCCCTCCCACATCTCCGCCACCCTTGCCTCATCATTCCCCGACCCCAGATCCGGATTACGGGGATCCAGATTATGATCCGGCGGATGCCCCAATGGACCCCACTCCACCAGGGACCTCAGACCCATGGGAAGACTACCAAAACCCTGACATACCGGATGTGCCTCAGGACGACCTATACCCATCCAGGCCGTCTCCCCCAGAGGACTCCTTAGGGTTTCACCACTTAGTGCAGAGAGCAGCACACTACCATGGGGTGGAAATGCATAGTGAACCAGTGGAAGACGACTTCTTACTGGATACATTTGACATTCAGGATAAGTCCACAGCTATCTTGCCCATGCTTAAAGGTGTCACCAAGCATGCTGCAGAGGTGTTCAAAGACCCTGTCAGGGCCAGGGTGTTGAACCCTAGATTAGAAAAAAAGTATAAGGCGGCACCCACAGACCCTACATACATTAAGGGCCCTGCTCCCTTAGAATCCCTGGTTGTGTCCACAGCTAGAAAGCGGTCTAACTCCCAGTCCTCAGGAGAAGCCCCACCGCCAGATAAGGAATCTAAACTTCTAGACACGTCTGGCAAACGCACCGCCTCACAAGCCGCGAACATCTGGCGCATTGCAAATACACAAGCGCTGCTTGCGCGCTATGACAGGGCACACTACGATGAGCTTGAGGCTCTTATGCAGCACCTCCCGGAAAAACACAAACGCAAAGCTCATGACCTGATACAGGAGGGTAAGCTGATTACTAACACCTCCATTAAATGTGCCCTCGATGCAGCCGACACTGCTTCTAGAGCCATAAATACTAGTGTCCTGCTTCGTCGTCATGTCTGGCTTAGGATCTCAGGATTCAAGCCCGAAGTCCAGGCATCCATCCTAAATCACCCCTTTGACCAACAAAATCTCTTCGGGCCGAAGGTGGACGAAGCATTAGAAAAGATGAAAAAAGACACAGACACAGCAAAGTCTATGGGGGCGTTACAATCACAGACCCCTAAACGCTCCTTTCGATGCTCATCCTTTCGCAGCACAGGCAGAGGCTACTCCACCGATAGCGCCTCTACCTCCTACAAATCCTCTCCTCAAAATATCTTTTCAAAGGGCTACCAAAGGGGTGGTTACAGAGGCAACAACAATAAGGGCAGGGGCAAAACTAACACCACCCGTTCTGCCACCCCGCCCGCACAATGACTTCCCTCCGCTCCCCCCAGACCATCCCACTCCGGTCGGGGGCAGACTACAAACCTTTATCCACGCATGGGAATCCATAACATCGGACAAATGGGTGACCCAAATTATTCGGTCAGGGTACTGTCTCGAGCTAACATCTACCCCACCCAATATCCCACCAAGGCACCGTCCAATGTCCCAAGAACATTCCACACTGCTCAAACGGGAGGTGCTCTCCCTCCTCCAAAAACACGCTATAGAGCAGGTCCCCGTCAATCAGCAAAATCTAGGGGTCTACTCTCTGTATTTCTTAATACCGAAAAAAGACTGGACCCTGAGGCCCATTCTGGACCTCCGGCCTCTAAATGCGTACATACATTCAGACCATTTCCACATGGTCACCCTGCAACAAGTCCTCCCGCTCCTCTGTCAGGGAGACTTTCTCACTACCTTGGATCTGAAAGACGCATACTTTCACATTCCAATACACCCTTCTCACAGAAAGTACCTCAGGTTTGTGGTGGACGGTCAACATTACCAGTTCACAGTTCTCCCCTTCGGGGTCTCCACCGCACCACGGGTGTTTACCAAATGCCTAGCAGTTGTAGCAGCACACCTCAGACGTCAACATATTCACGTCTTCCCTTACCTAGACGACTGGCTCATAAAAGCCGCGTCCTACAACCAATGTGTGCAACATACCAACAGCACCATCCAACTGCTCCACAAGCTAGGCTGCACGGTGAACTACCAAAAGTCCCACCTCCTACCATCTCACACAAAGCAATATCTCGGGGCCACTATAGACACCTCCAAAGGTATTGCCTATCCAATCTCAGCCAGAATCGCAAGCATACAAGCTTTGCGCCAAACGTTCCTCCCTCAACACTCTCTTCCAGCACGAGTGTTTATGAAGCTCATAGGGATGATGGCGTCTTGCATTTTCATAGTGCCCCATGCAAGACTTCACATGCGTCCACTCCAAGAGTGCCTAGCACGACAGTGGAACCAGGCCCAGGGACAGCTGACGGATCTGGTGTTGGTGGACGGCCGCACTCATCACTCTCTGCAGTGGTGGAACACCACAAACCTTTCCAAAGGGCGGCCGTTCCTGGCCCCGGTTCCTCAGGTGATTCTAACTGCGGACGCATCGCTCTCCGGCTGGGGAGCACACCTCTTACACCTCACAATGCAAGGTCTATGGACGCCACAGCAAAAGTCGCTCCACATCAACCATCTGGAGCTCTTGGCGATCTTTCTAGCCCTAAAATCCTTTCAAAAACAGATTTCGGCCAAAGCAGTCCTCATTCGCACAGACAATATGACTGCAATGTATTATATCCAAATACAGGGGGGGGGACACACTCTCCCCAGCTCTCCCGCTTAGCCCAGAGCATATGCAGATGGGCAATTCCTCAAAACATCTTTCTCCTGGCACAGCATGTTCCAGGCGTACAAAACACCATGGCAGATCTGCTCAGCAGACAAACGCAACAACTGCACGAATGGGAACTGCATCCACAGGTCCTTCACCCATTCTTCCAAAAGTGGGGGCATCCTCAGATAGACCTCTTCGCCACCCACGAAAACAAAAAATGCCCAAGCTTCGCCTCCAGATACCCACACCTATTGTCCAAAGGCAATGCGATATGGATGAACTGGTCAGGCAAATTTGCGTACGCCTTTCCACCTCTCCCTCTAATTCCATTAGTGGTACGGAAGCTACAGCAGCACTCCCTCACACTCATTCTGGTAGCTCCAACATGGGCCAGGCAGCCGTGGTACACCACCCTACTACAGCGCTCGTTGGTACCACATCAAAAACTGCACCTGTCCCCATGCCTCCTAACTCAGAACCATGGAGAAATCAGGCACCCGGACCCAGCTCAGCTCAACCTTGCAATCTGGCTCCTGAAATCTTAAAATTTGGGTACCTTAACCTTTCCCCTGATTGCATGAACATTATCAAGGAAGCCAGACGTCCTACCACTCGAGCAGGTTATGCTGCAAAGTGGAAGAGATTTGTAGTTTACTGCCGTAACAATACAATCAACCCCTTAGATGTATCCATACAGCACATCATATGCTATCTGCTCCATCTTCACAGGTGTAACCTGGCATATTCATCCATACGCCTACACCTAGCAGCGATTGCTGCTTATCTACAAAACAGACAGCATTTATCACTGTTCAGAGTGCCCGCTATTAAAGCCTTTATGGAAGGCCTTAAACGAGTAATTCCTCCCAGGGCACCACCTTCCCCTGTATGGAATCTAAATGTAGTTCTTACACGGCTAATGGGTCCACCCTTCGAACCAATGCATAAATGTGAGCTACAGTTCCTCACCTGGAAAACACCTTTCCTCGTAGCTATCACTTCCCTTAGAAGGGTTGGTGAAATACAAGCGTTCACTATACAGGAACCCTTCCTACAAATACATCACAGCAAGGTCATACTTCGTACAAATCCGAAGTTTCTGCCCAAGGTCATTTCCCCCTTCCATCTCAATCAATCGGTGGAATTACCTGTATTTTTCTCGCAACCTCAATCTGTTGCGGAAAGGGCCTTACACACACTTGATGTTAAAAGGGCTTTACTGTACTACATACAGAGAACGCAACCTTTCAGGAAGACTAAACAATTGTTTGTTTCCTTCTCTCCACCACATAAAGGCAACCCCATCTGTAAATCCGGGATAGCTAGGTGGATTGTAAAGTGCATACAAATTTGCTATCAAAAGGCAAAAAGAACATTATCTATTCCACCTAAAGCCCACTCTACTAGAAAGTTAGGGGCTTCTATGGCTTTTCTAGGGAACATACCCTTAGATGACATCTGCAAAGCAGCCACATGGTCAACACCGCACACCTTCACAAAACATTACTGTGTAGACGTGCATTCCAAGCAACAAGCTAGTGTGGGCCAGGCTGTACTAAAGACACTTTTTCAAACCGCTGCAACGGATACCGGTGGTCGCCGCTAAGGTTGGGTACTGCTATGTTCGAGGCAAGTGGGCTGCTGAATTCATCTGTGCATAGATCGCCGCCTAGTGTTGGGTCCGGATGTTTGCACGTTGTTGTCCTGGAAGAGTCTTCGAAGTATCCTGAGATAGGTGACTCCTCCCCTGGACCATAGTGCGCATGGGCATCCTCTCCATCCTCAGATTGTTTTTTTCCGCCATTGGGTTCGGATGTGCTTATCTTGACTCAAGTTAGGAAAAACTCTTTTCAGGCCAAAAGGCCTTTAGTTCGCGTCGGTACTGTTCCCGATCGGTATTGACAGTTACTTGTTAGTTTATTAACTTCAAAAACAACTTTTTCGCATCGACCATCGACACCATCGACGATGGAATCGAGGACACCATTCAAGCGGTGTCCTGTTTGCAATGCGAAATATCCCCATATCGACGTCCACCCGGTGTGCAACAAATGCCTTTCACCGGATCACGACGAATCCACATGTATGGCCTGTGCCCAATTCCGATCCAAGAAGACCCTTCGGAATCGACGAGCGGTGAGACTTGAAGCGCAGCAAGCGGCACCGACTAACATCTTCAGCGCCGAGGACGAAGATGTAGAAGGCGTGGAGAACCTGCCCTCCAGCCCCGCTTCCGAACACGATTCCGGATCGGAAGACATCGAAGAACAACTCTTTCACAGAGATGAAGACTACACCGAGGTAGGAGACTACGATGAGGCCTTAGGGGCCGAAGAAAGTGGCTCCGGTGATGAGCAAGGCCTACCCGTACAGACGGAGGATATCCCAGTGCGTCCGTCTATGGCTCCGGTCGAGGGATCGCCTGCGGGCCTTACCCAAGACCTATCTCGCAGTTCTTCAGCCCCGCCCTCGGGCCCGGCCTCGGACATTCAGCGACAGCCATTAGGACCCAAACCGGCTGGTTTCCCTTCATCGAAACCAAAAGTCGTGTCGGTTCCACAGAAACCAAAACTGAAAGTGGTACTGGTCGGATCGAAGGCCACTACACCTTCGACGCCAGCAAAACCCGTCTGCACCGACCGCACCAAAACGGGACTTCAGTGCCGAACTCGAAGCAGCAGACGTCGGCGCCGACACACGGAAAAAGGCCATCGGCACCGACAAACCGCCTCTGCACCAGGCACCGAAACAATTGGCTCCGGCCACGAAGGTCAAAATAGCCGCTGCGTCGCACACCCCTTCGAAAGCAGCACCTAAGGCACAATCATCGACGCCGTCAACGGCTACCGCCTCTCCTCGACTCGATGACCCCGTGGCCCCGAAGAAGCCCACGCCTGCCTCTACTGAACCGCTCGGCGCCAAACAACCGTCGGCACTCCAGGTGCGACAAGTTGCAGAGTCCTTGCAACGCATCAAAGAAAAGGCAGCCCTCCAGGACACGTCGGGCCCAGAGCCGAAAAAAGCTCAAAAAGCTTCTCCGGCGACACCTCATAAGAACTTGTGTCACCCAAACTAGGATCACACCTGCCGAACGCTCTCCTACGGAGACGTCACCATCTCACATCATCGATGCCGACACCGGCAGAATTATGCTCCACAAGCGGAGAATATCTTCCGAACACGCTTTGGACTCCTACCGGATCCCGCTGAAGAAAAAGCTGCCAGCAGATTCGGAGCCAGTTCTTTACAAACGTCTCCATACCTCCTACCCAGAGCCACAGTCCTTCTCCCCGACACACTCCGAAACCGACGTTTTGGAGGACTATATGGGTGACGACGTCCCCTACCCAAGAGGGATGGACCGTGAGGGCCAACAGGACCCTGACCAGGTTTGGGATGACCCTGTAGACACAGGTGCACCTATGGATACACAGGACACGCAGCTCTATGGCGTAAAAACGTCTCCCACAGAGGACACTGCCGCATTCAACGCCCTAATTGAACGTGCTGCGGAAAATCATGGTGTGCAACTCCACTCTGATACAATCGAGGATGACTTTCTAATGGGTACTTTCGCATCCTCAGAAAGGAATATCAAAACTCTACCCATGCTAAAAGGTGTCCTCAAACCAGCAAAGGACATTTTCAAAGAACCCACCAGGGCAAGAGTGATAAACCCCAGGATCGACAAAAAAAATAGGTCGGCGCCTGGGGACCCTACGTACATTAGAGGCCAGTTGCCTCTAGATTCCATCGTAGTCGCAAATGCTCGCAAACGGGCACACTCGCAAACAACTGGGGATGCTCCTCCCCCGGACAAAGAGTCCAAGGTGCTAGAGACCTCCGGCAAACAGGTTGCAGCCCAGGCAGCTAACATATGGCGTATTGCCAATACACAGGCGCTCCTAGCTCGCTACGATCGTGCACACTATGACACATTAGAAACCCTACTCCAACATCTCCCTGACCAATACAAAGAGTGAGCAGAGATCCTCATCAGGGAGGGACAACTCCTCACAAACGCATCCATTAAGTGCGCACTGGATGCCGCAGATACAGCTGCCAGAGCAATAAACACCAGCGTCATGCTACGACGACAGGCCTGGTTACGAATCTCCGGATTCAAACCTGAGGTTCAAAATAACATTCTCAATCAGCCGGTCAACCCAGACTACTTATTCGGGCCGGAAGTTGACGCCACCCTAGAGAAAATAAAGGACACAGACACTGCAAAGTCCATGGGGGCTCTCCAAACAGACCTTTCGGAGTGGCTCCTTTCGTCGCCCCGGGAATAGAGGAGCAGGCAGAGGACAGGGGTCACAGCAAACCTACAACAAGGGCAACACACAAAGTACCTACGATAAAAACACCCGGGTGGGTATCGTGGCTCCAGCACAAAGGGCAGAGGACGCGGATACGGCAATACCAGGTCTTCCCCCAAGAACAAACAGTGACGCCCTCTCCCTTCCTCCCGACCACAACACCTGTCGGGAAGGCTACAACGGTTCCTGTCCACGTGGAACTCCATCACCACGGACAGGTGGGTCAAAGATATTATCAAACACGGTTACTGCCTAGAATTAACCTCCACTCCACCCACAATACCGCCAAAACACCGTCCTATGTCCTCAGAGCACTTAGCGCTCTTACAGCAGGAAGTACTGAGTATGCTGGAAAAAGGCGCAATAGAGGTCGTACCTGTCCACGAGCAAGGCATGGGGATATACTCCCTGTACTTCTTAATACCAAAAAAGGACGGGTCACTCAGACCTATACTAGACCTGAGACCCCTCAACCGCTACATTCTGTCAGAGCATTTCCACATGCTCACCCTACAACAAGTCCTCCCGCTGCTCAGACAGGGAGACTTCCTAGCCACGCTAGATCTGACGCATATTTCCACATACCCCTCACACAGAAAATATCTCAGGTTCACTATTCAAGGGCAGCACTACCAATTCAAGGTTCTCCCCTTCGGCGTGACAACAGCACCCAGAATTCTCACAAAGTGCCTAGCTACTGTGGCTGCACATCTACGGAGGCAACACATTCACGTCTACCCTTACCTGGACGACTGGCTTGTTCAGGCAAAGTCAGCCCGGCAATGTGCCAGCCACATGTCCCACACCATTCACCTTCTTCACAGTTTGGGGTTCTCACTAAATTACCCAAAATCACATCTCCAACCCGCACACGTACAACAGTACCTAGGTGCAACCATAGACACTCTGGCAGCCACAGCTCAGCCAAATTTAGTGAGGATCAACCGCATACAAATGCTGATTTCCAAGTTCAAACCACAACACTCCCTTCCTGCGCGAGTGTTCATGCAGTTGATAGGCATGATGGCCTCCTGCATCTTCATAGTCCCACACGCGAGACTACATACACGCCCGCTTCAGGAGTGCTTAGCACGTCAATAGAATCAGGCTCATGGGCAACTGAAAGACCTAGTGTTGGTGAGCGGTCGGGCATACAACTCTCTGCATTGGTGGAACCCACAAAACCTTTGCAAGGGCCGACCGTTCCAAGAGCCTGTTCCACAAATAATACTGACAGCGGACGCGTCTCTCCAGGGATGGGGAGCTCATGTACTCAATTACATAGTGCAGGGACTATGGACAACACAACAAAAGAAGATGCACATCAACCTTCTGGAACTGATGGCAATCTTCCTAGCCATGAAGGCATTCAAAGTACATCTGTGCAACAAGGTCGTGTTGATCCGGACGGACAACATGACCGCCATGTACTACATACAAAAGCAGGGAGGAACACACTCTCCACAGTTGTCTCATCTGGCTCAGAGCATGTGGAAGTGGACCATTCAGAGAAACGTGTTCCTCATGGCGGAACACCTCCCCGGCAAGGACAACCAGATGGCGGATCTGCTCAGCAGACACAGCCACCAGATGCACGAGTGGGAGTTACACCCATCAGTACTCCAACCGTACTTCCAGCAGTGGGGTCATCCAGACATAGACCTATTAGCCACAAGCGAAAACGCAAAATGCCAAAGCTTTGCCGCCAGGTTCCCACATCCGCAGTCGCAGGGCAATGCGATATGGATGAACTGGTCCGGCAGATTTGCGTACGCTTTTCCCCCAGCACCGTTGATACCGCTGGTGGCGCGCAAACACAGACAACACTCACTGACACTCGTCCTGGTTGCTCCAACTTGGGCACGCCAACCATGGTACACCACCTTTCTCGAACTTTCCGTGGTGCCGCATCAAAGGCTGCGGATCAAACCCGCGCATTTGACGCAGAACCATGGAGAGATTCAGCACCCAGATCCACAACAGCTGAACCTGGCAATCTGGCTCCTGAAGTCCTAGAGTTTGGCTACCTGAATCTGCCACCTGACTGTATGGACATCATTAAGGAAGCTAGAAGACCCACTACCAGAGCTTGCTATGCAGCCAAATGGAAAAGGTTCGTAATTTATTGCAATGACATTAACCCGCTGGATGCATCCATCCAAAACATAATTTGTTACCTCTTACACCTATACCGATGCAATCTGGCATACACCTCAATACGTGTCCATTTGACCGCAATATCAGCCTATCTCCAGACCAGGCAGCACCTCTCTCTATTCAGAGTGCCTGCCATCAAAGCATTCTTGGAAGGACTCAAACGAGTAATTCCTCCAAGCCACCCACCAGCTCCAATGTGGAACCTCAACTTGGTCCTCACACGCCTGATGGGTCCACCCTTCGAACCTCTACACTCATGCGAGATTCAGTTCCTCACCTGGAAAGTAGCTTTCCTAGTAGCGATCACTTCTTCCAGGAGAGTTAGTGAACTCCAGGCACTAACCATTCAAGAGCCATTCATACAGGTTCACGCAAACAGGGTTGTACTACGTACCAACCCAAAATTCATGCCCAAAGTGATCTCGCAGTTCCACATGACTCAAACTATTGAACTGCCTGTTTTCTTTCAAAACCCACAAACTGTCGCAGAAAGAGCACTCCATACACTGGATGTAAAGAGCCCTCATGTACTATATAGACAGGACTAAAATCTTCAGGAAAACTAAACAACTTTCCGTTGCCTTTGCCCCACACCACAAAGGTAACGCCATCTCCAAAGCAGGTATAGCCAGATGGATCGTTAAATGTATTCAAATTTGCTATCAAAAGGCTAAACGCACATTAACGATTCCCCCACGAGCCCACTCAACACGTAAGTTAGGGGCCTCCATGGCTTTCCTGGGAAACATTCCTTTGCATGATATATGTAGAGCAGCCACCTGGTCCACTACACATTTACCAAACACTACTGTGTAGATGTGCAATCAAAACAGCAGGCAGCTGTAGGACAGGCTGTTCTCAAAACTCTTTTTCAGACCGCTGCAGCTGGCACTGGTGGCTGCCGCTAATAGTGGGTACTGCTATGTATTCTATGCACAGATATGAATTCAGCAGCCCACATGCCTCGAACTGAATGTGCTACTTACCAGTATGCATCTGTTCTTGGCATGTAGGGCTGCTGACATTCATATGAACCTGGGGGCAGGTGAGTCTTATGACAAGAGGCACCTGAAATGTAAGTGTGACTGTTCTAACATCCCTCCCAACTATTTCATTTTTGTGCATCTTTAATTTTCAAGCATGTACAAACCAAAACAAGCCGGTACTAATGTCTTCAGTATGATTTGACAATCCAGCCATAAGCCTCGATCATTTGATGCAAAAACTAGCATACGGCCAGGAATGACCGCTTCCTGGCAAATATTAAAGATGACCAAAGTCATCAGTTATTATTACTATGAATTTGTAGAGCGCATGGCTTCCCAGCGCTAAGACACCTAGTTTGGTGGGACTGGGAAGATCTTAGAGATATTGTTTGGACAGCCATGTTTTAATCACTTTACGAAACTGCAGTTCTTTGTCTAGCATTCGAAATTTGAGTGGCAGAGTTCCAGAGTTTGGGGACTTGGTGGAAAAAATATCTTCCTCCCCACCTCTCCCTTGTGGCCCTAGTTGGTTTTAGGAATCCTTCTGAACTTGATCTCAAGTACCTCATAGGAGTGTAAGGTGATAATCGACTTAATTTTCCCTGGGCCCCTGTTGTGTAGAGCTTTGTGTCCTGATCAGCACCTTAAGTTTGACTCTAGCCTCAAAATGGAACCTGTAGTTCCATTTTGATCCTCTTTATTTAGAACCTCTTTCGTGGATTTTCTGAAAGTCAGGCATGATGTATACCTCGTGGACCCCCTGATCAAAAAAAATGGTTCTAAGAAATTGAAGCAATTGTCCTAAATTTTGAAAGAATATCACCTCAAACCTGCAAATATGTTCAAGTTAAAATCCTTGCATGGAGTAGGTTCAGCCACCATTCAATGTAGCCTCCACCACTCTACGCAAACAGATGTTGTAAAACAGGAAAAAAATTGTGGCAGATGGAGTTCAGGTGGGAATCTGAAAATGGACATCTTAACTCAAACTTAACCCCTAAAGTAAGTTCAGGATGTTATCTTCAGCAAGGCACCTATAGTCTCTCGGGGGCTCAAAACGAGGTTGTCTGCTACTATGCCATGTTTTTAACATGTGCATCGCCAATAGTATAGTAGCCATGACTGGGAAAGTAAAACCTATCGTACAGCAGTGCAATTTGACAGGTTACATCCACATTTGTATGATACCTAGGACCTTTTTCATGGCAGTGTATTTGTAACAGATCAGCCAAGGAATAGGACAGTCCTCTGTGGTTAGGATGACTACCTTCCTGCTAATTAAGGGGACTGTCCATAAGCGGTCTGTTAATAAACTAACAGCCAGCATGCATTATACAGCTTTCATGCTATAGTGTATCTTTTGTATAGAGATGACTACCTCTTTCTGGGGTGTTGGTGCCAATATTGACTGTATGCACCAAGAGTTTGTTCATTTTGTCCATCTGTATCTCTTAAGACACCCACCAGATGCATTCACCCACTCATGTACATCCAGCAACCCGTCCATACAGCTTTGTGCGCTCAGACCATCTTCTCAATGAAAGCAGCCGTCAATCCATCTCCACTCATCCCCTCGCGGTCAGCCCATCCATTTGTCCACCGCAAACAATAACCAACATATGTAAATTTCACCTGATTGGGGCAATTTGTATGCAGATTTTGACCTCTTGGTGAGGAAAGGCACTCCGATATTTGAGTGTGGAAAGCAGAAAGGGCTGTGAGACATGATCCTCCGCAGCCACATTAGTTTGACACATTTTGACAGCCATCACTATATGCTCCCTTCCACTCACCATCTCCTTGCTGTTATCGCTTCTGTTGAACTCACTTGAATGGTTTACAAGTAAATGAGCAATGTGCAGTTCTAGATCAGTAGCCATGTGCTGATCTAAGTGATCAGTTAATTTCAGTTCCTCTGAACTTCAATGTGCGATCAGGCAAATCTAGTGTCTGTGCAGTATATATTTACCCAGAACGTTGGTCCTCAACTGACTTTTATTTTTTCCCATCTATATTCTGACTTAGTTTTTGGGTCACTTTTGGAATATGAAGCATGGAAGAATTTGGGATAGGTTTCAGCGCTCTTCACACCTGAATGTCTGTTCTTGCTCTTCCAGAGTTTCCTGTGACTTCTAAACATTAGACACGTGTGAAAGCAAGCTTGGGGGGATTTGGGGAGGCTTGAAAGGGAGAATGCTCACCACATGAATAGGAAATTTACAGAGGAGCAGCTATACATGAAGCAGTATCCTTGGCTTTAACTCTGGCTCGAGAGGCACATCTCACCTTGGTATTGTGAACCGGTAGAAGCTTCAGAATACGATAAATGCCACCACAATGAAACTCTGTGCTAAACCCTGGAGGTTGATATTTGGGGAGTGGTGATGGGTGACTATCCATTGGTGTACAGAGGTGAGGTGTGGTGCGTGAGGGGGTGATGAGAGGTACTTTAACACTATCTTGGGCATGTCCACTGCTTTTTAGCAGAAACATTTCTGTGCAGAGTTGGTGTAGATGCATGGACAGTTTGCGTGCATATCAATGTAGAGAAGAAAACCTATAGGTTAATAGGTTTGTGCTTCACCACAATGGGTAAAGCAGATTACTGTCGGAGCTGACCCATATTACCATTAAGAAGTTTTTCATGGAATCCATTGCTTAACCCTGGCCTGAATGCCACGCTGAAAATTCACTTGCTAGGTTCATGGAAAACACCATGCAAAAGCACTGGACCTACCTTATTTTTGAAGATGTCTACTAGGGACATTTACAGATCCATCACCAAGCTCAGACTAGTGTGGTGGACTTTCTTTCATAAGCTTTTAAATAGCGTCAGGCCTCCACTTTAATATAAATGATTCCTCGCCATATTCTTCCAGATTCCTACTGCTCATGCCTCAGCCCTCTGTTTTTTGGGAATCCACCAAATCACAAATGCAAAAAGCAAACCCAAAGTTTCTGCTTATGCTATTATCCACCTTAGAAGAATTGAGGTAAAACTTGCAGTAGATTTTGAGTGGCCAGTTGGTTACTTTGAGCATATGATGTTCCAGGAAAATGTGTTTATCATTCTTCTAAGTATCCAAGCTACTAAACATTTTGCCAACCATAATCCAATCCTGTGTACATTTTAACCTAACCTCTACACTGCTTTCTGGTGGAATTGCTTAATCAAGCAGTTTCCATTTACCTTTTTACTTTTTATTTTAAATGCTTGTAATGCCGGTGTGTTGTCCCACAGGATGGTGGCAGTTATTGTGCGGTTATCTTATTCTTAGGTTCAGCCAAAGCATGTTAAAGAGGCATTTCGGTTATTGAACAAATCAGTCATAAGGGTGGAGACACCGGATGTCAACTTGGACCAAGATGATGATGAGCAGGAGGTACCTGAGCATGAGGCCCATGCTGGAATAAATGGTAAGTTATTCTTGGGCACGTATGTAATGCACTTTATCATTGCAATAGCTTATGATATTAAAGTTCGGATTGCTGTTGCTTTGTGTAGGTCATGCTGGAATACCCAATGGCATTAATGGACATGTGAATGGAATTAATGGTCACGCTGAAGAGGAGCTGAAGGACGCAGCCCCCAAACCTTCCCTGAGGCTTGGGTTCTCTGAATATAGAAGGATCTCCAATCTGCTCGTTCAACACCTACGAAAGATGGAAGGTAAACCTCACTGGCAAATGATGATTTCTGGTGGCTTGTCTTGGTAGCTTGTGTTGGAGATATTCAAGACTCTTGATAGGGTAGTTAGTCACTTGTTCAGTTGATTTGCAATTAAGTCTTAGTTAATTGAGGAACAGAGGTCTGGTTAACACACAAAGCAACCATTCTGTACCCCACAATGAATTGTGACATGGCCATACCATTTAACACTTGAAAACAACCATTGTATTGAGAACTTGTTTGGAAGTCCCGGGACACGTGGGGTTACTGGGCTTAACATACTGCTGGAGGGCAAACTTGAGAGATTTGGCAGCAGTGTTTGGGGAAGAAAAGGAGTGCTGATCTTGTTGGCAGTGTTCCTTTGCACCACTCTGGTCTCCACAGTCTGCATTTTCTCTACGAGGGTTGCCACTGATGGTAATCAAGGCTCCCTTGAAAATCCGGAGTTTCCTGTACTGCTTTTGAACTTTGCAAGTGGGAGGAGAAAACCTTAAGGAACAAGTTGTAGTTTTACTGGCTGTATAAATCCCTGATTGAGAGATTTAAAGTGCCGTAAACAAGATGACCCTTGGGGCACCTATGATATAGACCCAGATCTGTAGCCAGCCAAACCTTCCCCTCCAGACGATACCACCTATCATGACAAAGGTACTGCGGCCACTTATCACAAGGTTCAACTCCACACCGAAACCACTGGAGGATGACTTATTTTTCTTCAAAGTTTTTCTTCTAGCCAGTGCTCAGAGCAATAACTGCAGAATCTCAGACGCATTTTATGACATACACCTGTTTTTCAAGGACCCCTTCAAGGCCCGGATCACCAGTCTTTTTAAAAAATTTTTTTATATATAAGCCATCCTCCTACCAATCCTACAAACCTAAAAGGCCAAGTACCACCCGACTTTAGCAGTCACCACAGCAAGGCCCTCTGAGGCACCCCCTCTAGTTAAAGAAAGTAAGAAGATACACTGGTGGTAAGAGCGTGGCTGCCCAGTCTGCCAGCCTCTGGAGAATTGGCAACTCTTTTGGCCTAGTCTCCTGCTATGACAGAGCCCACTGGGATGAGATGAAGGGGCTCCTCCAGCAACTCCCAGAGTAATGCAAAAAGCTGACTTATGAGATTGTATCGGACGGCAAACACATTGAAAATATTTGTATTTGCTGCACCCTCGATACAACTTACACTGCTGATAAAGTTTAAAACACCTTAGAGGATGTGCTTGACAGTCTCAGGTTTCAAACCTGAAGTACAGCAAAACATCCTTGGACTTCCCTGTGACTGGGAACACCTCTTTAGTTTTCTCAAGTAGAGTATCTACCAGAGGACCAAAGACAACGAAACTGCCATGTGTGCATTTCCTTTTGTTGCCCTGCTTACCGTGGAGGAGCAAAACCTCCTTTTGACACTTTAGAGTCACCAGGCGCAAACTATCTCACCTAGGGGATACTACCAATGCTGCTACAGAGGCATCTATTCTAGAGGCAGATGTAAAGGCTGTTTAAAACATCTGCGACACAACTTTAACTCACTAACTATCCCCCTGAACCTCCAGCACATGTAGGGGGTCTAATACAAGGGTTTTCTTCCCACCTGGCAGAACATCACCTCTGACCAATTAGTGTTGGATATTATCCAACATGGTTCTTGTCTGGAGCTCACTTCACACCTCCAAACAGTCCACCTGGCAAGCACAAACTTTCACTACTGTATATACAGTTACTCAAGGAAGAGTCAAGGAAGAGTCAAAGAGCCAGTACTATTTACACCAGCAAGGCACAGGAGTTTTTTCACTCAACTTCTTTATTCCCAAAAGGACAGGTCATTGAGACTAATCTTGTATCTCAGAACCCTAAACTTCTAAATTCCCTAAACCCACACTTTCATATGGTCCCTCTTCAAGCTGTCATCCGATTACTATAACTTCGTGGCCGCACTCTACCTCAGACTCCTTTTACATTCCTATTCATCCATCACATTGCTGCTATATCAGGTTTTTAATCAAAGACCAGCATATCCAGTTCACTGCTTTCCTATGGGTTCACAACCACCCCCAGAAACTTCACCAGTCTAGCAGAATTAGCTGCTAACATGCGCAGACAAAACATGCACACTTTTCCATATCTAGACTGGCTCATCAAAAGTGCGACTCTTCAAAAGTGCTTACAACACTCAAGCCACCATAAACCTACTTCATCAACTAGGCTTTACCATCAACTCCGTCAAATCCCACCTTCAACCACTTCAAATTCAACCATACTTGGAGCCATCCTTCCCTCACAAAGAGGGATGGCTTGCCCCAATGCTGCCTGATTTCAATCCTTCCAGGCACTCATTCCCCAGTTCATCCTAATCTGCATGTAACAATGGGGACAATCTTGCATCTCCTAGTTGATCGCTTCATACATAGCCAAAGTAACTGACTAAACATGCGTTTGATGCGTAGCGCACCAATGGTATCAAGCAGAGGGTCAATGGGAAGATCTAGTGTTGGTAGGCCGTCAAGCTTACCGCTCTCTGAAGACACTGTTGGTATTCCACCATTGCAATGGACCGCCTTTCCTAGACCCGAAGAGGACCGTAACAGACGCCTCCCTCAGGGTGAACACATTCTTAAGATCTAACTGTCCAGGGATGTTGGACACTCCGCCATCTCCCTAACCGACACCTAGAGCTGCTAGCTGTTCATCTAGCGCTCAAAGCCTTCCTTCCCCACCTCCTTGGCAAGGTAGTCCTGATCCAGACAATACAAGGAAGTCATGTTGTCTATCTCCAAAAGCAGCGGGGCATCATGTCCCCTCAGCTTTCTCATCTAGCCCAAAACATTTGGAGTTGGGCCCTCTGGTGCAACCTTTGCCTGTTGGCAGAATACCTTCTAGGAGTGGACAACAAGTTCACAAATCTCGGCAAGAGGCTCCAGCATGTCCCTAGAGTGAAAACTACCCCGCAAGTCCCCTCCCTATTCTTTCAGCGATGGGGGGTAAACTAGATATAAACCTTTTTGGCACAGCAGAATATGCCAGATGTCTAAACTTCATCTCCCAGGTTCCCACAGACCAGGGGCAACATACTATGGATGAGGTGGTCCGGGATATTTGCTTATGCTTTTCCACCTCTCTCGCTACTTTGTTCCTTGTCTGCAAAATTTGGCAGGCATCTCACCCTCATCCTGGTGGCTCCCACGTGAGCCCAGCAGCCATGGTTAACCATTCTCCTGGAACTTGGTGCTTTCCCCAGAACCATGGAGAATAGTCACCCAGACCCCATGTCCCTCGACCTTGGAATCTGGCTCCTGAAGTTCTAGAGTTTGAGAATGTACATACAGGGTTGTGGCAGATTTATATAGCCAAAGAGCCCACTACTGGTGCCTGTTGTGCTGCAAAATGGAATAGATTTGTTCATTGTCATTCCAAACACATTGCTCCTGTAGGGGTTCAAGACATGGTCTTTATTTTTACATACCTCTGGTTTAGCTTTTACATCTATTAGGCTACGTTTAGTGGCCATTGCCGCATATCTACAAATTAGACAACACACTTCTTCTTAAGAATTCCAGTTATCAAGGCCTTCCTTGAAGGTCTTAAGTCATTCCTCCTAGAATACCACCCGCCCCCACTTGGAATCTCTATATTGTATTAACCAGATAATGAGCTCCTCCACTCATGCGCCCTCCAGTTTTTATCCTGGAACATATATAGTTAGTAATTGCAATCACTTAACTCGGACCAGTCCGTGAACTTCAGGCATTCACTTAAGAACCCTTCTTCCATCTGCATATTGCTAGTGGAGTGATCCTGTGTATCGATACTAAATTTCTACCAAGGGTAGTGTCTCAATTTCACCTTGATCAGTCTATTGAGTTACTAGTTTCCCCCAACCTGATTCAGTTGCAAAAAGGATCCTACATACTTGGGTGTTAAATGAGCCCTCAAGTATTGCATCAAAACCAAAACCTTTAGATACAACAACTTTGTTGCTTTTTCAAAACCACATAGTCTGGGCCATATCTAAAGCAAGTATTGCATGTTAGATTGTTAAAGGTAAGCAAACCTGGTACACTAAAGCAAAAATAACTCTTAACTATCCCTTCTAAAGCTCACTCTCCTCGTAAAAGAGGAGCATCCCTGCCCTTTTTAGGCAGTATACCTAGAGCTGACATATGTAAGGCAGCTTCATGGTCTACACCACATACATTTTCAAAGTATTACTGTGTAGATGTGCTGGCCGTCAACAAGCCATTGTGGACCATGCTGCTATGTAATTATTTCTAAGAAATGTATTCGCACTGCATCTGAAGGAGTACTGCTTTAGTCTGTGCTAAGCTTGTGTATCTACAGCCACACATACCCCGAACAGCAAATGTTCCGTATCAGTAAGTATCTGTTTGTGGCATGTAGTGATATAGATTCATATGCACCCACCCTCCTCCCTGGTCACGTGCTGGTTACATATCTTGCACATTATCACAACTTTCACAGTAATGGACATCTCACTTTATTACACCCCGCTCTACATTCCAGCCTCACCTGCCTTGCAGGAAAACAATCTAACAGTGGAGCCTATGACAATGCGCATTACCATCAAGAAAAGTCACCATACCTCATGGCTTGAAAGACTTTCTTAGAAGAAAAACAACTTGCACACATCCAAGCCAACACTAGATGGCGGGATTATTCTAAGCATGTTAATCTACAGCACTACATGCCCAAACAGATGCTTCCTGGTAAGTAACACTTTCCTTCCTGCACTGGCCTTCGCACACATTTGTTTACAGAGACATTTGTGACTGATCCAGTCAACCAAGGTATTCATGATTTCTTTTTTCTGTTCTAGAAGAGGATGATGACTCTTTAAAAAGGACTGAGCTCATTAATTGGTACTTGAAGGAAATTGAATCTGAAATCGACTCTGAGGAGGAGCTGATAAACAAAAAGCAAGTCATCGAGAAAGTGATTCACCGGCTTGTACACTATGTAAGTGAACAGTTCTGCATATTACTCTGGTGGCGGTGCTCTGCAACTGTATTTGTTTTTGATGCGTGTGTAATATTTGTGCATTGGTTAGGGTGGGTTACCACTTTCAGTGGCTCTAAGCCCATGATTTTAAGGGGTTCTTGTTGGATTTTTTTTTTTTTTCTGTCTCTTCCTCATCTGCAACTGATGTACCCTAATTTGGGAAACCAAGCTTAGGTGGGTTTGAAAGGCACACTTCGGCTTCATATCAGCACTTCTATGGGTTATTCATGTGCACTATTCACAGGGTATCTAGTTGAAGATCATTCCTGCTGTCTGACAGTGATAATGCTGATTACACAAGACTAATTCTTTCTGTATGTTCGAGGCATGTGGGCTGCTGAATTCATATCTGTGCATAGATCGCCGCCTAGTGTTGGGTCCGGATGTTTGCACGTTGTTGTCCTGGAAGAGTCTTCGAAGTATCCTGGGATAGGTGACTCCTCCCCTGGACTACAGTGCGCATGGGCATCCTCTCCATCATCAGATTGTTTTTTTCCGCCATTGGGTTCGGATGTGCTTATCTTGAAAAACTTTTTCCAGGCCAAAAGGCCTTTAGTTCGCGTCGGTACTGTTCTCGATCGGTATCGATAGTATCTTTGTTAGTTTACTAACTTCCAGAACCAACTTTTTCGCATCTTTCCCGACCATCGACCCGTCATCGACGATGGAATCGAGGACACCATTCAAGCGGTGTCCTGTATGCAATGCGAAATATCCCCATGTCGACGTCCACCCGGTGTGCAACAAATGCCTTTCACCGGATCACGACGAGTCTACACGTATGGCCTGTGCACGATTCCGATCCAAGAAGACCCTCCGGAATCGACAAGCAGCGTGACTCGAAGCGCAGCAAGCGGCGCCGGCCCCGGCCAACATCTTCAGCGCCGAGGACGAAGATGTCGAAGACGTGGAGAACCTACCCTCCAGCCCCGCTTCCGAACACAACTCCGGATCGGAAGGCGTCGAAGAGCGACTCTTTCACAGAGATGAAGCCGACACCGAGGTAGGAGACTACAATGAGGCCTTAGGGGCCGAAGAGAGTAGCTCCGGTGACGAGCAAGGCCTACCCGTACAGACTGAGGATATCCCAGTGCACCAGTCTATGGCTCCGGTCGAGGGATCGCCTTCGGGCCTTACCCAAGACCTATCCTGCAGTTCTTCGGCCCCGCCCTCTGGCCCGGCCTCGCACATTCAGCGGCAGCCATTACTACACAAAACGGCTGGTTTCCCTTCTTCCAAACCGAAACCGGAAGCTGTATTGGTTCCCCAGAAACCGAAGCCAAAAGTAATGCTGGTCGGATCGAGGCCCACCACACCTTCGACGCCAGCAAAACCCGTCGGCACCGACCGCACCAAACGAGACTTCGGTGCCGAGCTTGCAGCAGCCGACGTCTGCGCCGACGCACGGAAAAAGACCTTCGGTGCCACCAAACCTACTCGGCTCCCGGCACCGAAACAATCGGCTCCGACCCCAAAGGTCAAACTGCCTGCTGTGTCTCACACCGCTTCGACAGCACCACCAAAGGCACCCTCGTCGACGGCCACTACCGCTCCTCGACTCGATGACCCACTGGCGCCGAAGAAGTCCACGCCCGCCTCTACAGAACCGGTCGGCGCAAAGGAATCGATGGCGCTCCAGGTGCGGCCCGTTGCTGCGCAACGCAGCAAACACAAAGCAGTCCTCCAGGACACGCCAGGCTCCGAGCCGATAAAAGCTCCACCAGCCTCTTCGGCACCAGCCAACATCACTTTTGGTCTGCCGCCATCCACGGCCCCAAAACTGTTCCACATCAGAACACGGGTCACCCACACCACGATCACGCCTGCCGAACGCTCTCCTGCAGAGACGTCTCCATCACACATCATCGACGCCGACACCGGCAGGATGATGCTCCACAAGAGGAGAATAACTTCCGAGACAGCTTTGGACTCCTACCGGATCCCGCTTAAGAAAAAGCAGCCAGTGGCTTTGGAACCAGTTCTTGACGAACCACTCCATTCCTCTTACCAAGATCCACAGTCCTTCTCTCCCACACACTCAAACAGACGTTTTGGAGGACTACATGGGTGACCACGTCCCCTACCCCGGAGAGATGGACCCTCAAGGCCAACAGGACCCTGACCAGGCTTGGGATGACCCTGTAGACTCGGGTGCACCTATGGATACACAGGACCCGCAACTCTATGGAGCAAAAACGTCTCCCACAGAGGACACTGCCACATTCAACGCCCTCATTGAACGTGCTGCGGCCAATCATGGTGTGCAACTCCACTCTGACACCGTCGAGGACGACTTTCTCATGGATACTTTCGCATCCTCAGAAAGAAATATAAAAACTCTACCCATGTTGAAGGGTGTCCTCAAACCAGCAAAGGACATCTTCAAGGAACCCACCAGGGCAAGAGTAATAAACCCCAGGATCGACAAGAAATACAGGTCGGCGCCTGGGGATCCTACCTACATTAGAGGCCAGTTACCTCTGGATTCCATAGTAGTGGCGAATGCTCGCAAACGGGCACACTCGCAAACAGGTGACGCTCCTCCCCCGGACAAAGAGTCCAAGGTGTTAGAGACCTCCGGCAGACGGGTTGCGGCCCAGGCAGCTAACATATGGCGCATTGCCAATACTCAGGCGCTCCTTGCTCGCTACGATCGAGCACACTACGACACATTAGAACAATTACTCCAACATCTCCCTGACCAATTCAAAGAAGGAGCAGAGATCCTCATCAGGGAGGGACAACTCCTCACAAACGCATCCATTAAGTGTGCACTGGATGCCGCGGATACAGCTGCCAGAGCCATAAACACTAGCGTCATGTTGCGACGACACGCCTGGTTGCGAATCTCCGGATTCAAACCTGAGGTACAAAATAACATCCTCAACCAGCCTGTCAACCCCGACTACTTATTCGGGCCAGAGGTTGACACCACCCTAGAGAAAATAAAAAAGGACACAGACACTGCAAAGTCCATGGGGGCTCTCCAAACGCAGTCCTTTCGGAGCGGCTCCTTTCGTCGCCCCGGAAATAGAGGAACAGGTAGAGGACAGGGGTCACAGCAGACCTACAACAAGGGTAACACACAAAGCTCCTACGATAAGAACACCCGGGGTGGTTATCGTGGCTCAAGCACAAAGGGCAGAGGACGCGGATACGGCAACACCAGGTCCTCCCCCAAGAACAAACCGTGACGCCCTCTCCCTTCCTCCCGACCACTTAACACCTGTCGGGGGAAGGCTACAAAGGTTCCTGTCCACGTGGAACTGCATCACCACGGACAGGTGGGTCACAGATATTGTCAAACACGGTTACTGCCTAGAATTAACCTCAACTCCGCCCGCAATACCTCCAAAACACCGTCCTATGTCCTCAGAGCACTTAACGCTCTTACAGCAGGAAGTGCTAAGTATGCTACTAAAAGGCGCAATAGAGGTCGTACCCGTCCACGAGCAAGGTACGGGGGTGTACTCCCTGTACTTTTTAATACCGAAAAAGGACGGGTCACTCAGACCTATACTAGACCTCAGACCCCTGAACCGCTACATTCTCTCCGAGCATTTTCACATGCTCACTTTACAGCAAGTCCTCCCGCTGCTCAAGCAGGGAGACTTCCTGGCCACACTGGACCTCAAAGATGCGTATTTCCACATACCCATTCACCCCTCACACAAAAAATACCTCCGGTTCACCGTTCAGGGGCAGCACTACCAATTCAAAGTCCTTCCCTTCGGCGTGACAACAGCACCCAGAGTTTTCACAAAGTGCCTAGCTACTGTGGCGGCACATCTACGGAGGCAGCACATACACGTCTACCCTTAACTGGACGACTGGCTTGTTCAAGCAAAGTCAGCCCAGCAATGTGCCAGCCACATGTCCCGCACCATTCACCTCCTTCACAGTCTGGGATTCTCACTAAATTACCCAAAATCCCATCTCCAACCCGCACACGTACAACAGTACCTAGGTGCGACTATAGACACTCTGGCGGCCACAGCTCAGCCAAATTTAGTGAGAATCAACAGCATGCAAATGCTGATTTCCAAGTTCAAACCACAACACCTTCCCGCGCGAGTGTTCATGCAGTTGATAGGCATGATGGCCTCCTGCATTTTCATAGTCCCACACGCGAGACTACATATGCGCCCGCTTCAGGAGTGCTTAGCACGTCAGTGGACTCAGGCTCAAGGACAGTTGAAAGACCTAGTGTTGGTGAGCGGTCGGGCATACAACTCTCTGCATTGGTGGAATCCACAAAACCTTTGCAAGGGCCGACCGTTCCAAGAGCCTGTTCCACAAATAATACTGACAGCGGACGCGTCTCTCCAGGGATGGGGAGCTCATGTACTCAACTACACAGTGCAGGGACTATGGACAACACAACAAAAGAAGATGCACATCAACCTCCTGGAATTGATGGCAATCTTCCTGGCAATAAAAGCATTCAAAGTACACTTGTGCAACAAAGTCGTGTTGATCCGGACGGACAACATGACTGCCATGTACTACATACAGAAGCAGGGAGGAACACACTCTCCACAGTTGTCTCATCTGGCTCAGAGCATGTGGAAGTGGGCCATTCAGAGGAACATGTTCCTCATGGCAGAACACCTCCCCGGCAAAGACAACCAGATGGCGGATCTGCTCAGCAGACACAGCCACCAGATGCACGAGTGGGAGTTACACCCATCAGTACTCCAACCGTACTTCCAGCAATGGGGTCATCCAGAGATAGACCTATTCGCCACAAGCGAAAACGCAAAATGCCAAAGCTTTGCCGCCAGGTTCCCACATCCACAGTCGCAGGGCAATGCGATATGGATGAACTGGTCCGGCAGATTTGCGTACGCTTTTCCCCCAGCGCTGTTGATACCGCTGGTGGCGCGCAAACACAGACAACACTCACTGACGCTCGTCCTGGTTGCTCCAACGTGGGCACGCCAGCCATGGTACACCACTTTTCTCGAACTTTCCGTGGTGCCGCATCAAAGGCTACGGATCAAACCCGCGCATTTGACGCAGAACCATGGAGAGATTCAGCACCCAGATCCGCAACAGCTGAACCTGGCAATCTGGCTCCTGAAGTCCTAGAGTTTGGCTACCTAAACCTGCCACCTGACTGTATGGACATCATTAAGGAAGCTAAAAGACCCACTACCAGAGCTTGCTATGCAGCCAAATGGAAAAGGTTCGTCATTTACTGCAATAATAATGACATTAACCCGCTAGACGCATCCATCCAAAACATAATTTGTTACCTCTTACACCTATACCGATGCAATCTGGCGTACACCTCTATACGTGTCCATTTGACCGCAATATCAGCCTATCTACAGACCAGGCAGCACCTCTCTTTATTCAAAGTGCCTGCCATCAAAGCATTCTTGGAAGGACTCAAACGAGTAATTCCTCCAAGCCACCCACCGGCTCCAATGTGGAACCTCAACTTGGTCCTCACACGCCTGATGGGTCCACCCTTTGAACCTCTACACTCATGCGAGATTAAATTCCTTACCTGGAAAGTAGCTTTCCTAGTGGCGATCACTTCTTTAAGAAGAGTTAGTGAACTCCTGGCACTAACCGTTCAAGAGCCATTTATACAGGTTCACGCCAACAGGGTCGTACTACGTACCAACCCCAAATTCATGCCCAAGGTCATATCGCAGTTCCACATGAATCAAACTATTGAACTGCCTGTTTTCTTCCAAAACCCACAGACTGTCGCAGAAAGAGCACTCCATACACTAGATGTGAAGAGAGCCCTCATGTACTATATCAACAGGACTAAGATCTTTAGGAAGACAAAACAACTTTTCGTTGCTTTTGCCCCACACCACAAAGGTAACGCTATCTCCAAAGCAGGTATAGCCAGATGGATCGTTAAATGTATTCAAATTTGCTATCAAAAGGCTAAACGCACATTAACGATTCCACCACGAGCCCACTCAACACGTAAGTTAGGGGCCTCCATGGCTTTCCTAGGAAACATCCCTTTGCATGATATATGTAGAGCAGCCACCTGGTCCACTACACACACCTTTACCAAACACTATTGTGTGGATGTGCAATCAAAACAGCAGGCAGCTGTAGGACAGGCTGTTCTCAAAACTCTTTTTCAGACCGCTGCAGCTGGCACTGGTAGCCGCCGCTAATAGGAGGTACTGCTATGTATTCTATGCACAGATATGAATTCAGCAGCCCACATGCCTCTAACTGAATATGCTACTTACCAGTATGCATCTGTTCTTGGCATGTAGGGCTGCTGACATTCATATCGCCCTCCCTCCTCCCCGGCGCCTGTAACAGCTGCAGCTCTCAGAATTACTGTAAGCATGGTCATCACTTTCTGTATCTACTCCATCACTGCCACAATGGCGAAAAACAATCTGAGGATGGAGAGGATGCCCATGCGCACTGTAGTCCAGGGGAGGAGTCACCTATCCCAGGATACTTCGAAGACTCTTCCAGGACAACAACGTGCAAACATCCGGACCCAACACTAGGCGGCGATCTATGCACAGATATGAATGTCAGCAGCCCTACATGCCAAGAACAGATGCATACTGGTAAGTAGCATATTCAATTCTAGCGCTTATTGCCTTCTGGTGTATCGAAGTGCAACCTTTCTGTGGCCAAAGTGTGTATCAAAGGGAGACTGGTGCTTGGATGTGTTGCAGTCAATATGGTTAGTTTAGCAGTTGATGCAAATTTATCACACTGCCACATCCTCGAGGCCACCTGTACCCAATCAGTTTTTTTTTAACTGCTTGTCAGTTAATTTTCATCTAGTTTGTTTGCTCTTAACATTCATCACCCATCGCTCCCACTAATTTTAGTAGTGCTGCAGCAAGTTCAAATGTTGGCCAGAGTGGGGCACTTTTGGAACCCCAAGCTACTCAACTGTCTTCCATGAAGTTTTGTGAAAGTGTCATGTTTCTGTATGAATGATTTACACTCCCTCACCACGTCGCTCTTACACCATGTAAGGTGCACACTAGTGGTGCAAAACCAGACCTTCTACTAACTTTGTTTTTGGGTTCACAATCCACCTTCTGACACTTTCCACCACTCCTTATCACCATTGCGTCCTCACCTCAACCCACCAGCTTCTAACCATCCACGCCTCACACTTTCCGTAGTCATGTAACCCAACTAAACCTTTTTCAGGTTTAAAGCAGAATACAACACACGATTTGCTGCTGGCAGCTCTACAACCACATCCTTTGATCTATCTACCTACCTCATTCTTTGAGTCATCACACTATATAAGCCATTGCAACTACCACACCTACGTGTTGCTCTCACTCAAAGCTTCCTACACTTGTATGCTGCTCAACACAAGACTCGGGAGAAAGAATAAGAGCATTATTTGACTGGATAACTAATGAAAACTTTAATACTTTTTATGATCAAAATATGGCTGGGAGATGACCTATCAGTTCTCCGAAATTCAACTTCATCAGGATATGAAAGCCAAATGCAGAACAGCAAATGGAAATCTGGAGGAAGCTTGGCACTAATGTTCAGAGACTCCATTCTATCCTCTAAATTTATAGACCTACTCAGTGGACTGTGAATCCTTTGCAGGAGACTGGTAGCAGGTGTGCATTTTACTACAGTTTCTCTGCTGTACTAGACCTCCTCCAAACCTGCTTAACCATTGCATCATTGGCTAACTGAGCATCTGGTTCAGCCATAAATGCGTCAGCCAAGAGCCATCATACTAAACCTGCAAACGTTTAAAACTGGTCTCTGGCTGCATGAACAGGCCATATCTTAGGCATGGTGCTGCCACTCCTAAATTCATCATGGTCAAATGAGGAGAAAATCCCATTTTCTGAAGTATGATTTTTATCTTTTAGGCTCAAACTACTGGCGCCACCTTCATGCAATCCTCTACCTTCTACTGTCAAAGGAACCAATTCAACATGACAGAACTGGGGTATCAACTGAATGCTCTCTACTATGATCAAATAACAAACATCAAACTGTTAAGTTGGTTTAAGGCATTAAATGAGCTGTCACCTTTCCAACTCTTATAGTCTTAAAACTATGCCACAGATTCACATATAAAGAAAAATGTAGCCGCTAACAATTGAACAAATTAAAAGTCCACTTGACAATCCACCTTGGAGACTTGGCGGGATCTACAAATCTAACATTAAAGCGAAATCCTAGTTTTTCGACACAATGCATCAGTCCCACTTAGAAAAACTAAAACTAGTAAAGGGAATCACCCATGACTGGATCTCTTCCTATCTTGCAAAGCATAATCTTGACCTCCATTTATCTCCTCTCTATTAAAACAGGCGTACCTAAAGGTTTTGATTGTTCCTCCACTCTGCTGCTTGTATTTCAGCACTCCTCCCAGAACTCGACCAATCTAAATTCACATTCTAAAACTATGCAGATGACCCAGATCATCATGAAATCAGAAGCTGGCTGATGTTGGTAGCTCAAGACTAGATGAGTCTCCAAGCCATTGTCCAGTGGATGCTAACAAATCACCCTAAACTCTGTGCATCCGTAACAGATTTTCACTTTTGGAGATTGGGAAAACCTACTTTGACAGTTGGACCTCAGGAACCACATGTAGGAATCTCACTGGTGATCAAGGCAGCAGCCTCTTCTGCTCAGTCATGTCTAGATCATGCAAATTGGCTTTAGCAAGGGGGTCTTTCATGGGTGTGACTGCGGAAAAGCATTCAAAACACCCCTGTGAGGCAGTACCTACAGGGAAATTCATGACTCATCTTCCTAGCCTTAATATCTCTCCAGTGACTTATTTACATGAGTATCTACTTTCCAAATCCTTTACATTTCTCTTAAGTGATCAGCTTCAAGGGTCCAGGTTCCTACAACTAAAGCTCAAAAGATACTCTGATAAGAACACAGCAATCTATATTGGCAGAGCTTAACATCCTGAATTAAAAGAGTATAGTTGTACAACTTTCTCTGTTTAAGATGCTATGCTTTGGTACTTCCTTGCAGATAGGCAACCATCTGTCATGGAAGAGGATGAACATTCCTTAGATCAAGTGTTTTTAGAAGAAGCGTTTTTAGAAGAAGCTTGCTCATTGTGACCTACCCTGTTCCCTATAGTTAAAGATGAACTATGGTGCAAGAGGTCTGTGTTCCTTAGAACTAATGTAGCATGTGTGCTGCACAATCTAACAACAATTCCGTAGTGAATGAAAGATATCAAAACTAAACGCAAGTTATCCAGTAATTGCGTAAAGGAGCAGCTTCGAATGTGACTGAACTGTTAAGGTTCAGCATAGTCTGGTACTAGCTAGTCCAAGGTGATTACATCAGGCGACAGACCTTGTACTCTGTTAATAAGTAATGGATTGTTAATCTGCCCTGGCATCCCACTTGGAATAAGGCTCACTATTACGAAATGCAATAATGTTTTCCATAAATTGGCATGAGACAGCTTGTGAATTACCTTTACTTGTCCTAGCATGCAATGCACTGCCATTGCATGTCCTTTGACATGAGCCAACAGTTTGTTGTATTGTGTATAGTTGTCCGTGTTCAGACAGTTTGTCAAGCAGATGATCAGGTGGGCAATTACACAAACTAATTGGCACATTACATCAGCTAATCACTGATAATTAATGACAGATTGTATCAGTCATGACCCTCTCAAATAGTTTTAAGCACCTCAAATTTATATAGCTGATTTCAAGAGGCAACTTTAATCTTGTGACTACTTTGTGGTAAGTAGCATGATTTGTAATTCAAATTCATGACTGTTTTAAGTATCCTGATCTGCTGATGGCCTCGACGCTCTCTTGAACGTAGGGACAACTACACGATACACATGACCAATTTAACGCTGATGTATGACTTTGGGTCTGATTTAATGTGGGTAGATGGCCCCTTGTTCCACCAGGAGGATGGAGTAAGTTACTCCAACCCCCCCCTCCTCCTCGTGGAGGGTTAAAAATGGGGTTGCTGGTTGGCTAGAGTATGCACCGAAGCCAGGCAGAACCCATCACACTACTCGAGGCAAGTAAGTTGCACATCAAAGATGACCTGTGCTTATTGGGGACTCTGGTAGCTTGGTACAGAGCAATACGGCTTATCGGAGGTAGTGTGTAAAGGGTTTGCACAACACACATTCAGAAAAACAATGACTGCAGCATAAGATTACACAGTATTATATGAAAATATATATAGTATACGGTACATAACATTGGCCAAAAGGGCATGAATCATAAATGTTCGTACTATGCGAATCCTGAGATACTCGTTATCCTGAACAATGCAAGAATCAAAGACATAACATCTGGGTATACAAATGCAGCCGCTTGGTTAGAAGAAAAGCACACAAATCACTAGTTCTTTTAAGTTCATGACCACTAATTAACACATACGGTGCAGTGTCCCTGCACTCCTATTAAACCTTATATGGGTATTACACCTCACCTGTAGGGCACAGGGCACCTACTAGTTGTATTACAATTTTACTCCAGTCCTCAAGTGATTTGGGTTTTAAAGTACGGACAGTTTCCATTGGCAGCCACAACCTCCGAAGTCTCACCCAGTCTTTTCCACATTAAGTGCCCCCTTTGTGCGTCCTCAAGGAGAGGGGCACACCTCAGAGTTCGGCAGGGAGACCTCGCTGACTCCCCTGCATGTATAATTGCCAAGTAACAGCTGCCCACAAATGTGCGGTGCAGCTATAGAAAAGTAGCCTAGCGAGGCCGATTTTAGGGGAGACTAGCTTGCTTCCGGGAGGTTGCGTGCCGGGAGTAATCACCCCAGGATCCCCAGCACATTCAATACCACCTTCAGGCAAGAGATGCTGTCGGAGTCTGCTTGGATGCAAGGGGGGGGGAGGGGGCGGGCGAGAGACTGGTGTCGAACCCGGGCTCCTAGGTCTTGCTGTTTGCCAAGAAGCACTGGAGTTGTCCTGGCAAGAGTGTTGCAACAGCTGCACTAAGGGGTTTTCACTTGCATAGCAATGCTGACAGTCTCTGAATTTTGGGCTCACCGGCAAGGGACCTAGGAAGCAGGGTAAGGAGGGCCTCCAAGTGGAGCCTGGGCAAACTTGCCACAGAGCGATGAGGTGATCACAGCGCTCCACTTGCAGTAACACCAGCTGGTGATTAGGCGCTCTCCCAAAATGTGAAGTGCTCGCTCTCGCAGAAGGGCCGCTGGATACATGCTGTGGGCATAAGGAGCTTGCAATCACGACTCCCAGCGGGCTCAGCACATGCTGTTTCCAAGCACAAGGCTAACGGCCTGCACTGGTCTTGTCAAGCTAAGAGTGGTTGACCACAGCTCCTCACGTAGCCTGCTGCTGCAGGACTCCCAAGAGGTAGTCTCACAACAGAGGTGCGAGGGGGGGGGGGCGACAGAGGGGGCAATGTTTGACCCTTGGAGAACACTTGATTCGGGCACAAACTAGTACAACAGGCCAGCACATAGGGCAGTTAGCAAAATGGTGTTTTCTCTTGGCAGCTGAACAGTCCTCTCACAATGTGCAAATTGTAGAGCCAGCAGCATCTGGTTACAATTCCCACACAGGATCTGGTTACTCCAGAGTCGTGGAGCAACAAGCAGAAATGCAGGCCAGATGTGTCCTTAAGTAGTTCAGCAGTCCTTCTGGCATAGGTTCAGTCCCAGATCCAAAAGTGCTTTTTCAGCATGGGGTCCGAGCCCCTATACTTTGTCGTTGTTCAAGGGGTCACCTCAAAGAAGCCTTTCAAGCAGTGGCGCCTCCACTGGATCCAAAGCAGTGGGGCAGGGAATGGGGGAATTTGGGTACAGACCAAATAAAATAATAAAATGGACTTTCCTGCAGCATTGCTCTGCTCCTGATCGGTCCTGGGCTGAACACACTGCATAGGCACCCATGTGGCAGTTCCTTATGCTGCTCTCATGCTGGGAATGCTATTCCCTGCATGAAAGCAGTGCTGGGATTGTCTGGGCACCGTGGTTCGGCACTCACTGTGCCTGGGAGCCTGTGGCTATACTCCAGCCGGCTGTGTAACAGCCTGGTGGAGAGAGGCTGGTCAAACAGTCATGCATACTTAGTAGTGCCCCACTGCTGTCGGATGCTTGGTCCCACCATATGAAGTGCTGCTGGCAGCCGCAGGTAAGAAGAAAAATTTATTATAAACCAATTTTATTTAAGTGTTTACCTCTGCTCCCACCTAGTGGGGCGACGCTCCTCTGCCGTAAGAGGAGCCACCCCTGCTTTCAAGTGCACAATCCCTTTCAACTCCACTATGGCTCCAGACATCAGTAGGGGATAAATCAGCCCTTTGTGTGAGGGCAGGACACCACCTATACAAATGTAAAGTGTGAATAACCTTCCCCCATTCCTAGCCCAGGAAGTCTAGCAGTATGCAGATGTAACCCTGTCACACCCAGCCCTTTCTTTGTTTTGGCTCTCTGGAAAGTATGCATCAAGTGTAGCTATCACCCAGACCTGGATGTAGATTGAAGTCCTAGGCACAGAGAATTGCCAACTTTCGTGGCATTTCTAAAGTAGTAATGTAAAATCCAATTAATCCAGTAAGCAGGATTTATTACCACTATTCTAAACATACCAAGCATAGCAACTCCACTCCTTCCTGATCAGGAATTGCCACTTAAAAAATATATTTGGAAATTCCCAATGCTAGCCTTGAGCGAAGTAGGCCTTGCAGTAGTGAAAAAACAAACTGGCTGTCACTACCAGGACATGCCACACATGAAGGCACATGTCTTAACTTTTACTTGCACAGCACCCTGCCCATAGGGCTACCTAGGACCAACCTTAGGGCTGACCTATATGTAATAAAAGGAGTTTGACTTGGCATTTAAAAATAGTTGCCAAGCCTTAAAGTGGCAGTAAACTGCGCCCGCAGGTCCTGTCCTGCAGGCCCACTAGTAGCATACAATTAGGCTTTCCTGTTTTCAGTTTCTATTTTTAGTAAATTCTTGTTCGAGGCATATGAGCTGCAGATCACACACTGAGGATAAGATCGCCATCTGGTGTTGGGCTCGGATGATTGCAGGTTGTTGTTGTCTTCGGAAGAAGCCTTTGGTCACGAGGTTGGTGACTCCTCCCCTGGACAACAGTGCGCATGGGCATCCACTCCATCGTTAGATTGTTTTTTTCCGCCATTGGGTTCGGATGAACTTTTTTCCGCTCCAGCAGAAAACTTCTAGCAATCGATTTAACTCTTTAATCTTCATTCCATCGACGTCGAAATCAACTCGGACCGGTTCCGGAAGCGGCTGATGGACAGGACACCCTTCAAAAAATGCCCCCAGTGTGGAGCGAAGTTCCCCCACAGTGACCACCACGAGGTTTGTAACCTCTGCATGTCGCCGGAACACAACGAATCGACCTGTCCAGCTTGTGCCACTTTCCGTTCGAAGAAGACCCTCCGGGACAGAAGAGCTCGACGCCATATTATGGCCAAACCAGCTCCAGAACCAGAGGACATCTTTGCTCAAGATGTTCCTGAAGATGACACCGAAGATCTCGATCGTGTCCGAGGCCGACGATCCCGATGACCTCATCACTCCAGGGCAGCGTGTGAGTACCACCCCCTGCCCCATACAAAAAGACAGTGGTCAAGACTCCGCCAGCTGGGCCCAGTCGTGACCGGAAATCCTCTTCAGAAGCCCCGCCCTCGTGCCCGGCTCCGAAGACATCTAAGCCTGTAGGTAGCTCGGGCTCGAGCAAACCTCATGTGATTGTGCCTTTAACACCCTCGGCACCGAAACAACCACTGTCGGCACCGAAACAGGCTTCAAGACCGAAATCTCCTTCGGCACCGAAACGTTCCTCGGCACCAAAGTCTCCACCGGCGCCGAAACGTTCTTCCACATCGATGCCTAAAAGTCCCTCGGCACCGAAAAATCCCTCGGCACCGAAAAATCCCTCGGCACCGAAAAATCCCTCGGCACCGAAAAATCCCTCGGCTCCGAAAAATCCCTCGGCTCCGAAAAATCCCTCGGCTCCGAAAAATCCCTCGGCTCCGAAAAATCCATCGGCTCCGAAAAATCCATCGGCTCCGAAAAATCCATCGGCTCCGAAAAATCCATCGGCTCCGAAAAATCCATCGGCTCCGAAAACATCCATCGGCTCCGAAAACATCCATCGGCTCCGAAAACTACGTCCACACCGAAAAAAGCTCATAAAGACCCGAAACGGCCGTCGCCGCCACCACCTTCGGAGCCAGATGAACTTTTTCGCCCAGATCCTACTCAAAAGCGGATCTACATCAATCCCGACACTGGACAAGTGACTGCCGTCCCATATAAAAAGCGGAAGCTGGACGTCACACCTCCTCCAGCTCCCATACGGAAAAAGGACTGTGCCACTTCACCACTTCGTCCTTCCTCTCCTGTATTACCTCCTAACCCATCCCCCCCCTCCTCCTCCTCCTTCTCCTTTACCCTTACCTTTACCATCTCCCTATCATTCACCTCCTCCACAGGATGATAATGATGACTTGGGGGGAGGGGCGGACCCTGATTTATTTAATGATCCTGTTGATCCACCCTTTTACATTTCCAGGCACAGCACCAGTAGATGACTGGTCTTATCCAATACCTGACATGCCTGACCCCACTACCTACCCCTCCAAGCCCTCCCCTCCTGATGACCATTTGGGGTTTGGACAACTAATAAATAGGGCAGCAACATTCCATGGTGTCACTATGCACACGGACCCCCTTGAAGAGGACTTTCTCCTCGATACTTTTGAGCAGTCACAAAAAACTGTTCACATACTGCCCATGATTAAAGGGGTTATAAAGCATGCCACTGAGGTCTTTAAAGACCCTGTTCGAGCGCGGGATCTCAACCCCCGCATCGAAAAAAAGTACCGACCAGCCCCGCAGGACCCTGCATACATTAAAGCCCAGCTCCCTTTAGACTCCTTGGTCGTATCAAATGCCAGAAAGCGCGTTAACTCACAGACCACTGGAGAAACGCCCCCCCCCCCAGACGAGAAGTCTAAGCTTTTAGAGGCTTCAGACAAACGAGTCGCCGCACAGGCAGCGAACCACTGGCGTATTGCCAATACCCAGGCCCTGTTAGCCCGGTATGACAGGGCGCATTATGACCAACTTGAGGACCTTATGCAACACCTGCCTGATCCCTTTAAATCCCAGGCCGCTGACCTCATTCAAGATGGCAAGTTAATATCTAATGCCTCTATTAAATGCGCCTTAGAGGAGGAGCCTAGCGCGCAACCAAGATGGCCGCGTAGGTGCGAGGCTCCCGAGGACCTCCGCGACCTCCTGAATTAATCCTGGCGATATCCTGTCCTTGTTGAGGGGACTGTGTCGGTGAACCCGAGCAGAGGCGCCACCCGTTTTTTGGGCTCGAATCGGACCCCGAACACCGGAGGGAGCATCGATTGAAGGTTGCGGCCTTCTCCTCGCCGGCCCCCCGGATTGGAGTAGTGGGGCGATCCGGGGACGAAGTGAATAACAGCGGCGAGTGGGGCTGGGCGACTCGCGTACCCCGCACTTTCACTTTCGCTTTTGCGCCCTCCTTGCCTCTGGCGGGGTTGGGCTGCGGAGCGGGGTGCGGTGGTGTTGCCTTGTCCAGGTGCCCGGCTGACCCGCCGGCGGTGGGTTGACCCGCGGCCCGGTGGTCGCCCCCGCCCCCCCCCCGACACCCGTGATTTGGTGTGGCGGCCCGTTTGGAGATCTTGGCACGACGGTGGAAGGGCCAGCATGTCCACCAAACAAGATGGCGACCGGGCGAAGATGAAGACTACCCGCTGTGGCACGGCGCACCAGGCCAATAGTATGGATCGCTATACGCTCCAGAAGGGTTCTCCGGAGACATCGCGGTCATCCCTGGTGGGCCCGACGGAGGCGCCTGCCCAACCGGTGGATCTGACCCTCCGGGACGTCATGGGCGCCATCGCAGAGATGAAGGCCTCAGTGGACCAGCGTTTCGATACCTTGGCGCAAAAAATTGACTCAGTCCTGGTGGATGTGGGCCTTGTGAGGGCAGACTTGTCAAAAACGAACGACCGAGTTGACTCCCTGGCCCACACCACAACGAGCCTCACTACGGACGTGGTGGCCCTCCAGAGGGAGGTGCGCCGGCTTGGCCAGGCGAGCGCCCTGATGGACCGGCGACTGGAGGATTCCGAGGGTCGGGCCCGGAGGAACAATGTTCGCATTATTGGTGTGCCGGAGGGCCGAGAGGCGGAGGCGGCAGATCTCTTCGTGGAAGAACTGATCCTGACCCATCTCCAGCCCCGGGGGCTGAGTAAGCTTTTTGCGGTGGAGCGTGCCCACCGGGTCCCTGGGGGCCGCCCTAAGACCGGTGCCCCGCCGCGGCCTATTATTGCCCGGATTTTTAATTTCCGGGACAGAGACGCCATCCTCCAGACCTCCAGGCAACAGGGACCGGTCAGGCTGGACAACATGGATGTACACTTCTACCCAGACTTTACTCCGGCGGTCCAGAAGCAGCGACAGAGCTTTTTTGGTATTAAACGTCGCCTAAGGGACCTAAACCTCAAGTACTCAATGCTCTTTCCGGCTAAGCTGAGGGTGGAGGTGGATGGCCGTACGCACTTCTTCGACCGGCCCGAGGTGCCTGGGGACTGGTTAGATACTTTGCCTGGAGATCGGGGTGGGGGGGGCGCGGCTGGCGGGGAGGGCCCGCCGGATCAGAATTGAGGGGTGACTGTATTGGCCTTGCTCTGGATATTGTTCCTTTACCATATATTGCTTTCGTATGTTCCCCTCCCATGGAGGTCGGGTGGGGTCTGCTGGGGGCTTCCCTCCTCCTCGGGGGGACTAGTTAGTACTTAGCTATGGGGCGACAGGCACACTGCACTTTGGGGGGGCTGTCTGGGCTCATGCAGGGGTGCAGGGAGGGGGGAGTTCTGTTGGGACCGGGGGGTGGGGGGGGTGTGTTGTTTGTTCGCACCGCAAGGCAAACCCGCAACTGTTTTGTTGTTTTTAAGATGCTCGGTGGGGGGCGACCGATTGTTTTGACTTATGATGGGGGGTAGGGATTTGATTGTGTTGTCATGGAATGTTAACGGCCTGGGGGATAGGATTAAGCGTGGTGTGGTCCTGCAGTATTTAAAACGTATTTCTCCAGATGTTGTCTTCCTGCAGGAGACACACCTTATAGGTAACACCTTTCATGCAATGAATCGGCGGGGATATCGTTTGGTGGCCCACTCCGGCTTCACTTCGGGCTCGCGGGGGGTGGGTATTATGGTCAAGAACTCGCTCCCGTTGGAGATCGACGAGGTGCGCCATGATGAGAGGGGACGTTACACTGTTCTAGTGGGACGAATGGAGGGTAGAGTGTTTATCTTTATATCAGTGTACGTCCCGCCTGGGTTACAAGCCACTACATTTGCGGACCTGGGGCGCCTCCTTCTGGACCTTCCGGGTGGCCTGTTGGTGGTTGGAGGGGACTTTAACGCGGTTGCCTCTGGGTCTATGGATCGCCATCCCCCTAGGGACCTCCCCCGGGCACAGGCGTGGCTGCCCGGCCTTTTAGACACGCTGGGCCTAGTGGATTGCTGGCGCTTAAAGCATCCCGTATTGCAACAGTACACCTTCCACTCGGGGGCCCATGGTAGCCTCTCGCGGCTTGATTACATCCTTGTCCCGGCGGCCCAGGCAGGGAGGGTGGGGGAGGTGCGCCATTTGGCACGGGGTATCTCAGACCACTCCCCATTGTTGTTGCATTTCGATGTCTTCCCGAGGGGGGATGGCAGAGTGGCCCCGATCAATGCATGGTATTTGCGCGACCCCACCATTCGTGCCGACTTGATCAACTCCTTACAGCGCTATTTCGATGAGAATGTGGGGTCGGTCCCGTCTGCCATCTCCCTGTGGGAGGCTTTCAAGGTGGTTCTTAGAGGGGAGGCCCTCTCCTTTATTTCCAATGCCCGGCGGCGCGAGCGGGAGGAGGTGACCCGGGTTGAGGCCGAGATTGCAGAACTGGAGGGTGACCTGGGGAGCGGGGTAACAGACGCCAAGTTGCATGTTTTGCACTTAAAGCAGGCGGCCTATCGGGCCCTCGTCACGGAGGCGGCCAGGGGCCTCAGTAGAGAGCAGCAGGGGCGATTGTATGATGTGGGTGACAAGGCTGGCAAATTGATTGCGTGGTTGGACAAGAGGGAAAGAGCGAGCCGCGTGGTGCCTTTGATTGAGAGCGTGGATGGTGTGTGCGTCACTGAGCCGGAAGCCATTGTCTCCTGCTTCGCGGACTATTTCCGCGAAGTCTACTCCCCGGTTTCTCCCTGCTCGGAGGAAGATTCCCATGCCTTGCTTCGGGACATCGCACTGCCCTCCCTTACGGTGGAGGACAGGGATTCGCTGGATGCCCCGCCCACCTCGGACGAAATTGCCTCGGCTATTCGCTCGGTTGCATCCGGCAAGGCCATGGGCCCCAATGGTATTCCCATTGAGCTATACAAGCTACGCCCGGATGTGTTGGCGCCCCACCTGCGCGCGATGTTCCTTGCGGCCCACTCGCAGGGCTCCCTCCCGCCGGACCAGCGTCTGGCTACAATTGTGGTGATCCATAAGGAGGGGAAGCCCCGTGAGCGGGTCACATCCTATAGGCCGATTTCGCTTCTGAACGCGGAGCCCAAAATCCTTGCCAAGGTGTTGGCCAACCAGTTGGTTGGCGTGGTGGGCGATTTGGTCCACCAAGACCAATCGGGCTTTATACCGCACCGCAACACGGCACTTAATCTGCGGCGCTTACACGGGGTGCTCGCGCGTGTCCCATTTGTGCGGGAGCCGGCCATCTTGGCGTCCTTGGACGCCACCATGGCGTTTGATACGCTCGAATGGCCATATATTTGGGCGATGCTGGCGAAGTTTGGGTTCGGCCCGGGTTTCGTCAGCTGGGTCAAATTGCTATATTCGGGCCCGTTGGCGCAGGTGGTGGTGAATGGGCGAGTATCTGCCCCATTCGCGCTGGGGCGGGGCACGCGACAGGGTTGTCCCCTGTCGCCTCTCCTGTTCGCCCTGGCCATGGAGCCCCTGGCGGAGTGGTTGCGGTGGCACCCTTCTATCCGTGGTCTCCGCTGGACCCCCGAGCATGAGGACCGCGTGTCCCTCTATGCTGACGATATCCTTTTGTATCTCGCCTCCCCGCGCAAGTCCCTGATCGTCCTGGTTGATGTTTTGCGCTCCTTCGGTCGCAACTCAGGCCTGGTCATCAACTGGGCGAAATCCTGTGTCTATGTGCTCTCCGGGGAGGCCCCGGTCTTGCCACGGGACTGTCCGATCCAGATTGCCTCCCAGGGTTTCCGGTACCTGGGTATATATATCACTCTTGACCCGGAGGCCCGCTATGAGCGGAACTTGCTGCCCCCCCTCCAGCGTCTGAGGGAGGACGTGGTGCGCTGGCGGCGTCTGCCGCTCTCGCCGCTCGGCCGAGCGGCCTTATTTAAAATGATGTCCCTGCCACGCTTCCTCTACGCTCTCCAGAATACCATGGACCTGGTCCCGGCACGCTACTTTCGCGAGGTGGAGGGCCTCCAGCGGCGCCTGTTCTGGGACGGGAGGCCGCGTATTGCTCTGGCTAAATTGACGCTCCCGTGGTACGATGGAGGGGTCGCCCTCCCGGACATCAAACGGTATTACTGGGCCTCCCAACTAGCTGCAATTAATCATGGCCTTTATGGGCCCGCCTTGAACCCGGCATTTGAGATGGACAGGACGCTTCTGCCCGGTGGCGATTATAATCGAGCGCTTTACTCTGGCGCGCCCGACTCCCGTTTGACGGGACCGACGCGTGTCATGGTGCGTGTCTGGCACGCGGCTAATGCAGCTATGGGGTGGAAGGACCGTTTGACCCGAGCGTCTCCGCTGTATGCATCTGAGAGGTTGGGCTCCCTGTGGACGTCGAAGGGCTTCGAGAAGTGGGACACGATCGGAATCAGCACGGTGGGAGATCTCTGGACGAGGGGGGGATTCAAAACTTTTGAGACGCTGCAGGCGGAGTTTCAGCTGCAGGGCAGTGAGTACTTTCGGTACCTACAGGTCCGCCATGCGCTGGGCTCCGTCTTCCCGGATGTTGCATCCATTCCGGAGTCTTCCCCCCTGGAGGACAGAGTGCTAGATGGCCATGTCCCGGACAGCACGATCTCCCTCATATACAAAAAATTGATTAACGATAGATCGTGTCTGCTGACTAGTCTCCGCGAGGCTTGGGTTGCCGACGGGCTGGAGCTGGACGACGAGGATTGGATCTCCGCGGTGGCCTCTCCGAAAGAGGTGGCCATCCCGGCTCGCCTTCGTTTCGTCCAGCTCAAGCTCCTTCACCGGGTCTACGTGACGGGGCCAAGGCTTTTACGTATGGGTTTTGCCGGTGATGGAATGTGTAAGCGTGGCTGTGGTGCGTTGGCGACTTTCATGCATATACTGTGGGAGTGCCCGAAGGTGGAGCGATTCTGGCGTGGTGTGCATGAGGTTCTACGAATGGTTACGCGTGTCGCGCTGCTGCCTGAAGCGAGGAGATGCTTGCTGAATGTCTGGGAACCAAATGACTACTCGGTCCCGCAGGCGCGGTGGGTGACTTTGGGATACATGATAGCCAAGCGTGATATTGCCCAATTGTGGGGATCCCAGAGGCCCCCTGCGGTGTCGGCCTGGAAAGAGCATATGGATTGGTGTATGTTTCGTGAAAAGGTGGTGTATGTGGCGAGGGGTAAGCCTGGGGCGTGGATGAAACTCTGGGGCCCCTGGAACGCCTACCGCGGGGGTATTTGTGAGCCGCCGCTGCTACCGGCGGCCTCGCCGGCTCCGTCTCCCTAGATGGCGCCCCTCCCTTGGCCGCGGGCGTGCGGTCCCCCAGTCCCTGATCTACTCCCGTCCCCCTCTTCAGAATTTTGCTGCTGGTTTGGATCCCCCACTTATGGAGCACGTGTTGTCACTTTGGATCGCGGGTTGCCTTGCGGTTTGTTTACGTTGTTTTGCTTTAAGAAAATGGAACCGTACTGTGGGCATGGAGCTGTGAGGCCTGCACCATTGATCACTCCTGTCTTCCTACTGTGCACCGCTGAGAAAGTTTTTTGCTGTATGTATGTAATATGCTTTTGATGCTCTAGCGGCCGGCCGTGTGGTTGTAGGCCCATACCTGTAACTTCTATAAACTGCAATAAACGGTTTCAAAAAAAAAAAAAAAAAAAAAAAAAAAAAAAATGCGCCTTAGATGCGGCAGACACTGCTTCTCGGGCGGTCAATACTAGCGTCTTACTCAGACGACATGCCTGGCTCCGTATTTCCGGCTTTAAACCAGAGGTTCAAACCGCAATTCTAGCTCAACCTTTCAACCAAGAGCAGTTATTTGGCCCTGCAGTGGACACTGCATAAGGAAAAAGGATAATGAGACTGCCAAGTCCATGGGAGCACTGCAGTCTCCTCAAAACCGGGGTTCCTTTCGTCGCTCCTTTTATAGAGGAGGCTCCAAAAACACAGCAACTGAGACCACGTCCACCTTTAAAAATTCTGGACAAACATCCCCTAACAGAGGATATTTCCGGGGAGGTTATAGGGGAAACAATAACAAAGGTCGAGGGCGGGGCAACAACAACAACACCCGCACCTCCCCAGCCACCAAACAGTGACTTGCCACCACTCCCCCAGACCATTCCACTCCGGTCGGGGGGTGACTCCAACAATTCCTACCTGTCTGGACTTCCATCACCACAGACAGATGGGTAAGACAAATTATCCAGTCTGGCTACTGCCTAGAACTCATACAATCCCCCCCCCAAACATACCACCCAAACAACGTCCAATGTCCTCACATAATCTCTCTCTCCTCAAACAAGAAGTTCAATCCCTGTTACAAAAACATGCGATAGAACCAGTCCCTCTTCAACATCGGGGAACAGGGGTGTATTCTCTATACTTCATTTTCATATGACCACCCTCCAACAAGTCCTCCCACTGTTACAACAGGGAGACTTCCTTGCCACATTGGACCTCAAGGACACGTACTTTCACATCCCTATGCATCCCGCTCACGGAAAATATCTACGATTTGTGGTAGATGGGCAACACTATCCATTTACAGTTCTCCCATTCGGAGTAACAGCACCCAGGGTGTTCACCAAGTGCTTAGCAGTCGTGGCAGCGCACCTCAGAAGACAACAGATCCATGTCTTCCCCTATCTGGACGATTGGCTCATAAAAGCCAATCCTCACCAAAAATGCGTTCTCCACACATCGCACGATTCAAACTCTCCACAATTTGGGGTTCACTATCAACTACCCCAAATCCCATCTACAACCTTCCCACTTACATCAGTATCTAGGAGCAACCATAGATACATCCAAAGCCATTGCTTATCCCAGCACTGCCAGGATAGCCAGTATACAAAATCTCATCTCTCAATTTCAAACTAATCCATCTCTTCCAGTAAGAGTGTTCATGCAGCTCCTAGGCATGATGGCGTCCTGCATCTCCATAGTCCCACACGCACTACTTCAGATGCGTCCCTTACAGGAATGTCTAGCACAACAGTGGAACCAAGCTCACGGACAACTTACCGATCTGGTGTTGGTGGACAGTCGCTTGCTTCGCTCACTGAAATGGTGGAATTCCATCAACCTGTCCAAAGGGCGACCGTTCTTAGAGCCTCTTCCACAAGTTGTGCTAACTACCGATGCATCTCTCACAGGGTGGGGAGCCCACCTCCTTCACCATACCACTCAGGGCAGATGGACCAGTCAACAAACTGCTCCACATCAACCACCTAGAACTCTTAGCAGTGTTCCTAGCACTAAAATCCTTTCAGGTTCACCTAAAGAACAAAACTGTCCTCATACGCACAGACAACATGACGACAATGTATTATATACAGAAACAGGGAGGGACACATTCTCTCCAACTGTCCCAACTGGCACAGCAAATCTGGAGATGGGCAATTCCCCTAAACATCTACCTGTTAGCAGAACATCTCCCAGGGATCCACAATCAAGTGGCCGACCTCCTAAGTCGCCACACACAGCAGATCCACGAATGGGAACTACACCCCAAGGTTCTACTCCCCTTCTTCCAAAAATGGGGACAACCAGACATAGACCTGTTCGCCACTCCCGAAAACACAAAATGCCCAACCTTCGCCGCCAGGTTTCCACACCCACAGTCGAAGGGCAATGCCCTATGGATGAACTGGTCAGGCAGATTTGCGTACGCTTTTCCGCCTCTCCCACTAGTTCCATTTGTGGTACGCAAACTGAAACAGTCACTAACACTAATACTAGGGGCTCCCACTTGGGCACGTCAACCGTGGTTGCCACACTTCTGGAACTATCTTTAGTTCCACATCAAAGGCTACGCCTCTCCCCGGATCTATTAACCCAGAACCATGGAGAAATCAGACACCCAGATCCTCAAACACTGAACCTAGCGATCTGGCTCCTGAGGTCTTAGAGTTCGGATACCTCAATCTCCCTCCAGACTGTATGAATATCATAAAGGAAGCCAGACGACCTACTACTAGAGGGTGTTATGCCGCTAAATGGAAACTATTTGCCATCTACTGCGCTAATAATGACATACATCCATTGGATGCTTCCATCCAAAACATCATTTGCTATCTACTACACTTGCAAAGATGCAATCTAGCGTATTCCTCTATACGTTTACACCTAGCAGCCTTGGCAGCCTACTTGCAAAATAGGCAACACCTGTCCCTCTTTAAGGTACCAGCCATTAAAGCATTTATGGAGGGTCTTAAAAGAATTATTCCTCCAAGGTTACCACCTTCCCCAGTGTGGAACCTTAATATTCTAACAAGGCTCATGGGTCCCCCATTTGAACCAATGCACAAATGCGAACTGCAGGTTCGAGGCATATGAGCTGCAGATCACACACTGAGGATAAGATCGCCATCTGGTGTTGGGCTCGGATGATTGCAGGTTGTTGTTGTCTTCGGAAGAAGCCTTTGGTCACGAGGTTGGTGACTCCTCCCCTGGACAACAGTGCGCATGGGCATCCACTCCATCGGCAGATTGTTTTTTTCTGCCATTGGGTTCGGATGAACTTTTTTCCGCTCCAGCAGAAAACTTCTAGCAATCATTTTAAATACTTAATCTTCATTCCATCGACGTCGAACTCAACTCGGACCGGTTCCGCAAGCGGCTGATGGACAGGACACCCTTCAAAAAATGCCCCCAGTGTGGAGCGAAGTTCCCCCACAGTGACCACCACGAGGTTTGTAACCTCTGCCTGTCGCCGGAACACAACGAGTCCACCTGTCCAGCTTGTTCCGCTTTCCGTTCGAAGAAGACCCTCCGGGACCGAAGAGCTCGACGCCATATTATGGCCAAACCAGCTCCAGAACCGGAGGACATCTTTGCTCAAGATGTTCCCGAAGACGACACCGAAGATCTCGATCGTGTCCGAGGCCGACGATTCCGATGACCTCATCACTCCAGGGCAGCGTGTGAGTACCACCCCCCTGCCCCTGCCCCATCCAAAAAAGCATTGGTCAAGACTCCGCCAGCTGGGCCCAGTCGCGACCGGAAATCCTCTTCAGAAGCCCCGCCCTCGGGCCCGGCTCCGAAGACATCTAAGCCTGTGGGTGGCTCGGGCTCGAGCAAACCTCACCTGATTGTGCCTTTAACACCCTCGGCACCCAAAAACCCACTGTCGGCACCGAAACAGGCTCCAAGACCGAAATCTCCTTCGGCACAGAAACGTTCCTCGGCACCGAAGTCTCCACCGGCACCGAGACGTTCTTCAACATCGATGCCTGAAAGTACATCGGCGCCGAAAACTCAGTCGGCGCCGAAAACTCAGTCGGCGCCGAAAACTCAGTCGGCGCCGCCGAAAAAAGCTCATAAAGACCCGAAGCGGACATCGCAGACACCACCTTCGGAGCCAGATGAACTTTTTCGACCAGATCCTACTCAAAAGCGGATCTACATCAATCCTAACACGGGACATGTGACTGCCATCCCATATAAAAAGCGGAAGCTGGACACTACACCTCCCCCAGCTCCCATACGGAAAAAGGACTGTGCTACTTCACCACTTCGTCCTTCCTCTCCTGTTTTACCTCCTAACCCGTCCCCCCCCCTCCTCCTCCTGATTCTCCTTTACCTTTACCTTTACCATCTCCCTATCATTCACCTCCTCCACAGGATGATAATGATGACTTAGGGGGAGGGGCGGACCCTGATTTATTTAATGATCCTGTTGATCCAAACGACCCTTTTACGTTCCCAGACCCAGCACCCATGGATGACTGGTCTTATCCTATACCTGACATGCCTGACCCCACTACCTACCCCTCCAAGCCCTCCCCTCCTGATGACCACCTAGGGTTCGGCCAACTTATAAATAGGGCAGCAACATTCCACGGCGTCACAATGCACACAGACGCCCTTGAAGAGGACTTTCTCCTTGATACCTTTGAGCAGTCACAAAAGACTGTTCACATACTGCCCATGATCAAAGGGGTTATAAAGCATGCTACTGAAGTCTTTAAGGACCCTGTTCGAGCTAGGGTTCTCAACCCACGCATCGAAAAAAAGTACCGACCAGCCCCGCAAGACCCTGCATACATTAAGGCCCAGCTCCCTTTAGACTCCTTAGTCGTATCAAATGCCAGGAAGCGCGCTAACTCACAGACAACTGGAGAAACGCCTCCCCCAGACAAAGAGTCTAAGCTTTTAGAAGCCTCAGGCAAACGGGTCGCCGCGCAGGCGGCTAACCATTGGCGTATTGCGAATACCCAGGCCCTGTTAGCCAGGTATGATAGAGCGCATTATGACCAACTTGAGGACCTTATGCAACATCTGCCTGAACCCTTTAAGTCCCAGGCCTCTGACCTCATCCAGGAAGGCAAATTAATATCTAATGCCTCCATTAAATGCGCCTTAGATGCAGCAGACACTGCTTCTAGAGCGGTCAATACTAGCGTCTTACTCAGACGACATGCCTGGCTCCGTATTTCCGGTTTTAAACCGGAGGTTCAAACCGCAATTCTAGCTCAACCTTTCAACCAAGAGCAACTATTTGGCCCTGCAGTGGATACTGCATTAGAAAAAATGAAAAAGGATAATGAAACTGCCAAGTCTATGGGAGCACTGCAGTCTCCTCAAAACCGGGGTTCCTTTCGTCGCTCCTTTTATAGAGGAGGCTCCAAAAACACATCAACTGAGACCACGTCCACCTTTAAAAATTCTGGACAAACATCCCCTAACAGAGGATATTTCCGGGGAGGTTATAGGGGAAACAATAACAAAGGTCGAGGGCGGGGCAACAACAACAACACCCGCACCTCACCAGCCACCAAACAGTGACTTGCCACCACTCCCCCCAGACCATTCCACTCCGGTCGGGGGGCGACTCCAACAATTCCTACCTGTCTGGACTTCCATCACCACAGACAGGTGGGTAAGACAAATTATCCAGTCTGGCTACTGCCTCGAACTCATACAATCCCCCCCAAACATACCGCCCAAACAACGTCCAATGTCCTCGCATCATCTCTCTCTCCTCAAACAAGAAGTTCAATCCCTGTTACAAAAACATGCGATAGAACCAGTCCCCCTTCAACATCAGGGAAAAGGGGTATATTCTCTATACTTCCTCATTCCCAAAAAGGACAAAACACTAAGGCCCATACTGGATCTCAGACTACTAAACCAGTATATACATTCGGATCATTTTCACATGACCACTCTCCAACAAGTCCTCCCACTTTTACAACAGGGAGACTTCCTCGCCACATTAGACCTCAAGGACGCATACTTTCACATCCCTATGCATCCCGCTCACAGAAAATATCTACGATTTGTGGTAGATGGGCAACACTATCAATTTACAGTTCTCCCATTCGGAGTAACAACGGCACCCAGAGTGTTCACCAAGTGCCTAGCAGTCGTGGCAGCGCATCTCAGAAGACAACAGATCCATGTCTTCCCCTATCTGGACGATTGGCTCATAAAAGCCAATACATACCAAAAATGCGTTCTCCACACTCATCGCACGATTCAAACTCTCCACGATTTGGGATTCACTATCAACTACCCCAAATCCCACCTACAACCTTCCCACTTACATCAGTATCTAGGAGCAACCATAGATACATCCAAAGCCATTGCCTATCCCAGCACTGCCAGGATAGCCAGTATACAAAATCTCATCTCTCAATTTCAAACTCATCCATCTCTTCCAGCAAGAGTGTTCATGCAGCTCCTAGGCATGATGGCGTCATGCATCTCCATAGTCCCACACGCACGACTTCAAATGCGTCCCTTACAGGAATGCTTAGCACAACAGTGGAACCAAGCTCACGGACAGCTTACCGATCTGGTGTTGGTGGACAGTCGCTCACTTCGCTCACTGAAATGGTGGAACACCATCAACCTGTCCAAAGGGAGACCGTTCTTAGAGCCTCTTCCACAAGTTGTGCTAACTACAGACGCATCTCTCACGGGGTGGGGAGCCCACCTCCTTCACCATACCACTCAGGGCAGATGGACCAGTCAACAAAAACTGCTCCACATCAACCACCTGGAACTCTTAGCAGTGTTCCTAGCACTAAAATCCTTTCAAATTCACCTAAAGAACAAAACTGTCCTCATACGCACAGACAACATGACGACAATGTATTATATACAGAAACAGGGAGGGACACACTCTCTCCAACTGTCCCAACTGGCACAGCAAATCTGGAGATGGGCAATTCCCCAAAACATCTACCTGTTAGCAGAACATCTCCCAGGGATCCACAATCAAGTGGCCGACCTCCTAAGTCGCCACACACAACAGATCCACGAATGGGAACTACACCCCAAGGTTCTACTCCCCTTCTTCCAAAAGTGGGGACAACCAGACATAGACCTGTTCGCCACTCCCGAAAACACAAAATGCCCAACCTTCGCCGCCAGGTTTCCACACCCACAGTCGAAGGGCAATGCTCTATGGATGAACTGGTCAGGCAGATTTGCGTACGCCTTTCCGCCTCTCCCACTAGTTCCATTTGTGGTACGCAAACTGAAACAACAGTCACTAACACTAATACTAGTGGCTCCCACTTGGGCACGTCAACCGTGGTTCACCACACTTCTGGAACTATCTTTAGTTCCACATCAAAAGCTACGCCTCTCCCCGGATCTGTTAACCCAGAACCATGGAGAAATCAGACACCCAGATCCTCAAACACTGAATCTAGCGATCTGGCTCCTGAGGTCCTAGAGTTCGGTTACCTCAATCTCCCTCCAGACTGTATGAATATCATAAAAGAAGCCAGACGCCCTACTACTAGAGCGTGTTATGCCGCTAAATGGAAACGATTTGCCATCTACTGCGCTAATAATGACATCCATCCATTGGATGCTTCCATCCAAAACATCATTTGCTATCTACTACACTTGCAAAGATGCAATCTAGCGTATTCCTCTATACGTTTACACCTAGCAGCCTTGGCAGCCTACTTGCAAAATAGGCAACACCTGTCCCTTTTTAAGGTACCAGCCATCAAAGCGTTTATGGAAGGTCTCAAAAGAATTCTTCCCCCAAGATTGCCACCTGCACCAGTGTGGAATCTCAATGTGGTTCTAACAAGACTCATGGGTCCCCCATTTGAACCTATGCACAAATGTGAATTGCAATTCCTAACATGGAAGGTAGCTTTCCTTATCGCAATCACTTCCCTGCGCAGAGTAAGTGAAATACAAGCCCTTACACTTGAGGAACCTTTCTTACAACTACACCGTAACAAAGTGGTTCTTAGGACAAACCCTAAATTTCTTCCAAAAGTGATTTCCCCTTTCCACCTTAACCAATCAGTAGAACTACCGGTCTTTTTCCCAAATCCAGACTCGGTAGCTGAAAGGGCCCTACATACCTTAGATGTCAAAAGAGCCTTGCTTTATTACATCGACAGGACAAAACCTTTTCGAAAGACAAAACAACTCTTTGTTGCTTTCGCGCCACCACACAAGGGCAACCCGATCTCCAAATCAGGAATAGCCCGGTGGATAGTTAAATGCATCCAAATATGCTACCTCAAGGCTAAACGTACACTTACAGTTCCCCCTAGGGCGCACTCCACGCGTAAAATAGGGGCTTCTATGGCCTTCTTAGGCAATATTCCCTTAGAAGACATTTGCAAGGCAGCCACATGGTCTACCACGCATACCTTCACTAAACACTATTGTGTTGACGTGCAGGCCAAACAACAGGCCTCCGTGGGCCAGGCTGTCCTAAAAACTTTATTTCAAGCTGCTGCAACGGATACAGGCGACCACCGCTAAGGGGAGCACTGCTGTATAATCTATCCTCAGTGTGTGATCTGCAGCTCATATGCCTCGAACGGAATATGCTACTTACCAGTATGCATCTGTTCTTGGCATGTAGAGCTGCAGAGTCACACACGCCCGCCCGCCTCCCCGGGACCTGTATCTGTTCCAGCATCCGTCTTACTTAGACATTACACATGGACATCCATTCTTTCTTTTCTATATACTCCATCTTTTCCCATCATGGCGAAAAACAATCTGCCGATGGAGTGGATGCCCATGCGCACTGTTGTCCAGGGGAGGAGTCACCAACGTCGTGACCAAAGGCTTCTTCCGAAGACAACAACAACCTGCAATCATCCGAGCCCAACACCAGATGGCGATCTTATCCTCAGTGTGTGACTCTGCAGCTCTACATGCCAAGAACAGATGCATACTGGTAAGTAGCATATTCCTTCCTAACATGGGAAGTGGCTTTCCTCGTCGCAATCACATCCCTGCGAAGAGTAAGTGAAATACAAGCCTTAACTCTTGAAGAACCCTTCCTACGACTACATCGTAACAAAGTGGTTCTTAGGACAAATCCTAAATTCCTCCCTAAAGTCATCTCCCCTTTCCATCTAAACCAGTCAGTCGAACTGCCAGTCTTCTTCCCTAATCCAGACTCAGTAGCTGAGAGGGCACTTCATACCTTAGATGTTAAAAGAGCCTTGCTTTATTACATCGACAGAACCAAACCTTTTCGAAAAACCAAGCAACTGTTTGTTGCTTTCGCTCCACCACATAAAGGCTACTCTATTTCCAAATAGGGTATCGCCAGGTGGATAGTTAAATGTATCCAAATATGTTACCAGAAAGCGAAACGTACTCTTACAGTTCCCCCTAGGGCGCACTCCACGCGTAAAATAGGGGCTTCTATGGCATTCTTAGGGAACATCCCCTTAGACATTTGCAAAGCAGCCACATGGTCTATTACACACACCTTCACTAAGCACTACTGTGTCGATGTGCAATCCAAACCACAAGCTTCAGTAGGCCAAGCTGTCCTAAACTCTATTCCAAACTGCTGCAAAGGATATAGGTGACCACCGCTTGGGGAGACACTGCTATATAGTCTATCCTTAGTGTGTGATCTGCAGCTCATATGCCTCGAACGGAATATGCTACTTACCAGTATGCATCTGTTCTTGGCATGTAGAGCTGCAGAGCCACACACGCCCACCCGCCTCCCCGGGACCTGTATCTGTTCCAGCATTGTCTTAATTAGACACTACACATGGAGTGTATAAGAAGTAAAGAGAAAGGATGTCCATTTCCCATCATGGCGAAAAACAATCTGAGGATGGAGTGGATGCCCATGCGCACTGTTGTCCAGAGGAGGAGTCGCCTATCTCGTGACCAAAGACTTCTTCCGAAGACGACGACAACCTGCAATCATCCGAGCCCAACACCAGATGGCGATCTTATCCTTAGTGTGTGGCTCTGCAGCTCTACATGCCAAGAACAGATGCATACTGGTAAGTAGCATATTCCTTTTTGATGCTGCCCCACATAGTGGCATAAATATGGGGTGGCGCCAAAATTAAGCCCAAAGATAGTGGTCTTAATGTTGCGCAACGAGGAGAAATGCTTGATTTCTTCTCGCTTTTGCTGTTTCTATGTGCTGCATTGTGCAGCACACATAGAACCGCATAATGCCAAGGTGTCCCTTCCTGCACATAAACAATCATTTTAAAAATGTCGAGTTGCAACTTGTTTGTGCTGCACAAAGCATCACACATAGAAATGACAACTCGCCATTGAATTGTTTAGGTGCAAAAGGAACACCCTCCTGCACATCAAACATTCCCACAACGCAGGCACCTTGGTGCAAAGGTGCCTTCGTTGGCGCTAGGCAGCTGTAATTAGCACCAGCGCATGGGGGAAACAGCTGCACCTTATTGTAAATACGGTGCAGCCCTGGATTCCAAAAGTGGTGGAGCGCGGCGTTTAGCCAATAAGGCCAACTCTGCGCTCAGTCACTTTTCTTGTAAATATACCCTAAAGTGTTTCAGGTGTTTATGGAAGTTTTACTTTTGTTATTGCTTGCTTTCTGCACTGAAAGTGCCTGGTACGGTATATAGACAGTGTACGTACAGTGTATGAAGTCCAAATAATTATTTGAAAATAACTTATCGTAGTAAACCATATAATTCTCTGGGACCGGTTTTGCAACACATGCGTTGAACTAGGAGCATATGCCTACAGTTATTGAAGCGGTCAACAATTTAAAAAAATTCTCCTTTACAGAAGGGATCCCCAACTTGTGCAGACTACCACCCTAAGGAGTCACTGACTTCAAATGCCATGGTGGTTGAATGGACATTTCTATGCATCATTAAAAGCCATTTCTCATTCATTGTAAAATAAACTTTCCTGAATTGCCCCTCAACATTTCTTTACTAAACAAGTGGCAAGCTTACTAACATGAAACATGTTGAGGTGCCAAAGTTGCAAAGTGTCGCCCAGCCTACTCTCAAGGAGATTTCACATCTACACCAATTATGCTGAACACTTGGTAAACAAAGGTGTTTTCAGACTCTAGCTTTTTGATTGTCTACTACGGCAGTCCTGTTTCCCTGTAAAAATCTAAGCATGCATGCAGTAGTGTTCTTTTTCACATCACTATCAATATGTGACTGAAGATCCTCACATTTCTTACCTTGGGCATGATCACTAAACACATTCTGTAAACGGTCACCACATGGATAATATAGCATTCAAGGCCTGTAGGACTAAGAACCACCGGCTAAATGACATACTTGGGATGACTCGTTGCAGCACAAAATTAGAACTATTTTCATTTTAGTTACACGCAGAACTAAACACTGCACCTGAATGGACTACAAAGTCAATAGCTTTCTTAACTCTGAGATTGTAAAGATGCTTTCAACATAATCTAGCACGTGGCAAGGAACTCCACCCGGGAAGCACTTAAGGTATTTTATTTTTTATTTTTTGACATGTAATCACAACTTTGCTATATACGTAGCTGAATCACTGAAAATACAAACCATATCACTTCAAGCTTTGAGCTTGATAAGAACTTTTTGCTGCATCCTACGGTGTTAGGGGAATTGCCAATCAATATGGACTTGCTAGAAAAGGGGGCTGATAGAATGGGTAAAACCTTTTGCTAAGTCTGTCGGTAAATGCGATGGTACATATTGGGAAAGATTCTTATGAAATAGACTGTTCGAGGCATGTGGGCTGCTGAATTCATATCTGTGCATAGATCGCCGCCTAGTGTTGGGTCCGGATGTTTGCACGTTGTTGTCCTGGAAGAGTCTTCGAAGTATCCTGGGATAGGTGACTCCTCCCCTGGACTACAGTGCGCATGGGCATACTCTCCATCCTCAGATTGTTTTTTTTCCGCCATTGGGTTCGGATGTGCTATCTTGACTCAAGTTAGGAAAATCTTTTTTCAGGCCAAAAGGCCTTTAGTTCGCGTCGGTACTGTTCTCGATCGGTATGGATAGTATCTTTGTTAGTTTACTAACTTCCAGAACAAACTTTCGCATCTTACCCGACCGTCGATTCGACATCAACGATGGAATCGAGGACACCATTCAAGAGGTGTCCGGTATGCAATGCGAAATATCCCCACGTCGACGTCCATCCGGTGTGCAACAAATGCCTTTCACCGGATCACGACAAATCTACATGCATGGCCTGTGCCAGATTTCGATCCAAGAAGACTCTACGGAATCGGCGAGACTCTAGGCGCGGCACCGGCCCTGGCCGACATCTTCAACGCCGACACCGAAGATGTCGAAGAAGTGGAGAACCTACCCTCCAGTCCAGTTTCCGAACATGACTCCGGATCGGAAGACGTCGACGAAACACTTTCGCAGAGATGAAGACGACACCGAGGTAGGAGACTACAATGAGGCCTTAGGGGCCGAAGAGAGTAGCTCCGGTGACGAGCAAGGCCTACCCGTTCAGACTGAAGAAAGCCCAGTGCAACAGTCTATGGCTCCGGTCGAGGGATCGCCTTCGGGCCTTACCCAAGACCTATCCCGCAGTTCTTCGGCCCCGCCCTCGGGCCCGGCCTCTGACATTCAGCGGCAGCCATTCATGCCCAAAACGGCTGGTTTCCCTTCTTCAAAACCGAAACCGAAAGCTGTATTGGTTCAATTGAAACCGAAACCGGCGCTGGTCGGATCGAGGCCCTCCACACCTTCGACGCCAGCAAAACACATCGGCACCGAGCGAACCAAACGAGACTTCGGTGCCGAACTCGAAGCGGCCGACGTCGGAGTCGACATAAGGAAGAAGGCATTCGGTACCACCAAACCTGCTCGGCTCCCGGCACTGACTCAATCGACTCCGACCCCAAAGGTCAAACAGCCTGCTGCGTCTCACACCGCTTCCATGGCGACACCAAAGCCACACATCCAAGAAGTCGACGGCCATTCCCGCCCCTCGACTCGATGACCCACCGGCGCCGAAAAAATCCACGACTGCCTCAACAGAACCGGTCGGTGCAAAAGACTCGAGGGCGCTCCAGACGCGACCCATGGCTGCGCAAAGCACCAAAAAGAAAATGGTCCTCCAGGACACGTCGGGCTCCGAACCAATTAAAGCTCCAGCAGCCTCTTCGACACCAGCCAACATTACTTTTGGCCTGCCACCATCCACGGCCCCGAAACTGTTCCAAATCAGGACACGGGTGACCCATACCACGATCACGCCTGCCGAACGCTCTGCGGAGACGTCTCCATCGCATCTAATCGACGCCGACACCGGCAGGATGATTATCCACAAACGGAAAATAACTTCGGAGCCGGCTTTGGACTCCTTCAGGATTCCACTTAAAAGAAAGCTGCCTGTGGCTTCAGAACCAGTTCTTTACGAACCTTTCCACTCACCCTACCAGGATCCACAATCCTTCTCTCCCACACACTCCGACACGGATGCGTTGGTGGACTACATGGGTGACCAAGTCCCCTACCCCGGAGACATGGACCCTGACGGCCAACAGGACCCTGATCAAACTTGGGATGACCCTGTGGACCCAGGTGCACCTATGGATGCACAAGACCCGCAACTCTATGGAGCAAAAACATCTCCCACAGAGGACACGGCAGCGTTCAACGCTCTAATTGAACGTGCTGCGGCCAATCATGGGGTGCAACTTCACTCGGACACCGTCTAGGACGACTTTCTTATGGATACTTTTGCATCCTCAGAGGAATATAAAAACTCTACCCATGTTGAAGGGTGTCCTCAAACCAGCAAAGGACATCTTCAAGGAACCCACCAGGGCAAGAGTGTTAAACCCCAGGATCGACAAATACAAATCAGCGCCTGGGGACCCTACTTAACATCAGAGGCCAATTACCTCTGGATTCCATTGTCGTTGCGAATGCTCGCAAGAGGGCACACTCACAAACAGGTGACGCTCCTCCCCCGGACAAAGAGTCCAAGGTGTTAGAGACCTCTGGCAAACGGGTTGCCGCCCAGGCAGCCAACATATGGCGCATTGCCAATACTCAAGCACTCCTCGCTCGCTATGATAGAGCGCACTACGACACAGAGCAACTAATCCAACATCTCCCTGACCACTACAGAGAAGGTGCAGAGATCCTCATCAGGGAGGGACAGCTCCTCACAAACGCATCCATCAAGTGCGCGCTGGATGCCGCAGACACAGCTGCCAGGGCCATAAACACTAGCGTCATGCTGCGACGACATGCCTGGTTACGAATCTCCGGATTCAAACCTGAGGTGCAAAACAACATACTCAACCAGCCTGACAACCCCGACTATTTATTCGGCCCGGAGGTTGACACCACCCTAGAGAAAATAAAAAAGGACACTGACACTGCAAAGTCCATGGGGGCTCTCCAGACTCAGTCCTTTCGGAGCGGCTCCTTTCGTCGCCCCGGAAATAGAGGAGCAGGTAGAGGACAGGGGTCACAGCAAACATACAACAAGGGCAATACACAAACCACCTACGATAAAAACACCCGGGGTGGATATCGTGGCTCCAGTACAAAGGGCAGAGGACGCGGCTACGGCAACACCAGGTCCTCCCCCAAGAACAAGCAGTGACGCCCTCTCCCTTCCTCCCGACCACATAACACCTGTCGGTGGAAGGCTACAAAGGTTCCTGTCCACGTGGAACTCCATCACCACGGACAGGTGGGTCAAAGATATTGTCAAATACGGTTACTGTCTAGAACTAACCTCCACTCCACCCACAATACCTCCAAAAAACCGTCCTATGTCCTCAGAGCACTTAACGCTCTTACAGCAGGAGGTGCAAAGTATGCTTCTAAAAGGCGCAATAGAGGTCGTACCCGTCCACGAGCAAGGTACGGGGGTGTACTCCCTGTGCTTTTTAATACCGAAAAAGGACGGGTCACTCAGACCTATATTAGACCTGAGACCCCTAAACAGATGCATTCTTTCTGAGCATTTTCACATGCTCACTCTACAGCAAGTCCTCCCGCTGCTCAAGCAGGGAGACTTTCTAGCCACACTGGACCTCAAGGATGCGTATTTCCACATACCCATTCACCCATCACACAAAAAATACCTCAGGTTCGCTGTTCAAGGGCAGCACTACCAATTCAAAGTCCTTCCCTTTGGCGTGACAACGGCACCAAGGGTGTTTACAAAGTGCCTAGCTACTGTGGCGGCACATCTACGGAGGCAGCACATACACGTCTACCCTTACCTGGACGACTGGCTCGTTCAAGCGAAGTCAGCCCAGCAATGTGCCAGCCACATGTCCCGCACCATTCACCTCCTTCACAGTCTGGGGTTCTCACTAAATTACCCAAAATCCCATCTACAGCCCGCACACGTACAACAGTACCTAGGTGCGACTATAGACACTCTGGCGGCCACAGCTCAGCCAAATTTGGTGAGAATCAACAGCATGCAAATGCTGATTTCAAAGTTCAAACCACAACACTCCCTTCCCGCGCGAGTGTTCATGCAGTTGATAGGCATGATGGCCTCCTGCAGCTTCATAGTCCCCCACGCGAGACTACATATGCGCCCGCTTCAGGAGTGCTTAGCACGTCAGTGGAATCAGGCTCAAGGACAGTTGAAAGACCTAGTGTTGGTGAGCGGTCGGGCATACAACTCTCTGCATTGGTGGAATCCACAAAACCTTTGCAAGGGCCGACCGTTCCAAGAGCCTGTCCCACAGATAATACTGACGGCGGACGTGTCTCTCCAGGGTTGGGGAGCTCATGTACTCCATTACACAGTGCAGGGACTATGGACACAACAACAAAAGAAGATGCACATCAACCTTCTAGAGCTGATGGCAATCTTCCTCGCTATGAAAGCATTCAAAGTACACTTGTGCAACAAAGTCGTGTTGATCCGGACGGACAACATGACTGCCATGTACTACATACAGAAGCAGGGAGGAACACACTCTCCACAGTTGTCTCATCTGGCTCAGAGCATGTGGAAGTGGGCCATTCAGAGGAACATATTCCTCATGGCAGAACATCTCCCCGGCAAGGACAACCAGATGGCGGATCTGCTCAGCAGACACAGCCACCAGATGCACGAGTGGGAGTTACACCCATCAGTACTCCAACCATACTTCCAGCAGTGGGGTCATCCAGAGATAGACCTATTCGCCACAAGCGAAAACGCAAAATGCCAAAGCTTTGCCGCCAGGTTCCCACATCCGCAGTCGCAGGGCAATGCAATATGGATGAACTGGTCCGGCAGATTTGCGTACGCTTTTCCCCCAGCACCACTGATACCGCTGGTGGCACGCAAACTGCTTCAACACTCACTGACGCTCGTCCTGGTTGCTCCAACGTGGGCACGCCAGCCGTGGTACACCACCTTTCTCGAACTTTCCGTGGTGCCGCATCAAAGGCTGCGGGTCAAACCCGAGCATTTGACGCAGAACCATGGAGAGATTCAGCACCCAGATCCGCAACAGCTGAACCTGGCAATCTGGCTCCTGAAGTCCTAGAGTTTGGCTACCTAAACCTGCCACCTGACTGTATGGACATCATTAAGGAGGCCAGGAGACCCACTACCAGAGCTTGCTATGCAGCAAAATGGAAGAGGTTCGTCATTTATTGCAATAATAATGACATTAACCCGCTAGATGCATCCATCCAAAACATTATTTGTTACCTATTACACCTATACCGATGCAATCTGGCGTACACCTCTATACGTGTCCATTTGACCGCAATATCAGCCTATCTGCACACCAGGCAGCACCTCTCTCTATTCAGAGTGCCTGCCATCAAAGCATTCTTGGAAGGACTCAAACGAGTCATTCCACCAAGCCACCCACCGGCTCCGATGTGGAACCTCAACTTGGTCCTCACACGCCTGATGGGTCCACCCTTTGAACCTCTACACTCATGCGAGATTCAATTCCTTACCTGGAAAGTAGCTTTCCTAGTAGCGATCACTTCTTTGAGAAGAGTTGGTGAACTCCAGGCACTAACCGTTCAAGAGCCATTTATACAGGTTCACGCCAACAGGGTCGTACTACGTACCAACCCCAAATTCATGCCAAAGGTGGTATCGCAGTTCCACATGAATCAAACCATTGAACTGCCCGTTTTCTTCAAAAACCCACAAACTGTCGCAGAAAGGGCACTCCATACACTAGATGTCAAAAGGGCCCTCATGTATTATATCGACAGGACCAAACCCTTTAGGAAAACACAACAACTTTTCGTTGCCTTTGCCCCACACCACAAAGGTAACGCTATCTCCAAAGCAGGAATAGCCAGATGGATCGTTAAATGTATTCAAATTTGCTATCAAAAGGCTAAACGCACATTAACGATTCCCCCACGAGCCCACTCAACACGTAAGTTAGGGGCCTCAATGGCTTTCCTAGGAAACATTCCTTTGCATGACATATGTAGAGCAGCCACCTGGTCCACTACACATACATTTACCAAACACTATTGTGTAGATGTGCAATCAAAACAGCAGGCAGCTGTAGGACAGGCTGTTCTCAAAACTCTTTTTCAGACCGCTGCAGCTGGCACTGGTAGCCGCCGCTAATAAGAGGGCACTGCTATATATTCTATGCACAGATATGAATTCAGCAGCCCACATGCCTCGAACTGAATATGCTACTTACCAGTATGCATCTGTTCTTGGCATGTAGGGCTGCTGACATTCATATCGCCCTCCCTCCTCCCCGGCGCCTGTCGCAGCTGCAGCTCTCAGAATTACTGTAAGCATGGTCATCACTTTCTATATCTACTCCATCACTGCCACAATGGCGAAAAACAATCTGAGGATGGAGAGGATGCCCATGCGCACTGTAGTCCAGGGGAGGAGTCACCTATCCCAGGATACTTCGAAGACTCTTCCAGGACAACAACGTGCAAACATCCGGACCCAACACTAGGCGGCGATCTATGCACAGATATGCATGTCAGCAGCCCTACATGCCAAGAACAGATGCATACTGGTAAGTAGCATATTCAATTTTACCTATCAGTGAAAATCAAACTTAGGAAATATTAAAATCATATTTGATATATTGGCTAATTCTACAGTTTATATGATTATTAAATAAGACCTAAAACATGCTTCTAAACCCTGCATCTTTAGACCAAAGACCACAAAACTGAAAACTCAAACCGAAGATCAATTTTAGTCATACCCCTAAACAACAAAACTCGAGCAGAATATTGTTACCCCTGTCTTTTTTGCTGCCTCCTTGCATAAGTTGCATTGTATTGGCCCATTCACAAATAAATGACTTTCACTCCATTTGCCTTCTTTGAATGCCATTTAGTTTTTGCAGGGTGTTTCAGTGTTTGTTTACATTGCTAAAACCCCACCGAAAGGGCAATAGCCATCATAGGTTTAAACCTAAAACAGGATAGCCTACATTTAATTTACAGGCCCTGGGTATATGGTATACCACTGCCATATTTGATTTACTTGCAAGTCCCTTAAACGGTTGTAAATCAATCATGCCATGAGAGGACACATGCACATAAGCCCTGAGTAGCAGTGGTTAAGTGCCCAGAGTCTTAAACCATCAAAAGTCAGAAAAATAGGCAGAGGAAGGCAAAGTTTGGGGATAATCTCACAATCTGCCAGGTCAAACGTGGAGGGACCACTCGCCACATTTATAGAAGACTGCCTAACACGCGGCCTGATCAGCTCCGTCGACGTCGCTTCTCCCCAGAGCCCTGGGGTGACGGTGAACACACTGTGGTCATCCCTCTCGACGACTTAGTCGACGTAATCGACGCCGGTGGAGAGTGGGGGCGTTTGCCGGTCTTCCTGCCCCTGGGTAGCCCCCCAGAGGCCTCAGCATGGGCAGAATCAGCCCCTCCTGACCCACCTTGTGCCTTCAGCCTTCTGTCCTCCAGGACTTGGAGCCTGATCTTCATTCTTTCCCTCAGGGTCCTGGCTGAGAACGAGTGGCAGATCTCACACTCTTCAGGCACATGGGACTGGGGAAGGCAGCCTATACACACCTTGTGTGGGTCGGACTTAGCCTTCTTCCTATCGCACTCTGGGCACTTGTCGAACAAGCCAGGCATGTTGACGGCACCAGAAGGAAGTCCGAACACTAAAACACTTGAAAAATTGACAAAACTCACCAATAAACCCTTGAAAAGGGAGAGCTCAATGCTCCAGGGTCCTGCTAGCAGGAGCCGGAAAAAAGAACTGAAAGTAAAAGGGACCTGCTGTGCATTCTGGGATACTGGAAAAGTTCTGGAAAGTTTTCTTAAAGGCACAGTATCCTGTTCTGAGCCACATAATGGCAGCCTATGGGGCTTGTCTGTCCAATCCTTCCTCTCTATCATTCCAGAGGCATTTGCTGGAAGAGGCAGGTTTTTCTCTGTGGAAAAAGCTGGACAGGCAGTGCTGTTGGTGGAATTCTTTCTAGTTGAAGTACTGGACAGTGTAGCCTGTGGATATAGGCTGCATTATCTGTCTTTGAAATTCTCTCTTCAGTGTAGATGCAGGTCTGCATGGCTTGACAATTTAAGAGATTATTTTTATTGCTCCGGGGTCCGCGCACATGGGCGGGACTATTCACTAGATTATGACTATACACAGAGATCCCCTACTACAGAACCGCCATCACAGTTCCTGCCAATGCATTTCTGTTTGGTGCAGGACAGTCATGCTGACGCAGGCCTGCACCAAACTGTTTATTTAAAAAAAAAAAGAAATCTTCCAAAACATGGTTTCATTTTCGAAAATGATGTATTGCTCCCCGCAACAATGGAGTCCTCTCCCATGACCAGGGGCTCATAACCATTTTATGATCCCTCAGTATCGGACAATCAAATAAGTGGCTGTCAGACCATCCTAATCCGGTGGGCAGACATATAGCCATTTCTCAAATGGCCCTTAGTCGGGATGTCGGAGGTTTGACTATGGCGGTGACAGTCACCACCATATCAAAGCCTATGGTCTGTCCACATTTAAATCGGATAGGCGGACCATTATGTCGGTAGTATGTTTACTCAGTCGCCTTTGCAATGGAGTATACATACCACCAACACAAGTTAGGCCATCAGTCTCCACCTTTCCCACATGGTAGTGTGCTCCCTTTCAAAATGTTTCCACGCCGCATCAGAGTAGTGAGAAATTTAATAACCAAATCTAATTAAACTGTTTATAGTAGTGCAATAGGGGATAGGTTTATTCAATGCCCTTGCATTCATAAGGCTTCATAGACGTAACTAAATGGCGATGCAGTTTTATAAAGTAATTTTTGCCTTTGGCTCCTTTTGTGTAGCAGAATTGACAATTCCGGTAATATCTAAATTGGCACATTGCAAAACGCCATGACACATACCTTGTCTACTTTGAATAAAGATCTATGAATGGGAAGTAGAGAGTTGATCAATTTTCTCAAATTTCGAAGCTGGCATTTAGTGCGCTCCTACTCGTTTGAGTAGTGTTATGGTTTTGTATGACCCAAGCCTTTGTAAACCATCAAGTATCCATGTTTGCAATGTCGCACCAGACTTTCCTGCCAGTATTTTCTGAGCAACCGTTCTCTCGCTAAACTTTGTTTCCAAGTCCCATTTGAAGAGTTAGACTGGTTGTAATAAACTAAATGAGAATTTCTCAAGTGCCAAAGAGCAAATAACACTTTATAAAAAGTAAGGTCCTATAATTTTGTCCCAGGGAAACCTGAGCACCAAATATTGTTTCAGTTGAAGTCTACCAGAAGGCGTACCCCACAATGTCCATTTCTCCAGAAAAGTAGTATGAATTTTCCTCATTTAGAAGGGATCAGGCCTTTTGCGATGAGAAATGTTTAATCTTCGCTTGAAATATTTTAAATTAGTTATTTTCTCTTACAGGATCACATTCTTATTGAGCTCACTCAAAGTGGATTGAAAGGTGATACGGAGGAGATGGAGATGGAAATTACAGAAAGCGACCCTTACTTGGTAGTTAATCCAAACTACGTGCTGGACGATTAATTGTTTCATATTGAAATATTGCACAATTTGACAGTCATGTGGGAGGTCACCATCTCGAATTGGACTCTGGTCAAAAGTTACGTCTGTATATATGCCGAGCATTCATTTTACTTGGATTTTATTTGTTTTAAAAGTCCTTTACCATGGGTTAAAGCTTTGAATTTTAATGTATTTCATGGTCTACAAAAAGGATTATGGAGTTTTACATTTCCACAATTTAATTAGCTCATCAATTGCTGCCCAATGTGGTTTGAGTATAAGCTTTGTGATGGCTTCTTTGAAGCTTTAATATTACTTTTCTGCTGTTAAGGTTTTATTAAAAAAGGCAATGTTTTTGTAACATTCTGTTTTAAACGCTGGCTATTTTTTTTGTGTAGCTTAAATCTTTTCAGCATGAAAAAAGTTAACTATTGGATCATACTGTATCTGTTTAAAAAAAAAAAATAATAAAAGCTTAGCCACACAATCCAGATGTAGTCCAAGGCTGGTTTATAAATATTGCTTTGAGGTTAAGTAGATTTGAAGTTTGAATTTGTGCCTTTTTCTCTAAACCGGCTGTTTTAATTCCATCACCCCTAGGCTGCCTGTCTTGTCTAAAATCTCCTTCCAGTATCTCAATTCTCGCTATCCCTTCTGTCCTGGCATCTCTTACTATTACTATGTGCCTTCTCATCTTCATTGATATTCCTCTGCTTGTTGCTCTGCTCGTTCTCTTTCAAACTTTTCAATTCTTTCTTCCTCCTACAGTCTCCCTTCACTTTTCTGACCTATAGCCTTGGCCTCCTTCATTATAAACCCTGCGTTCTTAGACCTGCCATTACTTGGGAGATGAATACAATAAAAAACAGATGTCTGATTCAACTTGTGTAGCCATGACCGATTTGAGCAAAAGGCTCTTTAGATTAGATTGTAGGCTACACAGTATGGATGGGGCATGGAGGTAGTGAGGAAATTGAACTCTGCATACCACAATTTCCATTTCTGTCTCCATTGCTGAGATACACTTGACTTGCTGGGAATTGAATCGGAGATGCGCAGATGATTGCAGTGGACCCATTGGCTCATTTTACCCTCACTGGAGTTTGTGTAGAACATGCAGGTTACACCGCTCCAAGTAGTACATAAACCCTCTGAAGCAGATTGGTCACATTTTCAACTTTTGATGCTGTGCTTAACATCAATCCATAATTTATTTCCAATATGGTCATCGGCTTTACACCATGTAAAATCGCAGCTATTAGCTTGCTTAATGCCGTGGTGTTTTACTTTTGTGTTATTCTTCCTGCACTTGCTCCATTTTTAGGTCTCGCCTGACCCAGCGCATACGCTGGTCTGGCGAGACTTTTTTTGAGGGCTCAAGTGCTACCATGGCCAGCCTAGAGCTACAGTGCAGGTGCGCGATTGGGAGCAGAGGCTGGCAAACCTCGTCATGCTCATTAAGCGCCCGCGATCACTTTCGCCTGCGATCACTTTCGCGGCACCCCTTTGATGATCTTGTTCAAAGAACATCAAAGAACATGTGTTAATGCTTTGCTGCGCCCGTTTGACTTACAATGTGCTTTCTCTTTCCACAAACTCGATGTTTGTGTTCCTTTATTTTGAGATGCTTTTAGTATTACTGTTTTGTGAGGAAATGTTACTGTGAAACTGGACAACGTTCAGTGTTTATTTCTGATCGCATCGGCTGCTTCATGTCCGTTGCACCATTCAGGGAGTCATTTCGTTGGCGCTTTCATGAGGACATGATGAGGAAGCTGGAAACTTTTGGCACATTCTCTTTAAAAGCTCAGCATGTTGGCCAATGGTTAATCGATTAGACCTTTAGATCTCAAAGCGCTATGGTGGGTGCAGCAGTTACAACTCATGAAATATGGGGTGCAACTAACGAGGAGGGGGTAGGTTTGAGTGCACATTGGCTGCAATCGAACTCTTAAGATGATGGGCTGTGTGTATCCATTATCAGCACTCACTCTTCGCTAAGTGATCTTGTTTTTGTTGTTGCGTTAATGTTTTGCTGCGCCCCTTTGACTTATAAATGCTTTCTCTTTCCACAAACTTTGTGTTCCTTTATTTTGAGATGCTTTTAGTATTGGTCACACACACAACCAAAACCCCACACAACCACGCGCACACCCACACCTGCCCCAACCCCGCCCCCACACCTGCCCCAACCCCGCCCCCACACCTGCCCCAACCCCGCCCCCACACCTGCCCCAACCCCGCCCCCACACCTGCCCCAACCCCGCCCCCACACCTGCCCCAACCCCGCCCCCACACCTGCCCCAACCCCGCCCCCACACCTGCCCCAACCCCGCCCCCACACCTGCCCCAACCCCGCCCCCACACCTGCCCCAACTGCGCCCCCACTCCCAACTGCGCCCCTGCCCCCAGACCCTGCCCCCCGCCCCCCCCCCCTCCCCCGAACTGGCATAGCCAATAGGTCTCTCCTTTGGGACCTTATAATTGTTTAGCCACGCAACAGTGGATGTTTTTGCACCCAAGGATATTGTGCTGCATAACTAAATACTTAAAAGGTCCAAAAAGCGAGACCTATTGGCTATACCAATGCTTGTTATATTCTTTGCTAGATCATTTTCATTGGTGGCTAGTTCATATTTCACAAATATTCAGTCCTCTTTGGTGTTCCTTGTATGATTTTTCCTACCCGTGGTGGGCTGACCCGCCCAAAAAAAATAGAAATGGCTGCTAATTGGTGGATTTTCATCTTCCTAAAAATTTGCTAAGTAACTTTGTGTAATAGAGGCAGTTGGAAAAAAAACCACAAAGATTATGGTATTGCACACCTATACACTATACTTTTCTTTCCTTCCTCTTAATTGCAATAAGTTGTATCACTGAATGTACTTTGGTGGGGTGGAAAATTCCAAAGTAATAGAACCAATCCATTCAACTGTAGAGCTAGACAGATTCTTTAGTCTTGGAGCTTTCAAGATCAAACTGATTGCACTAACCCTACGAGATCATGTAGCACTAAGATTTATCAATATAATGATGAAATGCCTCGGTCATGGCATGACCGCCATAGCAGTAAGTGGAAATAGTTTTTCCACTGTTAATATTGTTCTGCTCTCTGAACTTCCAGTCACAACTTGAAACCTTTACCAAGGTCCTTCCATTGGTTTACTGTGGCTATTCATTCATATGACCAGTTCATGTATCCAGTTCCGTTCTAGCATCTCTGGATGAGATTAACGGAGAATGCTGAATAATTCATGCAGTGGGATATTGTAGGATGCGGGGGTCTACAAAGTGCACTAAAATGAAGTACACGGCGGAGAGTCCAGGCAACCCTTATTGGTTCACAAGGGCTTGCTTTAACAACCCCAAAGTACTCTATTAGTGGTAGTGTGTGAGAGCAGCTTTAGGCTTAACAGAGGGGAGTGTTGAGTATTTGCTGTACAGTCAATAAATGGGACACACTCAAAGAAATCGGACACAAATAACATTTTAATATCTAGGCACCAAAATCTTTGTGATGAGGGAAGTACTTTTTAAGATGGGTTTTTAGCATTTAAATGGACAATACTGCATACGGCCACTTGTCAACGACTTACAGGACTGTTCTTCTGAACCTAGGTTAAGTAGGGGCAGAGGTCCAAGGCAGCATTAATGTCACCCAGGTCAGCTCTGTGCCGTTCTGGGTGCAGAGGTGCTTTTCTGGTTCCCGTTTAAGTCAGTGGGAAAAGTACCAGTAAGAAAGATGCTGCAATTTGGGACTGGGGACCAATCTGTTTGAACCCGAAGGGTGGCTCGGATCTCTGGTCTGTGTGTCCCGGGGACACCGTCTGTTCGCCTGTACTCTGGCTGGGGATTTGTGTGCAGTGTTAATTTGTCCGGCGGGAGGCTCTCGCGGTTGTCTCTCATGCAAAAGAGCCTGCAGGTGGGGACTGGTGGACCAATCCAACTAAAAGCTAAGGGGGGCTCAGCACTTAAGGTTCTCAGGACCCCATAGGCACCATCAATTCACGTGGACTCAGGCTGTGGTGCTCTGGTGCAGAGGTGCTTTTAAGTCTCTGGTTAGTGGTCAGACTTCGGGGGTGGACCTGGAGATTAGGACAAATCTGGAAGGCTGGCCTCTGCGGGGCTGACGTCCCTAGTCAGGTGGTTTGTATTTGTATAGTTGGTGTACATATTGGACTACTTACAAGTTTTGGCTGCTGCAAGGAGTGTGGTACCTCTGGTATTGGTGCTGGAGGGTCTAGCATCTCGTGCCTCTCTGGGGGAGACCGGGCTGACCTCTGGGAGCAGAGGACACCCCCAGGATGGTTGCTGCGTTGGAGAGTCTAATGGTCAGCAGTTCGGTAAACCGTAGCTTGTGTTACGGTACCTGCAGGATGCAGGGAAGTAGCTCAGCTACACCACAAGAGATCCTGGCTGTTTTATGAAGGGCTGGCTGACCTCCCAGGCTATTGGAGGTTGCGCAGTGGCAGGACGAGTCCTCACAATTATTGGGAGCAGCAGACAGGCTGGCAGGGTTGACCCCAAGTCACTCGCAGGTCCCCAATTCTTGCTGCCTTGGCTCTTTTGTCCTTGAGTCCCTCTATTCTTATTCTCTGGTGCCAGGTGCTCACCTAAATTCTAGATTTAGGTGCATTAAGTGGAGTGGCTTACCCTTGGTCACTGCACCCCCTAGATGACCACTTGCTGTAAAGAGTGGGCATAACCCGGTCTCGGAGTTTCTAGTTCCACCAAAACAATACGGTGGAATCCTTCCTTTATGGAACACATCAGGTAGCCCACCTTAGTGGTGTGACTAACCTGAGTGGGTTGTATGATAGAGGCAAGCATGGCTAAATCACGTGAGCCTCTACCACATAGCCCAAACCACGAATGCGTTTTAACTATGCATTCCTTTACCACGCAATTTCGTAGTAAATGCGTGAATGGTAAAGGGGTATGCTTGGCTATGGTATCCACTACGACCCCTACCCTAAGCTACAAACGCCCTCCCTGCCCCCCATCCACTACGACCCCCACCCTAAGCTACAAACGCCCTCCCTGTCCCCCCCCCCAATTTGGAGGCCCTAAACCTTCCCTGAAAACTAGCCATTCCCCTCACCGGAGCCCTAAAACCCTGCCCCTCAACATAGACTTCCCAACCCCCCCTTCCACGATGTCCTTAACTCTTAACATACACTACCCAGAACCCCCTCCCACCCCACCACGCTGTCTCTAACCCTTAACATACACCACCCCAACCACTGCCCTTAGGTCTAGAACCCTAACCCCTAATTAAACTACCCTAAACCTTAAAATTAACTTGCCCTTCCCTAAGCCCTAAAAACTAATCAGACTACCCAGTCCCCTCCCCTATCCCGCATGCCTAAAACCCCGCCTCTCAACATACACTATCCTGTACCCCCCCCACTCCCCCTGTGCTGTCCCTATCCCTTAACCTACACTAGCCGACCCATCCCACCCTGCGTGGTCCCTAAAACTACTCAAACCCCTTTCGGCCTAACACCTAATTTAATAAAAAACACACCGACCCTCCCCCAGCCCTAAAAACTAGCCCAGTCCGACTTACCTCACCCTTACCTCTGGTGCTCTTCCTGGGGATGTCTTCCTGCTTCCATCCAGTAGCTAGACCGCACACTGCCATAACCACGCATATGCGTGGCTAAGGCAAGTTTGGTTACGCTTGTGTCTTTGGAACACTTAAGGCTGAGGCTGCGGTGTTCCGACTGTTTCCTCCCTGTGTGCAACACGCCTACTGCACAGCTGATTTCCCACCTGTCCTGGTGCAAAATGGGCCTTGGGGCAGGGGGTGATATTCTCAAGGTCTGGAGGAAGCTGGGGTCACACATCAAAGGCGTCGGAGGCTTTGAAGCTTCTGGCCTTGATCTTCAGATCCATTTGCTTGCAGGAGGTGTTCACACCTCTTGACAGAGCAGGCATTGTTCCTGACCCCTGGGGGCATGGGCTCACCCCTGGGTGGGAGAGGGGGTTGAAACTTGTCCCAGTGTCAGACCGGCTTCAAGTCCTGCGGCACCTGTCACAAGATGTCTGTGATGGACCTGTGCCTGTGGTGTCTAGAGCACGACCATGCGGTCCCGAAAGTTGCTGGAGGCTCCATGTCACTCCCAGTCTCTTTTGAGAGGAAGGTCTCTGAGTGCGAGGAGGAGTGGGCTCTCCTCGAACGGCCTAATCAGGTCAGTCCAAACACAAGAAGGCGAAGAAGCACATGTGCCCTTCACCTCCTCCCTGTTGGCTAATGTGATGCGCCACTCAGTGTTGTCGCTCGAAGGCTCAGTCTCAGGTGCCTGTTCCAGGGACGACCACCTACCACCCTTTCCGGCATCCCCTGCTCAACTTCAACAATTTTACGAGGCCTTACACCTCGTCTTTGGGCAGCCCGATTCCACCAGCGTGCCTTTGGGTCCCGCGGAGTGGGTTGGGTGTCCTGGGTCTCGATGCCTGCGGGCCCCTGCAGATCCAGTTCGATGCTGGTCACTCTTACTGTACCTTCCATTGATCCGATCCCGACAACGCCCCCGGTGTCGACCGTGCCCCTGGCCAACGCTATCCTCATCCCAGAGTTGGACCTGGAGCAGGAGGGTACTTTTGCTCCCCTGTTCATCCCTGGTGTTCCCTACCGACCACAGGGTGGTGATGAGGGAGGGGTTGTCAGACCCTTTAACTGACCAGCTAAAAGAAAGGGACTGGCAAGAGGGCCTGGGCTTGCTTTTTCCCCCCTACCGTGGCTACGGAGGAGGGAGCATCCTATGCTGTGGTAGTAAGGGCAGCCAAGGTCTTGGGCCTTGAGCTCCCTTCAGTGGCAGTCAGGTCTAACTTGACAGGTGCTTCAGCCTTCGGCATCCTCTTCTGGACCCCTATTGCTGTTCTAGGAGGCTTTCACTGATGTCCTCCTGAGCACTTGGTCCAAGCCCAGCACAGGGGCTCCTGTGGAGAAGACAATTGCCCGCCCCCACTGCCCTGGGCGACCGTGTTCTTGACCACCACCCTTCAACTGAGAGCTTGTTGGTCCAAGCCTCTTCTTTAAAAGGTGCATTCCCTTCTGCCCCTCCACATAGGGAATCCATCCAAGAAGCTGGACCATCTTGGGAAGCATATATTCTCTTCCTCCAGCTTGGCACTGAGGGCGGTGAATACTGCGTGCCTCTTGGGCCGGTACTCCCATACCATCTGGGATACGGTCATGCAGGTGCTGCTTCAGTGCCTGGAGGAGGCCCGGGCCGTTCTCTCTCTCAGGCAGTGGTGGATGGGAGAGAAGCGGCCAAATTCATCATTAGATGTGGACTGGATACCACTGATTCTCTGGGTAGAATGATTGCAACATCCGTAGCCATTAGGCGCTACACCTGGTTGAGGACACCTGGCTTATCGGGTGATGTCCAGTCAACCTTGGACATGCCCTTTGGCTATTGTCTTATCTGAAAGGAAAACGTTAGTTAGATTCCTCACCTTAGAATATCCCCAGGCGTCGGACTGGATCCGGAAGATTTTTCGTCAGCAATACCCCTTGCGCGTCGCTAGGCGGCGTCTGCGGCTCCGCGTCCGCCGTCGGCGTCGTGCGCCGGAATGACGTCGTCGGAGTACTTAGACGCCGCTCTCGCGCGCTGACGTCAGTTCTTCTTTATTCCGCGCCAGTAAGCGCAGATCCAGGAGAGCTACCCCTTTAGTCAATTTTTGACTAACTTTTTTGACTCTTTGGTCAATTCTCGACTCTGGTGCCGGTAGGATGCCTGGTTTCAAGGCCTGCGACGACTGTCACTGACTGTCGGTGACCGATCATCACCGCTGGTACCTGTACTGCTTGGGCCTCGACCACGACGCGGCGTCGTGCTCCCATTGTATGGCCCTGAACTCGAAAGCTAGCCGGGAGCGGTCCCGCAAGCTTATCGAGCTTCGCCACTCGGCTCCGTGTCGCTCTCGATCCCGGTCCAGGAGGAGGTCCAAGGATCGGTCGCGGAGTCGCACTCTACATAGTCACTCGTCTGGCTCGAAGTCTTCGGGTAAGTCGAGGCACTCCAAGAAGCGACACCGCTCTTCGGACTCCCCTCGCCAGTCACGAGACTCGGCCGAGGGACCGGGTGGTTCCAACCCCGCGGCTCCGCAGGAGCCGCGCAAGTCCCCATACCCAACGGTCCCTGGGACTGACGCGACGCCGGCGGAGGTCAGTGCCTTCCTCTCTGCCATGTGGAGCCTGGTCCCGCTGTCGACGCCCGCTGGCGCGCCTTCGGGCCCCGCGGACTCGACTGGGCGACCTCGCATGCTGGCGGCACCGGTGCCGTTGGAGGCCCCGTCGACGCCGGTCGACCTCGTTAAGTCTCCTCCGCCGGCGCCGACACCGATACCACCCCCGACGCCGACTCCGGTCGACGTCGATCCCCGGTTCAGCCCCTGTCCGGTCCTGACGCCGATGCGGCGCCATCCGACGCCGCTAGAGACACATATTGTCTATCGACCGGCTCCGATCATTCCTCCTGTTTACCAGGAATCTGATGACGGGGGCGACTGGGAGGGGTCTGATGACCCTATGGCCCTTCAGAGCCAACTTGCACAGGACTGGGCAGATGAACTGGGGGAGGCCAGTGGGTTTGATACCTCACCGGACACTGGATTCATCTCTCCTCCGACTGTGGCTTCGGAGGAGGGTGCAGCTTTTTCTGTGGTGCTGCGCAAGGCCGCCGAAGCCCTTGGGCTTGAGCTGCCTGCCGTGGCTGAGAGGACATCCTCACTGAGGTGCTTCAGTCTGCCGCATGCTCCACTGAGCCTCTGCTGCCATTCAATGAGGCCCTCACTGACGTTCTGCAGGGCACCTGGTCCAAGCCCTCCACAGTCCCTGTGGATAGGAACGTTGCCAGGCGCCACCGCCCTGCTCCGGGCGACCCCAGTTTTCTGTCCCAACACCCCACCCCGAGAGTCTGGTTATCCAGGCCTCTACCTCCCAATCCTCCTTCCCGTCCGCTCCTCCGGACCGGGATTCCAAGAGACTGGAACAGTTTGGTAAGAAGCTGTTCTCTTCGCTCAGTTTGGGCCTGCGGTCTTTGAACACCGCCTGTCTCTTGGACCGTTATTCCCACTCTCTGTGGGATGCGGTGGAGGACGTACGTGCTGCCACTGTGCCCGGAGGAGGCCTGGGCGCGGCTCTCCTCGGCCCTGGCTGATGGGAGAGATGCAGCGCGCCATGCAATCCGATGTGGACTAGACACTACGGACTCGCTGGGTAGGGAGATTTCTACCACGGTGGCGCTTCGACGTCACGCCTGGCTGCGGTCCACGTCTTTTTCAGGGGATGTCCAGAGCACCCTCATGGACATGCCTTTTGATGGCGCTCGCCTTTTTGGTGACAAAGCGGACAGTGCGCTGGCTCGCTTCAAGGACTCCAAGGCTACGGCCACGTCCTTGGGCCTCTCGGCCCCGCGGCCACAAACTTCCACTTTTCGCTCCTTTCCTGGCCAAGGAAGGGGCACCTCCTCATGTCTGCCTAGCCACCGGCCGCAGAACCAGCCTGCACGCGGTCGCGGACGTGGTTTCCTCCGAGGCGGTACCGGAGGAAGACGCGGTCAGTCCACATCCACCCCGGCAGCATCCGCCTCAAAGCCTTCCTAGTCCGAGCTTTCAAGCCCATTCCACGCCAGTGGGCGGCAGAGTTCGCCATCACCTGCTCCACTGGCGTTCCATCACGTCGGACAGGTGGGTGCTGCAAATCGTCCGAAGGGGCTACTCCCTCCCCTTCGAGACGACCCCTCCAGCCATGCCACCGCAGCACCACCGTATCTCGGGGGATCATTTGAATCTTCTCCACGAGGAAGTTTCGGCCCTCTTGGGCAAGGGGGCCGTCGAGCGCGTTCCGAGCCCAGAAGTAGGTCGTGGTTGTTATTCCCACTACTTTCTGGTTCCCAAGAAGGGCAAAGGGGGCCTACGCCCGATCTTGGACCTCCGGAACGTCAATGCCTTCCTCCGGAAGGAACGGTTCAAAATGTTGACTTTGGCTCAGGTTCTAGCTGCCCTAGACCCTGGAGACTGGATGGTAGCGTTGGACTTGCAGGACGCATATTTCCACATCCCCGTCCTGCCGGCCCACCGGCGTTACCTGTGGTTCACGGTGGGTCAGGAGCACTTTCAGTTCACCGTGCTCCCCTTTGGCCTTACCAGTGCCCCTCGGGTGTTCACGAAAGTGATGGCGGTGGTCGCAGCTCATCTGCGCGGATCAGGGGTTCCAGTCTTCCCCTATCTCGACGACTGGTTGTTGAAGGCGGGCTCGCCCCAAGCAGTCGTCTCCCACCTCCAGACTACGGCGGATCTCCTGCATTTGCTGGGGTTTTCCATCAACGTGCCGAAGTCACACCTGAGTCCCTCTCAGAAGCTCCTCTTCATCGGAGCGGTTCTCGTTTCGGCGCAGTTCCGGGTCCATCCACCGGAGCAGCGGGTCCGGGATATACAGGCCCTGATTCCCATCTTTCGGCCTCTATCCTGGGTTTCGGTCAGGCTAGTGTTGTGGCTTCTGGGGCTGATGGCCTCCTGCATCCTACTAGTGCATCACGCCAGGCGGCGCATGCGGGCTCTGCAGTGGGACCTGAAGTTTCAGTGGGCCCAGCATCACGGCAACCTGTCCGACCATGTCTTGATCTCGGAGGGCACTGCACAGCAGTTGCAGTGGTGGCTCACGGACCGCGATTGGGTCACGGGCAAGAGCCTCTCCCTACCCCTACCGGAGCATGTCGTAGTGACGGATGCGTCCCTCCTGGGATGGGGTGGCCATATGGGAGAGGCTGAGATCAGAGGCCTCTGGTCTCCGGCGGAGTCTCGCCTCCACATCAACTTGTTGGAGCTGAGAGCGATCCGACTTGAACTGAAAGCCTTCCTTCCATCTGTCCGGGGTAGTGTCGTGCAGGTGTTCACGGACAACACCACCGCCATGTGGTATTGCAACAAACAGGGCGGGGTGGGGTCATGGACCCTTTGTCAGGAGGCTCTGCGCCTCTGGACATGGCTGGAACACCAGGGCAACATCTGGTGGGCTCTCTGAACACCAGAGCAGACGAACTCAGCCGGCGGTGCATGATGGATCACGAATGGCGTCTGAACTCCGAGGTGGCGCAAGGTCTCTTTCAGCAGTGGGGAGAGCCTTGGTTAGATCTATTCGCCACCGTCGAACGCGCAATGTCAGCAGTTCTGCGCGTTGGAATTTCCAAGGCGGCACTCGCTCGGCGACGCTTTTCGTCGCAAGTGGAGTTGTGGTCTGTTGTACGCCTTTCCGCCTATACCACTTCTGCCCAGAGTGCTGAAGAAGATCAAGCACGACCGGGCCCAAGTCATCTTGGTGGCTCCGGATTGGGCACGAAGGTACTGGTATCCCGAGCTACTCAGTATGTTGACCGATCCTCCGATACGTCTGCCCCTTTGGGAGGATGTTCTGTCGCAGCAGCAGGGGACGGTCCTCCACCCGAACCTGTCCAGCCTCCACCTCCATGCGTGGAGATTGAGCGGCGGCAGTTGATGCCATTTGACTTGCCTCCTGAAGTCTGTGATATCAATCTGGCAGCCAGGCGTCCCTCCACAAAGACGGTATACGCCAGCCGGTGGAACAAATTTGTGGCATGGTGCACAGCAAAGGCTGTGGATCCCCTTTCCGCCCCTCTTTCTGAGGTTCTCCGCTTTCTTCTTTCTTTGGCCTGGCAGGGCTCTGCCCTGGGCACCTTGAAAGGTTATCTTGCTGCTCTCTCTGCCTTCTTACGGCTTCCAGATCAGCCCTCTCTTTTCAAGTCCCCTGTAGTGTCACGCTTAAAGGCATTACTCACACGTTCCCTCCTGTCCCTTTCGTAATGCCTCAGTGGGACTTGAATCTTGTCTTGACATTCCTGATGTGCGCTCCCTTTGAGCCTCTTCACAATTGTCCACTTTGTCTTCTAACTCTTAAGACTGCTTTCCTGGTAGCCTCGGCTAGACGGGTGAGTGAGCTCCAGGCTCTATCGTCCAAGCCTCCTTTTCTATCTGTTCATCCGGACAAGGTTGTCCTTCGGCCTCGTCCTTCCTTTCTACCGAAAGTAGTGACCCCCTTTCATCTTGGGCAATCTGTCACCTTGCCCACCTTCTTTCCGCCTCCGCATCCTTCCAAAGAGGAAGAGCGGCTCCACCGTCTGGACCCAAAACGTGCGCTCTCCTTTTATTTGGACCGCACTAAACAGTTCCGAGTGGACGACCAGCTTTTCGTTGGCTACGTGGGTTCAAAGAAGGGAAAAGCTGTACACAAACGGACCATCTCCGGGTGGGTCGTTTTGTGTATAAAAATCTGTTATTCCTTGGCAAAAAAGGAACCGCCTGTTGGGCTGCGCGCCCATTCTACTCGGGCCACAGCGGCTACTACTGCTTTGGGACGGGGAGTCCCTTTGCAGGACATCTGTCAGGCGGCAACGTGGGCTTCGCTGCACAGGTTTGCCAGGCATTATTGCCTAGACAGCCAAGTCCGGAGGGACGGCTTCTTTGGCCGTTCTGTCCTCCAGGACTTTCTGGTGTGATCTTGGTTCGCAGACCCACCACCGGGGTTGGTATTGCTTGGGTATCTATTCTAAGGTGAGGAATCTAACTAACGTGTTTCTTTCAGATGAACAAGTTACTTACCTTCGGTAACGATGTATCTGTAAGAAACATTAGTTAGATTCCTCACCGACCCACCCATCCTCCCCGTTCTGCGAACTGACATCTAGGGTTAAGGCTATCCCTTTCAGGGCCCTAGATTTTTTGGCACCAGTGTCGGTCTCTTGCATGGCTCTGCGTTCCTGGCGCGGAAGGCTATGTACAAGAACTGACGTCAGCGCGCGAGGGCGGCGTCTAAGTACTCGACGTCATTCCGGCGCCCGACGACGGACGCGGAGCCGCAGACGACGCCTAGCGACGCGCAAGGGGTATTACTGACGAAAAATCTTCCGGATCCAGTCTGACGCCTGGGGATATTCTAAGGTGAGAAATCTAACTAATGTTTCTTACAGATACATCATTACCGAAGGTAAGTAACTTGTTCTTTGGTGACAAAGCTGTATCTGTAGATTCTAGAGCTACAGCCAGATCTTTGGGACTCGCTGTGCCATCTCGCCCACTCCAGTCTTTTAGTCTTTTGTGGCTATGAAGGGGCACCCAACCACGTTCGGCCCAGTCTAGCCACTGGTTCACACAAGCTGCCCAGACTGTGTGGCTGCGGACGTAGGACCCAGCGAACTTGCGGGTCTGAGAGACAGTGGGCGGGCCTGTTCAACCCCACCCCCTCTGCCGCAGCCTCCAAACCTTCCTAGTCTGACAGCCCTTTAACGGCCAGTTGGAGGCAGGATTCTCCGCCAGGAAGTCTCAGCTCTCTTGGCCAAGGGAGTTATAAAGTGCATGTGCCAGAAGTAGGTCATGGATGCTGTTCCAGCTACTTTCTGGTGCCCAAGAAGGACAAAGGCCTGCGTCCTATTCTAGACCTCAGGGCCCTCAACTGCTTCCTCCGGAAGGAGAAGTTCAAGATGGTAAAGTTGGCTCAGGTCATGTCTGCCCTCAACCCCGGAGATTGGATGGTGGCGTTGACTTGCAGGACGCTTATTTCCATATTTGCGTCTTGCCAGCCCACAGACGCTATCTACGGTTCGCAGTGGGCCACGAGCGCTGTCAGCTCCCGGTGCTCCCCTTCGGCTTTACCAGTGCCCCTCAGGTGTTCACAAAGGTGATGGCGGTCGCAGCTTATCTGCGCAGATCGGGGTTTCCAGTCTTCTCTTAACTCGATGACTGGCTGTTGAAGGTGGGCTCGCCCCAGGCGGTCTCCCACCTCAAGACTAGGGCGGACCTCCTGCATTCACTGGGGTTCACTCTAAACGTGCCAAAGTCACACTGGACTCCCTGTCAGATGATTTCTTTCATCAGAGCTGTTCTAGACAGTGTGGTTTCAGGCCTATCCTCCCAAGCAGTGTGTCCAGGATATTCAGGCTATGCTAAATGTTTCAGCCTCTATCCTGGATTTTAGTGAGAATGACTGAGGCTGCTGGGTCTCATGGCCTCCTGCATCCTGCTGGTGGATCACACTAGATGGCATTTGTGTGCCCTGCAGGCAGTAGGACCTGAAGTTGCAGCATCAAGGGAATCTTTCGAACTACATTCAGATCTGAGGGAGTTACACAACTGCAGTGGTGGTTAACGATCAAAGCATTAGTCAGAGGCGGATTTTTTTTTTTACCTACCCCCTCCCCCGTTCGTCAACCACATCTAACAGTGGTGACAGATGCATCACTCCTGGGATGCAGCGGCCATCTCCCAGGCGGAGATCAGAGGTGTCTGGTGGGGTCCGGACTCCATAATCAACCTGCTGAAACTCCTGGCATTCCGACTGGCAGTGAAGGCATTCTTTCCCTCTCTCAAAGGGAAAGTGGTGCAGGTGTTCAGACTCCACTGCCATGTGGTACTTAAACAAACTGGGTGGGGTCGTGGATCCTTTGTCAGGAGGCTCTTAGCCTCTGGACATGACTGGAACATCAGGGCATGGGCTCTGGTGGTACAACACCTGGCTGGTTCTATAAATGCCAGGGCGGACGAACTCTGCTGTTGGTGCTTAGTCGATCACGAATGGCGTCTTCATTCAAAGGTGGTGCAAGGTCTCGTTTAGTGCCGGGGAGTGCCTTGGTTAGATCTGTTTGGCACCGATGAAACACCCAATGTCCGCAGTATTGCAAGTTGGGGTTTACAAGGCGGCACTCGCTCAGCGACGCTTTTTGTCGCTAGTGGAACAGCGGCCTCCTGTACACCTTTCCTCCTGTACCACAGTGCTCAGGAAGATCAAGCGCGACCGGGCATAGGTTATTCTTATGGCTCTGGACTGGGCAAGAGGAGTCTGAAGGTCATGCTCAGGAGCTTGAGGTACCAATCTCTGATCAGACTGCCCCTTTGGGAGGATCTTCTGTCGCAGCAGGGGACTGTTCACCCAAACCTGTCCAGTCTCCACCTCCTTGCGTGGAGTTTGGGCGGAAGGTCGAAAGCAGTCAACTGTCGCTGCTCAAAGTCTGTAATGTCATCTTGGCAGCCATGCGTCCCTACTCTAAATCGGTATATGCATGTAGATGGAATAAATTTGTGGCATGGTGAACAGCAAAGGCTGTGGATCCCTTTTTGCCCCTCTTTCGGAGGTCCCTTTGTATATTTTCTTTAGCCCAGCAGGGCTCTGCTCTGGGCACTCTCAAAGGCTATCTAGCTGCTATCTCTGCTTTTGTTCGGCTGCCATTTCAGCCATCCTTATTCAAGTCTCCTAGTGTTATTTATTCTTTAAGGGCATTACATGTAGGACCATCTCACTTTGCCAACCTCTGCACCCATCCAAGGAGGAGTAGACTCCACCTTCTGGACCCTAAACATGCGCTATCATTCTACCTTGACCGCACCAAAGACTTCCGGGTGGATGATCAACTCTTTATTGGATATGTAGGTGCCAAGAAAGGCCGGGCTGTTAAACGTACCATCTCTCGATGGGTTGTCCTTAGCATTAAGATCTGCTATGCTTTATCGAAGGATCCTCCAGTGGGGTTGCATGCTCATTCCACCAGGGCTACAGCAGCAACCACTGCATTGGCACGTCGAGTCCCACTCCTTGATATCTACCAGGCGGCAACGTGGACATCTCTGCACACGTTTACCAGTCTTTACTGACTGGACAGCCAAGTCCGTAGGGACTATTTTGCCCGTTCGGGGCTCCAGGACTTTCTCATCTGAACTTGTTTTGCAGACCCTCCTCCGGGAATGGTATTGCTGGGGTATCTATTTTGAGGTAGGGAATCTGCAACTGTCTCTTTCAGATGGACAAGTTACTTAGCTTCGGTAACTATGTATTTGTAAGAGACATATGTTGTAGATTCCTTACCACCTCTCATCCTCCCTGCTCTGACAATTGGTGCGCCACACTAGGGCCCTGTTGTGGAGTCCCTATCCCTAGGAATCAATTCGCAGTGTCTTGCATGGCTCTGGTCTTCTGGTGTGGAAAGTCATGTCAGAATGGACGTCAGCGCGCAGGGGCGTCCAAGTAGGCACCGCCATGTCCTTCCGGTGACCACGACAACTGACGTGGAGTTGACCGACTCCACCTACCGACGCTCGGGGTACTGCTAAAGAAAAATCTCCAGATCGAGACTGATGCCTGGGGGGAAATTCTAAGGTAAGGAATCTACAACTAACATGTCTCTTATAGGTAAATCTTTACTAAAGGTAAGTAACTTGTTCTTTGATACCAAACACCTTAGGTTTCAGTGAAGCCATTATGTAGCTGGATAACTTGACCAGTGGCCAGTATATATCTTAACATGTCTTTCCTGTTCACTCGTAAAATCAAGTAGTCTGGACTAGACCTCACAGGGGCATATCTGCACATGCAGATATGCCCTCTAATAGGACATGATGCACCCTGTCTCCGAGCTGTAAGGCCTGCTGTAGGGGTAACATATATAATAGACAGTAACTTGGGCATGGCACACAGGGGTGTGTGCCATGTGTTTTCACCATGGTTTGCTCCATGTCACACAGCCTGCAATGGCATTCTGCATGCAAGTTGTGCGGGGGTCCTTTAGGGTGGCATAAGACTTGCTAAAGACCTTATGGACCCTCTGTGGTGCCCCTGCCCTGGGTACCAGGTGATACAATTTACTGGTAACTCACAAGGATGCTACAGTGTGCCAACTTTTAGTTTGTCTTGTTTGGGGAAAGCGCATTGGCACTGGGGCCTGGTTAGCAGGCCTCCTGTCAAACATCTGTATTGGTGAACAAAACGTGAGGGTGACCATGACAAAAACAGGCACTTCCCTACACCCCCTCTCCCCCCCCCCCCCCCCCCCCCCCCAAAAAAAAACTAGAATGAGACTAACCTTTTCCCAAGAGTTTTCGTTGTCTTCAGTGGAACAAAGACCTGAGATTAGCAATTCCAAGGCAGATGGCCTTTCAAGGTTCTGCAACTTAAAGTCCATTCCCTGTAGGGAGATGGACCGACTAACAGTGAATTATTTTTCAGCCATCTGAGAAGTCTCTGAAGATGACTCAGTCTACTGGGCCTTTAAGGTTGTGGGAGGAGGTCAGGGAGAGGTTCACTCTTAACTTACTGACCCTCATCTCAGACCATCAGCATGGTCCATTCAGCCCTGTCATGATAGGGTTTAAGGCGGTTCATATGGATGATCCTCTTGGGGTCCCTGGGAGTGCCAAGTTCCACCATATAGGTGGCCTCCCCTTTTCTCTCAAGGATAAGGTAGGGTCCACTCACTTTGTCCTGGAGGACCCAGGTTGCCACAGGCTCCAAAACCCACACCTACTGTCCTGGTTGGAACTCCACCAGTGTAGCCTTTTGATCAAACCAGAGTTTCTGGAGCTCTTGGCTTGCCTCAAGGCTTGTTATCTTGCACAGTGGTGTATTTTGTGAGGTGCTGTATGTACATCAATAGGGTATGCTGCATTAGCAAGATTTAATTTATAGGGAAATTGTCTACTATTCGTTGTCATCTGCTTCCAATCCCGGACAGAGGACTAAAAGGTTTTATAACATCTTCCCCAGGAGCCTTTCCACTGGAGAGCAGTCGTATCTCATCCCATACCTCTTTTTCTGATAAAGGATTGATTAAAATAGCAGCAGCTTCAGATGTCAGAGGCTAGTACCAGGCCTTTAAGAAAGTCATGAATCTGTTCCCAGACCTCACATTTCCACCATACCTTCCTGATACAAGGCGCAGTAATCATGAATTCAGTTTAATTTCACCCATCTAAGTAATCAGATGAGTCTGGGGATTCTTAACTGTAAATAGCCGGTTCGTATTCTTCTTTTTCTTAACTCGCCAGGCCAAGAAAACACCTATAAATTCCCCCTCCTCAAAAACCTGGTATTGGATAGTATGGTTATGTATTATCTCCATTTGGAGATAGAAATCTCTTGCTTCTTTTTGTATTTTCCCTGCCATCTTGTCTTTAAAGAAGTATCGGAGTGATCTGTAAGTGAAGCTTGGAAGGACATGTCTGCCTTGTGCAAAGTCCTGATCTCTTCCCTCTTTCTTTACTTTGTGCTTTGAAGGAACTAAAAACCCTTCGGATAGTATGCTTAAACGCCTCCCATAATGTGGATACATCTGCTGCCAGTTCATTTTCTCCAAATTTGTTCTGAATTTCTATATTGATCAGATTCATAGAATTAATCTTCTAAAATAATTCTTATCCACCTAATACTTTTACCATGTAGATAAAAAGAGCATCTAAGGATTACTGCAGAGGGATCTGAAAATCCACTCATAAGGGAGATGTCTGTGATAGAGGGGGTGTTTCTTAAGAACATATCAACCCTTGAGACGGAATGGAATGGTTCAGAATAGCATGTATAATAACACATAATTCCAAATGGGACCACATCTTTGAATTTTTCGTGTATGTATTTTGTATTGGGTACGTGACTGATTCAAGGAATCCATAGCAGAATCTGGTAAGAAATTAAAATTCTCTCCAATGATAACCTTTCCTATTCTGCTAGGGATACTGTCTGTTCACTTGATTTTGCTGCACAAATGAGACTTTAACCTTTTCCCTGTGCCGGACGTTGGCCCCCCTCTCTGGAGCTGGCTGCACGTCGAGAGTGGGTGCACGGCCTGCTGGCGGACCGCCACACTGCCCAGCGACGAGGTGAGGAGCTGGAGTGTCCCTGGGTGGAGGGGGTTCGGCCGTCGATCGGGTGGCAGGGGTCCATAGTCTTAAACCCCCCCCCCCCCAGGACTACGCGCATGCTGCTTCTCTGGCTGCTGGTGGTGGCCTTACAGGTGGATATTGATTGCGGCAGCCCCATGACTCGTGGTGCCACCCCTAGTGCGCTGGTGGTGGGCGAGGGGCACCTCGGCTGCTGATTCGAGCAGCGGTGCTGCTCAGTAGACCTACTCCATTCCGATGCGGCACTGCGGGTCTGGCAGGCGGAGCCCGTGGGGAAGTACGGGCCACCACATCAAGGGCTAGAGCTGAGGGGGTCTTCCTGTCTTTCCACCTCATCCCTGGCTGCCCAGCTCCCCATACACCTTGGAAGCAGAGCTCTGTGCTTTGTGCTGGCCTGGGCCCTGACTTTGGCTTTGACCCCCGCCCACCTGTGGGATCCTGTGCACCTGTGCTGGCCCCGGGGGGGGGGGGGCAAAGGGCATACTTGAGAAGAGCGGCGGGGTGCAGTGCAACATGGTCCTCTCCTCATTCACCTTCTCTGCCCTTCCTTCCTCCCGCCCGGATGCGGAGGTCCTGCTTGAACCTCCTGCCTTAATGAGGGGCAGACATGGGTAGAGACACGGCTTCGAAGACCCCCGCCACCCAGATTAAAATGGATCGATTCACTACCACGGAATCTGGGGTGGCTGGGGGAACTGTGGACAAAGACGCCCCCTCCTCTGCGGACCTGTCCACTACTCTCCAGGCTATCCATGCCTCGCAATCTTTGGTGGAGGGTAAGATTGCTGAGGTTCGGGTTGATGTGACTCTTATCCGACAGGATCTCCGCAACACCACGGCTCTGATTGATTAAAGAAACCGAATCCCGTGTATCCACTGTGGAGAATGAGGTCCAGCAACTTAAGGATCAGGTCGCTCACCTCCAGTCCCACACCCAGGAGCTTCACCGACTGGCCGAAGATGCTGAAAACAGGTCCTGTCGTAACAACCTTCGCTTGGTAGGATTTCTTGAGGATGTGGAGCGAGGCCGGGCAGCGGTTTTCGTGGAGCACTGGCTGCGTTCCTGGATGCCCGAGGGCTCCCTCTCCCTGTGGTTTGCGATCGAACGGGCGCACCGCTCACTTGTGCCCAAGCCACCGCCGGGAGCGCATCCCAGACCGATAATGCAAATTCTTAACTTCAAAGATCGTGACTCTGTACTGACCGAAGCCTGCAAGCAGCAACCCCTCAAGTATGAAGGTCAGACGATTATGATTTTCCCCGACTATACTCGTTAAGTCCAGGACCAGCGCCACTCGTTTGGGGAAGTCAAGCAGAGGCTGCATGCCCTCAACCTGCCATACCGGCTCCTCTTCCTGGCATGCCTACGGGTCGTGTTCCAAAACAGAACCCTCTTTAACTCACCCACAGAGGCATGGGCATGGGTGACAGAGGAGCGCCCTTTACGGCTCAACACCTGGAATTCATCTCCTACACCGGAGGCTGGAGGTGCCCCCCCGAGGGCCACAGCGCAATCGCTCATGTAGGCGGTGAGGCCAGAGACTGGCCCATTCAGATTCACCAAGAGGCCTCTCTTGCCAACTGACGCCCGGGACGCCCTCCGTGGTTCTCCTGACCGTGCGCCGATCTATTTCCTCGGGCCACTCAGACCCCGAGGGTGTTTCACCTCATCCATCACTGTTGGATCTACCAGACACGGATCTTTCTTGCAGTCTGCGCCTCATGGGACCTGCTTGAGCCCGTCCTTATCCTTCAGATGCTACTGACTCTGCGGCCGGGTGTCACATTCCTGTTACTTGTTAACTCTATCTCCTGATGGACACAGTCACGAACATCCTACTGAGAGGAGGGGTCCTCCACGATTCCTCATTCCCAAGCATTTTAGTTTGGTTCTCTTTGGTTGCTCATTGTTGGAGCGACAGATGCTTCTGAAATATAGGTAAGGGGCCGGGGGGGAGGGGAGGGGGAAGACTATTGTCCTGAATTGTTTTTGTTGTCTTATTTATTGTTCCAGTGTACATCTCCAGCTACATGACAAGCGCGCTGGACCCAGCACTGCAGAATTGCACCCACTACCTCGTGTGAATGCACCATTCCGTCCACACCGAACACCCCTGCTAGTTGTTGTCCTATGCCCACTTTCCCTATGGCTGACACCTCTATAGCTCAGGCCTTGCTTCACATCATGTCTTGGAATGTTAACGGCTTGCTGGATAAGGTTAAGCACACAGCGGTCCTGCGTTATGCCCAACGTTGCACTGTAGACATATTGCTGCTCCAGGAGACCCACCTGGTAGGCAACCACTGCCCTTTCATGGTGCGCAATGGTTATGGCAGAGTCTGCACTCCGACTTTAACTGGGCTTCACGAGGGGTGGCTGTCCTGGTGCAACGTGGTCTTCCACTTGTGGTGAGCAAATTAATCTATGACCCTAGGGGCTGCTTCCTTGTCTTGGAGGGGAGCCTTGGGGACCGGCCTCTGAACTTGCTCGCTGTATACTCCACCCCCCCTCCCCATTGATCTCCACACTCTCGCTACATTGGTTGCCTCCTTGCCTCTGGTGGCAACCATCATTGGAGGTGACTGCATCACAGTAATGGACCCGGGTCTTGACACTGGCACGGATCCTTCCGCTTCCAGAATCGCTCAATCTACCCTCCTCTCGAATTGGGTCGCCACCTTAGGCCTCTGGGACGCCTGGAGACTCTGGCACCCAACAACTCGACTCTACACCCACATGTCAGCGTCCCATCACACACACGTGCACAAATCGATTATTTTCTTGCCGGCCATGGACTGTTGGACACTTCAAGGTGTCACCATCCTCCCTAGAGGGCTTTCGGACCACTCTGGTGGCGATGCGGATGGACAGCATTTCTGCCTAGTCTTGCCCGATCTGGCGGCTGAACGCCTGGTTCCTCCAGGACAAGGACTTCAGGGTCCAGGTAGGAAACGAGCTCCACCATTACTTTATCCCTAATCACGGGTCGGTTTCCTCTCCTGGCACCCTATGGGAGGCCGGGAAGGCCACCATCCGGGGCATCGCTAAAGGCCAACTCAAACGGGTGAAGCAGGACTCCAGCCTCACACTCCTGGAGGCACAGGCTGTCCTAATTGATGCTCAATCCCCGGAAGCGAGAACTGAGGCCCAAGAGAGGAGACTGGCATTTCTGAGAGACGAGATTAAGCAGACCTCCCTGGAGGCTGCAAAACTGCTGTGGAGGTCCTCCGTCGCATGAGTGTATAGGTAGGGAGATAAAAATGGGAAACTCCTTTACTGTCTGGCCACTTATCCGATGGCCAATCGTATCATCCCTGAGGTGATTGGCTCGGATGGAGTGATCCAGCGAGCCCCCGTGGCAGTGGCCCAATGCTTCGCCTCCTACTATGCTACTCTTTACTCTGCACAGCTGCCTTCTCTCTCGCTCCCGGACCTCCTTCAGAATGCACAGTTTTCCCTCCTGCGCCTCAGTGAGTCTGAGACCTCCCTGTCACCCCAGAGGATGTTAATGATGCAATTTCGCGTATGGCTGCAGGTAAGACGCCTGGGCCGGACGGACTCCTGCATGAGTTCTATGCGTCCTTCCAGTACGTGCTGATTCCCCACCTTTTGGAGGTGTATCAGGAGGCGTCTGATCAAGGCTCATTCCCTCCTGAGACCGATACGGCCACCATAGTGGTGATCCTCAAGTCTCAGCCTCCCTCGAAGCACTGCTCTGATTACTGCCCGATCTCCCTCATTAACTCGGAGCTCAAAATATTCGCCTCCGTCCTAGCCAACCGCATATGACCCTACCTGGCCAAACTAGTTCACCCTGACCAATGTGGATTTGTGCCCTCCCAGGGAACCAGACACTGCCTCAGGCATCTCCATCTCGCCCTAGCGAATCGACAACTGACCCCCTACTTATCTCTCCTTCTCATAGACTTTGAGAAGGCATTTGACTCAGTGGATTGGCATTACCTGGAGGCGGTATTAGTGGAAATGGGTTTCGGAGACCCTTTCTGCTGCCTGGTTAAGGCGCTTTAATGTAAACCGAGAGCCAAGGTATTAGTCAACGGAGCCCTGTCGTGCCCCTTTCTTATCGGAAGAGGCAGGGATGCCCCCTCTCGCCCCTCCTGTTCGTGCTGGCAATGAAGCCCTTTGCCTGCTTTGCCCGATCTGACAAGCTCCTCACGGGATGGCGTTGGCCCGGTGTGGAGGAAGATAAGATCGCCCTCTATGCTGATGTTCTATTTCTAGCAGATCCAGCTTGGTCAGGACCCCTTTGCCTCCGGGCCCAGAGTCTTTTCGAATAAACTTCCCGGCCTTCGCTTGAACCCGGCTAAGTCCATCCTGGTCCCTCTTCACCTTTCGAGAGAGTGCTTTGATTGTCAATCGTTAATACCCCTTCAGCGACAATCCAAGTATCTGGGAATCTGGGTCGCCCTACTCCCCGATCTCGCTTGGTCACTCAATGTCACCCTGTTGGTGAAAAAAGATCGAGCTGATCTCCTCAAGTGGCAAACTCTGCTACTGAACCCTATGGGCAGAATAGCTCTATTTAAGATGAAGATCCTGCCCAGATTCCTTTATATGCTTCAGAACACACACACCTCTCCTTCTCACGGGTGTGGTTCCGGGAACTGGACAGCATAGCCATAAAGTTCTTGTGGGGAAGCCGAAGGCCTAGGCTGGCCCTCTCCCAGTGTCGGATCCCACCCTATGACGGTGGCCTAGGGATGACGAATCTCTACCTTTACTATTTAGCGACTCGGCTCATCACCGTGCATGATTGGTTTAACGGTGGCTGGTCTGACCCGGCATACCGCTTGGAGCGCCACACCCTGGGCCTGGCTAACATTCAAGGGATGTTGTATGGGTGCACTATTCCCCACACTTTACAAGAGGTCACGTGCGGAGTGCTTTTGGCCTGGCAGGCTTCTCTGCGTCACACCCACTGGTCTGATAAATTAACTCGACATACCGCACTGTGGTGTGGCACACAGCTCAGAGAGGTTGCCAATCTCTCTAGTTTAAGAACATGGGTTCTCATTAGCATTTTGCTTCTGGGAGATGTCTATGGTGGGAGTCACATACGCACTTTCCAAAAATTACAAACTCGCAACTCCCTCCATGCTTCCCAATTCTACCGGTACCTGCAGATACGCCATGCCCTCCAATCCCACATCTCTGAGGGTACCTCCCTGCCCGAATATAGCCTGCCCAAAGCCCAAACCATGACCGGTAACCTAGGGAAGGGAGGGATTTCCTGCATATATTGCCCCCTCACCAATAATACCCCCAACACAATATCCCAACTCAGAAACAAATGGGAGGGTTGGCTCGGGTCTCTGGATGACTGATTGGCGGGATGCTTTGATTGCACCCAAAACGGCCACAGCCTCAGCAAGACTTTGTCTAGTTCAAACATACTAACTTCCCACTGCCTATCTTACGCCGCTGCACCTCCATCATGCTGGGCTCTGACCCGATGCCTGCTGCACCCACTCCCCAGCTGACTTTTACCACATGGTATGGCTCTGCTCTGCAATCGCATGCTACTGGGAGTCAGTAACAAGGGAACTTACTGAGGTTCTCGGCTGGGAGGTTCCCCTTAACCCTGTGAATGTTCTTTTGGGTATTTTGGAGGGGATGGATGGTTCCAGAGCTGAAAAACTTTCTAAACATGGCTCTGATGGTAGCCAAGAGGGACACTGCAGCCAACTGGCTGAACTCTGCTGCCCCCACCATGAGGCGCTGGTGCATAGGGGTGGATTGGTGTGCTGCACAGTAGCGGCCCCTGTATGAGGCCAGAGGATGCCCAAAGAAATTTTGTAGAATGTGGGGCAGATGGGTTGGGGTGGTGGAGGATTGACATTCCTACTGGGTGTTCGAGGACTGGATTGGGTGCAGCTTTGTATTTGCCTTGTCTAATGATTCATCTCTGCTGATGTGATCTTCTCTTGTACATGTCTTGCACGTCTTACTCTGTGAACAGCTGGTGTTATCTCTTGTTGGTTTCTCATAAAATCGGTTATCAAAAAGAATTGTGGTGTTTAACATTTTGGGCTACCCCTTACACCCACATCTGCAAATACTTAATAGGGAAAGTGAGAGATAAGCGAGAGGAGAGCGGCTAGGTGTCCCATCCCTGCACTTCGTGGGCGTGTGCAAGCAGTGTTACATCATTTTATGTGATGCAGGCTCTGCAGCTGGGACTAGACTGGACATGCTTACCTGTTTATAGTGTGTATTTGTAGATGATGGCCAAATGCTTTCATAATAGTGCTTCACTTTACGTTTTTGTAGGCACTGGCTATAGAAGTGTCACTTTTACTTAATTTAATAATACTTGGAAAGGATAATTTAGTTTTGCCTTTATTAGAAGACCTCCCATGCAGGTCACAGCAGATGTCAGCAGCAAGTCTCAACTCATTGAGCCCTTTTGCTGGAGCACATTACTACTAAGAGTCAAGGTACCCTTGGAGCCTTCTTGTGGCTGTTCATAAGGCCTCCACCCTCACTGCTGCTTATGTCTTCGAGCTCTGCAGTGAACCAATTTAAGCATAACCCCTTCCCCCAACCTTTGGAGCACACTAGGTTGTTCATTGCACATTTAATACAATGGGGCATATTCCCAAGGACCTATCGCCGAGTTTGCGGCACTTTATTGTGGCCAAAGTGGCGATCAATTCAGCGCCCCATTCACAAGCTGGTGCTAACAGCCGATAATACCAGATTACCTGTGATAGCAGCTACAAAAAACATCCCCACAGATGACTCCTGCAACTAATGCTAATGGGATGCAGAGTAGGCGTTCCCGTGCAAAGAGCTGCAACTACACCACTTTGCAATATTCTCAACGACCAGCCAGATCGGCGATAAGATCACAAAACAGGAGATAAGGCGCGTTGGCAGCAGGGATTGAACACCTGCTCTGACCTGGTGTAAAGTCGGACGACAACCTGCACCACAAAAGGGAGCCCAGCCCAGAGCCACACCTGAAAAACAGATGCCATGGAGCTACTGATCATGCAGCTCGGAAACCCAAGAGGGCCACAACACCCCCCTCCCACCCCCTCCCTATCCCCGGGCCCCACCCCGCCCCCCCGGCCCCACCCCGCCCCCCGACAAAGATATACCACATCAACCTCAATCAATCATGATCAGAAAAATGTGCATGATGTCGCACAATGACAACAATCAACATTAATGTGTGGTCAGGAAAAGGAGAACCATTCATTCAAATGTTAATTTCCAAACGTCATTTTATTAAAATTAAACACAAAACAAATATTTGGAAGAGTCTTGGCGGGTCTTCTTTGGACAATCTGTAAGTCAAAGCCTGCAAGACAAAATCCAAGAATAGGTGTGTCATGCGCTCATCAAAGGACAGAGAGAGAAAGGGGGAGAGAAAGTGAGTGAAAGGGAGAGAAAGAGAAAGAAATAGAGAGAAAGAAAGGGAGCGAATGGGAGAGGGAGAGAGAGTGCCGACACTGCGGACCCAGGCCTCACTGCTCACCTGTTGCCACCAGTGTGTCGCCAACCACGTGTCGGTATACACTGCAGTCCACCAGGTCCCGTACCTGAAACAGAGTCCAGATTCATGAATGGCAGAGTTCACATAACTGCACATGCCATCATTGCTTGCCCGCCTGCCACTGCACACCCAGGCTGCTGCACCCCAGCGGTGATTGCCCGCCCCTGCGCACAAAGGCCTCATGCTCACCTTCTGCCACCGGCATGTCTCCAAGAGGGCCCACCACGTGCCGCTGAAAGCTCCAAGCCCCGGGCCCGTGACCGTGACCCTGGCAGCCTCCACACCATGCAGTCCCGCACCGTGGGCCACAAGGTCACACACGTGATTCTGGGTCTTGATTTCGCAATGGCTGAGAACATATCAGTGCACACAGCATCATCGCAGGCTGCACACCCGCTCAGCCCTATAGGTGCCACTAATTCTGTGAACCGCAAGACCACGCAACATGGCGGTCGGCAAGCGCAGGCCAACTGGCTCAGGCCTACACTACGGACCAGCATGGCACAAATCCTTACCATTCCAGAGCGCCAGGACGGTCCATCATCGCAGGCTGCACACCCGCTCAGCACTTAAGGTGCCCCTACCTCAGTGCACCAAAAGTCACCCTCCCCTGGCGGTAGGCCCGTGCCGGCCGTAGTGAATTCTGTGCCACCAAGTCTGTGCAATGCAAGTCATGGGCCCTTTCTGATTGAGTCTCGTGGTGCGGACGCCATAATGTCACCTCCGGCAGTGGGGAATGTGATGCGGTAGTGCTCTAGGCCCTCATGTATTGAAAATAACCACACGCATGCACCCAGAAAGAGAGTGGAAATGGCGTACAGCACGTGCGCCCGGCCCTTTTGATTGGCAGGGTCACATGTCCTGTGATGCGTGTGCTGGATGGGTGTGGCGTGGGTGTGTACCAGCCGTGAGGGAGTGGCTGTGGCATGCTGACAACTAGACCTGTGATCAGCACATCACTACAGGGAAGACCTGTAACATGTAGCCTTGTCGTCGTCCCCCCCCCCCCCCCCCCCCCCCCCCTCACCCCCTGTGAGCGTAGTGGGCTGGCCTGGCATATACCAGTCTAGGGTAGAGGTGTGAACAATGACCCCGGGGCACTGGGGGTGGTCCCGTCCTGGCCTGGACAAGGAAGTGACTGATGCGTGTGTCTCTGTTGTGGTGTCCGCGCCACACGGCCCGCAATCGGAAATGTTGCAACCTGTGACTAAAGTCCCACAACATGAGCAACATGGACGTAAGAGGGACTCACCAACCCCTCATCCATCCATACTTACACACTTGAATGATCATAGACATGACGCATCTGTGTGAAAATGAATGTTTAATGCACTTTCAGTGGAGTGTTGTAGCTGGAGCAGCACAGGGCCATGCAAACCCCACTTTACATTGTTGGTGCGTGGTAGGTCAGCCGGAGACCTTTAGGGAATGACAAGTTCATCGGCAGAGGAAGAGTCCAGGCCGCAGTCTGATTGCTCTGTCATTGGTAACGAAACAGAAAACCGCAGTCCATGTCTAGGTCCAAGATGAGTGTCTCAGAGTGTATCGGGGGGAGTGGAAGGTGATGATGCGGAGGGCAGAACCAAGCAGAAACAGGCCATATCGCGGGGATGTATGCTACCGCTTCCTTACCACCAAGGCAGATTCATCCGCATCTTCGTCCTCTGATGTCTCATGTGCCTCACATGTGGGTGGTGGTGGTCTGTCCCCAGCACTGTGTGGCAGTGACACCTCAGGGACCAGGGTTGGAATGTCTGCCGCACTGTGAGGCACTGACACTTCAGGGTGTGGAGATGTGGATGGAGTGCAGCAGCATTCATCCACGCCAGGCCTTGTGGCAGCAATGCCATGAGGAGGGTCTTCAGGGCATTGAGGACCCCAGCTACCTCTCGCTGGTGTGCAGCCGTGGCAACCGCTCTTTCCGCCTGCGTCTGATCCATGTTCTCCATGATCCTCCTAATGTGTCCCCACGCCCGGGTGACCTCGCTGGAGCCACTCAGACTAGACCGTTGTTCTTGTCTCAGAGTCAGGACTCCAGCGATGTCAGCCATGGGTCGTTGGAGAGCATGGAGTGGACTGTGGGTGTCTGTTAGGGACTGTGAGTGGTCCCTGATGGGACTTAGTCACCCACGTATGGCATCTAGTTTGTCTGCCATGCGGTCGAACCCCACCCGCACCTGTTCAGCCAACTTCTCCTGGCACCTCAAAACACTGTGTTGGAAGGCCATGTGTTGTTCTTGGGGATCCTGGGAGGCAGCCGTGGTGGTGGGTGCTGCCTGCTGTGTGATCTGTGCAGGGGGTGGGTCTCAGCGATGCAGCTGGGCTTCTCTGCTCCTGGAGGTGAGTTGACGTACCTGTTGATGAACTCTTGAAGGGCATCGGTATTGAAGGTGTGGTGGTCCTCTTCATCATCAGAGAAGAGAGGTTCGGTCTGCTCAGCAGGAGGTGTTGGTTTTCCACCTGCAATGTGAAGTGGAGATGCAGTTTAACATTGTGTTCACGAGTATGTTGACGCATTGTACATGTTTACATGCAGACTGCATGTAAATATACTTTGTGTCTGTTTGGGAGGAGCTGCCTATTTCATGCGGGACAGTGGACATTTCGACAACATCACGGATGTGTGTTTGTACTTGTACATTATCAACGCACATTTCCCTGCTATGCCAAATGTGATTGGCCAGTATCTACAGACAAGCGGCTCCAGTTGGTCCCCTGTTCTGTTTTGGACGTGTTGCGGTTTGTACCACATTGTTGTCAATGTTGATGTGCTCTGCATGTTATGTGTGTGCGCAGCATATTACGAGAGTCGCCTCTGCAGCTCTGATTTTGCTGCCCCTTATCCCTTTCATGCGGTGTGCCTTTGACTTCTGTGCTTCTACAGTGCTGAGATGTGGCATACTTGGGTACATTGGTCTCTTGATGGGAGTTGGGGGTCTGGGGCATGGTGTGTCTGCAGCTGTGTTGTTGATGTCAGGGGTTGTTTGTGCAAGTGGATGTGTCAGGGTGTGACCTGCTTTTGTACGGATGTGGTCCACACTCAGCCACCTCAGTGTCGTTGCGTGCAGCAGTTCATGGTATATTGACTGCAGTAATGCTATTCGTCATGCAGTGTCACTTGCATTGTCAGTGTTGCTCACAGACATTGCTGGGGTTGACTTATGTGCATGGGTAGGTTGTGAGATTGGTGGTGTGTGGGACGTGCACACTCTGGGCACGTAGTCGACGGGGGCTACTTGCTGTTCCTAGGGGCGCTGCAGTGTGCCTAGGGGATGAGGGACATGCTCCAGAGTCACTGTGGGTGTGCAGTGTGCTCTGCTTAATTGTGCATGTGTGCCATTGTGGCCATCTCCTCCCGTCACTGGTCGTTACTCACCCTGTTGTCAGGTCATGTTGAGCAGTGTCCAGTCCCCCAACTCCTGCCACCGTCTCCCCACTGATGACTGTGGACACTATTTACTCCATCTCATCCAGCTCCTCCTGTGGCGCTGGTCTCCCACCTCCAGTCTGCATTGCTGCCTTCTGGTTGTTTTCGAGTTTCTGCTTGGTTTTGCTCTTCACAACATTCCAGCGCCTCTTGACCTCTTCCATTGTCCTCTTCAGCACTCCGACTGCATTCACCTTGTCCTCGATGGACTGCCATATCCCATTTTTTGTTGCCAATGACACAGTGGAGGTGACGAACAGTAGTTGATGGTGTTCTATCACCTCCGTTATCATGATCTTGTTTTCCTGCGGACTGAACCGCGTCTTCCTCTTTTTCTTGTCCTTGCCTTTTCCTGTCCCCAAGGTCCTGGCCTGGGCCTCCATGGGGGTTGTGGGGTTCTGGTTGTCCTCTGTACTTGCTCCAGGTCCCTCCATTGTGCTTCGTGTTTTTTAATTATTTTTTTTTCTCTACTTTTATAGTGATTTTTCCCGCCTGACGTGTGTGGATTGCAGGCCTGGCGCAGCTTAACGTTGATTTTTTTTATCGCGCTTGTGCCAATCGCACATTTTTTCACGTTGGGGTTTGGATTTTTATCGCCGTTTCGGTGACTTTATCGCGGACATTTGACGTGTTATCGGGAGACTATCACATGGTACCCCCGTGTTGGAAATTCCACGTTGACACTGTGTTATTTTCATGGGATAGACTGCGATGTTGAAAGGTGCGTTAAGCTAATTTTTCAATAATTATCACACGTTCTTCAGAATATCCCCCAATGACCACTGTCACTTCCAAACAGCTGCCATTTTAAAGGGACTTTAAATAGGACAGCAAGGGCCCTTCTAAACAGATTAGCAATTCTGTAATGAGAACCACATACATCACCCATCATTAAGAGCCTTATTAGAATTTCAGGTATTGTCCCATCTCATCACCCAGCAGTAACTGACATTCAGGCTTCCCACCTAGCCTCCCTGTGGCTGGGCACCCTCCTCACTCTCCAGCCTGCCAGAGCAAGAAAACAGCCAGAAGAGTTTTAAAAATGGGCAATATGGCAATTGAAAAGGCCCCGTCTCTACCGCACCACTCTCTTCCTCACCTTTCTCTCTACCCCCTAAATTTGTTTCTCAAAATCCAGCCCCTCAATTGCCCTCATTTGATCACTCTCAATTTTCCACTTCTTTCTACCTTTGTTCCCTAAATGTCACCTCTCACAGACGTACTTGTTTGTTACTAAACTTATTTCTATACCTCTATTTTTAAGCTATCATTACATTTTTACTTTCAAATCTCTCTGGACTACATTTCAACACACCTCTGACTCTCTTTTTATCTCTCTCTACTTCACCTCAGGATTTTCCTCTCACCCTGTCTGAATCGCCTCTCTACCTCATCTCTGTCTCTCTAATTAATTTTTTTCTGTACAAATCTTTTTCTAACATTCAGCCCTCTCAATCTACCGTTTTCTCTACTTCACTGCCCACTTCACCCAACCTACCTTTCTTTACCCAAGTTTTCATTCTGCCTCATCGATCTCTCTAGCTTACATTTCTTTACACTTCTACCTCATCGTTTTGCCTGTCAACCACTGCAGCCTGACTCTTTATCTCCAACTAAACTCTTTTCCTACATAACCTTTCTCTCTTCCTCATCCCTCTGTATACCCCCTCTCTCTACATGTCCCCCTTTTTGAGCACCTTACCATTCTCTTTATACCTTTTGTCTCTATAACTTTTGTCTCCTTCTCCCAACACATCTCTTGTCTCTACCTCCCTCCTCTTTGCATCTTGCTGTGACATTCATATGTCCTTGCTGTCCTTTCTAATTAGCTTTCCTAGCAGAGGTGGAGATTACTACCTAGCCAGAAAAAGAAAGGAGGGACAAGGCACAGGAAGTGGTTCATGCAGAAAATTATTGTATTTCACCTGCTGTAACAGTGAAAAACCCCAGAGACGTCCATTCCTTTCACTGTTGCAGCACGAGGGCCAGTGAGGAAGAGGGTTTTTGTTATTACAAATATTCAGTTATGAAAGCTACAATCACTATGTGCATATGTTGTAATAGTATGCCCTGGGTACACTAAGCATCCACTAAGTTACCCTTTGCTAGAATTATAGTAACCGGCTTACAGAAACTGATTTTTACGTAAAATATTTTGCATGACAAAATATTAAGATACAAATACAAAAATGAATGTCTTTATCAATGCTTGTTAAAGCTTGAGTTTGCTACTATTTGGATGGCTGATGCTGGGCAGCTTCAGCTTTCGGGAGTTACAGCAGCATGCCCCTATTTCTGAACGGTTAACTTGTAGTTCGGTGTTTTTTTTGGCATCATGAGGGCTTACCTTGGCTGGAAATGAGTACAAAATATTCACAGCTGATTCCAAACAATAGCTGCCATTAAGATGGCTCTGAAAACAGCTGGCCAGGGGTGGGTGGGGGGGGGGCTGCCTCAAGGCTTCAACCTCACCCCTTTCTCATCCAGCCACAGGCTTCTGGATTGCAAAGGAGTGATAATTTGAAGATTTCTCTCCTACCTCCTGATTTCCATGCCCACCTTTGGCAGATGCGAGAAATGAAACCAGCTGGATTCTGGAGTGCCCACTGCCATCTGGTTCTTATCCAAAGATTGCAGCAGGAGGGGAAGGCAAAGAACTAACCAGCTTAAGGTGGGCAGGAGACCAAGCTTCAACAGACCACCTCAACTCCTTATGTTCCAGCCATCTGCGCTGCCCAAGACGAAATAATCCTGTCCTAAATCAATCCGTGGCCTAGTTCAGTTCTGGTAGAAGTCAGGGCACAAACCTCCCATCCAAAACCACCCCGACCTTTGTTTTCTGTAACTCCGCCAATCCAGGAGGGTCACAGGGCCAACTCCAGATGACCATTTATTTTACCTTTCAACCTCACTCCCATTTTCCGAGGACTGACTAATGCAGGCTGACCTAAACCTTCCATCTTGGTTCTGGACTAAATTTCAATGATAATCAAAGTCCAGATCACAATTAGTTGGGACAGTGTAACTCATTGTTGTTCAAGGCACTGACACTTCAAGTAAGTATCCGTTTTAAAAGTTGCAGTTTTTCTAGTTGTGGCTAATGGTATTCACTCTAATTGGCTTCAAAATGCCTAATTTAACACACATTTTCAGCAAGCATTTGCAATGCAATAGGTCTCGCATTTATAAGAGTTTGAGCTATTGGCATTGTAAAATTACAATGCCTTTTATTTATGTTTTGGTTTTAAAACAAATAAAAGGCATTGTCATTTACAATGTCAGTAGCATAAACTCGCATAAAAGCAGTGTGTGGAGTGCAGCAGTGTGCCGCGTGCAGCAGTGTGCGGCGTGCAGCAGCACGCTGCAAATACAACAAGCGGCCGCAAAAGTGAAAATAATCGCGGCCAAGCATGTGCGCGCGCGCCCGCGCACATGCACTGTAGCTCTAGGCTGGCCTGGTAGCACTTTTTGGAGCCCTCTCAAGCGCATGCGCTGGGTCAGGCGAGACCTAAAAAACATGAAGGCAACTGATGAAGCAGCAGACAAGACCTTTGTTCTCTCCCAGGACAGACATTGATGTCCCCTAAAACGGAATCAAACATCGTCACTCTATAGAGGCAGCAAGAGGATGGAGACCGGAAACCAACCTCACCACCCTGAGCACCCCTTCATCGAAAAAAGAGGCACTCTAGAAGAAAGCAAGGGAGATGGTGACTGGAATGGCCCTGGCAAGACAGGCAGAGGTCACAAATTGGGGTCGGGGGAGCATGGACGAGTACACGACCACACTGCAGACCTTGAAATCGTGGAACAGCACCTAGTTGAAGAGGAGACCAGCAGTAGATCAGACCCATCGGCAAACAGAGCTCCATGGATCTCAATCTGATATCACCCTGTCCTGGCAGTAACAGCAGTGAGGCTCCCACGCAAGGCAACTGTGGCACAAGTTCTTGGAAAATCGACCTAGTTGGAATAAAGACCAGGTGATGCCGAACTGAACAGAGTACCAGACTTCACAGCCCATAGGCATGCAAGGGAGCGACAGCCTAGGAGCGGGCAGAATCCACAAGCATGATCGTGCCGGGAAAGGCACGGGGACTTCTACAGGTAGCTTAGATATCTGTGTGCTAATAAAGCATGGTGGCCACAGGATGCCCAGTATAGTTCATAGAGCCTCTGCCGAAAATCAATGTGCAACAGCAAGGGCACCAATGGCGTGATGTAAGTATACATTGTGACAAGTTCACTTAACATTTTTGAAGCCACAAATGGCTTTATTTTAGGTGTCTCCTGCCTTAACTTGCCTTTGTTTGCTTCAGTATACGTCAATGGGGAAAATACATTCCCTAGATTTTATTTTAGCACGTATATACAAGCAAGAATACCTCTTGCATCACGTAGGGTCGAACAGGAAGATACAATCAGATAGTGAATTCCACCAACATGAACAAGAATGGGAAAAACTAGAATAGCAGAGGTCTGCCAAACTTTAATAATGTTCTTACAACACTGCTGCACCAACAGCGAGTGATATCTGGCAATAATTTAAATAAATATTCTGTGTTACAAAAACAGAGACTCCTACCACTACGCCACGATCAGGACCTCGCTGAAAATGCAGCAGGGCACAGCTGCGACATGCAGCAGAGGGAAGCTGGAACTAGGGATCCACCCCAGCTGGCTAAGAAAAAAAAAGAAACTCATGCCAAAACAGAGGTCCAAGGAAGAACAAGTCATATAGAAGCGAAGAAATATGTACATAACGTATACGCTAAAAAAAGAAAAGTATCAGTCTCCATTATAAATCAAGAACATTAGCATATTTGCACGCAGTGCTAGTACAGGCCCCTTAAGTGACTGCTGCCATTCTGCCAGCTCAGAGTCCTACTGCATGGAAACGCAGAACATTTCCAGAGGTGCCGAATCCACTAGTTTGATGCCCAAGAGATGGGAGACACCAGCGCTGTGCACATCTATACATCCAGATATAAACAGATGGATGTTGACCTTGTACAAAATAAACCTAGCACTCCCATCGAATCTAACTTTATTTACCACTTATTAGCGATCTCCGGAACAGACCTTTGATCAAACCACTCTCTGTGTAGAAAGGAGGAGGTCACCCTGGGACTGGGCAGTCAGTTGCCAGGGCCAAAAGGGTTCTGAACAGTGAGGGGACCAAGAAATGGGCCAGACCTGACGTAACTCAGGTAAGCGTTCATGCAGAAGGTATGAGAAACCTCTGAAGCCTCCAGAGGACTAGGAAACGAGTCCAGCCATTGAAACGACAATGACCCAGGGAGTGACCGCTGTTGCAGAGCTGAAGAACGCAGCCCATGCTGTGTAAATATGTTAGAAGCAGCAAAAAAGACATACAATACAGCCTCGCTAGACAGTACCATTTTGGGATGAGGTGATCTTCATGCCAGGTAGCGGAGGCGTGTGGAGCAGGCCAAACCACCACACCCAAACAGTTGCGCACAGGAAGGCCCATGCAGGACTAACGTGCCTCTACTGAGCGTGCAGCCTAAACACCAGGTGCCCAGTCCGGCCTGTGCTGGCACCTACTGTCCCAGTATGTGAAAAGCATGCTTTGTATAAAAAGTGATACCTGCCAAACCAGCTTACCGAGTTATACAGGCACTATCTGTATTAGAATGCAGAAAAAATACAAGGGTGGTATCTCAGTTCCCTGGGACATTGCAGAATCTATGTCTAAAGACCAGAGGCATGCGTTTTACTGTATTTTGTTTATTTTGTTCATGATAAGTACATTATAACGATAGCAAGAGGCGAACCTCAGTTTGCAAGGACTGGGGGAAGGAGGCTATGTACAATTATACCCATTAAGAAAATCCAAGTTCTGAGGTTAACGCCATGATGCCATGGATGTGGTGTGCATTATCATACAGCATCTTGTTTCCAGATCGATGTGGCCACAAGGGCAGGGACCGGTGGTAAGAGCGAGACATACACCAGAGGGAAGCGGTGCAGGGACGTACCAGCGCCGCAGGGGCAGCCTGGCCCTGCACTTTGGTGCTTGAGGAGGTCACATCGCTCAGGAGACAGTGGTTGAATGAGGGGGTTGTGCGGTCGGACGACTGCTGCAAGATTTACCAGAAACGCACTTAAAAACTGCAAAACCTCATTTTCTTTTTTATTTTAAATAATCATCTAACCTCGATCAGAAACGGCTAAACGTAAGGAGTTACACACAGTTACTAAATATAAATGGTAGAGGATAAGTTCCTAAAATCTATTCTATCACTTCCCCAGGCAACCTCCGGTTATATTGTACATCAAGAATGTGGGGTTGGTTACTTAACTGACCGGATAGCCCTAGCCCCCCTATTAAAATGGTTATCAATCTGGCAAAATCCGGAACTTGAGCTAAATCGTGAAATTATAACAGATTGCTTATCACTCGAGTTCGGAAAGGCTATTCCTTGGTTGCGCTATGTTAAGATCCTAAGTGACGAAATAGGTCGCCCAGACATATTTGACAATCCTAACAATTTATCAAAGGGAGACTTTAAATGGGTAAAAGATACACACAAGCATAGAACAACTTTAGCTAGAGAAGAAAAGGAGTTAACAAAACTACAGTAAAGGCCCATCAGCTATTAATAACTACAGGCAGCATAGAACCCTACTTGACCATAGTGAATAACATGAATCATCGCTTTTTATTGACCAGGTTTAGACTGAACAAATACCATCTTTTGCTCACTGACTCTGTTGGTTGGATGAAGGACAGGGACTTGGAGATCTGTTCTTGCGACAGATTCTCCCTTAAGGATACTGTTCACTTTCTTTTCTTTTGTAAACATTTGTCCCCTCTCCGTAAAAAGTTCATCATCCCACTTATTAAGAACAAAGGATTTAGACAAGTCAAACCCGCTCTTTTGTATCTCCAGCTGCTAGGTACTACTTGGGAGATTTTTAACATAGCAAATTTTTTGGCTATTGCGATGAGATTAAGGAAAAAAATCAACTGGACATAGTGTTGTTTATAATTAATTGTGAATTTTGATTAAACTTGACCTAGTCTTATTTTAAGTATTGTTTTAAAACCATCTGTAAATGCTTATTTTAAATGTTATTTATTGTATATATATATGTGATGTTTTTGCACTTTTATGGTTCTTGATACGAGCTGAATAAAGTAACTTTGACTGACTACTAAATATAGGTTTAGCAACAGTTACGTAACAACCGGGGTAGATAGCAAAAAGGTGAACCAGCAGCGCCACAGAAAGGGGACATTAGGCAAACTAATGGATGCTAATTGGGGGGGGGGGGGGAGGGGGGGAAGTACCCGTGAGCGGAAAGAAACATGGCGCCTAATGTATACCACGGTCAAAGGGCAAGAAACAAACAGACAGAAGGTCATAGTTTCTGGAAGTAAACACTGCGGTCCAATGATGACAACCTCATAGCACAGACTCGCTCAAGCACACATTTCCAGGCATGCGGAGCAGAACAGGATTAACGCGAGCGCGTTGTTCCTATGACGGGCAGCCTGTGCATTCCATTTCCAATCACCTGTAAAGGTTGGGTCTGTGTACACACACACACACAGTGTACCGCTGGGGCCAATGTTTGCATATGAAGCAAATGTTTCTTAATGGAAGCAAGAAAACGCGAGGGACGGAAAGTGCCACAGTCCAATGGAAAGAGTAAACATTGCATTCATTGGCAATTAATTCCGCGTGTCGTTGAACAAAATTAACAAGCAAATCGCTGGGCAGAAAGGTAGGAAAAGCAGGAGCTTCTGAAGGAAAAAAAGATACAGGGACTAACGAGGGTAAAGAGAATGTCTCTGTGAGCCTTGTGCTCGGCTGGCGCCTCGGGCATGTTTACTACGGGAACACATGGGAATGCAAAGCCATTAATCAAGCAGGATGGCTCTGTCTCCCTTCACGCCCAGGGAGGAGGGAGATGCGAGCAGAGCATCAAAGGGCTGGGTGAGAAGGGAGGGGGGAATGCAATGAGCAGAGGAGCAGCTGTGCACGTGCATGTGATCGTGCACTCAAGGTTTAGGCCAGCCAAAAGACTGTGGGTAGCACTTTGAAAATCCCACATATAAAATGTCTCTTCGAGCCTTTGGCTCAGCGAGACCTAAAAATGAGTCCCCTGATCTAGATCTAGCAGTGTTTCATGAAAGGCTGCGATTTGTGAATGTGGGCCAAAGTTTGGGGTGCCCGGGCCTATTTTAGACCCCATTCTGACCCTGCATTGCGACCGGGTACAATGCACTTCAATACATGTGATCTCTTTGTGTTCTCGCACACAAACGAGCACAGTCTCGCCTGAGAGCATTGGCTTACCTAATTTACTTTACATCGGTCAGACTAGATTTAGATAATGCGGGCTTCTTCCTATTTAATTTCTCTTTTAGTTATAGTTCATGCTGTGCTTAACTTTGAACTAGTTGTTGCTGTTTTCGCCTTAATAATATAACCACATTGCTCAGACTAGAAGGTGCTATTGATTTAGGTCCACGTTGAGTCGGCAGCGTGAGTCACTGCATGGCAGCATCTCGGGACCGACGTCAATATCTGTACTGTTCCAAACAGTTCTTGTCCTACTGTTTTGCCAGACTTGAGAGCGGTTATTTTGGAAGTTTTATTGTGTGTGTGTAGTTCACCAGGCGGCCGGCTGCGACTTGTCTTTTGCTATGGCAACTAGCCTGTTCACTGTAATCTAAAACAAGCATTGGCAAACCCAATCGGTCTTTCGTTGGGGTCTCTGTTGGCTGCCAGCCTTTTGGCTTTGTCAATGATTGTATTGGCTCTTTTTAAGATAACTGCTGGGCCCACGTCAATTTAAAAGAAAAAAACCGAACAAAATTTGGCTAAAAGCTAAAATATTTTCTTGATTTCAAAAAGCACACATTATGATAGTACGCCTAGCACCAAAAGGAACTTCTTTGTGTGTTGGTGCTCTCTTAATGAAAGGGCAGAATGCCATTTCACACACTTAAGTCGGCCAGTGGGCTGATCAATTGTCCCGTGCTGTATTCCACGAAAGAAAAATGTGAATGACCCAGTAACAGACCAATGGATGAAGATGGCTGGCTAAAAGCCCCTAGTATATTGTTCATAGAATTATAGTCAAGTGAAAAGGTTTTGCCAAACCAGACCTAAAAAAAAGGTGCTTGAATAACCCTCTTGCCTCATTACAGACAACTAGGCAAATTGTTATTTGAAAAAACATAAGCTATTAAAAATCTGATTAACAATTTGCTGATCTATAAAATATTCTAAAAATAGACACCATTGAGCAGAAACAGAAGCGCAGTTGAAGTTGTTTAAATTCATAGCATAATTTGTAATGTCAGGAAGAGACTTGAACGTTCTTTAAAATCTTTCCCTACAGACCATTTTTCTCAGTGCAGGAAGCCACTTAAAGCTGACTTCTCAATCATGCGCACATCACAAAGTGCAATTTTTGTCGACATACATTTACAATTTGCAAATGTATAGAATTGTCGCACTGTAGATAAGGTTCCTGTGCTGATCAGGAGATCAGGTGGCAGTTCCCCCCCCCCTCTTACCTATACTGAATTTGAGAATTATGATGCCACATTTGGCAAACTTTAATGTCTGTCTTGACATCCTATCCATTTATCGTTAGTATTTTTTGTGTGAATTTTTAGCTTCTACGTGGGGAGCTTCTTTGCTATCGGCTAACATTCTCACAATGTTCTATTTAGGTACCACTATTCTAATTAAGTTCGGTATTTCATTTAAGTGAATCACTCATCTGTTGTACTCTTGTTTAGTTTTTGGTATTCTAAAAAAATGCCCTTGACACAGTGGTGGTCAAACATAACATAAGATGGGGCATCTCTACTTCTATTTTGCTTGCGCTGAGTTGTTGGAACATGTAATGTATGCTCATAGTTGATTTAGAGTAGCGATGTGCGAAATTGCCCGACTTTGCAAAAGAGGACAGCTTTCTGAGTTTTTAAGCCTTTGGTGAGGAAAAGTTTGTCTCTAACCCTAATTACACAAGGGAGGCTGTCTGGTTACAGGAATGAGGCGATGAGCACAGCATGTGGTGTAAGGTGTTAACTGTGTTTATGTGGTATACATGGGGTAAAGGAGTCTAGTGCAATTACAGGGGTAGTCGCACACAGGGGAGAGGATGTGGTCCGTCGGCTGCGCTGCTGCCTCTGGTGCAGAAAACCAGGGTTCGAGCCTCGAGGTCGCGTCCACATCCTGTGATTCTGGCCAAATCACTTAATCTCCCCGTGCCTGAATGTGTAATGTAAATACGGTGCTATGTAAAGCGCTCCAATACCTTCGGGTCGAGTTCGTGCTATATGAATATGCACACAATAAAACCACACCATTCTACCCTCTACGACTGAAGGCTGTCCTTAAACATAAGGGTCAGTGAGGGAACCCTCAGGTGAGTGAACACCATCCTTTCTTACTGAAAGTCGTGCCCTAAGGAGCGTGATTTCTGGTAGACATGGAATGAAGCTATACACCATGTGGACTGCAAAAAAATGAGCTGTGGCGGGACTGTAGTGGGACAAGTAGTGGTGGCACTCTGCCATGATCAACCGTGTGAATCTTTTACTATGGTTGCACAAGGGTCCATTTTCACTCTTGCAATGTGGGCAAATTTTTAAGGAAAAGATAGGCAGTTGCAAAGTCTTTGAATTCATTAATATTATTCTGTGATTGTGTGTTTTGCTGATAGTAACTACTTGCAGATTTATTGTGAATTGATACTTCATTTAGATGGCAATTGGGTAAATGTTAGAAATGTGGTGTTATCCTAATTACACCCTTTGTACCGTTACCACATTCAGCTAAATGAATCAGCCCAGAGTAACTGCCTACGTAGCCAAGGTACTCATGAAAAGTAAACTTGTTCAGAGCCAAAGACCAGATTCAGAAAGTTTTAAAAATTGGGTCTCTAGTTTGCAGATGCTTGCCCTGTTCAAGTAAGGACCACAATCCTAGCCATGGTAAGCTAGATGCACACTTTAATTTGACCTGTGCGCACCCTCTGGTAGCTTGGCAGTGAGCAGGGAGGCTTAACTTATGAGGCAATGTGTAAAGTATTATTTGTGCACCACAACACACACCACCACCACTTTAGAAACATAGAGAATAATTTTATGAGCAAATCAAAACAAATATCAAATAGGTAGAAATGGTGTTCTGAATTTATAAAGAATAAACCAAAAATAGTGCTTAGAAGTCAATAGTGCTAAAATAAAATGACTTGATCGTGCTAGACCTGGGTAAATCCAAAGTTCGCATCAACCGCGACGGAGGGCAGGCCGGCTACATGATTCAAAGAGGTCCCACTGACAAAGTACCTTGGATGGAGCAAAGCGGTGACGTCAAAGACTCAAGGCAAGGAGTCGCAGCGTCCTCGAGCTGTCGATGGAGACTAGCGTCAGCGCCATCAATGTAGTGGCGCCAGCTGTAGAACTGCTGTGTCAGCGTTGAAGGGTGATGTGTCGGTTCCAATCGGCGCAAAGTTGCTGCTGCGTCAATGTAGGCAAAGCTGCAAAAACTCACTTTTGAGGCCCAGGACTGGAGAAGGCACCTCGGGCAAGGGTAGGACTCACTGATGGCAGAGTGCAGCAACACCTGCAGAATTGCAAGAAATCTTGGATGATGCATAAAACAGGAGGCAAGCCTATAAGCCCTTAGAGTCACTCTGGGTTCAAGTGAGATGGGCCCAGTCCTTGTCCCCAGCAGGGACAGCTCAGCACAGCAGTTAAGCAATTCCTTGAAACAGTCAGCCAAAAACATTGGCAATCCTTGTAAAACAATAGTCCTTACTCATGGCAGAGGGCTTCACAGGTCCTGCAATGTACTGTCTTGGTAGGGTCAGAGCCCCGGTACTTATAAACCAATGAGCCTTTGAAGTGGTGGGTGACTTCAAAGCAGCTCTTTGAAGTGCACAGGTCCCCTTCCATCCCAACCCTGTCTGCCTGGCTATTTGTGGGGGGTAATCAGTCCTTTGTGTGGGGACAGGACACAGCGTATTTTTTAGAAATAGGGGTCTCTAGTTGGATGAGGTAGGTACCTTTGTCCAGATAGGGACCTTTGCTTCTAGTCAGGGTAAGGGAAATATACTCCTAAAATAACCCCTGCTCACCCCCTTGGTAGCTTGGCACAAGCAGACAGGCTTATCTCAGAGGCAGTGTGTAAATCCTTTCTGAACACATACAGTAATACAGTGAAAACACTACAAATGGACACCACACCAGTTTAGAAAAATAAGTCATCTTTATCTAAACCAAAACAAGACCAAACAACCAAAATCCATAATACAGTAATAAAAATATGACTTTCAGATGGTAGAAATAGTTCAGTTCAAAGCAAATTGCAGATGTCACACTTTTCTCACAAAGTAACAGGGATGCGTCATACAAACGAAATGGGCCCCAGGGAAGGTGATGTGTCTGTTCCTTACACTCAGAGAAGGTGATGCGTCGGTTCCTTGCTCTGGGGGAGGTGATGCATCGGTTCCTTACTGCAGTACAGGGGAAGTGATGCGTCGGTTAGTTACTGGAAAGGAGGTGATGCGTCCGTTTATTACTGCGTGGGGAGGTGATGCGTCGGTTACTTACTGCATCCCCTAACGATGCGCCAGACTTGGCACCTCAATGCGACAATCCAGTGACGATATGTGAACTCGGACGGCCGCACAGCCGGCCTCGATGATCTTGGACTTCGGTGCACTCGATGCATCGTGCAGCAATTTCTCAAGCCTTGGCAGGCACTGCGACGGTTTCTTCGGTGATGCGTTAGAAATATGTGTAGATGCGTCTCGCTTCTTCGAAGTTGCGTCGATTTTCCAGCTCCCCGCACAAAACAGTCTCTAGAGGTCCAGAACAGCAGCAGACACCTCTTTGCAGGTTAGAATTCCCAGCAAGGAAATTCAGGGGTGCTGGTGGTGAAGTCTTTGTGTCCCTGAGACTTCAGAATAGGAGGCAAGCTCAGTTTCAAGCCCTTGGAGATCTTCTTTCAAGCACGTGACAAAGCAAACAGCGAAGTCCTTTTCTCCTTTCCTTGGCAGCAAGTAGCCACTGCAGGCAAACAGACAGCAAACAGCACAGGGACAGTATTCCTTCTCAGCTTCTGGGAAATCCAAAGGAAACTTTGCCAAGGAGAAAAGCCGGAGAGGTGATCTAAAAGTCTGGGGTTTGGGCCTCTCTTTTTATACACAAAAATCCTTTGTTCTCTGAAGTCGGAGAGTGTCTGTCCCCAGCCAAACCCAGTTCTGTCCTTACTGGTGCAGCTTCCTGGCAGTAGGTGGAGACACCATTGTTAAAGGCAGACCAAGCCCATTCATGTGAAAGGAAATCTCCTAAACCTACTCTAAATGCAGCCCAGGTCTATTCAGCCCAGCCCTGACTCATCAGACTTCTGGAGCCACTACCCCTCTTAAGCCCCTGTCATCCAAAAGCCAGACATGCAATACAAAAACCTAGCAGAGGCACACTGGATGGTTAGGCAAGAAAATACCTACTTTATAAAAGTGGTATTTTCAAACACAGAATGTAACAAGCATTGGCATAGCCAGTAGGTCTCGCTTTTGGGACATTATAAGTATTTAGTTATGCAGCACAATATCCTTGGTGCAACAACATCAACTGTTGCATGGCTAAACACTTATAAGGTCCGAAAAGTGAGACCTATTGGCTATGCCAATTCTTGTTTTTGATAGGCACGGGGAGATTGAGACACTTGCCCAGAATCACAGGATGTTGAGCCGACGCCAAGACTTGAACCTGGTTCCCCAGTTCCAAAGTCGGCCGCTCTGACCCGCATGCTTCACCAGCTGACTAGGCACTGCCCCACCCCCATCCATGGACCTTAAGTCGCACATTTGATCCCCCTTGAGCCTCCACTAACCTTTCACGCTGATAGCACAAATCGTTTTAGCCTTTGCATAGTGAAAAGATGTTCGCCAAGCTTCAAAAACATGGAACACCGGAGAAGCACTGCCGCAGCAGTGCATTCTAAGTGCATGTGGGGAAATACTCACCCGGCATTGCTACCTATGTCTTACCTCTTGCAGGTATTGTTCAAGCTTGAAAACAGCTTTTGGGTATACTCAAATTAAGATGACTGGCATTGCCAGTGCTTGTTTAGGGTGGACTGCGGCGTGCTTTATGACGGGCTGGTGACAGACTGCCCCCGAGTCCTTCACTCATGTGCACACAGTGTTCCGAGAAATCTGGTATTCAGCATTGATGTCCTGCTGGAGCCCGGGCACTTTATTGGATTCAAACTCTGTAAACAGCTAAAAAAAGATGCAGCGAGAGCAGATTGAGCTGGGAGGGGCGCTGTAAAAGGGGGATATGAAGAGACTGGCAGGTGGACAGGGCGTGGTGCTAGCAGAAATTACACCCAGGGAAAAACAAACAAGCGGAAAGCAATGAAAGGGACTGCTGGGAACGGAGGAACAAGTACTGAGAATGAACAGAAGACGGAGCTAGAGAATGAAATGTGTAGAATGGAGAAAAGATGGGAGACCAAACACATGCAATATAACAATCAACAAGCACTGGCCGAGCGGCCGTAAAAGTAACGCCGCGAAAGTCATCGCGATCAGGGTGAAAGCGAAAGTGATCGCGATGATGCGCTCTGTGCTCACAAAATGAAATAAATAACTCAAGTGGTGCGCATGCAACGGGAAAAAGTGCTGTGCACGTCGTGCGCGCTTGTGTGCGTAATAGCAAGCTGGTGGCCGGCAAGGTAGCACTTTTGAAGCAGCTACTAAATGTCTCGCCAGAGCAGCACATGCGCTGGCTCAGGCGAGACCTAAAAATCACCCTCACTAAAAGATGCATTTTAACATTCTGAGTTCAGGCATACTAAACTTTCTTTTTCTACATTGTTCCCAGGGCCAGTTATGTTTATAAGATGTTATAAACAAACTCCCCATTCTGTCCTATGGGAACAGGTAGCCTTGCAATAGTGAAAAACAAAATTGGCAGTATTTCATTATCCAGGACATGCCACACACATCAGGGCATGTCCTACCTTTCACATGCAATACACCCTGCCCGCAGGGGTACCTTGAGCCTACCTTAGGGGTGACTAATATGTAAATAAGAGAAGGTTTAGGGACTGGCAAGTGTATGCACTTGCCAAGTCGTCATGGCGGTCCCCGACTGCACACAGGCTCTCCAATGGCGACAAGAGTTACATTTTACAGGCTGTTTCTGTGGGTGGCATAATCAGTGCTGCAGCCCACTAGCAGCATTTGATTTACAGGCCCTGGGCGCACACAGTGCACTATACTAGGTTCTGACAAGTAAATCAAATATGCCAATCATGGAATCCCTTATCCATAACAAAACGGAGTCCAACACACAGCAAAAACACAGGAGGCAAAGGCAAGAATGAAGGGGAGACCCACACCAATGGTGCCAGGTCTACTAGTATTCAAATGTTATTGTGAGCTGTGTCTCCCCCTTCTAACCGGGAAGGCTATCAGAATGTAGATGAGTCCTCTGCCACACCCACCTTTCTTTGTGGATGTCTAGAGGGAATGCACAAAGTGTACTGTCACCCAGCCCAGACATGTATTAGAGACAGGCTGCAGGTACACAGAGCTAAGTTAAAAGTGGCATTTCTAAAATAGTAATGTCAAATCAAACTTTAAAATGGAAGAGTATTTATCATTATCATTCCAAAGGTTTGAAACCTGATTCAGCTACTCCTTTCTAATCTAGAATTACAGCTTAAAAGTGTTTTAAGGAATTCCCAATGCTAGCCTATGAGAGGAGTAGGCCTCAAAGTAGTGAAAAACGAATTTAGCTGTGTGTCACTACCAGGACATGTAAAATTTAGAAGTACATGTACTATCTTTTTATTCACACAGCACCCTGCCCTTAGGGCTACATAGGGCCTACCTTACAGGTGACCAATGTGTAAAAAGGGAAGTTTATGCTTGGCAAGTGATTTTAAATGCCAAGTCAAAGTGGCAGTAAACTGCACACACAGGCCCTGCAATGGCAGGCCTAAGACGGGTTTGAAAGGCTACTTGTGCTGCAGGCCTGCTGCTAGTATTTAGATTACTGACTGACTGACATACTTATAAAGCGCTCGATTGCTGAGGTGTCTTGGCACTAAGGTGAGTTGGTACCGTTGCACAGGCTCACCGATTTAAGTGCTAAGGGAAAAGCAAGGTCTTGACCGATTTCCTGAAAAGAGACCTATTAGACTGTAGTTTGATATTATTCGGTAGGGTGTTCCACATTTTGGCTGCTCGGTAGGAGAGGCTCTTGCCTCCCCATCTGGCTTTTATCTTAGGTCAGCCAACACAGGGCTGGTACTGGTATCTAAGATTCCGTCACGGTGAGTACCATGAAAATAGTTTTTGAATATCCGTGGCTCTCCCTCCAGATAGTGCCTTATGCACAAGACAGAGAGCTTTGAATTCTACTCACTCTAGAACTGGGAGCCAGTGAAGCTGTCTAATACTTGCTGCCGTAGGATGGTGTTTAGGATTATCAATCAGCACTTGTGCTGCCGCATTATGCAAGGACTGCAGTTTGGCGGTCTGGCCTTTGTCAATACCCAGGTATACAGCGTTACCATAGTCGATTTTTGAAAGGACAAGAGCTCTTATCACCGTTTTCCTGAGGGTTAGTGGGATAAACAGCAGAATTTTACACAAAATTTTCATTTCAAAGTAAAGTAACAAGAGGAGGTTAGCTGATTAATTGGTTTTTCAAACTTTAGTGCATTATCAAATATAAATCCGAGGTTTCTAGCCTTGGTCACATGAACAGGACAGTTCCCCGTCTCAGAAGGCCACCATAATTGGCTCCATACAGAAGGACCCAACCCAAACTCAATGACCTCTGTCTTTTCAGTGCTAAGCTTCAGAAAATTTTAGTTCATCCAAGCCATAACTGAGTTAAGACAGTTGCGAAAGCTGACAGCTGTAGTGTCCACCCTCTGCATGACTGATACCACTATCTGGGTATCGTCTGCATATGAGATTAATGTAAGGCCATGATCTTTGATTAATCTAGCCAGAGGGGTGACATATATACTAAACTGCGTTGGTGACAAAGCTGACCCCTGTGGAACTCCACACGGGAGGCAGAGTTTTCCTGACTTATTTATTTATTTATTTGTGTATTTTATAAAGCGCACAGCTGCCCCAACGGGGCGTCCCGGCGCTAGAAAACTCAGAAACCGGAGAGCAAAGGGGGATAGCAGGCCTGATTTAAGGGGAAAAGAGATGAGTTTTCAGGTGTTTACGGAATACAGATTCAGTAAGGCAGGTGCGAAGGGCAAGCGGAAGCTTGTTCCAACACTGAATGGCACAGACCTCAAAGGTTTTTCCACCTGCTCGAGTACGTTTGAATCGTGGGGTGTCCAGGAAGAATAAAGAGTTGGAGCGTAAAGACCTGGAGTTAACGTAAGGTCGCAGGGTGTTTTTCAGATGGGCCGACCCGTTGCCTTTGGACGCACGAAAGGCCAGCGTCATAGCTTTGAAGACACATCTTTTGGCAATGGGCAGCCAGTGGAGTTTATGGAGGAGAGGGGACATATGGTGTCTAGCGGGGACTTTCTCCACCAACCGTGCTGCGGCGTTTTGGACCGTCTGAAGTTTATGACAAAGGGATGCTGTAATACCAAGATAGAGGGCATTGGCGTAATCAAGGTGAGATGTTATCAATGCCTGGATCACCGTCTTGCGGCAGTCCGCTGGTAAATAGTTGATGAGCCGTTTAATTGTCCTGATCTTTGCGAAGCAGGAGGCTGCAACTGTTTGTACGTGGGTGTTAAAACTAAGGTGGGTGTCCCAGCGTACTCCTAGGTTTCTGACCGAGTCTTTGGGGATGGGAGCTTGACTCAGATCAACTGGCCACCATAGGCTAGAATCCAGGGGGGATGGAGAGTTAAAAAACAAAATCTCCGTTTTACCTGCATTGAGACGGAGGGAGTTGGCATCCATCCAGGTAGAAATGTCTCGAAGGCAGGTTTTCAATGGGTCAAAAGCAGAAGCAGAGGGGGTATTGAAAGTGAAAAGTAGCTGAATATCGTCAGCGTAGGAGATGGATTTAATCCCAGACTGAGCAATCAGCTTGGCCAAGGGAGTGAAATAAACATTAAATAGAAGCGGGCTCAGAGAGGAGCCTTGTGGAACTCCCCATTTGAGTGGTCTGAGGGGGGAAGTGTAGGGAGGAGTGAAAACCTGCTGAGAACGGTCCGAGAGGTAGGATGAGAACCATTTCAACACAGCACCACCCAGACCTAAGTCCTCCAGCCTCCCCAGCAGGGTCCTATGAGAGACGGTGTCAAATGCCGCTGAAAGATCCAGCAGCACTAACACCGCCCTCGACCCCTGGTCGAGCGTCCATCTCACCGAGTCAGCCATTTCAATAAGGGCCGACTCTGTGCTATGGCCCGACCTGAAGCCATGCTGGGATTCTTGGAGGAGTCTATTGGATTCGATGAAATTAGCCAACTGTGAGCGCACCAATTTCTCCAGGATCTTAGCTGGGGCAGGCAGGAGAGAAATAGGTCTGTAATTACTGGGAAGGTCCGGGTCCAGATTAGGCTTTTTGAGGATGGGGACCAGAGAGGCAAGTTTCCATTTGGCAGGAAAGCTGCCTGTTCTGAGGGAATCATTCCAAATAAGATTCAGGTGAGGGTTAAGTAAAGAAGCAAGTTTTTTGTATTGCTTAGCTGGCCAAGGATCATTCGGGGAACCTGACTTACATTTAAGTAGTTCGGCCAGGGATTCTGCCTCAGAGACGGCTGCAAATTCGAGAAAGGTAGACACCGGTGGCAAGAAAATTATGGGTTCCTCTTCCCTTCCTTCAGAAGTGGAGGTGGGAAAAGAGGAGTATATGGTCTCAATTTTGTCCTCAAAAAATTGAGAAAGTTTATCGCAAAGTGACTGTGAGGCAGGTTGAGTGCGTGTCAATGCGTTAGGATCTGTAAAAGATCTAACTATATTGAAGATCTCCCTAGCGCCGTTGCTGGCGAGTTTGATTCGAGAGGCCAGATAATCCCGTTTATGCTCCTCAATCATTCGGCGATATTCTTTAAGAGCTATTTTATAGGTGATTTTACTGTCCGTAGTATAGTTCTGTCTCCAGAGGCGTTCGAGAGATTTACAAGAGGTCTTTTTCTGTCGGAGCTCGTCAGAGTACCAGGGTGCTGAGGGTACAGCCCTATGGGTTTTAATAGGCTTGAGAGGAGCAAGAGCATCTAAAGACTGACCGATCCATGCATCCAAGTGGTCAATCTGTAGATCAAGATCAGGTGACAAACCTGGTTGGGTGTTTTGTAGGTATTCCAGGAGTGATTCAGAAGTGATCCGACTCCAGTTTCTGCCAGATATTTTGGGGATGATAGCGGGTCTAGAATGGCAGGGAATACCGATCTCAAAAGGAATGAGGAAATGGTCCGACCAAATAACCGGGGTAGGGGGGGATGCCTGAATAGAAGGTAAGTTGGAGCAGATCAGATCCAGTATATGACCCGCTTTGTGCGTGGGTAGGGTTATTATTTGGGCAAGATTGCAGTCCGCTAACATGGAAATGAAGTGATTACTATGCGAACAGGATACGTTGTCAACATGGAGGTTAAAATCGCCTAGAGCGGTAAAATTAGCATAGCGTGTACTAAGCTGGATGATATAGTCCGCCAGAGCCGGTAGGTGAGCAGTGTTGGAATGAGGGGGACGATAAATAAGAATTCCCGAACAAGAGGAAGACGGGGAAGTTAAGATACTAAAAAGCATGCCTTCAATACAATCGATTTGGTCGTAAGAGGGGAGGGTAACCGTCCATTTGGATTTATGGATTAAGGCGACACCACCTCCTGAAGAGCCGTTAGACCGGTTGGCGCAGCTGATATTATAGCCCTCCGGCAAAGCAAGGGTGATAGCGGGGTTGGTGGTGTCGTTCAGCCAAGTTTCAGTTAGAAAGAGCAAGTCCCAATTGTTGTCCCGGAGGGACTGCCAAATATCGATGGCATGTTTGCTCAGCGATCTACAGTTAATCAGTGCAGCTCTGAGGGTCGGGAAGGACTGGGCACCACGTATGGAAGCGGGGTGCAGATCGTGCGTTGTGCTGCAAGTGTGGTCTAAGGCAGAGAAGGAAAAATTACAGACTGTGCAGGCAAAGGCCTGGCTCTGAGCATCAAAGGCGGGACAAGGGCCGGTCACGAGGAAAAGGAGGTCTCAAAGACAACAACTCGGTCCGAGTATATTTCGCGGAGATATGGCTGATGAGACGTGGAGAAGTCCCTGCCCCGGACACGGCCTGATCGCGGACGAGCGCAGACGAGCTTGCCTTAAGTGCGCCTTCGGCGCGCCCGCTGCGCTCGTCCGCTGCGCTTCCGATATGTACACATCTATATAGTAAGGGACTTACGTACAGGGGGCGTGTCCTCTGAGTGGGCGTGTCCTCTGAGTGGGCGTGTCACTGACTGGGCGTGAGGGGAGGCAGGTGGAAGATGACGGCGATTTCCGTTGCCAGCGCTCGCACCGCTATGCAAGATCGAGTGACAAGGGGAAGGAAAAGTGAGTATTAAAAGCAGTTTCCTAACGTTAGAAGTGCAAGCGTTCAGGCGCTGATAGCTGCTGATAGCTGCCTACTCCCGGCTGTGCCTCAGGAGGTTCCAAAATTAACTAGCGCGCTCGTGAATCCGCGCGTTTTTCAGCTGGTAGCAGGGGGCGTGTCCTCCGAGTGGGCGTGTCTGACTGGGCGTGAGGGGAGGCAGGTGGAAGATGACGGCGATTTCCGTTGCCAGCGCTCGCACCGCTATGCAAGATCGAGTGACAAGGGGAAGGAAAAGTGAGTATTAAAAGCAGTTTCCTAACGTTAGAAGTGCAAGCGTTCAGGCGCGGATAGCTGCTGATAGCTGCCTACTCCCGGCTGTGCCTCAGGAGGTTCCAAAATTAACTAGCACGCTCGGGAATCCGCGCGTTTTTCAGCTGGTAGCAGGGGGCGTGTCCTCCGAGTGGGCATGTCACTGACTGGGCGTGAGGGGAGGCAGGTGGAAGATGACGGCGATTTCCGTTGCCAGCGCTCGCACCGCTATGCAAGATCGAGTGACAAGGGGAAGGAAAAGTGAGTATTAAAACCAGTTTCCTAACGTTAGAAGTGCAAGCGTTCAGGCGCTGGACTTAAGACCATCCCAGTGGATCAGCTGCTCCCTAGATGCCATGAAGGACGATAGTAGGGTTAGAGCCGTCTCTCTGATACCTACTTCCTTCAGCCGCCGCAACAATACCGCATGGTTAATGGTATCAAATGCTGCGGATAGGTCAAGCAGGATGAGGACGGCTCTTCCCCCCCCCATCCATCAGTCTACGGAGCTCCTCTGTGGCCATGAACAGGGCAGACTCGGTGGAATGTCGAGATCTAAAGCCGTGTTGGGTGGAGTCTAGGAGGTTGTTGCAATCTAGATAATCAGTGAGTTTGATATTAATAGCTTTTTGTAAGATTTTGGTCGGTAGTGGTAGACACAATATCGGGCGGTAATGTTTTACTTCAGTGCAGTCCAATGTTGCTTTCTTCAGGATAGGCCTGACACAAGCCTTTTTCCATGACTGTAGAAAGACCCCGGAACTAATAACCTCATTTAAGAGGGGAGTCAGTTGAGCACTAATTTCCCCAGAGACCAGAGGCAAGACAGAAGGGGGGCATGGGTCCATAGGAGAGCCAGACTTAGAGAAATTGAAGGATTTGCTACTATTAACTGTCGTTGAAACAGAGAACCTTAACAAGCCGCTATGAGTTGGATTATCCTCCGGAAGGTATTCATTGTTTTTAATAGTGTTAGATACCGTCTTGTGAAGTTTGTTATAGACTGTCAGTACTTTCTTTTGGAAAAGGAGGCAATCTTATCCACAAAAGTTTGGTCAGGAGTAAATTGGCTATCCTGCAGACGTTTTGATAGAACTGTCACTGTTTTAAAAAGCTCCTTCAAGGAGTTTTTGGTCGCCTATATTTTTGTTGTAAAAAATAAAACATTTGCAATTTTTATTGCTGCTTTATATTCCTCTAGAGCTAGATTGTAATTCCTGTTATGTTCCACACTTTAATCTGTCCTCCAAAGTCATTCAACGTGTCTACATTTGGCTTTGATAGGTCTTAACTCTGCTGTGTACCAGGGTGCAGACGCTTGGTTTCTTTGGGGGTACTTAATTACTTCTGGAGCTAGCAGATCTACTGATGACCTGATCCAATCGTCAAATCTACTAGCTGCCAAATTAGGATCTAAAACATCATTAGGGGGATTCCTCGCCAGTACTGCTTCCAATTCGCTTTTTTGGATAGTTTTCCAAGGGCGAAATTTGACCATAGGTGGTCTGTTCCGATGTGGGCTGCTAGTTGTGGGGATCACTACGTTACAGTGTACTGCTTTATGATTGGCCCACGGCAAGGGCAGCACGTTAACCAACTTGCTGTTATTGTTATTGGTAAATATGCCATCCAGAATGTGGCCTGCCTTCTGCGTGGGTTCTGATACAATCTGCGTTAGCCCATAACCTCCAAGGTTGTCCACCAATATAGCAGTCTCAGTGTTCTTGTTAGAAAATTGAAATCCCCTAGAATTGTAAAAGTAGGGATTTTTTAAACATGATTCAAGAAAAGTCTGAAGTTTGTTTTTTGTTGTTATTTATATTAAAAAGAAACCGTTATGTGGGGTCCGGATGGTGTGGCTGCCAACGCTTCTTCCAACTCCTGTGACTTTCCCTCTGCCGCGGCATGCATGCTATTGTCTGTATCACATGCTCCTTCTGCTTGCTAGCGGCCGGCCTGAAGGTTGTAGGCCCATCTTTGTATATTTTTGGGATTCTGTAATAAACGGTTTCAAAAAAAAAAAAAAAGTCTGAAGTGAGTGGGTGAAGGTGGACCTCACCCCTGGAGGCCGGTAGATTAGTAGCCACGGGAAGGACAGAGAGGTGTTGCATTTAATGTTAAATCAGCTCCAATTGTTGAGTGAGATCTATCCTCACTATATAATCGGACCGATAGATTATGGCTATACCCCCCCTTTTTCCGACACCCTGTCTGCACAGGCTACGTGATAACATTCCAATCAGGTTCTGGTGCATTATTCGCCCAAGTCTCTGTTAGGAAAACGAGATCTGGGTTGGTAAGTTGCATCATACATTCGAATTCGTATCTGTGCTTTCTCACCGATCTAGTGTTCAACAGAATACACCTAATTGTATCTGTAGTAGGACACTGCGGGGTGCTAGCACCTATGTGGGTAGCTGCTGTGTTGAAGCCTCGGTGCGTTGTTGGTACTAGGGAGGCCCCCATCCCTTGTTTGCAATCATGACTTTCCTTAGTTAGAGGTGGCAGTGCTCTGCCCCGGCTATTTTTACCAAATCTATTTTTGCAGGGCAGGTACATAGGCACAAGACCACACAAATTACATTTGTTTGGACCATTATTACCACAGTCTATCAGTAAGGTAGGGTTGCGACAAACACCGGTGTTAAGGCTGAGAAGTTGATTTGGTGTGTAACTTTGTGGCGGGAAATGGGCAGGGGTTCCGGCGCTGGGCGCAGACGGGTTTGCCTTGCTCGGCCGCAACATCGCCTATTTTATGGATGGGGCAGAATAGAACTAGAGCACTGACCTGTCCTGGCGGGCCCGCTCTTACATACGGGCACCGCGTTGCGCAACGAGAGTTAAAATCATTGAAAACACAAGACTTAAAATTACAACAGTTTTAAAATATGAAGTTATCAAGTGCAAAATATGAGGTTGTCGAAGTGCACATTCACATTAGCAGCAACTAAAAACGGCTCAGCAAAGCTAAGGTAGGGCAGCAACACGTCACCCGCTGCGGGGTCGCAACAGCGCGTGTTTTATGGACGGGGCAGAATAGCACTAGAGCGCTGACCTGTCCTGGCGGGCCCGCTCTTACATATGGGCACCGCGGTCGCGCAAAAAGAGTTAAAATGATTTAGAACACGAGTTAAAATGAATTACGACAGTTTTAAAATATGAAGTTATCAAGTGCAAAATAGGAGGTTGTCAAGGGCAAAGTGCAAATTCACATTAGCAGCAACTAAAACGGCTCAGCAAAGCTAAGGCTAGTGTAATAGTTCGACAGGTCTAGTGTTTCACATCACGGTGACCACACGTCATCCGCAGGCCAGGCGTGGCCTGCGGAAAACCAATAAAGGGAGCCGGCCCGCTCGGGGGCGAGGTCTCCAACCAGAGTAACGGTGTGGCCTGACACTGATTCGCCAGCGCTGCGTTAGCCTAATCAATCCAGGGCCCTGCTAACTGCCCAGCCCGCAGGACTTTACACTGGCGACGAGGGTGGGGGCCAGATTCACTGCGTGCCCCGCAGCCTCTCCCGGCAGCATCCGTCACTCGATCCTCCCCAGCTACGCGGAGGTGCCCCGCGCGCGGGCGCGGTGGCGAGGAGGAGGCCTTCAACCACGTGTGAGCTCCCGCCGGCCGCGTGCGCGTGTCTCTCCCGGTCCCGCCGTTGGTTCAGGCGGACCCCGGAGCGCCGGCATATTCTGCGGTGCTGCCACCGCCACCAGTGAGGAGGCGACCGCTGTGCTCCACCAAGCCTTGGCAGCTCCAAGTAAGGAATCGCACCCAGCATAATTGGCTGCCACACGCGGACTGTGCTTTTGCCATTAGTGCATCCTCTGGTGCCACGGGGAGGGGATCTCCTGCATATGAGAGGTGCTGGGGCCAAGCACATTGGTTAAGGGGTCGCCCGAGGACGTTTAGCCCCACGGCAGGGCCGGCATTTACCCTCCACGCCCCGAGGGAGAAAAGAAGGGACAGTCGGCCGCAGATACCGGGAGGGTGTGCTACTTCCTGAGCTATAGCCCCACCTCACCCGCACTAGCGCACAAGCGGACACCATGAGCAACGATGGCCAGGCGGCCGCATCAGGCTCTGGAGCGGCTCCTGGGCAAGTGGCGGCGCCAGCCCCTGCCCCTTTTCAACATGCCGCGTCAGGGGTGCTACCCCCCTTCAACGAGCTGGAAGACCCGGCTACCGCGGCACCTCGGTGGAAAATTTGGATTGAGCGCCTAAATAATTACTTCGTCGTCACAAGAGAAGCCGACAACGCAATAAAGAGGTCGTTGTTACTACATTACGCAGGGGATGAAATATTCAAGTTGTTCAAACATCTGCCTAACACTGGTACAGCCGCCGACTACGACGCGGCGGTGGCCGCTCTTGATGCCCATTTGGACCCACAACTCAACCCGGATTTCGAGCGCTTCAAGTTGCGCCAGGCCCGGCAACGGGAAGGGGAGTCGATGGACGTGTTCTACGCGCGGCTGCGTGAGCTGGCGAGCACATGCACAGAAGACGACCAACTGAAGGAGATACGCGCCCAGCTCATACAAGGGTGCAGAGACAAGACGTTAAGAGGCCTCATCCTGCGCCAGCCGAAGATCGCGCTGGAGGACATGTTAGTTCTGGCAAGATCACACAACTTGTCGGCAGCCCGGGCCAACGAAATGGAGCAAGCGCTGGGCAAGGCCCCAGTGAAGACGGAGACCATCAAGACGGAGCGGGCAGACGCCCTCCGCACCAGGCCGCGAGGAGACAACCACAAGGCCTCACGTCAAGAAGGATCGAAGCAAAAGTGTGGGTACTGCGGCTACGAACCACACGCAGCGAAGGACTGCCCTGCACAAGGGAAGACGTGCACAAACTGCGGAATCCCCAATCACTTCGCGTCAGTATGCCGGAGACGCACGAGAGGCCGGGAGTTCCAAAACCGGAAGCCACCAACCAAGGCGGTGAGACAGCTGTCTGTAACGGAAAGAAGGCTGCCGGTGGAGCAAACGAGAGGGATGAGATACCAGGATGTGAGTGAAGAGTCGTCAAGCGATGGGGAGGAGGAGGTGCACATGATCTTGTTTGCGAGGGAACTCAAGTTACGGCGTAGGCCCCAACCGACGTGTGTGGTACACGTGGCCGGGACAGAAGTGCATGCCGTGATCGACACGGGAGCCACGGTGAATGTAATGGGCCTCCAGCAGTACAGACGCCTAAAACCACGCCCGCCGGTGCAGCCGTCCAAGACGAAGATCTATGCCTACGGAGCCGACACCCCATTGCCTCTCAAAGGAAAAATGACCGTCCCCGTCAAGGCCGATGACCATGAAGTGATGACGACTATCCATGTCATCGACAGGGAAGCCGACACCCTCATAAGCAGCCACACGGCGGAAGACCTAGGATTAATATCGTTCGCACGGAGGGTGCAAACACACCAGGTGGATGAGCTGCTCAGTCAGTTCCCGGAGCTATTTCGAGGCCTTGGCCGCATCAAGTGTGACCCCGTGAAGCTACATATCGACAAGACAGTCGTCCCGGTCGCGTTGAGGCATAGAAGAGTCCCGTTTCATCTACGACCACTAGTAGAGAAAGAACTAGAAAACCTCGAGAGCCTCGGCGTTATCGAGAAAGTATCGGGCCCTACACCGTGGGTATCCCCGATGGTTATAGCAGAGAAACCGAAACAGCCTGGAGCGATACGGCTATGCATTGACATGAGGCTCCCCAACAAAGCCATACAAAGGGAGCGGCACATCACGCCGACAATGGACGATATTATAGCTGACGTAAATGGATCCAAGTGGTTTTCGAAGATTGACCTAAATGCGGGATACCACCAGCTCCCGCTGGCCAAGGAGAGTCGCTATATTACTACGTTCAGCACCCACCTGGGACTCCGGAGGTACAAAAGACTAAATTTCGGGATATCTTCGGCGGCGGAGGTATTCCAGAACACCATTCGGGAGATGCAGTCAGGGCTCCCAGGAGTGTTGAACGTAAGTGACGACATCCTCATCCATTCCGCGACAGCGGCCGACCACTACCGACACCTCCGCAGTACTCTGGCGCGGCTCCAGGAGCACGGGGCTACACTTCACAGAGAGAAGTGCCAATTCTTCCAACCATCCCTGGAATTCTTCGGGTACGTCTTCAACCAGGAAGGCATCCAGGTAGACCCCCGGAAGTCGCAATCGATCAAAGGCGCACCCGCGCCCACCTCGCCCACAGAGGTGCGCAGCTTCCTGGGAATGGCGACGTACTGCGGGAGGTTCATTCCCGGACTGGCCACGCGGGCGGAGCCGCTGAGAGCCCTTACTAAGTCGGATGCCCAGTGGCAGTGGGGACCGAAAGAAGAAGAGGCATTCCAAGGTATCAAGGACGCCCTCCTGGGAGAAGCGACGCTTGCGTACTTTGACCCCACCAAGCGAACAGAAGTGTTGGTCGACGCCAGCCCCGTCGGGCTCGGCGCTGTGCTGACACAAGAACGTGAACCAGGCAGGTGGGTCGCCCTGTCGTTTGCCAGCAAGACTCTCACGCCCACCGAAGCACGATACGCCCAAATAGAGCGGGAGGCCCTCGCTATCAAGTGGGCCTGTCACCACTTCCACTTATACCTCAAGGGACAGCCGTTCACGATGGTGACCGATCACCAGCCACTCGTGCCACTCTTCAAAGGAACCTCACCAAGTCCCCCACCTCGCATCGAAAGATGGGCGGTCCAATTGCAACCCTACGAGATGGAAGTGGTATACCGGCCGGGCGCCAAGAACCCGGCGGATTTCTTATCTCGCCATCCGGACAAGACGGTCACGTCAGAAGACGAAGACGACACCAACCAATATGTGCAGCTAGTGTCGGAAGCAGCCTGCCCGCGGAACATGACCCTGGAAGACATAAAAGTGGCAGCCCTGACCGACGGAGTATACACCCGAACGCTGAAGGCAGTGCAAGAAGGATCATGGGCACACTTCCTGAGGCAGGCCAACTCTTCTGGTCCAGGAGAGAAGGAACAGACGACAAAAATGTGGCAGATCCGGCACGAGCTTAGCGCCACACCGGACGGAATCCTGCTACGAGGACCTCGGCTGGTGATACCCGAAGGACTACGACAAAAGGCCACACAAATAGCCCATGGAGGACATCAGGGGATCACGAAAATGAAATCCAGGATGAGAGAGAAGCTCTGGTTCCCGGAACTAGAAAAGATGGTCGAGGAATACGTGAGGCGATGCCCGCTGTGTCAACTGACGGGGGGCGCCGAACGGCCTGCCCCAGTGATCATGGAAGACGCATGCCCGGCCCCGTGGTCACGGGTCAGCATCGATTTCGGGAGCTTCCCGGGGGGAAAGCACACCCTGGTCTTGGTAGATGGATTCTCCAAATACCCCATAGTAGAGGTAGTGGCGTCCACAGCCTTCGTGCACGTAGCACCTATCCTCAAAGACATTTGCAATGTTTGGGTTCCCAGAGGAAATCCGCAGCGATAACGGACCGCCATTTCAGGGGGCTGAGTTCGCCACCTTCCTGGCACAGAGAGGGATACACCATCGTCGGATAACACCCCAGTGGCCGCAGGCCAACGGAGACGTAGAGCGTTTCATGCGCACACTGAACAAAGTATTCTGAATTGCCGAGGTGGAACAGGCAGACCCAGAAAAACGCCTTCACGAGTTCCTGCGAGAGTACAGAAGCTCTCCTCACTGCACCACTCAGAGAAGCCCGTGGGCGCTGATGCTCCAGGAGCCCCGACGAGATCTTCTCCCCTCGTGTCCGGGCTGGGCGCCGCCCCCACTGAGAGAAGCGGAAACCCAAGACCGACGAACCCGCCGCAACAACCACGCGAGCCACCGGCGGCGCGCCACCGAGAGGACCATCCACCCGGGGGCCACCGTTCTCATACGGGACCGCCGCCCAGGAGGAAAATTCTGGACCAGCTACGAACCAGGGAGCTGGACAGTCACCGCCAACCAAGGAACCATGATCTCTGCCCGAAGGGGAGGCGAAGAAGTGTCCCGCAACATCTCGTGGTTTAAGGAGGTACCCCAAGACCACCCGGGGACGGCCACGGAAGGACAGACCGCCACCCCACCCCCTGGTACCTCGGGGGAGGGCGAGAACTCCGCAAGTCCCCCAACCAGTCCCACCCCAGCTGTAGGCCCCCCCGCAAGCCCATGCCTGAGAATCTCCCCCAGAAGGTACAACCTGAGGCCCAATCCAGGGCCCAGCCAAAGACTGAGAGACTTTGCCTGCTGACGAGTACCCAGGAGCGGCGGACGAGGGGACACGCAAGTAGCACTTCACATATGACTGTACACAGCTGAACGTAATATTGTTGTTATGTGTAGAAAAGGAAAAAGTTTGTTTTGAATGAAGTTGGATAGGGATGTAATAGTTCGACAGGTCTAGTGTTTCACATCACGGTGACCACACGTCATCCGCAGGCCAGGCGTGGCCTGCGGAAAACCAATAAAGGGAGCCGGCCCGCTCGGGGGCGAGGTCTCCAACCAGAGTAACGGTGTGGCCTGACACTGATTCGCCAGCGCTGCGTTAGCCTAATCAATCCAGGGCCCTGCTAACTGCCCAGCCCGCAGGACTTTACAGCTAGGGCAGCAACATGTCACCCGCTCCGCGGTCGCAACATCGCATGTTTTATGGATGGCGCAGAATAGAACTAGATCGCTGACCTGTCCTGGAGGGCCCGTTCTTACATACGGGCACCGCGGTCCCACAACGAGAGTTAAAATGATTTAAAACACAAGAGTTAAAATGAATTATGACAGTTTTGAAAAATAAAGTTATCAAGTGCAAAATATTAGGTTGTTAAGGGCAAAGTGCAAATTCACATTAGCAGCAACTAAAACGGCTCAGTAAAAACAAAGGCTAGGGCAGCAACACACCACCCCAGGCCCTGAATATATGGTATACTACTTTATAAGGGACTTATAGGTAACCTAAATATGCCAATCTGGTATACATAAACGTCGCCATGTTTAGGAGAGAAGCACATTCACTTTTGTACTGGTTAGCAGTTGTAAAGTGCTCAGAGTCCTAGGACTAACAAAAAGTTACAGGAAAAAATGGAGATAAGCAAGCAAAAGGTTGGGGGAAGACCACACTAAGGATGGCAGGTCTAACACAAAGCTACACTGGTATGTTTAGGGTTGGTAAGAGAACGCCGTATTGTAAGAGGAGATGGTTGATCTGTGGAGTAGAGGACGGTCTGAGTGAAATAGGGACATGAAGGTCATGGGCGGAATTAAAGAGCAGAGTGAGGTATTTGTATGAAACTTTTTTTTAAATTGAGCCAGAGATGAAAAGAGCATATAGGGAGATCAGAATGCTTTTGAGAAAATTTAACATTCTAATGATGACGTTGTGTTGAAGAACAATGTGGAACGTGCTCTAATACCTTCTAAAGAAGGACATGAGAGGGAAACAACTCACATATGGGATAGAAAAAGTCAGGTTGGGGTTTATGAGATGAGGGCTATTGGCATGTGCAGGTCATTGTCAGTTTGGTTGAGTGTTTGTACAAAAAGAGGCTTTGATGGGCCTGGTGTAAGTCACACTGTGTGAACGGCCCTTCTGTATGTATTCTACAGATTACTTTGAGCAGGAACACAATTCTGCAGTGAAAGGTTATGAAAGTAGCTCTGAGCACAAAGAAAGTGTGAATTCTGTGACTTCATCAAGTGTTCAGTTGGTTGCAGTGTTTAATGTTACAGGGAATGTTGGTGGTCTCTCCAAGAGAATGAGTTGGGAGATTGGAGATGGCGGTTAAGAGAACCAGTCAGGAGCACGAATTTACCAATATTCTTTCAATACAAGGGATGCAATAAGTCAATGACAGAATTTGCTAAATCCAAATTTGCCACAGGCTTCTTTTCCTCATGGAAAGGACCCCTAAATATTCTGTTTCATGACTTAGGCAATGATTAAAAATGCTTCAAAAAATCATAATTTTAGCAGCCGAGACCCACTCAATCTTAATTCCAGTGGGACCAGTAATTCCCCAAATCAGGCCCAAGGGCATTAGAAAGGGGCCACGTGTAATTTGTGGCTATGGGCATAACACCACCTCACAAAAGAACTGGATGAGGATAAGAGGTTGGCCCTGCGATAGCTATATCTCAAGTGTATTTTACATGAATAGTTGGAATCATGAGGTGAGAGATCTATCTGACAAAATAATATATTTTGAAGTCAATTAATTTGATAAACTTCATTCACATGAAAAATAAACATTTTATTAATCAATTTGTTGAAATATTTTTTGAGAAAGATATATTTTTATACTGCTGTATCGATCATCTTCCCCGCCCACCCCTCCTCCGACAAACCCCCCTTCTCACTGCATTACTTGTAATTTTCACCCAAAAATTAAATGTATTTAGCACCTTTTTCCTTTTTAAAAAAATTTATTTAATCTCAAGTTGGGATTGAAACTTTGAATATTTTTTAATAAAGTACCATTTTACAAATCAAATCAAATTTCAAATGAAATGCATGCGAGAGATTGGCTATGGAGAGATGATGGGCAGCGTTGGAGGGTGGTAGTAAGGGACTCTATAGAGAAATAGCTAATTTGGGGGGGGTGCAAAAAAAGATTGTCGCACCGAGCGCCACCAGTGCTTAAGCTGGCCCTAGAACCAACCACCAGATCTGGTTGGCTGTAGGAAAGGATCTATGGCAAGTTTACTTTTAATATTTCTTCTGTGTGACACAGTCAAGGCAAGTAGGGCACAGACCAGGAAGAAATCAGCTAAGATGACTATCAATATCCTGCAAGAGGATATTGGAAAGGACAGAGCATCACAAATAAAGCCTGGACAGATGCAGTTGATGAGAAATTAGGAAGATGGCTGCCAGGCAGAATGAAGAAGAGCAATACTTGCTGCTTCCACATGAGTAATGGGACTCTTCAATGAGGCTACATACAGAAGTAAATGCACAAATAAAGTGTAATTATTTGTAGGTTGGTGAGTTTTTTCCCTTCAGTTAGATGGCGACTGAATATTTAATGATCTAGTGAGCTACTGAACTAACTCTCACAACAAAACACGGATTTATATGCAATTTTTAGACTGAATAATGTGGGCCCAGGAAACATATAAATCTATATGCATGCATGTATCCCTCTGGATGGGTGTGACTATAAAAGTTTGGGGAAATCACATACATCCCCAGTAGTACATCTGGAAAGCTATGCTATTGCCATTGAAAAAAGTCTCTGCTTGGAAACGTCACCATGTGGCGAAGCATCTCCTGGTACACCAGCATTATGTTTAGGAGTGTTCATTACCTTCCTCAAGTTGGAAGGTGTTTTACTCTAACCCTCTGCTGGAGAAAACATTTCAACATTTACAGGAAGGGGAAAAGTGGAGATGAGTTTTTGAATAGCCACAAACTCACAAGTTAGTGGAGTTACATAAAGACTCAAGAGAAACCACACATTGGGATTAACTACTGCCTAACAGTAAGCAGTACTCATTTATACTCGTGTTCTAGTAGAAGCATTTACACCTGCCAAGTATCCTTTTGTTGATATGTGGCATGCGTAAATGCAAGAATTTTTGGGCATAAATGCATGATTACTGCAGAAAAGGGCTTTATGAATCGAGCCTTCAGTGTTTGGTATTTCAGAGGTATGACTGGAAAAGGCAGTAATATGATCCTGTTTTTTAATAAATTTCAATGTCTATATTACATGCATTACTTCAGTGAATTAGGGCATGCACTGCAGACTGCAAAATTGTGAAACGCGGAGCACTGATTGCCGCTCTATTTCTGAGCTATGACGTAGAGCACAAATACTCATGCATGGAACACCAAGTTAGTGTATATATTGTAGACCGCGTCATTAAAAAAAAGAAAAAAAAGGCACCATTTGAAAGACGGGTGCATGGCTACCTTTTGAGCCCAGCCACAAGCGCAGAACTGGAGCATGAAACCTCCTTAGAAGATGGCTAATAAGTTGCATGAATAGTATGAAACAAATGTGTTAGTTAATGTTGCTCGTCCCGTCGATTGATACTGCCTACCCCTGTTGATACCTCAGGAATACCCCAGCTGTCAGCGATGGCATTCCAGTTCCTGAGAATTGTGTAAGTATGTAAAGAACCACTGGGTTCCATTTACATCAAGCCGTCTCAAAACCATAAACTGGTTTCTGTAATTGGATTTCAGTCGGATCCTAGAGACAAAATACAGTTCAATGTACAGCAGCCTAGGCTTGGCAAGCTCTGAGGCGATAACATTTTCCTGTTTCTTCTTGGAGCTAGGTTTGACATTTCTCAAATACCTAAAATAGCCCCGCGGCAATAAAATGTTTGCGCTACTACTTGGTGATGGGTTTGAGTGCATCAAATATCTAAAAAAAAATTTTTTTTAAAAGAATGGCAGAGGACATGAAGTTATCTTGTACTACAAGATAAGTTTCCTGTTGGAATATGGAAGGAAATGTAATGAGAAGATGTTTTGATACCCTCGTGTGAATTTATTTTCATACACAATGAACGTGACATTCATTTAATCCGGTAAAGTAAGTCTTTGACTAATGTTCCCTCCACCCACCATTTGGATATGGTGTTCTGACATTAAATCAGTCTAAGTGTGAAAACTACTTCTTGCATGGACATGTGAAGACTGGTGAGTGTATCTAGAAACCACCCAGCTTTTCAGCCTCCTAAGTCTGCTCAAAGGCCATGTGGTCAGTGGAAGATCAGGACTGTGGATTATTTAAAGTGATGCTGTGGGTGAATATAATCACTTAAAAGACCTCGCCATCCTGACCATGAGACGTCCGAATGAGCTTCTCGTCTTACTCAAGGCTAGGAGGCTACCCATGCCCCCCCCCCCCCCCCCCACACACACACACAAAAAAAAACACATTCATGATTTTAGATAGTTTAAAACCAGGAGCTAGAAAACGGGCAATTATTTCCACACTCAGACCAGACCTTCCAGCACCCCTACTCTACCGCCGAGGTTAGATCTCCAGCTTGCTTCGTCACGTGCACCCTTTTCCCGCACATCACTGGGACATACACAATTTGTTTCTTGCCCCTAAACGTGGCCTGCTCTTTATTACCGAGTCATAGGTCTCTACACCGACCAAGCGTGACCTATCTAGCCTCTTCCGCAAGGGTATCTTCACAGAGAACGAACTTTAGCACGACGTGAGAGGACGCAGTGACATCACCTGATCACAAGACGCCAAAGGGAATCAATTAAATCCGGAACGTCTAGTCCAATGTTGTGCATCACGTGGCCTCTATCACGTTTCTCCTTATCGAGTGCCTGTGCGAAGGAGGGACGCACTAATCTACCGACAAAATCATTTTATCTCACAATGAGTCAAACAACCTATTCAGACTCTTAAGGCGGGCATTTGATTTGACTGTTTAAGCTTCCTCCTTGTCACGCACGCCATAATCTTGTTCTGTTACAATGTCCTGTACCCACCCTGACTGCTTAACGCTCTTCTAGATATGTTTATCTGGATGCACCTCTATGTTTGAACTGTGTACTTTTTTTTGTTGAAAATTCTTTTTATTGGCATTTAAGAATATAAGCATACATACATCATGTTCCGTGGAAAGGAGTATGTTACATGAGTAGAAAAATAGACCACCATCAATATAGAAAGCACGTATATGTCTTGTTCCGTGTAGAATTGGTCTGTAGTGTAGCAGATCATTGCCTGTATAAAAAGCTGGGGAGGAGAACCGAACTGGGGAGTGCCATGAAGTTCTAGGTGACGAGGCCTAGGCTATGTCCTGAGTCTGCCATTGCCCATTCGGCCGTGTAGTTGCCTCCCATCTAGGGGGGGACGAGTGTGTGCGCAATCCGGGATGAGGAACCGTGGGGTGCAGCAGGTGAGCAGGAGGGGGAACCCATCTGGCCCGAAGGTGGTGCGGGGGAGCGCGGGGGGGATCCCCTGCCGTGGGGACCCGGACCGCGTGAGGCGGTGCGGCATCGGGGGTATGCATGTCGGCTACCGGGGCAACTGGGGTCTGAGACTGTCGGAATTGGTGTAGTAGGAGTGCCCATTCTAGAGAGATTGGGGTTTTACGGGTACCTTTGGCCTCCTCCTCTCGTATTGCGTCCTCCTCAGCTGCAGCCCATTTTAGAACCGCCCCTACCCAAGCTGCCAGTGGGGGACCAGTAGGGGACCGCCAGTGCATGGCTATACAGCGTTTGGCCAGTAAGTGGGCCAGGAAGACGAAAGGCATCTGCACCTTGTGTCGCTTTCTCCGCCCCAGGATACCTAGCGCACATCCCTCCCAGGTAGTCAAGTGGGTCACCCCAGTGAGATCTCTGAGTGGACAGATGTCCAATAGTTCTGAATGCCCGGACAGGTCCAGAACATGTGAAAGAAGGCAGCATCTCGCGCTTGACAGCGAGGGCATAGGAATGTAGTGTCGGGATAAAAGCGTTGAAGGCGCGCTGGCGTCAAGTAGGCCCTATGGAGAATGTGAAACTGTATATTCTTAAAGCGGGCATTCCTGGATACTTTTTGGGGGAATTCTATCGCCCTGTCCCATTCGCTGTCGTGAAATGGTCGCCCTGCCTCCTCCTCCCATAAAGCCCGGAGAGGCATCAGCAGTGGGGGTGTCAGGTCCCCGATTGATTTATACAACCATGTAATAAGGTATCGACCCCGTCCCATTCGTAAGATTGTGTGGAGGACTGGGTGTGTGGGAGGCTCCCCCTGCGTGAGATCAGAATATGGTCGAAAGTGGCTGAGGAGTTGATGGTGAAGCAGGAACTGGCCTGGGGGCAAATCGTAATCCTCCATGAGCTGTCGGTATGGCCGGAGCTGTCCCTCGTCAAATAGCATTTCTACTTCGACAATATCCCTCGCCGTCCATTCCCGAAGCATGGCGGGTGTGAAAAATCCGTCATTTCTGGGCCAGCTGACTAGCGACAGTGATGGCGTGTATGGAGGGCAGCGCGGCGCCATGCGGTGGATACGTTGAAAACATTTCCGGGCAATGTCCACCTGCAGGGGGCAGGTTCGCATGGGACGGGAACCCGGCACAAGCAGGCGACGTAACTCGGGCACGGGCACATATCCCGTGTCCGTGCACGTCTCAAGTAGGTATCGCTCTGCCGTCCAATATGAGAGCCATTGGAGCTGCGACGCCAGGAAGTAGGCTTCGAAATTGGGCGCCCCAAGCCCCCCCTGCGTCGTGGGCAGTCGTAGCTTGGCCAGCGCGATTCTGTGCCGTCCCTTCCCCCATATTAGAGAGCTGAGGAGTGTATCTAAATCTTTGAAGAAGGAGCGGGGGGGAATCACTGGGAGATTGGTAAAGTAGTACAAGAGCCGCAAGACCAGTATAATTTTTACCAGGGCTACCCGGCCAATCGGGGCCAACGGTAAACTCTGCTAAAACCCAATGGACGATCGTATCCCTGCTAGTGCTCTCCGATGGTTCCCCTCAAAAATGTCGATTGGGGAATGATATAATCGGATCCCGAGGTATCGGGGACCCTCCGTCGCCCAATGCAGTTTCCGGTCACCAATCCAGACCTCCCGAAGGGGGGCGTCCGGGTGGAGGGGATAGATCATCGACTTGTCCCAGTTCACCCTCAGCCCCGAGGCCTCCGCGAACTCCGCCAGGGCGGTCTCAAGTACGGTGAGATCCGTCGTCACATCCCGTATATATATATGAGAAGATCATCCGCATACATGGATACACAGTGCGTGCCGTCCGCTAGTGGGATACCCCAGGCCTGCCCGTCCCTACGGAGCCGGATGGCCAAGGGTTCTACCGTGAGTGCGAACAATAGGGGCGAGAGGGGGCACCCCTGTCGCGTGCCCCTGTGTATCGCGAATTCCGGGGAGATATAGCGACCTAGGCGGACCCGGGACGTAAGATTGGTGTAGCGTAGGCGAGTGTAGGCTATAAGCGTGGGGCCGAGGCCCTACCGCCCCAGGACTGCAAAGAGGAATTGCCATGTTAGAGTGTCGAACGCCTTTTCAATGTCAAGATCAGACACGCCGCGTGAGGAATTCGATCACCGATCTGATCCTGAATGTGAAAAAGGCGGCGGATATAATGAGAGGTATTCCTTCCTGGAACGAAACCGCATTGGTCCGGGTGTACTAACGGGCATATGATTTGAGAGTATCTATCCGCCAAAATTTTTCCTAGGATTTTACAGTCGGCTGTGAGCAGTGTGATGGGACGGTAGGAGGCGAGGAGTTGAGGGTCCCGGTCGGGTTTCGGAAACGTCACAAGCACCAATGCTCTCACAGAGCCGGGCAACTCGCCGAGTCTGAGCGCCGAGTCCAATACTGCGGACAGACGAGGGGTCAGCAGCGGGGCAAAAGTGGCGTAGTATTCAAGTGGGAGCCCGTCCAGGCCAGGGGCCTGGTCGCGGGCCAGTGCTCATACCGCACCTGTAATCTCAGTTGTTTTTATCTTTGCGTCCAACCCTTTCCGATCCGCAGCGGAGACTCGGAGAAGGGGAAGAGGGTCGAGGAAGTGGTCGATGGCCCCGGGATCGAGAGACGAGGGAGCAGTGTATATTGCCGAGTAATGGTGGTAGAACGCCTGGAGGATCTCATCCTGAGATTGCACCAGAGTGCCCTGGGGATTTATGATTGCGGTAATAGGCTGGACTTCGGTATCTTGCTTAGCGAGCCATGCCAGGAGTGTGCCCGACTTGTCACGGTCCCGATGCATTCTATTTGCGTAGGCCCGAAAATTGTGACGACGGAGGTCCACACACGCCACCTGGTACTCTGATTTGGCGTGGGCGACCTGAGCCGCCGTCGCCACTGATTGATCTGCGGCCTTAGTAGCTGCCGCCAGTTGCTGCTCCGCCTTCTCTAGGGCTTACTCCAGGGTGTGTCGCACCCCGGTTCTGTACCGAATGCATTCTCCCCTGGCCACTACCTTGAAGCCATCCCACTCGACCAGGGTTGACGACGCGGTCCCTGCGTTATGCGTAAAGTAGTCTTGGATGCTACGTTGGTGGTCATGTGTAAAGGTCTGGTCTGCGAGACAGTCCCGCGACAGTCGCCACGTGGGGACCGGGGGTTGCGGGGGTCGCCATCGGAGGCCAAGGAGGTGCGCATCATGGTCAGACACGACTCTACCCAAGTAGTCCGAGTGACAGATTTGCGGGAGAAGCGCTGCAGTGCATAAGAATCGGTCAAGCCGGACTCGTAAATTATGAGGAATGGAGTGGAAAGAGTAAATGCGGGTCTGGGGATGGTGCAGCCGCCATGCGTCCACGAGGGACCAGTCTGCGGCCCATACTTTAAAGCGATCTATTTGTCTGTAGGTGGGAGAGTGTGGGAGTGGAGGGTGTGAGCGATCTAGCACCGGATCCAGGATACAGTTGTAGTCCCCTCCCAATAGCCAGGGTACCTGCGTGCATTGAGCTAAAGAGATTGTAAGTCGGTCCCAGAATTTATCCTGGTCAACGTTTGGGGCGTATATGCTTCCTAAGAGAATAGCCCTCCCGTCTAAAAGACCCTCTAGTAGGACGTACCTGCCTTCGTCGTCCACCACCCGTCTTAGTTCACGAAAAGGGGTTCTCGGGCGGAACAATATCAGTGCCCCCCTAGCAAACGAGGAGTAGGTCGTGGCGCAGATGAGTCCGCGCCATTTTACTCGTAGTTTGCCGACTTCGGTTGAGTTAAGGTGGGTTTCTTGTAAGCAGAGGATAGCTACTTTCTGTCTTTTCGCATAGGCGTATATCGCGTTGTGCTTACGTGGAATATGCAGACCACGTGTGTTGAGTGTGAGTATATTAATGTCTGCACTAGTTGTCAGTCGTGCCATGGATGGTCAAATCTGTGTGGGGGCTGGATGTGGTGCCCATTAGAGACATCGTGTAGTGGACCCTCAGGGATGCGCTGCGTTAGAGGAGGGCAGGCGGACTGGAAGCCTAGAAAAACAGGTGTGCTGTGGTGTGAAACTCCATGGCGAAGTGGGACATATGCAAACCGGGGTGTAAACAACGTGTGGGGATGCGGGAAACCGTCCCAATACTCAGGACTCATCGTGTGGGTAACGATGTGTCCAAACTACCTCCCGTAACACCAGAGGGGGGAGAACTGCTTTATATGATAGGGGGTGACGATGTGCGAGTGTGAGGCCGCACCCTGAGTGGGCATGTAATAGGATCGGTGTGTATCTGGAGCAGGGTGACTGTCCCCGCGGGTGCAATGTCGTGGGTGCTATGTGTGCATCACAAATAAGGATACCAAGAGTCTGCGTGCCTGAGTTGCCTCAGGGTAGAGGAGAAGAGGGCAGTCCATCCAATAATCCATCTGCAGTTTGCGGAGTGGCGTGGGGGGGCGCCGCCTGGTCCGCCCCCGAGACGGTGCTGTCGATGTCGTTTTCGCCTTCGGATGAAAATAGGTGCGGAGGTCGATCTATAGAGTCTGAGGGTTGTGTGGTGCGCAGGTCAATCACTGCTTGTAGAGCTTCCCGTCTTTCTCGCATTATCTGTTCAAGATCCGGCGAATCGTGGGCGACCTGCGTTGGTCTGGACTCGATGTTACGGAGCTTCTTGGGTCGCTTCCGAGCGTGAAAAGTTTTGAGAGGGGAGCCCCTCTGGGGACGAGGATCGGATGTCCGCGGGCAATGTTGATCTGTCCAATCTTGCGCGGCCTCCGCGGATGCGAAGAAGAGGGAGGACCCCTTATAGATAATCTTGAGGCGGGCCGGGAAGAGCAATGCGTATTGGATCTTATCGTCCCGTAGCCTCCGCTTTACGTCCAGAAAGGAAGATCTCTGCTGTTGCACCGCTCGAGCATAGTCCGGGAATATCATGATGTGGTTGTTCTCCACTCGCAACGGTGCAGCTAGGCGCGCCGCCCGAAGCACCGCATCTCTATCCCGAAAGTGCAGGAATTTGGTGAGAAATGGTCGGGGGGCGTGCCGGGCGGGGGTTTTCGGGCCGGCACTCGGTGAGCCCGTTCTATGGAAAAGAATGGTGTGCGGTCTGATGGCAGGGTAAACGACTTCAGCCACGTGTCCATGTATGTTATGGGGTCGGCACCTTCGACTCCCTTCGGCAGCCCCAGCACCCGGATGTTGCAGCGTCTTTAGCGGCCCTCCAAATCCTGTGCGCGTTCCTCCACCACGGCTAGACGGGTAAGGGCCTCCTGGAGCGTCTGCTGCTGCTCCTTTAGCATGGGCTGTATTTCTGCAAGTGTCCGTTCCTCCGTACGCACCCAGTCCGCCAGTTTACGGTGGGCATCGCGGAGGAGATTAACGTCCGTCGCCAGGGTACCAAGGCGTTCCTCCATAGACAGACGGGACAGTTCAATGGCGGCGAGGACCTTGTCCAGCTTGTCCGATATCGATTGGTCTGCGGGGGCCACCGTGTTGGGGGACCACGTCGAGGTCCGAGGCATGTTCTCCGGGGCCGTCTCCGGGATCACTGGATGTTGCGCGGGTTTTGATTTCCCCATCGCGAGTCCACGTGGTCTGGACCGGTCGGCGGTGTCTGTCAGGTCGCAGAAGCCCCGGCGACGCCAGGAAGCCACGGAAGGGCGAAGGGCGCAGCCGCGTTGTTTCACGAGTGGGTCCGCACAGGGGAGCCGCCGCCCAGGCCGGTCCACCGAGGTCCCCCCCTTGGGCCAGGCACAGGAATAGTCCACACCAGCCACCAGGCACCTCACGTAGGGCGCTCCCAGCACCAGCCCACCTCCTGCGGGGTCTCCAGCGACAGCCGACGCCACGGGGTATCCCTCGCAGCCGTCCCGAGGTCAAGGGGGGAGCCCGAGCACCGCCCCGTGGCTCCCGTGTAGGCCCAAATCTCTCCCAGGGTCTGCTGTCAGGGCACGGCCATCAAAGTCCTCCGACGACTCTGGGTGGGAAGGTGGCCAACAGGTCTGTCTAGGGCACAGCAACTCCCCCAGTCCGCGCCCAGCAGGCCGTCGCTCCGGTGGGCACCAGGAGCAAGGTCTCACCGGCTGCACTGAGAGGGATCCGATATCCCCTGGGTGGCCATATTAGGGTCAGGCAAACTCCGATCGGGCCGGTCGAGAGGCCTCCAGGTCCCGCCATCTGCACCAAAGCCCGGCTCCCCCTCAGCCCCCTCCAGCGCCAGTCACATGAGGTACCTCGGGTATACGAGGGCCGCCTCAGGGTCCGACTCCGGGTCACGGCGGGCTCCGGGAATCCAAAATGGCGGGTGCGCTCGGGCCAGCGAAGCCCCTCCGCTCTCTAATGCCCCACGTCTCTCACCGGGGGTCCGTTCCCCGCTTTTATCCTCCAGGTGCCAGTGCGATCAAGGCGAGCCGCATTGCCAGCTTCGCCGTCTGCCCTCACGATATCTCTTGCTGCGGAGAGAAGAGCTCCGCCGCCATCTTGAGGCTCAAGTTGCGGCGCTGGCGGCAGTTGTCGGACAGAGTCCCGTCCGGAGGTCTAGGGATGCGCCCAGGCATCCGCTGGCCTCCCGCTGTGTTGCAGCCACCTTCCCATGCCCTCCGCACCGATTAGCACCCGGTGGGACACTCCATATATTTGCCGAGAGGCGCCCAGTCGCGGAGCCGGACCGCCATCGTGGCTCGCTTAGCCACGCCCCCCGTTTGATCTGTGTACTTATATGTACTTCTATGGAACGACCCTGCATTATATGTAAAGCTCTCTGATACCTTCGGGTCTAGCTAGCGCTATATAAAACCTATAAAATAAAATGTATTCTGCTAACTTGATCTTGCTTCAGCCCCTGCAATCTTTGTTCTGGCGGCTTTTAGTTTACATCTTGAGGACAGATACAACAACACTGCAAGAGTTTTTATTCAAACCCTGTAGTCATTCAAGCTTCAGCAAACTTGTTACTGGACCAACACATAAAAGGTCACACACTCTTGATCTGACCCTTATACGAGCACACCCCCACTCGGTAGCATTTCCCAAAATACTGCCAACAGTATAGACTGAACACCACCACCTGGGCTGGTATCACAACCTCCGGAAAAAACAAATGGACTACAATAGAACGATAAGCAGCTTTAGGTACTCGAGTGGACGATTTTTCCCAGTGGTACCAAGAGATGGAAATATTTAAGCGCCATATCAACTTCGAAATTAATAGGCAGCCACGGGTTTCAGTTGTAAAACCGGGCAGTAGGAATGCGTCTGGCATAGAAACTATTTCTTGCAGTACACCAAAGTATTCAGTCCCAAATTTCCTAAGAAATGATGCAATAAGGAAAGTTGTTGCACTGTATTGCATGAACAGGAGACAGCAGAACAATGTTGTATTTAATAAGTTGTGGCACTGTTGTGCTCTCTGTCTGCACTGGTGAACTTTAAGCTGCAATGCACCAATGTAGAAAGGGTCTACACTGTGGTAAGCATAGTTTTTCTACAGGAAGGAGGTCTTCCCTGTCCAAAAACTGTTTTTGAGGGTTTTTCCCTCGTTGTGTGTGTTGTAGAAGGCAGCACACATGCAAAGAACGGAAAACAAGAGAAATGAAAACATTTCTCCTCGTTATGCCTGCCTCAAGGAGGCACCGGATTTTGGCTCATATCCCTGTCTACAATTCTATGTAGATAGGGATTTGCTTCAAAACCCATAGGTGTTTGCATGGGAACGCCCTTGCACCAACCAGGAAACGCCCCCTTGACACAAATTAAAGCAAGCCAGTGCATTGTGCAGCTTTGCGTTACCTTTGGCTATAGTCCACTGCAAATCATGATTTTCGTTGGATTGTAAATAACAGAACACTTTGCTTTGGGTTTGCATTAAAAAAATAATGCAAACCCTAGGCAAAGTCTATGTAAATCTGGGCCACAACCTTAAACCGCTGTCCTGCAAATGTGCCTTTTCTAAAGCCACATCAGAATTCCTATGTGCGAAAATCCTGGAGGCTGGTACCAGTGCCGGCTGCTACTTAACGGTGGTGGGGGGTGGAGGAGGAAGGGGGAAGGAATGAAAAAATGTTTTTTCAACTGCTTGCCTGCAGGCGAGCCGGCACTGTCCTCTCCGGTCGACTCCAGGGGCAGGAAGCAGGAAGCACACAGGCTCCCAGACTCCCTTAGCCAATCACGATGCTACGTGACAGCAGCGTTGTGATTGGTCTGAGACCGTGGTTTGGCGCTCAAGCAGGGACAGGGAGCCTATGCATGTTTTCCACCCAGGCTGTGCATTAGAGCTTGATGGTGAACCTGCTAAGTGCGCATGACCGTTTGGCTGGCCCAATACGGCCAGCCAAACCATCATGCGTACTTAAGAGAGTGTCCACCATTCATCTCCCTGCTCCTCTGTGACAGCCCAGCCACACCCCACCCCAAACCAGCTGAGCCGCGACAGAAAAATAAAATGATAATACCAATGCGTTATTATAATTTTATTTTTCCTTTTTGACCTGCTCACAGAGCAGTGGGATGATGCTCCTCCACCTTATTGGAGGAGCCGTCACTAACTGGTACAGACCAAGGGACAGATTTCTCAAAATGTTACACAACACTGCGCTGCATTGCATGACAGGTAGAGGGCAAGCATTCTCCATATTTAACATTATTTGGCAAGTTCCTGTCCTCTCTTTGTTCTGGCACGCTATGTGCTATCTAGTGCAAACGCAGGCCCCCTTGCATCATAGTTTAAGGGTGTCTGCATTGCTGACAGGTTTGATTTTGTACAGGAAGGGACTCCTTCTTGCACGAAAATATTCCTTTGAGGCTTTTTCCTCTTTCTATGTGTGCTGCAGAATGCGGCACATGGAGAAAGAAAAAGAATGAGGAGAAATAAAGATATTTCTCCACATTACGCCTCCCCTGGGAAGGCATAGCATTTTGACGCATTCCTAGGTCTACCACTCATTTGGGACTGCATCAAAATCCATGGGGAACACCTCCCTGAGACAGAGTAACTAAAGGCAGCGACTTCGGCTGCCTGTGTTACTCCAGATGTACCAAGCCACTCAAGGACACTTTTGCGTGGCACTGTGTGGCTTGGTAAATCTTATTTTAAGTTTTATGCTACCCTGCGTCCTATTGCGTGGCACAAGGGCGACTCAAAATCTTTGATAAATGTGCCTCTAAGTCCTTAAAGTACTTAGCAGTCTCCTACATGATGGGTGCTTGTGCAAGCATCATGACGTAAATGTGCGTGCGTGCAAGTCATGACACAGCAGCCTATTTAATTTTATTTACAATCCGAAGATAGAGGACTCTGTCTTGGAGTAGTCCATTAAAAAAAAAGATCAATATGCACTAAAGAGTGTTTTGAGAAAGGAGCACCCCACCAGCAAATTCCAACTGACAGACCCTCCCCAAAAACAGACACAATAGGCAATGGTGGGAAAGGATGGTGGAGTGGGTGGGAGTGGAGGGTAGTAAATGCCGACAAGAGCAATGGGGTGGGGTCACAACGAAAGAGCTATATTAAAAAAAAATACATAAAAGCTGGGGTGAATATTGTAGTCATTCATAAAGAGAACAAGCCAAAAACCCTTTGCACATTCTATAGACCGATATCGCTTCTTAATGCCGAGCCTAGGATTCTTGCTAAAATGCTGGCACTACGGCTGGTCAAAGTAATCGATACCCTGGTACATACTGACCAATCCGGTTTCATGCCCCGCCGTAACACCGCCGTAAACTTGCGTCGGCTTCATGGAGTGTTGGGTAGAGTGTCTACTATCCTGGAACCCGCTGTCCTGGTGTCCTTGGATGCCACTATGGCGTTTGACATGGTGGAGTGGCCATATCTCTTTGCAGTGTTGAACAAGATGGGTTTCGGGTCCCAATCCGTGAGCTGGATCCAGCTGTTGAACACTAGGCCTATGGCTCAAGTCATAGTGAATAATCGCAAATGGGGAATATTTGAGCTTAGCCGTGGAACGCGACAAGGGTGTCCGTTGTCGCCACTCCTCTTTGCCTTGGCATTGGAGCCGTTGGCAACTTGGATTCGCAGAGATCCGATGATATGCGGTATGTGCTGGGCCCCAGACTGGGAGGATAGGATATCACTATATGCAGATGATATGCTGCTATACTTGACTTCTCCGAAGGTCTCTTTGATATGCTTAATTGACATCCTTGCTATATTGGAAAGGTATTCCGGATTTACAATAAATCACTCTAAGTCGGTGATATACCCCTCACACGGCGAACCACTAATCCTCCCGAAATACTGCTCGATACAAATTGCCGTGGACGGCTTTCGGTACCTCTGCATTTTTATCACATTAAATGCAACACTCCGATTCACACGTAATCTCCTGCCACCTATCCAGTGAATGAAGAGTAATATTAGTCATTGGAGGGCCCTGCCCCTTTCCTTATTAGGTAAGGCCATCCTTTTTAAAATGATGGCTTTGCCACGCTTTCTCTACGTCCTTCAGAACGCAATGGACCCAGTCCCCAAATGATGCTTTAAAGAAATAGAAGCCCTACAAAGAACTCTTTTATGGGATGGGACGCCTCGGATTGCATTAACAAAACTCACCCTTGGCTGGTATGATGGCGGCATTAGTCTTCCTGATATTAAGAAATATTATTGGGCAGCGCACCTGGCTGCGATCAACCAGGGGACGTATGGCCGGCCTGATGACCCAGGATATGCCATGGATAGATGGCTCCTCCCGGGTGGAGACTACAGTAGAACACTCTATTCCAGACGCCGTAGGTACCCACTTACGGGCCCGACCGTGCACTCAGTTCAAGTTTGGCATGAAGTGAATAAACACTTGGGGTGGGACCACGAGCTCACATTGCCAACTCTCCTCTGGAATTCCGAAAAGCTGGGAAGCCTCTGGCAAACGAAAGGGTTTGATAAGTGGGATCTCATTGGTATCTCCCAGATTGGGTACCTCTGGGACAAGGGTGCTGTCCTCTCTTTTGCCTCTCTCCAACAGCAATACAAACTGGCCGGCACTGAGTTTTACAGATATTTGCAGATACGTCACGCGCTCCAGGCTCACCTTGCTAGTGGATCCTCCCCTCCTGATGTATCCCCTCTTGAAGATAGGATATTGGATGGCCACCTTCCCGAGAGGGCTATTTCACTGATTTACAAAAAACGGATAAATAACATGGAAGACCCTCTCCAGTCCCTTAAGGACAAATGGGTTAAGGACGGCATTGAATTGGATGAAGAAGACTGGCAAACAGCGGTCTCCTCCCCGAGGGAAGTGGCAATCCCAGCAAGGCTGAGGTTGGTGCAGCTAAAAATTCTACACAGAATATATATTACCGGGCCAGAGTTGGTACGGATGGGTAGAGGGGATAATGGAGAGTGCCGACGGGGTTGTGGGGAGATGGGTACTTTCATCCACATACTATGGGATTGCACATATATACAATCGTACTGGCAAGGCATACATCAAACCCTCCAAGACGTGCTCACAGTTGATTTGCAGCCTGAAGCCCGCAGATGCCTGCTAAACATCTGGGAGCCAATAGACCTCACCCTTCACACTAAGCAATGGGCAAGCCTGGCACTGATAGTGGCTAAAAGAAACATAGTACAGCATTGGGGAACTCACCAACCGCCGAGACTCGATAAATGGAAGGAGGGTCTGGACTGGTGCATGTTCCGGGAAAAGTCAGTATATGTAGCCAGAGGGTGTCCCAGGAAGTGGAGTAAAGTATGGGGGCCGTGGAACCTGTATAGAGGTAATATTTGTACCCCACCAATACCATTAACTGATGATGAGACTCTTGAAAGCCCCTAATTGTCATATATTGTATGATTGTGTTTGATTCACTGTAGCCAAATCGGAGAATTGGAAGATGTCTACTCTCTTGCTCATGTCATAAACAGTATGCATTGTTGATTGTTCCAAATAAAAATAAATAAAAAATAAAAAAAAGCTGGGGTGGGCCAGGGGAAGCAATGTCTGAGTTGGAGAGTGTGTTGGGGGAATGTGAGGAGAAAAGCAGCACACAGGGGAGAGCGCAGGAAAACACATGCACTCCCATGGAGTGCTGAAAATAAAATAAATAAGTAGTTCCCTGAATGCAAGCAACATCAGCTGCAGAAGGATACAAATTGACCAGTCAGAATAATGTGAGCCAGAAATGCTTCTGTGTGGATCAAACACATGACCAGGGAGGAAAGCAATCAGATCAAGAGATGGGATGTGAGATAGACGTAAAAGCCATCCAATAATGAGCAAGGGGCTGAGTCAGTAGATAAAAAGACATCCATCAATGAGCAAGGGCTGACATAAAGCCCACTTTACGTATATTGTAAATGATAGGTAAGCCAACAAAAACGTTAACACTGTCTTTACCTGAGACCTAAAAAGGAGCTATTTTTAAAAACAAGGTGAAAAAACTGTAGCTAATTAAAACATTTTTACTTGTATCCATGCGGTGTTGCACATTTCCCTGAGCCATACCATCTGGCCTTAATAGCTTTCATTTGGTGTGATAATATAAGCAACATTTTCCAGAATTTAATAGAATATTTGTGAAATAAAACTGAGGTTTTCACATGCCCCTTCATATCCCACCTTTTAGCAACCAATTTCACACTTAAATCAAGGAACATCAAGGGAGTGGGGATGTGGAGATTTCAGCTTCATTTCTTTATTATTGCCAGGATGAAGTACTTGCTGTTTTTTAGCTGCTTCAGAGAGCGTTTAGCCATGGGGAAATAGGGACACGTACGAATAATGTGACCAATATCGTTGGCTAGTGCAGCGTTTTACATCCATATACGTATGAAATGCTGTGATGGTCACATAGATGGTAGAGTCATCTTAGTGTAAATCTGTCATGGAATCTGGAGGCCTCCCTGATGACGCAAACAATGACATAAAGTAGGGAAGTGTCCCTTCGAACATAATGTGTTTTTATGACTACTATTTGGAAATGCATTCTTCTTGCTTCAAACCCATCCACGTCTTGCAAGCAAACACTTTGACAGTAAGGAAGGTCAGAGGTCACATATAGGCTCCCATTTCAACAACGCTGTCCAGCCTACAATATATTCACCTTAATGCAAAGTTCAGACTGAATGCTCTATTTTTTTTTACTTTGCTTGTTGAAACCTTTGGTTACTGTAGGAAGCTGACTGTACTTATTATTTCTCATTTTGATATATCATAAAAAAAAGAGTCCAGGGGTTCCCTCATGAGTGAACAGGGGCTTGCTTTGGCAATCTCAAAGTGCTCTGCTATGGAGTAGTGTGGTTGAGCAGCCTTGGGCTTAACACAGAGGAGCGCAACACAATGGTTAATAAATGAGACTCACAACTCAAAAAGAAGATCCACACCAATTTATAAAATGAGGACAGGCTTTTGTTCTGGGTCCCCTGAGAGCAGGGTCTCTCATCCTAGGAGGCCAGAAAAGTGTCTCAGGTGGCATTCTGGCAGAAACCAGTCAGGGAGCACACCAGAGAGTGGTTGGTTTTCAGGGGACACCTTTGGCTTCATGTATTGATAAATTCATCACTGGAATCAATGTAGGTTTATCAGTACGAGATGTACATCCCTATCTTCAGCGAATCCATCATGTTGCTGGGCAACTCATTTTCACCTGTGTCCAGCACGTTTTAAAATTGCTTACGTGGTCACTTGTACTGGCAGTAATAGGACTGACCAGCAAATGGCAATATCTGCTCATGGCGGTATGCCCTCTCATGTAATATTCAGCACCCTGCCTTAGGGCTGTCAGGCCTGCCAGGCCTGCTGCAGGGGCGACTCACAAATATTACATGCAGCGTTAGGGGACATGGCACACAGGGTTGTGTGACATGTTGTGTTTTCACTTTTGTCTGCACCAATTGTTAATTGTTAATTGATATTTATATAGCGCTAATCACCGGCGGGTCTCTAAGCGCTTTAAGGGGAATAGCCAGAGGACCTGGGCAGATGAATGACCCATCAGTGTGGTGTGTTTAAACATTATCCAGTGCTTCCCTAAACGCAGCCTTGCATGTGCTCGGTGAGGGATCCCCCAGAGTCGCGCAATTCATACTGCTGCCCTTAGAGACTCTCTTTAGTACCTCAGGGCCTACGTCACAAGGGTGCCATTTACTAGGTATTAGAGAGGGTGCTAATAGTTTTGGAAATCGAGGTAAGCAATTGAACATTTTTAGGGAAAGAACACTGGCATTGGGGAACTGGTTAGCAGGAACCCAGTACACTCAAGTCAAACACCAGGCAATAAGGTGGAGGGGTTACTGCAACAAGACCCCATCTCCCTAGAATTGCCACCTCCTCCAAAAAAATCACTTGATAACTGTAAGGGAAGCTATCTAATTTTTCACTACCCATAAAACGTAGGTGGAGATTTAGTAAGCTTCTGTGTCATGTTTGCATCACAAAAGTGACGCAAAACGGCGCAATTTTTTTTTTCTAATTTACTTTCCCGCGCAAAACTTTTGTACTGGAAATAACGTAAAAGTAATGCAAAGCAGTTCATAGTGCTGCTTCGCATTACTTTGCGCCATGGGGTCGTGGCAAGGGCGGTGAATGGGCATTCCCATGCAACCACCCAAGGCATCTCACGCTAAACCCAATTTACTAAACACAGTATATTGGGTTTAGCGTGAGAAAACTGCACCCTTTTAAACTAGGTGCAAGGAAGGAGAACTGCTTTAATTTCTCCTTCCTATTCCGACTTTGCATTCGTGCTGCACTGTGCAGCACGCATTCAAAGTGGGTAAAGCTTTCCCTCATGTCTAGGCATAAAGGTTTGTACAGGAAGGGTAACCTTCCTGTACAAAACCTATGCTGGACTCACACCCTAGCACTATGGCGCTGAGGTGTGTTGGTGGCGCACGGCAGCTGTAATCAGTGCCGGCGCATGTGAAAGGGAAGGGTAGAGCCATAGCTTTGAAAATATGGCGTTCTCCTGCTCCCTCCCTGTCGCACAACACAGCATAGCCTCGCGGGGGGGCTGCGCTGAGTGAACTTTTTGTAAATCTCCCCCCTAAGTCTTAATCATTGAGATCTTATTAATAGAGAGCTATTATGGAGCTTGGAAGTGCCAAGCAAGTAAGATAATGGGGTACTGTTAAAAATGATGTTTTGCTTGAGGGGGTCTATGATCCCTTCTCAAGCAATACCACTATCCCTTTTAGGGTGAACCACAAAAAGTCACTATATTAACCAGTGCTTAACTTGGAGGCAATGTGTAAAGTATATATGCAGCACTTAAACTGTAATAAAGTGAAAACACAAGAAAAATCACACCAATTCATAAAGAGAGTAACATTTAATAAATTATTTGACACCAAAATGACAAAAATCCAATAAGTAGAACCAGAGTTATGAATTTTAATTTGTTTTAGTAAAAACTAGCACTTAAAAGATCAAAGCATCAACCAAGGCCATCTAGTCACATGAGACCAGGGCAAAGTCAAATGTTATGGCCAACCACGATGGAGCGGGGCTCGATACATGAGGTGGATTGGGCCCGGTCTCCCCTTACTATGGGATGTAGAAGAATTTTAGAAGAAAAATATCTGATAAATTAAAGTTCGGCAGGTCAGCCGGCAGTATCCAAGGAGGAGGCGGTGGCGACGTCGGATGGGGGGCATATGTCAGCCTGAAACCAAAAAGGGATCCACAAGGCTGGATACCCCTTTTGTGAGAAGCCGCTAAACAGGATTTTCTGCTGGGGATAAAAATGTAGCGAGAGCTACCACGAAGTCAGGCCAATGAGCAATGCACCTTGGGCGGATTGGCAAGCATCTAGGTCCCGGTCTCCTCTTGATTCTCAGTGCCCCTTTTGGCTGAAATTTTTTAAAGTCCCAAGTTTTGGATTTAGGCTCTTTGGGCACCTTTAGCACTACTGTCAAGGGTCCAGGACTGGGTGGGCTCCACTTGGGAATGCAGGACTCCCTTTAGATAGGGTCCAAGTGCAGGGTTTAACTTGATGTAGCTCTTTGTGTCCATGTACCACAGAACAGAAGACCGGCCAACTAGCCCTTGGAGTCACACTGGCAGTCCTGGCAAAAGCAGCAAGGCAGTTCTCCAGTAGCAGGACAGTCCTCTGAAGTACAAAGCAGTCTTATGGACTGCAGGGCGGGCCTTCTAAGGATCTTTCACAGGTCCTGGAGTGAACTAAAGAGTGGATATGAGGCACCTATTTTTATGCCTGTTGCCAGCTTTGAAGTGGAAGAAACGTCTGGAGCCCCCCACCTCGCACAGATGCTCTGTAATTTCTTTCCTCCCTTCCCTGTTCCCAGGATGTCTGGGGTGTCAAAATGCTAGTGTGAAGTCCTTTGTGAGTGTGCTGAGGTAGCTCCTTTGTAATGTAAGGGGGTGGTACACAGCCCACCCCTCCTATCCAGGCAGGATGGCCCTTCCTGACAACATCTAGTCCCCTTTTGTGTCACTGTCTGGGAGCAATACACAAAGGCCAACTGCCATCCTAATCACAGTCATGTGGCCCTGCCTGAACATAGGCGGCAGGCACCAAATGGTTAGGACAAGAAAATGCCAACTATCTAAAAGTATAATTTTCCGAATTGTAACTTAAAATCGGATTTTACCATTAAAGAGGATTTAAATTCCAATTGTTTTGACACCAAGCATGACATTTCAACTTGTTCCCAAACAAATGTTATAACTTATTACATGTAACAAGGTATCCCAATGTTATTCTATGGGAAAGGTAGGCAGATTTACAAGCCCCCTGCGCCTCCTTGCGCCGCCATTGCATCACTTTTGTTTAGGCAAAGGCGGCGTAAACAATGCGGCCAATTTACAATGTGACGCATCTAGGGAGATGCGTCACGTTGTAAAGCTCTGTGTCACATTATACATGCGCCAGGTATAATGTATGCAGGGTGGGCGTTCCCACGCAAAAAGCCATGTAGAACTGACGCAGTGAAATTTACAACATTTCACTGAGTCACTCTACGCCTTCTCTGTGTCAAAATCCCTACCCCTCCTCAGACCAGGTGTAAGGTATGACGCAGGGGTTTTTGTATGGGACTCACCTATCTGTTGTGGCACATTGTGGGAGTTACGTCACTTTCATGAACAACTCCAGCAACGCATCACTTTTTTGCCAACAGTTGTGTCAGTATTTCTGACGCATCTGTTAATCCTTGCACCATGGAGCACTGTATTGTAAATACAGCGCATCCATGGTAGTGCAAGGACATTTGGCACTGGTACAAGGAAACTGACGCATCTATGCAGATGCGTCAGTTCCTTGTAAATCTGCCTCTAGGAGCTGTTCACTACCCAGGTATGTAAAACTTAAAAGTACATGCCCAGCATTTTAAATACAATGCCCTATGCACTTTTGAGGCCCTACCTTGGGCTTGCAAGGAGTTTATTTTGCCAGATTGAATTGTCAGTTTAAAACTGCACACTGGTTGCAATGGCAGGCTTGAGACATGTTTTAAAAGGCTGCGTAAGTGGGTAGCACAATATGTCCTGCAGGCCCACTAGTAGTATTTAATTTGCAACTTTACTGGGGACTTATAATTAAATGTGCCTACCACGTATAAGTTAATGTTACCATGTTTTAAGGAGTGAGCGCAAACAATTTAGCATTGGTCAGCATCGATGAAGAGCACAGACTCCTAAAGCTATCAAAAAGAATTTCAGCAAACAGGAGGCGAGTACGCAAACAGTTTGGGGGAAGATCACCTTAAGGTTAACAGGTCGAACGGTTGCCATGTTGGTGGGATACAGAAGTATGGAGCTAGGTCATGCATTTGTTCCACTGTCTATCATACTCTTTGACATCATAGGGCCCAAATTCTTGAATTGTTTAAATAATTTAAATCTTAATGGCTTTAAATTTAACACCTGGGTTTTTTACTTTCTTCACAAGGCAAGAGACTGTTCTGGCCTCATGTGACCTGTCAAATAGCAGCATTATCTTAGTGGTTTTCCTGGGAACTAACACTGCAGCTGGTGAAAAGGCTGAACATGAGGACCATAATCAATAGTTCGATTCACTAAATGAAGAGATTGGATTGTGGTACTAAGCTCCAGCACACTGTACAGGATGTTACAAACTGAACAGAGTCAGTGGAGCTTACCAGAAAGATAATGATGTGATTAGACAAACATAGCATGATCAGAACACAAAATGGTACATCTATAAACTACAGAATATCTACTCTAAGGTAGCCACAAATCCATACAGACCTGTTGCCGTGAGGCATTTTTGCCGTTCAACCATTGAATGAGAAAGGTTTATTGGCCATTTTATGGTCTTCTGAGCCCAGCTCAAGAATTAGGAGCAAAACGACACACAGACCTGATAATAAACTCTTAACCCCTTCGTTGCCACGCCCTTTCTCCCTCCTGTGCCGGGCGTTTCCTTAGTGGGCGGGTTTCATGACGAGATAGTCTCGTCATGGGCACAGCGCGACCGTGCTCCATGACGAGACTATCTCGTCATGGGCACAGAAGCGGTTAAATAAAACTACTATGGTGTTGTAAAGAGGGGATTAGATACTTGAATGTTAGAGCTAATTGGCCATGACCATACTAATACTACAAGACAAAGCCTACAAGGGATCTATAAATCTTGGCCCAACGTTAGGGCCATTTCACGCAGCGCATCAAGTGAAGTTGCTGAGCTGCATGAAAGGGAGAGAGGCAAACTGTGGAATATTTTTTTTTAATGGCACAGCTGTGCTCTCTACCTGCACTGGTGCATTTTGGGCTGCCGAGAGCCAAAGCAGGCAGCCTTGCACCATAGTGCATGGGTTCCTGTGCTATGGTCAGGATGCACACAAAATATCCTCAGAAGCTTTTTCCTCTTTGCATGTGGGCTGAAGAATGCAGCACACATGCAAAGAGGAAATAATTAAATTTCTCCGCCTAAACCGAGCCTTAGGCAGGTGCGTCATTTAAGTGCAGACCCATGCCTACAACTTCCAGTAAATATGGTTTTGCATTAAAATCCATGGGGGATTTCACTTGATTACTGTTGGCGCCTAAACCTGTATCTCTTTTCCTATCTCCAATGTGCGTCAACCTCTCGGACTGGGAGCAGTGTAGTCCCTACTGGACTTTAGTGGTCTCAGATGGACCAGTCGTTACTTAATTTGCATTTCATACATTAATTGTAATTACATATTTCCACAAGCACGGCAGAGAACAACTAAAGTTTAAAAGTTAACTCAAAAATGCTGATAACATGTTGGACCTGGCCCTGTCTGCAGGGTTATACCCAAACCTTTTGTCTTCATCTGCCTATTTTTCTGACCTTTTTGATGGCATTAGGACTCTGGGCCCTTCACCACTGCTAATCAGTGTTAAAGTGCTGTGTTCTCTCCTCTAAACCTGGTTGGCATATCTGATTTACTTGTAAGTCCCTTGTAAAGTAGTATGTCAGATACCCAGGACCTGTAAATTAAGTGCTACTAGTGAGCCTGCAGCACTCATTGTGCCACCCACAGAAGTAGCCTTTCAAACCTATCTCAGGCCTACCACCTGTGTGCGCAGTTTACTGCCACTTCAACTTGGCATTTAAAACTACTTGCCAAGCCTTAAACCTCCCTTTTTATTACATCACACATAAGTCATACCTCAGGTAGGCCTTAGATAGCTCTATTGGCAAGGTGTTGTGTAAGTAAATGGGAGGATATGTACTTTTATGTTTTGCATGTCCTGGTAGTGACAAGCAGCTTATTTCGTTTTTCAATGCTGTGAGGCCTACCCCTCTCATAGGCTAGCATTGGGAATGCCCCTACATACATTTAAGTGGTAATTTCTGATCAGAGAGGAGTGGCATTGCCATGTTTGGTATGTTTAGAACATTAGGGATACATCCTTCTTTCTGGTGAAGTTGGATTTTACACTATTTTAGAAATGCCACTTTTAGAATATGAGCATTCCTCTGTGCTTATATCTTTTTGTGCTTTGGAGCCTGTCTCCAGTGCACGTCTGGGCTGTATGACAGCTACACTTTGTATGGACTTTCCAGACAGCCACAACACAGGAAGGGCTGGGTGTGACAGTATGCATTCATCTGCATACTGCATTCCTCTGCATACTAATAGCCTTCCTCGGCTTGGAGAGGGAAAGGTGGTTCTGACTTAACATTTGTATAGGTTGTGTCCTGCCCTCATACAAAGTGCTGATTTACTCTCTATGATCATCTAGAGCCAGGTCTAGCCTGAAAGGGATTGTTGCACACTTCTAAGGGTTCCTTTAAAGTCACCCGTTCACCAGAGACATTTTTGAGTATAAGTACTGGGGCTCTGACCCCATATCTTTAGAAACTGCGTGGGACTTGTAACCAGACACTGCTGGCTCTACAATCTGCACATTGTCAGAGGACTGCTGTGCTGCCAGGAGAGACTGTCATTCGACTAACCTCTTTGCTGTGTTGACTTGCTGCCTGCTAGCAATTAGTAGGCAGCAAGGCAACACAGCAAATCCTGGGCTGCAGGAGGGACTGCCACTTTGCAACCTGAACCAAATGTGCTGGCCTGCTGCTTGCTACTTCCTTTGTGCCCTCAAGTATTCGTCAAGGGCTTGTTGGCTTATCCCCTGTTTCTGCAATCTCAGGGCTCTAAAGGTTTGCGTTTAAGCACCTTTGACGTGTATCTTGTGAGTTCAGCAGTAGTGTGCTAATTGAGGAGCCGTACTTGATTGCTCGTTACTTGCTCTACCCAGCGCATATTGAAGCGCTCCCTCGTTTCAAGAAGTTCAGCACGTGCTCAGCACCTCGTGGTCACCCCAAATCAGCATGTGTGCCCCAGCACCGCACTCACTGAGGAGAGATCCCCACTGACTCGAGGGAAGCTCTCCCCTAGGTTGCACCTGTGTTTCCGTACCAACCATGCTTTCTTTGCAGGCGGCCGGTATGGAGACCGTGCTGCTGCCGCAGGGAGATGACCAGCAAAGCTTCTGATCTTCAGCAGCCCGAGCAACCCTACCTGGCCCAGCGTTGCACTGCGGGGGGCAGAAGGGGTCCCCAGTGTTGCGATGAGAGCCCTGTGCACAAAAGGTACTGCACTTCTACACTGGGACCCGCAAGGCCCACTGTACACACCTGGCCTCGTGTGGTGCCCCCACCACCACTTGTGCTCCTCTGGCTGGCCCTGTGGTATTTTTACTAGCCATGTTTGTTCACTGATCAGTCAGGAAACTGCATCAGAGCCCAAAAGCCTGAGTGCTCTCCAAGCACTCGTCCGTAAAGCTCTTGAAAGGGAGCACCCACATTATTGAGCACTGAGGTATTGTTTTGAATGCATTTAATGTGATATTTCAAGGAACGTGATAACTTGAATGAATGAATGACAATTTTTATTGCTCGATTACTTAAAATCATTGCAATTTCCCAAATGTGTATAATCCCTTATCTGAGACAAAACAAGATATTAAACATGCTAATACATACATATTTTAACTGTGGCTTGTCAATTGCACTCAATTCAGTCGCAATTTTGGGAATAGGAAATAAAAATGAGAGCAAAGTGAGAATACATTTCCCTGCCATTTGTCATTTGATCGTCCATAATTGGTTACAGGACATATCAATATGAAAACACACACTTTTTCTAGCTAATAATGTCTGTCCTCTAAAGTGACGCTTTGCTTGTTGTACCTAGACCTGTTAAAAGGAGCTTGTGTTTAACGCCTAAAAACATCTGTATCTCCTAAACCCACTCACGCCTGGTATACCATTACTTCTCATTTAATCATGCGTAATTGGTTACTGTGCAAATCATTATGAAGATGCATACATTTCTAGCTGCAAATGCCTATCCTCTCAAGTGACGATGTGCTTATTATACCTAGAACTTTGAAAAAGAGCTTGTTTTTAACATCATAAAACTTTTGTATTTCGCTGACACTCCCGCATAGTATACAGTTACTTGAGATAACTTGTAAAGTTCAGGGCTTATCACTGGATACAGTGCGCCCGATAAGTGACCGTATCAGGTTTTATAGGAACGTAGGGTCGCTTTTCTCTGTCTTCATGGGTGCATATTGTGATTCATGTGCTTTTCTGTAATCTAACTTGCATTACATGCACTAATGGTGTGATGTATGTCGTTTTGGCCTTGCCTTGATCAGGATGACGAGTACTATCTGAATAACAGCATAATATGCAAAGTATTTGTGATTCATGTTGTTTTGGTCTTGTTTGCTGTACAATACAGAAATCTATTTTCATATAATCCTGTGTGGAGCCTCTTTTGTGGTGTATTCATTGTGTTGCTGTGTGAGTGTGTTGCACAAACGCTTTACACATTGTCTCTGATGATAAATGTGTCTGCTCTTCGCCAAGCTACAAGAGGGTGAGCACAGGTTATCCTGGCTGTGTAACTGACTTGCCCTGACTAGAGGGGTGGGTTCTGCCCTCGCTTAGGTGCATACCCTAGCCAACCAGAAACCCCATTTCTAACAGTACAGAAATGTATGAGCTGCGCCATCAGTCAATTGAGCATATACGCATATAGCTCATAAAGAACACAAGAAGAACTCAGTAACGTTCTACTGAGAATCCAGTATAGATATGGAAATGGCGAGCTTCGAACATAGAAGCATTGCATCCTTTTAAAGGACTTTAAATAAAGGATTTCATACATTCACTACACAAGTACATGGTTCACAGGCTATGCACCAATGGACAACAAGCAAGAAGAAACCTTTTACTACAGAATATATTTGAGGATTCACTCGCACTTCTACTACAGTAGACTCAGACATTCCCAGAGTCTATTCAGGTGACATGACTTCTTACATAGTATGTAACTTGGTCTGAGACAGTTAGGTTGTCCTTGATTAGGTACATTACGTTCAGTGCGACTCAGAAAGTACTGGTCTTTTCAGTGAAACGCCTCCAATTCTATATTGCAGTGAAAATTACATCAAAATGATCACGTGATATTCTACAATGTCACATCTAAGACGGAAGAAAACACAAAGTTGTCCAAAGTTAGCGTAAGCTTGGCGTAAGCTTGGCTTCTCATATGTTAAGCACTACAGTTTAAGAAAAAATGATTCCATAACCCCGTCTTATGACTTCTAAATCACCATATTCATGTATTTATTACAAAACAGCCGTCATCATCCTAGGACTATCATGCTTGGATCCTTCCACTTCTTTCATTGTGTCATAAAGTTCACTCTGCATCTCTTCAACTTTTACATCAACCTTTTTTCCTCTTTTCCTCTTTCTTCTTCTCGTTGCTGATAGCTTCTTTTCCCCACAGTTTAACCCAGCATTAACCCAGCATTTTATGAAATTCCTTTGCAAAGTTTTAGATAGAAAACCACACATGCAACGGCAATTAATATGACCAAGAGAGATGCCTACACTTCCCAACCGCTCGTCTATCATGGCAAATCCCTTTCCAATAGACCCACAAACAGAAAATGTTTCCTCCGAAGCACCTGTGTCTTCTAATTTGGTTAGTTCATGGGTAATGATAGCAATGTTGGCAACATAACTATTAATTTGGTTATCAATTTTGCTTATGTAAGCACAGCATGCTCTAGCATGAATTATCTTGCAGACTCTGCCTTCCTTTGCGAGAAGCATGTATAATGCAAGGTTATTCTGGACAATCATCGCTCTCATTGCAAGCAATTCGTTATTGAGTATAGTTAGAGCAGCTGCTGTGTTAGTAGTAAGCCTATCTACTAGAATTGACAGTTTCCTGATCTTCACATCATTCAGTGCTACACCCACTGAGGCTATTAGTGATCTAAAAAAACATCCCTTAATATTTGCTGAAAGCTGAATCTACTTCATCTCAGGTAGCTGTCAAGTTTGTGATCTATGTCGTTAGTCGGATGAATCTTTGGGAAAACTGATGCTGGGTTGCAACTATCTACCCAATTATGCAATAACTGGAAATAAGCTGACTTACCGCACACATAGTATATTCCCATAATCTGTACCTCTAATTCAGCAAACATTCTACCCCAAACCCAATAGCTATGCTCACATTCGCTCCAACCCACTTCCTCAATAGTCTTGTTCCCTTCATGTTTTCTAATTATATATAAGGTTGCCCTTTTAGCAAAATCTACACTCAACCTTGGTGGTGGATCCTCTAGATTCCCCTTATCCTTTCCTCCTTCACATTCTGATTTAAATCCTTCGCTCCCCCTCTGTTCATCTTGCCTTATTCTTTCGTTCCGTCCGTCTACTAAGATTCTCTCATCTTCATTCATTTTTCAAGTTAAGTCATGTATGTTTTGATTAGTATCACTTATGTTAGTTACTGGGGTAAAGAATTTCATCATATACTCATGCTGATCCTTTTGTTTAAACAATAAGCATGTTTAGTTGTCCAAAAATACATGATAGATCCCTTCACAAAATGGACATTTTCCAAAGTTTTTTTTATAATTGGTACAAAACAGTTTAATTGAGTGCTGTTGATAAAACAAATTTAGGAAAACACTACACGAGAAGGAATATGACAAAGGCAGGTGGAAGTGAGCCTATCCTTTGCTGCAGAGGCTGAAAGATAGGAACATGCAAAACAATTTTCAATTTCCATAAGCTTTTCATTTTCAGCAAACATTTGAAAATACACAAATAACTATAAATGCTCTCAGATTGCAGACCACGCGAAAGTCTACTTTCATGCATTTTCTTGCTAGTAATAGGTTTGACAGTTTTATTTATTGCCAACGTGGAAATATTTCCATCCGGCAGATCGATATCTAAAAGCCATCCAACTACAAAATCAGTATTTATAACTATCAAAACTACAAGCACCATTTTGCAGCATTGCCCTGCCATGACAACATTGTTCAGATCAAGCAAATAACTATCTTCAACTAAAGAGATTAGTCCTTCTACAACTATTCTATGGTTACTACCCTATCTTGAAAAAATTATTTTTATTGTGCCTCAATTGGATGCCCAAGGATTGAAAGTCCTCTGATTATTGCCCTAACTATCTTTCCGTCCCTTTCCACTTTGTCAGCAGTTTGCATAGGTTGAGCGTTTTATTTTTCTCTTTGGTTTAGGGAGGTTTATCAATTTCAGTCAGACAATCATCAGATTATGGGGCATATTTAAGAGTCCCTTTGCGTCACTCATGCACCACGCAACATGGTGCAAGCCTCAACGCAAATTAAAAAAGTAGAGTTATGAACCTGCGCAAGACCACCTTGCATGGCCCTGAGTGGCTTAAATTTCGAGTAATGCAACGAAGCGCAAATCACTGTGTTGCATTACTCTGCTCCAGGGAGGCATTTCCATGGATGTTGCGTGTATGTTCCCATACAACTTCAATGAATTGTGACACATTCCCAGACTTACCAGAAGTGGTTGACCTGGGAATGCACCAAAAACCTACCCCTCCTCAGTTGAGGCGTAGCAAGGAGAAATATGTTTATTTCTCCTCTTTCTATGTGTGCTACATTTTTGCAGCAGATATTGAAAAAGGAAACCGCCTCAGGAGATTGTTTTTGAGCAGGAAGGTGCCCCTTCCTGTACAAAAACAATCCTCCTTACAACGCAGGCACCCTTGCACCATGGTGCAAGGGTGCATGCATTGGCACTAGGCAGGCAATAGGTTGCCAGTACAGGGGAAAAGGCAGGAATGTGCCATATTGACTTAAGTACAGTACATTCCTGCCCTTTTCCTGTAATGCAGCGCAGTGCAGCAAGGTGACTTGCTGAGCTGCATTGCATGACTTGGCCATAAGTATGGCCCTCAATGTCAATCCTTGCAAAGTATGTCCTGTCAGGACCTGAATATTTGCGATTTGTCTTTCTCTCTGTTATGGATCTTTTAGGGACAGTCTAAACCAATTACAAGTATCATGTTGTTCTGACCACTCTTGTTCCTCTAACTCACTAACTTCCCTTATCACCTCTGGTCTTCTGGTGGTTGTCAACAGTCTCTTTCATCTGGGCCTAGTTTTTGGCCATCCTTTTTCCAGTTGTACTCATTCTCTTGTGGTTTTTTGGCTCAGTAGAGGCTGATTCACTCGCAGATGCAGAACCTTCTTTGTCAGTGACACTCTCTGATCCAGGGGCACTTGTCCCAGAAAAGGTTGTTTCAGCTTTCCATAAGTTCCTGCTATTATTGTTCATTACGAAACGGTCAGTACTGTTATTCTGCTCTTGCCACTGTTGGTGTTCTGCCATGGAAGGCTGGGACGTCTTAGATTGGCTTTCCTCTTCACCTTCATATGCCTCGGAAACCTCAAACCTAGGTAGATTCAATGAGTTAGTGGATGTTGGCTCCACTTCTTCCTCTGCTTGTCTCACTCTTTTGGTATGGGAGGCAAGTAACGAGTTTGTCAATCCTTCACACTTCACAGCAGTATCGGTGACCAAGATCACTTGCTCTGGGCCTCTCCAGCGTTCCTCCAAGCACAACTTGTGAACGTGCCACATGAACCCAGTCTCCAGGACTCAGGCCATGACACGGAGTTTCTTGCCCATATGTAGTTGTGACATAGAGCTGGTAAGAGAAAGAACGTACCCCATCAGCCTATCCTTTGCAGTACTTCAGAACTAACCCGCTATGAGAGAACTATTTTGGCTGCAGGCAATGTCTCTTTAATAAGGTGTAATGCTCTAAACCCTCTCTCTTTCTTGCCCATTCCTGATGAGGGTGAAGAATGCGAGTTCGACCATGATTGCATTGATATTACCAAGTTATGCACATAACCAAGGCTCGATATACTGGATCTTCCACTTCTCAAATCCTACCACACCATTGGGCATATTTATAAGCCCCTATCGCCAGTAGAACGTCACGTTTTTCAAGACATACCTCCTCATCCCCTTCCCATTCCGTGGACATTTCCTCCATAGGACACAGACACTACCTGCATGTTTGATCCTATACTGTTGTCAATGTTTGACCCTCGACGAGGGATGTTTATTTCTTTTAAACTCCCATTCTGTGCTAACTCAGTTTGGGGTACAATAAACGTTTCCTTCAGCCCTCTTAGTTAACCATCTAATGTTTTACTGCAATATTTTGCATACTGCAGTTTCTGCCCACAGATCGTTTGGGACTGATACCTGGAAAAGCAAATCCATATACTCCCACAGGACCTTTGAAATAATCACTATCTTCTCTATCTGAGTATAACATTTGTTAGGATTTTCCCTCAATCTCAAGAGAGTGTTTGTGAAATGGAAGAGGCCTGTTTGAGACCAAGGAACATGCACGTAGGCTCCTCACTGTACTTTCCTCAAATGTTACTCCTTCATTACACTCTCTGTACGTCTGAAACAAGGGGTAGATGTCCCAGAAATTGCCTGTCCTTGAATAATAGATGAATTTAGATTTTACAGATGTCCTTCAAAACCATTAGGATATAGTTCATAGGAAAGATAAGGACAGAGCTGAATGGTTATATAATACGTTGTATTCTGATTCCAATATCAGCAAGAAAGTTTGTGATCCGAAGTGTAGAATAATTTTTATTTTTTTCAGTATGGGGCACCCAGGCAGGCACCCTAGTGAATCCAAAACTACCAACACGTGTTTCGACCCCTCTCGGCACGCAATCCCGGGGCTTTCTCATGGTGTGGAACTGTAGAATCACAGGAGCTAAGGAAGTAAAAGGTTTTTGGTATGGTTCTCAGAATCATGGGATCCACAGGGACAAAGTGTTTAAAAGGACCCATCTTGTAGCAGGCAAAACGATCTTTATTCGGGCCGGTGAGTCGTAGTACGAAGTCCGGATGAGCACTGCGACGAGATAATCCCAACAGAAATCTGTGGCCCAGGGCCTGTGTTTTGAGAGGGGGCGAAACACGTGCTGGCTGGTTCCTCTGCACTGTGGTTCCTGCTTGGTAAAAAAGAACAATTATTATGCACTTACTTCGAACCACAAACGTTCTGGCTGATATTGGAATCAGAAGTCAACGTAATATATTACCATTCAGCTCTTTCCTTACCGTTCCTATTACACTCTCTGTGACTGCTCCCTCATACTCCCCTGCAGATTCTTTCTTTAGTTTTGACTTCGACCTTTCCTTTTCAGATCACAATTCCTTAAATTTCTGCACATCACTCCACTCCCTGATGCTCTTGATCAGTTCTCTCACATGCGTCTTTAATCCCTTCAACTTTAACAATCTCAATTCCATGTCACCCATCATCATCCTGACGTTTTTTTCACAGTTTCTTCCTTTGCATTAGAACAAATCCACATTCTTTTGTCATTCTTTCCATTTCCACATAGGCTTCTTGCACCACCCTCGCAGCCTCTTTACTCAAGTACAGCAGTTCATACTTGTTGTAGTATCCCAAGAAACCAATACCTATATTGCCTTTCATAATCCCTTCAAACTCGTTTTTTAGTTACGCTACATTGAATCTCTGAAGGGCCTGTTCATTGCGCTGTGGGATAATTCGTGAAGTTGTGGTTGTGCAAATATCTCCCGTGATGGGGTTCCTGAGGTCTCTCCCTGTGGGGTTCCAGTAACTAATATAGTGGATACATCTACCATTTTCAAGGGAATACTCGAAAGGGTGTGACTCTGAGGCGTGCCAGTGACCATTGTGGTGGAAGGACTGCTTGTGCTAGTCAAAGACTGGAACTTAACTAAAGTAGCATGTGTCGATGTCGGGGCAGTAGGTGAGACAGTCATCTCAGTGTAACTTGGGGGTACACTGGCCTCAGAAGAGGATGTGGTAATGGATTTGATCTCTGTTCGTGTCTGATCTGTGGCACCTGGTGTGGGTGTTGCATTATATGGGGGTAGTCTTATTCTTAAGAGTTCATCTATTAAGGCGTCTTCTTCCACACTCTCTTCTTCTGTCTCTCATCCCTAGGTTTCTTTTTAGCGTTGGATTTTTCCTTCTCTATATCCTCGCTATCTGTCAACGGGTAGGCTCCTACTGTCTCAATCACTTTCTCTCTCCATCTCCTCTGTCTTCTCATTGACCTGTGTGCTTATCCAAGAATAAGCCTTGCTGCAGACTTTCAACACAACTTTTTTTCTCTTCTTTTCATTTGCAACCTGGGGTCTTAAATCATACATTCTCCTTATCATATTTTCGATTCTTGGTATATGTGATGTGCCACTCAATGGTAACCGTAATTCCCCCTTTTTCACTGTGTATTCATGCCATTGGCTGAGCCACATGCACATGTGTAACCCTTTATCTGCCACCATTTCCCTAGCTGGTGTGCCTATGGGCAGAAATCTCTCTTCCATATTTAAATCTTTCTGTTTTTTCATAAAGGGATTTTCCATTTCATCAATGTTCAACAATCACTCTTTATTCAATTTTCAAGCACTCTCCACTTCTTCTGCGTGCACGGTTTTTCTGCCAATGCAAGCGTATCTCATTCAAAGGTCAACCAATTGCAACGTGGCTCTAGCATTCATCAGCCAATCCCTGCACGGCACCCTATGACATAAGCACCTGTATACTGCAGCATCTCTTGAACCCTTCCCACCTTACTCACTGTTAACATTTGCCTGCTTTCAGAAACAGAAATTTCTAAAATACAGATAATACCATCCACTTCATACAGCAGTAGAATTTCGACCTGCAGAAGTCTACCGTACCCAGTGCGCTCACTCCCTTGAACCAAGGAATCAACAGCTACCAAGCTTGTTTAGTAGATTTGCACAACAGAGATATTACATCCCTATCCTTGTGTGACTGATAGCGCCTCACAGTACACCTCACCATAGCTGACAACTTTGAAAACGCAACAAATCTTTAGATTGAGACTAACTGACCGACTGAAGTAGTTCTCTACCTCCTTACGCAAGCATCTTTTAAGTTGAAACAAATCATACACTATTGTCTTCAAAAGTTGATAAACATAGTCAAAAACACAGTTGTCATCCCCACAAGTCAAAGAACTAATGCCACACAACAACTGAATTCAAACTCTATCCACTGCATTTCTCCACCACATTTCAGACTAAGAACCCCATTGTGCACTGCTTTGCCTCACTTCTCGTCCAGCTTCTGCACACAAGCAAATCCCATTGATACTCACACTGTTCTTTCCATATTATCGAGTCAGCCACCTCATCTGCCAGTGGTCTTCGGGAATCAGGATCGCTTGGGGGTGGGTCACTTTGAATCTTGGGGCACTACCGTCTGAACTATCAAGATACAGTAATCATATCCATGGTTAATTTACCTCATTTGAATAAGTCCAATCAGTACCGGATGGATCCAATCCGAGGCACCAGCTCTGCTACCAGATCTATTGGCGGCAAACATGTATCTCTTTTTCTATTTCCAATGCACGCCAATTGCTCGGACTGGGAGCAGAGTAGTCCCTACCGGACTTTGGTGCTCCCCAATGGACCTATCTGTACCTAATTTGCATTTTATGCATTAATATTAATTACACAGACTTTCATAAGAACGACAACGAAGGACTAAAGTTTACAAGTTTACTTAAAGAATGTAAGTACAGAGATGAATAAGCTAGACCATCAGTCAATTGAGCATATAAGAATATAGGGGCATATCAGCAACAACCGGTGATAATTATCGCTAAGCACACTTGGCGCTAGGATAATTATCGCCAGCTAGCGTGGATTATTATCGCTGAGATAGCGTGCCATTAGCAACGCTTTTCTCAAAAGCGATAAAAATCCTCACGCTGACTGCCTAACGTGAGATTATCGCTGGAAACCCAGCGATAATCTCACGCAATGTGGCGTTAGCTTGATGATAGGGACTCACAAACTTAGCCATGATATCCACCTTCCATAGGATATCATGGCTAAGTCAGTCCTGAAGCAGGCGTAAGGAAAGTAGCGATAACAGGGGTTATCGCTACTTTTCTTGCCGCTATGCTTCATAGCGTGGGGCTTGATGATAGGAGAAATGTCGCTTAGCGACATTTCTCCTGTCATGTCAGGTCAGGAACGCCCACTTTGCATCTCATTAGAGATGCAAAGCTGGGTGTTAGGAATTCCTAAGCTAACGCCAGATTTCACGCGTACGCGTGAGCTTGCTAATTAGGCGATAAAATTTTCGCCGCTTTTCGGACGAAAAAGGCCGCAAAAGCGGCGATAATTATATCGCCTCGCCTTGCTGATATGCCCCATAGATCATAAAGAATGCAAGAAGAACTCATTAAAGATCTACTGGAAATCGAGCATAGATTCTCCTGGAAAAGATGAGCTCTTAACATAGACTAATTGTGTCCTTTTATAGGACTTTAAACAAAGGATTTCATACATTCACTACACAAGTACATGATACACAGGGTATGCACCAATGGGGAACAAACAAGAAAAACATTTCAGTACAGAATACATTTGAGGATTCTGTCATCATTCTACTACATTAGACTCAGACATTCCCAGAGTCTATTCAGGAGACATGACTTGTTTCATATTAGAACATTGGAATGTGGAGCACTCCATTGTAGACAATGGAGTGCTCCGTGCTTCTACGGGCCGGTAAAGGCCCGCAGAGCAACATTCCAATGTCTTACAAAAGCCTCTCGAAGCTCGAGGGGATTTAAATCTCCTCGAGCTTCGAGAAGCCTTTGTTTAATTTGTTAGAAAATTCTGCCCTCTAGTGGCAGAATCTTCTAATAGCCTTATAGCCCTTCGTAGCAGGGCTATACCGCTATTAAAGTCCCGCTGCTTTTGTTAAAGTCCCTTGCCTTCGGCTCGGGCCTTTTACGCTGCAGCTTTAATGGCCGGTATAGCCCGCTACGGCGGGATATAAGGCTATAGTATGTTACTCGATCTGAGACAGTTAGGAGGTCCTTGATTGGGTACATTATGTTCAGTGCGACTGGGAAAGTCTCAGGGCTAAGTCTTAGGCCCTCATTTGCAATCATTTGATATAGTGCAGTGCCGCAAGCCTTCCTGCTGCGCTGCCCTATGTAAAAAAAATCCATCAGATACAGCAGATTCCTGTCCTATTCCCCCTGCGCTGACGAACAAATGGCTGCCAAGATAGAAAGAGGTAAATATGTTATATCTCCTCATAGTGCCTCCCCTACTAAACCCCTGCAGAGGGGTAGGCTTTTGCCACATTTCCAGGTTCATGAAATATCATAATCTGGGAATGTGTCAAATGCCATGGGTGTTACATGGGATCACCCACTGTAACACCCGTGGCATGCCTCCTTATCACAGGGTGGGGCAATGCAGCGACTTGCACTGCGTTGCCTCAGTCCATAGCTACAAGGCCTTGAAAAGCCACGCAGTGTGGCTTTACGTGGCTGTGTAGATATGGCCCTGCAATGTGCGCCGCTGGACCGTGACGTTCCAGGGGCATGGAGGTCTTGTAAATGAGACCCCTAGTCTTTTCAGTGCGAAGCCTACAATTCTTTATTACAGTGAAAATAACGACAGTTAAATGATCATGTGATATATTGCGATGTCACATCCAAGATGGAAGAAAACACAAAGGGGCATATTCACAAGGAGTTAACTCCGATTTATCTCCACCTTAACGCAGCAAAAGTGGAGATAGATTTAACACCCCATTCACAAGCTGGTGCAAACTGCAGACAACACCAGTATTCCTGTGATAACTGCCCCAAAATGTATCTCCGCGGTGGACACCATCAACTAACACTAATGAGATGCAGTGTAGGTGTTCCTGTGCAAAAGCACAATAGAAAACCACAACACCAAATTCACAACGAACTGCCAGATCTGCGAAGTGAAGCAAAAACAGGGGATAACCCGCAGTAGCACCACGGATTCTACACCTGTCTTTTGTTGGTGCTAAGCAGGATGACTACCCACAGCATGAAAGGGAGCCCAGCCAAGAGTCACACCTGAAGACCCACAGATGCCATGGAGGCAATGATCATGCAGCTCCGATACCCATGAGGGTCACAACACCCACCGCCACCAACCCCAGCCCCCGCCAGATTTGTTTTATAACCTGCCAACCCCTCTGCATTCACCCGTGAATGCATTTCCATCTATCACTTGTAGGTGCTGGCTGGCAAAGTCTTTCAATAAAGAGGGGGTACAGAGGTCGGGAAGGGCCTTTGTTGACACAGCAGTCTTTCAGGCTGCCTGCCAAATGTTAAATGAACCAGACATGTCTCCTGCATTTGTTAATCACTTGACAACCTAACCCACACAACCTAATATTTGTAGGGCCATGTTCGCAATGCGATATCGCCTGGGTTGAGAAAAGTGAGTTTTCTGGCGCTGATGTGCCGATTCACAGCTATTGCCTGCTAACGCAGGAATAACTATCGCCATTGCGATGTTGTTGTCGCCTGTTTTCTCCGCTGTTCACTGTTATTATTGCCATGTAGTGCAGGCTTGTGAATACCCCGCTATCACGGCGATAATAATCGGGGTTAGGCAGTGCTAACTTTACTGCCGATATATTACTTTGGCGATAGTTATCGCACGTTCTTGTGAATATGCCCCAAAGTTGTCCAAGGTTAGAGTAAGCTTGGTTTCTCATATGTTAAGCACTTTAGTTTAAGAAAAACTGATTCCATGCACCACCGTGTAATGCATCCCTAACACAAAGTAACACAACACAGTGCAAGTGATGCCTTGTGTTACTTTCTTTTACAAAGCAACACAAATAGACATTTGTGTTGCTTTGTGTAAAACCTTTGTAAATCTGGACCCTAGAGTCGAAGGCATCATATACTTTTGGACAATAATTTCAGTGAAGCCTGCATCAGAAGGGCTTTTATCCTATTAGAACACCAGATTGTAAAGGTAGCAGAATGATCTAGTAAGAAATAGCCCGGACCCAAAGGTTGAATAATGAAATGCTACCATCTTGCAACTGCAGTGATGGAAAAAGTCAGGTTCTGAAGGTTGTGAGGCGCTTGGCAGACACCATGACCTTTAAGGGAGCATGTCATCCTAGCAGAACTAGCTATATCAATACATCGAGGCCTTTCAAAGTAGTCTTAGCGTTCCAATGTACTTTATAATAACAAGCATTGGCATAGCCAATAGGTCTCGCATTTGGGACCTTATAAGTGTTTAGCCATGCAACAGTTGCATAACTAAATACTTATAAGGTCCCAAAAGCGAGACCTATTGGCTATGCAAAGCGGCCTTGTGGCCGGGAAAGCGATCAACTATCAAAGCGGCCGTGTGGCCGCGAAAGTGAAAGTAATCGCGGTAAAGCGCGGCGCGCGCGCCCGCGCACATGCACTGTAGCTCTAGGCTGGCCTGGTAGCACTTTTTGGAGCCCTCTCAATAAGTCTCGCCAGACCAGCGCATGCGCTGAGTCAGGCGAGACCTAAGAATGACTGAATTTTGGTTCATGTATAAACAACAAAGGCCAGTATGGCTAGTTCAATTTGAAACACTAAGGCCACTAGTGTTTCTTTGGCTGTTTGTTATTGGGCGAATAGGAGTCGCAAATGTTGCCAAGTATTCCCCCTCTATTCTTTGAGAAGTAATTTTCAAATCTTTTCATTCTTCGTAAAGATTATGAAGCATAAATAAAGCATGGGATGGCAGCAAAAATATGTTTCTTGGGGCGAAAAAAATCCAGCAAAAACTCACAATTAGCAATAAAACTATCTTATAAAACTTTGCTCCCTCCATGAAGCATGAAGTTTGTCAGACTTGCAAAACGTGGATTATATAAACAAATGTCACACCTGTACGTCAGAATAGGGTTTTACAAAGTTGTGGATCTCAATTCTTCTCAAATGTTTATATTTATTTGAGTTTACTCACAGTGCTTAATTTGAGCCAGTGGTTGTCAGTCGGGGCTACCTGTACTTACTTTTGGGCACCGGTACGTATTTTTCTGCATCAGATATTTAAGGGGGTAAAATAGGAAGAAACACACAGATAGGAAAGACTGAGCAAGACAAAGAAGGCAAACCCGTCACAAAGGGAGAAAGCAGGAACCTGCAAGAGTGAGACGAAGGGACAGGGAGTGTCTGACGATTTATCACAGTGACATGAGATGGATTTAGGGCTCCCTGCCTTGGTATTCGGCGTGCTGACATTTAACTCCTGAATGGAATGGCCATACATATGAGCCAACATAAATACATGCCCCTCAATATATGGATCTTAAAAAATATAATCCCATCACGTCCCCATGGCTGTTCAGCTGTCAACGCTTCAACATACAAGTTCCATTGGCATCATTTTAACGACACAATTTTAAAATGTCTGTGTAATGACTGAAACTTTGTCAAAGAGTGAAATGTCTCTAAAATAGGACCACATGTGGCCCATTAAACATATGACACTCATAGAAAATCATGTCCCATCCAGATTGAGATATGCAACAATCAGCTGTGTACTGTAGAGATTGTCACAAAGATGCTAGATGAGAAGACCTATTACCCAATGAGTAATGTAGATGTGTGCGTCTATCAGTACGTATCCATGTAGAAGGTTATCATTAGGCTTTCCTGTTTTCAGTTTCTATTTTTGGTCAATTCTGGTGTTTTTTTTTCAGTGTTTTCAAGTGATTTCAATACCTTAAAAAAGTTATCAGTGGTTACATATTTTCGTGCCATTAAAAACTACAGAAACAGTGTTTTTCCGGTGTTTATGGAAAGTTTTGCTTTCATTATTGCTTGCTTTCTGCACTGATAGCGCATGGTAGATAGGCAGTGTAAGTATAGTGTATATGAGGTCCAAATAGATTTTTGCAAAATAAACTTATTGTAGTGCACCATACAATACTTCTTCAGTGAGTCTTTGGTCATGTGCTCTCGCTCTTTCCTTCCCATGTAAACTTCTGTGAAAAGGCCCTCTCCACATTGGCACTTGAGATGGGCAACGCAAAAACAGCCAGTACACAATTTGTTACCTCTGGCCACTGAAATAGCTTTCCATGCCAATACTGGTTCACTTGAAGATTGCGATTCTCAGGGCAGGTTCTGCAACATTTGCGCTGAGCTGGGCGCTTATGCCCTCAGAGTTATTGAAGAGGTCAAAAATGAAATTACGGAGGAAATTCCCCTTTACGGAAGGGATCTAAAACTGAATACCACAGTGAGGTTTCTTTGGCTTCAAATGCCATTGGTGGTGAAAGGACATTTCTATTAAGGGTGGGCGCAGTGCTCCGCTCCACCCGCGGAGTGCGCGTAGTACTGCCCGCTTCGCAAAGTAGGCGTAGCAGGGGCAGACTACGCACACCCCGCGGCGGAGAAGAGTTGCCCGCCGCCTGCCTCCCTCACGCCCTCATTTTACAATTACTTATAAAAATTACATAAAGAAAATTACTTACCTTGGCTGCCGCGTCATGGGGCTCCATCTTGCTGCTTCCTGGATAGCTTCTTCCTCACGAATGCGCATGCGCTGGCACCCGTGCATTCATGAGGAAGAAGCTATCCAGGAAGCAGCAAGATGGAACCCCGGGACGCGGCAGCTCAGGTAAGTAATTTTCTTTATGTATTGTTTATAAGTAATTGTAAAATGAGGGCGGGAGGGAGGCGGGTGGCGCGTAGTGGGGCTACGCGAAGTGTGCGGGTGGGCGTAGATTTGCCCCCACTCCGTAATGCTTCAAGTAGCCTCACTACGCCCAGGGCTGATTTCTATGCATCATTGCAAGCCATTTCTCATACATTGTAAAATAAAAGTTCCTTAATTGCTCTTCACCATTGCTTTGCTTACCAAGCGGCAAGCACTCTAACACGGAACATGTTGCAGTGCCAAAGTCACTAAAGGTGTCGCCCAGCCTACTCTCAAGGAGATGTTTCACATCTACACCAATTATGCTGAACAATTGGCAGACAAGGGTGTTTTCAGACTCTAGTTTTTTCATTATGTCCACTACAGCAGTTATGTTTTCCTGTAAAAATCTAAGAATGCAGTAGAGTGTACTTTTTTCACATTTCTATCAATATGTGACCAAAGATCCTCACATTTCTTGCCTTTGGCATCATAACTCAGCAAAAATTCTGTAAACAGTTGCCCCATGGATAATATAGCATTCATAGCCCCTTGGACTGAGAACCATAAGCTAAGTGACACAGTTGGGATGACTCTTTCCTTGATGCCACACAAAGCACAAAATGATAAATATTTGCGTTTTAGTTCCTGTGCATAAGAAAACAGTGCACCAGAATGGACTGAAAAGTCAATAGCATTCCTCATTAACTCTGAAGATTGTAAAGATGCTTTCAGCATACCATCTAACAAGTGGCAAGGATCTCTTACAGGGAAGCACTTCAGCTCAGGTATCAATTTTGACAAGTCATCACACAATGTTTTCATATACGTAGCTGAATCACTGCAAATACAAACAATATCACTCCAATCTTTGTTGAACTTGGAAATAACCTTTTTCTGCAGTGCATTCCAAGTGACACTGCGTTCCATGTTTTCCAAAAGTCTGGTGTCATGTTTTAACCACTATCCCAGATGCTTTGTGATAGCACTCTTTTCACATATACTTGTCACTATACCTTGCATTGAATGTTTAAAGTCTGAGGTGTAGGCTATACGTCTACTATCAATACTGACTCACTAGAAACTGGGAACTGACGTATTAAGGGTTTTTACCCATTCTCTGTGAGTAAAAGTGATGACACATATTAGACAGATTCTTATGAAACCAGCAATTTTACCTATCAGTGAAAGAATCAAACGCAGCCAAAATATAAAATATGATTTTGATATTTCCTGATTCTCTACAGTTTATAAAATAATTAAACAAGACCTAAAACATGCTTCTCAAACCTGCATCTTTAGACCAAAGACAACAAAACAGCAAAAAACAAAAAGAAGAAGAAACAATATTTTAGTGGCATCCCTAAACAACAAATCTCAAACAGAATAATGTTAGCCCAGACTTTCTTACTGCTAGCTTGTATAACAAAGTTACATTGTATTGGCCCCGTCAGGAAGAAAAAAAATTACTTTCACTATCTTTTTCCTTTCTTTGAATGGCATTTAGTTTGTGGTTGTGCAGGTGTTTTTTCAGTGTTTATATGTTTTCACTGGTGAAGGCTATTTCTCTTTCAGTGGGGTTTTATCGGTTATTATAAGTTTAAACCTAAAACCGGACAGCCTAGTTATCATGTAATGGATACCACACTAAGGTATGAGAGCAATGTATAGTGCAAAATCTACACTGGTAGGGGAGTACACATCACATTAACTTAAAAAGCACTAAGTACCACTATAGCTGTATCAAGACAGTAATAGTCATTGAAGTCAAAAGAAGACAAACATGTATGTGTACAAAGTTGTACATACATCATGTTGTGCATACCAACTGACTCACATCAATGGCATTATACTGGTAATTACACTGAACTAAAAAAAGATGAGGCACAAGCAGTGGTACGATATGTGATCTGAGTGATTAGAAAACTTAGGAATTCCGAGGATCAAACCAAAAACATCTCAGTCTTTGGTCTGGCAACAAGTCACGTTTCTTGAACTTACATATACCACCATACAGTTACAGGTATGGATTCGGAACCACAAGTGGATGAACAAATATTGCTAGACTATGGAATGTGTCTTAGTTGTGCAACTCCTCACCAGAGGTGCATGCGGGTAATAGACAGTGCAAACAAGGTTGAGAGAATGCAGTATAAGTGTACTGCATTCAGTAGCACACTTACAAACAGGAACATGCGTCAGAGGTTTCTTTATGTGCTGGAAGGTGTACCTTCCTGCCCCAAAAATAACCTGCCTGCAAGGCAGACACCCTTGCAACATTATGGAAGGGTGGCTGTGTTGGTGCAAGGTAGCCATAACTGTACCAGCCCTATGAAAGGACAGGAATGCTACATATAAAGAGGATTATGGAGCATTTTGACCCTTTCCCTTTTACACACTGTAGGCTAGCAAGGTACTTGCTGCAGTGTGTTGCATGTATGTATCAAACATATTGCTCTTTGTGTGCATTGCTGTCCAGGCACACATGTACATCTGCAATATATATCCATACCCATATATGTGGCATATCTCCATATAACTGCTAAACTATATTTCTAAAAAACATCTATGCATATTATTGGATCCTCCCAGGTGAAGGTAAATCAGACATCATCAACATATGAGTTGAGTGGCCCTTAGCATTGCAGTAGGTGGGCTACTGCGTGGCCCTTGGGGTTGCTGCAGTTGAGGCACTTTGTGACCCTTTGCGTTGCCGTATTTGGGCCACTATGTGGCCATTTGCGTTGCTATAATTGGGCCATTGCATTTCTGTACAAGTGCTAAAGTGGCTATGTGCGTGGTGGTATATAGGCTAATGCGTAGGTAACATATGCGTTGGGTGGCTATTTGCAGCACACTTTATAGGACGTAGCCTTGGCGTTGCTGCATAAGTGCTCCTGAATGGCTATTTGCATTGCGCTATTTAGGCCACTGTGTAGGTAACATATGCGTTGCATGGCTAATTGCGGCACGCTATATAGGCCACTGCCTATGTATAGCATCGGCCCTTGCATTGTTTGGATGAGAGTATTGCATCACACAATGTACATTTGTGTAGCAATGCGTCAGAAAAATCGACTCAAATTACGACAAATTGCCTGTCACACCCAAGAAATGATGCAATGGGTGTGGTTGCATACCGGGAAGTTTAAATGTTACTTTCACTCTCTGTTTGTGTCTGTTGGTTGGTGCTGGTGTTGTGATGAGTTCTGTGTGATTTTGGTAGATTTTTGGCAGAGTCTGTGTCTGTTCTGTCCCTGTGAAGTATATTGTGTACCTAAGTGTTGTGTTTTGTATTTGTAACATTATCTGTATTGTTGGGTGTTTATCTAATTTGGGGTAGTAGTCACTCATGTTTAGTTAGGGGTTTAAGGGGTCTTTATTTTTTTGTAGGTTAAGTATAGAGGTGGCTTGTTCTATTTTGGCCATGTCTGGGAAAAGGAGAGGGAAACATTTTACGGAGAGAGAAGTATGTGCATTAATCTGGTTGGTCATGCACTACCTGCAGAAGATACTGGCTGCAATAGAAAGGGTCTGCAAAGGATACAGACCCTAGGATCGTAAGGATCGACAGGAGCGGGTGCAATGGCACATGGCAAAGGTGGCCCAGGAAGAGCGCTCAGTGTTGCAGCTCAAACATCGTTTGGTGAATGTCATTTCCAGTGAGGCTGATGAGCTGCACCTACTGGGAGTGTAGATTGGAGCCCCATAGGTTATTTATTGATTTTCTTAAAAAAAAATTTTTTTTTATTGTTTTCCAAATTAACCATACACAAAATCAACATCAACATCAAATATATCAGCACCAGTACCGAATTGCAATCAGGATATCACCTTACTAGCCCTCCCCTTCCAACTTTCCTTCCCTCCCCCCTCCCTCCTTGTCTACCGGTGCGCCGTGAGGTCTTTACAATTCAATCAGTCGCGAAAGTCTCTTATGCAGCTTTGTTACAGTGTCTAATTGGAACAGTGCTGTACTGGGGGTAGCAATACCCTATTCCTTACTCGGCAGACTTAGCGCAGCGCTAGACCGTCAGGCCAGTCCGTCCCGCGGTCCAGGGCTTCCCATCTCCTTCCCAGGGATATCCCCCTCTGAATCTGAATCCGGTGATCGGAGTACTTTCACTAAAGCCTCCCATGCCCTTGCTGCCTCGTACTCTCTATCGCTGCTCCCACGTGAGGCGTGTCGTAGTCTGAGTGTGCTCTCACTGCTTGCCCATTTAAGTAATTCTGACTTCCATCTCCCCACCTTAGGACCCTGGCTCGATTTCCAATGCATAGTTAACTCCTGTTTAGCCAATACTAGCCCTAAGTCTATACATTTACTAGTAACTAGTTTTGGGAGTGTGCGGGAACCAATGGAGTAGGCAAGTACCCGGATCCAGTTCCAACGTCCTATCCGTGATAGAATTCAATGTATCCATCACCTTCCCCCAATATGTCCCTAATTTCATACATCCCCACATCATATGAAGGAAGTCTGCTCCTTCCAGAGCACAGCGTGGGCACCGAGCCGCCGCCCAAAAGTATCGATTGAGCTTCTCAGGTGTTAGATACGCTCTGTGTAGGACATAGAACTGTATCAATTGAAACCGGGCATTTCTTGTACTTTTCCACGCTCTTTTAACCAGTTGTGCCCACGTCTTCTCCGGGATCTCCCTGCCAAGCTCCATTTCCCATTTCCCCTGCAGTGTACGCAATGGTTCTAAATTCTTTGTTAACATTCGACGGTATAAACACGTTATAGCCTTATAGGTCCCAGCCGCCATCACTACGTATTGGCCCGCCATTGGGATACCCGGTTCTGCCAGACCTGTCTTCCAATAGCGTTGAATTGCGGCAACTAGCGCTGAATGCAACAGTTAATCCCCCTTTGGAAGGTCAAACCTATGTTGCAAATTCTGGAAGGACAACAAGGTCCAGTTCTCGTATAAGTCGCCCATCACCTGTAGTCCCAGGGCCTCCCAATGTGCCAATGCTGTCCAATCCCCTCCATGAGGGAGTGCCATGCACATCCCCAGCGGTATCTCCGGGGCATACGGACGGGCTATACCTGCCTCACGTTGACTCGGGTTCCAGCACAGCCGCAGTGTCTGTTCTTCAGTCGTAAGTAACTCAAGCTGCATCTTTTGTTGCAAGACTATAAAGGATAAAATGTACCGTGGAATCCAGCGACCCACAGGGCCATCCGGATCCCGGAACTCCCTCGCCACTGCTTGCGTGAGCCATTGCAGCTGCGCCGCTAAGTAATACCACTCAAAATCTGGGACTGCCATGCCCCCGTCTGCCCTTGGTCTTATCATTGTGGTTAATGCTACTCTCCTCCGGCCAGACCCCCACAAGAACCCGCAAATCATGGATCGAAGCTGCTGGAACACGGATCCCGGGACCCAGATCGGCAACGTCCGAAAGTAGTACAGCAACCGCGGCAACGCCACCATCTTCAGGAGCGCCACCCATCCCGCCACCGACAGGGGCAATGCACTCCAGAATACCATACTACTCCAGAGTCCACGTATAGCTCTGCCCAGGTTGCCCTCTAATAGATCATCGGGGGCATGATAAATGTTAGTGCCAAGATAAGGCAAACATCTAGGTTCCCATCTCACTCCCAGTGACTGGGGAGGGACCCTCGGTGTCGGGGCCACCGGGAATAGGCAAGTCTTTGCCCAATTCACCTTCAACCCCGAGTAAGTTTCAAACACCTGGAGCAAGTGTCTCGCCCCATCTAACTCTGTCATTATGTCCCCTAGGAACATCAATAAGTCGTCAGCTTATAGAGAAATAAACTGAACTTCTCCCCGCAGATACAAACCAGCATAATAGTTCCCCAGTCGGGCATGAGACGCCAGAGGCTCAATGGCCAGGGCAAACAACAATGGAGAGAGTGGGCATCCCTGCCGCGTGCCTCGTCCAATCGGACAAATAGAGGAGATCGTCGTGCCCGTGCGTACTCGCACCGTCGCTGACCTATAGAGCAGTTCCGTTCACTCTACGAAGGATTTCCCAAGACCGAAGGCATACAGAACTCGGGACAAGTATGGCCATTCTAGACTGTCGAACGCCTTCTCTACATCCACCGAGAGAACCGCCGCGTCTGGTTTGTCAACATGACGTTCTCCTAGGATTCGCATCAGGCCCCTCACATTGGTAGCCGTAGTTCTCTTTGGTATAAAACCCGCTTGGTCGTCATGAACCAAGTGTGACATATGGGGCAGTAGCCGGGACGCCAGGATCCTACTTAAAATCTTATAGTCCGTGGCGATATGCCGCTAGTGACTCTGAGTCTTTCCCTGGCTTTAACAATGGAATAATAATGGCCTCTCGGGTAGAGCTCGGCAAGCATCCCACTTCCTTGGCCTCCTGATACACCGCGCGGAGCTTGGGGGTCAACACGTCTGCATACGCCGAGTAAAATTCTATAGGGAGTCCGTCTACCCCCGGAGTTTTTTTGAGCACCATATGCTGTATTGCACTACGTATTTCTCCCTCTGTGATTCCCTGCCCCAACAGCTCCCCCTGAGCTTCCTCAAGCCGTGGCAACCGCACCTCAGCCAAAAACTCGGTCAAATCCTCGGGCTCGCCCTGCAGCTTACTCTCATAAAGCGGCTTGTAATATGTTAGGAACAACTCATTATAGCCCGTAGAGACGGGCTATGATCTATTTTGCAACTGGCTGACTGGAGCGCTGGATTGTTTGATTCCTATTGCTGAGTTTAAAGGCCGTCGTAGTGAGCCTAGTCCTTGGTATGACGATACGCTTCGGCTTTTAAGGAGATCTTGCAAACAAGCCGAAAGAGCCTGGCGTAAGGCTTATCTACCCGACAAAAAACGGGAGTATCGTGCTAAGACTAGACTTTATCAAAGAGCGGTCTGTAAAACCCGGGCCACCTATTATTCCCATGAATTGAACTCGAGCACTAATCCTGCTAAACTAATTTTTAGGGTTCTTAAGGACCTCACTGCCAGCCGAGCCCCACTTGTTGAGATTTGCTCTGCTTCGCATTGTGAGGACCTGGCCGCCTTTTTTGTGGAAAAGGTGGCGGCTATATACCGTTCCTTTCCTCTTCCATCGGTTCCTTCGGTTAAGGCGGATCTTTCCTCTATGACAACCTTGTCTCTGTGTTCTTTTCCTGAGCTCTCATTAGAGGAGTTCACAAAAATTGCGGTGAAAGTTAAATCAGGCTCACCCAGGGACCCTCTTCGCCCTGCTCAGTTTAGAGAGTTTTCATCACTCTGTTTTCCTCCATTGCGCGACCTTGTCAATTTATCTCTAACTTCCGGTTCGGTCCCTGCTAGCTGGAAACAGGCCCAGGTGATGCCCATTTTGAAAAAGCCAGCCCTGGATCCTTCTAAGTTGGAGAACTATCGCCCTATATCACTCCTTCCGTGGGCGGCTAAATTGACCGAAGTCCATGTTAATGCTATTCTATCGGATTATCTTTTTCGTGCTGACATTCTTGACTCTACTCAGAATGGCTTTAGACCTGGCCATAGCACGGAAACGGCGCTGCTTTTTATGGTCGACCATTTGCGAACTTTGATCGACTCTGGTCAAACGGCGGCACTGGTGCTCCTCGATCTCAGTGCCGCGTTTGACACTATTTCCCATGCCATCTTGTTACAACGTCTGGGCGAAGTTGGTATCGGTTATACAGCTTTGGAATGGTTTCGATCATTCTTATCTGATCGCACTTTTAGGGTTATTACACCTCCCTTCCAATCTAAACCTTACCCTATTGTCCAGGGCGTGCCGCAAGGGTCGGCCCTTAGCCCCACACTTTTCAACCTATATGTACAGCCGCTGGCTGATGTCGCCAAACGTGGGAACCTGACTATGGTGTCCTACGCAGACGATACTCAGCTGGCGGTTGCATTGAGTGGGGCTTCCGATCTTGACGCTGCTAAGTTTCGGGAGGGAATTAGTTCAGTTGCGCGGTGGATGACTGATAACTGCCTGCAATTGAACGCTAAAAAGACCGAGGTGCTCATTGTCGGCAAGCAGAGCCATCTTTGGTGCGATCATTGGTGGCCATCTGAACTTGGTCCCACTCCTCTCCCTGTCACGGAGGTGAAAAATCTTGGGATTTGGTTAGACTCCAAACTCAGCTTTGTTTCCCACACAAAGAAAACTGCGGCCACTTGTTTTGGGATACTCAGAAGGTTAAGACCTACTTTCAAATTTTTTGATGCTCCAACCAGACAACTCATTGTTCAAGCTACGATCTTGTCTCGGTTGGACTATGCAAGCTCTCTTTTGTTAGGAGCCAACCTAGCTGAACTCGTTAGACTTCAACGCGTTCAGAATGCTGCCGCCAGAGCTCTGGTTGGCTTACCGAGATTTTGCTCGGCTAAAAAAACCATAGCACAACTTCACTGGCTTCCCGTCTCTCAGAGGATCAAGTTTAAGTCCCTTTGCTTACTGTTTAAAATTCTTAAGCACTCTTCTCCTCAAATCTTGGTGCCTCTTATTCAGCCTTATGTCCCTTCGCGTACATTAAGGTCGGCTGGACGTCATCTTGTTACTGTTCCTCGTTTTAAGAGGGCGAGGGCTGGTGGCCGCTCCTTTAGGGTATTAGCTGCCAGGCTCTGGAATTCTCTCCCTGTACACATCCGTGCTATAGACGATCTCCTGGTCTTTAGGAAAGTTGTAAAAACCTTCCTTTTTCCTCAGAACATTTAATGTTATGCTTTTGTCTTTTGGTTATGCTGTGGCCTGATATTTTGTCTACCGTAGCGCCGGGACGCCCCTTTGCTGGGGCAGCTGTGCGCTTTATAAATGTGGCTAACATAACATAACATAACATAATCCCGCTCTGGGTGTACTCTTGTACTCGAAGCTGGGAATTTAATACCAGAATAGGTGTACCTCGCGGTGCCGGATTCGCTAGCCATGCCACGAGGGAACCCGTCTTGTCTCTCCGCATGTGCGCGAATCAGGTATTCCTTGTGGTCAAAGCAGCGCAAGCGCTCCACCTGCGCCGCCACCTCCTCTTTCGCCTCCAAAACCTTGACTCGCAATTCGGGATCCTCCGGACAGGCTATCTGTGCGCCGCAGCCGTCGTTCCCCCTCTTCTATATCGTGCAATAACGTTTTCCGCACACCCGTCTGTTTAGCTATACAGTCACCCCGTAAGACTACTTTAAACGCGTCCCACTCCAGGCCTCGAGACGACGCTGTACCCCCATTCTCACGAAAATAACGCTCTATCCCTTCTCCGAGTTCCGTTCGGAAAACCTGGTCTTCCAAGATTTCCGGGCGCAGCCGCCAGGTGGGAATGCGCGGCCGTTCACGGGTCCATATTACCGTTAGTAACAATGGATTATGGTCTGATAGCATTTTCCCCAGATATTCACTACAACGCACCCGGGCATGCACATCCGAAGTGCACAACACCACATCCAATCTCACATACAAGTCATGCAGGGGTGAATAATAGGATTAATCGCGCTCCCCTAGATGCTGGGCTTGCCAAGAGTCCACCAAGCCTCACTTAGTCTGCCAGTCCGTCCTAATTTTCGAGATCTGATGGGCGGGAGCATGAGGTAAGGGCGGGTGTGACCTGTCAAGTTAAGGGTCCAACACAGAGTTAAAATCACCCCCCAACAGTACAGATCCCGTCAAGAAAGATGCTAGTTTTCCCAATAACAGGGCAAAAAAGGATTTCTGGTCCACATTAGGGGCATACACACTGCACAGTGTCACATCCCTCCCATCCAATCTACCCATGACCGCTACATATCTACCTTCTGGGTCCACCACTTGCTGTATTGGCTGAAAGGGAACCCCCGCTCTCACCCAAATCAGAGTTCCCCTGGCATAAGCAGAATACGAGGTGCAAAAGAGTTGCCCTCTCCAACGGCGCTGTACCGCCCGGCTTTCCCTTTTGTCTACATGGGTGTCCTGGAGGAAAGCTATCTGTGTCCCTCTTCGTACCAGATAAGCATGAATCCTATGGCATTTTGCCATCGTATGCATCCCCCGCACATTCCAAGTAATACATTTTAGTTCAGGTATTGACCCCATTATATAGTTCGCTCATACATCGAAACTGCCCCCCCATCGAGGCGCACCGGTCATACAGATGTCCCCCAACAACCCCTTAACAAAAAACCACAAACCCCACAACTCCCCTCCCTAGAACAGGCTCCAAACTACTAGTACCCATCCAAACAGTCTCCTAATAGTCTCTCAGGTAGCTATCAGAGAATCACTCTAATAGCGAACTAAGGGGGGGTAAGTGATCGACACCAAGAAGACCGGCCCGTCGCCTCATCGCACTCCCATGCCAGCCCCCAGTATAAATGGCACTCCACCCCCCAGCAAGGGACCCCCCAAACAGACGAGGACCAGCGTGCCCCATACAGTTCTTCAAGCCCCATCATCTGCCGAGGCATACTCCCCACGTATCCCGTCAAACAACCATCACTCATCACACCATGCCCCTCTTACTAGTGTCCTCATCAGTTCAAGCGTCCACAAGTTCATCCGCCGTCCCCGGAGTAACATGCGGCACCGTGACACTACCCATGTCAGTTTCATCTGAATCAGTACCCTCTGAACCCTTCTCGGAGTGTGTCAGTCCCGGTAATGCCGTATCGGTCTTCTGCGATACTGCCGACACCACCTGTAGTAGCACCAGCCTCTCTTGCTCTGTCTGAGTAGCGGTGGGCCTCTGTGCCTCAGTGCATCGTCTCCTAGTACGCCGCTCCCGGCGCGGTCAGGGTATGTCCACCCTCCGTTCGTCTGTGCGCCCCGTCCCAGGCCTTCCCGCCCGGTGAGCTTCCAGCCAATTCCATGCTTCGTCTGGGGTATTATGAAAGATCGTGTTGCCATCCAAAGATATTCACAGCCGAGCCAGGAACATCAGAGAGTATTGAATGCCTTCCTCTCGAAGAGCCTTCTTGACCGCCAGAAACGAAGCTCGATGGCGCTGCACCTCAAGAGTGTAATCTGGGAACAGTGTCACACTGCCATTGCCCACCTTATAGGGGCCAGACGTACGCGCCTTGTGCAGCAAGAGGTCCCTATCTTTGTAGTGGAGCAGTCGGGCCACCACCGGCCGGGGCGGCCTCCCAGGCACCAGTGGGCAGGCAGGGACCCTGTGTGCGCGTTCCAGAGTGTAAAATGAATTCAGACCTTCCGGGGCCACCTCCGTGCGCAACCAGTGTTCCAGATAGTCAATCATATTATTCCCTTCAATCCCCTCCGGCAGACCCACTACTCGTACGTTATTTCGTCTGTTGCGTCCTTCGGCATCCTCTGCTCTTTTCTCCAGCACCTGGACTCTACGTAACACATCTGCCATTTGAACATCCAGTACCTTCTGTGACGGCTCCAGGCCCTCCAGAGTCGTCTACGTTTGTTTCACTCGGTCCACCAATTTTGCATGGTCAGCACGGAGAAGCCCCAACCCCAGCGACACCTGAGCAATGTCCTGCTGGAGTGCATCTTTCGTATCCGAGATCGCCCGGAGAATCTGTTCCACCTGCTGCTGCATCATCCCCTCTGAAGGTGGGTCCGCTAGTCCCCGCACTCTCTGCTCCGACTGCTCACCGTCCAGGTCCGGGTGCCCCCCACCCTGTTTTCCACGTGCATTTCCCATGACAACGGGGCTGTCGGGCGCCTAAGCCCACCCCACCCTTCCAATGCAAAATGCCCGTCTCCGGTAGCGGCCAGACTTCGGATCCAACACCGTATCAGGCCTCCCCGGTCACAGAGCGCCCACTGCGGAAGGCCAATCACGCCACTCCACTGAATTGGCAGCTAACCACAGGTAGCATGCCCACCGCAGCCAGCGCTGTCCCGGTCCTCCCGCCAGTGGCAATATCTTACTGTACCCTGCTCCGCCAATCAGTTCATATTCCAGGGCACAGCCCCCCGCGGCTCCACCGAGCCGCCCCAGCGCAGTAGCGTCAGAACTACCCCTGACTTCGGAGTTTTCACAGTCCGGGCCTACCACAATCAGTAACAGAAGGGATCCAAAAGAGACACACCCTTTGTGGTCTCTGCGTGTGGGACGCACACTGCTTCTCTGCAAAGGCTGATCAGCCGGACGCCAGCACACTATAGTCCTGAGCCAGCCCCCCCAGAAAGTTCAACTCACTGAATAGTATTGACTGTGAGTTTAGCGCCTTCTTTTGTAGTGTTATGGCCCCCAGGGCAACACAGGTGAAGACACGTCTCTTCCTCATTGAGAGACACGAGGAATAGGTGGCACCTTCATGCAGCTCAACGTCCGCTCACTTATGGGCCCGGCGTCGCATTACCTCTCCTGCATGGCCCCTGGAGCGGTCCACATCTCACACTCCTCACAGCCGGCAATACCAACCATGCCTCTCACAGGTACTTCAAAGGCGGCCGGCTCCTGGATCATGCCGCTGTCGCCTCCCGTACACACGTCAAAGGCGACGGCTCCCAGATCACGCCGCTGTCGCTCCTGGCGGTCTGCGGGCCGATCTCCCCCAAAGCCCGCAATGACCCGCGGATTGGCTCGGTCTTAGTCCAACCCCGCAACAATCACCAGTAGGAGCCCCGGTGAAGCGCTCTAATCGTTGAGGCAGTGGGGGACCAATACCGCCATGCAAAGCAATTGCGCTCGCTCCCGTGTCCCGCGTAGCTTTTCAGCAGGTAGCGCTACGGGTCGTCAGAGGGCCGCCCGCACCGCCGCTGTCGGGTCCTGACCGGGGAGGAGCTGTCCGCAATCCGATTCTCCACCTTTCGGTTCTCAGCCGGCATTACCCTTTGTCTGCGCGATTCGCGGCGGCCCGACCGCCATCTTGTCTATTCGTCACCGCTTCGCTGCTGCCTCCCCAGCGGTTCCAGTGCCGCTCCCGGGGAACAGGAGTCCTGTCATCTCCCCCGCTGACCCCCAACTTCAGGAGGACCCCTCGCTAGAGTCGCCGGTGGAGCGGTCAGCGTTCAGACAGGATAGGTTTTTTTTTTTTTTTTTTTTTTTTTTTTTTGAAACCGTTTATTGCAGTTTGTAAAAGTTACAGGTATGGGCCTACAACCACCCGGCCGGCCGCTAGAATGACAAAAGCATATTGCATACATACAGTAAAAGTCTCTCGGCAGTGCAGAGCAGTGAAACAGGAGTAATCAATGGTGCAGGCCACACAGCTCCAAGCCCACAGTACGGTTCCCTTTTCTTGAAACAAAACAACACCAAAAAACCACACCCGCAAGGCAACCCGCGATCCAAAGTGACAGCACGTGCTCCATAAGTGGGGGATCCAAACCAGCAGCAGAACTCTGAGGAGGGGAATGGGAGTAGATCGGGGACTGGGGGACCGCGCGCCCGCGGCCGAGGGAGGGGGGCCGTCTAGGGAGACGGAGCAGGCGAGGCAGCCGGTAGCAGTGGTGGCTCACAAATACCCCCGCGGTAGGCGTTCCAGGGGCCCCAGAGTTTCACCCACGCCCCAGGCTTACCCCTCGCCACATACACCACCTTTTCACGAAACATACACCAATTCATATGCTCTTTCCAGGCCGACACCGCAGGGGGCCTCTGGGATCCCCACAATTGAGCAATGTCACGCTTAGCTATCATGTATCCCAGAGTCACCCACCGCGTCTGCGGGACCGAATAGTCATTCGGTTCCCATACATTCAGCAAGCATCTCCTCGCTTCAGGCAGCAGCGCGACACGCGTAACCACACGCAGGACCTCATGCACACCACGCCAGAATCGCTCCACCTTCGGGCACTCCCACAGTATATGCATGAAAGTCGCCAACGCACCACAGCCACGCTTACACATTCCGTCACCAGCAAAACCCATACGCAGAAGCCTTGGCCCCGTCACGTAAACCCGGTGAAGGATCTTGAGCTGGACGAAACGAAGGCGAGCCGGGATGGCCACCTCTTTCGGAGAGGCCACCGCGGAAATCCAATCCTCGTCGTCCAGCTCCAGCCCGTCGGCAACCCAGGCCTCGCGGAGACTAGTCAGCAGGCACGATCTATCGTTGATCAGTTTTTTGTATATGAGGGAGATCGTGCTGTCCGGTACATGGCCATCCAGCACTCTGTCCTCCAGGGGGGAAGACTCCGGAATGGATGCGACGTCCGGGAAGACGGAGCCCAGCGCATGGCGGACTTGTAGGTACCGAAAGTACTCACTGCCCTGCAGCTGAAACTCCGCCTGCAGCGTCTCAAAAGTTTTGAATCCCCCCCTCGTCCAGAGATCTCCCACCGTGCTGATTCCGATCGTGTCCCACTTCTCGAAGCCCTTCGACGTCCACAGGGAGCCCAACCTCTCAGACGCATACAGCGGTGACGCCCGGGTCAAACGGTCCTTCCACCCCATAGCTGCATTAGCCGCGTGCCAGACACGCACCATGACACGCGTCGGTCCCGTCAAACGGGAGTCGGGCGCGCCAGAGTAGAGCGCGCGATTGTAATCGCCACCGGGTAGGAGCATCTTATCCATCTCAAATGCCGGGTTCAAGGCGGGCCCGTAAAGGCCATGATTAATTGCAGCTAGTTGGGAGGCCCAGTAATACCGTTTAATGTCCGGGAGGGCGACCCCCCCATCGTACCACGGGAGCGTCAATTTAGCCAGAGCAATGCGCGGCCTCCCGTCCCAGAACAGGCGCCGCTGGAGGCCCTCCACCTCACGGAAATAGCGCGCCGGGACCAAGTCCATAGTATTCTGGAGGGCGTAGAGGAAGCGCGGCAGGGACATCATTTTAAACAAGGCCGCTCGGCCGAGCGGCGAGAGCGGCAGACGCCGCCAGCGCACCACGTCCTCCTTCAAGCGCTGGAGGGGGGGTAGCAAATTCCGCTCATAGCGGGCCTCCGGGTCAAGAGTGATATAGATACCCAGGTACCGAAAACCTTGGGAGGCAATCTGGATCGGACAGTCCCGTGGTAGGACCGGAGCCTCCCCGGAAAGCACATAGACACAGGATTTCGCCCAGTTGATGACCAAGCCTGAGTTGCGACCGAATGAGCGCAAAACATCAACCAGGACGATCAGTGATTTACGCGGGGAGGCGAGATACAGAAGGATATCGTCAGCATAGAGGGACACACGGTCCTCATGCTCGGGGGTCCAGCGGAGACCACGGATAGAAGGGTGCCACCGCAGCCACTCCGCCAGGGGCTCCAGGGCCAGGGCAAACAGGAGAGGCGACAGGGGGCAACCCTGTCGCGTACCCCGCCCCAGCGCGAATGGGGCCGAGACTCGCCCATTCACTACCACCTGCGCCAATGGGCCCGAATATAGCAATTTGACCCAGCTAATGAAACCCGGGCCAAACCCAAATTTCGCCAGCATCGCCCAGATGTATGGCCATTCAAGCGTATCAAACGCCATGGTGGCGTCCAAGGACGCCAAGATGGCCGGCTCCCGCACAAATGGGACACGCGCGAGCACCCCGTGTAAGCGCCGCAGATTGAGCGCCGTGTTGCGGTGCGGTATAAAGCCAGATTGGTCTTGGTGGACCAAATCGCCCACCACGCCAACCAACCGGTTGGCCAACACCTTGGCGAGGATTTTGGGCTCCGCGTTCAAGAGCGAAATCGGCCTATAGGATGTGACCCGTTCACGGGGCTTCCCCTCCTTGTGGATCACCACAATTGTGGCCAGACGCTGGTCCGGCGGGAGGGAACCCTGCGAGTGGGCCGCCAGGAACATCGCGCGCAGGTGGGGCGCCAACACATCCGGGCGTAGCTTGTATAGCTCGATGGGAATACCATTGGGGCCCATGGCCTTGCCGGATGCAACCGAGCGAATAGCCAAGGCAATTTCGTCCGAGGTGGGAGGGGCGTCCAGCGAGTCCCTGTCCTCCACCGTAAGGGAGGGCAGTGCGATGTCCCGAAGCAGGGCATGGGAATCTTCCTCCGAGCAGGGGGAAACCGGGGAGTAGACTTCGCGGAAATAATCCGCGAAGCAGGAGACAATGGCTTCCGGCTCAGTGACACACGCACCATCAACACTCTCAATCAAAGGCACCACGCGGCTCGCTCTCTCCCTCTTATCCAACCACGCAATCAATTTGCCAGCCTTATCACCCACATCATACAATCGCCCCTGCTGCTCTCTACTGAGGCCCCTGGCCGCCTCCGTGACGAGGGCCCGATAGGCCGCCTGCTTTAGGTGTAGAACATGCAACTTGGCGTCTGTTACCCCGCTCCCCAGGTCACCCTCCAGTTCTGCAATCTCGGCCTCTACCCGGGTCACCTCCTCCCGCTCGCGCCGCCGGGCATGGGAGATAAAGGAGAGGGCCTCCCCTCTAAGGACTACCTTGAAAGCCTCCCACAGGGAGATGGCCGAAGAGACCGACCCCACATTCTCGTCGAAATATCGCTGTAAGGATTTGATCAAATCGGCACGAATGGTGGGGTTGCGCAAATACCATGCATTGATTGGGGCCACCCTGCCATCCCCCCTCGGGAAGACATCGAAATGCAACAACAATGGGGAGTGGTCTGAGATACCCCGCGCCAGATGGCGCACCTCCCCCACCCTCCCTGCATGGGCCGCCGGGACAAGGATGTAATCAAGCCGCGAGAGGCTACCATGGGCACCCGAGTGGAAGGTGTACTGTCGCAATGCGGGATGCTTTAATCGCCAGCAATCCACCAGGCCCAGCGTGTCCAGAAGGCCGGGCAGCCACGCCTGTGCCCGGGGGAGGTCCCTAGGGGGATGGCGATCCATAGACCCAGAGGCTACCGCATTAAAGTCCCCTCCAACCACCAGCAGGCCACTCGGAAGGTCCAGAAGGAGGCGCCCCAGGTCCGCGAATGTGGTGGCTTGTAACCCAGGCGGGACGTACACTGATATAAAGATAAACACTCTACCCTCCATTCTTCCCACCAGAACCGTGTAGCGTCCCCTCTCATCATGGCGCACCTCATCAATCTCCAACGGGAGCGAGTTCTTGATCATAATTAGGGCTCTCGGTTTTATGGTATTTATTTTTTGGCCATTTCCGTCTGTATTTTTCCATATTTATTTTTTGCCCATTTTATCTGCATTTATCCATATTTATTTTGAGTTTTGCGTATAAATGAAGTTGTAAAACTGTACATTTCCATATCTATTTAACTCATAGATGCGCACTCATACTTTGATGTCTGTTGTGTTTTAGCTATTTAAGCTGCCAAATATTACATAACAATACATCCAATGGTAAATACTAGCATTATACCATAAATGTAGGTTAACGTAGGATGACATTTCTTTTAATAACAGCATGTTTTTTAATTTCCCATGCTGTCCATCTGCTCAGCTGCTGACCTATCATTTATGAAAGACAGCACGGAGAGTCACTCAAAAGAAGCACAATTTTCTGTATTTATCCACTTTTAAAAATAAATGCGGACAAAAAACACATTGTTTTCAGTCTGTATTTATCTGTAAAAATCAGTAAAAACGGAAAACAGGGAGCCTTAATCATAATACCCACCCCCCGCGAGCCCGAAGTGAAGCCGGAATGGGCCGCCAAACGATATCCCCGCCGATTCATTGCATGAAAGGAGTTACCTATAAGGTGCGTCTCCTGCAGGAAGACAACATCTGGTGAAATACGTTTTAAGTACTGCAGGACCACACCACGCTTAATCCTATCCCCCAGGCCGTTAACATTCCATGACAACACAGTCAAATCCCTACCCCCCATCATACGTCGAAACAATCGGTCGTCCCCCATCGAGCATCCTAAAAACAACAACATAGTAGCGGGTTTGCCCTGCGGTGCTAACAAACAACACACCCCCCCCACCCCCCGGTCCCAACAGAACTCCCCCCTCCCTGCACCCCTGCATGAGCCCAGACAGCCCCCCCAAAGTGCAGTGTGCCTGTCGCCCCATAGCTAAATACTAACTAGTCCCCCAGAGGAGGAGGGAAGCCCCCAACAGACCCCGCACGACCTCCATAGGAGGGGAACATACGCAATCAATAAATGGTGAAGGAACAACGTCCAGAGCAAGGCCTATTCAGTCACCCCTCAATTCTGATCCGGCGGGCCCTCCTCGCCAGCCGCGCCCCCCCCGCCCCCCCGGCCCCGATCTCCAGGCAGAGTGTCCAGCCAGTCCCCAGCCGCCTCGGGCCGGTCGAAGAAGTGCGTGCGACCATCCACCTCTACCCTCAGCTTAGCTGGAAAGAGCATTGAGTACTTGAGGTTCAGGTCCCTTAGGCGACGTTTAACACCAAGAAAGCTCTGTCGCTGCTTCTGGACCGCCGGAGTAAAGTCTGGGTAGAAATGTACCTCCATGTTGTCAAGCTTGACCGGTCCCTGTTGCCTGGAGGTCTGGAGGATAGCATCTCTGTCCCGAAAATTAAAAATCCGGGCAATGAGAGGCCGCGGCGGGGCACCAGTCTTAGGTCTGCCCCCGGGGACCCGGTGAGCACGCTCCACCGCAAAAAGCTTACTCAGCCCCCGGGGCTGGAGATGGGTCAGGATCAACTCTTCCACGAAAAGATCCGCCGCCTCCGCCTCTCGTCCCTCCGGCACCCCCACAATACGGACATTATTCCTCCGGGCCCGACCCTCGGAGTCCTCCAGTCGCCGGTCCATCAGGGCGCTCGCCTGGCCAAGCCGGCGCACCTCCTTCTGGAGGGCCACCACGTCTGTCGTGAGGCTCGTTGTGGTGTGGGCCAGGGAGTCGACTCGGTCGTTTGTTTTGGACAAGTCTGCCCTCACAAGGCTCACATCCACCAGGGCCGAGTCTATTTTTTGCGCTAAGGTGTCGAAACGCTGGTCCACCGAGGCCTTCATCTCTGCGATGGCGCCCATGACGTCCCGGAGGGTCAGATCCACCGGATGAGCAGATGCCTCCGTCGGGCCCACCGGGGATGCACGCGATGACTCCGGAGAACCCTTCTGGAGCGTGTAGCGGTCCATACTGTTAGCCTGGTGCGCCGTGCCACGGCGGGTCGTCTTCACCTTCGCCCGGTCGCCATCTTGTTTGGTGGACATGCTGGCTCTTCCACCGTCGTGCCAAGCTCCCCAAACGGGCCGCTATACCAAGTCACGGGTGCCAGGGGGGGGGCGGGGGCGACCACCGAACCGCGGGTCAACCCACCACCGGCGGGTCAGCCGGGCTCCTGGACAAGGCCACACCACCGCACCCCGCTCCGCAGCCCGACCCCGCTTGAGAGCTAGGAGGGCGCAAAAGCGAAAGTGAAAGTGCAGGGTACGCGAGTCGCCCAGCCCCGCTCGCCGCTGTTATTCACTTTGTCCCCGGATCGCCCCACTACTCCAATCCGGGGGGCCGGCGAGGAGAAGGCCGCAACCTTCGATCGATGCTCCCACCGGCGTTCGGGGTCCGATTCGAGCCCAAAAAACGGGTGGCGCCTCAGCTCCGGTTCCCCAACACAGTCCCCTCAACAAGGACAGGATATCGCCAGGATTAATTCAGGAGGTCGCGGAGGTCCTCGGGAGCCTCGCACCTACGCGGCCATCTTGGTTGCGCGCTAGGCTCCTCCCCCCAGACAGGATAGTTAACAAGGGCGGCGCGGAGCTCTCGACTCACGCGACCGTCCCCATCGGCGTCCAAGCCATGCCCCTAGGTTATTTATTGATGTAGCATCTGCATATAGTAATGTAGATAACTTAGGTAAAGTACATATTTAAGGTACATTTCAATATCAACATGTATATGCAATGTGTGGATGCCTTGTGACAGTCCGGGCAATCCTCTGGTCCATACGATGTAACTGCAAAACATGATCATTTTAATGTGCTGTACTTCCGTTATTTTTTTGTCCTGTTGCTTGAAGCTGCCATCTGCTTGAGGGTCCAGGAGTGGACTGTGATCTGCTTTGCTGCTGAGTAGCAACCTGAGATGCTGTAGCTGTGGGACTCTTCTGTGCCTGTGCCCATGCAGATGCTCCCCAAATGTCAGCTGGCTTTGCCTTCTCATATTTGCGGCCCATTTGCCGGAACCCATGGGCTATCTTCCGTAAGCACTCATAAGGTGTCCGTCTCAAAGCAAAGGTTTTTGCCATGTCTGCCGTCATGTGACCTAGGGAGTAAATTGTCCCTCATATTATTGCAAGTTTTACATGTACATCATGTATTACAAAATATTACTGACATTGGTATGAAATCGTAAGTGCCACACCTATTTTTGGTATAGAGAAATGTACACTACACCTTCATTACAATACCATCTCCAATTACAATATGTCAAAATAACCCAATTTAGGTCAGGGTAGGTGTACAAAAATCGATCAAGTCATACTATAGAACCAAGCATTTCACTCATACCAGTGATCACCACTCATTCTGATGTGTCAATGGTAAATAATACCCATGGGCCGGATATGTACACTTTTGCTATTGGTCTTGCATCATGCAAGGTAGATCAAGGCAAAAGCTAAGTGAGATGTGTAAGGTAAACAATGGCAGCTTGTGTGGCTCTGCATGTTTTAAGTGATCTAGAGTTACATAAGGGAGCGTACATTGCTGATTTGCCTTACTCTGTAGCAGGGAACAATTCCATAGATGGAAGGTGGGTGTATCACGGCATCAAAACATTTATTTTGAAGGCTTCACAGATTTAGGATCAGTGCTAGACCTGGAAATGTGTCATAATGCGTCAAGTTCACAGGTGAACCAAAACCAGGAGAAAGATTGTTAATTTCACATTTCTGTTACTGCATTCTCCTTGTGCTGCATTCAGCAGCACACAAAGAAAGACCTAAAAGCCTCTCAGGAGTGTGTTTATGCAGGCAGATGTTCTTACTTGCCCAATAACTATTTTGCCTGCGTGTAGGACCCTTGCACCATGATGCAAGGGTGCCTGTGTGGGTGCTAGGAAGAAAAAAGTATGCCACCCTATAGGAAAGGACAGGAATGTGCTGTGTCATGGAATCACTATGCATTCCTGCCCTTTCACGCAGTTCAGCAATGTAGTTTGCCACCTTGTACTGAATAAAAACTTGACATAAATGCCACATAGGTTAGAAACTGCCCCAATCCGACTAGCTATAATGTCTCGTTCATTCTCCGTACTATAGCGAAGCTACCAATGATTAGACATCCTAGAACATGTCACCCCGACCCTCTCAGGAATCGCGGGAAGAAGAACACTCTTTCGTTCAAACACTCATACCTGTCCACAACGTGAGTAAACAGAGACACGGTATAGTTTAAAATGTTTATTTTAACTAACGTGCTCTATAACGCAGTACACAAGCCAATACTAGCAGCAAAATGCATAAGAACAATATAAACAGCATTGTTACAATTCCATAAAGCACAAAAGGTGAAACCATATTATAATGACGGTGGAAACAGGACTACATCGCCTTACCACCCTCCCAGTGCTATAAGCTAGTTTATAATAATTATAGAAGACCTCTGGGCTTTGTCAGGGGGACCCCGACCCCGTACCTCCAAGTGTAGATGCAAGGAATTACATCTCAGGACAAGCACAGCTCTTCTTCGTTGGAATGATTTTCTCCACGTGTCTTTTCATGCATGTAAAGCCATATTAAAAGCACCCGAGTTTCAGTAGTGCAGCTGTGTTCTATGTTAAGTCTATGGGCATGGGACTGACCAAAGTGAATCAACAGCATACATTGTTTTTCGACCTTGAACACACTGTGCAGACGAGGAGCACAGTGTACATCTAGATGTGTGAAAGGCTGACAGTTCTCATGTGAAAAAGCGCAAGTAGAATATTTACGAGAACAGAGCCATGTAGGAACGTGGGCAACAAGCGGCAAAATGGCAGCCTAACTTACGCTAATTTAGCAATGTCCGCAGTTAATCCCATGTCCTCACTACACACTATGACATACAAGTGTAATGGCACATTTAGACACCCTTACACATTTATGTATACATTTTCAGACCATGGAACACAGCTAGCCACCTCGCAGGGCTGATCTGCCTGGAGGTGAAAGGTCAGAAATGTCTCACATCATATGGCAAAATCATGCCCCATACATGTGATGTTGTCAGAACTGCTGGCCAGTTTTATCACAAGCCCCCTTGCAACATGATACCCTTGCGATCAAATATATAGCGATGAGACTATATGAATAATAGACAATGCAGAAGCTCAGTTTGCATGAGACTGGATAAGCCCAACTAATTTTCTTGACTCCCTTTTTTTTCGGATAGGAAATACACACTTTAGACAAAGAAAAGATCCTGGGCCAGATTTACGAGTTTGCAGTCGCAAATGTTGCCCCGCGCTGCGTGAGGAGAGAGTTTGCAGAAATATGGCACTCTCCTCCCCTCTCCCTAACACCGGTGCAGAAATGTGCAGCCACGCACCACGGACACACCTTGCACCATAGTTCAAGGGTTTCTCTGTGAGTCAAGCATAAGTTTTGTACTGAAAGGGTACCCTTTCAGTACAAATGCTATGCTTAGACTAACTTTAAACATTTTCCCACTTTGTATGTGTGCTGTATAGTGCAGCACACATGCAAAGTTGATAAATAAATTAGAAAAAAGCATTTCTCCTTATAGCGACTATCTGAAATGGGCACTATTTACTGACCCTAAACCTTGTCTACTTTTAAAAGTAAATAAGGTTTAGGGTCAGAAACCTTGGGTGATTGCATGGGAGCTCCCATACACCACCCATTGTACAACCCCTTGGCACTATGAGCTGCTTTGCACTACTTTCGAGTGATTTTCCAGCGCTAAACAAGTTTAGTGCGGAAAGTTAATTAGTAAAAAATAAGTTTTACCTTTGTTTTCCTTCACTTTTGTGACACAAACACGGTGCTTAAACTTAGTAAATATACCCCCCAGAGTTCACTGGTGATATGCCTTTTGGGTAAGGCAAATGTCTCTTACAGTCCAGTCAATGGATCTCTGGCTTCCGGAGGTAGCCTTTTTATGGTCTCACTGAGGTTCACTCCAGAAACTGGGTAGGAAAATCTAAAAGCTACACCAGACAGAGAATCTCTCAACAAGACAAGTTTTTTAAATTTTATTTTTCCATTTATTACAACCAGGTAAACACATCAACCAGTGCAATTCACCAGTTACAAGTGCTCCATGACACATCAGAATTTCCAGACTTTAAGGGACAATACAAGTAAGGCATTACAATGTAGACCAAGTCTGTGAGTAAACCAAATATATACATATCATAACTACACCTGGCGGCCACGGCTCCATCACCCAACTTGACTCAGTTCGAGTCTACCTCCCTGCTTCTCTTGATGCAGTCGCTGTCTGGGTCCCCATGTTCTCAACAAGACAAGTTAGTAGTAAAATCAATGAAAGGTGAAGTCAGAGGAGCCATCAACCTAGAATAAGGTATTTTTTGTCATGTAGTACTACATATGTAAAGCTGAGTCCTGCCTTCAAAGGTTTATCCTCATCAAAAGCTCTGTGCAAGAATTGATTGACTGGAGGTGGCTTTCTGGTGAAGAGACAGCCTGCGAAATATGAGAAAATGAAACGGGGCAATGGATTTTAAGATCTGATGAGGCGCAATGATGAGGCAAGGCCCATACAATGAGTTATTTCAGGTACACCTTGAGACACAATCCATTTGCACATCCCTGTTAAAATGCTGTTCTGTTCCTCTTTTACATGGAGTGGAAGATATCAGTGCAGCCATCATTTCAAATTTCCATTTTTGGTGGGGGGGGGGGGAGTTTTATACAGCGTGAACTAGACCCGAAGGTACCAGAGAGCTTCACATGAGCACCAGTTGCACAGACGGACACATTCTTTTTTTTTTTTATTAGGCACGGGGAGATCAAGTGATTTGCCCAGAATCACAGGATATTGAGCGTCCCTGCCGAGACTCGAACCCGGTTCCTCAGCTTTGAGCATTTTCTAACCCCAAGCAAGATATCATCTTTGGATATGAGTTAAATAATGCAGATCTAACTCAATACCTAAACAAGAACCGACTGTTCTGTCAGGCACTGCCACCCTGTGCATCTGATACATATTGAACGCAAGGCAGAAAAACAAACTTTAGCCCACTGAATGAGAAAGGTTTAGGAGAGATCCTTACGTGTGGCACCATGTGAGTGGGCAGGTCTGAACTAAGCAGCGACAGGAAGCACACGTGCTCAGAGGGCTAGTGTCACAGACTTGTAATAAGGACGTGTATGGCTTGTACTGGGTCACTAGCAGATGAACCCATTGCAAATAGCTATACAACATGGCACCAATTTAATAAGGACTTGCACTGTCCTTGTGTGATGCAAGTTGTCGCAAGGCAATGCAAGTCCTTATCTGGGATTTACTAAGCCACGCAGTACCCCTTTATAGGGCTTTGTGTGGTTTAGTAAATACAAAGTAATGGAAGGAATCGCATAGCGCTGCCTTGTGTTACCTTGCATTGGAAAGGTGTTCCATGCGTGGAGAATCAGATTTCCCATGCATCAACCCATGGATTTTGGCACATTCCCACATTTACATAGACTTGTAAACCAAGGAATGCGTCAAAATGCTACAACTTCCCCAGTGAGGCATAACGAGGAAAAATATCTTTATTTCTCTTCGATATTTCCTTTTCTTTTATTATTTCCTTTTACAACATGTAACATATATATTTATTCACCACCCCAATTCCGTTGTCTCTTCATCCTTTTTCACCATCAGGATGATAAAAAAACTTCTACCTTACCTTCCTCCTAATGCAGGCAGGACTCTCATCAACACACTCGTTATGTCTAAGCTAGACTACTGTAACGGTCTACTTATTAATGCCCAGGAAAGAGCCCTACATAAACTCCAGATGGTACAAAATGCAGCGGCAAGAATTCTCTCAGGCACTCCTAAGTTCAAACCTATCTCCAAAGTACTTCGACAGCTACACTGGCTGCCCATCAAGACCAGAACAAAGTTCAAGGCCCTCTACATTGCCCACAAGGCAATCCACAACACAGGACCCGAATTCCTTAAAATAAGTCTATGCTCCTACAGGTCGACAAGATCCTTACGCTCCTCAGCAGCACATTTACTGACTGTCCCCAGAACCAAAAAGGCCTCCTGGGGCGACAGAAGATTCACTGTCGCCACCGCCAAACTTTGGAACACACTCCCCCTACATATCAAAACCATACTCACTCTGCTATCCTTCCGTAAACAATTAAAAACCTGGCTATTCAATCAATAAACCTCCCATCCCCAACTCTTTCTCATCTCAGCTGCCCACAGCGCCGTGTCACCTAAGGGTATTTGTGCGCTTAACAAATTGCATAAATAAATAAATAAATAAAATAGAAAAACGAAAAGGCCTCTGAGGATTGTTTTTGCCCGGGAAGGTGTTCTTTCCTGCAAAAAACACAATCCTGTCTGTAACGCAGGCTCCCTTGCATCATGGCACAAGGGTGTCTGCGATGGCGCAAGGCAGCACAAAGGGCACTGGCAGTTGGAGACAGCAGGGGTGCACCATATCTATGTAAACACGGCGCGTTTCTGCTGTCTCTTTCAGTTGTGTGAAACATTCGTAAATCTGCTTCCATATCCATATGAATAGGAAAGGAAAAATGAAAGGAAAATTGAGAAAAGGTAGAATGAGAGAAAGCCAAACTGATACAAAGTATTTCAGAAGTTATCAAAATATATCAATTTAAGCTGAAAGCCATCATCATGCCTCTAAAACTCAACCTTTAGCACATAACGCATGTCAGGAACAGAGTACTTCTCTGGTGAAGGAAGTTGTCTAGGCATGAAGCCTTCCAGTCACGCAGCTCCAAGGGGAAGGGTCAAGGGTCACTAGCAATTTATGAAAAGACCAGGATGACTGCCAGGCAGTGCTGTCCCCCCCCCCCCCCCCCCCGCCCCCAAAGCAGGAAAGAGAAGACTGCTGCAGCGACGTGTACAATCCGAGTATCCTTTGGTTCGCATCTCTCTCATATACTGATATATATATTATGAATAAATATATATTGTATGAATAAATATACATGTATGTATATATATACACTTACTGTCTCTCTCTCGCCTTATATATATATCTGTATATATATCTATATACAGATATATACACACAAACACTGTCTCTCTCTCGATAGTTACATATATATATATATATATATTGCTATATATTGTCTTCTCGCTATATATAGCTATATATATATATATATATACACTCTCTCTCTCTCTCTCTCTCTCTCTCTCTCCATATATATATATATATATGAGGAACAAAGAACAATAAAGAAGAAATATTGCCACTAACTTGTCCTGGTGGTCCGTTTCTGTCAGTTCGCCGAAAAGGAAGTGCTGAGAGGTGTTTGAATGCATATATATATATATATATGTGTGTATCGAGAGAGACAGACAGAGAGGAGGGAGGGCAAGGAAAACAAAGACACCTGGGGTTCCCTTGTTAGTGTTTGCTGTCCTCGTGATTAAAGTAAGCCCATCGTCTGCTGCTGTGTGTGTTTGCATACCAGCAGTTTTCTTTATCTGCCTGGTAGATAAGGTGAATCAGTGCTCCTTTTATGGTCACTGCGAGGTATATATGAGAGAGTAGAAGGCCTCTGCCTGAGTAACCCTCGCCATCATGGGGCCTCTATGGAGGACGCTCCTCCTGTCTCTTTTCTGCGTCGCCGGTCAGGGGCTGGAATGGGAAGCGGTACAAGATATGATTGGAGTTGCGGGGCCATTAACGAAAGACGTTTTGAGAAAGTTAAACGAAGAGAATAGGCCGTCCACCAAGCAGGATGTCAACGGTGGTCTCCTCCCAGCAGAGTATGGTGTGTGCCAGGGGCCATTTCCAACTTTCCTGGCGGATTACTTCTCAGGTTTACACGAAAGCGGGGCAACCCACTACAAAATCAGGTTGTCGTGGGCAGACCTTCTTCCAGAGGGGAGCTCAAAACATCCGGATGACAACCAGGTACAGTGCTACAGAAAACTCCTCCAGACACTGGCGGCTGCCAGCATCAAGCCTGTGGTGATTCTCCAGCGCCAAGAGTTGCCACCATTGCTTGTTTCACGCTATGGCCGATGGGAGAACCGGGTCCTGGCAGACCTCTTTGTGGACTATGCCGATTTCGCGTTCCAGGTTTTCGGAGACTTGGTGGACACCTGGATAACCTTGGAAGACACCTCTACGGATAAAGGACTCACATTTCTGGAGACTCTGGCTCATAAAAAAACATACGAATTATATCATAAAAAATATTCTTCAAAAGGTAAGATAAGCATTGGCTTTAGCTGCCACACACTCTTACCCATGTTTCTAGATTATACATTACATGAGAACCATAAACCTCTATCGTCTTAAATAATTTGCTTGAAAATGTTCTTATGACATATTTTTGCAAAGCATGAATTTAGAGTTAGAGAGCACTATTCAGTAAAAAGATAAATAAAACGAAAATCAAACAGATACCATTACCAAACTAGGAAAGTGATGTAATATTGAACATATTAATTAAAAAGTTGGAGCCTATGTGGCTTATTTACAAGCCCCTTGCTCCGCCAGTGCGTCACTTTTAATATGGGAAAAAGTGAGGTACCCGCAGCCCAAGGGGCTTATTTACAAGCTTCTTGCGCTGCCAGTGTGTCACTTTTAATATGGGAAAAATTGATGCTCCGGTGGCGCAAGGGGCTTGTAAATAAGCCCCTCAGTCTTTACTTTATTAGGCGCATTTACATGACACACATTTTCACCTAAAGTGTTTCTATGCAGAAAAAGCAAGACTGGTCAATTGTTTGTTAATGTGTTAGTTTGATAAATGCTTTATAAAAAAATAGTATAAATATCAAAGGGTCCCGACCTATCTTACCAGCCCACCTCAAGTGTGCGGGACTGTGGAAATCAATTCAAACGGTCAAGCTAGTTATTCTATACATTGATTACCATCAAAGAGAGAAAAGACCAGAAACAACATTGTTCATATGAAGAAATCTTTCTTTATATAGTTTTCATAAAAGTCATTATTTAATCATTCACTTTCAAAATAGACGGTTGTCACAAGAGAAAGTGAAAAAGAAGTGCACATGTGCAATGTGAACGTGTAAAAGTAAGAGAGACAATCAGAATAAATAAATAGCAAAGATACTCTATTTATATTTATATATTAAACACTGGGTGGATTAAAGCGATTCAGTCGACCAAACCAATGTTAAGCCTGTGTACAAGATCAATCCATTATCTTGTCCTTTAAGTGACCTCTGAACAGGGTCAAAAGGTAGTAATGCAGGCCAAAGGAGGAGAATTTCGACGTTTCGACTATATAAAGAAAGATTTCTTCATATGAACAATGTTGTTTCTGGTCTTTTCTCTCTTTGATGATAATCAATGTATAGAATAACTAGCTTGACCGTTTAAATTGATTTCCCCAGTCCAGCACACTATGCATGGGACACCTTGTGTGCCCCAGGCAGTGTCTCGTTTCTTTCATCCCTCCCTGCCCCAATACACTAAGTCCTGTTTGGGGTGGTGCTAGCACCTCCCAAGGCAGGAAACCTATTGTCCAAGCCTCCCTCGCTGGAAGGACTCCCAGCAGCAGGAGGTCAGACTTGTGTCTGTGGCAGCAGTGTCCATTTTGTGACGCTGGGGCTCTGGTTAACTTTAACCGGGTAAGTAGGATTTCAACATGTCTTCCCCCTCTAGAAGGGGGGAATACTATCCTCACCGCCAGAAATGGTGTGGGGGTAGTATTCCAAAGTGTTAGACACCTTACACGACATGTTTTGATAAAGCCAAACCATAGTTACCATAACCGCGAGGATTATAAGGCACTTTAAGAGTATATGGTAGGCGATATCATAGAACAGCTATAAGGACATGGTTCCGAAAGCTGCAGACAGGCTCAGCTCATGCTAGAGCACCATCTCACATGTTACCATGCACTCTGCCTCCAGGATTGTTAAGGCCTGCTATAGGAGTGGCTGACAGGTTACCCATGTGTCTATATAGAAGGTAGGTATAGGGATACTACACCTAAGCAAGGGGTGATTACACGACCTTGCCCCAGCTGAGTGATCAGCCAGTTGTGTCACGATGGGAGGCCAGCCAGGGGTGGCATAATACATGCTGCAGCCCCTGGTAGGCCTAGGGTACACCTATGCCCTGGGTACCTAAGGTACACTGTACAGGGTCCAATAAGGCGATCCTTACCAATTGGGTTATGTACCTAAAGTACATAGTGGGAATTTAGAGAGAGAACAGCTGGGCTGTGGGTCTGATTAGCAGGCCCACAGCCACATCTAAGTCGTAAACCAGTAAAGCAAAAAGTGGGGGTGACCATAGGAAGCAGACCCTACTCTCCTACACTCCCTTCGAGCCCGCTCACCCCGGGAGCAGGCAGGGATGTGAAGCTGCCATCCCCCCGCGCAGGGCGGCCTGCAGAGGGGATTCCCCGGCCGTACTCTGACCGATTGGGCACTCTCGGTCCGTTTAGGGATGAACTGCTTGGCCAGCCTCGGCTGTTGTTTCAAGCAATTAGCTTCCTCCCCGCATGGACCGTCCGACTCGAGGGCCTGCCGCCTGGCAGAAGGCCCTTCTCCCTACCCAGCAGAGTGAAGGCCGAACGGCCCCGGCAGCTCGTGGCCCCCAGTGGTCTGACCCCGAGCAGAAGGGGTCGGGTGGCGCCAGGCCCTCGGATACTGCTGCCCAGCAGGTCCGTTCTAGGCCCTTTGCGCCACGCTGTCACCCCTCTCCGCCCAGCACATTTCCGCAGCAGCTCGGAATGACCGTTCCGAGTGGTGCCGCCGCCACCAGGCCCCGGCACCCCTGCGTCTCGCTCAGGCCGCGCCTCGGCCAGCCTCTCCCTCCTCGGGGAGACGGCTGGGCCTGCCGGTGCCCATGCGACCTGCCACCTCTCTCCACCCCTCCGGCGAACCCTCCCGTCCAGG